>NC_136072.1:1189966333-1195443294 GCF_964261635.1 Lissotriton helveticus | reverse complement strand
GGTGTTGTCAATGCTATCCCCCCTAAAACGCAAGATTGGTTATGTTTCCACGGATAATGGCGCCAATGTAGTTAAGGCCATGTCACAGGGTCACCATGTTAGAGTGCCGTGTTTGGCGCACTGTATCAACCTGGTAGTTCAAAAATTCTTGAGTGATAAAGAGAGTCCAGCGTTCGAGGTAATGGCCACCTGCCGCAAAATGTGCAACCATTTCAGCCATTCTTTTAAGGCCCGGAAGCATCTGCGGAGACTGCTACTTCAACGTGGAATGCCAGTGAAAGCACTCATCCAGGAGGTGGCAACACGTTGGAACTCAACCTTCTACATGCTTGAGCGTCTGCATGAGCAGTATACGGTACTCGATCACTATTTCTTGACAGAGGCTACATCTCAGAAGGAGGACCTGCGGATGAGTAAGGCGCAATGGGCCATAGTTAAAAGCCTGACAGACATGCTTCGTCCTTTTGAGTTCTTCACGCGTGCAGTCAGCCAGGAGGACTGTAATTTGGGAAAAGCTATCCCATTGTTGTGCATACTGGAGCACCAACTGATGGCGGTTTCTTCTGAGTTTGAAAAAGATGAAAAAAAAAAAAACCATTTCATTTTGTCTGAGAAATTATTACATCGCCTACGTGGTGATGAACGTCTTAAAAACATCAACTCAGATCAGCATTACATTTGTGCTACTATTCTGGATCCACGCTACAAAAAGGCGCTGGCAGACAACGCATTCTTTCCTTTCGCTGATGCAGATGTTCAAAAGTACAAACATTGGTTAGCCTGGTCAGCCAAGAGGTTTGAAAAAGAACGGCAGGTTATTGAAGGAGAAGCCAGTACATCAGCATCAGCATCAGCAGGCCATCCGCAGTCACAAGAATCCACTTCTGCACCTGTGGCTGGGGCACAAGTGACCTCTCAGCCGTTAAAGACACCGGCAACTGGATCATCTGCACCACACACAATGACAACACTAACAGTGGCTGGGGAGGAGGATTGGCTAAGTTTGATGGGGTATGGTTCTCTAAAAAATGTCACAGGCACAGCAAAAAGTAAGCAAAGTGGAGGAACAGTTGATGACCTTGAGTCGATGGTGCAGGACTATCTGAATGACTCAACAGTGGTCTTTCTTAATGAGGAGCCATTGCAGTATTGGCATGGCAAAAAACAATTGTGGCCACAGCTCTACAACCTGGCTATAAACTATTTGTCTTGCCCACTCGCAAGTGTGTCTTCTGAACGTGTTTTCAGTGCTGCTGGTGGCATTGTAACTGCCAAACGGAGCCGCCTATCGCCCAAAAATGTGGAGCGGCTGACAATGATCAAGATGAATCAGCACCTCATACCACCAGATTACAAAGTGCGAGAAAGCACGCCACATGAAGACGATGAGGACAGCAACGTAGATGAGGGGATTTTTTCTCTGTTCGGTGCCACTGACCTCATCCAGCCTGAATTCGCAGAGTATGATGACGAAATCTTGTTCTTATTCCCTGACACCGAGCCCTGAAAATGAGACAATCAATCAAGAACTTTCTTTTTCGTCCTTATTCACTTTTATTCCTGTGTGCTTTGTGTCTCTCTTTCTTTGTTTTGCACAGTTAATTTAATTCAAACTTTAATCACCTAATCCCAAAAAGAAGACCATCATCAGAACTGTCTTCACTTGTTTGCTTATTGATTTGAAGGTGCCGCAGTCTACATTCCTCAGGTTCACAAGTTCTGAAGAACATGCTCCTCTATCCTCCTCCTCCAGACTGCGATTTCCCTCCAAGCAGAGTGCTGGATTACGCACAATGAAGAAAGACTCAGCACTTGTGGGGGTGTTGTACTTCTTTGCGGGTGAGTTGACGGTTTTGGGCCCATTGCTGTGAAGCTCTAATAATGGACAAAAGTGTTTTGGACCAAATATGAGGTGAAAATTTCTTGCCGTTTTTGCTGACTTGCTTGCCTTTGAGGTGCTCTTTGGCGGGGTTCCGGGGGTTTGTGTGTAATTTTTGGTGTCTGTCGAAGCACTGCTGCGACAGTCTAATCTTGATTGCATTTGCTTTTCAGGAAATCCGTGGTGGAAAACAGGAGTTATGATGATTGATGATGACCTAGCTGCACAGCGCGTTACTTTGGACCGAAGGCCGAGAGATATTGTAAGTATGAGATTTAGCTTTTTCGCTGTTTGGGGGTGTTGTCGGGTGTTTTTTTGCGGGTGGGTTGGCGCCGGCGGGTCTTGCCTGGGGCATTCCTGGGAAGGTCTAATACCGGATACAAGTGTTTTGGACAAAATCCATAAGGAACAGCCTTTTTTTTGCCATTTCTTCAGACATCTTGCTCAATGTAGCATTTTGGGGGGCTTCCTGCTGTTCGTGGGTGGGTTGCGGCCGGGGTCTCTGTCGAAGCACTGCTGCGACAGTCTAATCTTGATTGCATTTGCTTTTCAGGAAATCCGTGGTGGAAAACAGGAGTTATGATGATTGATGATGATGATGACGACCTAGCTGCACAGCGCCGCGTTTGGACCGAAGGCCGAGAGACATTGTAAGTATGAGATTTAGCTTTTTCGCTGTTTGGTGGTGTTGTGTCGCGTGTTTTTTTGCGGGTGGGTTGGCGCCGGCGGGTCTTGCCTGGGGCTTTCCTGGGAAGGTCTAATACCGGATACAAGTGTTTTGGACAAAATCCATAAGGAACAGCCTTTTTTTTGCCATTTCTTCAGACATCTTGCTCAATGTAGCGTTTTGGGGGGCTTCCTGCTGTTCGTGGGTGGGTTGCGGCCGGGGTCTCTGTCGAAGCACTGCTGCGACAGTCTAATCTTGATTGCATTTGCTTTTCAGGAAATCCGTGGTGGAAAACAGGAGTTATGATGATTGATGATGATGATGACGACCTAGCTGCACAGCGCCGCGTTTGGACCGAAGGCCGAGAGACATTGTAAGTATGAGATTTAGCTTTTTCGCTGTTTGGTGGTGTTGTGTCGCGTGTTTTTTTGCGGGTGGGTTGGCGCCGGCGGGTCTTGCCTGGGGCTTTCCTGGGAAGGTCTAATACCGGATACAAGTGTTTTGGACAAAATCCATAAGGAACAGCCTTTTTTTTGCCATTTCTTCAGACATCTTGCTCAATGTAGCGTTTTGGGGGGCTTCCTGCTGTTCGTGGGTGGGTTGCGGCCGGGGTCTCTGTCGAAGCACTGCTGCGACAGTCTAATCTTGATTGCATTTGCTTTTCAGGAAATCCGTGGTGGAAAACAGGAGTTATGATGATTGATGATGATGATGACGACCTAGCTGCACAGCGCCGCGTTTGGACCGAAGGCCGAGAGACATTGTAAGTATGAGATTTAGCTTTTTCGCTGTTTGGTGGTGTTGTGTCGGGTGTTTTTTTGCGGGTGGGTTGGCGGGTCTTGCCTGGGGCATTCCTGGGAAGGTCTAATACCGGCTAGAAGTTAGTTGGACAAAATCCATAAGGAAACACCAGTTTTGGCACTTTGTAAGTTAGGGTTCGTTAGGGTTAGCCCTAGCAGCAGGATTGCATGTGTTTAGGGGGGTTCTATTGCAACGCGGTTCTGTTGTTGTAGAGCACTGTTGGAGCGATGCTGGCTATGGATACTTTTGCTTGCAGGCAAGTGGTTTGAATACAATCCACGGTCTGTATTTGGGTCTACTGTTACTTTCAAAGTACGTTTTGTAACCATTTTTCTGCTAGGCATCATCAAAGTGTGACTTTTTGAACCACACAGCGTACATACCTTTTATTTATTTATCAGTGGTATTGTAATAGCACTTCCTGTTTTCCGTTCAATAATTACAGGCCGGGTTTCAGTCAACATCCGCCAGGCAGGCAGTGGACAGGGTGTCTCTTCTGTCAGTGGTCACCACCACATTGATGGACGAAGCGTCAGCTGGAATGGAGGAGTGCCGCCAATAAGAGGAATTGTTTGCTGCATGCAACTTACTTACCAATTTCAACAGGACAACTCCAACAACATACGCAATACAGATACAGTATCCATTGTTGTCTTTTATTCTATGAGTGTGACTGCATGTGCTTACCTTTACTTTGTAACCAAAGATTGTCTGTAAACTCTGTATCTTCAATTATTGTTTGTCCATGCTCTGCTTTTTTTTTCTTCTCTCAACAAAACCTACCCAAAAAGAAACCCCCATTCCCATCCATTTTACAAACCCTAACCCTCTTCCCCCGGGCTGTGTTGTTTTGCTTGATGTCTGACTAAAATGACATCAATAATTCCACACACTTGCTGGGGAGGATAAGGTGATAGCAGCAACAGGCTGGTGAAGGAATACGAGGATATCTTCTAGACTTACTCAGCTTCAGTACTATATCTTCTAGTAGTAGTAGCCAATGTCAAATAAATTCAACGCAAGTACTAGTTATACTTGCAATACTTTACCATTTGTTAGGCTACATTATGGCACTGTTCTAGTGTACTGTCACCTGCTATTTTCTCGATCGTACCGTAACCGTTGTAATGCTACAGTAAGGAGTACAAACAAGGTTTCGTTTTCTTTTTTTCCATAGGCATGCAACTGCCACTGTGTCACACCACTAGTAACACCGCAATGAGGAAATGTCACCCGCCCAGGAATGACAACGTTAATCCCCATTTCACCTGGAGCCAGCCCTGGGCCTAGCCCTAATTTCTAACACAAATTACAGGTAAGATAAGCGTTTGGTGGGAGGTAGTATAATGGAGTATTATTTCGGAGTAGACAAGAGTTTGACGGTTGTACTACTAAAGTCCTACGACTGTTCAGGAAAACAAAGTTACTGTTACACCCCCGCCCCCCACCCACCAGACTGAAAAGCAGTAAAAAACAGGTATGGTCAGATAAAGTAGTTGAAAAATATATTTATTTATCCCTAACAAAATAATCTCCCTCACCCACCCTAACCCCAACGATTGTCTCTGAAACGTCCCAAAACGATCCCAACTCCCAAATCCCACCCCCCAAAAGTCTATAAAAAAAGGGCAAGGGACACTCCACTACTGGAGGGTGCTGGTGCTGGTGCATGATGCGGCATGGGCATCATACTCCTTGCGGAGGGTGGCAAGCTCGGAGCGGAGGCCCTTAACCAAGGTCTTATACCTCAGGACCTCCTGCTCCAGGTTGGACATGCGGACTCGTAGGCGGTGTTGGCGTTCCTTGCAGCTCCTGTGGGGGGCAGCTGGTGTTTCGGGTGCTTGGCGGTGGCGGTCGGCTTTCTTAGCCCGGCTCGGTCCCGCTGGTTTAGTCACGGAGGAGGATGCAGTCGAAGATGTTGCCCCGCTCGACTGCGTGTCCTCCTCCTCCTCCAGGGCCACCAGCCGCCGATACTCGGCGACTGTGGCCTCCAGCCTCCGTTGCCGGGCCAATCTAGCCTGCTCCCTCCTTGTTGTTGATTTGGAAGAAGGAGCAACTATATGAAGAAAGAAAGACATAGTCTGTAACCAATGCTCCTTATTAATAACACAAAGTGATTGAGCCGAAAGTTGGGTCACAGAGTACAAGTAGCAAATTGAAAGCACAGTACATAACTATTGAGGACAGTATCTATGTAACCCTCCCACTTCTGCATCCTTGCTCTAACAGTAGTGGTAGTTTAATGAACTAATTCTACGACCACTATGGACTTCCATTACAGTCGACTATGACAGTACACCAGTCTTATTCTTCTTCTTCTCTCTTGTTTAGGGAAATGGGTACGTTATCTTATGCAAGCCGGCAGAATGACATGGACACAGCACAGTGAAGTTGCACCCGAGAAAAAAAGTTGCACACCATGATGATGGAGACAGACTTGCGTTACTGTACCGGTCCAGTACATGCAGGTGGTGAAGCTATTACTTTTCTATTACGGGTGGCACTGAGAATACTCTGTTACAAGGGCTACTGCTTAATTAATTTACCTTTCACCCTACAGTGCAAATGAGTACTAGAAAAGGAAACTGAAGAAGCTAACTAATTTGATTATCTATCACTTCACATGGGACGTATTTAATGACAGATGAGATGACTTTAGGTGCTTTGCTTAATATTGAGTGAACACAGTGATACACCCACACATGAATGACGTACTACAAGTAAACTAAAGTTATTAAGAGAGGTACGGAGTGTCCACCGTAATAACCAGATATATGCTGTGAATGCAAACGCAATACAAAGTACTGCTACTATTCATGGAAGTATTGGACACATTTACAATTTCTTTTCCTTGCCTTCCCTGCACTGGGACGGACGTGCGGGTGCGGTGGTACATGCTCTTCAAGGTAACACTTACTTCACCTGGCGACCATCTACTCTCTCTAGATACACATTTGCTATGTAAGAGTCAGAGAATACCATGCTCCAGGCATCCATTCATTCAAAGTATACGCACACATACAGTTTCTGTTTCACCCACCCAGGCTGCTGTCCTTCCACCCATCCTTGCTTCATCATTGACCCAGCCATGCACCATACCATATTCTTTCCTTCCCAGCCACCTCTGGGTCCAAGCAAACACATATCGTTCTTCTTTGCCAGCCATCATACAAGTTCGCGTCCCACTTACTTACACCCTTCTTTCGCTTTTCGTTCATCCCATCCATCACGTTCGTCTAAGAACTTATTGGGATTCTTCTCACCAAAAACTTCACAGCTAAGTCGAAGTACATTTCGAGGAGGCTACTACCTGGTTGATTTGTAATTGTAATACACCCGTGCAGAAAGCACACTATGCAGTCTTCAATCTCAATAAGTAAGGAATATATAGCTTACCTGTTTCCGCCACCACCGTTTGATCCCCCACAGGAACGGCCACCAGCTCTTCTACCGCCGCATCCTCCCCAGAGGCCTCCGAGTCCAAGTCCAACACATCAGCCACCTCCGCGCTGGCCCCGTCACCAGATGTTACACCTACAAAGTACATTTAAGAAAGTTAGAATACACCACTCACTACTATATAATATTTGGTCTAGGAGAAATGTTAAAAAAACAGAATACAATGTAATAATTTGTGACTGTCTACTCCATAGTAAAAATGTCCCATTTTCCAGGGAAGGCTGTTGTCTTGCTGCACTTTTATGCACAACTGATGAATGCTTGCTTTTGATTTTTAACACGCACCACTTTTTCTCCTAACAGACAGAAGCTTGACTCCTGAGTCCTAAGAACACGACCAGGATCAAGTTCAAAGTAGGTGAGAGTTCGGCTCGACCACAAGAAATGTGTCCAATTAATCGTCAGCACTAACCACTTTTCCGTTTACAGTTAAATAGTTTTATGACAAAGTAGATTTCAATAAATGTGTTTACTTTTAATAAAGCTTTTACACTTAAATAGACTCTGTGGTTTTTGTTCCTCTAGACTAGAGTGGATGAGCTAAAGGTTTTGGAATTTTTGCAAGCATGAGTGCCTCTGACACTTCTTGACTGTGCTGTGACTCCGTACTACTCTCTTGTCCTGCGTACGATAATCTAGAGATCATTGGGGATCTATAATCGGTGACTTCGGGAGCTGAATGACTCTGCCACACTATCTAGTCAGTAAGGAGACAGTGCATAGAGGTATTGCTGAATATAATGGGAGTCCAATGGAATTGCCAAATGTCCAATCTTAGTTAGCTACACAGACAGACTAATAAAAATAGTCTAGTAATACCACAGGGAGTCATCATATTCGAGGCAGGATAAGAATTTATATTCAGTCTACAAGAAGATCAAAGACGATTTAGAAAAAATCGAATGAGGAACGCTAGGAAAAAATAGGTACTGTTTAGTAAAATGTAAACTTACTGGGGCCAGCAAAGGAGCCCTCGCCTGCCCGATCCTGGCCTGCATCCTCAGCACCCTCCTCCTGTGTCCTCTTGCCCTTGGGGGGAGCTGATGTACAACATGAAAGAAAGAAAAACCATAAAACATGGATGAGATTTTTCAACCAAATCAAACATTTCAAAAGAACAATAACAACATATTTTGGAAAAATAGCAAATAGATAGACAACTATTCCACGGGATCTATCTCATGTGGTATACTACGTTATTCGTATTGCCTGATTTGCGGAACGTTGACTTAGAAAGTTCCTATGTAACTCAATAAACAGACTACTAAAGAGGTTTGCCTAGGCCTGGCACTGCAGGCAGTAGTGCACAACACGTGACAGACAAAGTCCATCCTGCTTGCAGATCAGTGAATACTCAAACTATCAATCCACCCGCCACCACCGCCACTATTTCTTCTGATAGCCATGTGACTGTCTAAAGGAAGGACACTGGACTTCAGTCTGTTGGGGCTGATTTATAAGTCCCTTGCGGAAGTTGCGGCTGATTTTCCTCCATTGTTGCGTGCCTTTTCTGACGCAGCGGCAGAACAAAAGACTCGCCATGGTGTTGGTGCGGCGTATATATTAAAAAAAAAACACATATGGGCATATGGGCGATGCATCACGTTGTAAAGCCCTGCGCCATCAGGGGGCGTTCCGGCGCAAGGGAGGGCGTACCTGCGCAGGAACGAATCCTAAAAGTGGCTGAGGGAAATCTACAAGATGTCAATCAGTCATTTTTATGACAATGATGCATGACTCAAACCCTGCGCGCTTGAAGCCGACGTACGGCTTGATGCAGCATTGGGGAGATAGGGTACCCCAGAGCATTGCTGGAGCTGCGCCATCGTTGGCACGCAACTCCAGCAATGCGCTGCCTTTACGGCACAGATGCGTAAGGCTTCTGTGACGTTTTGGGCCAATGGGTGGTGGTGGCATGGCACACAATTACTGCCGCATCCCTGCTACTTTGCAGGGATGCGCCGGTAATTGAAAATATGACCCTTACTGTCTAGCATTACGCAGTTCTTTTCTTTACAGTACACTGATACATAATTTCTCAGGCCAATGAAATGCTTCTGAACACAACATACAAAACAAAGAAGCATAGTAGCAAGCAAGGCTACTGAGAAGGAGAGCAGTGCACCTGAAAATGAAATGCATAGAAGATTTTGAAATATAATTTACCTCAATGTAATCGGCAGCATTATTGCTCTTGGTAAAGAACAAAGATTTGCAAATAACAGAGCAGGATAAAACAGAGTAGTAAATGTACTACTACTACTACTCACCAAGCCCGGGGACCTCTACGCCGAGCGCGTCCAGCAAGTCCCGCTCCCGGTCCATGACATCGGTCCAGCGGTGGGTGGCCTGGTTATATGTGCGCCGGACCCCAGAGATCTTGTACATGGCCCGGCACACCTTCTCCCACCGCTGGCGGCGCTCCCGGATGCCATAGCCGGTCGCGATCTTGCCGCCTCCCAGGATCGTCTTGGGGAGGCGGCGCTGGACATGGAAGATCAGTGCCGCCACTTCCTCCGCGCTAAAGATCTCCCTCGGGACCACTTGCTCCCCCCTTAAACGCCCGCACGGGAGCCGGGCACGGGGTGCGGGACCCTTCCCCTTCTCAGGGTGCTTCCCGGCTCCCTTTACCATGGTCTGGGCAGAAATAAACTTAAATGATAAAGAAGAAATAGAATAGTGAAGAAGAAAATAAAAGAGTTTAAAAAAGTAGTTTAAAAGTAACTAAAAGCTGCAGAAAACACAAAAATATAGAGCTAGAAAAATAGAGGGTTAGATAATAAGTAAAATTAGATCAAAAAAACTTCAAACAAGCAAAGGATGGCAGAGATTGAGAGAGGATAGAGAAAGCATGCCCAGAACCATAGCAATGAATGAGAAACAAGATGGCCGCGCCCGTTCACGACCGCGTGGGTAAGTTCGCGCGAGATTTTCCTTGCGAGTACGCGCGAACTTGTACTCGCGAGCAGCACACTTTGCGAGATTACACATAGCGGGCGGAAACGGAATTACGTCACGCCAACAAGATGGCCGCGCCCGTGTACGACCGATAGGGTAACTTGGCAAACGAATAGCTAGAAGCGCCTCGCGAACACGCGCAAGATCACGCGAACATACACGTCGCAACAAAAACAATTTTGTATTCGCACGTATTCGCGGCTTCCGAAATCGATCTCGCACGGATTCGCGCCCCAAATAACGCGCGAAATTGCAAAAAAAACGATTTTAGCTAAAATGAAAGCAATGAGCAGGTGCAAAAGTTCAAACTTAACATTAGTAACATTCAAGGTAGTGCTTCCTGATGGGCCCCTCCAGAGTTTGCAACAATTCTATGACCCTGCTATGACCCAAACAGCAGGCTCATAGAATAGCACCATAAAGGTCCTGTAAAAAAAAAATTTCACTGCAACAAAAAGCAAATTACAGATAAGGAAGGAAGCAGGTGCCAGCCAGACTGGAACTTTCAAAATTACTGACACATTAATGAAACACAAATTAATTGATGGCAGTTGAAGAAGGGCAGGTGTGCTAGCTTTTTTCAACCACCATAATCTACAGTAATAAATAAACCTAATAGGTGCCTGTGAGGATGTACTAGAGGGTGGCATGGGTGTCCCAGAGGGTGGCAGTGGTGAAACAGAGGGTGCTGTGAACCTGTGATGATAAACCAGACGTAGAAACAACATAGTCGCGGCCGTTGCAAGCCGAAAAGTAAGTTCGCAATTGCGAACTTGTCCCAAAATCGGCGCGAACACGCGCCAACACAAAAAACGGAAAAATCCGCAAGTCCGCTAGAGTTCGCGGATCTTCGCGGATTGCGAATCCGTAAATACGCAAGTTCGCGGATTGCCAATCCGCAAAATCCGCCCATGCTTAATCATGACTCTGTGTGATGTTATCACTTGTTTTCCATCACATCTTATCACTCTCTTATATTCATGATGTTCAGCAGATGGCACAGGATGTGATGAACAACCTTGATGTGTGCTGTTGTCTGTTTCTCAAACAGTGATCAGATGCTTGGAACAGGTTTCATAGTCACCATCTCCAATGTACTCATGCATTGACTAGCTGATTTCAATTTTTCGAAAAATGTTCATAAAAAATCTATTTATGTTTTTGATGACTTGATAACTTCGTTTATGTATAGATTAAGTATGTATATGTCCATTGTGCATTGATGTCTTAAGGAGGGTGTGGGGGCTGATGTTTAAGTGGTCTAACGTGATGCATGTGTAGCATAGGATAAGGTAAGTTATGTTATGTTATCAGGGTAAGTCACAGGTAAATTAGAAAGATTTTTAGATAGAGATGTAGGTTTTAGAATTATTTAGGATGAGGAACTTTGTTAGATGTATAACTAGTTTTAAATACACTTTTAATTGTTATTAAAATGAAAAATTTGCCATATATACTCTTGTTCATTGATGGAACACATTACAGTTCACATAGTTCTAGTTTTGACTGATTAGGAACATGTAATAAAATTTAGACTGTTTGTGTGAGTGGGCATAGCACATTTAGTATGGTGAAACATAATTTGTCTGACACTGGACGTCTGATTTCAACACTTTAGACTCAACAGTTTGGGGAAGAAACTCTTAGGAGTTGTCATACATGAGACTATCATTTTCACCTTGCAATGCTGAGAACATGTGCATGTCTATGTAACAAGATTCACTGACATCAATGTTGAGTGCTATTCTATTTGTGTAATTAGGTGTTAGTACTTATATAGATGGACAGCACATACACCCTCCACATTGGCAGGTTAGGTGTTGTTTGACCTATTTTATGAAAATGCTCAACAAAATAGTGTATTAGAAGTGGTAAAGTAAGGCCAGTGATCACCACAATGACTGTATACAGGACATGTTGATTGGCAGTGATTTTTTTTGGTTTTGTTTTTTTAATATGTTTATTGCATTTTTCTTTTTTCATCACACCACAGTGTTACAGAAATGAAGAAATGAAAATGATTAGTAATGCCTGAATATAATCAACAGATCAGTAGGTACTATAGTCAGTCACATACAGTAATCAGTATGGCCTCGTGGGCCAGTATGTAATCAGGTTAGCAAAGTAGCATGTCAATCTCGTGAAGAACCGGCATACAAACGGTAGGTAGGAAGTTACATGGGTGGTGGTAAAGCAAGCGTTACTTCCCGGCATTCACTCAGATTCATTTTCAGTCCGAAACATAGGGTGTACGTTGATAATAGCCCAAGGTAGGTTGGGCATGTCTATTATGCAACATACATTCAAATCTTTATTACGAAACAGTCAAAAATAAGGAACAATCTGAAAAGGTAGACGTTAGAACCAGAAATTGGGTGGTGCTTAACAGTGTGTGTGTGCGTCTGTGTGGAGCGTGTAGGCCAGGCGGGCAGAGACAGGCACGCGCCCTGCGCCAGCAGCAGTGGGGATCGATATATAATTTCCGCCAAGTGCTCAGTGGGGGGGGGTGGGGAGGCGGGGCAGAAGGGAGGGCAGGGGGGAACCGAGCCGGGCGGGAAAAGGGGAGAGGCTAGTAATGGGGTTACTCAGGGGTAGGCAGCAGGGTCTAAACAATGCCACTTCGCAGGCACTCCTGGTGAAAGGCCGCTAGAATGCCATCCCAGTCTTGCGCTATGGGATACTTGCGGAGCCCCGCTGTTTCTTCGCTGTGCAGCGCTGTGCTTTCTGCTCGTGCCCATATGTCTAAGGACGTACGCCAGTGCAATGCTTGGGGGGGAGTGTCGCTTTTCCAACGCTTGGTAATGAGGTGTTTCGCTGTTATCAGCCCCAGATCCCAGAACCGCTCTCGGACCCTTGTCTGTTTCCTCTGTTTGAACAAACCCAATAAGCCTGCCTCCCATGTATATGGCAACCGTCCCCCCGTTGCTTTTGACAGTGTATCCATCACCGCCCGCCAGTAGGCATGCAGGGAGGGGCATGTCCAGAGGGCATGTAGGAATGGTGCGTCTACCAGTTTACACCTGGGGCACGCTGACGTGGTCAGCCCAAAGCATCTATTTATTTTGTCGGGCGATAGATAGGTGCGGTGGACAATGTAGTATTGTATAATCCTAAAGCGGGCATTGCGTGGTATGTGCAACATCCCAGCCTGGATCCGTGACCATTCTTTATCAGTCCAGTCCCGGCCCCGATCAGTTGTCCACCTGTCACGCAGTCGCTGCGACGAGAACTGTGTGTGGATGTGTAACGCCTGAGCAAGCCAGTGCACCACGTGGGAGCCGTTCCCCATCACATGCAGATATTGAATCAACAGATGTGTTGGGTGCTCCTCCGCCAGTGGTCCCCAAGCCTGTGTCAGTATGTGTAGGAGCGTCGCGTGAGTCAAGAACTGGCCGGCCGGTAGGCCTGCGTCGCCCACTAAAGTTGCGAAAGGAAGTAGGGTGCCATCTTCAAACAAGTCGCCTAGGCTCCCTAGATCAGCCACCGTCCAGTTACTCAACGCAGGCCCCGTGAGAGCCCCTCCGTCCAAAGGCATACCCAGTAGTGGCAGGTTGGGTGCATATGGTTTGGTGGCGCTCGTGAGTTTCAGGGACCTAACATAGCACTTTCTGGCAACCGCTAGGTGCAGTTGGTCAGGACAGCGGGATTTAGACAAGGGGTGAAATAGTGCGTGTATTTGTGGGGCCATCATGATCTCATCTATGGTGGCAGTATCCCCCAAATTCTTCCCGGCCAGCCAATATGTGACCCATTGTAGTTGCGCCGCCAGAAAATAGAGCTCGTGGTTAGGAACCGACAACCCTCCACTCTCCGTTGCAGCGTACATGGTTTTCAATGCCACTCTGGGGCGTCCCTTGTTCCAGATCAGGCGCCTGATCAGAACTTCCAGCTCTCGGAAAATACGAGTAGGGACATACACAGGTACGTTCGCATAAAAATACAGTAGCCGAGGTAGGGCAATCATCTTTGCCAGTGTAATGCGACTGGGGAGTCGGACGCTCAACGGCAGGGAGGTCCAAAAGGACACTTGGGCTGTAAGCGACGAGATTGTCCTTGTGATGTTACCGTCCAACAGATCAGCGGGATCGCGATAAACCCGAATGCCCAGGTACCTGAAGGCTGTTGGATACCAAAGTAGCTGCTCCCCCGCCACCGTGACGTCACATTCCGGGGTGTCCGCAGCGAAAGAATACACCCCCGACTTCACCCAGTTGACTCGCAGCCCCGACACATCACCAAAGGTGTTAAATATGGCAGTGAGTGCGCGCGGAAAACAGGTCAGATCTCTGACATAGATCAGCAGATCATCCGCGTACAAGGAAACGGAGTGTAACCCGTCAGGCAGGGGGATACCCCAATCCGCGCCAGAAGCACGTAACTGCGCAGCCAAGGGTTCCATCATTAGTGCAAAATTCAGAGGGGAGAGAGGGCATCTCTGTCTGGTGCCCCTACGTACTCGGATCGAATCTGAAAAGAGTCTGCCAGTGCGCACCCGCGGCACTGGGCAAGAGTAAAGGAGTTCCACCATCCGGATGTATTCGGCACCTAGGCCAAATTTTCCCAGAACCCGTACAAGGAAGGGCCACTCCACTGAATTGAACGCCTTCTCAAGATCCAGTATAACACAACCCGAACGCGGCCAGCGGGACACAGCCAGGCTCTGCACGCGGAATAGTCGCCTGATGTTATAGGATGTGCTGCGGGTGGGCACAAATCCGTTTTTGGCCGTGTGCACCAGTGTGGGGACCAGAGGCGCTAGTCTCTGAGCCAGGGCGGACGCCAAAATCTTATAGTCCGTGTTGAGGAGGGCTAGCGGCCTATAAGAGCCCATAGTAAGCCCGTCCCTACCAGGCTTCAGAAGGGAGATCACATTTGCCTCGTTAAGGGTGGGTGGGAGAATGGCATCGGTCACGGCCGCTCGATACATTCGTAGGAGCTCGGGGATGAGGATCGTTGAGTAGGCCTTGTAAAACTCCGCAGGCAAGCCGTCTGGGCCTGGGGTTTGACTGTTCGATGAGGAGAATATTACGGTCCGGAGTTCTTCCGCCGAGAGGGGCGCGCCCAGCTCGCCACATTGGGCAGCAGTGGCCGCCGGCAGTGGCAGGTCCGACAGGTACTCCGCGATGTCGTCCCCAGTGGCCCGCAGTCGGGAGCGGTACAGATCTGAATAGCGTCGTGTATGGCCCCCTGTGTGTACACCACTGTCCCTTGTGCAGTGCGGATCAACATTATCGGCAGTGTTTGAGTGTCCTGTCTAATCAGCCAAGTCAAAAGTTTGCCGGGTTTGTCGCTAGCATGGTGAGTGCGCGCCGAGTGTGCGGCATAATTCAGGTTTTTGAGTCTATCCAAGAGTTGGGTATGTTGCGCACATGTGGTTATGAGTCTCGCGTCGTCGCCCTGCACTGCTTCCTGTTCGCAATCCAACAGGGTAGACTCCACCCTCGTCAGATCTCTATCCACCTGGCCTCTCAGGCCCGCCTGTGTGCCCAGACAACAACCTCGCATGACCACCTTGAATGCGTCCCACTCGACCTGCGGGGAGGACGCTGAGTCTGTATTATCGTCAAAATATTGAAGAATGTGAGACGAGAGTGTTTCTCGGAATGGGGCATCCAGTAAGACATCTGGCTGGAGTCTCCATGTGGGGATCGGTGGGTGTGGGCGTTACCAGGCAAAGTCAAGCGTGTGAGGGTTGTGGTCTGAGTGAGTGCGGCCTAAATAGCAGGTATCCGTGGCATGAGGTAATAGGTCTCTAGACAGCATATATCTGTCCAGTCTGACGTGCAGTGTGTGCGCACCCGAATAATATGAGTACATTCGTGTGGTGGGATTGCGAGTACGTAAAGCATCATGGAGATCCCACTGAACCGCCCTGTCAGCAAATGTGCGCGAAGTACCGGTTACCGGTGCACTCGCCAGTGGGGGGAATGAGCGGTCGAGGTGGACATCCAGCACGCAATTATAGTCGCCTCCGAGTAAGAGGGGAACGCCCGGCCATTTCGCCAGCGTTGTCGATAACTGCGTCAGAAACCGTCCCTGTTCAGTGTTGGGGGCGTATACAGAAGCTATGATTATCTGCAGACCATCCAGCCTACCCTGTAATATCACGTATCTGCCATCAGGGTCCAGTGTGCTATGAGTGAGAGCAAAGGGGACTCCCGGACGAACCCATACCAAAGTTCGACACGCATAGGCTGAGTAATCTGTGGCGTGCAGTTGCCCCCTCCACCTGCGACGCAACGTGCGTGTCTCATGTTCGGTCAAGTGTGTCTCCTGCAGTAGTGCTATTTGTACTTGATGTCGTTTGAGATATGAATATACCTGATAACGTCGCGAGGGGGTATGCATGCCACGCACGTTCCAGGTGCAAAATTTAACAGGAGACATTGCATTGACATTCCCTCCCCCCCGCCCCCGCCCCCGCCACCCACCCCCAACACCCCACCCAACAGCACAAAAGACCAATGTGTCACACCATAGCCACCACAGCACCCGCGTCGCCCCGCCGCCCCGCTCGCACATAGCAAAGGGGAGGGAAAAAAGCACCAATTTCAGAAACATAAACAGAATTCCAAAAGGACAACAGCCGAACATGTCGCCGTCCAAACGCTCTAGTGAGCACTAACAGTTCGTGTCTTCAGGGGGGAGTGTACTGAGGTTGCGGTATTAAGTGTACTAAGGATTCATGCAAACAAGGTGAGGTTGTAGGCTCCCCAACACAGGCAGTTATTGTTTCAATGCCCACATTCAGTGAAAGTCACCAGTACATGGTGGAGGAAGTCCAAATGGGCCAGGCATCAGGGAGATATCAGTGGGAGTTGGCGGGGCGCACACAGGCACTCACCTCTGGGGAGGTATGTCCACCTCGCCATGCATACCCAGGATACGCCACTGTTCGGGGCTGACAAGAAGTGTCAGTAGTGCATGTTACCTCGCACTGGTGCTCAGGAGGCAACTCCAGACAGGATACCATCTCCAGGGGGTACATCAGTATGGCCAGTGTCGTGTGGGCCAACCTCTGGAAAAATGATATCACCTTGTACGTGTTGGTCGACCAGTTGGAAAAGATTGTCAGTGTAGCAAATCAGCAGTTTGCGGTGTAACATCGGGAAGGTCTCCCGATACCTGGGAGTCTGACAGCCCTTAAAGATATTCATCATCGCTTGGCTGACGTTCGGGGCTGGCACCCGGGGCAGGGTCTCCCAAAAGCGATCCACTGATCTCCGCAACCATGCGGAGAGCCTCTTGTTGTTCAGTCTGCTGATGTTCAGGGGAAGGGCCCTCTTCGGTGTCTGTATGTGTCGAGGTCGTCACCGATGGTCTCCTGCGTCGGCGCCGTCGGGCTCCTCTGTCGCGGCGCATCCTCGGGTGCATCCCGCCAGGTTCGGTATCAACACCCGAGTCGAGCCAAGACTCAACCTCCTCTGGGGTATTCAAAAAATGCGTCTTGTCCTGAGCCACGACTCGCAGGCGAGCAGGGAACAGCAAGGAATATTTGAGAGCCAGGCGGCGGAGGCGCTGTTTCAGTCCCAGGAATGAGTGTCGTTGACGCTGTACTTGTATCGTGTAATCTGGGAAGAACATGATTTTCGCGTTATCAACTCTGACTTCAGTGAGCTTCCTCACTTCACGGAGGATAGCGTCGCGATCACGATAGTTCAGCACACGAATCAGCAGTGGTCTTGGGCTGGAGCCTTCTTGGGGAGGTCGGGTTGGCACTTGATGGGCTCGCTCCACAACAAAGTGCTGCGAGAGGGTACCTCCCGGGAGAATGGTTCTCAGCCAGCGCTCCATATGTTCAGGTGCCGCCCTAGGTTCCCACCCCTCCGGAAGACCCACTATGCGAATATTGTTCCTTCGGGCCCGTCCTTCCGCGTCCTCTGTGCGGTCCTCCAAAAATTCCACCCTGTTAAGAAGGTCACGGACATGTGTATCCAGTTGGGTGACCTTGGGAGTCAGGTCCGTCACCGTGGATTCCAGGGTGGTCGTGCGCTCAGTAAGTTTCTTGTGGTCAGCTCAGAGTTGGGTCAAATCTATGGCCACGCTGTCAATTTTAGTTTCTAGTGAGGTGCGGGTCAATTGCAATGACTCCTCCAGTCTTTCCCTTGCCGCCAACATGGTGTCTAGCTTGGAGGCCGTGTGATCCTGTTCAGACTGCTTCATCGTCTTGCCTCTCACCTGTACGCCACTGGCCACAGCTCTCGTTTTGGGTCCTGTAGACATGGAGGGTGTCGCTCTGAATAGCCAAGCGAATGTTACAAGGTAGTACGTGTATATGTGGCTGGGAGCATCTCTCTGTAGGAGGGCATAGTTGTATGGCTGCAAGGAGAAGGAGTCACCTGTGCTCGCACCGCCAACAGGGCCACGGGGGGAGCAGAGTCCGCTGAGAAGCGGCACAAGTCCAAGGTAAGCACGCCACAATCCAGGTGCAAGCAAGAAGTCGCAATGCCAGAGGGCAGCTGGGATGAAGGAACACGGATGGGAGGAGGGGACTCTATCTCTCAAGTACCCATTCGTCTGTTCTCCCAGGTGGTAGCAGCCATATACCAGGTCGCAAGCCCCTGCAGTCCGCCCCGTGTCACTGGGTGTTCGTCTTTCTCCTTAGGTGCCCCAGCTACTCAGCCCCGCACAGTGCACCGCCAACAGCGCCTCAGTAGGGGTCACAACCTGAATGGGCGGGAATCGGGACAGCTCAAGGTTGATTGGCAGTGATAGTGTATGGAGTTCAAAACAAATACTTGGCAGACATCTTGTTTACTGATATGACTTCTTACACTTGCTGTGGCTAAGTTGATAAGTGAACACAGAATTTTCTCTGCTTCAAATGGTATAGTTGTACATGATTTTGCAGCATGCACATTGTGGTACTTTCAAGACACTTATCGAGTCATTACACACACTTTCACAGCTGATCAAATTTATTTACACGTCTCCAAAGAAGAACAAAGGGTAATCGGCTATACACAGAAATATGAGGCATTGATCTTGGAGCACGAGTTTGTAGGCTGTATTCATGTTTCCAGGGGTGTGAGGAGTGACAAATCATGTGGTCAAGTAGTGGTGTAGTGAGGAAGTCAATGTGAGTGTCACAATGTGATGTAATTGAACTCAAAAGGACAGACATGCTGGAGAGGTAGATGTGTACATAGTAAGGAGAGGACATTAACACCCGGTTCCAAAAATGCTAATTTGTGGTAAAATTACTACTTTGTTAAACATATGTGCCACAGTGAACTTTTAGTGTTCTGTCTTACACTTGAATTGTGTCTCAAAAGATTCATCTTCCTCAGATGTGCCTGTTTGAGTCTCTGTTGGCTCTGTATTTGCTGATTGTGTGGGATGAGTGACACCAACAGCAGGGCCTGAGGATGTTTGAGCCATGGCTGCATCAGCATTTCCCTGTGATAACAGGTGGAGATCGGTGCATTGAGAATTTTTGCTAGTTGCTCAGGACAGCTACTACATCCCTGTGGTAGGCAGTCATTGTAGCAAGGTAGGTATTCTGCTTCTGCTGCATTCCACATAGGAGGTCTACACAATTTCCTCAAGATGTTTCCCCACTACCCTGCTGCCAATTTGAGTGGGCATTTGTTCATGCCTCAGCCTCATTACACCTGAGATGCTGACCAGAGATTGAACAAGGCGGTACAAAAGGGGGTGGTGATGGATGGAGCATCTGAACCAATCAAACACTCACACCAAGTCAACAGATCTGGGTTTAATCCATCACCGTTCTTTAGCCTACTCTGCCACCCCAGTTCAGACATGGCCACATGCAAATCAGTCTGACCCTGTGCCTCATGGGAACAGTCCAGCCAGAACTGCCAAGCCATGCCTTCCCTGGACCGGAAACAAGCTTCCGAGGACCGATTTCTGGCATTTCAGCCGTCTTCAGCCAGGCTTGCTTGAATCCAGTGGCAAAGTGAGCAAAGGACCCACGTCTGAGCGTACCCTGCCAACTTATGGCGAAGAAAGTGGTACAAAAGGGGGTGGTGATGGATGGAGCATCCGCACCAATCAAACACTCACACCCAGTCCAAAGATCTGGGTTTAATCCATCACCGTTCTTTAGCCCACTCTGCCACCCCAGTTCAGACATGGCTATATGCAAATCAGTCTGACCCTGTGCCTCATAGGAACAGTCCAGCCCGAACTGCCAAGCCATGCCTTCCCTGGATCGGAAACAAGCTTCCGAGGACCGGTTTCGACTAACAGCCCTCATCAGCCCGGCTTGCTTGAATCCAGTGGCAAAGTGAGCGAGGGACTCACGTCTGAGCATACCCTGCCAACTTATGGCGAACAAAGCGGTACAAAAGGGGGTGGTGATGGACGGAGCATCTGAACCAATCAAACACTCACACACAGTCAACAGATCTGGGTTTAATCCATCACCGTTCTTTAGCCCACTCTGCCACCCCAGTTCAGACATGGCCATCTGCAAATCAGTCTGACCCTGTGCCTCATGGGAATAGTCCAGCCCGAACTGCCAAGCCATGCCTTCCCTGGACCGGTAGTGTTAATGAAAAAGTTTTCGATAATCAAGGTGGCAAACCTCCTGGAGTTACGTGGGTAGTTTCAAGGGTCGTGATACGAAGGTTCGCTGAAATTGCTGTTCAAAAAGGATAAAAGCATTTAGCAAGGGGTGGATACTGCAAATCTAATGTGTCCAATTATGCGTGCACCGCGATGGGAATTACCTGGGCATTTCGAGTAAAGATAAAGTAACAGCCGGTGCCGTCTGTAGCTCTAGGAATCCGGGTTGGTTTGCAAGCGTGTGGAGATATGGGTAATCTCGGAGTTAGGCTCGATATCACTGTGAATGAAGAGTTGGGGAGGGGGTTAGATACAAGGCGAATGGCCATACGGAGGTGGGGTAGAACCAGAGAGGCCAGCACTACTACTGGTGTCACATATTTTCTAGGACATGGAAAGACACACTACCTTGCTTTAAATGTTCTTGTTGGTATGTACACTTTGTAGGAAACTCTATGGAGGCACATTTACTAGTAAGTGGCGGTGCAAGGCGTTAGCCTCCTTGGCTGAACACCATGCTACACCACTTCTGAGATGCAGGGCTGGAGCATAGCTACAACCTTATGGTGCATACATGAGTTTCACACTGCAAATGCACTAAATTTGGCTGCACAATGCCTAAGCAGGCACCCTTGCACCATAGTGCAAGGCTGTCTGCATAGAGGGGATGATTGTTTATGTGCAGGAAGGGACACCTTCTTGCTCATACACAATAAATGTCATTTTGATTGTTCTTTGTGAGCTGCACAATGCAACACACATGGCAACACCATCAACATGAAACTGTACATTTTAAAAAAAAATAATAATAATTTTATTGACAGATCACATATAGTTCGCAGAGCTCTGTATCCCAGAGTTGTCTGCAGGCCAAACATATCACAGCAATGAAATCGTAATCTGCATCATTTTTGGAAGGAAAAAAACAAGTAACAGGAGAACACAAATGTTAAACAACAATCCCCCTCCTCCCCCCCAAGACCCCCTCCCCTTCCCAGGCGCGCCCCCCCGCACGGTATCTATCTTGCCTCTCATAGTCATCTTATATTCAACTGACAATATACATACACCCATCATCATAGCCCCGTCATACATCGAATGGAGGGTCCCGTTCCACCGGAGGCTCAAGCCACAGACCCCTAAAGTCGGCCCAGTGTTTCCAGATTTTATAGTGCTTTCATGGACACCCCCGTGCAACAAAGATTGGTCGCTCCATACCCATGCAAAAATCAAGCCCCCTCTTCCACACCAGCCCAGACGGGACCCACGTATCTTTCCACGCTCTGGCCACATCTCTCTTGACCAACGTGAGTCCCAGGAGTAGTAGGTGCCTCTTATATATGTTACCCCCCACCCCCTCCATGATGTGCAATAAACCCAACTGCGGTGTGCGGGGGAGTACCCACTCCAGAGCCTCAGATAAGCTATCCCAGACCACCTTCCAGAACCTGTCCAGAGCGCCACAGCTCCCCACCGTATGTAAGAACGTCCCCCCCTCTCGACCACATCGGAGACAATCTGTTGAAGCAATAAGTCCCGCCTTCCATAGCCTCTGTCTAGTGAAGTATACCCTATGCAGGTACTTAAATTGAATGAGACGTAGGCGGATTGCTATGGCAGCACCTCTGGGGGCCGCCAGCGCCTCCACCAGTCCTCTTCCTCTAGCGTCCCAATATCGCTTTCCCAAGTCTCCCGCAGTTTCTGTAGTGAGGAGGAGCAGTGCGTGACTAAGGACTGGTAAATACGTGATCTTTTCTTGGTCTCTAAGTCTCCCATGAACACCTTAGCCTCCAGGGGACTAAACTCAGGTATGGAATCCAGGCCCTTGAGGTATGGGGCGAGAGCATGGCGAAATTGAAGGTACTTAAAAAATTGTGATCTAGGCATGCTATATTCACTACTCAGCTCCTGAAAGGACTTAAGCGTCACTCCAGATAGCACATCCCCCAATGTCGATTTCCCTACATTGTCCCAGCCCCTAAAGCCCTATAATGTCACCATTCCAGGCAGGCGCCCATTATGCCAGAGGGGGGTTTCCTTCGTCAGGGTGATCCACCACCCCATCCGGTGCAGAGCGTGTTTCCAGACCTCAAACACGACCTGCGTGACAGATGGCAGCGCCTAAACTGTACATTTTAACATTTCTCATAATTTGAGCAATGTCAGACCAGGTTCTACCTTGTCTTTTTTGCTCGCAACACATTTCCACAACTTTTGTGAATTTGTGGCAGTGTCAACACTCGGTGTTGAAATTGAACACCCACATGAACACCCACTGCCTGAACCTATCACAATGAGTATGACGTGAATGTGTAACATGTCTACAAATCCACGTGAAGCCTCGTGAAGTGGCTTAACACTGCCTTCTGAATGACCCAAAAACCATATCACCACTACCATTTCCTTAGAAGTGACGTGGGGGTGGTATTTGGCTCGGAAGATTGCCCCTTTGTATATATGGTCCGTGCCATGGGTCCTGATTTGTGGATTCACATTCAACAGATGAGACTTCATTTCACTTGAGAATTTTTGAAAAATTCCTAAAGCTGGGCCATTGGCCTAAGGTTAACCAGCGTAGGCATATGGATGCAAAAAATAGGGTTTTTTTCAGGATTTGCTACGGTGATTTGTCAAGTTCCAATGCATGCAGCTTTTCTGCAACACACAGAGGGGCAGATTTACAAGCCCCTTGCACTGTTGATGCATCACGTTGTGTGACACACCAGCACCACAACCTGTTGAGTCATATTTACAAACACAGGTAAAGGCCCTCTGCATGACTATACATGTGCTTGTGAAGATTGCCACTTTTCACGCAACACTTTCCATGTTAGGGGTGTGACATGGGTGTTGCTGTGAGTGTTCACACACAACACCCATGTCCACTAATGCATTTCCTGATTTATAAGCAAGAGTAAATGTGGAAATACACCTAAATGCTACGCCAACCTAGGGGTGACGTAGCGAGGTGCAATGTGGAGAAATGTTTTCATTTCTCCTCATTTTTTTTACTCTTTCAATACATACTGCATTGAAAGAGTATAAAACACATGTCCCCGCGCCATACCGCGGGGACACGCCATCTGAGCGTAACCAGGCGCTTTATAAAACTCCCTAATAATAATAATTAGATTAAATCAACTCAATTGATTATTTTTGTGCAGGAAGGTGCCCCTTCCTGCACAGAAACAATCTTCCCACAATGCAGGCATCCTTGCACCATTGTGCAAGGGTGCCTGCACCGGCACATGGCAGCAGATTTTGCACCAGCACAGGGTATTGTAGTAAATATGTTGCATCCCTGTGCTTCAAAACTAATGCAGAGTGGCGTGGCATTATGGATAGGTAGAACTAGGGACATGTCCCAATACATCACGATGCACACAGCAGACTGTGGCACCGGTATGTATCTAGCTGTAATCACCACCATGACCCATTACTCACATATTTGCACTTCTTGTGACTTACCCGTTGACTGCTGTTGATTTTCATATGCTGCACGACCCTGTCCCGAGAATTCAGTCACCGACTCCTGGGGGATTACAACTGCCACCCGCTCCTCCAGGGCATCCAACACCTCCTGGACTGCTGGGCTTCCTCCTCCTGTCTGCAACGCTGCCTTGAGGTTGGCGCTAGTTTTTCCTTAGTTCCGCACTTGCAGTCATACCAGGGCTTTTTGCAGTCGGCGACTGTCCCCTTTGCTTGTCCAACGCAGTTTATTTTCTGCACTATTGTCTGCCATATCGCCTCCTTTTTAGAAAGTGGCAACTTTGAACTCACAAAAAGCTGGTCACCTCAGTGACAAGTATCTCAAGTTTCTCTTGACTAAAGTTAGACTTCCTCTTCCTCTCTGCCGGGGTCCCTGCGTGTGCGTCAGGGCTGTTGTTGAGGTTGGTTGGTTGAGAATCCTGACTATTGCAAAGTGCTCTCTGCTCCATTGCAGACTCCTCTCTGGCCCCCAAAAGGGTTGTTTTAGGGAGATGCGTCGGCTTTGGGCAGATTTTTTGCTGATACAGGCAGTGGTAACTGTCACCGACTACTCGAACTGGCGCTGCGCGACGCAAATCAGCCTTTATCACTTTTTCAGCAGTTGCGTCAGGTTGACTTTCGTGGCACCCACGTCAATTCTTCTGACGCAGGATGCAGCGTTGCGTCACGCCCCGCCAAGATGTAGATATTGCACAGCTGTGGATATTTGATGTTGATGCATTGCAGAGCACTGTTTTTGATGCATCGCTGCGTTGCTGCAGTGATGCGTCATTTCTTGTAAATCTGCCCCCAGGCTTATGGAATGACGCAGGCTTTTCGAATGGGACTCACCCATCTGTTGTGGGGCTGTGCTCGAGTTGCTTCGCTTTCATGAGCAACTCCAGCAATGCGTCACTTTTGTGCCCAAAGATGCGTCAGAATTTCTGACGCATCTATTAATCCTTGCGCCATGGAGCTCTGCATTGTCTGCCTCATTTACAAGGAACAGGCGCATCTATGAACAATGTGCAGTCAGGAATCCTAGGGGCAGATGTATCATCCGTTTTTTTGTCACAAACGCTGTGATTCGCAAAAAAGCAGCGCTTGCGACAAAAAATCGGCAAATGCGATGTATGAAGAAAATCGCATCACAAAATTAAGGAATCGCAAAATTTGCGATTCCTTAATTTTGCGCAAGCATTTAAGGAATCGCAAAAAGTGATTCCTTAAATGCTATGTAAGAATCAATCAAGTTTTGTGATTTCACACTAAGAAATCGCAAATTACCACCAACTTGTAGTTGGTGGTAATTAGCGATTTCTTCTACAAATGCACTTTTTGGCATTTGTAAAAGTGCCATGTGGCGCTCATACATGCCCTTAGGGCATGTATGTGCGCCATATGCTCACACATGTAAATTTCAGGGGTGCAGCAGGGTGTCCTTAAGACACCCTTGCACCCTTGAAATTATTCTCAATTTGCGATTCGCAAATTGCGAATCGCAAATAGAGAATAACTTCCCATTCCTTCCTATAGGCCTCCTGGCCCATAGGAATGAATTGGAAAATATTACTTAATTGCGATTCGCAATCTGCTAATCGCAATTAAGGAATATTAAGAAATCGCTAAAAAAATGGGTACACAGACATAATATCGACTCCAAAATATCGTTTGGACAGAATATCGAGTTTTAAATATCGTTTGGAGAAAATATCGACAGGACAGAATATCGACAGCCAAAATATCGTTTTTAAGGTAAGTGAAGTAATATCGACTGTAAATAATATAGAAAGTAAAAAATATCGTTTTTTATATAATATGTAATTATTTATAGTGTTTTTATGTTATAATATGTGTGAAAAGTGTCATTTTATGTTATAATTATTTTTAATTAATGATTTTTTTTAAAATTATTGTGTAATTTTATTCTGTAGCGGGTTGTGGGTTTATAGGGGAATAGGGTGGGAAGTAATTTAATTATAATTAATTAAATATGTAAATGTATTAATTGGTAGTAATAATTAATTAATTGGTAATTAAATAATACATGTTAATTATTAAAAATTTAATTGGTAATTAATTTAATTTAATTTATTAATTGCTAATTATGTAAATTAAATTAATGTATTTCCTGTAGCGGGTTGTGGGTTTATAGGGGAATAGGGTGGGAAGTAATTTAATTATTATTTATTAAATATGTAAATGTATTAATTGGTAGTAATATTTAATTAATTGCTACTTATTTTAATTTAAAGGGGTATTTTTAGGGTTCAGGGTCAGTTTTTAGTTTTTGGGTAAAGGGGTATTTTTAGGGTTCAGGGTCAGATTTAAGTTTTTGGGTAAAGGGGTATTTTTAGGGTTCAGGGTCAGTTTTTAGTTTTTGGGTAAAGGGGTATTTTTAGGGTTCAGGGTCAGTTTTTAATTTTTGGGTAAAGGGGTATTTTTAGGGTTCAGGGTCAGTTTTTAGTTTTTGGGTAAAGGGGTATTTTTAGGGTTCAGGGTCAGTTTTGGGTTTTTGGGTAAAGTGTTTTTTTAGGGTTCAGGGTCAGTTTTGGGGTACAGGGGTACAGGGGTACACTGTAAAAATAAAGTAAAATTAAATTTAAATTAATTTAATTTAATGAAATTAAATTAAATTATATTTAAATATTTTTAAATAATTTAAATTAAAAAAAATTATTATATACTTACCAATACTTACGTTGTAATGGTAGTGCGTTGTAAAAGTTGCGTTGTAACGTCATATATCCACTGTTGCACTCTTTGCAGCGGGAATAGTAATTTTTACTCTTTTGTATTTGTACGTTAATAATATTGGCTATTATTTAATTAAATTTTGTTACTATATATATATATATGTTTTAGGAAATATGATTAAAAAAATATTATTTTTTTACTTTCATTAATTATTTAATTATTAAAAGTTAATTTAAGTATTGTTAATTATATTTTAGTAATTAATTTTTTATATTAATGTAATTAAACATTGTTTTTATTAAAGTCGATATTTTTTACAACGATATTTTTGTAAACGATATTTTGTACTCGATATTTTTGTACTTACCTGTTTGTACATACAAACTCGATATTTTGGTTGTAGATATTTTTTCCTCGATATTTTGGGTAGTCGATATTTTGGTAGTCGATATTATTTCAGTGATCCAAAAAAATGCGATTTTCTTAATACATCCCATTTTGCAATTCACAAATAGCGATTCTCAAAAAAATCGCTTTTTGAGAATCGCAAACATGGATGTTGCTACATCTGCCCCCTGGTCTCAAATCATAGCTTACACGTGGACAAAAATGTTTTCATGAGCTAAATGAATAAACGGTATTTAATACATTTCTGCATTACTTATGACAAGATATGTCAGTGAAGGGAAGACACTCTCGGCCTCATTCACAAGGAACAGACGCATCTGCATAGAGACGTCAGTGTCCTTGCGTCAGCGCCAAATGTCCTTGCGCAACCATGGGCACACATTACTATCCTTTGATAAGAAGTGAGAGATGGAAATATATATTTTTGAGCAATGTGTAATCGGGAATACTGGCCTCAAATCACAGCTCACCCGTGGACACAATTGTGTGATCCTGAGCAATACACTTTACCTCCTTGTGACCCAATTTCTTTGAGCGAAGAATTCGAGAGCTTGATTTATTCAGTCTAGCTTGTGTCTCATACGAAACTTCCGCCCCTACATAGTTGAATAAACAATAATGTTGTTTAACACCTAATAACAACATTGGTTCACCTTTGTTCAGTACACGCGATGACGTCACATTGCTTGCTTCACTCGTGGCAACGTGACGTGGCGGTATTTCAGAATGTTTTTTAAGTTTATCTTTAGACACTATTCTTTTTACTAAAATACCGTGATCTAAACTAATGTACGGAGTTAAAACTCTCTTAAATATTGAAAAAAGATTTTTTTTAAACAAAATTAAAGTTGTTGTGCTATTTGACATGAGGTTTGTTGCGTGATGTACGTAAAGATTACCTGATGGCTCGGTTCTTTTGAACCCACACATGAATACCAGGGGCCTCATTTATAAGGCTGTGCGTCACTTTTACACCGCTGGTGCGTCACTTTTTGTGACGCACCAGTGGCGTAAAAAATGTGCCTTGTTGCGCCATATTTACAAAGTGACGCATCTAGGTAGATGCGTCACTTTGTAAACCCCTGCGCCACATTATACCTGCGCCAGATATAATGTATGCAAGGGGGGCGTTTTGACGCAAGAAAGGGTTGTAGAAGTGACGCAGTAAAGTCCACATGAAATCTACGTGATTTCACTGCGCCACTTCTAGGACGCAAATGCGTCAATTTCTTACGCCTGCCTCACTGCAGGCGTAAAACTGACGCAGGCCCTTTCACATGGGGCTTGCCCCATGTGAAAGGACACATTGCTGGAGTTGCGTCACTTTTGTGACACTCTCCAGCAATGCGTCACTTTTGCGCAATACAGATACGTCAGAAATCCTGACGTATCTGTAACTCCTTGCGCAATGATGCGTCATACTGTAAATATAACGCATCATTTGTGTCGCAAGGAGGGCGCAGCGATGCGTCACTTTCCATAAATGAGGCCCCAGGTATGTCCTCCTTTAGGGAGCCCCTCTCAGGACAGCCCATGCCTCTGCTGTAGGGGGGGTCAGGGGGGTGAGCAGAGGGGGGTGGATGTGGTGGGGTGTCATGCAACGACCCGCTGCTAGGAGAGGCAGGGAAGAGCAGCTTGAGGACGCACCCGCTTTCTGATCTTTTCTTGATCCCTGAAATGATTTCTCATCCAGTTTCTGAGCCTGCAGCCCGCCCTCCGCCCTCGCGTTAAGTCTCTGTTTATCTTTCCATCACCCCTTCGCGTCGCTATAATTCTAGGCTTTGCAGCGGTTCCGCTCTTGAGAGCTCAGTCTCTCTGCTGCCTGCCGTCTCCGGCGGTCTTACAATGCCCCCTTGAGTGAGCGCGGCTGATAGTCACATTGTGCCAATATCGGCATCACACTCCCCTTCACACATACAGCAATCTCCTGATGAGATAAACAGACAAGACACCTTCTTTGTGGAGAAAACTGCTGCAGGTTTATTTGCATACCAAAATATCCCAACATGGTGGGTTAGCCTACGGGCGATCCAAGGGCAGGCAGCCCTTCCACCGCCTGCCCGCCTGATGAGCCAAATTATACCGTGGCCCTAGCCAATCGATGCTTACCAATTTTGAGGGAGGGTTTACCCCCACTGACCTGTGGACCGCCAGTCCACCCATCTACTCACGTCCCCCGAGGATGCGGGCGGAGCGTTCCAGGCAGCCCCCGGTTGCTCAGGTTTACATCCGCCCGTAGGACTAGCGGGGTGCTGTCGCTCCTCCAGGGTCCACCGTGAGCACTTCCTGGGGATCTTTGGCGTTTGCACCCTTGTTGTGCTCCTGAAGAGGGTACCCCTCTGGATCGCCCTGCAACTCTGCCACAGCTCTGGGTGTGGCCAGCATCACAACCAGGGCCCCCCACCAAGGTAGGCATTCTTACCTACACCCTGCTGATTCCAGGGCCTCTCCCAGGTCCAGCAAAACAAGTCCATATCCACTCTAGACGGGTGAACCCCATCTTCTTCAAAACACCCTCTGGACTTGGTATGCCATGTGTGTCCAGTGTAGCATCAAGTTTAAATCCCCTCAAGAATCCCGCCACTAGCCCGGCGAGCAGCCGGAAGTGGGGGTGGCCTCTAAGGGAAGGACTGCGCTTCTCTGCTCAAACGGCAATGAGGATGCCGCAGCAGACGGAAGTAGTGTAAATGCTGTGTCGAGCTGCAGATGACCCGCTATCCTGACCCAGAATGCAATGCAACCTGTGACCAGAAAACCCATCACTGAGGGCCAAAGTAGGACACCTTAACCCTCTGATCTATCTCACTAGATATATTTGTACGTAGGTGTATGCGATGGTGAGATAGCTCCTGTGGTTAAGCTCCGTGTTGCTGACTACTCACACCTCATCACCTATCACTATCGACAACTCAAGCGTGATAAAAACAAGAGAGATTCTCCTCAACCTCCACAGCACTCAGTCCGGTACAGCATGTCTCCCTATCAACACACTCAGGAAGGCCGTATCCGGGATCTTGTAGTCTCATCATCGGTTATCAAATGCAGGCTTCCCATGGACTGGACCTATCACCAATCACCACGCCCCTCCACATCATCATTATCAGCACCCAGCCATCACATCAAGGGCAAATCAAAAAAGAACAACAAAGCTTCAGATCCATCAATGACTTCTACAAAGACATACATCATCTCTTGCCTTCCACCTCCAAGTCCTATGTCCACACCCTTCTGAATGCCTTCATCGCTTCCCTTTGAAACCACATGAACACTGGTGCTTCAACTAAACAGAGTGAGAGATGAAGGCTTCAGCACCCTGGCATAGACAGGAAAGAAAATGTAAGACCCTCCGACAGCCGAACACCACCAAAGTCCATCGCAAACCACACCAAGCCTTCGTGGCATCCGCCAAAGCCGAGTACTATACCAGCACCATCAAAGAAGCCGTCAAGAGAAGCGGAACATTATCAAGACCAACCAAACACAGCCTCAAACCACAGTTGACTCTCTTATCCCACACTCCATGACAAATGCAAAGCCACAAACCACTTTGTTGTCATCGCACCACAATACACACTTCCAAGTATACAACTTTATTGTCTGGAGCCAGTGGTGGACACGTCCTCACATCAATCCTAATAGGAACCACATCAATCAGAATATCACACACCTGTTTGGTTTCAATAAGGCCCTCAGTGATGTTAAGAACAACGGGCCTCATTTACGAGAAGTGGCGCATTGCTGCGTGAAAGCAGCGATGTGCCACTTCTCAGTGCGCCCTCCTTGCGACACCAATGATGCGTCATATTTATAATATGACGCATCATGTCGCAAGGAAGGAAAGATACGTCAGTATAACTGAAGTACCTGTCAGTGCAAAAAAGTGGCACATTGCTGGAGTTTTGTCGGAAGCCTGACGCAACTCCTGCAATGTTTCTTTCAGATGGGGCAAGCCCAATGTGAAAGGGCCTGTGTCAGTCTTACACCTGCTGTGAGGCAGGCGTAAGGTTTTGATGCATTGGCGTCCCAGAAGTGGCGCAGTGAAATCTCATCGATTTCTCTGCGCCACTCCTTTGACCCTTTCTCGCGGGGGTACACCCACCCTGCATACATTATACCTGGGGCAGGTATAATGTAGCGCAGGGGTTTATGAAGTGACGCATCTACCTAGATGCGTCACTTCGTAAATATGGTGCAACATGGCACATTATTTACGCCACTGGTGCGTCACAAAAAGTGACGCACCGGTGGCGTAAAAGTGACGCAGGAGCTCATAAATAAGCCCCAACATTTCCATACACACTCTTGACACAACCCAACCTTGAATTCCCCTCCGCAGCTTCACTTCTTTCTGGACTGTCTCCTTCCAACACGCAGTTGGCATTGCTTTTCTTACTTCTACATACTTTTGAGAAATGTCCTGTTACCCCACAGTTGCTACATCTCTGTCTTGCCGCAGGACAATATTTACTAAAAGCCAAATGATACTTACTAGCGCAACGATAGTAAATTCTTTCATCCACACTTTTCTCCATAGAAGCACCACTTTGATCCTTGCCCTGAAATTGATGCTTCATGTTCTGTGTTTTATAGACATTCTCTTTAATAAACACCTTCCTTGTCTCCCTCCAACCTTTGTTCCATAAGTATGTACAATCACAACAGTCAACTAAACATGTGCGTGTGTTATCCTCGAGATGCGTCTTGAAACGGTGTTCTTTTCATTTTTTTTAAGACACTGATGGGGTCTCAGTTCCATCTTTTGAGGGTCCTACGGCCGCTGAGAGATGGCTCTGGAAGAACTGTGATGTGGCGGTTGAGTTCGAATATATTAATGTATCTATTAAGTATATGTTTAGTATATATTTACTTATCTGTTGACTCCTTGTATGGACGGGAAAAGGAATACAGGGGAAGCGACACACACAACCCAGCCTCTGAGGATACAGGTAACTATATAATGATGGGCACTTAGTGGAGAAGTGTGTCTCACTGGTTAGAAGCGGCAGACCCTGAAGCAGAGGTCGGCCCCGGACCAGGGTTCAATTCCCGACGCGGCGGGTCTTGGGTCAATGTCCGCGGACTCGATAATTCTCGCCTAGGTGCCTACGCTAACCATGGGTCCCACTCTACAACTCTGGGCAATAGCTTGCTTAATCTCCACAACTGCCCCATCAGCGCCGGGGATGCCTGGCTTCACCTTGAGGGTGCCCAGGAGGGACCATCTCACAGGGAAAGCCAGGAAAGGGTCCCCCAGCGGTATACAGCACCAGGACACCCCGAGATGGGGTAACAGTGCGCTTTACAAGTATACTTACTTTACTTTACTTTACTTTATCTATTTGGGTTATTCGCGATCCTAGCAAGAAACAAAGAGTTATTCAGCAGTTTCTCAAAGTTAACTGGTTGGCATGCACTCCTTGAGGGTTAGTTAACTGGTTGGTATGTACTACTTCAGGGTTAGTTAACTGGCTGACATGCATAAACCTTGAGCGCTGGTTAACTGGTTGCCATGCACTCCTTGAAGGTTAGTTACCTGGTTGGCATTTGCTCCTTGGGGGTTAGTTAACTGGTTGGCATGTACTCCTTAGGGGTTAGTTACCTGGTTGGCATGCACTCCTTGAGGGTTAGTTGACTCGTTGCCATGCTCTCCTTGAAGGTTAGTTACCTGGTTGACATGTACTCCTTAAGGGGTAGTTGACTCGTAGGCATGCACTCCTAGAGGGTTAGTTAATTGGTTGGCATGTACTCCTTAAGGGTTAGTTAACTGGATGGCATGCACTCCTTGAGGGTTATTTGACTCATTGGCATGCACTCCTTGAGGGTTAGTTATTGGTTGACATGTACCCCTTGAGGGTTAGTTGACTCGTAGGCATGCACTCCTAGAGGGTTAGTTAACTGGCTGGCATGCACTCCTTGAGTAATAGTCGACTGGTTAGCATGTACCACCAGAGGGTTAGGTAACAGGTTGGCATATACTCCTTGGAGGTTAGTTGCCTTGTTGGCATGCACTCCTTGAGGGTTAGTTAACTGGTTGGTATGTGCTCCTTGCAGGTTACTTAACTGGTTGGCATGTACTCCTTGAGGGTTATTAAACTGGTTGGCATGCACTCCTTGAGGGTTAGTGAACTGGTTGGCATGCACTCCTTGAGGGTTAGTGAACTGGTTGGCATGTAATCCTTGACGGTTAGTTAATTGGTTGGCATGCACTCCTTGAGGGTTAGATAACTGGTTGTCATGTATGCCTTGAGGGTTAGTTAACTGATTGGCATGCAGTCCTTGGGGTTAGTTGACTGGTTGGCAGGCACTTCTTGAGGGTTAGTTAACTGGTTGACAAGTGCTCCTTGAGGGTTAGTTAGCTGATTGGCATGTACACCTTGAAGGTTAGTTAACTGGTTGCCATGTACGCCTTGGGGGTTAGTTAACTGGTTGGCATGTACGCCTTGAGTGTTAGTTAACTGGTTGTCATGTACGCCTTGAGGGTTAGTTAACTGGTTGGCATGCACTCCTTGAGGGTTAGTTAACTGGTTGGCATGCACTCCTTGAAGGTTAGTTACCTGGTTGGCAGGTACTCCTTAAGGGTTAGTTGACTCGTAGGCATGCACTCCTAGAGGGTTAGTTAATTGGTTGGCATGTACTCCTTAGCGGTTAGTTAACTGGATGGCATGCACTCCTTGAGGGTTAGTTAACTGGTTGGCATGTACTCCTTAAGGGTTAGTTACCTGGTTGACATGCACCCCTTGAGGGTTAGTTGACTTGTAGGCATGCACTCCTAGAGGGTTATTTATTTGGTTGGCATGCACTCCTTGAGGGGTAGTTAACTGGCTGGCATGCACTCCTTGAGTTTTAGTTGACTGGTTAGCATGTACCACCAGAGGGTTAGGTAACAGGTTGGCATATACTCCTTGGAGGTTTATTTGCCTCGTTGGCATGCACTCCTTGAGGGTTAGTTAACTGGTTGGTATGTGCTCCTTGCAGGTTAATTAACTGGTTGGCATGTACTCCTTGAGGGTTATTAAACTGGTTGGCATGCACTCCTTGAGGGTTAGTGAACTGGTTGGCATGCACTCCTTGGGGGTTAGTTAACTGGTTGTCATGTATGCCTTGAGGGTTAGTTAACTGATTGGCATGCAGTCCTTGGGGTTAGTTGACTGGTTGGCAGGAACTTCTTGAGGGTTAGTTAACTGGTTGACATGTGCTCCTTGAGGGTTAGTTAGCTGATTGGCATGTACACCTTGAAGGTTAGTTAACTGGTTGCCATGTACGCCTTGGGGGTTAGTTAACTGGTTGGCAGGTACGCCTTGAGGGTTAGTTAACTGGTCGTCATGTACGCCTTGAGGGTTAGTTAACTGGTTGGCATGCACTCCTTGAGGGTTGGTTAACTGGTTGGCATGCACTCCTTAGGGGTTAGTTAACTGGTTTGCATGTACTGCTTGAGGGTTAGTGAACTGGTTGGCATGCACTCTTTGAGGGTTAGTGAACTGGTTGGCATGCACTCCTTAGGTGTTAGTTATCTGGTTTGCATGTACTCCTTGAGGGGTAGTCAACTGGTTGGCATGCACTCCTTAGGGGTTAGTTAACTGGTTTGTATGTACTCCTTGAGGGTTAGTTAATTGGTTGGCATGCACTCCTTGAGGGTTAGATAACTGGTTGTCATGTACGCCTTGGGGGTTAGTTAACTGGTTGGCATGTACGCCTTGAGGGTTTGTTAACTGGTTGTCATGTACGCCTTTAGGGTTAGTTAACTTGTTGGCATGTACTCCTTAGGGGTTAGTTAACTGGTTGGCATGCACTCCTTGAGGGTTAGTTAACTGGTTGGCATGCACTCCTTAGGGGTTAGTTAACTGGTTTGCATGTACTCCTTGAGGTTTAGTGAACTGGTTGGCATGCACTCCTTGAGGGTTAGTTAATTGGTTGGCACACACTCCTTGAGGGTTACATAACTGGTTGTCATGTATGCCTTGAGGGTTAGTTAACTGGTTGGCATGCAGTCCTTGGGGTTAGTTGACTGTTTGGCATGCTCTTCTTGAGGGTTAGTTAACTGGTTGACATGTGCTCCTTGAGAGTTAGTTAGCTGCTTGGCATGTACGCCTTGAGGGTTAGTTAACTGGTTGTCATGTACTCCTCGAGGGTTAGTTAACTGGTTGGCATGCACTCCTTAGGGGTTAGTTAACTGGTTGGCATGCACTCCTTGAGGGTTAGTTAACTGGTTGGCATGCACTCCTTAGGGGTTAGTTAACTGGTTTGCATGTACTCCTTGAGGTTTAGTGAACTGGTTGGCATGCACTCCTTGAGGATTAGTTAATTGGTTGGCACGCACTCCTTGAGGGTTACATAACTGGTTGTCATGTATGCCTTGAGGGTTAGTTAACTGGTTGGCATGCAGTCCTTGGGGTTAGTTGACTGTTTGGCATGCACTTCTTGAGGGTTAGTTAACTGGTTGACATGTGCTCCTTGAGAGTTAGTTAGCTGCTTGGCATGTACGCCTTGAGGGTTAGTTAACTGGTTGTCATGTACTCCTTGAGGGTTATTTAACTGGTTGGCATGCACTCCTTAGGGGTTAGTTAACTGGTTTCCATGTACTCCTTGAGGGTTAGTGAACTGGTTGGCATGCACTCCTTGAGGGTTAGTTAATTGGTTGGCATGCACTCCTTAAGGGTTAGATAACTGGTTGTCATGTATGCCTTGAGGGTTAGTTAACTGGTTGGCATGCAGTCCTTGGGGTTAGTTGACTGTTTGGCATGCACTTCTTGAGAGTTAGATAACTGGTTGCCATGTGCTCCTTGAGGGTTAGTTAGCTGCTTGGCATGTACGCCTTGAGGGTTAGTTAACTGGTTGTCATGTACTCCTTGAGGGCTAGTTAACTGGTTGGCATGCACTCCTTAGGGGTTAGTTAACTGGTTTGCATGTACTCCTAGAGGGTTAGTGAACTGGTTGGCATGCACTCCTTGAGGGTTAGTTAATTGGTTGGCATGCACTCCTTAAGGGTTAGATAACTGGTTGTCATGTATGCCTGGAGGGTTAGTTGACTGTTTGGCATGCACTTCTTGAGGGTTAGTTAACTGGTTGACATGTGCTCCTTGAGGGTTAGGTAGCTGCTTGGCATGTACGCCTTGAGGGTTAGTTAAGTGGTTGTGATGTACTCCTTGAGGGTTGGTTAACTGGTTGGCATGCACTGCTTAGGGGTAAGTTAACTGGTTTGCATTTACTCCTTGAGGGTTAGTGAACTGGTTGGCATGCACTCCTTGAGGGTTAGTGAACTGGTTGGCATGCCCTCCTTGAGGGTTAGTTAACTGGTTGGCATGTAATCCTTGACGGTTAGTTAATTGGTTGGCATGCACCCCTTTAGGGTTAGATAACTGGTTGTCATGTATGCCTTGAGGGTTAGTTAACTGATTGGCATGCAGTCCTTGGGGTTAGTTGACTGGTTGGCAGGCACTTTTTGAGGGTTAGTTAACTGGTTGACATGTGCTCCTTGAGGGTTAGTTAGCTGATTGGCATGTACATCTTGAAGGTTAGTTTACTGGTTTCCATGTACGCCTTGAGGGTTAGTTAACTGGTTGTCATGTACGCCTTGAGGGTTAGTTAACTGGTTGGCATGCACTCCTTGAGGGTTAGTTAACTGGTTGGCATGCACTCCTTAGGGGTTAGTTAACTGGTTTGCATGTACTCCTTGAGGGTTAGTGAACTGGTTGGCATGCACTCTTTGAGGGTTAGTGAACTGGTTGGCATGCACTCCTTGACGGTTAGTTAACTGGTTGGCATGCACTCCTTAGGGGTTAGTTAACTGGTTTGTATGTACTCCTTGAGGGTTAGTTAATTGGTTGGCATGCACTCCTTGAGGGTTAAATAACTGGTTGTCATGTACGCCTTAAGGGTTAGTTAACTGGTTGGCATGTACGCCTGGAGGGTTTGTTAACTGGTTGTCATGTACGCCTTTAGGGTTAATTGACTGGTTGGCATGCACTCCTTGTTGGTTAGTTAACTGGTTGGCATGCACTCCTTAGGGGTTACTTAACTGGTTTGCATGCACTCCTTGATGGTTAGTTTACTGGTTAGCAAGCACTCCTTAGGGGTTAGTTAACTGGTTGGCATGCACTCATTGAGGGTTAGTTACCTGGTTGGCATGGACTCCTTAGAGGTTAGTTATCTGGTTTGCATGTACTCCTTGAGGGGTAGTCAACTGGTTGGCATGCACTCCTTGAGGGTTAGTTAATTGGTTGGCATGCACTCCTTGAGGGTTAGTTAACTGGTTGGCATGCACTCCTTAGGGGTTAGTTAACTGGTTTGTATGTACTCCTTGAGGGTTAGTTAATTGGTTGGCATGCACTCCTTGAGGGTTAGATAACTGGTTGTCATGTACGCCTTGGGGGTTAGTTAACTGGTTGGCATGTACGCCTTGAGGGTTTGTTAACTGGTTGTCATATACGCCTTTAGGGTTAGTTAACTGGTTGGCATGTACTCCTTAGGGGTTAGTTAACTGGTTGGCATGCACTCCTTGAGGGTTAGTTAACTGGTTGGCATGCACTCCTTAGGGGTTAGTTAACTGGTTTGCATGTACTCCTTGAGGGTTAGTGAACTGGTTGGCATGCACTCCTTGAGGGTTAGTTAATTGGTTGGCATGCACTCCTTGAGGGTTAGATAACTGGTTGTCATGTATGCCTTGAGGGTTAGTTAACTGGTTGGCATGCAGTCCTTGGGGTTAGTTGACTGTTTGGCATGCACTTCTTGAGGGTTAGTTAACTGGTTGAAATGTGCTCCGTGAGGGTTAGTTAGCTGCTTGGCATGTGTGCCTTGAGGGTTAGTTAACTGGATGTCATGTACTCCTTGAGGGTTAGTTAACTGGTTGGCATGCACTCCTTAGGGGTTAGTTAACTGGTTTGCATGTACTCCTTGAGGGTTAGTGAACTGGTCGGCATGCACTCCTTGAGGGTTAGTTAATTGGTTGGCATGCACTCCTTAAGGGTAAGATAACTGGTTGTCATGTATGCCTTGAGGGTTATTTAACTGGTTGGCATGCAGTCCTTGGGGTTAGTTGACTGTTTGGCATGCACTTCTTGAGGGTTAGTTAACTGGTTGACATGTGCTCCTTGAGGGTTAGTTAGCTGCTTGGCATGTCGCCTTGAGGGTTAGTTAACTGGTTGTCATGTACTCCTTGAGGGTTAGTTAACTGGTAGGCATGCACTCCTTAGGGGTTAGTTAACTGATTTGCATGTACTCCTTGAGGGTTAGTGAACTAGTTGGCATGCACTCCTTAAGGGTTAGTTAATTGGTTGGCATGCACTCCTTAAGGGTTAGATAACTGGTTGTCATGTATGCCTTGAGGGTTAGTTGACTGTTTGGCATGCACTTCTTGAGGGTTAGTTAACTGGTTGACATGTGCTCCTTGAGGGTTAGTTAGCTGCTTGGCATGTACGCCTTGAGGGTTAGTTAAGTGGTTGTCATGTACTCCTTGAGGGTTAGTTAACTGGTTGACATGCACTCCTTAGGGGTAAGTTAACTGGTTTGCATTTACTCCTTGAGGGTTAGTGAACTGGTTGGCATGCACTCCTTGAGGGTTAGTGAACTGGTTGGCATGCACTCCTTGAGGGTTAGTTAACTGGTTGGCATGTAATCCTTGACGGTTAGTTAATTGGTTGGCATGCACCCCTTTAGGGTTAGAAGACTGGTTGTCATATATGCCTTGAGGGTTAGTTAACTGATTGGCATGCAGTCCTTGGGGTTAGTTGACTGGTTGGCAGGCACTTTTTGAGGGTTAGTTAACTGGTTGACATGTGCTCCTTGAGGGTTAGTTAGCTGATTGGCATGTACACCTTGAAGGTTAGTTAACTGATTGGCATGTACGCCTTGAGGGTTAGTTAACTGGTTGTCATGTATGCCTTGAGGGTTAGTTAACTGGTTGGCATGCACTCTTTGAGGGTTAGTTAACTGGTTGGCATGCAGTCCTTAGGGGTTAGTTAACTGGTTTGCATGTACTCCTTGAGGGTTAGTGAACTGGTTGGCATGCACTCTTTGAGGGTTAGTGAACTGGTTGGCATGCACTACTTGATGGTAAGTTAACTGGTTGGCATGCACTCCTTAGGGGATAGTTAACTGGTTTTTATGTACTCCTTGAGGGTTAGTTAATTGGTTGGCATGCACTCCTTGAGGGTTAGATAACTGGTTGTCATGTACGCCTTGAGGTTTAGTTAACTGGTTGGCATGTACGCCTTGAGGGTTTGTTAACTGGTTGTCATGTACGCCTTTAGGGTTAGTTAACTGGTTGGCATGCACTCCTTGAGGGTTAGTGAACTGGTTGGCATGCACTCCTTGAGGGTTAGTGAACTGGTTGGCATGCACTCCTTGATGGTTAGTTAACTGGTTAGCAAGCACTCCTTAGGGGTTAGTTAACTGGTTGGCATGCACTCCTTGAGGGTTAGTTAACTGGTTGGCATGCACTACTTAGGGGTTAGTTAACTGGTTTGCATGTACTCCTTGAGGGGTAGCAACTGGTTGGCATGCACATCTTGAGGGTTAGTTAATTGGTTGGCATGGACTCCTTGAGGGTTAGTTAACTGGTTGGCATGCACTCCTTAGGGGTTAGTTAACTGGTTTGTATGTACTCCTTGAGGGTTAGTTAATTGGTTGGCATGCACTCCTTGAGGGTTAGATAACTGGTTGTCATGTACGCCTTGGGGGTTAGTTAACTGGTTGGCATGTATGCCTTGAGGGTTTGTTAACTGGTTGTCATGTACGCCTTTAGGGTTAGTTAACTGGTTGGCATGCACTCCTTAGGGGTTAGTTAACTGGTTGGCATGCACTCCTTTATTTATTTATTTTTATTTTTGGCATTTGTACAGCACTCTGTTACCCGTAGGTGTCCTGGCGCTAAGTGTTACTCCTGATATAGAGGCAGGTTAGGGAATCAGATGGTAAACAACCATGTCTTTAAAGCTCTTCTAAAGGCCATAAGGTCCGTCAGTTTTCTGAGGGCGTGAGGCAAGGCATTCCAAGCTTTCGCTGCGCCCAGCACAAATCTTCTGCCCCCCCCCCCCAGCGCGCTCTCTTAGTACGAGGCACCGCGATCAACCCCATGTCAGCTGATCTAAGATTTCTAGTCTGGCGGTACCAGTAAAAGTACCGCCGAAGGAATAAGGGCCCCTTGCCTTGTAAGGACTTGAATACTAGGCATAAAGCTTTAGAGAGAATTCTCTTTCGCATTGGAAGCCAATGCAGCTTGACCAGCTCCTGAGACACGGGGACAAATTTAGGGATCCCCAAAATCAGCCTTGCCGCCGCATTTTGAAGTACCTGCATTTCATTGAGTACCCCCTTGAGGGTTAGTTAACTGGTTGGCATGCACTCCTTAGGGGTTAGTTAACTGGTTGGCATGCACTCCTTGAGGGTTAGTTAATTGGTTGGCATGCACTCCTTGAGGATTAGATAACTGGTTGTCATGTATGCCTTGAGGGTTAGTTAACTGGTTGGCATGCAGTCCTTGGGGTTAGTTGACTGTTGTGCATGCACTTCTTGAGGGTTAGTTAACTGGTTGACATGTGCTCCTTGAGGGTTTAGTTAGCTGCTTGGCATGTACACCTTGAGGGTTAGTTAACTGGTTGTCATGTACTCCTTGAGGGTTAGTTAACTGGTTGGCATGCACTCCTCAGGGGTTAGTTAACTGGTTTGCATGTACTCCTTGAGGGTTAGTGAACTGGTTGGCATGCACTCCTTGAGGGTTAGTTAATTGGTTGGCATGTACTCCTTGAGGGTTAGATAACTGGTTGTCATGTATGCCTTGAGGGTTAGTTAACTGGTTGGCATGCAGTCCTTGGGGTTAGTTGACTGTTTGGCATGCACTTCTTGAGGGTTAGTTAACTGGTTGACATGTGCTCCTTGAGGGTTAGTTAACTGGTTGTCATGTACGCCTTGAGGGTTAGTTAACTGGTTGGCATGCACTCCTTGAGGGTTAGTGAACTGGTTGGCATGCACTCCTTGAGGGTTAGTGAACTGGTTGGCATGCCCTCCTTGAGGGTTAGTTAACTGGTTGGCATGTAATCCTTGACGGTTAGTTAATTGGTTGGCATGCACCCCTTTAGGGTTAGATAACTGGTTGTCATGTATGCCTTGAGGGTTAGTTAACTGATTGGCATGCAGTCCTTGGGGTTAGTTGACTGGTTGGCAGGCACTTTTTGAGGGTTAGTTAACTGGTTGACATGTGCTCCTTGAGGGTTAGTTAGCTGATTGGCATGTACATCTTGAAGGTTAGTTTACTGGTTTCCATGTACGCCTTGAGGGTTAGTTAACTGGTTGTCATGTACGCCTTGAGGGTTAGTTAACTGGTTGGCATGCACTCCTTGAGGGTTAGTTAACTGGTTGGCATGCACTCCTTAGGGGTTAGTTAACTGGTTTGCATGTACTCCTTGAGGGTTAGTGAACTGGTTGGCATGCACTCTTTGAGGGTTAGTGAACTGGTTGGCATGCACTCCTTGACGGTTAGTTAACTGGTTGGCATGCACTCCTTAGGGGTTAGTTAACTGGTTTGTATGTACTCCTTGAGGGTTAGTTAATTGGTTGGCATGCACTCCTTGAGGGTTAAATAACTGGTTGTCATGTACGCCTTAAGGGTTAGTTAACTGGTTGGCATGTACGCCTGGAGGGTTTGTTAACTGGTTGTCATGTACGCCTTTAGGGTTAATTGACTGGTTGGCATGCACTCCTTGTTGGTTAGTTAACTGGTTGGCATGCACTCCTTAGGGGTTACTTAACTGGTTTGCATGCACTCCTTGATGGTTAGTTTACTGGTTAGCAAGCACTCCTTAGGGGTTAGTTAACTGGTTGGCATGCACTCATTGAGGGTTAGTTACCTGGTTGGCATGGACTCCTTAGAGGTTAGTTATCTGGTTTGCATGTACTCCTTGAGGGGTAGTCAACTGGTTGGCATGCACTGCTTGAGGGTTAGTTAATTGGTTGGCATGCACTCCTTGAGGGTTAGTTAACTGGTTGGCATGCACTCCTTAGGGGTTAGTTAACTGGTTTGTATGTACTCCTTGAGGGTTAGTTAATTGGTTGGCATGCACTCCTTGAGGGTTAGATAACTGGTTGTCATGTACGCCTTGGGGGTTAGTTAACTGGTTGGCATGTACGCCTTGAGGGTTTGTTAACTGGTTGTCATATACGCCTTTAGGGTTAGTTAACTGGTTGGCATGTACTCCTTAGGGGTTAGTTAACTGGTTGGCATGCACTCCTTGAGGGTTAGTTAACTGGTTGGCATGCACTCCTTAGGGGTTAGTTAACTGGTTTGCATGTACTCCTTGAGGGTTAGTGAACTGGTTGGCATGCACTCCTTGAGGGTTAGTTAATTGGTTGGCATGCACTCCTTGAGGGTTAGATAACTGGTTGTCATGTATGCCTTGAGGGTTAGTTAACTGGTTGGCATGCAGTCCTTGGGGTTAGTTGACTGTTTGGCATGCACTTCTTGAGGGTTAGTTAACTGGTTGAAATGTGCTCCGTGAGGGTTAGTTAGCTGCTTGGCATGTGTGCCTTGAGGGTTAGTTAACTGGATGTCATGTACTCCTTGAGGGTTAGTTAACTGGTTGGCATGCACTCCTTAGGGGTTAGTTAACTGGTTTGCATGTACTCCTTGAGGGTTAGTGAACTGGTCGGCATGCACTCCTTGAGGGTTAGTTAATTGGTTGGCATGCACTCCTTAAGGGTAAGATAACTGGTTGTCATGTATGCCTTGAGGGTTATTTAACTGGTTGGCATGCAGTCCTTGGGGTTAGTTGACTGTTTGGCATGCACTTCTTGAGGGTTAGTTAACTGGTTGACATGTGCTCCTTGAGGGTTAGTTAGCTGCTTGGCATGTCGCCTTGAGGGTTAGTTAACTGGTTGTCATGTACTCCTTGAGGGTTAGTTAACTGGTAGGCATGCACTCCTTAGGGGTTAGTTAACTGATTTGCATGTACTCCTTGAGGGTTAGTGAACTAGTTGGCATGCACTCCTTAAGGGTTAGTTAATTGGTTGGCATGCACTCCTTAAGGGTTAGATAACTGGTTGTCATGTATGCCTTGAGGGTTAGTTGACTGTTTGGCATGCACTTCTTGAGGGTTAGTTAACTGGTTGACATGTGCTCCTTGAGGGTTAGTTAGCTGCTTGGCATGTACGCCTTGAGGGTTAGTTAAGTGGTTGTCATGTACTCCTTGAGGGTTAGTTAACTGGTTGACATGCACTCCTTAGGGGTAAGTTAACTGGTTTGCATTTACTCCTTGAGGGTTAGTGAACTGGTTGGCATGCACTCCTTGAGGGTTAGTGAACTGGTTGGCATGCACTCCTTGAGGGTTAGTTAACTGGTTGGCATGTAATCCTTGACGGTTAGTTAATTGGTTGGCATGCACCCCTTTAGGGTTAGAAGACTGGTTGTCATATATGCCTTGAGGGTTAGTTAACTGATTGGCATGCAGTCCTTGGGGTTAGTTGACTGGTTGGCAGGCACTTTTTGAGGGTTAGTTAACTGGTTGACATGTGCTCCTTGAGGGTTAGTTAGCTGATTGGCATGTACACCTTGAAGGTTAGTTAACTGATTGGCATGTACGCCTTGAGGGTTAGTTAACTGGTTGTCATGTATGCCTTGAGGGTTAGTTAACTGGTTGGCATGCACTCTTTGAGGGTTAGTTAACTGGTTGGCATGCAGTCCTTAGGGGTTAGTTAACTGGTTTGCATGTACTCCTTGAGGGTTAGTGAACTGGTTGGCATGCACTCTTTGAGGGTTAGTGAACTGGTTGGCATGCACTACTTGATGGTAAGTTAACTGGTTGGCATGCACTCCTTAGGGGATAGTTAACTGGTTTTTATGTACTCCTTGAGGGTTAGTTAATTGGTTGGCATGCACTCCTTGAGGGTTAGATAACTGGTTGTCATGTACGCCTTGAGGTTTAGTTAACTGGTTGGCATGTACGCCTTGAGGGTTTGTTAACTGGTTGTCATGTACGCCTTTAGGGTTAGTTAACTGGTTGGCATGCACTCCTTGAGGGTTAGTGAACTGGTTGGCATGCACTCCTTGATGGTTAGTTAACTGGTTAGCAAGCACTCCTTAGGGGTTAGTTAACTGGTTGGCATGCACTCCTTGAGGGTTAGTTAACTGGTTGGCATGCACTACTTAGGGGTTAGTTAACTGGTTTGCATGTACTCCTTGAGGGGTAGCAACTGGTTGGCATGCACATCTTGAGGGTTAGTTAATTGGTTGGCATGGACTCCTTGAGGGTTAGTTAACTGGTTGGCATGCACTCCTTAGGGGTTAGTTAACTGGTTTGTATGTACTCCTTGAGGGTTAGTTAATTGGTTGGCATGCACTCCTTGAGGGTTAGATAACTGGTTGTCATGTACGCCTTGGGGGTTAGTTAACTGGTTGGCATGTATGCCTTGAGGGTTTGTTAACTGGTTGTCATGTACGCCTTTAGGGTTAGTTAACTGGTTGGCATGCACTCCTTAGGGGTTAGTTAACTGGTTGGCATGCACTCCTTTATTTATTTATTTTTATTTTTGGCATTTGTACAGCACTCTGTTACCCGTAGGTGTCCTGGCGCTAAGTGTTACTCCTGATATAGAGGCAGGTTAGGGAATCAGATGGTAAACAACCATGTCTTTAAAGCTCTTCTAAAGGCCATAAGGTCCGTCAGTTTTCTGAGGGCGTGAGGCAAGGCATTCCAAGCTTTCGCTGCGCCCAGCACAAATCTTCTGCCCCCCCCCCCCAGCGCGCTCTCTTAGTACGAGGCACCGCGATCAACCCCATGTCAGCTGATCTAAGATTTCTAGTCTGGCGGTACCAGTAAAAGTACCGCCGAAGGAATAAGGGCCCCTTGCCTTGTAAGGACTTGAATACTAGGCATAAAGCTTTAGAGAGAATTCTCTTTCGCATTGGAAGCCAATGCAGCTTGACCAGCTCCTGAGACACGGGGACAAATTTAGGGATCCCCAAAATCAGCCTTGCCGCCGCATTTTGAAGTACCTGCATTTCATTGAGTACCCCCTTGAGGGTTAGTTAACTGGTTGGCATGCACTCCTTAGGGGTTAGTTAACTGGTTGGCATGCACTCCTTGAGGGTTAGTTAATTGGTTGGCATGCACTCCTTGAGGATTAGATAACTGGTTGTCATGTATGCCTTGAGGGTTAGTTAACTGGTTGGCATGCAGTCCTTGGGGTTAGTTGACTGTTGTGCATGCACTTCTTGAGGGTTAGTTAACTGGTTGACATGTGCTCCTTGAGGGTTTAGTTAGCTGCTTGGCATGTACACCTTGAGGGTTAGTTAACTGGTTGTCATGTACTCCTTGAGGGTTAGTTAACTGGTTGGCATGCACTCCTCAGGGGTTAGTTAACTGGTTTGCATGTACTCCTTGAGGGTTAGTGAACTGGTTGGCATGCACTCCTTGAGGGTTAGTTAATTGGTTGGCATGTACTCCTTGAGGGTTAGATAACTGGTTGTCATGTATGCCTTGAGGGTTAGTTAACTGGTTGGCATGCAGTCCTTGGGGTTAGTTGACTGTTTGGCATGCACTTCTTGAGGGTTAGTTAACTGGTTGACATGTGCTCCTTGAGGGTTAGTTAACTAGTTGGCATGCACTCCTTAGGGGTTAGTTAACTGGTATGCATGTACTCCTTGAGGGTTAGTTAACTGGTTGGCATGCACTCCTTAGGGGTTAGTTAACTGGTTTGCATGTACTCCTTGAGGGTTGGTTAACTGTTTGGCATGCACTCCTTAGGGGTTAGTTAACTGGTTTGCATGTACTCCTTGAGGGTTGGTTAACTGTTTGGCATGCACTCCTTAGGGGTTAGTTAACTGGTTTGCATATACTCCTTGAGGGTTGGTTAACTGTTTGGCATGCACTCCTTAGGGGTTAGTTAACTGGTTTGCATGTACTCCTTGAGGGTCATGAGAAACGAGAGACTTTCTATTCTGTAAACAACTCTACTGGAGCCCGGCAGGGTCTGTGACCTGCACATTTACTTGTCTTGTTAAATGCTAATTACACAGCAGACGCTGTGCCTCAAATCTCAGGTGTTGATAAGGGTTTATGGGGCCATCACTCTGCATGTTGTGGTGTGATCTCGGTGCGTTTACCCACCAGACAAGTAAACGAGACGACCGGGGTGAATGTATGAAAGAGTTTGCAGAGTGGAGAGGAGCCCATGTTTATGTCTGTTTCAATGGCAGCTACAAGAGTATCACACGTGACAAAGAATGACATGTATTTCCTGACATATTTCCACCTCTCCGCGTCCCTTATGTATTCTTCATCCTTCCGGGCCCCAAACTAGACATGGCCTCTCAGTAGTGGCAGCGTCCGTTTCTGCCCTGGACCTAGAGAGGGGCTTAGCATTCTCAGGGTAAAACACCCCCACCCCCCAGGACAGAAAACCCTGGAGAGGCCTTTATCTGGAAGTCACCCCTTAATGGAGACTGGTGACCTCAATAAACACCCCTCATCCTAGTGCCTGGCTGTGGAGAAGGCATAGGCTGGGCCCGAGGCAGGAACGTCACACACCCAGCTGGCAGCAAGGACAGTTTTATTGATCATTTTTTTGACTGTAGCTGCAATTAAATCTTGTGATCAGGTGCTCAACCTCCAGGGCGACAGAGACGAAGACCCCCCACGCCTGTAATCCAACCATTGTCTAAACCCACAGTAAGTGCTCCTCACAGGGCCTGCTTCCTGTAAAGAACCCCCCCCTGCAGCCACTGTCTGTCACTCTGAGATTAGACTGGGCGGAGCTTGTTAGGACAGACACGTGGATGCAGCTCCCCCTTCTGCCCCCCGCATGGCTCGGTGTGGGGGGGCACTCGCTGTTGGTTTGTAACATGTTATTTACTCCACCAATTGAGTCTTCCAACCAGCAAACCATGTCTGAATCTGTCACACCGCTGCAGAACTCTCCACCCCGAAGGCTCCCCCTCAAAACCCTGCTGCACCTCCCACCAGAAAGTATGCACCAGGATGAGGGACGATTTAACAACCTTTGAAGTATATTTTCGAAACAAATACACAAGTTCAGCCTAAATGTGCAGATAATAAATGTGAAGTTTAAACCAAAATCTTAAGAGATGTACACTTTAGAATTCCATCTCATAACACTATGATCCCTTGTGACAGTAACAAGAACTCCATAGGCTATAGCATAACCCGCATCATGAACATTCTTATACGTTGAACTGTGAGTGATGCTTCGGCAGACGTCACTTCCTCCTCCGCCCTCGGCAGGGACCTTGATGCTCGTCCTGACTCTCACATGATCCTCTTACAATCATAAATGTATGAGCAAATGCCCCATGCACACAGCGCGATAGTATAACAAAGGTGTGTCCTAGTGGACACTAGAACATTTCAATCACAGCTGTCAGAAGAAACAACAATGTCTTTTTTAGGAAATCTTCATTTAATAGTCTCTGTGGCCAGCCGACACGTGTTTCGTCGCAACGGAATATAATTTCCGCGACTCCTCAGGGCTGTCGGATTGTAAGGGCCCACTGTCAGGTCGCTTGGCCGGTGATACTTCCGACCCCGCCGGGCTCTAGACCAGGTTTTCATTCGTTGTCCCAGCACAGCACACACGTCTTAACATCAGAGAGGAGGAACTCGTATGCGAGTTCTTGGTGATCCTAATGGTGTGTGGTGCGATCGGCGTAGGACCATGTACCGCCCTCCATAAATGTCTGGTAAACTGTTGGGTTGGCTAATGATTCATGCGGTCCCGCAGGCCGGTAGCCGAATTTGTTCTTTTGAGGAGCGAGTGAACTACCGTTGTTAGACAGTCCCGGTGTAGGGAGTCCGTCATGATCTAAGTTCTGCGGGTGGCGGTACGGGTGATCGTGTTCCTGGTATGGACCGTAAATTACTATTCTAACTCCAGGGGGTGCAACAGTAGGGTCAGTGTTGGATAGTGTAGGGGTACTATGTGTTGTAATGGTATGTGTTGTAATGGCATGCGATGTAATGCCTTCGTTTTAGTGACATGCAATGTAATGGCTGCGTTGTGGTGACATGTGTTGTAAAGGATGTTGCAATGTATTGACTCCGTTGTAAATTTAGTGCGATGTGATGACTGCGTTGTAAAGGTTGGTTCCCGGTACATTCCAGATTATATACTGGGGTACCCTTATCAGTCCCTAGTATATATAATACACCATGTGCCCAAGGCATAGGTACCCCAGAAGCCTCCCAGGGGCTGCAGCATGTATTATGCCACCCCTGGGTCACCATTAAAAATGGCACCACAGGTCTGCTACTGCAGCCTGGGTAAGGTGGTGCATACACCCCTTACTTAGATATAGGTTACCTACATCTATTCTAAATCACTGCACATATAAACCTACCAGTCACCCCTATGGCAGGCCTTATCAATCCTGAGGGCAGGGTGCTGGATATTATGTGAGAGGGTGCCCCTGCATGAGCAGAGCTCCTCTGCAGCCTTCGGAACCTATTTTCCGGGGTTGTCTGTGATGCGGCCAACCATATAGATTTAAGTGCATTATAACCTCAAGGTAAATGCTAACTTTAAAACGGCTGCTTAGAAACATGTTGTGTTTGGTGTCAAACATCTTGGAATCATACCTCCCCCCCTGTAACACCCAGGGGAGGTATGATTCCACCCTTCTAGAGGGACTTATGTAAAACACCGGTACACCCGGTACCAGCTTTCTCGACCTGAGCATCACAAAATGGATGCTGCCATCCACAGACACAAGTCTGTCTTCCTGCTGCTGAACCAAGCTCAAGCAGAGGAAGGCCTGACAATAGGTTTCCTGTCACAGGGAGGTGTGACCACCTCCCACAAAAGCCTTTAGTGTATTGGGACTGGGTGGGTGCACTCTGAGAGTGCTTTGATGTCTGCACTGGGGTCACATTTGGTGTCCCTGTGCATAGTCCTGCTCAAACCATTTCAAGGAGCCATTTGCTCCTGCTCTGGCGTGAAACTGGACAAAGGACATGTGTGTAGCCACCCCTCTGTCCTGACCCTCCCATAGGTGGGACCCAGAGTTTGTCCAACCCCTTCCTTGGGTATAAAGTAGGAACCCTGACTACAGGACTTTAGATTTTACCTGGACTAAACTCTGCAAGCAGAAACCATGTACTTCGATGGTCTACACTTTGCTGGAAGACAGAAGAATCTCCCATGGAGTAAAGGAGTTACTCCCCTGCAGCAGGCACCTAAACACATCTGACCGGTTTGAATCCCCCTAGCTCCTGAGGACTCTAAAAATGTATGCAACACAGGAGGTGGGTACCCGAGCATCTCTGAGGTTGATCTGCTCTCTCAGCAAACCTGAGACCAGTATCCCTCGTGGGCACCATGCAACCCGAACTCCTGTGCACTGTGTACTTTTGCAGCAGCATATGCTTTTTGAAATCCCTGAGGCTGTGCTTTGGGCTACGTATAGTCCTGACTCCAAACAGTGCTTCCACTGAAGATTTCTTGCCTGCACTCCACGAGTGCTCCGTGGGCTGGTACTTTGTAATTCAGCTTGAGGTTCTTTCGCGATCCCTGGTCCATTGGCCTGTGGGTCCCTGTGAAGGTAACTTTGATTTTCCGTGGGCTTTCGTGGTTGCTCCAGACTTGCCCTGACTCAACATAGCTTGGAGAGTCTCCTGGACCTTGCTGGTCCTCACCGTGACTTGTTTCCTCTGCCCGTGTAGGATGCATTTACCAAGGCTTGTTGGTGTTCAATCCGGACATTGTCACTCAGCACTCTACGTGTCTCACTCTCAGTCAGACTCGAGTGAGTACCCAATGGTCATCCAATAACAATGGCTGTGCCGGCGTGGCAGTCGGGCCTAGGCCATGACTTCAGTGTCAGTAGACAACATCACAAGACTGAGTAGAGCCTGTGACAATAAAAGTAAGTGGTGTGGGTCTAGGGCTTGGGGATCATGCACATTCCATAAAACCCCTCATATGGGACCCGCAGAACAACTCCCAGCATCTGATTAAAGCAAACTGTTTAAGTGCCCGCGCTCTCGCGCGCTCACTCTTGTCTCGTCACATTAGTTTATGGGCTGTGACCCAGGATAGGTGCATCACTGTGGTCACAGTAGCACAGCAACAAAACACTAACCAACTTGTGCTCCATCACTGTGGTGTGTTTTGAACTACATATAATGCATATTTCTTAGAAGGTTAGTGTTATGTCCTCCTGCATCAATCATATTACTCTTTAAAATAAAGGAAGGAAATCTGGTCACCTTAGTCCAAATATCATTTACTTGTTAAGGGGTAAAAAAAGAGTCACAACTTTATATTATGTGATTTAGCAATGCATATAGCACATAACACCCACTAGTGTGGCATCGTAGCGCTCAAACTGTCGTAAGCGGTGGCAGATGGACCAGTCCAACTACTTGAAAGAGTGCGTGGTTTTATTAAACACTCTTTTGGAACAATTGGATGGGATGTGTCTTAAACCGATTTAATTACTTGTCAGAGAAATTAAGCACTATAAAAAATTGAGTTACAATAAAATAGACCAGACGTGACAGGTAACTGGTTTTAAGACTGGTTCGTGGCACAACTGGTTAAGAGAAGATTAATTTAAGGCATACTAAAACCAATAAATCTGTATTAATGTGGAACGATGCTTTGAGAAGATTTATACTCTTTTAAAAGAAAATATAAAATAATATAGTTTTTTTATTTTTTATAAATGTAAGTTTTTTTCATAAACCTAAATAGTTTTCTAAAAAGAACTAATCAAATTAATTCCATATATAATTTTCTAAAATTTACATGGTGGGCCAAAGACCTGTGTACATCTCTTTGATGCTGTAGCATTTAAAACACTATCCCAACTTCAGTCTTTGAAATTTTTGGAAAAGTTTGTCACCCAAATATTTTAAGCATATCTTGAAATGCATTCATTTAACTTGTTGGGGCAAAAACTGGGAAAACGAGTCGACCCACTTTAAATTTTTCAGTGGGTAATGGCAACTTTGAAACTGAGGAAGCAGGTTTGAGTCTCGGCATCGGCTCAACAACCTGTGATTCTGGGCAAATCTCTAAGGGGCCTATTGTAAGGCCGGCAGGTCGAGGACTGACAGACTCATGGTGGCGCGGCGGTAGCCGTCTTGCAACTGCTCCATGATGACCCTAGTGGTCGTGCCGCACTGAGGGGGTCATTAGGATGTCGGGCGGATTGCCTCCACCAGGCTGGCGGTGGCTACCGCCAGCCTGGCGTAGGCAATCCGCCCGACATCCTTCCCTGCATTCCCCCCCGCCATATTACGATGGTGGAGGGTACCGCAGCGGTGGGAAACACTGCCCGCCTGTTTTCCGCCCCGGTCGCCTTGCGGCCGGGGGGGAAAAGGGATAACATGGTGGCGGTGTCTATCAGACACCGCCAGCCATATTATAATGGGCATTTTTCAATGCCTTTCCGTGGCGGCAATGCCGCCACGGAAAGGCAGGCGGACTTCACTCTGGGGGCCCCCTGCGGGCCCCCAGAGTGAAGCACAGTAGGAGGGTGCACAGGGGCATTTGCATAATGAAAGCGGCAGACACCGCGCGGTGCCTGCCGCTTTCATTATGCAGATGCTGCAATGCATTTTCAGCATTGTGGCGGGCGGTGCAGAGAGCACCGCCCGCCACAATGCTGAAAATACAGAATGTGCCCGCCCCTGTGGCGGGCACATCCTAATGGCACCCCCGGGACCCCCGCCCTTAAGGCGGGCGGTCCCGTTTTCCGATAGGGTGCCCGCCCGCCATCCTAATGTGGCCCTGAGACTGCTGATTCCACCAGGGAACCGCCGTTCCCTGGCGGTGGTGCAGCGGTCCAGAGGCACCTATATGCTTGGCGGGACCTACAGTGCCCCTTGTGCCTCACGCCTTGTGGATGCAGACAGGGGGGCACAGTGTGTTCCTCCGTGTACATGCACAGATGTTCCAGCACAGCATGGACTTTTCAGTCCATGCCGTGCTGGTACTTCCTTTGATGTTCCCATTGTGGGGCCTATTTTATAGGCACCTCAGTGGGAACGCCAAAGGAAAAGCCCGCCAATGGCTTAAAAAGTCATAATAGGGCGGGCGGTCTCCCCACTGGTTTGGCGGTGCGGCGGCAGGACGGTCCCGCCGTCACACCATCAAACTCGTAATAGGGCCATAGATCTCCCTGTGCCTGAAAAAAATGAATCTGTCCTTCTGTAATGTAACTGGTGCTGACGTAAATCGCTCAATGCAGTCAGGTCGAGTTAGTGCTCTATAAAAACTGGAGGGAAAAATACCCGTGACGAAGCATTCAAGTGCTTTTCACCAGGCAGCACACTGCTCTGGAACCATAGGTTTGAGATTTATAGAGTAGTTGTAGCTGGATATTGTTTTTAGTCTTGTGTGCTCTCAATGAAATTATTAAATATTGAGTTATATAATGTTTTGTTCTGGAAGCACCACCTTTAGAGACAGGTACGAGGTGGGTGTGCCCTAGACTTCCAAAGACCAGAGTTTGTAGTGGATAAAACCAGTGTCTCATTTAAAGCACCCAGTGCTATCCTGAATCACAAGCTTTGCACCTTGTATTGCATACTTAAGAAGGCTTTTTTTAAATTGTCTTTCGAATACTTGTTTACAAGGAATGCATTGCTCTGCTTTTCTATCTCAGTTTTTTAACTTCCATGCAATCTCTATTTATCCTCTGCTACCCAATAGACCCCCTCAAGCTTCCTTATTTATTTATTTTTTTCTTTGCTTACTTCCATTATCTCAAACATGGCAGTCATTGCAAATTTTATTTTTTTTGTTTTTGTGGAGCCCATTGCAGTATTGCTTGCCATGCACGTACATGCTTCGTCACATGTGCATGTGTATGCTTTTGACAACACTAATGCAAAAAGAACAATTGTTGGACAGAATGCAGAACAATGTCATACATTCACCCCAGTACAGAGGTCTGGGCCTAAATCCATCGTCTTTTTGCTCACCATGCCATTCCAGTTTGGACTCAGCCATATGGTCTAAGGATGCTTGTTTCCAGTCCAGGGAGGACCTGGCTTGGCAGTTCGGGCTGGACTATTCCCACAAGGAACAGGGTCAAGACTGATTTGTATATGGCTGGGTCCAAACTGGGGTGGTGTGGTGAGCAAAAGAATGATGGATTAACCCAGATCCTTGTGACTGTGGGTGAATGTTTGCATTCTCCAGCATTTCGTCCATCAATTGTTTCTTTTGCATATGTCGCCCTAAGTTGGAAGGGTATGCCTAGGCATGGGTCCCGTGCTCACCACACCACTGGATTCAAGCTATCCTGGCTGATGAAGGGTGATGCCCTGAAACTGGTCCCATGATATTTGTTTCCGGTCCAGGGAGGACCTGGCTTGGCAGTTCAGGCTGCACTGTTCCCACAAGGAACAGGGTCAAGACTGATTTGCATATGGCCGGGTCCAAACTGGGGTGGTGTGGTGAGCAAAAGAATGATAGATTAAACTCAGATCTCTGTGACTGGGGGTGATTGCTTGCATGGTCCAGCATTCCGTCCATCAATTGTGTCCTTGACAACACTAATGGCACCGCGTTTTAGAGACTAGATCCGTTGTCTTGACCACTTATTGTTCATTGTCTGTAACCTTGTGGCTTGACTTATTTATCTTCATTTGAATAACAATGATCAACACACATAGGTCATTGGAGAGTGTGCTTTAGAGTCTGAGAAATGTGTTTGAGGTTTCCATTTGGGTGATCTAGTTGTCTTTCAAGAAGACTTTAGGATCAGCTGTCAGTACAAACACTTAACATGAAACATGTCTCCCTTGGACACCACAATCACACACAGGTGTTTGGCAGTTCAGCGTTCCGAAATGGTGTCCTCTTTCTGTAAATGGCAGGCTCAGTTTTGTCACTTGGGTCACATATATTTAGGTGCGTTTTTCCTGCACTATTATTAGTGTTGTAACAGTGACCACATCTGACACGGCTGCACTAGTGTCCACCAAATGCAAAATACAAGCAGCGATCACTCAGTTCACCAAGAATGGTTGCCTAGGGTGATGTTAAGAAAGCTTTTCCAATGTGGAATATCTCTACATGGGTAATACCTAAAAGCAGTAGCTGCAATGCCCTGGGCACCAAAATCATCAAATTAACAAATCTCCGCAATGCCACATGATTTCTCACTCAAATATCAGCTTTAACTATATTTTGAAAAATCAACCATTATTCTTAGGTGAACTTGTTGTGAAAAGTATAGGCCCATCAAGCTTCCCATTGTATAAGTATTTGATATTGATAATGGCTGAGTTATCCTTGACTAGTGTCTTTTCCATTGGTGTACACTGTTTGATCGGCTCTTAATCAATGCTACATTATCCTAATTCTATATTTGAAGATACTACCTAAAACAATGTATGCAGCTGCGTTTTCAAAAGGATTTGAAGTATGTCTGTTTATGAATACTTCTTTTGCATCTGTAGAGATTCTACAGCCTCTTTGTGTGATGTAAGTATCCAAAAGTGAGATGCATCACTCCTTCTGATAGCACCAAGTCAAAGGTCATGCAATGTCGTTTCATTTGATTTAATGGGTTCCAAAGTGCAGGTGATGTCACTTCCTGTGATGTCACCAGGCCAAAGTGTGTGTGATGTCACTTCCTGTGACATCATCAGGGTGGGTCAAAGGGCAGGTGATGTCACTTCTTGTCTTGTCACCAGGCTGTTTGTATGATGTCACTTCCTGTGACATCAGGCGGGGGGTCACATGTCATATGATGTCACTTCTGCTACCCCTGGCATTTTTTTGAATTGACATCCATGGTCTACCAGTGTTGGTAAACTCTGAGAATACGTAGAATACATGGGTGGATGTGTGGGAAAACCCATGCACCGCCTATATAAGCCTTCCTAGTATACTGTAAGGCAAGGTAGCATCTTGCGCGGCCTTGTGTTAGAACAGATTTACCAAGCGATGCAGGTTGCTCCTGCGTGGGATAGTAAATCTCATTCTTGTTTTGCATTGGCTTGCGCCACCTTGTGTGGCGCAAGTGCGACGCAAAACCTTGATGAATCTGCCCTGTAATGTCTGAAAAAGCCAGTGATATGAGCATACGGCTGCCTTCCTCACCTTCATTATCTACCTTTTGGTTTTTAAGGTATTGTGTCCGATTATCCTGTGATCTGTATTTATTTAACACAGTATACTATTCATCTTACAGAATTGTACAAAAACAATATCTTTTGGTTTTAATGGGGATTGAAAAGAATAAATCCATCTAGTCAGTGGCTTAAGTTCACTATATGTGACCAGAAAACCAAGGTTCAAATCCGAAATTCCCGACAGGACTAAGTTGTAAAATGTATGTCAAATCAATTTACTTCATGTCTCTAATTTACTGAGATTGACATTTGAAAACACGTTCAAGTAATTCAGTTAAAGATGGACGGTGTATTAAAATCTCACTTGTATATTTTATTAGCCTGTGATGTTTTACCATCCATAACAATAGTATTGGCCATGATGTTACTACACCAGATTATTGGTTCACTTTTTTAACGCCTGATGTTGTCAAGAGGGAGGGCTAAAGAATGTTTTAAAGTTCATGTTTAGAAACTTTACCTTCAAATAAATGTCAGTGCAATGTTGTGATCTATTGCACTAAATTGAATCACTACATATGTTTTTTTAAAGATTTTATTGTTGTATTGCAAAAGAGGTTACATAGCAGGATATTAGTCAGATATGTAGCAACAGATTCTTTTGCACATTTTCAGAAGAACAGTGCTGGGCTACTTACATTCAAAAAGCGTTAGGACCCAATGTTGAAAACTTTCTTTGTAATACAATAACCAGGGTAGCACCACCATCTTCACTAGTGCCACGCGGCCCATTACTGTAAGCGTGAAGACCAAAAACCGAACTGGGCTCGGAGTGACCGTGGTGCTTTCCCTAAATTTCCATCCTGCCAATCAGTGGAGGAATAGTAGATATTAATCACTAAGGGCTAGATGTAGGTAAAAAGGTTTTACCGATTCTAAAATACCGAATTTTACCGATTTGGTATTTTAGAATCGGTAAAACCTATGTAGGTAATTATTCGGTATTTTTACCCAATCGTTAAGATTCGGTAATTACCGAAACAGTATTTACCAATTCGGTAATTGCCATTCATTCCTATGGGCCTGGAGGCCCATAGGAATGAATGTCAATTACAGAATCAGTAAATACTGATTCGGTAAAATTGTGAAATTGTCAAGGTGGCAGGGTGTCACTTTGACACCCTGTTGCACCCCTGATTAGTGCTTGTGTGCCCTAAGGGCATGTATGTGTGCCACATGGCACAGGTGTAAATGCACATATTTGCATTTACATAGGAATTCGTTATTTACCACCAACTAATAGTTGGTGGTAAATAACGAATCCTTAAAGCCCTGAAGCACTGTTTACAGTGCCACCTACATTTCAACATACAGATTCGGTAATTTTACCAAATCGGTAAATTTACCGAATTGGCAAAATTACCGATTCGGTAAAATTACAGAATTTGTATTTTTTCATGCCCTACATCTCAATATCCAAATACCGGTCGGTAACGGCCGAAAATCGGTATTTTCGGCCGTTACGACCGGTATTTGGATACCTACATCTGGCCCTAGGTATCGAAAGGTAAGTGCTTCCCAGTTCAGTCTGAGGTCTGATTGTATATAAAAGGTGAAAGGCTACCATGTTAAAGAAATACTTACATTTTAAAATCGTATCATGTTCTTACATTATGCTTGTGTCATTTACATCCCAGATATTTTAAAGATTCGGAATGTACTTCGACAGCGAGAGATGAGCCACATCACTGGCTTTGCCTTTGTGCAACTGCAGAACCAGTTTAACCCCTTCGACGCTCATGACGAGCTGGGCTCGTCATGCATGGCGTAGCCTCCTCGCACGCTCATGACGAGCCCAGCTCGTCATGTATAGTGCGCTTTCGCAAAACCCAGCGTACGGGCGGAATTCGCCCCGCATGCATGCGGTTAAGACTTGGACAGAGTAGACAATTGCCCAGGCCTCAACCTTTCAAAGGTTCGCCCTTCACAAGCAGGGCCAGTGGACCATTGCAGCAGCAGAGTTTGGCAGGGTGGGTGGTTTCTGCTCGTTCACCCACTTGACGGTGCCTTTTCTGTTTCTCTCCTCTCTGCTGAGACTTCTCTCCAGGAATGCAATACTTTCCGATACTCATGGCGGGCCCCTCTTGTATGATTTTAGGAATGGTCCCACCTTGTCCAGGTCTTAGGAACAACCCTTTGAATCAGTTGCTATGGATCTCTCATCTGATATCGATCTCGTCCTGCTCTTGATTTTTTTTTATCGGTGGATCAGGCTTCCAGTGCTGAGATAAAGGTGGACTCCTGGACGCACACTCTACTGCTGTGAGATTACAGACTAGTTGTGGGTACCTCACATCCTGACTTTAGGTATGAGTCTGTCACCCAGACTATCTGCTCTGCCGCATTTAGGGGCAGATTTACCAGCCCCTTGCGCCTCATTTACGCCACTGTTGCGTCACTTTTGTGACGCAGCGGCAACGCAAATCCTGTGCCATGTTGCGGGGTACATACAATGTGACGCATCTGGGAGATGCGTCACGTTGTAAAGCCCTGCGCCACATGTAGGCGTTCCTGAGCAGGGCGGGGCGTTCTGACGCAGGAACGCCTCCTAAAAGTGGCTGAGTGAATTCTACAAGATTTCACTCAGTCACTTTTAGGCCCATGCTGCGTCAAAACCCTGCGCCTGCTTGAAGCAGACCTAAGGATTGACCCAGCATTAACTAGATAGGGCCCCCAGAGAATTGCTGGAGCTGCGTCGCGCTTGCGACGCAACTCCAGCAATGCGCCACTTTTACGGCACAGATGCGTCAGGCATCTGTGCCGTTTTTGCCCCATGGTGCGCTGCATTGTAAATGCGGCGCAACCATGATGGCGGAGCTGTGGTGCACAATAACTGGCGCATCCCTGTTGATATGCCGGGATGCGCCAGTTATTGTAAATATGCCCCTAAATATGTTTAGGTTTAAAGTCCACTGGAGGTTCAGGTGAGCCAAATGTTTTTGTTCAACTTGTATAAACTTGCAGAAGGTCACTCACCTTAATGTTTCACAACCTGCTTGCCATGGCTTTTAAAATGTTTAGAAACATAACCAAAATGTAGCTGTTGCTACAAAGACTGGGTACATTTGGGTAGGGCACATGCCCTTGGCACCGTGCTCAAGGGCATTAACTTACCAGTGTGCCACCCACAAGCCAATGCATTCTTATGGAGTTATATATGAATAAGTATCCATCCTTTCTCCCATCAATACCAATTTGTCTCACCAATTTCAAATTGATGCTCACAAAGCAAGTGCACCTCTACACAGCCTGTACCTGAATCATCTGAGTGGAGCCGAATGTGTCACAACCGGTGGCACCAAATGCATCGCCTACTTCAATGTATTCTTGTGCAGTTATGTCCAAATAAGAAAATCATACTGGCTTACACATATTCATGCTGTATTTCAAACACATCACATCCCCCCAAACCGTCCATCAGGATGTAGACTGAGACACGCAACGACCCATTCGATGCCACCCTTTGTGGCAAATTATGATTGGTTCACACGATATGCACACATATAATATAGGGTTATGCTCCCTGTATTGGGATCAATATGAATATTTGTGGGCCACATTGATCATCAAGAGAGAGAGGATGGTAACTTCTTTGTCCATAACTTCGGAGGAATGTGTTGCCTGGTGGGTGCACCGTGGACCAATGTTTTGGTGGAATTGTCGCTTGGCTGAGCCTAAATCTCATAAAACTCATAGGGGGTTGTAGTGAGTTTACAACATAAATATTTCTGAGCCAATGTGATTTTCCATAAGAGAACTATAATTACTTATTCGGACGTCACTGCTTAGAAATGCCTTGAGTTGAGGGCACCTCATTTGATGCCATCTTTCTTGTCCAAATTTGCTCGTCTTAGGCAATTTGAATACAGGTAATGTAGAGGGACGCTCTCTGAAATTGGTGAGCCAAGTTGATCTTCATGGGAGAAAGGATAATTAGTTATTCGTCTATAGCTCCATAGAAATGCATTGACTTGAGGGTGGCACAGTGGGCCTAGGTGGTAACATTGTCGACTCAGGATGAATGCTCATGGACCTTGCAGGGGGATGTGGTCTGTACCAAAAATAGCAAATATTTGTAAAACAATGTGAATTTTTAGCAAAACAAATATGATTACTTATTCGGACATAACGGTTTAAGGGTGCATTGAGGGGTGGGAAACCCATACGGTGCCACCTCTTCTGATAAAGTAGGATTGGCTCAGACAATTTACATACAGTTATTGTGAAGGCAGGCTAATATTTCCAAGAAGAACATGATTTTTTTTTTTTTACATATTTAATTAACTTTTTCAAGTAGCATTTAGACGAGAGCCCGCCATAATCCACTTGATAGCGAAATATCAAAGAATTAGCAGAAATGGAAATATCAATGGGTACACTTTGTATACAAAATAAAATAAAACAAACTATGCACTGTATGCAGACATTCCCACCCCACCCGCATCGGCAAGCAAGATTCAGTACACAAATATGTCCAAGAAAAGGAAACGATGCAACATACATTTTGACCCACAAGCTTCTCATGAGGCTGTTCCTATGGGAATTGCGAAGGAAGAGGAGGGAGATCAATGCCACGGTATGTAGCCCACCAAGACCATATCTTTCTATGTTTTTGGGGGCAGCCCCTTGCTTGAAATACTGCCATCTCTGCACCCATACATTTATCTAGCTCTTTCTGCCACTTCCCTATCGTCGTCGACGTAGTTCCCTTTCACAACCGGGCTATATCCCTCTTGGCAATGGTAAGGGCAAGAAACACTAAGTGTTGCTTCTATCCATTCCCTCCAATGTCCTCTGTACTATGGAGCTGGAACAATCGGGGATAATGCGGCAGGTCCCACAACAACACCTCTTTAAGGCATGATGATACCCTGCGCCAAAAAAGCTGTAACCCTAAGCACCTCCACACCGTGTGGAGGAATGTCCCGTCCTCCCTGTTGCAGCGGGATGTACGTCGTTACAACGCGATGTTTTACATCGCAGTACTTTACGACGCATGTTTTACAACGCAAGTCGTTACCACGACTTGCGTTGTTGGGGGCTGGATAGCGAATAGTTTAATTTACTATTCCAACTCCAGTCCCCATGGATAGTAGGGAAGGAGTTGGATAGTAAATTAAACTATTTACTATCCTGGAGCGCCCCCAGCGCAATTCGTTGTTACAACTTGCGTTGTAAAAGTTGCGTCGTAAGGGAACTGCGGTGTAACATCCACGTTGTAAAGGATGTCCCCCGTCGCAGTGCAGCCACATGGGGGATGGCATGACACCCATCTTCCAAAGCTGAGTACGGGTGTGGTACACGCGGTGCACATACTTGAACTGAATAAGACTATATCTGGAGGCTACTGCAGTGCCCCGAGGGCGAGCTATCGTCTCCGCCCAGTCATCATCCGTCAGGATAGGGATATTATCCTGCCACACCTTCCTTGTTCTATGTAGTCTTGGTGGAATGCGTCGTAAGAGTCTGGTATATCTGTTGTATTTTGTGTGCTCCGAGATCGCCCATAAGAAGGCAGCCCTCAAGCGGATGAAATTCAGGCAGGTCAACAAGATTTGCAAGCGCGGGGGTGAGAGCATCACGTACCTGCATGTACCTATAAAACTGGGTTTTGTTGAGATGAAACTCCTCCTGCAGTTGCTGGAAGGATTTAAGGGCGGTGCCTCGCATAACGTCCTCTAATGTGGAAATATCAATGTGGTCTCACTGGCGGAACCCCTTCAATGCGGCCACCTGGTGTAAATAATTACCGTGCCACAGGGACGCCACCTGCATCAGCCGCACATTCCATCCCATTCGTCGAACGGTGTACCGCCATTACCTAATCGTTGTTCGGCTGGCTTGGGTGAAGGAGTCAAGCTTCTGCGTGCTATAAAGTAGTTGCAGGAGGGAAGCCCTCTCCATGGCTGCATGCTCTAACGCAAATGCCGGGTCGGTAGGTGAATTGTACCACCAATCATTTATAATTAAAAGTTGGGCCGCCACGTAATAGGAATAGAGGTCAGCAGCTGCAGTGCCTCCACAATAGGTGGATTGTGCACATGTCTACAATGCCACCCGAATCGCCCTCCCTCCCCATAAAAAACTTATTATGGATGCCGTTAATTTGTGCAAACCACGCTCTTGGAATGTGGTATGGAAAATTTTGAAGACAGTAGAGCACCCTAGGGAGAGAGACCATTTTGAAAATGGCAGACCGTCCATAGAGTGAAAGAGGCAGGGAGTCCCAAATAGAGGTGTCCTCGCGAAGGTTGACAAGGAGCTAGGTTATGTTACGGGCCTATGAAATCTGCGAGCAGGGAGACACATACACTCCCAGGTATTGGAAGCCCTCTGTGGCATGTTTTAGTTGAGATGACCACGTAGTCCTACCTTAATGACCACTTACTGGGAATAACACAGATTTAGCTGGGTTGGTGTGGAGCCCAGTATTCAGACCAAAGACCCGAAGAGTTTGCAAAATACGTGGGCCCGAGATCCAATGGTCGGTCATAAAACACAAGCCATTGTCCGCGTATAATGCAATGCGGTCGAGCTGTGACCTTGGCCAATCAAAGTCTCAGAGCACCGGGTCCCTGCGGACCCACGCCGCCAGGGGCTCTACTGCCAGAGCGAAGAGGAGAGGAGACATGTGTGTCTCTACCAATGGAGAAGAAGGGAGAGCCATGACCAGCGATGCGAATAGAGGCCATAGGTTCGGTATAAAGTAGGTGTACGTGCGCTAGGAAACGTGGTCCAAAATTGATCGCCCCTAGGAGTTGGAACAAGTACTCTCAGCAGAGGGAGTTGAAGGCCTGAACTATATCTGCCAAGAGTAAGGCCACGGGGCAAGCCAACTCTGGAGCCAGGACCATAGCATTGTGAACACGTCGGATGTTATGCCGGGTGGCCCGGTGCGGCAAAAATCCAGATTGGTCTAAATGTACCAAGGCCTGAATACAGGACCGCAAGCGGTCCGCAAGAACTTTCCCCAGCAATTTGGATTCGAAGTTGATAAGGTAGATAGGTTGATATGAGGACCTGGCTTTAAAAAGAGGAAATTCTCAGCTTGACGCCAGTCCCGAAGTAGTTGTTGCTGCTTAAGAGCCTCGTGGATTGTACCCAATTGGTGTGGGCCCAGATAGTCACGTGAGAATGAAGAAACTCCATAGGGAACCCGTTAGGCCCCGGGGCTTGACCTGAGCGCATCACATTTAATACAGCCGTTAATTTGTCTAATGTAAGAGAGACATCCAATTGGTCTCTCATATGATCAGATAGCTGCTGGGGGGCAATATCCGGCAGGAACTCAGCGATTACATCACCTGAGATCTGTTCCTTCCGGGTGTATAGCGTAGCGAAATGATGTGCAAATTCCTTCAACACTTCCCCTGGAGAGGTATGCAGAGCACCGTCCGTACCCCTAATGGCTGGAACTGTGGCTGGGGCCTGCCTGGCCTGACACAGTCTATGCAGCATTTTGCTGGATTTATCCCCCACTGATAAATTTGATATTGACACACCAACCAGAGTTCCTTTGTCTCCTCTGTAAGGTGATGATTTTGCTGCTGTTGCGCTAGTGACAGGTTTTCCTGAAGAGTTGGAGTAGGCTCTCTCGTGTATTGCATGGAGGGGGAGAGGCACTGGGTCTCTTGTTCTTCTCTCCGAGCGGTACGCTTGCGTTTATCGTTAGTCCTGCGGCTGATGTCCACCCCTCTAATGGTAGGTTTCAGGGCCTCCCACAGGTTCACTTTGGAGGGAGTGGAGTCAGAATTTAGGGTAAGATACTCTTGGATCGCTGTGTGGAGGCACTCATGGTAATCCGGTTCATGCAGGTGCCACGGGTACATCCGCCATCTAAACGGGGGCCTTTGAACCATTAAGAGAAGCTACATCGTAACTGGAGAGTGATCTGACAGCCCTTTTGGAAGATGTGAGGCCTGAGCAAACTGATGGACATAGCTCCGGGGTGAGAACAGATAATCCAAGTGAGATATGGAGCCATGCACCGCTAGAAGAAATGTGTAGCCTAACTCGGCCAAATATCAGCTCATCCCACTGCACCCATGAGCGCCAACACTTTAGAGGGACTGATGGGGGAGGCAGCCCGTGAACCCCGTCTCCTGTCTAGTGGTGTCAAAGTGTCATTGCAGTCACCCCCTTGGAGGGACAAGATCTCAGGTAGTTCACCCCACAATCTAGTCAAACCTTCTACGAACATGGTCTCAAGGGGCGGGAGTGCATATACACTACCGAGCGTGAGCGGTTCACCATAAACTGTTCGTGTCAGAAAAACATATCTAACCCCAGGGTCCACCCAGTGTTTCGTATGGAGGAAGGGGACACGACCATGGATAAGGATGGCAGTCCCACGGAAGCCCCTCGGGAATCCTGCATGGTATACCTGCTGAAACCCGAACAGTATAGTGTTATGAGGGTAGAGGCCTCTATCCTCGAGGCTGAGCGCAGAATCAACTTAGAAACAACAAGGTTCCTTATTCAAGTTCCATCGAATTTATTTGCAATTTTCAAATCCTTTAAATGTGAATTACGACATCATATATCATCAATATTTCCTTGCATACATAATGACATTCTTATGTAGCGATGTAGGTGACAACGTATCAATTTCAATTCACCCGGGGGCTCGTCCTGACTACGTGCGACGACTTGAGCGCATTCTCCATACACGTACATTGAACATTTACAATTGTGTAATCACGTGTGCACAGGGATAACACACTTTCTCATTGAAACCCAAACAGTGCCAGACAAGAGGCCTTATTGCCCAGGAGATGTGTTTCCTGCAATAGAAGAATGCCAGCCGCGTATTGTTCAGCTTGCTGTAAAATGGCCCCCCATTTAACTTTGTTGAGTAGCCCCTGTACGTTCCACGTCACCACCGTTAGTTCACCCAGATGGGAGACCTTCGCGTGAGAGGCCATATATCTAGTCTAGGTCTATGAGCACTGATCTGCCTATCAAGGAATGGGTTGCATTTCTGCATGTGTAAACAACAAATAACATAATTCTGTTACCCTGAAACCACCCCTCCATTTGTATCCCCCCTCCCACCCCCTGATACTGCCAAAAACAAGGAGCATCTGTCGATGTGAGGAGCACCCTAGGACCCCAACCTCAGACCCCAGGGACCCCCCACAATGGATCCCAACCTCCCCGTACAACATAAACCATGGGGAACTAGTGACCGTGCAGGCCAGCCAATGTGCATAGCGTCCACCTCTACCTGGTGCAGAATGTTCGGCATATGTCCAGCCTTTGGGCATACAATAGTGTGCAATTGGCAGTATCACTGACTGCAATTTCGTCAAGATTCTTGTTCAGGCCTGGAAGATTGGCGGTCTGAACCGGAGCGATGCCGTCCCTTTTGATTTAGTCCTGCGTGTGCTATTCCGCTACGAGCCCATAGAAGAGTCAGATTCCAGAGGTGGCGGGGAGTGTGGCTTCAGGTGGGCCCTTTCATCAGACCAGGCGACGACTGCTTCAGGCGAGCCCGTGACCGCAGAATAGAAGCCAGCTTTGCCGATGACAGGGGCGTAACACAAGCCCCCGCAGCCCATGCGGTGCGGGGGTGCCCCTAGCTCCAAGGGGCCCCCTCGGCACTGAACTCTGGCCAGGAGAGCTCCTGATTGAGCCGGGAGGGGACCCCCCTAAGTACCGTGCAGGGAGGCCCCCTCACTTTTTGTTACGCCAGTGGCCGATGAGCTTCCCTACAGCCCGCACACCGACCCAAGGCCGAGGTCTCCGCCTGGACAGGCCCACGATCGAGACTGCATGTTACCAGCTGCCCCCGCCTAGCCCCCCCAACACCCCCGCTCACTTCGCTCCGGGTTTGAAACCCAATCTAGACACAGGACGTGGCCCCGCCAACTCGTTCAAGCGGCAGGGCAGAGGGCGCCCTTCCTCGGCCACAGTACATTCCACGCGGTGCTCGTTTCTGTCTGGAATCCTACGGCAAAATCCCTCTCGGACTCTGCAACGGCACACCGGCTGGAGTCACCGTCCCATGCGACACAGATGAGCTGCTCCAAGATCGTTTCGGAGGGATAATAGACGTATTTTGGTGGTGGACGCACAGACCTTATTCAAGCTGCACCCGCCATTCTGGCTGACCAAGCCATGTCCCCATGAACATGAATTTTGAGGGTAGCAGAGTTGTTACATATTTTGGTGGAAAGGTTGCTTGTTCTGTTATATTAGGTAATGTCTTGTAATGAAGTTTGAAGAGTGCATGGTTACTCTGGGCCCGATTCACAGAATGAACTTAAGACTCAATCCTAAACTTACTACTACTTTGGTATTCAAAGAATGCACTTACTACTTTTGGTATTCACATAAGTTAGGATTTTGTCTTAAGACAGACTTAAGACAGACTCAAGACAAACTTAAGACAAAATCCTAACTTAAGTCTGTCTTAAGTCTGTCTTAAGTCTGTCTTAAGTTTGTCTTAAGACAAACTTAAGACAAAATCCTAACTTCTGTAAATACCAAAAGTAGTAAGTGCATTCTGTGAATGCCAAAAGTAGTAAGTGCATTCTGTGAATGCCAAAAGTAGTAAGTGCATTCTGTGAATGCCAAAATAGTAGTAAGTTTAAGATTGAGTCTTAAGTTAGTTCTGTGAATCGGGCCCACTGTTCGGACTGCCACGGCGCTAGGATTCCAGAACCCCAGTGGCCCAATGCGTATGACTAAAGTCTATTAATACAATCTAAAAAGCCAGATCTTAAGTTCCTTCTGAAAGACCACTTCTGAGAGTTCCTGCCTCAAATTAGTCGGGAGGGTGTTCCACAGTTTGTGTGGCAGATAACTGAACAAGCAACCTCCCATTCACGCTCTTTCCACCCCAGGGATCCCAGTGAGTGCCGCTCCTGTAGACCTGAATCTTCTGCTTGGATGATCTGGCTTGATCAGGCGATGAAGTCATCGGGTCCTTTCAGGTTCAGGATCTTGTGACAGACGGGCTTGTGTTAGGTGCGCATTCAGTGCGCCAGAGGTGGAGCCGCGTAGCTGTCATGCTTAAGTAGCCCGCCTACAGGAGGGCGTAGCTAAGGCATGGCAGAACGCTGAGAACAAGAAGGGCAAATAAAAACAAACTGGAGCCCCGTAGCTCCAATCCTACCTGGCAGGCTACCCTCCCAGGTAGAGGTACTGGGAAGCGAAACGGTCTGCTAAAATACCAAGCATTTGCAATGCAATAGGACTTGCATTTACGCGACATCTATTGCATGCATCACAGACAACGGGGGAGCACGGACAACAGGAGTGCAGGGGGAGGGAAGTGGGAAGTGGGGTGGGGTGGTGTGGGGAGACGGCACTTACAAAGTAGTGCTCACAGTCTAAATAGCACGTAGCGTACTGTGTAACACTCTATGTAAAGGGGCCAGTAGCCATTGGGAGGGTACAAATGAGGACATGGCCATAATAAGAAGGGACTAACAAGCCTCATAATGAATCATACACCAGCATTTACGAAAGACAATGACACAAGCCAATTAAAAACATGGACGGAGCGTGGGCGGAGCTTCCACAGAGCTTCCACTCCATACTCCATTACTGCATGCCTCGCAAAGCGAGCAGCGCATGCGCGCTGCCGCTATAGGCTCGACCTGAAAATCACAAACTAATAGTGAAAGAGAGGAACATAAACAGAATAAAATCGGAGGGACCAACCTAAGATGGCCGCTGGGCGGGACAGGAGCCAGACAACTCCCCGCGTCTAGTGCGCTACAAGGAAAATAACGCAGGGTTGGCCGGAGCCACTCCCAGTAGCTCATCAAATGAGGGCGTATCAATGCCCCTTCCGTTGAGGATTCCGCCTCAACCACGCAACTGTCATGCTTAAGTAGTCCGCCTAGAGGAGGGCTCATACTTACTCCCAATAGACGTAATAGTGGTATGTGTTGTGATTGAAAAACGCCACATTCACAGTATAATAATGCAAAGTTCGATCAAATGGAATTAGCTGTAAATAAAATGAATTATATATAAAATGTTTCTTATAAATAAGTGCTGGCATTGATAGATGGTAAATTCAGCCTCCGAAAAGATGCTGGTCGAATAGGAGGCTACCTCCAGCCTCATGGTTGCAGGGGCATTTGATGGAAGGAAAAGAGGGCATTCCTTGTAGCAGAGGTGGCTGCAGCTGTGATTTCCAGACTCTCTGACAGCATTGTGGCTCAGATTAAACACCCAGGAGGGCTCAGCTAAGAGCAGCATCTGTGGCACGGCCCGAGTGGCTTCCTAGCTCTGTCCTCCTGCGCACGCAGGACAGGTGCAGGAGTTGGAGAAGGCAGACTGACACAGACCCTCCGTGTGCACGGCAGACATGTCCAATGTTCTGAAAAAAAGTCGAAGGGCTGAGCGCTTTTGATGCAAACGAGTTCTGGAACCCCACAAAGAAGTGCTGGTGATGCCCACCGGCAACCACCTGCACAAATTAAGCACTGCATATCCCTTCTCTGGTCAGCTTTGAAATTATTGTGGGAAGTAACAGATCTGTCAGCTCGGTGAAGGTTTATCTGTTGTCAAAAAAAAAAGGTAAACATCTGATTGATATATATTTTTTTATTATAGAACCAAAAGAATATTCCTCAAGTTCACTACTACCTTTTATCGACTAGGTTAAGTTTGCCTCAAAGGGGCACCTTCCTGCACAAAAACAATCCTGAGAGCCGTTTTACTCTTTGCTATGTGTGCTGCGGAATGCAGCACACACAGAAAGAGGGAAAAGCGAGGAGAAATAAACATGTTTCCCCTCGTTACTCCTCCTCTGGGAGGAGGGCATTCCTTGTAGCAGAGGTGGCTGCAGCTGTGATTTCCAGACTCTCTGACAGCATTGTGGCTCAGATTAAACACCCAGGAGGGCTCAGCTAAGAGCAGCATCTGTGGCACGGCCCGAGTGGCTTCCTAGCTCTGTCCTCCTGCGCACGCAGGACAGGTGCAGGAGTTGGAGAAGGCAGGCTGACACAGACTCTCCGTGTGCACGACAGACATGTCCAATGTTCTGAAAAAAAGTCGAAGGGCTGAGCGCTTTTGATGCAAACGAGTTCTGGAACCCCACAAAGAAGTGCTGGTGATGCCCACCGGCAAACACCTGCACAAATTAAGCACTGCATATCCCTTCTCTGGACGGCTTTGAAATTATTGTGGGAAGTAACAGATCTGTCAGCTCGGTGAAGGTTTATCTGTTGACTTGAGAAAAAAAGGTAAACATCTGATTGATATTTGAAAAAAATGAATTATAGAATCAAAAGAATATTCCACAAGTTCACTACTACCTTTTATTGACTAGGTTAAATTCACCTTATAGGGGCACCTTCTTGCACAAAAACAATCCTGAGAGCCGTTTTACTCTTTGCTATGTGTGCTGCGGAACGCAGCACACACAGAAAGAGGGAAAAGCGAGGAGAAATAAACATGTTTCTCCTCGTTACTCCTCCTCTGGGGAGGAGTATCTTTTTAGCGCATTCCCACGTTTGCCAGGTTTAATAAACCTGTGAATGAGTCGTAATCCACGGGTGTTTAGTGGGAACGCCCACGTCTACGTCCATGGAACGCCCCCTTACGCTGAGCAATGTAACAGCGATTTGCGCTGTGTTGCATTACTCTATATCTGTGACGTCATTCAAAGGCACCAAAGTGGCTCTGCGCGGCTTCAAACATATGACTTAGAGGTTTGCGTCACACATGTACCACGTCGCATGCTGCAAGCATGACGCACAGCTCTTATAACTATGCTCCTCAGTTGCCTCCTCTTGTGTGATTCCGAGGGCCTATGGGAGGCTGAGAAGTTGAAACTCATCCTTGCCAATCCTACTGACTCAGGCACTAGGAAACCTCTTTTAGGGCAGTTCTACCACCTACCAGTGTCAGCCTTTGATCCTGAGGCTTTTCAAGCACCTGAGGAGGGCTTGACAATTCCCCTCACCTCCTGCAGTGAAACTTATAAAACATCCCAGGAAAGGGGAACCCAGGATGAAATGCAGAGCTCCCTAAAACAGGAAAGGGAAGTGACATCACACTTGAGAGGAAAGCAGAGCAGTGAGGAGAGGGGCAGTGAGGAGAGGGGCAGTGAGGGGAGGGGCAGAGAGCAGAGGGACATTGAGGAGAGGGGCAGTGAGGAGAGGGGCAGTGAGGGGAGGAGCACTGAGGAGAGGGGCAGTGAGGGGAAGGGCAGTGAGAGGAGGGGCAGTGAGAAGAAGGGTAGTGAGGGGAAGGACATTGAGGGGAGGGGCAGTGGGGGGAGGGGCAGTGAGGGGAGTGGCAGTGAGAAGAAGGGTAGTGAGGGGAAGGACATTGAGGGGAGGGGCAGTGGGGAGAGGGGCAGTGAGGGGAGGGGCAGTGAGAGGAGGGGCAGTGAGAAGAAGGGTAGTGAGGGGAAGGACATTGAGGGGAGGGGCAGTGGGGATAGGGGCAGTGAGGGGAGGGGCAGTGAGAAGAAGGGTAGTGAGGGGAGGGACATTGAGGGGAGGGGCAGTGAGGGGAGGGGCAGTGAGAGGAGGGGCAGTGAGAAGAAGGGTAGTGAGGGGAATGACATTGAGGGGAGGGGCAGTGGGGAGAGGGACAGTGAGGGGAGGGGCAGTGAGAGGAGGGGCAGTGAGAAGAAGGGTAGTGAGGGGAAGGACATTGAGGGGAGGGGCAGTGGGGATAGGGGCAGTGAGGGGAGGGGCAGTGAGAAGAAGGGTAGTGAGGGGAGGGACATTGAGGGGAGGGGCAGTGAGGGGAGGGGCAGTGAGGAGAAGGGCAGTGAGGAGAGGGGCAGTGAGGGGAGGGGCAGTGAGGGGAGGGGCAGTGAGGGGAGGGGCAGTGAGGGGAGGGGCAGTGAGGAGAAGGGCAGTGAGGAGAGGGGCAGTGAGGGGAGGGGCAGTGAGGGGAGGGGCAGTGAGGGGAGGAGCACTGAGGAGAGGGGCAGTGAGGGGAAGGGCAGTGAGAGGAGGGGCAGTGAGAAGAAGGGTAGTGAGGGGAAGGACATTGAGGGGAGGGGCAGTGGGGAGAGGGGCAGTGAGGGGAGTGGCAGTGAGAAGAAGGGTAGTGAGGGGAAGGACATTGAGGGGAGGGGCAGTGGGGAGAGGGGCAGTGAGGGGAGGGGCAGTGAGAGGAGGGGCAGTGAGAAGAAGGGTAGTGAGGGGAAGGACATTGAGGGGAGGGGCAGTGGGGATAGGGGCAGTGAGGGGAGGGGCAGTGAGAAGAAGGGTAGTGAGGGGAGGGACATTGAGGGGAGGGGCAGTGAGGGGAGGGGCAGTGAGGAGAAGGGCAGTGAGGAGAGGGGCAGTGAGGGGAGGGGCAGTGAGGGGAGGGGCAGTGAGGGGAGGGGCAGTGAGGGGAGGGGCAGTGAGGAGAAGGGCAGTGAGGAGAGGGGCAGTGAGGGGAGGGGCAGTGAGGGGAGGGGCAGTGAGGGGAGGAGCACTGAGGAGAGGGGCAGTGAGGGGAAGGGCAGTGAGAGGAGGGGCAGTGAGAAGAAGGGTAGTGAGGGGAAGGACATTGAGGGGAGGGGCAGTGGGGAGAGGGGCAGTGAGGGGAGTGGCAGTGAGAAGAAGGGTAGTGAGGGGAAGGACATTGAGGGGAGGGGCAGTGGGGAGAGGGGCAGTGAGGGGAGGGGCAGTGAGAGGAGGGGCAGTGAGAAGAAGGGTAGTGAGGGGAAGGACATTGAGGGGAGGGGCAGTGGGGAGAGGGACAGTGAGGGGAGGGGCAGTGAGAGGAGGGGCAGTGAGAAGAAGGGTAGTGAGGGGAAGGACATTGAGGGGAGGGGCAGTGGGGATAGGGGCAGTGAGGGGAGGGGCAGTGAGAAGAAGGGTAGTGAGGGGAGGGACATTGAGGGGAGGGGCAGTGAGGGGAGGGGCAGTGAGGAGAAGGGCAGTGAGGAGAGGGGCAGTGAGGGGAGGGGCAGTGAGGGGAGGGGCAGTGAGGGGAGGGGCAGTGAGGAGAGGGGCAGTGAGAGGAGGGGCAGTGAGGAGAAGGGCAGTGAGGAGAGGGGCAGTGAGGGGAGGGGCAGTGAGGGGAGGGGCAGTGAGGAGAGGGGCAGTGAGGAGAGGGGCAGTGAGTGGAAGGGCAGTGAGGAGAGGGGCAGTGAGGGGAGGGGCAGTGAGGGGAGGGGCAGTGAGGGGAGGGGCAGTGAGGAGAGGGGCAGTGAGAGGAGGGGCAGTGAGGAGAAGGGCAGTGAGGAGAGGGGCAGTGAGGGGAGGGGCAGTGAGGGGAGGGGCAGTGAGGAGAGGGGCAGTGAGGAGAGGGGCAGTGAGGAGAGGGACGGGCAGTGGAGAGAGAGACAGCTCAGAGTGAAACCTCACTCACTTTCCTCTCCTCTGTTGAGATAGTTCGAGTGAGAATGAACATGGCTGCCTGTGTGTGCTGTGAGTGTGTTCTTTGGGGGGCGCTGTGTGTGTCAGGGCCCGTGTGTGTTTGAGTCACAGGCCGTTTTGCAGTTGTTGCCTTGCTGCTGCCTGTTGTCCCCACTTCAGGGGGTCTCAGCCTTCTGTTGCAACATTTTAGACCCAGACTCAGACCCTCTTCGCTGCCTTTGCTGGTTGGGGAAGCAGACAACGTTTGCTGCTGTTTTCATTTACTTCTTTGGACGTTGATTTTAAATTATTCCTCTGTGTTTGAACTTTGTTTTCAGGTTACACGGATTGAGAACCAATTGTTCCTTCTCCTTGCGTCAATAAGAATCATTTGTTCCTGTGGTGTGAAAAGGGGTTGTGTAACTGTTTTAAGGGTACACTGCCTGTGTATTGTTCTATTAAACTTCTAGATTAGTTAAATTAAAAAAATGTTATTGCAAGTGTGTGGGCAGTGTTTCTCGCTGTCAAGTTTTCTTGTATTGTTTTTCTTTTTGTGATAACTCTTACAATAACAATTAAAAATGATTTGTGACCTTTGATTGAGTTGGCCATGGTCAGACCTATTACCGTTGCCAAAGCTTGTTGGAACTGGTATGTGGGCAGAATACATGTCTTCTGCAACATGTGTCGGCTCCTATCTAAGGGCCTCATTTATGAGAAATGACACGTCAATACGTGAAAGCAGCGATGCGTCACTTCTCAGTGCGCCCTCCTTGTGACATGATGGATGCGTCATATTTAATGTATGACGCATCATGGCGCAAGGAGTTACAGATATGTCAGTATTTCTGTCGTATCTGTATGGCGCAAAAGTGACGCATTGCTGGAGTGTGTCACAAAAGTGACGCAACTCCAACAATGTGTCCTTTCACATGGGGCAAGCCCCATGTGAAAGGGCCTGCGTCAGTCTTACGCCTGCTGTGAGGCTGGCGTAAGAAATTGACGCATTTGTGTCCTAGAAGTGGCGCAGTGAAATCTTGTAGATTTTACTGCGTCACTTCTATGACCCTTTCTTGCATCAGAACGCCCCCCCGCATACATTATACCTAGCGCAGGTATAATGTGGCGCAGGGGTTTACAAAGTGACGCATCTACCTAGATGCATCACTTTGTAAATATGGCGCAACAAGGCACATTTTTTACTCTTCTGGTGCATCACAAAAAGTCACGCACCAGCAGCATAAAAGTGACGCACGGCCTCATAATTGACGCCCTAAATGTCATGATGTAATTTACACTGATGTCATCACCGACAAATGTGATAGAATTTTCAGTGACATGGGCATTATGGTAAAAATAAATGTAGACGAGTATGGAAACTATAGAGAGTGAATATGGCTCCTTGAAGACCCGTCCATAGCGCCGGAGCCTCAGTGAGCTATAATAAGGCCTGAGAAGGTTCAGCCCTGGGCTGACGCTGCTGGTGACGTCGACAGAGAGAAGGGACAAGGCCGCGTGCTGCACCCCAGAGCCCCAGCCTCCTTCCTGTTTGAAATTCTCATTAAAGTAAAGAATGACAGCTGCAGGCAATGGACATCATTACATAATTGGATTGCCCTATAGCTTTCATTCAATTTCTATATTTATAGCTTAAATTAGGATTTTCTTTTAAAGGCCACAGAACTGGCATTTCTCCTTCCCGCGCGTTTACTGGAGACTTCGTGTCACAAGGGATACATTGAGCAATGGGCCCTGTTACATTATTTGTGCATTTAGCCCTCTTGAAGGGTGTTGCGTGGTGAGCGTTGACTGCTGGGGCTGCAGTTTATGGATATAATGAGGACAGAAGTAGTTCAAGCCCCCCCACCCCCAGCTGCAGGAGTGGAGGCGACCCCCTCCTTCTTTCTCTCTCTGCCCTCTCACTTGCTCCCTCCTCTCTCCCCTCTTTTTTCTCTCTATCTCTTCTTCTTCTTCTCGCTCCCTCTTCATCTCTCTTTCGCTGTCTCTCTCCACCCTTTATCTCCCCCTCTTGCTCTCTCTCTCTCTCTCTCTCGCACATCACACAGGGGTCGATATACAGAACTAACTTAAGAAAAAATCCTAAACCTACTACTTTTGGTATTCACAGAAGTTAGGATTTTGTCTTAAGTTTGTCTTAAGACAGACTTAAGACAAAATCCTAACTTAAGTCTGTCTTAAGTCTGTCTTAAGTCGAACTTAAGACAAAATCCTAACTTCTTTGAATACTAGAAGTAGTAAGTTTAGGATTTTGTCTTAAGTTAGTTCTGTGAATTGGGCCCTCTGTCTCTCACCCTCTCGCTCTCCTTACTTTGAAACATGCTTGTTTCAAATGTGCCATTAGAGCCTCAAAGTCTTCCTCTTCAGGACCCTCACTTTGGACATGTCCTTGAGTCAAAACGTTTAAATGACGTCAGCGTGGACTGCAGCAGATGGGTAATATCCTAACACCCCCCTAGTCCCTGAAAACGTACCTGTTCTGCTGTTTTCTGGATCCTTCTCATCTGCCCGTTGGGTCGGTGAGCAGTTCCCCAAGGTATTGCAGCTCCTTGAAGCCTTCTTGCGTTGATGTGCTAACATGCTCTACTCCGTGTATCTCTCTCCCTCACACGGAGTACAGTTACTTCTTTGACGCAACAGTGCAGGCTTCCCTCGCACACACATGACCCCTCCTCAAGAAACCCTCTGCAGACCCCAGCGAGCTCCAGAACCACTGTCCCATCTCCCTGCTCCTGTTCCCCACCGAAGTCCTGGAGAAAGCCATCGACCTCCGACTCAACGAACACCTGGAGAGAAAAAACCTGCTGGACCCTTCAGGATCAGGTTTTAGAACCAATCACAGCACCGAGACAGCCCTGATCACCCCAAAAGAGGACATCTGCACCCTTCTCGATAAAGGCGCCCTGATCCTGCTCGACCTCTCCACAGCGTTTGGCACCATCTCCCACCAGACACTCATCGATCGACTGAACCAGATCGGACTCACAGATGATGTTCTCGGATGGATGGCATCCTTTCTCACGGGGCCCACAAAGAGAACCCGTTTCCCTTCCTTCACCTCACAACCCAAGCACACCATCTGCAGCGTCCCTCAAGGCTCATCGCTCAGTTCATCTCTCTTCAATATCAACGTGACACCACTCGCCGACATCATCAGATCCCATGACATCAACATCATCTTCTACACCGACGATACCCAGCTCATCCTCTCGCTCTCATCGGACCCCACCTCGACGAAGACCATCTTTCAGAACTGTATGGAGAACGTCTCAGCCTGGCTGAAGAACAACTGCCTGAAGCTCAACATGGACAAAAGTGAAGTTCTGATCTTTGGCAGATACACTTCCCTCTGGAATGACTCCTGGTGGCCATCGGAACTCAGTCCCACCCCACCCCTAAAGACCACGCCCACAACCTCAGCATCGTACTGGACAGCAAACTCTCCATGAAACGTCAAGTCAACGCAGTCTCCTCAGCCTGCTTCCACACTCTCCGCAGGCTCTGCAAAGTCTTCAAGTGGCTCCCCATCCACACCAGGAAAATGGTGACGCAGGCCCTCATCATCAGCCGACTGGGCTTCGGCAACACACTCTATGCCGGCGCCACCACCAAACTTATGAAGAGACTCCAGATGATCCAGAGTGCAGCAGCCAGACTGATCCTCAACCTGCCCAAAAGGACACACATCACCCAGACCTGAAGGACCCCCACTGGCTCCCCATCCAGAAGAGATGCCAGTTCAAACTTCTGACCCAAGCCTACAAAGCCCTCCATGACCAAGAACCCACCTACATGAACCACTGCCTGACTTTCCATGGTCTCCCAGGAAACTACGCTCCGCTCACCTCGCCCTCACACAGATACAAGCATCCACCACTGCCGCTCCTGAGGCCGCTCCTTCTCCCACCTCGCCACCAAGTCCTGGAACACCCTTCCACTCCACCACTATCTTTCACCCTCGCTGATCCACTTCAGGAAGGGTCTCAAGACCTGGCTGTTGGACTGATACCCGCAGCCCAGTGCCTGGACACCCTCTCGGGTACTAAGCCTCGCTATAGAAGTACCGCTTGATTTATTGAAACACAAAAGGTGCAGTAGCATTATTGTGAGCTACCATCCCTTGACAGGAGGACAGAGAAGGCAGTGCAAGCTTCCCTCTGCCCTCAAAAGGGTCAGCAGCTTTAGTGTGAGTTGCCATGCGTTCACAGGAGGACAGAGGAGGCAGGGTAAGCTTCCCTTGCACACAAAAAAAGGCCAGCAGCATTATTGTGAGCTGCCATCCCTTCACAAGAGTGTCAGTGGAGAAAGGGCAAGCTTCCCTCACACACACAAAAGGCTCAGCAGCATTACTGTGAGCTACCATCCCTTCAAAAGAGTGTTAAGGGAGGCAGGGCAAGCTTCCCTCACACACAAAAGAGCCAGCAGCCTTATTGAGTGTTACCATTAGTTCACAAGAGTGTCCGAGGTGGCAGGGCAAGCTTCCCTCACACAGACAAACGGGCCAGCAACATTATTGTGTTACCATACCTTCACAGGAGTGTCAGGGGAGGCAGGGCAAGCTTCCTTCACACACACAAAAGGGCCAGCAGCATTACTGAGAGCTACCATCCCTTCACAAGAGTGTCAGAGGAGACAGGGCAAGCTTTCCTCACACACAGAAGGGTAAGCAGCATTATTGTGAGTTACCATCAGTTCACAAGTGTGTTGGAGGAGGCATGGCAAGCTTCCCTCGCACACGAAAGGGTAAGCAGCATTATTGTGAGTTACCATCAGAGCTGACAAGAAGATCCCTGGGGCCTTGGTGCTCTTAGACCTCTCTGCCGCGTTTGATACGGTGTGTCACAATCTACTGTTGAAACGTTTGAGAGATCTGGGCATCGAGGGGACCCCGTTAGGCTGGCTAACTTCATTCCTGCAGGGAAGATCGCAGAGGGTCCAGCTGTCAGACTTTGTATCTACATCAGCAGCCATAACCTGTGGAGTTCCGCAGGGTTCGGCCCTCTCACCGCTCCTTTTTAATATATACCTACAGCCACTGATTTCTGCTCTCAATCATATGGAGTGTCAGATTTACAACTACGCCGACGACACTCAGATTATCATACAAATTGAGGATTCATCTGGAGCCCAGGCTAGGTTGCATAACATCTTAAAGTTCACGAGTAACTGGATGTCCACTAACTCCTTAAAGATCAACCCAGAGAAGACCGAAGTGTTGCCCATTACCAGCTCGGGCAACCCGTGGAATGATCGCTTCTGGCCTAAGGAGTTCGGCAGGACCCCGACACCAGCTAAGGTGGTGAAAAGCCTGGGCATCCACATTGATGGTAATCTTTCCATGAAAACTCAGGTGTCGTCTGTGGTGGGCACTTGCGTCGGCCTCCTTAGGCAGTTGCGTAAAATCTCGCAGATGCTGTCCTTCTCTACCTTAAGGACTGTGGTGTCTGCAACAATTTTAGGTCGTCTGGACTATGGAAATTCCCTTTATGTAGGGCTCCCTCAGCAACAACTTTCAAGACTGCAAATCGTGATGAATGATGCAGCGAGATTGATCTTTGGAAAATCTAGAAGTGCGCATGCCTCTCCTCTCCTATGCCAATTACATTGGCTCCCCATTAGGCAGAGGATTTTATTCAAAGGTATGTGCATCGCGCACAAGGCAGTCTATGGCAACGCTCCTAGTTATATTAAAGCTAGGCTGGTGCAATACTTTCCAAGAAGGACCCTGCGTTCATCCGATGACACTCTTCTGATCTGCCCTCGCTACCGCATGGCTACCTTCGGTGGACGTGCCTTTTCAACTACCTTACCGGCAGCCTGGAATAAACTACCTCTCTGCCTACGGAAGGAACCGAATCTATTGCCTTTTAGGCGAATGTTAAAAACTGTACTCTTCCGAGAAGCGTGGGGCTTGATCTAATCTGGTTACCTGCCCTTCTGTATTGATCAGTTTTCTCCAGTACAAGCGCTTAGAGACCAACTGGTGATAATGCGCTATATAAATTGAATAAATAAAATGAATAAATAATCAGTTCACAGGAGTGTCAGGGGAGGCAGGGCAAGCTTCCCTCCCACACACAAAAGGGCCTTCAGCATTATTGTGAGCAACCTTCACTTTCAGGAGTGTCAGAGGTGGCAGGGCAAGATTCCCTCACAAACAGTAACGCAAACACCAAATACCACAGGGGCTGCAACAGACCAAGCCAAGCTGGCGTAGTGCAAAGAATTCAGATTCCTTGATCATCTATGAGAAACAGGTAACTTAACAAACATGAAACACAACCTCAAATATGGAAACAGTAACCAGTCTGTGGGCATGTGTGGCTTCAATGAGCTAGGACTGTGTCTTGCTTGCACCCGCAGCCCTCTCCTCCAAGCACTGGTGTTTGGGACTTGAACTCAGGCCCTTGAAGAAGTGACAGCCCCAGGGCACAAGGTTTGAAGGGAGACGTTGTTCCTGTATCTTCCTGCCAGCACAGAGACTGTCATTGTATGAGTGGCTGGGTGACCACCAGCCCTAAGCCCTATTTGTAAGGTGGGGAGACCCACTCTCCCAACACGAGGCGGCGGCAGCCGTTTTTCGCTTGTTATTGAATAGTGCCATGAAGTTATGCTTCACAACAGCCCTAATAAGCTGGTGAGATTTTTCCAAGTATTTGAGACAATGTCCTGCCTACAAAGAGTTAGGATAAAACTAGTATCTGTTGGTTGTCTGATTCTGGGACTAAAGGGCAGATTTACAAGCCCCTTACAACACTTTTACACCGCCATTGCGTGACGTTTGTGACACAGCGGCGGCGTAAACCATGCGCCACGTTGCACCTTATTTACAATGTTACGCATCTAGGGAGATGCGTCATGTTGTAAAGCCCTGTGCCACATGAAACCTGCGTCAGGTTTCATGTGGGCGTTCCAGCGCAGGGTTGGCGTTCCGTCACAGGAACGCCTCGTAAAAGTGACGCAGTGAAATCTACAAGATTTCCCTGAGTCACTTTTACGGCCATGCTGCGTCAAAACCCTGCGCCTGCTTGAAGCAGGCGTAAGGAGTGACACAGCATGTTAGGCATAGGGCGCCCCTGAGCCTTGCTGTAGCCACGTCACGCTTGCGACGTGACTCCAGCAATGCACCTCCTTTACGCCGGGGGATGTGACACGCATCTGCCCATCCGTGCGCCACGGCGCGCCGCATTGTAAACGCGGCGCATCAGTAGTGGCACACGGGTGGTTTTGCGTGTCCCAAGTGGTCTGGGGCATCCCTGCTGATTTGCAGACATGGGCCAGACTTTGTAAATCTGCCCCTAGAAGTTTAACCGGAAACACGGATTGGAGAGGCAGTGATGGGAACCCCACTCCAGACAGGTACATGTGAGTTCTTGGTCATTACGCGGGTCTTCTTTTGAGAGTGTTTGATCAGAAAACCGTGAATATTCTAACTCTAAAGAACTTTTGTAATCATTGGCTTCGATGCCATTGATTTAGCCACTTTATTTTCCTATTATCCAAGTAACACTAACAATCTCTTTTCGCAGTTTCACCTCCTTGATATTTTTGTACTTAATATGTTCTTGGTCAGTTGCCCCACTAAAGCCCCAGCCGTCACTCTCTTCGTTCAGTGTGTACTCCATGCTCTAGGTTTCTCTTGTCCACCAGGGTTGGATGTCTCTCCCTTAAGGTTTACTTTGGTCCGCGTTCGCTGGTAACAAGTACTGATAACATATTTCTCCATTACTGCAAGAATTAAGGCAGATCTATCATATTCATATCCTGCTGCTCAGAGCAGTTTGTTACATCTATTGTTCTTCATCAACTATCAGAATCTAAAAGACTATTTACGAGATGGTTCGCGTTGCATTTGCACCACGCACGTGGTACATGCTCAATATAAACCTTAAGTCAGATTTACGAAGCCTCGCAAGGCCACTTTGCACGACCCTGGGTGGCTCCATACATCTAGAGAAAAGCAACGCAGCGCAAATCACTGCGTTGCCTTCCTCTGCCCATGTAAGGCGTCCGTGGGCGTTGCGTCGGTGTTCCCATGCAACCTTTGCTGGGGCAGCTGCGCGCTGTATAAATAAAATTAACGTAACATAACATAACATAACTCCCATGGTTTTGGACGCATTCCCAGATTTACCAGAACTGGTAGACCTGGGAATGCACCAAAAAGATACGTCTTCCCAGGAGAGGCGCAACGAGGAGATGTATCTCTATTTCTCCATGTTACTTCCTCTATCTATGTGTGCTGCACACATAAATAGAGGAATATGTCTCAAAGGATTGCTTTTGTGCGGGAAGGTGCTCCTTGATGCACAAAAACAATACTACCTGAAACACATGCAACGCACGCAGTGCAGGCACTCTTGCACTATGAAACGAGGGTGCCTGTGTTGGTACAAGGCTTCCCAGAGGGCACCAGCACAGATGAAAAAGCAGGAATGCGCTGTATTGCCTTAAATACAGCACATTTCCGCCCTTTCCCTGAAATTGAGTGCAGCAAGGAAACGTGACCTGCTGCGCAGCACTGCATGACTTCTTCGTAAATAGGACCCTTAGGGCCTCATTACGATGTTGTGTGGAAACTTTCCGCCCAACTCCCTCTCGGAATCGGAACCGACCAACTTGCGGTTGGCGGTTCCGCCCAACCGATTACGATGCGACCGAACACTGTTCAGTTGGGTTCCCATTGACTTTTATGGGAGCCCGTGTTCTGCCCGACAACACAGGCTCCTCTGGGGAAATAGGGGGTGTGTGGAAAATCCTGCACCTTATCGCATGCACCCCATTGTGCCTGCCACACAGTGCAGGGTTTTACAGGGGGGTCCTTAGGATCCCCGTAGGCCCCAGAGTCCACAGGATGAAGGGGGCCTGCCAGGGGCCAACTAAGTCAGTTTCCGACAGCCTTTTGTGTCAGACTGGCTGACTCGGAAAGAATGTTGGAAACCGACATCGTAACCGCTTGTTCGGAAATGCTGTCCATAGAGCTGTACAAAGCGGTTCTAACTGACATGAATTCTCCAAGAGCCGGTCAGAACTGATTCGAAAAGACCGTGCGGTTTACAATCCGACCTCGAACATCATAATCAGCCTGGCGTATTGTAAACCGACTGCGTCCGTCGGAGGCATTCCGCCACGGTCAAGGAGATTCTGACTGTTGGGAGGAGACTTTCTGTCCAACATTGTAATGAGAACCTTAGTGTCAAACCTGAGTTCTTGATTATTTTTCTTTGATGGATGTTTTAAAAAATTATGTATTCAATTATATTTGTAATGTGTAATCTCACACAACCTTAGTTTCCTGTTTGATGAAAATGACCACTTTCAGGCCTTCGATTGATTCTAAATCCAGTCTTGAGACACCTGATGACATTGCAGTGGATGCAGCTGTTCTCTGAGCCATCAACCCTTTTGCTGGACCTATGCAGGAGCCATAATATTGGCATTTTTCCTGAATTCATTTTAAATCTCAGTAACAGAGTACAGGTCCCTGTAACTTATCTATAAAACGCATGCTTTCACATCTTGGGTGATGCTCAGGAGATCTCTCAACTACTTAACTATGGATCCATTTCTTCAGCCAATTGACCATTTATGAAGAAGGTTGTTGCTTGTAGAAAGGCCTCGCAGAGGATTCAGTGACTGGAGCGTCCTGTCCAGCGCCGCTGTACCACTGCCTTAGTTACAAGAGGGAGCGGCTAACGCTAGAGTTCCCACCCCCCTACCTCTGCACCACCTCTTTTCCAAGTGACCAATGACATGAAATGATTTCTACCCACCTACGCCTTACACAGAACCACCTCTCCTTCAGAAAGGAACTAAAAACTTGGATATTCGATAAGTAAAGTACCCCCCCCCTCCCCCAAGCGCCTTGAGACCCTCTGGGTGAGTAGTGCGCTATACAAATTTTCGAACTTGAACTTGAACTTATTTCAAGAGACAGTCAGTGCCTGTCAGGAAATCTTGAAGGAAAGCCATTGACTACTTCATCATGATGTCTTCGGGTTGCAAGGGATGGCACAAGTGTTTTTTAGATAATTCATATCCCCTCCATTTTAATGGAATATCTTAATTTGAAAAAAATTGGTGGTTATTTCTGAAATGTTGCATTTTCAGCTTTTACACCCATTTCTGGGAACATTATCTTTACCCATACAATTCCTTATGAAGAACCAAGTTTAACTTTAAATCTTTCCTTTTGAGCTCCTTCTCATGGTGTAAAAAGAAACTGTATGGGACATTTCGTAACACGGGTATCAGGATGTAATCACAGACACAAGTGGGCAAGGTAGTGCAAGGTATGAAGGAATTCTGAGACATTCTGAGAAAGTGTTTTCTATAAAGAATTGTCAGATCAATTAATTGTTGCCAAGGTCAGGGGTGGAGGCCCTTGTGACAAATTAGTGATGTGCGGTGAATGAATGAATGAATGATAGATTCATGAAGCGCTTGGCTACTCTGAGGAGTGTCCCGGTGCTACATGAGCTTGTGAGCCAGACCGTTTAACAGCACAACAGGAATTGATCCTGTTGTAGTGTCCACTCCCAGGTCAGCAGTGACAGACCATACCCAGCGTCACTCTGATCATCCCTTTGTGTTTGGCAACATCTCACGGTTGCATAGGTTTCTCGCGTTCATGATTTGTTCACCAAATTTGCACTCCCTCATCTTTGTTTTGTTCCTTCTTGTTGGTTCTCTTCCAGGTCTCCATCTCAGAGCCATGTTGCTATACATTAAGTTTCATATCTGTGGGCCTGTCATGTGTTACTTTCTAGTGTTTGCAGTTGTAGTGCTCTTCATGCATGAATTTTGCACGTTAGGATAGAGGGTGTCAGCTTGTGCATCCTGGTAGGCAACTGGTATAAATACACTAAAGTATACAAAAAGTGATGGATGGAATGCTTGAACTAATCTCAGCCACTGCTAATCAATTGGGCGGCTGATCATTATTTTGCACTCCATGTCACCTAAGTTTGAACCCATCCATATCAAATCAGTCTTAACCCTGCTCCAATGGGAACAGCCCAACCAGAACTGCCAAGCCAGGTCCTTCCTAAACTGGAACACTAACAAACTAGAACCAGGCCTTGACTGACAATCGTGTGCATCATTGTAAATCTCCTAGAGGTAACCTGGACCTGTCAGAGGACGACAGACACCATAACTAGACACCCCTGGCTGGCTGGGATCTCCCTTCCTACCTTTGAAGCTCAACCAGTTCTGGTGGTTGCCAGTAAACACCGCCAGCCCTGATTTCTGGGACTGATGTCTGCGGATGTATGATGTTACAACGCATACTTTTACAACGCCTACCTTTACAATGCGGTTTTTACCATGCATACCATTACAACGCATAGCGCTTTGGGGTGCTGGATAGTGAATAGTTTAATTTACTATTCCAACTCCAGTCCCCGTGGATAGTAGGGAAGGTTATTGGATAGTAAATTAACCTATTCCCTATCCTAGAGCGCCCCCCAGAGCAATCAATGCGTTGTAATAGTTTGCGTTGTAAAAGTTGCGTTGTAATGGTAGGTCGTTGTAAAAGTTTTGTTGTAAAGGTTACATACCGATGTCTGCTTTAGCCTGCCTTCAGCAAGCTCTTATGTTCAGTGCCTCACCTATATTTGTTCTTCTAGTCAGCATTTTTATAAAGCACGACTTTACCTAAAATGTGTCGATGCACTGGACAGGGGACAACTTCAGAGATGGGGGGTCTCTGTGCAAAGAGTTCATGAAAGGGACAGAGCATCTAAACAAAGGAAGGAAGGTAAAGGCCCTGAGTATTGACAAAGCAAGACCCTGGGAGATGCGAGAAGGACAGAAAGGAGGTAGGATAGTAGAGGGGTGCTGAGGGGTGAGAAAGGAGGAAAGGTAAGAAAGGGAACATTTGGGGGCAGGGCTACTAGAAGTAGACGTACTGGAGAAGTGTGGCTCACTGGTTAGAGCGGCAGACTCTGAAGCAGAGATCAGGCACGGGACCAGGGTTCAAGTCCCGACGCGGCAGGGTCTTGAGCTCAATGTCCACGGACTCGATAATTCTACTCGGCGCCTATTCTAATCATGGGTCCCACGCTGCAACTCTGGGCAATAGCTTGCTTAATCTCCACAACGGCCCCTACAACACTGGGATGCCTGGCCTCACCTTGGGGGTGCCCAGGAGGGGCTTCTCACAGGGAGAGCCAGGAAGGGTTCCACAGCGTTATACAGCGCCGGGACGCCCCGTTGGGGCAGCTGTGCGCTTTACAAAATACACTACATTTACATTTACTAGGAGGGAGGGAGAGATGAGGAGAGGTGGGAGAGAAAGAATGGGAACATTGAAATGGAGAAGTGAAAAACAGCAGGATATAGGGAGGGCTACAGAAGAAAATGGAAGGAAGATGAGGAAAAAATAACCCCTAAAATGTAATGCTAAGAGATCGCCTTTTAGGTTGTTTTTCTTTTAGTTTTTTAAGCGCTGGTGCTCATATGGATATAAGGAATTCTGACACGTCTGCTATTTGCACTGTGATTGGTTGCTTTGGATATTGGGGTCTCTTCACCTCCAGATTAGTGACTAACGGTGGGGTACCTGAGGCTGCTGCTTCAATAACCATGGCAACCTTCATTACCTGGTCCAGCACACAGGGTTCATGTGGAGCACATCTGGCAGAGGCATCTGTCTACATCTGCTCTTTTACCATTGATTTTATATTGAGAATATATAGATTCAGGACAAGGCGGGAGGTGGTGCAGGTGATGACAGTAAAATGCAGCATTTGCTGTAGGCAGGGGCTCATTTGACTGTTATTGACTCATTTAGGGCTTGATGTAGTCTCTGGTGCCCGTCAGGCTGGTGGAGGTCTTTCCTACACCACTCTAACTTGTCTACCGCCTGCCATATTTAAACATCTGGCCCTGCGGAGACCTCTGTGCATTCAGAGGAGCTGCCATCTCAGTGGATGGCACAGAATGTTTGGGGAGCACTTGTCCTCTTTCAGACAGATGCTCACCAAACCTTTCAGTTTTTCCACAAACCAACTCCCAAACAGAGAGTTTGCTTTTGAATAACTAAATAAATGAATGAGCCTGACACCATGGGGGTTTCCTCCAAGGGTGTGGGTTCGGTTTTCTACTTTGCTGATTGGAACCACCATGACCTCCCTGGCAGTTCTGACCACAAAGAGTGCACCTGGCCATCCCGCGTAAACTGGGCAGCTGCTCTGATTGACCTGCACACCTGAGGCTCCTTCTCAGTTATTGAATTCCACAAGAAACAGAAGACCTGGTTCTTGACCGAGCCCAATGCATGCGCACTTGTAGTGCCTTTAACATACCACGCCGATGTGCCTGGTGGCACTTTTAAGTGAACACTTGAAGACTTGAAGGCAGCAGCTGAGATTCCAGTACCATGTGTGCTTAATACACAGCAGGGCCACCCCTCCCCCACTCAGACTGTGGGGAGGGAAACACTGAAGAAAGCTCAAGAGGGCTCACATGCAGTGACTGCTTCTTAGACTTACAGGAAAAGCAGGTAAGACAGGTTTGGGTTCACACAATGGACAAGTGTATCTTTTCAGTTCAAAAAGAATTTTATTGATCATAAAATAAGGCATCAGTACAGAATAAAGGAAGAGACATGAGGGAAATAAAGGAAGGGAAAGGGGAAAACAAAGAAAAAATAAACAGAATATACTTTACAAGGAAATTAAATAACAAAAGACTTATCATGGGCAATATGATTGAAAGGGATGCAATAATTGTACATCAGAAGCAAATGCGAATAATGACATAGATAATAATGCAGAAAAAATAAAGGAATTGAAAAGGGCATCAGGGGGGTTTAGGAACCTCCTGTTGAGCAGGTCTTGGGCGAAATGAACAAGTCACACAATTATCCAAATACATCATAACAGGAAACCATAAATCTGCATGTTTGGCTGCCCATTGGGCAGGAAACACAAAAGCAGTATCAAGTCTGTGATTATGACAAACATTGTACCACCATGCTTTAAATGAAATGTTAGAAGAAGCCTTTGAATTAATGGTAATCTGTTGAAACGCAACAGCCAATAACAAATCAACAATGCGAACAGGTAGGTCAGTCCCCTCCCAACAAGAAGAGAGGCTCCCTAAAAAAGATGAACATGGGATAGGGAAATACAGGTATGAAAAATTACATTGATTTGAGACCAGACCTGCAACCAAAAGTTATGTTTATCTTTTAAATAAGGCCACAGCAAGTGGATGCTGGACTGAAGTGTAGATTTATACCACCCATTGGTGTGTTAAAAGCATGAGGTTTTATGTTTACTATTCTACCTATCTAGCTGCAGGTTAATGAGTTAAAGAAACAAATGTCTGTGGGAAGTTCTCTAGCATGTCAAAAAGCTAGTTTTGCAAATTGGATTAGACAACCTTAAGTGTGCCTTTCAGCTCACAGGCAGTGTGCTTAATGTACAACGGTGGGGACACTAAAGATTAATAAATGTATGGTCCTACTGTGAATAGCTAATGAATACTGTTTTTAGTCTATCAGTTTAGGAGAGGCCTAATTGGTGTATAACGTTAATGTCATTATAACAGTCAGGAAAATGCTACATTTCTTTTTAAAGTTTAGCAAAAATGTAGTTCAATATTAAAGGTTGATTCTTGATAGACTTATTGGAAAGTACCATGTACGTATGTATTAGAAAATGATATGTACTATAAAGGTATTCTTAGTACTGCCTGGAATGTTTACCAGATATTAAAACAGTTCTGCCCAGCTTCGCTCATGAGAGTGATTTTTCCTTGATGATGGGTTAAATCCGTCGCTGCCAGTAGAACAACAGTACTGCTTTTTCTGGGGATATATCCGCTGCTTGTGTTTCATATATACCAGAGGTTGAGCTGAATGAACTATGTTGTAACTATTAAAGATATTGTCTCATTAAGTTGATTGGGTAACTGTTGTTAATGACCATCTTTAGCATAATATTACCCCAGATGTTTTGCCTTCTTTTGCAGAACCCATTTTTCTTGGCCATGAACTCTACGCACTGTACTCCTGCTAACCAGTAGTAAAGTGCTTGTGCTGTGTCCCTGTCTAACCTAGCAAAAATGGCATATACCTAATTGGTGCATTTAATTCGCTTACCAAACCCTGGTATAAGGCACTACATGTACCTAGGGCCTGTAAATTAAATACCATTAGAGGGCTGCAGCACGCATTGTGCCACCCACTAAAGTACCACTGTAAAACATGTCTCAGTGCACGCCCCTGCAGCCTGTAGTGCAGTTTTCAAAATGTCATTTTAATTTTTAGACTTACCAAAAAAACCTTTTGCCAGGCCTAAACCTCCCTTATTATTGCTTATGAGTCACTCTTAAGGTAGTCCCTAAATGCCCATAGGGCGTGGTGCATGGCATTTAAATGTAGGTCATTTTTAGTTAATGTTTTGCGTGCCCTGACAGTGAAAAACCTCCACAGTCATTTTTTCACTGTGACAAGACTGGCTCTCCTATAGTTAAACACTGTGCTACACTTTAATAACTGATACTGCTTATTATCCATTTGAGAGCAGCTAGAAAAATGGTTCAAGAACTCATTTTAATAGTAATTTAAAATCCATCTTAATGGTCAATTTGGATTTTACATTACTATTTCTAAAAGGACACTGTTAGAAATGTCTATTTTTCCCACCTAGGCAAAATCTGCCTTATTGCCATTGCTCAATGTCACCTGACTGCTGATGGCTCCCCTGTGGTGAGATGTGGATTGTTCCCAGACAGTGGAGAAAGGGCTTCTTCCTTGGGCATGATGTCTGGTGACTGGCTTGGCCCCTTCCTGAGCTTCAAAGGATACATACCCTGCCACTGGCAGATGTAGCTCACCTAGACCTGCCTCTCTTTTGTCTTGCTAGTTAGCTGGGCTCCAAACCCAGTGAGAGGTGAAGGGGGAATGCCCCAGAATGGGTTTTGAGTGACCACAAGGAAGGGGTTGCCCATTAATATAGCCACGCCTCTGGAGGGGCGCAGGGACCTCCGACCAGAGGAAGAAAGACTCAGTCTTGTTGTATCTAGTTATAGAGGGGATCTGTGGGATAGTTTACATGAAACTAACAGGAAGGGCTAAAAAGTGGGTAAGGTTACCCCTTGAATCTTATACCCCATTTGCTAGGGAGTGGTAAGGAGCTTCCCCACCCACAGGCTCGCGCTGGGCATAAATGTGGCATTGCCAGTACCCTCCTCAGAATACTCCTGTAACTGTGGAAATCAGATGGAGGACTGACCTGATGTCTGAAACCTGAATGAAAACTGGACCTCCTGCCTTGAACTCATGACTCCTGGTGTGACTTCAGTGGTAGGTTGGCTGACCTCCTGTTTGAACTACAGGGACACAAGCTTTTCCTCACAACAGCCCAGCTGATTCATTCAAACTGGATCTTCCCTAGACCTTGCTGCAGGACGCTGTTGGAGTGAGTCCTAACCCCCAAGTGGAGATCCCCGATCCTGGGCCCTTGGCTGGTGTTAGAGTGTACTTCTCCTGTCTCCAGACTGAAAGAAGAGGGACTAAAAAACATTTGACAACTTTCTCCCTGGAGAACTGTAGGAGAATGGGGCCACTGTTGAAGTCGCAACAGTTTAATTGACCCTCAACCTCAGCTTGCTTGTTTTCTCCACTGAAGGAGATCTGATTTGTGGAAAAGCTTTTAAGTCCGAATGGAGTGGGCTTCAGCGGGACAGATGTGGAGCAGCAACCAGTCGACTTCATGGCTTCCTGGGCATGGGGTTTGGATTCCGCCCACTCGGAACTTTCCCAACTTCGCTGAGGAACACACTAGGACCTCGGTCTTCAGCAACCAGCCATTGTCAAGCTCTGTTTCTGTTCCAGATAGCAGTTTGCCCCGCTGACGACTCGTCGACGATCACTTTTTCTCCACAGAAGTTTCTAAGTCCAAAGCTAAGCTTCCTACCTTGGTAGCTTGGTGCCTGTATCTGACCAGTGATCCATTGCGGCCATCTTTAGCCTCTGACTTTGACCCGGCCAAGTGTGATAAGATAACCGTAGCTGGTGCTTTGTACTTTTTGGCGCTAATTTTAATTAAAACTTTAAGAGTTCATATCTACATTTCTATTTATTAGATGTTTGTCTGTTTGGTGTCATTTTATTTCTTAAAATGAATGGGTGCATCATTTTATTACTGTTTGAGTGCTGCATAAATACCATACACATTGTTTCCAAGTTAAGCCTGACTGCTTTGTGCCAGGCTACCCAGGGTTGAGCACAGGTTGATTTAGTGGCGTTTGTGTTCCGATCTGTCAAGGACTGTGATTTTTCTTTGAGGTGGGTACCACCGCCTCAACTAACACCTTTGATTGAGCCAAAATTGGGCCTTGCCTTTCCACCCAAGTTCAGCAATGATGGTCTTTTATTTGCCTGCTAAAAATTGGCGAGGGGAAGAAACACATCAAAATTATACTTACAATGTAGTCATGCTGTAAAGACCACAGACTCCGAATTCCAATTATGGATTTTCATTATAAGGCCAAAAATATTTGGATATATACACACCGCAAAATTAGCGAATATAGGTAAAGGAAAATCAATACATAGCCAAATCTATGCATATAATTGATTCGGCAAAAGAGACACAAAACAATAAACTCCAAGATTAGTACACAACCCAAGATGGAGGCGGAGTCCAAATCCCTTTTGATTAGGAATGAAAACATGAAATCTCTTTCCCTACACTACGCTCATGAATGGTGAATCTGGTGGGTTCCCCTATCTTAGTTCTCAAAGGTGTCAGCACGTGTAGACTTCCTTAGAAGTACTCACGTCAAATGGGTCAAAATAGCATAAAGCTAAGGATCTCACTTTTAAGATGCTCCTTCTCCTCTGAAAATCTAGAAGTTTGATTCTTCTGTCCTTGCGCACAATACAAAAAGGATAAATTCAGCCCCCTCCTAAATGTATCATGTGATAAATTATTGTACTGCTACAGGGTTTTAGTGATTTTCCTTGACTTCTATAATTAAATCATCTTCCCTTCTAGTGACCTTGGAGTGTATACAGGCCAGGCACAGAAGATATCTTCCCCTCTCGCTTCTCAGACTGTTCAAGACAATCCAGTTATCTCCCTAAACTAAAATAATGATGGTACATTCCTTATACCTACAATGGGATGAGAGCATACCATTCCAACACAAACAAAGATACATTCAATGAATACTTTTGTAGCTGAGGAAGTGAAACCGTAAACAACCTGCAGCTCGGGCCTAGACTGCAGGCAACTTTAACACACACGATGACATGAGTATGAATATAATGTCTCCCTGCACCTGTACATACAAAACAATGGTGTCTTCTAATATATGCAAAGTCTATGTAAAATACACATTACATTTCTTGGTTAACGTGTAGAATAAATGCATTTTATAAACATAATACAGTGTGACACTGAAAACATATACGGGTGCGTTTAAATGAGTATAGTACGCCCCTACAATTAGAGTGCTGTATGCGCTCAATCACCTCCAATGTTTTACATTCCCCCTTTCCCAAATTGATAATTGAGTGTTCTCATTTCTGGGATAAACTCGAGGCTACTTCTATATTCTATCTGAAACTACTAAAAATATTTGACTGAGAAGCGAGGGAGCCAAGAAGTGTCAGTTCCCTCTGCTGTGCCGCCCGCACTCCGCAATGCTTTATGGCACATATTTGTGAAAATAAAGTGTCCCTGCTGTGATCAATAGTTTCATTTTATTGAAGCGTGGCCGCAGGCCAGGAGTGCGCGGAGCTGGAGTGGAGCCTGAAATGAATTTGCATCTTGGGAAGCATTGGGCGTCAGTGTAAAAGCCATCATACTCTGGCAGTGTCAGCCCGCAGCCCGGATCCACCCCGGGGGCTCATGGGAAGAGAAGGACAGTGTCTGACACCATTTGCAGAAATAGAACACTTACTGCAAAATGGAACACGACTGAGAGGCAAATAGATGGAAAGGATGGAGGAGGGAAAACCACCGATAAATTATATCACCGAAAAAAAGGTCAGTTTGAAAAACATGATGCTTGCTGCCTGAAGCCATGTGAGGCGACTTCACTCAGTCACTTTAATGCAGTATCTAAAGAAAACATCAGAGTTGCTGTAAGAAAAACAGGATGGCAAAATATATCACCTGCAAATGCAGTAGAAAATAACCATTAACACACTCAAATGCACCACCCTACACCACCACTTCACACCCACTCTCAACACCCACCCATCCCCGACTCATCCACAGAGACACGACATACTGCCTTCCACAGCTCAGGTAACGCAAGGCATCGTCTTTTCACCTGCACAGGCTCAATTCCTTCATTTTCTCACTCATTTCACGTGCCCCTCGCCCAGAGCCCACCCACAGACCCGACCAACCACGACGCCGCAGCCCGCAGCCTCAGACAATGGATCAACGACTGCGCCAACACCCTCGCCCTGCTCAAGACGCCTCCCAATACCCACACCAGCAAGAGAGCCAGCTGGTTCACCGAAGACCTCCAGGCCTCCAAGCGAACCTGCCGAAAACTAGAAAAAAACTGGACCCGCGAAAGAACACCGGAAAGCTACACAGCCCACAGGAACGCCACCCGCCGACACCACCAACTCATCAGATCCCCAAAAGGACCGACTTCAGAGACCGCATAAACAACAATGCACACAACAGCAAAGAGCTCTTCAGCATCGGGAAGGAACTCTCCAACTCCAGCTCCAACACCAACACCATCCCACCGTCAAAAGACCTGTGCGACTCGCTGGCCACCTTCGCAAGATCGTAGACATCCACAACAGCTTTGATGCCGTCACCACCCCGGCAACCGCCGACACCCCCGCTCCCACGACCACCACCCGCACCAACCACCTGCTCGCCTGGACCAACATCAGCAACGACGACACCATCAAGATCATGAACACCATCCACTCCGGATCCCCGGAAGACCCCTGCCCACACCACATCTTCAACAGCACCATCGCACCCCACCTCCGGAAAACCATCAACATCTCCTTCGAGTCGGCGACCTTCCCGGAGAGCTGAAAGCACGCAGAGATCAGCACCTTACTAAAGAAACCCAAGGCGGACCCCATGGACCTCAAGAACTTCTGACCATCTCCCTGCTCCCGGTCCCGGCAAAGGTCATTGACAAGGCAGTCAACAAACAACTGACCAGCTTCCTCAAAGATAACAACATCCTGGACCCGTCCCAGTCCAGGTGCCGCAGTAACCACAGCACCGAAACTGCCCTCATCGTCGCCACCGACGACATCAGGATTCTGCTCGACAACGGAGAAACCGCGGCCCTCATCCTCCTGGACGTTTCAGCTGCTTTGGACACAGACTGCCACTGCACACTAAGAGCACGCTTCCACGACTCCAGAATCCAAGAGAAGGCCCTGGACTGGACCACCTCCTTCCACTCTGGGAGATCCCAGAGCGTCCGCCTCCCCCCTCCGGTCCGAAGCCACCGAGATCATCTGCGGGGTACCCCAAGGCTCATCCCTCGGCCCAACGTTGTTCAACGTCTACATGGCACCACTCACCCACGTCGCCCGACGGCACAACCTAAACATCATCTCTGACACCAACGACACCCAGCTGATCCTTCCGCTCCCAAAAGACCCCCACACCGCCAAAACCAACCTCCATGAAGGAATGAAGGCCGATGTCGACTGGCTGAGGAACAGCTGACTGAAGCTGAACTCGGACAAGAAGGAGGTCCTCATCCTCGGGTCCACCCCCTTGGCCTGGGACGACTACTGGTGGCCGACCGCAGTAGGAGCACCCCCTACACCCACCGACCACGCATGGAACCTAGGGGTCATCCTCGACTCCACACTCTCCATGACAAAGCAGGTCAACGCCATCTCCTCCTCCTGCTTCAACACCCTCCGAATGCTTCGAAGGATCTTCGAGTGGATCCCCACCAAAACTAGAAAGGCTGTCATGCCAGCAGTAGACTGGACTACGGCAATGCACTCTTCGCAGGAGCCCCCGCCAAACTCCTGAAACGGCTCCAACGCATCCAGAACGCCTCCGCACGCCTGATCCTCGACATCCCCGGCCGCAGCCACATCACACCCGAACTGATAGATCTGCACTGGCTCCCCATCAACGAGAGGATAACCTTCAAGCTCCTCACCCACGCACAGAAGACACTCCATGACACCGGACCAGCCTACTTCAACAGCTGACTCAGCCTCTACACCCTCACCTGCCAGCTTCACTCTGCAGACCGCGCCCTTGCCACATCCCCCGCATCCGAAGAGTGGCTGCTGGCAGCAGATCATTCTCCCACCTCGCCGCCAAGACGTGGAACACCCTCCCCATCCACCAAAAGCCCTCCTAACCTTCAGGAGACTCCAAGAACGGGCTCTCCAAACAGTAGCAGAGTTCCCACCCCCCCAAGCTCCTTGAGACCCTCACAAGTATGTAGTGCGCTTTACAAATGTTATGATTGATTGATTGATTGATTGATTTCACAGGGAAAAATGCCCAGAGGGAATTATCCACTTGGGTGAAGATGGATGAAGCAAAGATTGCACGGAGAAAGCGGGGGCGCAGCAGGGGTGGACTGGGGGCAGAAGATGTTCAGGAAGTGGCCCTTGTATGATGCCCACCACTACCCTCATTTACCAATCACCATACTTGACACTTATTCACTTCCTGTTAGAGCCGTGCTAATTGGATACTCCAATATACTGGATGCAATCCATCTCCCCACAGTATGATCCTCATTTAAAATGTCCCCGTCACTTTATGGCTAGCCTCTTGTTTACTATTTAATAGTCCCCACCTCATAGTTCCTATATTTACACCAGGGAGCCTATTCATGAGAACCATTTGTCACTTTTGCACCACGTAAACTGGTAGAGGCATGACGCAGGGCTCTCAGTTCAATTTATGGAGCCACACAAAGTCACCCTGCATGGCTTGGAGTGGCCTCATAAATGATGCGCTTTACTCTATGCCCGGGAGGTGTTCCATGGGCGTTGAGGTGGGTTCTCGCATGCAATACCGATTAAATGTGATGCTGTCCCAGATTCACAAGGTAATGTTAACCCGGTGAAGAATCAAATCCATACGCCTCCCGAGGTGAATTGTAGCAGAGAGAAATATGTTAATTTCTCCTCGTTATTCCCACTTTCCATGTATTCTGCATTCTACATCATACATGGGAAGAGGAAAACTCCATGCAGGATTATTTTCATGCACAAAGGTGCCCCTTCCTGCACAAAAATAATCCTGCATGCAACATTGACACCCTTGCACCATTGTTCTAGGGTGCCTGCTTTGGCAATAGGCTGCAGAAATGGTGCCAGCCCTGGCAGAAAGGACAGGAATGCACCATCATATAGATTCATCAAAGTCCCGTTTTGCGAGTCTGTAATAGCGATTATTAAGGAATCGCTATTACAGACTCGCAAAACGGGATTCATGTCCAAATCGCAATTTATTTTGCGATTCCTACAGCTTCCTTATTTGCGATTAGCTAATTGCTAATCGCAATTTTTGCGATTCGCACCGTTTGCGGAGGCAAAAATGCTTGATGAATCTACCTGCATATTCCTTAAACACGGTGCATTCCTGACCTTTCACTTTGGCATAGAACAGTGCAGCAAAGTGACTTGCTCTACTGCCCTATACCAATATGCCATAAATGAGCTTGCATGAAAGGGCCGAGGTGTAGACCTTGTGCTACATGACAAGGAGTAGTCCGCCCTTGCTGACTTCAGCAGTGGCCTGTGTCAACGATCAAGGCCACATCTGGTCTTGCTCCCTAGATTGGATGATTTGAGCTGGGCCTCCCACCGAATGCAGGACCCAGGCGGGGAAGTGTGAGTTGGGCTGAGAGCCGAGTGGCGGATCCCAAATCGCAGCTGCCGAATTGAAGAGCAGGGCCTGGGCACGGTGAGGCACAACTGTGTGATTGGCAGACAGGACCGGAGGTGGTGAGTTGTAGTGGTGGAAAGAGAGTGAAAGGCCGCACGGCTGTGTGGAAATGCCAGGGATGGGGGACTGCCGGCGCCACCCCTTCCCTCCTCTGCGAGGACATTTTTATACCCTCAGTGCATTGTCTTCACACGCCGCAGCTGCTCATTTGAAGGAGGCGACATGATCCCTTCGGACAACACCTGGCAGAGGTAGAGAGAGCTGCTGAGGGGTGTTCAAGGGAGCAGGTGATCCCCGCCGACCTTTCTTCCCTTGGCGGCCCCCTTGGGCCACATGACAATCCTCTAACGGGGTGCAAGAGAGTTAAGTAGCCAGGACAGTAAGGCAAGACCAAGCGAGGAGTGATAACAGAGAGGTACTCTGTACTGGGGAAAGACACCCCTGAGCTATCTGTACTGGGTAAAGACACCCCTGAGCTATACTGAGAACTCTGCCCCGCTAACCTAGACACCACCATTGATCCAAAGTCTACTGTAGAGAGGGCAAATGTCCTCCTGATCACATTTGTCTGGCTCAGGTGGCCGGGTACTTCAGTTTCCATTTTGTCCCTCCCATTCCAGGCGCATAGGCTGCTGGTGATGGGTTGGCTTGAGCCTTACCAACTAGGCCACATGGAGACTCAAGGTATGGATGGGGTAGAGACCAGTGGGACACCACCATTTTGAGAGAGAACATATTGAGGAGGCACGCTATGTCCGTAGAGGGATGATCAACAGCATTAACTGACGGCCATTGCTATAATGTGACCTGAAGGAGCACCCCAAACCCAAAACAATAAAATGGACAAATACGCAGTGCTTAAATAGACTGGGAATGCTGTGGTGCCTCAAGCCGACTGCTTGGAGGTGATGAAGGACTCCTTGGGAGCCATAAGAGAGGACATCCACGACCTAAAGAACACTCTAGAACCCAAAGTGGACGAGGTAACCATTGATGTCAATCTTCTCACAGCGTATTTTAGGAAAATGTCAGAAAAGACTACAGCGGCAGAAACTCACATTGAATAACTGCAGTCCACATCCCAAAAACTGGAGGAGCAAGGCCAGCAATTAACAAAACAACACATGGCCATGGCAGACAAACTAGAAGATCAGGAGGAGAAAGCTCATGGAAACAATATTAGAGGGGTGGGGGTCCCTGAGGGGGCAGAGACGCCTAGTGTCGACCTCTTTCTTCAAGATCTCATAATCAGCAACTTGAAAACCAAGCACCCCTCCAACTTCTTCTCTGTCGAGCTGGCACAAAGGGCATTGATATCACCACCAAAGCCAGGTCTCCCGCCTCACACGAATATAGCCTGAATTTTTAATCATCATGACCAAGATGCCATCCTACAAGTGGCCAGGTCCCGAGGGGACCTAGCCTGTGAAAACAAAATGATCAGTTTCTTCCCTGATATCACCCTCCAATTGCAACACTACCGTCGCAGCTTTGATGAAGTTAAAAGAGCACTACGTGCAGAGGACCTTAAATATATGATGCTTTACCCAGCAACACTTAGAGTCACAGCATGTGGAAAATTGAGGCATTTGCTAGCGTGAGAAGAGGCTTGAGATTGGCTCAAGGGCTGGCATACGTCTCAAAAGTGGGCACACCGCGATGGGGAGAAAAAGCACCATAGCGACCGACCAATGAAGAACCACCCAGCTTCCAGTGGCGTCATCTTGAGTGAAGAGGCTTCACATGACAATTGCTAGCGAACTCCATCAAATGATCCTACCAGGTGGCCAGCCGACTGGACTGTCTGCATAAGGCGATATGCTAATGAAAGACACTGAGGAGCACGTAAGCAGCTTGGGTACTCCTGGGGTTGACAAGACTGTGTGAGAGCCTAATGAGACTGCAGATGGAATGCAGAAAGATATAGAATGTTCACTCTCCCATATTACAGTTGTAAGGACATTATGTCAGGTTCCAGGGGAAATACTGAACCATTAACAGGCTTGAAAAGATGGAGCCGACCTCCCTCAGCTAGTTGAGATTTACTCTATGGGCATGCCTGGACCGGGGTCTGGGGACGGTCAACAAGACTGTCTCATGTTGCCCTCACACATCCCTTAGAGGATGTCATGTTTCATCATAGGGCAGTACTACTCATTGGGCCGTCACTGCAATACCCTGTGGGTCCCCCGAAGGGTCACTTTGGCCGAGATCTTTCATAGAGGCTGCCTTATGATGAGTACGAGTGAGGTGATCGGTAATGTGGAGTAGTGATGTGTGATTGGAAGTTAAAACTGATAAGGATGATCCTGCACCGTACTTTAGTGAGAACACCCTTCCAGAGATAATCACCTATGACAGGTGAGTGCTACCTTGAGCGTTTAAGAGGAACCCTGGTAGTTAGTGGGTCGCGACTAGATAGGGGAAATATCCTATAGTTGTGGGAGGAGGAACTATCTCAGGTCACTCCCTCAATGATGTGTCAAAATGTTTCGCACCTGGTCTGGTCATAAGGATCCGTGGCCCTTCATCAGGACATAAGACATATGGTGAAAAATCTACCCCACACTAAGTTGGTGCCCCTAGGTGCTACCTACTGTGTGTGTAGTTTAAGGTCCAACGTAAGTGTAAGAGATTTAAGGGCACATCGATTGGCGCGGAGGTGCCACGCTCAAGCGTGCCGGGAATCGAGGAGTGCGGACCACGTGTCTACACCTACCCTTACAGTCTCTGCATCCCCGATGTGACCTTAAATCTCTTACACTTGGGTTGGACCTTGTACCACACACACAGTAGGTAGACCCTAAGGGCACCAACTTAGTGTGGGGTCGTTTTTTCTGAATGGCATGTGGGAGGGTCATACACTCAATATTTGCTCGGTAAATATTCCACCTAGACTCCATGCTGATACACTGCCAGTGCTTGGTGCCCTCTTACATGAAATGCCTCCTGGCACTCTTAATACTGGGTGGAGACATGAATTCTATGATGGATCCACAGCTCAACAGGTCCTCTGCTTCCCTCTGGTGACCCGGTCCGGAGTCACTCCAGACGTATGTGAAGGCGATGGTTCTGATTTACTTGTGGCAGTCGCATAATCCCGAAGCGCACCAGTTACCTACCCCTCAGCCAGACATGTAGGTGATTCTCATCTTCACCATGTTTTCACACGCCACACACATGCAAGCCTGTTCCACAGACCGCTCCACATGCACAGGCGTCTCGGACCATTCCTCAGTAGAAGTACAACTCCAGGGCCTGCCTAGAGACACCACTCTGCCCCCTAAAATAGAACCATGGCATTAAAGGGACGAGCCATTCAGGGACAAGATAAGGGACCGGACAGATAACTATTTCCTGGAGAATACGAGGACGGTCAATTCTAATAGTATATTATGGGCCGCCATTAACACGGTCTTGCGGGCCAGACTCAAGCCCAGATAGACATAAAAAAAAAGAGCAACAACTACAATGTCAAACTCTACTGGAGGCAAAGATATTGAGGGAAAGGGGTGTGTGACTCTCCCCTAGGACATCAACTACATCTCAAGCAACAAGAACTTAGGGACCTGGCTGGAAACACATCCAGAGATAGGACATTAGCGGCACCGCAATGGATGTACAACGTTGGGGACAAACCAAGTAAATTGATAGCCTGGTTAGAAAAAAGAACAAGGAGAGGAACTGGGTTCTTCAAAGCCAGACTCCGCGAGGCACTACATACACAACTGGGGAAGACAGAGCAGAAGCCTTTGCCACCTACTATGAGAAAGCGTATGAGGCTGCTTCCGACAGGACTGATGATGACTGCACTGAACTCCTCAAAGACATTTCCCTCACTGAGCTGCCTGCTGAGGATAGGGACAATTTGGAGAGTGATTTAACGGTTGAAGCAGTAGAAGTAGAAGGAGACATTTGTGACTTGCAGTCCGGCAAGGCGGCAGGCCTGAATAGTTTGACAGTAGAGTTGTAAATATGCAAAGTGGGCAAAGTAGCACAAGCTTTGCTAAATATGTTTCAGGCAGCTAGGAAGGAGAGTTGCCTGCCGGAAGACCAGAGACTGGCAACAATTGTAGTGATTACAAAAAAAGGCAAGCCCCCAGAGCAGTGTAGTTCATATAGGCACATATCGCTGCTGAATCTAGAGGCCAAGGTTCTGGCGAAAGCCTTGACAAATAGGCTGTGGACACTGATATCCTGAGTGGTTCACCCTGACATGTCGGAATTTATACCACACACAAGCACCCAACTAAATCTCAGAATTTTCTATGGAGTGCTGCACATGAGCACAGCACATGAGCAAGAGGTCTCACTAGATGCCTATATGGCATTCAGTAGTGAGAGGGTCAGGCTCCTCTATCAGAAATCTATGGCGAGAGTGCGGGTCAATGATACAATGTCTCACTCATTCACCCTACATAGAAGCACAAGGCAGGGATGCCCACTGTCTCCAATGATGTTTGCCCTGGCACTAAAGCGCTTGGCAGCATGGGCCTGTCAAGACCCAGTAATATAGCGCAATATGGGGAAGGAGGATTGGGAGGAATTAATCTCCCTCTATGCCGACGATATCCTGCTATATGCTCAATTACCTCACTACACAGCGCCGTGATACCAACGATCGGGGCACAATAGCAGGTACCGAGGAGCTAGTAATGAGAGGTAGCCGTGAAGGGATGTGATTGTCACACTGACCCCATGTTTTCCTTCCTTTTTTTAGAACTGACCGAGGGCGATTCCAGGGACCTGTATAAAAGCCACAGGTTCCTGATAACCCTGATTCTTCTACGAGGGCACTGGTAGGCGTGAGTTCAGCGGCTACCTGGTAAAGTACATTTTATGCACTAGATAGCATTGTGCAGTTGGTGCAGGGGGTCCCTATCGAGACACAGTGAGTAAATGAGTGTGTGTGATTTTATTTTGTGTACAACCACAGGTACAATATACGGAGAATCTAGACGTGCAGAGACTACGCAGATCCAACACCCTGATGAAATTGCCGGTAAATGAAACTAGGCAATGAAACATGTTGGTTTATTAATAGAGTGGGCACACAGCATGGAATAAAATTAGTTGAGCCAGTGTAGCCTAGCTCTTTTTATTGGTGGTGGGACCAGATCTCGACGAGAGAGTTTGGCAAACCACATTGGGTCGCTTTCACTGAACATGCAATGGTTTTCTTTTTTCTGCACTATTTGTATCCCATTTATGTTGTCAGTTGGCAGGTGCTCATATCCTATGCTGATGACACCCAGCTACTTTTCACGTGCAACAGGGGCGAAGACTTTGACGGCGATCAGATTAGGGAGTGCTTGGAAGCCGTGTTTGAGTGGTTTCAGAGACATAGCCTAAAATGCAACTCCGATAAATCGGAGTTGCTTTTTTTCGGTAGTTCGCCTAATCCGGAGTGGAGGTCCTGGTGGCCACAGGATATGGCGCCGCCGATGGAAACCTCGTCAAAAGCTAAGAACCTGGGTATTCTTTGTGATGTAGATCTTTCTTTTAGACCCCAGGTCATAGGATTGACTGGAAAGTGCTTTGATCTGTTGAAGTTGATGCGGAAATTTCTCCTACTAATATCTCTTCAACACAAAAAAATCATAGTCCAAGCCATGATAGGGTCTCGGCTTGATTATGCAAACGCCCTCTACCTGGGCCTCCCTAAATACCTTTTGACTCGTTCGCAGGTTGTGCAAAATGCAGCCGCTAGAGCAATTTTTGGACTGCCACGAAGGGCACACGCGTCGGAGCTGCTTGAGAAACTCCATTGGCTTCCTATTGCCAAGAGAGTCACTTTTAAGATCTTGACTCTGGCTTTTAAAGCCCTCCATCATATTGGCCCTAAATATCTTCGGAAACGGATGGCCTTTTATGTCCCAAGGAGGTCTTTGAGATCTGCGCAACTACTTAAAGCCACGATTCCCCTAATTAAGCGTGCCCGTATAGGAGGCCGCTCCTTCCGTTATCTGGCCGCTCGCAGTTGGAATGAGCTTCCTTTTACGCTGCGTTGTCGTCCAATCTGCTTGCCTTTCGTAAGGAGCTAAAGACGTGGCTTTTTGCTCAGTAATAGCTGTACCATCTGAGCAGGGCACTGTGTTATGTATCTTCTCTGATTTTCTCTTTGCCAAAGCGCCGGGACACTCCATGGAGTAGCCGCGCGCTATAGTAGAGCTATTTTAACATAACATAACAGATGCTGATGATGAGAACGTGAGGACACAGGCGAGTACCAGCCTGTACATTCCTCCCCGGGTGTTGCTCCCGTGAGGCTCTGCCAACTCCCCTCCCCCCTTTTTTTGTAGGTCACATCCTCTTAGAAAGGCACGGTGAGGTGTAGTGAATTGTTACACGAGCACACACACTTTTTATCCCGAAATCTGTGACTTTACTGAGCACATGTAGACAGGAGGCTGTAGAGTACCCTCTTTTGAATAGGTAAGAACATAGAAATCAGGGATCTTTGATCCCATACCAATAAGGGGCAGATCATTTGTTGTTAGAGATCGAATTAACTGGGACAAGTCTCTTGTCGTCCCCCTGGCTGGGAAGGTCCCCTCGTTGCCATTTGAGTGCTCCACCTTGACTGTGAGGGATGAGTTCAAATATTTAGGTATTCACTTCACAAGAAACACTGGCAATTCCCTAACCCAGAATCTACTACCACAAATCGAAAGGCTCTGGAAAGATGTACTTTATTGGAGAGGGCTCAAAGTATCCCTGATGGGCAGGGCTGTCCTCTTCAAGATGATGGCCTTGCCACGCTTCTTATACATTATGCAGAACATCCCATACAAGATACCCTAGTTTTTTTCTCACATGGTTGATAGTGAGCTGCGTAAGCTCCTTTGGGATTGGGTAGTTCACGGACAGCGCTACATAATCTCCAAAGAAGGGTGTCTGAAGACAGCCTTGTGGTCCTGGACATACGGAAATACGATCTGGCAGCTCAACTGATAACAATCAATGACTGGGTGTTCACAGACAGAAGTGAGACAGCACACTGTGTTGACTAACATGCCATGGGAACTTGGGGCTACCCAGCCATAATGTACCAGAAACAACACGAAAGACACCTACCCATACACACACAAACAGTAGCCAAAGCATAGCGTGAGGCTACAAGACTACTGGGCTAGGAGGACAGCCTGACGGAGAAGACCCCGCTCTGGGACAGTCACATGCTACGGGGGCGGGATGTTTAAAAGGTTTCCACAAATGGGGTCTCCTGGGCATTGATTGTCTTGGAGATATTTGGAGGACCAGGCATTAATCACCTCTGAGAACCTGCAGGCAGAAGACCAAATGGCAGATAGCGAGAGGAGTTGATACCTTCAGTTGGGACACACGCTCAAGCGCCACATCACCGTATGTAAAAGCTGGGGGGAGGGGACTTAGTGTTGTGACTGCGTATTACCAAGCAACGTGAAATAAGTGGAGGTAGTCGTGAAAAAGATTCAAAGATATGGAAAATGGGTGAGTGTAAAATGTAACCAACAAAGCAGTGTTAAGAGATTCAATTGGATCTTGCTAATTAGATCCCATGGATGGATTATGTAAAGTCCCCTTTGACAGCCATGGGTCTACGAGACTTATTCAACTCTCCATCCAAGTGCGCCAGATTTCCCAAGCCTAGGCTCAAAGAGATTTTTCTAAGGCTGCAGGAGATAGGTGGGAGCAAATTAAAAAGAAAGTACTATTAGCTTATATAATATTGGTCTCCCTGTACAAAATCCCTAACATCCCTTTATCTTGACAAGATTTTGTTTAAATTATATTCTGCTGATGCTGGGTTTCCCCTCTAACTTCAATCTCTGAATGAGTTGCATCATTGTCCTTGCGATATAACGTACATTTGAGTTTTTTTTCTATACTAAGCTCCTTCCACCAGAAATGCTTCATAATCCCTCTTTTGTGCAAATGTAATTTTCCTCAATCTTGGCCAGCTCTAGTGTGTGTATTACGTTAGCATCCTTTCTGTGGGATGTGTAAAACGTAGGGGCATATTTACAAGGGCTTTATCTCTGCTTTTTTGGCTTGAAAAGCCAAAAAGGAGGAGATAAAACTATCGCCCTATTTACAAGAGGGTGCTAACATGCATAATCGCATGTTAGCACATTTTTTCCCAACGCCTCCCCTTTCATCTCTAACTAGATGCAAAGTGCGCGTCACTGGGCGTACCCCGGATGGGCTACCTTGCAAATATCGCTGATGTTCACATTGCGATATTTACAAGGCTGCCCCAGCATTTTAGCACACGTTAGTTTTTGGAGAAAACTAACGTCTGCTAAAATTCTGACTTAGCTATCCCCAACATTGGGGTGGATTATGCTGATACTACCCTGTGGGTCGTATCAGCAAGGTTCCCTGAAAAACAGTGATCACTTCGCAATCTCTGGAATTTTTGTCGCCCTGGAGAACCGCGTTGTTAATAACATGCTATTCCAGAGATAGCCTGCGATAACAAAATTATCGCTAAACACGGCCAGCGATAATTATCGCTGGCCGTTCATAATATGTTCCCTAAATTTTATGCGGGCTGTTGCACTGTCATTGTTTATTTATAAAAATAGGTGATTTGAAGTTGTATTAGAGTCTAATGATGTGTGTATATTTGTTAAAATGTGAATGTATTAAGATGATGATTTATTTGCTTTTTTAATTATTTGCGGGTAAAATTGAGCGTGAATCCGGTTGTGGGATAAATTACTTACATATGAATTTGCGCATTATTCAGGAATTTTATTTTTTAATTTTTTTTAATGCGAAGCTTTTTTATGGCGCGTTGTCTAATTATGTATTTTTAAGTGTTGTGCGTATTTGAATGCATCGTAAAAGACGCAAAATAAAGTTTGATGATGACAAAATATTATCAGCTGGTTTGGGAGGTCTCCCAGGAGAAGCTGGGATGACCACGTGAAAGAGTAGGTAACCCCTTTTGGCGAAGAGGTGCACTTCCAAGTGCTGAACAGAAACCCCTATGTATGGCTACTTTCACAAACGTGGTTCATGTGATGAAATGGAAGTTGTGTACGCCAGGCTATAGTGCAAGAATATAGTTTAAGGGGCTGCAGCTGGAAGGAGACAGAGTTATCAACAAGTATGTAAAATATCCAAATAAATGCAAAACGCAGCCGCCATCTTGAAAGGTTCAACAAAAGCAATATATTGTCGCCACATCTGCATGAACACCGACTCACCAAAATGCCAGGGGTAGGAAAAGTGACATCATGCACACGAGACCTTGATGACATCAAAGGAATTGGCATTATATGACCTTTGACCCTCAATCTTCCCAGGTGGTAAAATAACATGGCCTTAGCCCTGATGACATCACAATAATTGTTCTCACTGAATTTCCATAATACCTGTATGATTCATATAATTAATAGAACAATACAGACAAATGTCTGTTTTAGATGCCATGAAAATATTATTCACTGTGTGTATTGCATGAAAAATGATGTGTTAATCTGATGAGGATACATTGCCACAAAACACAGAACAGCACCGGGAAGGTATATTATTTGTACCATGAACTGTCATGGTCTGATAGTTTCCCGGGTGTAAACTGCAGTGAGAAATGTATTGAGAAATCATAGGGACACATTTTTAAAAAAAAAAAAAATAGTAGTTGTGTACACATTTATTGATGAAGAACAGGTATCACATATGAACTATGTTACTGGTCTACATTGTCTCTTATTGTTAATACATTCTGATTTAAGATCATTTGGACGTCACTGTCAGTCCTGCCAAGCACAGAGGTGAAAGTTTTTATTTGAACACTTACTTTTTCATGTACTCTGAATAATGAAACATGAGCGCACCTTGATTACAATTTGTTTTGTTATTTTTTTATTTAATCAGAAGAGTGCATATTGCACTGCTGATTTTACTTATTTTACAAAACCTTAAGAGTATTATGTCCTGATTTCCAGTGGAAGCTGCAGAAAGTAAACCGTCCTCATCAAGACACGACTCCGATATTTAAGAAGTCGACGGTATTGTGATCAATTATCTGTGTGAGAGGTAAATGCTCATCTTTGTTGTTGAGGTGACTCATGTTGGCTGTAAAGTCATCCTTAGCTTTAGTCCAAATCAAACCAATATCATCAGTATATCTCAAATACCATGTTGAATCTTCCTGCCTTCGTCTCTTTCAACAGTATGTCAGATAGAGACGTATACATATAAACATTTGCATATGACGGTGCCGCTCTTCAGCCCATGGACGTTCCTGTTAGTTGAAGGTAAAAAGACATTGTCCGCATCATGAAAATAAATATGCTATGAGGTGAAGACAGTGGTGGTGTGCCGCAGCGGGCAGAGCCGCGGACTCCGGAACTTGGGTTTCACAGCTCGATACCCGGTGCGGGCAGCAGTCAGCTCAGCACCATGTGACTCTGGGCAACTTCTCATTTAATCTCTCCGACGGCCCCCAGCGCCTTGAGACAGTTAGGGGTGATTAGTTCACGTTTTACAAATACCGGGGGTATAAGTGTAATAACTCAAACAAAAAAATGATGAAATATCCTCGGATGGTTGGGATAGAATGGAATGGAATTGGATTTGTAAAGCACGTGGCTACCCGGGGGCGTCCCAGCGCTGAGTTGTGGACTGGCTAAGGAGTAGGGGTTCAAGCGTAGACCCCATTCAACTCCTTCAGTGCATCCTATGTTGGTTATTGGGGTGTAAAGTGAGGTTACAGCCATGTCACAGAGAGTGTACTCCGCTTCTGCTGGCTTCTGAACCTTTGTTGTTCTCCAGGGAAGTCTCCTGTGTCGCTTGCGTGTGAGTGCCAATCTGGACTTTTAACCTACATGTCGATTTCTTTGCGTGTGTTAGTCAAATTAGGTCAAAGGAGACAAAATAAGATTAGAATACCCAGAAAGCATCAGGTTATCGCATGTTCATTTTCTGTCCATTCAAGAAAAATCTTATCACCTGGGCACAGCGACAACGCGAATGAATAGAAGGCGAGCGGCTGCTGTTCATGTCAGTGTGATGGAACGTGATTTGGCAAAAATGGACACCAGGACACATTTTGCTCAAAAAAGAGCTAAATATCGGTTTTAGTTTTCATTTAATTTCATGTAAACTTCCTGAAATTTTGTGCAGTTACATCAATGTAATACATGCAGTTTTCGCATTCCCCTATGTTAAGTAAATTTAGTTCTTGAAAGATACATTTTATTAGTTTCTATCCTAATTGATGCACACGTCACCAAAATGTAAAGAGAACCAAGGGGCGCTGAGAGCTGGTGCTTCCTGTACAGTAAATCCAGGCCAGCGGATGTAACTGACCAGGTGACGTTGAATGGTGTAGAGGCGGATCTGCAGCATGCAAATGAGCAGCCTCATTTGCATTGTTGCTCCCCATGCAAATGAAGAAATCTAGGGCCTCATTTATGAGGCTGTGCGTCACTTTGACGCCGCCGGTGCGTCACTTCTTGTGACGCACCAGTGGCGTAAAAAATGCGCCTTGTTGCGCCATATTTACAAAGTGACGCATCTAGGTAGATGCGTCACTTTGTAAACCCCTGCGCCACATTATACTTGCACCAGGTATAATGTATGCAAGGGGGGCGTATTGACGTAAGAAAGGGTCATAGAAGTGACGCAGCGAAATCTATGAGTTTTCACTGCACCACTTCTAGGACTCAAATGCGTCAAAATCCTATGCCTGCCTCACAGCAGGCGTAAGACTGACGCAAGCCCTTTCACATGAGACTTGCCCCATGTGAAATGACCCATTGCTGGAGTGACGTCAGGCTTCTGACACAACTCCAGCAATGCTGTCACTTTTGCGCCTACAGATACTTCAAAAATACTGACGTATCTGTAACTCCTTGCGACATGATGCGTCATACTGTAAATATGACGCATCATTGGTGTCGCAAGGAAGGAGCAATGAAAAGTGACGCATCGCTGTTTTCACGCAGCGATGCGTCACTTTTTATAAATGAGGCCCCTAGACTTCCCATGGTGCCTAGCCTAGCCTGGTGCAGCACGTATCTGGGAGTTGCAGCTCCCCTAAGCGTGCAGAATACAGCCTACCCAGGGGGTGCTATGGTAAGCATTTTCAACCCTCGACAAAGGAGGCACTTTGAGAATAGGGTCCTCTCATGACATATAGACGATTCAGGTAACGTACATTTTTAGAACTCCTTTGATTAGGATATTGGAGAACGGATGTTACTCCGGCAGGGAGACAGAGTAAACTACTCCATCGCCCTCTCAGAGCAGTTGCACTCCGAGTTTAGAGCTGTCTGCTGCCCCAGCGGAGACCTCTTACATCACAGAGGATCCTCTCGATGCAGTGAAAGTGTGCCACGGGGCTGCACCCACATGATGGTGGCACACGACTCACTTTCAAGATCCTTTTTATTTTCAAAAACAAAATCCCAACTCAGGTTTGTTCTATAGACAATAAAAACAGCAGTGGCACCCTCAGCATAGGAGTTTTCTCCCATGGCATGGGGTCATTGAAAAGTTCATTTCCCACTTAATGACATGGTTTGGGCGGCGGTTTGTCAAAGTCAAAACTGGCCATTTGTCCGTCTACTGTAAATTGGGTCAGAAGACAAATGATGAAACCTCTGACGGCCAGAAGAATGTCAGCAGCGGACACTGAGTAGTCTCCATCGCTGACATCTCCTGGAACCCCACCCCATCTCCTGGAACCACACCCCATCTCCTGGAACCCCATCCGATCTCCTGGAACCCCACACCATCTCCTAGAACCACACCCCATCTCCTGGTACCCCACCCCATCTCCTGGAATCACACCCCATTTCCTAGAACTCCACACCATATCCTGGAACCACACCCCATTTCCTAGAACTCCACACCATATCCTGGAACCACACCCCATCTCCTGGTACCCCACCCCATCTCCTGGAATCACACCCCATTTCCTAGAACTCCACACCATATCCTGGAACCACACCCCATTTCCTGGAACCCCACTCCATCTCCTGGAACCCAATCCCATTTCCTGGAACCCCATCCCATTTCCCTGGAACTCTACCCAACCTCCTGGAACCCCACACTATCTCCTGGAACCCCATGCCTTATCCTGGAACCACACCCCATCTCCTGGAACCCAATCCTATCTCCTGGAACCCCACACCATCTCCTGGAACCACATCCCATCTCCTGTATTCCAACCTATCTCCTGGAACCCCACCCTATCTCCTTGAACCCCACACCATCTCCTGGAACCCCACACCACACTCCTGGAACCCCGCCGCATTTCCTGGAACCCCACTTTAGGACTCCTAAATACCTTCGGTGAATACCAAAATAACTTCCGTGAATACCAAAATGAGTAAGTGCCTTCTGTGAATACCAAAATGGTAGTTAGTTTAGAATTTTGTCTTAAGTTAGTTCTGTGAATCGGGCCCATAGTGTTCCACAAGTCTGCCTTAGGTTCAGGGAGTCTCTGCCTTTGTCCCGTTCCCTCCAGACTGGTCCAGCCGTGGTGTGTGTCTTGCTGTGTCTGCATGAAGGTGGGGTGAAGTTGGGAGTCTCCAGTCAAATACATATGAGGCGGTGCTCCCCCCCCCATAACTGCTACTACAGCCGCGGCCCGTGGAGGGAGTTGCGGTGGGGCAGAGAGGCGGGGTGGGGGAGGGGCAGGGTCGTGGGTGATAAAAACCGGCATATGGATATTTGGAGGTAAGTAAACAATTTAATTACTAAAACGAATTTCGTAGCACGCGCTGCATCGCATTTTGCATTCTGCCCCACCGCAACTCCCTCCATGGGCCGCGGCGGTGCTACTTACCCTGGTGGGTGACTCTTCTTCAATAGAAGGAAACAGGAAGGGCCCAAGGGTGCAAGCAACACAGTACAACAGAGCTCTCCGTCTTTGATCCTCCAGTCTTGTCTATATATAACAAGCATTTACAATGCAATGGTTTTGGCCTTGTTAAAGTTAGAGCTATTGGCATTGCTCTTGACATTATTTTTATTTATGTTTTTTTTAACATAAATAAATGGCATTGTCATTTACAATAACACTAGCTTTATCTCTCGCAAATGACACACACAAACACACACAGAGCCCCACACACACACACACCCACACAGAGCCCCCCACACACACAGCCACACAGAGCCCCCCACACACACAGCCACACAGAGCCCCCACACACACAGCCACACAAAGCCCCCCCACACACACAGCCACACAAAGCTCCCCACACACACAGCCACACAGAGCCCTCCACACACCCACACAGAGCCTTCCACACACACCCACACAGAGCCTTCCACACACACCCACACAGCACAAGCAGGCAACAGGGGCACACGGAGGCACAAGCAGGCAACAGGGGCACACGGAGGCACAAGCAGGCAACAGGGGCACACGGAGGCACAAGCAGGCAACAGGGGCACGAAAACGGAGGCACAAGCAGGCAACAGGGGCACACGGAGGCACAAGCAGGCAACAGGGGCACACGGAGGTACAAGCAGGCAACAGGGGCACCCGGAGGCACAAGCAGGCAACAAGGGGCACCCGGAGGCACAAGCAGGCAACAGGGGCACACGGAGGCACAAGCAGGCAACAGGGGCACCCGGAGGCACAAGCAGGCAACAGGGGCACACGGAGGCACAAGCAGGCAACAGGGGCACGAAAACTGAGGCACAAGCAGGCAACAGGGGCACGAAAACTGAGGCACAAGCAGGCGACAGGGGCACGAAAACGGAGGCACAAGCAGGCAACAGGGGCACACGGAGGCACAAGCAGGCAACAGGGGCACACGGAGGCACAAGCAGGCAACAGGGGCACACGGAGGCACAAGCAGGCAACAGGGTCACGAAAACAAGCACAAGCAGGCAAAAGGGTCACAAGCAGGAATTGTAATTTAGACGGGGCTGAAGTGGAGAACGGTCAGTAGGGAAGCAGTGCGGCTGGTGCAGTGGTACCAGGCCGAAAGGTGAGAGGGGCTGTCTGCACCCCAGTTTGGACAGTTTCCACTACCTAACAGGGATTGGTGGGAGGGGGGCGTACTTCTTGCTTGCTTTAGGGCTGTTACTTCGGGGACGCAGTGCACGCTCTTGCCTGCTGCCTGCTGCCACCGGGACACGACAACAGGCAGGGAGAGGACAGGCTGGGAGAGGGCAGGGAGGGGACAGGCTGGGAGATGGCAGGCTGGGAGAGGGCAGGGAGGGGACAGGCTGGGAGAGGGCAGGTTGGGAGAGGGCAGGCTGGAAGTGGACAAGCTGGGAGAGGACAGGCTGGGGAAGGTCATGGAGGGGACAGGCTGGGAGAGGGCAGGCTGGAAGTGCACAGGCTGGAAGAGGACAGGCTGGGAAAGGGCAGGGAGGGGACAGGCTGGGAGAGGGCAGGCTGGGAGTGGGCAGGCCGGGAGAGGACAGGCTGCGAGAGGACAGGCTGAGAGAGGGCAGGCTGGGAGAGGGCAGGCTGGGAGTGGGCAGGCCGGGAGAGGACAGGCTGCGAGAGGACAGGCTGGGAGAGGGCAGGCTGGGAGAGGGCAGGCTGGGAGTGGGCAGGCTGGGAGAGGACAGGCTGCGAGAGGACAGGCTGCGAGAGTACAGGCTGCGAGAGGACAGGCTGCGAGAGGACAGGCTGGGAGAGGACAGGCTGGGAGAGGACAGGCTGGGGCTGGGAGAGGGCAGGCTGGGAGAGGGCAGGCTGGGAGAGGGCAGGCTGCGAGAGGACAGGCTGCGAGAGGACAGGCTGCGAGAGGACAGGCTGCGAGAAGACAGACTGCGAGAGGACAGGCTGGGAGAGGGCAGGCTGGGAGTGGACAGGCTGCGAGAGGACAGGCTGTGAGAGGACAGGCTGCGAGAAGACAGACTGCGAGAGGACAGGCTGGGAGAGGGCAGGCTGGGAGTGGGCAGGCTGTGAGAGGACAGGCTGCGAGAGGACAGGCTGCGAGAGGACAGGCTGCGAGAGGACAGGCTGCGAGAGGACAGGCTGCGAGAGGACAGGCTGGGAGAGGACAGGCTGGGAGAGGGCAGGCTGGGAGTGGGCAGGCTGCGAGAGGACAGGCTGCGAGAGGACAGGCTGCGAGAGGACAGGCTGCGAGAAGACAGACTGCGAGAGGACAGGCTGGGAGAGGGCAGGCTGGGAGTGGACAGGCTGCGAGAGGACAGGCTGTGAGAGGACAGGCTGCGAGAGGACAGGCTGCGAGAGGACAGGCTGGGAGAGGACAGGCTGGGAGAGGACAGGCTGGGGCTGGGAGAGGGCAGGCTGGGAGAGGGCAGGCTGGGAGAGGGCAGGCTGGGAGAGGGCAGGCTGGGAGAGGGCAGGCTGGGTGACGACAGGCTGGGAGAGGACAGGCTGGGAAGCAGAGAGGGTCTTACCTGAGAAGTCTGCCAGCGCGGAGCTCTCCGGGGCGCAGAGCAGCAGCGGGGCCCAGCAGAGCAGGGCGGGGGGCGGCAGGGGCTCGCAGAGGTGTCTCCTGGGGCAGCCGCCCAGGTCCACCATGGTGCGGCTCCGAGCCCCAAGCCTCTGGTGGTGGTGCTGCTGTGCTCGGTAGCCCATTTAACTTACCGGGCACTCTGGCGGGGGCTCCTTGGGATGGCGGCAATCTCTTGGGCACTTCTCCAGTCTCCCTCTTCGGCATGGGAGACCGGCAACGTCCTCCGCTTCTCCCGGGGCTCCCTCCAGGCCACTGGAGCCCCGCGTGGGCCGCCATACTTCTTCTCCTGGGCCGCCATCCTGGCGGGGGCTCCTTGCGACGGCGGCAATCTCTTGGGCACTTCTCCGGTCTCCCTCTTCAGCATGGGAGACCGGCAACGTCCTCCGCTTCTCCCGGGGCTCCCTCCAGGCCACGGGAGCCACGCGTGGGCCGCCATACTTCTTCTCCTGGGCTGCCGTCTTCCTTCTTCCCCCGGGCTGCGGGGGGGGCGGGCACTTCCGGCCGGCCGCGCTAGGATTGGCCGGCCGGCTAGTCACTTCCGGGTCGCAGCGGGCAGCGCGGCGGCCCGCCTCAGCTACTGCAGGCGGGGAGTGAATTCACCGAGGGGTGGGCTCCCTCGAGGTGAAAGAAACAATAGCGGCAAGGTCCCTGGGCGCCTGCCAGGGGACAATTAAATAACAAATAAGCGAGGTGGGCACTCGCTAGGGCAGAAAAGCGCTTTTAAGCGCTCGGGGGAGAAATATAAGCGCGTCCAGCGCTATGCAGGCACAAATAAAGCGCAATGGGGTTCGGGGGCGTTCCCGAGAATTGGCTTTCGGCTGACGTAGCGTGATGTAGCCAAAAGCCAAAAATTCTCGGGAACGCCCCTGAATCTGGTCCGGCATTGACGGACAGGCCCGTCTTCCAATGGCTAGCCTCCATTTATGGAGCTAGCCAATAAAAGACGGGGGCCGTTCCTGTCTCCCCTACTATACTCATTAGGTTTTCGCCTGCGCGACGCAGCTTTCGCCAGGCAAAACCTAAACAAGCATTTACAATGCAATGGTTTTGCCTTTGTTATAGTTAGAGCTATTGGCATTGCTCTTGACATTATTTTTATTTATGTTTTTTTTAACATAAATAAATGGCATTGTCATTTACAATGCCACTAGCTTTATCTCTCGCAAATGACACACACAAACACACACAGAGCCCCCCCACACACACACCCACACAGAGCCCCCCACACACACAGCCACACAGAGCCCCCCACACACACAGCCACACAAAGCCCCCCACACACACAGCCACACAAAGCTCCCCACACACACAGCCACACAGAGCCCTCCACACACCCACACAGAGCCTTCCACACACACCCACACAGAGCCTTCCACACACACCCACACAGCACAAGCAGGCAACAGGGGCACACGGAGGCACAAGCAGGCAACAGGGGCACACGGAGGCACAAGCAGGCAACAGGGGCACACGGAGGCACAAGCAGGCAACAGGGGTACGAAAACGGAGGCACAAGCAGGCAACAGGGGCACACGGAGGCACAAGCAGGCAACAGGGGCACACGGAGGCACAAGCAGGCAACAGGGGCACCCGGAGGCACAAGCAGGCAACAGGGGCACACGGAGGCACAAGCAGGCAACAGGGGCACACGGAGGCACAAGCAGGCAACAGGGGCACGAAAACGGAGGCACAAGCAGGCAACAGGGGCACGAAAACTGAGGCACAAGCAGGCGACAGGGGCACGAAAACGGAGGCACAAGCAGGCAACAGGGGCACACGGAGGCACAAGCAGGCAACAGGGGCACACGGAGGCACAAGCAGGCAACAGGGGCACACGGAGGCACAAGCAGGCAACAGGGTCACGAAAACAAGCACAAGCAGGCAAAAGGGTCACAAGCAGGAATTGTAATTTAGACGGGGCTGAAGTGGAGAACGGTCAGTAGGGAAGCAGTGCGGCTGGTGCAGTGGTACCAGGCCGAAAGGTGAGAGGGGCTGTCTGCACCCCAGTTTGGACAGTTTCCACTACCTAACAGGGATTGGTGGGAGGGGGGCGTACTTCTTGCTTGCTTTAGGGCTGTTACTTCGGGGACGCAGTGCACGCTCTTGCCTGCTGCCTGCTGCCACCGGGACACGACAACAGGCAGGGAGAGGACAGGCTGGGAGAGGGCAGGCTGGGAGAGGGCAGGGAGGGGACAGGCTGGGAGAGGGCAGGTTGGGAGAGGGCAGGCTGGAAGTGGACAAGCTGGGAGAGGACAGGCTGGGGAAGGTCATGGAGGGGACAGGCTGGGAGAGGGCAGGCTGGAAGTGGACAGGCTGGAAGAGGACAGGCTGGGAAAGGGCAGGGAGGGGACAGGCTGGGAGAGGGCAGGCTGGGAGAGGGCAGGCTGGGAGTGGGCAGGCCGGGAGAGGACAGGCTGCGAGAGGACAGGCTGGGAGAGGGCAGGCTGGGAGAGGGCAGGCTGGGAGTGGGCAGGCTGGGAGAGGACAGGCTGCGAGAGGACAGGCTGCGAGAGGACAGGCTGCGAGAGGGCAGGCTGGGAGTGGGCAGGCTGCGAGAGGACAGGCTGCGAGAGGACAGGCTGCGAGAGGACAGGCTGTGAGAGGACAGGCTGCGAGAGGACAGGCTGCGAGAGGACAGGCTGGGAGAGGGCAGGCTGGGAGTGGGCAGGCTGCGAGAGGACAGGCTGCGAGAGGACAGGCTGCGAGAGGACAGGCTACGAGAGAACAGGCTGCGAGAGGACAGGCTACGAGAGGACAGGCTGGGAGAGGGCAGGCTGCGAGAGGACAGGCTGCGAGAGGACAGGCTGTGAGAGGACAGGCTGCGAGAGGACAGGCTGGGAGAGGACAGGCTGAGAGAGGACAGGCTGGGGCTGGGAGAGGGCAGGCTGGGAGAGGGCAGGCTGGGAGAGGGCAGGCTGGGTGACGACAGGCTGGGAGAGGACAGACTGGGAAGCAGAGAGGGTCTTACCTGAGAAGTCTGCCAGCGCGGAGCTCTCTGGGGCGCAGAGCAGCAGCAGGGCCCAGCAGAGCAGGGCGGGGGTCGGCAGGGGCTCGCAGAGGTGTCTCCTGGGGCAGCCGCCAAGGTCCACCATGGTGCGGCTCCGAGCCCCAAGCCTCTGGTGGTGGTGCTGCTGCGCTCGGCAGCCCATTTAACTTACCGGGCACTCTGGCGGGGGCTCCTTGCGATGGCGGCAATCTCTTGGGCACTTCTCCGGTCTCCCTCTTGCGCATTGGGAGACCGGCAACGTCCTCCGCTTCTCCCGGGGCTCCCTCCAGGCCACTGGAGCCCCGCGTGGGCCGCCATACTTCTTCTCCTGGGCCGCCGTCCTGGCGGGGGCTCCTTGCGACGGCGGCAATCTCTTGGGCACTTCTCCGGTCTCCCTCTTCAGCATGGGAGACCGGCAACGTCCTCCGCTTCTCCCGGGGCTCCCTCCAGGCCACGGGAGCCCCGCGTGGGCCGCCATACTTCTTCTCCTGGGCTGCCGTCTTCCTTCTTCCCCCGGGCTGCGGGGGGGCGGGCACTTCCGGCCGGCCGCGCTAGGATTGGCCGGCCGGCTAGTCACTTCCGGGTCGCCGCGGGCAGCGCGGCGGCCCACCTCAGCTACTGCAGGCGGGGAGTGAATTCACAGAGGGGTGTGCTCCCTCGAGGTGAAAGAAACAATAGCGGCAAGGTCCCTAGGCGCCTGCCAGGGGACAATTAAATAACAAATAAGCGAGGTGGGCACTCGCTAGGGCAGAAAAGCACTATGAAGCGCTCGGGGGAGAAATATAAGCGCGTCCAGCGCTATGCAGGCACAAATAAAGCGCAATGGGGTTCGGGGGCGTTCCCGAGAATTGGCTTTCGGCTGACGTAGCGTGACGTAGCCAAAAGCCAAAAATTCTCGGGAACGCCCCTGAATCTGGTCCGGCATTGACGGACAGGCCCGTCTTCCAATGGCTAGCCTCCATTTATGGAGCTAGCCAATGAAAGACGGGGGCCGTTCCTGTCTCCCCTACTATACTCATTAGGTTTTCGCCTGCGCGAAAAAGCTGCGCAGAGCGCAGCTTTCGCCAGGCAAAACCTAAAAAAAGAGACGCTGCAGCTCATGTGCCTTCTGGGGAGCTCTCCAGCCCCCCGTCTGAGGGTACACTCAAGTGCATGGAGTCTCAATGGATATCAGGTCACTGGTCACATGTGACAGACACACTCCATGCACTGCCTGCTGAACATGCATGAGTTCTGCACATACATGTCCCACATGGACAGAGAGGGGGGGCATGCTTGCGTGGGAGGCCAGGAAAGGTCAGGCGGTGACTCTTTAGTAGCTGACAGTCCCAAGGCCTGTCATGCCACTGGTGACAGCCCCTGCAGCCATGTGAGCTGCAGGGAGTCATGCTCAGAAGAGGTGGGGTGCACGTGCTGTACCCCTCCAGCCATCCAGTGTCACAGGGATCCCTCAACACTGAGGCGCAGCCTCACCCAGCTGTGGAGACCTTTTCCCATCCAATAGTGATGTTTTGTATACTTTATGCCAAGTATCAATCTCCGTTTCACATAGTTTTTTAGCTTGTTTGGAGCAATGGCCATAATCCAAATAAATACTGCAAAAAACGACATGTTCAAAAGCGTTCCAAGCCGTTCATCACAGATTGTACCTCAGTTCTTTGTCTGGTAAGTTCATTTTTGGCAGAGGATTCGTTTTTTCTTCGCAGCTTTTACACATGAATAGATAATCACTTTAATTATTGTTCACATCTTAAAACTTGAACAGTACCATTTATAGCACGTAAATTATTAAAATAACACTTGTAGTAACAACTAGCATCCCTTCATCTTAAGATGTTTCACCACGATTAAATATCAAAGCAAGTGTCATTTCAAGAAATTATGCAGTCAAATGCTGAAGCACTAATGGGAGATAATATTTCAAAATTGCCTCTGTTATCATGCAGTGGGAAGGGGTGCTTTCGGGCACACAGGGCACGCGCGGGGTATGGTGAACTCTGCAAATATTCAAAACGATGCATTTGCATTATCGATCTGAGCAATGTCCTTTATTGCATCTGTGGCTGTGTTTGTTCCCTCAAACAAATACATGTGCCATACGTCTATTCTTCTTCATTGTGGTTCACCGGAGACAGAGCCTCATGTAAAGTTCAGCCTTCGACAAGTGTGTGACAGCGCCTGTAAGACTGTCGTGTATTTCTATAGGTTCTGAATCGATCCCCCTATTCCTGACCATATTCTGGTTAACCTACCTAGCTAGTTAACTAACAGTCAGCCCATGAGGCAAGAAATCCCCCATGATGCAGATACCGTTATCTGACGCAGTCACACTACGGCACAGGAACGTGTTATCTGATTAGGTCATAACGCTTGAGATCTAATTAGACAAGCGACATTCCTCCAGCCCCTGATAAGGCATACGACGTTCTCATAACAAATCAAACCTATGACAACCTGGACAATCCGTGCGGCCATTGTTTTGATTTCACAGAGAACTTTTGCAAAAGAATGTGCTAACGAGCAAGTCGTATGACATCTTTATTGACGTACCTATGTCCATCCTTACGTCAATCCCGGCACCTTTAAGGTATAAATATTGCCGACCTTGCCCTATGCAAACACACGCGTGGTGACAAGACGGAGCAGCCATACTTGCCGAAGCCGAGAGCAGAAGCAGACCCCGCAGGCAGCAGCCCCGCCTTCCTGACGCGCTGAGAGACGCGCTGCTATCTCAAGCCGAGAGACCCAGAACCGGCGCTTCCGGGTAGCCCTCGCAGGCAGCCTGGAATATCGAGAGCAGAGAAAGAGATACCATTCCTCATTCATCCTAAATTCCAGGTACAGAACTGAATAACCCCTCCTAGAGAATTCTTTAGTTATTCACTTGGCAAAAACAAAACTTAACTTAAACTGTAACTTTCTATTCCCGCCCACGCATTAGACTTAGGTCAGGTACACGGGGTAGGCGTATTTAGAAACACCAGTTGAGTGCGTTTAGTCAAATGTATATGTGTATGTAAATATATTTTAATCATTTTAAAACATCATATGGCTCAGAAACCATATCAATGTTTTTACAGTAATATTTTGTACTATTGCTTTTAACGTATGCACTTTACTTAACTATAAGTATTGCAATAATATCGATCCATTTCTCTTGTACGAGAAAAGAGACTGATCAATAAATAAACACCTTTTATTGAACACGCCCGTCTCTTCCTTTTCTCTACATTCTGATGAGACTAAGAATGCACGTACTGACTGAGTAAAATAATTGCCTTGTGCTCACACGACTCTGGAGATTGACTCTTGATTAGGGGAGAGCAAAGTGTCAGGGTCTGACGGGTGCCTGCCCAATTTGAGGACTACATCTCCCAGAATCCTTAGGGGCGCCAGGAAAGGGGAGAGGCTACAAAACTGTGTGAGACGCTGGGGGCGGTGCACGTGATTTTGTCTATTGTTCGTTTGGTAGAGCGAAGCAGTGGAAGTCTGTTCCTTGGTGCCATTCTTTGAACGCTGATTTAGACTGCTGTTCACCTCGCTGTTGTGCCTAGTCGGTATTTCGTCCTGAGCCGGCTCAACAGCAGTGGAGGTTTGTGTTAGTACTTTGTTGGGTGCCTGGTTGCACAGAGCGGAGACGCGGGTTTCCTCTGCTTCTGCTGGCATAGGGTAAAACCCTTTTGTATTGCGAGGGACGCTGGATTTCCCCCCCTCGCGGTGCAAACACCTTTGTTTCTTGTGAACTCGGAGAGACGCTGGATTGCCCCCTCTCGAGTCACACACACCTAAGCACCGGTAGAGAGACGCTGGATTTCCCCCTCTCTTATCCGGAGGACACACTGGGTTGCTTGAACGTTGGAACACCCGCCAGGTAGCGGCTGGCATTGCTGTTGCTGGTAAGACTTACAACTGCATCTGTAAAACAGTGAAATATCTGCTGGAACTCCGTGGCCATAACGGAGGTTTCCTTGGTTTCTTTATTTAGTTTTCTTTGGGGGTTTACTTGCTGATTCTTCCAAGTGGGTACCCTAGGAGTTCCTTTCTGCTACGGGGCGAGAACATAGGGTATGTATGTGGTTTTCATAGTGACAGGAGTTACATTGTGGGCTATCCCAGAGGAGTTCTTGGAATGTTGTTTATGTTGTCTATATCATTGCAGACACCTATCCACAAGAAGTGAGAGACGTCATCTCATATCCTTGAATAGAAGAGAGAAGGGACTAGCGGCATCTGAGACGTATCAGGTGGGCAACTGTCTCACGGGTGGTAGAGAAGTGTGGGGGAAAAGGTCGAGAACACCTCTAATGTTTGTTCTCTTGTGCTTTTGCAGATTTACCTTTCCATGACGGTTCCCGCCCCGGCTTCTCTTATTTTTTCCCTCACCTGCTGACCACGGTGCTCTGTACCTCTGTTGAGTCGGAGCACGGGGACAGCTGGAGGTGGACCCCTTTCTAGCATCTCATCGATCCTGAGGAATCGTTGGTCCGTGACAGAATCACGTGCCCAAGTAATATTCCTCCTGATCGGTGTGGGCTATGGCTACTATGGATGACGTGATGGCGGCTCTGGTATTGGTCCAACAAGAGTTGGCCACTTCCCGAGCTGAAACCGCGGCTTTGAAGGAACAGGTAGAGAGACAGAATCGGAACCCTTTCAGCGCTTCGGCAGGTGCTCAGCAAATCCAAGTCACTGTTCCACCGCCCATACCTTTAGCTAGCCCGGAGAGGTACTCGGGTGACCCCCGCGCTATTCAGGCTTTTTTGACGCAGGTGTCTTTACATTTTTCCTGTCGTCCTGCTTCTTTTCCCACAAACCTATCTAGAGTGGCTTTTGCCATTTCGTATTTATCTGGTGACGCGGCGAATTGGGCAGGACCGTTGGTTCGGAACGACGATCCGCTTTTGTCGGATTGGAACGCGTTCAAAAAAGAGTTTGAGCGTGTATTCGATCGGAGGGCCACCACTTTGAGCGCTGATCGGGACCTTCTTACTTTGAAACAGGGCAGGAACGATTTGGTGACATATATGACATCCTTTAATCGACTGGTTGCAGAGACTGGGTGGCCAGAAGAAAAAAGGATGGCGTTGTACTATCAAGGGTTGTCGGACGAACTCAAGGACGTGTTAGCACAAATTGATCCGCAACCCACGACATGTACGGCTTTGATTAATCTGACGTTGCGTTTGGATCATCGTCTCTCGGACAGACTGGGAGACAGGAGAAGAGGGAATCGTCCCCATGGAGGGATGGGAATCAGTGAGGTTGTTGGACCAGTCGACAAAGGCGGGTCGCCTGAACCCATGGAAGTTGGGGCAGTGCGGGCACCTTTGTCTAGAACCGAAAGGGAAGCACGTCGCTCACAAGGGCTCTGTATGTACTGCGGTAAAAAGGGCCATTATGTCAAGGACTGCCCAACGAAACCAAAAAGAACGCGCCCTTTTGTAGCAGGAAAAAATTATTCTTTACCGGCAGTACATACAGAGGAGAGTGAGTCCACAGACAGCATGCCGGTAGCCTTGGAGGGTGCTGGTTGGCAATTGCCGTCTTTGGCAGGAGCTGGGTCAGAGGGTGTGGTGTCACACATAGTGCTCTCAATGGTCTTACGGATAAGAGGAGAACAACATGTCGTCCACAGTATGATAGATTCAGGAGCCACCGGTAACTTCATTGATGTGGGGTTAGTTAGTCGGTTGGGATTGGTTCGAGTCTCCATGTTGAAACCAGAGAAGGTGTTGGCTGTGGACGGCACTCTGTTGAAATCTGGTCCGGTCACGGAAAGAACGGAGAGTGTAGAATTAAGGCTACCTGGGCTCCCCTTGGACCATGTAGAGAATATAACTTTAAACATCATCGAGGCTCCTCAATACGAGGTGATCCTGGGCATGCCCTGGCTAGGGTTGCACAATCCTACAATGGATTGGAAACGTAGGACGGTTAGGTTTCTGTCGGAGGAGTGTCAGGCGACATGTTTAAGAGAGACGACCAGTCCTTTGGCTGCTTTGGCGCAAGGGTTGCAGGTGTCTACGGCCGCAGAAAAAGATGTAACGTTACCATCTGTTTACAGCGAATACAGTGAGGTGTTCAGTGAGGTCAAGGCGGCGGAGTTGCCTCCCCATCGTGAATACGATTGCCGCATTGACCTCATTGATGGGGCAGTAATGCCATCATGTAGGGTGTACGCCCTTTCAGAACCCGAGACTGAGCACCTGCAGGGGTATTTGAAACGGTTCTGTGCCATGGGATACATCCGTCCATCTAGGTCCCCTGCGGCATCGCCTCTGTTTTTCATTTCGAAAGCTAATGGCGAGTTGCGTACGTGCATCGATTACCGCATGTTAAACAAACAAACAGTGAGAAACAGGTACCCTCTTCCATTGATCCCCGTGCTACTGGACCAGGTGAGGGAGGCACACATATACACCCGATTGGATCTCAGAGGCGCCTACCACCTGGTGAGAGTTCGTAGCGGGGACGAGTGGAAGACAGCCTTTAAAACAAGGTATGGCCTTTTCGAATACTTGGTAATGCCGTTCGGGTTGTGCAACGCCCCGGCGGCATTCCAGTATTTTTTAAACGATGTCTTAAAAGAATTCATCGATCAGTTCGTCATCGTATATATCGATGATATCTTGATATATTCGGTGTCGGTGTCACAGCATGCGAGTCATGTATGTTTGGTCCTGAAGAGACTGCTGGAGAACAGTCTCTATTGTAAGCTCAGCAAGTGTGAGTTTGGAGTGAGTGAAGTAGAGTTTCTGGGCGTTATGTTGAGTCCCGAGGGTTTTCAGATGGCAGACCGGAAGGTGGCTGCAGTGCAACAGTGGCCTATTCCTAAATCCGTGAAAGAGGTACAGGGCTTTCTCGGGTTTGCAAACTATTATAGGCGATTCATAGCCCAGTTCTCCTTGGTGGCTGCTCCAATCACTCGTTTATTGAGGAAAGGAGTTCCGTTTCAATGGACCGTGGAAGCCAACAATGCTTTCGAGCTGTTGAAAACTCTGTTCAGCACAGCCCCAATACTGCGGCACCCGCAAATGGATGTGCCGTTTGTGGTAGAGGCGGATGCTTCTGATACAGCGGTTGGGGCAATACTATCGCAGCGGGACAAGGCAACAGGACAGCTGCATCCGGTGGCGTTCTTGTCACAAAAGCTCTCCTCGGCGGAACTGAATTATACGGTGGCGGAGAAGGAGTTGTTCGCCATAAAAAAGGCCTTCATGGAATGGAGGCACTATTTGTGGGGTGCTAGACACACCGTAACTGTGTACTCGGATCATAGGAACCTGGCATATATGAAGACTGCTCGTCATCTCTCACAAAGACAGATGAGGTGGACACAGTTCTTTGCAGGGTATGACTTTGTCATCACGTTCCGTCCGGGGTCCGACAATAGGAAGGCCGACTCGCTATCGAGACAGGAGGAAGGCAGCGTTTCCATACAAGAGAAACCACAAACTATCATATCACCTGAGAAAGTGCTGTGTGCGGTCTCGGCAGACAGATTTGTGCAACAGGTTGTGGATTTCCGTAGCCCAGAACAGTGGAAGGCGTGGGCCGAGCAAGGAGGTTCTCGGACTCTGAAACATGGAATTCCCCTGTGTCAAGGCAAACTGTTTCTCCCTTCACATTCGCTCAGGTTGCAGGCATTCAATTGGTGTCACAACGCTGTCATGGCCGGCCATCCGGGTAGAAGGAAGACGCTGTTGTTACTACAGCGTCAGTTCTGGTGGGAAGGAATGGCGAAGGAGGTAAACAAGTGGGTACAGCAGTGTGACACGTGTGCTCGTGCCAAAGGTGAACAAAACAAGGCGAAGGGGAAGTTGATCACTCTACCCACTCCTGCCCATCCATGGCACACCATCAGTATCGATTTCGTAGTGGGTTTACCAACAGACCAGGGTTGTAACGCTATTCTGGTAGTCGTAGACAGCCTCACAAAAATGGGTCACTTCATTCCCTGCCGTAACCTACCCACAGCCAGTCAGACCGCCCAGCTGCTTCTCACCCATGTGGTGCGGTTACATGGAATACCACGAGTCATCATCTCAGACCGAGGGCCTCAGTTTGTGGCCCGGTTTTGGCACATGTGGTGTAAGGCCATGCACACAGAAGACGCTCTTTCCACGAGCTTCCATCCACAGACCGACGGCCAAACCGAGCGAATGAATCAGACCTTGAAGAAATATCTAAGGTGTTATGCGAAGGAAGCGGATCAGTCCTGGGTTTCCATGCTATGGTTGGCGGAGTTGTCATATAACAACACTTGGCATAGTTCGATCAACGAAACTCCTTTTAGGGCCAACACGGGGTACCACGCCAATACTCTGCCAGTGGTGATCCCGGGGGAAATCCAGAATCACCCATCGGTGGCAGCTCACATGAAGTCTCTCCAACGACTCCATCGTGTGGTACGAAAGTCATTGGATCAGGCCAAGCTCTCCTACAAGAAGTGGGCGGATGTCCATCGGCAGGTGGGACCGGAATACAACGCTGGGGATCGGGTATGGCTCTCCACTCGGAATATTCGTTTCCGGTACCGTAGCATCTTTCACCCTCGTTTCATCGGTCCTTATGTTGTGGTACGTCGAATCAATCCAGTGGCGTACAAGCTCAAGTTGCCGGCCTCTTTGCGGATCCATCCGGTATTCCACTGCAGCCTGTTGAAACCGGCTGGCCGAGCCAGGGTTATGGCGTCGCCTCCGGTGATGAGGGATGGTCAACTGGAGTATGAGGTTCGGAAGATCCTTGATTCTAGGTATCGGCAGGGGAAGCTGTGGTTCCTGGTCTCCTGGAAAGGGTATCAGGCGGAAGACGATTCCTGGGAGCCGAGCACGGGGGTCCATGCTCCGGATGCTGTTCGGAAGTTCTTTCAGCTACATCCGGGGAAGCCTGGAGCTAGGAGGCACCGGGGAGGGGGGCGTACTGTCAGGGTCTGACGGGTGCCTGCCCAATTTGAGGACTACATCTCCCAGAATCCTTAGGGGCGCCAGGAAAGGGGAGAGGCTACAAAACTGTGTGAGACGCTGGGGGCGGTGCACGTGATTTTGTCTATTGTTCGTTTGGTAGAGCGAAGCAGTGGAAGTCTGTTCCTTGGTGCCATTCTTTGAACGCTGATTTAGACTGCTGTTCACCTCGCTGTTGTGCCTAGTCGGTATTTCGTCCTGAGCCGGCTCAACAGCAGTGGAGGTTTGTGTTAGTACTTTGTTGGGTGCCTGGTTGCACAGAGCGGAGACGCGGGTTTCCTCTGCTTCTGCTGGCATAGGGTAAAACCCTTTTGTATTGCGAGGGACGCTGGATTTCCCCCCCTCGCGGTGCAAACACCTTTGTTTCTTGTGAACTCGGAGAGACGCTGGATTGCCCCCTCTCGAGTCACACACACCTAAGCACCGGTAGAGAGACGCTGGATTTCCCCCTCTCTTATCCGGAGGACACACTGGGTTGCTTGAACGTTGGAACACCCGCCAGGTAGCGGCTGGCATTGCTGTTGCTGGTAAGACTTACAACTGCATCTGTAAAACAGTGAATTATCTGCTGGAACTCCGTGGCCATAACGGAGGTTTCCTTGGTTTCTTTATTTAGTTTTCTTTGGGGGTTTACTTGCTGATTCTTCCAAGTGGGTACCCTAGGAGTTCCTTTCAGCTACGGGGCGAGAACATAGGGTATGTATGTGGTTTTCATAGTGACAGGAGTTACATTGTGGGCTATCCCAGAGGAGTTCTTGGAATGTTGTTTATGTTGTCTATATCATTGCAGACACCTATCCACAAGAAGTGAGAGACGTCATCTCATATCCTTGAATAGAAGAGAGAAGGGACTAGCGGCATCTGAGACGTATCAGGTGGGCAACTGTCTCACGGGTGGTAGAGAAGTGTGGGGGAAAAGGTCGAGAACACCTCTAATGTTTGTTCTCTTGTGCTTTTGCAGATTTACCTTTCCATGACGGTTCCCGCCCCGGCTTCTCTTATTTTTTCCCTCACCTGCTGACCACGGTGCTCTGTACCTCTGTTGAGTCGGAGCACGGGGACAGCTGGAGGTGGACCCCTTTCTAGCATCTCATCGATCCTGAGGAATCGTTGGTCCGTGACACAAAGTTGTCATGTTCTATGGTTGTCAGAAACTAAATCCCTTCTTGTCTAATCAGGGGAGTTAATCCTTCCTTGAACATTCGAGAAAGTTTCTAGCGAACTCTGAGCTTAGCTGGCAAACCCAAAAATTAAGTCTAGTATCGACAGTAGTAGACCTAGTTAACGTCTGGTCTAGGCCTTTACTGCTGTAGGTACTATTCCAATGCGCAGAGCCTATTGGGAAAATAGGAGCTACACTACATGGCGCCCAACGTGGTTGGAAAGGGCGATAAAACTAACGTAAGACATTTAGAGTAACTCAGTCGTGCTTTCTCACTCAGACCCCTTTTCCCAAATACTCCAAAGACGTCTGGAGTGGGTGAAAGGTTATAATATCCTCCAAAACCTCGCAGGAGGGAACTCCTATGTATGGTTCTTGGTCTAGTCAACGTTGAAGGATAAAACAGTTCTAGAATATTGTGCATCTAATCTTTGTTCCATAAAGAAACCTGATCTGCAAACAAACATAATACCATCCTGTCTGTAAAATGGCAGAGAGTGATGATGAAAGAGAAGCAATTAGATTAGCTACTGAAATAGCAGATGCTGATGCTACCATGCAAACAGCAGACCCGGATATAATACTCATCCAGGTCGCCAAAAGGAGATCTATAACCTTAAAACTTATAGAAAATGGACTGACACCTAGAGGTGGCACAGTCATATTCGTAATTGAGGCACACGAATATCGGCAGACAGAGGTATACTATACATGGATACATTTTCCAGCAGCAAATGCTGTAACAAAGTACTTCCACTATTACAAAGTAGAGGAACCTCCTAATGAGTACACTCCTTTCGAGGAGGTGGAAGTACCACTCAAATTCCAAGAGCATTTGCTCTTATTTGATGGCGCCCTAAAACATAATAATCACATTACAAGGCTCGGTCCTTTAGGAAGACCAGGAGCAACGTGGCCGGTCCTAGCCGGATACACACCACATCCAGACATCGATAGGATGCCTGCAGCTGAATTATTAACACAGCTAAAACAACTACTAAAAATTCACAGACAATTAGTTCAGTATGTAATGCGGACTTCAACAATTCAGCCAGCGATTAAACTACCACAGCTGACCCCTCACCAGGGGAACACAAATAAAATTACACCACAGAACATCCAATCCTGCCTAGGTAAAGTTCCAGCTAAACGGGAACAAATACCATTCTGGTTGGCACAGAAAATTACCCAAATAGAGGCGGTGTTTCCCGACACCACCCCGCTGGAAAAACACAGGATTCTGACTATATGTCTCCCAATGGGAATCGCACCACACATTGAGGACTGTGACACTTGGGGTACAGTCTTTGCTTCCATCTACACAAAAACGCACGGTGTTCCATCCATTTCGGTAATACCAGATGTGCTAAAACAAATTCAAGATGAATACGGTCCAGAACCTGCTTTAACTCTTGGTATGAAATTACTAAAAGACTTCAAGCAGGTATCGGCTATATTACTAGCCAACATAAAGGGTGAAGCAGCAAACGTGGCGATCCGCCAGAGGTTAAAAGAGACAGATATAGCAGACCAACCAGCTGAAATTGCCAGAATCATAGAAAAATCCTATGAAGAACTAGGCAGAGATAGTCTAGGTGGAATACCAGTAAAACCGCAACTGACTACAAGTCCAGAAAAAATGTTTTTTAATAATAATAATAATTCACCAAAAAAGAACTGGGATGGGAACAAACAATCCAATCCTAAAGAAAAGAAATTCCAGTCCAGAGGAAGGTCTCCTAGGCGAAGAGAGAAATCTCCAAACCCGAGACAAAGGTCACCTCAGAGTGAACCCTCTGGGAATAGATATAACCTTAGAAATAGGGATAATATTAAAAAACCTGATAGATATCAAGACATTGATACACGTCCCTCTCAATCTTTTCAGAATTCCTCGCAGAAATCGGAAAGAAGAGGACGATCAGAAGAGCACGCCAAGTCCAAAGACAAGGAACCTGCTCAACTGAAAAAGAAATCACAATTTCCAAAAAAGAAGGTAGCCAGTATCAAGGTAGTTAAAAATGCCGAGAATACTGAGGACACAACTGAAAAACGGAGAGTGGGCTCAGACAATGCTAGACAGCGCAGCAGAGGTGAGCATAGCTCGCAAAGTCCTGATGAATCATCTGGAGACAGTGGACACGAATGAATATCTTCAAGTGGAAACTGCAGATACCAGAGTTAGCAAGCCCCACAAAATATACGAGATAACATTACGTATAGAGGGAGATAAGACTAGGAAAATAAGGGGACTATTTTGGGATAACCTATCCAAGGGCTATGACATCCTTCTAGCTGAAAAAGACTGGCCACCAGAGTTTGTCAGGGAGTGCCCTCATGGCGAAGAAGTAATTATGCCTGCCTTCTCGAATCAAATACCGATTCATAAAAAATACACACTTGCTAGAAAGTGGGCAGTGGCCTTAGCACCTGCTTTATATAAAAATCATGTAGGATGGGATGAGGATTCTCCTCCTCACAAAATCCAGTTAAAATCACAACCTACTGCACAAAGGCAGTACCCAATTAAGCAAGAAGCTAAAAAACAAGTAAATGAAATACTAGATCAGCTAGAATACCAGGGGGTGATTGAAACTTGCACCTCACAAATGAACAATCCTTTGTTTCCGGTCTCCAAACCAGACAATTCGTACCGTCTAGTTTTGGATTACCGACACCTTAACACATGTTGCAAAACCTTTGCAGTGCAAAACTCACACAGTGCTGCACTAATGAATAACATAGTGCGCAAAAAATACAAAACAACCTTGGACATCTCCAATGGATTCTTTTGTCAAAACATAGCACCAGAGAGCAGATATTTAACTGCATTCTCAGTAAATGGCACTCAAAAACAATTCTGTCGGTTAGCCCAGGGGTACAAGAACAGCCCGGGGGTATTCTCAGCGAGAGTAACAGAATTACTACAACTATATGATGATGAAGCATTATCTTATGTCGATGACATTTACTTAACAGATGATGACTTGGAAACTCACTTGAAAAGAGTGAACACCATAATACTTGGTTTCGCTGCAGAGGGTTACAAATTCAACTTCAAAAAATCCAGAATTGCCCATCTGAAAATCCAGCACGGAGGATATGAATTATCAAGTATAGCCTGGTTGACAATTTTTTGAGAACTAGAAGAATTAAGAAATCTAAAATATGAAAAGACGTATCCTCTGCCGATCGACATTCTGCCTCCACGACATTACGCCTGTGTAATCTATACAGACGGACATGCTCAACCCTCCGTTTGGGGAGAACATGCATACAATCCCACATGTGAGATTACAAAAGAAGTGTGGCGCGGAGGTAAACTAAGACCTCTATTAACAAAGACACACTCAGTAGAAACCAATTCAGAACAACAAACTGAAATAATAGCTTTGAAAATGGCGCTAGATAATGCGGATCGGGAATTCCCGACACTTATAGTGTCAGATTCATATTTCTGCGTCAAAGCATATAACAAGGATTTGCAGACATGGATTCAGAACGGTTACAAAGATGACACAGATGCACCAATAAAGCAGAGACTTCTCTGGGAACAAGTAGCTCTTTTAAAGAAAGAACTACCAAAGACTCACGTGACTCACTCACTGAGTCATCAACGTGATGGCGTTCACGTTGTGGGGAATTCATTGGCTGAAACAGCCGCAGCGGCAGCCAGTAAACCGGCTCCCGTAGATCGAAAAAAGCGTACATTAAAATACATTGACGGCGAAACATTGCTGGCAGTAAAAACGTCATCAAAAGGCGACTGCTCAGCGTTACCGATCAACTATCCACTCAATTACACATACATCATAGATGCAAACTCCGTTCCTTTTGCTCGAATCCCTGGAGTGGGGGATAGAGTGATTCCAAACATGGACAGGAGAAACTTGTTAATCGCAGACGCACACATGGGCGAGGGTCTCAGACACCTTAAATTAAAAGATTCTCTGGAAGAATTACAATCACGGTACTGGTGGCCAGGCATGAGCCTGCACTACACCATGTTTGTAAAAAACTGCCCAAACTGCAACAGAGATCGCAGTGGGGAGAGAAGCAGTTTAATACCTCGTCGTATCAAGGCAGATAATATTACCAGCAAAAAGAATGGCTTGCGATTAACATATACAGGCTAGTTCCCACTTATAATGTAGATCCACAGCACTCGGCTGACGTCCGGACTATTATACAAGATTTGCGAGTCTAAATGGCATATACGCTAAGAGCATGCTACGTTCGACCATTTTTTTCTTTTTCTCAGGCAATCCAGCCTGGGGGGGGCAAGAATGGCCAAATGAGCACAGCCCAGCGGGAATCTTCTCACTTCCTTCCTGAGGGTATGGGATGGTGTAAAGAAAAAACCAAGACAGAAAGCAATCTATAATAGAAAGGATATTAGGTTCGGGAGCTGGGTGGGTCAAACATCTAATAAGTGTCCAACGTAGTCTAAATAACTTGCCAAGAAATTCTCTGAAGGGATTCAGTCCGTACGAATTATTATTCGGAACTAGGATGTTGATCTCTGACCTTGATAGTCAGACTTCAGTGGTAACAGAAAAAAGCTTTGATGTCAAAGACCGTTTGGCTATTTTGCAGGACTTAAACAAAACAAGAAAAGACCTGAGCAACATACAGTTGAAACAACAGCCAACAACCACTGAAGAATCACCACCTGTCCCAGCAAGACCTGTCTGGATTCCAAAAGTCGGGGATCTAGTCAGGGAGAAGATCGCGGTAAAGAAGGAATTTGGGCCTTCTTACAGAAAAGCAGTTCCTGTCTTGTCTGTCAACGGGACAAGATCAGTTGTACTACCGCCACTTGCTGGAAAAAAGGAGAACCGAGTTGTATCAATCGACCTGGTGAAACCACAACATGTGGCCAATAACAAACAGTAGGCCAAGTGGACTCCCAATAAGTAGCAGAACACTACGGTTTGCTCCCAGTACAGAGGTTCTATCAAAGAGGCTCATCACATTCGAAACGCCTACAGAAGAACAACAAGGACTATGCAACAATGCAATAGAACTAAGACCTCTGAAAACCCAAATAAAGACATTTAGCAGAGACACACCAATCTATACAGAAATACCAAGTGAAAATGCAAGAAACAAAAATCCTGAACCAATTGGAACAATTGACAGAACGGCATCTGGTTACTTCATCAACTTCGATGATTCCTCTGAAGGTTTCAGCGAACAAAAGACACAGCCATCATCAAAATCCTTTAAAGACAAAGCTAAGGAACTTTTGAAACAACTGAAAGAAACATATCTGGTTTCTCCATGGATTGAATTTTGGGTGGGTTTTGGTGCATTTATCCTCATACTTTGGCTCATCATGGTATTTACTTTGGGACGCTTCATTGAGGGAAAATATGCTAAAATGGACACAGCAAGTCAGAACATCAACTTGGTCCTCAAACCACACACATCTTCACACGTCGAGAAAAGAGAACTTTCTTCAGAACTTTCTTCAGCCAACTTCACAGCAATTCCGATACCTGGTGGGGTAGCCTGGGACAACACTGACTATGAAATTTATGGTCCGGTCGAGATCCTGAAATATCCACACCAAATTAAGATCTCTTTGAGTGACTTTGCGAAACCAAACTCATTTGCTGATGATTGGGACTTTGAAAGTATTAACAATATGATGTCTGACTTAGTAATGTCTGCTAAATTTACAAAACATGATTATTTGCAAGGTTCTACAAATTATGACAGCATGTACTGCTATAACCATTATGGTAACCATTTCTTGCATAAATCTGCACAACCTAGAAATGTTTTAAGTTATAATCAATGGGAACATTGTGCTACACCTCCAAAAGGGAGCTCTAGAACCGTTTATGACAAATATTCATATTTTTCAGGTTTTAACATAACTAATGCTGAAACATTTTATTACAAATTGTCAAACAAGACAGGGATGAAAACCATGATAACCAACACAAAATTGATATATTCAGATTCTTTCTTTGAAAAAATGAATACTTTTGGATTTGATTATTGGGACAAAAATGTTGATTTGAAAAGTGTTTGGGGTACAAAAGAATGGCAAGTACAGGGTTTAGAAGCTTTGTTTAGAGCCTGCATGATCCCAGAACAAATGATATTTTTAAATGACACCGTTCAACAAACCACCTGTCTTGGCCTAGCAAAAATCAAAGATTTAAATAACCTGTCTATTCCAAAGCCAACAATGTTTAGCAATAACTCTGATATAGACATAAACCATATACTTAACCAAAACAGAACACATCCTGATTGGAAACAATGGTTGATCTGGCCCACAGATACAAATAACTGTCAAGATAGATTCCTGAATAAAACACAGGGTTTCAAAATGACCAGGCCAGACCCTAGATATCCCCAAAGACATCACCCAGGGATAATAACAACCTACAGTGTGGGCAAATTATGCCTTCAATGGCTACAGTCTTCCACACTGCCTGAAATTAAGCAACACCTAACTTTACTTACTGATGGTGCTGACTTGCGTGATTTCATACTGGGACCACGCAAACAGCGTCAAAAGCGTTTCATAGCAGCCTCTGTATATGCAGCATACAATGAGGCCTGGAAGGTTACTCAAATTGAAACAGCAGAGAGAATACGTGAAATTGATCGTATTAATTTGGAAAAATCACTTTCTGTAGTGGACAATGGGTTAATGACTCTGTCCTCCAGAATTTTTTCATTGGACAGCATTGTGTCTTCAGCAATCGATATATTATCGCAAGACTTACTGTTATTACAACATGGTCAGTCACAATTGCGTTCTATTGTACAGCTTGGCTGGACGTTACAAAATCTGCGTTCTGGCTATGTGCCTTGGCGTTTAATCAACACAACGTCACTATTCCAAATCTTTAACCTTACTGATAGACAAATCGGTATGGCGCAGAAGGGTGCTGATTATACAATCTTGAGCATTGAAAAACTAGAAAGATTACCAATGACAATGTCAGAACGACCTGTCAGTGAATGGATAATCCACGGAATCATAAATATTCCGATCTCAACCTTCAGGTTTCAATACTGCCAAAAATATATACAGGCTGGCATGTACGAGAAATTGGGAAAGGGGTACCTTAAAACAACTTGGAACCTGCCCTATTCACATGCATGTGTCAGTAATAAAGGACAGAAAGTGTTTCTTAGTGGCAACAATTGTGCTATGTCACTAAGCGGCACGCTTCTGTGTAACGGTATTAGTTTGCACGGAGCCTGTGAAGGGAATTCATACAACCTTTCATGTCACCAGCAAGGCGCACCTGCAACTGAAATAGAACCATTCTTTCAAAGACTCTATAATGGGAGTTACATTCTTATTGTAGACCGCAGATGTTGCAGTCTTATGCCCGGGACTCCTTATCTAGTAACTACAACAGCGAAGGTCAAGTGCTGTGGACGTTCTTTATTCCCCAGCTCCTTTCCAGACAGGGAGGCAAGGGCATGGCCCGATTTGAAAATTACTTCTATTCGAATAGATACTTTAAGCAGAATGAAAACAGTGCTTCTTCAGACGCCTACAAGGCTCACGTCATCAAAAGAAACGTATGATCTACAAGTCGCAAGGACGACTGCAGAGATACATACATTATTATCAACCAATTCCCCCGTACATTTCGCGGAAATCCTGAGCGAAATCTTAAATATTTCTGATACCACTGGGGTCTCAAAGGTATTTAAGACAGTATTTTCGATGGCATTAACACCATTCAAAGCCATACTGGGTATTTTTCCAGATTTCGTCCATTCGATTTTTGGTGGACTTCCCTTGATCCTGGGACTAATTGCAGGAATCCTATTCCTAGTCCTTATTTTTCGTTATGGCAACCCATGTCACAGATCAAACTCTCGCGACAATGGAAGAAACGATCCTAGCCATTGGATACCGGGACCGGATATCAAAAATCCTGGGACTCTCCCGGCTTAGAGACCTGAACATGACTTGGTTTCTATCATTTCGACCAATGTGGCAAAGGTGTGTTTTACCTGTACTAAGGTGTCTGCTATGCGGAGAAGAATGCGTGTTAGACACCTGTCTGACGCTACAATCGGATGCGCCGGTGGATGCAGATACATTGCTGGTCCCTACCAAGGTTCACGCTCTGTGCTGCCCTCAAAGGCTGCCAATCCTGATGACGGCATTCCTGGAATCTTCACCACTGCGATTGAAGGGTAGTGGAGTTCAAGATGAAAGCAGCATCGAACAGGTACGACCTTCTGTCAGCAATGCAAATCAGAATGTCAATGGAGACAATCATGCGCACGAATGCATGGTTACCCCTATTTCCGACTTAGAGGAACTTTCCCATGAAGCTGTTGACAGTTTTTTCGAAAGCCTGAATGATATGATGTTCTCTCCGGAACAGAAATAGAGACTTTTGAGTAAACTCGCACACGGCGTTCCCTGAATTCGGCCTTCAACTTTAAAAATAAAGTCACATGAACAATTACAATCCAGTTCACGGACAGCAATTTTTTCAGCATGCCCCTTAAAATATTTTTCTACATATTTTTTCCCGGGACACTGATCTTCTGCTTAAAGTAAGAAACTATTCCTAGAGAACTAAGATTTCTATTTTTAGATACTTTATATAGACTTTAGCTGCCCGCTGGTATGTTCACAAATATTTTATTATGTGATGAAATGGTTTCGACTTTTCTTTCTGTATAGCTAGATTAAGAGCCATTTCATGTGTATTTCTCATATACCAAAAAGCAATATTGCATAACAATGCATGTTTACTTTTGCATTTAATTCATAGATAAGTGCATACTATATATATGACTGCAATTTTTCAGAATATTTGAAAATTTCAAAATGCATTTATGTATTTTGGGGTGGTAAGGTATACACTATACTCTATAGTATGTTGTACTATGTTATACTATGCATAGATTAGTAGATATGACCATAGTTAGCGTGGAGTGGGTGTCGTGTATTTCTATAGGTTCTGAATCGATCCCCCTATTCCTGACCATATTCTGGTTAACCTACCTAGCTAGTTAACTAACAGTCAGCCCATGAGGCAAGAAATCCCCCATGATGCAGATACCGTTATCTGACGCAGTCACACTACGGCACAGGAACGTGTTATCTGATTAGGTCATAACGCTTGAGATCTAATTAGACAAGCGACATTCCTCCAGCCCCTGATAAGGCATACGACGTTCTCATAACAAATCAAACCTATGACAACCTGGACAATCCGTGCGGCCATTGTTTTGATTTCACAGAGAACTTTTGCAAAAGAATGTGCTAACGAGCAAGTCGTATGACATCTTTATTGACGTACCTATGTCCATCCTTACGTCAATCCCGGCACCTTTAAGGTATAAATATTGCCGACCTTGCCCTATGCAAACACACGCGTGGTGACAAGACGGAGCAGCCATACTTGCCGAAGCCGAGAGCAGAAGCAGACCCCGCAGGCAGCAGCCCCGCCTTCCTGACGCGCTGAGAGACGCGCTGCTATCTCAAGCCGAGAGACCCAGCACCGGCGCTTCCGGGTAGCCCTCGCAGGCAGCCTGGAATATCGAGAGCAGAGAAAGAGATACCATTCCTCATTCATCCTAAATTCCAGGTACAGAACTGAATAACCCTTCCTAGAGAATTCTTTAGTTATTCACTTGGCAAAAACAAAACTTAACTTAAACTGTAACTTTCTATTCCCGCCCACGCATTAGACTTAGGTCAGGTACACGGGGTAGGCGTATTTAGAAACACCAGTTGAGTGCGTTTAGTCAAATGTATATGTGTATGTAAATATATTTTAATCATTTTAAAACATCATATGGCTCAGAAACCATATCAATGTTTTTACAGTATTATTTTGTACTATTGCTTTTAACGTATGCACTTTACTTAACTATAAGTATTGCAATAATATCGATCCATTTCTCTTTTACGAGAAAAGAGACTGATCAATAAATAAACACCTTTTATTGAACACGCCCGTCTCTTCCTTTTCTCTACATTCTGATGAGACTAAGAATGCACGTACTGACTGAGTAAAATAATTGCCTTGTGCTCACACGACTCTGGAGATTGACTCTTGATTAGGGGAGAGCAAAGTTGTCATGTTCTATGGTTGTCAGAAACTAAATCCCTTCTTGTCTAATCAGGGGAGTTAATCCTTCCTTGAACATTCGAGAAAGTTTCTAGCGAACTCTGAGCTTAGCTGGCAAACCCAAAAATTAAGTCTAGTATCGACAGTAGTAGACCTAGTTAACGTCTGGTCTAGGCCTTTACTGCTGTAGGTACTATTCCAATGCGCAGAGCCTATTGGGAAAATAGGAGCTACACTACATGGCGCCCAACGTGGTTGGAAAGGGCGATAAAACTAACGTAAGACATTTAGAGTAACTCAGTCGTGCTTTCTCACTCAGACCCCTTTTCCCAAATACTCCAAAGACGTCTGGAGTGGGTGAAAGGTTATAATATCCTCCAAAACCTCGCAGGAGGGAACTCCTATGTATGGTTCTTGGTCTAGTCAACGTTGAAGGATAAAACAGTTCTAGAATATTGTGCATCTAATCTTTGTTCCATAAAGAAACCTGATCTGCAAACAAACATAATACCATCCTGTCCAGTCGCTATCAGTGTGTTGAAGGTATTAAAGTGTGCAATCAAAGCGCAGGGCGTACAACGCAGGCGTACTTGTTTCTAAAAAAGAGTTGTTCAAATTGCGCAACGAATACATTGTGTTTCTGACTGACTTGCTTTCCTAAACTCATGATTGCGGCCGGAGAAGAGAAATATCCACTCCAGTGCTCTTCGTAAACATGGCTGCTGAAATGTGCCTACAAGGAGAGATGACCTTGCAAGTAAGAGGGGAGGAAAGCAGCAGCTCGCCTCCAGGCACGTCTTATATTTGGAACAAGATGTATTGTTCAGTGTCATCTGTCACAAAAGAGGAGCTGAGAATATGCTGAACTCTCCTCACTCTATCGCGTACCAAGTATAACAAAGGTATACAAGGCACCCGTGTTTGGGCACGACAACGCACCTAGGTACCTGCACAAGGGCCTAGATATCCTTTCTGTGATTAGTGCGCTATACAAATCAATATAACAACCTCTCCTCACTCCATCGCATATCAATCAATCAATCAATCATTTGTAGAGCGCACTACTTACCCGTGAGGGTCTCAAGGCATGGGTGCTGCTTGAACAGCCAGGTCTTGAGGAGTCTGCTGAAGGCCAGCAGGTCTTGGGTCTATAGTAGGAGGATGGGGAAGGTGTTCTAGGTTTTTGCGGCATGGAGAGAGAATGATCTGCCGCCAGCGGTTGCTCGATGGATGCGGGGGACAGTGACGAGGTCAACGGAGCAAAGCTGGCGGGTGGGGGTGTAGAAGGTGAGTCGATCATTGAGGTACGCTGGTCCGTTGTTGTGGAGTGCTTTGTGAACGTGGGTGAGGAGCTTGAAGGTGATTCTCTTGTTGACGGGGAACCAGTGCAGGTCATTCATTCCTTCCTGGAGGTTGGGTTTGGCGGTGGTGGGGGCCTTGGTGAGGGAGAGGATCAGTTGGGTGTCGTCAGCGTCTGAGATGATGTTGAGGTTGTGCGATTAAACGATGTCGGCGAACCGTGCCATGTAGATGTTGAAGAGTGTCGGGCTGAGGGATGATCCTTGGGTACGCCGCAGATGATCTTGGTGTCTTTAGAATGGAATGGCGGGAGGCGGAAACTCTGGGTTCTGCCGGTGAGGAAGGAGGGGGTCCAGTCCAATGCTTTGTCGTGGATCCCTGCGTTGTGGAGGCGTATGCGGAGGGTGTGGTGCAGATGGTGTCAAAGGCGGCCGAGAGGTCCAATAGGATGAGGACCATGGTTTCTCCGTTGTCCAGCATGGCCCTGATGTCGTCAGTGGCGGTGATGAGGGCTGTTTTGGTGCTGTGGTTGCTGCGGAATCCAGATTGGGATGGGTCCAGTATGTTGTTCTTTTTGAGGAAGGAGGTCAGTTGCCTGTTGACAATCTTCTCGATGACTTTTTGACGGGAACAGGAGGAGGGAGAAGGGCTGGAAGTTCTAGAGGTCCTTGTGGTCTGCCCTGGGTTTCTTGAGTAGGGCGTTGATCTCTACGTGCTTCCAGCTCCCCAGGAAGGTGGCGGTATTGAAGGAGCTGTTGATGATCTTGTGGAGATGGGGTGCGATGGTGGAACTTGCTTTGTTGAAAATGCGGTCTGGGAAGGGGTCAGATGGTGCGCCAGAGTGGATGATGTTCATGATTTTGATGGTATCTTCGTCGTTGACGTGGGTCCAGGAGATCAGGGGTTCTGTCGAGGGGCCTGGTTGATGAAGCTGTCGTGGATGTCTGGGATCTTGCGGTGGAAGAAGGTGGCTAGGGAGTCACAGAGGTCTTGTGATGGCTGGATGTTGTTGGAGTTGGAGAATTCTCTTACGATGTTAAAGAGCTCTATGATGTTGTGTACGTTGTTGTCAATGCGCTATTTGAAGGATCTTGGTGTCTTTAGAATGGAATGGCGGGAGGCGGAAACTCTGGGTTCTGCCGGTGAGGAAGGAGGGGGTCCAGTCCAATGCTTTGTCGTGGATCCCTGCGTTGTGGAGGCGTATGCGGAGGGTGTGGTGCAGATGGTGTCAAAGGCGGCCGAGAGGTCCAATAGGATGAGGACCATGGTTTCTCCGTTGTCCAGCATGGCCCTGATGTCGTCAGTGGTGGTGATGAGGGCTGTTTTGGTGCTGTGGTTGCTGCGGAATCCAGATTGGGATGGGTCCAGTATGTTGTTCTTTTTGAGGAAGGAGGTCAGTTACCTGTTGACAATCTTCTCGATGACTTTCGACGGGAACAGGAGGAGGGAGATGGGCCGGAAGTTCTTGAGGTCCTTGTGGTCTGCCCTGGGTTTCTTGAGTAGGGCGTTGATCTCTGCGTGCTTCCAGCTCCCCAGGAAGGTGGCGGTCTTGAAGGAGCTGTTGATGATCTTGTGGAGATGGGGTGCGATGGTGGAACTTGCTTTGTTGAAGATGCGGTCTGGGCAGGGGTCAGATGGTGCGCCAGAGTGGATGATGTTCATGATTTTGATGGTATCTTCGTCGTTGACGTGGGTCCAGGAGATCAGGGGGTCTGTCGAGGGGCCTGGTTGATGAAGCTGTCGTGGATGTCTGGGATCTTGCGGTGGAAGAAGGTGGCTAGGGAGTCGCAGAGGTCTTGTGATGGCTGGATGTTGTTGGAGTTGGAGAGTTCTCTTACGATGTTAAAGAGCTCCATGAATATTGTGTGCGTTGTTGTCAATGCGCTATTTGAAGGAGGTCCTTTTGGCGGATCGAATGAGTTGGTGGTGTCTGAGGATGAATCTATGACATAATATCGACAGACAGAATATCTACATACAAAAATATCGACACAAAAATATCGAAATCAAAAATATCGGAGTCATATCTTCATAAAAGTAAGTACAAAAATATCGAAAAATTAATATCGTAGTACAAAAATATCGAAATTAAAAATATAGTTTTTTTAAATAATGTAAAAATAATTTTAAAATACATATAATTTTACAAATATTAAATAAAACATTAAAACATAACTAAAAAATTTAAACTAATACATATACATTTAAAATAAATTAAAAACTCTACATATAAATTAACGCAAAAACTATTAAAACGCATGTATTTACAACGCATGTTTTTACAACGCAGGTACCTTTACAACGCATACCATTACAACGTAAGTATTGGAAAGTATATATTACTTTTTTTAATTTAAAAAAATTGGAAATAATATAATTTAATTTAATATAATTTAATGTAATTTAATTTTTTTAAATTTCATTTAATTCATTTAATTTAAATTTTATTTTATTTTATTTTTACCCTGTACCGCTGTACCCCAAAAACCCAAAACTGACCCTGAACCCTAAAAATTCCCCTGTACCCCAAAAACCCAAAACTGACCCTGAACCCTAAAAATACCCCTTTACCCAAAAACCCAAAACTGACCCTGAACCCTAAAAATACCCCTTTTCCCAAAAACTGAAAACTGACCCTGAACCCTGAAAATACCAAAAACCCAAAACTGACCCTGAACCCTAAAAATACCCCTTTACCCAAAAACTGAAAACTGACCCTGAACCCTAAAAATACCCCTTTACCCAAAAACTGAAAACTGACCCTGAACCCTAAAAATACCCCTTTACCCAAAAACTGAAAACTGACCCTGAACCCTAAAAATACCCCTTTACCCAAAAACTGAAAACTGACCCTGAACCCTAAAAATACCCCTTTACTCAAAAACTGAAAACTGACCCTGAACCCTAAAAATACCCCTTTACCCAAAAACTGAAAACTGACCCTGAACCCTAAAAATACCCCTTTACCCAAAAACTGAAAACTGACCCTGAGCACTAAAAATACCCTTTTACCCAAAAACTGAAAACTGACCCTGAACCCTAAAAATACCCCTTTAAAAAACTAAAACATATAAAATTTCAAATATAACTATATACTTACCTATACTTACGTTATAATGGTATGCGTTGTAAAGGTACCTGCGTTGTAAAAACATGCGTTGTAAACACATGCGTTGTAATGGTTTTTGTGTTGTAAAAATGTCGTTGTAATGGTAGTGCATTGTAAAAGTTGCATTGTAAAGGTTGTTTCCCCGTTGGATAGCGTAGGGGTAAAAATTACTATTCCCACTCCAGAGGGTGCAACAGTAGGGAAAGCGTTGGATAGCGTAAGGGTTTAAATTACTATTCCCACTCCAGAGTGTGCAACAGTAGGGAAAGCGTTGGATAGCATGGGGGTAAAAAGTAATTCCCACACTACTCCCCCTTTGACACACAACACACTACACATATAAAAAAGACAATTAATATAAATTTCAATTAATCAATTAATAACAATTAATATTACTAAATTGATGTAATTATAAATGAACTAAATAACACATATTAATTACTAATTAATTAACAATAAATACCAAAAAAATACAATCTCTTTAATTAATTACATTTAATTATATCACACCCTATCCCCCTATAAACACACAACCCACTACACATAAATAAATCATATCATTTCATTATTATTTAACAATAACAAAAAATTAAATATATTAGCACATTAACTCTAAATAATTTAATTACATAATTAATATTATTTAATTACCAATTAATTAACAATAACAACACATTAAATATATTAGCACATTAACTCTAAATAATTTAATTACATAATTAATATTATTTAATTGCCAATTAATCATTAATTAACAATAACAATAAAGTAAATATATTAGCACATTAGCTGTAATTAATTTAATTTACTAATTAATATTATTTTTTCCCAATTAATTAATTAACAATGACAAAAAATTATATATATAAAAAAATTACGCTAATTAATGTAATTAACAAATTCATATTAATTAATTACCAATTAATTATTAATTAAAAATATGTACAAAATTATATTAATTAATTAACTAATTATTATTAATTATTACCAATTAATTATTAGTTTAAAATATTTACAAACATATATTAATTAATTAATTATTATTAAATTACTTCCCACCCTATTCCCCTATAAACCCACAACCCGCTCTGATACTAAAACGCAAAATGTAAACAAATTTACAAATTTTCAAACATACATTACAAAACATGTTTAACAAACATATAAACAACATAATAAAATACATAACACTAAACAAAATTTCGATATTAGTAAAATTCGATATTAGTAACATACATACCTTAAAAAAACGATATTCTGTCTGTCGATATTTTGGACATCGATATTCCATACTATCGAAATTAAAACATCGATATTATTGTATGTCGATATTTTAATTTCGATATTTTGTCTCACTACCTCTGAGGATGGTGCTCTTGTAGGCTGTGTTGCTGTCCAGTGTCCGTTCGTGCTGCCACTTGTTCTCGAGCCTACGGCAGGCCCACATGGATGCATGGAGGTCGGTGATGAACCAGATGGCTTTTCTGTCGGTGCGTCTGTTCGAGGGTTTCTTGATCGGGTCGAGGGTGTTAGCTCAGTCATTGATCCAATGCCTGATGTTGAGGGTGGCGGAGTCGGTGTCGGGAGTGTCCGTTGGTGGGTTTCGGGTGAGGATGGTGGCTAGCTTCTCTTCGGTGACTTTAGTGGGGGGCCCGTTGTATGCGGTGGTGCGTGGTGGGCTTTTCGAAGGTGATGGGGACGAAGCGGTGGTAGGTCCAGTGGAGTTCAGTGGTGTGGCTGAAGGTGATGTGGTTGCTGGCGGAGAAGTTGGGGTCAAGCGTGTGTCCGGCGGGGTGGGTGGGAGTCATAATGAGCTGTTTGAGTCCGAGGTTTGTGAGGTTGTTGAGCAGGGTGATGGAGTTGCTGTCGTTGGTGTTCTCGAGGTGGAAGTTCAGGACTCCGAGGAGGATGTAGTCTGTTGAAACAAGGGTGTGCATGCTGACAAAGTCGGCGATGGAGTCGCTGAACTGTGGGCGGGGGCCGGGTGGTCTGTAGAAGGGTGGTGTGGATCTGGAAGTGCAGGTGTTCGGCGGTGCTAGACATGTCGTCGGTGCTGGTTGAGATTCTGAGGGTGTTTCTGTGGACGATGGTGATTCCTCCTCCTGTTCCGTTGGTGCGGTGCCTGCGGGTGATCTTGTAGCCATCCAGGATGGCTATGGTGATGTCGGGTGCCGAGGAAGGGTTCATCCAGGTCTCCGTCAGGAAGGTGACGTCTGAGGAGGAGGAGTCGAGTAGGTCCCAGAGTTCGATGGCGTTTTTGCGGGCAGAACGGGTGTTGAGTAGAATGCATCGGAGGCTATTTCGTCCTCTACAGGTGGTGGTGGCTGGTGTAGCTGCAGATCCGGCAGGAGAAGGGTCACGGCCGGACTGGCTACCGGGCAGTTTGGAATGCTGCTGAGTTGGGGGTATATTTCGTTGATGGGGACCTGCGTGTACTAAACGAAATTCGTTTTGCATTTATTATTTCAAATCACACGCAGGTCTGCATGAAGGAAATCAGCCCCCACTGCAATAAAATCAGCCAGTAGCTCGTCAGCATTCCAAAGTGCCCAGTAGTCAGTCCGGCCCTGAGAAGGGTCAATGGGTGCGCTTAGGGGTGGCCCGGCAGCAGGTGTGTGATCGGCCGGTGTTGAGTGCGTGGAGGGTACTGGCATCGTAGCGGTGTCAGGCTTTGTGGTGTTCGCGGGGGCCAAAGGGTCTGGCGCTGGACGCGGTCCAGACATGGACGGGCGCAGACGGGCTTGCCTTAGGTGCGGCCGCCATTAAGAAGGGGAGTTGGGAGGGAGGGGCAGCTGGGAGCGGGTGGGCTGGCACATGGCCAAGGGGGTGCCGCAGGGGACGCAGCGGCGGGAAAATGGAGTGTGGCGGGAAGCAAAGAGCGAGTGAAGTAACAGTGCAACAAGGGGGAAAAAAGCAGCAAAACAAGTGAAATAACAGTACAACAAGGGGAAAGTAAGCAGACAAAAACGAGTGCAATAACAGTGAAAAGAGGGGGAAGTAAGCAGACAAAAAGTAGTGAAATAACAGTGCATCAAGGGGGAAGTAAGCAGACAAAAACTAGTGAAATAACAGTGCAACAAGGGGGAAGTAAGCAGAAAGAAACTAGTGAAATAACAGTGCCACAAGGGGAAAATAAGCGAAAAACCAAGCGGAATTACAGTGTCAGCAGAGTAAAAACGAGAGCAGCCACAGGTGACTAGAACTCGTGGCAGCAGCAGTGTAGAGGCACAGCACAGACAGGTGGTGCTAGCTGTGCAGCGTGGGGAGCTACCGGCGCCAACACAGGGGCAAGGGTCCATTATGAGAAAGGTATTTAAGGTACCGGTGTTTGGGCGGCACAACATGTGTATTATTTGTAAAGCACACGTTCATCCGGAGGCATCTTGGCACTGAATAACAGATGTTTATTGTTACCCAACTCAACGGTACTCATTTTATCTACCTCAGATGGATGAAAGACTGAGTGGACCCACTGGGATTTGAACCTGTGACCATGAGGTCGAATACAGGCCCCTGCAGGAATGTCTGACAGACTATCGACGGACAGAAAATCGACCTACAAAAATATCAACACCGAAATATCGAAGTCAAAAATATCAAAGTCCAATCTACATAAAGGTAAGTACAAAAATATTGAGAAAAAAAATATTGTTGTCAAAAATATCGATGTTAAAAATATTGTTTTTTAAAATGAATTAATAATAATGTAAAATTATGTAAATAATACATATAATTAAAATAAATATAGTTTTAAATATTAAAGCATATTTAAAGATAATAACTAATACATATAATGTTAAAATAATTCAAACATATACATATAAATTAATGTATATACTTACTCCACATAGTGCAACATTAGGGAAAACGTTGCATAGCATAGGGGTAAAAATTACTATTCCCACTCCAGAGAGTGCAACAGTAAGGGAAGCGCTGCATAGCGTAGGGGTAAAAATTACTAGTCCCACTCCAGTATGGAAAGCATTAGACAACGTAGATGTTAAAAATAAAATACTTTTAGTTATAAATGAAATCAATATTGTAATAAAATAATGATTTAATAGAAAATTTTGAAAAAAACACTATAAATCAAAAATTATAATTACTTTAATATTATTAAATACTACCGACCCTATTCCCCTATAAACACACAACACACTCCACATAAATGTCACACAATAACATTTATTTTCAGTTAATCAATTAATAACAATTAATTGGTAATGAATAATTAGATTTAAATAAAGTAATTATCAATACCAATAAATAATATTTAATAAACATTAATAACCAATTAGTAATTAATTAACACAAAATAACCATCAATATCAATAAAATTAATTGCCAATTATTAATTAATTAACAACAAAATTAATTATCAATACTCAATTTATCTTAATTAATTACTTAATTACAAGTAATTTACTTCCCACCCTATTCCCCTATAAACCCAAAACCCACTCCAATAATAAATTAATACAAATAAAATAATTATCAATTAATAATAATTAATGTCCAATTAATAATTATTTAACAACAAATCAGTTATTAATAACAAAAAATTCAAAATTAATAATTACTTGATTAAAAGTGTATTACTTCGCACCCTATTCTCCTAGAAACCCCCAACCCGCTACAGAAATAAAACACTAAATTGAATAAAAATTAATTAATAATACCTAAAAATTATTATTTAATTTACTATAATTAAATTACTTCCCACCCCATTCCCCTATAAACCCACAACCCACTACGATACTAAAATTTACTTTGAAAAAAATTACACATTTCTACAAAATGTATAAATATATTTAAAAAAAACAGTACAATACTATAGAACACATACATATAAAATACATACTAGAATACATAAAACTCATATAAATATCGATATTATTAACCTCGATAATTTAACTATTGATATTACTAACAACGATATTTGCAAGATAGATATTTCTTACCTTAACTTTGATATTCTGGTTGTCGATATTCATAATTTCGATATTCTGTCCCTACGATATTTATGACTTGATTTAAATGTGCTTCGATATTTAAAAATCAATATTTTGACTGTCCACCCCCCTGCAGTGGATGCAGGCCCAGATCTCTGTACTGGGGTGAATGAATGACATTGTTCTGCATTCTGTCCATCAACTGTTGTTTTTGCATTTGTCACCCCGAGTGGGACGGGTATGCTCAGACGTGAGTCCCGTGCTCTCCACACCACTGGAGTCAATCAATCCTAGCTCAAGACGGCTGATAGCCAGAAACCGGTCCTAGGATGAATGATTCCGGTCCAAGGGAGACATGGCTTGGCAGTTCGGGCTGGACTGTTCCCATGAGGCACAGGGTCAAGGCTGATTTGCATATGGCCATGTCTGAATTGGGGTGGTGTGGTGAGCAAAAAAATGATGGATTTAGGCCCAGATCTCTGTACTGGGGTGAATGTATGACCTTGTTCAGCATTCTGTCCATCAACTGTTGTTTTTGCATTAGTCCACTGAGCCACCAGACCCGGCCTACACACTTGAATACCCTCTCATTAATTAGTGTACTATACAATCCAAATAACATAACATAACAACCTCTCCTCACTCCATTGTATATCCATTATGAGAACGGTATCAGAGGTATGTGTGTTTGGGCAGGACCACACACCTACACATCTGTCCAATCACCTGGATATCCTCTCCGTGGTTTGTGCGCTATACAAATCAATATAAAATAACATAACAACCTCTCCACACTCTATTGCGTACCCAGTATAAGAAAGGTATATAAGGTACCGCTGTTTTGTCAGGGCCACACACTTTTGGAGAGAGGCTGAGATTCATAGTTCTGGCATCAGTGCTAATGGCACAATTAGACTTCTCATGCTCTGGCATATAAACTATACTGTGGGGCAAGTAGTTAGAATTTAGGCAGGGTTTATACTAATTGATCAGGGACATGTAATGAAACATTATTACAGTTTATCTAACCTTTGGCCTGATGCTTATTGTACCTCCTGAGTTGTTTAGAGGAAAAATAAAATTGAGTAATTGTAAAAATTTAGGCGCATAGATATCATGGTTTTGTGTCACGCTTGCACCACACAAGGGGAGATTTACCAAGTCATGCAAGGCCCACTTGTGTGTAAATCTTGAGTAACGCAAGGCATCGCAAATCACTGTGTTGTATCACTCTGCAGCAGGGAGGCATGCCATGGGTGAAGCGTGGGTGTTTCCATACAATGTCCATGGACATTGAAGCAATTCCAGATTCACCATTAGTGGTAGACCTGGGGATGCGTCAGAATTTTACGCCTCCCCACCGTAGGCACAACTAGAAGAAATATCTTTATTTCACCTTGTTTTCCTCTTTCTAAATGTGCTGCATTCTGCAGCACACTTAGAGGCCGATTCCGATTCGGGAAACAAATCCGTACGACGATTTGTATTCGAAGCCGTTTCCGTACGAATCATACAAATCTCTCTGAATCACGTAGTACGTTCCTTAGGATAGAAATACGTCCGAATCTGTGCAAACCTTACGAAAAACAAGGCTAAATCCGTATGAATTAGACTCTCACAGTGAACTGTACGATTCATAAACATGCCGTACGACCGGTCAAGTACGATCCGGACCGGGTGATGAATACGCGATTCGTACGGAACACGTCGCGTATAGTCAATTCGTACTGAGAGCCACACATTCACATCCGTATCGTACCTACCCCTAAACGCAAGGGGTGTACGCACGGGGTGTACACACTGTACACCTACGGCCTTGGGGGGTACGAACCGTACCCCTACACGCCGTATGCCAACATTCATGGGGTGTACGCACGGGGACATACGCACCGTACCCCTAAAATCCAGGGGTATACGCACCGTACCCCCGCTATCATGGGGTGTACACACCGTACCCGGGGGGGTCCGTTTCGTACGCATTTCGAGGCGAAATCTGCTTTTACGATGTTTTAAGCTCCCGAAGAAAAAGAGTCGTACGGAGTGTTGTCGATACGATTCGTAGTTGCTGGGTCGGAAAAACTTCGATCTGTACGGACATCGCGTATTGCGCGTTCCGAATGCGATTTGTAGAGATCAGGGAGTTGTACAGTGTTCGGTACGATTCGTACGGAGAACTGCTTTGGGTACACATCGTACTAGGTCGTACGTACGGGTACGGTTCTCCATACAAATGGTATGGGAAAAAAGCTCCGTACGGCTATTCGTAGGGCATTTTCCCGAACCGGAATCGGCCCCTTAGTAAGAGGAAACTGCATCTGAGGATTTTTTTGTGCAGGAAGGTACTCCTTCCTGCACAACAACAATCCTGCTGGCAACGCAGGCATTCATGTAACATGACGCAAGGTTGCCTGCATTGCGCTAGGCAGACAAAAGTGCGCCAGTCCTAGAAAAGGACAGGAATGCTCCTTATAATGGCAAATATCGTACTTTCCTGCCTTTTTCCTTTCATGCAGAGCAGTATGGTGGCTTGCTGAGTTGTGTTGCATGATATTTTGATAAATATGGCCCTGAGTGTATGTATGCCTTATGATTCTCCATCAATTGTAAAACCAATAATTACAGGGTGAGTAGTGTGTGTACTACTGATTTCAGGGATTATGAGTATAGTGGTGCAAAGACGGCCACACATGCGGTGGTGGTCCGTCAACCAACTCCACGGTAGTCCGATCTCCCGATTATAACCATGGTAATCGGACCGCCACAAGACCAACACCTCTGCAAGGGTACTGGATCCCGCAGCTGTGGGTAAATCCATGGGGATGGGAGCTGGTGCCGATGCCGGCACCGCCGGCCCAATCATGACCTTCCTTTCGCCAGACCTTTTCATGGATGGGACCCCACCATGAAAAGGTTGGCAGAAAGGCAGCGAAGGGGCCTCAAACAGGGCCCAGGGGGATTTTGCCCATTGGACAAAGTACATTGGGTGGCATGTTGTAACACACTCTTCTTGAACTGCTATGCGTACACTGTGTGCCATGCACAACATGGTGCTGGTAAACAGTGCACCCGACGTGCAAGTGATGCTACAACTATGGTGACATATGCTTCAGGCTCTCTATGCCGCCACTGTGGCACCGCTAACACAAAACCACCAGCCGTGTGGTGTAATCGTAATACAGCAATCGGTATGTTGTTGGCTTGGCAGTGTTCTCCCGACCGCCGCAACTGTGGTCCGTCAGTGAGACCGCCAACATCGTAATCAAACACCAAGGGGTCTATTACGATGGCGGGTGGACTTTGTCCACCCGCCATCTCTCCGGGAAATGGGACCGCCCGCTATGTGAGCGGCGGTCCTGCATGTGCCACTAGGATTAGGGGTGGGCGGAATTTGCGTAATTGCGTTACGCAAATCTCCGCAAAACGGTAAAAAATCTCCGCAAACACGCAGAAATTCCGCAAACACGTGGAATTGCTTTTCGCAATGTTTTTTTACTGTTCGCAATCGCTGTTTGCGTGCTCGGGGAGAAATATCTCGCGAACATGCATTTGAGAATGCAAACAAGCAGAAAATCTCGCAATGTCGCGGAATGCAGAATTTCGGGCAATTTCGCGTTCTCCGCGGAACGCGAAATTACCCAAATTCCGCATATTTTGCAAGCGGTACAGAATTTACCACCCAGGCCTAACTAGGATGCGCCAGCCAGACTGGCAGGTGCATTCTGCATTTTTTGCACTGCGGCGGGCCGTACTGTCAGCAGCACTCACCCAATCTAAAAAAGGCACTTGTGCATTTACATGCACAACGTGGCAGGCATTGCACTGTGCCTGCCACATTGTCCATGCAAATGTATGGTACCCCCCATGTGCACCCCCTATCCCCCCAACATCCTGGAGGCCTGCAGCGGGCCCCCAACTGAGGACTCGGCATGCCTGAAAAGCTGCTTCCCACTGACATACCGCCACCACATTCAACCCTTTTCCGGCCGGTCAACTTGTCGACCAGGTGGAAAAGCAGCGGACGGTCTTCCCGTCCGTCAGGGTACCCCCTGCCATCATAATATGGTGGGGGAAATGGGAGGCGGGCAGAGGATGATGGCAGGCAGATCGCCACCGCCATGCAGAGGGTGGCATTCCGCCCGACATCATAATAGACCCCTAAAGGAGGAACTAGCGAGACAGGGTTCCCAGTTCTATTTTCTCCTAAAAGGTTCCATTTTTCTTCTTTGCCTCAGGAAATCGACTAGGTGTGACCCCAATAATTTTGACAGTAAGACAGCTCTACAGCCAACATTTTAGCACACCCCTCTTAACTTCTTTCTTTTAATGACTATCATATACATTTACTTATTATCTCCCTCCATTTTATAACATTACTCAACATGACCTATGTAAGGGTGCAAGAGAAAGGGAAAAAAGTTTTAAAGCTCATCTTTCAGCCACCTCGGCATCAACTTGGAAATAGAAGCAGTAATGCTTGGAGTGCTTGAGTGTAAGATATAGAAGAATGAATGCTTGAGTGTTAGAGACCGAAGAAGTAATGAATGGAGTGCTTGAGTGTTAGAGATAGAAGGAGTGCTTGAGTGTTAGAGATAGAAGGAGTGATTGAGTGTTAGAGGTAGGAGTGATTGAGTGTTAGAGATAGAATAATGAATGCTTGAGTGTTATGTGGTATATAAATAAATAATACCGGGACTATTTTTGACTATATTAACAATAACAGATAGCTCAATAAATAAGAGGCAGGATCCGATGTGTCCGAGTCAAAAGGATTTATTCAGGCAAAAGGGAAGGGACTGGAACGGGACAGCCTGAAATAAAACAGGAAGGAAGGAAGGCAGCTGCAATGCTTCATCGACAGTGCAGCATATATATAGTAATACATTACATTACATTGCATACAGTAGGCGTAACTTATGACAAACGTAAGATAAAAGTACATGGGTGGAGAAAGAAGGCGTGTACAGGGCGTGCATTGAGACATGTGATGTGAACGTCACAAAAGTGTCATGAGTGGGGCGGAAACATGGAGGGGGCTACTCGAGCAGCTGGGACCTTTAACCTAGTGGTGCGCGCAAACGGGCAATGACGTGTTACTAGGGAGAACTGGGGGCTATGACTTCTGCGCTAGAAGAGGAGACTAAAGTCTGCGGTGTCAGGACGACATGTACCTATAGCATATCTGGTATCTGGTGTTTGGAGTACAAGTTGATAGAATCCAAAAGGTATCAGGGCAAAGGCTACTTGACACTAAGACTGGAGCATGCATTATTCTACATGTATTGCGTGTGCTAGGAATATTCTATGAATATTAATACAGTATTTCTCTTACATGGAGACAGAAAGACTAGACCATAGCTGAAACTGTTGATGCGGTTCAGTAGCTTAGGAATGCAGAGAAGGAGGGCTGGACTGATAACTAGAAGCATAACATACTCTTGGCAGACAGGCAGGCAGAGCCGGGCCGGGCCGGGCACTGTGTGGCAGGAAGTAAGTGAAGGGTCAGGGATGCAGGTGGGGGCTGCATCGCTCCTCGGAGAGGGTTCAGGAGACTGGAGCTTGAATCTGATGTCCGGGCCCTTTTGAGGCCTAGGAACGGGGACAATTCAATGAATTAACGTGCACACTGTAAAATGTGGCAACACAGGCCTAATACTCGTTGCTTTCACGAGAACTGGAAACTGGCATACTAGAGTTGGACACAACTATGATTGCGTCTTTAATCGATCATGAGGGGAATACATGCATATCGATCATGCACATATAGCATAAGATGGGGAACACGTAGGCACATATAACATGGCAAAATTTACTTTTCCACATTCCCTCCTTGTGCCCTACGTTTCCATCAGGAAACATCAATATTCATGATACCATCTATCTGTTCATATAGCATCATTTGCTCGTCTCGAATTGTCTTAGAACGGGACTTAGGACTAGGAATACAAGAGGTAGCACACATGCCGCAAATCGCAGGGCCACATTGTAAACAGAGGCAGCAACTGAATATGATCATTACTGCTATACCTAGGAATGACAATACTTTCCATCCCCAGGCAGATATGATACTCCAGAGCCAACCGGACCATGTCCAGGTGCCTGGATTCTGGTGTAACTGATGGGCAATTTTATGAAGTCGGGTTATAGCTGAATAAACAGACGGCGCGTTATTAGGAATGAAAATGCAGCAACTAGATCCGATGACTCTACAAGCTCCTCCTCTATCGGCCAGTATGACGTCAAGAACGAGACGATTTTGGAGCACGACCAAACGCATAGCAGATTGCTCTTCGGTTAAGTTACCTAGAGCGGAAGTAGTCTCATTCACTACTGCTTCAAGGGTTCTGGTTAACCTACGTATTAACTTACTATTCTGGACAGGACCTATAAAGAAAAAGAAACCTTTATTGAAGTCTTGATATTGTTCTAGAGCGGTTTCAGTTTGATCGACAATTGGGGACTCAGTCTCCCTTCTATGTCTAACGTGTACTAGATGTGTGTTTCTATGATAATCAGATGAGGCTAGAAAAACTGGTGGCAGTAGGAAGGCAATATAACAGGTTCCATCCCAATCGAGGGGCAGACGAACATATGCGGTCTGACCACAAACAAAATAAGAATGACGTGAGGCTTTGAAAATAGATTTCCCACTGTCACTATACTCGACCACAGTAGTACAATCACTATGTCCTACATGTGCGGAACCATTCTTTCTGACACATAATTCGCCTTTGACTGGTAGTACTGAAATAGCAGGCAAATCTGGAGTTGTGTCTGACTGAACATTCAAGACCATAAAATTCGAGGAATAATTACCTAAATCATATACTTAATTTTCTAGATCTAACCCTGTTCTATGGGAAAGACCTTGCTTGTCTGGGAAACATGTTCAATTCAAAAGGGACATATCAATTGAGGATGACGTTAACGTGGACCATGCTCCACACGAACCATTATGTGAAAACGGATAGGGAAAGAGTGGCAGAACTCCCTTCGGTGTCTGGAAAGGGGGGAGCCGACCACACACCCAACAATTAGTGGCATTGCTGGTCTGGTGTGAATAATGCAACATTCGGATAAAAGTGTTATTACGCATAGCGAGACGATAGGATAACTCGTGAGGAGGCAGATCACTAAATGTGTGCTCTACTGTAACATTAGAAAGCATATGTACATGTGAAATAGGAAAACATAAATGTAAAGCATAACTTATGCATGTAACCATAAGACTCAGGAAAAATAAAAAAAATAGAACGATAATACATCTTTTAGAGTTTTGACTAACTCTCTCACTGTGTGGGTCTGTCTCATACATGTCAGGAACCTGTCTAACCGTTTCACCCGAGAGGGACTTAGACAATTAAACTGGCTGACTTACTTTACTAGACCGCAACTTTGCTTTATACTCCTGCTGCGGAGTTTTCTCTAACAGGGGAATTTTATATTCATTTTCTGGGCAGTCCTTGAGAACAGGGCAGTCCTTGAGAAAAGTCTTAGGTTTAAGTCCGTGAAATTTCTTGACGTGGCTCATATGTAGCCACCCTTTACGGTTCTCGACCTTCACTGCTGTCCGGGTGGTGAGGAGGACGAGACGGGGCTGCTTCCAAGGGGGCTCCAGCGGACTTGAACGATCAAAGTTCCTTATAAGGACCATATCACCCGGAACGACTTCATGCGGTTTCACCTCGGTGTTGTCTGGAAATGCAGCGGCAACCTGTGAACGACAAGATTGTAGTGCAGACATCAAGGAGGCAAGGTAATCTGTCAACATATTACTGTCAATATCGGTAATGCTACGGGGTCTAGGTGTACCCCACATGTTAGGGGGGCGACCAAAAACTATCTCGTAGGGAGATAGACCTGAACGGGAGTGAGCGACCATTCTCATGTAAAAAAGGGCAACTGGCAGTGCTACTATCCAATCTACATCTTTCTCTGTACACACTTTCGCAATGCGGATTTTCAAAGTCTGGTTATGTCTCTCTACGAGACCGGCTGCTTCAGGATGGCGTACACAATGGAACTTCCACTGGTACCCTAACAAAAGGGAAACTTGTTTCATGAGCTCGGATGAGAATGGCTGGCCGTTATCTGAATACACGACTCTAGGTAGTCCATAGCGGGGAAAGAACTCACGAACCAACTGCCTGGCAGTGGTCGCGGCTGTGTAATCTGGAACTGGATATGCCTCTGTCCATCTGGACAAAGCGCATACAACTACGAGGACATACTTGAAACCTCGACATCGCTCCATCTGAATATAATCCATTTGGAGGACTTCAAAAGGGTGGTCAGGGGGATGAAATCCACCTTGTTCCACCGAGACACTTTTACCTGGATTGAACTGACAACATATCATACAGGTACGTACTTTCTGCTTGGCTGCTGCTCGTAAATGCTTGTTGAACCAAAGGTTCTGAATACTGTCTAACATGGCTTTTTCTCCTAGATGTGCTGGACTATGTGCGGTGTTAATAATGATTTGAACCATAGAGTCGGGGAGAAACCATGTGGCTTTTCCCTTCGTCAACAATCCTTGATCTGTCTGGACCCCTCCTTGTTCGGACCATTTCTTGATTTCATCGGGAGTAGCATGTAACTGTATGTCTATGACATCTTGTGTAGGGTCCTTAACTGTCATACAAGTAGTCTGATCTGGAATGTGTGTCAGTGTCGTGTTAACTGGAATGTCTGGAGTCTGAGCGGTAAGCTTGGCTGTTCGATCTGCCAGGTCGTTACCCTGGGAAATGATGTCAGTGACTTTCGTATGTGCCTTGCATTTCATGATAGCGATAGCTGTCGGTAAATGTATTGCATCTAATAGAGCTTGAATGAGGAGACCATGCTGAATCTTGGTTCCATGAGAAGTCATGAAACCTCTCTCCTGCCAGAGCACTCCAAAGTCGTGTACGACTCTGAATGCATAACGTGAATCTGTGTATATGTTTACTTTCAGGTTCTTGGCACGTATGCAGGCTTGGGTCAGAGCGACTAGCTCTGCTGCTTGAGCAGACAGGGTGTCAATACGATGTGTTTCTATAACTTCAGTGTCAGTAGTCACTGCATACGCGGCTACTACTTCTCCTGTACTTGTTCTCATACATGAACCATCCACATAAAGTGTCAGGTCGGGATCAGGTAATGCAATGTCTGTCAAGTCTTGTCTTGGCTTTGTCATGGTGTTAACAACTTCCACACAGTCATGTGTGGCAGGATTTGAAGTAACAGAGGGTAACAGTGTAGCTGGATTTAAAATGTTGCAGCGTCTGATTTCTATGTGTGGCTGAAACAGTGTCAGTTCATAACCTGTTAAACGTGCAATTGTCAAGTGCTGAGTCTGTGTTCGGTTTAAAAGAACTTCCACAGAGTGTGGAACTTGTACTGTCAGGGAGTGTCCTAACACTATGGAATCACTTTGTCTAATAGGCGGAGCTGTGGCTGCAACTGACTTGAGGCACGCAGGCAGAGCCTGGGCCACTGGATCTAATGTGCTAGAAAAATAAGCACAGGGCTTGTATTGTCCTGCTTGATCTTGTGTGAGAACAGATAATGCAGTACCATCACGTTCTGTGACAAAAAGTGTAAAAGGCTTACTGTAGTTCGGTGTTGCTAGAACAGGTGCATTACATAAAGCTTTCTTTAACTCATTAAAAACAAGTGTATGTTCCTGGGTCCAAGGGAGGACAGTCGATACGGCTGCCTCCTGTGTCGTTAACTGTATCAGTGGCTTGGCTAGAAATGCATACTGAGGAATCCATTGTCTGCAGTAAGAAGTGAGGCCGATAAAAGCTCGTACCTCCTTCTGTGTCTTGGGCTGTGGAAGACGTGCTATTAACTGGATACGGTCAGGTGTCAACTGCCTACCCCTCTTGGACAGTAAGTGTCCTAAGTAGACCACTTGCTGGACACAGAATTGTAATTTGGAAGGGGACACCTTGTGCCCCATCTCGGCCAGAAAATACAGAACTGTAAGTGACGCACGCTCGCAGTCACGTTCAGAACGGGCTGTGATCAGTAGATCATCGACATACTGGAACAGGGCAGTGTCAGTTGGCATGTGAATATTGTCTAGTTGTCTTTTAAGTGCTTGACTGTAAATGCTAGGACTTTCTGTAAAACCTTGAGGTGCTCGTGTGAATTTATAGCTTCTTCCATTTAAACAGAATCCGAAAAGGAACTGGCTGTCTGGATGAATGGGGACACTGAAAAATGCGTTCTTGAGATCGATGACTGTAAAGAACGTGGCTTCAGAATCAATGGCTGTCAAGAGAGAAGAAATATCTGGGACCACTGGGTACTGTGGTATGATACATTTATTAAGTTCTCGAAGGTCAATCACTAATCGATAAACTGGAGGTGCATTTGGATCAGTACGTTTCAGAACTGGAATGATAGGAGAATTACATACATTGGAGTCAGTTTCTACAACCACTCCTTGAACAATAAGTTTGTCAATAATTTTGGATAAGGCTGCTACAGCCTCAGGTGGCAATTTGTACTGTCTGATTCGTGGTAAAACAACACCTTGCTTCAGAGTCACACGGTGGGGTGTGATATGCATACAACCTACATCAGTTGGACCTTGCGCCCATAAATGCTGTGGTACATTCAGTAATCTTGGATCAAAATCACGTAATACATAATGACCTTTGAAATCGCGAAGGAACAGGCGGACCCCTTCTGGGGAGCAGCATATGACTGCTCCTAATTCTTTCAGTGTTTTAATGCCTAACAAATTTTCTGGACAAGATTTCGTGAGTAACAAGTCTGTAGTTCGGGACAATGGACCAACTTCTAGAGTAACTGGTTTCGATATTTCATTAACAATAGGCTTTCCTGAAAATCCAAGGGAAACATTTCTTGAGCCTGAGAGTGGAGCCCCTGGAACCTCGTCATGACTGATGGTAGTCCTACTTGCCCCTGTATCAATCAGAAACTTTCTGTCTTTCCCTAATACTTGACTGTGTACATTGGGACCCTATTGATCTACAGGAATCTCGATGAGAGGCAAGCCTACCTCCCTCTCTAGGCTGTTTCATGAATACGGCTGATAATCTGGATACTCTGACTGTGCGTACTGGTACATCTGCTGTGTAACATGCTGTGTGGCAGCAATAGGCTGCGGTGCTGTAACTGTCTGTTGTGCATTCTGTGGTGGCTGAGAAGTCTGTGAAACTTGTTCTTGTCTAGGCGGACGTGGTCTTCTTTCGTTTTACCAGTAGCTATGTTGTGTTTCAGAACTGCACATTCGTTTATAAAATGACCTGGCTGTTTACAGTAATTGCAGGTCCCTTTAACGGGAGCTGCAGGATGACTGGCTTGATTCGGACCCCTCTTCTGACTGTCTTGTGGAACAGATTGTGCAACTAATACTTTCATTTTCGTGTCTTTCATACGTCTCCTTTCGTGTTCCTGCTCTTCCCTGATTCTGTTCTGGTGATACTGGAGCATTTGGAGCATCTGTGACGGAGAATTAGCTTGCCAGGTACTTTCGACTTTCAGTACTCGATTTTTAACTTGTGGACTTGAATTCTCGACTAGTTTGGTAACAAAAAGATGAGGGTATGACTCACTACTTGTTTTCAGACCACTATTAATAATAAAACATTTTTCAAATCTAGAATAGAAATCACTAGTATCTTCGTCTTGTTTCTGTTTACAGGCTGAGATGGCATCCCAATCTTCCTTTTTCGTGGCTAGTAATCTTGGCAAAACTTGTATCAATAACTCGGGCAATTCTTTAGCTTTATCCCCAAGACCGGTACCTGGTACCCGTATATTATCTTCAGCTTCTAGAGCTGTCCAATCTATCTTTTTCTCTCCCACCTCCCATTCTTTTTCTTTGAGTTTTTCATATATGCCCGCAGGCAACAGGACCTTTAACATTTTAATGATATCAGGGTACGTGTATTCTCCCATACGGAGCATGTCCTTTAATTCACGGTGGAACCCTGCTGGATCTTTATCATGACAGGGAATTAACTTTTTCATCTCTAAGAGTTCCATCTTTGTGATGGGGGTGTAAACAAATACTCGTTCTAGACCACCACCCTCTTTCTTGACTGGATGTACTTCTCGTAACGGATTCTGTCTGTCTATGTAGAATGATTTACTTTCTGGGGGTGAGACGTGAACAAAATGTGGATTCAGAAACGTTCGGTATTTGTGGCGCTGTTCTAGAATGACACTTATTAAATCGGTACCTAGACCTTTCCATCTGTACTGGAGTAACTCGTGCAATACATCATGTAGAGGACCTGGATCAGAATGTTGATCCTCATACAGCGTAATGAGGTGCTGGATCATATACATACCCACCAGTCGCTGCTCGGCTGGGGGCAGTTTCAGAAACATTTGTGCCACTATTTCGTCTGGAAAAGTGGTAGAATCAGTAGTCCACCGGACTGCTGATCGGGCTAGTTCTTGTTCATGCATTGTACTGAGCTCACTATAACCTATTCGTGATTTCAGAATGTGATCGGTAGCTTGGAATACTTGCTCAAGAGAACACTGTTCTGGTGCTGGAGGAGGAAAAGCTTTCTTGTAATCTGGGCGTGAATGTCGGTCGGGAAGTCTAGTTCTACCTACATACGCTATTCTGGAGGGATTCTCGTCGTCTACCTCTTCAGTAGAAGAGTCATTCTCTTTCTCGGTTGTTTGTTTTGCTTCTTGTTTCTCGTGTATCTTTATGATTTCCCTACGGATTTTCTTATACATACTCTCTATACAATTTTGTGTCTTGTGTTTTCCCTCAGCTATATTGTCACTCCACCTAGTCAGGACTTTCATTTCTTCTTGATCTTTTTCTGGACAATCTTGCTCTCTTATTAAAGAGTTAATCAAAAACTTTAAAATCATGAGCTGAGTCTCGACTTTTCTTTGAACCATGGTTTCGTGAATACTTTCTGGATTCACTCCTGTACGGATAAAACGATATATTCTGTCTAGATGTTCTCTCATATCGGGCAGGGTTTCCAAAAACCCGGCAACCCTTCTTAAACGTAATGAATATATGACCATGTAATCATCGCCTGGAACTGGATCATAACGACATTCAGTAAGTGCTTGCTTGATATCTACGTAAGTAGTCACTTTTTGGACTTTTGGCGTACGCTGCAACGCTAGTTCATGTAGCGTCATACGTCTTGGTTGAGGCGGGGTACTAGGAGAACCTCCCCCCGCGGCTCCTAAACTAGAATCGTCGGTGTATACTGTACGTGCTGGTAGAGTGACTGACGGAGCGGGTACATGTACTGTGGGCTGGGCCGGGGGTGCTGTAACAGGTGCTGTAACATTAACTGGACCCACGGGACCAACGGCTGGAGGAGCAGGAATTACATTATTTACGGGAGCAGGCGGGACAGGATTTACATATTCGGGGACTGTATCGTCCAGATAGGACGAAAGAAAAATATCAGCTGCAGTCGGTTTGTGACGTAGCTTAATCGGGACCAATGGTGGCGGGAAATTACAGGGTGCTTCCGGGGTTGCTTTTGGCAAGCCCTCGGCAAGAAGAGGATACATACCCTTAATAAGGGCATTTCTCTGTCTGTCAGACTGTTCTGCTCTAACTCGTTCACCTTCTTCGTTTAATTCCCTTTCTTGGGCTTTTTCTGCGGATTCCCTACTTAATTCTCTTTTTCTGAACTCTTTTTCGGTTCTTTTGTGAGATTCTTTGCGCCATAACTCGATGGCATATTTCTGGGACTGTCTGGCTTTCTTTTTCCATAATGCTTCTTCTACTCGCATGATGCACTCGGCATCCCATGTACCTGATACGGGCCATCTATATTTCTCTTCTAGTTCTTTAGTATAGTCCGCCCATAAGTCTAGATATATTATGGCATCTAAGCCATGCTTGTGATACATAAAATGTCCTGGACTGTCCCTAGGAGGGACAGGAACTGCTTCTTCGAGGAACCCTTTTCTGGTCTTTAACTGACGTAATTTCGAGAACAGAGGCATTTCACTAATACACTTGAAACACAATACACAATAATCACAGTAATAAAATAGCGAACAAAACTCTCATACCACGACATAAAAATACATGAATAACAGTTCGAACAGAAATATTACCTGATACACTGAAAACAGAACACGTGAATTTTCTCGAAAACGAAACTTACTAGAATTACTGGATGCACTGCTAAAACAGTACAGAACATACCGGTCCCATAAAGAGACACGTCAGGACCCGTATCCACCTAGGTGAATACTTCGTACTGGATCTGCGTACCCAAACCCATCGGACCAGGACCAACTAATGATCCTGTCTAGATACTTCCCCCGCGACGGTACTCACCGGGAAGCAGAAACTGGAAGGCCTCGGACTGGACTGGACTGCTACGACGTCGGACTACGAACTTCGGAAACTTCGGTTACAGGTGAGCCTCCGGATACTTCGGACCTTGCTCTCTCGGCTTGGGCTCTGGTCGGGACGAACCGCATTCCACACCGCTTCGTCTGGATGTCGGACCGCAGCCTCCGTTTCCTCCGTGGGCCTGAGGGAGACTTGAAGCAGAAATATCTGCCGGTGCGCAGTAGAGTTCCGTCACGGCTGTAGAGGGTCAGGGGGCCTGCGTGGCATCGCCAGCGCGTGAGGAAGGGGCTCGTCCCTATTCGGGCGCCATTATGTGGTATATAAATAAATAATACCGGGACTATTTTTGACTATATTAACAATAACAGATAGCTCAAAAAAAAGAGGCAGGATCCGATGTGTCCGAGTCAAAAGGATTTATTCAGGCAAAAGGGAAGGGACTGGAACGGGACAGCCTGAAATAAAACAGGAAGGAAGGAAGGCAGCTGCAATGCTTCATCGACAGTGCAGCATATATATAGTAATACATTACATTACATTGCATACAGTAGGCGTAACTTATGACAAACGTAAGATAAAAGTACATGGGTGGAGAAAGAAGGCGTGTACAGGGCGTGCATTGAGACATGTGATGTGAACGTCACAAAAGTGTCATGAGTGGGGCGGAAACATGGAGGGGGCTACTCGAGCAGCTGGGACCTTTAACCTAGTGGTGCGCGCAAACGGGCAATGACGTGTTACTAGGGAGAACTGGGGGCTATGACTTCTGCGCTAGAAGAGGAGACTAAAGTCTGCGGTGTCAGGACGACATGTACCTATAGCATATCTGGTATCTGGTGTTTGGAGTACAAGTTGATAGAATCCAAAAGTTATCAGGGCAAAGGCTACTTGACACTAAGACTGGAGCATGCATTATTCTACATGTATTGCGTGTGCTAGGAATATTCTATGAATATTAATACAGAATTTCTCTTACATGGAGACAGAAAGACTAGACCATAGCTGAAACTGTTGATGCGGTTCAGTAGCTTAGGAATGCAGAGAAGGAGGGCTGGACTGAGAACTAGAAGCATAACATACTCTTGGCAGACAGGCAGGCAGAGCCGGGCCGGGCCGGGCACTGTGCGGCAGGAAGTAAGTGAAGGGTCAGGGATGCAGGTGGGGGCTGCATCGCTCCTCGGAGAGGGTTCAGGAGACTGGAGCTTGAATCTGATGTCCGGGCCCTTTTGAGGCCTAGGAACGGGGACAATTCAATGAATTAACGTGCACACTGTAAAATGTGGCAACACAGGCCTAATACTCGTTGCTTTCACGAGAACTGGAAACTGGCATACTAGAGTTGGACACAACTATGATTGCGTCTTTAATCGATCATGAGGGGAATACATGCATATCGATCATGCACATATAGCATAAGATGGGGAACACGTAGGCACATATAACATGGCAAAATTTACTTTTCCACATTTAGAGATAGAAGAATGAATGCTTGAGTGTTAGAGATAGGAGAGATTGAGTGTTAGAGATAGAAGAATGAATGCTTGAGTGTTAGAGATAGAAGATTGAATGCTTGAGTGTTAGAGATAGAAGAATGAATGCTTGAGTGTTAGCGATAGAAGAATGAATGCTTGAGTGTTAGAGATAGAAGAAGGAGTGATTGAGTGTTAGAGATAGAAGAATGAATGCTTGAGTGTTAGCGATAGAAGAAGGAATGCTTGAGTGTTAGAGATAGAAGAATGAATGCTTGAGTGTTAGAGATAGAAGAATGAACGCTTGAGTGTTAGCGATAGAAGAATGAATGCTTGAGTGTTAGAGATAGAAGAAGGAGTGATTAAGTGTTAGAGATAGAAAAATGAATGCTTGAGTGTTAGAGATAGAAGAAGGAGTGATTGAGTGTTAAAGATAGAAGAATGAATGATTGAGTGTTAGAGATAGAAGAATGAATGCTTGAGTGTTAGAGACCGAAGAAGTAATGAATGGAGTGCTTGAGTTTTAGAGTTCGAAGGATTGATTGAGTGTTAGAGATAGAAGAATGAATGCTTGAGTGTTAGAGATAGAAGGAGTGCTTGAGTGTTAGAGATAGAAGGAGTGATTGAGTGTGAGAGATAGGAGTGATTGAGCGTTAGAGATAGAAGAATGAATGCTTGAGTGTTAGAGTCTGAATAAGTAATGAATGGAGTGCTTGAGTGTTAGAGATAGAAGGAGTGATTGAGTGTTAGAGATAGAAGAATGAATGCTTGAGTGTTAGAGAAAGAAGAAGTGCTTGAGTGTCAGAGATAGAACTAGTGATTGAGTGTTAGAGATAGGAGTGATTGAGTGTTAGAGATAGAAGAATGAATGCTTGAGTGTTAGAGATAGAAGAATGAATGCTTGAGTGTTGGAGATAGAAGGAGTGATTGAGTGTTAGAGATAGAAGAATGAATGCTTGAGTGTTAGAGATAGAAGAATGAATGCTTGAGTGTTAGAGATAGAAGGAGTGATTGAGTGTTAGAGATATGAGTGATTGAGTGTTAGCGATAGAAGAATGAATGCTTGAGTGTTGGAGATAGAAGGAGTGATTGAGTGTTAGAGATAGAAGAATGAATGCTTGAGTGTTAGAGATAAAATAATGAATGCTTGAGTGTTAGAGATAGAAGAATGAATGCTTGACTATTAGAGATAGAAGAATGAATGCTTGAGTGTTAGAGATAGAAGAATGAATGCTTGAGTGTTAGAGATAGAAGAATGAATGCTTGAGTGTTAGAGATAGAAGGAGAGATTGAGTGTTAGAGATAGAAGAATGAATGCTTGAGTGTTAGAGATAGAAGAATGAATGCTTGAGTGTTAGAGATAGAAAAATGAATGCTTGAGTGTTAGAGATAGAAGAATGAATGCTTGAGTGTTAGAGATAGAAGAAGGAGTGATTGAGTGTTAGAGATAGAAGAATGAATGCTTGAGTGTTAGCGATAGAAGAATGAATGCTTGAGTGTTAGAGATAGAAGAATGAATGCTTGAGTGTTAGAGATAGAAGAATGAATGCTTGAGTGTTAGCGATAGAAGAATGAATGCTTGAGTGTTAGAGATAGAAGAATGAATGCTTGAGTGTTAGAGATAGAAGAAGGAGTGATTGAGTGTTAGCGATAGAAGAATGAATGCTTGAGTGTTAGAGATAGAAGAATGAATGCTTGAGTGTTAGAGATAGAAGAAGGAGTGATTGAGTGTTAGAGATAGAAGAATAAATGCTTGAGTGTTAGAGATAGAAGAATGAATGCTTGAGTGTTAGAGATAGATGAATGAATGCTTGAGTGTTAGAGATAGAACGAGTGTTTGAGTGTTAGAGATAGAAGGAGTGATTGAGTGTTAGAGATAGAAGAATGAATGCTTGAGTGTTAGAGATAGAAGAAGGAGCGATTGAGTGTTAGAGATAGAAGAATTAATGCTTGAGTGTTAGAGATAGAAGAATGAATGTTTGAGTGTTAGAGATAGAAAAATGAATGATTGAGTGTTAGAGATAGAAGGAGTGATTGAGATTTAGAGATAGGAGTGATTGAGTGTTAGAGATAGAAGAATGAATGATTGTGTTAGAGATAGAAGGAGTGATTGAGTATTAGAGATAGACGAATGAATTCTTGAGTGTTAAAGATAGAAGGAGTGATTGAGTGTTAGAGATAGAAGAATGAATGCTTGAGTGTTAGAGATAGAAGAATGAATGCTTGACTATTAGAGATAGAAGAATGAATGCTTGAGTTTTAGAGATAGAAGAATGAATGATTGAGTGTTGGAGATAGAAGGAGTGATTGAGTGTTAGAGATAAAAGAATGAATGCTTGAGTGTTAGAGATAGAAGGAGTGATTGAGTGTTAGAGATAGAAGAATGAATGCTTGAGTGTTAGAGATAGAAGAATGAATGCTTGAGTATTAGAGATAGAAGGAAAGATTGAGTGTTAGAGATAGGAGTGCTTGAGTGTTAGAGATAGAAGGAGTGATTGAGTGTTAGAGATAGAAGAATGAATGCTTGAGTGTTAGAGATAGAAGAATGAATGCTTGAGTGTTAGAGATAGAAGGAGTGTTTGAGTGTTAGAGATAGAAGGAGTGATTGAGTGTTAGAGATAGAAGAATGAATGCTTGAGTGTTAGAGATAGAAGAATGAATGCTTGAGTGTTAGAGATAGAAGGAGTGTTTGAGTGTTAGAGATAGAAGGGATGATTGAGTGTTAGAGATAGAAGGAGTGATTGAGTTTTAGGGATTGAAGATGAAGCGCTTCAGTATTCCAATAAATCGAAATGACTTGTCTCCATTTCAAGATGGCCTCCTCAGTGCCCACTGTACTGGGCACCAATCCTCAAATGTGTCCATGAACAGTATGTAAGTGGCAGGCAGAAGTGCTGGTGCAGGGTATGCTGAATGGATTTGGAGGTCTGTGAAATGGGCTTTGCATTCTCTCTGCCTCAGCATCACACCCTCTGCCTCACCAGCCCTGCTCCACAGTGCCACCTCACACATAATGGGCACAACTGCAAAACTGGCAGCGCCCACTTCGATCACCAACATCTCAGTACAAAGACCCACCCACTGCCAGGCCCCCTCACTTACAGCAGAGGGAGGGCACAGCCCCTCACCCTCCCTTCCTGCTTCAATAGATTCTGCACTAAAGCTGAGCTCTGCAATTACACGAATCCTCGAAACTGGCTCAAACCTTCATTGGTATTTGAAGTGTAAGATGTGTCACTGGTTTTTAAAGAAACGGATGCATAATTGGGGTGAAGAACTCTGCAGCATAACAATTACCACTTGAGCCATTTCAATTATAGAAGGTGCAACACCACGTATTGTCTCCAGCACAGAGTAATTAGCCCTCCCTAACCTGCCCCAGCTCACACATTTAAGAGGTTTAGGACATGTGGTCATGCATAATGATACAGAAAGGAATCCGCTGGTGCAGGGGGCAGTGAGTGAAACACAGCAATGCTCAGATAAGAATGCGGAGAGTGACCCCGCTGGTGAAAGGGGCAGTGAGTGAAATACAGCGATGCTCAGAGTGACCCCGCTGGTGAAAGGGGCGGTGAGTGAAACACAGCAATGCTCAGATAAGAATGCGGAGAGTGACCACGCTGGTGAAAGGGGCAGTGAGTGAAACACAGCAATGCTCAGATAAGAATGCTGAGAGTGACCCAGCTGGTGAAAGTGGCAGTGAGTGAAACACAGCAATGCTCAGATAGGGGCAGTGAGTGAAACACAGCGATGCACAGATAAGAATGCTGAGAGTGACCCAGCTGGTGAAAGTGGCAGTGAGTGAAACACAGCAATGCTCAGATAGGGGCAGTGAGTGAAATACAGGAATGCTCAGATAAGAATGCTGAGAGTGACCCCGCTGGTGAAAGGGGCAGTGAGTGAAATACAGCGATGCTCAGAGTGACCCCGCTGGTGAAAGGGGCGGTGAGTGAAACACAGCAATGCTCAGATAAGAATGCTGAGAGTGACCCCGCTGGTGAAAGGGGCAGTGAGTGAAACACAGCAATGCTCAGATAAGAATGCGGAGAGTGACCACGCTGGTGAAAGGGGCAGTGAGTGAAACACAGCAATGCTCAGATAAGAATGCTGAGAGTGACCCAGCTGGTGAAAGTGGCAGTGAGTGAAACACAGCAATGCTCAGATAGGGGCAGTGAGTGAAACACAGCGATGCACAGATAAGAATGCTGAGAGTGACCCAGCTGGTGAAAGTGGCAGTGAGTGAAACACAGCAATGCTCAGATAGGGGCAGTGAGTGAAATACAGGAATGCTCAGATAAGAATGCTGAGAGTGACCCCGCTGGTGAAAGGGGCAGTGAGTGAAATACAGCGATGCTCAGAGTGACCCCGGTGGTGAAAGGGGCAGTGAGTGAAACACAGCAATGCTCAGATAAGAATGCTGAGAGTGACCCCGCTGGTGAAAGGGGCAGTGAGTGAAACACAGCAATGCTCAGAGTGACCCCGCTGGTGAAAGGGGCAGTGAGTGAAACACAGCAATGCTCAGATAAGAATGCGGAGAGTGACCACGCTGGAGAAAGGGGCAGTAAGTGAAACACAGCGATGCACAGATAAGAATGCTGAGAGTGACCCAGCTGGTGAAAGTGGCAGTGAGTGAAACACAGCAATGCTCAGATAGGGGCAGTGAGTCAAATACAGGAATGCTCAGATAAGAATGCTGAGAGTGACCCCGCTCGTGAAAGGGGCAGGGAATAGCTATTTAGGGTTGGGGGATATGGTCCAATGTTGGTCAGTACCCACCCTTTTGTTTTGTTATTAAATCCGTGGGTAACATGTGCATTCTGCCTCCCCGGGTGCAGGGCAGATTGGGGGTTAATCCCACAAGTCAGTCTCCTGGAGGTGCAGAAGGACTGTTTGGGCTGTTTTTGGGGAGGCACAGGCCTCTACCTCTTCTTTTATGAGCATTTTCCCTGGTGTCCAATGAGCTTTAAGACTGTTGGGCCCATTATGGGTTTGAGGCTCAGCCCGATTCCTGGGCGAGCCACCGTCAAGGGGAGCTGTACACCCCGCGAGCAGGTTTTCATTATTGGGCAGGCCAGCTTCTTCGGTGGCCTGGTGGGCGGTCGACCGCCAGTGGACCAAAACACCAGATCCTTCACTGACCTTCTGGGTACGCTTCCACCAGAGCCTTTGTTAGCCTGGTGGCTGCAGTGTCGGTACAAGGCATAGCCATTGTGGGCAGTAGTCCAGGGCCCCCACCTTCCATTGGGCCTCACACGGGAAAGTGAGCTTTCTCTCTCTCTAGCTCACCGCTATCTGTTTCTATATTTAAACCTCTCGGGCAGATGTACAAGCCCCTTGCGTCACTTTTGCATCACTTTTAGCATTTTAACAGTGACGTAAACGTGGCGCAAGGGGCTTGTAAATCTGCCCCCTCTTCTCCATACCTAACTCTGACCCTGAGACTGTCATCTCATGTCGCATTTCAACTCTGTTTGTGTGCTCCCGTTTGTGAACGTTTGCTTGCAGAAATGAGGTAGTGTAACTGGTGGCCAGCCAAACCTGGTCCCACGTGGACACCCAGCGCCCACACCAGGAGCTTTAGATAAATCATCGACAGCAAACTGGACATGACTGCACAAGTCAACGCCGTCACTGCATCCTGCTTCCACACCCGACGATGCTGAGGAAGATCTTCAAATGTCTCCGAACCAACACTAGGACAACTGTCACCCAAGCCCTAGTCAGACATAAGTACATTTTACTTTTGCCCCAAGGAGGAAGGTATCATGGGGCAGATCTACAATGAAAGTGACGCAGTGCACTCCGCAAGCCATTTGGCTGCGCCGCACTGAGTCACTTTCAAAGCACAGGGATGCGACATATCTACAATCATATGTCGCATCCCTGCGCTGGCGCACAAACTGCAGCCATGCGCCGGCGCAGACACCCTTGCACCATGGTGCAAGGATGCCTGCGTCATCGGGAAATTGTAATCGTGCAGGAAGGAGCACCTTCCTGCACAAAAACAATCATACAGGCATTTCCTCTTTCAATGTGTGCTGTAGAATGCTGCACGCATTGAAAGAGGAAAAAAAACGAGGAGAAATGAAAACATTTCTCCTCGTTGTGCTTCCCTACGCCTCCCCTGGGGAGGCGTAGCATTCACACGCATTTCCAGGTTTACCCCTCCTCGTAAATCTGGAAATGTGTCTGGTTCGATGGGTGTTGCGTGGGAACACCCACAGCAACACCCATGGAACGCCCCTTTCATGCAAGGTGCTGCGTGTGAAGGGGCCGTATTTACAAAGACAGGAAAAGCCACGCAGGGTGGCTTTTCCTGTCCTTGTAAATATGGAGCAGTAAGATACATCACAATAAGTGACGTACCAGTGGTGCAGGGGTCTTGTAAATCTGCCCCCATAAGTATTGCGGAGGTCTGACCAGTGTTCCGTGTGCTGGCCCCGTGCAACGGAAGCTGCGAGTATTCCCTTGTAAGGACCCTTGCTGGACCAGAGAAGAGGTTTTCAATCAGGAGATACTGAGGCCAGGAACCACCCCTTGTATCTGCCCCATGTTTCCAAATAATGATGCATGGGAGAGATTGAATTTGGTCTGGAATTCTCTGAATGTTTTAAGGGTATCCCTAAGAGCTGCTCACGGTGCTTGCAATCTTGAGAGCACAAACATACGAAGACAATCGTGAGTTACCTTACCTGTGTGCACCATTACTGTGCCAGAGAGGGGATGAGTAAGGAAGCCATGGAGTAACTGCTATGAGGCCATGCACACACTTCCACATGGTGTGCATGGCTCTGATAATCAGATTGTCCGTTTGATGAGAAGTGGTTCCTAGATTCCTGTTACCAGTAGGATATCCTCTTCGGTAGCTACCCTAAGTTGGAGGTACAGAGATATGGGTAGCCAATGGACTACCTTAGAAAGGGGGGGTGCCGTGTAGTATGAGGACGTGTGGGGCCATCTCAAACCCCATGCTTGAGCACGGGTGTTTGGTTTATTCATGTTCAGTCTGGAACGGACAGACCCCCATATGAAGGATTTTATGACCAAATCACTCTGTGCCAACTGTTTTTTTTTAGAGAATAAGGGTCTGATTTACATTTTGACGCACGGGTTACTCCGTCACAAGAGTGATGGATATACTGTACACCAACATATTAATCCCACAGGATAGAATGAATTTATATTTAGGCGGACGGGATATCCGTCACTGTTGTGATGATGTAACCGGTCCGCCAAGATCAAAATCAGATCCGTAGATTGGGAACACACCAAGGGTTTCATTTATGAGAAGTGACACATCTCTGCGTGAAAGCAGCGATGCGTCAATTCTCAGTGCGCCCTCCTTGCGATACCAATGATGCGTCATATTTACAGTATGACGCATCATGTCGCAAGGAGTTACAGATACGCCAGCATTTCTGATACATCTGTATAGCGCAAAAGTGACGCATTGCTGGAGTGTGTCAAAAAAGTGACGCAACTCCAGCAATGTAATGTATGTAATGTAATGTAAAAAGAACTTATAAAGCGCAACTAACACCAGACGGTTTCTTGGCACTGGGACATAGAGAAAAACAGACAATCCATGGGGCAGAGAGGGATTAGTTATAGGCGTCACGAAACAGGTGGGTTTTTAGGAGAGCCTGAAGTGGGTTAGGGGGGAGGCCAATCTCACGCCTAGCGGGAGGGCATTCCAGAAGGATGGGGCAAGGAATGAGAACCTCCTTTCAAGCCCCATGTGAAAGGGCCTGCGTCAGTCTTACGCCTGCTGCGAGGCAGGTGTAAGATATTGACGCATTTGCACCCTAGAAGTGACGCAGTGAAATCTCATAGATTTCACTGCGTCACTTCTACGACCCTTTCTTGCGTCACAACGCCCCCGCATACATTATACCTGGCGCAGGTATAATGTGGCGCAGGGGTTTACAAAGTGACGCATCTACCTAGATGCGTCACTTTGTAAATATGGCGCAACAAGGCACATTTTTTACGCTGCTGGTGTGTCACAAAAAGTGACGCACCGGCGGCATAAAAGTGACGCACGGCCTCATAAATAAGGACCCAAATAGGTAGTTGTATCTGGGCACGATGACCATTTTCTTAGTCTGGACTTTTTTCCTAACAGAAAATTGAAGAGCAGACCGCTTGTTAAAATGGCTGCGGGTTTTGGTGAGTAGATATTTTAAGAAGGATCTCCAGATATGTCATCCTTCGCGGAACCTAACAGACTTGGAAGCCCTCAACGCATGTTCTCTTGGTGACCCAGGACTTGGGCATCACCTCGCATTTATCCCAGTTTACCTGCAACGGGAACACTTCGAGAATGGGCTCAGGTAGACAGTGGGGTGGGCAAGGATTCGACGGGGCCAGCAAGAGTCATTGGGGTTTCGCCATTATAGAAGAGTGCCTTCACAGAGGTCGTAGTAGCAGATACTCCATTGATACGAAGGGGAAGTTAGACTGCGGTCTAGAGGTTCCAGAGCTAGGAGGAACCGTAGCAGGGAGAGAGGGAAGCCTCATGCCTCCTTTTATGGAGAACTTGTATGAGAGAAAGGTGCCTCAGTTGAGTTGTGCCTCAGGGGTTTGGTAGAGCCATCTGACCTTGTCTATAAACTGTTGACCCAGACCTATCCTGTCCACTACTTCAAACCGGTAAGACCACTCTACTCGGTCAAAGACCCTTAGAAGGTGTGCCGACATCCACAGATCACCCCTGGATGAGCACCTGGACTGAAGCCAGCTTGGGAATGGTGCACTAGGGATAGGATAGCTTTGAATAGCCTCGTCGCCACTCTTTTGGCCAGGATTGTTATGTCCACATTTATTAGTGAAATGGGCCTGTGGCTTCCGCTTTTCACAGGATCCTTGCCTGCTTTCATCTCTAAGGTAAGGATCCCTTTATTGAAGGGAGCTCAGAGGGAGTGAGACTCCGCAGCTTCTCTGTAGGCCTCGTGGGGCACAGGCACCAGCTGGGATTTACAGGTTTTGTAAAATTCGGCAGGAAAGCCACCTTCCCTGGGAACTTTCACATGGGGAGATTGGAAACAGCTTGACTGATCTCAGCTGTTATGTCACCTCTGGAGTCTCCTGCCTTATCCTGACCGTGACTGGAGAGGCGGTGAGAGGAGAAACCTCTCTTCGGCCTCTTGGTCAGTGTCCTCTGAGGCCTTGGAAAGAGGTTCGTAGTAAGAGTCACGCGCCTTCATGATGTCGCACGTGTCTATTCCGGAGGTCTTGAGTATCACGTGCTGCCGATACTGCCACGGTGCCCCCCTCTGCTGTAAGTGAAGTGCCAGCACCCCACCCGCTTCCCCAAAGCCACCCCCGTTTTGCAATGGAGCCATTTTGATTTTGTTTTGGATTTTTCTTCTCTACTGGAATAGAAGGTATGAAGAGCAGATGTCTCTGTTTCCAGGTGTTGGGGTGGGGTAGGGAAGAAGTGCGGCCATTCTGCACCCTCAATTTCACCATCTCACCCTCCAAGCACTTCTTGCTTTGAGGGCCTCCCTGTTTTTAAGTGTGGGGTCCCTCGCCACACGGCCTCTTCAGACTCTCATACCCACTGCCCGTAACATGGGGCGGGGGGGGGCTGTCTGCACATTCCCTCCGCAGTAGGCACCGATATATGCTTTAAGCAGACGTTTGTCGACCTGGACGCTGAAGCGAGATGTGGTCAATCACTAGTGCCCCCAAACCCCCCCAGCGGTTTACGGTGGGCTAGTTTGAGAGAAAGTAATACCAAACTATGATCAGTTATGCCACCAGGTAGTATGCCAGAATACAAGGTCAGTTTAGTAATGGTCCTGGTGTAAGGAGAAAGACTATCCTGGAAGAGAAACCTTGAACCCTGGAATAAATGGTGCAGCTCCTGTCCCTTGGGTGAGCTATGTGCCACACATCATGCTATGGGCCACACATGCTACCTTCGAGATTATTGTATGCATTTTAAACTTTGTAGCATTTGTATTAGTGCTATATTCCTCAATGTTATTGTTAATTAACTGTATGCAACGGTTTTCATTAATCACGCATAATACAACTTACTCACATTGGGCCCGATTCACAGAACTAACTTAGGACAAAATCCTAAACTTACTACCATTTTGGTATTCACAGAAGGCACTTACTCATTTCGGTATTCACAGAAGTTAGGAGTCCTAACTTTAGGACTCCTAAATGCCTTCTGTGAATACCGAAATCCTTAAAATTAGGATTTTTCTCAGTTTAGTAGTAGTAAAGTTAGGACTGCTAACTTTAGAACTCCTAAATGCCTTCTGTGAATACTGAAAGTCTGAAAATTTATATTTTTCTCAATTTAGTAGTAGTAAAGTTAGGACTCCTAACTTTCTGACTCCTAAATGCCTTCTGTGAATACCAAAAGTCTTAAAATTAGGATGTTTCTCAACTTTACTACTACTAAACTGAGAAAAATCCTAATTTTAAGACTTTCGGTATTCACAGAAGGCATTTAAGAGTCCGAAAGTTAGGAGTCCTAACTTTACTACTACTAAATTGAGAAAAATCCTCATTTTAAGACTTTCGGTATTCACAGAAGGTATTTAGGAGTCCTAAAGTTAGGAGTCCTAACTTTACTACTCCTAAACTGAGAAAAATCCTAACTTTAGGACTTTCGGTATTCACAGAAGGCATTTAGGAGTCATAAAGATAGGACTCCTAACTTCTGTGAATACCGAAATGAGTAAGTGTCTTCTGTGAATACCAAAATGAGTAAGTGTCTTCTGTGAATACAAACATGGTAGTACGTTTAGGATTTTGTCTTAAGTTAGTTCTGTGAATCGGGCCCTAAGTGACTTGCTTTCTTGTAGGGAAAACAAGATGAGTCATTTTGAAGTGGAGCATTTCTTGGTGATTGGAAAAGATTAAAAAAACTTAAAGCAACGAGCACTAGGCCTGCAAATGAGGAAGTCATTCAAACACCTTGCAGGGCTCAGGCTCTGCAGAAGATCTTATGTTAGGAACAAAGATCAGCAACGGCTCAGATGGGGCAGGTTTATGAATTATGATTTGGGGATCACACTGGTGCAAGATCACACATGGATCCACAACGCTTTTCAAAGCTTGTATATGGGGCCCATCTGCTATCTAGGATTGCTGGTTATTAATATCATTATCTGTGTGCATGAAGTATAAATGCTTGCATTTATTATATGAATCGACAAGGTTACTTTCCACGATAATTGTACGATATTGTATGTAGGTATAGCGAAGCTCTACCGCGCATCCTCAACACCTCCATTGACTCAGCCACATTCCCGGACCCTTGGAAACATGCCACCATCATTCCCCTGCTCAAGCAGCCAACCGCTGACCCAGCCACGCTCTTCGACTACAGACCGATCGTCCTCCTCCTACCATACCTGGTAAATGTCTTAGAGAAACTAATTAACCGACACCTCAGCAACCACCTGAGGTTGCCCCTCGTTGCAACTCAGTCTGGATTCAGGCCCTACAACAGTACAGAAGCAGCATTCGTCGCCAGCACAGATGAAGATCCGCATGATTCTTGACAGAGGACACGTGGCACCCGTCATTCTCCAGGACCTCTCCGCAGCATTTGACACCCCACCCTCCTTAGGCGCCTGCACTGGATTGTCCTTCAAGGACCCACTCTCTGCTGCATCTGTACCTTCATAACAGATTGAACACAAGCTCTCAGCCTGGCACCCTACTCGTCAGAAGCCTGCAGACGCATTGTCAGAGTGCCTCAAGGTTCATCTCTCAGCCTCACCCTCTACAACGCACACATGATCCCACTGGCCCACTTCAACCACACACACATCAACATCCTCTCCTACGCCAACGACATGTAACTAGTACTCGCCCTCTCAGATAAGACGCCCAACAGAAGAAACAAGCTCACCGACTACCTGACCGAAGCCGCTAACTAGATGAAAGCCAACTGTGTCAAGCCCAACAAGGACAAGACAGAAGTAGTGAACTTCAGCAAGAACACCTCACCATGGGATGAGAACTCGAACCCACACGCAGAACCCATGCCAGGAACATCGGAATACCCAACAGCAAACAGGACGTGCTTGCACAAGTCAACACATCACTGCATCCTGCTTCCATACCCTGAAGATGCTGAAAAAGACCTTCAGATGACCCTCAAACAGCACTAGAAAACTGTTGTTCACGCCCTAGTCTTCAGCAAGTTGGACAATGAGAACACCCTCAGTGCCGGGATCTCAAAGCAACCCACTAGAAGACGACAAACCATCCAGAACTCAACAGACAGACTCACCCTCAACCTTCCACGCAGAACTCACACACCTCAGGATGATCCACAGACTTCTGATACACAAACGTGTCCAGTTCAAACGCCTCACACATACATTCAAGGCACTAGACAACTCAGGCCCCAACTACCTGAACATTCCCATCTCCTTCCACCAACTGCACAGACACCTCTGCTCTGCAGGACTCCTTTACACACACATCCCTCTCTTACACAGGGCCAGATCAGCAAGACGGGTGTTCTCTTACATCACTACTAAAGCGTGGATCGGACCCCCACTAAACATCAGAGCCTTCACCTCTCTTCTTGAATTCCGCAAGAAGTGATATTTCACTTTACGAATGCACATAACATAACACGTATTCCCCAGAAAAGCCAAATCCTGGGTGAAATTTTGCCTGGCTTTCCGTGCTGTATCACCTTCATTTAATATGACGTGTTTTCTTCAGTGAATTCAAAATATCTTTAGTTAGTGTGAAAGTGATTTATAGTTCTCTTTGTAAAAGCAGAATGAATCGTGTTTTGACTTGGCTGATTGCTGGTTAAGATACTCGAGAGTCAAAATGATGGGAGAATAATCTCTCAGTAAATACAGAACATTTTTAGAAAATTGTGGAATTATAAGTAGGGGAAGGCGTAACCAGCATAATTCTCTGCAGTGGAATTACCTCAAAATTGTTCGTGATTATATGTAATTATGTAAGAACCACAACCCAGCATAGTGCTATTTTCTTAGGGGAAAATTCACCCTTACATCCAAAATGATCCAGAGAATGCACTTTGCACTCACACAATAGTACTATACGCTACAGGGCGCGAACAGCAGTAGCCAGCAGGCACTTGCTCTCTCTTAGTTCGTCATTCCTGTGCTCCACTGGTAGGATTTTTCCCCAAATTTCTCCTAACTGCTCAAGCTGGCGTATTGACGTAATTACATAATTTCGCAACACAAGAGTAATGCGTAATACTGAAATTACTCCAATAATTTCAGCATAATTAACATTTTGACCAGGCCTAATTACAAAGCTGGAAGGCCCAATGAACTCCCAGCTGAATTCTATGCAAAATTTGTGCAAATGTACAAAGTTATAAAACCAACCTTCCAAAGTGATGTTGTCTCGAGTTATCACAGCATTTCCCAAGCAAGGCATAAAAGATGTATTCAATCTTGTTGACCTGTTTTGTTTTTTAATAAAGGCTTCTAGGTCTTTACCAAGATCTTCAGGTTATTGACAAAGGGGTAAGTCTCAGGAGTCAGATGGTGCAGTGGAGGGAAGATGGTGAACCACACCGAAGGGCAGTGGCTGTCTGATAAGGCGAAGGTGGAGCGGGGTACACGGGTACCCCTGTCGGATGTCAGGAGGACATTTAACACAGCCATGTGGGCCCTACAAGATACAAATCTAAATCCAGTATTTGTAAACCGTGAACTACTCACCCCTAAGGGTCTCAAGGCGCTGGGGCTGTCGGGGAGAATACGCGATCTACTGCCCAGAGTCACATGCTAAGCTGCCGCCAATGATCGAACCGTGAGCCCTGTGCTCCGGAGTCAGCCACCCTGACCGCTGCGCCACACCTCTCTCAGGGCAGGTTTGCACCAACAGGTATTTATAAACTGAACAAGAGCCTTACATGTCTCTCCTGCTGCACAGATAGGTGACAAATGAGATGTCCGTGTGGGCTGCGGACACGCGCGCATCACTCAAGTGACTACGCCTGGGTAGACATTTTTTCCGTTAGTTTCCTCCATCTATATAAAAACCTACCGGCCTGACATTGTAATGGCCACAAAAGTGTGGATCAGGCTGCTCAATTCTACAGCATGCCACCAATATACAGAAACAGATGCCATTTCCTCTCAACATCCTGATCAGACTATGAGACCTTTAAAATTATAGCAATTAGTTTTGAAGCCTTTTTCAGTTACAAACAAACTCGACCAGGATGACATTTTTTTTAATGAAATTCCCTCAGTCAGTAAGATAGAGGGAGAGCTCATTTTATAGCCTCATCTCTTCTGGAGCTCTGGGGACGAAAATGGGTCATAATTTGACACAATTCTTTGAACAGAATGCTCTGCTGAGTAGAGAAGGGAAACTAAAAAAGATGGCGCAAGAGCCACTATCCGTGAACAGTGTGAGCGAGTGTCTGAAGATGGCGACCCCGCTGTGGTTACTTTTTCTTTTTACACCATTCCCTCTTTAAAGTGATCCCTGGAGTTTGGGAGAGCTGAATGAACTCATTGAGATACATACTGGGATATAAGAAATCTTGGGTCGCCATTATCACCGCGATGATGCTGGTGCAGCCAGGGAGTTTCTGAGTGGCTGATTCAGAGTTTTGGGGATAAGTACTCTTTCACAAGCAATTGTTTACTCTGCCACAAAGGTTATGGATATCCTGTCCACTGAATTCTATAGTGCCACAGGACGTAATGAGCTTGTAACTGGGTGGGTGGGATATGCGCATATCTGCCAACTTGAAGAACAATCTCACAGTGTGAGGAGGGGGCGGGGCTTTAAAGTGGGGCGGCATTGTGCTGAGGCACTTATAAACCACCCTCCTCCCCTCCAAAAAAAAGCTTGCTGAGGCTTGTGCCCATGTCCTGGGATGTTTGCAGTTCAACACCTCTGAAAATGAGCTGGAAAACCACTATAAACACTGCTTTTCAGCTCGTTTGCCCTACCACCATGTGATATCGGCTCCACATCTCTGGGAGACTATGTGATGGGAGCCTATTGTGTGTCACACAGGTATGTATGCATTACATTTGAGATAGAGAACCTGTACGCCAAACTCTTAATCAGGCCCAATAGTTTCATTTGAGGTCCTAGGGTTTCATCTGAGACCCAAGGGTTTTATTATAGGCCCAACAGATTCATTTGAGGCCTGTAGGTTTCATTTGAGACCCAAGGATTTGATTTGAGACCCAAGGATTTGATTTGAGGTCCAAGGGTTTCAATTGAGGCCCAAGGGTTGTATTTAAGGCCCAAGGGTTTCAATTGAACCCAAGGGTTTCATTTGAGGCCCAAGGGTTGTATTTGAGACCCAAGGGTTTCAATTGAACCCAAGGGTTTCATGTGAGGCCTAAGGGTTTCATGTGAGGCCCAATGGATTCAATTGAGGCCCAAGGGTTTCAATTGAGGCCCAAGGGTTGTATTTGTGGCCCAAGGGTTTCAATTGAAGCCCAAGGGTTTCGATTGAGGCCGATGGGTTTCATTGGAACCCCAAGGGTTTAATTTGAGGCCAGATGGATTCAATTGAGGCCCAAGGAATTCAATTGAAGCCCTAGGGTTTTATTTGAGGCCCAAGGGTTTTATTTGAGGCCCAAGCATTTCAATTGAGGCCCAAGGGTTTCATTTGAGGCCCAAGGGATTCAATTGAAGCCCAAGGGTTTCAATTGAGGCCCGAAGGTTTCATTTGAGGCCCAAGGGTTTCATTTGAGGCCCAAGGGTTTCATTTGCAACCCAAGGGTTTCATGTGAGACCTAAGGGTTTCATTTGAGGCCCAAGGGTTTCATTTGAGACCCATGGGTTTCATTTGAGGCCCAAGGGTTTCATTTGAGGCCCAAGGGTTTCATTTGAGGCCCAATGGTTTCAATTGAGGCCCTAGGGTTTCATTTGAGGCCCAATGGTTTCAATTGAGGCCCTAGGGTTTCATCGGAGTTCCAAGGGTTTTAGTAGAGGCCCAAGGGTTTCATCTGAGACCCAAGGGCAGCAGTGTACTGAATTGAAATCTCTTGGTCCTTGCAATGCTAGATGCTCTGCTGTTGAGCAACACTCCTCAGATCTTACCACTGAAGGAGCACAAATATTCTTAAAAAAAGCATGGTATACAACTGGGTTAAGTATGCCTAACTTAGAATATTTGGCAGAACCCAAGGCTACCAGAAGTTACACTACACACTCCTTTGTGGAAGGACTGCTTCATAACCAGAGGGAATGATTTATTAAAGCATTCATGAGTAGAGGGATCAGCACTGCAGATGGGATCTTTTATGTACTCTCCCTGTCTTTGTGAGTTGGTCTGAAATGCCCAACGCCCTATTAGTAAAAGCACAAAGAGGGCACAGGACTTTCTGTTTGTACTAATTGCAGATTACATTTTTTTAATCTTCCCATGCCAGTACCTTTTCTGGTATTTTGGGCCAGTTCACAGTGGTGTGTAAGAGTATTAACGGGGGACGGCATTCCATATTCAGGTAGGCCCTTGTGGAGAGGCCCTCCCAGTGCTTTACAATGAGAGTTGCTCCTCTTGGCCAGACAGAGGAATATACAACTTTAGAAAGTTGGGTGAAGTGGGTGCCCCAGCCGGGTCTGACACATTTGCTCAAACACAGATTGTCACAAAATTAGTGACGTCCCTGTCTGCACTGACCCCGGGCTGATATTCAGGCCTGCTGAAGACTAGAAAAGATGTCAAATAGGGCTGCACTTTGATGTTGTGTCTTGTTTATAACATTACAGCCCTGACGAAGTTCCCCCTGGAAAAGATTCAGGAACGGAACGCGTTGGCTGTGTGCCAGTTTTAAGAGAATTACTGAAAAAAGGACTAAATTATGGAATTATTTTTTACGCTGCTTCTTTGACTCCAAGAAAGAGTGCACCTTCCAATTTCTGTTTTCGATCTGTATTTATATTTATTTAGTCCTGCGCAGCTTTGTCGCAACCTAAAATATTTACTTGTGGCTCTGTCCCCACAGTCATGAAATCTAGATGGAGGCTACAATGTGCTGTAGGATAATAATACTAACATGTTTCTATAGTACTCGTGCCGCGCTAGTATGGAACAGCTGACCTAACTATAACTACCTCATGGTGACCACCACTAGCTAACAGTATATATATATTTTAAATAATTCAAATAAGAATCAAGATATTATAAAATAGTTTTAGTAGAGCGTGTTAGGGGTAGTGGGTAAAGGGTGGAGGAATATATTAATCTTCAGGTATCAACTATGAATCCTGGATAACAATAATGCAATCTATTGAATACATATTGTATTATTTTTAGAATAATTATTGCAAATTCATTTGAAAATAACCAAATTAAGTTTTAGGAATGGAACCTAAGGAATATAGGGGTAATGGGTGGGGAAATGTAATCAAGTATGATACCCATGTATTAATTATGTAATCTGTAATGATTAACTCCAGGTGGCCATCATGAGTTTCATGAGGATTTATTGAAGAAGGTTGCAGGATACAAAGATGAGTAGTAAAAGCCCGACCAGAAGCAGCCAGCATGCTGCTGGGCCCACTCCACTGTGTCTTCTCTGACAGATTCCCAACATTCTGAACAGCATCATCACAGCAACATTCCACTGGTGGTAAAATAGCATTTCATTTACAAGAGCAGGATACAGCATAATCCATATACTAAATATTGAATTATTTTTACAATAATTATTTCAAAATAATTAAAAAATAACAAAATAAAGTTTTAGCAGTGCTATGCAATAGATATAGGGGTAATCTTTGATACCTGAGTATTAAGTAGTCCCCTACATTTTTAATGTCTTCATGTCACCTTTTACTTTTGAGGGGCCCCTGGCGTCTATTGAATCAACCTTCAAGTACAGCACGCTTGCGGTCTTTGAACGGATGCAGAGCAGCTGGCTTAAATGTAACAAGGACAAGAAGGAAATTCTTCTGTTTGGTTGCCATGCATTGAATTGGTGGGAAGACCTCTGACCCTCTGCTTTGCTGAAACCCCCCCTCTCCCCACCTCCGTGGTGCTTTTCTGAGGACTCCTCCTGAGGCCGCCTTCAGAAGGCAACTGGAAACCTGGCTCTCCTCCCCTGGGGATTAGGGCTCATGAGCTTGGGCTGTGTATCGCTCTCAGCACCGAAACACTCCCTGAGTAGCCATACGCTCTAAAAAGCTACTCATTCATTCACTAAATATTATAATATTTTTAAAATAATTATTGAAAATTAGTTTAAAAATAACAAATCAAGTCTTAGAGCTGGATATAAGGGGTGTAGACGTAATGAGTGGGGAACTGTATTAATACTCAGGAATCAACCATAATACCTGGGTATTATTTATGTAATCCATTTAATAAACATTCGAATATTTTTTAAATTAGTATTGCAAAATATTTTTTAAATATCAAATTGAAGTTTAAGGAGTGTGATGGAGGGCTATAAGTGTAATGGGTGCACAAGTGTATTAATATTCAGGCTTCAACTATAATAACCTGGGTATTAATTATGTAATCAATTTAATAAATATTGTATTCTTTTTTAAATATTGAATGCAAATTATTTTGAAAATTAAAAAATAAAGTTTTAGGAGTGGGATGTAAGGAATATTGTGGTAATAGGTATGGAGGTGTAGTAATACCCAGGTATTCTTCTTATGATTTCAGGAGTCATGGTTAGTAGCAGATTTTCATATAAATGGGTTACGCTCTTTCTGTAAACCAGTAATTCCGGAGACTTCAGTAAGGGTAAGAAGGTTTAGCATTTTTTGTTTTTGTTAAACACACGGCGTTAAAGATCAAAACAATCTGTTCCTCACCTTGGTGTCAGATATATTTTGTGGGTAAATTATCCGCTGTAGATTTTCTAATCATACATTTTTATTATAATATATTCGATCACAGTAACCTTCACATAGCAGATAGTTTGCAAGAGGAAAATAACCTCAGCGAGACTCTCCTTGTGCATTATGTGGAATGGTGATTTTAGTTAATTAATAGTTAAAATACAATGGCTCGCAAGTGTTTGGGTTAGAAAATACTGAGGGCCATTTGATGACTCACTTCACTCACTCAATATATGGAGATGTTTTAAATAGAATCATGGTTTCAAGTGATTTATTATTTTTAAATGAGTGTTCCAGTGAAGGTAGTGGGCAATTCCTGACCTTTATTGGGGGAGGTCACTCAAGTGTTATTGATTTTATATTATTACCCAGAAATGTTCTGAGTTTAATGGAATTTCACAGGGTCATTTCATATTGTTCTACTGATCATGATCCCCTGATGGCGTCTTTTAAATTGGATTATGGGAGAAATCAGATACCAAAATTCCCAAATAAGTATGACTTAAATCAGGGAAGTAGACTGCAATGGGATTGAGTAAGTCAGGGTTTTTGAACATAAAATAATTTGTGAAAATCTGAGTCTTATACTTGGTTGTTTAAATCATGAGTCCTCCTCGGAGGATATCATTCAGGATTTTGAAACCTTGTGCATCATCATATCTACAGAGCTGATGAAGAAAACTTCCCATCCAAAGGATAAGCCTTTAGCAGGTTGGTTTAATAGACCTTGTACTAAAGCTCACAAAGATCTAAAAGGCGCTCTTCAGGCATCCCCGCGGGATAAAAACCTAGGGAAGGTGTTGCGTAAGAATAATAAAGTAATGATAGAACAGAGAAAGGCTGGGCCCGATTCACAGAACTAATTTAGGACAAAATCCTAAACTTACTACCATTTTGATATTCACAGAAGGCACTTACTCATTTTGGTATTCACAGAAGTTAGGAGTACTAACTTTACTACTCCTAAACTGAGAAAAATCCTAACTTTAAGACTTTCGGTATTCACAGAAGGCATTTAGGAGTCCTAAAGTTAGTACTCCCAACTTCTGTGAATACCGAAATGAGTAAGTGCCTTCTGTGACTACCAAAATACGTAAGTGCCTTCTGTGAATACCAAAATGGTAGTAAGTTCAGGATTTTGCCCTAAGTTAGTTCTGTGAATAGGGCCCGCTGAATTTAGGACTGAAGCATGGCAAGATTTAGAGACAGCAAGTGCTCTAAGGGATTCCAAAAAGCTCTGGATATTTGTAGACGTCCCCTCTCAAAAACTGGATTGTCTAATTTTAAGTGTGACCTGGGTGGAACATTGTAGCCATATTTGTAATCCTTTTAATATAGTGAGTTCCCAGGTATGGGGTCAGGAATAGTGGAACATGATGTGATGGACCAAGCTATTAAATTTAGTGAATCAATTTCAGTTGAAGAGGTGGAGACTGCTATTGAGCAAGGTTCCCATCTAAACGCCCCGGGTCCAGATGGGAATCCACTTGATCTTTTGAAAGAAAACTCTCCCTTGTGGGCGCTTCTCGAAACAAATATAATAAGAGCTGTTATTGCTGGACCTCTTCCGATGTTTTGGAAAGCGGCAATAGTGATTCTCATCTTTAAGACAGGGGATAAAAATGACCCGGGGTGTTATAGGTAACCCTGGGCGTAAGTGGCGTAACAAGACTACGTGGATGTCCACGGAGTTAGGAACAAACTCTGCTCCGCCACCCACCTCCACCTCCCTATCAACAATTAATTAGACATTAATTAAAACTAAAAGTAAAAACACTTACTTGTACTGCGGCATCCCCGGGCTGCCCTCCTCCTCTTCCTCGCCATCTCTGGGTGATCAATGCGAAAACTGCGCATGCGAGAGCGCATGCGAGTGTGCATGCACATTTCTTGTTAGAAGTGCGCATACGAGCGAGCGCATTCGCAGTTTTTGCAATGATCATCCAGAGACGGCGAGGAAGAGGAGGAGGGCAGCACCGGGACGCCGTAGTACAGGTAAGTGTTTTTTTTTTACTTTTCATTAATGTCTAATTAATTGTTATTAGGCAGGGTGGAGGCGGGGGCTGGCCAACTCCGCTCCGCTGCGGAGTGTGTGGAGATCTGCCTACTCCATGTTCTCCGCAGAACGCAGAGTAGGCAAATCTCCGCAGACTCTGCGGGTGGAGTGGAGTTCTCTGCCCGCACCCAGTTATAGGCCTATATCATTAAGATGATGCCGAGGGTTCTTTTTGACCGTGTAGATTGTTGCGCATCGGAGAACAATATATTATCAAAAACCCAATATGGTTTCAGACGAGGTATGGGCACAGTAGAACAGAGCCTCAAATTGTCAATGATTGTCATCAAGTATACTGAAGTGCTCAGTACATCTTGCCTTCATGGACTTATCTTGCGTGTTTGACTCTGTCAATCGGGACAAATTGTGGTCTACGCTGGTAGACATGGGAGTAGAGCCACCTCTGGTTCTTTTATTACGTAGGCTCCACTCAAATACTATAGTTAAGATCGGACATGGTACCAATGGAGAGAAGTCTTTTAAATAGTGTACAATGCACTCCCGTTCCTTTATAAATTCAACAAGTTACTCCATTATTCAAACAATAATCCTAATATTGTGTGCTATGCAGTTTACCATATTATTCCAATACCCCAAGCAACACCAGTTGTTTGAAAACAGCATGCACTACTAATGAATGTATCACTGCAATTTCTTTCTTTTAAACAAACTAAATGTTTACATGCAGCTAGATAACTCTTGCAGTTATCGCAATTTACATTTATTAATGAACACAAGGGCATATTAGCAAGCGGCAGCGATAATTATCGCTGACCGCTGCTAGCGTGAGGAAAACTATCGCCCGCTATCGCTGGCGATAATCTCCATGGTGGCGTTGTATTAACAACGCTTCACGCCATGGAGATAAAAATCCCAGCGATAGCGGGTATTATCGCCGTTTTCAATGAAATATCGCTGGTTTTCCAGCGATATTCCATTGAAAATGGCGATAACCTTGCTGATAGGGCAGGGCAATCTTAGCCAATGTATCCACCTCCCATTGGATTACATGGCTAAGAACAGGTCACAAGCAGGCGTTAGGAAAGTAGCGTTAACTGTGGTTAGCGCTACTTTTCCGAATGCCCTGCTTATTAGCGAGCATCTTGTTAATAGGAGAAATGTCGCTTAGCGACATTTCTCCTATTATTTTGCCCTGGAACGCCACTTTGCATCTCATTAGAGATGCAAAGCTGGGCGTTATTGACAAAGGCGCAAAATCAGCAAAACACGCGATAGCGTGTCTTTGCTGATAGGGCGGAGAAATTATCGCCGCTTTTTCAAATCGCCTGCCTTGTTAATATGCCCCAGAGTTGTTTTTCAAAACTAATACAAAGTTCTCTCCTGTAATTTAAGTGGCATATAACAATGCCTCAAATTCCCATGAGTTGAAGAAAACCCAAATTCTTTAACATTCCCAATGCAATTCGGGATCACAGAGTCCCTTCTTCAGGGGAAACTAGAAACGAAGTAAGGAAACAGGGAGAGTTTGAAACCGATACGATTGATATTCTTCAGTTGAAAGAAAACTGAAAGATGAAAATCAGAAAGAATATAGGTGAACAAATAATGTGTTCTCCGATGAGCGAGTTTTAAATTCTGCCTTTGGAGGTTGGGGTTGGGTTCATGCAGTAGTACTCTGTGCTTTCTAGAGAGAAAAACACAAAGAGAGATGCATTTATGCAAGACAGGTTAACTTTTTTTCTCTCAATAGAATGATGAAAAGCGTGAATCACAGAAAAAAGAAAGGAAAAGATGCTTACATACTAACCTCATGTCAAAAAGAATAGAGAAAGTGATGGTGTTTAATGCCAGGCAGAGGCCAGATGCCTAAATATTAAAAGGATCTATGATTTCTCAAGTATAAACAACTGTTAAACAACTGAGTCTGAGTGCCCAGCAGCCCATGGGCAGTAGACCACATAAAACATATCCAGGAGATTAAAATAAGTAGATGCCCCTTGAAGCCTGATGTTGGACCCGGCCTCGTGGCGTGGCTCGCCTCTGTCCCTCCACACCCTGTGAGCGTAGGCCTGTACCCCGGGTTCCCTGCGCAGCATCCCCGTAAGAGTGGCCTGCACCCCAAAGCCTGGTCGCCTCACCCCCGATAAGCCCGAACCCTCCGTAAGCCACGACCAGGCCTGCCTTCCCCGCTCCACTCCCGGCTCCGAGCGCCTAACCTTGCATGCCCCACAAGGCCTGGACGCCATCTTCCCTTCCCGACATCCCTGTCTCCCTGGGCCTAGCGTGACTCCGGCCCCAGCGAAACCCAGACTCCAAAGGCACGCCAGTCCCGGCTGGGGGGTAAAGCGCTCCCGAGTGAGATAAGCCAGGGAGTTTCGATGGCACCTCCGGCCTCCCCGGCGGGGCTGGTTTCTGTCACACCTTTGGCCCTCCCCTGTGGGCCAGTTTCGATCACCCTTCTGGCCTCCCCGAGGGCTGGCTCCAGACCCGCTGGGCGTCTGGGAATCCCCGGACCCATCTTTCAAAGGGATCAAAGAGACAACCGCCGGACCTCGCCAATGACCCGCCCCCAGGGCCTGAGACCTCCGCCTGCGAGGGTCCGGAGATCAAAGAGCAGAAGGACTATAGCTGGGCCCGCCCGACATCTTGGACCTGAAGCCCTGCTGATCTGATCGCGGCTGACACTAAGAAGACTCATCTGGAACCATCGGAGCCCTGCTGACGCTGTCGCGGCTCGACCTCTACGAGACCATCCGAGCCCTGCTGACGCTGTCGCGGCTCGAGCTGAACTTGCACCATCGGAGCCCTGCTGACACTGTCGCGGCTCAACCTCTACGAGACCATCCGAGCCCTGCTGACGCTGTCGCGGCTCGAGCTGAACTTGCACCATCGGAGCCCTGCTGACGCTGTCGCGGCTCAACCTCTACGAGACCATCCGAGCCCTGATGACGCTGTCGCGGCTCGAGCTGAACTTGCACCCTCGGAGCCCTGCTGACGCTGTTGCGGCTCGAGCTGAACTGAACCACCCGAGCCCTGCCGACCTCGTCGCGGCTCGAGGAGTACTCTGGTCCGGCTGGACCATCGAGACCTCCATCACGACCGAGCCACCTCAACGGAGGTGAGGCAGCCAGTACGACCATCATCCCGTATCCCCCGGCTCGAGGATTGAGAGCTGTGCGTAGGGTACGCCTCGTACTGACCCAGAGACTAAAAGACTGTCCCGCTTCCCCCTTCCTGAACCCTCCAAGACTTTGTGGTCCCCTGACCGCCGTGTATATAAGAGTGCTTCTTGCGTTATCTGCTATATAAAGATCTTGTTACTAAAATCCACCGGTGTGGTGTCTGTTCGTAGTGTGGTGTGAGCTCAGTGTGTACGATCCTAGACCCGAAGTCCTCCCCGGTGAGGACCTCACAATCAAGACTCGGCAAGTTCTGTGGGAGAGGTGGGTCCTGAGGTGGTCGGGTGAGCACAACCGGGCCCTCGGGGATCGCCCCTTCTAACATCGGTGGCAGCGTCGCGATAAGAACCCGTGTCTAGGGATCGTACAGTACTGACACACTACCCGAACGAAGAACAACCATGAGCCTCACAAACGACGAGACCATCTTCCAGATGGAGCTTCTGAAGGACTATTCGCACCGTGAGCTCAAGCAATTCTGCAAAGATCTCCATATCCCGACGACGGGACTAAACACAGAAGATCTCCAACAAGCTTTAACAGCCTGGGTGGAGACCGGAGCCCAATCTCCAGCACCGACAGAAGCCGATGGATGGGGAGCCCCCCTGATCGAAACCCCCGCCCCAGAACGAGAAAGAACAGAGTCCGCGGCGCGACTCCCAGCACGGAGAGAGGTCTATCTCTGGAAGAGATGACCGACCGAGAACGCAACCGAAACCACGAGCTAGAACTAGCCCGTCTGAAAATGGAAGGAGAACTCAAGCTGGCCGAGAAAAAGCTAGCCATCGAACAGCTGCGGCTGCAAGGAGAACTGGAGGAGAAGAAGCTCCAGAGAGAACATGATGGAAAGAAGCTCCAGCTGGAGCACGAGCGCAGCATATTGGAAATAGAACTAAAGGCCCGGAACGAAGGCAACAAAACAGCAGCGTCCCGAGAGGCCGTTCCACCGGTGGAACCAAAGGTCCACATCCCCAAGGACGTGGTCAAAGAGTATTATAAAAACGATGACATCCAGCAATGGTTCAAGGCCTACGAGGTCGCCATGACCTCCCACCGAGTTCCGCAGAAAGATTGGGGAGCCGGGCTGTGGGGTCGATTCCTGAGTGAGGGGAGAGACACCCTACTCGACCTACCGTCCGCCGAACAGACCTCCTACAGCCACATGAAAGAGGCCCTCCTCACAAGGTACGGGCTCACCCCAGAAATGTACCGCCAACGCTTCCGAGACTGTAAAAAGATCCCGGGCACCACCTGGGTGGAATATGTCAATTTCTACAGCCGGGCCCTGGAAGGGTGGATCAAGGGCAGCAAAGTATCCACCTTCGAGGGGCTCATCGACCTCATTGCATATGAACATCTGTCCCTGAATTGCTTTGTGGAACTCCCACAGCACCTCCTGGACAGCAAGTTGGCTGACCCCCGGAAACTGGCCGTCGAGGCCGATCGCTGGGTGAGCACCAGAGTCCCCCGGGGTCCCGGGGGAGATTCGGGCCGAAATGAACAGGGTTCATCCCGCCAGAGGGGAGGAGGGAATCAGAATAGACAGAGGGGTTCCCAGGTAGGGTCCCCGCGTAGTCCCCCCAGAAACCAGCCAGGTACCTCGCCTCCCACCGCGCGCGCAGGGTTTCCCCCAGCTAGGCCAGGGCCCCGAGTCAGCCAAGCCTGCTTCCATTGCCAGCAACCCGGGCACTATGCCAATGACCCCCGCTGCCCGTTGTTCAAGAAGCCTGCCGCTGCAGGGCCCCCAGCGCGCCATATCACCTCCGTAGCCCTAGAAGAAGAGGAGGGAGAAGAGGAGTTTGAGGACGCAGACCCCGCGGCTATGATGTTAGTCTCCCTGGGGGATAGAGAAATGGTCCCCGGAGCTCCCCTACCCGACAACACAGAGAAGTACCGACAGCAGGTGACTGTCAATGGCCATCCCATAGGGGCGCTCAGAGACACGGGGGCCAGCATCACCGCCGTCAAACGGCACCTCGTCACCGAGGCCCAGATTGTTCCCCACATCTCCTGCAGGGTGATCGCAGCTGATAACTCCGTCCGCACCTGCCGGATCGCTCAAGTCCCGTTCGAATGGGGGGGCGTCTCTGGAGAGTTACGAGTGGCGGTCCGCTCAGACATGCCTGTGGACTGCCTGCTCGGCAACGATCTAGAGAGCTCCCCATGGCAGCGGGTTGAGAAAAGGACCCACCTGGAGATGGTGGGCCTGCCCGAGTGGGCCTGTGTGAGCACCCGGTTGATGACCGCCCGAAGGGTCACCCCCGAAGGGGCGACCTTAGAGGCGGCACCGGCGACCCCTGAGGGCCCCGAGGTCCCTGAACCCTCCAAGCCCACTGAGTTGTTCCCCGGGGAGAGCCTCCCCCCGACGCAGGTCCCCTTGGCCCTAGCGTCGATTCGACCCCGAGCTTGGACAACCGTCCTGAGCTGGCCCAGTGGCGCCAGGAAGGAGGACCGTCCCGAGAGGAATTCTGCCTAGAGCAGACCTCCTGTCCATCCTTGGTTGGGCCATGGCAGCAGGCCGCCGCCCAGGCTGCCGGTGACCAGTCCGGCTCCCACTTGGTATATTGGGAAAACGGCCTCTTATACAGCGAGCAAAAGTCCGCCGAGCTAGGGTCCGGCCGAGTGCTGGTGGTCCCCCTACGCTTCCACGGCTTCCTCCTGAACCTGGCCCACGATGTGCCCCTGGCGGGACACTTGGCCCAAGACAAAACATACCATCGCCTGGTCACCCACTTCTACTGGCCGGGCATGCGCTCCGACGTGGAAGCCCACTGCAAGTCCTGCCCCACGTGTCAGTCCAGCGGGAAGAGCGGAGGGAAGCGCAAGGCCCCCCTCCAACCCTTCCCCGTGGTCAGTACCCCCTTTGAGAGGGTGGGAATCGACATCGTGGGCCCCCTCGACCCCCAGACCTCCTTGGGCCACCGCTTTATCTTGGTGCTGGTGGACCATGCCACCCGATACCCCGAAGCCATTCCCCTCCGAACGGTGACCGCCCCCGTAGTGGGACGGGCCCTCATGGCCATCTTCTCCCGGGTGGGATTCCCCCGAGAAGTCGTCAGCGACCGAGGGACAAACTTCATCTCCAAGTACATGAAGTCCCTATGGCAACAATGTGGGGTGACGTACAAATTCACCACCCCATATCACCCCCAGGGTAACGGTCTGGTGGAACGATTCAACCGGACCCTCAAGGGAATGATCATGGGTCTCGAAGAGCCCCTGAGGCGTAAGTGGGACGTCCTCCTTCCCTGTCTCCTCTTTGCATACCGCGAGGTCCCCCAGAAGTCCCTGGGGTTCAGCCCCTTCGAGCTGCTCTACGGGCACCCCGTCCGGGGACCCCTTACCCTGATCAAGGAAGGGTGGGAGACGGCGGCCCCAGAGCCCCCGCCCGATGTGTTCGGATACATCCTGGCCCTCCGGAACCAGACAAGGAAGTTCTGAGAAATGGCCGAGGCAAACCTCGAGGCCAGTCAAGAAGAAATGAAACGGTGGTATGACCAGAATGCCACTCTGGTTGAGTTTCAGCCCGGACAGCGGGTCTGGGTGTGGCCCCGGTGGAGCCCTGTGCCCTGCAAGACAAGTGGACAGGGCCCTTCAAGGCGGTGTACCGTAAGAGCCAGGTGACCTACCTCATTGATGTAGAGTCCCCCAGGAACCCCTTGCGGGTCCTTCATGTGAACCGCCTCAAGCCCCACTTCGCCCGGTCCGAGTTGAGTTTACTCCTCGCCACGGACGATGGGGAAGAAGAAGAAACGGAGCCTCTCCCCGATCTCCTGTCCACGAAAGAAAAAGATGGTTCCGTAGAGGGGGTGAGTCTCTCCTCCTCCCTCTCTCCCGAGCAGCGCGAGGACTGTCGCCAGTTACTGGGACAGTTCTCGGACCTTTTCTCCCTCACCCCCAGCGTCACCAACTGGTGCGTCCACGACGTGGACACCGGGGACAGTCCACCGGTACGGCACAGAGCCTACCGCGTCCCTGACCGAGTCCGGGCCTGCATCCAGGCCGAGGTATCGAAGATGCTAGCTCTCGGGGTGGTCGAAGCCTCTGACAGCCCATGGGCTAGCCCCGTGGTCCTGGTTCCGAAGGCAGCCGCCCCCGGTGCTGTTCCCGAGCTGAGGTTCTGCGTTGACTACCGCGGGCTCAACGCAGTCACCAGAACCGATGCGCATCCCATCCCCCGAGCCGATGAGCTTATCGATCGCCTCGGGGCTGCTCGCTTCCTTAGCACATTCGACCTGACCAGTGGATACTGGCAGATCGCCCTCACCGAGGGAGCTAAGGAAAGGTCCGCTTTTTCCACCCCGGATGGTCACTACCATTTCCGGGTGATGCCCTTCGGGATGAAGAACGCCCCCGCCACCTTCCAGAGGCTGGTGAACCAGGTTCTGGCGGGGCTGGAGGAGTTCAGCGCTGCATATCTGGACGATATCGCAGTGTACAGTTCCCACTGGCCCGAGCACCTCCAGCACCTCTGGGAGGTGCTGACCGCCCTGAGCAAGGCTGGTCTCACCATTAAGGCAAGCAAGTGCCAGATCGGACAAGGGTCCGTAATCTACCTCGGGCACCAGGTCGGAAGCGGCCTCGTAGCCCCCCTCCAGCCCAAGATCGATGCCATCGTGGCCTGGGAGGCCCCCACGACCTAGACGGAGGTGCGGGCGTTCCTAGGGCTCACGGGGTACTACCGGAGATTTATCAAAGGGTACGGCAGCATCGTAGCCCCCCTCACGGAGTTAACCTCCAAAAACCAGCCGAAGAAAGTCAGCTGGACCTCCGCCTGCCAAGAGGCGTTCGAAGCGTTGAAGCACGCTATGTGCACCGCCCCCATCCTACAGGCCCCCGACTACTCACGAGAGTTTGTAGTCCAGATGGACGCGTCCGAGCATGGCATCGTGTGGTTCTTAAAAATCCGGACCCTGGTGTTTTCCCGATATCGAGGTCCAATACCCGTGTCACAAAACCTCAAAGCACCAAGACGATTTTGGTATCTATGAACCGATAATAATTAGGACACCATTCCTATGTATTTGCGTCACAATCGAAGGTTACCAACACCAAAAAAAATCGTAGTTTCCGTCCCCATCCCTTAAACTCCATTTTGTGAACGGCATCCATCTTGCATCTTGCCCTCATGTTAAGTCAATTAAAGGTCGAGCTTGATCAAAAGGGACACGTCCACCTTTTCGTGACTTCCCCCTGACCTGTCCCAACTGACTCCGTTGCCTTAGGCCAAACCTGTTTGGGCAGCTCCTCGCCCAGTGGCCGAATACGATAGCATCAATACATAACATTCCACAAACCATTCACTACATACAGACCATGCTTTCTGCAAACATGCACCTGTCCACATTCCTTGTTTATGGCCAGTTTTATGACTGGGTTGTACCTTTCTTTATTAAGGTTTCATCGATATCTGATGGGAGTTCCAGGCCTAACTGGGTAATCTATCAACAAACTGGACATCTAAAATATGGGCTTGCTTACATGACTCCGCTCTTTGTATTATTGTAGAAATATGTGTATAGCCATATCATAAACTCAGGAATTCTTGCTTGCAGCTATTATTTTTGTATATAAGGAGACGGCTGGTTCTGTAAAAACGAACAGTCTCCCGAGAACCTACTCTCCGTGTGGTGTACTTCTGAGACACGTGTTACTTGGTAGCTACCAATAAAACTTGATCTTTGACGGTAACTAGAAGACTCAGTGTTTCTGTGGTCCGGAATAAGGGAGAACTCAGAGGTCCTCGGGTGCTACCCCCTGGCACCACCGGGTTCCTAAAAACCCGGCACCTCAGTTGGCGCCCAACGTTGGGTGATATCAAGCGGTGACGGTCCAAGCCAGATGTTCGTGAGGAGCTTCGTGTGAAAATTCCGGAGGACGGCCAGCCACTTCAGCGACCCCTGTATGTCGACGTGGTTCCGAAGGTCTTTGCTGCGAGGTCCCCGCGTCCCGACGGCTACGAAGGACTGCTGCCCTGACTATCGCCTTGTTTTGGACCCAGTGATCCTTGGTAGAGCGAAACGATAGACGAGTCTTCTAGCGACGTCACAGATCTTCAAATACTTCAGTTAAGTATAAGTGGAGCGTCTCCCAGTCCTTAGTTTGTCCTTAGTTTTTGGTATCCTTGAGATATGCTTTGATTTGGTACTTGCAAGCCCCAAAGCCGAAGGACTCGTGTATTCACGAGATATATCGTAACAGATAATCCTTTGAAGTTTGAAGCTAGACTAGTGAGCGAAGATGCCTGGTTTTAGCAGACTTGGAAACTTGTTTTGTCTTGGTTGTAATAAGGACTCCCGATTTTAAGGAATCTTGTCCGGTTCCGCCAATTGGAACTCCAACGTATGAGCTCTATGTAAAGCACGGCGTAGGTCCTATAACATATAACGAAGTATGGATGAAATACACCCGCAAGGAGGGTGTTTTAAAATGGCCCCAATATGGTAGTTTCGACTCAGAAGTTTTAGATAACCTAGAGGTCAAACTGTTCAAGAAGAAAGCCCGACCGGCGATGTTTGACTCTTTCCGCTTATGGCGTAAAGAGGCCAAACAGAAGGAAATTAAATTAGAAAAGAAGAATAAGAGGGAAAGAGGTATTTCAGTAATGCAAGCCGCGATAAAATTTGAAGACAACGAAGAGGATCGAATAAGTGAGCAGTTGCACAGGCAACGTAAAATGGCAATAGATAAATGCTATCCCGTTTTGCCATCTCTTCAGCGAGAGACAGTAAAAGAGCGTGAGAAAGATCCATTAATGGCTCATTTGCTAAGTTCGCCACCACCCTATGCACAAAATGCCACAGCACCTCCGCAACCTTTAGTTGCACCTCTGGTAGCTGTTATACAGGCTCCTTTACCGCACTCACCGGCTACTCTTCAGCTGGCTCCTGTTTCTCTGGCGCAGCCTCCTTAAGGCCACCGATCACATCTACTTGTTCCTTCTAAAATTTCGCCTAGCACACCTTCTAGTCTCTCTGATACTCGTTCTACGAACATTTCTGTTTTTACTTTGCGTGACTCTGTTCTACCACCAGTTATTCCCCCACTTTCACCTTACGTCTGGCATAAAATGGCCAGCATTTTACTAACTTTCCTTCACCACTTTTTCGGTCGCCTAAAACGACCCCTAACACGGAACGAAGACAATTACGAAGCCAAATGCCCGATTATCAGGAAAGGGAATCATTGAATAAGTTAGCACGAAATTGGGCTATGGACACAGCAAGATATGATGTAGAGTCTGTCATGAACGTTTTCCGTCAATGGGATGAACCAACGCAAAGATACGTCTTTGAGCAGATGTGTGTTTTCCTGTGTGAGGATTTGGTAGATAATGGTCAGAAGACCAACGAGCAAGAGTTGTGTAGTGTACGATTTAAATTTGGGGAGGGTATGATTGTGGGTCCCGACGTTGAAAAAGCAGTTGAGATATTATTATCACATAGAAGTACAGGTGGTAATTCTGGGTCATCCTCTGACAGTGGTACATCCAGCAGGAAAAGAGCGAGACAGTACCCCATGAGAGAGGTTCCTCCGGTCTGGAGGGAAGGTGACGCAACTGCAGTTCCACCGGTTCTGCCTCATTTCCAGCGTGTATGGGTACATATCCCCTGGAAAAGATCCGAAGTTTTAGCACTCAAGCAGACACTACCCGACCCCCGTAAAAACCCGACTGGGTATTATAAGGAGTTGTCCCAAACTGCCAGCTCATGTATAATGAATTTAGCGGATATAGACATGTTGTTTGGGAACGTTGTTCCACATCCTTTATGGAGTAAGATACGTCATACAGATCATGACCAAGAATTAGGTGACTCGTGGGCGAACATTGCGACTACAGATGCTAGACAAGTCGGTGGTTTCAAGCCTGAGCCGTTAATAGCTGAACTTCCCGGTAGAATTATTGCGTACATGAAGACAATTATGCCTGAAGTACGCGTAAACTGGGACAAGCTATCCGCGTGCAAGCAGAAGAAAGACGAGAATGTGTCTGACTTTTTCACGAGATTTGAGGAAACTTTCACTGACCATAGTGGTCAGGATATGGCTACCGAGGGTGGCCAAAGATTGTTTGAAGACAAGTTTGTACACAATCTGCTTCCCGAACTGTGTGCTAAACTAAAAGATTCAGAGAGTGCTTGGGCTGTCTCTACGTCAGCGCAGATTCTAGCAACAGCTCAGTACTACGAAAACAGGCGCAAAGACGAGCTAGACAAGGCAGACAAAAAGACGAAAGATTTAAAAACTAAAGTTCTTCTCCAACAGGCCTATCCGCCTCGTATGGCTAGCCAGCCCAATTATCAACAGAATAAGCAGTATTCTAGAGACGCGCAAGGAAACGAGTCTTCCCACCAGTGTGTTCCGTATGGCCCGAATCAATGTGCGTATTGCAAGGAAGAGGGTCATTTTAGGAGTAATTGTCCGGCTCTTGCGCAACGCTTAAACGGTGTTTCAGGTGTAAGAGGGAGAGGTGTTCAACATGCCCCCAGAGGTAGGGGCCGTGGAAATTTCTCCCAGAACACAGTTTCTTTTCCGCCTCAGAATTGCATGAATAGCTTTGACCAACAGAATAACGCATCGTCTAGGTCAGCTCAGTACTATGCTGACGACTATTACACCGAACACGACAATGAGGGTAACGATTGCTAGGACAGCCATGGACAAAGAGAGGGAGTTGTTTCAGTTCCAGTAGATCAGAATGGACCTTATGTCGAGGTAATTACCTCAGGAGTGTCAGAGCCATATCTGCTGGATACTGGTGCTACAAAAAGTTCTATTATGCACTCAAAACTTCCTGGCGCACCTTTGTCTGGCGAAATGAATGTCTCAGTAGGCTTCTCTGGCGCCCCTGTTAGAAACCCGATCTCTAGTCCTATATCCCTTTCTGTTGGCCCCTGTGAATTGGAAGCACCCCTCATTCTTACAACAGGTTGCGGTGAAAATTTGTTAGGATTGGATTTGCTAAAAAGGTTGTATGCGACTTTGTACTGTTCTCCCTCGGGAGTACAACTTACCTTAGGGAAAAAAGTCATTTCTCCAATGTATTTGTCGAAAGAAGGTATTCCAACCGAATTGTCATCACTTCCTGATATACTGTGGGCTAATGGTTCCAATGACGTAGGTCGTTTGGAGATAACACCGTATGTCATAACTTTGAAAGCCAACGTCGGATTGCCACGTATTCCCCAATACAAAATATCTAACGAATGCGAGAAGGCGTTGTTAACGATCATTTATGATTTGATCGATAAAGATGTTATTGAAGAAACAACAGGGAACGTTTGTAACAGTCCAGTTTTACCGGTCTTAAAACGTACTGATCCTTCACAGCCCCCTGTGTACAGGTTTGTGATTGACCTCAGAGAGGTAAATAAGGTAGTTATCCCACAGTTTCCAGTTGTCCCCGACATTACTGCTTTATTGACAATGGTTCCAGCTTCAGCAGACTGGTTCTCGGTGATTGACCTGAAGAACGCTTTCTTCAGCATCCCGATCGCCGAAGAGAGTAGAGACCTTTTCGGCTTCAATTTAGGAGGATGAAGCTTCCGCTTCAAATGCGCTCCTCAATGCTACTGCGAAAGCCCATCTATATTCAGTCAGGCACTGAAAACACAACTAGACACAATTGTGCTGCCAGATGGGTCAACTTTGACCCAGTACGTAGACGATCTACTGATCGCCGCAGACACTGAGGAGATTTGCAAACAAGCCACGTTGTTACTATTGCGTCACTTATGTGACATGAAGCACAAAGTCTCCCTTTCAAAGCTGCAATTTTGCCGACAAGAAGTAACCTACCTAGGTCACATCTTATCGAAGGAGGGAAGGAGACTGACACCAGAAAGAATACAGGCAATTACAGAACTAAGTGCCCCAAGGACACAGAGAGAGGTTTGAGCCTTCTTGGGCATTACATCGTACTGTAGACAATGGATACCGAATTTCTCACTACTAGCCAAGCCCTTGCTGGCACTACTCCGCAAAGACACGCCTAATCCTATGCCTTGGTCTGAAGATTGTCAGACGAGTTTCCACGAGTTGCGTGATGCATTGTGTTCGGCCCCTGTGTTGGGAAACCCCAACTACAGTAAGCATTTTACATTGTATGTCCACGAAAAGGAAGGTTGTGCATTATCAGTCTTAACGCAACACTTTGGGGACAAACAGCGCCCATGCGCGTATTTTTCGGCAACTCTGGATCCAGTGGCTAAGGCACTGCCAAGTTGTCTAAGAGCAACCGCCGCAGCAGCTGTCTGCATTCGACAGTCTGCTGGATTAGTCATGAATAACACTCTGATCGTTATGGTTCCGCATGCAGTTGACATTTTGCTAAATAGGACCAAGACACAACATCTTACTAGCGCTCGACTATCCAGTTACGAACTTACCCTGCTAGCAAGTCACATCCACATACAGAGGTGTGATACACTCAACCCCGCTACGTTATTACCCATCCCGACAGAGACAGACAAGATTGACAAACATGACTGCTGTTTCAGGACAGAAGAAGAGACAAAAGGGAGAGTAGACTTACAGGACACTCCCCTTCCCGAATGCAATGATACTTTATGGGTTGATGGTTCATGTTTCAAGTTGCCGAATGGTGATACGACCACAGCATACGCCGTAACAACATTACACACCATTGTAGAGACTGCACGCATTTCCCACAATTCTGCACAAGCTGCAGAGCTGATTGCGCTTACTAGAGCATGTGTGTTGGCGAAAGGAAAGCGAGTGAATGTGTACACTGACAGCCAATATGCCTTTGGTGTGGCTCACAGTTTTGGGAGATTGTGGCGTGAACGTGGGTTCCTTACGTCCCATGGTGCAAAGATACAACATGGCCAGCTAGTTAATGAGCTCCTTGAGTCACTCACCTTGCCCCTACAAGTCGCCATTATAAAATGCAGTGCACACAAAAAGATTCAGGATGATGTTGGCCGCGGAAATGCATTGGCAGATGAGGTTGCGAAAGAAACTGCAAGGAACACAATGAGTCGGATGTATGTTATGGGTCCCGCTAGATGGACTACTGATGTGGGAATGTGTGAGGACACCATTGAAAGCGTAAAATCGATACAAGCCGAGGCCACTGAGAACGAGGTGAATGAATGGAGAGAAAGCACAGGTAGATTGGATGCGAATGGTTGTTGGGTCGAACTATCAGAACACCAGCGATGGCTATTACCTAATGCATACGTACTTGCAGTAGTAACGATGGCTCACGGAATTGCGCACATCAGTTCGAAAGGAATCTGTAAACTATTGGCCCCAGTATGGCAGAATAGCAATATCCCAAAATATGCAAAGAATGTGGTTAAAAAGTGTATGGTGTGTTTGAAGTACAATCCCGGTAGGGGAACCCCAACTCCAGCTGGTCATTTTGCGCCTCCAAAGTACCCGTTCGAGGTTTTACAGCTCGACTTCATCCACATGGAGAGGTGCAACAACCTAAAGTATGTGCTCGTTGTTGTCTGCGCCTTTTCAAGGTGGGTGGAAGCGTACCCCCTTAAGGACAATACCGCTTTATCAACTGCCAGAGCACTCGTCAAAGAGTTCTTCCCGAGGTTCGGTATGCCTAGAATTGTCTGGAGTGATAACGGAAGTGAATTCGTAGGATGCGTGATGAAGAGAGTGTGTGAGTGTTTAGGCATCCACCAAAAATGCCACGCCGCAAATCACCCCCAATCAGCTGGATTAGTAGAGTGCTACAATGGCACTCTAAAACTCAAACTAGCCAAGATCCAAGCCAGTACAGGTCTTAAATGGCCTGACGCCCTGCCTCTAGCGCTTTTGTCAACCAGGATGACTGTCCACTCCAGATTAGGACTTAGCCCCCATGAGATCGTGTTTGGCCGCCCAGCCAACGTCTGGGGCGTGCCAAGACCCAAGAAACTAAGTGAGATAGAACACCCCGTACTACTTGACTATTTGTGCGAATTGACAACTAAATTGCGTGTTTTACACCAACAGGTTCACAGTTCCTCTCCACCAGCCTCTGACGATCCAGGTCACCTCATCGAGCCCGGCTCGTGGATTTTGGTGCGAAATTTCCAGCACACCAACAACGGACAGCCGAGGTGGACCGGACCGCACCTAGTGCTGCTTTCAATGAGATCTGCTGTTCGGGTGGAAGGCAAGAAGAACTGGGTACATGGGACCCACTGCCAACGGGTCCCTCTACCCCTTCCATACGACCGGTGGGTCAACAAAGGACTTGCCGACTCCGAGACCGAATCCGTACCTCGCTTCATCCCTTTCAGCGATGCATGTTTGAAAGAAACTAGTACCGAAAAGGAGAGTGATCATATTTTACAAGGACTTGTGTCGCCGTCTATGCAATTGGACATTACCGAACCTGAGACGCTGTTTGAAGACCACACCATACCTGGGAAACGACGGTACGACCTGCAGTCTAAACAAAGAGACTAATAAACGATTGACCTAATGTGATTTCCCTTTTCCCCTAAGAACTATTTTTTGATTTTTCAGCTCTCTCGTCCCAGGGGAACTAGCTCATTTTTAGGGCTCGCCTGCTGGGCGCATGCGCCTAGCTGGCGAAGCTCTATTGGGGCTTAAACAGACTTTTAAACAGACTTTACCGAACTTGGCGATTTGGTGCTGTGCCCGTGGCTTTTAGGTCAATGCGCTTGCGCATTGACCTAAAATGCGCGTGCACATCACCAAATCGCCGTCTGTTCCCTCAGCCGCACTCCCCCCACACCTTTGAAGTGAAGCTTAGCTTCACTTCAAAGGTATCCGCTCCCCCCGCCCCCTGCTTCACACGTCTCACGGCCGGCAGGCCGTCTCGTATTTCTCCTCCCTCCCTCGCCTCCCTCCCTCAGCACGGGTACAGTCGGGACCACTCTGTGCGCTTGCTTTTGGATTTCGCAGCACTTTCCCAGTTGCCTTATTAGCCACCCGGGGTGTCACCAAAGTGCCTTGATTAATGTGGCAGTGGAGAGGGGTGCCCCTGCTGTCACAAAGTGAATCACATTTTTCAACTTCTCGCCCCAATAGTTCCGCTCCCCAGCCTCTCTCCTGCCCGTCACTTTCCACCCTCGTTGCACTAAAAGCGAAAGTAAGTAAAAGCGCCTCGTTTAACAAAGCCCTTTACTTCCTGACCAAGAGAATGCCCGAAAATACAGGTATTTCAATGCAGGCTAGTCATGTCTTGCTCCCAGCACACAGTGTGCTCCTAAACATACATCTCTTCTTTGCTGCTCCTAAGTGTCTATCAGCGTCTATACCCTATGTCTTTGCACCCCTCCCTCCCCTGCACACCATCCCACACGGTCCCCAACTACCCCCAAAACATTTTAACCTCAGTCTGCCACACTTCCTCTCTCTCTGAGCCTGTCTCTTCTGCTATCCCAGAACTCGCGAACAGGCTCCTCTCCCCATGAGTCTTTCCCACTGCCCTCCCTACTTGAGGCCCTCAGTTCATCTCTTCCTCTCCTCCTGCAAAACTTTCAGGTGAGTTGTATCTCCCCCTGCCATTTGCTCTGGCCCCTCCCACCTGTCCATCAACCTTCCGGTGCCCTGGTGCTGCAGTCATAGCTAACTCTTGCATCGGCTCTTGCTGGCTGTCGGCTTATTGCTAAATTAGCCACCTCTTTCTTCATTCAACCCTCAATTCCGTCATGATGTGGACCTGTTTCACCCTCACACAATCTGCCCTCTCTTGCCCTCGGTGCCTTTACGTTACTCTCAATGTCCCAGTCATTTAACTCCTTAACACATACGTAAAAATAATTGCCATTTATAACGCCAATAGCGCCAACAAATACAGACCTACGGCATAAGTAAAACACATTGACCTTTACAATGTAAATAGCTCCAACTCCAACAAATGCGAGACCTATTGCATTTCCAAAGTTGTGCCAGTGTGGGCTGTTGGCAGCTCTAGATGAAGTGTACTATTTTACAAACATTCGTGCACTTAGTCCCAGCATCTTTATCAAAGTCTAACCATTATCGCAGCTACAAGTTAGTAATAATTGTTAGTGTGGTAGCGGTTGGCTACTTCCATTAAATTAGGCATACACGTTTCATTGTCGGTCTTTTAAATTCAGTGTTTTACTGTATGCACAGCCACTGAAAATGAATTTGCATTATTTCTGCAAGTGTTTTTTTTATGCCGTTAGGAAATATTTATTTATATTTACGTTTCCAGGCCGTAGTTGGGTATAAGTTCCAGGAACCGAGCAGATACTAACTTTTAGTATTAACTTTCGATAAAGTACATCTGCTGCTTTGAAGTTTTTTTTTGTTGTTTTTTTTTACCTGAGTCCAGTATTTTTTTTAAGCTTTCTGGTCGTGTCTCATATCCTGAAGAATACCACATTTTTCCAGTTGGTAATTTTTATTTAATGCGGTGTGATGGGAAGAATCATTTGTCTCTTTAATGAGTAAAGAGTGCCAGACCCATTTAAAGAAGTTATTGCCGAGTAGATATATTAATCAATTGGCTGTGAGCCTACAAAAACATGACATCCACCGCATCCACCACCACCGCATCCACCACCACCACCACACCCACCACCACCACCACACCCACCACCACTACATCCACCACCGCATCCACCGCATCATCCACCACCACATCCACCATCACATCCACCATCACATCCACCACCACCACCACATCCACCACCACATCCACCATCACCTCCACATCCACCATGACATCCACCGCCACATCCACCACCGCATCCACCACCACCGCCACCGCATCCACCACCTCATCCACCACCTCATCCACCACCTCATCCACCACCTCATCCACCACCGCATCCACCACCACCACATACACCATCACTTCCACCACCACATCCACCACCACTTTCACCACATCCACCACCACTTTCACCACATCCACCACCACTTTCACCACATCCACCACCACTTTCACCACATCCACAACCACCACATCCACCACCACATCCACCACCACATCCACCACCACATTCACCACCACATCACCACCACATCACCACCACATCACCACCACATCCACCACCTCCACCACCCCCACATCCACCACCTCCACCACCCCCACATCCACCCCCACATCCACCACCATCACCACCACATCCACCATCACCACCACATCCACCATCACCACCACCACATCCACCATCACCACCACCACATCCACCATCACCACCACCACATCCACCATCACCACCACATCCACCACCACCATATCCCCCAGATCCACCACCACCACATCTATATGTGTGTGGCTCTGTGTGTGTGTAGGTGCAAATGCAATGTTCTTGGATTTTCGTCACAATAAAATACACTGAACATAATCTTCACAAAAGTTATTTACAAACGTTTAAGCTATTGCCATCATAAATTACAATAACTTTTATTTAAGTATTAATTATTTACAAAATTAAAAGCCATTGTTATTTGTAATATCAATACATCTAAGTCACGTAAATACAACACACATTGCATTACAAATGCTATAGGTGTCACATTTGCAAAAGTTAAAACTATTGACATTGTAACTGACAAAGCTATTAATTTTGCTACTTTCAAAACCAACACATAAATAAAAAAAGTGTCATTTACAATACCAATAGCTCAAACTTTCCTAATGCGAGACCTATTGCATTTCCAATGCTTGTTGATTTTTCGAACCGCCATCCGGTTCTGCTGCTAGGGTCGCGGTTGAAGTCTGGGGAGTGCAACTGGGAAGTTCTAGGTCCACGGTTCTGATTGGTCCACGGGAGTTACCCCGGACTGAGCAGAGCGCGCTCCCTGGGAGAATCAATCAACCACCGCGGGCAGCAACTAGAGGATGGAGTTTCCAAGGGTAGAGAGACCTATCAGACTCACGAACTTCGGAAAACAGTTATGCACAATACTGTCCAAAAGAAGATTCCTGATACTATGTGTTTTAATGTTATGTAGCATACTTGTGTTTTTTACTGGTTATACTCTATTCGTATTTAAAGTTACCTTTTCGAATGACACCCAGCCACCATCTTCTCCCACTATTTCTCCACACTACTTTCACCCTCTACCTGAACACGAGTCTGCCCGAAGACTCGAATTTGTAAACAATTCTTTCATTCAGCTCCTACACCAACACCAGTCCGTAATGAACATATCAAACTGTTGGATATGCGGACTTATGCCACACACAACCGATAAGGGGATCCCATACTTCATTTTGCCATTCAGCTACTATGGTTCTCTGTGGGCTTTCCAGACCATGTTCCTATTCGCCCTAGAACCATACCCGACCCGTTCCACTGCGAGCGATTCCAATAACAAGGCACTAATTGCAGGGATAAGAAATATGAGTAGGGATATCGACACATATCTGACAATGCCCAAAGATGAACTCAGTCCCTACACCCGTTGGAACGTGACTAAACATGGGGTTTACCTGGTCAAGAGCCAGGCAGCAAAGAAATCCCGCCCAGTTTGGATAGTGCCCCACCGAGGTCACTTATGCTTACAGGGTATTGGTAGGGACCCCACCGCACAGTTAGGAAAGAGCATTTGCACGGAAACATATGTATTTGCTTCCCGAACTTCCCCTATACTTTTGGCAGCCAAAGGCACGTATTTCGTTTGCCACGACCAAGCCTACACGTGGTTGCCCCCTGATTTCTCAGGTACATGTTTTATCTCATTTCTGCTGCCTCCCACCTACACGGCCAGAGCAGATTACCATCGGACAAGGACAGCTAGGGGTGTCGTGAGTAAAGACGACACCGCGGGTCAGGAATTCGCTGACTTCGCAAAGGGGTTTCTGCCATTTTGGGGGCCTATGGTGAACAGCAGAAATATTCGCCAGTTATCGAGGATAGTTGAATCCGCCGTGACTACGACGGCCGGAGCACTTGGCAATCTGACAACCGAGCTTCAGTCGGATCGACTTATGACCCTTCAGAACCGAATTGCCTTAGACATCATACTCGCCGATCGTGGTGGTGTGTGTAGAGTCATCCAATCCAGTAGTTGCATATTCATCCCTGATAACGCACCGACAGTATACCAGGCCATCTCCAAACTACACGAAATATCTGGTTCCCTTCACGTTGAGAAAGGGGATTGGTCCCTGCTGGGGTGGTTCTGGGAGCTGATCACTGCCTGGGGATGGAAAATTTTGATCTTCATTGGGATGACCTTGGCACTTCTGCTCATGTTTTGCCTATGTATACAGTGTGCTCCTGCACTATGTGGCCTCTGTGCTACCTCGTGTATACGGAAGCCTGTGTCACAGGACGAGCTGAGTAACAGAATGATGCTACAGCAACCTCTCCACGAATTTCTTCATACCGATTTGAACTCAGATTAGCATGAGTTATTGCCTTATATGAGGGCAAAAGGAGGGTCTGTGGTTCTTAAAAATCCGGACCCTGGTGTTTTCCCGATATCGAGGTCCAATACCCGTGTCACAAAACCTCAACGCACCAAGACGATTTTGGTATCTATGAACCGATAATAATTAGGACACCATTCCTATGTATTTGCGTCACAATCGAGGGTTGCCAACACCCCAAAATCGTAGTTTCCATCCCCATCCCTTAAACTCCATTTTGTGAACGGCATCCATCTTGCATCTTGCCCTCATGTTAAGTCAATTAAAGGTCGAGCTTGATCAAAAGGGACACGTCCACCTTTTCGTGACTTCCCCCTGACCTGTCCCAACTGACTCCGTTGCCTTAGGCCAAACCTGTTTGGGAAGCTCCTCGCCCAGTGGCCGAATACGATAGCATCAATACATAACATTCCACAAACCATTCACTACATACAGACCATGCTTTCTGCAAACATGCACCTGTCCACATTCCTTATTTATGGCCAGTTTTATGACTGGGTTGTACCTTTCTTTATTAAGGTTTCATCGATATCTGATGGGAGTTCCAGGCCTAACTGGGTAATCTATCAACAAACTGGACATCTAAAATATGGGCTTGCTTACATGACTCCGCTCTTTGTATTATTGTAGAAATATGTGTATAGCCATATCATAAACTCAGGAATTCTTGCTTGCAGCTATTATTTTTGTATATAAGGAGACGGCTGGTTCTGTAAAAACGAACAGTCTCCCGAGAACCTACTCTCCGTGTGGTGTACTTCTGGGACACGTGTTACTTGGTAGCTACCAATAAAACTTGATCTTTGACGGTAACTAGAAGACTCAGGGTTTCTGTGGTCCGGAACAAGGGAGAACTCAGAGGTCCTCGGGTGCTACCCCTGGCACCACCGGGTTCCTAAAAACCCGGCACCTCAATCGGAGCGGTCCTGTCCCAGGTGAACGACAACGGCCTCGACCAACCAGTGGCATTTATTAGCCGAAGGCTACTCCCTCGCGAACAAAGGTGGAGCACCATCGAGCGGGAGGCCTTCGCGGTGGTTTGGGCCCTGAAGAAGCTGAGGCCCTACCTGTTCGGTACTCACTTCCGGGTCCAGACCGACCACCGACCCCTCCGGTGGCTAATGCAGATGAGAGGGGAGAATCCCAAATTGCTGCGCTGGTCCATCTCTCTCCAGGGGATGGACTTCACTGTTGAGCACCGGCCTGGCTCTGACCACGCCAACGCAGACGGCCTGTCCCGATTCTTCCGCCTCAGCGAAGAGAACCCCCAAGAGGTTGGGTAGTTCTCCCCGCCTTCAGCTGGGGGGGACGCGTGTTGGACCCGGCGTCGTGGCGTGGCTCGCCTCTGTCCCTCCACACCCTGTGAGCGTAGGCCTGTACCCCGGGTTCCCTGCGCAGCATCCCCGTAAGAGTGGCCTGCACCCCAAAGCCTGGTCGCCTCACCCCCGATAAGCCCGAACCCTCCGTAAGCCACGACCAGGCCTGCCTTCCCTGCTCCACTCCCGGCTCCGAGCGCCTAACCTTGCATGCCCCACAAGGCCTGGCGCCATCTTCCCTTCCCGACATCCCTGTCTCCCTGGGCCTAGCGTGACCCCGGCCCCAGCGAAACCCAGACTCCAAAGGCACGCCAGTCCCGGCTGGGGGGTAAAGCGCTCCCGAGTGAGATAAGCCAGGGAGTTTCGATGGCACCTCCGGCCTCCCCGGCGGGGCTGGTTTCTGTCACATCTTTGGCCCTCCCCTGTGGGCCAGTTTCGATCACCCTTCTGGCCTCCCCGAGGGCTGGCTCCAGACCCGCTGGGCGTCTGGGAATCCCCGGACCCATCTTTCAAAGGGATCAAAGAGACAACCGCCAGACCTCGCCAACGACCCGCCCCCAGGGCCTGAGACCTCCGCCTGCGAGGGTCCGGAGATCAAAGAGCAGAAGGACTATAACTGGGCCCGCCCGACAACTAGCGGGCAGTTGTATCTTGGACCTGAAGCCCTGCTGATCTGATCGCGGCTGACCCTAAGAAGACTCATCTGGAACCATCGGAGCCCTGCTGACGCTGTCTCGGCTCGACCTCTACGAGACCATCCGAGCCCTGCTGACGCTGTCGCGGCTCGAGCTGAACTTGCACCATCGGAGCCCTGCTGACGCTGTCGCGGCTCAACCTCTACGAGACCATCCGAGCCCTGCTGACGCTGTCGCGGCTCGAGCTGAACTTGCACCCTCGGAGCCCTGCTGACGCTGTCGCGGCTCGAGCTGAACTGAACCACCCGAGCCCTGCCAACCTCGTCGCGGCTCGAGGAGTACTCTGGTCCGGCTGGACCATCGAGACCTCCATCACGACCGAGCCACCTCAACTACCATCATCCCGTATCCCCCGGCTCGAGGATTGAGAGCTGTGCGTAGGGTACGCCTCGTACTGACCCAGAGACTAGAAGACTGTCCCGCTTCCCCCTTCCTGAACCCTCCAAGACTTTGTGGTCCCCTGACCGCCGTGTATATAAGAGTGCTTCTTGCGTTATCTGCTATATAAAGATCTTGTTACTAAAATCCACCGGTGTGGTGTCTGTTCGTAGTGTGGTGTGAGCTCAGTGTGTACGATCCTAGACCCGAAGTCCTCCCCGGTGAGGACCTCACAATCAAGACTCGGCAAGTTCTGTGGGAGAGGTGGGTCCTGGGGTGGTCGGGTGAGCACAACCAGGCCCTCGGGGATTGCCCCTTCTAACACCTGAGTTTACAACCTCGCTTACAGGTGGTAAACTGCATCAACACAGAAACCAAGGGGGATATTCACAAGAAAGAGGCGGAGAGAGGCATTAACTTTCTTGGCTTAACACCTCTCTCGCCACTTCGGAAAAGCAAGGCTGCACCATATTCACAAGGATATGGTGCAGCCTTGCTTTACCCCCTGCAATGGCGCTAAGTTTCACAACTTAGTACCAATGCAGGCACCCTAGCACCAGAGTGCAAGGGTGTCTGCAAGCCAGGAGGTTTGTTTATGTACAGGAAGGTGTACCTTCCTGCACATAAACAGACCTAAAATGCCAGTTTGTAACTTACAAGTGTGCTGCTTCATGCAGCACACAGGTAAGTTACAAAACTGCATTTGAAAAAAAAGATTTGTTTATGTACAGGAAGGGACACCTTCCTGTACATAAACAAACCTTGGCATTTTGCATTTTCCATGTGTGCTGCACAAGGCAGCACACATGGAAAATGCAAACACGAGGAGAAATAATGCATCTTAAGACCAGGGTTTTCCTGATCTTAAGTTTGGCGTTAGCTCCTATTTATGCTGCCCTTGTGAATAGGGGGCAGCGTAAATATAAATGGGTGTTGCGGTGGAACGCCCACGACAACACCCACTGCACGGCCCTTTCAAGCTAAACACAGTGTGAAAGGGGCCTATTCACAAGGCAGCGTATAGCCATGTTAGGTGGCCTTGTGAATAAGGCAAGGCCCCTATCGCCACCACAACGTCACTGAAAGTGACGTTGTGGTGGCGACAGGGGCTTGTGAATATGACCCCAAATGTCATAATTCAAATGAAGGTCAAGATGCTGATGCCATCAATCTAAATAGCGCAACGAGTAAACGTGCCTCTGTGACTTCCACATGCGCTTGTATATATTATCAGGGTAAGTAAAGCTCCAAGCTGCGGAGCCAAAATGCTAACCCGATCCGCAAGTTGCATGAAATATAATTAAGACATGTGTCCTCTACTCCTGCTTCCTGACAATTCTGCTTGTGTTCACATACATTCAAAATGCGCGCTCAGCGGCGTCTCTCCATTCAAAATGGTTAGATCAGCTTTCATTACGTCTGTGCTGCTTATGGAAACGCGTTACAATGGGTGAATGCATTATTTAGTCCTCATGCTTAAAATAGGATTAGCAGTCTGATTTAAAATAACTTAACCTCTGCGTAAATCCGCCCCATCTTGTAGTAAAGATTACCGTATTAGCTAACTATGCGGTTTGAATAATCCTGATGTTGCCTAGGTTTCTAAAAGCTAATGCCTGCATAAATGTTATCTGAAGCTTTAAAGTAATCCTGCAAGTAAACATCTGATATAACAGCATTACTGTGAATAAGCTGTGCTAAGAAATTGCAAGTAGATTAAAGGTTTCCACCACAGAGTTGCAAGTAAACCGAATGTGTCCTCCACGGAGTGGTGTTAATGTGTGCTCATTCAGAATGAAAAAAATAGTGGCAAAAATGTGAAAAGAATTGGACAGAAAAAAAGCTAAGAAAATCCAGAGATGAGCGCCTCTATACAATTGTAATGCTCACTTTTAACAAGGAATATATTATCACATTCAAACATGAGTGTTCTCAAAACTCAAAACGTATCCTTCAAAATGTGCTAAAACACATCATCTGCTTATAGTGTCAGTCACAACAGTTGCATTTTACACCTGTATATTGTGTAAATGAGGTGGTTTTTGAATATCAACAGGAAGCTGATTTAGTATTGGTTGTGCGACCATGTTATTGGAGCTATGAAGAAATAATCTACTTTTGATATACGTTGGAATGCTGCAATGTTGCTACGGTGTGTGGTGTTCCAGTCATGGACTTAGTTTGTTTTAGTTTGTCATAAAAAACAACCGAATTCAATTTTGTCATTTAGACCCTTAGGTGAAAGGGTATCATACCATTTAATCCAGTATGTTTCCCCTTGGGGAGAAAACACTGTCTATATTATCTATAGAAGGTGTCCGACAAGGTTATATCCTTGCCCCTTGTTTTCTCCTCATTTATATTAACAACTTGGAGGATTACCTGCTGTAGAAAAATATTGATTTTGCCAAGATTGGATGAAATGTTATTGCATTGCTTTTATATGCAGATAATGCTGTCCCTATTGCAAGGACAGCAAATAGTCCCCTGAAATCTATGGGTGCTTTTGTAGGTTTTACTGCCTCTTTGGAGCTTAAAGTAAATCACACAAAAGTTGTTTATAATGGTGTGTGGCCCACAAATAACAAAATATAAAGTCAATTAAATTGAGAAGGTCAATAATTTATTTTATCTTAGAATTGTTTTTAATGCTCAGCTACCTTGAAACTCACTAATAACCTTAAGAGCTCTGCAAACAGTGAGAGTAGTAAAGGCACTTTTTAGATTTGCAACACAGCTTGGCCAGAAGCCAGTGAAAGAGCTACTAATTCTATATAAGGCAAAGTGTTTATCAATCTCCACTTATGGAGGGATATGCTAAATGTGCTAAGCTCCAAAGAATTGACAATCTCTTCACTCTTGATGGCCCCAAAAAGTGCTTCAACACTCTTGTGTCATCTACAACTGGGTCTGGAGCCATTGGACGAACGAGTAGGTCTCGCCCCCTTATTGCTATAGGCTAAGATCTGTGATACACCGGAATTGAAATTTCTTAGATCCATTTATTGGATTGCCTCGCACACACTAATGTTCAAAGTATACCAGAGTTTAATTTACTTAACAGTCTGTTTCTGAGCCTGAGTTTGAGTGAATTATTCAATAACCCTATAAATACGCCCCAACAAGCCAAAGCTGTTATTAAAAATGCCTCTGGAGCCTGGACAATGCATGTCATTTGTAGGCATTTGGGGGCATATGTAGGTAATTTTCGTTTTGCGATTCTCAAATTGCGATTTTTAGGGAATCGCAATTAGAGAATCGCAAAACGAAATGTAGGTAGGATTAGCAATTTTTTTTGCGAATCCCACTTATTCCTTATTTGCGAATCGCAAATTGAGATTCGCAAATAAGGAATACCTTCTCATTCATTCCTATGGGTTAGAAGGCCCATAGGAATGAATAGGAAGACATTCTCAACTTGCGATTCTCGATTAGAGAATCGCAAATTGAGAATGCAATTTCAGGGTTCTAAGGGTGTCAATAGGACACCCTTTTGCACCCCTGAAATTCACATGTGTGCACATGTGGCCCACATACATGCACTAAGGGCATGTATGTGACCCACATGGCACTTTGAAAAATGCCAAAAAGGGCATTTTTCAAAGAAATCGCAAAATACCACCAACCTGAAGTTGGTGGTATTTTGCGATTCCTTCAGCCTAAATTCGCACAACTTGGGTGCTTCCTACATTGCATTTAAGGAATTGCAATTTGCGATTCCTTAAATGCAATAGCAAAATTAAGAATCGCATATTTTGCGATTCCTTATTTTGCATGTGGGCTTTTGTGTGCTACATAGCACACTGCCCTAATTGCGATCACAAATGCTAAAATTCTGCGAATTTCAGCATTTGCAAACGCAAATAGGCTTCCTACATATAGCCCTTAATCATTTGAAATCAATGAGTCATTAATATTTAGCTAATACATCTCATCATCCCCCTTTTTATCATATTTACCTGATGAATTCTCAATACAGATTTATCTGACGAGATTTTGCCTTTCGATTGTCCACTTCTTTGTGGCTTTTCCACAGCAATGTACTTAGTCAAATAATTTATACCGCTGCGATAATTTCACAGCTCTCAGCACTGTGCACTTTATTCTTTTTTGTCCTTTGTACAAAGCTGTTAGGGTTAAAAATGTATTTCCAATTTTAATGCCTTTACGTCCATGTGTTTTTATTGAAGGTTACAGTTTTTCACTTGCTTTGGATTCAGTGGCCACTATTTGTCCAGTTTGAAATTTTATAAAACAATCAATTGTAATTTGAAAGAAAAACAGTTAAGGGGTAGGTGGCCTACCATGTGTGGCTTGACCTAAAATGAAAGTAGGGGTTGTTAATCTAATTTTTATTTTGAAGATTCTCTGTTTTAAATGTTTTTATGATGACATTTTGTGTAGTATGCTTTTAAGATTTATCTAAATAGAATAAATCTTGATTGACTAAAAATAATATTAATACTTTAGTGAAGCTAATATTGTTTTTGGAAAATGTAATTTAAATTTCAAAAAACAACATTTAAACATTAGAGTAATTCCAAAACATTTATGAATGTAAAAATAATGATTGCATTTTTAAAGATGCTCATATTCAGTTGAAAAGTATTTAAACACAACAAAAACAATTTTATTTTCTTAAATATTTTATTCTATTTATAAAAAACTGAAATGCATTGTATAAAATACAGTATTACTTTAAAGATTTTTTAACATGAGTATACTTAATTTCAAACGTAGTAAACATTTATATGATTTGAAAAAAACATTTTCCCACACTTTTGCATTCATTTCAATGGAAGCAATTGTCCATTTTTTATTTCACTGTTTTCATATTGATGTTCTCGGTTTTGCATCTGTTTCTACAGCTAGTGCAGCATCGCAGTCAAGATCTAAAGGACGGAGAAGCTGCGCTTAGTTAGAAAGAATCTAATAATTTTTTTTAAACATATAGACTAGTTGCTTTATTGTAAGGAGCGAAAGAGGGAGGTAGATAATGGTTGTAATGTTAAGAACAGATTGCATTATGATTTTTTAACCAGTTTTAGATCCTCATACAGGTTGTTTTCATATGCGCACATCAGGACTGTAGTGTAATTTAATTTTATAATATATGTTTGAAAAAGAAATTAAATGTGATGTTTCTAGTTTAAAACCTAGTTTCAAAAAATAAAACATTTAAAAAAAATTGTGCTGTGCTTCTTATAACTTCTCTTGGCTCCAGGAAGTAAGAAGTAATTTTGGACAAAAAAATAAAAGAAGAAAAGGATCAAAATCGGATTTTGGTTTTTGAATTTTTTTAAAAGGGATATGCTTTTTGTCATCTGACTTCATGGTTTTTTCTGAATTTTGGTATACAGTTCAGATTATGATTCAGGAGAAGTAGGGGATGGATTTTAAAAAACATTTTTTACTTAACATTTTTTACTTGGAAAAGAAAATTTGGGAATTTTAACTTGGGTGGTTATCTTTTCTTCATCTGCTTACTTGTAGTTTTTGATGAGTAGAGTTAGGGAAAATAATTAAAAGTATAAAAGAACACTTCGACAGGTAGGGTTTATATTAATATTGAATATAATTTATTTTAAAAAGTATTGTGAAAAATTATTTTGGAATGTATAACAGTAGAGTAACCACCATAAATTGTTTTTAATAGTGTAGAATGTACACAAGGTTGTCTAGTTACTCTGAGGCACCAACAAACATTGTTGAATTTTTCCAAATAGTCTCTCTGACATTTCTTAACATATATTTGAAACTCGGGTACTCAACACAGAGGGCCCAAATCACAAACGTAATCTGAGACAAAATCCTAACTTTACGGCTTTCAGTATTCACAGATGGCATTTAGGAGTACTATAGTTAGGGTTTTGTCTCAGTTAAACTTAAGTTTGTCTTAAGTTTAACTTAAGGCCAAAATTTAAGATTAACTGAGAAAAAATACTAACTTTAGTACTCCTAAATGCCTTCTGTGAATACCGAAAGTCGTAAAGTTAGGATTTTGTCTCAGATTACTTTTGTGGATCGGGCCAATTATCCCAGACAAAGCTTGTGCCATTCTCATTTCTGGGACACTTTAGGCCTCATTACAATAGTGGATGGTCGGACCGACGTCCGCTGTTGCTGCTGTCACGACACCATTCAACAAGCATGCAGCCGTCTGACCTAGACATTAAGCTATGACTACCGTGCTGGCAGAAAGTGCTCCATACCACGGTGGCTTGCGCTGCAGTTAAGGAAAAGGGCGGCAGCACAAGCCGATGTGGTATGGAGCACCTCCTGTACCTGCATGTACCTTGTACCATGCACCATGTAGTGCATGGCACAAGGTGCATGCAGGTGAGAAGGGCACTAAATGTGCCCCCAGGGCCACTTTACCGTGGCTGCCTATAAATGGGCGCTCTGTTTGTGGCTCCAAATTCCAATTTCAACAGACATTTCATGGCAGTCTTCCTGACATAAAAAGGCTTTTGGAAAGGGATGCCGTAATCCTAATGGCAGCACCGCCACCATTCAGGACTATGATTCCGACCGCCTCCTTGTCAGGATCACTGACCCTGGCGAGGCGGCAGTCTTCCCCCCCCAGCCACCAGGATTGTAATACGGGAGTTGGATCGAGGGCTGTAGGCGGTCAGACTGCCACCAATGGCCTGTTGGTTTGCGGCCCAACCGCCCTTGTAATAAGGCCCTTAATACTTTTTTCAAAATTTCCAATAAATGGTATAGGTTAGGGTGGGTTTTACCAATACTGCTGCTGCAATAATGATACCATCCTTCTACTGAATAGTTGCTTTGTGAACCTCCCTCTAAGCAGGTCGAGTAATAGTTCCACCACTATATTGGAAAATGTGGTTTTCTTCTGTGACCCCAACCTGCTTAGATGGCAAATCCATATATTTTCAAAGTAATTTAGAAGTGGTGCTAATTGGTCCTCCTTTTGGGTAACACATTCTGATTTTATAATTGAGCTGTAGAATACGTTCTTACGTTCAAGAGGTACAAAACACAATGCTGTTAGTTTCTTAAGTTCATATTGTAGCTTACTGCTAGTCATGTATTCCTCAAATAAGGATCTTTAAAAAAAGAAAATCTAATATGCCTGTGAAAAGTGAAAAAAATCCTTGAATTTGGGTATATGGGTACAACGGATCACTGACATAATATCGAATACACGAATATAGAATTACCAAAATATCGAAGAAAAAATATAGAATGCAAAAATATCGAATTCCTATCTACAAACAGGTAAGAACAAAAATATTGAATCAAAAATATAGTTTTAAAAAATATAGTTAGTCAAAATATCGATTTTTTTTAAATGTCTTAAAAGTAATTTAAAATTAATTAAATAATAAATATAACATTTACTATTACCACTCCAGTGAGTGCAACAGTAGGGAAAGCGTTGGATAGCGTAGGGGTAAAAATTACTATTCCCACTCCAGAGAGTGCAACAGTAGGGAAAGCGTTGGATAGCGTAGGGGTAAAAATTACTATTCCCACTCCAGAGAGTGCAACAGTAGGGAAAGCGTTGGATAGCGTAGGGGTAAAAATTACTATTTCCACTCCAGAGAGTGCAACAGTAGGGAAAGCGTTGGATAGCGTAGGGGTACAAATTACTATCCGATATTGAATTACTTACCTTCAATTCGATATTTTTCACCACTATATTCTGTCAATTCGATATTTTGTCCATTCTATATTTTGACTTCGATATTTTGGTAATTCTATATTTTGAATTCGATTTTTTGTCTTGTTACTGGATACAACTTATTAATAGTAGTTTTCATTTGTAATTCAAAGTCAATTATTATTGTTCGAGGATATTTGTTAATTCTTTTGGTTTTTATAACTGATACAAATTCAGTAGGTGTTGAGGAATGTTTCTTAGAGAGTAAAGTCCTTATTATGATTTTGGCAGTATGGGAGTGGGACCGCTCCACTCCCGCATCACCAAACCCAAACAGGAACTGCCTGCCAGATCAGGAGTTTTCTCCTGGTCTAGCGGGAGGTTCTTTAGCATTCCCAGGGCAGTGCCTATGAAATAGGCACCGCAATGGGAACGTCGAAGGCAGTACCTGCACGGCATTGGCTGCTGCAGTCTATACAATGCAGGTACTGGTGTGCATGCACACAGGGAGGCACATGTTGTGTCCGCCTGTGTGGATCCACATGGCGTGAGGCACCAGGCAGCCCTGTAGGGCCCCCTTTGTTTTCTCACTGCCGCACTTTTTATGGTGGTCACACTGCCATGAAAAGCGTGGTGATGAGGAAACTCATAATTTGCTTGGCGGGGCCCTAGTGGCCCCAAACAGCATATAGCCTCATGAGCACCGTGCCAACACCAGGGATCTCTGACCCTGGAGGTTGCAGTGGTCCCAGGGCAGCCTGACCACCCTGGTCCTAATTGGGCAGCTGGAAGACCACAGCACCCTGCGATTCTGGTGGTCCATTGACAGCCAGGCTCATAATTCGACCCTAACCTATTTATTAAAGGGTTGGTAGTGTTATTTATATTTGTATGAATAGTTTAAATTTGAGTTAATGTATGGAGAGTTGGTTTAAAAATTCCATCCAGCAACCAAATGTCACTATTCTGAAGCGTAACTGTATTATGAACGGTACTGAACATTTGTATGCAGTTCAGAGGGTTTGATAATCACCTAGAAGGAAAAGTTCTTGGTTGAATTTTTTAATGAGTTCAGGAGGAATGTTAGGGGCCCATTAGGATGGCGGGCGGATTGCCCCCGCCAGGCTGGCGGTAGCCGCCGCCGGCCTGGCGGGAGAAATCCGCCCGCCATCCTCACCTAAATGACCCCCCGCCATATTAGAATGGCGGGGGGACCGCGTCGGACGGAAAGACCGTCCGACGCTTTTCCGCCTCGGTCGCCTTGTGACCAGGGCGGAAAAGGTCTAATATGGTGGAAGTGTCTAATAGATACCGCCAGCCATATTAGCATGGGCTTGTTTAGATGCCTTTCCGTGGTGGCAATGCCACCACGGAAAGGCATGCGGTCTTCACTTTGGGGGCCCCCAGCGGGCCCCTAGAGTGAAGGAGAGGTGGATGGTGCACCTGTGGTACCCCCCTGCATTTGCATAAACAAAGCGGCAGGCACCGCACGGTGCCTGCCGCTTTGTTTATGCAAATGCATACGTACATTTTTAGCATTGTGGTGGGCGGTGCTGAGAGCACCGCCCGCCACAATGCTAAAAATGCAGGATGCGCTCGCCACAGTGGCGGGTGCATCCTAATACCCCCCAAGGGACCCCTGCCCATATGGCGGGCGGTCCCAATAACCGATAGGATGGCGGGCGGACTAAGTCCACCCGCCATCCTAATGACCCCCTTAATATCTGAATAGGTTCTGTAGGTTACTCTGATTGGATTACTTGCCTGTTTTTTTCATTGTATCATTCTTCTCAAATTGGAGATTATGGGCGTACTACTGGCAATGTGCATGGGGATGTTCTGGGCAACCTCTCTCAAATTTGAGCCACAGGGTTCATTGGAGGAGGCAGCTCGAGTTTTAATGTGCTGCACATTGTGTCTGACCCCAATCTCCTTTGCAGAAGCAGAGTGGTTTTGTTCAGTGGTATGTCGACCGTATCACCAAAGTTAACCACTCTGCCTGTGCAATGGGAAGAGAAATACACCACACAACTCCAATGACTCCTGGGCCCAGTTAATCTCCCCTTACAATAAAGGTAAGCATTATATATCAGAAGTCTGTTTCCTTGGCAACAAGGCACATAAGCAGCACATATGTAGTTTGTCAATTTTCCATGTTCTGAAAAAAAAAATGTTTAGTTAAATGTTTTGTTATGGTTCTACATTAGTTGTCTGGAACTTTTGCTGCACCCATGGTTGTAAAAAATATATATTAGTTTAAAAAATTGCTTGAATTCAAATGTCATAGATGCTTTGCTGAAAACAAAAGTATTTCTTGAACTTTAAAGAGAAGTGTTTTAAAGTTGTAATAGTAATTATCTTTTTTTGCAATGAGAGTTTGGTCTTTTCTTTTTTTTTGTGGAGTTTTATACAGCTCAAACTAGACCCAAAGGTATCATAGAGCTTTACATAAGTCCCAGTTACATTACAGACGGACACATTAATTAAGTTTGTTAAGCAGGGAGAGATTAAGTGATTTGCCCAGAATCACAGAATGTTGAGCGTTCCTACCGAGACTCGAACCCGGTTCCCCAGCTCCGAGGTAGCCCGCCCTAGCCATTACGCCACATTCTCTCCACATTCTTTCTGTTAAAGATGAAAAAATAGTTTCATTTTTAACACTGCATTTGTAAAAAAATCTATTTTCTTGTTGTGTTGCAAGAAAATGTTTTCTTTAATCTGCTCCTGTAGGATAGAATATTTATGTTAAACTAATGCTTTTTAATTTTTTTATTTTTTTTACCCGTGTCACACTTTCCTTAGTTTTTCACTGGTTTTTCCTTATTGTGGATATGTTTTTCACCTTTGTGAGGGAAAATATATGTGAATAGTATGTTAATATGAGATTAAAAAATGTATATTTCATTTTTGCTTCTAAAAGTCTTTATTTATATTTTATGCTTGTTGGAAAACACATAAATCTACCCCCAGCCACTGTCCAGAACCTTCCTTGAGGTAACTACTTGGCGGAGTTACAATAGTAAATCTACCCCACCAGCCACTGTCCAGAACCTTCCTTGAGTTAACCCTTTCCGTGCTGATGACGGAACCACTCCGTCATCAGCCCCGGTGGCGCTGTGCTGATGACGGAGCGGTTCCGTCAAGGCCCGCCCGACGTGCCTACGCGGCGCTGATTTCGCGCATGCGCGGCGCGTTTTATTAAGCGGGCGGGGCCATGACGGAACCGCTCTGTCATGAGCACAGCTCAACCGCGGCTGGTGACGAAGCGGTTCCGTCACCAGCATGGGCGCGCCGCGCGGCCCCCCCCGCCCGCAGCGATGAGGTTTAGTACTTGGCGGAGTTAGAATAGTAAATCTCCCCCAGCCACTGTCCAGCACCTTTCTTGAGGAATCACTTGGGCCTGATAACGACTTTTGGCAGTGCGGTACACTGCCATGCCCCGCACAACCAAGAGTCGCTACGGCCCGCCAGATTACAAGTAATATTGTGGTCTTGTGGGTGGGCGGCTCCATGGCACTGTTGTTTAAAGGCTCATTGTGAGCTTTAAACAACACTGCTGTGGGACCGCCAGTACATGTTCCTGAACAGGAAGGAATGCACCATGTTGTGCATTTCTTCCTGTGCTGGGGGTGCAAAACCTCAGGGGGGCACCACGTGTGTCCCCACCGCATGCACCCCCATGCACAGGGCCAGCATTTACATGGAGGAAGAACCTCCATCTCACCGCTGGAGGTGAGGAAAGTCCTAATATGCTTGACATGCCTCAGGGCACTACCAATCATAATGGGGCCCTCAGACCACCACAGGACCGCTAGGGCAAGTGGTTGCCTGGCGGTTATGGCAGAGCAATGGTGGTCCAACCTCTAAAGTCATAATAGGGTGGTCGGACCTCTGGTGTGGTGGTGGCTGGCAGTTCTCCGAACACCAAACTTGTAAGCAGGCCCTTATTTGAGTGGGTAATGTAATTGGTTCACACAGTTACTGTATGGTTTCTTCTTTGAATACATTTTGTTTCTGAAAAAAACATAGAATTTTCTTGTTTTTTTTACATTGCAAGCTCTTGTTTTACTATTTCTATTGTGATTTCTAAATTTATTTTCACTTATAGTTATGTCAAATTCCTACACCTTGACAAATCGACTGGATGAAACACAGTTGCCTCAGGCTTAATGGTAGCAAAATTGATATTCTAGTGGTAGGAAAACAAAACTCCATCTGGTCTTCAAGGTGGCGGCCTATGTTGTTAGGATCTCCTCCCACTCTGAGCCAGAAATTAAAAAATCTTGGAGTTTGGTTTGACTTCACGCTATCCTTTTCTGATCAGATTTCAACTCTTACAGGTACCTGCTTTGGGATTTTAAAGATGATGAAGAAAATCCTAGGGCGTATCCCGGATGATGCTAGAAAGACATTGGTACAGGCACTTGTGACATCTAGACTGGACTACAGTAATGTCTTACACCTGGGGGTACCAAAAAGGAGCATATATATGCTCCAACGGGTGCAAAACGCTGCATCTCGAATGCTTCTAAACATCCCTAGATTCTCTCCAACAGGGACTGCTCTAGAGATTCTCCATTGGCTCCCTATTGAGGAGAGGGTCTCCTTCAAAGCCCTGTGCTATGTCCACAGGATACTGCAGGGCAGGGGCCCAAAATATCTCCACCCTATGATACACCCCTATCATCCCATGCGCAGTCTAAGATCAGCAGGAACCGGACTGTTCTGCATCCCTAAATTCAACAGGAAACGCTTTGGAGGTATCTCTTGTAGGTACCTGGCAGCTAAAAGATGGAATTCTCTTCCTATATACCTAAGAAAGGAGACCTCAGAATCAGTTTTTAGGAAGCAACTTAAAACGTGGTTGTTTAAGAAAACACGCTACCTCACTGGTGCTGCCGTCGGCCAATGGCCGACGCCGCCCCGCCCGTTTCACTGAAGTGCCGCACTTCCGCAAAATTGTGGTCGCAGCAGAAGGGTGATTATAATCTTCGCCTCTCAAGAAATTCGGCGCGGGGACTCTCCGTAATGGTGTAACCATTGCATTTTACAAACTGCCATACCATGTTCCTGCAGTTGGTACACTACATAGCTAACAAATTCTGATACTGTAAACAAATATTATTAAATTCTTTTAGCTTTCAAATGTATTTGTCCTTTAATTGTACTTACTGTGTGTTAGACGGGGACCTGGAGGGTCGGCCGAGCACAGTGATCGCACAGACAGGTAACTTCCCCCCCACAGATGGGTGGAGGGTGGAGGGTGGTGCCGGGATGTCGGGGCCTGGCCAGGCCCAGGGTTGGGGTCGGGCTGAGGCCGCACGGCCGCGTGGTGCCGTGTCCAAGATGGCGGCGGGGCCGGGCAATGGTGCTGACGGTGGCCCGGGCCCTGTCCTGCGGGGAGGGAGCGAGCCCTTCATGTGGCCTGTCCAACATGCGTCCCCCCCAGCTGAAGGCGGGGAGAGTCACCCATCTTCTTGGGGACTTTCCTCGTCGAGGCGGAAAAAGCGGGACAGGCCATCCGCGTTGGCGTGGTCTTGGCCGGGTCGATGTTCCACAGTGAAGTCCATCCCCTGCAGGGAGATGGACCAACGTAGTAGTTTCGGGTTTTCCCCCCGCATCTGCATGAGCCATTGCAGGGGTCGATGATCGGTCTGGACCCGGAAGTGGGTGCCGAAGAGATAAGGCCGGAGCTTTTTGAGGGCCCACACCACGGCGAAGGCCTCCCTCTCGATGGTGCTCTAGCGTCGTTCTCGGGCCAGGAGCCGTCTGCTGATGAAAGCCACTGGCTGGTCAAGTCCTTCGGGGTTCAGCTGGGAAAGGACTGCCCCAACGCCATGGTCGGAGGCATCTGTTTGGACGATAAATTCCCGACTGTAGTCGGGGGCCTGGAGCACCGGGGCGGAGCACATGGCGGCCTTCAGCTTCTCGAAGGCCGCTTGACAGTCTGGGGTCCAGTTGACCTTCTTTGGTTGGTTTTTGGAGGTGAGTTCCGTGAGGGGCCCTACGATGCTGCCATAGTCCCTCACGAACCGTCGGTAGTAGCCTGTGAGTCCCAAGAAGGCGCGGACCTCGGTCTGGGTGATGGGGGACTGCCACGACTGGATGGCCGCGATCTTGAGTTGTAGAGGGGCCACCAGACCGCTTCCCACCTGGTGCCCGAGATAGGTCACGGACCCCTGGCCAATTTGGCATTTGCTGGCCTTGATCGTGAGGCCAGCTTGTTGGAGGGCCTGTAGCACCTCTCGGAGGTGGTGGAGGTGGTCGGACCAGTGGTGGCTGTACACAGCGATATCGTCCAGGTAGGCGGCGCTGAATCCTTCGAGTCCTGCCAGGACCTGGTTTACTAGCCGCTGAAATGTTGCTGGCGCATTCTTCATGCCGAACGGCATGACCTTGAAGTGATAGTGGCCATCAGGGGTAGAGAATGCCGATCGTTCTTGGGCCCGCCATCCAAGAGGAGGTGGCCAAGATGCTCACACTCGGGATCATCGAGCCCTCAGACAGCCCCTGGGCCAGCCCAGTGGTACTGGTCCCCAAAGCGGCCGCCCCCGGCCATCGGGTCATTTCTCATTTTGGGCCAAAAAAAGTGAGTCACCAGGCGGTGGTAGGTCTTGTCTTGGCCCAGGTGCCCGGCCAGGGGGACATCATGGGCTAGGTTCAACAGGAAGTCTCTGAAGTGGAGGGGCACCACCAGCACTCGCCCGGCCCCCAGTTCTGCGATTTTCTGTTCGCTGTACAAGAGATCATTGTCCCAATAAACCCAGTGGGCCCCGGTGGTGTCTCCTTGGCTCTGGGCGAGCGCTTGCTGTCGCAATCCCTCGAGGGAGGGGCAGGTCTTTTGCTCCTGCCGGAATTGTTCCTGGGTGGGCACCCCTTCTTGACGCCACTGAGCCAGGTCGGGAAGCTCGGGGGGCTGTGTGGACCCCTCTGGGGTGGGGTCCGGGTGGTCGGTCTGGAGGAAGTCTTCTTCTGGAGTGATCGAGGGCGGAGGTGCTGCCCATTCTGGTTCTTCTGGTCTAGGGATGGTGCGGGTGGCCATGGACCGGGTGGTTACGCACGCCCAGTCCGGGAGACCCAACATCCCCAGATGCTCTCTTCTTTCCACAGCGGCCCACGGGGAGCTCTCGAGATCGTTCCCCAGGAGGCAGTCTACGGGGGCATCGTCACGGACAGTTACTTTCAGCATGCCGGACACTCCTCCCCATTCGAAGGGGACGCAGGCCATCCGACACAGGCTCTCCGAGTTATCTGCCGATCGGACGGGGCAAAGTACGTTTGGTAGGATTTGTTCTGGGGTCACCAGGTGACAGCGGACGGCCGTCACACTGGCCCCGGTGTCACGCAGGGCCTCGGCCTTGCGCCCATTGATGCTCACCCATTGGCTGTATTTCCGAGTGTTGGCGGGCAGGGGAGTCCGCGGGACCATGTCTCTTCCTCCTAGGCATGCCAGGGTCATGGCGGCGGGTTCCCACTCGAACTGCTCCGACTCATAGGTCTCCGTGTCTTCGGAGACTTGTTCTTCTCCCAGGGCGGCGGCCGCCATCTGGCGGGGCCCGGGGGCCTGGTTCTTCGGGCAGGTCGGGTCACTGGCATAGTGGCCGACTCGCTGGCATCGATGACACGTCACGTTAGCTCGGAACCCCGGGCGCATCGGGGGGTTTCCCCGGCCTGCTGGGGCCGGGGTGGCGTTAGTGGGTGCGGCCGGGGCGGCGTCTCTGCCCCGGCCCGGGCCTCCTCCTCCTCCTCGGGGACGATGGTGACCTTGGTTGGTTCTGTTCTGCTCATTCGGCCCACTCCGGGCCACTCGGGTGCTCTCCCACCGGTCAGCCTCGGTGGCGAGCTGCCGGGGTTCAGTCAATTTACTGTCGAGGAGGTGCTGCCTGAGCTCGACAAGGTCACTTCGAGCGACCCGGTGGGCGGTCATGGCAATCTCATAGGCCTTGAACCACTGCTGTATGTCGTCGTTCCGGTGATATTCTCGGACCACATCCTTGGGGATGTGGACCTTCTGCTCGGTAGGACCCGGGGAGTGCGGTTGCTCGGGCACCCCTAGGTTTTTGTTCAGTTTGCGCATTTCTATCTCCGCTAGTTTGCACTCGTGCTTTTATGCCAGTCTTTTTTCTTCGAGGTCTCTCTGTCTCTGTTTTTCCTCTCGCTCTTCTCTGAGCCGTAAGTGTTCTAAGTTTATTTTTTGTTCCGCCAGTTTCAATTCTCCGTCTAATCTGAGTCGTGCCAAGTCTAACTCGTGTAATCTATTTTTTTCCCGCTCTTGGATCTCTTCATGGGAGGGGCCTGTTCTCCGTTCCTCCGTCCGGGTGGTGTTGACTTCCGGGGCTGCGGGGTCCCGGGGGGTTGCGGTATTTGTCTCTGTCCAGGCCTCTAGGGCGTTTTTGAAGTCTTCTTTTGTGCTTAGCCCGGTGGTAGCAATGCCTAAGTCCATGCAAAATAGTTTGAGCTCTCGGTGGTTGTATTCTTCCAGCTTTTCCATCTGGAACTTCTCCGCCGATCCGCTCTCTTTGGTCGTCATTGTGGTTTTAGTCGTAGGGTGAGTTACTGTCTGTACGGTACGCGTTGGTTCGGATCGCGCCGCTAGCCACCAATGTTAGACGGGGACCTGGAGGGTCGGCCTAGCACAGTGATCGCACAGACAGGTAACTTCCCCCCCACAGATGGACACCACACAAAGTTCAGGGTAACACCTTTTATAGGCACTTCTGGGAGTAGAGTGGTACGATACAAGGCAATCAGGACACGATGATCCTCTCAATTCTAGTCTCTAGTAGGGGAAGGGGGTAGCGGGACAGTCTGGGTACCCACGGGTACGGGGGTGTAACGGTGATGGCTCACAATCCTCGAGCTCGGTGTTCGGAGGGGTCAGACCGCGGCAGCGCCGGCAGGTCCCGAAGAGGTCGTAGGTGGCAACGGGCCGCGGCAGCGCCAGCAGGTCCCAACGAGGATGAAGGTTACAACGGGCCGCGGCAGCGCCAGCAGGTCCCACGAGGATGAAGGTTACAACGGGCCGCGGCAGCGCCAGCAGGTCCCAACGAGGATGAAGGTTGCAGAGGGCCGCGGCAGCGCCAGCAGGTCCCACGAGGATGAAGGTTACAACGGGCCGCGGCAGCGCCAGCAGGTCCCAACGAGGATGAAGGTTGCAGAGGGCCGCGGCAGCGCCAGCAGGCAGGACAATAGTTCACAAGGCAGGGCTGTGGCAGCGCCAGCAGTCCGTCAAGGATGAGTTCGTCGCGGTGTCTCTCGACTCCAGGATACAACTGCCTTCCTGTCCTGGGGCTGCCTCAGTTATAGGTCTGGCGCCCTTTGATGTCCGGACCCTCGCTCTTGGAGGTCGGGAGGTCTGGGATGAGGGAGTCCAGACACCCAGCAGGAGGGTGGAGCCAGCGCCCGAGGAGGCTGGGGGTGCTCGGCACCTGGCGGGGGAGAGCCATCGACACTTCGTACTCCCATTGACCTGCCAAGTGGGCCGTTCACCTCCTGGGTGGAGGGTGGTGCCGGGATGTCGGGGCCTGGCCAGGCCCAGGGTTGGGGTCGGGCTGAGGCCGCACGGCCGCGTGGTGCCGTGTCCAAGATGGCGGCGGGGCCGGGCAATGGTGCTGACGGTGGCCCGGGCCCTGTCCTGCGGGGAGGGAGCGAGCCCTTCATGTGGCCTGTCCAACACTGTGACAGGTAGGTGGCAGTGTTTTGAATAGTTTCTATGAAGTAGTCCTGCTTTCTTCCTTGTGTGTGGTCACTTTAGCAGGCAGTGTATCACTGATCACAAAATAGTGGACTCCTGTTTTTTCATCCTATTTAAGGTTTAACTACAATTTTCAGTAAAATAATTGTTGTAATGTGTGTTTTTGGGTGAAGAAATACATGACTAAAAGTATAATTATATTGTAAGTGTTTATTATATGTATTCAAACCTTTTTCAGAAACTTTGTTCATCATCTTGGGTGGGAAAAGAGTTACACATTCTAAAGAAAAAAAGATTAGTTTTATTTGCGAAGTGTTGTGATGTTCTTTGTTGTTTTGCCTTGTGCTGTTTTCTATTGCACACAAATGTGCTGCGCAACAGCACGTTTTATGTTTCTAAAAATATTTTTTTGTTTATTTAAATACATGTGGGTAATTCATAAAAATAAAAATTCTTCATTTAATTGTAATTTTTACCTTTTACATAAATCTTGGCAAAGGTTTGCATGGTAAAGGTATGTGTGGTAAAGGCATGTGTGGTAAGGGCATCATTAATGTATATTCGTGGTAAAGACATGTGTGGTTATGGTATATGCTTTGTAAAGACTGCATGGTAAAAGCATGTATGGTAAAGGCGTGCATTGTTCCGTCATACATTCATTAAAAATAACAGGCTTTGCTATTATTCACTTTAATGGTGCTTAGCTTATCGACCTTTGAAGGCTGAGTCTGCCTTACAAGGGTTTGAATGCAAGGCCTGATGATCACTTCATATTTTTGACAGCTGGCATTCATCTCACTGAGCCATCCTTCCATCTGAAATGTGATGTCATACATCGGTAGGGAAAGGCTGTCTCTAAACCAGATCCCAGGAGATGGACAGGAGAGTGATTTCAAGTTGGACCTCACAGTCAGTTAGGGTATACAGCTGAGGACAGAGACAGGATTATTTTAATAGGAAATTTAAAAATATTCAATGTATTTTCTGTGGAAGGAGAAGCCTCGCCCTTCATCGTGATTGCATAAGGGTCCTAAATGACTGGCGTTTGCAGAAAGGATGCAAACCCCAACAAATAGTGGGGTGCACTAGATCATGTAAAAGGAAAGGATCTGCTCCTTTCATGGAGAAGGGAGATGAATGATTTGACTCAAAGCCCCTCATATATATGAGGATTTGAAACATATTCACCTACACATCAAACTCATAGGCTACACATCACCACAGATATACCCTACACATCACACCCTACACATCACCACAATCATACCCTACACATCACCACAATCATACCCTACACATCACCACAGTTATACCCTACACATCATACCCTACACATCACCACAGTCATTTCCGACACATCACATTCATGCCCTACACATCACCACATTCACACTAACCCTGGGCATCGTTTGCGAAGTAGCGATACGCGTAGCTATGCGCTGTGCACTTCGCACTACGCGAGCTATGCGTAGCACTACGCGAACTGCGTAGTAGCCTGTTCACACTATGCAAGATGCCGTTTTCAATGATTGCACAGTGCGGACAAGCATCCGGCACTATGTAATCATTACAAACTGCATCTTGCACAGTGCAAGCGGTCGTTTTCTGCCACTCAAGTAGATTTTTACTCGAGCAGCAGCTTTCTCATCGCGGACTGAAAGTTTCTCATTGCGAGCGGTCGCGAGCATGCGCGGCCACTCGCAATGAGAAACCTGACCTCCCTGTGTTGAGAATCTCGCCGGGAGGTTTATTTTCCACGCTCGAGATCGGCAACTTGATGTTGCTGATCGCGAATGAGGAAAAAGTCTCGCTGGGATGTCATTTTCGCTTGCTCACGGTCGTCAACTTGACCATGAGGACCGCGACCAAGTAAAAAATGACCGCTGCACTACGCTACGCGTGTTTGCACTGTGCTACGTGCAAGTCACGTAGTGCGAAGTAGTGGAAACTTCACAACTACGCGAGCAGAGCGTAGTACTTTGACCAGGGTTAATTTACATACATCGTAATTACTATAGTTGGGGCCATGCTCAACGTTGACCAGAAGTGCAACCTTTCATAGTGTCATGGACTACCCGAATGCTGTATTAGTTTGGGAGTGGAAATCGCAAAATGAGGTGTCAAGGGTTTTGGGTCATGGTTGAGAAGGGGTCTGTCCAGAGTTACTATTCTTTGACGCAAGGCAAGGCTGCACCAAAGTTGTTGTTCTGCTTTGCTTCCAAGAGTGAGAGAGCGAGAGACAAAATGCACCCCATCTACTAAGGTATGGTGTATTTTTTGCAGTTTTGGCAGGCATATGGCAAGTGTGTATGCATTCTCTGAAGCATAGGTTCGTACTGGCAGGGGTAACTTCCTGTACAAATGCTTTGCTGTAAGGCTTTTGCCACTTTCCAAGTGTGCGATATAATTAATAGGGCTGGGCGTAGTTCGCAAAGCAGCGCTACGCGTACCTACGCGAAGTGCACTTTGCAGTACGCGAACTATGCGTAGCACTACACGAACTGCGTAGTACCCTGTTCGCACTGTGCAAGATGCCGTTTTCAATGATTGCACAGTACAGACAAGCATCCATCACTGTGCAATCATTGAAAACGGCATCTTGCACAGTGCGAGCTGTAGTTTTCTGCCGCTCGAGGAGATTTTTACTCGAGCGGCAGCTTTCTCAACGCGGACTGGTAGTTTCTCATCGCGAGCAGTCGCGAGCCTACTCGACCACTCGCAATGAGAAACCAGACCTCCCCACGTTGAGAATATCGCCGGGAGGTTTATTTTCCACGCTAGCGATCGGCAACTTGATGTTGCTGATCGCGAACGAGGAAAAAGTCTCGCCAGGATGTCATTTTGTTTGCTCGCGGTCGCCAACTTGACGTTGAGGACTGCGAGCAAGCAAAAATTGACCGCTGTACTACGCTACGAGTGTTGGCACTGTGCTACGTGCAGTTCGCATAGTGCGAAGTTGCGCAAACTTTGCAAACTACGCGAGCGTAGCGTAGCGCTTTGCCCAGGGTTAATAATTAAGCACACTTGAAAAGTAGTAAAAATGAGGAGAAATGAAAACATTTCTTCTTCATGTGACAGCCTCGATCTTTGAGGAGAGGGATTTCTGTCAAACTCCATGTGTGTTTGCGTAGGAAACACCCTTGCATCTCATAAGAAGTACCCCTTTGGTGCAAAGTAACACAACTTTGCTTTACTTTGAAAATCTATCCAACCAAATCTAGATTTGAGGTGGACAGTAAATCTCACATTAGCACCTTCGATCTGGTTTGTGTTTCTAAAGTAACTCAAACCTAGGTCAAAGCTTCAGTAAATCCGGCCTGCAGTGTCTACCCTGGTGCTGAAGGTAGGTGAGGTATGGTATGGAACGGCTGTGATTGGTGGAAGGAACATTGGGCCTCATTATGATGGCGGTCAGACGAGTGTCCGACTGCCGTCGATGAGGGCAAGTGACCATCTGACAATGAGTCGGCAGCCCCACCTGCCCCATCATGGAAGGACTGCCGTGCAGGGGGTCAGAAAGTGCCTATTTCTACTACAGCAGGAAAAGGGTTGCAGCACAGGCCACTGTAGTAAAAGGCACTTAGTGCACATCCATGTAAGTGTGACAGGCACTATGTGGTGCCTAGTACGTGTGCATGGATGTGTGAGGGGGCACTGCATGTGCCCCCCTGGCCACTTAGCAGTGGCCCACGGGGATGGGGGCCCTGCTTGGGTCCCCCAAAGTCCCTTTCTGGCTGCCTTTCCATGGCTTTGGGACTGCCATGAAAAGCGAGTCGGAAGGAGACATACTAATCTCGATGGCGGTGCCTGCGAAGGCACTGCCCTCATGGTAGGGATAGGAGTTCAACCGCTGCCTCAACAGAATCCTCGATACTATCAGAGGCAGCGGTCTGTCTCCAAGACCTCTGACCGTCCACATTGTAACTTGTTGGTCGAACCAATGGCCTGGATGGGGTTGGGACCGCCACAGACGGCCTGTCGGTGGCAGACCCACCAACGTCCAAATGAGGCCCATAGTCCGGGAGGGTTTGATTAGGGTAGGTGGACAAGAACCGGGTGGTGGGCGTGTAGGGGGTGGGCCACATGTCACCTCTGAGCTTGATGGATGCTGTACACTCTAACTACTCCTGCGCCTCTTGTGAGATGGTGCCAGCAGGTGTGCATTCTTGTTTTTATACAGATCTTACTTTGTTGCTGTATAGAATAACAAGTGTTACCACTATGCACTAGTCACCCTTCTGGGAAGTGACTTACCGCACACACACACGCACATGCATGCACACGCACACACACACACAGTTGTCAACAGGGAACACTTACCTCCTCACTGAACCAACATAGGCTCAGTGTGTGAGTAAGTACATGTACATGTTATTTAATACTATGTGCATGTGATGGGTTGCAGGATTGCAATCTCTTGTCATTTTGTGTTTTTCCATCTTAATTATTCCACAGGGGGCCCCTGTGCATGGGCTTGTTAAGGAGAAGAGGTGACACCCACCTGCTCTGCCTCTTAGTTCATCAGGTCCCAGGCTCCAGGGATGGGGGGGGCTCTCCCCGGACACTCAGCTGTGAGACCGGACCGTGGAGGAAACTCAACATGTTCCAAACTCCCCTGAGCAGAAGCAGGCTTCCCCTCGATGCACAGGCATTCATCACAGCTGTCCAGCGTGTCCACATCTGCATGGAACGGCCGTCTCTCTTCTCAGAGCTGACACTGAGCAGCAAACAGAGGCGACGGAGCCTCTCACGTCAGCATCCGTCTTCATGAAAGCAGCATTTTATTGACAGCTTTCAGGGCTGCTGCTCGTTTCTCAAACACTATCACAGTAATGAGAGCATCTCTCAAGCCCTCGAAGCCAGGCCGGGGAGAGGGCGGATCTGAGGGTGCGAGGGGGTGCTAAGGGGTCTCTGTGAGTAAAGCGCCTTTATCTGGAGTGACTGGCGCTACAATCCAGGCTGCGCTTGGCCCTGGAAAGGTTCCTTCCTAACAGCCTAGCAGACATGTGCCTTGGATAAGGGGGTCAGGAGACAAATTTTTGAAAAAAAAAATTATAAAAAGTTTCCAGAAGAATTGTTGGTGTTTGTTAGTCGCTGTGCATTAGTATAAGTAGCCGACGGGGCCAATCTTCAAAGAAACACACAAGAAAAAGTTCCTAGTAAACAGTTCCACCGCCCAGAGGCTGAAAGGGCCGGAGGAGGGTCAGTTACATCTCAGGCGGGTGCACTCAGAGGCTTCCACTCTTCTTGAGCCTCATCGGGTGGACTCCAGGCTCCAGCCACAGCACCCAGGGGCCCCCAAGCATCTCCACCCCGCCTCCTGTCACAGCAGGAGTTCTATTCCTAGAAGGTGCCCCCCCCCCCCCGCTGCATGCCTTGTAGCCTTCTCTTTGCAGGAGTCTCTTCTTCCTCTCTGACCCGGAAGCCTCGCGAGAGCGGGTTCCCAAGGGGACAGGAGGCCTCGTGGCCTTCAGAGCCTGCACTGCTTCTGATGCGCTGGACTCGCGCTGCGGTGGATTTGCAAGTGAAGGAGAATTGTTAACAATCTCCTCATTCTTATGTTTAAATAGACGAGATATTCTCGTCATTCTCGAGGAAAGTTCACGTTCATCATCATCATTGTGTGCATAAAAGGGCGAGTTGGCCCTGCTGGGGTCTGAGCCTAAAGCCCAGAGAGCGCGCGCAGAGGCCGGCAGAACTTCTGCAGTCCTGAGGCACGTGACTGGAGAAGAAGTGTCCAGCATCCCGTGTAACAAAAGTTACCCATGTTCAGAGGGAATTATACTACCTCTAATATTATTAGTATTGTAATAGTGAGCAAATCAGATAAATGTGGGAAACATCCTTTACAACGCAACTTTTACCACGCAGTGCCTTTACGACGCAACTTTTACAACGCAAACCATTACAACGCATTGCGCTGGGGGGCGCTCTAGGATAGGGAATAGGTTTAATTTACTATCCAACACCTTCCCTAGTGTCCACGGGGACAGGAGTTGGAATAGTAAATTAAACTATTCACTATCCAGCGCCCCAAAGCGCTATGCGTTGTAAAGGCATGCGTTGTAAAAACAGCGTTGTAAAGGCATGCGATGTAAAAGCATGCGTTGTAATGTCATACATCCGATAAATGTACATGACTTGCCTCCCTTTGCAAAATTACCAGCAGTGATCACCTCGGTGCATCCGGCAGGGTCACTAGCAGCAATGTAAGAAATGCTTTGTCGATCTGGATGTGGTGCAATCAATCCGGCCACGTGTTTATCCTCTCTTGGGGACCTGTTTATCAATAAGTGACACCGTGCAGCAATAGTCTCGTTGCTGCGCTGCGTGACAGGGAAGGGGCAGGAACGGGCTGCATTTACCATCATAAGGCGCATTCCTGCCTTTTCCCAGCGCTGGTGCACAATGTGCTTCCTACCGCCAGTGCAGACACTCTTGCACCGTGATGCAAGGGTGCCTGCGTTGCAAGCAGGGTGGTATTTGTGCAGGAAGAGATCCCTTCCTGCACAAAAAAATCCACTGAGTCATTTTCCTCGTTCTAGCTCTCCTGCAGACTGCAGCACAGATAGAAAAAGGAAAAACGAGGAGAAATAAAGATATTTCTGCTCATTATATCTCACCTGGGAAGGCACAGCATTTTGACACATTCCCAGGTCTACCAGTAATGATGAATCTAAGGAGCATATAACAAGCCCACTATCACCGCTTTAGCAGCTGTTTTCAGCTGAAAGTGGCAATTTAAATATCGCTGTATTATCAAGGACAAGCTAACGCGTGTTTCCTTGAGGCAGCAGCCATCTTTTCTCCACTTTGCATGTCAGTGATATTTATCACTAATGACATGCAAAGTGAGCGCTCCACACTAAAATGACATGAATACTGTCGCTAACCAAACTTCCCTCCATTATTAATCCAGCCCAGAACCCGCGTAGCGTTAACAAATGTCAAGCTAACCGCGATTATCGCTGGTTTCTGACACCTGTTTAAATCCTGACTTACCCATCTTGTCAATGGGAGGTCGATTGTCAGGCTGAGTCCGCACTTGCCTATTAGCAAGCATTGCAAAATCGCAGTGGAAATTGCGCTTGTTTCCTCGCGCTGTTGCTGGTTCTCGCCACTAAAGCTGGATTTTGCATCGCCTCTGAGATAAGCGTTGATAATGCGCTATCTCTGCGATGAAAGCCAGAGAAAGCCGGTGTTAGAAAAATACACGATGAGCGCGATCTGCGATAATTATCGCAGTTTGTCGATAATATGCCCCTAAGAGTGTGTCAAATTCCATGGGTGTTGCATAGAAACAACCATGCAAGACCCATAAAATGGCCCCCTCGGGTAGAGCAAGGCAACTCAGTGATTATCGCTGCGTTGCGTTACTCTGGATTTATCAAGCCACTCAGAGCCACGCACCGAGGCTTTTCATGGCTCAATAAATCGCATCTTAGGGGTTGCACCACTTTTGCACCACGTTGCGTGGTGTAAAAACAACGCAATATCTTGAAAAATATGGCCTTTGGAATGCACCGTTATTTAGCATTTGTTTCAGTTTAGAAGTTTCATACCATATTGTGGTGAGCATCCCAAGTTTTGCACATTCTTTTGTGGCTTTCTTGATTGATGAGTAGGGCGTTCATGGTCACATGTCCCATGCACAGCTTCCGGTCACAGGCGGAGGGAAGTGCTGATGGTCCATAATGCATGAGCTCCCCTGGGGATGCAGTCCCACAATCCCCTGTATGCAACAGCCAGTTCCACCAACATTCACAGTCATCAGTTTGAGCTGCAGCACCCTGTTTCAGACTCCTCTGGTAATACTTGATCCCAACCCTGAGACCTCTTCTCCCTCCCCCCCCCCCGCTGTGAGGGGGCATGCAAGGGTCAAATACAGTGTTTTGCAAACAGAGCAGACCAACTGGCCAACATCTTGCCTAGGATTAACAAAAATAGATGTACATTTTGGGAAACTCTTCCAGCCAGATCCAGCCCGCCTCATGCAGAATGAGTAAAGTCCTCGGTGTCTTCTACCGGAGCTCTCCCCAAACGTGTTCTGAGATGTTATGTTATGTTATATGATTTGTAAAGCACACGGCTGCCCCAGCAACAGGGCGTCCCAGCACTGATTCCAAAAATGACCAGACAGAGAGAAGTAAAAAGTATACTAGGACTAAGGTGGAGGGCTTATCCTGGAAAAGACAGGTCTTTATTGCCTTCCGGAAAGCCCCATAGTTTTGGATGCTTCTGATCAATCAATCAATCAATCATAACACTTGTATAGCGTGCTACTCACCCGGAAGGGTCTCAAGGCGCTGGGGGGGGGGTCGCTACTGCTCGAACAGCCAGGTTTTGAGTTGTTTCCTGAAGGCGAGGTGGTCCTGGGTCAGCCGAAGCTGGATGGGGAGGGAGTTCCATGTCTTGGCCGCCAGGTAGGAGAAGGATCTGCCTCCGGCGGTGGCTCTTCGGATACGTGGTATGGCGGGGAGGGCGAGGCTGGCAGACCGTAGCTGGCGGGTGGGCGTGTGGAAGGTCAGGCGGTCGTTGAGGTACTTGGGGCCCAGGTCGTGGAGAGACTTGTGTGCGTGGGTGAGGAGCCGGAACGTGATCCTCTTGTTGACGGGGAGCCAGTGCAGGTCCCTCAGGTGTCTGGAGATGTGGTTGCGTCGGGGGATGTCCAGGATGAGTCGGGCGGAGTCGTTCTGGATGCGTTGGAGTCTTTTCTGTAGCTTGGCTGTGGTTCCGGCATAGAGGGTGTTTCCGTAGTCCAGTCGGCTGGTGACGAGGGCCTGGGTGACCGTCTTCCTGGTTTCGGTCGGGATCTGATGGTACCAAGGAGGGCTTTCCAGAGTGCAGGGGCAAGGGCACGTACTGGCCGGCCTCTGGTCGGTGCTCTTTTGACATGGGGGAAACATGCTAGGTGTTGGGCTGAGGAGTGCAACAAAAGATTAAGGGTCTAAGGAGTAAGAAGATGGGCTAGATTGGTGGGAGCTTGGGCATGCACAATTCTGTGAGTTATGCACAGTACCTCGAAGTGGATTCTCTTCTCCACCAGAAGCCAGTGGTGCTTACGTAGAAGGTTGGAAACTGTGCAGGATTTAGGAAGGGCAAAGAGTGTCTGAGCTGCAGCGTTTTGTGCCCTCTGTAGGTGAAGGACAAGTTTATAAGTTCACAGAAGTTAGACAGAAGGTGGTGTCGAAATTTCTGGAACTGATCCAGTTTGAGATGGTCCGCTGGGGATCCTGATTTAATTTTATTACAGAAGGTTGCCAGAACTTCCTTTGATAGTATTGGAAAGAGTGTAGTGAGGAGCTGAGTGAACTAGGGGGGGCCTTAGGACCTACGTTGTTGATAGTGGGGGGGAAGGTTTCCTAGATGTTCTCGACCTTCTTGACAAAAAAGGAGGTAAGCACCTCACACTAAAAGTTCAAGGTAATGGTTGAGTCAATAGCCCTTTACAGGGTTTTTTTTTTTAATTTCCGAAATTCTTTATTGTTTTAAGGGCTCCTAGCAGGGTGCAAATTCTTTTAGCCGGATTGCTGCTATTTTTATTTTGTTCTGGAAAGTAATCAGCTCTCGATTTACAAATGGATTTGTGATAGTCCTTAATGGCAGAGTGGTATTGTGTTTTGAGGGCGAAATCATAGTGTCGTCTCCACGCACGCTCTAGTGCCTTGCAGTTTTTTCTCACCTGGGTCAGTGTCTCATTAAACCATGGACTGGACTGTGTCCTAAGGCTATAGGTGTGTTTGGTGGGGATGCATTTGTCAAGGGAGTGTGTAAGCAACTCGAACAGAAGGCTGTTTGCAACTCCAATATTCCCAGTCAGTTGAGGCATCTGTTTGAGGAGGAGGTCTTGGAAAGGAGTGACATCTAGTTTGTGCCATGGGCATTTTAGAATGGGCTTCGAGAGGGCATCCGCAGAAGGGCCTTCACCCTGTAGTGTCATGGAAATAAGGAAGTAGTCAACCCTGGTCATGGGAAGAGGCTGACAGACTTTTAGAGGAGGTATGTTGGTAAAGACGGGGTCTAAGAGGTGTCCTGAAGAGTGTGTACTACTGGGAACGCATTGTTTTATTTGATGTGTAGCGAGATATGCCAGAAAGTTGGCGATCTCAGTGTCTTGGCCGGCCTCTAGGGGGAGGTTAAGATCTCCCACTATATTGAAGTTAGGGGGCCTGGTTGCCAGTATGCTGACCAAGTTCGTTTGCGCTTCCCTAACATTTTTAGATGGACCCAAGGGGGATAAATGAGTAGTCCTGAACAAGTAAAGTTGCAGTTAAGGGTAATTTTGAAAAGTGTGCCTTCACAGTGACCAATAGTCTCTCTAGTAAGACAACATGAGTAGCAGGTTTTAAAGAGGCCTCCTCCTCTATGCTGTTTCTTTTCAACTTCTTTAGAGTATGGCCCTGCGGCAGGACCAGCAGCGGCTCAGCCTCCGTACCAGCGGTAAGCCAGGTCTCCGTTAGAAAAAGGATATCAGGTACCTCATCCTGAATCCGATCAAACACCTCAACATAGTGTTTTACAAGCGAGCAGCATTTAAGACTGAGAAATGTAAACGTGTGAGGGGGGTGACACGATATGAGCATCCACTTTATTCTTAAATCACATTGGGGCCAGATGTAGGTATCCAAATACCGGTCGGTAACGGCTGAAAATACCGATTTTCGGCCGCTACCGACCGGTATTTGGATACTGAGATGTAGGGCATTAAAAAATACAGATTCGGTAATTTTACCGAATCAATAATTTTACCGAATCGGTAATTACCGAATCTGTATTTTGAAATGTAGGTGGCACTGTAAACAGTGCTACAGGGCTTTAAGGATTCGTTATTTACCACCAACTATCAGTTGGTGGTAAATAACAAATTCCTATGTAAATGCAAATATTTGCATTTACACCTGTGCCATGTGACAGACATACATGCCCTTAGGGCATGTATGTGTGCCACATGTGCACACAAGCACTAATCAGGGGTGCAACAGGGTGTCAAAGTGGCACCCTGGCACCCTTGACTTTTTCGGTATTTACAGAATCGGTAATTACCGATTCGGTAATTGACATTCATTCCTATGGGCCTCCAGGCCCATAGGAATGAATGGCAAATACCGAATCGGTAATTACCGATTTGGTAAATACCGAATCTTACCGATTCTGTATTTTTCACCAAATTATTATCTACATCCCAAATACCGATTCTGAAATACCGAATCAGTAAAATTCGGTATTTTAGAATCGGTATTTTCGGATTACCTACATTTAGCCCATTGTTCGCAACATAAAGGGCACTCCGCTGGGGCCCAGTCCCGATTGGTGCAAAGATTATCAGGGCTCTAATGGAGAGGAGCTCCTTGTGTGAGTAGGAACGCCTGCAGGAATCAGGGTTGGATTGGGATTAAAAATCGGCCCGGGCACGCTAAATAAAAAAAGTGGCCTACATTTGCATATTGCTATCCGCAAAACACTGCTTCTGCAACATTTTATTGAAAAAAGGGGGCGGAGGGGTAAAAAAAATGCACGGATTAGTTTACACTGGTGAAATACACCTGAAAAAAGTGAGGCCACCTCTGCTCAGGCCACCTGCCCCCGCTCAGTATGCACACATTATTTGGCCAGCCCAGAGAGAGAAAGGGAGTGACACCTCTGCCCCGTTCGTAAAATGGAGGTAATGGACGCCCATCTGCACCAAGAAAGGCCACTCGGGTCTCCACTCAGGGTAGGAGTGACCATAGCGGGCACTTGGCAATACCCCGGTGCACCGCACGGGTGGGGGGCCGGTTTGGGGCCCCTGGGGGACGTTTTTGTTACAGGGCCGTTTTGCAGCAAAATCGGCCCTATAACAAAATCGGCCGAAAACCAGCCCTGGCAAAGAGCTCAGCGGAACCCCCAACCCCCCAGGGGGGAGGGTGTGTGGGGCGAGCACTTTGCCAGGGCCCGTTATGGTTCCCCGTCCGGCCCTGCCTCCACTGGGCTGCTGGTGGTATGCACACAACGCAGAAACCATCCAAATCAGCCCCCCAGACTCTTAAAAAAGCAGCCCACAGCTGGAACTGGATGCCAGCCCCTTGGGCATTGGCCGAGTGCCCGCGTTACCCATCCGACCCTGCAGGAATCCAGATGGGCATAGTGCCTACAGCCTGGCAACGTCCAGGCACTAACAGGTGCAGAAGGGTATGCCTTTGACATGACTTCGCTGCGCCAGCAGCGTGTCAGCGCCGCAGCGGTAATAAAATAGTCGGGGGCACAACAGGCTCTTCCCGGGATCACTTCTGATTGAATAGGACCAGGAAATCAGCGCGATACCAAGCCGTTGCTGGAAAGGAAGTGAGAAAAATAAAAGAAAGCAATGGATTTAAAAACAGCACAAGAAAACAGATAAAGATCAGCGGTTCTAGCCCAATGAGAGCAGTTCTCAAAATCAGGAAAATGTGAGACCCCTATACTTTGTGTTTTAGCTCCAGACTAGCGCCCCTGCATATTTTGGCATGCAGCTGCAGCAGTGTGAGGTGTGTGCCCTGACAGGGAGCAGGAGGGTGATCTACAATAGGAAGAAAAAGGCAACCCATCCACTAGTTGCCATAACCTACCTGCCCCCCTTATTGTGTGCTGGGAACCTCTCAAGCTGTCATGATGAATGGTCCCGGGAGCTGACAGCTTCAGTTTGGGTCTTGTCGGTGTGGAAAAGTAAATTTTGCCATGTTCTGTGTCCCTACGCCTCATCCATCATGTGTTATGTGTGCATGACCAATATGCATATGTTATTCCCCATTTCTGATTAAAGACGCAATTCCAGTTGTGTCCACCTCTAGTATGTTAGTTTCCAGTCCTCGTGAATACTACGAATATCAGGCCTATGTAAGTAATGTTGCCACGTTTCTCAGTGTGCACGTTATTCAATTATAAAGTCCCCGTTTCCAGGCCTCAAAAGAGCCCGGACCACAGATTCAGCTCCTGTCTCCTGAAAGCCTCGCTGAGGAGCGATACAGCCCCCACCTGTATCCTCGACCCTTCACTTACTTCCTGCCTCGCAGTGCCCGGTGCACCCCGGCTCTGCCTCTGAGTCTGCCAAAAGTATGTTATAGTTCCTGCTATCAGTTCAGTCCTCCTCCTCTGCATTCCTAAGCTACTGAACTGCATCAATAGTTTCCGTCATTGTCTAGCCTTCTCGTCTCCACGTTAGAGAAATACTGTATTTAATAGTCATTTAATATTCTTCACGCACTACATGAAGAATAATGCATGGTCCAGTCTTAGAATCAAGTTAGCTTCTCCCCTCATGACTTCTAGTTTATATCAACATGTTCCCTAAACATCAGATACCAGATAGGGTTTAGGTACATGTCGCTCCGACCTTCCAGACTCTAGTCTGCTCCTAGCACAGAGTTCGTAGCCCCCAGCTTCTCTTAGTAATACGTCATTGCTAGTTTCCGCGCACCATTAGGTTAGAGGTCCCGGCTCCTTAGGTAGCCCCCTCCAATGTTTCCGCCCATTCATGACATATTCTGTTACGTTTTGCATCACATGTCTAAGTAAACTCCCAGTTACACCTCTTATTACTGTTATCTCTCGCGACTGCTACGCGTCACGCCTTCTACTCCACCCACTGTTACGCCTATTGCAATGTACTGCTATGTGTTTGCGCTATGTATATAAGTCAATGTTTTGTTATTAAAATGTTAGCGCGCTCATCCCAGACCTAGCCCCAGCAGCTGCTGGGCCTCTTTTCCCCTGCTGGGCCCCAGTTGTCCTGCTGGGCCTTATTGTCCTATTCCTATGCAGGTTGTCCTGATCCTGTCCTTATGCTGTAATAAACCTGCAGAAACTCCTACTACCTCGAATCTTGACTCTTATTTTATTGAGCTATCTGTTATGCTATAAGTCTAGTCAAAAATAGGGTATTATTTATTTATTTACCACATAATGGCGCCCGAACAGGGACTTGCCCTTTCCCCACGCGTCGGTGAAGCCACGCCGACCCCCTGACCCTCTGCAGTCGTGACGGAACCATACTGGCCAAGTGCAGATATTTCTGCTTCAAGTATCCCTCAGGCCCACGGAGGAGACGGAGGAGGCGGTCCAGCATCCGAACGAGACGGTGGAGGAACGCGGCGAGTCCCGACCAGAGCCCAAGCCGAGAGTCCAAGGTCCGAGGTATCCGGAGGCCCACCCGTAACTGAAGTCCGAAGTCCGAAGTTCGTCGTCATAGTCCAGTCCCGTTCGAGGCCTTCCGTTCCGTGCTGCCCGGTGAGTACCATTGCTGGGGTAGTGTCTAGACAGGGTCAGTCTAAATTGACTCCTGGTCCGTGGGTTGGTGGTACCCAAGCCCACAAACGAAGTGTTCACCTAGGTGGATACGGGTCTTGATGCGTTCCTTTATGGGACCGGTATGTTCCGTACTGTTATAGCAGTGCATCCAGTAACTCTAGTCTGTTCCGTTCTCGAGAATTCTGTTCTGTTTTCAGTATTTTCAGGTAGTATTCTGTTCGAACTGTTATTCATAATGTTGTTTAATGTATTTCCAATGTCGTGGTATGCCTGAATTGTTTTCCCAATTGTTATTGTTTTTCGTGTATTGTATTGTGTTCCGATTCAAGTTTAGAATGCCGCTCTTTTCCAAGTTACGTCAGTTAAAAACTAGAAAGGGTCTGCTGGAAGCAGCAGTTCCTGTTCCGCCTAGGGACAGTCCAGGTCACTTTATGTATCAGAAACATGGCATAAGCGCCATATTGTATCTAGATTTATGGGTAGAGTATACCAAACAGTTAGAAGAAAAGTATAGATGGCCCGTATCGGGTACATGGGATGCCGAATGTATCATGCGAGTAGAAGAAGCATTATGGAAAAAGAAAGCCAGACAGTCACAGAAAGATGCCATCGAGTTATGGCGTAAGGAAGCGCATAGAAGAACGGAAAAGGAAGTCAGAAAGTCAGAGTTAAGTAGAGAATCCCAAGAACGAGTCCAAGAAAGAGAATTAATCGAGATAGGTGAACAAGTCAAAGCCGAACAGTCAGACAGACAGAGGCATGCCCTTATTAAGGGTATGTATCCTCTCCTTGCCGAAGGCTTGCCAAAAGCGACCCCAGAGGCACCCAGTAATTTCCCGCCGCCATTAGTTCCGACCAAGTTACGTCACAAACCGACCGCAGCTGATATTTTTATTTCGTCCTATTTGGACGACACAGTTCCAGAATATGCCAATCCTGTTCGCGCTCCGCCTGTCCCTGTAAATCAGGCACTTCCCGTTTCTCCAGACACCGGAGTACCTGTTACGGTACCCCCGGGTCAGCCTGCCATACAAACTCAGCCCACGTTACAATTACCGACCCTGCAAGCACGAAGAATGTCAGTCGACGATTCTAGTATAGGGGCCGCAGGAGGAGGTCCTCCTCAAACCCCGCCGCCACACAAGCGTTTATCAGCACTCGAATTACATGCTCAAGCATCACAGCGTACTCCAAAAAGTAATAAGTCAGTTACAGAAATCAGACAAGCCCTTGCCGAATGCGTCTATGACGCAGTCCCAGGCGAGTATAATATGGTTTTATATTCCGTACGCGTAAGAAGGGTGACCGAGTATCTAGTCACCTTACCAAATATGAAAGAAGATCTAGATAGAATATATCGTTTCATCCGTACAGGGGATGATCCAGAAAGTATTGGCGAGATTATGTCTCAAAGGAAAGCCGAGATTCAGCTCATGATATTAAAGTTCCTGATCAATTGTCTAATAAGAGAACAAGATTACCCGTCTAAAGATCCCGCCGAAATGAGAATCCTGACAAGGTGGAGTGATAATATAGCCGAGGGTAAGCACAAGACCATTAGTGCCATGGAAAGTATGTACAAGAAAATTCGTAAAGAAGTAATAAGGTTACACGAACAGCGTAAAGCAGCACAAGTAAGCGAGAAAGAAAGTATCTCTGATCCTGAAGAGGAAGACGAGAATCCCGCCAGAATAGCGTATGTAGGAAAATCCAGATTTCCAGATCGCCATTTACGTCCAGAACCTAAGTCTATGTTTCATCATCCAGCACCAGAACAAGGTTCTCTAGAACAAGTATTTCAAGCTACCGATCACATTCTGAAATCACGAGTCGGTTATAGCGAATTAAGTACCATGCACGAACAAGAACTAGCCCGATCAGCAGTCCGATGGATTACTGATTCTACCACTTTTCCAGACGAAGTAGTGGCACAAATGTTTCTGAAACTGCCCCCAGCCGAGCAACGACTGGTGGGTATGTATATGATCCAGCACCTCATTACCCTGTATGAGGGTCAACATTCTGATCCAGGCCCGTTACATGATATCCTGAACGAGTTACTCCAGTACAGATGGAGAGGTCTAGGTACCGATTTAATAAGTGTCATTCTAGAACAGCGTCACAAGTATAGAACGTTTTTGAACCCGCATTTTGTTCATGTCTCACCCCCAGAAAGTAAACCATTCTACATAGACAGACAGAATCCGCTACGAGAAGTCCACCCAGTCCAAGGGGCGGGTGGCGTAATGCAACGAGTGTTTGTATACACTCCGATATCAAAGATGGAACTCCTTGAAATGAAGAAATTAATTCCCTGTCATGACAAAGATCCAGCGGGGTTCCATCGAGAATTAAAAGACATGCTCCGTATGGGAGAATACACTTACCCAGATATCATTAAAATGTTAAAGGTCCTGCTACCCGCAGGGGTGTATGAAAAGTTAAAGGAAAAAGAATGGGAGGTGGGAGAGAAAAAGATCGATTGGGCAGCTCTAGAAGCTGAAGACAAGGCACGAGTACCAGGTACCGGTCTTGGAGATAAATGTAAAGAATTACCAGAATTATTGATTCAAGTTTTACCCAGATTATTGACAACTAGGAAAGAAGACTGGGATGCAATCTCAGCCTGTAAACAGAAACAAGAAGAGGATATTAGTGATTTTTATTCTAGATTCGAAAAATGTTTCAGTATTAATAGTGGTCTCAAGACAAGTAGTGAGTCATACCCTCATCTTTTCGTTACCAAATTAGTCGAGAATTCAAGTCCACAAATTAAAAATCGAGTTTTGAAAGTCGAAAGCACCTGGCAAGCAAATACTCCGTCCCAGATGCTCCAGATGCTCCAGTATCACCAGAATAGAATTAGAGAAGAGCAAGAACACGAAAGAAAACGTATGAAAGACACGAAAATGAAAGTGCTAGTTGCACAATCTATTCCTCAAGACAGTCAGAAGAGGGGTCCGAATCAAGCCAGTCACCCTGCGGCTCCCGTTAAAGGGAACTGCAATTATTGTAAACAGCCAGGTCATTTTATAAACGAGTGTGCAGTCCTGAAACACAACATAGCTACCGGTAAGACTAAAGAAAGACCACGTCCGCCGAGACAAGAACAAGTTTCACAGACTCCTCAGTCACAGAATGCACCGCAGACAGTTACAGTACCGCAGCCTATTGCTGCAACACAGCACGTTACATCGCAGATGTACCAGTATGCACAATCTGAGTATCCAGAGTACCAGCCATATTCATGAAACAGCCTAGAGGGGGAGGTAGGCTTGCCTCTCATCGAGATACCTGTAGACCAAGAAGGTCCCTATGTTCATAGTCAAGTATTAGGGAAAGACAGAAAGTTTCTGATCGATACAGGGGCAAGTAGGACCACAATTAGTCACGCCGAAGTTCCAGGGGCTCCGCTCTCAGGCTCAAGAAATGTTTCCCTTGGATTTTCAGGAAAACCCATAGTTAATGAGATATCAAAGCCAGTTACCCTAGAAGTAGGTCCCTTGTCCCGTACTACTGATCTGTTACTTACTAAGTCATGTCCAGAAAATCTATTAGGCATTAAGACATTGAAAGAATTAGGTGCAGTTATTTGCTGTTCCCCAGAGGGAATACGTCTGTTCCTACGTGACTTTAAGGGTCACTATGTATTACGTGATTTTGATTCAAGATTGTCTAATGTTCCGCAGCATTTATGGGCGCAAGGTCCAACTGATGTAGGTTACATGCAAATCACACCCTATCGTGTGACTCTCAAACCAGGTGTAGTGTTACCACGAATCAGGCAGTATAGATTGCCACCTGAGGCTGTAGCAGCCTTATCCAAAATTATTGACGAGCTCATGGTTCAAGGAGTAGTTGTAGAAACTGACTCCAATGTATGTAATTCCCCGATCATTCCAGTCATGAAACGTACTGATCCAAATGCACCCCCAGTATATCGATTAGTGATTGATTTACGAGAGCTTAATAAATGTATTATTCCTCAGTACCCAGTTGTCCCAGACATTTCTTCCCTGTTAACAGCCATTGATTCCGAAGCCATGTTTTTCACTGTTATTGACCTCAAGAATGCATTTTTTAGTGTTCCAATTCATCCAGACAGTCAGTTTCTTTTCGGATTTTGTTTAAATGGAAGGAGCTATATGTTTACACGCGCTCCTCAAGGTTTCACAGAAAGCCCTAGTATTTACAGTCAAGCACTCAAGAGACAACTAGACAACATTCACATGCCAACTGACACTGCCCTGCTCCAGTATGTCGATGATCTGCTGATCACAGCCCGTTCTGAACGTGACTGCGAGCGAGCATCACTTACAGTTCTGTATTTTCTAGCCGAGATGGGGCACAAGGTGTCACCTTCGAAGCTTCAATTCTGTGTCCAGCAAGTGGTATACTTAGGACACTTGCTGTCCAAGAGGGGTAGGCAGTTGACACCCGATCGTATCCAGTTAATAGCGAGTCTTCCCCAGCCCAGAACCCAGAAGGAGGTACGTGCCTTTATCGGCCTTACTTCTTATTGTAGACAATGGATTCCCCAGTATGCATTTCTAGCCAAGCCACTGATACAGTTAACGACACAGGAGGCAGCCGTATCGACTGTCCTCCCTTGGACATCTGACCATACACTTAGTTTCAACGAGTTAAAGAAAGCCCTATGTCAAGCTCCAGTTCTAGCTACACCAAACTACAGTAAGCCTTTTACACTTTTCGTTACAGAACGCGAAGGTACAGCATTATCTGTTCTCACACAAGATCAAGCAGGACAATACAAGCCCTGTGCTTATTTTTCGAGCACATTAGATCCAGTCGCCCAGGCGTTGCCTGCGTGCCTCAAGTCAGTTGCAGCCACAGCACTAGCTATCAGACAAAGTGATTCTATAGTTTTAGGACATTCCCTGACAGTACAGGTCCCACATTCAGTAGAAGTTCTTTTAAACCGAACACAAACTCAGCACTTGACAATTGCACGTTTAACAGGTTATGAATTGACACTGTTCCAGCCACACATAGAAATTAGACGCTGCAACGTCCTGAATCCTGCTACACTGTTACCATCAGTTAGTTCAAATCCAGACACACATGATTGTGTGGAAGTAGTTAACATTACGACAAAGCCAAGACAAGACCTGACAGATATTCCGTTACCAGATCCTGACCTGACACTTTATGTGGATGGTTCATGTATGAGAACTAGTACAGGAGAACTAGTCGCCGCGTATGCAGTGACTACTGACACTGAAGTTATTGAAACACACCGTATTGATACCCTGTCCGCTCAAGCAGCAGAGCTAGTCGCTCTGACACAAGCCTGTATACATGCCAAAAACCTGAAGGTTAATGTTTACACAGACTCACGTTACGCATTCGGAGTTGTACACGACTTCGGAGTGCTCTGGCAGGAGAGAGGTTTTATGACTTCTCATGGAACCAAGATTCAGCATGGTCTCCTGACTGGATTATATTCAAATGGAGCGATGTCGAGGTTTCAAGTATGTCCTTGTAGTTGTATGCGCCTTGTCCAGGTGGACCGAAGCATATCCAGTCCCAGATTACACAGCCGCGACCACTGCCAAGCAGTTGGTTCGTGAATTCTTCCCTAGATATGGACTCCCTAGAGTCGTATATTCTGATAACGGCCAGCCATTCTCATCCGAACTCATGAAACATGTTTCCCTTTTGTTAGGGTACCAGTGGAAGTTCCATTGTGTACGCCATCCAGAAGCAGCTGGACTAGTCGAAAGGCATAATCAGACTCTGAAAATCCGTATAGCAAAAGTTTGCAAAGACAAGGGTGTGGACTGGTTAGTAGCTTTGCCAGTCGCTCTGTTTTACATGCGTATGGTCGCACATTCCAGATCAGGTCTGTCCCCGTATGAGGTCGTTTTCGGCCGCCCCCCTAACATGTGGGGTACTCCTAGACCCCGAAGTATTACCGATGTTTCATGTAATATGCTGACAGATTACCTAGCTTCCTTGATGTCTGCCCTCAACTCATGTCGTTCACAGGTTGCCGCCGCATTTCCAGACAATACCGAGGTGGCACCGCACGAGATCGTTCCAGGGTCCCTAGTGATGATCAGAAATTTCGACAGATCAAGTCCGCTGGAACCACGTTGGAAGGAGCCACGTCAGGTCCTCTTGACCACCCGGACTGCCGTCAAGTTAGAAGGCAGGAAGGGGTGGGTCCACCTTTCTCATGTAAAACTTTTCAAAGGACCGAAACCAGTCTTTAAAAACATTTCCAAGAACATTTCCCAGGATTTGAAGGATTGCCAGAACATTGTTTTAAAGGACTGTCCCGCACAAGACTTTATTACAACCCCTCCCTTGTTAGAGAAAACTCCGCAACAGGAGTATAAATTAAAGCTCAGGTCTAATAAGTCAGCCAGTTTGATTGTATAAGTCCTCCCCTAGGTGAAACGGTTAGACTGTTTCTGACATGTATAAAATAGACCCCCATAGTGAGAGAGTCAGTCAAAGCTCAATCAAATGTATCGTTTTTCTGAGTTTTGTATTATTTCTCAGCATAATGATTTCCTGCACCAGCTATGCTTTCTATCTGTGTTTTTCAGTTCCTCATGTAAATATGTCTGCTCATGCTACAGTAGAGCACACGTTTAGTGATCTGCCTCCTCACGAATATTCATACCGCCTCGCAATGCGTAATAACACATTTATCCGTATGTTACATTATTCACACCAGACCAGCAATGCCACAAATTGTTGGGTGTGTGGTCGACTCCCCCCTTTCCAGACACCGAAGGGAGTCCTGCCACTTTTTCCTTATCCATTCTCACACAATGGTTCGTGTGGAGCATGGTCCACGTTAACGTCATCCTCAACAGATATGTCTTTTCTTAACAGTACATGTTTCCCAGACAAGCAAGGTTTCCCCCACAGAACAGGTTTAGATTTAGAAAATGAAGTATATAATTTAGGAAATTATTCGTCGAATTTCATGGTTCTGAATGTTCAGTCTGATACTACTCCAGACTCACCCGCTATTTCAGTACTACCAGTCAAAGGCGAATTATGTGTCCGTAGTTATGGTTCTGTACATATAGGTCATAGTGAATGTACTACTGTTATCCAGTATAGTGACAGTAGGAAATCTATTTTCAAAGCTTCACGTCATTCTTATTTTGTTTGTGGTCAAACTGCATATGTCCGTCTGCCCCTCGATTGGGAGGGAACCTGTTACATTGCCTTCCTACTGCCACCTGTTTTTCTAGCCCCACCTGACTATCATAGGAATTCTTTCTTAGTACACACTAGACACAAGAGAAATCTCCCGATTGTCGATTATACTGAAACTGCCGCAGAGCAATTCATTGATATAGATAAAGGTGTTTTCCCTTATTTAGGTACAGTTGTAAATAGTAAGCTAATCCGTAGGTTAACAAGAACCCTTGAAGCAGTAGTAGATGAGACTGCCTCCGCTCTAGGTAATTTAACTGAAGAGCAATCCTTTATGAGAATTGTCGTTTTACAGAATCGTCTCGTCCTTGACGTCATACTGGCCGATAGGGGCGGGGCCTGTAGAATTCTCGGATCCAGTTGTTGCATTTTCATTCCAAATAACGCGCCGTCTGTTTATTCAGCTATAACCAGACTCCATAAAATTGCCCATCTGTTACACCAAGATCCAGGCACCTGGACATGGTCCGGTTGGTTCTGGAATGTAATTTCCGCATGGGGATGGAAAGTCCTGTCCTTCTTAGGTATTGCAGTAGCGATCATATTTAGCTGCTGCCTCTGTATACAATGTGGCCCTGCGATTTGCAGCATGTGTGCTACCTCTTGTATTCCCAGTCCCAAGCCCCGTTCTAAATCCCGTTCCAAGACAATTCGAGACGAGCAAATGGTACTGTATGAAATGATAGACGGTATCATGAATATTGATGTTTCCTGATGGAAACGTAGTGACAAGGAGGGAATGTGGAAAAGTAAATTTTGCCATGTTCTGTGTCCCTACGCCTCATCCATCATGTGTTATGTGTGCATGACCAATATGCATATGTTATTCCCCATTTCTGATTAAAGACGCAATTCCAGTTGTGTCCACCTCTAGTATGTTAGTTTCCAGTCCTCGTGAATACTACGAATATCAGGCCTATGTAAGTAATGTTGCCACGTTTCTCAGTGTGCACGTTATTCAATTATAAAGTCCCCGTTTCCAGGCCTCAAAAGAGCCCGGACCACAGATTCAGCTCCTGTCTCCTGAAAGCCTCGCTGAGGAGCGATACAGCCCCCACCTGTATCCTCGACCCTTCACTTACTTCCTGCCTCGCAGTGCCCGGTGCACCCCGGCTCTGCCTCTGAGTCTGCCAAAAGTATGTTATAGTTCCTGCTATCAGTTCAGTCCTCCTCCTCTGCATTCCTAAGCTACTGAACTGCATCAATAGTTTCCGTCATTGTCTAGCCTTCTCGTCTCCACGTTAGAGAAATACTGTATTTAATAGTCATTTAATATTCTTCACGCACTACATGAAGAATAATGCATGGTCCAGTCTTAGAATCAAGTTAGCTTCTCCCCTCATGACTTCTAGTTTATATCAACATGTTCCCTAAACATCAGATACCAGATAGGGTTTAGGTACATGTCGCTCCGACCTTCCAGACTCTAGTCTGCTCCTAGCACAGAGTTCGTAGCCCCCAGCTTCTCTTAGTAATACGTCATTGCTAGTTTCCGCGCACCATTAGGTTAGAGGTCCCGGCTCCTTAGGTAGCCCCCTCCAATGTTTCCGCCCATTCATGACATATTCTGTTACGTTTTGCATCACATGTCTAAGTAAACTCCCAGTTACACCTCTTATTACTGTTATCTCTCGCGACTGCTACGCGTCACGCCTTCTACTCCACCCACTGTTACGCCTATTGCAATGTACTGCTATGTGTTTGCGCTATGTATATAAGTCAATGTTTTGTTATTAAAATGTTAGCGCGCTCATCCCAGACCTAGCCCCAGCAGCTGCTGGGCCTCTTTTCCCCTGCTGGGCCCCAGTTGTCCTGCTGGGCCTTATTGTCCTATTCCTATGCAGGTTGTCCTGATCCTGTCCTTATGCTGTAATAAACCTGCAGAAACTCCTACTACCTCGAATCTTGACTCTTATTTTATTGAGCTATCTGTTATGCTATAAGTCTAGTCAAAAATAGGGTATTATTTATTTATTTACCACATCGGCAGTGGACCCGTGCACATAGGCATGATGTCAGTTCCACTTGGAATGAAGGTACGAGCCCTCATGTGCTGTCAGTTCCACTTGGAATGCAGGTACGAGCCCTCATGTGCTGTCAGTTCCACTTGGAATGAAGGTACGAGCCCTCAGGTGCTGTCAGCTCCACTAGGAATGAAGGCACAAGCCCTCAGGTGCTGTCAGCTCCACTTGAAATGAAGGTACGAGCCCTCATGTGCTGTCAGTTCCACTTGGAATGAAGGTACGAGCCCTCATGTGCTATCAGCTCCAATTGTTATGTAGGTGCGGGCCCTCATGTGCTGTCAGCTTGTTCAATATTAGATTACGATATGAACATCACCGACGCCATCTTGTCCCACTTAGACCTTTGTGAGCGTGTAAACGGCAGCCATTTTAGATACTGTGGCCAGTTTTGTAACATTGCCGATCGCCTGCGCGTCTCCCCAACCCCGCGATCATCCCCCACGCGCTGGCAGCTCCCAAGCACACATGCTAGAGTCATAAAGCATCCTCACCGCAACCCTGCCCCGGAGCCAATTCCCATGCCGAATCCACATACCCTTTCATCCCTTGCGCACGAACAGGCCCTTCGATAATCTCCTCCCCTGCACCTGGCTGTTCGATCCGATCCCAGGCCATAACCTACCCCTGCGGATACAGTTTATTGCCCCGTACAGTAGGATTCCGCCTCTCATCAAAGGAGCCGGAATTAATCAACACCCCAACCCCATGAGATCTGACCGATTGCGCGTATTTCAGCTCCTGCCGGAACGCCCAGCTGCGCTACAGCAATCACCTGCTGAGACCGGGGGTGGGTACAGTACTGTTGATATGTGTGGGAACGGGCCTGAAGCAGGGATTCCGAAAGATGGTTCACAATGCATCAAAGAAATGTCAGGAATGTGTTACACTGTGACATAAACCTGTGTATAAAAGGAGAGGCCACAGAGATGCGGTTAGAGCACCTCGAGACGACACCCTGCTTGTCTGATCTGACGGGCTTTCCTTCGAAGAATAAATTCGTTTCCTGCTTTCCAATATCCAGCGCCCGCCTCTTTATTTGATGATTACGATTGAACTAGAGGCGACTAGCGCCAAGCAGTGCTTGAGGATATCTGGGGAAAATCTGCTTTGTTCTTACAATTGGCGTCCCAACGCAGGGCCCATCAGCGACACGTGGGTCCAGTGAGAGAGGTCCTAACGACAGAGTGAATGACTGCAAAGATCGGGGGAGCTCCTGCCCGATAGACCCTCGTCTGGCAGCCGATCATCCGAACTTCACTGGTTCTGAATGGACCTCTCTCGAGTGATCTACGGTCCTGACTGGGATCCCACAGGAGTGCCGCGGCAACAACAGAGAATAGAGGACGATCGGGCGCTGGAAGTGGAAGACGAGAAACAGTCCATATGGTCCGGGTAAGGTTGTGCAGCACAACTGTTTTTGATTGATTGATTGATTGATTGATTGTTTGGAAAGTACTAGTATTCCACATATTTATTGGATCGTTTAGCCTTTGTTGCTACTCGGCGAATTTGGTTATTTATTGGTTTGTTTAGCCTTCGTTGCTACTCGGCGCATTTGGTTACTTATTGGTTCATCTAGCCTTCGTTGCTACTCGACATATTGGTTCTCTTTGAGATATTCTCTGTTTGCAGGTGGTGAAGGATAGGTAGTGCGGACCTTTGTCCAACATTATTTGAGATCTTCACCTGTCCGATATACGTCATGCCTATCTTCTCCCCACTGATTGGAAATTGGTTCGACCCGGACCATTTATTAGAGGTGTCATCCGGCTCCACCAGAGGGCACCCCTAATAAAAAGGACAGGAATATAAAATATGGACTAGTCGCTGTAGCTTTTAGCAAAACTACAACATAAAATCGAATAAATCAGTAAGCCACTGATGGGATCTTTTGACCTCGCTAAAAATTGAAGCGCTAGAAATAGCCCTTCGGAAAAAAAATAAATATATATATATATATATATTCACTGAAAAAACCATAGGTTATAGACCATATATAGTTAGGAATTAGCATTTACAAAACCTTGAAAATTCACTGAAAAAGCCATAGGTTATAGACCATATATAGTTAGGAATTAGCATTTAAAAAACCTTATTTTACTCACACAAAACCATTGAAATTCCATATATAGTTAGTTGCACTAACTATATATCGCGCACCCGCAATCCACTGCTGATCATGTCACATATTACATCATTCATGACATGGTCAGTGACATCACTGATGACATCACTGATGACATCTCAAATGACATCACTGATGACATCACTGATGACAACATCCAGTCACTGTATTTTTCTGTAAAGTTAAAATATGTCTTGAGTGGATGTATAAGTGTCTGGATGAAGGATTTAGTAGGTGCATCACTGACTGTATGAGTGAGTGATTAAATGTGTCTCACTGAATGCATGGGTTAGTGACTAAACTGTCTTAATTTGTGCATCATTATGTCTGTTGTTCTGTAAACTGCTGCATGTGTTGATCATTAGCTATACGAGAGGCTATATGTGTTATTAATTGGTTGCCCAAGTATTTCTATGGGAGATTGAGTTTGTGTGGGGGTGGCTGGAAGGTGTGTGACTCTATGCATAGATGTGTGAGCAGTTTATTCACTAGGTGTATGAGTTCAAGAGTGCATGTGGAAACAGCTACATGGGCAGTTGACTGTGTGCATGAGTGTATTGATGAGTGAATGGATATCTCAATGCTACATGTCATAGTAAGTACATATGTAAAACACAGTACATGTGAGAGTTGGCATATATAAATAACTGTGCATGAGAGCCACTGAATGAGTGAGTGGTTGTATCGATCATTGTGAACTTGTATCAGGGATTGTATAAGAGAGTAAATATGTGTTAGTATATGTTTCAATAAGTAAGGTGTGTTTAACTGTATAGTTGAAGAAATGGAGGTGAGATTGTTTCTTTGCATGACTGACTGGGTGTGTGAGTAACTCCATGGATGAGTGGCAGTGTGTGAGTGTCTGTATACACTGAGTGTATCTAAGGTTATATTAGAGTCTGAAGAGGTTTATCGTATTAGCACAAGAATGATGTCAAATGAGATGTCATCAGTGATGTCATCAGTGATGTCATTTGAGATGTCATCAGTGATGTCATCAGTGATGTCACTGACCATGTCATGAATGATGTAATATGTGACATGATCAGCAGTGGATTGCGGGTGCGCGATATATAGTTAGTGCAACTAACTATATATGGAATTTCAATGGTTTTGTGTGAGTAAAATAAGGTTTTTTAAATGCTAATTCCTAACTATATATGGTCTATAACCTATGGCTTTTTCAGTGAATTTTCAAGGTTTTGTAAATGCTAATTCCTAACTATATATGGTCTATAACCTATGGTTTTTTCAGTGAATTTCAATGGTTTTTTAATAGCAAATATCATAAGCTGTCGAATGTCAAGTACGTGGTAAGTGAAAACATTTTCGTGTTTATGCACACTGATCTGCTTTGAATGGTGCCCCCCCCCCTCATTTCTATTAGGAGTACTCTCTCTTTGCAGATAGTGAAAGGTAGTTAACGCAGGCCTTTGCCCCCGTTGTAATCCGTCGTGCCTGCTTCTCTCTCCATTTGATTGATTGTTATCCAAGTATTTACTATTTTAGAATTAGTTCTCTTTGGTTCATTCTCTATTTACAAACAAACACAGAGTCGCAATACTCTGTTTAGTCTTTGCAGATAACGAAAAATCGTGTAAAAAAAAAGAAAAGGAATCGAGCAAAATCAGTAGGCCACTAATGGGATCTCTTTTTGACCTCGCTAAAATAGAAACATTAGGAACAACCCCTCATGACAAATACAAAACTAGTGAGATGAACTGAACTCCACACAATGATGGCTGCAAAAAAGCTCGGCTCCGCCACCCACCCCGCCCAAAATAACGATAAAGAGCGGCTGCCATGATTGGTTGCGGAATGGCCACGACGGAGCTACGAAATGGTGCTGCTCTCATGCTAACCCCAGCTTCAGTCTGAAACATCCAGAAACACTGTAGACTACCAATTCGATCAGTTCCGGTAGCGCCCCAATGTAACCCGGTAGAGAAGAACTAGCCCTCCCCTCTTTGACTGATGGTTCTTGTTGCCTGTCCCTTCTGTTGTCATTTAACAGAACTATTTAGCCTGCTGAAAGGGGTTGTGTTTCGACCGCTGGTTGGTGGAGACATTTTGACTATATTCTGGACCTGCGTTGTCGCGTAATACGTCATATGACGCGCCGCGTTAGCGCATCCGGAAGTCATCCGGGGCGCGCAGCGCGTAACGTAAGCATAACAAGTCATGTGACTTGTTAATAAAACTTTTCATTGGTTCATTTTACTTTTCTTATTCTAATGATGAAAGCCTTGATCATATCACCTAAAAATTACGCTTTTAATTACTTCCGAACATTATTTTTTCTTAAATATATGTTATAATGTTCCAGGCTAATGTACTTTCCCGGAAATTTTACAACTGTCCTGCAAGTAAAATATATTCTTTTTTCGAGAAAAAGAGCGTTTCTTCGTCCCATGACGGAGCCGTTGAGCAAAAGAGGATCGACCTGCTGTCTTAGTCGCCGATACGCCTGAATATGAGATTCTTATCGATCACTTTATGTTGCAGGAATAGAAAACACAACAGCCCTTGACCATTTATCTTTACTGCGTTCCTTCGTATTATACCTTTTACCCTTCATGTAATTGGTCTGCTTTATTTCACTTGCCTTTTAATGATTCTAAAACAGTGACTATTATTAAAAACTTTACCAATGTATATACTACTACCATGTTTTCTTTTAAAAACCTTTATTGTGAAAATGTCATTATACAAATACGAGCCTATAACCACGTGGGCCTGCCACGGAGCAAACTGTAATCGTATATGATGAATAGACATTTACACTGTAGAGGAACGTAACGGGCGGGCCATTAGGTTGCAAGAACTAAGGTGTCTAACAGTTACGGAATCGGTGGACGTACATTTTATAATTAAAATACGACAGGGCCAGTTACAATAAAATTATCTAGATATACATTTGCGGGCAAGTACCATGGGTGACGTTAATTCGAACTTTCAGCAGTACAGTAATCAATAACACATCAGAACTTAATATCAATAGGGATGTCGAAATATTCAATCAATTCTCGTCCCCGCCCGCCATGTGCTTCAAAACTGCATACGTATCTCGTGATTTCAAGGTTCTGCAACCAGTACACAACAAGGAGTTACGAGTCCCATTTATTCTGGCGCCATTTTGGGCGAGGACGGGCAGGTCCAGGATATAGTTAAAATGTCTCTACCAACCATCGACTATGATGATGTTCATATGCTGTATTTATTAGAGTAACACTCATCTGTCCACATGAAATTAATTTACCACAATCTAAACATGTCATTTTAATCTTTCCAAAGTTCTTCTAAATATTTGGGACCGTTTCCCTTGCCTCTGAAGCTCTCAGTGCCACTTCTTTGATGAATGTACTAGCAGGTCAGGGGTTCTCCTCCAAATCTCTCTTTTATGCAGCACTATAATTAATTGGTGCCACCTCTCCATATGACGATGCATGGTATAGTTACCACAACTATATTTTTTTTCGGTTCCTCTGGAGAGTTCATCGTGGCAGATGAAGCGTGTAACGTACCGGGCATTTACCTTTTTTTGCATGTACAGGAAAGGAAAAAAAAATCGAGCGTCCAAGTTCTAAGGTGTCCCAGGGCCATTTTAGTGGACCAGGCCCAAATCCAAAGAACAGGCCGCCATTTTGAGAGTCCTCTTGCAGCCACCTGTCGCTGTAGCATGAAGAGCAGCCGAAACTCAGCTGAATGGCAACTGAAACGGTAAATGGGCGCCCCACTACATTTCAGCATTGTAGGATGACCACACCAGTACAGCAACTTGCTAGACATCACCTCGGTGCCATCCGGATCTCGGCGCCCCACTGCAGATGAAGTGCCTCTCAACTATGAAACCACCACGGTGACATCCGGATCTTGGCGCGTTGTGCTGCCTTCGGCCTATTCGCACATCGGTCCGCTACTGACGCCATCTCACAGGCTAATGGGGTGACCCACGCCGAGTTTCAGCATTGTAGGATGACCACACCAACTTGCTAGACATCACCTCGGTGCCATCCGAATCTTGGCATCTCAACGCCTAGTGGTATCTTCCATACAGAAAATATTGTTACGCTGCCTTTGGCCCCATTCGCACATCAGTCCGCAACTTAGACATCACCTCGGTGCCATCCGGATCTTGGCATCTCAGCGCCTTGTGGTGTCAGTCAGAAAATATTGTTGCGCTGCCTTTGGCCCCATTCGCACATCAGTCCGCTACTGACACCATCTCACAGGCCAATAGGACGCCCCACGCCGACTTTTACCATTGTACGATGGCCACACCAGTGGCACAACTTGCTAGACATCACCTCGGTGCCATCCGAATCTTGGCATCTCAACGCCTAGTGGTATCTTCCATACAGAAAATCTTGTTACGCTACCTTTGGCCCCATTCGCACATCGGTCCGCAACTTAGACATCACCTCGGTGCCATCCGGATCTTGGCATCTCAGCGCCTTGTGGTGTCTTCTACTCCGAAAATATTGTAGAAAATATTGTTGCGCTGCCTTTGGCCCCATTCACACATCAGTCCGCTACTGACACCATCTCACAGGCCAACAGGGCGCCCCACGCCGACTTTTACCATTGTACGATGGCCACACCAGTGCCACAACTTGCTAGACACCACCTCGGTGCCATCCGGATCTTGGCATCTCAGCGCCTTGTGATGTCTTCAAATCAGAAAATATTGTTGCGCTGCCTTTGGCCCCATTCGCACATCGGTCCGCTACTGACGCCATCTCACAGGCCAACGGGGCGCCCCACGCCGACTTTCAACATTGTAGGATGGCCACAGAAGTGCGACAACTTACTAGACACCACCTCGGTGCCATCCGGATCTTGGCATCTCAGCGCCTTGTGGTGTCTTCTATTCAGAAAATATTGTTGCGCTGCCTTTGGCCCCATTCGCACATCGGTCCGCTACTGACGCCATCTCACAGGCCAACGGGGCGCCCCACGCCGACTTTCAACATTGTAGGATGGCCACACCAGTGCGGCAACTTACTAGACACCACCTCGATGCCATCCGGATCTTGGCGCGTTGTGCTGCCTTCGGCCTATTCGCACATCGGTCCGCTACTGACGCAAACTCACAGGCCAACGGGGCGCCCCACGCCGACTTTCAGCATTGTTGGATGGACACACCAGTGCGGCAACTTACTAGACACCACCTCGGTGCCATCCGGATCTTGGCGCGTTGTGCTGCCTTCGGCCTATTCGCACATCGGTCCGCTACTGACGCCGCCTCACGTGCCAACGTATTTTCTCCGCATTTTACACCCTATGCCGCATAACAGGTCATGTGACTTGTTTATAAAACTTTTCATTGGTTCATTTTACTTTTGGTTTCCTAATGATGGAAGGCTTGATCATGTGACCTAAAAACAACACTTTTCATTGGATGAAAACTTTTTTTTTTTCCCAAACGATGAAAGCCCCACCTTGTTTCTGGATGTTTCAGACTGAAGCTGGCGTCAGCATGAGAGCACCACCATCTCGTAGCTCAGTCGTGGTCATTCCGCGAGCAATCATGGCAGCCGCTCCCCACCAGAAGCCTGCAGGATTCGGAGCCCCCAAAACTTTTGATGAATTCTCAAGGCGGAGGGGACGCTTTCGAGAATGGGGTCCAAGACCTAGCAGACAAGCGTCCGATTTCCAAGGTGTCCCAGGGCCATTTCAGTGGACCAGGCCCAAAAAGGAAACAGCCTGCCGCCATTTTGAGAGTCCTGTGACAGCCGCCTATCGCTGCACCGCAAGAGTGGGCGCAACTCAGCTGAATTGCGGCTTTTGACACAGTGGACCAAAAACGGACGGAATGGCAACTGAAACGGTAAAGGGGCGCCCCACTACAACAGATGACACTCCACCTGGACAGGCCCGTTCACCGCCTCCCCCGGGGCGCCCCGCGCCGTTATTCGGAGCAGCATTGTAGGATACCAAAACCAGTGCGGCAACTTACTGGACATCACCTTGGTGCCATCGTTCTGCTGCCTTGGAACTATTCGCGCAACAGTTTGCTACTGATGACCCACCCCCCGCGACGCCCCATGCCGTTATTTGCTGGGTGGCAACTTACTAGACATCACTTTAGTGTCATCTAGATTTCAGCGCGTTCTGCTGCCTTGGAACTATTCGCACAACAGTTTGCTACTGATGACCCACCCCCTGCGACGCCCCACGCCGGAAATCTGGACGTTGTGCTGCGTTGGGACTATTCGCACAGCCGACCGCTACTTCGTTGTTTTTCCCTAAAAATGTTTATATGTTATTACTATTTTTGTTTTCTTGTATATATTTATAAATTATTAAAGTTTTATAATCTTACTACTTTGTCGGAGTGCTATATATTTTTAATGTGACACATAATTGTAAAAACTTTGATGTACAAAGAGTCATCCCTGGAATCTTCCGCTTCAGGCTCGGTCCCCTCCCCAATCACAATACAGGATGGTTTTCAGATAATAGCAACGCTTCTGCTGTGACGGATCTCATCGAGTGTGGGCCTTGATCTACTATAACTCCTTTGAAGAGGGGTGATTCTTTACAGCTGTGGCCATAAACTACATCTGCAGGGCTAGCTGATACCCTAGGACCAGCCTGGACAATCGGACACAGAGGAAAAGGAGTATCAGAGGGTGCGGTAGTGAATAGGGCGAAAGGGAGGTGTCGGGCGGGCACAGGGTGTGATTCTCAGGGAAGAGCAGCGCAGATGGGGGGAGGTTTATTACCCATGCATAAGACAGAGAGCGGGGGTGACCACTGCCTGGGGGAGATGCTTGCGAGGGTGGGGAGCCATGCTAAGGATCGACAGCGTGCACAGAGTGGGTCTGGTCAAGGCATCTAAAATGGCTGCCGTGCACGACAAAAGTGTGGCATTTGAAAAAAGACAAGATGGCGCAGACAATGTTTTTCAACACTTCCTGATTTCCTTCTAATCGAACGTTAACAGACGTTGGGGCATATTACCAAAGTTAAGCGATATTTATCCCTAACGATGCTTAGCAACGATTTTTTTACCGTCAGAAATTATCGCAGATAAACCTTGCTATTATCAAGGTTTATCGGAAATACGATAAAAAACGACCGCAATGCATTAATATCGCTGAAAACTCAGCGATATTCATGCATTACCGAGCTAATGCTCTTAGCCATGTTATCCACCTCCCATTGGATAACATGGCTAAGAACTGCTCAGGGCAGGTGGTAGCTTTTGGAGATATTCGCGCTTATCTCGAATATTTCCAAAAGTTGATAATAGGAGATAGCGATGTTAGCGACTGTTTCCAGTCGCTAACATCTTGGCATGCCCACTTTGCATGTCATTAGTGATAAATATCACTCACATGCAAAGTGGGGCCCAAGATGGTCGCTATCTTCTACTAGCCGTCGCTAACTGGTGTTAGCAACAGCTAGGTAATACACATATAATTTTATCTCCGCGAAGCGGAGCGCTGTTACAGATATATATCTTGTTTCTGAACGTTAATTTCTCAAAATGCACTGAAGCACATATATTGAGACCTAGCAAAGGCACATCGGGCTACCAGTCCCTACAATTTTGCCAAGTTTCGTGCAAATCCATTCAGCTGTTCGATCCTACCGAGAGACAAGATGGCGGCCGCTACGGACTGTTTGGAATGTTTACAGACACCGGAGAGCCAATCAGCTTCGCTTCGCAAAGCTCCGTAACGCGAAAAGTACGCGAAGCGGTGCGCTGTTACAGATATATATCTTTTTTTGAACGTTAATTTCTCAAAATCCACTGGAGCACATATATTGAGATCTAGCAAAGGCACATCGGGCTACCAGTCCCTACAATTTTGCCAAGTTTCGTGCAAATCCATTCAGCTGTTCGATTATTATTATTTTTATTTTTTTTTGCCCCGCGGGGCCCTTTTAAAACCTCCACATCAAACCTAGGGGGTCAGCGAGGATCTACTATGCCCCCTTATGGTCATTTGCCCCTTCGCTTCGGCCTCCTCTTGTCTCTCGATCCTACCGAGAGACAAGATGGCGGCCGCTACGGACTGTTTGGAATGTTGACAGACGCCGGAGAACCAATCAGCTTCGCTTCACAAAGCTCCGTTGCGCGAAAAGTCCGCGAACCAGAGCGCTGCCCGGTCCGCTGTTACAGATATATATATTTTTTTAAACGTTAATTTCTCAAAATCCACTGGAGCACATATATTGAGACCTACAAAAGGCACATCGGGCTACCAGTCCCTACAATTTTGCCAAGTTTCGTGCAAATCCATTCAGCCGTTCGGGCTAAAAGTGAGGCCAACCGCCCTATGGAAAACTCAATGTTAAAAACACGTTTTGGGACCCCCCTTTTTTCTCGGCCCCCCCTTGACGAACCCCCCCAAAATTTTCAGGGGCTGCTCAGAAACAAAATGTGCCATTTTCCTGAAAATTTCAGCCAATTCCGTCCACAAACGCCAAAGTTATTAGACATAGAATTTTCAAAAAACCCATAGAGAAAAAATCCTAACTATATATACCTACTGGCGACCGCCAGTAGGTAATATATATATATATAGAACCACGCCAACCATGTTTAGTAAGTCTCGGCATGGGGCGCAAAGAAGCAACGTAACGTAACAAGAGAGACGAAGCATAGATCGATTAAGAAGTACGAAAAGCAACTCACTCAGCTGATAAAAAGGTTGGAAGAGGAAGTGAAGGAATGAACACCCTGAACTTAACTGAGGGTAGTGCTAGGGCCTCGGTACCCACGGCCTCCGTGCCGACCGAGCCTCTCGTACTAAACACCTCGACCACAGACATCTTAGAAAGAATTGATACAAACGAAAAAGAGCCGGAGAGAATTCCCCGTTTGAGCAAAACTGGACGGACCAGCATCGACCACGTAGTTAAGACCTTAGTCGATAGGAAGAAAGCTGAAGAACATTAGCCCGAAATCTGTTAGCTGTGAACGCCCAGTGCATTCTGGTCCCTGGAGTCCAAAAACACCGTAACCTTTGTTTACACACCTCGTGCTTCAGAGGAGTTTTTCGAATGACCCTAAAGCCTCACCCAAGGAATGCCACCCAGTCTAACAGTAGGCAGGAGTAATTTATAAAAGTAGCAAGTAATGAGGAGAGGAAAATGTCCTCTAAAAACATATTTTCCCACATGACCATAGCCAGAGCTTGAAAAACATTGCAGGAAAGCTCGTTTTAAATGTAAGCATCCGATGTCCTTGCACAAGTCATATGATTAGAATGAATATTTTTAGGACAGTCCTGCTCTGTTTTAACCTCTCGTAACCCGCCCCTAAAACGCAACTATTATCCGTTTAGATTTTATATGAAAGGCATTTCTAGACACAGTATTTTAACAGTCAGGCACAAATGCATGTTATCGGTTTTTAGAAAGGCACAGTTTCTCTTATACGTAGTAGATTAGCACACCTTGCACCATCATTCCAGGCCTGGCCTAGTCCGTACTTATGAACCCCATGAATAAGTCTGCCAGCCTTAGCAAATACAAATCCGTGATTTTCTGGCACAACTGTGCTCCCATGTTATCAAAACTAGAACTGCCCTGTGTCCTCCACCTGCCCACAAAATTGATCCCCATACAGACATCAGACAAATCTGTAAGTGGTTTTTACCCTGTAGTAAAAAGGCATACCATTGAAAGCGCGAATGCATCTGAAAAAACTCGCTACCAACTATAGTTTCCACGCTCCACGAATAGGAACGGCTCTAAGCCACTGGAGCTCATTTTTCTTCAATAAAAACATTGATCATTCACCCTCCCCTCCCCTTATACTGAGTACCTCAGACCCTTTCCTACACGCGGTCCGTAATGACGCACTCAAAACAGTCGATGTAGTGAGCATCCTACCATTGGTTAACTTTGCCGCAATAACAGTTCATCTGGGCTTCAATGCTAAGATGCCAAGGGATGCATCCTAAGATAAGTCTGGTACATGGTAAGTAAAAATATTTTTGTTACAATCCGCGCTGATGTGCTTTGAAATGGTACTCAGTCAAAATATCGAGTTAATAATGTCGATTTGCACTAATATCGAGTTTGCAACATCGAAGGTAAGAAATATCGATGTAGTAAATATCGTTGTGAAAAATATCGATTTCAATGTGTAGTAAATAATATCGAGATAAGTAATGTCGATAATAGAAATATCGACATATATAATGTCGAAATTTCAAAATATCGACACTTAAAAATATGTGTTTAATATATTAATAATAATAAATGTTAAATAAATTAGCTATAATGTTTAATTATAATATAAAATATTTATATAATGTATTATATATTTTAGGAGTGGGATGTTGGGTTTATAGGGGATAAGGGTGGGGAGTGTATTAAAAATATAAATTTGACAATTTTTATTTTGAAAAAAAAATTCATAGAAATTAGATTTTGAAATTAAATATTTGAAATATGAAATATGAAATTAGAAATTATTTAAAATTTTTAGGAGCGGGATGTTGGGTTTATAGGGGATAAGGGTGGGGAGTGTATTAAATATATAAATTACACACAAAAAAAATTACACTTTTTTTTTCGAAATTAAAAATTTGAAATATGAAATATAATAATTTAAATTTTAAAATCGAAATGTGAAAATCTACAACATTTTTAGGAGCGGGATGTTGGGTTTATAGGGGATAAGGGTGGGGAGTGTATTAAATATATAAATAAATAAATAAATTAAAAATTAATTTCATATAAAATAAATTCGAAATTTAAAAATTGAAATATGAAATGTAAAATTGTAAATTTGAAAATCGAAATGTGAAAATCTATACAATTTTTAGGAGTGGGAAGTTGGGTTTATAGGGGATAAGTGTGGGGAGTGTATTAAATATATAAATAAAGATAATCATTATTAAAAAAAAAAAATAAATCATTCACAATTTCAAATTAGAAATTTGAAATTTAAAATTGGAAAATCTATATGTGAAAATCTATAAAATATTTTGGAGCGGGTGGTGGTTTTATAGGGGATACGGGTGGGGAGTGTATTAAAAATATTGCATTAAAATATATTACTTTCTAAAACATTTTATTGAAATCTGAAAGCAAAATTTATATTGTGAAAAATGAATTTAGAAATTATAAAAATTTTATAAATTAATTGAGCGGGATGTTGGGTTCATAGGGGATAAGGGTGGTGAGTGAATAAAATATCTATAAATAAAAATTTATTTTAGGAAATTACAAAATATTGCTTTAGAATTTTGAACAAAAAAATTTAGATTTTTAATTTTCAAATTTCAAATTTATATATTTAAATTAACAACGAAAGCTTAAAATTTCACTTTGGAATTTTGTCTTAAATGGGATAAGGGTGGGGAGTGTTTACAATATTTATATAGAGATGTAAATATTTAGTCAAATAATACAATAGAAATATGATTATACATTTACATTTTAGAATTTGGAATTTTAAAATTGAAATTAGAACTACAAATAAATGTTTATGAGTGGAATGTTGCTTTTATAGGGGATACGGGTGGGGAATTTATTACAATAATCTACATATTTAGAGTTCCCAGCACCTACCCTAAATAAATGTAGATTGGAGTTGGAATAGTAAATTAAATAGGTTCAGTGTCCAGCACCTATTCTAATAAAATGTAGATTGGAGTTGGAATAGTAAATTAAATAGGTTCAGTGTCTAGCACCTACCATAATTAAATGTAGATTGGAGTTGGAATAGTAAATTAAATAGGTTCAGTGTCCAGCACCTACCCTAATTAAATGTAGATTGTAGTTGGAATACTAAATTAAATAGGTTCAGTGTCCAGCACCTACCCTAATTAAATGTAGTTTGGAGTTGGAATAGTTAATTAAATAGGTTCAGTGTCCAGCACCTACCATAATTAAATTTAGATTGGAGTTGGAATAGTAAATTAAATAGGTTCAGTGTCCAGCAACTACCCTACTTAAATGTAGATTGGAGTTGGAATAGTTAATTAAATAGGTTCAGTGTCCAGCACTTACACTAATTACATGTAGATTGGAGTTGGAATAGTACATTAAATAGGTTCAGTGTCCAGCAACTAACCTAATTAAATGTAGATTGGAGTTGGAATAGTAAATTAAATAGGTTCAGTGTCCAGCACCTACTCTAATTAAATGTAGATTGGAGTTGGAATAGTAAATTTAATAGGTTCAGTGTCCAGCACCTACCATAATTAAATGTAGATTGGAGTTGGAATAGTAAATTAAATAGGTTCAGTGTCCAGCACCTACCCTAATTAAATGTAGATTGGAGTTGGAATACAAAATTAAATAGCTTCAGTGTCCAGCACCTACCCTAATTAAATGTAGATAGGAGTTGGAATAGTAAATTAATTAGGTTCAAAGTCCAGCACCTACCCTAATTAAATGTAGATTGGAGTTGGAATAGTAAATTAAATAGGTACAGATTCCAGCACCTACCATAATTAAATGTAGATTGGAGTTGGTATAGTAAATTAAATAGGTTCAGTGTCCAGCACCTACCCTCATTAAATGTAGATTGCAGTTGGAATAGTAAATTAAATAGGTTCAATGTCCAGCACCTACCCTAATTAAATGTAGATTGGAGTTGGAATAGTAAATTAAATAGGTTCATTGTCCAGCACCTACCCTAATTAAATGTAGATTGGAGTTGGAATAGTAAATTAAATATGTTCAGTGTCCAGCACCTACCCTAATTAAATGTAGATTGGAGTTGGAATAGTTAATTAAATAGGTTCAGTGTCCAGCAACTACCCTAATTAAATGTAGATTGGAGTTGGAATAGTTAATTAAATAGGTTCAGTGTCCAGCAACTACCCTAATTAAATGTAGATAGGAGTTGGAATAGTTAATTTAAAAGGTTAAGTGTTTAGTATTAATTAAAACTTTCTTTATATTGGATTTGGATTAGTAAATGTTTTATGTTCAGTGTCCAGCATCTACTTAAATTAATTGTATATTTATGTGTGAATAGTAAATTGATAACAATAGTTAATTATATATGTAAAAAATTATAAGATCTATATATATATAGAGTTAAAAATATTTAAAATGTATATATTGGTAGTTATTATTTAATAATGGGTAGTAGATCAAAATGACACAGTTTTAAACAAAAATGTTATTGATTTGTTCATATAGTACATAAAGCAAATAATACATGTTTAAATAATCATTTTATACAATTTAAACAAATAAATAAATTTAAATTGTTACTAAAATTTGTGATTTTGGATACATTTCCAGTAAAGTACATTTTTTGTATATGTAAATAATATAGTAAATGAGAAAACATTGAACAATATAATATATAGAGTATATACATTTTAAGAGAAAATACAATAAATCAAATTTGTTATTAAATGACATAGTAATACATTTGTAACATATAAATGCCAATGTCAATATATGTTATATATGTAGATATATTTTCAAATAACAACATAGATAATAATTATTGGTAATATCATACAATGTCTTTTTTACAAAAATTTTAAATTATAATATCTGTTATATATTTTTAATGTATTAATATTAATTTTATAATATTAATATTAATACATTAAAAATATTAGTAACATCTTTTATATACATACTGAAAAAAACAATCTTTATTTTCACGAATTTAAACACATTATGTTTTTCTTTATTATAACATTAAATATTAAACTATATTAATAATTAATGTAATAATAAAAAATAATATTAGAATAATATTGTTATTGAAAAAAAATACATAGCATAAATGTACACAAATATTTTATACAGTTTTAACAATTTTCTACTAGTAAAACAAATTTATTTGACATTTATTTCTCTATTATTTTGATAATACTATCATTTGGGTCTTTTATTTTGTAACCGCTCTTAGTTTTTTTAGGTCATTTTAGAAGATTCAAGCTCGCGGTTGGAAGCTGCTCCAGGTCTGAGAAGGTAAGAGTGCTATTTGTTATGTTTTAACTAATTTAAGTACATTTTGAAGGTAGTAGTTTGTTATTTATTGTTTGTGGACTACTATGTTAGGGTTAACTTTTATGTAGTTAGTTATTAACGTTTATACGTTTTCTTATCGTTTTCTCAGTAACGGCCTTGGAGTTCTTGTGTTTGTGGCTTTTTATTTATTTTTGGTTAGATATATGTATGTTCTAGTTATCAAAAAAGTATTATTCTAAGTTTTATGTGGGTGGGAATGTTTATTTTTCGCTTGAAGGTTTTTGGAAACAGCCTTTTCCGTTTCCGGGCTGTTACGTTTTTTTTTTTTAAGAAGTGCATTTCGGTTGTTGTAACTGATATGTGTTTTACACTTCGGTTATTTTTCGGGTTTCCTGGAGCGTTTATTTACATTTTGTACCATTTTCGGGTTTTTGATGGATTCAGAATTATCAAATTATTGGGATTTCGGATGTATTTTGAACAGTTGTATTTTTAAATTTTATTGGGTCTCTTTTTATTTAATGCTGTGGATTTATTGCTACATGGATTGTTATGGATCATTGGATTTGCTAATTACGTTGTGAAAAGTTAAATGCATTTATATTATTAAATTTTGTGGGTTGGGAAATGTTCTATTTTAAAACTATTTATGTTGAGTAAGATATTTTTTTGGGCTAAAAATTAATAAATGTTTATAATTAGTAGACAAAAAAAAATCTTATAATTTGAGAATAAGATGTTTTTGGTAACATTTAAAGCATTTTTCAGATGTACAGATTTTTTAACGATTATTATTTTCAGTTTAGTGTTTTGGCTATCATTTTTAAGTATTCTAGTCCTCTTGTTGTGGGGTAAAGTTGTACTTGTTGTTGTAAATATTGGTACATTTGGGCTGTTTGTCTTGATAGTTTGGGCTTTAATTGTAAGACAGATTGCTCCATTCTTAATTCTTGGAAACTTTGTTCTTTTTGTATTGCTGTTAGTAGTTTGTGTAGTGTAGGAGTTGTTCGGCCAGTTGAAGATAGAAAGGCATTATGCCAACCCTCCACTGCGTTGTTTGTTTTGGCTTCTTGGTTTAGGGTTGGTAGATATACATTCCACCAAGGAATTAGGAATTTAGGTTGTCGTCTGTGGCCTGACCTGTGTAGTCTCCCCACCCAGGTGTCCTCAAAATAATCCAAAAGTGGAGCCAATTTTTGCTCATTTTGTGTATAGAAAGGACTTTCTATTAAAAGGTTATAGTGTTCAGCCACATCGGTGATTAGCACGTATGCTAGGGCAATGAGGTGTTTTATTTGATATGCAAATGTAATATTGGTTGCATATTCAACACTAAGGGGTCGATTCCGATTCGGGAAAAAAAACATCCGTACGATTTGTATCCGGAGCCCTCTCCATACGAATCGTACCCGTCCGTCCGAGTCGCGAAGTACGAGCTGTATTCCGTGAATCCGTCCGAATCGTCGCGATCCGTACATATTGCAATGCTGAAACCGTGAACCGTACGACTCGTACACATACCGTACGACTCGTACACATGCCGTACGCCCGACGAGTACGATCCGGACCAGGGTATGAGGACGCGATTCGTACGGCCCACGTCAGGTAAGGGTGAGTCGTACGGGAAGGCACACAAACACATACACGCCGTACGGTCCGTACACCCCATGATCGCAGGGGTACGCACCGTACCCCTGCGATCATGGGGTGTACGAGCCGTGCCTCCATTGTACGATCGGTGTACGAGCCGTACCCCCATTGTACGATCGGTGTACGAGCCATACCCCATGTACGATCGGTGTACGAGCTGTACCCCCATTTTACGATCAGTGTACGAGCCGTACCCCATGTACGATCGGTGTACGAGCCGTACCCCCATTGTACGATCGGTGTACGAGCCGTACCCCATGTACGATCGGTGTATGCGCCGTACCCCCATTGTATGATCGGTGTACGAGCCGTACCCCCATTGTACGATCGGTGTACGAGCTGTACCCCATGTACGATCGGTGTATGCGCCGTACCCCCATTGTACGATCGGTGTACGAGCCGTACCCCATTGTACGATCGGTGTACGAGCCGTACCCCCATTGTACGATCGCTGTATGAGCCATACCCCATGTACGATCGGTGTTCGAGCCGTACCCCCATTGTACGATCGGTGTACGAGCCGTACCCCCATCGTAAATGGGGTACAGCTCGTACACCGATCGTACATGTGGTACGGCTCGTACACCGATCGTACAATGGGGGTACGGCTCGTACACCCCATGATCGCAGGGGTACGGTGCGTACCCCTGCGATCATGGGGGTTACGCAACGTACCAGGGGGGGCCGTTCCGTACCTGTTTCGGCGTGAACTCTGCTTTTACGGCTGTTTTCAGCTCCCGTAGAAAAAGGGTCGTAAGGTGCGTACCCGACACGTATCGTACTTGCTGGGTCGTAAAAAACCAGCCGCGAACCGTACAGATGTCGCATACAGCGGGTTTCGAGGGAGAATCGTACGGAGATTAGAGTCGTACGGAGTCTTGTACGACTCGTACGGAGTACGACTCCTGGTACGAATCGTACTTCGTCGTACGTACGGGGAACGCTGCAGGGTACGATTCGTACGGGAAAAACGCTCCGAACGGCTATTCAGAGCGGTTTGTCCCGAATCGGAATCGACCCTTAAGTGTTAATTTTTGCATTTGTCTCCATAGACATTGGTTAAAATGGAAGTAACATCCTTGTATGGATGTGTGTGGATATGTTTTAAGGATAGAATTAATCATTGCTTGTTCAAAGTCTATTATAATTTTTAGGGGAAAGAAGTCTCTTGTTTCTTCTTTTATTTTGTTTAATATTTCTGTGTATGTATAAGTTTGTTTGTTTGGTAACAAACAATAGATGAATGGTATGCAGGTATTATGGATTTGACCATGTATAGTATATAATTGATAGAATGGTTTAGGGCATATGCTAAAAGTGCCATCCATCATCCATGTTTGCCTATCTGTTAATTTGTTTAGGTTGGTGTTTGTAGCAAACATTATTATCCTTTTATATGTGTTGTTGTTGTCGTAGAAGATAAAAGGTTCATCATTATAAGTTATGGTAAGCTCAGGTGGAATTATGACCTCTTCAAAAGTTTTAGGTGTTGCTATTGTTGGTCTACTAGATTTTTTGGTTCTAGCTATGGTTCTTTTTATAGCAGCTATAGTTGGTAACTGACCTCTTACCTCTCTAGGTACTCTAGGTATTAATTCCTTAAGTATTACACTTGTTGGTAGGTCAGAGGTGCTGCTTAGTTGCTTAATATTTTCAAGAGTAGATCTAACCTCTATTTCTTTTTAAGTTCAAGTAGAATTTTATTAGGGGAAGCAAAATTGTTATTACAAAGAGCGAAATGAAATACAACATCAGCAATAAGGATCTTAAACTAGGGTATCACAATAAATATCATAAGATAAAAAATGCAGGGGGAGAAAAACAAAAATAAAAATAAAGAATAAATGAGGCTGGAAGTGTGAAGTATACACTCGAAGAGGCTTTGTAACATGGGAAACAATGCAAATATATGCAGGAAATTAAATACTAGAGAAAAAGAAGGAACAAAAGGTAATTCAGGGGGGTTTCGAAACCTCTTGCTGAGATGGGGATAAGTGAGAGGAGCGTTTGGCACAAACATCCAGATAAAGGGTAACAGGAAGGCACAACGCATGTCTTTTCGGGGCCAGGGTGATGGGATAAACAAATGCAGTGTCCAGTCTGTGATTATAACATACATTGAACCACCAGGCTTTAAAAGTAATACCCTCAGAATTCTTCCAGTTAACAGTAATCTGTTGAAACGCAACAGCTAATAACAAATCAATAATATGAACATTTATATCAACTTCGGTCCAGGAAGGGGAAAGTGAGCCAAGGAAAATGTCAGTGATAGAGAAGGGGATAGAAGTCTTGAAGATAGAGTTGATTTGATCCCATACTTTAGTCCAAAATGCGTGCGTAAGAGGGCATAGGAAAAGCATATGAAAAAGCGTGGCATTAGGGGCGGAGCAAGACCAACAGAGGTCCGGAATTGCGGGTAACCTTTTGTGTAGGAGAGATGGCGTGTAAAGGAGTCGATTGTAAAGGAAGAAAAGTGTTTGTGTAAGAGAGGCAGCTCTGGAGGACTTGCGAAGCTTTGTCCAAATTTTATCCCATAAAGAGGTGGACCAAGATACGGCGAGTTCAAATTCCCACTGCTCCTCCACCGTGGTTTTAGGCCGAGGTGATAGAGGGTTGTGGAAGGAATGATAGATGGAAGACGCCGAAGGGTTGGAACGCAGTTGGGAGTGTAGAGAGGAAATCGGAGTATTGGGGATCGCATGTGGAGAAGAATGAGAAAGGGAGTCATAGACAGACATAACTGCGGTCTTGAGTAAAATGTACTTGTGGACAAAGGAGGAAGGGAGAGAGAAGATCCGACTTAGAACAGGAAAAGGTGTGAAGACAGATCCAGTAAAAAGTTGGGAAACCCAGACTAAACCTCGTTGCCTCCAAGTTTTCCAGTAGAAAGGTTTTAGTTTGATAAGAATGCTATTATTATACCAAATCGTGGTAGCAAGAAGTTCAGTGGTGGAGGAGGGAGGAGGCGGAGCAGAGGCTAAAAGTATTTTCGCAGTGTATTTGTGAATTGGAGTGGACAGGAATTGGGGTTTGCGGGAAAAGGAGAGATACTCGGCAAAGGAGAAGGGAGAAAGAGAAAGGCGTTCAAGTTCAGCCCAAAGGGGAAGAGGTTCAGTAGGATCTTTAAGCCAGATAACGGCCTGTTTCAGGAGGAAGGCTTTATGATAAGCGGGAAAATTTGGGAAATTAACCCCACCTTCCGATTTGGGGAGACGTAGTCTTGATAGAGACATGCGCGGTTTCTTTCCAGACCATAAAAAGGAGGATAAGGTGGTATTGATTTTAGCAAAAAATTTGGCAGGGATGGAAACAGGAATATTAGAAATGGTATAAAGGACAATTGGAGAAAGCATCATCTTAATGGTGTCAAGGCGACCCCACCAGGAAAGATATAGGGGATGCCACCTGGAGGTGAGGTCAGACAGCTTCTGAGTACATTTAGTAAGGCATAATGAGATAGTATCCGAGATAGAAGGAGTAATATGCAAACCGAGGTATTTGATATGGGACGGACTCCATTTGAAGTTAGATGTCGCAAAATCAGGCTTAAAGGTGAACTTGGTGAGGGGTAGAATTTCGCACTTATCATTGTTCAGTTTATAACCAGAAAGATGGGAGTACATGTTGACTTCAGCAAGGAAAGCTGGGATGGAAACCGATGGGTTTGAAATGAAGAGTAAAATGTCGTCTGCATAGGCAGCTAATTTGATTTGCGAGTGAGAAAGAGGGAAGCCATGAATGTTTGGGTTTTGACGTAGTTTAGATAAAAAAGGTTCAAGAGCAAGGTTAAAGAGAAAGGGGGAGAGAGGGCATCCTTGCCTGACGCCTCTACCAAGGCTAAAAAATGAGGAAATCAGACCATTGGCACAGACCGCTGCTCTAGGGTTTGTATAGAGGAAGGAGATGAGGGAAATAAAATTAGGGCCAAACCCAAACCATTTTAATGCGGAGAAAAGGAAGGACCATTCTACTCTGTCGAATGCCTTCTCAGCATCCAGAGCGATTGCGGCTAGGGAATTAGCAAAGCGTGATGACTTAGACAAAACATTAAAGAGGAGTCTGGTGTTGTCTGAAATGAAGCGACCCTTAACAAATCCTGATTGTTCAGGGCCAAGGAGGTCTGGGAGAAAAGAATCCAATCTGATGGCTAAAGATTTGGCATAGATTTTGTAATCGATGTTGACAAGTGATATCGGTCTGTAATTCTTACAGTGTTGAGTGTCCTTCCCCTCCTTTGGTATAATACAAATATAAGCATCTGAAAAAGTACCCGAGGAAGCACCACTGGTTTTGAAAGAATCCAGAAGGTGAAGTAGTTGGGGCAATAAAAGAGTGGCAAAATGTTGATAAAATTCGACAGTAAAGCCATCTGGGCCGGGGGCTTTGTCTTTCTTAAGGGAATGAAGTGCCGTGTGTAGTTCACGAATGGTAAGGGGAATTTCAAGGGAGGCAAGGTCAACAGGAAAGTTGGGAGGAGGTTGAATGCTCGCAAAGAAGGTGGAAAGAGAGTGATCAGAGGGCTGAGTGCCAGAAGAGTAAAGTGTAGAATAAAAGCGAGAAAATTCCTCCAGAATATTCACATCTTTATGTTGCAGGACTGAATCAGCATCAAAAACAGACTCAATATTCAATTTGTTTTGTTTAACTTTCAAATAGTTAGCAAGAACTTTCCCCGCCTTATTTTTCCCACCATAAAATTTTGAGCTGGATTTCAATAAATACAATGAAGCATCATCAGTAGACTGTTTGTTATAGTTCATTTTCGCATTAACAAGAGCTGTTAAACTTTCCTGGGTGTGAGAGGTATAAAAGGCGTGTTCAAGAGCTTTGATCTGAGATAAAAGATCACTGGTGCGTTTACGGGCAAGTTTACGCTTTGTGGCAACATGTCTAAGGATAAAGTCTCTGGCTGCAGCTTTATAAGCGTCCCAGATAGTGTGAGTGACTAAGGAGGGAGTCTCATTAATGACCAAAAATTCGGTAGTAAACTCAGTAAAGGAGGCAGTAAATTTGGGATCAAGAAGGAGGGCATTGTTAAAACGCCATCTTTTGGGACCGGTGGATTTGGGTAAAATGTCAATGTTAATTAGAACTGGGGCATGATCAGAGAATACAATGGGGCCAATGTCAGCTTGGGTAAGGGATTGGGATAAATGGTGAGAGAGAAAGATATAGTCAATACATGACTGGGAGTGATGAGCCGGGGAGTAAAATGTAAATTCTTTACTGGTTGGGTTACATAGTCGCCAGGCGTCAATCAATTTATGTTGAGAAATGGCGTGCGAGAAGAGTTTGTGGGATTTATTAGGGACAAAAAAAGATTTGGAGTGCCTGTCCAAAAAGGGATCCAATGGTAAGTTGCAGTCGCCTGCTAAAATGAAGTTTTCATCAATACATTCAGTAATACGAGAGGCAAATGCATTCCAGAAAATAGGATTCCCACCTGTGGGGGCATAAACATTGAGCAAGGAAAAAGGGACACCTTTAGAGGAAAGTTTAACAAATAACCATCTGCCGTCTGGGTCAGATTCAGAGTGCAACACAGAATGAGAAAAGGACTTTCGAATTAGCAAAGCAACACCATTTCTTTTTCCATCACCAGGAGCTGAAAAAACCCTTCCCACCCAACCTCTTTGGAGCTTAGCAGCCTCTGTATCAGATAAATGGGTTTCTTGCAGAAAGGCGATATCTACATTCAATTTAGCTAAGTGGGAAAGGATCTTTTGCCTCTTGATAGGTGAATTTAAACCTTTAACGTTCCAAGAAACAATGCGTACTGACATCAAAAATAATCAAAAAGGGAGAGTGTAAACAGGAAATATAAGAAGGCCTCATAGAAATCGAGAAAGGAGAGATAAGAGAGAAAAAAATAAGAATGCTCGAAATAGAAAAGAACAGATAGAACAGAGTGAGGGACGATCCTGAAGAAGAAAAGCGTTGTGAGATAATAAGGAAGTTGTGGTAAGAAGAGAATAGCAATCTGGGCAAGAGGAAAAGCAGCAGAGGAAAAAAACCATATGAAATAGGTAAGAAATATTTTGAAGAGATGACGAGAGAAGGGGTACAAAGTAAGTCGAAAAGGTGAATGATGTAAAGTGGTAAGAGAAGACAAAGAAAGAACATCAGGAACAATATAATACCATATAAGTAAAAGTGCCATGAAGATAAAAGATAGGGAGAATGCAGTATAAAAAAACAATAGAGAAGAGAAGCATTGGAGTAAAGAGAAGGGGTCGTGCATAAGGCAAGAAGAAGAGCAGACAGTATGAATCGAAAAGACAAGAGAAAATGGAGGAACTCGTAGAATATTGCATGAGAATAAGTAAGAGTTAAAGAAAGAGAGGAGGAAAGATGATGTAGAAGAAAAGTGCCTAAGAAAACTAGAAAAAGAGAGAAGGAGCTGAATAGCAGTAAGAGATTGAGATAGTAAAAACAAAAAGAAGAACAAGAGCAACCTAAGGAAGATTGATACCAAAAGATCCAACAATAACCAAGTAAAAATCAAGACGAGAACATGCAAAACAATAGGGAGCATAGCAACAATGGAAAAGGAAAAAACAGGGCGGTACTTACAAGGGGTGATGGGAAGTGAGTACGATCAAAGGGCAGGACACAAAGGGGAAAAATTGGAGATGAGAGGAGGGAGGGAAGGCCAACCAACGGAGGATAGGCATACGGGGCCACAAGACGTCCAACCGGAGAAACGTGACGGAACACAGGGAAGTGATCTGTGAAAGATAAGGAAAACAATAATATTAGAAACAGGCGAACGACACAATTTCAGGTAAAAAAAAAGAAGATTAAACATTTGACAAACAGGGAATGAACCAGCACAGGCGATGAGCGCGAAAATTATGCATCAGCTGAGGAACCTGTGGAAATAAGAACATAACAGTGTATAGAAAATTAGGAACCATGAGTATCAAAGTAATCAGAAAATATTAGTAACGAAAGTCAAGGTGGAAATGAAGAGGAGGGACCAGAGAACTCCATATCAGCAGGTCCTCAGGAATTCAGAAAACTTCGGAGTCGGAGAGGATCTTCAAAAGTCATAGTTTTGTTGTTATGAGTGACTTTGAATAAGCACGGATGAAAAAGTCCATATCTAGCTCCAATGGAACGCAACTCCGCTCTCATATCAAGAAATGCTTTGCGACGTGAAGCAGTAGCTTTGGCATAATCCTGGGCAAAAAATAAGGTGGAATCCGACCATTTAAGATGAGGTATAGCTTTAGCCGCTAGAAGAACCTTCAGCAAATCTGTGTATTCAAGAAAATACATTATTACACCTCTAGGCTTCGTCGCAGGGGAGACATTGGAAGGAGGTCGACCAAGCCTATGTGCTCATTGAATATTGAGAGAGGTGCCTTCAGGAAGATGCAAAAGCTTGGGTAAGAAGGATTTAAAGAAGGAAATGGCATCATTCCCCTCGCAACCTTCCTTCAGGCCGTAGAGGCGCAAGTTGTTGCTCCTATTCCTATTTTCAAGGTCCTCCACCTGCTTCTGGAGTGATGAGATTTGCGTATCCATGTGGACCGCCTTGGTGGCAGCTTCCTGGAGGGATGAGACAGATTTTTCGACCTTGGAGACCCTGGTATCCATTAAGGACCAATTGTCAGTCAGTGTTTGCAGCTTGGAATTTGTCTCCTCCATGAAGGGACGAAGTGCTCTTATTTCCTCGAGGAGTAACTCCATGGAAATGGCTGATGTTGGCTTTGGGGGAGACGGTGGATTATGTTTCAGCCTCTTGGGAGTAGTTTTCGACCCTGGTTGAAGAGGGACATCCATGGTGAAAGATGGTTCACAAATGGAGGAGTCTGCAGAAGCTTCTAAATGAGCCAACGCAGTAAAAAGTTTTGAGTTCTTAATAAAATTGCGTTTGGGCGTTTTACCAGGGCACTCCGCCATGAAAACACAGATAAAGAGGGTCACCAGTAAAGTATGAGCCAATGAGCACTGTAGGTGCTAGGAAGACCCAGCAAAGTCAGTACGAGGAGGAGCCAATATAGAATCCCACAAGAGCCTGATGAAATTGGGAAGTTAGTGCACGAAGAATAAGGAAAATCAGGCTGTACTAGAAGCAGTAAGCAAGCTGACGTAGTAGGAGACCTAAAATGGCTGCCATAGCTGAGGAGGAGGCAACATTCCAAGTAAAAAAGGGAAAAAACGATTCCAAAAATAAAATAAAGTCACCTGTGAAGATTATAGCAGATTATCCTCATGTCCTGTGGAATTGCGACATTTCCAGTAATGCGCCGGTGTCAGGAGGCTGCAGTCGCCGCAGACTCGCTCCTCAGACGAGCGCCGTCTGAAAAGACAAAATGGCGGTCGCGACTGAAGCAGAGCCGCGACCGGAGGAAAACGGGAGCTGCTGGGCGAGGTCGAGGGAGTCTGGAGGCGACTTGCAGCTTAATAGGAGCACGAAGTGTTCCGACGTCGGCCGCTGCGGAGCATGGTCGTCAGAGAGGGTCGTGACCGCCAAGAATCTCCGGTGTGGACGGAGCTCTACCCCGGAACCTCCATCCGCCTCGGGCGCTAAGCCACGCCCCCCTAACCTCTATTTCTGAGAGATTAGGTGGATGGTTATGTTCAGTGGTATTAATTACACTAGTTTCTCTGGTTGTTGCACGGCCATAGCATTTGTTAGAGTAATATTTTGTACATTTCCAGTTAACTTTAAGGTCTTTTTGTTTTTCTTGAGTATAAGTATACCCCATATAGCATAACAAAAATTTCCCTTTCTGAGATGTTATAAATCTTGCATCTTCTGACATTGTTGGTTTCTTAATCTAGAAAAGGTGTATTAACCCCTTAATTGCTGCCGTCGGCCAACGGTCGTCACGGCCACTACCTCCCCAGTGCTGCGCACGACCGTTGGACGTCCATTCAGCACTAGTTCCAATGGACAGCGCAGCACTGGGGAGGTTTATTTACAAGCTCTAAAGGGGTTAAATAATATTAGAAACAGTCTTTTTATTAGAAGAGTAATTAATTAAGTATGTAACATTTGTGGGTACTTACCTATAGTAAAGTAGTAGATTTTCAAAGTAGATATATTTGTTGCTTGATGCTTTAATAGATTGTAGTGGTCTGTGGAAAGAAAATGAAGCATATTTTAGTGAATGTTTATATGTGTATTTTTGTAACACATTTGGTAAGGTACTATGTTTTATTATGAAACATTTTAGTACATTTAATTTGATGTACATATCAGTTTAAAAATATACCTGTTTTAAATTTACAAAAAGTCAAGTATTAGCATTGTGAGTGTTTAAAAGACAAATATTTGTACTTGGGCACGTTTTCTATGCTTACCTAGTTTTTCATTTTTGTTGTTGATGGTAGAATCTTTGGTGTTATGTTGCAGCTTTAATTTGTAAAGGTATCTGTGGAAAAAAATAATGGTATGATGAATATTTAGTTTAGTATTTATAATATAACGAGCTTTTTTTAAAACAAGCATTTCATATTTTCAGTATTTAAAACATGTGTTTAAGAAAAAAATAATATTAGACATTTAACTAGGAGTTTATGCGATAGTTATAACATTTTTACTATTGAATTAGCATTTTCTTAGTGTTTAAAGAGGACATTTAATAGACTTACTTTTTAACTTTGTTGTTGTAGTTTTCTAGAAAATGTTCATCTGTTTGTTAACGTTGATTCTGTTTAAGAAATATGTAGAGATAGATGGAAAAGCAGTTTTAGATATTTACAATGAACCGCAGGTTGCATTGAATGTAAATTTTATCCAGAAACATAAGATTACTTACTTTTAGTTGATTTGTAGTATTTTCGTATAAGAAGAATCTTTAGGGTAGTAGAAATAAGTGCAGTTTTCCTTGAAGCTGAATAATTTCTGCTGGTTTTTTAGTCTTAATTTTAACTCTTTATATAGGGTTTGTTTAATTAGTGTTTGTTTCTGATTGGTTAGAAACCTAGAAAAGAGTGACTATTGGTTAGTTTGAATTTTTTTCATTTAAATATAATAGTTTGATGAATGTGAAATGTTTACCCAGAAAATTAGTGTATTATTAAGTATTTTATAAATAATAGAATTAAATAGTATAGCTTTAAAAAATGTATAATATTAAAATAAATATGTGTATATATTAAAAATGTTAGTATTAATTGTTTGTATAGATTTAGTTATTTATTATAATTATTTTAGAGAGATATATTTATTTTATAGTGTTTAGTATGTATATACCTAGTTATATGAGTATAATGTTAATTTATTTAATGTGTATAATGTTTCTAAAAATTGTAAGAATAATTTAGAGAAGTCGATATTTAGATTATGTCGATATTTTTGATGTCTATATTTTGGTAATCGATATTTTTGTATTGTGGTATATATAATAATGACTGTCGATATTATTTTTATCGATATAAGTGTGGTCGAAATTAGTGTAGTCGAGATTTTTGTATATCGATATAGTTAGGTCGATGTTTTTGTAATTTTATAAATAAGTATAGGGTGTCGATGTAATTGTAATCTATATTTAAGACACGATATTTGTGTAGGTCGATTTTAGTGAAATCGAAATTTTGTCAGTGATTCCTTTGAAATACTGCTGCCCCCCCTCTTCTTTTATTCTGTAGGTTACATCGGAATTTCAACTGAAAAATGGAAAAAGGCCTAAAAACGGACAGTGTTCCATGCGAAAAATAGACTAGTACTGCGAGATGGTATGTCACATGCAGAGGCTACCTGTGGAAATGTGAAAAATTGTATGGTATGACTGCGTATAATAATAATAATAAACACCTTTTATATAGCGCCTGGTTACACTAGGCAACAGTGTGTCCCCGCGTATGTGTCGAATACGTCTGGGTATGAATGCGTGCACACGTCCTGAATTGTATGGTATGAATAAATATGTGTTGTATACGCCTGGGTCGATAAGAGAATGTTCCTTTTGGTGTGACTGAAGTGTTGATTGAATGGTTAACGGAATGAGAAAAATAGGCCCGAGCATGGTATCTACATACATAAAATGATTAAGCACTTTTTCTTAAATATAGCACATTCTTTGCTTAAAAACGAGTCTCTATCTGAAGCTAGCAAATGAGAGGGTAGCCTACATCGGGAACTTGAAGGTTTAATCACGGTACGTTGAGCGTAACTCCAACCGATGTCGCAAGTGTATGACCAAGGAAATGCACACCTGTGAGCTGGCTGACTGGAGAAGCAAAGAGTCCACCGAGTTGGAGCTCATCCGAACCCTCCTCCACCCAGAAGTTAGAGAGATTGTCATGTTTTAGATTCTCCCCTTCTTCTTCCATCCACTTAGAAAGATAGGAAAAGTACCGTCACACGTCCAACTGGCATCCCTCCTTTACCTCGACCTGGAACACCGTTGCTAGATGTCGAAGGGACCCCACCGTGAGTATGAGTACGGCTTGGATAAGTGTCCAACCAATTCAAAAAGGAGTAAGTATTTTCAAAATAGGCCTCCGGCTGGAACTATCGGTTATTAAGAAAGAAGGAAAGAAGGAGCCTGACCACCGAATGAATAAAGTAGAGGACTGAGAATGCGCAATGAACATAAAAAGGTTCTTATTGTCCAAAATAGCTCTATGTTTTGTCTTCGTGTTTGTACTTAATGCATGTACTGTCGCGCCCTATTCGATCTTTGTGTTTACGTAAACTATGCATTTATGTTTTCTCTTGACTTGTGTGTTTTATATGTAAACCAACCTGTACTGTTCTATGTTATATATGCATTGAATAGCCTATTCTTAGACCCGCTCTCTCTCTCTCTCTCTTTATGTTGTGCGCGTACTGAATAGCCTATTGTTGTGCACGTCGCTCTCTCTCTCTCTCTGAGAGCTCGCTTTTGAATAAATGACAAACTGTACCCCACCGGTACACGCCCAATTGGCTTCAAACACAACGGTGTTTGAACAAATTGACAGAAACAAAATATTGTATTTCGCCATATTACTACCTCTCCTTTCTGTAAATTGATGAAACTTAATTGGCTGAGAAAGAAAGGACAGGTGAGACGACTGACGTCCCCTAATCTGGCCCTTATAAGGGAACTATATGTCATTGGCCTTTGTTTAGGAGCCTTAGTAACGAGGCCCTCACTGTTCGTATTATCCCACCCATTGCATATAAATAGAGTGACCAAACGTCCCCGTTTCTCCAGAATGGTCCCAGTTTTGTACCAGCTGTCACAGAAAATTCTAAATATAGCTCATGCACCAGTTTTTAAAGATAAATTGGCTAAATATGATAAAAGTTAGCCGTTGTTTTCAGGAAAGATTTAATTGACAAACAAGTCGCCAAATTTACGAATTCGCAACTTATGTAAGTCCTTACCGACCGTTCTGTAGCCCTCTGCTAAGGAACACACTCGTAGCTCGAAGTAAGATTATAGTCCCTTTCCCAATTCGTGAAATGTCCCGAGTTGTTTTTTTACTTTAAGACTCTGATCACCCTAGATCTAAGTTGTATAGACATCGCAAGTACCACACTGACCAATGAATTTGCCTGACCTGAAGACGATGCAGTAACGAGAAAAATGTTTATATAAGTGATTCGTACCCAGTGAAAGGAAAATTGTGGTCACCCTCGCTGAACGATTACTAAAACCAAAAGGTTTAGTTGAAGGAAGAGAGCATCGATAGGATTGAATAACGCTTAGCCTATGTACTGTATGGTAAACAATGGCGAGGAAGACTATCTGTATGCCCATGGTAACAGCACATCACACTTTTTATAAAACAGACCTTGAAGAAAAGTTTAGCACAACAGGATTTAGTTTAGAACGACGAGACTCTGCCGGAGGAGCCGGTTTGAATTCAACAGACTATGTATTTGATAGCTATTAGATTTCTTGCTACCATTGTGAATGAAAAAGGAATAAACACCAAAGATAGAAATTATAATGGAAATTCGTAAGGAAAATGCTTGCCGACCTGCATCACAGTAATGATACGTAAAGTTAGTAGTGACCGACGCGAGGATTAAAAAGTATCGGCCCTATCGCCATTTGAGTAATAGATAAATGTTTCCCAGTTACGAGGGATTGGGAGAGAAATAGAATTGTATAAACGTATTACCCAGCCAGTTCTCTAAAAATTGTTTTGTACTTGTTTAAAGATATTGTGCAGTCGTCGGAGGAGAGGGGCCAGACATGACGCACAGCCTGGCTGCAGATCGTAGAACACCCATGACCTCGACCAAGGAGGAGTCGCAGAGCAAAGAAACGCTGGACGAGGCACCATTCCCAACATTGAAAATGAAAGAAAGAAGGGCTGTCCAGAAGCCCCCAGCCTGTTGATCCGACGTGCCAGAAGTCCCAGCCCATTGAGCCTAATTGATGGGCCCACTTGCGTGAAATTTCTGCCCCCCTTGGTCCATTTCAGATCTGACCCCACTCCTCCCTCTCTTCCCTCGACCTTTCGAAAGCACCCCACCTTTTTCATATGGAGTTTTGGAATTGACTTAATAAAGAAACACAGCACACAAGATAGAATAGAGTATCAGGGATGGACTTCCTGGATATAGAATAGAACGCAGGTATCACCTCCCAGATACCTAAGATAGATTAGTTAGGGAACAGGGCAAGAAGGACAGTGGTCCGAGAGCAAAGAATGACCGCGCCCTGCAACATGACCTCAGAACCCGAGCCGGACGCATGGCTCCATCGCCGGTGCTCAACAGCGCCAACGAAAGAAGATAAACAACGAGAGCCTACCAGTGATGGCTCGCTGTAGAAAGGCACTGGAAAGAGAAATCCTTTGAACGAACATTTCCACCTCCAGACTATCCTTTGTAATGAAACGAATTTCTCTCCCAATCGCTTTATATTGATTATGACCCAATTGGACAAAAGGAAGATTTTTCCTTTGAAACCTTGCATTGGTAACTTTTACTGTATATGAATGAGTACATTTTTAGAACACCAGTTGTCCGCACAAGTACCTCACAATTAATGTACGTAGTGATCCTTATCCTACCTGAAAAATTTGTATGATAATATGTTTGTATGTGAATTCATTTTCCGCTTAGTCTAAAGAAATATACGCATCTGCAGGTCTAAATGTGTGATATGACAAATGTCACTTTGTATGTACTGCCACCTCGCCTGTCATATCAATTTATAAGATTATCGACAACACTGTCTTTACTAATAACAGGATTGATTTCATCTGCCCGTAGTACAATTAGGCCACCAAAAGACTGCAATAGACAACCCAATTATGCACCGCCCTTGTGTTTCCTATACCTAAGCCCTTTGCGCACCTAAGACTGTAGACACCGACAGAAATAGATTAGTAAGATGTCTTGGGAATGTTCAAAGGGAGGACTGTTAAATATTAGATTACGATATGAACATTACCGACGCCATCTTGTCCCACTTAGACCTTTGCGAACACGTAAACGGCAGCCATTTTAGATACTGTGGCCAGTTTTGTAACATTGCCGATCGCCTGCGCGTCTCCCCAACCCTGCGATCATCCCCCATGTGCAGGCAGCTCCCAAGCACACATGCTAGAGTCATAAAGCATCCTCAGCGCGACCCTGCCCCGGAGCCACTTCCCATGCCGAGCCCACATACCCTTTCATCCCTCGCGCACGAACAGGACCTTCGATATCTCCTCCCCTGCACCTGGCTGTTCGATCCGATCCCAGGCCATAACCTACCCTTGCGGATACAGTTTATTGCCCCGTACAGTAGGATTCCGCCTCTCATCAAAGGAGCCTGAATTAATCAACACCCCAACCCCATGAGATCCGACCGATTGCGCGTATTTCAGCTCCTGCCGGAATGCTCAGCTGAGCGATAGCAATCACCTGCTGAGACCGGGGGTGGGTAAAGTACTGTTGATATGTGTGGGAACGGCCCTGAAGCGGGGATTCCAACAGATGGTTCACAATGCATCAAAGAAATGTCAGGAATGTGTTAATGTGTTACACTGTAATGAAGACATAAACCTGTGTATAAAAGGCCAGGCCACAGTGATGCGGGTAGAGCACCTCGAGACGACACCCTGCTTGTCTGATCTAACGCGCTTTCCTTCGAAGAATAAATCCATTTCCTGCTTTCCAATTTCCAGCGCCCGCCTCTTTATTTGATAATTACGATTGCACTAGAGGCGACTAGCGCCAAGCAGTGCTTGAGGATATCTCGGGAAAATCTGTTTTGTTCTTACAAGCTCCCCTTGCTATGAAGGTACGAGCCCTCATGTGCTGTCAGCTCCACTTGGAATGAAGGTACGAGCGCTCATGTGCTGTCAACTCCACTAGGAATGAAGGTACGAGCCCCCATGTGCTGTCAGCTCTACTAGGAATGAAGGTACGAGCCCTCATGTGCTAACAGCTCCACTTGTTATGAAGGTACGAGCCCCCATGTGCAGTCAGTACCACTTGGAATGAAGGTAGGAGCCCTCTTGTGCTGTCAGCTCCACTAGGAATGAAGGTACGAGCCCTCATGTGCTGTCAGCTCCACTGGGAATGAAGGTATGAGCCCTCATGTGCTGTCAGCTCCACTAGGAATGAAGGTACGAGTCCTCATGTGCTGTCAGCTCCACTTGGAATGAAGGTAGGAGCCCTCATGTGGTCTCAGCTCCACTAGGAATGAAGGTACGAGCCCCCATGTGCCGTCAGTTCCACTTGGAATGAAGGTACGCACCCTCATGTGCTACCAGCTGCACTTGTTATGAAGGTGCGAGCCCTCATGTGCTGTCAGCTCCCCTTGCTATGAAGGTACGATCCCTCAAGTGCTGAAAGCTCCACTTGGAATGAAGATACGAGCCCTCATGTGCTGTCAGCTCCACTAGGAATGAAGGTACGAACCCTCATGTGCTGTCAGCTCCACTAGGAATTAAGGTACAAGCCCCCATGTGCTGTCAGTTCCACTTGAAATGAAGGTACGAGCCCACATGTGCTATTAGCTCCACTTGTTCTGAAGGTACGAGCCCCCATGTGCTGTCAGTTCCACTTGGAATGAAGGTACGAGCCCACTTGTGCTGTCAGCTCCACTTGTTATGAAGGTACGAGCCTTCAAGTGCTGTCAGCTCCACTTGGAATGAAGGTACGAGCCCCCATTGTGCTCTCAGATCCACTTGGTATAAAGGTACAAGCCCTCATATGCTGTCAGCTCCCCTTGGAATGAAGGTACGAGCCCTCATGTGCTGTCAGCTCCCCTTGGAATGAAGGTACGAGCCCTCATCTGCTGTCAGCTCTCCTTGGTATGAAGGTACGAGCCCTCATGCGCTGTCAGCTCCACTGGGAATGAAGGTTCGAACCCTCATGTGCTGTCAGCTCCCGTTGGAATGAAGGTATGAGCACTCATGTGCTGTCAGCTCCACTTGGAATGAAGGTGCGAGCCTTCATTTGCTGTCAGCTCCACTTGGAATGAAGTTAGGAGCCCTCATGCGCTGTCAGCTCCCCTTGGAATGAAGGTACGAGCCCTTCTGCGCTGTCAGCTCCACTTGGTATGAAGGTACGAGCCCCTATGTGCTGTCAGCTCCACTTGGTATGTAGGTACGGGCCCTCATGCGCTGTCAGCTCCACTTGGTATGAAGGTACGAGCCAGTATGTGCTGTCAGCTCCACTTGCTATGAAGGTTCAAGGGCTTATGTGCTATCAGCTCCACTTGGTATGAAGGTACGAGCCCTCATGTGCAGTCACCTCCACTTGGAATGAAGGTACGAGCCCTTATGTGCAGTCAGCTCCACTTGGTATGAAGGTATGAGCCCTCATGTGCTGTCACTTCCACTTGGAATGAAGGTACGAACCCTCATGTGCTGTCAGCTCCACTTGGAATGAAGGTGCGAGCCCTCATGCGCTGTCAGCTCCACTTGGAATGAAGGTACGAGCCTCCATGTGCTCCCTGTTCCACTTGGAATGAAGGTACGAGCCCTCACGCGCTGTCAGCTCCACTTGGTATGAAGGTACGAGCCCTCATGCGCTGTCAGATCCACTTGGTATGAAGGTAGGAGCCCTCATGTGCTGTCAGCTCCCCTTGCTATGAAGGTAGGAGCCCTCATGTGCTGTCAGCTCCACTTGGTAAAAAGGTACGAGCCCTCATGTGCTCTCAGCTCCACTTCCTATGAAGGTACAAGCCCTGATGTGCAGTCAGCTCCACTTGATATGAAGGTACGAGCCCTCATGCGCTGTCAGCTCCGCTTGGTATGAAGGTACGAGCCCTCATGCGCTGTCAGCTCCACTTGGAATGAAGGTACGAACCCTCATGTACTGTCAGCTCCCCTTGGAATGAAGGTATGAGCCCTCATGTGCTGTCAGATCCACTTGGAATAAAGGTGCGAGCCTTTATGTGCTGTCAGCTCCACTTGGAATGAAGTTACGAGCCCTCATGCGCTGTCAGCTCCCCTTGGAATGCAGGTACGAGCCCTCATGCGCTGTCAGCTCCACTTGGTATGAAGGTACGAGCCCCTATGCGCTGTCAGCTCCACTTGGTATATAGGTACGAGCCCTCATGCGCTGTCAGCTCCACTTGGTATGAAGGTACGAGCCCGTATGTGCTGTCAGTTCCACTTGGAATGAAGGTACGAACCCTCATGTGCTATCAGCTCCACTTGTTATGAAGGTACGTGCCCTCATGTGCTGTCAGTTCCACTTGGAATGAAGGTACGAACCCTCATGTGCTATCAGCTCCACTTGTTATGAAGGTGCGAGCCCTCATGTGCTGTCAGCTCCCCTTGCTATGAAGGTACGAGCCCTCATGTGCTGTCAGCTCCACTTGGAATGAAGGTACAAGCCCTCATGTGCTGTCAGCTCCACTTGGAATGAAGGTACGAGCCCTCATGTGCTGCCAGCTCCACTAGGAATGAAGGTACGAGCCCCCATGTGCTGTCAGATCCACTTGGAATAAAGGTGCGAGCCTTTATGTGCTGTCAGCTCCACTTGGAATGAAGTTACGAACCCTCATGCGCTGTCAGCTCCCCTTGGAATGCAGGTACGAGCCCTCATGCGCTGTCAGCTCCACTTGGTATGAAGGTACGAGCCCCTATGCGCTGTCAGCTCCACTTGGTATATAGGTACGAGCCCTCATGCGCTGTCAGCTCCACTTGGTATGAAGGTACGAGCCCGTATGTGCTGTCAGTTCCACTTGGAATGAAGGTACGAGCCCCCATGTGCTCTCAGCTCTACTTGGAATGAAGGTACGAGCCCTTATGTGCTCTCAGCTCCACTTGGAATGAAGGTACGAGCCCTCATGTGCTGTCAGCTCCACTTGGAATGAAGGTACAAGCCCTCATGTGCTGTCAGCTCCACTTGGAATGAAGGTACGAGCCCTCATGTGCTGCCAGCTCCACTAGGAATGAAGGTAAGAGCCCCCATGTGCAGCTCCACTAGGAATGAAGGTACGAGCCCTCATGTGTTGTCAGCTCCACTAGGAATTAAGGTACGAGCACCCATGTGCTGTCAGTTCCACTTGGAATGAAGGTACGAGCCCTCATGTGCTATCAGCTCCACTTGTTCTGAAGGTACGAGCCCCCATGTGCTGTCAGTTCCACTTGGAATGAAGGTACGAGCCCTCTTGTGCTGTCAGCTCCACTTGTTATGAAGGTACGAGCCTTCAAGTGCTGTCAGCTCCACTTGGAATGAAGGTATGAGCCCCCATTGTGCTCTCAGCTCCACTTGGTAAAAAGGTACGAGCCCTCATGTGCTGTCAGCTCCCCTTGGAATGAAGGTACGAGCCCTCATCTGCTGTCAGCTCACCTTGGAATGAAGGTGCGAGCCCTCATGCGCTGTCAGCTCTCCTTGGAATGAAGGTACGAGCCCTCATGCGCTGCCAGCTCCACTTGGAATGAAGGTACGAGCCCTCATGCGCTATCAGCTCCACTTGGTATGAAGGTACGAGCCCTCATGTGCTCTGACCTCCCCTTGGAATGAAGGTACGAGCCCTCATGCGTTGTCAGCTCCAATTGGTATGAAGGTAGGAGCCCTCATGTGCTGTCAGCTCCCCTTGCTATTAAGGTACGAGCCCTCATGTGCTGTCAGCTCCAATTGGTATAAAGGTACGAGCCCTCATGTGCTCTCAGCTCCACTTCCTATGAAGGTACAAGCCCTGATATGCAGTCAGCTCCACTTGATATGAAGGTTCGAGCCCTCATGCGCTGTCAGCTCCCCTTGCTATGAAGGTACGAGCCCTCATGTGTTGTCAGCTCCACTTGGTATAAAGGTACCAGCCCTCATGTGCTCTCAGCTCCACTTCCTATGAAGGTACAAGCCCTGATGTGCAGTCAGCTCCACTTGATATGAAGGTACGAGCCCTCATGCGCTGTCAGCTCCCCTTGGTATGAAGGTACGAGCCCTCATGTGCTGTCAGCTCCACTTGGAATGAATGTATGAGCCCTCATGTGCTGTCAGCTCCACTTGGAATGAAGGTGCGAGCCATCATGTGCTGTCAGCTCCACTTGGAATAAAGTTACGAGCCCTCATGCGCTGTCAGCTCCCCTTGGAATGAAGGTACGAGCCCTCATGCGCTGTCAGCTCCACTTGGTATGAAGGTACGAGCCCCTATGTGCTGTCAGCTCCACTTGGTATGTAGGTACGAGTCCTTATGCGCTGTCAGCTCCACTTGGTATAAAGGTACGAGCCCGTATGTGCTGTCAGTTCCACTTGGAATGAAGGTACGAACCCTCATGTGCTGTCAGCTCCCCTTGGTATGAAGGTACGAGCCCTCATGCGCTGTCAGCTGCACTTGGTATGAAGGTACGAACCCTCATGTGCTGTCAGCTCCCCTTGGAATGAAGGTATGAGCCCTCATGTGCTGTCAGCTCCACTTGGAATGAAGGTGCGAGCCTTCATGTGCTGTCATCTCCACTTGGAATGAAGTTACGAGCCCTCATGCGCTGTCAGCTCCCCTTGGAATGAAGGTACGAGCCCTCATGCGCTATCAGCTCCACTTGGTATGAAGGTACGAGCCCCTATGTGGTGTCAGCTCCACTTGGTATGAGGGTACGAGCCCTCATGCGCTGTCAGCTCCACTTGGTATGAAGGTACGAGCCGTATGTGCTGTCAGCTCCACTTGCTATGAAGGTTCAAGCGCTTATGTGCTATCAGCTCCACTTGGTATGAAGGTACGAGCCCTCATGTGCAGTCACCTCCACTTGGAATGAAGGTACGAGCCCTTATGTGCAGTCAGCTCCACTTGGTATGAAGGTACGAGCCCTCATGTGCTGTCAGCTCCACTTGGAATGAAGGTACGAACCCTCATGTGGTGTCAGCTCCACTTGGAATGAAGGTGCGAGCCCTCATGCACTTTTAGCTCCACTTGGAATGAAGGTACGAGCCCCCATGTGCTCTCCGTTCCACTTGGCATGAAGGTACGAGCCCTCACGCGCTGTCAGCTCCACTTGGTATGAAGGTACGAGCCCTCATGCGCTCTCAGCTCCACTTGGTATGAAGGTAGGAGCCCTCATGTGCTGTCAGCTCCTCTTGCTATGAAGGTACGAGCCCTCATGTGCTGTCAGCTCCACTTGGTATAAAGGTACGAGCCCTCATGTGTTCTCAGCTCCACTTCCTATGAAGGTACAAGCCCTGATGTGCAGTCAGCTCCACTTGATATGAAGGTACGAGCCCTCATGCGCTGTCAGCTCCCCTTGGTATGAAGGTACGAGCCCTCATGCGCTGTCAGCTCCACTTGGAATGAAGCTACGAACCCTTATGTGCTGTCAGCTCCCCTTGGAATGAAGGTATGAGCCCTCATGTGCTGTCAGCTCCACTTGGAATGAAGTTACGAGCCCTCATGCGCTGTCAGCTCCCCTCGGAATGAAGGTACGAGCCCTCATGCGCTGTCAGCTCCACTTGGTATGAAGGTACGAGCCCCTATGTGCTGTCAGCTCCACTTGGTATGTAGGTACGAGTCCTCATGCGCTGTCAGCTCCACTTGGTATGAAGGTACGAGCCCGTATGTGCTGTCAGTTCCACTTGGAATGAAGGTACGAACCCTCATGTGCTATCAGCTCCACTTGTTATGAAGGTGCGTGCCCTCATGTGCTGTCAGTTACACTTGGAATGAAGGTACGAACCCTCATGTGCTATCAGCTCCACTTGTTATGAAGGTGCGAGCCCTCATGTGCTGTCAGCTCCCCTTGCTATGAAGGTACGAGCCCTCATGTGCTGTCAGCTCCACTTGTTATGAAGGTGCGTGCCCTCATCTGCTTTCAGTTCCACTTGGAATGAAGGTACGAACCCTCATGTGCTATCAGCTCCACTTGTTATGAAGGTGCGAGCCCTCATGTGCTGTCAGCTCCCCTTGCTATGAAGGTACGAGCCCTCATGTGCTGTCAGCTCCACTTGGAATAAAGGTACAAGCCCTCATGTGCTGTCAGCTCCCCTTGGAATGAAGGTACGAGCCCTCATCTGCTGTCAGCTCTCCTTGGTATGAAGGTACGAGCCCTCATGCGCTGTCAGCTCCACTGGGAATGAAGGTACGAACCCTCATGTGCTGTCAGCTCCACTTGGAATGAAGTTAGGAGCCCTCATGCGGTGTCAGCTCCCCTTGGAATGAAGGTACGAGCTTTTCTGCGCTGTCAGCTCCACTTGGTATGAAGGTACGAGCCCCTATGTGCTGTCAGCTCCACTTGGTATGTAGGTACGAGCCCTCATGCGCTGTCAGCTCCTCTGAGGTTCCGTAAAAATCGTTACGACGTTTTGGGCACCGCCGAATATGGACGAATGTGGTATCAATGAACCGAAAATGGCGAGTTGTGTAAGTGTACGCGTTTTCGCCATACTACTCAGAAGAGTACCTCACATTTAGGGGTTTCTTCAATGGACGCTCAGGTTCCATTTTGGATACGGCATCCATTTTTTTCTTGCCCTCACGTAGTCAGCGAACAAACAACTATCCGCATCGTGACCTTTTGTTCCCAAGCTTCACGGAAGAAGCATCTGCCTTTTTATGCGTCTTTTATGGGTAGGGGGAGGACACTGCTAAAGCAGTTGCCTCCGCTCGGAGGTGATCCTGCCGTGCCGGTCTATTGTTTCAGCCTCGCACGTGCTGGGATCAAGTCCTTTTAGGCTACGATTACGCATCCAATATTATCCTCACACTCCCTCTCTTCCCTGTTGTCTGACTTCCTTGCAGCTGTTCTTGTCTCTTTCTCTTGTTTATTTACAACTCAAGTGGAATGTACCTAATGGTGGGAAGATGTGCTTTTACAGTTGGAACTGGTGATGTTAATGTAATTATGTTCCGGTGCTCTGAATACATGAAAGCGACCCTTTGAATTTTACTGTGGGAAATGAGTCGTAACCTTTTGCTTACATATTGTGCAATGACAAAATCCTGTATAAAAGAGAGCGACTCACAAATGCAAAGGGAGCAGACTCTCAGAACCTACACTCTGTTGTACTTCTTGTGACTTTTGCCTCCCTGCAGTAATAAACCCTGATCTTTGACGCACAAGGAAGTGTCCCGTGTCTCTGTCTTTAGTGCACCAGAACAGGTATCCCACGAAGGTTCTAGGTGTTGTCCCCTGGCACCGCTGGGCCTTAAATAGCCCAGTCCTTCAGTTGGCGCCCAACGCGGGGCGACATCGGCGGTACCGGTCCAAAGCCTGACGACTGTGAGGAACTTCGTGTGAAATCTCCGAGGAAAAGGTGCACCCCGCTTCATCGATCCTGTTGTCGAAATAAGTGGTCCGAAGATTTTTCCCGTGAAGATTCCCGCCTCCTGACGGCTGCGACGGACCGGTGCCCTGACTGTCGACCTGTTTTCGACGCCTGGCGTAGACCTTTCGTACAGCGAGACGATAGACGGGCCTTCCTGGTGACGCCATTGAAGCCCTCAGTTAAGTATTTGTGGGTCGCTCCCAGTCCTTAGTTGTTGTTACAGCTTGTTGAAGCTTTGTTGTTTGCATAATTCCATTGCATTTGTGGTTCTTAGTTGTTGGTTCTTAGTTGTTATTTGACAATTGCAATTGCCAAAAACCGAGGGTTTTGTCTTTCACGAAGAATTAGTGCTTCGGTAACCCTTGAAGTTTGATACTAGGTTAGTGTACATGATGCCTAGCCATAGTGGTTTTCTCGGTTTCTTTAAATGTTGCAACAAGGATTCCCGGTTGGAGGTCTCGTGTCCGATACCTCCAGTTGGAACTCCGATATATGAGCTCTATAGTCGACATGGTGTGGGCCCTATTATATATAATAAATATTGGGTCCGTTACACGAAAAAAGATGGTGTCCTTAGTTGGCCACCGCATGGAAGTTTCGACCTCACGATCTTAGATAATCTAGAAGCTAAGTTGTTTAAAAAGAAAGCTAGGCCAGCTATGTTTGATTCCTTTTGGTTGTGGCGTAAAGAGGCCAAGCAGAAAGAAATCAAACAGCTTAAAAGGGATCGAAGAGAAGGTATCGTTCCGATAATGCAAGTTGTACAACAATTTCAGCGAGATAAAGAAGAAAAAGAAATAGAAGTTTCCACTAGACTGCATCACATGAGGGTAGACAAATGTTACCCGGTTTTACCAACTAGTCTAGATAAGAAGGAAGAGGATTCAAAGGAGGATCCCCTGTTAGCCTATTTGATGAAATCGCCACCTCCTTATGCACAGGGTGCTACAGCCCCTGTAGTTCCTCCTGTGGTTCCGCCTGTAATTCCTCCTGTTGTCCCTCCTGTTGCTCCAGCGGCTGCGGGTCAGCCCGTTGTTGGTCCTATGTTTGTCCCACCACCTGTCTCTATTCCTACTGCTCCTTTGCCTGTACCTTCTCAGCCTCTTGTCCCTGCCACCCCGACTATCTTGCCTGCTTCTGCTGTGTCTGCCTTCACTTCAAACGTTGTGGCTCCTGTTCTCCTTTCTCCTTCTGTTCGTAATCGTATCCCTAACACTGTTGCTACCCTTTATTCACCGCTTTCTGGTCAGTTATTTCCATCCGATACTTCTGAAACTCCCCAAAGACGGAGTCAGATCCCTAGCGGAAGGGAGAAAGAGACGTTAGTGACAATGGCACATAGGTGGATAAGACATCCTGCCAACTACCCTCCACTCATGGTTTTCGAGACGTTTTCTCAGTTTAATGAGCCTACGCAGAGACTCGTGTTCGACGAAATGTGTAACTGTTTGAGGGAACAATGGTATAATGACGATCTAGATAACGTACCGCCCGATATGATTGAACTTCAGGGTCAATTTTCGAATGGTATGATTGTAGGTGGAGATGTACGACGAGCCTTAGAGCGATTGTTAGCCCATAGGTCGACAGTGCATTCTCGAATGTCGTTTGATGACAACCCTGATAATTGGAAAACGACTCCTGGTCAGTATCCTATGAGGGAGGTTCCGCCAGTATGGATGCCAGGTGATGCTAATGCTGCTCCTCCGGTCCTTCCACACTTCCAAAGAGTTTGGATACACCTCCCATGGAAACGATCAGAAGTATTACAGGTCAAACAGTCCTTGCCTGATCCACGCAAGAATCCGGCGGGTTACTATAAGGAGTTGTCTCAATTAGTGGATGCTACTATTATGAACCTTGCCGACATTGACATGCTGTTCGGTAATGTTGTACCACAGCCCGTTTGGGCGAAAATTCGTCAGGAAAATCATGCGAATGAGTTAGGTGGTGAATGGGCTGCAATAATAGCGGCTGACGGCCGACAAGTTGGTGGGGCTAAGCCTGAGCAGGTAATTTCGGATCTACCCCAGAGAATAATTACGTTCATGAAAACGCTTATGCCGGCGATGAGGGTCAACTGGGATAAATTAGCAGCTTGTAAGCAGAAGAAGGATGAGAGTGTCTCTGATTTCTTTACTAGATTCGAAGAGGCATTTGTCGATCATAGTGGTCAGGATATGGGCACTGAGGGAGGTCAACGGTTGTTTGTTGATAAATTTGTGTTGAATTTGTTGCCGGAACTATGCAACAAATTGAAAAATTCAGAAAGTGCATGGGCTGTTTCAACCACTGCACAGATATTAGCAACGGCTCAATATTATGAGAATAGGGAAAAAGAAGAAAGTGATCGTGTAGATAAGAAAACGAAGGAGCTCAAAACGAAGGTTTTGTTGCAGCAAGCGTATCCTCCGCGTTCAAATCACTCTGATTTGCAACAGCAATATAGACCACAATCGCAATCCTCCAGAATACAGTCACGTCCTGACTCCTCTGACTTTAGATCTATGCTTGGGTATAACCAGTGTGCTTATTGTAGAAGAGAGGGACATATAAAATATGATTGTCCCGCTTTGCGTGACCGCCTTAATGGTGTGTCGGCACGAGGGGGTCGTGGTGGTCCTCAACAAGCATCTCGGGGTAGAGGTCGCGGTGCCTTTCAAAATCAGACTGAACGCCCTAATACGTCCTCGGACGAGAATAATTGTTTTGACCAGCGAAATGTAAGGTCCGATAAATCAGCACAGTATTACGCGGACGACTATTACGTTGAACATGAGACTGTTGTAAACGATCGTTACTAGGACAGCCACCGACAGAGAGAGGGAGTAGTATCAGTTCCGGTTGATCAGAGTGGGCCTTACGTCGCAGTTGCTACATCTGGCATAGTTGAGCCTTTTTTGCTAGACACTGGTGCGACGAAAAGTTCCATCATGCATTCGAAACTCCCTGGCGCACCTTTGTCCGGCTTAACAAATGTTTCCGTTGGATTCTCTGGCGCCCCTGTTAGCAATCCTGTTTCTAGCCCTTTGCCCCTTGCAATAGGCCCTCGTGAGCTGGAGGCTCCATTGATTCTATCTACTGGTTGTGGTGAGAATCTTTTGGGTCTGGATTTGCTGAAACGGTTATATGCGACTTTGTATTGCTCTCCTGAAGGAGTGGAGCTTACATTTGGTCGGAGAATAATCTCTCCTATGTACTTGTCGATCGATAAATTCCCACCGGAATTGAGCTCCCTTCCCGCGTCTCTATGGGCCACAGGTCCCAATGACGTGGGTCTCTTGGACATCCCACCTTATATGATCAAGCTGAAACCAAATGTGCGATTGCCACGTATACCACAGTATCGTATCTCCATTGAGGGAGAACGGGCGCTATTAGCGATTGTACACGACCTGATCAAAAAGGATGTCGTTGAAGAAACTCGAGGAAATGTGTGTAATAGTCCTGTACTACCAATTTTAAAACGAACTGATCCATCTAAACCTCCTGTGTACCGCTTCATAATCGATTTGAGAGAAGTAAATAAAATCGTGATTCCACAGTACCCCGTGGTCCCTGATATCACGACGTTGTTGACCCTGATTCCAGTGTCTGCCTCCTGGTTCACGGTGATCGACCTAAAGAATGCTTTCTTTAGTATCCCGATTGCCGAGGAAACCAGAGATCTATTCGGATTCTCATTAGGTGGTCGTAGTTTTAGACTGAAACGCGCACCACAGGGCTATTGTGAGAGTCCGTCGATCTACAGTCAAGCACTTAAAAGTCAACTTGATTCATTTGTATTACCGGCAGGCGCAGCTTTGATTCAGTACGTTGACGACCTGTTGGTAGCCGCTGATACCGAAGATATTTGTAGAACTGCTACAGTATCATTGTTGCGGCATTTATGTGACTTGCATCACAAGGTGTCACCTTCCATTCTGCAATATTGTTGCCAAGAAGTAACCTACTTAGGTCACTTATTGTCAAAAGAAGGGAGAAGGTTGACTCCAGAGAGAATTGCAGCGATTACCCGAATGACTGTGCCAAAAACTCAGAGAGATGTACGTGCCTTTCTAGGTATCACGTCATACTGCAGACAATGGATCCCAAATTTTTCACTATTGGCGAAACCATTGTTAGCTCTCACGTGCAAGGATGTTCCGACTCCTTTGCCATGGACTGAAGAGTGTCAAAAAGGTTTTTCTGAATTACGTGATGCGTTGTGTTCGGCTCCTGTGTTAGGTACTCCTGATTACAGTAAGCCGTTTACACTGTACGTTCACGAGAGGGATGGTTGTGCGTTGAGTGTTCTGACGCAACAATTTGGTGACAAACAGCGTCCATGCGCATATTTTTCTTCGACCTTTGGCCCAGTAGCTAGAGCTTTGCCGAGTTGTTTAAGAGCAACAGCGGCAGCTGCGGCGTCCATTCGACAGTCTGCCGGTCTGGTCATGGATAATATGCTTACGGTGATGGTTCCGCATGCAGTTGACACTCTCTTGAACCGAACGAAAACTCAACATTTGACGAGCGCAAGGTTGTCTGGGTATGAGCTGACGTTACTGGCTAGTCACATACGGATAAAACGGTGTAATGTGTTGAACCCAGCAACATTATTGCAGATCAATACGGAGTCAAGTGATGTAGCACCACATGACTGTTATCTGAAAAACGAAGAAGAGACGAAGGGTCGTATTGACCTAAAAGATACACCATTGGTAGACCCCGATGGTACTTTGTATGTTGATGGTTCCTGTTTTAAGTTACCGAATGGTGATGTGACGACTGCGTATGCTGTAGTGACGTTGAGAACGGTTGTGGAATCTACGAGATTAAATCAGAACTCGGCTCAGGCAGCTGAGTTGGTCGCCTTGACGAGAGCGTGTGTGTTGTCCAGAGGAAAGCGGGTGAATGTGTTCACAGACAGCCAGTATGCTTTTGGTGTGGCACATAGTTTTGGGCGATTGTGGAGAGAAAGAGGATTCTTAACGTAGCATGGCACAAAGATTCAGCATGGACAGCTTGTGAATGACCTTTTAGATGCACTCACATTGCCTAAACAGGTGTCCATAATTAAATGTAATGCGCATCGAAAAGTGACAGATGATGTTGGTCGTGGTAATGCGTTTGCAGATGAGACTGCTAAGGAGACAGCGAAAGATCTGACAAATCGAATGTATGTTACAAGTACAGTGAGATGGCCTGCGGAAACTAGTATGTGTGAGGACACAGTGGAGAGTGTGAAGGAAATACAGAATGAGGCCACTGAAATGGAAAAGACTAAGTGGAAAGAAAGCACGGGAAAATTAGATGAGGATGGATGTTGGGTTGATTTGTCAGAGAAACAGAGATGGATGTTACCGGATGCATATGTGCTTGCTGTTGTTACGATGGCCCATGGCACAGCACATATTAGCTCGAAGGGCATATGCAAGTTGTTGTCTCCTGTATGGAAGAATGATGGGATTACTAAGTGTGCAGAGAGAGTGGTTAAGAATTGCATAATATGTTTGATGCATAATCCCGGTAAGGGCACCCACACTCCACCTGGTCATTTTGCCCCTCCTACATGTCCTTTCGAAGTTATCCAATTGGACTTCATCCACATGGAGAGATGCAATAATCTAAAGTATGTGCTGGTTGTGGTTTGTGCGTTCTCCAGATGGATTGAGGCTTACCCTCTTAAGGATAATACTGCCCTATCCACAGCTAAAATTCTGCTCAAAGATTATTTCCCCAGGTACGGCATGCCTCGGATTGTATGGTCAGACAACGGAAGTGAGTTTGTGGGAAGTGTGATGAAGAGTGTGTGTCGTGGTTTAGGAATATCCCAGAAATCTCATAGTGCTAATCATCCTCAGTCAGCGGGTTTGGTGGAAGGATACAATGGCACCCTGAAACTAAAACTTGCTAAAATTCAGGCAACAACTGGTTTATCATGGCCTGACGCTTTGCCTCTAGCTCTCTTATCGACTAGGGCTACTGTACACTCTCGAGTAGGGCTTAGCCCATATGAGATTGTGTTCGGCCGCCCTGCGAACATTTGGGGGGTTCCGAGGCCTAAAGAATTGAACAGACTTGAATATCCAATGTTAATTTATTATCTATATGATCTGACTGCTAAATTGAGTTTGATTCATCAACAGGTCTTTGAGGCTCTGCCGTCACAAACAGAGGGTCCTGGTCATCGGCTCCAACCAGGGGACTGGGTCCTCACCAGAAATTTCGGACGAAAACGCCATCTTGAGCCGAGATTTGTGGGACCATACCAGGTGCTACTAGCAACGAGGACGGCGGTTCGACTGGAGGGACGGAAGCACTGGGTGCATGCCACCCACACCAAGAAGGTTCCGCTTCCTCTGCCGGCAGACACATGGATACGTAAAGGTTTTTCCTCGTCTGAAACTGATGTTCCTCAGCGTTTTGTCCAGTTTAGCGAAGCTCAGCCCATAGGGAACACTTCAGTGTTATCTGACACCCCTGTTGATTCCCCTCAAACAATTTCCCTTCCTCCAACATTGGGGAATACAAGTACTGAACAATTGCCTGGACAATCGAACACTCTTTCGCCATCAAGTCCACTGTTTGAAGATCAGACTCGACCAGGAAGAAACCGATACTTTCTTCGTACACGCAATAAGGATGAATAAATTGTTGTCATTTTGATTTCAAAATACCCCCTCACCTTCTGCCTTGACCATTGTGGACATTTTTATTATGTATGTATTCCTTTTCCAGAACAGCTAGGAGACGTATATGAAATTGATTATTTAACTGATTAAAACCTGCCATCTGGGTTGGCCGTAGGGCCGCACGGGCACTTCCTTCTGTTTAGCAGTTATTGACATTAGGTCAATTTCTTTTGTCGATTTCCGGGAACCCCTGGGAATTGATAATCGCTACCCAGAACGAAGTGCGTCAAGAACGCTGCGGACGGTTGTTAGAGGATGGAGTTCTCCAAGCTGACGAAGATAGAGGAAAAGACGGTGCAAAGATCTAAATTGTACAGCACATTTCGAACAAAGTGGTTTTTATTACAGGTTTTCATGTTGTTCCTAACTGTTTCTATGCTGCTGGTGGGTGGAGTATATTTTGGTTTTCTATCATTGCTGCCTTCTGCCTTACCCACCTCTCCTTCTCATGATCTAAATTTCGTCTCTACTGTTTCCCCACATTCTTTTCACCTACTGCCTCAACATGAACAAGTCAGACGTGCGGAATTTAGAAACAATTCCTTTGTGCAACTTTTGCATCAGCATCAGTTGGTGGTAAATACTACAAACTGTTGGGTGTGTGGGCTAATGCCACATACCATGGACAGGGGCATCCCATATTTGGTCCTTCCGTACAGCCCCCAAGGGTCAGTTCGGGCATTCCAAACCATGTTCCGTAGTGCACTAGATTCCTACCCCCATCGAGAGCCACGCTCAGCAAACTTTTGTCCTGGCCCGTATCACAAGTCTCTAATGATAGCTATCGCCGATCTAGATAGAGATATCTTCGATACGTCACTTATCCCAGAAGAGGAGGTGCAAACCTATAAGTACCTTAGTGAGGCTGAGTATAGTATATCAGTGGGTGATAGGCAGCTTAAAAGCTCATCTCCAATCTGGATTGCACCTCACCTAGGCCACTTTTGTCTGCAAGGTCGTGGCCGAAATCCAAGAGCCCAGCTTGGGAAGAGTGCTTGTGTGGATACTTACGTTCTACCGATGCTCTCTTCCCCTGTCTTTCTGACTGCCAAGGGTACCTATTTTGTATGTTATGACCGAGCATATACGTGGTTACCACATGACTTCTCAGGTACCTGCTATATTGCAAATCTCTTGCCCCCGACTTTCACTGTTGCTGCCGACTATCACAAAACCAGAGTTGTGAGAGGTATCATTAGTAAAGAGGATACTTCCGGCCAAGAAGCAGGAGACTTCTTCAAGGGTTTTCTACCGTTTTGGGGCCCCATGGTCAATAGCAGAAATCTGAGACAGTTAACTCGTGTAGTAGAGTCAACTGCTAACATAACTGCAAGGGCCCTTGGTAACCTGACAGCAGAGCTTCAAGCGGATAGGCTTATGACGTTACAGAACCGTATGGTTCTAGACATTGTTCTAGCGGATAGAGGTGGTGTGTGCAAGGTCATCCATTCAAGCTGCTGCATATTCATACCTGATAACGCTCCAAAGGTTTATCAAGCCATCTCCAAGTTGCACAAAATCTCGGAGTCCATACACGAGGACGAGGGAGATTGGACGCTTCTAGGATGGTTTTAGGGTCTAATGTCGACTTGGGGTTGGAAGATTCTGATGATTATAGGGGTTGTCGTGACATTTCTGTTCACGTGTTGTCTTTGTGTACAGTGTGGTCCTGCCTTATGTGGCCTTTGTGCTACAACGTGTATAAGAAGGCCACCTGTTTCCGAGGAGACATTGATGGATAGAGTTATGTTCCAACAACATCTGAATGATCTGATGAATATCGAGATCGACTCCGACTTCGACTAGTTCTTGCCTACATGAGGGCAAAAGGAGCGTCTGAGGTTCCGTAAAAATCGTTACGACGTTTTGGGCACCGCCGAATATGGACGAATGTGGTATCAATGAACCGAAAATGGCGAGTTGTGTAAGTGTACGCGTTTTCGCCATACTACTCAGAAGAGTACCTCACATTTAGGGGTTTCTTTAATGGACGCTCAGGTTCCATTTTAGATACGGCATCCATTTTGTTTCTTGCCCTCACGTAGTCAGCGAACAGGCAACTGTCCGCATCATGACCTTTTGTTCCCAAGCTTCACGGAAGAAGCATCTGCCTTTTTATGCGTCTTTTATGGGTAGGGGGAGGACACTGCTAAAGCAGTTGCCTCCGCTCGGAGGTGATCCTGCCGTGCCGGTCTATTGTTTCAGCCTCGCACGTGCTGGGATCAAGTCCTTTTAGGCTACGATTACGCATCCAATATTATCCTCACACTCCCTCTCTTCCCTGTTGTCTGACTTCCTTGCAGCTGTTCTTGTCTCTTTCTCTTGTTTATTTACAACTCAAGTGGAATGTACCTAATGGTGGGAAGATGTGCTTTTACAGTTGGAACTGGTGATGTTAATGTAATTATGTTCCGGTGCTCTGAATACATGAAAGCGACCCTTTGAATTTTACTGTGGGAAATGAGTCGTAACCTTTTGCTTACATATTGTGCAATGACAAAATCCTGTATAAAAGAGAGCGACTCACAAATGCAAAGGGAGCAGACTCTCAGAACCTACACTCTGTTGTACTTCTTGTGACTTTTGCCTCCCTGCAGTAATAAACCCTGATCTTTGACGCACAAGGAAGTGTCCCGTGTCTCTGTCTTTAGTGCGCCAGAACAGGTATCCCACGAAGGTTCTAGGTGTTGTCCCCTGGCACCGCTGGGCCTTAAATAGCCCAGTCCTTCACCACTTGGTATAAAGGTACGAACCAGTATGTGCTGTCAGCTCCACTTGCTATGAAGGTTCAAGCGCTTATGTGCTATCAGCTCCACTTGGTATGAAGGTACGAGCCCTCGTGTGCAGTCACCTCCACTTGGAATGAAGGTACGAGCCCTTATGTGCAGTCAGCTCCACTTGGTATGAAGGTATGAGCCCTCATGTGCTGTCACTTCCACTTGGAATGAAGGTACGAACCCTCATGTGCTGTCAGCTCCACTTGGAATGAAGGTGTGAGCCCTCATGCTCTGTCAGCTCCACTTGGAATGAAGGTACGAGCCTCCATGTGCTCTCAGCTCCACTTCCTATGAAGGTACAAGCCCTGATGTGCAGTCAGCTCCACTTGATATGAAGGTACGAGCCCTCATGCGCTGTCAGCTCCCCTTGGTATGAAGGTACGAGCCCTCATGCGCTGTCAGCTCCACTTGGAATGAAGGTACGAACCCTCATGTGCTGTCAGCTCCCCTTGGAATGAAGGTATGAGCCCTTATGTGCTGTCAGCTCCACTTGGAATGAAGTTACGAGCCCTCATGCGCTGTCAGCTCCCCTTGGAATAAAGGTACGAGCCCTCATGCGCTGTCAGCTCCACTTGGTATGAAGGTACGAGCCCCTATGTGCTGTCAGCTCCACTTGGTATGTAGGTACGAGTCCTCATGCGCTGTCAGCTCCACTTGGTATGAAGGTACGAGCCCGTATGTGCTGTCAGTTCCACTTGGAATGAAGGTACGAACCCTCATGTGCTATCAGCTCCACTTGTTATGAAGGTGCGTGCCCTCATGTGCTGTCAGTTCCACTTGGAATGAAGGTACGAACCCTCATGTGCTATCAGCTCCACTTGTTATGAAGGTGCGAGCCCTCATGTGCTGTCAGCTCCCCTTGCTATGAAGGTACGAGCCCTCATGTGCTGTCAGCTCCACTTGTTATGAAGGTGCGTGCCCTCATGTGCTGTCAGTTCCACTTGGAATGAAGGTACGAACCCTCATGTGCTGTCAGCTCCACTTGGAATGAAGGTGCGAGCCCTCATGCTCTGTCAGCTCCACTTGGAATGAAGGTACGAGCCTCCATGTGCTCCCTGTTCCACTTGGAATGAAGGTACGAGCCCTCACGCGCTGTCAGCTCCACTTGGTATGAAGGTACGAGCCCTCATGCGCTGTCAGCTCCACTTGGTATGAAGGTAGGAGCCCTCGTGTGCTGTCAGCTCCCCTTGCTATGAAGGTAGGAGCCCTCATGTGCTGTCAGCTCCACTTGGTATAAAGGTACGAGCCCTCATGTGCTCTCAGCTCCACTTCCTATGAAGGTACAAGCCCTGATGTGCAGTCAGCTCCACTTGATATGAAGGTACGAGCCCTCATGCGCTGTCAGCTCACCTTGGTATGAAGGTACGCGCCCTCATGCGCTGTCAGCTCCACTTGGAATGAAGGTACGAACCCTCATGTACTGTCAGCTCCCCTTGGAATGAAGGTATGAGCCCTCATGTGCTGTCAGATCCACTTGGAATGAAGGTGCGAGCCTTCATGTGCTGTCAGCTCCACTTGGAATGAAGTTACGAGCCCTCATGCGCTGTCAGCTCCCCTTGGAATGCAGGTACGAGCCCTCATGCGCTGTCAGCTCCACTTGGTATGAAGGTACGAGCCCCTATGCGCTGTCAGCTCCACTTGGTATATAGGTACGAGCCCTCATGCGCTGTCAGCTCCACTTGGTATGAAGGTACGAGCCTGTATGTGCTGTCAGTTCCACTTGGAATGAAGGTACGAACCCTCATGTGCTATCAGCTCCACTTGTTATGAAGGTGCGTGCCCTCATGTGCTGTCAGTTCCACTTGGAATGAAGGTACAAGCCCTCATGTGCTGTCAGCTCCACTTGGAATGAAGGTACGAGCCCTCATGTGCTGCCAGCTTCACTAGGAATGAAGGTACGAGCCCCCATGTGCTGTCAGCTCCACTAGGAATGAAGGTACGAGCCCTCATGTGCTGTCAGCTGCCCTAGGAATGAAGGTACGAGCCCCCATGTGCTGTCAGTTCCACTTGGAATGAAGGTACGAGCCCTCATGTGCTATCAGCTCCACTTGTTCTGAAGGTACGAGCCCCCATGTGCTGTCAGTTCCACTTGGAATGAAGGTACAAGCCCTCTTGTGCTGTCAGCTCCACTTGTTATGAAGGTACGAGCCTTCAAGTGCTGTCAGCTCCACTTGGAATGAAGGTATGAGCCCCCATTGTGCTCTCAGCTCCACTTGGTAAAAAGGTACGAGCCCTCATGTGCTGTCAGCTCCCCTTGGAATGAAGGTACGAGCCCTCATCTGCTGTCAGCTCGCCTTGGAATGAAGGTGCGAGCCCTCATGCGCTGTCAGCTCCCCTTGGAATGAAGGTATGAGCCCTCATGCGCTGCCAGCTCCACTTGGAATGAAGGTACGAGCCCTCATGGGCTATCAGCTCCACTTGGTATGAAGGTACGAGCCCTTATGTGCTCTGACCTCCCCTTGGAATGAAGGTACGAGCCCTTATGTGTTGTCAGCTCCACTTGGTATGAAGGTAGGAGCCCTCATGTGCTGTCAGCTCCCCTTGCTATTAAGGTACGAGCCCTCATGTGCTGTCAGCTCCCCTTGCTATTAAGGTACGAGCCCTCATGTGCTGTCAGCTCCACTTGGTATAAAGGTACGAGCCCTCATGTGCTTTCAGCTCCACTTCCTATGAAGGTACAAGCCCTGATATGCAGTCAGCTCCACTTGATATGAAGGTTCGAGCCCTCATGCGCTGTCAGCTCCACTTGGTATGAAGGCACGAGCCCTCATGCGCTGTCAGCTCCACTTGGAATGAAGGTACGAACCCTCATGTGCTGTCAGCTCCCCTTGGAATGAAGGTGCGAGCCCTCATGCGCTGACAGCTCCCCTTGGTATGAGGTACGAGCCCTCATGTGCTGTCAGCTCCCCTTGGTATAAAGGTACGAGCCCTCATGCGCTGTCAGCTCCACTTGGAATGAAGGTACGAACCCTCATGTGCTGTCAGCTCCCCTTGGAATGAAGGTATGAGCCCTCATGTGCTGTCAGCTCCACTTGGAATGAAGGTGCGAGCCTTCATGCGCTGTCAGCTCCACTTGGAATGAAGTTACGAGCCCTCATGCGCTGTCAGCTCCCCTTGGAATGAAGGTACGAGCCCTCATGCGCTATCAGCTCCACTTGGTATGAAGGTACGAGCCCCTATGTGGTGTCAGCTCCACTTGGTATGTGGGTACGAGCCCTCATGCGCTGTCAGCTCCACTTGGTATGAAGGTACGAGCCCGTATGTGCTGTCAGCTTCACTAGGAATGAAGGTACGAGCCCCCATGTGCTGTCAGCTCCACTAGGAATGAAGGTACGAGCCCCCATGTGCTGTCAGCTCCACTAGGAATGAAGGTACGAGCCCTCATGTGCTGTCAGCTGCCCTAGGAATGAAGGTACGAGCCCCCATGTGCTGTCAGTTCCACTTGGAATGAAGGTACGAGCCCTCATGTGCTATCAGCTCCACTTGTTCTGAAGGTACGAGCCCCCATGTGCTGTCAGTTCCACTTGGAATGAAGGTACGAGCCCTCTTGTGCTGTCAGCTCCACTTGTTATGAAGGTACGAGCCTTCAAGTGCTGTCAGCTCCACTTGGAATGAAGGTATGAGCCCCCATTGTGCTCTCAGCTCCACTTGGTAAAAAGGTACGAGCCCTCATGTGCTGTCAGCTCCCCTTGGAATGAAGGTACGAGCCCTCATCTGCTGTCAGCTCGCCTTGGAATGAAGGTGCGAGCCCTCATGCGCTGTCAGCTCCCCTTGGAATGAAGGTATGAGCCCTCATGCGCTGCCAGCTCCACTTGGAATGAAGGTACGAGCCCTCATGGGCTATCAGCTCCACTTGGTATGAAGGTACGAGCCCTTATGTGCTCTGACCTCCCCTTGGAATGAAGGTACGAGCCCTTATGTGTTGTCAGCTCCACTTGGTATGAAGGTAGGAGCCCTCATGTGCTGTCAGCTCCCCTTGCTATTAAGGTACGAGCCCTCATGTGCTGTCAGCTCCCCTTGCTATTAAGGTACGAGCCCTCATGAGCTGTCAGCTCCAATTGGTATAATGGTACGAGCCCTCATGTGCTTTCAGCTCCACTTCCTATGAAGGTACAAGCCCTGATATGCAGTCAGCTCCACTTGATATGAAGGTTCGAGCCCTCATGCGCTGTCAGCTCCACTTGGTATGAAGGCACGAGCCCTCATGCGCTGTCAGCTCCACTTGGAATGAAGGTACGAACCCTCATGTGCTGTCAGCTCCCCTTGGAATGAAGGTGCGAGCCCTCATGCGCTGACAGCTCCCCTTGGTATGAGGTACGAGCCCTCATGTGCTGTCAGCTCCCCTTGGTATGAAGGTACGAGCCCTCATGCGCTGTCAGCTCCACTTGGAATGAAGGTACGAACCCTCATGTGCTGTCAGCTCCCCTTGGAATGAAGGTATGAGCCCTCATGTGCTGTCAGCTCCACTTGGAATGAAGGTGCGAGCCTTCATGCGCTGTCAGCTCCACTTGGAATGAAGTTACGAGCCCTCATGCGCTGTCAGCTCCCCTTGGAATGAAGGTACGAGCCCTCATGCGCTATCAGCTCCACTTGGAATGAAGGTACGAGCCCCTATGTGGTGTCAGCTCCACTTGGTATGTGGGTACGAGCCCTCATGCGCTGTCAGCTCCACTTGGTATGAAGGTACGAGCCCGTATGTGCTGTCAGCTCCACTTGCTATGAAGGTTCAAGCGCTTATGTGCTATCAGCTCCACTTGGTATGAAGGTACGAGCCCTCATGTGCAGTCACCTCCACTTGGAATGAAGGTACGAGCCCTCAGGTGCTGTCAGCTCCACTTGGAATTAAGGTACGAACCCTCATGTGCTGTCAGCTCTACTTGGAATGAAGGTGCGAGCCCTCATAAACTTTCAGCTCCACTTGGAATGAAGGTACGAGCCCCCATGTGCTCTCCGTTCCACTTGGCATGAAGGTACGAGCCCTCACGCGCTGTCAGCTCCACTTGGTATGAAGGCACGAGCCCTCATGCGCTCTCAGCTCCACTTGGTATGAAGGTAGGAGCCCTCATGTGCTGTCAGCTCCTCTTGCTATGAAGGTACGAGCCCTCATGTGCTGTCAGCTCCACTTGGTATAAAGGTACGAGCCCTCATGTGCTCTCAGCTCTACTTCCTATGAAGGTACAAGCCCTGATGTGCAGTCAGCTCCACTTGATATGAAGGTATGAGCCCTCATGCGCTGTCAGCTCCCCTTGGTATGAAGGTATGAGCCCTCATGCGCTGTCAGCTCCACTTGGAATGAAGGTACGAACCCTCATGTGCTGTCAGCTCCCCTTGGAATGAAGGTATGAGCCCTCGTGTGCTGTCAGCTCCACTTGGAATGAAGGTGCGAGCCTTCATGTGCTGTCAGCTCCACTTGGAATGAAGGTACGAGCCCTCATGCGCTGTCAGCTCCACTTGGTATGAAGGTACGAGCCCCTATGTGCTGTCAGCTCCACTTGGTATGTAGGTACGAGTCATCATGCGCTGTCAGCTCCACTTGGTATGAAGGTACGAGCCCGTATGTGCTGTCAGTTCCACTTGGAATGAAGGTACGAACCCTCATGTGCTATCAGCTCCACTAGTTATGAAGGTGCGTGCCCTCATGTGCTGTCAGTTCCACTTGGAATGAAGGTACGAACCCTCATGTGCTATCAGCTCCACTTGTTATGAAGGTGCGAGCCCTCATGTGCTGTCAGCTCCCCTTGCTATGAAGGTACGAGCCCTCATGTGCTGTCAGCTCCACTTGTTATGAAGGTGCGTGCCCTCATGTGCTGTCAGTTCCACTTGGAATGAACGTACGAACCCTCATGTGCTATCAGCTCCACTTGTTATGAAGGTGCGAGCCCTCATGTGCTGTCAGCTCCCCTTGCTATGAAGGTACGAGCCCTCATGTGCTGTCAGCTCCACTTGGAATGAACGTACGAACCCTCATGTGCTATCAGCTCCACTTGTTATGAAGGTGCGAGCCCTCATGTGCTGTCAGCTCCCCTTGCTATGAAGGTACGAGCCCTCATGTGCTGTCAGCTCCACTTGGAATAAAGGTACAAGCCCTCATGTGCTGTCAGCTCCAATTGGAATGAAGGTACGAGCCCTCATGTAATAATATAATAATCGTAATCATACGCTCTTGTATAGCGCCTTATCACAGTAAGGTCTCAAGGCGCTTGCTTTGGGAACCCATCATGGTCTTTCCCTGCAAGATTACCCTTACTGGGCATCCCCAAGCTGAAGACCAGGCATCCCATCGCGGTGGGGCCGTAGTGGAGATTAAGCAAGCTATTGCCCAGAGTTGCAGAGTGTGAACCCACGATTCGAGTAGGCACCGAGGCGAGAATTATCGAGTCAGTGGACATTATGAGCTCAAGACCCTGCCGCGTCGGGAATTGAACACTGGTCCCGGGTCTGACCTCTGCATCAGGGTCTGCCTCCTCTAACCGGTGAGCCACACTTCTCCATGTGCTGTCAGCTCCACTAGGAATTAAGGTACGAGCCCCCGTGTGCTGTCAGCTCCACTAGGAATGAAGGTACGAGCCCCCATGTGCTGTCAGTTCCACTTGGAATGAAGGTACGAGCCCTCATGTGCTATCAGCTCCACTTGTTCTGAAGGTACGAGCCCCCATGTGCTGTCAGTTCCACTTGGAATGAAGGTACGAGCCCTCTTGTGCTGTCAGCTCCACTTGTTATGAAGGTACGAGCCCTCAAGTGCTGTCAGCTCCACTTGGAATGAAGGTATGAGCCCCCATTGTGCTCTCAGCTCCACTTGGTGTAAAGGTACGAGCCCTCATGTGCTCTCAGCTCCACTTCCTATGTAGGTACAAGCCCTGATGTGCAGTCAGCTCCACTTGATATGAAGGTACGAGCCCTCATGCGCTGTCAGCTCCCCTTGGTATGAAGGTACGAGCCCTCATGCGCTGTCAGCTCCACTTGGAATGAAGGTACGAACCCTCATTTGCCCTCAGCTCCCCTTGGAATGAAGGTATGAGCCCTCTTATGCTGTCAGCTCCACTTGGAATGAAGGTGCGAGCCTTCATGTGCTGTCAGCTCCACTTGGAATGAAGTTACGAGCCCTCATGCGCTGTCAGCTCCCCTTGGAATGAAGGTACGAGCCCTCATGCGCTGTCAACTCCACTTGGTATGAAGGTACGAGCCCCTATGTGCTTTCAGCTCCCCTTGGTATGTAGGTACGAGCCCTCATGCGCTGTCAGCTCCACTTGGTATGAAGGCACGAGCCCGTATGTGCTGTCAGCTCCACTTGCTATGAAGGTTCAAGCACTTATGTGCTATCAGCTCCACTTGGTATGAAGGTACGAGCCCTCATGTGCAGTCACCTCCACTTGGAATGAAGGTACAAGCCCTTATGTGCAGTCAGCTCCACTTGGTATGAAGGTACGAGCCCTCATGTGCTGTCAGCTCCACTTGGAATGAAGGTACGAACCCTCATGTGCTGTCAGCTCCACTTGGAATGAAGGTGCGAGCTCTCATGCGCTGTCAGCTCCACTTGGAATGAAGGTACGAGCCCCCATGTGCTCTCCGTTCCACTTGGAATGAAGGTACGAGCCCTCACGCGCTGTCAGCTCCACTTGGTATGAAGGTACAAGCCCTCATGCGCTCTCAGCTCCACTTAGTATGAAGGTACGAGCCCTCATGTGCTCTGACCTCCACCTGGAATGAAGGTACGAGCCCTTATGTGTTGTCATCTCCATTTGGTATGATGGTATGAGCCCTCATGTGCTGTCAGCTCCACTCGGTATGAAGGTACGAACCCTCATGCGCTGTCAGCTCCACTTGGTATGAAGGTACAAGCCCTCATGTGCTGTCAGCTCCCATTGCTATGAAGGTACGAGCCCTCGTGTACTGTCAGCTCCACTTGGTATGAAGGTACGAGCCCTCGTGTGCTGTCAGCTCCACTTGGTATGAAGGTACGAGCCCTCATGCGCTGTCAGCTCCCCTTGGTATTAAGGTACGAGCCCTCATGCGCTGTCAGCTCCACTTGGAATGAAGGTACGAACCCTCATTTGCTGTCAGCTCCCCTTGGAATGAAGGTACGAGCCCCCATGTGCTCTCAGCTCCACTTGGAATGAAGGTACGAGCCCTTAAGTGCTGTCAGCTCCCCTTGGAATGAAGGTATGAGCCCTTATGTTCTGTCAGCTCCACTTGGAATGAAGTTACGAGCCCTTATGTGCTGTCAGCTCCACTTGGTATGAAGGTGCGACCCCTCATACGCTGTCAGCTCCGCTAGGAATAAAGGTAAGAGCCCTCATGTGCTCTCAGCTCCACTTGGTATGACAGTACGAGCCCTCATGTGCTGTCAGCTTCACTTGGAATGAAGGTATGAGCCCCCATGTGCTCTCAGCTCCACTTGGTATGAGGGTACGAGCCCTCATGCGCTGTCAGCTCCACTTGGAATGAAGGTACGAGCCCTCATGCGCTGCCAGCTCCACTTGGAGTGTAGGTACGAGCCCTCATGCGCTGTCAGCTCCACTTGGAATAAAGGTACGAGCCCTCATGAGCTGTCAGCTCCACTTGGAATGAAGGTATGAGCCCCCATGTGCTCTCAGCTCCACTAGGAATGAAGGTACGAGCCCCCATGTGCTGTCAGCTCCACTTGGTATGAGGGTAGGGGCCCTCATGCGCTGTCAGCTCCACTTGGAATGAAGGTACGAGCACTCATGCGCTGCCATCTCCACTTGGAGTGTAGGTACGAGCCCTCATGCGCTGTCAGCTCCACTTGGAATGAAGGTACGAGCCCTCATGCGCCTTCAGCTCCACTTGGAATGAAGGTATGAGCCCCCATGTGCTCTCAGCTCCACTTAGAAGTAAGGTACGAGCCCTCATGCGCTGTCAGCTCCACTTGGAATGAAGGTATGAGCCCTCATGTGATGTCAGCTTCACTTGGAATGAAGGTACAAGCCCTCATGTGCTGTCAGCTACACTTGAAATGTGGCTACGAGTCCTTATGTGCTGTCAGCTTCACTTGGTATAAAGGTACGAACCCTCATGCGCTGTCAGCTCCACTTGGAATGAAGGTACGAGCCCTTATGTGCAGTCATCACTCTATTTGGAATGAAGGTACGAGCCCTCATGCGCATTCAGCTCCACTTGGTATATAGGTACGAGCCCCTATGTGCTGTCAGCTCCATTTGGTATGAAGGTACGAGCCCTCATGTGATGTCAGATCCACTTGGAATGAAGGTACAAACCCTCATGTGCTGTCAGCTCCACTTGGAATCAGGGTGCGAGCCCTCATGCGCTGTCAGCTCCACTTGGAATGAAGGTACGAGCCCCCATGTGCTCTCCGTTCCACTTGGAATGACGGTACGAGCCCTCACGCGCTGTCAGCTCCACTTGGTATGAAGGTACGAGCCCTCATGTGCTCTCAGCTCCACTTCCTATGAAGGTACAAGCCCTGATGTGCAGTCAGCTCCACTTGATATGAAGGTACGAGCCCTCATGCGCTGTCAGCTCCCCTTGGTATGAAGGTACGAGCCCTCATGTGCTGTCAGCTTCACTTGGAATGAAGGTATGAGCCCCCATGTGCTCTCAGCTCCACTTGGTATGAGGGTACGAGCCCTCATGCGCTGTCAGCTCCATTTGGAATGAAGGTACGAGCCCTCATGCGCTGCCAGCTCCACTTGGAGTGTAGGTACGAGCCCTCATGCGCTGTCAGCTCCACTTGGAATAAAGGTACGAGCCCTCATGAGCTGTTAGCTCCACTTGGAATGAAGGTATGAGCCCCCATGTGCTCTCAGCTCCACTAGGAATGAAGGTACGAGCCCCCATGTGCTGTCAGCTCCACTTGGTATGAGGGTAGGGGCCCTCATGCGCTGTCAGCTCCACTTGGAATGAAGGTACGAGCCCTCATGCGCTGCCATCTCCACTTGGAGTATAGGTACGAGCCCTCATGCGCTGTCAGCTCCACTTGGAATGAAGGTACGAGCCCTCATGCGCTGTCAGCTCCACTTGGAATGAAGGTATGAGCCCCCATGTGCTCTCAGCTCCACTTGGAAGTAAGGTACGAGCCCTCATGCGCTGTCAGCTCCACTTGGAATGAAGGTATGAGCCCTCATGTGATGTCAGCTTCACTTGGAATGAAGGTACAAGCCCTCATGTGCTGTCAGCTACACTTCCTATGAAGGTACAAGCCCTGATGTGCAGTCAGCTCCACTTGATATGAAGGTACGAGCCCTCATGCGCTGTCAGCTCCCCTTGGTATAAAGGTACGAGCCCTCATGCGCTGTCAGCTCCACTTGGAATGAAGGTACGAGCCCTTATGTGCAGTCATCACTCTATTTGGAATGAAGGTACGAGCCCTCATGCGCTTTCAGCTCCACTTGGTATATAGGTACGAGCCCCTATGTGCTGTCAGCTCCATTTGGTATGAAGGTACGAGCCCTCATGTGCTGTCAGATCCACTTGGAATGAAGGTACAAACCCTCATGTGCTGTCAGCTCCACTTGGAATGAGGGTGCGAGCCCTCATGCGCTGTCAGCTCCACTTGGAATGAAGGTACGAGCCCCCATGTGCTCTCCGTTCCACTTGGAATGACGGTACGAGCCCTCACGCGCTGTCAGCTCCACTTGGTATGAAGGTACAAGCCCTCATGTGCTCTCAGCTCCACTTCCTATGAAGGTACAAGCCCTGATGTGCAGTCAGCTCCACTTGATATGAAGGTACGAGCCCTCATGCGCTGTCAGCTCCCCTTGGTATAAAGGTACGAGCCCTCATGCGCTGTCAGCTCCACTTGGAATGAAGGTACGAACCCTCATGTGCTGTCAGCTCCCCTTGGAATGAAGGTATGAGCCCTCATGTGCTGTCAGCTCCACTTGGAATGAAGGTGCGAGCCTTCATGTGCTGTCAGCTCCACTTGGAATGAAGGTACGAGCCCTCATGCGCTGTCAGCTCCACTTGGTATGAAGGTACGAGCCCCTATGTGCTGTCAGCTCCACTTGGTATGTAGGTACGAGTCCTCATGCGCTGTCAGCTCCACTTGGTATGAAGGTACGAGCCCGTATGTGCTGTCAGTTCCACTTGGAATGAAGGTACAAACCCTCATGTGCTATCAGCTCCACTAGTTATGAAGGTGCGTGCCCTCATGTTGAGGTTCCGTGACGATTTTAACCCGTGTTTTCATCATTGTCGTAAATACATGATTTTGGTATCAGTGAACCGCAAATGATCCATTTAGTATATCCTGGTGTTTTCGCTATGCTACGAGCAAGAGCACTCCTGTTACAAACACATTTGTGATCTACCCGTGGCATCCATCTTAGAACACGGAAGCCATTTTGTATTCCTTGCCCTCACATAGTCAATGAGCACGCAATGACCTCTTCTCAATTAAGGACACGTAGGCTTTAACCGGCGATTCACCTTGCTAGTGACACGTGCACCTTAGGCCAGCAACGCTGTGGCAGCATGACTCGGCAAGAGCTGCCTCCCCAGCCTGAGGCCAGTCCTGCTATACTGGTTCTTGTGTTCGTTGGCCTGATCATGATTAGGCGGCCGAAGCTGGTAGCCTTGCCCATTTACAACCCACAAACATCTCTTATCCTACTGTTCTATCTTCTGCACCTGGCTCTGCTCCTTTCCTTCTGGGCCTTTATTAGGGGGAGGTAACGAAATTTACGATGAGGCGGTCCGGGTCTTGAATGAGAAATTGACATGGGATTATGATGGAATAGTGGGAACCCCTCATTCGTAATGTTTTGACATCAGATACTGTTGACGATTCCTGTGCAACGCCAAATATTTATTGTTTAAGACACGAATGTTTAGAACTGTGGTAACATGTAAAGAATTTGCCCCAAGCAGAATATTTAGTATTTAAGGAGTAATCCTCTTTGTACAAATTGAACAGGCTCCTAGATACTGCCCATGTGTAGTTTCTGTGACTTCTGTGTCCCTGCAGTAATAAACCTTTGGTCTTTGACGCCACCATCGAGAAGCCCGTGTTTCTGTTTGTTTGTGCACCGAGACAGGTAGAACTCCGGGGTCTTCGGGTGTTATCCCTGACACCTCTGGACAGAACCAAAAAGTCCAGAACTCCAATTGGCGCCCAACGTGGGGCGACGTCATTCGCTACCGGTCCAAAAGCCTGAAGAGTTCGAGGAGCTTCGTGTGAAGATTTCAGAGGGAGGCGCCCCACTTCATCGATCCCGGCATATCGCAAAAGTGGCCCGACGTTCTCTTCCACGAGGGTTCCCGTTCAGACGGCTGCAGTGGTCCGTTGCCTTGACCGTCGCCCTGTCTTGGACCCGAGGTGCAGTCCTCAGTACGGCGAAACGTGACGGGTTTCTCCTTGGTGACGTCTTCAGTGCCTCAGTTAAGTATTCAGTGGTTGCTAGTTGGTTATTTTTGTAAGGATTACTCCTGTTTGGATAATTCTCTTAGTTCTCGGTTTGGTTCAGTTCAGTAAGATTATATAATCATTCGGTTCAGTTCGGGTATCGATACATTTGTCAGTTCTGGTAGGCCTAAGTTCTTGGTTCGAGTGCGCATCTTTTCTGTTTGTGTTTTGTTTGTTTTGTGTTCCGGATTATAAAATGGTAAGTCGGAAAAATTGTATGTTGTCTTGTTTTAGTTGCAACAGTGATTCCCAGTTGGAGGACTCGTGTTTGGTTCCTCCGATTGGAACTCCCCTTTATGATCTATATTGCAAATTTGGTGTGGGCCCTATCTCTTATAACGAGATATGGATCCACTATACAGAGAAAGATGGTGTCCTTAGTTGGCCACTACATGGTAGTTTTGAACCTGAAGTTCTCGATAATCTAGAAAGAAGGTTGTTTAAGAAGAAAGCCCGGCCGGCAATGTTTGATTCTTTCCGTTATTGGCGAAAAGAATCTAAACAGAGAGAAATTAAAAAGTTGAAGAAAGAACAGAAAGAGCAAGAGTTGACTTTAGAACAGTCTGCTAAGCAGCTGCAACTCAACGAGTCTGAGAAGGCGATGGAGGTGGCCAATAGAGAGCGTAGTTTAGCGATAGACAAGTGCTATCCTGCTTTGCCATCGAGTACGGCTAAGATACTAGAGGACCCCGAAAAGGATCCCCTGTTGTCTTACTTGTTACGATCACCCCCACCGTATGCACAGGGTGCTACGGCTCCACCTATACCGAATGTTCAATTACCGGTTGCTGGACAACCTGGTGTCCCTGTTCCCGCTCCCCTGAACCAAGTTCCTGTACCTCCTGTGGTCAATATTAATGTTCCTTTGCCAGCCCCTCTTCTAGGGTTGCCGGCTCCTTTACCTATGCCTGTGTCGCTCACACCTGCTAGTTCACAAGCTATTTTGCCTGCTACTCCTACTGTTCCTGATCTATCTGTTCCAACTGCTACTCTATTTACTGCTTCTGCTAATATTATGACTCCACTTTCTGTTCGTCGGAGAATCACTGATTCTGTCTCTAATATTCTATCTCCCTTCTATAAAACTCTGATTAAGACTCCTGCCTCTGACTCTGTGCAGAGACGTAGTCAGCTTCCCAGTACTGAAGAAAGAGGAATATTAGATTCCACTGCTCTTAGATGGGTTTCGAAAGTGGGAAGATATAATGTACAAGATGTATTAGATACATTTATGCAATGGAATGAACCGACACAACGATATGTGTTCGATGAAATGTGCTTCCTTCTACGTGAGGAATTGGAAGAGGATGACCCTGAATCAAACCTAGAAGAATTAATTAATGTTCAGAAAGAGTTTGCTGCTGCAGGTATGATAGTCGGTCAAAATATAAAAGAAGCGATGGAACTGATTTTAAGTTATAGGAATGACCCATCCCTTCGTTCACCAAGAGAGTTAGGGAAACGTAGTACGAAACAAAATCGTCAATACCCAATGAGAGAGGTTCCACCAATTTGGCGTGAAGCTGTGCAAGCTAATGTAAACCTTGGTATTGCAGCCGCTCCAGCCCAATTCCAGAGAGTATGGATACATATTCCATGGAAGCGAGCTGAAGTATTAGCAGTGAAACAGGCCTTGCCAGATCCGCGTAAAAATCCTGCAGGGTACTACAAAGAGTTGGCTCAAACAGTTGACGCTTGTGTATTGAATCTTGCTGACATAGATCTGCTATTTGGTAATGTAGTACCACAACCAATTTGGGCTAAAATTCGTAAGGAGAATCATCCAGTTGCCCTAGGTGGTGATTGGGCAGCTATAATTGCAGCGGATGGTCAACAAATAGGTGGTTCAAAACCTGAACCCTTAATTGCTAATTTGCCTGGTAGAATAATCGATTTAATGAAAACCTTGATGCCAGCATTGCGCGTTAACTGGGACAAATTGTCCGCGTGCAAACAAAAGAAAGACGAAAGCGTCTCCGACTTTTTCACAAGATTCGAGGAGATTTTTGTGGATCATAGTGGTCAGGATATGAGCACAGAAGGAGGTCAGAGATTATTTGTTGATAAATTTGTGCACAATTTGTTGCCAGAACTTAGTGGTAAATTAAAGAATTCTGAAAGTGCGTGGGCTGTCTCTACGACTGCGCAAATACTTGCGACTGCTCAGTACTATGAAAATAGGGATAAAGAAGAGAAGGAAAAAACAGATAAAAAGACGAAAGATTTAAAAACTAAAGTCCTTTTACAGCAAGCATATCCGCCTCGCACGAATCAGACTAACATGCAGCAAGGGTCATATCAAAGAACGGATTATAATTTTCAAAGGCCACAATACCAATGGAATCAATGTGCTTATTGCAAAATGGAAGGTCATTACAAAAATGAGTGTCCAGTTCGAACGCAAAATAATACTGCGGCAGCTCAGAGAGGTCGTGGTAGTTCTATGCAAAACTCTAGAGGTCGAGGACGAGGTACTATGCCTCCACAGACGAGTGATCGCCCTTCTAATTATTTCGACCAGCGAAATGGTCAATCTGCCCAACAGAATAGGTCTCCACAGTATCATGTTGAAGACTATTATGAAGCTAGTGAGGAAGTTCAGCAAAGTGAGTACTAGGACAGCCATGGACAAAGAGAGGGAGTAGTATCAGTTCCAGTAGATCAGAGTGGGCCTTATGTCGCAGTAGCAACATCAGGTATAGTCGAACCGTTTCTGTTGGATACTGGTGCAGCAAAAAGTTCTATGATACATGCGAAACTCCCTGGCGCACCTTTGTCTGGCTCAACAAACGTTTCAGTAGGTTTTTCGGGCGCCCCTGTTCACAACCCTGTTTCTGGTCCTTTGTCTATTTCTGTAGGACACCGTCAATTGAAAGCACCCTTGATTTTGACGACAGGTTGTAACGAAAATCTGCTTGGTTTAGACTTGTTAAAACGCCTGTACGCGACATTGTACTGTTCTCCAGCAGGAGTACAGCTTACGTTGGGTAAAAGAATAATCTCTCCGATGTACTTGTCGATGGATGCGCTCCCACCAGAGCTGCGTTCACTCCCTGATACTCTTTGGGCGACTGGTCCTAATGATGTAGGTCTCTTGGAAATTCCACCCTATGTAGTAACTTTGAAAGCAAATGTCAAACTTCCACGAATTCCACAATACAGAATCTCTAGTGAAGGTGAGCGTGCGCTCCTACTGATAGTACAAGATCTGATCAAGAAAGATGTTGTAGAAGAGACTAGAGGTAATGTCTGTAATAGTCCTGTACTGCCTATTTTGAAACGAACTGACCCAACAAAACCTCCAGTATATAGGTTTGTAATTGATCTTAGAGAGGTTAATAAAATTGTGATTCCACAGTTTCCTGTGGTTCCAGACATTACTGCATTGTTAACGTTGATTCCTGCTACAGCAGCATGGTTTTCGGTTGTCGACTTGAAAAATGCCTTTTTCAGCATTCCGATAGCCGAGGAAAGCAGAGATATCTTCGGTTTCTCTCTAGGAGGACGAAGCTTCAGGTTTAAACGCGCTCCACAAGGTTATTGTGAAAGCCCATCCATTTACAGTCAAGCATTAAAAAGCCAGTTAGACTCATTTGTACTTCCTCTTGGTTCTGCTTTAGTACAGTATGTCGATGATCTTCTAGTGGCTGCCGATGACAAGGAAACTTGCAAAACAGCTACAATTTCTTTATTGCATCACTTGTCAGATTTGAATCACAAGGTGTCACCTTCAAAAATGCAATACTGCTGCCAAGAAGTGACCTACCTAGGTCATCTCTTGTCAAAGGAGGGAAGGAAGTTGACCCCAGAGAGAATAAAAGCAATTACACAGATGAATGTTCCTAGCACGCAGAGAGAAGTACGTGCCTTTTTAGGTATTACCTCATATTGTAGGCAATGGATCCCAAATTTTTCTCTTTTGGCAAAACCATTGGTAGCTTTGACTGGGAAAAATGTTTCGAGTCCAGTGCCATGGTCTGCCGAATGTCAGCAGAGTTTTTCTGAATTGCGAAATGCACTGTGTTCAGCACCTGTATTGGGTACACCCGACTACAGTAAGCCATTCACACTCTATGTCCACGAGAGAGAAGGTTGTGCATTGAGTTTTTTGACGCAGAAATTTGGTGATAAACAACGCCCTTGTGCGTATTTTTCATCAACATTAGATCCGGTAGCCAGAGCGTTGCCTAGTTGCTTGAGAGCTACAGCCGCAGCTGCAGCTTCCATTCGACAATCTGCTGGTTTAGTAATGAACAACATACTAGTGGTTATGGTTCCTCATGCTGTGGATACACTCATGAACCGAACCAAGACGCAGCACCTTACCAGTGCTAGATTATCAGGTTATGAACTGACACTGTTAGCTAGTCATATTCAGATCAAGAGATGCAATGTATTGAATCCAGCAACATTGTTGCCGACTAGCCAAGAGTCGAGTGATTCCGAACCACACGACTGTTGTTTCAAAACTGAGCAAGAAACAAAAGGACGAATTGATCTAAAAGACACTCCGTTATCAGATCCAGACGGCACGTTGTATGTTGATGGGTCTTGCTTCAAATTGGAGAATGGTGACGTGACTGCTGCCTATGCAGTAACGACTTTGAGTACGATTGTGGAGACTGCAAGAGTGAGTCAGAATTCTGCCCAGGCTGCAGAATTGATCGCGCTAACAAGAGCGTGCGTTTTAGCTAAGGGAAAGAGAGTGAATGTGTTCACAGATAGTCAGTACGCGTTCGGCGTGGCCCATAGTTTTGGCCGCTTGTGGAAAGAGAGAGGTTTCATTACGTCCCATGGGACTAAGATTCAACATGGCCAGCTAGTTAATGACCTGTTGGAATCTCTAACCTTGCCGACTGAAGTTGCGATTGTGAAATGCAGTGCTCATAAAGCAATCACGGATGATGTTGGTCGTGGGAATGCTTTTGCTGATGAAACTGCAAAACAGACAGCTAGAAATATGATGAGTAGAATGTATGTTTCAACGTCTGCAAGATGGATTTCTGAGTCTGGAATGTGCGAAGACACAGTGGAAAGCGTGAAAGAAATTCAGAAAGAGGCGACTGAGGAGGAAAAACTTGCATGGAAAGAGAGCACGGGTATGTTGGACTCGAGTGGGTGTTGGATTGATTTGTCGGAACAACAGCGTTGGATGTTGCCTGATGCGTATGTGCTTGCAGTAGTAACGATGGCACATGGAGCAGCGCACATCAGCTCAAAAGGGATTTGTAAGATGTTGGCTCCAGTCTGGAAGAATGATGGGATTAGTAAGTGTGCAGAGAGAGTGGTGAGAAATTGTATGGTATGCTTGATGCATAATCCTGGCAAGGGAATCCCCACACCTGCAGGTCACTTCGCTCCTCCTTCCTACCCCTTTGAAGTGATTCAGTTAGACTTCATTCACATGGATCGTTGCAATAATCTGAAATACGTCCTAGTGGTAGTTTGTGCTTTCTCCAGATGGATCGAAGCATACCCACTGAAGGACAATACTGCCTTATCCACTGCCAAAATTCTTCTTAAAGAATACTTCCCCAGATACGGAATGCCACGGATTGTATGGTCAGATAACGGAAGTGAGTTCGTAGGGAAAGTTATGCAGAGTGTGTGTGCCGGCCTAGGGATTAGACAGAAGTTTCATAGTGCGAATCATCCCCAGTCCGCGGGTTTAGTCGAGGGTTACAATGGCACCCTTAAACTGAAACTTGCCAAGATACAAGCATCCACGGGTTTGTCCTGGCCAGACGCATTGCCTTTGGCTTTGCTATCAACAAGAGCAACTGTACATTCTAGAGTAGGGCTTAGTCCATATGAAATAGTTTTTGGTCGTCCTGCAAATGTTTGGGGGGTACCTAGACCAAAAGAATTTAAGCAGCTGGAATACCCAATGTTAATTGATTACCTTTTCGACTTGACTGCTAAATTGAGCCTTATTCACCAACAGGTTTTCGATGCATTGCCAAAGCCACCGGAGAGTCCAGGCCATCAGCTGAAACCGGGTGACCAGGTGGTCATTAGAAATTTTGCAAGAACGAAAAATCTTCAACCCAGATTCATTGGCCCTTTCCAAGTCTTACTAGCAACGAGAACTGCTATTCGTGTGGCCGGAAGGAAGAACTGGATCCATACGACACATGTCAAACGTGTGCCTCTGCCACTTCCTTACGACAACTGGGTAAAGAAAGGAATCGGTACCTCTGAGACGGAACAAGTCCCCAGGTTCATACCTTTCAGCGATGCAGAACTGATCACTGATTCACCAAATTCTGACTCTCCTCCCGAAACTGCTCTTTTGAACCCTGAACATTTGTCATCTGCACCCAACGAACATTTGCCATTTGCACCAAAAGAACATTTGTCATCTGAAAACGTGAACATTGCAACGTCGGCTGAAAATACACTGTTTCCAGATCAGACAGCTCCTGCAAAACTGAGATACAACTTACGTTCTCGCAATATGGACAAATAAAGCAGGAAACTGCCCATTTTACATGTTTGATTTTTGATACATTGCCTCCAGCCAGGAAGTTTGCTAATACTTTGTATTGTTTCTTTTTTGTTTTAAAATTGCCTTGCCGTCTGGGTAGCCGTAGGGTCGTGGCTGTGTACCTAGTTGAATCTGCGGCGGTCAGACACAAGGTCGATCTTTCTGTTAGTTCTGGGAACTCCCAGGGCTGATAGAGGCATTTTCATCTACGTACACATCATCAGTGGTCGCGAACGGTCGTAGAAGATGGAGCTTCCTGAGCTGCAACGAGAGAATGTAATTTATGTTCGCAGAAATAGACTGTACAGAATACTTCACAGCAAATGCTTTCTAATGCAATGTGCAGTTACATTTTTAATTGTTTTGATAACGTTGGTGGGTGGAATCATCTTTGGCGTACATTTGATCTTCATGCCGGTAACTACAGTACCTCCCCTTGATCCTACTACTTCTACTGTTTCTTCTATGCATTCTTTTCACTCATTCCCTGAACACGAACAAGCTCGACGCTCAGAATTTATTAACAATACATTTGTACAGCTCTTGCATCAACACCAACTGGTAGTTAACACAACAGACTGCTGGGTGTGTGGCCTGATACCCCACACTATGGATAAAGGCATCCCCTATCTGGTCTTGCCTTTTAGCTATAATGGATCATTTCAGGCCTTTCAGACCATTTTTTCATATGCCCTTGAAACCTATCCTCCGCGTCCACCACGTTCCACTAAATACAATTCTGCCAATAAAGCTTTAGTTCAGGGAATCATTGACATGATTAAAGACGTCAATAATTCCCCATCTTACCCTAAAGATGAATTACGGGTGTATTTGAGTTGGAATTCTACAGAGTATCGTCTTAGTTTGGGAGAAAGTAAACGTAAAAGCTCCACTCCAGTCTGGGTCGTGCCTCACCGAGGTCAAGTCTGTTTGCAAGGAAATGGGAGAAATCCGAGAGCTCAGCTAGGGAGGAGTGAGTGCGTTGAGACTTACGTATTTCCGTCTAACTCCTCCCCTGCCTTTCTGACTGCTAGGGGTACCTACTTCATCTGTCAGGACAGAGCATATACATGGCTGCCTGCTGACTTTTCAGGTTCATGTTATATTGCTCGATTGTTGCCTCCGACATACACTGCCTCTCCAGACTATCACAAGACCAGATTAGCAAGAGGTGTTTTCAGCAAGGAAGACACCGCTGGTCAGGAAGCTGGAGACTTTTTCAAAGGTTTCCTTCCGTTTTGGGGGCCTATGGCTAATAGTAGAAATCTACGTCAACTAACACGGGTAGTTGAATCTACTATTACAGAAACTGCAGGTGCCCTTAGTAACTTAACAGCTGAGCTTCAGGCGGATCGTCTCATGACGTTACAGAACCGAATGGTTCTAGACGTGATACTTGCAGATCGAGGTGGGGTATGCAGAATGATCCAATCGAGCTGCTGTGTATTTATTCCAAATAATGCTCCAACTGTCTATGAAGCAATCTCTAAGCTACACAAGATTTCCGACTCTATACACGTAGACAAGGGAAACTGGTCCTTCATGGAGTGGTTTTGGACTCTGATATCAGCGTGGGGATGGAAGGTTCTGATGGTTATTGGTGTCATCCTAGTATTTCTGTTCTCGTGCTGCCTTATTATCCAATGTGGTCCCGCTTTGTGTAGTCTCTGTGCTGCAACCTGTTTCAGAAAACCACCTACATTAGGAGAAAAGGCACGAGACAGGATGATGATGCAACAAAATGTTGCTGACCTAATGAGCATAGAATTAGACTCTGACATAGACTGAGTAATTGCCTATGTAAGGGCAAAAGGGGGGCTGAGGTTCCGTGACGATTTTAACCCGTGTTTTCATCATTGTCGTAAATACATGATTTTGGTATCAGTGAACCGCAAATGATCCATTTAGTATATCCTGGTGTTTTCGCTATGCTACGAGCAAGAGCACTCCTGTTACAAACACATTTGTGATCTACCCGTGGCATCCATCTTAGAACACGGAAGCCATTTTGTATTCCTTGCCCTCACATAGTCAATGAGCACGCAATGACCTCTTCTCAATTAAGGACACGTAGGCTTTAACCGGCGATTCACCTTGCTAGTGACACGTGCACCTTAGGCCAGCAACGCTGTGGCAGCATGACTCGGCAAGAGCTGCCTCCCCAGCCTGAGGCCAGTCCTGCTATACTGGTTCTTGTGTTCGTTGGCCTGATCATGATTAGGCGGCCGAAGCTGGTAGCCTTGCCCATTTACAACCCACAAACATCTCTTATCCTACTGTTCTATCTTCTGCACCTGGCTCTGCTCCTTTCCTTCTGGGCCTTTATTAGGGGGAGGTAACGAAATTTACGATGAGGCGGTCCGGGTCTTGAATGAGAAATTGACATGGGATTATGATGGAATAGTGGGAACCCCTCATTCGTAATGTTTTGACATCAGATACTGTTGACGATTCCTGTGCAACGCCAAATATTTATTGTTTAAGACACGAATGTTTAGAACTGTGGTAACATGTAAAGAATTTGCCCCGAGCAGAATATTTAGTATTTAAGGAGTAATCCTCTTTGTACAAATTGAACAGGCTCCTAGATACTGCCCATGTGTAGTTTCTGTGACTTCTGTGTCCCTGCAGTAATAAACCTTTGGTCTTTGACGCCACCATCGAGAAGCCTGTGTTTCTGTTTGTTTGTGCACCGAGACAGGTAGAACTCCGGGGTCTTCGGGTGTTATCCCTGACACCTCTGGACAGAACCAAAAAGTCCAGAACTCCAATGTGTTGTCAGTTCAACTTGGAATGAAGGTACGAACCCTCATGTGCTATCAGCTCCACTTGTTATGAAGGTGCGAGCCCTCATGTGCTGTCAGCTCCCCTTGCTATGAAGGTACGAGCCCTCATGTGCTGTCAGCTCCACTTGTTATGAAGGTGCGTGCCCTCATGTGCTGTCAGTTCCACTTGGAATGAACGTACGAACCCTCATGTGCTATCAGCTCCACTTGTTATGAAGGTGCGAGCCCTCATGTGCTGTCAGCTCCCCTTGCTATGAAGGTACGAGCCCTCATGTGCTGTCAGCTCCACTTGGAATAAAGGTACAAGCCCTCATGTGCTGTCAGCTCCAATTGGAATGAAGGTACGAGCCCTCATGTAATAATATAATAATCGTAATCATACGCTCTTGTATAGCGCCTTATCACAGTAAGGTCTCAAGGCGCTTGCTTTGGGAACCCGTCATGGTCTTTCCCTGCAAGATTACCCCTACTGGGCATCCCCAAGCTGAAGACCAGGCATTCCATCGCGGTGGGGCCGTAGTGGAGATTAAGCAAGCTATTGCCCAGAGTTGCAGAGTGTGAACCCACGATTCGAGTAGGCACCGAGGCGAGAATTATCGAGTCAGTGGACATTATGAGTTCAAGACCCTGCCGCTTTGGGAATTGAACCCTGGTCCCGGGTCTGACCTCTGCATCAGGGTCTGCCTCCTCTAACCGGTGAGCCACACTTCTCCATGTGCTGTCAGCTCCACTAGGAATTAAGGTACGAGCCCCCGTGTGCTGTCAGCTCCACTAGGAATGAAGGTACGAGCCCCCATGTGCTGTCAGTTCCACTTGGAATGAAGGTACGAGCCCTCATGTGCTGTCAGCTCCACTTGGAATGAAGGTACGAACCCTCATGTGCTCTCCGTTCCACTTGGAATGAAGGTACGAGCCCTCACGCGCTGTCAGCTCCACTTGGTATGAAGGTACAAGCCCTCATGCGCTCTCAGCTCCACTTAGTATGAAGGTACGAGCCCTCATGTGCTCTGACCTCCACCTGGAATGAAGGTACGAGCCCTTATGTGTTGTCATCTCCATTTGGTATGATGGTATGAGCCCTCATGTGCTGTCAGCTCCACTCGGTATGAAGGTACGAACCCTCATGCGCTGTCAGCTCCACTTGGTATGAAGGTACAAGCCCTCATGTGCTGTCAGCTCCCCTTGCTATGAAGGTACGAGCCCTCGTGTACTGTCAGCTCCACTTGCTATGAAGGTACGAGCCCTCGTGTGCTGTCAGCTCCACTGGGTATGAAGGTACGAGCCCTCATGCGCTGTCAGCTCCCCTTGGTATTAAGGTACGAGCCCTCATGCGCTGTCAGCTCCACTTGGAATGAAGGTACGAACCCTCATTTGCTGTCAGCTCCCCTTGGAATGAAGGTACGAGCCCCCATGTGCTCTCAGCTCCACTTGGAATGAAGGTACGAGCCCTTAAGTGCTGTCAGCTCCCCTTGGAATGAAGGTATGAGCCCTTATGTTCTGTCAGCTCCACTTGGAATGAAGTTACGAGCCCTTATGTGCTGTCAGCTCCACTTGGTATGAAGGTGCGACCCCTCATACGCTGTCAGCTCCACTAGGAATAAAGGTAAGAGCCCTCATGTGCTCTCAGCTCCACTTGGTATGACAGTACGAGCCCTCATGTGCTGTCAGCTCCACTTGGAATGAAGGTACGAGCCCTCATGCGCTGCCAGCTCCACTTGGAGTGTAGGTACGAGCCCTCATGCGCTGTCAGCTCCACTTGGAATAAAGGTACGAGCCCTCATGAGCTGTCAGCTCCACTTGGAATGAAGGTATGAGCCCCCATGTGCTGTCAGCTCCACTTGGTATGAGGGTAGGGGCCCTCATGCGCTGTCAGCTCCACTTGGAATGAAGGTACGAGCCCCCATGTGCTGTCAGCTCCACTTGGTATGAGGGTAGGGGCCCTCATGCGCTGCCATCTCCACTTGGAGTGTAGGTACGAGCCCTCATGCGCTGTCAGCTCCACTTGGAATGAAGGTACGAGCCCTCATGCGCTGTCAGCTCCACTTGGAATGAAGGTATGAGCCCCCATGTGCTCTCAGCTCCACTTAGAAGTAAGGTACGAGCCCTCATGCGCTGTCAGCTCCACTTGGAATGAAGGTATGAGCCCTCATGTGATGTCAGCTTCACTTGGAATGAAGGTACAAGCCCTCATGTGCTGTCAGCTACACTTGAAATGTGGTTACGAGTCCTTATGTGCTGTCAGCTTCACTTGGTATAAAGGTACGAACCCTCATGCGCTGTCAGCTCCACTTGGAATGAAGGTACGAGCCCTTATGTGCAGTCATCACTTTATTTGGAATGAAGGTACGAGCCCTCATGCGCTTTCAGCTCCACTTGGTATATAGGTACGAGACCCTATGTGCTGTCAGCTCCATTTGGTATGAAGGTACGAGCCCTCATGTGCTGTCAGATCCACTTGGAATGAAGGTACAAACCCTAATGTGCTCTCAGCTCCACTTGGAATGAGGGTGCGAGCCCTCATGCGGTGTCAGCTCCACTTGGAATGAAGGTACGAGCCCCCATGTGCTCTCCGTTCCACTTGGAATGACGGTACGAGCCCTCACGCGCTGTCAGCTCCACTTGGTATGAAGGTACGAGCCCTCATGTGCTCTCAGCTCCACTTCCTATGAAGGTACAAGCCCTGATGTGCAGTCAGCTCCACTTGATATGAAGGTACGAGCCCTCTGGCGCTGTCAGCTCCCCTTGGTATGAAGGTACGAGCCCTCATGTGCTGTCAGCTTCACTTGGAATGAAGGTATGAGCCCCCATGTGCTCTCAGCTCCACTTGGTATGAGGGTACGAGCCCTCATGTGCTGTCAGCTCCACTTGGAATGAAGGTACGAGCCCTCATGCGCTGCCAGCTCCACTTGGAGTGTAGGTACGAGCCCTCATGCGCTGTCGGTGGGGCCGTAGTGGAGATTAAGCAAGCTATTGCCCAGAGTTGCAGAGTGTGAACCCACGATTCGAGTAGGCACCGAGGCGAGAATTATCGAGTCAGTGGACATTATGAGTTCAAGACCCTGCCGCTTTGGGAATTGAACCCTGGTCCCGGGTCTGACCTCTGCATCAGGGTCTGCCTCCTCTAACCGGTGAGCCACACTTCTCCATGTGCTGTCAGCTCCACTAGGAATTAAGGTACGAGCCCCCGTGTGCTGTCAGCTCCACTAGGAATGAAGGTACGAGCCCCCATGTGCTGTCAGTTCCACTTGGAATGAAGGTACGAGCCCTCATGTGCTGTCAGCTCCACTTGGAATGAAGGTACGAACCCTCATGTGCTCTCCGTTCCACTTGGAATGAAGGTACGAGCCCTCACGCGCTGTCAGCTCCACTTGGTATGAAGGTACAAGCCCTCATGCGCTCTCAGCTCCAGTTAGTATGAAGGTACGAGCCCTCATGTGCTCTGACCTCCACCTGGAATGAAGGTACGAGCCCTTATGTGTTGTCATCTCCATTTGGTATGATGGTATGAGCCCTCATGTGCTGTCAGCTCCACTCGGTATGAAGGTACGAACCCTCATGCGCTGTCAGCTCCACTTGGTATGAAGGTACAAGCCCTCATGTGCTGTCAGCTCCCCTTGCTATGAAGGTACGAGCCCTCGTGTACTGTCAGCTCCACTTGCTATGAAGGTACGAGCCCTCGTGTGCTGTCAGCTCCACTGGGTATGAAGGTACGAGCCCTCATGCGCTGTCAGCTCCCCTTGGTATTAAGGTACGAGCCCTCATGCGCTGTCAGCTCCACTTGGAATGAAGGTACGAACCCTCATTTGCTGTCAGCTCCCCTTGGAATGAAGGTACGAGCCCCCATGTGCTCTCAGCTCCACTTGGAATGAAGGTACGAGCCCTTAAGTGCTGTCAGCTCCCCTTGGAATGAAGGTATGAGCCCTTATGTTCTGTCAGCTCCACTTGGAATGAAGTTACGAGCCCTTATGTGCTGTCAGCTCCACTTGGTATGAAGGTGCGACCCCTCATACGCTGTCAGCTCCACTAGGAATAAAGGTAAGAGCCCTCATGTGCTCTCAGCTCCACTTGGTATGACAGTACGAGCCCTCATGTGCTGTCAGCTCCACTTGGAATGAAGGTACGAGCCCTCATGCGCTGCCAGCTCTACTTGGAGTGTAGGTACGAGCCCTCATGCGCTGTCAGCTCCACTTGGAATAAAGGTACGAGCCCTCATGAGCTGTCAGCTCCACTTGGAATGAAGGTATGAGCCTCCATGTGCTCTCAGCTCCACTAGGAATGAAGGTACGAGCCCCCATGTGCTGTCAGCTCCACTTGGTATGAGGGTAGGGGCCCTCATGCGCTGTCAGCTCCACTTGGAATGAAGGTACGAGCCCCCATGTGCTGTCAGCTCCACTTGGTATGAGGGTAGGGGCCCTCATGCGCTGCCATCTCCACTTGGAGTGTAGGTACGAGCCCTCATGCGCTGTCAGCTCCACTTGGAATGAAGGTACGAGCCCTCATGCGCTGTCAGCTCCACTTGGAATGAAGGTATGAGCCCCCATGTGCTCTCAGCTCCACTTAGAAGTAAGGTATGAGCCCTCATGCGCTGTCAGCTCCACTTGGAATGAAGGTATGAGCCCTCATGTGATGTCAGCTTCACTTGGAATGAAGGTACAAGCCCTCATGTGCTGTCAGCTACACTTGAAATGTGGTTACGAGTCCTTATGTGCTGTCAGCTTCACTTGGTATAAAGGTACGAACCCTCATGCGCTGTCAGCTCCACTTGGAATGAAGGTACGAGCCCTTATGTGCAGTCATCACTTTATTTGGAATGAAGGTACGAGCCCTCATGCGCTTTCAGCTCCACTTGGTATATAGGTACGAGACCCTATGTGCTGTCAGCTCCATTTGGTATGAAGGTACGAGCCCTCATGTGCTGTCAGATCCACTTGGAATGAAGGTACAAACCCTAATGTGCTGTCAGCTCCACTTGGAATGAGGGTGCGAGCCCTCATGCGGTGTCAGCTCCACTTGGAATGAAGGTACGAGCCCCCATGTGCTCTCCGTTCCACTTGGAATGACGGTACGAGCCCTCACGCGCTGTCAGCTCCACTTGGTATGAAGGTACGAGCCCTCATGTGCTCTCAGCTCCACTTCCTATGAAGGTACAAGCCCTGATGTGCAGTCAGCTCCACTTGATATGAAGGTACGAGCCCTCTGGCGCTGTCAGCTCCCCTTGGTATGAAGGTACGAGCCCTCATGTGCTGTCAGCTTCACTTGGAATGAAGGTATGAGCCCCCATGTGCTCTCAGCTCCACTTGGTATGAGGGTACGAGCCCTCATGTGCTGTCAGCTCCACTTGGAATGAAGGTACGAGCCCTCATGCGCTGCCAGCTCCACTTGGAGTGTAGGTACGAGCCCTCATGCGCTGTCAGCTCCACTTGGAATAAAGGTACGAGCCCTCATGAGCTGTCAGCTCCACTTGGAATGAAGGTATGAGCCCCCATGTGCTCTCAGCTCCACTAGGAATGAAGGTACGAGCCCCCATGTGCTGTCAGCTCCACTTGGTATGAGGGTAGGGGCCCTCATGCGCTGTCAGCTCCACTTGGAATGAAGGTACGAGCCCTCATGCGCTGCCATCTCCACTTGGAGTGTAGGTACGAGCCCTCATGCGCTGTCAGCTCCACTTGGAATGAAGGTACGAGCCCTCATGCGCTGTCAGCTCCACTTGGAATGAAGGTATGAGCCCCCATGTGCTCTCAGCTCCACTTGGAAGTAAGGTACGAGCCCTCATGCGCTGTCAGCTCCACTTGGAATGAAGGTATGAGCCCTCATGTGATGTCAGCTTCACTTGGAATGAAGGTACAAGCCCTCATGTGCTGTCAGCTACACTTGAAATGTGGCTACGAGTCCTTATGTGCTGTCAGATTCACTTGGTATAAAGGTACGAACCCTCATGCGCTGTCAGCTCCACTTGGAATGAAGGTACGAGCCCTTATGTGCAGTCATCACTCTATTTGGAATGAAGGTACGAGCCCTCATGCGCTTTCAGCTCCACTTGGTATATAGGTATGAGCCCCTCTGTGCTGTCAGCTCCATTTGGTATGAAGGTACGAGCCCTCATGTGCTGTCAGATCCACTTGGAATGAAGGTACAAACCCTCATGTGCTGTCAGCTCCACTTGGAATGAGGGTGCGAGCCCTCATGCGCTGTCAGCTCCACTTGGAATGAAGGTACGAGCCCCCATGTGCTCTCCGTTCCACTTGGAATGACGGTACGAGCCCTCACGCGCTGTCAGCTCCACTTGGTATGAAGGTACGAGCCCTCATGTGCTCTCAGCTCCACTTCCTATGAAGGTACAAGCCCTGATGTGCAGTCAGCTCCACTTGATATGAAGGTACGAGCCCTCATGCGCTGTCAGCTCCCCTTGGTATGAAGGTACGAGCCCTCATGCGCTGTCAGCTCCACTTGGAATGAAGGTACGAACCCTCATGTGCTGTCAGCTCCCCTTGGAATGAAGGTATGAGCCCTCATGTGCTGTCAGCTCCACTTGGAATGAAGGTGCGAGCCTTCATGTGCTGTCAGCTCCACTTGGAATGAAGGTACGAGCCCTCATGCGCTGTCAGCTCCACTTGGTATGAAGGTACGAGCCCCTATGTGCTGTCAGCTCCACTTGGTATGTAGGTACGAGTCCTCATGCGCTGTCAGCTCCACTTGGTATGAAGGTACGAGCCCGTATGTGCTGTCAGTTCCACTTGGAATGAAGGTACAAACCCTCATGTGCTATCAGCTCCACTAGTTATGAAGGTGCGTGCCCTCATGTGCTGTCAGTTCCACTTGGAATGAAGGTACGAACCCTCATGTGCTATCAGCTCCACTTGTTATGAAGGTGCGAGCCCTCATGTGCTGTCAGCTCCCCTTGCTATGAAGGTACGAGCCCTCATGTGCTGTCAGCTCCACTTGTTATGAAGGTGCGTGCCCTCATGTGCTGTCAGTTCCACTTGGAATGAACGTACGAACCCTCATGTGCTATCAGCTCCACTTGTTATGAAGGTGCGAGCCCTCATGTGCTGTCAGCTCCCCTTGCTATGAAGGTACGAGCCCTCATGTGCTGTCAGCTCCACTTGGAATAAAGGTACAAGCCCTCATGTGCTGTCAGCTCCAATTGGAATGAAGGTACGAGCCCTCATGTAATAATATAATAATCGTAATCATACGCTCTTGTATAGCGCCTTATCACAGTAAGGTCTCAAGGTGCTTGCTTTGGGAACCCGTCATGGTCTTTCCCTGCAAGATTACCCCTACTGGGCATCCCCAAGCTGAAGACCAGGCATCCCATCGCGGTGGGGCCGTAGTGGAGATTAAGCAAGCTATTGCCCAGAGTTGCAGAGTGTGAACCCACGATTCGAGTAGGCACCGAGGTGAGAATTATCGAGTCAGTGGACATTATGAGCTCAAGACCCTGCCGCGTCGGGAATTGAACCCTGGTCCCGGGTCTGACTTCTGCATCAGGGTCTGCCTCCTCTAACCGGTGAGCCACACTTCTCCATGTGCTGTCAGTTCCACTAGGAATTAAGGTACGAGCCCCCGTGTGCTGTCAGCTCCACTAGGAATGAAGGTACGAGCCCCCATGTGCTGTCAGTTCCACTTGGAATGAAGGTACGAGCCCTCATGTGCTATCAGCTCCACTTGTTCTGAAGGTACGAGCCCCCATGTGCTGTCAGTTCCACTTGGAATGAAGGTACGAGCCCTCTTGTGCTGTCAGCTCCACTTGTTATGAAGGTACGAGCCCTCAAGTGCTGTCAGCTCCACTTGGAATGAAGGTATGAGCCCCCATTGTGCTCTCAGCTCCACTTGGTGTAAAGGTACGAGCCCTCATGTGCTCTCAGCTCCACTTCCTATGTAGGTACAAGCCCTGATGTGCAGTCAGCTCCACTTGATATGAAGGTACGAGCCCTCATGCGCTGTCAGCTCCCCTTGGTATGAAGGTATGAGCCCTCATGCGCTGTCAGCTCCACTTGGAATGAAGGTACGAACCCTCATGTGCCCTCAGCTCCCCTTGGAATGAAGGTATGAGCCCTCATGTGCTGTCAGCTCCACTTGGAATGAAGGTGCGAGCCTTCATGTGCTGTCAGCTCCACTTGGAAGGAAGTTACGAGCCCTCATGCGCTGTCAGCTCCCCTTGGAATGAAGGTACGAGCCCTCATGCGCTGTCAACTCCACTTGGTATGAAGGTACGAGCCCCTATGTGCTTTCAGCTCCCCTTGGTATGTAGGTACGAGCCCTCATGCGCTGTCAGCTCCACTTGGTATGAAGGCACGAGCCCGTATGTGCTGTCAGCTCCACTTGCTATGAAGGTTCAAGCGCTTATGTGCTATCAGCTCCACTTGGTATGAAGGTACGAGCCCTCATGTGCAGTCACCTCCACTTGGAATGAAGGTACAAGCCCTTATGTGCAGTCAGCTCCACTTGGTATGAAGGTACGAGCCCTCATGTGCTGTCAGCTCCACTTGGAATGAAGGTACGAACCCTCATGTGCTGTCAGCTCCACTTGGAATGAAGGTGCGAGCCCTCATGCGCTGTCAGCTCCACTTGGAATGAAGGTACGAGCCCCCATGTGCTCTCCGTTCCACTTGGAATGAAGGTACGAGCCCTCACGCGCTGTCAGCTCCACTTGGTATGAAGGTACAAGCCCTCATGCGCTCTCAGCTCCACTTAGTATGAAGGTACGAGCCCTCATGTGCTCTGACCTCCACCTGGAATGAAGGTACGAGCCCTTATGTGTTGTCATCTCCATTTGGTATGATGGTATGAGCCCTCATGTGCTGTCAGCTCCACTCGGTATGAAGGTACGAACCCTCATGCGCTGTCAGCTCCACTTGGTATGAAGGTACAAGCCCTCATGTGCTGTCAGCTCCCCTTGCTATGAAGGTACGAGCCCTCGTGTACTGTCAGCTCCACTTGGTATGAAGGTACGAGCCCTCGTGTGCTGTCAGCTCCACTGGGTATGAAGGTACGAGCCCTCATGCGCTGTCAGCTCCCCTTGGTATTAAGGTACGAGCCCTCATGCGCTGTCAGCTCCACTTGGAATGAAGGTACGAACCCTCATTTGCTGTCAGCTCCCCTTGGAATGAAGGTACGAGCCCCCATGTGCTCTCAGCTCCACTTGGAATGAAGGTACGAGCCCTTAAGTGCTGTCAGCTCCCCTTGGAATGAAGGTATGAGCCCTTATGTTCTGTCAGCTCCACTTGGAATGAAGTTACGAGCCCTTATGTGCTGTCAGCTCCACTTGGTATGAAGGTGCGACCCCTCATACGCTGTCAGCTCCACTAGGAATAAAGGTACGAGCCCTCATGTGCTCTCAGCTCCACTTGGTATGACAGTACGAGCCCTCATGTGCTGTCAGCTTCACTTGGAATGAAGGTATGAGCCCCCATGTGCTCTCAGCTCCACTTGGTATGAGGGTACGAGCCCTCATGCGCTGTCAGCTCCACCTGGAATGAAGGTACAAGCCCTCATGCGCTGCCAGCTCCACTTGGAGTGTAGGTACGAGCCCTCATGCGCTGTCAGCTCCACTTGGAATAAAGGTACGAGCCCTCATGAGCTGTCAGCTCCACTTGGAATGAAGGTATGAGCCCCCATGTGCTCTCAGCTCCACTAGGAATGAAGGTACGAGCCCCCATGTGCTGTCAGCTCCACTTGGTATGAGGGTAGGGGCCCTCATGCGCTGCCAGCTCCACTTGGAATGAAGGTACGAGCCCTCATGCGCTGTCAGCTCCACTTGGAATGAAGGTACGAGCCCTCATGCGCTGTCAGCTCCACTTGGAATGAAGGTATGAGCCCCCATGTGCTCTCAGCTCCACTTGGAAATAAGGTACGAGCCCTCATGCGCTGTCAGCTCCACTTGGAATGAAGGTATGAGCCCTCATGTGATGTCAGCTTCACTTGGAATGAAGGTACAAGCCCTCATGTGCTGTCAGCTACACTTAAAATGTGGCTACGAGTCCTTATGTGCTGTCAGCTTCACTTGGTATAAAGGTACGAACCCTCATGCGCTGTCAGCTCCACTTGGAATGAAGGTACGAGACCTTATGTGCAGTCATCACTCTATTTGGAATGAAGGTACGAGCCCTCATGCGCTGTCAGCTCCACTTGGTATATAGGTACGAGCCCCTATGTGCTGTCAGCTCCATTTGGTATGAAGGTACGAGCCCTCATGTGCTGTCAGATCCACTTGGAATGAAGGTACAAACCCTCATGTGCTGTCAGCTCCACTTGGAATGAGGGTGCGAGCCCTCATGCGCTGTCAGCTCCACTTGGAATGAAGGTACGAGCCCCCATGTGCTCTCCGTTCCACTTGGAATGACGGTACGAGCCCTCACGCGCTGTCAGCTCCACTTGGTATGAAGGTACAAGCCCTCATGTGCTCTGACCTCCACTTGGAATGAAGGTACGAGCCCTCATGTGTTGTTATCAGATCCATTTGGTATGAAGGTATTAGCCATCATGTGCTGTCAGCTCCACTTGGTATGAAGGTACGAGCCCTCATGTGCTGTCACCTCCACTTGGAATAAAGGTACGAGCCCTTATGTGCAGTCAGCTCCACTTGGTATAAAGTTACGAGCCCTCATGTGCTGTCAGCTCCACTTGGAATGAAGGTACGAACCCACATGTACTGTCAGCTCCACTTGGAATGAAGGTACGAGCCCCCATGTGCTCTCCGTTCCACTTGGAATGAAAGTACGAGCCCTCACGCGCTGTCAGCTCCGCTTGGAATGAAGGTACGAGCCCTCATGCGCTGTCAGCTCCACTTGGTATGAAGGTACGAGCCCTCATGTGCTCTGACCTCCACTTGGAATGAAGGTACGAGCCCTTATGTGTTGTCAGCTCCATTTGGTATGAAGGTATGAGCCCTCGTGCTGTCAGCTCCACTTGAAATGAAGGTACGAGCCCTCATGCGCTGTCAGCTCCACTTGGTATGAAGGTACGAGCCCTCATGTGCTGTCAGCTCCCCTTGCTATGAAGGTACGAGCCCTCATGTGCTGTCAGCTCCACTTGGTATGAAGGTACGAGCCCTCATGTTCTGTCAGCTTTTCTTGCTATGAAGGTACAAGCCCTTATGTGCAGTCAGCTCCACTTGGTATGAAGGTACGAGCCCTCATGCGCTGTCAGCTCCCCTTGGTATGAAGGTACGAGCCCTCATGCGCTGTCAGCTCCACTTGGAATGAAGGTACGAACCATCATGTGTTGTCAGCTCCCCTTGGAATGAAGGTACAAGCCCCATGTGCTCTCAGCTCTACTTGGAATGAAGGTACGAGCCCTTATGTGCTGTCAGCTCCACTTGGAATGAAGGTACGAGCCCTTATGTGCTGTCAGCTCCACTTGGAATGAAGGTACAAGCCCTTTTGTGCTGTCAGCTCCACTTGGTATGAAGGTGCGATCCCTCATATGCTGTTAGCTCCACTCGGAATGAAGGTACGAGCCCTCATGTGCTCTCAGCTCCACTTGGTATGACGGTACAAGCCCTCATGTGCTGTCAGCTCCACTAGGAATAAAGGTAAGAGCCCTCATGTGCTCTCAGCTCCACTTGGTATGACAGTACGAGCCCTCATGTGCTATCAGCTTCACTTGGAATGAAGGTATGAGCCCCCATGTGCTCTCAGCTCCACTTGGTATGAGGGTACGAGCCCTCATGCGCTGTCAGCTCCACTTGGAATGAAGGAACGAGCCCTCATGCGCTGCCAGCTCCACTTGGAGTGTAGGTACGAGCCCTCATGCGCTGTCAGCTCCACTTGGAATGAAGGTACGAGCCCTCTTGTGCTGTCAGCTCCACTTGTTATGAAGGTACGAGCCCTCAAGTGCTGTCAGCTCCACTTGGAATGAAGGTATGAGCCCCCATTGTGCTCTCAGCTCCACTTGGTGTAAAGGTACGAGCCCTCATGTGCTCTCAGCTCCACCTCCTATGTAGGTACAAGCCCTGATGTGCAGTCAGCTCCACTTGATATGAAGGTACGAGCCCTCATGCGCTGTCAGCTCCCCTTGGTATGAAGGTACGAGCCCTCATGCGCTGTCAGCTCCACTTGGAATGAAGGTACGAACCCTCATTTGCCCTCAGCTCCCCCTGGAATGAAGGTATGAGCCCTCTTGTGCTGTCAGCTCCACTTGGAATGAAGGTGCGAGCCTTCATGTGCTGTCAGCTCCACTTGGAATGAAGTTACGAGCCCTCATGCGCTGTCAGCTCCCCTTGGAATGAAGGTACGAGCCCTCATGCGCTGTCAACTCCATTTGGTATGAAGGTACGACCCCCTATGTGCTTTCAGCTCCCCTTGGTATGTAGGTACGAGCCCTCATGCGCTGTCAGCTCCACTTGGTATGAAGGCACGAGCCCGTATGTGCTGTCAGCTCCACTTGCTATGAAGGTTCAAGCGCTTATGTGCTATCAGCTCCACTTGGTATGAAGGTACGAGCCCTCATGTGCAGTCACCTCCACTTGGAATAAAGGTACAAGCCCTTATGTGCAGTCAGCTCCACTTGGTATGAAGGTACGAGCCCTCATGTGCTGTCAGCTCCACTTGGAATGAAGGTACGAACCCTCATGTGCTGTCAGCTCCACTTGGAATGAAGGTGCGAGCCCTCATGCGCTGTCAGCTCCACTTGGAATGAAGGTACGAGCCCCCATGTGCTCTCCGTTCCACTTGGAATGAAGGTACGAGCCCTCACGCGCTGTCAGCTCCACTTGGTATGAAGGTACAAGCCCTCATGCGCTCTCAGCTCCACTTAGTATGAAGGTACGAGCCCTCATGTGCTCTGACCTCCACCTGGAATGAAGGTACGAGCCCTTATGTGTTGTCATCTCCATTTGGTATGATGGTATGAGCCCTCATGTGCTGTCAGCTCCACTCGGTATGAAGGTACGAACCCTCATGCGCTGTCAGCTCCACTTGGTATGAAGGTACAAGCCCTCATGTGCTGTCAGCTCCCCTTGCTATGAAGGTACGAGCCCTCGTGTACTGTCAGCTCCACTTGGTATGAAGGTACGAGCCCTCGTGTGCTGTCAGCTCCACTGGGTATGAAGGTACGAGCCCTCATGCGCTGTCAGCTCCCCTTGGTATTAAGGTACAAGCCCTCATGCGCTGTCAGCTCCACTTTGAATGAAGGTACAAACCCTCATTTGCTGTCAGCTCCACTTGGAATGAAGGTACGAGCCCCCATGTGCTCTCAGCTCCACTTGGAATGAAGGTACGAGCCCTTAAGTGCTGTCAGCTCCCCTTGGAATGAAGGTATGAGCCCTTATGTTCTGTCAGCTCCACTTGGAATGAAGTTACGAGCCCTTATGTGCTGTCAGTTCCACTTGGTATGAAGGTGCGACCCCTCATACGCTGTCAGCTCCACTAGGAATAAAGGTAAGAGCCCTCATGTGCTCTCAGCTCCACTTGGTATGACAGTACGAGCCCTCATGTGCTGTCAGCTTCACTTGGAATGAAGGTATGAGCCCCCATGTGCTCTCAGCTCCACTTGGTATGAGGGTACGAGCCCTCATGCGCTGTCAGCTCCACTTGGAATGAAGGTACGAGCCCTCATGCGCTGCCAGCTCCACTTGGAGTGTAGGTACGAGCCCTCATGCGCTGTCAGCTCCACTTGGAATAAAGGTACGAGCCCTCATGAGCTGTCAGCTCCACTTGGAATGAAGGTATGAGCCCCCATGTGCTCTCAGCTCCACTAGGAATGAAGGTACGAGCCCCCATGTGCTGTCAGCTCCACTTGGTATGAGGGTAGGGGCCCTCATGCGCTGTCAGCTCCACTTGGAATGAAGGTAAGAGCCCTCATGCGCTGCCATCTCCACTTGGAGTGTAGGTACGAGCCCTCCTGCGCTGTCAGCTCCACTTGGAATGAAGGTACGAGCCCTCATGCGCTGTCAGCTCCACTTGGAATGAAGGTATGAGCCCCCATGTGCTCTCAGCTCCACTTGGAAATAAGGTACGAGCCCTCATGCGCTGTCAGCTCCACTTGGAATGAAGGTATGAGCCCTCATGTGATGTCAGCTTCACTTGGAATGAAGGTACAAGCCCTCATGTGCTGTCAGCTACACTTGAAATGTGGCTACGAGTCCTTATGTGCTGTCAGCTTCACTTGGTATAAAGGTACGAACCCTCATGCGCTGTCAGCTCCACTTGGAATGTAGGTACGAGCCCTTATGTGCAGTCATCACTCTATTTGGAATGAAGGTACGAGCCCTCATGCGCTTTCAGCTCCACTTGGTATATAGGTACGAGCCCCTATGTGCTGTCAGCTCCATTTGGTATGAAGGTACGAGCCCTCATGTGCTGTCAGATCCACTTGGAATGAAGGTACAAACCCTCATGTGCTGTCAGCTCCACTTGGAATGAGGGTGCGAGCCCTCATGCGCTGTCAGCTCCACTTGGGATGAAGGTACGAGCCCCCATGTGCTCTCCGTTCCACTTGGAATGACGGTACGAGCCCTCACGCGCTGTCAGCTCCACTTGGTATGAAGGTACGAGCCCTCATGTGCTCTCAGCTCCACTTCCTATGAAGGTACAAGCCCTGATGTGCAGTCAGCTCCACTTGATATGAAGGTACGAGCCCTCATGCGCTGTCAGCTCCCCTTGGTATGAAGGTACAAGCCCTCATGCGCTGTCAGCTCCACTTGGAATGAAGGTACGAACCCTCATGTGCTGTCAGCTCCCCTTGGAATGAAGGTATGAGCCCTCATGTGCTGTCAGCTCCACTTGGAATGAAGGTGCGAGCCTTCATGTGCTGTCAGCTCCACTTGGAATGAAGGTACGAGCCCTCATGCGCTGTCAGCTCCACTTGGTATGAAGGTACGAGCCCTATGTGCTGTCAGCTCCACTTGGTATGAAGGTACGAGCCCTCATGTTCTGTCAGCTTTTCTTGCTATGAAGGTACAAGCCCTTATGTGCAGTCAGCTCCACTTGGTATGAAGGTACGAGCCCTCATGCGCTGTCAGCTCCCCTTGGTATGAAGGTACGAGCCCTCATGCGCTGTCAGCTCCACTTGGAATGAAGGTACGAACCATCATGTGTTGTCAGCTCCCCTTGGAATGAAGGTACAAGCCCCATGTGCTCTCAGCTCTACTTGGAATGAAGGTACGAGCCCTTATGTGCTGTCAGCTCCACTTGGAATGAAGGTACGAGCCCTTATGTGCTGTCAGCTCCACTTGGAATGAAGGTACAAGCCCTTTTGTGCTGTCAGCTCCACTTGGTATGAAGGTGCGATCCCTCATATGCTGTTAGCTCCACTCGGAATGAAGGTACGAGCCCTCATGTGCTCTCAGCTCCACTTGGTATGACGGTACAAGCCCTCATGTGCTGTCAGCTCCACTAGGAATAAAGGTAAGAGCCCTCATGTGCTCTCAGCTCCACTTGGTATGACAGTACGAGCCCTCATGTGCTATCAGCTTCACTTGGAATGAAGGTATGAGCCCCCATGTGCTCTCAGCTCCACTTGGTATGAGGGTACGAGCCCTCATGCGCTGTCAGCTCCACTTGGAATGAAGGAACGAGCCCTCATGCGCTGCCAGCTCCACTTGGAGTGTAGGTACGAGCCCTCATGCGCTGTCAGCTCCACTTGGAATGAAGGTACGAGCCCTCTTGTGCTGTCAGCTCCACTTGTTATGAAGGTACGAGCCCTCAAGTGCTGTCAGCTCCACTTGGAATGAAGGTATGAGCCCCCATTGTGCTCTCAGCTCCACTTGGTGTAAAGGTACGAGCCCTCATGTGCTCTCAGCTCCACCTCCTATGTAGGTACAAGCCCTGATGTGCAGTCAGCTCCACTTGATATGAAGGTACGAGCCCTCATGCGCTGTCAGCTCCCCTTGGTATGAAGGTACGAGCCCTCATGCGCTGTCAGCTCCACTTGGAATGAAGGTACGAACCCTCATTTGCCCTCAGCTCCCCCTGGAATGAAGGTATGAGCCCTCTTGTGCTGTCAGCTCCACTTGGAATGAAGGTGCGAGCCTTCATGTGCTGTCAGCTCCACTTGGAATGAAGTTACGAGCCCTCATGCGCTGTCAGCTCCCCTTGGAATGAAGGTACGAGCCCTCATGCGCTGTCAACTCCATTTGGTATGAAGGTACGACCCCCTATGTGCTTTCAGCTCCCCTTGGTATGTAGGTACGAGCCCTCATGCGCTGTCAGCTCCACTTGGTATGAAGGCACGAGCCCGTATGTGCTGTCAGCTCCACTTGCTATGAAGGTTCAAGCGCTTATGTGCTATCAGCTCCACTTGGTATGAAGGTACGAGCCCTCATGTGCAGTCACCTCCACTTGGAATAAAGGTACAAGCCCTTATGTGCAGTCAGCTCCACTTGGTATGAAGGTACGAGCCCTCATGTGCTGTCAGCTCCACTTGGAATGAAGGTACGAACCCTCATGTGCTGTCAGCTCCACTTGGAATGAAGGTGCGAGCCCTCATGCGCTGTCAGCTCCACTTGGAATGAAGGTACGAGCCCCCATGTGCTCTCCGTTCCACTTGGAATGAAGGTACGAGCCCTCACGCGCTGTCAGCTCCACTTGGTATGAAGGTACAAGCCCTCATGCGCTCTCAGCTCCACTTAGTATGAAGGTACGAGCCCTCATGTGCTCTGACCTCCACCTGGAATGAAGGTACGAGCCCTTATGTGTTGTCATCTCCATTTGGTATGATGGTATGAGCCCTCATGTGCTGTCAGCTCCACTCGGTATGAAGGTACGAACCCTCATGCGCTGTCAGCTCCACTTGGTATGAAGGTACAAGCCCTCATGTGCTGTCAGCTCCCCTTGCTATGAAGGTACGAGCCCTCGTGTACTGTCAGCTCCACTTGGTATGAAGGTACGAGCCCTCGTGTGCTGTCAGCTCCACTGGGTATGAAGGTACGAGCCCTCATGCGCTGTCAGCTCCCCTTGGTATTAAGGTACAAGCCCTCATGCGCTGTCAGCTCCACTTGGAATGAAGGTACAAACCCTCATTTGCTGTCAGCTCCACTTGGAATGAAGGTACGAGCCCCCATGTGCTCTCAGCTCCACTTGGAATGAAGGTACGAGCCCTTAAGTGCTGTCAGCTCCCCTTGGAATGAAGGTATGAGCCCTTATGTTCTGTCAGCTCCACTTGGAATGAAGTTACGAGCCCTTATGTGCTGTCAGTTCCACTTGGTATGAAGGTGCGACCCCTCATACGCTGTCAGCTCCACTAGGAATAAAGGTAAGAGCCCTCATGTGCTCTCAGCTCCACTTGGTATGACAGTACGAGCCCTCATGTGCTGTCAGCTTCACTTGGAATGAAGGTATGAGCCCCCATGTGCTCTCAGCTCCACTTGGTATGAGGGTACGAGCCCTCATGCGCTGTCAGCTCCACTTGGAATGAAGGTACGAGCCCTCATGCGCTGCCAGCTCCACTTGGAGTGTAGGTACGAGCCCTCATGCGCTGTCAGCTCCACTTGGAATAAAGGTACGAGCCCTCATGAGCTGTCAGCTCCACTTGGAATGAAGGTATGAGCCCCCATGTGCTCTCAGCTCCACTAGGAATGAAGGTACGAGCCCCCATGTGCTGTCAGCTCCACTTGGTATGAGGGTAGGGGCCCTCATGCGCTGTCAGCTCCACTTGGAATGAAGGTACGAGCCCTCATGCGCTGCCATCTCCACTTGGAGTGTAGGTACGAGCCCTCCTGCGCTGTCAGCTCCACTTGGAATGAAGGTACGAGCCCTCATGCGCTGTCAGCTCCACTTGGAATGAAGGTATGAGCCCCCATGTGCTCTCAGCTCCACTTGGAAATAAGGTACGAGCCCTCATGCGCTGTCAGCTCCACTTGGAATGAAGGTATGAGCCCTCATGTGATGTCAGCTTCACTTGGAATGAAGGTACAAGCCCTCATGTGCTGTCAGCTACACTTGAAATGTGGCTACGAGTCCTTATGTGCTGTCAGCTTCACTTGGTATAAAGGTACGAACCCTCATGCGCTGTCAGCTCCACTTGGAATGTAGGTACGAGCCCTTATGTGCAGTCATCACTCTATTTGGAATGAAGGTACGAGCCCTCATGCGCTTTCAGCTCCACTTGGTATATAGGTACGAGCCCCTATGTGCTGTCAGCTCCATTTGGTATGAAGGTACGAGCCCTCATGTGCTGTCAGATCCACTTGGAATGAAGGTACAAACCCTCATGTGCTGTCAGCTCCACTTGGAATGAGGGTGCGAGCCCTCATGCGCTGTCAGCTCCACTTGGGATGAAGGTACGAGCCCCCATGTGCTCTCCGTTCCACTTGGAATGACGGTACGAGCCCTCACGCGCTGTCAGCTCCACTTGGTATGAAGGTACGAGCCCTCATGTGCTCTCAGCTCCACTTCCTATGAAGGTACAAGCCCTGATGTGCAGTCAGCTCCACTTGATATGAAGGTACGAGCCCTCATGCGCTGTCAGCTCCCCTTGGTATGAAGGTACAAGCCCTCATGCGCTGTCAGCTCCACTTGGAATGAAGGTACGAACCCTCATGTGCTGTCAGCTCCCCTTGGAATGAAGGTATGAGCCCTCATGTGCTGTCAGCTCCACTTGGAATGAAGGTGCGAGCCTTCATGTGCTGTCAGCTCCACTTGGAATGAAGGTACGAGCCCTCATGCGCTGTCAGCTCCACTTGGTATGAAGGTACGAGCCCTATGTGCTGTCAGCTCCACTTGGTATGTAGGTACGAGTCCTCATGCGCTGTCAGCTCCACTTGGTATGAAGATACGAGCCCGTATGTGCTGTCAGTTCTACTTGGAATGAAGGTACAAACCCTCATTTGCTATCAGCTCCACTAGTTATGAAGGTGCGTGCCCTCATGTGCTGTCAGTTCCACTTGGAATGAAGGTACGAACCCTCATGTGCTATCAGCTCCACTTGTTATGAAGGTGCGAGCCCTCATGTGCTGTCAGCTCCCCTTGCTATGAAGGTACGAGCCCTCATGTGCTGTCAGCTCCACTTGTTATGAAGGTGCGTGCCCTCATGTGCTGTCAGTTCCACTTGGAATGAACGTACGAACCCTCATGTGCTATCAGCTCCACTTGTTATGAAGGTGCGAGCCCTCATGTGCTGTCAGCTCCCCTTGCTATGAAGGTACGAGCCCTCATGTGCTGTCAGCTCCACTTGGAATAAAGGTACAAGCCCTCATGTGCTGTCAGCTCCAATTGGAATGTAGGTACGAGCCCTCATGTAATAATATAATAATCGTAATCATACGCTCTTGTATAGCGCCTTATCACAGTAAGGTCTCAAGGCGCTTGCTTTGGGAACCCGTCATGGTCTTTCCCTGCAAGATTACCCCTACTGGGCATCCCCAAGCTGAAGACCAGGCATCCCATCGCGGTGGGGCCGTAGTGGAGATTAAGCAAGCTATTGCCCAGAGTTGCAGAGTGTGAACCCACGATTCGAGTAGGCACCGAGGCGAGAATTATCAAGTCAGTGGACATTATGAGCTCAAGACCCTGCCGCATCGGGAATTGAACCCTGGTCCCGGGTCTGACCTCTGCATCAGGGTCTGCCTCCTCTAACCGGTGAGCCACACTTCTCCATGTGCTGTCAGCTCCACTAGGAATTAAGGTACGAGCCCCTGTGTGCTGTCAGCTCCACTAGGAATGAAGGTACGAGCCCCCATGTGCTGTCAGTTCCACTTGGAATGAAGGTACGAGCCCTCATGTGCTATCAGCTCCACTTGTTCTGAAGGTACGAGCCCCCATGTGCTGTCAGTTCCACTTGGAATGAAGGTACGAGCCCTCTTGTGCTGTCAGCTCCACTTGTTATGAAGGTACGAGCCCTCAAGTGCTGTCAGCTCCACTTGGAATGAAGGTATGAGCCCCCATTGTGCTCTCAGCTCCACTTGGTGTAAAGGTACGAGCCCTCATGTGCTCTCAGCTCCACTTCCTATGTAGGTACAAGCCCTGATGTGCAGTCAGCTCCACTTGATATGACGGTACGAGCCCTCATGCGCTGTCAGCTCCCCTTGGTATGAAGGTACGAGCCCTCATGCGCTGTCAGCTCCACTTGGAATGAAGGTACGAACCCTCATGTGCCCTCAGCTCCCCTTGGAATGAAGGTATGAGCCCTCATGTGCTGTCAGCTCCACTTGGAATGAAGGTGCGAGCCTTCATGTGCTGTCAGCTCCACTTGGAATGAAGTTACGAGCCCTCATGCGCTGTCAGCTCCCCTTGGAATGAAAGTACGAGCCCTCATGCGCTGTCAACTCCACTTGGTATGAAGGTACGAGCCCCTATGTGCTTTCAGCTCCCCTTGGTATGTAGGTACGAGCCCTCATGCGCTGTCAGCTCCACTTGGTATGAAGGCACGAGCCCGTATGTGCTGTCAGCTCCACTTGCTATGAAGGTTCAAGCGCTTATGTGCTATCAGCTCCACTTGGTATGAAGGTACGAGCCCTCATGTGCAGTCACCTCCACTTGGAATGAAGGTACAAGCCCTTATGCGCAGTCAGCTCCACTTGGTATGAAGGTACGAGCCCTCATGTGCTGTCAGCTCCACTTGGAATGAAGGTACGAACCCTCATGTGCTGTCAGCTCCACTTGGAATGAAGGTGCGAGCCCTCATGCGCTGTCAGCTCCACTTGGAATGAAGGTACGAGCCCCCATGTGCTCTCCGTTCCACTTGGAATGAAGGTACGAGCCCTCACGCGCTGTCAGCTCCACTTGGTATGAAGGTACAAGCCCTCATGCGCTCTCAGCTCCACTTGGAATGAAGGTACGAGCCCTTATGTGTTGTCATCTCCATTTGGTATGATGGTATGAGCCCTCATGTGCTGTCAGCTCCACTCGGTATGAAGGTACGAACCCTCATGCGCTGTCAGCTCCACTTGGTATGAAGGTACAAGCCCTCATGTGCTGTCAGCTCCCCTTGCTATGAAGGTACGAGCCCTCGTGTACTGTCAGCTCCACTTGGTATGAAGGTACGAGCCCTCGTGTGCTGTCAGCTCCACTGGTTATGAAGGTACGAGCCCTCATGCGCTGTCAGCGCCCCTTGGTATTAAGGTACGAGCCCTCATGCGCTGTCAGCTCCACTTGGAATGAAGGTACGAACCCTCATTTGCTGTCAGCTCCCCTTGGAATGAAGGTACAAGCCCCCATGTGCTCTCAGCTCCACTTGGAATGAAGGTACAAGCCCTTAAGTGCTGTCAGCTCCCCTTGGAATGAAGGTATGAGCCCTTATGTTCTGTCAGCTCCACTTGGAATGAAGTTACGAGCCCTCATGTGCTGTCAGCTCCACTTGGTATGAAGGTGCGACCCCTCATACGCTGTCAGCTCCACTAGGAATAAAGGTAAGAGCCCTCATGTGCTCTCAGCTCCACTTGGTATGACAGTACGAGCCCTCATGTGCTGTCAGCTTCACTTGGAATGAAGGTATGAGCCCCCATGTGCTCTCAGCTCCACTTGGTATGAGGGTACGAGCCCTCATGCGCTGTCAGCTCCACTTGGAATGAAGGTACGAGCCCTCATGCGCTGCCAGCTCCACTTGGAGTGTAGGTACGAGCCCTCATGCGCTGTAAGCTCCACTTGGAATAAAGGTACGAGCCCTCATGAGCTGTCAGCTCCACTTGGTATGAGGGTACTAGCCCTCATGCGCGGTCAGCTCCACTTGGAATGAAGGTACGAGCCCTCATGCGCTGCCAGCTCCACTTGGAGTGTAGGTACGAGCCCTCATGCGCTGTCAGCTCCACTTGGAATAAAGGTACGAGCCCTCATGAGCTGTCAGCTCCACTTGGAATGAAGGTATGAGCCCCCATGTGCTCTCAGCTCCACTAGGAATGAAGGTACGAGCCCCCATGTGCTGTCAGCTCCACTTGGTATGAGGGTAGGGGCCCTCATGCGCTGTCAGCTCCACTTGGAATGAAGGTACGAGCCCTCATGCGCTGCCAGCTCCACTTGGAGTGTAGGTACGAGCCCTCATGCGCTGTCAGCTCCACTTGGAATGAAGGTACGAGCCCTCATGCGCTGTCAGCTCCACTTAGAATGAAGGTATGAGCCCCCATGTGCTCTCAGCTCCACTTGGAAATAAGGTACGAGCCCTCATGCGCTGTCAGCTCCACTTGGAATGAAGGTATGAGCCCTCATGTGATGTCAGCTTCACTTGGAATTAAGGTACAAGCCCTCATGTGCTGTCAGCTACACTTGAAATGTGGCTACGAGTCCTTATGTGCTGTCAGCTTCACTTGGTATAAAGGTACGAACCCTCATGCGCTGTCAGCTCCACTTGGAATGAAGGTACGAGACCTTATGTGGAGTCATCACTCTATTTGGAATGAAGGTACGAGCCCTCATGCGCTGTCAGCTCCACTTGGTATATAGGTACGAGCCCCTATGTGCTGTCAGCTCCATTTGGTATGAAGGTACGAGCCCTCATGTGCTGTCAGATCCACTTGGAATGAAGGTACAAACCCTCATGTGCTGTCAGCTCCACTTGGAATGAGGGTGCGAGCCCTCATGCGCTGTCAGCTCCACTTGGAATGAAGGTACGAGCCCCCATGTGCTCTCCATTCCACTTGGAATGACGGTACGAGCCCTCACGCGCTGTCAGCTCCACTTGGTATGAAGGTACGAGCCCTCATGTGCTCTGACCTCCACTTGGAATGAAGGTACAAGCCCTCATGTGTTGTTATCAGATCCATTTGGTATGAAGGTATTAGCCATCATGTGCTGTCAGCTCCACTTGATATGAAGGTACGAGCCCTCATGTGCTGTCACCTCCACTTGGAATGAAGGTACGAGCCCTTATGTGCAGTCAGCTCCACTTGGTATAAAGTTACGAGCCCTCATGTGCTGTCAGCTCCACTTGGAATGAAGGTACGAACCCACATGTACTGTCAGCTCCACTTGGAATGAAGGTACGAGCCCCCATGTGCTCTCCGTTCCACTTGGAATGAAAGAACGAGCCCTCACGCGCTGTCAGCTCCGCTTGGAATGAAGGTACGAGCCCTCATGCGCTGTCAGCTCCACTTGGTATGAAGGTACGAGCCCTCATGTGCTCTGACCTCCACTTGGAATGAAGGTACGAGCCCTTATGTGTTGTCAGCTCCATTTGGTATGAAGGTATGAGCCCTCATGTGCTGTCAGCTCCACTTGAAATGAAGGTACGAGCCCTCTTGTGCTGTCAGCTCCCCTTGCTATGAAGGTACGAGCCCTCATGTGCTGTCAGCTCCACTTGGTATGAAGGTACGAGCCCTCATGTTCTGTCAGCTTTTCTTGCTATGAAGGTACAAGCCCTTATGTGCAGTCAGCTCCACTTGGTATGAAGGTACGAGCCCTCATGCGCTGTCAGCTCCCCTTGGTATGAAGGTACGAGCCCTCATGCGCTGTCAGCTCCACTTGGAATGAAGGTACGAACCCTCATGTGTTGTCAGCTCCCCTTGGAATGAAGGTACAAGCCCCATGTGCTCTCAGCTCTACTTGGAATGAAGGTACGAGCCCTTATGTGCTGTCAGCTCCACTTGGAATGAAGGTACGAGCCCTTATGTGCTGTCAGCTCCACTTGGAATGAAGGTACAAGCCCTTTTGTGCTGTCAGCTCCACTTGGTATGAAGGTGCGATCCCTCATATGCTGTTAGCTCCACTCGGAATGAAGGTACGAGCCCTCATGTGCTCTCAGCTCCACTTGGTATGACGGTACAAGCCCTCATGTGCTGTCAGCTCCACTAGGAATAAAGGTAAGAGCCCTCATGTGCTCTCAGCTCCACTTGGTATGACAGTACGAGCCCTCATGTGCTATCAGCTTCACTTGGAATGAAGGTATGAGCCCCCATGTGCTCTCAGCCCCACTTGGTATGAGGGTACGAGCCCTCATGCGCTGTCAGCTCCACTTGGAATGAAGGAACGAGCCCTCATGCGCTGCCAGCTCCACTTGGAGTGTAGGTACGAGCCCTCATGCGCTGTCAGCTCCACTTGGAATAAAGGTACGAGCACTCATGAGCTGTCAGCTCCACTTGGAATGAAGGTATGAGCCCCCATGTGCTCTCAGCTCCACTAGGAAGGAAGGTACGAGCCCCCATGTGCTGTCAGCTCCACTTGGTATGAGGGTACGAGCCCTCATGCGCTGTCAGCTCCACTTGGAATGAAGGTACGAGCCCTCATGCGCTGCCAGCTCCACTTGGAGTGTAGGTACGAGCCCTCATGCGCTGTCAGCTCCACTTGGAATTAAGGTACGAGCCCTCATGCGCTGTCAGCTCCACTTGGAATGAAGGTATGAGCCCCCATGTGCTCTCAGCTCCACTTGGAAATAAGGTACGAGCCCTCATGCGCTGTCAGCTCCACTTGGAATGAAGGTATGAGCCCTCATGTGATGTCAGCTTCACTTGGAATGAAGGTATAAGCCCTCATGTGCTGTCAGCTACACTTGAAATGTGGCTACGAGTCCTTATGTGCTGTCATCTTCACTTGGTATAAAGGTACGAACCCTCATGCGCTGTCAGCTCCACTTGGAATGAAGGTACAAGCCCTTATGTGCAGTCATCACTCTATTTGGAATGAAGGTATGAGCCCTCATGCGCTGTCAGCTCCACTTGGTATGAAGGTGCGAGCCCCTATGTGCTGTCAGCTCCATTTGGTATGAAGGTACGAGCCCTCATGTGCTGTCAGATCCACTTGGAATGAAGGTACAAACCCTCATGTGCTGTCAGCTCCACTTGGAATGAGGGTGCGAGCCCTCATGCGCTGTCAGCTCCACTTGGAATGAATGTACGAGCCCCCATGTGCTCTCCGTTCCACTTGGAATGAAGGTACGAGCCCTCACGCGCTGTCAGCTCCACTTGGTATGAAGGTACGAGCCCTCATGTGCTCTGACCTCCACCTGGAATGAAGGTACGAGCCCTTATGCGCAGTCAGCTCCACTTGGAATGAAGGTACGAGCCCTCATGCGCTGTCAGCTCCACTTGGTATGAAGGTACGAGCCCTCATGTGCTCTGACCTCCACCTGGAATGAAGGTACGAGCCCTTATGTGTTGTCAGCTCCATTTGGTATGAAGGTATTAGCCATCATGTGCTGTCAGCTCCACTTGGTATGAAGGTACGAGCCCTCATGTGCTGTCACCTCCACTTGGAATGAAGGTACGAGCCCTTATGTGCAGTCAGCTCCCCTTGGTATAAAGTTACGAGCCCTCATGTGCTGTCAGCTCCACTTGGAATGAAGGTACGAACCCACATGTACTGTCAGCTCCACTTGGAATGAAGGTGCGAGCCCTCATACGATGTCAGCTCCACTTGGAATGAAGGTACGAGCCCCCATGTGCTCTCCGTTCCACTTGGAATGAAGGTACGAACCCTCATGCGCTGTCAGCTCCACTTGGTATGAAGGTACGAGCCCTCATGTGCTCTGACCTCCACTTGGAATGAAGGTACGAGCCCTTATGTGTTGTCAGCTCCATTTGGTATGAAGGTATGAGCCCTCATGTGCTGTCAGCTCCACTTGAAATGAAGGTACAAGCCCTCATGCGCTGTCAGCTCCACTTGGTATGAAGGTACGAACCCTCATGTGCTGTCAGCTCCCCTTGCTATGAAGGTACGAGCCCTCATGCGCTGTCAGCTCCACTTGGAATAAAGGTACGAGCCCTCATGAGCTGTCAGCTCCACTTGGAATGAAGGTATGAGCCCCCATGTGCTCTCAGCTCCACTAGGAATGAAGGTACGAGCCCCCATGTGCTGTCAGCTCCACTTGGTATGAGGGTAGGGGCCCTCATGCGCTGTCAGCTCCACTTGGAATGAAGGTACGAGCCCTCATGCGCTGCCAGCTCCACTTGGAGTGTAGGTACGAGCCCTCATGCGCTGTCAGCTCCACTTGGAATGAAGGTACGAGCCCTCATGCGCTGTCAGCTCCACTTAGAATGAAGGTATGAGCCCCCATGTGCTCTCAGCTCCACTTGGAAATAAGGTACGAGCCCTCATGCGCTGTCAGCTCCACTTGGAATGAAGGTATGAGCCCTCATGTGATGTCAGCTTCACTTGGAATTAAGGTACAAGCCCTCATGTGCTGTCAGCTACACTTGAAATGTGGCTACGAGTCCTTATGTGCTGTCAGCTTCACTTGGTATAAAGGTACGAACCCTCATGCGCTGTCAGCTCCACTTGGAATGAAGGTACGAGACCTTATGTGGAGTCATCACTCTATTTGGAATGAAGGTACGAGCCCTCATGCGCTGTCAGCTCCACTTGGTATATAGGTACGAGCCCCTATGTGCTGTCAGCTCCATTTGGTATGAAGGTACGAGCCCTCATGTGCTGTCAGATCCACTTGGAATGAAGGTACAAACCCTCATGTGCTGTCAGCTCCACTTGGAATGAGGGTGCGAGCCCTCATGCGCTGTCAGCTCCACTTGGAATGAAGGTACGAGCCCCCATGTGCTCTCCGTTCCACTTGGAATGACGGTACGAGCCCTCACGCGCTGTCAGCTCCACTTGGTATGAAGGTACGAGCCCTCATGTGCTCTGACCTCCACTTGGAATGAAGGTACGAGCCCTCATGTGTTGTTATCAGATCCATTTGGTATGAAGGTATTAGCCATCATGTGCTGTCAGCTCCACTTGATATGAAGGTACGAGCCCTCATGTGCTGTCACCTCCACTTGGAATGAAGGTACGAGCCCTTATGTGCAGTCAGCTCCACTTGGTATAAAGTTACGAGCCCTCATGTGCTGTCAGCTCCACTTGGAATGAAGGTACGAACCCACATGTACTGTCAGCTCCACTTGGAATGAAGGTACGAGCCCCCATGTGCTCTCCGTTCCACTTGGAATGAAAGAACGAGCCCTCACGCGCTGTCAGCTCCGCTTGGAATGAAGGTACGAGCCCTCATGCGCTGTCAGCTCCACTTGGTATGAAGGTACGAGCCCTCATGTGCTCTGACCTCCACTTGGAATGAAGGTACGAGCCCTTATGTGTTGTCAGCTCCATTTGGTATGAAGGTATGAGCCCTCATGTGCTGTCAGCTCCACTTGAAATGAAGGTACGAGCCCTCTTGTGCTGTCAGCTCCCCTTGCTATGAAGGTACGAGCCCTCATGTGCTGTCAGCTCCACTTGGTATGAAGGTACGAGCCCTCATGTTCTGTCAGCTTTTCTTGCTATGAAGGTACAAGCCCTTATGTGCAGTCAGCTCCACTTGGTATGAAGGTACGAGCCCTCATGCGCTGTCAGCTCCCCTTGGTATGAAGGTACGAGCCCTCTTGCGCTGTCAGCTCCACTTGGAATGAAGGTACGAACCCTCATGTGTTGTCAGCTCCCCTTGGAATGAAGGTACAAGCCCCATGTGCTCTCAGCTCTACTTGGAATGAAGGTACGAGCCCTTATGTGCTGTCAGCTCCACTTGGAATGAAGGTACGAGCCCTTATGTGCTGTCAGCTCCACTTGGAATGAAGGTACAAGCCCTTTTGTGCTGTCAGCTCCACTTGGTATGAAGGTGCGATCCCTCATATGCTGTTAGCTCCACTCGGAATGAAGGTACGAGCCCTCATGTGCTCTCAGCTCCACTTGGTATGACGGTACAAGCCCTCATGTGCTGTCAGCTCCACTAGGAATAAAGGTAAGAGCCCTCATGTGCTCTCAGCTCCACTTGGTATGACAGTACGAGCCCTCATGTGCTATCAGCTTCACTTGGAATGAAGGTATGAGCCCCCATGTGCTCTCAGCCCCACTTGGTATGAGGGTACGAGCCCTCATGCGCTGTCAGCTCCACTTGGAATGAAGGAACGAGCCCTCATGCGCTGCCAGCTCCACTTGGAGTGTAGGTACGAGCCCTCATGCGCTGTCAGCTCCACTTGGAATAAAGGTACGAGCACTCATGAGCTGTCAGCTCCACTTGGAATGAAGGTATGAGCCCCCATGTGCTCTCAGCTCCACTAGGAAGGAAGGTACGAGCCCCCATGTGCTGTCAGCTCCACTTGGTATGAGGGTACGAGCCCTCATGCGCTGTCAGCTCCACTTGGAATGAAGGTACGAGCCCTCATGCGCTGCCAGCTCCACTTGGAGTGTAGGTACGAGCCCTCATGCGCTGTCAGCTCCACTTGGAATTAAGGTACGAGCCCTCATGCGCTGTCAGCTCCACTTGGAATGAAGGTATGAGCCCCCATGTGCTCTCAGCTCCACTTGGAAATAAGGTACGAGCCCTCATGCGCTGTCAGCTCCACTTGGAATGAAGGTATGAGCCCTCATGTGATGTCAGCTTCACTTGGAATGAAGGTATAAGCCCTCATGTGCTGTCAGCTACACTTGAAATGTGGCTACGAGTCCTTATGTGCTGTCATCTTCACTTGGTATAAAGGTACGAACCCTCATGCGCTGTCAGCTCCACTTGGAATGAAGGTACAAGCCCTTATGTGCAGTCATCACTCTATTTGGAATGAAGGTATGAGCCCTCATGCGCTGTCAGCTCCACTTGGTATGAAGGTGCGAGCCCCTATGTGCTGTCAGCTCCATTTGGTATGAAGGTACGAGCCCTCATGTGCTGTCAGATCCACTTGGAATGAAGGTACAAACCCTCATGTGCTGTCAGCTCCACTTGGAATGAGGGTGCGAGCCCTCATGCGCTGTCAGCTCCACTTGGAATGAATGTACGAGCCCCCATGTGCTCTCCGTTCCACTTGGAATGAAGGTACGAGCCCTCACGCGCTGTCAGCTCCACTTGGAATGAAGGTACGAGCCCTCATGCGCTGTCAGCTCCACTTGGTATGAAGGTACGAGCCCTCATGTGCTCTGACCTCCACCTGGAATGAAGGTACGAGCCCTTATGTGTTGTCAGCTCCATTTGGTATGAAGGTATTAGCCATCATGTGCTGTCAGCTCCACTTGGTATGAAGGTACGAGCCCTCATGTGCTGTCACCTCCACTTGGAATGAAGGTACGAGCCCTTATGTGCAGTCAGCTCCCCTTGGTATAAAGTTACGAGCCCTCATGTGCTGTCAGCTCCACTTGGAATGAAGGTACGAACCCACATGTACTGTCAGCTCCACTTGGAATGAAGGTGCGAGCCCTCATACGATGTCAGCTCCACTTGGAATGAAGGTACGAGCCCTCATGTGCTCTGACCTCCACTTGGAATGAAGGTACGAGCCCTTATGTGTTGTCAGCTCCATTTGGTATGAAGGTATGAGCCCTCATGTGCTGTCAGCTCCACTTGAAATGAAGGTACAAGCCCTCATGCGCTGTCAGCTCCACTTGGTATGAAGGTACGAACCCTCATGTGCTGTCAGCTCCCCTTGCTATGAAGGTACGAGCCCTCATGTGCTGTCAGCTCCACTTGGTATGAAGGTACGAGCCCTCATGTTCTGTCAGCTTTTCTTGCTATGAAGGTACAAGCCCTTATGTGCAGTCAGCTCAACTTGGTATGAAGGTACGAGCCCTCATGCGCTGTCAGCTCCCCTTGGTATGAAGGTACGAGCCCTCATGCGCTGTCAGCTCCACTTGGAATGAAGGTACGAACCCTCATGTGTTGTCAGCTCCCCTTGGAATGAAGGTACAAGCCCCATGTGCTCTCAGCTCTACTTGGAATGAAGGTACGAGCCCTCATGGGCTGTCAGCTCCACTTGGAATGAAGTTACGAGCCCTCATGTGCTGCCAGCTCCACTTGCTATGAAGGTACGAGCCCTCATGCGCTGTCAGCTCCACTTGGTATGAAGGTACGAGCCCGTATGTGCTGTCAGTTCCACTTGGAATGAAGGTACAAACCCTCATGTGCTATCAGCTCCACTAGTTATGAAGGTGCGTGCCCTCATGTGCTGTCAGTTCAACTTGGAATGAAGGTACGAACCCTCATGTGCTATCAGCTCCACTTGTTATGAAGGTGCGAGCCCTCATGTGCTGTCAGCTCCCCTTGCTATGAAGGTACGAGCCCTCATGTGCTGTCAGCTCCACTTGTTATGAAGGTGCGTGCCCTCATGTGCTGTCAGTTCCACTTGGAATGAACGTACGAACCCTCATGTGCTATCAGCTCCACTTGTTATGAAGGTGCGAGCCCACATGTGCTGTCAGCTCCCCTTGCTATGAAGGTACGAGCCCTCATGTGCTGTCAGCTCCACTTGGAATAAAGGTACAAGCCCTCATGTGCTGTCAGCTCCAATTGGAATGAATGTACGAGCCCTCATGTAATAATATAATAATCGTAATCATACGCTCTTGTATAGCGCCTTATCACAGTAAGGTCTCAAGGCGCTTGCTTTGGGAACCCGTCATGGTCTTTCCCTGCAAGATTACCCCTACTGGGCATCCCCAAGCTGAAGACCAGGCATTCCATCGCGGTGGGGCCGTAGTGGAGATTAAGCAAGCTATTGCCCAGAGTTGCAGAGTGTGAACCCACGATTCGAGTAGGCACCGAGGCGAGAATTATCGAGTCAGTGGACATTATGAGTTCAAGACCCTGCCGCTTTGGGAATTGAACCCTGGTCCCGGGTCTGACCTCTGCATCAGGGTCTGCCTCCTCTAACCGGTGAGCCACACTTCTCCATGTGCTGTCAGCTCCACTAGGAATTAAGGTACGAGCCCCCGTGTGCTGTCAGCTCCACTAGGAATGAAGGTACGAGCCCCCATGTGCTGTCAGTTCCACTTGGAATGAAGGTACGAGCCCTCATGTGCTGTCAGCTCCACTTGGAATGAAGGTACGAACCCTCATGTGCTGTCAGCTCCACTTGGAATGAAGGTGCGAGCCCTCATGCGCTGTCAGCTCCACTTGGAATGAAGGTACGAGCCCCCATGTGCTCTCCGTTCCACTTGGAATGAAGGTACGAGCCCTCACGCGCTGTCAGCTCCACTTGGTATGAAGGTACAAGCCCTCATGCGCTCTCAGCTCCACTTAGTATGAAGGTACGAGCCCTCATGTGCTCTGACCTCCACCTGGAATGAAGGTACGAGTCCTTATGTGTTGTCATCTCCATTTGGTATGATGGTATGAGCCCTCATGTGCTGTCAGCTCCACTCGGTATGAAGGTACGAACCCTCATGCGCTGTCAGCTCCACTTGGTATGAAGGTACAAGCCCTCATGTGCTGTCAGCTCCCCTTGCTATGAAGGTACGAGCCCTCGTGTACTGTCAGCTCCACTTGGTATGAAGGTACGAGCCCTCGTGTGCTGTCAGCTCCACTGGGTATGAAGGTACGAGCCCTCATGCGCTGTCAGCTCCCCTTGGTATTAAGGTACGAGCCCTCATGCGCTGTCAGCTCCACTTGGAATGAAGGTACGAACCCTCATTTGCTGTCAGCTCCCCTTGGAATGAAGGTACGAGCCCCCATGTATTGTATTGTATTGTGGCATACTTATATAGCGCAACCTGTCACCACCAAGGGCATCCTGGCGCTTTGAACCCTACTCAGTGGAAACAGTAGCTCAGCCTATCCTGGGAAGAGATGAGTTTTCAGAGCCTTTCTAAAGGAAAAGAGATCTCCAAGGCTTCTCAAGGATATGGGTAGGAAGTTCCAGAGTTTGGCTGCCGCTACTCTAAAGGAGCGGCCCCCCATCCTCATTCTCTGGAATCTTGGGACTACCAGTAGTCTGGATGACGAGGAGCGTAACACTCTGGAAGGACAATACCAGGCAAACATTCGCCGCAGAGGAATGGGGCCCAGGTCATGAATAGCCCTAAACACAATACACGCTGCTTTGTAGCGTACCCGTAGATGAACTGGCAGCCAATGAAGTTCTCGCAGTGCTGCCGTAGAAGAGCTATGGTAAGGGCGAGAAAGGGCGAGTTTAGCAGCGATATTTTGCACCCTTTGCAGCTTGCCCAAGAGTGTTACCGGGGCCTCCAGAAGTAGTGCGTTACAATAGTCAAGTCGACTAAGGATGGTACAACGCACTACTTCTGGTCTGGCTTGCACAGGGAGGAGAGGAAGGACCTTACGCAGCATACGAATCAGCATCATACATGTTGAAGAGATCTTATTCACATGTAGATCCAGCTGCAGGTTAGGCCCAAAAATGACGCCTAAATTGCGCGCTGATTGTGCCGCAGACACCGTCTCTGAGAAGGACGGTGGCCAGAAGTCCACTGGGAGGTCACGAGGAACTCGATCAGTAGAACAGTGTAAAACCTCCGTCTTGGTTCCGTTGAACTGTAACGAGTTCAACCGGAGCCAGTCTGCTGTCGCCTGCATGCACCGATGGAAAGTCTCCAGTGTGACTGCGTCCTGTCCCTCCAGAGAGAAGACCAGCTGGGTATCATCTGCATAATTACATGCAGAGATACCGAAGGTTTTAATGAGCTGGATTAGGGGGCGGAGGTAGACATTAAAGAGTATGGGGCTGATGGCCGAGCCCTGAGGTACTCCTTGTCCCACTCTCCGCTCCTCTGAACTGAAGGGGGGTAACGAAACCCGTTGCTGACGGCAGTCCAAATAGGAGATTAACCAATCCCTGGCCTTATCCCTGACCCCGCATTCCTTCAGCCTAGAAATCAGGGTGGGATGGCTGACCGTGTCGAACGCGGCCGACATGTCGAGCAGCACCAAGAATGCTGCCCGACCACTGTCGACTCGCGCCCGCAGATTGTCTAACACGGTCACCAGCGCAGATTCGGTCCCATGCGCTGGGCGGAAGCCAAATTGCGTCTCATCCAACCAGCTGTTCCCTTCTAGGAAGCTGGACAGAGCACGGGTGACCAGTTTTTCCATGATTTTAACGGGAAAAGGGAGCAGGGAATTTGGCCGGTAGTTAGAGAGGCAGGCAGGGTCGAGTGTAGGTTTTTTTAAGAGTGGAGATACCACTGCCTTCTTCCAGCAGCTCGGAACAGTAGCTGTCTCAAATGATTGACAGCAGATGGCGTGCAGGGGCTGGAAGAGGTCCTCTTGAAACACCTTCCATAGTCTTGGAGGGAGAGGATCCAGAGGCGAGCCAGAAGAAATCGTCAGAGCTAATTCGCCGAACTCCTTCAAGGATGGAAGGGGAAAGCTGCTCAGCTGGGGTCGACTGGCCTCGCTCGCCGGAGCTCCCAAACTGAGGGTCGGCTCCGAGGACGGAGAAGAGTGACCTCTCAGCTGGGGTCGACTGGCTACGGTCTCCGGAGCACCCAAACAGAGAGCCTGATCCAAAGTGGGGACAGAGGGGCCGCTCAGCTGGGGTCGACTGGCCTCGCTTGCCAGAGCGCCCAGACTGAGAGCAGGCTCCACCAGAAGGGGGAGAAGGCTACCCTGCTGAGGTCGACTGGCTACAATTGCCGGAGCTCCCAAGCAGGGAGCTGAATCAGGGGCTGCAAGGGGAGAGCAATTCAGCTGGGGTCGACTGGCCGCCGTCGCCGGAGCTCCCAGGCTGAGAGCCTGATCCAAAAGACAGAAAGGAGGGCTACTCAGCTGGGGTCGACTGGCTTCCGCCGCCGGAGCTCCCAAGCTGGGGGGCTGCTCATCAGGTCGGGGTCGACTGGAGGGCGTGACCGGAGCTTCCTGACAGAGATTAATAGCCCTCTGCAGGGGTCGACTGGCCATTTCCTCCGGAGCTCCCTCCTCAGTGGTAGAGTTCCGTGGATCCTGCAGACCTGCTAGGATTTTACAGATTTTTTCCTCAAAGGCGTCCGCCAGAGAGTCACAAAGCGCTTGCGACGAGGGAACAGCACTCGCCACACATGTAGGGTGAGCCAGGTCCTTAACGATTTTAAAAAGGGCCTGAGCCTTGTTTGGGGCCTGACTCAGAGTAAGTTCAAGAAAGGTTGCTTTCGCTATCTTGATTTGAGCTTTATATTTATGCATAGCCGACCTGAATGCAATTTTCTCGGAGTCAAGATACTGCTTCCTCCAGACCCTTTCCGCGCGTTTACAGTCGAGTTTGAGCTGGCGAAGTTCGCTCGTGTACCAAAAACTAGCTCGGTTCACCCTCCCTCGCGACTTCCGAAGGGGCGCCAACTTGTCCAGCGAGCTAGTAATAGATTGGCAGAAGAAGGTGTAACTATCTTCGACTGTGTTGCCAAGTTTGAAGTCCTCATCTAAGATGTTCGGCAATGGGACAGTATTTAGGATGCGGGACCAAGGCCTCTCTAGCTTAGCTAGAGGTAGTCCAGCCTTACGCGAGGTAGGGTCCTCCGACCAAAGGGAGAACTTGATCAAAAAGTGGTCCGTCCAGTATTGGCACTTGATGTCCCCGAGTGATGCCCATTGAGGATCCGCAAACACTAGGTCCAAAGTGTGGCCTTTCCGATGCGTGGAGGCATTCGCCAGCTGTACTAAGTTGATATCTGTACAGGCTTGGCTGAGAGAAAAAAGTGCACTGTCCAGCGAGCTGCCTGCCCACAGATTGAAATCTCCAAGAACTAATAACCTGGAGTGGGAGCTGGCAAGTTCATAGACCAGGTCGATGAAAAGGGGGATGGATGGTGCTGGTCCCGGGGGACGATAACAAAGAACCCCCGAGCAGCAGATCGACTCCTGCTGTTTGACTGAGAAACCCATCAGTTCAAATCCCGGTACCTCTCGGATCTTTAACTGGGAGAGGGTAAGCGAGTCTCTATGAATGAATCCAATTCCCCCTCCTCGGTTAAGTGGACGCGGTGAGTGACTAATTTTATATCCTGAAGGGCAAGCTAAGCCCAGCTCGACCTCACAGTCCTCCCGAGTCCACGTTTCTGTGAGAAAGAGGACATCGAGCTGTTCAGACTCAATGAGGAAGGCTATTTCCATGTGGTGCTTACAGAGAGATCTAACATTAAGCAGACCACAGGTAATTGGCTTAGAGGTAGACGGTCTGACCGGGTCCTGCCCAGGTCTGAGTTCAATGAGCTCACTCCGAGTGTAAGCTATGCGGTTTGAACCGAAGGGGCCAGAGGTAGCGGCCCTAAGCGCGTCCGTTGCGCGAACGGGCGCAAACGGGCTTACCTCTGGCGCACCTCCGGCGCGCCTACGACGCGCCCGCTGCGCGTCGATCCGTCCATCTTAAAGTACTATTACGCTGAGCGGAGGACCGCCTACTAGCCTCTTGCCTTACGCAAGATGGCCGCGGAGTGCCTCGCCTCACAGCCCAACCCAAGATGACGGACCCAGCTAAGCTGTCTGGCCTCGCCGAGTGCGAGGAGATGGAAACTTAAATGCAGGTGAGCCTCCCAAACTTCCCCGGCCTACGGACGCCGACAAAATGAAGTTACTCGGGGAATACTGACCAGAAGCGCTGACAAGAGAGAGTTTTTAAAGCGCTAGCGAGATAAGCGGAAAAGCGCTAATAAGTAGCTTTAAGCGCCGCAAGATAAAAAGCACAGCAGAGCACTTTTAAAATTATGAGTAAAAGGCGCGGCAGCTAATGCGCTGAAAGCAAGGTTCTAACTGACCTTACCTCAAAGATCCTTATGTAGCACCTCAGAGTGCGGAGGACCGCCTACTAGCCTCTTGCCTTACGCAAGATGGCCGCGGAGTGCCTCGCCTCACAGCCCAACCCAAGATGACGGACCCAGCTAAGCTGTCTGGCCTCGCCGAGTGCGAGGAGATGGAAACTTAAATGCAGGTGAGCCTCCCAAACTTCCCCGGCCTACGGACGCCGACAAAATGAAGTTACTCGGGGAATACTGACCAGAAGCGCTGACAAGAGAGAGTTTTTAAAGCGCTAGCGAGATAAGCGGAAAAGCGCTAATAAGTAGCTTTAAGCGCCGCAAGATAAAAAGCACAGCAGAGCACTTTTAAAATTATGAGTAAAAGGCGCGGCAGCTAATGCGCTGAAAGCAAGGTTCTAACTGACCTTACCTCAAAGATCCTTATGTAGCACCTCAGAGTGCGGAGGACCGCCTACTAGCCTCTTGCCTTACGCAAGATGGCCGCGGAGTGCCTCGCCTCACAGCCCAACCCAAGATGACGGACCCAGCTAAGCTGTCTGGCCTCGCCGAGTGCGAGGAGATGGAAACTTAAATGCAGGTGAGCCTCCCAAACTTCCCCGGCCTACGGACGCCGACAAAATGAAGTTACTCGGGGAATACTGACCAGAAGCGCTGACAAGAGAGAGTTTTTAAAGCGCTAGCGAGATAAGCGGAAAAGCGCTAATAAGTAGCTTTAAGCGCCGCAAGATAAAAAGCACAGCAGAGCACTTTTAAAATTATGAGTAAAAGGCGCGGCAGCTAATGCGCTGAAAGCAAGGTTCTAACTGACCTTACCTCAAAGATCCTTATGTAGCACCTCAGAGTGCGGAGGACCGCCTACTAGCCTCTTGCCTTACGCAAGATGGCCGCGGAGTGCCTCGCCTCACAGCCCAACCCAAGATGACGGACCCAGCTAAGCTGTCTGGCCTCGCCGAGTGCGAGGAGATGGAAACTTAAATGCAGGTGAGCCTCCCAAACTTCCCCGGCCTACGGACGCCGACAAAATGAAGTTACTCGGGGAATACTGACCAGAAGCGCTGACAAGAGAGAGTTTTTAAAGCGCTAGCGAGATAAGCGGAAAAGCGCTAATAAGTAGCTTTAAGCGCCGCAAGATAAAAAGCACAGCAGAGCACTTTTAAAATTATGAGTAAAAGGCGCGGCAGCTAATGCGCTGAAAGCAAGGTTCTAACTGACCTTACCTCAAAGATCCTTATGTAGCACCTCAGAGTGCGGAGGACCGCCTACTAGCCTCTTGCCTTACGCAAGATGGCCGCGGAGTGCCTCGCCTCACAGCCCAACCCAAGATGACGGACCCAGCTAAGCTGTCTGGCCTCGCCGAGTGCGAGGAGATGGAAACTTAAATGCAGGTGAGCCTCCCAAACTTCCCCGGCCTACGGACGCCGACAAAATGAAGTTACTCGGGGAATACTGACCAGAAGCGCTGACAAGAGAGAGTTTTTAAAGCGCTAGCGAGATAAGCGGAAAAGCGCTAATAAGTAGCTTTAAGCGCCGCAAGATAAAAAGCACAGCAGAGCACTTTTAAAATTATGAGTAAAAGGCGCGGCAGCTAATGCGCTGAAAGCAAGGTTCTAACTGACCTTACCTCAAAGATCCTTATGTAGCACCTCAGAGTGCGGAGGACCGCCTACTAGCCTCTTGCCTTACGCAAGATGGCCGCGGAGTGCCTCGCCTCACAGCCCAACCCAAGATGACGGACCCAGCTAAGCTGTCTGGCCTCGCCGAGTGCGAGGAGATGGAAACTTAAATGCAGGTGAGCCTCCCAAACTTCCCCGGCCTACGGACGCCGACAAAATGAAGTTACTCGGGGAATACTGACCAGAAGCGCTGACAAGACATGTGCTCTCAGCTCCACTTGGAATGAAGGTACGAGCCCTTAAGTGCTGTCAGCTCCCCTTGGAATGAAGGTATGAGCCCTTATGTTCTGTCAGCTCCACTTGGAATGAAGTTACGAGCCCTTATGTGCTGTCAGCTCCACTTGGTATGAAGGTGCGACCCCTCATACGCTGTCAGCTCCACTAGGAATAAAGGTAAGAGCCCTCATGTGCTCTCAGCTCCACTTGGTATGACAGTACGAGCCCTCATGTGCTGTCAGCTCCACTTGGAATGAAGGTACGAGCCCTCATGCGCTGCCAGCTCCACTTGGAGTGTAGGTACGAGCCCTCATGCGCTGTCAGCTCCACTTGGAATAAAGGTACGAGCCCTCATGAGCTGTCAGCTCCACTTGGAATGAAGGTATGAGCCCCCATGTGCTCTCAGCTCCACTAGGAATGAAGGTACGAGCCCCCATGTGCTGTCAGCTCCACTTGGTATGAGGGTAGGGGCCCTCATGCGCTGTCAGCTCCACTTGGAATGAAGGTACGAGCCCTCATGCGCTGCCATCTCCACTTGGAGTGTAGGTACGAGCCCTCATGCGCTGTCAGCTCCACTTGGAATGAAGGTACGAGCCCTCATGCGCTGTCAGCTCCACTTGGAATGAAGGTATGAGCCCCCATGTGCTCTCAGCTCCACTTAGAAGTAAGGTACGAGCCCTCATGCGCTGTCAGCTCCACTTGGAATGAAGGTATGAGCCCTCATGTGATGTCAGCTTCACTTGGAATGAAGGTACAAGCCCTCATGTGCTGTCAGCTACACTTGAAATGTGGCTACGAGTCCTTATGTGCTGTCAGCTTCACTTGGTATAAAGGTACGAACCCTCATGCGCTGTCAGCTCCACTTGGAATGAAGGTACGAGCCCTTATGTGCAGTCATCACTTTATTTGGAATGAAGGTACGAGCCCTCATGCGCTTTCAGCTCCACTTGGTATATAGGTACGAGCCCCTATGTGCTGTCAGCTCCATTTGGTATGAAGGTACGAGCCCTCATGTGCTGTCAGATCCACTTGGAATGAAGGTACAAACCCTCATGTGCTGTCAGCTCCACTTGGAATGAGGGTGCGAGCCCTCATGCGCTGTCAGCTCCACTTGGAATGAAGGTACGAGCCCCCATGTGCTCTCCGTTCCACTTGGAATGACGGTACGAGCCCTCACGCGCTGTCAGCTCCACTTGGTATGAAGGTACGAGCCCTCATGTGCTCTCAGCTCCACTTCCTATGAAGGTACAAGCCCTGATGTGCAGTCAGCTCCACTTGATATGAAGGTACGAGCCCTCTGGCGCTGTCAGCTCCCCTTGGTATGAAGGTACGAGCCCTCATGTGCTGTCAGCTTCACTTGGAATGAAGGTATGAGCCCCCATGTGCTCTCAGCTCCACTTGGTATGAGGGTACGAGCCCTCATGTGCTGTCAGCTCCACTTGGAATGAAGGTACGAGCCCTCATGCGCTGCCAGCTCCACTTGGAGTGTAGGTACGAGCCCTCATGCGCTGTCAGCTCCACTTGGAATAAAGGTACGAGCCCTCATGAGCTGTCAGCTCCACTTGGAATGAAGGTATGAGCCCCCATGTGCTCTCAGCTCCACTAGGAATGAAGGTACGAGCCCCCATGTGCTGTCAGCTCCACTTGGTATGAGGGTAGGGGCCCTCATGCGCTGTCAGCTCCACTTGGAATGAAGGTACGAGCCCTCATGCGCTGCCATCTCCACTTGGAGTGTAGGTACGAGCCCTCATGCGCTGTCAGCTCCACTTGAAATGAAGGTACGAGCCCTCATGCACTGTCAGCTCCACTTGGAATGAAGGTATGAGCCCCCATGTGCTCTCAGCTCCACTTGGAAGTAAGGTACGAGCCCTCATGCGCTGTCAGCTCCACTTGGAATGAAGGTATGAGCCCTCATGTGATGTCAGCTTCACTTGGAATGAAGGTACAAGCCCTCATGTGCTGTCAGCTACACTTGAAATGTGGCTACGAGTCCTTATGTGCTGTCAGATTCACTTGGTATAAAGGTACGAACCCTCATGCGCTGTCAGCTCCACTTGGAATGAAGGTACGAGCCCTTATGTGCAGTCATCACTCTATTTGGAATGAAGGTACGAGCCCTCATGCGCTTTCAGCTCCACTTGGTATATAGGTACGAGCCCCTCTGTGCTGTCAGCTCCATTTGGTATGAAGGTACGAGCCCTCATGTGCTGTCAGATCCACTTGGAATGAAGGTACAAACCCTCATGTGCTGTCAGCTCCACTTGGAATGAGGGTGCGAGCCTTCATGCGCTGTCAGCTCCACTTGGAATGAAGGTACGAGCCCCCATGTGCTCTCCGTTCCACTTGGAATGACGGTACGAGCCCTCACGCGCTGTCAGCTCCACTTGGTATGAAGGTACGAGCCCTCATGTGCTCTCAGCTCCACTTCCTATGAAGGTACAAGCCCTGATGTGCAGTCAGCTCCACTTGATATGAAGGTACGAGCCCTCATGCGCTGTCAGCTCCCCTTGGTATGAAGGTACGAGCCCTCATGCGCTGTCAGCTCCACTTGGAATGAAGGTACGAACCCTCATGTGCTGTCAGCTCCCCTTGGAATGAAGGTATGAGCCCTCATGTGCTGTCAGCTCCACTTGGAATGAAGGTGCGAGCCTTCATGTGCTGTCAGCTCCACTTGGAATGAAGGTACGAGCCCTCATGCGCTGTCAGCTCCACTTGGTATGAAGGTACGAGCCCCTATGTGCTGTCAGCTCCACTTGGTATGTAGGTACGAGTCCTCATGCGCTGTCAGCTCCACTTGGTATGAAGGTACGAGCCCGTATGTGCTGTCAGTTCCACTTGGAATGAAGGTACAAACCCTCATGTGCTATCAGCTCCACTAGTTATGAAGGTGCGTGCCCTCATGTGCTGTCAGTTCCACTTGGAATGAAGGTACGAACCCTCATGTGCTATCAGCTCCACTTGTTATGAAGGTGCGAGCCCTCATGTGCTGTCAGCTCCCCTTGCTATGAAGGTACGAGCCCTCATGTGCTGTCAGCTCCACTTGTTATGAAGGTGCGTGCCCTCATGTGCTGTCAGTTCCACTTGGAATGAACGTACGAACCCTCATGTGCTATCAGCTCCACTTGTTATGAAGGTGGGAGCCCTCATGTGCTGTCAGCTCCCCTTGCTATGAAGGTACGAGCCCTCATGTGCTGTCAGCTCCACTTGGAATAAAGGTACAAGCCCTCATGTGCTGTCAGCTCCAATTGGAATGAAGGTACGAGCCCTCATGTAATAATATAATAATCGTAATCATACGCTCTTGTATAGCGCCTTATCACAGTAAGGTCTCAAGGCGCTTGCTTTGGGAACCCGTCATGGTCTTTCCCTGCAAGATTACCCCTACTGGGCATCCCCAAGCTGAAGACCAGGCATCCCATCGCGGTGGGGCCGTAGTGGAGATTAAGCAAGCTATTGCCCAGAGTTGCAGAGTGTGAACCCACGATTCGAGTAGGCACCGAGGCGAGAATTATCGAGTCAGTGGACATTATGAGCTCAAGACCCTGCCGCGTCGGGAATTGAACCCTGGTCCCGGGTCTGACTTCTGCATCAGGGTCTGCCTCCTCTAACCGGTGAGCCACACTTCTCCATGTGCTGTCAGCTCCACTAGGAATTAAGGTACGAGCCCCCGTGTGCTGTCAGCTCCACTAGGAATGAAGGTACGAGCCCCCATGTGCTGTCAGTTCCACTTGGAATGAAGGTACGAGCCCTCATGTGCTATCAGCTCCACTTGTTCTGAAGGTACGAGCCCCCATGTGCTGTCAGTTCCACTTGGAATGAAGGTACGAGCCCTCTTGTGCTGTCAGCTCCACTTGTTATGAAGGTACGAGCCCTCAAGTGCTGTCAGCTCCACTTGGAATGAAGGTATGAGCCCCCATTGTGCTCTCAGCTCCACTTGGTGTAAAGGTACGAGCCCTCATGTGCTCTCAGCTCCACTTCCTATGTAGGTACAAGCCCTGATGTGCAGTCAGCTCCACTTGATATGAAGGTACAAGCCCTCATGCGCTGTCAGCTCCCCTTGGTATGAAGGTATGAGCCCTCATGCGCTGTCAGCTCCACTTGGAATGAAGGTACGAACCCTCATGTGCCCTCAGCTCCCCTTGGAATGAAGGTGCGAGCCTTCATGTGCTGTCAGCTCCACTTGGAATGAAGTTACGAGCCCTCATGCGCTGTCAGCTCCCCTTGGAATGAAGGTACGAGCCCTCATGCGCTGTCAACTCCACTTGGTATGAAGGTACGAGCCCCTATGTGCTTTCAGCTCCCCTTGGTATGTAGGTACGAGCCCTCATGCGCTGTCAGCTCCACTTGGTATGAAGGCACGAGCCCGTATGTGCTGTCAGCTCCACTTGCTATGAAGGTTCAAGCGCTTATGTGCTATCAGCTCCACTTGGTATGAAGGTACGAGCCCTCATGTGCAGTCACCTCCACTTGGAATGAAGGTACAAGCCCTTATGTGCAGTCAGCTCCACTTGGTATGAAGGTACGAGCCCTCATGTGCTGTCAGCTCCACTTGGAATGAAGGTACGAACCCTCATGTGCTGTCAGCTCCACTTGGAATGAAGGTACGAGCCCTCATGTGCTGTCAGCTCCACTTGGTATGAAGGTACAAGCCCTCATGCGCTCTCAGCTCCACTTAGTATGAAGGTACGAGCCCTCATGTGCTCTGACCTCCACCTGGAATGAAGGTACGAGCCCTTATGTGTTGTCATCTCCATTTGGTATGATGGTATGAGCCCTCATGTGCTGTCAGCTCCACTCGGTATGAAGGTACGAACCCTCATGCGCTGTCAGCTCCACTTGGTATGAAGGTACAAGCCCTCATGTGCTGTCAGCTCCCCTTGCTATGAAGGTACGAGCCCTCGTGTACTGTCAGCTCCACTTGGTATGAAGGTACGAGCCCTCGTGTGCTGTCAGCTCCACTGGGTATGAAGGTACGAGCCCTCATGCGCTGTCAGCTCCCCTTGGTATTAAGGTACGAGCCCTCATGCGCTGTCGGCTCCACTTGGAATGAAGGTACGAACCCTCATTTGCTGTCAGCTCCCCTTGGAATGAAGGTACGAGCCCCCATGTGCTCTCAGCTCCACTTGGAATGAAGGTACGAGCCCTTAAGTGCTGTCAGCTCCCCTTGGAATGAAGGTATGAGCCCTTATGTTCTGTCAGCTCCACTTGGAATGAAGTTACGAGCCCTTATGTGCTGTCAGCTCCACTTGGTATGAAGGTGCGACCCCTCATACGCTGTCAGCTCCACTAGGAATAAAGGTAAGAGCCCTCATGTGCTCTCAGCTCCACTTGGTATGACAGTACGAGCCCTCATGTGCTGTCAGCTTCACTTGGAATGAAGGTATGAGCCCCCATGTGCTCTCAGCTCCACTTGGTATGAGGGTACGAGCCCTCATGCGCTGTCAGCTCCACTTGGAATGAAGGTACGAGCCCTCATGCGCTGCCAGCTCCACTTGGAGTGTAGGTACGAGCCCTCATGCGCTGTCAGCTCCACTTGGAATAAAGGTACGAGCCCTCATGAGCTGTCAGCTCCACTTGGTATGAGGGTACTAGCCCTCATGCGCTGTCAGCTCCACTTGGAATGAAGGTACGAGCCCTCATGCGCTGCCAGCTCCACTTGGAGTGTAGGTACGAGCCCTCATGCGCTGTCAGCTCCACTTGGAATAAAGGTACGAGCCCTCATGAGCTGTCAGCTCCACTTGGAATGAAGGTATGAGCCCCCATGTGCTCTCAGCTCCACTAGGAATGAAGGTACGAGCCCCCATGTGCTGTCAGCTCCACTTGGTATGAGGGTAGGGGCCCTCATGCGCTGTCAGCTCCACTTGGAATGAAGGTACGAGCCCTCATGCGCTGCCAGCTCCACTTGGAGTGTAGGTACGAGCCCTCATGCGCTGTCAGCTCCACTTGGAATGAAGGTACGAGCCCTCATGCGCTGTCAGCTCCACTTAGAATGAAGGTATGAGCCCCCATGTGCTCTCAGCTCCACTTGGAAATAAGGTACAAGCCCTCATGCGCTGTCAGCTCCACTTGGAATGAAGGTATGAGCCCTCATGTGATGTCAGCTTCACTTGGAATGAAGGTACAAGCCCTCATGTGCTGTCAGCTACACTTGAAATGTGGCTACGAGTCCTTATGTGCTGTCAGCTTCACTTGGTATAAAGGTACGAACCCTCATGCGCTGTCAGCTCCACTTGGAATGAAGGTACGAGACCTTATGTGGAGTCATCACTCTATTTGGAATGAAGGTACGAGCCCTCATGCGCTGTCAGCTCCACTTGGTATATAGGTACGAGCCCCTATGTGCTGTCAGCTCCATTTGGTATGAAGGTACGAGCCCTCATGTGCTGTCAGATCCACTTGGAATGAAGGTACAAACCCTCATGTGCTGTCAGCTCCACTTGGAATGAGGGTGCGAGCCCTCATGCGCTGTCAGCTCCACTTGGAATGAAGGTACGAGCCCCCATGTGCTCTCCGTTCCACTTGGAATGACGGTACGAGCCCTCACGCGCTGTCAGCTCCACTTGGTATGAAGGTACGAGCCCTCATGTGCTCTGACCTCCACTTGGAATGAAGGTACGAGCCCTCATGTGTTGTTATCAGATCCATTTGGTATGAAGGTATTAGCCATCATGTGCTGTCAGCTCCACTTGATATGAAGGTACGAGCCCTCATGTGCTGTCACCTCCACTTGGAATGAAGGTACGAGCCCTTATGTGCAGTCAGCTCCACTTGGTATAAAGTTACGAGCCCTCATGTGCTGTCAGCTCCACTTGGAATGAAGGTACGAACCCACATGTACTGTCAGCTCCACTTGGAATGAAGGTACGAGCCCCCATGTGCTCTCCGTTCCACTTGGAATGAAAGAACGAGCCCTCACGCGCTGTCAGCTCCGCTTGGAATGAAGGTACGAGCCCTCATGCGCTGTCAGCTCCACTTGGTATGAAGGTACGAGCCCTCATGTGCTCTGACCTCCACTTGGAATGAAGGTACGAGCCCTTATGTGTTGTCAGCTCCATTTGGTATGAAGGTATGAGCCCTCATGTGCTGTCAGCTCCACTTGAAATGAAGGTACGAGCCCTCATGTACTGTCAGCTCCCCTTGCTATGAAGGTACGAGCCCTCATGTGCTGTCAGCTCCACTTGGTATGAAGGTACGAGCCCTCATGTTCTGTCAGCTTTTCTTGCTATGAAGGTACAAGCCCTTATGTGCAGTCAGCTCCACTTGGCATGAAGGTACGAGCCCTCATGCGCTGTCAGCTCCCCTTGGTATGAAGGTACGAGCCCTCATGCGCTGTCAGCTCCACTTGGAATGAAGGTACGAACCCTCATGTGTTGTCAGCTCCCCTTGGAATGAAGGTACAAGCCCCATGTGCTCTCAGCTCTACTTGGAATGAAGGTACGAGCCCTTATGTGCTGTCAGCTCCACTTGGAATGAAGGTACGAGCCCTCATGTGCTGTCAGCTCCACTTGGAATGAAGGTACGAGCCCTCATGCGCTGCCAGCTCCACTTGGAGTGTAGGTACGAGCCCTCATGCGCTGTCAGCTCCACTTGGAATAAAGGTACGAGCCCTCATGAGCTGTCAGCTCCACTTGGAATGAAGGTATGAGCCCCCATGTGCTCTCAGCTCCACTAGGAATGAAGGTACGAGCCCCCATGTGCTGTCAGCTCCACTTGGTATGAGGGTAGGGGCCCTCATGCGCTGTCAGCTCCACTTGGAATGAAGGTACGAGCCCTCATGCGCTGCCATCTCCACTTGGAGTGTAGGTACGAGCCCTCATGCGCTGTCAGCTCCACTTGGAATGAAGGTACGAGCCCTCATGCGCTGTCAGCTCCACTTGGAATGAAGGTATGAGCCCCCATGTGCTCTCAGCTCCACTTAGAAGTAAGGTACGAGCCCTCATGCGCTGTCAGCTCCACTTGGAATGAAGGTATGAGCCCTCATGTGATGTCAGCTTCACTTGGAATGAAGGTACAAGCCCTCATGTGCTGTCAGCTACACTTGAAATGTGGCTACGAGTCCTTATGTGCTGTCAGCTTCACTTGGTATAAAGGTACGAACCCTCATGCGCTGTCAGCTCCACTTGGAATGAAGGTACGAGCCCTTATGTGCAGTCATCACTTTATTTGGAATGAAGGTACGAGCCCTCATGCGCTTTCAGCTCCACTTGCTATATAGGTACGAGCCCCTATGTGCTGTCAGCTCCATTTGGTATGAAGGTACGAGCCCTCATGTGCTGTCAGATCCACTTGGAATGAAGGTACAAACCCTCATGTGCTGTCAGCTCCACTTGGAATGAGGGTGCGAGCCCTCATGCGCTGTCAGCTCCACTTGGAATGAAGGTACGAGCCCCCATGTGCTCTCCGTTCCACTTGGAATGACAGTACGAGCCCTCACGCGCTGTCAGCTCCACTTGGTATGAAGGTACGAGCCCTCATGTGCTCTCAGCTCCACTTCCTATGAAGGTACAAGCCCTGATGTGCAGTCAGCTCCACTTGATATGAAGGTACGAGCCCTCTGGCGCTGTCAGCTCCCCTTGCTATGAAGGTACGAGCCCTCATGTGCTGTCAGCTTCACTTGGAATGAAGGTATGAGCCCCCATGTGCTCTCAGCTCCACTTGGTATGAGGGTACGAGCCCTCATGTGCTGTCAGCTCCACTTGGAATGAAGGTACGAGCCCTCATGCGCTGCCAGCTCCACTTGGAGTGTAGGTACGAGCCCTCATGCGCTGTCAGCTCCACTTGGAATAAAGGTACGAGCCCTCATGAGCTGTCAGCTCCACTTGGAATGAAGGTATGAGCCCCCATGTGCTCTCAGCTCCACTAGGAATGAAGGTACGAGCCCCCATGTGCTGTCAGCTCCACTTGGTATGAGGGTAGGGGCCCTCATGCGCCGTCAGCTCCACTTGGAATGAAGGTACGAGCCCTCATGCGCTGCCATCTCCACTTGGAGTGTAGGTACGAGCCCTCATGCGCTGTCAGCTCCACTTGGAATGAAGGTACGAGCCCTCATGCGCTGTCAGCTCCACTTGGAATGAAGGTATGAGCCCCCATGTGCTCTCAGCTCCACTTGGAAGTAAGGTACGAGCCCTCATGCGCTGTCAGCTCCACTTGGAATGAAGGTATGAGCCCTCATGTGATGTCAGCTTCACTTGGAATGAAGGTACAAGCCCTCATGTGCTGTCAGCTACACTTGAAATGTGGCTACGAGTCCTTATGTGCTGTCAGATTCACTTGGTATAAAGGTACGAACCCTCATGCGCTGTCAGCTCCACTTGGAATGAAGGTACGAGCCCTTATGTGCAGTCATCACTCTATTTGGAATGAAGGTACGAGCCCTCATGCGCTTTCAGCTCCACTTGGTATATAGGTACGAGCCCCTCTGTGCTGTCAGCTCCATTTGGTATGAAGGTACGAGCCCTCATGTGCTGTCAGATCCACTTGGAATGAAGGTACAAACCCTCATGTGCTGTCAGCTCCACTTGGAATGAGGGTGCGAGCCCTCATGCGCTGTCAGCTCCACTTGGAATGAAGGTACGAGCCCCCATGTGCTCTCCGTTCCACTTGGAATGACGGTACGAGCCCTCACGCGCTGTCAGCTCCACTTGGTATGAAGGTACGAGCCCTCATGTGCTCTCAGCTCCACTTCCTATGAAGGTACAAGCCCTGATGTGCAGTCAGCTCCATTTGATATGAAGGTACGAGCCCTCATGCGCTGTCAGCTCCCCTTGGTATGAAGGTACGAGCCCTCATGCGCTGTCAGCTCCACTTGGAATGAAGGTACGAACCCTCATGTGCTGTCAGCTCCCCTTGGAATGAAGGTATGAGCCCTCATGTGCTGTCAGCTCCACTTGGAATGAAGGTGCGAGCCTTCATGTGCTGTCAGCTCCACTTGGAATGAAGGTACGAGCCCTCATGCGCTGTCAGCTCCACTTGGTATGAAGGTACGAGCCCCTATGTGCTGTCAGCTCCACTTGGTATGTAGGTACGAGTCCTCATGCGCTGTCAGCTCCACTTGGTATGAAGGTACGAGCCCGTATGTGCTGTCAGTTCCACTTGGAATGAAGGTACAAACCCTCATGTGCTATCAGCTCCACTAGTTATGAAGGTGCGTGCCCTCATGTGCTGTCAGTTCCACTTGGAATGAACGTACGAACCCTCATGTGCTATCAGCTCCACTTGTTATGAAGGTACGAGCCCTCATGTGCTGTCAGCTCCACTTGGAATAAAGGTACAAGCCCTCATGTGCTGTCAGCTCCAATTGGAATGAAGGTACGAGCCCCCATGTAATAATATAATAATCGTAATCATACGCTCTTGTATAGCGCCTTATCACAGTAAGGTCTCAAGGCGCTTGCTTTGGGAACCCGTCATGGTCTTTCCCTGCAAGATTACCCCTACTGGGCATCCCCAAGCTGAAGACCAGGCATCCCATCGCGGTGGGGCCGTAGTGGAGATTAAGCAAGCTATTGCCCAGAGTTGCAGAGTGTGAACCCACGATTCGAGTAGGCACCGAGGCGAGAATTATCGAGTCAGTGGACATTATGAGCTCAAGACCCTGCCGCGTCGGGAATTGAACCCTGGTCCCGGGTCTGACTTCTGCATCAGGGTCTGCCTCCTCTAACCGGTGAGCCACACTTCTCCATGTGCTGTCAGCTCCACTAGGAATTAAGGTACGAGCCCCCGTGTGCTGTCAGCTCCACTAGGAATGAAGGTACGAGCCCCCATGTGCTGTCAGTTCCACTTGGAATGAAGGTACGAGCCCTCATGTGCTATCAGCTCCACTTGTTCTGAAGGTACGAGCCCCCATGTGCTGTCAGTTCCACTTGGAATGAAGGTACGATCCCTCTTGTGCTGTCAGCTCCACTTGTTATGAAGGTACGAGCCCTCAAGTGCTGTCAGCTCCACTTGGAATGAAGGTATGAGCCCCCATTGTGCTCTCAGCTCCACTTGGTGTAAAGGTACGAGCCCTCATGTGCTCTCAGCTCCACTTCCTATGTAGGTACAAGCCCTGATGTGCAGTCAGCTCCACTTGATATGAAGGTACGAGCCCTCATGCGCTGTCAGCTCCCCTTGGTATGAAGGTATGAGCCCTCATGCGCTGTCAGCTCCACTTGGAATGAAGGTACGAACCCTCATGTGCCCTCAGCTCCCCTTGGAATGAAGGTATGAGCCCTCATGTGCTGTCAGCTCCACTTGGAATGAAGGTGCGAGCCTTCATGTGCTGTCAGCTCCACTTGGAATGAAGTTACGAGCCCTCATGCGCTGTCAGCTCCCCTTGGAATGAAGGTACGAGCCCTCATGCGCTGTCAACTCCACTTGGTATGAAGGTACGAGCCCCTATGTGCTTTCAGCTCCCCTTGGTATGTAGGTACGAGCCCTCATGCGCTGTCAGCTCCACTTGGTATGAAGGCACGAGCCCGTATGTGCTGTCAGCTCCACTTGCTATGAAGGTTCAAGCGCTTATGTGCTATCAGCTCCACTTGGTATGAAGGTACGAGCCCTCATGTGCAGTCACCTCCACTTGGAATGAAGGTACAAGCCCTTATGTGCAGTCAGCTCCACTTGGTATGAAGGTACGAGCCCTAATGTGCTGTCAGCTCCACTTGGAATGAAGGTACGAACCCTCATGTGCTGTCAGCTCCACTTGGAATGAAGGTGCGAGCCCTCATGCGCTGTCAGCTCCACTTGGAATGAAGGTACGAGCCCCCATGTGCTCTCCGTTCCACTTGGAATGAAGGTACGAGCCCTCACGCGCTGTCAGCTCCACTTGGTATGAAGGTACAAGCCCTCATGCGCTCTCAGCTCCACTTAGTATGAAGGTACGAGCCCTCATGTGCTCTGACCTCCACCTGGAATGAAGGTACGAGCCCTTATGTGTTGTCATCTCCATTTGGTATGATGGTATGAGCCCTCATGTGCTGTCAGCTCCACTCGGTATGAAGGTACGAACCCTCATGCGCTGTCAGCTCCACTTGGTATGAAGGTACAAGCCCTCATGTGCTGTCAGCTCCCCTTGCTATGAAGGTACGAGCCCTCGTGTACTGTCAGCTCCACTTGGTATGAAGGTACGAGCCCTCGTGTGCTGTCAGCTCCACTGGGTATGAAGGTACGAGCCCTCATGCGCTGTCAGCTCCCCTTGGTATTAAGGTACGAGCCCTCATGCGCTGTCGGCTCCACTTGGAATGAAGGTACGAACCCTCATTTGCTGTCAGCTCCCCTTGGAATGAAGGTACGAGCCCCCATGTGCTCTCAGCTCCACTTGGAATGAAGGTACGAGCCCTTAAGTGCTGTCAGCTCCCCTTGGAATGAAGGTATGAGCCCTTATGTTCTGTCAGCTCCACTTGGAATGAAGTTACGAGCCCTTATGTGCTGTCAGCTCCACTTGGTATGAAGGTGCGACCCCTCATACGCTGTCAGCTCCACTAGGAATAAAGGTAAGAGCCCTCATGTGCTCTCAGCTCCACTTGGTATGACAGTACGAGCCCTCATGTGCTGTCAAGTTCACTTGGAATGAAGGTATGAGCCCCCATGTGCTCTCAGCTCCACTTGGTATGAGGGTACGAGCCCTCATGCGCTGTCAGCTCCACTTGGAATGAAGGTACGAGCCCTCATGCGCTGCCAGCTCCACTTGGAGTGTAGGTACGAGCCCTCATGCGCTGTCAGCTCCACTTGGAATAAAGGTACGAGCCCTCATGAGCTGTCAGCTCCACTTGGTATGAGGGTACTAGCCCTCATGCGCTGTCAGCTCCACTTGGAATGAAGGTACGAGCCCTCATGCGCTGCCAGCTCCACTTGGAGTGTAGGTACGAGCCCTCATGCGCTGTCAGCTCCACTTGGAATAAAGGTACGAGCCCTCATGAGCTGTCAGCTCCACTTGGAATGAAGGTATGAGCCCCCATGTGCTCTCAGCTCCACTAGGAATGAAGGTACGAGCCCCCATGTGCTGTCAGCTCCACTTGGTATGAGGGTAGGGGCCCTCATGCGCTGTCAGCTCCACTTGGAATGAAGGTACGAGCCCTCATGCGCTGCCAGCTCCACTTGGAGTGTAGGTACGAGCCCTCATGCGCTGTCAGCTCCACTTGGAATGAAGGTACGAGCCCTCATGCGCTGTCAGCTCCACTTAGAATGAAGGTATGAGCCCCCATGTGCTCTCAGCTCCACTTGGAAATAAGGTACGAGCCCTCATGCGCTGTCAGCTCCACTTGGAATGAAGGTATGAGCCCTCATGTGATGTGAGCTTCACTTGGAATGAAGGTACAAGCCCTCATGTGCTGTCAGCTACACTTGAAATGTGGCTACGAGTCCTTATGTGCTGTCAGCTTCACTTGGTATAAAGGTACGAACCCTCATGCGCTGTCAGCTCCACTTGGAATGAAGGTACGAGACCTTATGTGGAGTCATCACTCTATTTGGAATGAAGGTACGAGCCCTCATGCGCTGTCAGCTCCACTTGGTATATAGGTACGAGCCCCTATGTGCTGTCAGCTCCATTTGGTATGAAGGTACGAGCCCTCATGTGCTGTCAGATCCACTTGGAATGAAGGTACAAACCCTCATGTGCTGTCAGCTCCACTTGGATTGAGGGTGCGAGCCCTCATGCGCTGTCAGCTCCACTTGGAATGAAGGTACGAGCCCCCATGTGCTCTCCGTTCCACTTGGAATGACGGTACGAGCCCTCACGCGCTGTCAGCTCCACTTGGTATGAAGGTACGAGCCCTCATGTGCTCTGACCTCCACTTGGAATGAAGGTACGAGCCCTCATGTGTTGTTATCAGATCCATTTGGTATGAAGGTATTAGCCATCATGTGCTGTCAGCTCCACTTGATATGAAGGTACGAGCCCTCATGTGCTGTCACCTCCACTTGGAATGAAGGTACGAGCCCTTATGTGCAGTCAGCTCCACTTGGTATAAAGTTACGAGCCCTCATGTGCTGTCAGCTCCACTTGGAATGAAGGTACGAACCCACATGTACTGTCAGCTCCACTTGGAATGAAGGTACGAGCCCCCATGTGCTCTCCGTTCCACTTGGAATGAAAGAACGAGCCCTCACGCGCTGTCAGCTCCGCTTGGAATGAAGGTACGAGCCCTCATGCGCTGTCAGCTCCACTTGGTATGAAGGTACGAGCCCTCATGTGCTCTGACCTCCACTTGGAATGAAGGTACGAGCCCTTATGTGTTGTCAGCTCCATTTGGTATGAAGGTATGAGCCCTCATGTGCTGTCAGCTCCACTTGAAATGAAGGTACGAGCCCTCATGTGCTGTCAGCTCCCCTTGCTATGAAGGTACGAGCCCTCATGTGCTGTCAGCTCCCCTTGGTATGAAGGTACGAGCCCTCATGCGCTGTCAGCTCCACTTGGAATGAAGGTACGAACCCTCATGTGTTGTCAGCTCCCCTTGGAATGAAGGTACAAGCCCCATGTGCTCTCAGCTCTACTTGGAATGAAGGTACGAGCCCTTATGTGCTGTCAGCTCCACTTGGAATGAAGGTACGAGCCCTTAAGTGCTGTCAGCTCCACTTGGAATGAAGGTACAAGCCCTTTTGTGCTGTCAGCTCCACTTGGTATGAAGGTGCGATCCCTCATATGCTGTTAGCTCCACTCGGAATGAAGGTACGAGCCCTCATGTGCTCTCAGCTCCACTTGGTATGACGGTACAAGCCCTCATGTGCTGTCAGCTCCACTAGGAATAAAGGTAAGAGCCCTCATGTGCTCTCAGCTCCACTTGGTATGACAGTACGAGCCCTCATGTGCTATCAGCTTCACTTGGAATGAAGGTATGAGCCCCCATGTGCTCTCAGCTCCACTTGGTATGAGGGTACGAGCCCTCATGCGCTGTCAGCTCCACTTGGAATGAAGGAACGAGCCCTCATGCGCTGCCAGCTCCACTTGGAGTGTAGGTACGAGCCCTCATGCGCTGTCAGCTCCACTTGGAATAAAGGTACGAGCACTCATGAGCTGTCAGCTCCACTTGGAATGAAGGTATGAGCCCCCATGTGCTCTCAGCTCCACTAGGAAGGAAGGTACGAGCCCCCATGTGCTGTCAGCTCCACTTGGTATGAGGGTACGAGCCCTCATGCGCTGTCAGCTCCACTTGGAATGAAGGTACGAGCCCTCATGCGCTGCCAGCTCCACTTGGAGTGTAGGTACGAGCCCTCATGCGCTGTCAGCTCCACTTGGAATTAAGGTACGAGCCCTCATGCGCTGTCAGCTCCACTTGGAATGAAGGTATGAGCCCCCATGCGCTCTCAGCTCCACTTGGAAATAAGGTACGAGCCCTCATGCGCTGTCAGCTCCACTTGGAATGAAGGTATGAGCCCTCATGTGATGTCAGCTTCACTTGGAATGAAGGTATAAGCCCTCATGTGCTGTCAGCTACACTTGAAATGTGGCTACGAGTCCTTATGTGCTGTCATCTTCACTTGGTATAAAGGTACGAACCCTCATGCGCTGTCAGCTCCACTTGGAATGAAGGTACAAGCCCTTATGTGCAGTCATCACTCTATTTGGAATGAAGGTACGAGCCCTCATGCGCTGTCAGCTCCACTTGGTATGAAGGTACGAGCCCCCATGTGCTCTCCGTTCCACTTGGAATGAAGGTACGAGCCCTCACGCGCTGTCAGCTCCACTTGGAATGAAGGTACGAGCCCTCATGCGCTGTCAGCTCCACTTGGTATGAAGGTACGAGCCCTCATGTGCTCTGACCTCCACTTGGAATGAAGGTACGAGCCCTTATGTGTTGTCAGCTCCATTTGGTATGAAGGTATTAGCCATCATGTGCTGTCAGCTCCACTTGGTATGAAGGTACGAGCCCTCATGTGCTGTCACCTCCACTTGGAATGAAGGTACGAGCCCTTATGTGCAGTCAGCTCCACTTGGTATAAAGTTACGAGCCCTCATGTGCTGTCAGCTCCACTTGGAATGAAGGTACGAACCCACATGTACTGTCAGCTCCACTTGGAATGAAGGTGCGAGCCCTCATACGATGTCAGCTCCACTTGGAATGAAGGTACGAGCCCCCATGTGCTCTCCGTTCCACTTGGAATGAAGGTACGAACCCTCATGCGCTGTCAGCTCCACTTGGTATGAAGGTACGAGCCCTCATGTGCTCTGACCTCCACTTGGAATGAAGGTACGAGCCCTTATGTGTTGTCAGCTCCATTTGGTATGAAGGTATGAGCCCTCATGTGCTGTCAGCTCCACTTGAAATGAAGGTACAAGCCCTCATGCGCTGTCAGCTCCACTTGGTATGAAGGTACGAGCCCTCATGTGCTGTCAGCTCCCCTTGCTATGAAGGTACGAGCCCTCATGTGCTGTCAGCTCCACTTGGTATGAAGGTACGAGCTCTCATGTTCTGTCAGCTTTTCTTGCTATGAAGGTACAAGCCCTTATGTGCAGTCAGCTCAACTTGGTATGAAGGTACGAGCCCTCATGCGCTGTCAGCTCCCCTTGGTATGAAGGTACGAGCCCTCATGCGCTGTCAGCTCCACTTGGAATGAAGGTATGAGCCCCCATGTGCTCTCAGCTCCACTAGGAAGGAAGGTACGAGCCCCCATGTGCTGTCAGCTCCACTTGGTATGAGGGTACGAGCCCTCATGCGCTGTCAGCTCCACTTGGAATGAAGGTACGAGCCCTCATGCGCTGCCAGCTCCACTTGGAGTGTAGGTACGAGCCCTCATGCGCTGTCAGCTCCACTTGGAATTAAGGTACGAGCTCTCATGCGCTGTCAGCTCCACTTGGAATGAAGGTATGAGCCCCCATGTGCTCTCAGCTCCACTTGGAAATAAGGTACGAGCCCTCATGCGCTGTCAGCTCCACTTGGAATGAAGGTATGAGCCCTCATGTGATGTCAGCTTCACTTGGAATGAAGGTATAAGCCCTCATGTGCTGTCAGCTACACTTGAAATGTGGCTACGAGTCCTTATGTGCTGTCATCTTCACTTGGTATAAAGGTACGAACCCTCATGCGCTGTCAGCTCCACTTGGAATGAAGGTACAAGCCCTTATGTGCAGTCATCACTCTATTTGGAATGAAGGTACGAGCCCTCATGCGCTGTCAGCTCCATTTGGTATGAAGGTACGAGCCCTCATGTGCTGTCAGATCCACTTGGAATGAAGGTACAAACCCTCATGTGCTGTCAGCTCCACTTGGAATGAGGGTGCGAGCCCTCATGCGCTGTCAGCTCCACTTGGAATGAAGGTACGAGCCCCCATGTGCTCTCCGTTCCACTTGGAATGAAGGTACGAGCCCTCACGCGCTGTCAGCTCCACTTGGAATGAAGGTACGAGCCCTCATGCGCTGTCAGCTCCACTTGGTATGAAGGTACGAGCCCTCATGTGCTCTGACCTCCACTTGGAATGAAGGTACGAGCCCTTATGTGTTGTCAGCTCCATTTGGTATGAAGGTATTAGCCATCATGTGCTGTCAGCTCCACTTGGTATGAAGGTACGAGCCCTCATGTGCTGTCACCTCCACTTGGAATGAAGGTACGAGCCCCTATGTGCAGTCAGCTCCACTTGGTATAAAGTTACGAGCCCTCATGTGCTGTCAGCTCCACTTGGAATGAAGGTACGAACCCACATGTACTGTCAGCTCCACTTGGAATGAAGGTGCGAGCCCTCATACGATGTCAGCTCCACTTGGAATGAAGGTACGAGCCCCCATGTGCTCTCCGTTCCACTTGGAATGAAGGTACGAACCCTCATGCGCTGTCAGCTCCACTTGGTATGAAGGTACGAGCCCTCATGTGCTCTGACCTCCACTTGGAATGAAGGTACGAGCCCTTATGTGTTGTCAGCTCCATTTGGTATGAAGGTATGAGCCCTCATGTGCTGTCAGCTCCACTTGAAATGAAGGTACAAGCCCTCATGCGCTGTCAGCTCCACTTGGTATGAAGGTACGAGCCCTCATGTGCTGTCAGCTCCCCTTGCTATGAAGGTACGAGCCCTCATGTGCTGTCAGCTCCACTTGGTATGAAGGTACGAGCCCTCATGTTCTGTCAGCTTTTCTTGCTATGAAGGTACAAGCCCTTATGTGCAGTCAGCTCAACTTGGTATGAAGGTACGAGCCCTCATGCGCTGTCAGCTCCCCTTGGTATGAAGGTACGAGCCCTCATGCGCTGTCAGCTCCACTTGGAATGAAGGTACGAACCCTCATGTGTTGTCAGCTCCCCTTGGAATGAAGGTACAAGCCCCATGTGCTCTCAGCTCTACTTGGAATGAAGGTACGAGCCCTCATGGGCTGTCAGCTCCACTTAGAATGAAGTTACGAGCCCTCATGTGCTGTCAAGTCACTTGGAATGAAGGTATGAGCCCTCATGTGCTGTCAGCTCCATTTGGTATGAAGGTACGAGCCCTCATGCGCTGTCAGCTCCATTTGTTATGAAGGTACGAGCCCTCATGTGCTGCCAGCTCGACTTGCTATGAAGGTACGAGCCCTCATGCGCTGTCAGCTCCACTTGGTATGAAGGTACGAGCCCTCATGCGCTGTCAGCTCCATTTGTTATGAAGGTACGAGCCCTCATTTGCTGCCAGCTCCACTTGCTATGAAGGTACGAGCCCTCATGCGCTGTCAGCTCCACTTGGAATGAAGTTACGAGCCCTCATGTGCTGTCAGCTCCACTTGAAATGAAGGTACGAGCCCTCATGTGCTGTCAGCTCCACTTCTCATGAAGGTACGAACCCTCATGTGCTGTCAGCTCCACTTGCTATGAAGGTACGAGCCCTCATGCGCTGTCAGCTCCACTTGGAATGAAGTTATGAGCCCTCATGTGCTGTCAGCTCCACTTGGAATGAAGGTACGAGCCCTCATGTGCTGTCAGCTCTACTTCTCATGAAGGTACGAACCCTCATGTGCTGTCAGCTCCACTTGCTATGAAGGTACGAGCCCTCATGCGCTGTCAGCTCCACTTGGAATGAAGTTACGAGCCCTCATGTGCTGTCAGCTCCACTTGGAATGAAGGTACGAGCCCTCATGTGCTGTCAGCTCCACTTCTCATGAAGGTACGAACCCTCATGTGCTGTCAGCTCCACTTGGTATGAAGGTACGAGCCCTCATGTTCTGTCAGCTTTTCTTGCTATGAAGGTACAAGCTCTTATGTGCAGTCAGCTCAACTTGGTATGAAGATACGAGCCCTCATGTGCTCTTAGCTCCACTTGGTATGATGGTACAAGCCCTCATGTGCTGTCAGCTCCACTTGGAATGAAGGTATAGCCCCCATGTGCTGTCGGTTCCACTTGGAATGAAGGTACAAGCCCTCATGTGCTATCAGCTACACTTGGAATGAAGGTATGAGCCCCCATGTGCTTTCAGCTCCACTTGGTATGATGGTACGAGCCCTCATGCGCTGTCAGCTCCACTTGGAATGAAGGTGCGAGCCGTCATGCGCTGTCAGCTCCACTTGGAGTGAAGGTACAAGCCCTCATGCGCTGTCAGCTCCACTTGGAATGAAGGTATGAGCCCTCGTGTGCTGTCAGCTTCACTTGGAATGAAGGTACAAGTCCTCATGTGCTGTCAGCTACACTGGAAATGAGGCTACGAGTCCTTATGTGCTGTCAGCTCTACTTGGTATAAAGGTACGAACCCTCATGCGCTGTCAGCTCAACTTGGAATGAAGGTACGAGCACTTATGTGCAGTCATCACTCTATTTGGAATAAAGGTACGAGCCCTCATGTGCTGTCAGCTCCACTTGGTATAGAGGAATGAGCCCCTATGTGCTGTCAGCTCCACTTGGTATGAATGTACGAGCCCTCATGTGCTGTCAGCTCCACTTGGAATGAAGGTACGAACCCTCATGTGCTGTCAGCTCCACTTGGAATGAAGGTGCGAGCCCTCATGCGCTGTCAGCTCCACTTGGAATGAAGGTACGAACCCTCATGTGCTGTCATCTCCCCTTGGAATGAAGGTACGAGCCCCCATGTGATCTCAGCTCCACTTGGAATGAAGGTACGAGCCCCCATGTGCTCTCCGTTCCACTTGGAATGAAGGTACGAGCCCTCATGCGCTGTCAGCTCCACTTGGAATAAAGGTACTAGCCCTCATGCGCTGTCAGCTCCACTTGGTATGAAGGTACGAGCCCTCATGTGCTCTAACCTCCACTTGGAATGAAGGTACGAGCCCTTATGTGTTGTCATCTCCATTTGGTATGAAGGTATTAGCCCTCATGTGTTGTCAGCTCCACTTGGTATGAAGGTACGAGCCCTCATGCGCTGTAAGCTCCACTTGGAATGAAGGTACGAACCCTCATGTGCTGTCAGCTCCCCTTGGAATGAAGGTACGAGCCCCCATGTGCTCTCAGCTCTACTTGGAATGAAGGTACGAGCCCGCATGCGCTGTCAGCTCCACTTGGCATGAAGGTACGAACCCTCATGTGCTGTCAGCTCCCCTTGGAATGAAGGTACGAGCCCCCATGTGCTCTCAGCTCTACTTGGAATGAAGGTACGAGCCCTTATGTGCTCTCAGCTCCACTTGGAATGAAGGTACGAGCCCTCATGTGCTGTCAGCTCCACTTGGTATGAAGGTACGAGCCCTCATGTGCTGTCAGCTCCACTTGGAATGAAGGTACGAGCCCTCATGTGCTGTCAGCTCCACTTGGAATGAAGGTACGAGCCCCCATGTGCTCTCAGCTCTACTTGGAATGAAGGTACGAGCCCTTATGTGCTGTCAGCTCCACTTGGGATGAAGGTACGAGCCCTTATGTGCTGTCAGCTCCACTTGGAATGAAGGTACGAGCCCTTACGTGCTGTCAGCTCCACTTGGTATGAAGGTGCAATCCCTCATATGCTGTCAGCTCCAATAGGAATGAAGGTACGAGCCCTCATGTGCTCTCAGCTCCACTTGGTATGACGGCAGAAGCCCTCATGTGCTGTCAGCTCCACTTGGAATAAAGGTATGAGCCCCCATTTGCTGTCAGTTCCACTTCGAATGAAGGTACGAGCCCTCATGTGCTATCAGCTCCACTTGGAATGAAGGTATGAGCCCCCATGTGCTTTCAGCTCCACTTGGTATGAAGGTATGAGCCCTCATGCGCTGTCAGCTCCACTTGGAATGAAGGTACGAGCCCTCATGCGCAGTCAGCTCCACTTGGAATGAAGGTACGAGCCCTCATGCACTGTCAGCTCCACTTCGAATGAAGGTATGAGACCCCATGTGCTCTCAGCTCTACTTGGAAATAAGGTACGAGCCCTTATGCGCAGTCAGCTCCACTTGGAATGAAGGTACGAGCCCTCATGCGCTGTTAGCTCCACTTGGTATGAAGGTACGAGCCCTCATGTGCTCTGACCTCCACTTGGAATGAAGGTACGAGCCCTTATGTGTTGTCAGCTCCATTTGGTATGAAGGTATTAGCCATCATGTGCTGTCAGCTCCACTTGGTATGAAGGTACGAGCCCTCATGTGCTGTCACCTCCACTTGGAATGAAGGTACGAGCCCTTATGTGCAGTCAGCTCCACTTGGTATAAAGTTACGAGCCCTCATGTGCTGTCAGCTCCACTTGGAATGAAGGTACGAACCCACATGTACTGTCAGCTCCACTTGGAATGAAGGTGCGAGCCCTCATACGATGTCAGCTCCACTTGGAATGAAGGTACGAGCCCCCATGTGCTCTCCGTTCCACTTGGAATGAAGGTACGAGCCCTCACGCGCTGTCAGCTCCGCTTGGAATGAAGGTACGAGCCCTCATGCGCTGTCAGCTCCACTTGGTATGAAGGTACGAGCCCTCATGTGCTCTGACCTCCACTTGGAATGAAGGTACGAGCCCTTATGTGTTGTCAGCTCCATTTGGTATGAAGGTATGAGCCCTCATGTGCTGTCAGCTCCACTTGAAATGAAGGTACGAGCCCTCATGCGCTGTCAGCTCCACTTGGTATGAAGGTACGAGCCCTCATGTGCTGTCAGCTCCCCTTGCTATGAAGGTACGAGCCCTCATGTGCTGTCAGCTCCACTTGGTATGAAGGTACGAGCCCTTATGTTCTGTCAGCTTTTCTTGCTATGAAGGTACAAGCCCTTATGTGCAGTCAGTTCAACTTGGTATGAAGGTACGAGCCCTCATGCGCTGTCAGCTCCCCTTGGTATGAAGGTACGAGCCCTCATGCGCTGTCAGCTCCCCTTGGAATGAAGGTACAAGCCCCATGTACTCTCAGCTCTACTTGGAATGAAGGTACGAGCCCTTATGTGCTGTCAGCTCCACTTGGAATGAAGGTACGAGCCCTTATGTGCTGTCAGCTCCACTTGGAATGAAAGTACAAGCCCTTATGTGCTGTCAGCTCCACTTGGTATGAAGGTGCGATCCCTCATATGCTGTTAGCTCCACTCGGAATGAAGGTACGAGCCCTCATGTGCTCTCAGCTCCACTTGGTATGAAGGTACGAGCCCTCATGCACTGTCAGCTCCACTTCGAATGAAGGTATGAGACCCCATGTGCTCTCAGCTCTACTTGGAAATAAGGTACGAGCCCTTATGCGCAGTCAGCTCCACTTGGAATGAAGGTACGAGCCCTCATGCGCTGTTAGCTCCACTTGGTATGAAGGTACGAGCCCTCATGTGCTCTGACCTCCACTTGGAATGAAGGTACGAGCCCTTATGTGTTGTCAGCTCCATTTGGTATGAAGGTATTAGCCATCATGTGCTGTCAGCTCCACTTGGTATGAAGGTACGAGCCCTCATGTGCTGTCACCTCCACTTGGAATGAAGGTACGAGCCCTTATGTGCAGTCAGCTCCACTTGGTATAAAGTTACGAGCCCTCATGTGCTGTCAGCTCCACTTGGAATGAAGGTACGAACCCACATGTACTGTCAGCTCCACTTGGAATGAAGGTGCGAGCCCTCATACGATGTCAGCTCCACTTGGAATGAAGGTACGAGCCCCCATGTGCTCTCCGTTCCACTTGGAATGAAGGTACGAGCCCTCACGCGCTGTCAGCTCCGCTTGGAATGAAGGTACGAGCCCTCATGCGCTGTCAGCTCCACTTGGTATGAAGGTACGAGCCCTCATGTGCTCTGACCTCCACTTGGAATGAAGGTACGAGCCCTTATGTGTTGTCAGCTCCATTTGGTATGAAGGTATGAGCCCTCATGTGCTGTCAGCTCCACTTGAAATGAAGGTACGAGCCCTCATGCGCTGTCAGCTCCACTTGGTATGAAGGTACGAGCCCTCATGTGCTGTCAGCTCCCCTTGCTATGAAGGTACGAGCCCTCATGTGCTGTCAGCTCCACTTGGTATGAAGGTACGAGCCCTCATGTTCTGTCAGCTTTTCTTGCTATGAAGGTACAAGCCCTTATGTGCAGTCAGTTCAACTTGGTATGAAGGTACGAGCCCTCATGCGCTGTCAGCTCCCCTTGGTATGAAGGTACGAGCCCTCATGCGCTGTCAGCTCCACTTGGAATGAAGGTACGAACCCTCATGTGTTGTCAGCTCCCCTTGGAATGAAGGTACAAGCCCCATGTACTCTCAGCTCTACTTGGAATGAAGGTACGAGCCCTTATGTGCTGTCAGCTCCACTTGGAATGAAGGTACGAGCCCTTATGTGCTGTCAGCTCCACTTGGAATGAAAGTACAAGCCCTTATGTGCTGTCAGCTCCACTTGGTATGAAGGTGCGATCCCTCATATGCTGTTAGCTCCACTCGGAATGAAGGTACGAGCCCTCATGTGCTCTCAGCTCCACTTGGTATGACGGTACAAGCCCTCATGTGCTGTCAGCTCCACTTGGAATGAAGGTATAGCCCCCATGTGCTGTCGGTTCCACTTGGAATGAAGGTACAAGCCCTCATGCGCAGTCAGCTCCACTTGGAATGAAGGTACGAGCCCTCATGCACTGTCAGCTCCACTTCGAATGAAGGTATGAGACCCCATGTGCTCTCAGCTCTACTTGGAAATAAGGTACGAGCCCTTATGCGCAGTCAGCTCCACTTGGAATGAAGGTACGAGCCCTCATGAGCTGTTAGCTCCACTTGGTATGAAGGTACGAGCCCTCATGTGCTCTGACCTCCACTTGGAATGAAGGTACGAGCCCTTATGTGTTGTCAGCTCCATTTGGTATGAAGGTATTAGCCATCATGTGCTGTCAGCTCCACTTGGTATGAAGGTACGAGCCCTCATGTGCTGTCACCTCCACTTGGAATGAAGGTACGAGCCCTTATGTGCAGTCAGCTCCACTTGGTATAAAGTTACGAGCCCTCATGTGCTGTCAGCTCCACTTGGAATGAAGGTACGAACCCACATGTACTGTCAGCTCCACTTGGAATGAAGGTGCGAGCCCTCATACGATGTCAGCTCCACTTGGAATGAAGGTACGAGCCCCCATGTGCTCTCCGTTCCACTTGGAATGAAGGTACGAGCCCTCATGCGCTGTCAGCTCCGCTTGGAATGAAGGTACGAGCCCTCATGCGCTGTCAGCTCCACTTGGTATGAAGGTACGAGCCCTCATGTGCTCTGACCTCCACTTGGAATGAAGGTACGAGCCCTTATGTGTTGTCAGCTCCATTTGGTATGAAGGTATGAGCCCTCATGTGCTGTCCGCTCCACTTGGAATGAAGGTACGAGCCCTCATGCGCTGTCAGCTCCACTTGGTATGAAGGTACGAGCCCTCATGTGCTCTGACCTCCACTTGGAATGAAGGTACGAGCCCTTATGTGTTGTCAGCTCCATTTGGTATGAAGGTATGAGCCCTCATGTGCTGTCAGCTCCACTTGAAATGAAGGTACGAGCCCTCATGCGCTGTCAGCTCCACTTGGTATGAAGGTACGAGCCCTCATGTGCTGTCAGCTCCCCTTGCTATGAAGGTACGAGCCCTCATGTGCTGTCAGCTCCACTTGGTATGAAGGTACGAGCCCTCATGTTCTGTCAGCTTTTCTTGCTATGAAGGTACAAGCCCTTATGTGCAGTCAGTTCAACTTGGTATGAAGGTACGAGCCCTCATGCGCTGTCAGCTCCCCTTGGTATGAAGGTACGAGCCCTCATGCGCTGTCAGCTCCACTTGGAATGAAGGTACGATCCCTCATGTGTTGTCAGCTCCCCTTGGAATGAAGGTACAAGCCCCATGTGCTCTCAGCTCTACTTGGAATGAAGGTACGAGCCCTTATGTGCTGTCAGCTCCACTTGGAATGAAGGTACGAGCCCTTATGTGCTGTCAGCTCCACTTGGAATGAAAGTACAAGCCCTTATGTGTTGTCAGCTCCACTTGGTATGAAGGTGCGATCCCTCATATGCTGTTAGCTCCACTCGGAATGAAGGTACGAGCCCTCATGTGCTCTCAGCTCCACTTGGTATGACGGTACAAGCCCTCATGTGCTGTCAGCTCCACTTGGAATGAAGGTATAGCCCCCATGTGCTGTCGGTTCCACTTGGAATGAAGGTACAAGCCCTCATGTGCTATCAGCTCCACTTGGAATGAAGGTATGAGCCCCCATGTGCTTTCAGCTCCACTTGGTATGACGGTACGAGCCCTCATGCGCTGTCAGCTCCACTTGGAATGAAGGTGCGAGCCGTCATGCGCTGTCAGCTCCACTTGGAGTGAAGGTACAAGCCCTCATGCGCTGTCAGCTCCACTTGGAATGAAGGTATGAGCCCTCGTGTGCTGTCAGCTTCACTTGGAATGAAGGTACAAGTCCTCATGTGCTGTCAGCTACACTGGAAATGAGGCTACGAGTCCCTATGTGCTGTCAGCTCTACTTGGTATAAAGGTCCGAACCCTCATGCGCTGTCAGCCCCACTTGGAATGAAGGTACGAGCCCTTATGTGCAGTCATCACTCTATTTGGAATAAAGGTACGAGCCCTCATGTGCTGTCAGCTCCACTTGGTATGGAGGTAGGAGCCCCTATGTGCTGTCAGCTCCACTTGGTATGAAGGTACGAGCCCTCATGTGCTGTCAGCTCCACTTGGAATGAAGGTACGAACCCTCATGTGCTGTCAGCTCCACTTGGAATGAAGGTGCGAGCCCTCATGTGCTGTCAGCTCCACTTGGAATGAAGGTACGAACCCTCATGTGCTGTCATCTCCCCTTGGAATGAAGGTACGAGCCCCCATGTGCTCTCAGCTCCACTTGGAATGAAGGTACGAGCCCCCATGTGCTCTCCGTTCCACTTGGAATGAAGGTACGAGCCCTCATGCGCTGTCAGCTCCACTTGGAATAAAGGTACGAGCCCTCATGCGCTGTCAGCTCCACTTGGTATGAAGGTACGAGCCCTCATGTGCTCTAACCTCCACTTGGAATGAAGGTACGAGCCCTTATGTGTTGTCATCTCCATTTGGTATGAAGGTATTAGCCCGCATGTGCTGTCCGCTCCACTTGGTATGAAGGTACGAGCCCTCATGCGCTGTCAGCTCCACTTGGAATGAAGGTACGAACCCTCATGTGCTGTCAGCTCCCCTTGGAATGAAGGTACGAGCCCCCATGTGCTCTCAGCTCTACTTGGAATGAAGGTACGAGCCCGCATGCGCTGTCAGCTCCACTTGGCATGAAGGTACGAACCCTCATGTGCTGTCAGCTCCCCTTGGAATGAAGGTACGAGCCCCCATGTGCTCTCAGCTCTACTTGGAATGAAGGTACGAGCCCTTATGTGCTCTCAGCTCCACTTGGAATGAAGGTACGAGCCCTCATGTGCTGTCAGCTCCACTTGGTATGAAGGTACGAGCCCTCATGTGCTGTCAGCTCCACTTGGAATGAAGGTACGAGCCCTCATGTGCTGTCAGCTCCACTTGGAATGAAGGTACGAGCCCCCATGTGCTCTCAGCTCTACTTGGAATGAAGGTACGAGCCCTTATGTGCTGTCAGCTCCACTTGGAATGAAGGTACGAGCCCTTATGTGCTGTCAGCTCCACTTGGAATGAAGGTACAAGCCCTTACGTGCTGTCAGCTCCACTTGGTATGAAGGTGCAATCCCTCATATGCTGTCAGCTCCACTAGGAATGAAGGTACGAGCCCTCATGTGCTCTCAGCTCCACTTGGTATGACGGCAGAAGCCCTTATGTGCTGTCAGCTCCACTTGGAATAAAGGTATGAGAGCCCATTTGCTGTCAGTTCCACTTTGAATGAAGGTATGAGCCCCCATGTGCTTTCAGCTCCACTTGGTATGACGGTACAAGCCCTCATGCGCTGTCAGCTCCACTTGGAATGAAGGTACGAGCCCTCATGCGCAGTCAGCTCCACTTGGAATGAAGGTACGAGCCCTCATGCGCTGTCAGCTCCACTTCGAATGAAGGTATGAGACCCCATGTGCTCTCAGCTCCACTTGGAAATAAGGTACAAGCCCTTATGCGGAGTCAGCTCTACTTGGAATGAAGGTATGAGCCCTCATGTGCTGTCAGCTTCACTTGGAATGAAGGTACAAGCCCTCATGTGCTGTCAGCTACACTTGAAATGAGGCTACAAGACTTATGTGCTGTCAGCTCCACTTGGTATGGAGGTACGAAACCTCATGCGCTGTCAGCTCCACTTGGATTGAAGGTACGAGTCCTTATGTGCTGTCAGCTCTACTTGGAATGAAGGTACGATCCCTCATGCGCTCTCAGCTCCACTTGGTATGAAGGTACGAGCCCCTATGTGCTGTCAGCTCCACTTGGTATGAAGTTACGAGCCCTCATGCGCTGTCAGCTCCACTTGGTATGAAGGTACGAGCCCTTATGTGCTGTCAATTCTACTTGCTATGAAGGTTCAAGCCCTTATGTGCTATCAGCCCCACTTGGTATGAAGGTATGAGCCCTCATGTGCTGTCACCTCCACTTGGAATGAAGGTACGAACCCTCATGTGCTGTCAGCTCCACTTGCTATGAAGGTACGAGCCCACATGTGTTGTCAGCTCAACTTGCTATGAAGGTACACGCCCTTATGTGCGGTCAGCTCCACTTGGAATAAAGGTACGAGCCCTCATGCGCTGTCAGCTCCACTTGGAATAAAGGTACAAGACCTCAGGTGCTGTCAGCTCCACTTGGAATAAAGGTGCGAGCCCTCATGTGCTTTCAACTCCACTTGGTTTAAAGGTACGAGTCCTCATGTGCTCTCAGCTCCACTTCTTATGAAGGTACGAGCCACCATGTGCTGTCAGCTCCACTCGGCATGAAGGTACTAGCCTTAAAGTGCTGTCAGCTCCACTTAGTATGAGGGTACGAGCCCTCACATGCTGTCAGCTCCACTTGGAATGAAGGTACGAGCCCTCACGTGCTGTCAGCTCCACTTGGAATGAAGGTACGAGCCCTCATGTGCTGTCAGCTCCACTTGCTATGAAGGTACGAGCCCTCATGTGTTGTCAGGTCCACTTGGAATGAAGGTACGAGCCCTAATGTGCTGTCAGCTCCACTTGGAATGGAGGTGCAAGCCCTCATGTACTGTCATTACCACTTCGTATGAAGGTACGAGCCCTCATGTGCTGTCACCTCCACTTGGTATGAAGGTACGAGCCCTCATGTGCTGTCAGCTCCACTTGCTATGAAGGTACAAGCCCTTATGTGCAGTCAGCTCCACTTGGTATGAAGGTACGAGCCCTCATGCGCTGTCAGCTCCATTTGTTATGAAGGTACGAGCCCTCATGTGCTGCCAGCTCCACTTGCTATGAAGGTACGAGCCCTCATGCTCTGTCAGCTCCACTTGGAATGAAGTTACGAGCCCTCATGTGCTGTCAGCTCCACTTGGAATGAAGGTACGAGCCCTCATGTGTTGTCAGCTCCACTTCTCATGAAGGTACGAACCCTCATGTGCTGTCATCTCCACTTGCTATGAAGGTACGAGCCCTCATGCGCTGTCAGCTCCACTTGGAATGAAGTTACGAACCCTCATGTGCTGTCAGCTCCACTTGGAATGAAGGTACGAGCCCTCATGTGCTGTCAGCTCCACTTCTCATGAAGGTACGAACCCTCAAGTGCTGTCAGCTCCACTTGCTATGAAGGTACGAGCCCTCATGCGCTGTCAGCTGCACTTGGAATGAAGTTACGAGCCCTCATGTGCTGTCAGCTCCATTTGGAATGAAGGTACGAGCCCTCATGTGCTTTCAGCTCCACTTGGAATGAAGGTACGAGCCCTCATGGGCTGTCAGCTCCACTTGGAATGTAGTTACGAGCCCTCATGTGCTGTCAGCTCACTTGGAATGAAGGTACGAGCCCTCATGTGCTGTCAGCTCCACTTGGAATGAAGGTACGAGCCCTCATGTGCTGTCAGCTCAACTTCTCATGAAGGTACAAACCCTCGTGTGCTGTCAGCTCCACTGTCTATGAAGGTACGAGCCCTCATGCGCTGTCAGCTCCATTTGGAATGAAGGTACGAGCCCTCATGTGCTGTCAGCTCCACTTGGAATGAAGTTACGAGCCCTCATGTGCTGTCAGCTCCATTTGGAAGGAAGGTACGAGCCCTCATGTGCTGTCAGCTCCACTTGGAATGAAGGTACGAGCCCTCATGGGCTGTCAGCTCCACTTGGAATGAAGTTACGAGCCCTCATGTGCTGTCAGCTCACTTGGAATGAAGGTACGAGCCCTCATGTGCTGTCAGCTCCATTTGGTATGAAGGTACGAGCCCTCATGCGCTGTCAGCTCCACTTGGTATGAAGGTACGAGCCCTCACTTGGTATGAAGGTACGAGCCCTGTCAGCTCCATTTGTTATGAAGGTACGAGCCCTCATGTGCTGCCAGCTCCACTTGCTATGAAGGTACGAGCCCTCATGCGCTGTCAGCTCCACTTGGAATGAAGTTACGAGCCCTCATGTGCTGTCAGCTCCACTTGAAATGAAGGTACGAGCCCTCATGTGCTGTCAGCTCCACTTCTCATGAAGGTACGAACCCTCATGTGCTGTCAGCTACACTTGCTATGAAGGTACGAGCCCTCATGCGCTGTCAGCTCCACTTGGAATGAAGTTACGAGCCCTCATGTGCTGTCAGCTCCACTTGGAATGAAGTTACGAGCCCTCATGTGCTGTCAGCTCCATTTGGAATGAAGGTACGAGCCCTCATGTGCTGTCAGCTCCACTAGGAATGAAGGTACGAGCCCTCATGGGCTGTCAGCTCCACTTGGAATGAAGTTACGAGCCCTCATGTGCTGTCAGCTCCACTTCTCATGAAGGTACGAACCCTCGTGTGCTGTCAGCTCCACTTGCTATGAAGGTACGAGCCCTCATGTGCTGTCAGCTCCACTTGGAATGAAGGTACGAGCCCTCATGTGCTGTCAGCTCCACTTGGAATGAAGTTACGAGCCCTCATGTGCTGTCAGCTCCATTTGGAATGAAGGTACGAGCCCTCATGTGCTGTCAGCTCCACTTGGAATGAAGGTACGAGCCCTCATGGGCTGTCAGCTCCACTTGGAATGAAGTTACGAGCCCTCATGTGCTGTCAGCTCACTTGGAATGAAGGTACGAGCCCTCATGTACTGTCAGTTCCACTTCTCATGAAGGTACAAGTTCCCATGTGCTGTCAGCTCCACTTGTCATGTTATGTTATGTTATGTTAAATAAAATGTATTGAGCGCACGTACGCCCGTAGGCTTCATGGCGCTATTGGAAGATTTGCAGAGACATAACACAACAACAGAAAGAGGCAGAAATTAACTATGGGTAGGCTTGCCTAAAAAGCCAAGTTTTGAAAGCTTGTCTGAAAGCCAAAAGGTCATCATGAAGTCTCAGTGTCAGTGGCAGAGAATTCCAAAGGGAGGAGGCTAGATAGTGAAAAGAACCGCCTCCCTGGCGTTGTTTCCTAATACGAGGCACAACTAACAAGTTCTTGTGACCTGAGCGAAGAGCACGTGAGGGGATGTACCTAACAAGCAGGCTGCTAATAAATCCAGGGCCCTTACCTTGTAGAGCCCTAAAGATAATGCATCCAGCTTTAAAGGTTGCTCTCTGCGCTACTGGCAACCAGTGGAGACCGGCCAGACCCGGCCTAATGGACTGCCACTTGGGTATCTTGCAAATCAACCTGGCCGCTTGGTTCTGAACCAGTTTTAGTCTCTTGAGCTGCCCGGTTGGAAGACCCAAATACAAACTGTTGGAGTAGTCCAGGCGGGACAGCACGAGTGCGATGATAACTTGGATCAGAGCAGAGTAAGTTAACAGGTGGGCAATCTTCCTGATCTTACGGAGTTGAAAAAAACTTGAGGATACCACCGTCCCTACCTGACTTTTAAGAGAGAGGTCTTCATTAAAAGTAACCCCTAGGCTTTTTACCGTTTGGGACTTGGCTGGAGGATTTCCCATTTCTGGAGGCCAAAAATGTGGCCCCCAGTACAGTTCACTCTTCCCAGGCAAAATCAATTCAGTTTTGCCTGGTTTGAGTTTCAGGTGATTTAGACTCTTCCATCTCTGGATGCGGACCATGGCCTCCCGAAATTTGGTGGCAGCGCCAGGGGAGTCCAGACGGAAGATCAGTTGCAAGTCATCCGCATAGTTAAAAATTAAAGCTTTAAACTTTCTTAGTGAAAACAACAAGGGTTGTAGATACAAATTAAATAAAAGTGGGGACAAGGACGATCCCTGAGGGACTCCGCATTCATTTTTAATTTTAGGGGCTGTAAAGGATCCTAGTCTCACTGCCTGGGTACGATCCGAGATATATGACTTCAGCCATCTCAAGGCCGAGCCTCTAAGGCCCGCCTGCTCGACACGGTCGACCAAGATCGTGTCGAATGCGGCCGACAGGTCAAGAAGTACTAGTGCTTGATGAATATCCTTGTCCGCATTGCATCTAAGTACATTCTGGACCGCCAGTGTCACCATCTCGGTGGAGTGCCCCGGTCGAAACCCAGCTTGATTAGGTTCCAGATATCCAGTGGATTCAACAAAGCTAGAGAGACAGCTAGCAGCATGTGCCTCCAGAATGTTTGAAAGGAATGGTAGCAAGGATATCGGACGGTAGTTTGATGGATCGTGGGGGTCCAGGCCAGGTTTTTTCATCAAGGGAATGAGTAGAGCGTGTTTAAACCCTACGGGTACCTTTCCCTGATCAAGTGAATCATTTAGCAGAGGAAGGATCCCCTGAGGGATAGATTGCCCTATTTCTGTAAAAATGTGGGGTGGGCAGATGTCGTCGGGTGAACCAGACTTGACACGTGCCAGGAGAGCGGAAAAGGTTTTAGAGTCTATGGCAGGGAAGGCATCTAACGTGGCGGGATTATTAAAAATATCATCCAAAGGAGATGATGTAGGAGAGCTTGCAATGTTGCGTTTTATTATTGCAATTTTCTCTCTGAAGTATTCATTCACTGAGTCGCACAACTCCTGAGAGGGAACTATTGAGGGGGCTGTCCTATCATCGTCGCAGAGCTCATTAACTATATTAAATATATCTTTAGTTTTATTGGAAGAGGTTAAAAAATTTTGGGAGAAGTAATTGGTTTTGTGTTGGTGCAGAATTTTTTGGAACTCCTTCCTAGCAGCGCAATACACTTCTCTATCTTGTGGGGAGTAATTTACTCTCCAATTCCGTTCCTTTTGTCGTACCCCTAATTTAAGATTTTTCAATTCTTGGGTAAACCATTTATGGACATCGGTCATGAAGGTACAAGCCCTGATTTGCTGTCACCTCTACTTGGAATGAATGTATGAGCCCTCATGTGCTGTCAGCTCCACTTGGAATGGAGGTGCAAGCCCTCATGTACTGTCATTACCACTTCGTATGAAGGTACGAGCCCTCATGTGCTGTCACCTCCACTTGGTATGAAGGTACGAGCCCTCATGTGCTGTCAGCTCCACTTGCTATGAAGGTACGAGCCCTCATGTGTTGTCAGGTCCACTTGGAATGAAGGTACGAGCCCTAATGTGCTGTCAGCTCCACTTGGAATGGAGGTGCAAGCCCTCATGTACTGTCATTGCCACTTCGTATGAAGGTACGAGCCCTCATGTGCTGTCACCTCCACTTGGTATGAAGGTACGAGCCCTCATGTGCTGTCAGCTCCACTTGCTATGAAGGTACAAGCACTTATGTGCAGTCAGCTCCACTTGGTATGAAGGTACGAGCCCTCATGCGCTGTCAGCTCCATTTGTTATGAAGGTACGAGCCCTCATGTGCTGCCAGCTCCACTTGCTATGAAGGTACGAGCCCTCATGCGCTGTCAGCTCCACTTGGAATGAAGTTACGAGCCCTCATGTGCTGTCAGCTCCACTTGGAATGAAGGTACGAGCCCTCATGTGCTGTCAGCTCCACTTCTCATGAAGGTACGAACCCTCATGTGCTGTCAGCTCCACTTGCTATGAAGGTACGAGCCCTCATGCGCTGTCAGCTCCACTTGGAATGAAGTTACGAGCCCTCATGTGCTGTCAGCTCCACTTGGAATGAAGGTACGAGCCCTCATGTGCTGTCAGCTCCACTTCTCATGAAGGTACGAACCCTCATGTGCTGTCAGCTCCACTTGCTATGAAGGTACGAGCCCTCATGCGCTGTCAGCTGCACTTGGAATGAAGTTACGAGCCCTCATGTGCTGTCAGCTCCACTTGGAATGAAGGTACGAGCCCTCATGTGATGTCAGCTCCACTTCTCATGAAGGTACGAACCCTCATGTGCTGTCAGCTCCACTTGCTATGAAGGTACGAGCCCTCATGCGCTGTCAGCTCCACTTGGAATGAAGGTACAAGCCCTCATGTGCTGTCAGCTCCACTTGGAATGAAGTTACGAGCCCTCATGTGCTGTCAGCTCCATTTGGAATGAAGGTACGAGCCCTCATGGGCTGTCAGCTCCACTTGGAATGTAGTTACGAGCCCTCATGTGCTGTCAGCTCACTTGGAATGAAGGTACGAGCCCTCTTGTGCTGTCAGCTCCACTTGGAATGAAGGTACGAGCCCTCATGTGCTGTCAGCTCAACTTCTCATGAAGGTACAAACCCTTGTGTGCTGTCAGCTCCACTTGCTATGAAGGTACGAGCCCTCATGCGCTGTCAGCTCCACTTGGAATGAAGGTACGAGCCCTCATGTGCTGTCAGCTCCACTTGGAATGAAGTTACGAGCCCTCATGTGCTGTCAGCTCCATTTGGAATGAAGGTACGAACCCTCATGTGCTGTCAGCTCCACTTGCTATGAAGGTACGAGCCCTCATGCGCTGTCAGCTCCACTTGGAATGAAGTTACGAGCCCTCATGTGCTGTCAGCTCCACTTGGAATGAAGGTACGAGCCCTCATGTGCTGTCAGCTCCACTTCTCATGAAGGTACGAACCCTCATGTGCTGTCAGCTCCACTTGCTATGAAGGTACGAGCCCTCATGCGCTGTCAGCTCCACTTGGAATGAAGGTACGAGCCCTCATGTGCTGTCAGCTCCACTTGGAATGAAGTTACGAGCCCTCATGTGCAGTCAGCTCCATTTGGAATGAAGGTACGAGCCCTCATGTGCTGTCAGCTCCACTTGGAATGAAGGTACGAGCCCTCATGGGCTGTCAGCTCCACTTGGAATGAAGTTACGAGCCCTCATGTGCTGTCAGCTCCACTTCTCATGAAGGTACGAACCCTCATGTGCTGTCAGCTCCACTTGCTATGAAGGTACGAGCCCTCATGTGCTGTCAGCTCCACTTGGAATGAAGGTACGAGCCCTCATGTGCTGTCAGCTCCACTTGGAATGAAGTTACGATCCCTCATTTGCTGTCAGCTCCATTTGGAATGAAGGTACGAGCCCTCATGTGCTGTCAGCTCCACTTGGAATGAAGGTACGAGCGCTCATGGGCTGTCAGCTCCACTTGGAATGAAGTTACGAGCCCTCATGTGCTGTCAGCTCACTTGGAATGAAGGTACGAGCCCTCATGTACTGTCAGTTCCACTTCTTATGAAGGTACAAGTTCCCATATGCTGTCAGCTCCACTTGTCATGAAGGTACAAGCCCTGATTTGCTGTCACCTCTACTTGGAATGAATGTATGAGCCCTCATGTGCTGTCAGCTCCACTTGGAATGGAGGTGCAAGCCCTCATGTACTGTCATTACCACTTCGTATGAAGGTACGAGCCCTCATGTGCTGTCACCTCCACTTCTCATGAAGGTACGAGCCCTCATGTGCTGTCAGCTCCACTTGCTATGAAGGTACGAGCCCTCATGCGCTGTCAGCTCCACTTGGAATGAAGTTACGAGCCCTCATGTGCTGTCAGCTCCACTTGGAATGAAGGTACGAGCCCTCATGTGCTGTCAGCTCCACTTCTCATGAAGGTACGAACCCTCATGTGCTGTCAGCTCCACTTGCTATGAAGGTACGAGCCCTCATGCGCTGTCAGCTGCACTTGGAATGAAGTTACGAGCCCTCATGTGCTGTCAGCTCCACTTGGAATGAAGGTACGAGCCCTCATGTGATGTCAGCTCCACTTCTCATGAAGGTACGAACCCTCATGTGCTGTCAGCTCCACTTGCTATGAAGGTACGAGCCCTCATGCGCTGTCAGCTCCACTTGGAATGAAGGTACAAGCCCTCATGTGCTGTCAGCTCCACTTGGAATGAAGTTACGAGCCCTCATGTGCTGTCAGCTCCATTTGGAATGAAGGTACGAGCCCTCATGGGCTGTCAGCTCCACTTGGAATGTAGTTACGAGCCCTCATGTGCTGTCAGCTCACTTGGAAAGAAGGTACGAGCCCTCATGTGCTGTCAGCTCCACTTGGAATGAAGGTACGAGCCCTCATGTGCTGTCAGCTCAACTTCTCATGAAGGTACAAACCCTTGTGTGCTGTCAGCTCCACTTGCTATGAAGGTACGAGCCCTCATGCGCTGTCAGCTCCACTTGGAATGAAGGTACGAGCCCTCATGTGCTGTCAGCTCCACTTGGAATGAAGTTACGAGCCCTCATGTGCTGTCAGCTCCATTTGGAATGAAGGTACGAACCCTCATGTGCTGTCAGCTCCACTTGCTATGAAGGTACGAGCCCTCATGCGCTGTCAGCTCCACTTGGAATGAAGTTACGAGCCCTCATGTGCTGTCAGCTCCACTTGGAATGAAGGTACGAGCCCTCATGTGCTGTCAGCTCCACTTCTCATGAAGGTACGAACCCTCATGTGCTGTCAGCTCCACTTGCTATGAAGGTACGAGCCCTCATGCGCTGTCAGCTCCACTTGGAATGAAGGTACGAGCCCTCATGTGCTGTCAGCTCCACTTGGAATGAAGTTACGAGCCCTCATGTGCAGTCAGCTCCATTTGGAATGAAGGTACGAGCCCTCATGTGCTGTCAGCTCCACTTGGAATGAAGGTACGAGCCCTCATGGGCTGTCAGCTCCACTTGGAATGAAGTTACGAGCCCTCATGTGCTGTCAGCTCCACTTCTCATGAAGGTACGAACCCTCATGTGCTGTCAGCTCCACTTGCTATGAAGGTACGAGCCCTCATGTGCTGTCAGCTCCACTTGGAATGAAGGTACGAGCCCTCATGTGCTGTCAGCTCCACTTGGAATGAAGTTACGAGCCCTCATTTGCTGTCAGCTCCATTTGGAATGAAGGTACGAGCCCTCATGTGCTGTCAGCTCCACTTGGAATGAAGGTACGAGCGCTCATGGGCTGTCAGCTCCACTTGGAATGAAGTTACGAGCCCTCATGTGCTGTCAGCTCACTTGGAATGAAGGTACGAGCCCTCATGTACTGTCAGTTCCACTTCTTATGAAGGTACAAGTTCCCATGTGCTGTCAGCTCCACTTGTCATGAAGGTACAAGCCCTGATTTGCTGTCACCTCTACTTGGAATGAATGTATGAGCCCTCATGTGCTGTCAGCTCCACTTGGAATGGAGGTGCAAGCCCTCATGTACTGTCATTACCACTTCGTATGAAGGTACGAGCCCTCATGTGCTGTCACCTCCACTTGGTATGAAGGTACGAGCCCTCATGTGCTGTCAGCTCCACTTGCTATGAAGGTACGAGCCCTCATGTGTTGTCAGGTCCACTTGGAATGAAGGTACGAGCCCTAATGTGCTGTCAGCTCCACTTGGAATGGAGGTGCAAGCCCTCATGTACTGTCATTGCCACTTCGTATGAAGGTACGAGCCCTCATGTGCTGTCACCTCCACTTGGTATGAAGGTACGAGCCCTCATGTGCTGTCAGCTCCACTTGCTATGAAGGTACAAGCACTTATGTGCAGTCAGCTCCACTTGGTATGAAGGTACGAGCCCTCATGCGCTGTCAGCTCCATTTGTTATGAAGGTACGAGCCCTCATGTGCTGCCAGCTCCACTTGCTATGAAGGTACGAGCCCTCATGCGCTGTCAGCTCCACTTGGAATGAAGTTACGAGCCCTCATGTGCTGTCAGCTCCACTTGGAATGAAGGTACGAGCCCTCATGTGCTGTCAGCTCCACTTCTCATGAAGGTACGAACCCTCATGTGCTGTCAGCTCCACTTGCTATGAAGGTACGAGCCCTCATGCGCTGTCAGCTCCACTTGGAATGAAGTTACGAGCCCTCATGTGCTGTCAGCTCCACTTGGAATGAAGGTACGAGCCCTCATGTGCTGTCAGCTCCACTTCTCATGAAGGTACGAACCCTCATGTGCTGTCAGCTCCACTTGCTATGAAGGTACGAGCCCTCATGCGCTGTCAGCTGCACTTGGAATGAAGTTACGAGCCCTCATGTGCTGTCAGCTCCACTTGGAATGAAGGTACGAGCCCTCATGTGATGTCAGCTCCACTTCTCATGAAGGTACGAACCCTCATGTGCTGTCAGCTCCACTTGCTATGAAGGTACGAGCCCTCATGCGCTGTCAGCTCCACTTGGAATGAAGGTACAAGCCCTCATGTGCTGTCAGCTCCACTTGGAATGAAGTTACGAGCCCTATTGTGCTGTCAGCTCCATTTGGAATGAAGGTACGAGCCCTCATGGGCTGTCAGCTCCACTTGGAATGTAGTTACGAGCCCTCATGTGCTGTCAGCTCACTTGGAATGAAGGTACGAGCCCTCATGTGCTGTCAGCTCCACTTGGAATGAAGGTACGAGCCCTCATGTGCTGTCAGCTCAACTTCTCATGAAGGTACAAACCCTTGTGTGCTGTCAGCTCCACTTGCTATGAAGGTACGAGCCCTCATGCGCTGTCAGCTCCACTTGGAATGAAGGTACGAGCCCTCATGTGCTGTCAGCTCCACTTGGAATGAAGTTACGAGCCCTCATGTGCTGTCAGCTCCATTTGGAATGAAGGTACGAACCCTCATGTGCTGTCAGCTCCACTTGCTATGAAGGTACGAGCCCTCATGCGCTGTCAGCTCCACTTGGAATGAAGTTACGAGCCCTCATGTGCTGTCAGCTCCACTTGGAATGAAGGTACGAGCCCTCATGTGCTGTCAGCTCCACTTGGAATGAAGTTACGAGCCCTCATGTGCAGTCAGCTCCATTTGGAATGAAGGTACGAGCCCTCATGTGCTGTCAGCTCCACTTGGAATGAAGGTACGAGCCCTCATGGGCTGTCAGCTCCACTTGGAATGAAGTTACGAGCCCTCATGTGCTGTCAGCTCCACTTGGAATGAAGGTACGAGCCCTCATGTGCTGTCAGCTCCACTTGGAATGAAGTTACGAGCCCTCATGTGCAGTCAGCTCCATTTGGAATGAAGGTACGAGCCCTCATGTGCTGTCAGCTCCACTTGGAATGAAGGTACGAGCCCTCATGGGCTGTCAGCTCCACTTGGAATGAAGTTACGAGCCCTCATGTGCTGTCAGCTCCACTTCTCATGAAGGTACGAACCCTCATGTGCTGTCAGCTCCACTTGCTATGAAGGTACGAGCCCTCATGTGCTGTCAGCTCCACTTGGAATGAAGGTACGAGCCCTCATGTGCTGTCAGCTCCACTTGGAATGAAGTTACGAGCCCTCATTTGCTGTCAGCTCCATTTGGAATGAAGGTACGAGCCCTCATGTGCTGTCAGCTCCACTTGGAATGAAGGTACGAGCGCTCATGGGCTGTCAGCTCCACTTGGAATGAAGTTACGAGCCCTCATGTGCTGTCAGCTCACTTGGAATGAAGGTACGAGCCCTCATGTACTGTCAGTTCCACTTCTTATGAAGGTACAAGTTCCCATGTGCTGTCAGCTCCACTTGTCATGAAGGTACAAGCCCTGATTTGCTGTCACCTCTACTTGGAATGAATGTATGAGCCCTCATGTGCTGTCAGCTCCACTTGGAATGGAGGTGCAAGCCCTCATGTACTGTCATTACCACTTCGTATGAAGGTACGAGCCCTCATCTGCTGTCACCTCCACTTGGTATGAAGGTACGAGCCCTCATGTGCAGTCAGCTCCACTTGGTATGAAGGTACGAGCCCTCATGAGCTGTCAGTTCCATTTGTTATGAAGGTACAAGCCCTCATGTGCTGCCAGCTCCACTTGCTATGAAGGTACGAGCCCTCATGCGCTGTCAGCTCCACTTGGAATGAAGTTACGAGCCCTCATGTGCTTTCAGCTCCACTTGGAATGAAGGTACGAGCCCTGATGTGCTGTCAGCTCCACTTGGTATGGAGGTATGAGCCCCTATGTGCTGTCAGCTCCACTTGGTATGAAGGTACGAGCCCTCATGTGCTGTCAGCTCCACTTGGAATGAAGGTACGAACCCTCATGTGCTGTCAGCTCCACTTGGAATGAAGGTGCGAGCCCTCATGTGCTGTCAGCTCCACTTGCTATGAAGGTACGAGCCCTCATGTGTTGTCAGGTCCACTTGGAATGAAGGTACGAGCCCTAATGTGCTGTCAGCTCCACTTGGAATGGAGGTGCAAGCCCTCATGTACTGTCATTGCCACTTCGTATGAAGGTACGAGCCCTCATGTGCTGTCACCTCCACTTGGTATGAAGGTACGAGCCCTCATGTGCTGTCAGCTCCACTTGCTATGAAGGTACAAGCACTTATGTGCAGTCAGCTCCACTTGGTATGAAGGTACGAGCCCTCATGCGCTGTCAGCTCCATTTGTTATGAAGGTACGAGCCCTCATGTGCTGCCAGCTCCACTTGCTATGAAGGTACGAGCCCTCATGCGCTGTCAGCTCCACTTGGAATGAAGTTACGAGCCCTCATGTGCTGTCAGCTCCACTTGGAATGAAGGTACGAGCCCTCATGTGCTGTCAGCTCCACTTCTCATGAAGGTACGAACCCTCATGTGCTGTCAGCTCCACTTGCTATGAAGGTACGAGCCCTCATGCGCTGTCAGCTCCACTTGGAATGAAGTTACGAGCCCTCATGTGCTGTCAGCTCCACTTGGAATGAAGGTACGAGCCCTCATGTGCTGTCAGCTCCACTTCTCATGAAGGTACGAACCCTCATGTGCTGTCAGCTCCACTTGCTATGAAGGTACGAGCCCTCATGCGCTGTCAGCTGCACTTGGAATGAAGTTACGAGCCCTCATGTGCTGTCAGCTCCACTTGGAATGAAGGTACGAGCCCTCATGTGATGTCAGCTCCACTTCTCATGAAGGTACGAACCCTCATGTGCTGTCAGCTCCACTTGCTATGAAGGTACGAGCCCTCATGCGCTGTCAGCTCCACTTGGAATGAAGGTACAAGCCCTCATGTGCTGTCAGCTCCACTTGGAATGAAGTTACGAGCCCTATTGTGCTGTCAGCTCCATTTGGAATGAAGGTACGAGCCCTCATGGGCTGTCAGCTCCACTTGGAATGTAGTTACGAGCCCTCATGTGCTGTCAGCTCACTTGGAATTAAGGTACGAGCCCTCATGTGCTGTCAGCTCCACTTGGAATGAAGGTACGAGCCCTCATGTGCTGTCAGCTCAACTTCTCATGAAGGTACAAACCCTTGTGTGCTGTCAGCTCCACTTGCTATGAAGGTACGAGCCCTCATGCGCTGTCAGCTCCACTTGGAATGAAGGTACGAGCCCTCATGTGCTGTCAGCTCCACTTGGAATGAAGTTACGAGCCCTCATGTGCTGTCAGCTCCATTTGGAATGAAGGTACGAACCCTCATGTGCTGTCAGCTCCACTTGCTATGAAGGTACGAGCCCTCATGCGCTGTCAGCTCCACTTGGAATGAAGTTACGAGCCCTCATGTGCTGTCAGCTCCACTTGGAATGAAGGTACGAGCCCTCATGTGCTGTCAGCTCCACTTCTCATGAAGGTACGAACCCTCATGTGCTGTCAGCTCCACTTGCTATGAAGGTACGAGCCCTCATGCGCTGTCAGCTCCACTTGGAATGAAGGTACGAGCCCTCATGTGCTGTCAGCTCCACTTGGAATGAAGTTACGAGCCCTCATGTGCAGTCAGCTCCATTTGGAATGAAGGTACGAGCCCTCATGTGCTGTCAGCTCCACTTGGAATGAAGGTACGAGCCCTCATGGGCTGTCAGCTCCACTTGGAATGAAGTTACGAGCCCTCATGTGCTGTCAGCTCCACTTCTCATGAAGGTACGAACCCTCATGTGCTGTCAGCTCCACTTGCTATGAAGGTACGAGCCCTCATGTGCTGTCAGCTCCACTTGGAATGAAGGTACGAGCCCTCATGTGCTGTCAGCTCCACTTGGAATGAAGTTACGAGCCCTCATTTGCTGTCAGCTCCATTTGGAATGAAGGTACGAGCCCTCATGTGCTGTCAGCTCCACTTGGAATGAAGGTACGAGCGCTCATGGGCTGTCAGCTCCACTTGGAATGAAGTTACGAGCCCTCATGTGCTGTCAGCTCACTTGGAATGAAGGTACGAGCCCTCATGTACTGTCAGTTCCACTTCTTATGAAGGTACAAGTTCCCATGTGCTGTCAGCTCCACTTGTCATGAAGGTACAAGCCCTGATTTGCTGTCACCTCTACTTGGAATGAATGTATGAGCCCTCATGTGCTGTCAGCTCCACTTGGAATGGAGGTGCAAGCCCTCATGTACTGTCATTACCACTTCGTATGAAGGTACGAGCCCTCATCTGCTGTCACCTACACTTGGTATGAAGGTACGAGCCCTCATGTGCAGTCAGCTCCACTTGGTATGAAGGTACGAGCCCTCATGAGCTGTCAGTTCCATTTGTTATGAAGGTACAAGCCCTCATGTGCTGCCAGCTCCACTTGCTATGAAGGTACGAGCCCTCATGCGCTGTCAGCTCCACTTGGAATGAAGTTACGAGCCCTCATGTGCTTTCAGCTCCACTTGGAATGAAGGTACGAGCCCTGATGTGCTGTCAGCTCCACTTGGTATGGAGGTATGAGCCCCTATGTGCTGTCAGCTCCACTTGGTATGAAGGTACGAGCCCTCATGTGCTGTCAGCTCCACTTGGAATGAAGGTACGAACCCTCATGTGCTGTCAGCTCCACTTGGAATGAAGGTGCGAGCCCTCATGCGCTGTCAGCTCCACTTGGAATGAAGGTACGAACCCTCATGTGCTGTCAGCTCCCCTTGGAATGAAGGTACGAGCCCCCATGTGCTCTCAGCTCCACTTGGAATGAAGGTACAAGCCCCCATGAGCTCTCCGTTCCACTTGGAATGAAGGTATGAGCCCTCATGCGCGGTCAGCTCCACTTGGAATAAAGGTACGAGCCCTCATGCGCTGTCAGCTCCACTTGGTATGAAGGTACGAGCCCTCATGTGCTCTAACCTCCACTTGGAATGAAGGTACGAGCCCTTATGTGTTGTCATCTCCATTTGGTATGAAGGTATTAGCCCTCATGTGCTGTCAGCTCCACTTGGTATGAAGGTACGAGCCCTCATGCGCTGTCAGCTCCACTTGGAATGAAGGTACGAACCCTCATGTGCTGTCAGCTCCCCTTGGAATGAAGGTACGAGCCCCCATGTGCTCTCAGCTCTACTTGGAATGAAGGTACGAGCCCGCATGCGCTGTCAGCTCCACTTGGCATGAAGGTACGAACCCTCATGTGCTGTCAGCTCCCCTTGGAATGAAGGTACGAGCCCCCATGTGCTCTCAGCTCTACTTGGAATAAAGGTACGAGCCCTCATGCGCTGTCAGCTCCACTTGGTATGAAGGTACGAGCCCTCATGTGCTCTAACCTCCACTTGGAATGAAGGTACGAGCCCTTATGTGTTGTCATCTCCATTTGGTATGAAGGTATTAGCCCTCATGTGCTGTCAGCTCCACTTGGTATGAAGGTACGAGCCCTCATGCGCTGTCAGCTCCACTTGGAATGAAGGTACGAACCCTCATGTGCTGTCAGCTCCCCTTGGAATGAAGGTACGAGCCCTCATGTGCTGTCAGCTCCACTTGGAATGAAGGTACGAGCGCTCATGGGCTGTCAGCTCCACTTGGAATGAAGTTACGAGCCCTCATGTGCTGTCAGCTCACTTGGAATGAAGGTACGAGCCCTCATGTACTGTCAGTTCCACTTCTTATGAAGGTACAAGTTCCCATGTGCTGTCAGCTCCACTTGTCATGAAGGTACAAGCCCTGATTTGCTGTCACCTCTACTTGGAATGAATGTATGAGCCCTCATGTGCTGTCAGCTCCACTTGGAATGGAGGTGCAAGCCCTCATGTACTGTCATTACCACTTCGTATGAAGGTACGAGCCCTCATCTGCTGTCACCTCCACTTGGTATGAAGGTACGAGCCCTCATGTGCAGACAGCTCCACTTGGTATGAAGGTACGAGCCCTCATGAGCTGTCAGTTCCATTTGTTATGAAGGTACAAGCCCTCATGTGCTGCCAGCTCCACTTGCTATGAAGGTACGAGCCCTCATGCGCTGTCAGCTCCACTTGGAATGAAGTTACGAGCCCTCATGTGCTTTCAGCTCCACTTGGAATGAAGGTACGAGCCCTGATGTGCTGTCAGCTCCACTTGGTATGGAGGTATGAGCCCCTATGTGCTGTCAGCTCCACTTGGTATGAAGGTACGAGCCCTCATGTGCTGTCAGCTCCACTTGGAATGAAGGTACGAACCCTCATGTGCTGTCAGCTCCACTTGGAATGAAGGTGCGAGCCCTCATGCGCTGTCAGCTCCACTTGGAATGAAGGTACGAACCCTCATGTGCTGTCAGCTCCCCTTGGAATGAAGGTACGAGCCCCCATGTGCTCTCAGCTCCACTTGGAATGAAGGTACAAGCCCCCATGAGCTCTCCGTTCCACTTGGAATGAAGGTATGAGCCCTCATGCGCGGTCAGCTCCACTTGGAATAAAGGTACGAGCCCTCATGCGCTGTCAGCTCCACTTGGTATGAAGGTACGAGCCCTCATGTGCTCTAACCTCCACTTGGAATGAAGGTACGAGCCCTTATGTGTTGTCATCTCCATTTGGTATGAAGGTATTAGCCCTCATGTGCTGTCAGCTCCACTTGGTATGAAGGTACGAGCCCTCATGTGCTGTCAGCTCACTTGGAATGAAGGTACGAGCCCTCATGTACTGTCAGTTCCACTTCTTATGAAGGTACAAGTTCCCATGTGCTGTCAGCTCCACTTGTCATGAAGGTACAAGCCCTGATTTGCTGTCACCTCTACTTGGAATGAATGTATGAGCCCTCATGTGCTGTCAGCTCCACTTGGAATGGAGGTGCAAGCCCTCATGTACTGTCATTACCACTTCGTATGAAGGTACGAGCCCTCATCCGCTGTCACCTCCACTTGGTATGAAGGTACGAGCCCTCATGTGCAGTCAGCTCCACTTGGTATGAAGGTACGAGCCCTCATGAGCTGTCAGTTCCATTTGTTATGAAGGTACAAGCCCTCATGTGCTGCCAGCTCCACTTGCTATGAAGGTACGAGCCCTCATGCGCTGTCAGCTCCACTTGGAATGAAGTTACGAGCCCTCATGTGCTTTCAGCTCCACTTGGAATGAAGGTACGAGCCCTGATGTGCTGTCAGCTCCACTTGGTATGGAGGTATGAGCCCCTATGTGCTGTCAGCTCCACTTGGTATGAAGGTACGAGCCCTCATGTGCTGTCAGCTCCACTTGGAATGAAGGTACGAACCCTCATGTGCTGTCAGCTCCACTTGGAATGAAGGTGCGAGCCCTCATGCGCTGTCAGCTCCACTTGGAATGAAGGTACGAACCCTCATGTGCTGTCAGCTCCCCTTGGAATGAAGGTACGAGCCCCCATGTGCTCTCAGCTCCACTTGGAATGGAGGTGCAAGCCCTCATGTACTGTCATTACCACTTCGTATGAAGGTACGAGCCCTCATCTGCTGTCACCTCCACTTGGTATGAAGGTACGAGCCCTCATGTGCAGTCAGCTCCACTTGGTATGAAGGTACGAGCCCTCATGAGCTGTCAGTTCCATTTGTTATGAAGGTACAAGCCCTCATGTGCTGCCAGCTCCACTTGCTATGAAGGTACGAGCCCTCATGCGCTGTCAGCTCCACTTGGAATGAAGTTACGAGCCCTCATGTGCTTTCAGCTCCACTTGGAATGAAGGTACGAGCCCTGATGTGCTGTCAGCTCCACTTGGTATGGAGGTATGAGCCCCTATGTGCTGTCAGCTCCACTTGGTATGAAGGTACGAGCCCTCATGTGCTGTCAGCTCCACTTGGAATGAAGGTACGAACCCTCATGTGCTGTCAGCTCCACTTGGAATGAAGGTGCGAGCCCTCATGCGCTGTCAGCTCCACTTGGAATGAAGGTACGAACCCTCATGTGCTGTCAGCTCCCCTTGGAATGAAGGTACGAGCCCCCATGTGCTCTCAGCTCCACTTGGAATGAAGGTACAAGCCCCCATGAGCTCTCCGTTCCACTTGGAATGAAGGTATGAGCCCTCATGCGCGGTCAGCTCCACTTGGAATAAAGGTACGAGCCCTCATGCGCTGTCAGCTCCACTTGGTATGAAGGTACGAGCCCTCATGTGCTCTAACCTCCACTTGGAATGAAGGTACGAGCCCTTATGTGTTGTCATCTCCATTTGGTATGAAGGTATTAGCCCTCATGTGCTGTCAGCTCCACTTGGTATGAAGGTACGAGCCCTCATGCGCTGTCAGCTCCACTTGGAATCAAGGTACGAACCCTCATGTGCTGTCAGCTCCCCTTGGAATGAAGGTACGAGCCCCCATGTGCTCTCAGCTCTACTTGGAATGAAGGTACGAGCCCGCATGCGCTGTCAGCTCCACTTGGCATGAAGGTACGAACCCTCATGTGCTGTCAGCTCCCCTTGGAATGAAGGTACGAGCCCCCATGTGCTCTCAGCTCTACTTGGAATAAAGGTACGAGCCCTTATGTGCTCTCAGCTCCACTTGGAATGAAGGTACGAGCCCTCATGTGCTGTCAGCTCCACTTGGTATGAAGGTACGAGCCCTCATGTGCTGTCAGCTCCACTTGGAATGAAGGTACGAGCCCTCATGTGCTGTCAGCTCCACTTGGAATGAAGGTACGAGCCCTTATGTGCTGTCAGCTCCACTTGGAATGAAGGTACGAGCCCTTATGTTCTGTCAGCTCCACTTGGAATGAAGGTACGAGCCCTTACGTGCTGTCAGCTCCACCTGGTATGAAGGTGCAATCCCTCATATGCTGTCAGCTCCACTAGGAATGAAGGTACGAGCCCTCATGTGCTCTCAGCTCCACTTGGTATGACGGCAGAAGCCCTAATGTGCTGTCAGCTCCACTTGGAATAAAGGTATGAGCCCCCATTTGCTGTCAGTTCCACTTCGAATGAAGGTACGAGCCCTCATGTGCTATCAGCTCCACTTGGAATGAAGGTATGAGCCCCCATGTGCTTTCAGCTCCACTTGGTATGACGGTACGAGCGCTCATGCGCTGTCAGCTCCACTTGGAATGAAGGTACGAGCCCTCATGCGCAGTCAGCTCCACTTGGAATGAAGGTACGAGCCCTCATGCGCTGTCAGCTCCACTTCGAATGAAGGTATGAGACCCCATGTGCTCTCAGCTCCACTTGGAAATAAGGTACGAGCCCTTATGCGCAGTCAGCTCCACTTGGAATGAAGGTATGAGCCCTCATGTGCTGTCAGCTTCAATTGGAATGAAGGTACAAGCCCTCATGTGCTGTCAGCTACACTTGAAATGAGGCTGCAAGTCCTTATGTGCTGTCAGCTCCACTTGGTATGGAGGTACTGAACCTCATGCGCTGTCAGCTCCACTTGGATTGAAGGTACGAGCCCTCATGCGCTGTCAGCTCCACTTGGTATGAAGGTACGAGCCCCTATGTGCTGTTAGCTCCACTTGGTTATGAGCCCTCATGCGCTGTCAGCTCCACTTGGTATGAAGGTATGAGCCCTCATGTGCTGTCACCTCCACTTGGAATGAAGGTACGAACCCTCATGTGCTGTCAGCTCCACTTGCTATGAAGGTACGAGCCCACATGTGTTGTCAGCTCCACTTGCTATGAAGGTACAAGCCCTTATGTGCGGTCAGCTCCACTTGGAATAAAGGTACGAGCCCTCATGCGCTGTCAGCTCCACTTGGAATAAAGGTACAAGACCTCAGGTGCTGTCAGCTCCACTTGGAATAAAGGTGCGAGCCCTCATGTGCTTTCAACTCCACTTGGTTCAAAGGTACGAGTCCTCATGTGCTCTCAGCTCCACTTCTTATGAAGGTACGAGCCACCATGTGCTGTCAGCTCCACTCGGCATGAAGGTACTAGCCTTAAAGTGCTGTCAGCTCCACTTAGTATGAGGGTACGAGCCCCCATGTGCTGTCAGCTCTACTCGTCATGAAGGCGCAAGCCCCCGTGTGCTGTCAGCTCCACTTGGAATGAAGGTACGAGCCCTCACGCGCTGTCAGCTCCACTTGGAATGAAGGTACGAGCCCTCATGTGCTGTCAGCTCCACTTGCTATGAAGGTACGAGCCCTCATGTGTTGTCAGGTCCACTTGGAATGAAGGTACGAGCCCTAATGTGCTGTCAGCTCCACTTGGAATGGAGGTGCAAGCCCTCATGTACTGTCATTATCACTTCGTATGAAGGTACGAGCCCTCATGTGCTGTCACCTCCACTTGGAATGAAGTTACGAACCCTCATGTGCTGTCAGCTCACTTGGAATGAAGGTACAAGCCGTCATGTGCTGTCAGCTCCATTTGGTATGAAGGTACGAGCCCTCATGCGCTGTCAGCTCCATTTGTTATGAAGGTACGAGCCCTCATGTGCTGCCAGCTCCACTTGCTATGAAGGTACGAGCCCTCATGCGCTGTCAGCTCCTCTTGGTATGAAGGTACGAGCCCTCATGCGCTGTCAGCTCCATTTGTTATGAAGGTACGAGCCCTCATGTGCTGCCAGCTCCACTTACTATTTAATTTAATTTAATTGCGGGTTTATATAGCGCTAGGAATCGACTCCCGGAGGAGTATCTCCACGCTTCGACCGCTGGGGAACCCGTCCTGGCTCACCCTGAGAGATGGTCCCTGATGGGTATCTCTAAGTTGCGACCAAGCATCCCCGGCGGTCTGGGGGGGCCGTTGTGAAGATGAGGCAAGCTGATGCCCAGAGTTGCCGAGTGTGGTTTCTGACTAGAGTAGGCACCGAGGCGAGAATTATCAAGTCCGCTGACCCTGGTCCACGACCCTGCCGCGTCGGGAATCGAACCCTGGTCCCGGGCCATTCTCTGCTTACGGGTCTGCCGCCTCTAACCAGTGAGCCACACTTCTCCACGATGAAGGTACGAGCCCTCATGCGCTGTCAGCTCCACTTGGAATGAAGTTACGAGCCCTCATGTGCTGTCAGCTCCACTTGAAATGAAGGTACGAGCCCTCATGTGCTGTCAGCTCCACTTCTCATGAAGGTACGAACCCTCATGTGCTGTCAGCTCCACTTGCTATGAAGGTACGAGCCCTCATGCGCTGTCAGCTCCACTTGGAATGAAGTTACGAGCCCTCATGTGCTGTCAGCTCCACTTGGAATGAAGGTACGAGCCCTCATGTGCTGTCAGCTCCACTTCTCATGAAGGTACGAACCCTCATGTGCTGTCAGCTCCACTTGCTATGAAGGTACGAGCCCTCATGCGCTGTCAGCTCCACTTGGAATGAAGTTACGAGCCCTCATGTGCTGTCAGCTCCACTTGGAATGAAGGTACGAGCCCTCATGTGCTGTCAGCTCCACTTCTCATGAAGGTACGAACCCTCATGTGCTGTCAGCTCCACTTGCTATGAAGGTACGAGCCCTCATTCGCTGTCAGCTCCACTTGGAATGAAGGTACGAGCCCTCATGTGCTGTCAGCTCCACTTGGAATGAAGTTACGAGCCCTCATGTGCTGTCAGCTCCGTTTGGAATGAAGGTACGAGCCCTCAGGTGCTGTCAGCTCCACTTGGAATGAAGGTACGAGCCCTCGTGGGCTGTCAGCTCCACTTGGAATGAAGTTACGAGCCCTCATGTGCTGTCAGCTCCACTTGGAATGAAGGTACGAGCCCTCATGTGCTGTCAGCTCCACTTCTCATGAAAATACGAACCCTCATGTGCTGTCAGCTCCACTTGCTATGAAGGTACAAGCCCTCATGTGCTGTCAGCTCCACTTGGAATGAAGGTACGAGCCCTCATGTGCTGTCAGCTCCACTTGGAATGAAGTTACGAGCCCTCATGTGCTGTCAGCTCCATTTGGAATGAAGGTACGAGCCCTCATGTGCTGTCAGCTCCACTTGGAATGAAGGTACGAGCCCTCATGGGCTGTCAGCTCCACTTGGAATGAAGTTACGAGCCCTCATGTGCTGTCAGCTCACTTGGAATAAAGGTACGAGCCCTCATGTGCTGTCAGCTCCACTTGGAATCAAGGTACGAACCCTTATGTGCTTTCAGCTCCACTTGGAATGAAGGTGCGAGCCCTCATGTACTGTCAGTTCCACTTCTTATGAAGGTACAAGTTCCCATGTGCTGTCAGCTCCACTTGTCATGAAGGTACAAACCCTGATTTGCTGTCACCTCTACTTGGAATGAATGTATGAGACCTCATGTGCTGTCAGCTCCACTTGGAATGGAGGTGCAAGCCCTCATGTACTGTCATTACCACTTCGTATGAAGGTACGAGCCCTCATGTGCTGTCACCTCCACTTGGTATGAAGGTACGAGCCCTCATGTGCTGTCAGCTCCACTTGCTATGAAGGTACAAGCCCTTATGTGCAGTCAGCTCCACTTGGTATGAAGGTACGAGCCCTCATGCGCTGTCAGCTCCATTTGTTATGAAGGTACGAGCCCTCATGTGCTGCCAGCTCCACTTGCTATGAAGGTACGAGCCCTCATGCGCTGTCAGCTCCACTTGGAATGAAGTTACGAGCCCTCATGTGCTGTCAGCTCCACTTGGAATGAAGGTACGAGCCCTCATGTGCTGTCAGCTCCACTTCTCATGAAGGTACGAACCCTCATGTGCTGTCAGCTCCACTTGCTATGAAGGTACGAGCCCTCATGCGCTGTCAGCTCCACTTCGAATGAAGTTACGAGCCCTCATGTGCTGTCAGCTCCACTTGGAATGAAGGTACGAGCCCTCATGTGCTGTCAGCTCCACTTCTCATGAAGGTACGAACCCTCATGTGCTGTCAGCTCCACTTGCTATGAAGGTACGAGCCCTCATGCGCTGTCAGCTCCACTTGGAATGAAGTTACGAGCCCTCATGTGCTGTCAGCTCCACTTGGAATGAAGGTACGAGCCCTCATGTGCTGTCAGCTCCACTTCTCATGAAGGTACGAACCCTCATGTCCTGTCAGCTCCACTTGCTATGAAGGTACGAGCCCTCATGCGCTGTCAGCTCCACTTGGAATGAAGGTACGAGCCCTCATGTGCTGTCAGCTCCACTTGGAATGAAGTTAGGAGCCCTCATGTGCTGTCAGCTTCATTTGGAATGAAGGTACGAGCCCTCATGTGCTGTCAGCTCCACTTGGAATGAAGGTACGAGCCCTCATGGGCTGTCAGCTCCACTTGGAATGAAGTTACGAGCCCTCATGTGCTGTCAGCTCACTTGGAATGAAGGTACGAGCCCTCATGTGCTGTCAGCTCCACTTGGAATGAAGGTACGAGCCCTCATGTGCTGTCAGCTCCACTTCTCATGAAGGTACGAACCCTCATGTGCTGTCAGCTCCACTTGCTATGAAGGTACGAGCCCTCATGCGCTGTCAGCTCCACTTGGAATGAAGGTACGAGCCCTCATGTGCTGTCAGCTCCACTTGGAATGAAGTTACGAGCCCTCATGTGCTGTCAGCTCCATTTGGAATGAAGGTACGAACCCTCATGTGCTGTCAGCTCCACTTGCTATGAAGGTACGAGCCCTCATGCGCTGTCAGCTCCACTTGGAATGAAGGTACGAGCCCTCATGTGCTGTCAGCTCCACTTCTCATGAAGGTACGAACCCTCATGTGCTGTCAGCTCCACTTGCTATGAAGGTACGAGCCCTCATGCGCTGTCAGCTCCACTTGGAATGAAGGTACGAGCCCTCATGTGCTGTCAGCTCCACTTGGAATGAAGTTAGGAGCCCTCATGTGCTGTCAGCTCCATTTGGAATGAAGTTACGAGCCCTCATGTGCTGTCAGCTCACTTGGAATGAAGGTACGAGCCCTCATGTGCTGTCAGCTCCACTTGGAATGAAGGTACGAGCCCTTATGTGCTTTCAGCTCCACTTGGAATGAAGGTACGAGCCCTCATGTGCTTTCAGCTCCACTTGGTATGAAGGTACGAGCCCTCATGTACTGTCAGTTCCACTTCTTATGAAGGTACAAGTTCCCATGTGCTGTCAGCTCCACTTGTCATGAAGGTACAAGCCCTGATTTGCTGTCACCTCTACTTGGAATGAATGTATGAGCCCTCATGTGCTGTCAGCTCTACTTGGAATAAACGTACGAGCCCTCATGTGCTGTCAGCTCCATTTGCTATGAAGGTACGAGCCCTTATGTGCTGTCAGCTCCACTTGGAATGAAGGTAAGAGCCCTCATGTGCTGTCAGCTCCACTTGGAATGAAGGTACGTGCCCTCATGCGCTGTCAGCTCCACTTGGAATGAAGGTACGAGCCCTTATGTGCAATCAGCTCCACTCGTTATTAAGGTACGAGCCCTTATGTGCTGTCCGCTCCACTTGCTATGAAGGTACGAGCTCTTATGTGCCGCAGCTCCACTTGGAATGAAGGAACGAGCCCTCATGCGCTGTCAGCTCCACTTGGAATGAAGTTACGAGCCCTCATGTGCTGTCAGCTCCATTTGGAATGAAGGTACGAGCCCTCATGTGCTGTCAGCTCCACTTGGAATGAAGTTACGAGCCCTCATGTGCTGTCAGCTCCACTTGGAATGAAGGTACGAGCCCTTATGTGCTTTCAGCTCCACTTGGAATGAAGGTGCAAGCCCTCATGTACTGTCAGTTCCACTTCTTATGAAGGTACAAGTTCCCATGTGCTGTCAGCTCCACTTGTCATGAAGGTACGAGCCCTTATGTGCAATCAGCTCCACTCGTTATTAAGGTACGAGCCCTTATGTGCTGTCCACTCCAATTGCTATGAAGGTACGAGCTCTAATGTGCTGTCAGCTCCACTTGGAATGAAGGAACGAGCCCTCATGCGCTGTCAGCTCCACTTTGAATGAAGGTACGAGCCCTCGTGTGCTATCAGCTCCACTCGTTATTAAGATACGAGCCCTTATGTGCTGTCCGCTCCACTTGGAATGAAGGTACGAGCCCTCATGTGCTGTCAGCTCCACTTGGAATAAAGGTGCGAGCCCTCATGCGCTGTCAGCTCTACTTGAAAAGAAGGTACGAGCCCTCATGTTCTGTCAGCTGCACTTGGAATGAAGGAACGAGCCCTCATGCGCTGTCAGCTCCACTTTGAATGAAGGTACGAGCCCTCGTGTGCTATCAGCTCCACTCGTTATTAAGATACGAGCCCTTATGTGCTGTCAGCTCCACTTGGAATGAAGGTACAGGCCCTTATGAGCTGTCAGCCCCACTTGTTATGAAGGTACAAGCCCTCATGTGCTGTCAGCTCCACTTGGAATAAAGGTGCGAGCCCTCATGCGCTGTCAGCTCTACTTGAAAAGAAGGTACGAGCCCTCATGTGCTGTCAGCTCCACTTGGAATAAAGGTACGAGCCCTCATGTGCTGTCAGCTCCACTTGGTATGACGGTACGAGCCCTCAGGTGCTGTCAGCTCCACTTGGAATGAAGGTACGAGCCCTCATGTGCTGTCAGCTCCACTTGGAATGAAGGTACGAGCCCTTATGTGTGGTCAGCTCCACTTGGAATGAAGGTACGAGCCCTCATGTGCTGTCAGCTCCACTTGGAATGAAGGTACGAACCCTCATGTGCTGTCAGCTCCACTTGCTATGAAGGTACGAGCCCTCATGCGCTGTCAGCTCCACTTGGAATGAAGGTACGAGCCCTCATGTGCTGTCAGCTCCACTTGGAATTAAGGTACGAGCCCTTATGTGCTGTCAGCTCCACTTGGAATGAAGGCAGGAGGCCCCATGTGCAGTCAGCTCTCCTTGCTATGAAGGTACGAGCCCTCAGGTGCTGTCAGCTCCGCTTGCTATGAAGGTACGAGCCCTCATGTGCTGTCAGCTCCACTTGGAATAAAGGTGTGAGCCCTCATGCGCTGTCAGCTCTACTTGAAAAGAAGGTACGAGCCCTCATGTACTGTCAGTTGCACTTGGAATGAAGGTACGAGCCCTCCTGTTCTGTCAGTTGCACTTGGAATGAAGGTACGAGCCCTCATGTGCTGTCAGCTCCACTTTACAGGCAGCAGCCGTCACTACCAGAGTATGTAACACCCTGCAGGCTAAAGGGCAACAGACAGCAGCTCTGACTGGCAGAGTATGTAACGCCCTGCAGGCTAAAGGGCTACAGGCAGCACTTCTTACTACCCCTAAAGTACATTGATCTCTCTTCAGCCTAAAGGGCCACAGGCTAAAAGGCTACTCACAGGGGCTTGGACTAGAGGCATAAGGAACGCCCTACACGCTAATGGGCTACAGGCAGGAACTCTGCCTACCAGATAAGTATGGAACACCCTAGAGGCTAAAGAGCTACAGGCAGGAGCTCATACGTCCAGAGTATGAAACACCCTACAGGAGGCAGCTCTATCAGAGTATGGAACACCCTGCAGCCTAAAAGGCAACAGAAGGCAGCTCTGACTACCAGAGGATGGACTTGCCTACAGGCTAAAGGGCTACAGAGGGCAGCTGTGACTACCAGAGTATGGAACATCCTGCAGGCTAAAGTGCTACAGACGGCAGCTGGGACCACCAGAGTAAAGAACTCCTTACAGGCTAAAGGCCTACAGAGGGCAGCTGTGAATACCAGAGTAAGGAACTCCTTAGAGGCTAAAGGGCTACAGACAGGAGCTCTGACTACCAAAGTATGGAACACCCTACAGGCTAAAGGGCAACAGACAGGAGCTCTGACTACCAGAGTATGGAACACCCTAGAGGCCAAAGGGCCACAGAGGGCAGCTGTGACTACAATAGTATGGAACACATTGCAGCCTAAATGTATACAGACAGCAGCTCTGACTACAAGAGCATGGCTCACCCTACAGGCTAAAGGGCTTCAGACAGCAGCTCTGACTAGAAGAGCATGGCTCACCCTACAGGCTAAAGGGCTTCAGACAGCAGCTCTGACTACAAGAGCATGGCTCACCCTACAGGCTAAAGGGCTTCAGACAGCAGCTCTGACTACAAGAGCATGGCTCACCCTACAGGCTAAAGGGCTTCAGACAGCAGCTCTGACTACAAGAGCATGGCTCACCCTACAGGCTAAAGGGCTTCAGACAGCAGCTCTGACTACCGGAGTATCGACCACCCTACAGGCTAAAGTGCTACAGGCAGAGGCTTGGACTAGTAGAATAAGGAACGCCCTGCACGTACTGGGACCCCCGTTGCCTATAGGCTCGGTTGGCATTGCACCTGCTGCACCATAATAGCAACCCTTGGGAATGGCTGAACACGAGAAGCTTCTATGTAGGGCCCATTCTTTTAACAGAGGGCAAAGGCCGTCTGCCAGGGCCTGTCTGGGGGGTTTGCCAGCGCCAGTCTGGAGCGTTTGCCAGGGAGAGGGTGCCAGTGACCTGCCGAGCTGTGGGAGCATCACGGGAGCAGTGTCTGCCATGTCTCCTGCGCCTCCTGCGAGCCCTGTGCACATTCTGAGCGCGCAATCCCCGAAGCGGCCACTAGATGGCGCAGTCGGGCCTTGAACCGTCCTCTGGCCGAGAAGGACTGCTCAGGAGCCAGCAGCAAGAAGCCTGTGTGGCTGCTATGGATGAAGGCTCAGACATCCCGGCGCACGAGGAGGAGGAGGAGGTGGCGAGGAGGCTTCTCAGCTGCTGCGCTGCAAACTCTTTGGCGCATGTTTTTAAATTAAAAGGCATGGACTGAGTGTGGCTGGGAGAGGCAGGAGCTGCGCCTTGAAGCCCCGGAGCGCGTGACACAGCGCTGTGAACTTCACCCCAGCCCCGGGAGGGATGGAGGAACCCCGGCATCTCACCGCCTTGGACGTGAGGGTCCCTCGCTGGCTGCGGGGCCGGGGGGGCTGGAGGGCAGCTTCTCACTGGCGCAGAGCATGACCCCCTGGTGGCCGGGCTGGACCCCCTGCTGAGGAGGAGGAGGATGGGTGCACCATCTCTGCACGTGGGAAGGCCCCCCTGCGTCCTGGGGACCACCATGGATTATCGGAGGGGCCCCAAGTCCTGGAGTGTGCGCCTCTGCGCAGCGGCGGGTCTGCTGTTCGCAGCTTGTTTCTGGAGAGGTGAGTGCGGTGTCTGAGCGGAGGTGTGAAGTTCAGTGTTAGTGCAGGAGGTGTGCAGTTCAGTGTTAGTGCAGGACTCAGAGGTGTGTGTGTAGCTCCTGGACGCCCGCCCGCCTCTCTCAAGCGCTCAGTCAAGGGTCCTTGGAGGTGCTGGAAGTGCAGGTGTGTTTGTGGGTACCATGCGTCTCTTACTGAGGGGCCCCAGTGCCATGTACCACTGTGTAAGACCAGTGTGCAGTGATGAAGTGTGAGCCCCCTCTCGGGGGGTGGCCCCCACTGCACGCGACAGGGGGGGGGGGGCTTCCAATGACACTTCTTTGCTGAAAGGGACTGTCGGAGTTCATCTTTCGCGACTTTTCATTGTAAATGGGGTTGAATCTGGGCTTTGTGGAGCTGACTTACAATCTGTTCAGAAAAGTCTCTTCCGGAGAGTGAAACATGTACATAAAATGCCAAACCTGCGCCCGTTTGTGAACAGGGACATCTGACAGCGTGTTTTGTGTGTATGTATTAAATTCAGGAGGTTTGTAGAGTGTTGAAATAGCAAGAAAGTGTCTTCAAGGCGCAGTGCCCAGCCAGCTACTAACCAACGCGCTTAATCTTTCTTTATTGATGTGGACAGGAGGACTGGGGGGCGGGGGGGGGGGGGTGAGATGCTTTGGGATTCACATGTCTGATCTCTACAAGGATTCACATGTCTGATCTCTGCAAGGATTCACATGTCTGATCTCTGCAAGGATTCACATGTCTGATCTCTGCAAGGATTCACATGTCTGATCTCTACAAGGATTCACATGTCTGATCTCTACAAGGATTCACATGTCTGATCTCTACAAGGATTCACATGTCTGATCTCTACAAGGATTCACATGTCTGATCTCTACAAGGATTCACATGTCTGATCTCTGCAAGGATTCACATGTCTGATCTCTGCAAGGATTCACATGTCTGATCTCTACAAGGATTCACATGTCTGATCTCTACAAGGATTCACATGTCTGATTTTTTTAGTGATTCACTTCTCTGACTCTGTAGGTGTTCACATCTGATCACTGTATCGATTCACATGTCTGATCCCAATAAGGATTCACACGTCTGATCTCTGTATCACGCTACGCAGAAATGACCAGTTGCAGTCACACATGTCCACACATAGATTGGGAGCTGATGGGACTTTTGGTTCTGATCCATACATGAGACTCCGATAGAACTCTTTCTTTGGGTGACGTGTTCTCCACATGGTTCGGGAAGTGTGGGATGTCCTGGTGAGAGTGAAATGTCCCAATCATTTGTCAATTAGATTCATTCATGGGATTTATATTTATGGTCAATATCTTGGCTACAATGATATGAACACATAAAAATCACCTGTGTGGTCTGTGTCTTGTGGTCTGTGTGTTGGATTGTGATGTGTGATGTTTGAAAATCTCCTGTGTGGTCTGTGTGTTGAGCTGTGGTGTTTGACAATCTCCTCTGTGGTCTGTGTGTTGAGCTGTGGTGTTTGACAATCTCCTGTGTGGTCTGTGTGTTGGGCTGTGGTGTTTGACAATCTCCTCTGTGGTCTGTGTGTTGAGCTGTGGTGTTTGACAATCTCCTCTGTGGTCTGTGTGTTGAGCTGTGGTGTTTGACAATCTCCTCTGTGGTCTGTGTGTTGAGCTGTGGTGTTTGACAATCTCCTCTGTGGTCTGTGTGTTGAGCTGTGGTGTTTGACAATCTCCTCTGTGGTCTGTGTGTTGGGCTGTGGTGTTTGACAATCTCCTCTGTGGTCTGTGTGTTGGGCTGTGATGAGATGACTTGTTGGGAAATACTTGTCTGATCCATTTCCTGGACTACGGTGAGAAGAGAATTTGTAGGAATGAGGTCTCTGTGCCGCGCGCTCTCCCACAATGGGACACTTTTGTGACGTCACACAACTGGTGTGTGTGGTAAGTTACAGCTTGTTGGGAGTGATCTATACGTTTGTGTGCTACGGTGGCATGATTGTTGAGAATTGCATGTATGATCTGCATGTGAGACTACAATGTAATTTATTTGTGGTAATCACATACGTGATCCATATTTTGCAACAATATGGTGAAATATTAGAGCTCCTAGTTGTGATCTGTGTGTCACGCTCACTGGCAGGATCGTTGGGGATCTAATCAGATCTGTCCGATGCACTTTGATGAGACCATTTCTGGGGGTCTCATGTTGAGTGAGATTCTTGAGCGCAGTGGGAAGATTTGTTTGGGTCGATTGCCTCAAACTTGTATCTGACCGTGGCAGAGTGTGACGTCCGTAAAGATCTGGCGGGAGTGATCAGCGGATCCCCGGGTCAGCCTTCAATGGATCCTTTGTTGGGAGTCACACGAATGATCCTAGTGTCAGAAAGCAGAGCGATGATTTTGTGGGAATTGAATATTTCATGCATGTGTTTGACAATCCCATGTTTGTTCTGTTTCAATGATGTGTTTGGGATGCGTGTGTGATCAGTGAGTCAGCCTCAATCTGTCAATGTTTTGAGAGTCACTCCTGTGATCTGTGTGTGTTGGCCAACTGTGGGGTACTTTGTTGGCAACCACGTCTTATTTCTGCATCTGGCCGCAGCGCGTTCACTTGTCTCATCCATGCCTTTGGATTCAGCGCAACGCGTTGCTGGGATCACGCGTCATCGTTGTATGTGACTGTGGCAGTGTTCTCTTTTGGGATCAGATGACACGTCTCATCCTGTGCCAGGTGATGATTCCGTAGTATGTCTCACACGGTATGCGTGATCAGGCTTCTGAGGGATCATAGAGCAGTTGTGTGGGGTTCACTGGCTACAATCCGTTGAATTGCTGGGATCTCGCGTCATCGTTGTATGTGACTGTGGCAGCATTCTTTTTTGGGATCAGATGACACATGTCTCATCCTGTGCCAGGTGATGATGCTGTAGCATGTCTCACACGGTATGCGTGATCAGGCTTCTGAGGATCATAGAGCAGTTGTGTGGGGTTCACTGGCTACAATCCGTTGAATTGCTGGGATCTCGCGTCATCCTTGTACAGGCCACGGGTTGAGTTTTTTTTAATCATGTATCTCATTCGTATGTTTAGCTATGATAGGATGAAATGTTTGTAACATGTCTGCTCAAAATGGGAGGATTTGCTCAGAATTGCATGCAAGCGACAGACAACTGTTTGGAATCACGCCTATAATCCATGTGACGCGGTACAGTGGAATCCAATGTTGAGACATGTCTGATCTGTGTTTTGGGCAATTATGGTAAGACGGGTGGGGAGTCTCATGACTGATATGCACTCCCGGCTTTGATGGAAATTCACGTTGGGATTGACGTGTGCCATCCATGTTTCAGGCTACGGCAAATGCATGATCCGAGTTTCAGGTAGAATGAGTTGAATTGTTGTGAACACATCTGCTCTGTGTTTAGGCTGAATAGAGGATTGCTGGGAAGCCCATGTCTGGTCTGACGGTCAGACGTGTCCGTGTTTGCAATCATATGTTCATCCATGTGTCAAGCTACAGCAGCTGAACTGGTGGTCTCCGCATGTCTGATGCATGTACAGTGCTGTAAGGAGACGGACGTGTGGGAATCCTTGCACTGGGCTAAAGCAGGACACATCTTTGGGAGTCACGTCTTTGATCCATGTTTGGGTACACCGGGTGAGTTTGCGGGAGTTTGCGGGAGGAGCATGTCTCAGAGTCGCATGTGGAGTTGTGCATGAGGCTTGGTTTTGTTGTACTTTATTATTTAGTCTTGGCTGGTTGTTTCAGTCTGTGGGGGGAGTGTGTGTCTCTAGTGTGGCAGAGCTCTGTGTTCCCTCTAGTTACCCTTGAAGTTGTGTGGTTCTGCTTGGCTAGGCCATGCTGCCCTGGGCTCATATCTGGAGCTGTGTACTAGGCTTGTGATTGGTTGAGGTGCTGCCTTGTTTAGTCTTCTCTCCTGCTTGTGTCTGGCTGTGGTGGTTGCTTGTGTCTCTGGTCCGCTAGGCCTTAAGTCTGAAGTTGTGTGCCCCCCTCAGCCCCCCCCCCCCCCCCCCCCCCCCACCGGGGTCATCAGATCCCACCCTGCGGATCAGGCTGTAAATCCGCGCGCCGATCTCTGTCCATCCCTCCGGGGGGGGGGGGGGGGGGGGGGGGAAGCTGCTAATGGAAAGTTTCCAGCGGATCAATGGCCGCTGAGATGTCAGGATGCCCCGGGCCCGTGTATTTATTATTTTAATTAAGTGGAGCTGAGGGGGGGGGACCCGCTGCCAGAGAGCAGCCCCGACCCCCCCCCCCCCCTCCTGTAAACTTGACTCTGAGAGGAGAAGGGGCGGGGCTGGGGAGGCGCTGGGCGGAGGGGGGCTAGTGCCCCCTCTCCCATTGATCCCGCATTAGCTCGTGCTGGCACTCGGGGCAGGATATTCAAATGAGCTGGAGGATTACCCGGGACCCCCAGACAGGCCTCCTTTATCCTCGCGCCGTTCCCAGGGCCCTTCGGGCCCCGCCCCCTTTCGTCGGGCAATGATCTCGAGAGGTGGGTACCAGGAGTCTGGGGGCTCCGCAGCCTCTGAGGAAGGGCAGAGTTACAACGAGGGGGCATCCCCGAGGCACACAGACCCACGGGACAGGGATCTATCCTTGTGTAGCGCCTTCTGAGTGCCTGGCACTTCGAAGCACCGACACAGTGACACACAGACCCACGGGGCAGGGATCTATCTTTGTGTAGCGCCTGCTCATGGCCTGGCACTTCGAAGCACCGAGACGAGACACACAGACCCACGGGGCAGGGATCTATCCTTGTGTAGCGCCTGCTCATGGCCTGGCACTTCGAAGCACCGAGACACACAGACCCACGGGGCAGGGATCTATCCTTGTGTAGCGCCTGCTCATGGCCTGGCACTTCGAAGCACCGAGGCACCGCGTGATCCTCGCAGCCCCCCTGCTGTGACGCCACGCGTGACCCTCGAGGATGCACCAAAGAGCAGGAGGCGCTCTGAGCCTCGGGGGCAGCTCTGGGTCGAAATAACCCCAACAAACCAATACCACCGAAGAGCGAGCGCACACACACCTTTCCCCTGCTTCAAACAGAAGGAAATTCAGAAAGGTTTCAGATCGTTCTCCGGGATGTGCCCTGTGGGTGGGCAGTGCCCCCCGCACCCCCCTTCCAGGCATTGCCCCGCCGTGTCCTGCGCCTTCAAGGGCTTGGAGTTGGCAGTAAAATGCTTCTAAAACGGCATTTCCCAAATTGTGGGTCACGTGCAAAAGTCCAAGCAATAAAAAAGATGCCTTAAACCCTCTATTTATCCTGTTGCATTCGCTGCCCTCCAAAGACAGAGGTCAGCCGTCAGGTTATGGTTTTAAAGGGGGAGCGGGGGTTCGAAACCACTCTCAGTTTGCAATCAGAGAAAGAAGTGTAAAATGAATAATGTGACAATTTTTCTGGAGTGTAAGAGGTGTGAAAGGGAAGGCCGTAGGATGTCATTCTTCTAAAAGTGAACTGTGCGCGTTCAGCAGCTGGGACGCAACAATGAAGCATCTGTATGTCATTCTGAACTGTGAATGAAACAAATCAAGACACTTCTTTCACTTGGTGAGGCACAAATAAATATTCACCCAACCCGATTTCCCATTTTATTATTCGTGTGCGATACCGTTTAATGAATACCCTGTGTCTGTGCACATTCAGTGCCAATTGTGCTGGAAAATGTGCGGTCCGTACGGACAGGGCCCTGACACACAGGGCCCGATTCACAGAACTAACTTAAGACAAAATCCTAAATTTACTACTTTTGGTATTCACAGAAGTTAGGATTTTGTCTTAAATTTGTCTTAAGACAGACTTAAGACAGACTTAAGTTAGGATTTTGTCTTAAGTCTGTCTTAAGTCTGTCTTAGGACAAACTTAAGACAAAATCCTAACTTCTTTGAATACCAAAAGTAGTAAGTTTAGGATTTTGTCTTAAGTTAGTTCTGTGAATCGGCCCCTCAATGCTTTAGTTACATAACAAAATAAAAACTAGGTGGATCACAGAAATTTTTCTTACCCTGATCTTTGTCGGTCCCGGTCCGTCACGGCTCTTGGTGCCGCTTGAACGGAAGAACGCAAATCCTCCCCTTCTCTAACTGCACTTCCGGTTTTTCCTCCCCTTAAGGGAGATGGGTGCGCGGCCGCGCCGAAGGCGCGCCAATGCAAGCCCGTCTGCGCCCGTCCGCGACTGGCTTGTGGCCGCGCCAGATATGCTGCTACTGAGGGTAGGGACAGCAAGAGGATCTCCTGGTCCAGGTTGGATCTACTCGCGATGAATACAGCGAGGCACTGTGAGGCAAAAAAGGTTGATTTAGCAAAGGCCGAGTTACCGCAGGTATGCTTGCACTGTGGCAAGGTTTGATGTGAGGACTGCTTGGTACTCAACCAGATCGGTCAGCATAAATCCATTCCTATAACGGGTCCCCCCGGTTTAATTTTTAGAGCTGGCCTACTGAATTGCAGATCTTTTGCTTGGCACGCAGAGGATATTTGGTTATTGTTGATGGACTCGGAGTGGGACGCCTTGTTCCTGACAGAAACATGGCTGAATGAAGACAATTTGACTACCATCGCATTAGCGGTCCCTCTGGGTTTTAAAATGAGTTTTTCGGACCGGGAAAGTGACAGATAAATTTACGCTGTCATCCTCGCTACCTACTACCATCATAGGTATGGAGGGGTTAAATTTCTGCCTGCAAGTCAACACCCAACTTTCATTGGCAGGGATAGTTATCTATAGACCCCCGGATTGTACGGGGGTCAGTTCTGGTGAACTTATGGACATCATTGTCCAAAACTCCCTCCTACAACCCCACTTTATAGTAGTGGGGGATTTTAATGTTCATGTAGACAGGTCTAGCTGCTCCCTGGCGGCTCAGTTAATATCTACCTTGAGCACTGCTAACTTAATACAAATTATTACCAGACCCACGCATCGAGCAGGGCACACGCTTGATCTGATCTTTTCTAACATTAGGGACACGACAGCAGAGACGCCGAAGCCGCTGCTTTGGTCGGACCACTATTTGATCTCCTTTTCTATTACACTGCCTCTTGGCTGTCAGACTGTTGGCAGACGCTCCTTTCTGCATAGGCAATGGAAAAACCTTCGATCTGACACCATTGGCGCTGTCCTGGCAACCAATCCCCCTGCACTGACGTCAGATCCTAACACTGATGCAGTTGCACTGAATCGATGGATAGGAGATATGGTGGAGACCATCGCGCCAGCTAAAATCGCCTTGTCTCGCAGGGAATCCCCCTCAGCCCCTTGGTTCTCAGCGGAGCTGAGGGTGGAAAAGTCTGCTTGTAAAAAGTTGCAGCGTGCATGGCGGGTGAATTATGGCGAATCAGCCAAGGTTTGCTATAAAACAGCCATTCGCAAGCTGAAAAAATCAGTACAAAAAGCAAAAAAACTCTTCATTGCCACCTCTATCCAACATGCAAATCCATCCAGCAAAAAAGTTTTTAAAATAGTGCAGTCTTTTTTTAAGCCTAGAATCATTGAAACAGAAGTCACCCCATCTCAGACTCTTTGTGAAGACATTTCGAATTTCTTTGATGATAAAATTAAGAAAGTGTATGGTACTTTCGCCGGCTGCAGTCCCACTGTATTGGTAGACACTGTTGAAATCAGCGCTCCCCCCCCCCCGACTTTAAGTCAATTCCATCTGATTTCATTCATGGAAGCACAGCAGGAAATAAAGAGGTGTAAATCAGGGGCTCCGGACAATCCCTGCCCTCCGAAGCTCTGGAACCTGATGGCGGAGTCAATTGTGAATACTCTCCTGCATATATGGAACAGGTCCATCACATCCGGGGTGTTTCCGGATTGCTGGAAACACGCCACACTCCAATAGTTTTACGGAGGAGAATAAGATCTTGCATGAAACACAATCGGGTTTTAGGGCCGGCTTTAGCATCGAGACTGCCCTGATTGAGGTAGCTGAGTCAGTCAGGTGGTCTTTAGATTCAGGAGCATCAGCTTCGCTGGTGCTCCTGGATCTATCTGCCGCTTTCGATACGGTCGACCACGACAGACTCTTGCAGCGCCTAGAGGACATTGGCCTTCAGGATAAAGCACTTGCGTGGCTTTGTTCGGATGTATGACATTACAACGCATGCTTTTACATCGCATGCTTTTACATCGCAGTTTTTACAACGCATGCTGTTACAACGCATAGCGCTTTGGGGTGCTGGATAGTGAATAGTTTAATTTACTATTCCAACTCCAGTCCCCGTGGATAGTAGGGAAGGTGTTGGATAGTAAATTAAATCTATTCCCTATCCTAGAGCGCCCTCCAGTGCAATGCGTTGTAATGGTTTGCGTTGTAAAAGTTGCGATGTAAAAGCACTGCGTGGTAAAAGTTGCATTGTAAAGGATGTTTCCCCTTTGTTCGTATCTGACAAATCGGTCACAGAAAGTGGCGCTGGGCTCTTTCTCCTCGAAACCGAAGCGGCTGGGGTGTGGGGTCCCTCAGGGATCGGCACTGAGCCCTCTGCTTTTTAATATTTATTTAGCTCCGCTCTTCACCTTGACTGCCAACTGGGGGGTCACGGCAATTTCATATGCTGACGACACCCAGCTTGTTTTTCCTTACTCAGAAGTGTCGGAGGCAGCTTTTGCCAAATTCAAGGGGTGCCTCCGCGATGTAACCAGCTGGATGAATACCAACAAACTAAAATTAAATGCGGGCAAGACGGAGGTGATTTTTTTTGGGAAAGGCGTTCACCCCCCCTCGGATCTGTGGTGGCCATCTGAGATGGGCCCGCGCCTCTCCCCAGCACAAAGGCAAAAATTTGGGGGTGTGGTGGGATGATAGCCTGTCCTTCTCCTCCCACATCCAGCAGGTCGTAGCAGGGTGCCTAAGCAAATTGAGGAATTTGCGTAGGTTCCTCCTGCTTCTACCGGAAGACTGTCGAAAAATGGTAATCCATGCGACTGTTACTTCAAGGCTGGATTATGCTAACGGCCTCTAATTGGGCCTACCTAAATATTTGATTCAACGCTTGCAGACCGTGCAAAATGCGGCTGCGAGGCTGATAAAACATATCCCTTTTAAACAGCATGTCTCTCCGCATTTGCGCGATCTGCACTGACTCCCGGTGGCAAGCAGAATCAAATTTAAGGCTCTAAGCCTGGCTTTTAGAGCTCTCAGCGGGACCTGCCCCAACTATCTGAAAGCGAGACTCCCTAGGTATGTACAGGCGAGACTTTTGCGCTCTAACTCCCGTTTTCAGTTACACGCCCCGCAAATTAGAAAGGCGCGTCTCGGAGGCAGGACTTTTTCGGCCAGCACGGTAAAGTTGTGGAATGCCTTACCGCCGGCCATTCAGTCAGCAGCATCAAAAGTTGGGTTTAGGAAGCTATTAAAAACATGGCTATTCACTCAATAGCTCTGAGCCACTGGTGCTATTTACTGTTCCACTGAGCTACTCATATAGCTCCGGGACACCTCCGACGGAGGTAACTGTTCGCGCTCTATAAAACTCTGTATAATTATGGCCTTGTTCCCCATATCCATCTTTGGACTATCAGGATATCCAATCAGGTGCACAGCTTACAATATAAAACTCTCAATTTAGGGTCACCAAACCCACCTAGTTCGTCTATTTTCTACCCGCTGTAACTTCATCGCCTCTAAGAGGCCAGATAATGAATGTGCAGTCAGTCCTCTAAATCTTGTATCTGTCCTTGTTACATCTGCTTTTACCGTCATCCTTAACCCCGGTGTCCATCTGGCGTCGTCGCTGGCAGACGGAAGGATGGGACCGGCAAAGTCCTTTTGAAGGAGTCTGCCCTGGACCTCGAGGCAGGGCCGGACAGGCTCCTCGTCCTCTTGCCAACAGTCACTAGAGTTGGTGAGATGGTTCGACCCACCATATATCAAACATCTTGAAGAGCACCGGCTGCTGGATGAGTTGAAGGCCTGGTCCAGGCACCGAGACCGCCTCTGAGGTCTCCTGAGGCCAAGATCACAAGGATGGCACGTCCACTGCTCCACCCTGGCTCCTGTCCCACCCAGGCTCCTGCGTCACCCAGGCTCCTGCCCAACCCTGGCTCCTGCCCCACCCTGGCTCCTGCCCCACCCTGGCCCCTGCCTCACCCTGGCTCCTGCCTCACCCTGCTCCACCCTGGCTCGTGCTCCACCCTGGCCCCGGCCTCACCCTGGCTCCTGCCCCACCCTGGCTCCTGCCCCACCCAGGGTCCTGCCTCACCAGGCTTCCATGACCCACCATGGCTCCTGCCCCACCGAGGCTCCTGCCCCACCCTGGCTCCTGCCTCACCAGGCTTCCATGACCCACCATGGCTCCTGCCCCACCGAGGCTCCTGCTCCACCCTGGCTCCTGCCCCACCCTGGCTCCTGCCCCACCCTGGCTCCTGCCCCACCCAGGCTCCTGCCCCACCCTGTCTCCTGCCTCACCCTGGCTCCTGCCTCACCCTGGCTCCTGCCCCACCCTGGCTCCTGCCCCACCCTGGCTCCTGCCCCACCCTGGCCCCGGCCTCACCCTGGCTCCTGCCCCTCCCTGGCTCCTGCACCACCCTGTCTCCTGCCTCACCAGGCCTCCATGACCCACCCTGGCTCCTGCCCCACCCAGGCTCCTGCCCCACCCTGGTACCTGCCCCACCCTGGCTCCTGCCTCACCCTGGCCCCGGCCTCACCCCGGCTCCTGCCTCACCCTGGCTCCTGCCCCACCCTTGCTCCTGCCCGGCTCCTGCCCCACCCTGGCTCCTGCCCCACCCTGGATCCTGCCCCACCCTGGCTCCTGCCTCACCCTGGCTCCTGCCTCACCCTGGCTCCTGCCCCACCCTGGCTCCTGCCCGGCTCCTGGCCCACCCTGGCTCCTGCCTCACCCTGGCTCCTGCTCCACCCTGGCTCCTGCCTCACCCTGGCTCCTGCCCCACCCTGGCTCCTGCCTCACCCTCGCTCCTGCCCCACCCTGGCTCCTGCCTCACCCTGGCTCCTGCCCCACCCTGGCTCCGGCCGCACCCAGGGTCCTGTCCCACCCAGGCTCCTGTCTCACCAGGCCTCCATGACCCACCCTGGCTCCTGCCCCACCCAGGCTCCTGCCCCACCCTGGCTCCTGCCTCACCCTGGCTCCTGCCCCACCCTGGCACCTGCCTCACCCTGGCTCCTGCCTCACCCTGGCTCCTGCCCCACCCTGGCTCCTGCCTCACCCTGGCTCCTGCCCCACCCTGGCTCCTGACCCACCCTGGCTCCGGCCTCACCCTGGCTCCTGCCTCACCCTGGCTCCTGCCCCACCCTGGCTCCTGCCTCACCCTGGCTCCTGCCCCACTCTGGCTCCTGCCCCACCCTGGCTCCTGCCCCACCCTGGCTCCTGCCTCACCCTGGCTCCTGCCCCACCCTGGCTCCTGCCTCACCCTGGCTCCTGCCTCACCCTGGCTCCTGACCCACCCTGGCTCCGGCCTCACCCTGGCTCCTGCCTCACCCTGGCTCCTGCCCCACCCTGGCTCCTGCCTCACCCTGGCTCCTGCCCCACTCTGGCTCCTGCCCCACCCTGGCTCCTGCCCCACCCTGGCTCCTGCCTCACCCTGGCTCCTGCCCCACCCTGGCTCCTGCCTCACCCTGGCTCCTGCCCCACCCTGGCTCGTGCCCCACCCAGGCTCCTGCCCCACCCTGGCTCCTGCCTCACCCTGGCTCCTGCCCCACCCTGGCACCTGCCTCACCCTGGCTCCTGCCTCACCCTGGCTCCTGCCCCACCCTGGCTCCTGCCTTACTCTGGCTCCTGCCCCACCCTGGCTCCTGCCCACCCTGACTCCTGCCCGGCTCCTGCCCCACCCAGGCTCCTGCCCCACCCTGGCTCCTGCCTCACCCTGGCTCCTGCCCCACCCTGGCACCTGCCTCACCCTGGCTCCTGCCTCACCCTGGCTCCTGCCCCACCCTGGCTCCTGCCTCACCCTGGCTCCTGCCCCACCCTAGCTCCTGCCTCACCCTGGCTCCTGCCTCACCCTGGCTCCTGCCCCACCCTGGCTCCTGCCTCACCCTGGCTCCTGCCCCACCCTGGCTCCTGCCTCACCCTGGCTCCTGCCCCACCCTGGCACCTGCCTCACCCTGGCTCCTGCCTCACCCTGGCTCCTGCCCCACCCTGGCTCCTGCCTCACCCTGGCTCCTGCCCCACCCTCGCTCCTGCCTCACCCTCGCTCCTGCCTCACCCTGGCTCCTGCCTCACCCTGGCTCCTGCCCCACCCTGGCTCCTGCCTCACCCTGGCTCCTGCCCCACCCTGGCACCTGCCTCACCCTGGCTCCTGCCTCACCCTGGCTCCTGCCCCACCCTGGCTCCTGCCTCACCCTGGCTCCTGCCCCACCCTCGCTCCTGCCTCACCCTGGCTCCTGCCTCACCCTGGCTCCTGCCCCACCCTGGCTCCTGCCTCACCCTGGCTCCTGCCTCACCCTGGCTCCTGCCCCACCCTGGCTCCTGCCTCACCCTGGCTCCTGCCCCACCCTGGCACCTGCCTCACCCTGGCTCCTGCCTCACCCTGGCTCCTGCCCCACCCTGGCTCCTGCCTCACCCTGGCTCCTGCCCCACCCTCGCTCCTGCCTCACCCTGGCTCCTGCCTCACCCTGGCTCCTGCCCCACCCTGGCTCCTGCCTCACCCTCGCTCCTGCCCCACCCTGGCTCCTGCCTCACCCTGGCTCCTGCCCCACCCTCGCTCCTGCCTCACCCTGGCTCCTGCCTCACCCTGGCTCCTGCCCCACCCTGGCTCCTGCCCCACCCTGGCTCCTGCCCCACCCTGGCTCCTGCCTTACTCTGGCTCCTGCCCCACCCTGGCTCGTGCCCCACCCAGGCTCCTGCCCCACCCTGGCTCCTGCCTCACCCTGGCTCCTGCCCCACCCTGGCTCCTGCCCCACCCTGGCTCCTGCACCACCCTGGCTCCTGCCCCACCCTGGCTCCTGCCCCACCCTGGCTCCTGCACCACCCTGGCTCCTGCCCCACCCTGGCTCCTGCCCCACCCTGGCCCCGGCCTCACCCTGGCTCCTGCTCCACCGCCCATGCCATGCTGGCCACGCCGGCCTTCCTTAGTCAGACACATACCAGCTTCAGGGTGTTCAGAGTGTGGCAGCCTGACTTGAAAGGAGCTTTTGTGCTTTTAAAATCGAAACGTGCATTTATAGCAATTTTCATGCGTTTTAAGACTTAAATTGAACCAGGCCTCAATTAGGCCTTGGCACAATTTGAACTAACATAAATGTTATGCATGTTGTGTTATGTTATGTTATGTATCTTATGTTATGTATGTTGTGCTATGTCATGTATGTTGTTTGATGTTCTGTTATGTATGTTATGTTACGTTATGTTATGCATGTTGTGTTATGTTATGTTATGTATCTTATGTCATGTATGTTGTGCTATGTCATGTATGTTGTTTGATGTTCTGTTATGTATGTTATGTTACGTTATGTTATGTCTGTTGTGTGATGTTATGCTATGTATGTTATGTTAGGTATGCTGTGTCATGTTCTGTTATCTTATGTATGTTGTGTTATGTTATAGACCCTTCTAAAGCGCATGGATACCCGCAGGTGTCTCGGCGCTGTCTTTGCCAGACCTCTTGAAAGACAGCCTTCTGATTACCAAACAACCAGGGGCCTCATTTATGAGAAATGACGCATCGCTGCGTGGAAGCAGCGATGCGTCACTTCTCAGTGCGCACTCCTTGCGACATTCCTGATGAGTTATATTTAATGTATGACGCATCATGTCGGAAGGAGTTACAGATACGTCAGTATTTCTGACGTATCTGTAAGTGCAAAAGTGACGCATTGCTGGAGTGTGTCACAAAAGTGACGCAACTCCAGCAATGTGTCCTTTCACATGGGGCAAGCCCCTTGTGAAAGAGCCTGCGTCAGTCTTACGCCTGCTGTGAGGCAGGTGCAAGATTTTGACGCAACGGCGTCCTAAAAGTGACGCAGTGAAATCTGTCACTTCTACGACACTTCCTTGCGTCAATACGCCCCCCCCCTTGCATACATTATACCTAGCGCATGTATAATGTGGCGCAGAGGTTTACAAAGTGACGCATCTGCCTAGATGCGTCACTTTGTAAATATGACTCAACAAGGCCCATTTTTTACACCACTGGTGCGTCACAAAAAGTGATGCACCGGCGGCGTAAAAGTGACGCATGACCTCATAAATGAGGCCCCAGGTGTTCAACACTTTTGTGAAGGATAAAAGGCTGCCCACAGATTTAATGTGAAAAGGTAGAGCCTTCCATGCTTTCGCTGTGCAAACAAAGCTTCTTCCGAAGTTAAAGCTCTGTTTACGTGTCTGCCTGGCGCGTGCACTCCGGGCGCGTGCACCAAGAGGGCCAGAGTGCTCTGGAAGAAGTAGCCAACTTGTGGAAGAGACCCCTGGCTGCGTCTCTCGTGGGTCTCCCTGCCAGGGCTCTGCACTACTTTCAGTAACAATGGTTTCTTGTTGATGTAACTAGTTTTGAACACCTCTGGACGTTGTTAGGTCAGAAGGGGGCACAGTAGTGGCAGTGGGCTGGTGCTGAGGTGATGGGGCTTCCTGAGGCGTGAGAATGTGAAAATGTGATTTATTGCGGCAACGGCCGTACCACGCTGACTCTGCAGTTCTTTATAATTTCCATGCAAGAAACAGTACAAACCCTTGATTTTGGGGCTGAGCCAGAAGACATTTCCAGCGCTGCTGCGAACGGGGTTCGATTTTTCACTGAGCGGCCTGCACGGTTGAGGCTTTGTTATTTCGGATGTGGCTTATATTTTGTATTTCCTATTACTGAGACCCTTCATGGCCGGTGACTCCAATGTCTTGTTCTGAGATTCCTGCTGCATTTGCATTTTCGACGTCCTATGCTGCACTTTCATTCTTTAATAAACTTCATGGTGTTTCAAATTCCACTCTAGAACCACCTTTCTTAGTTAGGCCTTCTCCAGCGCCTTGAGACCCTCCGGGTGAGTAGTGCGCTATATAAATGCTCTGATTGATTGATTGATTCTCTTATCCACTGTATTTTGAAATGTTATTTTTAATCTTGTCTCTTGGGACACGTCGCCTCATAGACTTTGGGGCAGATCTACAAGGTAGTGCCACAGCGCGGCACCGCAAGCCCTTTGGCTGCGCCACGCTGCGGCACTTCCAAAGCACAGAGATACAACATATTTACCAGCATATGTCGCATCTCTGTGCTTCCTCTTGCGCTGGCGCACAAACTGCAGCCACTCGCTGGCACAGGCGCCCTTGCACCATGGTGCAAGGAGGCCTGCGTCGTGGAGAGATTGTTTTTGTGCAGGAAGGGGCACCTTCCTGCACAAAAACAACTTCTACAGGCATTTTCCTCTTTCAAAGCGTGCTGTAAAAAACATTTCTCCTCGTTGCGCCTCGCTACGCCACAGCATTCACACGCATCTCCAGATTTTCGATTTCTCATAAATCTGGAAATGTGTCTTGTTCCATGGGTGTCGCGTGAGAACACCCACAGCAACACCCATGGAACGTCCCTTCAACGCAAAGTGCTGAGTGTGAAGGGGCCGTATTTACAAGGACAGGAAAAGTCACGCAGGGTGGGTTTTCCTGTCCTTGTAAATATGGAGTAGCTCCCTGCGCCACCAGTACGTCACGAAAAGTGACGTACTGATGGCGCAGGGGGCTTGTAAATCTGCCCCTTTGAGTTTAATTTTTTACAAACAAACAAGGGAACGCGATGAGTAACTAAGGACCCCGGGTATCAATTATTTAAGCAACAAGTGGTCCTTAGAGCGAGAGTAGAGAAAACAATTAAAGTGTAGACCTCAATAGGTACTATATGCATTGTCAATGTCCAGCCGGACAAAGAATTTTAATATGCAGTATAATTGGAATAACAAGTGATACAAAAGGAAGAAAATATATACAACGGCACACAATCCTGCACCCGATACTGAGGACAGAGGGCAAACAAACAATAAACAAAACAGGTTTCAGGCAAAATTGGAGCTAAGGCAGCTTGTACTGGTCAGAGGATAAAACAAGCTAGCAGAAATAGTAACCACATTATGTATACACAATGGATCATAGTGGTACTATTTTCAATTGTCGACGACGTTTCGATCCCAAGCTCATTAATTAGGAGGATCATCATCAGGACTGAACAATTAGATTTGCCTGGTATAGACCACAATGCAATGTAAGCGTCCTTCTACGCATATGGCAAGGAAGGTTCGAGTGGCTCCGTTCAGGTGGGGTCGTAGGTTTATGCGCGCTTACGTTTGGCCACTCACGGATTGGGAGAGAGTTGAATAATGCACCAGCCGTGGCCGGGATGGTGCGACCGCTCCCTCGATCGTTGGCGAGGTCTGTAAGCGGCGTTAGGCTGGGCGGTTGCTTAGTTGCGGAGCGGCAACAATCTGCTTGACGTTCCTAGGCGCAATGGCAGGAACATCGTGTTCCTGCCATTGCGCCTTGGAACGTCAAGCAGCTTGGGATCGAAACGTCATTGACAATTGAAAATAGTACCAGTATGATTCATTGTGTATAAATAATGTGGTTACTATTTCTGCTAGCTTGTTTTATCCTCTGACCAGTACAAGCTGCCTTAGCTCCAATTTTGCCTGAAACCTGTTTTGTTTATTGTTTGTTTGCCCTCTCTTCTCTGTATTGGGTGCAGGATTGCGTCCCGTTGTATATATTTTCTTCCTTTTGTATCACTTGTTATTCCAATTATACTGCATATTAAAATTCTTTTTTTGACTATGCAATAAACTGATGCCAGGAATGTTTGACCATGTAATAAATTGACGAAAAAGCATATAAAAGACCATGCCACAGAGATGCAGTGAGAGCACCTCCTGACGATAGCCCCGGTGTCTGATGTGATGTGTTCTCCTCTGGAGAAATAAACCTGTTCTTCGCCTTCCACCTCCAGCGTTTGCCTCGTTATTTTGATCGCTAATCTTAAGGTGAATTAAAGGTGGTTTGCACCAAGCGGCATCGAAAGTCTTGGGAGTCTCGCTGCTTATCATCATCTCGCTCTAAGGACCACTGTTTGCTTGAATAAACCTTTGAGCTTAATGTCGTCTCGATCAACCCAACGTCAGGGTGCGCCATTGAGGTACAGATTTTCTTGGGGTCCTGCGTGCCCCCACTTGCCATCAAATTAAGGGAATCTGCTAAATTGTCCGAAGCTCTTCGTAGTCTGCACTGGTTGCAGTTTCTAGAAGGATCCCTTTGCCCACAAAGCCTAACGTGAAGCGGGCCCGTGCTACTTCTGTGCTGCTGACGTGTTAGCTGCCAAGTTTAAGCGGTCCCTTCCTTATGCATCTCCCCTCCTGCTATCAGTCCTCGTATTTAGAAATGTGTCCATGTGTGGGTTGTGCACACGGTATTGGCCTGTGCACATTAGAGGACCTTCTGTTGAGGAAGGCTGTTAAAATTCATCTACTGATGGTCTCTGTGTGATGTCATGAGTTCAATGCAAAGAGGCATCCAGGCGTTCATTGCACTTTAAAAGCATCAACTCATTTCAACTTCTTTCTTGCATGTGCAGCTCTTCGGTGTATGTAGTGGGTGCTTCAGGCATTACATCCAGGTCCACTGACAATCGTAGTACAATCCAGCAGAACTGATGGGCTGTGTCTCTTGTCTTTGGTGATGGGGTGGTGTCACCTGGGGGATGACCCGTGTGTTGTGTGTCTCACCTGTGGGCGGGCGGAGAGATAGCTCTGCTATCTGAAGCCTGAACATATCATTTGTCTAAACAGAGACTTTGCTTTTAGAGCTCATTTTAGAATCAGCTTTAACACGTGCTTTGTGTGGCCTTCTGCAGGTTGGTGTCCATGCTGCGGCAGTGCACCCCCCCCCCACCGTTCTAGTGTGTAGGTAACGCATGGCTGTGCCCTACGTCTTCAAACTGGTGAAAATGGACAGCAACATGCGTGTGAAACCTTATTCTGGTGTCAAACTAAGCCTGGGGCTGGGAAAACCTGCAGAATTGAAAAAAAAAAAAATATATATAGGAGTTTTATATAGCGTGAACTCGACCCAAAGGTAATCTGAGCACTTTACATGGGCACCAGTTGTGTAACAGAGGCACACATTCATTATGTTAGGCACGGGGAGATTAAGTCATTTCCCCAGAATCACAGGATGCTGCGTGTCCCCGCTGAGACTCAAACCCAGTTCCCCAGCTTTAAGGTCGACAGCTTTAGCCGTTATACCACATCCTCTCCCCGTTGGGAAAAATTGTTTAAAAATGCATAAACATTGCACAAGGAAACCACTAACTTGTGCACTGCTTCTTCCAGTGTTTCAGTTGTCTGCAGGTGTGTCTCTTGTGCTCTGTTTAAGATTGTCCTGTTGTCTCATTGCTGTATTGAGAACAGACCTTTAGAAGCCTCTATTCTACAGAATATGTCCACTCATCACAAATGAACATCAGAGACATTTGTGACAAAAGTTGCATTGTGTGATGCACATGGGCCTTGCAGGATTTTGAAACAGCATTGGTATTTTAGTGGATTTGACACTATGTGATTTGAAGACTTCGGGACAGGATTGAAACAAACAAGGTCGTTGTTATTCTAAGAGGCACCGTTTGTGATCCTGTCAGAGCGCCCTCTGCAGGACACTCTGCCCGATGCACTCTGTGTGCTCTGGGGTTGAAGAGACACCTGCGTCTTTTGAGGGCTGGAACACCTCTGTGGCAAGGTGATTTCAAGGTGACCCCTCCAGCCAGCTCTCAGCCCTGGGGGGTTCTGTAGGGATGACGCGGATCAGGGTGGGGCTGACAACAGCTGTTTCATTTAAATAAAGAATCATAATATTACCACCGGGCCGGCCCTCTCTTCTTCAGTCTGGGAGGAATGGAAGGCGCTTCAGGATTCAAACCCGACACTTGCTGAACACATCCCTGGCCAGGTGTGCTCGCCCAGTAAGCGCAGTATTCTCACCTGCAGGAGCGGCCACAAGCAGGCATCCGCTGCAATGTCCGCAAGAGCAGAGCGCCAAGGCCGCTGGGCATAGGATGCTGATTCCATGCACAAGAGCCGCAACCCTGCCATGGCCAGTGCGCAGGAGCTGCAGCCCTGCCATGGCCTGTGCGCAGGAGCGACAGCCCTGCCATGGCCAGTGCACAGGAGCCGCAACCCTGCAACGGTCAGTGCACAGGAGCCGCAACCCTACCATGGTCAGTGCACAGGAGCCGCAGCCCTGCAATGGTCAGTGCGCAGGAGCCGCAACCCTGCCACGGCCAGTGCGCAGGAGCCGCAACCCTGCAATGGTCAGTGCGCAGGAGCCGCAACCCTGCAATGGTCAGTGCGCAGGAGCCGCAACCCTGCCATGGTCAGTGTGCAGGAGCCGCAACCCTGCTATGGTCAGTGCGCAGGAGCAGCAACCCTGCCATGGTCAGTGCACAAAAGCTGCAACCCTACCATGGTGAGTGCGCAGGAGCCGCCACCCCTGCCACGGCCAGTGCGCAGGAGCGGCAGCCCTGCCACGGCCAGTGTGTAGGGAGCCGCAACCCTGCCGCGGCCATATTGTCAATATTGATGAGGATAGCATGACTTTTTTTTATATATATTTCCTGTTTTTCCTTCCCCCTTGCCTCCCATTTTCTTCATGTAAAGTAATGCGATAATATGCATTGTGTTAATAACTGTTGTACAAAACAATAATGTTGATAATTCTTGTCCTGATGATGATGTCACAAATGTAAAAAGGCATCGAAACGTCGTCGACTAAAAAACCCCATATGCAATATGATAATGCTATATTATTTGATGCAATGGTATGGTTATGTTTAAGAGATTGAGTCTGTAGCAATGACCACAAGTATACAGACAGATTTTCGCTTTGCCCTTTTGGCCATTTCTTTGTTGTTTTGTCTTGATTGTTGTGGGTCACGGCTGTGCCCACCTGTTATCTTTTTTGGTTCTTAAAATTCACTTTATCAACCAGAACATTTAAAATAAATTTCCTTGTCCGGCTGGACAAAAGACATACTACTTATCAGGTGTATGATTATTGTTTTTTGTATGTTATCTTGTCCACGTGTAGGGACCACTGTTTTTTGTAAATTGATACTGCCCAAGGTCCCTATGGCATACCTTTCGGGTTCCCTTGTCTTTGTGAAAACACGAGGATAGCATGACGGCAACCATCAAGGGCTTCCATGAGGAAAGACTTGTGATTGTTTTGACAACTGTAGTTTTGTACTTATGTGTACTTTATACCTGATGGTTACCAGATCGGAAGTCGTATGAGCAACACAGTAGGTCTGAGCTGATTATGGTGACACGCCAATAATAAACGTTATTGCCCTGCTTGTTTTGAATGAAAAGTGACGGTAAAGGCAGTAGGCCGAAAAAATATTGAATGTGAAAAGCATGTTAAGGTCAATAGGCATTTATAGGTGGATTGCTATTATTCTGTAATAAGGCCTATAGGTGGGTATGTAGTTGCATGAAAAGTCACAGATCACCTTTGCAGAGAAGGCTTTGACGTTGGTTACCGTCGCTGACAAACACCCGCGGTAGAAGATTTGTACAGAAATAATTCTTGCTAGAATCTCTTGAGAAGACCTGGAAGGCTTAAGTGTCTGTCTGCCAGGCCCTTTTAATTAAAAAATCATTAAATAACACACACAGCCATGTATATAAATATATATCCATATACTTATTGGACCTTTGGGTGATCTCTCTTCAGCCATTGGTCAGGCTGAGTGTCATTCACACAGTAGAGGCCAGTCTCTCAGCCAATGTTTGTGCAGAAAGATCAGTGTATTTGTGCAGCAGACTGTGCTTGTGTGGAGCAAGCACCACTCGGGTTCATCAAACACTGGCACTGTTCAAGTGTAAAATTGAGCGCCCCTGGGCATTCGAGCGCTATATAAATTTCAAAATCAAATCAAATAAACTGCTTAGTATTTCCCTCGATACGTGTCCAGCCATCACTTTACACGTCCATTGCCTACGCTGGTCGCTGTCCCAGCTTTAGCGGTCGTTTCGCAGCAGCGAAGCTGCGGACACACTCTTCACCGGATTCTAGTGCTTATCAAAAGTACCTAATATAGCGCTATCTCACATGCAAATGTTTCTTTCTACAGCTTTGCATCCTCGGAGACTATGCTATCTCAAAGTGCCTCTGCATTATTCGTAAAAATCCTGCATGAAAAACTGACCTTGTCTTAAAACCTCTGATTGTCGACTCTTTTTTCTGTCGCGTGGCTGGCTGCTCCATTTCCACCTCTGCCGCCTCCTCTCTCTGAGCACCGCCTGCTTCAAGGCACCTGCAGCTTTGCCATTAAGCCCTATTATTGTATTTCTGCAAATTGCCCACACCTCATTTCAGAGATCACAACCTCTCATTTAAAAGCCATACCACTGCCACTCACAATAGCCAATCTCCTCACAGCACCGTAATAATGCCGCCAACCATTTGCATAAATTCACGTTCCAGTAAAGATCGCACTTACCTCCCAGCAGTTTCATTCACAGCATCGCAATTGCAGTAAATGAATGGAAGGGTTTCTTTAAGAGAACAATCTAATCGCAATAAAAAACTCTAACTCCTGGAAACCCACCCCTGGCCTTGTGTTCTGGGGCAGCCGCTGCCACTGTAAAGCGCTTCAACGCCTTATCGGGGGTAGTCAGTGCTATTTAAATACAATGGGCCCGATTCACAGAACTAACTTAAGAAAAAATCCTAAACTTACTACTTTTGGTATTCACAGAAGTTAGGATTTTGTCTTAAGACAGACTTCAGACAGACTTAAGACAAAATCCTAACTTAAGTCTGTCTTAAGTCTGTCTTAAGTCTGTCTTAAGACAAACTTAAGACAAAATCCTAACTTCTGTGAATACCAAAAGTAGTAAGTTTAGGATTTTGTCTTGAGTTAGTTCTGTGAATCGGGCCCTGAGACTATATAACCCTCCTGACCCACACTGATACCATACCATAATACTAGGACTGGCAACATATTAATTATATCGATGTAACTGCCGTAATTCTTTTCCATTCACGTAAAAGAATTCGCATGAAATGACTAAGATCATACCATTATGCCACGTCACTTAAGTTTGGGGAGAAATTTTAATAGAAGATATGTCATTTGGGTAATTTTAGAACATGAGCAGTGTTTCAAATCATTTTTTCACCCAAGAGAACTGCTCAGGAAACTTTTGATAGCAAAAGTACAAATCCGAACATATTCTTAATATGGAACTCGTTTAGAAATTAGATTTTTAGAGTTGAATCTTTAGCTGAATGAGACCATTTGACAATTGATTGAGTGCAGGATACATTTTGCGTACTTTCACATAATTACACTACAGCAAATTGTACAAGCTTCACATACCCCTACTTAATAATCAGCAGCCTGGTAGTTTATTGTAGTTCACGAAGAACGCATGATAATTATTCACTTATACGGCTTGGCACAAAGCCTGGGCGGAGTTTGAGAAGTTCCGAACACTCTGCAAAGCTACGTGGAGTTCCGCGAGCAGCGGAGGGGGTTTACCTAGCATCGTTCGCACTGAATTTTTGTTTGCTGTTTGTTCTGCACTGTAAAATCAGTGTGAACGGAATCTCGCACAGTGCAAGAGGGCGCTGCTTCTTTCTGCTGCTCGAGTAGAAGCTCAACTCGAGTGGCAGCTTCCTCAACGCGAATGGAAGGTTCTCAGCGCGTGCGGTTGCAACCACCCGCACCCGCCTGCATGGAGAAATCTCGCTGGGAGGTGGTCTAGCGCTGGATTTTCCTCACTCGCGCTTGCCAACTTTTGGAACTTTCTAAGAGTCATCGCACATCAGTGAACCAGTCTGCAGCAGCAAACCAGCCGTCACCAAGCGCCGAATAACTGCAAAGATCTTCCACATGCCACTGGACATCGAAAGACTTTAAGTTAGTCCAGCACTGCAGGTCTCGACAAGCTTCGTACTATGCGGTGGCGGCTCCTCTGCTAAGGCAGAGGAACATCGCCCCACTGTTTTTAAGCAGTGTATATAAAGGATACATAATGTTTCGTGCGGGCGGGCGGGCAGGGCTGCTCTGCTCTTAGGGCAGGTGAGGAGTGGTTTGCCCACTCCAAGTGCACAATGACTGTTTGAAAGGCCCTCTGGGGCAGGCCAAAACAGTCATGCGCACTTCACAGGTTCTCCATACAGCTGCATTACATCCTGCATGGAGAATATGCCCAAGCCCCCATTCCCTGGCTGAGCACCGATCTGCGCCGTTCAGACAAATGACAATGCTGCATTGCAGCGTTTTGATTGGTCTGGGGAGCCTGGGTTCTTCCTGCTTCCTGATCGGCACCAGTGGAGTCCTGACGCAGAGGAGAGATACGGCAGCGATAGAGTACGTTGTTATTTTATTTTATTTTTCACACCCCTTTTGCCCCTGCAGCTGCCTCACCACCCCTGATCAGTGCCAGCCGCCGCTGATGCTATGACCGCTTCTAAATATCTTACAATGACAACCTAATATGTGATGCTACTAACAACGCCCATCCCAGCCGATCACTGATCCATGACAACCTCTAACTTATGTCTGACCTTTCTACAGACAACATATCTGCACAGGAAGTGACCACTCCTTTCTACAAAGCACATATCTGCACCGTCTGTGGCTGTCCTTTCCACAGAGGACACATCTGTACAGGCTGTGCCCCTTTCTGCAGAGGACACATCTGCACAGGCAGTTCCCTTTCTGCAGAGGACACATCTGCACAGGTAGTACCTTTTTCCATAGAGGATACATCTGTACAGGCAGTGTCCCTTTCTGCAGAGGACACTTCTGCACAGGCAGTTCCTCTTTCTACAGAGGACACATCTGCACAGGCAGTTCCTCTTTCTACAGAGGACACATCTGCACAGGCAGTACCCTTTTCTACAGAGGAAACATCTGCACAGGCAGTTCCTCTTTCTACAGAGGACACAACTGCACAGGCAGTGTCCCTTTCTGCAGAGGACACTTCTGCACAGGCAGTTCCTCTTTCTACAGAGGACACATCTGCACAGGCAGTTCCTCTTTCTACAGAGGACACATCTGCACAGGCAGTTCCTCTTTCTGCAGAGGACACATCTGCACAGGCAGTACCCTTTTCTACAGAGGAAACATCTGCACAGGCAGTTCCTCTTTCTACAGAGGACACATCTGCACAGGCAGTGGCCATTGCTTTCAACAGAGGACACATCTGCACAGGCATACAGAAAGGGTTCCCTCTCCCCCTTCCACGTGGGCATTTCCAGAGGGGAGGGCAGCCTGGCGATGATAACACGTGAAGAAAAGTTCGATTCTGCCGACAGCGCACCATCTGATTGGTGGATTATTGGTAAATCGACCAGCATTTTCAATACCATCAATGTAATGCCTCCAACAAGCTCTCACTTAAGACAGATTTACCTATACCAGAGGCGTTTTAGAAGGAGGAATCGACAACATCGCCTTTCTTCCTCTAATTTTATGCATTACATACGTAAAATATTTAACATCGGTTTTAGCATTGCTTGCCCAGTGCACTTTATATTTTTTCCATCTTAGTTGAGAAAGTTCATCTGTTTAAAACATACACATATATAATGTACTAGAAAAGATGTTGGGGACATTTTACTAAACTTTTATGCAATACAGGCCAATCACCAAAGATCCTGCGCTGCGCTGCTCTGCGCTGCTCTGTGCTGCGCTGCTCTGCGCTGCGCTGCTCTGCGCTGCGCTGCGCTGCGCTGCTCTGCGCTGCGCTGCGCTGCTCTGCGCTGCGCTGCTCTGCTCTGCGCTGCGCTGCTCTGCGCTGCGCTGCTCTGCGCTGCGCTGCTCTGCGCTGCGCTGCTCTGCGCTGCGCTGCGCTGCTCTGCGCTGCGCTGCATGAGGCAGGAATGAGCGATATTTAACCTTATATGACACATTCCTGTCCCCTCTTGCGCTGACACAAAATGTGCTGCCTTGCTACAACGCAGGCACCCTCGCACCATGCTGCTGGGTGCCTGCCTCACAGGCAGGATTGTTTTTGTGCAGGAAGGGGCACCTTACTGCATAAAAACAATTCTCAGAGGCTTTTCCTCTTTCCTTTATGTCTGCTGCAGAATGAATCACACTTAGAAAGAGGAAACAACAAGGAGAAATAAAGACATTTCTACCGGTTATGCCTCACTTGGAAAGGTGTGCTGTTTTGATGAATCCCCTGGTTTATGAGTCTTTGTGAATCTAGAATGCAGCAGAATCCATGGGTGGATGTATGGAACGCCCACATGCAACCATGGAATGCACCAGAAATTCATTAAATAGATCAGATTGCTATTCATTCCATTGCATTATTATTGCATTATTCAACAGCTAAGTTGGAAGCTGTTGTAACGCTTTTCCTACAGCTTCTAAAATATCCTTCACAATGTTTCGGCTGCTAATGGATTCAAGTTGGCCTTCTTCGGGACAAACTCTTGGCGGGCGTAAAGGCTGTGTGTATTCCATGAGGGATGCACCCCAGAACAAAGTGAGTGGCTTACTTTTTGCAGTTTAAGGATTACCTGCACTCTTTGGATGATTCTCTGATGGTTTTGGATGGTGTGATATATCTTAACAATCTTAAGTTCTCTTAATTTATTGTGGTGTACATTGAATGGGATCAGTCCTAGAAGTTCAACAAGTGGGGACAAGCTGTGAAGTAATTTCTTCCATTAGTGTCATATTCCAATTTAAGAAGCTTGTGCACCTGAAATCCCCACATATATTTATTTCATTCTATATTTAGGAATCAATTACCCATCGTTATCCTTCACAAGAAAATCCAAGCACTCTTCAGAATTTATTTTCATCCAGAAAATGCCATTAATAATCAAACGTATTTAAAGGCCTCAGGTTTGCGGAGTAATTACCAAAGTTTGGGTACAGCTCATTTTTAACATCAGTACATTTGGTTAAAATGTCCTTCAGTTTAAAAAAACCTTAACAGGCGTGTCGGTCTGTAAGCGTGAGGCTCCAAGAGAAAGGGAACCATCTCTTGACCATGACGAGTGTGGTCTGCACGTGGGAATTGTCAAAAGTCACTCTGTCACTGGAGTGATTCACATGGACATGAACAAAAGAAGCAAAGAGACCCGCAGAAATCCTGAATTATCTGCTGTTTGGAGTCTACAGATCATCTTTGTCCGGAATTTTTTAGCTCTTATGTTGTCCATCAATACAGCAGCAGGAGAGAAAGCAAAGCCAATGTGTGATAACTCAATCAATCAATCAATCATAGCATTTGTAAAGCTCACTACTTACCCGTGAGGGTCTCAAGGCACTGGGGGTGGGGGGTGCTGCTACTGCTCGAAAAGCCAGGTCTTGAGGTGTCTTCTGAAGGGCAGCAGGTCTTGGGTCTGCCGTAGGTGGATGGGGAGGGTGTTCCAGGTCTGAGGGCCATAGAGAGGATAGTGGGATACTGGCATCTATGGTCAGTTCATTTTCACTGATCAGGACTCGCAGCCGAGGACTGAGGGCCCGATGAACCTCCTGCAGCCTCCGGTGGCCCTTGACCCTTGGCCTTAGGGTTGCAGGCCCTTTTCATCATCTAAAAGAATTACTAGTTGACTTCCTTCTGCCATTGCAAAGCGATGCCTGCCCCAGGTGAGCACTGATTGTGATTGGATCCTTCATTCCTGTCTGATCACCAGGATCATTCCTGGCCTCTGCTGCACCCCTTGGGCTCCACGTGACCATCTGCAGGATCCACGTGGGGGGTCAGGTATCGCCCCATTTACCCTTTGGCTCCAATATGTATAGATGCATGTGACTGACAACACTTGGGCGGTCTGCGTGTTCAACACCCCTGTAGAGTCCTGGCTTGGGGCCTATAATGAAGCAGGCTAGACCACACACTTGTGTAGTTGGTGGCTAGTACGTAACTGAACCACGCCCCGTGTCCAGGGCTTTTTATTAACTCCCCTACGTCTCCAGCGCTCACGCTGGGCTGAACCAAGACCCTCCTACGCTGGAGGGGATAACAGATCACAGGACTGGGAGGGGGCGTGTGCTGCAGTGGTACACCCCACTGCCAGCAACACTACATTCCTCCTTTACCTGGGAATAGAACAAAAACAGGAAAATCTGGAAACAAAATAGCACACATTTCACTTGCATAGTCTCTGGCTGTGGTGCTAACAACACAAAACATGTCTCTGATAGTCTCAGTTAAACATCTCGCTGGTAGAGTCTCTGGAACCACAGTGTGACTGAAAAACGTACAAAATACACAAACAGAACAGTCTTACTTTCTTCTCGGCGGGGTCACTCTCCGGTTCCGCTCAGCGCCAGCACTGCTCCACAAAGTCCCGGTATCTCTGGGATGGTCTGGGACACGGACGTGGACTGTACCTCCCCTGGCTGCGCCCCTCCACAGAGGTCTGGGATGGCTCTCCAGAGTCTCCGGTGCCGCTGACGCTGGGGCTCTCTGGAAGTCCTTCGGGCTCACGGACACTCGGGGTGGCGGTGTCTGACTGGCTTGCCAGGGCTTCTGCTCCAGTTGGTTCTGACGGTCTGTGCAGGGGGGTCGGATGCCAGTCGTCTAGTTCAGGATCGTCACGTCCCTCGGGTACTTTCTTGAAGAAGGATACATTTCTTGTTACCACTTCACCATTCCTGCTGGCAGTGACCATTGTTCCTTTCACCTCAGTCACTCTCCAGGGGTCAAGTTCAAATGGTAGCCAGAATTTTCCTCCGGGGTGACGGTCCTTGACAAGGACTCTGTCTCCGACTTGAATGGGGCTGTCCGCTGCTCTCCGTCTCTGGGACGCCTCTTGGTTGTTCTTGGCGCGCTGTTCCATGGACCGGTTCCGAGGAGCTGGGGACAGCTCCCACGTAGGATGGTGTGGGATGGTGTCTGTGATAGCTCGATTGAAAGAGAGTCGGCTTGGAGAGACCCCGGTAGTGCAATGTGCAGTCAGACGATACTCACGGAGGAACTGATACAGGGCCAGTTCTAGATTTTGGCCATCAGCCATAGCAATTTTGATTGTTTTGTTTAGAGTCCTCATCAGTCTCTCAACTTCCCCGTTGGCTTGGGGCCACCTTGGTGTTATTCGCTTGTGTTTGATGCCATGGCTCTGCAGGTATTCGGTGAACTCGCAGCCGTTAAACGGAGGTCCATTATCCGTGCGGACTTCTTCCAGGAGTCCATGGGTGGCAATGATTTTTTCGAACTTTGGAATCACTTCGGACGCCGCTGTGCACGCTACTATCTCCACCTCAGGATAGCGAGAGAAGTCATCAACCACAACGAGCATGTATTTGCCATTGGGGAGGCTGCCGAAATCCGCGCTGGCTCGCACCCACGGGGAGGTTGGCCCTTCTTCGGTGAGTACGGGTGCTGGGGGGTTGGGTAGGCTTGTCGCTAGGCACACTGGGCATCTCTGGACTACCTCTTCGACAGCCTTGTCGAGCCCCGGGAACCACAGCTTGCTTCGGAGCCTGTTCTTGGATTTCACGATCCCTTGGTGTGATCCGTGCGCCAACAAAGCGGCCTGCTGGGCAAGGCTGTTGGGCAATACGAGGCGAGGACCCCTCAGGAGGCACCCTTCAGCTGAAATGGACAGCTCGTGTCTGACTTGGTGTAGAGCTCTTAGAATAGCCTGGGCTTCCGGGGTGCGAAATGACGCTGGGCTTTGGAGCGCCTTCCAATCACCGGATTCTACGGCTCGGATTGCAATCTGGAGGCAGTCGTCGTCCTTAGTGGCCCTCGCCACTTCCTCCAGGGACATCGGCCGTAGTCTTGACCGTTCAACGATTAGCCGGACATACTCTTCCGTGGCGGCTGCTTCTGCCGCTTCTGCGTCGGTGACTGGGCGGGCGTGTCTCGATAAGTAGTCTGCGGGATTCCGGGTGCCAGGTCGATATTCCACCGTAAACTGGAACTCCTGCAACTGCAGCACCCACTTTTCGATTCTCGGGGGTGGGCGAGACGACGAGCCTTGGAAAAGTGGAATGAGGGGTTTATGATTGGTGATTACTGAGAAAGGATGCCCATAGAGGTAGATGTGGAAATGGCGGCACCCCCATAAAATGGCGATGGCTTCTTGTTCGATCTGCGAATACCGTTGTTCGGTAGGTATTAGGGTGCGGCTGGCATATGCAACTGGGGCCCACTCTCCACACGCTTGCTGTTGAGACAGGACAGCCCCGAGGCCTGTCGGGCTGGCATCAACCACCAGTTGCGATTCATGTCGCGGGTTGAAATAGGCCAGGGTTGTGTCGCTGACAGAGCCGCTTTGGTCTTTACAAATGACTCCTGCTGTTCCGGGCCCCATGTCCAGGTGGTTGTTGATTTTGTGAGGTCACGAAGGGGGGCTGTCAGGTCCGACAGATCTTTAATGAAGCGCCCGCAGTATGTCACCATGCCCAGGAAGCTGCGGACGGCTGTCACAGACGTGGGGGTTGGCGCGTTGTGGATGTCTTTGACCTTCTCCGGGTCTGGACCTACTCCTTGATCGGAGAACTTGTACCCAAAAAAACTGATATCTTTGCGTAAGAATTCGCATTTGTCTTTGTGGAGGGTCAGTCCTCTCTCTTGCAGCCGAGTGAACACCACTTGGAGGCGTCGGATGTGTTCCTCTAAGGTCGGGGCGTGGACCAAAATATCATCGCTCACGTTGAGCACACCATCGATGCCCTGCAGGACATTTTGGATGATGTTCTGAAAGACTTCAGCTGCGCTTGATATGCCGAAGTTGAGCCTGGTGTATCTCCAGAGGCCAGCGTGGGTGGAGAAGGTCGTGATTGGGCGTGAGTCTGGGTGAAGAGGGACTTGATGATACCCTGACCTTAAGTCCATCTTGGAGAACCACTTGGATCCTGAGAGTTCCCCGATGATGTTGTCGATGGTCGGCGTCAGGTGACGTTCTCTTTTGATTGCTAGGTTGGGGAGGCGCATGTCTACTCAGATTCTTACCGCCTCAGGTTGCTTTGGCTTCTTGGCGACCACAATGGGGGACACCCATGGCGTGGGCCCGGTCACTCGTTCAATGATGCCAGCCTGTTCGAGCATTCGCAGCTCGGCTTCGACCTTCGGGCGGAGATGAAAAGCAATACGTCTGTGCCGGAGGGCTACTGGGGCCACTGACTGGTCGATGTGAAGTCGGACAGGGGGCCCTCTCAAACATCCGATGCCCTCGAACAGCGAGGAGTGTTCTGATACCAGGTGATCTAAACCGTGGGCTTGTACTGTTAGGGCAAAGTGTATCAGCCCGAGTTCTCACGCTGTTTTGCAACCAAGAAGGAATCCTGACCCCTCTTGGGATATGTAGATTTTTGTCTGCAGCTGCGTCGAGTCGTGGGACACAGTAGATCGGAATACGCCGCACAGACGCAGCGGGCGACGTGTCCCGTAAGCGAAAACTTGCACTCTGGTGGGGTGCAGTGTAGGAGCATTCTCTAGATCCCGATATGCGCTGGCGGCCATGAGGTTGATTGTTGCGCCCGTGTCGATGAGGGCTGTGACGGTTTGGCCGTGTACTTGGATGGTGCACATTGGTTCAGTAGATGACGTGGCTGCCAAGGTGTTGAGCATGCGCACCACGTGTACGAATGCGGCGTCCTCCTCATCGTCATCCATGTCGCTGCTGGTGGATGTGTTCGGCAGCGGCGCCATCTGTCGCACTCTCCTGGGTGGGCCACCCTGTCTCTTCCTTTGCGACGACAGGCAAACGCTCGCGAAGTGGTTGGCCTTACCTCAAGCGCTGCAGATCTTGCCTTGGGCGGGGCAAGCACATTTGTGGGGAGTAGCGCCTCCACACCACATGCATGCTTGGTTGTGGGCAGTTTGGGCCGGCTTCGGCCGTCCTTTGCGGGGTGGCTTCGACCGGTCGTCTGGAGCATGCGACTTGATGGCGCACACGGGTTCCGTTTTGACTGCGACCGCTGGTTTCGGCTCCATGTGGGCAGCGCGGGCTTTGGAAAGTTCTTTGGACCGCCCCAGGGCTAGGATGTCGCGCATCGACATGGCGTCCGTCTCTAGCACCCTCTCCCGCAACTTCAGGGAGGCACACCCCTGTATGAACTGGGCGCGGATTTCGTCTTCCGCATCCGGGAGGGTGCACGTGCTAGCTAGCTTCTTGAGCCGAGCGTAGAATACATCTACGGACTCCTCGGGGAGTTGGAGGGCATGACGAAGTAGAAAGCGTTCGTAGTCCGCACTGGCGAATGGTTCGAAATACCTCGTGATGGCGTCACGTAGAGTGTTGTACGTGTGGAGCGGGTCTCCTTCCTTGATGTCCTTGGAGATGTCGTTGATTGCCTCTCCCCCTAGGTGCAAGAGCATAGCGCGACGTCGCGCCACTGCAATGTCCGCCGCTATAAAGTAGTTTTCAAGACGCTCCACCCACTTCCGCCACCGGGCAGCCTGTGATGGGGGTGTCCCAGTGACAGCGAAGGGTTCTAGCGGCGGTACGTTGGCCATTATGGCTGAAGCGTGGCAGCGGGGGTGACAGGTGGGGCTCTAGATGGTAGCGTAGGCACCTGCAGGCACTCGAGATGGAGTCAGGCACTGTGGGGGACTCGTGGGCCCCGCTCCGCGAGAAGCGTGAGGTTTGGCAGGGTCCGATGACACGCGGGATGCGTGAGGAAGAGCGGAGAGGTCGTGTTGCACGCTAGAAGCGTGGTGCAGGGCGCTCACAGCGCACGCGCGGGACAGCTGCGGAGCCACACGGGACCGGGCCTGGGGAGCGAGATACCGCCTGGGGCCGGAGGCGGCGGGGGACAGCAGGAGGGCTCGCTGGGGTACCTGTGGGCCGCGCTCCAGTCCACACTTCCGGGGATGACGTCGGACGGCCTGGGAGGCAGACGGTAGCCACGCAGGAGCACCGTTGAGCAGCGCGGGCCGCAGGCGTGCAGGCAGGTCTTTGGTCCTGTCGAGGCGGGCCACAGCAGGTCGCAGGCGGTGCACCACGTGCAGGCTTGCACGGCGTCGGGCACCGGGCACCAGGGATGCACCGGCTGTGCGACAGGGCACGCGGTAGGGTGGACACTTGACCACCCTCGTCGCCAGTGTAGAGTCCTGGCTTGGGGCCTATAATGAAGCAGGCTAGACCACGCACTTGTGTAGTTGGTGGCTAGTACGTAACTGAACCACGCCCCGTGTCCAGGGCTTTTTATTAACTCCCCTACGTCTCCAGCGCTCATGCTGGGCTGAACCAAGACCCTCCTACGCTGGAGCGGATAACAGATCACAGGACTGGGAGGGGGCGTGTGCTGCAGTGGTACACCCCACTGCCAGCAACACTACAACCCCCACCCCTTGTGGAAAATGTGGTGAATCTACAAGGGAAAACAACTAATTTACAAGAAAACCCACCCATCTGGCACAAATATACAGAACCGCAAAATGGTGAAGTGGAGGAGAACAGAAGGAGAACAGGAGAGCCCGGAAGTGAAAGAGAACAGAAGAGCCTGCAGGTGGAGGAGAACAGAAGAGCCTGGAAGTGAAAGAGAACAGAAGAGCCGGCAGGTGGAGGAGAACAGAAGAGCCTGGAAGTGAAAGAGAACAGAAGAGCCTGCAGGTGGAGGAGAACAGGAGAGCCTGGAAGTGAAGGAGTGAAGGAGAGCAGAAAAGCCTGGAGGTGGAGAACAGGAGAGCCTGGAAGTGAAGGAGAACAGAAGAGCCAGGAAGTGGAGGAGAACAGGAGAGCCTGGAAGTGAAAGAGAACAGAAGAGCCTGCAGGTGGAGGAGAACAGAAGAGCCTGGAAGTGAAGGAGTGAAGGAGAACAGAAGAGCCAGGAAGTGGAGGAAATAAGAAGAAAAGGAGTGTGCAAGGGGCGGTGTAGGAAAGTTTGGTGAGTTCAGGAAGTGGGGCGAGTAACAATGTGCAATAAAGGGGGGCCTTGAACTCTTATCTCATGATAAGCTTTTGTCAGAGTGGGGGGGCATTTACTGCAGTGAAATAAGGGGGCGAGGGAGCACCCCCACAAACAGTAACACAAGCTGCGCGTGGGAGTACACGACAGAGCGCCACTCTTTCCGGTGCGAGAGGAGATCATTGAGTGAGTACAAAGAGTCAGTACTCAATGAGTAGAACTCAATGCATTGTGGATGCTGAGGCAGACGAGATAGGAATCAGCCCCTGAGTTACAAACTTGAAGAGTTTGCACTCAGTTTAAACACGCAGAAGTGGCAAATCAATACGTTCGAAGTCTGGGTGATCACTGTAATTGATTATGTGCTCAATCGATCAGGGGATTCTTGGGGACGGACACCAGGGTGTGCAGGGAATTGTCATTAACAAACAGAATTCCCACCGATGCTTGCTTTTTGTCATTCAACCTCAGACTCAGTGTTTCGGTATCTACGTCACCCACGGCGTCGTCGCCACCGTGATGTGCGCGTGACGTCCCCACAACGTCCCACCTTGAAGTGCTTTGAAACGTAAAGCTTCTGTCCAAGGTTAATGACGTCAGATCCGCCGTGCGCTCTCCAACCATGAGAGGAATTAATTTAGCGCACAGAAAGTGGTTCAAGAGATCAGCAGGTGAAGCACTTGATGGAGGCGCAGCCTTTCACCTTCCGCTCGTCAGTGTAGGGCTCAGCATCTTCTCTGGGTCGGTTCCAGGAATGTTTATTCGGGTGGGCCAAGGCTGCATTTGGCTGGGCCACTGCGGGCCCGATTTGTCACTTATATGTCTAGCCAGACCTGCTTCAGGGCCCTCCTTTATCTCTCCTTCGTTTTATAAGGGCCATTAAAACGCATTATTTTCTTTCGAAATCTCTTTCTAAATGTTCTCATTCTCAAAAAGTGTTTTTTTCCATGTACTGTCCTTCTGATGGGAGGAGAAGGTTTCTGAGGTGGGGGATCAGGCAATTGACACTTCTCGGGCTCTCCCTCATGACCTCCTCGGATTCCCTCACTGTCACCCTCCGCTAGCTCCCCTCATCTCTTCGTAGCCCCCCCATTGACCTCCTCCTCAGACTCCCTCACTGCCACCCTCCCCCAGTGCCCCTCATCTCTTCGTAGCCCCCCCATTGACCTCCTCCTCAGACTCCCTCACTGTCACCCTCCGCTAGCTCCCCTCATCTCTTCGTAGCCCCCCCATTGACCTCCTCCTCGGATCCCTCACTGCCACCCTCCCCCAGTGCCCCTCATATCTCCGTAGCCCCCCCATTGACCTCCTCCTCAGACTCCCTCACTGTCACCCTCCGCTAGCTCCCCTCATCTCTTCGTAGCCCCCCCATTGACCTCCTCCTCGGATTCCCTCACTGCCACCCTCCTCCAGTGCCCCTCATCTCTTCGTAGCCCCCCCATTGACCTCCTCCTCAGACTCCCTCACTGTCACCCTCCGCTAGCTCCCCTCATCTCTTCGTAGCCCCCCCATTGACCTCCTCCTCGGATCCCTCACTGCCACCCTCCCCCAGTGCCCCTCATATCTCCGTAGCCCCCCCATTGACCTCCTCCTCAGACTCCCTCACTGTCACCCTCCGCTAGCTCCCCTCATCTCTTCGTAGCCCCCCCATTGACCTCCTCCTCGGATTCCCTCACTGCCACCCTCCTCCAGTGCCCCTCATCTCTCCTTAGCCCCCCCATTGACCTCCTCCTCAGACTCCCTCACTGCCCCCCTCCTCCAGTGCCCCTCATCTCTCCTTAGCCCCCCCATTGACCTCCTCCTCGGATTCCCTCACTGCCCCCCTCCACCAGCATCTCCCCGTAGCCCCCCTCATGACCTCCTCCTCAGATTCCCTCACTGCCACCCTCCTCCAGTGCCCCTCATCTCCCCGTAGCCCCCTCATGACCTCCTCCTCCGACTCCCTCACTGGCCCCCTCCACCAGCGCCCCTCATCGCTCCATAGCCGCTCTCTCATATGCATTTCATTTGTTGTATAGCGCTACTCATAGTGTAGGGTGTCACAGTACTTTACATCACATACACATCCTACAGAGACAATCAATCATACAAGTATGTAAATCAGCCTATAGGGAATGTCACATGAGCCAATGAGGATTACAAGGTGTAGGAATAACGTGTCATCCATACTGGAGGGCAGTATATTTTAAGAGGGTTTGGTCTGGAAAAGCACAAACTCAGGATTTAAAGCTTACCCCAGTGCTTGGGCGTTGGATTTACTGATAAAAAATGTATATCTGCCCAAACAAACTCTTTTTAGCCTACTAGGTACATCTCAGCTTGAGGCCCGCCCCTTTCAAGGCCCCGCCCCCTCCTCACAGGTGAGATTGTTCCGCAAGTTGGCAGGTATGGGTTTGCCCTTGGCAATGCTTGCCCAGAGAAGTTTGTGGAAGATTCTGAAGCCCAGCTGCCATTGGGGGATTCCAGTTTCCTGCAAAGAGTGGTGGATTCAGATGCCCTACAAAGCAGGGTGGGATTTGGAGACCATTATTGCATGTCAGCATTGTGGTCACCAGTAATGGGTGGTGGGCTCTGATGCCCTGCAGTGGGTAGTGGATTCTGATGCTCAGATATGGGTGGTGGATTCTGATGGCAAGCAGCAGGTGGTGGATTCTGATGCTCAGTTGTGGGTGGTAGATTCCAATGTCCTCCAGCAGGTGGTGGATTCTGATGCTCAGTTGTGGGTGGTGGGTCTGATACTACGCAGCGGGTGGTGGACTCTGATGCTCAGTTGTGGGTGGTGGGTTCTGGTACTCTGCAGCGGGTGGTGGACTCTGATGCTCAGGTGTGGGTGATGAATTCTGATGCTAAGTCTTGGGTGCAGGATTCTGATTTTCAGTTGTGGGTGGTGGATTCTGATGCTCAGTTGTGGGTGGTGGCTTCTGATGCTCAGTTGTGGGTGGTGGATTCTGATGCTCAGTTGTGGGTGGTGGCTTCTGATGCTCAGTTGTGGGTGGTGGATTCTGATGCTCAGTTGTGGGTGGTGGCTTCTGATGCTCAGTTGTGGGTGTGGGTGGTGGATTCTGATGGTCAGTTGTGGGTGGTGGATTCTGATGGTCAGTTGTGGGTGGTGGCTTCTGATGCTCAGTTGTGGGTGGGGGATTCTGATGCTCAGTTGTGGGTGGTGGACTCTGATGCTCAGGTGTGGGTGATTAATTCTGATGCTAAGTCTTGGGTGCAGGATTCTGATTTTCAGTTGTGGGTGGTGGATTCTGATGCTCAGTTGTGGGTGGTGGCTTCTGATGCTCAGTTGTGGGTGGTGGATTCTGATGCTCAGTTGTGGGTGGTGGCTTCTGATGCTCAGTTGTGGGTGGTGGATTCTGATGCTCAGTTGTGGGTGGTGGCTTCTGATGCTCAGTTGTGGGTGTGGGTGGTGGATTCTGATGGTCAGTTGTGGGTGGTGGATTCTGATGGTCAGTTGTGGGTGGTGGCTTCTGATGCTCAGTTGTGGGTGGGGGATTCTGATGCTCAGTTGTGGGTGGTGGATTCTGATGGTCAGTTGTGGGTGGTGGATTCTGATGGTCAGTTGTGGGTGGTGGATTCTGATGCTCAGTTGTGGGTGGTGGATTCTGATGCCCAGCTGTGGGTGGTGGATTCTGATGCTCAGTTGTGGGTGGTGGGTTCTGATACTCAGTTATGAGTGGTGGATTCCCCTCCACGCCGCAGCCTCATCGCAGCCACTTGACTCCTGTGACTGCTCTGGAAGTCTCCCTGCAGTATTGATGGAGCGCCCACATCTCATTCACAGCTGAACCCCACCAGGACTCAGTGGTTCCAGCTTCTCAACACCTCTTGGCAGTGAAGGTTCTAGACGCCCCTGGGTGACACTTCACACACATGCTGGTGTTCTGGAGGCGGTTTGAGGAAGTGATTGTGTCCTGAGGAGACACTGTCCCGGGCAGTCAAAGTCCCAGGCAGAGTCATGCAAAGACACTGTCCCGGGCAGACACTGTCCCGGGTAGACACTGTCCCGGGCAGACACTGTCCAGGGCAGACACTGTCCTGGGCAGTCACTGTCCCGGGCAGTCACTGTCCCGGGCAGTCACTGTCCTGGGCAGACACGGTCCCAGGCAGCCTCTGTCCCAGGCAGACACTGTCCTGGGCAGACACTGTCCCGGGCAGTCACTGTCCCGGGCAGTCACTGTCCCTGACATACACTGTCCCCGGCAGACATTGTCCCTGGCAGTCACTGTACCGGGCAGTCACTGTCCCGGGCAGTCACTGTCCCAGGCAGACACTGTCCCGGGTAGAGACTGTCCCGGGCAGACACTGTCCCGGGCAGTCACTGTCCCAGGCCGACATTGTCCCGGGCAGACACTGTCCCTGGCAGTCACTGTCCCGGGCAGACATTGTCCCGGGCAGACACTGTCCCTAGCAGTCACTGTCCCGGGCAGACATTGTCCAGGGCAGACACTGTCCCGGGCAGTCACTGTCCCGGGCAGATACTGTCTCCAGCAGACACTGTCCCTGGCAGGCACTGTCCTGGGCAGACATTGTCCCTGGCAGTCACTGTACCGGGCAGTCACTGTCCCGAGCAGTCACTGTCCCGGGCAGATACTGTCCCGGGCAGTCACTGTCCCAGGCAGACACTGTCACGGGCAGTCACTGTCCCAGGCAGACACTGTCCCTGGCAGTCACTGTCCCAGGCAGACACTGTCCCTGGCAGACACCATCCCAGGCAGACACCGTCCCTGGCAGACACTGTCCTGGGCAGACACTGTCCCGGGCAGACACTGTCCCGGGCAGACACTGTCCCTGGCAGTCACTGTCCCGGGCAGACACTGTCCCTGGCAGTCACTGTCCCTGGCAGTCACTGTCCCGGGCAGTCACTGTCCCTGGCAGTCACTGTCCCGGGCAGTCACTGTCCCTGGCAGTCACTGTCCCGGGCAGACACTGTCCCTGGCAGACACCGTCCCAGGCAGACACTGTCCCGGACAGAGACTGTCCCAGGCAGTCACTATCCCGGGCACACACTGTCCCAAGCAGTCAGTCATGCAAAGACACTGGTACTTTCTGAGGACAGCTCCAAATCAATGCACTGTTTACAAAAGAACAAATCAATCACTTTGACTCGTACTAGCGGCTATTGATTATCGCTCCGGAGTGATCTACGGTATTGATCATGTCAGTCAGTCCATTCTGGCTTCTTCGGACAGGTTTGTGGACACCTCCTGCTGGGGTTTGGACATTAATTCAAGCAGAGTTATGAAAATCAGGTGTTATATCTATACCTTCCTCTCGATGGGACGTCGAGGGCGCGCAGTGTCAGGCGCCGCCGTGCTGTCAATCACTCGAACCCTGGACTGACAGGGGCAATATTCGGACTGAGTCTAAATGCTGCAGATGAGGAAAGATCCCCCCTGGGGGAATTGTTTGAAATAATGTTTGATGTAAAAGAGAAACATTTTCATGCAAATCATGTCCACGTGCAGTAACTGGACCTGTAGGCGCCTATAAATTATTTGTACTACAGAAGGGGAGAGTGATTTGAAATGTCTTTGAGGGAAATTGGAATTCAGGGCTGGCGCGACGCCTGATTTGCATTGGAGGGGCAGGCACGAGGCTCTCGCTGGCACATCCTGAGAGATAGCTCTGATCGACGCCTTGTTTCATCCCCACATCTGCATTAGTGAGGGGGGGGGCTTGTGGTCAGAGCCGGCCCTATAAACTTTCCATTGGTTGAAGGACATCTGGACAGGTGCACACAGGCTTCACAGCTCCCTTCACCCTTGACTGACCTCATCATGGCCGCCCCGCCTGACCCAAGGGCAGGAGAGGGTGCTCCTGAAGGGTCAGGACAGGGCTAGTCTTAAATCCTCATTTGTGAGGGTGAAGGAGGGTTGGGGCGGCTGGCAGGTGCCCCGTGTCATGGTCACTCAATGGACACCAGGGCTTGGGAGAAGCTTCCACTCCGAGAGATGCATTAGCCACCTCCGCAACATTATTAAAGAGTAAAAGAAGCCCCCCCCGGTGCTCTCCATGCCACTGGAGTCAAGCTAGCCTGGCGGATGAGGGGTGATACCCCAACACCGGTCCTAGGATGCTTCTTTCCAGTCCAGGGAGGACCTGGCCTGGCAGTTCGTGCTGGACTGTTCCCATAGGGCACAGGGTCAAGACTGATTTGCATATGGCTGGGTCCAAACTGGATTGACATGGTGAGAAAACGAACAATGGGTTTAGGCCCAGACATCTGTACTGGGGTGAATGTTTGACAATGTTCAGCATTCCATCCATCATCTTCTGTGTTGTTATTATCACACCTCCGCCCTCCCAGAATGACTAGTGATGACCCATCAGGGGGGTGACCCTCAAAGGCTTTCACTGCCTCTGACATGTAAGTGACTTGTTCCCCAGCGAGGACAAAGACTCCCCTACCCCCATGCACACGTGTATGCAGGTAGGCGGGAAAATGAGCCAGTCTGGAGGCGTACCCTCTCTGAAGGCTAGGCACACCCTTTGGATGGGCCAGCTGGACTGCGTGGCCAAAGATGGGTAGACCAGAAATGTGGGGCTAGAGAACCTCCAGTCCCATCCCTTAGTTGGCACACACATTCACGATGTTCCTTTCATGAAAGAAAACTACTTCCATTCAAAGTTCATTTAACGTCTTTGGCGTTTATTTAATGTTCATTTTGTAAAATATATTCCATTTTTTTCTTTCAAATTCAGAAAAATCAATTTATGGATCGGGCATGATTATTTTCCACATATGCAATGCATTTCGAGCATTGTAGGCTGGTCATAGTTTTGACGTCGCAGGACACTCGACGCCTCCTGGTTGAGCACCACCAAATTGAATATTACAGATTACCTGTTGATCAATCCAAAAGCAGTGCATCTATCCAAAACAATCAAAGATGGGTAGAGACATCTTAAAAAGTTCCAAAACTACTAAGTAGTTAGTAAAACACAAGGACCAAGGCAGTAGACCAGGTCAAGCACTGCGGTTCATCTAGTTCTCAAATCAGGATGGTGCAATCTCTTCCCACACCCTCTGCCACAGGATGTACAGAATAATGAAAATACAAACAACAAAATGGAAGGTGCACTCAAATGAAGTCAAAATAGAAATGGTAATGTAGATTTTCTTCTTCTTTATTCAAAAATTATTCATAAAACATAGGCACAGCCAACGCGTTTCGTTCCTCTTGCCTCTTAGGAACTTCGTCAGGGCGAATTGTGATAAGTGAAATTAACTTGAATCAGAGATACTTGTATGGTGTTGAAGCCGAATGACCGTTTAGGTTCATCGGCAATCAGCGCCCAGTCGGGGTTGGTATAAAATTAAATGGCCTCGTGCGATCCTAGACCAGGGTTCTATCAAGGTTTGCGCGGCGTTGAGAGCGTTAAATCTCATGAAAAAGAACTCTGAGGTGAGGAAGACCGTCGGGTGAATCTCACTTCGCCGGTCCGGTTGTTAATTGAAGGTGTACAATGAGGAGCCCAGAGCACCTGAAAATAGTCGTTTGGTGCAAGGGCCACTGTGTTCACAGAAGGAGGCCTCCGAAGTAAGGAGGTCAAAAGAGTTGTTCTTTCGCAACTTGGTCCAATTGTAGACCGAACGTGTGTGGCGAAAAGTCCTTAGTGCCTGTGATATGGCACTCGGGTCCCGAATTTCCGCATAGATGCATAGATGCGGAAATTCGGGACCCGAGTGCCATATCACAGGCACTAAGGACTTTTCGCCACACACGTTCGGTCTACAATTGGACCAAGTTGCGAAAGAACAACTCTTTTGACCTCCTTACTTCGGAGGCCTCCTTCTGTGAACACAGTGGCCCTTGCACCAAACGACTATTTTCAGGTGCTCTGGGCTCCTCATTGTACACCTTCAATTAACAACCGGACCGGCGAAGTGAGATTCACCCGACGGTCTTCCTCACCTCAGAGTTCTTTTTCATGAGATTTAACGCTCTCAACGCCGCGCAAACCTTGATAGAACCCTGGTCTAGGATCGCACGAGGCCATTTAATTTTATACCAACCCCGACTGGGCGCTGATTGCCGATGAACCTAAACGGTCATTCGGCTTCAACACCATACAAGTATCTCTGATTCAAGTTAATTTCACTTATCACAATTCGCCCTGACGAAGTTCCTAAGAGGCAAGAGGAACGAAACGCGTTGGCTGTGCCTATGTTTTATGAATAATTTTTGAATAAAGAAGAAGAAAATCTACATTACCATTTCTATTTTGACTTCATTTGAGTGCACCTTCCATTTTGTTGTTTGTATTTTCTACTAAGTAGTTAGGTGATGTACTCCCCCTGGATGTGGTCACTGCAGGACTAGTAGTCCATTAGCTATTAGCCCTTACACCTATAAACACCCCCTAAATCCAGGATTTAAGGGGCACTCCTGATACCAGAACTCCAGATCTGCTCTGAAGAAGAAAGGACAAAGAACAGGCCCGTGACAGAAGAAGGTCAAGGTGCGACGTTCTGCACCTGTGGCAGCACCCCTGCACCCGCTGGATTAAAACTTGTCCCAGAACAGAGACTAGTTCAAAAAGGAAGGTGAACCCCTCTGCAGCCGAAAGGCTTCACCAGAACTCCCCAGGACTAGAGGGACTGGTCCCCTGCAGTCGGCAGGCACAAACTGCACTTCCAAGATCCAAGATGGACTGTCCACCGCCCGAAACTAACCAGCCCGGTGTCTTCTGTGAAGCGTAGTCCTGAACCGCAGCGAGTTGCAGCCCTCAACAGCGTTCACAAGACACGTGGAAGAATTGCTTCATCGATGCATATGCAGTGACCAAGGTTTGTTGGTGGTAACGTCAACCACTGACTACTTTACTCAATGCACCAGGAAGAGGGAATCGTCCGGCAATGTCGATCTTCAGTTTCTGTGGTGCAGTTGTCGAGTACTTGCATCCAGCCGCGGCCGGTAGTGGGAGTACCGGCTGAGCGGTGACGTGGGGAGGGGGAGGGGCAGGTTGGGGGGTAGTAATGTATGGATTACGGAGGATTACAGGTAAGTAAATATATAAATAAATAAAACAAATTTCGTTGCGTGCACTGCATCGCATTTGGTTATGCAGTGCACGCAACGAAATTCGTTTGATTTATTTATATGTTTACTTACCTGTTAAACTCCGTAACCCATACATACCCTGCCCCTCCCCCTCCCCACTTCACTGCCCGGCCGGTACTCCCACTACCGGCCGCGGCTGCTTGCATCGCAAGCGAATGATCTTTAGCTCACCTGGTGACTCCTGCCTCGGCAGCTCCCGTCCAGCACCACGGATAGCCAGGAGCACCTCTGCACCCGAGGTGCCCGAGCTAGGCAGAGCTGTGCTGCCTGGTCCAGGGGCCCCTCCAAGCTTTACCTCCAATGGGCTCGTCTGTACTCAACCTGCAAGTGACGTTTTGTCCCAAGTACTGCTTTTTGACAGCAAACACATCTCACGTTTTCAGCACCAAAGACAGCCAAGTCACCTCTGCACCCGGGCTCCCTGGGCAAGGTCAAATTGTTCTGACTGCCGACATTTTGTCTCAGGACTCCCAAAACCGAGGGCCCGGTTCACAGAACTAACTTAACACAAAATCCTAAACTTACTACTTTTGGTATTCACAGAAGTTAGGATTTTGTCTTAAGTCTGTTTTAAGTTTGTCTTAAGACAAATTTAAGACAAAATCCTAACTTCTGTGAATACCAAAAGTAGTAAGTTTAGGACTTTGTCTTAAGTTAGTTCTGTGAATCGGCCCCCTTGACTCTAAATGGGTTCCAAAGAACGCGCCCCGCAAGTGACCGAGTGTCGCCTAGTGATTTCCCCATTAACTGCCATGGCAAAGTTTGACAGCTCTGCAAAGTGCTTATTTAATTTCACTCATAAACCTATAACTCCGGTTATACAAAGTGTCTTAGCTTTGTTTATGTGTCTGAAATGTATATAAAACCGAATTTAATTTTTATAAATTGGTGTTGGATTTCTTTCAAGTCATTTTCATCACTGCCCTGGGTACATTGGGGGGGGGGGGGGGGAATGAAGTAACCAATAGTATTAAATCTACACCACAGGATTATGAGTGAAAGAAAGGGGGCGCGGTCTGTTCTGAAGATGGAACGGCTAGAAGAGGGGGGTAGGGGTGCAAGAAGAGAGAGCTAACAGAGCGGGGTGCTGGGTACCAAGAAGTAGAAAGAAGAGGGGGTGAAAAGCTAGAAGAGGGGGGAGGTGATGAGAGGAAAGAGTGATCCTCAGTTCTGTACCTCAGACCTAAAACCACCACCTGTCCCCCGAAGGCGGAGCCTTGAGCTGCCCCCACCCCTCCTGTCCCCCGAAGGCGGGGCCTTGAGCTGCCCCCCCCCCTCCTGTCCCCCGAAGGCGGGGCCTTGAGCTGCCCCCACCCCTCCTCCCCCCCCCCAAACCTCTTCAAGTTCCACTAATGAAGCGCCGTGGGCATTTTATTAGGCACAGTTTTGCCTTAAAATGTTGATCAAAGGGTGAATTATGTTTTGAGACTGCGCAGCTCAGTGCTGACGCCTGAGTTATGTTGTTTCTGTTTATAAATTAGAACCACTGGGGAAAGTATAACTGTATTATTTTGATTCGAGTGAATTCATGGGCAGCAATTAGAAGCAGGCAGATGTGATCTCAGCAGGGTATCAATTACATTCTATTATAGGTCCCTGAATCCATGTAATGCTGTAATTAAGAGCTGGCTGCTGGAGCTGGTAGACATGCACTGCTATCACAGGCAATGCAACACTGGGAACAAGCATTGGCAAAGGCAATACGATGGGCTTTTTTTAGGGGGAGTATATGATAGCAGTTGGTAAGCTATATGTGTGCCCCCCCCTGCTATCCTAGAAAGAAAATCCCCTTATAAACCACCATCTTAGGTTACAGCAATATGGTAGATGGGAATAGGGGGGCATATTATCAAGGCGGGCGATATGAGTTTATCGCCCTTTTAGCGGCCGTTTTCGGCCGCAAAGCGGCGATAATATTATCGCCCTATTAGCAAGCTGTCGCTAACAGCAGTTAGCGACAGCTTGTAGGCGATAGCGAGCGGTTTAGGGCCCGCTTTGCATGTCAGCGATTTTTATCGCTAATGACATGCAAAGTGGGCGTACCCAACCTGTTAGCGACTGAAAGCAGTCGCTAACATCGCTATCGCCTATTATCAACGCAAGCGTAGCGACCAAAAATTTCACGCTAAGCGCGAATATCGCCAAAACCTAATGCTTGCTCAGACCACTTCTTAGCCTGTATATCCAATGGGAGGTGGATATTCAGGCTAAGTCCCTATTAGCGATAATGCCTGAATAGCGCTGGATTTCCAGCGATATTCACGGATTTCGCCGCTATCGCCGGATATTTTATCACTTTGGAGATAAACGTTGCTAATAGCATGTTGTCTCTGCGATAAAACCCGGCGATGTGCGGCGATAATAAAAATGTCGCTAAGCTTATTTAGCGATAAATATCACTAGTTCGTTTATAATATGCCCCAAGGTTCCTGAGGAGACTGCACCAGGAGGGGTAAACTAACCCTTCAAAGAGGATTCTGACGAGGAGTCCGGAGATGAAGTTTGCATTATAACTGGTGAACTCAAAGAAGCATTCACGGCAAAATATTACACCGTAGAATGGTCCAGGAAAGAGACCGTGCTTTTGTGGCGTCTGTAGGAAAGGCCACGTGTGCGCATGTTTACATTGTGACCAAACCGTCTGTAAATCCATCATGATGCTATCATGAAATGAAAGTAAAAGAAATTAATGTGCAATTACCGGGTAGCACTGTGTCTTTAAAAGAGTCGAAGGCATCTTAAAAGGAAGCCCTCCCTAGACAAAAAGCAATCAAGCAGCAATTAAAATGTTGCTGTGTCAACAAAGTAAATACGGTAATGAGCACACACGGGTGTTAGTCTAACAAATGACCCACGGTCGCCTCTTTACGAAAACCTATCGGCAACATAAATGAGACCATTAACCATCCACAAAATGCCTTGGCCTTGATGGACAGGCTATCCAAGCAATGGGGGACCAGGAAAAGCGAAGGAAAACCAGGGGCCGCACGGAGCTGAGGCGAGGGCCGCTCTCTCGTCTTATTGTACTGATTCGTAGGACTGGCATTAGCCAAGACCTTTCGATTTTGCTGAATTATATGTATCATATCATTAGTTAACGGGTCTTTCAGCCACCTCTCGTCATCCATTGGTCTGTTGCTGTGTCATTCACATACTGCTTTTTGCGCTTTCACAGTGAACACCTCCGCACACAAGGTAGTTCCCTTCAGTGACAGTGTTTTTATTGTTACTTTATAACGCCTTTAGTGTTGTCCTTGTGTTTAGAGCCTGATGTGATTGCAGGAGAGCGCCTGCCACATTCTAGCTTTATCAGTTCCTGTCTCCTGTCGATGCTGTTGTAAAATCCTTTAGAAGTTTTCTTTGTTTATTTGACTGCTGGTATTTCACAGCACAAAGACTGTCCATCTGAAACTGTTCTGTAATAAATTATTCTATTTCTGCTATGCATGCAGTACACAAACCGAAAGCCTCAAGCTTCAACATTATACATGTGAATTCATAAGCAGATCATTCTTCACAACACATTTATTCTGGAATCAATTTCACCAATTGTTCTTTAATAAACCTTGCTCAGGAAAAAAATCAGCTTTTATTGTGTTTAATTTGTAACTCTTCCAAACACTTCTTATAATGTATTTTCTTAATTTTTTTTGTTCTTTCTTTCTTTCTATGTGTTACTTTCTTCTCTTTCTTTCACTTTTTCTTTCTTTTGCTTTCTTTTTTCCTTCTTTTTTCCTTTATTTTTTCTTTCCTTATTTCCAATTTTTATTCTTATGTCCCACCCTTCTTTCTATCTTTCCTTTCTTCTGTCTTTCTTTCTTTTCCTGCGTCTTTTGCTTACTTCGTAGTTGCTTTCTTTCCTTTGTTTCTTCTTTCCTTCCCCTTTCCCCCTGCATGTTTCCTTCTTTCCTTTCTTTGTTATTTCTTTTTATCTGTCCTTCTTTTTTCCTTCTTTCTTTCCTGCCTGCTTTCTTTCTGTCTTTCTTTCCTTCCTTCCTCCTTTCCTTTATTTTTCTTGCTATTGTTCTTTCTTTCCTTTCTTCTTCTTTTTCTTCCTTCTGTCTTTCTATCCTTTCTTTCATTTCTTCCTACCATCTTTTCTTTTTTCTTTTATTCTTTCTTTCCTTCTTTTATTATTGTTTTAATTTTTTCCACCTTTCTATTCTTACTTGCTTGATTTCCTTCTGTCCTTACTTTCTTTCATTGTTTCTTTCCTTCTTGCCATCTTTTATTTCATTCTTGCCTTCATGCTTGCTCTCTTTCTATTATGTTATGTTATGTTATGTTAGAAGTGCTTGTATAGCACAAGGCTGCCCCAGCAACGGGTGTCCCAGCGCTTGCCGACGGGTGGTCATAGAAGGCAACTGCTAGACAGATGGAAAGTCAGCCAAGGAATCTCTTTTTCTAAAAACCCAGGGAGCAGGAGCGGAGCGTGTGGGCGCATCCTAAGCTAGATTGATGAAAACAGCCAGTTTTTAATCTGTTTTCTAAATGCCCAATGATCTTGTGTGCTGCGCGACGCCGTGATTGGGATGGAGTTCCATAGGGCTGGGACCAGGGACCTAAACGAGTCCCCCCTCCCCCGCTCTGCTCCTGCGCACCCTAGGAGTGCAGGCTAGATACAGATCTGCGGAGCGCAGTGCTCGCGTTGGGACATGTAGTGTGCAGAGCCCCTGCAGTATCTGGGGGTCCTGGCAGTGTAGGATCCTGTGGGTGGTACAGAGAGTTTTGAACTGAATTCTCTGTTCGATCGGCAGCCAGTGTAGGTGGTACAGGAGATGGGAGGTATGACAATGCTTCGGGAGGGCGAAGAGAGTGCGTGCAGCCGCATTCTGTGCCCTTTGAAGTCTCTTCGTAACCGTGTTATTTGCGCCCAGTAGTAGTCTGTTACAGTAGTCAAGACGTGACAGAACCACCGATTGAATGATCACTTGTCGGGCGGGAGCGTAAAAAAAAAGGGTTTCTGCCCGCTTAGGTTGCTGAAGGATGTACCTGCCACTTCTTTGGCGTGAAGCTCGAAGGAGAGGGAGTTCTTTCATTCCTTCTTTCTCAAAGGTAAGAGTCTGACTGCCAATGGCAAAATAAGTGGCTTTTTAGGCCCAAGTTAGCAAAAGCCATTTGATTTTACTAAAATGAAGTGTATGACATAGTTTCGTGTATGGGTTTTCATCCACACTTCATCTGTTTGTTTGTTGTTGTGTCATTCACATTTTTCTCCAATCCACTCGAGCATGCATCAAGGGGCACGAGTAAATGTAAAATGTAAATACATATTTGTAAAGCGTGAACTACTCACCCTTATGGGTCTCAAGGCGCTGGGGGCCGTTGTGGAAATTAAGGGCTAGATGTAGGTAATACCCGATTACCGATTCTTAAATACCGAATCATACCGATTCGGTATTTAAGAACTGGCAATCGGGATGTAGGTATATTTATCGAATCAATTACCAAATCGTTAAGATTCGGTAATTACCGAATCAGTATTTACCGATTCGGTAATTGACATTGATTCATATGGGCCTTGAGGCCCATAGGAATTAATGTCAATTACCGAATCGGTAAATACCGATTCGGTAAAATTCGCTAATTTACAAGGGAGACAGGGTGTCACTTTGACACCCTGTTGTACCCCTGATTCTGGCTTGTGTGCAATGTGACACACATACATGCCCTTAGGGCATGTATGTGTGCCACATGGCACAGGTGTACATGCACAGATGTGCATGTACACAAGAATTTGTTATTTACCATGGTGAATAACGAATTCTTAAGGGCCTGTGGCACTATTTTAAGTGCCACCTACATCTGGAATTACCGATTCGGTAAATATACCAAGACTGTATTTTACCGAATCTCTAAATTTACCGAATTGAAAGGGCCTACGTCATTCTTACGCCTGCTGTGAGGCAGGCGTACGATTTTGATGCAACGGCGTCCTAGAAGTGACGCAGTGAAATCTCATAGTTTTCACTGCGTTACTTCTACGAGGCTTTTTGCGGGGGAACGCCCCCCCTGCATACATTATACCTGACGTAGGTATAATGTAGCGCAGGGGTTTACAAAGTGACGCATCTGCTTAGATGCGTCACTTTGTAAATAGTCTGCAACAAGAAGCATGTTTTGCGCCACCGATGCGTCACAAAAAGTGACGCATCTGAAGCGCAAAACTGACTCAAGGCCTCATAAATGAAGCCCCTGGGCTCCGAAGTCAGCCGCCCTGGCCGCTGCACCACACCTCTCCACTGAAGCCATTGGCTGACTTTACTATGAGCTAAGACATGTTTGCTTTTTTTCTGATTTGCATTGGTGTGCTTCTGTTACTGTGGGCACATGAAGTCACAGGTTTTTGATTTCTGAAGCGCTGAGTGATCCCCCCCCCCCCCAGCAGTCACGGGAACCAGGACGCCTCACCTGGGCACTTTTGCACTGGTGGCAGATTGGAAGTGAGACCCAGGGAGGGGGGGCATGAGAGGGACTGAGGTTGAGAGCCTGCACTGACTGGAGACCGCTGGAAAGCTGAATAACAGGAGTGCCAGGACAGCACAGTGCGCCCCTCTGAGATCAGGTGCCCTGGGCCAAGGCCCATCTGGCTCATACCACAGGCAGGGCCCGTCCCCCACCTAGAGCGCACGCTCGCTCCATGCGGCCATGTTTCTGATGGGAGGGGCTTAAGTCTATGTAAAGTTACAGTAACTCACACTCCCCATGGCACTGCGGGGTTGGGGATGAATGCATTGTAAGTGCTTGTATATAGCGCGCACTACCGCTGATAAGGGGTTGAGGCGCTTCCTGACCGGAAGCACGCCGCCGCCGTGGAGACTCAAGGCCCCATTCACAGAACTAACTTAAGACAAAATCCTAAACTTACTACCATTTCGGTATTCACAGAAGGTACTTACTCATTTTGGTATTCACAGAAGGCACTTACTCATTTCGGTATTCACTGAAGGCACTTACTCATTTCGGTATTCACTGAAGGCACTTACTCATTTTGGTATTCACAGAAGGCACTTACTCATTTCGGTATTCACTGAAGGCACTTACTCATTTCGGTATTCACTGAAGGCACTTACTCATTTTGGTATTCACTGAAGGCACTTACTCATTTTGGTATTCACAGAAGGCACTTACTCATTTCGGTATTCACAGAAGGCACTTACTCATTTTGGTATTCACAGAAGGCACTTACTCATTTCGGTATTCACTGAAGGCACTTACTCATTTCGGTATTCACTGAAGGCACTTACTCATTTCGGTATTCACAGAAGGCACTTACTCATTTCGGTATTCACTGAAGGCACTTACTCATTTCGGTATTCACTGAAGGCACTTACTCATTTTGGTATTCACAGAAGGCACTTACTCATTTTGGTATTCACTGAAGGCACTTACTCATTTTGGTATTCACTGAAGGCACTTACTCATTTTGGTATTCACTGAAGGCACTTACTCATTTTGGTATTCACAGAAGGCACTTACTCATATTGGTATTCACAGAAGGCACTTACTCATTTCGGTATTCACTGAAGGCACTTACTCATTTCGGTATTCACTGAAGGCACTTACTCATTTTGGTATTCACAGAAGGCACTTACTCATTTCGGTATTCACTGAAGGCACTTACTCATTTTGGTATTCATAGAAGGCACTTACTCATTTCGGTATTCACAGAAGGCACTTCCTCATTTTGGTATTCACAGAAGGCACTTCCTCATTTTGGTATTCACAGAAGGCACTTACTCATTTCGGTATTCACAGAAGGCACTTACTCATTTCGGTATTCACTGAAGGCACTTACTCATTTTGGTATTCATAGAAGGCACTTACTCATTTCGGTATTCACAGAAGGCACTTACTCATTTTGGTATTCACAGAAGGCACTTACTCATTTCGGTATTCACAGAAGGCACTTAACTCATTTCGGTATTCACAGAAGGCACTTACTCATTTCGGTATTCACAGAAGGCACTTACTCATTTCGGTATTCACAGAAGGCACTTACTCATTTCGGTATTCACAGAAGGCACTTACTCATTTTGGTATTCACGGAAGGCACTTACTCATTTCGGTATTCACGGAAGGCACTTACTCATTTCGGTATTCACAGAAGGCACTTACTCATTTCGGTATTCACAGAAGTTAGGGGTCCTAACTTTAGGACTCCTAAATCCCTTCTGTGAATACCGAAAGTCTTAAAGTTAGGATTTTTCTCAGTTTAGGAGTCCTAACTTCTGTGAATACCAAAATGAGTAAGTGCCTTCCGTGAATACCGAAATGAGTAAGTGCCTTCTGTGAATACCAAAATGGTAGTAAGTTTAGGATTTTGTCTTAAGTTAGTTCTGTGAATCGGGCCCTCAATGTGGCGCTTTCACGAGTGAGCCGACGCACGAGGCGCGCTCCTTTGGGTACGACTCGTGCGGCCGAAGTTAGGAGCCTTTCACCGAGGGGCTCGCACGTCGCTTCTAATGAAAGAGGTTTATGACGCCCATTTCACCAATGTGATGACCTTTGACCAGGTTGCAGTTCATGGCCCTTTCACCAGTGAACTCACACTCAGAAGTGCAGTTCTCCAGAGCTTTAATGCGATCCACCAAAGGAAATGTAAACATTGCATTAGGCACGCGGCTGGTTTCAAGGGGCCAGCGCCTCTTGCTGCGTCCTGAGGGTGTTACTGCTGAGAGGCAGCCGTGAGGTGCCACTAAAAGAATGTTCACCTCCCAGTAGACGGCACTTTTAAAGCTCGTGCATCTCACTCCTGACCTCACCTCTCCCTCCTGGGGGTCTGAACAAGATGGGAGGGATGACGGCCGTCACCATGGAAACAAAGAGATGCTCTGAGCGGTCCTCTAGGCACAAGTAAAGGACCCCCACCGCCGAAGTCGCACCCCCTGCCCCCACACAAGGGCTCCAAGTGCAACCCTCAGACCCACTTCTCGCCTGCTTCCAAGCACTTCATTTCGAGGGAACAAAAATAACAACAATTAGGAAAACTTGGCTTAAAACAAACCTCAGAGCCGTCTTTTCGCTGTCCGCATTTGCGGCTCTCAGCAGCATTGGTGTTTTTTTTGTGATAAAAGAAGCTTTTTTTTAATATTCTGGCCAGAGCCGTTTGCTCTCCTCAGTCGTCCTTTGTCTGAGCGCCTTTAGCGGACGCTCCTGTGCCACACAAGGGGGGGGAGCATATTTCACAACAGCTGGAGAGGTGCGCTTCTCTTTGCTTCCAGCTCTGGGCTTCGAGGCGCACATCTGTAAGAGATGGAGGTGGCGTCCGTGGATTCCCTGTCAATCAGCCTGATGGACGGGGCTGTCACTGGATGCTCAGAGCAGTGCAGCCGCGGCCATGCGGGGCTGTGTGAGGTGATCGTCTGGAGTTGTTGTGAATATTGTGTAGACTAACGTGCGCACTGGGGCGGTGTTTGTGTTAGTAGTGTAGCGCCTAGTGTAGTTTGTGTTAGTGGTGTAGAGCCTAGTGTAGTTTGTGTTAGTGGTGTAGAGCCTAGTGTAGTTTGTGTTAGTAGTGTAGCGCCTAGTGTAGTTAGTGTTACTGGTGTAGCACCTAGTGTAGTTTGTGTTACTAGTGTAGCGCCTAGTGTAGTTTGTGTTAGTGGTGTAGCGCCTAGTGTAGTTTGTGTTAGTAGTGTAGCGCCTAGTGTAGTTAGTGTTACTGGTGTAGCGCCTAGTGTAGTTTGTGTTAGTGGTGTAGAGCCTAGTGTAGTTTGTGTTAGTAGTGTAGCGCCTAGTGTAGTTTGTGTTAGTGGTGTAGAGCCTAGTGTAGTTTGTGTTAGTGGTGTAGAGCCTAGTGTAGTTTGTGTTAGTAGTGTAGCGCCTAGTGTAGTTAGTGTTACTGGTGTAGCACCTAGTGTAGTTTGTGTTACTAGTGTAGCGCCTAGTGTAGTTTGTGTTAGTGGTGTAGAGCCTAGTGTAGTTTGTGTTAGTGGTGTAGAGCCTAGTGTAGTTTGTGTTAGTAGTGTAGCGCCTAGTGTAGTTAGTGTTACTGGTGTAGCACCTAGTGTAGTTTGTGTTACTAGTGTAGCGCCTAGTGTAGTTTGTGTTAGTGGTGTAGCGCCTAGTGTAGTTTGTGTTAGTAGTGTAGCGCCTAGTGTAGTTAGTGTTACTGGTGTAGCGCCTAGTGTAGTTTGTGTTAGTGGTGTAGAGCCTAGTGTAGTTTGTGTTAGTAGTGTAGCGCCTAGTGTAGTTTGTGTTAGTGGTGTAGAGCCTAGTGTAGTTTGTGTTAGTGGTGTAGAGCCTAGTGTAGTTTGTGTTAGTAGTGTAGCGCCTAGTGTAGTTAGTGTTACTGGTGTAGCACCTAGTGTAGTTTGTGTTACTAGTGTAGCGCCTAGTGTAGTTTGTGTTAGTGGTGTAGAGCCTAGTGTAGTTTGTGTTAGTGGTGTAGAACCTAGTGTAGTTTGTGTTAGTAGTGTAGCGCCTAGTGTAGTTAGTGTTACTGGTGTAGCACCTAGTGTAGTTTGTGTTACTAGTGTAGCGCCTAGTGTAGTTTGTGTTAGTAGTGTAGCGCCTAGTGTAGTTTGTGTTAGTGGTGTAGAGCCTAGTGTAGTTTGTGTTAGTGGTGTAGAGCCTAGAGTAGTTTGTGTTAGTAGTGTAGCGCCTAGTGTAGTTAGTGTTACTGGTGTAGCGCCTAGTGTAGTTTGTGTTAGTGGTGTAGAGCCTAGTGTAGTTTGTGTTAGTGGTGTAGAGGCTAGTGTAGTTTGTGTTAGTAGTGTAGCGCCTAGTGTAGTTAGTGTCACTGGTGTAGCACCTAGTGTAGTTTGTGTTACTAGTGTAGCGCCTAGTGTAGTTTGTGTTAGTGGTGTAGCGCCTAGTGTAGTTTGTGTTAGTAGTGTAGCGCCTAGTGTAGTTAGTGTTACTGGTGTAGCACCTAGTGTAGTTTGTGTTACTAGTGTAGCGCCTAGTGTAGTTTGTGTTAGTGGTGTAGCGCCTAGTGTAGTTTGTGTTAGTAGTGTAGCGCCTAGTGTAGTTAGTGTTACTGGTGTAGCGCCTAGTGTAGTTTGTGTTAGTGGTGTAGAGCCTAGTGTAGTTTGTGTTACTGGTGTAGCACCTAGTGTAGTTTGTGTTACTAGTGTAGCGCCTAGTGTAGTTTGTGTTAGTGGTGTAGCGCCTAGTGTAGTTTGTGTTAGTAGTGTAGCGCCTAGTGTAGTTAGTGTTACTGGTGTAGCACCTAGTGTAGTTTGTGTTACTAGTGTAGCGCCTAGTGTAGTTTGTGTTAGTGGTGTAGCGCCTAGTGTAGTTTGTGTTAGTAGTGTAGCGCCTAGTGTAGTTAGTGTTACTGGTGTAGCACCTAGTGTAGTTTGTGTTACTAGTGTTGCGCCTAGTGTAGTTGGTGTTAGTAGTGTTGCGCCTAGTGTAGTTAGTGTTACTGGTGTAGCACCTAGTGTAGTTTGTGTTACTAGTGTTGCACCTAGTGTAGTTTGTGTTAGTAGTGTAGCATCCTAGTGTAGTTTGTGTTAGTGGTGTAGCGCCTAGTGTACTTTGTGTCAATAGTGTAGTGCCTAGTTTAGTTTGTGTTAGTGGTGTAGCACCTAATGTAGTTTGTGTTAGTAGTGTAGCGCCTAGTGTAGTTTGTGTCAGTGGTGTAGCGCCTAGTGTATTCCGTAATTCCAGACTCTTTGAAGAATGCTCTCGAATATTTTCAGCAAAGAATACGGGGATTCCACAGTTCTACACCTGGGTAGAACCCGCGTGATTACCTTGGCGGAATTGTGCGAAATGCCCTATAATTCCACAACATTCCACATTATTCTGTTAAATCCTGGTCTGGCATTTTGTGTTATTTGTGAGTGCGAAAGGTCCCCCTCGCATTACCTTTCCGGCCGGTGGAGGCCCGCAACGCATCTTTGATCCTGCACCCTGGGCTGGGACATAGTCCCCCAGCAATGCCAGTGGCAGCACAGGAGGTGGGGCCAGCCCTCCCTGCACCTACAGATCACCTGGGGCTCTCCCGTAGCGCACGCGTGCCTTTGCGGCACCCAGGCGAAGCCCAGGCAAAGGGCGGGCATGTCTGCACCCGTCAGAGCCAGGAAGAGGCTGGGCTACCCCTCTAACCCCTGCATTTGCCCGGGCCAAGGAAGGGTCCGTCTGTGCCCGTCAGAGCCTGAAAAGGCTCGGCCAACCCTCTAATCCCTGCGTTCGCCAGGGCCAAGGACGGATCCGTCTGCGCCCATCAGAGCCAGGAAGAGGCTGGGCTACCCCTCTGACCCCTGCGTTCGCCCGGGCCAAGGGCTGGCTCGTCTGCGCCCGTCAGAGCAGGGAAGAAGCTCGGCTGGGCCACCCCTCTAATCCCTGCGTTCGCCAGGGCCAAGGGCGGGCCCGTCTGCACCCGTCAGAGCCAGGACGAGGCTGGGCTGGGCTGCCCCTCTAACCTCTGCATTCATCCGGGCCAAGGGCGGACCCATCTACACCCATCAGAGCCAGGACGAGGCTGGGCTGGGAGAACCCCTCTAACCCCTGTGTTCACCCGGGCCAAGGGCAGGCCCGTTTGCACCCGTCAGAGCCAGGATGAGGCTGGCCTGGGCCGCCCGCTCTAACCCTTGCGTTCGCCTGGGCCAAGGGTGGGCCCGCTGCGCTCGTCAGAGCCAGGACGAAGCTGGGCTGGGCCACCCTTCTAACCCCTGCGTTCACCTGGGCCAAGGGCGGGCCCATCTGCGGCCGTCAGATCCAGGACGAGGCAGGGCTGGGAGAACCCCTCTAACCCCTGTGTTCACCAGGGCCAAGGGCAGGTCCGTCTGCACCTGTCAGAGCAAGGAGGAGGCTGGGCTGGGAGGCCGCTCTAACCTCTGCGTTCACCTGGGCCAAGGGCAGGCCCGTTTGCACCCGTCAGAGCCAGGATGAGGCTGGCCTGGGCCGCCCGCTCTAACCCTTGCGTTCGCCTGGGCCAAGGGTGGGCCCGCTGCGCTCGTCAGAGCCAGGACGAAGCTGGGCTGGGCCACCCCTCTAACCCCTGCGTTCACCTGGGCCAAGGGCGGGCCCATCTGCGGCCGTCAGATCCAGGACGAGGCAGGGCTGGGAGAACCCCTCTAACCCCTGTGTTCACCAGGGCCAAGGGCAGGTCCGTCTGCACCTGTCAGAGCAAGGAGGAGGCTGGGCTGGGAGGCCGCTCTAACCTCTGCGTTCACCTGGGCCAAGGGCGGACCCGTCTGCACCCGTCAGAGCCAGGACGAAGCTGGGCTGGGCTGCCCCTCTAACCTCTGCATTCATCCGGGCCAAGGGCGGACCCATCTACACCCATCAGAGCCAGGACGAGGCTGGGCTGGGAGAACCCCTCTAACCCCTGTGTTCACCCGGGCCAAGGGCAGGCCCTTATGCACCCGTCAAAACCAGGATGAGGCTGGCCTGGGCCGCCCGCTCTAACCCTTGCGTTCGCCTGGGCCAAGGGTGGGCCCGCTGCGCTCGTCAGAGCCAGGACGAAGCTGGGCTGGGCCACCCCTCTAACCCCTGCGTTCACCTGGGCCAAGGGTGGGCCCGCTGCGCTCGTCAGAGCCAGGACGAAGCTGGGCTGGGCCACCCCTCTAACCCCTGCGTTCACCTGGGCCAAGGGCGGGCCCATCTGCGGCCGTCAGATCCAGGACGAGGCAGGGCTGGGAGAACCCCTCTAACCCCTGTGTTCACCAGGGCCAAGGGCAGGTCCGTCTGCACCTGTCAGAGCAAGGAGGAGGCTGGGCTGGGAGGCCGCTCTAACCTCTGCGTTCACCTGGGCCAAGGGCGGACCCGTTAGACCCAGGATGAGGCTGGGCTGCCCCTCTAACCCCTGTGCCTTGTGGATTCTGCACCTAAGGTACTGCTCTGTGGAGCTCCACATGGCACGGTTGGGAAAGAGAAAGCAAACATTGCCCATGACAGGTGGTGGAGGTTCTGTAACGACTCTTGATACGTTCTTGACTATGGCAGCAAATGTCTTGTCGAATGAAATCGCCCTGACCGAAAGGAGACTTTCGCTGGGGATAATTAACCTTCCACTCAGCCCATCACCCTTGGGGGCACCTTGTCAACAGATGTGCAAAGTGAGACGGTGCCTACATTGCTATCCACCTCTGATCCATCAGAGGGAGCAGAGGGTAATCAAGTGAAAGGCATTCTTATGTTGGAACCACCAGCCAAAAAGAAAGAGGAGGGGGTAAAAAAGCCCGCAGGCTCCTAAAGTCAGTGCTACCAGTTGTCCTTGATCTAGATAATGTGGACTCGAGCCAGACTCTAAAATCTGCTGCTAAAAATGGAAGATATGCTAAAGATACTTTTAGCTCCTATTAACTCACAGCTGGAAACGGTGGAAGCCGTGCTTCGTCAGGCTAATGCGCTTTATGCCCCCACTTAGCCGGTGGCCATGTTGCTGACCTCACGCGGATGAAGTAGGGTGCAGGGCATATACAGCAGGGTGGGTCTGTGCCCGTGGCTCCCTCAACTAGCCACGGGCCGCAAGCCAGCAGCGGCCAGCATTTAGAACACAGGGGCAGTTTGCGGTCACACCCAGGCATAAAAAACAACCATTGGGAAAACCAAGTCTTCAAGGGAGCCAGACAGGGCCGGAATGGGAACCAAAACCGGCCCTGGCCAAGTGCTCGGGCACCCCCCCCACCCCGCGGGGGATTGGAGGTGCCGCCGCGCTCTATACCGGGGACGGTTTTCTGCCAATTTTGTTACAGGGACGATTTTGCAGCTATGCTTTAAAAACGGCCCTGTAACAGAAACGGCCCCCAGGGGCCGAAAACCGGCCCCCACAAGTGCGGCGCACTGGGGGATTGCCTGGTGCCCGCTACGGGCAGTCCGGCCCTGGAACCAGAGACCTTCTAAAAACAACAAGGAGGAGGGGAGTGTTATAGCAGTAGCCGTGCAAAGGACGTTTTCAGGGCCCAAACTCCTCTCGGCCCCTTCACAACTGGAAGAAAGAACTGATATTTTAAAACTACCCCCGAGTCAGGACCCTTAGCGGCCATTTTGGCGGGTGTTCCACCGGTCAAGAAGGGGCACAAAGGAGACAACGGTGGACCTGGTACATAAGGTGACCCACTGGCTGGATAGATCTTTGACCAATGGACGTCAAATAGCTCCCCATGTTATCATGGCTAGAAGAGTGGGGTGGGTGCGGCGTGTCACGAGAAAAGATAGGTGGGGGATTGAATTGTGGTTAGTCTAACACACCCGTCGCGCACAAGGGCCACGATCCACAGCCAGCTCGACAAGAATCAAAAACAGGAATCCAGGTCTGTCCACTTCGCTTTTTCTATCCTGACGGGCACAAGACCACAGACTCCAGAGTAAGAATTTAAGTCTATTTCAGGAAAAGATGTTACAATACCCAAAAAGTGTGCCCAACTATGAGTACGATCATTCTTCTTACAAATGGATTTGCCCCATGGAGGGACCTAGACAGTATTGATTGACAACCAGCTTCAAGTGAGGCTATGGTTACAAAACGGTGCCCTCTGTCACAGAGCGAGGGAAATGACATTCGTCCACACACTGGGGCATATTATCAAGACAGGAGATAAAATTATCGCCGCTTTATCGGCAGAAAACTTCTGATAAAGCGGCGATAATGGACTTGATAATATGCTCTATGGAATTCCAATCAAGCCCATGTTATATGGGTTTCTCTAAGACAGGGACGCTAACGCCTTGCTCTTGTGATGGTTTTTCGGACCAAGATCTGTTGCACTTTACGTTTTAATGTGGCTTTTATAGTGATCTCTGCTCAAAATATATCCTACCCCTTTTCAAAACTTTGTACAAGTGAGGCCTGCCTTGATATATCTGCACATGTTGTTATCACCCTTGTCATGCTACGGAGTTACACGTTTCTTTGCAGGGGCCGTACGCAGAAGGAAAAACTTTGATTAGTCATTGAACTGGGACTGGGGCTCAGGGTCGGACTGGGAACCAAAACCGGCCCTGGCAAAGTGCTCGGCCGGCCCCCTGGGGGTGCGACCGAGCTCTTTGCCGGGGCCGGTTTTCGGCCGATTTTGTTACAGGGCCGATTTTGCAGCTATGCTGCAAAAACGGCCCTGTAACAAAAACGGCCCCCAGGGCCCAAAACCGGCCCCCAGCCTAGCGGCGCACCGGGGGATTGCCCGGTGCCCACAACGGCCAGTCCGGGCCTGCTGGGGCTGTGATCTTGTAGCGAGCATTGCTTTTATTTTCATATGAGTACTGCATCAAACGCACCTTATTCAGGCTTAGGCCGTATTTAAAAAAATAATAATAATTATTGCCATTTTTACACAAGTGTGACCTGTTGTGATATGCTCGTGAATGCCGCCCCCGTCCTCGTAAGGTCAGGGAGTGGTGAGTTCCTCAGCATGGGCCTTTATGCTGAACGAACATTTCGATTGGGCACTGAACCAGGACTAGTAATGAAATCCTGTAGGAAGTACTGTTTTTAAATTTGTGGTGATATTGTATAATATGCAAATGGTAGTCTAGTTATGTCATGTCAAACCAAATATATAAATATATAAATATATAAATAAGGGCGAAGAAATTGTTACACAATAATTGTACTTGAAATAGTAGCTTTGCCCTTTTTTATTATTTATCTGTAGAGTTTTATCTGTCTACTCTTTTGTGTAAATGTACTTTTATGGCCATAATGTGACCTAAAACAGTTTTTTTATTGGTTGATGCCCCCCCCCGCATTCCAGGTGGGACGCGAGGACAGATTTCCTGCTATTGTGACAGGAACAGCAGCCTCTTCCATTTGTTTTGTTCGTGTTGTGCCCTTGCACCCACAGGGGGGGGCGGGGGGGGGGGGGGGTCCGTTTTACACAATGAAATCTCAACTATGCAACATGGCATAATCTCGGATTCTCACCTTCAAAAATCGTAGAGCGAAATGCCGGAAATTACACATGATTACACAGGGTACAGAAAGGGGCATATGTACAAGGCCCTTTCGCCACTCAAGCGTTACTTTTTTGATGCTCTGGTGGCCTAGCGCCATTTCCCATCTTTACGAGACGACGCTAAGCCACTCAGCATGACTTAAGGCCACCCTGTAAATATGCCCTTTTCTGCCACAGTCCTCTGTTGCAAAGGCGCGGACAATGGGTGTTGCTGTGGGCGCAGCGACACAACTTCCATTGCTTTTTGATGTGGGCCCAGATGTACAAGTCTGAGCAGCGCCAAAAGCTAGCGCCGGGGACTGCGTTAGAACGGTGATGCGAGGATACATTATTAATGACCCTTGTTTTTTGCTCTTTCCATGAACAGAAGGAGTAAATCTCCACTATTGATTGTTTATTTGCAGGAAGGTGTCCCTTCCTGCACATAAACAATCGCCCGGGTGCGCAGGCGCCCTTGCAACATGTCGGTAGGGTGCTAGGCAGCTTGTTCTGTGTCAGTGCTAGGGGACGCACAGGGGTACACGGTAATCTTGTGAATACGGCGCATCCCTGCGTTCAAAAAATGTTGGCGCGCAGTGTTTCCAAATTTGGTGTAGCACCGCGCTCCATTTGTTTGTAAATAGGCCCCAAAGTTTTATGAGTGTTTAATTTATTATTGCTTGCAGTCCCATAAAATCTTGAAGGTCTAGACACATCTCAAGTGAGTGATCAACATAAGCCCTCCAGAAGGTTTTGCAGAAAGAGGTAGTCACTTCCCTCAATGTGACGTCACTTCCGTAATTGCAAACGACCTATACCTGCGCCCTCTCGCATCCTGCTCTGTTGCTCCTAAGCTAGGCCGCTCTACACAGACACACACGTCTACAGATGCTGGACACACAACGACAAGGCTCACAGGCCTGACTGCCATCAATTGAGGCACATTTGAGCATCCGAGAAAGCCACCGGGTGCGGGTATACGTCAGAAGGTCAGTCTCCCAGTATACACGTTTTCAGACGCATGCGCACTGTCTATGTCCAATGCCAGGCACGAATGAGTCGGGCCCAAGTACGCGTACAGGGGGCATCACAAACACCCGCCGTGGGGGGTGGGGGGAGGATGGGGGGTCCGTAGATAGCTGAGGTTCATTAATGGTTGACAAATGCACGTTCCCTCCGCTGCAAAAAGTAATTTATTGAAAATAGGGCCTGTGTCATTCGAACGTGAACTAATTTAAAATAAGGAGGTCATTACTAAAATGCCTTACTCTTAAGATTTCAGAACGTGTGTATTATTAACTCTCACATTATGAACGCCTGGGGGGCGCCTAATGGCTTCCAAGAGCGCACTCAGCAATCCTGCCCCCCCCCCGGGGAACTAGTCCATGTGACGCCCCTTGAACCTTCACATGAGGGATCTGCACAGCCTGACAAGAAAGGCTGGAGCAGGGATGGCAGGTGCCCTGGGAGAAGTGAAGAACCGGGTTATTTAAGACCAAGCGGCGCCAGGGGCACGCCCAAAGTCTTCGGGTATCACCTGTCTTCAAAAACACAGAGACTTCTTGGTGACGTCAAAGATCGAATTTATTGGCTGCAGCCAGTAACAGAAGTCCTAGAAGTCATCACGGTATGAGTTCTCAGGAGACTGCTCAATTTTACAAAGCAAGTCATCCCTTTTATGCCAAAAATCACATTCCAGACAAGTACCTAACATTTACTAACTGTCCAATCACATGCCTCCAGATCAGAGGTATCGCATGACGGTAAAACCCACTTTTCAGTTGCCCAGCCCATAATCGATCATTGGTCAAACCCAACATTCTTCATCAGACAGGTCGATCGAACCCATAATAAAAACGGGCACATCCCCATCGTAAACGGACCATAAAGAAAGGAGCAGAGACAGGTGTGAGTAAGATAAGACATATTTGTGTGCAATAAAGGTTTATGATGTCCTGTGCCTTGATCCTCAATCTTGATCAGCTACTGGGAAAGGAACTGGCCTAACAAGTTTGGCTTCAGGCAAGAGGGTAATTCGCTCAGGTCATTCAGAAGTCATCTAAAGTGTACGTGTGCTAAAGACTCGTTCGGCCGCAGTCATCGGCCTATGTGAGGGCAACCACAAAATGGCTGCCATACGCAAAATGGAACCCAAGGGTTCAAAACGAAACCCTAAATACGTAGTGAATCCATCGGTGTAACGTGACGAAAACACTCATGCTTGCCGTACTAACTGGTTACGGTTCGCTAATACCAAATTCGTAATGAAAGCATGACCTTTATGAAACGGGTTCAGGATTCACGGAACCTCAGACCCTCCTTTTGCCCTTACATAGGCAATAACCTACACTCACGTCAATCTGAGTCCAGGTCTATATTCATCAGATCATCAAGATGTTGCTGAAGCATGATCCTATTGCTTAGTACCTCTCCTGGGACAGGGCTCCTTGCACACGTAGTAGCACAGAGGCCACATATAGCAGGAGCGCACTGCACACAATGACAGAACAGGAAAAGAATCGCTAAAGCCATCCCAATGATCATCAGAATCTTCCATCCCCAGGTGGATAACAGTTCCCAGAACCATCCCATCAATGACCAATCTCCTTTATCCACGTGTATTGATTCGGAGATCTTATGTAACTTGGGAATGGCCTGGTATACTGTCGGAGCATTGTCTGGAATGAAAACGCAGCAGCTCGATTGAATCAGTTTACATACCCCTCCTCTATCTGCAAGTATGACATCTAACGCAACTCTGTTCTGGAGAGTCATAAGGCGAGCCGACTGGAGCTCAGCAGTCAAGTTACTAAGGGCACCGTCAGTTTCAACTACTGTGGACTCAACCACTTTCGTCAATTGCCGTATGTTCCTGCTGTTAACCATCGGTCCCCAAAACGGCAGAAAACCCTTCAAGAAATCTCCTGATTCTTGTCCTGCAGTATCTTCCTTACTGAAGACACCTCTGACAACTCTCGTCTTGTGGTAATCTGCCGCAGCTGTGTAGGTGGGAGGCAACAGGAACGAGACAAAACATGTGCCCGAGAAATCAGTGGGCAACCATGTGTACGCTCTATCATAACAGACAAAATAGGTACCCTTAGCTGCTAGAAACGATGGGGAAGTCTGGGACGCAAAAACATACGTCTCAGTGCAGATACTCTTCCCTAACTGAGCTCTTGGATGCTTGTCATTACCTTGCAGACAAAGATGACCCTGATGGGGTACAATCCAAATCGGAGAGGATCTTTTCGCTCGCTGGTTCTCACTCAGACTAACTCCTTATCCAGTCACGTTCCATCCAATATACGCTAGTGTCTCATCTCTCGGGATTGTCTCATAGGAACCAACTCCTCTAATCATATCGACTATTCCCTTAACTAGAGCACTATTCTTTGGATTGTCCTTCACAGAACGTAGGGGGTAGACTTCGCGAGCATATATGAACATCGTTCTGTATGCCCACACAGAACCATTGTAGCTGAATGGCAGGACCAGGTAAGGAATACCTTTATCAGTAGTATGAGGCATAAGGCCACACACCCAACAGTTAGTCGTGTTCACTACTAGTTGGTGTTGGTGCAGAAGCTGAACAAAGGAGTTATTAACGAATTCCAATCTTCTAATGGATTCATGTTCAGGCAGAGGATGAAAAGAATGCGAAGAAACAGTAGAAGAAGGTATGGGTTGTGTAGTGGGTGCAAACGTCACTTGAAAAGAGAATATAATATATCCCATTAAAAACATCATCAAGCTAAGTAACATGAAAAGACATAATATTAAAAAAACACTTTCTACTCATAATTCGAAACATTTTGCTCTTAAAAGTTAATTCTTCAACAGGTCTCTCCATCTTTGAAAACTCCATCCTCTAACCGTGCTGTTCGCGGCTGTTGGGTGTTCCGTGCTAAGGAATGCGTCTGTCAGTCCAGGGAACGCCCTAGGACCAACCGGAACCGTCGACCTAACGTCTTCGGCTTGCACTCCAAAGACTTGACACCGCGACCTTACAGCTGAACCCGGATGGCGGTTTGAAAAACAAAAATCGGCCAAAACAGTTTCTCAGATGGGAGATCTGAATTTCAAAAATAGCAAAAAGGAAAATCTCTTAATTTATTTGTCCCATGACTCTTGGTCGCAAATTATAACGGCCTTTATAAGGCAATGTCTGGTCGCGGAATAAAAGTTCAGGCTCAGTAGTGTCCAATCGAACTGACAGTGGCACAGCTTCTTGCAGAAGATCGTCGCTTTCATGCTCAGAACTTCTCCCAATTAAACGTGCATCGCTAAAAGGCAGAAAACGAGGCACAGTGTCAGTTTCTGAATCAGGAATACCCTCCTGGACCCACCGGTTTTACGACAGAGGCAAAGGAACCCTCTTACAGTGTACGCCGTGGATCCAGTTCTTCTTTCCTTGAACTCGCACTGCAGATCGCGTAGATAACAGCACCAAGTAGGGACCAATCCAACGAGGCTGATCGTTCTTTGTCCGCTAAAAATTCTTGATTAGTACCTAGGTGCCAGGATCGATGGCGTGTCCTGAATCTTCAGAAGCCTGAGGCAATATATCATGAACCGGTTGGTGTAACACACGCAATTTAGCCGTCAAATCATACAGATAGTCAAGCAATACAGGGTGTTCAATCTCGCTGAATTTCGTCTGCCTCGGCACTCCCCATATGTTTGCCAGGCGACCAAAAATTATTTCATAGGGACTAAGTCCCACTCGAGAATGTACAGTCATCCTAGTTGACAAAAGTGCTAATGGCAACGCGTCAGGCCATTTAAGACCAGAGCTCGCCTGTATCTTGGCAAGTTTTAACTTAAGAGTGGCATTATAGCACTCCACTAGACCAGCTGATTGTGGGTGATTTGCAGCGTGGAACTTTTGTTGGATTCCTAAACCATCATACACTCTCTTCATCACTTGACCCATAAATTCACTCCCATTGTCACTCCAGACCATTCTCGGCAAACCATACCTAGGGAAAAACTCCTTAACAAGGGCTTTAGCTGTGGACAAGGCAGTATTATCTTTTAAGGGATATGCTTCTACCCATCTCGAAAAGGCACAAACAACCACGAGTACGTATTTCAGGTTGTTGCATCTCTCCATGTGGATAAAATCTAATTGCAAAACCTCAAACGGATACGTCTGAGGCGCAAAATGACCAGCTGGAGTTGGAGTTCCCTTACCAAGATTGTACTTCAGACAAACCATACAATTCTTGACCACATTCTCTGCACGCTTAGGAATTCCAGCATTTTGCCATACTGGAGCCAACAATTTACAAATCCCTTTCACACTGATATGAGACATTCCATGCGCCATCGTAACCACTGCAAGCGAGTACGCATCGGGTAACAACCATCGCTGATGCTCTGACAACACCACCCAACAACCATTCGCATCCAATTTACCCGTACTCTCTCTCCATACGTTCAACTCTCTCTCTGTAGCTTCAGCTTGAATAGACTTCACGCTTTCTATCGTATCCTCACACATTCCAACATCACCAATCCATCTTGCAGGGCCTGAGACATACATTCGACTCATCACATCCCTCGCCACGTCTTTCGCGACTTCATGTGTGTAGGAAGGGGGAGTCTCTGGTTGGCGCAGTGCAACACTGGCGACAATCAGGGCCTCTCTCTTCCCCGTCAGGGCTGAGGGTTACCTTCAAGACAACCTCTGCTTACCCTCTAGGTAGTGTGGCTTAAGCAGTCTTAGGCTAATCTCTGGGGCATGTAGGGTTAAACATTTGCAACATTACACCATCACCACCAACCCACCACACAATGACACCAAACTGTATTTTGTAAAAATATATGTTCTTTATATAAATCTCAAGCAGGCTTGTAAATACAGTTGTCAAACTTCCAATAGCGGTTCCAGTTTACTTAGTTGGGTTGCCACAGTTCTTTCTAGCAATAGGCAATCTTAGCGTTTCAAAGCAGCTCTGTTCTTCCCCCAGTTCAATATGATCTGGGGCGGTCTTGGTTAATGTCCTCAGGAAGGCGGGGTGCCTGCTGAAGCCTCAGCGCGCCTGCGGGGATCAGACTGGGCTCGACCGGCCCGGGCTCACGCTTCTAGCGGGAGCGGCGGCAGGTCAGGTCAGTTCCGCCTCTCTCTGCGAGCTGCACGGCTGTGCGCGGCTGGCGGGGGAGAGAGCGGGGGCCCTGGGAGCGCTCCACAAGCGGCTCCTAGAGCTGAGCGAGGCGGAGGGCGGTGCGAGCGAGGCTGGCAAAGGCTCGCACCGCGGGGCAATTCAACAGTACCTTTTCTTGCTGAGGTAGTCCAGGCGCAGGTCGGCTCGGTGGTCCACGTCGCGGTGTCTTCCTCCCGGGGTTGGAGCGAGCGGCGGCTCGGCTCTGGCTCGGAGGTTGGCGTTGCGGCGCGGGCCGGGCCACAGGGACGAAGCGCCTTGAGACTTCCTGACCAGGAGGGCACACGCAGAGGGCAGAGATCCTCGGCGCAGGCCTCTGTTAATCCAGGCGACGTTCAGGCACCCCACGCAACAGCTGTTCCTCGGACAGCGGCGGCGCTTTCAGGGGCACACAGACACGAAGGGGTGCAAGCAGGCACCGGGCACCACCCTTCTTCACGTTGCGAGCTGCAGCTCGGGGTCAGTCACGGTGTTCAGATCAGCTGGGCTGGTCTTCACGATGCTTCTGGGCCAGGCAGGCGGCAGTCACTTTGCTTAGAAGGCGGGCAGCTCCCAGAGCGCTGCTGAGGAGCGCGATGGACACAGCGCGCTCCGCTTTTTCCTGGGGAGGCTTGCAAAAGGAAAACAGCGTCTTCCAGTGGTTCCTGGGTCAGGGGGTAGCGCTCACTGTTCCTGGAGCGCTGGTCAGGGGGCAAGTTCACAGGCAAGCCCTTGGAGATCTTTCAGCAGAGTTTGGCACAAAGTTTCAATAAGCAAAAGTCTTTGGTAGTCTTTTCTTTCCTCTCCTTTGGCAGCAATGCACCAGACACAGGCCAGAGACAGCACTCCTCCTTGTAGTCCTTCCAGGTCCTTCTCTTCGGGCAGAGTTTCTTCTGTAGCACAAACAGGATCTAATTTACAAGGAGCAGGGCTCCTTCTTTTATACCCAGTTTCTTTTGTTCTAGCAAGCCAGGGGGGCCTCTGCATAACTGCTCCAGTCTCTGAGTACTTGTTGTGGGTACTTAGGACTTCTGCATTCAGTGTGAGGGCAGGCACATCAGCCGCTCCCCAGGGGGGCGGAGCCGGCATTGTGAAGGCAGGGGCAGCTTGAGCACCTTGTTGACAGGCTTCGGTCCTTCCTGGGCCAGGTGCAGGCTGAGTCATCAGTCGCTCCCCAGGAGGGCGGAGCCAGCATTGTGGAGGCAGGGGCACAGCCTGATGCATCATTCAGGGGAAACTCCCACCACCCACTAAGGGGTCATCCTGCTAATCACTACCTGTCAACTCCCAGCCCTGTCACTCACACACACCAGACAGTCAGGTCCACATCCAAGCAGAGGCGGGCTGAAATGGTTAGGCCAGCAAATGCTAACTTTCTAAAAGTAGCATTTGCAAACACAGGATATTAAAATAAACTTTACTAAAAGAAGTATTTTATTATTCTGAGTTCAGGCATACTAAACATTAATTTCTACCATGTTCCCTGAGCCTGCTGGGATTATAGAGTGTAATAATTCCAGCAGCCCAACTGGCCTAAAGGGAACTGGTAGCCTTACAATAGTGAAAAACGAATTTGGTAGTAATTCACTATTAGGACATGCCACACACATCAGGGCATGTCCTACCTTACACTTACAATGCACCCTGCCCTCAGGCCTACCATAGGGGTGACTAATATGAAGTTAAGGGAAGGTTTTAGGGGCTGGCAAGTGTGTGCACTTGCCCAGCCAGTGTGACAGTACCAGACTGCACGTAGGTTCTGCAATGGCAGACCCTAGACACATTTTAAGGCTGCTTCTGTGGGTGGCGCAACCAGCGCTGCAGGCCCACTAGCAGGGTTGGCATTCACAAGCCCTTTGCACTCCTGGTGCACTTTACTAGGGACTAACAGTAAATCCAATAAACCAATCATGGACATCAATCACAGGTACACTTTACAGTAGGGAGCACTTGCACTGCGGCACGGGTTGGCCGTGGCGCAGTGCCCTGAGTAGCAGACACCAGCAAAACATTTGAGGCACAACAGCAAAAAGTGGAAGGGGAACTCACGCCAAGGTGCCAGGTCTAACAATGTGCAAACGCATTACCGCGACCAACGTCATCAGTAACCTTCTTGTGTGCACTGCACTTCACAATCGCAACTTGCAATGGCAAGGTAAGTGACTCAAGAAGTTCGTTCACCAACTGACCATTCTGAATCTTCGTTCCATGAGACGTGAGGAACCCACGTTCCTTCCACAAGCCTCCAAAACTATGAGCCACACCAAACGCATACTGGCTGTCGGTGTATGTGGTCACTCTTTTCCCTTTCGATAACACACACGCTCTCGTAAGTGCAATCAACTCTGCAGCGTGAGCTGAATTATGTGGGATACGTGCAGCTTCAACAATCGTATGCAAAGTCGTAACAGCATATGCCGCAGTCGTATCACCATTTGGAAGCTTGAAGCATGAACCATCCACCCATAAGGTACCATCACACTTCACAAGAGGAGTGTCCCTAAGATCTACTCTCCCTTTCGTTTCCTCTTCTGTCCTGAGAAAGCAATCATGCTGTTCAGAAACATCTGTCTCTACTGAAATCGGCAACAACGTAGCTGGGTTCAACGTATTGCATCTCTTTATGTGCCCATGACTCGCGAAAAGTGTCAACTCATAACCTGACAATCGAGCACTAGTTAAGTGCTGTGTCTTGGTCCTGTTTAACAAAGTATCCACTGCATGTGGAACCATAACAATCAATGTATTATTCATGACCAAACCAGCAGACTGTCAAATGGAAACAGCTGCTGCCGCTGTGGCTCTCAAACAACTCGGCAACGCTCTAGCTACTGGATCCAAGGTCGACGAGAAATACGCACATGGACGTTGCTTATCGCCGAACTGTTGTGTCAAAACTGACAACGCACATCCTTCTATCTCGTGGACCTAAAGCGTAAAGGGCTTACTATAGTCGGGGGTACCCAACACAGGAGCCGAACACAATGCATCGTGCAATTCGGAAAAACTTTTCTGACAATCGTCTGACCACGGGAGGGGATTCGGTGTATCTTTACAAGTCAATGCCAACAGAGGTTTAGCCAGCAGAGAAAAATTCGGTATCCATTGTCTGCAATATGACGTGATACCCAAGAAAGCGCGCACTTCTCTCTGTGTAATTGGCACACTCATTCTCGCAATCGCTTGAATTCGTTCTGGGGTCAGTCTTCTTCCCTCCTTCGATAAGAGATGACCTAGGTAGGTCACTTCTTGTCGACAATACTGTAACTTTGAAAGAGACACCTTATGATGAAAGTCAGACAAATGATGCAACAACGACAAAGTAGCTTCTTTACAAATCTCCTCAGTATCGGCAGCGACTAACAAATCGTCGACGTACTGAAGAAGAGCAGCACCATCAGATAAAACAATCGTATCAAGCTGTGTTTTCAAAGCCTGACTATATATTGATGGACTCTCACAATAGCCTTGAGGAGCGCGCCTGAACCGGAAACTTAGACCTCCTAAAGAGAAGCCACAGATATCCCTCCTCTCCTCGGCAATCGGGATGCTGAAGAAAGCATTCTTCAAATCAATCACCGAGAACCAAGTGGCCGTAGCTGGAATCATGGTCAATAAGGCAGTGATATCTGAAACAACAGGAAATTGCGGGACTACTATCTTGTTAACCTCTCTAAGATCGATCACAAACCTGTAAACGGGTGGCTGAGAAGAGTCAGTGCGTTTCAAGACAGGCAAAACAGGACTATTGCACACATTACCTCTTGTTTCCTCAATCACGCCTTTGTCAATTAAATCTTGGATAATCGCTAGCAACGCTCTTTCACCATCACTAGAGATCCTATATTGGGGAAGGCGTGGCATTTTAACGTTCGCTTTCAGCGTCGCAACCTATGGCGGTATCTCCAAAATACCCACATCATTGGGACCAGTAGCCCAAATAGGATCAGGAAGAGAAGACAATTCTGTCGGAAATTGATCCTTCGACAAATACATCGGAGAGACCACTTTCTTACCCAATGTAAGTTGTACTCCCGAAGGAGAACAATACAACGTCGCATACAATTTTTTCAACAGATCCAATCCCAACAAGTTCTCACCACAACCTGTCGTCAGAATAAGGGGTGCTTCAAATTCACGAGGTCCAACAAAAAGAGACAAAGGACTAGAAATCGGGTTTCTAACTGGGGCGCTAGAAAAACCTACTGAAACATTCGTTAAGCCAGACAAAGGTGCGGCAGGGAGTCTAGAGTGCATAATAGAACTCTTCGCAGCACCAGTATCCAACAGAAAAGGCTCTGACACGCCTGATGTAATCACTTCAACATAAGGTCCACTCTGATCCACTGGAACTGAAACCACTCCCTCTCTTTGTCCATGGCTGTCCTAGCAATCATTACCATCCATATTCTCACCTTCGACATAGTAGTCGTCAGCATAGTACTGAGTCGTTCTACCAGGCGCATTATTCTGCTGATCAAAACAATTCATTGAATTTTGCGGAGGAAAGGAATGCGCGTTCTGGGGGAATACTCCACATCCCCTACCTCTAGAAGTTTGCGGAACACCCCGACCTCTTGTGCCAGAAACACCATTCATACGCTGTAACAAAACAGGGCAACTATTTTTAAAATGACCCTCTTCTTTGCAATATGCACATTGATTAGGGCCTACAGGAAAACGCGGTTGAGAGGGCTCAAACCTTTGCGAGTTTCTCTGAAACTGCTGAGGTTGCTGATAATCGCGTTGGTTATTACGAGGCGGGTACGCTTGCTGTAAAATAACTTTCGTCTTCAAATCTTTAGTCTTCTTGTCTGCTCTATACTTCTCATCCTTATCCCTATTTTCGTAGTATTGTGCAGTAGCCAATATCTGTGCTGATGAGGAAACAGCCCAAGAACTCTCTGAATCCTTTAACTTGGTACATAATTCGGGAAGTAAATTATGCACAAACTTATCAACAAACAACCGTTGACCACCCTCTGTACTCCTGTCTTGACCACTATGGTCAATGAACGTTTCTTCAAACCTAGTGAAGAAATCAGATACATTTTCATCCTTCTTCTGCTTACACGCAGACAATTTGTCCCAATTGACTCGCATAGCAGGCATTAAAGTTTTCATGTAGGTAATGATCTTACCAGGAAGATCTGCAACTAAAGGCTCAGGTTTAGCACCACCAACTTGTCGCACATCCGCAGCACCAATATTAACCCATGTATCACCTAACTCCGGCGCATGATCAGTATGACGAATCAATCCCCATAAAGGTTGTGGGACCACATTTCCAAACAACATGTCTATATCAGCTGGGTTCATAACACATGATTCTCTGGTCTGTGATAATTCCTTATAATATCCTGCAGGATTTTTACGGGGGTCAGGCAAAGTCTGCTTAAGAGCCAAAACTTCAGCACGTTTCCACGGAACATGTACCCAAACACGTTGAAAATGAGCCGGTACGGCATCAATGTTATTAGGGGCATCAGCCTGAACTGCTTCCTTCCATACAGGAGGAACTTCTCTCATGGGGTACTGTCTCACTTTCCTCCTAACAGAAGGGTCAGGCTCAAACAACGACCGAGAAGGAGAATCGCTCCTGAACGAAAGCAGTGTCGCTACCGCTCTTTCGACGTCGAGACCCACAATCGTGCCTTTCGCAAATTCGGACTGTACACGGAACAACTCAGCCGGAGTCTGCTCCAGATCACCATCTTCCCATTCTTCACAAAGGAACACACACATCTTGTCAAAAACATATCTCTGCTTCGGTGCTTCCCATTGGCGGAAGACATCCATAACAGACTCTAAATCATATCTTGCAGAATCAGTAACCCATTTACGCGCTAAATGATCTAATACTGTCCTCTCCGTGGGACCAGGTATTTGGCTACGCAAATGCTTACGCTCTGAAATGGGGGTCGCGCTCAATGACCCAAAGAAAGGGGACAAAAGACTAGTAACAGTATCCGTCATTCTCTGTCGAACAGAAGGAGAAGTTGACAGGACAGGGGATAAAGCGGACTGAGAGAAAGTTAATGTAGGAGCAGTAGCAGAAGAGGCAGCGAGAACAGGCGGAAAAGTCGTAGGAATTAAAGACGGAGTAGGTAGCAAAGTCGGCGGCCCTTGAGGAGGCTGCACCAGAGGAGTAGGAGCCAACTGAAGAGGAGCTGGCGGCTGTGCAATAGGAAGAGGCAAAGCAACCGGAGGTTGCGCAACTAAAGGTTGCGGAGGTGCTGTAGCACTCTGCGCATAAGGGGGTGGCGAAGTCAACAAATGTGACATCAAAGGATCTTTCACAAGATCCTTCATCGCATCTTGCTGAAGAGGTGGCAGAACTGGATAGCATTTATCAATCGCCATTTTACGTTGCCTGTGCAACTGCTCACTCGCTTGTTCTTCTTCTTTATCTTTAAACTGTATAGCAGCTTGCATTATCGAGATACCCTTTTCTCTTTTATTCCTCTTCGCTAATTTAATTACTTTCTGTTTGGCTTCCTTTCGCCATAGGCGGAAAGAGTCAAACATCGCCGGCCGGGCTTTCTTCTTAAAAAGTCTAACCTCTAGATTATCTAAAACTTCTGTGTCAAAACTACCATATTGGGGCCACTTGAGGACACCATCCTTTCTAGTGTACCGAATCCACACTTCATTATACGTAATGGGGCCCACGCCATGTTTCACATAGAGCTCATAGGTTGGAGTTCCAATCGGAGGAACCGGACACGAGTCCTCCAATCGGGAATCCCTATTTCGACCACAACAAAATATCCTTCCAAGTCTGCTAAGACCAGGCATCTTCGCTCACTAGTCTAGCTTCAAACTTCAAGGGAGTATCGAATACGATAGTCTCGTGAATACACAAGTCCCTCGGCTTTGGAGCTTGCAAGTTCCAAATCAAAGATCCCAAGGGATACCCAAAAACTAAGGACTGGGAGATGCTCCACTCATACTTAACTGAAGTATCGATGACGTCGCCAGAAGATCCGTCTATCGTCTCGCTCTACAAATCATCAAAAGCTCCAAGACAGGGCGACAGTCAGGGCAGCAGTCCTTCGTAGCCGTCGGAAAGCGGGGAACCTCGCAGCAAAGACTTTCGGACCACGATGACATACAGGGGTCAATGAAGTGGCAGGCCTTCCTCCAGAATTTCCACATGAAGCTCCTCACGATCTTCAGGCTTGGACCGGTAGCGCTGAAGTCGCCCCACATTGGGTGCCAAATGAAGAACCGGGTTATTTAAGACCCAGCGGCGCCAGGGACACGCCCAAAGTCTTCGGGTATCACCTGTCTTCAAAAACACAGAGACACGGAATCTTCTTGATGACGTCAAAGATTGAATTTATTGGCTGCAGCCAGTAACAGAAGTCCTAGAAGTCAACACGGTATGAGTTCTCAGGAGACTGCTCAATTTTACAAAGCAAGTCGTCCCTTTTTATGCCAAAAATCACATTCCAGACAAATACCTAACATGTACAAACTGTCCAATCACATGCCTCCAGATCAGAGGTATCGCATGATGGTAAAACCCACTTTTCAGTTGCCCAGCCCACGATCGATCATTGGTCAAACTCAACATTCTTCTTAAGACAGGTCGATCGAACCCATAATAAAAACGGGCACATCCCCATCGTAAATAGACCATGAAGAAAGGAGCAGAGACAGGTGTGAGTAAGATAGGGCATATTTGCGTGTAATAAAGGTTTATGATGTCCTGTGCCTTGATCCTCAATCTTGATCAGCTACTGGGAAAGGAACTGGCCTAACAAGTTTGGCTTCAGGCAAGAGGGTCATTCGCTCAGGTCATTCAGAAGTCAGCTAAAGTGTACGTGTGCTAAAGACCCGTTCGGCCGTAGTCATTGGGCTATGTGAGGGCAACCACAAAATGGCTGCCATACGCAAAATGGAACCCGAGGGTTCAGAACGAATCCCTAAATACGTAGTGAATCCATCGGTGTAACGTGACGAAAACACTCATGCTTGCCGCACTAACTGGTTACAGTTCACTAATACCAAATTCGTAATGAAAGCATGACCTTTATGAAACGGGTTCAGGATTCACGGAACCTCAGAAGTGACACTGGGGTCTAAGGTCACTGTGCCATAGGAGAAGAGACAGTGAGGTCTGTGGTCACTGAGCCCTGGGAGAAGAGACAGTGGGGTCTGTGGTCACTGAGCCCTGGGAGAAGTGAGAGTGTGATCTCTGGTCACTGTGCTCTAGGAGAAGTGAGAGTGTGGCCTCTGTTCATTGTGCCCTAGAAGCCGAGGGAGTGTGATCTCTTGTCACCGAGCCCTTGAGAACTGAGAGTGTGGTCTCTGGTCACTGAGGCTCTATTGGGCAGCGTTGTTAGAAAGGATGCTATTCACGAAAAAACTGAGCCAGGGGCCGGTTTCCGAACATACTCCTGTGAACGTCCTGTGATTTATTTAATGCAATTTTATATAGCGCAAACAATACCCGAAGGTGTCAGAGCGCTTTACAAAAGAACCAGTTGCGTTACATAAGGATTTTGGATTACAGGAGTTACATAAGAGAGATAAACAGGAAAAGAATTGCAAATGTACAAGTTGTAAAGTCACTCAAGGAAGAGATACAAACAGATAAACTATAAAATCACATAGGATTGGTAGGAAGTACAAAGGTCTAATACATATACTAGTGGTTAGAGTTATATATATACAAATAGTACATTCACACAGGATTACATTTTAACAGCGACTAGGCTTGTACAATTATAGATTACATATTTACAGAGCCGGGAATTCTTGCCATGGTTCAGCCAGGTGTTCCAGGGTGGGGGTCTTGAGTCTGAGCCATCGTTCAGCCAGGGTTCAGGGGGTGCTGCACTCCAGGGAGGGGGTCTTGGGTCTGGAGGGGTCCCAGAGTTGGAGACGTCCATAGGGGTAGACAGCCGAATGGTGGTGACTGCTAGGGGTGGGTGAAACTGGTGTAATTCTCGCTGACATAATTAGTTGTCATTGCCACAAATGTACTCGTAATTATTTGTAATTGTGTGAGACACACAATCCAGTATTTAGCTCTATTTCCTAAGTGTTAAATGCATCCTTGTGTCCTAAATGGGCCGAAGATGTATTTTGGGCTACAGAAACAGTGCAAATGCTACAGGACAAGAGCAGGCGTGGCCGACAGCTGCAGCTTCCTGTTATCACTGTTCCTGTCGGTCCTGTGGTGGGATTTTCAACCTCAAATTACTCTTAATTACTCAAGCTGGGATGTACGTTGTTACAACGCATGCTTTTACCACGCATGCTGTTACAACGCAAGTTTTACAACGCAAGCCTTTACAACGCATTGTTTTGGGGGGTGCTGGATAGTGAATAGTTTAATTTACTATTCCAACTCCAGTCCCCGTGGATAGTAGGGAAGGTGTTGGATAGTAAATTAAAACTATTCCCTATCCTAGAGCGCCCCCCAGTGCAATGCGTTGTAATGGTTTTCGTTGTAAAACCTGCGTTGTAAAAGCACTGCGTGGTAAAAGTTACGTGGTAAAGGATGTTCCCCTCAAGCTGGCCTAATTGTGTAGTTTCAGTAACTTCGCAGGAGGAATGCTTAATTATTCAAAGTTCACCCATTATTCTGGCGTAATAAACATTTATAAGCTCCACACAGGTGGAAAGGAGTCGGATGTGCACACCCACACCACACTCTCAGTGTGCAGAGACACGTTTGTGGGCGTTCCCACACATCTAAGGCAGGCCACGCCTTTTAACACTCCTTTCAAACCACTGAGTGTGATTGACACCTGCAGGTTTGTCTGCACTCCTGGTGGAAAGATCTACAGCAGTAAAAGCATTTACACCTGCCAAGAATCCTTTTGTGAATTCCTGGCAGACACAAATTAAGTACTTTCGGCCATAAATGTATGTTTACAGCCGAAAATACATTTGTGAGCAAGGCCCAATGTTTACACAATTGATGAGGTGAGCACCTCTGTGAGAGGGGAAGTAGAGCCTTGGAAGGCTTTCTATTGGCCCCTCCATCGCCCCACCCCCCTCCTCAGCATCCAAAGCACCAGCACAGCATTGGAAAACCCCGAGCAGACCCAAAGAGCCAGGAGTGGAAGGATCAATGAAGGGGTCAGAGGGCAGGGCCATTAATGTTGTTTACGACTTCAAGATACTTGCTCATTATTTTTTAGTATTTTTATGTAATTGAAAGAATCTGTTGCAAGAGAGAATGCAGCATGATGGCTGTTTATCACCTGACTGAGGTGTCAGCAGCTCCTGTCTTTTTTATTTATTTAATGCGATTTTATGTAGTGTGAACATTACCCGAAGGTGTCAGAGCGCTTTACAAAAGAACCAGTTGCGATACATAAGGACTTAGGATTATATGAGTTACATAAAAGATACAAACAGAAAAAACTGCAAACATACAAGTTGTAAAGTCACACAAGGAAGAGATCCAAACAGAGAAAATTGCAAATGTACAAGTTGTAAAGTCACTCAAGGAAGAGATACAAATGGATAAACTCTAAGAATCACATAGGAATGGTAGAGAGTACAAAGGTCTACTGCATATACTAGTGTCTAGAGTTATCTCTAGATACCTAGGGAAGGGATACGAATGGATATACTCTAAGAGTCACATAGGAATGGCAGAGAGTACAAAGGTCTACGCATATACTAGTGATTAGAGTTATCTCTATATACATAGGGAAGGGATACGAATGGATATACTCTAAGAGTCACAAAGGAATGGTAGAGAGTACAAAGGTCTACTGCATATACTAGTGATTAGAGTTATCTCTAGATACATAGGGAAGAGATACGGATGGATATACTCTAAGAGACACATAGGAATGGTAGAGAGTACAAAGGTCTACTGCATATACCAGTGATTAGAGTTATCTCTATATACATAGGGAAGGGATACGGATGGATATACTCTAAGAGTCACATAGGAATGGTAGAGAGTACAAAGGTCTACTGCATATACCAGTGATTAGAGTTATCTCTATATACATAGGGAAGGGATACGGATGGATATACTCTTAGAGTCACATAGGAATGGTAGAGAGTACAAAGGTCTACTGCATATACCAGTGATTAGAGTTATCTCTATATACATAGGGAAGGGATACGGATGGATATACTCTAAGAGTCACATAGGAATGGTAGAGAGTACAAAGGTCTACTGCATATACCAGTGATTAGAGTTATCTCTATATACATAGGGAAGGGATACGGATGGATATACTCTAAGAGTCACATAGGAATGGTAGAGAGTACAAAGGTCTACTGCATATACCAGTGATTAGAGTTATCTCTATATACATAGGGAAGGGATACGGATGGATATACTCTAAGAGTCACATAGGAATGGTAGAGAGTACAAAGGTCTACTGCATAGACTAGTGATTAGAGTTATCTCTCTATACATATGGAAGGGATACGAATGGATATACTCTAGGAGTCACATAGGAACGGTAGAGAGTACAAAGGTCTACGCATATACTAGTGATTAGAGTTATCTCTCTATACATAGGGAAGGGATACGGATGGATATACTCTAAGAGTCACATAGGAATGGTAGAGAGTACAAAGGTTTACTGCATATACTAGTGATTAGAGTTATCTCTCTATACATAGGGAAGGGATACGGATGGATATACTCTAAGAGTCACATAGGAATGGTAGAGAGTACAAAGGTCTGCTACATATACTAGTGATTAGAGTTATCTCTCTATACATAGGGAAGGGATACGAATGGATATACTCTAGGAGTCACATAGGAACGGTAGAGAGTACAAAGGTCTACGCATATACTAGTGATTAGAGTTATCTCTCTATACATAGGGAAGGGATACGGATGGATATACTCTAAGAGTCACATAGGAATGGTAGAGAGTACAAAGGTTTACTGCATATACTAGAGATTAGAGTTATCTCTCTATACATAGGGAAGGGATACGGATGGATATACTCTAAGAGTCACATAGGAATGGTAGAGAGTACAAAGGTTTACTGCATATACTAGAGATTAGAGTTATCTCTCTATACATAGGGAAGGGATACGAATGGATATACTCTAAGAGTCACATAGGAATGGTAGAGAGTACAAAGGTCTACTGCATATACTAGTGATTAGAGTTATCTCTCTATACATAGGGAAGGGATATGGATGGATATACTCAAGGGTCACATAGGAATGGTAGAGAGTACAAAGGTTTACTGCATATACTAGTGATTAGAGTTATCTCTCTATACATAGGGAAGGGATACGGATGGATATACTCTAAGAGTCACATAGGAATGGTAGAGAGTACAAAGGTCTACTGCATATACTAGTGGTTAGAGTTATCTCTATATACATATATATATACAAATAGTAGATTTGCTTAGGATTACAGAGTCTCACTCTCTCATGGCTGGCCTTCAGTCTCTTCTACTGCCAGCCCTCTCACACCGAGGCTCTCGCTTGTCCGTACTTTTTCCTCTGTCTGTTCTTGCCTCTCACATTCTCTTCTTTATTCCATCCATCTCTCTCTCGCTTGTTCTCTCCATCTCTCTCTCTACCTCTTCTTGTCTCTTCCACTCTGTCTCTCACTCTCTTCTTTTTCCATTCACGCTGTCTTTTTTCTACACCTCTTTCTCTGTCTGTTCTTGTTCTCTCTCTCAACATCTCGTGCTCTCTTTGACCGCCATGCTCTCGGTTCTGTTTCTCACTCGCTCTTTTCTCATCCTTCTCTCTTTGCCTCCACTCTCTCTCTGACTCCCCCTCTCTCTCTCGCCTTCTGCCTCTCTACCTCCCTCACTGTCTCTCTCTCTGTATAGCTCACACCCTCTTTCTTACTTCTTCAGCTCTCTCTTAAGTAACTCTTTCTTTCTCGGGGCCTTGCTTGCGCTCTCACTTGTCTCATCTTCACTCTCCTTGAGCAATGCTTTTTTCTCCTTCCCTCAACCTGAATTTGTGCATTTTTTCTTTAAGAATATTTTTCTCTACCTCTTCTATCATCCATACTTTCCCTCTTGTAGTATCCTGGGTTGTTATGATTTATGCTGTGCCAGTGGAGCCCTGCTTGAGTGATGTAAGATGGAATGTTGGGAGTGGGAACTCACAGTTGGAGAAGGGCTGAGCGTCTAGCTGGGTGCTCCTGGTGGGGCTTTATATCTACTGTACTATGAAGCTGTAACCAACCTTAATAAATCCTCCTGAAAAACTACTACCAGCGTGGACTTGTTTACTACATTTTCTTGGCGACGAGGATGCGTGTGTTTATGTGTGTTTTCTCCTTTTAACATTGTATTGTTCCTACATAGATTCTTCTTTTTGTTTCTTTTGGAACGATAGAGGATATGTACTATGATTCTTTCCACTCCTCTTGTGTTCGTGTTCTGGTCACACCTTCACGTGTGTTCTACTTTATCTTCTTTCCACTCCTCTTGAAATACTATTACCAGCGTGGACTTGGTTACTACACCTCTCCTGCGTGCCCGATAAAAATGAGGGAATTCCTTTGATGCTGTGTTTGCAGGAAGTGCACTGATAGTGCGCCATTTAAAAGGTGGCACATTGTCAGTGCGCCCCCTGAGAGCAGGTGGTAAAGGGGGTCCCATGGACCGGTCAGACATCCTCTGGCAGGTGGGCACAGCCACTGATTGCACCCGCCTTCAAGGGGATCTCTAAACCCCGTTGAAGGTGCTGGCGGGTGCCGCCTGCACTGTGAAAACACGAAGTGGCTGCTCCGTGTTCTTATCCCAAGGCAGTGCGGGTTTCTGGCTGCCCCTGGGCGACGCATATACCATAATGGTGCGCAAACAATGATAATGTGTAAAATGGCCTCATATTTGTGCATATCTTTGAGCCAATCTCCTCCCAAGAGCCCCCTCCCCTCCACAGCCGTAGAGAAGTGCCTTGCTCTGGTCCAATAACACACCGAGGGGGCCAGGGTATCCCCATGCTTCGGTGACCCCTCCTTTACCAACCGTGAGACCCCCCTTCTACTAGTCTTTTCCCCGCAGTCCCTTTCCCGCCCAGTCACTATGCCCAAGGATTCCATCTTGGGGTGTGCCCAGATGCCCAGCCCCACCACCCTCCCTGTGTGCTGGTCCAGTATTCGCCTGTCAATCAATCATTCAATCCGGGAGTTATAGAGCGCACTTTTTACCCATGAGGGTCTAAAGGCGCTGGGGGGGAATTCGGGCAGCTCCGGTCATCCGAAAGCCAGGTCTTGAGGCTCTTCCTGAATTCTGTGGGGTGGGGCTTCGTCTGATGCTGAGGGGGAGTTCATTCCAGGTCTCGGCCACGATGTAGGGTAAGGATCTGCCTCCCGTTCTGGCTCTGTGGATCCAATGGCGTCCCCATACCATATGCAGCGCGTGGCTCATGTTGCGGCCTCAGTGGTCCCTATTTTGTGCAGGAGCCGGTGTTAAGTAAACTCCGTGAAAGTGTAAGAGGCGGAGCCTGGTGGGATTCGCGAACTCCCAGGCAGCTATTTTAGCTTTGGCCCCATCCTCCCCTCTAGGGAGCTCAGATGCCGCCCCCAGAGTCTGCAGTGGATCCGGCCTATTTATAAATAGCGCCCCCATGCAATCTGGGGAGAGCTTTTCCCCCATATCTTTCAGCGTCAATTTGGACTGTTATGTTATGTGGTGTTGTGTTGTGCTATGTTATGTTATGCTGTGTTGTTTTATATTGTGTTATGTTATGTACGGTTATGTTAAGTTGTGTTGTGTAATGTTATGTTGTGTTAGGTTGTGTTATGTTATGTATGGTTATGCTATGTTGTGTATTGTTATGTTATGTTGTGTTATGTTATGCTGTGTTGTGTTGTGCTACGTTATTTTATATATGTTATGTGTTACGTTGAGTTGCATTATGTTATACTGTGTTGTGTTATGTTATGCTGTGTTATGTTGTGTTGTGTTATGCTGTGTTGCGTTACGTTGTGTTATGTTACTATTGGTTATGTTATGTTGTGTTGTGTTATGTTATGCTGTGTTGTGTTACGTTGTGTTATGTTACTATTGGTTATGTTATGTTGTGTTGTGTTGTGTTATGTTATGCTGTGTTGTGTTACGTTGTGTTATGTTACTATTGGTTATGTTATGTTGTGTTGTGATGTGTTATGTTATGCTGTGTTGTGTTACGTTGTGTTATGTTACTATTGGTTATGTTATGTTGTGTTATGTTACTATTGGTTATGTTGTGTTGTGTTGTGTTATGTTGTGTTGTGCTATGTTATGTTATATATGTTATGTGTTACTTTGAGTTGCGTTATGTTATGCTGTGTTGTGTTATGTTATGCTGTGTTATGTTGTGTTGTGTTATGCTGTGTTGTGTTACGTTGTGTTATGTTACTATTGATTATTGTATGTTGTTTTGTGTTATGTTATGCTGTGTTGTGTTACGTTGTGTTATGTTATGTATGGTTATGTTATGTTGTGTAATGCTATGTTGTGTTAGGTTGTGTTATGTTATGTTATGTTGTGTAATGTTATGTTATGTTGTGTTATGTTATGCTGTGTTGTGTTGTGCTATGTTATGTTATATATGTTATGTGTTACGTTGAGTTGCGTTATGTTATGCTGTGTTGTGTTGTGTTATGCTGTGTTGTGTTACGTTGTGTTATGTTACTATTGGTTATGTTATGTTGTGTTGTGTTATATTATGCGGTCCGCGAAGATGAACGATCTAGTAGTGCTACGTACTAGATTAGTTAACTGGGGAGACAGACGCTTTTTGGTGGCTGCCCCTAAATTGTGGAACACACTTCCGCAATCAATCAGATCTAGCCCAAATCTGCTGTCATTCAGGAAACAGCTGAAAACATGGTTGTTTAACCTCTAAAGTCTAGAAGCCAAAATATGGAGAGTCTGCAGATTACAGCGCCGAGACGCCTGCGGGCAATTGTTCGCGCTATATTAAATGTCAAAAAAATAAATAAATAAATAAATAAATATGCTGTGTTGTGTTATGTTATGCTACTAGCACTTGTATTTTTTTTTGTTTTTTAAAGTTTTATTGTTTTATTGCAAGGAAATACAGCAAAACATGGTAAGCAAAATAACACAATATATTCTGAAGTCAGGAAATCTATGTACTAGCACTTGTATAGCGCACGTACACCGCTCGGTTTCTTGGACTCCAGTGGACTGAACTCCCAGACCTCTTCTATTCGCTCCTTCCAAATATGGAGGTGGCGGAAGAATCGTGTTCTATCATGGAAATGAAATTAAACTGCAGTTCAAATTGCTTTAAGGTGGGAGGCCTCCCATATGTCCCTTCCTGTTCCTTTCCTTCCCCCTTTCCCCTTCCCTTCCCTTCTGTTCCCTCCCTCCCCTCTCTTCCCCTCTCCTGACCTGCCCTCCCCTTCCCTCCCCTCCCCTGCCTCCCTCTCCCTCCCCTTCCTTCCCTCCCTCTCTCTCCCCTTCCTTCCCTCCCTCCCCTCTCTTCCCGTCTCCTGACCTGCCCTCTCTTTCCCTTCCCTCCCCTCCCCTACCTCCCTCTCCCTCCCCTTCCTTCCTTCCATCCCTTCCCCTTCTCTTCCCTTCCCTCCCTCCCTCTCCCTCCCCTTCCTTCCCTAACACACTCCAGCAATGCGTCAGTTTTGCGCCTACAGATACGTCAGAAATACCGAGGTATCTAACTCCTTGCGACATGATATGTCATACTGTAAATATGACGCATCATTGGTATAGCGAGGACGGCACAATGAAAAGTGACGCATCGCTCTTTTCACGCAGCGATGCGTCACTTTTCATAAATCAGGCCCCCTGTGTCTAGCAGTAGTAGGGCACATTAACTTTTCTGTAGCCTCTATACCTGGTTGGGTGTAGTTGTCCCCCTGGGCACTGATTTGTGCTGTGTTCCAGCTATGTGTTTCATAAACTTTCCAATTTTAGCTGGTTAAACCAAGATACTTTGTTTCAAAATAAATCAATTGTTCCGTTATTTGTTTGCATTTCATTTATTTTCCTTAGATTCCAATGCATTTCGGCAGAGCTTGCTGCCTTCGTCAGGGAAATAATTAATCTATGAACAATCAAAGAAAACACAATCTAAGAATGCATTCAAAACAATCGGTTCGTTTAAACTTTCAATCAGTTTAACAATTCATTTATCGAATACTATTGTTGTTGTTTAACTTTGTTCTATAACACTTCATAACTTTACTGTTCGATGTCTCTTTAAACCTAACTTCAGGTCGCTTACTGTTATCGGGTGGGGCTCAACTTAATCTCAAGGCGGTGGTTATTTGCCGCGCTTGCCGTTAAACTAACGTTTTACTCAAGCTTTAACCTTTCGCTTATTCGCGTTAACTACTTTTCGTATGGAGTCCTTTTAACTGAAAACTAAATCTTTTTACGCGCTTATAAATCAACCGCTATTCGTTCGGTCGCTCACCTCGGCGTTTTAGTGCCGCTCCTCAATTTCACATTCTGATTCTGCTTGCTTCCGGTATTTCGAGATACGCGCATGCGCACTGCTTGGCTTATGAGCTGCCGCTTTTTTTTCTTTTTTCTAGCTTTATTGCTATCGTTATACGTGACGCTCGCTGCTACATGAGTTAAATATCACTGTGTATATTTTGGTACAATTAAGGATACGCTGTTTACATGAATGGTAAATTATAGACATGACTTATTTACAGATAACACAGAAATTCTGTCCGTTCGTTTAATCCGCCTGGCTTTAGGCTTCCCAGGTTATAAATCCAATAGTTTTCTTGCTTCAATAACCTCGTTTTGTTTGTGGTTCCTTCTGTTTTAGATAATGTTTCTAAAACGCACACTCTCAGTTGACTCACATTGTGTTGCATTTTGGTGAAATGTTCAGCTATTGAAGTTTTCTCAGATTTTAATCTTATCGTGCTTTTATGTTCGTTTATGCGCACTTTTAATTTCCGTTCAGTGTGTCCCACATAGACATCGCCACATGGGCATTTGATCATGTAGATTAGGTTACTTGTGTCACATGTAGCATTAACTTTCAACTGTATGGGGTACCCCTTCTGCGGATGTGTTATAGTGGTGCCTCTCATGATATTATTACACGTGTTGCAGTTATGGCAGGGTGTTGTTCCTCGGAAATGCGTTTTGGTGGTTACTTCATCTGTTGTTTTTAAGAGCTCTGCTATGTTCTTTGCACGGGTATGTGCAAAAATTGGTTCCTGAGAGAAGATACCATTAAAATCTGAATCCATTTTTAGCATTGGCCAGTGTTTTATGATTATCTGTTTGAATGGTGTGCTGACCGTAGAGAATTTGCTGAGGCATGTAATGCAGTTGCTTGGTTGGGTTACTTTCCGTTTCAAAAGTTCTTGTCTGATTTTTTGTTGGGCTCTAGTTAAGGCTTGTTGCGTGATATCTGGGGGATATCCCCGGTCTTGAAATCTTTGAATCATGTTACTCATTTGTTCTCTACATTGTGCGGCCTCTGAAACCACTCTCTTCACCCGTAGCATCTGGGAATATGGCAGGTGTTTTTTAAGAGACGGAGGGTGATGACTTTTGAATTGTAATAGGTTATTCCTATCTGTGTCTTTTCGATATAGGTTCGTGGAGAAGACTGTAGTTTGTTTTGTGATCTCTACATCTAAGTACTGGATTTGCCGTTCATTGATGTTCCACGTGAAACCTATTTGGTCTAGTTTTGTGTCCAAAATTCCTAACTGTTGTTCCAACAAAGCTTTGGGGCCTTTCCATATTGTAAAAATATCATCGATGAACCGTACATACATGACGGTGTTGTTCATCCAAATGGGATCTTGATATATGTGTTCCTCTTCAAATGATGCCATAAATAAATTAGCATATGCCGGCGCGGCACAATTTCCCATTGACGTTCCGCTTTGTTGTATATACCACTTTTTATCCTGTTCAAAATAGCTGTTTACCAATGTAAATTGCATCAATTCTAGTATGAATACTTGTTGTTCTTGTGTGTAATCGCTATCTAAAAGAGCCCTTTCGATAGCTTCTAATCCTTGTTGGTGCGGTATTGAAGTATAAAGTGCTTTTACGTCGATCGTTGTCATCATGATCATGTTGTCTTCTGGTTCGATGGTTGACAGTTTAAGCAAGAAGTCTGTGGTATCTTTCAAATATGATCTGGTTCGTAATACTAACGGTTGAAGGTATCTGTCCAGATACTTCCCTACTGGCTCGTGGATGCTTTGTTTGGTGGACACTATCGGTCTACACGGAGGTCTTTGGAGGTCCTTATGTACTTTGGGTACTAGGTAAATGCTTGGTGTTCTGTAATTTTCTTGGATGAGGTATTTGAGAGTTTTCTCTGTGATAGTTCCCTGTTCGTGTGCTCTGTGCACTATGGTAGACAATATCTTTTTGATTTCCGATAATGGATTGGTGCCGAGTTCCATATATAGGTTGGTGTCTCCGAGGTGTTCTCTCATGGTTTCCTGATAGTAAGTTTTATTAAGTATCACTAAGGCTCCTCCCTTATCTGCCTTTTGACAAACGATGTTCTGGTTTGTTGCTATAGATCTTAAAATTCCAAATTCTTTTTTTGTCATATTTCTTTTGTGTTGTTTTTGTTGGGTGTTCAATTGACGTAATTCTTTACTGCATAGTTGTTCATAGAGGTCGATTGTTTTGTGGCTAATAGGTGGCATGTATGTGCTTCGAGTTTTAAGACCCATGAGTTCTTGGGGTTCATCTGTAGGTTGTTTATTTACTACATTTTCGAAGAAGTGTCTTAAACGCAATTTTCTTGTGAGTTTGAATAAACTCACTTCTAGCTCTAAGGTGTTGGTATGAGCTGTTGGGACAAATGATAATCCTTTTTGTAATGTAGCTATTTGTGTGTCACTGAATGTGTAGTCCGAGATATTCAACACTAGGGGCCAGATGTAGGTAGCCAAATACCGGTCGGTAACGGCCGAATTCGGCCGTTACCGACCGGTATTTGGCTACCGAGATGTAGGGGGACTGAAACGGGGCAAATCGGTAATTTTACCGATTCGGTAAATATACCGGTCGGTAAATTTACCGACCGGTATATTTACCGAATCGGTAAAATTGATATGTAGGTGGGACTCTTCTGAGTCCCACAAGGCCTACAAAATCGGTATTTTACCATCAAATTGTATTTGATGTTAAAATACCGATTCAGGTGTGCATGCACATGTGTGCATGCACACCTGTGCCATATGACAGGCAGACCTGCCCTTAGGGCAGGTCTGCCTGCCATATGGCCCCCGAACCTTTTTTGGGGGTGCTAGAGGGTGTCAAAGTGACACCCCCTGCACCCTTGTCAAAATCGGTATTTACCGAATCGGTAAATACCGACCGGTAATGCCCCATTCATTCCTATGGGCTCCAAAGCCCTTAGGAATGAATGGAGCATTACCGGTCGGTATTTACCGATTCGGTAAATACAGATATTTACCGAATCGGTAAAATACACATCTGGATGGACCTACATGTCCACCCTTCATATTTACCGATTCTTAATTACCGAATCGGTAAAATTCGGTAATTAAGAATCGGTAAATATTTTTTACCTACATCTGGGCCTAGGTTTTGTTGGTCTGTTGTAATTTCTTCTTCTCCTTTTTGGTTAGTGCGGACCGTGTTTGAGGTTGATTTACTCCTGTTTCTTTTTCCACGTCCCCTCCGGAGTCTTCTGTTTCTATCCGGCCTTCCTCTAAAAAAGGTGCCGCTGTTGATGTGGTTGCTTGTTCTCTCGGTTGTTGCGCCCTTTGGGGTCTGCTCTTAGTTTGGGTCGTTCTTTCACTATCTGTAGAAGAAGTATCTGTGTGTGACGTGTATCCCTTGGTTTGTCTTTTTCTGGCATAGACTTCTGCCCATGTGTAGACTTCTTGCAACTTGTAATCCAAGGTGTCCCGTTTGTATTTACGAAGTTTGCGCTCATTAACCTCTTGGGTATGTTTAATTAATTGCGTATTTATGTCCTCTATAATCGTGGCCAATTCTTCTGGGGAAATTAGTTTGCCTATTTCTGCTTTGGTTTGTTCAATATCTTGTTTGAGTTCTTCCAATATTTGTGCTAGCTCCTCTATGATTAATAGGATGAGATCCAAACTGCACTTATTCAAAATAGCTAACCATTTGTCGGTAAAGTTTTTGGAATTTTTGCACAAACTGGGCTTGAGTGCAATTCTGAGGCCTCTTGGTATCCTCTGAGCTTTGTGGTATTTCAAATACCACAAAGCTCAGAGGATACCAAGAGGCCTCAGAATTGCACTCAAGCCCAGTTTGTGCAAACCAAGGGATACACGTCACACACAGATACTTCAAATGTATGAAAAAAGTTCTCAAATTGCAGAGCTCCTGCAGATGCAGTGCGGCAGCCTGAAGGACTGATGGCAGCGGCCCCTTCTCCTGAAGAAAAAGATAACGCAAAGAAAGACGCCCCAGCACTCTGAGCGATTCCATTGGTTACAACAGACACGGCGATGTGTACACCTCACAGTGGAACACCGTCCTAAAATCACAGGAGCACACAAAGGCCCACGACCAGACGGTACAGATGGCAACCGTCTTTTTATGCTCTCTATTCCACCACTCCTGAAGAAGACCCCAACATGAGGCATGAATAACCCTTTAGCGTAAATGGGGGTCGAAACGTAGAGCTATGCCAATCCAACACACCATAGGATTAAAATGAGGAATTGATTCAGCCTATGTGTGATGCAATTTGGGAACTTTTTTCATACATTTGATTGTGAAGGCGTTTCTGATTTTAACGCGATGTTCTAAAAAGTCACAGCACCTTTACCCTGTCCCTCTCAATTTCTACACACCCTTTCCCCTCCTCACAGAGAGCACCATGTATGTAATGATTACACAATTACATTGAAAAACTTTATTGCACATGATTGAAATTGTTGCAAAATAATAAGAGAATAACCTTGCATAAATAAATGCTACTGAAGGTTTCAAATATTGCTATGTTTTTCTCTAAAAATTTAACTTCAATTGTTTAAGAGTTTGTGGTGTATGTCTGTTCAGACACAAATCTAAGTGAGTCCTGGTACTAGAGAAACCACAACTCGGACCCAATCGTTTTTGTACTGTTCTATGGACCCAGGGTCCCGAGTTTATAAGGGCTTACCCCTTTATTACTCATACTTGCCCTATCAGCAAGCTCTCGCCAAACTTTGTGAGATTATCGCTGGATTTCCAGCGATAATCTCACATTTGGCAGTTAGCGCTTGGAATTTTATCGCTTTTGAGATAAGCAGTGCTAATAACACGCTATCTCAGTGATAAAATTCCACGTTACCCGGCGATAATTATCCTAGCACTAAGTGCGTTTAGCGATAATTATCGCCGGTCCTTGATGATATGCCCCCTTGTGAGATGCCTGCACCCCCATGGTTCCAGAAAGATGCTGCGCCTGCGGGATCTGCGTAAAAGGTCCCTCTAGCTCCCAGAAGCCTCTCTTGAAATCTGTGAATGTATGCGCTATGGGTGCAAAGTCGCCGGACAGTGGAACCATCAGTGGTTGCTCTGGGTTCTCAATGCTGATTAGCCAATGAGATTCAAAACCTTTCTGATATTCCCAATATATTCAATAGTACACTCTGTCGCGTATTATGGTATGTGGTTCTCTGTGGCCCACGGCTTGCTGTGGACTATCACACTCTGTGGTGTATTATGCACTGTGGTATGTGGCTCTCTGAGGCCCACGGCTTGCTGTGGATTATCACACTCTGTGGCGTATTATGCACTGTGGTATATCACCCTCTGTGTCCCGCGGCTTGCTGTGGATTATCACACTCTGTGGTGTATTATGCACTGTGGTATGTCGCCCTCTGTGTCCCGCGGCTTGCTGTGGATTATCACACTCTGTGGCCTATTATGCACTGTGGCATGTGGCTCTCTGCGGCGCACGGTTTGCTGTGGATTATCATATTCTGTGGCATACTATGCACTGTGGTATGTGGCTCTCTCTGGCCCACGGCTTGCTGTGGATTATCACGCTCTGTGGCATACTATGCACTGTGGTGTGTGGCTTTCCGTGGCCCACGGCTTGCTGTGGATTATCACACTCTGTGGCGTATTATGCACTGTGACATGTGGCTCTCTGTGGCGCACGTCTTGCTGTGGATTATCACGCTCTGTGGTGTATTATGCACTCTGGTATGTGGCTCTCTCTGGCCCAATTCGGCCGTGGCAGGGTCGTTGAACATTAAACGAGGCACAAGGGAAGGGTGCCCTTTATCGCCAGTTCTGTTTGCCTTTTTCATCGAGCCCTTGGCAATAGCCATTCGGAACTGTGCTGATATCTGCCCCCCCCCCAATTCCATCAATGCCAAAACTAAAACAGTATGCAGATGACATCATGCTCATAATTAAACCAACAATTGAGGTACAAGCCAAAGTCTTCCAGTTGTTTGAAGACTTTGAAGCTTTAGGTGGCTATCGTATAAATAAAGGAAAGACCAAAGTGTTACAGTGTGGGAGGGTGGCTTTAGATCTGCAGCCTGATATTCATAATTCTGTAAATATTAATCCAAAGAGATTTTTTTTTTCTGAGTCTGTCAACGATTTATATCAACTGAATTTTGTCCCTCCAAGAAAGTTCAGAGATTGTTCTCTCGCTGGAGCATGCTCCCTCTGTCTATTTTGGGACGATTCGCCTTAATTAAAATGTCTGTCCTTCCGCTATTTAATTTGTTGTTTTCTTCAATACCATGCACTTTATCAGGTTCCTTTTTTTCTCAGGTAGAGTCCATGTTTACAGCCTTCCTCTGGGCAAAGAAAACTCCTCGAATAGCACTCAGCACTTTATATAAGGATTTGGATCAGGGAGGGTTCGCCCTTCCAAACCTTAGGGATTACTACGATGCGTATTTTGCACAATATCTGTCCAGATTCAAACTGCAACCACACTTTTATTGTAATAACTTTATGAATTTAATGTGTGAAGACAGCCAAATTCACTCCCCCTTGTTGATATTTAGATCCCCGACATTGGTACGCTATAAGTGCCGTTTATGTTTTTTTTAAAACGACAAGCTTTTTTCAAAAAGTATCCTATTCCTGCATTGAATTCAGCCACTTTGTTGGAAGGAATCCTGCCCTTGGCAGGGGTCTGACAACCTTTTTATCTGGCTTCTAAATGGATAGCAGCTGGATATACTAAAGTTTCGGATTTCGTGAAAAATGGAAACTGGGTGACAGTAGCTGAAATGACACAATTGATTTCAAATGACTTTATTTTAATAAATTCATATAGTATTTTATATAAATATTTTGCAGAAATAGATGCTACCTCTCTAATGGAGTTAGTTGATAAATTATTAGTTAGAGCATCGGATAGTAAACCAGGTGCTTGGAAGAAATACCTAGCTACTATAAAGGGTGTGGATCTTGAGCTAAAAGCTATTAAAAATTGGGCAGAACATGAGAATTGTGATATGTCACCCCATATCTGGTCAACCATCAATAGACTTAATTTTAGCTCATTGAGAGAGGCAAATTGCCGCAGGATGCTGTTTTTTAGCAAATAGTTATTGTATCGAACTCCTCACTCTCTTTCGAAAATGTATGCCAACCAGTCCCCTCAATGTTTTCGTTGTATAAATCATCCATCCGCAAATTGGTCGCATGTTATGTTGAGCTGTCCAAAAGTTAATAAGTATTGGGTAGATCTATTTGGCTATTTGGAACAGGAATGTAACATCCAATTGGAAGTAAATGATAAATTAATTTTATTTGGTTTTGATCCTGACCTCTTTTTTACAGTTTCAGTTATATGATTTTTGGATATAGAAATGGTAGTAGCAAGGTCACTGCTATTGCAAAAATGGCGCACGGATTTGATACCTTCGGTTCTGGAGTGCGTTCATAAGATGAAATTAGTTAAGAAAAGTAAATGCATTTTTGCCCTACGGATGGGAAGCATTTAGGGCCAGATGTAGGAAGGCCATTACCGGTTGGTAACGGCCGACCGGTAATAGGCATTTCTGATGTAGGTGGCAAATTTACCGATTTGGTATTTACCGAACCACCATTTACCGATTCGGTATTTACCGAATCACCATTTACCGATTCGGTATTTACCGAATCGGTAAATGACATGTAGGAAGCACTTTAAAGAGTGCTCCTGTGCTTTAAGGATTCATTATTTACCACCAACTATTAGTTGGTGGTAAATAAGGAATACCTTTGAAAATGCAAATTTGCGCATTTTCAACTGTGCCATGTGACAGACATACATGCCCTTAGGGCATTTATGTGTGCCACATGTGCACACAAGCACTATTCAGGGGTGCAACAGGGTGTCAAAGTGACACCCTGCCACCCTTGACTCTTTCCCTATTTTACAGAATCGGTAATTACCGATTCGGTAATTGCCATTAATTCCTATGGGCCTCCAGCCCCATAGGAATTAATGGCATTACCGAATCGGTAATTACCGAATCGGTAATTACCGAATCTTAACGATTCGGTAATTTTTACCGATTTTTTATCTACGTAGCATTTACCGATTTGAAAATACAGAACCGGTAAAATTCTGTATTTTCGAATCGGTAAATTTAAATTACCTACATTTAGCCCTAAGAAATTTAATAAAATATGGGGCACTTATTTTGATTAAAACAAGGGGGGGATACTGTTTTTATGTTGTGTCTGTTGGTTGGCGGTGGATTTTATTAAACTTTTGATTGTGTAAATGCTCGTATGTTTCTTTTTTTTTTTGCAGAGTTTTATATAGCGCGAACTAGACCCGAACCGAATCAGGTATCAGAGCGCTTTACATATTTTTCCAGTTACGTTACCAGTTACTTTCATTTTAGGCACGGGGAGATGTGGGGCCCGATGTAGGTCGGTCGGTAACGCCCGAAAATCGGTATTTTCGGCCGTTACCGATCGGTAAATAGGTGATTGGCATGTAGGGGGCTTTATTTTACCGAATCGGTAAAATTACCGATTCGGTAATTTTACCGATTCGGTAAAATAAAAAATCGGTAAATTTACCGAATCTGAGCCACCCATATGTAGGTGGGACTCTTCAGAGTCCCAGGAGCCTTACCAAATCGGTATTTTACCATCAAATAAATTTGATGGTAAAATACCGATTCCGGTGTGCATGCACATGTGTGCATGCACACCTATGCCATGTGACAGGCAGACCTGCCCTTAGGGCATGTATGCCTGCCACATGGCACCCGAGCCTGTTTTGGGGTTGCCAGAGGGTGTCAAAGTGACACCCCCTGCACCCTTGTGGAAATCGGTATTTACCGATTCGGTAAATACCGAATCGGTAATGCCCATTCATTCCTATGGGCTTCATAGCCCATAGGAATGAATGGGCATTACCGATTCGGTATTTACCGAATCGGTAAATACCGAAATCATCCAATTTGGTATTCCAGCACATCTGGAATACCTACATGTCGACCCCATAGATTTACCGATTTTTCATTACCGAATCGGTAAAATTCGGTAATTTAAAATCGGTAAATCTATTTCACCTACATCTGGCCCTAAGTGATTTGCCCAGAATCACAGGAGGTTTTGGCGTCGTTACCGAGACTCGAACCCAGATCTCCAGGTCTGAGGTCGAGCGCCTTAGCCGTTAGGCCAACTCCTCTCCCCCTCTCCTCTTCTTGCTGTGTGTATTATTAGTAATGTAATAGGATGTTGTGTAAATTGCCTTAGAGGAGGTTATTATATTTTCTTTGTTTTCATGGTGTAATGATGCAATATTTATATGTTTATGTTTTAAATTTCCGGCTTCAATAAAAAAAAAAGATGTAAAAAAAAAGATGTCCTGAATCTGGCCGGCGCATAGCACCTAGAAGCCCAAATCTGGCCGGCGCATAGCCCCAGAGGCCCTGAATCTGGCCGGTGCAGAGGCCCCAAAGGCACTGAATCTGGCCGGTGCATAGCCCCTAGAAGTCCTGAATCTGGCCGGTGCATAGCCCCTAGAAGTCCTGAATCTGGCCGGTGCATAGCGCCAGAGGCCCTGAGTCTGGCCGGTGCATAGCCCCTAGAAGCCCTACATCTGGCCGGCGCATAGCCCCAGAGGCCCTGAATCTGGCTGGCGCATAGCCCCTAGAAGCCCTGAATCTGGCCGGTGCATAGCCCCTAGAAGCCCTGAGTCTGGCCAGTGCATAGCCCATGGAGGCCCTGAATCTGGCCGGCGCATAGCCCTTAGAAGCCCTGAGTCTGGCCGGTGCAGAGCCCCCAGAGGCCCTAAATCTGGCCAGCGCATAGCCCCTAGAAGCCCTAAATCTGGCCGACGCATAGTCCCAGAGGCCCTGAATCTGGCTGGCACATAGCCCCTAGAAGCCCTGAATCTGGCCGGTGCATAGCCCCTAGAAGCCCTGAGTCTGGCCGGTGCATAGCCCCTAGAAGCCCTGAATCTGGCCGGTGCATAGCCCCTGGAGGCCCTGAATCTGGCCGGTGCATAGTCCCAGAGGCCCTGAGTCTGGCCGGTGCATAGCCCCAGAGGCCTGAATCTGGCCGGTGCATAGCCCCAGAGGCCCTGAGTCTGACCGGTGCATAGCCCCAGAGGCCCTGAGTCTGACCGGTGCATAGCCCCAGAGGCCCTGAGTCTGACCGGTGCATAGCCCCAGAGGCCCTGAATCTGGCCGGTGCATAGCCCCTAGAAGCCCTGAGTCTGGCCGGTGCATAGCCCCAGAGGCCCTGAGTCTGGCCGGTGCATAGCCCCAGAGGCCCTGAGTCTGACCCGTGCATAGCCCCAGAGGCCCTGAGTCTGACCGGTGCATAGCCCCTAGAAGCCCTGAGTCTGGCCGGTGCATAGCCCCAGAGGCCCTGAGTCTGGCCGGTGCATAGCCCCAGAGGCCCTGAGTCTGACCGGTGCATAGCCCCAGAGGCCCTGAATCTGGCCGGTGCATAACCCCTAGAAGCCCTGAGTCTGGCCGGTGCATAGCCCCAGAGGCCCTGAGTCTGGCCGGTGCATAGTCCCAGAGGCCCTGAGTCTGACCGGTGCATAGCCCCTAGAAGCCCTGAGTCTGGCCGGTGCATAGCCCTTAAAAGCCCTGAGTCTGACCGGTGCATAGCCCCAGAGGCCCTGAGTCTGACCGGTGCATAGCCCCAGAGGCCCTGAGTCTGACCGGTGCATAGCCCCAGAGGCCCTGAGTCTGGCCGGTGCATAGCCCCAGAGGCCCTGAGTCTGACCGGTGCATAGCCCCTAGAAGCCCTGAGTCTGGCCGGTGCATAGCCCCAGAGGCCCTGAGTCTGACCGGTGCATAGCCCCAGAGGCCCTGAATCTGGCCGGTGCATAGCCCCTAGAAGCCCTGAATCTGACCGGTGCATAGCCCCAGAAGCCCTGAGTCTGGCCGGTGCATAGCCCCAGAGGCCCTGAGTCTGGCCGGTGCATAGCCCCAGAGGCCCTGAGTCTGACCGGTGCATGGCCCCTAGAAGCCCTGAGTCTGGCCGGTGCATAGCCCCAGAGGCCCTGAGTCTGGCCGGTGCATAGCCCCAGAGGCCCTGAGTCTGACCGGTGCATAGCCCCTAGAAGCCCTGAGTCTGGCCGGTGCATAGCCCCAGAGGCCCTGAGTCTGACTGGTGCATAGCCCCAGAGGCCCTGAATCTGGCCGGTGCATAGCCGCTAGAAGCCCTGAGTCTGGCCGGTGCATAGCCCCAGAAGCCCTGAGTCTGGCCGGTGCATAGCCCCTAGAAGCCCTGAGTCTGACCGGTGCATAGCCCCAGAGGCCCTGAGTCTGACCGGTGCATAGCCCCAGAGGCCCTGAGTCTGACCGGTGCATAGCCCCAGAGGCCCTGAGTCTGGCCGGTGCATAGCCCCAGAGGCCCTGAGTCTGACCGGTGCATAGCCCCTAGAAGCCCTGAGTCTGGCCGGTGCATAGCCCTAGAGGCCCTGAGTCTGGCCGGTGCATAGCCCCAGAGGCCCTGAGTCTGACCGGTGCATAGCCCCTAGAAGCCCTGAGTCTGGCCGGTGCATAGCCCCAGAGGCCCTGAGTCTGACCGGTGCATAGCCCCAGAGGCCCTGAATCTGGCCGGTGCATAGCCGCTAGAAGCCCTGAGTCTGGCCGGTGCATAGCCCCAGAAGCCCTGAGTCTGGCCGGTGCATAGCCCCAGAGGCCCTGAGTCTGGCCGGTGCATAGCCCCAGAGGCCCGGAGACTGACCGGTGCATAGCCCCAGAGGCCCTGAATCTGGCCGGTGCATAGCCCCTAGAAGCCCTGAGTCTGGCCGGTGCATAGCCCCAGAAGCCCTGAGTCTGGCCGGTGCATAGCCCCAGAGGCCCTGAGTCTGGCCGGTGCATAGCCCCAGAGGCCCTGAGTCTGACCGGTGCATAGCCCCTAGAAGCCCTGAGTCTGACTGGTGAATAGCCCCAGAGGCCCTGAGTCTGACTGGTGCATAGCCCCAGAGGCCCTGAATCTGGCCGGTGCATAGCCCCTAGAAGCCCCGAGTCTGGCCGGTGCATAGCCCTTAGAAGCCCTGAGTCTGTCCGGTGCATAGCCCCAGAGGCCCTGAATCTGGCCGGTGCATAGCCCCTAGAAGCCCTGAGTCTGGCCGGTGCATAGCCCTTAGAAGCCCTGAGTCTGGCCGGTGCATAGCCCCTAGAAGCCCTGAGTCTGGCCGGTGCATAGCTCTTAAAAGCCCTGAGTCTGGCCGGTGCATAGCCCTTAGAAGCCCTGAGTCTGACCGGTGCATAGCCCCAGAGGCCTTGAGTCTGACCGGTGTGAAGCTTCAGAGCAGAGGCCCTTAGTCTGACCGATGGTAGCCCCTCGAAGCCCTGAGTCTGGCCGGTGCATAGCCCCTCGAAGCCCTGAATCTGACCGGTGCATAGCCCCTCGAAGCCCTGAGTCTGGCCGGTGCATAGCCCCTAGAAGCCCTGAGTCTGGCCGGTGCATAGCTCTTAAAAGCCCTGAGTCTGGCCGGTGCATAGCCCTTAGAAGCCCTGAGTCTGGCCGGTGCATAGCCCCTAGAAGCCCTGAGTCTGGCCGGTGCATAGCTCTTAAAAGCCCTGAGTCTGGCCGGTGCATAGCCCTTAGAAGCCCTGAGTCTGACCGGTGCATAGCCCCAGAGGCCTTGAGTCTGACCGGTGTGAAGCTTCAGAGCAGAGGCCCTTAGTCTGACCGATGGTAGCCCCTCGAAGCCCTGAGTCTGGCCGGTGCATAGCCCCTCGAAGCCCTGAATCTGACCGGTGCATAGCCCCTCGAAGCCCTGAGTCTGGCCGGTGCATAGCCCCTAGAAGCCCTGAGTCTGGCCGGTGCATAGCTCTTAAAAGCCCTGAGTCTGGCCGGTGCATAGCCCTTAGAAGCCCTGAGTCTGACCGGTGCATAGCCCCAGAGGCCTTGAGTCTGACCGGTGTGAAGCTTCAGAGCAGAGGCCCTTAGTCTGACCGATGGTAGCCCCTCGAAGCCCTGAGTCTGGCCGGTGCATAGCCCCTCGAAGCCCTGAATCTGACCGGTGCATAGCCCCTCGAAGCCCTGAGTCTGGCTGTCGCATAGCCCCAGAGGCCCTGAATCTGACCGGTGCATAGCCTCTAGAAACTCTGAATCTGGCCGGCGCATAGCCCCTAGAAGCCCGGAGTCTAGCTGGTGTAGAGGCCCCTAGAAGCCCCGAGTCTGGTGCGCAGCGATGCAGCTCCCGGGCTGTGAGCACAGCCTCTCGTCTGTCTTTGCAGCAGGTGCTGCTTGAATGTGCACTTCACCGGCTGCGCATCCCGAGGGTCAAAGGGCATCTCCGGAATGTCACTGCTGCTTGTAAACCCTTCTCCCGCCAGTAACTCACTCGATTGATTCCCGCGAGCGCTGAGCTGCTCTTGACCTCTGCCCTGTCAGGCCTTCCATCCACCCCCCCCCCCCGCCCTCCCCAGCTGACCCCCCCCCTCCCCAGCTCCCCTCTCTCTCCCCAGCTCCCCCCCTCCACCCTCACAGCGCCCACTCCTCGCCCATCACTCAGCGCCCGTCGCCTCCATCCTTCGAGGCCTCCGCATGTCAGCCCCCCGGCCCTCCTTTCATCCAGTGATTAGTGAGTGTTTTACAGACACTGTCACTAATTTCAGCTCTTCAAAGGCGTCTCCGGTCCACGAGGCGAGATTGATTCAGCGTCAGGAGGAGAAATGCGCGAACCCTGGAAGGATGAACGTTCATCTCAGCCTTAGACATGGGAACCGCAGGGGGGGGGGGGGCACTGGTGCCAGGCGGGGCCGACATACATGTGCGGTGCGCCGTGTGCGGCCGGATGCATGTCTGCTAATGTGCGCGCAGGAGCATGTCTTCGTGTGTGCGTGTGATTGTGCTCCGCGTGTGTATATGCCTGTGCCTGCGTGGGCATTTGTGTGTAGAGTTGTGTGTGTGTGTGTATGGTAAGTGCACGGCTGAGTGTATCCCAGTGAGTGTGAGTGTTTAGTTGTGCGTGTTTGTGTGTGCACGTGTGTGTGTGGTTGTGTGCTCCTATCTGCACCTGTGGGTCTGAGTGCCTGTGCACATGAGAGTGGTCTGTGTACAGGAAATATCTGCGCATCTGTGGTGAGTGCACGGCTGAGTGTATCACAGTGAGTGTGTTTAGATGTGTGTGTTTGTGGGTGATTGTGGGTGTTTTACTGGGAGTGTGCATGTGAGCCTTTGGGTCAGTGTATCTATCAGTATATCAGTGTGTGTATATCTCAATGTTGGTTCTCTAAGTTGTGTGCATGAGAGTGGGTGTACACGGGGAGTGTGATCGTGTGCACAAGTGTGAACAAACTGTGAGTGGGTGTGTGTAAGTCTGTGCTTGAGTGTGTTTTTTATCGCCGTGTGCATGCAACCGTGTGTACCTATACGCCTGTATATTTGAGTGTATAACACTTGGTGCATAACACGTATTTGTGTATGTATGTGTTTGTGTTGTGGTGGAATCACTGTGGGTTGTGTCTGTGACATGTGCTTATGGGTTTATGTGCCTGTGAGAGTGTGTGTATATCTGTGCGTGTGTCTATGCTGTGTGTCCTCTGAGATGTTATTTCTGGCCCTGGAGTGAGTTCACAAGAAGGGGAGCCTGGGGGGGCCCTGTCTTTGAACGCCCCCAGCTGTGAGCTCTTCACTAGTGAGCGCGCCTCCTCTATATGTGTCACTAGTGAGCGCGCCTCCTCTGTATGTGTCACTAGTGAACGCACCTCCTCTGTATGTGTCACTAGTGAGCGTACCTCCTCTGTATGTGTCACTAGTGAGCGCGCCTCCTCTGTATGTGTCACTAGTGAACGCGCCTCCGTATGTGTCACTAGTGAGCGCGCCTCCTCTGTATGTGTCACTAGTGAGCGCGCCTCCTCTGTATGTGTCAATAGTGAGCACGCCTCCTCTGTATGTGTCACTACCGAACGCGCCTTCTCTGTATCTGTCACTAGTGAGCGCGCCTCCTCTATGTGTCACTAGTGAGCGTGCCTCCTCTGTATGTGTCACCAGTGAACGCGCCTCCTCTGTATGTGTCACTAGTGAGCGTGTCTCCTCTGTATTTGTCACTAGTGAGCGCGCCTCCTCTGTATGTGTCACTAGTGAACGCGCCTCTGTATGTGTCACTAGTGAGCGCACCTCCTCTGTATGTGTCACTAGTGAGCGCACCTCCTCTGTAAGTGTCACTAGTGAACGCGCCTCTGTATGTGTCACTAGTGAGCGTGCCTCCTCTGTATGTGTTAATAGTGAGCGCGCCTCCTCTGTATGTGTCAATAGTGAGCGCGCCTTCTCTGTATGTTCACTAGTGAGCGCGCCTCCTCTGTATGTGTCACTAGTGAGCGCGCCTTCTCTGTATGTGTCACTAGTGAGCGCGCCTTCTCTGTATGTGTCACTAGTGAGCGCGCCTCCTCTGTATGTGTCACTAGTGAGCGCGCCTCCACTGTATGTGTCATTAGTGAGCGCGCCTCTGTATGTGTCACTAGTGAGCGTGCCTCCTCTGTATGTGTCACCAGTGAACGCGCCTCCTCTGTATGTGTCACTAGTGAGCGTGTCTCCTCTGTATTTGTCACTAGTGAGCGCGCCTCCTCTGTATGTGTCACTAGTGAACGCGCCTCTGTATGTGTCACTAGTGAGCGCACCTCCTCTGTATGTGTCACTAGTGAGCGCACCTCCTCTGTAAGTGTCACTAGTGAACGCGCCTCTGTATGTGTCACTAGTGAGCGTGCCTCCTCTGTATGTGTTAATAGTGAGCGCGCCTCCTCTGTATGTGTCAATAGTGAGCGCGCCTTCTCTGTATGTTCACTAGTGAGCGCGCCTCCTCTGTATGTGTCACTAGTGAGCGCGCCTTCTCTGTATGTGGCACTAGTGAGCGCGCCTCCTCTGTATGTGTCACTAGTGAGCGCGCCTCCTCTGTATATGTCACTAGTGAGCGCGCCTCCTCTGTATATGTCACTAGTGAGCGCGCCTCCTCTGTATGGTTACTAGTGAGCACGCCTCCTCTGTATATGTCACTAGTGAGAGCGCCTCCTCTGTATGTGTCACTAGTGAGCGCGCCTCCTCTGTATGTGTCACTAGTGAGCGCGCCTCTGTATGTGACACTAGTGAGCGCGCCTCCTCTGTATGTGTCACTAGTGAGCGTGCCTCCTCTGTATGTGTCACTAGTGAGCGCGCCTCCACTGTATGTGTCATTAGTGAGCGCGCCTCTGTATGTGTCACTAGTGAGCGCGCCTCCTCTGTATGTGTCACTAGTGAGCGTGCCTCCTCTGTTTGTGTCACTAGTGAGCGCGCCTTCTCTGTATGTGGCACTAGTGAGCGCGCCTCCTCTGTATGTGTCACTCGTGAGCGCGCCTTCTCTGTATGTGTCACTAGTGAGCGCGCCTCCTCTGTATATGTCACTAGTGAGCGCGCCTCCTCTGTATGTGTCACTAGTGAACGCGCCTCTGTATGTGTCACTAGTGAGCGCGCCTCCTCTGTATGTGTCACTAGTGAGCGCGCCTCCTCTGTATGTGTCACTAGTGAGCGCGCCTCCTCTGTATATGTCACTAGTGAGCGCGTCTCCTCTGTATATGTCACTAGTGAGCGCGCCTACTCTGTATGGTCACTAGTGAGCGCGCCTCCTCTGTATGTGTCACTAGTGAGCGCGCCTCCTCTGTATGTGTCACTAGTGAACGCGCCTCCTCTGTATGTGTCACTAGTGAACGTGTGTGCCCGTCACCAGCCTCGGTTACTAACATGCTGCCGCCGCCAGGGGTCAGTAAAGACTGCTAAATACTTCTGTGACGTCATCTGGTTAAAGGACCTTGCATCAGATCTAAAGAACGGATGCTGATTGTGTTGTAGCAGTTCTACAGCGCTTACTACCCCGACGTGAGGCACTGAAGCGCTTGTCTACTTGGGCAGCACCTACACTATGTCCATTGGCCAAGCGACGTCACTTCCGGACAGTGTGGTGTTCAAGATGGTTCTGTGACACATTGACCAATCAGGGTGCAGCGCTGGGGCCTGAAACACACCGTGGTTCTGCCCACAGAGATGCTTCCATTGGGGGCCTCTTTTTTATGCACTCAGCATGCCCACTTTCTACCCAGAATCCTTCAGTCAGATCAGACCTCTGTAGTCAGTCACACAGACGAAGCAGGCTCGAAATAAACACGTTTCAGTGCCAACCGCTGAGGACTGCGTCAGATCCGGTCCGGTACTCCCCCTGGTCCCCTCCAGTGATGTGTTTGCTGTTCTGCTGCAGTAAAAGCCTCTACAAACTTGAATTACATTTTTCGTCCTCTGCGGCTGTGAAATAGTTTCCAATGGGCCTTGTTTGTCTATCTGTCTCTCACTTCACTTCCATTGGCTTGAACCCTTGGCCCTTGGATGAAAGATGGGTCCACCAGAGCGTGGCCCTTGGATGAAAGACGGGGCCAAGTAATTAACAAAAGGGGGGAGGGAGAGGAAGAAGTGGATTCTGTCTCCCCTGGTAATATGTATAAACAAAAGGAATCCACTAGGATAGGTTTGGTGATCCCTACAATGGTGGGGAGCAACCCGTGTTGTTTAAATACCCCTCACACACCAAAAGGCCCCTTGGTGTCATGCTTCATCATCTGGGTCTTCGCAAACCTCTACGGAATGCGGCGTGCTACGACTCACGACTACGTAGGAGCACTGAGGGTGAACTATGTGTTGGTGTGTATGGAGTAATAGTGTGTGAGTAGTGAGGTGAAAGTGTTGGTTAAAAAATACCTGGCTCGTAGGAGGTAAACAAAATTTTTTTATTAAGTCCTCGGCTGGTATTATTAAAAAAGTGCAGGAGAGGTTGTTATTTACTGATTTTGGTAAGACAACCAATAAAGTGCGTCGACATGTTTCAGAGTAGAAGACTCCTTCTTCAGGACGAGGATGTGCACTAGTTATCCTCACCTTACTCACATGTATATGTAGATGTCAAAGTGTGCTCTACAAAAATAAAATATAGTGAAATGTACCTATCTGTTTTTTAGAGAGGAAGTTCATTGCGCCCAATTGGCGATATATCGAACTTATAGTAATGGGTTAAGTAGCCTCATTAGCCAAATGCGTGGTATTGGGGGTTCACTGTTCTGCTCAATGTAGCAACGGTTACAGCATGACCAGGTAGGCTCTCATCCCCTCAACGCGCCTCCACAGAGAATGGCCTTTGGATGAAGAAGGGGCCACCACCGGAGCATGGCCCTTGGATACAGGATAAGGCCACCACCGGAGCGCGCCTTCCTTCGCCACCTCCACCCTGAGCTGTGCTCTCCCGGCTCCGTGCTCGGGGCCTGGAAGCATTCATGGGAAAGGAGGCTCCGCCTGAGGCAGACCGTGGCTAATTTGGGGTGTGTGAGGTGGCGGCGGCCATTGTGCGCGGGTGACCCGTGCGCTGAAGCATCGGCCCCTGCCCAGCGCTTGGCCCGGGCGCCGTGTCTGGCCCGGCACTGGCCCTCACACCCCTTTGTCGGCTCGGTCGGGGGGCCCGGCCTCCTGACGCGGATTAGCAGACATCCGAATTCCAAGACCCCACAATGGCCCCCAGTGGGATGGTCACTGACTGCCCTGCATAGCAATGAGGCGCAGCGCCTGGAGCGAGCCACGGTCAGGGAGAGGGCGGAGGGGGCTGTGCAGTGCCATGAGGCGCAGCGCCTGGAGCCGGCCACGGTCAGAGAGAGGGCGGAGGGGGTTGTGCGGTGCCATGAGCGGGAGCTTCATGTGTGAGACATGCAGGGAGCTTCGTGTGTGAGACGTCCAGAAAGATTCATGTGTGAGACGTCCAGGGAGCTTCATGTGTGAAACGTCCTGGGAGCTTCATGTGTGAAACGTCCAGGGAGCTTCATGTGTGAGACGTCCAGGGAGCTTCATGTGTGAAACGTCCAGGGAGCTTCATGTGTGAGACGTCCAGGGAGCTTCATGTGTGAAACGTCCAGGGAGCTTCATGTGTGAGACGTCCAGGGAGCTTCATGTGTGAAACGTCCAGGGAGCTTCAGGTGTGAGACGTCCAGGGAGCTTCATGTGTGAATCATCCACGGAGCTTCATTTGTGAAACATCCACGGAGCTTCACGTGTGAGACGTCCAGGGAGCTTCATGTGTGAGACGTCCAGGGAGCTTCATGTGTGAGATGGTCCAGAGAGGTTCATGTGTGAGGCGTCCAGGGAGCTTCATGTGTGAGAGGTCAAGAGAGCTTCATGTGTGGGACGTCCAGGCAGCTTCATGTGTGAGACATCCACGGAGCTTCATGTGTGAGACGTCCAGGCAGCTTCATGTGTGAGACATCCAGGGAGCTTCATGTGTGAGACATCCTGGGAGCTTCATGTGTGAGACGTCCACGGAGCTTCATATGTGAGACGTCCACGGAGCTTCACGTGTGAGACGTCCAGGGAGCTTCACGTGTGAGGCATCCAGGGAGCTTCATGTGTGAGACGTCAAGGGAGCTTCATGTGTAAGACGTCCAGGGAGCTTCATGTGGGAGACGTCCAGGGAGCTTCATGTGTGAGACGTCCAGGGAGCTTCATGTGTGAAGCGTCCAGGGAGTTTCATGTGTGAGACATCCAGGAACCTTCACGTGTGAGAAGTCCAGGGAGCTGCATGTGTGAGACATCCAGGGAGCTTCATGTGTGAGATGTCCAGGGAGCGTCATGTATGAGACGTCCAGGGTGCTTCATGTGTGAGACGTCCAGGGAGCTTCATGTGTGAGACGTCCAGGGAGCTTCAGGGAGCTTCATGTGTGAGACGTCCAGGGAGCTTCAGGGAGCTTCATGTGTGAGACGTCCAGGGAGCTTTGTGTGTGAGAAGTCCAGGGAGCTTCGTGTGTGAGACATCCAGGGAGCTTCATGTGCGAGACGTCCAGGGAGCGTCATGTGTGAGATGGTCCAGGGAGCTTCATGTGTGAGGCGTCCAGGGAGCTGCATGTGTGAGACAATCCTGGGAGGTTCATGTGTGAGATGGTCCCAGGAGATTCATGTATGAGACGTCCAGGCAGCTTCATGTGTGAGACGTCCAGGGAGCTTCATGTGTAAGACGTCCAGGGAGCTTCATGTGTGAGACGTCCAGGGAGCTTCATGTGTGAGACGTCCAGGGAGCTTCATGTGTGAGACGTCCCGGAGCTTCATGTGTGAGACGTCCAGGGAGCTTCATGTGTGAGACGTCCAGGCAGCTTCACGTGTGAGACGTCCAGGGAGCTTCATGTGTGAGACGTCCAAGGAGCTTCATGTGTGAGATGGTCCAGAGAGGTTCATGTGTGAGGCGTCCAGGGAACTGCATGTGTGAGACAATCCTGGGAGGTTCATGTGTGAGATGGTCCCAGGAGATTCATGTATGAGACGTCCAGGGAGCTTCATGTGTAAGACGTCCAGGAACCGTCACGTGTGAGTATTCCAGGGAGCTGCATGTGTGAGATGTCCAGGGAGCGTCATGTATGAGACGTCCAGGGTGCTTCATGTGTGAGATGTCCAGGGAGCGTCATGTATGAGACGTCCAGGGTGCTTCATGTGTGAGACGTCCAGGGAGCTTCATGTGTGAGACATCCAGGGAGCTTCAGGGAGCTTCATGTGTGAGACGTCCAGGGAGCTTCAGGGAGCTTCATGTGTGAGACGTCCAGGGAGCTTTGTGTCTGAGACGTCCAGGGAGCTTCATGTGCGAGACGTCCAGGGAGCATCATGTGTGAGGCGTCCAGGGAGCTGCATGTGTGAGACGTCCAGGGAGCTTCATGTGTGAGACATCAAGAGAGCTTTATGTGTGAGATGGTCCAGAGAGGTTCATGTGTGAGGCGTCCAGGGAGCTGCATGTGTGAGACAATCCTGGGAGCTTCATGTGTGAGACGTCCAGGGAGCTTCGTGTGTGAGACGTCCAGGGAGCTTCATGTGCGAGACGTCCAGGGAGAGTCATGTGTGAGACGTCCAGGGAGCTTTGTGTGTGAGAAGTCCAGGGAGCTTTGTGTGTGAGACGTCCAGGGAGCTTCATGTGTGAGACGTCCAGGGAGCTGCATATGTGAGACGTCAAGAGAGCTTCATGTGTGAGACGTCCAGGGAGCTTCGTGTGTGAGACGTCCAGGGAGCTTCGTGTTTGAGACGTCCAGGGAGCTTCGTGTGTGAGACGTCCAGGGAGATTCATGTGTGAGACATCAAGGGAGCTTCATGTGTGAGACGTCAAGGGAGCTTCATGTGTGAGACGTCCAGGGAGCTTCATGTGTGAGACGTCCATGGAGCTTCATGTGTGAGGCGTCCAGGGAGCTTCATGTGTGAGGCGTCCAGGGAGCTTCATGTGTGAGGCGTCCAGGCAGCTTCATGTGTGAGACGTCAAGGGAGCGTCATGTGTGATACGTCCAGGGAGCTGCATGTATGAGACGTCCAGGGAGCTTCATGTGTGAGATGTCCAGGGAGCGTCATGTATGAGACGTCCAGGGTGCTTCATGTGTGAGATGTCCAGGGAGCTTCAGGGAGCTTCATGTGTGAGACGTCCAGGGAGCGTCATGTGTGAGACATCCAGGGAGCTTCAGGGAGCTTCATGTGCGAGACGTCCAGGGTGCTTCATGTGTGAGACATCCAGGGAGCTGCATGTGTGATACGTCCAGGGAGCTGCATGTGTGAGACGTCCAGGGAGCTGCAGTTATGAGACGTCCAGGGAGCTTCATGTGTGAGACGTCCAGGGAGCTTCAGGGAGCTTCATGTGTGAGACGTCCAGGGAGCTTCATGTGTGAGACGTCCCGGAGCTTCATGTGTGAGACGTCCAGGGAGCTTCATGTGTGAGACGTCCAGGCAGCTTCACGTGTGAGACGTCCAGGGAGCTTCATGTGTGAGACGTCCAAGGAGCTTCATGTGTGAGATGGTCCAGAGAGGTTCATGTGTGAGGCGTCCAGGGAACTGCATGTGTGAGACAATCCTGGGAGGTTCATGTGTGAGATGGTCCCAGGAGATTCATGTATGAGACGTCCAGGGAGCTTCATGTGTAAGACGTCCAGGAACCGTCACGTGTGAGAAGTCCAGGGAGCTGCATGTGTGAGATGTCCAGGGAGCGTCATGTATGAGACGTCCAGGGTGCTTCATGTGTGAGATGTCCAGGGAGCGTCATGTATGAGACGTCCAGGGTGCTTCATGTGTGAGACGTCCAGGGAGCTTCATGTGTGAGACATCCAGGGAGCTTCAGGGAGCTTCATGTGTGAGACGTCCAGGGAGCTTCAGGGAGCTTCATGTGTGAGACGTCCAGGGAGCTTTGTGTCTGAGACGTCCAGGGAGCTTCATGTGCGAGACGTCCAGGGAGCATCATGTGTGAGGCGTCCAGGGAGCTGCATGTGTGAGACGTCCAGGGAGCTTCATGTGTGAGACATCAAGAGAGCTTTATGTGTGAGATGGTCCAGAGAGGTTCATGTGTGAGGCGTCCAGGGAGCTGCATGTGTGAGACAATCCTGGGAGCTTCATGTGTGAGACGTCCAGGGAGCTTTGTGTGTGAGACGTCCAGGGAGCTTCATGTGCGAGACGTCCAGGGAGCGTCATGTGTGAGACGTCCAGGGAGCTTTGTGTGTGAGAAGTCCAGGGAGCTTCGTGTGTGAGACGTCCAGGGAGCTTCATGTGTGAGACGTCCAGGGAGCTGCATATGTGAGATGTCAAGAGAGCTTCATGTGTGAGACGTCCAGGGAGCTTCATGTGTGAGACGTCCAGGGAGCTTCCTGTGTGAGACATCCAGGGAGCTTCGTGTGTGAGACGTCCAGGGAGATTCATGTGTGAGACATCAAGGGAGCTTCATGTGTGAGACGTCAAGGGAGCTTCATGTGTGAGACGTCCAGGGAGCTTCATGTGTGAGACGTCCATGGAGCTTCATGTGTGAGGCGTCCAGGGAGCTTCATGTGTGAGGCGTCCAGGCAGCTTCATGTGTGAGACGTCAAGGGAGCGTCATGTGTGATACGTCCAGGGAGCTGCATGTATGAGACGTCCAGGGAGCTTCATGTGTGAGATGTCCAGGGAGCGTCATGTATGAGACGTCCAGGGTGCTTCATGTGTGAGACGTCCAGGGAGCTTCAGGGAGCTTCATGTGTGAGACGTCCAGGGAGCGTCATGTGTGAGACATCCAGGGAGCTTCAGGGAGCTTCATGTGTGAGACGTCCAGGGTGCTTCATGTGTGAGACATCCAGGGAGCTGCATGTGTGAGACGTCCAGGGAGCTGCATGTGTGAGACGTCCAGGGAGCTGCAGTTATGAGACGTCCAGGGAGCTTCATGTGTGAGACGTCCAGGGAGCTTCAGGGAGCTTCATGTGTGAGACGTCCAGGGAGCTTCATGTGCGAGACGTCCAGGGAGTTTTGTGTGTGAGAAGTCCAGGGAGCTTCGTGTGTGGGACGTCCAGGGAGCTTCATGTGCGAGACGTCCAGGGAGCGTCATGTGTGAGACGTCCAGGGAGCTTTGTGTGTGAGAAGTCCAGGGAGCTTCGTGTGTGAGACGTCCAGGGAGCTTCATGTGTGAGACGTCCAGGGAGCTGCATATGTGAGACGTCCAGGGAGCTGCATGTGTGAGGCGTCCCGGAGCTTCATGTGTGAGACGTTCAGGGAGATTCATGTGTGAGACATCAAGGGAGCTTCATGTGTGAGACGTCCAGGGAGATTCATGTGTGAGACATCAAGGGAGCTTCATGTGTGAGACGTCAAGGGAGCTTCATGTGTGGGACGTCAAGGGAGCTTCATGTGTGAGACATCAAGGGAGCTTCATGTGTGAGACGTCAAGGGAGCTTCATGTGTGAGACGTCCAGGGAGCTTCGTGTGTGAGATATCCAGGGATCTTCATGTGTGAGACGTCAAGGGAGCTTCATGTGTGAGACATCCAGGGAGCTTCGTGTGTGAGACGTCCAGGGATCTTCATGTGTGAGACATCAAGGGAGCTTCATGTGTGAGACGTCCAGGGAGCTTCGTGTGTGAGACATCCAGGGAGCTTCATGTGTGAGACGTCCACGGAGCTTCATGTGTGAGATGTCCAGGGAGCTTCATGTGTGAGACGTCCAGGGAGCGGCATGTGTGAGATGTCAAGAGAGCTTTATGTGTGAGACGTCAAGGGAGCTTCATGTGTGAGACGTCCAGGGAGCTTCGTGTGTGAGACGTCCAGGGAGCTTCATGTGTGAGACGTCCAGGGAGCTTCATGTGTGATACATCCAGGAAGCTTCATGTGTGAGACGTCCAGGGAGCATCGTGTGTGAGACGTCGAGGGAGCTCCTTGTGTGAGACGTCCAGGGAGCTTCATGTGTGAGACATCCAGGGAGCGTCATGTGTGAGACGTCAAGAGAGCTTCATGTGTGAGACGTCCATGGAGCTTCATGTGTGAGACGTCAAGAGAGCTTCATGTGTGAGACGTCCAGAGAGCCTCATGTGTGAGACGTCAACAGAGCTTCATGTGTGAGACGTCCATGGAGCTTCATGTGTGAGACGTCAAGAGAGCTTCATGTGTGAGACGTCCAGAGAGCTTCATGTGTGAGACGTCCAGGGAGCTTCGTGTGTGAGACGTCGAGGGAGCTCTCTGTGTGAGACGTCCAGGGAGCTTCATGTGTGAGACATCCAGGGAGCGTCATGTGTGAGACGTCAAGAGAGCTTCATGTGTGAGACGTCCAGGGAGCTTCATGTGTGAGACGTCCAGGCGCTTGGCATTGGATGTGGTCTTCGCTTATGCCCCGTGGCATCCCTCTGCACCCGGTGCTGCCTTTGGCGGTCCCCAGCGGGCCCTGTGTACAGAGTGGCCTCTACTGTCCCCTCAGTACCTCGCCCCCTCTTTCCCACCAGCATCTTCAAACCATGGACTGCCAGCAGGGTTTTTTTGTTCCTGTTTTCCGGATTGATTGGTGGAACGTAAATGAAAAATTCACGTTTTTTTTAACCCTTGAGGCATTCTACCGACCCCCACCCTCCACCCCCCACTGGCTGTTGCTTTTGGGTGAGTTTTGCTCATTTCTCCTACAGTACAGCTGGGTGCCAGGCACACAGTTCTCATTTCTGTGCTGGCAAGCAGGGCCGGCATGTGACGAGGCCAGGGCATGCTGCCAGGCACGGCCCACGTGCCCTGGTCTCAATGCTGCTGACGTCACTTATGGGCATATTATCAAGAAACGGAGTTAAGATTATCGCCGCTTTAGCGGCAGTTTTAAAGCGGCGATAATGGCCTTGATGATATGCCCTTGAAAATTCCCATAGAAGCCCAGGTTCTGGTGTGAAGGACATCAAACCTGGGCTGCTGTGGGAATTCTCAAGTGCAAAAACAATAGTTGATGGACAGAATGCAGAACAATGTCATACATTCACCCCAGTACAGAGATCTGGGCCTAAATCCATCGTTTTTTTGCTCACTATACCATTCCAGTTTGAACCCAGCCATATGCAAATCTGTCTTGACCCTGTGCCCCATGGGAACAGTCCAGCCCGAACTGCCAAGCCAGGTCCTCCCTGGACTGGAAACAAGCATCCAAGGACCGGTTTCGGGCTTTCAGCCCTCATCAGCCTGGATAGCTTGACTCCAGTGGGAATTCTCCAGGGCATATTATCAAGGCCATTATCACCGCTTTAGCAGCAGTTTTCTGCCGGTAAAGCAGCGATAATCTTAACTCCGTTCTTGATAATATGCCCCTCAGAGGTAGTATGAGGTCGGGTTCTGGGTCGCAGTCAGGATGAGGCCTGGCCTCAGGGCACTTGGGTGGGGGACATTAATGGGGTCTCATCCACAGCGAAGCAGGCAATGAGGGGAATTATGTGGCAACTGTTTAATCTGAAATTCAGCCCTTGAAACAATTAGCCTTGTTTTCTTGAAAATAAGGACATTTCCTTAATTTTGGAAGCTACCGCAGCCCTTCCAGGGAGTGGAAGGTACCCACTCCAGCCCCCAAGGCCTCTGAGTTTTTTTTTTATAGAAGTTTTATAATCATGGCCTGGTAAAGGTTCACAAAAAGTAAAATGGTATCCAGGGGTGACACCCTGAACTCTTCTGAAGACCAGTTAGATTCAACTTTGAGTTCATGACGCAGTGGACGAGCTCAAATGCAAATACATAACATTGTGGGAGGGGGGGAGGATAGTTTTAAAACGGCAGAATTAATTGACACCAAATTACAAAAAAAGCAAAGCGAAGGCAGTGACCTTTGTCCACCTGCTACGATTGATACACATTTGCTTTGCAATTTTTGACTCATCATTCAATAAAAAGTTCCTATAGAAGACACCCCTCACCCCGCGAGGTTTATTTAGGGGTGAGCGGAATTTTCGTAGTCGCGTTATGCAAAGCTCTGCGAAACGGTAAAAAATCTCCGCGAGCGCACAGAAATTCCGCGAGCATGCGGAATTGCTTGTTTCGCCCATTCGTGATGCTTTTTTCCTGTTCACGAATGCTGTTTGCGAGCTCGGAAGCAAATATCTCGCGAACACGCATTTTGAAAGCACAAACAAGCAAAAAATTCCGCAAAGCTGCAGATCATGGAATTACCCAAATTCCGCAAATTCCGCAAGCGGAATGGAATTTACTGCCCAGGTCTAGTTTAATTCCCTGACCCCTACTGAGAGGTCTTAGCAGGATCAGATGAATGCAATCTTTTCCTCTCTAAAATAGTTTTTACCGAATGGGGTCAGAGGCATTATCAATGAACATGCTTTTCCAATGGACCACTGACTCGGCCGCGTCCTTCGAGCCGCTTCGCCGCCGGATGATGTACAGTTATTTCATCCTCTTCTTGCAGCGATCCGGAGGCAAATGCTTTCCAATTAAAGGCGGGTTATGGATGTCTGGACAGGAGGGGGTGCTATCTTCTTTCATTATCTAATGTCAGCTATTGATTTTGTTTAGAAATATGTCAGCATTGATTTTTTGTTTTTGACGCTGCGCTGGATGGGAGCTGTCATGTCCACTTGGACCTTCTCTCGTGGCATAACTGATGAGGGGCCGGGACCATCAATCCCGGCAACTAATCCTGATAAAGGGCTCGGAGTGCAGGAGGACAAGCTATCGACAGCCATTTTGAGGAGGTTTATGGCGTCGCTGCGCCTCTGCGGCGGGGGCTGCGGTTGTAAATCCATATTACACCGAGGCCGGATGCAACAAGCAGCCCCCAGAGGCCGGAGTACAGATACAACTGGGGCTAACAAAGAGCCCCGGCAGGACTCACAGCTTCAACACAGCAGAAACCAAACTACTATAGAAACTGGTTGTGCTGAGACAGGAGGAGCCAGCCAGCTATAAACACCGTGAAATACAGAACTGAGAAGCAACAGAGACAAGAATGTGGGACACCGAGAGCCCGGGGGCAGAGCATTAGAAGCCAGAGGTACCACCCAACATGTCCGCATGGCATGAAACCCCCTCCCAGGAGACCACTCAACAGGCATTGACTTTTAAAGGGCAGCGCACAAAGACTAACCCTGTGCATAGTACTAAGCTACTCTCGCGGAGCGTGCGTAGTTTGCGCTACTACGCACTAAGCAAATTGCATGTAACACAGTGCAAAAACGCGTAGTGTAACGTAGAGGTCATTTTTTGCTTGCTCGCGGTCCTCAGTGTCAAGTTGGCGACCGTGAGCGAGCAAAATCAACATCCCGGTGAGATTCTCAACACGGGGAGGTCAGGTTTCTCATTGCGAGTGGTCGCGTATGCTCGCGAGGAGAAACTACCAGTCTGCGCTGAGAAAGCTGCCGCTCAAGTATAAATCTACTTGAGCGATAGAAAATGACCGCTTGCACTGTGCAAGATGCCGTTTGCAATGATTGCACAGTGCGGACAAGCATCCAGCACTGTGCAATCAGTGCGAACAGCATTTCCCTACCTCACTTCGCAGTTCGCGTAGCTACGCGTTGTATGTATAGTGCAAAGTGCACTTCGGGTGGCTACATGTAGCGCTACTACGCGAACTACGCCCAGGGTTAACAAAGACACTCTTCTCTACACACAGCACTGATCTCAGCTGTGGTGACTTCTCTCAGTGCACTCGTTTATCAGAGTTATGTTCAAATTTAAATTGTGTACTATTCCATCCTCAGCACTGTGTCTTGTAGTGCAGTGCAACTTATTACAAATGATTGCACTGATTTGTGCCTCATCCAAGATTCAAAGCAATACCAAAGGGGATGATGGAAGGAGCGTTTGAGAAAATCAAACACTCACCCCCAGTCAACTGATCTGGGTTTAATCCATCATCATTCTTTAGCTCACTCCACCACCCCAGTTCAGACATGGCCATATGCAAATCAGTCTGACCCTGTGCCTCATGGGAACAGTCCAGCCCGAACTGCCGAGCCATGTCTTCCCTTGACTGGAAACAAGCATCCTGGGACCGGTTTCGGGTTCATAACCCTCATCAGCCAGGCTATCTGGAATCCAGTGGCAAAGTGAGCAAGGGACCCACGTCTGGGCATACCCTGCCAATTTAGGGCGAACAAAGCGATACCAAATTGATACCTGAACTGGGGTGGTGGAGTGAGCAAATGAATGATGATGGATTAAACCCAGATCAGTTGACCGGGGTGAGTGTTTGATTTGCTCAAACACTCCGTCCATCATCCCCTTTGGTATCGCTTTGTTCACCCTAAGTGTGGCAGGGTATGCCCAGACATGGGTCCCTTGCTCACTTTGCCACTGGATTCAAGATAGCCTGGCTGATGTATGTATGTATGTAAATGTATAGGCATTTATATAGCGCACTACTTACCCGTAGGGTCCCAAGGCGCTTCGACCGCTGCGAAACCCTTCCTGGCTTCCCTGAGAGATGGTCCCTTAATGGGTATCTCCAGGGTGAGACCAGGCATCCCCGGCGGTCTGGTGGGGCCGTTAGTGAAGATGAGGCAAGCTAATGCCCAGAGTTGCCGAGTGTGATCGCTGATCAGAGTGGGCACCGAGGCGAGAGAATTATCGAGTCCGCTGACCCTGGTCCAGAAACCTGCCGCGCCGGGAATCGAACCCTGGTCCCGGGCCGTCCTCTGCTCTCGGGTCTGCCGCCTTTAACCAGTGAGCCACACTACTTCACTGAAGTAGGGTTATGAATCCGAAACCCGTCCCAGGATGCTTATCTCCGGTCCATGGAAGACATGGCTTGGCAGTTCGGGCTGGACTGTTCCCATGAGGCACAGGGTCAGACTGATTTGAATATAGCCATGTCTGAACTGGGGTGGCAGAGTGGGCTAAAGAACGGTGATGGATTAAACCCAGATCAGTTGACTGGGGGTGGGTGTTTGATTTGCTCAAACGCTCCGTCCATCATCCCTTTTGGTATTGCTTCATCGAAGATTCAAACAATACTTTTTGATCAATAAAAATACTTTATTACCACTTCTTTCTTGATTTCATCATCAATTTATTGATAAATGTTTTAAGACTTCATAATCCAAACATATTCCTTTGTGGGCATGATATCCAAATTCTTAAAAAAACCCAATGCATTTCGGGTCTAGGCTGACCCTTCATCTGGGGTTCAATAGTCGGGGAAATTTGGCTACGACGAGTCCATGTTCGATGAACGCTAGGCGCGAATGGTTCCTCAATCAAGAGACCATCCGTCGGGATCCCAGGCAGGGCACAGAATAGGTGCACAAGGAGGGCGAGGGCGCCTGACAAAAGTTTGACTATATCCAACTCCCCCCGACGGGATTCATGGGGCAGGATATATCTTTGTCCCATATTACATTTGCTTTTCAGAGAATGCTGAGGATTTAAAACCGTAAGTGTGCGGTTTCATCGTGACACAGGGACGGGTGCACCTTAGCGTATGCATACCTCTCGTGTCATTCTTGGTCCTGAAGAAAGCCTCGCGAATATGCAAACTGAGACTGAAACATGTAGACCGTAGTTTTGTCACTTATTTCACACATTGGATGTCACAGGCCAAATTACACCTGACAGGACATCCCCCTTGGTTTTAAACGTTCCTTATCGCCCCATTATAATAATCTTACGGAGCAAAAAGGACAATTTAAAGTTTTTCTCACCACTATTCATGTTGCACAAAAAACCCAGCTCCGCTGTAATCAGGTGTTGTAGCACACCCGAGCAGCATTTGTCTACTCGGGTGGGGACCCTATGATGAAGCATGTAACCAACTAGGTTGGTGAGTGAGTGAGGGTTCTTTTTAAAGAAATTGACATTCTTTGTTCCTCCTTTCATCCAATGCACTACCCTGTGCATCAGGTGGAATAACTCCTTTTATTGATGACTTTATTGAAGTACCCAGGGGGACTGGGAGCAGTTCCATGTTACCCATTTTCTCTCTCAGTGTTTGATTGTAAAAATACGTCCATCCATACACACATAAAAGTAGTTTCAGTTGTCCGTCTCCATCCATTGGTCTGTTCGATGATATTCACTCTATGCTTCCACCCACCGGAGCCGGTAGCGTGGTGCGGTGTGGCAGCCGTCTCATACCACTGGCTGTCGTGCACTGTGAGGGACGCACTGCGAATGATCACGTGCGTACAGTTGCCTGACAACGAGTGCACTTCAGTGCAAGAGCTGCTGTTCCTAGGTTGCTAGCCAGTGTTTTGCACTCTGCATGGGTTTGCTATTTTTTTTTAAATGCATAAGAAGCATACCAAGGCCAGGCTTGTTTTCATTGTGTAAGGTTTGGGTCACTCCAGGTCTATTTCAGCCATGGCATGATGCCTTTGAGGGAAGAGTGGCTCTAAGCAGCAAAACTCCTCCTTCTACTGTAGGGTAACCCAAGACGCCATCTACAACCACCCTATGGCCCCCTATCCTGTACATATATGGGGTACTCGAAGGTTTAGATTGGGATTAAACATTGGCCCGAGCTCGTAAAAAAATGTGGCCCACATTTGCATATAGCCTTTCTGCAAAACACTGCTTTGGCAAAGTTTTATAAAACGAAGAGGGGGGTGTCTCTGAGAGAGGCATGTTTTCTTACCTTTACTTAGATTTAAAAAATGCATGTATTAGTTCACACTGGTGAAACACACCTGAAAACAAGTGAAACCACTTCTGCTCAGGCCCCCAGACCCCCGCTCAATCTGCATACATTAATGGGCCAAACCCAGCGAGAGAAAGGGAGGTACACCTCTGCCCCTTGATAAAAGGGAGGTAATGGACACCCATCTGCCTCAGGAAAGGCCACTCAGGGCCCCACAGGCAGCATCTGAACCAGGGCTCGAGTCGGGGTACCACGCGGGTGGACGGCGTCCCCCCACTTATTTTATCGGGAGCTCGATAACTATAAACTGCAACTGAGTGCAAGCCACCTTTCGTGATGTCACTTCCTGTCGTGACGTCAGCATCCCCCCCACTTCTTTTTTCAGGACTTGTGCCCTGATCTGAACACATCAGACTCTGCCCACATCAGCCCCCCAGGCTGCTAAAAAGCAGCCCACAGCTGGAACTCCGATACCGGCCCCTTGGCCATTGCCCGAGGGTCCCCTTACCAATCCGACCCTGCATACTCGCGTGTTCCATACAAGCTATATATTGTATATGTACTTGGCGTAGACTTGAGGGATGCAGCAGTAACTAAAGAAGCCATCATGGCCGGCAGGATGCTGCCCTCTTGGAAGGGGTCAGTGATGTCACGACGAGTCTTCGCACCCTCTGCTCTTTTTCATAATGTCCAACTGTCCCTATAGAGACTCACACCCACTTCAGCCTCCCTCCTCGAGTGACCGTTCGACAGACCCCGTTTGATGTTGAATCAACATCACTGCATCGCTCTATGGAAGCCATTGAGAATTATCAACACGCCTTTAATTCCTTTGCTCTTAGTTCTGATCATCTTTTCGTTATTTACTAACCAGAGCAGTAAATCACAGTATTTTCTTGTAGCCACAACTTTAGAACAGCTCCCTAGTAAAATGTTTGAAATTCTGTATTTTATTGTACAGCTTTTATTCATAAGTACAGTTCATAAATCCATTGCTCTGCTTAAAACTATTTTCAAGATATAAGTTATCTAAGTTGTTATTTTTGTGGTGTAAAAATTCCCTCCCTCATAAGATTCACATAACACTAATTAACCATCAGTATTTCCGCACGCCAGTGCTTGTTTTCCACGTTTTGCATTGACTGTGGGACTGGGTGTGTTGTGCCAGTCGTCTGAGCTTGTCGTGCTCGGTTGGACCCCTCACGGTGAGGGGTGCGCGTAGGCTGGTATCCTATACCTGTGTGAATGTTTGAGCATGTGATGTAAGCGCCTAGTTACAAGCACAGGTGCTTTGATGCCCCGCATCTCACGAACGACCACCGGAGGAAGATCCTTCTCCCACCACGCCGCCAAAACCAGGAACACCCTCTCCACCCACCTACGGCAGACCCAAGACCTACTCGCCTTCAGAAGACACCTCAAAACTTGGAACACCCTCCCTACCCACCCACGCAGACCCAAGACCTACTCGCCTTCAGAAGACACCTCAAAACCTGGAACACCCTCCCTACCCACCTACGGCAGACCCAAGACCTACTCGCCTTCAGAAGACTCCTCAAGACCTGGAACACCCTCCCCACCCACCTACGGCAGACCCAAGACCTACTCGCCTTCAGAAGACACCTCAAGACCTGGAACACCCTCCCGTCCCACCTACGGCAGACCCAAGACCTACTCGCCTTCGGAAGACTCCTCAAAACCTGGAACACCCTCCCCACCCACCTACGGCAGACCCAAGACCTACTCGCCTTCAGAAGACTCCTCAAAACCTGGAACACCCTCCCTACCCACCTACAGCAGACCCAAGACCTACTCGCCTTCAGAAGACTCCTCAAGACCTGGAACACCCTCCCTACCCACCTACGGCAGACCCAAGACCTACTCGCCTTCAGAAGACACCTCAAAACCTGGAACACCCTCCCCACCCACCTACGGCAGACCCAAAACCTACTCGCCTTCAGAAGACTCCTCAAAACCTGGAACACCCTCCCTACCCACCTATGCAGACCCAAGACCTACTCGCCCTCAGAAGACACCTCAAAACCTGGAACACCCTCCCTACCCACCTATGGCAGACCCAAAACCTACTCGCCTTCAGAAGACTCCTCAAAACCTGGAACACCCTCCCCCACCCACCTACGGCAGACCCAAGACCTACTCACCTTCAGAAGACACCTCAAAACCTGGAACACCCTCCCTACCCACATACGCAGAACCAAGACCTACTCGCCTTCAGAAGACTCCTCAAAACCTGGAATACCCTCCCCCACCCACCTACGGCAGACCCAAGACCTACTCACCTTCAGAAGACACCTCAAAACCTGGAACACCCTCCCTACCCACCTATGGCAGACCCAAGACCTACTCGCGTCAGAAGACACCTCAAAACCTGGAACACCCTCCCTACCCACCTACGCAGACCCAAGACCTACTCGCCTTCAGAAGACACCTCAAAACCTGGAACACCCTCCCCACCCACCTATGGCAGACCCAAGACCTACTCGCGTCAGAAGACACCTCAAAACCTGGAACACCCTCCCTACCCACCTACGCAGACCCAAGACCTACTCGCCTTCAGAAGACACCTCAAAACCTGGAACACCCTCCCTACCCACCTACGGCAGACCCAAGACCTACTCGCCTTCTGAAGACTCCTCAAGACCTGAACACCCTCCCCACCCACCTACGGCAGACCCAAGACCTACTCGCCTTCTGAAGACTCCTGAAGACCTGAAACACCCTCCCCACCCACCTACGGCAGACCCAAGACCTACTCGCTTCAGAAGACTCCTCAAGACCTGGAACACCCTCCCCACCCACCTACGGCAGACCCAAGACCTACTCGCCTTCAGAAGACTCCTCAAGACCTGGAACACCCTCCCGTCCCACCTACGCAGACCCAAGACCTACTGGCCTTCAGAAGACACCTCAAAACCTGGAACACCCTCCCTACCCACCTATGCAGACCCAAGACCTACTCGCCTTCAGAAGACACCTCAAAACCTGGAACACCCTCCCGTCCCACCTACGCAGACCCAAGACCTACTGGCCTTCAGAAGACACCTCAAAACCTGGAACACCCTCCCTACCCACCTATGCAGACCCAAGACCTACTCGCCTTCAGAAGACACCTCAAAACCTGGAACACCCTCCCGTCCCACCTACGCAGACCCAAGACCTACTCGCCTTCAGAAGACACCTCAAAACCTGGAACACCCTCCCTACCCACCTACGCAGACCCAAGACCTACTTGCCTTCAGTAGAGACACCTCAAAACCTGGAACACCCTCCCCACCCACCTACGGCAGACCCAAGATCTACTCGCCTTCAGAAGACTCCTCAAGACCTGGAACACCCTCCACACCCACCTATGGCAGACCCAAGACCTACTCACCTTCAGAAGACACCTCAAGACCTGGAACACCCTCCCGTCCCACCTGCGGCAGACCCAAGACCTGCTCACCTTCAGAAGACTCCTCAAGACCTGGAACACCCTCCCTACCCACCTACGGCAGACCCAAGACCTACTCGCCTTCAGAAGACTCCTCAAGACCTGGAACACCCTCCCCACCCACCTACGGCAGACCCAAGACCTACTAGCCTTCAGAAGACTCCTCAAGACCTGGAACACCCTCCCCACCCACCTACGGCAGACCCAAGACCTACTCACCTTCAGAAGACTCCTCAAGACCTGGAACACCCTCCCTACCCACCTACGGCAGACCCAAGACCTACTCGCCTTCAGAAGACTCCTCAAGACCTGGAACACCCTCCCCACCCACCTACGGCAGACCCAAGACCTACTCGCCTTCAGAAGACTCCTCAAGACCTGGAACACCCTCCCTACCCACCTACGGCAGACCCAAGACCTACTCGCCTTCTGAAGACTCCTCAAGACCTGGAACACCCTCCCCACCCACCTACGGCAGACCCAAGACCTACTCGCCTTCAGAAGACTCCTCAAAACCTGGAACACCCTCCCTCCCCACCTACGGCAGACCCAAGACCTACTCGCCTTCAGAAGACACCTCAAAACCTGAAACACCCTCCCTCCCCACCTACGGCAGACCCAAGACCTGCTCGCCTTCAGAAGACTCCTCAAGACCTGGAACACCCTCCCCACCCACCTACGGCAGACCCAAGACCTACTCGCCTTCTGAAGACTCCTGAAGACCTGGAACACCCTCCCCACCCACCTACGGCAGACCCAAGACCTACTCGCCTTCAGAAGACTCCTCAAGACCTGGAACACCCTCCCGTCCCACCTACGGCAGACCCAAGACCTACTCGCCTTCTGAAGACTCCTCAAGACCTGGAACACCCTCCCCACCCACCTACGTCAGACCCAAGACCTACTCGCCTTCAGAAGACTCCTCAAAACCTGGAACACCCTCCCTCCCCACCTACGGCAGACCCAAGACCTACTCGCCTTCTGAAGACTGTTCAAGACCTGGAACACCCTCCCGATCCCCCTACAGCAGACCCAAGACCTACTCGCCTTCGGAAGACTACTCAAGACCTGGAACACCCTCCCTACCCACCTACGGCAGAACCAAGATCTACTCGCCTTCAGAAGATTCCTCAAGACCTGGAACACCCTCCCCACCCACCTACGGCAGACCCAAGACCTGCTCGCCTTCTGAAGACTCCTCAAAACCTGGAACACCCTCCCTACCCACATACGGCAGACCCAAGACCTACTCACCTTCAGAAGACACCTCAAAACCTGGAACACCCTCCCTACCCACCTACGGCAGACCCAAGACCTGCTGACCTTCAGAAGACTCATCAAGAACTGGAACACCCTCCCCACCCACCTACGGCAGACCCAAGACCTGCTCACCTTCTGAAGACTCCTCAAAACCTGGAACACCCTCCCTACCCACATACGGCAGACCCAAGACCTACTCACCTTCAGAAGACACCTCAAAACCTGGAACACCCTCCCTACCCACCTACAGCAGACCCAAGACCTGCTGACCTTCAGAAGACTCCTCAAGAACTGGAACACCCTCCCCACCCACCTACGGCAGACCCAAGACCTGCTCGCCTTCAGAAGACTCCTAAAGAACTGGAACACCCTCCCTACCCACCTACGGCAGACCCAAGACCTGCTCGCCTTCTGAAGACTCCTCAAAACCTGGAACACCCTCCCCACCCACATACGGCAGACCCAAGACCTGCTCGCCTTCTGAAGACTCCTCAAAACCTGGAACACCCTCCCTACCCACATACGGCAGACCCAAGACCTACTCACCTTCAGAAGACACCTCAAAACCTGGAACACCCTCCCTACCCACCTACGGCAGACCCAAGACCTGGTGACCTTCAGAAGACTCCTCAAGAACTGGAACACCCTCCCCACCCACCTACGGCAGACCCAAGACCTGCTTGCCTCCAGAAGACTCCTCAAGAACTGGAACACCCTCCCCACCCACCTACGGCAGACCCAAGACCTACTCGCCTTCAGAAGACTCCTCAAGAACTGGAACACTCTCCCCACCCACCTACGGCAGACCCAAGACCTCCTCGCCTTCAGAAGACTCCTCAAGACCTGGAACACCCTCCCCAACCACCTACGGCAGACCCAAGACCTACTGACCTTCAGAAGACTCCTCAAAACCTGGAACACCCTCCCCACCCACCTACGGCAGACCCAAGACCTACTCGCCTTCAGAAGACTCCTCAAAACCTGGCTCTTCGAGGAGTAGCAGCACCCCCCTCCCCTTTGCGCCTTGAGACCCTCACGGGTAAGTAGCGCGCTCTACAAGTACAGTGATTGATTGATTGATTTGTTAGTAGAATGAGCCCATTTATAAAATGAGATTTGTTCCAATGCTGCTGCTGGTAACTACTGTGAATTCATGCTCCTGGGGCCACCTCCAGTGACTCCTCATTCCGCCCTTCATTCCTGTCTGGCCGGAAGCGTCAAGCCTACCGTACGCTTCCTAAGAGAAGCTCCCTTATGCGGCAGGATTGTTGAAGCCTTGATAGAGGGAGCTAGTTAACCCATCAAACATGAGTTAACCTGGTTCTGCAGCCCCTGTACTTTGCCCCGCACTGTGCAGAACCGGCCTTTAGCGCCCCCTCCGTTGTCACCCAGGCGTGGCATCCATCATGATTACCCCGCTTAAGAAGCCTCACGGCGCCCTGGCTCTTGCCCGGCCCCTGATAACTTCGAGTCATCAAGCCTTGGCCAGTGAAAGCCGCTCGGCCTCCTAATGTGATGGCTCCGCTCCAGATGAATGAACCATCTGCGGAATGAGATCAGGGCCGAATGAAACGGGCCCTTATTCAGCAGAACCCGCCCTAAACCCATCCATCCTCAGCCAATGTCGGGCCTTTAGGATACAAATTACAGCCCGATAGAGCCCGGCCGGCGCGGGAGATTCATTTACAGTTACTTGAGGAATGGTGCTCTCTGCCAGTGATGGAGTCACCGGACTGAGGACAAAGGATGCCGCTGGACCGGAAGGAAGCAGCATTTACTATCAGCCAATCCGCGTCCACACAAAGGCCTTTGTGTGTCTTTAAAAGAGTCCCTGGGTCAGGGGCTGCACCCGCAGCCTCAGTGACAGCTGCTTGCTCTGTGCCTGCTGGACACGGCCTCTGCAGTGGTGGGGCACGATTCACAGAACTAATTTAAGACAAAATCCTAAACTTACTACCATTTTGGTATTCACAGAAGGCATTTACTCATTTCAGTATTCACAGAAGGCATTTAGGAATCCTAAAGTTAGGAGTCCTAGCTTTACTACTCCTAAACTGAGAAAAATCCTAACTTTAAGACTTCGGTATTCACAGAAGGCAATTAGGAGTCCTAAAGGTAGGACTCCTAACTTCTGTGAATACTGAAATGAGTAAGGGGTAAATGTATCAAGCCTTTTGCGATTCGCAAAGGCCGGAATTCTGCGAATTTCAGCCTTTCCGAATCGCAAAAGGCTTTTTTGCATTTTTTGATATGTTTCAAAAAATCGCAAAATAAGGAATCGCAAAAATTTGCGATTCCTTATTTTGCTTAAGCATTTAAGGAATCGCAAATTTTGCAATTCCTTAAATGCGATGTATGTATGTTTTAGAAATTGCGAATTTGGGTTAAGAAATCGCAAATTACCACCAACTTGTAGTTGGTGGTAATTTGCGATTTCTTTTAAAAATGCCCTATTTGGCATTTGTGAAGGTGGCATGCGACGGACATACATGCCCATAGGGCATGTATGTGCGCCATATGGACACACATGTAAATTTCAGGGGTGCAGCAGGGTGTCTTTGAGACACCCCTGCACCCTTGAAATAATTCTCAATGTGCGATTAGCAAATTGCGAATCGCAAATTGAGAATTATTTCACAATCATTCCTATGGGCCTCCTGGCCCATAGGAATGCATTGGAAATTATTTCTTAATTGCGAATTCGCAAATTGCGAATTCGCAAATAAGGAAGACTAAGAAATTGCTAAAAAATAGCGATTTTCTACATACATTCCATTTTGCGATTTCTAAATAGCGATTCCTTAAAAATCGCTATTTAGAAATCGCAAAATGGAATCTTGATACATCTACCCCTAAGTGTCTTCTGTGAATACAAAATGAGTAAGTGCCTTCTGGGAATACCAAAATGGTAGTAACTTTAGGATTTTGTCTTAAGTTAGTTCTGTGAATCTGTCCCGTAATGTCTGTGGGACCCCATTCTTTCAAGGGCCTCTGAAATATCACATATTTACAGGTCTCCCGGCGGTATAGTATTTTATTTTTAAAACTTTTAAGTCTGTATTTAACCATATTTATTTTATTTTTACTTTATCTGTATATATCAACGTTTAATTTATGCTTATTGAAAAAATGACGTGGCAACTGGTGTATTCCGCTTTTATTTCATTGTCAAGGGCACCCTCGCACGAGGAAGGCACACGGGTTTTCGGGCAGAAAGACCACGTTTGCGATGCATCTTTCACAGCAATAGACTCGTGGTCAGCGTTGCATTGTGGTGCAAACACACGGACGCTTGCAGCTCTTTAACCCTTCATTAGTAGACCGAGCCCCTTGTCACGCCCCTTTCTGTCACTCAGAACAGCCGGTGACCCGCAGTCATGAGTGACAGCCTTGAAAATAACTAAAAAGTCGTATTTTCTGTGTTTTCCCACATTTACAAATAAAGACGGAAAGAAAAGTGGTTTTCAGTCACACGTTGTGCACACGGTGGTTTAAAGCTATGACACTGCTTAGACATTTTATCAATCATGTGTCATTGACACGCGTGCACACACAAACGTGCACACACACGCACACACACGTGCACACACACACGCTCACTTTCTCTCCCCCACTCAGCAAGGGGCCATCTTGCTCAGTTTAACTCTAACCCTCGACTCGAGGCCTCTCTTCATTTCACATCCCATGGGGTTTGGTACTCAACACTGGGCTCTGCCCCCCCTTCTAGACCGTCAGGTCACAGCAGTGAGTCTGCCCTCCTCTGCAGACCCCTGCTGAGACCCCCCTGTGGGGTGTCCATCAGATCCACCCGGCCACCACAGCAGAAGCATCTCTGAAGCTCCCCAGTGGAGCACACACACGGTGGGGGGGGGCTGCTTGCAATGAGTCTAACCCCCAGCGGCGTAGGAAGGGGGGGGTGGTGGGTGCGGGCCGCCCCGGGTGTCATCCCTGAGGGGGGGGGGTTTACAAAATGGCAAAAACATGTATTTTAAACATATATTTTTTGCCATTTTGTCAAGCCGGGGGTGACAAGAAACATTCCGCACTGGATAGCACCTGACCAGGCACCGCCCCTGCTAACCACTGGCATTCGCTCTGGGGCCACTCCAAACTATCGTTTTTTGCTCCCCACGCCACCCCAGTTTAGACCCAGTCATATGTAAATCAGTCCTGGCCCTACTCCTGGGGGAACAGTGCAGCCTGGACTGCCAAGCCAGGTCACCCCTGACCCTGAACACCACCCGCCCAGGACTGGTGCCGCCCTAGTTATGGGCGCATCAGCCGGGTACAGCTTGGTTCCAGTGACACGGTGAGCATGAAACCCCCTTCCCATGTCTAGGACATGAAGCTTGGCCGTCATCATCCTGCCCCTCCCCCTTCATGACACTGGCCACCATCACAACGAAAAGTGACGTAACGTCATAAATACACAAATGTGTCGCGCTGCTCCGCCCCCAGCACTGCTCACAGCACTGTTTATCTTGGCACCAGCCCGCCCATGTTCCGCACGTTGTACCGTGTTACTGTGCTCAATGCTCCTGGTACGAGGCCGGACTGTGTGACGTTCTGAAGCCTCATGGCTGTAGTGATCTGCTGATCACTGTTCTAGCTGTTGCCAGCACCAGCCACTCCCTGAGGGCTGGCTTACACCCCACAACCATCCAGCACAGGCGTCACTGGACATGTCACCCTGCCAATAAAAGCACGTGCCCTGGGCTTACACCCCACAACCATCCAGCACAGGCGTCACTGGACATGTCACCCTGCCAATAAAAGCACGTGCCCTGGGCTTACACCCCACAACCATCCAGCACAGGCGTCACTGGACATGTCACCCTGCCAATAAAAGCACGTGCCCTGGGCTTACACCCCACAACCATCCAGCAAAAGCGTCACTGGACATGTCACCCTGCCAATAAAAGCACGTGCCCTGGGCTTACACCCCACAACCATCCAGCACAGGCGTCACTGGACATGTCACCCTGCCAATAAAAGCACGTGCCCTGGGCTTACACCCCACAACCATCCAGCACAGGCATCACTGGACATTTGACCCTGCCAATAAAAGCACGTGCCCTGGGCTTACACCCCACAACCATCCAGCACAGGCATCACTGGACATTTGACCCTGCCAATAAAAGCACGTGCCCTGGGCTTACACCCCACAACCATCCAGCACAGGCATCACTGGACATTTGACCCTGCCAATAAAAGCACGTGCCCTGGGCTTACACCCCAAAACCATTCAGCACAGGCGTCACTGGACATGTGACCCTGCCAATAAAAGCACGTGCCCTGGGCTTACACACCACAACCATCCAGCACAGGCATCACTGGACATTTGACCCTGCCAATAAAAGCACGTGCCCTGGGCTTACACACCACAACCATCCAGCACAGGCATCACTGGACATTTGACCCTGCCAATAAAAGCACGTGCCCTGGGATTACACCCAACAACCATCCAGCACAGGCGTCACTGGACATGTCACCCTGCCAATAAAAGCACGTGCCCTGGGCTTACACCCCAAAACCATTCAGCACAGGCGTCACTGGACATGTGACCCTGCCAATAAAAGCACGTGCCCTGGGCTTACACCCCAAAACCATCCAGCAAAAGCGTCACTGGACATGTGACCCTGCCAATAAAAGCACGTGCCCTGGGCTTACACCCCACAACCATCCAGCACAGGCGTCACTGGACATGTGACCCTGCCAATAAAAGCACGTGCCCTGGGCTTACACCCCACAACCATCCAGCACAGGCGTCACTGGACATGTCACCCTGCCAATAAAAGCACGTGCCCTGGGCCAGTTCTACACCACAACCATGTCTGTGTCCAGTCACTTTAGGGTGAATGAGGGACTCGGGCCCTGCACTAAACATTACAATGGCTTCTACCCTTGTCCTTCCCCACTTCCAGAAGTCAGGGCAGAACTTACAAGAGCAGAAGGGAGCGCTCCGTCCCAAACCAGGATGTCCGACCCATGTTGGACGGGGCATCTGGAACCAGGAAGGAGTGGACTTTGCTTTGCGGGTCCTTCCAAATGTAGGCAACTTTTTGATAAAGTGTGAAATATCCCAAATTAATCGCCCACTGAGGCATAATGAATTATTCGAATGGTCCCACCCCTACCAAGGGCTTCCGAATGATGACTACACATAGAACGGAGCACAAACAAAGCTACTTACACACACAGGCGTGCGTGCACGCACGCACACACACCTATGTTCTCCAACAGACAAGAGGCTGCCGCGCACTGCCGTCAGCACAGACTCTTCACTCATTACTCTAATTACTCTCAGAATATCATAAACCATACTGAACGCCCATTATGAGAAGTCCCTGCAGTACTTCGAAATATCTTACAAATATTTAACAGGCCTTTGTTAAACATCTAATGAATACAAAATACTTTCCATGGGGGGGGTGTGGGGGGGTTTGCATGCTGCCGGCCTCATTACCAGCACTTGGCAGGAAGTTGATTAGGGATGGCATTAGGATAGCTGCTAATTAGCCCTCGGTGGCAGGGCGCGTCAAACGCGGCTCTTCACTCCGAGTGGCCTCAAGAGGAGGCCCGCGGCAGCTGAGAGCATGGCGGGGTGGGAGGGTTCAGGCGGCGCGCCCCACGTCCATTGCAGAAGTCGCTGTTGGACCTTCGGTTAGGGACGCGCTTCTGAAAAGGTCTTCGTGTTTCATGAGGTGACGCCATCTCCGGCGCTCGATTCGTAATGGACGTAGAGCCCACGATTGTCGGACACGCAGGGGCGGCTCCTCCGCTAAGGCGCCCGAGTGTAGCCCCACTGCGCTGCCAGCAGTTCAAAAAGGAAAAATGAAATGCATTGTTTTATCATTTTATTTTTCTGTCGTTGCTCAGCTGGTTAGGGGCAGGGCTGGGTTGTCACAGAGGAGCAGGGGGAGGGGTGGGGAGCGCTGACTTAAGTGCGCATGATGGTTTGGCCGGCCATTGTAGGAGGGCCAAGCAGTTAGGCACATTTTGCATGTTCACCACCAGGCTGCATTGTGCAGCCAGGGGGGGGGGAGGAAACAGCCTCCCAGTCCCTCTATGTGCACCGAACCATGGTACTCAGACCAATCACAATGCTGCTGTAACGCAGCACTGTGATTGGCTAGGGGAGCCTGTGTGTTTCATGCTTACTGCTGCTGGACTCCTGGAGGCGAGTGAAGAGGATGAGAGGCTGCAGCTGGCAGGCACTCGGGGATGAGCCTGTTTGCTACTCCCTCTGATCGGGACTTTGCAGCACACTGTGCGCACTACTCACTTCTAACACCAAGGGCCACGCCCCCATGCAAATGAGGGAACACCCTCTGACACCACCATCTCTATTAGTATTACAGAAGGGGATGCACAAGTGTCTCCGGACCCTTCTGTCATACCAAAGTGCCCCAGGGGCACGCTAACTGGGCACAAATGCCCGTTGTGCCCCTTGGGCACTTCATTAATATGGCCCCAGGTGCCCTATCTCCAGAAGTTCTCATATTCTGTGGTCTCCTGCTCGATCTGCAGAAGGTCTCATATTCATTGGCCTTCTGATCTAGCTCCAGAAGTTCTTATATACCACAGTATCATAATCTGTCTCCAGAAGTTCTTATATTCCTTGGTCATCTGCCCTGTATCCAGAAGGTCTCATATTCCACAGCCTCCTGCTCTAGCTCCAGATGCTCTCATATTCCACAGCCTCCTGCTACAGCTCCAGATGTTCTCATATTCCATGGCCTCCTGCTCTAGCTCCAGATGCTCTCATATTCCACAGCCGCCTGCTCTAGCTCCAGATGTTCTCATATTCCACGGCCACCTGCTCTAGTTCCAGATGTTCTTATATTCCACGGCTTCCTGCTCTAGCTCCAGATGTTCTCATATTCCACGGCCTCCTGCTCTAGCTCCAGATGTTCTCATATTCCATGGCCTCCTGCTCTAGCTCCAGATGCTCTCATGTTCCATGGTCTTCTGCTCTGTTTCCTGATGTTCTCATATTCCATGGCCTCCTGCTCTAGCTCCAGATGTTCTCATATACCACGTCCTTCTGATCTAGCTTCAGAAGTTCTTACATTCCATGGTCACCAGCCCTGTTTCCAGAAGTTCTAATTTTCCACAGTTTTCTTCTCTGTCTCCAGAAGTTCTCATATTCCATGGCCTCCCGGTCTTGGCCTCCACACCATGTCAATGGTCGATACTTCCCGAGTTAAACACGCACCTTGAACCCATGACCTAACAATGGGGCAGAATCTCCTTATTTTAGCAATAATTGAAAGGTGGTTAAACAAAGGCAAATACTGTTATCATACTGTCTACTCTTCTGTTGGCCGCTTTCACGGTGGAAGGGGAGGAGCAAGTGTGCTAAATAAGCGCCCGTCCCGCTTCAGCAATATCAAGTGACCTGAATAATTAAAGCTAAAAATCTACGGTTGACTTATTCTCTTTATCCAAGTACTGATGATACTGACTATGTACGCATCCTCTGATGTGGAAGCATCTTTTACCTTTGACCTTTCCCCACTGGAGTTCTAGGTGACCATTGAACCGCCACAGGTCCCGCTGTTGGAAGATTCTAAATGTTGGTTTCAGGCCCGCCTTGAAGGCATTGCCACCACATCGAATATGAGTACATCCTCCCTCAAGCATTAGGTGATAAGCTCCACCCACTGAGCAGTTTTTATGTTTAGCCTCACTTTTTCTGCACTCAGTCTGATTTCCACTTCTTTCTTTTTTAAGTTTGAGTTTATTGAAGAACAAAAAGAACAGAAAATGAAGACTTCTAATTTGCTTCTGTTGACATTGTCCAACTGCATCGTTTTTTTAATCTCTCATTTCAAAACTGCTGCCTAAACCCCCTTGGCCCCTCCCCCCAAATGACACTTCTATCTAGGGATTTGGCTGAACTTAATCTTCAACCTCCACACCACAATCCAACTCCCTGCCTTATGGCCACAGATGTTCATGTAGCTAACAACCAATTTTCCACCTGGATAGGTAGAGCGCCAGCCGCCATGGCCCGATTCCTCGCAAAGCGCGCCGTCTCGGAACTAAACCAGGACCATGGATTTTCCGCGGATCCGGCAGTGTTGGAACCTCGTGTTCGCAAACCTGAACGGATTGCGCCCTGAAATGATTACTGCAATGCTCAAAGGCTTTTAAATCGGTATAAAGTGAATACAAAAAAGTTCTCGCTTCAGCTAGTAACTCATCCTTCGCTCAGCGAATATAGATTCAAATATTAAAACAGAAAGAAATGGGTAAAGTCGCTGACGAGCTCTCCACTCAGATAGATGCCTCACCTTTCCAAGGTTCTCACAAAAAAATTCTTAACAGCTCTCTGTTTATTTTTATTCTAATTTTCAGAATAGGTGGGAGGATCCCAAAATCTTTTAATTCCACCCAAAACCTTCCACAGTACACCCTCTGCTGCTTTCTCCAACTGTTTACCAACCTTTTTGTAAGCTGGCCTTAAAGACTTTTATGGAACTTACATCAACCCTGAGAAACTTGTGCCCAATAACTTTAGAAGGGATTTGTCCTGTTATCTCTCTCCTTCTCTTGAACTCAGTCAATCAATGACATCTGCAGTGGATCCAGCTCAACTCACCCATCCCTGGTGACCCCTTTACTTAATCTCACTGCTTGTCATCTGACCCTCTTCAACGCTGCTGGTCTTTTAATGCTCATTGAAGGAGCTGCAACTGATCACAGTCAGCATTATCTAGAAGGTAACAAGCGCCTTGATCATTGTCAGGCAGGCTTCCATGCGCTTCGGCTGACCAGTGGAGATCAGTGCATCCCAGTTTTCTTAGAAGAGCTGTTCACTTTTTAGAGTTACAAACTTTCTCGACACCGCCAACTTTAATGGAATGAAGCAGGCGTTTTTTTGTGATGTAACTGAAGCAGGGTGTGATAGCCACTGACATTTACGGACAACGCATCTCCCATTGAAATGGCCACTACATGTGCACAGACACAGTTTTCCTGATGAAACTTCACACACAAATGATAATGTATGGAGATTGCGTTTCAGTGCATAGGTATCATGTGTGCATTACCAAGAAAAAGTGCCTGCATCCAATTAAAAACTTAGAGGCATATTACCAAGGGCTTCATCGCTGCTTTAGGTGCACTTTTTGCGGCTAAAGCGGCAAATTTTTTATCGCCCTATTGGCAAGCTGTCGCTAACAGCAGTTAGCGACAGCTTGTAGGGGATAGCGAGCGGTTTGGGGCTCACTTTGCAGGTCAGCAATATTTATCGCTAATGACATGAAAAGTGGGCATACCCAACCTGTTAGCACTAAGCGCAATTATTGCCAGAATCAAACGCCTGCTCCAAACCTTACTTACCTGTGTTGTCAATGGGGGGTGGATTGTCATATTAGGTCCCCATTGGTGTTAATGCGTGAATATCACTGGATTTCCAGCGATATTCATGCATTTAGCCGCTATCGCTGGATATTTTATCGCATTAGAGATAAACCTTGCTAATAACGTGTTATCTCTGCGATATTATCCGGCGATGGGCGGCAATAAAAAAAACGCGCTAAGCGCGTTTTGCGGAAAATACCACATAACCTTGCTAATATGCCCCTTAGTTCCATCACACTTCAGAATAACAAAAAATGTGCTTTATTATAGCTTTTGTGACTACAGACTGTACAGTTCATTTCCATTTTGTTTTGTTACAAAAACATGACATTCTACAGCCTTTCCTTTTACACTCCCTGTATTCACTTTACTTTTCTTTTCATGACTGCAGGAGTTTGTAAACACCAATCCCCATGCTAAAAACATAAGCAACAATTTGTCATAAGACATAGCCTAACATTTGACCTCTGTTTTGAAACACAGCAAATGTGACATGATAAATAGAGATTTTAGAGGCATCTTAATTTATTTCTGGTACTTTCGCGACCCACAAAATTCAGTCTATGACCAGCCGACAATTTGGGACACACTGGCCTGCAACAGAATTGGTGATTGTTCCTTTCTATCACAACCAAAGTGTGATCCATGGGCAGCAACACTGGGTTTTATCCTCAGGGTCTTTTTGATTGGATGACTTGAGCCCAGCATGAAATCCATGTTTCTGATTTGATGCAGGAACTTGTCTGGTTCGCGGCTAAACATGTTCTCCTCGCCCTGTTCCTTTCATCTTAACGCAGTACAAAGAACTCTTCCGGCACTGTGGGAGGAGTTCCTGATATCGTGGAGTCGGGAGTGGACTGTGGCGACGCCTTGTGCCTCATTTATGAAAAGTGACGCATCGCTGCGTGAAAACAGTGATGCGTCACTTTTCATTGTGCCCTCCTTGCGACACCAAGGATGTGTCATATTTGCAGTATGCTGCATCATGTCGCAAGGAGTTACAGATACGTCAGTATTTCTGACGTATCTGTAGACGCAAAAATGACGTATTGCTGGAGTGTGTCACGAAAGTGAAGCAACTCCAGCAATGTGTCCTTTGTGAAAGGGCCTGCATCCGCCTTACGTCTGCTCTGTGGCAGGCGTAAGAAATTGACGCATTTAAGTCCTAGAAGTGGCGCTGTGAAATCTCCTAGATTTCACTGCGTCACTTCCATGACCCTTTCTTGCGTCAATAAGCCCCCCCTTGCATACATTATACCTGCCGCAGGTATAATGTGGCACAGGGGTTTACAAAGTGACGCATCTACCTAGATGCGTCACTTTGTAAATATGGCGCAGCAAGGCGCATTTTTTACGCCACTGGTGAGTCACAAAAAGTGACGCACCAGCTGCGTAAAAGTGGCGCACAACCTCATAAATGAGGCCCCTTGTGTCTGGGCACCCCGGTGTCTGCCTCATCCCGAACACAGGGGTTGAGTGTTGCTGTGTTTGAGAAGTATAGACCCCCTCCCTCTTGGCCTCTTTCATCTCACTTAGGAAGCCTCCACCACATCATTTTTAAAGTATGAAGCACAAAGGGCATATTATCAAGACAGGCGATAAAATTATCGCTGCTTTAGCTGCAGAAAACTGTTTCCTGCCACTAAAGCAGGGATAATTTTGTGGCCTGTCTTGATAATATGCCCCGATGTTTTCTTTAGTAATATGTGGTCCATCACCTTATTTCCTCGAGGTCAAGTTCCGCCATGTTGGACACTGCGTTGCTTCCAGATTTACTGTGCCTTTGTGTTGTCCGTGCATCGGAGAAGGCGACGCAAGAGCAGCGCAAACAGTAAGAAGCCACACAATGAGTAATTTGTGCCACTTTGCATGACTTTGGAAAGCAATGTAACACGACGCAACAGCTTGCGCTGGGTTACGTTACATTTCTAGCGTGATCCATGGGCGTTTCCGTGCGCCTACTTATAGATTTGAAGCAATTGCAGATTTACAACAGCTTGTAAACCAAGGATTGTGTGAAATCAGCATATTTCCACAATGGATTGTTTTGTGCAAGAATACAGACACCAAAGGCATTAGGGGGCATATTATCAAGAAACGGAGTTAAAATTATCGCCGATTTAGCTGCAGAAAACTGCCGCCAAAGCGGCGATAATGGGCTTGATAATATTCCCTTGTGAATTCCCATAGAAGCCCATGTTCCGGTGTGAACCTGGGCTTCTATTGGAATTCACAAGGACATATTATCAAGGCCATTATCGTCGCTTTAGCGGCAGTTTTCTGCTGCTAAAGCGGCGATAATTTTAACTCCGTGCTTGATGATATGCCCCAGGGGTGCAAGGGTACCTATGCTGGTGCTAGGAAGGAGAGCAGAAATACTCTATGGGGCTTATTCACAAGCCCTTGCGTCGCTGGTGCGTCTCTTTAATATGGGATAAAGTGAGTTGTCGGCGGCGAGAGGGGGTTGAAAATGAGACCTAAAAGTTTTGCAAATATGGAGCATTCCTGTTCTCTCCCTTTCACGTAACACAGCACAGAACGGTTCCTTATATAATAGTAAATGTGCCCAAAGTGTGTCTTCAGTGAGCTACAATGGAAGCGTCGGGAAGTGGGAGAGGCCGGTCTTCTGCCTTATTGGACACATTCTCCTCTAATTAACTTCAGTGAAACGCTGAAAACCCTGATTTCACACTTACTACACTGTTTCATGTATGTTTGATTTGTTATTTTAACACTTCAACCCTCAGAATGTAACAGGGGCATTTGAAGAATAGAACAACAATCTAGGACAGGCTGGGTAAGGTGTTGGGTAGAAATACACAGAAATACATTTTTATTACAGATATATCCACATAGATGAGCGTATAGATGTACTCACTTATTATAGCTTTTTTTAATACTTAGCAAGTGCCAGCGGTTCAGCTTCTAGGCGCCCCATAGAATCTTATAGGAAAGGAAGCATTCTAATATGTATGACTGTCATACAAAATAGAGGGAACTCAGCATCACAGGATAGAGAACTGAAGAGGTGGGGGAGGGGGAGCCGAGAGGCGAAGGGGGAGAGAGAAGGGTGCTGGGAGTGTTGTCAGAGGTCACGCATGTCAAAGGTTACAAGGTCATCCAATTGGCAACAAGAGAAGGGTCGGCCCTCATAGCTCCTGGCAGAGAGCTCTGGGTCCTTAAGGCCCTGTTCCTGACCTCTTCGAGCGCTGCTGGACTCTGGGACTTCTAAGCACCGAGGCCTCTGCTTCTTGACCACCTGAGATGCCGAGCACGAGGCTCATCCGTGGGGGTTTGTAATACTGGGGCTTCCGTTGGCAGCCAGTGTTTCCTGAAGTACTGGGATGACGTGGAAGTTTCTAGAAGAAGACTTTGTCTGGCTGGAAGGGTAGGGCGAATTTAAAATGGACGCACCTCACCCAGAATGGCATTGCCAGGTCCGATTATTGGGCCCGATTCACATTACTAACAAGACAAAATCCTACACTTACTACCATTTTGATATTCACAGAAGGCACTTACTCATTTTGGTATTCACAGAAGTTAGGACTCCTAACTTTACTACTCCTAAACTGAGAAAAATCCTAACTTTAAGACTTTGGGTATTCACAGAAGGCATTTAGGAGTCTTAAAGTTAGGACTCCTAACTTCTGTGAATACCGAAATGAGTAAGTGCCTTCCGTTAGTCCCCTGTGTGGCCCGTATGTGTGTGCCTGCAGAACTTGGTCTCTTAATGCTCCTTCTTCGATCTCTGCCCTGACGTAGTCTTCTCCGGTCAATCCCCCTCGTTGTAGACCATTGGTCTCTCGAGATATCACTATTTGGAATCTCAATATTAGATCCCTTCGGAAGCATCACTCAGAACTCCATGATCTTATAAGGGATGAGACACCTGACGTGTTTTTCATGACGGAAACATGGCTTCAGGAAGCGGACACGGCAGTTGTGAATCTTGCACTCCCTCCTGAGTACTCCATCTTCCCTCACAATCGGGCATCTAGGGGAGGCGGCATCGCTGTGGCCGTTAAGTCCTGTTACCCATATGACTGGAGGGTAGTGGATCTGGTAGGATGTGAAAGTTTTTTAGAATTTCTTTTAGCCATCATTTGACTTTCTCTGGCCTCTTAATCTACCGACCTCCCGGTTGTGACACTGCCTTTAGAAAGGCTCTCCCGGAATGTGTTAGTTATTTGGCTATGGGCTGCGCAAACTTCAGCATACTAGGAGATCTTAATCTTCATTTTGATTGCGGTCATAATTCGGCTATTAGCAGTACTTTGGCGGACCTGGAGGCTCTTCAGCTTAATCAGTCTGTTACCTTCCCCACTCATGTGGGGGGCCACATTCTTGATCCTTTTTTCATGAATTTGACTGGGGCTAAGGTGGCTAGGCCCAGCCCAGCTGCTTGGACCGATAACTTTTTAGTGAAAATTCTTCTTCTGATCAAAGAGCACCCATTTAAGCCCCTGGATAGAGTAGCGCTTAAACGCCACTGGAAGAAACTCAAACTGGAGGACTTCCATCATCTCCTGGAGGGCAACCCACTAGGCTCTTTTCTTAATGCTGACTCTGGGTATGACCTTTTCTGTGATTGGGTCTCTCGGTCCTTGGACGCATTGATCCCCGCTGTGTGGACTAAATGCCGTTCCAGAGAACCCAGCCCATGGTACGACAGTTCCCTGGTGCCGCTAAAACGAGCTTGCAAACAGGCAGAAAGGGACTGGCGGAAATCCTATGAGGCTGGGAAAAAAACTCTGTATTTTGCCAAAATTAAAACATACCATAGAGCAGTGTGTAGAGCCCGTGCAGCCTACTATTCCCAGGAATTTAGAAATAGTCTTAATCCGTCCAAGTTCATTTTTAAGGTCCTTAAGGACCTGACGGCTAAAAGAGCTACTGCGGCTGAAATCTGTTCAGTGGCTCATTGCGAAGATCTGGCCGCTTTTTTCATTGAAAAGGTCCAAGCTATTTATCGCGCTTTTTCCATCACTGAGCCTGTAGCTGAGCCCACCAGCCCTACATTGACCATTTGTGAGGCCTTAGCCTCATTCCCTAGTCTGCCGATGGAGACATTTCATAAGCTGGCCTATAAAATAAAATCTGGCTCGCCAGCGGATCCCCTGAGACCAGCCCAGTTCAGAGACTCTGCGGCTACTTGTCTCCCTCCAGTGCGCCACCGTATAAATTTGTCTCTCGCTTCGGGTGTCGTTCCAATTAAATGGAAACAGGCTGTTGTGACACCCATATTGAAAAAGGCTACTATGGACCCCCTTAAACTCGAGAGCTATCGCCCGATTTCTCTCCTCCCCTGGGCCGCTAAAATTGCTGAGGCCTTTGTGAATGGGGTGTTGTCGGAACATCTTGTGAGAGCAGGCATTCTGGATCCCTCCCAGAATGGCTTTCGTGCTGGCCACAGCACTGAAACAGCCTTGCTCTCAATGACGGAACATCTTCGTTCTGTGCTTGACTCTGGTCAGACTGCGGCACTAGTACTACTAGATCTTAGTGCCGCGTTTGATACGGTCTCGCACAGGATCCTACTCCAACGTCTCGAAGAGACGGGGGTTACGGGCATTGCACTCGACTGGTTCAGTTCCTTCCTTGCTGATCGGACCTTCAAAGTAGCCACCCCGCCTTTCGAGTCCAAGTCCTATCCGCTGGAGCTGGGTGTGCCCCAGGGTTCGTCGTTGAGTCCCACACTATTTAATCTCTATGTGAGACCGCTGGCGGCTGTCGTCTAGCATTGGGGCATGACTATGGTCTCTTATGCTGACGACACGCAGCTGGCGGTCGCTCTGAGTGGGGACTCCGACCTTGACGCCCCCAGATTCCGGGATGGACTCTTGGCGGTAGCTAGCTGGATGAACGTCAACTGTCTCCAGCTTAATGCTAAAAAAACTGAGGTCATGATTGTGGGCAAACGGACGGACCTTTGGGGTGATACACGGTGGCCCCCTGAGCTGGGTGCAACTCCTATTCCAGTCTCAGAGGTAAAAAACCTGGGGGTTTCGTTAGATCCTGCCCTGAGTTTTTGCGGCCACACTAAAAAAGTGGCGGGCACCTGTTTTGGCATCTTACGAGGGTTGAGACCTACTTTTAGGTTCTTTGATGCTTCCACCAGGCAGCTGGTCATACAGGCATCCATTTTATCTCGGCTTGATTACGCCAGTTCGCTCCTGTTGGGAGCCAACCAGGCTGAAATTGCCCGGATGCAACGTGTCCAGAACGCCGCAGCTAGAGCCCTGGTGGGTTTACCGAGGTTCTGCTCTGCGGAAAGTACCATCCGTTCGTTGCACTGGCTGCCAATGGCACAGAGGATCCATTTTAAGTCCCTGTGCCTCTCCTTCAAGATCCTCAAGTTGGCCTCTCCCCAGATCCTTGATAATCTTTTGGTACCTTCCGTGCACTCGCGCTCCTTGAGATCTTTGGGTCAAAACTTGGTGGTGGTCCCACGGTTCAGGCTGTGCAGGGCTGGAGGTTGGTCCTTTCGGGTTTTGGCTGCCAAATTGTGGAACTCTCTCCCGCCCCACATCCGTGAAATTAATGAGCTTCTGAAGTTTAGGAGAGCTATTAAAACGCATCTGTTCCCTCATATATTTTAGTATTCTGATCTGTGCGCTTTTGCCCTTTTACTTCTGTGTTGTGTTTGGGTGCTTTCTATGAAGCGCCGGGACGCCCCTTGGCTGAGGCAGCTGTGCGCTATAAAAGTGTTTTTAACATAACATAACATAACTGTGAATACCAAAATTAGTAAGTGCCTTCTGTGAATACCAAAATGAGTAAGTGCCTTCCGTGAATACCAAAATGGTAGTAAGTTTGTCTTAAGTTAGTTCTGTGAATCGGGCCCATGGTCTCTAGTGCCTAGAAATCCTAGGGTGTTTGTGTGAGCTACAGAGACATAAACACAATTAGGTGCAGCTGTACAGAAGCATCTTTCAATGCACCAGAACCCCAGTCTCAAGCTGTGAAGGTCGAGGCACTGGTCGCCAATGCAGTATTCCCGCTAAATGTACCGATTGTCTGCCCTGAGGTCCCATTGCAGAATTCCCCAGAATGCCCATTTCCTCACCGTGGGATGTCAAGGGACCTTTCTGCTCTCTTTGGGTGAACAGAATTTGGATTTCTTCCCTGCTTCTGGAGAGTTGTGTCTTCTCACCTTCTTAGGGAGCTGGTTCCTGAGCAGGTCATAGTTACCTTAAATCTGAAATAAGTTCCTCTCGTCGTTGGCGGTTCTCCCGTTGCCATGGACTCGGCGCTCAGGGCTCCTGCGCATGCGCATTCAGTGATGTGCCAAAGCACGGAGAGGATGACCCAGCCATGCTCCCCTTGGATCACCCCGGCTTCAGAATTATTTCCAGAACATGTTTAAAGAACCCTTTGAAACAGTCACCAGAAGCATGAGATCTGAAGGTCTCATGTGAGAGTCTTGGGGCTGCCAGGGCAAGGCGTGTGCCAAGGCTCTGCATGTGGAGGTCTTGGAGCAGAGACTCCCAGGGTAGGTGCCAACGCGTGTGCAAAGACTCTCTACTACAACTAGACATTCAGCCGAGATAGGGTCAGGTCAGAGCACATGCAAATGAAATCTACAAGTATCATGTGAAGGAGCATATACAACTGGAATCTACAAATACTCTTTGGACGACTTGGAGCAGAGCTGCCAGGGCAGGTGCCAACGCATGTGCCATGACTTTCTAGAGCTAGACGTTCAGTCACTCTATGCCAAAGTCAGGACACAGACACCTGGAACATACGCATGCCATGTGGAGATCTTGGAGAATACGCTACCTAGGGTGCTGCCAAAACATGTGCCATGACCTTCTAGAGCTAGATGTTCAGTCAAACTGTGCTAAGGTCAGGATACAGACACCTGGGGCCTCATTTATGAGGCCGTGCGTCACTTTTACGCCGCCGGTGCGTCACTTTTTGTAACGCACAAGTGGCGTAAAAAATGCGCCTTGTTGCACCATATTTATAAAGTGACGCATCTAGGTAGATGCGTCACTTTGTTAACCCCTGCGCAACATTATGCCTGCGCCAGGTATAATGTATGGAAGGGGGGCATATTGACGCAAGGAAGGGTCGTAGAAGTGACGCAGTGAAATCTATGAGATTTCACTGCGCCACTTCTAGGACTCAAATGCGTCAAAATCTTACGCCTGCCTCACAGCAGGCGTAAGATTGATGCAATCCCTTTCACATGGGACTTGCCCCATGTGAAAGGACACATTGCTGGAGTTGCGTCACTTTTGTGACACACTCCAGCAATGCATCACTTTTGCGCCTACAGATACGTCAGAAATTCTGACGTATCTTTAACTCCTTGTGCAATGATGCATCACACTGTAAATATGACGCATCATTAGGGTCGCAAGGAGGGCGCAGTGAAAAGTGACGCATCGCACCATTCATACAGCGATGCGTCACTTTTCATAAATGAGGCCCCTGAAATCTACGCATGCCATGGGGGGGTCTTGGAGAAGGCGCCGCTTAGGCATGTGCCAAGACTGTCTCTAGAACTAGACGTTCAGCCATGATTGGGTAAGGTCAGGACACAGACACCTGGAACATACGCATGCCATGTGGAGGTCTTGGAGAAGGCGCCGCTTAGGCATGTGCCAAGACTGTCTCTAGAACTAGACGTTCAGCCATGATTGGGTAAGGTCAGGACACAGACACCTGGAACATACGCATGCCATGTGGAGGTCTTGGAGAAGGCGCCGCTTAGGCATGTGCCAAGACTGTCTCTAGAACTCAACGTTCAGCCAAGATAGACACCTGAAATGCCATGTGCACTGATTGGTTAATGTACTACCTTTTCTGGATCTTTGTAATCCATCATCACCAGATCACAGGATCTAGAGTGGAGTAAGTAACTTTCACTGAAGGTGGGGCACAATGATGCATTATTATATTTTATTGTAGACCCATAGAATAAGGGAGAAGGGGCCCTGCCTATGTGTCAGATCAGAAGTGCTGCTGGGTCTCTGGCATACAAGGAGCCTTCCTATGGAATTACAAATACATACACCACACACACACACGCACACACACACTTCATAAACACATGGAAACACTAGGGATGGATGTAACTTGCATGATTTGCTATAGCATAATTAATTGAAATTATAGCTAAATTATGTGAGGTTATATGGAATTATGCCACGAGCAAAGCCCAGCTTTCAGCACTATTTCCAAAATGCACCCGAGGATGCATTTTGAACTCAGAAAATAGTGCTAAATGCAACAGAACACGAACAGCATCAGACGGAAGCTATTCATGCTCACTAGGTCTGTTCCAGTGTTCATGAAATAGGATTTTGTGTCAAATAGCTCATAATTATTTAAACAGGCATAGTTGCATAATTTTTGGTAATTTCAAATCAAAAGATTTATGCTAAATTACTCCAACCACTCTGGCATAATTAAAGTTTCAGCAAGGCCTAATACACACACAAAGAGACACAAATACACACAAAGACACATCCTCAAGTAGACTTTATGAGAAGCTGTAGCACTGATACAGCCACTTCCGTTCACACAAAATCATAGCTGAAGACCCGACACTTTAATGCAGATCGCCTGCAAGCCGTCATCACCTTCGACAAACACTGTCATGTCTTCCACCCTGGGCTCTTGTCCAGCACCTTTAATAGAAGTTGGAGGTTTTCACATTTGGAACAAACTGGCTCCTCCCCCACGCCTACAAATCTCTCCACAACATCGGACCCAAATACCTCAACGAAAGAGTATCCTTCCATGTACCTAAAAGGAACCTCTGATCCGTTGACCTGGCCCTGGCAGAGACCCCACACATCCACAGAACCAGAACAGGTGGAAGAGCCTTCTCTACATCGCAGCCGAGACCTGGAACGAGCTCCCAGTCAACATCAGACGCTCTCCTACTCTCCACACCTTCAGGAAAAGCCTCAAGACCTGGCTCTTCGACTAATCCATAGCTGCACCCCCCCACCAGCGCCTTGAGACCCTCACGGGTGAGTAACGTGCTTCATTAACCCCTGATTGATTGATTGACTGGCGAGTCCAGCACCACCGATGCCATGGCTTCACTTGTACAAGTCATGCAGTCCTTTCATTGGTCGGTTCCCTTCTCCCTCTAATGTCTTCTGCCCCTGAGATTATCCATTACACATAGAGGAGTGGGTTTTACAAAATTCCAAGGCCTGCGTGAAGAGTCTTTCTATCTATGTGTTGTGACATGGCACCAACGTCAGCAACTCTGGATGCTGCCCATCGGCCACCACGGGAGAGTCTTTGTATGTGGTTTGATGTGGTGCTGATATCACCAACTCTAGATGCTGGCTGCCGGCAAACACCATCCAGGCAGCCAACACCCCATGGGCAGTCAACTCCCCCACTTGCAGCCAACACCCCCACTAGCAGCCAACACCCCCACTGGCAGCCAACACCCCCTGGGCAACCAACTCTCCCATCGGCAGGCCCACACCCATTGGTAGCCAACTCCCCTAGAGGAAGCCCCCCCTCTAAAAGCAGCCAACACTCCCACAGGCAGCCAAGTCCACCACAGGCCTCCAACACCTCCTAGAGCAGTCAACTCCCTCACAGGCAACTAACACCCTCATGGGCAGCCAGTCCCGACCCCACCCCAAAGGCAGCCAACACCCCAACGGGCAGCCTACTCCACCACAGGCCGCCAGCACCAGCATGGGCAGTCAACTCCCCACAAGTGCCAACAGCCACACAGGCAGCCAATCCCCCACTATGTAGTATTAATACATATATTGCATTTATGTGTAAGTTTGACTCTTAAAGGCAAGAGGAGGCCCTTTCACATCACTCTCCTACTGTGCCCGCTTCTCCCACCCTCACACCCCTCGCACCCTCTTTTAAAACCTCTGCCTGCAACGGTCAAGAGCAGCAGCTTTCTGAACTAAGACAACTGGAGGAAAATGTATTCAACACACTGCATCGAAACCAGATGTTTGACCACAGCACCCAGCCAGCTGTGAAGCTGGATGACGCGGCCTGGGTCACGCGCTTCAGCGGAAGGAAGGTTCTAGACTGCATCAGTGACGTAGCTGTAATGTAATGTAATGTAAGGTGGATTTGTAGAGCGCTGCTTGTCACCCATGAGGATATCCAGGTGTTGTAGGCTCCTTGACACTAATGTCAGTCTCTCTGATTGGTTTGCACTATTCTAAATTCTGATATTGACCTAAAAAGTACATAAAATGGCTAAAATAAGCCTAATTTTCCTTGATGCGGAAGACATCCTCTCCTAAACAACTCTACAATCTGTGAACTCAAGGCCGGCTCCCTGCGGCGCCCGCAGATGCCAGGAATGTGGGTCGCCTTCTGGTCTGAATGCATGACGTGCCCGGGCACGGCTCGCCCCCAGCACGTGCTCCCCAGTGCCAGTTTCCAAGAACTGGCGGAACGCTTTATTCGTGTCTTTCATCTGAACCGAGGTAGAACCCCGTCGGCTGCTCCAGTGCAGACAGTGCGGTGTCAATGCACTGAATCCATGTGTGTGTTCTGGGCTGCTTCACTAAGTATACTGCGGTGCTGGTGCGCTGGTCTAACGCATGGGGTGGTCACTGCCCAGCTGAGTGCAGTGCAACGTTGCTGCAGAGACCCGACACGTGGGGTGATGACTGAGTGCAGTGCAACGTCACGACAGAGACACAACACGTAAGGTGATGACTGAGTGCAGTGCAACGTCACCTCAGAGAACCGACACATGAGGTGATGACTAAGTGCACAGCAACGTCACTGCAGAGACCCGACACAAGAGGTGATGACTGAGTGCAGTGCAACGTCACCTCAGAGAACCGACACGTGAGGTGATGACTAAGTGCAGTGCAACATCACCGCAGAGAACTGACACGTGAGGTGATGACTGAGTGCAGTGCAACCTCACTGCAGACAACCAACACGTGAGGTGATGACTGAGTGCAGTGCAACGTCACCTCAGAGAACCGACACATGAGGTGATGACTAAGTGCACGGCAACGTCACTGCAGAGACCCGACACAAGAGGTGATGACTGAGTGCAGTGCAACGTCACCTCAGAGAACCGACACATGAGGTGATGACTAAGTGCACGGCAACGTCACTGCAGAGACCCGACACGAGAGGTGATGACTGAGTGCAGTGCAACGTCACCTCAGAGAACCGACACATGAGGTGATGACTAAGTGCACGGCAACGTCACTGCAGAGACCCGACACAAGAGGTGATGACTGAGTGCAGTGCAACGTCACCTCAGAGAACCGACACGTGAGGTGATGACTAAGTGCAGTGCAACATCACCGCAGAGAACTGACACGTGAGGTGATGACTGAGTGCAGTGCAACCTCACTGCAGACAACCAACACGTGAGGTGATGACTGAGTGCAGTGCAACGTCACTGCAGACAACCAACACGTGAGGTGATGACTGAGTGCAGTGCAACGCAACGTCACTGCAGAGAACCGACATGTGAGGTGATGACTGAGTGCAGTGCAACGTCACTGCAGAGACCCGACACGTGAGGTGATGACTGAGTGCAGTGCAACGCCACCACAGAGAACCGACACATGAGGTGATAACTGAGTGCGGTGCAATGTCACTGCACAGACCCGACACGTGAGGTGATGACTGAGTACAGTGCAATGTCACTGCAGAGAACCGACATGTGAGGTGATAACTGAGTGCAGTGCAACGTCACCACAGAGAACCGACATGTGAGGTGATGACTGAGTGCAGTGCAACGTCACTGCACAGACCCGACACGTGAAGTGATGAATAAGTGCAGTGCAATGTCACTGCAGAGACCCGACACGTGAGGTATTGACTGAGTGCAGTGCAGCCTCACTGCAGAGAGCCGACACATGAGGTGATGACTGAGTGCAGTGCAACGTCACTGCAGAGAACCGACACGTTAGGGGATGACTGAGTGCATTGCAATGTCACTGCAGAGAACCGACACATTAGGTGATGATTGAGTACAGTTCAACGTCACTGCAGAGACCCGACACATGAGGTGATGACTGAGTGCAGTGCAACGTCACTGCAGAGAACCGACACGTTAGGGGATGACTGAGTGCATTGCAATGTCACTGCAGAGAACCGACACATGAAGTGATGACTGAGTGCAGTTCAACGTCACTGCAGAGAACCGACACGTGAGGTGATGACTGAGTGCAGTGCAACGTCACCGCAGAGACCCAACACGAGAGGTGATGACTGAGTGCAGTGCAACCTCACTGCAGAGAACCGACACGTGAGGTGATGACTGAGTGCAGTGAAATGAAATGAAATGAAAATTGGATTTATAAAGCGCTGCAATTGCCCTGAGGCGTCCAGGCGCTGGAAAAACTGAAGGAACCCTCTCAAGGTTACTATTTATTAAACAGAAGAGTCTTAAGCTGTTTTCTAAAACCAGTTAGATTGGAGATCTTTCGCATCTGAGGAGGGAGGGTGTTCCACAATTTGGATACATTGTGGGAGAACGAACGTCCTCCTGCTCTGGCTCTGAAGATCCTAGGGATTTTGGCCAATGATGCAGTTGAGGAGCGAAGATTCTTATTGGGCAAATAAGGGGAAATCAAGGAGCAGTTAATCTCTGGGCCCGTTTTCCAGAAAGTCCGGTGGGCAATGCATAGTGCCTTAAACTTCACTCTATCCCTGACTGGGAGCCAGTGTAAAGTTCTTAGACCATTTTTTATTGAGATCCTCCGTGGGACTCCCAGTAGCGCCCGAGCTGCAGAGTTTTGAGTGCACTGAAGCTTTTGTAGAGTGTAATCTGGTGCTCCGAGGTAAAGGGCGTTATTAAAATCCAACCGGGATTGAATGAGGCCCTGTATTATTATTTGTCTGGCCTCGAATGGAAGAAGGGGAAGAATTCTTTTTATCACCCTGAGGAGGCCAAAACAAGTAGCTGACACCTTGGTAGCCTGTGTATTAAAGCTCAGCGACTTATCGAGCCATACCCCCAGGCTTTTGATGTTACCTCTTGGGGGTGGAGGCACACCCATACTTGGAGGCCATATCAACTCCAAGGTGGAAGGGGCCGCCGAGGTGGGAGAGGCCGCCGGGCCCAAGATCATGAGCTCCGTTTTGTCGTCATTTAATTTCAGACATGAGCTCATCATCCAGCTTTTTACATCCTCCAGGCAAGCCGCTAGATCTGGCGGGGACTGGAGGCCGCTCTTCTGTGCAAGGGAAACCACCAGCTGGGTGTCGTCCGCATAGGAGATGATTTTAACACCATGCGGACGAACAATCCCAGCCAGTGGTCTCATGTATGCATTGAAGAGCGTAGGGCTTAGAGATGAGCCCCGCGGAACTCCACACCCCAGAGGCCTCCTTGATGAAAGGGATGTGCCATCAAAGACCTGGAAGGTTCTGTCCGACAAGAAGGACTTGATCCAAGCCAAGGCATCTTCGGACACTCTTAGGTCGGCAAGGCGGTTCAACAAGATTTTATGATGTACCGTGTCAAACGCGGCACTCAGATCGAGGAGGATCACTGCCACTGACCCCCCTCGATCCAAGATCCGTCTTGCCTCCTCAGTTAGTGCAACATCACTGCAGAGAACCGACACGTGAGGTGATGACTGAGTGCAGTTCAATGTCACTGCAGAGACCCGACACATGAAGTGATGATTGAGTGCAGTTCAACGTCACTGCAGAGACCCGACACGTGAAGTGATGACTGAGTGCAGTGCACCGTCACTGCAGAGACCCGACACGTGAGGTGATGACTGAGTGCAGTTCAACATCACTGCAGAGAACCGACACGTGAGGTGATGACTGAGTGCAGTGCAAAGTCACTGCAGAGAACCGACACGTGAGGTGATGACTGAGTGCAGTGCAACTGCACTGCAGAGACCCGACACGCGAGGTGATGACTGGGTGCAGTGCTCATTCACTTGTGACTGTTAGACGTGACCGGCGTTTTGCCTAAGGTGAAATTGAATCCTGAATCACACGGAGAAAAAACGAGCGGATTTTGGTTTGGAATTGCCGCCACCCGGTACATTCTTTGAAAACCGAAGAGTGTCATTTCGAACCTGTCGATTGTCTACCACACGCAACCATGGCCATTGATTGATGCTACAAGAAATGGTTGGTCCTGATGAGAACCCCGCCATTGGGGGTTTGAAACGCGTCGACCTCAGTTAAAAGTGACTGGACTCGGGGGAGGAGCCAAGATGGCGATCGGAACAGTCGCATGAACGCATCGCTCTGAGGTCCCTTCCTCCCCGCTTGCCTATCCTGTCAATAATCCTGACCGAGGCTTCGTGATTTCTGTTGTGGGAGAAAAACGCTCACTTACCGTCTGATTTTGGGGCTCCGTCGTGCCGGGACTCCTGAGATCTGCCCCGGTCTGCTTGCTGGCCTTCCCGGCGCCGGGGCCTCGAGTGCAGTGCCCGCCCGGCGGTGTTCGGAGTGTTGGCAGCCCTGTTTCGGAAGAGAAGCCGGTCGATGTGAGCCTGGGAGCTGTGAGCCGGGAGAGATGGAACGGACCCGCCCCCAATAGTGGGTCGTCCCGTATACCCAAGCGCTGGTGAGCCGGATAGGGGCCGTGTTGCCCGGTTCCCCTTGGGTGTGACGCCCCCTCATGTTGATGGTCCCGTCTGGGAGCCGGCGCTTGGCTCCCGGAGAGCTGCGGGGAGCACGTCCGGCCTTCTGGTGACTCTCCTTTCCGTGCCGGGTGCCGACCGCCGCTGATCGACTGTGGGACCCGCTGTTATGTTATGTTATGTTATGTTATACTGGGGTTTTATATAGCGCACGGCTACTCAAAGAGTGTCCCGGCGCTTTGTTTTGCACACCGATCTCACAACATAACAAGAGGAAAACAGATAAAAAACAGAAAGGAAACCAACGGAGCCCAGAGAAAACTAAGAAGTAAAAAGCCAGGTTTTGAGCCCTTTCCTAAAAGCCAACAAGTTTGAAATGCTGCGCAGGGCCACTGGCAGCTTATTCCACAACTGGGGCGCCAGTAGTCTGAAAGAGCGGCCTCCAATGCGTGCCCTCTTCACACGAGGCACTGCAACCAGAAACAAGGATTCTGACCTCAGCGCCGGACAGGAAGCCAGTGCAGTGCCTCCAGGAGACCCGAGGCTCTAGCACGGCGAGATAGTCCAAAGATGGCCCGAGCTGCTGAATTCTGGACCACCTGTAACCGTTGAAGCAGATATTCTGGCAGGCCGAGATAGAGAGCTGTCTCTGGCGGTCGGACGTGACTCGGAGATGGAGGGGATAGTGGCAGAGAAAGATGTTGTTAAGATGGCGGACGACCACCTGAATTGCATCCCTCCTGGAGACGGAGACGTTGCTGCATTTGAAACTTCCGGCCCTCGGCTGCATGAGTCGGTGTTTACACGTAGTCATGTACTGGCTGCACTGGTCCACCTGCGGACTGCTCTGCTTCTGAACTCCCGAGACTTGGAGGTGCGGATTGCTGCCGTTGTCGGTCCGCCATTTTGTGGTATGGTGGCTTCCCTCCGAGTTGCTACCATCGCATCTCCTCCGGTTGTTGTGCCGGGATCCCCGGATGATTCTGCGATTTCGAGGGTGCAAATGGACCGGGCGCCTGTGCTGCACTGCCTTCCATATCCTGTGCCTTCCTCTCCAGGCTTGGCAGACTTGCTTTTGGACCTGGCCTCCTTGATGTTCGGCGTATGGTTGCACTCAGATGGCCGCCATGTATCGTTGGCTGCTTCTTGGTTGCCGGGACAATGTTGTGCGAAGGCGCCACCTGACTTGCCTGGCTGGTGTGGACTTTTTCTGTCGGACTGTCTCTTGACTACAAGGCCGTTTAGCAGTTCTACTATTCACAGGAGTGGCCAGGGGTGATCTCGCTTGGATCCTGGCGGAACTTCTTCCTAGTGGATGGCGACTTTGGGACCCATTTTGTAAGACGGCTGCTGTTTTCATCCTGTGCAATGGCTCTTTGTGTTTTCTCTGGCCTCGGTCTTTATGCTTTTGGCTGCGGGGATGGAGGGGTCCGGGTGTTAGCTCCTCTCCTCATTCTTATTCTTTTTCTTTTTCGTTTCCTTCCTTTCTTTATTCCTTTTTTCGGGTGACTCTGGGGCGACAGGCACGCTGTTAGTGGGGTAGGCCATAGCCATTACGGTGATGTAGGGTGGTGGGTGATGGGGGGGTTTGTTATTTTAGTTTGTTTTGTTCTATGGTCCCTTTTTTCTCCTTTTTCTCTAGGGGGTTGGCTGTGTCTCTTCTTTCTTTTTCCGTCCTTCATCTATCCGGCGTCCTCACATGCTTTTCTTTATGGTCTACAGTGGGTGGGCTCATTACACGACGTCTCGTTAACTGCATGTTATTGTTTGACCCCTACTCCTGGCCTGCCTTCGGCGGGCATTGGGTGTATTTGGCCCCGTCACTCCTGATTGCTTTCTGCTTGTACGGAGGGGCATACCTCTCCCGTCTCTTTGGTCTGACTGAGTTTTGTGACGCCTTTATTGATATAGCCGCTGCCCCCTCTCACTATTATAAAAATTATAAAAATGTAACCTCTTTTATCCTAGCGCTTTCTTGTGTTGCGATCACGTCTTCTGATTATGTTGTGCCTCTTCCTTGTATCGTGCACACCTAAACTGCTATGTTTTGATCTCCTGCTTTTGCGGCCGGCCCCTGTGGTTGTAGGCCCGCGCGTGTATTGCTCTGATTGCTTAATAAAGGTTTTCACAACAAAAAAAAAAAAGTGACTAGACTCTCTGTCAATTACGAATATTCCATAAAATGTTATGTTTTTTCTTTAAAATACGAATTAATGTTCAACATATTTAATTGTAAATATTTTTGAACGAAGAAAAACATTATCATTTATTGACTTCTTCATTTTCTGTTGACAAAGGGCCTCATTGTTTGTTTTTTTGTACAGTTGTATGAATGGAGTATGAATGTTGTTGGTAGGATGTGTTCAATTTGTAAATTGTAAATATGTAAAAAGTTGCTGGTTTGATATGTCTAACCCTTGATTTGTTTATACATGCATATTCAATTTGTTAGATAATTTTCAACTGTAAAGTTTAACCTTTTGACAAAAATTAAATTTTTTGACTTGTGACGCAAAATGGACCGTTATGCTTGATTCATTAGGTTACCATTAGATTATGCTTGAAGGTGATCCAGTATTGGCAAACTGTGTGGTTTTTTGGACTGGGTGCAGTGCGACATCACTGCAGAGAACCGACACGTGAGGTGATGACTGAGTGCAGTGCGACATCACTGCAGAGAACCGACACGTGAGGTGATGATTGAGTGCAGTGCAACGTCACCACAGAGAACCGACACGTGAGGTGATGACTGAGTGCACTGCAACGTCACTGCAGAGAACCAACACGTGAGGTGATGACTGAGCGCAGTGCAATGTCACCACAGAGAACCGACACGTGAGGTGATGACTGAGCGCAGTGCAACGTCACCACAGAGAACCGACATGTGAGGTGATGACTGAGCGCAGTGCAATGTCACCACAGAGAACCGACACGTGAGGTGATGACTGAGCGCAGTGCAACGTCACCACAGAGAACCGACATGTGAGGTGATGACTGAGCGCAGTGTAACGTCACTGCAGAGAACCGACACGTGAGGTGATGACTGAGTGCAGTGCGACATCACTGCAGAGAACCGACACGTGAGGTGATGACTGAGCGCAGTGCAACGTCACCACAGAGAACCGACACGTGAGGTGATGACTGAGTGCAGTGCAATGTCACTGCACAGACCCGACACGTGAGGTGATGACTGAGCGCAGTGCAACGTCACTGCAGAGAAACAACACATGAGGTGATGACTGAGTGCAGTGCAACCTCACTGCAGAGAACCGACACGTGAGGTGATGACTGAGTGCAGTGCAACGTCACTGCACAGACCCGACACGTGAAGTGATGACTGAGTGCAGTGCAATGTCACTGCAGAGAACCGACACGTGAGGTGATGACTGAGTGCAGTGCAATGTCACTGCAGAGAACCGACACGTGAGGTGATGACTAAGTGCAGTGCAACATCACCGCAGAGAACTGACACGTGAGGTGATGACTGAGTGCAGTGCAACCTCACTGCAGAGAACCGACACGTGAGGTGATGACTGAGTGCAGGTCAACGTCACTGCAGAGACCCGACACATGAAGTGATGACTGAGTGCAGTGCATCGTCACCGCAGAGACCCGACACGTGAGGTGATGACTGAGCGCAGTGCAATGTCACTGCACAGACCCGACACGTGAGGTGATGACTGAGTGCAGGTCAACGTCACTGCACAGACCCGACACATGAAGTGATGACTGAGTGCAGTTCAACGTCACCTCAGAGAACCGACACGTGAGGTGATGACTGAGTGCAGTTTAACCTCAGTGCAGAGAACCGACATTAGAGGTGAGAGTGCAGTGCAAAAATGTTGAAATGTCCAATGTGTGACTTACTGGCTACACAACCTAGTACCATGCAGCGGCGCTTCAGTGAAGCAATGTGTGAGGTGTTGGTTGCCTCAGTGGGGACAGAGCGGCAATCCTGCAGTCACACAATGTGCAGGGTGTCAGCTGCACTGCTGAGTACAGTGCGGCAATGCTGCAGTCACACAATGTGCAGGGTGTCAGCTGTACCGCTGAGTACAGTGCGGCAATGCTGCAGTCGCACAATGTGCTGGGTGTCAGCTGCACTGCTGAGTACAGTGCGGCAATGCTGCAGTCGCACAATGTGCTGGGTGTCAGCTGCACTGCTGAGTACAGTGCGGCAATGCTGCAGTCGCACAATGTGCTGGGTGTCAGCTGCACTGCTGAGTACAGTGCGGCAATGCTGCAGTCAACCGATGTGAACAATGTCAGCTGCACATCCGAGTGCAGAGTGCATTTAACTAATGTGTGTGAGTGGTTGGCAACACTGCTAAGCAAAGTACAGAATTGCTGCAATCTAGAAATCTGTTGGGTGTTAACTGCAGTACTGAGTGCAGTGCAGCAATGCTGCGTTCGCCCAAGTTGTTAGGTGTCAGCTGCACCACTGTGTACAGTGCAGCAAGGCTGCAGGCGCACTATGTGTGAGGTGTCAGGTGTACCACTGATTACAGTGCATCAGTCCATTGAAACCACTTTATTCGGCTAACAAAAGCCATAAAAGTACACCACAAACCACAATTTTCATACGAAGAGTACATAAAATATATTATTACATTTTGAATTCAATAAAATGGATGTATGACGTTAGAACGCATACATTGACAACGCGTACCTTTACAACGCATTCGTAACAACGAAAGTTGTTACCACGCATTGCGCTGGGGGGGCGCAAAATTGATTAATTTAATTTACTATTCCAACACCAGTCCCCGTGGATAGTAGGGAAGGTGTTGGGATAGTAAATTAAATCATTTACTATCCTTGAGCGCCCCCCAGCGCAATGCGTGGTAACAACTTTCGTTGTTACGCCCGCGTTGTAAAGGTATTCCGTGGTAATGCTTGCGTTCTAAACGCTGCATACCCAATAAAATACACCACATACAAACAGTAAAAGAATACCGGTAAAAAGAGGGGACTTGCAATTCATTAATTAAACAATAAAACCAGTTACATCTTTAAAGAAAATCAATCAACAATTTAGAATTTCTAGCACCCTTTCTTCCTATGTCTAACCAACAAATTTGCAACATTAAAAATCTCCCAAGGGTTTTTTAACAGCTGCAAATATAGTAAGGCTGGTCTAACTTGCACAAAGCCCCTCCCCTTTCAAATAGGACTTAAAGCCGTTCTCCTAATGGGGCTAAAATGCTCACAAAACATTATAAAATGTATGGTATCCTGTGTTGGAAAATTGTCACATGTAGGGGGGCCAAAATCATCTACCCTACTCCCCCCTGTATCTGCTAAAAGACAATGAATGAGATTGAAACAGAACTTGGTTAGGAAAAAACAGTGAAAAGGTTTTGTGACAATTGTCAGGTACGGTTCTATACGTGGGACTGTCTTTAACAGGAAATGTGCTTTCAGCGTGGGTTTCACAATCTCCAGCGCCTCTCTCTCTGCAGACAGCAGGTTTAAAAATTGTACTTTAACCCATGCCATGTCCTCTTTCACTATCTTTTCTGGGGTGGCAAAAAATTCAGGTCGTCCCATTTTACCTAGCGTTGACTTGACATATTGTATCCATTGGATTTTATTTACATTGTCCAGCTCTATACAGTCCCTGACAATTTCTCTATTCAATCCCAGTTCTGTATTAATCGATGTCTTTATCCAGCATCCCACAGGGCCCAGCCCGATTTGGTCCTCAACAAAGCCACTACCCAACTCCTGGTGGATAGCAAAGTGTGAGGTGTCCTCTACACCGCTGAGTGCAGTGCGGCAACGCTGCAGTCACACAACATTTGAGATGTAATCTGCACCCTTGAGTACAGTGCGGCAACGCTGAAGTCACACAATGTGTGAGGTGTCCTCTACACCGATGAGTACAGTGCGGCAACGCTGCAGTCACACAACATTTGAGGTGTAATCTGCACCCTTGAGTACAGTGCGGCAACGCTGCAGTCACACAATGTGTGAGGTGTCATCTGCACCGCTGTGTACAGTGCGGCAACGCTGCAGTCACACCATGTGTGAGGTGTCATCTGCACCGCTCTGTACAGCGCAGCAACGCTGCAGTCACACCATGTGTGAGGTGTCATCTGCACCGCTGTGTACAGCGCGGCAACGCTGCAGTCACACCATGTGTGAGGTGTAATCTGCACCGCTGTGTACAGCGCGGCAACGCTGCAGTCACACCATGTGTGAGGTGTCATCTGCACCGCTGTGTACAGTGCGGCAACGCTGCAGTCACACCATGTGTGAGGTGTAATCTGCACCGCTGTGTACAGCGCGGCAACGCTGCAGTCACACGATGTGTGAGGTGTAATCTGCACCGCTGTGTAGAGCGCGGCGACGCTGCAGTCACACCATGTGTGTCTTATTCCCAGTGGCTCAGAACAGGACCAAGAAAAGACAACATTTTCCCAGTGATGAATCTCTGGGAAGCCCTAATCATTAACTGAGTGTTTGGGGTCATTATTCACGGTCTCTTAGGCACTAACTGAGAAGAGGAGGTTGTCAATGCAGTCTAATTATAATCTCAGGATCACCCTGAAGGGCTTCCAGGCGCTCAACATGTGGATCAGACCACACTTTGTGGGAGAAAGCGTGTAGGCTCTGGGTTACTGCACATACCAAAACTAGCATTGAGTAAAAGACGTAAATTTACTTACAGTTAACATTATCATCACAATAACACTGCAAAAAAAGTAAATGGATGACAATTATAAATCATATGCATGTGTGTGTATGTAGTGTTAACGGACATAAACCTGCATTTTCTGTGCATTCTTTGATGTGTTAAACTCTGCAAGGTTTCTCACTCACTCACTCACTCAATCACTCACTTGCTCACTCACTGGCTGAGTTTGCTCACTCACTCGCTTGCTCGCTCTCTGACTCACTCACTGACTGACTGACTCACTCACTCACTCACTCAATCGCTTGGTCACTTACCCACTTGCACTCTTACTCAATCAGTGGAGGGGTAATAATGGTGGATTTTGCATGACAATGGGGAATACCCCAGTGGGGGTGCATCTATTTCAGTCCATGAGCTGTCCATGATGGTGGTATGTTGATGAGACTTTCCAGCAGGTACAAAAAGCCCAACACATGCTTAACTTCATGAATCGCCCACACAAATGCCAATAGTCACCCTTCAACATCGGATGGGCACCCGTGGTCTGCTGGGAGTGATAAAGGGACTTTGCAAACACAAGAATCCAAAGATATTGGGACTCGAAGTATGTGAAGATGCCGTGCTGAAGAACAAAGGTCTTCTCTCTGATGCTGGTTTGACGTCACCTTGAAGCTGGCATCACCAGGGCACCACCTCAATGATGCCGCAAGTCAACTAGGAATAGTTGTGTGACCTCCATTGTGCCAGCTGCATATGCTTCTGTGTGCCATTAAGGACCACGGCTACAAGACACTAGCAATGAGAAGTGAGTCCAGCGGTAAAAGACCACCATTCAAGATCCCAAATGGGTCACACATTACCAAGAAACCCAACACAACGCAGACATGCTGGTGACCTGCAAACGCTAGTCACCGCAACTGAGTGCTTAGGACCCCTAAACGCCACGGTCTTATGATGTGTGTATTGATAACCGCTCTTGGAGGGTGGTGACCTGAGTCATTGGTCAACTGTGGGTTCAGGGACAGATGAGCTTTGCTCACCCTGGACCAATCATGCACTGATTACCATACGGTCCCTAGTGACGTGTACTGCTTGGGTACACGGACAGATGGCCATTGCAATGCTTGCGACACACTTACACAATCATGCACTAATCACCATACGGTCACTAGTGATGTGTGCCACTGTAATCTCCTCTTCCCAGTGTACCGTGCTTTACAGACATGAGGAAGGGTTGACTGTAGTTTGTACATTTACAGACAATGGATTACTCACTAGTGGTGCTGTTGGGTGGACGGACAGTAAAGTTATCTGGGACAGTGAAGTGACACATTTAGTTGCCCGGTGCCTGGGACCGCTGACGGCAATCGGAGGATTGGTTCACATTTGACACAAGCCTGCGTCCTGAAGTTATGTTTAGTTCTCATGGAGTCCATAGATTCTGTAGGCATCACATTGTGTATATAAAAGTGACCCATGTCATGCTTGAATCAAGCTCAGACACTAGGACTTACTTGGTGCCTCATCCCAGCACACGAGTATTTTAACTATGTCACTGGAACCAGGCTCTCTCCGGCTGATGAGCCCATCACTAGGGCAGAATCGGTCATGGGTTTCTCGTGTTCTGGTTTAGGGAGGACCTGGCATGGCCGTTCAGGCTGGACTGTTCCTATTGGAGCAGGGTCAAGACTAGTTTGCATATAGCTGGACCCAAACTGAGGCGGCGTGGTGTGCAAAATAACGATGGATTGGGATACGGCCCAATGATTACCAGTGGCTGACATTAATTCAAGCATTCCATCCATCCATTTTTTGTATACTTTAGTGTGTCACCCTAAATAGGACGGGTATGCCCAGATGTGGGTACCATGCACACTGTGTCGCTGGAACCAAGCTGTACCCGCTGATGAGCCCATTACTAGGTTGAAATCGGTCCTAGGTTGCTTGTGATCTGGTTCAGGGATGACCTGGCATGTAAGGTCTGGCTAGACTGCTCCACTGGAGAAGGGCTGAGCATGATTTGCATAATGCAGGGTACAAACTGAGGTGGCATGGTGTGCAAAATAACGATGGATTGTGATAAGGCCGTGATTACCAGTGGCTTAGTTTCGTTTATCCCAGTGTTTATGACCGCTCTGCTGGCGCGGTACTCCCCCAGAGGAGACCCGTACCAATGCATACGCAGCTGTTGGCTTGAATGGCCCTTGCATCTTTCTAGTAAATCCAACTCTAAATCCATGTATAGACGGCTCAGAATGCCCTATGAAATGTACACAAACATTTGTAAAATGTATAAAGCTCATTTTTATTGCATTTTTAAACGGTATACACCCGTTACAACGGATCTTTTACTCTGCACTACCATTACAACGCGACCATTACTCCGCATACCATTACAACGCATTGCGCTGGGGGGCGCTCTAGGATAGGGAATAAGTATAATTTACTATCCAACACCTTCCCTAGGGTCCACGGGGACTGGAGTTAGAATAGTAAATTATACTTACCACTATCCAGCGCCCCAAGGCGCTATGCGTTGTAACGGTATGCGGAGTAAAAGTCGCGTTGTAATGGTCTGCGGAGTAAAAGTATGCGTTATAACGTCATACATCCTTTTTAAACATTCATGAAGCTATTTTCATGCGTAAGCTCACAATCTTATTCCTAGATTGAGGGTCACGCATGTAGCGGGAATCAGATCCCTACTGCTGGGAAAGAACGGAGAGTGGTGCACATTAGCGGCTCCTTTACTTAAGGGTCTGTCATGCACAACAGAAGCTCACAGCGTGACCGTGGTGCCCCTGACAGTTGAGGAAGTGGACCCTAGGATCCCCTAAAGGTAACATTTATTTTACAGTTAGTCCTATAAAAAAATCAAACCCTGGGGCAATCCTTTGCAGAGTACCCTTAGGGCGCAACAGGAGGCTCTTTGGTATTACAGAAGGGGCCGCAGACGCTTGCACAGTGTGTTCCATAGTATGGATTGCACCGGCTCTGGATGTGTGCCGGTGTCACCTAAGCCAGTCTCTCTCTTGTTTGCATGAAGACATCTGATCCCTTTTAAACGTGAGTTTACTGTCTGGCGCTATAGACTGACCAGCAGGTTCAAACAGTCTTTGGCAATGCCAGCTTGAGGTCTGAGCCTGCCACACGCAAGGGTGCAGTAGTAAAGAACACTCTGTGAGGATGAGAAAAAACAATTGCTCCACTGAAAAATTGGCAAAATCTCTTTTTTTTTTTCAATCCTCCTCCAAAGCAAAAAAACATCAGACTCTGCTCTGCTGGTGGAGCAGATACTCGAGCATGTTTCCGGTCTTTCTTGGGTTATTGCCTTCTTCCTGGCTAGTAAAACATTTTTGGTGAAAACCCCCCTTCAGCACCTACTACTGAGCCTGCATGCACTCCAGGCGGCCGGCGGCTCGCAGCCAGCCAATCCTGGCTTCTTGCCATATTTTTTCTACCCAAGGTGGACAAAAGCAGAGCAGCAACATTTTTAAAATGTGCAGGTCAACCCGCTTACATAGGAATTGTAATAGTAACTGGATTTATACAGCGCTTACTACCCCTGATGAGACATTGAAGCACTTTACGGCAAGTAGCATGCTCCTCCTAAACCCAAGGGTAGTGCTGTATGTTAGGTTACAGGGACAGGGCTTTAAAGAGGAGCTGCTTTGATCCACAGAAGAGGTAGCAGCCAATTGCAGAATTACAATCAGAAGGACTGAGGCAGCCCTGAGACTGAGCGGAAGCTGTACTCCCAAACAGAGGCAGCCAGGGGATGGAAGGTAAGGGGAGGGTCACTCTGAAGAAAGAAAGTGAGTCAGAGTCACTATTTCATGCAGGGTTTTAGGAGTATAGGGGAAAAGGCTTTCTGCGATAGCAAGCAATCGGAGGATGTCGGCTGTAGAAAGAAACAACATTATACATAGTGCTCCCTATGAGACAACTTAAACATGTGATTCTGAGTGTACACATCATTTAAACATTAAGGCCCAGATGCATCTTGCACGTTCGGCAAGATGGCCGCCGGGTAGGAGCTCCTCGTCGGAGCTCCGAGTGCTTGGGATTCCAATTTTGGATTTAATCCCTGTTAGCACTCAGTATCCCGGGTATCCGTAGTTACGCAACTGAATGTAACTACAACAGTAACTCAAGTAACTGGAACATATTCTTATCGGCGCGGGAGAGGACCTAATCGCCCCCGCCTTTACCGGACACCGGGCTGCTACTGTCCATCACAGGCGCCTAGAACGGACGGCTGACTGCCTGGAGCTTGCAGGGGTGCTGACCGGAGCCTGCAGGGGAGAACAGATTGGGACCAGAGACACCCGCTGTGAGCCTGCTGGGGCGCTGACCGGAGCCAGCAGAGGATTCCAGACTGTGACCAGAGACGCCCCTCGTGAGGGACTGCGAGGGAGCTGCCCTCTTGCTGCGCGGCTGTTCTGCCCGGACTCGTGCGGCGCCCATTGGAGAGTGGGTGCTCAGGCTCGGTGGGGTCGACTGAGCTGGCCCCCAGCCACAACGGACGGCGGGAACCGGCTGATGGGGCGCTGACCGGAGCCAGCAGGGGATGCCTGACCGCTGACTGGGAGCAGAGACGCCCCCTGTGAGGATCTGCGAGGGAGCTGCCCTCATATTGCTCTGCGGATTCTACCCGGGCTCATGCGGTAAGAGTGGAGTCCCGAGGCTAAAGGCGAGGAAAGCGGGAGACACACTACATCGCCTAGCGAGGCGGGAGGGGTTGCAGCGTAGGAGCTCTGGATTTGCGGGCAACAGCGAGGTTCCTTCGGCAGACGTGACTCCCGGTGGCCCCCCTCTCATGCTGCTGCAAGGGCCATAGGAGCGGACCTGCGGAGCAGACCTGTGGACCTACAGCCTTCTTGCGGTGCTGGCGGGGACCGAGGATCGGGCATGGGGTCTTGCACGCAGCCTGCCAGTAGTTCACCGCATCTTGCTTGCTTCACCTCTTGCCTAGACCCTGGATGCCTGCAAAGCGTGATATCGGCAATAATACTGCAATCTCAACTCTAAGGCGCCACAGAGCTGAGAATAACCATAAGGTATTTTATTTACTCCACTCGTCTCACATTTTTAAACCGCCATTGTTCATAAGGGCAGGGGTCACTAACTGAAACCATAAATCTCTGCCTGTACCTCCAGACGCCCACGAGGCCCCTCGGCATAACTCCTCCACACAGGTCCATCAAAATAGAGATAAGACTCCCTCCAAGAAGGCCCTTCCCTGCTCTCAAAGCAAGAACAACAAACAGAGGACTACTGTCTCCGACTCCCCTTCTTGGCGGCCACTTTAGACTGATCTTTCTCAGTGGCGGCCATCATGGACTAGTCAATCTCACTATTGGAGCATGACCTGAGAACCGGTCACATAGACTAAGTTCCACTACCGCGCACCCTACTTAGCCTATATCGACACGCTCTTGTGATAGTGTCTGCCTTCTATTGCAGCATTTTTACATCTATTTTGTTTTTATGCAATTGTTTTTTACCTGTAATGCATCGACTGCTACAACATATATTCTTGGATGCTCACAGTGTACAACTATTTGTTTCTTATGTATTGGTCCTATAACCTGTTTTTATGTAATTTACCTGTAACTAAGGGTGGGCGCCCGATTCGGCTACGCCCACGGAGTAGGCGTAGTGTTGCCTTCTACGCATTTTGCGTAGACAGCGTAGCCGGCAACACTACGCCCACTCCGTGGGCGTAGCCGAGTCGGCCGCCACCCGCCTCCCTCCCGCCCTCCCCTAGATACATTATTTAAGCTATTAAAGTGATTAAAACAATATTAAAGCACTTACCTTGTCCGGGGCTCGTCCGGGGCTCCCTCTTTGAATAGCGTCCTTTTCCTGGAAACAAATGCGCATGCGCGGCCGCCCGCGCATGCGCATTGGTATCCAGGAAAGGACGCTATTCAAAGAGGGAGCCCCGGACGAGCCCCGGACAAGGTAAGTGCTTTAATATTGTTTTAATCACTGTAATTCCTTAAATAATGTATGTAGGGGAGAGCGGGAGGGAGGTGCGTAGTGGGGCTACGCGGAGTGCGGGAGTGGGCGTAGCTTCTCGCCCTCTCCGCGTAGCTCCGCGGAGCCCCACTACGCCCCACTACGCCCAGGGTTACCTGTAACGCACCGATTGCTACCTCATATATTTTTAGGTGCTCATAATCTACAACTATCTGTTTTTATGTATTGGTATTATAACCTGTAATGCACCGACTGCTACCTCATATTTACTTATGGGTGCTCACTAGTATCACCTGGTACATTTAACTCCTGTACTGCAACATTTGCTACCGCATATATATTTTGGTTGCTCGCTAATGTCACTTGCGATTCATGTGACTTACTGTTGCTGTTGTATTTTGTTCCAGTATACTGACAGCACCATACAGCTACCTGTATTCGGTACATTTAGGCAAACTGCACCCGTTTAACTTTTAATTCTTAACCTCCTGTAATGCACCGATGACTCAATTCACCGCCATCCCCTTCACCCCGGACTCCACTGCCCTCACCCGCATCCACACCCCCTCCCCAAGCACCAATTCTCAGAACTACACACATACCATTAACACTCATCTCTCTCCCGACATCACAGCTCCCACCCACACTGCTCTCACCCACAACCCCACCCCTTCCCCTCCTACCAACTCTCAGACCTCCACACATACCATTAACACCCTTCTGTCCCCTGACACAACAGCTCTCACCCACTCTCCTCTCTCCCCTGACATCACCCTCAACACCACCCCTTCCCCTTCGACCAACCCTCGGACCTCCACACATACCATTAACACTCCTCTCTCCCCTGACATCTCAGCTCCCACCCACACTCCTCTCTCCCCTGACAGCACCCTCAACTCTGCCTCTACCAACCCGCGGACCTCTACACACTCCATAAACACTCCTCGCTCCCCTGACATCACAGCTCCCACCCACACTCCTCTCTCCCCTGACATCACAGCTCCCACCCACAACCTAGCTCAGCTCCGGAACGACACACACAACGACAATTCCCACCCTTTATCCCCTCCCATCCTCAGCCCCCCACTACCCTCTGACTAAATACGCAGAACACACTTCCTCTCTCTACTTAACTCCCCCACCTCTCAACAGGTCCACCATCAATCCCACTTCCCCCCCCACTCGCAGTCCTCACTACCATTACTGCACCCCCACCACCACTAACTTACACCCAGCCTCCACCCTGCTCTCTCCGCCCTCCACCAACCCCCTCTCTACCTCATCCATACCGCCCCCGCCCAAACTCTCTCTCCTCCCTAACTCCGGCCCGTACATGGACACTGACACAATGGTGCCCTGCGCGAACACCAGCCTACCCCCCCTCCTGCTCGCTAATTCACGGGTCAGTCATGCACCTCTGATCCCCGCTCCCACCGCCATCGCATACCCCACGCTGGACAAGATCATGGCCACCCTCATCCAGGTCAAAGAAGAACTGCACATCATCAAAGAACTTCTCTGCACAAACCCCATACAACTCTCACCCAACTCAACCCAACCCACCAAGTAGTTCAAGTGTACTAATTACACTTGAACCACTACTTCGGACTCCTAAAGAATATGCACAGACCTTACTCCCTGTTCGACCTCTTTGTTTATCTGTATTATCTGTATTTTTGATCTACATCGATTTGTGCTGTTAGCTTTACTGACTTAGCTGTTTGATTAGGATCCTGTACTCTCTCTATGTAAAGCGCTCTGATATCTGCAAAGATCTTGTTCGCGCTATATAAAACTTTCAAAATAAATAAAATAAATAAATAAAACACACAAACATGCCCTTAGGGCATGTGTGTGTGTGCAAGATGTACCCATATGCAGATTTCAGGGGTGCAACAGGGTGTCTTTTGGACACTCCTGCCCCCTTGAAATTGAAATCTCAATTTGCGATTCTCTAATTGAGAATCGCAAATTGAGATTGTCTTTCGATTCATTCCTATGGGCCTCTAGGCCCATAGGAATGAATGGGGAGGTATTCCTTAATTGCGACTCGCAATTGGCGACTCACAAATAAGGAATTTTAAGAAATCACTATTTTTTAAGCAACTTCTTTATTGTTATTGTTATTGTTAATGTTATTTTTGATTTGTAGCGCGCCCAATCACCTACAGGTCTCTAGGCGCTCTTTATGCATTGCATTTTGCTATTCCTTGTTAGCGAATGCTTATTTTTCGCTAATAAGGAATCGCAAAATGGATGCTTGATGCATCTAGGGGTAAGAGCTGAATGGTTTTCACCCAGCCTCATTTCTGTACGTTAGATTTCGGTTTTTAGAAGTCCTTTGTCCATACAATTCAGATTTTCTCCACGTTTCGGCACGGCACGCGGCGAGCGACGCTACGGCGTGTCTCGGTACGCGCCGCCTCCCTTCTGATTGTAACACATTTCCACCAGGGACCATCTGCGGCCTATTCCAGCTGGGTGCCCAGAGCATGTCCCTGTAATGACCACGAAGCCCATCTTTCGTCGAGCCTGAGCGCCCCGGAGACCAATTCTGTCTGTCGTGTCCCCGGGAGACGCAGCCCCGAAACTGCTGACCGTTCCATGTTAATTAGGCCAGGACGAGATCGAATGTAATAGAGCAAATATATTAAAATACTGCTCGCAATTTCCTACAAGCGAAGATTGCAGAGATGGGGCAGGGCTCGCGGCCGCCCTAATTGGGTCCATTAACTTGTTCTTCTCATAAATAAGCCTCCCAGAGCTGGCGGGGAGGCGAGGAGGGGGGAGGGGGCGTATGTTGCCGAAGAGCCATCTAATATTTCGATTAATCATATGAGGGATTAATAAAATGTGCTGCGTTCACCTTTATTTTTCGGGTCCAGATTTTCTGTAATAAAAGTAAGTTTGCTCTGAAGATACCTCATTTATGCCAGGAAAGAATTCCTAAAAGGACCACTGCATACATGCCAAGGTTTAAGAAGAGGAAAGCGGGAGATTTAAAATAATAATCAGGAGAATGTATTTCTCCCGTTGACTTCTATTGAGGAAGAGGCCTTAATCGGGTCTGTTGTCATGTATGGAGCTTGCAAGTGTGCACTTGGCACTGGCGGCAGATTAGACCAGCACCATGTGACTCTGGGCAATAGCTCGCTTAATCTTCCCGATGGTCCTCAGCGCCTAGAGACCCTTACGGGTGATTGTGCGCTTTACAAATGTGGATTATTAATATTATTATTATTAGTATTGCAGAAGCAGAAATCAGAAAAGCAAAAAATGCATATTTTTTTACCTGTCAGGAGCACGGTGTAAATTAATTTACAGCTGCAGTTTTCTTGCCCACATGTGGGGTCATTCCAAAGCCTGGTTTGAGGTGCTCCTCTTCCAGGATGAAAAGGGGAGAAGATGTCCTCTCAGATTTGAGGGGTGGTGAGGTGGGGTGAAGAGTGTGCATTGGTGTAGGAAGCTCCGTCATACCTGTGCAAAGTTCTAAGGTATGTAGAATTCTGCACATGGGGAGGACTCCAAGCAACACATCGCATGCCATTCTGAGTAGCACGCATGGAAACCTGTGCCTGACGCTGCTTTCCAGATGTGATACTGTACATTTGTGTGAATAAAAAAAAAGATATACTTTTATGTAGGGTAGTAAATATTGTTCCCAGAGTAGGCCATTTTGTTTTTATTTTTTTTAAGTTTTAAAATGATCTTTGACATTTTATTATGTTTCTTGCTTAGCCCTTTATGGTAGAGTTGAATAGAATGAGTTTTTATGTGTGTGTTCATAGCATATCCTGTTGGTATCTCCCTTGCAATATTGCTATTTGCTTTAAACCAAAAGACAAGTAGCAGATAAATATTACATTTTAAATTCCATCAAATTTAAAATTGTGAATTTAGACTATGGCCGTCATTTACAGGGAGATGGCGTAGTGCAGCGCAGCGCCACAAGTCTTCTTGCTGCGCTGCCCTACACCAATGCGAAAGGGCAGGAGTGCATCGTATTTATGACATATGTTCATAATAATAATAATAATAATCCCTGTCCTTTCCCTCTGCACTGGCGCCCAAGTTGCTACCTAACGCCAGTAAAGGCACCCCTGCACCACGGTGCAAGGCTGCCTCCTTTGCATGCAGAATTGTTTTTTTGCATGAAGGGAAATCTTCCTGCACAAAAACAATCCCGAGCGGTGTTTTCCTCTGTCTATGTGCGCTGCTGAACGCAGCGCGCATGGAAAGAGGAAAAATCAAGGAGAAATAAAAATCTTTCTCCTCGTTATGCCTTCCCTGGGGACGCGTAAGGTTTTGGCGCTGCTCCAAGCGCACATGATTAAGTAAATCTGCTGCAGCATCAACATCCCTGGGTGCTGCGTGAGAAATCCCACCGCAACGCCCTTGGAACGCTTCACTGGCACAGAATAAGGCAACGCAGCGAGTCGTGGTGCTTTGCCTTACTCCATATCTATGAGGCCGTTCGAAGACTTTGCGCCGACTCATAGACGTGATTGAGCGACGTGCGCCGCTGGAGACGCAAAAAAAGTGACGCTCCGGCAGTGCCGGCCTCACTTTAATAAGGCCCTGAGATACAGCGCCGATGTGCCTGATGTAGAGGCCTTCAGTCCCCGTAAATGAGGGCGCAGTGTGTTCATTTATTGCCTTTTCGCACATTTCCTACATTTAGATGGCGTCCTATCCGTAGGAACCTTTGCTAGGGGCGGCTGTGCCTCACAACAGCGCGTCGTGAACACTCTTCACCTCTTCACCTCTGACATCCTGCAGCTCTTTGAGAGTCTGATACATTAACACCCACATCTGTTCACATCTGGATGTGACCCTGCATGCAACCGGCAACTGCAGGTGCTAAGCACCCTATGAACCACACAGATGCTTCTATGACGTCATTCCATCCCTTAACAATGAATAGTAGATGTCTGTCATTAGACACTACACACTTCCCACCACTACATCTTGTTCTCAAGAGGGCACAGCACATCAATGCTTGTTTGCCACAAGGACAAGCCTGTCTAGAAACTTGTGGGCATATTATCAAGGACCGGTGTTAAAATTATTATAAAGCGGCGATAATGGGCTTGATAATACGCGCTTGTTAATTCCCATAGAAGCCCATGTTAACCCCAGAACATGGGCTTCTATGGGAATTAACAAGGGCGTATTATCAAGCCCATTATCGCCACTTTAGCTGCAGTTTCCTGCCGATAAAAGCGGTGATACTGTATCGCCCTTTCTTGATTTTATGGCCCAGGGTCTTTAAGATTTAAAGAAATATCCCACATTCACCTGGAAAAAGGTTCACACTTGTGACCAGGTGTACCAAAAACTTCTCAGACCCAGAAATATCTGAAATGTAAATTCTGCTAATAAATTGCTGAATGGAAAGTATTACTAGGGGTGAGTGGAATGTGGGTAATTTGCTTTTGTGTAATTAAGAGAAAGTTAGGGGAAATTATGTTAAATTATTCAAAATTAATATCCAGGATTCAGTGCTACACTTTAGCGCACAATGCATGCGACGACACAGTTCAAGCTAAAAAAAAAAAAGAAACAGCACAAAAATGCAAGTGCTGCAAACTACAAGGGCTCGCGTTCAGGTTGTTCGTGTTCCATTATATGATTTTGCCAGAAGCGCAACATAACAAGTGTAAAACACAATTCCTAGACTTATGTAAACTAGGCCAGCATACTTTAAATTTCACCTGAATAGCCCCAGTGAACCCTGCAAGTTATGCCTCATTCAAGGACCGAAGGCCTCACCCACCCTGGTGGCATGCGTCATCATCGCGTCCACTCTTCGTCCCGGTGAAGACGTTGTTTCATCTGAAGGCCCCCAATGGTAGGATCACAAAGGGGTGAATACCAATGCTTTATTGAGATTGTCTCCTGTAAGGTCATGACATTGGGATGTGGTGGAACTACCACTGGCCCCCACACCTGGGCTGTGGATTGCATTGTGAGTGTTAGAACCATTGTGCCTCAACCTTTGCTGCCAGGAATCTGCCATCCAAGCATCAGGTGCTAAGGAAAACAATGGTCCCATACAATTTAAATGAGTACAATACCACAATTAAGCTATAAAAATTGGGTTTACGAATATATAATTGAAAAATAAGAAGTTTAATAAACAGTTACGTTCAACGCAAGGATAATATACAAAGGTGAGTGAGCCAGATGTGAAAGGGTAATGGGAAATCAGCCCTCAGTTCATGTTAGTCCTTCTTGAATCTGGTTCATCGTCTACCTAAATCCTTCTTGAAGCCCTTCCCCACCAGCCTTTCTTTGAAGATCACAATCCCACGTTGCTCCTCCCACGTGTACCAGTGTCCTTGGTGCAGTGGATTCAACCTTTGAGGACGCAAGTAGACCCATCATTGGTGGCTGGGGAGTTGCATCAGATACAACCATTGAGGATGCAAGTAGACCCATCATTGGTGGCTGGTGAGTTACAGCAGACACAACCTCAGAGGATGAAAGTAGACCCATCATTGGTGGCTGGTGAGTTACAGCAGACACAACCTTAGAGGATGAAAGTAGACCCATCATTGGTGGCTGGTGAGTTACAGCAGACACAACCTTAGAGGATGAAAGTAGACCCATCATTGGTGGCTGGTGAGTTACAGAGGATACAACCATTGAGGATGCAAGAAGACCCATCATTGGTGGCTGGTGAGTTACAGCAGACATAACCTTGGAGGATGAAAGTAGACCCATCATTGGTGGCTGGTGAGTTACAGCAGACACAACCGTGGAGGATGAAAGTAGACCCATCATTGGTGGCTGGTGAGTTACAGAGGATACAACCATTGAGGATGCAAGAAGACCCATCATTGGTGGCTGGTGAGTTACAGCAGACACAACCATTGAGGATGAGAGTAGACCCATCATTGGTGGCTGGCGAGTTACAGCAGACACAACCTTAGAGGATGAAAGTAGACCCATCATTGGTGGCTGGCGAGTTACAGCAGAAACAACCTTGGAGGATGCAAGCAGACCCATCATTGGTGGCTGGTGAGTTACAGCAGACACAACCTTAGAGGATGAAAGTAGACCCATCATTGGTGGCTGGTGAGTTACAGCAGACACAACCTTGGAGGATGTAAGTAGACCCATCATTGGTGGCTGGTCCGTTACAGCAGACACAACCTTAGAGGATGAAAGTAGACCCATCATTGGTGGCTGGGGAGTTGCATCAGATACAACCATTGAGGATGCAAGTAGACCCATCATTGGTGGCTGGTGAGTTACAGCAGACACAACCTTAGAGGATGAAAGTAGACGCATCATTGGTGGCTGGTGAGTTACAGCAGACACAACCTTAGAGGATGAAAGTAGACCCATCATTGGTGGCTGGTGAGTTACAGCAGACACAACCTTGGAGGATGAAAGTAGACCCATCATTGGTGGCTGGTGAGTTACAGCAGACTCAACCTTGGAGGATGAAAGTAGACCCATCATTGGTGGCTGGTGAGTTAAAGCAGACACAACCTTAGAGGATGAAAGTAGACCCATCATTGGTGGCTGGTGAGTTACAGCAGACACAACCTTAGAGGATGAAAGTAGACCCATCATTGGTGGCTGGTGAGTTACAGCAGACACAACCTTAGAGGATGCAAGTAGACCCATCATTGGTGGCTGGTGAGTTACAGAGGATACAACCATTGAGGATGCAAGAAGACCCATCATTGGTGGCTGGTGAGTTACAGCAGATACAACCATTGAGGATGAAAGTAGACCCATCATTGGTGGCTGCTGAGTTACATCAGACACAACCTTGGAGGATGAAAGTAGGCCCATCATTGGTGGCCGGTGAGTTACAGCAGACACAACCTTTGGGGATGCAAGAAGACCCATCATTGGTGGCTGGTGAGTTACATCAGACACAACCTTGGAGGATGAAAGTAGACCCATCATTGGTGGCTGGTGAGTTACAGCAGATACAACCATTGAGGATGAAAGTAGACCCATCATTGGTGGCTGGTGAGTTACATCAGACACAACCTTGGAGGATGAAAGAAGACCCATCATTGGTGGCTGGTGAGTTACAGCAGACACAACCTTTGGGGATGAAAGTAGACCCATCATTGGTGGCTGGTGAGTTACAGCAGACACAACCTTTGGGGATGAAAGTAGACCCATCATTGGTGTCTGGTGAGTTACAGCAGACACAACCTTGGAGGATGAAAGTAGACCCATCATTGGTGGCTGGTGAGTTACAGCAGACACAACCTTTGGGAATGAAAGTAGACCCATCATTGGTGGCTGGTGAGTTACAGCAGACACAACCTTTGGGGATGAAAGTAGACCCATCATTGGTGGCTGGTGAGTTACAGCAGACACAACCTTAGAGGATGCAAGTAGACCCATCATTGGTGGCTGGTGAGTTACAGCAGACACAACCATTGAGGATGAAAGTAGACCCATCATTGGTGGCTGGTGAGTTACAGCAGACATAACCTTGGAGGATGAAAGTAGACCCATCATTGGTGGCTGGTGAGTTACAGCAGACACAACCTTTGGGGATGAAAGTAGACCCATCATTGGTGGCTGGTGAGTTACAGCAGACACAACCTTGGAGGATGTAAGTAGACCCATCATTGGTGGCTGGTGAGTTACATCAGACACAACCTTGGAGGATGAAAGTAGACCCATCATTGGTGGCTGGTGAGTTACAGCAGACACAACCTTTGGGGATGAAAGTAGACCCATCATTGGTGGCTGGTGAGTTACAGCAGACACAACCTTTGGGGATGAAAGTAGACCCATCATTGGTGGCTGGTGAGTTACAGCAGACACAACCTTGGAGGATGAAAGTAGACCCATCATTGGTGGCTGGTGAGTTACAGCAGACACAACCTTTGGGGATGAAAGTAGACCCATCATTGGTGACGGGTGAGTTACAGCAGACACAACCTTTGGGGATGAAAGTAGACCCATCATTGGTGGCTGGTGAGTTACAGCAGACACAACCATTGAGGATGAAAGTAGACCCATCATTGGTGACGGGTGAGTTACAGCAGACACAACCTTTGGGGATGAAAGTAGACCCATCATTGGTGGCTGGTGAGTTACAGCAGACACAACCTTTGGGGATGAAAGTAGACCCATCATTGGTGGCTGGTGAGTTACAGCAGACACAACCTTTGGGGATGAAAGTAGACCCATCATTGGTGGCTGGTGAGTTACAGCAGACACAACCATTGAGGATGAAAGTAGACCCATCATTGGTGGCTGGTGAGTTACAGCAGACATAACATTGGAGGATGAATGTAGACCCATCATTGGTAGCTGGTGAGTTACAGCAGACACAACCTTTGGGGATGAAAGTAGACCCATCATTGGTGGCTGGTGAGTTACAGCAGACACAACCTTGGAGGATGTAAGTAGACCCATCATTGGTGGCTGGTCTGTTACAGCAGACACAACCTTAAAGGATGAAAGTAGACCCATCATTGGTGGCTGGGGAGTTGCATCAGATACAACCATTGAGGATGCAAGTAGACCCATCATTGGTGGCTGGTGAGTTACAGCAGACACAACCTTAGAGGATGAAAGTAGACCCATCATTGGTGGCTGGGGAGTTGCATCAGATACAACCATTGAGGATGCAAGTAGACCCATCATTGGTGGCTGGTGAGTTACAGCAGACACAACCTTGGAGGATGAAAGTAGACCCATCATTGGTGGCTGGTGAGTTACAGAGGATACAACCATTGAGGATGCAAGAAGACCCATCATTGGTGGCTGCTGAGTTACATTAGACACAACCTTGGAGGATGAAAGTAGGCCCATCATTGGTGGCCGGTGAGTTACAGCAGACACAACCTTTGGGGATGAAAGTAGACCCATCATTGGTGGCTCGTGAGTTACAGCAGACACAACCTTTGGGGATGAAAGTAGACCCATCATTGGTGGCTGGTGAGTTACAGCAGACACAACCTTTGGGGATGAAAGTAGACCCATCATTGGTGGCTGGTGAGTTACAGCAGACACAACCTTTGGGGATGAAAGTAGACCCATCATTGGTGGCTGGTGAGTTACAGCAGATACAACCTTTGGGGATGAAAGTAGACCCATCATTGGTGGCTGGGGAGTTGCATCAGATACAACCATTGAGGATGCAAGCAGACCCATCATTGGTGGCTGGTGAGTTACAGCAGACAAAACTTGGAGGATGAAAGTAGACCCATCATTGGTGACGGGTGAGGTGCACCAGACACAACCTTGGAGGATGAAAGTAGACCCATCATTGGTTGCTGGTGAGTTACATCAGACACAACCTTAGAGGATGAAAGTAGGCCCATCGTTGGTGGCCGGTGAGTTACAGCAGACACAACCTTGGAGGATGAAAGCAGCCCCGTCATTGGTGGCTGGTGAGTTATAGCAGATACAACCATTGGAGGATGAAACTAGACCCATCAATGGTGGCTGGTGAGTTACAGCAGACACAATCTTGGAGGATGAAAGTAGACCCATCATTGGTGGCTGGTGAGTTACAGCAGACACAACATTGGAGGATGAAACTAGACCCATCATTGGTGACGGGTGAGTTACATCAGATACAACCTTTGAGAATGCAGGAGATGTGGAGAAGTGTGGCTCACTGGTTAGAGGAGGCAGACCTGAAAGCAGAGGTCAGCCCGGGACCAGGGTTCAATTCCCAGCTCGGCGGGGTCTTGAGTCCTAAAATGTCCATGGACTCGACAATTCTCGTTCCGGTGCCTACTCGATTCACGGGTTCACACTCTGCGACTCTGGGCAATAGCTTGCTTAATCTCCACAACGGCCCCTCGCGGCGGGATGCCTGGCTTTCACCTTGCGGATACCCTGCCGGGGTTATCTCACAGGGGAATACCAGGACGGGTTCCCTAAGCAAGCGCTTAGAAACCGCTTGGTGATTTGCGCTATATAAATTCCTGTACATTTACATTTACATTTACATTTACATTTACAAGCAGACCCATCATTGGTGAGTTTGGGAGATGCTCTATAGTTTGTTGGTCACAAAGATCATTTGGGCTCTTTCCGTGAGAAAGTGTTGGATGACTGTGTGAGGTGTCATCTCTTTGCTCTGCAGATACCACAGCACAGTGCCGCAAACACACGTTCTTTTACTCACTTGTCGTCCATCCTACTCATAGCTACCTCACATGAGGTGTTCCAGCGTAAGAAGTAGGACTCCCCCAGCTATGCACCACTTTAAACTCTCAAACCTCCTGCCTGAAAAACAAGGTTTAAAGTCTCCTCCTAAAAGGCTATTCTGGCTGCACCCAATGAATCGACAGCGGCAAGGCGTTCCATAAACTTGGCCCCAGGTAACCAAAAGAACTACCTCCAGAGTGAACTCTCTTTACCCTAGGAACAATCGCCAGCATGTCCCCTGTTGATCTTAAGTTCCTTAAAGATATGAATGGTTTCACTAGGGATTGAAGGTACCCTGGCCCTTTATTGTTTAAAGCCTTGTGACAGTAACAGTGATTTGAAAGCTGTTCTCAGCAGCTAATGTAATTTCCTGAGCACAGACCTAATTGACGCACGCCTTGGGAACTTCAGTAGTAGGCGTGCTGCTGAGTTTTGCACTCTCTTGGGTCTTTTAAAGTTCCCTGAGTAACCCCAAGAAACAGGACATTGCAATAATCAAGCCTTGACATAATCAAGGCTTGACATAGTCAAGGCTTGAATCACAGTTCTTTTGACTGACTCTGGCAATAGGTACACAATTTTGCTCAGCCTGTTGAGCAATCCAAAACATTTGCCCGCCACTGCAGTGTCTTGATTGTCAAATGACAGTCGATTGTCAAACCATACAACAAGGTTCTTGGCCTTGGGTTTGGGAACAGGGACTGGAACCATCTACCGAGGCCACCATGCAGTGGAACAGATATTTGCCTGTTTGCCCAGGGTCATGACCTCGGTTTTTCTAGCAGTGAGTTTGAGACAGTTTAGGTCCATCCACCTAGCAACCTCTATAAGAGAACGGCACAGGGTGGAGGCCATTTGAGCCGAATTCTGTGACAGCCTGATGATAAGCTGTGTGTCATCTGCGTATGATGTAAATCCATAAAGTTCGATGATCTCCGCCAGATATTTGTTCCATGTACACATTGAACAAAGTTGGTTTCAAACACAAGCCCTGTAGCACTCCTTGTCTCATTGATAAATCTTCTAATTGAAAGGGTTTTGCGACACTTGAAAAGTGCGACCCTGCAGAACGAAGCAATCAAACTCAGTGCCTTGTGGCCCACCCCACAGTTTCAGAGCCTCTCAATTTCTATGCTATACAGAATATTGAACGCGCCGCAGAATGAAATGTGCCCAAAATCTGACAAATAACCTCTGCTACCAGGAGCAGCAGGACATTGCAAGTCACATTGGAGTTCCATCCATACTAATATGAAAAAGAGAGAGCTCAAACCTTTGATCTCAGGAACCACAGCACCAATCACAACACCCAATGCAGCGTTGGAAAGGGCAGTTGCAGCAGAAGGACATAGGCTATGCAGACGCCCACCATATACATTTAAAAGGTAAAAGAACCGTGCCAGCAAAGTAGTCCCTTGTGGGCGTGTCTGCGTTGTGCTGTGGGCGTGTGCTGGGGGCGTGACAAACGCTGGGGGCGTGTGGTACATTCCGCTCTTCATGCCATGTCTCATATTGTGTGCTGTGGGCGTGTGCTGGGGGCGTGGGCGTGTGCGGGCGCGGGATTACGGAAAAAAAAGCAAGCGTTGTGCCCAATATTTCATTGTTTTTTCTTCCCAGGTTCTGTACATTCCAGCTCCGGGTGTCCACCCTGCTCCCTTTAAATACCCCTGCACCCCATAATCATAACCCACCCTTACTCCTTAAAATACCCCAACACCCTTAAACACTAACCCATCTTAACCCTATAAATATACCCTGTACCCCAAAACCCAAACCTATCCCTAAACCTTAAAAATACCCCTGTACCCCAAAACCCAAACCTAGCCCTGAACCCTAAAAATACCCCTGTACCCCAAAACCCAAACCTAGCCCTGAACCCTTAAAATACCCTTGTACCCTGAACCCTAAAAACACCCCTATACCCCAAACCTAGCCCTGATCCCTAAAAAATAACCCTGTACCCCAAAACCCATACCTATCCCTAAACCCTAAAACTACCCCTGTACCCCATAACCCAAAACTACCCAAACACCCCAAAACATATACCTCAGTACCCCAAAACATATACCCCTATACCCATACTTACCTTATCCAAACGTTAAAAAAACATGTTTTTACCATTCATGCATTTACAACGAATTTCGTTGTAAATGTATGCGTGGTAAAAGCATATAAAATGTAATGCCATGCGTTATAATGGCATTGCGGAGTCATGGTATTTTCGTAATGAAAGTATGCGGAGTGATGGTATGCGGAAAGAAAGTTGCGGAATAATGGGTGTTTACCCTCCCCGGTAAGTACATTGGTGGCACGGCGGCCCATATCTCCAGCAATATACTCATATTTTTTCACCACCCTTTTGAAAAATGCACAGGTCTCTCTCATTGATGGCCAGCACCGACAGACACTTTTAGACACACCTCCCGCCACAAGTTCTAGAAATGCGAACTTTAGAGCCTGGGAGCTACGTTCGAATCTCGGCATCAGCTCAACATCCTGTGATTCCAGGCAAATCTTTGTCTCCCCGTGCCTACCACAAATGAATGTGTTCTTCTGTAATGTAAATTGTGCTCATGCCATGTTGTCGAGTTCGATTTATATAATATTGCAAGGAAAAATAAAGTAGGGAAACTGGAGTTCACACACTACTGAACGTGCACTCTTAAGTGCATCAGCAGTGCACTGTGAATCGGAGCGTTTCACAGGCCTGTCACAGATAAGAAATGCTATCAAAACGAAATCCTACAAAACAATATACTACTGGCCGGCAGCAATTCATACCCAGACAACGTCGGGACGGGCTGCTAGTAACCTTATAAAGGAACTCGACCGAATTCCTTACTGACTAGTAATAGCCTTATAATGTACAGCAAACGGTCCTTTAGCCTATACATATTAAGAATTAAGCATGAACGATTTGTTGTGATTGATGAATGCAACTTATGATGAAACATTTCCTGCTCGGTGTCCCTAACTGATGGAGGGTTCAGGACGACTGTTTTGTTGTTTTGATCCTTCCCCGAAACTGCTGTGTGTAAAACCCCTGAAACATTTGGGCTCAGACTTGTAGTTTTAGAAGGGATATATTTCTGCTTAGACATCAGGCGCACTTGTTCCCTTCGTGAAATATCAGACTCTAAAGGATATAGGCTCGTCCGCGTCACAAGGCAGCAACGTATGATGTGACGAGAAGGGAAGACTCCATATCTGGAGCATTTAGGATTATTGAAAACCTACTCTTATTGTGGAAGAGATGTTTGGTGTTGATGATCTGAACGCCAAATAAAAGTCATTTTTATCTCAGACTAATACTCTATCAGGGCCAGAGGCCCACCGTTAATGTTTACAATTATCCCTAAGAGAGATAGATAAATTGTTTAGGAATAGAGATGCATTCTGGAATAAATGCACTATTTAAATGAGCTGCCGAGCCTTCATTTGCAATGATATTACTAAATCGAATTCTCCTAACGGAGGCTGTCTATAGCGATTATACGCAGAATGAATACAAATTCGTCGCTCGTCGCATTTTGAAATCTTTGGACGGGAAATCTCCTTGGTGACCTCCTCTGGTCTCTTCTTAATAAACTTGATGGATGCTATTGGCAGCTGTGCTCTGTCAATCATAGGCACGGCTTCAGCAAGGGGGGTCGGTAAATGCCCCATCAGACTTTACAGTATCCGTAATTCCAAGCTGCCCACTCGAACTACATGACGATGTGAAGAAAACAAAAACGGCGGTGCAGACACAAGGAAAGAAAAGAATTGAGAGTGCTACTCTATCCACACTTTCTAATCTAGAGAATGTTGCTCTGTGCACTCGCTCAAGTCTAAAGAACTCTGCTCAGTGCACAGACTCTAATCTAGAGAACATTGCTTCATGCACTCGCCCAACTCTAGAGAAAGCTGGTCAATCCACAGACTCTAATATAGAGAACGTTGCTTCATGCACTCGCTCAACTCTAGAGAAAGCTGCTCAATCCACAGACTCAAATATAGAGAACATTGCTTCATGCACTCGCTCAACTCTAGAGAAAGCTGCTCAATCCACAGACTCTAATATAGAGAACATTGTTTCATGCACTCGCTCAACTCTAGAGAAAGCTGCTCAATCCACAGACTCTAATATAGAGAATGTTGCTTCATGCACTCGCTCAACTCTAGAGAAAGCTGCTCAATACACAGACTCTAATATAGAGAACGTTGCTTCATGCACTCGCTCAACTCTAGAGAAAGCTGCTTAATCCACAGACTCTAATCTAGAGAACATTGTTTCATGCACTCGCTCAACTCTAGAGAAAGCTGCTCAATACACAGACTCTAATATAGAGAGCGTTCCTTCATGCACTCGCTCAACTCTAGAGAAAGCTGCTCAATACACAGACTCTAATATAGAGAACGTTGCTTCATGCACTCGCTCAACTCTAGAGAAAGCTGCTTAATCCACAGACTCTAATCTAGAGAACATTGTTTCATGCACTCGCTCAACTCTAGAGAAAGCTGCTCAATACACAGACTCTAATATAGAGAACGTTGCTTCATGCACTCGCTCAACTCTAGAGAAAGCTGCTCAATCCACAGACTCTAAGATAGAGAACGTTGCTTCATGCACTCGCCCAACTCTAGAGAAAGCTGCTCAATCCACAGACTCTAATATAGAGAACGTTGCTTCATGCACCTGCTCAAGTCTAGAGAAAGCTGCTCAATACACAGACTCTAATATAGAGAACATTGCTTCATACACTCGCTCAACTCCAGAGAAAGCTGCTCAATCCACAGACTCAAATATAGAGAATGTTGCTACATGCACTCGCTCAACTCTAGAGAAAGCTGCTCAATCCACAGACTCAAATATAGAGAATGTTGCTTCATGCACTCGCTCAACTCTAGGGAAAGCTGCTCAATCCATAGACTCTAATATAGAGAACGTTGCTTCATGCACTCGCTCAACTCTAGAGAAAGCTGCTCAATCCACAGACTCTAATATAGAGAACATTGCTTCTTGCACTCGCTCAACTCTAGAGAAAGCTGCTCAATCCACAGACTCTAATATAGAGAACGTTGCTTCATGCACTCGCTGAACTCTAGAGTAAGCTGCTCAATCCACACTCTAATATAGAGGATGTTGCTTCATGCACTCGCCCAACTCTAGAGAAAGCTGCTCAATCCACAGACTCTAATATAGAGAACGTTGCTTCATGCACCTGCTCAAGTCTAGAGAAAGCTGCTCAATACACAGACTCTAATATAGAGAACATTGCTTCATACACTCGCTCAACTCCAGAGAAAGCTGCTCAATCCACAGACTCAAATATAGAGAATGTTGCTACATGCACTCGCTCAACTCTAGAGAAAGCTGCTCAATCCACAGACTCAAATATAGAGAATGTTGTTTCATGCACTCGCTCAACTCTAGAGAAAGCTGCTCAATACACAGACTCTAATATAGAGAATGTTGCTTCATGCACTCGCTCAACTCTAGAGAAAGCTGCTCAATCCACAGACTCTAAGATAGAGAACGTTGCTTCATGCACTCGCCCAACTCTAGAGAAAGCTGCTCAATCCACAGACTCTAATATAGAGAACGTTGCTTCATGCACCTGCTCAAGTCTAGAGAAAGCTGCTCAATACACAGACTCTAATATAGAGAACATTGCTTCATACACTCGCTCAACTCCAGAGAAAGCTGCTCAATCCACAGACTCAAATATAGAGAATGTTGCTACATGCACTCGCTCAACTCTAGAGAAAGCTGCTCAATCCACAGACTCAAATATAGAGAATGTTGCTTCATGCACTCGCTCAACTCTAGGGAAAGCTGCTCAATCCATAGACTCTAATATAGAGAACGTTGCTTCATGCACTCGCTCAACTCTAGAGAAAGCTGCTCAATCCACAGACTCTAATATAGAGAACGTTGCTTCATGCACCTGCTCAAGTCTAGAGAAAGCTGCTCAATACACAGACTCTAATATAGAGAACATTGCTTCATACACTCGCTCAACTCCAGAGAAAGCTGCTCAATCCACAGACTCAAATATAGAGAATGTTGCTACATGCACTCGCTCAACTCTAGAGAAAGCTGCTCAATCCACAGACTCAAATATAGAGAACGTTGCTTCATGCACTCGCTCAACTCTAGAGAAAGCTGCTCAATCCACAGACTCTAATATAGAGAACATTGCTTCTTGCACTCGCTCAACTCTAGAGAAAGCTGCTCAATCCACAGACTCTAATATAGAGAACGTTGCTTCATGCACTCGCTGAACTCTAGAGTAAGCTGCTCAATCCACACTCTAATATAGAGGATGTTGCTTCATGCACTCGCCCAACTCTAGAGAAAGCTGCTCAATCCACAGACTCTAATATAGAGAACGTTGCTTCATGCACCTGCTCAAGTCTAGAGAAAGCTGCTCAATACACAGACTCTAATATAGAGAACATTGCTTCATACACTCGCTCAACTCCAGAGAAAGCTGCTCAATCCACAGACTCAAATATAGAGAATGTTGCTACATGCACTCGCTCAACTCTAGAGAAAGCTGCTCAATCCACAGACTCAAATATAGAGAATGTTGCTTCATGCACTCGCTCAACTCTAGGGAAAGCTGCTCAATCCATAGACTCTAATATAGAGAACGTTGCTTCATGCACTCGCTCAACTCTAGAGAAAGCTGCTCAATCCACAGACTCTAATATAGAGAACATTGCTTCATGCACTCGCTCAACTCCAGAGAAAGCTGCTCAATCCACAGACTCTAATATAGAGAATGTTGCTTCATGCACTTGCTCAACTCTAGAGAAAGCTGCTCAATCCACAGACTCTACTATAGAGAATGTTGCTTCATGCACTCGCTCAACTCTAGAGAAAGCTGCTTAATCCACAGACTCTCTTCATGCACTTGCTCAACTCTAGAGAAAGCTGCTCAATCCACAAACTCTAATATAGAGAACGTTGCTTCATGCACTCGCTCAACTCTAGAGAAAGCTGCTCAATCCACAGACTCTAATATAGAAAACGTTGCTTCATGCACTCGCTCAACTCTAGAGAAAGCTGCTCAATCCACACACTCTAATATAGAGAACGTTGCTTCATGCACTCGCTCAACTCTAGAGAAAGCTGGTCAATCCACAGACTCTAATATAGAGAACATTGCTTCATGCACTCGCTCAACTCTAGAGAAAGCTGCTCAATCCACAGACTCAAATATAGAGAATGTTGCTTCATGCACTCGCTCAACTCTAGGGAAAGCTGCTCAATCCATAGACTCTAATATAGAGAACGTTGCTTCATGCACTCGCTCAACTCTAGAGAAAGCTGCTCAATCCACAGACTCTAATATAGAGAACATTGCTTCATGCACTCGCTCAACTCCAGAGAAAGCTGCTCAATCCACAGACTCTAATATAGAGAATGTTGCTTCATGCACTTGCTCAACTCTTGAGAAAGCTGCTCAATCCACAGACTCTACTATAGAGAACGTTGCTTCATGCACTCGCTCAACTCTAGAGAAAGCTGCTCAATCCACAGACTCTAATATAGAGAACATTGCTTCATGCACTCGCTCAACTCCAGAGAAAGCTGCTCAATCCACAGACTCTAATATAGAGAATGTTGCTTCATGCACTTGCTCAACTCTAGAGAAAGCTGCTCAATCCACAGACTCTACTATAGAGAATGTTGCTTCATGCACTCGCTCAACTCTAGAGAAAGCTGCTCAATCCACAGACTCTAATATAGAGAATGTTGCTTCATGCACTTGCTCAACTCTAGAGAAAGCTGCTCAATCCACAGACTCTACTATAGAGAATGTTGCTTCATGCACTTGCTCAACTCTAGAGAAAGCTGCTCAATCCACAGACTCTACTATAGAGAATGTTGCTTCATGCACTCGCTCAACTCTAGAGAAAGCTGCTCAATCCACAAACTCTAATATAGAGAACGTTGCTTCATGCACTCGCTCAACTCTAGAGAAAGCTGCTCAATCCACAGACTCTAATATAGAAAACGTTGCTTCATGCACTCGCTCAACTCTAGAGAAAGCTGCTCAATCCACAGACTCTAATATAGAGAACATTGCTTCATGCACTCGCTCAACTCTAGAGAAAGCTGCTCAATCCACAGACTCTAATATAGAGAATGTTGCTTCATGCGCTCGCTCAACTCTAGGGAAAGCTGCTCAATCCACAGACTCAAATATAGAGAACGTTGCTTCATGCACTCGCTCAACTCTAGAGAAAGCTGATCAATCCACAGACTCTAATCTAGAGAACGTTGCTTCATGCACTCGCTCAACTCTAGAGAAAGCTGCTCAATCCACAGACTCTAAGATAGAGAACGTTGCTTCATGCACTCACTCAACTCTAGAGAAAGCTGCTCAATCCACAGACTCTAATATAGAGAACGTTGCTTCATGCACTCGCTCAACTCTAGAGAAAGCTGCTCAATCCACAGACTCTACTATAGAGAATGTTGCTTCATGCACTCGCTCAACTCTAGAGAAAGCTGCTCAATCCACAAACTCTAATATAGAGAACGTTGCTTCATGCACTCGCTCAACTCTAGAGAAAGCTGCTCAATCCACAGACTCTAATATAGAAAACGTTGCTTCATGCACTCGCTCAACTCTAGAGAAAGCTGCTCAATCCACAGACTCTAATATAGAGAACATTGCTTCATGCACTCGCTCAACTCTAGAGAAAGCTGCTCAATCCACAGACTCTAATATAGAGAACATTGCTTCATGCACTCGCCCAACTCTAGAGAAAGCTGCTCAATCCACAGACTCAAATATAGAGAACATTGTTTCATGCACTCGCTCAACTCTAGAGAAAGCTGCTCAATCCACAGACTCAAATATAGAGAACGTTGCTTCATGCACTCGCTCAACTCTAGAGAAAGCTGCTTAATCCACAGACTCTAATCTAGAGAATGTTGCTTCATGCACTCGCTCAACTCTAGAGAAAGCTGCTCAATCCACAGACTCTAATATAGAGAACATTGCTTCATGCACTCGCTCAACTCTAGAGAAAGCTGCTCAATCCACAGACTCTAATATTAGAGAATGTTGCTTCATGCACTCGCTCAACTCTAGAGAAAGCTGCTCAATCCACAGACTCAAATATAGAGAACATTGCTTTATGCACTCGCTCAACTCCAGAGAAAGCTGCTCAATCCACAGACTCTAATATAGAGAACGTTGCTTCATGCACTCGCTCAACTCCAGAGAAAGCTGCTCAATCCACAGACTCAAATATAGAGAATGTTGCTTCATGCACTCGCTCAACTCTAGAGAAAGCTGCTCAATCCACAGACTCAAATATAGAGAATGTTGCTTCATGCACTCGCTCAACTCTAGGGAAAGCTGCTCAATCCACAGACTCTAATATAGAGAATGTTGCTTCATGCACTTGCTCAACTCTAGAGAAAGCTGCTCAATCCACAGACTCTAATATAGAGAACATTGCTTCATGCACTCGCTCAACTCCAGAGAAAGCTACTCAATCCACAGACTCTAATATAGAGAATGTTGCTTCATGCACTTGCTCAACTCTAGAGAAAGCTGCTCAATCCACAGACTCTACTATAGAGAATGTTGCTTCATGCACTCGCTCAACTCTAGAGAAAGCTGCTTAATCCACAGACTCTCTTCATGCACTTGCTCAACTCTAGAGAAAGCTGCTCAATCCACAGACTCTAATATAGAGAACGTTGCTTCATGCACTCGCTCAACTCTAGAGAAAGCTGCTCAATCCACAGACTCTAATATAGAGAACATTGCTTCATGCACTCGCTCAACTCTAGAGAAAGCTGCTCAATCCACAGACTCTAATATAGAGAACATTGTTTCATGCACTCGCTCAACTCTAGAGAAAGCTGCTCAATCCACAGACTCAAATATAGAGAACGTTGCTTCATGCACTCGCTCAACTCTAGAGAAAGCTGCTCAATCCACAGACTATAATATAGAGAATGTTGCTTCATGCGCTCGCTCAACTCTAGGGAAAGCTGCTCAATCCACAGACTCAAATATAGAGAACGTTGCTTCATGCACTCGCTCAACTCTAGAGAAAGCTGATCAATCCACAGACTCTAATCTAGAGAACGTTGCTTCATGCACTCGCTCAACTCTAGGGAAAGCTGCTCAATCCACAGACTCTAATCTAGAGAACGTTGCTTCATGCACTCGCTCAACTCTAGGGAAAGCTGCTCAATCCACAGACTCTAATCTAGAGAACATTGCTTCATACACTCGCTCAACTCTAGAGAACCCTGCTCTATGCACAGACTCTAATCTAGACAACATTGCTTCATGCAACCGTTCAACTCTAGAGAAAGATGCTCAATCCACAGACTATAATCTAGAGAACGGTCCTTCATGCACTCGCTCAACTCCAGAGAAAGCTGCTCAATCCACAGACTCTAATATAGAGAACGTTGCTTCATGCACTCGCTCAACTCTAGAGAAAGCTGCTCAATCCACAGACTCTAAGATAGAGAACGTTGCTTCATGCACTCACTCAACTCTAGAGAAAGCTGCTCAATCCACAGACTCTAATATAGAGAACGCTGCTTCATGCACTCGCTCAACTCTAGAGAAAGCTGCTCAATCCACAGACTCTAAGATAGAGAACGTTGCTTCATGCACTCGCTCAACTCTAGAGAAAGCTGCTCACTCCACAGACTCTAATATAGAGAATGTTGCTTCATGCGCTCGCTCAACTCTAGGGAAAGCTGCTCAATCCACAGACTCAAATATAGAGAACGTTGCTTCATGCACTCGCTCAACTCTAGAGAAAGCTGATCAATCCACAGACTCTAATCTAGAGAACGTTGCTTCATGCACTCGCTCAACTCTAGGGAAAGTTGCTCAATCCACAGACTCTAATCTAGAGAACGTTGCTTCATGCACTCGCTCAACTCTAGGGAAAGCTGCTCAATCCACAGACTCTAATCTAGAGAACATTGCTTCATACACTCGCTCAACTCTAGAGAACCCTGCTCTATGCACAGACTCTAATCTAGACACCATTGCTTCATGCAACCGTTCAACTCTAGAGAAAGCTGATCAATCCACAGACTATAATCTAGAGAACGGTCCTTCATGCACTCGCTCAACTCCAGAGAAAGCTGCTCAATCCACAGACTCTAATCTAGAGAACGTTGCTTCATGCACTCGCTCAACTCTAGGGAAAGCTGCTCAATCCACAGACTCTAATCTAGAGAACGTTGCTTCATGCACTCGCTCAACTCTAGGGAAAGCTGCTCAATCCACAGACTCTAATCTAGAGAACATTGCTTCATACACTCGCTCAACTCTAGAGAACCCTGCTCTATGCACAGACTCTAATCTAGACAACATTGCTTCATGCAACCGTTCAACTCTAGAGAATGATGCTCAATCCACAGACTATAATCTAGAGAACTGTCCTTCATGCACCTGCTCAAGTCTAGAGAACACTCCTTAATGCACACATTCTAATCTAGAGAACGTTTATACGAGCACCAACTCACTTCTAGAGACTCTGCTCCATGCACAGTTTTAAGTGTCGAATCTTACTTCCCCAACCCCGCTTGTGTCTTCTACTTACGTGATGGCTGTGAAAGGTTGAGGACTGAATCGAACATTGCTGCAGGTTTTTGAAGGTTACTCATTGGAACTGAATCAATGGTTGTAGCTCAGGTGCCCTTGAGGGTACTTAGTATTCCACAAGTGATTTTGAATTGGATATGATGGGATGAAATGAAAAAGGATGATGCAAGGCGGGCAGGATGGAAATGGACCAGGATAGGTTTGTTGTATTAGATGGGATGGAATTGGACGGAGATAGATTGGATTGGAGTGCTGGTATTGTAGTGGATTGGATAAAATGGAATGAGATTGGAATGGATTAAAGGGGATGGGATGTTGTGGGGTGGGTGAGTTGGGGTGAGATGGGATGGAATGGGATGGGATGGGATGGGATGGGATTGTGGATTGGCCCAGATTTGGCTTGGATTAAATGGGATAGGAAGAGAAGGGAAGGGATAGGATGGGAAGGGAAGGCAAGGGATAGGATGGGAAGGGATAGAATGGGAAGGGAAGGGAAGGGATAGGATGGGAAGGGATAGGATGATGGGAAGGGAAGGGATAGGATGGGAAGGGATAGGATGGGAAAGGATAGGATGGGAAGGGAAGGGAAGTGATGGGATGGGAAGGGATAAGATGGGAAGGGAAGGGATAGGATGGGAAGGCATAGGATGGGAAGGGAAGGGATATGATGGGAAGGGAAGGGATAGAATGGGATGGGAAAGGAAGGGATAGGATGGGAAGGGAAGGGATAGGATGGGCGGGATAGGATGGGAAGGGAAGGGAAGGGAAGGGATAGGATGGGAAGGGAAGGGATAGGATGGGCGGGATAGGATGGGAAGGGAAGGGAAGGGATAGGATGGGAAGGGAAGGGAAGGGATAGGATGGGAAGGCATAGGATGGGATGGTAAGGGAAGGGATAGGATGGGAAGGGAAGGGATAGGATGGGTGGGATAGGATGGGAAGGGAAGGGATAGGATGGGAAGGGAAGGGATAGGATGGGAAGGGATAGGATGGGAAGGGAAGGGATAGGATGGGTGGGTTGGGTGTGGTGGGATGGGACAGGATGAGATTGTGTATTGGATTGGATTAAATGGAATGGGATGGGACAGGGTTGGGAATGGATTGGATTGAGAGTGTGTTTACATCTTCATTCTCTGAGGAACAGTCAAGTTGTATAAAGACTCTACTCAGGATGGAGGGACTACCCTGGACTGAATTTGAATGTTTCCTTTCTTTAATACCTGTCTTGGGTTAGAAGGGTCTGAGCCCTCGGCGTGTTTGATCAGTCATGTTCAATCACTCACTCGGAGACCTGTGCCCCTCCATGGAGAGAAGCATCCTTCTCCTTGCCCCATTTCTCATTATGGAAGATTTGGGGTTAAAGCCTGGGTGGGAGAAGCACAGAGCTCTTCTCTGGAGCACACCTAGGTCCTATCTGGAACCTGCCGGTGAGTCTGTGAATCTGCCAAGCAGCTGTAACCAATCACAAGCATACGTAACAGAACAAACGTGCTGTGCAAATATTCAGTAAAAATCCACTATACCATGTAATCATTGAAGACCAGCAGTTTAACCACTGCTTCTAATAAACTTATTTTACGCAGAAATATACTGAGCAAATGTGTATCTTTCCAATCCACTGTCCTTAACTGCACAGCGAATAAGGTGCATAAAGTGAAACACCAGCTTTAGAAACTCAGGCATAGGGCCAGGCAAGGCATAGGGCCTGGGATTTGGCATAGGGCACCACAGCAAGGCAGCTTGCTGTGCTGCATACCCCAAAGTGAAAGGGCAGGAATGCCCCGTATTAATGGAGTAAGATGCCTTCCTGTGCTGTACCTCTGCACTGGCGCTGTTTTGGCAGCCCAGCACCACCGCTCGTACCCTTGCACTATGGGCACAAAAACAATCCTAACAGGCAAGGAAAAAACAAGGAGAAATAAAGATTTTTCTCCTTGTTATGCCTCCCCTTGGGAGGTGTAAGGTTTTGACGCTCTCCCGGGTTTACATGCGCTCATACATTTTGGGAAGTGTCAAAATCCATGGATATTGCGTGAGAACACCCACCACAACGCCCGTGGAACGTCTCCTTAACGCAGGGTAAGGCAACACAGCGCTCTGCGCTGCCTGACTCCATATCTACGAGGCCATCCAAAGCCACGCATGGTATCTCTGTGTCGCCTCATAGATATGATTCTGTGATTTGTGCTGCCGGAGCGTCACAAGGAGTTCGGCTCCGGTGACGCAAGGGGCTCATAAATATTCCCCGTACTGTCATCGAACTGCTGCCGGCAGTGAAAAGGATTGTAACCTCTGCATAAGAGGAAGGATCGGCGTCTATGAAAAACAAAACACTGCCACCTCAGAACGGTGCAACGTCCCGATGAGCACGAAACACAATCTCCCGGCACCCTCGGCGTCTGACGCTAACGAACATATTTTATATTTTAAGCAGTGGGGGAGTGAGTGGGTGTGCACACATGAGATTTGGTGAAAGCATCGGGCTTTAGTTTTTGGACAGTGATGGTACTCCATCGACCCAACTGCAACTCCGGGCAGGGGCGGCTCTAGGCTCCTGGCGACCCTGGGCAGGAAGCGTAGGTAGGGGGCCCCGGAAGAGGGCCCCGGAAGAGGAGGCCCCGGAAGAGGCGCGGAGGCCAGTAAAGAGGGGGGGTCAGGGTGTTTGGAAGTGGAACAGAGCCGTAGGCCATCAAATCCCTGCCACACACAAATATGTATCCATCTTCAGAGGATTATTATATTAAGGATATATATTGGCATTGCGGCCCCTGGGGTTTGGTGGCCCTGTGCAGGTGCACAGCTTGCACATGCCTAAGGCCGGCCCTGCTCCGGGTGATCAAAGTGCGCTCTTTCTCTTAGTTTACCTGCTAAAACGAGAACGTTTCGATTCAGAAAACAGCTCCCTGAGGCGTGGAGAGCAAGTGATGACATGAAAACTTTCTAGACACAGACACACCTGAGACAGACAATAATATACACATGTTCAGCAGGTGTGCTTGAGAGAGGAGGGGAGAGAGAAACAGAAGAGAGTGAAGGAAACAGAGGGAGAGATAGATTCAGATATGAGAGAGAGACTCTTTAGCGACCAGCAGCACTGCCCGCATCTACAATAAACTGGCACAGTGCCACAAGCCATTTACTGCGCCGTGCTGCTGCATTTTCGAAGCACAGGGATGCATCATATTAACAACAATCTGATGCCTCCCTGTGCTTTCGCCTGCGCTGGCACAGAATTGTCTGCCATGCACCAGCGCTTGCACCCTTGCGTTATGTTGCAAGGGTACCTGCGCTGCGGGTATGATTGTTTTTATGCAGGACGGGGCACCTTGCAGCATAAAACAATCATTAATGGCGTTTTCCTCTTTCTATACGTGCTACAGAATGCAGTACGCATAAAAGAGGGAAAAAAGAGTCGAAATGAAAGCATTACTCCTCTTTTGCTCCATTCTTCTGTCTTGTCGGATTCTGATACATTCCAAGTTCTACAAAATGTTGGGAATGTGTCTGGTTCCATGGATGTTGCCTGGGAACACCCACAGCAACACCCAGGGAACACCCACAGCAACACCCAGGGAACGCCCCTTTCACACAGACTAATGTGTGAAAGGGGGACATGTTTACAAGGCCATGGACAGTCACAGAGGGTTACTTTATGTGGCTTGTAAATATGGGCAGGCACACTGCGCCGACGGTGCATCAAAAAAGTGACGCTCCGGTGGCACACTGGGCTTGTAAATAAGCTCCATTGTCTGCACTTTAAACAATGTCTTCTAACAGAATGAAACTTTGCAAAAATGAAGTGGACACCCTGCAATTGTTGAATGTTATATCCATTAGGGGACTAAAAATCTCGCCCAAGTGATGTTAATATCCCTAATGTACCTTTGTTCCTTATGGACGGCACGAAGTTGCTTTGTCTTCAGCACGAAGCATGTTTCCAACAAGGTGGGGGAATTGCTCATTTTTGCAAGGTGCCCATTCCAGACCTGATCAGGCAACAAAAGGGCAGAACCAGATGGCACATTCCTTTGCAGGGCAGGTCTCTGCATTTTGCACAGGCACCATCACTTAATATGTTTAACTAACCCCCATTAAAAACTTACTTTTAACTGGAAACCAAGTCAGATTTAGAGTTCAGAACAATACCATCTTCAAGTACTTGACCCTTTCCGGCGCTCCGCTGCCTTTTGTCTTGTCTAAGTGTGCACTGGACACTTACCCAATGCATACATAAATCCGTAATGCATACATTCATACATGGAAACTTCCAAGTGAGACACCCGAGTGAAAAATATGACATCTACCGACTGTTCTGCCGGGCTGCCTTATGTTGCTAAGCAATATTTTTGCAGCCTGATATTTTGAATATAGAATAAATACAAGTTAAAAAATATTGTTTCCTAGAAGGGGCTTGCAGCCTGTGCATCCTTAAAATATGTGGGCTACATTGTCAATCTCATTTGCTGCCTTCTAATTGGGCATCGTATGCCACCTTCACTTCCTCTTCTTTCATCTGGAGCATGGACCAAGTACTGAGGGCTTCATAGTGATTAGAGTCCTTCTGCTCTTGGTGCGATGATTGAGGGATCACTTTTTTGTAGCTTGAGCAGTCATCCCCTCTTATCCATGCTGCTCTTTCCCCATCCAACCGCCTTGCTGTCAGGGTTGCTTCTTCACTCCCACCACCCCTTTGTTAGTTCTTCTTGTTAACCCTCATTGTCCATGTTGCTTCTCCCCTCGCACCTTCCACCCTCCCTTTGTCTATGTTGTTTCTTCCTCCCACTCCGTCACTCTCATTTTTTGCATTGCCTCTTCAGTTTCACCCTTTCTGTTTGTGTTGCTTCTTCCCTACAACCTCCCTTTGTCCGTGTTGTTTCTTCCTCCCACCTTCTCACTCTCATTGTTGTTTCTTCCCTCCCACCCACTCACTTCCATTGTTTACATTGTCTTCTCTCTCTCACCCCCTTCTGTTGTCAGTGTTGCTTTTCCCCTTCCACTCCCTCACTCCCATTGTTTGCGTTTCTTCTTCCGTCTCACACTCTTCTGTTGTTTGTGTTGCCTCCATAGTAGGGGTGGGCGGAATTTGCGTAATCGCGTCTCGCAAATCTCTGCGAAACGGTAAAAAATCTCAGCGAACATGTAGAAATTCCGCGAACACGCGGAATTGCTTGTTCGAGTTGCTTTTTTCCTGTTCGCAAAAGCTGTTTACGTGCTCGTGGGGAAATATCTTGCGAACATGCATTTTGAGAACGCGAACAAGCAAAAAAGTTTGCGAAGTCACGGAACGCAGAATATTGGGCAATTTTGCGTTCTCCGCAGAACGCGAAATTACCAGAATTATGCGAATTCCGCAAGCGGAACGTAATTTACCGCCCAGGCCTACTCCATACCCGCACAAGCTTCTAATTCCTGCATCATAGTGGCTTTTTAAAACGTATATTTCTAGGTCATGTCGCCCAGCATCCACGCTACTCTACAACTACACTAAAAGGCATTGGCAAGGCAAATAGCTCTCACATAGACAAGACCTATTGGTTTTGTAATGCTTGTTTATCAACAGGTATGCAAGTACCCATTTGTGTATTGCTGAAAGGATAGTCTTGATAAAACGGCAATCGTGTGTTGCTAGGTAACAGAAAACCAGTAATTGTCGCTAAAATAACCTTCTGTGCAGAATTTTCAGAATATCTAGAGGTTTCTATAAAAAAAAAAAATCCAAGTCGGGAGCCATACTTTTGAGAAGTTTTTTGGTCAAATGAGATGATGTCAAGGTAAAACATTTCATATGTGCCCTATAATTCACTTTTAATCACTCAATGTAGCACAAGGCACCGCACTTCCCTTTCATTGCTGAAGCACTCTCCCTGGGCACGACTCGTCCCTGTTTTTATTAAAGAGCTGCACAGGCCCTTCGAACAGGAACACTTATAAAACAACATATTTATTCGGAGGTCAAAATCAACAAGAACTTCCAGCTTACTGTGATCTTTTTAACCCATTTACATTATTTGTGCCAATTTCCTTAACTTTAACCATTTTCCATTATTTTTACAAATCTCCATAATTTTCTGCAGCTTCCACAAGCTTTAACAGTTTCTGCTCCTGAGCGGATTTATGTCGTTACAACGGGTGCTTTTTCCGCGCATGCCTTTACAACGACTTGTGTTGGGGGTCGCTGGATAGTGAATAGTGAATAGTTTAATTTACTATTCCAACTACAGTCCCCGTGGATAGTAGGGAAGGTTTTAGATAGTAAATCAAACTATTCCCTATCCTACAGCGCCCTCCAGCGCAAGTCGTTGTAACGACTTGCGTTGTAATATTTGTGTTGTAATACCTGCGTTGTAAAGGTACTGCGTGGTAAAAGTTTCGTTGTAAAGGATGTTTCCCTCCTGAGCTGTTGACCTACTCACAGCCTCGTCCAATGTTGACAAGGGTGAAAAGTCACACTATTTTTTGAATGATTTTTTTGCAGATTTATATAGCACAAACTCAACCTGAAGGTATTGAAGCGCTTTACATGAGCACTAGTTACGTTACACAAGGACACATTCATGTTTTTGGTAGGCACGGGAGGATTCTGGGGCATATTATCAACGGCCAGCAATAATTATCGATAGCCATGCTTAGCGATAAATTTGTTATCGCAGGCTATCTCTGGAATTCATCGCGATAAAAATTCCAGAGATAGCGAGGTTATCGCCGCTTTGCAGGGAACATCGCTGGTTTTCCAGCGATGTTGTACAAAAGGAGATGGTGATGGACCTGTTGTTTTTGCTTTTGACACCCCGAGTGGGTCGGGTATGCTCAGACGTGAGTCCCGTGCTCTCCATGCCACTGGAATCAAGCTATCCAGGCTGATGAGGGCTGAAAGCCCGAAACCGGTCCTTGGATGCTTGTTTCCAGTCCAGGGAGGACCTGGCTTGGCAGTTCGGGCTGGACTGTTCCCTGGGGCACAGGGTCAAGACTGATTTGCATATGGCTGGGTTCAAACTGGAAAGGCATGGTGAGCAAAAAAACAATGGATTTAGGCCCAGATCTCTGTACTGGGGTGAATGTATGACTTTGTTCTGCATTCTGTCCATCACCTGTTGTTTTTGCTTTCCAGCGATGTTCCCTGCAAAACGGCAATGACCTTGCTGATACGACCCACAGGGTCGTATCACCATATTCCACCCCAATGTTAGGGATAGGTAAGTCTGCATTTTAGCAGATGTTAGTTTTTGGAGAAAACTAAAATAACGTGTGCTAAAATGCTGGGGCAGCCTTGTAAATATCGCGATGATAACATCAGCGATATCTGCTAGGTAGTCCATCCGGGGTACGCCCTGTGACGCCCACTTTGCATCTCATTAGAGATGCAAAGGGAGGCGTTGGGAAAAAGAGTGCTAACATGCGATTATGCATGTTAGCACCCTCTTGTAAATAGGGCGATGGTTTTATCTCCACTGTTTTGACTTTTTAAGCCAAAAAAGCAGAGTAAAGCCCTTGTAAATATGCCCCTAAGTGATTTGCCCAGAATCACAGCATACGGAGTCGACCCCAAGGCTCCAACCGTGGTTTCCCAGCTCCAAGCCGTAACACCACATCCTGTCCCCTTGCATATATAGATTCCCTGCTGCAGGGGTGTTGAGGCAGTGCTTTGTGCTTACATGGGCACGGAAAGTCACGGAGGGTTACTTGCTGATGATGTAGTCAGTCCTACTTTCCTGAAAAAGTACAGAAACACATTTGAATATGAATTTGCAGCAGGATAGCCCCCTCCCCCCCGCGCTCCCCTCGGAGGTGGGCGGGTGATGCCCGCTGAGTAGTGACATGGCCGGGGAGTGGCTGGGCTATGAGCATTGATGTAGGCGCAGATTGTAGTAAAATAGGGTCAATCGAGCGCTTTTGGGGGCATTTCCATCTGCCATAGATTTGAGTTGATTTTTGGTGGATTTTTTTTAATGACGGTAACTCATTAATTCATTTCTCATTTCAGGCTCAGTGGAGTTTCAATATAAATATGTCCACAGATGCACAAAGTTAGATTTGAAGATTTTAAGCAAACAGCACTCCGTTGCAATGAAAGATGTTTGGGGCAATGAACGTGTAGGTAGCGCCTGGTTGTTGTTTCAGTTTGGCCTCCTGGCGCGTTAGGCAGCTGTATTTGTTGCGTTGGGGGTGGAACACCCCATGCTAGGAAACTGCACAGGGGTGTTTAGAAGGTGGACCCCTCCACTGTCGGTAGAATGGTCACGGCAGTGACGTCATAGACGTAAAGCAATAAAATGATACCCGGAACCGACCTCGTGTGGTTCTTGGCCAGTAATTCACTCCATAGGAGCACGTGTGTTTATTTCGTAGCCACGCGGCAACCCGACAGTAGTGGTGGACGCGTGGGGTGGCAGGATAAACAGAGCTGGGGCAAGAGCCCCCTCGGGCCCCCTCTAGAGATGCCACTGTCCCGGCTCCTGTACTCATGTGGAAAGAGGATGTGGGGGCATATTATCAAGGGCTTTATCTCAGCTTTTTTGGCTTTAAAAAGCTACGCTTTTTCACTACGCTTCCCTTTGCATCTCTAATGAGATGCAAAGTGGGCGTTCCAGAGCAAAATAATAGGAGAAATGTCGCTAAGCGACATTTCTCCTATTATCAAGCTTCACGTCAACCCTCTTAGAGATAAAAAAGCAGCGCTAACCACGGTTAACGCTGCTTTTTTACATCTGCTAATTTTCAGACTTAGCCATGTAACCCAAAGGGAGGTGGATTACACGGCTAAATCCACCATGGGCTATCAACAAGGATATCCCTATCCGTGTAGTTTTATTGCTGCATTACCAGCGATAACCTCCCAAAATGGCGATATTGCTGGATTGTTTATCGCCTAGGCGGTTAGCGTTGTTAATAACGCGATAACCAGGCGATATTATCCAGCATTTAAAAAATTAACGCTAAGCGCCCTTAGCGTTACTTTTCCCTGTTCCTTGTTAATATGCCCCGTGGTCTGTTGGGTACATTGCCCACTTTGGCTCTGGAAACCAGGGTTCAATCCTCGAGGTCTCGTCCACATCCTGTGATCCTGGGCGAATCACGTAATCTCCCCGTGCCTGAATGTGTCCTTGTGTAACGAAACCAGTGCTCATGTAAAACGCTCCAATACCTTCGGGTCGAGTTTGCGCTATATAAATCTGCATTAAAAAATAAATAAATCAGGTAACATGCACTGGTACTGTCGGAGTCCGTACACACGCACGCGGGGATGCTATCTGTCTGCACTTTTCCATTAGTGACAGAATATTGGCATTTTCTGGAATTTCACATGACATATTCACTGGAGGAGCACTTAGTAAAAAATGTCAATATTCCATTCTCCACTTTAATACGCGGCAGTAGCCATTACGCGCCCTTCGGCCCATTATAGGACTGGCCTCGTGACCTGCGAGGCCTCTCGGGCAGTTTCTTTCTTACAGGAGAATTGATCATATCTGACTTTTTTCTTTCTGTTTAAACTCTTCTATTTCCATTCTAGAATAAATGCACTTCATTGGTGGTGAGCACCTCTGCTGGTGCAACTACACCAACGTGACACACGTCATCATTCTGCGTCGTCATGGAGGCCATGGATGAAGGGGTCAGGAGGCAGCATGGGTCATTGGTCCTCCCCCAGACCATGGCTGAAAAGGATAATTCTTTAAGGGGTGGTCATCACTGGCATGTGAATGATCTTGGTTATTTAACAAGCGCTTTATGGCTGTTGCCAGACTTCTAAAATCCTAGTGTGTATGCCATGCATGGGACAATGTAAAAAGAGGGAGTGTGCCATAATTTGGTGTTGTTGGTGATCACAGTGTGCCCCGAGGTCACTTGTATACCCCTCTAGTCCCGGCACGCAGTAGTGGGACCCTACCAAATGGTGCCAGATGCCTTGACTACACCCTTTTTCTAGAAAGTTCATTTTGGGCTAGCTTTGGGCCTCTATTTACTGGTCTTTTGGGAATTTCCCTAGGTTTTCATGTGATTTTCTTTTTGTTTTGTCATGTACAGAGGGGGTCATAGTTTTGTCCTGTGGTCCCCATGTATTTTGGTTGTGGCAGTGTCCAAGGTTGGGCATGTTGCCTCCATAGACGGTGTGTATAAGGCCTTGTGCAATGGCTAATCACTAGGCCGGATACAGGGGTGAGCATATTCCAGTATATCTCACAAGGAACTGTGATGGACTTTTGCAGACTCTCTTTCCCCCACACCCTCTCTCCCTCTGGCTATATTTTATCCAGAATCTTTGGTCTCTGTCCCCAGCTGTGGCCAGGGACTGGTGACACGCTACTTTTGTTTCTTTGGAAGGAAAAAACCATATGAGCAGGCTTTGGGATGTTTGAATATCTTTGAGGGGAAGAAGGAGGCAGAATATTGCTAAAACGAGAATCCAGTGCGAGGCCGAAACTCATCGAAATTCATCAAACTGGAGGTGATGTTTGGGTGTACCTCTCCTCCCGACTGACTCGGCATCACGTGGCACTACGTAATTTGTCGGATATTGTGTGGTGGAGGTCATGGGGCTACTCTATCCCAAGTGCACAGGGAACCTGGAACCTGACACTAGAGGACAGCTTTGTTTTGGAACTGAAAGGGGGCATCCAATGGCTGGAGGCTTCTGGCTTTTGGGGTGCTGTGGTTGAAGCCACCTGGCTTGAAGGAATTTTGGTACTGGTATGGCCAATATTAGTTGTGTCCTTTCAATCTGGTAATTGGAGCTCATCCCAATTGGACTGGGGTGAGGGAACCTGGGTGCCTGCTTTTAAGGAATTGGATGGGAAACACCCTTCCCCTCTCGTTAGACTGTCCTCCCCCTAGGGTGTGGTCTGCCAGGCCACCCTGGGGGCTCCGGAATAGAGTGGGGCCTAGACTCACGCAGGCCTCTTGAATGGCAGACTCTGGTTCGGATTTCCAATCGACAAAACTTTCAGTAAACCTCAGTTTCCCGAATGCAAGTAAAGACTTGAGTTCCTAATGTTGTCTCACTAGTCTTTATTTTTTTAATGAATTTTGAAGTGTGCGTGAAGTAGATATTTTGCATTGGGGGTTTGAACTTACTGCGTATACGGGTTTTGCGATTGTGTAAAGGCATTGCCTCCCCACACAGTTACCCCTTCCTGCCGTGGTGGTGGCCTCGGTCTGTGTTGGACTGGGTTCCCTGTCTGTTGATGCTGTTGCCATGCTTTTGCCCAACTACCTGATCCATGCTGTGGCGCTGCAGTAGATGGATGACTTCCCTGAGGCTGTGTCTATGGTTGGTTCGGGTCCCCCTCTGTTTCGTTTGATGGATGGGGGTTTTACAAGGACTGGCCCATGTCTATCAGCCTCTGTGCTTGATTTGCCTTCAGCTGTCATTGGTCGGCTATATGGACTATCCTTTGGTAATAGTAACAGTCTCTGAGGTCTGGCTGCTGCCAACCTCCCTTACATCTGCCATTATAATTAGGTTGGAACCCTCTGGGGTTCTGCGGTAGAGCCCCCTTCAAGACTGGTACCGTTTGTATGCTTGCAGTCAACGTGGCCCCCTCAAGGGCATTCTTTTTCTACGTGTGTTGAATTGAGTTAGCCGTGTCACTCTTGGTCTGCTCTTGTTTCTCCCTATCCTTCTCTTGTTTCCTTTTGCAATAGTAAAATATGTGGGCCTGTATATTCTACCAGGGTTTGGTATCTAACCCAACTACGCTGTACATACCGCTCCGTATCTCGGTAGGTACCCCCATTTTGAGATTGTTTTTTTTTTTTGGTGGGGCATGGCAGCGTTCGCATTCGGCAGACTGACGGAGCCCATACCTATGCAGCCTCTCTGGGGTGTAATATACTCACTGGATGAATTTGAAATGGATCAGTCTATGTCTGCCGTTTAATAAAAGTTTTCTGATGTTTTGACAGCAATATGTCCACATGCCGTCGTCTATTGTAATGCTGGGATCATTCTGCCAGGCCGTCCTAGCCTTCGAGTGATGTAGCTTGTCGCACTCTCTATTCATCCGATATAAGTTTGTGACTAATTTGTGGGGGGAGGGAGATTTAATAACGTGGGTGAGTTCCAGCACTTCCGGCGGTTCCGCCAGTTCAGGACCCAGGAGAGCCTGCAAGGCGCTACGAATCCTATGATATTGAAAAGGTATGATTAGTGCAGCCGCTGCCGGAGCCTCTGCAGCCTGCTCCCAAGTTTTCGCTACGCCGTTTAGGAAGAGGTCTCCCACCTTAATGATACCCAGTTTACGTAAAGCCTGGAGCACTCCTCTTTCCGCTATTGGGGACAGCCATAGTGTCCATTCAATGGGCATTAGGGGGGAGTGCAACAAGGCACCCTGTTGCATTTGCAGTAGCGTATTCCAGGCGTGGTTAGTGGTCTTGATCGAGTCCAATATGCCAATTCTGCGTTCAGTCAGGCAAAATACCTTGGCAGGGAGCGGGAGCGGAGCTGCGAACAGTCGTTCCAACCGGACATGTGGTATCGTCGCTTTCCCGTGTATCCACGTGTGCATATGTGACGCTTGTGCTACTCTGTAGTACTTTTCCATGTCTGGGGCATTCAATCCCCCCGTTTCATACGGCTGTATTAGCGTCATCCATTTCACTCTTGGCTGTTTACCCCCCCCAAGCGAGTTTAATAAGGAGCTGTGTCAGGCTATTAAAAAAGGACTTTGACAGCACAATCGGGATGTTATTAAAGAGAAACAAGTATCTAGATAGGATCACCATCTTCATGATTGCTATACGTCCCATCAGGGACAGCGGTAGGTTGATCCACTTTTCTACGCCATCTTCCAGCTTGCTGTACGCAACTCCATAGTTTTCGCGAATTAGGAGTTTCTGATCAGTGTGGAGCATAATCACTAAATACCTGATCGGCTCTGTCGTCCAATGCAACTGGTACTCCATATCAAACTGAGTAGTCTTCGGAGTCAGGGGGAAGGCCACTGATTTCGACCAATTGACTCGGAGGCCACAGTTCACCCCCTCGTTACCATGATACTGCTGGAGAGCACATGCCAGCGGTTCCGCCACCAGCGCATAGAGCAGTGGCGAAAGTGGGCAGCCCTGCCTAGTGCCTCTGCCAATCGCAAAGGTCTCCCACGCGAACCCTGGCAGTGGGGTGATAATATAGCGCTCCCACCAGTTGTAAAAACGGTTCGCCCAGTCCCAGTCGCCTCAGTACACGGAGCATAAAGGGCCACTCAACAGAATCGAAGGCTTTTTCCATGTCCAGGAAGACGGCAATGGCCTTGGTGTCCTGCCTGACATGCTGCATAGTCCCTAATACCGTTTGAATATTATAGGTGAGATTCCTGTCGGGGATGAATCCAGCCTGCTCCGGTGCCACCAGCTCCGGGGCTAGTAACGCCAAGCGTGCCGCCAAGACCTTGGCATTGATCTTGGCGTCAACATTTAGGAGAGACAGCGGTCTGTAGGAGCTACAAGCATTTGCGGGTTTGCCTTGTTTAAGAATAGTTACTATCAGGGCTTCCCGCATAGATCGTGGCATGCTTCCCTCCACACGGATGTCATCGAATAGTGTGGATAAATGAGGAATCAATACTTCTTTAAACGCCTTATAAAAGCCCACTGTGAGCCCATCTGCTCCGAGGGCACTGGCAGATCTCATGTTTGCAAGCGCGTCCGCGATCTCGTCCTTGTGTATAGGCTGCATCAAGAATTCCCGGTCAGAGCCCTCTAAGAAAGGCAGCTGTATATGGCCCAGTTAATCATCCATAGCGTCCTCATTATTCGCAGTTCGTAAAGAGTAGAGCCCGGAGTAATAGTTCCTGAACTCCTCTACAATCTCTGATTCTTCTGTGAGGAGCTGACCATCAGTTGCCTCCAGCTCTGATATTACTTGCGGGCGTCTAGAGTTACGCATTATCCTGGTCAGGTGGGAGCCCGGGCGCTCTCCCTCCCCATACGACTGGGCCGTCACATACTTCCCCATGTGCTGAACTTCTCTGTCAGCTTCCTCGTTGTATTCTGCTATGAGGTTCTTAATGTCTTCCGCCACCGCAGTACCAGAGCTCACCAGTTGGGATTTCTCCAGCTCAGTTAGTCTGGACTCCAAATGTAATAACCTTTGGCGTATAGCCTTGAGGACACTCGAGTGCTTTGCCATAGCAATACCTCGGATGTAAGCTTTAAAGGTTTCCCACACTGTTTGGAAGCTTTCCACCGAGCCCACATTAGTGTCAAAGAATTGTTCGATTTCCACCGCAATTTCACCCCGAAAGTGCTCATCCAGTTGTGAGGATGGGGAAACGCCACGTGAATGGCGGGATCCTCTTCACTGTCGTCTCGAGGACCAAGAGAAGCGGCGAGTGATCTGAGAGGGTGCGTGGCAGCACAGCGCAGGATTTTATATGTCTCATAACTGAGGATGACGCCAACCAGTAGTCGATTCTGGTGTGTATGTCATGAAATGCCGAGTAATGAGTAAACCGCCCTCTAGCAGTGTGCCTACTTCTCCACACGTCCACTAAGTCCAGTTTAATTAGTTCCGAGTGTATTTTTAACGCTGCCGCTGTAGGTCTGCATGCAGGGCCTGTAGACCTGTCTAGCACTGGGTCCAATACCAAGTTCAAGTCACCTCCCCATACTAATTGTGTAGTGGAATATGCGCGACAGTGCTGCGCAAGGGCACCATAAAATTCCGGGGAATCGTAGTTGGGACCATAAACGTTAGCCACCATTAAATCGTGACCCTTCCCTACACATCTTGTGATTAAAAATCGGCCCTCTGGGTCTGCCCTCAGTAAAGACAGTGTTAGTTTCGACTTAGGGTTAACCCATGTCAAGACCCCTCTAGAGTGGGTTGTGAATCCAGCGGCGGTGCAGTTGCCCGCCAGACCCCTGCTAAGAAGCATTCTACTCGTGAGCGGAATGTCCGTCTCCTGTATCAGTGCCAGGTCAACTTTATGTCGCTGTAAATAATTCAGGACTTTCGTGAGTTTCCGATAATCATTCAGACCCCGCACATTCCACATCAACGCATTAAGCGTCCCAGCCTCCCTGTCCGCTGCTATACTGTCTGAGCCAGCCATCGTAGTAGTGGGGTAATGCAATGTAAGACAGTTGCAATCTCAAAAACCAGTGAAGACATAGTGATCAGGCCGAGCAAACCATAACACATGCAAATACTTCCCCACAACTCCACCCCCCTCCCACAGCTGACCCCCCCAACTCGGCCATGCAGATCCCTTTCCCACCCCCGCCGCCCCAATACCAACTCCCTCAACTTAGCAACCAGAACGTCAGTAGTGCATTGCACTCGGGGGTCGAGGTTGTCTAACAGCCCGTGACTTCCAATGTTCTCAAGGCACTATGTCGGGCTTTCCCCCTCCCTCCGCCATGCACCACCATAAATGTAAATAGTGCATCCTACCAGTGCGTCAAACTGTCCAATGATGTCCACACTATTCCCCCATCGTCCGTCTATCCGTCCCCGCACCCCCCAATCACACTCAGTTCAATATATGTCAACGCAGGCCGCTGCCCCATTTTGAGATTGTTATAAGTGAACCAACTTGAGGGCTCATGGCAGTCATTGTCTGTCCTGTGTCTTGTCCCCATCATTTCCTCATACTATCCAGAAACTCATTTATAGTCTCCTCTGCTTTCATAGTTTCTGTCATTAAACCTCCTACACTTGGGCAGTCTGTGAACATTTCCCTCTGGACTTCTCAAATCTGGTGCCCGTACAAATTGAATGCGGCCCCATCATGCTCGGTGTTTGTCAGCATGAATGTTGGGATGCGAGGTTGGGCGAACACTGGGCCCGATTAACATAGGTAAACTGAGACGAAAGTCTAACTTTACGACTTTCTGTATCCCCCAAGGGCATTGATGAGTCATAAAGTTAGACTTGTGTCTCAGTTAAACTTAAGTTTTGATGTTAAGTTTACCAGAGACCAAAAGTCCTGGTCTCCGTTAACCTTAAGTCCAAAACTTAAGTTTAACTGAGACAAAAGTCTAACTTTATGACTTTTAAATGCCCTTTGTGAATATGGAAAGTTGTAAAGTTAGACTTTCGTCTCAGTTTACCCTTGTAAATTGGGCCCCCTGTCTCCGATGAGGCTGCTAAGAAGAGTTTTAACATTGCCTATCGCAAGATTAACTCCCATGGTGCTCTTCTCAAAACATGAGATCCATTTCCCCGCTCCATCCAGCAAGTGCAGTACTTGGTCATCCGAGCCCAGGGTACATAAATGGTCCTAGACGTGACCTTCTTCAGTAGAGGGTACATCTTGGTGTGTGGGAGCTTCACTGGCTTTTCCCTAACAAAGCGTTTCCATCTTTTTAGGCATCCTCCATGTAGAGGAAGTTCAACTTGGGATCTTCCCCTCCGTGTCGGATGCAGTCTTCTGCAACTGCCATGTCCACCGATTCAAAGAATCTCTCCTACTGCCAGGGTCTGTCATACTTGCCTTCTTTTTTCAGTCCAGAGAGCTAGCATGTGGCAAATGGTCACGCGAAGATCTCACCTTCCTCGCGGGCCACTATCTCCTTTTGGATAGGCCTATCTGTCTTGCAGATTTGGGAGGAGCAGCGGACTTCTTCTTCACTGCTTCCTTCGTGCACTTGCAAAAGCGCCATCCTACTTCTCCTATGTCTTAGTTGAGTTTGTACCAAGCTACATTTGGCTCTGATTTACTGGTTATCCCCTCTCCTATGCTGATGATGTGGGGAACCTCGGGTTCCAGCCAGAAGCCTTTGCTGTATTTCTGCCTGGAATGGTGCTCTGTGCCTACCTTCTCTCTCTCTCTCTCTCTCTCTCTCTCTCTCTCTCTCTCTCCCTCTCTCTCCCTCTCTCTCCCTCTCTCTCTCTCTCTCTCTCTCTCTCTCTCCCTCTCTCTCTCCCCTTTTTTGCAGGGTCATCCCTGAACTTTTTGCCTTCCTCCTGTATTTTCTCTCACCTGTTTTTGTTGGTTTTATGACTCTGGGCACTTTACCACTGCTGATCAGTGCTAAAGTGCATAGGCCCTCCCTATTGAACACTGACAAATGGTGTACACACTGCCCCTGAGATAAGCCTGTCTTCTCTTGCCAAGCTACCAAGGAGGTGAGCATGGGGTATTTTAGGAGTGTACCCCCTTACCCTGACTAGAGGCAAGGGTCCCTATTTGTCACAGGTACCTACCTATGCCAACTAGAGACCCCAAATCTAACACCCACCTAGATTGCCTCCTTCTTTCCGAGATATGTGCAGTTCTTTTTAGTCAGAAATTGCCTTCAAACTTGCTACCCGTCATTTCTTGGGCTACCTGAGCAAACCCTGTGGCTCCCACCTTGTAATCAGATGCCAGAGGACTGGGACCCCATTCCTCACCTCCGCTAGTCATATCGTTGTCCAGAACTGCTATGAACCTCCCGCTTCACCTGCTCCAGCTTTTGCTCAGGTCCTGCCTCAGATCATCTAGGGCTCATTTTCTGAGTTAGCCCTATCTCCATCCTCAGCTTCATCTTGCATCAGCCTCTGCCTCGGCTAACCTCGGGCTCTGTCTCTACGTCAGCCTCATCCCTATTTTCAGCCCTAGTTCTAGTGGAACTTCTGCCTCCGCTTCAGTCTCAGATGACCTCGGGCTCAGTCCCTGGATCAGCCTAAGCCCCAGTCTCAGGCTCATCCTGGCTCAGCTCGGTTAATGCCTCATGCTGAGCCTCAGCCTCAGCTCCAGATATAGCTCAGGTCCTGCTTCAGACTAAGCTCCAGGTTCAGCTCAGGTCCTGCCTCACCCTGAGGTTCTGCCTCAGCTCCAGGTCTAGCTGAGGTCCTGCTTCAGCCTCAACCTCATGTCCTGCCTCAGCTCCAGGTTTAACTCAGGCACCGCCTCAGCTCCAGGTTTAGCTGAGGTCTTGCCTCACTCTCAGCTCCTGATCTAGCCCAGGTCCTGCCTCAGCCTCACTCCCAGCTCCATCTTTAGCCCAGGTCCTGCCTCAGCCTCAGCCTCACTCTCATCTTTAGCTCAGGTCCTGCCTCAGCCTCACTCTCATCTTTAGCCCAGGTCCTGCCTCAGCCTCACTCTCATCTTTAGCCCAGGTCCTGCCTCAGCCTCTCTCTCATCTTTAGCTCATGTCCTGCCTCAGCCTCACTTTCAGCTTTAGCCCAGGTCCTGCCTCAGCCTCTCTCTCATCTTTAGCTCAGGTCCTTCCTCAGCCTCACTCCCATCTTTACCTCAGGTCCTGCCTCAGCCTCACTCTCAGCTCCATCTTTAGCTCATGTCCTTCCTCAGCCTCACTGTCATCTTAAGCTCAGGTCCTGCCTCCGCCTCTGCCCTATCTTTAGCTCAGGCCCTGCCTCAGCCTCACTCCCATCTCTAGCCCAGGTCCTGCCTCAGCCTCTCTCTCATCTTTAGCTCATGTCCTGCCTCAGCCTCTCTCTCATCTTTAGCTCATGTCCTGCCTCAGCCTCTCTCTCATCTTTAGCTCATGTCCTGCCTCAGCCTCACTCTGAGCTCAATCTTTAGCTCAGGTCCTGCCTCAGCCTCACTCTCATCTTTATCTCAGGTCCTGCCTCAGCCTCTCTCTCATCTTTAGCTCATGTCCTGCCTCAGCCTCTCTCTCATCTCTAGCCCAGTTCCTGCCTTCGCCTCACTCTCAGCTCCATCTCTAGCCCAGGTCCTGCCTCAGCCTCTCTCTCATCTTTAGCTCTTGTCCTGCCTCAGCCTCACTCTGAGCTCAATCTTTAGCTCAGGTCCTGCCTCAGCCTCACTCTCATCTTTATCTCAGGTCCTGCCTCAGCCTCTCTCTCATCTTTAGCTCATGTCCTGCCTCAGCCTCTCTCTCATCTCTAGCCCACTTCCTGCCTTCACCTCACTCTCAGCTCCATCTCTAGCCCAGGTCATGCCTCAGCCACATTCCCATTTTTAGCCCAGGTCCTGCCTCAGCCTCACTCTCAGCTCTAGCCCAGGTCCTGCCTCAGCCTCACTCTCAGCTCCATCTTTAGCTTATGTCCTTCCTCAGCCTCTCTCTGATCTCTAGCTCAGGTCCTGCCTCAGCCGCACTCTCTTCTTTAGCCCAGGTCCTGCCTCAGCCTCACTCTCAACTCTAGCCCAGGTCCTGCCTCAGCCTCTCTCTCATCTTTAGCTCATGTCCTGCCTCAGCCTCACTCTCATCTTTAGAACAGGCCCTGCCTCAGCCTCAACCTCAACTCTAGCCCTGGTCCTGCCTCAGCCTCACTCTCATCTTTAGCCCAGGTCCTGCCTCAGCCTCACTCTCATCTTTAGCCCAGGTCCTGCCTCAGCCTCACTCTCATCTCTAGCCCAGGTCCTGCCTCAGCCTCACTCTCATCTTTAGCCCAGGTCCTGCCTCAGCCTCTCCCTTATCTTTAGCTCAGGTCCTGCTTCAGCCTCCCTCTCAGCTCCATCTTTAGCCCAGGTCCTGCTTCAGCCTCAATCTCATCTTTAGCTCAGGTCCTGCTTCAGCCTCACTCTCAGCTCCATCTTTAGCCCAGGTCCTGCCTCAGCCTCACTCTCATCTTTAGCTCAGGTCCTGCCTCAGCCTCACTCTCAACTCTAGCCCAGGTCCTGCCTCAGCCTCACTCTCATATTTAGCCCAGGTCCTGCCTCAGCCTCACTCTCATCTTTAGCTCAGGTCCTGCCTCAGCCTCACTCTCATCTTTAGCCCAGGTCCTGCCTCAGCCTCACTCTCATCTTTAGCCCAGGTCCTGCCTCAGCCTCACTCTCATCTTTAGCCTAGGTCCTGCCACAGCCTCACTCTCATCTTTAGCTCAGGTCCTGCCTCAGCCTCACTCTCAACTCTAGCCCAGGTCTTGCCTCAGCCTCACTCTCATATTTAGCCCAGGTCCTGCCTCAACCTCGCTTTCATCTTTAGACCAGGTCCTGCCTCAGCCTCACTCTCATCTTTAGCTCAGGTCCTGCCTCAGTCTCACTCCCATCTTTAGCCCAGGTCCTGCCTCAGCCTCTCCCTTATCTTTAGCTCATGTCCTGCCTCAGCCTCACTTTCAGCTCTAGCCCAGGTCCTGCCTCAGCCACACTCCCATCTCTAGCCCAGGTCCTGCCTCAGCCTCACTCTCAGCTCAATCTTTAGCTCAGGTCCTGCCTCAGCCTCACTCTCAACTCTAGCCCAGGTCCTGCCTCAGCCTCTCTCTCATCTTTAGCTCATGTCCTGCTTCAGCCTCTCTCCCATCTTTAGCTCATGTCCTGCCTCAGCCTCTCTCTCATCTTTAGCTCATGTCCTGCCTCAGCCTCACTCTCATCTTTTGCCCAGGTCATGCCTCAGCCTCACTCTCAGCTCTAGCCCAGGTCCTGCCTCAGCCTCATTCTCAGCTCAATCTTTAGCTCAGGTCCTGCCTCAGCCTCACTCCCATCTTTAGCTCAGGTCCTGCCTCAGCCTCACTCTCCATCTTTAGCCCAGGTCCTGCCTCAGCCTCACTCTCATCTCTAGCCCAGGTCCTGCCTCAGCCTCACTCTCAGCTTAATCTTTAGCTCAGGTCCTGCTTCAGCCTCACTCTCAGCTCCATCGTTAGCTCATGTCCTGCTTCAGCCTCTCTCTCATCTTTAGCTCATGTCCTGCTTCAGCCTCACTCTCATCTTTAGCTCAGGTCCTGCCTCAGCCTCACTCTCAGCTCCATCTCTAGCCCAGGTCCTGCCTCAGCCTCTCTCTCATCTCTAGCCCAGGTCCTGCCTCAGCCTCACTCTCATCTTTAGCCCAGGTCCTGCCTCAGCCTCACTCTCATCTTTAGCCCAGGTCCTGCCTCAGCCTCACTCTCAGCTCAATCTTTATCTCAGGTCCTGCCTCAGCCTCTCTCTCATCTTTAGCCCATGTCCTGCCTCAGCCTCTCAATCAATCAATCAATCAATCAATCAATCAATCAATCAATCAATCATCTTATCTTTAGCCCAGGTCCTGCCTCAGCCTCACTCTCAGCTCCATCGTTAGCTCATGTCCTGCTTCAGCCTCTCTCTCATCTTTAGCTCATGTCCTGCCTCAGCCTCACTCTCATCTTTAGCCCAGGTCGGATCACTGAAATAATATCGAGGGACAGAATATCGACCAACAAAAATATCGTTGACAAAATATCGAGAGACAAAATATCGAGTTTCTATCTACAAACAGGTAAGTACAAAAATATCGAGTTAAAAATATCGTTTACAAAAATATAGTTGTAAAAAATATCGACTTTAATAAAAACAATGTTTAATTACATTAATATAAAAAATTAATTACTAAAATATACTTAACAATACTTAAAATAACTTTTAATAATTAAATAATTAATGAAAGTAAAAAAATAATATTTTTTTAATCATATTTCTTAAAACATATATATATATATAGTAACAAAATCTAATTAAATAATAGCCAATATTATTAACGTACAAATACAAAAGAGTAAAAATTACTATTCCCACTCCAGTGGGTGCAACAGTAGGGAAAGCGTTGGATAGCGTAGGGGTTAAAATTACTATTCCCACTCCAAAGAGTGCAACAGTGGGTATATGACGTTACAACGCAACTTTTACAACGCACTACCATTACAACGTAAGTATTGGTAAGTATATAATCATTTTTTTAATTTAAATTATTTAAAATTAATTTAATATAATTTAATTTAATTTCATTAAATTAATTTAATGTAAATTTAATTTTACTTTATTTTTACACTGTACCCCTGTACCCCAAAAACCCCAAACTGACCCTGAACCCTAAAAAAAACGCTTTATCCAAAAACCCAAAACTGACCCTGAACCCTAAAAATACCCCTTTACCCAAAAACTAAAAACTGACCCTGAACCCTAAAAATACCCCTTTACCCAAAAACTAAAAACTGACCCTGAACCCTAAAAATACCCCTTTACCCAAAAACTAAAAACTGACCCTGAACCCTAAAAATACCCCTTTACCCATAAACTAAAAACTGACCCTGAACCCGAAAAATACCCCTTTACCCAAAAACTAAAAACTGACCCTGAACCCTAAAAATACCCCTTTACCCAAAAACAAAAAACTGACCCTGAACCCTAAAAATACCCCTTTAATTTAACATAATTAGCAATTAATCAATTAAATTAAATTAATTACCAATTACATTTTAATTAATTAACAAATATTTTTTAATTAACAATTAATTAAATATTACTACCAATTATTAAATTTACATATTTAATTAATTATAATTAAATTACTTCCCACCCTATTCCCCTATAAACCCACAACCCGCTACAGAGTAAAATTACACAATAATTAAAAAAAATCATTAATTAAAAATAATTATAACATAAAATGACACTTTTCACACATATTATAACATAAAAAACACTATAAATAATTAAATATTATTTAAAAAACGATATTTTTTACTATCTAGATTATATACTTGGATATTTTCACTTTCTATATTATTTACAGTCGATATTACTTCACTTACCTTAAAAACGATATTTTGGCTGTCTATATTCTGTCCTGTCGATATTTTGTCCAAACGATATTTCAAACTCGATATTCTGTCCAAACGATATTTTGGAGTCGATATTATGTCTGTGCACCGCCCAGCTCCTGCCTCAGCCTCACTCTCATCTTTAGCCCAGGTCCTGCCTCAGCCTCACTCTCATCTTTAGCCCAGGTCCTGCCTCAGCCTCACTCTCATCTTTAGCCCAGGTCCTGCCTCAGCCTCTCTCTCATCTTTAGCTCAGGTCCTGCCTCAGTCGCTCTCTTATCTTTAGCTCACGCCCTGCCTCAGCCTCTCTCTCATCTTTAGCCCAGATCCTGCCTCAGCCTCACTCTCATCTCCAGCCGAGGTCCTGCCTCTCTCTCATCTTTAGCCGAGGTCCTGCCTCTCTCTCATCTTTAGCCCAGGTCCTGCCTCAGCCTCACTCTCATCTTTAGCCCAGGTCCTGCCTCAGCCTCACTCTCATCTTTTGCCCAGGTCCTGCCTCAGCCTCACTCTCATCTTTAGAACAGGCCCTGCCTCAGCCTCACTCTCATCTTTAGCTCAGGTCCTGCCTCAGCCTCACTCTCATCTTTAGCTCAGGTCCTGCCTCAGCCTCTCTCTCATCTTTAGCCCAGGTCCTGCCTCAGCCTCACTCTCATCTTTTGCCCAGGTCCTGCCTCAGCCTCACTCTCATCTTTAGAACAGGCCCTGCCTCAGCCTCACTCTCATCTTTAGCTCAGGTCCTGCCTCAGCCTCACTCTCATCTTTAGCACAGGCCCTGCCTCAGCCTCACTCTCATCTTTAGAACAGGCCCTGCCTCAGCCTCACTCTCATCTTTTGCCCAGGTCCTGCCTCAGCCTCACTCTCATCTTTAGAACAGGCCCTGCCTCAGCCTCACTCTCATCTTTAGAACAGGCCCTGCCTCAGCCTCACTCTCATCTTTAGCTCAGGTCCTGCCTCAGCCTCACTCTCATCTTTAGCTCAGGTCCTGCCTCAGCCTCTCTCTCATCTTTAGCCCAGGTCCTGCCTCAGCCTCACTCTCATCTTTTGCCCAGGTCCTGCCTCAGCCTCACTCTCATCTTTAGAACAGGCCCTGCCTCAGCCTCACTCTCATCTTTAGCTCAGGTCCTGCCTCAGCCTCACTCTCATCTTTAGCACAGGCCCTGCCTCAGCCTCACTCTCATCTTTAGAACAGGCCCTGCCTCAGCCTCACTCTCATCTTTAGCCCTGGTCCTGCGTCTCTCTCATCTTTAGCTCAGGTCCTGCCTCAGCCTCTCTTTCATATTTAGCTCAGGTCCTGCCACAGCCTCACTCTCATCTTTTGCCCAGGTCCTGCCTCAGCCTCACTCTCATCTTTAGCACAGGCCCTGCCTCAGCCTCACTCTCATCTTTAGAACAGGCCCTGCCTCAGCCTCACTCTCATCTTTAGCCCTGGTCCTGCGTCTCTCTCATCTTTAGCTCAGGTCCTGCCTCAGCCTCTCTTTCATATTTAGCTCAGGTCCTGCCACAGCCTCACTCTCATCTTTTGCCCAGGTCCTGCCTCAGCCTCACTCTCATCTTTTGCCCAGGTCCTGCCTCAGCCTCACTCTCATCTTTAGCTCAGGCCCTGCCTCAGCCTCACTCTCATCTTTAGCTCAGGCCCTGCCTCAGCCTCACTCTCATCTTTAGAACAGGCCCTGCCTCAGCCTCACTCTCATCTTTAGCCCTGGTCCTGCGTCTCTCTCATCTTTAGCTCAGGTCCTGCCTCAGCCTCTCTTTCATATTTAGCTCAGGTCCTGCCACAGCCTCACTCTCATCTTTTGCCCAGGTCCTGCCTCAGCCTCACTCTCATCTTTAGAACAGGCCCTGCCTCAGCCTCACTCTCATCTGCAGAACATGCCCTGCCTCAGCCTCACTCTCATCTTTAGCCCTGGTCCTGCGTCTCTCTCTTCTTTAGCTCAGGTCCTGCCTCAGCCTCTCTCTCATCTTTAGCTCAGGTCCTGCCTCAGCCTCTCTCTCATCCTTGGCCCAGGTCCTGCCTCAGCCTCTCTCTCATCTTTAGCTCATGTCCTGCCTCAGCCTCACTTCAGCTTTAGCCCATGTCCTGCCTCAGCCTCTCTCTCATCTTTAGCTCATGTCCTGCCTCAGCCTCACTTCAGCTTTAGCCCATGTCCTGCCTCAGCCTCACTCTCATCTTTAGCTCAGGTCCTGCCTCAGCCTCACTTCAGCTTTAGCCCATGTCCTGCCTCAGCCTCACTCTCATCTTTAGCTCAGGTCCTGCCTCAGCCTCACTTCAGCTTTAGCCCATGTCCTGCCTCAGCCTCACTCTCAGCTCTAGCGCCCAGGTCCTGCCTCAGCCTCACTCGGATGTATGACGTTACAACGCATGCTATTACAAAGCACGCCTTTACTACGCAAGTTTTACAATGCAAGTCATTACAACAACTTGCGTTGGGGGGCGCTGGATAGTGAATAGTTTAATTTACTATTCCAACTCCAGTCCCCGTGGATAGTAGGGAAGGTGTTGGATAGTAAATTAAAACTATTCCCTATCCTACAGCGCACCCCAGCGCAAGTCGTTGTAAAAGTTGCGTTGTAATGGTTGCGTCGTAAAGGTACTTCGTTGTAACAGTTGCGTTGTAAAGGATGTTTACCCCCTCACTCTCATCTTTAGCCCAGGTCCTGCCTCAGCCTCACTCTCATCTTTAGCCCAGGTCCTGCCTCAGCCTCACTCTCATCTTTAGCCCAGGTCCTGCCTCAGCCTCACTTCAGCTTTAGCCCATGTCCTGCCTCAGCCTCACTCTCAGCTCTAGCGCCCAGGTCCTGCCTCAGCCTCACTCGGATGTATGACGTTACAACGCATGCTATTACAAAGCACGCCTTTACTACGCAAGTTTTACAATGCAAGTCATTACAACAACTTGCGTTGGGGATGGCTGGATAGTGAATAGTTTAATTTACTATTCCAACTCCAGTCCCCGTGGATAGTAGGGAAGGTGTTGGATAGTAAATTAAAACTATTCCCTATCCTACAGCGCACCCCAGCGCAAGTCGTTGTAAAAGTTGCGTTGTAATGGTTGCGTCGTAAAGGTACTTCGTTGTAACAGTTGCGTTGTAAAGGATGTTTACCCCCTCACTCTCATCTTTAGCCCAGGTCCTGCCTCAGCCTCACTCTCATCTTTAGCCCAGGTCCTGCCTCAGCCTCACTCTCATCTTTAGCTCAGGTCCTGCCTCAGCCTCACTCTCATCTTTAGCTCATGTCCTGCCTCAGCCTCACTCTCATCTTCTTCAGCCCCCCCCCCCCCCCCCCCCCCCTCGGCTCACCTCGGCTCACTCTACCCCAGCACAGCTCCAAACACACCTGGCACCTCATGTAATACCATGTTCTCTTACATGCCAGGGCGGGCCACAGAGCCAGCGGTGCAGGTAGCGCCTGCTGCGCGGGGGAGGGGAGCCGCCCCACTCACAGTAAGTGGAACCAATCCCTGCTCACTTCAGAGCCTCATCCTTCTTTACTGGAGTTTTTCTGCCCATCTCTTCAGGACTTCCCTCTGCGCCATTCATCAGCAGGCAGACACGCTTGTTATACAATTTGTCAAGGCTGTGTTTCCTGTTGGAAATGAAAAATTGTAATTCATTTTGAGCGCTGTGGTCAAGTGGAATAAATTGTTTCCCGCTGCATTAGCTGGGAGGAAAGGTAGCGTTTTGCCAATCGTTTCTCAAAATGAGTTTAGCGACGGTGAAATGGAACAGAAACAGTAAAAACACAGAGGTAATGTCTCCTATGTATCCGTCTGCCCTGTTATTCCCCTTAATGCCCCTGTAGCTGGCACCTCCGTTCCTTGGTTCTGCTCCATGATGCCCTATGTTGCTGGAACCTCCATTCCTTGGGTCTGCTCCACGATGCCCTATGTTGAGGGCACCTTCGTTCTTCTTATCGATGCCCTTTGTTGAGGGCACCTCCGTTCCTTCGTTCTTCTTATCGATGCCCTTTGTTGAGGGCACCTCCGTTCCTTGGTTCTTGTTATCGATGCCCTTTGTTGAGGGCACCTCCGTTCCTTGGTTCTCCTCAACAATGCCCTTTGTTGCTGGGTCCTCTGTTCCTTGGTTCTCCCCAACGATGACCTTTGTTGCTGGCACCTCTGTTCCTTGGGTCTGCTCTTCGATGCCCTTTGTTGCTGGCACCTCCGTTCCTTGGGTCTGCTCTTTGATGCCCTTTGTTGCTGGCACCTTCATTCCTTGGTACTCCTCAATGAAGCCCTTTGTTGCTGGCGCCTCTATTCCTTGGTTCTCCTGAACTATGCCCTTTGTTGCTTGCACCTCAGTTGCTTGATTTTGCCCCATGAGGCCCTTTGTTGCTGGCACCTCTGTTCCTTGGTTCTCCTCAGTGATGCCCTTTGTTGCTGGTACTTCCATTCCTTGTTTCTACTTCACGATGCCCTTTGTTGCTGGTACCTCCATTCCTCGGTTCGCTTCAATGATGCCCTTTGTTGCTGGCACCTCCGTTCTTTGGTTTTGCTCCATGATGCCCTTTGTTGAGGGCACCTCAGTTCCTTGGTTCTGCTCCTTGATGCCCTTTGTTGCTGTCACCTTTATTCCTTGGTTCTGTCAACAATGCTCTTTGTTGAGGGCACCGCCATTCCTTGGTTCTCGTCAACGATGCCCTTTGTTGCTGGCGCCTCCAGTCTTTGGTTTTGCTCCATGATGCCTTTTGTTGATGCACATTTGTTCCTTGGCTCTACTCTGTAATGCCCTTTATTGCTGGCACCTCCATTCTTTGGTTCCCCTCAACGATGCCCTTTGTTGCTGGCACCTCCATTCCTTGGTCCTCCTCAACAATGCCCTTTGTTGCTGGTACTTCCCTTCATTGATTCTGCTCCACAATGCCTTTTGTAGAGGGCACCTCCATTCCTTGGTTCTGCTCCACGATACCCTTTGTTGCTGGCACCTGAGTTCCTTGGTTGTGCTCCATGATGCCCTTTGTTGAGGGCACCTCAGTTCCTTTGTTCTGCTTCGCGATGCCCTTTGTTGCTGGAACTTCTGTTTGTTGGTTCAGCTCCACGAAGCCCTTTGTTTCTGGAACCTGCGATCCTTGATTCTGCTCCACAATACCCTTTGTTGCTGGCACCTCCGTTCCTTGGTTCTCCTCAACGATGCCCTATGTTACTGGCAATTCCATTCCTTGATTCTGCTCCATAATGCCTTTTGTTGAGGGCACCTCCATTCTTTGGTTCTTCTTATCCATGCCCTTTATTGAGGGCACCTCCATTCCTTGGGTCTGCTCCACGATGCCCTATGTTGCTGGCACCTCCGTTCCTTAGGTCTGCTCCACGATGCCCTATGTTGCTGGCACCTCCGTTCCTTGGGTATGCTCCATGATGCCCTTTGTTGAGGGCACCTATGTTCTTCTTATCGATGCCCTTTGTTGAGGGCCCCTCCGTTCCTTGGTTCTCCTCAGTGATGCCCTTTGTTGCTGGTACTTCCATTCCTTGTTTATACTTCACGATGCCCTTTGTTGCTGGCACCTCCATTCCTTGGTTCTCCTCAACTATGCCCTTTGGTGCTGGCACCTCCATTCCTTGGTTCTCCTCAATGATGCCCTTTGTTGCTGGCGCCTCCGTTCTTTGGTTTAGCTCCATGATGCCCTTTGTTGAGGGCACCTCAGGTCTTTGGTTTTGCTCTCATGATGCCCTTTGTTGAGGGCACCTCCGTTCCTTCGTTCTGCTATGCGATGCCCTTTGTTGCTGGCACTTCCGTTTGTTGGTTCAGCTCCACGATGCCCTTTGTTTCTGGAACCTGCGATCCTTGATTCTGCTCCACAATGCCCTTTGTTGCTGGCACCTCCGTTACTTGGTTCTCCTCAACGATGCCCTATGTTGCTGGCACCTCCGTTCCTTGGGTCTGCTCCATGATGCCCTTTGTTGAGGGCACCTATGTTCTTCTTATCGATGCCCTTTGTTGAGGGCCCCTCCGTTCCTTGGTTCTCCTCAGTGATGCCCTTTGTTGCTGGTACTTCCATTCCTTGTTTCTACTTCACGATGCCCTTTGTTGCTGGCACCTCCATTCCTTGGTTCTCCTCAACGATGCCCTTTGGTGCTGGCACCTCCATTCCTTGGTTCTCCTCAATGATGCCCTTTGTTGCTGGCGCCTCCGTTCTTTGGTTTAGCTCCATGATGCCCTTTGTTGAGGGCACCTCAGGTCTTTGGTTTTGCTCTCATGATGCCCTTTGTTGAGGGCACCTCCGTTCCTTCGTTCTGCTATGCGATGCCCTTTGTTGCTGGCACTTCCGTTTGTTGGTTCAGCTCCACGATGCCCTTTGTTTCTGGATTCTGCGATCCTTGATTCTGCTCCACAATGCCCTCTGTTGCTGGCAACTCCATTCCTTGGTTCTGCTCCATGATGCCTTTTGTTGAGGGCACCTCCATTCTTTGGATCTTCTTATCCATGCCCTTTATTGAGGGCACCTCCGTTCCTTGGTTCTGCTCCATGATGCCCTATGTTGCTGGAACCTCCATTCCTTGGGTCTGCTCCACGATGCCCTATGTTGCTGGCACCTCCGTTCCTTGGGTCTGCTCCATGACTCCCTTTGTTGAGGGCACCTTCGTTCTTCTTATCGATGCCCTTTGTTGAGGGCACCTCCGTTCCTTGGTTCTTGTTATCGATGCCCTTTGTTGAGGGCACCTCCGTTCCTTGGTTCTCCTCAACAATGCCCTTTGTTGCTGGGTCCTCTGTTCCTTGGTTCTCCCCAACGATGACCTTTGTTGCTGGCACCTCTGTTCCTTGGGTCTGCTCTTCGATGCCCTTTGTTGCTGGCACCTTCATTCCTTGGTACTCCTCAATGAAGCCCTTTGTTGCTGGCGCCTCTATTCCTTGGTTCTCCTGAACTATGCCCTTTGTTGCTGGCACCTCAGTTGCTTGATTTTGCCCCATGAGGCCCTTTGTTGCTGGCACCTCAGTTGCTTGATTTTGCCCCATGAGGCCCTTTGTTGCTGGCACCTCTGTTCCTTGGTTCTGCTCCATGATGCTCTTTGTTGAGGGCACCTCCATTCCTTGGTTCCCCTCAATGATGCCCTTTGTTGCTGGTGCCTCCGTTCTTTGGTTTTGCTCCATGATGCCCTTTATTGCTGGCACCTCCGTTCCTTGGTTCTCCTCAGTGATGCCCTTTGTTGCTGGCACCTCCATTCCTCGGTTCGCTTCAATGATGCCCTTTGTTGCTGGCGCCTCCGTTCTTTGGTTTTGCTCCATGATGCCCTTTGTTGCTGGCACCTCCATTCCTTGGTTCTCCTCAACGATTCCCTTTTTTGCTGGCGCCTCCGTTCTTTGGTTTTGCTCCATGATGCCCTTTGTTGAGGGCACCTCAGTTCCTTGGTTCTGCTCCTTGATGCCCTTTGTTGCTGTCACCTTTATTCCTTGGTTCTGTCAACAATGCTCTTTGTTGAGGGCACCGCCATTCCTTGGTTCTCGTCAACGATGCCCTTTGTTGCTGGCGCCTCCAGTCTTTGGTTTTGCTCCATGATGCCTTTTGTTGATGCACATTTGTTCCTTGGCTCTACTCTGTAATGCCCTTTATTGCTGGCACCTCTGTTCCTTGGTTCTGCTCCACGATGCCCTTTGTTGCTGGCACCTCCATTCTTTGGTTCCCCTCAACGATGCCCTTTGTTGCTGGCACCTCCATTCCTTGGTCCTCCTCAACAATGCCCTTTGTTGCTGGTACTTCCCTTCATTGATTCTGCTCCACAATGCCTTTTGTAGAGGGTACCTCCATTCCTTGGTTCTGCTCCACGATACCCTTTGTTGCTGGCACCTGAGTTCCTTGGTTGTGCTCCATGATGCCCTTTGTTGAGGGCACCTCCGTTCCTTTGTTCTGCTTCGCGATGCCCTTTGTTGCTGGAACTTCCGTTTGTTGGTTCAGCTCCACGAAGCCCTTTGTTTCTGGAACCTGCGATCCTTGATTCTGCTCCACAATACCCTTTGTTGCTGGCACCTCCGTTCCTTGGTTCTCCTCAACGATGCCCTATGTTACTGGCAATTCCATTCCTTGATTCTGCTCCATAATGCCTTTTGTTGAGGGCACCTCCATTCTTTGGTTCTTCTTATCCATGCCCTTTATTGAGGGCACCTCCATTCCTTGGGTCTGCTCCACGATGCCCTATGTTGCTGGCACCTCCGTTCCTTAGGTCTGCTCCACGATGCCCTATGTTGCTGGCACCTCCGTTCCTTGGTTCTCCTCAACGATGCCCTTTGTTGCTGGCGCCTCCAGTCTTTGGTTCTCCTCAATGATGTCCTTTGTTGCTGGCGCCTCCGTTCTTTGGTTTTGCTCCATGATGCCCTTTGTTGAGGGCAACTCAGTTCCTTGGTTCTGCTCCATGATGCCCTTTGTTGCTGTCACCTTTGTTCCTTGGTTCTGTCAACAATGCTCTTTGTTGAGGGCACCGCCATTCCTTGGTTCTCCTCAACGATGCCCTTTGTTGCTGGCGCCTCCAGTCTTTGGTTTTGCTCCATGATGCCTTTTGTTGAGGCACATCTGTTCTTTGGCTCTACTCTGTGATGCCCTTTATTGCTGGCAACTCTGTTCCTTGGTTCTGCTCCACGATGCCCTTTGTTGCTGACACCTCCATTCTTTGGTTCTCCTCAACGATGCCCTTTGTTGCTGGCACCTCCATTCCTTGGTCCTCCTCAACAATGCCCTTTGTTGCTGGAACTTCCCTTCCTTGATTCTGCTCCACAATGCCTTTTGTAGAGGGCACCTCTGTTCCTTGGTTCTGCTCCACGATGCCCTTTGTTGCTGGCACCTGCGTTCCTTGGTTGTGCTCCATGATGCCCTTTGTTGAGGGCACCTCTGTTCCTTTGTTCTGCTTCGCGATGCCCTTTGTTGCTGGGACGTCTGTTTGTTGGTTCAGCTCCACGAAGCACTTTGTTTCTGGAACCTGCGATCCTTGATTATGCTCCACAATGCCCTTTGTTGCTGGCACCTCTGTTCCTTGGTTCTCCTCAACGATGTCCTATGTTACTGGCACCTCCATTCCTTGATTCTGCTCCATGATGCCTTTTGTTGAGGGCACCTCCATTCTTTGGTTCTTCTTATCCATGCCCTTTATTGAGGGCACCTCCGTTCCTTGGGTCTGCCCCACGATGCCCTTTGTTGCTGGCACCTCCGTTCCTTGCGTCTGCTCCTTGATGCCCTTTGTTGAGGGCACCTTCGTTCTTCTTATCGATGCCCTTTGTTGAGGGCACCTCCGTTCCTTGGTTCTTCTTATCGATGCCCTTTGTAGAGGGCACCTCCGTTCCTTGATTGTGCTCCATGATGACCTTTGCTGCTGGCACCTCCGTTCCTTGGTTCTCCTCAACAATGCCCTTTGTTGATGGCTCCTCCGTTCCTTGGTTCTCCCCAACGATGACCTTTGTTGCTGGCACCTCCGTTCCTTGGGTCTGCTCTTCGATGCCCTTTGTTGCTGGCACCTTCTTTCCTTGGTACTCCTCAATGATGCCCTTTGTTGCTGGTGCCTCTATTCCTTGGTTCTCCTCAACTATGCCCTTTGTTCCTGGCGCCTCCGTTCTTTGGTTTTGCCCCATGAGGCCCTTTGTTGCTGGCACCTCTGTTCCTTGGTTCTGCTCCATAATGCCCTTTGTTGGTGGCCCCTCTGTTCCTTGGCTCTGTTAACAATGCCCTTTGTTGCTGGCACCTGCGTTCCTTGGTTCTGCTCCATGATGCCCTTTGTTGAGGGCACCTCCGTTCCTTTGTTCTGCTTCGCGATGCCCTTTGTTGCTGTCACTTCCGTTTGTTGGTTCAGCTCCACGATGCCCTTTGTTTCTGGATTCTGCGATCCTTGGTTCTCCTCAACGATGCCCTTTGTTGTCTGACACCTCCGTTCCTTGGTTCTCCTCAACGATGCCCTATGTTGCTGGCACCTCCGTTCCTTGGGTCTGCTCCATGATGCCCTTTGTTGAGGGCACCTTCGTTCTTCTTATCGATGCCCTTTGTTGAGGGCACCTCTATTCCTTGGTTCTTCATATCGATGCCCTTTGTTGAGGGCACCTCCATTCCTTGGTTCCTCTTATCGATGCCCTTTGTAGAAGGCACCTCCGTTCCTTGATTCTGCTCCATGATGCCCTTTGTTGCTGGCACCACCGTTCCTTGGTTCTCCTCAACAATGCCCTGTGTTGCTGGCACCTTCGTTCCTTGGTTCTGCTCCATGATGCCTTTTGTTGAGCGCACCTCCGTTCCTTGGTTCTCCTCAACAATGTCCTTTGTTGCTGGTACCTCTGTTCCGTGGTTCTGCTCCATGATGCCCTTTGTTGAGGTCACCTCTGTTCCTTGGTTCTCCTCAACGATGCCCTTTGTTGAGCCTGAGGGCACCTCCGTACCTTGGTTCTGCTCCACAATACCCTTGGTTGCTGCCACCTCTTTTCCTTGGTAGGTATTGAATTCTGCCAAAGCTCCAGGACGGAACAGTGACTATGGAATCAGCGCTGGCTGTTGAGGATGAGATGATAAATTACTTTGTAGTTCCCCAACCTGGTTACTATACTTACGTATCAGGTTCCGATTGGCAGTTGTTGTAGTGGGCCTATTCACAAACTGTGTTTAGTAGTGCTACAATAGTAGTGATAGCATGTTAAAAAATGCTATTTACAAAAGCTATGAGTTCGACTCGCCACCTCCTCCTTTCCTGTCTTCTCTATGGCGAGAGCCTCACACATGTAAGTTACTACTTACTAGAAAATGTGGGAGGGACCGGGGGACTGGCTGGGGAATGGGAATACTTATAACTAAAGTGGAAGGATATAGTGAGGAGTAGGCAGAGGTTTAGACAGAGGAACATGTGCACAGGCAGAAAAGAATAAGCCAACAGCTGCCACAAAGCTACACAAAAAAGACAAGCCCCACACCTGGTCAACCACTGGTACTGCAACAACCTCCCATAGAAAATAACGGCTCTAGCGACATAAAAGGAAACCCCATAGGAATTAATGTTAGATTAAATTACATTAATTAAAATAGCTAAAAAATGTAAATAGATATGTTAATGTAAAAAAATGTAAGAATAAAACTGATTTAGTATTTATTTAGAAAATATTTTAACACCCTTTTTTAATTTTAAAAATTAATTTAAATTTAATGTTTCAAATTAAATTACTTTTAAATAATTATATGCATCACTTTTATTAATTAGTAATGCATGATAAAAAGAATCTAAGTAGGAATTTATTTTTTAATTTAACCTTCATAAAAATAATTTGTATTTAATTTAACATTTTTTAATGAATTAAAGATTCAATTCAAAATCCATTTAATAGTGCTGTGGCATTTTTATTTTGTTCTCCATTTAAAATATATACATAAAACGAAATTACATTAAGATTTAACATGTAATATGCTTACAGATTTTTTTTGAGTTAAGCAAATTTTTTTACATTTCCCTATACTTTACCACAGGGACCCTCCACAGTCAGGGTGGGAATCTGCAATGCTAAAGTATACGGAAGATGAATAAAAGTTTATTAAACTTTTTAACAAAGTGGTAAAATATGTTTGTGTTAAATAGATCAAGGGTATGCGTTGAAGCCCTCCAGAGGAACTGATTGATGGTTGTTTGAGTTTCTATGTTTGAGAGTTTAGGGCATTTGAGTCTTGGATTTTGCTGGGCTCATCTAGGTGGTCTCTAGATTAAAAGTCATCAGTAGGCAAAGTTTTCATCTTTTGTCACATTCAACCCCTCCATCAAAGGGTGGCAGTTTCAAATGAACCATTTTAGGGAGTATCCAGATACAGCCTCTTCACCTGTGCTTTGCCTGGCTTGTCACACTGGATGGATGAGTGCAGGAGAACTTCATGCCCCATCCCTTTTTCAGCAACAGCTTCCTGCTGGACTACACAGTGGATAGTGTTTGTGTGTGTCCTACCTCCTCTACATCACTGTAGCACAGTCAACATTGGAGGTTTCAATCGAGGGGGAGACCTCACTCTATGTGGCTGATTCCTATCTCGGTCGGAAGGGCTCCGAATCGGGTTCGAGATTAGTGGGTCGGATTCGGAGGCTGAATTTCTGTCCGGTTCGTACACGGGTCCGGACGATAAAGTACGATGCGAACAAGCGCTAAATCTCTGTCCGAATCGTTTCCGGATCCGAACCGCTCCATACGACCCGGCCGTAAGCTAACCGTGGCGTGCAATGGAGCCGAATTCTGACCGAGCCAGTACCATGCTCGATTCGGACAGCCGGATGGAGTCGGAGCTTCCGGCTCGCAATAGCTCCCATGAGCTGGACTTTGTGGATCTGCATCGGACCCCCTGTTACCCGCAGCCTTACGGCTCGGACACAGGGGGAGACCCATGGGTCTCCCCAACACAGGCGAATACGGTGCGGATGGCACTGATGCATACCCACTGTAGGGGGCGCACTTGTCCGGAACGTACCCATTCAGTCAGTGGGTGCCCATGTACGCACTGTACGACCGGCTCCCATTTACTTCAATGGGAGCCTGACCGAAACGAGCCCAACAGCATACGGCTGCATCGTACTCGCTTGGTCGGACTGCAGGAGTCCGGATCGGTCGGAAAACACCCCGGATCCGGCTCGGTCGGAGCGATTTCCGACCCAGAAAGGAATCGGCCACTAACGATTCGATTACGATGCGGTTAGGAAAACATTTCCCAAGTAGGGCCCTATTATGATTCTGTTAGGAAGGCCTCCTAACAGCATTTGGTACTTCCGAATCAGATCGGGAATGTGTCTTCCCGACCAAGGGACAGATTACGATGCGGTTAGGAACATAGGTTTCAACAGAGTCCAACCAAATCGTATCTTGAAGCACCGGGTTCCATCATACTCGGTCGGTCGGACTCTCCCGATCCGAGTCAGTTGGAAACCATTTCCAAACCAATTTGATTGGGAAGAGTTCCTAACCGCATCATAATCGGGCCCTAAGAGTCTCTTCAACATCATTTGTCATCACTCCTGAACTCCATGAGACACTGGCTGTGTGTCTAGCTTCATAACCTTTGGGAAGCCATTCTGCTGGCTCCAATAAAATAGTTTCAAGGTAATAAAACCTCATACTTGGTTCAACAGAACTAGTAAAATTGAAATAAAACTAAATATATTCTTGGGCCTGCAGACATGTTTTCCGGGGAGGCACAAATTTAACGTTATCCATCCTCGAACCCTTTTTGACAATGTCAAAAGGCAGGAGCATAGTCATTAAAGGGTAAGTGAAAAATCCAGGGAGGGAGGAAAGTGCCCCTCTTTTCCCACAGTGGATGCTCATGTATATATTTTAATATTGTTTCTGCATTTTTTAATGCAGACCTAAATCAGAGGCCCCAGAGGACCTTAAAAAGAACAAAAGTACAAAAAAAGTAAATGCCTATAAAAATGAACATTAAACAATAGAAACATGCTAAATAGTGAACCAGGCAATCACTGGAGTGAGAGGTGGTCGCCTGAGGATGGACCTTGAAAGAGAGATTTGAGTATTCTCCAGATGAGAGGTGAGTAGGGTGGCGTGTAATATACCACTAGGATAGGGACAAGTATGTGGAGTTTGACATGGGAAGGCCCAGTTTGCTGTTTTTGATTTCTATACTTTTCCAGCAGGACCTGTGATTTGTGCCTGGCCTGATGTTGGATAGACCGCCAGAGCACATAATTTTTATTGTGGAGCAGCAGATTATGAAATGATTTGTAGCTTTGAATGGAGTTTAGACGGAAAGGGGTTAAATATGGGTGGTCATCTTAGCTATTGTAAAATGTGCTGTGTGTAGAGTGGATGGAAGTAGGATTAGTAAAACAGGCAGAATACATCTCCTCTGTCTGGGTGAAACCGCACCAGAGACTGGACTACCCATGTGTGGGTTTCTGGCTTAGAGTTTCCCACGAGATGAAGCTGGTAAAAACTCAGGGGCATATTATCAAGAAAGGGCGTTACATTATCGTTGCATTTATCGTCAGGAAACTGCAGATAAAGAGGCGATAATGGGCTTAATAATATGCTCTATGGAATTCCAATCTAAGCCCATGTTAGATGTTTTCACATGGACCCCAGTCACTAACTTTTTGGACCGAGATTGAAATCCATTTTTCACGCGTCGACTTGATGAAGATGTACTCCGAACCCCCTTGACTTTCTTTTTAAGGATATTAATACAACTTTTTAATATTGTTTCATGAGCACTAGCTTTTTTTCTATGTAACCATCGGCCTACTTTTACCAAAAACCTTGTTTGCCCCCTCCCCCTTCTAAATTGACATATATTCCTAATTTCAGTTGTATTTTCCTTCTGAATTGTAGTGCATTATCTAATTGTATTTTATTTCACTTCTAATGAACTTAGGGCTAGAAGTAGGTAAATAGGTTTTACCCATTCTAAAATACTGAATTTTACCGATTCGGTATTTCAGAATCGGTAAATCCTATGTAGGCAATTAATCGGTAAAAAATACAGAATCGTTAATATTTGCCATTCATTCCTATGGGCCTGGAGGCCCATAGGAATGAATGTCAATTACCGAATCGGTAATTACAGATTCGGTAAATACCGAAAAATTAAAGGCTGGCAGGGTGTCACTTTGACACCCTGCTGCACCCCTGATTAGTGCTGGTGTGCACATGTGGCACACATACATGCCCTAAGGGCATGTATGTCTGTCACATGGCACAGGTGTAAATGCACATTTATGCATTTACATAGGAATTCTTTATTTACCACCAACTAATAGTTGGTGGTAAATAACGAATTCTTAAAGGCCAGAAGCACTGTTTTCAGTGCTTCCTATATCTCATTTACCGATTCGGTAAATACCGAATCGGTAAATGATGATTCGGTAAATACAGAATCGGTAAAATAGCCTCCTACATAGGAAAAGGCTTTTACCGGTCGGTAACGGCCAATTTTGGCTGTTACCGACCGGTAAAAGCCTACCTACATCTGGCCTATACTTTTAAAACCTAAGAAAGACACTGCCACGTGACCTGAGCTTTACCATCTATGAAGGGACAACCCCTTTATAGCACATGTTCACATAATATATCTAGAATATCTGGTGACAGTAGGGGTGCACAGCGACGAGCTGCAGGAATATCCTGGATGAATAATGAAAATACCAGTAATTCTCAAATAGAGCAAAGGAATCATTACAAAGCCAGGCAGTGGGTTCCACCAATGAGAACTCTGAGACACAGCCACTTCCGGGGTCTGGTTCAATCAGGAATCATTCTGTAATCAAGTTCCAAATGTGCTTTGAAGTAATTCTTACTAGGGGTTGCTTAGGTACTGCCGGTCCTCTTTTTTTTTTTTACTTGGCAGGCTTCATACATTTTAGGAAAACAGCTGGATAAAACTGTCACAAAATAACATGAGTGGAAAATAACACCAGCAAAGACAGTGAAAAATTGAGAATTTGCTCGCAAAAAGTTACTGGAAATTTTTTGGAAGAAAAGCATTTTATGCCGTAAAGATATCCAGAGGTGTAGAGAGCTGAGTCAACAGGCACTGCCATTGGTTGAAGACCACACACCTGGCACTGTTGCACCACAACATGTGAACTACCTTCACTGACAAACACTACTTAAGTTGTAAAAAAATAAAGTGCTAGGGCTCTCGTCAGGAGGTCGCTGCAGCTTGCTCCACACATTGCTCCAGCCATGCTGCCAATGATAGTAGCAACAGGACTACTGACCCTCACACTCCTCCAAGTGTGACAGTTCAGGTTATTCCAGGTCCCCAAAGCTATAAGAATGGCTTGGGCGGCAGGTAATTGTCATTTTTCATGTCTATTGAAATAATAATTAACTGTTGTTGTGCTCATCTCTAAATTAGCCAGACAGCGCCACCTTGTGGCAGACTGTGACAAGTGCTGGTGTCGACAATTAAGTGATGGTGCCGAGCGCCAGAAAGCACTGGCTCAAATTAAGCACTGCTGACAAGTGTTTACATTTCTACAAACGGCACTTAGTGCAGTTCCCGTGTCCTCATCTGGGCTCCAGGCTGTCTCCCGCAGCGTCTTATGATGGCGGGAGCACGAGGACTTGACTTGGGATTTTTTTCCTGTTTGGCGCTGTGACGAGGCCACGGCGCTTTAGAAGTATCACATATGACAGTCCTATAAAAGTGAGCGAGTGCTGGTCATACCCGCTCCGCCGCACTCCTGATATTACACTTTGGGTCGCCGGGCTCCCAGGCTCCCTCCACAAAGCCACCATTTTAAGAGCACTTTAGAGGTTTTACAGGATGGTACATCAGTCTGGAAGCATTTTATTGGGCATCTAATTCCTATAAAACCCTTCCAGGGACAATATCCCCCATAAACAGGGCCGTTCAGACCCCAAGATTGATGCCTATCAGCAAACCTCGAGGTCACATTTAACGAGGCAGCGGAAGGGGCCCTTCAGGGCTGATTTACGCCCCGCGTGAGATGTCTCCATCCGCCATTTAAAAGAGGACGCTGGGCGGGTCTATTAACGCGGGGAGGGGGGAGGGCACGCCAGGTTACAGCGGGAATGTTCCAGAAATGACAGAATATTACCAATCATGTTATGGAAATGTCATCTTTAAGAGCACTGCGCCATCTTTATAGTGTCAGATAGATATGTTTTTGAAGTTTTATTAAAGCGCCCAATGATATGTGCACAGCATGGGATATGGCACAAAGACATGTTAATAACAAAGTCAATTTTAATACAGAAAAGCAGCTGGGTTTATGGAACCGAGAAGCACAATCTCTAATCAGAACTCTGGAGCTGAATTTAGGAGCAGGGGAGGGATGCAAGGGGGGGGGGGGGGGGGGGGGGGCAGAAATACACGGGGTGAGAACAGTGCTGGGTGAAGAAGGGTGGCCAACACGGGAGGGCGCAGAATCCACGGGCCTCATTTATGAGGCCTTGCGTCAGTTTTGCGCTTCCGATGCGTCACTTTTTGTGACGTATCGGCGGCGTAAAACATGCCTCCTGTTGCGCACTATTTACAAAGTGACGCATCTAAGCAGATGCGTCACTTTGTAAACTCCTGCGCTACATTAAACCTGCGTCAGGTATAATGTATGCAGAGGGGGCGTTCCCCCACAAAAAGCCTCGTAGAAGTGACGCAGTGAAATCTATGAGATTTCACTGCGTCACTTCTAGGACGCCGTTGCGTCAAAATCTTGCGCCTGCCTCACAGCAGGCGTAAGACTGACGCAGGCCCTTTCATATGGGGCTTACCCCATGTGAAAGGACGCATTGCTGGAGTTGCGTCACTTTTGTGACACACTCCAGCAATGCGTCACTTTTGCGCCTACAGATACGTCAGAAATACTGACGTATCTGTAACTCCTTGCGACATGATGCGTGATACTGTAAATATGATGTGTAAAAGAAGCAAGGACCCCCTGAGATAGTGGATACTACAAGTCCTAGGTCAGGGAAAAACAGCGTGCAAAATAACAACCATGGCACTTGAAATACGGATTCTATCCGATCAAATCAATAAATGTAAAGAGGAAGTAGGAGGTCTGTACTCAAATTTTATTATTGACCTTATCTAAAAATAAAACTCATAAAACATACATAATAACTATCAGTTTAGACAGTATCAAATTATTCATAAAATACACAAAACATCCTAAAATGCACAAAACATCATCAATATACAATAAAAAGTAATAACAAATCACAAGTATTTTAAAAAAATATAATGACGCAACAAATGATTGAAAATCACAATATTAAAAAGGTGGCATAACAAATGGTTCTCTACGCGCGTTTCGGCGACCAGCGCCTTCTTCTGGAGTAGCCACGTATCATCTAAAGATCACAAAAAATAAATAAAAGAAAAACAATATTCAAATTGACATACTATAGTTACTAGTATTCATTTCACAATCAATTAAGCAATCAAGATTTAGTACAGTAAACCTACAAAATCGTAACAACATCTTCCTTACAAAAGAGCAACAACGAGTTAGTATAACTCCGTGAAGCCACAATAAAGAGCATTCATCTCTCTATGTACATTTTTGTTTCAGACCTGGAGTGGCGGGAGGGGGAAGGAAGGGGGAATGGTCAAAGACTGCGAGCCAAGGGATGACTTCATGATAAAAAAATAAATCAAATACACTAAATGTTGGTTATTTTAGTGACATCAGGCCGGAACATTATTATTTAGGTACGGATGGTCTCCTATATTAAGAAAGGAAAGGGGGAGGGTAAACCAAGGCTAATAACACAATTGGGTTGGTAAACACCAAACTGATTTCTTAAGGCCTCAACATGAAGGCATGAAATTGTTCTGAAAAGTAACAAGTGATGACAGTAAATGATTGCTCTTGTGTTAAAGCGTTTTATATGGCTAAATGCTTGACGCTATAGTACTTACACGTTCTTGCTCAAATTCCGTTATAGCAGCCAATCACACGAATAGATTCTAATTTGATAATGTGTGAAGGGATAAAACACGATAAGCTGAAAGGTAAACGGATATTGATTACGTAACCCCTGTTCCCTAGATGGAAAAAAAGGGCAAACAATGTAAAGATAAAAGATGGAAAAAAGCCACTTAAAGTAACCTTAACCTACTTCGAAGCTGTATTATCTCAGTGATGGCAGAACAAAGAGATGGAGTTCTTACTTAAATAATATTTTACTTTACATGGCAAAAGATGGAATCTTTGTGTATATTAATACATATGGTACCCTACACTAATCGTTTAATGGTACCAGTTTGCCAGTTTTGTAGGTTTACTGTACTAAATCTTGATTGCTTAATTGATTGTGAAATGAATACTAGTAACTATAGTATGTCAATTTGAATATTGTTTTTCTTTTATTTATTTTTTGTGATCTTTAGGTGATACGTGGCTACTCCAGAAGAAGGCGCTGGTCGCCGAAACGCGCGTAGAGAACCATTTGTTATGCCACCTTTTTAATATTGTGATTTTCAATCATTTGTTGCGTCATTATATTTTGTTAAAATACTTGTGATTTGTTATTACTTTTTATTGTATATTGATGATGTTTTGTGCATTTTAGGATGTTTTGTGTATTTTATGAATAATTTGATACTGTCTAAACTGATAGTTATTATGTATGTTTTATGAGTTTTATTTTTAGATAAGGTCAATAATAAAATTTGAGTACAGACCTCCTACTTCCTCTTTACATTTATTGATTTGATCGGATAGAATCCGTATTTCAAGTGCCATGGTTGTTATTTTGCACGCCATACTGTAAATATGACGCATCATTGGTCTCGAAAGGAGGGCGCAGTGAAAAGTGGCGCATCGCTGTTTTCACGCAGCGATGCGTCACTTTTCCTAAATGAGGCCCCTCGTGTTTGTAGACATGAATCATGGGGCTGGGGGCAGAACATGTTATTGCAAGTGCTGGTAAGGATGGGTGAGCATGTGTTTATACATGAGTGATGTGGGAGGCTGGGCATGTTAGCCAATGTACTGTTATACAAGTGATTCAACTTCAGTAGCCATAGCACATACAGTCTATATATTTAGTTTTTTTTCACTGCATTGACAGCACGTCTTAACTTTTTTAACTCAATCAGTGTCACCTGCTTCTACAGCGATCTTCTTGCCTTGCCCCTTTTTATCACAAGTTTTTAAAATGTACATTTAATGTATTCTCCTTTAATGGCGGTTTCCCATTATTTTATGATTTTTTACAAAATCCAATAAAAGTATATTTGATTTCATTTGTACTGTTGTACATGGTTAATGTGGGGGGCTGGGCATTGTATTCATTGTTCTGCTATACACGGGTGATGTGGAAGACAGGCATCATATCCCATGTATTGTTATTTACTCCTGAGCCATATTGGGCCCCTGGGACCCTCTCCCCTGAGGCCAAATGTAATTAAAAAGGGGAGGGGCACGCCTGGCCCCCTCCCGGGTCTGTATTTGGCATCGTGGACCCCTTCCCCTTGGGCTGAAGTTCATTATTAAGGGAATCCCCAAGCATTATTAGGCCCCAGGGACCCCATCCCCCGGGGCCAGAACCAATGAAAAAGGGAAGGGAGGCCAAGCGACCTCCATCGCCAAGCCTTATTAGAGCCCAGGGACCGCGCAAGGTCAAAGTGCATGGATAGGGAGAGGGGTCAAGCTTCCCCTTCTCTAGGACTTATTAGACCCCAAGGACGCCATCCCCTGGGTCTGATATTACGTTTAAAGGGAGGGGGCTGCGCAGCCCCCTCCATGAGCCTATTATGACCTCAAGAACACACCCCCGGAGCCAAAACCAATGAAAAAGGAAAGGGGATATGAGCCCCCGCCCCCCCAGCCTTATTTGGCCCCAGGGACCCCACCCCCAGGGCCATTGTTTTCCCATGTGACAACCGTCTTTCTTGTATTACTCTATGAACCTGTAAAGCGCTCTGATACCCTCACGGTTCAAGTTCGCGCTCCATAAAACATTAAAATAAATAAATAAATAAATGAACACCATCCCTGGGGGCGATATTACGTTTAAACTGAAAGGAGCACTGCAGCCCCCGTTTAAACCTTTTGTGGCCCCGGGAACCCCATCTCATGGGGAATTTCTTTATTATAGGTGGGTGCCCAGGGGCCCGCGGATCCCCGTAGCACCAGCGAGCCTTCCATATATGTTTAAAAAAATGACAGCTGCCATTTTCAGTTTATTTTTCTTGCTGCGAGTAAGCAGGGGTTCCGCTGGAATGCGCCAAGAATGCCACATTTTTTGGGGGGGGCCTCAAGGGTGTTCCTTCTGCCCCCCCCCCCACACACACACACACACACACAGGGCCTGGAGGGGCAGGGTATCCCTTTTGTTTTTGTTTTTTTACTTCAGGCCAGGGGACTACGCCCCCAAGTCCTGTGATGACTGCAGGCAACATTTTCTCATGTTGCTGCAGCCAATCAGAGTGCTTGCTCTGTGGGAGTCCGACTCCTTCGGGAGTGAGATGGCCCAAGGGAAAAATAGCTCCCTGGGCCAATCAGAATGATCTATTTTTTAAAAATTGGGTTTGAAGGACTCAGCAAGAGTCCTTGGAACCCAAGCATCTGGAGAAAGAAACATTTCTAAACCTTAATTTCTCACTAACTACTGAACGGATTTACACCAAATCACAAAAAGCACAATCTGTGAACCAAGATCTGGGCTCCCGCCAAATTTGGTGTCATTCTGTTCATCAATTTTTGCGGTAATGAAATATCCGTGGGGAAATTTGCTTTTGGGACCCCTTTCTTCCCAGACCCCATTTGACGGAACCCCAGAGGGGTTCCCGGAAGGAGCTGTGATGAATGCGCTTTTTTTGTTAAGTTTTGTGAAGATTTGTCAAACTACGTCAAAGTTATTAGCAAACAAAAAAATGCTTTGTGTATGGAAAAGCTTTCCATACTATGGGGCAGATTTATGAAGGCCTTGCGCCGCCGGTGCGTCACTTTTTCCCATGTTAAAAATGACGCACCGGCGGCGCAAGGCCTTCATAAATCTGCCCCTATGTGTCAGCTGCCAGTGGGTAATATATGCATTCAAGTATGAATGCACGCATATAGCATTTGTATAGTAAGCCTAGCTCAAGGCAGCGGAGCGCTGCACAGAGTTAAGGTAAAGTATAAATATGCATGCGCAATGCAGGGGTGCCCAACTTACGCTCAGAGGGCTGGATCCAATGTGAATTTTGAGGATTCCCCCTTACTGTGTAAAAGTGACCAATTACGTTCCTTGTATGTACATTTATGTGAGTCCGACATCCTAAACAAGTGGCGTGGGTTGAGTCTTCTAGACTGGCACCGGCACTCCCACAGAAATGGGCAGAGAGTGGCAAAGACCGCTGTGCTGGGAAAACAAACACAAGGAATATATATTGGGAGGGAGGGAAGGGGCGGAAAGGAGGTGTGTGACCTCCCAGTGAAAAAAGAAGGGACCGACAGCTCCTTCCAAAGATACTGTTGTACAGTACATTTGTGTGCGTTCAAGAGTCTTTGCGTCCGTGTTCACCCCTCCCTTCATGCCAGAGTCGGACTGGCTACCGGGCAGTTTGGCATGCTGCTGAGCTGGGGCCTGATTTCGCTGATGGGGACCTGCGTGTACTGAACAAAATTCGTTTTGCTTTCATTATTTCGAAGCTCACGCAGGTCTCTATGAACGAAATCAGCCCCCACCGCTGTGAAATCAGCCCCCACATCGGCAGCATTCCAAAACGCCCGGTAGTCAGCCCGGCCCTGCTTCACGCCGCCTCTGAGGGTGAATGTGGCAAACGGGGCCCTGCGTGCACGGACTCCCGGCCCCGGGCCCCATCGCTGCACGTCCATCTTTATGAGATAATGAGAGGAGACGCCGAATGGATCTGAAAACAAACACTGGCTGCTTTAAATCAAGGCCCGCGCGCCCTGCGCGGATGGATGTGCGTCGGCGGCGTGAAGTGGTCCCTGCAGAGCCCGCTAATGATGGCGGCGTTTAACTGAGCGGGGCTAAGAGTCCCTGTTCACCAATTTAGGGGGAAGTATTGGTTACATTACAGCAAGACAGATCTGCCCGCAGCTGCCGCGGATGAGCAGGGCTCCCGTTGAAATGCATGTCTGATTGCATCCTTCCAGACCAGGGTGTGGGTTGGAGGGGGGGGGCATCCGGCAGGATGGTGGCTGGAGGGGGGAAGTAAAAACACGTGCTGCAGGGACAGCGACTCAAACATGGGAGTCCAACAACTCAAGCGTGTACACGTGTCTGCAAACATTCCCGTACACACCTGACCCCACCGGAGAGAACCCCTCCCCCCTCACTGGGAGTACAGCGGCACGTGCCACCCCGCTGCCATACTCTTTACGTGACCTGAGTTAACTTGGGGGCGATTTATCAACATTTCACGCAGCGCAGCACCCACCTCGCTGCGCTGCACATGACCGGAATGAGCCGTATTTAATATTAAACTGCGCGTTCCTGTCCTTTCCTTGCGCTGGCGCACTTTTGGTTGTCGAACGCCAACGCAGGCTCGCTTGCGGCATGGTGCCAGGGGGCCCGCATCGCAGGCAGGATTGTTTTTGTGCAGAAGGTACTCCTTCCTGCACAAATAGGAGAACGCGGGAAAGAGTAAACATATTTCTCCTTGTTACGGCTCACCTGGGAGGCAGAGTATGTTGATGCATTCCTAGGTCTACCAGTAATGGTGAAACTGGGAATGTGGATGCGTGGGAACACGCACACGTCACCCATGGAACGCCTCCCTGGAGCAGAATAAAACAAAGCCAAGATTGGCACCGCGCTGCTTTATGCTAAATTTATCATGACATGGAGGGTTACGCACGGCGGCTTTGCGTGGCTTGATAGATCTGACTTAGTAGTTGTGTCGCCCTTGCGCCCCCTTGCGTGGCGCAAGAGAGATGCCACTTGTTGATAGTTCTGCCCCTTGGTACCATTTCGGTTCGTGTTTCGCGCGGCTGCATCTGGTCTGGAGAGTCCATTCCATGGAAGAAGGAAGGCAGCTCTCACATTACAGTGGTAAGTCGGACACAGACGTAAGGTCGGTCACACTGGTGGTGCCTCAGTAAGTCCTTGCAGCGCGTGATTTACGTTACAGGCAGCAAAGCTTAGATTTTTGAATGCACTAGTTCCCTTCCCCTGGATGCTACTCAGTGTTTGTAGCATGCAGCACGCACGTGACAGCGTAGCACCCCATCGCTCCAGAGTGAATACAGATACACATGTATGCTTCGTTGGAAACTGCACATATGTAGCATGTTCTACATGAAAGACTGCTTGGGCTGTGGTCTGCTTGTGTCCCCGTGACGTTGTTACTGCTGGTCTGCGTCATAGATCCACCCTAAGGTGGAGATAAGGGGCCCCCGGCCCCTGAGCCCATCTCTGTGGTTTTCTGAAACCACCTGTGCGCTGCGCAAGAAATCAGTGAGCAAATGGCGTGATTCGCTCAACGCGCCGGCGCGCGAAGACGCTCGTTTACTTTTACGACAACTACATTTTATGCTCAAACGTTGATGCAAATACAACACCAAACGCTTTACATTGCATAGCGCCAACCGCCTGAGTATATGCAATGGGGCATAATGGACTGGCACAGCACAAGGACCACAGGACGTCATGCTCAGTCACATGTATGAAGTAGCACGGCCTGGTTTAGCGCTAACCCATATAGCGCAATGAAACCAGGGAGTAGATTTCCAAGGAAGTGCCGTAGCGCAGCACCACAAGCTCTTTGGCTGCGCCATGCTGCGGCACTTCCAAAGCACGGGAATGTGACATATTTATAATAATATGTCGCATTCCTGTACTCTCCCCTGCGCTGGTACTCAAACTGCAGCCAAGCGCAGCCACCCTAGCACCATGGTGCAAGGATGCCTGCATCGTGGGTGGATTGTGTTTGTGCAGGAAGGGGCACCTTCCTGCACAAAAACAATCACTACAGGCATTTTCCTCATTCAATGCGTGCTGTAGAATGCAGCACGCATTGAAAGAGGAAAAAACGAGGAGAAATGAAAACATTTCTCCTTGCTACACCACCCCTAGGGTGGCTTAGCATTCTGACACATTTCTGGTTTTACGATTCCTTGTAAATCTGTAGATGTGTCATGTTCCACGGGTGTTGTGTGGGAACACCCACAGCAACACCCATGGATCGCCCCTTCAACGCAAAGTGCTGCGTGTGAAGGGGCCGTATTTACAAGGACAGGAAAAGTCACGCAGGATGGCTTTACCTGCCCTTGTCAATATGGAGTAGTAAAATGTGCCCCCTGTATGTCACAAAAAGTGACGTACTGGTGGCGCTGGGGGCTGTAGATCTGCCACCAGGTGCGAACAATTGGCACAAAGAGTGCGTAGTCGTAGGCCTGTGTATAGGTTGTATGTGACAATATCACCTGCAAGGCCACTATGCTGCAATACATGGAGGACTGAAACATAGGTTGGTAACTCTAGATTTACTATCGCGAGTAGCGCTATGTGCCTCGACTCCAAGCCTCTGGGCGGTGTGAGCAGGTGACAGCAGTTACATCAGTTGAAGTCGCATCTGCGGCAGGTGGAGCTGTTGTCTGAGTTCATCTTTAAAGAGCTGTGGCCACTAGATTACACAACAACACCCCCCCCCCCGAACCCTTTCTGCTACTCCCTCCCAGCCCCCCCGTTCCCGATACGGGAGCACAGTGTGTCCGTGCCAGAATACTCGCCACGATCCAGGTGCCGGGGGCGCTCTGGGCCTGGACCAGCTGTCAGAGTTGGCAGAGTCCTCCTGGCACTCATGATGCCCGGAGAGGACCCAGGCGGGCACGAGAAGCCCCCGCGCCTCTGTGGGCATGGTGGGAGGGGCAGGTGGGCTCCATGATGCCCCAGGTACCAGAACACCCTGGAGCTCCGCCCTGGCAGGGGCGAGGGGTCAGATCAGGGGTCAGCATCGCCTTAGCCTGGACCCTATGTCATCGTTGTCAAAAGAATCAAGCAAAGAGAGCTCACTGGAACATGAAGGTTAGATAAAATGTGTAGCATTGAGCTGGGAATATTAACCATATGGCTGCTAAAGCTATTCCCCTGCGGTGCTGGACAGCAACCAAAACGGGTGTGGTCATGACAAGCTCAGCTGAGCTCGTCATGAGCACCGAAGGGGTTAACACCCGAAACTAATGCCTCCGGCTGCTTCCTTTCCTGGAGTGCTCCAAGTGCAATTATCATTATTATTATTATTATTAGTAGTAGTAGTAGTAGTAGTAGTAGCAGCAGTAGTGGTAGTAGTAGTAGTAGTAGTAGTAGTAGTAGTAGTAGTAGTAGTAGTAGCAGTGGGAGCAGTAGTAGTAGTAGTAGTAGTATTAGTAGTAGTAGCAGCAGTGGGAGCAGTAGTAGTAGTAGCAGTGGTAGTAGCACAAGTAGTGGCAGCAGCAGTGGCTATAGTAATAGTCAAGAAAAACTTCGTGGTACATTGGGATTCGTGCAATGCTTGTTGTAGGCTAAAGGCTTCGCTTGCTCAGAGGTTGTTCATTCCCTTCACCCCCGGATGTCTCAGTGGTTTATTCCACTGTTCTAGATTCCCACTGCCGCTTCCCTGGCAGTGCCACTCTTCTGGTCCACAGGTGACAGATTACTGATCTCTTGATTAAGCTCGGTTCCTACAAACACATAATTTGATTCACATGGACTCCATGCTTAATGAGACGTAGGACTAATGTCATGGAGTCTGAACCAGTAGGAAGGATTGCACATGCATTTCCACTAAGGACCAGAGGCACAGGAACTGGTCACTTCTTCTATTTTCATGTTATTTTGGGGTGGTGTAACCAGGTCAACGAGTTCCGGGTATTCGCCTCCCCCACTCCTTTGCCTTTATGTTCAGGTAGATAAAACCACTGCCATGTATCATCCACATGAAAATGGAATGGTTGAAATGTTCAACAAGGACACCAAGTGGAGCACATAAATCCAATGAGATGGTACAACCTCTTAGGTGCCACAGATGCACAGGCTGTTAGTGGTGGACCTCCATTTGACCTCTCCGCAGAAGAATGGTGACTTTGGCCGTGTGTTTCAAAAAGAGAGTGCACGCTTGTGTGAGAGAGAAAAAAAGAGAGTGAGAGATATAGAGAGACACTCTAGCAACACAGTGGCAGCCACCCAGGCACAGAGTATTTGTTAACAGTCTTGGCTGGCCTTTGGCAAACAGGTACTTGGAGAGGGTATTACATCACTTACCTCTGGTGTGGAAGGTCAACTCAGCACTCTTTTGGAAGTTTTGCACCATCATCTTCTTTGGAAAGCCAGAGTCCAGAAGGGCATGAGTGAAATTGCAGTGTGATGGGAAACTGAGACCATCATGTGTGATTGGCATATGCAGGCACCTCACAGTGCCAAAGTGCCAGCACCCAAGAGCAGCAAAGACTGAGGCACGCACTTTACTGGCATGGCAGTCGAGGGAGTTCTATACAACCACCCGCACTGAGGTGCACAGGGCGTCACAGAGTACCAAGGCAAATATAAACACAACCGAACATCATTCTGGGGCAGCAAAACCACCAACAGGAAGGTAAACTGTGACTAGAAATGATGGAGGGGTGGGGCCGCTGTCCCCAGCATGACAGACACATGATTAGCAAGTACCAAGCTGGCTAGAAAAGCCGCAGTGAAACGGCGACACACATAAGGGGCATATTATCAAGCAGGGCGATAGGCAATTATCGCCACTTTAGAGGCTGTTTTCGGCCGCTAAACGGCGATAATTCTATTGCCCTTTAAGCAAGCTGTCGCTAACTGATGTTAGCGACAGCTTTTAGGCGATAGCGAGCGGTTTGGGGCACGCTTTGCATGTCAGCGATGTTTATCGCTAATGACATGCAAAGTGGGCGTACCCAACCAGTTACCGACTGAAAGCAGTCGCTAATGTCGCTATCGCCTATTAGCAAGGCAGGCGTAGCGATGGAAATATTTGCGCTAAGCGCGAATATCGCCAAATACTAACACCTGCCCAGACCAGTTCTTAGCAATGTTTTCCAATGTGAGGTGGATAACATGGCTAAGAGCATTTTATCGATAATGCGTGAATATCGCTGTATTCTCAGCGATATTCATGCATTTCGCCGCTATTGCTGGATATTTTAGCACAATGGAGAAAAACGTTGCTAATAGCATGTTTTCTCCGCTAACATATCCAGCGATAGGCAGCGATAAAATAAAATGCGCTAAGCGCATTTAGCGATAAATATCGCTATTCCTTGGTAATATGCCCCATAGTGCCCCACACGTACGTGGGGCACCCGGTGCTACATCGTTTGTAGAGGACCTAACGCCGGGTCAGGGTTTCGTACATCACAGAGTGGCACCCTCACTGCGATTTATTGAAAGTCATCCTATGAGCCCAGCTGATAGGAAGGAAAGCTCATGTATGTACCAACCCATAAAACAATACCCAACACTGCCAGGCACCACAGCCTCAAGAATGCCCGACCACCCAGTAACTTTCCGCTTGCTCCTCCACTGTAATCCAAACAAAATCAGTTCTTCGAGACAGGGAACAGACATAACAAATGGACAAGCCAATCCCATTATACTGTTAATTACCAGTGCGTGAAACCTGCGTAGCTTGATTTCATGCAATTACGCTAAATGTTGGGGAAATGATGCAAAATTTAATGTATTTATGCAAAACACAAATCCAACGTTTAGTGCTTCAACTTTAGCAAGAAATGAGTCCATGCATCAATTTTTACACAATAGGATACATTTCATGCTTTAAAATGTGCTTAAAGCACAATTGCTGCTGATAACAGGCACTCGAAATCTTTGTGGTCAAATAATTCTCGAGCTCCTGTGCTATAATTTCATCATGAACAGAGGTGTAACTACGCGATGTGGTGTCATGGCGTAATTTCGTGCGCTATACAAGTACTGGATTCACATTCATGTTGTTGCAGTAAATTCAGTCCTTGGGCACTGAATCCATGTGGGACAGCATCGGAATTGTGTCGAAGACACTGGCGCCACTTGGAAGGTCACTCATAATGTGTGGAAGGCCACAGGTGTCACCTGAAGGGCCACAGGTGTCACCTGAAGGCCACAGGTGTCATGTGAAGGCCACAGGTGTCACGTGAAGGGCCACAGGTGTCACCTGAAGGGCCACAGGTGTCACCTGAAGGCCACAGGTGTCACGTGAAGGGCCACAGGTGTCACCTGAAGGCCACAGGTGTCACGTGAAGGGCCACAGGTGTCGCGTGAAGGCCACAGGTGTCACGTGAAGGCCACAGGTGTCACGTGAGAGGCCACAGGTGTCACATGAAGGCCACAGGTGTCACCTGACGGCCACAGGTGCCACTTGGAAGGTCACTCATAATGTGTGGCAGGCCACAGGTGTCACATGAAGGCCACAGGTGTCACATGAAGGCCACAGGTTTAACCTGACGGCCACAGGTTTCACCTGACAGCCACAGGTGTCACGTGAAGCCACAGGTGTCACGTGAAGGCCACAGGTGTCACATGAAGGCCACAGGTGTCCCGTGAAGGCCACAGATGTCACGTGAAGAACACAGGTGTCACGTGAAGGCCACAGGTGTCACCTGAAGGTCACAGGTGTCACGTGAAGGCCACAGGTGTCACGTGAAGGCCACAGGTGTCACCTGAAGGGCGCTGATGTCATATGGGAGGTAACCATGAGAATTTGAAAGGGCATTTATAACATATGAGATCGTGTTCGTGTCATGTAGAAGGGCCTCAATGTGCTTTGAAGGATCTGTGTGCCATGTGTTACTGAACTGTTATCTTGTAGGAGGGGGTGTCATGTAACAGAGCAGTAAAGTCATGCAGAGGCACAAGACAATCACGTGGCATCACACAGCTGTCATGTGGGGGGCTACAGCTTGTTATACCAAAGTAATTGCACTCCAGGTGCACAGCCCAAGTAGAACAATGCAAACTTTTATTCGTGAAATTCACAGCCTTAGGTGCTCCTTTGGTGGCGTCTCCCGACCTGTGATGCCTCTTACTTATGAACCTTAGTCGTGCTTCCAATGAATCATTAGTCGCATCCCAAAAGGCACACTTTAATCTCCTCCTGTGTGAAAAGAGGATCCCACTCAAAGGTGTCTTTATGATTCAACTCTTTTTATTCTTAATTTTCATAAATTTGAATAAATATTTTCATGATTTTTCTTGTTTCATCAGAAAGCTCATGTTCGTTAGGTTATCATTGCACAAATCACTCAAGTTCAAGTTCAAGTTCAGGAATTTGTATAGCGCACTACTCACCCAGAGGGTCTCAAGGCGCTTGAGGGAGGGTGGGTGCATTACATATCGAATAGCCAGGTTTTTAGTTGTTTCTGAAGGAGAGGTGGTTCTGTGTGAGTCGGAGGTGAGTGGGGAGAGAATTCCACGTTTTGGCTGCTAAGTAGGAGAAAGATCTTCCTCCCATGGTGGATCTGTGAATGCACGGAATTGCGGCGAGGGCTTGGTTGGATGATCGTAGTTGGCGGGTGGGGGTGTATGCATTTCGGGCACTAGAACGCCCTTCCTCGGGGAGTAGCACTGTAAATTCAGAAACATATGAACTTTAAATCAATAAAGCATACAAATCATGATATTGTTCAAAATGTGTTCGATGTTCTACAAAATGTGAATGATAGTGAAGGGAAAGTAAAAAAAACGGGTGCCCGAAATGCATAGGAGTGATTTGTGCAATGATAACCTAACGAACACGAGCTTTCTGATGAAACAAGAAAAATCATGAAAATATTTATTCAAATTTATGAAAATTAAGAATAAGAAGAGTTGAATCATAAAGAAACCTTTGAGTGGGATCCTCTTTTCACACAGGAGGAGATTAAAGTCTGCCTTTTGGGATGCGACTATTGGAAGCACGACTAAGGCTACAGCTTGTGGCAGGGTAGAGCTGTCATGTGGCAGGTTACAGCTGCCAGCTTTGCCACGAGGGTCCCTCCTTCGTTCCTCATGTGAAGGTTCTCAGCGTGAATGAGTAGATCCTCTCAATCCAGGTTGTGAATTAATTTATTATGCTTTCAGCAAAATTTCATTTTCTGAATTGTCAGGGGGTGATATCTTTGAGGCACACCACAGCTTAATCAACTTATATACAAGGAGGAGTGCGTGACCCACACCACAACTATAATTTTGACCCTGACCAGGGCCACAGCACCCCTAATCAACAACATTAACAATGGCAACCATGGCATATGATGACATTGCTGCGTTAACTGACTTAAAAGCAGACACTTTTGCTTTCAGCACTGATGATATTGATAAAATCTATGCCTTGATCCCCGAGGTGGCAAGTCCACAAGGTCCCACAAGGAACAAAGAAAGTTGTTTGAAACAGCTGCTCTACTTTTCAAGGAAGGAAATTAGCCAAAGGCTTCATGCCAGCACATTAATACGGTACCATCGGGCCCAACGCATCCCTAGGGGTCTCCGTATCCCGCTAAAGCCACTACTGTGCAGGAACAGCTCGAAATTTGTGGAAAGATGGTACGCCATCTTAAATAAATGCTCTCTAGACTTAATTTTACTGATCGTTGATGAATTGTCACGAGCCTTGGAGGAACTGAATAAGGAGATACAACAATGTAAACAGGAACTAAGCGACATGCTATCCACAGAGGAATGGTCCAAGATATTGGATGACATCACCATTCAAATGGACAAACATACACGAGAAATAAATGAACGGAAAATACGGAAGTACCGCAGGGATACTATAGACTACAAACTGGGGGAGGTGTACTCCTGGGCTGAGGTCTATGCCAGGAGACGGCAGAACAAACCACAAAGAGACCACACCAACACCACAACAGAGACCTCATCTTCGGAGGAAGAATCACGTGGTGAACAAAGACGGACGAACGCAAACAAACCTTCAACTAGTGCAGAATCCTCTACCCTCTCTGCGGTTCCTTTTTTAGAGGAGGGACCAGGAGAAAGAGACGACCCAGGAGGAGCCAGGCAAAAAGAAAAGGAAAAAGAGACAGAAAGGGACATGAGGAGCACAACTTTGAACAAGAGGGTAGAGAAACTAAAGAAGAAGACAACCTAGTGATTATCATTTCTTCACATACCCTATCTGAACAAGAAACTATGGTACTGCAAAAAGGCACTTCATTTATCCCCACCAGCCATACCAACGAGTTGGAACTTGAGGTCAGTTTATTCAAGTTTATGCGCAACCTGCGCTTGAGACACTTTTTTTAGAACGTTTTACCGCCACAAGACAGTGACCAAACTGATCAACTCAAAGGATTAAGAGCAAGGAGCACGTTTATGGCACCTGTCAGTCATAAGTCCTTTGACATCTTTGAGAACTTGGTTAAAAATGATATCAGTGGCATCAATTATACCAGGAAGAGGAAAAATCTAAATTTGACCAATAAAGAATATTCCATATTGAACAATTTGGCAAGGAAAGAAGATATAACTTATCAAACCGCTGACAAGGGGGGCGCGTTAGTCCTCATGGACACAGCATTCTATAGGGAACGAGTTCAAGAACATCTTTCAGACACCAACACCTACAGTCTCATGCATTTCAATCCTACTAATCAATACAATGAAGTATTGATGAACATATTGTCAACGGCTGAAGAAAATGGAACCATAAATCAAAAAACAAAAACATTTCTAACTATCAACAACCCACGTGTTCCAAGCATGTATATGCTCCCGAAGGTCCACAAAAGTTTAACTCTACCTCCATTTAGACCAATTGTTTCCACTCGTGGTAGCATACATGAAAACACTGGCAAACTCATTGACAGATACCTACAGCCTTTAATACAACAGTCCTGTACATATGTAAGAGACACCACAGATTTTCTGCAAAAGATCAATGAAATCAAATTTGAGGAAGACGAAAACACCTGGCTCTGTTCCATAGACGTTAAATCCCTATATACCAGCATTCCCCATGACTTGGGAATGGAAGCAGTAGAAAACATCTTACTAAACTCTGACCTTGCCAATGATTTCCAAATTTTTATTATGCAGCTGATGCACTTCACCTTATACCAGAGCTATTTTTCCTGGAATGATCAACTTTACGCACAGCTGTCCGGGACATCCATAGGCAACTGTGCAGCACCTGTATATGCCAATGCATTCATGCAATACTTTGAAAACAACCATATCTTGAACCAGACTCCATGGATCACGCATGCCAAAATGTTTCTGAGATACATAGACGACATTTTCGTTGTATGGCAAGGAGACCATGAGTCTCTGACAATGGCACTAACAAACCTCAACAACATCAACGACCGTATCCAGTTCACCCATGAAGTGGACCAACAAACCATCACATTCCTCGATGTCAGATTAACAAGAGCTGGTGATCCTCTGGAAACCAATCTTTATAGAAAAGGAACAGATAAGAACAACATTCTCCATTACAATTCCTATCACCAGAGATCATTGAAGAATCATCTTCCTTTTTCACAGCTCCTTCGAGTCAAACGGATCGTATCCGATAAATTTGAATATGAAACACAAGCAGACAACATGTTAGAGCGTTTCAAAAAAAGAGGATATCCTAGAATCATCTTGACCAAAGCCAAAGAACGATGCGACAGTTTAACACGACAGGATACACTTGCCATCAAACAGAAAAGTGATGCTAAAAGACCCGTGGTCGTATCTAAATATTCAGAAGCGTCAAGGACATACAAGGCTTCAATACTGAAACATTGGCCTATTATCAGTAGAGAACAAGATTTTAATGGCATCTTTGATGAACAACCATTATTCGCGTACAAAAGAGGCAATAATCTTAAAGAAATCATTAAAAATCCTAAACATCTTCCAGAAACCACTTACAGAGGTAATCAACCTTGTCTAAACTGCAAAAACTGCAACAACATGATTAAAGGTTCTGTGATCAAACATCCTTTGAAGGGCACCGACATCAAACTAAGATTGAACGCAACATGTGACACTGAGAATGTGATATACATCATTAAATGTCCCTGTGGATTGGTATATACTGGTAAGACCTCCCGAAAATTGAAACTGAGAGTGAATGAACATAAGAGCAACATAAGAACAGTGAACTTAAAATCTAACCTTGCTGTGCACTTTAAAGACAATAGACACAATATTAGTCAACTGAGATTTGCTGCTGTGGAAGTGGTCAGTAAACGGGATGGCAGAGACAATAATGACTTTTTATTACAGCGTGAAAACCACTGGATAAAATTTCTTCAATCGATGAAACCGTCCGGTCTCAATGACCGTATGGAATTTACATGTTACTTGTAGAGCACCTTGTAGACGATGACATTTGCTGATATATTAATTTCATATATTCAAACTAACCATTTTTATGCTTTTGTTTTTTATGTCTTTATGCATCCTCGTTATAGGCACCTTATTATAATTATCTCTTCATGCCTTAGGACTGATTTTTCACCATACCGACACACCGTATGTTTAGCGCACTATGTGGTTGATCAACTTTCGTGGGCTACTACACTTATCTTTTAACACCTTTACAAGATGGCCGCCACTTGCACAGTCCGCTTTGCATGTCTCTGGTTCCAGTTTATATACTTCCGTCTTCACGTAAAACTTTGTTTGCATTTACCGGCGAAGGGCACACGAGTGGGACGCGGGTTCTTACTCTACTTTTCTCGTAAGTCATCGAACTCCCTTTATTTGCATGTTTATATCACCCTTGGGTATTACTTTTGCAAACACCGAACACAGGGTTTGAATGTGGTTGAGTTTTTGGTGAGCAGGTAGAGCGCTTTTTATAATGACACGGGGCTCGGTAGAGTCGTTTGGCAAATCGTAAATCACCAAGGCATTCACGTATCAATGGGAATACAAACCTTTGGTAACCGCACATCGCGACTTTTCTTGATACGCTATTACTGTTACGTTTTAATATTTGTTGGACAGGCCCCACGAAGGGCTCGCTCCCTCCCCGCATGGCAGGGCCCAGACACCGGCTCCCCGGGGGCTACCCGCAGAAGCAACCCGCAACCCGTCCCCTCCGGGACGCCTGCTCCCGGATATCTCTGTGTCACGGGCCCGGGCCCCCGTCAGCCCCATTGCCCGGCCCAGTCGCCATCTTGGACACTGCACCACGCGGCCGCGTGGCCTCAGCTCGACCCCAACCCTGGGCCCGGCCAGGCCCCGCCATCCCGGCACCACCGTCCATCCAGGAGGTGAACGGACCACTTGGCAGGCTAATGGGAGAAAGAAGTGTCGATGGCTCTCCCCCGCCAGGTGCCGATCACCCCCAGCCTCCCCGGGCGCTGGCTCCACCCCCCTGCTGGGTGTCTGGACTCCCTCATCCCGGACCTCCCGACCTCCCAGTGCGAGGGTCCGGACATCAAAGGGCGCCAGACCTATAACCGAGGCAGCCCCAGAGCAGGAAGGCAGTTGTATCCTGGAGTCGAGAGACACGGAGAAGAACTCATCCTTGACGGACTGCTGGCGCTGCCGCAGCCCTGCCTTGTGAACTATCGTCCTGCCTGCTGGCGCTGCCGCGGCCTTCTGCAACCTTCATCCTCGTGGGACCTGCTGGCGCTGCCGCGGCCCGGTGTAACCGTCATCCTCGTTGGGACCTGCTGGCGCTGCCGCGGCCCGTTGCCACCTACGATCTCTTCGGGACCTGCTGGCGCTGCCGCGGTCCGACCGCCGAGCTCGAGGATTGTGAGCTACCACCGTTCACCTCAGTACCCGTAGGTACCAAGACTGTCCCGCTACCCCCTTTCCCTACTAGAGACTAGAATTGAGAGGATCATCGTGTCCTGATCTCCTTGTATCGTACTACCTTACTTCAAGAACTGCCCATAAAAGGTGTTAACCTGATCTTCGTGTGGTGTCCATCTGTGGGGGGGAAGTTACTTGTCTGTACGATCGCTGGAGACGGCCCTCACCGGAGGCCTCTCCCCTTGTGCTCGGCCGACCCTCCCGGTCCCCGTCTAACAATATTGTTTAATCAACTCATTCATTTTGCATCGATATGTATTTAAACATTTTGATTGGACCTCGGGGAACAATACTTAGATTGAATTATTGTCTTTTCAGGATTCCCCTGACGAAGGACCGTTGGTCCGAAATGCATCGGGAAATGATGATATTATGCATATATGATTATGGATTTAACAGAAAAAGCATTGGAATGAAATCGTACAATGAACGGCATTTAAATCATGTGAATTAAACATGAACAACATTTGATACAACTTTGGTTTAAACCAGAATTTTTGACATTGATAGGTTGTGCTCAAGGAGTTGGCACTTACCTTAAGTGCCACTGACCATATATTTTCTGAATTGTGCCATATTGGGCATGCGTTGAGTCAATTCTATGCCCTTTTGACGGTGGCGACTGCCTTGTACTCTTGTAATGTAATGCCATCCGGCTATGTATGGCGTCTGTTGGGACACTTAAATGAAGAGCACAGAGTCTTGTCTTCTTAGAGTAACTCGATGAACCTAAGTGAACATCCACGGGTTCCGGTAGCAGGAGACGCTAGGTGCAAAACGGGTGGCAGGCGTTGCGGGTGGTGTGACATTGTCGCTTTCCCCCCCTCCCGAGACCCATGAGGTGTGGATCTTGTGCATTTCAAACAGTACAGGGACCTCAAATTGAAGGTTTCCCATCACTTTTGTTTGGTTTTTGCACTTTATTTTACACACTTGTTTTTTACTTTCACGTCTTCTTCACGTCTTCTGGTAAGGGTGGGCCTTAGCGCACCCATACCGCCGAGGTACACCACCTGACGGTCCTGATGAAAGCCCAGTAAATGACACATAGACGGGCAGAAACATGTTGACCCCACTTTAAGTGGAAACAACCTAGTCATTAACTGGTAAGATTCCCACACATATTTTACTTATGTCAAACTGACCATTGAATAAAAATGTTTCCGTATGGTACAGTTTCTGACATTTTTAATTCACATTTCTTTTTGACACTTTTGCCACAAAGAACCTGCTCCGCAGTAATCTGGCGTTGTAGCACACCAGGGAGGCATTCGGCTTTTCCTGGTGGGCCCGATGACGAAGCATGTCACCACCCAGGGTGGTGAGTGAGGGCTTCCTGAAAAATCCCCGCTGATTTCCACTGTGACTTCTGCAGGGAGATTTCTTCTCTGTGTCTAGTGCTTACACACTTCTCCCACGACACTCTTTTGTTATTTTACAAGATTTAACAGGGGGACCAAGAGTGTCCTTTTCCCTCTCTCTCAATTTGTTATTACTCACATGCTGTGCAACATGCCAGTTGTGCGGTACAATCATTTTGATGGGGTTTTCTTTGTGCATGGGTGTCTCCGTACCCTATCGTTGCTTCAGAGCAGCGCAGGTGTGTGCCAGGTGGTCACCTGGATGGCCAGACACAAATCTACGTGCCAGCAGCGTCTGCGTTGATGCTACATGCTGCTACGCCGTAGGGTCTGTGGTTATTACTCCTGTAGTCTCAGTGTGTGTGTCTGTGTGTGTGTGTGTGTGTGTGTTGTGGCACCTCTGTGGCTACTTCCCTCCTACCACTGAGCTGTCACAGTGACAGACACACCTTCTTTTTGCCTTTCTGACACAGTGTCGGACTGTCTTGGGCCTTCAGTCATCCTATGCCCACCATTGACTTACATCGTGTGGTTAGAGCTGGACTTGAGAGTCTGGGGATGTGAAAGGGTCGAACACAACTTCTAAGGTAGACGTCACAGTCCGCATGCACAAGGTGGAGAGAATGTATCATTGATAGGGAGGGGGCCTTTGCAAGACATAGTTTGGGGGACCTTTTTTCAGAACAACTTTGAATTTTCATGCCCAGTTTCTGTAAAATCCAAGCCCTCTTGATTCCAGAGATTCTGAAATACGGTCAATGAAAAAAGTGAACATTTGCCTTGCTCCTGTAATGATGACAAAGTTTACTGCTTGAATTGCCAATAAGTATGTAGAAAATATAAATGTATTAAAAAAAAAATTTAAACATACTTTGCCTGGGGCCCCAAAATCCCTAAAATGGTCCTGGGCAAACACATACAGAGTTAGAGGTAGGGTTAGGCTCCAAAAATCCCTAAAATGGTCCTGGGCAAACAGACACAGAAGTAGAGTTAGGCTGGGAGAAAGAGAGAGTTTTAGATAGAGACACATACAGAGTTGAGACAGAGAAAGTTAACTTCCCCTGAGAGAGGCCCGTGGAAGATGGGAGCCCTGGGCCACTGCCCACTCTGCCCCGCCTTAAAACGTCTCTGAACTCGTTCACTGTTCCGTGCTTTCCTTTTGTTTCCAGGGCAGGACGTGTCAGACACAAAGTTGGGTGAATACCTAAACATGCCACTTTTGCGTCATTTTTAACATGGGAAAAGTGAAGTCCGAGTGTTGTAAATAAGCCCTAGGATGTGTATCATGTGCGCCATTTTGCACGGCAAGCTCATAGCTTACTTCATTCTGCAACATTCCTACCCACCCCCAACCCTGATATAGTCACGCGGAAAAGTCAACCAAGCGGGAGGCTTTTCCGCTCGACTAAGTGGAAAACCACCGAGTCCTGCCGGGCCCTTTATTCGAGACAGCATTTTCTGCTCCGGCACAATAATCCTCTTTTTTGCACCCAGTGGTGGTTTTGTAAATTGGCTTCATGATATTTCCTTTGAGTCCAGGGGAAAGAAGTGCTCGAGAGGAAATTTGTGAGTAAAGCTTCGCGATAATGTGTTTGCCGAAGACTAAAGTTGCGCACGTTTATTTGGAGAGAGTTAGAGGCGGGAAGTGTGAAATCCCTCGGTAAATTTGCAGAAAGCAATTTTCTGAGCATTTAACCCAATTTGTCTGGTTAGAGAAAAAAAATGCAATACTGCGTCCAAAATTGTAATAACGCCGGCTATTTGCGCGGGTAATATTTTATCAGCGGCAAATATCTGGTGATTTCGAACTTTTTCGTGCTGAAAATCAGCCAGAAAAACTCTTTCTGAATGTCTTGCTCAACTAATTAGAAATTTATTTTAATTTCATGATCTCCTGTATGGACACTGTGGAGTGTTTCTGTGCAGAATTAACAATCTGTAAATAAAAGCCTTGGAACTTTTGGGAACGGTGTCCAGACTTATAACTGAAAGAATGAAAACCTGCAGTGACGCATCATGTTGCAAGGAGTTACAGATACGTCAGTATTTCTGACGTATCTGTAAGCGCAAAAGTGACGCATTGCTGGAGTGTGTCACGAAAGTGACACAACTCCAGCAATGCGTCCTTTCACATGGGGCAAGCCCCATGTGAAAGGGCCTGCGTCAGTCTTACGCCTGCTGTGAGGCAGGCGCAAGATTTTGACGCATCAGCGTCCTAAAAGTGACGCAGTGAAATCTCATAGATTTCACTGCGTCACTATTACGAGGCTTTTTGCGTGTGAACGCCCCCTTTGCATACATTATACCTGATGCAGGTATAATGTAGCACAGGGGTTTACAAAGTGACGCATCTGCTTAGATGCGGCACTTTGTAAATAGTGCCCACCAGGAGGCATGTTTTACGCCGCCGATGCGTCACAAAAAGTGACATATCGGACGCGCAAAACTGAAGCAAGGCCTCGTAAATGAGGCCCTAATAGTTTATAGTAGCTGAAGAAGTCGAGGTTGGGCAGGGGTAGTAATTATTCAATGTGATGGTTATCAATAACTTGTTGAAATTGACCAGTTTACCATGGAACACCTGCCTTATGTATCCATTGGTTGTTTGTTTGCCTGCTGCAGCGTCACACAGCTGGGCATGGCGTGCCCTGTGCAGGCCGGCGTAGCAGGGACCAGGGACATGTTTCAGCGCCGTTCGGGGGTGGCACGACGGTCTGGTTCGAATGGCATCAGGTACGTCACAGATATGGAAGCTGATTGGTGTAGAAGCTAGAATCAGCCTTCCTTGAGAAGGTTCTGGAGTGAACTTACCTCTAGGAAGGGCCTGTGACCCCACAGTGACCTTTGCCCAAGTATTCATGTATTGCAATTGTGGGGACCCATGAATGTGCAACATTCCGTCCATTCTCTTGTATGTTTTGCTGTTCACCCTATGTGGGCAGGGTATGCTCAGACGTGGGTCCCATGCTCACTACGCCACTGGAGTCAAGCTATCCTGGCTGAAGACGGCTGATGGCCAGAAACCGGTCCTTGGATGCTTGATTCCGGTCTGGGAAAGACATGGCTTGACAGTTCGGTCTGGACTGTTCCCATGAGGCACAGGGTCAAGACTGATTTGCATATGGCCATGTCTGAACTGGGGTGGCAGAGTGAGCTAAAGAACGATGGATTAAACCCAGATCTGTGACTGGGGGTGAATGTTTTGCCATTGTGCAACATTCCGTCCATCATCTTGTGTGTTTTGGGGTCCCACGAACGCCATTTCCTCACACCTGGAGCGAGGCCCTAGGGGACCCCCGTAAGTCCACATTCGCTTTCCCATCAGTAAAACGAGGGAAGTGTTCACTCCGGGACCAATCAGAACCGCGCGCAGTGGGAAAGAAACCGCTGCATGAGTGATGGAAGTGACCCTTTGAACTACTATTTCTACAGTGCTTTTAAACGTCAGTTCTTTGCGCATTCCCACCTCACACAATTATAGCAAGAATTGATAACCTTCTGCCCGGCTCAGCGCACGGTTTCTGCTGTTGTAAGAAAGCCAGGCCTATTGTCTGGGCCAAGGCTTGTTTGAATAAGAGGTATTATCATTCAAGGTAAGACTGGCCTCTGAGAGCAGCACGGGAGGCAGGAGTCAGGCGGGTCAGGTTCGTGAAACATACTTTCCCTTTCTGGCGGGAGGTGACTCGTCTCCCAGACGTCAGAGCTGCAGGCTCGGCCTCCCATTGGTCGCTGGTAATTCGGCGTGAAGGTGACTGACAGGTGCGCCGACGCCGGACGACACTCGGGGTCAGCGGCGTCTCATGTCTGTGAACTGTGAAATCCGCCCGGAATTCCAGGGAGCATTAGCCGGGCTTTCATTGCAGGCTTATGGGGTCTGTGGAGGCTGGGGGGGCTGGGGGAGTGGAGGGGGGCTGGGGCCCTCCCTGCTGCGGCGCTCAGAGGGTGCATGACTTACACCCGGACGCTCCACAGTGCTGAGGGAGGGAAACTCTCTCTTTCTTTAAAGGCGGCGGCTCACTGCTCGAGGTGGTCGTGAATGGGAGTTTATCCTATCAAGGAAGTGACGTCATCTTTATTTATTTATTTATTTATTTAGTTGTATTTATTTATTTTTATTTAACGCATTTTTATGAAAGTGCAGACTTTACCCGAAGGTGTCAGAGCGCTGTACAATAGAACAAGTTACGTTACTGTTGTAATAATCCAGTCAAATATATAAAAAATAACTTGGTTTATTAACAGCACGAATTACATCCACAGGTCAGCTAAGTCCAGCATAAACTGATCTTGAACAGTAACTTGAACAACTCTAAACCCTTGGAATCTGGAACACACTTAAAACATAACATGTCGCATGCAGTGGCATGTGGCAAAGCAGAATTCAATTTAAAGATATATACACTTATAAATGAGAATGTAACAGCTACATGAGAGAAATGTTACAACAATGGAACATACAAAAATAGCAGGCCACAGAATCAAAACACCGCAGGCAAAAGGAACGCAATATCAAACGCAGCAAGCACAGGATGTACGGACAAAAATATAAAGAAATATAACAAATTTACAATGACTAAAGAACTTCCTAGCGGGACAGGACCCCCTGACCCAGGGTCGGATTGGTAATGCGGGCCCTCAGGCAATGCCCGAGGGCCCGGTGTCCAGTTCCAGCTGTGGGCTGCGGTTTTTTGAGCAGCCTGGGGCAGATTTGGGCAGTTTCTGCCTTGTTTGATGCCACCAGCGGCCCGGTGGGGCCCTGAGTGGCCTCTCTTCAGACAGATGGGCGTCCATTACCTTCCTTTTATCAACGGGCAGAGGTGTCCCTCCCTTCCTCTCACTGACCTGGCCCATTAACATATGCATTTTAAGCGGTGGCAGCCAGGGGGCGGAGCAAAAGTAGCCCCGCTTGTCTTCGGGTGTGTTTCACCTGCGTGGAGTAATCCCTGCCCTGACCCCAGCACTCTCAAGACAGCTGTTTCTCAAAGGAGTATCATCTGCCTGAGGCTGCTGCTATACAAGACCTGGGGGAGGTCCGGCAGGCGCGGTTCGTCCATTGGGGCATGGGATCGTAGCCCCCCCTGCCCGACACCGCCCGCAGCTCCCTCATGACAATCATGCCAATGAATCAACATGACGTCAGACCGCCGGGCGGGCATCATGTTGATTGATTGACATGATTGTACAGGCGGCAACACAAGAACGCATGCGTGGGGACGGAGGGTGAATTTTTACCCGTGCCCACGCATGCGAACTTGTGTTTTTGCGGCGTTGCGCATGCGCATCAGGAGCCCTAATGGGCGTGCTGCCGGCGAGAGGGTACCTGTGCCCCTGGCGCCAGGATTGGCCAGGGGCGCTGTGAGCCTGTGACGTGTGGGGAGCAGAGCCCAGAGGTGGCGCGGACCGGGACCGGCAGCAAGGTAAGAGTGTGTGTTTTTCTTTTATTTTAAAGTGTTTGGTGCGAGCGTGCGTGTATGCATGAATGTTTGGTGGAGAGTGTTGTGAATGGATGTGTTTGTGTGTATGCGTGTGTGAATACATTTCTTTGAGTGTTGTGTATGTGGGGGGGTCGCCGCCGGCCTGAGTGGCCTGGGGCCCGCACTTGCAAATCAGTTTGCGCCACACCACTGTAAAATGTCACCAGCCGCCCCTGAGGTCCGGGGATGTTTGTGTCCAGGGGCCCGTCAGGCAGTGGCGGCTGGCACGGATCAAGGGTGGCAGGGCAAAGGATAGGGGGCCAGGAGAGGGAAGTAGGTAAAGAAAAATAAATAAAACTTACTGTACCTCATCGCCGCTCATCGTCGTCGTCCCTCCGCTCCGCTGGAAGCACACTCATGCTCCCCTGACCAATCACAACACTGCAATGCAGCATTGTGATTGGTAAGCACCCAGGCTCCCCTAAACCACTCACAACGCTGCAATGCAGCACCGTGGTTTGGTGCTGAGACAGGCTGCATTACAGCCTGGGCGTCTTCTCCACACAGGCTGTAATGCAGCCTTCCTGGAGAACATGCACAGTGCCCAAGAGGGCCGGTCAAAGCGTCATGCGCACTTAGGAGTGTGCCACCCCTCCACCTCTGCTCCCAAAGCAGAGCCGACCCGCCTTGCCCGCCTAGCTGCAGCAGGAACACATACAATTATAATAACAACCAGTTATTATCCTTTTACTTTCCTTCATTTCCACTTCCGAAAGCAGTGAGGCTACTCTCCTCCGCCATAGTGGAGAGCCACCACTGCAGGGTCTGCTCATCCAGATACTGACCAGTGAACTCAAAAGGGGCCCCCTGCTGCCTCATTTGAGTCACTACCATCACCAGGTGCGCCAAATGCCTCTTCGCCCACGCCGGGGCGCTATCTCAGCAAAGGCCGGCTCTGAGTCTGGCCTGCAGGTTACCTTGTCACCACCTCAAGGAGAGGGCCTTTCCAGGGGTCCCTGAGAAACTCTGAGTCCACCCAAAAGTATACCTTGTGGAGACGTACTTTGAAATGTGCCAGTCAGCACTTTTTACTGGAGGAGTAAAGGGCTATGCGGGTGTTTCAACAGTACCAGCACACTCCCCTCCACGTATGTTTGAATGGACCAGGCCCGTTCATGTGAGGGCGTGCCTCCTAAAATGTTGGGGCAACTGTCCATATCACCAACGGAATCCTGGGGCCCTTTCTGTTTTGCAGACTGTGACTCCTGGTGGGTTCACACCTGTACTACAGGCTTTTGGGCAAGTTGCACAGTTGTATTACTCTGGCTACAAAACACGTAGCGGCATATTATCAAGGGCCGGTGTTAAAATTAAATTATCACCTTTTATCGGCAGGAAACTGCCGATAAAACGGCGATAATGGGCTTGATAATATGCCCTTGTTAATTTCCATAGAAGCCCATGTTAACATCAGAACATGGGCTTCTATGGGAATTAACAAGGGCATATTATCAAGCCCATTATCGCTGTTTTATCGGCAGTTTCCTGATGATAAAACGGCGATAATGTTAACACCGGTCCTTGATAATATGCCCCCGTAATTTGCCAGGAAGCAGCGAGAGAGATTCACAGCTTCCTGGTGGACCACTGATGACAGTACTAAGATATTTGTGAATACTTGTGTTACAGAATATAGATCTAAAAAACATTGAGATCCAAAAATATTGCAGTGAATATATTGAGGAGTAAGGGCCTGTTTTAGAGTTTGGCGGACAACGTGCTCGGATGTAAAAGCTTCAGAGCACCCTGTCCGCCAAAACCTTGGTGCCATTTAGAGATGGGCAGACCTTAAGGTTTCCAGGCATTCCGTCAATTTAAAACTTCCACCGTCCTTCCAACGGAGTAGTGGCCGTCGGAGGCAGACATTACACCACCCACCCTACTTAGGGTGGACGATGTAATGTCTTTTTTTCTATCTATAAAAATATCATGGTCCAAAATATTGACTTTAACGCAGCTTAAAAAATGTTATCTTAATTTTTTTTAAATTTAATAAGTAATACATTTCTTTAAAAAATGTATAATCTAAAAAGTATTAACTTTTATTTAATAGCTTTTAATACATTACATTCGTACAAATGCATGCCACGTGAAAATAATTTTACAAATAAAACACATACATTTTAACATTAACCACATCGATGCTGATGACGGAACCGCTCCGTCATCAGCCGCGGTGGCGCTGTGCTGATGACGGAGCGGTTCCGTCATGGTCCGCCCAACGCGCCTGCGCAGCGCTGCTTTGGCACCTGCGCAGCACGTTCTATTGAGCGGGCGGGGTCATGATGGAACCGCTCCGTCAGGAGCACAGCTCACCCGAAGCTGGTGACGGAGCGGTTCCGTCACCAGCGTCTGAGTGCCGCGTGGCCCCCCCACCCCCTTAGCGCTGCGGCGGAATAGCCACCGCAGCGAAGGTGTTAAAATATAGGTTTCAAACATGTACTAATGAAACCATGTTTCGAATAAAACAACACTTACTTATAATGCAGATCAAACAGTAAAAATATTAGCGTGTATAAGTATTATTAAGTGTAAAACCATTTAAAAGAAGCAATGTAATTATTATATACTACATAAATTATTTTTATAATTAGAAGCTAGTATAGACAACTGAATTTTGTTTACACATAATTCTCTCTCAGTATGTCCTTCAGCCTTCATGATCTGAGTTCTTGACCTGAGACGCCAGCTAGGCGGCCATGTTGTGTGGAAAGCATGGGGTACCCGGAGAGAAAGCTTGCAGCAAAGGCACTTGCAAGAACATCAACAAATGTAGCTCTCTTCACACTGAGGATGAGGAAGGGGCCACTTTGGAGAAGTTGTGCAAATGAAGCAAACGTGATGACTTGAGACAGAAGTGGAGGTTGGACATATATCAAGGGCCGCGGGTTATCTTCTGCAGATGACATATGAACCGACAATTTTTGGCCTGATTGCTCTTTAGATTAGATTGCTAGATTCATTTGCATAAAGTTACATTGATTTGCATACAGTCAGACTGATTTTGCATAAGCCTGGCCATTGCCTAATAGGACAAATGACCTGAAAGTGTCAGAGCTCCGGGCTGGGTCGCCATTTTATCTGTAAAACATTGAGGAAAGGGGCTTCTGAGCTTGAGCTCAGCGTTGCAGAAGGTTCAGTCCAGCCCGAACTGCCAAGCTAGGTCTTCCCTGAACCAGAAACAAGCTTCATAGGACCGGTTTCTGGGTAACACCCTTTATCAGCCAGGCTTGCTTGAATCCAGTGAGTCCCTTGCTCACTTTGCCACTGAATTCAACCTATCCTGGCTGATGAGGGCTGAAATGCCAGAAACCGGTCCTTGGATGCTTGATTCCGGTCCAGGGAAGGCATGGCTTGGCAGTTCGGGCTGGACTGTTCCCATGAGGCAGTACAAAAGAAAAAACTCCTTTCTGTGTTCTTCAATGTAATACTATTCAAGACCTTGTAATACAATTTAGATAACCCCTCAGCATATAATCTTCACACACAAAAATGCATATGTTACCTTGATTTTATTTAAAAGTAGGCATTAACTGCCAGCAATACATAATCTACATAACAATTCAATACACAAAATATATCAAGTACTGTCACATTTTTTAACAAATACACAATGTACAGTCTTTAAAAACAAAATACAATTAAAAAGAAGTCATTTTGTCATGTTCCCATGAGGCACAGAGTCAAGATTGAGTTGCATATGGTCATGTCTGAACTGGGGTGGCAGAGTGGGCTAAAGAACAATCATGCTCCGGCCATCATCTTCTTGTGTTTGCAATATTTTCAACTGTGCCTGAGAGATCAGTAGAGCTGCAGAAGAGATGTGATGCTCCTCTCTGAAAGGCAGATCACCCATCACCGTGCCCTGGTCCTTCCCTCCCTCCCTCCTCCGGGTCACCCATCACCGTGCCCTGGTCCTTCCCTCCCTCCCTCCTCCGGGTCACCCATCACCGTGCCCTGGTCCTTCCCTCCCTCCCTCCTCCGGGTCACCCATCACCGTGCCCTGGTCCTTCCCTCCCTCCCTCCTCCGGGTCACCCATCACTGTGCCAGGCTCCTTCCCTCCCTCCCTCCTCCGGTCACTCATCACCGTGCCCTGGTCCTTCCCTCCCTCTCTCCTCCGGGTCACCCATCACCGTGCCAGGCTCCTTCCCTCCCTCCCTCCCTCCTCCGGTCACTCATCACCGTGCCCTGGTCCTTGTCTCCCTCCCTCCTCCGGGTCACCCATCACCGTGCCCTGGTCCTTCCCTCCCTCCCTCCTCCGGTCACTCATCACCGTGCCCTGGTCCTTCCCTCCCTCTCTCCTCCGGGTCACCCATCACCGTGCCAGGCTCCTTCCCTCCCTCCCTCCCTCCTCCGGTCACTCATCACCGTGCCCTGGTCCTTCCCTCCCTCTCTCCTCCGGGTCACCCACCACCGTGCCCTGGTCCTTCCCTCCCTCCCTCCTCCGGGTCACCCATCACCGTGCCCTGGTCCTTCCCTCCCTCCCTCCTCCGGTCACTCATCACCGTGCCCTGGTCCTTCCCTCCCTCTCTCCTCCGGGTCACCCATCACCGTGCCCTGGTCCTTCCCTCCCTCCCTCCTCCGGGTCACTCATCACCGTGCCCTGGTCCTTGTCTCCCTCCCTCCTCCGGGTCACTCATCACCGTGCCCTGGTCCTTGTCTCCCTCTCTCCTCCGGGTCACCCATCACCGTGCCCTGGTCCTTCCCTCCCTCCCTCCTCCGGGTCACCCATCACCGTGCCCTGGTCCTTCCCTCCCTCCCTCCTCCGGGTCACCCATCACTGTGCCAGGCTCCTTCCCTCCCTCCCTCCTCCGGTCACTCATCACCGTGCCCTGGTCCTTCCCTCCCTCTCTCCTCCGGGTCACCCATCACCGTGCCAGGCTCCTTCCCTCCCTCCCTCCCTCCTCCGGTCACTCATCACCGTGCCCTGGTCCTTCCCTCCCTCTCTCCTCCAGGTCACCCACCACCGTGCCCTGGTCCTTCCCTCCCTCCCTCCTCCGGGTCACCCATCACCGTGCCCTGGTCCTTCCCTCCCTCCCTCCTCCGGTCACTCATCACCGTGCCCTGGTCCTTCCCTCCCTCTCTCCTCCGGGTCACCCATCACCGTGCCCTGGTCCTTCCCTCCCTCCCTCCTCCGGGTCACTCATCACCGTGCCCTGGTCCTTGTCTCCCTCCCTCCTCCGGGTCACTCATCACCGTGCCCTGGTCCTTCCCTCCCTCCCTCCTCCGGGTCACCCATCACCGTGCCCTGGTCCTTCCCTCCCTCCTCCGGGTCACCCATCACCGTGCCCTGGTCCTTCCCTCCCTCTCTCCTCTGGGTCACCCATCACCGTGCCCTGGTCCTTCCCTCCCTCTCTCCTCCGGGTCACCCATCACCGTGCCCTGGTCCTTCCCTCCCTCCCTCCTCCGGGTCACTCATCACCGTGCCCTGGTCCTTGTCTCCCTGCCTCCTCCGGTCACTCATCACCGTGCCCTGGTCCTTGCCTCCCTCACTCCTCCGGGTCACTCATCACCGTGCCCTGGTCCTTGCCTCCCTTTCTTCTCCGGCTCACTCATCACCGTGCCCTGGTCCTTGTCTCCCTCTCTCCTCCGGGTCACTCATCACCGTGCCCTGGTCCTTGCCTCCCTCTCTCCTCCGGGTCACTCATCACCGTGCCCTGGTCCTTCCCTCCCTCTCTCCTCCGGGTCACCCATCACCGTGCCCTGGTCCTTCCCTCCCTCTCTCCTCCGGGTCACCCATCACCGTGCCCTGGTCCTTCCCTCCCTCTCTCCTCCGGGTCACCCATCACCGTGCCCTGGTCCTTCCCTCCCTCTCTCCTCTGGGTCACCCATCACCGTGCCCTGGTCCTTCCCTCCCTCTCTCCTCCGGGTCACCCATCACCGTGCCCTGGTCCTTCCCTCCCTCCCTCCTCCGGGTCACTCATCACCGTGCCCTGGTCTTTGTCTCCCTCTCTCCTCCGGGTCACCCATCACCGTGCCCTGGTCCTTCCCTCCCTCCCTCCTCCGGGTCACTCATCACCGTGCCCTGGTCCTTCCCTCCCTCTCTCCTCCGGGTCACCCATCACCGTGCCCTGGTCCTTCCCTCCCTCTCTCCTCTGGGTCACCCATCACCGTGCCCTGGTCCTTCCCTCCCTCTCTCCTCCGGGTCACCCATCACCGTGCCCTGGTCCTTCCCTCCCTCCCTCCTCCGGGTCACTCATCACCGTGCCCTGGTCTTTGTCTCCCTCTCTCCTCCGGGTCACCCATCACCGTGCCCTGGTCCTTGCCTCCCTCCCTCCTCCGGGTCACTCATCACCGTGCCCTGGTCCTTCCCTCCCTCCCTCCTCCGGGTCACCCATCACCGTGCCCTGGTCCTTCCCTCCCTCCCTCCTCCGGGTCACCCATCACCGTGCCCTGGTCCTTGCCTCCCTCCCTCCTCCGGGTCACTCATCCCGTGCCCGGATCCCTGGGGCGGGCTCTGGGAAGCCCCAGGCTCCAGGGTAGGTGTCGGTGAGATGAGCCAGGCTGCAGCAGTGCGGCCTCCATCTTTGGATGTAAACAGACGCCGGGACTGGCCTGCGTCACCCCCCCCCCCCCCCCCCCAGACCCCTGTCTCTTGAAGTGTGGGGTCACGGACAGTGCAGCTGTGCGCGCTGCATGACGTGTGCCAGATGTATGAGGAGACTGAAGAGAGAGCAATCACCAGGCATCAAGCGCCAAGAACTGGCAGCGAGCCACAGGGGGCAACGAGTCAAAGGTAGTGGAAGGGAGAGGATGTGGCCTAACGGCCAGAACTGCCCACTTTGGAACTGGAGAAGCAGGGTTGAGTCTCGGCGTCTGCATCCTGTGAGTCTGAGCTAAACACACCCTGTATCTAAAGGATGAGGGGCAGACTTATCAAAGTGTCAGGCAAGGAGTGTGCCAAGGAGAGGCCAGGGATGTTCCAAAAATAGTATTATATGACGCATTCCTCTCCTCTCCCTGCACTGGCGCACTGTGTGCTGCCTGGCGCCAACGCAGGTACCCTTGCGGCATGGTGCACGGATGGCTGCGTTGCAGGCACGATGGTTTTTGTGTAGGAAGGTGCACCCTCCTGCCCAAAAACAATCCAGGGAGGAATTTTTCTCTTTCAATGTTCGCTGCAGAATGAAGCATGTTTAGAAAGAGGAAACACCAAGGAGAAATATAGGGGCATATTATCAAGGGGGTTTATCTCCGCTTTTTTGGCTTTAAAAGCCAAGAAAGCGGAGATAAAATTATCTCCCTATTACCTAGCTGTGGCTAACACCAGTTAGCGACAGCTAGTAGGAGATAGCGACCATCTTGGGCCCCGCTTTGCATGTCAGTGATATTTATCGCTAATGACATGCAAAGTGGGCGTGCCAAGATGTTAGCGACTGGAAACAGTCACTAACATCGCTATCTCCTATTACCAACTTTTGTAGATATTCGCGCTAAGCGCGAATATCTCCAAAAGCTAACACCTGCCCTGAGCAGTTCTTAGCCATGTTATCCAATAGGAGGTGGATAACATGGCTAAGAGCATTAGCTCGGTAATGCATGAATATTGCTGACTTTTCAGCGATATTCATGCATTGCGGCCGATTTTTATCACATTTGCGATAAACCTTGGTAATACCAAGGTTTATTTGCGATAAAAATCGCCGCAGCTCAGCGGTAAATTTTGGTCTCTAACCAACCAATAGCGATAATTATCGCTATTGCTTGGTAATATGCCCCTCAGTCCCCAGGCAGAGTAACGACCTGGAGTGACTTACCCTGCCGTGTGTTACTCCACATGTGGTAAATCTCATTCCAGTGTTTGTGTCTCCCTTGCGTTGCCGCGCCTGGTACAAGGGCGATGCTAAACCATGATACATATGTCCCTGAAAGCGTAGTGTGACTGGTGCTGATGTAAAGCGGCCGGTCGAACTCCTTCGAGTCGAGTTTTATATAAAACTGCTGAAAAATAATGTTTTCCATGAAAAATCTGGAAAGTGACAGTCGTGAGACATAGAAAGTGAAAATCAACGAAACTTGCGTGACTATTGTCCGGTGGAATGACCTGCAGAGGCTCCTCCGGGGTCCGAGGCCTATCGGGGTTTTGGGCAGTACCGGTGCCAGGGCCTCGGATACTGCTCGGCCCAGATGGATAGCGACGTGACTGACCATTGCAGGTGCACAGCATGAGGTGCTCAAGCACCGTATGACACTCACTCTAATACACACAGGAAACCATGGGGCGGATTTATCATTCTTTCACGCAGCGCAACGCAGGAGCCCCCGTGCTGCTCTGCACAAAAGGGTATAGCAGGAATGTGCCATATTTACCATTATTTGGCACATTCCTTTCCTTTTCGGGCACTGGCGCACTTTTGGCTCTTAGCGTCAATGCAGGTGCCCTTGCATCATGTTGCACGGGTGCCTGTGTTGTTGGCAGGATTGCTTTTGTGCAGGAAGGGGAACCTTCCTGCACAGAAACAACTCTTAGAGGCATTTTCTTTTTTCTGCTTGGGCTGCAGAATTCAGCACATGTAGACAGAGGTAAAAAAGGTAAGAGATATAAACATATGTCTCCTCGTTACGCCTCACCTGGGGGTATCATTTTGACACTTTCTACCACTAATGGTAAATCTAGGAATATGCCAAAATCCATGGAGGGATGCGTGGAAGGCCTCCCTTGGCTTGTGCTGTCTTGCATAACTCTAGAAGCAGCCGGGGCCCTTGGAGAGGCCGGAGAGCCGGTCTGTTTGGCCTGGGTCGGGTCCCCGATCCACAGGAAGCCGCCACAGTGGTGATCGGCTGTGCTTCAAGCCAAACAGACCGACTCTCCAGCCTCTCCCAGGGCCCGGCTGTTTCTTCTGTATTCTGGGTGGACGTATCTGGCCGCTCGTCTCCACCTGCACCTCTGGCCGGCTTCCAGTGGATTGGGGCTCCGACCCTGTTGACCCTCACACCACTGACCCCAAGGCCCCCGCCCTCCAACTTCTACTTCGGCATTGCCCAATCCGGATTCCTGCGGTACCGGACGCTTAACTCATCCATTGGTTGCATCAGCTCAATCCAAGGCCCTTCGCTAGCAGGACCCCACCCGTCCAGCCGCTTTTGACCACATTTATGCCTTTTCCATTCCGTCGCACTTCACCCCTGGGCCTCCTCTCATTGAGTGTCATCCCTCCCGGTGGCCCAAGCCTTGCTGCCCCACCGATTCCCTTCCTCCGTCCTCCTACAGTCTTCAGCACCTTCAACAGGTAACCTGGCCCTGATGGTGATCCGAAATCACTAGGACCGAAACGCCATCAATATACCAGCGCTACCTCCGGTGCCTTTTTACTATAATTCACAAAAAATGTCTGAATATGTGCTAGATCTATCTAAATAATCCACTGCGTACCATAAGTCCTTCTGTATATATTTGTCATTTTTTCACAATGCGCCCTCACAGTTTTTCCACTTGTCACCTGCGCCGTTCACCTTTGAATCTCACGAGCACTTGCGTGCACAAAGTCTTCGGGTTGCCTATGCAATGATTGCTTACAGTGCTGATACAACTGTTCCCAATTGTTTTCAACATTGTTTTCCATTCTTCCACTAATTTCTTGTATTCATTCAAATTATTATTCTCCTTAATTTCTTTTCTTGTAATGTCTTGTACATTCTTGATAACTAGTTCTCTCAATAATACCAGTTGAGATATAGTTGTTTTTCTATACCTCCTTACCCAGATCTCAACTCAGTTAATGGATTTACTCCTGTTGTTTGTATCTATGTTGATTTGTTGGGCCCGATTCACAGAATTAATTTAAGACAAAATCCTAAACTTACTACCATTTGGTATTCACAGAAGGCACTTACTCATTTTGGTATTCACAGAAGGCTGGAGTTCTGGACTTTTTGGTTCTGTCCAGAGGTGTCAGGGATAACACCCGAAGACCCCGGAGTTCTACCTGTCTCGGTGCACAAACAAACAGAAACACGGGCTTCTCGATGGTGGCGTCAAAGACCAAAGGTTTATTACTGCAGGGACACAGAAGTCACAGAAACTGCACACGGGCAGTGTCTAGGAGCCTGCTCGATTTGTACAAAGAGGGTTGCTCCTTATATACTAAATATTGGGCTTCAGGCAAATTCTTTTCATGTTAGCACATTCCAAAACCTTTGTATCTTAAACAATAAATATTTGGCGTTGCACAGGAATCATCAACAATATCTGATGTCAAAACATTACGAACGAGGGGTTCCCACTATTCCATCATAATCCCATGTCAACTTCTCATTCAAGACCCGGACCGCCTCATCGTAAATTTCGTTACCTCCCCCTAATAAAGGCCCAGAAGGAAAGGAGCAGAGCCAGGTGCAGAAGATAGAAAGACAGGATAAGAGATGTTTGTGGGTCGTAAATGGGCACGGTTACCAGCTTCGGCCGCCTAATCATGATCAGGCCAACGAACACAAGAACCAGTATAGCAGGACTGGCCTCAGGCTGGGGAGGCAGTTCTTGCCGAGTCATGCTGCCACAGCGTTGCTGGCCTAAGGTGCACGTGTCACTCGCAAGGTGAATCGCCGGCTAAAGCCTACGTGTCCTTAAATGAAAAGAGGTCATTGCATGTCCATTGACTATGTGAGGGCAAGGAATACAAAATGGCTTCCGTGTTCTAAGATGGATGCCACGGATAGATCAGAAATGTGTTCATAACAGGAGTGCTCTTGCTCGTAGCATAGCGAAAACACCAGGATATACTAAATGGATCATTTGCGGTTCACTGATAGCAAAATTATGTATTTGCGACAATGTTACAAACACGGGTTAAAACCGTCACGGAACCTCAGACCCCCCTTTTGCCCTTACATAGGCAATTACTCAGTCTATGTCAGAATCTAACTCTATGCTCATTAGGTCAGTGACATGTTGTTGCACCATCATCCTGTCCCGTGCCTTTTCTCCTAATGCAGGTGGTTTTCTGAAACAGGTTGCAGCACAGAGACTACACAGAGCGGGACCACATTGGATAATAAGGCAGCACGAGAACAGAAATACTAGGATGACACCAATGACCATCAGAACCTTCCATCCCCACGCTGATACCAGAGTCCAAAACCACTCCATGAAGGACCAGTTTCCCTTGTCTACGTGTATAGAGTCGGAAATCTTGTGTAGCTTAGAGATCGCTTCATAGACAGTTGGAGCATTATTGGGAATAAAAACACAGCAGCTCGATTGGATCATTCTGCATACCCCACCTCGATCTGCAAGTATAACGTCTAGAACCATTCGGTTCTGCAACTTCATGAGACGATCCGCCTGAAGCTCAGCTGTTAAGTTACTAAGGGCACCAGCCGTTTCTGTAATAGTAGATTCAACTACCCGTGTTAGTTGACGTAGATTTCTACTATTGGCCATAGGCCCCCAAAACGGAAGGAAACCTTTGAAGAAGTCTCCAGCTTCCTGACCAGCGGTATCTTCCTTGCTGAAGACACCTCTTGCTACTCTGGTCTTGTGATAATCTGAAGAAGCAGTGTATGTCGGAGGTAACAATCGAGCAATATAACATGAACCTGAAAAGTCAGCAGGCAGCCATGTATATGCTCTGTCCTGACAGATGAAGTAAGTACCTCTAGCAGTAAGGAAGGCAGGGGAGGAGTTAGACGGAAATACGTAAGTCTCAACGCACTCACTCCTCCCTAGCTGAGCTCTCAGATTTCTCCCATTTCCTTGCAAACAGACCTGACCTCGGTGAGGCACGACCCAAACTGAAGTGGAGCTTTTACGCTTGCTTTCTCCCAAACTAAGGCGATACTCTGTAGAGTTCCAACTCAAATACACCCGTAATTCATCTCTAGGGTATGATGGAGTATTATTGACGTCTTTAATCATGTCAATAATTCCCTGGACTAAAGCTTTGTTGGCTGAGTTGTATTTAGTGGAACGTGGTGGACGCGGAGGATAGGTCTCAAGGGCATAGGAAAAAATGGTTTGAAAGGCCTGAAATGATCCATTATAGCTAAAAGGCAAGACCAGATAGGGGATGCCTTTATCCATAGTGTGGGGTATCAGGCCACACACCCAGCAGTCTGTTGTGTTAACTACCAGTTGGTGTTGATGCAAGAGCTGTACAAATGTATTGTTAATAAATTCTGAGCGTCGAGCTTGTTCGTGTTCAGGAAATGAGTGAAAAGAATGCATAGAAGAAACCGTAGAAGTAGTAGGATCAAGGGGAGGTACTGTAGTTACTGGCATAAAAATCAAATGTACACCAAAGATGATTCCACCCACCAATGTTATCAAAACAATTAAAAATGTAACTGCACATTGCATTAGAAAGCATTTGCTGTGAAGTATTCTGTACAGTCTATTTCTGCGCACATAAATTACATTCTTTCGTTGCAGCTCAGGAAGCTCCATCTTCTACAATCCGCTCGTGACCACTGATGATGTGTACGTAGATGAAAATGCCTCTATCAGCCCTGGGAGTTCCCAGAACTAACAGAAAGATCGACCTTGTGTCTGACCCCCGCAGATTCAACTAGGCACACAGCCACGACCCTACGGCTACCCAGACGGCAAGGCAAAATTTAAAACAACAAAATAATAGCAAACTTCCTGGCTGGAGGCAATGTATCAGAAAATTCAAATGTGAAAATAGGCAGTTTCCTGCTTTATTTGTCCATATTGCGAGGCCGCAGATTGTATCTCAGTTTTGCAGGAGCTGTCTAATCTGGAAACAATGTATTTTCGGCCGACGTTGCAATGTTCACGTTTGCAGATGGCAAATGTTCGGGGTTCAAAAGAGCAGTTTCAGGAGGAGAGTCAGAGTTTGATGTATCCGTGATCAGTTCTGCATCGCTGAAAGGTATGAACCTGGGGACTTGTTCTGTTTCAGAGGTACCGATTCCTTTCTTTACCCAGTTGTCGTAAGGAAGTGGCAGAGGCACACGTTTGACGTGTGTCGTATGGATCCAATTCTTCCTTCCGGCCACACGAATAGCAGTTCTCGTTGCTAGTAAGACTTGGAAAGGGCCAATGAATCTGGGCTGAAGATTTTTCGTTCTTGCAAAATTTCTAATGACCACCTGGTCACCCGGTTTCAGCTGATGGCCTGGACTCTCCGGTGGCTTTGGCAATGCATCGAAAACCTGTTGGTGAATAAGACTCAATTTAGCAGTCAAGTCGAAAAGGTAATCAATTAACATTGGGTATTCCAGCTGCTTAAATTCTTTCGGTCTAGGTACCCCCCAAACATTTGCAGGACGACCAAAAACTATTTCATATGGACTAAGCCCTACTCTAGAATGTACAGTTGCTCTTGTTGATAGCAAAGCCAAAGGCAATGCGTCTGGCCAGGACAAACCCGTGGACGCTTGTATCTTAGCAAGTTTCAGTTTAAGGGTGCCATTGTAACCCTCGACTAAACCCGCGGACTGGGGATGATTCGCACTGTGGAACTTCTGTTTTATTCCTAAACCGGAACACACACTCTGCATAACTTTCCCTACGAACTCACTTCCGTTATCTGACCATACAATCCGTGGCATTCCGTATCTGGGGAAGTATTCTTTAAGAAGAATTTTGGCAGTGGATAAGGCAGTATTGTCCTTCAGTGGGTATGCTTCGATCCATCTGGAGAAAGCACAAACTACCACTAGGACGTATTTCAGATTATTGCAACGATCCATGTGAATGAAGTCTAACTGAATTACTTCAAAGGGGCAGGAAGGAGGAGCGAAGTGACCTGTAGGTGTGGGGATTCCCTTGCCAGGATTATGCATCAAGCATACCATACAATTTCTCACCACTCTCTCTGCACACTTACTAATCCCATCATTCTTCCAGACTGGAGCCAACATCTTACAAATCCCTTTTGAACTGATGTGCGCTGTTCCATGTGCCATCGTTACTACTGCAAGCACATACGCATCAGGCAACATCCAACGCTGTTGTTCCGACAAATCAATCCAACACCCACTCGAGTCCAATTTACCCGTGCTCTCTTTCCATGCAAGCTTTTCCTCCTCAGTCGCCTCTTTCTGAATTTCTTTCACGCTTTCCACTGTGTCTTCACACATTCCAGACTCAGAAATCCATCTTGCAGACGTTGCAACATACATTCTACTCATCATATTTCTAGCTGTCTGTTTTGCAGTTTCATCGGCAAAAGCATTCCCACGACCAACATCATCCGTGATTGCTTTATGAGCACTGCATTTCACAATCGCAACTTCAGTCGGCAAGGTTAGAGATTCCAATAAGTCATTAACTAGCTGACCATGTTGAATCTTAGTCCCATGGGACGTAATGAAACCTCTCTCTTTCCACAAGCGGCCAAAACTATGGGCCACGCCGAACGCGTACTGACTATCTGTGAACACATTCACTCTCTTTCCCTTAGCTAAAACGCACGCTCTTGTTAGCGCGATCAATTCTGCAGCCTGGGCAGAATTCTGACTCACTCTCGCAGTCTCCACAATCGTACTCAAGGTCGTTACTGCATAAGCAGCAGTCACATCACCATTCTCTAATTTGAAGCAAGACCCATCAACATACAACGTGCCATCTGGATCTGATAACGGAGTGTCTTTTAGATCAATTCGTCCTTTTGTTTCTTCCTCAGTTTTGAAACAACAGTCGTGTGGTTCGGAATCACTCGACTCTTGGCTAGTCGGCAACAACGTTGCTGGATTCAATACATTGCATCTCTTGATCTGAATATGACTAGCTAACAGTGTCAGTTGATAACCCGATAATCTAGCACTGGTAAGGTGCTGCGTCTTGGTTCGGTTCATGAGTGTATCCACAGCATGAGGAACCATAACCACTAGCATGTTGTTCATTACTAAACCAGCAGATTGTCGAATGGAGGCTGCAGCTGCGGCTGTAGCTCTCAAGCAACTAGGCAATGCTCTAGCTACCGGATCTAACGTTGATGAAAAATACGCACAAGGGCGTTGTTTATAACCAAATTTCTGCGTCAAAACACTCAATGCACAACCTTCTCTCTCGTGGACATAGAGCGTGAATGGCTTACTGTAGTCGGGTGTACCCAATACAGGAGCTGAACACAGTGCATTTCGCAATTCAGAAAAACTCTGCTGACATTCAGCAGACCATGGTACTGGACTCGGCACATTTTTCCCAGTCAAAGCTACCAACGGTTTCGCTAAAAGAGAAAAATTTGGGATCCATTGCCTACAATATGAGGTAATACCTAAAAAGGCACGTACTTCTCTCTGCGTGCTAGGAACATTCATTTGTGTAATTGCTTTTATTCTCTCTGGGGTCAACTTCCTTCCCTCCTTTGACAAGAGATGACCTAGGTAGGTCACTTCTTGGCAACAGTATTGCATTTTTGAAGGTGACACCTTATGATTCAAATCTGACAAGTGATGTAATAAAGAAATCGTAGCTGTTTTGCAAGTTTCCTTGTCATCAGCAGCCACTAGAAGATCATCAACATATTGTACTAAAGCAGAACCAGGAGGAAGTACAAATGAGTCTAACTGGCTTTTTAATGCTTGACTGTAAATGGATGGGCTTTCACAATAACCTTGTGGAGCGCGTTTAAACCTGAAGCTTCGTCCTCCTAGAGAGAAACCGAAGATATCTCTGCTTTCCTCGGCTATCGGAATGCTGAAAAAGGCATTTTTCAAGTCGACAACCGAAAACCATGCTGCTGTAGCAGGAATCAACGTTAACAATGCAGTAATGTCTGGAACCACAGGAAACTGTGGAATCACAATTTTATTAACCTCTCTAAGATCAATTACAAACCTATATACTGGAGGTTTTGTTGGGTCAGTTCGTTTCAAAATAGGCAGTACAGGACTATTACAGACATTACCTCTAGTTTCTTCTATAACGTCTTTCTCAATCAGATCTTGCACTATCAGTAGGAGCGCACGCTCACCTTCACTAGAGATTCTGTATTGTGGAATTCGTGGAAGTTTGACATTTGCTTTCAAAGTTACTACATAGGGTGGAATTTCCAAGAGACCTACATCATTAGGACCAGTCGCCCACAGAGTATCAGGGAGTGAACGTAGCTCTGGTGGGAGCGCATCCATCGACAAGTACATCGGAGAGATGATTCTTTTACCTAACGTAAGCTGTACTCCTGCTGGAGAACAGTACAATGTCGCGTACAGGCGTTTTAATAAGTCTAAACCAAGCAGATTTTCGTTACAACCTGTCGTCAAAATCAGGGGTGCTTTCAAGTGGCAGGGTCCAACAGAAATAGACAAAGGACCAGAAACAGGGTTATGAACAGGGGCGCCCGAAAAACCTACTGAAACGTTTGTTAAGCCAGACAAAGGTGCGCCAGGGAGTTTCGCATGTATGATAGAACTTTTTGCTGCACCAGTATCCAACAGAAACGGTTCGACTATACCTGATGTTGCTACTGCGACATAAGGCCCACTCTGATCTACTGGAACTGATACTACTCCCTCTCTTTGTCCATGGCTGTCCTAGTACTCACTTTGCTGAACTTCCTCACTAGCTTCATAATAGTCTTCAACATGATACTGTGGAGACCTATTCTGTTGGGCAGATTGTCCATTTCGCTGGTCGAAATAATTAGAAGGGCGATCACTCGTCTGTGGAGGCATAGTACCTCGTCCTCGACCTCTAGAGTTTTGCATAGAACTACCACGACCTCTCTGAGCTGCCGCACTATTATTTTGCGTTCGAACTGGACACTCATTTTTGTAATGACCCTCCATTTTGCAATAAGCACATTGATTCCATTGGTATTGTGGCCTTTGAGAATTATAATCCGTTCTTTGATATGACCCTTGCTGCATGTTAGTCTGATTCGTGCGAGGCGGATATGCTTGCTGTAAAAGGACTTTAGTTTTTAAATCTTTCGTCTTTTTATCTGTTTTTTCCTTCTCTTCTTTATCCCTATTTTCATAGTACTGGGCAGTCGCAAGTATTTGCGCAGTCGTAGAGACAGCCCACGCACTTTCAGAATTCTTTAATTTACCACTAAGTTCTGGCAACAGATTGTGCACAAATTTATCAACAAATAATCTCTGACCTCCTTCCGTGCTCATATCCTGACCACTATGATCCACGAAAGTCTCCTCGAATCTTGTGAAAAAGTCGGAGATGCTTTCGTCTTTCTTTTGTTTGCACGCGGACAATTTGTCCCAGTTAACGCGCAATGCTGGCATCAAGGTTTTCATTAAATCGATTATTCTACCGGGCAAATTAGCAATTAATGGTTCAGGTTTTGAACCACCTATTTGTTGACCATCCGCTGCAATTATAGCTGCCCAATCACCACCTAGGGCAACTGGATGATTCTCTTTACGAATTTTAGCCCAAATTGGTTGTGGTACTACATTACCAAATAGCAGATCTATGTCAGCAAGATTCAATACACAAGCGTCAACTGTTTGTGCCAACTCTTTGTAGTACCCTGCAGGATTTTTACGCGGATCTGGCAAGGCCTGTTTTACTGCTAATACTTCAGCTCGCTTCCATGGAATATGTATCCAGACTCTCTGGAATTGGGCCGGAGCGGCTGCAATACCAAGGTTTACATTAGCTTGCACAGCTTCACGCCAAATTGGTGGAACCTCTCTCATTGGGTATTGACGATTTTGTTTCGTACTACGTTTCCCTAACTCTCTTGGTGAACGAAGGGATGGGTCATTCCTATAACTTAAAATTAGTTCCATCGCTTCTTTTATATTTTGACCAACTATCATACCTGCATCAAACTCTTTCTGCACATTAATCAATTCTCCTAGATTTGATTCAGGGTCATCCTCTTCCAATTCCTCACGTAGAAGGAAACACATTTCATCGAACACATATCGTTGTGTCGGTTCATTCCATTGCATAAATGTATCTAATACATCTTGTACATTATATCTTCCAACTTTCGAAACCCATCTAAGAGCAGTGGAATCTAATATTCCTCTTTCTTCAGTACTGGGAAGCTGGCTACGTCTCTGCACAGAGTCAGAGGCAGGAGTCTTAATCAGAGTTTTATAGAAGGGAGATAGAATATTAGAGACAGAATCAGTGATTCTCCGACGAACAGAAAGTGGAGTCATAATATTAGCAGAAGCAGTAAATAGAGTAGCAGTTGGAACAGATAGATCAGGAACAGTAGGAGTAGCAGGCAAAATAGCTTGTGAACTAGCAGGTGTGAGCGACACAGGCATAGGTAAAGAAGCCGGCAACCCTGGAAGAGGGGCTGTCAAGGGAACATGAATATTGACCACAGGAGGTACAGGAACTTGATTCAGGGGAGCGGGAACAGGGACACCAGGTTGTCCAGCAACCGGTAATTGAACATTCGGTATAGGTGGAGCCGTAGCACCCTGTGCATACGGTGGGGGTGATCGTAACAAGTAAGACAACAGGGGATCCTTTTCAGGGTCCTCTACTATCTTAGCCGTACTCGATGGCAAAGCAGGATAGCACTTGTCTATCGCTAAATTACGCTCTCTATTGGCCACCTCCATTGCCTTCTCAGACTCGTTGAGTTGCAGCTGCTTAGCAGACTGTTCTAAAGTCAACTCTTGCTCTTTCTGTTCTTTCTTCAACTTTTTAATTTCTCTCTGTTTAGATTCTTTTCGCCAATAACGGAAAGAATCAAACATTGCCGGCCGGGCTTTCTTCTTGAATAATTTCATTTCTAAATTATCAAGAACTTGAGGTTCAAAACTACCATGCAGTGGCCAACTAAGGAAACCATCTTTCTCTGTATAGTAGATCCATACCTCGTTATAAGAGATAGGGCCCACACCAAACTTGCAATATAGATCATAAAGAGGAGTTCCAATCGGAGGAACCAAACACGAGTCCTCCAACTGGGAATCACTGTTGCAACTAAAACAAGACAACATACAATTTTTCCGACTTACCATTTTATAATCCGGAACACAAAACAGACAAAATACAAACAGAAAAAGGTGCGCACTCGAACCAAGAACTTAGGCCTACCAGAACTGACAAATGTATCGATACCCGAACTGAACTGAATGATTATATAATCTTACTGAACTGAACCAAACCGAGAACTAAGAGAATTATCCAAACAGGAGCAATCCTTACAAAAATAACCAACTAGCAACCACTGAATACTTAACTGAGGCACTGAAGACGTCACCAAGGAGAAACCCGTCACGTCTCGCCGTACTGAGGACTGCACCTCGGGTCCAAGACAGGGCGACGGTCAAGGCAACGGACCACTGCAGCCGTCTGAACGGGAACCCTCGTGGAAGAGAACGTCGGGCCACTTTTGCGATATGCCGGGATCGATGAAGTGGGGCGCCTCCCTCTGAAATCTTCACACGAAGCTCCTCGAACTCTTCAGGCTTTTGGACCGGTACCGAATGACGTCGCCCAACGTTGGGCGCCAATTGGAGTTCTGGACTTTTTGGTTCTGTCCAGAGGTGTCAGGGATAACACCCGAAGACCCCGGAGTTCTACCTGTCTCGGTGCACAAACAAACAGAAACACGGGCTTCTCGATGGTGGCGTCAAAGACCAAAGGTTTATTACTGCAGGGACACAGAAGTCACAGAAACTGCACACGGGCAGTGTCTAGGAGCCTGTTCGATTTGTACAAAGAGGGTTGCTCCTTATATACTAAATATTGGGCTTCAGGCAAATTCTTTTCATGTTAGCACATTCCAAAACCTTTGTATCTTAAACAATAAATATTTGGCGTTGCACAGGAATCATCAACAATATCTGATGTCAAAACATTACGAACGAGGGGTTCCCACTATTCCATCATAATCCCATGTCAACTTCTCATTCAAGACCCGGACCGCCTCATCGTAAATTTCGTTACCTCCCCCTAATAAAGGCCCAGAAGGAAAGGAGCAGAGCCAGGTGCAGAAGATAGAAAGACAGGATAAGAGATGTTTGTGGGTCGTAAATGGGCACGGTTACCAGCTTCGGCAGCCTAATCATGATCAGGCCAACGAACACAAGAACCAGTATAGCAGGACTGGCCTCAGGCTGGGGAGGCAGTTCTTGCCGAGTCATGCTGCCACAGCGTTGCTGGCCTAAGGTGCACGTGTCACTCGCAAGGTGAATCGCCGGCTAAAGCCTACGTGTCCTTAAATGAAAAGAGGTCATTGCGTGTCCATTGACTATGTGAGGGCAAGAAATACAAAATGGCTTCCGTGTTCTAAGATGGATGCCACGGATAGATCAGAAATGTGTTCATAACAGGAGTGCTCTTGCTCGTAGCATAGCGAAAACACCAGGATATACTAAATGGATCATTTGCGGTTCACTGATAGCAAAATTATGTATTTGCGACAATGTTACAAACACGGGTTAAAACCGTCACGGAACCTCAAGGCACTTACTCATTTTGGTATTCACAGAAGGCACTTACTCATTTTGGTGTTCACAGAAGGCACTTACTCATTTTGGTGTTCACAGAAGGCACTTACTCATTTTGGTGTTCACAGAAGGCACTTACTCATTTTGGTGTTCATAGAAGGCACTTACTCATTTTGGTGTTGTTAACGCGGGATTACTGGTTACTAGTTACCTTACCAGATCCCAAACCAAGTCGACTGGATCGTTGGTACCTGTCATTGAGTAAAAGGCAATCTAACAATAGGTCAATCAATTAAGAACTTACACCACTCTAAATGACCACTGACCAGGATTAAGTTTTAAAGATTTAATATAAAGTCAAAGATAACTGAAGATACAAACTTCTTAAAATGAGATTCAGAAGGTAAACTGGTATCACTATGAACATAAACTCTTTGAATAGTCTAAGTCTACAAAACAGAATAATGAGTACAAGCTCGAAAATCATAAGTGTTGCCAAAATGGATACAAGTTGCAACCTCAAAGTCATTACAGAAAAGAAAAATTAAGGTTAGTCTGTCCCTACACTATACTAAGTGACATCCCTACTTAACAAGATCTTTACCCCTCTAGGTGTCAGCCGTGGTGACTTCCTAAGAAGATCACGCACTTCTCTTTGTCTCTTCTCTGATAATGGGTCTCTCCTGATCAGTCTATCTGCCTACCCATCCGCTTCCTTAGGCTCCCAAAGTCATCTGCTCTGCTCTCCTCCCGGGTCACTTTCCCTAATACCAAATCACATTTCCAATAGAAACGCCCCTTGGGACGCCCCTCACGTGGTACATCTTTGCGCGGTAAACTCCATGATTGTACTCTTCAAGACCCTCGTTAAAGTTGACCTTGGTTCCCAGGCTTCTTCTCCAGTGCGCCGATACCCCCTGAAATTCCTGAAGACTCCTACAGGCCCGCGCCAAGCGCCACTGAACAAAGCCCCTTTCATTCTTAGCTGATTAGGACCCTCGCACCTGCATACAGTTCGTCCTGCAGTGGGCCTCAAATTCCAGACTTTACCATATCTATAGGCTATAAAGCACACGCGAATCTCTGCACTAGACGCCTCTCAACTTCTCTTCTAACGAGCACATGGCACATCAAAAGAGATGACATTATCAGTTCAGGCCTACTTGATTTACATGAAGCAAGTCCCTGCACTCTAAAACATTAACTTGATTTAAACAACATTCTTAACTAGCATACGTTTCTTAAAACAACACATCTATAAAGCATATATTTCCATACTAAGTTTCGATAATACAATTTTGGAAGAACCACGTTAACCCCACCTCACATTATTTTAGCAGCACGTTTAGATTTTCTGTGAATTGCCATGAGGCCTACACAATATACTGGTTTTCAGAGTTTTCACTTAACTCTTACAGGATTCCTTTAACATGAGAACGTGAGGTTTTCATATACATTCCAACACTTCTACATTAATCTCACACAGTTATGATTATTGTTACTCTACTTAAACATTCTATAGATTTCACTACCGAATATAAGACACTCTGTATATTTCACTTCTAAATATAAAACACTCGTGTACAAACATGTTTAAACTAACTATGTGCTTGTAAATATGGTGCACTTATACATTTTTCAGACTTGTGCTCTCTCAATCCCCCCTTTGATGACCTTCAGGGGTCATCACCATCAAGACACCATCACAAAAATGTAGAACCCTTCAAAGTGAAGTCGTGGCAGTGCCACCTCTTTTCATTGTCTCCAATGCTTTCAGACTCTTGTATTGAGTGTCCTGCATCGCTGTCAACTTTTTCTCCTGTTTCCTCATAGATCTTTGCAACCTGTTTGCTCTATACCAGCAAGACCACTGACTCATTGTCAGTGAAATTGCTCTCCCACCCTCGCAGCTCCACCATTAAGTGAGGTGCCCCTTCCCCTGCACTCTTGAGTGTTGGTGATCGAGGCCCTCCTCCACCCGCAGGTTTCCCTGCGCCTCATCCCTGGTGGTCCAGTGGACCTCTGTCTCCTTTCTTTCTTTCTGCTCCTTCACTCGTTTTTCTCCCCGTTCTATCTTTAACCTTTCTGCACCTCTGTTCTTTTGCGCCTTATTTCTGCCCATTTCCCTTTCTCTCCCTCTGCTCCTTCACTCGTTTTCACTCGTTTTTTTCCCCTTTCTATCTTTCACCTTTCTGCACCTCTGCTCTTTTGTGCCTTATTTTCGCCCATTTTCCCTTTCTCTCCCTCTGCTCCTTCTCTCGTTTTCACTCGTTTTTTTACCCTTTCTATCTTTCACCTTTCTGCTCTTTTCTGCATCTCTGCTCTTTTGTGCCTTATTTCTGCCTATTCTCCCTTTTTTCTTTATCCCTTCTTTCCTCCCTTTACCTTTCCCCGCCGCTGCTGCCCCCGCGGCCCCTCCCCCCCCAGCACGACCGGCCCAATCCAGCGCCCCTCCCCGCTCCCGCCTCCCAGCTGTCCAGCCCTCCCCGACCCCTACTTAATGGCGGACACTACGCCGCTGGTGCACCGAAGGCGCATCAAAGGCAAGCACGTCTGCGCCCGTCTGCGACCCGTCCGCGACCAGCACGCGGGCTGCGGGCGCGCCGCTGGTGCACCGAAGGCGCATCAAAGGCAAGCACGTCTGCGCCCGTCTGCGACCCGTCCGCGACCAGCACGCGGGCTGCGGGCGCGCCGCTGGTGCACCGAAGGCGCATCAAAGGCAAGCACGTCTGCGCCCGTCTGCGACCCGTCCGCGACCAGCACCAGGAACCCTGGACCTCCGCCCCGCCAACGCTACGACCCAGCAGCACTCCACGCACTCAACCCAGGCTGCAACAACAACTGCAAGCTAGCATCACCAGCCGACACCCATGGACCCTTCAGCTGTCACCGCTGCCGGCACACCTGCAGCACCGCCAAGAACACGGATCCAGCACAACCCACCCACAAGAACACCACTGAACTAAAGACCCTGCAATGCATCCTCCTCAACGTCCGATCCCTCCACAAACACGCCACAGAAATCTGGGACCTCCTCGACAGCACAACCCCAGACGTAGCATTCTTCACCGAAACCTGGACCAACACCACCTCGGGACCGGACATCGCCATCGCCATCCCCCAAGGATACAAGATCTCCAGGAAGGACCGCCCCATCCACCCAGGAGGAGGAATCGCCATCGTCCACAAATCCAGCCTCCGCCTGAGCACACTCCCTGACGAGTCCACAGAACTGATGGAACACCTTCACTTCAAGATACTGGCCAGCCCCACCGCCGCCCTCCGAGGAACCCTCATCTACTGACCCCGCGGACCCTTCGCCAACTCCATCACGGACATTATCTCCCCGCAGGCCATCGCATCCACCAACTACACCCTGCTGGGAGACCTCAACTTCCACCTCGACAATCAACTGGACCCCAACACCACATCCCTCCTGGACAACCTCCACAACATTGGACTCCGCCAGATCGTGACCGAGCCCACGCACTCAGCAGGACACACCCTCGACCCCCTCTTCACTACAGGAAACTCCATCACCTTCAGCCACACCACCCAACTCCCATGGACCGACCATCGTTGCGTCCACTTCACCTTCAGAACACCCACCATCCACAGACACCAGCACCTGCTTCCACAAAGAAACTGGACCAAAATCACCGATGACCAGCTCACCTCCTCACTCAACAACTCCACCCCAACCATCGCGGAAAACGACGACCCCAACACCGCAGCCCGAACCCTGCATAGATGGATCTCGGACAGCACCAACACCATAGCCCCCCTCAAGAAAAACAACAATACCCGTGCCAAGAAAGCCAGATGGTTTACCACCGAACTTCGAGAGTCCAGGCGCACATGCCGCCGCCTCGAAAAGGCCTGGAGAAACACCAAATCCACAGAAGCCCACAACAACTTCAGAGCCGCCACCAACGCCCACCATCAACTCATCAGAGAAACGAGGAAAAAAGCGATTGGAGACAGAATCTCCACCCACGCACACAACAGCAAGGAACTCTTCAGCATCATCAAGGAGTTCGCCCAACCCACCAGCGAGTCTACCGACATCCCTCCCTCACAAGACCTCTGCGACAAACTCAGCATCTTTTTCCACCACAAAATTAAGAGCATCTACGACAACTTCGACGAAGACAACCAACACACTGAACCCTCACCAACCACACCCGACTCCCGGAAACCAGCGATTGATGACTGGACAACCCTCACCACCGAAGACACACTGAAGATAATGAAGTCAATCCACTCAGGGGCCCCCACGGACCCCTGCCCCCACCACATCTTCAACAGAGCCGCCAACACCATCGCACCCATCCTCCGCCAAACCATCAACCGCTCCCTGGCGACCGCCTCATTCCCCGACGACTGGAAACACGCCGAGGTCAACCCCCTCCTAAAGAAACCCTCAGCGGACCCCACCGACCTCAAAAACTACAGACCCATCTCCCTGCTCCCGTTCCCAGCAAAAGTCATCGAGAAAGCCATCAACAGCCAACTCGCCACATTCATTGAAGAACACAACATCCTCGACTCCTCCCAATCCGGCTTCAGAAAAAACCACAGTACGGAAACCGCCCTCCTCGCCGCAACAGACGACATCCGCACCTTACTGGACAAAGGAGAAACAGTAGCCCTCATCCTCCTCGACCTATCAGCGGCGTTCGACACAGTCTCCCACCGCACCCTAATACGCAGACTCCACGATGCAGGAATCCAGGACAAGGCCCTCGACTGGATCTGCTCCTTCCTCTCCAGCAGGACGCAGCGGGTCAGACTCCCCCCTTTCCTCTCGGACCCCACACCTATCACCTGCGGAGTCCCCCAGGGCTCCTCCCTCAGCCCGACGCTCTTCAACGTCTATATGGCTCCACTTGCCCCCATCGTCAGAACCTACGGACTCAACATCGTGTCATATGCAGACGACACCCAGCTCATCCTCTCCCTATCCAATGAGCCCAACACCGCCAGACGCAACTTTCGAGAAGGCATGGAAGCCGTCGCCAAATGGATGAAAAACAGCTGCCTACAACTAAACACCAACAAAACAGAAGTACTCATCATGGGCCCAAACCCCGACGCCTGGAGTGACACCTGGTGGCCCACCGCCCTCGGAAACCCGCCAACCCCCACAGACCACGCACGCAACCTGGGAATCATCCTGGACTCCGAGCTCAAAATGGACCGCCAGATCAACTCTGTCTCATCTTCCTGCTTCCACACCCTCCGCCTCCTTCGTAAGACCTTCAAATGGATCCCCCTCGAACACCGAAAGACAGTCACTCACGCCCTGGTCACCAGCAGACTCGACTACGGCAACGCACTCTACGCCGGAATAAACAAAAACCTCATCCGCAAGCTACAGAACATCCAGAACGCCGCCGCAAGACTGGTCCTCAACCTGCCAAAACACTGCCACATCTCCCAGCACCTGCGCACACTCCACTGGCTCCCCGTCAAGGCGAGAATCACCTTTAAGATGCTCACCCACGCACACAAGGCCCTCCACGGCACCGGACCAGCATACCTGAACAGCCGACTCAAATTCCACGCACCCCAAAGGACCCTACGATCAGCCCAGCTTTCCTACGCTGTGGTCCCCCGCACCAGAAAGACCAGATCGGGAGGCCGCTCCTTCTCCTTCCTCGCGGCCAAAGCATGGAACGCCCTTCCGCTCCACCTCAGACAGACAACATCGCTCCCCATCTTCACAAGAAACCTCAAAACCTGGCTCTTCGACAGACCCCCTCCTTGATGGAATGGAACCTGCACCCCCTAACCCCCCCACCCCTAGCGCCTTGAGACCCTTACGGGTGAGTAGTCGCGCTTTAACAAACTCCTGATTGATTGATTGATTGATATACCATTGATACAAACGCACCAGTCCCCATAAAGTGATTACACAAATCACTATTATGATGATGGGCTTCAATATGTACCAAACGATACCTTTTCCTAGGTTGGCAAACCAACCTCCAACTTTACCCATTCCATGACCTACTTTTTCCCACACGTTGACCTTTGCCAGATCCTCAATTTCATGGTGAATTGCAGTGATGTTTCGTATATACTTCTCTAGAGGTTTTGAATTGTCCGGAATGTAAGTGCAGCATTCCTGGACCTTCAAAGCCTTACAGACTCCTCCCTCTTTAGCTAACAGAACGTCTAAAGCAAGTCGGTTTTGAAGAACCATTGCCCTAATCGATTGCATCTCACCTTCCACCAGCATCAATGATCTAGCAGTACTGGCAGATAGTCTATCCACGACTGTAGCTAACCTCCTGATCTTAATGTCATTCAATATCAATCCCAAAAATGGAAATACCACCCCAAATACATCTCCAACCACTTCTTCAGCGGCAAGGTCTCTTCTCCCCCTAGATTGTTTTCCTCTCTTTGTTGTCTCTAAATCCTCAGCATGGTATATTTTGGGAAAGACAATCGCTAAATAGCATGAACCGTACCAATTGTCTGGTAACCTCACATAGGCATTCCTTCCACACACAAAATATACATTTGGTATGGCTTGCATCTCTTTCAGAAAATCTTTTGAGTAATACTCTAATTGGAAAGCATGTTCACAACTGACTTCCCCTACAAACAAATTTTCATAATAGGAAGAACTTCTGTGAATACATAGTTTCCCCCTTTTCTCTTTGTCTAGAGCAATTGGACCTTTGCTACCCTTCCTTTGGTGTTCCCTTTCCTCTTTGGTCCAATCTGTCTCCCAATGTCCTGAAGCTTTCTGAATATTCTGTCTTCTGTATCGAGTATCCACCTGCCCTATAAACTTCTTCTCGATTTCTGATATTTGACAAGTCAGATTATTTCTTCGGGCATGTGATGTGTCTATGGTTCTCCATGGAAGAAACCATTTCTGTAATCTGTCTTCGCTCTTGTAATAGTCCCACTTGTTTAAATGCTTGTAATTCGGAACCTCTGGTAATGTCGAGTCGAAATTCGAGAAATAATACTCGAATCCTTCTCGTCCATAGAATATGCTCAACAACAAACTGCATGTGATTCCATATGTCAATGGAAGATGATGGTATCTAATACCCTCATCCACAGAAGCTGGTAACTGCATACAAACATAACAATTCTTCGCCTCCATGACATCAATGTACTCATAAAGTAATTTGGCATAAGCATTTGACCTGAAATTTCCCTGTGACTCGTCTGTGTGTAACCTTTTTATTTCTGCATCTAACAACGTTTTGTCTTTATCATTGATGTTTCCCTTATAATTTACAGTAGTGGTTCTCTGTGTTGACACTCCCTTAACTTCTTTATCTGCAGTTGCATCCCTCTCGTGTCCCACTATGTATGAGACAGTAACCACTAAAACTATAAGAGAAATCACTACTCCTAAAAGTGTGCCAACTATGCATTATCCCCTGCGGTTCGGGTTGCCAGCCTCCATGTTCTCTAACAGTGTAGCTTTGGATGTTTTTCCAGCATTAACTTCTTCTTCTTTCTGAACAAAGTCTTTCTTTGAAACAAAGTCTCTTTCTTTTGACTCTGAAAAGCTGGCAATTTACTCCGCAAAACAATTTAAAGTCCTGTAGAAAACAGACAACCCTAGCCCTTCTCCATCCGCTAAAAGGAAACCCCTACCATTTTTTCTTCTTCCACTCGGCGCTAGGTTATCTTGCAGTGATTTTAAGGTATTAATCCACAACAATGAGCATTCCAAGAATTTCTACTACTCGCTCAGGCATTTCCAAACGAAGAAGAGTTCCCTCCAATATTGGATATCGTGAACAGCAAACTGGGAACTCAACTGTCTCTAAAATCAATTTTCTTATTCCGCTCAGGAGAGGAGGATGAACGATGTTGAGTGTCAGCAACCTTTCGGTCTCCGCTCCTGGCAGCAGGAACCTTATTTGCACTGTGATGATCGGGTCAGTTCTGACCAGGTCCACTTCCCTGATCCTCCCGGTTCTGTGTCCCCCGGACATCTGCAACGAGGTAGGTCCAATCGGGAGTAGAGTATCTTCTGCTAGGCACTCGCACCCTCCTTGATCTTCTAAGACCCTCCTCGGCTTGAGTAGCTCTCCCCTGTGATTGCTACAGGGGCTGCGAGCTAATAGCTTGTCATCAATATATCAGAATTGAGATTGCACTAATTTTAATAGCGTTTTTTAACCATTTACGTGAAATTTGGACATCGTTTTGAAACTTTGTTTCAGGGGGGTTTCTAACTAGAGATTCAACTGGGAATTACTACAGGCACTCTAACACTCTTAACACGCTTGATCCTATCTTTCCTACCTCCGTTTTCGAACAGCTGCTCAGCGTCTGGCGGCGGTGGGCGCCATCTTGGGGGTAGCGGGGTCAGCGCTCTAGTCGCGCAGGACTCCCGCCCTCCCAGTATACTTAAGGCAGGCTACCCGGTGGGCGCATCGCCTTAGTAGCTCTCCCCTGTGATTGCTACAGGGGCTGCGAGCTAATAGCTTGTCATCAATATATCAGAATTGAGATTGCACTAATTTTAATAGCGTTTTTTAACCATTTACGTGAAATTTGGACATCGTTTTGAAACTTTGTTTCAGGGGGGTTTCTAACTAGAGATTCAACTGGGAATTACTACAGGCACTCTAACACTCTTAACACGCTTGATCCTATCTTTCCTACCTCCGTTTTCGAACAGCTGCTCAGCGTCTGGCGGCGGTGGGCGCCATCTTGGGGGTAGCGGGGTCAGCGCTCTAGTCGCGCAGGACTCCCACCCTCCTCACCTAGCTATAAAATGTGCGTTCCCCCCAGACGGCGCAGCGGGCTGGCGCAGCGGGCGCGCCGGGCGCGCGCCGAAGCCGCGCCTAAGCCAAGCCCGTCTGCGCCCGTCCGAGCCTGGACCGAGCCCAGGGCCACCCCCCTTACACCTGAGTCTACAAAAAGGTTAGTCTACACAGCAAACGACCTGCACTACCTAAATAAAACCCTACATAAAATACATGACCCCCCCATATGCCAAATATCTGATCCTACTGGAGGGCCTTTTCTCTGCACTCTCTGCACAAATAGTAATTTGGCTATACCTACACCACAAAAATTGATACATGCAGCACTACTTAACGCTCGCTCGCTTCCATGTCACAAAATTGAAATATTAGAGTTGCTTAATACCCATGCCATCGATCTCCTATTTCTTACCGAAACATGGGGAGACGATGCATCTGGACCAGATTTTAGAGCTGCCATGCCAGAAAACTATTGTGTCTATAGACAGGACCGCATTTCTGTACATAAAGGCGGAGGGATTGCAATTATATACCGTAACAGCCTCCGCGTCAAAGCAATCGACCTAAAGCACAGGTGCTGTGAGGCACTTGCCTTTACGGTTACTCTTACCACGAACCAATCTTTCACAGGCACTCTTTTGTATCGACCTCCTGGCTCACGCACTACTTTTCTCTCACAACTCCATCAATTGAGTGAGTTAGCCGTGGATCATAAACACTTCACAGTTTTGGGAGATTTTAATTTTCATCTCGAATCCCAAACTGACAAAGACACTGACCAGCTTATCAGCGATCTGCTTTCAGTAGATCTTGTACAACTGATAACTGCTCCTACTCATAAGGCAGGACATACGCTTGACGGTATTTTTACCAACAATCCTTATATCATCAAGAACAAAATTCTTCCTCTAACATGGTCAGATCACTTTGCCATTCTATTTGATATTAAAACCAAATTGACAGCTTCTACAACTTCCTCTCAGAATTCCTACCGAACTGCCAGAGATTGGAAAAACTTAGATTACAATCAGCTCACTCAGATTCTCACTGACGCTTTCAGGGACATGGACAACGAAACTGACCCCAATAATGCCGCCACCAGATACACCTCCATTCTTGAAGGGGCATTTTCCGTACTCGCACCTTCCAGGACTTCCAAACATAATAGAAAGGTCCCTTCAGCCCCATGGTTTACTGAAAATCTTAGACTTCAACGACAACACTGTCGTAACCTTGAGCGCCACTGGCGCAAACATTACAATTCTTCAGACAAAATAATATACAAAGCTGCACTTCATAATTACAAGCAGAGCATAGCAACTGAAAAAAATATCTATTACACCACCCAAATAGATCAAGCTAGGTGCAGCATGAAGAAATTGTTTGAAGTCGTAAACCACCTTGCCGAACCTTCCAACCCTCCCCCTGAAACATCCCAAACACTTTGTAACAATTTGGCTGACTTCTTTTCCGATAAGGTCACATCTATATTTAAGGATTTCACTCCAAATTTCAACAATACGGACCCACTAATCACTCAGACAAACTCGGTTCCCACTGCCCTCACGGAATTTACTACTATACATCCACAACACATTCATAAACTAATTCTGTCAATTAAATCTGGTTCCCCACTGGACCCCTGCCACCCCTCCATACTTAATACTATTCCAGACATCATCACTTTACCTCTGACACACATTTGTAACACTATGTTTTCAACAGGTTCCTACCCCACTATTTGGAAAAACACTGTAATCAGGCCACTTCTCAAAAAACCGTCACTTGATCCTTCATTGCCATCCAGTTACCGTCCTATTGCATCCCTACCCTTCCCAGCTAAGATCTTTGAATCCGTCATGAATAAACAACTGTCTGACTACATTCAAAATAATGACCTCTTAGATGACACCCAGTTCGGTTTCCGACAAGGTCACGGGACAGAAACTGCCTTGATCAAGGCGGCAGATGAAATAAGGACCACGATGGATAATGGCGGACAGGCTGTCCTGATTTTGCTGGATCTATCGGCGGCTTTCGACACGGTCGATCATGCTACTCTGATCGGCCGTGTCGAGGCCATCGGTATCAAACACACGGCCAGAGACCTTATTTCATCTTTCCTGGCCGACCGCAAACAGGCAGTTAAGCTAGGTACCTTCACGTCTCCTACTTTCAGCCTTCCTTGTGGAGTCCCTCAGGGTTCCTCGCTAAGTCCGACCCTTTTTAATATCTACGTTTCGGACTTAGCGAGGGTAAACAAATCTTACAACATCAACCTAACAACATACGCCGATGACACCCAGTTGGTACTATCCATACACAGAAATGGACTCGAGGTTGCAGCAAACTTTAAGGACGGCATGAGGGCCATTAGCAGTTGGATGGCATCCAACTGCCTAAAACTTAATTCAACTAAGACAGAGGTCATGCTTTTTGGAAGTATTCAGCCTTTGTGGTCCCCCTTATGGTGGCCGGAGGAAATGGGAACTCCACCGCAACCTGTCAGCAAAGTCAGAAATTTGGGAGTAATATTTGATGATAAACTCCTTTTCCATCATCACGTGAACGCGGTAGTATCATCATCATTTAACATCTTAAGGAAAATAAAAAAACTGCTCCCATATCTACCCATGACTGCTGGAAAAACACTTATATCTACATTGGTGTTCTCACGCACTGACTATTGCAACGCCCTTTTCCTCAACGCACAAAAAAAGATCATCTCTAAACTACAAATGGTACAAAATGCCTCTGCCAGAGTTCTTCTGGGCATCCCAAAATCTAGCTCTGTATCGTGTTACCTGGACCAACTGCACTGGCTTCCAGTCAGAAGTCGTACGAAGTTTAAAGCCCTCTGTATTGTCTATAAGGCAATACACAATATGGGACCTAAATTCCTTACAAGTTCCCTTAAGCCTCTGGCTTCCTCCAGAACGCTTCGCTCCAACACGGCCCATCTGCTTCAGATACCCAGAACAAGGAGAGTTAAATGGGGAGACAGATGTTTCACCATAGCAGCTGCAAAGCTATGGAACTCCCTTCCTTTGAATATAAAATCTAGCCCATCTCTTATCACTTTCAGAAAACAGCTAAAGACATGGCTGTTCTCTCAACGATACGATTAATCACTTTCTTTCTAATTGCTATCGAGAGTCCTGATTGTTGGCGGCAGCCCTTAGCCTTCAGCGCCGAGACACCCATGGGTAATTGTAGCGCTTTAAAAATTGCATAAATAAATAAATAAAATAAATAAATCTTGGATATCTTCTTCTGGATCTGAGTCTTCGGATATAGGAGCAAGCGTTTCTTCCTGAGCTGACCTTAAGCTTAGCCTCCTTCTCCTTTCCGGCCAAGTGGCAGCTCCAAGCCTTATTCTCCTATTTCTCGTCCTCTCACTCTGTTCTTGATCGCTCTGATACGGATCTGAGTCTGAGTCGTATTCACTACTGCTCTCTCCTTCAGTTGCGTCCTCAGTCTCACTGCCGTTTTGTCTTCTCTCTTCGTCTGGATCCAATGCGTTCCCAACGTCTTCCGACACCCCATCAGCTGTTTCGATCCCTTCTTGTGACTCTTCTTCCACTTCTGGACTGTCGTCTGGGATAGGAGCTGTTTCTTCTAGAGGTGCTGGAACTCTTCGAGTATGGGATGCATGGATCCAATTTGGCAGCCCCCCGCACTTCACCGCGGTGTTCGTGATCAGGATTACCTGAAAGGGCCCACGCCAACGAACATCTAGGCAGTTCTTCCGGACGTGTTTCTTGACCAGCACCCAATCCCCTGGGTTCAGGTCGTGACACAGATTCCTTGATGCTGGAACTTCAGCCGCATGCACCTGAAGGGACACAGAATGGATGGCGTCAGACAGTCCTTTACAATAATCCAAGATCAGATCATCTGTAATATTCAATAGGGCAGCAGTTGGAACTGTGGGAAGTCTCATGGCCCTTCCCATCAGAATCTCGTGTGGGGAGAGACCTGTCCTCCTGTCAGGTGTGCTGCGCATGCTCATGAGCACTAAAGGAAGAGCATCTGGCCAACTCAAAGATGTGGATGCCACTACTTTAGCCAATCTATTCTTCAGAGTGCCGTTCACTTGTTCCACAATTCCTGAAGCTTCTGGTTGATAACTACAATGCAGTTTCTGATCAATCTTTAGTGTGGAGCACAACATCTTCACTATTTCGCTGTTAAAATGTTTTCCTCTGTCCGATTCCAGAGAGGCAGGTACCCCGAAGCGCGGTATCAACTCCCTGAGTAACAATTTAGCCACTGTGAGTGTATCGCACCTACGTGTAGGGTATGCTTCAACCCATCTGGAAAATACGCATACAATCACCAACACATACCTAAGGCGATTGACTCTTGGCATTTCAATAAAGTCTAGTTGCATTCTATTGAAAGGCCCCCCCGACCTCCCAATGTGACTTAGTGTGACTGGTGTACGTTTGCCTACGTTCAGCTGTTGGCAAGTAACACATCGCTTGCATACTGATTCTGCTGCTATTCTGAATTTCGGGCAATACCAAGTCTGCCTAAAAACTCTCAGCATAGCATCTCTTCCTAGGTGTACTGGACCATGTATTTCTCTTGCCATGGGATTAGCTAATTCTTCAGGTAACACAGCCCTCCCATCTGCTGAAACCCAAAAATCCATTTCACTTCGCACACAACCTGCTGTTTCCCATGCCTTTTTCTCAGTTTCTGGTGCGTTCTCCTGCATTACCCTTAAATCTTCCCAGGTATCCACGGTCTCTAACATCATACTCAATTCTGTCTTTTCCTCAACACCCTCAATTTCCACTTTTGAGAAAGAATAGTTTTGTTCTGCACAATAGCGTGCGACTTCATCAGCATACCTGTTGCCCTGTGATACAAAGTCTGTATTCTTAGTATGAGCTACACATTTTACTATGGCAATGGCAACTGGACCTTGTAATGCTTCTAACAACAATCGCACAAATTCTCCATTTCGAATGGGCGAACCAGAGGAGGTCATGTAACCTCTCTGAGACCACAACTGCCCGAAATCGTGAACCACACCGAACCCATATTGGCTGTCCGTGTAGATGGTGACTCTCTTTCCGTTTCCCGCTATGCAGGCACGTGTTAGGGCAATAATTTCTGCTACCTGTGCGGAATGTACTCCTTCCAGGCAAGCGGCTTCCACAACTCCAGTAATGGTACAAACAGCATAAGCTGCTCTCAACCGACCAGTATCGTCTCTTAAACATGAGCCATCAACAAAATAAATTTCATCGGGGTCAGACAATGGCTCGTCCACAATATCTGGTCTGGGTTTCGTGCATAGTTCAGTCACATCAAGGCAATCGTGGTCTTCACATCCTTCGCCTTCTATTACAGTAGGTAATGGCATCAAAGTAGCAGGATTCAAGACAGAGCATCTCCTGAGAGTCACGTTCTCTGCGGCAAGAATAACTTGCTCGTAGCGCGTGAGCCTACTATTGGTCAGATGCTGCGTCTTCGTCCTGGTCATTAACAATTCAACTGAATGCGGTACATACACCACTACTGGATGTCCCATCACGATACTCTCGCTTCTTTCAATGCTGACACCCGTTGCAGCAACGGATTTGAGACATCCGGGCAACGCTGCGGCTACTGGATCTAACGTAGCCGAAAAATATGCAACTGGTCTACGGGCATTTCCGTGGGTCTGTGCCAAGACTGACAAAGCACATCCCTCTCTCTCACAGCAATAGAGTGAAAATGATTTCTCGTAATCGGGCATTCCCAGAGCCGGAGCACGACATAAATCGTCTCTCAGCTGCAGGAACGCCACCAGACATTCTTCGTCCCATGGTACCGGATCACTCACCTCCTTGTGCGTCAGTTTCTGTAAGGGCTTTGCTTTCAGTGAAAAGTTAACTATCCACTGTCGGCAGTACCCCACCATTCCTAAGAACATTCTAACTTCTCTCTGTGTTGTAGGCGCATTCATCTTCATTATCGCCTCAATCCTCTCTGGGGACACCTTGCGTTTTCCCTTTTCTAACCGGTGTCCCAGATACTGCACTTCAGTCAGACAATACTGTAACTTGCTCGGAGATACCTTGTGTCCATTTTCAGCTAAATGGTTCAGTAAGGCAATTGAATCTGCTTTACAGGCTTCCTCTGTCTCTGACGCAACAAGTAGGTCATCTATGTACTGGACCAGAACCGAGTTCTGGGGCAGTACTAGATTTTCGAGATTCTTTTTCAACAACTGGTTGAATATAGATGGACTGTCTGTGAATCCTTGTGGGATTCGACACCATGTTAAAACGCGATCTTCCATTTTAAAAGCAAAAAGATACCTGCTCTCTTCATCCAATGGGATTGAAAAGAAAGCCTGACAAAGATCTATCACTGTGAACCATTCTGCTTGACATGGTATTTGAAACAGTATCACTGATGGATTCGGTACCACGGGACAACATGAAACGACTATGTTGTTAATTTTTCGTAAATCCTGCACTATCCTGAATTTCCCACTAGGTTTCTGTAAACCCATAATCGGGGAGTTACAAGGACTACCCACGATTTCTTTCAGTATTCCCTGTTGTATCATTGACTCGATCACAGGTTTTATTCCTGCAATCGTTTCCTGGGACAATTTGTATTGAGGCGTTCTTGGAAACTCGGCATTTGGTTTTACCAGTATTTTTACCGGTTCTACTCCTTTAATCAATCCTATTTCTTCTCCTGTGAAATCCCATACCTCTGACGCCACTGCATCCCTTAAGTCTTGGGGAAGATCTTCTACTGTCAGAGTAGGATATAGTTCTACACAGGATTTTGAATTGGCTACCTTGAAAGTAGCATCATCGTCTGTAGTCTGTACCTCCACTCCTTGCGGGGTGCAGTATATTGTGCAGTTCAGTTTACACAACAAATCCCTTCCCAACAGACATACAGGACTCGAATCACAAACCACAAACTGATGTTCGTTCATATGGTTTCCCTTTTTTCACAGACACCGGTTCTGTCAAGGGACTAGTCATTCTTTTGTTTGCAACTCCTACCACCTGAATCGTTTCCCCTGACATCGGTAAACCTGGAACCACCGCTGATCTCAGAGTTGATCGAGTAGCCCCAGTATCCACTAAGAACGTTGTAGGACACCCTGCCACCTCTGCCTCAACAAACGGCCCTCTCTGATCCACCTCCAGGACTGCCCCGAGGGTACAGTCCTCTTCACTACTCACACGTTGTCCTGTCAGTGGATCAATGTAATAACACTTTTCTTCCTCGATAAAGAGAGGCATTTGTTTGAAGACCTTTCCCTCTGTCGATATTTTCGGTGGTTGTGGGAACTGGGCTCGTGGAGCCGAAGTCCCCCCTTTGGCCCCCTTGCTTCCTGTAACTGTCACCTTTGGAGCTGGAACCTCCTGAACCTGTTCTTCAACTTCTAGCTCTCCATTTTCAGGGTTAAAGGGACACTCGCGTCGCCAATGTCCCACCTGGTGACACTGGTGACACTTTGTCGTTTTCTTTAAAGTGGCAAAGTCTACCCTAGGTCTCTGACCTTCTTCATTATCCTTGCTCTGACCACTTGACTTCCGTCCCATTGTCCCCATTCCCTGTTTCTGCTGTCCGCCCTTCCCGGCTGACTGCATTTGCACCACCATCAATTTCTCCTTTAAATTCTTAGCTTTAGAATCTATCTCGTCACTACAGTATCTCGCATAACGTAGGATCTCGTCTAGTGGTTTGTTTTGCCAACATATTAAATGTTGCTGAATCATCAAACAAATATCAGGTCTCAACCCCAAAACAAATTTAGACACAAACTGTCCTATATCTTTGGGATCCATTACATCGAGTCCACTGTATTGCTTGAATGTTTTCAACAACCTCTCATAAAACTCATGAACGGTCTCTTTCGGTTCTTGTCTCGTTCGGTCTATTTTCACCCAATCTATATCCTGTGGTGGTACCTTATCTTTCAGCCAAGCTATTACCCTTTCATACTTTTGCATGACAATCTCAGACTGTCCATTAGTTCGAGCATCCCTCACTGGTTCAGTATTTGGCCATTCAACACTAGTCTTGCACGGGGTCCACAAATCAGATGGGACCACAATGTCAAACAATGTGTTCAAATCAATCCACAATACTTTCGAGATCTTTACAAACCTTTCTACCTGCTTATACCACTCTACTGGATTGTCCCTTAACTTCGGAAATGAGTTGGTAAATGCAGCTAAGTCTCCTCTACTCCAGGGCACATGTACATAATTTCCGTTTGATATTTCTCGCAAAGGGAATGCCTCCATCTGCATTACCCTTCCCTCAGGGGTCATCACATTTGTACTTCGTCTAACTGTGCCCTTTTTCGACCACCTTTCTTCCCATTTGTCCAGTTCTCTCCACACTCTTATTCCTGATACCAATTCTCTTATGTGTGTTTTCAATCCGGTAGTCCTCTTCTCATCTAGGTCTTGGTCTGAGTATTGTAATCTGTGGTTACTCTGCAATGCCCTTGTCCTAGATAAATCTACAGCATACCTGTCTGCCAAACTGGTCAGTTTCTCATGAAACGCTCTAGCTTTCCTAGTAATATCCTTCGGTATGAACAGTAGCTCATCCTGTTCATACAAGTCAATCCTTTCTAACGGCACCGTCCCTTCTATAATCTCGTCTAGATCGGATTTTAGACTGGAGACATCAAGCCTTTTAACCTTTATCGCAGCCTCTAGCACCTCAGCTCCAGATGCTCCTTCCACATCCCGCCCGTCCCAGCTCCTAGTCCTGCGCCTAGGCACCGGTGAATTAGCGGGAGTCCTCCCCTGTTCCCATCTCTCTAGGTCCCATGCCTTTCCGTCTTCTCGAGGTGGATAGTGAAACACTCCTTCGCGCCTCATAGCCCCGCGTTCCCCATCCTGTCTAGTTTCACGGGATGCCTGGTAAGATATTCCGTTACTCCCTTTTTCTTCTTCATGCATCTGTGACCTCCGATCACTCGATGTATGACGTGACCGTTCACTGTTTCCTCTTTGCCAGTGATGTACATTTTCCCCAGGTGCGTGTGAGTGATGAGTGCACCTAAACCTATCCCTGTACTCCTGCGTTCTTTGGTCTCCCTCTGTTTGCATGAGGCGAGACACCTCCTCACACTCCGTACTCCTACCATTCTGCTCCTGCTGTTCCCTCCCATTCATCGGACAGGTAACTCCTCTGTTCTCCTGACTTTGACCTTCTCGGCCCTGACTGCTCTCGCTGGCCCCACAATGAGATACAGTCCCGTTGCCCCTGGTTTCCCACTCTGGTTCTGTTCTTGTCCTGTTACTCGGGGATACTGTGGACCCGTCCCACTCCCTCAAATCAGCTCTTAATTCTGAATAGGGCCTTGGCCGCGGTCCCCTTAGATCCATTGGTCCTCTCGGACCTCCCTGTCCTAAATTGGGACCGACAGTTGTGTCTAATGGGGTATTCCACGTTACCGATCCTGGCAATTGTTTCCATGCATTTGTCACATTATTCCTCCTTTCCATCTCAATCCTTTCTCTATCTGCTCGCCTCTGTTCTTCCTCTCTGTCTCTCTCAGGGTTATAGATCGATACTATGGGTCCTATGGTAACAGGCACTTGGAGAGCATCTGGCAATCCAACAGACTCAACCCTTTCGGTGGTTGGCGTTTTCTGCACCACAAACCTTCCCACTACACTCTGTACAGTGTTGTTTTGAGGTATTTCTCCGCCTTTCATAGATGACCATTCCGATATAGGGAGTGGTTTATACCCCTCTATGGCATTCCCATCTTCCCTTGCGAGCCCCCTATCTTCTATCACCCCCACTCTCGGAGGTGGTCTATCCATTAACAATCTGTTTATCAGATTGCCTTCCGACTCGCTTTCCTCGTCTTCCTCCATGAGGTTTCCTCCTCCTGCCACCTCCCTCATCGGATACATTTTTTCCACCTCAATAGCCTGTACTCTCCACCGCTTCGCTTCCTCATCCCATTTAGAATCTCGCACTGCTCTTACCGATCGCGTCAGTCTTTGTTGACGCCTGTTCAAATTTCTGTCGTGTGCAGCCCTAATCCATGCATTAAGGGCCTCAAACTGTGTTGGTCTAGGCGAGGGTTTCAATGAGGACATAGTTGCTTTTAGCCGATGTAACACCTCTAACTTAAACGTCCCGTACTTCAGGAACTGCATTTCCTCATTCCCTTCCGTAAGCTTATTCCAAGCCCCAATCCATAATATGGTATGCAGCCCCACATTCGTTCCCATATAATGAGCTGGTGTACCCTCCGGCGGAGCCTCTTCCCCGTAATAATGTTCACTTCTTTTTCTTTTAAAAATCCCTTTCAAACACTTAAAACACTTCATGATTTCTCTTTTCTCTGCGTTTGTTTACTTCCTGATGACAATCCACCAATCTCAGCGTGGTTCTCACTAACTGGCCTATCCGTACGCGGCTTTCCTCCGACGTCACTCTAGCCGCCCAACCAGAGCGCGGCTCCAGCTAACGTCACACCAACCGCTCAATCTCAGCGCGGCTCTAGCCGACGTCACCCGTCCCCCTTTGCAGCAGTTCCCCTCCTTTCTCAGCTCGTCTCCTCGGTCATGCACGCGTCCCATTCATACTCTGAAAAATGATTACTTCCGTCCAAGCGATCACCTTTCTTGACTGTACGCCCACAGTCTTTTCTGTAGTTGTCACCTTAACTTGACGAAGTGTCTTTCCGATTACTTCCAGACAATCGCCTTCACTGATAGGTTTCTCACACACAGTAACTTTCGACCAGCGTCCGTTACTCATACACTCGCTCTAACACTCCCCCTATCTCGGTCCCACGGCGGTCAATGGTACCTCGTGACCTCCGTACTATGGTTGACAACTACCCTGGATGTTCGATACACCCAAAACCACTTAAGCTCTGGCCTGAACTTAAGATTTCGCCAGTTCACCCGTTTACCAGGTAACCAGTTTACCAGGTTGCGCGCGCTCACAACCTTCTCTCATTCACACTACAGGCATTCAACTCCGCAAGACATTACAATACAAATACAACACAAAACACCGCAATCTGTTCACGCATGACCCTTGTTATACTCACTCTCCTCCGATACTGCTGCTTTTCTCGCACCGTCTGCCCCTTCGGCTCACGATTCTTCCGCTGCTCGTCTCTCGATGTCTAGGGGCCTTGGGGTAAACTAACCTCTCTAGATTACCTTCCTCAAGAAGATAACCATCCTAACTCTGCTACCAACTGTTAACGCGGGATTACTGGTTACTAGTTACCTTACCAGATCCCAAACCAAGTCGACTGGATCGTTGGTACCTGTCATTGAGTAAAAGGCAATCTAACAATAGGTCAATCAATTAAGAACTTACACCACTCTAAATGACCACTGACCAGGATTAAGTTTTAAAGATTTAATATAAAGTCAAAGATAACTGAAGATACAAACTTCTTAAAATGAGATTCAGAAGGTAAACTGGTATCACTATGAACATAAACTCTTTGAACAATCTGAGTCTACAAAACAGAATAATGAGTACAAGCTCGAAAATCATAAGTGTTGCCAAAATGGATACAAGTTGCAACCTCAAAGTCATTACAGAAAAGAAAAATTAAGGTTAGTCTGTCCCTACACTATACTAAGTGACATCCCTACTTAACAAGATCTTTACCCCTCTAGGTGTCAGCCGTGGTGACTTCCTAAGAAGATCACGCACTTCTCTTTGTCTCTTCTCTGATAATGGGTCTCTCCTGATCAGTCTATCTGCCTACCCATCCGCTTCCTTAGGCTCCCAAAGTCATCTGCTCTGCTCTCCTCCCGGGTCACTTTCCCTAATACCAAATCACATTTCCAATAGAAACGCCCCTTGGGACGCCCCTCACGTGGTACATCTTTGCGCGGTAAACTCCATGATGATACTCTTCAAGACCCTCGTTAAAGTTGACCTTGGTTCCCAGGCTTCTTCTCCAGTGCGCCGATACCCCCTGAAATTCCTGAAGACTCCTACAGGCCTGCGCCAAGCGCCACTGAACAAAGCCCCCTTTCATTCTTAGCTGATTAGGACCCTCGCACCTGCATACAGTTCGTCCTGCAGTGGGCCTCAAATTCCAGACTTTACCATATCTATAGGCTATAAAGCACACGCGAATCTCTGCACTAGACGCCTCTCAACTTCTCTTCTAACGAGCACATGGCACATCAAAAGAGATGACATTATCAGTTCAGGCCTACTTGATTTACATGAAGCAAGTCCCTGCACTCTAAAACATTAACTTGATTTAAACAACATTCTTAACTAGCATACGTTTCTTAAAACAACACATCTATAAAGCATATATTTCCATACTAAGTTTCGATAATACAATTTTGGAAGAACCACGTTAACCCCACCTCACATTATTTTAGCAGCACGTTTAGATTTTCTGTGAATTGCCATGAGGCCTACACAATATACTGGTTTTCAGAGTTTTCACTTAACTCTTACAGGATTCCTTTAACATGAGAACGTGAGGTTTTCATATACATTCCAACACTTCTACATTAATCTCACACAGTTATGATTATTGTTACTCTACTTAAACATTCTATACATTTCACTACCGAATATAAGACACTCTGTATATTTCACTTCTAAATATAAAACACTCGTGTACAAACATGTTTAAACTAACTACGTGCTTGTAAATATGGTGCACTTATACATTTTTCAGACTTGTGCTCTCTCAGTGTTCACAGAAGGCACTTACTCATTTTGGTATTCACAGAAGGCACTTACTCATTTTGGTGTTCACAGAAGGCACTTACTCATTTTGGTGTTCACAGAAGGCACTTACTCATTTTAGTATTCACAGAAGGCACTTACTCATTTGGGTATTCACAGAAGGCACTTACTCATTTTGGTATTCACAGAAGGCACTTACTCATTTCGGTGTTCACAGAAGGCACTTACTCATTTTGGTGTTCACAGAAGGCACTTACTCATTTTGGTGTTCACAGAAGGCACTTACTCATTTTGGTATTCACAGAAGGCACTTACTCATTTTGGTGTTCACAGAAGGCACTTACTCATTTTGGTGTTCACAGAAGGCACTTACTCATGTTGGTGTTCACAGAAGGCACTTACTCATTTTGGTATTCACAGAAGGCACTTACTCATTTTGGTGTTCACAGAAGGCACTTACTCATTTTGGTATTCACAGAAGGCACTTACTCATTTTGGTGTTCAAGGAAGGCACTTACTCATTTTGGTATTCACAGAAGGCACTTACTCATTTTGGTGTTCACAGAAGGCACTTACTCATTTTGGTGTTCACAGAAGGCACTTACTCATTTTGGTATTCACAGAAGGCACTTACTCATTTCGGTATTCACAACAGTGAGGAGTCCTAACTTTAGGACTTCTAAATGCCTTCTGTGAATAACGAAATGGTAGAAAGTTTAAGATTTTGTCTTCAGTTAGTTCTGTGAATCGGACCCGTTGAGCGCACATTTCACCCATGAGGGTACCCAGGCGCTAGAGCAGACGGGCAGCCCATCAGGAGCTCAGCGTGACACTGGAAAAGAAGGGCTTCGGTTTCTTGTGGAAGTTGAATAGGGGAGGAGAGGTCTTGATGTTTGGGCTGGTGGGTTCACAACTGCCCCTCGTCTCTTCCTGTTTGAATCTCTTTCCAACCCGTTCTCCGCCCCCTTCCCCCCATGTTCTTTTTATGGGGTTATTTTTTTTAAATTTTTTAATTTTTATTTTTTTTATTTTTTTATGGCCAGTTTTATGACTGGGTGGTACCTGCCCTTATTGGTGTTTCATCGATATCTGATGGGAGTCCCCGGATCTTGCTGGGTAATCTGTCACGAACTGGACATCTAAAATATGGGTTTGCTTACGTAACGCCGCACTTTGTATTATTACAGAAATATGTTTACAGCCATATCATAAACTCAAGAATTCTTGCTTGAAGCCATTATTTCTGTATAAAAGGAGAAGACTGGTTCTGTAAAAACGAACACGTACAGTCTCCTGAGAATACATGACCCGTGTTTGTCGTGCTTCTAGGACACGTGTTACTTGGTAGCTACCAATAAAAACTTGATCTCTGACTGCGACTAGAAGACTCATTGTTTCTGTGGTCCGGAACAAGGGAGAACTCAGAGGTCCTCGGGTGTTGTCCCCTGGCACCACCGGGTTCCTAAAAACCCGGCACCTCAGCGGGGGGTGCTAAAAACTGGAGTATGGATAATTGAAGGTAAGTAAACAATTTAACTCCTCTCATGCTGGTGACGGAACCGCTCCGTCACCAGCCTCGGTCGCGCTGTGCTGGTGATGGAGCGGTTCAGTCACGGCCCGCTCGGCGCTGGACGTTCCATTGAGCGGGTGGGGCTGTGATGGAACCGCTCCGTCACAAGCACAGCGCGCTCGAGGGTCGTGACGAAGCGGTTCCGTCACGAGCAGGGGAGCGCCGCGCGACCTCCCCTCCTCCCTAGCGCTGCGGCGGAATTGCCGCCGCAGCGAAGGGGTTAATTAATAAAAACGAATTTCGTAGCGCGCCCTGCATCGCAAAATGAGATGCAGCCCGCGCTACAAAATTTGTTTTATTTATTAGATTGTTTACTTATTTTCAATTATCCACACTCCAGTTTTTAGCACCCCCCACACTGCCCCACCCCCGCCCCGCCTCTCCGCCCCCCCGAAACTCCCTCCACGGGCCGTGGCTGCCTCCCAGAGTCACTGCCCTCAGGCGTCCCACTCCGGGCCCAGGGGGCCCTGGCACAGCCATGGGCAGGGCGTGTTTCTGCACACACATGATTTACGGGGTACATCCCCTCACTACGTAATACCCGGACATATTTGGGAGGTATTTTCACCCGGAAACACCGCTCCGTCAGACTCGAAATGAGGGCTTTAATGTCAATTGATTGGACACGATTCGATAAAATGCAAGCAGTCGATATAAAGCAAGATAGCATGTGAACATGGGTGGGGGTTCAGCACGGGGTGCAAGGCTGCCGTGGGGGGCGGGGTGGTCTGTGGGGTTGAGCAGGAGGTGTGTACACACTAATAAACATTTCTGGCTGGATCCACAGAGTCTAAACCCAAACTGCAGTGGATGGGCATGGGTGGCACGAGAGCCGATGCGCGGGGATCGATCTGGCGCGTCCCTCCCTGACAGTGATTAATGCCCGTCTCTGAGCGCCTGTCCTTTGGGGGGGAGAAGCAGTTAGTGTCTGTGCAGCCCCCTCCCGCTGCAGGTGTCCCCAGCAGGTGCGCGCCTGGGGGGGGCTGCGGAGCAAAATCCATACCTGGTTATTGACCACCTGAGAGCCGACGACAGAAGCATAAGTGTGAAAGGTCACTGAAGGTCACGCGCATCCTTCTCCAATCAGAAGTGACATCACGGTGAGTCCCATTAAATTGAGCTCATCGGGCAGGAGGCGAAAGTATAGGGTATGGACAGGTGCATGTTTGTAGAAAGCATGTTCTGTATGGGGTGAATGGTTTGTGGAATGTTATGTGTCGATAGTATCGTATTTGGCCACTGGGCGGGGAGCCGCCCAAACAGGTTTGGCTTAAGGCAATGGAGTCAGTTTGGACAGGTCAGGGGGAAGTCAGGGAAGGTGGACGTGTCCTTTTGGATCAAGCTCGACCTTTAATTGACTTAACATGAGGGCAAGACGTAAGATGGATGCCGTTCACAAAATGGAGTCTAAGGGATTGGGACGGAAACTACGATTTAGGGGTGTTGGCTACCCTCGATTGTCACGCAAATACATAGGAATGATGTCCTAATCATTATCGGTTCACGGACACTAAATTCGTCATGGTACGTTGATATTTTGTGACACGGGTATTGGACCTCGATATTGGGATAACAATAGGGTCCAGATTTTCAGAACCACACCGCCCTGCCCCTAACCCGCCCGCCTCTCCGCCCCACCGAAACTCCCTCCACGGGCCGTGGCTGCTGGGAGGCCGGTCATTGTTGTGGAAATAGCGGCTGCAACCTGCATCTAGACCCCGGCCCTACACCTCCCTGTCCAACTAGTGTCCGACATATAATGTAGGCCATTAATGGGGGTATTAAGACTCATCCACCTCGAAGACCACAAGACTCCAGCAGTGTAAAGTCCAGAACCGCTGGTCATTTGTTTACATATATTTACAGTGCACCCAGTATCTCTGATCCATTACCCCTCATTTTAGGCCTTCCACCTATCACACCTCATCCAAGAGCGGTCTCGTGTTCTTAGCAGTGGCAGCCTTATGGGTTTCTTCCCCCTAACTTTTTGCCTTCCTTCTCCACTTTTTCTGACCATGGTTTTGCTACTATTAGGACTCTGCAGACTTTACCATTGCTAAACAGTGCTAAAGTGCTTGTGCTCGCTCCTGAAAACATGGTAATATTGGTTCCTCCCCCAATTGGCATATTTAATTTACTGATAAGTTTCTAGTAAAGTGCACTACAAGTGCCCATGGCCTGTAAAATGCTGCAAGTTGGTCTGCAGCTCTGATTGTGCCGCCCACTTAGGTAGGCCCTAACCATGGCTCAGGCCTGCCATTGCCGAGTCTGTGTTAGGTGACTACTGGGCTTTGTGTATTTCCCTAGATAATAAATAAACAATAAAAGCATGATTCAGACTGATGGGTTTAACTGAGGAGTCACAAATTGTTTTAAGAAGAACCCTCACTCACCAATCCAATTGGTGACATGCTTCATCATAGGGGTCCCGCCCGAGGGGCCGAATGCCTCCTGGGTGTGCCGCAACGCCTGATTACAGAGGAGCAGGATTTTTTGGGATGTGCAGTGAGTGCGCAATAACACAGTGAAAATTAAAATTGTCTTTATTTATCCTAAACAATTTTAATAGTGAAGAAGTAAGGCACGATTAAAAAGTGGTGATGGTGGATGTTTCAACTGGTTAAATTGACCAATAGCATCCTGAAGTGAGTATGTGATGACCGGTCTACATGTTTCAGCCTCCAAACGCAATTAGCAAGGCTTTCGTCAGGACCAGGTATGCCACGGGGGTATGCACTCGCTATGGTGCACCCTCTCCTGTGACAAATGTTACCGTAAACTCACCCTTTTAGACCTTCAGCGCAGTCTGAAAGGGAGTAAATTATGAGGTTTAGAAGAATCCTACCCCGTGGATCCAAGCGGGGGTGTTGGTTTGTAGTCACACATACACCAAGACCAAGCACCCTCTCTGGACCTTGTACACACCCTATCAGGTGACTTCGCTGAAAAAGTAAAAGCTGGGGCGGGGCAAATTAATATAACTGGTGAGTGAGCTTCGGGTCGGAAGAAGATACAGATTTAATTTCATTTCTTCTAGAGCACAAACAGCTGGTAAACTGACTTCTTGGCACTAAGAGAACAAAATCAACAAAGCTTGGTAGAAGCACTACCAAGCTTTTAGCAGAACAGCCAGGTCCTTGTGACCTTTCTGAGGGCCAGGTGGGGAGGGTTTGTTTCAGCTGCAATAGAAGAATGTACCAATGTTTGCAACATCTGGTTCTTAGGGTAGAGAGGACGCATCTGAGCCCAGGGCTGGAGAAGGGAGGTCAGAATAAAGATCATAGGGTGTTGAATGTTTTATGAATCATGCAGATGCAACTGAAATGTATCCGCTGTTCGACCGCTGTCCTACGTAAGACTCTACACGCCTGCAACATGTGACCAAACGTTATCAGACGGTACATCAATCTCATTGGTGCACTTTGCACCTGTGGCACTTTACTCACCATATACACAAACTAGCCCAGGGACAGGCTATGACAGTAGTCAAGCCTTGACAGGATATATGCAGCTACTACTGCCTCATAGAGAGGAGCTGTAATGCGTGTCCTGAAGAAGGCCCCAGACCCTGCCTAGTCTGAGCATGCACCGCCATGCGTTTGATTGCATAACATCCAAGCACGTAGTGCCTGTTTAGAGCTCAGCAGACGGGTTACTCCATCACAAACATGACCGGTATCCCGTCCACCGCAACACAAGTGCATGATATCGAACGGCACTTGTAATGTTGTGACGGCGTAACTCTTCCTCCAGACTCTAGATTGAGCCCTTAGTCTTCAATAATGGCAGTGGCGGCACTCTTACGACAGGAGCCCGTACCGACCCAACAGAACAGTCTTTGTTCCTGGCACTACGCAGGATGTCAGTCTTGTTGGCATTTAATTTTAAAAGGTTATGTCTCCTCCACTTTGAACCTCCACCAGGCAGATGCCAAAACAAACCACTAGATTATGAAATGAAATGAAATTAAATGATTCGTACTTGTAGAGCGCACTTATACTCATGAGTGTCTTGGCGCTATACACATACCGCTGTGGAACCCTTCCTGGCTTTTCCCTGTGAAATACCCACTCCTGGGAACCCCTAAGGTGGAGGCCAGGCATCCTAGCATTGTAGGGGCCGTTGTGGAGATTAAGCAAGCTATTGTTCAGAGTCACAGCGTGGGACCCATGATTAGAATAGGCACCGAGGCGAGAATTATCAGGTCTGGGGAAATTGAGTCCGAGACCCGCCGAGGCAGGAATTGAACCCTGGTCCCGGGCTAGACCTCTGCATCAGGGTCTGCCGCTCTAACCATTGAGCCACACTTCTCCACAATAGGGGCTCTAATGTCCCAGTGGAAGGTGCCTTGGGTGTCATCTGTGTCATTCAAACAACTCGATGACCTAAGAGAGGAGAGGCTGACGAGGATATGAACAACGATGGGTGCCAGGGCAGCCGCGACCCCCAAGGGACCTGCATTGAGATGAACGGCGACTACGTTCTCGCGACTCAGGGCCTCATTTACTGATTTTTGGCAGAAGCCGCAAGCCTCCCTTCTGCTCTGCCCTACATCAAAAGAAAAGGGCAGGAATGCACCGTATCTATGAGATGGGGTAGATTCCTGTCCACTTCCACTGCGCTGGCGCATAAATGTCTGCCGTGCGCCAACGCAGGCACCCTCCTACCATGGTGCACGGGTGTCTGCATTGAAATCAGGTTAAAAATCACCTTCCTTCACCACAACAACCCTTATTCCAACCCTGGGTAGACATCGGCTTTTGAAACATTCCCAGGTTTTTATGTTGGACCACCCACCTCAACGCCCATCGCACACCGCCCCATCGCAGTGTGAGACAGTGCAGAGACTTGTGCTGCCTTGCCTTACACCATACTTACGAGGCCTGGTAAACCCATGCACGGAGCTTTACACAGCCTTGTAAATATGAGTAAGCCCAGTGCACCGCTGGAACGTCAACAAAATGGATGTTCCAGTGGCCAAATGAGGCTTGTGAATATGTCCTCCAAAAATAACGCAGGTCACTAGGGGACAATGGCCACCTCTTCTTCCAGTTGGTCGACTAAAATGTAGTGGTTCATCATGTGAAAACAGCAAGAGGATTCAAAGGAATCCCCCCGGTGGTATCACCCTTGACCATCAAGGCTCTTGAGTGACCATTATCCCTTCCTCCCTCTCTTGCGTCCAGAGGCCACTCTTATGGCAATTTTGTGAATCTATGATGCTCTCTTTGTACACGGGTGAATCTATGAATGTGCTTAATTTGAGGCGGGGTGCTTGTCTCGGGATATGACCGGGCGGAGCTGGAACTCTTAGCTGAGCAATTTCTAGAGCTTCTCAACACACGAAGAAGATGTACTCAACCCACCAAGACCCTATTGGTTAACTTGAACTGGAGCTATATAAAGATATAAGCGTGCATTACTCATATAAACAACACTTACTCTCATAAGGCGCCCACCTAGCACAGTGTTGATCATCAATTCGCCCAACGACACCGCCAATTTCATGCTTAATGGAATCAAATTTTTAATGCCACCTCGGTCGATTAGCGCCTTATTTACGTGCCGTAGGGAGGCGACCTATGCGTTTTATTAGTAAGAGATTGTTATCCACACACAACAATTAGTGTTATTGCCCAGACGCGGCCCAGAGTCACGCGTGGTTTGTCAGCTCAACAGCAGGCAATCCAACGGATGATCAGAGGAAGCCTCCTCAGCCTGGGACGTGCCGCCAGTCAAATATTACTAATAAATCAAGAAAGATTTTAATAATGTGAGGGTCATTCAGGATGAAAATGCAGGAAACGAGTGAATGATTGACGTGACTGACGAATGGTGAACCCGGCACTGACGTTGGATGGAAACGCAGCTGGAAATTCTTAATGTTGGTCCCATTGATGGCCTACAGGGAAACAACCTTTACAACGCAGTCACTACATTACACTACCTTTACAACACAGTCATTACAGCGCAACATCCTTTACATCGCATGCCATTACAACGCAGCCATTACATCGCATGTAACTACAGCGCATATCAATACAACGCATGTCACTACAGCGCATATCATTACATCGCACACCATTACAACGTATAGTTTTTACTCTTACAATATCCTACGTTTTCCCTACTGTTGCACTCTCTGGAGTGGGAATAGTAATTTTTACCCCTCCACTATCCAACACTTACCCTACTGTTGCACTCATTGGAGTGGGAATAGTATTTTTTTTCCCCTACACTATCCAACGCTTTCCCTACTGTTGCACTCTCTGGAGTGGGAATAGTATTTTTTACCCCTCCACTATCCAACACTTACCCTACTGTTGCACTCACTGGAGTGGGAATAGTATTTTTTACCCCTCCACTATCCAACACTTACCCTACTGTTGCACTCACTGGAGTGGGAATAGTATTTTTTACCCCTCCACTATCCAACACTTACCCTACTGTTGCACTCACTGGAGTGGGAATAGTATTTTTTACCCCTCCACTATCCAACACTTACCCTACTGTTGCACTCACTGGAGTGGGAATAGTATTTTGTACCCCTCCACTATCCAACACTTACCCTACTGTTGCACTCACTGGATTGGGAATAGTAATTTTTACCCCTCCACTATCCAACACTTACCCTACTGTTGCACTCACTGGAGTGGGAATAGTATTTTGTACCCCTCCACTATCCAACACTTACCCTACTGTTGCACTCACTGGATTGGGAATAGTAATTTTTACCCCTCCACTATCCAACACTTACCCTACTGTTGCACTCACTGGATTGGGAATAGTATTTTTTACCCCTCCACTATCCAACACTTACCCTACTGTTGCACTCACTGGAGTGGGAATAGTATTTTGTACCCCTCCACTATCCAACACTTACCCTACTGTTGCACTCACTGGATTGGGAATAGTAATTTTTACCCCTCCACTATCCAACACTTACCCTACTGTTGCACTCACTGGAGTGGGAATAGTATTTTGTACCCCTCCACTATCCAACACTTACCCTACTGTTGCACTCACTGGATTGGGAATAGTAATTTTTACCCCTCCACTATCCAACACTTACCCTACTGTTGCACTCACTGGATTGGGAATAGTAATTTTTACCCCTCCACTATCCAACACTTACCCTACTGTTGCACTCACTGGAGTGGGAATAGTAATTTTTACCCCTCCACTATCCAACGCTTTCCCTACTGTTGCACTCACTGGAGTGGGAATAGTATTTTGTACCCCTCCACTATCCAACACTTACCCTACTGTTGCACTCACTGGATTGGGAATAGTAATTTTTACCCCTCCACTATCCAACGCTTTCCCTACTGTTGCACTCACTGGAGTGGGAATAGTATTTTTTTCTCCTACACTAGCCAACACTTACCTTACCTGCAAAGTCATGGTTTGCATTATAATCGTGTCTGTTGTGTTGGTATAATGCGATGTAATGAAATGCGTTGTAAATGTAGTTTCTAAAAATGTGTTGTGATGGCATGCTATGTAAAATCATGCGTTGTAATGGATTTTGCGATGCAAAAACTGCCTTGCAAAGGCATGCGTTGTAAGTGTTTGCGTTTTAATGAGTACTATTCGCCTACAGTGGTGCTTGCTAAACCTTTTAGAACCATGACCCACGTTTTACAACGACTAACTTTCGTGACCCACCTAGCTTTAGTGGACTCATGGCGGGGATTTTTAATGTAACTAAAGCATCATGTGAAACCACAGTGTCATTTCAGACGGCGCAGTTTCCATTGAAATGGCCACTGAATTTGCACAGACAGTTTTACTGATAAAAATACACAGCACAAAAAGACAACGTGTGGAAATCGGATTTCAGTGAATATCATTCCTGCAACACCAATTAAAGTGTCTTTATTTGCTCTGATCCTGTTAGAATCTTTGTTTCCAGCACACTTCAGAATTACAACAAGGGCTTTCTATTTGCTTTCCTAATTGCTGAATGTGTGCAATTCATTTACAGGTGTTTACATTGTGATGTGTGTTACGTAAAAATGACACCCTATAGGCTTTCGTTTCACACTTAGGGCCTGATTCTGATGCGGGTTGGAAAGCTTTCCCACCTAGGGCCTGATTCTGATTCGGTTAGGAAAGCCTCCTTACAGCATGTGCTCCTTCCAAATCGGATCGGGAACATGTCTTACCGACCGAGGGCCCAATTATGATGCGGTTCGGAACATATGCTCCCATTGTAGTCAATGGGAGTCCAACCAAATTGTATTGGGAAGCATCCGGATGCATCGTACTCCGTCGGTCGAACTCTCCCGATCCGAGTGGGTCGGCAACTATTTCCAACCCGATTCTGTCGGGACGCATTTCCAACCCGCATCAGAATCATCCCCTTAATGTACGTCTTTAAGATTGTCATATAATTCACTTCATTTTTCTTTCTCTGACTACAAAGTGCGAGGAGTTTGTAGACACCAGTCCCCATGTTAAAAGAATAAGCAGTCATTTGTCAGAAGACAAAGCCTGACATTTGACCTCTGTCTTTGAAGCACAGCAAGGGTGACAAGATATGTACAGGATTTAAAGGCATTTTTATTTATTGCTTGGGCTTTTGTGACCCACCAAAAATCAGCTCGCGACCCCCTAGTGGATCGCGACCCCCAGTTTCTGGAAACACTGACCTCGCGTAATGTCACAAACAGACCAAATCTGTGGTGGAAACCGCTAAGGATTGACAGTGCTATACTTGTCATAGCTGTTGTGTGATCTCCAATTGGAGAATACCCACAGGTTTTATAAACAGAGCTGTCCAAAGAATAGATTGTTAAAAAAAAAGAATGAATCAATATATGTGCCTTATATGCCCTCATCCTGAACAAACCTCTCTCTTGTAACCCAAAAGTGGCAACTGGCCTCTTTGTGGCTCGCTCTGCTCACTGACAGGTTCTAGTTCTCACTATAAAAAACACAAATTAATAAAAATAAACAGATTTGCAACATAAGACAGAAAATCGCAATTAGCAAAGCAGAATTCTAATGAAAGGGTCTTTTTTGCTTGATCACCCCCCCCCCCCCCCACACACACATTGGACTGACGTTGCAGTTTTTTACCCTGAAGTGCACGGGCCCTGCTGACCAGGCCCCTGGGCTTGTGTTCTGACCCTCAAAGTGTGTGTGCAATTGGCTAATCCCAGATTGGCATATGAAACATCCTATACGTCCATTGCACGTGGTAAAATTGTACCCAGTGCTAGTAAGTTCAATGCCACCGGCCGACTGCAGCAAATATTGTGCCACCACGGCTGTGAGAAAGCGAAAATATGTATCTAGGTCTATTAGTGCAGTCTAATCAGGCGACTTCAGAACTGCCAGCTCGTCATGGCAAAATGACCCCTTTTCATGTCCAAACAAACCTTTTTAATATTTGTAAGTCACCCCTAATGCAGGCCTTCGTCACCCGTAGGGCAGGGTGCCAGATATTAAAAAGAAGGGCATGTTGAATGTAAACTTCACACATCCTGACAGTAAAAACTAAAAATGATCGTTTTCGTTGTATTAAATCCGGTAGCCCAATTGACTAACGTGGAGTTTCACAAGCCCATGAGCTAAGTGGTAACTTCCATTTTGACCACCAAATATAATACTTGAAGGTATCAAATTATTTGTTATAATTAAAACCTGTCTTATTTCTGAAGTCAGATTTAAAGTAACTTTTAGTGCAAAGGTGTCCTTAAAGTCACCACTTTCTTGCCTTTAAGTTCTGGTAGGAATTTATGAGAAAGTGAAAGGCACTGATTTACACACTTTTTGAAAGTCTTTCAAACTTTTTAAAATGAAATCAGTGATTTATGAAAACCTTGAAAAAATCATAACTCCGGTTCCAAGCATCTGATTTTAGTCATTTGAGAGTCTATTTAAAGATACAAATATGCTCATTTTATATAAATTGGAGTGGGGATTTTATTGTGTTGTGTTTCTTACTTAGAGACTGTTTTGGTTCTGATAAATGTTTTACACTCGTTTTCCTTTGAATTAAGCCGGACTGCTCTTTCCTACAGCTATCAAGGACTGAGCTATGGTTTGGTTTAAAGAAACCTAAATGGACCTGATTCGAATTTGTGAAATTATTGCGTGGTGAGGTCTCACACCCACCCTAACCAATAACCCACTTTTCTCATAAATCGTCTGAAAAATTCCTGTCTCAGACATCTCAGTCCTAGAGCTGGAGAATCATTTGCTCATTTACATAAATCTTGAGTTCTGTGATCCGCTAGGGGCAAAGGCATGTACCAACATCCGGCTGATAGAGCCAAATAGGTAGATGTATTTTAAGTGAAGAATTGCATTTTCAATTGTTGTTTAATGCTGGAAATTCTTATTTGTGTTCACTCTTGAGATGGTGTACTAATTTATTATAAAATGTGTTAAACTGAAGCTGATGGAACTATTCTACTGCTATGTTGAGTGTGTCTACAAGTGTCGGCTCATTCTCACTCCTCTCTTTCTGGGTCTGTTTCAGGGACCGAGAGTCGCGGGATCCCAGACAGCGCTCAAAGGTTCTCTGCATCTCCTGCGTATCTACCTGCAACCTACCAAGTGCTCGGAGCCGAGTCATCCTTCTTCCTCAAAGATGCAAACCAGGATTTCCTGAGGAACTCCAGCTTACAGTCCAGAGTTGAGAGCTTCTTCGTCTACAAAGCGAAGCGACTGCCTCTTCTGAACGCGAGCTACGGACCCTACTCGGCCGAACAAGGGGTGCCACAAGACCTGCTGTCCATCTCACCCCTGTTTGAGTCCACCAATAAATTTACATTTAACTGGAAAATCAAAGCACACATTATCAATGATAGGATTTATCCCAGCCGGCCAAAAATTGAGGTCTTGTTCCATGTGGTGGGAAGAGACTGGGACGACCACACAGCCAATGAGAGGCTGCCGTGCCTCAGAGTCTTCGCCTTCCGGGAAACAAGGGAACTGAAAGGAAGCTGCAGGTTGAAGGGGGCCTTGGGATTGTGTTTGGTGGAGCTGGAACTGCTCCCCACTTGGTTTAGCCCCTCAGCCCCAGGGACAGCTAGGAAAAAGTCACCCGACTCACCCGAAGGAAGCGTTGTGGAGTTGTACTACACCGTACAGCCAGAGGATCAGAATGGAGAGTGCACCTTTGAGGAAGTGCGAAAAGGCAACGCCATCAGAGCTGGCAAGGATGGCGTGGACGACAGGATGTCTCATCTGCTTCCCATTGGCGCGGTCAGTCTCTACCGGACCCCGGAAACCTCTCAGCTCACCGAGCTGAGGCTGGATCCTAATGTGGTGATTTGGTTACCATCGAAGCCAGTCAAGCAAGGGGAAACCATCAACGTGTATGTGACAATCGCCAACAATTCAACGGTGGATCAGTTCACTTTAAGGTATGTTACTATAGTTTCTACTCTTACAACTTGGTGAAAGAAGTCTTTGAGAACCAGCCTTTGCCTCTCTGTCACTTTCTTTGGTTTATGAGTGAATTAGTAATGTTCCTCAAGCTGCAGTCCCAGACCTGTGTGGGGTATTGTATATGTTGAGGATGACATGTTGTGCTCGGGGAAGGTTCCCGGTTGTGAGCAAAGAGCGATGGAGCCACATTGTGTCCCCATGCAGTGTGTGTCAAACACAGCAGACTTTTTTTTGGCTTTTCTTGTGTGCTGCAGTCTCTGCAGTCAGTCATGGGTTCCATGTTGTCAGAGTCTTTAAGGTCCATCCATTGGACGCGAGGCGCTGAGTTCTACGCCGTTGAGGCGCTTGCGTGCAGGGACTTTGCTGATGTTGCTTCTGGGTGGGATGCAGGAGAGATGGGGTGTTAATGGGGGGTGATAGGTGTGTGAATTTGTAGTGTTATGCCATGTGATGTCATGCTGTATTATTTTATGTCATTCTGCTCCGGTGAAGCACAGTTTTCACCAGTTGCGTGGAATCCTGTCGCTATGCTTGAGGGTGAGGTGGACAGCACAGGTGCGCAGGCTCACCTGTAGTGGATAGAAGCCCTGGGGAGGGGTTCTGCCTCTGTCCCCTGGAGATGAATCTTGTTCCAAGTCATGCCACCTCAGATAGGAATGCCCCAGTGCCCCTTGTTTTCTTGGCAGCTGCCAGGCTGTAAGATGTAGAAGACCCCAATGACAGTGATGGACCCTTTATCAGAATGAAAGTCTTGGTTCATGTTGTCAGGCACAAGCATGTTGCAACTCATTCTCACGGCTGGAACTCTGCTTTGACGCTGCTATGATTCGACGTGTCTGCATCAAGCATTGGTTCAACCTCCTACCAAGAGCCTTAAGAAGCACCATGGAAACCTGTATTATTATCTTAGGTGGTAAATTCAAATGTAGGAATCCAGTCTGTGAGGCTGAGTCCACTGCTGACCCCAGGAGTGTCTAAACTCAGGGCTGCTCACGCTCCCCCCTCTCTCCCCTTCTGTGCACTTCTTGGTCCGTGGACCATGTGCTCTCTCTTTGTTGGTTTCTGATTATTTTGTTTTCATGATACTCCTTATACGGTGAGAGAATCATTAAAGGAAAGACACAGGGGTCGCAGACTGCCACGTGCATCCATGGTGACACCTGCACAGGGGTCACAGGCTGCCATGTGCATCCATGGTGACACCTGCACAGGGGTCGCAGGCTGCCATGTGCATCCATGGTGACACCTGCACAGGGGTCGCAGGCTGCCATGTGCATACATTATCACATGAAGGACACCTGTAAATGGGTCGCAGACTGCCATGTGCATCCATTTTCACATGAAGGACACCAGTACATGGGTCGCAGACTGCCACGTGCATCCATTATCACATGAAAGACACCAGTACATGGGTTGCAGACTGCCACGTGCATCCATTATCACATGAAAGACACCAGTACATGGGTCGCAGACTGCCACGAGCATCCATTATCACATGAAAGACACCAGTACATGGGTCGCAGACTGCCATGTGCATCCATTATCACATGAAGGACACCAGTACATGGGTCGCAGACTGCCACGTGCATCCATTATCACATGAAGGACACCTGTAAATGGGTCGCAGACTGCCATGTGCATCCATTATCACATGAAGGACACCAGTACATGGGTCGCAGACTGCCACGTGCATCCATTATCACATGAAAGACACCAGTACATGGGTCGCAGACTGCCACGTGCATCCATTATCACATGAAGGACACCAGTACATGGGTCGCAGACTGCCACGTGCATCCATTATCACATGAAAGACACCAGTACATGGGTCGCAGACTGCCACGTGCATCCATTATCACATGAAGGTCACCAGTACATGCGTCGCAGACTGCCACGTGCATCTATTATCACATGAAAGACACCAGTACATGGGTCGCAGTCTGCCACGTGCATCCATTATCACATGAAAGACACCAGTACATGGGTCGCAGACTGCCACGTGCATCCATTATCAGATGAAGGACACCTGTAAATGGGTCGCAGACTGCCATGTGCATCCATTATCAAATGAAGGACACCAATACATGGGTCACAGACTGCCACGTGCATCCATTATCACATGAAAGACACCAGTACATGGGTCGCAGACTGCCATGTGCATCCATTATCACATGAAGGACACCTGTAAATGGGTCGCAGACTGCCATGTGCATCCATTATCACATGAAGGACACCAGTACATGCGTCGCAGACTGCCGTGTGCATCTATTATCACATGAAAGACACCAGTACATGGGTCGCAGTCTGCCACGTGCATCCATTATCACATGAAAGACACCAGTACATGGGTCGCAGACTGCCACGTGCATCCATTATCAGATGAAGGACACCTGTAAATGGGTCGCAGACTGCCACGTGCATCAATTATCACATGAAGGACAACTGTACATGGGTTGCAGACTGCCACATGCATCCATTATCACATGAAGGACACCAGTGCAGGGGTCGCAGTCTGCCACGTGCATCCATTATCACATGAAGGACACCTGCACAGGGGTCGCAGACTGCCATGTGCATCCATTATCATATGAAGGTCACCAGTACATGGGTCGCAGTCTTCCACGTGCATCCATTATCACATGAAAGACACCAGTACATGGGTCGCAGACTGCCACGTGCATCCATTATCACATGAAAGACACCAGTACATGGGTCGCAGACTGCCACGTGCATCTATTATCACATGAAAGATGCCAGTACATGGGTCGCAGTCTGCCACGTGCATCCATTATCACATGAAAGACACCAGTACATGGGTCGCAGACTGCCACGTGCATCCATTATCAGATGAAGGACACCAGTACATGGGTCGCAGGCTGCCACGTGCATCAATTATCACATGAAGGACACTTGTACATGGGTTGCAGACTGCCACATGCATCCATTATCACATGAAGGACACCTGTGCAGGGGTCGCAGTCTGCCACGTGCATCCATTATCACATGAAGGACACCTGCACAGGGGTCGCAGACTGCCATGTGCATCCATTATCACAGGAAGGACACCCGCACAGGGGTCACAGGCTGCCATGTGCATCCATTATCACAGGAAGGACACCTATACAGGGGTCGCAGACTGCCACATGCATCGATTATCACAGGAAGGACACCTGTACATGGGCTGCAGACTGCCATGTGCATCCATTATCACAGGAAGGACACCTGCACTGGGGTCGCAGACTGCCACGTGCATCTATGGTGACACCTGCACAGGGGTCACAGGCTGCCATGTGCATCCATTATCACAGGAAGGACACCTGCACAGGGGTCGCAGACTGACACGTGCATCCATTATCATATGACGGACACCCGCACAGGGGTCGCAGACTGCCACGTGCATCCATTATCACAGCAAGGACACCGGCACAGGGGTCGCAGGCTGCCACGTGCATCCATTATCATCTGAAGGACAGGGGTCGCAGACTGGCTCGTCCAGGCACAGATGTGCAACCAGACAGGTGCTGATCTCGGCATCAGTGTCTTTTACTGTCATCGGCCTTTTCAGGGAGTGTCTTTAAGCTGGACCGGCCCTCCCCGGCATGGGGCGTTTCCGCAGGGGGCTGGGAGGGTGGCAGCAGGTTTTTGTTCTTGGGGGGCGTTTTTAGGTCTCGGCTGCACGCGCGGAAGCGCGTGTCCGCCGACAGCCTATTGTTGCCGTGTCTCCTTTCCAGGAGACACTGCTGGCCGCGCGCATCGCCTTGGAGGCGATTTCAAACGAGCACGCGCACTCTCACACACACACACACACAGAAGCGCCCATGCACGCACGCACGCACGCACATACAGCCTCCCACACACACATACACACGCACACAGACACACGAGTGCTGCCCCCCTCGCCCCCCTCGCCCCCCCCCGGCACACCGCACACCGCACACCGCACCCCCCAGCCCTTTCTAACTTACCGGGGCAATCTCGGGGGACTCCGCCGCTGCAGCTCTTGCCAGCTCCTTTCACGGGGCTCCCTCTTGGTCAAGGGAGCCCCGCAACAGTCGGCTAACCTCCTGCTGGCGGGCCCGGGGTTCTCCACTGCTCACAGGAGCCCCGGGCCGCGATACGCATGCCTCCTCTTCCGGTCCTGACGTGGCCCCGCCCCCGTCACAGGCGACATTGCCTGACTTCCGGTGGGGAAAGCGAAAGCGATCGGAGCCGGTCGCGCGCGGTTTTATATGTAAAGCAGACTTCTCACAACTCTGTATTAATATATTTCTGCTTTGTCTACGGCGGCGCGAACAAATAATATTAAGCATTATCATTTCATTACAAAGAACTTGGTCACAAAATAATGTTAAAAGCTCTAAATTAAATGCTGCGAGACCTATTGCATTGTAAATGCTTGTTTTTACTGGGGACCGGTTTAATGATGAGATGGGGGTGGGTTCTGCGTTTTGCACATTTTTATGGGTTTAGAAGCTCTTGCTGCAGGTTCTTTCTACATCCAGGAGTTTCCAGGCAACACTGAACATATCATGGTAACTCTGGTGGTTAATGTTCCTGCTGCAGAGGCAGCGGAGGTTTGCCCAGTGGCAGCTTTGACTCAGCATAAAGTAGCGCAGAGGGTTAACGTGGCTGCTGCACACACGTGTACCTGCAGATCACAGAATTGTATTGTATATGGCCAGCTCAGTGGGTTACTGCTTTTGTCACAGAGATCCTTTTGTTACTTGAGGTTCAAAGTTACAATCGTGATATTGAGCAATGAACTGCCATCAAAGAGCTGCATGCAAACTGCATGATGCAGGTTAAACAGTTATGATTTTACCCTGTCTGTCATTATCCTAATGTTTCTAAAAGGGTCTGTTTGGGTAGAAATTAATTATTATTGGTAAAGCCAGGCCCAACCACTGTGTTATGTTTTTAATCCTGAGTTTGTGCTTCTCTAGACCAAGCACTCGAGAAAAATGTCGCCAGTATGGATTTTCCTACACCTTATAGTCACCTTTTTTATGGGACCTTTTCTATACACTGGTTTACACACGTAGGATGGATTGTCTTTATAGATGTGGTGAACAGTGCTCTAACACCCTACACTGGTAGGAGAGGCGCTATAAAACAAATGAAATACATGTGAGAGAGGGCTAAGACATGAGGGGCTCTCCTGGAGGGTGATAGTGAGGGAATCACTGGAAGAGTAGGTCATTGGGGGAGGCACCCAAAAATATTGTTGCACCAGCCGCCACCAGCGCTAAAGTCGGCCCTGGTTTGCCGCTTCCTAGGGTGGAGGAAGGTAACATCCTCAAAATGGTCTGTGATTATGGTCTTAGGTTCTTGCCTGGGCTTAACCCTGAATATGTGCACTCATGTTATAGTTAACACATCCTTTGGGGGCTGGTCTGACACAGTTTGCCCGGGCTGGTTTGGGTTCCCAGTCCAGCCCTGAATGTCTAAAGTAGTCTCCGCCGGTCTTTGTCTCCTCGTGGGGACACACCGTCCCGTGTAACCAGGCGCTTTACAAATCACCTACTATTATTATGATTAAAGTTCCCTCAGGCTGAGCCAGATTCTGTCTCAAGCTGCAGAGAACCCTGTGCCATGGGCTGAGGTGCCCCTAAGCTGAACATTTGGGAAAAGCATCTCAAGAAACATTGAGATTTAAGCTGGGTGGGCGCGTTGGACTCTACTGGTGTTGGGAGGTCGTTTTTTTAAAGAGGAGTGGCTTCTAGTATTATCTGGGAGGTTATTTTTAGTCTTTGCTGCTTCACCGGAAGTGATGGTTGGGCATGAGGGCATGACGGTTCCGCCCTGGCTGTGACCGTGGATGCTGAGTATCTTGGACATGCGTGTTGTGGGTGTATGAGGGTAAGACTGAGCGGGTACGACTGAGCAGGTACGAATAAGCAGGTACAACTGAGCAGGTACGAATAAGCAGGTACAACTGAGCAGGTATGACTGAGCAGGTGCGACTGAGCAGGTGCGACTGAGCAGGTGCAACTGAGCAGGTACAACTGAGCAGGTGCGACTGAGCAGGTGCGAATGAGCAGGTACAACTTAGCAGGCACGACTGAGCAGGTACAACTGAGCAGGTACGACTGAGCGGTACAACTGAGCAGGTACGACTGAGCAGGTACGACTGAGCAGGTACGAATAAGCAGGTACAACTGAGCAGGTACGAATAAGCAGGTACAACTGAGCAGGTATGACTGAGCAGGTGCGACTGAGCAGGTGCGAATGAGCAGGTACAACTGAGCAGGTGCAACTGAGCAGGTGCAACTGAGCAGGTACAACTGAGCAGGTGCGACTGAGCAGGTGCGAATGAGCAGGTACAACTGAGCAGGCACGACTGAGCAGGTACAACTGAGCAGGTACGACTGAGCGGTACAACTGAGCAGGTACGACTGAGCAGGTACGACTGAGCAGGTACAACTGAGCAGGTACGACTGAGCAGGTACGACTGAGCAGGTACAACTGAGCAGGTACGACTGAGCGGTACAACTGAGCAGGTACGACTGAGCAGGTACGACTGAGCAGGTACGAATGAGCAGGTACAACTGAGCAGGTACGACTGAGCAGGTACAAATGAGCAGGTACAACTGAGCAGGTACGACAGAGCAGGTACGACTGAGCAGGTACGACTGAGCAGGTACGACTGAGCAGGTACAACTGAGCAGGTATGACTGAGCAGGTACGACTGAGCAGGTGCGAATGAGCAGGTACAACTGAGCAGGTACGACTGAGCAGTGTGAGTATGATTGAGCAAGTATGACTGAGTGGGTACGACTGAGCGGGTACGACTGAGCAGGTACGACTGAAAGGGTATGACTGAGCAGGTACGACTGAGCAGGTATGACTGAGCAGGTACGACTGAGCAGGTATGACTAAGCAGGTATGACTGAGCAGGTACGACTGAGCAGGTATGACTGAGCAGGTACAACTGAGCAGGTACGACTGAGCAGGAACGACTGAGGATGTATGACTAAGCAGGTATGACTGAGCAGGTACAACTGAGCAGGTACGACTGAGCAGGTATGACTTAGCAGGTACAACTGAGGGGATACGACTAAGCAGGTAAAACTGTGTGAGTATGATTGAGCAAGTACGACTGAGTGGGTACGACTGAGTGGGTACGACTGAGCGGGTACAACTGAGCGGGTACGACTGAGCAGGTACGACTGAGCAGGTACGACTGAGCAGGTATAACTAAGCAGGTACGACTGAGCAGGTACGACTGAGCAGGTACGACTGAGCAGGTACGACTGAGGCGGTATGACTAAGAAGGTACGACTGAGCAGGTATGACTGAGCAGGTACAACTGAGGGGATACAACTGAGCAGGTAAAACTGTGTGAGTATGATTGAGCAAGTACGACTGAGTGGGTACGACTGAGCGGGTACGACTGAGCAGGTACGACTGAGCAGGTATGAATGAGCAGGTACGACTGAGGAGGTATGACTAAGCAGGTATGACTAAGCAGGTATGACTCAGCAGGTACGACTGAGCAGGTACGACTGAGCAGGTACGACTGAGGAGGTTAAGACTGAGCAGGTATGACTGAGCAGGTACGACTGTGCAGATACGACTGTGCAGGTACGATTGAGCAGGTATGAATGAGCAGGTACGACTGAGCAGGTACGACTGAGCAGGAATGACTGAGCAGGTACGACTGAGGAGGTATGACTAAACAGGTACGACTGATCAGGTACGACTGAGCAGGTATGAGTGAGCAGGTACGAATGAGCCGGTACTACTGAGCAGGTAGAACTGAAAGGGTATGACTGAGCAGGTATGACTGAGCAGGTATGACTGAGCAGGTACAACTGAGAGGGTACGATTAAGCAGGTGCAACTGTGTGAGTACGACTAGGCGGGTACGACTGAGCAGGTACAACTGAGTGGGTATGGCTGAGCAGGTATGACTGAGAGGGTATGATTAAGCAGGTACAACTGTGTGAGTACGACTGAGTGGGTACGATTGAGGAGTTATGACTGAGTGGGTATGACTGAGCGGGTACGACTGAGCAGGTACAACTGTGTGAGTACAACTGAGTGGGTATCATTGAGCAGTTGTGACTAAGTGGGTACGACTGAGCAGGAACCTCGCTCCAACGTGCAGGTAAAAAAAGCAGGAAGCTGCATCTTCACCAGCTAAAGACACAGGCTGAAGCTACAGGCACACTGCACAGCCCCCCCCCCCCACAGGTAGAAGAACCCCAACATAGAGCTGAGCCTGCTCTGGCAATGATGCAAATAATATGCCGTAGAGAATTCCCTTAGAAGTCAATGTTCACACCAGAATATGGGCTTCTATGGGAATTCACAAGGGCATATTATCAAGCCCATTATCGCCGATTTAGCGACCGTTTTCTGCCGCTAAAGCCGTGATAATTATAACACCATTCCTTGATAATATGCCCCAATGTTTTGAATGACAACGTTTTCCCAAAAAATGATTTTCTTTCACAGCTTTTGCATGGGAACAGTGCTGTGTTTCAGTACCAAAAACAAATGCCCCGCTGGCCCCCTAGTGGTCGTTGTGAAGAATCACAACCAGCTTCCTAGAATGTCTAATGTTGTTACTAGCAAGAGGGCCCTTGGTTGACTATCATAACTCCTGACTCTTACATTAGATGTTAAATACCATATAAGCACTGCATTGTGGTCTTTGTAACTAAATTTGATTTGAGGAGTCTATTTTTTTTCTTTTTAACTGTTGTTTGGTGTTACTGACGTACCACATATGTTATTTTATATGCAGAAGTCTTTGCCACCAGCCACAAGATTGAGTGGGTAAGGTCACATACATCTGTTTAATTTGAGGAGCTAGCTTATATTGATTTTGTGGGAGCTCAACCACAGCTCATAATGAGGGTGAAGCCTCAAACCTACAAGGGCCACCATTCCGGCGACCTACAAGTGGCGACCCATCCACACCCACGGGGAGTGTACGCGGGGGCGCTGTGGCTAGGCTTGCTCCTTCCTACTGTCTGCGAAACATATGCGTTTGTTGCCAGTCTGTTGGAAGTGTAAACACTATGGGGCAGATTTACAAGCCCCTTGCACCTTTTTTACGCCGCCGTTGCGTCAGTTTTGTGACGCAGTGGCGGCGCAAAGTCAGCACCATGGTGCGGGATACTTACAACATGACGCATCTGGGAGATGCGTAACGTTGTGAAGCCCTGCGCCACATGTAGGCGTTCCGGCGCAGGGGTGGGTTTTCCGGCATAGGAACGCCTCCTAAAAGTGGCTGAGTGAAATCTACACTTTAAAGGTCATGCTGCATCAAAACCCTGCACCTGCTTGAAGCAGGCATAAGGTTTGACGCAGCATTTGAAAGATAGCGTACCCCCGAGCCTTGCTGGAACTGTGTTGCGCTTGCGACGCAACTCCAGCAATGCGCCGCCTTTACGGCAGCAGATGCATCACGTATCTGTCCATTTTTGCCCCATGGTGCGCCACATGGTAAATTCGGCACATCCATGGTGGCGGAGCCTTGGCGCACAATAACTGGCGCATCCCTGCTGATGTGCAGGGATGCGCCAGTTATTGTAAATCTGCCCCTCCGGCTTGGCCCCATTGCATGAAAGGTTTTCTCTGTGGGAGAATTCTTGAGCACCCCTGATGGTTTGGGGGAGGGGGCTGTGCTCATTTGCGTCACTTCGTTCATGCATTTAAGTCCTTCCCACTGTAGCTGCCAAGAAATGAGTGAGTTTATAGTTTGGGTGCAGGGGTCATGTCTCCCAGTTGAGTTCATTTGTCGCTGGAATGTCCCACCATGACGTCAGCAGCACGTCACAGCCTCCTGCCTTTGTCCTGGCTCCCTGTGGCACACCATCCGTCGGCTTCCGATAAAGAGGAGCTTTTAAATATGAAGGTAAGGGGGGCACGTTCTGGATTAGGACGCCTAGGAGCCAGCAGATGCAAGTTCTAAGGGAACCATTTGTAACTGGCCAGCTGGGACTCTCTCATCCGCTGCCAGCCCTAAACCCAAGGAAACTTCCTTGGCAATAAAACAGAACAAGGTCTTTTCAAGCCAGGAGCAAAGAAGCCCCCCAAAGGATGTGTCTCTAATGAAAGTGTTTGTGTTTGAGGCGTGTGAGGATTAGATTAATGTGCAGCTGACAAGGGGGGCAGAAAGGAGCCTGTGGGGCCGGAAATGTAGCTTTGAAGATGAAAGACCTGCCCACAGGGGGCTGTGTTGTTGCTGTGCCATTGTGATGTGTGTTGGTTGCGCTTCTGTAGCAAAGAGAGACGTTTCCAAACTGACCTGTTTCGCTCTAATTATTGTCTTCTGCCAGCATCTGAAATTGCAATGAAGTAAAATCAGAAAACTAGGTACAAGGTGACGTGTACATAGCGGTATTCTTAACCCGAAACTTAAGTCTGCTCAAGTCTACTGTAAGTGCAAGTGGTGGATGATGTTACATAGATTATGGTACGTGTGTCTGACTCCGGGATCAATGCTCGCATGTATGCCAGAATTTGGAGTTTGCAAAATCTGCATCATTTCCCCTGGCGTAATTATGCACAATATTGGTGAAATTTATCTGAACGGCAAACCCGGCATTCAGTGCTAATTTTTAGCATGAAATTCATCCTCATGTCCATTTTTGATGTGAAGCGCATTTTGCGCCAAAAACATAGCGCTAAATTGCATTGATTGGGAATAGTAGCTGCCTAGGTTCTGTTTGTTCTTGTTTTTCTCATGCTCTGTGATAGGATTTTTCCCCGAATGGATGCAAAATTACGTGATGTGACATAATGGAGTCATTTCAGGCATTTCACGAAAAAGCGTAAAATGAAATCCCTGAAATTACAACAGTACACCAAGGAAACAAAAGTTCCACCGGGCCTAGTCAGGATAGTGTGGACATATCTTATCAAGGTACATAATTGCGGAGTTAAGAATACATAATGTGTGCATCACCTACATATACTTATGTCCAAGGTTTTGTCGTGGTCGATGTTTTGGCCACAATATTTTTCAGGGTCGTTGAAAATCGCGATGATCTGGGAGAAAACATCAACGCACGATCATTGTTTTAGGTGGTCACTAGAATTTGATGGTAGCATGTGAAAACAGAAAATACTTGCACCTCGTTCATGAAAACATAGAGCTAAAGAAACACATGAGATCGTACAGACACAAAGGAATAAAGAACTCACATCGAAGGAATGGCAAGAGTTGAACCAACTGAAGGACAGTCAGTCCATCATCATCAAGCTCTTAAACAAAGGAGGAAACATCATCATCATGAATTAAGATCATTACGTGGGGAAAGCGAACAGACAACTTAATATTAAAGACCATAATGAGATTCTCAAATTCAATCCAGTAACTTAACATCAATTGCAATATCATGGGATGTTGAAGAAGTGACTTGATCCGGGCCCCATTCAGTTTGAAGAAGATGCGTATCTGAAGGTGAACCATCCACGAAACCCTGTGATGTTTTTTCTACTGAAAATTCACAACGACAAACACAATCCTCCAGGAAGACCAATTGCGAGCATGGTGGAATCTCCTGGAAAATACATCAAGGTGTTTAGACCTGGTTTTATGTTAATATGTCACTGATTTGCCTTCCTATATTCAAGACACCAATGATTTCTTGTGCAAAAACCATAATAGCCCGTCTCATAATAGATACATCATGGCCACCATGATGTCACTTGCCTATATATGGCTATCAAACACAACTTTGGAATAGAGGATTCTAAGTACTTTCTGAGAGCTCATACTCCTAAACTTTGTTCAGCATACTCAGATGATTAGGATGATGTTAAAATACTGTGTCACTCCCAATGTCTTCCTAACCAACAACAAGGTCTACCTCCAGAGACAAGGCACCCCCATGGGCACTTCCTTTGCTCCCACATACGCCAATCTCTATATGGGATGGTGAGAGAAGGAGGTGGCATGGCCAGATAAATGTGCACATCATATGAACAGAGTCGTGTTTTGAGTATGCTTTATTGATGATGTGTTTCTCATTTGGGATGGAGAAGTGACCCAGCTGCAGGAAAATATCCAGGAATTCAATCACAATGCGTACAGCATTCAACTCATGGCCAAATGGAGTGCAACACGCATTTTATTTCTGAATGTGCTTTTGGAAATTAAGGATTACACCATTAATGCACATATCTATCGTAACGATGCGGCTTGCAATTCTATTCTACATGGCAATAGCGGACACCCTAAAGCACTGAAATGGAGCATTCCATACAGTCAACTCCTCCGAGCCCGTAGAGTTTGTTTTCAGACAATGACTTTGACACTGAAGCCAAGACCATGGTGAAAAAATTCTTGGAGAGGAGATATACCCGTAAGATCTTGAAGAAGAGAGTGCGATCTAAGAAAGGAGACCAATTATTATTTGGAAGTCGACTAAATGAAGTTCACAGTTCCACTTCTACAGATGACGCCGGTCCAGACCAATACCCGCTTCGACTCTTCTTGGAATACAATGATGAGCATCGTCGTTTGAGATCATTGCTTACAAGGAACTGGCACATTCTCAAAAATTATGAGCATATCAACTCTAAAATAGGCCAAAGACCACAGATAACTTATTGAAAATGCAAGTGATTAGGGGATATACTAACAAGAAGTGTGTTCATCAGCAGTGATAAGCAGAACTGGCTAACCAAGAAACATCCGGGGTTGTGGAAAAGTGATCACTGCACGGTGTGTATAGGAACACATTAGAGACGTTTGAGGGTCAAACTCGCAAAATAACAGACAGGATAACTTGAAACACTAACTTTGTTGTGTACATTCTGGAATGTGACTGACAAATGAGATCGATTGGAAGTACAATCAAGGTGGAAGTCCGTATTTTAGAACACGTGAGGGCCATAAAAGATCAGGGCAGGAATTATCCCATGGCCAAACATTTTTGGTTGATACATCAAGGAGATTCCAAATGTCTGTGCTACTATGGAATTAAACATATCAAAGCAAAGCAAGGGTGATCGGGAACTTGGATTACGCAGATGTGAGTCTAAAATGATCATTTTGTTGGGAACAGAGAACCCCCGGGGCTATAACCTTGATGCTGAGCTACATGTCCACATTTGAGGGGAAGAGTTTCCAACTATGCAATCTGTGGGCAACTGATCATGTTAAAAAAAGTTACCTGAGTGCGTCTCTCTTCCATGTATAACTCACTGAGCTATAGTGCTTCAGCCTTAATGCACCATGATGCCTTCCCCATATGTGTTTTTGGATTTTATTATGGATAAAATTGTTGTATTTATGGATAGACACATGCTTATCCAATGCTGATTAGTGCATGAGGAATTATGTTTCACTTCTCTCTCTGTGCTCTTTATATTTATAGAGAAACCTTTATGTTGCATTGTACTGTGACTTTAACTTCCTCTAGTCGAGCCTGTTGCTGATTTCACTTTGAAACTTGTACTTTACGTGTCCACACTTAGAATTTTTATAGGATATCTTTGCTTTTGGCTAAAATCAAGGCACTGTGGCTGTTGTCGTTTCATCACGCCTGGCATTCTATGACTATGCACTGTATATGTTGAAAGACATGAAGGTGAATTGATGATTGGAGCATATGACGTGCACATGGATTTTTGACGTGGAATGTGGCATCTACGACTGGCACGTAAACATCCTGTGTGGTTGTTAATGGCGCCAGCGGATTGCGATTGAACAATTTATACGGTATGGCTGCTATCGAGTTGCTATTGGCACCCGCGCATTATGGGATGTGTCTCATCTTTGATCTATCAAGTCGAATGACCTACATGTGTATAGGAAGTTTATTGCTGCTAGTTATCTGCACAAGTACACTATAAATATGACATTTTGCTGCTATTATCTTGTCAGGGACTAGCACGAGAGCACTGTATATCATGGTTCTGCCTCTGTTGAGTGGTACATTGGATGTGATTATTGCCAGCAGGTTACAATTGAACGCTTGTTTGTACGGCTTGGCTGCTGTCGACCTGCTATCGACATCAGCGCGTTATGATAAGCGTCTCCTTTTGGACCATCCGAACGAAGGATCTGAATGTGTGCTGCTCTTTCGTTCCTGCTGGCAGTGTCTCCACGTGTACCTTAGAGTGTGAACTCCTGCTGCTCTTGACTTGCCAGGGACTTGCACACATGCACTTTATACAGGGCTTTAAGTGGTATGAAAAAGCTGTGCGGTCTCTCAAAGGGGCGTGGCCAATGTAATTAAGGGCGTGGCTTTAAAACATGTATGCCAATAATCAGTGCTTAGCATAGTGCGCCGCCCGACTTGTATTTTGCTGTTTCTGTCATTGCATCCAGATATATGATACAACATGTAACATCATACCTATAACAAGTCAGGACTATTGGCTTTGTCAATGGTTGTTAGTTGCATAAGATAAATAAGCAGCAATTATAGCTTGTATATACAATTGAAAAAGCTTCCCTTTAAGGACCTGGTGACAGCACCACAATGTTGCAGCTCCTGAGTTTCAACAATAGAGGAAAATCCAGAGAGAAAATGACTCTTGAAAGGATTTGCCTTCCCCTACAACTCTCACCTGGCATGACATCATGCTGTACCTTCTCCACTGGTGAGAAGTGAGCAGTGTGAGCAGCGCACAGTATTGAAAAGTGAGTAGTGTGAGCAGCAGCGCACATCGATGTGACTGCTGTCACTGCAGTCCGCCTGAGCCCGACAGAGACCCGTTTAGAGGTCCCCTTTTAAAAACTGCCGGTGCTCAGCACCGGTGAGACCCGGCCCACTTAAAGCGCTAGTTTTATATTATGATTTTGCTGCTTTCGATCTGTACAATGCACCCGCGAGCCGCGACGAACGTCTCATGTTCGTTTAACTCAGTCAACTCACGAACAGTTATGATTGAAACTGACTGCTGGGAGTGATTTGTACGTGAACACTTCGTTTTAAACACTTTGCTGCCATTGGCCCATATGTATCTCTGCTGCATTCAGAGAGCTTCTCATTCTACGTGATGCAACTGATCAATACACAGCAGCGCCTTGAAACCCGCACTATAAGCTCTATGAGCCCTTGATTGAATGATTGATTGAGCTACAGCTGAATGCCAATAGTGCCAGTGATTTCGACCAGGACACTTCTTTGAATGTGTTTGTTGGTATTGATTTGCACGTTTGCACGCTGGAATCATGTCACGCCCCTTCTATTGAACATTAGATCTACACACAGGCGTGTTATCTGAATGCACCACCCATCAGCTGGGTGAATATGGAATCCTCTCTTTATCCATCCACCCGTGCACTTTCGATGGACGCCTTTTTCAACTCTGATATTTGAATTACGGTCACTGTGGGAGACGTTGCTGGAGCCAAGGCTTGTTCTGAGGGCTCTATAGCGCCTACTGTCAGTCAAAATACTTTAGTCAGTTAATTAAATCAAGCATAAACATAACATCATCATGAATAAATATATAAATAAACATCCCATAAAATCTCAATCCTAGAAATATCACAAAGTATCTAATAAAACCAAAAAGTGCAACAAACCGTGCATAAAGCCCATATGTGCAACGGTTTAAACAGCCCGTCTTTCCCTTTTCCTCGCAGCCACAACTGAAAGACTGGCAATACTAACACATTCCTGACGACTATTCAACATCTGGAGGTAATTAAAGCAGGTCCTACTTGAAAAAAGCGTTATCTTTTAATGATGGTAATATAAAATGTTTATGGAGAGAACAATAGTGACCACAGAACCTTATAAAATGCAGCGTGTCCTGAGTGGCATGTTGTCACACGCACAAGGGCCCAGAGCTTCCGTCTTATGCCACCCCTGAAGTTCTGTCTTATGCCACCCCTGAGGTTCTGTCTTATGCCACCCCTGAGGTTCTGTCTTATGCCACCCCTGAGGTTCCGTCTTATGCCACCCCTGCGGTTCTGTCTTATGCCACCCCTGAGGTTCTATCTTACACCACACCTGAGGTTCTGTCTTATGCCACCCCTGCGGTTCCGTCTTATGCCACCCCTGAGGTTCTGTCTTATGCCACCCCTGAGGTTCCGTCTTATGCCACCCCTGAGGTTCTGTCTTATGCCACCCCTGAGGTTCCGTCTTATGCCACCCCTGAGCTTCCGTCTTACACCACCCCAGAGCTTCCGTCTTACGCCACCCCAGAGCTTCCGTCTTACGCCACCCCTGAGGTTCTGTCTTATGCCACCCCTGCGGTTCTGTCTTATGCCACCCCTGCGGTTCTGTCTTACACCACACCTGAGGTTCTATCTTACACCACCCCCTGCGGTTCTGTCTTATGCCACCCCTGAGGTTCTGTCTTATGCCACCCCTGAGGTTCTGTCTTATGCCACCCCTGAGGTTCCGTCTTATGCCACCCCTGCGGTTCTGTCTTATGCCACCCCTGCGGTTCTGTCTTATGCCACCCCTGCGGTTCTGTCTTATGCCACCCCTGAGGTTCTGTCTTACGCCACCCCTGAGGTTCTGTCTTATGCCACCCCTGAGGTTCCGTCTTATGCCACCCCTGAGGTTCTGTCTTACGCCACCCCTGAGGTTCTATCTTACACCACCCCCTGCGGTTCTGTCTTATGCCACCCCTGCGGTTCTGTCTTATGCCACCCCTGAGGTTCTGTCTTATGCCACCCCTGCGGTTCTGTCTTATGCCACCCCTGAGGTTCTGTCTTATGCCACCCCTGAGGTTCTGTCTTATGCCACCCCTGAGGTTCTGTCTTATGCCACCCCTGAGGTTCCGTCTTATGCCACCCCTGAGGTTCCGTCTTATGCCACCCCTGAGGTTCCGTCTTATGCCACCCCTGCGGTTCCGTCTTATGCCACCCCTGCGGTTCTGTCTTATGCCACCCCTGAGGTTCTGTCTTATGCCACCCCTGAGGTTCCGTCTTATGCCACCCCTGCGGTTCCGTCTTATGCCACCCCTGCGGTTCTGTCTTATGCCACCCCTGAGGTTCTGTCTTATGCCACCCCTGCGGTTCTGTCTTACGCCACCCCTGAGGTTCTATCTTACACCACCCCCTGCGGTTCTGTCTTATGCCACCCCTGCGGTTCTGTCTTATGCCACCCCTGCGGTTCTGTCTTATGCCACCCCTGCGGTTCTGTCTTATGCCACCCCTGAGGTTCCGTCTTATGCCACCCCTGAGGTTCTGTCTTACACCACCCCTGAGGTTCTGTCTTATGCCACCCCTGAGGTTCCGTCTTATGCCACCCCTGAGGTTCTGTCTTACGCCACCCCTGAGGTTCTGTCTTATGCCACCCCTGAGGTTCCGTCTTATGCCACCCCTGAGGTTCTGTCTTACGCCACCCCTGAGGTTCTGTCTTATGCCACCCCTGAGGTTCTGTCTTATGCCACCCCTGAGGTTCCGTCTTATGCCACCCCTGCGGTTCTGTCTTATGCCACCCCTGAGGTTCTGTCTTATGCCACCCCTGAGGTTCCGTCTTATGCCACCCCTGCGGTTCCGTCTTATGCCACCCCTGCGGTTCTGTCTTATGCCACCCCTGAGGTTCTGTCTTATGCCACCCCTGAGGTTCTGTCTTATGCCACCCCTGAGGTTCTGTCTTACGCCACCCCTGAGGTTCTGTCTTATGCCACCCCTGAGGTTCCGTCTTATGCCACCCCTGAGGTTCTGTCTTACGCCACCCCTGAGGTTCTGTCTTATGCCACCCCTGAGGTTCTGTCTTACGCCACCCCTGAGGTTCTGTCTTATGCCACCCCTGAGGTTCCGTCTTATGCCACCCCTGAGGTTCTGTCTTACGCCACCCCTGAGGTTCTGTCTTATGCCACCCCTGAGGTTCCGTCTTATGCCACCCCTGCGGTTCTGTCTTATGCCACCCCTGAGGTTCTGTCTTATGCCACCCCTGAGGTTCTATCTTACACCACCCCCTGCGGTTCTGTCTTATGCCACCCCTGCGGTTCTGTCTTATGCCACCCCTGAGGTTCTGTCTTATGCCACCCCTGAGGTTCCGTCTTATGCCACCCCTGCGGTTCTGTCTTATGCCACCCCTGCGGTTCTGTCTTATGCCACCCCTGCGGTTCTGTCTTATGCCACCCCTGAGGTTCCGTCTTATGCCACCCCTGAGGTTCTGTCTTACGCCACCCCTGAGGTTCTGTCTTATGCCACCCCTGAGGTTCCGTCTTATGCCACCCCTGAGGTTCTGTCTTATGCCACCCCTGAGGTTCCGTCTTATGCCACCCCTGCGGTTCTGTCTTATGCCACCCCTGAGGTTCTGTCTTATGCCACCCCTGAGGTTCCGTCTTATGCCACCCCTGCGGTTCTGTCTTATGCCACCCCTGCGGTTCTGTCTTATGCCACCCCTGCGGTTCTGTCTTATGCCACCCCTGAGGTTCTGTCTTACGCCACCCCTGAGGTTCTGTCTTATGCCACCCCTGAGGTTCCGTCTTATGCCACCCCTGAGGTTCTGTCTTACGCCACCCCTGAGGTTCTGTCTTATGCCACCCCTGAGGTTCCGTCTTATGCCACCCCTGCGGTTCTGTCTTATGCCACCCCTGAGGTTCTGTCTTATGCCACCCCTGAGGTTCCGTCTTATGCCACCCCTGCGGTTCTGTCTTATGCCACCCCTGCGGTTCTGTCTTATGCCACCCCTGCGGTTCTGTCTTATGCTACCCCTGAGGTTCTGTCTTACGCCACCCCTGAGGTTCTGTCTTATGCCACCCCTGAGGTTCCGTCTTATGCCACCCCTGAGGTTCTGTCTTATGCCACCCCTGAGGTTCTGTCTTATGCAACCCCTGAGGGTCTGTCTTATGCCACCCCTGAGGTTCTGTCTTACACCACACCTGGGGTTCCGTCTTACGCCACCCCTGAGGTTCTGTCTTACACCACTCCTGACGTTCTGTCTTACACCACACCTGAGGTTCTGTCTTACGCCACCCCTGAGGTTCTGTCTTACGCCACCCCTGATGTTCCGTCTTACGCCACCCCTGCGGTTCTGTCTTATGCCACCCCTGAGGTTCTGTTTTACGCCACCCCTGAGGTTCTGTCTTATGCCACCCCTGAGGTTCCTTCTTACACCACACCTGAGGTTCTGTCTTATGCCACCCCTGAGGTTCTGTCTTACACACACCTGAGGTTCCGTCTTACGCCACCCCTGAGGTTCTGTCTTACACCACTCCTGAGGTTCTGTCTTACACCACACCTGAGGTTCTGTCTTACGCCACCCCTGAGGTTCTGTCTTACACCACCCCTGATGTTCCGTCTTACGCCACCCCTGCGGTTCTGTCTTACGCCACCCCTGAGAGTCCGTCTTATGCCACCCCTGAGGTTCTGTCTTATGCCACCCCTGAGGTTCCGTCTTACGCTACCCCTGAGGTTCAGTCTTACACCACACCTGAGGTTCTGTCTTACGCCACCCCTGACGTTCTGTCTTATGCCACCCCTGAGGTTCTGTCTTACACCACCCCTGAGGTTCTGTCTTACACCACCCCTGAGGTTCCGTCTTACACCACCCTGAGGTTCCGTCTTACGGAACCTCAGGGGTGGTAAAGGTAAAGGGGAGGTAAAGGCCCATAGGAATGAATGTCAATTACCGAATCGGTAATTACCGATTTGGTAAATACCGAAAAATTCAAGGGTGGCAGGGTGTCACTTTGACACCCTGTTGCACCCCTGATTAGTACTGGTGTGCACATGTGGCATACATACTAAGGGCATGTATGTCTGTCACATGGCACAGGTGTAAATGCACATTTATGCATTTACATAAGAATTCCTTATTTACCACCAACTAATAGTTGGTGGTAAATAACGAATTCTTAAAGCCCAGAAGCACTGTTTTCAGTGCTTCCTACATCTTATTTATTGATTCGGTAAATGATGATTCGGTAAATACTGAATCGGTAAATACCGATTCGTTATTTACCGAATCGTTAAAATAGCCTCCTACGTAGGAAAAGGCTTTTACCGGTCGGTACCGGCCGATTTCGGCCGTTACCGACCGGTAAAAACTTACCTACATCTGGCCCCTAAGATCTTAATATAGCGAATTCAATGGGTGTTGTTTGCCCTGTCCAAAGACGATCGATAACTATTTTGCGATTCAGTTCAACTTTTGGTTTAATTCTGAGGCTGATTCAACGCAAAATTTGGGGGTAGTGTTAGCAAATGAATGATATAAACACCACCCAATTCCTGATGAACCATGTAGGAGGGTACAGATTGAGGGGCTGAAAGCAGGTGTCTCAGAAACGTGTTCACCACTATTTGGAGATCGCCGGGCTCCCTATAACCCCAAATATCAGACGCATACCAAGCGACCGCCATACACTTGGCTTTATATATCTTTAACACAGCTTGAATTGGTTTAGCCCCCAACCTTTTTGCAAAGTCAAGAACTGCTACGGTGACTCCTGCCACAGCATTCCTCTTTGCTTTTCTTTGTGATACCCAAGGGCCCCAGTCATGAAATAAGACCCTGGATGGGATAAGGTGGGCACCATGCGTATTCCACTGCCTTCCCCATATTGGGTTCTCTGGTTTCCGGGTCTCAGGCCCAACCTCATTGTATGTGATTTTGCAAAATTAGGGGCATATCATCAAGGTGAGGCGATGATATTATCGCCGCTTTAGCGTGCGTTTTGAGACGAAAAGCGGCGATAATATTATCGCTTAGTTTACAAGGACACGCTAGCGCGTGGTTCCCTGATTCTGCTCCCGTTTTGTGAACGCCTCGCTTTACATCTCTAAAAAGTAGGCGTTCTCTGGGAAACCAGATGGGAAATTATCGCTAACTGTCCTTCGACGTATTTACAATACGTTCCAGTACACCCTTAGCGATATTTAAAGACACGCTAACAACGGTTATCGCCGTTATTGTACGTCTGCTTTTTCCTGATTAACATATATTTTAGTTGGGAGGTAGATTGAGTGGCTAAATCCACATCTCCCTATTATCAAGTATTCCTGTATCGCCGGAGGATTATCGCTGGATTCCCAGCGATAATCTTGCACTTTGCGGCCATCGCCAGATTTTACATCGCCGTGGAGATAAGCGTTGTAAATTACGCGCTATCTCGGCAATCTTATCCGGCGATAGCTGGCGTTAGGCGAATCCGCGCTAAGCCCGGTCAGCGCTATTTAACGCTGTTCTTTGATAATATGCCCCTTAGTATTTAAATCCTGTGAAGCCATGACATCTACAAAAGAGTTAAATAGGCGTTGAAGACCTATAGTCACCCTCGCTAATAGCAGTACGTCATCGGCATACAGGAGCGCAGGAATTAACTGGGCACCTTTACAAGACGAACAGAGAGCCAGTCCTAAATTACTAATAGATAGCGTGAACAATATTAGTGCTAAAGTACACCCCTGGCTAACTTCCTTCAATATCTTTATAGATGGTGAGAGGCTACCCCTCTGATCGTATCTCAGCACCTGCAGTAAGGTCCTTGTGCAAGTCGCTCATAAAATGTATAATTTTAATTAGTAATGTCCATAATTTCAATCTATTCACATGGTCAAAAGCCGAGGATAGATCCATAAAGGCGAAATGTTCGGACTCTTTTTTTGCTATAATATGTTTCCCTACTATACGCATCGTCAGAGCCAGAGCAGGCGGAAGATCCTTCTCTCACATCGCAGCCAAGACCTGGAACGAGCTCCCGGCAGACATCAGACGTGCCCCCTCCCTGAACACCTTCAGGAAGACCCTCAAGACCTGTCTCTTTGGCTGAGGGCGCCCCCCCCCCTCCTCCCTCAGTGCCTTGAGACCCTCGTAGGTGAATAGCGCGCTTAAAAAACCGTGATTGATTGATTGACTATCAGCTGTAAGTTAAGGCACTGATCTATCGGACCCTTCCCTGTCCTGAATCCATGTTCTAAATTAGAAATTAGAACAGGTTGCCCAGTTGAAGGCATGAGCCGAAACGTGTTGACATCCTACTTGTGTTTGGTGCACTGTTTCTGAAAAAATAAAACTGCTAGCTGTATCCCGCTGTGCCCCTTCTTTTGTTGGAGTCAGCGACATGCTCGATGCTCCAGAGCGGCTGCTGTGGTGGTAGAAGGCCACTGGATATGGTGTGATGTGCATGGACATGTACATGGATTGCTATATTTGGGAAGTGTTGACTTATCTTACCCTTAGCTGCAAAGGTTGTCCCCCCTCAGATGTTGTCATGGGTCTGAGGTTTCAAGTTCTGTGAGTTTGTTTGAGTCTCCCCCTCTTCCCTGTGGATGAGCTATTTTTGTCTTCCTGTTTCTTCACCTTCCCTCCAGCAGGGGGCAGCACTCAAAGCTGTCTCCTCAGAGTCATCACCCGGGCCTTCCTGCTGCGCTCGCCGCTGCTCTCTGCTGTGAACAGCACCAGTGCCCTGCTTTGGAAAGGACCTTCCTTGTTCGGGCTGATGGCGGGAAGCCTTTCCAGGGCCCTGCTTCCCTGTCCTCAGAATTACAAGTAACATCTGGTGAATGGACACCCCAACATCCCTGTGAGAGTGAGTTCTTCGTAAAAACTCAGTCTCAGATCTTCACCCTCACCCGCTCCTTTCACAGCCTAAGGTTGCATTGTCTTTGATCCAGCAAGAATAGCGCCAAGATAGAAGGAGCTAGGCCTCGCGCCTTTTTTTTTACATTTTATATGAAAACACAACACGTGCTGCTGGACCCCAGCAGCACGTGTTGTTGCAGGAGTCGCCTATGGGACACGGGGTCAGCCCGCAGCGCTGCAGCATCACAACTTAGGGGCAGATTTACAATAACTGGTGCATCCCTAAATATCAGCAGAGATGCGCCAGTTATTTTGCATCACAGCAGAAACCCCTTGCGCCACCATGGATGCACCGCATTTATAATGGGGTGCATCATGGCGCAAGAATAGACAGATGCGTGACGCATCTGTTGCCGCAAAGGTGACGCAGAGCTGGAGTTGTGTTGCAAGCGCGACACAACTCCAGCACTGCTCGGGGGCGCCCTATACTTGCTGTGCTGCGTCACCCCTTACGCCTGCTACAAGCAGGCGTAAGGTTTTGATGCAGCGGGGATGTAAAAGTGACTCAGTGAAATCTTGTAGATTTCACTCCGTTGTAAATATGTTGCATTGTGGGACATTGTTTATGCCGCCGCTGCATCACAAAAATGATGCAACGGCGGCGTAAAAATGCCGCAAGGGGATGTAAATCTGCCCTCTGTTTTCCGAGGGCAGGGCCTCCCCCCAAGCAGTCCCTCGTGCCTCTCACGGGCACTCACTCAGCAGTGACTCACTCCCATCACCATTGTCCCCCGCATCCAGCTACATTTAGAGGATAATTGTGCGAGAGCGGCTGCCTGAGCCTTTGGGAACGACAGAGGGGGTTTGAAGTTTGCTTCCCATGCAGTGCTTTCATTTAGACTCAGCGCTGCGTGTGCTCAGAGGTGAAGGAGGCGCTATGGTGAGCTAGGCGCTTGTTTTTTTAAACCATTCCTCCACCTGTGAGTCCTGCCGCGGCCAGTTGCATTTGTGGGGGAGCGTAAGCTTTATTATCGGGGTTCCAGGAGCTGTCAGGATCCAGGGTGCCCGAGACACCGCAAGACTGATGCCCCCTCCCAGCCCGACAGGTTCTCACGCGACTTCCATGCATGTTGGGGCTGTGCTGGTGCTGGGGGGCATGAGTGGTCTCCTGGTCTGTACTCAGCAGCAGGGGCTCAACCCTCAACCAAAGACAACCTTTCAGCCGTAGCTCCTGTGTAATCCTGTGTGCCTGAGGGTGAAAGGGTGAATGCTTTACACTGGCCTCTCACTTACCTTGCATTATCTTTTAGACCCAGAGGATTTTATTCCGATACCGTGGAGGTAATATCTCACCGAGGTGCAATTTTCATACACCTGAGGTAATATCTCACCGAAGTACCATTGTGATAAACTTAAAGTAATGCCTCGCTCAGGTACCATTGTGATACACTGGGTGTAATATCTCATTGAGGTACCATAGTGATACACTGGGTGTAATATCTCACTGAGATACAATTGTGATACATTAGGGATAATATCTCACAGAGGTACCACTGTGATACCCTAAGAGGTAATATTTCACAATGGTGCCATTGTAATACATTGGGGGTAATATCTCAACAAAGTACCATTGTGATACAACGGGGGTAATATCGCACTGTGGTACCATTGTGATACACTGGGTGTAATATCTCATTGAGGTACCATAGTGATACTCTGGGGGTAATATCTCATTGAGGTACCATTGTGATACTCTGGGGGTAATATCTCATCGAGGTACCATTGTGATACTCTGGGGGTAATACCTTACCGAGTTACCATTGTGATACTCTGGGGGTAATATCTCACTGAGGTAGCATTGTGATACACTGGGGGTTATATCTCACTGAGGGACCATTGTGGTACACTTGGGGTAATATCTCATTGAGGTACCATTGTGATACTCAGGGGTAATATCTTACCGAAGTACCATTGTGATACACTGGGGGTAATATCTCACTGAGGTACCATTGTGATACTTCAGGGGTAAAATCTCACTGAGGTACCATTGTAATACACTGGGGGTAATATCTCACCGAGGTACCATTGTGACACACAAAAGGTAATATCTCACTGAGATACCATTGTGATGCTCTGGGGGTAATATATCACCGAGGTACCATTGTGACACATTGGGGGTAATATCTCACTGAGGTACCATTGAGATACACTGGGGGTAATATCTCACCAAGGTACCATTGTGGCACACTGGGGGTAATATCTCATTGAGGTACCATTGTGATACACTGGGGGTAATATCTCACCGAGGTACCATTGTGATACACTGGGGGTAATACCTGACAGAGGTACAATTGTGATACTCTGGGGGTAATATCTCACCAAAGTACCATTGTGATACACTGGGGGTAATATCTCACTAAGGTACCATTTTGATACGCCAGGGGTAAAATCTCACTGAGTTACTATTGTAATACACTGGGGGTAATATCTCACCGAGGTACCATTATGACACACAAAAGGTAATATCTCACTGGGGTACCATTGTGATGCTCTGGGGGTGATATCTCACCGAGGTACCATTGTGACACACTGGGGGTAATATCTCACCGAGGTACCATTGTGATGCACTTGGGGTAATATCTCACCGAGGTACCATTGCGATATGCTGGGGGTAATATCTCACCGAGGTACCATTGTGATACACGGGGGTAATATCTCACCGAGGTACCATTGTGATACACAGGGGTAATATCTCACCGAGGTACCATTGTGCCACACAAAAGCTAATATCTCACTGGGGTACCATTGTGATGCTCTGGGGGTAATATCTCACCGAGGTACCATTGTGACACACAAAAGCTAATATCTCACTGGGGTACCATTGTGATGCTCTGGGGGTAATATCTCACCGAGGTACCATTGAGATACACTGGGGGTAATATCTCACCAAGGTACCATTGTGGCACACTGGGGGTAATATCTCATTGAGGTACCATTGTGATACACTGGGGGTAATATCTCACCGAGGTACCATTGTGATACACTGGGGGTAATATCTCACAGAGGTACCATTGTGATACTCTGGGGGTAATATCTCACCAAAGTACCATTGTGATACACTGGGGGTAATATCTCACGAAGGTACCATTTTGATACGCCAGGGGTAAAATCTCACTGAGTTACTATTGTAATACACTGGGGGTAATATCTCACCGAGGTACCATTGTGACACACAAAAGGTAATATCTCACTGGGGTACCATTGTGATGCTCTGGGGGTAATATCTCACCGAGGTACCATTGTGACACACTGGGGGTAATATCTCACCGACGTACCATTGTGATACACTGGGGGTAATATCTCACCGAGGTACCATTGCGATACACTGGGGGTAATATCTCACCGAGGTACCATTGTGATACACGGGGTAATATCTCACCGAGGTACCATTGTGAAACACAGGGGTAATATCTCACCGAGGTACCATTGTGACACACAAAAGCTCATATCTCATTGGGGTACCATTGTGATGCTCTGGGGGTAATATCTCACCGAGGTACCATTGTGACACACAAAAGCTAATATCTCACTGGGGTACCATTGTGATGCTCTGGGGGTAATATCTCACCGAGGTACCATTGTGACACACTGGGGGAAATATCTCACCGAGGTACTATTGTGATACACTGGGGGTAATATTTCACTGAGGTACCATTGTGACACACTGGGGGTAATATCTCACCGAGGTACCATTGTGATACACGGGGGTAATATCTCACCGAGGTACCATTGTGATACACAGGGGTAATATCTCACCGAGGTACCATTGTGACACACAAAAGCTAATATCTCACTGGGGTACCATTGTGATGCTCTGGGGGTAATATCTCACCGAGGTACCATAGTGACACACAAAAGCTAATATCTCACTGGGGTACCATTGTGATGCTCTGGGGGTAATATCTCACCGAGGTACCATTGTGACACTCTGGGGGAAATATCTCACTGAGGTACCATTGTGATACACTGGGGGTAATATTTCACTGAGGTACCATTGTGACACACTGGGGGTAATATCTCACCGAGCTACCATTGTGATACACTGGGGGTAATATCTCACCGAGGTACCATTGTGATACACTTGGGGTAATATCTCACTGAGGTACCATTGTGATACACTAGGGGTAATATCTCACTGAGGTACCATTGTGATACTCTGGAAGTAATATCTCACCGAGGTACCATTGTGATACACTGGGGGTAGTATCTCACCGAGGTACCATTGTGATACACTGGGGTTAATATCTCACTGAGGTACCATTGTGATACACTGGGGGTAATATCTCACCGAGGTACCATTGTGATACACTGGGGGTAATATCTCACAGAGGTACCATTGTGATACACTGAGGGTAATATCTCACGAGGTACCATTGTGATACACTGGGGGTAATATGTCACAGAGGTACCATTGTGATAAACTGAGGGTAATATCTCACCGAGGTATCATTGTGATACACTGGGGGTATTATCTCACAGAGGTACCATTGTGATAAACTGAGGGTAATATCTCACCGAGGTACCATTGTGATACACTGGGGGTATTATCTCACCAAGGTACCATTGTGATAAACTGAGGGTAATATCTCATCGAGGTACCATTGTGATACACTGGGGGTAATATCTCACTGAGGCACCATTGTGATACACTGGCGGTAATATCCCACTGAGGCACCATTGTGATACACTGGCGGTAATATCTCACTGAGGCACCATTGTGATACACTGGCGGTAATATCTCACTGAGGTATCATTGTGAAACACTGGGGGTAATATCTCAGCGAATGCAAGCGCTAGATGTTTACGTTTTTCACAAACAAGTTTTCCTTCCACTGCTCGATGCTTGACACTCTTTCTTAAAGTCCGTTTTTTTCACAGAAAAGACTGTGACTGGGTATTTTTCACTATTGTTTTAAATTCTAACAGAGTGTGCCTTAAACGCTCACTCACTGTTATCCCTGGGAGTCAGGAAATAAAGGACTCTTCACTACTGTTTGAAAAGAGTAGTTTCCCGGCCCAGGAACACCGAGGAGAAAAGAAAGGACCAAGGACCATATGTATCATGCAAATTCGCTTTCGCAAAGGCCGATGCGAATAAGAATTTGCTAAATGGAATGTAATAAGCAAAACTGGTGCAAAATAAGGAATCGCAAAATTTGTGATTCAATATTTTGCAATTGCATTTAAGGAATAGCAAATTTTGCGATTCCTTAAATGCAATATATGTAGCAAAAAATTTGCAAAATGCCCTTAAGGAATCGCAAATTACCACCAACTTCTAGTTGGTGGTAAGTTGCGAATTCCTTGAAAAATGCACATTTTTGCATTTTTCAAAGTGCCATGTGATGCACATACATGCCCTTAGGGCATATATGTGCGCCACATGTGCACCCATGCTAATTTCAGGGGTGCAACAGGGTGTCCTTTGCCCCCCCCATGCACCTTTGAAATTATTCTCAATTGCGATTAGCAAACCACATTTCAATCTAAAAGACCGATGTCATGGAATCTTCCAACTTGTAACAAAAATATTATGCAATTTGATACACTCATGGATATTATTCACTACTTCCTGTCTTTGCCAAAACCTGGAGAAAAGACCTGGAAAGCCCAAGCATGTGCTTTTCGGGGGTTCCCCCATCCCGTAGTGGGAGTGTACCACATCCAAAGATCTGCGCGGTGTTTGCTCATGCAATGTGATGGTGTTACAGCTCCTCCTTCAGAATTTTAAGTGGGTCCTGCTCTGTAAGTGTCCAGCAAGCACACCACATAAAATGTAATTGTAATTATTTTTATATAGTGCTTACTACCCCTGATGAGGCTTTGAAGCGCTTTACCGTGAGTAGCACGCTACTCCAGCACCCAGTGTGAGTGGTTAACAGTCCTTAATTTCAGCGGGTGGTTTCTGGTGCTCGACACTAGCACTTAATTGTCAACACCGGCACTTATAACAGTCTACCACATGGTGGCGCTGTTTGTCTAAGTTAGAGAGGAGAACAGCAAAAGTTCTTTGATAATTCAACATAAATTAGCATGGCTCATATCTGCCGCCCAATCCATTCTCATAGCGTTGGGGGCCTGGAATAATCTGAATTGTCACATTTGTGGGCGTGTGATGGTTAGTAGTTGTGTTGGTGCTGTGAGTAGCAATGGGTGGTGCAGGCGGCAGTGGCCTTTTGACAAAGACCCTGGTAGTTATATATTTTCAAATTAACCTCTTGTGGTTAATGTAGTGTTTAATGTTGATTATCGTGATTAGCAAAGTGCTCTTATGAAACAATTGCATGCCTTTCCTCCAGTTACCTGGTAATAGATCAAATTAATACCAGTTCATTGGGATCATCAGTGGGGCTGTGTAGGTTAAGGTGAATGGTGGTGAGATGGATAATCTGGGGGGATTAGGTCATGTTAGATACAGGGTGTTAAAGAGAAGAAGTTGTGATCTGTGAAATGAGGTATCAGCCAATTGCAGACTTACAATAAGAAGGATTGAGGCAGCCCTGAGACTGAGAGGAGGCTGAGATCTGAAATGGAGGGCAGGGTGAGGATGGAAGGTAAGGGGAGGGTCACTCTGAAGAAGGAGAGGAGACGAATCCAGTGGTGGTACGCCAACCTTCCATGCTTGGTTTTAGGAGTTTAGTGGGGAAGTCTTTCTGCTCACAAATGGAGGATGCAAGCTGTAGAAAGAAATGACCCTACACATAGGGCTTCATATCCGGGGCATACAGTGCAAACATGCAACTCTGAGCCTACACATCATTTAAACATTAAGGACACTAGCCTGACGTGTGCCAAGAATAGGGCAGGCCTTTTAAACATAGTCTGGAGTAACACAGCCTTAGCACAATGCACCAGGGGGAGTGGCACAGAGAAAGAAAAAGTGTCTTTTAAAAACCTTCCCTCAATATTCTGTAAATAAAGGTTTTTCCCTTGCTAACTAAACATGCGTTATGTGGCACTTGGCCGGTGCGCAGTCAGATTTCTGCACTGTTTTATCACCCAATTTCATCCAAGTGTATGTTGTTCGTGTTTGTGTACGTGGCTACTGTAGTATATGCGTTGTGCTTCTAAGTGAAGCAGAGTGACAGGGCCTGTGGGATTTATTTATTTATTCTGCCTGTAAAGCGCACTACTATCACCTGGCAGGCATCCTGGCGCTAAGCAACTCAAAGGCGGGGGTGGCTCAGAAACAAGGTCAGGCAACTACTTCTCGGGGAACAGCCAGGTTTTTACACTTTTCCTGAAGGGAAGGAGTTCCCTGATTTGCCTAATCTCCCAGGGGAGTCTGTTCCACAGTTTCGCCGCTGCCACCCCAAAAGATCTACCCCCTGACCTGACTTTCCTAAATCTTGGTACCTTCACCAGTCTCGCCGATGAAGGACGGAGCAATCTTGTCGGGGTGTACCAATCACATTTTTTTGCATAAGCAAAGACCCTGTCCCCTGAAGGGATCCATTGTAAAAGTCTTGAGGCTGTTCCTGTGCACAAGTTGGGGGGGGGGGGGGGGGGGTGGTGATGTTTCCCACCAGTGATGCGGGAGACCTAGAAAGTGAAGAGAGGCCAAACAGACAAGGATCCTATAGAAAGCTGATTATGTATTTCCTGTGGCACTGCCGCTTGGTAGATGGTGGGTGTAAGGCGGGGGGTAGCAGTTTGTTGTTCAGAGAGAGAAGGGTCTTTTATCTAAACCCACCCTTGTGTCTCTTCCCTGGTCCCTGTCTTTGTGGCTGTTCATGGCCAGCTGTAGATAGCGCCCACCTCTCTGTGCCTCTGTTGTGGGCGCTACAGGCTGGGGACCACCCTGCTGTGAGGAGCATCACCCCACACCAAGGCTGTGTCTGTACCCCAAAGAGAGGTGCTTGAAAAAGACACCCCAAGCTAGTTCTACTGCCTGCAGAATTCTGGAAAAAGAAGTTAAATAAGACTTGTTGCTCTAACATCTCTGCCTTGAGTGATCTCACCTCGATGGTGCTAAGTGTTTGCTCCCACGAGCAGGCGCTCAAGCTGCCATGGCGCCGGTAGAATGGCGGCCAGGGAGCCGGGACGCAGAGTATTGTTCACACACCTTATTCTATTTAACCTGAGCTGGCTCACTTCCAAAAGAGGAATGTGACGGACCACAGCCGGATGTATGACATTACAACGCATGCATTTACAACGTAAGTATTACAACACAGTCCATTACAACGCATAGTGCTTTGGGGTGCTGGATAGTGAATAGTTTAATTTACTATTCCAACTCCAGTCCCCGTGGACACTAGGGAAGGTTATTGGATAGTAAATTAACCTATTCCCTATCCTAGAGCGCCCCCCAGAGCAAGGCGTTGTAATAGTTTGCGTTCTAATGGTTGCGTTGTAAATGCTCTGCGATGTAAAAGTTGCATTGTAAGTGTTGTTCACCACCACAGCCCAGCCTTTAGAATTGTGACCAGGTCCTCCGCTGGGAGCTGGAGCCCTTCCTAAAGAGATCACAATCCACCCCAGAGTTTGTTTCAGTGCCAGTTGCTGCATTGCCACAGCCCAGGGTGTCCTCAATGAGTTCTTGAGTTCTACTGTCTTTGTAAACATAAGGCGTCTCTGCACCTAAACTGTTTGAGGCTCATCGGGCGACGGCCATGTTGAATTGTCCTCTGAAAATTGGTGCTATTAATAGGCGGACGTCAAGAGAGGTTTTTAAGTTAATTCTTTCAGATATTTCAATCCACCACGAAGATACTTTCCTTTAGTCCACAAGCATCTCATCTGCACCAGGCTTTTGTACCTTCAACCATCTCTTTTCCCACGAGAGTTTCCCTTTTTTTGGATTGTATTAATATGTTTAATACAAGTTAATATTTGTTTTTTTATATTTTTATTAATATTACATTTTTTTAAAATTAATTATTTAATTTAATTTATATTATATATTTATATTATTTAATATAATTTAAAAAAATGAATATTAAATATAATATATTTATTGTTAATTATATAATTAATATAATATTAATAATTGTAATAAAATTTAAAAAATATATATTAATAAAAGAGCTTCCCACTTCACATCAGGTGCTTCCTCCGAGTGTTTGCAAGTCTGGCATGCTCACATCCCGTACCCAGCCCTGACTGCTGCTGCAGACGCTGAAGATTGTAATTCATTACGAAGCTGTAAATCACGCAGCTCAAGGCTAATTTGCTTGACAAACTGGATAGTAATCCCCGTAGAATATGATTTATTTAGTAATAAATCTCTTGAGCTTTCCATGCTTTTCAGGAACCAGTGTCCTCATGTAGAAGCCCCTTGAACCAACGGTGCATCCCTCTTTTGACGCACCGGCGGCGCAATGGACTTGCCCATATGTACAAGGCCGCGTAGAATCACCCTGCGTGACTTTTCATGCTCTTGTAAATATGGGCCCCTTTCACGCATTACTGTTTGTGAAAGGGACGTTCCATGGGTGTTGCTGTAGGTGTTCCCACGCGAAGTCCGTGGCTCCTGGGACATTCACGGATTTACAAAGTGTCATAAAGTTGGGAATAGGTCAGAATCCTGCGCCGCCCCGAGGGAGGCGTAGGAGTGCCACAATGAGGAGAGGGTTCTTCTTTCTGCATCCTGCAGCAAGCATAGAAGGAGAAACATCCATCAATGATTGTTTGTGTTCAGGAAAGTGCACAAAAACAATCATCCCTGCTACACAGGCACGCTTGCAACATGACGCAAGAGTGGCTTCTCTGATGCATAGTAGGAATTGTGCACCAGCACTGTGAAAGCACGCAAATGCATCGTATTTTTGTTAATAGGACACCATCCCCACATTGCATGCCCCCTTGCCACATGACGCAAGGGTACCTACGCTGGCACATGGCAGCCAACTGTACACCAGCGCAGGAGAAATCACATGGATGCATTGTATTGTTGTTAATACGACGTATCCCTGTGCTTTTAAAATGACGCAGCTCAGCGCATCTATCAATCAATCAATCAATCATGCCATTTGTATAGTGCACTACTCACCCGGGAGGGTCTCAAAGCGCTTGGGGGGAGGGGTATGCTACTGCTCGAACAGCCAGGTCTTGAGTTGTTTCCTGAAGGCGAGATGGTCCTGGGTCAGCCGAAGGTGGATGGGGAGGGAGTTCCAAGTCTTGGCAGCCAGGTAAGAGAAGGATCTTCCTCCGGCGGTGGCTCTTCGGATGCGTGGTACGGCTGCGAGGGCGAGGCTGGTGGACCGTAGCTGGCGGGTGGGCGTGTAGAAGGTCAGGCGGTCGTTGAGGTACTTGGGGCCCAGGTCGTGGAGAGACTTGTGTGCGTGGGTGAGGAGCCGGAACGTGATCCTCTTGCTGACGGGGAGCCAGTGCAGGTTCCTCAGGTGGCTGGAGATGTGGCTGCGTCGGGGGACATCCAGGATGAGTCGGGCGGAGGCGTTCTGGATGCGCTGGAGTCTTTTCTGTAGCTTGGCTGTGGTTCCGGCGTAGAGGGTGTTTCCGTAGTCCAGTCGGCTGGTGACGAGTGCCTGGGTGACCGTCTTCCTGGTCTCGGTCAGGATTCAGTGGAAGATCTTGCGACGCATATGTAGGGTGTTGAAGCACGATGAGGAGACGGCGTTGACTTGTCTGGTCATCGAGAGGGAGGGGTCCAGGATGAAGCCCAGGTTGCGTGCGTGGTCGGTTGGCTTGGGTGCGGTGCCCAGGGCTGGGGGCCACCAGGAGTCGTCCCAGGCGCAGGGCGAAGATCCCAGGATGAGGACTTCCGTCTTGTCCGAGTTCAGTTTCAGGCTGGCAACTCCGCGCTCCGTCTTTTGTTTGTAAATGTAGCCAAAAATATGTTGTCATTTGCCAAGTCTCTGAGGCACTTGTTTTTTCTTCTCTTTTTTTGTTGGGTTATGAATCTGGTGCTAGTTAGAGTATCATGAGCTGTGGTTGGTGGCCTGTAGATGGCTGGCTGAGCCCAAGTCTAGATATAGCTGCGCTCCAGGTTGAGTCTGTGGGTTATAACTTATAATAGAAATCTAACACCTCAGGACGGAGACTATTTGTCGTCTGTCAGACGGCGAAACCGTGATGTAGTGAAAAGTGTTGTGTCTTTTTGAGATACACTGATTTTAGTGTTTCAGATGTGGGCGACAAGCCGCTTCTTCTAACCCTTTCTGTTTCTTTTTTTTTATATATTTTTATTTTTCGATAAAACAGTGTAAATACAGTGAAAATCACATATTAATATAATCTAACCAAATAATGAAAAGAATCTCAATTTCATTTGAGATGAGGGTCAGTCCGTTAATACATTGCCCATATATAGCAGTGAATCATAGGCCAGAAAATAACATAATGTAATAACTAATTTTGTCAAAATAGATTAAATCTGTTTATACCCTACTTCACATTTTGCCAATAAACTTAAAAATATTCAAATTATGTAAGTGATGTAATCCAGTAAGCAAAAGGGCCCCAGATCCTATTCCCTTTAATCCCACCCTTTCTGCCTCTCCTTTCGTAGAGTGCCTTTTCTAAATTATATATATGCAAGAATCGTCCCTTCCACTGCTGAAAGGATGGAGGTTGTGAATCGAGCCGGGCTGAGGCGACACAGAGCCCGAGATCTGCCGTTGCTCTAAAGACGAGCTCTACCCCCTTGTTGCCCTATCGATAATTTACACCTAAAACATCAGCTGAGGTGTCACAGGGACACCTTCATTTAACACCTGCTGTAAAAAGCCTGATATTTCATGCCCTATAGGTTCTATGTGAGGGCAAGTGGCAAAGATATGCATTATATCTGCACAAAATGTTGCTTATGTAAAACAATAACCCCTATATTCATCAAAATCCCGTTTTGCGAGTCCTTAATAGCGATTTTTAAGGAATCGCTATTAAAGGCTCGCAAAACGGGATGCATGTAGAAATCGCAATATTTTTTGCGATTTCTACTGCTTCCTTATTTGCGATTCGCTAATTGCTAATCGCAAATAAGGAATGGCTTTCCCATTCATTCCTATGGGCCTAAAGGCCCATAGGAATGAATGGGGAGTCATTCCTTATTTGCGATTAGCAATTAGCGAATCGCAAATAAGGAAGCGATTTCAAGGGTGCCAGGGTGTCCAAAGGACACCTTGTAGCACCCCTGAAATGGAAATATACACTGGTGTTGCTCACACACATGTCCAAAGGACATGTGTGTGCGTAACATACTACTTAGAAAATGCACTAAAGTGCATTTTTCTAAGTTTTCGCTATTTACCACGTAGTTAGACTTCGCGGTAAATAGCGGCCCAAGATTGCGAATTCGCAATTTTAAAATGGTTCATGAATTGCATTTAAGGAATCTCAAATTGAGATTCCTTAAATGCAATTATTCGCAATTTAGCGATTTCTAAAATTGCGATTTTTGCATTTGGGATGATGAATCCAAATGCAAAAATAGCGCTCGCAAAGGGCCAGATTCTCAGAATCTGGCCCTTTGCGAGCCGATTTTGGCTTGATGAATCTGGCTCTAAGTCCCCTCCGTTCCCCCCATCTAACAATTTTTGCAGGCGTTATATAAAGATCAAATAAGGTCTTAAAATGTTGGGACCGCAAATTGGCGGAGCACAATACCAGTCCCCTAGTTCTAATGATCTAAAAAACAGGGGGGCATATTATCAAGAACGGCGTTAAAATTATCGCCGGTTTAGCGACAGAAAACTGACGCTAAAGCGGCGATAATGGGCTTGATGATATGCCCTTGAGAATTCCAATAGAAGCCCTTGTTCTGGTGTGAAACTGGGCTTCTATGGGAATTCACAAGGGCATATTATCAAGCCCATTATCACCGCCTTAGAGGCAGTTTCCTGCCGCTAATGTGGTGATAATTTTAATGCCATTTCTTGATAATATGCCCCTGGATTCCGTAACCCCGAGCTTATCCTGCCATCTCAACCTATGCTTATCTATATCATCTGGCACTCCTTCACGTAGGCATCTATACATTTGCGCAATTGAAGATTCCGAGCTACTAATTAGCATTTCCATCAGGGGGACCTGCCCAAAGGCTACCCCACAACAAGCTTTTTTTAACAGAAAATCTCTCAGCTGCAAACATATAAAAAAATCTCGAGGGCCAATACCAAACTTTCCCCGAACTACTTCAAAAGAAGATATGTGGTACCCAGCTCGAAGGTCCCCTATCCTATATAAACCACCTTTTCCACACCTTGGCAAACACGCATCTTGTGATGCCATTGGCAGCTGACCATTCCCAGTCATAGGAGAGTACCAGCTAAACCTTCCTACCTCAAGTCTTTTTGAGATACATTGATTTTAGTGCCTCAGATGTGAGCGACAAGGCGCTTCTTCTAACCCTTTCTGTTTCTATAGGAACCAGGGAAGGTGCAGTCTCAGGAAATACAAAAAAAGACGAGTTTTGGAAAAACAGCATTTCCTTTGTACTTTTGTTCTCTATCTGTACTAATTGGAGTCTTCTTCGCTGTAAACTGGGTGTCAGGTGCAAGTTTCGTTATTATTAGAGTTGTTTTCTGAATCTAGTGTGATGCATTTGTCAGAGTGTTCATGTGTATTGTGGAGTGGAGAGGTGTGGAGCAGCGGCCAGAGCAGCTGACTTCAGAGCACAGGGCTCACGGTTCGATCCTTGGCTCTGGCCGCAGCTCAGCACCATGTGACTCTGGGCAATAACTCACTGTGGGCCTCATTTATGAGGCCTTGCGTCAGTTTTCCGCTTTCGATGCGTCACTTTTTGAGACTCATCGGCGGCGTAACACATGCCTCCTGTTGCGCATTATTTACAAAGTGACGCATCTAAGCAGAAATACGTCAGAAATACTGATGTATCTGTAACTACTTGCGACACAATGCGTCATCCATTAAATATGATGCATCAGGTATGTCGTAAGGAGGGTGCACTGAGAAGTGACGCATCGCTGTTTTCATGCAGTGATGCGTCATTTCTCATAAATGAGGCCCTTAATTTCCACAACGGCCCCCAAAGCCTTGAGACCCGTAAGGGTGAGTCGTTTGTGCTTTACAAGTACGGATTTACATTTTATTTTCATTTTATTGGGTTTATTCAAGTCCACATCCGCAGGTGTAGAGTGGACCATGTCTACATTGGATGTCTTGTTTCACATCTTGTAGCTTGTTCTGGATTGTGACTTGTTGTGTTTGTTGCTGATCCCACAATTTGCAGCTTCGCTTCCCCCCTAAAGTGAAGCTGTCCATGTTTACACCTCAGACCAGTTTCGAATGGACGTGGGTTTTCCGGAGTCAGCATCAGATAGCCTGTAAATAAAAGACACTTGAATGCCATCGATACTAAGATGAGAACGTGTCACATTTGTTAGGAAACAGGAGATTGGAAAAGCCACAAGGAAACAGCGGATAACCAGCTTTGTTTGTCTTTCAACAAAAATAAAAATGTTGGGCCTCATTTATGAGGCCGTGCGTCACTTTTACACCACTTCTACGTCACTTTTTGTGACGCACTAGTGGCATAAAAAAATGTGCCTTGTGGCGCCATATTTACAAAGTGACGCATCGAGGTAGATGCGTCACTTTGTAAACCCCTACGCTACATTATACCTGCGCCAGATATAATGTATGCAAGGGGGGCATTTTGACGCAAGAAAGGGTCGTAGAAGTGACGCAGTGAAATCTATGAGATTTCACTGCGCCACTTCTAGGACACAAATGCGTCCATTTCTTACGCCTGCCTCACAGCAGGCGTAAGACTGACGCAGGCCCTTTCACATGGCGCTTGCCCCATGTGAAAGGACACATTGCTGGAGTTGCGTCACTTTTGTGACACACCCCAGCAAAGCGTGACTTTTGCGCTTACAGATACGTAAGAAATACTGATGTATCTGTAACTCCTTGTGCCATGATGCGTCATACTGTAAATATGACGCATCATTGGTGTCGCAAGGAGTGCGCAGTGAAAAGTGACGCATCGATTTTTTCACACAGCGATGCGCCACTTTTCATAAATGAGGCCCGTTGTCGTTAGGAAGCTCATGAATTTGACGGAGCGCGCAGCATTTTCATGCTGTGCTGCTGCAAAAAATTGAAACAAATAGATATTCTTTTTTGTTACTCCAGGAATATTTTAGGAGACTGACATTTTAATGTCCTTGTTGATTCTGCTCTTGCACTGGTTTGCCGTAAGATCCCCGTGGACTTAGTCAGACTAATAATCAGTCAGGACCCAATAGTCATCGGAGAAGCATGGAAAGAGAGCTCGAGCCACCTTCTGGAGCAGGGTGAATCTGCAGGATAACTGCCGCCACAGTCCACCCAGAGCCTGCACACTCACTGCTGCCACAGTCCACCCAGCCTCTGCACACTCACTGCTGCCACAGTCCACCCAGAGCCTGCACACTCACTGCTGCCACAGTCCACCCAGAGCCTGCACACTCACTGCTGCCACAGTCCACCCAGCCTCTGCACACTCACTGCTGCCACAGTCCACCCAGAGCCTGCACACTCACTGCTGCCACAGTCCACCCAGCCTCTGCACACTCACTGCTGCCACAGTCCACCCAGAGCCTGCACACTCACTGCTGCCACAGTCCACCCAGAGCCTGCACACTCACTGCTGCCACAGTCCACCCAGCCTCTGCACACTCACTGCTGCCACAGTCCACCCAGAGCCTGCACACTCACTGCTGCCACAGTCCACCCAGAGCCTGCACACTCACTGCTGCCACAGTCCACCCAGCCTCTGCACACTCACTGCTGCCACAGTCCACCCAGCCTCTGCACACTCACTGCTGCCACAGTCCACCCAGAGCCTGCACACTCACTGCTGCCACAGTCCACCCAGAGCCTGCACACTCACTGCTGCCACAGTCCACCCAGCCTCTGCACACTCACTGCTGCCACAGTCCACCCAGAGCCTGCACACTCACTGCTGCCACAGTCCACCCAGAGCCTGCACACTCACTGCTGCCACAGTCCACCCAGAGCCTGCACAATCACTGCTGCCACAGTCCACCCAGAGCCTGCACACTCACTGCTGCCACAGTCCACCCAGAGCCTGCACACTCACTGCTGCCACAGTCCACCCAGCCTCTGCACACTCACTGCTGCCACAGTCCACCCAGAGCCTGCACACTCACTGCTGCCACAGTCCACCCAGATCCTGCACACTCACTGCTGCCACAGTCCACCCAGAGCCTGCACAGTCACTGCTGCCACAGTCCACCCAGAGCCTGCACAATCACGGCTGCCACAGTCCACCCAGAGCCTGCACAATCACTGCTGCCACAGTCCACCCAGAGCCGAAACACTCACCGCTGCCACAGTCCACCCAGAGCCTGCACACTCACTGCTGCCACAGTCCACCCAGAGCCTGCACAATCACGGCTGCCACAGTCCACCCAGAGCCTGCACAATCACGGCTGCCACAGTCCACCCAGAGCCTGCACAATCACTGCTGCCACAGTCCACCCAGAGCCTGCACAGTCACCGCTGCCACAGTCCATCCAGAGCCTGCACAGTCACCGCTGCCACAGTCCACCCAGAGCCTGCACAGTCACCGCTGCCACAGTCCACCCAGAGCCTGCACAATCACCGCTGCCACAGTCCACCCAGAGCCTGCACACTCACTGCTGCCACAGTCCACCCAGAGCCTGCACAATCACTGCTGCCACAGCCCACCCAGAGCCTGCACAATCACCGCTGCCACAGTCCACCCAGAGCCTGCACAATCAACGCTGCCACAGTCCACTCAGAGCCTGCACAATCACCGCTGCCACAGTCCACCAAGAGCCGAAACACTGCTGCTACAGTCCACCCAGAGCCTGCACAATCACCGCTGCCACAGTCCAGCCAGAGCCTGCACAATCACCGCTGCCACAGTCCACCCAGAGCCTGCACAATCACCGCTGCCACAGTCCACCCAGAGCCTGCACAATGACCGCTGCCACAGCCCACCCAGCGCCTGCACAATCACCACTGCCACAGTCCACCCAGAGCCTGCACAATCACTGCTGCCACAGTCCACCCAGAGCCTGCACAGTTACTGCTGCCACAGTCCTTACTGCGCCTGCACAATCCCTGCTGCCACAGTCCAGCCAGAGCCTGCACAGTCAAGACTGCCACAGTCCACCCAGAGCCTGCACACTCACCGCTGCCACAGTCCACCCAGAGCCTGCACAATCACCCCTGCCACAGTCCACCCAGAGTCTGCACAATCACCGCTGCCACATGGCAGCAGTCCACACAGAGCCTGCACAATCACTGCTGCCACAGTCCACCGCTGCCACAATCCACCCAGAGCCTGCAAAATCACAGCTGCCACAGTCCACCCAGAGCCTGCCTACTCACTGCTGCCACAGTCCACCCAGAGCCTGCACCATCACCGCTGCCGCTGTCCACCCAGAGCCTGCACAATCACCGCTGCCACAGTCCACCCAGAGCCTGCACAATCACCGCTGCCACAGTCCACCCAGAGCCTGCCTACTCACTGCTGCCACAGTCCACCCAGAGCATGCACAATCACCGCTGCCACAGTCCACCCAGAGCCTGCACACTCACTGCTGCCACAGTCCACCCCGAGCCTGCACACTCACTGCTGCCACAGTCCACCCAAAGCCTGCCCAGTCACCGCTGCCACAGTCGACCCAGAGCCTGCACAATCACGGCTGCCACAGTCCACCCAGAGTCTGCACAATCACTGCTACCACAGTCCACCCAGAGCTGGCACAATCACCGCTGCCACAATCCACCCAGAGCCTGCACAGTCACCGCTGCCACAGTCCACCCGGAGCAGGCACAATCACCTCTGCCACAGTCCACCCAGAGCCTGCACAATCACCGCTGCCACAGCCCACCCAGTGCCTGCACAGTCACCGCTGCCACAGTCCACCCGGAGCAGGCACAATCACCTCTGCCACAGTCCACCCAGAGCCTGCACAATCACCGCTGCCACAGTCCACCCAGAGTCTGCACAATCACTGCTACCACAGTCCACCCAGAGCCTGCCCAATCACCGCTGCCACAGTCCACCCAGAGCCTGCACAGTCACCGCTGCCACAGTCCACCCGGAGCAGGCACAATCACCGCTGCCACAGTCCACCCAGAGCCTGCACAATCACCGCTGCCACAGTGCAACAGTCCACCCAGAGCCTGCACAATCACTGCTGCCACAGTCCACCCAGAGCCTGCACAATCACCGCTGCCACAGTCCACCCAGAGCCTGCACAATCACCGCTGCCACAGTCCACCCAGAGCCTGCCTACTCACTGCTGCCACAGTCCACGCAGAGCCTGCACAATCACCGCTGCGACAATCCACCCAGAGCCTGCACAGTCACCGCTGCCACAGTCCACCCGGAACAGGCACAATCACCTCTGCCACAGTCCACCCAGAGCCTGCACAATCACCGCTGCCACAGCCCACCCAGTGCCTGCACAGTCACCGCTGCCACAGTCCACCTGGAGCAGGCACAATCACCTCTGCCACAGTCCACCCAGAGTCTGCACAATCACTGCTACCACAGTGCACCCAGAGCCTGCCCAATCACCGCTGCCACAGTCCACCCAGAGCCTGCACAGTCACCGCTGCCACAGTCCACCCGGAGCAGGCACAATCACCGCTGCCACAGTCCACCCAGAGCCTGCACAATCACCGCTGCCACAGTGCAACAGTCCACCCAGAGCCTGCACAATCACTGCTGCCACAGTCCACCCAGAGCCTGCACAATCACCGCTGCCACAGTCCACCCAGAGCCTGCACAATCACCGCTGCCACAGTCCACCCAGAGCCTGCCTACTCACTGCTGCCACAGTCCACGCAGAGCCTGCACAATCACCGCTGCCACAGTCCACCCAGAGCCTGCACACTCACCGCTGGCACAGTCCACCCAGAGCTTGCACAGTCACCGCTGCCACAGTCCACCCAGAGCCTGCACAATCACCGCTGCCACAGTCCACCCAGAGCCTGCACACTCACCGCTGCTACAGTCCACCCAGAGCCTGCACAATCACTGCTGCCACAGTCCACCCAGAGCCTGCACAATCACCGCTGCCACAGTCCACCCAGAGCCTGCACAATCACCGCTGCCACAGTCCACCCAGAGCCTGCCTACTCACTGCTGCCACAGTCCACCCAGAGCCTGCACAATCACCGCTGCCACAGTCCACCCAGAGCCTGCACACTCACTGCTGCCACAGTCCACCCAGAGCCTGCACACTCACTGGTGCCACAGTCCACCCAAAGCCTGCACAGTCACCGCTGCCACAACCACCCAGAGCCGAAACACTCACTGCTGCCACAGTCCACCCAAAGCCTGCACAGTCACCGCTGCCACAGTCCACCCAGAGCCGAAACACTCACCGCTGCCAGAGTCCACTCAGAGCCTGCACACTCACTGCTGCCACAGTCCACCCAAAGCCTGCACAGTCACCGCTGCCACAGTCCACCCAGAGCCGAAACACTCACTGCTGCCACAGTCCACCCAGAGCCGAAACACTCACCGCTGCCACAGTCCACCCAGAGCCTGCACAATCACCGCTGCCCCAGTCCACCCAGAGCCTGCACAATCACCCCTGCCACAGTCCACCCAGATCCTGCACAATCACCGCTGCCACAGTCCACCCAGAGCCTGCACAATCACCGCTGCCCCAGTCCACCCAGAGCCTGCACAATCACCGCTGCCCCAGTCCACCCAGAGCCTGCACAATCACCCCTGCCACAGTCCACCCAGAGCCTGCACAATCACCGCTGCCCCAGTCCACCCAGAGCCTGCACAATCACCGCTGCCCCAGTCCACCCAGAGCCTGCACAATCACCCCTGCCACAGTCCACCCAGAGCCTGCACAATCACCCCTGCCACAGTCCACCCAGATCCTGCACAATCACCGCTGCCACAGTCCACCCAGAGCCTGCACAATCACCCCTGCCACAGTCCACCCAGATCCTGCACAATCACCGCTGACCCAGTCCACCCGGAGCCTGCACAGTCAAAGCTGCCACAGTCCTTCTCATCAATGTACACTCTGCACGTGTGTGTTGACGCATTTGCTGTGACATTCACTGTTTGCTAAAACTGTGTATTGAGCAATGACGTGCCTTTATTGTTCATCAAAGGCTGTTCTTCAGTTGCTCTCTATGCTTCACAAACCATGTAAATTGGAATTTCTGGGTGCAGTGTTGAGTGAAGTACACATCAAGACATGTCTCCAAAATGGCTGATGTAGGGATTTCTGTGTACACAAGAGAAGGCTGATGAGGGAAGGAATATGCAGTGAACTCAGATTCAGAATTGACAGGGAAACTGAGTTGGTAAATGAGCCACTTGCCAAAGTGTCACACACTGAGGTGGAACAGTCCAGTCCTTGGCTCCAGGATGTCATGAGTTGACCCTGCCATAGGTCTGTCCAGTGTGATCAGGAGTGCAAGCTCTCTGGTGTGGCCCCAGCCTCTCGTCTTTAGATGTCTCTCCTGGTCCATGCTGTCCTGTGTGGTCCTGGTTTCAAGCTCTCTGGTCTGGTCCCGGCCTCACGTCTTTAGATGTCGCTCCTGGTCCATGCTGTCCTGTGTGGTCCTGGTTTCAAGCTCTCTGGTGTGGTCCACGGCCTCACGTCTTTAGATGTCTCTCCTGGTCCATGCTGTCCTGTGTGGTCCTGGTTTCAAGCTCTCTGGTGTGGTCCTGGCCTCACGTCTTTAGATGTCTCTCCTGGTCCATGCTGTCCTGTGTGGTCCTGGTTTCAAGCTCTCTGGTGTGGTCCTGGCCTAACGTCTTTAGATGTCTCTCCTGGTCCATGCTGTCCTGTGTGGTCCTGGTTTCAAGCTCCCTGGTGCGGTCCCAGCCTCACGTCTTTAGATGTCTCTCCTGGACCATGCTGTCCCCTGTGGTCCTGGTTTCAAGCTCTCTGGTGCGGTCCCAGCTTCACGTCTTTAGATGTCTCTCCTGGTCCATGCTGTCCTGTGTGGTCCTGGTTTCAAGCTCTCTGGTGTGGTCCCCGGCCTCACGTCTTTAGATGTCTCTCCTGGTCCATGCTGTCCTGTGTGGTCCTGGTTTCAAGCTCTCTGGTGTGGTCCACGGCCTCACGTCTTTAGATGTCTCTCCTGGGACCATGCTGTCCTGTGTGGTCCTGGTTTCAAGCTCTCTGGTGTGGTCCCAGCCTCACGTCTTTAGATGTCGCTCCTGGAACCATGCTGTCCTGTGTGGTCCTGGTTTCACTCTCTCTGGTGTGGTCCCCGGCCTCACGTCTTTAGATGTCTCTCCAGGTCCATGCTGTCCTGTGTGGTCCTGGTTTCAAGCTCTCTGGTGTGGTCCCCGGCCTCACGTCTTTAGATGTCGCTCCTGGGACCATGCTGTCCTGTGTGGTCCTGGTTTCAGGCTCTCTGGTGCGGTCCCAGCCTCACGTCTTTAGATGTCGCTCCTGGGACCATGCTGTCCTGTGTGGTCCTGGTTTCACGCTCTCTGGTGTGGTCCCAGCCTCACGTCTTTAGATGTCGCTCCTGGACCATGCTGTCCTGTGTGGTCCTGGTTTCACGCTCTCTGATGTGGTCCCTGGCCTCACGTCTTTAGATGTCTCTCCTGGACCATGCTGTCCCGTGTGGTCCTGGTTTCAAGCTCTCTGGTGCGGTCCCCGGCCTCACGTCTTTAGATGTCTCTCCTGGACCACGCTGTCCTGTGTGGTCCTGGTTTCGAGCTCTGTGGTGCGGTTCCAGCCTCACGTCTTTATATGTCGCTCCTGGACCATGCTGTCCTGTGTGGTCCTGGTTACAAGCTCTCTGGTGTGTCCCCGGCCTCACGTCTTTAGATGTCTCTCCTGGTCCATGCTGTCCTGTGTGGTCCTGGTTTCAAGCTCTCTGGTGTGATCCCAGCCTCACGTCTTTAGATGTCTCTCCTGGTCCATGCTGTCCTGTGTGGTCCTGGTTTCAAGCTCTCTGGTGTGATCCCAGCCTCACGTCTTTAGATGTCACTCCTGGTGGTATGCTGTCCTGTGTGGTCCTGGTTTCAAGCTCTCTGGTGTGATCCCGGCCTCACGTCTTTAGATGTCGCTCCTGGGACCATGCTGTCCCGTGTGGTCCTGGTTTCAAGCTCTCTGGTGTGGTCCCGGCCTCACGTCTTTAGATGTCTCTCCTGGACCACGCTGTCCTGTGTGGCCCTGGTTTCAAGCTCTCTGGTGTGGTCCCGGCCTCACGTCTTTAGATGTCGCTCCTGGACCATGCTGTCCTGTGTGGTCCTGGTTTCAAGCTCTATGGTGCGGTCCCAGCCTCATGTCTTTAGATGTCTCTCCTGGACCATGCTGTCCCCTGTGGTCCTGGTTTCAAGCTCTCTGGTGTGGTCCCCAGCCTCACGTCTTTAGATGTCTCTCCTGGTCCATGCTGTCCGTGTGGTCCTGGTTTCAAGCTCTCTGGTGTGGTCCCAGCCTCACGTCTTTAGATGTCGCTCCTGGTCCATGCTGTCCTGTGTGGTCCTGGTTTCCAGCTCTCTGGTGTGGTCCCAGCCTCACATCTTTAGATGTCGCTCCTGGTCCATGCTGTCCTGTGTGGTCCTGGTTTCACGCTCTCTGGTGCGGTCCTGGCCTCACGTCTTTAGATGTCTCTTCTGGACCATGCTGTCCTGTGTGGTCCTGGTTTCAAGCTCTCTGGTGTGGTCCCGGCCTCACGTCTTTAGATGTCTCTCCTGGTCCATGCTGTCCTGTGTGGTCCTGGTTTCAAGCTCCCTGGTGTGGTCCCCGGCCTCACGTCTTTAGATGTCTCTCCTGGACCATGCTGTCCTGTGTGGTCCTGGTTTCAAGCTCTCTCTGGTGTGGTCCCAGCCTCACGTCTTTAGATGTCTCTCCTGGTCCATGCTGTCCGTGTGGTCCTGGTTTCAAGCTCTCTGGTGTGGTCCCAGCCTCACGTCTTTAGATGTCTCTCCTGGACCATGCTGTCATGTGTGATCCTGGTTTCAAGCTCTCTGGTGTGGTCCCGGCCTCACGTCTTTAGATGTCTCTCCTGGTCCATGCTATCCTGTGTGGTCCTGGTTTCACGCTCTCTGGTGTGGTCCCAGCCTCACGTCTTTAGATGTCTCTTCTGGACCATGCTGTCCTGTGTGGTCCTGGTTTCAAGCTCTCTGGTGTGGTCCCGGCCTCACGTCTTTAGATGTCTCTTCTGGTCCATGCTGTCCTGTGTGGTCCTGGTTTCAAGCTCTCTGGTGTGGTCCCAGCCTCACGTCTTTAGATGTCACTCCTGGACCATGATGTCCTGTGTGGTCCTGGTTTCAAGCTCTCTGGTGTGGTCCCAGCCTCACGTCTTTAGATGTCTCTCCTGGTCCATGCTGTCCTGTGTGGTCCTGGTTTCAAGCTCCCTGGTGTGGTCCCAGCCTCACGTCTTTAGATGTCTCTCCTGGACCATGCTGTCCAGTGTGGTCCTGGTTTCAAGCTCTCTGGTGTGGTCCCAGCCTCACGTCTTTAGATGTCGCTCCTGGTCCATGCTGTCCTGTGTGGTCCTGGTTTCCAGCTCTCTGGTGTGGTCCCAGCCTCACATCTTTAGATGTCGCTCCTGGTCCATGCTGTCCTGTGTGGTCCTGGTTTCACGCTCTCTGGTGCGGTCCTGGCCTCACGTCTTTAGATGTCTCTTCTGGACCATGCTGTCCTGTGTGGTCCTGGTTTCAAGCTCTCTGGTGTGGTCCCGGCCTCACGTCTTTAGATGTCTCTCCTGGTCCATGCTGTCCTGTGTGGTCCTGGTTTCAAGCTCCCTGGTGTGGTCCCCGGCCTCACGTCTTTAGATGTCTCTCCTGGTCCATGCTGTCCTGTGTGGTCCTGGTTTCAAGCTCTCTCTGGTGTGGTCCCAGCCTCACGTCTTTAGATGTCTCTCCTGGTCCATGCTGTCCGTGTGGTCCTGGTTTCAAGCTCTCTGGTGTGGTCCCGGCCTCACGTCTTTAGATGTCTCTCCTGGTCCATGCTGTCCTGTGTGGTCCTGGTTTCACGCTCTCTGGTGTGGTCCCAATCTTACGTCTTTAGATGTCGCTCCTGGGACCATGCTGTCCTGTGTGGTCCTGGTTTCAAGCTCTCTGGTGTGGTCCCAGCCTCACTTCTTTAGATGTCACTCCTGGACCATGATGTCCTGTGTGGTCCTGGTTTCAAGCTCTCTGGTGTGGTCCCAGCCTCACGTCTTTAGATGTCTCTCCTGGTCCATGCTGTCCCGTGTGGTCCTGGTTTCAAGCTCCCTGGTGTGGTCCCAGCCTCACGTCTTTAGATGTCTCTCCTGGACCATGCTGTCCAGTGTGGTCCTGGTTTCAAGCTCTCTGGTGCCGTCCCAGCCTCACGTCTTTAGATGTCTCTCCTGGACCATGCTGTCCTGTGTGGTCCTGGTTTCGAGCTCTCTGGTGTGGTCCCAGCCTCACGTCTTTAGATGTCTCTCCTGGACCATGCTGTCCTGTGTGGTCCTGGTTTCAAGCTCTCTGGTGCGGTCCCAGCCTCACGTCTTTAGATGTCTCTCCGGGGACCATGCTGTCCTGTGTGGTCCTGGTTTCAAGCACTCTGGTGCGGTCCCAGCCTCACGTCTTTAGATGTCTCTCCTGGTCCATGCTGTCCCGTGTGGTCCTGGTTTCAAGCTCTCTGGTGTGGTCCCCGGCCTCACGTCTTTAGATGTCTCTCCTGGTCCATGCTGTCCCGTGTGGTCCTGGTTTCAAGCTCTCTGGTGTGGTCCCAGCCTCACGTCTTTAGATGTCGCTCCTGGGACCATGCTGTCCTGTGTGGTCCTGGTTTCAAGCTCTCTGGTGTGGCCCCGGCCTCACGTCTTTAGATGTCTCTCCTGGACCATGCTGTCCTGTGTGGTCCTGGTTTCAAGCTCTCTGGTGCGGTCCCGGCCTCACGTCTTTAGATGTCTCTCCTGGACCATGCTGTCCTGTGTGGTCCTGGTTTCAAGCTCTCTGGTGTGGTCCCTGGCCTCACGTCTTTAGTTGTCTCTCCTGGTCCATGCTGTCCTGTGTGGTCCTGGTTTCAAGCTCTCTGGTGTGGTCCCGGCCTCACGTCTTTAGATGTCTCTCCGGGGACCATGCTGTCCTGTGTGGTCCTGGTTCGAGCTCTCCGGTGTGGTCCCAGCCTCACGTCTTTAGATGTCTCTCCTGGTCCATGCTGTCCCATGTGGTCCTGGTTTCAAGCTCTCTGGTGTGGTCCCCGGCCTCACGTCTTTAGATGTCTCTCCTGGTCCATGCTGTCCCGTGTGGTCCTGGTTTCAAGCTCTCTGGTGTGGTCCCAGCCTCACGTCTTTAGATGTCGCTCCTGGGACCATGCTGTCCTGTGTGGTCCTGGTTTCAAGCTCTCTGGTGCAGTCCCAGCCTCACGTCTTTAGATGCCTCTCCTGGTCCATGCTGTCCTGTGTGGTCCTGGTTTCAAGCTCTCTGGTGTGGTCCCAGCCTCACGTCTTTAGATGTCTCTGCTGGGACCATGCTGTCCTGTGTGGTCCTGGTTTCAAGCTCTCTGGTGTGGTCCCAGCCTCACGTCTTTAGATGTGGCTCCTGGTCCATGCTGTCCTGTGAGGTCCTGGTTTCAAGCTCTCTGGTGTGGTCCCTCACGTCTTTAGATGTCTCTCCTGGTCCATGCTGTCCTGTGCGGTCCTGGTTTCACGCTCTCTGGTGTGGTCCTCGGCCTCACGTCTTTAGATGTTGCTCCTGGGACCATGCTGTCCAGTATGGTCCTGGTTTCAAGCTCTCTGGTGCGGTCCCAGCCTCACGTCTTTAGATGTCTCTCCTGGTCCATGCTGTCCTGTGTGGTCCTGGTTTCACGCTCTCTGGTCTGGTCCCCGGCCTCAAGTCTTTAGATGTCGCTCCTGGGACCATCCTGTCCCGTGTGGTCCTGGTTTCAAGCTCTCTGGTGCGGTCCCTGGCCTCACGTCTTTAGATGTCTCTCCTGGGATCATGCTGTCCTGTGTCGTCCTGGTTTCAAGCTCTCTGGTGTGGTCCCAGCCTCACGTCTTTAGATGTCTCTCCTGGTCCATGCTGTCCTGTGTGGTCCTGGTTTCACGCTCTCTGGTCTGGTCCCCGGCCTCAAGTCTTTAGATGTCGCTCCTGGGACCATGCTGTCCCGTGTGGTCCTGGTTTCAAGCTCTCTGGTGCAGTCCCAGCCTCACGTCTTTAGATGTCTCTCCTGGTCCATGCTGTCCTGTGAGGTCCTGGTTTCAAGCTCTCTGGTGTGATCCCAGCCTCACGTCTTTAGATGTCTCTCCTGGTCCATGCTGTCCTGTGTGGTCCTGGTTTCACGCTCTCTGGTGTGGTCCTGGCCTCACGTCTTTAGATGTCTCTCCTGGTCCATGCTGTCCTGTGCGGTCCTGGTTTCACGCTCTCTGGTGTGGTCCTCGGCCTCACGTCTTTAGATGTCGCTCCTGGGACCATGCTGTCCAGTGTGGTCCTGGTTTCAAGCTCTCTGGTGTGGTCCCAGCCTCACGTCTTTAGATGTCTCTCCTGGTCCATGCTGTCCTGTGTGGTCCTGGTTTCGACCTCTCTGGTGTGGTCCCAGTCTTACGTCTTTAGATGTCTCTCCTGGTCCATGCTGTCCTGTGTGGTCCTGGTTTCGACCTCTCTGGTGTGGTCCCAGTCTTACGTCTTTAGATGTCTCTCCTGGTCCATGCTGTCCTGTGTGGTCCTGGTTTCAAGCTCTGTGGTGTGGTCCTGGCCTCACGTCTTTAGATGTCGCTCCTGGGTCCATGCTGTCCCGTGTGGTCCTGGTTTCCAGCTCTCTGGTGTGGTCCCAGCCTCACGTCTTTAGATGTCTCTCCTGGTCCATGCTGTCCTGTGTGGTCCTGGTTTCAAGCTCTCTGGTGTGGTCCCGGCCTCACGTCTTCAGATGTCGCTCCTGGGACCATGCTGTCCCGTGTGGTCCTGGTTTCAAGCTCTCTGGTGCGGTCCCAGCCTCACGTCTTTAGATGTCTCTCCTGGACCATGCTGTCCTGTGTGGTCCTGGTTTCAAGCTCTCTGGTGTGGTCCCAGCCTCACGTCTTTAGATGTCGTTCCTGGTCCATGCTGTCCTCTGTGGTCCTGGTTTCAAGCTCTCTGGTGTGGTCCAGGCCTCACGTCTTTAGATGTCACTCCTGGGACCATGCTGTCCTGTGTGGTCCTGGTTTCAGCTCTCTGGTGTGGTTCCCAGCCTCACGTCTTTAGATGTCACTCCTGGGACCATGCTGTCCTGTGTGGTCCTGGTTTCAAGCTCTCTGGTCTGGTACCGGCCTCACGTCTTTAGATGTCGCTCCTGGTCCATGCTGTCTGTGTGGTTCTGGTTTCAAGCTCTCTGGTGCGGTCCCAGCCTCACGTCTTTAGATGTCTCTTCTGGTCCATGCTGTCCTGTGTGGTCCTGGTTTCAAGCTCTCTGGTGTGGTCCCGGCCTCACGTCTTTAGATGTCTCTCCTGGTCCATGCTGTCCCGTGTGGTCCTGGTTTCTAGCTCTCTGGTGCGGTCCTGGCCTCACGTCTTTAGATGTCTCTCCTGGGACCATGCTGTCCTGTGTGGTCCTGGTTTCAAGCTCTCTGGTGCGGTGTGGAGGCCTGCTATGACCTGCTGTGATGCAGAAGAGATGACCCTTGACAGAGATGTGGCCTGGAGGCCTGCTACGACCTGCTGTGATGCAGAAGAGATGACCCCTGACAGAGATGTGGCCTGGAGGCCTGCTACGACCTGTTGTGATGCAGAAGAGATGACCCTTGACAGAGATGTGGCCTGTAGGCCTGCTATGACCTGCTGTGATGGAGAAGAGATGTCCCTTGACAGAGATGTGGACTGGTGGCCTGCTATGACCTGCTGTGATGGAGAAGAGATGTCCCTTGACAGAGATGTGGACTGGTGTCCTGATATGGCCTGCTGTGATGGAGAAGAGATGTCCCTTGACAGAGATGTGGACTGGTGGCCTGCTATGACCTGATGTGATGGAGAAGAGATGTCCCTTGACAGAGATGTGGACTGGTGGCCTGCTATGACCTGCTGTGATGGAGAAGAGATGTCCCTTGACAGAGATGTGGACTGGTGGCCTGCTATGACCTGCTGTGATGCAGAAGAGATGACCCTTGACAGAGATGTGGACTGGTGGCCTGCTACGACCTGCTGTGATGCAGAAGAGATGACCCCTGACAGAGATGTGGCCTGGAGGCCTGCTACGACCTGTTGTGATGCAGAAGAGATGACCCTTGACAGAGATGTGGCCTGTAGGCCTCCTATGACCTGCTGTGATGGAGAAGAGATGTCCCTTGACAGAGATGTGGACTGGTGGCCTGCTATGACCTGCTGTGATGGAGAAGAGATGTCCCTTGACAGAGATGTGGACTGGTGGCCTGCTATGACCTGCTGTGATGGAGAAGAGATGTCCCTTGACAGAGATGTGGACTGGTGGCCTGCTATGACCTGCTGTGATGCAGAAGAGAGGACCCCTGACAGAGATGTGGCCTGTAGGCCTGCTACGACCTGCTGTGATGCAGAAGAGATGACCCCTGATAGAGATGTGGCCTGGAGGCCTGCTACGACCTGTTGTGATGCAGAAGAGATGACCCTTGACAGAGATGTGGCCTGTAGGCCTGCTATGACCTGCTGTGATGGAGAAGAGATGTCCCTTGACAGAGATGTGGACTGGTGGCCTGCTATGACCTTCTGTGATGGAGAAGAGATGTCCCTTGACAGAGATGTGGACTGGTGGCCTGATATGGCCTGCTGTGATGGAGAAGAGATGTCCCTTGACAGAGATGTGGACTGGTGGCCTGCTATGACCTGCTGTGATGGAGAAGAGATGTCCCTTGACAGAGATGTGGACTGGTGGCCTGCTATGACCTGCTGTGATGGAGAAGAGATGTCCCTTGACAGAGATGTGGACTGGTGGCCTGCTATGACCTGCTGTGATGGAGAAGAGATGACCCCTGACAGAGATGTGGCCTGTAGGCCTGCTATGACCTGCTGTGATGGAGAAGAGATGACCCTTGACAGAGATGTGGCCTGTAGGCCTGCTATGACCTGCTGTGATGCAGAAGAGATGACCCCTGACAGAGATGTGGACTGGTGGCCTGCTATGACCTGCTGTGATGGAGAAGAGATGTCCCTTGACAGAGATGTGGACTGGTGGCCTGCTATGACCTGCTGTGATGGAGAAGAGATGACCCCTGACAGAGATGTGGCCTGTAGGCCTGCTATGACCTGCTGTGATGGAGAAGAGATGACCCTTGACAGAGATGTGGCCTGTAGGCCTGCTATGACCTGCTGTGATGCAGAAGAGATGACCCCTGACAGAGATGTGGACTGGTGGCCTGCTATGACCTGCTGTGATGGAGAAGAGATGACCCTTGACAGAGATGTGGCCTGTAGGCCTGCTATGACCTGCTGTGATGCAGAAGAGATGACCCCTGACAGAGATGTGGACTGGAGGCCTGCTATGACCTGCTGTGATGGAGAAGAGATGTCCCTTGACAGAGATGTGGACTGGTGGCCTGCTATGACCTGCTGTGATGGAGAAGAGATGTCCCTTGACAGAGATGTGGACTGGTGGCCTGCTATGACCTGCTGTGATGGAGAAGAGATGTCCCTTGACAGAGATGTGGACTGGTGGCCTGCTATGACCTGCTGTGATGCAGAAGAGATGACCCCTGACAGAGATGTGGACTGGAGGCCTGCTATGACCTGCTGTGAGGGAGGAGAGATTACCTTTGGCAGAGTCCACCCATCTGACGTGTGAGAGGTGGATGATGTCATAGGATGGGTGTGAGAGCAGCCGGCTGTGCCCCCTTGAACTCTCACCCCCATGCTCTGACCACCCAGCAGATCCAGTCACCCACTCCACCCAGGAGAAGTTGTGCCACCGATTATGCTTCTGTACTTTGATCACAACTAGGTGCCCCGTCTTCGTGAAAACTCAATCAGGGGCCCACCTTATATTGGGGTGAAGGGGGTGGGTCTCCCCATGGCCAAGGACCCTACAGGGTTCCATCTCCGCATAGCATTTTCAAGTCTCCTGGGAGGTGGCACCTCCCTCCGGGCCTGTGTGGGGTCTGATTCCACTTGTGCAGTTTGTGTGCTCGCCGAGTGCATTCTGGGTTCTGTAGTCCTGGCATGCATTCATGAATCTATTGAAATTAATGATTTGTAGGTGAAAAGTTCAGGACGGGCTGCAGTGCCGCTGGCGACCTAGAGAGAGATGGTCGCCCTGGCATTGCCCACCTGCCACCCCTCACTGGTAGCCATTGATGAAAGGCAGTTGGCTAGGGTGACCAGACGTCCCAGGTTTGCTCGCAGTGTCGCAGTTTTTCACCAGCTGTCCCAGCAGATTTCTGCCATTTTGTCTCATGTCCCGGTGTTTAGAGGGAGTCGACTGAAAACAGTGAGAGGCTCTGATTGGCTGTTCCAAAGCTTTGCTAGTTAGCAACTGTTATTAGTAAGCAATTTCATGAATAGGTATGACTTTGGTTGTAGAAATGACATTTTATTTCCTTTCTTAATGCATCTTCTGTGATCCTATGTTGATGGCAGCTGTCATTCTGTGGGTGAAACATTGCAATCCTTCTTTTTTTCCCAAATGACCCGGTTTTTTGTTCTCAAGATCTGGTCACCCTACCCTTGGCAATGATGCAGGTGAAACATACCTGCCAACTCACACGGTGCCACCTTTTGACACACGATATTGAGGAGCTGAAATCACACGGTGGCAGCGAAAACAAGCAGAGAAACACGGTAAACAGAGGATTTCCAGCTTGTTTTCAGAGACTTTGAACTACTGATGTCCATTAAGAGGCGCGAAAACACCCCAGGACAAGGGCTCAGCCTCAGCAAGCTTTTTCTCTGGTTTTGGAAGGGGCTGATGGGGGGAGCGGGGGCAAAAGTACCTCTCAGGTGCCTTGGGAGCACAATGACACGCGCCTTACCATCCTCACATCATGGAAATTCTGTCTTTGTTCAGTTTTCCCTATTTTTGGCTAGATGTTAATATGGGCGTCCCTTGCTTCCTAAAAAAAAATTCTGTCTTTGTTGGCAGGTCTGGTGATATTTGGTGCATATGTTTCTCTGTGTGTTTGTCTTTCGTCCATGTTTCTGCAAGTTTGTATGTGCGTGTTTTGAGTATGTTTATATGTGTGTGTGTGTGTGTTTTTGTATATGTTTCTATGTGGGTGTGTGTTTCGAGTATGTTTCTGTGTGTGCGCATCTGTGTGTTTCATGTGTTTCTATGTGTTGTGTGTGTGAGTGTGTGTGCATGTTTGCGTTTGTGTATTTGTGTCTTTCTAGTATGTTTTTGTGTGTGTGTTTTGTGTATGTTTCTATGTGTGTGTGTTTCGTGTGTGTTTCTATGTGTGTGTGGTTCGTGTATGTTTCTGTGTGAGTGAGTTTCAAGTATGTTTCTACGTGTGTGTCTTTCGAGTATGTTTCTGTCTGTGCCCGCAAGTTTGTGTGTGCATGTGTGTGTTTTGTGTATGTTTCTGTATGTTCACGTCTGTGTGTTTCAGCTATGTTTCTGTGTTGTGTGTGTGTATGTGTGCGTGTGTGTGTGCATGTGTGTTAGGTGTATGTTTCTGTGTGTGTGTTTTGTGTATATTTCTGTGTGTGTGTTTGTGTGTGTTTCATGTATGTTTCTATGTGTGCGTGTGTGTCTTTCGTGCATGTTTCCGTGTCTGTTTTTTGTTTCTTTCTATTTGTGTGCTTGTTTCGTGGATGTTTCTGTGTGTGCACGTCTGTGTGTTTCATGTATGTTTCCATGTGTTGTGTGTGTGAGTGTGTGTGCATGTTTGCGTGTGTGCATTTGTGTGTTTCTAGTATGTTTTTGTGTGTGTGTGTTTTGTGTATGTTACTATGTGTGTATTTCGTGTGTGTTTCTATGTGTGTGTGTGTTTTGTGTATGTTTCGATGTGTGTGTGTGTTTCGTGTATGTTTCTATGTGTGTGTGTGTTTCAAGTATGTTTCTATGTGTGTGTGTTTTAAGTATGTTTCTGTCTGTGCTCGCAAGTTTGTGTGTGCATGTATGTGTTTTGTGTATGTTTCTGTATGTGCACGTCTGTGTTATTCAGCTATGTTTCTGTGTTGTGTGTGTGTGTATGTGTGCATGTGTGTGTGCATGTGTTTTAGGTGTATGTTTCTGTGTGTGTGTTTTGTGTATATTTCTCTGTGTGTGTTTGTGTGTGTGGGTGTTTCATGTATGTTTCTCTGTGTGCGTGTGTGTCTTTCGTGCATGTTTCTGTGTCTGCTTTGTTTCTTTCTATTTTTGTGCGTGTTTCGTGGATGTTTCTGTGTGTGCACGTCTGTGTGTTTCATGTATGTTTCCATGTGTTGTGTGTGTGCATGTTTGCGTGTGTGCATTTGTGTGTTTCTAGTATGTTTGTGTGTGTGTTTGTATGTCTGTGTTTCGTGCATGTTTCTGTGTGTGCGCATGTGTGTGTTTCCTGGAGGGATACTTTGTGTGTCTGTATGTGTTGTTGTGTTTGTTTGTTTGTGTCTGTGTGCGCTGTGTGCTTCTGCGTGCACCTTAGTGTGTGTCTGGCTGTTAGTGCCTCTTTGCCTGACTACATGTTGACACTGTGCCTGGTTCATTAATGGCCCGGCTCCTGAGCGGGCCTGGGGTGATAGAGAGACGCTCTCTTGTTATCTGGGAGCATTTAACAGGTGCATCGATTTCTTGCTTGTAAATCTCAAGCCAGGACACGGTGCTGCGATTAACACCGCAAAGTGAACCGGCCTCAGACATGGATAGAGGGCTGCTGGGCGCCGAGCAACAAGCAGGCAGCAGACGAAGATGTATTGAATTTTATAATCACTGTTTCTACATCGGACGAAAAACACTATTAATGCTGCAGAGAAACCTGTGCCGGCTTCGCGCCCGGCCACGTGACACCGTAAGTGATACCTGCAAAAGAATCAATTGATGGTCGGAATGCTAGACAATGCAAACATTCAACCCCAGTCACAAAGATCTGGGTTTAATCCACCATTCTTTTGCTCACCACACCACCCCAGTTTGGACCCAGCCATATGCAAATCAGGCTTGACCCTGTTCCTTGTGGGAACAGTCAAGCCCGAACTGCCAAGCCAGGTCCTCCCTGGACCGGAAACAAGCCTCCTGGGACCGGTTTCAGGGCATCACCCTTCTTCAGCCAGGCTATCTTGAATCCAGTGGTGTAGTGAGCACGGGACCCATGTCTGGGCATACCCTTTCCACTTAGGGCAACATATGCAAAAGAAACAATTGATGGACGGAATGCTGGACAATGCAAACATTCAACCCCAGTCACAAAGATCTGGGTTTAATCCACCATTCTTTTGCTCACCACACCACCCCAGTTTGGACCCAGCCATATGCAAATCAGGCTTGACCCTGTTCCTTGTGGGAACAGTCAAGCCCGAACTGCCAAGCCAGGTCCTCCCTGGACCGGAAACAAGCCTCCTGGGACCGGTTTCAGGGCATCACCCTTCTTCGGCCAGGCTATCTTGAATCCAGTGGTGTAGTGAGCACGGGACCCATGTCTAGGCATACCCTTTCCACTTAGGGCAACATATGCAAAAGAAACAATTGATGGACGGAATGCTGGACAATGCAAACATTCACCCCCAGACACAAAGATCCACTCCAGTTTAGACCCAGCCATATGCAAATCATGCTTGACCCTGTTCCTTGTGGGAACAGTCCAGCCCGAACTGTTCTGCATTCTGTCCATCAACTGTTGTTTTTGCATTTGTCACCCCGAGTGGGACGGGTATGCTCAGACATGAGTCCCGTGCTCTCCATGCCACTGGAATCAAGCTATCCTGGCTGATGAGGGCTGAAAGCCCGAAACCGGTCCTAGGATGCTTGTTTCCAGTCCAGGGAGGACCAGGCTTGGCAGTTCTGGCTGGACTGTTCCCATGGGTCACAGGGTCAAGACTGATTTGCATATGGCTAGGTTCAAACTGGAATCGCATGGTGAGCAAAAAAACGATGGATTTAGGCCCAGATCTCTGTACTGGGGTGAATGTATGACATTGTTCTGCATTCTGTCCATCAATTGTTGTCTTTTCATTTGTCACCCTGAGTGGGCCGGGTATGCTCAGACGTGAGTCCCGTGCTCTCCATGCCACTGGAATCAAGCTATCCTGGCGGATGAGGGCTGAAAGCCCAAAACCGGTCCTAGGATGCTTGTTTCCAGTCCAGGCTTGACAGTTCTGGCTGGACTGTTCCCATGGGGCAAAGGGTCAGGACTGATTTGCACATGGCTGGGTTCAAACTGGAATGGCATGGTGAGCAAAAAAAGATGAATTTAGGCCCAGATGTCTGTACTGGGGTGAATGTATGACATTGTCCATCAACTGTTGTTTTTGCAACCGTAAGTGATACCAGTATCGGGCCGGGCTTGTCCCAGGTGACCGGGACATCAGCCCCGCCCATGGTGTCTGTCCCGCTGTCACCAGACAGACGTCTACGGGCTCTACGCGCTCCCGCGTCTGCATCCCTGGGACGTGGCATCCGACGGCTGAGGGGGCATGTCTCTCGGCCTGGTGCCCCGACCCGGGTGTCCTGGTTTACTCTGTCTCCTCAGTGGGCCCTGGGGCCCGACCCTTGTGTCCTGGTTTACTCTCTCTCCTCGGTGGGCCCCGGGGCCCGACCCTTGTGTCCTGGTTTACTCTCTCTCCTCGGTGGGCCCGGGGCCCGACCCTTGTGTCCTGGTTTACTCTCTCTCCTCGGTGGGCCCGGGGCCCGACCCTTGTGTCCTGGTTTACTCTCTCTCCTCGGTGGGCCCGGGGCCCGACCCTTGTGTCCTGGTTTACTCTGTCTCCTCGGTGTGCCCCGGGCCCCGACCCTGTGTCCTGGTTTACTCTGTCTCCTCAGTGGACCCTGGTACCCCGACCCTTGTGTCCTGGTTTAGTCTATCTCCTCAGTGGGCCCTGGGGCCCGACCCTTGTGTCCTGGTTTACTCTCTCTCCTCGGTGGGCCCGGGGCCCGACCCTTGTGTCCTGGTTTACTCTGTCTCCTCGGTGTGCCCCGGGCCCCGACCCTTGTGTCCTGGTTTACTCTGTCTCCTCAGTGGGCCCCGGGGCCCCCGACCCTTGTATCCTGGTTTACTCTGTCTCCTCAGTGTGCCCCGGGCCCCGACCCTTGTGTCCTGGTTTACTCTATCTCCTCAGTGGGCCCCGGCCCCGACCCTTGGGTCCTGGTTTACTCTATCTCCTCAGTGGACCCAGGGCCCGGCCCTTGTGTCCGGGTTTACTCTCTCTCCTCGGTGGGCCCGGGGCCCGACCCTTGTGTCCTGGTTTACTCTCTCTCCTCGGTGGGCCCGGGGCCCGACCCTTGTGTCCTGGTTTACTCTCTCTCCTCGGTGGGCCCGGGGCCCGACCCTTGTGTCCTGGTTTACTCTGTCTCCTCGGTGTGCCCCGGGCCCCGACCCTGTGTCCTGGTTTACTCTGTCTCCTCAGTGGACCCTGGTACCCCGACCCTTGTGTCCTGGTTTAGTCTATCTCCTCAGTGGGCCCTGGGGCCCGACCCTTGTGTCCTGGTTTACTCTCTCTCCTCGGTGGGCCCGGGGCCCGACCCTTGTGTCCTGGTTTACTCTGTCTCCTCGGTGTGCCCCGGGCCCCGACCCTTGTGTCCTGGTTTACTCTGTCTCCTCAGTGGGCCCCGGGGCCCCCGACCCTTGTATCCTGGTTTACTCTGTCTCCTCAGTGTGCCCCGGGCCCCGACCCTTGTGTCCTGGTTTACTCTATCTCCTCAGTGGGCCCCGGCCCCGACCCTTGGGTCCTGGTTTACTCTATCTCCTCAGTGGACCCAGGGCCCGGCCCTTGTGTCCGGGTTTACTCTGTTTCCTCGGTGGGCCCTGGTACCCTGACCCTTGTGTCCTGGTTTACTCTGTCTCCTCAGTGGTCCCCGGGGCCCGACCCTGTGTCCTGGTTTACTCTGTCTCCTCAGTGGACCCAGGGCCCGGCCCTTGTGTCCGGGTTTACTCTGTTTCCTCGGTGGGCCCTGGTACCCTGACCCTTGTGTCCTGGTTTACTCTGTCTCCTCAGTGGGCCCCGGGGCCCAGCCCTTGTGTCCTGGTTTACTCTGTTTCCTCAGTGGGCCCCGGGGCCCGGCCCTTGTGTCCTGGTTTACTCTTTCTCCTCGGTGGGCCCCGGGCCCCGACCCTTGTGTCCTGGTTTACTCTCTCTCCTCGGTGGGCCCCGGGGCCCGACCCTTGTGTTCTGGTTTACTCTGTCTCCTTAGTAGGCCCCGGGTCCCGACCCTTGTGTCCTGGTTTACTCTCTCTCCTCGGTGGGCCCGGGCCCAGTCCTTGTGTTCTGGTTTACTCTGTCTCCTCAGTGGGCCCCGGGGCCCGGCCCTTGTGTCCTGGTTTACTCTCTTTCCTCTGTGGGCCCCGGGCCCCGACCCTTGTGTCCTGGTTTACTCTCTCTCCTCGGTGGGCCCCGGGGCCCGACCCTTGTGTTCTGGTTTACTCTGTCTCCTTAGTAGGCCCCGGGTCCCGACCCTTGTGTCCTGGTTTACTCTCTCTCCTCGGTGGGCCCGGGGCCCAGTCCTTGTGTTCTGGTTTACTCTGTCTCCTCAGTGGGCCCCGGGGCCCGGCCCTTGTGTCCTGGTTTACTCTCTCTCCTCGGTGGGCCCCGGGCCCCGACCCTTGTGTCCTGGTTTACTCTCTCTCCTCGATGGGCCCCGGGGCCCGACCCTTGTGTTCTGGTTTACTCTGTCTCCTTAGTAGGCCCCGGGTCCCGACCCTTGTGTCCTGGTTTACTCTCTCTCCTAGGTGGGCCCGGGGCCCAGTCCTTGTGTTCTGGTTTACTCTGTCTCCTCGGTGGGCCCCGGGCCCCGACCCTTGTGTCCTGGTTTACTCTGTCTCCTTAGTAGGCCCCGGGTCCCGACCCTTGTGTCCTGGTTTACTCTGTCTCCTCAGTGGGCCCTGGGGCCCCAACCCTTGTGTCCTGGTTTACTCTCTCTCCTCAGTGGGCCCTGGGGCCCGACCCTTGTGTCCTGGTTTACTCTCTGTCCTCGGTGGGCCCCGGGGCCCGACCCCTGTGTCCTGGTTTACTCTGTCTCCTCAGTAGGCCCCGGGGCCCTGACCCCTGTGTCCTGGTTTACTCTCTCTCCTCAGTGGGCCCTGGGGCCCCAACCCTTGTGTCCTGGTTTACTCTCTCTCCTCAGTGGGCCCTGGGGCCCGACCCTTGTGTCCTGGTTTACTCTCTGTCCTCGGTGGGCCCCGGGGCCCGACCCCTGTGTCCTGGTTTACTCTGTCTCCTCAGTAGGCCCCGGGGCCCTGACCCCTGTGTCCTGGTTTAGTCTCTGTCTCCTCAGTGGGCCCCGGGGCCCAACCCTTGTGTCCTGGTTTACTCTGTCTCCTCAGTGCGCCCCGGGCCCCGACCCTTGTGTCCTGGTTTACTCTATCTCCTCAGTGGGCCCTGGGGCCCGACTCTTGTGTCCTGGTTTACTCTATCTCCTCAGTGGGCCCGGGGCCCGACCCATGTGTCCTGGTTTACTCTATCTCCTCGTGGGCCCCGGGGCCCTGACCCTTGTGTCCTGGTTTAGTCTATCTCCTCAGTGGGCCCCGGGGCCCGGCCCTTGTGTCCTGGTTTACTCTATCTCCTAGGTGGGCCCGGGGCCCGACCCATGTGTCCTGGTTTACTCTATCTCCTCGGTGTGCCCCGGGGCCCGGCCCTTGTGTCCTGGTTTACTCTCTCTCCTCAGTGGGCCCTGGGGCCCCGACCTTTGTGTCCTGGTTTACTCTATCTCCTCGGTGGGCCCGGGGTCCGACCCATGTGTCCTGGTTTACTCTATCTCCTCGGTGGGCCCCGGGGCCCTGACCCATGTGTCCTGGTTTAGTCTATCTCCTCAGTGGGCCCCGGGGCCCAGCCCTTGTGTCCTGGTTTACTCTATCTTCTCGGTGGGCCCGGGGCCCGACCCATGTGTCCTGGTTTACTCTATCTCCTCGGTGTGCCCCGGGGCCCGGCCCTTGTGTCCTGGTTTACTCTCTCTCCTCAGTGGGCCCTGGGGCCCCAACCCTTGTGTCCTGGTTTACTCTCTCTCCTCAGTGGGCCCTGGGGCCCCAACCCTTGTGTCCTGGTTTACTCTGTCTCCTCAGTGGGCCCTGGGGCCCAACCCTTGTGTCCTGGTTTACTCTGTCTCCTCGGTGGGCCCCGGGGCCCTGACCCTTGTGTCCTGGTTTACTCTGTCTCCTCGGTGGGCCCCGGGGCCCTGACCCTTGTGTCCTGGTTTACTCTCTCTCCTCAGTGGGCCCTGGGGCCCAACCCTTGTGTCCTGGTTTACTCTCTCTCCTCAGTGGGCCCTGGGGCCCGACCCTTGTGTCCTGGTTTACTCTCTGTCCTCGGTGGGCCCCGGGGCCCGACCCCTGTGTCCTGGTTTACTCTGTCTCCTCAGTAGGCCCCGGGGCCCTGACCCCTGTGTCCTGGTTTAGTCTCTGTCTCCTCAGTGGGCCCCGGGGCCCGACCCTTGTGTCCTGGTTTACTCTGTCTCCTCAGTGCGCCCCGGGCCCCGACCCTTGTGTCCTGGTTTACTCTATCTCCTCAGTGGGCCCTGGGGCCCGACTCTTGTGTCCTGGTTTACTCTATCTCCTCTGTGGGCCCGGGGCCCGACCCATGTGTCCTGGTTTACTCTATCTCCTCGGTGGGCCCCGGGGCCCTGACCCTTGTGTCCTGGTTTAGTCTATCTCCTCAGTGGGCCCCGGGGCCCGGCCCTTGTGTCCTGGTTTACTCTATCTCCTCGGTGGGCCCGGGGCCCGACCCATGTGTCCTGGTTTACTCTATCTCCTCGGTGTGCCCCGGGGCCCGGCCCTTGTGTCCTGGTTTACTCTCTCTCCTCAGTGGGCCCTGGGGCCTCGACCCTTGTGTCCTGGTTTACTCTATCTCCTCGGTGGGCCCGGGGCCCGACCCATGTGTCCTGGTTTACTCTATCTCCTCGGTGGGCCCCGGGGCCCTGACCCATGTGTCCTGGTTTAGTCTATCTCCTCAGTGGGCCCCGGGGCCCGGCCCTTGTGTCCTGGTTTACTCTATCTCCTCGGTGGGCCCGGGGCCCGACCCATGTGTCCTGGTTTACTCGATCTCCTCGGTGTGCCCCGGGGCCCGGCCCTTGTGTCCTGGTTTACTCTGTCTCCTCAGTGGGCCCTGGGGCCCAACCCTTGTGTCCTGGTTTACTCTGTCTCCTCGGTGGGCCCCGGGGCCCTGACCCTTGTGTCCTGGTTTACTCTGTCTCCTCGGTGGGCCCCGGGGCCCTGACCCTTGTGTCCTGGTTTACTCTATCTCCTCAATGGACCCTCGGGCCCCGACCCTTATGTCCTGGTTTACTCTGTCTCCTCAGTGGGCCCTGGGGCCCAACCCTTGTGTCCTTATTTACTCTGTCTCCTCAGTGGGCCTTGGGCCCGACCCCTGTGTCCTGGTTTAGTCTCTGTCTCCTCAGTGGGCCCCGGGGCCCGACCCTGTGTCCTGGTTTACTCTGTCTCCTCAGTGGGCCCTGGGGCCCGACCCTTGTATCCTGGTTTACTCTGTCTCCTCAGTGGGCCTCAGGGCCCGACCCCTTGTGTCCTGGTTTAGTCTCTGTCTCCTCAGTGGGCCCCGGGGCCCCGACCCTTGTGTCCTGGTTTACTCTCTCTCCTCAGTGGGCCCCGGGCCCAACCCTTGTGTCCTGGTTTATTCTGTCTCCTCAGTGGGCCCTGGGGCCCGACCCTTGTATCCTGGTTTACTCTGTCTCCTCAGTGTGCCCGGGGCCCCAACCCTTGTGTCCTGGTTTAGTCTCTGTCTCCTCAGTGGGTCCTGGGGACCGGCCCTTGTGTCCTGGTTTACTCTGTCTCCTCAGTGGGCCTCGGGGCCCGACTCTGTGTCATGGTTTACTCTCTCTCCTCAGTGGGCCCTGGGGGCCCAACCCTTCTGTCCTGGTTTACTCTGTCTCCTCAGTAGGCCCCGGGGCCCTGACCCTTGTGTCCTGGTTTACTCTGTCTTCTCAGGGGCCCTGGGGTCCGACCCTTGTGTCCTGGTTTACTCTGGCTCTCAGTGGCCCCTGATACCCCGACCCTTGTGTCCTGGTTTACTCTGTATCCTCGGTGGGCCCTGGGGCCCGGCCCTTGTGTCCTGGTTAACTCTGTCTCCTCGGTGGGCCCGGGGCCCTGACCCTTGTATCCTGGTTTACTCTCTCTCCTCGGTGGGCCCCGGGCCCCGACCCTTGTGTCCAGGTTTACTCTGGCTCCTCAGTGGCCCCTGATACCCCGACCCTTGTGTCCTGGTTTACTCTCTCTCCTCGGTGGGCCCCGGGCCCCGACCCTTGTGTCCAGGTTTACTCTGGTTTCTCAGTGGCCCCTGATACCCCGACCCTTGTGTCCTGGTTTACTCTGGCTCCTCAGTGGCCCCTGATACCCTGACCCTTGTGTCCTGGTTTACTCTGTCTCCTCAGTGGGCCCTGGGGCCCAACCCTTGTGTCCTGGTTTACTCTGTCTCCTCGGTGGGCCCCGGGGCCCGGCCCTTGTGTCCTGGTTTACTCTCTCTCCTCGGTGGGCCCCGGGGCCCCGACCCTTGTGTCCTGGTTTACTCTGTCTCCTGAGTGGGCCCTGGGGCCCGACCCTTGTGTCCTGGTTTACTCTGTCTCCTCAGTGGGCCCTGGGGCCCGACCCTTGTGTCCTGGTTTACTCTCTCTCCTCGGTGGGCCCGGGCCCCGACCCTTGTGTCCAGGTTTACTCTGGCTCCTCAGTGGCCCCTGATACCCCGACCCTTGTGTCCTGGTTACCCTGTCTCCTCGGTGGGCCCCGGGGCCCTGACCCTTGTGTCCTGGTTTACTCTGTCTCCTCGGTGGGCCCCGGGGCCCTGACCCTTGTGTCCTGGTTTACTCTCTCTCCTCGGTGGGCCCCGGGGCCCTGACCCTTGTGTCCTGGTTTACTCTGTCTCCTCGGTGGGCCCCGGGGCCCGTCCCTTGTATCCTGGTTTACTCTGTCTCCTCGGTGGGCCCGGGGCCCGACCCTGTGTCCTGGTTTACTCTGTCTCCTCGGTGGGCCCTGGGGCCCTGACCCTTGTGTCCTGGTTTACTCTGTCTCCTCGGTGGGCCCCGGGGCCCTGACCCTTGTGTCCTGGTTTACTCTGTCTCCTCGGTGGGCCCCGGGGCCCTGACCCTTGTGTCCTGGTTTACTCTCTCTCCTCGGTGGGCCCCGGGGCCCTGACCCTTGTGTCCTGGTTTACTCTGTCTCCTCAGTGGGCCCTGGGGCCCAACCCCTGTGTCCTGGTTTACTCTGTCTCCTCGGTGGGCCCCGGGGCCCGTCCCTTGTATCCTGGTTTACTCTGTCTCCTCGGTGGGCCCCGGGGCCCGACCCTGTGTCCTGGTTTACTCTGTCTCCTCGGTGGGCCCCGGGGCCCTGACCCTTGTGTCCTGGTTTACTCTGTCTCCTCGGTGGGCCCCGGGGCCCTGACCCTTGTGTCCTGGTTTACTCTGTCTCCTCGGTGGGCCCCGGGGCCCTGACCCTTGTGTCCTGGTTTACTCTGTCTCCTCGGTGGGCCCCGGGGCCCTGACCCTTGTGTCCTGGTTTACTCTCTCTCCTCGGTGGGCCCCGGGGCCCTGACCCTTGTGTCCTGGTTTACTCTGTCTCCTCAGTGGGCCCTGGGGCCCAACCCCTGTGTCCTGGTTTACTCTGTCTCCTCGGTGGGCCCCGGGGCCCGTCCCTTGTATCCTGGTTTACTCTGTCTCCTCGGTGGGCCCCGGGGCCCGGCCCTTGTGTCCTGGTTTACTCTCTCTCCTCGGTGGGCCCCGGGCCCCGACCCTTGTGTCCTGGTTTACTCTGTCTCCTGAGTGGGCCCTGGGGCCCGACCCTTGTGTCCTGGTTTACTCTGTCTCCTCAGTGGGCCCTGGGGCCCGACCCTTGTGTCCTGGTTTACTCTCTCTCCTCGGTGGGCCCCGGGCCCCGACCCTTGTGTCCAGGTTTACTCTGGCTCCTCAGTGGCCCCTGATACCCCGACCCTTGTGTCCTGGTTTACCCTGTCTCCTCGGTGGGCCCCGGGGCCCTGACCCTTGTGTCCTGGTTTACTCTGTCTCCTCGGTGGGCCCCGGGGCCCTGACCCTTGTGTCCTGGTTTACTCTCTCTCCTCGGTGGGCCCCGGGGCCCTGACCCTTGTGTCCTGGTTTACTCTGTCTCCTCGGTGGGCCCCGGGGCCCGTCCCTTGTATCCTGGTTTACTCTGTCTCCTCGGTGGGCCCGGGGCCCGACCCTGTGTCCTGGTTTACTCTGTCTCCTCGGTGGGCCCTGGGGCCCTGACCCTTGTGTCCTGGTTTACTCTGTCTCCTCGGTGGGCCCCGGGGCCCTGACCCTTGTGTCCTGGTTTACTCTGTCTCCTCGGTGGGCCCCGGGGCCCTGACCCTTGTGTCCTGGTTTACTCTCTCTCCTCGGTGGGCCCCGGGGCCCTGACCCTTGTGTCCTGGTTTACTCTGTCTCCTCAGTGGGCCCTGGGGCCCAACCCCTGTGTCCTGGTTTACTCTGTCTCCTCGGTGGGCCCCGGGGCCCGTCCCTTGTATCCTGGTTTACTCTGTCTCCTCGGTGGGCCCCGGGGCCCGACCCTGTGTCCTGGTTTACTCTGTCTCCTCGGTGGGCCCCGGGGCCCTGACCCTTGTGTCCTGGTTTACTCTGTCTCCTCGGTGGGCCCCGGGGCCCTGACCCTTGTGTCCTGGTTTACTCTATCTCCTCGGTGGGCCCCGGGGCCCTGACCCTTGTGTCCTGGTTTACTCTGTCTCCTCGGTGGGCCCCGGGCCCCGACCCTTGTGTCCAGGTTTACTCTGGCTCCTCAGTGGCCCCTGATACCCCGACCCTTGTGTCCTGGTTTACTCTCTCTCCTCGGTGGGCCCCGGGCCCCGACCCTTGTGTCCAGGTTTACTCTGGTTTCTCAGTGGCCCCTGATACCCCGACCCTTGTGTCCTGGTTTACTCTGGCTCCTCAGTGGCCCCTGATACCCTGACCCTTGTGTCCTGGTTTACTCTGTCTCCTCAGTGGGCCCTGGGGCCCAACCCTTGTGTCCTGGTTTACTCTGTCTCCTCGGTGGGCCCCGGGGCCCGGCCCTTGTGTCCTGGTTTACTCTCTCTCCTCGGTGGGCCCCGGGCCCCGACCCTTGTGTCCTGGTTTACTCTGTCTCCTGAGTGGGCCCTGGGGCCCGACCCTTGTGTCCTGGTTTACTCTGTCTCCTCAGTGGGCCCTGGGGCCCGACCCTTGTGTCCTGGTTTACTCTCTCTCCTCGGTGGGCCCCGGGCCCCGACCCTTGTGTCCAGGTTTACTCTGGCTCCTCAGTGGCCCCTGATACCCCGACCCTTGTGTCCTGGTTTACCCTGTCTCCTCGGTGGGCCCCGGGGCCCTGACCCTTGTGTCCTGGTTTACTCTGTCTCCTCGGTGGGCCCCGGGGCCCTGACCCTTGTGTCCTGGTTTACTCTCTCTCCTCGGTGGGCCCCGGGGCCCTGACCCTTGTGTCCTGGTTTACTCTGTCTCCTCGGTGGGCCCCGGGGCCCGTCCCTTGTATCCTGGTTTACTCTGTCTCCTCGGTGGGCCCGGGGCCCGACCCTGTGTCCTGGTTTACTCTGTCTCCTCGGTGGGCCCTGGGGCCCTGACCCTTGTGTCCTGGTTTACTCTGTCTCCTCGGTGGGCCCCGGGGCCCTGACCCTTGTGTCCTGGTTTACTCTGTCTCCTCGGTGGGCCCCGGGGCCCTGACCCTTGTGTCCTGGTTTACTCTCTCTCCTCGGTGGGCCCCGGGGCCCTGACCCTTGTGTCCTGGTTTACTCTGTCTCCTCAGTGGGCCCTGGGCCCAACCCCTGTGTCCTGGTTTACTCTGTCTCCTCGGTGGGCCCCGGGGCCCGTCCCTTGTATCCTGGTTTACTCTGTCTCCTCGGTGGGCCCCGGGGCCCGACCCTGTGTCCTGGTTTACTCTGTCTCCTCGGTGGGCCCCGGGGCCCTGACCCTTGTGTCCTGGTTTACTCTGTCTCCTCGGTGGGCCCCGGGGCCCTGACCCTTGTGTCCTGGTTTACTCTGTCTCCTCGGTGGGCCCCGGGGCCCTGACCCTTGTGTCCTGGTTTACTCTGTCTCCTCGGTGGGCCCCGGGGCCCTGACCCTTGTGTCCTGGTTTACTCTCTCTCCTCGGTGGGCCCCGGGGCCCTGACCCTTGTGTCCTGGTTTACTCTGTCTCCTCAGTGGGCCCTGGGGCCCAACCCCTGTGTCCTGGTTTACTCTGTCTCCTCGGTGGGCCCCGGGGCCCGTCCCTTGTATCCTGGTTTACTCTGTCTCCTCGGTGGGCCCCGGGGCCCGGCCCTTGTGTCCTGGTTTACTCTCTCTCCTCGGTGGGCCCCGGGCCCCGACCCTTGTGTCCTGGTTTACTCTGTCTCCTGAGTGGGCCCTGGGGCCCGACCCTTGTGTCCTGGTTTACTCTGTCTCCTCAGTGGGCCCTGGGGCCCGACCCTTGTGTCCTGGTTTACTCTCTCTCCTCGGTGGGCCCCGGGCCCCGACCCTTGTGTCCAGGTTTACTCTGGCTCCTCAGTGGCCCCTGATACCCCGACCCTTGTGTCCTGGTTTACCCTGTCTCCTCGGTGGGCCCCGGGGCCCTGACCCTTGTGTCCTGGTTTACTCTGTCTCCTCGGTGGGCCCCGGGGCCCTGACCCTTGTGTCCTGGTTTACTCTCTCTCCTCGGTGGGCCCCGGGGCCCTGACCCTTGTGTCCTGGTTTACTCTGTCTCCTCGGTGGGCCCCGGGGCCCGTCCCTTGTATCCTGGTTTACTCTGTCTCCTCGGTGGGCCCGGGGCCCGACCCTGTGTCCTGGTTTACTCTGTCTCCTCGGTGGGCCCTGGGGCCCTGACCCTTGTGTCCTGGTTTACTCTGTCTCCTCGGTGGGCCCCGGGGCCCTGACCCTTGTGTCCTGGTTTACTCTGTCTCCTCGGTGGGCCCCGGGGCCCTGACCCTTGTGTCCTGGTTTACTCTCTCTCCTCGGTGGGCCCCGGGGCCCTGACCCTTGTGTCCTGGTTTACTCTGTCTCCTCAGTGGGCCCTGGGGCCCAACCCCTGTGTCCTGGTTTACTCTGTCTCCTCGGTGGGCCCCGGGGCCCGTCCCTTGTATCCTGGTTTACTCTGTCTCCTCGGTGGGCCCCGGGGCCCGACCCTGTGTCCTGGTTTACTCTGTCTCCTCGGTGGGCCCCGGGGCCCTGACCCTTGTGTCCTGGTTTACTCTGTCTCCTCGGTGGGCCCCGGGGCCCTGACCCTTGTGTCCTGGTTTACTCTGTCTCCTCGGTGGGCCCCGGGGCCCTGACCCTTGTGTCCTGGTTTACTCTGTCTCCTCGGTGGGCCCCGGGGCCCTGACCCTTGTGTCCTGGTTTACTCTCTCTCCTCGGTGGGCCCCGGGGCCCTGACCCTTGTGTCCTGGTTTACTCTGTCTCCTCAGTGGGCCCTGGGGCCCAACCCCTGTGTCCTGGTTTACTCTGTCTCCTCGGTGGGCCCCGGGGCCCGTCCCTTGTATCCTGGTTTACTCTGTCTCCTCGGTGGGCCCCGGGGCCCGACCCTGTGTCCTGGTTTACTCTGTCTCCTCGGTGGGCCCCGGGGCCCTGACCCTTGTGTCCTGGTTTACTCTGTCTCCTCGGTGGGCCCCGGGGCCCTGACCCTTGTGTCCTGGTTTACTCTGTCTCCTCGGTGGGCCCCGGGGCCCTGACCCTTGTGTCCTGGTTTACTCTCTGTCTCCTCAGCGGGCCCCGGGGCCCGACCCTTGTGTCCTGGTTTACTCTCTGTCTTCTCTATGTGCCCTGGTTCCCCAGTTCCTTTATCCTGACTACTAGTTAACGCTGTCTCCTCGGAGGGCCCCATGGGGCCCCTGCCCCCTTTCCGCCCACACTCCCCCGCCTCCCACGGGCCCCTGACACTTCGGCTGCGCTCTCTTCTGATGACTGACAGTAAAAGGACAGTTTCAGGCTGCAGTCAGATGGGGGGGGGAGTCGGGGGCCTCATACACCGGCGGGCGCTCAGTTATCTGCTCGGCGGCACTTATCACCGGTGACCTGAGAGGGGCCGTCATGAAGCAGCGCGGCCTGCGGAGCCGCGATACCGCGTCACTGCGCGATAAGGCCCCGCGTCCCGGCGCGCACCGGCGCGCACCGTCTAATCTGCGGCGCGCAGGCGGGTCATTACAGCCGCTGTTTATTCTTCCGACAAAAAATCACGTCTCTGGCGTCGCCGCTACTTTAGGAAGACGCTGATTACGAGCGTCTCACATTGAAAACAAATTGAAGGCGTATAATGCAGTTTTAAGATCTATATTTTAATATTAAATATTCCCGGTGCGGCCATTGTTAGTGAACAAAAGCCTGACTTCAAGGCCCAGACGTCGAGATGACGCCGCATCTCCAGGATTCATGCGCCGTAATTCGCAGCAATGGCACTATTTTCATTAGTTAATTTCATCCGAGGGGCCATTTAGAAATGAAGTTTCCGTGTCTAATTTCTTTCACATGAGCTAATTAAAATCCCAAGCTTGCCGACGTGCCTAAACAAATAAAATACAAAAAGACACCGTCTCCTTTCATCAGTGCGCTTTGTTCAATCATCATTTTATCCAGATAAACAGCATCGAGCCGTCCGATTGCAATCAGGGCTCTTTGTTAGCCGAGCTCTGCAAAGAGCGGCTGTAAAACTGCTCACTTCACAGAATAACAACAGCATCTTAAGGACAAAGCTGCCCATTGGCTAAACATCGCTGGGCATGTTTAATTAATACACTTTTCTCTGCAGACTCACAACAAACAAATGGTGAACACTGAGGGGCAGATTTACAAGCCCCTTGCGCCACTTTTGTGTTATTGGGGCACATTTATGAAGGCCTTGCGCCGCCGGTGCGTCACTTTTTCCCATGTTAAAAATGACGCACCGGCGGCGCAAGGCCTTCATAAATCTGCCCCATTGTTTCTAGGTTAAAAACGACGCAAAAGTGGCGCAAGGGGCTTGTAAATATGCCCATAAATTTGAATTAAGACTTCATTTAGTAGTGACATCTAATGATAACATTGGTGTGAGTTATACAAGCGCCTATTTCACTCACTGCTGGTCACGTGCTGAGCGCTGCGTGTGATCAGTTGCCTCGTGATAAAACAGCGCTACTTGTGGAACGCACCAAAACCTCTTTGAACTGATTATGTCTAGTTTTAACCACAAGCAGGATGTTGACACAAATTATTCTTCTACCTGTCAAAACCGGAAATTATCCTGGGTTTTACGTCCAGTTTGGCCACAACCGGAGATGAGTGGTTTAGTGTTTTCAATAATGTGGGCCCGATTCACAGAACTAACTTAAGACAAAATCCTAAACTTACTACTTTTGGTATTCACAGAAGTTAGGATTTTGTCTTAAGTTTGTCTTAAGACAGACTTAAGTTAGGAATCTGTCTTAAGTCTGTCTTAAGACAAAGTTAAAACAAAATCCTAACTTCTGTGAATACCAAAAGTAGTAAGTTTAGGATTTTTTCTTAAATTACTTCTGTGAATCGGCCACTTAGTTTCTCGTTTGGTAATAATACATATTTTGAGTCATATCAACCCTTTCATCCATTTAAAACATTATCATCTCTCATTCCCTTCCTCTTGTCTCAATGTTCTGCTTCATCTCTTCGCTTGTTCTTCCTTTCCCTCTTTATTCCTGGATCGCTCACCTCTTTCTCTTCTCCCTTCTTCTCTCTCATTCCCTTTCGTGCTCTCTCCGTGTCTGTCAAATCCTCTGTCCCCATGTCTCAGTTCCTTCCCTCTTGCTCTCTCAATTTTCTGATTCATCTCTGCTAGTTCTTTCTTTCCCTCTTTTTTCTTTTTTCTTGGATCACTCACCTTCTCTTTCTCCTCTTCTCTCTTCATCTCACTCATACCCTTTCATGCTCCCCCCGTGTCTGTCTCACCCTCTCCTCTCTGCCTCCACCTTGGTCTCCACACACACGTGATTCACCTACAGGGTTCCTCAACAGAGGACAAACCTCCTGCAGACGGATCCTTTCTCAACAGATATTGTTTTTTCTTCCCTCCGATCTCTCGAGTAGATTCCTAGAGGGTTGATCTCCACAGGGTCGGATCTGCCCCTTTCTGATCTGGGTTCAAAGTCCGCCCAGTGCCGGGGGCCAAGGGCTCTGCTGAGAGCTGGTGGTGGTTTTGAACCAGAGGTGGAGCGGGCGTCTCAACTGATGGGGGTCTTGTGCTAGACTAGTCTGATCTAGAGTTTGGTGGACAGGACACCCCATCACAAACATGGCGGGTATCCCGTCCGCTGCATCAGCATCTCCATAGAATATATTGGGAAGAGGTGTGGCGCAGCGGCCAGGGTGCCTACACCGGAACACAGTGCTCACGGTTCGATCCGCGGTGGCGGCTCAGCCCAGCACCATGTGGCTCTGGGCAATATCTTGCTTAATCTTCTCAACAGCCCCCAGTGCCTTGACAGCCTTGGGTAATTGTTCGCGCTTCACAAGTGTTGGATTTCCTTTTAAATTTCATTTTATTGTACTTGTAATAATGTGGCTAAGATTACTGTGCATTTGTGACAGAGTAACCCACCCGCCGAGCTCTCGATCAGGCCTAGAGTTTGTTGACCTGAAGGTCCTTCGTTACAGAGACAGGATCTACAGGTGAGGACATCGGCCCTCAGCTGTGCCCTATAGGAGGCCGAGTTGGAGATGTATTGCTGGTCGTAATCACTAATCTCTGGAAGGATGAAGGTATCGAGTCCACTGTCGATTGGGCTGATTGGAGGGGGACCCATCGGTGCTTCATTAGACAGTGGACAGGCGGGAGAGCTTTCTCCAACAACGCAGCCAAGACCTGGAACGAGCTCTCTGTGAATATCAGACGCTCCCCAACCCTGTACACGTTCAGGAAGGACCTCAAGACCTGGAACGAGCTCCCTGTGAACATCAGACGCTCCCCAACCCTACACGCATTCAGGAAGGACCTCAGGACCTGGAACGAGCTCCCTGTGTACATCAGACGCTCCCCCACTCTGCACACCTTCAGGAAGAGCCTCAAGACCTGGAACGAGCTCCCCGTGAACATCAGACGCTCCCTGACACTGTACACGTTCAGGAAGGACCTCAAGACCTGGAACGAGCTCCCTGTGCACATCAGACACTCCCCCACTCTGCACACCTTCAGGAAGAGCCTCAAGACCTGGAACGAGCTCCCAGTCAACATCAGACGCTTCCCGACCCTCTACACGTTCAGGAAGGACCTCAAGACCTGGAACGAGCTCCCTGTGAACATCGGACGCTCCCCGACCCTGCACACATTCAGGAAGGACCTCAAGACCTGGAACGAGCTCCCTGTGCACATCAGACGCTCCCCCACTCTGCACCCCTCAGGAAGAGCCTCAAGACCTAGAACGAGCTCCCAGTCAACATCAGACGCTTCCCGACCCTCTACACGTTCAGGAAGGACCTCAAGACCTGGAACGAGCTCCCTGTGCACATCAGACGCTCCCCCACTCTGCACACCTTCAGGAAGAGCCTCAAGACCTGGAACGAGCTCCCAGTCAACATCAGACGCTTCCCGACCCTCTACACGTTCAGGAAGGACCTCAAGACCTGGAACGAGCTCCCGGTCAACATCAGACGGTCCCCGACCCTGCACACGTTCAGGAAGGACCTCAAGACCTGGCTCTTCGACAGATCCGGAGCTGCCCCCCCCCACGCCTTGAGACACTCACGGGTGAGTGTTGCGCTATACAAACCCCTGATTGATTGATTGATTGATTGACCCGGCCAAAAGTAGGAAGTTCTGGTTGACCTACGGGCTCTGGTTCGTCCGATCAGTTGCGGTTGCGACTGCATCTTCGCTAGGACTGTGTGTAATTGGCCTGGTCACATTTCTTCCTTCTCACACTCTTCATTTCCACATAGGTCCTGGCCGGACAGGTACCACCTAAGGCTATAAATACGGACTGAGTGGGATGACTACAAAAGGAAGAGAGTCCTTCTTTTGTTTAAAAGCCCCTCACTCACCAACCTAGTTGGTGACATGCTTCATCATCGGGGTCCACCCTGACAGCCGAATGCCATCAGGGTGTGCTGCGACACCTGAATCACTAGCGGGGAGGCACGGAGAGGCGAGTAGGTACCTGGCGATCTAACCACGCAGTAACTAATACGTTATATTTTGAGGATTTTTCCTTCCCTCCACCCCGTGAAGCCCTAAAGATCCATAACAGGAGTCTTTTTGCTTTTCTCACCCCCAATTGAGTGTGAGTATTCGACTGTGACAGATTTTTTGTCAACAGTCCAAAGGAATTTAGGTCTAGCAGGTCGTTAGTGTGTCCTGACCACCCATCTTCCTTCTTTTGGTCCTGATGAAAACCCGGTACTTCCCTACAACGGGTTGAAACATGTAGACCTGAACCACACATAGTGATACACACGGTCATAATATACCTCTCTGTATCCACACACTTGATTTTAATATTGTCCAGTAACTTGCAAATAAAATTATTTTTCACACAAGGATACCAGGACAATTTTTAACATTTTTTTGTTCACTTCACACACAAAATACCCGCTCCACTGTAATTCAGGTGTCGCAGCACACCCTGATGGCATTCGGCTGTCAGGGTGGACCCCGATGATGAAGCATGTCACCAACTAGGTTGGTGAGTGAGGGGTTTTTAAACAAAAGAAGGACTCTCTTCCTTTTGTAGTCATCCCACTCAGTCCGTATTTATAGCCTTAGATGGCACTCCTCTTTTGTTTTTGTAAAACTTTGGAACTAGGGGACCAGGAGTACACTCCGTTCGCTTTTCACGAATTGATCCCTTACTCTCTCCTTGTTTAACTGCACGGACAGGTACCACTTCATTAAAGTGAATGGGGTTGAAGGTTTGCGGTCCCTAAACCCGCTGCTGATGGTAATGGTTTGAACCCTCCCGCCAGAGTATATTTACTTGGTCAATATTGATAAATCGCTGCACCCCACTGGTGGAGAGAACATCAGAGTAGGGAGGTAAGCGCGCCGTTTCTCCTTCCGTAGACACATGTCCTTCAGAAGTGCTGACGTGCTGGTATTTCGCATGTCTTCCCGGGTGCCCCTCCCCCCAGCTCTCCCTAATGTATAGCTTTTATACCTTGTCGCCTTTCAATAGGCGCATGTCATGTTCCACTAATGAGGCAGCTCGCCCGCTCCGCTTCTGACGGGCATCATAGTCTTTTAGGGGTGCCACCCCCCCTTAAGATTACAATTATTCCATTATTATTTCAATTTTTGTGGTCTCACCTCCCACGCTTTCCAGTCACACTCCCTGGGGATGGGGGGACCTTGACAGCTATGCAAATATCAAGAAAGTCATGTTAATGGGGAGCCTGGAGGGGCCAGGGGTCATTACAGACCTGATGGGACCATCTATCACAGCGGCTAACACGACAACCCCCCAGGGGTGGGCGCAGAATTACTGCTTCGCTTGCACCAACACACAATAGGGTTATGTGTTCATTATAGTGGAAATACAATCAAAAAACCCTATTTATTCAGTTTCCGCGACTGCCGTCTCGGCATATTCATGTGCAGCGTTCCCCTCACCAGCCCCACCCAATGAATTCAAGAGGGCCCGCGTCCTTCTCTTTCCATTTATACATTAGGTAGAATGAACACATTCCCTACCAAGTGAGTACTTACACATGGAAGCTGTTTACTCTGCATCCCATTTTCACCTTTCATTCCCTTCACAGGGGATGTTTCCAACCTTGGGATTTGAATCATTTAATATATCCAATGCATTTCGGGTATTAACCATTCATCAGGGAACTGAAGAACCGGGTATTTTAGACCCAGCGGCAACAGGGGCACGCCCAAAGTCTTCGGGTTCACCTGTCTTAGAGTACAGAGACACGGAATTCTTCGTGGTGACGTCAAAGATCGAATTTATTGACTGCAGCCAGTAACAGAAGTCCTTGAAATCATCACGGTATGAGTTCTCAGGAGACTGCTCAATTTTACAAAGCAAGTCATGCCTTTTTTATGCCAAAAATCACATTCCAGACAAATACCTAATATTTACAAACTGTCCAATCACATGTATCCACACCAAAGGTATCGCATGACAGTAAAACCCACTTTTCAGTTGCCCAGCCCATGATCAATCATCGGTCAAACCCAACATTGTTCTTTAGACGGGCCAAACGAACCCATAACAAGGACGCCACGACCCACATCATAAATAGACCATAAAGAGAGAAACAGAAAACAGGTAGAAGTAGGATAAGGCATATTTGTGTGCAGTAAAACTTTACGATGTCCTGTGCTCTGATCCTTAATCTTGATCAGCTGCCGGGCGAGGAAACTAGTTCATCAAGGTCAGCTTCAGGCAACGAGGTCAGTTCACTTGGTTCATCCAAAAGTCAGCGCCAACCTCAGCTAAAGGGCATAGGTCTTAAAAAAACTCATTCAGCCGCAGTCATCGGCCTATGTGAGGGCAACCACAAAATGGCTGCCTTACACGAAATGAGAACTATGGTTCACAATGGAATCTTCAAATACACAGTGAATCCTTGTGTGCAACATGGCGGAAACACTCGTACTTGCTGAACTCATTAGTTACGGTTCACTGCTACCAAAATCGTAACGTAACCAGGACATCAAACACGGGTTCAGAATTCACGGAACCTCAGAACAATCATGTAACAAACGTATAATACTATGAGGAGACTGGAAGTGTATTTGGTATAGTTATATACATGTGTACCATGATTGGGCTGGTTACAAGTGCCATTAACGCAAGATAAAAGTCAGGATTAATGAGCACAAATCCAACATCCAAACAAAGAATATGAAATCAGTTGTGGCTAATCAGTTTCATGAACACCATCACAATATTAGCTAATTAAAATCCTCATCTTGGAAACTGTCATGAAAAGAGAGGGTCGTGACAAGAGAAAATATATTTTCCAAAGGGAGAATCACTGGATAAAAACATTGGACTGTTTCAAACCACACGGGATGAGTGACCGCATGGAATTCTTATGTTATTGATGAAATTTACCCACATGGTAGCACCCATGTCTGGAGATACAGTAATCGACTGGAAAATTACGATTTGTTTCATCATTGAATTTTGTTTATTAATAACCTGAGGAGCCTGTTATCAGGACACAAGTAGTACCCAGGGGGACACATCTCTTAACAAGATGTGCTGACACCCCACCCCAGATATGAGGCATCCTGTCTTGGATACTTCCTTTAGGGTGGTGAAGAACCGAGGTGGCCAACCCATAAACTACTCCCTGTAGATGCTTCCCTCCTTACCAGTAATTTGTGGCGGTTCTCGTATTTACCGGTGTTTAATCCTTATCAGGTGCATTGAAGTGGTCACTGAAAAGCCCATTTTGACAACAGAGTTCATTTATCGGCCGTTCCCAATTCTTGGGCTGAATCTCACTTTGGGAGTGGTTTAGGGTTTGGCGGACATGTAACTCCATCAGAAATGAGACAGATCTCCTGTCCACCTTGTTACAAGGGTCTTAAATCCTAAAGCACTTGTAATACAGCGGATGGGGTGTCTGTCATGTGTGTAGGAGGGTACCCCTCTGGCACGTGGGGTTCTTCAGAGGACGAGACAATGAGACACAGCATGGGATATACACCTTCAATTCTTGTTTTCTGGATCAATGGTGTCCACGCTCTATCAACTCATGAGCCGTCGGTGCCACAGTTGTGTTCTCTTTTCTCCTTACGGATGAGGCCTGCAGGAATCTGAGTTATTTCCTGATAGCGAGGAGTGTGGGAAGGGACCTCAGCACCGTGAGATTCTTTCACAGTTTAGGCGCTTCAACCAGGGACCACCTGTCTCCACTGCGTGTGTATCTGGATCATGGTGCAGCCCTTTTCTGCAGGCCAAAGATCGAGGTATGTGGTGAGGATCTTAGGTAGTCTGTTTCCAGAGGTCGGGAGATTCAAGGGGGTGTTCAGAGTGTGTACGTGGTGAGGGTCGAAGGTGATCTGTTTCCAGGGCAAAAACAACAGGTGATGGACAGAATGCAGAACAATGTCATACATTCACCCCAGTACAGAGATCTGGGCCTAAATCTATCGTTTTCTTGCTCACCGTGCCAATCCAGTATGAACCCAGCCATATGCAAATCAGTCTTGACCCTGTGCCCAATGGGAACAGTCCAGCCCGAACTGCCAAGCCAGGACCTCAGCACCATGAGATTCTTTCACAGGTCAGGCACTTCTACCAAGGGGACCACCTGTCTCCACTGCGTGTGTATCTGGATTGTGTGGTCCTTTTCAGCAGGTCAAAGGTTAGAGGTGTTGGCTATTGTCCTGTGTTGTTTCAGGAGACCTACGAGTGAGAGGGTTCTTCTGAGAGTGCAGGTGATGACTATCTTACATGGTAAGGGTCCTCGGTGGTCTGTTTCAAGAGTTCAGGAGATTTGAGGAGGTCTTCTCGGAGTGCAGATGACGAGGTTAATATCACCTCTATTTCAGGGTGCTGAGGACTTTGGGTCATCTTCTGAATGTGTTTGTGGTGAGGATCTTAGGTGGTCTCTTTCAAGAGTACAGGAGATCTGAGTGTGTCTCCTGGGAGTGTAGATGGTGAGGTTAATATAGTCTCTGTTTCAGGATGGGTATGACCTTAGGTTGTCTTCTAAGTGCCTATGTGGTGTGGCTCAATGGTTAGAGCGGCAGACCCTGATGCAGAGGTCTAGCCCGGGACCAGGGTTCAATTCCCGCCTCGGCGGGTCTTGGGCTCAAAATTCCCCGGACCTGATAATTCTCGCCTCGGTGCCTATTCCAATCATGGGTCCCACTCTGCAACTCTGGGCAATAGCTTGCTTAATCTCCACAACGGCCCCCACAGCGCTAAGGATGCCTGGCCTCCACCTTGGGGGTGCCCAGGAGTGGACACCTCACAGGGAAAGCCAGGAAGGGTTCCACAGCGGTATGAGTATCAGCGCCAGGAAACCGCTTGGTGGCAGTGCGCTCTACAAATACCTTGACATTTACATTTACATTTATGGTCTGTTTCATGAGTCCAGGAGGTTTCAAGAGGTATTCTGGGAGTGCATGTGGCATGAAGCTTAGGTGGTCTCTGACAAGAGGCCAGGACATCAGAGGGGGGTCTTCTGAGAGTGCATGCGGTGAGGGTCTTAGGTGGCCGGTTTCAAGAGGCCAGGAGATCAGAGGGGGTCTTTTGGGGGTGCAGATGGTGAGGACTTTAGGTATTTTCAGGACAGTGGCGGGTCAGTGGTATCTTCCTCTGGGGGTGCAGGTGGTGGGGTTGTGAATTTGTTCGCTTGAGATGTCCCACTGCACGAGTGGCATTCTGGGGGATACCTACTACCACTATTATGTGCTCAATACCAGGGAGTAGAGGGGCGACAGGGGACTTCTAGGGGTGGAGATGCTTTGGTTGTCTGAGAGTAGGCTAGCAGGGAGGCAGAACGGAATGTGAAGTTATGTTATCTATGAAATGTACCCACAGGGTAGCACTCATGTCTGGACATACAGTAATCTACTGGAACATTACGATTTTTTTCATCATTGAATTTTGTTTATTAATAATAAATGCACCATATATTAAAGACAAAACAGTGACCTTTGACATAGAAAGATGCCCCCCTCTTGAGCGAACTGCACCGTGTGAAACCAGAGTCCCCGAGAGCAACCAGGACTGCCTCCTTTCACCACTCTGTGTGATCCTGGACACATATTTTATTTCATCAAGCCTCCGTGTTCTTAATGATCTCATGCGGGCCCAGCCTCAAATACATGCGCACAGGGCCTGTGCTGCACAAACGTGTCTGTCTTGTGTTTGATTTAATTATCTATAATGTTGCCTCATGTGCAATAAGATTCTAGGCCACCCGAAGGGGCACAGGACAGGACACTGTTGTCAGGGCGAGCCAGGGATACGAAGGTTTCCAAGTTCATGTTAAAAAACAATCACTTTGAATAAAATACCTCACAATGGAGCGATTTAAACTGATGCTAAGGTGAAATGCTGTTGCATATTTAAAAAAATACCTTTTTTCTCTTCCGAAGTAATTTTCCGTCTTCATTTCGTGCGCGGTCTCTTCGATTCAATCCAGACTCGTGGCTCGGGTCCCCCGTTCATGTGATGGACCGCCCGCCTTGAAGCCTTAGAGCGCTTTAAAACAAAACCAGACTTTACACATCTTCTATTATTTTGGGCTGTGCTAGATTAAAGCGATTTTCCCAGAATCTCAGATTATTGAGCTGTGGTCGGATTCAGTCAGTCACTCAAGATTAACTTTATTTGGTTTGTCACAACCATAAAGTATACATAAACAAATTACAATTAAAAAAGATACAATTCATTTTCTTAAAATATATTTCTATTTTTTCGGTTCTTAAAAAGTAAAACATTATTTTACAGTCCCCACTCTTAAATTAATTCGGCCTTTGAAAGCAAAGTCTCTACTTTCTTCATAAATTTTACCCCGCGGCATATTAAAATGTTCGAACCCGCACCCATCCAGCTGGTGACAGCCTGCCTGCAGGCGCGGATCTGAAGGGCATTTAGAACTGATTTCAACAAGGTTCTTCTCTCATCTTTTATTGGCTGGCACGTGCACAATAGATGGCATAAGGTTTCCGCGTGGTACCCGCATAGTCTACATCTTGTTTTTTGTTGTGTGTTTTTCCAAGATGGAATCAAATCTTTAGAAGAGTGGTCGCCCAGTCTAAAAGCCATAAATTTCATTTTTAAAGATAGCCGGAAATGTGCCACGAGGTAAGGTTGCGGTTTTAATCGTTTATATGAATTTAATACTGTCCATGCGTGTCAACGTTTGGCCAAGGTCTTTTTGTCTTCTACCAGAGACAGAGCTTTTGTGTTTAATTTGCAAATCTTTTTAAAGGACGCTTCTTCCAGTTGGCTGTTCCAGATTTCCTCTATTTTAAGGGTTTCTAAGGTTGTACACAAATCATCACCCCAAGAGTTGGGTTCGTATTGATCATATTGTTTCTTGATTTCTAGCCAACATAGGTTATTTAGTGATCCTGGTTCTGCTGATCTAAGCTTCCAGCACCATTTCGCTAAGACTGCTTTCGTTTGGTACGTTTGATTTTGCAGTGGTCGGATTCGAACCCGCGTCCCCACATTTTAAAGTCGGTGCTAACCACGAGGGGACCCCCCCTCCCTGCTACATAATATAGCGCCTCATTTCCCCGCCTTAATGTCGTGTCCCTTCTGTCCTGTGCCTGAGGGCCACCCCACTGGCCCCCCTGATTCATTGACTGACAGAAGTGGGCTGGGAAGTTTAAGTGACTCGAGCTGTGAGTAGAAAATAAAATTCATCCAACACTCAGCAGGGGACGGGCGCGTGTTATTTACGCAGTTTACTGGCAAACGTTTGCTGCAGCTGTGGGGCGCTGTGCCTGCTGGGCGCTGGCCCACTTACGGTAAGTATCTGGGTCTGTGTGAGCGATGCGTGGGCTGCAGCGCCTAGAGGCCCCTTTTGAGCAAGGCCGGCTCGTGGGCCGCGCAGTCACCGACCAGTGACCTGCGGGCGCAGCTTGGCACAGGGGCGCTGAGGGGCGCGCCTGCTGGGCGCTGGCCCACTTACGGTAAGTATCTGGGTCTGTGTGAGCGATGCGTGGGCTGCAGCGCCTAGAGGCCGCTGGTGAGCTAGGGCTGCTCGTGGGCCACGCAGTCACCGACCAGTGACCCGCGGGCGCAGCTCGGCACAGGGGCGCTGAGGGGCGCTGTGCCTGTTGGGCGCTGGGCGCTGGCCCACTTACGGTAAGTATCTGGGTCTGTGTGAGCGAATCGTGGGCTGCAGTGCCTAGAGGCCCCTGGTGAGCTAGGCCGGCTCGGGGGCGCGCAGTCACCGATCAGTGACCCCCTGGGCGCAGCTTGGCACAGGGGCTCCGTGGGGCACGCCTGCTGGGCGCTGGCCCACTTACGGTAAGTATCTGGGTCTGTGTGAGCGATGCGTGGGCTGCAGCGCCTAGAGGCACCTGGTGAGCTAGGGCTGCTCGTGGGCCGCGCAGTCACCGACCAGTGACCCACGGGCGCAGCTTGGCACAGGGGCGCTGAGGGGCGCTGTGCCTGCTGGGCGCTGGCCCACTTACAGTAAGTATCTGGGTCTGTGTGAGCGATGCGTGGGCTGCAGCGCCTAGAGGCCCCTGGTGAGCTAGGGCTGCTCGTGGGCCATGCAGTCACCGACCAGTGACCCACGGGCGCAGCTTGGCACAGGGGCGCTGAGGGGCGCTGTGCCTGCTGGGCGCTGGCCCACTTACAGTAAGTATCTGGGTCTGTGCGAGCGATGCGTGGGCTGCAGCGCCTAGAGACCCCTGGTGACCGCGGTATTAAGACATGACTGCCGTGACCACGGTTGTCTGTCCGGTTGGCATGCCTGGCTCACAGGCGACGCTGCCGCGGTGCAGCGCCTGCACTGTTGTGTGAGCATTGTTACCATGCACCATGTCAAGCACAACACACAGTGCACGCACGATACTGCATGCAAAGGGGGGCACAGCATTTGCCCCCAGGCACTGACCCCCTGGAAGAAATTGCCCAGGGCCTGTTTGGGGCCCCCTCTTTGCGTTTCCAATATCCTTTACCTGGGGGTTATCTGCCATGTAAAGGATGTCAGAAATGCAGGTCGTAATCTGCACAGCGGTGCGTGACTCGGCACCGCCTCCATTCACGCCCGCTTCCCCACCGCCGCCTGTCCGGGATCCATGACCCTGGCGGTGACGGCGGTGCTGCATCGGACTGGTGTTGGTCTGACCGCCATGATCCAAATACGGCAGTCGGACCCACAGGCTGTTGGTGGGCGGACCACCATCGACGGGCTGGCGGCAGTCTGACCGCCAAAGTCCTAATCAGGCTCGAAGTGATTTGTTCAAAATCACAGGATGTTGACCCGACACCAAGACTCAAACCTGGATCCCGAGCTCCAAAGTCGGCAGCTCTGGCCCTTAGGCCACATTACCTCTACATCCCTTGGGCCTCCTTTATGAGAAATGACGCATCACTGCATGAAGGCAGCGATGCGTCACTTTTCACTGCGCCCTCCTTGCGACACCAATGATGCGTCATATTTAATGTATGACGCATCATGTCGCAAGGAGTTACAGATACGTCAGTATTTCTGACGTATCTGTAGGCGCGAAAGTGACGCATTGCTGGAGTGTGTCACAAAAGTGACGCAACTCCAGCAATGTGTCCTTTCACATGGGGCAAGCCCCATGTGAAAGGGCCTGCGTCAGTCTTACGCCTGCTGTGAGGCAGGCGTAAGATATTGACGCATTTGCGTCCTAGAAGTGGTGCAGTGAAATCTTATAGATTTCACTGCGTCACCTCTACAACCCTTTCTTGCGTGGGAACCCCCGCCCCCCACCCTGCATACATTATACCTGGCGCAGGTATAATGTGGCGCAGGGGTTTACAAAGTGACGCATCTACCTAGACGCGTCACTTTGTAAATGTGGCACAACAAGGCGCATTTTTTACCCTGATGGTGCCTCACAAAAAGTGATGCACCAGCGGCGCAAAAGTGACGCACGGCCTCATAAATGAGCCACCTTGTCCTCATCTCAGCCATTGCTTCCTGAGTGTGCTCACACTTAAACCAGTGTATTCAGCACTCAAAAGCAGGCTCAATACTTCAATTCAAGAGTCTGCGATTAAAACATAACGTTTCTGAAGCCGCACAAATCTCATATATTATGATAACAGATGAAATAATTCTTTCAAGTTTTAACAGAGAGCAGAACAGCAAAAAAGCAGAATTAACAACATCAGACAATACTCTTTTCAATTGCTAGTAATTAATTAATGAGAAGTCCAAGTCGCTGCTCTGCATATCTGGGTCAGAGACGCGGGCTGCATTTCTACGGAAGAGGCAGCCATCTCTTGGAGAAGGTCCTGAACCCCTCCAGGGCAGGAACAACTCGGTGGCATATTAACAAGGAACAGGGAAAACGCGAAGGGTGGTTAGCGTTAATTTTTTAACTCCCGGTATCGCTGGATAATATTGCCTGGTTATCGCGTTATTAACAACGCTCACCGCATAGGCGATAAAAAAATCCAGCGATAGCGGCATTTTGGGAGGTTATCGCTGGTAATACAGCGATAAAACTACCAGGATAGGGATATCCTTGTTGAGGGGAACATCCATGACAACGCGGTCAACACACCGCGCTGCCATTACCACCCGTCTTTTACAACGCAAGTCGTTACCACGACTTGCGCTGGAGGGCGCTCTAGACTAAGGAATAGTAGATTTACTATTCCAACACCTTCCCTACTGTACGTAGGCTGGAGTTGGAATAGTAAATCTTACTATTCCTAAGTCCAGCACCCTTGCGTTGTAAAAGATGCGTTGTGATGTACCACGATCTGAAAGATCGCGTTGTAACATCATACAACCCCTTGTTGATAGCGCATGGTGGATTTAGCCATGTAATCCACCTCCCATTGGATTACATGGCTAAGTCTGAAAATTAGCAGACGTAAAAAAGCAGCGTTAACCGTGGTTAGCGCTGCTTTTTTTGTCTCTTACAGGGTTAGCGTGAAGTTTGATAATAGGGGAAATGTTGCTACTCTGGAACGCCCACTTTGCATCTAATTAGAGATGCAAAGGGAAGCGTAGTGAAAATGGGTGCTAACATGCGATTTTGCATGTTAGCACCCTGTTGTTGATACGGCAATATTTTTATCTCCGCTTCTTTGGCTTTTAAAGCCAAAAAAGGGGGGATAAAACCCTTGTTAATATGCCCCTTGGGGCGCAGAGCACAACACAGTGGTGCATTTTATCCATGCTTGGGGTCCTAAACAACAGTTTCTTGTCTCCTGGAAGCCCCAAAGGAACACATAGGCCGTCTGACTTCCTAAAGGATTTGGAATTGTCAAGGAAGGTTGACGCACCTTTCTCAACATCCAGTGTATGAAGTAATCTCATCTCAAAACTGGAGATAGACTCACCTGTAAATAATAATTCTTAAGATCTAGGAATCTAGAGAAAGAAAGGAGTCTCAGACTTGGAAACAAAACCATCTCCATCACTTGTCAAGCAAAGAGTCCAGTCAATAAATCCGACAGTTCGAGAACCCATTGAGGCCATGTAACAGCAGCACAAAATGCTGCTTTGTATCTCAGGAATGTTACCTCCACTCTTTACCAGGGTTCAAGGGTGAGAGGGCGGAGCTTCAAGCACCAAAGGTAAGGCCTGAAGGGGGTTAGAAGGATGTACCTTGAGCTTGGAAAGAGAACAACCTGTAAACATCTTCCTGCCAACAGTTCTCCTCGCTGGATGTCTCTTCAGGGTTCATGGAAAGCTCTGATTGCTGCCCGTTGAGTGAGGGCTGGAGCGTAGTAGGAGATGGATGTACGTTGTTACGACGCGTGGTATTACCACGCGTACCGTTACAATGCGTATTTTACAACGCAAGTCGTTACCACGACTTGCGATGTAGGGGTGCGGGCTTAGGAATAGTTTAATTTACTATTCCAACACCAACCTACGTACAGTAGGGAAGGTGTTGGAATAGTAAATCTACTATTCCTTGTCCTTTAGCGCCCTCCAGCGCAAGTCATGGTTACGACTTGCGTTCTAAAATACGCATTGTAACGGTACTGCCTGGTAACATCCGCGTCGTAAAGGATGTTCCCCGTAGGAGACCCCTGGAAAGAGGTGCTGGACCCCACCTCTGGTACAGAGCTGATGGTACCTCTGTCGCTACTGGAATCATAGAGACGGATTTATCTGTTGGCGGAGAGGGAACTCTGTTTCAACGGCGACGGAGTTCCCTCAGCAGTGTCCTATCAGACTTTCTCACATCTAAAGTGATCTGCTGCTCACCTCACAGGTCTGGTCCACAGTACACAAACTGCAGCGGATAGACTGCTTGAACTTGTCTTCCCTTAGTGACGCTCCAGCCGCCCCATCGCCAAAAGAACTAGCAGCCCTGTTCCTGCAGTGGTGTTCTGGCCACCCTATACCCACAGTCCTGGTGTCTGTACTTTTCTGGGGTTGCCCCAGCCACCTCGTATCCCAGACCACTAACGGCCCCCTTCCTGTGAGTCTTCTGATGGTCTTCCAGCTACTCCGTTCTCCGCACCACTACTGATCTTTTTCTTGATGTGATGCTCAAGTCACTATACGCCCCCCACCTCTATTGGCCATCTTCCTGTGGCAGTGCACCAGCCATGCAAACACAAGAAGACCAGCCACCAGCCACCACACTCCCTACATGGCTTGTGGCCATCTTCCTGTGGCAGTGCACCAGCCACGCAAACACAAGGAGACCAGCCACCAGCCACCACACTCCCTACATGGCTTGTGGCCATCTTCCTGTGGCAGTGCACCTGCCACGCAAACACAAGGAGACCAGCCACCAGCCACCACACTCCCTACATGGCTTGTGGCCATCTTCCTGTGGCAGTGCACCAGCCACGCAAACACAAGGAGACCAGCCACCAGCCACCACACTCCCTACATGGCTTGTGGCCATCTTCCTGTGGCAGTGCACCAGCCACGCAAACACAAGGAGACCAGCCACCACACTCCCTACATGGCTTGTGGCCATCTTCCTGTGGCAGTGCACCAGCCACGCAAACATAAGGAGACCAGCCACCAGCCACCACACTCCCTACATGGCTTGTGGCCATCTTCCTGTGGCAGTGCACCAGCCACGCAAAAACAAGGAGACCAGCCACCAGTCACCACACTCCCTACATGGCTTGTGGCCATCTTCCTTAGACAGTGCCCCAGCTGTCCTCTATACCCCATGATCAGTGGCTATCTTCCTGTGGCAGTGCACCAGCTGTCCTCTTTCCCCCATGACCAGTGGCCATCTTCCCGCGCAGTGCTCCAGTTTCCCCACACTGCTAACATCTGCCTTGCTGTGGTGGTGCACCAGCAGCTTCATGTATCATCCTGCTAGTGACTCTCTTTTTGCTCTCTTTTTTTCTGAACTTTCAACCTGTACCTGAGGAGAGAAGGGTGATCCATCAGGACTCACATTTCTGTGTTTGTAACCCAGAACCGGTCTGGCTGGCATTGACCTTCTAGATGACAAACAGGCGGCCGGTGCAGTGATGTCATTTATGGTCAGATATGTTTCCGAAAGTCTAATGTTCAGCCACTGATTGCACCTTTTTTTACAGCTTTGACTTTCTTCCTGAGCTATTATTTTCCAGTTTAAAAAAAATAATCCTATTTAAAATACATACATAGTTGTCAAGTCCGATCTCTTTTGGAAGGGCAACGAATCGGGTTTGGCATTAGCGGATCCGATTCAGGAGCTGAAATTCCGTCCGAGTTGTACACGGGTCCGGACGTCGAAGTATGATACGAACAAGCGCGAAATCTCCATACGAATTGTTTCCTGGTCCGAACCACTCCATACGACTCGGTCACAAGCAAACCATGGTGTGCAACGGAGGGTTCACAACCGAGCTAGTACGATGCTCGATTCAGACAGCCGGATCGAGTCGGAGCATCCGGCTCGCAATAGCTCCCGGAGTTGGACTTCAGGGGTCCGCGTCAGACCCCCTGTTACCCGCAGACTTACGACTCAGACACAGGGGGAGACCCATGGGTGTCCGCAACACTGGCATGTACAGTGCGGATGGCATCGACGTGTACCCACTGTAGGGGGCGCCCTTGTCCGCGACATACCCATTCAGTCAATGGGAGCTCATGTACGCATCGTACGACCGGCTCCCATTGACTTCTATGGGAGTCCGACCGAACCGAGTCCGACAGCATACGGCTGCATCGTACTCGTTCGGTCGTACTGCAGGAGTACGGAGCGGTCGGAAAACAACCCGGATCCAGATTGATCAGAGTGCTTTCAGACCCAGATTGGAATCGGCCCCATAGAGGGGCCTTTGTTCACTGGCCTTCACCACTGGTCTTGTAAAATATTACTCAGATTTTGCTTCCGCCCACCACAGCATACAGCATGAGTCAACAAGTCAACCCACTTACTCATTGGCTCCCTTAACTTTGAGTGACTGCACAAAGCCTGTGCACATTGTTTACATCTGCCTAAAAATAGTTCTGTTCTCTTCAGTGAGAAAGCAGACTCAATATGCGTTTATTTTTTATATTATATTTTTTACATTAACTGTAAACACTGTTTATTTAGTTTGCCTGCACCTCCAGTGCCCAGTCATAAGGGGGTTTATTTTTGTGTCTCTTTTTTTTAAAGGTGCTCTCATAAAAAGTTTAAATGATATTGTATCATTACAGTTGACGTGTTGATTTCTTCTTGTCCCCTTCACCAGCAAAAATAAAAACACTAAAAACGTAACTAGTAAAATAGCCACATCAGTGAAAGTTTTTAACTGTTTATTTTTTACTGCAGGTCATGTTTATGTAGTGCCATATTTTTTTTATTGTTTTTGTTTGTGTGACTTAACTTAGTAATCCATTAAAAAATAATAATAAGCATTGTTCTAATTTGCCTCAGCCAGACCTACTAATTATGACAATATTTTTTTTAGGTTTCTTTAGGTTGACACATTGCTTGGGGTGTATGAAACAGATATTGAATCAGAAATATTCTTTTAACTTAATATTGTGTTAAAATATTGTTATATTGATGAAAAGAATATAGAAGGTAAGAATACTATTTTAATGTACACAATATAGTTTTTCAAATATTGTTATATATGATAAAATTTACTTTAAAACAATTGTGTTTATTATTGGTTTTTAAATACATTAATATACATTATTTAATATAACAATATTAGGTGTTAATAATAGGTAACATTATTAATGTAATTGGTTGCATTTTTTAAGTATAATTCCTAATCTTCAATGTGTAATTAAAATGATTTTATATTTAATTAGCAATTTAGAAAATTATAGCAGGTTGTTGGATTTGTAGAGGAAATAATTAAAAATAAAAACATAACATTTTTATTTGAATTAGGTTTGTACATTGATTAAATATTTAATTGGTGATCATGTATGCTTAATTATATAGGTGTGTCATGTGATTTTGAAAGTATATTTTATTTTTTACACTTTATTTAATAATAATTGAGTTGCATTATGTTGGATTTGTAGGGAATAGGTTGGGAGGTTGCTGAAATTATAATAAATATTTGTATTAAGCCATGTGTTATGGTGACCCAACATTTAATTTTTAATTAATTATGAAAATTGTTTATTGAGGTATTTGCCATGTATATTAATTATTACATTTTAATTAATTGGTCATTTATTGATAAGCATGTTTAATAGTAACATTTGAAAATGTTAGTTTACATTTGTTAGTTTGAATAGTTTTGTATTTAAATAATTTTTAACTTTTATTATTGATGTATTTATAGATTAATATATGTTTGTGGATTTCTGTGAGTAGTAGTGACAGAAGTGCATTTATTTGGAAGTTATTTATATTGTTTTTCATTTGTTACATTTGTATTTGTTTGTACTTCATTTTATTTATGTACTATATCTATTTAGTTTTAATAGATTTTAATAATTTTATGTTGGGTTTTTTAAATGCTATCTCAAAAATAGTTAGGAGTTGGTATGGTATATATAACCCTTTATTACTCCAATACTTTACTTGTGTTCATTTACATTGGAAAGGGACTAGTAAATGTGATCCTTTCAAAGTACAGCACTTTCCCTTCATTTTCTTACGTTGGAGAGGGAATAGTTAATCCGACTCCTCCGAAGCCCAACACTTTTTCTGTGTTCACATATATTGAACATAGATTAGTAAATCCAACTCCTTTGCTAGTGTTGCTTATTTTCAAATGTAGTTACTATTTTAAGTTTTTTTATTAATGTCAATAGTATTTAAAAAAAAGAATTGTCATTTTTAGATTTTTTACATTTCAGATTTTTAACCAATTACAGTGTATATTATTGTTAACATGTTTGTTCATTGTAATTTTATCTTATTTATAATTCTTTTAGCGTATATATTTTTTTAATTGTCTAAAGTATTTTTTATTTTAAATATATATATATCTTAAAATATATTTAGTTTGTAGTATTACTTAAAATGATTTGGATTTAGTTTAATATTTAAATTAGGTTATATATATTTCAATGTCCATATATTTTTTTGTGATGTCAATTATTTTTAATATATTTAATTTAATGTATTGTGCAATGTTGTAGTATTGGTTTGAATTATGAAAACAGTTTATTTTTAATTATATTATTATTTTGAACTTTAATAATTTAAATAAATTGCTTATCATGCTTTACACATTAAAATGTAGTTATAGATACTTTTTTGTGATATTCTATTCCACTGTGTTTTTGACACAGCATTTTGGCAGTTTACATTGAAAGTATGTAAACCCAATATTTTGTAGACCATATTTTTGACACCATATTCTGGTGTGAAGATATTGTTGTTCGTGGTATTTTGACCCGCAACAATTGCCAGGACTCCGTCACAGTCCACATTACTAAGTCCTGTCTTGTGAGCACGATGCCTCGGTCCAAGAAAGCTTTCTGTTGTCTGCGCCGAGATAAGACGGGCCGACTTCCCTTCGTGTTAATCTGAACATGACAAATCCGCGACTCGCCGGAGATGTTTGTTCCTCTTGTAATGTATTAGTGAAGCAGAAGGTCTGGCTCCAAGCTGATTAAATCTGATATAAATCCAGCCCGATCGGATACTGGCCGGATTGTGGATACTGAAGTAATAATGTTTTCTCATTGTGAAAAGATGAAATCTTATCAGCCCCCTGCTGTGCATGCAGAGAGATGGCGCGCTAGTCGGCTGCACCGTGATCTCTCATGAGCACCGGCCTCACTGCGCATACATCCAGATGTGGAGAGAAAGTGTGTGCTTTTGGAGAGCCGCCACTGATGGTATAATGTCGGCTTCCCTCTAGTGGCGATGCTGTGATCTTGGGCACATCACCATGGGCCTGATTTATGAAGGTGATGCATTGTCCTTGCGTCATGCAAGGCGCCAATAGGTAGCGCTATTCCGTTATTCACACTTATAAAAAACATTTTTACGAACATTCACAGATGGGAAGGGGTTTCTTGGTGACCCCTTTCTGTTTGCAAATGGGTTACCATCTACTTGAAGTAAGTGATAAAATGTGACTGTTTTCCGACCGCAGTGCGGTCCAAAAACATTCCTACATACCGCTGCGATTCGGATTAGGAAAGGACGCCCTAAACAAGCTCCTTCCTAATACCAAATCGGGATATACTCACAATTCCAAATTGTGATTCGGTAACATGTTACTGAAAGGCAAATTGGAATTCATACACAACAAAGTGCATTTTACCGCTTGCAAACGGTCTGATTCTTCACTGGCTCCCAGTCAAACAAAGAGTCAATTTCAAAGCCCTCTGTATCACCTTTAGGGCTTTGCACGACCTTGGCCCAAACTTCCTCAAGGACAAGCTGAAGTGGTATTTTCCTGAGATGCCCCTTCGTTAAAGTGTGACAAAAAACATTATGATCCCTAGGTGCAAGCGCGCCTCTTGGGGCTGTAGTAGTTTTGTGATAGGGGTTTCCAAACTTTAAAACTCTTTGCCATTGCTCATTAAATCCCAGACAAACGTCCTCTCCTTTTGCAAGTCATTGCAGACCTGGTACTTTACCTATAACCTAGCTTTATACGCGCTGTAGTTCAGCAGCGCCTTGACGCCTCCGGGCAAATAATTGCGTTCTATAAAATCAGTTAGCATAACATTCTGCAAATCGGGCTGTTTACGACCGATAAAATGCACGATACATGTGACCCATTATATTTCATGCTGGAAGGAGTTCTAATAAGCATTGACAAAGCCAATAGGGCTGGGTTTTACGTGCTAACACGTACAGCGTAACCACATCAATAGAGACGGGACCAGGAGCAAGTCACCACTCTGGATCCATTCCCTGAATTCTAGAGTCATAGTGACAGCACCCTGCGGGTGTGGACGCTGACATGGAGGTCTGGGGGGCTCACAGACCCCGCCCCAGCGCCTGCAGCTCGTTGTAGTAAGTCGCAGAGCCATTGCTGTGGTATCGTCTGCCTTCTACACCCTGAAAAAAATAAAAAAACTACTCCCTTACTTACCTCAGTCCGCGGGCAAAACACTTATCAGCACCTTAGTGTTCTCAAGGACCGATTATTGTAATTCCCTTCTTCTGAACGCTCAGGAAAGGGTACTCAATAAACTCCAGACGGTGCAAAATGCTGCGGCCAGAACTCTACTATCCATTCCCAAGTTCACCTCCACGTCCCCTTACATCAAAGAGTTACATTGGCTCCCTATTAGGAGCCGAATCAAATTTAAGGCTCTGTGTACAGCCTACAAAACTCTGAAAAACTCAGGACCGCAGTTCCTAAAAAAAGCCCTCTGCCCAGTGGAACAACTTAGGACCCTACGATCGTCCTCGGCCTACTTGTTGAAAGTCCCACGGACAAGAAAGGCTAGCTGGGGAGATAGATGTTTTACAATCGCTACTGCCAAACTGTGGAATACATTACCATTCCACATCAAAACGGCCCCTACGCTGCTCAAGTTCAGAAAGAGCCTTAAAACATGGCTGTTCTCTGCCTAACCCCCCATCAACTTAAGAAGTGAGTTCTGTAACGATAGCGCCGAGACACCCGTATGGGTATTTGCACGCTTTAAAAATTGCATAAAATAAAATAAATAAAATAAAATTTACTCCCCGGTACTAACAGTGACCAGGCAGGGGGTTTTGTTTGAGTCCAGTGCAACTGACCTTTGGTTGGGAATTCCTCGCACCACAACATGTAAGTGTGAGAATTGACGTCACCACCATGGGACATCCCTGGATTTTCACTGGTGTGGTGTCTACTCTCCACACAGACCGTGAGGTGTTCACGTCAAGTCCCAGCAGCGTCACAGCCCCTGTCCCCAGCCCTTCTGCCTGCGTCTGCTGCGAAGAACTCTGTCATAGCTGCACTTACTAGCCAAGGGGCATATTATCAAGACAGGTTTTAAAATGATCGCCGCTTTAGTGGCTGAAAACTGCCGCTAAAACGGAGATAATGGGCTTGACAATATGCTCTATGGAATTCCAATAGAAGCCCAGGTTAGATGTCCTCACATTTAACTTTGGCTTCAATTGGAATTCCATAGAGCATATAAACAAGCCCATTATCGCCGTTTTAACGGCATTTTTCTGCTGCTAAAGCGGCGATTATGTTATCGCCTGTCTTGATGATATGCCCCCAAGTCCGGCAAGTACTGGCCCAGCCTTTCAGCCTTACACGGCCAGTAAAGTGAGCATCATTGGCTCAGATAGCGTAGCATCTGTTACTCTGAGCGCCATGAAGCACAAGCGTGCAACAGCAAGCGCTACATAAGCACAACTCGACCTTGTACCGCGGATGGGGTGGAGGCCACTGCAGGCTCGTGTCAGGAACGGAGCAACCATCTCACATTTAAGCCCCCTGGCTTTTCCACATGACGCGCCCTACACCCCCCCCCCTCACCCCCCAACAGCTGGCATCACCTGTCCACAACGAGGCGAGTGCAGAGTCCGTGCACCTTCGAGGCTCTCTGTGCGCATTGTGGGGGGTGGGGGGGGGGGGGGGGGGGGGGGACTCCACCAGCGCCGCCAGGCTCAGCCCCCCTCATGTCCGACCCTCGAAAAGGGACATTATGAAATGAAACTCCCAAACCCACGGTGGCGTCAGTGTCTCACAGACTCTTCTAATCTGAGTTTCTCTCATTTTTTATTAACTTGACCCCATTTTCCTTCAGGGCCCCCAGATTAACAGGGTCACGACCCCTCCGCCTCCATTTCCATCAACGCGCTGTGATTTGGGCTCAAATGGATTGATGCGACACCGCCAGGTGACCCCATTCGAGTGCTCTGGTGACCCCGCTAGGGTCACGACCTTGGGTTCACAAGCGACGCTCTGTGGCACATCTTTGGGGGGTAAGGGGGGGGGACGACTGTGTCGTCGTGGGTCTCCCAGCGCCTCGTGGGCTCCTCCAAGCGCTGGGCCGCTGTGATCGCTCGCTGGTTCTTCGCCCAGTGCTTTTTTTTATTATGCCGAGGCCTCCTCCCTCGAATAAAATGTGCTTCAGTATTCAGAATGTGAGTGCGTCCACGGATTCATAATCCCATGTTCTCTCACAAAGCTGCAAGAGGTTTACATGTTTCTTTGGTGAATTCAGCAAAGTCTCTGCAAGATGGATTCTTTCTTGGGATTGTAAACTCTGCTTTGATGATTCCTCCCTTGTATCTATCCCCTTTCTCTCCTTTTCTCTTTCTCTTTCTCTTCTCCCTGCCAGGTGGGGTTAGGTAAACATTTGGGACTTGCACGTCCCTACAGATCAAAGTATAAAACGCACCTGTAACAACTCTGCTGACCCTGTAACAGAACCGCCCAGAGGTTCATGTAAAATTTCTTAATAAAATATGGGAAATAAAAAAATAAAAAAAAGATATTGGATAAAAAGGCTCTGCCGTCTGGCTCGGCCCTCCTCAGTGGAGCACAGGGCGGGGGTCCCTTTCCAACAGATTTCACTGGGCCTGGGCACAGCGTCGATTACGCAGGCGCGATCGGAGCGATTTTAGTAATCCCATGTTACTATTTGACGCGGAATTACTGATAATGACGCAGTTACTCCAGCTCACGTCATTAACAGTAGTTAAGGGTCATTTTGCACGCATTGTGCTACTTGTGCTAAGATTGCGTTGTGTCACTTTTGTGTCACACAACAGGCCGCAAGAACAGCGCACCTCTTAAGTTTGATTTATCAAGCAACGCAAGGCCACCTGTCCCGGGCGGGTGGTGCACAGTAACCCCCTGGGAGAGGCCGTCCTGTCCCTGGCTGGAGGTGCACAGGGCGACCCCTCAGAGAGGCCGGCCTGTCCTGGGTGGGTGGTGCACAGTGACCCCCTGGGAGAGGCCGGCCTGTCCTAGCAGGCGGTGCACAGTGACCCCCCTGGAAGAGGCCGGCCTGTCATGGGTGGGTGGTACACAGTGACCCCCTCTGAGAGGCCGGCCTGTCCTAGCAGGCGGTGCACAGTGACCCCCCTGGAAGAGGCCGGCCTGTCATGGGTGGGTGGTGCACAGTGACCCCCTCTGAGAGGCCGGCCTGTCCTAGCAGGCGGTGCACAGTGACCCCCGTGGGAGAGGCCGGCCTGTCATGGGTGGGTGGTGCACAGTGACCCCCTCTGAGAGGCCGGCCTGTCCTAGCAGGCGGTGCACAGTGACCCCCCTGGAAGAGGCCGGCCTGTCATGGGTGGGTGGTGCACAGTGACCCCCTCTGAGAGGCCGGCCTGTCCTAGCAGGCGGTGCACAGTGACCCCCGTGGGAGAGGCCGGCCTGTCATGGGTGGGTGGTGCACAATGACCCCCCTCAGCGTGACCGGCAGGTGGTCACAGTGACCCCCTGGGAGAGGTCGGCCTGTCCCAGCAGGTGGTGCACAGTGACCCCCTGGGAGAGGCCGGCCTGTCCTGGGTGGGTGGTGCACAGTGACCCCCTGGGAGAGGCCGGCCTGTCCTGGGTGGGTGGTGCACAGTGACCCCCCTCAGAGTGACCAGCCTGTTCCGGGCAGGTGGTGCACAGTGACCCCCCTCAGAGAGGCCGGCCTGTCCCGGGCAGGTGGTGCACAGTGACCCCCTGGGACAGGCCGGTCTGTCCCAGCAGGCGGTCCACAGTGACCCCCATCAGAGAGGCCGGCCTGTCCTGGGTGGGTGGTGCACAGTAACCCCCTGGGAGAGGCCGGCCTGTCCTGGGTGGGTGGTGCACAGTGACCCCCTCAGAGAGGCCGGCCTGTCCTGGGTGGGTGGTGCACAGTGACCCCCTCAGAGAGGCCGGCCTGTCCTGGGTGGGTGGTGCACAGTGACCCCATGGGAGAGGCCGGCCTGTCATGGGTGGGTGGTGCAAAGTGACCCCCTGGGAGAGGCCGGCCTGTCCCAGCAGGTGGTGCACAGGGTGACCCCCCTCAGAGAGGCCGGCCTGTCCCAGCAGGTGGTGCACTGGGTGACCTCCTCAGAGTGGGCCCCATGGCTCACCGCACAGTGCGCGGCGCACACCCCCGCATAGACTTTGACTAATTTTTATGCACATTACTTGCCATGAAAAGACCCATCTCTCATCCTCTGTGGAACGAGCGCTCTCTTATTCTCCTGTTTGACTTGGCTCCCTTCTGTGTCGGTTGGACTCTCTCCAGACGCATGAATATTCATGAGGCTGTTAAACAAGATTTTTATTGAAACCTAAAATGGATGTGAAGCCTTCCATTTGTCACCGCGCGCGGGCTGGCGCGAGGCCTATTGAACGGGCAGATATAGATACACACTGTCGTCATTTATCTTGTCACTTCCAGGCTTTTTATTGTGTTCTGGGAATCCCTGAGTCTGCGGCCTGGCCCAGAGCTAGGCGCTCTCTTCCGGTTCTTGGGTTTCAAGATGGCAGCCCCAGGGCCGCCATCTTGAAACCCAACATTCGAGGTGGGTGTGGTGTCATGCTCTTCCCAGCTCATCATGGGAGCTCAGGTACACCTAGTAGTAGTAATGGGGGGCTTGAGGGGGTGTTATACAAACGCTTACTGTTGTCCTGGACATTTGGTACCCCGGCCGTAGCAGTAACGCAAAGTCTTGTAGCTGCCTCGACTCACGCTGGGTAGCAGTGGCCGGGCAGGGGATGTTAAGCTTTTGAGTGGAGACTTGAGGCTGGCCTCAGGCGCACGATAGGACAGTGATGTAATCTTATGCTACGATAGTCAACAGTAAGTCATGACACATGAAAAGAACCCAACGGCGGACCTTCCAATCTGCACCTCATGCCTGTTTCGTTTGTTCAAGATTCCTGTGCAAAATCACTCTAGCCCCCCGCTGTTGTGCGGTGCCCTGTGTTCCAGATCATTTATCCTTAAAGCAAAAAGGAGGTGCGCCAGGTGACGAAGTCGAATCCGTTTTGTTATTTCAAAAACCTTTATTGATACTTTTTCTTTCATCGAATACAGTTCCTCATAAAAACAAACAGCTCAGTCAAAGCGTATTGCTGCAAAAAGGCTGATAGGAACAGAATATTTATCAGGGTATTCAATAATGGGCATGATGATGCCCTGAGGAAGGTATGTAACCGTTACAACGCAACTTTTACAACGGACTACTTTTACAACGCAACTTTTACAACGCAGGATCCATTACAACGAATACCATTACAACGCATTTTTTTACAACGCAAATACCTTTACAACGCATATAATTACAACGTAAGTATAGGTAAGTATATAATTATAGTAAAAATGTTATAGGATTGTGTTTTTGGATAAAGGGGTATTTTTAGGGTTCAGGGCTAGGTTTGGGTTTTTGGGTAAAGGGGTATTTTTAGGGTTCAGGGCTAGGTATGGGTTTTTGGGTAAAGGGGTATTTTTAGGGTTCAGGGCTAGGTATGGGTTTTTGGGTAAAGGGGTATTTTAGGGTTCAGGGCTAGGTTTGGGTTTTTGGGTAAAGGGGTATTTTTAGGGTTCAGGGCTAGGTTTAGGTTTTTGGGTAAAGGGGTATTTTTAGGGTTCAGGGCTATAGGTTTGGGTTTTTGGGTAAAGGGGTATTTGTAGGGTTCAGGGCTAGGTTTGGGTTTTTGGGTAAAGGGGTATTTTTAGGGTTCAGGGCTAGGTTTGGGTTTTGGGGTAAAGGGGTATTTTTAGGGTTCAGGGCTAGGTTTGGGTTTTTGGGTAAAGGGATATTTTTAGGGTTCAGGGCTAGGTTTGGGTTTTAAAAATAATTAAATAAAATTAAATTAAAATTAAATAAAATTATATTAAATATAATAACTTACATTTTTAAAAATATTATATACTTACCTATACTTACGTTGTAATGGTATTCGTTCTAAAGGTATTTGCGTTGTAAAAAAATGCGTTGTAATGGTATTCGTTGTAATGGATCCTGCGTTGTAAAAGTTGCGTTGTAAAGGTATGCGTGCTAAAAGTATGCGTGGTAACGTCATACATCCCCTGAGGAACCACCACCTTTTCCTGCACATGGAGCTGGAAAAAGAATTTAATTTTGTTTGTGAAGATTGAATTTTCCGATATCATTTCTCAAGCCCTGACGAAGTTCCCACGGTTTGGACCGAAACGCGTTGGCTGAGCTGTTTGTTTTTATGAGGAACTGTATTTGATGAAAGAAAAAGTATCGATAAAGGTTTTTGAAATAACAAGAGTGATTCGACTTCGTCACCTGGCGCACCTCCTTTTTCCTTAAAAGTAAGTCATGACACAATGTTATGGTGCAGTGGTCTATGATGCAATGTTTTCTTATGATGGTCACCGTTAAATCAATAACGCAGAGTCATACTCATCCTATGACAGTTGACGTCAAGTCGATGCAATTTTTCCAAATACGGTCACTATTAAGTCAATAACGGCGACTCATTCTACGACAGTCAACATTGAGTCAGTGACACAAACCTATGCAACTAAGGTCAACATTAAGTTGATGCAATGTTATCCTATGACAGTTAACCTTAAATCAATAACGCCGAGTCATCCTATGATGGTCGACGTTAAGTCAGAGACACAATGTTATCCTGCAACGGTCAGTGTTAAGTCAACAATGCAATATTATCTTACAACAGTTAACATTAAATGAATAACGCTGAGTCATACTCATCCTATAACGGTCGACGTCAAGTCAATGATGCAATTTATCCAAATACGGTCACTGTTAGGTCCATAACGGCGGCTCATTCTACACCTGGGAAGTAACATGAACGGAGGCCGGGCACTCATTGGAAGGTACCTTTACTTAGAGTGCCGCCAGGAGAAGGGGGGCAGGGGCTGAAGTACAAGCTGCCCCCAAAAGAACCTCCTGCTGCTGGCCTCTCGAGGCCTCAGGGCGCTCTGGCTGTGACCCCTGCCCTCGGCCCCTATGGCCGGGAACCTCGGGGTGCAGCCCCGCTCCCCTCTGTCTCTGCAACTCGGGTGTGGCTGCCTGGCCGCACATGAAGCGCGCTCGGCACGCGTGGGGCCCAGTGCACTCCCGGCGCTGACATCATCCGTCGCGGAGCCCATTGTTCCTCGGCAGCTGATGCGCTCCAGATGTGCGGGGCAGGCAGGGCCGGCGATGGGAGGATCCGACACGCGAGAAGCAGCCAGAACATGTCACGGACAAATCAGAACCATCTGCAGGCTCAGCACCCGACTTGGGGCGGGGGCTGGACGGGGGGGGGGGGCTCCCCTGCAGCACACACGTGCGCCTCTTACAGCACGGAAACGGACGAAGCAATGCCTATGGGCTTCATATAGCGCTCTACTACAAGCAGGAGGCACATTGGCGCTGCAGTACCTGGAGTCCCCTCCCCTCACCCTCAATACATGCTCCTCTTTGAGACTCAGTGATGTTTGTGCCACAGCTGCCAAGCGGCCCCATGCCTGGGCACACCTGCAGCCGGTCCGCACCTTTTCTAATGCAGAACGCGCTGCATTCTGGGACTTGCAGTTGCACTTTTAAGACTTGGAGTACATTCTCAAAAGGGAAAGTGTGCAAAGTGCCTGCGGCTTAGACACATGGGGCCTTATTTATGAAGGCCTTGCGCCGCCGGTGCGTCACTTTTAACATGGGAAAAAGTGACGCCACGGTGGCGCAAGGCCTTCATAAATAAGGCCCATGGCATGCAGCCGTTTGGCAGGCATGGTTTACTCTTTCCTTAACAGCATCCCCAACTGAAAGTGCCATTCTCTTTATAAGTGCAATAGTCGAGTCAATTTAAAACATTGAGTTTTTCACAGATGTAAAGTTGCTATGTAATTACATTTATTCAAAATTAAAAAAGCGAAAGATAAGCACCTTTCAAACATACAAGAAATGAAAAACATTTCATGTTATACATTTCATAAAATTAAGTTATATCCTACCACAGATATTACAATCCTATCATAAAAAAGGGCTCTACAGTAATAACTTACAGAATTCTATTATGACCAGCATAAAAAGAAGAAAAGACAATATAACAGTATGACCTGACCCCTTGTCAATTACTAGTACACATTCAAGAACAATTATATTAGACCTCCTGGTCAATGTTTTGATTTCATCAACATTCAACCAGGTAAGGTTAGTCCTTAAGTTGTGTAAACCCCGGCGTCGACGCGTTTCGATGGTATCTTGCTTATACTCCAATCTTTATCAAGACCAAAAAATATATTCTGTCTCCTTTTCTGCATTTGCTGATAGTAATTTTCTTTAATCCTTGTTTTTTAATCCAAGTGTGTCTCCTTCGTTAGGCCGGGTCCTTTGATATGCACTAAGATGCGTTTGGTTTTCACCTCATGCACCAATCTTTTTAAAATTTGTCCACAACTGCTTTTACGATATATTTCCGCAGTCTTGATGTGTATTCCTTCTCGTTAACTGTTTCCGTTTTTGTTCAATACTGGTTCTCCATTCTGTTTTTTAAGCGAAGCGGTAATGTTGCCTATTAATCGGGCGCCTTGGACCGCGGCTGTTTCAGATATGCACGTCGGTTTCCGACGTGGCCCTTGTATTTGGGGTAATGTTCCTGCCGCTTCACCTCCACTCGTATTCGATCACCATTCAGACTTAACAGCATCCCCACCATGGCAAAACTGTTGGAGAAATGTGTGTTCGCCCAACTTTGCCATCGCAGTGACCATTTCCAACTCCAGGATCAATGCCAGTCCTGTTTCTGCCCAGGTCATAGCACAGAGTCGTCGCTAACGCACATCGTGGATGATGCGCTTAGAATGCTGGATCACAATGAAGCGTGCCTATTGATCCTTCTTGACCTCTCATCAACATTTGATACTGTCAAACATGATCGCCGGTATTAAGCTGGTTCTCGTCCTTCCTTCAGAACAGATTCCAAAGCTTCCTGGTGAACCAATCCGTGTCCCACCCTGCACCATGTCACCTTGGGGGCGCACAAGGGTCAGCATTGTCCCCCACGCTCTTTATTTATTTATTTTGAAAGTTTTCTATAGCGCGAACATGACCACCGAGGGTATCAGAGCGCTTTACAGATTATTCATCACCTTTAACCTGTTCATGGAGCCTCTGACAGAAATCCTACAATCATCCAGCATTCGCTATCATATGTATGCAGACGATACCCAACTATACCTGAAGATCGTCTCCCCCGAAGACACAGACATCCAGCCCCTCAATTCAGTCCTGCTGGAAACACAAAAATGGCTGACATGCGATCACATGAAGCAGAATGCTCTTAAAACGGGATTCCTACTGATCTCACCCCACAACCAATCCATCATCATGGAACAATAGTTGAATCAGCTGACTGCTCTTAACTGCAGACCGCACCTGGTTGATTCGGCATCATCTCTGGGCGTCATTCTAGACAAAAGCCTGAACATCAGTTCTCTCACCAAAGGAGCGAACTTCCAACTCAGCTTACTTAGGAACCTCAGACCCTCCCTCCCTGCTCATGACCTAAAGGTTGCACTTCAAGCATTGGTGATCTCAAAGCTGGACTATGGCAGCGCAACACTTTGTGGCCTGCCCAGAGTTAGGACGGCTCCTCTTAGGGCTACCCTCAACTCCGCTGTGAGGCTCTTAACTGGCACTTAAACATTCCACCACATCTCCCCGGACTTGCCGGCACTGAATTGGCTGCCATATGAAGCTCGGATACAGCAAAAAATTGCATGCATGTCTCACAAAGCCATCCACTTCAAGACGCCGTTGTACCTTTCACAGAAACTGGAACTCTCCTGTGTTTCTAGAGTCTCCAGAAGCGCTAGCTCCCTTTTGCTTAAACTTCAAAAATACAACAAAAAAGACCTATAAACAAAAAGCCTTCTCAGGGATGGCTCCGAGGTTCTGGAACTCCCTTCCCCCTGGAGTCAGGGTGAACCCGTCGACTGTCTTCTACAATTCTAGACTGTGATCTTTTTTCTCCCTCTTTTGTCTTATGATGTGTTCTGCTGTGCCTTCACGAGAAAGCTGGACAATTTTGACTTTGCATTTGTTGTTTGGGTTATTCTGTTTTGTATGCTAATTACCTTGTGATGCATAATCTGTAAAGCGCTCTGAGACCCTCGGTGGTCATGTTCGTGCTATGTAAAAATTTCAAAATAAATAAATAGTAAAAAGGGATATTTTGTTTCGAAATCTGTGTCATTACGGTGTGCTGTTTATAGGCTCAGTTAGCCCATGAAGAGGGTGTTATGGAGCTGTTTTACCCTATGGAGTGTGTGCTGTGGTGCTTTATAACCCTATGGAGTGTGTGCTGTGGAGCTGTTTTACCCTATGGAGTGTGTGCTGTGGTGCTTTATAACCCTATGGAGTGTGTGCTGTGGAGCTGTATAACCCTATGGAGTGTGTGCTGTGGAGCTGTATAACCCTATGGAGTGTGTGCTGTGGAGCTGTATAACCCTATGGAGTGTGTGCTGTGGAACATTATAACCCTATGGAGTGTGTGCTTTATACCCCTATGAAGTGTGTGCCATGGAGCTTTATAACCCTATGGAGTGTGTGCTGTGGTGCTTTATAACCCTATGGAGTGTGTGCTGTAGAGCTTTATAACCCTATAGAGTGTGTGCTGTGGAGCTTTATAACCCTATGGATGTGTGCTGTGGAGCTTTATAACCCTATGGAGTGTGTGCTGTGGAGCTTTATAACCCTATGGAATGTGTGCTGTGGAGCTTTATAACCCTATGGAGTGTGTGCTGTAGAGCTTTATAACCCTATGGAGTGTGTGCTGTAGAGCTTTATAACCCTATGGAGTGTGTGATGTGTGCTTTATAACCCTATGGAGTGTGTGCTGTGGAGCTTTATAACCCTATGGAATGTGTGCTGTGGAGCTTTATAACCCTATGGAGTGTGTGCTGTAGAGCTTTATAACCCTATGGAGTGTGTGCTGTGTGCTTTAGAACCCTATGGAGTGTGTGCTGTGGAGCTTTATAACCCTATGGAGTGTGTGCTGTGGAGCTTTATAACCCTATGGAGTGTGTGCTGTGGAGCTGTATAACCCTATGGAGTGTGTGCTGTGGAGCTGTATAACCCTATGGAGTGTGTGCTGTGGAGCATTATAACCCTATGGAGTGTGTGCTTTATACCCCTATGAAGTGTGTGCCATGGAGCTTTATAACCCTATGGAGTGTGTGCTGTGGTGCTTTATAACCCTATGGAGTGTGTGCTGTGGTGCTTTATAACCCTATGGAGTGTGTGCTGTGGAGCTTTATAACCCTATGGAGTGTGTGCTGTGGTGCTTTATAACCCTATGGAGTGTGTGCTGTGGTGCTTTATAACCCTATGGAGTGTGTGCTGTAGAGCTTTATAACCCTATGGAGTGTGTGCTGTGGTGCTTTATAACCCTATGGAGTGTGTGCTGTAGAGCTTTATAACCCTATGGAGTGTGTGCTGTGGAGCTGTATAACCCTATGGAGTGTGTGCTGTGGAGCATTATAACCCTATGGAGTGTGTGCTTTATACCCCTATGAAGTGTGTGCCATGGAGCTTTATAACCCTATGGAGTGTGTGCTGTAGAGCTTTATAACCCTATGGAGTGTGTGCTGTGGAGCTTTATAACCCTATGGAGTGTGTGCTGTGGAGCTTTATAACCCTATGGAGTGTGTGCTGTGGAGCTTTATACCCCTATGGAGTGTGTGCTGTGGAGCATTATAACCCTATGGAGTGTGTGCTGTGGAGCTTTATAACCCTATGCTCTCTGCTAAGTGTTCGCTGCCACCTGGAGTAAGATCAGGGCTACTTCACATACCTGAAATGAGTGCATTACCTAAGGAGGAGGAGCAAGGTAGGGCTCGTAAAGACGCTACAACCACTTCCTTGGCACCTTCACTGCCACCATGGGCCAGGGAGTAGATTGTGAATGTGGCACCTTCACATTACTAGGGGGCTGACGTCACTGCAGAGCAGTGCACCAGCTCTACCACAATCTACTACTCAGGTTCCGCTCGTAGCTGCAACGTTGGATTCGTGACTTTTGTTCCTGAGCCTCTGACCCTTTGGGAGCCAGCTCTTGTCAGGGGAAATACTTTCATTGGATTTACTGTCGTTTCCTGCACAGGGGCCGGGACTGCGAGACCCAGGGTTCCGCGCACAACCAACGCAGCGCACCTGGTGTCTCTTCCCGCCCCCTACTCCTCCTATGTAGTAACGCCCCCAACGTTTAGCGGGACGCCGGACGAAGCCCGGACAAAGGGCGGACAGTCTTAGACAGTCCGAGGTAGAACGTGACTGGACTGGGCACGACATACTGCCTGTACCGCCTTCAAGAAACCCCGTTAAAGTAAGACACTCTGTGTATGGTTATTGCCACACCGAGGAACAACATCTACTTTTACTTTTCCACATTCTACATCACTATTGTATGGAATAGAAATTGTGCTACAACCAACATTTTTTAGTATGCCAAAAAAGATTCCTGCCGCAGTGTCTAACACCATGGAGAATTATTTGGTTCATGTAGTAACCAAAATTAATAGTGAAAGAAGGCAGTCACTAGGATTAAGTCAATCCCCCATTCTTCACTCCCTGAGCCCACCACCAAATTCCCCATGGGTTGATATACCATCCCAGGTCGTAGGAAATGAAGCTCCAGACACTGAGCTACGTGATAGTGAGATCTATAATCACAGTGTACTTCTAGAAATTGACCCAGAAATCGACCAAGAGAATGACCCCGAGTCGCAGGATGATGCTATAGCTGAGGACTCCTCTATACAGGTGGATTCACAGGTAGACACAATAGTAGAGGAACCTCCCATCTCTGTGCCTGCCATTCGGGCGGTCAGAACATGCAGAAAAGCCCATCCAAATCGAGGAGGGTCACGACCAGGGAGAAAAAGGGTTGTATCACCAGTGAAAACAAGGGATAAAAATAGGGGGCACGGGGAAGATAGCGATAAACAAATCATGAACGATGAGTTATTTAATAGGATAGCGGACATGATTGACTGTAAGCTCAAGGCCATCATTAAACCGTTGGTGGCTAAATTAGATAAACTCACCACCGAAGTAAAGAAATTGGGTGGGGCTCAGAAAAAGATAGCGGAGGAGGTGGCAAACACAATAACCTTGGTCACAAATTTAGCCAATACAAACAAAGAGCATACTGTGAATGGGACAGAGGGAGGTGAAAATGTGGCAATGATTATCCCCCCTGAACATACACCAACAATAGAACATAACCAGCCAGAGACAAGAGATGATTCCATACTAAGACCACCTGTAACGTCCACACTACGTATACAAAAAGAATCATTACAATTTATAGAAGAAGCTTCACCCTTAGTGTTGGTATTAGCAAATGTACCCCCTCTGACTCTTGGCCAATCAGAGTCTCCAACATTTCTGACAAGCAAGGCTCTGCACTGGCTGTCTGGTAATATGCAGATGGCTCCCTGGGGGAAACAACAGTTAGCAGGAGAGGTCAAGTCGGCCAGAAGGGTAGCCTGGATAGGGCACAGCCCAAAAAAGTTTAAAGGAGACTGCATAGTACTAAACTTCTCCAATTCGGGTGTACTCCCTAATGTCATGTCAAACATACTCCCCCCCCCAACGTAGGAGTGGTACCATTGTTCCACTTACCTTAGAATTTTTTGGTGGGAAACAGCGAAGCATGACTTATCCCAAGACATTCCCCAATTTTACAAGGCCAGAGTGGAATGTAACGACAAATGCATGGGGTATAGGTACTCCTGTAAATAAGTGGGGGAGTAGTCTAGAGAGGCGTGAAGGCCTAAACCATTTATATCAACACAAGCATCATTATTCAACCCATTTAAATGGGTTGAATAGTACAGTATCCCTATCTCAAATAGGTTTGACGCCCTTTATAGACAGGGAGGACTGGAAGGGGTAGAATGACTACCTAGAGCACTACTTCTGTCTGATCACACCGATCATATAGGCTTAGGTAGTGAGGATAACATAAATGCGCTGTATGGATCTATTCCCGCTGAAAATTCTGAATTAAAGAATCCCACAGTTCAAGAAAAGGGACCCCTAACTGAGGTGGTGGCATCATCACTAGCCTGGACAAATCGACCCTCTAACTTACCAAACGCGTATAACCCTGATCCTATACAAGTAGACCAAACACACAACACCACGGAAGAGCAGGTATCCAGATGTACAGAGCTATCGCATGCTACCCCATCTGAAAAGGTTAACATAGACACAGACATTAATATCCTGTGCCCACTAACTCACTGTAGCGCAAACTTAGCATCCTGGAATACCGCAGGGCTGGTTGATAAAGCTTGTGACATCACTTGGCTGTCCTTTGTCAAACAATATGCAGTGATATGCCTCCAAGAAACATGGTTGGTGGAAACAAATGTTCATATTGAGGGGTACCAAAGTTTTTTCATTCCAGCTGAACCATCAAATAGTGGAAGAGCAAAGGGGGGCCTGGCAATTTATGTTAATTTGGCTCTTATATGCCATAAAGTTATGCGCCATTCTGGAAACAGAAACATCCAGGTTTTAGAGCTAAAGAGGGGTAAAACTACTTTTGCCCTGATTAACTTTTATAATGCAGTGTATCAGAATGGAGACTGTAATATATTGCCCCTGGGTGATCTTTTGAGAGACAATGCGGGGAACCTGCCACGCCAAATGCTGATTGCAGGTGATTTTAATACTCATCCGTGTGGAAACCCAGGAGAGACTGTTATCGATCAACTGGGATGTAACAGCCTGAAAGGCTTCCACTTTGATCACTCGCGGCGTGGAATACAACTAAACACGCTAATGAATGAAAATAACCTAATCACAGCCATGACCACGGTGGCGGGACAAACTCTCTTCCCCGTTCCTACGTACAAGGGCCATACAAATGGATCATACATAGATCACATTCTATTGTCTGCCGATCTTGCCAACACTGTCCTGGACTTCTCCATCCAATTAAATATCTATAGTGACCACAATCCTATTTGTATCAAAATGGGTGGGGGAATCTTCGAACAGCGAATGCCACGTGTAGATCCTGGATCCATAAAGTGCATAAACGGAAAGCGTCGCTTAAAATGGACAATGGTGAATTGTGAAGATTTGTATACCTCTATTAATAATCTGTGTAGCTCCGAACTCTCTTTATGTATGTCATCAGTATCATCATCGCAACACATTTTGACAGCTTTTGAGGGTGTTGCATCAACAGTAGGGTCATTGTTAATGGTGCCAGTTAAAGGGATTGCTAGTAGTAACCCAAAATGGTTCGACAATTCTTGCTCTAAGGGCAGCCGAGATCTTAAGATGGCTCTGAAAACTAAACCCAGAGACTCGGATCACATTAAGGCCATGCGTGACAGGTACAAAAAGTCCCTTGCTACTAGAAAGAAAGAGGTAAAGAAAAGTGTATGGGAGACCCTTTTAGACCCCAAAACCCTGAGAAATAGCGCCAAGTTTTGGGAAATCATAAATAAACCTCTGTTTGATCACCCAAATAATTCTACCCTTGGCACAAACATCCCAGAGGAAGAGTGGGTTAATCATTTTAGCTCAATTTTTAAAAGTAATGAGTCTCAAGCAGAATATAGTCCGGTTACTTCTAAGGAGAATTTTTTGCTCTTCTCAATAAGTGAGGTTGAAAAAGGAATTGTAGGGCTAACAAGCAATAAGGCCCCAGGGCCGGATGGCCTTCCTCCGGACCTTTTTAAATCCTGCATATCGCTATGGGCACCTGTCCTCACTGCTGTACTTAATGCAGCTGTGGTTTCTGGTTGCCCAAAGTCGTGGGGGGTGTCTACCATTGTACCCGTGTGTAAGAAAGGAGACCGTAATAGCCCCCTCTGCTATAGACCAATATCTTTAATCAATTCTGTGGTCAAAGTAGTGGGGGGAGTAATTCTAAACAGGCTAGTTGAATGGGCAGACGAAAATAAAGTAATATCCCCAATTCAATATGGCTTCAGGCCCGGTCACTCCACGATCACCCAGTGTTTGAATTTGTACCTGATTATAGGGAAATACACCATGGCCCGTCAAGGTACAATTCACATGGCGTTCATGGACCTATCGTCGGCTTTCGACTGTGTAAGCTGAGGAAGGCTCTGGGACGCCATGGCGAAAATGGGTGTAGAGCAGAATTTAATTAATTTGTTAGCAGATATGCATTCTGACACGAGAGCAAATGTCCGGTACACACAAGATCTAAAAGTGACTAGAGATTTTGGAGTGCACCGGGGTGTCAGGCAAGGGTGCATTTTAGCCCCGTTCCACTTCAACCTATACATAAACGACTTGGAAGAGCATCTTTTAAGTACAGGAGCAGACTACCCTTATGTTGGACGGAAGGGATTGCCGGTTCTGCTTTATGCGGATGACGCAGTCCTTTTATCTAGGACTGCAATTGGCCTTCAAATATTACTAAATTCCTTCTTTGCTTTTATGAAGTCTCGAGACCTGAGCATAAACAACTCCAAATCTTTCGTAATGAAGGTTGGCCAAGGTAATAAAAAGCCAAACAGCCTAAATGTTAACGGGGAAACAATCCCAGTAACAAAAACATTCTCTTATCTCTCTGGCTGCCTATTCGCAAGCGTATTATTTTTAAGACGCTGACTTTGACCTATAAGGCCCTGCACTCTGGAGGCGCAAAGAACTTCCAAAGGAGACTGTCTTTTTACCATCCGGCCCGGGCGCTTAGAGCGGAGTCACAGTTTTTGGCTGTGGTGCCGCGCGTTCAAAAAGCCCGCATCGGGGGTCGCTCCTTTGGGTTGCGTGCCCCCCAGCTGTGGAACTCCCTGCCGCTGACACTTCGTGGCGCCACTAGCCTGCTGGCTTTTAGGAAAGGTCTTAAGACTTGGTTGTTTACTTTATAGGCCTTTCTTCTCCGTTTTATTCTATTCCCTCTCTGTTTTTATTGTCGTGTTATGTTATCCTCCGTAGGTCTCGCTGTGAAAGCGCCAGGATACTCTTTTTGAGTCGCTGTGCGCTATACAAAAGAAATATAACATAACATAACATAACATAACATCTCGGAGTCCTGTTCGACCACGAACTGAACTGGGGACCCGCGGTACAGAAGAAAAAGGGAGAGGTAATCCGGGCAAATGCAGCAATACTCGATTTTGCAAGAAAAATGGGAAATAGCCCAGTGGCTGCATTGCTTCAACTTTACCAGGCCAAGAGTGTTGCCACTGCATGTTATAGCAGCGAGTTATGGGGATATGCCTCAATAGGAGCCCTGGAGGTAGTAGAAAACAACTTCTTAAAACAGTTATTGAGGGTTCCTAGGGGAACAGCCAACTTTTCTGTACACGAAGAGCTGGGTATGTCATATTTATGTGACAAGGTAGCAGTAAACCCTCTACTGTGCTGGTTAAATTGCTGGTTAAACAGTGATTTACCTCTTACTCAGCTCATACTGAGGGAAGCACCAACGTGGGAAAATAGGCTTAAGGTTCCATGGATAAAGTACTTAAGCAGCTGCACACCTGCAGCACCTTTTCTAATGCGCGCTGCATTCTGGGACTTGCAGTTTCACTTTTAAGACTTGGATTATTGTCTCAAAAGGGCCAGTATGCAAAGTGCTTGCAGGTTACAGACACATGGCCTGCAGACGTTTGGCAGACATGGTTTACTATTCCCTTAACAGCATCCCCAACTGAAAGTGCTATTCCCTTGGCTCAAGTGAATTTATAAGTGCAATAGTCGAGTCAATTTAAAACAATGAGTTTTTCACAGATGTAAAGTTGCTATGTAATTACATTTATTCAAAATGAACAAGCGAAAGATAAGCACCTTTCAAACACACAAGAAATTAAAAACATTTCATGTTATACATTTCATAAAATTAAGTTATATCCTACCCCAGATGTTACATTCCTTTCATTAAAAAAGGGCTCTACAGTAATAACTTACAGAATTCTAGTTATGACCAGCATAAAAAGAAGAAAAGACAATATAACAGTATGACCTGACCCCTTGTCAATTACTAGTACACATTCAAGAACAATTATATTAGACCTCCTGACCAATGTTTTGATTTCATCAACATTCAACCAGGTAAGGTTAGTCCTTAAGTTGTGTAAACCCCGGCGTCGACGCGTTTCGATGGTATCTTGCTTATACTCCCATCTTTATCGAGACCCAAAAATATATTCTGTCTCCTTTTCTGGTATTGCTGATAGTAATTTTCTTTAATCCTTGTTTTTTTAATCCGAGTGTGTCTCGTTCGTTAGGCCGGGCGCTTTGATATGCACTAAGATGCGTTTGGTTTTCACCTCATTTGCCAATCTGTTTAAAATGTGTCCACAACTGCTTTTATGATATATTTCCGTAGTCTTGATGTGGATTCCTTCTCGTTAACTGTTTCCGTTTTTGTTTAATACTGGTTCTCCATTCTGTTTTTTAAGCGAAGCGGTAATGTTGCCTATTAATCGGGCGTCTTGGACCGCGGCTGTTTCAGATATGCACGTCGGTTTCCTACGTGGCCCTTGTATTTGGGGGTAATGTTCCTGCCGCTTCGTCTCCACTCGTATTCGATCACCATTCAGACTTAACAGCATCCCCACCATGGCAAAACTCTTGGAGAAATGTGTGTTCGCCCAACTTTGCCATCGCAGTGACCATTTCCAACTCCAGGATCAATGCCAGTCCTGTTTCTGCCCAGGTCATAGCACAGAGTCGTCGCTAACGCACATCGTGGATGATGCGCTTAGAATGCTGGATCACAATGAAGCGTGTCTATTGATCCTTCTTGACCTCTCATCAACATTTGATACTGTCAAAAATGATCACCGGTATTAAGCTGGTTCTCGTCCTTCCTTCAGAACATATTCCAAATCTTCCTGGTGAACCAATCCTTGTCCCACCCTGCACCATGTCACCTTGGGGGTGCCACAAGGGTCAGCATTGTCCCCCACGCTCTTTATTTATTTATTTTGAATGTTTTATATAGCGCTAACATGACCACAGAGGGTATCAGAGCGCTTTACAGATTATTCATCACCTTTAACCTGTTCATGGAGCCTCTGACAGAAATCCTACAATCATCCAGCATTCGCTATCATATGTATGCAGACGATACCCAACTATACCTGAAGATCGTCTCCCCCGAAGACACAGACATCCAGCCCCTCAATTCAGTCCTGCTGGAAACACAAAAATGGCTGACATGCGATCACATGAAACAGAATGCTCTTAAAACGGAATTCCTCCTAATCTCATCCCACAACCAATCCATCATCATGGAACAATAGTTGAATCAGCTGACTGCTCTTAACTGCAGACCGCATCTGGTAGATTCAGCATCATCTCTGGGCGTCATTCTAGACAAAAGTCTGAACATGCAGAAGCACATCAGTTCCCTCACCAAAGGAGCGAACTTTCAACTCAGCTTACTTAGGAAGCTCAAACCCTCCCTCCCTGCTCATGACCTCAAGGTTGCAGTGCAAGCATTGGTGATCTCAGAGCTGGATTATGGTATCGAAACACTTTAAGGCCTGCCCAGAGTGAGGACGGCTCTTCTGAGGGCTACCCTCAACTCCGCTGTGAGGCTCTTAACTGGTACAAAAAAAAACCACCAAATCTCCCCGGACTTGCGGGAACTGAATTAGCTGCCATATGAATCTCGGATACAGTTAAAAGTTGCATGCACGGCTCACAAAGCCATCCACTTCAAGACGCCGTTGTACCTTGCGCAGAAACTGTAACTCTCCTGTGTTTCTAGAGTCTCCAGAAGCGCCAGCTCCCTTTTGCTTAAACTTCAAAAATACAACAAAAAAGACCTATAAACAAAAAGCCTTCTCAGGGATGGCTCCGAGGTTCTGGAACTCCCTTCCCCCTGGAGTCAGGGTGAACCCGTCGACTGTCTTCTACAATTCTAGACTGTGATCTTTTTTCTCCCTCTTTTGTCTTATGATGTGTTCTGCTGTGCCTTCACGAGAAAGCTGGACAATTGTGACTTTGCATTTGTCGTTTGGGTTATTCTGTTTTGTATGCTAATTACCTTGTGATGCATAATCTGTAAAGCGCTCTGATAACCTCGGTGGTCATGTTCGTGCTATATCAAACTTTCAAAATAAATAAATAGTAAAAAGGGATATTTTGTTTCGAAATCTGTGTCATTACGGTATGCTGTTTATAGGCTCAGTTAGCCCATGAAGAGGGTGTTGTGGAGCTGTTTTACCCTATGGAGTGTGTGCTGTGGAGCTGTTTTACCCTATGGAGTGTGTGCTGTGGAGCTTTATAACCCTATGGAGTTTGTGCTGTGGAGCTTTATGACCCTATGGAGTGTGTGCTGTGGAGCTTTATAACCCTATGGAGTATGTGCTGTGGAGCTGTTTTACCCTATGGAGTGTGTGCTGTGGAGCTGTTTTACCCTATGGAGTGTGTGCTGTGGAGCTTTATAACCCTATGGAGTGTGTGCGGTGGAGCTTTATAACCCTATGGAGTGTGTGCGGTGGAGCTTTATAACCCTTTGGAGTGTATGCGGTGGAGCTTTATAACCCTATGGAGTGTGTGCTGTGGTGCTTTATAACCCTATGGAGTTTGTGCTGTGGAGCTTTATAACCCTATGGAGTGTGTGCGGTGGAGCTTTATAACCCTATGGAGTTTGTGCTGTGGAGCTTTATAACCCTATGGAGTGTGTGCGGTGGAGCTTTATAACCCTATGGAGTGTGTGCGGTGGAGCTTTATAACTCTATGGAGTGTGTGCTGTGGTGCTTTATAACCCTATGGAGTGTGTGCGGTGGAGCATTATAACCCTATGGAGTGTGTGCTGTGGAGCTTTATAACCCTATGGAGTGTGTGCTGTGGAGTTTTATAACCCTATGGAGTGTGTGCTGTGGAGCTTTATAACCCTGTGGAGTGTGTGCTGTGGAGCTGTTTTTCCCTATGGAGTGTGTGCTGTGGTGCTTTATAACCCTATGGAGTGTGTGCTGTAGAGCTTTATACCCCTATGGAGTGTGTGAGGTGGAGCTTTATAACCCTATGGAATGTGTGCTGGTGAGCTTTATTACCCTATGGAGTGTGTGCTGTGCAGCTTTATAACCCTATGGAGTGTGTGCTGTGCAGCTTTATAACCCTATGGAGTGTGTGCTGTAGAGCTTTATAACCCTATGGAGTGTGTGCTGTAGAGCTTTATAACCCTATGGAGTGTGTGCTGTGGAGCTTTATAACCCTATGGAGTGTGTGCTGTGGAGTTTTATAACCCTGTGGAGTGTGTGCTGTGGAGCTTTATAACCCTGTGGAGTGTGTGCTGTGGAGTTTTATAACCCTATGGAGTTTGTGCTGTGGAGCTTTATAACCCTATGGAGTGTGTGCTGTGGAGTTTTATAACCCTATGGAGTGTGTGCTGTGGAGCGTTATAACCCTATGGAGTGTGTGCTGTGGATGGATATAACCCTATGGAGTGTGTGCTGTGGAGCGTTATAACCTTACGGAGTGTGTGCTGTGGAGCTTTATAACCCTATGGAGTGTGTGCTGTGGAGCTTTATAACCCTATGGAGTATGTGCTGTGGAGCTGTTTTACCCTATGGAGTGTGTGCTGTGGAGCTGTTTTACCCTATGGAGTGTGTGCTGTGGAGCTTTATAACCCTATGGAGTGTGTGCGGTGGAGCTTTATAACCCTATGGAGTGTGTGCGGTGGAGCTTTATAACCCTATGGAGTGTATGCGGTGGAGCTTTATAACCCTATGGAGTGTGTGCTGTGGTGCTTTATAACCCTATGGAGTTTGTGCTGTGGAGCTTTATAACCCTATGGAGTGTGTGCGGTGGAGCTTTATAACCCTATGGAGTTTGGGCTGTGGAGCTTTATAACCCTATTGAGTGTGTGCTGTGGAGTTTTATAACCCTATGGAGTGTGTGCTGTGGAGCGTTATAACCCTATGGAGTGTGTGCTGTGGAGCGATATAACCCTATGGAGTGTGTGCTGTGGAGCTTTATAACCCTATGGAGTTTGTGCTGTGGAGCTTTATGACCCTATGGAGTGTGTGCTGTGGAGCTTTATAACCCTATGGAGTATGTGCTGTGGAGCTGTTTTACCCTATGGAGTGTGTGCTGTGGAGCTGTTTTACCCTATGGAGTGTGTGCTGTGGAGCTTTATAACCCTATGGAGTGTGTGCGGTGGAGCTTTATAACCCTATGGAGTGTGTGCGGTGGAGCTTTATAACCCTAAGGAGTGTATGCGGTGGAGCTTTATAACCCTATGGAGTGTGTGCTGTGGTGCTTTATAACCCTATGGAGTTTGTGCTGTGGAGCTTTATAACCCTATGGAGTGTGTGCGGTGGAGCTTTATAACCCTATGGAGTTTGGGCTGTGGAGCTTTATAACCCTATGGAGTGTGTGCTGTGGAGTTTTATAACCCTATGGAGTGTGTGCTGTGGAGCGTTATAACCCTATGGAGTGTGTGCTGTGGAGCGATATAACCCTATGGAGTGTGTGCTGTGGAGCTTTATAACCCTATGGAGTTTGTGCTGTGGAGCTTTATGACCCTATGGAGTGTGTGCTGTGGAGCTTTATAACCCTATGGAGTATGTGCTGTGGAGCTGTTTTACCCTATGGAGTGTGTGCTGTGGAGCTGTTTTACCCTATGGAGTGTGTGCTGTGGAGCTTTATAACCCTATGGAGTGTGTGCTGTGGAGCTTTATAACCCTATGGAGTGTGTGCGGTGGAGCTTTATAACCCTATGGAGTTTGTGCTGTGGAGCTTTATAACCCTATGGAGTGTGTGCGGTGGAGCTTTATAACCCTATGGAGTGTGTGCGGTGGAGCTTTATAACTCTATGGAGTGTGTGCTGTGGTGCTTTATAACCCTATGGAGTGTGTGCGGTGGAGCATTATAACCCTATGGAGTGTGTGCTGTGGAGCTTTATAACCCTATGGAGTGTGTGCTGTGGAGTTTTATAACCCTATGGAGTGTGTGCTGTGGAGCTTTATAACCCTGTGGAGTGTGTGCTGTGGAGCTGTTTTACCCTATGGAGTGTGTGCTGTGGTGCTTTATAACCCTATGGAGTGTGTGCTGTAGAGCTTTATACCCCTATGGAGTGTGTGAGGTGGAGCTTTATAACCCTATGGAATGTGTGCTGGTGAGCTTTATTACCCTATGGAGTGTGCGCTGTGCAGCTTTATAACCCTATGGAGTGTGTGCTGTGCAGCTTTATAACCCTATGGAGTGTGTGCTGTAGAGCTTTATAACCCTATGGAGTGTGTGCTGTAGAGCTTTATAACCCTATGGAGTGTGTGCTGTGGAGCTTTATAACCCTATGGAGTGTGTGCTGTGGAGTTTTATAACCCTGTGGAGTGTGTGCTGTGGAGCTTTATAACCCTGTGGAGTGTGTGCTGTGGAGTTTTATAACCCTATGGAGTTTGTGCTGTGGAGCTTTATAACCCTATGGAGTGTTTGCTGTGGAGTTTTATAACCCTATGGAGTGTGTGCTGTGGAGCGTTATAACCCTATGGAGTGTGTGCTGTGGATGGATATAACCCTATGGAGTGTGTGCTGTGGAGCGTTATAACCTTACGGAGTGTGTGCTGTGGAGCTTTATAACCCTATGGAGTGTGTGCTGTGGAGCTTTATAACCCTATGGAGTATGTGCTGTGGAGCTGTTTTACCCTATGGAGTGTGTGCTGTGGAGCTGTTTTACCCTATGGAGTGTGTGCTGTGGAGCTTTATAACCCTATGGAGTGTGTGCGGTGGAGCTTTATAACCCTATGGAGTGTGTGCGGTGGAGCTTTATAACCCTATGGAGTGTATGCGGTGGAGCTTTATAACCCTATGGAGTGTGTGCTGTGGTGCTTTATAACCCTATGGAGTTTGTGCTGTGGAGCTTTATAACCCTATGGAGTGTGTGCGGTGGAGCTTTATAACCCTATGGAGTTTGGGCTGTGGAGCTTTATAACCCTATGGAGTGTGTGCTGTGGAGTTTTATAACCCTATGGAGTGTGTGCTGTGGAGCGTTATAACCCTATGGAGTGTGTGCTGTGGAGCGATATAACCCTATGGAGTGTGTGCTGTGGAGCTTTATAACCCTATGGAGTTTGTGCTGTGGAGCTTTATGACCCTATGGAGTGTGTGCTGTGGAGCTTTATAACCCTATGGAGTATGTGCTGTGGAGCTGTTTTACCCTATGGAGTGTGTGCTGTGGAGCTGTTTTACCCTATGGAGTGTGTGCTGTGGAGCTTTATAACCCTATGGAGTGTGTGCGGTGGAGCTTTATAACCCTATGGAGTGTGTGCGGTGGAGCTTTATAACCCTAAGGAGTGTATGCGGTGGAGCTTTATAACCCTATGGAGTGTGTGCTGTGGTGCTTTATAACCCTATGGAGTTTGTGCTGTGGAGCTTTATAACCCTATGGAGTGTGTGCGGTGGAGCTTTATAACCCTATGGAGTTTGGGCTGTGGAGCTTTATAACCCTATGGAGTGTGTGCTGTGGAGTTTTATAACCCTATGGAGTGTGTGCTGTGGAGCGTTATAACCCTATGGAGTGTGTGCTGTGGAGCGATATAACCCTATGGAGTGTGTGCTGTGGAGCTTTATAACCCTATGGAGTTTGTGCTGTGGAGCTTTATGACCCTATGGAGTGTGTGCTGTGGAGCTTTATAACCCTATGGAGTATGTGCTGTGGAGCTGTTTTACCCTATGGAGTGTGTGCTGTGGAGCTGTTTTACCCTATGGAGTGTGTGCTGTGGAGCTTTATAACCCTATGGAGTGTGTGCTGTGGAGCTTTATAACCCTATGGAGTGTGTGCGGTGGAGCTTTATAACCCTATGGAGTTTGTGCTGTGGAGCTTTATAACCCTATGGAGTGTGTGCGGTGGAGCTTTATAACCCTATGGAGTGTGTGCTGTGGAGCTTTATAACCCTATGGAGTGTGTGCTGTGGAGTTTTATAACCCTATGGAGTGTGTGCTGTGGAGCTTTATAACCCTGTGGAGTGTGTGCTGTGGAGCTGTTTTACCCTATGGAGTGTGTGCTGTGGTGCTTTATAACCCTATGGAGTGTGTGCTGTAGAGCTTTATACCCCTATGGAGTGTGTGCGGTGGAGCTTTATAACCCTATGGAATGTGTGCTGGTGAGCTTTATTACCCTATGGAGTGTGTGCTGTGCAGCTTTATAACCCTATGGAGTGTGTGCTGTGCAGCTTTATAACCCTATGGAGTGTGTGCTGTAGAGCTTTATAACCCTATGGAGTGTGTGCTGTAGAGCTTTATAACCCTATGGAGTGTGTGCTGTGGAGCTTTATAACCCTATGGAGTGTGTGCTGTGGAGTTTTATAACCCTGTGGAGTGTGTGCTGTGGAGATTTATAACCCTGTGGAGTGTGTGCTGTGGAGTTTTATAACCCTATGGAGTTTGTGCTGTGGAGCTTTATAACCCTATGGAGTGTGTGCTGTGGAGTTTTATAACCCTATGGAGTGTGTGCTGTGGAGCGTTATAACCCTATGGAGTGTGTGCTGTGGAGCGATATAACCCTATGGAGTGTGTGCTGTGGAGCGTTATAACCTTACGGAGTGTGTGCTGTGGAGCTTCATAACCCTATGGAGTGTGTGCTGTGGAGCTTTATAATCCTATGAAGTGTGTGCGGTGGAGCTTTATAACCCTATGGAGTGTGTGCTGTGGAGCTTTAAACCCTATGGAGTGTGTGCGGTGGAGCTTTATAACCCTATGGAATGTGTGCTGTGGAGCTTTATAACCCTATGGAGTGTGTGCTGTAGAGCTTTATACCCCTATGGAGTGTGTGCGGTGGAGCTTTATAACCCTATGGAATGTGTGCTGGTGAGCTTTATTACCCTATGGAGTGTGTGCTGTGCAGCTTTATAACCCTATGGAATGTGTGCTGCAGAGCTTTATAACCCTATGGAGTGTGTGCTGTAGAGCTTTATACCCCTATGGAGTGTGTGCTGTAGAGCTTTATAACCCTATGGAGTGTGTGCTGTAGAGCTTTATAACCCTATGGAATGTTTGCTGTGGAGCTTTATAACCCTATGGAGTGTGTGCTGTAGAGCTTTATACCCCTATGGAGTGTGTGCTGGTGAGCTTTATTACACTATGGAGTGTGTGCTGTGCAGCTTTATAACCCTATGGAGTGTATGCGGTGGAGCTTTATAACCCTATGGAGTGTGTGCGGTGGAGCTTTATAACCCTATGGCGTGTGTGCTGTGGAGCATTATAACTCTATGGAGTGTGTGCTGTGGAGCTGTTTTACCATATGGAGTGTGTGCTGTGGAGCGTTATAACCCTGTGGAGTGTGTGCAGTGGAGCTTTGTAACCCTGTGGAGTGTGTGCAGTCGAGCTGTTTTACCATATGGAGTGTGTGCTGTGGAGCTTTATACCCCTGTGGAGTGTGTGAGGTGGCGCTTTATAACCCTATGGAGTGTGTGCCGTGGAGCTTTATACCCCTGTGGAGTGTGTGAGGTGGAGCTTTATAAGCCTATGGAGTGTGTGCTGTGGAGTTTTATAACCCTATGGAGTGTGTGCTGTGGTGCTTTATAACCCTATGGAGTTTGTGCTGTGGAGCTTTATAACCCTATGGAGTGTGTGCTGTGGAGCTTTATAACTCTATGGAGTGTGTGTTGTGGAGCTTTATAACCCTATGGAGTGTGTGCTGTGGAGCTTTATAACCCTATGGAGTGTGTGTTGTGGAGCTTTATAACCCTATAGAGTGTGTGCTGTGGAGCTTTATAACCCTATGGAGTGTGTGCTGTGGAGCTTTATAACCCTATGGAGTGTGTGCTGTAGAGCTTTATAACCCTATGGAGTGTGTGCTGTAGAGCTTTATAACCCTATGGAGTGTGTGCTGTGGAGCTTTATAACCCTATGGAGTGTGTGCTGTGGAGTTTTATAACCCTATGGAGTGTGTGCTGTGGAGCTTTATAACCCTATGGAGTTTGTGCTGTGGAGCTTTATAACCATATGGAGTGTGTGCTATGGAGTTTTATAACCGTATGGAGTGTGTGTTGTGGAGTTTTATAACCCTATGGAGTGTGTGCTGTGGAGCATTATAACACTATGGAGTGTGTGCTTTATACCCCTATGAAGTGTATGCTGTGGAGCTTTATAACCCAATGGAATGTGTGCTTTATGACCCTATGGAGTGTGTGCTGTTGAGCTTTATAACCCTATGGAGTGTGTGCTGTGGAGCATTATAACACTATGGAGTGTGTGCTTTATACCCCTATGAAGTGTATGCTGTGGAGCTTTATTACCCTATGGAATGTGTGCTTTATGACCCTATGGAGTGTGTGCTGTGGAGCTTTAAACCCTATGGAGTGTGTGCGGTGGAGCTTTATAACCCTATGGAATGTGTGCTGTGGAGCTTTATAACCCTATGGAGTGTGTGCTGTAGAGCTTTATACCCCTATGGAGTGTGTGCGGTGGAGCTTTATTACCCTATGGAGTGTGTGCTGTGCAGCTTTATAACCCTATGGAATGTGTGCTGTAGAGCTTTATAACCCTATGGAGTGTGTGCTGTAGAGCTTTATACCCCTATGGAGTGTGTGCTGTAGAGCTTTATAACCCTATGGAGTGTGTGCTGTAGAGCTTTATAACCCTATGTAATGTGTGCTGTGGAGCTTTATAACCCTATGGAGTGTGTGCTGTAGAGCTTTATAACCCTATGGAGTGTGTGCTGTAGAGCTTTATAACCCTATGGAATGTGTGCTGTGGAGCTTTATAACCCTATGGAGTGTGTGCTGAAGAGCTTTATACCCCTATGGAGTGTGTGCTGGTGAGCTTTATTACCCTATGAAGATTGTGCTGTGCAGCTTTATAACCCTATGGAGTGTATGCGGTGGAGCTTTATAACCCTATGGAGTGTGTGCGGTGGAGCTTTATAACCCTATGACGTGTGTGCTGTGGAGCATTATAACTCTATGGAGTGTGTGCTGTGGAGCTTTATAACCCTGTGGAGTGTGTGCAGTGGAGCTGTTTTACCATATGGAGTGTGTGCCGTGGAGCTTTATACCCCTGTGGAGTGTGTGCTGTGGTGCTTTATAACCCTATGGAGTGTGTGCTGTGGAGTTTTATCACCCTATGGAGTGTGTGTTGTGGAGCTTTATAACTCTATGGAGTGTGTGCTGTGGAGCTTTATAACCCTATGGAGTGTGTGCTGTGGAGCATTATAACTCTATGGAGTGTGTGCCATGGAGCTTTATAACCCTATGGAGTGTGTGCTGTGGAGCATTATAACACTATGGAGTGTGTGCTTTATACCCCTATGAAGTGTATGCTGTGGAGCTTTAAACCCTATGGAATGTGTGCTTTATGACCCTATGGAGTGTGTGCGGTGGAGCTTTATAACCCTATGGAATGTGTGCTTTATGACCCTATGGAGTGTGTGCTGTGGAGCTTTATAACCCTATGAAGTGTGTGCTGTGGAGCTTTAAACCCTATGGAGTGTGTGCGGTGGAGCTTTATAACCCTATGGAGTGTGTGCTGTAGAGCTTTATACCCCTATGGAGTGTGTGCGGTGGAGCTTTATAACCCTATGGAGTGTGTGCTGTAGAGCTTTATACCCCTATGGAGTGTGTGCCGTGGAGCTTTATTACCCTATGGAGTGTGTGCTGTGCAGCTTTATAACCCTATGGAGTGTGTGCTGTAGAGCTTTATAACCCTATGGAGTGTGTGCGGTGGAGCTTTATAACCCCATGGCGTGTGTGCGGTGGAGCTTTATAACTCTATGGAGTGTGTGCAGTGGAGCTTTATAACCCTATGGAGTGTATGCTGTGGAGTTTTATAACCCTATGGAGTGTGTGCTGTGGAGCATTATAACTCTATGGAGTGTGTGCTGTGGAGCATTATAACTCTATGGAGTGTGTGCTGTGGAGCATTATAACCCTATGGTGTGTGTGCTGTGGAGCTTTATAACCCTATGGAGTGTGTGCTGTGGAGCTTTATAACTCTATGGAGTGTGTGCTGTGGAGCATTATAACACTATGGAGTGTGTGCAGTAGAGCTTTATACCCCTATGGAGTGTGTGCTGTAGAGCATTATAACTCTATGGAGTGTGTGCTGTGGAGCATTACAACTCTATGGAGTGTGTGCAGTGGAGCTTTATAACTCTATGGAGTGTGTGCTGTGGAGCATTATAACTCTATGGAGTGTGTGCTGTGGAGCATTATAACTCTATGGAGTGTGTGCTGTGGAGCATTATAACTCTATGGAGTGTGTGCTGTGGAGCATTATAACCCTATGGAGTGTGTGCTGGTGAGCTTTATAACCCTATGGAGTGTGTGCTGTGGAGCTTTATACCTCTATGGAGTGTTTGCTGTGGAGTTTTATAACCCTATTGAGTGTGTGCTGTGGAGCATTATAACTCTATGGAGTGTGTGCTGTGGAGCATTATAACTCTATGGAGTGTGTGCTGTGGAGCATTATAACACTATGGAGTGTGTGCAGTAGAGCTTTATACCCCTATGGAGTGTGTGCGGTGGAGCTTTATAACCCTATGGAGTGTGTGCTGTGGAGTTTTATAACCCTATGGTGTGTGTGCTGTGGAGCTTTATAACACTATGGAGTGTGTGCTGTGGAGCTTTATAACCCTATGGAGTGTGTGCTGTGGAGTTTTATAACCCTATGGTGTGTGTGCTGTGGAGCTTTATAACCCTATGGAGTGTGTGCGGTGGAGCTTTATAACCCTATGGAGTGTGTGCTGTGGAGTTTTATAACCCTATGGAGTGTGTGCTGTGGAGCTTTATAACACTATGGAGTGTGTGCTGTAGAGCTTTATACCCCTATGGAGTGTGTGCCGTGGAGCTTTATAACCCTATGGAGTGTGTGCTGTGGAGTTTTATAACCCTATGGAGTGTGTGCTGTGGAGCTTTATAACACTATGGAGTGTGTGCTGTAGAGCTTTATACCCCTATGGAGTGTGTGCCGTGGAGCTTTATTACCCTATGGAGTGTGTGCTGTGCAGCTTTATAACCCTATGGAGTGTGTGCTGTAGAGCTTTATAACCCTATGGAGTGTGTGCGGTGGAGCTTTATAACCCCATGGCGTGTGTGCGGTGGAGCTTTATAACCCTATGGAGTGTGTGCTGTGGAGCTTTATAACTCTATGGAGTGTGTGCGGTGGAGCTTTATAACCCCATGGCGTGTGTGCGGTGGAGCTTTATAACTCTATGGAGTGTGTGCTGTGGAGCATTATAACTCTATGGAGTGTGTGCTGTGGAGCATTATAACCCTATGGTGTGTGTGCTGTGGAGCTTTATAACCCTATGGAGTGTGTGCTGTGGAGCTTTATAACTCTATGGAGTGTGTGCTGTGGAGCATTATAACACTATGGAGTGTGTGCAGTAGAGCTTTATACCCCTATGGAGTGTGTGCTGTAGAGCATTATAACTCTATGGAGTGTGTGCTGTGGAGCATTATAACTCTATGGAGTGTGTGCAGTGGAGCTTTATAACTCTATGGAGTGTGTGCTGTGGAGCATTATAACTCTATGGAGTGTGTGCTGTGGAGCATTATAACTCTATGGAGTGTGTGCTGTGGAGCATTATAACTCTATGGAGTGTGTGCTGTGGAGCATCATAACCCTATGGAGTGTGTGCTGGTGAGCTTTATAACCCTATGGAGTGTGTGCTGTGGAGTTTTATAACCCTATGGAGTGTGTGCTGTGGAGCATTATAACTCTATGGAGTGTGTGCTGTGGAGTATTATAACTCTATGGAGTTTGTGCTGTGGAGCTTTATAACCCTATGGAGTGTGTGCTGTGGAGTTTTATAACCCTATGGAGTGTGTGCTGTGGAGCTTTATAACACTATGGAGTGTGTGCTGTGGAGCTTTATAACCCTATGGAGTGTGTGCTGTGGAGTTTTATAACCCTATGGAATGTGTGCTTTATAACCCTATGGAGTGTGTGCGGTGGAGCTTTATAACCCTATGGAGTGTGTGCTGTGGAGTTTTATAACCCTATGGAGTGTGTGCTGTGGAGCTTTATAACACTATGAAGTGTGTGCTGTGGAGCTTTATAACCCTATGGAGTGTGTGCTGTGGAGCATTATAACTCTATGGAGTGTGTGCTGTGGAGTATTATACCTCTATGGAGTGTTTGCTGTGGAGTTTTATAACCCTATTGAGTGTGTGCTGTGGAGCATTATAACTCTATGGAGTGTGTGCTGTGGAGTATTATAACTCTATGGAGTTTGTGCTGTGGAGCTTTATAACCCTATGGAGTGTGTGCTGTGGAGTTTTATAACCCTATGGTGTGTGTGCTGTGGAGCTTTATAACACTATGGAGTGTGTGCTGTGGAGCTTTATAACCCTATGGAGTGTGTGCTGTGGAGTTTTATAACCCTATGGAATGTGTGCTTTATAACCCTATGGAGTGTGTGCGGTGGAGCTTTATAACCCTATGGAGTGTGTGCTGTGGAGTTTTATAACCCTATGGAGTGTGTGCTGTGGAGCTTTATAACACTATGAAGTGTGTGCTGTGGAGCTTTATAACCCTATGGAGTGTGTGCTGTGGAGTTTTATAACCCTATGGAATGTGTGCTTTATAACCCTATGGAGTGTGTGCTGTGGAGCTTTATAACCCTATGGAGTGTGTGCTGTGGAGTTTTATAACCCTATGGAGTGTGTGCTGTGGAGCTTTATACCTCTATTGAGTGTGTGCTGGTGAGCTTTATAACCCTATGGAGTGTGTGCTTTATACCCCTATGGAGTGTATGCGGTGGAGCTTTATAACCCTATGGAGTGTGTGCTGTGGAGCATTATAACTCTATGGAGTGTGTGCTGTGGAGCATTATAACTCTATGGAGTGTGTGCTGTGGAGCATTATAACCCTATGGAGTGTGTGCTGGTGAGCTTTATAACCCTATGGAGTGTGTGCTGTGGAGCTTTATACCTCTATGGAGTGTTTGCTGTGGAGTTTTATAACCCTATTGAGTGTGTGCTGTGGAGCATTATAACTCTATGGAGTGTGTGCTGTGGAGCATTATAACTCTATGGAGTGTGTGCTGTGGAGCATTGTAACACTATGGAGTGTGTGCAGTAGAGCTTTATACCCCTATGGAGTGTGTGCGGTGGAGCTTTATAACACTATGGAGTGTGTGCTGTGGAGTTTTATAACCCTATGGAGTGTGTGCTGTGGAGCTTTATACCTCTATGGAGTGTTTGCTGTGGAGTTTTATAACCCTATGGAGTGTGTGCTGGTGAGCTTTATAACCCTATGGAGTGTGTGCTTTATACCCCTATGGAGTGTATGCGGTGGAGCTTTATAACCCTATGGAGTGTGTGCTTTATACCCCTATGGAGTGTGTGCTGTGGAGCATTATAACCCTATGGAGTGTGTGCTGGTGAGCTTTATAACCCTATGGAGTGTGTGCTTTATACCCCTATGGAGTGTGTGCTGTGCAGCATTATAACCCTATGGAGTGTGTGCTGTGGAGCTTTATAACCCTATGGAGTGTGTGCGGTGGAGCTTTATAACCCTATGGAGTGTGTGCTGTGGATCTTTATAACCCTATGGAGTGTGTGCTTTATACCCCTATGGAGTGTGTGCTGTGGAGCATTATAACCCTATGGAGTGTGTGCTGTGGACCTTTATAACCCTATGGAGTGTGTGCGGTGGAGCTTTATAACCCTATGGAGTGTGTGCGGTGGAGCTTTATAACCCTATGGAGTGTGTGCTTTATACCCCTATGGAGTGTGTGCTGTGGAGCATTATAACCCTATGGAGTGTGTGCTGTGGAGCTTTATAACCCTATGGAGTGTGTGCGGTGGAGCTTTATAACCCTATGGAGTGTGTGCTGTGGATCTTTATAACCCTATGGAGTGTGTGCTGTGGAGCATTATAACCCTATGGAGTGTGTGCTGGTGAGCTTTATAACCCTATGGAGTGTGTGCTTTATACCCCTATGGAGTGTATGCGGTGGAGCTTTATAACCCTATGGAGTGTGTGCTGTGGATCTTTATAACCCTAGGGAGTTTGTGCCATGGAGCTTTATAACCCTATGGAGTGTGTGCTGTGGATCTTTATAACCCTAGGGAGTGTGTGCCATGGAGCTTTATAACCCTATGGAGTGTGTGCTGTGGAGTGTTATAACCCTATGGAGTGTGTGCTGTGGAGTGTTATAACCCTATGGAGTGTGTGCTGTGGAGTGTTATAACCCTATGGAGTGTGTGCTTTCAAGCTTTAGAACTTTTCTTCTTTTATGCATTATTGGTTAGTATTTCTTCTGAGCATTAGTTATTGAACAGTATCTCTTCTGCTATGCATTATTGTTCAGTATCCCATCCAATATCTTAGTTATTGACCAGTATCTCTTTTGATATGAGTTATTGGTCATTCATTATCCCATCTGCGGCATTAGCTATTGATCAGTATATCTTCTGCTATGAGTTATTGATGAGATTTCCATCCATGCCATTAGTTATTGACCAGTATTCCTTCTGCTATGCGTTTTTGGTCTGCATCCCATCTGCTGCATTCGTTATTGACCAGTATCTCTTCTGCTGTGTGTTATTGGTTAGTATCCAATCCGGGGCTTTAGTTATTGACCAGTATCTCTTCTGCTGTGTGTTATTGGTCAGTATCCTATCCAATGCATTAGTTATTGACTAGTATATCTTCTGCTGTTTGTATTGGTCAGTATCCCATCTGTATCATCAGTTATTGACCAGTATCTCTTCTGCTGTGTGTTATTGGTCAATATCCTATCCAATGCATTAGTTATTGACTAGTATCTCTTCTGCTGTTTGTTATTGGTCAGTATCCCATCTGTGTCATCAGCTATTGACCAGTTTCTCTTCTGCTGTGTGTTATTGGTCAGTATCCTATCCGATGCATTAGTTATTGACTAGTATTTCTTCCGCTGTTCGTTATTGGTTAGTATCCCATCCACGGCATTAGTTATTGACCAGTATCTCTTCCGATGTTCGTTATTGGTTAGTGTCCCATCCGCGGCATTAGTTATTGACCAGTATCTCTTCCGCTGTTCGTTATTGGTTAGTATCCCATCCGCGGCATTAGTTATTGACCAGTATCTCTTCCGCTGTTCGTTATTGGTTAGTATCCCAATGCAAGGCATTAGTTATTGACCAGTATCTCCTGTGCTATGAGTGTTTGGTCAGTATCCCATCTGCGGCATTAGTTATTGACCAGTATCTCTTGTGCTATGAGTTATTGATCAGTTATTGACCAGTATCTCTTCTACTTTATCAGTTCATTCAGAATCCGTTGCTGGCCGCACAATATGAGCAACAGAAAAGGAAAGCCCCTGAAGTCACAACAATATCTGCAGTGCTGAAGATTGTGCAAGGGACAAAGAAGGGTTAAATGGAGCTCGTGTTCTGCCATGTGCCCTGCAGAGCTCCATTCAATAATCAGGAAAGGGGTACATTCTCCTCACCCACTGTATGCAGAATCCACACAGCTGCCCGTTTCGGACCCCCTGAAAAGTCTGAACACCACCTTCTTGAATTGACGGAAAATATAATTTTGTAAACATTCCCTCCAGACTTCAGTGAAGATTCAACATGGTGTGCGCATACTCTGGGGGCAGTGTACTCTCTCGGCTGCTGAGGGCTTGGACCGCGCAGAGCCAGTTAGAGATACTAGGGCTTATTTATGAGCCCTTGCGTCACTTTTGCGCCACCGGTGCGTCACTTTTTGTAAAAAATGCACCTCTTTGCGACATATTTATCTAGGTAGATACGTCACTTTGTAAACCCTGCGCCACATTATACCTGCACCAGGTATAATGTATGCAGGGGGGGCGTATTGACACAAGAAAGGGACATAGAAGTGGCGCAGTGAAATCTATAAGCCCAGAGATCTTCCTTTATATAAAATAAAATTCTTCTTGCCGGGGAAGGGGGTGCGGGGGGGGGGGTTAGGCCAAGTGGCCTCTCTTTTTCCACTGTCTTTATATAATGACCTCTCCCTTTGTATTGTATGGTATTGTAACAATGCTAACTGTGCTGATTTTATGCATTTTGCTGCTAGTGGCACATATACTGTATTGTAGAGCACAATAGTTAAAATAAAAATGTTGAACTATTTCAGTGACTGTATATTTTTAACGTGGACAAGTGAGTGAATGAAAGAGTATGTCTTGCTTCCGCGATCCCTGAGAGAGGCGGGAGTGTTGTGTTCAGGGTTGTCTAATAATTGGTAGCTCTTTGATCTTTGGAGGAGAACAAATGAGACACTATAGCTAGTCGGTTGGGATTTTGGGTACTAATGTGGTAGGAAGGTACAAGCGCTATACACTGAAGTCCTGTCTTCCTGCGCATAGTTCTGTGTATGTGCGGAATCCCTGCAACAGATTGGAGGGTCTCTCCCCAATACCGGAAGTCTTGAGAACGAGTTTGGAATTCAGAACACGACCCATCTATGCGTAATTTATTATGTCATGTGTCTGAAGATAAATGTGATGCAATCGCATGTTATTTAGGGCCGCTGTACAGAGAGAGGCCCACCCTTGCATGTATGACTTCAGTGCGAAGGTCACGTTTCTTATTTTAGTTATGACGAAGCGAAACTGAGACAAGAGCTCACTGTTTGTGCTCCAAGATTGCACAACACAACGTCTTTGAATGAAAACACCTCTCCTGATGGGGCCTGGGGTGGGGGAGCGGGGAGGGGGCGGCTTTTCTGTGTGACCTTATCTTACTGCACAAATGACCCCTCGCATGCTGGGCTTGTCCATAAACTTTTATTTAACAAATGCACCTGAAAACTGTTGTTCCATGAAGCAGGTCTGCAGAGGCAGGGAGAGTGACGTCATTATGGAGAAAGGGGGGGCGTTGCCGGATATTCAGGGCCCCTCCCCCACTCAACCTTGTAATGACCATCAGATTGCACTGCAGCAGCTTGGCACATACACTTGTTAGGCACAAGATGTTGAAAGCAGGCATTGCCTGAAACATGTAAACCCTCCTTTCTCCGAGGGGGGGCCGCGCCAGGACGCATCAATCGGGGTCCAGCATGTTCTGCGAAGTGAATGGTGCTGGGCCAGGAAAGTGCCTGTGTGGCTTTTAATTGCCCAGAGAAAATTAAAATTCGCCTCTCTCACCCTGGCTGGGATTGCTCATCCGTCCACGCCCGTGGCCCGAACCACGCGTATATTTCATTTGTGCATCTCTGAGCTTTGCATTCAGCGCGCGCCCCCGCCGTGTGCCCCCCCAGCGCGGGGGCCGCTAGTTTGGGCAACTTGTAAACAGAAGCATTTTTCACTGTCAGGTGCAGCTCGGTTTTTCTTCTGCTCTCAGCTCCGCTGATTAAGGTTCATTCCTGTCTTCGATTGGAGCGCAGAGATGACCTTTCAGACATTGGGACCAGCAGGAGAGAGACAGCGGATGAAGGCGGGTGCTGGGGCCGCTGAAGGGAGGTGTGCACACAGGTGCACACTGCTGTTGTGTCCTCCTCAGACGAGAAGTGTGCACTATGGACGTACATGTACACACCGCTGTTGTGTCCTCAGATGAGAAGTGTGCACCATGGACGCACATGTAGATACACCATGGACACACGTGTACGTACACACATGTACAGTGGGCCCAATTCACAAAAGTATCTGAGACAAAATCCTAAATTTATGACTTTTGGTATTTACAAAGGGCATTTAGGAGCAGTAAAGGTACGTTTTTGTCTTAATATAAACTTAAGATAGGAGCTTGATGGTCTGTGTATGTCAGAGCGGCCATGAGACCCTGTTGTTCCTGTTGAATGGCACCTGACAGGGTCCTTACTTTGGTGACCCACCCAGCCCCTTCTTGGCTGCCAGGCGGCCCACTTGAGAGCTCCAACTGGAAACACAGCTCTGTAGCTGGGAGTGGGCAGCGTACGTGGCCCCGCCTGGAAGCACCGGCAGCCAATGCAACCGTTTAGTAGGCAAGAGGGGATACATCTAATCTCCAAAGTGTAATGCACTTTATAGCGCTTTGAAGCCTAATCTGCTGCAAGCAATGCGCTGCACGGATCTGGAGCGTGCATGTACTCGAGACAGGCTGTGACGCCGGCATTATCTGGGAGTCTTATACATTTTCAATTAGCGCTCCGATCGCCGCAGGCAGGCGCTGTCGAGACATGTCACGATGATGCGCCTCCTCCGGCCCTGACAGGTGCTGTCTGATGTCCCCGGATTCCGCGGTGCATTAGGAAGCGCTGCGTAGCGCCTGTCATGAATAATTCCGCGGCTGTGCTCGGCGCTGGGTTCAGATTCCTGATGACAAAGCAGCGCGAGGAGATGATGCTTTAATGCCTCTAATGATAATGCGCGTCGTGTTGGGTTTATCGCTCGCGCTGATTGGATTAGCTTTGCTTATATTTTAATGAGAAGGCTAATCAAAGGCTGATTGTTTAGAGAGAACGGAGCCAAGATCCGGCTCGGCGCCCTCTCGCGCTCTTTTTATAATCAATTATCAGAAAAGATGGAGCCTGAATGGCAGCATCTTCCGGGGAGGGGCGCCCGGCTGCCTCCTGGGCCCCCATGGCCTTCATCAGGAGCCGGAAGAGTTCACCAGCTCAGATCTGCAGAGGGTCACTGGTCTGGTTCATGGGAGAGCAGGATACTTACAAAAACCCTGAGTAGGGTGTGTCCAGGGTGCAAGTCTAAGAAAACACTGGAAGGGTCATCTTTCCTCTGTGTCCAGAGTCTTCAAGTTGATGGCCATGATCTGGCTTACCGAGCCCATTGCACCCTCCTTCAGGTCCCGGGGCCACTAATGGCCGCCAGGCAAAGTCTGGGACCACCCATGGCCATCGGGCAAAGTCTGGGACCACCAGTGGCCACCGGGCAAAGACTAGGACCACCAGTGGCTACCGAGCAAAGTCTAGGACCACCGGTGGCCACCGTGCAAAGTCAATGACCACCCATAGTCACTGTGCAAAGTCAAGGACCACCTGTGACCACTGGGCAAAGTCTGGGACCACCAGTGGCCACCGGGCAAAGTTTATGATCACCTGTGACCACTGGGCAAAGTTTGGGACCACCAGTGGACACCAAGCAAAGTCTATGACCACCAGTGGCCAATGGGCAAAGTCTGGGACCATCGGTGGCCACTGTGCAAAGTCAATGACTACCCATAGTCACCGGGCAAAGTCAATGACCACCCGTGGCCATCGGACAAAGTTTTGGGAACATCAGTGGCCACCGGGCAAAGTCTGGTAAGACCAGTGGCCATTTTGCAAAGTCTGTGACCACCCGTGGCCACTGGGCAAATTCTGGGACCACCAGTGGCCACCGGGATAAGTCTGGTAACACCAGTGGCCATTTTGCAAAGTCTGTGACCACTAGAGGCCACATAGCAAAGTCTATGACAACCAGTGGACACTGGGCAAAGTCTGGGACCATCAGTGGCCACCGAGAAAAGTTTCGGACCACCAGTGGCCACTGGGCAAAGTCTGGGACCACCAGTGGCCGCCATGCAAAGTCAATGACCACCCATAGTCACTGGGCAAAGTCAATGATCACCTGTGTCCACCGAGAAAAGTGTGGGACCACCAGTGGTCACTGGGTAACGTTTGGGACCACCAGTGGCCACTGGGCAAAGTTTGGGACCACCAGTGGCCACTGGGCAAAGTTTGGGACCACCAGTGGCATTACACTGTGCAAGCGGACAGAAGTGCATGAGGGACATAGCCGGAAAAAAACATGCACCCTCGTGGAGAGCTTAACTGGAAAGAAAAAAGGAGTGCTTGAAAAGCAGGGAGCGGTAGCATAAGAGCCGCCAATCTACAGAGATGGTAAAGAGGCTTTGCTTGAATGTGAATTTACCTTGAAAAGTAAAAGACAAGAGGTGTTTGGTAAAACAGAAACAGTTGGTTTAATGAAATGCAGCAGCCGGGAGATCCAGCGACAAAGTCAGGATCTGAAGTCTGTCTCACAGCACTTGGTTTTGGCCGTCATTTTATACATTATTTGAAGCATCAAAAAGTAATTTGTACATTCCTTTGGAGAAAGAAACCTGGGCCCAGACACGGACCCATACATCTGGTCATTTGATAAGAAGAGCACAAGTGCTGAGGCGTGGACGTAATGTGGGGCCAGTGGGCACGTCTCCAGATGTCCGGCTTGGGGAGCACATGATTACTGTGTGTAGTGTGCATGCTGTGTTCTGATTGGCCAAGTGTCACTTGCTTTGTGTGGCATCTGACTTTATGGTGTTTTGGGAATGCGCGCCCATCTGGCCAATCTCCTAAGACCATTGCGATGTGGCTGCCTATATGTTGGATCGATCCAGGTTTTCCTGTTCACATGTTTCTCTAAGGGTTATGTGTCACCCCGCCTGCGATGTGTCCATCAGTTGCCTAAGTCCTAGGTCGCAGGGCCTGCCTGACCACATACCTCTGACTCTGGGTTGAGAGGTCGATCATATCGGGTGAATTCAACAACGGTGATGTGAGTTCATTATTATAAGTACCTATAATATGACGTACATTGATATCGTATTTTTCTTGTATTAACGACGACATGCGGCATGAGAGGGAAAAACAAAAGATTGCCAAGGAGGGACGTGCGTAAGAAGCAGGCAAATGAAAGGGGCAGGAAAGCCGACCAATGGTAGCAAAGGGTGGAGTCCAACCCCGGTATGTTCTTGTAAGCCCACAACATCTCGTACAGACTGCGCATGTGCTGTCTAGCAGGCAAGACCTTTGATTGGCTGCCTTCTAGGCAGTGATTAGAGTTCAGGTGTAGGGCTGCACTCTACTTGAATCTGAACACCTCTGCAGGTCCCATAACGGAGGACTGGAGAGTTTCCACCAGCGGTACATACATGGTGCCGTATTACATAAAGTGCCCCGGGGGTGCAACGGGTGTTCGTGCCTGCTCTGCACGCCCTGGGGCACTTTAGTGTTACAGAAGGGCTGGCAGACACTTGTGCGGCCCCTTCTGCAGTACCAATAGCGCTAGCCAGCGCTACCTTCAAGGGGGCGTTCCCTCATTTCCATGGGGCGTGTTCCATGCAAATGAGAGAATCTCTTTGCCTCGGCGCCCGTGCGGTATTTCTGATGTGGACACAAAGGCAAAGAAGCCTTCAGGCGGCAAATTGACAGTACCCCCTGATGGCAGCCCTCTGGCGGCGGGAATCGGGGGTCCCATGGACACCCCAGCCTTCCCTTTCAGGCGGGTGCAGTCAATTACTGCATCTGCCTTCAAGGGGATCTCTAATCCCCTTGATAGTGCAGGCGGGTGAAGTCACTGACTGCACCGCCTGCTAGGGGCTCTCTAATCCCCTTGATAGTGCAGGCGGGTGAAGTCACTGACTGTACCGCCTGCTAGGGGCCCTCTATTCCCCTTGATAGTGCAGGCGGGTGCAGTCACTGACTGCCGCCGCTGCTAGGGGCTCTCTAAACCCCTTGATAGTGCAGGCGGGTGAAGTCACTGACTGTACCGCCTGCTAGGGGCCCTCTATTCCCCTTGATAGTGCAGGCGGGTGCAGTCACTGACTGCCGCCGCTGCTAGGGGCTCTCTAATCCCCTTGATAGTGCAGGCGGGTGCAGTCACTGACTGCCGCCGCTGCTAGGGGCTCTCTAATCCCCTTGATAGTGCAGGCGGGTGAAGTCACTGACTGTACCGCCTGCTAGGGGCCCTCTATTCCCCTTGATAGTGCAGGCGGGTGCAGTCACTGACTGCCGCCGCCTGCTAGGGGCTCTCTAATCCCCTTGATAGCGCAGGCGGGTGCAGTCACTGACTGTCGCCGCCTGCTAGGGGCTCTCTAATCCCATTGATAGCACAGGCGGGTGCAGTCACTGACTGCCACTGCCTGCTAGGGGCTCTCTAATCCCTTTGATAATGCAGGCAGATGAAGTCACTCACTGCCCCCGCCTGCTAGGGGACCTCTAATCCCCTTGATAGTGCAGGCAGGTGAAGTCACAGACTGCCGCCACCGGCTAGGGGCTCTCTTATCCCCTTGATAGTGCAGGCATGTGAAGTCACTGACTTCACCGCCTGCTAGGGGCTCTCTAATCCCTTTGAAAGTATAGGCGGGTGAAGTCACTGACTGCACCGCCTGCTAGGGGCTCTCTAATCCCCTTGATAGTGCAGGCAGATGCAGTCACTGACGGCACCGCCTGCTAGGGGCTCTTTAATCCCCTTGATAGTGCAGGCAGGTGAAGTCACTGACGGCACCGCCTGTTAGGGGCTCTCTCATCCCCTTGATAGTGCAGGCATGTGAAGTCACTGACTGCACCGCCTGCAAAGGGCTCTCTAATCCCCTTGAAAGTACAGGCGGGTGATGTCACTGAATGCACCGCCTGCTAGGGGCTCTCTAATCCCCTCGATAGTGCAGGCGGGTGCAGTCACTAACTGCCGCCGCCTGCTAGGGGCTCTCTAATCCCATTGATAGTGCAGGCGGGTGAAGTCCCTGACTGCACCCGCCTGCTAGGGGCTCTCTAATCCCCTTGATAGTGCAGGCGGGTGAACTCACTGACTGCACCACCTGCTAGGGGCCCTCTAATCCCCTAGAAAGTACAGGCAGGTGAAGACACTGACTGCACCACCTGCTAGGAGCTCTCTAATCCCCTCAATAGCGCAGGCGGGTGAAGTCACTGACTGCACCTGCCTGCTAGGGGCTCTCTAATCCCCTTGATAGTGCAGGCGGGTGAAGTCACTGACTGCACCGCCTGCTAGGGGCCTTCTAATCCCCTCGATAGTACCGGCGGGTGAAGTCACTGACTGCACCTGCCTGCTAGGGGCTCTCTAATCCCCTTGATAGTGCAGGCTGGTGAACTCACTGACTGCACCGCCTGCTAGGGGCCCTCTAATCCCCTAGAAATTACAGGCGGGTGTAGTCACTCACTGTACCGCCTGCTAGGGGATCTCTAATCCCCTCGATAGTGCAGGCGGGTGAAGACACTGACTGCACCGCCTGCTAGGAGCTCTCTAATCTCCTTGATAGTGCAGGCGGATGAAGTCACTGACTGCACCGCCTACTAGGAGCTCTCAAATCCCCTCGATAGTACTGGCGGGTGAAGTCACTGACTGCACCGCCTGCTAGGGGCTCTCTAATCCCCTTGATAGCGCAGGCGGGTGAAGTCACTGACTGCACCACCTGCTAGGGGCTCTCTAATCCCCTTGATAGTGCAGGCGGGTGAAGTCACTGACTGCACCGCCTGCTAGGGGCCTTCTAATCCCCTCGATAGTACAGGTGGGTGAAGTCACTGACTGCACCGCCTGCTAGGGGCTCTTTAATCCCCTTGATAGTGCAGGTGGGTGAAGTCACTGACTGCACCCACCTGCTAGGGGCTCTCTAATCCCCTTGATAGTGCAGGTGGGTGAAGTCAATGACTGCACCGCCTGCTAGGGTCTCTTTAATCCCCTTGATAGTGCAGGTGGGTGAAGTCAATGACTGCACCGCCTGCTAGGGTCTCTTTAATCCCCTTGATAGTGAAGGTGGGTGAAGTCACTCACTGCCCCCGCCTGCTAGGGGCTCTCTAATCCCCTCGATAGTGCAGGCGGGTGAAGTCACTCACTGCACCGCCTGCTAGGGGCCCTCTAATCCCCTTGATAGCGCAGGTGGGTGAAGTCACTGACTGCACCGCCTGCTAGGGGCTCTCTAATCCCCTCGATAGTGCAGGCGGGTGAAGTCACTCACTGCACCGCCTGCTAGGGGCTCTCTAATCCCCTTGATAGTACAGGCGGGTGAAGTCACTGACTGCACCGCCTGCTAGGCGCTCTCTAATCCCCTTGATAGTACAGGCGGGTGAAGTCACTGACTGCACCGCCTGCTAGGGGTTCTCTAATCCCCTCGATAGCGCAGGCGGGTGAAGTCACTCACTGCACCGCCTGCTAGGGGCTCTCTAATCCCCTTGATAGTACAGGCGGGTGTAGTCACTGACTGCACCGCCTGCTAGGGGCTCTCTTATCCCCTTGATAGTGCAGGCGGGTGCAGTCACTCACTGCACCGCCTGCTAGGGCCTCTCTAATCCCCTTGATAGTGCAGGAGGGTGAAGTCACTGACTGCACCGCCTGCTAGGGGCTCTCAAATCCCCTTGATTGTGCAGGCGGGTGCAGTCACTGATTGCAGGGCCTGCTAGGGGCTCTCAAATCCCCTTGATAGTGCAGGCGGGTGAAGTCACTGACTGCACCCGCCTGCTGGGGGCTCTCTAATCCCCTCGATAGTGCAGGCGGGTGGAGTCACTGACTGCACCCGCCTGCTGGGGGCTCTCTAATCCCCTCGATAGTGCAGGCGGGTGGAGTCACTGACTGCATCGCCTGCTGGGGGCTCTCTAATCCCCTCGATAGTGCAGGCAGGTGTCGCCTGCTCTGTGAAAACACAGATTGCATGTAAAACAGCTGCTCCATTTTTCACCTGAATGCGTTGCCCCGGGGCAGCGCTAGTTTGCGGCTGCCCTGGGGGCAACGCATTCATCGTAATAGGGAATACTTTCAGTGTTTGTGCCCGGCAGTCATTATTAAACATGAGATGCAGGCGCTACACTAACTTGTAGGTTATTTACATAATGTTTTGAGCCGAAGTAAGGCCTCAACACACATTACTCTGCATGTCAGTGATGCTCATAGTAATGATTCCAATAGCCATGGCTGGACTGGCCGTAGTGGGCATCGGGCGTTTCCCTGAGAAGCTGGAAGGGTGGAGCCGGGTTTTGAGGTGGTGGGGGCCGGTCTTGCAGCTGTGCTGCAATATCAGCCCCCAGTAACAAAAGAAGCTGTGCTTCACACTTGCAGCCTCCCTCCACCCCCTCCACCCCCAGGGGGGTTTGTCTGCTTCAGGTTCCCAGTCCGACCCTACCAATACAATTATTCCCAGGAACGTTACTCAGAAGAATTATTAACAGTGATGAAAATAGCGACGTATGTAAGAGTCATGGCTGCATCTGAATGTGTCTGAAAGTGAGCACTGGGCAGGAGGGGGCATCGCATGACATGGTGCCCCCTAAGACACTGCACTTTCGAAGCATGTAGAACAGACGGTGGTGCCCCCTAAGACACTGCACTTTCGAAGCATGTAGAACAGACGGTGGTGCCCCCTAAGACACTGCACTTTCGAAGCATGTAGAACAGACGGGGCAAAACCAAAGGGGATGATGGACGGAGTGTTGAACATTGCAAGCACTCACCCCGTCAACTGATCTGGGTTTAATCCATCACCATTCTTTAGCCCACTCAGCCACCCCAGTTCAGACATGGCCATATGCAAATCAGACTGGCCCTGTGCCTCATGGGAACAGTCCAGCCCGAACTGCCAAGCCATGCCTTCCCTGGACCGGAAACAAGTATCCTGGGACCGGTTTCGGATTCATAATCCTCATCAGCCAGGCTATCTTGAATCCAGTGGCCAAGTGAGCAAGGGACTCACGTCTGAGCATACCCTGCCACACTTAGGGCGAAGAAAGCGATACAAAAGGGGATGATGGACGGAGCGTTTGAGCAAATCAAACACTTACCCCCAGTCAAATGATCTGGGTTTAACCCATCACCGTTCTTTAGCCCACTCTGCCACCCCAGTTCAGACATGGCCATATGCAAATCAATCTGACCCTGTGCCTCATGGGAACAGTCCAGCCCGAACTGCCAAGCCATGTCTTCCCTGGACCGGAATCAAGCTTCGTAGGACCGGTTTCTGGCATTACAGCCGTCTTCAGCCAGGACAGCTTGACTCCAGTGGCAAAGTGAGCAAGGGACTCACGTCTGAGCATACCCTGCCACACTTATGGCGGCCAAAAGCGGTACAAAAGGGGGTGGTGATGGACGGAGCATCTGAATCAATCAAACACTCATATCCAGTCAAAAGATCTGGGTTTAATCCATCACCGTTGTTTAGCCCACTCTACCACCCCAGTTCAGACATGGCTATATGCAAATCAGTCTGACCCTGTGACTCATGGGAACAGTCCAGTGCGAACTGCCAAGCCATGTCTTCCCTGGACCGGAAACAAGCTTCCGAGGACCGGTTTCTGGCATTACAGCCGTCTTCAGCCAGGCTTGCTTGAATCCAGTGGCAAAGTGAGCAAGGGCATCACCAAGACATTACTGCTGATGTCACGCCTGTACTTGCACCATGCCTAAGACTGCACACCGCACACATACCCGCTCCCCACCCCCTCTCCTCCCATCAACGCATTTCATCCATCGCTAGAAGCATCTGCGCAGCCCCGCGATGCTCAAGCAGCGAGCAGACGTGCGCACGGGCTAATCACAGTCATGCAGGCTGCACCCAGTGCTGTGTTAATAAGACTGTGCTCTCCTCTACCACTCGGTGTGAAACCTAGAAGAGAGCCCTGAAGGGCACCTTGACAGGGCCTGCACTCGGCGGGGTCTGCGTCAATCACTGGCGGAGGGCGGGACTTCCTCCCAGCCTTCAGCATCCTATTGTCTCCTCTGGAGAGTGGAGATAAAGCCAGGCTCTGTCTAATTAAAGTCGGATGTCTGTGTCCTGACTTGACCTGGGATTGCAAGACATCTTCTTACATGTATTCGATGCCAACAGGACTTTGAAGAAGAAACGCCTCCCTGATGCCGACAGGCATTTGCGCTGCGCTTTGTTTAAAATACTTTTTAACCAATTGAGTCATTTTAAACATTGCACAGTATACCTGCTTTTAAGGGGGCGTGGGGTGGGGGGCGTCCTGGGTTGTTTTACTTGCTCCTGGGTCCTGAGCACGAGTCCCTGGTCCATCATGGCTTGTCTTTCCCGATTGAATGGAGGGGCGTGACATGACTCCGCCCCACTAACCACCTCACTTCCGGGTCCGGCACCATTATTTAACACGCATGGGTGCCCAGACCCGCAGCGGGCACGCCGAAGGCGCGCCAAAGGCAAGCCCGTCTGCGCCCGTCCGCGTCCGGACCGCTGCCAGCGCCAGCCATAATGCCCGACTGCCCAGGGGTTCTATGACCCGCTGGTCCAGGGAGGCCTTACTGTCGCACAGGGGGCGGGGCAAGGCATGCCCTAGGGCCCACGCCATCAACCTTGCCACAGATCCTTGTATTGACTTCGCGTGGGGGCCTGGGGAGTACAAGGGGCATGCTAGAAGTATTGACGAGCCAATCAGCAGGGATCAAGGCATGCTTCATAAATTGCAGGTCATTGGCTAAGCATGCCGCGGATTTATGGCTCTCACTAACAAGTAATGGTTGGGATGCCAGGTTTCTAACACAAACATGGCTCAGTGCTGATTCTGTTGCAGCAGGGGCCCAGGCCACCCCACCCGGTTTTATAATGTGTTGCGCCAATAGAGAGTGAGAAAAGAGGTGGAGGGGGAGCCATTATTTTAAAGGACTCCTGGTTCCTAGTATCATCAGCTCCCCTTAATCTGGAGGGGATAGAGGCTCTTAACTGTGGAGAAGTGTGGCTCGATGGTTAGAGCGGCAGACCCTGATGCAGAGGTCTGGCCCGGGACCAGGGTTCAATTCCAGCCTCGGCGGCTCTTGGGCTCAATTTCCTTGGACCTGATAATTCTCGCCTCGGTGCCTATTCTAATCATGGGTCCCATGCTGCAACTCTGCGCAATGGCTTGCTTAATCTCCACAACGGTCCCAACAGCGCTGGGATGCCTGGATTCACCTTGGGGGTGCCCAGGAGTGGGCACTTCACAGGGAAAGGCCAGGATGGGTTCCACAGTGGTATTCGTACAAGCGCCGAGATGCCTCATGGGTGATTCGTGCACTATACAAGTACCACTACATTTACATAACTATTGTTTGCAAATAGACCCTTCCACCTCCTTTTCAGGCATTCTTATCTATAGACCTCCAGATTGTGCAGCTAACATAAAACACGAGCTCTGGAATTACATTACCCAGAAATCGTTATTATGCTCAAATTTCACTGTTTTGGGGGATTTTAACTTACATGTAAATGACCTGCACGCTGGCAGCCCAGCTGGTGCTCTACCACGGGGGTGCCAATCTAACGCAACATGTTCCTTCCTCCACACATAAGGCAGGGCGCACTCTGGACCTTGCGTTCTCTAACTTGCTTTCCCTGCACTCAATGGTCCCCATCAAACTGGTCTGGTCGGACCACGGTCTGATTCCTTTCTTCTTTAGGGTGGATAAGCCCTGTCAGAGGAGGGGTCATCAAGCCTATATTAACCCCTTCGCTGTGGCGTCAATTCCGCCGCAGCGCTAGGGGGGAGGGGGCCACGCGGTGCTCCCATGCTCATGACAGAACCGCTCCGTCACGAGCCTCGGGCGCGCTGTGCTTGTGACGGAGCAGTTCCGTCAAGGCCCCGCCCGCTCAATAGAACGCGCCGCGCAGGTGCGCCGAGTGGGCCATGACGGAACCGCTCCGTCACCAGCACAGCCCACCCGAGGCTCGTGATGGAGCGATTCCGTCACGAGCATGGGAGGGGTTAAGAGAAGTTGGAAAACCTGACAGCAGCGTCCCTGGTTCCTATCCTTCAGGCCATCGGGCATCGTAGTCGGCTCTTCATTTCCTTTCCAACTGGTTGCAGAATGTTTTGGAGTCTCAGAGTTCTTCCATGTACGAGGAGGCCTGTTTGTTGATTCTGCGGTGTTTATGAGCTTCCGAGGGTGCTCGAGCATCTGCAGAGTTACAGATCCACTGGTCGCAGTTGGTGATGTCCTCGACTCGGTTGTTGGTGGCGTTGGGTTGGTCTGTCTCAAGTGTGCTGCACCGGTTCTATTCTGTTACAGTTCTGTCTGGGCAGGTTGATGCTGATGGGAGCGTTGGTTTGTGTCGTTGAGATTTTGAAATGGATGATGGAGTGGTCGGTCCAGGTGAGCGGTAAGGCCTAGTGGTAGCTGATGAGGTTGCCGGAGGTGAATGTTGCATCTCTTGTGTGTCCTGTGTTGTGTGTGGGGTCTGTGATGTACTGGAAAGGTCCTACGTTGTGCAGGGTCTAGAGGAGGCCGGTGGAGCAGTGATCAGAGGGGTCTTTCAGGTGAAACATGAACTCGCCAAGAAGTGGGAAGTGCTTTGAGTTGATGGTGTGGTATTGGGCTTGCTGCATTGCTCCTCCAGTTCAGTAAAGCCAGGAGTTAGTACCTCTCTACACGTAGCACCTTGCTCTACCAATAGGTGCATCAATGCCCTCAAATCTTAGCCGCGGCTACTCGCCCTGTGCTTGTGTCCAGATTGGTGCATATTTCAAACACACCGAACAGCACTGAGCACCACAGCAGCCTTCTTACTCTCCAAAATATACACAAAAAACCACTGCACCCACACTGCTGATCACCCTCCTCACACAGAAGACAGACAGGTCTGGAAAGGAACCCTCGAGACTAGGACTTGAACTCAACCACAGTGTGAGGATGTAGCAATGGCAACCCATGTGCACATCTATGCCAACGTATCATAGCATTGTGTAACACAACATGACAACATGATGTAACAAATGCATGCAGAGATGGGACATCTGTGTACCCGGTGGCAAGGAGTGGCACATCACCAGGAACATGCGGGCACCCTGCTTGTGGTGATGGGAGATTCCCAGGCACCTGATACAAAGGCTGGAATGGTGGAGGGGTGGTGGAGGGGTGTGTGTGGGTAGCTGGGAAGGCTGGCCGGCATCTGAGGACACCTTAGCAAACAACAGCTCTGAATGGAATATTCAGGACACCAGTGGCATTCACTGGTGTATATCATGCACATACCAGCCTCTATGTGTCTGTGTGACTGTGTCTGTCTATCTGTGTATGTGTGCATGCATGTGTGTGTGAGTGTATTTCTGAGTGTATGTGTATGTGTATGTATGTGTGTGTATTTGTGTGTGTGTGTCTGTGTGTGTGTGTGTGTGTGTCTGTGTGTGTGTGTGTGTGTGTCTGTGTGTGTGGTGTGTGGTGTGTGAAAGTAAACTGGATACATCATGACATGAACTGACATATAACAGACACAATCCTTGTGTGCCGGGTGTCATCGACTGGTAAACTGAGGATCGCTCAGCACAGCTTTGCAGTAACTGGCACATGACACATGATGGCGTTCATATGAAGTGCATACATGAGCACATGGAGACGTGACATAGAATGGGTGAGGCCTGATCATGTGATGTCCATGACTGGTATAAAAGGGTGGTATCTGGAAACTTGGGGGCTCATTTATGAGGCCATGCGTCACTTTTACGCCGCTGGTGCGTCACTTTTACGCCGCTGGTGCGTCACTTTTTTGTGACGCACCAGCAGTGTAAAAAATATGCCTTGATGCGCCATATTTACAAAGTGACGCATCTAGGTAGATGCGTCACTTTGTAAACCCCTGCGCTATATTATACCTGCGCCAGGTATAATGTATGCAGGGGGGGGCGTTCTGACGCAAGAAAGGGTCATAGAAGTGATGCAGTGAAATCTATAGGATTTCACTGCGCCACTTCTAGGATGCAAATGCGTAAAAATCTTGTGCCTGTCTCACAGCAGGCGTAAGACTGACGCAGGCCCTTGCCCCATGTGAAAGGACACATTGCTGGAGTTGCGTCACTTTTGTGACACACTCCAGCAATGCGTCATTTTTGCGCCTACAGATGCTTCAGAAATACTGACGTATCTGTAACTCCTTGCGACATGATGCGTCGTATTGTAAATATGACGCATCATTAGTGTCACAAGGAGGGCGCAATGAAAAGTGACGCATCGCTGTTTTCACGCAGCGAGTGAGTGACTGGGGCATGACGGCTCCGGTGTCATGTGTGCGGATGGCCGATCATGTTTTATACTTCTTGAAAAATGAAGGGAATGTCAAATCGTATGCTTAATTTATTTGAACTGTTTAAAAAACCTTTGGCTTTTCAGACGCTTTCTTTTGCAAATTGTACCAAAATCCCAATGGGTGGTTCCAGTTTTTCTAACTTTTCTTGATGTGGAAACCCCCACAACACACTTGCTGAGAGCATTAAACACTCGGCCGAACATCAAATAGTTGAGTATTGCACGATTGCCTTTCAGGGACGCATCGAAAGTCAATTACTAATTATTTGGAGACTGGTGCCACAAAATGCAATGTTTGGGTCCATATTTTTCAAAAGTGTTAAACCTCCTTTGACAATCCTGCAGCAGCGTTGGGGGCACTCGCTTCACCCACCTGCCCTGTAGAATGTGGGTACAGGTTTTACACCAGTCTTGTGTGAAGGTTTATCTGCCAGCATTGACGAATGGAGGTTGAAATGAGAGTTGGTGGGGGAGGGTTGGAAGAGGGTGCGCTTGGGCTGCTGAACCCCCGCCTCATCTCCTGACGAACTGAAGAGGTCTGGGAGCAGAGACATGTATGTTTGAGGCTGAGGCAGGCTGGCTTTCCAGGGCTGAATACACAAGCTAACAGCAGACTACAGGCTCGCCCTAGCTTGCCCACGTGACCTCTGCTGTAAGGCCACAGGGGCATATAACCAACAAGTAGCGATAATTATCGCTAAATAGGCTTAGCGACGATTTTTTTATCGCTGCCTATCGCTGGATATGTTAGCGGAGAAAACATGCTATTAGCAACGTTTTTCTCCATTGTGCATCCATTGTATCCAGCGATAGCGGCGAAATGCGTGAATAGCGCTGAGAATACAGCGATATTCACGCATTAGCGACTAAATGCTCTTAGCCATGTTATCCACCTCCCATTGGATAACATGGCTAAGAACTGGTCTGGGCATGTGTTAGTATTTGGAGATATTCGTGCTTAGCGCGAATATTTCCATCGCTACGTCTGCCTTCCTAATAGGCGATAGCGACGTTAGCGACTGCTTTCAGTCGCTAACTGGTTGGGTACGCCCACTTTGCATGTCATTAGCATGCAAAGCGGGCCCCAAACCGCTCGCTATCGCCTAAAAGCTGTCGCTAACATCAGTTAGCGACAGCTTGCTAATAGAGCGATAGAATTATCGCCGCTTAGCAGCCGAAAACGGACGCTAAACCGGCGATAATTGCCTATCGCCCCCCTTGGTAATATGCCCCGAAGTTCCTTCACCAGATCAGGTCTTTGATCGATAGTATTGTGGAATCCGAACACGGATTGGTGGCGCGTGGCTTGTCAGGGGGTTCTATGGCGTGTAGTTTTCTTCTATGGCACCCTTCCCACGCAGAGGTGGAACACAGGTTTGTTGTGTAACCCTGAGACACCTATTGTCTGACAGCTCGGGTGCACGCCCGTCATGGATACGGAGAGGTATTCTTTCCTCTTTGGAACAATATCTGCAATTCGGCTAAAATGCCCTGCATTTTTTTTAAATAATTGCCTCTTAGAAGCCAATTTCAATTCTGCATCGTCCCGACAATGTCATATTTAAGAAACAACGCAGTAGAGTGAAGGGCTGGGCCCGGCGGAGCCGGCGCGAGATGGCATCTCACATTCAATCACATTTCAACAAATAAACAAACAGAGCTTCCGAAAGGTCACGTCTTCAGGGTCTGATGTTTGACGAGGTGTTTGGGGCCTTCACGGAGCCGCGGGAGGGAGCAGAGCGGGTTCTGACGTGACTGCAGCGTGTACCTGTCAGCCTGGAGGGATGCCACGTGACCCTCTGGTGTGGGCCCCATAAACAGTGTGCCACGTGGCATCTGGAACCCTTTCCTCTGACACTTTCTCCAGCATCCAGAGTCATCTGAACTATCAGTGGTTGTTACTGTGTAGATCGCTCACCCATACGGTATGTCACCCCCATTCTAACGCATTCACTCTGTGGACTGTGGGATTTGACAAGGAGGCTGTCTCTAGCCCTAAGGCGCCTAGTGGAATGGTTACTGAAAGCTTATAAACACAAGGTCAGTTTTTCACAGCTCAGGACCCTGTTCATGTGCGGTCCAAGGTCCAGTAGAACCCGCTGATAGGAAGTAAGGGCCAATGTTATCCTATGGGAGCTCAGCACCACGGACAGCTCTCGTAGGAAACAGGCCAATGTAATGCTAATGGGCGCTCAGCCCCTTGTACAGTCCACTGGGAGACAATGGGCCAATGTTATATGGATCTTAGGTGCCACAGACAGTTCTCATAGGAAACAGTGGGTCAACGTTATCCTATGGGAGTTCAGCACCGCGAACAGCTCCCATAGAAAACAATTGTCCGGGCCTATCCTACTGTGTTTCAGCACTGAAGACAGCTCTCATGGGCCACAATGAGCCACATGTTCTCCTATGGCAGTTCAGCACCATGGACAGCTTTCATTGGAAACAGGCCAATGTTATCTTAATGGGATCTCAGCATCAATACAGTTCTCTAGGAGACAATCGGCCAAAGTTATCGTATAGAAGTTCAGCGCCACAGACCGTTCTCATAGAAAACAGTGGGTCAACTTTATCTTAGGGGAGTTCAGTAACACGGACAGCTCTGATAGAAAACATTGGTCCGGTCTTATCCTACTGTATTTCAGCACATACAACAGCTCTCATGGGCAACAATGCGCCAATGTTATCCTATGGCAGTTCAGCACCACAGACCGTTCTCATGGGAAACAATGCGCCAATGTTATCATATGGGAATTCAGCACCACAGACAGCTCTCTGTGAGACAATACAATACTGTTATCATATCTAATCACGGCACCAAGGACAGTTCTCATAGGAAACGATGGGCCAATGTTATCCTTTGGGGCTTCAGCACCACGGACAGCTCCAAAACATTGGTCCTGTCTTATCCTACTGTATTTCAGCACATTAAACAGCTCTCATGGGAAACAATGGGCCAATGTTATTCTATGGGAATTCAGCACCACAGACCGTTCTCATGGGAAACAATGCGCCAATGTTATTCTATGGGAATTCAGCACCACGAACAGCTTTCATAGGAAACAGGAAAATGTTATCTTAATGGGATTTCAGCATCAATACAGTTCTCGAGGAGACAATGGGCCAACGTTTTCATATAGGACCTCGGCACCACAGACCGTTCTCATGGGAAACAATGGGCCCATGTTATTCTATGGGAATTCAGCACCACAGACAGCTCCCATAGAAAACATTGGGCTCAGGTTACCATTGAGAAGCTCCGCACCACAGACACTTGTCATAGGAAACAATGTGTCAATGTTATCTCACAGAAGCTAGGCACCAAGCACAGTTCTCACAGGAAACAATGAGCTAATGTGTTCCTATGTGAGTTCAGTACCAGGGACAGTTCTCAAAAGAAACAATAGGCCATTGTTCTACTATGGGGAATCAGCACCAAGGAAACCTCTCAAAAGAAACAATGAGCCAATGTCATCCTATGGGAGCTCACACCAAGAACATTTCCCTCAGGAAACAGTGAATCTTATTCCAAAGGGAGTTCAGCTAAATTTATCATAAAGGAGCTCTGCACCAAGGGAATTTCCATGGGAAATAATGGGCCAATGTTACCCTACGGGAGCTTAGCGCCACAGACATTTCTCGTAGGAAATAATGTGCCATTGTTATCCTACAGGAATTGACCACCAAGGAGAACTCCCATTCAAAACATTGAGACAATGTTATCCTATGGGAGTTCAGCACTAAGGAGAGCTCTCATAGGAAACAATGGTCCAATGTTATCCTATGGAAGCTCAGTACCACAGAAAGCTCTCATGAGAAACAATAGGCCATTTTTATTCTATGGAAGTTCAGAATCATTGAAAGCGCTTATAGGAAACAATGGAGCAATATTATCCTAGAGAAGTTCAGCTCCACGGACAGCTCTCATAGGAAAGAATGAGCCAATTCATTATATAGAAACTCAGCCGCACGGACATGTCTCATAGGAAACAACAGTCCAAGTGTATTCTGTGAGAGTTCAGCACCACGGAAAGTTCCTATAGGAAACAATGACCCGATGTTATCTTATGGCAGATCAGCGTAAAGAACAGTTCTCGTTGGAAACAATAGGCCTTTGCTACCATATGGAAGCGCAGAACCAACGATAGTTCTCAAGAGAAACAATGGGCCAGGGCTAACATATAGAAGCAAGGCACCAAGGAGAATTCTCATAGGAAAAAATTGGTTACCTGTTTTCTTATAGAAGCATGGAACCAAGGACATTTATCATATGGAGCAACGAGCTAACGTTTTCCTATGTGAGTTCAGCACAACGGACAGTTCTCGAAAGAAACAATAGGCTATTTGTCATACTATGGGGGATAAACTCCAAGGACACCTCTCAAAAGAAACAATGAGCCATTGTCATCCTATAGGAGCTCACTCCAAGAACCTCTCCCTCAGGGAACAGTGAACAAATCTTATTCTAAGGGGGACCGATTCACAGAACTAACTTAAGACAAAATCCTAAACTTACTACTTTTGGTATTCACAGAAGTTATGATTTTGTCTTAAGTTTGTCTTAAGACAAACTTAAGACAGACTTAAGTTAGGATTTTGTCTTAAGTCTGTCTTAAGTCTATCTTAAGTTTGTGAATACCAAAAGTAGTAAGTTTAGGATTTTGTCTTAAGTTAGTTCTGTGAATCGGGCCCAGGGAGTTCAGCTGAGTGCCAGCTCTCTTGTGAAACAATGGGCCAACGTTGTTATATTGGAGTTCAGCATTAAATACATCTCCCTAAGAAATTAATGAGTCAGTGTTATCCTCTGGGATTTCAGCACCACGGACAGGTCTCATAGGTAACAATGAGCAAATGTTATCATATAGGTGCTCTGCACCAAGGGCAATTCCATAGGAAGAAATGGGCCAATGATACCCTTGTAACAAACATTTCTTGTAGAAAATAACGTGACATTGTTATCCTACAAAACTCACCACCAAGGACATCTCCCATAGAAAACAATGGGACGATGTTATTTTATGGGAGTTCGGCCCTAAGGACAACCCTCACAGGATACAATGGGCCAATGTTATCCTATGGGAGCTCAGTACCACAGACAGTTCTCATGGGAAACAATAGACTATTTTTATTCTTTGGAAGTTCAGAAGCAAGGACAGCTCACATAAGAAACAATATGCCAATGTTAGCCTAGAGAATGGCAGCTTCACAGACACGTCATAGGAAAGAATGAGCCCATTTATTACACAGGAGCTCAGCAGCAAGGACAGATCTCATAGGAAACAGTGGGCCAATGTTGTTCTGAGAGAGTTCAGCACCACGGAAAGCAACAATGAGCCAATGATATTTTATGGGAGTTCAGCACCCAGGACAGCTCTCACAGGAAAGAATGAGCCAATGTATTGTATAGGAGTTAAGCACCAAGGGCAGGACTCATATGAAACAACGGGCAACTGTTATTCTGTGAGAGCTCAGCACCAAGTAAAGTTCTAATAGGAAACAATGAGCCAATGTTATCTTATGTGAGCACAGCACCAAGGACAGCTCCCATAAGAAACCATTGAACCAATGATATCATATAGGAACCCAGCAGCACAGATGGCTGAGGAACTGGTCAGCGTGCTGCATGTCTTTAATGATGACATTTATGAAAAGTCACCAATTAATCAGAAGGAGGGATAAGGGATCGAGATCTCCGTTTCATTCCCCAAGGTTAGTTACTAAGTTATCAAAAAGGAAACGGACACTAGTTACACCTTATGGCCATTGGCATAAGCAATACAGGTCAGAGTAGCCTCAAAAAACTCTAAGTAATGGTTGGAGAAGGTGCGGTATATCTGATTCATCCGCCCCACATTAGAGTTGTGGCAGTTATCATAGGCTACTCCGAAGTAGTGAATTTGCCGGCCTCACCCGAGGCGCCTCTGGTCTAGGGTGCAGTGTCCAGAGAATTCAGAGTGAAATAAGGGGAGTGTAAAGAAAACTGTGCAAAAAAGGAAAAAATAGTTAAAAATGGCAAACGACCCAGAAGTTCTTTAATGAGGGTTAGTTTATACCACATTAAAAAATGGTGATACGATTTTTAGACCGAGTTATTGGGTCCAATAGTATAATTAATAAGGTACGTCGACATGTTTCAGCTCCTTGGGCCTGGAGGGGTCTGTGGAGCTTTCGTCAGGACTAACAACAAATAAAATTGTACTTACACAATTTGTGCAGTGGTATTACACATATAGGTACTCTTATTTTGGTTATATGATTCGGGTATTTTCCTCCAAAATCTGCAATGAGATGAGATAATGTACACAGATTGCACACACCCACACACCTTATTTATCTTCTTATAACGTATCATTAATCATGATCTAGTCTGGTTAAACGACATTTTCCTTCTACCAAAACATTTTTGCTTTTCTTATATAAAAGGCAATACACATGGGAAGTAGAAATGCTGATATTGTTAAGGCTTAAAAGATACTGGTCTGCGGCGCAGGTTTGGATTTCATTTACAAACGTTCAGAATTGAGTGGCTAGTAGGTCTCATATTGCACAAAGCCATACACAACATTACAGGAATCAGGCGCCTGTGATATTCATTTTGTTTACATAAACTTTAAGACGCACTGAACTGTTTAAATTATGTAGCTTAGTCAAGTGTTAAAATGCAGTTGGAAAGAAAGAAAGAAAGAAATTTGTTCCACAGTCGCTCGTTCAGATTAAATACATCCGAGCGTTTTTTACAAATATGCTCCGGCGTTTGTTAAAGTGGGAGGTCAAAAGGTGCTGGCAAACATATTTAGCTTTTCAACAATAAGTAGGGATATGCAACAAACGTTAAGTAGGGATATGCAGCAAAAGTTAATCGCCTACCTGAAACCAAGAGCACTCCTGCTTCGCCAGGGTCTCGCTTGCAGGGTCAAGCACAGAGCTGTTTGCAAAGGAGATTCCATTAGGCTACTTAAAAGCGTGCATCTTACCGGAGTTGCAGGAGCTCAAAGGGTGCCGGCGCCATTACCCGCGTGTTTGGAGAATTCCTGCCTTGTGCTGGCTCTGCCCCCGGGGTGTAGCTCAGGTTGTGAGCCCTGATCTTTAAAGGGCCATTGGCAGCCGTGAAAACGTGACGTGTTTCTTTCTTCTTTATTTTTTTCAACAGCGTCTAGCTAACTTTATTAGTCCATCTCAGGCATTAAGACTGAAGAGAATGTTCGTATGGGCTCAATTAGCGTTTTAAATATGGAATAGGGCAGATATGAGACAAGCACCAAAGGAATACACAGTTACGTATAGTCTTATTATGGTTCATAGAGATACAGGGTTACACTCTTATGTTTTCCAAGAGGGTCAGTTGGCAAATCGGTGCCAAGGGATGGCATCGTTCAGCCCCTGGTCGCATGTTTTAAGGCGGTCCACCCACCTTTGTTCTTTTTCAAACAACCTGCGTTCACAGTTACTGTTTTTTTCTGCAAGCATTTCGAGTACTGTCCAGTGGAGCTCTTCGCAGGAGTGGCCTGTCTCTACAAAGTGGGCGCAGAGTTTGGTGGTGTTTTTCTTCAGCCTGATGTTACTTTTATGCTCACCAATCCTGAGCTTAATTTTGCGACAAGTCATCCCGATATATTTCTTGTTGCATGGGCAACTGATCATGTAGATGACATGTGTGGAGTTGCAATTCGTATGCTGGCGCTGTGTCCATACCAGTGTGTCCGTCAGCTGCAACGTTTTTGATACTGTAGTCGTTTTGCAGGCTACACAAGAGCCACAGGGATAATGGCCAGTCACGGGGTTCATGGTAACACTTCTCGTGGTTACATGTTGTAGTTTCTTCACTGGGCGAGTATGGACCAGAACGTCCTTGATGTTCTTGGTTCTGCGATTTGCAAATCTAGGCTTGGGCCAGTTGAAGGCTCCAGTATTCAAGATATGCCAGTTTTTTTTGATCATTTTGTTTACCTCATATGTTTGTGGGCAAAAGGTGGTGACACATGTGGTCAGATCTTGTATTTGTGTCTTGGGATAACTCTGTAAGAGGCACTCCCTGGGTTGATTGCTTGCTCTTTTTTTACAGTACTTCACTGTTTTGGCGGTGTAGTTCCTTTGTAGCAGCTTATGACTTAGATCTTGTGCTTGAGTCAGGTAATCTTCATTTCTGCTGCAATTTCGCTTCAGCCTCAAGAACTGGCTGAATTCTCTGGACACTGCACCCTAGACCAGAGGCGCCTCGGGTGAGGCCGGCAAATTCACTACTTCGGAGTAGCCTATGATAACTGCCACAACTCTAATGTGGGGCGGATGAATCAGATATACCGCACCTTCTCCAACCATTACTTAGAGTTTTTTTAGGCTACTCTGACCTGTATTGCTTATGCCAATGGCCATAAGGTGTAACTAGTGTCCGTTTCCTTTTTGATAACTTATTTATGAAAAGTCCCCTGTGGAATTCTAAAGAGAAGACACAGAAGGTAATGTTTAAATGTCCCCCCCCCTGATAGAGTTGCTCTTATTTCTTGCTACCAATATCAACTCTTTCTACGGGTATTTCTTTAAAACAACCCAAGCGTAGATGAAGTCAAATCAGTGTCAAAGTGTTTTGGAAGACATTTAATTTACCTTACTTCCACTGGTCAAGGTTTTGTCTCTAGGGTGCCTCCAGAGAACCAGGCCTACTTGGAGCAATACCTCAGAATTAGGCATGGGTAGAATTTGAATTACACCAGAGTAATTGGAATAATTTTGTTAATTCTGCGTTACTCTTTGATGTGTAATTACTGATAATTACACAATGATTCCTCTTCGTGTAATTAAGAGTAATTTGAGGGGAAAAGATCCTAACGTGAAAGCACATTTTGAATGCGAAGTGGCATTTTTGCACAAAGATTTAAGACTAAATTCTAAATTACATATATTGCGTAATTCATGCATAATGTTACAGATTTTGTAGGTAATTACATGTATATACACTGTACTAAGCAAATTATGCCTACCTTTCCTCAGAATCTACTGGTCGTGGCCAAGGGGTAACTCTTCAGACCACTTCAGTTGAGATGTAGTTTGTCGTGATTTCTCATGGCATTTGTGCCAGAGCGCACAACCAATCAGGAGGCTGTAACAAGTGATGATTTCAGGCACTAGCCAACCAGGTAAGAGGTAGCATCACATTCTATGTCCTGCAGGGGAGGGCGGCTTCCTCTGGGTCTCTCAAGTACATTCCAGATGCAACCTAGCTTGAAATAAAACTAGGGGTGGGCCGAATGTTTTATTCCACCTGCGGAATTAGCAAAGTTTGGCTACTGAGTTCCAACCAAATTCCACCAATCACAACATGGTGGAATTTGTCCGTGCAAGACACCAGAAATTCAAATGAAATATGGCGTCCCCTTGTGCCGTTTTCTATCATAGCGATCGTAGTCAGAGGGCTGCTTGAAGAGATTTGTGCCGCTCGCGCTGTATTTTGAGTGCTACTGCTGCTAAATTGCAGCGCGAGCATTGCAGCATTAACATTTCTGCCCATTGGCAGAACTCTGCTGAATCTTATAGAGTATTAATGTAACTCTGTGGAAATCCGCGGAGTGAAACTCTGCCAGTTTCACCCACCCCACTACTCAGTGATTGGCATCATTTGGCCAGAACTCTATGTTACAAGAGCGAAGCAGAGTCGCCAAATTCCGCCACTTCCGCATGCGGAATTTAACATTTCGTCAACCTGTACAGATTATCACTAGGCCTGGGCAGTGACTCAGCTCCGTTTAGCGGAGTTTTCCGCACTCCGAAGCACGCTGTGTTAAGTTGGCGAGTGCGAGTGAGGAAAATGCATCGCTAGACCACCTCCCAGTGAGATCTCTCAATGTGTACGGTCGCGGATGGTCACAACCACCTGCGTTGAGAAACTGTCCGTTCGCGTTGAGGAAGCTGCCGCTTCTCCTCGAGCAGCAGAAAGAAGCAGCGCCCTCTTGCGCTGCACAGGGCGTCGTTCGCGCTGACGTTCCAGCACAGGTCAAACACAGGAGCTAAAAGTCACCGCAAATTGTACGACGTAATGCACTCTGCCGCTTGCAGAACTTTTTTGAGCGCGGAACTTTGCAAACTCCGCCCAGGCCTAATTATCACACAGCGTGTGGCCTTCATTCCAAAGCACAGTAACTCCTCCACACACATGCTTAGGAGACTCCCTTGTGGCCTCAAAGGCAGAACACAGTCCAGTTTCAGACCCTAAGAGTTGAGGCCTGGGCTGGACCTGGCATCAGTGTTGGAGAGGATGACCGGGTCAGTGGAGATCAGGACACTGGCTAGTCTGGCAGTTCTCGTGAAGCCCAGCTGATCTAGGGTGCAATCATCTATTGGAGCAATGCCTGACTGACTCAATCTCTCTATTTCAGTCCAGAAAGATGAGAGTCTCTGGGAACCTCTCATTGACCGTGAGAGTCATAGAATCTTTTCAGAGGTCAAAATACTGAGGTCTGTGGTACAGACCACAGACAAAGGTCTGCCATGATGCAGACCACAGAGACAAGCCTGTCAAGTCAAGTCAAGTCAGAATTTATATAGCGCACTACATACCCAGAGGGTCTCAAGGCGCTTGAGGAAGGGGGGGGAGGTTTACTTGTCGAATATCCATGTTTTAAGTTGTTTTCTGAAGGCTAGGTGGTTTTGAGTAAGGCGGAGGTGGATGGGAAGGGAATTCCAGGTCTTGGCCGCTAAGTAGGAGAAGGATCTTCCTCCCATGGTGGATTTGTGGATGCGCGGAACAGCGGTGAGGGCTTGGTTGGACGAACGCAGCTGGCGGGTGGGGGTGTAAAAGGAAAGGCGAGAGTTGAGACAATCAGGTCCAAGTTCATATAGGGCTTTGTGTGCATGGGTGAGGAGACGGAACGTTATTCTCTTGTTGACGGGGAGCCAGTGAAGGTCCCTCAGGTGAGCGGAGATGTGGTCTGTGCGGGGGATGTCTAGTATGAGTCTGGCTGAAGCATTTTGGATGCGTTGGAGTTTTTTCTGTAGTTTCGCTGTGGAGCCGGCGTAAAGGGTGTTTCCGTAGTCCAGACGGCTTGTAACCAGTGCGTGGGTGACCGTTTTTCTTGTTTCGGTGGGGATCCAGTGAAATGTTTTTTTGAGCATCCGTAGGATGTTGAAGCATGAAGATGAGACGGCGTTGACTTGTTTGGTCATCGAGAGTGAGGAGTCCAGGATGATGCCCAGGTTCCGTGCGTGGTCCGTCGGTATGGGGGCTTTTCCTAGGGCCGTTGGCCACCAAGAGTCGTCCCAGGCGGAAGGGGATGAGCCTAAGATGAGGACTTCCGTTTTGTCCGAGTTCAGTTTCAGATGGCTGTGCTTCATCCACTCGGCTACTTCTTTCATCCCTTCGTGTAGGTTGGTTTTGGCGGTGTTAGGGTCTCTGGTGAGTGAGAGGATCAGTTGAGTGTCATCAGCGTAGGAGATGATGTTGAGGTTGTGTTGACGTGCGATGGTTGCGAGGGGGCTCATGTAGACGTTGAAGAGGGTGGGGCTGAGAGATGATCCTTGCGGGACGCCGCAGATGACTTCGGTGGCCTCTGACTTAAAAGGGGGGAGGCGGACTCTCTGAGTTCTTCCAGCGAGGAACGAAAGGATCCAGTCTAATGCTTTTCCTTGAATTCCGATGTTACTGAGGCGTTGTATCAGGGTGCTATGGCAGACTGTGTCGAAGGCTGCGGAGAGGTCGAGGAGGATAAGGGCGACTGTGTCTCCGTTGTCCAGTAGTGTTCGAATGTCGGCTGTTGCTGCGATGAGGGCGGTCTCGGTGCTGTGTTTGGCACGGAAGCCAGACTGTGAGGAGTCGAGTGATTTGTTGGTTTCGAGGAAGGTGGCGAGCTGATGGTTAATGGCTTTCTCAATGACTTTGGCAGGGAATGGGAGGAGCGAGATGGGGCGGTAGTTTTTGAGTTCGGTGGGGTCAGCTGTGGGTTTCTTCAGAAGGGCGCTGAGTTCGGCGTGTTTCCAGCTTTCTGGGAATGTGGTGGAGTTAAGGGAGTAGTTGATGACGTCTCGGAGATGTGGTGCGATAATGGAGTCTGCTTTGTTGAAGATGTGATGGGGACATGGGTCTGTAGGGGATCCTGAGTGGATGGAGTTCATCAGGCGAATGGTCTCTTCTGTGGTGATTGGGTTCCATTCGAAAAGGATATTCGGAGGAGGTAACGGTTCGGAGGTGAGTGGGGTGGACTGGTTTACAGGTTGGTTGTCAAAGCTGTTATGGATGTAGGCGATTTTGTCATGAAAGAATGAGGCAAGGGAGTCGCAGAGGACTTGAGAGGGGGTGATGTCGTTAGAGCTGGCGGTGGGGTTGGTGAATTCTTTGATGATGTTGAAAAGTTCCTTGCTGTTGTGGGCGTTGTTGTCTAGTCGGTCTTTGAGTGGTGATTTCTTGGCTGTCCGGATTAGTTGGTGGTGTTTGCGGGTGGCGTTTTTGAAGGCGGCTTGGGTGATGGTGTTTGGGTCTGTTTTCCAAGTTTTCTCAAGGGAACGACATAGCTTCTTGGATTTCTTAAGGTCATCGTTGAACCAGGGGGCGTTCTTGCTTCCTTGCTTAATTTGATGTTTTTTCAAGGGTGCTAATTTGTCGGCGGTTTGGTTAACCATTGTGTGAGGTTAATGGCGGCTTGGTTAGGGTTTGTTGAATAGGCAGGGGGTTTTTGAAGAAGCGATGTTGAGATCTGGTCGATGGTGATTTTGTTCCAATTTCTTCGCAGAGTTGGTTGAGGGTGGTTGTGGATCGAGGTCTTATTGTAAATAAAGTGGATGCAGCTGTGATCCGTCCAGTGGAGGGGTGTGGTATGAGTGAAGGAGATATGCTTGCTGGAAGTGAAAATCGGGTCGAGTGTGTGTCCTGCATAGTGTGTGGGGTGTTAACGAGTTGTTTGAGTCCGAGATTGGCGAGGTTGTCCAGAAGGGTGGTGGTGTTACTGTCGTTGCTCTTTTCCAGATGGAAATTGAGGTCTCCAAGTAGAATGTATTCTTCCGAAGGGAGGGCGTGTGGGGTGATAAAGTCAGTGATGTCTTCGCTGAATTTTGTACGGGGTCCTGGTGGCCTGTAGAGGAGGGTGCCCCTAAGTGTTGTCTTGGGGTCGGTGTGGATTTGGAAGTGAAGGTGTTCGGCGATAGCGAGGTTGTCATCTGAGCTGGTTGAGACGCGGATGGTGTTCTTGTGGACGATGGCGATGCCCAGGGCCGGACTGGGAACCAAAACCGGCCCTGGCAAAGTGCTCGGCCGGCCCCCCCGCCCTCCGGGCGGGAGGGGGGCGAGCACTTTGCCAGGGCCGCTTTTCAGCCGATTTTGTTACAGGGCCGATTTTGCAGCTATGCTGCAAAAACGGCTCTGCAACAAAAACGGCCCCCAGGGCCCAAAACCGGCCCCCACCCTTGCAGCCGACCGGGGGATTGCCCGGTGCCCAAAACGGCCAGTCCGGGCCTGGCGATGCCTCCTCCTGTTTGGATGGGGCGGTCCTTACGGATGATCTTGTAGCCGTCCGGGATGGCTATGGTGATGTCTGGAGCTGAAGAGGCATTCATCCAGGTTTCTGTTAGGAAGGCGATGTCCGGAGAAATGGTGTCGAGTAGATTCCAAAGGTCGATGGCGTGTTTGTGAACCAAGCGGGTGTTGAGAAGGATGCATTTGAGGTGGTTGGTGTTGGCTCTCTGTTTGGTGTTTGTGGATTTGGTTTGGGACTTGACGCAGGTGAATTTGCAGGAGTGGCAGGTGAAGGGTCCATGGGTGTGTCCTGGTGCTGCTTAGGCGCAGTTAGTGAGTCGCCCGGGGTTGAGTGCAAAGAGGGAGGAGGCGTCGTAAGTAATGCGGGGAGGATGGGTGAAGCGGGGACCAGGGGGTCTGGCGCTGGGCGCGGTCCAGGCGCGGACGGGCGTAGACGGGCTTACCTTAGGCGCACCTTCGGCGCGACCGCAGCGCGTGAACGCTGCGCGCAAAGGCATCTGACATAAGAGGATGGAGGAAGGGGAGGGGCGCGGGAGGGTCAGCTGGGAGGCGGGAGCGGGGGGGAGCTACGGGCTGGGAGTGGACCAACAACAACAACAACAACAAAATGGCCTCTTAACTGGAGAAACGAAACTGGGCACAGCCGAGGACCGGCAGTCACAATGCAATCCTACTGAAAAGCACTATCAGGCACAGAGCAGCGCAAACGTCACCAAAAGCAAGCAGCTTCTACAATTTAAGATTCCCCAACAGGCTGGCTAAGTGAACTGGTAAAATCAATGTAGCGCAGGCAGGGCACTGATAGCGCTTAGCGGAAACGATACCAGGCGCTGAGGGAGTGCGCTCGATCACGGGTCCAGCAGGGTAGCAGGCAGCACTAAGGTAGGCAAGTTGGCAGCAGGCGTGGGAGCGTGGGTGAGCGACCGCTTCGGGACAAGCCCAGGTGGTCACAGCGCAAGGAGGGGAGGAGGGACGGTCTTACTCTGTTTGTGGGCAGGAGGGTCAGCTGGGAGGCAGGAGCGGGGGGGAGCTACGGGCTGGGAGTGGACCAACAACAACAACAAAATGGCCTCTTAACTGGAGAAACGAAACTGGGCACAGCCGAGGACCGGCAGTCACAATGCAATCCTACTGAAAAGCACTATCAGGCACAGAGCAGCGCAAACGTCACCAAAAGCAAGCAGCTTCTACAATTTAAGATTCCCCAACAGGCTGGCTAAGTGAACTGGTAAAATCTATGTAGCGCAGGCAGGGCACTGATAGCGCTTAGCGGAAACGATACCAGGCGCTGAGGGAGTGCGCTCGATCACGGGTCCAGCAGGGTTGCAGGCAGCACTTAGGTAGGCAAGTTGGCAGCAGGCGTGGGAGCGTGGGTGAGCGACCGCTTCGGGACAAGCCCAGGTGGGATACAGACCAGATACAGATACAGACCAGCACAGACCGGCCTTTGGAGATACAGACCTCTCAGACAGGTCTGCCGTTATACAGACCACACGGACAGGTCTGTAGAGGTACAGACCATAGACACAGGTGAGTAGAGAAACACACCAGCACAGACAGATGTGTAGAGACACAGACCACACATACCTGTAGTGGTACAGACCATAAAGATAGGTATGTGGAGATACAGACGACACAAACAGGTATGTAGAGATGCAGACCAGCACAGACAGGTGTGTAGAGATACAGACCACACATACCTGTAGAGGTACAGACCATAAAGATAGGTCTGTGGAGATACAGACCACACAAACAGGTCTGTAGAGATGCAGACCAGCACAGACAGGTGTGTAGAGAAACACACCAGCACAGACAGGTGTGTAGAGATACAGACCACACATACCTGTAGTGGTACAGACCATAAAGATAGGTCTGTGGAGATACAGACCACACAAACAGGTCTGTAGAGATGCAGATTAGTACAGACAGGTGTGTAGAGAAACAGACCAGCAAAGACAGGTCTGTAGAGATGCAGACCAGCACAGACAGGTGTGTAGAGATACAGACCACACATACCTGTAGAGGTACAGACCATAAAGATAGGTATGTGGAGATACAGACCACACAAACAGGTCTGTAGAGATGCAGATTAGCACAGACAGGTGTGTAGAAAAACAGACCAGCACAGACCGGCCTGTAGAGATACAGACCACTCAGACAGGTCTGCCGTTATACAGACCACACGGACAGGTCTGTAGAGGTACAGACCATAGACACAGGTGTGTAGAGAAACACACCAGCACAGACAGGTGTGTAGAGACACAGACCACACATAACAGTAGAGGTACAGACCATAGAGATAGGTCTGTGGAGATACAGACCACACAAACAGGTCTGTAGAGATGCAGACCAGCACAGACAGGTGTGTAGAGATACAGACCACACATACCTGTAGAGGTACAGACCATAAAGATAGGTATGTGGAGATACAGACCACACAAACAGGTCTGTAGAGATGCAGATTAGCACAGACAGGTGTGTAGAGAAACACACCAGCACAGACAGATGTGTAGAGACACAGACCACACATAACAGTAGACATACAGACCATAGAGATAGGTCTGTGGAGATACAGACCACACAAACAGATCTGTAGAGATGCAGACCAGCACAGACAGGTGTGTAGAGAAACACACCAGCACAGACAGGTGTGTAGAGATACAGACCACACATACCTGTAGAGGTACAGACCATAAAGATAGGTCTGTGGAGATACAGACCACACAAACAGGTCTGTAGAGATGCAGACCAGCACAGACAGGTGTGTAGAGAAACAGACCAGCAAAGACAGGTCTGTAGAGATGCAGACCAGCACAGACAGGTGTGTAGAGATACAGACCACACAGACCTGTAGAGGTACAGACCATAAAGATAGGTATGTGGAGATACAGACCACACAAACAGGTCTGTAGAGATGCAGATTAGCACAGACAGGTGTGTAGAGAAACACACCAGCACAGACAGATGTGTAGAGACACAGACCACACATAACAGTAGAGGTACAGACCATAGAGATAGGTCTGTGGAGATACAGACCACACAAACAGGTCTGTAGAGATGCAGACCAGCACAGACAGGTGTGTAGAAAAACAGACCAGCAAAGACAGGTATGTAGAGATGCAGACCACACATACATACCTGTAGAGATGCAGACCAGCACAGACAAGTCTGTAGAGATATTGGTCCCGATTCACAGAAGTTAGGACTCCTAACTTTAGGGCTCCTAAATGCCTTCTGTGAATACCAAAAGTCTTAAAGTTAGGATTTCTCTCAGTTTAGGAGTAATAAAGTTAGGACTCCTAACTTCTGTGAATACCAAAATGAGTAAGTGCCTTCTGTGAATACCAAAATAGTAGTACGTTTAGGATTTTGTCTTAAGTTAGTTCTGTGAAACAGGCCCATGGACCATAGAGACAGGTATGTAGAGAGATACACCACATAGACAGGTCTGTAGAGGTACAGACCATAGAGATAGGTCTGTAGAGAAGAGATACAGACCAGCACAGGCAGGTGTGTTGAGATACAGACCAGCACAGATTGTGGATCCCCGCGAATACTATTAGAAGTGGGCGGGGCATAGCTGTCTTGTTATCAATAAACTGATTACCAGGTGCGACGGAGCCTTCTCCGTTGCTTCTATCACTCTACAATCAGCAGCTCAATACCCAATGCAGCCTCGCTAAGAAGCTATTTTCCTCCGACCAGGGCTGAGTTGCTCTCTAAATTGCCTGCTGAACAAACCCGACCACTTTTCTCGGTGTTCCCAATTCCGAGGCGCGCGCGGGTCCGCGCAACCCTCGCGCTTCCATCACCCGGTGGTTAAATTAGTTTCCCATAAATTTCCCGTATGACGTGCACTTTATTGGCTCGCGCATCCTATTATTTCAAACAAAAACTGAAAGCTTTGACTTTTCCATTTAATTGAATTTATGTCTTGGAGAGAAGCGGCCGCCTCTCGGCGCGGACCTGTCAGGCTCCTCTCTGCGCGGGGGACGAGGGAGGCGCGTCCGAATCTGTAATTCTAAAGTGAATTGAAGTGCGCGGAGGAGGGGCGGGAAACGGAGCACTTACCAGAACTTTCTGGAAAGGGCCCAAGCAGGCCTGTGGCTCTGCAGCCCCGGGGGGCACTTGTCCACCCCTCCCCCCCTCACTGCTACCAAGACTGGGACTTTTTTTTATCTGACAAGGCAGTGGTTCGGCCCCTTATTTATTTAAAAAGTTTTGTATAGCACGAACAAGACCCCGAGGGGTATCAGAGCGCTTCACAATAATCGAAGGGGAGACTAAGGTTAAAAGGGAACAATGTAGAGGAAGTAAGAGAGGATAACATAAGGATCTAATAAAAATGTACAAGGATGCACACAAACATTGCTTGGTATGGTAAGGTAGACAATACTGGGGGCTACAGTTGTTAGGCCAGAAAGAAAAAAAAAACATGTAGAAAGCAGACGATCAATGGTCATTTAAGGCAGGAACCTGTTCATTAGGATTGTTGTAACTTCAAGTTTGAAAGCAGCCATGTAGGGAATTCTGTGGATTTCCGGAGGGAGCGAGTTCCAGATACTCGGTGCCGAGCCAAAGAAGGCTCAGAGCCTTGTTCTCTTTTTGTGAAAAGTCTGAGGTTTCAGTCATAGGGAATTTGCACTTCTTGATGGTCTGCGCCCCTCCCACCCCCGATAGTTCTAGTTTTTGAGGCAGGTCACCAGGGGTTTTGAAGTGGAGAGCTTTGTGCATCAGACAGGCAATCTTTAGTTGTATTCTTGCTTCGTAGGGTAACCACTTTAGAGATCTTAGGGCTGGGGAGATGTGATCAGTTCTTTTTTGTATCAGGGATCAGTCTGGCAGCTGCATTCAACGAAGCCCTGAGCGGGGCCAAGTTATGTTTGGGGAGGTCACACAGCGTCGCACTACCGTAGTCTAGTCTCGGCAGGACAAGCACTTGAACCACCTGCTTGAAGTCCTCTTGAGAGACGAATGGTTTTAGGTTTCCAAGAAGCCTCATTTGGTAATTAGCGCCCTTGCACATCATACTAATGCTTTTCTTCATGTTCAAGTGCGAGCCTAGGGAGATTCCAAGAGATTTGGCTGAGTCGATGATAAGAGGGGAGCAACTGAAGGCAGTGAGGTGTTTCATTCAGAGGTCAATCTTGGGGGTGTGCTTAGGAGGGGATATGAGAAGGAATTCTGTTTTGGTGTTGTTGAGCAGGAGATGGTTTTCAGTTAGCCAGATTTGAGTAATCATCAGGGAGGAATTGAGTTAGATGAAGTCTTCAGAAGAATTGATGTTCAGGTAAAGTTGCTTGTCATCTGCATACCCATGAAAAAGAATGTTAATAGAATTAAGAGCATTCACCAGCGGTTCCAGGAAAATATTAAAGAGTACGGGAGAGAGCGCGGACCCTTGCGGGACCCCCATGGAGACTGTAGATGGTTGGGATAGGGTATGGTTCACCTTGACTCTTTGGGATCTATTGTGAAGGAAGGACTCAAACCATTGCAGTACCCGACCAGAGAAGCCCATCCTGTGTTCCAAAATGGCTAAGAGGATATCGTAATTAACCTTGTCGAATGCAGAGGAAAGGATGTACGATGTTACAAGGTGATCAAAATGATTGCGCTACATCACAATGCAGCTTTTACAACGCAAGTCGTTACCACGACTTGCGCTGTAGGGTGCTGGACTTAGAAATAGTAGGATTTACTATTCCAACTCCAGCCTACGTACAGTAGGGAAGGTGTTGGAATAGTAAATCTACTATTCCTTAGTCTAGAGCGCCCTCCAGCGCAAGTCGTGATAACGACTTGCGTTGTAAAAGACGCGTCGTAATGGCACTGCGGTGGTTTGACCGCGGTGTAAAGGTTGTAGACCCAGAGGGATGATCAAGAAGGATTAGTTGGCAGGATTCGTTATGGTCTAACATATTTAGGATGCCCTCCATGATGAGAAGGAGCGCAGATTCGGTACTATGACCGCTCCTAAACCCAGATTGTTTTTTGATCCAAGAGATTGAAAGTCTCAATGTGCGAGCAGTGTTGCGATTGGACGCATTTTTCAAGAAGCTTAGCCAGTGTAGGGATGTTGGAGGTGGGACGAATGTTGTTGAGGTCAGATCTGTCCGCATCAGTTTTTTTTTAAAATGGGTTAAACCTGAGCTGCTTTTAGACATTCAGGGATCTTGCCTTGAGATAAGGAGGCTTTGACAATCTTTGTCCAGATGGGGATAAGGACAGCCTTGATTTCTTTGAAGACAGACGGAGGCAATGGGTCGCTGAAGTGATTAGAGGGGTTAATGCTCAGAAGAGTTTTGTCAATGTCGTTTTCACTGGGAGGAGAGAAGGAGCTCCAGGTGGCCATGTTCTTGGTGCTAATACTAAGAAGCTTTAGACTCTCAGAGAGGGCAGGATGAGCAGCACTCTCAGATGAAGTAAGTTGGGCCCTCTTAGATTCAAAATCAAGACTGATGAGTTTAGTTTTTTCCAAAAAGAAGATAGGCAGATCGTCGCATGAGGGTGAATTGTCAGCAAGTGATTAGGTGCTCTTGCTGATTGCTGTTTGACAATCTCAAAAAGTTTTTTAGGGCGATTTGAGGCTTAAGTAAGTTGGGCTCTGAAGTAATCGGTGCAGTGAAGGATGATCAGGATTCAAGTAGTTTCAAGTATATATTTATTTTAACCCCTTCCATGCGGCCGCGATTCTGCGCCTGTGCGGCAAAATCGAGAGTGGGCGGGTTTATGACGGATCCCAGCCGTCATCAGCACACGAGCCCCGAAGTGCATGACGGCTGGGGGCCGTCATCAGCATGGAAGGGGTTAAGTAGATGGTACAAGGTGGTGTGTCCATAGGTGGTGTGTCCATAGGTGGTAATTAAAGATAATAAATAGGAACCCCGCCAGGAGCAGGCTCCTTTCAGCTCAGCCCCCAGCTCCCAACTCAACTCCTCAGAGCCAGGGAAACCAGCATTCTGATACATCATCAATTAATGCAAACATTCCGTAAGGTGACAACAGTGTATGAGCAAGGAAGGAGAGAAGCAGACACTACACATCTCCCTCTTTTATAATAGAAACAATATGTACGATGTCACATAGTATTAGCAAATGAACCAAAGAGAATAATAAGGAAACATCATGAAAAGAATAGAAAAAGAGAATAGTAAGGAAACATAATAAAAAAATAGAAAGGAAAGAAAGAAATTAAAGAACAATGTAAGGACGAAAGAATTAATTTAAAAAAAGAAACAATGTAAGGACGAAAGAAAGAATTTCATAGAAAATAAGAGACAATAGAAGATAAAGGAGATAGACATCTTGGGCCTCATTTATGAGGCCGTGCGTCGCTTTTACACCGCTGGTGCGTCACTTTTTGTGACGCACAAGCAGCGTAAAAAATGTGCCTTGTTGCACCATATTTACAAAGTAATGCATCTAGGTAGATGCGTCACTTTGTAAACCCCTGCGCTACATTATACCTGCGCCAGGTGTAATGTATACAAGGGGGGCGTTTTGACGCAAGAAAGGGTCAGAGAAGTGACGCAGTGAAATCTATGAGATTTCACTGCGCCACTTCTAGGACACAAATGTGTCAATATCTTACGCCTGCCTCACAGCAGGCGTAAGACTGACGCAGGCCCTTTCACATGTGGCTTGCCCCATGTGAAAGGACACATTGCTGGAGTTGCGTCACTTTTGTGGCACACTCCAGCAATGCGCCACTTTTGCGCTTAGAGATACGTCAGAAATACTGACGTATCTGGAACTCCTTGCACCGTGATGCGTCATACTGTAAATATGACGCATCATTGGTGTCGCTTTTCATAAATGAGGCCCCTTCTCCCTGAAAATTAATGAAAGAGAAGAAGTAACAATACAGGAACAAAAGATCAAAAAGAGGACAAGAATACGAACAAACCGTTGAGGGTTACATCAAAACACAATTGTTGGCAAGACAAGTTTGGAGATGAACACCAATGAATGTCAGAGAAAGAAGAAAACAAGCAGAATATAGAAGAAAAGTACTTCTGAAAGAAGAAACCAGAAGAAAACTTCTAGCTAAATAGAGGAAAGAAAGGTGAGAACATGACACCTAAAAGGAGTACGAACATAAATGAAATTTGAGTAAAAACTTCAATTGCCAGGAAAATCAATACATAAAATCTTTGCGCAAAGGAGAAAACTGGCAGAACAATTGTTGAAAAATCACAGAGCTCATGAAGAAGAAGAATGAAGATTCCGTGCACAGAACCATCAAAGTTGAAAACTGATGTCAGCAATTTTAATATGAAACAAGAATATACATTCAATCAGAAGAAACGCAGATAAATAGAAAATGACATTAAATAGCTTGGAAAGCAAACAGGCAATGCCGTCGAAGGCTCAGCAAACAGACAATGCCTTCAGAGGCTCAGCAAACAGACAATGCCTTCAGAGGCTCAGCAAACAGACAATGCCTTCAGAGGCTCAGCAAACGGGAAATGCCTTCAGAGGCTCAGCAAACGGATATTGCCATTGGAAGCTCAGCAAAGAGGCAATCCCTTTGGAGGATCAGCAGTCGGACAATGCCTTCGAAGGCTCAGCAAACAGGCAATCCCTTTGGAGGCTCAGCAAACGGACAATCCCTTTGGAGGCTCAGCAAACGGACAATCCCTTTGGAGCCTCAGCAAACAGGCAATGCCTTTGGAGGCTCAGCAAACGGACAAAGCCTTCAGACGCTCAGCAAAAGGTCAATCCCTTTGGAGGCTCAGCAAACGGCCAATCCCTTTGGAGGCTCAGCAAATGGATAATGCCTTTGGAGGCTCAGCACATGGATAATGCCTTTGGAGGCTCAGCAAACGGACAATGCCTTCAGAGGCTCAGCAAACGGGCAATCCCTTCAGAGGCTCAGCAAGTGGGAAAGGCCTTCGGAGGCTCTGCAAACGGACAATGCCTTCTGAGGCTCAGCAAACAGACAATGCCTTCAGAGGCTCAGCAAGTGGGCAAGGGCTTTGGAGGCTCAGTAAACGGACAATGCTTTTGGAGGTTCAGCAAATGGGCAATGCCTTCGAAGGCTCAGCAAACGGACAGTGTCTTCAGAGGCTCAGCAAACGTACAATTCCTTCAGAGTCTCAGCAAACACCCACAACAGTTCGTCCGAAGACATAGATATCCACGACAGCAAGCAGAAATCACCAAATGTGGCAGGTGGAGGTCCGCCCGGGGCCCCCTGGTGAGCAGGGCTAGCAGTCAAACCCTGAATGAGAACCAAAGTCCTGCAAGAGAAGACACTGGGAGGAACAAACAGGCAAATGCAAAGTGCACATTAAGAATGCAACAGGAGAAAAAAAGGAGTTGGTTTTAGAGTTTGATGGACGGGTTGCTCCTTCACTAATGTGCCGGATATCCCGTCGCGGCCACATATTACAAGTCCCATAGGATATAATGCACTTGAAACGCAGGGGCCAGGACATCGAACCCGCCGCCAACTTTAAATCAGCAGCAAAGTGTCCTCTAGATGTACTTTTAAAGCACCGGGGCGAACACCAACCCAGCCTCCCAAGAGGAGCACAATGGAGCAGGGACTTTAAACCACTTTCCCACGGTGATGCCCAGCGTTGCTGCAGGGGTCAGAGATGGGTACAGCCCTGCAGGGTGTCTACCATGAGTGGTGAGTACTGCTTTCAGGGTTTGTGGAGTGGAATGTCAAACCTGTCCTTCTGCAGGGATGGGGCTGGGGCACAGCCCTCATGGGCGGAGTAACAGGTGTGTCCACCTGTTTAACCGCATGCGCGCTAGCGGTTTTCCCGCGGTGCACGGTGGTTTTTAAAAACGCGCGTTACATGGCGAGCTGAGCTCGTCGTGAGCGTACGAGAGACGTAACTCATGACGAGCTCAGCTTGTCGTCAGCATCGAAGGGGTTAAGGAGGTCAGACAAGATACTTTTCATTAATTTAAACATTGAGGGTTTTGTTTCCTTCTGTTTGTAAATTGAACTGGATGGATACGTAGAGAGCTTTCTTCGATCTTTCAAGTAAACCACTACATGTACACAATAAAAAGAACTTTACAATCGAAGAAATGTAAAAAGGTCTAAAACACAACCACTACAATTAACTATAGGCAAGTTAAAAACACGTGTCTAGCATTAAAAATCTAAAAAGTAAAATAATAAACTCGTCAGTGATAAAACTTCAACTCTCATGCAGAATCCCACATAAAAAGCAAGTTATGAAAAAACAAACAGTGGATGACTTTATCGATTGCAGATACAAGAAGGCGGGTCTCGTTTGGCTGAAAGTTAAAGGCGAAAGAAGCGGAAAGATATACTTATGATGAAGACTATTAAATATTGGGCATGTCATGACAATATGAAAGGTATCGGGATGGAAACATCATCGAAAGAACATCCCTGTAAGTCTGACATTTTAGGCCAAGTCCCTTTAGGCAATAGAACAGATTAAACCCGAAATAGGTTAACAGCCTGTGATGAGAATTAGTCATCTCCAATGTCAAGTAGGGTTACATAACAGGGACAATGTGAACCATTAGAAAATGCTACATAGAGCTCTTGTGAACTAACCTTGGGCTGTGAACTCTGCTCTGCTAGCGGAGTTTGCAGAGATTTCCGCACTCCGCATTACGCGCAGCTCGCAGAGTTCTGAAAAACTCAGCTTCGCGCAGCAGAGCGGAGTTTTTTCCTCGTTTACACTCACCAACGTCAAGTTGGCAAGCGCGAGCGAGGAAGTTCAAAATAAACCTCCAGGCGAGATTTGTCAAAGCGGGGGGGTCAGGTTTATAATTGCGAGTGGTCGCGTTGATAAAGCTGCCGCTCGAGTAAAAATCTACTCGAGTGGCAGAAAAGAAAGCAGCGCTCGCTAATTGCTGATTTAAACCTAATGGTGTTTTTCTTGAGCAAGGGTTCTACGTGGTACGTTTAATACCACGTAGGATCCCTAGGTACGGGAAACGATCGGACCCAAGACATCGACCGCCCCTTTTATGGAGAAGCTTTTGGAGTTCGTGTTTCTGGGGCCCACCACCATTACATGGAACTTAGCGTAAGTGGTGGTAAGGTCCACCTCATCCATAACTATTACAAAAGGTCTAGGAGACGCGGTATACCCTGGGTCATGCGTGACATTAGAACGGCGGTGTCCGCGTGTACAAGAGCAGGCAGACGACGACCGCCCACGGAAGGTACGTCCAACCCTTGGTCCAATAGAGCCAGTTCTACACCATTAATATAGGGAGTGAAGAGAAAGGGGGCCAGGATACACCCCTGGCACACCCCTGTCTTCGATGTAAAGGGCTGGGTGTATTCCCCATTCACCCTGTATCTTACAGAAGCAGCTAGGCCAGAGCTTAGCTCCATTATCTCTGTGAAAGGCCGAGCTTAGGTCTTTAAAGGCCAAATGACCCGCCCCCTCCTTCGTCCTGGTGGATTCGCACTTCACAAGTACAGGTTCAGGGTCTGATCAACGGGGGGCCCCGCCCTGCCCTAAACCCGTATTGTGCTTCCCACAATACCTTTTTGTCTTTAGCCCAGGTAGGACGGCACCCAGCAAGCCCCTCCCTAACACCCTAACCTCACTGGCCACCAGGGAACTGGGACAGTGACAGGCGGTGTTCACCTTGAGGGGTGCACACTGCTCTCAGGGTTTGAGGAGGGGTTTGTCAAACCTGTCTATCAGCAGGGATACGGCTGGGGCACGGCCTCGTGAGCGGAGTGACAGGCGTGTCCACCTGTTTAAGGAGGTCAGACTTCACACATTTCCTTAATATACACATTTATTTATTTTATAGTTTTATAGAGCGCGAACCATACCCGTGAGGGTAACAGAGCGCTTTACAGGATTAAGGGGGGAGGAATACAAAGCATAGGATGGGAGGGATCCCATGGGGAAAGTTTGGGATACATTGTACGGGCGGAGCACGCAGTATATAGTTCAAGCTACATGTGGGAAAAAATAAAGCAAGTAGATAAAAAAATACAAGGGGCTGCATTACACATGAGGGGCGTGCCGTCAACGGTCCAAGCTACGTGTGGGATCAATATTAAAGAAGCTAAAAAATGAAAGCAGGATGGTATAACATATACGCAGTCTCAGCTCTTGAGGGGGTGCCCCAGAGTGCAGGAAAAGGTTTCATTCGTGGAGGCCTTGGGTAATGCCGAGGTGGAGGGTGGAACACCTTGATGAGGTGATTGAAAGGTATTCATTAGATGAGTGGAAGTTTTTGTTTCCTTCTTTTTGTAATTTGAAGATATTTCAGAGACTCTCCTGATGAAGTATTCCTCCCCCCTCCCTGTCCCTGCCGTGTTTCCATCCCACAGCCCCTCGTGCAGCGCCGCCCCCCTCTAGGCGCTTCGTGTTTCCTTCCCACAGCCCCCTGTGTCGCTCTCCCCCCGTGTTTCTCACCCTCCCTGTCCTGCCGTGTTTCCATCCCACAGCCCCTCGTGAAGCGCTGCCCCCCGTGCTGCTCTGCCCCCCCCATGTTTCTCTCTCACAGACTCTCCTGGAGAAGTATTCTCCCACTCGTGTTTTCTTTCCACAGCCCCCCGTGTCGCTCTGCCCCTCGTGTTTCTCACCCCCTCCCTGCCGTGTTTCTTCCCACAGCCCCTCGAGAAGTGCCCCCCCTCGTGTTTCTTCCCACAGCCCCTCGTGAAGGGCCCCCCTCGTGTTTCTTCCCACAGCCCCTCGTGCAGCGCCGCCCCCCTCTAGGCGCTCTGGGCCTTTGAAGTCGGGCCTGTAGCGCCTGACGCCGCTTTGTGCCAGTCGGAGGCCTTGGCAGCGCCGGGCTCGAGAGCTGTAAAATCCTCCTCTTTGATGTTTCTCTTAATCTTTTTACAATTCCGCACTCGATTCAATTAATTTCCACGCGCCCGGTCGTTGCCTCCACCTTGAGGATACATCCAGATAATAGCAGCAAAGATTAAAAAACACGAGAAACGAGCGGCGCAAACCCTCGGTTCCTTCAAACGCAGCAACGCGGGCTCAAAAGCAGCCCTACAAATGAGCCCAGCGCGCAGGGAGGGGCCCTCACGAGCCCAGGGGCCCTTCTGGACACTTCAGGGCGCTTTCATCTGAACTGGTACACCGTGTACCCACCTTTCATGTCTGTGGTAGTGTGAAGTTAACTCAGTCTACAAAGAAACACGAATATTATAGAAGTGGACAGATTCTGCCAAGTGCTGGAGCCTCTGCTCACGGGTGAGACCTCTAGTCTGTGCCCAGACATGGCCCCCTCGCTGTGCCAAGGGCCTGGTGACGCACCTCACAGGTGAGACCTCTAGTCTGTGCCCAGACACGCCCCCCTCGCTGTGCCAAGGGCCTGGCGCAGCACCTCCCTGGTGAGACCTCTAGTCTGTGCCCAGACATGGCCCCCTCGCTGTGCCAAGGTCCTGGCGCAGCACCTCACGGGTGAGACCTCTAGTCTGTGCCCAGACATGGCCCCCTTGCTGTGCCAAGGGTCTGGTGACGCACCTCACAGGTGAGACCTCTAGTCTGTGCCCAGACACGCCCCCCTCGCTGTGCCAAGGGCCTGGCGCAGCACCTCCCTGGAGAGACCTCTAGTCTGTGCCCAGACATGGCCCCCTCGCTGTGCCAAGGGTCTGGCGCAGCACCTCCCTGGTGAGACCTCAAGACCGTGGCGGTGTCTGTGCCCAGACCTGGCCCCCTCGCTGTGCCAAGGTCCTGGCGCAGCACCTCACGGGTGAGACCTCTAGTCTGTGCCCAGACATGGCCCCCTTGCTGTGCCAAGGGTCTGGTGACGCACCTCACAGGTGAGACCTCAAGACCGTGGCGGTGTCTGTGCCCAGACCTGGCCCCCTCGCTGTGCCAAGGTCCTGGCGCAGCACCTCACGGGTGAGACCTCTAGTCTGTGCCCAGACATGGCCCCCTTGCTGTGCCAAGGGTCTGGTGACGCACCTCACAGGTGAGACCTCAAGACCGTGGCGGTGTCTGTGCCCAGACATGGCCCCCTCGCTGTGCCAAGGTCCTGGCGCAGCACCTCACGGGTGAGACCTCTAGTCTGTGCCCAGACATGGCCCCCTCGCTGTGCCAAGGGCCTGGCGCAGCACCTCCCTGGTGAGACCTCAAGACCGTGGCGGTGTCTGTGCCCAGACATGGCCCCCTCGCTGTGCCAAGGGTCTGGTGACGCACCTCACGGGTGAGACCTCTAGTCTGTGCCCAGACACGGCCCCCTCGCTGTGCCAAGGGCCTGGAGCCACACCTCACGGGTGGCACCTCCAGCCTGTGGTTGTGTCTGTTCTCCTGCTGATGGCAGGAGTCTCGGCTCGCTGCCTCTCTTGGGGTGTGGCGGCCAAGACTGGGTTTCTTTGCATATGGCTGGCCCCTGGGTTTGGTGCGCAGGGAACAAACAATAGCTTTGACCATGGCTTGGACTCAGTACTGGTGCTTGAGGGTCGCCCCAGGGGCCCTCAGTCGTGGCCCTCAGTCCTTCTGCGTCCTCTCGGGTGCTGCTCTTGGATTCATATCTCTCCCCCCCCCCTCGTCTCTGACTCCGAGCCCTGCCTCCTTGTTCCTGTCCCTTGCACGAAAGCGCGGTGTGGTGAGGGGTCTCCCCGTCCTTCGCCCCAGTGAACCCCCTGCACCCCGAGTCCTGTGGCTTCTCCGCCTCCTCCTGGAGTCCGAGGAGGGCACGGTGGTTTCATCTCAGGGGCCTGGATAGACCGTCTCCTGGTCCTGTGGTCTTCGCGGCCTCTTGGTGAGTTCTCTTGGGACCTGGTGCAGTTTCTTATTCGGTTGTTCTGTGAAGGGGGAGATGCGCCCCTTCTCTCTCCCTGCAGCTCCGGGGGGGCTTTGGCAGACGTCTAGCGAAAGGTAGGAGCGTTTCAGTGAGATCAGGAGCCAGGGAGAGCCTCTCCCCGTGTTCGTTTCAGTGCTTAATTTGACCCGGTGGTTGTAGGTGGGGCTCACCAGCACTCATTTCAGGGCACATGTAGTTATTTTAACTCAGCAGAGTTTGGCCCGAGCATGAGAGTGAAAACTGCACAAAAGCAAAGAACGAGGAAAAGAAAGATGGAAAAACACGACAGGCGGAGGGAGCAGGTACCTGCAGGGGTGAGATAAAGGGGCAGGGAAACGCTGGGGTGAATTAAAGAGGCATGAGGTGGAATAAAGGGGTGAGATAAAGGGGCAGAGGGGAATCTGAGGAGGATTCAAGGGACACGCGGTGGAATCACAAAGAGGCAGGTTTGGTGGTCACGTGCTGGCATTCAGCAGCGCAATCCGTGGGCTTCAAAGAAGAACTCTGGGCCCCGGCACGGAAGCTTTACAAATTAAGCATTGCTCTGTGACCATGGCCGCTTTGACAGAAGGGGGCAGTGGAGACAGACTTGGATAGTTCAGAATTCAGGTATTTTATACAGGGATGGGAACTGATCCCCGCTTCTGAGCCGACATTGCACAGCCGGGGGTCCCGGGGGTCGGTGACGCTTTAAACTATGCTGAGAGAGGGGTGGGCAGCCGTGGGCGAGGGTCCTCTTGGGTACACGGTGCAGTGGCACCTTCTGAAGGGTCTTTGGGGCATATTATCAAGGACCGGTGTTAGAATTATCGCCATTTTATCGGCAGGAAACTGCCGATAAAACGGCGATAATGGGTTTGATAATATGCCCTTGAGAATTCCAATAGAAGCCCATGTTCTGGTGTGAACCTGGTCTTCTATGGGAATTAACAAGGGCGTATTATGAAGCCCATTATCGCCGCTTTATCAGCAGTTTCCTTTCGATAAAGCAGCGATAATTTTAACACCGGTCCTTGATAATATGCCCCTTTGACATAAATAGACTTCTTGAATTGTAAAGAGCCTTTGAACACAATCCTGGCGCCCACTGCACACAAACAGGACAGTTTAAGAGCTGTGAGAAAGAAGCCTCAGATCAGGCCTGGGCGAAGTTTACATGTTGCTGACATTCACATGCATTTCAAGAATTGTACATTTGACTTGTTATGTGAATTTCCCAAAATTATGCAATTACGCTCTCCTCTAATTTAAGGCATTCACTCTAAAGAGTTACCGTGAGCGGCCTTTCTCACAGAGGGAAGAACAGAATGCCAGGAGCTGCTGCTCGCCGTGCCTTTTTAAATGCCCTATTTTTCAGCACAAAAAGTGTCAAAAATGAACGCGAAGATGCATTTCGTACAAACACATAGCACGGAACGACAGGATTTGCCTAATAATAGACACATATTGCACACAGCACACCCCTAGTTCAAATGCCTCACTTCCCCAACTTACTTTTCCCCAGTCTTTACAAAACAAGGTTTATCTCAACCGTCCCCTCCTGCTCCCCCCTCAGCCCCCCCCCCCCCAGGCATCAGGTGAACTCCCCTGTAAAGCTTCCGCTCCAACTTTCAATGTTAGTCTTTCTGTTTCTCCCTTTTTAGGTCTCGCTGAGTCAGCGCAAGCGCTGCTCTGCCAGACATTTAGTGTGTGGGTTTACAAAGTGTTGCCACAGGCTTTTGGTGGCCTCAAGCTTGCGTGCACACGCGCAGCCGCCGTCTGCCTGCCTCTCTGTTTTGTTCGCGTGTCCCATTTCACCTCGAGCCCTGTCTCCGCTGACTTTTCTAGATCTCTTGCACTCTTAGTCGTCCCTCTTTCTGTCCTTTCCACAAGCCACTCCTTGAGCCGCGGCCGTCTCTCTCCTGTCATTCCTCACCTTTCCTCTCCGCCGCTTGTTTCTTTTGTAATCTGATTTTAGCCACCTTATTGTCTAGACAAGCCGTTTACCCTGATGCGTGCATTTCATTCTGTACACACTTTCTGCACTTTGGAGTAATTGCTCACTACAGTAAACGCTAAAGTATGGTTAGTATTGGTCACACACAGTGACGACTCAGCGACATTCAAAGCTGGCCATTTTGTTCTACAGAGGCTAGTGCAAGAGCCGAAAATTCAGACCAGGCAAAGTTCCTCTAAATAATGAAAAATGTGTTGTTGGTAAGGTCACACAATGTTCACATGTGCAGATACAGCAGCATTTCAAGGGGAAACATCACTTACAACGCAACTTTTACCACGCAATGCTTTTACATCGCAACTTTTACAACGCAAACCATTACAACGCATTGCGCTGGGGGGCGCTCTAGGATAGGGAATATATTTAATTTACTATCCAACACCTTCCCTACTATCCACGGGGACTGGAGTTGGAATTGTAAATTAAATAATTCACTATCCAGCGCCCCAAAGCACTATGCGTTGTAAAGGCATGCGTTGTAAAACTTGCGATGTAAAAGCATGCGTGGTAAAAGCATGCGTTGTAATGTCATACATCCCATTTCAAGTGCTAGTCACAGCCGCCATTTGTCGACCAGCAACCCCGTCAAGCATCCGGCATTTTACAGAATGTATACTATGTAAATTTCTCTCACGAGTTGCAATCTCGTTAACCAATAGGAGTCCAATATGAGCAAACGCTAGTCTTTAGGGGAGAGAAGCATCCTATCAAATATCTGGCCAGTTCTTTAGAGCTTGCTCAGTTTCCTTCCTATGAGTTGCCTCAATAGGACAGTGTTCTATGTGTTTGCATTGCAACATATGTTTCTTTTGAACATGCTTATACGGTCTAGCAGAAAGGAGAGAATTAGATGTAATGGTTATATGCAGGCTGGGTTAGATATACCTCAATACCACACTTTAAACAAACCCCTGACAACTTCACAACCCCACTACAGCTCCATGCCATGAAGTAGGCTTAGAATGTGTCCCCTCAATGGCACATTCATATCAAGTGATAGCCAATGTTTTCTCTACTTTAACAGCACCCAACAGGCACAGAGCCCAAAACCTGCACGTGCACAGCACAGTTCCAAGTCACACAGCTGGCTGAGGGTTGGCGCTTCAACAACACATGTATATCAAGTTATAGTCATACTTGGCCCTACACGATCAATACACATTACACCGCACAGAGCAGGGGAGTTAGTAGAAGGGGTCATTATACCGTTTTTAGAATTGTTGAATGCCATTTAGAAAACCTATTTAATAATTGTATAAAATTCATGAAATTTGCACAAAGGACTTTCGCCTGATTTGTACTTAGCTGCACTCGCACTTTACAGCTGTTTCTCTTGGAGACACACGGATGGCGGTGTGATGCCGGGAGACGGTTTACGCAGTACTGCTGCTGCTTTGGTGTCGGGTGTTGGATTAGCGATCCTAAAGCCTGTCATGGCACGGCGTCTGTGGATCCTCATGATATCATCACTGGTGGCTTCTTGAGATCCCTCTAATTGTTCCTTGGCCTAACACTAAACACTGGTCTGTGGTAGGTTCTGTCCTCAGCTGGAACAAGCATTGGCAAAGCCAATAGGTCTTGCCTTTGGGACCTTATAAGTGGTTAGCCATGCAACAGTTGATGTTGTTGCATCAAGGATATTGTGCTGCATTACTAAGGGCCCGATTCACCGAACTAACTTAAGACAAAATTCTAAACTTACTACTTTTAGTATTCACAGAAGTTAGGATTTTGTCTTAAGTCTGTCTTAAGACAAATTTAAGACAAAAAATCCTAACTTCTCTGAATACCAAAAGTAGTAAGTTTAGGATTTTGTCTTAAGTTAGTTATGTAAATTGGGCCCTAAATACTTATAAGTTCCCAAAAGCGAGTCCTATTGGCTCTGCCAATGCTTGTTAATTTAGAAGCGCCCTTTGTGGGTGGAATGTTCTAATCACATTGTAGCTCTTCTGCCTCATTAAAGCCCTTCTACCCCTTGTTAAAGGCCCTCTATGGTTGGTGTTTTCTAATCGCATTGTAGCCCTTCTGCCCCATTAAAGTTCTTCTAGTCCTTGTTAAAGGCCCTTTGTGTGTGAAGTGTTCTAATCCCACTCTAGCCCCGCTGCCCCATTAAAGCCCTTCTACTCCTTTTTAAAGTCCCTCCGGTCTGAGCTGTAGGTCTGGACTCAGGTCCATAACTTGAGTCTAGGGCCATTAACAGTCAGTATAGCACTCGGCAGCAGGCTATAATCAAGAGCTCAGTCTGGCCTATTCCAGGAGTGCACGCTTGCATGCACACACGTAGACACAGATACACACACAACTCTCACCAAGACCCACACTGGCCTCTTCCAGGAGTGCGTGCGCTCACACACGTAGACACACACACACAGACCCACACACATAGACACACATACACACACACACACAGACCCACACACACGTAGACACAAAAACACACAAATACACATACACACGCATACACACAGACCCACACACATGTAGACACAGAAACACACATATACACATACACACACATTTACACATACACACACACACAGACCCACACACATATACACACACACAGACCCACACACACGTAGACACAGAAACACATAAATACACATACACACGCATACACACAGACCCACACACACGTAGACACAGAAACACACATATACACATACACACACACACACACACACACACACACACACACACGTAGACCCACACACACCCACTGTTACTTTGCTAAGCAGTTTACATGCTGCCTCGTCTAGTGTAATCTGTTTATTGGCTAAGACAACTTTCACAAAGTATGCACAACACACGCCATCATCCGCCGTGGATGCAGCAGGCAGTGCTCAGGATGAGTTCACACTCAGACTTCAGCATTTTATTGAAAGCGGGTCAGATCTTCCCAGAAGGCCCTGCACTGACGGCCTGAAACCCGAAGTTTGTCCTGGAAGCCGCTCCATCAAAGAAAGCTCTTCCAGGCCAATTTATGAACCATTAAAAAGGTGTGACAGTACCCACCTTTGTAAGCCCTCACCGTGGAGCGAGTGGAAGCGGGAGCAGTTTGTGCACTCCTTCATGCCTGTGGGTGACGCACACTCATAGACTCTGGTGCAGGAGACATGGGCTGCAATGAACAACCAGCGCTTATACAACCTGCTGTGTGACCCTGCGCAACACGAGGAGAGTACTGGCTGGCTTACTGGAGAAGGACAATCCATCCGGCACGGTGGCGTTGACCCTGTGCAACACCAGGAGAGTACTGGCTGGCTTACTGGAGAAGGACAATCCATCCGGCACGGTGGCGTTTTAAATTAAATTAATAGCAGCCATAAACTCAACGAGGGGTTTTAACTGCAACTGACCAATGGGATACATGCAAAGGAGGAAGCTGTGCAGTGCACTCTTACTATAGCAGCTGTAGAGTAAGGGTGCTGGCATGAGCAACGCGCACGCATGTACAGAACCTATACGCAGTGCTTGAAATGGGCCAGTACTCACAGGTACTGAGTAACAGCACTTCTTATTTTTACCACACTGAGTACCGGCACTTCTCTGCAGTCGAGGAGAGTACCGGTACTCATGAAAGGGTAGACGCATTGCTGCTAGTGGTGGTAGCCTGTCTCTTTGACAGCCAAAGCACTTTGATAGCCCTGAGCTGACCGCGCTGAACTATTCCACGTGGGCTCACTGGCATGATATCCAGGTGTTTGCCGTCATGCTGTGCTGCAAGGAATCGCGGCAGCCCACTGACCGCACAATGAAGAAAGCCATGGGAGGTTAATAGGTTAAAAGGGCTTTAATACCACCTGATTCTTCTATGTGAGTGTCTGCTTATGTTTGTCTGTTTGCCTGCTTGTGTGTGTGTGTTTTTGTGTGAGAGAAAAGTGAGAGAAATATTACAAAACAAGGACATGTTAAAATATCACAGGGTTTGGCTTTCGTTTTGTATAACGAATTAACCTGTTTTGTTTTTAGAAACAAACTTCTCGTGTTTTGGTGTGTGCTGCAACCAGCATATAAGTCAATACACTTTGCACGTCTTGTCTTTAGCCGCACCCCTAGCCCCGCCCACTCCCCAAATTTAAATGTGTACCTTCACTCTTTTTTCCCCATTTAAAGCAGTGCCTATACGTATGTGCCAAATGCCTGTATGCACTGATAGGTGCTACTGTATACTTCATGTACATTCACTATCAAAGCACCGGTACATGCAGCTTTAAGCACCAGTACAAGCACCTGTAGGTAGGCCTGGGGGTGAACTCCGCTTCGTTCGCGGAGCACGGGTAGTTCCAAAACACTGTTAAGCAGAACAATTCACCGCTAAAACACCTGTTCATGTTGAGGAAATTGCTGCTTGAGAAGAAAATCTCCTCAAGCGACAGAAAGAAGCAGCGCCCTCTTGGTGCTGTAAATGGTGCCATTCATGTTGATTTTCCAGTGCAAGTCAAACACCCAGCGCTAAAAGTCAGCAGAAACGGCGCAATCTAATCATGTTGCCACTTGCGGAACTCCACGTAGCATGGCAGAGTTGTTTGGTCACTACGCAGAACTCCACGAACTCTGGGGCATATTATCTAGGGGGGGCGATAGGCAATTTTTGCCGCTTTAGCGGCCGAAGCGGCGAAAATTCTCTCGCCCTATTAGCGAGCTGTCGCTAACAGCAGTTAGCGGCAGCTTGTAGGCGATAGCGAGCGGTTTGGGGCCCGCTTTGCATGATAATCGCTAATGACATGCATAGTGGGCGTTCCCAACCCGTTAGAGACTGAAAGCAGTCGCTAAAGTTGCTAACGCCTATTAGCAAGGCAGGCATAGCGATGGCAATATTCACGCTAAGCGCGAATATCTCCAAATACTAACACCTGCCCAGACCAGTTCTTAGCCATGTTATCCAATGGGAGGTGGATAAAATGGCTAAGAACATTTAGTCGCTAATGCGTGAACATCGCTGTATTCTCAGCGATATTCACGCTATCGCCGTAAAAATTATCGCTTTGGAGATAAACGAAGCTAATAGCACGTTATCTCAGCGATAATTTCCGGCGATGCTTAGCGATAAAAAAATCGTTGCTAAGCCTAATTAGCGATAAATATCGCTATTCGTTGGGAATATGCCCCTCTGTCTGGGCCTATTAGAACGTGTAAATTACACCTCGTTGTGTAATTATGCCACAGTTTGCACAGGGAAATACACCTGTAGGCACCAGTACATTTGCCTGTAAGCAGAGGTAAAAGGATTTGTAGGCACCGGTACATGGGCCTGAAAGAAGAGGTAATTGCACCTGTAGGCGCCAATACATCTGCATGTAAGTAGAGGGAAATGTACCTGCAGGCACCAGTACAGTTGCCTGTAAGCACAGGTAAACACACCAGTAGGCACCAGTGCATTTGTCTGTAAGCAGAGGTAAATACACCTGTAGGCCCAGTATATTTGCCTGTAAGCAGAGGTAAACACTCTCGTAGGCACAATACATTTGCCTGTAAGCATAGGTAAATGCACCTACAGGCACCAGTACGTTTGCCTGTAAGCACAGGTAAAGGCATTTGCAGGCACCCGTGCAGTTGCCTGTAAGCTGTACATTTGCCTGTAAGCACAGGTAAAGGCACTTGCAGGCACCCGTGCAGTTGCCTGTAAGCAGTACATTTGCCTGTAATCACAGGTAAATACACCTGTGGGCACCAGCACATTTGCTTCTTAGCAGAGTTAAATGTTCCTGTAGGCACCAGTATATTTACCTGTAAGCAGAGGTAAATGGACATGTAGGCACCAGTACACTTACCTGTAAGCAGAACAGATGCACCTGTATACACCACTACTTTTGTCTGTCAGCAGAGGCAGATGCACCTATAGGCACCAGTACATTTACCTGTAAGCAGAGATAAATGCACCTGCAGACTCTAGTACATTTGCCTGTAAGCTCCTGCATGCACCAGTGCATTTACCTGTAAGCAGCAATAGATGCACCTGTAGGCACCAGCGCACTTGCTTGTAAGCAGAGATAGATTCACCTGTTGAAACCAACATACTTGCCTGTAAACAGAGGGAGATGCACCTGTAGGCCCCAGTGCATCTGCCTGTAAGCAGAAGCAGATGCGTCTGTATTCACCTGTACATTCATCTGTCAGGTGAGGCAGATGCACTTGTAGACACCAGTGCATTTACCTCGTGCAACAACACAGGCACCTTTAAGTTCTCCTATATATAACGCCACAAGACCACATCTCCCGTGCCTTGAAAGCCCTGCATTGGTTACCGGCTGCCAGAAGACCCACGTTCAGCTGCTTTGCATCACCCACAAAGCGATACATGGAACAGGACCGCTCTTCATCAGGAATATTTTATTTTATTTAATTTAATTTTAGAGTTTTAGAGCGAACCAGACCCAAGGTAGGGTAACAAAGCGCTTTACATAGTGAGCAAGGTATAAATAGCACATTTGGAACCAACAAAAACAACGCATACAAGTAACAACAAAGCATAACAGAGTTTGGGGGATAAAAGCAGAGTAGAGAACTGTTCTGAGCAAAAGGAGTCAATTCGAGATTGTGCACATCTCAGCTTCGAAATATTAATGGACGGAGAGTATAGATGAGTTTGAGGTTGTAAGCTGGCATGGTGTTTGTGCAGAATAAAATCAACAAACACATTCAACAAAGAAACCTCCGCTCTAGAGTGGCACCTCGCCTCAAAACACCACCATACAAGAAAAAAAACATGGATGGCACATCCTTCTCTGTTCAAGAAGCTAAACTATAGAACTCTTTACCCCCAACATAAGATCCATGGATAACTGTATATAAGCATGTATTAGTTCTATAGATCTGTACCTATGTATGCATATTGCTTAATATGAACATGTATATTAATTATTTTTAAAGATATAGATATTCGTTATTCCGCTTAAAAATGTACATATTATTTGTAAGTGTAATATTCTATGTTTAACATGTATGTAGGTGACTGCATAAATAAGTAAATCTTTTATCAGAACTATTTATATACAATTGCTTCACAATTGAATTACAAAAAAACAAAAACTAAAGAAAAACAAATAAATTAACTTAAGGTGCAGCAACACTTGGAAGTCTGAGTTTATTGAATACAACTTCAATTTAATTATATTACCTTCCTTGTACGTATGTATCTTTATATGTATTACTTTACTTCTAATTCAGCATCTGCAATGCACTACCCTATATCTCAACCTACGCCTCTCTCAATGTATCCTCTACCGCCACTCTCTAACTAATCTCAAACCTCTTTCTACTACCCTCTCAAACCCACTACACTATTTCTCACCCTACACCTCTATCAATATATCCTCTACATTCAATCTCAAATTCAGACCAAACCCCCATCACTACTAGGATCCCCAAATAACCTTTTCTAGACTCTTCCCTCCTCTACCCCTCCTTGCATCATCTCATGCCTCTTTTACTATTCAGATCTCCCAAACAAGCCTTTCTAAACCCTTCCCTCTGGCTCTTCCCACTCCACCTCCCCTTTACTTACCCCCTACCTCCTCCCACTGCTTTGAACTCCAAAAAAAATCAAAAAACTTTGTAGACCATTCCCTCTTCTCTCTCACCACTATTCCTTTTCAAACCAAATAGCAGACTAACATGTCCACCGCTCAAATAAATTTCATATTTACCTGTACTAATTCCCCACTAATCCTGTTTGAGTTCCAGAGTAGCGTGCTAGCCGAGGAAAAGCGCTTCAACAACTCATTAGCAGTAGCAAGCGCTATGTAAATGCAAGCAAATCCCTCTTCTATTTCGCCACAATCCTTTTAATGCAAATAACAGACTAACATATCCACCGTTCAAATTTATTTCATATCTCCCTACACTAATTCACCACTAATCCTTTTGGGTTTCGTAGCCGCGTGCTACTCGCCCAAAAATTGCTTTGACGCCTCCTCAGGGGTAGTAAGAGCTGTATAAATGCAATTACAATTACAATTACAATAAAGAGATGCACAGGTTTTTCCAAACAATGAATCACTTGTGGGCTTTGAATTCACATTTACTTTAGGGAAAGCTTCGTAAATACCATCTGTGCGGCTGTAAATTATTAAGTGCCGGGTGTGAACGCGCTGTGCCTCAGGTAGCTGTTGCCAGGGAGACTCGAGAACAGATTCAGAGTTTTCCAAAATCTGAGCATTTGTGCCCATACTGCACGTAAATACTCCATAAAAAAAATGAAGTGTGGAAAGATTGGGACATTTATGCTGCCAGCTCTCCACTCCCCCCTCCCCCCCGCCCGCATCGACAGTGGGAATATGAAGCATGAAATGCCCTTGTCAGGTTTCGACCCGGAGGTCCTTGCAGGGCCGGACTGGAAACCACAACCGGCCCTGGCAAAGTACTCGGCCGGCCCCCTCCTCCCCACTCGGAGAGGAGTGCCGCCGAGCTTTTTGCCGGGGCCGGTTTTCGGCCGATTATGGTACACGGCCGATTTTGCAGCTATGCTGCAAAAATGTCCCTGTAACAAAAATGGCCCCCAGGGGCCCAAAACCGGCCCCCACCCGTGCGGCGCACCGGGGGATTTTCCGGTGCCCACTATGGCCAGTCCAGCCCTGAGGCTCTGTCGCCTGTTTCTGTAGTTACACTTTAATGAAAGGCTGAGATGCATTTTATGTGTTTTGATTAGATTATCAATGATCTAATCATTTAAATAACAATATTTGGAGAATTGAATGGAGGATTAAAGCTCTCAAGCCAGGTAGTGATATTTATAAGGTGCTCAGTGCCTCAATGATGCAGTTTTGATTGGGGACCAAACTTCTCTGTGGGATTCCAGGGTCAGGGATTTAGTAAAGTGGGGTTTTTTACAGTTAATCATGATGCAAGAGCTGGATTATTATTTGGGGTGGGCGGCTACCCACGCAAGGAATAATCACATCCCTTCTCAGAGTTAACCCTCAAAGTCACTAACTACCCTGAGCTCAACCCCCTGCTAGCTGTGGAACAGAGCGGACAGGATTAACTTAGGGCAATGTGTAAAGTTTTTATTCAGAACCAAAAGAGCAGAAAAGTCATCACTCACAAAACTCCAAACCAAATGATAAAACTAGAGTAACGTTTAAATAACAATTTGGCGGATGTATGATGTTACAACGCATACTTTTACAACGCCTACCTTTACATCGCAAGTTTTACAACGCATACCATTACAACGCATAATGCTTTTGGGCGCTGGATAGTGAATAGTTTAATTTACTATTCCAACTCCAGTCCCCGTGGATAGTAGGGAAGGTGTTGGATAGTACATTAAACCTATTCCCTATCCTAGAGCGCCCCCCAGCGCTATGCGTTGTAATGGTTTGCGTTGTAAAAGTTGCGTTGTAATGGTAGTTCGTTGTAAAAGTTTTGTTGTAAAGGCTGTATACCCAATTTGGCAGCAAAATGACAAAAACAGTCCTGAAAGGGGAGCCACAGATATGAATTTTAAAGATTTTAAAGTGTACTTTTCTTAAGTAGGAATAGCACCAAGAAGAATAAAAAGCCAAGGATAGTCAATAGTCACAAACCTAGGTGCATTTTGACACTGACCGTGAACTAGCAGGGGTTGGATACACCAACCAGGCTCATCCCGGTCAAAGATTTTACATCCTGATTTTAATCCAATTCATCGCAGGAGTACACTTCAAAAGCCCTCCAGCATCTTAGGGGGAACAGTTAGGGACTCACTGGTATCAGGGATAGGCCAAACAGTAGGGTTCAGTCCAGGTCCAGTTGCCACTGGTCAGCTGGAAAGTTGCATGAAAAGGTCTGTTGTAGCCTGTTGTGCCCCTGTAGCTTACACAGGAGTGCAGGTGTGTGACCCTTAAAGTCCACGTCTTTGTCCTGGGAACAAGAGGTCGCAGGTTCAGCCCTTTAGGGGTCCTCTCAGATTGCAGACAGCAGGTTCACTCCTCCTCTGATCTTCCACAGGCACAGGGGTGTTCTGAAGTGGGTACCTGGAGGTGTCACAAGTGCACTTGGCATGAGCTAGTATGTGAGAATGACATCCAGGCACACTCAAACAAATGGGGTAAATGTTCTCAGGGCTAATCCTGGATTTTTGGGCATTTTCAAGATGGTCGATGTGTTCAGGCACACTGCAGTTGTGCTCTGAGGGCTGCAGTGTGTGGGGGAGAGTACCATGGTAAGCCTAATGTCCACCCAACTCTAACACTAAAATCCACTTTGGGACAGTCACTGTACCTACAATAAACCGAGAAACGGAAGTCTGGTAGAAAACATATAGGGGTTTCTAGCAATCAGACAGTGGATACACAAGAATTGTTCTGGTCTCCTGTTTCCCTTCCTTTTAAGTGTTCCCCAGTGTTATAAGTAAACCCAACAGACCTGCCTAGCAGGATTTGACATTGTGACGTCAAAAAGGATGCTCACAGCCCCACCCTACATATTCTGTCAGATTCCGAGGAGTCATTTGGGTCAGTCTATCGTTAGGACTAGGAAGCGCTTCATATCTGTTTACGCCTATTAAAATGCTAACTATTGGCTGACAGATGTGGGAGAGCAAATACAAATGTACACTCCAGGAATTTCAGCCAGAGAAAGGGTAACATTCTAAAAGTTACTTTTCTTTAATAATTATTAAAAATCAAACTACCATTGAATTGGATTTTCAATAACTATTAGAAATAGTTGCTCAGTTATTTTTCTAGCTTATTCCATTCCTGAGATACAGCAACAGGATGTTTGAACTGTACTCTGGATTTCTACACCGGGCAGCAAGGTCTACCACAGTGAAAAACTGGTTTTGAGTGCTAGTCAGTGTAAGGACATGTTGAAATTTAATTTCTACATGTCCTACTTTTAAAAACCATGCACCTGCCTTGTGAACCAAAAAGTCTACACGAGGGTGACTTATCAATATTTAATATTTAAAAGGGAGGATTTTACCTGTCAAAAATATTTGACAGGTCAAATTAGAGTTTTTACACTGCTAAAGTCAAACTACACAGAGACAACTTGTAGCCATGTTTTACACAGTTACCATAGTGGAAGGCACAATAGAAGCTGCAGTTCATTAGTCACATTTAACTTACATTTCCCTGGTAAAGTTTGTACCATTATTCTAGGAACGTATGTGTAAGTTAAATTTCTCAGTTAGAAATATGCCAATTTAATCATCCTTAAAAGGGAACCACAGGCACTTTAATACGGGGAACAACCTTTATGACGCAACTTTTAGCACGCAGTGCTATTACAACGCAGACTTTAAAACGAAAACCATTACAACGCATTACACTGAAGGGCGCTCTAGGATAGGGAATAGTTTTAATTTACTGTCCAACACCTTCCCTAGTGTCCACGGGGACTGGTGTTGGAATAGTAAATTAAACTATTCACTATCCAGCACCCCCCAGTGTAATGCGTTGTAATGGAATGCGTTTTAAAACTTGCGTTGTTACAGCATGCGTGGTAAAAGCATGCGTTGTTATTTATTTAATTTATTTATTTAAAACACTTGTAAAGCGCAACTGTCACCTGGCAGGTATCCTGGCGCTAGGAAGCTTACTCCTGAATTAGAAGCGGTGGGAGATGATTAGGGGAGTGGTGGAAAGGGAATCTAGGGGAAAAGCCAAGTCTTTATTAGTTTCCGAAAAGGCAGAAGCTGTGAAGTTTGACGAATGTCGGCGGGCAGACTGTTCCAGAGCTTTGCAGCCGCCACTCTGAACGATCTTCCCCCGATCCTGGCTCTCTTAAATCTGGGTACTGTTACAAGGCGGGCGGTCGCGGATCGCAAAGCTCTGGTTGGTGTGTACCAGGTAAACATTCGTTGTAGAGGTCTTGGTCCTAATCCGTGTAATGCCTTGAAGACCAAGCAGAGAGACTTGAAGGCAATTCGTTGCTTCAAGGGAAGCCAGTGTAGCTCGGCTAAGGCAGCAGTGGTCGAGGATCTCCTGGTCCATCCGAGGGCCAATTTGGCTGCTGCTGACTGGACACGTTGGAGTCTGTCCAGCAGTACCATGGGGGAGTCGAGCAGGAGGGCATTGCAATAGTCAAGGCGACTAAGAATAGTGCACCTGACTATCTGTGCTCTGGCGGGAGGTGGTAGTAGTGGCAGGATTTTACGCAATGAGCGCATAAGGGCCGAGCAGGTGGCGACTGTTCTTGATACCTGTGTTTCCATGCTCAGTTTGTTATTCAGCATGACGCCCAGGTTGCGAACACTGGTCACAGGTAGCGGATTATCTGGATTTTCCGGGGGCCAGAACTCAGCAGGCAGAAGGCGGGGTATGCGGCTCGCCGGACAAAACAGGACCTCGGTTTTAGAGGAGTTGAATTGGAGGGAGTTGTGGTGTAACCAGCCAGCAGTATCCCTCAGGCAGTCGTGGAAGGCTTCTAAGGTAATAGAGTCTTCACCCTCCCAGGAAAAAATGAGCTGGGTATCGTCCGCATAGTTTACTGTAGTCATATTGTGGGATTTGATAAGAGTGACCAATGGTATTAAGTAAACATTAAAAAGAATCGGACTGATAGAAGAACCCTGGGGTACACCGTGGGGGACTGGGGAGAAGGCAGATTGAAAAGGGGGGAGGGATACAGCCTGTTTCCTATCTCTGAGAAAAGAGTGGAACCAGAGCAGGGCTGTGCCATCAACCCCAGCCTCTTCCAACCTCTCAAGCAGGATCACGTGGTTGACAGTATCGAATGCGGCAGACAGGGCCAATAGGATCAAGGCCACCGCTTGGCCCCTGTCTGCCCGCATTCGAAGTTCTTCCATGGCCGTGAGTACTGCTGTTTCGGTGCCATGGACTGGCCGAAATCCGAATTGGAAGTCGTCCCGAACGTGGTTCTGCTCGAGGTGGGTTGACAGGCAGGTGCTGACCCATCGCTCCACCACTTTCGCTGGAAAGGGCAGAAGTGATATGGGTCGGAAATTGGAAAGGCATTCTGGGTTCAGGGATGGTTTTTTCAGAAGCGGGGTGATTAGAGCTTGCTTCCAAGGGTTGGGAACCAATCCACTGCGGAGAGATTGGTTGCAAATCCTCCGAAGGGTATGGAATAGCTCGTGCCCGCATGCTTTCCAGATTTTTGGGGGCAATGGGTCAAGAGGGGACCCGGAGGTGATGCCCAGTGCCAGTCTTTCAAATTCTGCTTCGGGAATCTGGGGGAAAGCCAGAAGACTTTCCCTGGGCGGACAGACTAAACTGGGATACAGATTGGTGGGACAGGCTGCCGGGGAGGTAGGCGTGTAATGGGATGATGAGATTGCCAGGTTATTGATGATGGTCATGATTTTATCCAAAAAGAACTGTGCGAGATTGTCACAGAGGGTCTGAGATGGGGGGATAGTTTTCTTAGCACAGTCAGGGTGTATGAGATTCTCTAGGATCTGGAATATGCTTTTAGAGCTATTAGCTGCATTAACTATTGTGGAGCAATAGTAGGCTGATTTGCTCTCTCTAATAGCCGCTTTGTATTCCAGAAGCTTATTTTTCCAGAGAGTTTTATTGATGTCAGAATAGCCATGTCTCCACTTCCTCTCAGCCTGCTTACAAGCAGACTTGAGGGTTTTCAGGGAGTCAGTAAACCAGGGAGCAGACACTCTCCCTTTAGGATTACCGTGTTTTAGAGGGATTATGGAATCCGTGATGGATGTTATCCTGCTACTGAAGGTTCTGTAGTTGTTTTCCACCGAGCTAGTGGGAGAAAAACTATCTTCCGCATCGAAGACTGTGGTGACAGAGCTGAGCTTTTCTAGAGCTTTCCAGTTCCGGTACGTAAAATCTGCTGGACGACTATTTTTGGGCTTGTTTGTGGTGGTACTGGTGATATAAAGTTTGATAAGTGAGTGGTCCGTCCAGCTCATAGGCAGAATGTCGCCAACTTGTGTTAGGTCTGGGCTCGAGAAAATGAGGTCGAGTCGATTGCCTGCCGAGTGGGTGGGTTGCCTAATCAGTTGGTGAAGCCCCACACTATCACAGGAAAGCAGGAGGTTGTCTAGTGCTGAATCGAGGCTGCCATTTGGCCAAAGATTAAAATCTCCCAAAATAACTAATTTATTATGGGAAGTTGCCATATTTGTGAAAATAGTGAGAAGTGCATGTTGTTGCGGAATGGAGAAAGCTCCTGGGGGCCGGTAGCAAATAATCACCGTGAAGATATCTCCTAGGTGGCGATTTATGGCCAGACCGAAGAGCTCGACCCCAGGCACTGGGTCTATGTCTATAGTATTTATAGTCCAGGAGGCTCGGAAGATAATACCAACTCCGCCGCCGCGGCCTTTTGGTCTGGGGAGGTGCAGGATATTGAAATTGAGTGGGCATGCGGGTGCTAGATCAATATCACAGTCGGCCTGTGTCCAGGTCTCGGTTAGGAACAGGACATCGAGATGGTGTGTTTCTATAAGGAGGTTGATTTCAGTGGCGTGCTTAGGTAATGATCTGACGTTTAGTAGGCCTCCTGAAATCAGGCCCCTATGGGTGAAGTCAGCTAGGGGAAACGCAGTGTCCTCAAAGGTGAGCTTACCTTCGGGTGCGGATCCTTGTAAATATAGCAATGTGTCACGGGTATAACGTGAGGGATGCGGGTCAATTTGGGCAGAGGTGGCGGCGCTGGTCGCGTCCTCGTCGCGGACGAGCGCAGACGAGCTTGCCTTTAGCGCGCCTTCGGCACGCCCGCTGCGCTCGTCCGCTGCGCTGCCGGTATTGGCACATGATTTATAGTGGCAGCTGACGCGTAGGAGGGGGCGTGGCCAGCAATAGAAGGGCGAGGCTGAAGTCTCCCTCGGCGTCTAATGGCGCCCAGAAACCAGCGTTTTGGGGGTCAGACAGCTAGTGGTCAGCTGTTCGGCGAGATAAGGGTGAGTGCCAGAATGAGCGATGTGCAAATCTACAGTTATTAAAAACACAATACACAAGTTAAAAATAACAGGCTGCAATGACAAACTCCCGGCATTCCGCCTCAGGAGTAGCGGCATTCCGCCTCAGGAGTAACAACGTACATCCCTTTAATACTGGTTTGAAGGGATATAGTGCACAGAGGACTAAAGTCAGCAAAAGGTGAAAACCTCAGGGTGACTAGGCGGAAAAGTGAGTTTTATATTGGCCATGACCAGGTGAGTCTTAGTTACAGTTCAAAAAGTTGTACAATCATCTTAAGGAGCTGACAGTTGGTACAGAAGCAACCCCAGCACTTCTGACATGCTGGTCAGTGGCGGTGACTCGCTTGGGTGGCCCCCAGCATTCTGCTCAACACTCTGGGGCGCCACCCACCTCAAGAAGTCAGCCGGCTTGATTTATTGATTTACTTGTATAAAATCCCATATCCAGTTTTGATTGAGGGCTTATGGGATTGTCGTTTTTGGTAAAACCACAGCAGGTCTCAAACCCACGGAGCTTCCGGTTAGCTTCCCAGATGTCGGTGTGGGGACATTGAGATGGTCAGACAGCTGCTTGTACAGTTGTTCCAGGTTCTGATCAGCCCTTTGATTCATTGGCTCCGTCATTGATTCATGTGCCAGGGAGGTAGATTCCATTGGTGCAGTGGGTGCAGTAGCACCTGGGCCCAGAGGCCTCAAGAGATCACTGAGCCCTGGACATTGTTGTATTTTATCATTCCAACAGTGGCCACAGGGTCCATTTCCTTCCTTGCACTAAGGCCCAGGGCATACTGGCGACGCCACTGGGGTCTTCCTTTCAGAAAGAACCCCCCAAACATCCTTTAGATCCCACAATGCTTCAAACCCCTTCACGGCCGGGGCTGTGATACCATTGGCCACAGACTGCCATGATGGACAGTTATAGGGACTTTGCCTCTAACTATTATGAACTTCTTTGTGCCCCTCCTCTGACCCCAGAAGATGCTGTGGCCTTCTAGTTGCCCCAAAGGCACATACACTGACTTCACCCCTGCAGAGAAAACAAAGATGGACTAGTCCTTGAAGGCCCTCCTTCTGGCTCTACTCATGAGTTTAAGGGGGCGTTTGGAACCCAAGAGACCTGCCTTTGGTGTTCTTTATGGTGTATAAATGAGGACCCAAACCCACAGGAAGTACATGCACAGACTTTGATATGGTAATATTTGGCGTTTATTAAGTGTGATTTAATGTATATTATATTTTTAGGATGAACTGCATTACAAGGGTACCTCTGCAGGAATGAGTCTTAGGCACATTAGTAAACCTCACCACCCTGTGATAACGGTTGTATGACGTTACAATGCATACTTTTACAACACACACCTTTACAACGCATTTTTTACAACGCAACATCCATTACAACGCATTCTATTACAACGCATGCCATTACAGCGAATTTTTAAAAAGGACCTTTACAACACATTCCATTACAACGCATAGTACCTTTACAACGCATAACATTACATTGCATTTATGGTAAGTATTGGATAGTATAGGGGTAAAAATTACTATTCTAACTCCAGGGGGTGCAACAGTAGGGTAAGTGTTGGATGGTAATGGTATGCGTTGTAATGGTATGCATTGTAATGACTGCGTTGTAATGACATGCGTTGTAATGGTTTGCATTGTAGTGTCATGCGTTGTAATGGCTGCGTTGTAATCTCATGCTATGTAATGGATGTTGCGTTGTAAAAGTTTCGTTGTAATGGTAGTGCGTTGTAAAAGTTGCGTTGTAAAGGTTGTTTCCCGTGATAACTAATCCCACATCCCTGTTTCATCCGTTCAGAGCACTGGAGTTGTCTTGCAGGGCCTTTTTCTGGCTCATTGCTGTGTCCCTGACCCCCCCCCCCCCCAGCCTGTTCCAGACCAGAAACCCATCAATACATGTATATCCAGACAGAATGAGCCCAGCATCTCTGCTGTACAATTCTTCACAATTTTAGGGGACATTTCATACCCCTTTACTTCTCAGCATCTCTGTGAAGCTGGCAGGGTGCCTCCAACAGCTCATCACATTCAGAATTGAACAAGCTGGCAACTGGGCGCCATCACTGGGAAAGGTTCACCTCCTGCCTGCAGCTGCTGTTAGTGCCAAGCACTGAACAGTGGAGAATGCGTGTTAACATTCTTCAAACCATCACAGGAGATTACTGCACATCACACTGCATGTTCATCAGATCTGCACAAACTGGACAGTGACTTGTATTGTGTGTGATTCCTGCCTCGTGAGGCCCCATTCACAAAGCCACTGCCTGCTCCAAACATACGTTTATGGATGAAAAGGCCTCATCTTTGCCTATCAGTGATTCACGAAAGGATTCCTGGCAGGTATAACTGAATCTACTGCTGCAGGTTTGCATATGGCCATGTCTGAACTGGGGTGGCTGAGGGTGGCTGAGTGAGCTAAAGAACGGTGATGGATTAAACCCAGATCAGTTGACTGGGGGTGAGTGTTTGCAGTGTTCAACATTCCGTCCATCATCCCCTTTGGTTTTGCTTTGTTCGCCCTAAGTTGTAAGGGCATGCCCAGACGTGGGTCCCGTGCTCACTTTGCCACTGGATTCAAGATAGCCTGGCTGATGATGGCTGAAATGGCAGAAATCGGTCCTAGGAAGCTTGTTTCCGGTCCAGGGAAGACATGGCTTTGCAGTTCGGGCTGGACTGTTCCCATGATGCACAGGGGCAGGCTGATTTGGATATGGCCATGTCTGAACTGGGGTGGTGGAGTGATCTAAAGAATGATGATGGATTAAACCCAGATCAGTTGACTGGGAGTGAGTGCTTGCAGTGTTCAACACTCCATCCATCATCCCCTTTGGTTTTGCAGATTTTTCCAGCAGCAGTACAGAGAAATTAGCAGTTGTACATTCCACCCAAGGAGTGTAAAGGTGGCACGGAACGCATGATTTGCCTCGGAAGTTTGAGAACGCACTCAAACCTGTAATATGCTGCACATTGTAAAATTCCCATCTGGCTCTTAACTACTCAGGGCATGGTCAGAAAGCTGCTCCTGCCAAGAGATAGAGTAAGGCAACTTCCAAGGTGGGAATGGGAGTGGATCAAGCACACATTTAGCAAAAAAGAAAAACAAGCATTGGTAAAGCCAATAGGTCTCACCTATGAGCCTATGAGAGCCATTGGCTTTAGCAATGTTTTGTAGGTAGCTATGCTGTAAGTAAACATGAATGCTTTACAGTGTGGCAAAAAGTAATTTTAAAAAGCGCTACGATGAAGCCAGGGCTAATGCACCTATTTTAAACGCATTAACACTGGATATATCATAGTCCCCATTTTATTATTATTTTTAGCCATGTTACACATCATTGTCATAGTCAGAAATGCCCATACTGTACAGCATAAGCAAAAGGCAATGGCAGTGGCAATAGTCTCAAAGACAAGACCTTTTTGGTTTTGCCAAAGTTTGGTAGGTCTTGGCAAAACACTCTTGTGATTCTGGGTAAATCAGTCAATCTCATCATGCATGAAACAGAAAAAAAAATACATTTAGCATAAAATCTTATCACATAAAGAAAGCAGTTGCGCTCATATCCATGTCTTAGTGAAAAGAGATAACATCTGTTGCCACAATAACGTCCAGATAACATCTGTTGTCACAATAAACACCCAATTCAAATGAGAAAAGGGCTTCTCTGGAGTGCATGAGGCATAGTAGTAACACATAACTATAAATGGCAGAAGATCCAACAAGAATGAAAGAGAAGGCAAAAAGATAAAAGTAGTGCCTCAATCACAGCGTGATCAGCAGAAGGACGCAATCAAACTGAAGCAAACAGTACTTGGTCCATGCTCCTGCCAAAAAGAAGAGGAAGTGAAGCCAGCACTCGCAGGCCAATTAGAAAACAGCAAATAAGATTAACAATGAAGCCAAGGAATATTAAGCAATGGGTGAACTGCAAGGCCCTTGGAATTTGCAATATCTCTTGGAAATGAGAGCGTAGACAACTCCTAAAAAGTGCCATATGCACAGTGGGCTGCATTCCTCAAGTGTGCAGCTCTACGCTACAGCGCAGTAGAACTCCTGGAAAACTGCACAGATTTCCAGGAGCAGTTCTAGGAGCAATTGTGAAAGGACAAAAACTAAAAGTACACTGAGGTGGAAATGTAAATCTCTTTGATCGTTTTTTTTCTCCTGAAGATGGACCATTATATGTGAGTTCCTCGTCTACGTCTCATCCTGTAGTAAGTCGTCGTTGCTCGTACTTGCAAACCATGGAGAGTAAAGAAGCGAGGTTGTATCAACCAATCACGTGCAGTGCTACAGCAGCCCTGGAGCACTAGGGCTGTGATGTTTTATAAACAAAGTCCAGATCACCGATTGGACACCAGCTGATGCACCTGGGGCCAGAGCTGTGTCCTAAAGGCTCGGTTTGATATACATGACATACCTCCTTCATGCAGCTTGGGGTGAGGTGAACTGACCCCTGCCTCACCTGGGCTCTTTGAGAGGGGTTCTATCTCGCCTAGTAAGAGCTGCCTGCTGCTGTCTCTGGAAGAAACATAGATCAGGTACTAATCACATAAAAGAATTAAAGCATCGAAAGAAAAAGCAGACTGGAACAATGACCACTCCTATCCCTGATTGTTTACCATAAAATAAAATTTAAAAAATCCCCACAAAACAATCTATTAGTGATACAATTCCCTAACCATTTACTGAGAGCTTTGATTGAATGGTATAAACTATCATTGGCAAAGCCAATAAGTCATTCCCTTGAAATATGAGTGTCTAGCTATTAGCTTTATCTCTGCTTGTTAAAAATGCAGCAAAAAAAACAACATTTCTTAAGATTGGTGAAAAGGCAAACACACATCTTATATAACTTGAAAAGGCACACTAAATTCAAGAGGGCCGATTCACAGAACTAATCTGAGACACAATCCTAAACTTACTACTTTTGGTATTCACAGAAGGCATTTAGTAGTAATAAAGTTAGGATTTTGTCTTAAGATAGGATTTTGTCTTACATTAGAATTTAAAAGGATATAAGAGCTGTCTGACACTGTCTAAAAAGAAGTGGCAGTATTTAAAGGAACAAGCTTGCCAGGGCCTCATTTACCTTCCACAGGTCTCTGAATTGAAATAAATGCTCCGATCATTTGGAGCTCTGCAGCAGCACAGGTACCACTTGTAAGGGCCTCTTCCCCAGTTACTCTAAGTACATCTTCAGCCTCAATTTAGAGTGAGTGAGTGCAGCACTCAGCCTCACACCCAGCGCCATAATTCTGGCTCCATGATATAACGCCATTTCCCAAAACATCTTTTGCAAAAATCGCTTTTCAAAAACATGTCTTACAATAACATGGTTTTTCATTGCCCTGTATTATTCTGACCAAGACCTCTTTTTATAAATTCCAAACCTTCCTTAACATCTTTTTATTTAACTTAAGCTAAAAAAAATGAGAACTGACTCTGTTATCATAACTATTTCACTTTACTCATGTGTGTGTGTTTGTATGTGTGTGTGTGTGTGTGTGCCTGTGTATGTGAGTGTGTGTGTGTCTGAGTGGGTATTTATATGCCCCCAAACTATCTAAATATCCAATCATAACTATATTTGTTTTTTGTGATGAAACATATGTGTGAATTCCTTTATTTCGTTATGTGCGTGTGTTGTATATTTATACTGTATTGTAATTGCATTTCTATAGCACTTACTACCCCTGACGAGCCATCGAAGCGCTTTTTCGGCAAGTACCATGCTTCTTCGGAACCCGAAAAGGATAAGTGGTGAATTAGTATAGTGATATATGAAAGTAATTTTAGCAGTGGATACTAGTCAGTTATTTGGTTTGAGAAGGATACTGGGGGGGAGGGGATAGAAGAGAGAAAAAGGTTTGCATTTATATTGCGCATGTTACCCTTGATGGGGTGTTGAAGCGCATTTTTGGCGAGTAGCACGCTACTCAGGAACCCATAAAGGATTATTGTTGAATTATTATAGAGAAATATGTTAGTAATTTGAGTGGTGGATACGATAGTCAGTTATTTGGATAGGGGAGGGATAGAAGATGGAAAAAAGTTTGCGTTTATATAGTGCTTGCTACCCTTGATGAGGCGTTGAAGTGCTTTTTCGGCGAGTAGCATGCTACTCTGGAATCCATAAAGGATTAAGGGTGAATTAGTATAGTGAAAAAATGGAATTTGAGAAGTGGACATGTTAGTCTGTTATTTTGATTGAAAAGGATAGTGGAGGGATAGAAGAATGAAGGATTTTGACTTTTGTTGTTGTTTTTTTTGTTTGTTTTGGAGGCAATAACAGTAGGAGGAGGAATTTGGATGAATAAAAAGGGGTTTGGAGGGGAAGAGTCAGGGAAGGGTTTAGAAAGGCTGGTTTTGGTGGATTGGTATAGTAAAAGAGGTGTCAGATGAGGCAAGGAGGGTTGGAGAAGGGGAGAGTCTAGAAAAAAACATGTTGGGGTCATAGCAGTGGTATGGGGTTTGGGAAGAATGAGAGAGCTGATGTAGTGAATATATTGATGGAGTTGTACGGTGAGTAATAGGGCAGTGCATTGGAAAAAGTAGTAGAACGAGGTTTGAGATTAGTCAGAGAGTTGAGGTAGAAGATATATTGAGAGAGGTATAGGGTGAGATACAGGGTAGTGCATTGGATATGCTGAATTAGAAGAAAGTAATCAATATATAGATCCATAAGTACATGGAGAGTGTATAGTTGCATAAAAGGATTATGTTTTTGTAGATTAAAGATATTGAGAGAGGTATAGGAGGAGAAATATGGTAGTGCATTGAATATGCTTTTTTAGGAGAAAAGTAATAAGTATATAGATCCAAGTACATGGGAGGTATATAGATGCTTAAAGGAAGGAAGTATATGTAGATTAAAGATGCATTAGATAAACTCTGGTGTTCAAGTGTTGTTGTACTTTAAAATGTATTTTATTTATATTGAGCCCAATTCACAAAAGTAATCTGAGACAAAATCCTAATTTTACGACTTTCAGTATTCATAAAAGGCATTTAGAAGTAGTAAAGTTAGGATTCCTAACTTTACTACTCCTAAACTGAGAAAAATCCAAACTTTACGACTTTCGGTATTCACAAAAGGCCTTTAGGAGTCGTAAAGTTAGGAATCGTAACTTTACTACTCCTAAATGCCTTTAATGAATACTGAAAGTCGTAAAGTTAGGATTTTTCTCAGATTAGGAGTAGTAAAGTTAGGACTCCTAACTTTAGAACTCCTAAATGCCTTTAATGAATACCGAAAGTCGTAAAGTTAGGATTTTGTCTGAGATTACTTCCATGAATCAGGCCCATTATATGTTTTTAAACATAATTATTCTACATGTTTATGCAAAGTAATATGCATGTATATGTACATATCTATAGTACAAATAAATGCTTATATACGGAAGAATATGCTGTATATTTCTTTTGCGTATGGTGCTTATGTGGGGAAGAGCCAGATCTTGAGTAGTTTTCTGAAGATAAGGTGGTTGTCCGTGGATCTTATGTTGGAGGGTAAAGAGTTCCGTAGTTTGGCTGCTTGAACAGGGAGGGATGTGCCACCCATGGGTTTTTTATTGTATCTTGTGATTTTGAGGCGAGATGCTCCTTTAGAGCGGAGGTTCCTCTGTTGAATGTGTTTGGTGATTTTATTCCTGATGACGAGCGGTCCTGTTCCATGTATCGCTTTGTGGGTGATACCAAGCAGCTTGAACGTGGATCTTCTGGCAACCGGTACCAATGCAGGGCTTTCAAGGCAGGGGAGATGTGGTCTCGTGGTTTGATAGGCAAGAGTAGTCTGGCAGCCAAATTCTGAATCTGTTGTAGTAATTTCATAGTCGTTAATGGTGATCCGTGGTAGAGGCTATTGGCGTAATCAAGTTTGGACAGAACAAGGGAGATGGTAGCTTGGACCCTGTGTGGAAATCCCAATTGGGGGAAGATTTGTTGCAGAGGTTTTATAGTAACAAAGCTTGATCTTGCTAGTTTGTCCACTTGGGCATTCATTGATAGCTTGAAGTCCATGGTCATTCCGAGGTTTCATACTGCTTTCGATACTTTAGGCGGTGATCCCAGTTTATCAGGCCAGGCGGCAAGCGGGTCATAATGTTTCCAATCTCAACATGTGAGTCTTTCAGTTTTGCAAGCATTCAATTTGAGATGGCTCCAAGTCATCCATTGATCCACGGCTCTGAGACAACTGAAAATTGGTGAGTTCCCAAAGACTTCGGGGCATTCCAGTTGAAGGAGTATTCGCGTGTCATCAGCATTGTTATAGAACGTGAGGTGAAATTGATTGATCAGTACTGGTAATGACTTCATGTAGATGTTGAAAAGCATGGGCGGGATGATACAGCCTTGAGGGACCCCGCTTTTGTGGAGTACGGTTTGGACGAGAAAGGTGGGGTATGGAGGACATTAGTTCAGTTTCGAAGGTAGAAAACAATCCAGTGTCATGGTCAACCGTGTCTAAGGCAGCCGAGAGGTCCAAGAGGAGTAGCGCAGCAACCCCGTTGCATTCTACTGCGTTCTTAAGTTCATCCCAGACGGCAAGGTGGGCAGATTCATTGCCTCTTCCCGGACGGAATCCTGTTTGGAAGTCTGAGAGTATGTCATTCTCTTCAATGAATTGTGACATCTGGGCGAACGCTGCTCTTTCTATCAGTTTGCCCAGGAAAGGTTCATTTGTAATGGGTCTGTAGTTATCAGGGTTCAGCGGGTCCAAGTTTGTTTTCTTCAGTAAAGGGCGTATGGATGACTTTTTGAGTTCTCCTGGAAATATTCCAGCAGTTAAGGAGTTGTTGATGATTCTTCTTAATGGAGTGGCAGCAGAGGCTGTTAAAAGAATTGTCTTGAAATGTTGCGGTGGACACGGGTAAGAAGAGCTGCCGGCAGGCCTGCTTGCTTTGACCAGGTCCATAAATTCATTGTGTGAACTGTGTTGGAAGGAACGGAGAGGCTGGGTTAGAGTATTCTTGGATAGTTGCTTAGTAAAAGGGGTAGTGCTGGTGCTTTGTTTCTGTTGTAAGTACGAGTCCAGTGTGTCTGCTTTGTCCGTGTAATGATTTGCCAGTTTGTCTGTGAAATCTTGAGTAAGGGGATGAGTTCCTTTTAGGCAATTTGGTTTACGAAATTCATTGAGTATTTTATAGAATTCTGTATTTGCACATTTAGCATTTTTGAATTCTGTCTGAATAGTACCTTTTCTTTGCTTTTTTAATAGCTGACTTGTATAATCTGTTAATTTTCTGTAGGCGAAGTTTGTCTTGTTTGGTTTTGGGCCAGGTACGTTGCAGCTTTCTAATTTGTTGTTTTATGTCGTTTATCTCTGTATTTCTCCAAGAGACTTATTTTCTTTTGTTCTGGTGAGTGGCTTTGAGTGGTATCAGGGTAGCAAAAGCTTCCTTTAGCCACTCATAAAGTTTTTGAACAGAATGTAGTGTTTACAAATGTGCACTGGATGTTAGTTGTGTTTTAAGTGTTCCAAATTGAGTTTGTTCCACGGTCGATAGGTGGATGCATGTAAGGTGGTTTTAGGTGCGTCACTTAGGGGCCGATTAGGATGGAGGATTTTCCGCCTCCTCCGGGCCGGCGGAAGCCACCTCCGGCCCGGAGGAGGCGGAAAATCCTCTGCGGAGTCACCAAAGACCCACCGCCGCATTACGATGGCTGGTGGGTCTTGGTTTCTGTCCGCTGCTTTTCCGCCGCGGTCGGATTACAACCGCGGCGGAACAGCTCTCCTTTGGCTGGCAGTGTCTATCAGACACCGCCAGCCAAATTAGGAAGCATTAGTAAACATGCTTTTCCGAGGCGGTTTTTCCGCCGTGGAAAAGCATGTGTACTTTTGCTTTTGGGGGCCTGTTGCGGGCCCCCAGGGTGTAGGCGGGTGGGGGGTGCACATGGGGGGTACCTATGGTACCCCCCAGTATTTACATGCACAAAGCGGCAGGCACCGCACGGTGCCTGCCACTTTGTGCATGTAAATGTAAAACATGCACTTTTAACATTGCGGCGGGTGCTGCTTGAAGCAGCACCCGCCGCAATGTTAAATATCCAGGATGTGACCGCCAGGGTGGCGGTCACATCCTAATTTGCACGGAGGGACCGCCGCAGCCCATGCGGACGGTCCCTCCACCTCTGGGATGGCGGACGGACGCAAGTCCGTCCGCCATCCTAATCGGCCCCTTAGTGTTGGTTAATGTTGAAAAGCAAGCAAACGGTGGTCTGACTATGTGACTGGAGTTATAGTTTGGAAGGTAACTAGTTTGGAATTAGCAAAAATGACATCTAGGATGTATCCAGCGATGTGTGTGGGTTTGTGGACAATCTGATGAAGGTTCAGTGTGTCTAGGCCAGTGATTATTGTTTTCGGATGGGTCATATTGGGTTTGTCAAACCAAATGTCGAGGTCACCCTGAACGCACAGGTTGGAGTGTGTTGTTATCAGGTTTGAAACCGTGCAGACTCTGGCAGAGGTGATTCATGTGAGCTGTTTGATGTAGGGTTTGACAGAGCTGCATTGAGTGAGCTGTTTAGTGCAGGATTGGACAGAGGGGCATCAAGTGAGCCGACACATGCGGGCTATGGCAGAGGTGCTTCATGTGAGCTGTTTGATGTATGGTCAGACAGAGGTGCATCCAGTGAGCTGTCAGAAAAATGGTTGCACAAAGGTGCCTCTATGGAGCTGTCACATGCACTCTCTGTCAGAGGTGCATAAGTCATCTCATGTACACACTCACAGAGGTGCATCGAGTGTGCTCTCTGATGCAAAATCGGAGAGAGGTGCCTCGAGTGAGCCGATCAAGGCAAGCTGGGTAGACGCGGCACCAGGAGACCTCTTGCATAAGACGTAACCTGGTGTGGTCTCTGCACCTCTCTCTCACTAACAGTCACACCAGGAGACTTCTTGCATAAGATGGCTCCTTCTGCGGTCTCTCCACCTCTCTCTCTCACTAACAGTCCTATTGCGCTCAGCTCTTGTTGAGCCATCAACCTCCTGCTGAGTGTTCATCAGAGCTTCTGTCATCTCCTCTCCCGGGGTCAGAGGTCACGCTCTGCAGAGCCTTGTTAGAGGCCCTTGGGAGGCATTGTCTGGTCTGACGGCTGCACCGAAGCCTCCCTTGAACCTGGCCAGTGTCAGATCTCTTTTCAAGTTCATCTGAGAATCTTCTGCCTGTGCTGGAGGGAGGCCATGAACAGAGCCCCCCCTCTGCCTGTGCTCAGATCTGCTGTGAGCCTGGACCAGCCCCCCCGCCCCACAGACATGATCAGAGTGCGATGCTGGTCTGGAGGCGAGATGTTAAGGGCTTCTACATCCAGACGCGATAAATGCACTCCTGTCTGCCAGGACTCTGGGGGGACCTGCTGTCAGCCTCCTCTTCATCTCAAGTTCAAACATCTTTATTGAAGTTTACAGAAAATGAAAGATAATCGTGAAGCACAAGATATGAGGTGAGGGTTTAGATCTCTCAGTGATCGCTTACCGTGGCCGACAACTAGAGAATCAAAGCACACGTGCAAATATTAGCATCAAGGGGTTCACTGACAGTGACCGACTGAAAAACATGAAGACATAGAAGAAGGACCACAGGGCACTATGCCACTTACACCATAACAAAACTGTTGGAAATCCACCTTTACTGCGTGGTCACTCCAGAATGTTCGGCTCTTGCTTGGCCCTACACTTTTTCGGGTTTTCGACCTCTGTGTACTCTACCCTGCTGCCAGAAGTCCATGTGCACTCCCTTTAAACATGTCGTGTTTCATTATCCCAACTTGTATATTTTACTTACCTATAAGTTCTTGGTATATGTAAAAAAGTGTACCCTGGGCCTTTCAGCTGAATGTCACCAGTGGACTGCAAGGTCTTTGTGCATCCACCACAGGAACATTGTAAATGTGGTTTCAGCCCCGCCAATGTGGTCTGACACTGTCAGCTTATACACTTCAGTTCAACCTTTCAAAATTAAGGCTTTTGAAAAATTGAAACCTCCCTTTTAAATAGTATTGTCACCCCATGTAGGTTTTGTTACCTACTAGGCAGGGTTCATGGTCTTTTAATATCAGACATATAAAAATGTAATGTTACAATGTCTTTACTAGCACCCAAAAGCAATTTTCACTGTGGTTTGCCTAACTGACCCATGTAGAAAACCAGAGTACAGATTATAAATCCAAATGCTGTATTTTAGGAGTTAAACTATTTTTAATAGTGATTGAAATCTAATTCGGTGGTCGTCTGATTTTTAATAAATATTTAGGAAAAATAACTTTTAGAAAGTTACCTTGTTCCTGCCAGGACCATGACAAGGGCTGCGTTCATTCCTTGAGGTAGGGAGTCAACCATCCCAATTAATAATCCAATTTCTGGCTAATAATTATTGCAGTAATGTGTGATCAAGCAGCACCGAAGAAGACCTACATACAACAAGCAATGGTCTGCTGGTGTAAGGGGTGAGGGGAGGTGGGGTGAGTATAACTGTATGTGTTATTTGCATATGCTAATATGGCCTAGTCAGAAGGAGCACCTGAGAGCAAGGCAGATATCCAGGTGTTTTATATTTCTGAAAGTACAAATCGGATGTGGTCCACAAAGCGCTTTTGCTGTTTCTTAGGACAGAATGTTTTAGATGTATGTATGTATGTATGTATGTATGTATGGTGATGCAGCCTGCATGGAGAACATGTGTAGTGCACATTACTGTTTTGGGCGGCCAGGGAGGGACATCCAATCAGTCATTGCACATTTTAGGAGGGTGTTACCACTCCTCCCCGGCTCTGCCCCCTCACGCAAAGCTATAGGCAGAGGTAGGAGTAAATAAAATGATAAATATTATAATTTTATTTTCTCTGTCTTTCACTGCAAAAAAGCAGTGGGGCGACACTCAGGCATCCGTTTGCGGAGTTTGCAGAGTTGCTCCCACTCTGCGATCCACAGAGCATGTACAGTTCTGAAAACTAGCGGAGCAGAGTTTGTCCTTGCTCCAGCTCACCAACCTCAGTGCCCAAATGGCACAAACTGCGCAGTGCGCCTCTTCGGGTTGTGGTTCAACTTCAGTGTTTCAGCTTCGCTGCCTGGACGCATCAGAGTTTTTTACTCACTTTGCAGAGTTCCACGCAACGGAACTCCGCCCAGGCCTAGTGATGTGATGGCGGCGGTGGTGGTTGTGGTGGTGGTTGTGGTGGGGGTTGTGGTGGGGGTTGTGGTGGTGGTTGTGGTGGTGGTTGTGGTGGTGGTTGTGGTGGGGGTTGTGGTGGGGGTTGTGGTGGGGGTTGTGGTGGTGGTTGTGGTGGGGGTTGTGGTGGGGGTTGTGTTGGTAGTTGCGGTGGTGGTTGTGGTGGGGGTTGTGGTGGTGAAAGAGGTGGCCACTTCCGGGGTGGGTTGTTGGTGATACAGAAGCCTTCCTAGCTGGTCTGAACACAGCATCACCCGCTGCTCCTCGAATAAGCCTCTCAAATGTGTGTGTAAAAATCCCAAATGAAATATGACAAACACCCCACCATATCTGACTCAAAGTTCCTCTACCCAACTATTTACTACAGAATGCATTTATTAGGGGGGATGTAATACCCCAACTACCCACCTATCCCCAGGCTACACCCATGGGAAAATGGGCCCAATGACTGCTGTAAGGGTATTAAAGTCTAATGGTAATGAGGTTCAGAGGGCTTCTCAGGCCAATGGGCATCGGTGCCACTGCACCTACTGCACCACTGAGAGCCAGTCCGACTGCCCCCACTGCACCTCTGACTGCATTCTGGTGGGCCTGACTTTAGAGCAGTCTGTGGCCGCTGAGCTGCTGCTAGGCCGTCGCTCAAGCAAGACGCGGTGCCACTGCACCCACTGCACCTCTGACTGCACTCTGGTAGGGCTGTCTTTAGAGCAGTCTGTGGCTGCTGTGCTGGCGATAAACCGTCACTCAAGCAAGACGTGGTGCCACCGCACCCACTGCACCTCTGACTGCACTCTGGTGGGGCTGGCTTTAGAGCAGTCTGTGGCCGCTGAGCTGCTGCTAGGCCGTCCCTCAAGCAAGACGTGGTGCCACCGCACCCACTGCACCTCTGACTGCACTGTGGTGGGGCTGGCTTTAGAGCAGTCTGTGGCTGCTGTGCTGCTGCTAGGCCGTCCCTCAAGCAAGACGTGGCGCCACCGCACCCACTGCACCTCTGACTGCACTCTGGTGGGGCTGACTTTAGAGCAGTGTGTGGCCGCTGTGCTACTGATAGGCCGTCACTCAAGCAAGACACGGTGCCACTGCACCCACTGCACCTCTGACTGCACTCTGGTGGGGATGACTTTAGAGCAGTCTGTGGCCGCTGTCCTGCTGCTAGGCCATCGCTCAAGCAAGGACCACTCAGCAGCTCAGAGGCCGGAAGCAGAAGTAAAAGCAGTAACCCTGGGCGTAGTTCGCAAAGTAGCGCTACACGTAGCTACATGAAGTGCACTTCGCACTACGCGAGCCACGTGTAGCACTACGCGAACTGCGTAGCACCCTGTTCGCACTGTGCAAGATGCCATTTTCAATGATTGCACAGTGCGGGCAAGCATCCGGTACTGTGCAATCATTGAAAGCGGCATCTTACACAGTGCGAGCTGTAGTTTTCTGCCGCTCAAGTAGATTTTTACTCGAGCGGCAGCTTTCTCAACGTGGACTGGTAGTTTCTCATTGCGAGCGGTCGCGAGCATACGCGACCACTGGCAATGAGTAACCTGACCTTCCCGTGTTGAGAATTTCGCCGGGAGGTTTATTTTCCACGCTCGCGACCGGCAACTTGATGTTGCTGATCGCGAACGAGGAAAAAGTCTCGCCGGGATGTCATTTTGCTTGCTCGCGGTCGCCAACTTGACGTTGAGAACCGCGAGCAAGCAAAAAATGACCGTTGCACTACGCTACGCGTGTTTGCACTGTGCTACGTGCAGTTCGCGTAGTGCGAAGTAGCCGAAACTTTGCAAACTACGCGAGCAGAGCGTATTGCTTTGGCCAGGGTTAAAAAGCAGGACGGCTATATAGGGACATACAAGAGCTCCCGACTACCCTTGAATCAAGCTTTACCTTTATGACTAAAGCGACCTCAGAGAACATTCAGGATAAACAGCAGAACCATCTGAACCGAACATAAAATGCGAGAGTCTGTGAGCGTCGGATGGGGGGTGCGTCCTCTGATGCTTCCCCTTCCCATCGCACATGGGATGAGTGCTGTGGAGGTTTCGAGACACTAGTCAGGTGTCTCACAAGTATTGTGAAAAGGCAGCAAGGAAGATTGCAGGCCAGGGGGGCATGGTACACCGAGGGCAGAGAAAGAAGGAATGAGGGGAGATACAACACAGAGGGAGACACCTCCCTACAGTCACAGCAGGGGGGTGGAGTGTCAGACCTCGGCCGCTGTGAAGCTGCACTCGTGCGACCTTTGTGATGAACAACTGCGACCCCTGTGACTTCACAAAAGTAGAAACGCTTTTCAATCTTTCACTGCTGCTTGGCAACCAGGATGTTTTGCCCTTGTTTGCACTTACACAATGGTTCTCTGTGTGTGACGTCACCTAAGAACAGGCCCCCACCTTAGATTCGCGGAGCTCCGGATCCGGTGCTGTGGTGTCCAGATGTTGCGAGTCCATGGGCCGCGGTACCTCCAGGGCGCGGGAACCCTCCACCTTTCTAGAGCTTGTTCGATGGAATGAGGATTACTGTAGAAATTGTTACTTTCGCACTAGATTCTGCAGGTAAATCCGTATTTCCAGCAGTGCAGAGATATCGCCCGAGAGTGGAAACGACACTCGTAACTTTACGAGGCGTGAGTCTGTCTGTGAATCGGGCCCTTAGATTTCCGTATAATACCCGACATATTTATGCCCTCGGAAAACCCAGAGGGTGCAGGTGTTGTTCATGTGCAATTTACATCAATAGTAGAATTCCAATGTGGTTGGTAACTGTAGGCCAAACAAACAAGCATTGGCAAATCCAGCAGGTTGCGCCTATGCAAGAGTTATTGGCTTTGCCAATGTGTTTTATCCATGTGATACACCAGTGCGGCTGCTGTTCAGCATGGGTAAAAGTTAGTGGCATAGAGGAGAGTCACATGAAGTGTAGTAGAGTGGAATGGCAAAGAGAGGAGTAGAGTGTTGTAGAGTAGAGTGGCACAGAGTGTTGTGTATTGGAGTGGCATGGTGTGGAGTCGCGTAGAGTGGCGTAGAGTGCAGTGGCATTGAATTCAGCGGCAAACAATGCAGCATCGTAGAATGAGGTGGTGTAGATTACAGTAGTGCATAGTAGAGTGCAGATGTGCAGAACGGAGTGCCGCAAAGTGTAGTGGTGCAGAGTAGAGTGGTGCAGACTAAAGTGGCATGGAGTGCAGTGGCGTTGAGTGCAGTGGCATATAGTGAAATTATGTAGATTGCAGTGGCATGGAGGGTAATGGTGTAGAGTAAAGTGGTGTAGAGTGCAGTGACAGCGTGCAGTAGTGCAGGGTAGATAGATTAGCTTGGCATACAGTGGACTTGAAGAAAATAGAAACCTTCTCAGGGGTCTCACTGATACTTGGTCCTTTTAAACCAACAAAGAAGAAATTGGCACAGAAGCTGAAATATAAAAGAACATCTTTAATAACCTCAAGCAACTGAATGAGGCAGTCTCAGGAGTACATAAAACGGGGGCCTTATATATGCTTAGGGTTACATAGTCAGCATAAGACCAAGGGGCAGTCCTGGCTCATGTAAGCATGTAAAATACCTAATATGGGCCTGCAAGATCTGCTTGCTCAACAAAGTGGGAGAAGAGTTACTCCTCCATACAGCAGCAAAAATATCCTGACAGTTATACTAGAGAAGCAGGTGCATTCTGCTAGCTAGGCCCTTCTGGGCATGTGCAAGGCTCGGAAGAGGGAAACAGCACATGGCGAGCACATGGCTAACTAAAATGGCTGCATTGAGGTAGAGTGTATTGGCATAGAGTGTGGTGTTGCAGAGCGGCACAGAGTACAGTGGCGTAGAGTGGAGTTGTGCAGAGTAGATTGTTGTGGCCTAGACTGGAGTGGTGTAGAGTGTAGTGGTGAAGGGCGCAGTGGCGTGGAGCAGAGTATGCGGGGTGTGGTAGCACACTGCCATTACAGACAACACATTTTCAATTGACTGACCATTACATTATATACGATTTGACTAATAAATATAGACAGTGCACAAGCGAAAATGTGTGGAAATCGCAGCACCTAGTGTAGTGAATTGTTTTGATCCTATTAAAGTATTTGTTTCCAACACACTTCAGAAATAATACAAAATGTGCTTAAATTGTCCTTTCCTAGTTCTGACATATTCTGAAATACACAGTTCATTTCAATGTTGAAATGTGTTAGAAAAAAATGTCTTTCCTACCTCCAGGATCCAGCAAGACTGTCAGAAAAATGGTCTCACTGAAGTCAGGGAAAGAAGAGAAAAAACGTGCCCTAGGAAGCCAGCACCTGACCTTTGACCTTGGTCTTTGAATGCACAGTAAATGAGGCACGATAAGAGCAAGATTTAAAGGCCTGTTTACAGGAAAAGAGTTAATGGAAGAATACAGTAAACACGGTTTAGGCAATGGGAGGGACAGACTGAACCTGGTGAGACTAAAAGCAAATAAAACCAGCAAATAGAAAGCCAGAGAATGTGAGTAACAAACCACCAAGCCAATGGAGATCAAGGGGCGGGATGCATCCCTAAGTCAATGTTCTGAAAGTCCAAAAGATGTGTTTAGCAAATCAGACAACTGTGGTTTCTAGTGGCTGCGACCTAAAACTGAAGGGGCCCCTCTGCAGAATGCAATGAGGGGCCCCTGAGTCTCCCATACCATTTCCGATTGTGCACAAAAAAACTCTCAAAATGTAAAGTTGCAGAGAAAAATTCTACGTTCATTTTCTAAGCAGAGGGAAAAATAACTCCGTGAGCTTCGAAAATTGACCTGCAATGCGAAAAAAACCTGGAGAATTATAAAAAAGGAGCCACGCAAACATTGCGGCTGCAAAACTGAGGAAAATTAAAACCATTGCAGGCATAAATATAACTTTGCGGCCCCAAGAGGGGTGGAATAAAGCAACGAGCTGAGAACGGTGGGGGGTGCGGGGGGGAGAGGGGGGGGGGGGGGGGGGGCTGGGGGCTTGTGGGCTGCAATGGCCTCTTTGGTGAGAGCTGCGCACGAGCCACAGGAGATAATGACGTCTCTTTTAATGAGGACGGCGGTGGAAAGCCCCAGACCTGAAATAACCTGAAACAGGACGTGTGTCTCTGCTGATGTAAAGGTCAGCGCGGTGACAGGACACGGCCGAGAGGGGGCGCTCACCATTAGGACAAGTCCGCCCCAGGGCATTAATGAGAGAGCCCTGTGTGACGTCACAGGACGGGCAAACACCCTTACATGGGAGCATTGAATCAGGGCAGATGAGGGGCCCGTTCCGCCACATTGGGGGTGACGTCCAATATCCCCTTGTAATGCCTTGAGGGGCCTCATTTGGGATGGGCAGGAGGACAAGGTGGACCACGTGCCACGAGCGCATGACGTGCCGCTGCTCTGGTCTGATGCTCAGAGAGCGCGCATTCGTTCATCACTGGCACTGCACATGCTGTGGTTGTTCTGTACGTGGAAAGGAAGCTTGCGCTGCAGCTGCACATGCTGTGGCTGTTCTGTGTATGGGAAGGAAGCTTGCAATGCTGCTGCACATGCTGTGGCTGTTCTGTGTATGGGAAGGAAGCTTGCAATGCTTCTGCACATGCTGTGGTTGTTCTGTGAGTGGGAAGGAAGCTTGCAATGCTGCTGCACATGCTGTGGCTGTGCTCTGTGTGGGAAGGAAGCTTGCACTGCTGCTGCACATGCTGTGGTTGTTCTGTGCATGGGAAAGAAGCTTGCGCTGCAGCTCCACATGCTGTGGTTGTTCTGTACGTGGAAAGGAAGCTTGCGCTGCAGCTGCACATGCTGTGGTTGTTCTGTGCGTGGAAAGGAAGCTTGCACTGCTGCTGCACATGCTGTGGCTGTTCTGTGTATGGGAAGGAAGCTTGCAATGCTTCTGCACATGCTGTGGTTGTTCTGTGAGTGGGAAGGAAGCTTGCACTGCTGCTGCACATGCTGTGGTTGTTCTGTGCATGGGAAAGAAGCTTGCACTGCTGCTCCACATGCTGTGGATGTATGGGAAGGACGCTTGCACTGCTGCTCCACATGCTGTGGCTGTTCTGTGCGTGGAAAGGAAGCTTGCACTGCTGCTGCACATGCTGTGGCTGTTCTGTGTATGGGAAGGAAGCTTGCAATGCTTCTGCACATGCTGTGGTTGTTCTGTGAGTGGGAAGGAAGCTTGCAATGCTGCTGCACATGCTGTGGTTGTTCTGTGCATGGGAAAGAAGCTTGCACTGCTGCTCCACATGCTGTGGTTGTATGGGAAGGACGCTTGCACTGCTGCTCCACATGCTGTGGCTGTTCTGTGCGTGGAAAGGAAGCTTGCACTGCTGCTGCACATGCTGTGGCTGTTCTGTGTATGGGAAGGAAGCTTGCAATGCTTCTGCACATGCTGTGGTTGTTCTGTGAGTGGGAAGGAAGCTTGCAATGCTGCTGCACATGCTGTGGCTGTGCTCTGTGTGGGAAGGAAGATTGCGCTGCTGCTGCACATGCTGTGGTTGTTCTGTGTATGGGAAGGAAGCTTGCGCTGCAGCTGCACATGCTGTGGTTGTTCTGTGCATGGGAAAGAAGCTTGCGCTGCTGCTCCACATGCTGTGGTTGTTCTGCACATGGGAAAGAAGCTTGCACCGCTGCTGCACATGCTGTGGCTGTGCTCTGCGTGGGAAGGAAGCTTGCACTGCTGCTCCACATGCTGTGGTTGTATGGGAAGGACGCTTGCACTGAAGCTGTACATGCTGTGGTTTTTCTGTGTGTGGGAAGGGAGCTTGCGCTGCTGCTCCACATGCTGTGGCTGTTCTGTGAGTGGGAAGGAAGCTTGCAATGCTGCTGCACATGCTGTGGCTGTTCTGTGAGTGGGAAGGAAGCTTGCACTGCTGCTGCACATGCTGGGGCTGTTCTGTGCATGGGAAGGATGCTTGCTCTGCTGCTCCACATGCTGTTTTTTTTTGCAGAGTTTTATATAGCGCAAACTAGACCCGAACCGAATCAGGTATCAGAGCGCTTTACATATTTTCCAGTTACATGAGGACACACTCTCATTTTAGGCACGGGGAGATTAAGTGATTTGCCCAGAATCACAGGAGGCTTTGGCATCGTTACCGAGACTCGAACCCAGATCCCCAGGTCCGAGGTCGAGCGCCCTAGCCGTTAGGCCAACCCCTCTCCCCTTTTTGATTCTAAAAGTACCTGCTGTCACATTCCTTGCATCCAGCAATTTTCAGGCAACAATAAAAGTGTCAAAATAACTCACGGGGAATTAATGTTCTTCCTGGGGAGAGATGGAGTTTTGTCTAGTGGGAGTTTTGACTCATTATAAGGTAGCACAGAGGGTTAATATGCCTGTGCAAAGCACATGTACCATGCAGATCACACAGTGAATATAATGTTGCTTTTGTAAGAGTGATCCTTTTGTTACTTGCAGTTTTATAGGTTAAAATCGTAAAATAGAACAGTCGCTATTAAGTGTCATCAAAGAGCTGCAGGCAAACTGCAAGGTATTGTTATGATTTTTGTCTCCAGTACGTCTTCATTATCCTGTGTGGCTGTTCTCTGCGTGGAAAGGAAGCTTGCGCTGCTGCTGCACATGCTGTGGCTGTTCTATGTATGGGAAGGACGCTTGCAATGCTGCTGCACATGCTGTGGCTGTGCTTTGCGTGGGAAGGAAGCTTGCACTGCTGCTGCACATGCTGTGGTTGTATGGGAAGGACGCTTGCACTGCAGCTGTACATGCTGTGGCTGTTCTGTGCGTGGAAAGGAAGCTTGCACTGCTGCTGCACATGCTGTGGCTGTTTTGTGCATAGGAAGGATGCTTGCACTGCAGCTGCACATGCTGTGGCTGTTCTGTGAGTGGGAAGGAAGCTTGCACTGCTGCTGCACATGCTGTGGCTGTTTTGTGCATAGGAAGGATGCTTGCACTGCAGCTGCACATGCTGTGGCTGTTCTGTGAGTGGGAAGGAAGCTTGCACTGCTGCTGCACATGCTGTGGCTGTTCCTTGTGTGGGAAGGCTGCTTGCGCTGCAGCTGCACATGCTGTGGCTGTTCTGTGCATAAGAAGGATGCTTGCACTGCAGCTGTACATGCTGGAGCTGTTCTGTGCATGGGAAGGATGCTTGCTCTGCTGCTCCACATGCTGTGGCTGTTCTGTGCGTGGAAAGGAAGCTTGCACTGCTGCTGCACATGCTGTGGCTGTTCTATGTATGGGAAGGACGCTTGCACTGCTGCTCCACATGCTGTGGCTGTTCTGTGCGTGGAAAGGAAGCTTGCACTGCTGCTGCACATGCTGTGGCTGTTCTGTGTATGGGAAGGAAGCTTGCAATGCTGCTACACATGCTGTGGCTGTGCTCTGCGTGGGAAGGAAGCTTGCACTGCTGCTGCACATGCTGTGGTTGTTCTGTGCAAAGGAAGGATGCTTGCGCTGCAGCTGCACATGCTGTGGCTGTTCTGTGAGTGGGAAGGAAGCTTGCACTGCTGCTGCACATGCTGTGGCTGTTCTGTGCATGGGAAGGATGCTTGCTCTGCTGCTCCACATGCTGTGGCTGTTATGTGCGTGGAAAGGAAGCTTGCACTGCTGCTGCACATGCTGTGTCTGTTCCTTGTGTGGGAAGGCTGCTTGCGCTGCAGCTGCACATGCTGTGGCTGTTCTGTGCATAGGAAGGATGCTGGCACTGCAGCTGTACATGCTGGAGCTGTTCTGTGCATGGGAAGGATGCTTGCTCTGCTGCTCCACATGCTGTGGCTGTTCTGTGCTTGGAAAGGAAGCTTGCACTGCTGCTGCACATGCTGTGGCTGTTCTATGTATGGGAAGGACGCTTGCACTGCTGCTCCACATGCTGTGGCTGTTCTGTGCGTGGAAAGGAAGCTTGCACTGCTGCTGCACATGCTGTGGCTGTTCTGTGTATGGGAAGGAAGCTTGCAATGCTTCTGCACATGCTGTGGCTGTTCTGTGAGTGGGAAGGAAGCTTGCAATGCTGCTGCACATGCTGTGGCTGTGCTCTGTGTGGGAAGGAAGCTTGCACTGCTGCTCCACATGCTGTGGTTGTATGGGAAGGACGCTTGCACTGAAGCTGTACATGCTGTGGCTGTTCTGTGCATGGAAAGGAAGCTTGCGCTGCTGCTGCACATGCTGTGGTTGTTCTGTGTATGGGAAGGAAGCTTGCACCGCTGCTGCACATGCTGTGGTTGTGCTCTGCGTGGGAAGGAAGCTTGCACTGCTGCTGCACATGCTGTGGTTGTTCTGTGCATAGGAAGGATGCTTGCGCTGCAGCTGCACATGCTGTGGCTGTTCTGTGAGTGGGAAGGAAGCTTGCACTGCTGCTGCACATGCTGTGGCTGTTCTGTGCATGGGAAGGATGCTTGCTCTGCTGCTCCACATGCTGTGGCTGTTATGTGTGTGGAAAGGAAGCTTGCACTGCTGCTGCACATGCTGTGGCTGTTCTATGTATGGGAAAGATGCTTGCAATGCTGCTCCACATGCTGTGGCTGTTCTGTGCGTGGAAAGGAAGCTTGCACTGCTGCTGCACACACTGTGGCTGTTCTGTGAGTGGGAAGGAAGCTTGCAATGCTGCTGCACATACTGTGGCTGTGCTCTGCGTGGGAAGGAAGCTTGCACTGCTGTTGCACATGCTGTGGTTATTCTGTGCGTGGGAAGGAAGCTTGCGCTGTGCTCCACATGCTGTGGTTGTATGGGAAGGACGCTTGCACTGCAGCTGTACATGCTGTGGCTGTTCTGTGCATGGAAAGGAAGCTTGCGCTGCTGCTGCACATGCTGTGGCTGTTCTGTGCGTGGAAAGGAAGCTTGCGCTGCTGCTGCACATGCTGTGGCTGTTCTGTGCATAGGAAGGATGCTTGCGTTGCAGCTGCACATGCTGTGGCTGTCCTGTGAGTGGGGAGGAAGCTTGCACTGCTGCTGAACATGCTGTGGCTGTTCTGTGCATGGGAAGGATGCTTGCTCTGCTGCTTTACATGCTGTGGCTGTTCTGTGCGTGGAAAGGAAGCTTGCACTGCTGCTGCACATGCTGTGGCTGTTCTGTGCGTGGAAAGGAAGCTTGCGCTGCTGCTGTACATGCTGTGGCTGTTCTGTGCATGGAAAGGAAGCTTGCGCTGCTGCTGCACATGCTGTGGCTGTTCTGTGCATAGGAAGGATGCTTGCACTGCAGCTGCACATGCTGTGGCTGTTCTGTGAGTGGGAAGGAAGCTTGCACTGCTGCTGCACATGCTGTGACTGTTCTGTGCATGGGAAGGATGCTTGCTCTGCTGCTCCACATGCTGTAGCTGTTCTGTGCATGGAAAGGAAGCTTGCACTGCTGCTGCACATGCGTTGGCTGTTCTGTGTATGGGAAGGAAGCTTGCAATGCTGCTGCACATGCTGTGGCTGATCTGTGAGTGGGAAGGAAGCTTGCAATGCTGCTGCACATGCTGTGGCTGTGCTCTGCGTGGGAAGGAAGCTTGCACTGCTGCTGCACATGCTGTGGTTGTATGGGAAGGACGCTTGCACTGCAGCTGTACATGCTGTGACTGTTCTGTGCATGGAAAGGAAGCTTGCGCTGCTGCTGCACATGCTGTGGCTGTTCTGTGCGTGGAAAGGAAGCTTGCACTGCTGCTGCACATGCTGTGGCTGTTCTATGTATGGGAAGGACACTTGCACTGCTGCTCCACATGCTGTGGCAGTTCTGTGCGTGGAAAGGAAGCTTGCAATGCTGCTGCACATGCTGTGGCTGTGCTCTGTGTGGGAAGGAAGCTTGCACTGCTGCTGCACATGCTGTGGTTGTATGGGAAGGACGCTTGCACTGCAGCTGTACATGCTGTGGCTGTTCTGTGCATGGAAAGGAAGCTTGCGCTGCTGCTGCACATGCTGTGGCTGTTCTGTGTGTGGAAAGGAAGCTTGCGCTGCTGCTGCACATGCTATGGTTTTTCTGTGTGTGGGAAGGAAGCGTGTGCTGCAGCTGTACATGCTGTGGCTGTTCTATGCATGGGAAGGAAGCTTGCACTGCTGCTGCACATGCTGTGGCTGTTCTGTGGGTGGGAAGGAAGCTTGCGCTGCAGCTCCTCATTCTGTGGTTATTCTATGCATGGGAAGGACGCTGTCAATGCTGCTGCACATGCTGTGGTTATTCTGTGTGTGGGAAGGAAGCTTGCGCTTCAGCTGTACATACTGTGGTTATTCTGTGCATGGGAAGGAAGCTTGCGCTGCTGCTCCACATGCTGTGGTTGTTCTGTGTGTCGGAAGGAAGCTTGCGCTGCAGCTGTACATGCTGTGGCTTTGCTCTGCGTGGGAAGGATGCTTGCACTGCTGCTGCACATGCTGTGGTTGTTCTGTGCATGGGAAGGAAGCTTGCGCTGCAGCTCCACATGCTGTGGTTGTTCTATGCATGGGAAGGAAGCTTGCACTGCTGCTGCACATGCTGTTGTTGTTCTATGCATGGGAAGGAATCTTGCACTGCAGCTCCACATGCTGTGGTTGTTCTATGTATGGGAAGGAAGCTTGCACTGCTGCTGCACATGCTGTTGTTGTTCTATGCATAGGAAGGAAGCTTGCACTGCTGCTGCACATGCTGTTGTTGTTCTATGCATGGGAAGGAAGCTTGCGCTGCTGCTGCACATGCTGTGTTTGTTCTATGCACGGGAAGGAAGCTTGCACTGCTGCTGCACATGCTGTGGTTGTTCTGTGTGTGGGAAGGAAGCTTGCACTGCTGCTGCGCATGCTGTGGCTGTTCTGTGCATGGAAAGGAAGCTTGCGCTGCTACTGCACATGCTGTGGCTGTGCTCTGCATGGGAAGGATGCTTGCACTGCAGCTCCACATGCTGTGGTTGTTCTGTGTGTGGGAAGGAAGCTTGCGCTGCAGCTTCACATGCTATGGTTGTTCTATGCATGGGAAGGAAGCTTGCACTGCTGCTGCACATGCTTTGGTTGTTCTGTGCGTTGGAAGGAAGCTTGTGCTGCAGCTCCACATGCTGTGGTTGTTCTATGCGTGGGAAGGAAGCTTGCACTGCTGCTGCGCATGCTGTGGTTATTCTGTGTGTGGGAAAGAGGCTTGCACTGCTGCTGCACATGCTGTGTTTGTTCTATGCATGGGAAGGACGCTTGCACTGCTGCTGCACATGCTGTGGTTGTTCTGTGCATGGGAATGAAGCTTGCACTGCTGCTGCACATGCTGTGGCTGTTCTATGCATCGGAAGGAAGCTTGCACTGCTGCTGCACATGCTGTGGTTATTGTGTGCATGGGAAGGAAGCTTGCGCTGCTGCTGCACATGCTGTGGTTTTTCTGTGTGTGGGAAGGAAGCGTGTGCTGCAGCTGTACATGCTGTGGCTGTTCTATGCATGGGAAGGAAGCTTGCACTGCTGCTGAACATGCTGTGGCTGTTCTATGCATGGGAAGGAAGCTTGCACTGCTGCTGCACATGCTGTGGTTATTCTGTGTGTGGGAAGGAAGCTTGCGCTGCAGCTCCTCATTCTGTGGTTATTCTATGCATGGGAAGGACGCTGTCAATGCTGCTGCACATGCTGTGGTTATTCTGTGTGTGGGAAGGAAGCTTGCGCTGCAGCTGTACATGCTGTGGTTATTCTGTGCATGGGAAGGAAGCTTGCGCTGCTGCTCCACATGCTGTGGTTGTTCTGTGTGTCGGAAGGAAGCTTGCGCTGCAGCTGTACATGCTGTGGCTTTGCTCTGCGTGGGAAGGATGCTTGCACTGCTGCTGCACATGAGTTTGAGTTTAAAATTATTTATAAAAGCGCGCATACACCAGCGGTTTCTTGGCGCTACAGCTAACAAAGATCCGGAGCCAGAAAACAGGGGAACTGCGAGGGAATTTATTCAAAGGACTTCATGAATAGGTGGGCCTTGAGATGTTTCCGAAATTGTGGGTACAGGGTAAGGGTTCGGAGTTCCAGGGGAAGAGAGTTCCATAGGGACGGGGCAAGGGTGGCAAATTTCGAGCCACCCCACTTCTTTCTCCGGTAGCGTGGAATGGTGAGGAGGGACTGGGAAGACAAACGTAGTTCTCTGCTGGGAGCGTAAGGGGTAATCTCGGATGAGATGAACGCTGGAGCTAAGCCAAGGCGAGCCAAGAAGGTAATGGAGGCGATCTTAAATTGGACCCGGGCTCGCACAGGGAGCCAGTGTAGAGACTTCAAGAGGGGAGTAGAGTGGTGGAATTTCGGGAGATTGAAAACCAGGCGGGCCGCCTGGTTTTGTATCAGTTGCAAACGCCGTAAGCTATATGCAGGAATACCTGCATATAAGGCGGTGCCGTAGTCCAGGCGGGACACCACCATGGCCAGGATGATAAGTTTAAGAGCGGTGAAGGTGAAAAAACGGGACACCCTGCGTATAGTACGCAGTGAAAGGAAAGAGGAAGAAACCACAGAGCTAACCTGGGAGTGAAGGGAAAGTTGAGAATTGATTTTTATACCAAGAGTTTTAACTGAGGTAGCGGGGACAGGAGAGGGACCAAGAGAGGGGGGCCAGAACAGAGGAGACCAGGGGCTGGATGAACCACCCGTCAACACCAGCTCGGTCTTATCGGGGTTGAGTTTTAAATGGTTGTGGTTCATCCAGTCCCGGATATGAAGCATAATAGATTGAAAATTAAGAGCAGAAGAGGGAGAAGAAGACAGGTCGAAAACAAGCTGGAGATCGTCCGCATAATTAAACACGGCGACCTCCATTTGTTGCAAGGAAAAAATGAGAGGGGCAATATAAAGATTAAATAAGAGGGGGGAGAGGGAAGAGCCTTGGGGAACCCCGCACTGGACTTTCCGGACGTCCGCTGTGAAATCACCCAGGCGGACAGCCTGGGTGCGGTCACTCAGGAAGGAGGATAGCCAGACCAAAGCGGTCCCCCCGATCCCCGCCGCCTTGACACGGGAGAGTAAGATGGTATGATCCACCGTGTCAAAAGCGGCTGAGAGATCGAGGAGCACCAGGGCCTGGCGTTGGTTGGTATCCATACCCTCCCTGAGGTTGTCCAGGACCGAGATGACAACGGACTCCGTAGAGTGTGCGGGGCGAAAGCCGGCCTGGCGGGGGGCAAGTGCTCCATGCATCTCCACAAAGGAGCTCAGGGCGCAGGTGACGTGGCGCTCGAGCACCTTTGCCAAAAATGGCAAGAGGGAGATGGGGCGGAAGTTAGCAGGAATAGAGGGATCCGCACCGGGTTTTTTCAAGATAGGCACGATAACCGCAGATTTCAAAGGGTTCGGTACCACGCCTTGAGCAAGCGAGCTATTAAGGAGATGAAGGGGGGGGTCTGGACAGGTGACAAAAATGTGGCGGAGAATGTGAGCGGGACAGGGATCCAGTGGAGAGCCGGATTTGACCAAAGATACTAAGGTGGTCAGAGTTTCCCTAGTTATGAGGGGGAGGGAAGTGAGTTCTCCCTTAGGAGAGGGACATTGGGGGTCAACAAAGGAAGGAGAAGGGGGAGGGATATTAGCTTTAATAGTCGCAATTTTGTGAATAAAATAATTGTTGAGGGAATGACAAAGTTCTTCGGACGGAACGGGCTTAAGAGTAGATCTGTCCGAGAACGCCAGGTTATGGACAATAGCAAATATTTCCTTAGAATGGTTTTCTGCAGCCAGGATTTTGGAGGAGAAATAGGTGGTTTTGGCCTCCAAGATGTCTTTTTTATACTGGGTCAGGATGTTAACATACTCCAGTCGTAAGGTGGGGCAATAATTTCTCCTCCAGGCCCGCTCTGCGCGACGTACTGCTAATTTGGTGGCCTTAAGCTCTTTGTTGAACCACCGGTTAGCGTCCTTCTCGCGCTTAGAGGTGATACGTTTAAGCGGGGCAACAGAATCGCAGCCTGAGGAAAGCCACTGTTCTATGGCCTTGACCTGGGAGAGGGTGGATAGACCCTGCAAAGAGGGGAGGGAGGTGGTAAGAAGGGAAGAAAGATCTTCCAGGTTAGATCGGCCCCAGGCTCGGACCCAGATGTTTTTAGGGTGAGGGGGCTTAGCTGGGGGGTGAATAGGTAGGGAAAATGAAATAATATGGTGGTCGGACCAGGTACAAGGCGAAATTAAAAGGGATTCCACAGGGCAGTTCAGGGACCAAATCTGGTCAAGTACGTGACCTTTAATGTGGGTAGGGGAGTGAACATGGGGTATGAAACTGAGGGATTGAAGGGTTTCGGAAAATTCCTTTGAGGATGAACATTCGGCAGGGTCAGAGGGCCAGAAATTGAAGTCGCCGAGAAGTAAAATGGAGGAATTGTTGACAGTAGTGGTAGCCAGGACTTCCAAGAAGTCAGGGAGAAACTGTAACGGGGATTGAGGAGGGCGGTAAGTGAGAAAGCAAGTCAGAGGGATGCTGTGGTTGTTCTGTGCATGGGAAGGAAGCTTGCGCTGCAGCTCCACATGCTGTGGTTGTTCTATGCATGGGAAGGAAGCTTGCACTGCTGCTGCACATGCTGTTGTTGTTCTATGCATGGGAAGGAATCTTGCACTGCAGCTCCACATGCTGTGGTTGTTCTATGCATGGGAAGGAAGCTTGCACTGCTGCTGCACATGCTGTTGTTGTTCTATGCATAGGAAGGAAGCTTGCACTGCTGCTGCACATGCTGTTGTTGTTCTATGCATGGGAAGGAAGCTTGCGCTGCTGCTTTCTCATGCTGTGTTAGTTCTATGCACGGGAAGGAAGCTTGCACTGCTGCTGCACATGCTGTGGTTGTTCTGTGTGTGGGAAGGAAGCTTGCACTGCTGCTGCGCATGCTGTGGCTGTTCTGTGCATGGAAAGGAAGCTTGCGCTGCTACTGCACATGCTGTGGCTGTGCCCAGCGTGGGAAGGATGCTTGCACTGCAGCTCCACATGCTGTGGTTGTTCTGTGTGTGGGAAGGAAGCTTGCGCTGCAGCTTCACATGCTGTGGTTGTTCTATGCATGGGAAGGAAGCTTGCACTGCTGCTGCACATGCTGTTGTTGTTCTATGCATGGGAAGGAAGCTTTTTTTAGAATCTCAATCAGCCATCACTTTACTTTTTCCGGTCTTTTAATTTATCGTCCCCCTGGTTGCGACACTACTTTTCGAAAGGCTCTTCCAGAATGTGTTAGTTCTTTGGCAATGGGCTGTGCAAATTTTAGCATACTTGGAGACCTTAATCTTTATCTTGAATGTAGCCATCTTTTGGCAATTAGTAGTACCTTGGCAGATCTTGAGGTTCTTCAGCTTACTCAACTGGTCTCCTTTCCCACCCATGTAGGAGGCCACACTCTTGACCCTTTTATTACAAACCTGACCGGGGCCAAGGTGGCTAGACCCAGCCCAGTTGCCTGGACTGATCACTTTCTAGTGAAAATTCTCCTTTTGATTAAAGAGCATCCATTTAAACCCCAGGATAGAGTAGTGTACAAACGTCACTGGAAGAAGCTTAAATTGGAAGACTTTCATCTCCTCTTGGAGGCCCACCCGTTAGGTCCTCTTCTTAATGTTGAAGTAGGGTACGACCTCTTCTGTGACTGGGTCTCCCGGGCCTTGGATGCACTGATTCCTGCTGCCTGGACTAAAACTCGCAGCAGAGAACCCAGCCCATGGTACGACAGTTCCCTGGCACTGTTAAAAAAAGCGTGTAAACAGGCAGAAAGGGACTGGTGGAAATCCTATGAGACTGGGAAAAACACCCTGTACTTCTCTAAAATTAAATTCTACCATAGAGCTGTGTGTAGAGCCCGTGCAGCTTTTTACTCTCAGGAATTTAAAAACAGCCTCAATCCGTCCAAGCTAATCTTTAAGGTCCTTAAGGACCTGACGGCCAAAAGAGCTCCTGTAGCGGAAATATGTACAGTAGCTCATTGCGAAGATCTGGCTGCTTTCTTTATTGAGAAAGTTCAAGCTATCTAACATGCATTTTCCACTACGGCTCCAGGAGCGGAGGAGCCCCTTAGTTCAACATTGACTACATGTGAGACGTTATCCTCACTTCCTAGTCTATCGATGGAGACTTTCCTCACACTGGCCTCCAAGCTAAAATCTGGCTCACCAGCGGATCCGCTGAGACCGGCCCAGTTCAGAAATTCGGCTGCTTTTGTTCTTCCCCCAGTATGCCACCTTATTAATCTCTCGCTTGCCTCGGGTGTTGTTCCTATTAAATGGAAACAGGCGGTGGTGACACCTATACTGAAACAGGCTTCTATGGATCCCCTTAAACCTGAGAGCTATCGCCCGATTTCCCTCCTTCCTTGGGCCGCTAAAATTACTGAGGCCTATGTGAATGGGGTATTATCTGAGCACTTTGGGAGAGCAGGGATTTTAGACCCTACCCAGAATGGCTTCCGTGCAGGTCACAGCACAGAGACAGCCTTGCTCTCAATGATTGAACACCTTCGCTCTGTGCTTGACTCTGGTCAGACTGCGGCACTAGTACTACTCGATCTTAGTGCCGCGTTTGACACGGTCTCGCACAGGATTCTACTCCATCGTCTTGGCGAGGCGGGTGTTGTGGGCACTGCACTCAACTGGTTCAGCTCATTTCTTGCTGATCGGACCTTCAAAGTTGCCATCCCACCCAGTGAGTCCAAGTTTTATCCTCTGGAGCTGGGTGTGCCTCAGGGCTCATCGTTGAGTCCCACATTATTCAATCTTTATGTGAGACCGCTGGCGGCTGTCGTCAAGCAGTGGGGAATGACTATGATCTCCTATGCTGATGACACGCAGCTTGCGGTCGTCCTGAGTGGGGACTCTGACCTTGACGCCCCCAGATTGCGGAAGGGACTCCTGGCAGCAGCAAGCTGGATGAATGCCAACTGCCTCCAGCTGAATGCTAAAAAAACTGAGGTCATGGTTCTGGGCAAGAGGACTGATCTTTGGGGTGATGCTTGGTGGCCCCCTGAACTGGGTGTAACTCCTATCCCAGTCTTAGAGGTAAAGAACTTGGGGGTTAGTTCTTGTGCCCACACTAAGAAAGTGGCGGCCACTTGTTTTGGCATCCTACGAGATTTGAGACCCATTCTGAGGTTCTTTGATGCCCCCACCAGGCAGCTGGTTATACAGGCATCCATTTTATCTCGGCTCGATTACGCCAGTTTGCTCCTGTTAGGGACCAACCAGGCTGAAATCGGCCGGATTCAACGGGTTCAGAACGCCGCAGCCAGAGCACTAGTAGGCCTACCAAGGTTCTGCACTGCGGAAAAAAACATCTGTTCTTAGCACTGGCTGCCTATGGCTCAGAGGATCCATTTTAAGACCTTGTGCCTAGCTTTTAAGATCCTTAAGCTGGCCTCTCCTCAGATCCTCGATAACCTTCTGGTGCCATATGTACCTTCGCGCTCTCTTAGATCTGCGGGCCAAAACATGGCTGTGGTCCCTCGATTTAGGCTGTGTAGGGCGGGAGGCCGATCTTTTCGAGTTCTGGCCGCGAGACTTTGGAACTCTCTTCCGTCACATATTTGTGATCTTGATGAGCTCCTGAAGTTTAGGAGGGCGATTAAAACGCACTTGTTCCCTCATCCATCCTAGTTCCTGCTCTGTGTGTCGCTATGTCTGCTTTGCTGTGTTGTGTTTTGGGTACTCTGTCTGAAGCGCCGGGACGCCCCGTGGCTGGGGCAGCTGTGCGCTATAGAAGTGTTATTAACATAACATAACATAACACTGCTGCTGCACATGCTGTTGTTGTTCTATGCATGGGAAGGAAGCTTGCACTGCTGCTGCACATGCTGTGTTTGTTCTATGCATGGGAAGGAAGCTTGCACAGCAGCTGTACATGCTGTGTCCATCCTGTGCTTGAATAAGGACAGTTTGGACTTTATATAGACAAAAATGAGAGAGGCACATGTACAGAGACAAATGCAAAACAATTCTTGGATTTAGTCCACAACACACGAAAGAGTGACAATGACAGGGACAAGTATTGACTTGATTTAATAAATCGTTTTATTCGTAATACGTACAACACAGCCAACGTGTTTCACCCATGTGGGCTTCTGCAGGGCTGTAAATGTAATAAAAGCAGCACTATCACAAACTTTGTGCATGGACAACTATTTACAAAAACAGAAAGTCATACAATAACACATATATACAACATGTATACATATAAAGAACAAGCATTTACAATGCAATAGGTCTCGCAGCATTAAAGTTTGAGCTATTGGCATTGTATATTACAATGTGTTGCATTAATTTGTTATCAAACTCTGAATTGTTTTATAAAGATGATTTGCAAACTGTCAAATGTTGCTGAATAGTAAGCAACGTTGTGAATAATATTGTTTGCTAGTCATCCTTGGGTACCAGAGTACTTCACTTGAGGCAGAGATATTATCTTTAGACTACAGGTGCCGGTGCCGCTTGAGCTAGAAACAGGGCCAGCCACTCACTACTCTGCATTCACTACTCTGCACTCACTACTCTGCACTCACTACTCTGCACTCACTACTCTGCACTCACTACTCACTACTCTGCACTCACTACTCACTACTCTGCACACTCACTCTGCACTCACTACTCACTACTCTGCACACTCACTCTGCACACACTACTCACTACTCTGCACTCACTACTCACTACTCTGCACTCACTACTCTGCACTCACTACTCTGCACTCACTACTCTGCACTCACTACTCACTACTCTGCACTCACTACTCTGCACTCACTACTCACTACTCTGCACACTCACTCTGCACTCACTACTCACTACTCTGCACTCACTACTCTGCACTCACTACTCACTACTCTGCACTCACTACTCACTACTCTGCACACTCACTCTGCACTCACTACTCACTACTCTGCACTCACTACTCACTACTCTGCATTCACTACTCTGCACTCACTACTCTGCACTCACTACTCTGCACTCACTACTCTGCACTCACTACTCACTACTCTGCACTCACTACTCACTACTCTGCACACTCACTCTGCACTCACTACTCACTACTCTGCACACTCACTCTGCACACACTACTCACTACTCTGCACTCACTACTCACTACTCTGCACTCACTACTCTGCACTCACTACTCTGCACTCACTACTCTGCACTCACTACTCACTACTCTGCACTCACTACTCTGCACTCACTACTCACTACTCTGCACTCACTACTCACTACTCTGCACACTCACTCTGCACTCACTACTCACTACTCTGCACACTCACTCTGCACTCACTACTCTGCACTCTGCACTCAATACTCTGCACTCACTACTTTGCACTCACTACTCTGCACTCACTACTCTGCACTCACTACTCTGCACTCACTGCTCTGCACTCACTACTCTGCACTCACTACTCACTACTCTGCACTCACTACTCACTACTCTGCACCCACTACTCTGCACTCACTACTCTGCACTCACTACTCTGCACTCACTACCCACTACTCTGCACCCAATACTCTGCACCCACTCCTCTGCACTCACTACTCTGCACTCACTACTCACTACTCTGCACTCACTACTCACTACTCTGCACTCACTACTCTGCACTCACTACTCTGCACTCACTACTCACTACTCTGCACACTCACTCTGCACTCTCACTCTGCACTCACTACTCACTACTCTGCACACTCACTCTGCACTCACTACTCTGCACTCACTACTCTGCACTCACTACTCTGCACTCACTACTCTGCATTCACTACTCACTACTCTGCACTCACTACTCTGCACTCACTACTCTGCACTCACTACTCTGCACTCACTACCATGCACTCAATACTCAGCACTCACTACTCACTACTCTGCACACTCACTCTGCACTCAATACTCACTACTCTGCACTCAAGTTCAAATAACTTTATTCGATTGTTAGCATTACAATCATAAAAGCACAATTCATAAGCATACAATTAAAAAAACAAGTGATCCACTCACCACTCGCTACTCTGCACTCACTACTCTGCACTCACTACTCACTACTCTGCACTCACTACTCACTACTCTGCACTCACTACTCACTACTCTGCACACTCACTCTGCACTCACTACTCTCCTCACTCACTCTGCACTCACTACTCTGCACTCTGAACACTCACTCTGCACTCACTACTCTGCACTCACTACTCACTACTTTGCACTCACTGCACACTCACAGCAGCATTGAAAAACAAGGGTTTGCCATTATTGAAATAGTATGCGCATGCGTGTGTTGTATGGGAGCTTCGCGCAGCGCTCGTACTTGTGCGCGTGCCAGTTTCGAATCGCCTGACCGCGGCCAGGATTGTCTCCTGGAAAGGAGACACGGCAACAAAAGGTTCTCGGCGAGAACGCACTTCCGCGCGCTTAGCCGAGACCAAAAAAAGCACACATCTGATTTAAAAACATTTCTCTCAAATAAACAAAAATAAAAAAATTCAAGTCATTTAATAAAAATCTTATATATAATACATTAAGAACTTTCATGTACAGACACAATAGTGCCACACCACCATAAATCAGATAATGGCAAGCGAAAAGGCCTGGAAAAAGGCAACAGTCAAGGGTATGCCGGAGTTAAAAGGACGGAAGGGGACAGAGAAAAAGGATAAGAAAAAACAGTAAGAGAAAAAAGAGAAGATAAAAAGAATAAGAGAAACGAAACAAACAAATGGTCACAAGAGAACAAAAATAAGCAATAAGCCAAAACGAAACACAAACATAAAGATAGAGAAGTCTTGCTGAGACTATACGTGTGCCCCGGCTAAAGCTTAAAAATTAATCTGAGCTATGTTATGTTATGTTATATACTCTTATAACGCGCACAGCTACTCCGAGGAGTCTCCCAGCGTCAGTCCAGGAGGAGTCAGTCTGTCCTGTGCATGGACCGCCCCCCCTCCTCAGAGCATCTGACTCAGGGATGGACAAGGCAGACAGAACTAGGGCCAGTCACTGCACACAGGAGGCCTGTGCACGGACACCCCCTCAACCCCCCCCCCGAGCATCTGACTCAGTGATGGACAAGGCAGACTGGACTAGGGCCAGTCACTGCACACAAGGGGCTTGTCCCCCCCCTCCTCAGAGCAGGGATGGACAAGGCAGAAAGGACTAGGGCCAGTCACTGCACACAGGAGGCCAGTGCACGGACCCCCCCCCCCCGAGAGCACCTGACTCAGGGATGGACAAGGCAGACAGGACTAGGCCCGGTCACTGCACACAAGAGACCTGTGCACGGACCCCCCCCCCCCTCCTCAAGGCAGACAGGACTAGGGCCAGTCACTGCACACAAGGGGCTTGTCCCCCCCCCCTCAGAGCAGGGATGGACAAGGCAGAAAGGACTAGGGCCAGTCATTGCACACAGGAGGCCAGTGCACGGACCCCCCCCCAGAGCATCTGACTCAGGGATGGACAAGGCAGACAGGACTAGGCCCGGTCACTGCACACAAGAGACCTGTGCACGGACCCCCCCCTCCTCAAGGCAGACAGGACTAGGGCCAGTCACTGCACACAGGAGGCCTGTGCACAGACACCCCCCCCCCCCCCCAGAGCATCTGACTCAGGGATGGACAAGGCAGACAGGACTAGGGCCGGTGCTTCAGAATCCTTGTCTCAGCATCCCCCCCCCCCCCCCACACACACACACACGTAGAGCAGCTAATTGAGAAGCTTTCTGTCCTGGCTAAAGATTTAAACTCACCTATTGATCACATTTCCAAGTATCTGCTCACAAAAGCTGTGACTTTCAGTAAAGGAGGAGGGCGGGGCTCTGACACCAGGGGGGCTTCTCTGATGCTTCAGGTTCGATACCAGCCTCTTCAGCACTTGAGGAAATCTTTGGAAAGCAATAAGGTGGGATGGGGAATGATTTTATGACAGAGTATCCATATTTATATGTGCGTGCGTGCGTGTGTGCTTGCGTGTGTGCGTACATGCGTGCGTGTGTGACATAAGGCAGTGAAAATAAACGTCAACCTGTAGCACGTTACTTGGAGCAGCGCAGTCACGTTGCAAGTTCCACTTTATTTCCACGGAGCAGCCAAACCGACATCAGACAAACCCTGCTCACCGCCTCACCGTTGACATGTAACACGAGCTTTACACAAGACAGTCACGAAGCAGGACCAGTCTGACTACCGGGTGCCGAGCTGGGGGCTGATTTCACTGCTGTGGGAGCTGATTTCACTGCACTGGGGGCTGATTTCACTGCGGTGGGGGCTGATTTCACTGTGGTGGGGGCTGATTTCACTGTGGTGGGGGCTGATTTCACTGCACTGGGGGCTGATTTCACTGCGGTGGGGGCTGATTTCACTGTGGTGGGGGCTGATTTCGTTCATGGAGCCCTGCGTGTGCTTCGAAAGAATGAAAGCAAAACGAATTTCGTTCAGTACACGCAGGTCCCCATCAACGAAATCAGCTCCAGCTCAGCAGCATTCCTAACTGCCCAGTAGCCAGTCCGGCCCTGTCACGCAGCCTTTTCAGTGTGGTTTTGCCTTACAGCAAGAATGTAAAGCCTCGTATCCTGGCTTTGTTTAAATATACAAGAAAAAATCCCCTGGCATAAGATACATATGCAGATGTTCAGTATAATGTGTACAGGGAAGGTGCGTTCTACCCACTCGAGGCTCCTTCAGGTGCGCCACGGCCCCTCCCCACAGCCAACAATGGTAATAAACAGCATAAGACACTCTGTCCGTCTCCTCGTTTGTATGTATGCTTAAATCTGAGCTACCATCCCAGTTCTGTTTTTTTCATAACTTTGATGACATCAGACAAAACTGCACAAAACCTTCCAACCCAAAGTCCCAGTCCCTCACTGTAGGCTCTTCATGGCAAGTTTTTTGCAGATCCATAAATCAGGGATAAAAAAAGGGAGGCTCTTAAAAGTGCCATTTCCCATTTTAATTCACACAGGAATATTTACTCCTCACTACAAACAACAAACGGACGGACGGACGGACGGAAGGAGGGAGGGAGGGATGGATGGATGGACGGACAGGGAGGGATGGATGGATGGATGGACAGACACATAGACAGACAGATGGACAGACAGATGGACAGACAGATGATGGTCGGGCTGGAATGTGAGGATGCGAGGGTGAGCCTGTGCCTTCCATTTCGAATTGCCTATCTTTTTAGGTTTTGTGGTGGCGATTTAGGAATTGATGGACGGGGTTCAGTCCGTCAGGGGGGTGCAGGGTGTTTCCGCCGCCATCCTGATGTTAGTCCACCTGGCAGATTTAGAGATGCCGCTGGACCAGTGCTCACCTCTGTAGCTTGAAAGAAATCCCATATAGTTTAGGAGTGCTTGGTGTGGAGAAGCACAAACTCAGAGTTGAAAAAGAAGCAGCATAGTTGGGAGTTTTCATTAATAATAAGAATCCATTTCTACCCAATGCAACCCTTTTGCAACATTAATCTATGCTCCAATGTATACTTTGCAGGGTGTATACACGGCAGCTTCTGTGATGGAAGTTAATATCTCACTGTTCTATATTATGACTTTAAGTTATAAATTGCAAGTAACTAAAGGATGTCTCTTTTAAAAGCAGTAACCTCCTGATCTATTTACATTATATACACTCTGCAATCTACATGGTAATCGTTCTTTGCAGCGGGCTCATTAACCCTCTGCGCTACCTTTACATAAGTCAAAGCATCAACTATAAAAAAAACTCCAATCTCTCTCCAGGAAGAACATTAATCACAGGAGTTAACGACCTTTTTGTGATGCCTGGTAATTGCCAGAGGAAAGGAACACTGCAGCAGGTGCTTTAAAAACATAGGGGCATATTACCAAGCAATAGCGATAATTATCGCTATTGCTTGGTTAGAGACAACATTTTACCAATGAGCTGCGGGTATTTATATCGCAGATAAACCTTGGTATTACCAAGGTTTATCGCAAATGCGATAAAAAACGGCCGCAATGCATGAATATCGCTGAAAAGTCCGCGATATTCATGCATTACCGAGCTAATGCTCTTAGCCATGTTATCCACCTACCATTGGATAACATGGCTAAGAACTGCTCAGGGGCAGGTGTTAGCTTTTGGAGATATTCGCGCTTAGCGCGAATATCTCCAAAAGTTGGTAATAGGAGATAGCGATGTTAGCGACTGTTTCCAGTCGCCAACATCTTGGCACGCCCACTTTGCATATCATTAGTGATAAATATCACTGACATGCAAAGTGGGGCCCAAGATGGTCGCTATCTCCTACTAGCTGTCGCTAACTGGTGTTAGCGACAGCTAGGTAATAGGGAGATAATTTTATCTCCGCTTTCTTGGCTTTTAAAGCCAAAAAAGCGGAGATAAACCCCCTTGATAATATGCCCCATAATAACGTTGCAAACACAACGCCCCCTAGGCAGCCAGCACCCGGTGCGGTGGCACCGGTCGCACCGCCCTAGAGCCAGCCCTGTGTGTAGGCTCCAAGAGTATGCAGTAGTAGGCGCTGTATAAATAACTTCTGCCAGTGAGTGGTAATGCCATCTTAGCACTTAATTTGTAAAATGATAATGTCACAGTAAGTGCAGCATCATTTATCTTTAAATACATAATATACTCAATTACTTGTCTTCTCTTTGCGCAGTTCAGCACATCCTGTCACACACTTTGCTCCTGTAATGTCGCATAATCGGACTGCCCCCGGATAACAAAAACACTTTGCATTTCAAGTGCCACAAATTGACAAGCGAGCGCTGAATAAAAATACGTTGTTATTGCTATAATGATATTGATAATGATATTAATGATATTGTAAAATGACAGATGTGGCTGACAGGCCCTTGGGGGCGTGGGGTGAGCTCTTCGTGCCACACGTGAACCCTGTTCTCTGACACTCAGCTCTGGCGCCTAGGCACTCTAGGCCTCTAGGCACACCAGCAGTGATGGTGCATCAGTTGTGGTACCTCAGGGGCCTGGAATAAGATAAAGCACCCCCGGAAGAAGCCCTCCCTGGCAAGCAGTGACGGGAAGCCTGGGCCACCAAGGGCCATGGCTTTATGTACACGTGTGAGAAGTAGGACCTTTCCACCTCCCACAGGTGTGAGAAGTAGGACCTTTTCACCTCCCACAGGTGTGAGAGGTAGGACCTTACCACCTCCCACAGGTGTGAGAAGTAGGACCTTCCCACCTCCCACAGGTGTGAGAAGTAGGACCTTTTCACCTCCCACAGGTGTGAGAGGTAGGACCTTACCACCTCCCACAGGTGTGAGAGGTAGGACCTTCCCACCTCCCACAGGTGTGAGAAGTAGGACCCTCCCACCTCCCACAGGTGTGAGAAGTAGGACCCTCCCACCTCCCACAGGTGTGAGAAGTAGGACCCTCCCACCTCCCACGGGTGTGAGAAGTAGGACCTTCCCACCTCCCACAGGTGTGAGAAGTAGGACCTTTTCACCTCCCACAGGTGTGAGAGGTAGGACCTTACCACCTCCCACAGGTGTGAGGATTAGACCTTCCCACCTCCCACGGGTGTGAGAAGTAGGACCTTTTCACCTCCCACAGGTGTGAGAAGTAGGACCTTTTCACCTCCCACAGGTGTGAGAGGTAGGACCTTACCACCTCCCACAGGTGTGAGAAGTAGGACCTTCCCACCTCCCACAGGTGTGAGAAGTAGGACCTTCCTACCTCCCACAGGTGTGAGAAGTAGGACCTTTTCACCTCCCACAGGTGTGAGAGGTAGGACCTTACCACCTCCCACAGGTGTGAGAAGTAGGACCTTTCCACTTCACACATGTGTGAGAAGTAGGACCTTTTCACCTCCCACAGGTGTGAGAAGTAGGACCTTTTCAACTCCCACAGGTGTGAGAAGTAGGAACTTCCCACCTCCCACAGGTGTGAGAAGTAGGACCTTCCCACCTCCCACAGGTGTGAGAAGTAGGACCTTTTCACCTCCCACAGGTGTGAGAGGTAGTACCTTACCACCTCCCACAGGTGTGAGGATTAGACCTTCCCACCTCCCACGGGTGTGAGAAGTAGGACCTTTTCACCTCCCACAGGTGTGAGAAGTAGGACCTTTTCACCTCCCACAGGTGTGAGAGGTAGGACCTTACCACCTCCCACAGGTGTGAGAAGTAGGACCTTCCCACCTCCCACAGGTGTGAGAAGTAGGACCTTCCCACCTCCCACAGGTGTGAGAAGTAGGACCTTTTCACCTCCCACAGGTGTGAGAGGTAGGACCTTACCACCTCCCACAGGTGTGAGAAGTAGGACCTTTCCACTTCACACAGGTGTGAGAAGTAGGACCTTTTCAACTCCCACAGGTGTGAGAAGGAGGACCTTCCCACCTCCCACAGGTGTAAGAAGTAGGACCTTCCCACCTCCCACAGGTGTGAGAAGTAGGACCTTTCTACCTCACACAGGTGTGAGAAGTAGGACCTTTCTACCTCACACAGGTGTGAGAAGTAGGACCTTCCCACCTCCCACAGGAGTGAGAAGTAGGACCTTTCTACCTCACACAGGTGTGAGAAGTCGGACCTTTTCACCTCCCACAGGTGTGAGTAGTAGGACCTTTTCACCTCCCACAGGTGTGAGAAGTAGGACCTTCCCACCTCCCACAGGTGTGAGAAGTAGGACCTTCCCACCTCCCACAGGTGTGAGGATTGGACCTTTCCACCTCCGACAGGTGTAAAAAGTAGGACTTTTCCACCTCCCACGGGTGTGAGGATTGGACCTTTCCACCTCCGACAGGTGTAAAAAGTAGGACCTTTCCACTTCACACAGGTGTGAGGATTGGACCTTTCCACCTCCGACAGGTGTAAAAAGTAGGACCTTTCCACTTCACACAGGTGTGAGGAGTGAACCTTCCCACCTCCCACAGGTAGGACGTAGGAAGTAGGACCTTTCCACCTCGCACAGGTGTGAGAAGTATGACCTTCCCACCTCACACAGGTGGGAGAAGTAGGATCTTTCCACCTCCCACAGGTGTGAGAAGTAGGACCTTCCCACCTCCCACAGGTGTGAGAAGTAGGACCTTCCCACCTCCCACAGGTGTGAGGATTGGACCTTTCCCACTCCGACAGGTGTAAAAAGTAGAATTTTTCCACCTCCCACGGGTGTGAGGATTGGACCTTTCCACCTCCGACAGGTGTAAAAAGTAGGACCTTTCCACTTCACACAGGTGTGAGGATTGGACCTTTCCACCTCCGACAGGTGTAAAAAGTAGGACCTTTCCACTTCACACAGGTGTGAGGAGTGAACCTTCCCACCTCCCACAGGTAGGACGTAGGAAGTAGGACCTTTCCACCTCGCACAAGTGTGAGAAGTATGACCTTTCCACCTCCCACAGGTGTGAGAAGTATGACCTTCCCACCTCGCACAGGTGTGAGAAGTAGGACCTTTCCACCTCGCACAGGTGTGAGAAGTAGGACCTTTCCACCTCCCACAGGTGTGAGAAGTAGGACCTTCCCACCTCCCACAGGTGTGAGAAGTAGGACCTTCCCACCTCCCACAGGTGTGAGAAGTAGGACCTTCCCACCTCCCACAGGTGTGAGAAGTAGGACCTTCCCACCTCCCACAGGTGTGAGGATTGGACCTTTCCCACTCCGACAGGTGTAAAAAGTAGAATTTTTCCACCTCCCACGGGTGTGAGGATTGGACCTTTCCACCTCCGACAGGTGTAAAAAGTAGGACCTTTCCACTTCACACAGGTGTGAGGATTGGACCTTTCCACCTCCGACAGGTGTAAAAAGTAGGACCTTTCCACTTCACACAGGTGTGAGGAGTGAACCTTCCCACCTCCCACAGGTAGGACGTAGGAAGTAGGACCTTTCCACCTCGCACAAGTGTGAGAAGTATGACCTTCCCACCTCCCACAGGTGTGAGAAGTATGACCTTCCCACCTCGCACAGGTGTGAGAAGTAGGACCTTTCCACCTCGCACAGGTGTGAGAAGTAGGACCTTTCCACCTCCCACAGGTGTGAGAAGAAGGACCTTTCCACCTCCCACAGGTGTGAGAAGAAGGACCTTTCCACCTCGCACAGGTGTGAGAAGTAGGACCTTTCCACCTCCCACAGGTGTGAGAAGTAAGACCTTCCCACCTCCCACAGGTGTGAGAAGTGGGGCCTTTCCACCCCCCACAGGTGTGAGAAGTAGGACCTTTCCACCTCTCTCGATACACTTTTTAACATTGCCAAATTCACAGTTGGTAAAAAAAAAAAGTTTTAAAGCATGTGAAAGATCTGGCCAACAAGTGGGATTTGGTGGAAAATCAAATCTGTAATACCTAGATTTGGGTGGAGACATCTTGCCCAAAACGTACTTGTGGGGAAATTCTCCAAATAAATCAAGTTACAGACAATTTAACCTGCTACTGAAGTTTTATTTAGTTGATTAACCTCATAAGTTTGTAAACGTGCTAAGTTTTACCTGTTCACCTAGCCTTGTGGATGGAACCATGATTTCATCCGCCTCGAGTTGGTTTTACGCACCAATCCCCATCTGGACTTGAGGTGACCAGTGGAAGGTGCACATCAGGAGGCTGATACCTCCTTTAAGGAGTAGTGTGTCAATGGCCAAAGGCACAGGGTGGTGCTTTACAAATTTAAAAAAAAAGTTTATACTTAAATGCATGAATAATTAAATCCGTTACAATGAATAGAGTAAGTAAGTAAAATTTATTTGCACAATTAATTAAAATCATTGCAATATACACACTCGGAATTGACCGTTAAAAAAAAAAAGGAATATTCAAGTCTATTAAGAGAACAATCAGATTATTGGTTAAAACAGAAGGGGAGATGTGGCACTTTAGTGGAATAGAGCTCAGACTTGGTCAGATGGTAAGATCAAGGAGTTAATTTCTGTGATAAACTTTACAAAGCGTGTTGCCATCTGCGGTGAGTCTCCCCTCATGCATGCATCGAGTGCTTCTTGGCATGTCCTGATATTAAGAACAATAAAAATTGGGTGCAGCCAGAAAGTTCTTTTGGCTCGTAGGCATTGGCAAATGCACAAAATGTGAATGAGATTTTCCTCTTCCCGATTGCAACAGCGACATTGGGAAGAAGCTTCTTTCTTGTATCCTTGGCCGAACTTATATGCCTTCAGCGGAATTAAGCCAAAGCGGAGCCTCATTAATTGAAGTTTTATATGAGGTTTCATGGAGGATGCAAGATAGGGCGGTAAAGTTTCCGGGGCATATAGTTTAGATGCCCAGGAGCCATGAAAGAGCTGAAGTACCTGTTGCGTGTCGAGGTCATTTGATATGATTTTTGCTTGCTTGGTTAAAAGCTTCGATTTTGCCTCAATGGGCAACGGAGTTGACCATATGTCCTTTGCTTTAAGGGATTCGAGGCAGAATGTCAAATATTTGTTCCACAATGTTTTGGGGTTGCTGAGCAATGACCATATGCAGCTCTTTAAAGTGTGAGGGCCTGCTTGTTTTGTTTTTAAGAAATAGATGATATATCTTGCACTCATAATCCATCACTGGGAAGATAGAGAAAATTCTTTCCGAATTTGGGCATGGGAGGTCGAGTTTGGCAATCCAAAAACCCTGCGGTAGCATGACGATTGCGCTCTATCCAACCAATCATTAATTTTGTCCTTAAGATTATTGCGCCGAAAGAGATTGTAGGAAGGAATTTTGCAGGAATCAATTTTATTACCGGGACTAAGTCCTGAGAGTGCAAAGCGTTCTTCGTTCTTATAAAAGCCCCCTCCAGGCTACGAGCGACTGCCTGCATTTCAGTTGTATGCATAGAAGATCTCCCTTTGTGATCGATCCAAACACCCAGATACTTGTATGCGGTGACATTTTCCAGTGGCTTCCCTTTGAGGAACCACGTGGTCTTTTTTATTTTCGCAGGAGATATTGCCATTGCTTTGGTTTTTGTAACGTTTATCTCTAACATATTGTAATTACAGTACAGGGCGAGGGAATCAAACAGTCTTTGAAGGCCCACTTGAGTTTGGTCTAAGAGAATGGTGTTGTCTGCGTATTGCAGAGTTTGAATTTTCCTTTGAGCAATACCAGGAGGAAAGGCTCTGGAGCGAGACAGCCATTCCGGGAGGTCTGCAAGGTATAAATTAAAAAGTAGTGGTGCAAGAGTGCACCCTTGTTTTAGACCTCTGCTAGTATAAATTTTATTAGAGGCGGACCATCTCGATGTAACTCTTACTTTAACCCAAGTGTCAGTGTGTAGGGCTATTAATGCTTTCAATAGCGGCCAAGGGAGGCCCCATCTTGCTAATTTTTCCCAAAGTTTAGATCGGCTCACGCTATCGAAGGCTTTACGAAAAGCGATAAAACCCAAGTATATCGATTTGCCTTTTGCAGCTAGGGTTGTTTCCATCAGGTGGGCTATACAGATCAGATTGTCTTCGATATGACTGCCTCTCTGGAAACCAGTTTGGGTGAATGGGATTAAATTGTTATTTTCCACCCACTTTGTAAGTGCTGTTAAAAGGACACTAGCGTATGCCTTCCCGTCCACATCGAGGAGGGCTATCATCCGGTAATTGTTGGGGTTGGACCGTGAACCTTTTTTGTGAAAGGGAACAAGAAGTGATCCTTGCCAAGAGGCCGGGATAAGGCCTCCCAGTGTTGCGGCCTCGAAAAGCGTAGTCAGTATCGAGGCCCATTTCTGGGCGGAGGCTTTGAATACATTGGGTCCGGGGGCACCGCCTGAATGCATTTTCTTTATTATTCCTGTTATTTCGACTGTTGTTATCTTAACGGGGGGGATATCTCATCCTGGGGGATTAGTTAAGAGAGGGTGGTCAGGCTACTGATATTTGAAGCGTGCAATGCTATATAAAGTGTTTTGACATAGGACTCCCACTCAGCAGGAGAGATATTGGTTGCGGTAGGAGGTTTAAAGGCTTTGGTGGCCTTGTTTACCCAGTTCCAAAATTTCCTTTGATCTTTAGATTTTATGATCTCAAAAGCTGTTGCCCAGTAGAACTCTTCTTCCAGTTTCTTTAGAAGGAACCTGGCCTTCCTGTATTCTTTTCTGGCGGATGATATGTCGCTCTTCAGAGATGTATATTCACTTTCGTTGTTCGCGTTGGTTCGTTGCAACTTATTTAGTATGCGCTTTGTAGTGATTATGTGTTGTTTTTGCTGTAACAGGGTAGTTGGAGCGGGAAGGTCCTTCGAAAGGCTATTTATTGGTTTTGAAGCTAATTCATTGTTAGACCCGGCTTCCTGGGCACCAGGCCACTCAGGGGTAACTGCGCTCCAATCGCATCAACTGGAGTGTTCCCTCACTGGTGTCCTGGGGCCTCAGTACTAAGGGTCCCAAAACTGGATAACCAAGTACTCCTCTCCAGCACTTGACTCTCTCAGGGTAGCAAGACAGAGCAGTCCAAGGCTTACTCAAGGAGGTGAGGTGGGGTTAGACATTCAGAATACAGTGTAAACCGTACAACCAGCTGATAAACTCAATGTCCAGTCAGTGCTTTACTTTTTATAAAAGAAAAGTACTTTAATACACATAAGATAATTACTCTACACATAAAACTAGGATAAACAGTGAAAACCAGAAGTCTCTACAACCTTCTGGGACAGAGTTCTGACCCCAAACAGTATTATAGCGCCTAGACGCCAAGCACTATAAAAACACAGTTAACATGAAAACACAGGGCTGTTCTCATTCACTAGAGCCTTGATACCAAACTTTGGATTGAAAGGATATAGTTTCAGCATATGATGTGAAGTCAAATGTTCGTGATGAGCCCCATAACCCCCCACCCAAAGCAACAGAAGTGCCCTCCCATTGTGAGTGAGGACACCGCTCTAGTGGTGTCAGGGATCTGATCACAAGTGCCGGATGTCTTGGCATAGTTTACTGGAGTCCCACTAGTCCAGTAGCCACTGACTAGCTGTAGGAGGGTAGTGGCTGGACAGAGTGCCAGTTCACCCTGATACCCTCAGAGTTCACAAAAAGAAAGGTGGGGGTCTGCTTCACTGGCCTCTCTTCCCAGTTACTGCTTGTACAGGCTCCCACAGCGCAAGGGAGGAGCCTAGAGGGGATTTGATCTCACCTTCAAAGACTAGAATCAAGCATCCTCCTCTCTGGCTCTCGTCATGTGCTGCAAGCTTCTTTCCACCAGCCTCTGTGATGTGCTGTAAGCTTCCTTTCCACACAGGGTGATGTGCCGCAAGCTTCCTTTCCACACCATGGGCAGCTGTCTGTAATTTCCTTGGTCCAAAGCGAACGCTCCTCCAAGCCTCACAAAACAGCTGGTCCTTAATGTTGCTGTTGCCTTCCTTCCAGACCGCAGTGAACAGTCTTATCTCCTGTCTTCACACCGCGGGGTCCGTGCCTGGCTATCTTCTCTGTCATAGACCAGTCTTTGAACAACAGCTGACCACTCAGGCCAGACGTTTATCACCTCTGAGTGATAGGCTCATCCAATCAGAGGGTCTGCTACTTTTTGCATCCTGAATACACCTCCAATCACAGACCATTCACCGCGTGTTCAATGCATGGGTAAAGCATGTAGCAGGTCCTGTTCTGGTATCAGGCTGCGCAACCCCCTAGAGAGGAATTTTAATTAACTCCAACCCAGGAGGCCCTGACCAGTGGGGGAGGGTCCTCTCCACACAGTTAGTGCAGCTAAACCCAGATAAGAGCAGAGTGTCTACCCCAGCCCACAAGGCCTTTCTAAGGAAATAGGGAGGGGCACGGGGGAGCTGGGATGTCCAGCAGGACAGCTCGCATTCCTCACACTGGCTCAAATCCCCATTCTTCCCCTGTACACCCACGGGCTCTCAAACACACATCAGTCAGACAAAGGCAACAGGCCCACAGGCATGGCAAACTGCACAGACTTGCTCAGGAGGGTGCCTAGGGACTCACCCCTCCTGACTATAGATTTATTGCTGCCACCACTGTCAGTCTACCACAGCCTTAATAGAGAGGGCAGTAGCCACTCTCTGAAAAATAGGGGTGCACTAGGCATGCCCCCTCGACTTCAGAGCCAAGCTCTAGGGTCTCAATACATGTAAACAGGGAGACCCTCAGTGGACATGTATGATTGTCATGCTCACTGAGGTAGGGATCTGGAAACTATACAGTAGCTTTTGAGTGACTTGCCTGGAGATTAGCATAAGGCAGGGGAAGCACTCTCTCCAGAGACATGCAGGAGACTTCCCGTCCCAACATTCATCTACAAAATTAGTGAGTATAATTCCCCAAGAGGATGCTGTCAAGTGACTAATGCCAGCCGAAGCCCATTTGGACATGAGGTTGTCCACTTCCGCTTCTATTACTTCCCGCTTTCCCTCAGACCATCTCAGATTTCTTACACTCTGTAGGTTTGATTCCGTTCCAATCAGGGGAATATTCGGGCGGTGTAGCTGTCTAAGGGCAATCTTGCACGTTATGATGGCATGATCACTATCTGGAGATGGTGTTACCAAAAACTGATGTACCAGGTGAAGGGCAGTAAGTGATATCCATATATAGTCTAAGGTGGCCTGAATGAATGAATGGACATTTTAGCTGAAACTACAGCGATTTCCTGATTTCTTTCCAGCCTCTTAATCTGCTCTGTGAGCCCCTGTCCCCTCTCCCTCCCTCTTGAAAGACGGCGAAAGCCCCTCATTCTTGCGTCTAAAATGGCTGTCTTCTCTCCAGATGTCACGCATTGGGCGTGATGTCGACCTTGGACACATCCTTTAGTTTAAGAAGAATGTATCGAGCCTCGCGTTCCACGGATCCTGGGAGCTGTTCTCTGGCGCTTTGTACATCTGACCTGCATACTTACAGTGACAAAAGCAATCAACTGAGCCTTCCATGCTCTGCTAAAACAGAGAAACAAAGCGCATTTCTTGGAAGAAACGCCCGATTTTGGGGGAAGAAATGGCCTGGCTGATTGAACTACTCGAGGGAGGCAGTTAGTACATAAATTATTTATTGCACACTGTTGTAAGAAAACTGTAAAGCCTTTTCCATTCGATCAAACTGCCAGTACCTTGCAAAAACAATTTATCAAGCTGTGATGTACAATGTGGGAGAGTGGACATGTTGAAGGAGATTCCAGGGCTCCCGGGTCAGGCCCCGCCTTCTCCGTTCCAGCTGTCAAACTATGGAAATCAAACGTAAATCCGGGTCCGTGGAGCTGTTATAGAGATGCGGGTGCCACACGGGAAAATCCACACATATATTCAATTCAATACCTACCTAGTATAATAGGACGGTGCTGTAGGGTAGAGGGAATCACCAATCCACCTAAAACGTGGCCTGGGCCAACAACACATCGCAAACACATGGAACTCCCTCCCCACCCACCTACGGCTGACCCAGGACCATCTCTCCTTCAGGAAACAACTCAAGACCTGGCTGTTCGAGAAGTAGCGACTCCCCCTCCCCCCAGCGCCTTGAGACCTAGCGGGTGAGTAGTGCTCTTTACAAATTTGCTGATTGATTGATTGATTGAAACACAATCCCAACACATGTTTGGAATGAATAATAAATACTTGTTAGAGTACACACCATTTTCAATCTTGTTACATTCCTCTTTTCCTTATGTTTTTTCTTTTTCTGTAAGTTTGTTGAATTCTTAGCCAGCCATCACCTGTTTTTCGTCGCTAAAGGGGAATTTGTCCCCCAACTTTTTCAAGGCTTAATCATCAGGTAATTAAACTTCCAATCCGAATATTAATGCTGCAAGTTATCCATTTTCAGTTAACCAGCACACGTGTGCAGTAAAGTACATCTCCAACCTAACAGTATGTACCATCTGTGGCCTGTCTGCTCATCAGGGCCGGACTGGCCTCAGCGGGCTTCGGGCCTTTCCCCGGGAGGCTGGGAGGGAGGGGGCCGGTTTTGGAGCGGAGGGGGCCTGTGTGCTCGACGCACCTCTGATTAACTCAAGGTACCTCATAGAAACTCCAGGAAATGCCCGGAACCGTTTCCTGAGAGCACATGGCCCATCCGAACACCCAAACCTACCAGCAGTAACCCACACTAACCAGACGCCACCTGACTAACCATTATCTGTGGACCCGCAGCGGCATACTACCCACTGTAAAGCGCACCAGCGCCTTGCCGGTGGCTGTAAACGCTTGATAGATGCAATTACAATTAGGTCTGGGCGTAAATTTCGTTCCGCTCGTGGAATTTGTGATATTTTGACATTTTTGCATTCTGCAGAGAGCGCAAAAATGTAAAAACTTTCGCAATCGTCCGCGAAACAGAAGTAATTTCTTGTTCGCGCTTCATAAATGCGTTCTCGCGCGTGCGGTAGCGACCTACCGGGTCCCTGCATTCGCTGACGAGTTATCCTATCCATTCACGTGCACCACAAGATGTTGGATTGTTGGTAGCAGTCATGCTACCCACGAGAGTTTGTGATCGCGAACACGTCATTTGACCCGAAACAGGAAATAAACTTCGCAAGCCCATTAGTTACCGGATGGGCAAGTTGGAGATAAATTTCCCCGCAAGCACGGAAAAACACATCGCGAACGGGCGGGAAAAGCAATCTCCGCATCTTCGCGAAACTTCCGCGTGCTCGTGGAGATTTTGAGCAATTTCGCAATAATTTGCGAAAGTCAATTTCGCAAATTTCGCCCACCCCTAATTAAAAGGTTTTTGAGATAGGGTGAGTTGGAGGCCGCCATGATGCACAAAAGAGCGCGCGCTTCTAGGACTAACAGGGACCCAGATTTTGTGTTTAACATTTAATACCCAGGAGACACAAACTTAGCAAGCTGTCGCAACCTTCATCCTTCAGAGCACATGTTCAATACCCCCGGGGCTTCGAGGAGCCTGGCGCCCCCCCCCCCCCCCCCCCCCCCCCTCCTCGGAGAAACAGCCTCGTCTGTCCCCGGAAGAGAGACGGATGCTTTTAGGATGAAACCAAATTATCTCATCTCTGAAATAAAGAATGTGTCCGCAGCATTCTCCCCCCCCCCCCCCTTGCCCTGGCAGCCGCCGAATGCAAATCTGGGCTCATTGAGGGAAACTTCATCAGAAAAGCGCCTTAATTATGCAGCTGACATCAGTGCTCGGTGGTGGCAGAGAATCTGCCTTTTCACTCGGAAAATGAATGCAGCCGCCGCTGTCCGGAAGGGAAGGCCTTTATTTGCAGGTCCCCCAGCCGCATTGTGGAAAGATTTATATGAGGCGTGAAGCAAGGGACATGTTCGGAAGCCTGTGGGTGTGGGATTGCAAGAGGGGTGGGGGAAGGGGGAGGGGGAGTGTGTGTGTGGGGGGGGTTTATTCTCAGGCAACGCGGTGAGAATCTGGAACTCACTTCCACCTCAGCTCCGGACCACCGCCTCCTCCCAGGCCTTCAAAACTGACCTCAAAGCTCTCCTCCTCCAAATACACCTCTAAAAGTAATTCACGTCCTCTCTATTATCTGAAGGAAGACCTCCCATTACTGAAAACTCTATTCTCCATGACTATGGAAGTGCCTTCCCAGTGTGTTCTTGTGGTTGGAGTGTCTGCCATTTATTGCAGTACTACCCTTCTACCTGTGTTTGGTTCTCTTTTGTAACATGCACACGTCACTTTTCTCTTGTAACACACAGTTTGCTCCTCTTACATTTTGTTTGCTTTCGATACCTGCACAAGTGCCACCATTGCCTATGCAACATTTGTTCTTGTGTTTGAGCGTCTAACATGTATTGCAGTATTTTACCTATACTTGTACTTTGTACGCTTTTGTAACCTGCACACGTCACTTTTTCCTCCTGTAATGCACCGTTTGCTACCTCTTGTATTTGTTTGCTTACGATTGTCACTTTTGCCTCATGTAATGTAACGTTTGCTTTTGTAATTTGTTCACTTGTAATGTTCTCCTCATGTATCAGTTCTATTACTAGTGTGAAGCGCTCTGACACCTTCGGGTAAAGTCCGCGCTATATAAAAACGCATAAATATATGTGATGGGGCCATTTCCCGCCCTGTCGCACTTACGCCTGGCGCGGCTCGCTTGGCCTCTCTATGGCGGGGCTGTCAAGCCGAATGGATGAGTAATTCGAGTGTCAGTCACGTCCAGGGCCCCCTCTGCTTCTCTTGAGCACATAAACCATCCCTTGTCTCATTGTTTGCTTTGATGGCCTCCCTTGCCTCTGCTTGAGTAATGTCCCTAACCCTCTCCCCTCCATGTTTCTCCATCAGGGCCAAGGTGAAGAAAGGCGTGAATATACTCACCGTGAAAATCAGCGACCCTGAGCAGTGGGACGTGCAGCAGGAGATGGGCAATGGCGGGAAGCACTCAACCACGACTGTCACCTGCCAGCGGATGGCGCCCGCGTCCAGAAACAGGTAAGCAAGCGCGTTTATCCGCAGCGGGCCAGCGACACGCCAGGATGCGACTCGCTGCGTGGCTCCAAGGGCCTTCTACTTGACCAAGCGATTGAGCCTGAGATTGGGGTTCCGCGGCGAAGCCTGAGAGGTGCAGCGGCTGCGACTGATTGGAGCGTCACTTTCTATCCAATGAACTGAGCCTTGACTCAGCGCAGCGCTGGGGTGCTCTCGGGTAGCCATGAGCTAGATAAGAGTCAATTCAATTCAATTCAATTCAATGTCGCGCTTGGCTATGCCTGTCTATTGGAGGTGGGGTAAGCGACTAAGCGGCAGCGTCACATAAGTGATACGTATTGTCATACGGACTCAGGTCAGGAGGCCTAGGATAAAAGACTGGGGTCTCTTGTTGTTAAGTTTTATTTACTTGATGTAGCGTAGACTAGGGTTGGGCGGAACTCAGAGTTTCATTGCAGGGAATTCCATGGAGTTACAGACAAACTCAGTGGGATTCCGCGGAATTCTGCCAACGGGTGGAAAATTTGCAGCTTGCACTGCAATTAATTGCTGGTAGCATGAACTGCGCTGAAAAACAGCGCAAACTGCACTATGCATTTCGCAAGAGCATGCAGCCTTTGGAGTTCATTTTGCTGTCGCTCGAGTAGAAAATCTCCTCGAACGGCAGCAAATCTACTCGAATGGCAGCAAATCTACTCGAACTGCAGCAAATCTACTCAAACTGCAGCAAATCTACTCGAAGGGCTTCCCTCTGACCGTGACCACTTGAATCAGTGGTGACTGCTTGTGTTAGAAAATTGTACCCAGGGAGCCAAATGTCTGTCACGCTCGCCAGCTCGCGTATTCTAAAGCCCACACGGCAAGTTCTGGAATTCAGCCAGAACCATGCGTTAAAGAATAACACAGAGTGGCCAAAATTCCGCCAATTCCGTAAGCAGAATGGAACATTCCGCCCACCCCTAGCATACCAGTAGTCAATGAGCAGTGATGCAATTTTCAGAGACCATTTTAATTGCAACAGGTGCTCGCCATAGAATGAAGTTCCTTGTGTGTGGTCTAATTCAGATTACACTTTGGGACACCAACGTCATTGAGAGATCTGCCTGAGGAAAGTTCGGGCAGATATGGAGTGATGCTGGAGTGATGTCAAATGGTGCCCAAGTAGCATCAACAAATTATGCAACGCGATTTTTCCTTTTAGGGTTGTGGTTTTTAATACTTGACGGATTATATTTCCAGTATCAGGATGTATACTGCAATGACGTCAGAGCTATGTATTACGGACGTAAAGTACTTTAGAGTGGGCATTCATGGTTGATTAATCGCGTTGAAATAAAACTAACCGATTCACAAGATAAGTGGTTTTAGTTGACGATGCCAGGTCACTGGATATGGGATTCCTCCTCACGCCGATACCGTGTGTGCAACTGTTCATCCTTGCGTCTAATCCAAGTCCAAAGGTACCACATCCATCCACTGAGGACAGGGAGCACATGGCTCCCTTCCAGGAGGATGGATGAATGAGAGAACCAATGGCTGACTGCTGAGAGAATGAGTGGGGGTTTTACTCAGCTCAGAGCCAGCACATGTGCTCACCTGGGGGGGAGGGGGTGTTCCATTTTCATGCAGTCACAATTGGGAGATAGAAAGTCAGGGGAAAAACACAAAAAAGTTCAATACAAAACAGGTCTGCAAATAAATCAGTTCAGTCAGTGGGTCAATCAATCAAACATTTAAAGAGCACGGCAAACCACCCCACGGGGTGTGGAGGCGCTGGCGGTCAGACGGGTGGACAGCGATGCAGGTCAGCATGCGGCAGCAAAGGTAAGAAGTGTTTTCACAAAGACAAGGGAACCCCGAAAGGTATGCCATAGGGACCTTGGGCAGTATCAATTTACAAAAAACAGTGGTCCCTACACGTGGACAAGATAACATACAAAAAACAATAATCATACACCTGACAAGTAGTATGTTTTTGTCCAAAAAACAAAACAAAAACAAAGGTAAGAAGGTCAACTACACACCGTGTCTAAGCGCTGCCCTGGGGCAGGATACCTACATCTGCACTGGTGCAGATCAGTTCGGCAGCAATCTTTGCCCAGGGAGACAAGACCGAGCAGAAGATTTGCACCACCTGAGGGGCTCGTGGAAATGTTTCTATGCGCTGGGTCATAAGTACAAGCATCAGTGTAAGATCGCCCAGCCTCGGTGCATGGTTGTCGCTTGGGCCTCAGGTCCACGGGCACTCAGTGGGAGGTGTCTCTCAAGTCAGTCATATGCAGAGCGAAACATGTGTCAGTCTCTGACACTACCATGAGAAGAATTGAAGCTCTAACCTGGGATGGGTGGGAGGTTTCTTTCCAATCAGTGATATGTAGAGTGAAACACGTGTCAGTCTCTGACACAACAATGAGGAGAATTGAAGCTCTAACCTGGGATGGGTGGGAGGTTTCTTTCAAGTCAGTGATATGCAGAGCGAAACACGTGTCAGTCTCTGACACAACAATGAGGAGAATTGAAGCTCTAACCTGGGGTGGTTTAAAGAGGGAAGCTTTAAGGTGAACTAACTGGTAAGAGGAAGAACGAAAACCAAGTGAATGGATCCTCAAGTGAGTGACTCCCATAGGCAGGAAATCATTCGAGCTGAATTATAGGCAGAGAGTGAATCAATCCTTCTAACAGCCAGAAGCTGCAGGTCACTCTCATTCTCGTCATGGCTCAACGGTATTCTGTACATTGTGTCTGCTTTGGGATTCCATTCTTTCTACTTTGAAGACTCCAAAGAAGACAAAAAACGGCAGCTAGACCATTTCTAAACTTAACACAGGGAATAAATCACAACAGTCCTCCAAGCACCTCACTGGGTCCTCCAAGCACTTCACTGGAAGTCCTCCAAGCACCTCACTGGGTCCTCCAGGCACTTCACTGGAAGTCCTCCAAGCACTTCACTGGAAGTCCTCCAAGCACCTCACTGGGTCCTCCAAGCACTTCACTGGAAGTCCTCCAAGCACTTCACTGGAAGTCCTCCAAGCACTTCACTGGGTCCTCCAAGCACTTCACTGGAAGTCCTCCAAGCACTTCACTGGGTCCTCCAAGCACTTCACTGGGTCCTCCAAGCACTTCACTGTAATTCCTCAAAGGACTTCACCTGGTGTCCTCCAAGCACTTTAGTATGTCCTCCAAGCACTTCACTGGGTCATCCAAGCACTTCACTGGGTCATCCAAGCACTTCACTAGGTGTCCTACAAGCACTTCACTGGGTCCTCCAAGCACTTTAGTATGTCCTCCAAGCACTTCACTGGGTCATCCAAGCACTTCACTGGGTCATCCAAGCACTTCACTGGCTGTCCTACAAGCACTTCACTGGGTCCTCCAAGCACTTCACTGGGTGTCACCCAAGCACTTCACTGGGCGTCCTCCATGCACGTCACAGTGTCTTCCCTGAACTGTACTGGGTGCTCCAAGCACTTCACAGGGTGTCCTACAAGCACTTCACTGGGTCCTCCAAGCACTTCACTGGGTCCTCCAAGCACTTCACTGGGTGTCCTACAAGCACTTCACTGGGTGTCCTACAAGCACTTCACTGGGTGCCCTACAAACATTTCACTGGGTCACCCAAGCACTTCACTGGGTGCCCTACAAACATTTCACTGGGTCACCCAAGCACTTCACTGGGTGTCCTACAAGCACTTCACTGGGTCCTCCAAGCACTTCACTGGGTCCTCCAAGCACTTCACTGGGTGTCCTACAAGCACTTCACTGGGTGTCCTACAAGCACTTCACTGGGTCCTCCAAGCACTTCACTGGGTCCTCCAAGCACTTCACTGGGTGTCCTACAAGCACTTCACTGGGTGTCCTACAAGCACTTCACTGGGTGCCCTACAAACATTTCACTGGGTCCTCCAAGCACTTCACTGGGTGTCCTCCAAGCACTTCATCCTCCATGGACGTCACAGTGTCTTCCAAGCACTTCACTGGTTCCTTCAAGCGCTTCACTAGCTCCTTCTAGCCAGATGCTCCACCCTCAAGGCGCTCGTTGCGCTCACAGATATTCATGGCACAGGCCCATTGTTCATCCGGACTTACTCGTGTAAGAGACCCCCCGCCCCGCCTCCCCACTTTACTAATCTACTCCCCTAAAAGATGAAGGACCCCCCACCTTGGACCATGCTACCGTTCCACTAATGAAAGCAGCGCCTTGACGGGGCTCTGTAACACTATACAAATGTAACCAGACACTGCAGAGCAGGCGGGAGGCGATGAAACCTCCACCACAGACTGCTCGGGTTTCACTGTTTCTTAGAGATTTGAAGGGACCCCAGTTCTCTCAGTGGGAGCCTGTGGTTCAGGCCCTTTTTGTAAAAACAGGTACTCCAGGCCCTCTCACAGGCTGGCAGTTTTTCAGCAGACACAAGGACCCCAGACCTCTTCTGACTCAAGAGCACGAGTCCTGCAAGGACAGGTGCATTTAGGACTTTAGAATTAAAAAGATCCCCTTACCTGGTCCCGCCTTGCAGGGCCAGCTCTGTGCGCCAGATCCATGAAACCAGACACTGGGCTCAATGGCCATGGAACCCACCAGGGGTAAAAACCACAAGGGTGGGCAGGAGCTTTCTGCCCCTGGGGTGAGAAAATCACCCGAGTACAGGCAGATTCAACCCCTGGAGAAGCTGCCCGAAGCATGTCATGACCAGCCAGCGCCTGGATACCCTCATGGGTGACAAGTGGCACCCTACAAATCCACTGATGGATTGATTATTGATTATGACAGCGCTGTACCTAGGGGCGGCTGTAGGACAGCATACAATAATGACTGCATTTGTCCTTGTGTTTTAAGGACAGTGAGCATCAAGCTTGTTTTTAGGTCGAACCTGAGCAGCGCATTCACCACCAGGAGGCATGCAGCAGTGGAGTATGGCTTTGACGCCCCGCCCACTCTCCGCCAGTATTTTAATTGGCTTGTGTCACTGTCCTTCGTAAACACTGGCGTCCGATTCATTATGAGGCTTGTTAGTCTCTCCTTGGTACCGCCTTGTCTCCATTTGTTACCGCCCATAAGGACTGGAACTCTTACTGCTGTTGGTACATGGTCTTCGATATAAGTTTGTGAGCACTATTTTCCTTACTGCTCTTCCCGTATTCCACCCACAACATCATAGCACGCCGCACACTTACTGCAGTATTTACTTAAATTACTATGCGGTCCGCTTTAACAACAGCGTCCGCACTTATTCAATTATTTTATTTACGGCACGGTCCGCTTTCAGTTTAGCGGCCACGCCTATTTAATTAATTATTTTACAGGTGGCCATTTTCATATTTCATGTTAGTGGCCACGCTTATTTATTTTATTAATTAATAGCAAGGGCCGCTTTCACTTCGGCGGCCGCGCGGAACGTTTCTAAATGATTTTATTTTTGCTTTGTGTGAAAGTGCATCATATGCGCTTTCACTTTAATACTGTCCGTGCCCCTTTGTTCAGACGCTGCTCACTGTAACCTGAACACGGTGAGCACCGGCTAACAAAATGGGCGCTGCCAACATTAAAGTGCTCTCGCATTTGCCAGAGTTTGAGCTAATAGCATTACAAATAACAATGCCTTTCATATATGTGTTGGGTTTAAAACACATAAATAAAAGGCATTGTCATTTACAATGTCAATCGCTTAAAAGCTCGCAAAATCGAAACCGATTGCATTGAAAATGCTTGTTTGAGTTGGTGGCCTGGACACTGAGCTGTTTTCCTCCCTCAGTTTCTAACCTTCTATATCATGTACTGTTCTAGATTGTGTTGCTGTTTGTTTTACCTGTTTCTTCCTTTTTGACCACTTGCATAGCGCTCTGATAACCTCATGGGTCATGTATGCGCTTTATAAAACTTTATAAATAAATGCAAAATAAATAAATAAATAGCAACATCTGCCATGCACTTTCAGTCTGGCTCTGGACACCAGCTCACTCTGTGTTTGGGGTCTGTTTATTGAGGCGACTCACTCACTCACTCTACGGAACATCAGACAAGAGTCCTTCGAGCCTCCATAGAGCCAAAAAAACACGACTTTTAGTTACAGGAGCGGCGACATAATATACGCAAATTATTAGAGCTCTCTAATTGAATTTGCATAAATTCCAATTAAGCTACAGAAATAGTTAGTGCCTGATTATGCAAATTAAAGAGAATGTGTTAATTAGCATCAAGCACATTAGCCTATGCAAATACATCTGCATTGTGTAAGGAGGCGAGGCGGGCTGCGCGTGTTGACACTGTTGCGCTATACATTATCTTGTGAACACAACGATCAAAAACCGTGAACTGGTAGCCCAAAGCAAGTTTCAACCAAATGATTTACATTTTTTCATCATATTTACCCAACAAGAGCCCCCTGTGTTAGCAAACTCCAATAAGGTGTCTTTCTGCGCTGGAGTGGGGGAGACCTGGGGCTTCGTACCGGCACCAGCTGGGCGACTGTACTGTTAGGGGAGCCCCCGTAACACACTTACGATGTTGGTTATTTAATTATTCGTTCAATTCTAGGCTTTAATCACATCTTATGTTAACATCAGACACATCCCGGAGTCCTTGAGTCCCAAAGTTGCCCTGCAGGGGTGAGTGCTCCCCCCCTGGGAGACCTGATTCAATGTTCTGCACTTGGAATACCTGATATCTGACCCTTTTGCAGCTTTTCTTACACCTCTGATGTAATTACCACTTGGACCGGAATCCCCCAGGGTTACAGATCCGCAGGCAAGGACGGCTAAGTGCCCTACACGACCACGAGCTGATTAAAGGGGGTTTAATATGGATTTTGTAAGAGGAAGAGGGCAAATCCCAGGGTACCCTGCTGGCTGCGGTGATCAGTGGTCCCTACCCGGAAGTGTAATAGGGCAGGTCCCAGCGCTGCCCCGGAAGGGATCATTACAATTCATCTTTCACCTTCTTTGTGCAACTGAAAACCGTAATCATCTTGGCTGCAGCAAGCCGAAAATATTAATTAAATACCTTTCTACACGAGTGAAAAAACACTCCCATTAAAGGAAAGATGAAACAAAACCACATTATCTCTTTTTTTTACTATTTAAACTTTTTTTTTTAACAAGAATGCATTAGCAATTCTGCTACAGGGTTAGCATAGGTATCTCTTAACTGCTTCCTTTGTTACTCTTTATTAAAAACCAGCCCGGTGTTGGTTCAGTGGGGGCAAGTCTTGTCTGAACCCCACTTCCCTCCGTCCTTTTCTCCATCCTTCACTCTCTTGATTCTCACTTCTGAACAGCCAAGTCTTTGAAACTCTCTGCTGAGAACTAGCACCTGTAGGCATTTAAAGAGCAAATGTTGGGGTGGGTCTCCAGCCACTCTGCACCGCCAAACCCGTTCCTTCTCAACTCATTCTGCAGCAGACGTGACCGGGGGACCCTTCTGTGGATTATCATATCCATCCAGATGCAACTACCCCCTTCATCCTGCAGGATATGACGTGTTTCCAGCAGTTTCAGGGATCAAGAATATCTTTATGTCAGTGGGGGAGTTTGATAGAAAAACAAGTCCGTGTCGATGAACTCCTCTCAGTTCGTGGAGCTTGCAGAGATTTTCGCGCTCCGCAGAGCATGTCGACTCAAAAAATAGTGGAGCGTTGTTTTTATTTCCTCGCTGCACTCTCCAATGTGAAGGTGGTGAGTGCAAGCGAGGAAAATCCATCTCCCGGTGAGATTTTTCCTCACTCTCGCTCCCCAACATCAAGTTGGAGAGCGCGACTGAGAAAAATCCACTTCCTGGTGAGATATCTCAGTGCGGGCATTTGGATTTCTCATTGCCTGCGATCACAGGTGGTCGCGACCGCTCACGTGGATAAACCTTCTGTTCGCCTTGAGAAAGTTGCCACTCAAGTAGAACATCTACTCGAACAGCAGAAAAGAATCAGTGCCCTCTTGCGCTACGCATGGCGCCATTCGCGTTGATTTTCCAGTGCAGGACAGTCAACCGGCGCTGAAAATCAACATGAAAAGGCATGACCATGCGCAATCCACCGCTTGTGGAATTCTGCGAAGCACGGCAGAGTTTTTGGGTCACTCGCGGAACTCCTCCAACTTCACCCAGGCTTATAGAAAACCTTGTGAACTCTGCTCTGCAAAAGATAATTAACTCATTTACTTTTTATTTACTCCTTTTATAGGACATTGACCATCACATTCAAAGTTTGGCAGTGATCTTAGCATCAATGTCTCTTCACGTCATAACATCTCTAATGCCATTCGATGTAAACTCACTGAATTGATAAAGGAGGGGTTTGTGAAAGGAAAAAGGTACATTCCATCGCCCCCTCCTGTTGAAAGCGAGCACTGTGACGTACCCCGCATTGGACTAGGGCAAGTGTTAATGTTGCTTAGAAATCGCTCATCATCTTATGTTACTAAGTCTGTTTTTAACTGGTCAATGTCAGGCTAAGATCTCATAAAGAGGCGGAAGAAGAAACCCACTGCCCAGTAAAAACGGGGCGTAGACCCGTAAAATGGCAGATCATCTTTAAGCTGAGCCGTCTCAAATGCACTTCAATTGTTTGGGGGGTGACCTTGCTTTGAAGACCCTCATGGTACCAGGGACTGCCCCAGCAGGATCTGTGATAGATTCATTTTTTCTCTTCCCAGATCTGTTCGGTGGACAACCACAAGCTGGAGCATCTCGCAGAGGTGGAAAGACACCCGGCAGCATGTGTCCATAGACTCAGCTCTGTAGGAAGACTACACACAGGTCACGTATTCTGTAGAGCTCCTGTGTATTCCATAAAGGTTTTAAACATTACTAATAAAATGAGTCACCGGCCTGACCACTTCCTTCATCAATAACTTGGGGGCATATTTACAAGGGCTTTATCTCCGCTTTTTCGGCTATTAAAGCAAAAAAAGTGGAGATAAAATTATTTCCCTATTAACAAGGGTGCTAACATGCATAATCGCATTTGAGCACCCTTTTTACAACGCCTCCCTTTGCATGTCTAATGAGATGCAAAGAGGGTGTTACTGGGCGACCCCCAGATGGGCTAGCTTGCAAATATCGCTGATGTTCACATCGGGATATTTACAAGGCTGCCCCAGCATTTTAGCACATGTTAGTTTTGGAGAAAACCGCTGTTTTATCCAAAAACTAACGTCTGCCAAAATGCAGACTTACCTATCCGTAACATTGGGGTGGATTATGCTGATACGACCCTGTGGGTCGTATCAGCACAGTTATCGCCGTTTTGCAGGGAACATCGCTGGAAAACCAGCGATGTTACCTGCAAAACGGCGAAAACCTCGCTATCTCTGGAATTTTCATCGCCCTGGAGAAACGTGATGTTAATAACGCGCTACGAGGGCGATACATTCCAGAGATAGCCTGGGATAATAAAATTATCGCTAAGCACGGCCAGCGATAATTATCGCTGGCCGTTGATAATATGCCCCTTGTTCTCCATCCCATACGAACAACCTTCTCATGTTCTAAGGCTGCATCATCAATATTGCACAACACGTACTCAGAACCTTCCTTCTAGGGGGTTTCAACATCTGGGTTACTGTGCTCTGCAACAGTGATCTCAAGACATCACACTGCGCATGGACTGTCTTGACCCCCATCTCGCAATAGTGCAACCATTTCCCTCCAAGGCATCAACGTGGACCTTCTGTTCTCTATGGATCCAATTCTCACAATGTATCCTCCCAGGCTCTCCCCAGGCCTGACCGTGCCGTGGTCGGCTTCTTGATAAATGTTGATGAGCCCAGTCGATCTCCGGAACAGGAACCAGCGCTCCAAGGGATAGAGGTTTAGAATCCAACCAGTTCCGTTGCCCAAACTTTCTCATACGTAGAGGATCTGACAAATTTTCGCCTCTGAAATCCTCGCGACCTCTGGTGACAACAGAGCTTGACAACGGCATCCCGCACAGATAGCAAAGATTGAATGATTTACCGATGACATCACACGAACACAAAAGAGCCCAACCCTGCAAAGACACTGGTTGAGGTGTCAGCAATTTCCCAAATATAAAGCATGCCGGAGTCCGTTCCACGACTACACAACACCACGTGCAAAAAAAGGCCCTTACCCAGCACCAACAAGTGGCTTTGCCAAACTCCACCAGGAAACTGTTCCATTTCTAGAAGTAACTGATGTCTCCCAACCAAAGCAGTGCCTTCAAACCTACTTGACTGATCTCTGCAATGACTTTAATGTGAAACGAGAGACACAATCAAGGCAGATGTCTCAACATCGCAGACTCCACCTACCAACAACCTACCACGGCGTAAAAGTGTGGCTGACGCTGCTGCAAATGGCTCCGCGTCCAGTCTCAGGACACTTCCAAAACCAATTTCCTTTCAAAAATCATACCCCGGACACCAAGACTGAGGAGGTAGTGATCCTGGGCCTGACCACACTAACGCAACATGAAGGTTGTCTATCTGCGGTTCACCACACTGGCATTCAAGCCCACCTGCCTCACTCTTTACGGAGTGTGTTCTCTAAAACTCAGATGTACAGGGGTCACCACGACAAACAAAAATCCCAACATCTGCTCCAACTGCAGGTAGATTTCTGGCATATCCTGTGCTGCAAAGATGGGGAAACCCTGGGACCCACCTAAGGAAGGTGGAGCCACAGAACTCCGCAAAGTGCCAGAAAAAATCAGCCGCGCTTCACGGAGTTCCACCAGTGGCGTAGTCTGTTAAGTCACGCTGCTCGCACTGATTTTTAGCTCAGAGCGTTTGTCCTGTGCTGTAAAATTGGCACCAACGGCACTACGCTTCACGCCAGAGGACGCTGCTGCTTTCTGTCAGCTCAAGTAGACATTCAACTCGAGCAGTATCTTCCTCAACGCAAATGGCAGATTTCTCAACACGAGCCGCCACGACCTGTCGCAACTGCCCACGATGAGAAATCTCACCAGTAGGAGGTCCAGAGCATGATTGTTTATCGTGAGCGCTCGCCAACTCACCGATGGTGAGCCGCTTGAGAGAAAAAAAACTCCGCTCTGCGTCACTTCGCTGAATTTTTATAAATCGGCCCTCCGCGCAGTTCGCAGAGTGGGCAAAACTCTGTGAACTCCGCCGGCGGAGCGGAATTCTTTGCCCATCCCTAGACCCACCCAAGTGTCCACACAGCAGAAGGATAATAACCTTCTCAGTGATTTGATTCCCCCCACCACCTGGAACAGAATCCACACTTTTGAAGCTTAGGGAAGAGGTTGTTGATGCTCTTGACAGGGGGTCTGTGATTCTAGAAGTTTCCATACCTTTTCAATAGCAAAGATGGATTGAATGGAACATCAGTGAGATGTATGCAAGTTGGGGAGCTTTATCATCGACACGCAACAAATGTGTGAATAGTGTAACACACTACAAGTGAACATGTGTATACATGCAGGGCCTGTGGTCAGAGGCGCTTGAATATGGATGGTGAGAAAGCACTTTTTTCTATCATTAGTGCGTGCAATGGAGCAGTCATGGACGGCCCTGTCAATGGTGGAAACGTACAGCTCTCTCTTATTACAGAGGGGCATATTATCAAGAACGGAGTTAAAATTATCACCGCTTTAGCCACAGAAAACTGCTGCTAAAGCAGCGATAATGGGCTTGATAATATCCCCTTGTGAATGCCCATAGAAGCCCATTTTCTGGTGTGAACCTGGGCTCATACGGGAATTCACAAGGGAATATTATCAAGTCCATTATCGCCGCTTTAGCTGCAGTTTTCTGCTGCTTAAGCCGCGATAATTTAAACGCCGTTCTTGATAATATGCCCCAGTGTCTTCTCTCTTCCAAACGAGAAAAAAATAACAGAAAGCTCCCTTTTAAGGGTGCCAAGGAGAAGGCAGAGAGGATTTCTTTAAAGAAAAAAGTGTCAGGTTGGATGATAGCTCAGATGTAGGGCTTGAGACAGATGGCCGCTGAGGCGCGAGCCCAGAGGCCTCTGGGAGGGCCGGCGCCCCAGGGAGAGATGGTCCAATCCGGTGGAAGATTCCATCTGTCGTCCTCCTCGAAGCTGTCGATGCGAGCTCCATAATCCCGCACCTCATGAACTTCCAGCAGTCTACGCGGCTCTGCTGTCAGAAGTAATCCATGTCTAAGATGGCCGACCACCGTTCCCGCTCACTGTGCTGCTCATCGAATCAGGATGTTTCAGATAATTAACAAAGCCCTCCGGCAGCACCCTGTGCCGACGCCTCGGCTCCGACAGGGTCACATGCTTTCCAAGGAATATTAGGACCTTATTTCTTGAGCAGATCTACTTCTCACTCACCTTCTCGTTTTAATGACTGAAGCTTCCTTCTCTACCACACACCACATATTTGGGGCATATTTACTAGGGCTTTAACTCCGCTTTCCTGGCTTAAAAAGCAAAAAAAGCGGAGATAAAACTATCACACTATTTACAAGAGGGTGCTAACACGCATAATCACATGTTAGCACCCTTTTTCCCAACGCCTCCCTTTGCATCTCTAATGAGATGCAAAGTGGGCGTCACTGGGCGTACCCTTGACGGACAACCTTGTAAAGATTGCTGATGTTCACATTGCAATATTTACAAGTCAGCCCACAGGATTTTAGCACACGTTAATTTTTGAGAAAACCGCTGTTTTCTCCAAAAACGAATGTGTGCTAAATGCAGACTTGCCTATCCCCGACATTGGGGTGGATTATGCTGATACGACCCTGTTGGTTGTATCAGCAAGGTTATCACCGTTTTGCAGGGGACATCGCTGGAAAACCAGTGATGTTCCCCGCAAAACAGCAATAACCTCGCTATCTCCGGAATTTGTATCGCCCTGGAGTAACGCGTTGTTAATTAATTATGCGCTACCAGGGCGATAATTTCCAGAGATAGCCTGCGATAAAAAAATTATCGCTGGCCGTTGATAATATGCCCCATAGTTATTTGCAAGTTCCTTTCACCGCCGGAGCGTCACTTTTTGTGATGCTCAGGCAGCACAAATCATGAAATCATATCTATGAAGCGACACAAAGCCACCTTACATTCTGCGGCACACATAGAAAGAGGGAAAGGCCTCCCAGTATTGTTATTTGCAGGAGGTGCCCTTTCCGTCACTAAAACAATCCTGCTGACAACACAAGCACCCTGGTGCATGGGTGCCCGCGTTGGCGCTAGGCTGCCGAAACTCTGCCAGAGCAGGGGGAAAGCACCGGAATGCACCGTATTGGATAAATCTGGTGCATTCTTGCCCTTACACTGTGACACAGGACAGAGTAGCAAGAAGACTTGCTTCGTGCCCTACGTCAAAAACCCTATAAATGAGGGCCTGGTTACCTTACTCTACCACCGTCACATAGTCCCAGCGCTCGCAAGACTGTCTTTCATATTACTGTAGCCATGATCTCTGGTCAGCCCAGGTCTGACGACCCTGATAGCTATATTTAAGAATGTCAGTAACATGGCACAAACACAAAGGAAGTTCTTTGCAATATAGTTGATAATTTTTATATAGCGCCGTTGTCATTTTACTCCCCTCAGAAGGAAATATTGGTTATATCACTCCAAATTTATCACAAATACTACTTTTATTTAAAACATTTGTATACAATTTTCAAATCTTTAATTCACAAATTATATGTGACAATCTTTTTTTTAAAAAAAGACAGTTTACATAAAATGCAATAAAATGAAAACATCAAACAATACAAAATTACATAAAAAAGAGAGAAGAAGTTTTGACCGTACACTTTGTCATTCATACAGCATGTCCTTTGGGACAATTTAATAACTATGTCTTGATGCACTAAATCTTACAACATCTACAGAGCCAAGTATTCCCATGGATTATGCCACAAATTGCGTCGACGCGTTTCGACGTTTTCTGTTAATGTTCCATCTTTTTTAAGTCCATAAGTAATTCAAGTCTCTCAGTACACCTCGTTATATATTCACTGTACACATCCTGATGAATGTAGGCCCCAACCCCCTACTGTTATTCAGCTCAATTATTCGGACAGTGCGTTGCCCCTTCTTTCTACAGTTGTGTTTCTTCGGAAGGGATGGGTATGGCCACGACACACTGCTGAATCAAAGCTACTTTTTGCTACAAGCTAGAGGAGGCTTGCAGTATTTGGTCCCTCAGCTGTTGTAAGGGAGGTGTTTGGGAGCGCATTTATACGGCGTATTCCTGTCGAACATTGGGGCATATTATCAAGCACGGAGTTAAAATTATCGCTGTATTAGCGGCAGAAAACTGCCGCTATAACGGCGATAATGGGCTTGATAATATGCCCTGGAGAATTCCAATAGAAACCCTGGTTCTGGTGTTAACCTGGGCTTCAATGGGAACTCACAAGGGCATATTATCAAGCCCATTAGCGCCGCTTTAGCTGCAGTTTCCTGCTAATAAAAGCGGCGATAATGAATTGCCCTTTCTTGATTGGCCCAGTGTATTTCTAACCTACCGCAAAGAGAACGGACCATCTCATACTGTGGTGGGGGTGTGCAGGAAAGGCTTTCCCCGAGGGGGGAAAATGTTTTTGAAATATGATTTTGCACACAGGTCTCCATTGCAATGATTGGAGCCCAGCTCTGGGGGAGGTTTGGCAAAAGGGTGAGGGCTGGTCAGTAGTTAAAAAAACAAACTCACATACCATTTCTAGAAATACTTCTGGAGGCAGATTTACAAGCCCCGTGCGCCACTTTTGCGTCACTTTTCCCATGTTAAAAGTGACACAAATGTGTCGCAAGAAATGGGAATGTGGGCACAGGCGGAGAAGTAGATTGCCACCTTGCCACCACGCGTTCCTTTTATTTTTTTAGCGAACAGGCGCCCCTGTATGTGTCAAGGGTAGTGAATTGTGTGTCCGCAGTGTTGGGAGGTGCACTAAAGAACCCCCCCTCTGGTGAGTCACACCCCCTCCCCACGCTGAACAATGGTAAGAAATGACTGACCGCGCGCGGCGCACCTGCAGAACCGCTATATATAGAGTTTGAAATCCCATTACTCTTAGAATAAACGATGGGCGAGGCGCATGGACTATATATATATCAGTATATACAGCAGACATAAAACACACATGCCTTTGGCCTGAAAAAAATCTATTTTGCGCAGCGTAAACGGCGCGTTCCTGCGCCGCGCGCCCTGGGACTGATTTACGGCGCTGGGCCCATGTCAGGCTGCCTGATTGGTTCCTCCGCACAGGGCTAATCCTGCTGGTTTATGGCGTGTGCTGTGCTGCGTCCCCCATCAGGCCTGTCGGAGGCTGCCCGGGCTCACTTAGAGAATTAAGTATTTGTAGGAGTGACTGTCGGCTCCCGTAAGAGGCAATAACCGCTCAGACATCCATCCTCAGCCGGTGGGGCTTGGCTCCCGGCACCTCCAGAAAGTAACTGAAGGCATTTCACTGTTTCCCTCATTCCCTGTGGCCTTTGCTTATTTTTATTGAATGATTGTAGGATTTCTATAACACTCCTACGTGCTCTTCGCAGCTCGTCCACGGCGCTTCCAGTTGCGTCAACACGTGGGGCCCGATTCACAGAACTAACTTAAGACAAAATCCTAAACTTACTACCATTTTGGTATTCACAGAAGGCACTTACTCATTTCAATATTCACAGAAGGCACTTACTCATTTTGGTATTCACAGAAGGCACTTACTCATTTCAATATTCACAGAAGGCACTTACTCATTTTGGTATTCACAGAAGGCACTTACTCATTTCGGTATTCACAGAAGGCACTTACTCATTTTGGTATTCACAGAAGGCACTTACTCATTTTGGTATTCACAGAAGGCACTTACTCATTTCGGTATTCACAGAAGGCACTTACTCATTTTGGTATTCACAGAAGGCACTTACTCATTTCAATATTCACAGAAGGCACTTACTCATTTTGGTATTCACAGAAGGCACTTACTCATTTCGGTATTCACAGAAGGCACTTACTCATTTTGGTATTCACAGAAGGCACTTACTCATTTCGGTATTGTTGAACAGGCCCCACGAAGGGCTCGCTCCCTCCCCGCATGACAGGGCCCAGACATCGGCTCTCCGGGTGCTACCCGCAGAAGCAACCCGCAACCAGTCCCCTCCGGTACGCCTGCTCCCGGATATCTCTGTGCCACGGGCCCAGGCCCCCGTCAACCCCATTGCCCGGCCCAGCCGCCATCTTGCACACTGCACCACGCGGCCGCGTGGCCTCAGCTCGACCCCAACCCTGGGCCTGGCCAGGCCCCGACATCCCGGCACCACCATCCACCCAGGAGGTGAACGGACCACTTGGCAGGTTAATGGGAGAAAGAAGTGTCGATGGCTCTCCCCCGCCAGGTGCCGATCGCCCCCAGCCTCCCCGGGTGCTGGCTCCACCCCCCTGCTGGGTGTCTGGACTCCCTCATCCCGGACCTCCCGACCTCCCAGTGCGAGGGTCCGGACATCAAAGGGCGCCAGACCTATAACTGAGGCAGCCCCAGAGCAGGAAGGCAGTTGTATCCTGGAGTCGAGAGACACCGAGTAGAACTCATCCTTGACGGACTGCTGGCGCTGCCGCAGCCCTGCCTTTTGAACTATCGTCCTGCCTGCTGGCGCTGCCGCGGCCTTCTGCAACCTTCATCCTCGTGGGACCTGCTGGCGCTCCCGCAGCCCGTTGTAACCGTCATCCTCGTTGGGACCTGCTGGCGCTGCCGCGGCCCGTTGCCACCTACGACCTCTTCGGGACCTGCTGGCGCTGCCGCGGTCTGACCCGTCCGAACGCCGAGCTCGAGGATTGTGAGCTACCACCGTTTCACCTCAGTACCCGTAGGTACCAAGACTGTCCCGCTACCCCCTTTCCCTACTAGAGACTAGAATTGAGAGGATCATCGTGTCCTGATCTCCTTGTATCGTACTACCTTACTCAAGAATTGCCTATAAAAGGTGTTAAGCTGATCTTCGTGTGGTGTCCATCTGTGAGGGGGGGGAGTTACTTGTCTGTACGATCGCGGGAGACGGCCCTCACCGGAGGCCTCTCCCCTTGTGCTCGGCCGACCCTCCAGGTCCCCGTCTAACATTGGTGGCCAGCGGCGCGATCCGAACCAACGCGTAACCGTACAGAGAGTAACTCACCCTACGACTAATCCACAATGACGACCGGAGAGAGCGGATCTGCAGAGAAATTCCAGATGGAAAAACTGGAAGAGTACAACCACCGAGAGCTAAAACTATTTTGCATAGAACTAGGCATTGCTACCACCGGTCTGAGCACGAAAGAGGACTTCAAACACGCCCTAGAATCCTGGGCAGAGACCAATACAGCCGGACCCCGGGACCCCGAAGCCCCGGAAACAAACACCACTCTGACGGAAGAAAGGAGAACGGATCTCTCCCGGGAAGAGATCCGAGAACGAGAGAAAAATAGACTTCACGAGTTAGAGCTGGCACGGCTCAAATTAGACGGAGAATTGAAACTGGCAGAACAAAAGATGAACTTAGAACACTTACGGCTCCAAGAAGAGCGAGAGGAAAAGCAGAGACAGAGAGAACTCGAAGAAAAAAGACTGGCATACGAACACGAGTGCAAGCTAGCGGAGATAGAAATGCGCAAACAGAACAAAGACCTAGGGGTGCCCAAGCAACCGCGCCCCCCAGGTACTACCGAACAGAAGGTCCACATCCCCAAAGATGTGGTCCGTGAATATTATCGGAACGACGACATACAGCAGTGGTTCAAGGCCTACGAGATCGCCATGACTGCCCACCGGATCGCTCGAAGTGACTGGGGAGCCGGTCTATGGGGGAGATTCGTCAATGAAGGCCGTGATGCCCTGCTGCAGCTTCTGGACCATCAAATGACGTCCTATGACCACATGAAGGCCGCCCTCCTCAGTCGATATGGGCTGACGCCCGAGATGTACCGCCAGAGGTTCCGCAACTGCACCCGCATCCCGGGTACAACCTGGATAGAATATGTGAACTATTTCAGACGAGCCTTCGAGGGATGGATCAAGGGTAGCAACGTAACAACCTACGAACAGCTCTTCAACCTCATTGTGTGGGAGCACCTCTCCAACAACTGCTTCGTCGAGCTCAGGCAGCACCTCCTCGACAGTAAATTGACTGACCCACGGCAGCTCGCCGCCGAGGCTGACCGATGGGAGAGCACCCGAGTGGCCCGGAGTGGGCCCAACGAGCAGAACAGAACCAACCAAGGTCATCATCGTCCCCGAGGAGGAGGAGGAGGCCCGGGCCGGGGCAGAGACGCCGTCCCGGCCGCTCCCGCAAACAACACCCCGCCCCCGGCCGGCCGGGGCAACCCCCCGATGCGCCAGGGGTTCCGAGCCAACGTTACGTGTCATCGATGCCAGCGAGTCGGCCACTATGCCAGTGACCCGACCTGCCCAAAGAACCAGACCCCCGGGCCCCGCCAGGTGGCTGCCGCCGCCCTAGGAGAAGAGCAAGTCTCCGAAGAGCCTGAAGAGTACGAGCAGGAGCAGCCCGAGTGGGAACCTGTCGCCATGACCCTGGCCTGCCTAGGGGGGAGAGACCTGATCCCGCGGGCTCCCCTACCAGCCAACACCAGGAAGTACAGCCAGTGGGTGAACATAAATGGGCGTAAGGCCGAAGCCCTGCGTGACACAGGGGCCAGTGTGACGGCCGTCCGTTGTCACCTGGTGACCCCAGAACAAATCCTGCCAAACGTTCTTTGCCCCGTCCGATCGGCCGACAATTCGGAGAGCCTGTGTCGGATGGCCTGCGTCCCCTTCGAATGGGGAGGAGTGTCCGGTATGCTAAAAGTGACTGTCCGCGACGATGCCCCCGTGGACTGCCTCCTGGGGAACGATCTCGAGAGTTCCCCGTGGGCAGCCGTTGAAAGAAGAGAGCACCTGGGGATGTTAGGCCTCCCGGGCTGGGCGTGCGTGACAACCCGGTCCATGGCCGCCGACACCATCCCTAGATCTGAAGAACCCGAATGGCCAGCACCTCCTCCCCCGATCGCTCCGGAGGGAGACTCCATCCCTACCGACACCCCGGAACAAACCCCAGAGGAGCCCGCTCAGCCCCAAGACCTTCCGGACCTGGCTCAGTGGCGTCAGGAGGGGGGGCCCACCCAAGAACAATTCCGGCAAGAGCAAAAGACATGTCCCTCCCTCGAGGGACTGCGACAACAAGCGCTCGCCCAGAGCACAGGAGACACCGCAGGGGCCCACTGGATCTATTGGGACAATGACCTACTGTACAGCGAACAAAGAGTAGCGGAGCTGGGGACCAGTCGAGTGCTGGTGGTGCCCCTCCGCTTCAGAGACTTCCTTTTAAACTTGGCCCATGATGTCCCCCTGGCTGGACACTTGGGGCAAGACAAAACATACCACCGCCTGGTGACTCACTTCTACTGGCCGAGAATGAGAAATGACGTCTCCAACCACTGCCGGTCCTGCCCGACCTGCCAGGCCAGCGGGAAGAGCGACCGCAAACTCAAGGCCCCTCTGCAACCTTTCCCCGTTGTGACCACCCCGTTCGAAAGGGTGGGAATAGACATTGTGGGGCCCCTGGACCCCCGAACAGCACAAGGGCATCGCTTCATCCTGGTGGACCACGCCACCCGCTATCCTGAGGCGGTTCCCCTTCGAACTGTAACAGCACCAGTGGTAGGTCGAGCCTTAATGGGGATCTTCTCTCGAGTGGGCTTCCCCAGGGAGGTCGTCAGTGACAGGGGCACGAACTTTATTTCAAAATATATGAAATCCCTATGGCAACAGTGCGGAGTCACCTACCGATTCACAACCCCCTATCACCCGCAAGGAAACGGACTGGTCGAGCGATTCAACCGCACTCTCAAGGGGATGATCATGGGGCTGGAAGAACCCCTACGCCGCCAGTGGGACGTGCTACTACCGTGCCTCCTCTTCGCCTACCGAGAAGTCCCCCAGAAGTCCCTCGGCTTCAGCCCCTTCGAACTCCTGTACGGACACCCTGTTCGCGGGCCTCTCAGCCTAGTTAAGGAAGAGTGGGAAATGGCCCCCCTGAAGACCCCTCCAGACGTCTACAAGTACCTCCTGACCCTCCGTAATCAGACCCGGCGATTCAGAGAGATCGCCAAAGCCAATCTTGAGGCCAGTCAGGAGGACATGAAGAAGTGGTACAATCAACATGCCTCCTCCATCGAATTCGAGCCTGGCCAGCAGGTGTGGGTGATGTCCCCCATCGAACCCTGTGCCTTACAGGACAAATGGAAGGGGCCCTTCAAGGTGATCGAGCGTAAGAGCCCCGTCACCTACCTCATCGACATGGAATCCCCCCGGAACCCCCTCCGGGTCCTCCACGCAAACAGACTCAAACCCCACTTCGTGCGCTCGGAGCTCAGCCTGCTGATGGTCACAGACAGTGGAGCTGAGGAGGACTCCGAGCCCCTCCCTGACCTGCTGGGGACCGAGGAAAAAGATGGTTCAGTGGACGGGGTCCAACTCTCCGAGGCCCTGACCCCGGAGCAGCGCCAAGACTGTCGGGCCCGCTGCAATTTGCACGCCTATTCTCCCTCACACCCGGGGTCACCCCCTGGTGCCTGCACGACGTGGACACTGGCGACAGTCCTCCTATCCGACACCGGCCGTACCGAGTACCAGATCGGGTACGCACCTGCATCCAAGAAGAAGTCTCCAAGATGCTCGCCCTCGGAGTCATCGAACCCTCGGACAGCCCCTGGGCCAGCCCGGTTGTACTGGTCCCCAAAGCTGCGGCCCCGGGCACCACCCCCGAGCTCCGGTTCTGCGTCGACTATCGGGGCCTGAACGCTGTCACCCAAACCGACGCTCACCCCATCCCCCGAGCCGACGAACTAGTTGACCGCATGGGGGCGGCCCGCTACCTAAGCATCTTCGACCTGACGGCGGGCTACTGGCAGATCGGCCTCACCCCCAGGGCACAAGAACGATCCGCTTTCTCCACCCCGGATGGGCACTACCATTTCAGAGTGATGCCATTCGGCATGAAAAACGCTCCAGCCACGTTTCAACGACTTGTGAACCAGGTATTGGCGGGCCTCGAAGAGTTCAGCGCCGCATACCTGGACGACATCGCGGTGTATAGCCGCCACTGGTCAGACCACCTCCGCCACCTCCGAGGGGTCCTGCAGGCCCTCCAACAGGCCGGCCTCACAATCAAGGCCAGCAAGTGCCAAATCGGCCAGGGGTCCATGACCTACCTCGGACACCAAGTGGGGGGCGGTCTGGTGGCCCCCCTCCAGCTCAAGATCGCTGCCATCCAGTCCTGGCGCCCCCCCCGTAACCCAAACCGAGGTCCGAGCCTTCTTGGGGCTCACCGGATACTATCGGCAGTTCGTGAAGGACTATGGCAGCATTGTTCGGCCCCTCACGGAACTCACATCCAAGACCAACCCAAAAACAGTCAACTGGACTCCCGACTGTCAAGCGGCCTTCGAGAGGCTGAAGGCCGCCATGTGCGCCGCTCCTGTGCTCCAGGCCCCCGACTACAGCCGTGAGTTCATCGTCCAGACTGATGCCTCAGACCATGGCATCGGGGCCGTCCTCTCCCAACTGAACCCCGAGGGAGTCGACCAACCAGTGGCCTTCATCAGCAGACGCCTCCTGCCCCGAGAACAGCGCTGGAGCACCATTGAGCGAGAGGCCTTCGCAGTAGTATGGGCCCTCAGGAAGCTCCGGCCTTACCTCTTCGGAACCCACTTACGGGTACAAACAGATCAACGGCCCCTGCAATGGCTAATTCAAATGCGGGGAGAGAACCCCAAACTATTGCGATGGTCCCTCTCCCTGCAGGGGATGGACTTCACTGTGGAGCATCGCCCTGGCCAAGACCACGCCAACGCGGATGGCCTGTCCCGCTTTTTTCGCCTCGACGAGGAGAGTCCCCAAGAGGATGGGTGACTCTCCCCGCCTTCAGCTGGGGGGGACGCATGTTGGACAGGCCCCACGAAGGGCTCGCTCCCTCCCCGCATGACAGGGCCCAGACATCGGCTCTCCGGGTGCTACCCGCAGAAGCAACCCGCAACCCGTCCCCTCCGGGACGCCTGCTCCCGGATATCTCTGTGCCACGGGCCCAGGCCCCCGTCAACCCCATTGCCCGGCCCAGCCGCCATCTTGGACACTGCACCACGCGGCCGCGTGGCCTCAGCTCGACCCCAACCCTGGGCCTGGCCAGGCCCCGACATCCCGGCACCACCATCCACCCAGGAGGTGAACGGACCACTTGGCAGGTTAATGGGAGAAAGAAGTGTCGATGGCTCTCCCCCGCCAGGTGCCGATCGCCCCCAGCCTCCCCGGGTGCTGGCTCCACCCCCCTGCTGGGTGTCTGGACTCCCTCATCCCGGACCTCCCGACCTCCCAGTGCGAGGGTCCGGACATCAAAGGGCGCCATACCTATAACTGAGGCAGCCCCAGAGCAGGAAGGCAGTTGTATCCTGGAGTCGAGAGACACCGAGTAGAACTCATCCTTGACGGACTGCTGGCGCTGCCGCAGCCCTGCCTTTTGAACTATCGTCCTGCCTGCTGGCGCTGCCGCGGCCTTCTGCAACCTTCATCCTCGTGGGACCTGCTGGCGCTGCCGCAGCCCGTTGTAACCGTCATCCTCGTTGGGACCTGCTGGCGCTGCCGCGGCCCGTTGCCACCTACGACCTCTTCGGGACCTGCTGGCGCTGCCGCGGTCTGACCCGTCCGAACGCCGAGCTCGAGGATTGTGAGCTACCACCGTTTCACCTCAGTACCCGTAGGTACCAAGACTGTCCCGCTACCCCCTTTCCTACTAGAGACTAGAATTGAGAGGATCATCGTGTCCTGATCTCCTTGTATCGTACTACCTTACTCAAGAATTGCCTATAAAAGGTGTTAAGCTGATCTTCGTGTGGTGTCCATCTGTGGGGGGGGGGAGTTACTTGTCTGTACGATCGCGGGAGACGGCCCTCACCGGAGGCCTCTCCCCTTGTGCTCGGCCGACCCTCCAGGTCCCCGTCTAACAGGTATTCACAGAAGGCACTTACTCATTTTGGTATTCACAGAAGGCACTTACTCATTTCAATATTCACAGAAGGCACTTACTCATTTTGGTATTCACAGAAGGCACTTACTCATTTCGGTATTCACAGAAGGCACTTACTCATTTTGGTATTCACAGAAGGCACTTACTCATCTCGGTATTTACAGAAGTTAGGACTCCTAACTTTACTACTCCTAAACTGAGAAAAATCCTAACTTTAAGACTTTTGGTATTCAAAGAAGGCATTTACGAAAATGGTAGTAAGTTTAGGATTTTGTCTTAAGTTAGTTTTGTGAATCGGGCCCGCGGAGTCCAACCTTCTGGGGTTTATCAGGCTGGTCTTTCTTGTGGCCTGAAGTAGAGCTGAGCACGGGCGTCTCTACCCTTGGTAGAAGTGGAGCGCTGTCTTTGCGTCAGAGAGCAGCAGGAGGTGTTTCAGAGGAACGAGTCTTGAGTGTGGAGGGACCCTCCTGCTCACCTCTTGAGTGGAACCAGTTGGATCGCTCATTACTTCACGATCTCAAGGTGTATCCTTGGAGTCAAAGATTGAGTTCCAGAGGGAGGAGTCTTGAGTGTGGCGGGACCCTCCTCCTCACCTCTTGAGTGGAACCAGTTGGATCGCTCATTACTTCACGATATCAAGGTGTATCCTTGGAGTCAAAGAAGAAGTTCCAGAGGGAGGATTCTTGAGTGTATTCAGGGGCCTTCCTCTTCACCGCTTGCATCTAACCAGTCTGATGGCTGCTCGTTTCATGATGTCTGAAGGCCTGAGGTGGTGGAGAGGACTTGAGCCTTAAACCCACTGCAGAACCTCACCGTTTATTCTTTGAATTAAAAGCAGAAGCAACATCAGAAAAAACTACAGATGGTGCAAAATACAGCTGCTAGGCTTTTATTAAACTTGCCAAAGCACAAATTATTTCCTAAAGCCATCCATAAACTTCATTGGCTTCTTGTGGCACAACGTATCAAGTTCAAGACACTATGTCTAGCCTATAGGGCCTTGAATAACACAGGGCCGGTATTCCTGAAAAGCTTCTTCTCCTGGTACCATCCTGGAAGACAATTATGGTCTACTAGCGCCAGGCTTAAGATGGTTCCAAGGATTTGCACCTCTAGTTGGGGAGGCCAAAGCATTGGCCATGGTATGGAAAAACTATGGAATATGCTTCCTATGGACATTAGAGCTGCCAACTCTCTTGCCTCATTTAGAAAGGGCCTTAAAACATGGTTATTTCAAACTTGTTTTTCCTCATACCTCAGTGCTTACGTTCAGGTTTAGCTCCAAGACACTTCCTGGGAATTCGTGCGCTTAATAAGTTATATTAACATACCATAAAATAACATAACATAACAAAGCATGCGTTCCAGCGGGTGGAACCTTACATACGGAGAGACCACCTGCCTCACTGCTTGCATTTAAACAGTTGGATGGCTGCTTCTTTCATGATGTATTTAGCCCTGAGACGGTGGAGAGGACATGAGTCTTGAACTGACTGCTGAATCTACAGAAGTATTCTTTCAGACTGAGTTTTAACCCCACCCCTGCTCATGACGAGCTCACCTCGTCATGAGCCGCGGTGGCCGTGTGCTCATGACGAGCTGAGCTCGCCATAACGGCTCCAACACTCGCACGCGGGGCTAATTCCCTCGCTGCGCTGAGCGTTCCAAAGAAACAGGTGTGGCTGTGACGAGCCCAGCTCGTCATGAGCACACAGCCACCATAGCTCATGACGAGCTGAGCTCGCCATAACGGCTCCAACACTCGCACGCGGGGCTAATTCCCTCGCTGCGCTGAGCGTTCCAAAGAAACAGGTGTGGCTGTGACGAGCTCAGCTCGTCATGAGCACACAGCCACCATAGCTCATGACGAGCTGAGCTCGCCATAACGGCTCCAACACTCGCACGCGGGGCTAATTCCCTCGCTGCGCTGAGCGTTCCAAAGAAACAGGTGTGGCTGTGACGAGCTCAGCTCGTCATGAGCACACAGCCACCATAGCTCATGACGAGCTGAGCTCGCCATAACGGCTCCAACACTCGCACGCGGGGCTAATTCCCTCGCTGTGCTGAGCGTTCCAAAGAAACAGGTGTGGCTGTGACGAGCCCAGCTCGTCATGAGCACACAGCCACCGTGGCTCATGACGAGCTGAGCTCGCCATAACGGCTCCAACACTCGCACGCGGGGCTAATTCCCTCGCTGCGCTGAGCGTTCCAAAGAAACAGGTGTGGCTGTGACGAGCTCAGCTCGTCATGAGCACACAGCCACCATAGCTCATGACGAGCTGAGCTCGCCATAACGGCTCCAACACTCGCACGCGGGGCTAATTCCCTCGCTGTGCTGAGCGTTCCAAAGAAACAGGTGTGGCTGTGACGAGCCCAGCTCGTCATGAGCACACAGCCACCATAGCTCATGACGAGCTGAGCTCGCCATAACGGCTCCAACACTCGCACGCGGGGCTAATTCCCTCGCTGCGCTGAGCGTTCCAAAGAAACAGGTGTGGCTGTGACGAGCTCAGCTCGTCATGAGCACACAGCCACCGTGGCTCATGACGAGCTGAGCTCGCCATAACGGCTCCAACACTCGCACGCGGGGCTAATTCCCTCGCTGCGCTGAGCGTTCCAAAGAAACAGGTGTGGCTGTGACGAGCTCAGCTCGTCATGAGCACACAGCCACCGTGGCTCATGACGAGCTGAGCTCGCCATAACGGCTCCAACACTCGCACGCGGGGCTAATTCCCTCAATGTGCTGAGCGTTCCAAAGAAACAGGTGTGGCTGTGACGAGCCCAGCTCGTCATGAGCACACAGCCACCGTGGCTCATGACGAGCTGAGCTCGTCTCAAGCAACCGGGGCGCTGTGCGCACCCCCGCCTCCCAGCAGAGCGGGGGAATTACCCCCGCGGCCAAAGGGTTAAAGCGTGGGGGCTTGTATGTGGATGGATAGTCATTCTAACCACCTGCAGAAAACCATTTGGACGGCTACTCAGGTAATGAAAGATGTAGTGTCCAAACTGCAGCCTCAAAGAGCCTTCTTCGAGCTGGAGGTAGTGAGGAAAGGATTTCCAGGGAGTGAATCTTCTGTTGGGCATTCCTCCAACTGTTGGGTATCTCATTCAATCAAATAGGAGTTGCCATTTTTCAATCTGAAGGAGCTTCCAACACACAGTTTACAACTGGTCATAAAATAAACAGACCTTCAAAGAGATTGCCTGCAGGAGTTTATCACTGGACGTGTCTGCGTCCAGCTCTGGCTCAGTTTAGTGTCTTCCAGAGAAGCGGCTCTGTCATGAGGGCGGTTGGGCATCACCCACCGCACATTACAAAGTGAATCTGAATCAATAACCTATTAAATAATAGACTCCATCATTGACTCATTGCTCAGCACAAAGCAGGTCTGAGTCAGGCATTCTAAGATTTATTGTGCACAGAAAAGGTGCATTTTTCTGTAATTACATATCACAAGGGGGCCATTGAAATAATGGAGCGCACAGTGTCTAATTCTCTTCTACTCAATTTTTCTGTCCTCTCAATTGCAGCATTTTGCTTACACTGCTAATGAAAGGGGTGAGATGTTCATACATATTCATGGCACATACAGAAATATTCTTTAAGAGTTCCATCCTTCAAGGCGATGCAAGCAGAACATTAGGAGGCGGAGTGTGGCAACATCACGGAGAGGCGTTGAGGTCCCTTAACTCAGTGTTGTAGGCGGTAGTCCAGCAGCCGCAGAGTAGTATAGCTCTTTCCTTTCAGAAAGTGTGGCTGTGGGTACGGTACAGATGTTACAAAAGGGGGTGGGGATGGACGGAGCATCTGAACCAATCAAACACTCACACCCAATCAACAGATCTGGGTTTAATCCATCACCGTTCTTTAGCCCACTCTGCCACCCCAGTTCAGACATGGCCATATGCAAATCAGTCTGATCCTGTGCCTCATGGGAACAGTCCAGCCCGAACTGCCAAGCCATGCCTTCCCTGGACCGGAAACAAGCTTCCGAGGACCGGTTTCTGGCATTCCAGACGTCTTCAGCCCGGCTTGCTTGAATCCAGTGGCAAAGTGAGCAAGGAACTCACGTCTGAGCATACCCTGCCACACTTATGGCGGCCAAAAGCGGTACAAAAGGGGGTGGTGATGGACGGAGCATCTGAATCAATCAAACACTCACACCCAGTCAAAAGATCTGGGTTTAAGCCATCACCGTTCTTTAGCCCACTCTGCCACCCCAGTTCAGACATGGCCATATGCAAATCAGTCTGACCCTGTGCCTCATGGGAACAGTCCAGCCCGAACTGCCAAGCCATGCCTTCCCTGGACCGGAAACAAGCTTCCTAGGACCGGTTTCTGGTTAAGGTGTTTTCATGATGCTCCGCAGTTATCCAGGTGGCTTGAAGTCCGTCTTGAATTAGAACACCGGACATCAGTGATGTAAGAATCCAGCATGGCCGCCATTGCACCCCTATAACCAGTTGCCGCTTAGTCACTAAACCAGGCGATGCGCGCCAGAGTGAGTGAGTGAGTGAGCTGCTGTCAGCCAGCCTGTAAACATTCATGTATTTCATTGTGTATCTCCAGGCCTTGGGGTTTGTAAGGCACCACCTTAGCTGCCAACCAGTGAGTGCCGTGCAAAGGTGGGGTAGGGCAGGGGAATGCATGGGAGCGACGAAGAAAGGATGGAGGCGCGAGAAGGGTCAGTATCGGCCATGGTCGGGGAATAGTGCATGGACGGGGTACGAGAGGGTGCCACGTGGGTGGGGTACCATCAACCAGAGGGTGCCATGTGGGTGATTTCTCATCACCTGGGGTTGTCACATGGAATTTGTGTCATCATGTGAAGGGTGTCTCATCCGCAGGGCGTCACGTGGGTGGGGTGGCATCATGTGGAGGGTGTCTCATCCGCAGGGCGTCACGTGGGTGGGGTGGCATCATCCCGACGGTTTTCTGGTGTGTGTTCGTCCAGGAGGACACTGTCCAGTTGAAGAGACAGACCGAAGAGACGGACTCCTTCTGACCGAAGCACTGTACACAGCATGACGCTTTAAACACGACCCTGTGGAGTTCAGCTGCCTACAACATGTACATGAGAGGGGCAGGGAGGTGTGAACATGGAGAGGCGACACAAACACACACAGATCACACGGGCGGTGGATTCAGATACACGCTGTCGCGACCAGAGACATACGTGCAGTGCCTCTGGTAGGGAAGGGGGGTGTTTCATGTCACAACTATGGTTTTTCCAGGCTGAAAAGGTGAGTTCCAATTCAAACTCAAAAAGGGGGAAGGGGGAAGGGGTGAGGGGTGGTAGCTGTGAGTTGTAGAGGAGAATTCAAAAGGAAAGAACACAATATATGAGAACGTGAGAGCCTTGAGGGGCAGCAGAAGACCGCCACAGCAGGGGGTGAAGATTGGCAGGCCCCAGAGGTAAGGTAAGTGGTTGGTTGTGGTGAGTGGTCAGCTGGAGGGCTGTGGTAGGGCAGTGCCCTGCACTGCTGTGAACGTCAAGCTCTCCACTGTGCCCCACCCTGGCAAACAGTGCCCCCTCCTTCATCAGTGCTGCTGTTGCACCTTTCATACCTGGTGGGGGCATTGGAAATGTTGGGGGTTTAACCTTTCACACACTTCCTTGTAATTTTACCTCAACCTACCTGAATGACCCAGTTCATTCGTGAGGCACTAAGTGGCAGAAAGTGCAGCACAATTTCCCAATTTCAATGTGAGATTTGGAAAGAGAAGACTTTTCATCTGAGACAAATTTTCATCACAATGTAACTCTTTTAGTTATCAATGACCTAATCATAACATTGAAAGAAAGGATATTAGGAAAGTGTTTTTCCCGTCAAAAGCCCTTCCTTCTCTCTAGTGCCCCTCGCGCAGCAATGACCCCTGCTTCAACGAGATGCAACTTTTGAAGAGTGGAGGAGGCCTTGAACATGTCTGTGATTGTGCACAAAGTATCCCCTTGAGTGGTCCCTGCTCTCTTGGCTCCTCCTTAGACACCCACAAGATGCATCTTTGAACTGTGGAGTTTCTGCATCTTAGGCACAGGTGTCTGAATTGTATCGGCGCCTTCGTCTTTACTATAGTCAATTATACGTATTTCGGGCCCCATTCACAGAACTAACTTAAGACAAAATCCTAAACTTACTACTTTTGGTGTTCACAGAAATTAGGATTTTGTCTTAAATGTATCTTAAGTCTGTCTTAAGTCTATCTTAAGTCTGTCTTAAGTCTATCTTAAGTCTGTCTTGAGTCTGTCTTAAGTCTATCTTAAGTCTGTCTTAAGTCTGTCTTAAGTCTATCTTAAGTCTGTCTTAAGTCTGTCGTAAGTCTGTCTTAAGTTTGTCTTAAATCTGTCTTAAGTCTGTCTTAAGACAAACGTAAGACAAAATCCTAACTTCTGTGAATACCAAAAGTAGTAAGTTTAGGATTTTGTCTTAAGTTAGTTCTGTGAATCAGGCCCTGAGTCCTGATGGAACCGCCAAGGCCAGGCCACTAATTATCAGTGAAGTGCCAATGAATGGTGGAGCAGCTGAGTGGGGTCAAGTGCCTGATACGCACATCAAACAACACCTTGCACAGAAAAACAACAACATACTAGATTAAAGTTCCATAGCTCAGCATGACAAAGACTAGTCAGCTGCTGCAGGAGTGAATGTGTGAAGGAGGGACCCTCTAGTCAGCTGCTGCAGGAGTGAATGTGTGAAGGAGGGACCCTCTAGTCAGCTGCTGCAGGAGTGAATGTGTGAAGGTGGGACCCTCTAGTCAGCTGCTGCAGGAGTGAATGTGTGAAGGAGGGACCCTCTAGTCAGCTGCTGCAGGAGTGAATGTGTGAAGGAGGGACCCTCTAGTCAGCTGCTGCAGGAGTGAATGTGTGAAGGAGGGACCCTCTAGTCAGCTGCTGCAGGAGTGAATGTGTGAAGGTGGGACCCTCTAGTCAGCTGCTGCAGCAGTGAATGTGTGAAGGAGGGACCCTCTAGTCAGCTGCTGTAGGAGTGAATGTGTGAAGGAGGGACCCTCTAGTCAGCTGCTGCAGGGGTGAATGTGTGAAGGCTGGACCCTCTAGTCAGCTGCTGCAGGAGTGAATGTGTGAAGGAGGGACCCTCTAGTCAGCTGCTGCAGGAGTGAATGTGTGAAGGTGGGACCCTCTAGCCAGCTGCTGCAGCAGTGAATGTGTGAAGGAGGGACCCTCATCAGCTGCTGCAGGAGTGAATGTGTGAAGGAGGGACCCTCTAGTCAGCTGCTTCAGGAGTGAATGTGTGAAGGCGGGACCCTCTAGTCACCTGCTGCAGGAGTGAATGTGTGAAGGGGACCCTCTAGTCAGCTGCTGCAGGAGTGAATGTGTGAAGGCGGGACCCTCATCAGCTGCTGCAGGAGTGAATGTGTGAAGGTGGGACCCTCATCAGCTGCTGCAGGAGTGAATGTGTGAAGGTGAACTCTCATCAGCTGCTGCAAGAGTGAATATGTGAAGGAGGGACCCTCATCAGCTGCTGCAGGAGTGAATGTGTGAAGGAGGGACCCTCATCAGCTGCTGCAGGAGTGAATGTGTGAAGGAGGGACCCTCTAGTCAGCTGCTGCAGGAGTGAATGTGTGAAGGTGGGACCCTCTAGTCAGCTGCTTCAGGAGTGAATGTGTGAAGGTGGGACCCTCTAGTCAGCTGCTTCAGGAGTGAATGTGTGAAGGTGGGACCCTCGAGTCAGCTGCTGCAGGGGTGAATGTGTGAAGGAGGGACCCTCATCAGCTGCTGCAGGAGTGAATGTGTGAAGGAGGGACACTCCTAGTCAGCTGCTGCAGGAGTGAATGTGTGAAGGAGGGACACTCCTAGTCAGCTGCTGCAGGAGTGAATGTGTGAAGGAGGGACACTCCTAGTCAGCTGCTGCAGGAGTGAATGTGTGAAGGTGGGACCCTCATCAGCTGCTGCAGGAGTGAATGTGTGAAGGAGGGACCCTCATCAGCTGCTGCAGGAGTGAATGTGTGAAGGAGGGACCCTCATCAGCTGCTGCAGGAGTGAATGTGTGAAGGTGGGACCCTCTAGTCAGCTGCTGCAGGAGTGAATGTGTGAAGGCGGGACCCTCATCAGCTGCTGCAGGAGTGAATGTGTGAAGGAGGGACCCTCATCAGCTGCTGCAGGAGTGAATGTGTGAAGGTGGGACCCTCTAGTCAGCTGCTGCAGGAGTGAATGTGTGAAGGTGGGACCCTCTAGTCAGCTGCTGCAGGGGTGAATGTGTGAAGGTGGGACCCTCTAGTCAGCTGCTGCAGGAGTGAATGTGTGAAGGCGGGACCCTCTAGTCAGCTGCTGCAGGAGTGAATGTGTGAAGGAGGGACCCTCATCAGCTGCTGCCGGAGGGAATGTGTGAAGGTGGGACCCTCATCAGCTGCTGCAGGAGTGAATGTGTGAAGGTGGGACCCTCTAGTCAGCTGCTGTCGGAGTGAATGTGTGAAGGTGGGACCCTCATCAGCTGCTGCCGGAGGGAATGTGTGAAGGAGGGACCCTCATCAGCTGCTGCAGGAGTGAATGTGTGAAGGCGGGACCCTCCTAGTCAGCTGCTTCAGGGGTGAATGTGTGAAGGAGGGACCCTCATCAGCTGCTGCAGGAGTGAATGTGTGAAGGAGGGACACTCCTAGTCAGCTGCTGCAGCAGTGAATGTGTGAAGGAGGGACCCTCTAGTCAGCTGCTGTAGGAGTGAATGTGTGAAGGAGGGACCCTCTAGTCAGCTGCTGCAGGAGTGAATGTGTGAAGGCGGGACCCTCTAGTCAGCTGCTGCAGGAGTGAATGTGTGAAGGTGGGACCCTCTAGTCAGCTGCTGCAGGGGTGAATGTGTGAAGGTGGGACCCTCTAGTCAGCTGCTGCAGGAGTGAATGTGTGAAGGAGGGACCCTCATCAGCTGCTGCCGGAGGGAATGTGTGAAGGAGGGACCCTCATCAGCTGCTGCCGGAGGGAATGTGTGAAGGAGGGACCCTCATCAGCTGCTGCCGGAGGGAATGTGTGAAGGTGGGACCCTCATCAGCTGCTGCAGGAGTGAATGTGTGAAGGTGGGACCCTCTAGTCAGCTGCTGCCGGAGTGAATGTGTGAAGGTGGGACCCTCATCAGCTGCTGCAGGAGTGAATGTGTGAAGGAGGGACCCTCATCAGCTGCTGCAGGAGTGAATGTGTGAAGGTGGGACCCTCTAGTCAGCTGCTGCAGCAGTGAATGTGTGTTATGTTATGTTACTTTATTTCTTTTATAGCGCACGGCAACTCCAGAGGAGCATCCCGGCGCTTTGGCAAAGAAAAGAACAGCATGAAAAGCAACCACACAACAGAAAAAGAGATAAAAGGACTAGTTCCTAAAAAGCCATGTCTTCAAGTCCTTTCTAAAAGCAAGAAGACAGGGGGCCGATCTCAGGGACAGTGGCAGTTCATTCCAAGCCTTGGGAGTCAAATAACGAAAAGATCGACCTCCCAAGCGTACACGACGGATTGCAGGGACAGTCAGCAAAGACAGACCCGATGACCTGAGAGTCCTGCCCGGCACATACCGAGAAAAACGTTTCCCAAGGTATTTGGGGCCAATACCATGTAGGGCCTTAAAGGCCACCGTCAGGCATTTAAAAAGGACTCGCTTGGAGATAGGCAGCCAATGAAGGGAGTTCAATAAGGCAGTGGCACCAGCTCTCCTCGGGAGTCCAAAGATGGCGCGGGCTGCCGAATTTTGGACCACTTGCAAACGGGTCACAAGGTATTTCGGTAGACCCAAAAACAGCGCGTTTGCGTAGTCCAAACGCGACCCGATTAGTGCCTGAACAACTGTCTTCCTGTGGTTGAGTGATAGTAGAGGAAGAAATTTCCTCAGCATCCGTAAGATGCCGAAGCATTTCCCAACAGTGGACGAGATGTGGGGTCCAAAGGATAGGTCACAATCTACTATCACTCCCAAATTCTTGGCCTGGACAGCGACCTTGTCAGGAGGAAACATATCCTGCGGCCACCAGGATTTCCAGTCTTGTTCCGGTGCGCAACCGAAAAAGAGCAACTCTGACTTATCAGAGTTGCATTTTAAGCCATGACCTCTAAACCACTCAAACACCGCACCTAGGCAGTCCCTGATCTGTGTGCCATCAAACGACCCACCCCTGTTACATGTGAACAGGAGTTGGGTGTCATCGGCATAGGACACGATCTGGGCGCCAAAGGATTCCGCGACTTCCGCCAGAGGGGCCATAAAGATGTTAAACAGCATAGGGCTGAGAATGGAACCCTGCGGGACTCCCACCTCTAGCGGAGCCATGTCAGCGGAAAAAGGAGGCGCCCAGATCGTCTGTCGGCGGTCGGCCAGAAATGATTTTAGCCAGTTCCACACCGTTCCACGCAGGCCACACTCCCAGAGTCTTACAAGGAGGGCATCATGAGGGACGGTGTCGAAAGCCGCCGACAGGTCAAGCATGACCAACACAGCCTTTCCCCCCGGATCGAGTACTTCCCTGATGGCGTCAGTGACCTCCAGCAGAGCCGACTCCGTGCTAAAATTTGCACGGAAGCCGGACTGCGAAGTGTGCAGCAGGTCGTTTCCTTCGATGAAACTGGAAATTATCCCGTGCACATAACGCTCGGCCACTTTAGCCAGAGCAGGGAGAAGGGAGATTGGCCTGTAGTTGGCATGTATCAAGGGGTCCAAGGTGGGTTTTTTGAGCAGCGGAAGGATCATGGCTCGCTTCCAAGCCTGAGGCACCTCCCCTGTCGACAAAGATGTATTCAGCAGGGGGTTCACCAGAATGTTAATGGCGGAAGCCACTTTCCCCAAGCATTTGGCCGGACATGGATCTAATGGAGAACCAGATTTCAGGCTGGACAAAAGCTCCAAAGATGTACTAAGATCCATAGAAGGGAATACAGTGAGGAAAGGGCCATGGTCTTCCACAGAACAGGGTAGCGTTAGATGGCTCAAATCAGATTGCGCGCTAGAGAGAGAGGCCTGAATGGCTGTAATCTTACTGACAAAGAAGGTGGCAAGTTGTTGTATCCACGCATCAGTATGAGTGTGGTTGGAAGTACAGACCGCAGGGGAAGTAAAATCCTGGACCACTTTAAAAATTTCTTTGCAGACATCATCAGCCTTATCGATCCGATGTTCAAAATAGGCCTTTTTTTCGTCCCAGATGGAATGATGATAGGCTTTAATGGCTGCCCGAAATTTCAATTTCTCAATAGGGTCGTAAGCCCGCCTCCAAGCCCTCTCCGCCCTTTTGCACTCCTGACGTTGTAGCTTCAACCGAGGGGAGAACCATGGGGCAGACGCCCTGCGTTCTCCCGGTTTAGCTCTTTTTATGGGAATTAATGACTCAAATCTTGCTAAGAGCCAGTTGTGCAGGAAAGCAAGATTCTCCTCCAACCCTTTCACCAAAGGGCAGGGAAAGGAGATAAGAGCCTCGGCCATCATATCCACAGAGAGTAGATGGAACGGGCGTGAGATTCGCGTGGCCGCATTTTCTCTCTCCCGAGCAAGGGCAGTGACAGGCAGAGAAAAGGAGATTAGGAAATGGTCTGACCAAAGTACTGGCTGAATGGAGCCGATCGAAATGGGTCTCGTAGAGAATACCTGGTCCAAGGTATGTCCTTTATTATGAGTAGGGCCTATCACAAAAGGAGATAACCCTAACGAAGCCGTGATATCGGTAAATTTTAAAGTGTCGGGATCACAGCTGTTGTCCATGTGGACATTGAAATCTCCAAGAAGAATGCAGTGATCCGACCTAAGACAGGGGACTGCGAGTGCTTCTTGTAATTCATCAAAGAAAGGTTCTACTGGCCCAGGGGTTCTATATACAAGTGTCCCCGTACAGGCCTGGAGGGGGGAGAGATGTAAAGTGAAACCAAGTGCTTCACATCCCTGCAAATTATCCACCGGAAAGGTAGAACAGGAAATACTCTTGTCTACAATAAGAGCAACTCCACCGCCTCTGCCCGATGTTCTATCCCTCCTGTAGATGATATAATTCGGGGGGATGGCATTAGCCAGATCTGGTGCGGAAAAATCACCCAGCCAGGTCTCGGTCAAAAACAGACATGTGATGTTTGAATTATACAATAAATTCCAAATGTCAGAAGAGTGGCAATTCACTGACCTGGTATTAAGAAGGAGACACTGAAAGGGGGCAGATGTAGTGGCGTGTCCGGTTGCAACTGCAGCCGGGAAACGCCATGCGCATGACGGACATCCTTTCCTTAATTTCCTACCACCAGGGAAAATATGAGAGCAATCTCCCCGAGGAAGGCGTAAAGCTAAAAGATCAGCTGAAGAATACGACCGCATACTTAAAAAGTTGAACACAACAATGGCCGTGATAATACAGACCACGAAACAGGCCCCTTGAAGCCGTCCAGCCCCGTCCGCCTCCGAGACGCTGACGGGCGCAGACGGGCTGGACTCTGGCGTGACTCCGGCGCTGCGGAGGCGCCCCCGCTGCGCGATCCCGCTGCGCTCACTAGGGAGCTTTATATAGGCTGACATCCGCTGCCCACAGAGCGCTAGTCCGCTCGAAATCCCCGCCCCTCTGCTGGCCAAACACCACTCAAAGATGGCGGCCGATGGTTTTGCCACCCCGGGACCCGGACCCGCTACAGCAGCGGTGGTCTCACAATTAAAATGCAGGTAAGAGGGAGAGGGAGAGGTCACACCCAGTTAAAAGCAGGGGATAAAAAATAATACAAAAACAAAATAATTAACAGGTCGATTTAAAATACAGCGCAATGAAAAGCGCGAAGTGCGAGGCGCTATGCAGGCAGTCCTTTTACCTTAATGAGTTTCAACTCCGAATCAAGGGTTGGGAGACTTGCGAACACTTGAGCTGCTTCTGATATGTGCAGGGCATCCACAGTATGAGGTAGTAGAAATTTCTTTCAACTTGTGAAGGAGGGACCCTCATCAGCTGCTGCAGGAGTGAATGTGTGAAGGAGGGACCCTCTAGTCAGCTGCTGCAGGAGTGAATGTTTGAAGGAGGGACCCTCTAGTCAGCTGCTGCAGGAGTGAATGTGTGAAGGAGGGACCCTCATCAGCTGCTGCAGGAGTGAATGTGTGAAGGAGGGACCCTCATCAGCTGCTGCAGGAGTGAATGTGTGAAGGTGGGACCCTCTAGTCAGCTGCTTCCGGAGTGAATGTGTGAAGGGGGACCCTCTAGTCAGCTGCTGCAGGAGTGAATGTGTGAAGGTGGGACCCTTTAGTCAGCTGCTGCAGGAGTGAATGTGTGAAGGAGGGACCCTCTAGTCAGTTGCGGCAGGAGTGAATGTGTGAAGGAGGGACCCTCTAGTCAGTTGCGGCAGGAGTGAATGTGTGAAGGTGGAACCCTCTAGTCAGCTGCTGCAGGAGTGAATGTGTGAAGGTGGGACCCTCATCAGCTGCTGCAGGAGTGAATGTGTGAAGGTGGGACCCTCATCAGCTGCTGCAGGAGTGAATGTGTGAAGGTGGGACCCTCATCAGCTGCTGCAGGAGTGAATGTGTGAAGGAGGGACCCTCATCAGCTGCTGCAGGAGTGAATGTATGAAGGAGGGACCCTCATCAGCTGCTGCAGGAGTGAATGTGTGAAGGAGGGACCCTCTAGTCAGCTGCTGCAGGAGTGAATGTTTGAAGGAGGGACCCTCTAGTCAGCTGCTGCAGGAGTGAATGTGTGAAGGAGGGATCCTCATCAGCTGCTGCAGGAGTGAATGTGTGAAGGAGGGACCCTCATCAGCTGCTGCAGGAGTGAATGTGTGAAGGAGGGACCCTCATCAGCTGCTGCAGGAGTGAATGTGTGAAGGTGGGACCCTCTAGTCAGCTGCTTCCGGAGTGAATGTGTGAAGGAGGGACCCTCATCAGCTGCTGCAGGAGTGAATGTGTGAAGGTGGGACCCTTTAGTCAGCTGCTGCAGGAGTGAATGTGTGAAGGAGGGACCCTCTAGTCAGTTGCGGCAGGAGTGAATGTGTGAAGGAGGGACCCTCTAGTCAGTTGCGGCAGGAGTGAATGTGTGAAGGTGGAACCCTCTAGTCAGCTGCTGCAGGAGTGAATGTGTGAAGGTGGGACCCTCATCAGCTGCTGCAGGAGTGAATGTGTGAAGGTGGGACCCTCATCAGCTGCTGCAGGAGTGAATGTGTGAAGGTGGGACCCTCATCAGCTGCTTCAGGAGTGAATGTGTGAAGGAGGGACCCTCATCAGCTGCTGCAGGAGTGAATGTGTGAAGGAGGAACCCTCATCAGCTGCTGTAGGAGTGAATGTGTGAAGGAGGGACCCTCTAGTCAGTTGCGGCAGGAGTGAATGTGTGAAGGAGGGACCCTCTAGTCAGTTGCGGCAGGAGTGAATGTGTGAAGGAGGGACCCTCTAGTCAGTTGCGGCAGGAGTGAATGTGTGAAGGAGGGACCCTCTAGTCAGTTGCGGCAGGAGTGAATGTGTGAAGGAGGGACCCTCTTCAGCTGCTGCAGGAGTGAATGTGTGAAGGAGGGACCCTCATCAGCTGCTGCAGGAGTGAATGTGTGAAGGCGGGACCCTCATCAGCTGCTGCAGCAGTGAATGTGTGAAGGAGGGACCCTCATCAGCTGCTGCCGGAGGGAATGTGTGAAGGTGGGACCCTCATCAGCTGCTGCAGGAGTGAATGTGTGAAGGAGGGACCCTCATCAGCTGCTGCCGGAGGGAATGTGTGAAGGAGGGACCCTCTACTCAGCTGCTGCAGGAGTGAATGTGTGAAGGAGGAACCCTCATCAGCTGCTGTAGGAGGGAATGTGTGAAGGAGGGACGCTCTAGTGAGCTGCTGCAGGAGTGAATGTGTGAAGGAGGGACCCTCTTCAGCTGCTGCAGGAGTGAATAAAGGAGGGACCCTCTTCAGCTGCTGCAGGAGTGAATGTGTGAAGGAGGGACCCTCATCAGCTGCTGCAGGAGTGAATGTGTGAAGGAGGGACCCTCATCAGCTGCTGCAGGAGTGAATGTGTGAAGGAGGGACCCTCTAGTCAGCTGCTGCAGGAGTGAATGTGTGAAGGTGGGACCCTCTAGTCAGCTGCTGCAGGAGTGAATGTGTGAAGGAGGGACCCTATAGTCAGTGCTGCAGGAGTGAATGTGTGAAGGTGGGACCCTCATCAGCTGCTGCAGGAGTGAATGTGTGAAGGAGGGACCCTCATCAGCTGCTGCAGGAGTGAATGTGTGAAGGAGGGACCCTCATCAGCTGCTGCAGGAGTGAATGTGTGAAGGAGGGACCCTCTAGTCAGCTGCTGCAGGAGTGAATGTGTGAAGGAGGGACCCTCTAGTCAGCTGCTGCAGGAGTGAATGTGTGAAGGTGGGACCCTCATCAGCTGCTGCAGGAGTGAATGTGTGAAGGAGGGACCCTCATCAGCTGCTGCAGGAGTGAATGTGTGAAGGAGGGACCCTCATCAGCTGCTGCAGGAGTGAATGTGTGAAGGAGGGACCCTCTAGTCAGCTGCTGCAGGAGTGAATGTGTGAAGGTGGGACCCTCTAGTCAGCTGCTGCAGGAGTGAATGTGTGAAGGTGGGACCCTCATTAGCTGCTGCAGGAGTGAATGTGTGAAGGTGGGACCCTCATCAGCTGCTACAGGAGTGAATGTGTGAAGGTGGGACCCTCTAGTCAGCTGCTGCAGGAGTGAATGTGTGAAGGTGGGACCCTCATTAGCTGCTGCAGGAGTGAATGTGTGAAGGAGGGACCCTCATCAGCTGCTGCAGGAGTGAATGTGTGAAGGTGGGACCCTCTAGTCAGCTGCTGCAGGAGTGAATGTGTGAAGGAGGGACCCTCATCAGCTGCTGCAGGAGTGAATAAGTGGAGGCGGGACCCTCTAGTCAGCTGCTGCAGGAGTGAATGTGTGAAGGCGGGACCCTCATCAGCTGCTGCAGGAGTGAATGTGTGAAGGAGGAACCCTCATCAGCTGCTGTAGGAGTGAATGTGTGAAGGAGGGACCCTCTAGTCAGTTGCGGCAGGAGTGAATGTGTGAAGGAGGGACCCTCTAGTCAGCTGCTGCAGGAGTGAATGTGTGAAGGAGGGACCCTCATCAGCTGCTGCAAGAGTGAATATGTGAAGGAGGGACCCTCTAGTCAGTTGCGGCAGGAGTGAATGTGTGAAGGAGGGACCCTCTAGTCAGTTGCGGCAGGAGTGAATGTGTGAAGGAGGGACCCTCTTCAGCTGCTGCAAGAGTGAATATGTGAAGGAGGGACCCTCTAGTCAGCTGCTGCAGGAGTGAATGTGTGAAGGGGGACCCTCATCAGCTGCTGCCGGAGGGAATGTGTGAAGGAAGACCCTCTAGTCAGCTGCTGCAGGGGTGAATGTGTGAAGGCTGGAGACTCCTAGTCAGCTGCTGTAGGGGTGAATGTGTGAAGGAGGGACGCTCTAGTGAGCTGCTGCAGGAGTGAATGTGTGAAGGAGGGACCCTCTTCAGCTGCTGCAGGAGTGAATAAAGGAGGGACCCTCTTCAGCTGCTGCAGGAGTGAATGTGTGAAGGAGGGACCCTCTTCAGCTGCTGCAGGAGTGAATAAAGGAGGGACCCTCTTCAGCTGCTGCAGGAGTGAATGTATGAAGGTGGACCCTCATCAGCTGCTGTAGGAGTGAATGTGTGAAGGAGGACCCTCTAGTCAGCTGCTGCAGGAGTGAATGTGTGAAGGAGGGACCCTCTTCAGCTGCTGCAGGAGTGAATGTGTGAAGGGGGGACCCTCTAGTCAGCTGCTGCAGGAGTGAATGTGTGAAGGAGGGACCCTCTAGTCAGCTGCTGCAGGAGTGAATGTGTGAAGGAGGGACCCTCATCAGCTGTTGCAGGAGTGAATGTGTGAAGGAGGGACCCTCATCAGCTGCTGCAGGAGTGAATGTGTGAAGGTGGACCGTCATCAGCTGCTGTAGGAGTGAATGTGTGAAGGAGGACCCTCTAGTCAGCTGCTGCAGGAGTGAATGTGTGAAGGAGGGACCCTCATCAGCTGCTGCAGGAGTGAATAAGTGGAGGCGGGACCCTCTAGTCAGCTGCTGCAGGAGTGAATGTGTGAAGGCGGGACCCTCATCAGCTGCTGCAGGAGTGAATGTGTGAAGGAGGAACCCTCATCAGCTGCTGTAGGAGTGAATGTGTGAAGGAGGGACCCTCTAGTCAGTTGCGGCAGGAGTGAATGTGTGAAGGAGGGACCCTCTAGTCAGTTGCGGCAGGAGTGAATGTGTGAAGGAGGGACCCTCTTCAGCTGCTGCAAGAGTGAATATGTGAAGGAGGGACCCTCTAGTCAGCTGCTGCAGGAGTGAATGTGTGAAGGAGGGACCCTCTTCAGCTGCTGCAGGAGTGAATGTGTGAAGGAGGGACCCTCTTCAGCAGCTGCAGGAGTGAATGTGTGAAGGGGGACCCTCATCAGCTGCTGCCGGAGGGAATGTGTGAAGGAAGACCCTCTAGTCAGCTGCTGCAGGGGTGAATGTGTGAAGGCTGGAGACTCCTAGTCAGCTGCTGTAGGGGTGAATGTGTGAAGGAGGGACGCTCTAGTGAGCTGCTGCAGGAGTGAATGTGTGAAGGAGGGACCCTCTTCAGCTGCTGCAGGAGTGAATAAAGGAGGGACCCTCTTCAGCTGCTGCAGGAGTGAATGTGTGAAGGAGGGACCCTCTTCAGCTGCTGCAGGAGTGAATAAAGGAGGGACCCTCTTCAGCTGCTGCAGGAGTGAATGTATGAAGGTGGACCCTCATCAGCTGCTGTAGGAGTGAATGTGTGAAGGAGGACCCTCTAGTCAGCTGCTGCAGGAGTGAATGTGTGAAGGAGGGACCCTCTTCAGCTGCTGCAGGAGTGAATGTGTGAAGGGGGGACCCTCTAGTCAGCTGCTGCAGGAGTGAATGTGTGAAGGAGGGACCCTCTAGTCAGCTGCTGCAGGAGTGAATGTGTGAAGGAGGGACCCTCATCAGCTGTTGCAGGAGTGAATGTGTGAAGGAGGGACCCTCATCAGCTGCTGCAGGAGTGAATGTGTGAAGGTGGACCGTCATCAGCTGCTGTAGGAGTGAATGTGTGAAGGAGGACCCTCTAGTCAGCTGCTGCAGGAGTGAATGTGTGAAGGAGGGACCCTCTAGTCAGCTGCTGCAGGAGTGAATGTGTGAAGGAGGGACCCTCATCAGCTGTTGCAGGAGTGAATGTGTGAAGGAGGGACCCTCATCAGCTGCTGCAGGAGTGAATGTGTGAAGGTGGACCGTCATCAGCTGCTGTAGGAGTGAATGTGTGAAGGAGGACCCTCTAGTCAGCTGCCGCAGGAGTGAATGTGTGAAGGAGGGACCCTCTAGTCAGCTGCTGCAGGAGTGAATGTGTGAAGGAGGGACCCTCTAGTCAGCTGCTGCAGGAGTGAATGTTTGAAGGAGGGACCCCCTAGTCAGCTGCTGCAGGAGTGAATGTGTGAAGGAGGGACCCTCATCAGCTGCTGCAGGAGTGAATGTGTGAAGGAGGGACCCTCATCAGCTGCTGCAGGAGTTAATGTGTGAAGGTGGGACCCTTTACTCAGCTGCTGAAGGAGTGAATGTGTGAAGGAGGGACCCTCGAGTCAGCTGCTGCAGGGGTGAATGTGTGAAGGAGGGACCCTCATCAGCTGCTGCAGGAGTGAATGTGTGAAGGAGGGACCCTCATCAGCTGCTGCAGGAGTGAATGTGTGAAGGAGGGACCCTCTAGTCAGCTGCTGCAGGAGTGAATGTGTGAAGGTGGGACCCTCATCAGCTGCTGCAGGAGTGAATGTGTGAAGGAGGGACCCTCAAGTCAGCTGCTGCAGGAGTGAATGTGTGAAGGAGGGACCCTCATCAGCTGCTGCAGGAGTGAATGTGTGAAGGAGGAACCCTCATCAGCTGCTGTAGGAGTGAATGTGTGAAGGAGGGACCCTCATCAGCTGCTGCAGGAGTGAATGTGTGAAGGTGGGACCCTCTAGTCAGCTGCTGCAGGAGTGAATGTGTGAAGGAGGGACCCTCATCAGCTGCTGCAGGAGTGAATGTGTGAAGGAGGGACCCTCTAGTCAGCTGCTGCAGGAGTGAATGTGTGAAGGTGGGACCCTCATCAGCTGCTGCAGGAGTGAATGTGTGAAGGAGGGACCCTCAAGTCAGCTGCTGCAGGAGTGAATGTGTGAAGGTGGGACCCTCAAGTCAGCTGCTGCAGGAGTGAATGTGTGAAGGTGGGACCCTCAAGTCAGCTGCTGCAGGAGTGAATGTGTGAAGGAGGGACCCTCATCAGCTGCTGCAGGAGTGAATGTGTGAAGTGGGGACCCTCTAGTCAGCGGCTGCAGGAGTGAATGTGTGAAGGTGGGACCCTCTAGTCAGCTGCTGCAGGAGTGAATGTGTGAAGGAGGGACCCTCATCAGCTGCTGCAGGAGTGAATGTGTGAAGGAGGGACCCTCTAGTCAGCTGCTGCAGGAGTGAATGTGTGAAGGTGGGACCCTCTAGTCAGCTGCTGCAGGAGTGAATGTGTGAAGGCGGGACCCTCTAGTCAGCTGCTGCAGGAGTGAATGTGTGAAGGAGGGACCCTCATCAGCTGCTGCCGGAGGGAATGTGTGAAGGTGGGACCCTCATCAGCTGCTGCAGGAGTGAATGTGTGAAGGAGGGACCCTCTAGTCAGCTGCTGCAGGAGTGAATGTGTGAAGGTGGGACCCTCTAGTCAGCTGCGGCAGGAGTGAATGTGTGAAGGTGGACCCTCATCAGCTGCTGTAGGAGTGAATGTGTGAAGGTGGGGCCTTCCTAGTCAGCTGCTGCAGGAGTGAATGTGTGAAGGAGGGACCCTCAAGTCAGCTGCTGCAGGAGTGAATGTGTGAAGGTGGGACCCTCAAGTCAGCTGCTGCAGGAGTGAATGTGTGAAGGTGGGACCCTCAAGTCAGCTGCTGCAGGAGTGAATGTGTGAAGGAGGGACCCTCATCAGCTGCTGCAGGAGTGAATGTGTGAAGGAGGGACCCTCTTCAGCTGCTGCAGGAGTGAATGTGTGAAGGAGGGACCCTCTAGTCAGCGGCTGCAGGAGTGAATGTGTGAAGGTGGGACCCTCTAGTCAGCTGCTGCAGGAGTGAATGTGTGAAGGCGACACCCCTCTACTCAGCTGCTGCAGGAGTGAATGTGTGAAGGAGGGGGCCATCATAGTGAGCTGCTGCAGGAGTGAATGTGTGAAGGGGGGGCCCTCTAGTCAGCTGCTGCAGGAGTGAATGTGTGAAGGAGGGACCCTCATCAGCTGCTGCAGGAGTGAATGTGTGAAGGAGGGACCCTCTTCAGCTGCTGCAGGAGTGAATGTGTGAAGGAGGGACCCTCTAGTCAGCGGCTGCAGGAGTGAATGTGTGAAGGTGGGACCCTCTAGTCAGCTGCTGCAGGAGTGAATGTGTGAAGTGGGGACCCTCTAGTCAGCGGCTGCAGGAGTGAATGTGTGAAGGTGGGACCCTCATCAGCTGCTGCAGGAGTGAATGTGTGAAGTGGGGACCCTCTAGTCAGCTGCTGCAGGAGTGAATGTGTGAAGGGGGACCCTCGTAGTCAGCTGCTGCAGGAGTGAATGTGTGAAGGTGGGACCCTCATCAGCTGCTGCAGGAGTGAATGTGTGAAGGAGGGACCCTCATCAGCTGCTGCAGGAGTGAATAAGTGGAGGCGGGACCCTCTAGTCAGCTGCTGCAGGAGTGAATGTGTGAAGGCGGGACCCTCATCAGCTGCTGCAGGAGTGAATGTGTGAAGGAGGGACCCTCTAGTCAGCTGCTGCAGGAGTGAATGTGTGAAGGAGGGACCCTCTAGTCAGTTGCGGCAGGAGTGAATGTGTGAAGGAGGGACCCTCTAGTCAGTTGCGGCAGGAGTGAATGTGTGAAGGAGGGACCCTCTTCAGCTGCTGCAAGAGTGAATATGTGAAGGAGGGACCCTCTAGTCAGCTGCTGCAGGAGTGAATGTGTGAAGGAGGGACCCTCTTCAGCTGCTGCAGGAGTGAATGTGTGAAGGAGGGACCCTCTTCAGCAGCTGCAGGAGTGAATGTGTGAAGGAGGGACCCTCTTCAGCTGCTGCAGGAGTGAATGTGTGAAGGCTGGAGACTCCTAGTCAGCTGCTGTAGGGGTGAATGTGTGAAGGAGGGACGCTCTAGTGAGCTGCTGCAGGAGTGAATGTGTGAAGGAGGGACCCTCTTCAGCTGCTGCAGGGGTGAATGTGTGAAGGCTGGAGACTCCTAGTCAGCTGCTGTAGGGGTGAATGTGTGAAGGAGGGACGCTCTAGTGAGCTGCTGCAGGAGTGAATGTGTGAAGGAGGGACCCTCTTCAGCTGCTGCAGGAGTGAATAAAGGAGGGACCCTCTTCAGCTGCTGCAGGAGTGAATGTGTGAAGGAGGGACCCTCTTCAGCTGCTGCAGGAGTGAATAAAGGAGGGACCCTCTTCAGCTGCTGCAGAAGTGAATGTATGAAGGTGGACCCTCATCAGCTGCTGTAGGAGTGAATGTGTGAAGGAGGACCCTCTAGTCAGCTGCTGCAGGAGTGAATGTGTGAAGGAGGGACCCTCTTCAGCTGCTGCAGGAGTGAATGTGTGAAGGGGGGACCCTCTAGTCAGCTGCTGCAGGAGTGAATGTGTGAAGGAGGGACCCTCTAGTCAGCTGCTGCAGGAGTGAATGTGTGAAGGAGGGACCCTCATCAGCTGTTGCAGGAGTGAATGTGTGAAGGAGGGACCCTCATCAGCTGCTGCAGGAGTGAATGTGTGAAGGTGGACCGTCATCAGCTGCTGTAGGAGTGAATGTGTGAAGGAGGACCCTCTAGTCAGCTGCTGCAGGAGTGAATGTGTGAAGGAGGGACCCTCTAGTCAGCTGCTGCAGGAGTGAATGTGTGAAGGAGGGACCCTCATCAGCTGTTGCAGGAGTGAATGTGTGAAGGAGGGACCCTCATCAGCTGCTGCAGGAGTGAATGTGTGAAGGTGGACCGTCATCAGCTGCCGCAGGAGTGAATGTGTGAAGGAGGGACCCTCTAGTCAGCTGCTGCAGGAGTGAATGTGTGAAGGAGGGACCCTCTAGTCAGCTGCTGCAGGAGTGAATGTTTGAAGGAGGGACCCCCTAGTCAGCTGCTGCAGGAGTGAATGTGTGAAGGAGGGACCCTCATCAGCTGCTGCAGGAGTGAATGTGTGAAGGTGGGACCCTTTACTCAGCTGCTGAAGGAGTGAATGTGTGAAGGAGGGACCCTCGAGTCAGCTGCTGCAGGGGTGAATGTGTGAAGGAGGGACCCTCATCAGCTGCTGCAGGAGTGAATGTGTGAAGGAGGGACCCTCATCAGCTGCTGCAGGAGTGAATGTGTGAAGGAGGGACCCTCTAGTCAGCTGCTGCAGGAGTGAATGTGTGAAGGTGGGACCCTCTAGTCAGCTGCTGCAGGAGTGAATGTGTGAAGGAGGGACCCTCATCAGCTGCTGCAGGAGTGAATGTGTGAAGGAGGGACCCTCTAGTCAGCTGCTGCAGGAGTGAATGTGTGAAGGTGGGACCCTCATCAGCTGCTGCAGGAGTGAATGTGTGAAGGAGGGACCCTCAAGTCAGCTGCTGCAGGAGTGAATGTGTGAAGGTGGGACCCTCAAGTCAGCTGCTGCAGGAGTGAATGTGTGAAGGTGGGACCCTCAAGTCAGCTGCTGCAGGAGTGAATGTGTGAAGGAGGGACCCTCATCAGCTGCTGCAGGAGTGAATGTGTGAAGGAGGGACCCTCTAGTCAGCGGCTGCAGGAGTGAATGTGTGAAGGTGGGACCCTCTAGTCAGCTGCTGCAGGAGTGAATGTGTGAAGGAGGGACCCTCATCAGCTGCTGCAGGAGTGAATGTGTGAAGGAGGGACCCTCTAGTCAGCTGCTGCAGGAGTGAATGTGTGAAGGTGGGACCCTCTAGTCAGCTGCTGCAGGAGTGAATGTGTGAAGGCGGGACCCTCTAGTCAGCTGCTGCAGGAGTGAATGTGTGAAGGAGGGACCCTCATCAGCTGCTGCCGGAGGGAATGTGTGAAGGAGGGACCCTCTAGTCAGCTGCTGCAGGAGTGAATGTGTGAAGGTGGGACCCTCATCAGCTGCTGTAGGAGTGAATGTGTGAAGGTGGGGCCTTCCTAGTCAGCTGCTGCAGGAGTGAATGTGTGAAGGAGGTACCCTCAAGTCAGCTGCTGCAGGAGTGAATGTGTGAAGGTGGGACCCTCAAGTCAGCTGCTGCAGGAGTGAATGTGTGAAGGTGGGACCCTCAAGTCAGCTGCTGCAGGAGTGAATGTGTGAAGGAGGGACCCTCATCAGCTGCTGCAGGAGTGAATGTGTGAAGGAGGGACCCTCTTCAGCTGCTGCAGGAGTGAATGTGTGAAGGAGGGACCCTCTAGTCAGCGGCTGCAGGAGTGAATGTGTGAAGGTGGGACCCTCTAGTCAGCTGCTGCAGGAGTGAATGTGTGAAGGCGACACCCCTCTACTCAGCTGCTGCAGGAGTGAATGTGTGAAGGAGGGACCCTCTAGTCAGCTGCTGCAGGAGTGAATGTGTGAAGGTGGGACCCTCTAGTCAGCTGCTGCAGGAGTGATTGTGTGAAGGTGAACTCTCATCAGCTGCTGCAGGAGTGAATGTGTGAAGGTGAACTCTCATCAGCTGCTGCAGGAGTGAATGTGTGAAGGAGGGACCCTCTAGTCAGCTGCTGCAGGAGTGAATGTGTGAAGGAGGGACCCTCTAGTCAGCTGCTGCAGGAGTGAATGTGTGAAGGCAGGACCCTCTAGTCAGCTGCTGCAGGAGTGAATGTGTGAAGGAGGGACCCTCATCAGCTGCTGCAGGAGTGAATGTGTGAAGGAGGGACCCTCTTCAGCTGCTGCAGGAGTGAATGTGTGAAGGAGGGACCCTCTAGTCAGCTGCTGCAGGAGTGAATGTGTGAAGGTGGGACCCTCTAGTCAGCTGCTGCAGGAGTGAATGTGTGAAGGTGGGACCCTCTAGTCAGCTGCTGCAGGAGTGAATGTGTGAAGGAGGGACCCTCTAGTCAGCTGCTGCAGGAGTGAATGTGTGAACGTGGGACCCTCTAGTCAGCTGCTGCAGGGGTGAATGTGTGAAGGAGGGACCCTCATCAGCTGCTGCAGGAGTGAATGTGTGAAGGAGGGACCCTCTAGTCAGCTGCTGCAGGGGTGAATGTGTGAAGGCGGGACCCTCATCAGCTGCTGCAGGAGTGAATGTGTGAAGGGGGACCCTCTAGTCAGCTGCTGCAGGGGTGAATGTGTGAAGGTGGGACCCTCTAGTCAGCTGCTGCAGGGGTGAATGTGTGAAGGTGGGACCCTCTAGTCAGCTGCTGCAGGAGTGAATGTGTGAAGGTGGGACCCTCTAGTCAGCTGCTGCAGGAGTGAATGTGTGAAGGCGGGACCCTCATCAGCTGCTGCAGGAGTGAATGTGTGAAGGCGGGACCCTCTCAGCTGCTGCAGGAGTGAATGTGTGAAGGAGGGACCCTCTAGTCAGCTGCTGCAGGGGTGAATGTGTGAAGGCGGGACCCTCATCAGCTGCTGCAGGAGTGAATGTGTGAAGGGGGACCCTCTAGTCAGCTGCTGCAGGGGTGAATGTGTGAAGGTGGGACCCTCTAGTCAGCTGCTGCAGGGGTGAATGTGTGAAGGTGGGACCCTCTAGTCAGCTGCTGCAGGAGTGAATGTGTGAAGGTGGGACCCTCTAGTCAGCTGCTGCAGGAGTGAATGTGTGAAGGAGGGACCCTCTAGTCAGCTGCTGCAGGGGTGAATGTGTGAAGGCGGGACCCTCATCAGCTGCTGCAGGAGTGAATGTGTGAAGGGGGACCCTCTAGTCAGCTGCTGCAGGGGTGAATGTGTGAAGGTGGGACCCTCTAGTCAGCTGCTGCAGGGGTGAATGTGTGAAGGTGGGACCCTCTAGTCAGCTGCTGCAGGGGTGAATGTGTGAAGGTGGGACCCTCTAGTCAGCTGCTGCAGGAGTGAATGTGTGAAGGTGGGACCCACAATGCATTGATCCTGAATATTTCCAGTTGTGACGTGTGCTGTTCCTAACATTTAACAAAAAACTCCAGCAATGATGGAGGCGCAGTGATGCTCCCAGACTCCTAGGGCTCTGGCAGGATCTAGAAAACCAGGGAGGAGGAGACAGGAGAGAGGTAAGCGAGATGCAGAGGAGGGGAGAGGATGCCCAGGGAGGTGGATGAGACAGGAGAAATGGAAGTGCGGTACTGAGGGAGGGAATAGGATTCCCGGGGAGCAGGAGACAGGAGTGAAAGAAGAGAGGTGTCGAGGAGGGGAGAGGATGCCCGGGGAGCAGGAGAGAGAGAGAGGGGAGTGAGGTGCTGAGGCAGGGGAGGAGGAGGAGACAGGAGAGATGGAAGTGAGATGCTGTGGAGGGAATAGGATGGCCAGGGAGGTGGAGGAGACTGGAGAGAGGAGAGTGAGGTGCTGAGGCAGGGGGGTAGGATGGCCAGGGAGGTGGAGGAGACAGGAGAAGGGGAAGTATGGTGCTGAGGCAGGGGGTAAGGGGTTCCTATGGAGAAGTTCAAGATAAGGAGTGTAAGAGCCAGCCAGTGTTTCATGGAGGACTGGCTGATATATTTGAGGTTGGAGTAGAGGGTGGGCGGACAGGGACTGAGTGGAAAACAAAGACTTGTCTATTGATGGTTATAGATGATGCGTGATATAACTAGGGCTGGGCGTAGTTTGTGAAATAGCGCTTCGCAAAGCTACGCAAAGTGCACTTCGCACTACGCGAGCTACGCGTAGCACTACGCGAACTGCGTAGGACCCTGTTCGCACTGTGCAAGATGCCGTTTTCAGTGATGGCACAGTGCGGACAAGCATCCATCACTGTGCAATCATTAAAAACGGCATCTTGCACAGTGCGAGCTGTAGTTTTTCTGCCGCTCGTGTAGATTTTTACTCGAGCGGCAGCTTTCTCAACGCGGACTGGTAGTTTCTCATCGCGAGCGGTCGTGTACATACGCGACCACTCGCAATGAGAAACCTGACCTCCCTGCGTTGAGTATCTCGCCGGGAGGTTTAGTTTCCACGCTCGCGATCAGCAACTTGATGTTGCTGATCGAGAACGAGGAAAACGTCTCGCCAGGATTTCATTTTGCTTGCCCGCGGTCACCAACTTGATTTTGAGGACCGTGAGGAAGCAAAAAATGAACGCTGCACTACGCGAGTTTGCACTGTGCTACGTGCAGTTCGCGTAGTGAAGATATAACAAAAGCCAAAGAGATGTGGTGGAGAGGCTGAACCGGAGAGGCCCCAGAACCGGTTTGTGGGAAGGTAGGTGAGGAGGCTTAGGACCACCAGAAAAAGAGGAACATCTGGCATAGGGGTAAGAGAAGAGCCGGGTTAGCATAAAACAAACACGTGACAAAATGATACGGGGGGTCGCCAGAGAAAAGAAAGAAAGAGAGTCACGTGGCATGCTGCAGAGACAGGGGTCAGGGGTAAGGTTGAGAGGTTCACACAAACTTCACCAAAGGCAAAATGTGTCAACTCTGCAAAACTTTCACTGAAATTGAAATGTTGAAGACCCCTCTATACACTGATGTAGGTTTTCAGATCAACACATGTTTTCCCTGTCAACATAATTATTAATATCTATACTAATATAATAAAGAGAGAGCCCAAACCTTTGAGGCGGGTAATCTCAGGAACCACAGCACCAATCACAACACCCAATACAGCATTGGAAAGGGCAGTTGCAACAGAAGGACATAGGCTATGCAGACGCCCACCATATACATTTAAACGGTAAAAGAACAGTGCCAGCAAAGTAGTCCCTTGTGGGCGTGTCTGCTTTGTGCTGTGGGCGTGTGCTGGGGGCGTGACAAATACTGGGGGCGTGTGGTACGTTCTGTCCTTCATGCCATGTCTCATATTGTGTGCTAATCCCACCCTGCTCCCTTTAAATACCCCTGCACCCCATAATCATAACCCACCCTTACTCCTTAAAATACCCCAACACCCTTAAACACTAACCCATCAACCCTATAAATATACCCTGTACCACAAAACCCAAACCTATCCTTAAACCCTAAAAATACCCCTGTACCCCAAAATCCAACCTAGCCCTGAACCCTATAAATACCCCTGTACCTCAAAACCCAAACCTACCCCTGAACCCTAAAAATACCCCTATACCCCAAAACCCAAACCTAGCCCTGAACCCTAAAAATACCACTGTACCCCAAAACCACCCGTGACCCCTAAAATACCCCTGTACCCCAAAACCCAAACCTAGCCCTGAACCCTTAAAATACCCCTGTACCCCAAAACTCAAACCTACCCCTGAACCCTAAAATACCCCTGTACCCCAAAACCCAAACCTAGCCCTGCACCCTAAAAGTAACCCTGTACCCCAAAACCCAAACCTACCCCTGAACCCTAAAATTCCCCTGTACCCCAAAACCCAAACCTATCCCTGAACCCTAAAAATACCCCTGTACCCCAAAACCCAAACCTAGCCTGAACCCTTAAAATAGCCCTGTACCCCAAAACCCAAACCTACCCCGGAACCCTAAAAACACCCCTATACCCCTATACCCCAAAACCCAAACCTAGCACTGAACCCTAAAAATACCCCTGTACCCTAAAACCCATACCTATCCCTAAACCCTAAAAATACCCCTGTACCCCATAACCCAAAACTATATCTGAACCCTTAAAATACCCAAACACCCCAAAACATATACCTCAGTACCCCAAAACATATACCCCTATACCCATACCTACCTTATCAAAACATTAAAAAAAAACATGCTTTTACCATTCATGCATTTACTTCGTTGTACATGTATGCGTGGAAAAAGCATATAAAATGTAATGCCATGCGTTATAATGGCATTGCGGAGTCATGGTACTTTTGTAATGAATGTATGCGGAGTGATGCTATGCGGAAAGAATGTTGCGGAATAATGGGTGTTTACCCTCCCCCGGTAAATACATTGGTGGCACGGCGGCCCACATCTCCAGCAACAAACTCATATTTTTTCACCACCCATTTGAAAAATGCACAGGTCTCTCTCATTCATGGCCAGCACCGACATACACTTTTAGACACACCTCCCGCCACTAGTTCTAGAATTGCAAACTTTAGAGCTGGGGAGCTACGTTCGAATCTCTGCATCAGCTCAACATCCTGTGATTCCAGGCAAATCGCTTTTGTCTCCCCGTGCCTACCACAAATGAATGTGTTCTTCTGTAATGTAAATTGTCCTCATGCCATGTTGTCGAGTTTGCGCTATATAATATTGCAAGGAAAAATAAAGTAGGCAAAACTCGAGTTCACACACTACTGAACGCGCACTCTTAAGTGCATCAGCAGTGCACTGTGAATCGGAGCGTTTCACAGGCATGTCACAGATAAGAAATGCTATCAAAACGAAATCCTACAAAACAATATACTACTGGCCGGCAGCAATTCATACCCAGACAACGTCGGGACAGGCTGCTAGTATATTAATAACTGTAATTCGCATTGAAATTTGCTTCTGCTGCCAAGGCGGTAGAGACATGAAAGCATGCACATCTCCGACTCAGAACTTCACGAATTTCTCTTGCAAAGTTCAGAAAGTTAAAGGCTTGCAAAAGGTACCCTAAAAGGCACCTATGTGGAAAGGTACCTTTTGGTCGCAACGGCCAGCGATAATTATCGCTGGCCGTACATAGCGATAGAAATATTATCGCTGGCTATCATTGAATATTATCGCCATGATAACGCTATATTTACAACGCATAGCGCTATAGCAATAATATTTCAGCGATAGCAGTGATTTCAATGGAACATCACTGGTTTTCCAGTGATGTTCCATTGAAAACAGCGATAACATTGCTGATACGACTCTGTGGTCGTATCAGCATAATCCACCTACCATTATTAGTAGCCTTAGTCTGGAATTTAACAGACGTTAAATTCCTGAGTTAAGGCTGAGGTAGCGTGATTTTTTTTATCACTGCACCTCCCTGGTAATATCGTTAAGCTGCCTTCACGATATTAACATGTGTTGTTTTCACAGCCACGCCTTCTTTGCATATAATTAGCGATGCGAGGCGGGGCTGTGAAAAAACAGGCTCTACATCAAAGAAACACGCGCTAGCGTGTCCTTGATGATATTGCGATATAATTATTTCCGCTTTTCGCCCAAAAATTGACGCTAAAGCGGCGATAATTATATCACCAGCCCTTGCTAATATGCCCCCTAGTAACTGGTCCTTTCACCAGACAAGATGCCCTTGGCGATCCCTAGTGGTCCTGGACGCCGTCCCCTCCCTCACTCAAGTTCTTGGTGAGAGCGACGTCATCAGCTCTCTAGAAGGATGTCCTTGTAGGTGGGAGTGGGGCATAGGTCTGACCACTGTGCCCCCCCAGAGGCTGAAGGCTGGTCTGCCAGTTTACACCTTATTGCTTGAATGATGAAGCTAGCAGATATGTTTTCCAGAGCACATGATTTGTAGCCTCCCCGTGTCCTGTTGGTACATTCCACATCCGGTAAACTCCATGCAGCAGATTTACAAGAAAGTGTCTCAGTGCGTTCCGCAAGCCATTTGGGTGCGCTGCACTGAGTCACTTCCAAAGCACAGGGATGCGACATATTTACAACAATATGTCGCATCTCTGTGCTTCCCCCTGCGCTGACGCACAAACTGCTGCCATGCACCGGCGCAGGCACCCTTGCACCTTGGTGCGAGGATGCCTGCGTCGTGGGGTTTCCTTCCTGCACAAACAAAATCTGGAAAATGCCGTTTTTCAAGTTCTATGTGTGCTGCATTAGCACACATAGAATTTGAAAAACGTCATTGTTTGAATGATTGTTTATCTGCAGGAAGGGAACCCTTCCTGAACAAAAACAATGATAAGAGGCGATTTCCTCTTTCTTTGAGCACGCATAGAAAGAGGAAAAGAAAACAAGGAGAAATTAATAAATTTTTATTCGTTGTGCCTCCCTCCGCCGTCCCTGGGGAGGGGTAGCATTCACACGCATTTCCAGATTTATGGTTTCATATAAATCTGGAGATGTGTCTGGTTCGATGGGTGTTGTGTGGGAACACCCACAGCAACACCCATGGAATGCCCCTTCACGCAAAGAGCTGCGTGTAAAGGGGCCATATTTACAAGGACAGGAAAAACCATGCAGGGTGGCTTTTCCTGTCCTTGTAAATATGGAACAGTAAAATACGGCACCTGTACGACAAAAAAAAGTGGGGCACCGGTGGCGCAAGGGGCTTGTAAATCTGCCCCCCTCGTCCGGTACAAAAGGCCATTCCCTTTTTGTCTGGCGCCCCCTTGTGACCGTGGCTTGAGACAGCTGCCTTACCTCAGCCTCAGGAGCCGGATGCGAGAGGAGAAAGGGAGTACACTGTGGACGACACCGTTAAAGTAAAAAACGACCTTTTACTTCTGCCTTGAGTGTCCCGCTGCATGATTAATGCACATATGTATATATTCCCCATGGGCATCTTTAAATACATCTGCGTGTGCCCTCTCCTCGCCACCGCGCCGCCTCATACAAACTGGGCCAACCACGCAAAGCCCAAGACAAATGCCCACAGTCTGAATCATAAATCTGTGAAAAAACATGGCTGCCCAGGTGTGGTCAAGGAACCAGGCCATTCCACGAGTGTACTCCTTTCATCTCCATGGGACTGTCGAAGGACAGATAGACGCTTCTGCCTATAGGAAGATGTCGTCCATCCTTCCACGCGCCACGTCACTCCTTCGCTGCAGGCCATGGTCAGTGCACGTAGCATCAGAACTCACAAGCAGGCTTGTTCTCATCAACCCCTCTGCAAGGCTGCATGTGGAGAAGACCTCTACTGGCCACCCCTCCAGCAATGTTGAGAAGTTGAATTTACTGCTCAGAAATCTGCAGCTCTCTGGGTGAGATAAAAATACCCCACATTTGCAGAGCAGGCACTGATGTGAGGAATTTGCACATTTTTGCTTCAAAGAATTGCACACATTGTTCTTTCACAACTGCTCATGCTTAAAGCTGGGTATGCACTGATGGATCCCTGGGGTTGTTTGTATGCATAGGATCACCTGTAGGCGAGTCCTATGGTAAACTGATCAGCGAGTGTATCATATGACATGTGGTTCCTATTGTGAATGATTCTTCTTAAAGAAAAAAAACTTTTCCACGATAGCACGCACGAGGACCAGCACACGCGCACTGAGTGGCGGCCATCTTGGAATGGGCTAAAATCATTTCAACTTGGTGGCTGGCTGACGAAGCCTGGGACTGCAGCCAGCACACGAGGGTGTTGGCGGGGGAAAGCAAGCATGGGGTCTAATTCTTAAATAAAAAAGACCGAGGCTGGATAGAAGTTGGGGATCAGGGTGAAACAGAAATAAAATAGTCCCTCACGCACTGCAAGGTCCTGACATCAGCAGTGGAAGGATCCAGCTCATCCAATTAAAGCGCTGCAAACCTAAATGCTCATTGGATGGAACAGACACAAGAATAGAGAGGACATCTTTGAAAGAAGAAACTCAGGGGCAGATTTATGTTGAACTTGCACCACTTGCGCCGCCGTTGCATCACTTCTGTGACGCAGCAGCGCAGTAAGCTCTGCACCAATTGTGACATACTTACATCGTGACGCATCTATGGAGATGCGTCATTGTGTAAGGCCCTGCGCCACATGAAACCTGCATCAGGTTTCATGCGGGCGTTCCATCGCAGGAACGCCCCTGAAAAGTGACTCTGTGAAATCTACAAGATTTCACTGAGTCACTTTACCAACGCTGATGCGTCAAACCCTGCGCCTGCTTGAAGCAGGCGCAAGGCTTGACGCACCACGTTACAGATAGGGCAAGTTGGAAAAGTGCTGGAGTTGCGTACCGCACGCAACACAAATTCAGCACTGCGCCAACTTCATGCCCAAGATGCGACACGCATCTGTTTATTCCTGCGTCATGGTGCGCCGCATTGTAAATGGGGTGCATCATGGGTGGCGCAAGGATGAACTTGCGTGACGCATCTTTCCTGGCGCATCGCTGCTGATTTGTAGAGATGCGTCAGGCAACGTAAATCTGCCCCTGAGGGACTTATTTAAAAGCCCCTTCCGCCACTGGGGCGAGTTTGTTAATATGGGAAAAGTGACATAGCAGCAGTGCAAGGGGCTTGTTTTAAGCCCCTGAGAGAGATGGTCACTAAATAATGAGCAAGGAGTGGACACAAGAACCACACTAGGTGCATTTTGGATGCAATAGGTCTTTTGCTAAAGATGTTAGTAGCTTACTCCTAAAAAGAAGACAACATAAAAACGAGTAAACTACGTTTGCTTACAGGAAACAAGCCCAAATCTCACATGCATACGGAAAATGCACCTGGGGTCTCCCAGAATGCACGCCTTACACACGCAGTGTGCACTGCCATTTTACACCACGTGCCACAGTGAACTCCACAGAAAGCGCCAGGTTTGCCTGTATTTCGTAGAATTCTGAAAATATTGGTGAAATGGTTGGCTTTGAAACTGGCAGAAAATGGAGAATTAGAGCAGGAATCCGGTTAATAATCTCCAATTTCAGCTATATTTTCTTTATTGTCAGGGCCCACACCGAAGGGAACTCAGAAAACCCCGGTATTCCGCACCTTTGAATTACCGACACCGAAGTTGGCAGTTTTGACAGCCTCGTCAAAGAGGTTTAGATTGTATAAACAGATCTGATAGGACTCAGGTTTAGGACAGGTTACCCTCAAATGTAGGACAGTGAGCAAAACTGACTCCAGCCAGAGGGATTTTGGTGCAACATTTTCTGAAACGGTTTATGGAAAAGAGGCCGTTGTAGCTTTTGTGTCATGGTGCAGAATTAATTTCCTCTACGTCTTGTTGTAAGCAGTGTGTGGCTGTGCTGTACTTCAGGATTTATTTAGGGTGACTGGACGGTACAGGGCACATGTATGAATTGGATGGAGTCAAAAGGTGCTACAGAATAGGCTGGAGTTCAACGTAACATAAAGCAACATTAAATGTCAGGGTGTCTGTTAATTCAATGTGAGCAGTGAGGCTTCCAAGTTTTGGGGTCCAATGATGAGCAGGGGGTTGTGAAGGGAAATTATTTCAGGATATGGCCCTTCCTGCACCATCATAGATCAGGTGTGACATCTCGGCCATCAAAGGCATCTCAAAAGAGAGGTACCCAAGAGAAGAGTAAGACAGAAGTGGGGCATCCTTTATCAGAAGAGGTGGTGTGCACGGCTAGCGTCAAGGAGAAAGTGGCCCTAAAATACTCCTTGTCCCCCGACCCACGACCAGAGGAGCCTTAGGAATCAATAGCCGTTTACATCATGGACGATTTTGGGGTTTTGTGGGAGATGGAAAAGTACATCCTCAGTTTGTAAAACACCTGCAGAGGATCACTGTTGCTGCCTTGGAGACGCTGCAGTTCTTATGGAGGTGCGGGTTGACTTCCTTAGTCTTGACTTATGATTGTACCTTGTTTGTAGGAAAGTTCTCCTTTATGCAAGGATACCCCCCACTTTTTGCCTGACATTTGATGCACTTTGACATGATGTGCCCTGGGTTCTTGCCAATCACGTTCCCATGGCCTGTGTTGTTTCCCCAAACTGCACGTTGTTGCCCACAATTGCTACATCTCTGGCCCCATAGGTAAGCCCCATGTAGAAGGGGCCCAGGGTGCCAATGGCACTGTGACCAGGGAAGGCCTCTAAGAGCTGCAGCACCTGTTGTGCCACCCTTAGAGGCCCTGTACCTTTACCCCACACACACTGCCACAGCAGGCTGTGTGTTTTGGTACAGAGAAATATTGAGAGTAGACACGTGGCACACATCCCTGTGTCCATGTTAAGTGAACGAATGCGCAACGGCGTTACATCGCTTCACATGTTATGAAGTTACACATCCCTGTGTGCTATGCCTGCAACCTACATCCTGGGGCCTAGGTAAGTCACCCCTCTAGCTGGGTGCACCAGCCCTCAGGTGAGGGTACAGTGGTGTGAGCCCTGTACTCCTACAGTTTCTGAGTCCACAATTATCGTCGACAAATATATGTTGCCACATTTAATGAAGGACGCATTTTTATGTTTTATGTTTTGTGTTGTTTTGTGTTGTTTCAGTTTTGTTCTGAATTCCCTATTTATGTATAACCCCTTTCCGTAGCCACTTGTTCGATTACACATTATATTGTTGATTATTTTATTGTTTCTATACCGTATTGAGCGCCATTGTCCTTTATGTTTTAGTATTTATTAAATGTGTTAATACATTTTCTACAAATTCATATTTGCTTTTGTCGTACATAGGTTTCCTGTAAATGTTTTCATTTTCTTCCTTTTTCCCTTTCTCTCAATTGATTCGTTAAAATGACACATGTCTTTGCAGTTTAATGCATAGTTTGTTTTTTGATGTATGTATTGTCACCTTGAAACCGCTGTTAGGATTCTCATAAGTCCGCACTTGGGCACTGTAAGAGTAGTAAAACCATAAAGAGTATATGGTCTGGGAGTTCGTCAATATGAACTCCACAGCTCCATAATGGCTTCACCAAAACCTTGGAAGTTTGGTAGCAAACTTCTCAGCACATTAAACGCACACTGATGCCAGTGTGGAATTTAAATTAAAATGCACTCAGAGGACATCCAAGGGATGCCCCCTGAAAGACGACCCGCCCTGGTGTGGTTCCTGAATGGCTGCCTACCCCTTGCCACCACCAGACAGGTTTCTGGACCCCTGAGTGGTGGGCCTTCGCTCTCTGGGTCCAGAAACAAAGCCCATCCTGGGCAGAGGTGTCATGCCTCCCCTATGATGGGCTGGGTCCATGACGCTTTAAAGGCTTGCCACCTTTGTGAGCTGACCCAGCCTATTGCTGCCCCCAGCAACTAGCTCCCACCGGTTCTGAACCCCACTTTGGGCGTGAGAATTGGTGGGAAAACCAAGTAAGGAGGCGAGGTGTGTCCATCTTTGCCAACCCCTCCCCTCAGGTGAGGGAGGCGAGGTGAAGCACATATCTCAGTTCCATCCATCTTGAAGATGAGGGGACCCAGCCAATTAGAGAGAGGCTCATGACCCACTCCCACTGGAGGGTGGCATAATGGGAGGTGTACTCACCCCAAGGAAGGGACGCATTGGGCCTGGCCTGCACCCCCCTTTAACACCCCTATATTTAGTATTTAGGGGTGACCCTGTACCTTGCCTCCTTAGATTTGAGGAAGAACGAAGAAGGACCGAAGAGAAGTGCTGACCCAGGAAGAAGAAGAGGACACCAAATGCTTTGGCCCCCAGCCCTACAGGCTTGTCCCGAATTCTACCTGCTTACAGCGGAAACTCCGGCATGTCCAGCAGCCAGGAGCCCCCCCAGAATGTGGAGGACCTACCCTGCACTCATCTCAAAGACTCTGTCTCCCGTGAGCACCGGATTCACTCAACCGAGACTCCAACACAGAACCCGTATCCAGGCAGGTCCGCTATTCAGAATCCGATGCCGGCAGCTCGAGTTTGAGTGACCCAACACCACGAGGGGGTCTCCCCATCGATCATGACTGGGGATCTGAAGTTCCTTGACCGACCTTGAGCTCCAAGCCGACCCCTACCATCTCAACATGAAGGGTGACTGCGATCAGACGCCTCAAGACACCCCTGCACCTGACGCCCTACGGCATTGGGTGGCCCAATGAACAGTGTCCGGGCATTTCCCAAGAACCCAAATTACCTCTCCTTCATCTCGTCTCCTTCAGGAAGCCTCCCTGCTCGAGCGTGCACTGAAATGTATTGAGATCTCCATTTCAAACTACAAGGCTCCCAGCGTCTTCTTGTCACCCTGCATCCAGCCACCTCTGTGGCGCTGGTGGTGCTGTTCCTGTGTTGTTTGTTGGCCCCTGCGGGGCTGATCCTAAACCCAGGAGCGTTGCGCCCAGATTTGAGTGGCCTGCTTGTGATCAGCCCCCAACTGCCCGCCCCCTCATCCCCATTGGCTACCATTGGGCCTCTGTACTCTGTACCCAGCGCTCTAGTGCCGCTGGTGGTGCGATTTGAGTGCCTAACTGGACCGTGGGGGATCTTGGTCCTAACCCCAAATAGCCATACTTGTAGGTCATTTACTTTCCTCTTATGAACCAATATTACGAGTTTGTGTTCCTAAAATGTCCTAAGTGATGAACTGTTTTTGTATGAAAGAAAAGTAACTGTGCTTTAAGCCCAAAAGTGTCTTAATTACCTTTGTAGTGTGGGACCCACTGTGTGATATCTGAGCATATCAGCCTGAAAAGTCAATGTAATCCAAAAGCAGCACAAAAATAATCAAAAGAAGTTTCTATGTATTCTAAACTGTGTTAAAAGCAAATACAAACCTGTGACGATTGCAATTCTATTCACAACTGCATTTCAAGTTTTGCATTTGGAAGTACGTTTTACTTACGTATGCCAAGTCCTACTTGGTTCTAGAAATAAAACATGAGTGTACCCTTTTTATACTCAACTAATTAGTCCGGATTCTGTCGCTGAGTGTATTATCAGTCTTGAGTGAGTGAATCAATAAATGCTTATCAAACCCTCTTGATAAGTCTAAGTACTCGACCACACTTCCACAAAGAAAGCTGTTAGTACTTGTCTCATTTAGCCTCTGCTATACCTCTCGGGATCCACTGGAATCTGTGCACACTATACCTTACTTTGGTATAGTATATACAGAGCCACCTTCCTGCATAATTGCTTCGGGGATTTATTATTTTCATAAGGGTAGTGATGCGTTTCTTTCTGAATGGTGTATTGTTCACCATTTGGTGTGTTGGTTTCTGGTTGGGATGTTGTTTTCTCATTGGGGTGCGTTTCTGTAGTTGGTGTATTGTTCCTGTTGATGTATTGTTATCTTGTTGGTGTGTTGTTTTCTAGTTGGTGTGTTGTTCTCAGGTTGGTGTGTTGTTTTCTGGTTAGTGTGTTGTTCTCTGGTTGATCTTTTGTTTTCTAGTTGGTGTGTGGTGTTTTCTGGTTGGTGTGATGTTTTGTGGTTGGTCTTTTGTTTTCTAGTTGGTGTGTTGCTCTCTGGATGGTGTGTTGTTTTATGGTTAGTGTACTGTTCTCTGGTTGATGTGTTGATTTCTGGTTGGTGTGTTGTTCTCTAGTTGGTGTGTTGTTCTGTGGTTGGTGTGTTGTTCTCTAGATGGTGTGTTGTTCTCTAGTTGGTGTGTTGTTTATGTTAGTGTGTTGTTTTCTAGTTGGTATGTTCTGTGGTTGGTGTATTGTTCTCTAGATGGTGTGTTGTTCTCTAGTTGGTGTGTTGTTTATGTTAGTGTGTTGTTTTCTAGTTGGTATGTTCTGTGGTTGGTGTATTGTTCTCTAGATGGTGTGTTGTTCTCTAGTTGGTGTGTTGTTCTATGGTTGGTGTGTTGTTCTCTAGTTAGTGTGTTGTTTATGTTGGTGTGTTCTCTGGTTGGTGTGTTGTTCTCTGGTTGGTATGTTGTTCTCTAGTTGGTGTGTTGATCTCTAGTTGGTGGGTTGTTCTTTGGTTGGTGTGCTGTTCTCTAGTTGGTGTGTTGTTCTCTGGTTGGTATGTTGTTCTCTAGTTGGTGTGTTGATCTCTAGTTGGTGTGTTGTTCTTTGGTTGGTGTGTTGTTCTCTAGTTGGTGTGTTGATCTCTGGTTAGTGTGTTGTTTTCAGTGGGTGTGTTGTTTTCTGGTTGACGTGTTGTTTTCTGTTATATGTTGAGCCTTCTGCAATGGACATTGAAGGTGGAGGGCACTGGTTGTGGACTTCTCTCTTCGAATTCTGGTTTTGAAGGTTGAAAGAATCATTGATGGATTATCACTTATGCAACTTTACATCTCCTCAGTAAAGTCTCACTATTTTTGCATCTGTCTTCTTTTTGTATTCATCATCATGTCTTTTCACACTTCCACATATAATCGGGAGTCCTTCCCTGCAAGATGCACAAAACCAATTTCCCATCATAAGCACCAAAAGATTGGTGACCATCGCCACTGACAGTGGTAAAAGGAGACCGAGGAATGTTTGTAATTAGTTCAACCACTGGCAATCGCTTGGGGTAGCATTCCAACCCATCAGTCTTTTGCGCACCGTGCCACCTCGAATTAGAATCAGCCATATGCAAATCAGTCTTGACCCTGCTCCAATAAGAACAGTAGAGCCTGAACTGTCAGGCCAGACCTTCCCTGAACCAAAACACAAGCAATCTCAGACTAGTCTCTCCCTGATTTGGGCTCTTAAGTCTCCCCTGGTCGGCTTGCTGCTGCTATAGATGTCAGACGTGGACGAGCGCCCTCTTGAGGCCAGTACCAAAACAGGCCTCTCACACACCATTAGAGGGGACAGCCACCCCACAGGTGTGAGGCTTTCTTCACAGACATTTCAAGTCAATCACAGGGTTGTTTCTGATGACAGATTGTCAGCTGTTTTCCACCTAGTATTGGGGTCTGCAATGGCCCATGATGAGTCGATGATGAAACCATAAAACCTAAGTTAATGTTGTCATTGCACCTGCTCGAAAGACCTCCAGATCCCAGTTCCATACCTGGTGAAGTTGTTGAACCAGTCCTGTGTTCTTCGGAATCATGGAGCCACGCGGCAGGAAGGAGGGGCGGGACAAGCGCTGGTTCTTCCCTTGGTTCCTAGTGAGTACGTGTACTCACTTCTGCCAAGAGTCGGCTGCTGGTGAGTACAGTCTTGTGTGTCAAGAGCACAGCTGCAGTGAAGGAGGGGTGCTCCTGGCATTCAATAGACAAACAAGCCATGGTGAGACGCCATCTTATGGCTACACACGAGCCCACAGCTACATTACATGTTTGTCTTTGATGCATGTTGAGAACGTGACAGTGCACATGTCATGTTTTTAGACCTTCCAATGGTGATAAAGCTCAGCCTTCCTACCCGGAAGCAGTGCTGGCCCGTTGTGCATCCTCCCGCTTCGCCGTGTGTGCCCGCCCTCGGGTTACGCACATTCTCACCCTTCCCACCAGTCCCTGCACCTGAGACCTCTTGAGACACCTGAAAAAAGACTTTTCCCTCCTCGTGGGAGCCCCTTCACTGCCCCTATATCAATGACTCGGTGTCACCTTAGCACTTCCACGACGTCCTGCACCTTGTCACCTTAGGCAGATGTTTCACTTCCATCTCTGGGGTACCAAAGGTTCAGAAATTTCCAAAACTCTGGGGCATATTAACAAGGGCAATATCGCCGCTTCAGCGGGACCTTTTTCTGCTAAAGCAACTATATTTCTATTGCCCTATCAGCAAGCTGTCGCTAACAGCAGAAAGCGACAGCTTTCTGATGAAAGTGACCGTTTTGGGTGCCGCTTTGCATGTCAGCAATATTTATCGCTAATGACATGCAAAGTAGGCATTCCTGACCAACAGACCTGGTAAACAGCTGCTAACAGGCCTATCGGTTATTAGCAAGGAGGCCCTGGCCCCGGTTAGCGACGTGAAAAGTCGCGCTAACCGGGGTCATCGCTGGTTTTTTAACACCAGCTAATATCAGGAGTTAGTAATGCCTAACATGGGGGGGTGAAGTATCCTGATACGACCACAGGGTCGTATCAGCAAGGTTTTTCCCCTTCCCCATGCAACATCGCTGGTTTTGTCGCAATGGTGGCCCTTCCCTTCCGCTATCGCTGGAATATATATAGCCATAGTGCTAATTGTTGCTAATACAGTGTTAGCGTGACGATATATTTAAGCGATAGCTGGCGATAAAAAATGTATCGCAGTTTGTTGCTAATATCTTCAAATCACACAGGGCGGAACATCATGCAATTATTCATTTCCCAGAATTCTCCAGTATCCCCTCCCCCACCCGAACGCGCGGTTCAACAGAACTTAACTCCAGAGAGGTGGGAGAGAGCGTTTGCTTTGGGTAAAGCTCCTTTTTGACAGGTGAAAACAAGCATTAATAGCAGAGAAGCGACCTTGGAAAATATGAACTCTGAATGCGGTGGAACTGAGCGGAATGTTCGAAGCGCGGCTTCTCCCACAAACCACCCATCTGTCTTATTCTGCTTTCAGTCAACAGAAGAATAAACACGCAGACAGCACAGCCAGATGCAAATATAATTAACAATGTCAAGACAATATGAAAATAAAACTTTTCTGAAAAACAATCTGCCTCTGGCTCACAGGTGTATGGATGCCACGCTCGGTTTAAGCAGAAATATATATTACCTCCTCATAAGACTTCCTCGCCACATGACTAACAAAGTGAGCTTCAGCTCCACACCAGAACCCTCCAAAGCTAAAGAGTCAGCCTCCCATGCCTCCCATCCCTTCCTAATATGGCCGACCCATTGCACCCTTGACCTCTATAAGAGGCGGGCTGGCCCAACCCTTCAGCCTGTTTTTTTGGTTCTGCGCACGATTACTCTCCAGATGCGCGTTCAGGTAAGGGGTTCCTGCTATAGCAGGTACAATGGTCCCTGGTTGGTGATCCTACTCTAGCGGACCTGTGGGATCTAGGACCCTCCCCCCTTCATTCCCCCGGTATCCTACAGGGCCGGTTAGGCTCTGCCTTAGCGAGCCAAGGGTTTACAGGAAGGACGGTGGTTTGGGGACCTGCCTTGCGGCTCTTTCGGACCGCCCATCCGTGTTGGCAATGATTTGGTTCTTTTTCTGTGCCCTGCCCTCCCGTCGCAGAGATAGGTGCGGGGGCTTTTTTCCCAGAGACTCCTGCGCTTTCCCTGAGGGGCGCCCCTGCATGAGACAGACTGTTGCCTGGGTTGAGCATGGGGGCCCAGCAGGAGTATCTACGAGCCGCGACCATTGATGTGTTCATCCGCCATATTCACGGGTTCGGATCCCAGCTGCGGTCTCCAAGGTCTGTCTGCGTTCAGTCTGGGCTGTGATCTGTGAGCGGTGTTTTTTTAAACTCTCTGTCTTGGCTCTGAGTGCGGCGTGTTCAGCGTGGCTTCTATGTCTTGTGGGGGCGTAAAAGACCGTCTTCGGTCTGCGACATAGTGTACTTATGTGTCGGCGTTCTGGTCAGGTCAATACAGGGTTATATATATATTGGCATGTTTGTGGTTGAGGTTCCACTGGTTTCTCCGATCAGTTCTGTGCACAAGGGTTCAGATCCTGCCATTGCCCTCTTTGTATCCCATTGGGTATATGCTCATGTTTTGCTTGTCAGAACTTTGACTCCGGGTCTCGGTGCTGGCGCTGGGTCAGCGATCGCGCCCCCACAATATAACTTCCCGGTGTCGCGGAATGTCTCGGTGGAGCCTGTTGTTGGATCTTGTTTTTCCCTTGGGGCTCTCTCCTGTTGACTGCCTCTCTGCTGCACTGTTGTCGCGGGCGCCCTCTTCTCCCCCCCCATGGCTGTCCATCTCTCTGACGATGTGTGCAGCATCCAGGGTACATGCCAGTGGGTCCCTGTGGTCCTACCCGTAGGTTTCCGGTGCACTAGGGGTTCCGGGTGGCGGGAGATTTGGTGTTCCATCGGGCTAGGGTGCGCAGGTCCCCATTTCCGGCTCCTGTCTTCTGCCCTGCATGCTTGTGTGGCCCAGTTGGCTGTTTTTCGGGCTATTCTTGGGCTTGGCCTTTCGTCCCGTTCCTATTGGCATGACTCCCTGTTTTGTCTTGTGCCTCGGTTGGCACGGGCTATCACAGGACAAGTGTTCGGAGTTCTGCTACGGGTCCCAAGGTCGATGGTTGTTCTGCCTGTGTCCATTTCCGCCCTGATCATGTCTGCTCTCGTCTCCCGCTTGTGCTTTCATGGTGTCGCATGGTGGGTTTGGTTCATGCAGTGCTTTTGGGGGCTCTGTTGTTGGGCCGTCTTTTGCCTGCCTCTCCTTGCGTCCTAGGTGACCTCTGCCTCAGGATCATGGATTCTGCCTCCTACCTTGCCATCCTGCTGTCCCCTGTTTTCAGTTATGGGGCTCGCCTGCTCGTGCCCGGTGGTGGTTGGTCGTTGAGTGGGCTGCTATTTTTGATGGAGTTTGCTGTGTCAGGTCGGAGATTCGGCTTGCACCTTTGGTGCGGTTGGTCGTTGGCCAGTGCTTGCTGTGGGGCGGTTAGCTGTCTTTCGGGTCCTCCCATGATCGGCTGGGACCTCTCATGGTCTCGGCCTGTTTCGGTGTGGTGGCATGCTGTTCTGATGGCGAGCCCTCCCCCTTGGTTTGTCCTCTGCTCCACTGGTTTCAGGTCCCGTATGGGTCCCATGGTTGGGGGTTCTGGTGTTGCTTTCGGCTTCTACCTGTGGCTCTTCAGAACTAGGGTTCGACACCGACCTTCGTCTTTCTCTGTTTCCTTGTAGGTGCCTTCGGTTGTCCTGGTGGTCTCCTTGTCCCTTGGTTTCCGTTCGACCTTTGGTTGTGCCCCGCGGTGTTGGTCCAGTCTGGGTTAGTAGTTGGTGGTGCCCACTTATTCCCCCTTCTTCTGGGTTGCGGGCCGGTCGCTCGGTTCCCGTCCTGCCCTGTCAGCAGGCAGGTCCTGCGGTTTTCTTTTTCTGGTGTCCCTTTCCTGGGTGATTGTGGCCTTTACCGGCCTCTGGGCCTGAGGCAGGGGCTTGAATTCCCGATTTGTGCTTGGTCGGTGACTGCCTGGGATTACCTGGTGCTGTTGCCTAAATCTCCTGTGGGGCCCATGTCTTTTGTGTGTTGTGGCTCCGCGTCTTATGACACTTCCTTATTGGGCCAGTGGTCTTTCTGTTCTGGGTTCCCCTTCCTGGGTGATGGCGGCCTTTGCCGTCCTTTGGGGCTTGCGTTGGTTCCCAGTCGGTGCTAGGTCGGTTGGTCTGCCTTCTGTCACCCGTTCCTAGGCTTATCTGGGATGGATCACTGAAATAATATCGACTACCAAAATATCGACTACCCAAAATATCGAGGAAAAAATATCTACAACCAAAATATCGAGTTTGTATGTACAAACAGGTAAGTACAAAAATATCGAGTACAAAATATCGTTTACAAAAATATCGTTGTAAAAAATATCGACTTTACTAAAAACAATGTTTAATTACATTAATATAAAAAATTAATTACTAAAATATAATTAACAATACTTAAAATAACTTTTAATAATTAAATAATTAATGAAAGTAAAAAAATAATATTTTTTTAATCATATTTCTTAAAACATATATATATAGTAACAAAATGTAATTAAATAATAGGCAATATTGTATATGTACCCCAAAAACCCAAAAATGACCCTGAATCCTAAAAATACCCCTTTACCCAAAAACTAAAAACTGACCCTGAACCCTAAAAATACCCCTTTACCCAAAAACTGAAAACTGACCCTGAACCCTAAAAATACCCCTTTACCCAAAAACTAAAAACTGACCCTGAACCCTAAAAATACCCCTTTACCCAAAAACTAAAAACTGACCCTGTACCCTATAAATACCCCTTTACCCAAAAACTAAAAACTGACCCTGAACCCTAAAAATACCCCTTTACCCAAAAACTAAAAACTGACTCTGAACGCTAAAAATACCCCTTTAATTTAACATAATTAGCAATTAATCAATTAAATTAAATTAATTACCAATTACATTTTAATTAATTAACAAATATTTTTTAATTAACAATTAATTAAATATTACTACCAATTATTAAATTTACATATTTAATTAATTATAATTAAATTACTTCCCACCCTATTCCCCTATAAACCCACAACCCGCTACAGAAAATACATTATTTTAATTTACATAATTAGCAATTAATCAATTAAATTAAATTAATTACCAATTACATTTTAAATAATTAACATATATTATTTAATTACCAATTAATTAATTATTACTACCAATTAATAAATTTACATATTTAATTAATTATAATTAAATTACTTCCCACCCTATTCCCCTATAAACCCACAACCCGCTACAGAATAAAATTACACAATAATTTTAAAAAATCATTAATTAAAAATAATTATAAAATAAAATGACACTTTTCACACATATTATAACATAAAAACACTATAAATAATTAAATATTATTTAAAAAACTATATTTTTTACTATCTAGATTATATACTTGGATATTTTCACTGTCTATATTATTTACAGTCGATATTGCTTCACTTACCTTAAAAACGATATTTTGGCTGTCGATATTCTGTGTAGTCGATATTTTCTCCAAACGATATTTAAAACTCGATATTCTGTCCAAACGATATTTTGGAGTCGATATTATGTCTGTGCACCATCTGGGATTTGCCACGGCCTTGCGGGGGCTTCTTATTGCTCTCCAGGGCAGTTTCTCCCCTGCCTCGTGCTCCAGGGGGTTTGAGGGGTTCGCCCCTGTTGACTTTTTAGCACGATGGTGCTGTCCTTGCCTGTGTCACTTTTATTCTGGTTTGTGTCCTCAGTATTGGTTCTTCTGCCTTTTCGTCCAGGATTCCGGTTTTGCGTTTTCCTAGGGTCCCATTTCTTCCAGGGGTTCTGGGCTTGTTTGGCCTGTAAAACACAACAATTAGAAGGAGGGTCCAAGGGCGAGAATAACGACCCACATCTAGACACATGCCCCAACCAATAGTACTGACAACAAACAATGTCTAGGGGTCAGAGAAAGAAAATTAAATTCAACTATGAGAACCATCCAAGACACAACTAATTACTAACGGAAGTGGAAAAAACCCAATTGTGTATATATGTGTGACAAAAGTAAGTGGGCAAATGTCAAGGGTATGGGAAAAATATTCCCATCAGTTGCTGCTCTGTACCGCCCTTTTACATCATATGGGTTCTCCTTACCCAGGAGAAAATGTCCACAGCCTACAGATGTTGTCGTGGCTCGAACGTAACCATTGAGTTGTATATGAAAAAATGGAAGGTACAAGAAATTATAATATGAGTGGTAACTGAATAGCAGTGCAAAGTGAACGTGAAAAATTATTAAAATTGGATAGAACTGAGTAGAAGACAAGTTTTAATAATTTCTCTCAGTTCGCCCAAATCTAAAAAGTGTGTGACAAACTAACAGATTTAACATAATATCTGTCCGCAATTGGGGTCGACATGTTTCAGCAAACGTGGCAATTGTGCCACTGCTTTCATCAGGACCAGAATGGTTGCTACTGCTTAAATGTGAAAATAAAAATGGTATCACCTGTAGATTCCAGGTTCTTCTAAGTTACTTAATCCACCACAATACCATTAGTTGTGGGGATAGCGCATCACCCCACCTGGCTGCAGCTCCGGTTAGAGGAGCGCCGCTCTTTCCGTCGGTGTCTCCCAGTGTCCTGCTGCGCTGGCCTGGCCAGGGCATTTGTCCTGTTGGTGGTGCTCACCTGGGTGCTTCTCCAGTGGCATCTGCTACTGCGGTTGGTGGACTTGAGAGCTGTTGCTCAATGGTCCATGTTATGCCTCTGTGGGCGCGGGTTGTGTGTTCTGCCCCTGCTTTCTGACTTTCCCATGGTGGTTTTTGTTTCCGGCTCTGCTTTTGGGTATATGGGGGTGCTGGGCCTCCCAGTTCTCCTCTCCTGGGGGGGGGGGCTGTGATTCTGGTGTGTATTTTGTATCCTCTTCTTCTTTGTCCCTTGTTTTGGGGTCCTGGGGCCTGCTGGCTCGGGTGGCTCCCTGGGAGTGTTGAAATGGCTTTAGCTCTTTTTGCCCCGCTCTTCTGTCCTTCTCACCTTTGGTGTGTTTCTGCCTGTGGCTTTTCCTCCCTGTGCACTCCTGTTCCTGTTGGTACTTCATTGTTCAGTTGGGCCGGACCTGGTTGTTGGCTGGCTGTGTGGCCGCTGGATGCTCGATTCGGCGGCTCGCTTCCTTCTTGTGGTACATTGCTGGGCCGGTTTGCCTGGTCCCTGTGCGGGGCAGTCTCGCTCCTCCGTGCTGCGTTCCCCTCCCTGACGGGCGCTATGTGCCTTCTTGTGCATGGTGGCGTCTGGTGGAGATTTGTTTCCTTTCTGGTGGCTTGGCTTTGGGCCTAGTTCCTTCCGCTCTTCGGCCTCCGTGGGCGGCCTTATGGGCCTGCGCGCTTTTCGCTGTCGGACGGTTTGGTTTCCTTGGTGGCCGGGTGTCTTCGGTGTTGTTTCCTGTGCCTTCCTTGGTCTAGTTTGCCTTGTGCCTGCCTGGGTTCTCCCCTTGGTGTCACGCTCCCCTCCGGGGGTTCCTTTGTGCGACTGGGGTCTGTGTCCGACCTGTTTATATCCTTGCGGGTGGAGTTGTGGTGACCTTCGTTATTTTGTTTGTTCGGTTGGCGTTCTGGGTTCCTTTTGCACCCATATCCGTTTTTGCTGCTTCTGCCAGTCTGTTTGATTGCGTCTGGTCCCGCTGCCCCGTTCCTCTGGTGGTTTCGGCTCTCTCACGGTTGGTGGTCCACCATCTGATGTTTCTGTGTTTTTGTCGGACTGCGTCTCTTTTCTGCTGTGGCTTTTTGTTGGTTCGCTGTGGTGGGGGTGCCCTTGGTTTCCTCGGTTCCTCTGTCTGGGCTTTTGGTCCCCTCTCGCTTTTGGCTGTCCGTTGGACAGTCTTGGTGTGTTTGGACCGGCTTGCTGCTTTCTGTTCTGGGGCCTGTTTGCTGTTGCTTTTGGCTCCGTGCGGTGTGGTTCCGTGCCTTCTCTGTCCTCCTTCGGCCTTTGGTTAGGGTGGTGTTTCTGGCGGCCCTACGTGCCTCGGGGGTCTGGGTTTTCTGCCCTCCTGGTGTCTTTCTGTCCCGGGCTGGTTCTTCCTGCTCATGGTTGCCTCTCTTGGGTGGTCCTCCACTCGTCTGGTCTTTTGGGATTGCCCTCTTTCGTGGGCGTCCCGTTCTGGTCCGTTGGTTTCTTGTGATTTTCCATGAAGCTGCTTGGCTTTGGTGTGTACTCACTTCGTTAATCATGTGGCGAGGAAGACTTACTAGGAGGTAATGCCCCGGTTACTTACCGGTCATCTTCATTACTCTGAGTATAGTCTTCCTCGCCACATGAGTTCCATCCCTCCCTCCCTGTCTCGCTGTCGGCTTCATGTTTATGCTTGGTAGTTTCAGGCTGAAAGGTTGGGCCGGCCCCCCTCTTATAGAGGTCAAGGGTGTAATGGGTCGGCCATATTGGGAAGGGATGGGAGGCGTAGGAGGCTGACTTTTGCTTTGGAGGGTTCTGGTGTGGAGCTGAAGCTCACTTTGTTAGTCGTGTGGCGAGGAGGACTATACTCGGAGTAATGTAGATTACCGGTAAGTAACCGGGGCATTCGTTTCTGAAATGCAACAGCTGAGTCCAGTACATTCCACTCCTGAAACACGAGTGGCCCGGTCACCATCACAAACACACATCAAAGTCCTTGTGCAAGCCGTACGAAGCAGCCAATGGGACTGGCATGACCTATTTTTATTGGAAGTGCATTGATTGGCAATTTCCCACATGTGGTTTGGTGAAAGCGAGATGTACTCACATGGTGGATGAATGAAGGGTGCGTGGATGCGTGGATGGACGAAGGGTGAATGGTTGGGTGCACCGTTGATTGTCTCACATTCAACCATTCGCACGTGCACAGGGACCAGCTAGCCAATCAATGACCTAGCCCTTTCAGATATAAAAAGCCAGGCCTACTGGCCCTGCCAATGCTTGTTTTTGGTTTGTAAACGGTGCATCTGTCAGTGGCCTTTGTTTCACGTGCAACAGCTTTGGCAAATGCTGACCTTTGAGCTTCAAATATGATGCTTTAATGGACTTTTACATGTTCACATGTGAAGAGTGCACAGGTTGGCACGGATCTCCCAGCATGCACGCTGCCGTTGGCTAAGATGACAGTGGGCATCAGTCAGGTGTGCCACAGGGGCGGCTGCGTGCGTGGGTGCGTGCGTCAGATGCCTGTGAGTCTTTTATGGCACCGTGCCCATCACCTTCGCCCTCCCTGCCCACTGCTCCTTGCCAGCAGGTTGGGCCCGTGCCCTCTGCCCTCTAGGCAGCTCCTGATTGGCTGCTTTTAGAGGGACTCGTTTCCTTTGCTGGTTTTATCCGCTTCTTGTTATAACAGCCAATTGTATTCCTCCGTTCCCAGGCGCCTCGTGTAGTGAGAGCTGTCGAGTCCATGCAAGCACCATCTCCTCGTGCCATCCGATACTGAATATATAGCGCCCTGAAGCCTGGCCCTCGTCTTCTAGCCTCCAGGACTCACCACAGGCGTCCTCTTCGTTCAACTACAATCCCCACCAAGCCAGAGTGTGTTCCTAAATCTGGAGGTAGCGCCCTGAAGTCTGATCACACACCTCTAGCCCCCGGAACGCACCTCAAGTTCCTGGTGTGGTCACAGCCGTCCAGTCTGCGCAACGATGACGTCAAGCAAGCAAGAATGTGTTTCTAAGACTGAACATAGCGCACTGAAGCCTGGGCCTCCGCTTCAAGCCTCCAGGAACCCACGTCATTTCTACTCAGCCTTTTCACTGCCTTCACTGTGTGTTCGGGTTTCACGAGTAAACACGAGGCCTTCACGCGCACGTGACACTTTCAGCAGCGCCTCGATGGTATGAGAAGCATCTTGGCGCAGGGGGGGGGGGTGAGGGTGCGATCACCGAGTCATGGAGAATGGAAGCAGCAAGAAAAGAACCGGAGCCTGGGCCCTTTGACAAGACAGAGACTGTCCAGCTATCGCGAGATCAGGTGCCCGCAAGGATGAATGGTCAAACGGCCGGGGTTGCCAGAGTCCTGTGACTCTGACAGCGCCGGCCATCCATTGAAGACAAGCATTGGCAATGCAATAGGTCTCATATTTGCGAGAGTTTAAGCTAATTGCATCTTAAATGACAATGCCTTTCATTTATCTGTTTTAACAATCAACACATCAATAAAAAGCACTGTTATTTACAATGCCAATAGCTGAAACTCTTGTAAATGCCCGACCTTTTTTCACTGTAACGAAGCGGCCACCATTGTCCCGGGACACCTGGAAAGTGAAAGCGCGCATGGCACGCTGAATGTTGCAGGAGAGCGCGCTTGGCCTGCAGTATGGAGAAAGTCATTAAAGATACTAGTGCTCACAGACTAAATAAGACATACAGTGTAACAACAGAAGTAACAGGGGCGGTCCTCATGGGAGGTTCCAAATGGAGACAAGGCGGTACTAAGGAGGGACTAACAAGCCTATTAACGAATCAGAAGCCAGCATTTACAAAGGACAATGGCACAAGCCAATGACCAATATGAGCAGAGAGTGGGCGGGGCTTCAACTCTATACTCGAATACAGCGCCTCGCAGAGCAGGGCTTGCGCTGCAAGGGTCCACCTAAAAAAACAGTTCTTGGCACCCAGTCCTGCATCACTAGCAATCATCAACAGGAGGCGCTCTGCAACTTGCTTTGACTGATGATGTCAGCCGAGGTTTGGAGAGACGTAGAGCCTTGCTTTGTTTGATGACGTCAGCTAAGGTTTTGAGGCGCATAGGGCCTGACTTTGTTTAATGACCTCAGCTGAGGTTTGGAGACGCTTAGACCCGCACTTTCTGATGGCGTCAGCTGAGGCTTGGAGACGCATAGAGCCTTGCTTTGCTTGATGACGTCAGCGGAGGTTTTGTAACCCATAGAGCCTTGCTTTGTTTGATGATAAGGTTTTGAGGAGCATAGAGCCTCACTTTATTGATGACGTCAGCTGAGGCTTGGAGACGCATAGAGCCTTGCTTAGCTTGATGACGTCAGCGGAGGTTTGGAGTCGCAGAGGGCCCGATACACAAAAGTAATCTGAGAAAAAATCCTAACTTTACGACTTTCGATATTCACAGAAGGCATTTAGGAATACTAAAGTTAGGATTTGGTCTCAGTTCTGGTCTTAAAATAAACTTAATACAAACTTAGGTTTAACTGTGACAAAATCCTAGTCTTAAAGTTAGGATTTTGTCTTAGTTAAACTTAAGTTTGACTTAAGTTTAACTGAGACTAAATCCTAACTTTACTACTCCTAAATGCCTTCTTTGAATACCAAACGTCGTAAAGTTAGGATTTTGTCTCAGACTACTTTTGTGAATCGGGCCCATAGAGCCTTGCTTTGCTTGTTAACATGAGCTGAGGTTTTCAGATGCATAGAGCCTTGCTTTGTTGTAAGATGGCAATGGAAGTTTGGAGACACATAAAGCTTTGCTTTGCTTGATGACGTCAGCTGAGGTTTTGAGATGCATTGAGCATTTCTTTATTTGATGACGTCGGCGGATAGTTTGAGACGCATAGAGCCTTGCTTTGTTTGATGACATCAGCTGAGTCTTGGAGATGCATAGAGCCTTGCTTTGATTGTTGACGTGAGCTGAGGTTTTGAGACGCATAGAGCCTTGCTTTGATTGTTGATGTGAGCTGAGGTTTTGAGACACATAGAGCCTTGCTTTGATTGTTGATGTGAGCTGAGGTTTTGAGACGCATAGAGCCTTGCTTTGATTGTTGATGTGAGTTGAGGTTTTGAGACACATAGCGCCTTGCTTTGATTGTTGATGTGAGCTGAGGTTTTGAGACGCATAGAGCCTTGCTTTGATTGTTGATGTGAGCTGAGGTTTTGAGACGCATAGAGCCTTGCTTTGATTGTTGATGTGAGCTGAGGTTTTGAGACGCATAGAGCCTTGCTTTGATTGTTGATGTGAGCTGAGGTTTTGAGACACATAGAGCCTTGCTTTGATTGTTGATGTGAGCTGAGGTTTTGAGACGCATAGAGCCTTGCTTTGTTTGATGGTGATAGCGGAGGTTTGGAGACGCATAAAGCTTTGCTGTGCTTGATGACGTCAGGTGAGGTTTTGAGATGCATAAGAGCTCTGCTTTGCTTGATGATGTCAGCTGAGGTTTGGAGACACATACAGCCTGATTCATCATTCTCCCGTTTTGCGAGCCCCTATTAGCGATTCATAAGGAATCGCTATTTCAGACTTGCAAAACGGGATTCATGTAGAAATTGCATAAAGAATTGCGATTCCTACACATTCCTTATTTGCGATTAGCAAATTGCTAATCGCAAATAAGGAATACTCCCCATTCATTCCTATGGGCCAAAAGGCCCATAGGAATGAATGGGGAGTATTCCTTATTTGCGATTAGCAATTAGCTATTCGCAAATAAGATAGCGATTTAAAGGGTGCCAGGGGTGTCCAAAGGACACCCTGTAGCACCCCTTAAATGCAAATTGAAACAGGTGTTGCGCACACACATGTTCAAAGGACATGTGTGTGTAACATGCAACTTAGAAAAAGGCATTTAAAAGCATTTTTCTAAGTTTTCGCTATTTACCACGAGGTTTGACCTCGCGGTAAATAGCTTGCCGAAATTGCGAATTCGCAATTTTTAAATGGATGATGAATTGCATTTAAGGAATCTCAAATAGAGATTCCTTAAATGTGATTGCTTGCAAAATAGCGAAATCGCTATTACCGATTTTTGCATTTGGGATGATGAATCCCAAATGCAAAAATAGCGCTCTCAAAGGGCCAGATTTTCAGAATCTGGCCCTTTGCGAGCCGATTTCGGCTTGATGAATCAGGCTGATAGAGCCTTGCTTTGCTTGTTAACATGAGCTGAGGTTTTGAGACGCATAGATCCTTGCTTTATTGGAATATAACAACAGAGGTTTGGAGATGCTTAAAGCTTTACTTTACTTGATGACGTCAGCTGAGATTTTGAGACAAATAGAGCTTTGCTTTATGATGTCAGCTGAGGTTTTGACACGCAAAGAGCCCTGCTTTGTTTTATGACGACAGCAGAGGTTTGGAGATGCATAGAGCCGTGCTTTGTTTGATGACGTCAGTTGAGGTTTAGACCAGCATAGAGCCTGCTTTGTTTTATGACGACAGCAGAGGTTTGGAGATGCATAGAGCCGTGCTTTGTTTGATGACGTCAGTTGAGGCTTGGAGACGCATAGAGCCGTGCTTTACTTGGTGATGTCAGTGGAGGTTTGGAGATGGATAGAGCCTTGCTTTGATTGTAGACATGAGCTGAGGTTTTGAAATGCATAGAGCCGTGCTTTGCTTGATGACGTCAGCGGAGGTTTTGACCAGCATAGAGCCTGCTTTGTTTTATGATGACAGCAGAGGTTTGGAGATGCATAGAGCCGTGCATTCTTTGATGACGTCAGCTGAGGGTTGGAGACTCATAGATCCTTGCTTTATTTGATGACAACAGGAGATGTTTTGAGACACATAGACCCTTGCTTTGTTTGATGACGTCAGTTGAGGCTTGGAGACGCATAGAGCTGTACTTTCCTTGGTGACATCAGTGGAGGTTTGGAGACGCATAGAGCCGTGCTTTGTTTGATGACGTCGCAAAAAACACAGTTGATGGACAGAATGTAGAACAATGTCATACATTCACCCCAGTACAAGGATCTGGGCATAAATCCATCATTTTTTTTGCACTCCACACCACCCTGGGTTAGACACTGGCTATATGCAAATCAGCTCTGACCCTGTGCCTCATGGGAACAGTCCAGTCAGAACTACCAAGCCATGTCTTTCCCAGATCGGAATCAAGCACCAAGGACCGGTTTCTGGCTATCAGCCTTCATTCAGCCTGGATAGCTTGACTCCAGTGGTGTGGAGAGCCTGGGACTCACGTCTGAGCATACCCAGCACACTCGGGGTGAAAATTGCAAAAAACACAGTTGATGGACAGAATGTAGAACAATGTCATACATTCACCCCAGTACAAGGGTCTGGGCCTAAATCCATCGTTTTTTTGCACTCCACACCACCCTGGGTTAGACACTGGCTATATGCAAATCAGCTCTGATAGTTCAGACTGGACTGTTCCCATGAGGCACAGGGTCAGAGCTGATTTGCATATAGCCAGTGTTTAACCCAGGGTGGTGTGGAGTGCAAAAAAACGATGGATTTAGGCCCAGATCCTTGTACTAGGGTGAATGTATGACATTGTTCTACATTCTGTCCATCAACTGTGTTTTTTGCAATTTTCACCCTGAGTGGGCTGGGTATGCTCAGACGTGAGTCCCAGGCTCTCCACACCACTGGAGCCAAGCTATCCAGGCTGATGAAGGCTGATAGCCAGAAACCGGTCCTTGGATGCTTGATTCCGGTCTGGGAAAGACATGGCTTGGTAGTTCGGACTGGACTGTTCCCATGAGGCACAGGGTCGGAGCTGATTTGCATATAGCCAGTGTCTAACCCAGGGTGGTGTGGAGTGCAAAAAAAATGATGGATTTAGGCCCAGATCCTTGTACTGGGGTGAATGTATGACATTGTTCTACATTCTGTCCATCAACTGTGTTTTTTGCAATTATCACCCCGAGTGGGCTGGGTATGCTCAGACGTGAGTCCCAGGCTCTCCACACCACTGGAGTCAAGCTATCCAGGCTGATGAAGGCTGATAGCCAGAAACCGGTCCAAAACGATGGATTTAGGCCCAGATCCTTGTACTGGGGTGAATGTATGACATTGTTCTACATTCTGTCCATCAACTGTGTTTTTTGCAATTTTGTTTGATGACGTCAGCAGAAGTTTTGAGCCTCATAGAGCCATCATTCAATGGACACTTACTTTAACTAGAGACATTCTGTTGGACTCGGCCCTTCTGCCAGGTTCACCCCTAGACATTTTGCTTTTAATGGTGACCTGGTGGTGGTGATTTTTGGGTTCTGCGCACTTTCACTGTGTCCCAGTAGAAAGTGCGTGTGCACTTTGAGTGCATGTTGTGAGATAGGCCTGCCCTCCCATAGGAATGCATGGGGAATGTATGTGTCCTTGGTAGTTCCTGATGCATGGGGTGTACAGGCTCGAGTCTGGTATGTGCGGACTCGTGTGATTGAATGCTGCGAAATGATGTATGTGGCGTGTGTGTGTCTAGTGTGGAAGTGCCACTTCTAGACATGGCTGTACGTGTGCTGTGTGGGTGCTGGAGTGTGATTGGCTGGAGCTGGCTGGGATGCCAGGCTCCAGGATGTCTGGATGGGTCTGCCCAGTGGTGAGTGCTGAGATTAGCATGCTGATGTGAGGGGAGGGCTGAACCTGGTTCCTGAATGGGGCTGGGCTTTCCCCACACAATGTTGGCTCGGCCCCCTGTGGTGTGTCTAACGACCCTAGCCTCCCTAGTGAATGAAAGGGGTGGTTGAGCCATCAAGGGTGCTCCAAAACGAGCTGTGACTGGTTTCTCCCCCACCCTGCACCTACAGACAAAGGATTTAGTAGTATAAGAAGGGGCTGTGTCCTCTTACAAGTTGTTCTTTCCTGATTTTACTGAGGGGGGCTGCTGCTGCTGCTGGTGCCAGGAGGAACCGCCACTTGGACTGCCTCCCTGACTGGAGGGCCCAGTGAGCTGGCCCCTGCCCAAGCCTTGCCCCCCCCTGCCTTGCTGCATTCCTGGAGGACTTTAACTGGACTTTAGGGGCTCCTGGTGCTGGGGAGCGCTTTACTTTGCCCTATAGCGCCTGAGAGCGCTGTATTCTCCTTCTAAGCGCCAGGGAGTGCTTTCATGTCCTTTTAGCGCTGGGAGCGCTGTAATTAAGCCCCTGAGCGCTTGGAAGCGCTTAATTTTCACATATAGCGCTAGGAGCGCTTTATTTGTGCTCTGGCGCCTAGAGCCGCCTTGATTGCTTTGGCCGGTGCCCACCCGGCATTGATTTGCCCCGTTTTGTTGGTCAACTCGAGAGAGCCAACCCCTCGGTTGAGTCATTGCCTGCCTGCCTGCCTGAGAAGGGCCGCCGCGCTGCCCGCAGCGACCCGGAAGCTCTAGGGGCCAGGACCGGAAGTCCCGCCCTCGCAGGTCAGCCTGGAAGAAGAGGAAGTCGGAAGCTGCCTGCCGGGGCTCCCATGTGAAGAGAGAGCCCCGGGGAGAGAGGAGTCCGGCCGCAGCATCGGAGAGTCCCGAGGAGCAGAGCTCTCCGTCCACAGCCTCCGCAGTCACCGGTGAGTGAAGGGGGAGCCCCACAGGGTTCCTACGCGAAGGACTCCCCGCCAGAGAGTCCCGGCAGCCAGAGTGGAGATCTCCCGCCGAAGCCCGGTGAGTGCGAAGGGCTGGGCGGGGGCTCCGTGAGTGCCTGAGGCATTTTATGTTTTTGAGCCCCGAGAGGCTCTTGGTGTCCACAGTTGTCCACGAGTCCCCTCCAACAACGGCCGCATTTGGTGCGCGAGCCTAAAAGTGCTCGTGGGGGCATTGTTTGTTTGGAGCGCTGCAAGGCTCCACCAGAGGGCCGCTCCCCTGCCACAGTTGTTCTCAGAGCCACGAGGGCTCCAGGTGGCATTTCTCTGTTTGGCAAGCCACAGAGGCTCAAGGGGGCACAGTTGTTTTACGAGCCCTGAGAGGCTCGGGAGGGCCATTCTGTTTGTTTAGAGCCACGAGGCTCTTGGGGGACTCAAGTGCTTTGTGCAGAGCCTGGGAGGCTCCAACGTTGTCCCCACCATTGTCTTCACAGCTGCCCAGCACTTCGTGGGCAGCTGCCACGTTTTGGCACCCTGGACACTGGGACACAGGGCGTCCTAGCCCTAGAGAGGCCAGTTGGCCTAGGGACTGCCACAGGTTGTGGCTAATGTGATTTTGGCTATTTTGTTCTTTGATACACCTCTGAATGTTTTTATGCATCATGTGTTTTGTTCTTACACCCCTACAGGTATTATGATACTTAGGTGGTTTTTCTCCTAGTACAGTTGGTGCTAGTGAGGTCCTGGTTACCAGTAGTGACTGGTTGTGTGCTAATTTGTGCTACAGTGATTTTACTTTTTATATTCTATGTTCTAAGTGCTGAGTGCTAAAAGTATCCCCTGTAAATTCTGCCCGTGCCTATGGCACATCGTAAAGTGTGTGTTTTTATCTAATGTGTTTTGGTGTAATACAAAGGCTATTTTTATATATAACCTTGTGTGGAGTTTCCTTTGTGGTGGGCCTTGGGTGTTGTTGCTGGGGGTGCGTGTGCAAACACTTAACTCACATCGCCTCCGAGTTTAGCCTTACTGCTCGTGCTATGTTACCAAGGGGGTGAGCTGGGGTTATCTTGGCGTGTAACTCCCTTGCCCTGACGTGGAAGTGGTGGTCTCTGACTGACTTTGGCGCAAGCCCTGGCCAGCCGGGGATCCCATTTCTAACACATTTCAATGGTTTCGTGCCTGAACATAGGCACTTCTCACTGGATTGTCTCGCTGGTGTTTTGTCCTAAAAGCAGTTGCGTAACTATAGTCTCTGCAGTGCGAGGGGGGCCCAAGCTCCATGTGGCCCCCTCTGGCACTGTGCACGGGTGGGTTTAAGAGCACCTGACTAGGTCTGGAGCGTGGAGGGCCCTCTCCATGCACTCTACAGATGGGCCCCCTCAAGTTTCCTTAAGCCACGTTAAGCCACTGCCTAAAAGCCAACATCAGTTCGGGGTGCTCAGAAGTCTTGGCAAGCCGTGCTGCTGGGGTCTAGTAGGTAAATCTGCATTTGTAAAGCTCGAACTGCTTACCCTTACGGGTCTTGAGGGGCTGGGGGCCACAGTGGAAATTGAGTGAGCTATTGCCCAGAGTCACATGGTGCTGAGCTGAGCTGCAGCCTGAGCCGGGGATCGAACCGGGAACCCTGTGCTCTGAAGTTAGCTGCCCTGGCTGCTGCCCTGGCCGCTGCAACACATCCCTCCACCTCATATAAGAGACAAGTAAGGGCCAATTTAATATTTGGCGGACGAGGCAATATCCGTTGACCTGGTGGAGGAGTGAAGTCCCACCAGGCTGAGACTACTCCACCCACCAAACTCAGAGCCTGCTTTAGATTTTGGCTGACGAGATACTCCGTCACAACGATGATGAATAGCACTTCTGCCAAAATATATATCCCTTTCTATCCTATGAGATTTATATTTCGACGGATGGGAAATCCTTCACCTTTGTGATGGAGTGACCTATCCACCAAAATCTAAACAGGCCCTCAGAATTTATTGCCAAGCCGGCGGCATTTCTAAAGCATCCGCAGGAACTGCTGTCACAGCGGTTCTTGTCAATGCTTTTTAAAGTTTGGCGCACACGTCCGTCAATGTGACAGAGATGCGGCCAAAGGTATTATTTCTATTATTTTGAAAAAAAAATCCTGCAGTGGGATTTGTTTTGGGAAAATAAAACTAAAATGCCCCTCCTCGCCATGGGGGTTATCGCTCATGTACAGGGGGGCAGTAGATAATTTCACTGACAAAGTGAAATCGGATCTCTGTCACTGCCCATCTAAAGGAGGTGTACGGACATAGAGGTCTGCCTCCGATGGCCCTTACTCCGTCGGGCCATTGGACGAATGTAACCGCGGTGGAGACAGACTTGTCTCAGGCCTTATAAATACAGTACAAAAGGGGGTGGTGATGGACGGAGCATCTGAACCAATCAAACACTCACACCCAGTCACGGTACAAAAGGGGGTGGCGATGGACGGAGCATCTGAACCAATCAAACACTCACACCCAGTCACGGTACAAAAGGGGGTGGTGATGGACGGAGCATCTGAACCAATCAAACACTCACACCCAGTCACGGTACAAAAGGGGTTGGTGATGGACGGAGATTCTGAACCAATCAAACACTCACACCCAGCCTTATAAATACGGCACATGGACCTTGATCTTGCCGTTAAAGATACTCCGTCACCGTGTGACAGAGTATTCGTACAGCCAAGCTTTAAATCAGTCCTAAGTCATTAATGCCTGTTAGTGGCCTGGACTCATATACTTCAATCTCCATATATGAACTTCATATATGGAGATTGATAGGGCAGCAAAGTTTGTAGGGGGCCGAGGCCCAGTGTGGCTTGTGTAGGGGGGCGATTAGGGAGGTGAAGTGTATAGGTGACCACGGCCCATGTGGGTTTCGTACAGAAATATCAAGAGGGCAGTAAAGCCTATAGGTGACTGGGGCAAATATGAGTTTCAAGTAGACAGGCGGTTACAGAAGTAAAGTTTGTAGGTGACCAGAGCCCGTGTGGGTTTTGTGTAGCGATAAGATCCGCTCGGTGACTGACAGCTGTCTGCGGTGTCATGAGAGTGTGGGTCACAGAGAGGACTGATCCACTGACAGCTGGATTATCTTGAGACATTTCTTTCCTTTCATCACAGGTGATCTCAAGAGGTATTTCTCGACAGAGTTCAGTGTAAGTCATGACTGATTTGAATAAAAATAATCAATGTGGGCAGCTTGGTATTCCTGGGGACCTGGGTCAGTGATATGAGCCAAAATACAATGGCTCTCTAGGAATGAGTGACGGGGGTGGGTATAGGGTGACCAGGCGTCCCGGATTCGCCCGGACGGTCCCTGTTTTTCACCTGCTGACCGGGCAGATTTCGAGAAATTTAGCTCATGTCCCGGTTTTTGGAGAGGGTCGACTAAAAACGGGGGGAGGTGTTATTTTATGTTTTACAAAGCAGGGATAGTTAGCAGTTGTTTCAAGAAAGCAATTTAATTCACCGGCAAGCTACTGGGTTTAAAAATTGCATCTTATGTATGTTCTCACTGCCTGTTCTGTAATTCTCTGCTGAGGAGCGCTGTCATTCTGTGGCCTCGCTTGACGTAAAATGATAGTCCTTCTTCTATTTTAGTGAAATGCCCCTTTTTTTGCTTAAAAAATCTGGTCATTGAAACGTGTCAGGAAAAGTGAATATGTATATGCACAAAGGATTGGGGGGTTGAGAAAATTCTCAAAAATATGGGAATCATATTTTGATTAATGGATACGTGTGTCAGTAGATTAAGAAAGTACGTTTTGGCTTATCTTGATTATATGCCTGTATTATTATTATTTATTTATAGTTTTATTATATGTGTTATGTGAGAGTATCAAGCCTTATTATTTATTCTGTATTATTTTGCTAACATGTGGAATGTCAAGTACTTCAATAAAAACTTTTAAATAAAAACAAAACAAAAAAAGAATTCTGGTCACCTTAAGTGGGTGAAGCGCACACAATCTCGTATAGCGTGATTTAAAGAAAGTACCACAAAAGTATGTGAAATTGTGAATGATTAGCCAATATGCATCTTGAACTCAAACAGTACCTGAATATTCCTTTCGGGTAAAAATTCAACTCAAAAATGTCATTTTGAGTCGATTCCAGTTGTGCATGTTCAAAACACTGTTGCTCCTATTCGGATTTGTAGTTTTACTCCCAAAAATTACCCGAACGGTGCGCTAAGATAAAAACTCTTCCTGAAATGTTATTGACTGACCACATTAAGGGAACTGCTTCTCACATTCAAAACACTGCTGTTCACTTTGGAATTTCTAGTTTAAAAATCTACCTAAAATAATGCTTCCATTTAAGGCGTGTTTGCCAGGTGAGTCTGCAGTGCAAGCTTCTCTCTTCCACAGAACAAAAACAGGACAGGGAGCCGCAGTGCAAGCTTCTCTCTTCCACAGAACAAAAACAGGACAGGGAGCCGCAGTGCAAGCTTCTCTCTTCCACAGAACAAAAACAGGACAGGGAGTCGTGGTGCAAGCTTCTCTCTTCCACAGAACAAAAACAGGACAGGGAGCAGCAGTGCACGTGAGAGAGCGCAAACTGAGATAAATGTATGAGTACATCACACTTACCTATAGTAAGCACAAGTCATGATGAGAAATGCCATGAGTGCTAATAGTATCTGAAATTATATTCTAAATGTATAGCTAATATAGAGATTTAAGTAGAAGTGGAACTAATACAGAAATGTGTGACATTATATGATTTTATTAGACGTGATTATTTTGAATCTATGTCGTGTAGCTGTTAACATATAAGATGGTCTGTGGTAAAACGCAGAACGTGGTAGGCCTCAGGGCCAGAGCTGGAGCTAAAAGGGAAGGTGTTTCTTTTCACGACACAGATTGTTTAACGTTTTTGGTCATTGCATTAATGGGCCATGATTTAGAGTAATGTTTTCCAAATAATAGAATAAGAGTTTTAACATGCTTTAATTAAATGAAGAAATAGAATGCTATAATCATAATGTGAAATATTGTAGGCCTGAAATGTTTTAGCATTGATTTACACGTACATGTCTGGGCTGAGAAATGTTGCAAGCCTTTTTAGAAGTCTATGAGAGTTGGGTTCTTGGCGGCAGATATCTGTCTGCAACAGGAAAGGGGGGATCCAATTATAAGTGAATGAATAGAGGCCTGTTCAGTAGACGGCCCAGACATGGAGGAGGGTTCTGGAATGTTTAAGGGGTATCAGCGGGCCGGAGAAGAGACTGAGAAGCAAGGTCAACTCTAACGTCTGAGGCCCAATACAAAGCATCATGGAAAAAGCCTGAAGTTGCACCACGTGAGAGGCGTTTCGCAAGGGGCGTCTCAAATGTTGTTGACTGTTTTGTATTAGGGACAGCACCCCTGGGTGGAGTTAGAGCAGAGACCTGAGGACCCTTTAGAGAGCGGATGGGTAGGCAGTGAGGGGTCATGACTGGAGAACTTTAGGTTTTCACCAAGAGACTTAGAGTGGGTGACTTCCCTTGGGGGTCATTCATTGCTGACACCTTTGTTAGGTTGGGATTTGGTTAAGTAGGGATACCATCTAGAACAGGGTAGGGACGCCTAACCTGTGTTTGTTTTCCTCCAACCTAAATGAAGGAGAGATATGCGTCTATGCTGATAGCTTTGCTATTTTTAGAACTTGTGTTAGTGATTTCTGTTGCTCGTCTGAGGGCTTTTCGAGAGCACATGTATGTAATTGGACCTGTGTATCTCGTGAATCTCATTCTGAGATGCTTGTATTTGCAGCTCATTATATCTTTACAATAAACTTTTGAAACCTAGAAGTTGTCCGTGATCTTTGAGAGTAGAGTCCTTTCTTGGGTGAACTAATTTGCAGATAGGTGTACTGTTTCCTTCCAAGACAGGCAATAAAGGTTCAGTCGACCAGATCGAGGTTTGGATCAATAGATATAAGGTATCGATCAAAATCTCGCCCTTTCAGTTGGTAGCTATAGAGGATGGTTGCCTTCTTGAGGACGGTGACCTAGGCCAGGTTAGCTTACCCCAAGGCCCCTAGAAATCGATGATCGGAAGAACAGCCCGCAGATGAAGATCCGGATGACGTGAGACAGAAAAAGCAGCAGTATCGGTCGAGAGTGAGTATAAAGGGTTATGCGTGTTAGATTGCGGTGTTTTGTATTGTATCTATGTTGTAATGTCTGGCGGAGTTGAATGTCTGTAGAGTGACTGTGGAACAGGTTGTGAGCGCGCGCAACCGGTGGAAATCTTAAGTTCAAGGAGAGCTTAAGTGGTTCGGGTGTATCGGACACCCAGAGTAATTGTCAACTAGTGTGAAGGGGGTCATGAGGTACCATTGATCACCCGAGAGACCGAGATAGGGGGAACGTAAGAGTGAGTGCGTGAGTAACGGACGCTGGTCGGAAGTTACTGTGTGTGTAAGTAACCTATCAGAAAGACGATAGACATCTCGTCAGTTGTGTTGACAATTACAGATAGACTGTGGACGTACAGTCGAGAGAAGTGACCGCTTGGTCGGAAGTAGTCATTTTTCAGTGTATGAATGGGACGCATGCATAACCGGGAGACGAGTTGAGAAAGGAGGGGTGCTGCTGCGAAGCGGAGAAAAGAGACGTCAGGTGGTGTCGCGCAGCGATTGGCTGACAGGAGAAAGACCGCGCTGTGATAGGCCAGCTAGCGAACACGTCATACAGGGTCGCGACGTGATTGGCCAACAGGAGAAAGACCGCGCTGTGATAGGCCAAGCTAGCAAAGCCGCGACAGGATTGGTGGATTGTCATCAGGAAGTAAACAGAGTAGCGAGGCTGGATTTTGTGCGCATAATTATGAAGTGTTTTAAATGGTTGAAAGCACTGTTTAAGAAAGAGAGGCGAGGATCGTATGAAGGGGAAGAAGCCCCGCCGGAGGGTACGCCAGCTCGTTATATGGCAGTAAATGTTGGGTTGCATACGATCCTTTGGATATCAGAGTGGAGTAAGATTACTGAAGGAAATGAGGAACTGACGTTCCCGAAGTACGGGACGTTCAGATTAGAGGTGTTACATCGATTGAAATCAGTCATGACCTCAAAGAGACCCTTGCCTAGACCAACCCAGTTTGAAGCCCTTGAAGCATGGCTTAGGGCAGCGCATGAAAGGAATATGAACAGACGGCAAGAAAGGGTGAAACGCTCGGTAAGGGCAGTGCAGGATGCCAGGTGGGACGCGGATGCTAAAAGATGGAGAGTGCATAATTTGGAAATAAATAAACTGTACCCAGTGTTAGAGGCGCCAGTAAATAAAAGCCCCATAGAAGAAGATGACGAGAGCGAAACAGAGGACAGCCTGATAAACAGATTACTGACAGACAGGCCACCCCCGTATAATAGAAAAGGGGGAGAGGTCGAGAATACTGAAGGAGAAAAGGGGGGCAATGCAGGAGAGCATAGACTGCTTCCCAGTTCAGAGTGGGATCCTGAGCCAAAGAAAGAGTTGCTCCAGCCTAGTCAGGTGCAACAGGTAGTCGGTAGGTTTGTGGTACAAAGAGCGCCGGAAACGGAAAGCGCCACATCCTACCCATTACCAGATGCACTACAGGTACCTGTTACCATAGGTCCTATAATATCGATATATGACCAAGAGAGAGCAAAAGGGGAAGAACGGAAACGGAAAGACAGAGAAAGAGCAGAGCAGGCAAGGAGGAACGATACCACTAATTCCCCAAGTCAGATGCCAATACCCAGAGAGTGGAGTACCCCGATGCACACAGCAGGGGACCCAGGAGGAGATCCTGGGGGCCCTAGATGGCCAATGGATCTGAGGGGATCTGGACGAAAATCCTTTCAAGAGCTAAATGAGTACATGAAGCAGTGGGATGAGGCAGTGAAGGCTCAAAAGTGCATCAATGCTGCAGAAGCAGAAAGGGAAAGTCAGGACAGCAGAGCACGAACTCACTGCGGGGCTGGGGAGAGTAGCCCGGAGTGGGACTGTAGAGGGAGTAGGGGAGTCACCCATTGGGCCCGGAATGGAGGTAGAACAGACCTGGAAAACGGGGGCCCCGGGAGTGGAGGGGTGGCGTGCCCAATACTCAGTGAAGGGGAGAGGAGAGCGCAAGAGTACAGGAACAGCTTTAAGTGTCCACACTGTGTGCCTGGCACCAGAGAACTGAATGGGAGTTGTGAGAGGTCGCACCATAGTCCCTGTGATGACAGAAATGAGCGCAGCCCAGGGAATATGGGGAACCAGGAAGGATCGTATCGGATACTGAGCGATACGAGGCAAAGGGAGTGTAGCGACCAGAGGGAAAATAACAGAGAGATGTGCGGTGAGAGGAGAGAAGAAGACGAGAGTGGGCAGAGAGAGAGTAGGGATAAAAGGCCCGTGTTCCATCACCTTCCAAGATTGGATGGCCGAGCATGGGACCTGGAGAGATGGGAGCAAGGGAGGCCACCCATTAATTCTCCTGAGCCCAAACGCAGAGCTCGAAGTTGGGATGGGAGGGAGACCAGTGAGCCTCCTTCGAAAGACATATTGCGAGCTGAGATAAAAGCCAAGAGACTTGATGTCTCCAGCTTAAGGTCAGATCTGGATGACATGGTAGATGGTACCCTGCCTTTAGAAAGAATGGAAATGTATGAACAGGATGAAATACTGTATATGGCAAAGGACATCACACGAAAAGCGAGAGCAGTCCATGAGAAGTTAGTCGAACTAGCAGGCAAATATATGGTGGACTTGTCAAGAACCAAAGCATTACAGGGTAACCACAGGCTACATTACTCAGATCGAGATCTAGATGAGAGGAGAACGATTGGGCTGAAAACACACATAAGGGAACTGATTACTGGAATAAGGACATGGAGGGCACTAGATAAATGGGAAGAGAGGTGGTCCAAGAAAGGGACCGGCAGGAGAAGCATGATTGGTATAACACCAGGACAGCAGGGAATAGAAGCTTACCCTTTGCGTGAAGTTGCCAATGGAAGCTATGTACATGTCCCTTGGAGTAGGGGAGATTTAGCTGCTTTTACCACATCTTTCCCCAAGTTACGAGAGAGCCCCGTGGAGTGGTACAAGCAAGTCGAGAGGTTTGTAAAGATCTCAAAAGTCCTATGGATAGATCTGAACACGCTGTTTGACATTGTAGTACCAGGAGATCTGTGGACAGCATGCAAGGTTAGCGCTGAGTGGCCCACAACGGAGCCAGAGAGAGATGCTAGGACTAATGGGCCGTCCGAGATCGTGATGGCAAAATTCGAGAGAGTGATGACTTGGCTGAAAGAGAAGGTGCCAATGCAAGACATAGATTGGGTCAGAATAGACAGAACGAGACAAGAACCCAAAGAGACAGTCCATGAATATTACGAGAGATTGCTGAAGGCGTTTAAACAGTATAGCGGCTTGGATGTAATGGATCCAAAGGACATAGGGCAATTCGTGTCCAAGTTCGTCCTGGGACTGAGACCGGATATTAGTTTAATGATTCAGCAACACTCGATTTGTTGGCAAAGTAGACCCCTAGATGAAATACTGAGATATGCCAGGTACTGCTGTGATGAGGTAGACTCCAAGGCTAAGAAACTAAAAGAGAAGCTGATGGTGGTACAATTGCAGGCAGCAGGAAAGGGGGGACCGCAACAACAGCAGCAAGGGACAGGTACAGGAGGTAAGAAGCAGTACAGTCAGAACAAGGGTAATGAGGAGAGTACTACCTTCAGACCCAGAGTAGACATAGCTACCTTGAAGAAAACGACTAGGTGTCACCAGTGCAACGAGTTGGGGCATTGGAAACGCGAGTGCCCTTACAATGTAGAGATCGGAGAGCAAGAGATAGAGGAGGAAGAGGTCCAGAGCGCACCTATGAGAGGGGCGACGCCATACCAAGGAAAGGTGCTCAAAGGGGGGGGGGCTCCTCCCCGAGCCCAGTTCCCGCAACCTCCTCGAGTAGGGAGTATGGGTAAGACCTATAGACAAATGCCCCTGTTTGTGGAAGGTGAAGAATGCTATTATGTGGACCCATTAACTGGACAGAGAGTGGAAAGAGAAGACTGCACCCTTGGGGCAGCCTTAGAGGTAGATCAGAGGGGACCCTATGTTGAAGCAGAAGTAGCAGGGTGCCCTACGACATTTCTGGTGGACACAGGAGCCACTAGATCCACGATCAGATCAGCTGCAGTTCCAGACCTGCCCATGTCTGGAGAGACCATACAGGTGGTAGGGGTCGCAAACAGGAGAATAACCAGCCAATTGACAGAACCGGTACAGGTGAAAATAGGGAAGTACAGCGATGAGCACCAATTTGTGGTTTGCGATTCAAGCCCTGTGTGTCTGCTAGGAAGAGACCTGTTGTGCAAATTGAATTGTACTATATATTGTACACCCCAGGGAGTGGAGGTATTGACTAATGATGATGATGCAGATTTCAAAGTTGCAAACTCAAGAATATGTGTGGAGCTGTACCCTACTTTGACAGTAGACGAGCTTCCCTGGGATTTGAGAGAGACAGTGGCATCAGAGGTATGGGATTTCACTGGGGAAGAGATTGGATTAGTCAAAGGGGTGGACCCAGTGAAAATTGTAGTGAAACCGCATGCTGAGTTCCCAAGAACACCCCAGTATAAACTGACTCCAGAAACGATTGCAGGCATAAAACCCGTGATCGAGTCCATGATTAAACAGGGAATACTGAAAGAAATCGTGGGTAGTCCATGTAACTCCCCGATTATGGGGCTGCAGAAACCAAATGGGAAATTTCGGATAGTGCAGGACCTTCGAAAGATTAATAACATAGTCGTTTCATGTTGTCCAGTGGTACCGAATCCATCAGTGATACTGTTTCAGATTCCATTCCAAGCTGAGTGGTTCACTGTGATAGATCTTTGTCAGGCTTTCTTTTCGATCCCTTTGGACGAAGATAGCCATTTTCTTTTCGCATTTAAGCTGGAAAATCGCGTCCTAACATGGTGTCGTATCCCTCAGGGGTATACAGAGAGTCCATCGATCTTTAACCAGCTTCTGAAGAAAAATCTTGAAAGTCTAGTGCTGCCCCAGAAGTCAGTTCTGGTCCAGTACATAGACGACCTCCTTGTGGCGTCAGAAACAGAAGAAGCTTGCAGGGAAGATTCCATTGCTTTGTTAAATCACCTAGCTGCCAATGGGCACAAGGTGTCCCCGGGAAAATTGCAGTACTGCCTGACAGAAGTACAGTACTTGGGACACAGAATTGAGAAAGGCAAACGAAAGGTGTCACCAGACAGGATAGAGGCGATCATGAAAATGAATGCGCCTCAGACCCAGAGAGAGGTCAGGATGTTCCTAGGGATGGTGGGTTATTGCCGACAGTGGATCGTGAACTTTTCACTGAAAGCAAAGCCCTTGCAAAAACTGACGCACAAAGAGGTGAGTGATCCGGTACCATGGGACAAAGACTGTTTGATGGCATTCTTACAGCTGAGAGAGGACCTGTGTCGTGCTCCGGCATTGGGAATGCCTGATTACAATAAACAATTCTTTCTTTACTGTTGTGAGAGAGAAGGTTGTGCGTTGTCTGTGTTGGTCCAAATCCATGGGAATGCCCGTAGACCAGTTGCTTATTTTTCAGCTACTTTAGACCCAGTAGCCGCAGCGTTGCCCGGATGTCTCAAATCCGTTGCTGCAACGGGTGTCAGCATTGAGAGATGTGAAAATATTGTTATGGGGCACCCGTTAGAGGTGTGCGTGCCACATTCTGTTGAACTGTTGATGACCAGGACCAAAACACAGCATCTGACCAATAGCAGGCTCACGCGCTATGAGCAAGTTATTCTTGCTGCAGAGAACGTGACCCTCAAGAGATGCTCTGTTTTGAACCCTGCTACCTTAATGCCACTTCCAAATGATATTGATGATGATGATGAATATACAGACCATGACTGTCTCGATGTGACTGAACTATGCACCAAACCCAGACCCGACATTGTAGATGAGCCACTGACGGACCCAGATGAAGTTTTCTTTGTCGATGGCTCATGTGTAAGAGACGAAGTTGGGCAGTTGAGAGCAGCTTATGCTGTTTGTACAATTGAAGGAGTTGTGGAAGCAGGGTGCCTGGAAGGAGTAAACTCCGCTCAGGTAGCCGAGATTATTGCCCTAACACGTGCTTGCTTAGCAGGCAATCAAATTCGAGTCACCATCTACACCGACAGCCAATACGGGTTTGGGGTAGTTCATGATTACGGGCAGTTATGGTCTCAAAGAGGGTTCATGACTTCTTCAGGCTCTCCCATTCGCAATGGAGAGTTTGTGCGCTTGTTGTTAGAAGCATTGCAATGTCCAGCAAGTATCGCAGTTGTAAAGTGCATCGCACATACCAAAAATGAGGACTTTGTTTCAAAAGGCAATAGATATGCTGATGAAGTTGCGCGGTATTGCGCAGAACAAGGTTACTCTTTCACAGAGGTGGATGTGGGTGGAATAAATGTAAGAACTGAATTAGCCATGATACTGGAAACTGTTGATACTTGGGATGAACTGTCAACCATGCAAGAAAATGCTCCTGATTCTGAGAAAGAAACATGGGAAAAGGCAGGATGTGTAATGGGTGAGACTCATTTTTGGGTCTCAGCAGACGGCAGAGCAGTGTTGCCCAATGAGATGGTGAGTCCAATGGCTAGACTCATACATGGTCCCGTACACTTAGGGAGAGATGCTATGCTGAGAGTGTTTAGACAGACTTGGTACAATCCTAAGTTTAGAATAGCAGCAGAAGCAGTGTGCCAGCGTTGTGTGACCTGCCAGCAGCTGAATGTAGGGAAAAGAACACCAGTTGCGCTAAGTCACATAGGAAGGTCTGGAGGTCCATTCAACAGAATGCAGATAGATTTCATTGAAATGCCAAGATGCAACCGCCTCCGCTATGTCCTGGTGGTTGTTTGTGTGTTCTCCAGATGGGTTGAGGCATACCCTACACGTAGGTGCGACACCCTCACAGTGGCTAAGTTACTGCTTAGAGAACTTATCCCTCGGTTCGGGGTGCCGGCCTTTTTGGAATCAGATAGGGGAACACATTTTAACAGCGAGCTTGTGAAGATGATTTGTGTTGCACTGAATATAGACCAAAAACTCCATTGCAGTTACCGACCAGAAGCCTCAGGAATTGTGGAACAAATTAATGGCACGATCAAGTCCAGAATAGCGAAAGTTTGCTCCTCAACGACCCTGAATTGGCCTGACGCCCTGCCATTGGTACTCATGAGCCTTCGTAGTACCCCAGACAGAAGAACAGGGTTGTCACCACATGAGGTGTTAATGGGGAGAGCAATGAGACTGCCATCTATTCCAGCTACTGCACTGTTAAATATCACAGATGATATGATCCTGGACTATTGTAAGGGGCTGTCTGACGCCATGCGTTCTGTGTCCCTTCAGGTGCAGGCTGCAGAGGTTCCAGCGTGCCAGGGCCCTTGCCATGACCTGTATCCGGGGGACTGGGTCCTGGTGAAGAAACATGTGAGAAGAAGCTGCTTGGATATTCGTTGGCGTGGGCCCTACCAGGTCATCCTGATCACAAGTACAGCTGTAAAGGTGGGAGGCCTGCCCAACTGGATACACGCGTCGCATACGAAAAGGGTTCCAGCACCTCTGGAAACAGCTCCTCTCTCGAATGGACGTCCAGCAGAGGACCAAGAAGCCATAGAGGGGGCTAGCCAAGCTGTAGAGGTGCCAGTGGAAGCAGGGAACGAGTCTGACCAAGCTGAGGACGGTCAGTACAACAGCGAAACAGAAGACGCTACAGAAGGAGAAGACAGCTGGGAGTACGAGTCTGACCCTGACAGGTCTGAAAGAGAGCGAGAACAGACCAGAAGGAGAAGGAGTAGAAGGGCACGTGGAGAAGCAAATTGGCCGCAAAGAAGAAGTTCTAGCCTGAGGTCAACTCCAGAAGCAACCCTTCCTCCGATATCAGAAGACTCAGACCCAGAAGAAGGTGCTCAGGGCGCTGAAGCACCAGACCGAAGAAGGTCAAGAAGAGTGCGTGTGCCTAACAGAAGATACTCCACACCTGAGTGGACATATCTGGCGACAAATGTCTGTGAAACCGGAGACAGGGAGGATCCGAGCGGTGGTGGTGTCCAGTTCTGAGCCCATTATCACCGTGGAAATACAACTGTTGGTACCCGGTGTCGAACAAGAAGGGTCACTAACATTCGTGCTCCCCAGACCTCCCCGCCTCAGCAGGTTAAAACACATGTTTCTTACAGAATTGAAATTCCCCGACTTTGGTACCACGATAACAGCACATGAAGAGCATACTCTTCGCATGGAAATATTGAACTATGCTATTGAAGCTGCAACCACAAATCTAATAGTCGATTGTTAAAGGACTTTGTAAATAAAGCAAGCAGAAGAAAAGAAGATTACCTAGCGCCCAGGAAGCAGAGAATTTTAGGGAACCCCTTGAGTGGATGGAGAAGGGCTAGGGTTGTCTTTTTGAACTGTGAAAGGACTTTTTGCGAAAAAGGCTGTCAGCCTCCAGCTGTGTGGATTCTAAAGACAAAAAAAGGATTGAAAGAGACTGTAAAGGAACGAGAGGAAAAGAACTTTTTTTGCAAAGAGAAAGGGAAAGCTAGATTGTCTGACGAAATGGAGGCCGGCACCCCGAACCGCAGAGCTAAATGTATAATAGGTACACTAATAGTAGGAGTGATAATATTAATAGCTTTAGTGGTAACAATTTCTTATGTAAAGGGACATGAGGAAGAGGTAAAGGTAACTGATGCGAATTCTGTAGTAACACTTACACCCACTGTTGCAGGTGAGAAAAGGGAAAACACTCAAGAGAAAGCGTTATTGGCTGCAGAAGCCCGCAGGTTACATGTAGACGAGTCCCAAGGAGACTTTAGGTCAAATGCTTATGCTAAACTTTTGTATGAATACGTGGATGCCATGGAGGTTAAGGATTGCTACGTCTGCATGCAGTTGCCTGCGTCTGTAGATGAAGGAATTCGATATCATCACCTCCCTCTGACATATGGCATTACATGTAGCTTATTGCTTAGTATATTTTATGAGAGAGATAGTTTTGAATACTATTTCTCCAATTATGATTCTGTGTTGCCAGAAGTCCCGAATTATAAGCAGATGAATAAATGGGATTACTGGAAGAGTGAAGACAGATTGGCCAAGTTCTTCATTCCTTGGATTACCTTAGATACTTCACATGCCCGTAGAAATAATCTGACATGCAAGGTGTCAGAAGTCGAGAAAAAGTTCATAGGGCAGGTGGATGATCGTTACAGGAGACAAAAGATTTTGAAAAAATCAGGACAAGGGAAATTAGATTGGACCGAGGAAGAGAAGTCACACAAGAGAAAGGGTAGTAGTGGTCCAATAGCTTTAGATAAAGCGCAGAAAGGAAAGTTATGTCTTCACCGAGCCAAAACGTATTATGAAAATGTATACGTGGGTGAAGTTGACTGTGAACATGCTTTTAATTTAGAGTACTACACTAAGGATTTCCTGAAGGGAATGCAAGTGATTCCAAATGTGTATTTTGTATGTGGAAGAAATGCTTACGTGAGACTACCTGACAACTGGTATGGATCATGTTACTTGGCAATTGTCTTCCCCAAAATATATCATGCACAAGACTTATTGATCATTGAGGGCCAGACATCATCGAGGGGAAGGAGAGATTTAGGCGATGCAGAAATGGTTGGAGATGTCTTTGGAGCTATGTTCCCTCTTTTGGGAATAATCCTTAATGATGTTAAAATTAGACGACTGGCAACAGTTGTCGACAGGTTGTCTGCCAGCACTGCTCAGTCCTTAATGCTGGTAGAAGGAGAGATGCAATCGATAAGGGCTATGGTTCTTCAAAATCGGCTTGCATTAGATGTCTTATTAGCAAAAGAGGGCGGAGTCTGTAAGGCTTTGAAGGTTCAGGAATGTTGCACTTACATTCCAGACCTTTCAAAACCCCTTGAGAAAGTTATTAAGAACATAACTAATATACACAAAGAGATCGAAGACTTGAGTAGAGAAAATGTCTGGGAAAAGGTGGGCCATGGAATGAGTACAGTTGGAGGGTGGTTTTCCACCTTAGGCAAAAGCTTTATTTGGTATATCCTAAAGCCTATCATCATAATATTGATCTGTGGGATAATATTGTGGGGATTGGTGAGGGTATTCAAATGGTACAGAGCAAGAAGGTCAGAAAGGGCCCAAAGAGAACAGTTGCAGAGATTGGCTGCCATACAAGATAATCAGTACAGGAGCCTGAGAGCTCTGGAAGCACAGAGAATGCCAGCAATAACTGCAGTTTAAATGTTAGTGATGACCCCGAGAGGTCATCAAAGGGGGGAACTGAGAGAGCGCAAACTGAGATAAATGTATGAGTACATCACACTTACCTATAGTAAGCACAAGTCATGATGAGAAATGCCATGAGTGCTAATAGTATCTGAAATTATATTCTAAATGTATAGCTAATATAGAGATTTAAGTAGAAGTGGAACTAATACAGAAATGTGTGACATTATATGATTTTATTAGACGTGATTATTTTGAATCTATGTCGTGTAGCTGTTAACATATAAGATGGTCTGTGGTAAAACGCAGAACGTGGTAGGCCTCAGGGCCAGAGCTGGAGCTAAAAGGGAAGGTGTTTCTTTTCACGACACAGATTGTTTAACGTTTTTGGTCATTGCATTAATGGGCCATGATTTAGAGTAATGTTTTCCAAATAATAGAATAAGAGTTTTAACATGCTTTAATTAAATGAAGAAATAGAATGCTATAATCATAATGTGAAATATTGTAGGCCTGAAATGTTTTAGCATTGATTTACACGTACATGTCTGGGCTGAGAAATGTTGCAAGCCTTTTTAGAAGTCTATGAGAGTTGGGTTCTTGGCGGCAGATATCTGTCTGCAACAGGAAAGGGGGGATCCAATTATAAGTGAATGAATAGAGGCCTGTTCAGTAGACGGCCCAGACATGGAGGAGGGTTCTGGAATGTTTAAGGGGTATCAGCGGGCCGGAGAAGAGACTGAGAAGCAAGGTCAACTCTAACGTCTGAGGCCCAATACAAAGCATCATGGAAAAAGCCTGAAGTTGCACCACGTGAGAGGCGTTTCGCAAGGGGCGTCTCAAATGTTGTTGACTGTTTTGTATTAGGGACAGCACCCCTGGGTGGAGTTAGAGCAGAGACCTGAGGACCCTTTAGAGAGCGGATGGGTAGGCAGTGAGGGGTCATGACTGGAGAACTTTAGGTTTTCACCAAGAGACTTAGAGTGGGTGACTTCCCTTGGGGGTCATTCATTGCTGACACCTTTGTTAGGTTGGGATTTGGTTAAGTAGGGATACCATCTAGAACAGGGTAGGGACGCCTAACCTGTGTTTGTTTTCCTCCAACCTAAATGAAGGAGAGATATGCGTCTATGCTGATAGCTTTGCTATTTTTAGAACTTGTGTTAGTGATTTCTGTTGCTCGTCTGAGGGCTTTTCGAGAGCACATGTATGTAATTGGACCTGTGTATCTCGTGAATCTCATTCTGAGATGCTTGTATTTGCAGCTCATTATATCTTTACAATAAACTTTTGAAACCTAGAAGTTGTCCGTGATCTTTGAGAGTAGAGTCCTTTCTTGGGTGAACTAATTTGCAGATAGGTGTACTGTTTCCTTCCAAGACAGGCAATAAAGGTTCAGTCGACCAGATCGAGGTTTGGATCAATAGATATAAGGTATCGATCAAAATCTCGCCCTTTCACACGCTTCTCTTATACAAAGAACAACAAGCATTTACAATGCAATGGTTTTGCCTTTGTTAAAGTTAGAGCTATTGGCATTGCTCTTGACACTCTGAAGCTCCACTCTGAAGCTCCACTCTGAAGCTCCACTCTGAAGCTCCACTCTGCACTCTGAAGCTCCACTCTGAAGCTCCACTCTGCACTCTGAAGCTCCACTCTGAAGCTGCACTCTGAAGCTCCACTCTGAAGCTCCACTCTGCACTCTGAAGCTCCACTCTGAAGCTGCACTCTGAAGCTCCACTCTGAAGCTCCACTCTGAAGCTCCACTCTGAAGCTCCACTCTGAAGCTCCACTCTGAAGCTCCACTCTGAAGCTCCACTCTGAAGCTCCACTCTGCACTCTGAAGCTCCACTCTGCACTCTGAAGCTCCACTCTGCACTCTGAAGCTCCACTCTGAAGCTCCACTCTGAAGCTCCACTCTGCACTCTGAAGCTCCACTCTGCACTCTGAAGCTCCACTCTGCACTCTGAAGCTCCACTCTGCACTCTGAAGCTCCACTCTGCACTCTGAAGCTCCACTCTGCACTCTGAAGCTCCACTCTGCACTCTGAAGCTCCACTCTGAAGCTCCACTCTGCACTCTGAAGCTCCACTCTGAAGCTCCACTCTGCACTCTGAAGCTCCACTCTGCACTCTGAAGCTCCACTCTGAAGCTCCAATCTGCACTCTGAAGCTCCACTCTGAAGCTCCACTCTGCACTCTGAAGCTCCACTCTGAAGCTCCACTCTGCACTCTGAAGCTCCACTCTGAAGCTCCACTCTGAAGCTCCACTCTGCAGCTCCACTCTGCAGCTCCACTCTGCAGCTCCACTCTGCAGCTCCACTCTGAATCTGCAGCTCCACTCTGAATCTGCAGCTCCACTCTGAATCTGCAGCTCCACTCTGAATCTGCAGCTCCACTCTGAAGCTCCACTCTGAAGCTCCACTCTGAAGCTCCACTCTGAAGCTCCACTCTGAAGCTCCACTCTGAAGCTCCACTCTGAAGCTCCACTCTGCACTCTGAAGCTCCACTCTGCACTCTGAAGCTCCACTCTGCACTCTGAAGCTCCACTCTGCACTCTGAAGCTCCACTCTGCACTCTGAAGCTCCACTCTGCACTCTGAAGCTCCACTCTGCACTCTGAAGCTCCACTCTGAAGCTCCACTCTGCACTCTGAAGCTCCACTCTGAAGCTCCACTCTGCACTCTGAAGCTCCACTCTGAAGCTCCACTCTGCACTCTGAAGCTCCACTCTGAAGCTCCACTCTGAAGCTCCACTCTGAAGCTCCACTCTGAAGCTCCACTCTGAAGCTCCACTCTGAAGCTCCACTCTGCAGCTCCACTCTGCAGCTCCACTCTGCAGCTCCACTCTGCAGCTCCACTCTGCAGCTCCACTCTGCAGCTCCACTCTGAAGCTCCACTCTGAAGCTCCACTCTGAAGCTCCACTCTGAAGCTCCACTCTGCACTCTGAAGCTCCACTCTGCACTCTGAAGCTCCACTCTGAAGCTCCACTCTGAAGCTCCACTCTGAAGCTCCACTCTGCAGCTCCACTCTGCAGCTCCACTCTGCAGCTATACTCTGCAGCTCCACTCTGAAGCTCCACTCTGAAGCTCCACTCTGCAGCTCCACTCTGCAGCTCCACTCTGCAGCTCCACTCTGAATCTGCAGCTCCACTCTGAATCTGCAGCTCCACTCTGAATCTGCAGCTCCACTCTGAATCTGCAGCTCCACTCTGAATCTGCAGCTCCACTCTGCACTCTGAAGCTCCACTCTGAAGCTCCACTCTGAAGCTCCACTCTGAAGCTCCACTCTGAAGCTCCACTCTGAAGCTCCACTCTTAAGCTCCACTCTTAAGCTCCACTCTGCACTCTGAAGCTCCACTCTGAAGCTCCACTCTGCACTCTGAAGCTCCACTCTGAAGCTCCACTCTGCACTCTGAAGCTCCACTCTGAAGCTCCACTCTGCACTCTGAAGCTCCACTCTGAAGCTCCACTCTGCACTCTGAAGCTCCACTCTGAAGCTCCACTCTGAAGCTCCACTCTGAAGCTCCACTCTGAAGCTCCACTCTGAAGCTCCACTCTGAAGCTCCACTCTGAAGCTCCACTCTGCACTCTGAAGCTCCACTCTGAAGCTCCACTCTGCACTCTGAAGCTCCACTCTGAAGCTGCACTCTGAAGCTCCACTCTGAAGCTCCATTCTGCACTCTGAAGCTCCACTCTGAAGCTGCACTCTGAAGCTCCACTCTGAAGCTCCACTCTGAAGCTCCACTCTGAAGCTCCACTCTGAAGCTCCACTCTGAAGCTCCACTCTGAAGCTCCACTCTGCACTCTGAAGCTCCACTCTGCACTCTGAAGCTCCACTCTGCACTCTGAAGCTCCACTCTGCACTCTGAAGCTCCACTCTGCACTCTGAAGCTCCACTCTGAAGCTCCACTCTGAAGCTCCACTCTGAAGCTCCACTCTGCACTCTGAAGCTCCACTCTGCACTCTGAAGCTCCACTCTGCACTCTGAAGCTCCACTCTGCACTCTGAAGCTCCACTCTGCACTCTGAAGCTCCACTCTGCACTCTGAAGCTCCACTCTGCACTCTGAAGCTCCACTCTGAAGCTCCACTCTGCACTCTGAAGCTCCACTCTGAAGCTCCACTCTGCACTCTGAAGCTCCACTCTGAAGCTCCACTCTGCACTCTGAAGCTCCACTCTGAAGCTCCACTCTGCACTCTGAAGCTCCACTCTGAAGCTCCACTCTGCACTCTGAAGCTCCACTCTGAAGCTCCACTCTGAAGCTCCACTCTGAAGCTCCACTCTGCAGCTCCACTCTGCAGCTCCACTCTGCAGCTCCACTCTGCAGCTCCACTCTGAATCTGCAGCTCCACTCTGAATCTGCAGCTCCACTCTGAATCTGCAGCTCCACTCTGAAGCTCCACTCTGAAGCTCCACTCTGAAGCTCCACTCTGAAGCTCCACTCTGAAGCTCCACTCTGAAGCTCCACTCTGAAGATCCACTCTGCACTCTGAAGCTCCACTCTGCACTCTGAAGCTCCACTCTGCACTCTGAAGCTCCACTCTGCACTCTGAAGCTCCACTCTGCACTCTGAAGCTCCACTCTGAAGCTCCACTCTGAAGCTCCACTCTGAAGCTCCACTCTGCACTCTGAAGCTCCACTCTGCACTCTGAAGCTCCACTCTGCACTCTGAAGCTCCACTCTGCACTCTGAAGCTCCACTCTGCACTCTGAAGCTCCACTCTGCACTCTGAAGCTCCACTCTGCACTCTGAAGCTCCACTCTGAAGCTCCACTCTGCACTCTGAAGCTCCACTCTGAAGCTCCACTCTGCACTCTGAAGCTCCACTCTGAAGCTCCACTCTGCACTCTGAAGCTCCACTCTGAAGCTCCACTCTGAAGCTCCACTCTGAAGCTCCACTCTGAAGCTCCACTCTGAAGCTCCACTCTGAAGCTCCACTCTGCAGCTCCACTCTGCAGCTCCACTCTGCAGCTCCACTCTGCAGCTCCACTCTGAAGCTCCACTCTGAAGCTCCACTCTGAAGCTCCACTCTGCAGCTCCACTCTGAAGCTCCACTCTGAAGCTCCACTCTGCACTCTGAAGCTCCACTCTGCACTCTGAAGCTCCACTCTGAAGCTCCACTCTGAAGCTCCACTCTGAAGCTCCACTCTGCAGCTCCACTCTGCAGCTCCACTCTGCAGCTCCACTCTGAAGCTCCACTCTGAAGCTCCACTCTGCAGCTCCACTCTGCAGCTCCACTCTGCAGCTCCACTCTGAATCTGCAGCTCCACTCTGAATCTGCAGCTCCACTCTGAATCTGCAGCTCCACTCTGAATCTGCAGCTCCACTCTGAATCTGCAGCTCCACTCTGCACTCTGAAGCTCCACTCTGAAGCTCCACTCTGAAGCTCCACTCTGAAGCTCCACTCTGAAGCTCCACTCTGAAGCTCCACTCTGAAGCTCCACTCTTAAGCTCCACTCTTAAGCTCCACTCTGCACTCTGAAGCTCCACTCTGAAGCTCCACTCTGCACTCTGAAGCTCCACTCTGAAGCTCCACTCTGCACTCTGAAGCTCCACTCTGAAGCTCCACTCTGCACTCTGAAGCTCCACTCTGAAGCTCCACTCTGCACTCTGAAGCTCCACTCTGAAGCTCCACTCTGAAGCTCCACTCTGAAGCTTCACTCTGAAGCTCCACTCTGAAGCTTCACTCTGAAGCTCCACTCTGAAGCTCCACTCTGAAGCTCCACTCTGAAGCTCCACTCTGAAGCTCCACTCTGCACTCTGAAGCTCCACTCTGAAGCTCCACTCTGCACTCTGAAGCTCCACTCTGAAGCTGCACTCTGAAGCTCCACTCTGAAGCTCCACTCTGCACTCTGAAGCTCCACTCTGAAGCTGCACTCTGAAGCTCCACTCTGAAGCTCCACTCTGAAGCTCCACTCTGAAGCTCCACTCTGAAGCTCCACTCTGAAGCTCCACTCTGAAGCTCCACTCTGAAGCTCCACTCTGAAGCTCCACTCTGCACTCTGAAGCTCCACTCTGCACTCTGAAGCTCCACTCTACACTCTGAAGCTCCACTCTGCACTCTGAAGCTCCACTCTGCACTCTGAAGCTCCACTCTGAAGCTCCACTCTGAAGCTCCACTCTGAAGCTCCACTCTGCACTCTGAAGCTCCACTCTGCACTCTGAAGCTCCACTCTGCACTCTGAAGCTCCACTCTGCACTCTGAAGCTCCACTCTGCACTCTGAAGCTCCACTCTGCACTCTGAAGCTCCACTCTGCACTCTGAAGCTCCACTCTGAAGCTCCACTCTGCACTCTGAAGCTCCACTCTGAAGCTCCACTCTGCACTCTGAAGCTCCACTCTGAAGCTCCACTCTGCACTCTGAAGCTCCACTCTGAAGCTCCACTCTGCACTCTGAAGCTCCACTCTGAAGCTCCACTCTGCACTCTGAAGCTCCACTCTGAAGCTCCACTCTGCACTCTGAAGCTCCACTCTGAAGCTCCACTCTGAAGCTCCACTCTGAAGCTCCACTCTGCAGCTCCACTCTGCAGCTCCACTCTGCAGCTCCACTCTGCAGCTCCACTCTGAATCTGCAGCTCCACTCTGAATCTGCAGCTCCACTCTGAATCTGCAGCTCCACTCTGAATCTGCAGCTCCACTCTGAAGCTCCACTCTGAAGCTCCACTCTGAAGCTCCACTCTGAAGCTCCACTCTGAAGCTCCACTCTGAAGCTCCACTCTGAAGCTCCACTCTGCACTCTGAAGCTCCACTCTGCACTCTGAAGCTCCACTCTGCACTCTGAAGCTCCACTCTGCACTCTGAAGCTCCACTCTGCACTCTGAAGCTCCACTCTGCACTCTGAAGCTCCACTCTGAAGCTCCACTCTGCACTCTGAAGCTCCACTCTGAAGCTCCACTCTGCACTCTGAAGCTCCACTCTGAAGCTCCACTCTGCACTCTGAAGCTCCACTCTGAAGCTCCACTCTGAAGCTCCACTCTGAAGCTCCACTCTGAAGCTCCACTCTGCAGCTCCACTCTGCAGCTCCACTCTGCAGCTCCACTCTGCAGCTCCACTCTGCAGCTCCACTCTGCAGCTCCACTCTGAAGCTCCACTCTGAAGCTCCACTCTGAAGCTCCACTCTGCACTCTGAAGCTCCACTCTGCACTCTGAAGCTCCACTCTGCACTCTGAAGCTCCACTCTGAAGCTCCACTCTGCACTCTGAAGCTCCACTCTGAAGCTCCACTCTGAAGCTCCACTCTGAAGCTCCACTCTGCAGCTCCACTCTGCAGCTCCACTCTGCAGCTCCACTCTGCAGCTCCACTCTGAAGCTCCACTCTGAAGCTCCACTCTGCAGCTCCACTCTGCAGCTCCACTCTGCAGCTCCACTCTGAATCTGCAGCTCCACTCTGAATCTGCAGCTCCACTCTGAATCTGCAGCTCCACTCTGAATCTGCAGCTCCACTCTGAATCTGCAGCTCCACTCTGCACTCTGAAGCTCCACTCTGAAGCTCCACTCTGAAGCTCCACTCTGAAGCTCCACTCTGAAGCTCCACTCTGAAGCTCCACTCTGAAGCTCCACTCTTAAGCTCCACTCTTAAGCTCCACTCTGCACTCTGAAGCTCCACTCTGAAGCTCCACTCTGCACTCTGAAGCTCCACTCTGAAGCTCCACTCTGCACTCTGAAGCTCCACTCTGAAGCTCCACTCTGCACTCTGAAGCTCCACTCTGAAGCTCCACTCTGCACTCTGAAGCTCCACTCTGAAGCTCCACTCTGAAGCTCCACTCTGAAGCTCCACTCTGAAGCTCCACTCTGAAGCTCCACTCTGAAGCTCCACTCTGCACTCTGAAGCTCCACTCTGCACTCTGAAGCTCCACTCTGAAGCTCCACTCTGCACTCTGAAGCTCCACTCTGAAGCTCCACTCTGAAGCTCCACTCTGAAGCTCCACTCTGAAGCTCCACTCTGAAGCTCCACTCTGAAGCTCCACTCTGCAGCTCCACTCTGCAGCTCCACTCTGCAGCTCCACTCTGCAGCTCCACTCTGAATCTGCAGCTCCACTCTGAATCTGCAGCTCCACTCTGCACTCTGAAGCTCCACTCTGAAGCTCCACTCTGAAGCTCCACTCTGAAGCTCCACTCTGAAGCTCCACTCTGAAGCTCCACTCTGAAGCTCCACTCTGCACTCTGAAGCTCCACTCTGCACTCTGAAGCTCCACTCTGCACTCTGAAGCTCCACTCTGAAGCTCCACTCTGCACTCTGAAGCTCCACTCTGCAGCTCCACTCTGCACTCTGAAGCTCCACTCTGAAGCTCCACTCTGAAGCTCTACTCTGAAGCTCCACTCTGCAGCTCCACTCTGCAGCTCCACTCTGAATCTGCAGCTCCACTCTGAATCTGCAGCTCCACTCTGAATCTGCAGCTCCACTCTGAATCTGCAGCTCCACTCTGAATCTGCAGCTCCACTCTGAATCTGCAGCTCCACTCTGAAGCTCCACTCTGAAGCTCCACTCTGAAGCTCCACTCTGCACTCTGAAGCTCCACTCTGCACTCTGAAGCTCCACTCTGCACTCTGAAGCTCCACTCTGCACTCTGAAGCTCCACTCTGCACTCTGAAGCTCCACTCTGAAGCTCCACTCTGAAGCTCCACTCTGAAGCTCCACTCTGAAGCTCCACTCTGAAGCTCCACTCTGCACTCTGAAGCTCCACTCTGAAGCTCCACTCTGCACTCTGAAGCTCCACTCTGAAGCTCCACTCTGCACTCTGAAGCTCCACTCTGAAGCTCCACTCTGCACTCTGAAGCTGCACTCTGAAGCTCCACTCTGCACTCTGAAGCTCCACTCTGCACTCTGAAGCTCCACTCTGCACTCTGAAGCTCCACTCTGCACTCTGAAGCTCCACTCTGAAGCTCCACTCTGAAGCTCCACTCTGAAGCTCCACTCTGAAGCTCCACTCTGCACTCTGAAGCTCCACTCTGAAGCTCCACTCTGCACTCTGAAGCTCCACTCTGAAGCTCCACTCTGCACTCTGAAGCTCCACTCTTAAGCTCCACTCTGCACTCTGAAGCTCCACTCTGAAGCTCCACTCTGCACTCTGAAGCTCCACTCTGAAGCTCCACTCTGCACTCTGAAGCTCCACTCTGAAGCTCCACTCTGCACTCTGAAGCTCCACTCTGAAGCTCCACTCTGCACTCTGAAGCTCCACTCTGAAGCTCCACTCTGAAGCTCCACTCTGAAGCTTCACTCTGAAGCTCCACTCTGAAGGTCCACTCTGAAGCTCCACTCTGAAGCTCCACTCTGAAGCTCCACTCTGAAGCTCCACTCTGAAGCTCCACTCTGAAGCTCCACTCTGCACTCTGAAGCTCCACTCTGCACTCTGAAGCTCCACTCTGAAGCTCCACTCTGCACTCTGAAGCTCCACTCTGAAGCTCCACTCTGAAGCTCCACTCTGAAGCTCCACTCTGAAGCTCCACTCTGCAGCTCCACTCTGCAGCTCCACTCTGCAGCTCCACTCTGCAGCTCCACTCTGCAGCTCCACTCTGAATCTGCAGCTCCACTCTGAATCTGCAGCTCCACTCTGCACTCTGAAGCTCCACACTGAAGCTCCACTCTGAAGCTCCACTCTGAAGCTCCACTCTGAAGCTCCACTCTGAAGCTCCACTCTGAAGCTCCACTCTGCACTCTGAAGCTCCACTCTGCACTCTGAAGCTCCACTCTGAAGCTCCACTCTGCACTCTGAAGCTCCACTCTGCAGCTCCACTCTGCACTCTGAAGCTCAACTCTGAAGCTCCACTCTGAAGCTCTACTCTGAAGCTCCACTCTGCAGCTCCACTCTGCAGCTCCACTCTGAAGCTCCACTCTGAAGCTCCACTCTGAAGCTCCACTCTGAAGCTCCACTCTGAAGCTCCACTCTGAAGCTCCACTCTGAAGCTCCACTCTGAAGCTCCACTCTGCACTCTGAAGCTCCACTCTGCACTCTGAAGCTCCACTCTGCACTCTGAAGCTCCACTCTGAATCTGCAGCTCCACTCTGCACTCTGAAGCTCCACACTGAAGCTCCACTCTGAAGCTCCACTCTGAAGCTCCACTCTGAAGCTCCACTCTGAAGCTCCACTCTGAAGCTCCACTCTGAAGCTCCACTCTGCACTCTGAAGCTCCACTCTGCAGCTCCACTCTGCACTCTGAAGCTCAACTCTGAAGCTCCACTCTGAAGCTCCACTCTGAAGCTCCACTCTGCACTCTGAAGCTCCACTCTGAAGCTCCACTCTGAAGCTCCACTCTGAAGCTCCACTCTGAAGCTCCACTCTGCACTCTGAAGCTCCACTCTGCACTCTGAAGCTCCACTCTGCACTCTGAAGCTCCACTCTGAAGCTCCACTCTGCACTCTGAAGCTCCACTCTGCAGCTCCACTCTGCACTCTGAAGCTCCACTCTGAAGCTCCACTCTGAAGCTCTACTCTGAAGCTCCACTCTGCAGCTCCACTCTGCAGCTCCACTCTGAATCTGCAGCTCCACTCTGAATCTGCAGCTCCACTCTGAATCTGCAGCTCCACTCTGAATCTGCAGCTCCACTCTGAATCTGCAGCTCCACTCTGAATCTGCAGCTCCACTCTGAATCTGCAGCTCCACTCTGAAGCTCCACTCTGAAGCTCCACTCTGCACTCTGAAGCTCCACTCTGCACTCTGAAGCTCCACTCTGCACTCTGAAGCTCCACTCTGCACTCTGAAGCTCCACTCTGCACTCTGAAGCTCCACTCTGAAGCTCCACTCTGAAGCTCCACTCTGAAGCTCCACTCTGCACTCTGAAGCTCCACTCTGAAGCTCCACTCTGCACTCTGAAGCTCCACTCTGAAGCTCCACTCTGCACTCTGAAGCTCCACTCTGAAGCTCCACTCTGCACTCTGAAGCTGCACTCTGAAGCTCCACTCTGCACTCTGAAGCTCCACTCTGCACTCTGAAGCTCCACTCTGCACTCTGAAGCTCCACTCTGAAGCTCCACTCTGAAGCTCCACTCTGAAGCTCCACTCTGAAGCTCCACTCTGAAGCTCCACTCTGAAGCTCCACTCTGCACTCTGAAGCTCCACTCTGAAGCTCCACTCTGCACTCTGAAGCTCCACTCTGAAGCTCCACTCTGCACTCTGAAGCTCCACTCTTAAGCTCCACTCTGCACTCTGAAGCTCCACTCTGAAGCTCCACTCTGCACTCTGAAGCTCCACTCTGAAGCTCCACTCTGCACTCTGAAGCTCCACTCTGAAGCTCCACTCTGCACTCTGAAGCTCCACTCTGAAGCTCCACTCTGCACTCTGAAGCTCCACTCTGAAGCTCCACTCTGAAGCTCCACTCTGAAGCTTCACTCTGAAGCTCCACTCTGAAGCTCCACTCTGAAGCTCCACTCTGAAGCTCCACTCTGAAGCTCCACTCTGAAGCTCCACTCTGAAGCTCCACTCTGAAGCTCCACTCTGCACTCTGAAGCTCCACTCTGCACTCTGAAGCTCCACTCTGAAGCTCCACTCTGCACTCTGAAGCTCCACTCTGAAGCTCCACTCTGAAGCTCCACTCTGAAGCTCCACTCTGAAGCTCCACTCTGAAGCTCCACTCTGCAGCTCCACTCTGCAGCTCCACTCTGCAGCTCCACTCTGCAGCTCCACTCTGCAGCTCCACTCTGAATCTGCAGCTCCACTCTGCACTCTGAAGCTCCACACTGAAGCTCCACTCTGAAGCTCCACTCTGAAGCTCCACTCTGAAGCTCCACTCTGAAGCTCCACTCTGAAGCTCCACTCTGAAGCTCCACTCTGCACTCTGAAGCTCCACTCTGCACTCTGAAGCTCCACTCTGCACTCTGAAGCTCCACTCTGAAGCTCCACTCTGCACTCTGAAGCTCCACTCTGCAGCTCCACTCTGCACTCTGAAGCTCAACTCTGAAGCTCCACTCTGAAGCTCTACTCTGAAGCTCCACTCTGCAGCTCCACTCTGAATCTGCAGCTCCACTCTGAATCTGCAGCTCCACTCTGAATCTGCAGCTCCACTCTGAATCTGCAGCTCCACTCTGAATCTGCAGCTCCACTCTGAATCTGCAGCTCCACTCTGAATCTGCAGCTCCACTCTGAAGCTCCACTCTGAAGCTCCACTCTGAAGCTCCACTCTGCACTCTGAAGCTCCACTCTGCACTCTGAAGCTCCACTCTGCACTCTGAAGCTCCACTCTGCACTCTGAAGCTCCACTCTGCACTCTGAAGCTCCACTCTGAAGCTCCACTCTGAAGCTCCACTCTGAAGCTCCACTCTGAAGCTCCACTCTGAAGCTCCACTCTGCACTCTGAAGCTCCACTCTGAAGCTCCACTCTGCACTCTGAAGCTCCACTCTGCACTCTGAAGCTCCACTCTGAAGCTCCACTCTGCACTCTGAAGCTGCACTCTGAAGCTCCACTCTGCACTCTGAAGCTCCACTCTGCACTCTGAAGCTCCACTCTGCACTCTGAAGCTCCACTCTGAAGCTCCACTCTGAAGCTCCACTCTGAAGCTCCACTCTGAAGCTCCACTCTGAAGCTCCACTCTGAAGCTCCACTCTGCACTCTGAAGCTCCACTCTGAAGCTCCACTCTGCACTCTGAAGCTCCACTCTGAAGCTCCACTCTGCACTCTGAAGCTCCACTCTGAGCTCCACTCTGCACTCTGAAGCTCCACTATGCACTCTGAAGCTCCACTCTGAAGCTCCACTCTGCACTCTGAAGCTCCACTCTGCACTCTGAAGCTCCACTCTGCACTCTGAAGCTCCACTCTGCACTCTGAAGCTCCACTCTGAAGCTCCACTCTGAAGCTCCACTCTGAAGCTCCACTCTGAAGCTCCACTCTGCACTCTGAAGCTCCACTCTGAAGCTCCACTCTGCACTCTGAAGCTCCACTCTGAAGCTCCACTCTGCACTCTGAAGCTCCACTCTGAAGCTCCACTCTGCACTCTGAAGCTCCACTCTGAAGCTCCACTCTGAAGCTCCACTCTGAAGCTCCACTCTGCAGCTCCACTCTGAAGCTCCACTCTGAAGCTCCACTCTGCACTCTGAAGCTCCACTCTGAAGCTCCACTCTGCACTCTGAAGCTCCACTCTGAAGCTCCACTCTGAAGCTCCACTCTGAAGCTCCACTCTGAAGCTCCACTCTGCACTCTGAAGCTCCACTCTGAAGCTCCACTCTGAAGCTCCACTCTGAAGCTCCACTCTGAAGCTCCACTCTGCACTCTGAAGCTCCACTCTGCACTCTGAAGCTCCACTCTGAAGCTCCACTCTGAAGCTCCACTCTGAAGCTCCATTCTGAAGCTCCATTCTGAAGCTCCACTCTGAAGCTCCATTCTGAAGCTCCATTCTGAAGCTCCACTCTGAAGCTCCACTCTGAAGCTCCATTCTGAAGCTCCACTCTGAAGCTCCACTCTGAAGCTCCACTCTGAAGCTCCACTCTGAAGCTCCACTGTAGGAGAGTAGGGTCTGCAATCCTATGATCACCCAGATTTTTGCTTTTTGCTGCACTGGTTTACGACTTTCCCTGGCTGTGGGCCTGCTAATCAGACCCACAGCCTAGCTGTTCTCTCTATCCAAATTGTACTCAGGTACTGAATTGGCACTGGGCCCTCTCCAAGTCCCTGTACCCAGGGCTGAGGTGCACCCAGAAGTCTCCCAGGGGCTGAAGCATGTATTGTGCCACCCCTGGATTGACTAACTAAAACTGACACAACTGGCTGCACGACAGCTGGGGCAAGGTGGTGTACTCACCCTTTGCTTTAGATATAGTATACCTATATCTAACCCTAAAATGGACACACAGGTCTCCTATCAGTCACTCCTATGGCAGGCCTTAACAATCCTGAAGGCAGAGTGCTTGGAATCGTGTGAGATAGTGCTCTGGCATGAGCTGAGCCTGTCTGCGGCTTTCGGGATCCATCCCTTAGCCGTTTCCATGATATCGCATACCATATACTCTTAAGTGCATTATAATCCTCGCGGTTATGTGCCAACTCTGGTATCGCTTTATCAAAACATGTCGAGTAAGGTGTCATACGAATTGGAATACTAACCCCTCGCCAATTCTGGCGACGGGGTTAGCATTCCACCCTTCTAGAGGGACACGACATGCCTGTAACCTATAACCCGGTTAAAAGTCAGACAGAGCCTTAGCATCCACAAAATGGATGCTGCCACCGAGACACAAGTCTGCCCTCCTGCTGCTGGGAGTCCTCCCAGAGCAGGAGATAAGGACAAAGGGTTTCCTGCCAGGGGCGGTGCCAGCACCGTCCCAGACAGGGTTTTGTGTATTGTAGGTAGGCAGGGCTTTAGAGGAAGGTGACTGCACGTGGCACCCCGGTGCTCACTGTGCATAGGCTGGCTGGAACCAGTTCCAGGGTCACTCCAGACCCTGTGCTGGGGAAAAGCCCGCCAAGGAAGTGGGTGTAACCACCCCCCTCCTAGTCCCACCCATAGGGCAGGACTTAGTCGCGTGCCAGCCCCTTTTTACAGGATAAAGGTAGAGACTGGCCCCCTTCCAAATCAGATCATCTTTGAATCCTGAAACTACTTTCTGCGAAAGGAACTCAAGACTTCTTCCTAAGATTTCTCCCTTGTGACTAAGGAGTAGTCACCCTGCATCCGCAGGCACCATCCAAGAACACTGCGGTCTGCTGTAAGTCCTTCCCCCGGAATCCGACTGCCCAGCTCGACGAGAACCGGCTTCCCTGGCACCTCTGACCTCTACCCACCTCTACAGCCCAGCTGAGAACCGTGGGTGCGACGAGACCTCAAGGGACCGGCCATCTGCAAGACTGCACGACTTCTTTCCAGCAAGCCCGCCGAGTAATCTACTGGTGAGTGCTTTGGGGTCCGAGAAGCCCCGACTCTGAGCAGCTCCAGCTCCGAAGTGCAGCCCCCCAGCATCTCCACGATCTGCGTGGGGCCCTTCTGCTTTCCGCTGCTCACCGCGTTGTTTGGCTACTAGCCCGTTGGCTTGTGGCCTTCCTGACGACGCCCGACGACATTTCTGCTGCTGGTCTGGTTGCTCCAGACTGGCCCTTGCTCCCTTCCCGAAGAGGAGCACCCTGGACCCTCCTGGTCCACTCAAGACGCCATTTTGAGTCCACCGCGTGGGCTTGAATTAGCCAAGGCTTGTTGCCCACTCCTGGGTAACTTCGACGCCGACGACTTCAACCTTCGTGGGACAGCTCGCACCTCCATCCTGGTCGCCGACAACGCCTCCTGGTCCGAGAGACTGCAGAGCCCAGCAGTGCCCACTCACCTGACTGCGGTGACTTCGCCCGGTGCCATCCTGGTGCCCACTTAATCACTGGCTAGTGATTCAAGAACTTGGTCCCCTCTGCTTTCAGGTTTTCTTCTTCCTTGATCCAGGCTTGGATCCATCGAACTTTCCTTCACTGGTCGCCTGCCAGCAACTTCTTCCTTCCAGGCTCCTGGTCCGGCAACGAGATCCCCGACGTCTTTTCAGACCTATGCAGCTGCAGCCCCTGGGCTAGGTAACTTCGGCACTCCGGTGTCCCAGCATAGCCTCACTATCCAAGGGTCAGGATCCACTGTCGTTTTCTCCCTACCAGGTCGGGTTCGCCCGGGAACACTAACTTTGTGAATTCTAGCTTCCATAGACTTTGTCCCGCATCCCGCGTGAGAGTGCACACTCTGCACCCGAGTCCCCTGGGTCTCCTAGTAGTGATCTAACGATTCCCTAGTCCAGTCCTAGCGATTCCAAAGCCTATTAGAACTGTTACTTACCTGCTAGTAATTCGCATTCCACTTTTAAAGTATAGGGTTTTTCGTGCCCCTCGGGCATTTGTGTATAACGTGCTAACTTAAGTATTTTCGTAAGAGTTTTGTTGTGTGCCTAGCACCCTGTCCTCATAAAGAGTACAGGGTTGTTGTGATTCTAATAAATACATTGTTTATTTTCATAACACTTGTGTGGTGTCCTTTCACTGGGTGTTCAAGGGGTAATGTGATGGTAAAACAGCTGGCTTAACACGCCCTCTAGAGTCTTAGCCTTAGACTGCTCGTATCCATGCTACTAGGATAGCTGGTCTATAAGGTTGACTTACAACCAATCATCAATAAGGGTTGTTTGGACTGATATATAGTGATCACTAGAATAGTGAGCACTGCACATCAGGCCAACTTCTCACATTGGTGGGCAGCGGTTGGGATTTGAGCTTGCTGTTGTTTTACCACACATATCCTAAGAATATCTTGTGAAAGATCACATAAGTACTAAAGGTACATATAACTTAGCTTAGAATACTCTGAGTTCTACTGAACCAGCTGTTGTAGCTCCTAGGGCCTAGCACACCCTAAACTACAACTCTAGCAAGGGATCAGTAGGCAAACATATAGTGTAGGTAAGTGCACCACTTACACCTCACTAGAAAAGCATGTCGACTCAGGAGGACTCTACTGAGACTCCCCTGGTCAGTGTTGACCCTCCACAGGTCACTTCAAGATATGCAGCTCTCAGTTTCCATGAGATGAGACAGATCTGTGTCTCCAGGAAACTGAAGCAGGGGTCTAACCCCACCACTTCCTTTCTGATAGGTCTCTTAGAGACATATGATGCCAGAAAGCTTTCTCAGTTACATGAGAACATGCCAGCCTTAGAGGGAACCTCTGGGGATCCAGATCTCCACAACACTGATTCAGCAGTTGAGGAGGAGGATCAGGAGGTACTCTCTGGGGATGAGGTAGACAAGGGTCTTGAGGTAGTCAGAAGGCTAACTAGGACCAACTTAGACTTACTTGGGCTAGGATCTGGGGGCCCCCCAGTACTAACCCGAAGTGGGCCTAACCTTGGAGTTAGGAGAGATAGATCTCTTTCTAGGGACTCCAATAGATCTCTGCACTCTAATGCCTCTTCTCAGGGGAGAAGGAATCCTCCACAGAGGAGATTTACTTCCCCTCAGAGAAAGGAGCATGAGGCTAGGATGAGACAAGCTGAACTGAGGATTGAAAGGGAAGAAATTGCCCTGGCCAAAGAGAAGCTTGCCCTGGCAAGAGAGCAGCAGATGAGTGGGCTAGCTCCCACTGGTGGCAGCAATCTCCCAAGAGATAGAGAGAAGGGTTTAGATACTAAACACCTGACTAAAATAGTGCCCCCCTTTAAGCAAGGGGAGGACATCCAGAAATGGATGGCTGCTCTGGAGAGGGCCTGCACTGTGCAGAACATTCCCCAGAGTCAGTGGGCAGCTATACTGTGGCTCTCCTTTGATGGTAAAGGTAGAGATAAGCTCCTCACTACAAGAGTGGAGGATGCTAACAATTACCAGGTCCTGAAGAATACACTGGTTGATGGGTTTGGTTTAACCACTGAGCAGTACAGGTTGCTGTTCAGAGACACCCAGAAAACTCAGTCTCAGGACTGGTCTGATTTTGTGGATTGTGCCACTAAGGCTTTGGAGGGCTGGTTGCTGGGTAGCAAGGTTACAGATTACACAGGATTGTATAATCTAATGATGAGAGAACAAATTTTGAACAATTGTCAGAACCAGTTGCTGCACCAGCACCTTGTTGATTCAGATCTGACCTCTCCCCAAGAATTGGGAAAGAAGGCAGACAAATGGGTCAGGACAAGGATCAAGCAGAACCAGAACCAGAACCAGGGTGGTCAGAAGAAAGCAGACCAGAAGGGTAATGTTAAGAATGAGCAAAATGACCAGAAGTCTTCACCAGGTCCCCAACAAACCAAAGAGGGTGGGGGTCAGGCTTCCCAGAAAAAGAAGACTCAAGAAGGCCAGTCAAAAAGGTGGTGCCAGTACTGCAAAAGTAAATCTCACTGGTTTAGTGAGTGCACCAAAAGAGGAGGAGGACAAACTCCTGCCACTACAGCTCCTAAAGCAACTGCACCCCCTAGTACAGTCAGTAGTGGTAGTGTCACTCCCAAGGCATTAGTTGGGTTAACCTTGGGTACTGAGGGGTCTGACAACTTAGTTGGCACACTCACTCAGGCTGTCCTTGTCTGTACAGGGGATATGGATATGTCCCCTGAAATAAGTCCCAATACTTTGGGCAAATACAGGCAGACACCTTTGATTAATGGCAAGATGGCTCAGGCCTATAGGGACACTTGTGCCAGTGTCACCATGGTGACACCTAACTTTGTGGACCCTGGACAGATCATGCCAGGTACTGATTTCCTGGTGACCAATGCCAGCAATGTCACTACTAGTCATAGTGTGGCAATTGTAGCTTTCTCCTGGGGTGGAGTGAAGGGACAAAAGAAAGTTGTAGTCAGTTCAGACCTCCCAGTTGATTGTTTGTTGGGCAATGATTTGGAGTCATCACAATGGTCAGAAGTGGAGCAGAGGACTCACATGGAGATGTTAGGCTTGCCAGCACATGTGCTTGCTGTGACTAGGTCACAGGCCAGAAGATGCCCCACTGAACAGGTGCTGGATCCTGAAATTATGGACCAGACACCTTCCAAGAAGAAGAGCAGTAAGGGTAAGGCTTTGCCTTCCCCCTTGCCCCAGGTTGAGGATCAAGTCTCTGAGGAGGCTGATCTAGAAGAGCTGAGGGAAACTGAGCCTAAAGAGCTTGAACTTGATCAAGTTGAGTTTCTGGGCTCAGGGGGACCCTCCAGAGCAGACCTGGGGAAGGAACAGTTGAGCTGCCCTTCCCTTGAACCCCTCAGACAGCAGGCTGCTGCTGAGGCTGCAGGGAATGCCACAGGTGCCCACAGGGTATACTGGGAAGATGGACTCCTGTACTCTGAGTCAAGAGACCCCAAGCCTGGTGCAACCAGGAGGCTGGTCATCCCCTTGTCTCTGAGAGGTTTCCTTCTCACCTTGGCCCATGAGATTCCCCTTGCAGGTCATTTAGGTCAGACAAAGACTTGGGACAGGCTTGTCTCACACTTTCACTGGCCCCATATGAATGAGAATACCAAGGAGTTTTGTCGCTCATGTGTCACTTGCCAAGCCAGTGGTAAGTCAGGTGGCACAACAAAGGCCCCCCTCATACCACTACCTGTGGTGGGGGTTCCCTTTGAAAGAGTGGGGATTGACATTGTTGGTCCAATGGAACCCCAGACAGCATCAGGACACAAGTTTATACTGGTGGTGGTGGACCATGCCACCAGGTATCCTGAGGCTATTCCCCTTAGGACCACTACAGCCCCTGTAGTGGCAAGAGCCCTAGTTGGAGTGTTCTCCAGAGTGGGTTTCCCTAAGGAGGTCGTTTCTGACAGAGGTACAAACTTCATGTCAGGATATCTGACTGCCATGTGGAAAGAGTGTGGTGTGAACTACAAGTTCACCACACCCTATCATCCACAATGCAATGGGCTTGTTGAGAGATTCAACAGGACCCTGAAAGGGATGATTCATGGACTACCTGAACCTCTTAGGAGAAGATGGGATGTCCTGATCCCCTGCCTCTTGTTTGCTTACAGAGAGGTCCCACAGAAGGGGGTTGGCTACAGCCCTTTTGAGCTTCTGTATGGGCATCCTGTAAGAGGACCCCTGTGTTTGGTGAAGGAAGGATGGGAGAGACCTCTCAAAAAGCCTGCAACCAACATAGTGGACTATGTACTTGGTCTCCGCTCCAGGATGGCTGAGTATATGGAGAAGGCATCTAAAAACCTTGAGGCCAGCCAGGAACTTCAAAAAGCTTGGCATGACCAAAAGGCTGTACTGACTGTGTACCAGCCAGGACAGAAGGTGTGGGTGCTGGAGCCAGTGGCCCCAGCAGCTCTGAAAGACAAATGGTCTGGGCCCCACACCATCATTGAGCAAAAGGGAGAGGTTACCTACTTGGTGGACCTTGGAACTCCCAGGAGCCCTCTCAGAGTGCTCCATGTTAACAGGCTCAAGGCATATGTTGACAGGAAGGACATGAGCTTGCTCATGGCCACAGATGAGGGACAGGAGGAAGAGAGTGACCCTCTCCCAGACCTGCTCACTCAGAATCCTGATGATGGGTCAGTTGATGGTGTTGTCTTTTGTGGCAGCCTCACTGAACATCAGCAACAGGATTGCAGGCAAGTTCTGCAATCCTTCAGACATATGTTCTCTCTGACACCCAGCCAAACTGATTGGTGTACCCATGATGTTGACACTGGAGACAGTCTGCCTGTCAAGAGTAAAATCTACAGGCAGCCTGATCATGTTAGAGACTGCATCAAAACTGAAGTGCAGAAAATGTTGGAACTGGGAGTCATTGAGCCCTCAGATAGCCCTTGGGCTAGCCCAGTAGTTCTAGTGCCAAAGCCTCACACCCAGGGTGGTAAGAGAGAGATGAGGTTTTGCGTAGACTACAGAGGCCTCAATGCAGTCACTAAGACTGATGCCCACCCAATACCAAGAGCAGATGAGCTTATAGATAGATTGGCTTCTGCCAACTTCTTAAGCACATTTGATTTGACAGCTGGGTATTGGCAAATCAGGTTAGCTGAGGAAGCCAAACCTAAGACAGCATTTTCTACCCCTGGAGGGCATTATCAATTTGTGGTAATGCCCTTTGGACTGAAAAATGCACCTGCCACCTTCCAAAGGTTGGTGAATCAAGTCCTCACTGGGCTGGATGACTTCTGTGCAGCTTATCTTGACGATATTGCTGTCTTTAGCTCCACCTGGGAGGATCACCTGGTCCACCTGAGGAAAGTGTTAGAGGCCCTGCAAAAGGCAGGCCTCACTATCAAGGCCACAAAGTGCCAGATAGGGCAGTCACAGGTTGTATACCTGGGCCACCTTGTAGGTGGAGGCCAGGTTCAGCCACTGGAGAGTAAGATACAGGCCATCAAGGACTGGACTCCTCCAATCACCCAGACTCAGGTTCGAGCTTTCTTGGGCCTGACTGGGTACTATAGGAAGTTTGTCAGAAATTATGGGTCCATAGTGACCCCCCTTAATGACCTGACAAGCAAAAAGATGCCAAAGAAAGTTCAGTGGACAGCAAGCTGTCAGAAAGCATTCAATGACCTAAAGCAGGCCATGTGCACAGCACCTATCCTCAAGAGTCCAGATTACTCCAAGCCATTCATTGTCCAAACAGATGCTTCTGAGTTGGGTGTGGGAGCTGTTCTGTCTCAACTGAATTTTGATGGTAATGATCAGCCTATTGCTTTCATTAGTAGGAGGTTGACACCCAGAGAGAAAAATTGGTCAGCTATTGAGAGGGAGGCCTTTGCTGTGGTCTGGGCCCTGAAGAAGCTGAGGGCCTACTTGTTTGGCACTCACTTCACCATTCAGACAGACCATAAGCCCCTCTTGTGGCTAAATCAGATGAAGGGTGAAAACCCCAAACTGCTTAGGTGGTCCATTTCCCTACAGGGGATGGATTTTACAGTGGAGCATAGACCTGGGACTGATCACAGCAATGCTGATGGGCTCTCCAGGTATTTCCACTTAGAGCAAGAAGACTCACCTGGTCAAGGTTAGCTTATTGTCCCAAAGTTTGGGGGGGGGTCATGTAGGAGAGTAGGGTCTGCAATCCTATGATCACCCAGATTTTTGCTTTTTGCTGCACTGGTTTACGACTTTCCCTGGCTGTGGGCCTGCTAATCAGACCCACAGCCTAGCTGTTCTCTCTATCCAAATTGTACTCAGGTACTGAATTGGCACTGGGCCCTCTCCAAGTCCCTGTACCCAGGGCTGAGGTGCACCCAGAAGTCTCCCAGGGGCTGAAGCATGTATTGTGCCACCCCTGGATTGACTAACTAAAACTGACACAACTGGCTGCACGACAGCTGGGGCAAGGTGGTGTACTCACCCTTTGCTTTAGATATAGTATACCTATATCTAACCCTAAAATGGACACACAGGTCTCCTATCAGTCACTCCTATGGCAGGCCTTAACAATCCTGAAGGCAGAGTGCTTGGAATCGTGTGAGATAGTGCTCTGGCATGAGCTGAGCCTGTCTGCGGCTTTCGGGATCCATCCCTTAGCCGTTTCCATGATATCGCATACCATATACTCTTAAGTGCATTATAATCCTCGCGGTTATGTGCCAACTCTGGTATCGCTTTATCAAAACATGTCGAGTAAGGTGTCATACGAATTGGAATACTAACCCCTCGCCAATTCTGGCGACGGGGTTAGCATTCCACCCTTCTAGAGGGACACGACATGCCTGTAACCTATAACCCGGTTAAAAGTCAGACAGAGCCTTAGCATCCACAAAATGGATGCTGCCACCGAGACACAAGTCTGCCCTCCTGCTGCTGGGAGTCCTCCCAGAGCAGGAGATAAGGACAAAGGGTTTCCTGCCAGGGGCGGTGCCAGCACCGTCCCAGACAGGGTTTTGTGTATTGTAGGTAGGCAGGGCTTTAGAGGAAGGTGACTGCACGTGGCACCCCGGTGCTCACTGTGCATAGGCTGGCTGGAACCAGTTCCAGGGTCACTCCAGACCCTGTGCTGGGGAAAAGCCCGCCAAGGAAGTGGGTGTAACCACCCCCCTCCTAGTCCCACCCATAGGGCAGGACTTAGTCGCGTGCCAGCCCCTTTTTACAGGATAAAGGTAGAGACTGGCCCCCTTCCAAATCAGATCATCTTTGAATCCTGAAACTACTTTCTGCGAAAGGAACTCAAGACTTCTTCCTAAGATTTCTCCCTTGTGACTAAGGAGTAGTCACCCTGCATCCGCAGGCACCATCCAAGAACACTGCGGTCTGCTGTAAGTCCTTCCCCCGGAATCCGACTGCCCAGCTCGACGAGAACCGGCTTCCCTGGCACCTCTGACCTCTACCCACCTCTACAGCCCAGCTGAGAACCGTGGGTGCGACGAGACCTCAAGGGACCGGCCATCTGCAAGACTGCACGACTTCTTTCCAGCAAGCCCGCCGAGTAATCTACTGGTGAGTGCTTTGGGGTCCGAGAAGCCCCGACTCTGAGCAGCTCCAGCTCCGAAGTGCAGCCCCCCAGCATCTCCACGATCTGCGTGGGGCCCTTCTGCTTTCCGCTGCTCACCGCGTTGTTTGGCTACTAGCCCGTTGGCTTGTGGCCTTCCTGACGACGCCCGACGACATTTCTGCTGCTGGTCTGGTTGCTCCAGACTGGCCCTTGCTCCCTTCCCGAAGAGGAGCACCCTGGACCCTCCTGGTCCACTCAAGACGCCATTTTGAGTCCACCGCGTGGGCTTGAATTAGCCAAGGCTTGTTGCCCACTCCTGGGTAACTTCGACGCCGACGACTTCAACCTTCGTGGGACAGCTCGCACCTCCATCCTGGTCGCCGACAACGCCTCCTGGTCCGAGAGACTGCAGAGCCCAGCAGTGCCCACTCACCTGACTGCGGTGACTTCGCCCGGTGCCATCCTGGTGCCCACTTAATCACTGGCTAGTGATTCAAGAACTTGGTCCCCTCTGCTTTCAGGTTTTCTTCTTCCTTGATCCAGGCTTGGATCCATCGAACTTTCCTTCACTGGTCGCCTGCCAGCAACTTCTTCCTTCCAGGCTCCTGGTCCGGCAACGAGATCCCCGACGTCTTTTCAGACCTATGCAGCTGCAGCCCCTGGGCTAGGTAACTTCGGCACTCCGGTGTCCCAGCATAGCCTCACTATCCAAGGGTCAGGATCCACTGTCGTTTTCTCCCTACCAGGTCGGGTTCGCCCGGGAACACTAACTTTGTGAATTCTAGCTTCCATAGACTTTGTCCCGCATCCCGCGTGAGAGTGCACACTCTGCACCCGAGTCCCCTGGGTCTCCTAGTAGTAATCTAACGATTCCCTAGTCCAGTCCTAGCGATTCCAAAGCCTATTAGAACTGTTACTTACCTGCTAGTAATTCGCATTCCACTTTTAAAGTATAGGGTTTTTCGTGCCCCTCGGGCATTTGTGTATAACGTGCTAACTTAAGTATTTTCGTAAGAGTTTTGTTGTGTGCCTAGCACCCTGTCCTCATAAAGAGTACAGGGTTGTTGTGATTCTAATAAATACATTGTTTATTTTCATAACACTTGTGTGGTGTCCTTTCACTGGGTGTTCAAGGGGTAATGTGATGGTAAAACAGCTGGCTTAACACGCCCTCTAGAGTCTTAGCCTTAGACTGCTCGTATCCATGCTACTAGGATAGCTGGTCTATAAGGTTGACTTACAACCAATCATCAATAAGGGTTGTTTGGACTGATATATAGTGATCACTAGAATAGTGAGCACTGCACATCAGGCCAACTTCTCACATCCACTCTGAAGCTCCACTCTGAAGCTCCACTCTGAAGCTCCACTCTGAAGCTCCACTCTGCACTCTGAAGCTCCACTCTGAAGCTCCACTCTGAAGCTCCACTCTGCACTCTGAAGCTCCACTCTGCACTCTGAAGCTCCACTCTGAAGCTCCACTCTGGCTGAACATAACAGTCTGCAGTTTCACACGTTACATTTGTGTTAGCTGCATTACGTCATAATTTATTGTCAAAGGCTGGTTCAAATATGTTCTTTCAATGTTTCAAGTCACTAGTCAGCCCACTACCGAGCAGACTGACCCGGACCCAGCCCAGTCCATCCAGGGCTTTCAGTGGCATTCATCACAGTGTCTCACCGGAAGGCGGGCATCAGAGAGAAGCGGGAGGGGGCGGGAAAGGGGGAGGAGAGACGCTGACGACGGCCGGCCGGAGCACGAAGGCGGGCACCAGGAAACAAGCGGGAGGGGGAGCAAGGGAGGTGCCGGCAATGCCGGAACAGAATCGGGGGCGTTCCCGGCGTCGCGTGACGTCGGCAAAAGCCAAAGAATGTCGGGAACGCCCCCGTGTCTGGTCCGGCATTGACGGACAGGCCCCTCGTCCAATGGCAAGGCTCCATTTACGGAGCCAGCCAATGAATGAGGAGGGCCGACCCAAAGCACACTACAATTCTCATCAGGTTTTCGCCTGCGCGAAAAAGATGCGCAGAGCGCATCTTTTTGGCGAGGCAAAACCTAAAAACGGGAGGGGAGCCGCAGTGCAAGCTTCTCGCATACAAAGAACAAAAACAGGACAGGGAGCCGCAGTGCAAGCTTCTCTCTTCCACAGAACAAAAACAGGACAGGGAGCCGCAGTGCACGCTTCTCTCATCCACAGAACAAAAACAGGACAGGGAGACGCAGTGCAAGCTTCTCTCATCCACAGAACAAAAACAGGACAGGGAGACGCAGTGCAAGCTTCTCTCTTCCACAGAACAAAAACAGGACAGGGAGCCGCAGTGCAAGCTTCTCTCTTCCACAGAACAAAAACAGGACAGGGAGCCGCAGTGCAAGCTTCTCATCCACAGAACAAAAACAGGACAGGGAGCCGCAGTGCAAGCTTCTCTCTTCCACAGAACAAAAACAGGACAGGGAGCCGCAGTGCAAGCTTCTCTCATCCACAGAACAAAAACAGGACAGGGAGCCGCAGTGCAAGCTTCTCTCATCCACAGAAAAAAAAACAGGAAAGGGAGCAGCAGTGCAAGCTTCTCTCGTCCACAGAACAAAAATAGGACAGGGAGCCACAGTGCAAGCTTCTCTCATACACATAACAAAAGCAGGAGGGGAGCAGCAGTACAAGCTTCTCTCGTGCACGGAACAAAAACAGGACAGGGAGCCGCAGTGCAAGCTTCTCTTGTGCACAGAACAAAAACAGGACAGGGAGCCGCAGTGCAAGCTTCTCTCATCCACAGAAAAAAAACAGGACAGGGAGCAGCAGTGCAAGCTTCTCTCTTCCACAGAACAAAAATAGGACAGGGAGCCACAGTGCAAGCTTCTCTCATCCACAGAAAAAAAACAGGACAGGGAGCCGCAGTGCAAGCTTCTCTCATCCACAGAAAAAAAACAGGACAGGGAGCCGCAGTGCAAGCTTCTCTCATCCACAGAAAAAAAACAGGACAGGGAGCAGCAGTGCAAGCTTCTCTCTTCCACAGAACAAAAATAGGACAGGGAGCCACAGTGCAAGCTTCTCTCATACACAGAACAAAAGCAGGAGGGGAGCAGCAGTACAAGCTTCTCTCATCCACAGAAAAAAAACAGGACAGGGAGCAGCAGTGCAAGATTCTCTCATCCACAGAACAAAAACAGGACAGGGAGCAGCAGTGCAAGCTTCTCTCTTCCACAGAACAAAAATAGGACAGGGAGCCACAGTGCAAGCTTCTCTCATACACAGAACAAAAGCAGGAGGTGAGCAGCAGTACAAGCTTCTCTCGTGCACGGAACAAAAGCAGGACAGGGAGCCGCAGTGCAAGCTTCTCTCGTGCACAGAACAAAAACAGGACAGGGAGCCGCAGTGCAAGCTTCTCTCATCCACAGAAAAAAAAACAGGACAGGGAGCAGCAGTGCAAGATTCTCTCTTCCACAGAACAAAAATAGGACAGGGAGCCACAGTGCAAGCTTCTCTCATACACAGAACAAAAGCAGGAGGGGAGCAGCAGTACAAGCTTCTCTCGTGCACAGAACAAAAACAGGACAGGGAGCCGCACTGCAAGCTTCTCTCATCCACAGAAAAAAACAGGACAGGGAGCAGCAGTGCAAGCTTCTCTCATCCACAGAACAAAAACAGGACAGGGAGCAGCAGTGCAAGCTTCTCTCTTCCACAGAACAAACATAGGACAGGGAGCCACAGTGCAAGCTTCTCTCATACACAGAACAAAAGCAGGAGGGGAGCAGCAGTACAAGCTTCTCTCGTGCACAGAACAAAAACAAGACAGGGAGCCGCAGTGCAAGCTTCTCTCGTGCACAGAACAAAAACAGGACAGGGAGCCGCAGTGCAAGCTTCTCTCATCCACAGAAAAAAAACAGGACTGAGAACAACAGTGCAAGCTTCTCTCATCCACAGAAAGAAAACAGGACAGGGAGCAGCAGTGCAAGCTTCTCTCATCCACAGAAAAAAAACAGGACAGGGAGCCGCAGTGCAAGCTTCTCTCATCCACAGAAAAAAACAGGACAGGGAGCAGCAGTGCAAGCTTCTTTCATCCACAGAACAAAAATAGGACAGGGAGCCACAGTGCAAGCTTCTCTCATACACAGAACAAAAGCAGGAGGGGAGCAGCAGTACAAGCTTCTCTCGTGCACAGAACAAAAACAGGACAGGAAGCAGCAGCGCAAGCTTCTCTCATCCACAGAACAAAAACAGGACTGAGAACAACAGTGCAAGCTTCTCTCATCCACAGAACAAAAACAGGACAGGGAGCAGCAGTGCAAGCTTCCCTCATGCACAGAACAAAAACAGGAAGCAGCAGTGAAGCTTCTCTCATCCACAGAACAAAAACAGGACAGGAAGCAGCAGTGAAGCTTCTCTCATCCACAGAACCGAAACAGGACAAGGAGCAGCAGTGAAGCTTCTCTCTTCCACTGAACAAAAACAGGAGGGGAGCAGCAGTGCAAACTTCTCTCTTCCACAGAACAAAAACAGGACAGGGAGCCGCAGTGCAAGCTTCTCTCTTCCACAGAACAAAAACAGGACAGGGAGCAGCAGTGCAAGCTTCTCTCATACACAGAACAAAAGCAGGAGGTGAGCAGCAGTACAAGCTTCTCTCGTGCACGGAACAAAAACAGGACGGGGAGCCGCAGTGCAAGCTTCTCTTGTGCACAGAACAAAAACAGGACAGGGAGCCGCAGTGCAAGCTTCTCTCATCCACAGAAAAAACACAGGACAGGGAGCAGCAGTGCAAGCTTCTCTCTTCCACAGAACAAAAACAGGACAGGGAGCCGCAGTGCAAGCTTCTCTCATCCACAGAAAAAAAACAGGACAGGGAGCCGCAGTGCAAGCTTCTCTCATCCACAGAAAAAAAACAGGACAGGGAGCAGCAGTGCAAGCTTCTCTCTTCCACAGAACAAAAATAGGACAGGGAGCCACAGTGCAAGCTTCTCTCATACATAGAACAAAAGCAGGAGGGGAGCAGCAGTACAAGCTTCTCTCGTGCACAGAACAAAAACAAGACAGGGAGCCGCAGTGCAAGCTTCTCTCATCCACAGAAAGAAAACAGTACAGGGAGCCGCAGTGCAAGCTTCTCTCATCCACAGAAAAAAAACAGGACAGGGAGCAGCAGTGCAAGCTTCTCTCTTCCACAGAACAAACATAGGACAGGGAGCCACAGTGCAAGCTTCTCTCATACACAGAACAAAAGCAGGAGGGGAGCAGCAGTACAAGCTTCTCTCATCCACAGAAAAAAAACAGGACAGGGAGCAGCAGTGCAAGCTTCTCTCATCCACAGAACAAAAACAGGACAGGGAGCAGCAGTGCAAGCTTCTCTCATCCACAGAACAAAAACAGGACAGGGAGCAGCAGTGCAAGCTTCTCTCTTCCACAGAACAAAAACAGGACAGGGAGCTACAGTGCAAGCTTCTCTCATACACAGAACAAAAGCAGGAGGGGAGCAGCAGTACAAGCTTCTCTCATCCACAGAACAAAAACAGGACAGGGAGCCGCAGTGCAAGCTTCTCTCATCCACAGAAAAAAACAGGACAGGGAGCCGCAGTGCAAGCTTCTCTCGTGCACAGAACAAAAACAGGACAGGGAGCCGCAGTGCAAGCTTCTCTCATCCACAGAAAAAAAACAGTACAGGGAGCCGCAGTACAAGCTTCTCTCATCCACAGAACAAAAACAGGACAGGGAGCAGCAGTGCAAGCTTCTCTCTTCCACAGAACAAAAATAGGACAGGGAGCCACAGTGCAAGCTTCTCTCATACACAGAACAAAAGCAGGAGGGGAGCAGCAGTACAAGCTTCTCTCATCCACAGAAAAAAAACAGGACAGGGAGCAGCAGTGCAAGCTTCTCTCATCCACAGAACAAAAACAGGACAGGGAGCAGCAGTGCAAGCTTCTCTCTTCCACAGAACAAAAATAGGACAGGGAGCCACAGTGCAAGCTTCTCTCATACACAGAACAAAAGCAGGAGGTGAGCAGCAGTACAAGCTTCTCTCGTGCACGGAACAAAAACAGGACAGGGAGCCGCAGTGCAAGCTTCTCTCGTGCACAGAACAAAAACAGGACAGGGAGCCGCAGTGCAAGCTTCTCTCTTCCACAGAACAAAAATAGGACAGGGAGCAGCAGTGCAAGATTCTCTCTTCCACAGAACAAAAATAGGACAGGGAGCCACAGTGCAAGCTTCTCTCATACACAGAACAAAAGCAGGAGGGGAGCAGCAGTACAAGCTTCTCTCGTGCACAGAACAAAAACAGGACAGGGAGCCGCAGTGCAAGCTTCTCTCATCCACAGAAAAAAAACAGGACAGGGAGCAGCAGTGCAAGCTTCTCTCATCCACAGAACAAAAACAGGACAGGGAGCAGCAGTGCAAGCTTCTCTCTTCCACAGAACAAACATAGGACAGGGAGCCACAGTGCAAGCTTCTCTCATACACAGAACAAAAGCAGGAGGGGAGCAGCAGTACAAGCTTCTCTCGTCCACAGAACAAAAACAAGACAGGGAGCCGCAGTGCAAGCTTCTCTCATCCACAGAAAAAAAACAGGACTGAGAACAACAGTGCAAGCTTCTCTCATCCACAGAAAGAAAACAGGACAGGGAGCAGCAGTGCAAGCTTCTCTCATCCACAGAAAAAAAACAGGACAGGGAGCCGCAGTGCAAGCTTCTCTCATCCACAGAAAAAAAACAGGACAGGGAGCAGCAGTGCAAGCTTCTCTCATCCACAGAACAAAAATAGGACAGGGAGCCACAGTGCAAGCTTCTCTCATACACAGAACAAAAGCAGGAGGGGAGCAGCAGCAGTACAAGCTTCTCTCGTGCACAGAACAAAAACAGGACAGGAAGCAGCAGCGCAAGCTTCTCTCATCCACAGAACAAAAACAGGACAGGGAGCAGCAGTGCAAGCTTCCCTCATGCACAGAACAAAAACAGGAAGCAGCAGTGAAGCTTCTCTCATCCACAGAACAAAAACAGGACAGGAAGCAGCAGTGAAGCTTCTCTCATCCACAGAACAGAAACAGGACAAGGAGCAGCAGTGAAGCTTCGCTCTTCCACTGAACAAAAACAGGAGGGGAGCAGCAGTGCAAACTTCTCTCTTCCACAGAACAAAAACAGGACAGGGAGCCGCAGTGCAAGCTTCTCTCTTCCACAGAACAAAAACAGGACAGGGAGCAGCAGTGCAAGCTTCTCTCATACACAGAACAAAAGCAGGAGGTGAGCAGCAGTACAAGCTTCTCTCGTGCACGGAACAAAAACAGGATGGGGAGCCGCAGTGCAAGCTTCTCTTGTGCACAGAACAAAAACAGGACAGGGAGCCGCAGTGCAAGCTTCTCTCATCCACAGAAAAAACACAGGACAGGGAGCATCAGTGCAAGCTTCTCTCTTCCACAGAACAAAAACAGGACAGGGAGCCGCAGTGCAAGCTTCTCTCATCCACAGAAAAAAAACAGGACAGGGAGCCGCAGTGCAAGCTTCTCTCATCCACAGAAAAAAAACAGGACAGGGAGCAGCAGTGCAAGCTTCTCTCTTCCACAGAACAAAAATAGGACAGGGAGCCACAGTACACGCTTCTCTCGTGCACAGAACAAAAACAGGACAGGGAGCCGCAGTGCAAGCTTCTCTCGTGCACAGAACAAAAACAGTACAGGGAGCCGCAGTGCAAGCTTCTCTCGTGCACAGAACAAAAACAGGACAGGGAGCCGCAGTGCAAGCTTCTCTCATCCACAGAAAAAAACCAGGACAGGGAGCAGAAGTGCAAGCTTCTCTCTTCCACAGAACAAAAATAGGACACGGAGCCACAGTGCAAGCTTCCCTCATGCACAGAACAAAAACAGGAGGGAGCTGCAGTACAAGCTTCTCTCGTGCACAGAACAAAAACAGGACAGGGAGCCGCAGTGCAAGCTTCTCTCGTGCACAGAACAAAAACAGGACAGGGAGCCGCAGTGCAAGCTTCTCTCATCCACAGAAAAAAAACAGGACAGGGAGCAGCAGTGCAAGCTTCTCTCTTCCACAGAACAAAAATAGGACAGGGAGCCACAGTGCAAGCTTCCCTCATGCACAGAACAAAAACAGGAGGGAGCAGCAGTACAAGCTTCTCTCATCCACAGAAAAAAAACAGGACAGGGAGTCGTGGTGCAAGCTTTTCTCATGCACAGAAAAAAAACAGGACAGGGAGTCGTGGTGCAAGCTTCTCTCATCCACGGAAAAAAAACAGGACAGGGAGCAGCAGTGCAAGCTTCTCTCGTGCACAGAACAAAAACAGGACAGGGAGCAGCAGTGCAAGCTTCTCTTATACAAAGAACAAACACAGGAGGGAGCAGCAGTACAAGCTTCTCTCATGCACAGAAAAAAAACAGGACAGGGAGCCGTGGTGCAAGCTTCTCTCATGCACAGAAAAAAAACAGGACATGGAGCCGTGGTGCAAGCTTCTCTCATCCACAGAAAAAAAACAGGACAGGGAGCAGCAGTGCAAGCTTCTCTCGTGCACAGAACAAAAACAGGACAGGGAGCCACAGTGCAAGCTTCCCTCATGCACAGAACAAAAACAGGAGGGAGCAGCAGTACAAGCTTCTCTCATGCACAGAAAAAAAAACAGGACAGGGAGCCGTGGTGCAAGCTTCTCTCATGCACAGAAAAAAAACAGGACAGGGAGCAGCAGTGCAAGCTTCTCTCGTGCACAGAACAAAAACAGGACAGGGAGCAGCAGTGCAAGCTTCTCTCGTGCACAGAACAAAAACAGGACAGGGAGCCACAGTGCAAGCTTCCCTCATGCACAGAACAAAAACAGGAGGGAGCAGCAGTACAAGCTTCTCTCATGCACAGAAAAAAAAACAGGACAGGGAGCCGTGGTGCAAGCTTCTCTCATGCACAGAAAAAAAACAGGACAGGGAGCAGCAGTGCAAGCTTCTCTCATTCACAGAAAAAAAAGAGGACAGGGAGCAGCAGTGCAAGCTTCTCTCGTGCACAGAACAAAAACAGGACAGGGAGCCACAGTGCAAGCTTCCCTCATGCACAGAACAAAAACAGGAGGGAGCAGCAGTACAAGCTTCTCTCATGCACAGAAAAAAAACAAGACAGGGAGCCGTGGTGCAAGCTTGTCTCATGCACAGAAAAAAAACAGGACAGGGAGCCGTGGTGCAAGCTTCTCTCATCCACAGAAAAAAAACAGGACAGGGATCAGCAGTGCAAGCTTCTCTCGTGCACAGAACAAAAACAGGACAGGGAGCAGCAGTGCAAGCTTCTCTTATACAAAGAACAATAACATAAACATATGGCAGATCCCAAAACACAGGTGTGTCACTCGTAAGCATTAAATGCCCCTTCAATGGAGGTTGAAATTAAACCTATCATCAAGAGGGTTGGTCTGTCCTTCAACTTGTGTCTACAAGTGCCACAGAATGACTTCTAACTAGGTCTTGGGTAAATTTAAATTATGCCAGAGTAATTCCCATCATTTCTGGAATTTTGCATTACACTTGTTACATGAAATGTCCAAAATTTAGCCATTACAGCACTTCTGGTAGTTATATGGCATTTACAGTAAACATTTGCCACAAATGCATATTCTCTCTGTAAAAATTTACAGGGAATCCAAACAAGCAGAATGAACCGAATGTGAGTGGCGTTGTTCTCTGTGCTTTTCTTAAGTGCATCCTTGTGCCTAAATTCGATGCAGGGGCTCGTTTCAATTAAAATACAGCACAAAATCACAGATTTTCATTTTGCGTAATTCACATAATTTTTAACCCCGTGCAGAGAACTCTGCTCTGCCCGCAGAGATTTGCCTACTCCGCGTTCCACGGAGAACGCAAATCTCGGCACACTCCGCAGCGGAGCAGAGTTGGCCAGCCCACACCTCCACCCCCCCATTAACACGTAGTTCAACATTAATTAAAAACCACTTAAAAACCACTTACCTGAACTGCGGCGTCCCTGGGCTGCGTTACTCCTCTTCCTCACTGTATCGGTAATCCTTGAGAAAACTGTGCATGCGCGCACGCACGCGCCCGTGCATTCGTATTTCTCGCAAGAAATGCGCGCACGCAAAGTTTTTTCAAGGAGTACCAATACGGCTAGGAAGAGGAGGAGGGCAGCCTGGGGACGCCGCAGTACAGAGGTAAGTGGTTTTAAATTTACTTTTAATTAATGTTGACTTACTTCTTAATAGGGGGGGGGTGGAGGTGGGTGGCGTATTGGACCGGAGCGGAGTTTGTTCGCAACTCCGTGGACCTCTGCATAGCCCTGCTACGCCCAGGGTTAATCATTTTGCTTAACTTTGCCATCAATTTGATGTAATTTCATGTAAATGTAAATGTTTTTGAGCTTGTAAAGCGCACTGCTACCCGTGTGTAGGTTTCCTGGTGCTGTATAACTCTGGGGAACCCGTCCTGGCTTTCCCTGTGGGATGGTCCCTTGCTGGGAGTCCCCAAGGTGAAGCCAGGCATCCCTGGCGCTGATAGGGCCGTTGTGGAGATTAGGCAAGCTAATGCCCAGAGTTGCCGAGTGGAACCCCTGGTTAGAGTAGGCACCGAAGCGAGAATTATCGAGTCCGCTGACCCAAGTCCACGACCCTGCCGCGTTGGGAATTGAACCCTGGCCCCGGTCCGACTTCTGCTCTCGGGCCTGCCGCCTCTAACCAGTGAGCCACACTACTCCATGTGAAAGCAAATAAGGTAAAATTTGCACGCCATTATTTTCAATACATGCACTGTGATAAGTTGTGAGAGGTCATTGGCGCCTTCAGTGGGTTCACAAGTCTATTTTCCCTCTGGGATACTTAGCTGACCTACCCAAGAATCTTGTCCTTTAAGATCCTCTTGAGAAATAATGAACTGTAATTACTTCATTTAGATTTTTTATTTATTTAAATGTCTGTAGCGTGGTAATGGAATGGCAAAAAAAATTTGGGCCTCATTTATGAGAAGTGACGCATTGCTGCATGAAAGCAGCGATGCGTCACTTCTCAGTGCGCCCTCCTTGCGACATACCTGATGCGTCATATTTACAGTATGACGCATCATAGCATAAGGAGTTACAGATACGTCAGTGTTTCTGATGTATCTGTAGGCGCAAAAGTGACGCATTGCTGGAGTGTGTGACAAAAGTGACGCAACTCCAGCAATGCGTCCTTTTACATGGGGCTTGAGGACCTGCGTCAGTCTTACGCCTGCTGTGAGGCGGGCATAAGATATTGACGCATTTGCATCCTAGAAGTGGCGCAGTGTAATCTTATAGATTTCACTGCGTCACTTCTATGACCCTTCCATGCGTCAGAACGCCCCCTTTGCATACATTATACCTGGTGCAGGTATAAGTGGTGCATGGGTTTACAAAGTGACGCATCTACCTAGATGCGTCACTTTGTAAATATGGTGCAACAAGGCACATTTTTTACGCCGCTGGTGCGTCACAAAAAGTGACGCACCGGCAGCGTAAAAGTGACGCACCGCCTCATAAATAAGGCCCTTTATTTTTTTTATTGTGATGTTAAATTACGTGTGGATTATATAATTCAACTCTTGCTGATTTTATTCATGCACCAAAGTGGGTTTTTTATAATATTTTTTTTTTAATAAGACATAAAATGCTGTCTTAGGAAATAACCAGCTGGCACTAGAAAAGTGCGCATAAGCTTGCAGTTTTCTGCACGAATGCATTTTTTTAAATGAAAATAAAAAACTTCAGTAAAGAGACTTTAATTGTATTCATCCAAGAAGAAATATTTCAATTTAACTGTTAAATGTCTACATTTTCAAAATCTGAGAGGCAAAAATTTCAGATAAAATTGTTTTGTTATACAACTTTTTTTAATGTGAGGTTTTGAGGGCTACATTTATACTTAGTCAAAGTTTCCTATGATGTCACAACTGCTGCCTGTCGCCTGAGGATGTGGCTTAACGCGTTTGCTCTCTGATAGTGTAAGCTCTTGGAAACTGAGCGTTCGTTTTAAGGGATGGGTTTGATTTAGTCTGCAGGATGCGACCAGCTCAGCTGTCAATGACCTAAGCTTGGGAGATGGATTCAACTTTAGATGTTTCCAGTCTGTGACTTCCTAGTAGATTCTCAGTCAAACTGTACGACTGAGAATCTTCTTGGAACGGACAGGACAGACAGAGGATGAGAAGTAAGATATTGCATGTATTTTGAAAAACAAGCATTGTCAGAGACGGCAGGTCCTATCCATGACGCTAGCACGCAGGAGAATTGGCTTTGCCAATGCATCTTTTTCCCAGATGGCCATTGTACAGGTGCAAGCAAAGGTAGCCATATTGAAATAGTTTTTTTTAAAGCTTAATAAAAAAACCATTTCCAAAATGACCCCCGTGTGCACACAAACGTATGGGTACACGCGGTGGCCATCTTGGTATGTTTGTTCTTTTGCTTTAAAATGAACCATTCCAAGATGGCTGCTTCACATGCACAGCCATTGTGGCTATCTTGGAATGCTATATGTGTGCACGCATGCATTAACACATATCACCACCATTCCGAGACTCTTTTTCTTTTGTCTTAAAAAATAATGTTCCTTGATGGCTGCCTGGTGCATTTTGGCTAATGATGACATTTCATAATCAATGTTTTCTAATGCATGTTACTCTTTAACTTTTTTGGAGACTGGCATTAAAAGTCCACATTCGACACCGTCTTTTAGGTCTTGCCTAGGCAGTGTTTGCATTGTCTCTTTGAGACACGCCGCATTCAGGATATGTGCAAAAACAACAGGTGATGGACAGAATGCAGAACAACAACAACGTCATACATTCACCCCAGTACAGAGATCTGGGCCTAAATCCATCGTTTTTTTTGCACTACACACCACCCCAGCTCAGACATGGCATTATGCAAATCAGCCTTGACCCTGTGCCTCATGGGAACAGTCCAGCCCGAACTGACATGCCAGGTCCTCCCTGGCTTGGAAACAAGCATCCTTGGAAGCTTGTTTTCAGTCCAGGGAGGACCTGGCTTGGCAGACCGTTCCCATGAGGCACAGGGTCAAGACTGATTTGCATATGGCCATGTCTGAACTGGGCTGGTGTGGTGAGCAATATAACGATGGATTAAACCCAGATCTGTGACTGGGGTGAATGTTTTGCCAATGTGCAACATTCCGTCCATCATCTTCTGTCTTTTGCATTCAGGATATAGGCATCAAGCTCTGCCCACCTCCCACCCATCTTTTTAATTGGCTCCTGTCACTGTCCTTTGTAAACGGTGGCTTTTCATTGGTCAATAGGTCTAGTAGTCCCTCCTTATTACCACCTTTTCTGTTCTTATAACTTCCCAGGAGGACACCCCCTGTCACATGTGTTGTTACTCTGTGCATTTTAATTACAGCCTTGGAGCACTATTTTCTTAAATGGGTTTTTCCTGCGTTGCAGGCAGGACACGCTCTCCCGCAATGCTTCTTAGAAGATGTAACCAGTGCGGCACGCCTCAGCTGGTTGGTTTTGCATTATTATTAGCAACGCCGATAGCTCACTCTTCAGTAATGCAAGACCTATTGCATTGCAAATGCTTGTTATTAAAAGTTCCTTGGAGAGTGTGAGTCCTAACACCCCCGAGGAGGATAAAGCACAATTAAAGGATTGGGATATTTCATTAGCTCCCATTAGTGACCTCTAGAGTTTTATCCAATTTATGTGAAAATTGTGCTGTAAAATGCACCATCTGGTCTTGAATTTTCGACAATTTCCCAGAGGCACACCAGCCTGTAACCCCTTAAAGCAGGGCAACTCGGTCACGTGGGTGTCCGGATCCAGGCGGATATTTTAACCCCACCCGGCACCCTCTTCGCAGTTCACCACCCACCGCTGAGATGTCTTCTAGGCGCGGTAAGAAGACTAAACGCACCGAAGAGCTGTAATGAAAACATGTCCTCCCGCGTGCACTCAACCAGGCAGTTACTGACACAAATAGCTCCTAAGAGCTGCGGTTGTGTTTTATGCTGCACTGGAGAGAGCAGTTATTTTTTTCTCATCTCGGCTGTCCTATAAACCGCTTCTGAACTGTCACAGGTATATCAGTGGCGGCTCATCCGCTATGGCGTAGGAGCGTTGCCTCCCCGCCAGCACTTTAAAAAATATGAACCATAAAATGATAATAAAACAGGTTTAAAACCCATTTTATTTGTGTTTTCTTTTTCTTCTGCCTAGTCTTGGGGGTAGGGCCAGGGTGGTGACAGGCTGGAGGGTGAGTGGGGGGTCCTGCCTTCAGTGCGCATGTGGCTTTGGCCGGCCGTCTCACGTGCAGTGAAGCTCTCTCCATCGCAGCTCCTGTGCTGGGGTTGGAAAGAGGAGGCACAGGCTCCCAGTCTGTCCTGGAGAGCAAATCATCGGCACTCAGGCCAATCCTGAGGCTGCTCTCATTCTTAAGAGCAGCCTCAGGATTGGCCGCAGGGCAGGCAGGGAGGCGGTGCCTGCAGCGGAGAGGAGCTGAGCAGAAGAGCGCGACACAATACTAGAGGGTCGCAGGCAAGTTACCTGTTTATTTTTTTCTATTTGTCTCTGTCGTCCCCCATGCCCCACCGCCGCGACCCCCTCCCCGCCCGACTCTTTTCCTGGACACAAGCCGCTCATGGGCATATCTGGTAGGGGGGTCACCAAGATGTCACAAGAAAACTGAAACTAAACTTCACCTGTCCATTTCCAAAATCACTCTGAGTGTTGGGACAAAGGGGAGAGGGGGAAGGGCGCCCCACTTTGTTCATTCTTGCCCTTGGTTGTGAGAAGGAGAGCAGGATACCCAGCTTCCCTGCTTTTAGGGTGAGGGTGTACCCCTCTGTTCATTCTTGCCCTTGCTTGTGAAAAGGAGAGCAGGGCGCCCAGCCCACCCCCCTCCCACTTTGGGGGTGGGGGTGTACCCCTCTTTGTTCATTCTTGCCCTTGCTTGTGAGAAGGAGGGCAGGCAGCCCAGCTCCCATACTTTTGTGTCAATGTTTCTATTTCTGCACCCACAAACGCCCTCTGCAGGTATGTTTGGGGAGAATAATTGGAATATACAGCCAGTTATTTTCCTGAAAGTTTATTCTTGCTGAAAGAGTGAAAGACCAACGCTGATCTTTTCTCCTTAAGCCCTGATTGGCACAAACAAAAGTGGTGACGCGTTTCAACCTTTCTAATTTCCAGGCCTCATCAGGACTAGTGCGTTCAAGGTTCCGTCATCTTATATTATGTGCCTTGGCTCTTCGAAAGATACGTATATCCAACTCTTCACGATTCAATACAAGCGTATAAAAACACTGTGGGTAACTATCTTCCTAATCTCCTCAATGTTGGGTCAATCGTCATTTGCCGATATTTCAAATTCCGTTTATCATCCGCACTGTTACTACGCGTCCACCCAGGCCGCCATTACGGACCAAAACATCTCCTACATTACGTGATGTAGGAGACGTTTGGCAAATGACGATTGACCCTCTTGGAGGACTCGTACACCTTGGAGGACTCATAGGCCTTGGAGGACTCATATGCCTTTGAGGACTCTTACACCTTGGAGGACTCTTACTCCTTGGAGGACTCATATGCCTTGGAGGACTCATAGGCTTTGGAGGACTCATATGCCTTGGAGGACTCATACGCCTTGGAGGACTCAGACGCCTTGGAGGACTCATATGCCTTGGAGGACTCATAGGCTTTGGAGGACTCATATGCCTTGGAGGACTCATACGCCTTGGAGGACTCATATGCCTTGGAGGACTCATACGCCTTGGAGGATTCTTACACCTTACAGGACTCTTACGCTTTGGAGGACTCATATGCCTTGGAGGACTCATAGGCCTTGGAGGACTCATACACCTTGGAGGACTCATATGCCTTGGAGGACTCTTACGCCTTGGAGGACTCTTACACCTTACAGGACTCATACACCTTGGAGGACTCTTACGCTTTGGAGGACTCATATGCCTTGGAGAACTCTTACGCCTTGAAGGACTCTTATGCCTTGGAGGACAAATAGGCCTTGGAGGACTCAGATGCCTTGGTCCATCAACTGGGAAAAGATTACCTACACGACCAAAGTGCGAGCATTTATCAACGATAATCACCAAAAGTAGGAAAGTCGCAACTGTGCAAAAACGTGATCCTATCAATTATCTTAAAAACAAAGAACGCCACTTGGCGAGCCACTGCGAAGTGTTTCTGAACACCACTGCCTTGAATCTTATAAACCCACATCATGGCAAGGAGCCTGCATTCAACAAATTTATGAAAAGGGAAATATCCACCAAGCTACAGACGTACAGCCCTTTCAGGTGTGGAGGCCATACATTATGCCTGACCGATTAATGCAGTACAAAGTTGGATGCCAGGATCCCCCCCCCCCCCGGGGTGATATGCGCACCCTTAACTTTAAGTAACATAACAGGGCAAAAGCGGAAAGGAGTTTGTTGAGGGTCAAGTCTATACTGAGGATCAAACCATTTCTCTGGATGACTTTTTGGCATTGTTGGTAAACCTGGAAAAAGTTGTTCTGAAGACCAGTTTATCAGATGTTGGTTTGTTGTGAGTTTCTCGAAGGGCCTGTTTGTTGTCATTGGACGCTCTCTTTATAGCTAGATTAAGAAGACTCAAAAGTACAGTGCAGCCCTGCATTTCACCCTATGCTGGCATTAAATTCAGCTGGCGAGCGCCAACGCAAGCACTCTTGCACCTCAGTGCAAGGGTGCCTGCTTTGCAGGGTAAGATTGTTTATCTGCAGGAAGGTATCCGCAGTAATTGCAATTTGTAACTTCTATGTGTGCTGCAGAATGCAAACTGCACTAAAATTAAGTCTCTTGTTGAGCATCTCAAGCTCTTGAGTTGTCAGAATGTGGTCACTTAAGTTCTAATGAGTTAATCACACAAACAGCGCCACAAGAGGAGGGACCGGTCGTCTTTGGAAAGTCAACAACGAGGCGGGGGAGCTTCATTACTGCTGAGATATTCATAACGGCTTCTTGTGCGGCTGTGCAGTTTCTTCAATGGAAAGTTTGGGCAAGTCATCAGTTTAAGTCAGGGCTTGTGTTATGTGTGTGTTGAGTAAACTACCAGCAGTGAGTATATCCCATCGTGGTTCATTCAAACCCTACGCCAGTTTGTTCCCCATGTTGGAGATCAGAACTTTGGGTGGGGAAAAATGTATAGTATAAGGTCCCGATACACAGAACTAACTTAAGACAAAATCCTAAATTTACTACTTTTGGTATTCACAGAAGGCATTTAGTAGTAGTAAAGTTAGGATTTTGTCTGAAGTTTGTCTTAAAACAAACTTAAGACAGACTTAAGACAAACTTAAGACAGTCTTAAGACAAACATAAGACAAAATCCTAACTTAAGTCTGTCCTAAGTTTGTCTTAAGTCAAAATCATAACTTCTGTGAATACCAAAAGTAGTAAGTTTAGGATCTTGTCTTAGGTTAGTTCTGTGAATCGGGCCCATCGAAAGGGAAAGCATCTTTGACTTTAAGACAAATTAGGTCCTGCAGCTTATATTGCTGCTCTCAATCATGAAATCTCTAATGGGGAGGGGAGAAATGAACAATAACACCAGCCTCACTATAGTAAACAGTCACAAAAGCTGCTAGTGGTCTAGGTTTATAGAAGGGTGCTAGTAATCCTGTCAAGGAAGCAGGAGTGTTGGTGAACAAAAAGTTCAATTTTTCACGAAGAAGGCCTTCACCCACCCTGGATTGGCACCCAAGGACGGAATATTTCATCTAAGAGCCCCAGCTGACTAGCTGTGGGCAGAACTTTACGCGGAGTAAACAGAAAAGCTCCACGAGATTCTGTGAAATTCCACAAAGGGACAGAAAATATGCAGCTCGCTCTGCTCACGCTTCAATTTAGCACCGGTAGTGTGTGTGAAGCTGAAAATCAGGATGAACTGCACATTGCGTTTAGCAAGAGTGCGGCCATTTGAGGTAAGTTTGCTGCAGATCGAGTAGAAAATGTTCTTGAGCTGCAGCAAATCTCCTCGAATGGCGGCCCTCTGACCGTGACCGCTTGCGAACGCCGGGGACCACCCACATTAGAAAATCCCGCGAGGGGATCCCAATTCTCGCTTGTGCTTGCCAGCTCAGATATTTTGTAGCCTCGTGGGAGCAAAATTCCACCACGTGGTGATTGGCAGAATTTGCCTGGAAATCTGCATTAAAGAGTAACACGGAGTGACCAAAAGTCTGCTAATTGCTCGGACAGAGTGGAATATTTTGCCCTCGCCTACTCCTGACACCTCTACCTAGGGCTTAATTACATACAGTGCGCCGAGGGCGCAGCAGAAGTGTAGGTTTGCTTTGTGCGCTCTGGGGCACTATGGTATTACAGAAGGTGCAGTAGATACTTATGCCTATGACATCATGAGTGAAAGCTCACACATTAGGAGTGCAGCCACTGTAAGTGCCTGGGTTTCCACTGAGGCACTCACTCATACATGGTACTTTTCCCACGGTACGTCTTGGTGCGGTTGTAGTGTAGTTCCTATATTCCCAATAGGCTCTGTGCATTAGAATAACATAAACGATAGTTTAGACATAGGACTTAGGTCGACTAGGTCTCTGTTGAATATGTTAGACTTAATTATGAATACCAGCTAGCTCAGAGGTCACTAGAAGCTTTCTCGAGTAAACAAGAAGGTGGTAACTTTTCTGAATAGACAAGAAGGGATTAGTTTCTGACAACCACATAAACATGACAACTTTGCTCCCTCCAGAATAAGAAGTATATCTCCAGAGTCGCGGAAACAATAGATAACTATTTTACTCAGTCAATCGTGCATGCTTAGTGTCACCAGAAGTGCAGAGAAACAGAGAGAGGGGCGTTTTCAATAAAAGAGTTATTTATTGAACAGTCTTCTTTCTCATGCAAGAGAAGTGAGTTGCTACAAATGCAATACTTGTCATGAAGTAAAGTGCGTACAGTAAAAGGAGTATTATGAAATAATACTGTAAAAGCATTGATATGGTTTCTAAGCCATACAGTGTTTAAAATAGATAAAATATATACATTGATAAAATCATAACTAAACGTACTCAACTGGTGCTTCTAAGATACGCCTACCCCTGTGTACCTAACCTAAGCCTAGTACCTGGGAAGGAGTAAGTGAGCTGTAGTTTAAGTTAAGATAGTTTCTGCCAAGAATCTGAACCAAGAATTCTCTAAGGGTCTAATCAACTCCATACCTTGGTTATAGAATGAAGGAGGTCTTGTATCTCTCTCTCAGGACTCGATCTCCCAGCAACCCGCAAGGGTGACAGGGAAACACTGGAGCTGGATTTCTTGGCAGGAGAAAAGACAGCGTCTCTCTCAGTACGTCAATGGGAGGGTCGGCTTCCTTCGGCACACGCTACAGCAGGGCGTCGGGCAAGTAGATAGCCGATCTGCTCCAAACCACCGTGTGTTTTGCTAGGGCAGATGCTGATATATTTATACCTGGAAGGTGCCGAGTTTGACTTAAGGTTGGACATAAGACGTCACTAAGAACTCGCAGTTCTTTCAGGACTCCAGGAGTTCTAGGACAAATCAATACAGAAGCAGGGTGAATTCCCGGGCTGCTGGAGGCATGATTTGTTTAAGAAAGCGTTGTGCTTTCTAGGAGTCTATGGGAGTAGCCTTGCCGTATTTGGACTGCAATGGCTATGACTTAATATGGCTATCTTTCTTATGCCTTTATAAGGATATGATTTGATATCACCACATAAGGGCATAAATCGGGAATATTTAAATAGGGTCCTAGATACGTTTACAACATAGTAACATGAACTTTAGTAGTGACAGGTAGAGGCCTGAGCAGGAAGGTCTGTTGTGACCTAATGTTACTTATTGTGAAAACATGGTAGTTGCACACTTCTCTTGAACATACCCACACATACATATTTTGAGAGCAGGGGTAAGACATTCAACCTCTCCATCTTATTTGTTTCACAGAGGTAGCTCCCGTATCATTTTTTAACCTTGCCACACGGACCCCCGAATAAAATTGGATTCTGGGTATCGTTTGGTAATTTTAACTCACTTATTTTCTTACCACCTATGGGCCCACAGACCCACATGCACAACTGCGGTATCTCCTTAACCCCATCGACGCAGGGCTAATTGCCCCGCGGCGATGGGCCGCCGCTCGCTGCGGTGCTGATGACGAGCTTGGCTCGTCATGCAGCACGTTGGCGCTGTGCTGATGGCGAGCTGAGCTCGTCATGGCCCCGCCCGCTCAATGGAACGCCCAGCACAGCGGGGTAATTATCCCCGCGTGGGCGTTCTGTGGAGGCCATGTTGAGCTCAGCTCGTCATCAGCACAGCGCCACCGTGCTGCATGACGAGCTCTGCTCATCAGCAGCACCGAAAAGGTTAAAAGATCTCATAGAAAGAGCCCTCTTGCGGGGCCTGTGGAGGACTGCAGCACCACCCCCGCGAGGAGCAACGCCCGATGATGAAGCATGACACTCGCAAGGGTGTGTGAGGGCACTATATCCAAAAAGGAGGGATCCCCCATCACTTGGTGCTGAGGGTAGCCACTGAATGATGAAAGATTCTAGAACATACCCTAACATCATTGCTCAGGCTTTAATAGGTAGTTTGCTGGTAATTCCTTCTCAGTGAAATAAAGCAAAGCAAACATTTGTGTTGCTGTGCGGTGCGCAGCGCGGCCTCTTCATTACAGCGGCTTTATTCCGCTGGCATCGCAGCTAAACTGCAGCTTTCCTTCAGAGGCAGAGCAATAAAGGCCCTGCGTAAACAAAGGTATATTTTATGTCTCCAGCCACAATTGGCAGAGATTACCGCTCCACTAAAAACTACCAATTTTAATATCCCAAGTTTATGTGAAGCATTTTATGAACTTGCTGCGCAGTATGCCCTGAGCGCTCTGTTCTCCCCCAGAGGAACCAGTAAAACCCGACAGGTAAATCAGCAAACAGAGCGAGGCAGGCGGCATCTGCTGCCGACCATAATGATTCCAGGGCCTTTTTTTACAGTCAAACTTTATGAGAACTTTCCCACTTCTGCTACAGGTACATTTATCATTTTTACCTTTGAAATGAGACTGTGTAAAACAGAGGACGGCAGCGGGGACGCTCGTGTCTCCATCCTTCGCGAAATACTCTGGAAGCCAATAAAAGGTCTTGAAATGCAGAAGCTACAACTTCCTGCTAGTGTAGACTGCCTGAATGACTGAGAGAGTGAGTGAAATACTGTGAGTGACGGAGTAAACGAGTGAATGAAAGAGTGAGTCAAATGAGTGAATGAAATAATATCTGAGTGAAGGAGTAAATGAGTGAACGAAAGAGTGAGTCGAATGAGTGAGTCAAATAATATGTGAGTGAAGGAGTAAATGGGTGAACGAAAGAGTGAGTCGGATAAGTGAGTGAAATAATGTGGGAGTGAAGGAGTAAATGAGTGAACGAAAGAGTGAGTTGAAATAGTGAGTGAAATAATATGTGAGTGAAGGAGTAAATGAGTGAATGAATGACTGATTCGAATGTGTGAGTGAAATAATGTGTGAGTGAAGGAGTAAATGAGTGAACGAAAGAGTGAGTCAAATGAGTGAGTGAAATAATGTGTGAGTGAAGGAGTAAATGAGTGAATGAAAGAGTGAGTCGAATGAGTGAGTGAAATACTGTGAGTGAAGGAGTAAACGAGTGAATGAATGAGTGAGTCGAATGAGTGAGTGAAATAATGTGTGAGTGAAGGAGTAAATGAGTGAATGAAAGAGTGAGTTGAATGAGTGAGTGATATAATGTGTGAGTGAAGGAGTAAATGAGTGAATGAATGAGTGAGTCGAATGAGTGAGTGAAATAATGTGTGAGTGAAGGAGTATATGAGTGAATGAAAGAGTGAGTTGAATGAGTGAGTGAAATAATGTGTGAGTGAAGGAGGAAATGAGTGAATGAAAGAGTGAGTCAACAGAGTGAGTGAAATAATGTGTGAGTGAAGGAGTAAATGAGTGAATGAAAGAGTGAGTCGAATGAGTGAGTGAAATAATGTGTGAGTGAAGGAGTAAATGAGTGAATGCCAGAGTGAGTTGAATGAGTGAGTTAAATAATGTGTGAGTGAAGGAGTAAATGAGTGAATGAAAGAGTGAGTCGAATGAGTGAGTGAAATAATGTGTGATTAAAGGAGTAAATGAGTGAATGAAAGAGTGAGTTGAATGAGTGAGTGAAATAATGTGTGAGTGAAGGAGTAAATGAGTGAATGAAAGAGTGAGTTGAATGAGTGAGTGGAATAATGTGTGAGTGAAGGAGGAAATGAGTGAATGAAAGAGTGAGTCAACAGAGTGAGTGAAATAATGTGTGAGTGAAGGAGTAAATGAGTGAATGAAAGAGTGAGTCGAATGAGTGAGTGAAATAATGTGTGAGTGAAGGAGTAAGTGAGTGAATGAAAGAGTGAGTTGAATGAGTGAGTTAAATAATGTGTGAGTGAAGGAGTAAATGAGTGAATGAAAGAGTGAGTCGAATGAGTGAGTGAAATAATGTGTGAGTAAAGGAGTAAATGAGTGAATGAAAGAGTGATTCGAATGAGTGAGTGAAATAATGTGTGAATGAAGGAATAAAGGAGTGAATGAAAGAGTGAGTCGAATGAGTGAGTCAAAAAACATGAGAGTGAAAGAGTAAATGAGTGAATGAAAGAGTGAGTAGAATGAGTGAGTGAAATAATGTGTGAGTGAAGGAGTAAATGAGTGAATGAAAGAGTGAGTCATATGTGTGAGTCAAATAATGTGTGAGTGAAGGAGTAAATGAGTGAATGAAAGAGTGAGTCAAATGATTGAGTGAAATAATGTGTGAGTGAAGGAGTAAATGAGTGAATGAAGGAGTGAGTCGAATGAGTGAGTAAAATCATGTGAATGATGGAGTAAATGAGTGAATGAAAGAGTGAGTCGAAGGAGTCAGTGAAATAATGTGTGAATAAAGGAGTAAATAAGTGAATGAAAGAGTGAGTCGAATGAGTGAGTGAAATAATGTGTGAGTGAAGGAGTAAGTGAGTGAATGAAAGAGTGAGTTGAATGAGTGAGTTAAATAATGTGTGAGTGAAGGAGTAAATGAGTGAATGAAAGAGTGAGTCGAATGAGTGAGTGAAATAATGTGTGAGTGAAGGAGTAAATGAGTGAATGAAAGAGTGATTCGAATGAGTGAGTGAAATAATGTGTGAATGAAGGAATAAATGAACGAATGAAAGAGTGAATCAAATGAGTGAGTGAAATAATGTGTGAGTGAAGGAGTAAATGAGTGAATGAAAGAGTGAGTCGAATGAGTGAGTGAAATAATGTGTGAGCGAAGGAGTAAATGAGTGAATGAAAGAGTGAATCAAATGAGTGAGTAAAATCATGTGAATGATGGAGTAAATGAGTGAATGAAAGAGTGAGTCGAAGGAGTCAGTGAAATAATGTGTGAATAAAGGAGTAAATAAGTGAATGAAAGAGTGAGTCGAATGAGTGAGTGAAATAATGTGTGAGTGAAGGAGTAAATGAGTGAATGAAAGAGTGAGTTGAATGAGTGAGTGAAATAATGTGTGAGTGAAGGAGTAAATGAGTGAATGAAAGAGTGAGTCGAATGAGTGAGTGAAATAATGTGTGAGTGAAGGAGTAAATGAGTGAATGAAAGAGTGAGTTGAATGAGTGAGTTAAATAATGTGTGAGTGAAGGAGTAAATGAGTGAATGAAAGAGTGAGTCGAATGAGTGAGTGAAATAATGTGTGAGTGAAGGAGTAAATGAGTGAATGAAAGAGTGATTCGAATGAGTGAGTGAAATAATGTGTGAATGAAGGAATAAATGAACGAATGAAAGAGTGAATCAAATGAGTGAGTGAAATAATGTGTGAGTGAAGGAGTAAATGAGTGAATGAAAGAGTGAGTCGAATGAGTGAGTGAAATATTGTGTGAGCGAAGGAGTAAATGAGTGAATGAAAGAGTGAGTCAGATGAGTCAGTGAAATAATGTGTGAGTGAAGGAGTAAATGAGTGAATAAAAGAGTGAGTCAAATAATGTGTGAGTGAAGGAGTAAATGAGTGAATGAAAGAGTGAGTCAAATGAGTCAGTGAAATAATGTGTGAATGAAGGAATAAATGAACGAATGAAAGAGTGAATCAAATGAGTGAGTGAAATAATGTGTGAGTGAAGGAGTAAATGAGTGAATGAAAGAGTGAGTCGAATGAGTGAGTGAAATAATGTGTGAGCGAAGGAGTAAATGAGTGAATGAAGGAGTGAGTCGAATGAGTGAGTAAAATCATGTGAATGATGGAGTAAATGAGTGAATGAAAGAGTGAGTCGAAGGAGTCAGTGAAATAATGTGTGAGTGAAGGAGTAAATAAGTGAATGAAAGAGTGAGTCGAATGAGTGAGTGAAATAATGTGTGAGTGAAGGAGTAAATGAGTGAATGAATGAGTGAGTTGAATGAGTGAGTGAAATAATGTGTGAGTGAAGGAGTAAATGAGTGAATGAAAGAGTGAGTCGAATGAGTGAGTGAAATAATGTGTGAGTGAAGGAGTAAATGAGTGAATGAAAGAGTGAGTTGAATGAGTGAGTTAAATAATGTGTGAGTGAAGGAGTAAATGAAGGAATGAAAGAGTGAGTTGAATGAGTGAGTTAAATAATGTGTGAGTGAAGGAGTAAATGAGTGAATGAAAGAGTGAGTCGAATGAGTGAGTTAAATAATGTGTGAGTGAAGGAGTAAATGAGTGAATGAAAGAGTGAGTTGAATGAGTGAGTGAAATAATGTGTGAGTGAAGGAGTAAATGAGTGAATGAAAGAGTGAGTCGAATGAGTGAGTGAAATAATGTGTGAGTGAAGGAGTAAATGAGTGAATGAAAGAGTGAGTCGAATGAGTGAGTGAAATAATGTGTGAGCGAAGGAGTAAATGAGTGAATGAAAGAGTGAGTCGAATGAGTGAGTGAAATAATGTGTGAGCGAAGGAGTAAATGAGTGAATGAAGGAGTGAGTCGAATGAGTGAGTAAAATCATGTGAATGATGGAGTAAATGAGTGAATGAAAGAGTGAGTCGAAGGAGTCAGTGAAATAATGTGTGAGTGAAGGAGTAAATAAGTGAATGAAAGAGTGAGTCGAATGAGTGAGTGAAATAATGTGTGAGTGAAGGAGTAAATGAGTGAATGAATGAGTGAGTTGAATGAGTGAGTGAAATAATGTGTGAGTGAAGGAGTAAATGAGTGAATGAAAGAGTGAGTCGAATGAGTGAGTGAAATAATGTGTGAGTGAAGGAGTAAATGAGTGAATGAAAGAGTGAGTTGAATGAGTGAGTTAAATAATGTGTGAGTGAAGGAGTAAATGAGTGAATGAAAGAGTGAGTTGAATGAGTGAGTTAAATAATGTGTGAGTGAAGGAGTAAATGAGTGAATGAAAGAGTGAGTCGAATGAGTGAGTTAAATAATGTGTGAGTGAAGGAGTAAATGAGTGAATGAAAGAGTGAGTTGAATGAGTGAGTGAAATAATGTGTGAGTGAAGGAGTAAATGAGTGAATGAAAGAGTGAGTCGAATGAGTGAGTGAAATAATGTGTGAGTGAAGGAGTAAATGAGTGAATGAAAGAGTGAGTTGAATGAGTGAGTTAAATAATGTGTGAGTGAAGGAGTAAATGAGTGAATGAAAGAGTGAGTCGAATGAGTGAGTGAAATAATGTGTGAGTGAAGGAGTAAATGAGTGAATGAAAGAGTGATTCGAATGAGTGAGTGAAATAATGTGTGAATGAAGGAATAAATGAACGAATGAAAGAGTGAATCAAATGAGTGAGTGAAATAACGTGTGAGTGAAGGAGTAAATGAGTGAATGAAAGAGTGAGTCGAATGAGTGAGTGAAATAATGTGTGAGCGAAGGAGTAAATGAGTGAATGAAAGAGTGAGTCAGATGAGTCAGTGAAATAATGTGTGAGTGAAGGAGTAAATGAGTGAATAAAAGAGTGAGTCAAATAATGTGTGAGTGAAGGAGTAAATGAGTGAATGAAAGAGTGAGTCAAATGAGTCAGTGAAATAATGTGTGAGTGAAAGAGTAAATGAGTGAATGAAAGAGTGAGTCAAATGAGTCAGTGAAATAATGTGTGAGTGAAAGAGTAAATGAGTGAATGAAAGAGTGAGTCATATGTGTGAGTCAAATAATGTGTGATGAAGGAGTAAATGAGTGAATGAAAGAGTGATTCGAATGAGTGAGTGAAATAATGTGTGAATGAAGGAATAAATGAATGAATGAAAGAGTGAATCAAATGAGTGAGTGAAATAATGTGTGAGTGAAAGAGTAAATGAGTGAATGAAAGAGTGAGTCATATGTGTGAGTCAAATAATGTGTGAGTGAAGGAGTAAATGAGTGAATGAAAGAGTGATTCGAATGAGTCAGTGAAATAATGTGTGAGTAAAGGAGTAAATGAGTGAATGAAAGAGTCAATCGAATAAGTGAGTGAAATAATGTGTGAGTGAAGGAGTAAATGAGTGAATGAAAGAGTGAGTCATATATTTGAGTCAAATAATGTGTGAGTGAAGGAGTAAATGAGTGAATGAAAGAGTCAATCGAATAAGTGAGTGAAATAATGTGTGAGTGAAGGAGTAAATGAGTGAATGAAAGAGTGAGTCATATATTTGAGTCAAATAATGTGTGAGTGAAGGAGTAAATGAGTGAATGAAAGAGTGAGTCAAATGAGTCAGTGAAATGAGTAAAGGAGTAAATGAGTGAATGAAAGAGTGAGTCGAATGAGTGAGTAAAAACATGTGAGTGATGGAGTAAATGAGTGAATGAAAGAGTGAGTCGAAGGAGTGAGTGAATTAATGTGTGAGTAAAGGAGTAAATGAGTGAATGAAAGAGTGATTCGAATGAGTGAGTGAATTAATGTGTGAGTAAAGGAGTAAATGAGCGAATGAAAGAGTGATTCGAATGAGTGAGTGAAAAAATGTGTGAATGAAGGAATAAATGAGTGAATGAAGGAGTCAGTCGAATGAGTGAGTAAAATCATGTGAATGAAGGAATAAATGAGTGAATGAAAGAGTGAGTCGAATGATTGAGTGAAATAATGTGTGAGTGAAGGAGTAAACAAGTGAATGAAAGAGTGAGTCGAAAGAGTCAGTGAAATAATGTGTGAATGAAGGAATAAATTTGTGAATGAAGGAGTGAGTCGAATGAGTAAGTCAAATAACATGCGAGTGAAATAGTAAATGAGTGAATGAAAAATTGAATCGAATCAGTGAGTGAAATAATGTGTGAGTGAAGGAGTAAATAAGTGAATGAAAGAGTGATTTGAATGAGTGAGTGAAATAATGTGTGAATGAAGGAATAAAGGAGTGAATGAAAGAGTGAGTCGAATGAGTGAGTCAAAAAACATGAGAGTGAACGAGTAAATGAGTGAATGAAAGAGTGAGTAGAATGAGTGAGTGAAATAATGTGTGAGTGAAGGAGTAAATGAGTGAATGAAAGAGTGAGTCATATGTGTGAGTCAAATAATGTGTGAGTGAAGGAGTAAATGAGTGAATGAAAGAGTGATTCGAATGAGTGAGTGAAATAATGTGTGAGTAAAGGAGTAAATTAGTGAATGAAAGAGTGATTGAATGAGTGAGTGAAATAATGTGTGAGTAAAGGAGTAAATTAGTGAATGAAAGAGTGATTGAATGAGTGAGTGAAATAATGTTTGAATGAAGGAATAAAGGAGTGAATGAAAGAGTGATTGAATGAGTGAGTCAAATAACATGTGAGTGAAGGAGTAAATGAGTGAATGAAAGAGTGAGTCAAATGAGTGAATTAAATAATTGTGAGTGAACGAGTAAATTAATGAATGACTGAGTCGAATGAGTGAGTTAAATAATGTTTGAGTAAATGAAAGACTGAGTGTATGAGTGTGTGAACTCATATAGTTCTCAGAGTAGGGTAGCCTTGCTTGAGGCATCAGTGTTAAAGAGTTGTGATCCTGGTAACAGCTCACATGTGCTTCGAGGCCTTGGTTCATTTAGCCATGGCCTTTGTGCATCTTTTGGCTTAAGTCTGGTTTTCATGAGCCTGGTGTAAACAAAATTGTGGGGTGCCCATACCTAATTTACTGAGGAGCCCCTAAAACTTTACTTCGGTTTCACACCACACAGACATACAAAATCCTTTTGCTGAGCAGGAGCTCTGTGAGCGATGGGGCTCCCTACGCAACATCGGTTCATTGGGGACCAGTGCTGCCCCCCTCTAGGCCAGCAGCCTCTCAGTGTAATTACTGACTCGCCCTACTGCTAATATTTGTTTAATGTAATACTTCAGGGCAGAGGGTGCAATGGACAGAACAGAGAACGTAAGGGTATTGGGTACCGGGTTTACTGTTAAGGGTTCAATGGGCAGGGCTGAGGGCAGAGGGTTTAGGGCACAGGGTTTAGGACTCTGGGGTTTTCTATAGTGCTTTACATCACAGCTCTGTGCTTTCTAAGCACTGTAAATAACAGATGTTATCCTTTTCTATGCTGGCTGCTCAATTTACCGATGAAAGCATGAGTCGGCCTAGCCGGGGTTCAAACTCATGTCCTGTCGCTCTCCACCTTATTGCATCAGGAAACATTTACTCAATGAGTTATATGTCCTGCTGTCTTTATCTGTTGCCGTAACTATGTCTCTCACCAGGACCATTCGTGTTTCTCTCCAGTGTGTTAGTGTACTGACAGAACATCTCTTTAAAGATAAAACTAGACCCTCACAGAGATTCTGTGATGAACCGGTGCTCCCCCTGCCAGCAGTTCACAGAGGGGTGTCAAGCAGCCCCATTCTTTAGGGGGTTACACTTTTGAAGGAAGGCTCTTTGAAGTTATTCCTGCCCCCTCTTATACTCACAGAAATGTCGCCTGCACTTCATTTGTAAAAGAATGTGCCGGTGCCCAACCTGTGCTTAAAAGCCCACAGCCGGTGCTATTGTTGTGCTGACTACCAAGGCGGGGTAGTCTGGAATCCACCCGGGCAGCTTTACTCCACTACCACAGACTCCCTGCCCCTTTACCTCTTGCAGGACCCGGTTTTCTCCCCTTGGGACGCTTTTACCATCTTTCTCTTTTTACCATGTTTTCTCTTTCTTGCTTTTGGGCAATTTCTGATGAAGAAAAATGAGCACAGGTGGGCCCCACCACCATCCACCGGCTCAAATTAAGCACTGGCGTATTTCGAATCTGACAACCTCTCAGAGTACGATTAGCAGGCTGTAGATATGGGGCTTAACCCCCAAATCTTTAGGATCAGCAGACCACGGTATTTTATAATAACATTTGTTTATTACTTGTTCATGTAATTTCATATCGAGTAGACTAGAATATCGCCAAAATAATAGCATTCTCAACGATTGTTAATATTATTTGAATAAATACAATTTAGACTAGAGACAGTGTTCACTATAGCCAATGAATGAGAGTTAGACGTTCCCTGCCTACAAAAACAATTCTACATTGTGCACAGTAGGAATTGTATAAAATCCTTTTTCACATTAGTGCAAATGCATATTGCATAGTGCAATTACACATAGAGGGCCCGATTCACAGAACTAACTTAAGACAAAATCCTAAACTTACTACTTTTGGTATTCACAGAAGTTAGGATTTTGTCTTAAGTTTGTCTTAAAACAAACTTAAGACAGACTTAAGACAGACTTAAGACAGACTTAAGTTAGGATTTTGTCTTAAGTCTGTCTTAAGTGTGTCTCAAGTGTGTCTTAAGTTTGTCTTAAGTCTGTCCTAAGTCTGTCTTAAGACAAACTTAAGACAAAATCTTAACTTCTGTGAATACCAAAAGTAGTAAGTTTAGGATTTTGTCTTAAGTTAGTTCTGTGAATCGGGCCCTATGTAATTTGTCATTTGTCTCTCCACTTGCATAGTAATGGTGGCTTTGCCAGGACATATCTTTTCTGCACAAGGATTCACTTCTGCTGTGACGCGTTGGAATCTGCCTTTTTCAGAATGGCTGGACCGACATACTCCTGTGCTTGCTGTTGCTTTCCTACAGACACGCTGGACTTTACTTAATTTGCCTGAGGGCACATAACGGGGGATCCCTATCGCCCACTCCAAATGCTGCATTTTCTTTTCGTCGCATTTCCCTGCTTGTCTTTTCTTTTTTGTCCTCCCTACCAATCTCCAGGTTATTTTTGGTGTCCCAGGTTCCTTTTGTATTGTTTCTGCTCCTCATCCCTATTGTGCGCCTGTGTGTAGTACACCTGCCACTGCAGCCGTTTTGACATGTCTGAAGCAACAGGTGCAACCGTTCTGATGAGTTGGAAACAACTTATTCATCCATTATGATGGGTCAGAGGTAGCCGGCCCGATTCACAGAACCAATTTAAGAAAAAATCCTAAACTTACTACCATTTTAGTATTCACACAAGGCATTAAGGAGTACTAAAATTAGGAGTCCTAACTTTACTACTCCTAAACTGAGAAAAATCCTAACTTCAAGACTCTGAGATTGTTGTCAATGATGATTCCAGGGTTTCTGGCATGTTTGGAGGGAGTGGGTTTGGATCCTAGTTCTGATGGCCACCTGGAGTCATTCCATGTGTCGCTGCTGTTGCCAAAGACCAGTGCTTCTATCTTGTCTGTGTTCATTTGCAGGCAATTGTTCTAAATGCAGTTGGCGATGTGTGTCAGGCATCTGTGGAAGTTGGTTCTTGTGATGGTGATGTCATCGCTGAGAGAGAGGATGAGTTGGGTGTTGTCTGCGTAGGAATTTATGTTGAGACTGTGGGATCTGACTTCGTTGGCCGGGGAGATATCTATACATTGAAGAGCCCTAAGGGACTCCGCAGGTGATCTCCTTGGGTTCAGAGGTGAAAGGTGGGGGGTGCATCCTCTAGGTACTTCCGATGAGGAAGGAAAGGATCCACCGGAGCGCATTCCCATGAATTACGATATGGTGGAGTCTTTCGATCGGTGTGTGGTGGAATACGTTGTCGAAGGCTGCCGAGAGGTGAGGAGGATCAAAGCTGCTTCTCCTCGATCAAGGAGGGTTCAGAAGTCATTGGTGGCTGCAATCAGGGCGGTTTCAGTGCTACGTTTGCTGCCAAAGCCAGATTGGAAGGCATTGAGTAGCTGGTTCTGCTCTGGGTGTGTCATGAGTTGATTGTTGATGATCTTTTCCAGTATCTTCGTTGGGAATGGGAGCAAGGAGATGGGGCAAAAGTTTTTGAGTTCACTGGGGGCGGCGGAAGTCTTTTTGAGTAGTGGTCTGACTTTGGCGTGTTTCCAGGTATCAAAAAATGTTGCCGGTGGTGATAGAGGTGTTGAGTAGGGTGGTAAGTGCCTGGTCGATCTTTTAGTTTCTGAGGTTGAAGATGTGGTGCAGCCATGGGTTTGTGAGAGCTCCCGAGAGAATAGATTCCATGGTGGAGGTGGTGTCCTGGGGTTCTGAAGAGTCGGCAGCAGCAGATTTAACTGTACTGATGGGTCAGAAGCGACTGATGCAACCATTGACGAGTCAGAAACAGCTGATTTAGCCATTTGGATGAATCATAGACGGCAGATGTAACTATTCTCATGAGTCTGAAGCAATTGATGCAACCATTCTGGCAAAGTCAGCATTAGCAGATTCAATCCCTTTGTTGATTCTGAAGCAAGCGATCCAATCATTGCGTTGCGTCAGAAGCAGTTGCGTTAGTTTTTGTGCGCAGCAGAAAGAAAGTGACCTCTGGCTAGGATGGGCTTCTCTATGTCAAAGAAGACTGCAATAGAGCCATGCATTGTCAGCCATGTCTGGTATTAAATTAGTAACTGGCGTTCCACAGCCCTATCAATCTTTCAAAACAGCTGGCTGGTAGACCATCACTCGAGTTCTGTTGGTGTCTTTAAACCAATGCCCCAATTGCATTTTAGTGATAACCACCCTGGAAACAGCAACACATAATAATATAGCCTTATAGCCCGCCGTAGCAGGCTATACCGGCTATTAAAGGCCCTCTCCAGCGTTAAAGGCCCAAGCTGAAGGCGAGGGACTTTAACGAAACAGCAGGACTTTAATAGCCGTACAGCCCTGCTACGAAGGGCTATAAGGCTATTAGAACATTCTGCCACTAGAGGGCAGAATGTTCTAACAAATTAAACAAAGGGTTCTCGAAGCTCGAGGGGATATAAATCCCCTCGAATTTCGAGAAGCCTTTGTAGAACATTGGAATGTTGCTCTGCGGGCCTTTATCGGCCCGTAGAAGCCCGGAGCACTCCATTGTCTGCAATGGAGCTCCCAACATTCCAATGCTCTAATTATTGTTATGGTTCATGTTCCCTTCCTGCCAATAGAGTGCCCCGGCCATCAACCTTACACATCACTTGCCATATTTTGCCCATTAAATCTCCCAAGTTCTCTCAGTGGTGAGTGAGTTCTCTTGCAGGGAGTCAGTCAGCACTGCCAGACCCCTCTAGAGGAGGAGGCGGGAGAACCTCTCGGCTTAAAGTTCAGCTAAAACTCAACCCAACCTCAATGCCCTTTTTTCAACAATTAGTCACGCTTGAGTCCTGTTATGACCTTTGCAGAATTCAATTTCTTTGACATAAATGTCAGAAAATGGCACTGACGCCCGATGCATGTGTGTCAGTGGGAAGAAGCTCCTTGGTGATGTTAGAAACTCATTTTTTGATCCTGCAAAATCAGGCAGGGAGGGTGATGCACAGTTCATCTGCACAGCCCCACTCTGACTCAAAGTGAACATTGTAGCCTGTTTACAATGAGACGGTTCTGAGTCCATGTGATGTCCTCAACCTTTGAGCAAACACCGATCAGCTGTTTTGTTCCAAACAGATATGTTGGACACGTCGTTAAAATTACTGCGCAAGGTTCAGTGGAGTGAGTACCACCCGACACGTCATTAAAGGTACTGTTTGCGGTTCAGTGGAGTGAGTACCACCCGACACGTCATTAAAGGTACTGTTTGCGGTTCAGTGGAGTGAGTACCACCCAACACGTCATTAAAGGTACTGTTTGCGGTTCAGTGGAGTGAGTACCACCCGACACGTCATTAAAGGTACTGTTTGCGGTTCAGTGGAGTGAGTACCACCCGACACGTCATTAAAGGTACTGTTTGCGGTTCAGTGGAGTGAGTACCACCCAACACGTCATTAAAGGTACTGTTTGCGGTTCAGTGGAGTGAGTACCACCCGACACGTCATTAAAGGTACTGTTTGCGGTTCAGTGGAGTGAGTACCACCCAACACGTCATTAAAGGTACTGTTTGCGGTTCAGTGGAGTGAGTACCACCCAACACGTCATTAAAGGTACTGTTTGCGGTTCAGTGGAGTGAGTACCACCCAACACGTCATTAAAGGTACTGTTTGCGGTTCAGTGGAGTGAGTACCACCCAACACGTCATTAAAGGTACTGTTTGCGGTTCAGTGGAGTGAGTACCACCCGACACGTCATTAAAGGTACTGTTTGCGGTTCAGTGGAGTGAGTACCACCCGACACGTCATTAAAGGTACTGTTTGCGGTTCAGTGGAGTGAGTACCACCCAACACGTCATTAAAGGTACTGTTTGCGGTTCAGTGGAGTGAGTACCACCCGACACGTCATTAAAGGTACTGTTTGCGGTTCAGTGGAGTGAGTACCACCCAACACGTCATTAAAGGTACTGTTTGCGGTTCAGTGGAGTGAGTACCACCCAACACGTCATTAAAGGTGCTGTTTGAGGTCCAGTGGGATGAGTACCACCCAACACGTCATTAAAGGTACTGTTTGCGGTTCAGTGGAGTGAGTACCACTCAACACGTCATTAAAGGTACTGTTTGCGGTTCAGTGGAGTGAGTACCACCCAACACGTCATTAAAGGTACTGTTTGCGGTTCAGTGGAGTGAGTACCACCCGACACGTCATTAAAGGTACTGTTTGCGGTTCAGTGGAGTGAGTACCACCCGACACGTCATTAAAGGTACTGTTTGCGGTTCAGTGGAGTGAGTACCACCCAGCACGTCATTAAAATGACTGTTTGAGGTCCAGTGGAGTGAGTACCACCCAGCACGTCATTAAAGGTACTGTTTGCGGTTCAGTGGAGTGAGTACCACCCAACACGTCATTAAAGGTACTGTTTGCGGTTCAGTGGAGTGAGTACCACCCGACACGTCATTAAAGGTACTGTTTGCGGTTCAGTGGAGTGAGTACCACCCAGCACGTCATTAAAGGTACTGTTTGCGGTTCAGTGGAGTGAGTACCACCCAACACGTCATTAAAGGTACTGTTTGCGGTTCAGTGGAGTGAGTACCACCCGACACGTCATTAAAGGTACTGTTTGCGGTTCAGTGGAGTGAGTACCACCCAACACGTCATTAAAGGTACTGTTTGCGGTTCAGTGGAGTGAGTACCACCCAACACGTCATTAAAGGTACTGTTTGCGGTTCAGTGGAGTGAGTACCACCCAACACGTCATTAAAGGTGCTGTTTGAGGTCCAGTGGGATGAGTACCACCCAACACGTCATTAAAGGTACTGTTTGCGGTTCAGTGGAGTGAGTACCACTCAACACGTCATTAAAGGTACTGTTTGCGGTTCAGTGGAGTGAGTACCACCCAACACGTCATTAAAGGTACTGTTTGCGGTTCAGTGGAGTGAGTACCACCCGACACGTCATTAAAGGTACTGTTTGCGGTTCAGTGGAGTGAGTACCACCCGACACGTCATTAAAGGTACTGTTTGCGGTTCAGTGGAGTGAGTACCACCCAGCACGTCATTAAAATGACTGTTTGAGGTCCAGTGGAGTGAGTACCACCCAGCACGTCATTAAAGGTACTGTTTGCGGTTCAGTGGAGTGAGTACCACCCAACACGTCATTAAAGGTACTGTTTGCGGTTCAGTGGAGTGAGTACCACCCGACACGTCATTAAAGGTACTGTTTGCGGTTCAGTGGAGTGAGTACCACCCAGCACGTCATTAAAGGTACTGTTTGCGGTTCAGTGGAGTGAGTACCACCCAACACGTCATTAAAGGTACTGTTTGCGGTTCAGTGGAGTGAGTACCACCCGACACGTCATTAAAGGTACTGTTTGCGGTTCAGTGGAGTGAGTACCACCCAACACGTCATTAAAGGTACTGTTTGCGGTTCAGTGGAGTGAGTACCACCCAACACGTCATTAAAGGTACTGTTTGCGGTTCAGTGGAGTGAGTACCACCCAACACGTCATTAAAGGTACTGTTTGCGGTTCAGTGGAGTGAGTACCACCCGACACGTCATTAAAGGTACTGTTTGCGGTTCAGTGGAGTGAGTACCACCCAACACGTCATTAAAGGTACTGTTTGCGGTTCAGTGGAGTGAGTACCACCCAACACGTCATTAAAGGTACTGTTTGCGGTTCAGTGGAGTGAGTACCACCCAACACGTCATTAAAGGTACTGTTTGCGGTTCAGTGGAGTGAGTACCACCCAACACGTCATTAAAGGTACTGTTTGCGGTTCAGTGGAGTGAGTACCACCCAACACGTCATTAAAGGTACTGTTTGCGGTTCAGTGGAGTGAGTACCACCCAGCACGTCATTAAAATGACTGTTTGAGGTCCAGTGGAGTGAGTACCACCCAGCACGTCATTAAAGGTACTGTTTGCGGTTCAGTGGAGTGAGTACCACCCAACACGTCATTAAAGGTACTGTTTGCGGTTCAGTGGAGTGAGTACCACCCGGCACGTCATTAAAGGTACTGTTTGCGGTTCAGTGGAGTGAGTACCACCCAGCACGTCATTAAAGGTACTGTTTGCGGTTCAGTGGAGTGAGTACCACCCGACACGTCATTAAAGGTACTGTTTGCGGTTCAGTGGAGTGAGTACCACCCAACACGTCATTAAAGGTACTGTTTGCGGTTCAGTGGAGTGAGTACCACCCAACACGTCATTAAAGGTACTGTTTGCGGTTCAGTGGAGTGAGTACCACCCGACACGTCATTAAAGGTACTGTTTGCGGTTCAGTGGAGTGAGTACCACCCAACACGTCATTAAAGGTACTGTTTGCGGTTCAGTGGAGTGAGTACCACCCAACACGTCATTAAAGGTACTGTTTGCGGTTCAGTGGAGTGAGTACCACCCAACACGTCATTAAAGGTACTGTTTGCGGTTCAGTGGAGTGAGTACCACCCAACACGTCATTAAAGGTACTGTTTGCGGTTCAGTGGAGTGAGTACCACCCAGCACGTCATTAAAATGACTGTTTGAGGTCCAGTGGACAAATAAATATGGCTGCCTACAGGAATCACTCGTAGTAAAAGTAAGGTGGGAGGGTCCAGTTCCTACCGGAAATTTGCAAAAACTTTGCATTGTTGGTCCTAAGAATTCATCACGCCATGCAGCTCTCGATGTGTTGGAGTCTTTTGATCAGTGTCTGCTGGAATGCGATGTCAAAAGCTGCCGAGAGGGCGAGGAGGATCAAAGCTGCTCTTTGTCCTCGGTTGAGGAGGGTTCGGATGTTGTCGGTGGCTGAGATCAGGGCGACCCCACCCCTGCTTCCAAGAATTGGAGAATACCCGATGGCTGATTGACCAAAACATTAACAGGCCTTGCCCTCTCATGGGACACGTGATATAGCCAAACCCTGTGAGGTCACCTTCTCTGTAATACAAGCATGGATGCCAGACTGGTGGGGGTCAGAACACCATCCCAAAATATTTATTAATTGCTAGAGGTAGCTATGTTAATAGTGTTGCCCATAAAAGTCATAGCAGCAAAACCGGTGATTAGTAAATTTGGGGTTAAAGCAGAGGCCCGATTCATGGAACTAACTGAAGACAATGGGCCCGATTCACAGAACTAACTTAAGACAAAATACTAAATGTACTGCTTTTGGTATTGACGGAAGTTAGGAGTTTGTCTTAAGTTTGTCTTAAGACAGACTTAAGACAGACTTAAGACAGCCTTAAGTTAGGAATTTGTCTTAAGTCTGTCTTAAGTCTGTCTTAAGACAAACTTAAGGCAAAATCCTAATATCTGTGAATACCAAAAGTAGTAAGTTTAGGATTTTGTCTTAAGTTAGTTCTGTGAATTGGGCCCAAAATCCTAAACTTACTACCATGTTGGTATTCACAGAAGGCACTTACTCATATTGGTATTCACAGAAGTCTAAATGCCTTCTGTGAATACCGAAAGTCTTAAAGTTACTTTAGGACTCCTAAATGCCTTCTGTGAATACTGAAAGTCTTAAAGTTAGGATTTTTCTCAGTTTAGGAGTAGTTAAGTTAGGACTCCTAACTTTAGGACTCCTAAACTGAGAAAAATCCTAACTTTAAGACTTTCGGTATTCACAGAAGGCAGTTAGGAGTCCTAAAGTTAGAACTCCTAACTTCTGTGAATACCAAAATGAATGAGTGCCTTCTGTGAATACCAAAATGAGTAAGTGCCTTCTGTGAATACCAAAATGAGTGAGTGCCTTCTGTGAATACCAAAATGGTAGTAAGTTTAGGATGTTGTCTTAAGTTAGTTCTGTGAATCGGGCCCCAGGTCTTTATTGTTAAAGAAGACACACCACCTATTTTTTAACAAAATGAGAAACATTTCCACCAGAGTAACACATTACCCACCCCATTCCAATACCAATAATAATGTGGAGTATTGGACTTCACCAATGCGGCATAATGGCAATTATACATGAAAAGATGAGTTGCTATAACTCACCAAAATTATCTACTTTAATATTATGCCAGGTTGGAAACAGGGTGACATATTGGAGAGTGTCTTGCTTATGTGTGTTATTTTGATAAAGGTTTAATATTTCTCAATAATTCCAGCCACCATCCTCTCATTTACAGGATTATGTCATTTTCGGAATGCTGGAAAACGGATCTATTCTATGCAGACATAAACTGGGAACAAAAATACCCATTCTTAGCAGAAATTATTATTTACAAGGGAGGGCCAATTAATGCATAAACACATTCTCATTTGCAGGATGTGTACCAGTATATTTTCACCAATTGTGTTTTACTAGTGTATTCTCATTGTTGAGAAAACCAAAGTTTATCATGAGACAAGTTTATCAGGAGAAAAGTTTATCAGGAGACAAGTTTATCATGAGACAAGTGTATCATGAGACAAGTTTATCATGAGACAAGTTTATCATGAGACAAGTTTATCATGAGACAAGTTTATCAGGAGACAAGTTTATCATGAGACAAGTTTATCATGAGACAAGTTTATCATGAGACAAGTTTATCAGGAGACAAGTTTATCAGGAGACAAGTTTATCAGGAGACAAGTTTATCATGAGACAAGTTTATCATGAGACAAGTTTATCATGAGACAAGTTTATCATGAGACAAGTTTATCAGGAGACAAGTTTATCATGAGACAAGTTTATCATGAGACAAGTTTATCATGAGACAAGTTTATCAGGAGACAAGTTTATCAGGAGACAAGTTTATCAGGAGACAAGTTTATCATGAGACAAGTTTATCATGCTGTCCTTGTTACGAAAGGCAGATACTGACTGCATAGTTTTAGCACATTGCAATTATGCTTTAATTGCGTAGTATTTATTGATATATAACAAGAAAGAAAAAGTTGCTTTATTGTCACTCCACGAGGACTTCAAAGTGATATCTTAATAACGTATTTACAATATGTAAATCGTCTTAATTTTCTAGGCAAATCGAAAAAATGAGAGATTTTAGGATCTGCCCCATTTGCTCTCGTGCACTAATGTCAGGCGACAACGAGGACAAACCCAGGATGACGAATATATCTACTTTTGCCTTTAGATTAATAGTTTAATAGCAGAAGAACAAACTTGAAACAAGGTAAAAAAAAACACTAAAATAAGGCTAAAACCGGAAAAGCCACAGTTGTAGGATTATAAAAATGTATATCACATGTGTTTATATGCATGAAACATATGGCTTAGAAGATACAGTACATATGTCGAAAAACATAGAACAGATTTTTCAAGGTTTTGCATTGCCCTTGCCCTTCGCGGGGGCACAGGGGTGATGCGAAATCTAAGTGACATTTAACACGCCCGTATGGCCCGGTTGCGTGGCCCTGCACGGCTTGATAAATTTAAGAGTAACTCAATGCAATGCAAATCGCTGAGATGCGTCTCTGTGCACCAAGGAGGCATGGGTGGAGCGTGTGTGCGTTCACACCTCCACCCACGGATTTTGGCACAGATTTAACATTAGTGGTAGACCTGGGAACCCCATTTGGGAAAATTGTGAGTCTAATGTTAAAATCATAGGTCTACTGTTGGCAGTGGCTTTTCAGCAAATCACCAAAAACTGGAAGGACTTTACTAAATGATCATTCCAGGCGTGGTTGTATGCAGTTTGTTATAACCATAGACTTGTCACTTCTTTTGTATACCCATTACACACGGCATCCAAGCGTACGCATTTATGGTCACCGGTCACGCTCTTTATTGACACTAGTGCAAGTCGCTCTTTACGTACGTCTCCTTCACAGCAAGCAGTAGCTAAACCTCCATGACATTGATCTAAATTATTATTGCATACTATATTTCATCTTGCATTATGTTATTTTCATTATCTTTGTACATTTCTTACATGATGCAATTTTGTTTAAATATTGATATTTCTTTAATCCCGCATAATAATTTATAAGGGTTTTTTTTTTCGTACTTTGAACCATTCTTGTTTCAATGGCTACACAGTTCTTATATTACATATCACGCATTTATCATATGATATTTTTATTTTCTGTGTATTGTTGACATATAACTTACAATACAATTTCTTTGGAACTAAAAAAAATGCTCTGCCTCCGCAGGGGAGGTGTAACGAGGAGGAATACCTTTATTCTCCTGATTCTTTTTCTTCAGTTAGGTGCCCCTTCCTGCACAAAAACAATCATTCCTGCAAAGCAGACACCCTTGCACCATGAGGCACGGGTGCCTGCTTTGGCACCAGCAGCCAAAAGTGCAACAGTGCAAGGGAAAGGATGAGAATGCGCTGTAAAATGCTAAATACAGTGCATTTCTGTCCTTTCACGCAGCGCAGCAAGTTGGCTGGCTGTACTGCGCTGCGTGAAATAAAGATAAATAAAGGCCCACGTCTAGAAGTCTACTTTTGATGATAGAGAGGAAGTGTGTGTGTGTGTGTGTGCGGGTGAGTGTCCGTGTGCGTGTGTGCGTGGGTGTGTGTGCATATATGTATGTGTATATAGGAATCTGTGTATGTGTGGGTGAGTGCCCGTGGGTGTGTGTGCATATATAGGCATGTGTGTGTCTGTGTGTGTATTTATGTGTGTGTGTGTATGCGTGTGTATGCGTGTGTCCATGAGTGTGCATGTGTCTGTGTGTGAGTGCTTGTGTGCATGTGTGTGTGTGTGTGTGCACGCGTGTGTGTGTCTGCGTGTCTGTCACAATAGCAGTTAGAAGGGCTGGAAGTCAGGGTTCAGGCTGTTGTTACCCGGCATCCTTTAGTCCGTTGCAGTTGAAATTCTGACTCAAACCCCCCCAAAATGAATAATTAATATTAAACAATCAGAGTAAGGGCATGGAAATAGATGGGTGCTTCTTCGACAACAGCAAAGTGTGTTAAGCGGAGAGCAGACCCCAGACCTGCTCCTCCCTCACTTCTCACCGTGCAGCATCAAGGGGGGGCTCAGCCAATCAGCACTCGGGCGGATACCAGGGATGAGGGGATTCTGGCTTCAATGAGCACATAGAGTGGGGGATAGGAAAGAGAGTCTTTTTGATTGCATTTATATAGTGATTTTATGCAATGATTAACCACATGGGTGCTCATGACGAGCTGAGCTCGTAATACCGGCCGCAAAGCTCTCACGCGGGGCTAATTCCCCCGCTGTGCGAGCGTTCCACAGAAACGGGTGTGGCCATGACGAGCGTCATGAGCACACGGCCACCGTGGCTCACGACGAGCTGAGCTCGTAATAACGGCCGCAAAGCTCTCACGCGGGGCTAATTCCCCCGCTGTGCGAGCGTTCCACAGAAACGGCTGTGGCCATGACGAGCGTCCTGAGCACATAGCCACCGTGGCTCACGACGAGCTGAGCTCGTCACGAGGCACAGGGTACGCTGTGCACGCCCCCTCTCCCTCCAGCACAGCAGGGGAATTACCCCCACTGTGAAGGGGTAAATAAAGCTATTTATAAAAGAAATGCAGAGAAAGGTCCCACAGTGTAAAGAAGTAGTTGATTCACACCTGGGTCTTTGAGGACAATATAGGGGCGGGAATGAACCGCGAAAGATGGACAAGTGTCTGAGAGAAAGAGATACACCTGGATTCTGAAAATAAATAATTAAATAACGGAGGAACCAGAAGGCACTGGAGAAGGGAGCTGGGAGACTGGAGAGTCAGGTCTGAAAAGAGCCTGATTAGTAGAGAGGAAAGAGACACAGAAAGGAAAAAAGTGGCTCATGAGGAAGATATTTTATTACTTTTTTTTTGCACTTTTATCTACCCCAAACTCAACCCAAAGGCGTGAGAGCAACAGTTGCATTACGGAGAGACACATACATTTTTTTAAGGCATGGGGAGATTAAGTGATTTGCCCAGACTCACAAGATGCTCTAGACTCCCGCCAGACTCGAACCGGCTGCTCTAGGGCCATATTACCAAGGTGAAGTATCGCCGCTTTTTCGGCGAATTGTGCCGAGAAAGCGGCGATACTGCCAGCGCCCTATTAACAAGGGCATGCTAACGCCTGCCTCAAGCCCACTTTGCATGTCAGCGAGAAACATCGCTAATGACATGCAAAGTGGGCGTTCCCACGTCCAACGACATGTAAAATGTGGTTGGAGGTGGTAACACCCTATTACCAAGGCAGATGTTGGGAGAAGGAGACCTGCGATAAACTCGTTTATCGCCAGTCTCCCAACGCCTGCTCCGACCAGGCGTTAGGCATTGATAACATGGGGGTGTGGATCATAACGCTAAATCCACCCCCCCACATTATCAAGGCACACATTAGCGCGTGACAACAACGCTTGTTTTCACGCGCTAATGTTCCCTATCGCCGGATTTAATATCGCCTATGTGTTGCACGTTGATAATGACGCGCTAACCCGGCGATAAAATCCGGCGATAGCCGGCGATAGGGAAATGTGGAATGTGCGTTTTTTAACGCACATCTTGGTAATATGTCCCAAAGTTTATACATTAAACTGAAAAGTGAGTTTTCCGCCTCATTCTGTTACATCCGCTGAGACATGTTTCACTTGAGTCAAAGTCACTCTCTGAGCTTCATCAAGGCTGAAATTCCACTAAAACCAGTCATTACAAACAAACAGCATGAGAGAATAGCAAAAAAGAGGGAAAGAAACCAGGCCATGCATCTTGTTGTGCTTAATGAGGTTAATTAATTCTGATTCATTCGGAGTGCTGGGGGAGAGGGGCCTGTCCTGTGTCATCCCATGCTTTCCTGCACACGTTTCACATCCATAATGCAGTGAGCTCCTGCTGGTGGCTGTGTGGATGAAAAGGCCAGGAGGCTCAGGAGAGGAGATGCAGCTGGTCGCCTATGGACGTTGCATTATTCATGCGCCGCGTGGCTGTGATTTACATGATGTAACCAGCTACATCCCTTGGCCAGAATCCATCCAGGGTCTGAGGACACTTGTACATGGTATTTGTGAATCTCTTCCAGACGAAACAGCCATGATCTCCTCCTCCCCCCTCAGGCTTGCCGTACTCAGCGTCGGGTCAAGCTATCGGGTGATTAGCCGCACTCTACAAATTCACATAACATATATCTGGAGCCACCAGACATGAAAACATAAAACCGCTGTTGGAACAGCTGCAAGAGCAGGACAGAAGGATACCTCTGTTATGGTGGAGAATAAGGCTAAATGCAGATCCCGTTTTAAGCTCTCAAATCGCACCACCATGTGGGGGAACACGTGTGGAGTGTAAGACCGACAGCAAGCAGGGTGATGGGCAGATGTAACCCGTTTGTTGCTTCGAACGTTCTGTGCCAGTGCTGAACGTTCGAAGAAATGGGTGCGGCCGTGTCGGCCAATGGACGTGCGCAGCACTACCAAGGTAGTGCTCGCAACGACCGTTGGCCGACGGCAGCAGCCAACGGGTTAATGGTCACGGGTTTGTGTTTGCGTTGCCTCTTTTTTACCCTGCTCGCGTAGCTTTGTTGTTCCTCTGCCCCAGGGGTGTAGCTTCAGGGGAGGGGTGCATGGGGTGGAAACCCCCCAATATTTACAGTCCGTCGGGTAGCATGCCACAGCTGACTGGCTGGTCGGCTCACCCCATAAATGGACTCTTCCCTTGGCTTTAAAGAAGGAAGCTGTGGCAAGGCTGAGGATAGGATGCATCTGTGATTTGAAACACAGACTGGGCAGGAAAGTGCCCTTGACGCGGACTCAACCCAGTGCACGACACAGAACCATGGCTGAGGGCAAGACTCCTGTGTATGATGGGGACAAGTATTCTGATATAACTTGTGTATTTATCTATGCATCTTCCCTGGTGCCCGGTCCATGCTGCTCAGCCAGTGTGGATGTGCTGCGTGGGATGTTGGAGTGGTGATGATGGAATGGAATGTTTAGGTGCCGGTGAGGCGTGTCAACTGGAGTATGGGCTGAGCAGCAGGGAGGCAGCTCCTGGCGGGGCTGTTCTAGGGGCTAAACCAAGAGCCTACTATGAATATTCTAACCTGCAACTAAGAAAAATAAATAACCTTAAGTATTTGATAGCGGAGGGATAAAATGTACTATTTCCACTCCAGTCAATGCAACTGTAGGGAAAATGTTGGATTGCGGAAAGAAAAAATGTAATATCCCAACTGCCGTTAGTACTACATAAGAAACAAACAAATTCTCTGCAAAACAATTGAATATTTGCAAAAACTAAATACAAAATTAAAATATAAATATTTAGTACAAAATCAAATATATTTCATATAACATAAATTAAAAAAAAGATATAATAATGTTAAAAACATATCATAAATATTTGCAAACATTATTAAAATTTGGTTCCCAAAATAATTGTATTTAATAATTATTTATTTGCAAAAAAATATTAAATAACTTATATTTTAGTTACTTCCACCTGTACACCTACAAACCTTACAAGCATCACATAAAACCTAATTTTAAATAACAATTATTTACACTATGAGCATAAATAATTATCAAAAAACGAATTATCAATAAATACAAATTAAATATTATTTTATTCAATGTAATGTATGTTCCACAATATACCACCACAAAATATTCAGCAAACTAATTACACAATTAACTTAATACATTTTAAATGTAATAACTATTATCAATGAAAAAATTAAGTATAACCTAATTAAAATATAAATTTTCTTCCAACCATATACCCAACAAAACCCAAACCCACATATCAGTTGAAAAATGTTAATTACACAATTAACATTATTAATTATAAATTAAATAATAATTATTAAATAAACATAAAATATAAATTACTTAGAAGTAAATTACTTCCCACCATGTACCCCTATACCCCACAACCAACACCTAATAAAAAAATATACACAATTAATATAGTACATATCAAATAAATAATTAACATTCATTAACACTTAACTATCAATTAATTGAATTAAATTGAATTCTAGCCCATACCCCTATAAACCCCACATCCCACACATTTTTTTAATGTTGTTGTTTTTATTTCACTATTAACATAATTCATTAGTAATTAAATAAATAGTATTAATTAAAAAGTAATCATTAAGTTATTATAATGAAATTACTTTCAACTCTGTGCCCCTAAAAACGCACAACCTTGTATGGTTCCTAACATAACAAAAATGACCTAAATTTAATTTAATTTACAAATATATTAAAAATCATAAATAATAATTATACAAAACCATAAAATCATATACATTTAAAATATATACCAAAATACATAACAATAATTAAAAACAAAATTAAAGCCAACTATCATTATGTAAAATCGATATCACCTTAAAATCAATATACTTGTCAACGATATTCTTGCTGACGATATTTCCATGTCAAAATATTTTGACTCGATATTTTTGCAAGTCAATATTTTTTACTTGATATTTTGTTTCAGCACCTTTCGTGTGTTTACTTAGGCAACTGCCAACCTCACTGAGTGTGTATGCACAGGAGTCTGGTTTTGACCTCATGGTTACAGGTTACTCAACCTTTCAGCCTTCTAAGATCAGTAAAATGAGTACCATTGAGCTGAGTTTAAGTAAATGTGTTACTTAGAGGCAGGATGTCACATACAGTGAGCAGGTGCTTTCACAAATATATATTTCATGTGTGCATATCAGTATGAGTGTGCAGACACATGTGTGTGCCTGCATGCGTGTGCACTTGATAGTCGGAGTTTCTGTGTGTCACATTGACTCGAGCACCTCCCAGCAGTTTAGAACTGAAGTAATTGGCAAAAGAACTAGTTGGTCAGTCATGAAAAGCTAAATCTACGCCATACTACTGTATTCAACTTCAGTGTGCGCTGCTCCACTGTATGGACTCCACTCTACGCCACTGCGCTCTATGTCATTATAGTGTGCGCCGCTCCACTGTATGTAACTCCATTCTACGCCACTCCTCTCTATATCACTCCAGTGTGCACCGCTCCACTGTATGTGACTCCACTCTACGCCACTGCGCTCTATGTCATTATAGTGTGCGCCGCTCCACTGTATGTAACTCCATTCTACGCCACTCCTCTCTATATCACTCCAGTGTGCGTCGCTCCACTGTATGTGACTCCACTCTACGCCACTCCGCTCTATATCACTCCAGTGTGCGCTGCTCCACTGTATGGACTCCACTCTACGCCACTGCGCTCTATGTCATTATAGTGTGCGCCGCTCCACTGTATGTAACTCCATTCTACGCCACTCCTCTCTATATCACTCCAGTGTGCGCCGCTCCACTGTATGTGACTCCACTCTACGCCACTCCGCTCTATATCACTCCAGTGTACGCCGCTCCACTGTATGTGACTCCACTCTACGCCACTCCGCTCTATATCACTCCAGTGTACGCCGCTCCACTGTATGTGACTCCACTCTACACCACTCCGCTCTATATCACTCCAGTGTGCACTGCTCCACTGTATAAAACTCCACTCTACACCACTCCGCTCTATATCACTCCAGTGTGCGCCGCTCCACTGTATGTGACTCCACTCTACGCCACTCCGCTCTATGTCATTATAGTCTGCACCGCTCCACTGTATAAAACTCCACTCTACAACTCTCCGCTCTATATCACTCCAGTGTGAGCCGCTCCACTGTATATGACTCCACTCTACGCCACTCCGCTCTATGTCATTATAGTCTGCGCCGCTCCACTGTATATAAATCCACTCTACGCCACTCCGCTCTATATCACTCCAGTGTGCGCCGCTCCCTGTATGTAACTCCACTCTATGCCACTGCGCTCTATATCACTCCAGTGTACGCCGCTCCACTGTGTGTAACTCCACTCTACGCCACTCCTCTCTGTAATACTCCAGTGTGCACCGCTCCACTGTATGTGACTCCACTCTACGCCATTCCGCTCTATGTCATTATAGTCTGCGCCGCTCCACTGTATGTGACTCCACTCTACGCCACTCCGCTCTATATCACTCCAGTGTGCGCCGCTCCACTGTATGTAACTCCACTCTACGCCACTCCGCTCTATATCACTCCAGTGTGCACCGCTCCACTGTATGTAACTCCACTCTACGCCACTCCTCTCTGTAATACTCCAGTGTGCACCGCTCCACTGTATGTGACTCCACTCTACGCCATTCCGCTCTATGTCATTATAGTCTGCGCCGCTCCACTGTATGTGACTCCACTCTACGCCACTCCGCTCTATATCACTCCAGTGTGCGCCGCTCCCTGTATGTAACTCCACTCTATGCCACTGCGCTCTATATCACTCCAGTGTACGCCGCTCCACTGTGTGTAACTCCACTCTACGCCACTCCTCTCTGTAATACTCCAGTGTGCACCGCTCCACTGTATGTGACTCCACTCTACGCCATTCCGCTCTATGTCATTATAGTCTGCGCCGCTCCACTGTATGTGACTCCACTCTACGCCACTCCGCTCTATATCACTCCAGTGTGCGCCGCTCCACTGTATGTGACTCCACTCTACGCCACTCCTCTCTATATCACTCCAGTGAGCGCCGCTCCACTGTATGTGACTCCACTCTATGCCACTGCGCTCTATGTCATTATAGTGTGCGCCGGTCCAACGTATGTAACTCCACTCTAAGCCACTCCGCTCTATATCACTCCAGTGTGCGCCGCTCCACTGTATGTGACTCCACTCTATGCCACTGCGCTCTATGTCATTATAGTGTGCACCGGTCCAACGTATGTAACTCCACTCTAAGCCACTCCGCTCTATATCACTCCAGTGAGCGCCGCTCCACTGTATGTGACTCCACTCTATGCCACTGCGCTCTATATCACTCCAGTGTGCGCCACTCCACTGTATGTGACTCCACTCTACGCCACTCCGCTCTATGTCATTATAGTGTGCGCCGGTCCAACGTATGTAACTCCACTCTAAGCCACTCCGCTCTATATCACTCCAGTGTGCACTGCTCCAATGTATGTGATGCCACTCTTCGCCACTCCCCCACCAAGTGCGCCTTTGGTCCCTCTGCTTTGGTCCCTCTGTCCATTCCCCAATCTGCCTCTGGTCCACCTGTCCACTCCCCCTCAGCAGCGTGCCTCTGTTCCACCTGTCCACTCCCCCTCAGCAGCGTGCCTCTGGTCCGTCTGTCCACTCCCCACTCCGCAGCGCACCTCTGGTAGTGCTTAGCAGCGCGAGAGTCTCACGCCCCCTGCTCCCTCCACCATGCTGCCTGCTGGCATCTCATTAAAGCATTATTTACGGCGCCAGCGCGTGCTCCGAAGCAGGCCCTGTTTGCTGATTCCATTTTGCAGGCTCAAGTGGTAGCTGCTGAGTGGGTCTTTGTAGAAGGGAACCCATTACAGCTAATTGGAAGGAGACATCTGTATAATGTGATTTAACATCCGGTGCAAGCACGACCTATGAACCCACAACAAAGGAGTCCTCGTGAAGTCTGTCATTCAAACAGCGCTGGGTCACGCCCCTTCGGTGTGCGGTTCTACGTGCTTCACGCACGCCATCGACTTCAGGATGCTCACTGTATGGACACCGGAGGGAGAAATCCAGCAGCATAGCCCATCGATGCCTTATCAAATCAGGGATCCTGATGCAGCGCTACTCCAAAAATAATCTCTGAAACCATATCACTTATCCCTGAAACACCAGAACATACATTCACTCACCAGTGGGGCCCATACCACTGTGAGTTTCGTACACACAATCTCTACCTTACTCTAGGGATCAGTGAATCTCAATGGAGAGCTGCTGTATCATAGCGAGATGTCTAAATCAACTAAACATTTATATTATATACATCTGCAGTTTTTGCGAGTTTACCATGGTTTTATCATCAGAAAATATACATTTAGAAATATCGTCATAAGGGTCGATGGGTCTGCAAGTAAAAAATTAGGCGTAGGAAAACTCAAGACCAGCTTTCATTTTCCATTTTTCAAATTTTATTAAAGCAATTTTAACATGTCTAAAAGTCTCTTTTCTTTATTTATTTATTTAATCTTCAAATGACATTTAAAATGAAAGCTTAGTTCAAGACAGTTAATTTCATTCAGTTTAGAACATTTCAGAAATAACGTTAACATTTAAGTTCAGAACGCAAGTATTAGCAAAAGACAAATAGTTCCCAAAGTCCATTCTCCTAACTCCCTAACTAAAGTCCCTCACTATAGTGCCATTCCTGCAAAGAAAAATCCATAAGTCAGAAAGAAGAATCTTACATCACAGGAACATCAGCAATCCAGCAGCATCTCTGAAATTCAGAAGAAGTTTTTTACCTGGTAAAATCAGCACGTTTTATACCTTTTTCACTAGCTCTATCTACCTAAAAGAGTAACTTTTAGAGAAAAGTAGGGTCCTCATTGGTCAGTTCAGGGGGTGGATGAGCATAACCTCATCTCCACATTGTACATTTTCTTCCTGTCAGGGGTTTTTAATGCCCCCATTGTCTTTCATAGTCCGGCCTAGTCGAGTTTCCTTAATTTGCAACTTCAAGTAAAGTTCCCACGTTGAGAACCATTGCTCTCATCATTTGGCAGCCATCTAGACCTCCAGGCCACAGCTGCCTTGAACCGCCTTCCGTACAGGCCCAAGCAACTTGCATTCATTCTCATCTCTTCGGCTGCGCATGCGCTCTGCCTTTGGCTGTCACAGTAAACCAGTGACTCCATTTTGTCACAGGCCTCTCGAGTCAGAATGGGAACTATCATAGAAACAAACACAAATAAACGTTAGTTTTAAGAAAAATAGCTTTTCTGTTTACCTCCCCCCTTACTAAGGTTTTCCCTATTAGTAATTACCTAGCAAATAAGCGACACTTATGCGTAATATACTCACTTAGGTCCAATCTTCTGGCCACAAATACATAGACAAGAGCACATTTATGCTTCATTCCGTTATATCAATGCAGCATATTAGTACAGGACACGACAAAATTACATAGTTAGTCAGTTATAATTGCAACAAAAGCAGAGATTATTTCCCACGTGGATGTGTATATCCAAGTTTTTATTCTAGGTTGATTAGTCTCATGCACCACTCCATTAGTTTCATATTACATGTTATCGAAGTGTGATTTCGCAAGGGTTACACAAAATTTTGTTTCTCCACCTTGCTCCATCAACATCCTACGTCATTACACGTTTGACTCCATTGATATTGGGTAACAGCTAATTGGCTGAATGTTATGCACTTTGTTTCCCATTGGTGGTTTCCTCTCCCTGGTTGGCTCTGTGTTAGCACTTTTCCTATAGGTTCTAGGCCTGAGATGGTCAGTTGTGTGTTTGGACTTGGGTTCCCATTGGTTGTAGTCTTTAGCCGCTTTCAGTTTGATAGCCCTTGGGTTCCCATTGGCTGTTGCCCCTAGGTGGTTGGCTGGGTGTTAACACTTGTTTTCCCATTGCTGGTAGCCCCTTGGTGGTTGGCTGTGTGTTAACACTTGTTTTCCCATTGGTGGTAGCCCCTAGGTGGTTGGCATTGTGTTAGCACTTGTTTTCCCATTGGCTTTAGCCCCCAGGTGCTTGGCTGGGTGTTAACACTTGTTTTCCCATTGGTGGCAGCCCCTTGGTGGTTGGCTGTGTGTTAACACTTGTTTTCCCATAGGTGGTAGCCCCTAGGTGGTGGCTGTGTGTTAACACTTGTTTTCCATTGTTTGTAGCCCCTAGTTGGTTGGCTGGGTGTTAACACTTGTTTTCCCATTGGTGGACCCCCTAGATGGTTGGCTTTGGGGTGGCACTTGGGTTTCCGTTGGCTGTTGCTCCTAGGTGGTTGATTTCTTGTTAGGACTCGGTTTCCCACTGGTTGCTGCTCTTGGGTGGGTGGCCATGTTAGCACTTGAGTTATTATTTGAGGTGTGTCCTGCAGACATGACTATCTGTATGTGTCATGTTTGTTTTCAGGTTGATTGTATTTGCTGGTTGACTCCAGGTTTTACACTTGGTTTGCCTTTATTCGTGCTCAGTATTGAATATGTTTAGTGTTTGGTTTCCCTCTGGTCTGGTTTTGCATGTGAACTGGCACATGTCGCTTTATAAAATAGTGATTTTCCATAGGCATTTCACAGGATGCTAGGGCTGTTGATTTTCCATAGGCATTTCACAGGATGCCAGGGCTGTTGATTTTCCATAGGTGGTTGCTGTGCGTCATTGTTGTTCATATCCCAACAGTGATTTGTCATTAGTTGTTGGTGTTGAATTCCCTTTGGTGGTTGGAGGCGGTCGTTGTGTCATTGCTGGTTATACCCCAGTGTTGGTGTTCCGTGGGTAGCTTACCATTTGGTGTTGCTGTTTATTTGTCGATAGGAGTGTGCACGCGTCCCTCGCTGTACGTACTTGTGCCTGAGTTGGCTTCTGTCGTATTCTATACATCTACAAGGGGGTGTATGTTGGTCTTGCTCCATGGTTCTTAGCCTAGGCAGCCTGTTGCCTGTAAGTTCTTTTCCCTCCGTGAGGCAGTCATGAGAGGTCTGTATGTTGTCTGTTGGTTGTTTTCTTGTACTTGCGTTGAGCAGGCTGCTGTCCTTAAATTCCACTCACGGTTCTGTGCATTTAATGTTACATACACTGCTGTAAGCATGTTTTTTTTATAACTTGGCTTCAATGTATCATGTTGCACATGTGTGCAGTCAAAGTGGGAATACAAAATGTATTCGTCATACTCCATTCAGCATGACATCTTTTAAAAAAAAAAAATTTTACTTTTTTTTATTTTCTTATTTTGAAGGTTTTGTATAGCGCAAACAAGACCCTTGCGGATATCAGAGTGCTTTACAGGCAATTGTGAGTAAACGAGACAGGAATTGCAAAAATATAGATTTGCATAAAACAGATATAGTAAACTAGTACAAATTAACAAATAAAAGCACAGATACATCAATAGCTCAGGTGAATTTGGCCATAAGAATAGATTTCACTTCTTTTTTGAATGATGCCGTGGAAGGGCTCCGTCTTGTTTCTGGGGGCAAGGCATTCCTAATCCTGGGAGCCATTCCTGAGAAGGTCCGATTGCAAGTTTTCTTCTTACAAATCGTTGTGGTTTCAATAGTAGATTGTTTGAGCTCCTGTTGAATCTGATACCACACGAGAGCAGCAGTCTGTCAGCTACGTAACCAGGCGTTTTGTGATGTAGTGCCTTGTGTGTCATACAGGCGATTTTCAAGTGGATTGTCGCCTCGAAAGGTAGCCATTTGAGGGCTTGCAGGTTGGGGGAGATGTGATAGTTTCATTTGGAGCCTGTGATGAGTCTAGCAGCTGAGTTGTTTGAAGCTCTTAGAGGGGCCGTCATAGCTCTTGGAAGGCTGCAGGGAGCGACACTCCCATAGTCCACTCTAGGGATTACTAGCGCTTGAACTGCCTGTTTGAAGTCATTTGCGGCCAGGAAGGGTTTGAGTTTTCTCAGGATGTTCATCTGAAAATGTGCTCTTTTTGTGGAGGCGCTGATGTATTTCTGCATGTTTAGCTTATTGTCTAGAATTATTCCCAGCGATTTCGCTGAGTCGATAAAGAGGGGTTGACCGTTGAGTGCTGTTAGGTGTTCCAACCACTCAAGGTTAATGGTCGATTGGTTGGGGGGGGCAATTAAGAGGAATTTGGTTTTGAGGGTATTTAGTTTCAGGTGTTTTTTGGCCAGCCAGATCTCTGTTTGTTGGAGCGTTGCATTGAGAGACTTGATGTCTTCAAGTGAGTGGATCTTTATGTAAAGTTGTGTGTCATCTGCATACATTTGATAATAGATGTTTGAGGACCTAAGAAGTTCGATGAGTGGTTCCATAAAAAGGGTCAAAAGTGTAGGTGCGAGGGATGATCCTTGCGGTACTCCCAGGGTGACTGGAGTGGGCTTGGATAATGATTGATTGATCCTGAATCTTTATGTTCTATCTCGAAGGAAGGAGGAGAACCAATCAAGACAGAACTGGACAGACCCATTCTGTGCTTCAGGAGATCAAGCAGGTTGTCGTGTTTGACGGTGTCGAAGGCAGAGGATAGGTCTAGTAAGATTAACAGATCTGCTTTGTTTTGGTCCAGGATTTTTAATGCGTCATCTATTATGTGGGTCATGGCTGATTCAGTGCTGTGTCCTGACTGAAATCCCGATTGGAATTGATCGAGCAAGCTGAATTGATCTACGTGGTTGCCAGGCTGTGTATGAACACATTTGTCTTGCAGTTTGGCCAGTTTGGGGGTGTTGGATATAGGGCAATAGTTGTGGGTACGCCGACGGCTTCTTTAGGATTGGGCATACCTGTCCTGTTTTGAGGATTTCAGGGATGGTTCCTTGAAGGAGCGAGGTGTTTATCATCTTGGTCCATAGGGGCAATATCATAGGAATGAAGTCTCTTAAGTAGTTTGCTGGAAGATGGTCTGAGTAATGGTTGGAGGGATTCAGGGCTGTGAGTGTGTTCAAAATAGTTTCTTCCCTGTAGGTATTGAAGGAGGACCAGGAGGCGTTGCTTTCTAGGTCGAACTTTGCGGAGCATAAGAGAGGGGCCCCTAGTGGGGGCAATGAAGTGACAATGGGCCCGATTCACGGAACTGACTTAACACAAAATCCTAAACTTGCTACTTTTGGTATTCACAGAAGTTAGGATTTTGTCTTAAGACAAACTTAAGACAGACTTAAGACAGAGTTAAGTTGGGATTTTGTCTTGGTTTGTCTTAAGTTTGTCTTAAGTCTGTCTTAAGTCTGTCTTAAGACAAAATCCTAACTTCTGTGAATACCAAAAGTAGTAAGTTTAGGATTTTGTCTTAAGTTAGTTCTGTGAATCGGGCCCATTGTGAGTAACTGTATGCGCTAATAGGTCGTTGCCCAGTTCTGACTTCATGTTTTCAGTCTTCCTATTGAAGTAGGAGGCAAATTCCTCGCAGTTGGGTAATATGTCTGTGTTAGCTTGGGGGCGGTGCGTGACACCCTTAGATTGGGATTTGATTAGATCGAATAGCTTTTTAGGACGATTCTTGGCTTGATCTAATTGCTTACTGAAGATGTCTGCTTTTGATCTTCTTATCTTTCTGTAATAGGAATTTCTAGTGCTTCTTAGTAACTTGAGATGGTCAGAGGATGGTGCCGATCTCCATCGTCGTTCCATTACTCTTAATGAACGTCTTTCTTCGTTTAGCCTACCATCATACCAGGGTTTTGAGTCTTTTGTGGTGACTCTTTTCAAATGTAAAGGGGCTAAGTTGTCTAATACCATGTTCATGGAGGGGAAATAATGGTTAGTCAGATCTTGTACATCGGATAGACCTTTCGGTGGAAGCATGAAGTTAGAACTGGAGATCACGAGCAGGTTGGGATCTACATTATTTAAGTTTCTCTTCCAGATTTTATTTCTCGGGTTGGACAGAGAGTGTTTTAACTGATTCATTGATGTAGAATGTGATGATGTGGTGGTCCGACCAGTCACATGGGAGGATCGATTCCAGTTGGGTGCAGCCCGCTTTGGAGATTACAAGATCAAGGGTTTAGCCTTTATCATGAGTGGGGCTGTCAAGGTTTGGGAGAGGTCAATGTCTGAGAGGAACGCTTTGAGGCTATTTACCCCTGGGCCGTCAAAGTCATTCCAGTGGAGGTTGAAATCTCCAAGGAATATTTGATTGTTTTTAAGGTTGGGGGGTATTTAATGGGACAAGTGTGTCCTGTAGTGCAATATAGGAGATAGACTAACATATATATGCACCATTATAAATGAAATGTACAGTGGACGACATTCCATGTAAGGGTTTTACCATATGATGCCCTTTAGAAGTTGCCCATATGTATGAATGACTGACCGTCTCTCTGTGTTCAGTGTGTGGTTGGCCTCGCATGGTTCTCCCCTGGTGATGGATGGCATGGTGGAGTTAGGGAGGTGATGGTTCGCTGTACATAGGTTTAAAGTCCCACTGGTGGCTCGTCGTATACGGACCGTAAGCGGGGGACATTTTATTAATGAGATTCCATAGATAGAAAACTATATGCTTGCTATTGACGTCATTGCATAGGTGGCACACTGAGTCTAAACCACATTTTTTCCGTTCAGCAGGAGGTTTTCTTGGGGTGCTTTCTATAGGAGGTTGTCCTGCCTTTCCAGTGGTGCTCAGAAACATTTTCTTGGGGGCCAATTTATAATCGGATAGTGCCCAAGGCCTCATGGATGCCCTGGTTGGAGTTCCCGAGCAGACAGAGTAAGGTGTGGATTATGGGGATGGAAAGCACACCTTTTCCAAACATTTCTAGAAAATGATTTACTTCAAATCTTTTTTGGACATTTTTCATTGTGTTAGGTGTAGGTAATAAGATAAAAAAAATAGATACAGACTATTGTGTTCATTTTAACTACCTGCCTCAGCCCTTACCCAGACTCACTGACCCTGCCCCACAGTTTCTGTACCTCTTTTTATGCTCCTGGGCTTTCCCCTCAAGCTGAGCAAGGGGGGGGGGGCTATGAGCAGGAATGCCTTGCTGAAAGTATAAGGTGAACTGGCTGTATAAACAAACCCCAGAACCAGAAAACCACAAACAACAACGTTACAACATCGTTTTTCTAGCTTTTCTGATTTTGGGCTTTGTTTCTAGAGTCATTTCAGCTTGTTCTGTGAGCAGGGCAGCCTTGCTCGTAAAACAAGGTGAACTAACTTTAGAAACAACGCCCAGACGCTAAAAATGATAGTGGTTGGCTAGCAGTATTAATCAGATAACAAGCAGTACCTCCTCCAGCGTCGCCCCCACGCCAGCAAATGCAAACTTGAAAAATTAAATTAAAAAAAAACAGGTTTATTATCATTTTGTGTCCTTCGCGGAGCCGAGTCTTGGGGGCGGGGCCATCCTGACCCCAGTCCTGCAGAAAGCATGGAGGTGGAGTGGTAAGCACGGCTTCTAGTGGGCATGACGGTATGGCCGGCAGTCCTAGGACGACCAAACCGACATGCGCACTGAGATCTCTCCAACCTGAGCTGCGTTGCTGGGTGGAGGACAGCAGGCACAGGCTCCCAGTCCCTCTGGGAGCGCAAACCATCCCGCTCAGGCTAATCCCAGCGCTTCTCTCATGCTGGGTAATAGCATTGCCAACATGAGAGCAGTGTCTGGGTTGGCCATGGGGGAGTCTGGGAGCCTCAGTCTGTGCACTCGCAGTAGAGCCAGAGAAGTAGAAGCGCGACAAGGTGGCGGGTGACAGGTAATTTTCTTTTTTTTTTTGTTGTTATTGTCCTCTCGCGCTGCTCACCACTTTTCTCAGCCACTACTGCGAATAACTGTCCCTGTGCAGCATTCTCTGCTGGACCCAGGGGTCTCATAGAGAGAGCTACTGATCCGCATGGACAGATCCGGCGGGTCGCTAGCGGCCCACGGGCCGTACTTTGAGTACCACTGGTTTAGATGGTAAGGGAGAAACGCCACGTAATTGTGGGGTGTTTGGAATCTTCTGTTGGTTGGAATTGTTCTCTGACCCCTTCCTGGACTGACCAGCAGGATGGAGTGGACAGAGGCCCCGCCTCCTGAGCTGAAGAGAGTCCAGGACAAGGAGCAGCTCAGCTCAGCGGTGTGAAACCACAGGTCCTGGAAGTAGTAGGGGTGCAGGGGTGCTGCAGCACCCCTGAAATACCCACACTGGAGCTCAGAAGGTGAACGAGCAGTAAAGATACCTTTACATTTTCTTATTTATCTGATCATAATTGCTGTGTTCAGAGCCAAGTTCAAATGGCAGGCCAAGTTCTTTTCACTAACTGCTGCTTCTTCTTTTAAGGTGAAGATTGGTGTTTACTTTTATTTTCTTTCTCTGAATGGAAAGTGAGAGGATTTTGTTGAGTTCACTCTGTGACACTCTTGCTGATAGGCAGGGAGTGTGAAGGGGAGGCTGAAGATGTCCTTTTTATAACACAACATCAACATTTAAATACCAGCAAATGAATTAGCATCCAGGGAAGCACACACGAAGCACATTTTTAGTGACTCTAAAGTTTGATGAAAACAAAGAATTTAATAGAATGAAAACAAATCAAGGCACTTAACTTGGTAATGCACAAAAGATGAATAGTTTTTTAAATCCAATTTCCACACATTATCGATTGTTTGTTACATAGTTTTTTCAGTAAAATTAAATGTCTGTGCGAATTCATTGGCCATTCCAAGGGAGAGTGTGCTGCCTGTAAATGAGTGGCTACCACAGCATGCTTTAGTAATATATTTGTAACAATGGGCCCGATTCACAGAACTAACTTAAGACAAAATCCTAAACTTACTACTTTTGGTATTCACAGAAGTTAGGATTTTGTCTTAAGTTTGTCTTAAGTCTGTCTTAAGTCTGTTTTAAGACAAAATCCTAACTTCTGTGAATACCAAAAGTAATAAGTTTAGGATTTTGTGGGCCCATAGTGCTCTAAAATGTGCCACCAGTTACATCCCACACCCTTACCACTCTCCCGCTGAATGGGGGGGGGTCACTCGCTACACTAGTACTTTGTGTGACGCGTGGATTTCTCCCTTTCCCTAGGACTGCAGGGATGAGATATTGCGACTGCGAAAATTGTTCTAGCCCCACTGAATGAAAATTTGAGAGCACAACTGAATATCACACATAGAGCATTGATAAAGAACAACTGTCTCCAACTCAACGCAAAGAAAACAGAGATCATGATCGTTGGTAGGAGGGCGGAACTTTGGGGGGACAAGTGGTGGCCCGCTGAACTGGGGCCGGTCCCCTGCCCGGTCACTGAACTGAAGAACTTGGGAGTATGGATGGACCCTGCTCTCAGTTTTGTGGGCCACTCGAAGAAAATCGCGGCCTGCTGCTTTGGCATCTTGCGGTCGCTGCGTCCCATTCTGAAGTTCTTTGACCGTGGTACCAGGCAGCTGATAGTCCAGGCCACTGTGTTATCTCGCCTGGACTATGCAAGCTCTCTTCTGGTAGGGACCAATGTGGCAGAGACTATCCGCCTCCAACGTGTGCAGAACGCCGCGGCAAGAGCCATTGTCGGCCTACCTCGAACGAGCTCTGTTTCTGGTGTCCTGAGATCGCTGCACTGGCTGCCCATCAAGTCACGTATCCAGTTTAAGGTGCTGTGTCTGGCGTTCAAGATCTTGAGGGGAGGAGGTCCTCTCATTTTGGAAGATCTTTTGTCCTGGTACGTCCCTACCCGCTCTTTGAGATCGGGGGGCCAAGCTCTTGCCGTGATCCCCCGATACAGGCTGTGTCGGGTTGGTGGCCGGTCCTTCCGGGTCAAGGTAGCTGAGCTTTGGAACTCCCTCCCCCTTGAGCTGCGGCTAATAGACAATCTGTTAGCGTTTCGTAAAGCTCTGAAAACTTTTCTTTTTTAATCTGCCCCTTTGCTTTTACTGTTGTGTTCCTGGTATTTGTTGCACATTTGCCTGCCATGCGCCAGGACGCCCCTTAGCTGGGGCAGCAATACAAAAGTGTGTAACATAACATAACATAACATAACATATTCAGTCCAGGGTATCAGTTTTAAGAAAGGAGCTCTTTAATGTACAATGTGTCATAAACCCACTTAAATAATTGGGAACAGCTACAATTTGAAGGCTTGGCCCTGGACTTTAAAAGATATTCAGCTGGAAGCTTTGATGGTTAGAGCCAGTCCACCATCGTTGTCAGTGCCTTGAGAAGGGCCTCCTCGGGTCTTTCCTCTAACATGCACTTCCGCAGGAAATGAGTCACTGTCAGCCCCAGGGATAGGCTGGAGCTGGCATTGGTGCAGAAAGTGAGGGCCAGGGGGGGGGATGGGGGAGGGGGGGTGACACAATAACACACTTCAAAGAGAATGCAGGTGATGCAGGACTAGGCAGCTCTTCACTGTCCCACAAAGGTTCAGGATGTTGCTTGTTTTATTTTATTGTATTTGGCAAACAGGCTTAAGTCCCAAAAATAAAGTAATTAAAACGAATGAAAGCTGCCAGCTCTATTGAAGACAAGACAGAGGCTCCGGGCAAATATTCGCTGTTATTGACTTTCTAATCCAGCACTTGTTTTTCTCTTATTCATTGTGTAATTTAGGATACTACCACGTGCTTCGTGCTGTACCAGCTGTTGAGTGCCCTTTCCCACATTTTAGGTCTTTTTTACATGTAGTTTAGGCCTTTAACTCGGGCAGAGGGCCGTTAATAACTGGCCCAGCCCTCAGCAGGGGGCTGTATTACTGTAATAATTGTCCTCTTTATGGATTTTGCAGTTCTCTCTTCTAATGCCCCCAGTACTAGCTCAAGGTTGTGATTAGGCACTAACAGAGCTTACAGCCGGATATTTGGGTTGTGTGATGGTACAACGCATGCCTCAACAACGCATGCCTGAACCACGCGGTCTCAACCACGACCGCGTCGTTAGCACGCATGCCTTTACCATGCAATTTCGTGGTAAAGACGTGATTGGTAAGGGGACATGTGTGGGAAATATCACAGCTCTGCCCTCAGCACTAAAAATTGCCCTTTTGCCCCACCCGATCCCTAAAAGTAGACCCTGCGCTCTAAAAACTACCCAGACCGAGCCCCCCCCCCCAGCCCTGAGCCCTAAAAACTGTCCCTTACACCTGTAAACTACCTCAACCCAGCTCTCCTGCCCTGAGGCCTAAAACAGCCCCACCTCTGAAGACTTTCCCTTTTCTCTGCCCCGGCCTGAGCATTAAAAACTGCCCCACACCCTAAAAATTACACCATCTCTGCCCTGAGCCCTAAAAACAGACCCATACCCCTGTAGACTACCCCAACCCAGCCCCACCCGCCTAGAGGTCTAAAACTACCTCCTAGCCCTGAAAACAGTCCCTTCCTCCACCACACCCTGAGCCCTAAAAACTGACCCCACACCCTAAAAACTACCACACTTTGCTCCTTCATGGCAGGGGTTGTTTCAGCCTAAGGTGGGGCAGATTCCGCAGTAATCAGCTGATACCCCAAGGAGGTAGGTCAGGTGGGGGGGGGGGCTGTGGTGCGCACCGTGACCACCAGGTGGCAGTCTAAGGGACCCTCCCTGCCCCTGAGGATGCACAGACCGCCCTGGTTTGGCCGGCACGGTCTGCACACAGGTGAACTGTGGGCAGACGGCAGCAGACACATGAACGATGCCCCTGCGTGGGGGGGTTCCGTGGTTTGACTCTGGGGGCGCGCAGGGCCCACTCCTTGTAAAACATTGCTGGTTCCAGGTCTTTGCTGTCCCTAATCGGAAGCTTCTGGAGCCTGCTTGTATCTGAGGATTGACAGTCGTTGAGAGTGACCTGATCTTAGATTTCTGGTTGGCGTATATCTTCTGAGGCGTGTCCTTAAACACAGTGGTCCTTTACCCTGTAGGGCCTTATATGCTAGGCATTGTGATTTAAATGTCATTCTCTTTTCCCCTGGGAGCTAGTGAGGGTCTCTCAACCAGTGAGAAATTGGTTCACATTTGGGGATGTCCAGAATTAATCTCGCTGCTGCATTCTGCATTCGCTGAAGCTTCAATTAGAGCTGAGACTGTAACCCCTCATATAGGGCATTGCCATAATCCAGTCTCGAAAGGGCCAAGGCTGTGATCAGAGAGGCCGATTCACAGAACTAACTTAAGACAAAATCCTAAACTTACTACTTTTGGTATTCACAGAAGGTATTTAATAGTAGTAAAGTTAGGATGTTGTCTTAAGTTTGACTTAAGACAAACTTAAGACAGACTTAAGACAGACTTAAGACAGACTTAAAACAGACTTAAGTTAGGATTTTGTCTTGTCTGTCTTAAGTCAAACTTAAGTCAAACTTAAGACAAAATCCTAACTTTACTACTACTAAATGCCTTCTGTGAATACCAAAAGTAGTAAGTTTAGGATTTTGTCTTAAGTTAGTTCTGTGATTCGGGCCCAGAGTTTTTAATGCATCCCTGGGGATGAAAGGGCGGATTTTCATGATCATTTTAAAAATACTCCAGAAGGTGGAGGTAAGCTTGTTAATCTGACATTCAAAGGTCAATCTTCCGTCGAATACCACCCCTAGGTTTCTAACCTTTGGGACCAGAGTTGGGCATTCGCCCATCACAGCCGCCCACCATCTTGGGGACCAAAAGGAAGTATTTGACCCTAGTAGCAGTACCTCAGTTTTTTCGCCGTTCAATTTAAGGCAGTTACCCCCAGATTCACCATTGTCCCGTTTTTCGAGTCCTTAATAGCGATTATTAAGGAATCGCTATTAAGGACTTGCAAAACGGGATTCATGTAGAAATTGTAAAATAAATTGCGATTCCTACAGCTTCCTTATTTGCGATTAGCAAATTACTAATCGCAAATAAGGAATAACTCCCCATTCATTCCTATGGGCCTACGCCCATAGGAATGAATGGGGAGTTATTCCTTATTTGCGATTAGCAATTTGCTAATCTCAAATAAGGATGCGATTTAAAGGGTGCCAGGGGTGTCCAAAGGACACCCTGTAGCACCCCTTAAATGCAAATGTAAACTGATGTTGTGCACACACATGTCCAAAGGACATGTGTGTGTGTAACATACAACTTAGAAAAATGCACTAAAGTGCATTTTTCTAAGTTTTCGCTATTTACCACGAAGTCAGACTTCTCGGTAAATAGCGGCCAAAAATTGCGAATTCACAAATTAAAGATGGTTCATGAACTGCATTTAAGGAATCTCAAATAGAGATTACTTAAATGCAATTCCTCGCAATTTTGCGATTTTGCTATTAGCGATTTTTGCATTTGGGATGATGAATCCCAAATGCAAAAATTGCGCTCGCAAAGGGCCAGATTCTCAGAATCTGGCCCTTTGCGAGCGCAATTTTCAATGATGAATCAGGCTGTTAGTCTGCATCCATGTGTTTATCTGTGACATACCGATATTGAATCGATCGGCTGTTATTTGAGACTGACACCACCTCCTGGGTGTCATCGGCATATGATGTCACCGAGCAGCCACATTGCCTGATGATCGCTGCCAGAGGGGCCACATATATATTGAAAAGTGTGGGGCTCAAGGAGGAGCCCTGTGGCACCCCGCATGGCACATTACATCTACTACTTCTACAAAAGTTATGTCCGTTAAATATGAGGACAGTAGAGTAATGGCATTATCTTGGAATCCCAACTCCGCTAGTCTACCAATTAAGGCCCAGTTCTAGGGGTGGGCCTGATGGCACTGCCGAAACAACTGGCACACAGAGCGCACATCCTACAGAATGGGATGTATGTCGTTACAACGCATGCTATTACAACGCATGCCTTTACGACGCAAGTTTTGCAACGCAAGTCGTTACAACGACTTGCGTTGGGGGGCGTTGGATAGTGAATAGTTTAATTTACTATTCCAACTCCAGTCCCCGTGGATGGTAGGGAAGGTGTTGGATAGTAAATTAAAACTAATCCCTATCCTAGAGCGCCCCCCAGCGCAAGTCTTTGTAATGACTTGCGTTGTAATGGTTGCATCGTAATGGTAGTGCGTTGTAACAGTTGTGTTGTAAAGGATGTTTCCCTACAGAATGCGGCAGCCTGATCGATTCTTGGCTTACAGAGGAGTGCCCATATTTCTAAGGACCCAGGAGTTCCATTGCCCCCCCCCCCCCCTCAGGGCACTAAAGACGCATAAACCTCTGTCCGGGTCACAAAACCTTTCCCCGTGAGGGGCTTCGCTCTTTCGAGGCTTCGCTGTTCTCTTGGTATCTGCCCCTCGCCCACTTAGATGCCAATCCGGTTCCCTGGTACATGTGCTGAGTGTCAGGAAGGTGATGCCCCCCCCCTGAGAACCTCACTGAAGCCTGGAAGGTGCCACCGTCAGCTCTCGCGCCCAGGGTGCAGCGCCTACTACTACCCGACGCCCACTGGACACCTCTCTCGTCACCAGACCTTTTGCGTCTCTTTGAACCCTTGGGCGGCCCAAGGTTGGGTCTCTCCTGAAGTTGTTGATACACTTTACAGATTTACAAATGAATTAATTAATGTATTCACTCATTTGTGCGTTCATTACTTCGCTCATTCATTCGTTCATTCAGTCGTCCGTCCGTTCGTTCATTCATTCAGGCATTCATCCAACCATCCATCAATTCATTCAGAAATACAGCAGGCTGAACCACAGGGCCTGTTGATTAAAAAAAAAAAAAAAACACTAGGGGCATATTTACAAGAAAGTGACGCATCTATAGAGATGCGTCACTTTCCCTGCGCCACCAAGCAAAACCTGTGCATCACCATGGATGCGCCATATTTACGATACAGCGCACCATGGCGCAATGATTGACAGATGCGTCAGAAATTGTAATGCATCTGTTGACGGAAAAGTCACGCGTTGCTGGAGTCGTGTCGCAAGCACGATGCAACTCCAGCAATGCGTGCTGTGGACTATTCCCTATAAACTGCGTCACTCCTTATGCCTGCTTCAAGCAGGCCCAAGGTTTTGACGCAGTGGCGTCCTAAGAGGCAGATTTACAACTTCTGGCACATCCCTACAAATCAGCCGGGATGCACCAAGAAAGATGCGTCATGCAAAACTACCCGTGCGCCCCCATGGATGCACCACATTTCCAATGCGGCGCGCCATGGCTCACGGATAGGCAGATGCCTGACGTTTCTGCCGGTGTAAGGTTGGCGCAGTGCGAGAGTCGTGTCGCAGGAGTGACGCAACTCCAACACTGTTCCAACCCAGCCTATCTCCAACATGCTGCATCACGTCTTACGCCTGCTTCAAGCAGGCGCAAGGTTTTAACGCAACGGCGTTGGAAAGGTGACTGAGTGAAATCTTATAGATTTCACTGCGTCACTTTTCCGAGGCTTTCCTCTGACCGAACGCCCACACTGCAACTGAACGCCCACATGAAACCTGACGCTGGTTTCATGTGTCGCAGTGCTTTACAACACGATGCATCTGCCTAGATGCGTCACATTGTAAATAAGTCGCAACGTGGCACATGGTTTACGCCGCCGCTGCATCGCAAGAGTGATGCAACGGCGGCATAAAAGTGTCGCAAGGGGCTTATAAATCTGCCCCTTAGAGTCACGCAGTGAAATCTTGTAGATTTCACTGCGTCACTTTTACGAGGCTTTCCTGCATGGGAACGCCCACCCTGCATACATTACACCTGACGCAGGTATAATGTCATGCAGGGCTTTACAATGTGACGCATCTCCCTAGATGCTTCTCTTTGTAAATTAGCCGCAACTTTTACGCAGCTGCTGCGTCACAAAAGTGATGCAAGGACGATGCAAAAGTGGCGCAAGGGGCTTGTAAATCTGCCCCCAGTTTAAATTGCTTACTCCTTTTCCTCTGTGTGTGTTCTTTATATGCAGCACCGCGCTGTGCGCCTCTGTTGAAGCACTTCTCCTATTCAAAGGTAAGTCCTGCGGAGGCATTCATTAATTGTCTGTTACTGCCCGCCCATCTCCCTGTGTGAGCCTGGTGCAGCTCTGCTGTGCTCCCCCAAGTGCCAAGTCCTAAAGGGGGGACTCGGGGCACAGATTCGGGTCTAATAGAGAGGTGGCCCCAGGACACCTGCGGGAGAAGGAGGTCCTTACCCTAAATGAGGCGCAGTGGCCCCTGATTGGGACCTCGACACACATTCACTCTTTGGCCTCTCTGGGGCGAGATCGGCACTCATTCAGAACGCTGCTCACGCTCTGGCTTCTCTGATGCAATCTCATCTAAGGGGTGAGCGAGGGGAGGCAATGAGTCTGATGGTGCAAGCCACTTTTTGTGACGTCACTTCCTATCGTGACGTCAGCATCCTCCCCACTTCTTTTTGTAGGACGTGTGCCCTGCTTAAAATGAACGGGGGTTCCTGCCCTTCAGGCACCTAACTCCCCTTGAACACTCATGGTTCATCTCCTCTTGTGCTTGGGGGTTCACTTGACCCCCGCAGATCACCTTGACACAAGCACCAAGATCACACCGTGCCTCCGAACAGCGCCGACGATCGATCCCTCAAGTGGCTGGGCCATAGAGAAAGTTTTATAATTAGTTCTTGTTCTAGCTGCTGAGAATGTTTTATATTAGAGCATTGATTTCCCGGACAGTAAATTGGTTTTGAACATAAAACATCTTTCATGTCCCCGGCGCGCGCTGCTGTGAGGAGCATCCTTTGTTTCTTGTCCTTTCACAAGTGCCCACCGCTGCTGCTGCTGCTTTCCTCGCCCTGCAGTTTAGAGAGATTTAGTGAACATTAAAACCCATGTTCTCCTTACTTGGACCGAGCCGGACTCCAGGCTGCCGGGGTCTGCTGCCCCCTGGTGCCTGCACCTGGGATAGGTGAGTGCAAGAGGTAACACCAGGGGTGGAGGCTGGCACACCTTCGCCCACCCCACAGCCTGCCCAGGCCATGCTGCCTCGCGGGGCCACCTTACAAACAACCCCCTTCAACTTCTCCCTTTAGAAATCACTAACCCTGGGCGAAGTACTATGCTCTGCTTGCGTAGTTTGCGAAGTTTGCGCTACTTCGCACTACGCGAATTGCACGTAGCACAGTGCAAACACGTGTAGCGTAGCAGTCATTTTTTGCTTGCTTGCGGTCCTCAACATCAAGTTGCGAACGCAAGCGAGCAAAATGATATCCCGGCGAGGCTTTTTCCTCGTTCGCGATCAGCAACAACAAGTTGCCAATCGCGAGCGTAGAAAATAAACCTCCCGGCGAGATTCTCAACACAGGGAGGTCAGGTTTCTCATTGTGAGTGGTCGCGTATGCTCGCGGCCGCTCGCGATGAGAAACTACCAGTCCGTGTTGAAAAAGCTGCCGCTCAAGTAGAAATCTACTCGAGTGGCAGAAAGCAACCGCTTGCACTGTGCAAGATGCGGTTTGCAATGATTGCACAGTGCGGACAAGCATCCGGCACTGTCCAATCAGTGCGAACAGCATTTTGCACAGTGCACTACGCAGTTCGCGTAGCTACCCGTAGCTCGCGTAGTGCGAAGTGCACTTCGCGTAGCTATGCGTAGCGCTACTACGTGAACTACGCCCAGGGTTAGAAATCACCCTAGTGCTGGCTCACCGTGCTGTTGCCTTGTATGACCTTGTGGGATTGTAGAACACCATAGCTGCAGCTATTGGGATTTATTGCAGCACCATCTTCCGGTAGCATGGTACCTGAGGGCGCTCCTGTAGTCCAGAGGGGGACATTTCAAACAAATAGGCGTCTGATTCGGTTTTGTGGTGGTGTGCCGTTAGTAGGATGTGTCAGGTTTATTGAGCTGAATGTCTGTTTTTGGTGGGGAAGAGGCAGCTTGTGTTATTCCCCGGTGGTGACAGTAGCATATGCTGATGGGGGTCTTTTTACCTGTTTATTGTAAGTTCATGCTGTGCAACAAACCAGCGACAAAGTAATGAATGAAACGCTTGAATCAATCAGACACTGGCAATCGCACAGGCCGCATTCCCGTCCATTGCTTTTTGCCCACTACACCGTGGCGGCCCCTCCGCTTAGGCAAAGGAGCATCACCCCACTCCATTTAAGCAGTGTCACTAAAGGAAAAATAAAATGATAACTCTGTTATTATTTTTTTTTTCTTCTTGCGGCAGGGGCGGGGCTGCTCTGCTGAAAGGGGAGGGGAGGAGTGGTTTGCACTCTCTGGGGCCGGCCAAACAATCATGCGCACTTAGCATGTTCTCCATGCAGCCTGGGTGGAGAACATGCTCAGCCTCCCATTCCCTGGCTGAGAGCCGATCCATGGTGCTCAGACTAATCACAACGCTGCATTGCAGTGTTGTGATTGGCTGTCGGGAGGCTGGGAGCTGTGTCAACCTATGACCACCCGTGCAACCTCTTAGACAGATTTCATTCCACCCTGTTTTTGTTGTTTTTAATCCTGATCGGAGGGTGCCAGAATAAAATAAAGTGCATACCTTCTAAATAGTTTTATCTCACATCTATTTTCTTCTAGCCACACCAGTATCACATACAGTTTTTTCGTATACCTCTTCTGAACAATCAAAACATCCCTGAGCTCCTCCCTCCCTTGAGGGGGTTGTAGCCCCCAGTGTGGGAAGGTCACAATGCGAGGAGGTTGCCCTTTGATGAAACATGCCACCCTCTGGTGGATGAAGGAAAACGTCCTATAAAACGGACCCCTGTAGCATAAATTCCTTTCCCCTGTTTTTCCTCAGTTTTCTTTCCTACAGACCCAGGGTTCCTTTTGTTTTGTGACCCCAGTATTAAAACCACAGAAGTAAAAAAAAATGTACAACCGCCCCTTCTTGGGTCTTGCCGCAAGGATTTGGAAAACTTTACCACCTGAAATCAGGACAAACCCCTCAACTGCCTCCTTCAGAATAGAAGCAAAAAGCTCTTGATTGAAAGATTCCGCTTCTAGGAGCCCTGAGCCTTCCTCAGCTCGGCGAGCCTTGGGTGGACGTCTGTGGATCTTGGAAATTATATGCCTAATGATACAGTATATATATGTACCGCCATGAGAAATCCCTCTCTGAGTGTCATTAGTTTTTCTCTTCTCCTGTTATGTTTGACTTCATTGCTATATTTATAGCGCTCTGATACTCGGACGAGTATTTTTCACACTATATAAAACTCCATAAATAATCAATCAATCAATCAATCAATCATAGGCATTTATACCGCGCACTACTCACCCGGAGGGTCTCAAGGCGCTAGGGGGGGGGGTCCGCTACTGCTCGAACAGCCAGGTCTTGAGCTTCTTCCTGAAGGAGAGGTGGTCTTGGGTCAAGCGTAGGTCGGTCGGGAGGGAGTTCCAGGTCTTGGCGGCCAGGTGGGAGAAGGACCTTCCTCCTGTTGTCGCTCTTCGGATGCGGGGGACGGCGGCGAGGGCGTGGCTGGTCGAGCGGAGATGGCGTTTGGGAGCGTAGAAGTTGAGGCGGCTGTTGAGGTACCCTGGGCCTTGGTTGTGTAGGGCTTTGTGTGCGTGGGTGAGGAGCCGGAAGGTGATTCTCTTGTTGATCGGGAGCCAGTGCAGGTCTCTCAGGTGTCTGGAGATGTGGCTTCGTCTGGGGACGTCGAGGATGAGTCTCGCCGAGGCGTTCTGGATACGCTGGAGTCTCTTCTGGAGCTTGGCGGTGGTTCCGGCGTAGGGGGCGTTGCCGTAGTCCAGACGGCTGGTGACGAGGGCCTGGGTGACCGTCTTCCTGGTCTCGGTGGGGATCCACCGGAGATCTTACGTAGCATGCGCAGGATGTTGAAACAGGACGAGGAGACGGCGTTGACTTGTCTGGTCATGGAGAGGGAGGAGTCCAGGATGAAGCCCAGGTTGCGTGCGTGGTCTGTCGGTTTGGGTGCGTTGCCCAGGGCGGGGGGCCACCAGGAGTCGTCCCAGGCGGAGGGTGAGGAGCCCAGGATGAGGACTTCCGTCTTGTCTGTGTTCAGTTTCAGGCGGCTGGTCGTCATCCACTCGGCCACGTCCTTCATCCCTTCGTGTAGGTTGGCTCTGGCGGTGGCGGGGTCGTTGGTGAGGGAGAGGATCAGCTGGGTGTCGTCGGCATAGGAGATGATGTTGAGGTTGTGCTGGCGTGCGATGGCTGCGAGGGGGCTCATGTAGACGTTGAAGAGTGTCGGGTTGAGCGAGGAGCCTTGAGGGACGCCGCAGATGACTTCCGTGGCTTCTGATCTGAACGGGGGGAGGCGGACTCTCTGTGTCCTTCCGGCGAGGAAGGAGATGATCCATTCCAGTGCCTTCTCCTTGATTCCGACGTTGCTGAGGCGCTGCACAAGGGTGCGGTGGCAGACAGTGTCGAATGCCGCGGAGAGGTCCAGGAGGATGAGGGCCGCTGTTTCTCCGTTGTCCAGCAGGGTTCGGATGTCGTCAGTGGCAGCGATGAGGGCGGTCTCGGTGCTGTGGTTGGCCCGGAAGCCTGACTGAGATGGGTCGAGGGATCCAGTCGTCTCGAGGAAGGCTGACAGTTGCTTGTTGACGGTCTTCTCGATGACTTTGGCTGGAAACGGGAGCAGCGAGATGGGGCGGTAGTTCTTGAGTTCGGTGGGGTCCGCCGTTGGTTTCTTTAGTAGAGCGCTGAGTTCGGCGTGCTTCCAGCTCTCAGGAAAGGTGGCGGTGTCGAAGGAGGTGTTGATGATGTCCCGCAGGTGGGGTGCGATGACAGCGTCGGCCTTGTTGAAGACGTGGTGAGGGCAGGGGTCGGTTGGAGATCCGTAGTGGATGGAGTTCATCGTGCTGATGATGTCTTCGAGGTTGATCGGTGTCCAGGCGTTGAGGGTGGTGGTGGGGGGCGTTGGTGTGGTCGTGGGGAGCGTTGTTTCTGTGCTGAAGCTGTTGTGTATGTCAGCGATCTTGTTGTGGAAGTAGGAGGCGAGGGAGTTGCAGAGGTCTTGCGATGGGGTGATGTCGTTGGTTCCGGCGTTGGGGTTGGAGAGCTCTCTCACGATGTTGAAGAGTTCCTTGCTGTTGTGTGCGTTGTTGTCCAGCCGGTCCTTGAATGCTGTTTTCTTGGTGGCGTGGATCAGTTGGTGGTGCTTTCGGGTGGCGAGCTTGAGGGTAGTCATGTTGTCCGGTGTAGGGTCTTTTCTCCAGGCTTTCTCGAGGGCACGGCAGTTCTTCTTGGAGCTCTTGAGTTCGTCGGTGAACCACGGGGCCATCTTGCTTCCGGGTCTGCTGGGCGGGGTCCTCAGAGGGGCGAGTTTGTCCGCGCAGGTGCAGATCCATTTCGTGAGGTTGTCGGCGGCTTGGCTGGGGTTCGCTGAGCTGGCGGGAGGGTGCTGGTTTAGGGATGCGGCGAGTTGGTCGGCTGTGATCTTGTTCCAGCTTCTTCGTGCAGCCTGTTGCTGGTGGTGGTGGACCGTGGTCCTTCTGAAGGTGAAGTGGATGCAGCTGTGGTCCGTCCAGAGGAGTCCAGTGGCGTGGCTGAAGGCGATGTCTTTGCTGGACGAGAAGACGGCGTCGAGTGTGTGTCCGGCGAGGTGGGTGGGGGTGGTCACCAGCTGCTTGAGTCCGAGGGTGGCGAGGTTGTCAAGCAGGGTGGTGGTGTTGCGGTCGTTGTTGTTCTCCAGGTGGAAGTTGATGTCTCCGAGGAGGATGTAGTCAGCGGAGGGGAGGGCGTGCGGGCTGATGAAGTCAGCGATGTCTTCGCTGAATTGAGTGCGTGGTCCCGGGGGTCGGTAGATCAGGGTGCCCCTGAGGGTGGTCTTGGGGTCGGTGTGGATCTGGAAGTGCAGGTGTTCGGCGGTTGTCAGGGTGTCGTCGGTGTTGGTCGAGATGCGATGCCTCCTCCAGTCTGCTTGTCGCGGTCTCTCCTGATGATCTTGTAGCCCTCTGGGATGGCGATGGCGATGTCAGGCGCCGAGGAGTCGTTCATCCAGGTTTCCGTGAGGAAGGCAACGTCAGGAGCTGTGGTGTCGAGGAGGTTCCAAAGTTGGACGGCGTGTCTGTGGACGGAGCGGGTGTTGAGCAGGATGCACTTCAGGTTGTTGCTGCTGGTGTTCGGCTTGGTGGGCGCTGGTGCAGTGCAGGTCCGGATGCAGGAGAACTTGCAGGACTGGCAGATGAAGGGTCCGTGGGTGCGTCTCGGGGTGGCTCGGTAGCATCCAGGGGTTCGGCCGGCGTTGAGTGCGTTGAGGGTGGCGGCGTCGTACGTCCGGCGGGTGGGCTGAGGTCTGCAAGGGCCAGGGGTCCTGGCGCTGGGCGCGGTCCAGGCGCGGACGGGCGTAGACGGGCTTACCTTTGGCGCACCTTCGGCGCTCAATCGGTGCTCCCGCTGCGCGCGTCCGCTGCGCGGTCGCTCTGGGGGCGTCATAAGAGGGGAGCCGGGAGGGAGGGTCTGCGGGGAGGCGGGAGCGCGGGAACCGGCGGGAAAAGCCTGGGGGCTCGGCGGCGGCCCTGCGGTGGCTGGGGCGGCGCTGGGGCGGCTCTGCGGCGGCCCTGCGGTGGCCCTGCGGCGGCTGGGGCGACGTGCAGTGCGAGGCTCAGGCAGCAGCAGCAGGTAAGGAGGAGCAGGCGGGGGGTGTGGGGGCGACCAGGCCAAGGGCGCAGTGGTCGCTCCTGGGCAGCGCTGTGGGTCCCCTTAAGAGGGGAGCCCGGAGGGAGGGTCTGCGGGGAGGCGGGGAGCGCGGGAACCTATCGGCGGGCGGGGGGGCGGGGTCTCCTGGGAACCGGCGGGAAAAGCCTGGGGGCTCGGCGGCGGCCCTGCGGTGGCTGGGGCGGCGCTGGGGCGGCTCTGCGGCGGCCCTGCGGCGGCTGGGGCGACGTGCAGTGCGAGGCTCAGGCAGCAGCAGCAGGTAAGGAGGAGCAGGCGGGGGGTGTGGGGGCGACCAGGCCAAGGGCGCAGTGGTCGCTCCTGGGCAGCGCTGTGGTATAGCTGGGTCCAAACTGAGGTGACATGGTGAGCAAAGTAACAATGTACTGGGATGCAGCCCATGTAATAACCAATGGCTGGAATTAAATTAAGCATTCATCCATCACTTTTTGCATACTTTAGTGTGTCACCCTAAGGTGGACAGGTTAGCCCATGTGTGGGTCCCGTGCACTCTGTGTCACTGCGACCCAGCTGTACCCGGCTGATGAGTGCATAACAAGGGTGAAACCGGTCCTGGATTACTGGTGATGCAGGAGACATGCAGCTGCACTTGGCGTCCATGAACTGCGCCAAGAGCAGGGCTTAAAGTGGGCCGGGTCCTGCCGGGTCTGAGCACCTGCAGCAGTTTAAAAGGGGGATTAAAACGGGTATCCCTCGGGCTCTATAGTAATCTTCTGAATTAAAGCGTTGGAGCTTTGGGCTCTCCTGAGGAGAGTCCCCCTTGGAGCCGCAGACACTGTCTTCTGTGTGTCTGAAGTGGGTTTGTTTGCAGTCGTCCCCCCGTCTCGCTTTGCAGGGGGCATCGAGAGGAGAGAGCCGATGTTAACTGCCTTTTTCCTCAAATGGGTAAAGGCTGGATTTCTCCTCCCACCCTTGGCCCTGTTATTTCATCCTTAACCTCGCTTTTTTTGGGCGGTGTTTCTTCTCTATGTAGTGGCGCGCTCTAGTTTATGCACGTCACGTTGCTACGTGACGTGCGGCGGCCATTTTGAGGGACTGCGCGCGCAGCGCATTAGGGAGCGCGGCAGCCGAGGAATAGGAGCGCTGGCTCTGCGCTCTTCAGGGAACTTTGTAAAAGAAATAAATTACCTGTTAACAAGCCACAGTGGGTCCTTGGTTATTCACAGAGTGCAACATTACAGTGGCGACGAGAGTGGGATGCGACCAAAACCTTCAGAAAAATAAAAGAAAAATAACGAAGGGCATCACACTCACCACGTGGCAAGGGGGTCACAGCTAACCCAAAACCCACGCCAGCACGTGGTAACAGCGGAACCCCAGGCGACCTGTGCAGCCAAGGAAGAAGGGGACCGGACAGCTGAACAGCAAACCAGCGCTGTGTCCCTGGAGAACCACCAGGACTGCGGTCACCGCAGGAGGTACTGTACCCTGAAGAGCGCGGCAGGGCCATCGCAGGGCACACAAACAGACGAGAGCTGTGTGACCCCATAGCAGCCAAGCAGAGCGTCACAGTTGGCCCACGTATCCACGGAGGAGCCAGACCTGGCTACCATTAAGGAGGGGGAGGGGGCTGACGCAGAAGGCCCCCCAGTACAAATTAAGGAGGAGGAGACGGACAACACCCCAGGGAGCCCCACAGGAAAAGGAAACAGAACGACGACGGTCAAAGAAGAGAAAATGAGCGCCCCAGCGGGATATGCCATTGCACCGGTCCAGTTCCTCCCGAAGCCAGGAGAACCACTGATGAAGTGGGAGGACTGGCGCGACTACATAAACAACTTCATAGAGGTCCTAGAGGACGAAAATGAAGAGTCCTTCAAACCCAACAGGAAAAAACGGATCCTATTACTTAACCTAGGGCCTGAGGGACTTAGAATATACAAAAGCCTGGTACCCAAACCGAGAGATGACTCGGACGATGATGTATACGCCCATGCGATCGACGATGTGAATGAACACTATCGGCCCACAGTATGTGTATCGGTTGATAGATTCAACTTCCAGCAGAGGAAACAACGCGCCGGAGAGTCGATTGAGGAATATGTAGCGGCCCTGAAGAAACTGGCGGCCACGTGCAGGTATGCCCTGTGGGAGGAAGAGTTTATCAAAGACCAAATAGTTATGCACACGACCAGCACGAATGTCCAGGACAAGCTATGGGCAAGTGGGGATACCACACTCAAGGATGTAATGGTCATTGTCAAGAGGGCTGAACTAGCACGGAGGTGCGCTGACGCAACCAAGAAGGAACCGCCAACAGCCGCCATCGTGAACAAGATACAGGGAGAGGAACCCCGCAGGGACCTGAGTTACAGAGGCGCTACATGGAAGGGTTCCAACAAATGGCAGGGCAACTCTGGAGGGCAAAAGAAACTGGAAGGAAGTGGCAACAAGAAAACGTGCTACAGGTGTGGAAGCTGGTCCCATGAGGCACACGACAGAAGATGCCCTGCGTTCAGGGCCAAGTGTCTGCACTGTGGCATCATCGGCCACTACGAGAAGGTGTGCCGGAAGAAAATGTCCAAAGGCGTGGTGAAACATATAGACCAGGATGAAGAAAACCTGGAAGAGACGGGAGAAGAAGAGGTCGTCACCGTGTTATGCATATACGACCAGGTCATGAGTATAGAAGGGAGAAGGACGACCAAACCCGTGCTGGAAATGAAGATGGGAGGAGTAACCATCAGCGTAGTGGCAGACACAGGTTCTCCTTTCACGATAATACCAAGAGAAGTGTGGGAGAAAACATTCAGACCAAAGATCGGACCGGAGCTGGAGAGATTGGACATCAGACCAGTCACATATAATGGCGATCGTATCCCAATGGTAGGATACAGACTCTTGAAGTTTGAGTTCAGAGGCAGATCGGCGGAATGCAAGTTGTACATCTCAGAGAGAGGACCGTCCGTCTTAGGGTGGCTGGACCAGGGCGACCTGGGAATCAAATTAGACCCGGGAGGCAAAGAACAGATTTTGCTCACAGAACCAGAAACCTGGCCCAATCTCGAAAAATGGAAAGAGGAATACCCAAGAGTGTTCGGAGGCACAGTAGGAAAGCTAGAAAAGTTCCAACATAAGATCATACTCAAAGAAGACGCTGTTCCGGTTGCCCACAAGGTGAGGAACATACCCATAGCGGTAAGAGAGGCGGTCCAGAAGGAGCTTCAGGAATTGGAGAGTAAGGGGATAATTGAGCCTATTACCTGCGCAGAGTGGCTTGCACCCTTGGTGGTAGTCATGAAGCCAAACGGAAAGGTCAGGCTCTGCGTCGACCTAAGAGAGTTGAATAAGAACATTGTCGTTGAGAAATTTCCCCTCCCAAGGATCGACGAGATGCTAGCAAAGACCCGAGGAGTCAAATGGTACTCCACCATTGATCTGACCTCCGCGTACCACCAGGTAGTATTGCACCCAGACAGCAGGAAACTCACGTCTTTCATAACCCCATTCGGATGCTACCAGTTCCGCCGCATGCCGTTCGGACTGGCCTCGGCGGCTGCGGTATTCCAAAGGTTAATGCACCAATTGTTTAAGGACTTAACCGGCATCCAGTATTTCCAAGATGACATTCTGATAATGGGGCGAGACAGAATGGACCACGACCAGAAACTAGAGAAAGTGTTGAAGACCCTGGAAAGCAAAGGCCTCACGGCAGAATGGTCCAAATGCCGCTTGGGACTAGAATCGGTGACTTACCTAGGTCACGAGATAGGGGTGCATGGCATTACACCCAAAGCAGACAATGTGAAGGCAATTGCTGAAGCTCCGCCCCCCACCAACAAGGAGGAAGTCAGGTCGTTTCTGGGCATGGCGGAGTATTACAGTAAGTTTGTGGTTCACTTTGCCTCCAAAACGCACAATATGAGGATGCTGACTAGAGAAAACACCACTTTTGAATGGACGCCAGAAGCACAACAGGAGTTTGACACCATTAAGAGAAACGTCACGGGAGCAGTGCCACTGAAAGGTTATGACCCACAGGGTGCCACGGTCCTCACCACTGATGCCAGCGACAAAGGTTTGGGAGCTGTGCTGATGCAGGAACGAGGACATGGTCAGATGGAAACGCTTAGTTTTGCATCTAGGGCATTAACAGCCACCGAAAGCAAGTACAGCGTCATCGAAAAGGAGATGCTGGCGGTTGTGTGGGCTACAGCGAGATTTAGGCAGTTCCTATGGGGCACCAGATTCTTGCTCAGAACAGATCATAAGCCACTAGTAAAAGTGTTAACATCAAGTGGGCATGCCAATGCCACGCCCAGGATTTCGAAGATGTCCCTAAAACTACTCGAATTCAGGTACGACGTAGAGTACCTCCCAGGGAACCGAAATCGAGTGGCAGACTACCTGAGCAGGGCAGCAGCAATGGAGCCTGGAGAAGAAGACCCCGCGGGCCACACAGAACTGGTGGCTTTGGTGGGGGATCAAGGCAAAGTCATCGACTATAACGAGTGGGTTGAAGAATACAAGGCAGACAGAGTGTTGGAGGAAGTGAAGAAATACATCGTAACGGGTTGGCCAGAAAAGAGACACGTGAGTGAAGATGTCAAACCCTACTATGAAGTCAGAGAAGAATTATCAGTGGGGGATAGAGGAGTGTTCACATACAGAGGGGACAAGGTAATCCCCCCCAGGACACTTGCAACCAAATTACTGGACATGCTACATGAGGGCCATCTAGGCATTGGGAAATTGAAGTTAAGAGCCAAACAAAATTACTGGTGGCCAGGCATGGACATAAGAGCGGAGAGGCACGTCAGAGAGTGCCCACAGTGCCAGGGAGCGGACAAATCACTCAAGCCCCTGCGCCCTGCGCTGGGACAGTTCGAGACTCCACAGAACCCGTGGGAGGAACTGTCTATAGACATTTTAGGACCCATACTGGATAGCCAGGGCACGCAGAAGTATGTTTGTGTCCTCATAGATAGATACTCTAAATGGCCTGAGTTGAAAGTGGAGGAGACCATGGATACGGAGAACATCCTGAAGTTTCTGTCAGACACCTTCGTGAGGGAGGGCATACCCAAATCCATCTTGAGCGATAATGGCCCCCAGTTCACGTCAGAAAGGTGGAACAACTTCATGCAAAGGAACGGCATAGCCATTAGACACACAGCTATCTACCATCCCGCAGGGAACGGCTTGGTAGAAAGGTTTAACCGAGTGGTGATGGGTGCCGTACGAGCAGCGATTTCCTGTAATAAGGATTGGGAGAAGGCCATAGAGAACATGGTATGGGCTTACAGGATCACACCAACTGGAACAGGATACAGCCCATTTCAGATCCTGAGAGGACGAGAACCCTTCACCCATGACAATCGGGTTTGGAAGGAGAAAGTAATCACCAGCGAATGGTCCCCGGCAGTGGTACGGGCTAACCTAGAAAAGGCTCAATCGATATACACCAACCATTACAACAAACGGAGAAATGTGAAGGGGACAAAGTTGGAAAAGGACGAGTGGGTAAGAGTAAAGTTGGCAACACTACAGAAGAAGGGAGACAGCAAATACAGCAGGCCCCTGCAAGTAAAGGAGGTGTACGATCGTGCGGCCTTGCTGAGTGACGGCAACGTGTGGTCCCAAGATCGAATGGCCAGATGTAACAAAGTGGTACAATGGAATCAACAGGGAACCGAGTGGGATGACGGAGACGAGCCGAATGCAGAAGAAGAGCAAGGAGCCGGCGAGCAATGTGGAGAAGGAAGTGGTGGAGACGAACCCAGAGAGGGTAGAGAGAGCGTAGAGGAGAACATGGCGGAGCAGAGAGAGGAAAGAAGCGATGAGGTATCGAGTCAGAGGTCCCAGGGAGGCTACACCCAGGTAACCAGGAGTGGAAGACCTGTGGTGAGACCAGCAAGGTTCCAAGATTTTGAAATGGACAATTGAACTGTAAGTGACTCTTGAACTGTTTGGAAAAAGGGGAGATATGTAGTGGCGCGCTCTAGTTTATGCACGTCACGTTGCTACGTGACGTGCGGCGGCCATTTTGAGGGACTGCGCGCGCAGCGCATTAGGGAGCGCGGCAGCCGAGGAATAGGAGCGCTGGCTCGGCGCTCTTCAGGGAACTTTGTAAAAGAAATAAATTACCTGTTAACAAGCCACAGTGGGTCCTTGGTTATTCACAGAGTGCAACATTACACTCTGGTGACCCTCTTTAGAAGTGTATGATTACTACACCGCTGTTAAAGTGCCTTTTATGTAGCACTTAATACCTCGGAAAGGCGCTGAAATGTCTTGTTTCTTGGCTGTAATTCTCGGAAACATCTATTTATTGAAGGTCTGACGAGGGTGGGCGTGCATTCTTATTTGAAGAGAGACCCCAAAACACTCAGTTCATAGATTCTTCACGCAGCAGTTGGGGGGGCTGAGGGGTTGGTGAAAGTCCTTACAATAAGTATGCCTTTCTTTACCCGACAAAAATGGACGTGCGTCTTGTAAAGGGTTTTACTGCTTATGATAAGTAAATGTTTCCGTTATTGTTTGTTAAGTAAGAGCAATAGGATTCCAGACTCACTTTATTTAGACCCCCCCTTATTTACATAGACCCCGCCCCTTACGAAGCACTCTTGTGATGCCTTTGTGGCCACGCCTCCATTAGAGGCCCCTCACTGCTTTTATTCCACTTAAAGTCCTGGCCCAGAGGGCCCTGTGCGTCATACTCCGTGGGCTGAGGCAGCCAGGGGTAGGCAGCGCCTTGAAGCCGCGTGCGAGCCACATTGCATCGGTATAATATAGCAAAACACTCTGTCTTACTGTCATCAAGCTTGGCCCTTCACTCGTTTGGCAAAATAAATGAAACTTTCCAACTTTGCTCAACTTTACCTCCATGTCTTTCCTGCAAATTATTAAAAACAAGAATTTGCAATGCAATAGGTCTCGCATTTATGCAGTTTGAGCTATTGGCATTGTACATGACAATACCCTATATTTATGTTTTTGATTTTAAAACATAAATAAAAGGCTTTGACATTTACAATGCCAATAGCTTAAACCCGCGTAAACGTGGGACCTATTGTATTGCAAATGCTTGTTTATTTTTTAATTGGTTTGCAGGCCAGGTCCTCAGTCCTTGCTGGTAGTTGCAGCTGTCCTTCACAACTGGTCCTGGCTGTCCAGCCTCCGCAGCAGTGCGAGAGTTTACTGGGATTCTGGATCTGGCCAGCAGCCTCCTTTGTTCAGAGCGCCTGAGGTGTAGATGAAATGTTGGCACTCGCCGGTGCAAGCTCTTTTTACTTTGTGCTTTATGGGGGAAGAAATGGGTTTGCACTTTCGTACACCTGTTTCATCTCAGCGTATTTGCTTGCAGCGCTGGTCACTGGGTAATGGTGAAACCAGTACTGATGGCTGCATTACACAGTACGTGGGGCCAGCGTGCAGTTACACGTGTACAGAAACTGCCTATGTGGCGCATCACCATTAGAGCGCATGCTATAGATGGAGGAGGAACCTAAAACACAGCGTTTGATTTCAACTGAGAATCAGTGATTCACACCACGGGGTTACTCGTTCACAAGTGTTGGCCAAGCGGTCTCGGAGCTGCCAAGCGGCCCCGTGCCAGGGGGCCACTTATTCACCCACCACAGCCCGCCCTCTAGGGCTCTTAGGCCCGTAAGTACCCAGGTAAATGCAAAACTCTAAATCCCAGAATTCAGTGCTGCTGGCCACAGAGATCTGATTACGTCACCGCTATTAACTTGCCCGGGACAGGACTTTGAACCCCTGCCAATTCAACTATCATTTAATGTTGTCCAAGGCCCAATTGAGCAATGTTAAACTGTGTAATGACAACAGCCATTGCTTACAGTGCTTAGAAATAGAAGAAGTGAGGCACTATGCAAAAACAGTTATTAAGCAGGGTGCGTTCAGACATCCATGCACCAGCACCTGGCAGCACTGCGTGCAGTTGAAGGTGTCACGGATGACACAGCAAACACGGCCGGTGTGTTGTCTGCTGTCTCCCTGCATCACTTTAGATGGGGAATAAAACACGTCAGACTCCGTTATAAAAACTGAAGCATTCATTGGAGTACCTTACACCCACAGGGCCGGAATGTTCAGTCAAAGATGTGCATAAGAACAAAGGCAAGACACTGTGAGCGTCGGCAGCAGCCAGGATCAGATAGTATCTACGTTGGCTCAGCATCTGGGATTAGCAGCTGTCAGCTGAACCCTGCACAGCTGTACACACTGTCCCCACAGTAGTCCACAGGTCCAGACAACCCATGCCTCACACGTCTGCAGCACTCAAGAAGTCAAGGCACGGGGAGGGGGGGGGGGGCACCTGAAGAAGCAAGTGACATCACCCGGTATCTGCTCACATTTCCATCATGTGGTTGGAAGCGCGGCTGCCAAGTCCCGCCGCCAGATAACTATATTACATTTCGGGTTCTTTGCCCCCCCCCAACAGGGGTTTCTTCTGGGGCCATTGTTAGGAGACAAAGGCGCCCCTGTGAAATGCCTGCAGAGGCCCAGGGCCATGAGATAGAGGGCTGGGGGCACGGGCGCGTCTTAAAGTCCGCAAATCACATCAAAGACAAACAATGACATGTAAAAATCTTCAGACAGCGAAAACAAATCAATTAGGTTTACAACTTTGTCGCAAGAGCACACACTTAAAACAAGCGCCCTTGCTCTTGTTGCGCCTGAACAATTCCACCCAGAAAAATTTCCCGCACCAATTCACAGGAAGCTGTGCCTCTTTGCGGCCACTCTGTGTTTACTTTATCTTTTAGAATGTATATGCGTGGCCTCACTTTCCCAAGGGATGCAGCTCTTACGCACAGAAACACACAAACAGAAAGAAATAGACATGCGGAAACAAACACAAACAGAACAAGCCACGCCAGAGAAATGAAAGGCGTTTGTTGAAGATAAACACGGTAATACCAAAAAAAAGTGCTTAGCAACTAATTAAGAGACACTGTCTCCACCGCAAGAAAAAGATCCAATCCCGGTGGCTGGGGGGCAAAAGCGGAAAGGGTGGCAATCAGGAGGGATTAAAATGCCCCAGGTGCAATCATTACACTGTGTTTTACATAATCCATGATGACAAACGACGCGCACAAATGAAAATTGCAGTCGGAGCAGAGACACAACTTCTGGAACCGTATTGATTCCAAGAAGCCCTCGCATGAAAAGACGAGAGCAGCGCATGTGCGCTGCTAACGGCAGGCGAGACCTAAACCCATTCTCACATTTTTCCCCAAAGAATTTACCTACAATTTTTTTTTGCATCATAGTTCTCTGAATATATATTTTTACTTGAAGTTATTTGTTCTTTTTGCATTTTTTATAAATTATGAAATTCAAAAAGATTGCTAACTTTATAAAATTGTACACAAAGGTGCAGAGGAAACTCCTTTGCAGCTCCTTGCATCGCTTTTGAGGAGACGGCATTACTGGCAGAAGCCTGGCCTTATGAAGGGTGGACTCACACAAAAGAGGGAGTAAGAGGAAATGGTATGAGTGACACTACATCCCCCATAAAATCTAAGTAACAAAACACCGTGATCCTCTCTAAGCCTTCGCCCTTAGCTCAGAAGGAAGTCGTACTTTTAAGTGAGTATATATAGCCTGTGCCATTTAGAATATATGACGTTGCAATGCATGCGGTTACAACGCATGCCTTTATAACGCAGTCATTACAACGACCACGTTGCTACCACAAACGCCATTATATAGCAAGTCATATCAACGACTTGCTGTAGGGGGCAAGCTGGACTTAGGAATAGTATTCATTACTATTCCTACGCCCGTTTGTGAAACAGCAGGGAAGGTGTTGGATTTAAAATCCAACACATTCCCTGGTGTTGCACGCCCCTACAGCAAGTCGTTGATACGACTTGTGATGTAATGGCACGCGTGGTAACAACACGGTTGTCGTAACAACCACATTGTGAAGGCATGCGTTGTGGAAATAGCGTGGTAAATGCTGTTTCCCCCTTTAGTGGGAAGGCATCCTTCTACGGCATGGCATGAACTCACAAACTGTGATGGAGTCTCTAACAAGGAGCCAATTCCTGCACAGTAGTTGTGCTTGAAAGTTGTGTTTACTATTGTAAAACTTTGGCAGAGCGTAGAAACTCTACCTAGAGTAGGATGTATATTATTGCCAATCTTTTTCAGGGTGTAGAAGTTCCAGTTGGAGATAGAGATCCGAGGTTTGAAGTAAGCGCTGTTGAATCTTCAACAGTTGGAAGTTTTGCTTCTTGCACAAAGATACTTCTTGCAGTCTCGCCTTTTTTCAGCGATGAGTAGATCTGTTTTTCATAGCGTTGGTTGTATGATGATGACGTGACCAGTTGTCACACATACCCTTGGCCCACTGTAGCTTCATCCTGCAAGACACTTGCCCCACCTTTTTCACTTTCTTCCCTCCTCGAGTCATTCCTGTTCATGAGTCCTGTAAGACTTCCTGTTGTGACTCCAGGAGGAAGGTGTAAACTGAAATATGAATTAACCCACAATCCTACAGTGTTACCCTCCACACCTACAGATGACCAACAGCAGATCCGGGTTGTGAGTACGACTGGGTGGAGTCATGGAGTTTCACTCTGCAGAATTACCTAAAAACGCAGCGCTTTTCCATTGAGTTTGGCGAGTGGCGGAATTCGGTACAACACGCAACTCACGCTGATTTTTTGCTCCGTGAGCTTGTCCCACATTGTACAAACAGTGCAAACAGCACCACACAGCCCACCAGAGGGCGCTGCTTCTTTCTCTACTTGAGTGGATTTTGTACTCGAGCAACAGCTTTCACAACAGGAGTGGAAGCTTTATCAACGTGAACGCCGCGCACGCCGAGGGTCTTGCAGCCGATACCCTATTACAGGTTCAGCACTTCATACTATCTTTTTCCCGTACTGATCTCAAGCACTTTGGCTGTTACTGCATCCCGGAGGACCCCGACGTTTGGAGTACGATTAAAGGCGGCTCCATTTTTAGAATCGGATTTTGAATTTTCCACGTGAGAAACAAAGTTATTCAAGAAATCTACAGGCCGATATACGCTACTCAAACTACTAAGAATGCATGTCCGGCCGGTACAGTTCATCACGCTGAACCGTATCTCATTTTGATCCCTTGTTTTTTCTTCGGATTTTCAAGTTTATTATTTTTCGCCCTGACGAAGTTCCTAAAGGCAAAGAGAGGAACGAAACGCGTTGGCTGTGCCTATGCTGTTTGAAAGAATTTCTAAATAAAGAAGAATTTACATAAAAAATCATCCCTGATATTGACTTTTTTGGAGTGCACCTTCTATTCTGTCCTGATATTCAGCTTTATCAACGTGAGTGGTAGCGGCCTGCCGTGACCGCCATCTTGAGAAATAGTGCCGGGAGGCAGTCTAGCACTCCATATTCCCAGCGCGTGTAAAAAGTTCTGCCATGCAGCGGTTGGTGGGGTTTTTGCAAAACTCTAAGCTCCATGTGGAGCGCGAAGTGGGAAAAACACCACGAACTCCACTGTTTTTTCCTCAAGTTTAGATTTTGCAAAGCTGTTTATACACAACGGCAAGGTACACTGAGTTTTTTTTTCTGCATGTTCACCTTAACCCATAAACCATGTTGAGATTTGGGTAGGTACGTGAAACAAAGCAACAGTATCTCAACTGGTATCGCTAGGAAGGACGGTTAACCATGCATGTACAATACATTACACAAAAAGAAAACAGGAAACTGTAAGTAGATTTTTTACTTGTGCATGTAGCATCATATATTTAAGATCAAATTTTGAAAAAAAGCAAGGTACAGTTATAACTGCTCTGTAAGCAAAAATGTGCGTGAACAATCCGAATTGCACTTGGTGCTCAATTGTGTATGTGACACAAAAAGTGGCAATGCAAGTGACAATGTGTAATCAGCGAAAAAACGGTGCACGGTGCGGATGTGAGCAAGTATATACAGTGAATATAGTGGGTCAAGACAATGATTTACAATTTGGAAGAAAAGTGACAATAATTTCAGTTGAACCACAGAAGATGCACCTTTAGTTGCGCTGTGGAGTCGACGACGTTTTGATCCTATTAAACATGATCTTCATCAGGACAGGGTTGTGGGTATAGACGGTGCTGGTAGGACACGTTCCCGTGTCCATGTCACGGTCTCTACAATTATTTACACCTTGGATACCTGTTACACCAAGGATCTCCATGGACCCGCCGGATACCTAACCTTACTCCCCCCGGCTCTCAACGCCAAGTCCAATTCGGATTGTTCACGCACATTTTTGCTTAGAGTACTGTTATAACTGTACCTTGCTTTTTTCAAAATTTGATATTAATTATATGATGCTATATGCACATTTCAAAAATCTACTTAGAGTCTCTCGTTTTCTTTTCGTGTAATGCATTGTACATGCATGCTTAACCGTACTTCCTAGCGATACCAGTTGAGATACTGTTGCTTTGGTTCACCTTTTCCAGCATAATATAATGCCAAGGTCATGACCACTAGATCTGGGTGGAGTTCACGGGACAAACACCTCTGCACTACGCAAAGTTCCGCAAGCAGAAGAGTGCATACTATTGCATCATTCACACTGATTTTTTGCTCAGGGTGTTTTTCCCACGCTGGAAAATCAGCGCAAATTGCACCATGTGCAGCGCAAGGGGGCGCTGCTTCTTTCTGTGGCTCAGGTAAATGTTCTACTCGAGCTGCACCTTCATCAACGCAAACAGAAGGTTTCTCAACGCGAGCAGTCGCGACCATCTGCAACCGCCCGCATTGAGAAATCTCTCTGGGTGGTGGTCTAGGATTGGATTTTCCTCACTCCGCTTTGCGGAGTGGAATTTTTCAGAACTCCATGTGCTCTGTTAAACTCCGCAAATGGAGCGGAGTTCACTGCCCAGGCCTAATGACCGTGCTAGGGTTGGACAGATGAAAGCTTCATGAAGTTGACTTAATTTTCTATAGAACTTTGTGAAATTTTTGAGAAAAAAACTTGCAACTTCACACACCTGTCATTTTTACAAGTTGCTCAAAAATGTTGCTGTGGTTCTGTTTCACCTCAAAGAGTTGCTGTGGTTCTGTTTAATTGTGGGGAGTTGCTGTGGTTCTGTTTCATTGTGGAAAGTTGCTGCGGTTCTGTCTCATTGTGGAGAGTTTGTGCGGTTCTGTGGTTCTGTTTACTTGTGGAGGGTTAATGAGGTTCTGTTTCATCCCAGACAGTTGCTGTGGTTCTGCTTCACCGCAGAGTGTTGCTCTTGCTGTGTTTGATTGTGGAGAGTTGTTGTGGTTCTGTTTCATTGCAGATAGTTTGCTGTGGTTCTGTTTGATTGTGGATAGTTGTGGTTTTGTTTCATTGTGGGGAATGTGTGTGGTTCTTTTTAATTGTGGACAGTTGCTGTGGGTTTGTTTAATTGTGGAGGGCTGGTGTGGTTCTGTTTCATCCTGGACAACTGCTGTGGTTCTTTTCATTACAGAGTTTGCTGTGGGTCTGTTTCATTGCAGATAGTTTGCTGTGGTTCTGTTTGATTGGGGAGAGTTGTTGTGGTTCTGTTTCATCCTGGACAGTTGCTGTGGTTCTGCTTTACCAACGAGAGTTGATGTGGTTCAGTTTCAATGCATAGGGTTTGTGTGGTTCTGTTTTATTGCGCAGATTTTCTGTGGTGCTGTTTCATTGCAGAGAGCTGTTGTGGTTCTTCTTCATTGTGGAGTGTTGTTGTGGTTCTGTCTCATTATGGAGAGTTGCTGTCGTTCTGTTTAAGTGGAGAAGTGTGGCTCAGGGGTTAGAGGCAGCAGACCCGGAAGCTGAGATCGGTCCTGGACCAGGGTTCAATTCCCCACCTCGGCGGGTCTTGGGCTAAAAATTCCACGGACTCGATAATTCTTGCTCCGGTGCCTCCTCGACTCACGGGGTTAACACTCTGCGACTCTGGGCAATAGCTTGCTTAATCTCCACAACAGCCCCTCGTGGCGGGATGCCTGACTTTCACCTTGTGGATACCCTGCTATCTCACAGGGGAATACCAGGAAGGGTTCCCTAAGCAAGCGCCGGGACACCCACTGCGGGTAGCTGTGCGCTATATAAGCTCAACTACATTTACATTTACATTTACAACTGTGGAGAGTTGCTGTGGTTCTGTTTCAATGTGAAGGGTTGATGTGGTTATGTTTCATTCTGGAGAGTAGCTGTGGTTCTGTTTCATCACAGAGAGTTTGCTGTGGTTCTGTTTCATTCTGGATTGTTGGTGTGGTTCTGTTTCATTGTGAAGAGTTTTTTTTTTGTAAATATATTTTTATTGCAGAATCAGGAATAAACACGTCCAACAGGCCAACCTATACACCGACGGCACCCAACATACAGTGTGATAGCAATACAATACACAGCCGATAAGCCCACATCCCGGAGGCTGGGCGGCGCTTCAATGAGCCAGTTCACTGGAGGTACCTCGGTGCGTGCCCTATTCGGGTCATAGGTCAATTGTAACACATCGTATCTGCTTTTACCCCAGAACAACCAACCCACCCTCCTAGGCCACTCCAATGTCACTTCTCTAAAGCAGCACGACTACCTCCCAGGGCCACCCGGTTCCGGGAGGCTGCCGCTGGCCGGCAAACCACCCCCTCCTACGACTCCCTCCCAGTACCCTCCCCCCCAACTGCTGCTAATGCGGGTTCCACCATCCCCCTCCTGCTCTAGGGTGACAACTATCAGGAAGTTCTGACAATCAAGTAGTCCCATGGAATCCCTTCCTATATCTGATCAGTCTCTTCGCCTTCAGTTAAGTAGTCCCTTAACGCCTGCACTACCAGCTCCCAGGACCGCGCCAGTTCCAAACTTTTCTCGTTACCAGTTCTAGTCGCCTGACGCATCCTTAGCACACTCTCACAGCCCGACCACTTCACCAATTCATTCCTCCATCTCCGCACAGACGGCCCCTCTTTAGATTTCCAATGCCAAGTGATTTCACGCTGTGCCAGTATTAAGCCCAACCCAATGAATTTGCTCGTTACCTTGGTCTTTTTGGTGTGCGTGAACCAAAGAAGCAGACATGCAGCCATGTCAAAGTCTACCTCCCGATCCGTGACAGCATTCAGGAGTTCCCCCACCTCAGACCAGTAGTTCCCTAACTTCGGGCATCCCCACAGCATGTGGTCTAGATCCACCTCAGGTTCTAGACATCGTGGGCACACGGCATCAAGCACCTGGAAGTGTCGACGTAACCTCTCCGGGGTCAAATATGCCCGATGGAGAACGAAAAAATGCACCTGCTGAAATCTCGCATTCCTCGTCCCTTTCCAGGTCCTGTGCAACACCTGACCCCATACGGAGTCCGGGATTTGTTTACCGATACTGGCCTCCCATCGCGATTTCAACTCAACTAACGGCACCAGTCCTTCATTTAACATTCTATTGTGGAGGCAGGTCACCGCCTTGACGGTGCCCGCTGCCATCACCACATACTGGCACACCATCGTCACCTCCGGTTCCGCCAGTCCACCCCCCCAATGCCTCTGCAGCGCTGTGACAACCGCCGCATGCAACAGGAAGGTACCACTCGGCAGGCCGAATTGCTCTTGTAAAGTCTGGAATGGGGCCAACGTCCCGTCCACATAGAGGTCTCCTACCATCTGCAAACCCAGGTCTTCCCACGCTAATAATTGGGACCAATCACCTCCGTGCGGTAAGGCAGTCAGCATTCCCAGCGGAATCTCCGGTGCGTACGGCCGGCGCTTCCCAGCCCTCTTCAGGTTCCTATTCCAACACAATCTAAGTGTCCTTTCCTCCATCGTTAGGTCCCTACCAGCCAGTCTCTGTTGCATTACGATAGACGACAAGACATGTCTCTGAATGCCGACCCCTCGGCCGTCATCAGGCCCCCTAAATTCTCTGGCCACGTTCTGCGTCAGGACCTGGAGCTGCGCTGCCAGATAATATAACTCATAGTCGGGGACAGCCATCCCTCCCTCACACTTGGGTCTCGTCAAGGTGGTCAATGCCACCCTTCGGCGACCCTGGCCCCATAGAAAGCCAGTCACCAACGTCTTCAGCTCCCTAAAGATGCCCTGCGGGATCCATACCGGCAACGTTCTAAAGTAATAGAGTAGCCTCGGGAGTGCCACCATTTTCAACAGCGCAACACGACCCAGCACGGACAGCGGGAGAGAGGCCCAGAAGTCCATACTGCCCCTCAGCGCTCGGATGCAGCGCCCCACATTCCCCTCAAGGAGGTCCGCTGCGTCATGGTAGATGCGCACTCCTAGGTAAACAAAACAAGAGGGTTCCCACACTACCGGTCTCGGGAGCTGCGGGCAGAGCGTGGTCTTCCGCAACGGAAACACACAGGTCTTAGTCCAGTTCACCCTGAGGCCTGAGAGCCTCCCGAACCTGCCCAACATGTCCACCGCGCCTTCCAGTGCCCTCCCAGAGTCCGCTAGGTACAGTAACAGGTCGTCGGCATATAACGATATATAATGCGAGTCAGGCCCCTGCGCAATCCCGTCGTAGACAACTCCCGATCTTGCCTGCACCGCTAGCGGTTCCATCGCTAGTGCAAAGAGCAGACCGGATAAACCGGAGAGACCAAGGTCCCCAGCCGCACCCGCGCCTTAGCCGAGGAATAAAGCACTCTGGTCCAACCCCGGAACCCTTCCCCAACCCCGAACTTCAACAGCACGCCATCTAGAAAATCCCATTCCAAGCTATCAAACGCCTTTTCAATATCAACCGTCAGCACTACCGGGCCCTGTTCCGCCGTAGCAGCACCATCAATGACCCCGATCAGCCGACAGATATTCATCGAAGTGCTCCTAGAGGGGATGAATCCCGCTTGATCCCTATGCACTAAAGAGGTCATCAGTGGTAGGAGCCTGGTAGCAAGGATTCGGCTCAAGATCTTGTAATCTACGGTTAGCATAGACAACGGACGATAAGAAGAGACATCCAATGCATCTCTGCCCGGCTTCAGCAGTGGCACTACCAGCGCCTCCCTCATAGAGTCAGGCAACCGCCCCAATTGTCTCGCCTCCGCATACACAACCTGCAGCCTGGGCGCTAACACTTCCATAAATTTGGCGTAGAACTCGATCGGCAATCCATCTACTCCAGGGGTTTTGTTCCGTGCCATATGACTAATCGCCCCTCTGATTTCCGCTAGGGTGATGGGGCCCCCCAGATCCCGGGCTTCCTCCCCATCCAGTACCGGTAAAGGGATCTGGTCTAAGTAATTACCTATGTCCGTAGCCGCCGCTTCGAGGTGGCTGGTATACAGTCCCGTATAGTAGGACTGAAAGCGCCCCAGGACCGCTGACTGCGAATAGATCACCTCCCCATCCTCCTGTCGCACACTCATGACCGGGCACCCTCTACGGTTCGGATCAGCCAACTTCGCAAGGAGCGTGCCCACTTTATCTCGCTCCTCATGCACTTTCGCAGCATACAATTTATAATCATAGCACCGCAATCTCTCCGTCTCAGTCGCCACCGCCTCCTTAGCATGCAACAATCGGTCTTGCAACTCCGGCCTCTCGGGTCTCTGCCGTTCCACCCCTCTCAGCACTTCCTCCGCCTTCGCAAGGTCATTCAGCACTGTTCCTCTCACGGTCAGAAACCGTCCCATACACACCCCCCTCACCACCACTTTCATCGCATCCCATTCAATCGCTCTAGTCGCTGTCGACCCAGCATTAGCCGTAAAATAGCTGTCTATGCCCTGTCGAACCGTGTCACAGAACGCCGGGTCATCCAGCGTCTCCGGACGAAGTCGCCACGTAGGGACTGCCGATCTCGCCAGCTGCCATTGCATAGAGAGCAACAGGGGGTTATGGTCCGAAATGGTCCTGGACAAATACTCAGAGTGAGTCACCACATTCGCGAGTGACTCGCAACACAGCACCGAATCCAGTCTAACATGCAGATCATGCAGCGCGGAGAAGTAAGAGTAATCTCGAGTTTCGGGGTGTTGCGCCCTCCATACATCCACCAAGCCCCACCTCTCCTGCCAGTCCCGCCTATGGGTCGCAAGTCTGCGCACTGGGGAGTCCACTAAAGGCGGGTGCGACCTGTCCAACAGCACATCAGAAATGGAGTTAAAATCCCCCGCCAGCAATACAGGGCCCGCCAAATAATACGCCAGTGAGCGCGACAAACCCTCAAAGAAATGTGCTTGATCAGCGTTGGGGGCATAAATGTTACACAGCACCACTTCCCGACCATATAGCCGTCCCTCCACTACCACATACCGATCTATTCTCTGACTCGTGACTTGGAATGGCGTGCCCGCTCTGATCCATATCAACACCCCTCTGGCGAATGCCGAGTAAGTCGTGCCAAACACCTGACCTCGCCACCTCCTCTGTAACGCCCCACATTCCTGCTGCGTCAAGTGAGTCTCCTGAAGCATCGCTATCTGAATGCCCCGCCTCACCAAGTAGGCATGTACCTTGTGGCGCTTAACCATAGTTCGAATACCCCGGACATTCCATGTGACACATTTCAGGTTAGGTAACGTCCCCATAGAGCATCAATGCCAACAGTGGTGCATGCCAATAAATGTGACCCACATTGCAGCAATCGTACAACCCCTTCAAAACATGTCCCTCAACTCCCACCAACCCCCTCCCCAGGTCAGGGCCTAATAACCCAGCTTCAGCCCCGTTCCAAACCTTAAACACCCAACACATCACACTAACCTGTGGTCGTCACCACAGAAGACCTTAAGGGTCTGATGAGGGCTATGGAGCCCCAAACCAGGACGACAGAGCAACCACCCCGCGCCCGTAGCCCCACACTGCTAATGCAGCCCCATACCTGGCAGTCCAATAGAAGTCAGGAGCGTCCACGCCTCCAGGCCTCACAAAATGTTCAGCGGCCATAAGCCTCACCCATTAAATATGCCATCTGATGTCTGTGGGGTGACCTCCGGCCCCTGCACTCCTCCCACCTCCGAGTCATCATCACCGGTCTTCTCCCCTTCTCCTTCCGAAGCCGAGCCTCTGGAAGCGTCCTCTCGCTGCGATCCCGTGATGCTCGCCGTGGCCTCCAACGCACTCTGTCTATCGGCCAGCATTTGTGCCTCTCGCTCGGCCCTTTGGCGCCTATTCCGGGAGCGGATGCGCTGTGACTTCCTGACCTTGACCGGTTGTTGACGATCCCTGGCGGGCCTGTGTGCACGATCCGTCCCCGCACGATACAGTTCCAGCCAAGACCATGCTTCATCGGGTGTTTGGAAAAAGTGAGTCCTGTCATCAACGACGATCCGCAGCTTGGCCGGAAAAAGCAAGGAGTATTGAATCCCTTCCTCTCTCAGCTCTTTCTTCACCGACAGAAAAGAAGCCCTGCCCCGCTGCACCTCCTGCGTGTAGTCCGGAAAAATTGTCACCTTGCTGTTATCCACCTGGAAGGGCCCTTGGGATCTCGCCCTTTGGATCAGCAGATCCCGATCTTTGTAGTGCAGCAGTTTGACCACCATCGGTCGGGGCGGTCTGCCCTCCAGGGGCGGCTTGGCGGGCACCCTGTGCGCTCTCTCCAGCGAGAAGAAGGGGGACAGGCCCTCCGGCGCTACCACTGTCCGAAACCAGTCCTCCATGTAGGCCACTGCGTCACCCTTCTCAATTTTCTCCGGAAGCCCCACCACCCGCACGTTGTTCCGTCGGTTGCGTCCTTCCGCGTCCTCTGCTCGACGCTCCAGGATCGCCAGACGGCGAATAACGTCCTCAAGTTTATGTTCCGCAGTGACCACGGCCGGTTTCAGCTCCTGGAGCAATTGTTCGTTGGATTTCACTCTGTCAGAGAGCTTGGCGTGGTCCGCTCTCAGCAGGCCAAGCCCCGTCGCCACCTGCGCTATGTCCTGGCGCAGCTCTTCCTTTGTAGCAGTGATCGCGGCCAATATCGCATCAAGGCGGAGATTCAGCCTCTGTTCCTGTGACGAGGGCCCTGTCGTGAAACCGTCATCTGCCTCCTCTGACCCCCTGTCTCCCCGCTCCGGCGGCGCGGCGACGCCAGTTCCCTGCGCGGCCATCTTGAGCGCGGGAAACCCTCCGCCCGAACAGCCCCCACTGAAGACGGCCGGTGGCGGCAGCCCCTCCGGTCGTTCCGATCCTGGGCCCACCCGGTGTCGCCCAACGAGATAACCGAGCAAGCGCAGCTCTCCTATCTCCAGGTCAAGCGTGACTATGCGGGGCCAGCCGTCCTTCGTCCACGCTCAGCCGTCGGCCTCCGGTCCAGAGGTCGCAAGCCCCTCCGAAGAGGCGGGCAGCCGGAAGTTCGTGTTCCCAGGTAGACCGAGCCCTCTGCCCCCGGTAGCACCGATCCTTGTGGGTCTCAGCTAGGGTGACCAGGCGTCCCCGTTGTGCCAGGACGGGCCCTGTGTTAACCTGTTGTTCCAGCAAGTTTCAAAAAAATTCAGCTCATGTCCCCTTATTTGGAGAGGGTCGATCGAAAATGGTGGGAGGTGTTTTTTATGATTCACAAAGCAGGGATAGTCAGCTGTTTCTCCAAGAAAGCAAGTCAATCAACCGACAAAATACGGGGCTTAAAATGGCAGTCTATGTATGTTGCTACCGCATGTCCCGTAAATCTCTTCTGGAGAGCGTTCCCATCACCTGAAGTAAAGATGTAGCCCTCCTTTCATTTTCGTGAAATGTCCCTAATTGGGCTGTAAAGTACTGGCCACCCAATCACAGCGCACGTCGGGGTCTAAAGACCGCGGTGCCAGTCCAGCGCACCCTTGCCTTCTACCGGGTGGGCCCACCTCCGGCGACCGATCCTCCAGCCGCCGCCCGGCCTGCCCATTCCTCGACTGACCAAGCGCCGTGGGCGGCCGCACCTCCAGCGCCCCGACAACTCGCTGCTCTCCTCTGTGCCTCAGCGGCCCCTGCTGCGGTGCACTCAGCGGCTGGGCGGCCCCGCACGCCAGCAGCACCTCCGTCTGCGCAGCGCGAGCTCAGGTCCAGCGCTCCAGCCAGCCGGGGGACAGGTGGGGGAGGGGCGCCGCTATCTCCAGTTCTCCGCGCCGACCTCTGCCGCCGCTCAGGACCCGCACCCACTGTCCGCTCCTCGGCTCACCGCCTCGCGAGGGTCCTCCAGGCGCCTTCAAACGGCCCCGCACCTCTCTCCGCTCAGCTCCCGGAGCTTCACTCCGTCAGCGCCGCCATCATGCCTTCTTGGTCCAGCCAAGCCGATCCGGTCGCCAGGTCCGTCCCCACGCGGCGCTCAGGGTCCCGACGGGGGCCAGACGTTCCCCTCCAGGTCAGCGACCCTCCAGGACCTCGGTCTCAGCCGCCAGGTGACACGGGGCTGGGTTTCGCAGGAGAAAAGACGGGACTCGGCGCGGAGCAACTCGCTCACGCAGCCATCCCGGTCGGCGCCGAAACCACGCCCCCCTCCTCTTTCTTCATTGTGGAGAGTTGGTGTGGTTCTGTTGATTATGGAGAGTTGCTGTGGTTCTGTTTCACTGTGGAGGGTTGCTTTGGTTCTGTTGCTTCCTGAAGAGTTGCTGTGGTTCTCTTTAATCACAGATAGTTTGCTGTAGTTCTGTTTCATTCTGGGGAGTTGCTGTGGTTCTGTTTTATTGTGGAGAGTTGCTGTGGTTCTCTTTCATTGTATAGAGTTGCTGTGGTTCTGTTTAATCGCAGAGAGTTTGCTGTTGTTCTATTTAATTGTGGACAGTTGCTGTTGTTCTGTTTAATTGTGGAGGGTTTATGTGGTTATGTTTCATCCTGGACAGTTGCTGTGGTTTTGCTTCACCGCAGAGAGTTGATGTGGTTCTGTTTCATTGCAGAGAGTTTGCCGTGGTTCTGTTTGATTGTGGACAGTTGTGGTTTTGTTTAATTGTGGAGAATTTGTGTGGTTATGTTTCATTGTGGAGAGTTGCTGTGGTTCTGTTTAATTGTGGAGGGTTGATATGGTTATGTTTCATCCTGGACAGTTGCTGTGGTTCTTTTTCACCACAGTGAGCTGGTGTGGTTCTGTTTCATCGCAGAGTGTTTGTGTGGTTCTGTTTCATTGTGGATATTTTCTGTGGTGCTGTTTCATTACAGAGAGTTGCTGTGGTTCTGTTTCATCACAGAGAGTTGTCGTGGTTCTTTTTCATTGTGGAGAGTTGCTGTTGTGTTTCATTTTTGGTGAGTTTCTGTGGTTTTGTTTCATTGTGGAGAATTTGTGTGTTTTTTTTAATTGTGGAGAGTTGATGTGGGTCTGCTTCATTGCAGATAGTTTGATGTGGTTCTGTTTGATTGTGAAGAGTTGTTGGGGTTCTGTTTCATCCTGGACAGTTGCTGTGGTTCTGCTTCACCACGGAGAGTTGATGTGGTTCTGTTTCATTGCAGAGAGTTTGCCGTGGTTCTGTTTCATTGTGGAAATTTTCTGAGTTGCTGTTTCATTGCAGAGAGTTGCTGTGGTTCTTTTTCATTGTGGAGAGTTTGCTGGGGTTCTGTTGCATTATGGAGAGTTTGCTGTGGTTCTGTTTAGTTGTGGAGGGTTTATGTGGTTCTGTTTCAATGTGGAGGATTGCTGTGGTTCTGTTGCATTGTGGAGAGTTGCTGTGGTTCTGTTTCATTGCAGAGAGTTTGCTGTGGTTCTGTTTCATCTGGAGAGTTGGTGTGGTTCTGTTGCATTATGGAGAGTTTGCTGTGGTTCTGTTTAGTTGTGGAGGGTTTATGTGGTTATGTTTCTTCCCGGACAGTTGCTCTGGTTCTGCTTCACCGCAAAGTTGCTGTGGTTCTGTTTCATCGCAGAGAGTTTGCTGTGGTTCTGTTTGATTGTGTATAGTAGTGGTTATGTTTCCCTACCAAAACTACACTGGTTACTGGTAGAGAAAAGAATTCAGTTCAAGACCCTATGGTTGCTCAAAAATTTTAACTCAAAAAGCCCCCCGTCTTATCAGACTTGCTAACACTGTATGTTCCAAGTCGCTGCCTGCGGTCAGCAGAACAAGGGTTAGCATGTTCTGTTTCATCGTGGAGAGTCAGTATAAGAGTTCTTGTCAGGATAAGAGCCCTGTAACTGTAAGATGTCCGGTCAGGATAAGAGTTCCTGTCAGTATAAGAGTCCTGTCAGTATAAGAGGTCCTTTCAGTATGAGTCATGTCAGTATAAAAGTTAGGAGTTCTGTCAGTATAGAAGTTCAGAGTCCTGTCAGTATAAGAGACCTGTCAGTATAAGAGACCTGTCAGTATAAGAGACCTGTCAGTATAAGAGACATGTCAGTATAAGAGACCTGTCAGTATAAGACGACTTGTCAGTATAAGAGGTCCTGTCAGTATAAGAGTCCTTTCAGTATAAGAGTCATGTCAGTATAAAAGTTAGGAGTTCTGTCAGTATAGACGTTCAGAGTCCTGTCAGTATGAGTCCTGTCAGTATAAGAGTATTGTCAGTATAAGAGTTCAGAGTCCTGTCAGTATCAGAGTTCAGAGTCCTGTCAGTATCAGAGTCCTGTCAGTATAGGAGTCCTGTCAGTATAGGAATTCAGGGTCCTGTCAGTATAAGAGTTCAGAGTTCTGTCACTATATGAGTATTGTCAGTATAAGAGTTCAGAGTCCTGTCAGTATGAGTCCTGTCAGTGTAAGAGTTCCTGTCAGTATAGGAATTCAGGGTCCTGTCAGTATAATCTTTCCTGTCAGTATCAGAGTTCAGAGTCCTGTCAGTATGAATATTGTCAGTATAAGAGTTCAGAGTCTTGTCAGTATAAGAGTATTGTCAGTATAAGAGTTTAGAGTCCCGTGAGTATGAGTCCTGTCAGTATAAGAGTTCAGAGTCCTGTCAGTATGAGTCCTGTCAGTGTAAGAGTTCCTGTCAGTATAGGAATTCAGGGTCCTGTCAGTATAATATTTCCTGTCAGTATCAGAGTTCAGAGTCCTGTCAGTATGAATGTTGTCAGTATAAGAGTTCAGAGTCTTGTCAGTATAAGAGTATAGTCAGTATAAGAGTTCAGAGTCCTGTGAGTATGAGTCCTGTCAGTATAAGAGTCCTGTTAGTATAAGAGTTCAGAGTCCTGTCAGTATAAGAGTCCTGTCAGTATAGGAGTCCTGTCAGTATAAGAGTACCTGTCAGCATAAGAGTTCAGAGGCCTGTTAGTATGAATATTGACAGTATAAGAGTTCAAAGTCCAGTGTGTATCAGAGTCTTGTCAGTATAAAAGTCCTGTCAGTATAAGAGTGTTATCAGTATAAGAGTTCAGAGTCCTGTCAGTATCAGAGTACAGAGTCCTGTCTGTATAGGAGTTCTGTTAGTATAAGAGTACCTGTCAGCATATGAGTTCAGAGTCCAGTCAGTATGAGTATTGTCAGTATAAGTTCAGTGCCCTGTCAATATAAGAGTCCTGTCAGGATGAGTATTGTTAGTATAAGAGTTTAGAGTCCTGTCAGCATCAGAGTTCATAATCCTGTCTGTATAGGAGTCCTGTCAGTATAAGTCCTGTCAGTATACGAGTTGAGAGTCGTGTCAGTATAAGAGCCCTGTCAGTATGAGTATTGTCAGTATAAGAGTTCAGAGTCCTGTCAGTATAAGAGTCTTGTCAGTATGAGGACATTGTCAGTATAAGAGTTCAGAGTCCTGTCAGTATAAACCTCCTTTTCTCTTCTCTCCCCAGAAGCGAGGGGCTCCTGAACGAGGTGGTGCAGATGAACTTCGAGATGGCCAGCTTCAGCAGCCTGTCCGGCACCCAGCCCATCACCTGGCAGGTGGAGTACCCCGGCCGGGGCATGGCGGACCAGGTCACCTCCGAGGTCTTCGTCAGCCAGAAGGACCTGGTGGGGATAGTGCCGCTGGCCATGGTAAGGCGCCTGCTGCGCAGCGAATCCCCATCACACCCCGCAGATGATATTAACACTGTCCCGATTCATTCCTTCATGACTGGTTTACTTCCTTCTACAGCGCCTACTACAGAGATCTCTGGGCGCTGGAAAGACTCGCTGGAAAGGGGCTGAGGGCAAGAATAACAAAGAGTAATTGTATACGGTGCACTTAAACTCCACAATCGAAGAAGAAAAATTCAAGCAGATACTTAAAGTGTAAGGGGCTCATTTATGAGAAGTGACACATCGCTGCATGAAAGCAGCGATGCGTCACTTCTCAGTGCGCCCTCCTTGCGACATGATTGATGCGTCATATTTACTGTATGCCGCATCATGTCACAAGGAGGTACAGATACGTCAGTATTTCTCACATATCTGTATGGCGCAAAAGTGATGCATTGCTGGAGTGTGTCACAAATGTGACGCAACTCCAGCAATGTGTCCTTTCACATGGGGCAAGCTCCATGTGAAAGGGCCTGCATCAGTCTTACGGCTGCTGTGAGGCAGGCGTAAGATTTTGACGCATTTAAGTCCTAGAAATGGTGCAGTGAAATCTAGTAGATTTCACTGCGTCACTTCTACGACCCTTCCTTGCATGGGAACACCCCCCCTGCATACATTATACCTGGCGCAGGTATAATGTAGCGCAGGGGCGCATCTATCTAGAGTGTCTTACTTCAGCCTGAGGACACGCTCTCATGCGGAGGTTTTCTTACTGATACATGTCTGTAGTCTGCGTTATAATGGTAGTGCGTTGTAAAAGTTGCATTGTAAAGGTTGTTTCCCCTCATGTAAAATCTCTCTCACTGTTCGCGGAGTACCAGGTCCACTCAGAAGGCTGGATCATGAGTCCGTCATTTTTTATAAACCCGTTTACGCACAGGTTGGAATTACTAGTTGCGAGTCATTTAACACATCCGTTAATTATTGGGTGAATATCTCAACCTCTGTTGAATTTTGACCAAACCTGACAAAGTTTATCAGGGGAAAACCATACGGTAGTTACCATACAATGCAGATTTTGAATTCTGCATGCAATTCCCTAGAAACTAGTGATAGGTCCCTGTAAGAACTGGGGTCACCAGTTCCCCGGGGGTAGCCTGGCACGAGCAGGTAGGCACCCGAAAGCTCAGGTGTTAAGTGACTACACAGCACACACAACCACTGAGACAATAAATGCACACGCAATGACGGAGACCGCACCAGTGAGTTTTTGATTCCAATCAATTAATTTTATCTAGGACCAAAATCAGGGTGATCAATTACTCACTACATTAATACATTTCATGGGATAACTGTGGGCTTTCATTTAGCACTTCATTTTGCAAGTGTAGACATTTCATTACTCATCATTACTGATTTAATTAGGGTATCACCAAACAATTCCTGACACAGGACTGGATATGGCAGTAATGATCAGGCCACTTCTCACTAGGCAGGAATAAAACTACTTGTGCAAGAATAAAACATTTCCTTCAGCAAGAATAAGCAGTGCATTAAATGAGGGTTAAACATTTCATTAAATGTAAAACATTTCATTAGCCGCAGTAACCATTTCCTTTCATTAATCAACAGTTGCCCCCTTCGTCTAGAAATTACTCAACATTTCAATCGGGAGGCAACCAGTGCATTAGGCCAGATCATTCTTTGTGGGACACAGAAATAAACCCTTCAATTGAGCAGGGCACGTCAGCTACTTTCGTTCCCTCTAGCAAGGGGTTAACTTTTATGGCCCAGATTGTCACTCAAGGCTCTGCCCACGTTCTTGCCCAGTTCCGGGGCCTTGTTTGACTAGACCAGGGCCAATGGGGCCCAACAACAGTCTTGGCAGAGGGGAGGGACGGCCATGGGGCCTCCTTCGATCACTACTGCGGCCGCCCTCCTCCCTCGGGGGTTTACCTCTTTGTCTTCGGCCCGCCCGGGGCCCTTGCGCCGATTCTCTGGCGAGGGGGGGAAGGCTTTTACTCTCCTCAGAGCCCTCCGGAGGGTGTGGGGGCCGGTCAGGGCTCTCTGAGATAGCGCCAGCAGGTGGGGGCTCGCGATCTCTGGAGAGCCCCCACGTCGCAAAGGAAGCGGTCCCAGGCCTTGCGCTGACACCAGGGGCCAAGGGACCAATCCGACACGGCCTCAGGGAAGGCGCGCCCGCAGCCGCCAATGACAGAGCGGCCTGCGGGGCGCGGCAGCTGAGGGCCAATGAATGCCCGGCGGGGGCGGAGTCTCTTCCGACGCCCCCGTCACGTGAGCAAGGTAGAGAGGCTTCAGGCCTAGCGCGGCCCTCCCGATGATGGTGGCCTGACTGGAATTCACGATGCGGCGGCCCTCTCGTGATGCCGGGGGATGCCGGAAGGGACAAACAGCAGCCAGACGCTCTTGGGGGGTAGCGCAGAGGCCCCGAGGATGACTGCGGCCCTCCATTGACGTGGCGCCGGGCCGCAACGGTGAGTTCCTTGGCGGGGGCTCACAGGGACAGCAGCGCTTCTAGGAGACTGCGCGATGACAGGCAGGGAGACGCTTGACGAGGATAGCACCTCAGGGCTCACCGTAGGCCTGAGGAATGTAGCGCTCAGCAGTGTTAGCGCTCGGGCCAATGACACAGCGCTCAGAGGCAGTTATCAGGACGGCAGGCTACAGCGCCTGGGGGACAAGTACAGTGCTTCTCAGGGGCACGGTAAGAGAGCGCTGGGTAGGTAGGGCAGATTTGGCAGGACAGCCATTCAGACAGTTCAGTCAGGGGGAGTTAGGCTGGACAGCGCAGGCCCAGGTGAAGGCAGGGGGGCGCAGGTGCAGCACAATCCAGTACCTGGTTGACCTTGTTGATCCCCCAGTAGTCCTGGTTAGCGCAGGTGAGCTTCTTCTCGGCGCTGGTTGGTTCTGGCACTCTTCTGTGGAAGCAGGTTCCTGGTTTGTTAAAGGGGGGGGTTGAGTTGAAGACTTGTCAGCAGGTCACTTCAGGTGGTCCCTGGGTTCCCCTGCCGTCGGGCCAGATCAGTGGGCTAGTTCAGGGTTCCTCACTCTACTTATAAGGCACCACCTAAGGCCCCTGACTAGGCCCTACCGCCTAAATCTCCTACGTGGGTCCCCCAGGTCAGTGATGCCCCAACTGACTAAAAAGTTTCCCTCCCTTCCTTATATATGCCCAGGTCAGGTGACCACTCTCTAAGGCGGCAAAAATAGGCTCCGCCTCTATTCTGGAAGGTTCCAGGAGCTTCCCCACTCTATCTATGGGCAGGCGATGGAAGGCTGGCATTGCAACAATGTTTGGGTTCCCAGCCAGCTCCTGGCAACTAGGGTGCTACTAGAAAAAAAAACATGCTGCAGTAGCAGGGGCCAATGGCAGCCATGTTTTAAGTAGAGAGCACCTGCACCTTAGCATTGATTGGCAATAGGAAGGTGCCCGGAGACCTAAGGCCAACAAAAAAAGGTGGGAAAAATAAGGCAAGGGCGAGAAAAATAAGGAAAGACCACCCTAGGGCTGACAGGTCTAACAGTGCCTAAGGCACTCTGGTACATATCAGGGTCAATGAATCGCACCTAAACGTGTAATAAGGTCCGAAGTCTGCTGGAGTCACCCCACAGACACTGGGATACCCGTAAACTCAAGAGCTGAGGTAGTTTCAGACTCTATTTAAGAGCCCCCCCCTCAAAATGTCTTCATCAGCGGCACTCAGCCCCCGCTCGCACACCTCCCTGCACCTGTCTCTGCACATTTCTGATGCCAGGAATCAACCCTACTTGAGGGAGTAAATGTGATTTAGGGAGAGGCGAATAAACCTGCAGCTTCCTGGCAGATTGCTTTACCGCCCCCAGAAGACGCCCCTGGCTGCAATCTCTTCCCGGGTACCAGGGGAGGGGACGGGGACTCCAGGTGGGGGAACTCTAACCAGATGAAGTGGGGCTCAGCCAATCACAGCCCTTCCCAGGGGAGTCGCACATCACTTACCCAAAATTGCTCTATTTTGCCTGCAATCTAAACAGTGCAATGACTTTGAAGCTGTGATCTTGCGGTGTTTGACTGAGCAGGGGCGAGGGAGGCGCTTCTAGGCGCTGCCTGGATGAGAAGCGGTCCCTGCCCTGTCACCTATGCCGTGGGAGTTCCCAAGATGTGGAACTGTCGTCCCCTCTCTTTCAGACAGGAAAAAACTGAACTATCATTCCTTAAAAAAATGGAAACTTAGCAGTTCAGATCGATCTGGAAGAGGCCGCTCGGTGAGGGCTGGATTTGTGTTTGGGAGCAAAACTGTAGCGCCGAGACACTTAGTCAGAAGTAACTCGGCACTTTATAAATAACTTTATAATGATTATTATTATACTCTGAAGGGATACTGCCCAGCCAGTCCCCTGTGGAGTGTGTTCCTGCATCCAGATTTTTAAAGGGTGGGGCACAGGGACAGGTTTTACCAGGAGGGGGACTCACCGGTAAAAGCTGCCCTCTACAGGTCAAATATTCATGTGTTATGTTATGTTAATAAATTTACTAAAGCGCTCGCATACCATGGGGTGTCTCGGCGCTGGCTCAGCAAACAGACACGAGAGACATTGTAAGAGTTAATTATTATAAAGCCAGGTTTTCAGAAGTTTTCTGAACACCAAAAGAGATGGTGCGACCTGCTCTTTATAGCTCTTAGAGTCCCCAGTGTTTAGTTGCACCAGAAATGAAGCTACTTCCTGCCCATTGGGTTTCTTGAACCTGAGGGTGGAGCCTATTTTTTGTTCCCCCTCACCTAAGGTTCGTGTTTGGTTCATGCCAGGATGAAGTCTCTTACAAATCCCAGGCCTGTCTCGTGCAAGGCCTTGAAGGTTGAGCACAAGGCTGTGAATTTAATTTAGTTTCTGACCGTTGACCAGTAATTGACGCTTGGGAGACAAACGATATTTGGGAATGCCTGGGAGTGGTCTCGCAGCAGCATTTTGTCAAATTTCCATTTTTCCCCCAAATGTTGTTCCTGTAAGTGAATGCACAGGCCATTACAGTAATCCATCCATTCATTCAAGCGCTGTTGATGATCTCGTCGAGGAAGTTTGCACCCAAATCATACAAGTCGGCAGATGGTCAGTGCTTAGGACACGGGTTCTAAGAGCAGCGGGCAGGAAGCTGGGCAGTCTGCTGGTGCTGGCATGACCAATAGCCTTCCCAACAGGAGAGCGGAACAGATGGAAACTGCCCAAGCTCACGCACTCATCAAAGAGGAGCCAGTGAGCGCACCCCAGATCAAGGAGGAAACCATTGACATCATTCAGCACCAAAACCAATCAGAAAGAATTCTGAGAGTCCACCAGGCAGAGCTCGCTGCTGTACCTGCTGCGCCATGGAAGTGTGCCCGCGAGCGAAGTGCCCTACGCAAAGCCTGGCCTGCACCAAATGGGGCAAGATCAAGCTCATTGCCTGTGTTTGCTGAGGAAGAGGAGGAGGAAGAGGAAGGGGACCACTGGGGGAAGTGGCTGCCCCTTCAGCAGTGAGATAGTGGCTTTGAAGAGGATGAGAAGGCATGTCTCTTTTGTCTTGCACCAACATCCACGGGAGCCAGAGAAGGCCGCAACCAACATGTGACATACGCATCCAAGGCCAGCACTTCACAGCACGCATAGACTCAGTGGCCTCCATCACTTTGATCGACCAGGAGCAGCTGAGGCCCCTGACGGGTGACCACAGTTGGGATTCACCAAAATCAGAATCCACGCGTATGGCAGTAACGCTAGAAATTGCATCAGCCGGTGCCTTCCAGACGCGGGCTCACTCCATGGTCAATCCATCGACACCAAACTCTACGGGACATAGGGACTAGGTGGGGTTGTACCCCCTCAATTTTTCATCAAATTCCTTGAATGGCGCGATGGTTAAACGCCTGGTCATGAACTGCATCCTGCAGCTGAAGAGTGGAGCGGCCGAGCGACTGTAGGTATTACAGCGGGCATTCTTCAGGGTAAAAGTCCAGAGTAGACGCCTGTGATTATTTCCCAGCATTTCCCGATGGGCGGCAGGCACTAGCGTTGACGGATTCACGCGCCAAGTTAATCTTGATCCGAAAGGAGCGCTTTAATTCATCAAAATTACCAAGTTAATTACTATGTAGCTACATAAAGAGTAATTAACTTGGGAATTTTGATGAGTTAAATAAAGCGCTCCTTCCGGATCAAGGATATATTGTGTTTGAAATTGGTCCAGTGGCAGTGGGGCCACTGAGAGTGGCGTGCGTCCTAAACGATTGGAAATACAGTTACCAGGATGATACACCAGTGCGCCCGATTCTTGCCCGCACCGCTGGACGTTGTGTTTGAGAATCACGCGCCAAGTTCCCTCTTGTGGAGCTGGTGGGAGCCACAACATTTGAAGATGTCAACTCTAAGCTTGGAAAGATAATCCCCACTTTGGACTACCAGAGCAACTCCAAACTGACAATGGACATCATTTCAGGGCGTTGATTTCAACATTATCCTAAGCAGCTGGGAGGGCATCAAAACAAAATAATGCCCGTTTGGTGGCCGGCGAATGGACCCCGGGCCCTCCTCGTCTCAGTGAGAACCGCACAGCTGGATGACGTGGCCTGACGTCAAAGGCGAAAGACCACCAGTATAACTGGATCCCTCAACCTCTGCTGCTGAAGGGGACGCGCGACCCCGACTCTAAAGAGGGGACAGCTATGGCGGCTTGGAGTGGGACTGGATAGTCACACCCAGACGGTGATTATTAGGCCTGGCCTAAATGTAAATTATGTGGTGTAATTTCACATTACACTTGTCACACGAAAGTCCTCAAATTACGCAACAATCTACTACAAACTCCTGACAATAACAGAACGTGGGGGGTTGTTTGCACTAAAATGCACTTGCGCTAAAAAGATGGGCTAGCATTCCATGTAAATGTGCATACTTTTGCCATAATTTTGGGTAATTACTGAAAAGCAAATTAGGGGATTTTCCCACACCTGGATATCATGCCCCCCCCACCTGTAGGGGGAGAACCCTGAATGCAGAAGGCTCAGATCTGGCTGACGAGCAAGGCTCTGATGACGTACTTCCTGAAGCCTGAGGCCAAACCCGACTGCCTTTACATTACACCGGGGACTTTGTCAGCAGCGGCCCGTGCAGGTAAGAGCTGAGAGTCAGTGGGTTTGGGGAGGTAGAGGGGTTGGGGGGATTTCGACAGATGACAATGAGGGAAAAATTATTATTAGTTTTTGACATAGTAGGTCAGTAACAAAGTTATTACCCGTTCTGAATACTGAGTCTCGCATTTGCTCAAAACTGGCAGTGACGTACAAGAATCGTGAATTCCAGCCCCAGTGTCTCCCGTGCACTTTCTTGACTGATCGCGATCAGGGCCTCGGTGCGCGCCGCACTCACTGTACTGTGCACACTTCCTGATTTACACTAACTACATTTGAAACACTTTTTGGTTTACACTCACTACATTTGAAACTCTTTCATACTTACACTCAATGCTGAACACTAGTACATGACAGAATAGTTGTATGTCAGTGTCATTATGTGGCACACGCACTGTGCACTTCCCTCACTATGCTACGCATTCACTGTACCTCAGACTCCACCCTTGACACTACAGCACAGCTCGCTCGCACTGTGCACATCACCTTGCTGTGCTCTGATTGTGCTGCACACGCCCCCTCCTGCTCTTCACACGCAGTGCACGCACTTAGACCCTGTGCAGTGCAGTGCTTGTTTCAGTACCCAGAAGCCCCCACCCCCAGGGCTGTTTCTAGGTGTTTTGCCGCCCTAGGCGAGAATTGAAAAATGCCGCCCCCTTCCTTTTACCCGTTTCAGTGTGCATTGCTGAAATCATTACAAAACATAAGTTGTATAGTTTAAAAAGACAGCATCCCTGAACAAAGAGCAGCAGTACACATTATAAACTAAAATAAGGAAAAGAGCTGATAAGGATCACATTAAAAGTTTTCCACTCCAGTCATCAACCAGGTATTGCAGAACCTCCAGGAACGGTGCGCTTCCCCACCCGTGAAAAACAATGCTGCTCAAAGAAAGACGAGAAAAAGAAGGTAGCGCTTCACTGGCAAACTCTGTAAAGTGGCGCTAACGTGTTTGGGTGAGAATAAAACCAATCTGGCCACTTTGTGACCACTCTGTAATGCTTTATTTTGTTATTTATTTTGTTATTTTGCACCTATTTTTCCCTTGCCCCGAGGCTACACTTTGGAACAGAAACAAAAGTGTTTCTTCCATCTTTGGATCCATTTCACAGGGGAAGGAATGAAGGAAAGTAGACGAAACCGAGGGTAAGAGACGTTTATTGAGCTGGGATCGGGCGTTTTATGCGTTTAAGAGGCGGGTCTGTGAAAGGTTCAGAGAGAGAAATGTAATGAAATGCATCTGAAGTGTGGTGAACACACCCGTTAGCTACATTAACCGCAGGACCAGAGATGTCCCTGGGGCCTGTTTATTTATTTATTTATTTGCTGGTTTGTATAGCGCTTGAATCAACTCCAGCTGGAGTATCTCTGCGCTTGTGGAGCCAGTGGTAACGAAGGTTATGAGTAAATGAATCTAAATCTAATTTCTGAACAGAGCAGTTTTCAGAAGTTTGCGGAATGTAAGATGTTCTTTACATTGTCTCACAGGCAAAGGGAGTCTGTTCCATAGGGTGGGACCAGAGATAGATAGAGCTTTACACCCGTGTCTGGTCTTCTTGGCATGGGGGACCACCAAAAGGAGATTGTTACTGGACCTGAGAGATCGGGTTGGAATATGGGGAACAAATTTTCTTTCAAGGTAGACGGGTCCTTGTCCATTTAGACATTTATGGATCAGACAGCATACTTTAAATTTGGCTCTTTGTCGGATTGAGAGCCAGTGCAGCTGCTCGAAGAGGGGTTTGGAGGGAGTTCTCGGGGGGGCATTGAGAACAAGGCGAGCCGCCGTGTTCTGAATGACCTGAAGCTTGGCCAACACACCTTCGTTGGCTGAAAGCAGCAGGCCATTACAATAGTCGATCCGACTTAGAATCAGTGCCTGAACAAGAGTTTTCCTAGCAGAGTCAGGTAACAAAGGAAAAACTTTGCGTAGTAGGCTGATGGTATGGAAGCATATTCCAGAAATATAGTTAGTGTGTTGTTTGAGTGACAGATCATGGTCGAATCGGATCCCCAGATTCTTCACAACCTGTTTGGGTTCAGGAACTGCTCCTAGATCTTGTGGCCACCACTCTGGAGTCCATAGTATTTTAGCTTCTCCAAACAGCATTACCTCCGTTTTGCTGACATTACACTGAAGAAGATAGGAGGCCATCCAGTTTGCCGCTGCTTTCATGCCTGATGAAAAAGAGCTCCTAACATCAGTGGAGAGAGTCTTAAAAGGGAAGAGGAACTGTGTATCATCAGCGTATGATATTGGGATGAAACCATACCTACGCATCACTCTTGCCAGGGGTGCCACATAAATGTTAAAAAGGGTTGGGCTTAAGCAGGAGCCCTGTGGCACCCCTTTTGAGATCTCTACTTCCGCTGAACGATACGCATCCATGGTGACTCTCTGGGTGCGGTCTGATAGGAAGCTCTTCAACCAGTCAAGGGCTTTGTTCTTAATGCCGGCGTTCGACAACCGATCAGTCAAGATGGTGTGAGACACGGTGTCGAACGCTGCCGACAGATCCAATAGAACCAGGATGACTGAGAGGCCCTTCTCCTGGTACATATGTAGATCATCAGTGACAGACAGGAGGGTGGACTCCGTGCTGTGTTTTGGCTGGAACCCTGACTGGGAATAGTCCAGGGCGCCGGCAAGTTCAATGTATCCGGATAGGTGATGGTTTACGTGTTTTTAAATCAGTTTCCCCAAGAATGGTAGTAAGGAGATGGGTCTGAGGTTAGCTAGGTCAGTCCATGGGGTGGCAGTATTTTTCCTAATGGGTCTGACAAGGGCTCGTTTCCATTCTTTGGGAACGGTACCTGAACTGAGTGAGAGATTCACCAATTTTTCAATCGTGGGGCAGAGTTGTTCTGCTAGGACAGGCATTATCCTAGCAGGGATGGTATCATCTGGACTACCACTCTTAATCTGTGGTATTAATGAGGCGGTTTCTTGTAAGGAAATGGGAGGGAAGGTATCTAAAGAGTGTGTGTCCAGTTTTAGTTCCGTATCCACCAGGGGAAGTGCCAAATCTGTGGTGATTGCCTTGTTGGCGCAAACTATTTTGTCGTAGATTTTATCAATTTTGTTGGTGAAGTAGCAGGAGATTTCGTCGCACAGCTGTTGAGATGCCATGTCAGAGGATTCACATGCAGCTGGCTTAACAAATGTTTGCAAGATTTGGTAGAGGACCCTTGGAGAGTTCCCTGCATCTTTTATTTGTGATGCGATATAGGTTTTGCGTGCTACGCGAATCGCTTTATGGTAGAAGGAAAGTGCATCCCAATACTTTTCCTTGTCCTCTTGTAGGTGGGAAGTTCTCCACCTTTTTTCTAGTTTCCTGGCACTTAGTTTAAGTGTCCTTAAGTGGTCAGAAAACCAGATTTCTTGTTTGTTAGCCGGTCTTGGTTTGAACTGTTTCATTGGGGCAATTTTATCTATTGCTTCCTTAGTTGCTCTTTCAAATTTATTGAGGGCGGTAGCAATATTTTCCTGAGGGGTGGAGAGAGGGCAGTTAAATTTTTCCTTAAAGGTGGTGTCAGTGACTTTGTGCCACTGTCTGCGGACACTAGGTAATAAAATTGGGCGTGAAGGGGTGGGTACAAAGTAAGGAGTGATAAATTCTACAATAAAGTGGTCAGTCCAATTGACCTGTGTTGCAGGTGGACAGGAGACTAGCGGGACGTTGGAGAATATCAGGCCCAGGGTATGACCTGCCTGATGTGTAGGCCCACTGTTCCTCTGCATTAGTCCTAGGGAGGACAGGTCTGTTGATAGGGATTGTGCCTCGTTACAATCTGACCTATCACTATGTGCATTAAAATCTCCAACTAGCATGAACTCACTGTCATTGTTGACGTGTGGTGCTAGTAGCTCTATCAGCGTATTGGAAAAGTTATTACATGGACCAGGCGGGCGGTATACAAGGGCACCCTTATGGCTTTCTGTGGGGGACAGTGTTATTTTAAAAACTAAAATTTAAATTTCCGAGGTACTTAGTTCTTCTAGGACCGAAATAGTAATTTCTTGTTTATGTACAATAGCAATCCCACCACCTGTTTTAGTGGGACGGTCTAATCTTACTATTTTATAGTTACTTGGAATTCCCAGTGTAATGGCAGGGGTACAGTGTGGTTTGAGCCACGTCTCTGTGAGGTAGCATATGTCGGGTTGTTTAGACGAAATTAGGTCCCAAACCTCCGCGGAGTGTTTGGAGAGAGACCTAATATTACAAAGGATATTTTTCCTCCCTGAGGGAGTATATTGGTTCTCAGCAGCATTACTAATAATAGGATTCATGGGTTCGGGATATGTCATATTGTGAGTCTCCCTCATATACGTGGAAAACTGGGTGTGGCAATGGAGGCAGGAGAAAGGCCCTTCAACCTCAAGAAGATCGCCAGATTTACAGCCCAGTAACAGATTTGTGTTAAGTCCCAATAGTACCTGAGAAGTGTAAATTATCCTTTTGGGGGGGAGGCCATGAAATTCTGTCATAGAAGCATCCATGGCCCCTGGTCCCGTCCTGTCGCGGACGGGCGCAGACGGGCTGGTCTTTGGCTTGTCTTCGGCGCCGTTGATGGCGCCCCTCTGCGCGCAACCGCTGCGCGCTTTAGCCGACGAGTGGTTAAGTAGCCCTGTGGGGAGTGCTGCTAGAGCGCTAACCGCTCGGCTGTCTCGGGGTTGCTGGGCGTGTCTTGCTCTTGTCTACCCCGCCCTCCGCTCAACGGTATAGGATACCGAGTCGGACCAGGGCGGGTAGGCTGGATCACCGAGCAAAGACAAGGACTTGGCCCCTAGAGCCCCTTACACTTCGGGGAAGATCGTAAGTGCACTCTAAGAAATTATATTAAAATTAGCAATCAATTCAAATATGACATAACATGTGCAACTTATAAGTATTCTGTCAGATAAAATGAGGCGCAAGTGACTTTAAAATTATTATCTCAATTTCCAAGTGACACAGATTCGTCCGCTAGCTAGTCAGAGTGCTCTGCTCTGATAGTTCGTTACCTGGCACCAAGCGGGGTCGGGAGACACTGCCACTGTCCGCCCTTACCTGTGGAGGGTAAGGGCGGCAATGTGGAGGGAGCTTTCGATGTCGGGCAGTGCGGTGACAGGAACCTAGACTCTGTTCCACTGAGGGTATTTCTTTGTCAAGGGCACCCATAGTATTTATTGGATAGTTCGATATTGAAGAACTGGGTTTACCTGGTGCCTTAGGTGTCGGTAACTAGCGCTTCCCTGTTGTGAGTGTTGACGGAGAAGCAAGGGGCGAAGAGGGGGGCCCAGCCTTTTCCGGCACCAGAACCGCCCGCTTTTGGCCTGTTTTTAACCCAGGCACCTGCCTGGGCGTGTGGCGCGCACGTCGCCTGTGGAGCCAGGTGCACTAAACTGTGCTAGCCGGTCATTGGCACCTTCCTCCTGGGCTCGGGGTGACAGCTAGAGGCTGTACTGCCTGAAGCGGCCCCTTTTGGGAAGCAAGTACGGCGGGTACAGGTTGAAGCATGGTTTTCAGCAAGTGAGGAGCTGCGAGAGAGAGACAGAAAGGAAGAGAATAAGAGAATAAGAGGAAGAAAGAGAGGGGGGGCAGCTGACAGCGGCAGAGCAGGAAAAGTGGACACTTCAACCACTGATCTTACCTTAATACACCTGCTGGGCACCTAGGGACTCCCGCGCACAACAGAAGCAGGCTGCAGGGTAGGCCAACCAGTCCTTGCCAACCAGTCTTTGCCAACCAATCCTTGCCAACCAGTCCTTGCCAACCAGTCCTTGCCAACCAGTGTTTGCCAACCAGTGCTTGCCAACCAGTCCTTGCCTTGACGTTCCTGACCCCACCTCTCTCGAGCTCCAGACGACAGCCCGCACCAAGGCAAATCCAGGCCCCAGCCTCCCAAGGACCAGGCACACGGGTGATGCCTGATGGCAGTGCCTGCTCTGAGCTATACACATCCCCCACAGCCCCCGTGCACGACAGATTTACTCCTGCGTGTAATTAACTGTCGCAGGCGTCACGCACTTCAAACCACCACTTTCAGCCTTTGCGGTTTGCTTCGGATTATTTGAAGCACCGTGCTTGACTTTGCAACCCCCTTCCCTCCCCTCCTCCACCCCCACACATTCGTACAGTTTTAAACACATTCACAGGGCACCTTTAATACCATATTTGTGCGCGCACCCCGGGTGTAAACAGGTTTTTGTCAGAAAGTGTTATTTCGTTAAACCTTATTTACCCCTGTTTACCCAGAAACACGAGCCGTTAATTCCCGCCTCGCCGAGGGGCTGGCTGCGAGTGGGTACCATATGTTGGTGCTTTATTTTACAGTAGGCGCCTGCTGTTCCACAGTAGGAAGGAATTAAGCGTCCTCGCGTTCCTGGCACTTTGGAAGCCGCTCTCTGGAGCAGGGAGCTTCTTGGAAATTTTCATTTGGTGCTGAAGTATGTAACATGGGGTCCTTTGTAAGATCTACCTCATTTAAAGATACTGGCTGCGTCACTTTTTCCATGTTAAAAATGACGCAAAAGTGGCGCAAGGTGCTTGTAAATCTGCCCCACAGTGCTGCACAGGTTGGTGGGTGGAGCCTCCACGTGCAGCACGCACCCTGGCACAGTGCATGCCCTCCGGATCCAGCTATCTAAGTCAGTGACAGGAAAAGGCAGCGCCTTAACACTTCAACAACAGGCGCTATACAGCACTGCAGGCACGCACTGCGAAAACACACCCTGGGCCGGCACTAGGGTAGGGTGGTGCGACTAGTGCAGCCGCACCGGGTGCAGAGCGGGGGGACCGTGTTTCGAAGTAACTTATGTGTTTACAAGCACCTGCCTGGGACTTCTTTGTGGGTCCAACAGTTTTCAGGCAACAATAAAAATGTCAAGATAGCTCTGGTGATTAATGTTCCTGCTGGAGAGAGATAGGGTTTAATCTAGTGGAAGCTTTGACTCACCATAAAGTAGCGCAGAGGGTTAATATCCCTGCTGCAAAGAACTTATACCATGCAGATCGCAGAGCTGTATTTTATGTGGCTAGCTCAGTGGTTTGCTGTTTTTACCACAGAGAACCTTTTGTTACTTGCAGGTCATAAATTATAATTCTAATATAGCTCAGTGACCTATGATTTGTTACCAAACAGATGCTTGCAAACTGCACAGTATAGGTTAGAACATTATGTTTTTCCCCAGTCTTTCATTATCCAAATGTTGCTAAAAACTGCTTAGTTTAGGTAGAAATAAATTCGTATTAGTAAAGCCAACCACAACCTCTGTAGTATGTTTTCAATCCTGAGTTTGTGCTTCTCCAGACCAACCACTCTTAAAATACATTGCCTTCTAGTATAGACGACGTGTGCGTCCTACACCTTGTACTCCGCATAGTCTTATGTAACATTTCCTATAGACTGACTTACACACGTATGATTACTTGTCTCTGTACACCTATGTTTATGTAAAGTGCTCTGACGCCCTACAGTGATATGAGTAGCGCTATAAAACAAATAAAATACATGTGAAAGAGGGGCTATTTTGACATGAGGGGCGCTGTCGGACGGTGGGATTGAGGGGATCCACAGAGAAGGCGGCCTGCGACCAGCAAGATTCAGACAAAATTTAAAAACTCATCTCTTTCCCAAGTAAATAGTATCCTGATACATTCTAGGATTTCAGTGTGACTTGGTTTCAGCTTCATCTGGGAGTAGTAGCATTTCAGCGCGGGGACACACCGTCACAGGTGTAACCAGGCGCTTTAGAAATGGTCTTATTATTATTATTATTATTAGCACTAAAGCCGGCCCTGGGCACAGCCAGCGATGGCCACCTCCCGCCAACACTCCCACCCTCCCTCCAGCCCAGTGTGGCGATATTTTTAAAATCACCCCCCCTTCCGAAAAAAAGGGACAGCACAGAAATAGAAGTAGGACTAATTGTTGCCACGAGCACTGAAGACCCAGGGCCCAATTCACAGAACTAACTTAAGACAAAATCCTAAACTTAATACTTTTGGTATTTACAGAAGGCATTTAGTAGTAGTAAAGTTAGGATTTTGTCTTAAGTTTGACTTAACACAGACTTAAGACAGACTTAAGACAAACTTAAGATAGACTTAAGACAACAGACTTAAGGCAAACTTAAGACAGACTTAAAACAGACTTAAGTTAGGATTTTGTCTTGTCTGTCTTAAGTCAAACTTAAGTCAAACTTAAGACAAAATCCTAACTTTACTACTACTAAATGCCTTCTGTGAATACCAAAAGTAGTACGTTTAGGATTTTGTCTTAAGTTAGTTTTGTGATTCGGCCCCTAAGGGCCTGACAAAGCTATAAAAATTCCCCACAAATAAAAGCCCTGGGTTTTAGCTGCTGTGAACTTGTTTCCACTACAATCAGATTAGGCTAGCCCAAGAAAGAAGGGGAGGATTTCTAGCCGTTTCGCATCACTCATGGAAAGCACAGTTCAGTTCACTTTGTATTCTGGGGCTCTTAGTCCTATATAATTAATGGAACAACAGAACTACAAGTACCAAAAGGCAAAAAGTGAACCCATTTTAAAGGTGTGTGTTGTAGGAGAGAGTGTGGAAAGGAGTTAATAGCATTCCCCGAGGAGAGTACCACAGGCATAGCGTGGTCAGTAATGCCAGGGGGTTGTGCGCTTCACGCTGGTTAAAATACATTATTGAGAAGCTGGGCGGGAGCAGCAGGAAGGGACAGGAGTGCGGATTGTGTAGGGTACGTCAAACTCAACATTTTGTAAAATAAAAGGGCACATTAGCAAGAACCTCGTTAAAATTATCGCCTTTTCCTACCACTAAAACTGCGAAAATTTTAACGAGGTTCTTGCTAATATGCCCCAAAAAATTTTAAGACCTCTGAAACTGAGTGTGTGTATGTGTTTTTGTCTGTGTGTATGTAAAAATCCTAGGTAAAATCCGACAAACACCTCTCCATTCCCAACGTAAAGCACCTGTTAGGGGGTGTAACACCTCAAGCTAACAGACACAACGGTGCAAACTTTTAAAACCCTCGATAAAAACACTCCCTTCCCCATGCAGTAATGAGACTCAGGTGCAGCTTGCCTTAAGTCGTGACATGGGGGTGAGCGAGCCACCCAATGAACAGGGGGGCCGAGTCAGAGCCGAGCTGTGGGTCGGGCTGGGCTCTTAGAGCCCGAGCATTAGAAAGCCCTGTAAATGTTTGTTATGTATATCATACAAGAACCAGTGCTTTAAATGGGCCGGTACTGTCCGGTACGGAGTACTGGCACTTTTTTATTTTGAGGAGGAGAGTACCTCCACTTCTCAAGAGAAATGAAATACTTTTAATTGGAGAGTACCCACACTTCTCAAGAGAAATGCTATACTTTTAATTCGAGAGTACAGGCACTTCTCAAGAGAAATGCTATACTTTTAATTGGAGAGTACAGGCACTTCTCAAGAGAAATGAAATACTTTTAATTGGAGAGTACCGGCACTTCTCAGAAACAAGCAGGTACTCTGGTACAGAGTACCTGCACTTTTATGTTTCCATTTCAAGCACTGACAAGAACTATCACGTAAAATATGATAAAATCTCTATAAAAAAGTGCATTTTTTTACCATGTGGAAGCTTCGATAACATGTCACATTATAGCATTGCACTGAGAAGTACTTACAAAAAGTGATACTTTTCAAACATGAACCCGTAGTGAACTTTGAGGCAAGACAGTTGTCTTATAAACCCTGTACTTTGCCCAGATTATTAGAGAACAGGTTACAGTGTTTTAAAGCAAACACACAATAGGTTTTTGAACAACTGGTATTCTGAACTCACATATTTGAAAATGCTTTCACATGTAATGAGGAAAAAATAGTTTTGGTGACATGAAATATTTGCCTAAAATCACACAATTTAAGTGGGTAAACCATGATTTATCCAGGTTTAGTGGTTTCACAAATAAGTACTAAATGGGCATCTGTCTATCCTTTTTTTATGTTAACGTATAACACCCTGAGGGCACACCCTGGCACGAGCTGTGCCTCTCTACCTCTCCTGTGGGCACACCCTGGCACGAGCTGTGCCCCTCTACCTCTCCTTTGGGCACACCCTGGCACCAGCTCTGCCTCTACCTCTCCTGCGGGCACACCCTGGCCCACCTCTGCCTCTACCTCTCCTGTACCCTCATCATGGCACCAGCTGTGCTCCTATCCTTTGGGCTCCCCCTGGCAGCAGCTCAGATCCAGGCCTCTCATAAGTCTATCAATGGCACAATATTGATTATGTTAATATTACTACTAATTCTTTTGTCTGTGCCTCAATCGTTGTAATGCCAGTATTGATTTGTCTATTTGTGTCACTTATATATCGTAGTATTTCTAATTAGGATTAGTCATAAACATGGCGTGAAGTGTAGTTAACTATTCAAACTAGAGTTCCCTCTTACCAACTTGAATTCCTCAGTTGATTGGCCTCCGAAGGATGAAAGGCTGAGTCAGCCTCGCCAGCATTTGAAGTCATATTTGCAGATCAGACCCACTCCCTGCAGCAGGTGCTGAAAGCAAACATTAGTCTGGAGAAAGTATTAGCAACCATGTATAATTACTTCGCCATTTAACATACATATTAATGAGATCAGAAAGGAGGACTTGTTTTCTGAATTATCTCTAAATTTAGATAATTACAGGACATTTTACAGCTCTGGTTATGCGTTGATTATGAGTATAATTATGCCGCCTCGCACCTGGTACAAGTTTCCAAAGTTTCTCAGACACAAAGCGCTGAATGTTCTTTAATTCTTTAAATGCTATTATTGGAACATATGAGGGTGAAGCAGGAGACTGGCTCATGGACGTGTGGGTGGTAATGGGAAATCCACCGCTTGGAGATGGAGGCGGCAGATCCTCCGCTGTGTGAAGGAAACAGTAAATCCACCGCTTAGAAGAGGAAGCGGTAAATCCTCTGATGTGTGAAGGAAGTGGTAAATTTCCGCTGTGTGAAGGAGGTGGTAAATCCTCTGATGTGTGAAGGAAGTGGTAAATCCTCTGATGTGTGAAGGAAGTGCTAAATTCTCCGCTGTGTGAAGGAAGTGGTAAATCCTCTGATGTGTGAAGGAAGTGGTAAATCCTCTGATGTGTGAAGGAAGTGGTAAATCCTCCGCTGTGTGAAGGAAGTGGTAAATCCTCTGATGTGTGAAGGAAGTGGTAAATCCTCTGATGTGTGAAGGAAGTGCTAAATTCTCCGCTGTGTGAAGGAAGTGGTAAATCCTCTGATGTGTGAAGGAATTGGTAAATCCTCCGCTGTGTGAAGGAAGTGGTAAATCCTCTGATGTGTGAAGGAAGTGGTAAATCCTCTGATGTGTGAAGGAAGTGGTAAATTTCTGCTGTGTGAAGGAAGTGGTAAATCCTCTGATGTGTGAAGGAAGTGGTAAATCCTCTGATGTGTGAAGGAAGTGGTAAATTTCCGCTGTGTGAAGGAAGTGGTAAGTTTCCGCTGTGTGAAGGAGGTGGTAAATCCTCTGATGTGTGAAGGAAGTGGTAAATCCTCTGATGTGTGAAGGAAGTGGTAAATTCTCCGCTGTGTGATGGAAGTGGTAAATCCTCTGATGTGTGGAGGAAGTGCTAAATTCTCCGCTGTGTGAAGGAAGTGGTAAATCCTTTGATGTGTGGAGGAAGTGCTAAATTCTCCACTGTGTGTAGGAAGTGGTAAATCCTCTGATGTGTGGAGGAAGTGGTAAATCCTCTGCTGTGTGAAGAAAGCGGTAAATCCTCTGATGTGTGAAGAAAGCGGTAAATCCTCTGATGTGTGGAGGAAGTGGTAAATCCTCCGCTGTGTGAAGAAAGCGGTAAATCCTCTGATGTGTGAAGAAAGCGGTAAATCCTCTGATGTGTGGAGGAAGTGGTAAATCCTCCGCTGTGTGAAGAAAGCGGTAAATCCTCCGCTGTGTGAAGAAAGCGGTAAATCCTGCTTTGGATTCGAATCCGCCGTTGGAACTGTGCCAACGATAGGCATTATGAGGAGACGGTATTTCCACCAGCGGATAGACCATCATCGGAGAAGCGGAGGATTCCGCATTTCCTCCGCAATTCATCGGTTCGTCTTTTGCCCCCCTACACTAATCCAGGCCTTATTACCAGGTCTGGATTTACGAGGGTGTCACCGGGTGGGGGACATGTTATGGGTAGCAATAACTTATGCACTTAAAATTGCCTGCTGCAAAGTTCCTTGTGTGTCCAGCAGTTTTCAGGCAACAGTAAAAATGTCAAGATAACTCTGGTGATTAATGTTCCCGCTGGAAAGACCAGAGTTTTATCTGGTGGCAGGTTTGACTTATCTTAATGTAGCACAGCGGGGCAATGCGCCTGCTGCAAAGATTGTGAAGCGTGCACCTCACAGAGCTGTTTTTTATGTGGATAGCTTAGTGGGTTACTGCTTTTGTCACAGACATTTGTTTGTTACTTGCAGTTCATAACTTACAATCCTAGCATAGCTCAGTGAGCTATGAACTGTCATCAAAGCGCTGCATGCACATGGTATAGGTTAGAATGTTATGTTTTTTCCCAGTGTCTTTCTTTATCCACATGTTGCTAAAAAGGGTTCGTTTGGGTGGAAATGAATTCCTATTAGTAAAGTCAAGGCCAACCACTGTGGTATGTTTAGAATATTAATTGTGTGCTTCTCCTGATCAGCCACTCTTAAAACATACTGCCCACCAGTGTGGATATTACATGATTCCTACACCTCGAACTCATTGTCTTATATAACATGTTCTATACCTGTGTTTACACCTGTATTATTCTTTGTCTCTGTATATTGTGTGTGTGAGGTAACGTGCTCTGACACCCTACACTGGTATGAGTAGCGCTATATAGCAAATGAAATAAATGTGAGAGAGGAGCTAGGGAGAGATGAGGGGCGCTGTCGGAGGGGTTGGAGAGGGGGAGTCCCTGGAGAAGACGGTCATGGTGGTGAGGGGGGGGGGCAAAAAGGACTCTCGCCCTGGGAGGCACCAGCACTAAAGCCGGCCCTGCTTAACCCATTAACCACGGCGGAAAATCCGCCACCGTGCGGGCGTTCTATTGCGCGGGCGGGGCCGCGTTGGCCAACGGACGTGCGCAGAACTACCGAGGTAGTGCTCGTGACGGCCATTGGCCGACACACGCACTTAATGGGCCAAGACAGAACCTGCTGTCTCTAAGTATCATGCATTTAGAGGGTTAGTACCCAGGTGAACTGTACATCAGAAGGATGAAAGGCTGACCCAGCTTCACCGGTGTACAACGCAATAACACACATCTCTGCAGCGGGTGCTGAAATTCAATAATAGTTTGATTTAAATCCCAGCATCCATCGCTGCCTGTCTGTACATTCATCAGAGAAGTCCTCTCCACCCACTGCCTGACCCCCTGTTACACTATGGATACATTGGGCCCGATTCACAGAACTAACTTAAGACAAAATCCTAAACTTACTACCATTTTGGTATGCGCAGAAGTTTGGAGTCATAACTTTAGGAGTCCTAACTGTAGGACTACTAAATGCCTACTATGAATAATGAAAGTCTTAAGTTAGGGTTTTTCTCAGTTTAGGAGTAGTACATTTAGGACTCCTAACTTTAGGACTGCTAAATGCCTTGTGTGAATACCAAAAGTCTTAAAATTAGGATTTTGTCTCAGTTTAGGAGTCCTAAAGTTTGGACTCCTAACTTCTGTGAATACCGAAATGAGTAAGTGCCTTCTGTGAATACCGAAATGAGTAAGTGCCTTCTGTGAACACCAAAATGGTAGTAAGTTTAGGATTTTATCTTAAGTTAATTCTGTGAATCGGGCCATTGGTCCTAAATTGCTTTATATAAATACATGATTGTGCTTTTTGATTCATGAACATTGTTAAATATATCCCCTTATGCTTGCACACCCCAGCTTGTACTATGCTCTGACAACAAGGGGTGCCTCAATCTTTTTGACCCCACAGCTGCACCATAACTACACTCCTCTCAGTAAATTGTGCGTGAAAATCATCATCAGGATTACCCTGATTTTTGTACATTGTTAACCGTGTGAATCCGTTCATCTTTTACAATCCAGCTTGTACAGTTCTCTGACACCCCTTTTAGTGTCTCCCCCCTTTCAAAGTAGAACTGATCCATCCTCACAAGTAGGATTGTCAAGGTGACTTGGAACTAGGGGGAGGGGTAACACATGCAATTCTGTGTCAAGGAATAATGCAGAATTACTCAAAAATTCTGTAAGATTACGCAGAATTATGTGAGAAAAACAATTCAGCATTTTGCGCTATTTTCTTAGCACAAAAATACGCTTTTGTGAGGTGCATTCAGCAGAAAAGAAATGTGTTAAATGCAAGAGAACACGAAGAGCGAGCGCAAGCAGCCGTCAACGCTCGCTAAATGTGCACTTGGGGTAGGATTTCACCCGGATTAACGGATTTAGCACTATTTTCGTAGCCCAAAATGCATCCTTCTGCCCTTGTCAACTTGGAACCAAAAGTAGGCACAGCAAATGTTGTCAGACTGCCGCCATGCTGTGCGCAGCACGCAACCGGAGCAAGCGCGTCTACGACTGTAAGAGGGCTTTGGTGAAGTTCTACTCCATTAAATGTTTGAGAAGAAATTGCAAGGATTGAGCATTTTACAGCACCCTTTCCATTGCAGAATCTTGTCAAAACAATGAACAGAATGATAGTGACAGGGCTGAATGGCTGAATGAATGAATGAATGGTTGTATGCAAGAGGCATGGGTGAATGAGTTAATTCAAGAATGGACGACAGTGAATAAAGACATTTGACTATGTGTTCTCAACGCGCTGACCAAGGGTTGATGACCTGCTTGTCATTTTAGCTTCTGCATTAACCCGATAAGTGCGCCCGTCGGCCAACGGCCATCGCGAGCACTACCTCGGTAGTGCTGCGCATGTCCTGTGGCCGATGCGGCCCCACCCACTCAATGGAACGCCCGCACTGTGGCGGAATTTGCACCGTGGTAAAAGGGTTAAAACATCACATTCCCCAAACTCTACCTTCACCAACCTTGTGACGCATGCGTAGCTCAGATTCCTTACTGAATCCCTTCTGAGTCAGGATGTGTTTTCCCTCTGCGAGCTCCAGACAGCTCTGAGGTTAGAACAAGCGCTGCCAGAGTCCATAAAAGAAAAAACAGGAAGTGCATCAGTAATTCCTCCCTTTTGTGGTGGCTTCTGGGTTATGGCGGCCATCTTGGAGGAACTGTTTACTTCAGCAAGGGAGTTGGTTCTGTCAGAAAGAAGTGTCTCAAGCGTAAGAACTGCATCAAGGAAGGACAGGGCAGAGAGTAATGAAGATTATCGGTGAGTAACCAGGCATTAACTACATGCGTAATGAAAGGAACAGGAAGATTGGATTCGGAGTAATAAAGATTACGAGTAAGTAACCGGGCAATAATTACAAATTATGCTCCGTCCGTTGAGCCAGTCTGCAGTGGCCCATATTCAAGAGATGATGTTGCCAAAATCCCTCTTTGAACGAGCGCGTTAGTTAAAACTTCTAGGATATTAGCGCACAGGTCATAGTTGGATTATGAGTGACAGGTGTGAGCTACCACATTAAATATCTGAGACACGCACACATCACTGACAGGTGACTTGGTGTCGGAGCGTCAGTCACTTCCAGGATTCACAGGCTCTTCTAAGTGGCCCAGCGACGAGGGGAACAGAGTGCCTCGAAGCCCACTTTGAATACTTTGCCCGCTGCTACAGGTTAAGCCAGGCCTGTGACTACAGGCCAGAGAGAAGCTGTCCAACTCCAACGGCTGTCACATGGCAGCCTTGAGAGGGCTGGACACATGTGGGTGTCTCCCTGGCCAGAGACATGTAGCCGTCTCCCTGGCAAGAGACATGTGGGTGTCACTTTAGCTGGAGACATGTGGGTGTCTCTCTGTCTGCAGACATGTGGGTGTCTCTCTGTCTACAGACATGTCGGTGTCTCTCTGTCTGCAGACATGTGGGTGTCTCTCTGTCTGCAGACATGGCGGTGTCTCCTTCCCTGGAGACATGTAGGTGTCTCTCTGTCTGCAGACATGTGGGTGTCTCTTTGTCTGCAGACATGTGGGTGTCTCTCTGTCTGCAGACATGTCGGTGTCTCTCTGTCTGCAGACATGTGGGTGTCTCTCTGTCTGCAGACATGTGGGTGTCTCTCTGTCTGCAGACATGTGGGTGTCTCTCTGTCTGCAGACATGTCGGTGTCTCTCTGTCTGCAGACATGTCAGTGTCTCTTTGTCTGCCATCATGTGGGTGTCTCTCTGTCTGAAGACATGTCGGTGCCTCTCTGTCTGCAGACACGTCGGTGTCTCTCTGTCTGCAGACATGTGGGTGTCTCTCTGTCTGCAGACATGTGGGTGTCTCTCTGTCTGTAGACATGTGGGTGCCTATCTGTCTGCAGACATGTCGGTGTCTCTCTGTCTGCAGACATGTCGGTGTCTCTCTGTCTGCAGACATGTGGGTGTCTCTCTGTCTGCAGACATGTGGGTGTCTCTCTGTCTGTAGACATGTAGGTGTCTCTCTGTCTGCAGACATGTGGGTGTCTCTCTGTCTGTAGACATGTGGGTGTCTCTCTGTCTGCAGACATGTCGGTGTCTCTCTGTCTGCAGACATGTGGGTGTCTCTCTGTCTGCAGACATGTGGGTGTCTCTCTGTCTGCAGACATGTGGGTGTCTCTCTGTCTGCAGACATGTCGGTGTCTCTCTGTCTGCAGACATGTCAGTGTCTCTTTGTCTGCCATCATGTGGGTGTCTCTCTGTCTGAAGACATGTCGGTGCCTCTCTGTCTGCAGACACGTCGGTGTCTCTCTGTCTGCAGACATGTGGGTGTCTCTCTGTCTGCAGACATGTGGGTGTCTCTCTGTCTGTAGACATGTGGGTGCCTATCTGTCTGCAGACATGTCGGTGTCTCTCTGTCTGCAGACATGTCGGTGTCTCTCTGTCTGCAGACATGTGGGTGTCTCTCTGTCTGCAGACATGTGGGTGTCTCTCTGTCTGTAGACATGTAGGTGTCTCTCTGTCTACAGACATGTGGGTGTCTCTCTGTCTGTAGACATGTCGGTGTCTCTCTGTCTGCAGACATGTCGGTGTCTCTCTGTCTGCAGACATGTGGGTGTCTCTCTGTCTGCAGACATGTGGGTGTCTCTCTGTCTGTAGACATGTCGGTGTCTCTCTGTCTGCAGACATGTCGGTGTCTCTCTGTCTGTAGACATGTGGGTGCCTATCTGTCTGCAGACATGTCGGTGTCTCTCTGTCTGCAGACATGTCGGTGTCTCTCTGTCTGCAGACATGTGGGTGTCTCTCTGTCTGCAGACATGTGGGTGTCTCTCTGTCTGTAGACATGTAGGTGTCTCTCTGTCTGCAGACATGTGGGTGTCTCTCTGTCTGCAGACATGTCGGTGCCTCTCTGTCTGCAGACATGTCAGTGTCTCTCTGTCTGCAGACATGTAGGTGTCTCTCTGTCTGCAGACATGTGGGTGTCTCTCTGTCTGCAGACATGTGGGTGTCTCTCTGTCTGCAGACATGTGGGTGTCTCTCTGTCTGCAGACATGTGGGTGTCTCTCTGTCTGCAGACATGTCGGTGCCTCACTGTCTGCAGACATGTTGGTGTCTCTCTGTCTGCAGACATGTTGGTGTCTCTCTGTCTGCAGACATGTGGGTGTCTCTCTGTCTGCAGACATGTGGGTGTCTCTCTGTCTGCAGAGATACGTGGGTGTCTCTCTGTCTGCAGACATGTAGGTGTCTCCCTGGCCGGAGACATGTCGGTGTCTCTCTGTCTGCAGACATGTCGGTGTCTCTCTGTCTGCAGACATGTTGGGGTCTCTCTGTCAGCAGACATGTGGGTGTCTCTCTGTCTGCAGACATGTCGGTGCCTCTCTGTCTGCAGACATGTGGTTGTCTCTCTGTCTGCAGACATGTGGGTGTCTCTCTGTCTGCAGACATGTCGGTGCCTCTCTGTCTGCAGACATGTTGGTGTCTCTCTGTCTGCAGACATGTCGGTGTCTCTCTGTCTGCAGACATGTGGGTGTCTCTATGTCTGCAGACATGGGGGTGTCTCTCTGTCTGCAGAGATATGTGGGTGTCTCTCTGTCTGCAGAGATATGTGGGTGTCTCTCTGTCTGCAGACATGTAGGGGTCTCTCTGTCAGCAGACATGTGGGTGTCTCTCTGTCTGCAGACATGTTGGTGCCTCTCTGTCTGCAGACATGTAGGGGTCTCTCTGTCAGCAGACATGTGGGTGTCTCTCTGTCTGCAGACATGTCGGTGCCTCTCTGTCTGCAGACATGTCGGTGTCTCCCTGGCCGGAGACATGTGGGTGCCTCTCTGTCTGCAGACATGTCGGTGCCTCTCTGTCTGCAGACATGTCGGTGTCTCTCTGGCTGCAGACATGTAGGTGTCTCTCTGTCTGCAGACATGTGGGTGTCTCTCTGTCTGCAGACATGTCCGTGCCTCTCTGTCTGTAGACATGTCGGTGTCTCTCTGTCAGCAGACATGTGGGTGTCTCTCTGTCTGCAGACATGTAGGGGTCTCTCTGTCAGCAGACATGTGGGTGTCTCTCTGTCTGCAGACATGTGGGTGTCTCTCTGTCTGCAGAGATATGTGGGTGTCTCTCTGTCTGCAGAGTTGTAGGTGTCTCCCTGGCCGTAGACATGTGGGTGCCTCTCTGTCTGCAGACATGTCGGTGCCTCTCTGTCTGCAGACATGTCGGTGCCTCTCTGTCTGCAGACATGTGGGTGTCTCTCTGTCTGCAGACATGTGGGTGTCTCTCTGTCTGCAGACATGTGGGTGTCTCTCTGTCTGCAGACATGTGGGTGCCTCTCTGTCTGCAGACATGTGAGTGTCTCTCTGTCTGCAGACATGTGGGTGTCTCTCTGTCTGCAGACATGTCGGTGACTCTCTGTCTGCAGACATGTGAGTGTCTCTCTGTCTGCAGACATGTGAGTGTCTCTCTGTCTGCAGACATGTGGGTGTCTCTCTGTCTGCAGACATGGCGGTGTCTCTCTGTCTGCGGACATGTGGGTGTCTCTCTGTCTGCAGACATGTGAGTGTCTCTCTGTCTGCAGACATGTGAGTGTCTCTCTGTCTGCAGACATGTCGGTGTCTCTCTGTCTGCAGACATGTCAGTGTCTCTTTGTCTGCAGACATGTCAGTGCCTCTCTGTCTGCAGACATGTCGGTGTCTCTCTGTCTGCAGACATGTCGGTGTCTCTCTGTCTGCAGACATGTGGGTGTCTCTCTGTCTGCAGACATGTGGGTGTCTCTCTGTCTGCAGACATGTGGGTGCGTCTCTGTCTGCAGACATGTGAGTGTCTCTCTGTCTGCAGACATGTGAGTGTCTCTCTGTCTGCAGACATGGTGGTGTCTCTCTGTCTGCGGACATGTGGGTGTCTCTCTGTCTGCAGACATGTGGGTGTCTCTCTGTCTGCAGACATGTGAGTGTCTCTCTGTCTGCAGACATGGCGGTGTCTCTCTGTCTGCGGACATGTGGGTGTCTCTCTGTCTGCAGACATGTGGGTGTCTCTCTGTCTGCAGACATGGAGGTGTCTCTCTGTCTGCAGACATGGAGGTGTCTCTCTGTCTGCAGACATGTCGGTGTCTCTCTGTCTGCGGACATGTCGGTGCCTCTCTGTCTGCAGACATGGCGGTGTCTCTCTGTCTGCAGACATGTGGGTGTCTCTCTGTCTGCGGACATGTCGGTGCCTCTCTGTCTGCAGACATGGCGGTGTCTCTCTGTCTGCAGACATGTGGGTGTCTCTCTGTCTGCAGACATGTTGGTGCCTCTCTGTCTGCAGACATGTTGGTGCCTCTCTGTCTGCAGACATGTGGGTGTCTCTCTGTCTGCAGACCTGTGGGTGTCTCTCTGTCTGCAGACATGTGGGTGTCTCTCTGTCTGCAGACATGTCTGTGTCTCTCTGTCTGCAGACATGTGGTGTCTCTCTGTCTGCAGACATGGCGGTGTCTCTCTGTCTGCGGACATGTGGGTGCCTCTCTGTCTCCAGACATGTCTGTGTCTCTCAATGCAGACATGTGAGTGTCTCCCTGGGCGGAGACATGTGGGTGCCTCTCTGTCTGCAGACATGTGGGTGCCTCTCTGTCTGCAGACATGTCAGTGCCTCTCTGTCTGCAGACATGTGAGTGTCTCTCTGTCTGTAGACATGTGGGTGTCTCTCTGTCTGCAGACATGTGGGTGCCTCTCTGTCTGTAGACGTGTGAGTGTCTCTCTGTCTGTAGACATGTGGGTGTCTCTTTGTCTGTAGACATGTGGGTGCCTCTCTGTCTGTAGACATGTGAGTGTCTCTCTGTCTGTAGACATGTGGGTGTCTCTCTGTCTGCAGACATGTGGGTGTCTCTCTGTCTGCAGACATGTCGGTGTCTCTCTGTCTGCAGACATGTGGGTGTCTCTCTGTCTGCAGACATGTGGGTGTCTCTCTGTCTGCAGACATGTCGGTGTCTCTCTGTCTGCAGACATGTCAGTGTCTCTTTGTCTGCCATCATGTGGGTGTCTCTCTGTCTGTAGACATGTGGGTGTCTCTCTGTCTGTAGACATGTGAGTGTCTCTCTGTCTGTAGACATGTGGGTGTCTCTTTGTCTGCAGACATGTCGGTGCCTCTCTGTCTGCAGACATGTCGGTGCCTCTCTGTCTGCAGACATGTCGGTGTCTCTCTGTCTGCAGACATGTGGGTGTCTCTCTGTCTGCAGACATGTTGGTGCCTCTCTGTCTGCAGACATGTGGGTGTCTCTCTGTCGGCAGACATGTGGGTGTCTCTCTGTCTGCAGACATGTGAGTGTCTCTCTGTAGACATGTCGGTGTCTCTCTGTCTGCAGACATGTGGGTGTCTCTCTGTCTGCAGACATGTGGGTGTCTCTCTGTCTGTAGACATGTGGGTGCGTCTCTGTCTGCAGACATGTGAGTGTCTCTCTGTCTGCAGACATGTAGGTGTCTCTCTGTCTGCAGACATGTGGGTGTCTCTCTGTCTGCAGACATGTGGGTGTCTCTCTGTCTGCAGACATGTCGGTGCCTCTCTGTCTGCAGACATGTCAGTGTCTCTCTGTCTGCAGACATGTAGGTGTCTCTCTGTCTGCAGACATGTGGGTGTCTCTCTGTCTGTAGACATGTGGGTGCGTCTCTGTCTGCAGACATGTGAGTGTCTCTCTGTCTGCAGACATGTAGGTGTCTCTCTGTCTGCAGACATGTGGGTGTCTCTCTGTCTGCAGACATGTGGGTGTCTCTCTGTCTGCAGACATGTCGGTGCCTCTCTGTCTGCAGACATGTCAGTGTCTCTCTGTCTGCAGACATGTAGGTGTCTCTCTGTCTGCAGACATGTGGGTGTCTCTCTGTCTGCAGACATGTGGGTGTCTCTCTGTCTGCAGACATGTGGGTGTCTCTCTGTCTGCAGACATGTGGGTGTCTCTCTGTCTGCAGACATGTCGGTGCCTCACTGTCTGCAGACATGTCGGTGCCTCTCTGTCTGCAGACATGTTGGTGTCTCTCTGTCTGCAGACATGTGGGTGTCTCTCTGTCTGCAGACATGTGGGTGTCTCTCTGTCTGCAGAGATACGTTGGTGTCTCTCTGTCTGCAGACATGTAGGTGTCTCCCTGGCCGGAGACATGTGGGTGCCTCTCTGTCTGCAGACATGTTGGGGTCTCTCTGTCAGCAGACATGTGGGTGTCTCTCTGTCTGCAGACATGTGGGTGTCTCTCTGTCTGCAGACATGTGGGTGTCTCTCTGTCTGCAGAGATATGTGGGTGTCTCTCTGTCTGCAGACATGTAGGGGTCTCTCTGTCAGCAGACATGTGGGTGTCTCTCTGTCTGCAGACATGTCGGTGCCTCTCTGTCTGCAGACATGTCGGTGTCTCTCTGGCTGCAGACATGTCGGTGCCTCTCTGTCTGCAGACATGTCGGTGTCTCTCTGGCTGCAGACATGTCGGTGTCTCTCTGTCTGCAGACATGTGGGTGTCTCTCTGTCTGCAGACATGTCCGTGCCTCTCTGTCTGTAGACATGTCGGTGTCTCTCTGTCTGCAGACATGTAGGGGTCTCTCTGTCAGCAGACATGTGGGTGTCTCTCTGTCTGCAGACATGTGGGTGTCTCTCTGTCTGCAGAGATATGTGGGTGTCTCTCTGTCTGCAGAGATGTAGGTGTCTCCCTGGCCGTAGACATGTGGGTGCCTCTGTCTGCAGACATGTGGGTGTCTCTCTGTCTGTAGACATGGCGGTGTCTCTCTGTCTGCGGACATGTGGGTGTCTCTCTGTCTGCAGACATGTGGGTGTCTCTCTGTCTGCAGACATGTGGGTGTCTCTCTGTCTGCAGACATGTCGGTGTCTCTCTGTCTGCAGACATGTCAGTGTCTCTTTGTCTGCCATCATGTGGGTGTCTCTCTGTCTGCAGACATGTCGGTGCCTCTCTGTCTGCAGACATGTCGGTGTCTCTCTGTCTGCAGACATGTCGGTGTCTCTCTGTCTGCAGACATGTGGGTGTCTCTCTGTCTGCAGACATGTGGGTGTCTCTCTGTCTGTAGACATGTGGGTGCGTCTCTGTCTGCAGACATGTGAGTGTCTCTCTGTCTGCAGACATGTGAGTGTCTCTCTGTCTGCAGACATGGCGGTGTCTCTCTGTCTGCGGACATGTGGGTGCCTCTCTGTCTCCAGACATGTCTGTGTCTCTCAATGCAGACATGTGAGTGTCTCCCTGGCCGGAGACATGTGGGTGCCTCTCTGTCTGCATACATGTGAGTGTCTCTCTGTCTGTAGACATGTGGGTGCCTCTCTGTCTCCAGACATGTCGGTGTCTCTCTGTCTGCAGACATGTGGGTGTCTCTCTGTCTCCGGACATGTTGGTGTCTCTCTGTCTGCAGACATATCGGTTCCTGCAGCAGACATGTGGGTGCGTCTCTGTCTGCAGACATGTGGGTGCCTCTCTGTCTGCAGACATGTGGGTGCGTCTCTGTCTGCAGACATGTCAGTGCCTCTCTGTCTGCAGACATGTGGGTGACTCTCTGTCTGCAGACATGTGGGTGACTCTCTGTCTGCAGACATGTGGGTGTCTCTCTGTCTGCAGACATGTCGGTGCCTCTCTGTCTGCAGACATGTGGGTGCCTCTCTGTCTGCAGACATGTCGGTGTCTCTCTGTCTGCAGACATGTGGGTGTCTCTCTGTCTGCAGACATGTCGGTGCCTCTCTGTCTGCAGACATGTGGGTGTCTCTCTGTCTGCAGACATGTCGGTGCCTCTCTGTCTGCAGACATGTGGGTGTCTCTCTGTCTTCAGGCATGTGGATGTCTCTCTGTCTGCAGACATGTGGGTGTCTCTCTGTCTCCGGAGATGTTGGTGTCTCTCTGTCTGCAGACATGTCGGTGTCTCTCTGTCTGCAGACATGTGGGTGTCTCTCTGTCTGCAGACATGTCGGTGCCTCTCTGTCTGCAGACATGTGGGTGTCTATCTGTCTGCAGACATGTGGGTGTCTCTCTGTCTCCGGACATGTTGGTGTCTCTCTGTCTGCAGACATGTGGGTGCCTCTCTGTCTGCAGACATGTGGGTGTCTCTCTGTCTGCAGACATGTCTGTGTCTCTCTGTCTGCAGACATGTGGTGTCTCTCTGTCTGCAGACATGGCGGTGTCTCTCTGTCTGCGGACATGTGGGTGCCTCTCTGTCTCCAGACATGTCTGTGTCTCTCAATGCAGACATGTGAGTGTCTCCCTGGGCGGAGACATGTGGGTGCCTCTCTGTCTGCAGACATGTGGGTGCCTCTCTGTCTGCAGACATGTCAGTGCCTCTCTGTCTGCAGACATGTGAGTGTCTCTCTGTCTGTAGACATGTGGGTGTCTCTCTGTCTGCAGACATGTGGGTGCCTCTCTGTCTGTAGACGTGTGAGTGTCTCTCTGTCTGTAGACATGTGGGTGTCTCTTTGTCTGTAGACATGTGGGTGCCTCTCTGTCTGTAGACATGTGAGTGTCTCTCTGTCTGTAGACATGTGGGTGTCTCTCTGTCTGCAGACATGTGGGTGTCTCTCTGTCTGCAGACATGTCGGTGTCTCTCTGTCTGCAGACATGTGGGTGTCTCTCTGTCTGCAGACATGTGGGTGTCTCTCTGTCTGCAGACATGTCGGTGTCTCTCTGTCTGCAGACATGTCAGTGTCTCTTTGTCTGCCATCATGTGGGTGTCTCTCTGTCTGTAGACATGTGGGTGTCTCTCTGTCTGTAGACATGTGAGTGTCTCTCTGTCTGTAGACATGTGGGTGTCTCTTTGTCTGCAGACATGTCGGTGCCTCTCTGTCTGCAGACATGTCGGTGCCTCTCTGTCTGCAGACATGTCGGTGTCTCTCTGTCTGCAGACATGTGGGTGTCTCTCTGTCTGCAGACATGTTGGTGCCTCTCTGTCTGCAGACATGTGGGTGTCTCTCTGTCGGCAGACATGTGGGTGTCTCTCTGTCTGCAGACATGTGAGTGTCTCTCTGTCTGTAGACATGTCGGTGTCTCTCTGTCTGCAGACATGTGGGTGTCTCTCTGTCTGCAGACATGTGGGTGTCTCTCTGTCTGTAGACATGTGGGTGCGTCTCTGTCTGCAGACATGTGAGTGTCTCTCTGTCTGCAGACATGTAGGTGTCTCTCTGTCTGCAGACATGTGGGTGTCTCTCTGTCTGCAGACATGTGGGTGTCTCTCTGTCTGCAGACATGTCGGTGCCTCTCTGTCTGCAGACATGTCAGTGTCTCTCTGTCTGCAGACATGTAGGTGTCTCTCTGTCTGCAGACATGTGGGTGTCTCTCTGTCTGTAGACATGTGGGTGCGTCTCTGTCTGCAGACATGTGAGTGTCTCTCTGTCTGCAGACATGTAGGTGTCTCTCTGTCTGCAGACATGTGGGTGTCTCTCTGTCTGCAGACATGTGGGTGTCTCTCTGTCTGCAGACATGTCGGTGCCTCTCTGTCTGCAGACATGTCAGTGTCTCTCTGTCTGCAGACATGTAGGTGTCTCTCTGTCTGCAGACATGTGGGTGTCTCTCTGTCTGCAGACATGTGGGTGTCTCTCTGTCTGCAGACATGTGGGTGTCTCTCTGTCTGCAGACATGTGGGTGTCTCTCTGTCTGCAGACATGTCGGTGCCTCACTGTCTGCAGACATGTCGGTGCCTCTCTGTCTGCAGACATGTTGGTGTCTCTCTGTCTGCAGACATGTGGGTGTCTCTCTGTCTGCAGACATGTGGGTGTCTCTCTGTCTGCAGAGATACGTTGGTGTCTCTCTGTCTGCAGACATGTAGGTGTCTCCCTGGCCGGAGACATGTGGGTGCCTCTCTGTCTGCAGACATGTTGGGGTCTCTCTGTCAGCAGACATGTGGGTGTCTCTCTGTCTGCAGACATGTGGGTGTCTCTCTGTCTGCAGACATGTGGGTGTCTCTCTGTCTGCAGAGATATGTGGGTGTCTCTCTGTCTGCAGACATGTAGGGGTCTCTCTGTCAGCAGACATGTGGGTGTCTCTCTGTCTGCAGACATGTCGGTGCCTCTCTGTCTGCAGACATGTCGGTGTCTCTCTGGCTGCAGACATGTCGGTGCCTCTCTGTCTGCAGACATGTCGGTGTCTCTCTGGCTGCAGACATGTCGGTGTCTCTCTGTCTGCAGACATGTGGGTGTCTCTCTGTCTGCAGACATGTCCGTGCCTCTCTGTCTGTAGACATGTCGGTGTCTCTCTGTCTGCAGACATGTAGGGGTCTCTCTGTCAGCAGACATGTGGGTGTCTCTCTGTCTGCAGACATGTGGGTGTCTCTCTGTCTGCAGAGATATGTGGGTGTCTCTCTGTCTGCAGAGATGTAGGTGTCTCCCTGGCCGTAGACATGTGGGTGCCTCTGTCTGCAGACATGTGGGTGTCTCTCTGTCTGCAGACATGGCGGTGTCTCTCTGTCTGCGGACATGTGGGTGTCTCTCTGTCTGCAGACATGTGGGTGTCTCTCTGTCTGCAGACATGTGGGTGTCTCTCTGTCTGCAGACATGTCGGTGTCTCTCTGTCTGCAGACATGTCAGTGTCTCTTTGTCTGCCATCATGTGGGTGTCTCTCTGTCTGCAGACATGTCGGTGCCTCTCTGTCTGCAGACATGTCGGTGTCTCTCTGTCTGCAGACATGTCGGTGTCTCTCTGTCTGCAGACATGTGGGTGTCTCTCTGTCTGCAGACATGTGGGTGTCTCTCTGTCTGTAGACATGTGGGTGCGTCTCTGTCTGCAGACATGTGAGTGTCTCTCTGTCTGCAGACATGTGAGTGTCTCTATGTCTGCAGACATGGCGGTGTCTCTCTGTCTGCGGACATGTGGGTGCCTCTCTGTCTCCAGACATGTCTGTGTCTCTCAATGCAGACATGTGAGTGTCTCCCTGGCCGGAGACATGTGGGTGCCTCTCTGTCTGCATACATGTGAGTGTCTCTCTGTCTGTAGACATGTGGGTGCCTCTCTGTCTCCAGACATGTCGGTGTCTCTCTGTCTGCAGACATGTGGGTGTCTCTCTGTCTCCGGACATGTTGGTGTCTCTCTGTCTGCAGACATATCGGTTCCTGCAGCAGACATGTGGGTGCGTCTCTGTCTGCAGACATGTGGGTGCCTCTCTGTCTGCAGACATGTGGGTGCGTCTCTGTCTGCAGACATGTCAGTGCCTCTCTGTCTGCAGACATGTGGGTGACTCTCTGTCTGCAGACATGTGGGTGACTCTCTGTCTGCAGACATGTGGGTGTCTCTCTGTCTGCAGACATGTCGGTGCCTCTCTGTCTGCAGACATGTGGGTGCCTCTCTGTCTGCAGACATGTCGGTGTCTCTCTGTCTGCAGACATGTGGGTGTCTCTCTGTCTGCAGACATGTCGGTGCCTCTCTGTCTGCAGACATGTGGGTGTCTCTCTGTCTGCAGACATGTCGGTGCCTCTCTGTCTGCAGACATGTGGGTGTCTCTCTGTCTTCAGGCATGTGGATGTCTCTCTGTCTGCAGACATGTGGGTGTCTCTCTGTCTCCGGAGATGTTGGTGTCTCTCTGTCTGCAGACATGTCGGTGTCTCTCTGTCTGCAGACATGTGGGTGTCTCTCTGTCTGCAGACATGTCGGTGCCTCTCTGTCTGCAGACATGTGGGTGTCTATCTGTCTGCAGACATGTGGGTGTCTCTCTGTCTCCGGACATGTTGGTGTCTCTCTGTCTGCAGACATGTGGGTGCCTCTCTGTCTGCAGACATGTGGGTGCGTCTCTGTCTGCAGACATGTGGGTGCCTCTCTGTCTGCAGACATGTGGGTGCGTCTCTGTCTGCAGACATGTCAGTGCCTCTCTGTCTGCAGACATGTGGGTGACTCTCTGTCTGCAGACATGTGGGTGACTCTCTGTCTGCAGACATGTGGGTGTCTCTCTGTCTGCAGACATGTCGGTGCCTCTCTGTCTGCAGACATGTGGGTGCCTCTCTGTCTGCAGACATGTCGGTGTCTCTCTGTCTGCAGACATGTGGGTGTCTCTCTGTCTGCAGACATGTCGGTGCCTCTCTGTCTGCAGACATGTGGGTGTCTCTCTGTCTGCAGACATGTCGGTGCCTCTCTGTCTGCAGACATGTGGGTGTCTCTCTGTCTTCAGGCATGTGGATGTCTCTCTGTCTGCAGACATGTGGGTGTCTCTCTGTCTCCGGAGATGTTGGTGTCTCTCTGTCTGCAGACATGTCGGTGTCTCTCTGTCTGCAGACATGTGGGTGTCTCTCTGTCTGCAGACATGTCGGTGCCTCTCTGTCTGCAGACATGTGGGTGTCTATCTGTCTGCAGACATGTGGGTGTCTCTCTGTCTCCGGACATGTTGGTGTCTCTCTGTCTGCAGACATGTGGGTGCCTCTCTGTCTGCAGACATGTCGGTGTCTCTCTGTCTGCAGACATGTGGGTGTCTCTCTGTCTGCAGACATGTCGGTGCCTCTCTGTCTGCAGACATGTGGGTGTCTCTCTGTCTGCAGGCATGTGGGTGTCTCTCTGTCTGCAGACATGTGGGTGTCTCTCTGTCTCCGGACATGTTGGTGTCTCTCTGTCTGCAGACATGTCGGTGTCTCTCTGTCTGCAGACATATCGGTTCCTGCAGCAGACATGTGGGTGTCTCTCTGTCTGCAGACATGTGGGTGTCTCTCTGTCTGCAGACATGTGGGTGTGTCTCTGTCTGCAGATATGTGGGTGTCTCTCTGTCTGCAGACATGTGGGTGCCTCTCTGTCTGCAGACATGTGGGTGTCTCTCTGTCTGCAGACATGTCGGTGCCTCTCTGTCTGCAGACATGTGGGTGTCTCTCTGTCTGCAGACATGTGGGTGTCTCTCTGTCTGCAGACATGTGGGTGTCTCTCTGTCTGCAGACATGTCGGTGCCTCTCTGTCTGCAGACATGTGGGTGTCTCTCTGTCTGCAGACATGTCGGTGCCTCTCTGTCTGCAGACATGTGGGTGTCTCTCTGTCTGCAGACATGTGGGTGCGTCTCTGTCTGCAGATATGTGGGTGTCTCTCTGTCTGCAGACATGTCAGTGCCTCTCTGTCTGCAGACATGTGGGTGTCTCTCTGTCTGCAGACATGTGGGTGCGTCTCTGTCTGCAGATATGTGGGTGTCTCTCTGTCTGCAGACATGTGGGTGTCTCTGTCTGCAGACATGTGAGTGTCTCTCTGTCTGCAGACATGTCGGTGTCTCTCTGTCTGCAGACATGTCGGTGTCTCTCTGTCTGCAGACATGTGGGTGCGTCTCTGTCTCCAGACATGTGGGTGTCTCTCTGTCTGCAGACATGTTGGTGTCTCTCTGTCTGCAGACATGTAGGGGTCTCTCTGTCAGCAGACATGTGGGTGTCTCTCTGTCTGCAGACATGTGGGTGTCTCTCTGTCTGCAGAGATATGTGGGTGTCTCTCTGTCTGCAGAGATGTAGGTGTCTCCCTGGCCGTAGACATGTGGGTGCCTCTGTCTGCAGACATGTGGGTGCCTCTCTGTCTGCATACATGTGAGTGTCTCTCTGTCTGTAGACATGTGGGTGCCTCTCTGTCTCCAGACATGTCGGTGTCTCTCTGTCTGCAGACATGTGGGTGCGTCTCTGTCTCCAGACATGTGGGTGTCTCTCTGTCTGCAGACATGTGGGTGTCTCTCTGTCTGCAGACATGTCGGTGCCTCTCTGTCTGCAGAGATATGTGGGTGTCTCTCTGTCTGCAGACATGTCGGTGCCTCTCTGTCTGCAGACATGTGGGTGTCTCTCTGTCTGCAGACATGTCGGTGCCTCTCTGTCTGCAGACATGTGGGTGTCTCTCTGTCTGCAGACATGTCGGTGCCTCTCTGTCTGCAGACATGTGGGTGTCTGTCTGCAGACATGTGGGTGTCTCTCTGTCTGCAGACATGTCTGTGTCTCTCTGTCTGCAGACATGTGGGTGCCTCTCTGTCTGCAGACATGTGGGTGCGTCTCTGTCTGCAGACATGTGGGTGCCTCTCTGTCTACAGACATGTGGGTGTCTCTCTGTCTGCAGACATGTCTGTGTCTCTCTGTCTGCAGACATGTGGGTGCCTCTCTGTCTGCAGACATGCGGGTGCCTCTCTGTCTGCAGACATGTGGGTGTCTGTCTGCAGACATGTGGGTGTCTCTCTGTCTGCAGACATGTGGGTGCCTCTCTGTCTGCAGACATGTGGGTGCGTCTCTGTCTGCAGACATGTGGGTGCTTCTCTGTCTACAGACATGTGGGTGTCTCTCTGTCTGCAGACATGTCTGTGTCTCTCTGTCTGCAGACATGTGGGTGCCTCTCTGTCTGCAGACATGTGGGTGTCTGTCTGCAGACATGTGCGTCTCTGTCTGCAGACATGTGGGTGTCTGTCTGCAGACATGTGGGTGTCTCTCTGTCTGCAGACATGTGGTTGTCTGTCTGCAGACATGTCGGTGTCTCTCTGTCGGCAGACACATGGGTGTCTCTCTGTCTGCAGAGATATGTGGGTATCTCTCTGTCTGCAGACATGTCGGTGCCTCTCTGTCTGAAGACATGTCGGTGTCTCTCTCTGGTTGTCCATTCGTCCATCACAAGGAGTGAGGTCTCACTTGGCGCTTCCGGACGACGGTCCTTGTTATAGCTGTGGGCACTCTGTTTCCTCTCCCACCAGCAGGCTTTAAGAGACAGTCCTGAAGCCCGTCATGATTGTTCCTTCCTGCAGCAGGCACAGACCGCCCCACCCACTCACACACATCACTGCAGCGCCGAGTTCACTTCTGATCACATTGCGGCGCTAGGCGCGTTTCCTCGTGCGCTGACGGGGGTGGCGTAGAGGACCGCGGGTCATTAACGCTCTGTATCTGTCTGAGCAGAGGGGGTCATAAATTAAATTCAGGGCCCTGCTCTCACGCCAGCCCGATGAAGAATGCCTTTAATTATGGTAATAACTCCGCCTGCGATCCTCCAAGATTAAAGTAGGCTTTAATTGGCCCTGTTCATCCGTCCTGCGCAGCCTCGTGCCGGTGACATTGAGAGAGTGTACGACCACGCATCTGGCGGGCAGTGATGGAGTGTGCCTGCGGGGCCCTGCAGGGCCCGCGGGCTGCCAGCTGCCACCTGCGCGGGGGAGCGCCCAGACTACCTCTGTAAATAATGCAGCGCCCTCTTCAGAGCTTGAGGCCTGGTGGGGAGAGCAGCGGCCTACATGTGCATATATCTGCCACTACAAGTGGAGAAAATGGCATCTGTGGAGTGGGGGGGAATGTGGCGATGTCTGCCAGTACCAGTGGAGAGCATTGTGAGAAGTTGGCCTGGCATATGATGTCCACTAGTCTAGTGGGCACCTTGCACTAGTCCAAACGACCCTTATTGATGGTAGGTTAAAGACAACCTTTATAGAAAGCTATCCTAGTGGTAGCTGTGGAGAGCAGCCTTCAGGCTAAGTCTTGAAGGAATGTAAAGCAGCTTGTTTTACCGGTCTATAATCTCATGAATGGCCAAATGAAAGGAGAACTACACCAGGTATATATATAAAATATATGTATTTATTCTAAACACATCCCACTAGTCTCTTTATGAGGCTAGAGGCAAAAAGTACATTTAGTAAACTTAATAACACACGGTAAATTAACACAATATACGTTGAGCCCTAGGGGCGTACCAAACCATATATTAAGTAAGTGGTATAAGAACCACCACTGACATAGATACAAGGCCTAGAGCCTTTAGAACCGCTGGGACCACCAGGAACCACCCAAGGTAGTGACACAGGGGACCCACGGGGGACGCGTGCAGTGTCTAGACACAGCCGGGAATCACCATTAACTTCTATGGGGAAAGTCACGGTTGGCATTTTAAAGATAAAGGACACTTAGAAAAGGACTTGGAGCAAACCCCTTTAGAACTAGAGGGTTCTAGAGTCAACACCCACGGGAGCACCGGAGTACTCGAGTTACCTCACCCAGGGGAGCCGGGTACATAGGTGTCTTTTGGTGTTGGGTTTCGTCGTCGTTTTCAATGGCGATCTGCTTCAAAGTGCTGCTGGCGTCCAAGTGGAAAGTGTCCGGAGTGATTCAAGCCTGGATCGAAGAACCTGAAAACAGAGGGGACAGAGTCTGGGTCACTGGCCAGTGACCAGGGGTACGATAGTCGAATGCCCACAGATGTCGGGTGATTTCAGATGAATAAGGTGAAGCATGACTCTGCAGCCACGAGGACCAGGATGTGTCGACGATGACCACAAGCTGTCCCATGAAGGATGTCGAGTGCTGCGGTGTCGGTTTCCGGATTGGTCCCAACAAGCCTTGGAAACAGCAACCCACCCGGAAAGCAGAGACAGGCTTGGGTGCAGACCAGCTGGGTCTGTGGGACTCACCCCTTAGTGGGGAGTCAGGGCACATCTGGAGCAACCAGGAAAGCCCAAAGAAAAGTAGAGTTACCTTCAAGGGGACCCACCAGTCGACAGATCAGGGATCGCGAAGGAGCCTTGAGCGGAAATGCAAGAAGCAGACCCAAGGAACACTCGTGGAGAGTAAGCCCACAATCTTCGGTGCAGATGGTGGTTGGGGCTTGGGCTACAATGAACCAAAGCACACCTTCAGGAAAGCTCGGGAAGTCAATACACTTAGCAAATGTGTACTGTGTCCAGGGATTCCGGTTCCACGTCACTCGTGAGAGCTGCGGGTCTCAGCTTTGCTGGGGACTCGGTCGGCCTTCGAGAAGTCTGGAAATCCTCTTCCTGGGCTGCAATTACTTCAGAGTCCGGCGTGAGCTGCGGAGATGTAGACCGGCAAATGCTTTGGTGGCGCCTGTTTGAACAGGGGAGACTCTTCCGTCCTCTAGTCTTTAGTAGAGCTTCGAAGTTCCAGGATTCAGTTTCAGAGTTTCGTTCAGATGTAATCTAAAGTCCTGTTGCCAGGGTTCCCTTACTTATACTAACAAAAGGAGTTGGACATACTCTGAGGACCCACCTATGGGAGGGTTTATATAGAGGGGTGGCTACGCCCATTTTCTTTGTCCAGTTTCACCCCAGAGCAGGGGCTGGTAGCCCCTGCAACCAGTTTGGACTGGGCTATGCACAGGGACACCAAATGTGCCCCCAGTGCATACATTAAAGCACTCTCAGAGTGCACCCACCCAGCCTCACTACACTAAAGCCTGTCTGGGAGGTGGTTACACCTCCCTGTGATAGGAAGCCTATTGTCCAGGCCTCCCCTGCCGGACTTTCGATCAGCAGCAGGAGGCCAGACTTATGTCTGTGGCTGCAGCATCCATTTTGTGATGCCGGGGCTCTTTTAAACTATTACAGGGCAGACCAGTGTGTACATGTCTCTCCCGCTAGAAGGGTGGAATTCTACCTCCGCCGCCAGGACTGGCGGGTGGGAGGGGGTAGGATTCCAAAGTGTTTGACACCAACATGTTTCCATGCAGCCATTCCAAAGTTAGCATTTACCGCGAGGTTATAATGTACTTAAGAGTATGTTGTGTGGCTGCATCACAGAACAGCCTGGGAGAACAGGATCCAAAAGCTGCAGAGGGGCTCTGCTCATGCATGGGCACCCTCTCACACAAAACCAAGCACTCTGCCTTCAGGATTGATAAGGCCTGCCATAGGGGTGACTGATAGGCTTATATGTGTCAGTGATTAAAGGTAGATATAGGTAACCTATATCTTAGTAAGGGGTGCATGCACCACTTTACCCAGGCTGCAGTAGCAGTCCTGTGGTGCCATTTTGGGTGGCATAATACATGCTGCAGCCCCTGGTATGCCTCTGGGGTACCTATTACCTTAGTACCTAAGGTACCATATACTAAGGACTCATAAGGGTACCCCAGTAACCAATCTGGAGTGTACCTAATGTACATAGGATCAATTTAGAGAGGAAAGCAGATAGGCTGGGGTCTTGGTTAGCAGGGATCCAAGCCAAACTAAGTAAAACAACATCAAAACACCAGTAAAAAAGTGGGGGCAACCATGCAGTCAGATTCCACCTTCCTACAAGCATGGCGCCTGTAGAGTTGTGGAAAATTAGTACGGTTTGGTAAACATTATCCGCGCCATCTTGCCTTCTCCCCTGATGCCACGCTTTCTGTCGTGCGCACCCGCCATTTTAGGTGCCTCGATCAGAACCACCCTCTGCACGCCACTAACCCCCACTCACTGGCCACCCCCGCTCTCACATGCCCTGGGTCATAAACCCCTCTTTAGCGCAGCCCTGCCTCAGAATCCCATCCTGTTCCCAGCGCGACACCTCCCTCCATTCCTTTCATGGTCCCAGGTCCTTTGATACAAACCCCCTTTTCCTGTGTGCCCGTTTGTCTTCCTCGTTCCCAGGCCGCCACCTGGCCCTGCGGATATTGTTTATCGCCCCCCCTCCCCGTACAGTAGGAAGCTTCCCTCGAATTGATCAAATCCCCCACCCTATGAGATCCGATCAACCCCACCCATTCCGTGAATCGGCGGAATGTCCAGCTGCGCGGTAATCATCACCTGTGGTGACCGGGGTGGGGACTTCAACTGTAAATGTGTGTGGGAACGGGCCTGAAGGGGAGATTCCGAGAATGTCCTTTCATACTTCAAAGCATTGCAAGAATGTGTTACCTGCAATAAAGATCATGAACGTGTGTATAAGAGGCCAGGCCTCAGAGATGCGGTTAGAGCACCTCGTGACGATACTGGCTGTCCGAACTGATGTGTTCTCCTCCGGAGAGAATAAACCTTGTTTCCTGCTTTCCAGTCTCCAGCGCCTGCCTCTTCATTGATTAATATTTTGTGGGTTAAAGAGGCGATACCGCCGGGCAAATATTGGTTGGCCGTGACCTTTTTTTACAGAGTGGGAGGACATGTGGAGATGTCTGCCCGTGTCATTTGAGAACATGGCGCCTTGGAGGCGGGGTCTGGGGGGTAGGCACGTGGAGATGTCTGCCAGTACCAGTGGAGAGCATGGCGCCTATGGAGTGGGGGAGGGGGCATGTGGAGATGTCTGCCAGTACCAGTGGAGAGCATGGCGCCTGTGGAGTGGGGGAGGGGGCATGTGGAGATGTCTGCCAGTACCAGTGGAGAGCATGGCGCCTGTGGAGTGGGGGAGGGGGCATGTGGAGATGTCTGCCAGTACCAGTGGAGAGCATGGCGCCTGTGGAGTGGGGGAGGGGGCATGTGGAGATGTCTGCCAGTACCAGTGGAGAGCATGGCGCCTGTGGAGTGGGGGAGGGGGCATGTGGAGATGTCTTCCAGTACCAGTGGAGAGCATGGCGCCTGTGGAGTGGGGGAGGGGGCACGTGGAGATGTCTGCCAGTACCAGTGGAGAGCATGGCGCCTGTGGAGTGGGGGAGGGGGCACGTGGAGATGTCTGCCAGTACCAGTGGAGAGCATGGCACCTGTAAAGCTGGGGGAGGGGCAGAAAATGTAGATTCAACAACCTTGCAAACCTTGGGGCTTATTTATTAGCCCTTGCGTCACTTTTTGTGACGCACCAGCGGCGTAAAAAGTGTCCAGTGTTGCGTCATATTTACAAAGTGACGCATCTAGGTAGAGGCGTCACTTTGTAAACCCCTTCGCCACATTATACCTGCGCCAGGTATAATGTATGCAGGCGGGCGTTCTGACGCAAGTAAGCCTCATAGACGTGACGCAGTGAAATCTGTGAGATTTCACTGCGTCACTTTTAGGACACAAATGCGTCAATATCTTACGCCTGCCTCACTGTAGGCGTAAGACTGACACAGGCACACTTTAAATGACCCATTGATGGAGTTGCATCACTTTTGCGCCTACAGATATGTCCGAAATACTGACGTATCTGTAACTCCTTGCGACATGATGCGTCATATAGTAAATATGACGCATCCATCATTTTTTTTGTTTGAATATGTTTATTGCATTTTTGTTTTGTCAGTCCTTACATCACATCACAGTGTTACAAAATGAAGAAATTATAAACGATTTGTAATGCTTGATTATAATCAACAGAGCAGTAGCTACTATAGTCAATCACGTACAGTATTCAGTACGGCCGTGCAGGCCAGCATATAATCAGGGTAGCAAAGTAGCATGTCAATCTCACGAATAATCGGCATAGCAACAGTAGGTAGGAAGTAACATGGGTGGTAGTAGAGCAAGCGTTACTTCCCGGCATCCACTCAGATTGTTATTCAGTCCGGAACATAGGATGTACAGTGATAATAGCCCAAAGTAGGATGGGCTCGTCTGGTATGCAATAGACATTCAAATCTTTAGTACTAAAGAGGTAAACATAAGGAACAATCTGAAAAGGTAGGTGGTAGAACCAGAAATTGTGTGGTTGCATATCATTGTGCTTGCGTGTCTATGTGAAGTGTGCAGTCTAGGCGAGCGGCTGCGGGCACGCGCACCGCACCAGTGGCAGTGGGGATTGGAATATAATGTCCGTCATGTGCTCAGCGGGGCGGGGGGGGAAGAGGGGGAGGCGGGGGGAGGCAGGGAGGGCAGGGGGAATTCGAGCTGGGTGGGAGAAGGGGAAAGGGGAGGAGGTAGTAACGGGGACACGCAGGGGCAGGCAGCAGGGTCTAAACAATGCCACTACGTAAGCACTCTCGATGAAAGGCCGCAAGAAGGCCATCCCAGTCTTGCACTATGGGATACTTGCGGAGTCCCGCTGTTTCTTCGCTGTGTAGCGCTGTGCTTTCCGCTTGTGCCCCGTTGTCAAAGGACGTACGCCAGTGCAGTGCTTTGGGGGGAGTGTCACTTTTCCAACGCCTAGAAATGAGGCGTTTCGCTGTTATCAGTCCCAGATCCCAAAATCGTTCTCGGACCTTTGTCTGTTTCGTCCATTTGAACAAACCCAATAAGCCCGCTTCTCACGTATATGGCAATCGTCCTCCCGTTGCTTTTGACAAGGTATCCATCACCGCCCGCCAGTAGGCTTGCAGGGAGGGGCATATCCAGAGGGCATGTAGGAATGGAGCGTCTACTAGTTTGTGGGAGAGGTGTGGCGCCGCGGCCAGGGCGACTGACGCTGGAATCTGGGGATCAGGGTTCGATCCCCGGCTCCGGCGGCAGGTTAGCCCAGCACCATGCGACTCTGGGCAATAGCTTGCTTAATCTTCCTGACGGCCCCCAGCGCCTAGAGACCCTAACGGGTGATTGTGCGCTATACAAATGTGGATTATTATTATTATTATTATTATTAGTTTGCATCTGGGGCACGTTGACATGGTCAGCCCAAAGTATCTATTTATTTTGTCAGGCGATAAATAGGCGCGATGGACAATATAGTATTGTATAATTCTAAAACGGGCATTGCGAGGTACGTGTAACATCCCAGCCAGTATCCGTGACCATTCCTTATCGGTCCAGTCCCGGCCTCGATCAGCCGCCCACTTGTCACGCAGCCGTTGCGATGGGAACTGCGTGTGGAAGTGTAACGCCTGAGCAAGCCAGTGTACCACGTGGGAGCCGTTCCCCATCACATGCAGATATTGAATCAACAAATGAGGTGGGGGCTCCTCCGCCAGTGGTCCCCAAGCCTGTGTCAGAATGTGTAGGAGTGTCGCGTGAGTCAAGAACTGGCCAGCCGGTAGGCCCGCGTCTCTCACTAAAGCCGCGAAAGGAAGTAGGGCTCCATCTTCAAACAGATCGCCTAGGCTCTCCAGATCAGATGCCGTCCAGTTACTCAACGCAGGTCCCGTGAGAGTTCCTCCGTCCCAAGGCGTTCCCAGTAGTGACAGGTTGGGCGCATATGGCCTGGTGGCGCTTGTGAGTTTCAGGGACCTGACATAGCACTTTCTGGCCACCGCAAGGTGCAGCTGGTCAGGACAGCGGGACTTAGACAGGGGGTGAAATAGAGCGTGTTTTTGTGGGGTCGTCATGATCTCATCCAGTGTAGCAGTATCACCCAAATTCTTGCCAGCCAGCCAATATGTGACCCATTGGAGTTGTGCCGCCAGAAAATAGAGCTCGTGGTTAGGAACCGACAACCCCCCACTCTCCGTTGCAGCGTACATGGTTTTCAATGCCACTCTGGGGCGCCCCTTGTTCCAGATCAGACGCCTGATCAGAACTTCCAGGTCTCGGAAAATACGAGTAGGGACGTATACAGGTAAGTTCGCATAGAAATACAGCAGCCTAGGTAGGGCAATCATCTTTGCTAGTGTAATGCGACTGGGGACGCTCAACGGCAGGGAGGTCCAAAAGGACACCTGGGCTGTGAGCGACGAGATTGTCCTTGTGATGTTGCCGTCCAACAGATCAGCGGGATCGCGATAGACCCGAATGCCCAGGTATCTGAAGACGGTCGGGTACCAAAGTAGTCGCTCTCCTGCCACTGTGATGTCACACTCCGGGGTGTCCGCAGCGAAAGAATACACCCCCGACTTTGCCCAGTTGACTCGCTGCCCCGATACGTCACCAAAGGTGTTAAAGATGGCAGTGAGCGCGCGAGGAAAACAGGTCAGATCTCTGACATAGATCAGCAGATTGTCCGCGTACAAGGACACAGAGTGTAACCCGTCAGCCAGGGGATACCCCAATCCACTCCAGAGGCACGTAACTGCACAGCCAAGGGTTCCATCAGGAGCGCAAAAATCAGAGGGGAGAGGGGGCATCCCTGTCTGGTGCCTCTACGTACTCGGATCAGATCCGAAAAGAGTCTACCAGTGCGCACTCACGCCACTGGACAAGAATAAAGGAGTTCTACTATCCGGATGTATTCGGCATCGAGGTCATATTTTTCCAGGACTTGTATAAGGAAGGGCCACTCCACCGAATCGAACGCCTTTTCAAGATCCAGTATGACACAACCCGAACGTGGCCAGCGGGACACAGCCAGGCTCTGCACACGGAACAGTCACCTGATGTTATAGGACGTGCTGCGAGTAGGCACAAAGCCGTTTTGGTCCGCGTGCCCCAGTGTGGGGACCAGAGGCGCCAGTCTCTGAGCCAGGGCGGACGCCAAGATCTTATAGTCCGTGTTGAGGAGGGCTAGTGGCCTATAGGAGCCCAGATTAAGCCCGTCCCTACCAGGCTTCAGAAGGGAGATCACTTTCGCCTCGTTAAGGGTGGGTGGGAGAACGGCATCGGTCACCGCCGCTCGATACATTCGTAGGAGCTCGGGAATGAGGATCGTTGAGTAGGCCTTGTAAAACTCCGCAGGCAAGCCGTCTGGGCCTGGGATCTTACCATTCGATAAGGAGAATATAACTGTCCGGAGTTCTTCCCCCGAGAGGGGCGCGGCCAGCTCGTCGCGTTGGGCCGCAGTGGCCGTCGGCAATGGCAGGTCCGACAGGTACTCCGCGATGTCGTCCTTAGTGGCCCGGAGTCGGGAGCGGTACAGATCTGAATAGTGAGTAGTAAAGGCGTCATGTATGGCCCCCTGCGTGTACACCACTTCCCCTGTGCAGTGCGGATCGACATTATCGGCAGTGATTGAGTGTCTTGCCTAATCAGCCAGGACAAAAGTTTGCCTGGTTTGTCGCTAGCATGGTGAGTGCGCGCCGAGTGTGCGGTATAATTCAGATTTTTTAGTCTATCCATAAGCTGGGTATGTTGCACGCGCGTGGTTATGAGCCTCGTGTCGTCACCCTGCACAGCTTCCTGTTCGCATTCCAACAGGGTAGACTCCACCCTCGTCCATTCTCTATCCACCTGGCGCCTCTGTCCTGCCTGTGTGCCCAAACAACAACCCCGTGCGACTACTTTGAATGCGTCCCACTCGACCTGCGGGGAGGACGCAGTGCCTGTATTATCATCAAAATATTGAAGAATATGAGACAAGAGTGTTTCTCGGAATGGGGCATCTAGTAAGACGTCTGGTTGCAGTCTCCATGTGGGAATCGGTGGGTGTGGGCGTTCCCAGGCAAAGTCAAGCGTGTGAGGGCTGTGGTCGGAGTGAGTGCGGCCTAAATAGCAGGTGTCAGTGACATGAGGTAATAGATCTCTAGTCAGCATATATCTGTCCAGTCTGACGTGCAGCGTGTGCGCACCCGAATAATATGAGTACATTCGTACGGTAGGATTGCGAGTGCGCCAAGCATCATGGAGATCCCACTGAACCGCCCAGTCAGCGAATGTGCGTGAAGTACCAGCTACCGGTGCACTCGCCAGTGGAGGGAATGAGCGGTCAAGGTGGATGTCCAGTACGCAATTATAGTCGCCCCCGAGTAAGAGTGGAACACCCGGCCATGCCGCCAGCACTGTCGATAACTGCGTCAGAAAGCGTCCCTGTTCAGAGTTGAGGCCACTCCCGTCTGGTTGTAAGACACGTCATCTCTGTTTAAGGGTGTTCCTTGGCATGTAGAGCTGAGGCCACTCCCGTCTTGTTGTAAGACACGTCATCTCTGTTTAAGGGTGTTCCTTGGCACGTAGATTTGAGGCCACTCCCGTCTGGTTGTAAGACACATCATCTCTGTTTAAGGGTGTTCCTTGGCATGTATAGCTGAGGCCACTCCCGTCTGGTTGTAAGTCATCAAGTCTCTGTTTACGAGTGTTACTGCGCATGTAGTCCTGAGACCACTCCCGTCTGGTTGTAAGACACGTCATCTCTGTTTAAGGGTGTTCCTTGGCATGTATAGCTGAGGCCACTCTCGTCTGGTTGTAAGTCATTTCCTCTCTCTTTTCGAGTATTCCTGGGCATGTAGAGCTGAGGCCACTCTCGTCTGGTTGTAAGTCATCACTCCTTTGTTTATTGTTGTGTGTGAGGAGTGTAAAGCAGCCTCAGAAAGCTGTGCTGTCTCCTCTGAGGTCCACCCTGCTGGCTGGAATTGCTGAATAATTGAGCAGGCTGCCTTCCATTTAGAAGATGAATCTCGTCCATTAGTGTAAACAGGAGGCTCATGAATAAACAGCTGCATGTTAATTCACAAACAGTAAGAGGGTGAGTAATAAAACAAGTGCACGATGACGCAACGTATTGGGTGGGGTTGAATTATTGATCACTGAACAGTGGGGGCTTTTGTAGCCAGGAGCAGAGTAATGCTTCCCAGAAACACAGAGTGAAACAAATCACTGCATAAAGGCCACCGAGGGACTATTATAAAGCTGTGGAGCTCACTGGGACCTGGGGGTGTGTGAGATGGAGAACTGCAGAGCTGCCAGGCTTTGAGGGACTATTGTGGAGCTCACTGAGGCCTGGAGATGAGTGAGATGGGAGAGCTGCAGAGACGCCAGACACTGATGGACTCTTGTGGAGCTGTGGAGCTCACTGAGGCCGGGGGATGTGTAAGATGGGAGAGCTGCAGAGATGCCAGAGATTGAGGGACACTTGTCGAGCTGTGGAGCTCACTGAGGCCTGGGGATGTGTGAGATGGGAGAGCTGCAGAGACGCCAGACACTGAGAGACTCTTGTGGAGCTGTGGAGCTCACTGAGGCCTGGGGATGTGTGAGATGGGAGAGCTGCAGAGACGCCAGACACGGAGGGACTTTTGTGGAGCTGTGGAGCTCACTGAGGCCTGGGGATGTGTGAGATGGAGAAATGCAGAGACGCCAGACACTGAGGGATCCTTGTGGAGCTGTGGAGCTCACTGAGGCCTGGGGATGTGTGAGATGTGAGAACTGCAGAGACGCCAGACACTGAGGGACTCTTGTGGAGCTCACTGAGACCTGGGGATGGGTGAGATGGAAGAGCTGCAGAGATGCCAGACACTGAGGGACTCTTGTGGAGATCACTGAGGCCTGGGGATGAGTGAGATGGGAGAGCTGCAGAGACGCCAGATACTGAGGGACTCTTGTGGAGCTGTGGAGCTCACTGAGGCCTGGGGATGAGTGAGATGGGAGAGCTGCAGAGACGCCAGACACTGAGGGACTCTTGTGGAGCTGTGGAGCTCAATGAGGCCTGGGGATGAGTGAGATGGGAGAGCTGCAGAGACACCAGACACGGAGGGACTCTTGTGGAGCTGTGGAGCTCACTGAGGCCTGGGGATGAGTGAGATGGGAGAGCTGCAGAGACGCCAGATACTGAGGGACTCTTGTGGAGCTGTGGAGCTCACTGAGGCCTGGGGGTGAGTGAGATGGGAGAGCTGCAGAGACGCCAGACACTGAGGGACTCTTGTGGAGCTGTGGGGCTCACTGAGGCCTGGGGGTGAGTGAGATGGTAGAGCTGCAGAGACGTCAGACACTGAGGGACACTTGATGAGCTGTGGAGCTCACTGAGACCTGGGGATGTGTGAGATGGAAGACCTGCAGAGATGCCAGGCACTGAGGGACTCTTGTTGAGCTGTGGATCTCACTGAGGCCTGGGGATGAGTGAGATGGAGAGCTGCAGAGATGCCAGACACCGAGGGACTCTTGTGGAGCTCACTGAGGCCTGGGGATGTGTGAGATGGGAGAACTGCAGAGACGCCAGACACTGAGGGACTCTTGTGGAGCTGTGGAGCTCACTGAGGCCTGGGGATGGGTGAGATGGGAGAACTGCAGAGACGCCAGACACTGAGGGACTCTTGTGGAGCGCTGGAGCTCACTGAGGCCTGGGGATGTGTGAGATGGGAGAGATGCAGAGACGCCAGACACTGATGGGCTCTTGTGGAGCTCACTGAGACCTGGGGATGGGTGAGATGGAAGAGCTGCAGAGATGCCAGACACTGAGGGACTCTTGTGGTGCTCACTGAGGCCTGGGGATGTGTGAGATGGGAGAGCTGCAGAGATGCCAGACATCGAGTGACTCTTGTGGAGCTGTGGAGCTCACTGAGGCCTGGGGATGTGTAAGATGGGAGAGCTGCAGAGAAGCCAGAGATTGAGGGACACTTGTCGAGCTGTGGAGCTCACTGAGGCCTGGGGATGTGTGAGATGGGAGAGCTGCAGAGACACCAGACACTGAGGGACTCTTGTGGAGCTCACTGAGGCCTCGGGTGTGTGAGATGGGAGAGCTGCAGAGAAGCCAGACACTGAGGGGCTCTTGTGGAGCTCACTGAGCCTGGGGATGGGTGAGATGGAAGAGCTGCAGAGACGCCAGACACTGAGGGACTCTTGTGGAGCTGTGGAGCTCACTGAGGCCTGGGATGTGTGCGATGGGAGAGCTGCAGAGACGTCAGACACTGAGGGACTCTTGTGGAGCTCACTGAGGCCTGGGGATGTGTGAGATGGGAGAGCTGCAGAGATGCCAGAGATTGAGGGACACTTGTCGAGCTGTGGAGCTCACTGAGGCCTGGGGATGTGTGAGATGGGGGAGCTGCAGAGAAGCCAGACACTGAGGGACTCTGGTGGAGCTCACTGAGGCCTGGGGATGGGTGAGATGGAAGAGCTGCAGAGACGCCAGACACTGAGGGACTCTTGTGGAGCTGTGGAGCTCACTGAGGCCTGGGGATGTGTGAGATGGGAGAGCTGCAGAGACGCCAGACACTGAGGGACTCTTGTGGAGCTCACTGAGGCCTGGGGATGGGTGAGATGGAAGAGCTGCAGAGACGCCAGACACTGAGGGACTCTTGTGGAGCTGTGGAGCTCACTGAGGCCTGGGGATGTGTGAGATGGGAGAGCTGCAGAGACGCCAGACACTGAGGGACTCTTGTGGAGCTCACTGAGACCTCGGGATGGGTGAGATGGAAGAGCTGCAGAGATGCCAGACACTGAGGGACTCTTGTGGAGCTCACTGAGGCCTGGGGATGGGTGAGATGGAAGAGCTGCAGAGAAGCCAGACACTGAGGGACTCTTGTGGAGCTCACTGAGACCTGGGGATGGGTGGGGTGAGATGGTAGAGCTGCAGAGATGCCAGACACTGAGGGACTCTTGTGGAGCTCACTGAGGCCTGGGGATGAGTGAGATGGAAGAGCTGCAGAGATGCCAGACACTGAGGGACTCTTGTGGAGCTCACTGAGGCCTCGGATGTGTGAGATGGGAGAGCTGCAGAGATGCCAGAGACTGAGGGACACTTGTGGTGCTGTGGAGCTCACTGAGACCTGGGGATGTGTGAGATGGGAGAGCTGCAGAGATGCCAGACACTGAGGGACTCTTGTGGAGCTCACTGAGGCCTGGGGATGGGTGAGATGGAAGAGCTGCAGAGATGCCAGACACTGAGGGATCCTTGTGGAGCTGTGGAGCTCACTGAGGCCGGGGGATGTGTAAGATGGGAGAGCTGCAGAGATGCCAGAGATTGAGGGACACTTGTCGAGCTGTGGAGCTCACTGAGGCCTGGGGATGTGTGAGATGGAAGAGCTGCAGAGACGCCCGCCACTGAGGTACTCTTGTGGAGCTCACTGAGACCTGGGGATGTGTGAGATGGAAGAGCTGCAGAGATGCCAGACACTGAGGGATCCTTGTGGAGCTGTGGAGCTCACTGAGGCCGGGGGATGTGTAAGATGGGAGAGCTGCAGAGATGCCAGAGATTGAGGGACACTTGTCGAGCTGTGGAGCTCACTGAGGCCTGGTGATGTGTGAGATGGGAGAGCTGCAGAGACGCCAGACACTGAGGGATCCTTGTGGAGCTGTGGAGCTCACTGAGGCCTGGTGATGTGTGAGATGGGAGAGCTGCAGAGACGCCAGACACTGAGGGACTCTTGTGGAGCTGTGGAGCTCACTGAGGCCTGGTGATGTGTGAGATGGGAGAGCTGCAGAGACACCAGAGACTGAGGGACACTTGTGGAGCTGTGGAGCTCACTGAGGCCGGGGGATGTGTAAGATGGGAGAGCTGCAGAGATGCCAGAGATTGAGGGACACTTGTCGAGCTGTGGAGCTCACTGAGGCCTGGTGATGTGTGAGATGGGAGAGCTGCAGAGACGCCAGACACTGAGGGATCCTTGTGGAGCTGTGGAGCTTACTGAGGCCTGGTGATGTGTGAGATGGGAGAGCTGCAGAGACGCCAGACACTGAGGGACTCTTGTGGAGCTGTGGAGCTCACTGAGGCCTGGTGATGTGTGAGATGGGAGAGCTGCAGAGACACCAGAGACTGAGGGACACTTGTGGAGCTGTGGAGCTCACTGAGACCTGGGGATATGTGAGATGGGAGAGCTGTAGAGATGCCAGACACTGAGGGATCCTTGTGGAGCTCACTGAGACCTGGGGATCGGTGAGATTGGAGAGCTGCATAGACGCCAGACACTGAGGGACTCTTGTGGAGCTCACTGAGACCTGGGGATGGGTGCGATAGGAGAGCTGCATAGACGCCAGACACTGAGGGACTCTTGTGGAGCTGTGGAGCTCACTGACGCCTGGGGATGAGTGAGATGGGAGAACTGCTGACTCAGGGCAATAATATCAATGTTAATCAGTTAGGGAACAGTGACACCTCTTGGTCAAACACTATATATCTTCAGATTTCTTAGGACATGTATTGAATTGAGTTATGTATTCATGTATTTACTTATAGTGGTTCTTAGCCATAAGGGGTTAGGGTCTCTCTACAATAAACTACAAAGTACCCCCTGAACAACAGAACAGTACCCGTGTGGCCTGGAGACCTGTGTCCATGTGCAGTGGTGTTCTCTAGCTCCACATTGGTGAGGTGAGTTTGTAGTAATGTCCTGAAGGGGCAGGTGTAACTCCTTAGGTCTGTTGAGGGGCAGCTCCAGAAGGTGGCGGCTGCTCCTGAGAGGTTCCACGAATGAAGAATTATTACTCCCGAGATCTATTTGACCACCTGAGATGTTGAGCAGATTTGCCAGACAAGGAGGTCGCTTTAGGTGGAGGCTTTATAAGCAGGTCAGCAGAACCTGAAGTTAAACCTAGTCCCGGCCTGAAAATTATATCCCGCTCGCGGTATTGGCAGATTTTGGCGACTCGTGCAGTTTGGGTCAAATTCTTCCAATCACCTCATGGCAGAATTTTTTCCTGGGAGTCTCCCGAAATGCAAGCTGGCGAGTGTGAGTTCGATTTCGCCTTTTGCGATTTCCAGTCACCAGGAGGACGTCCGGCAAGGTTTTCTACCAGGGGTGGTCGTGGTGAGAGGGCTGGCTCTCGAGTAGATTTTCTATTCGACTGGCAGCAAAATCAAATTGAATGGCCGCGAGCTCTTGCACACAGAGTGGCTTTGTTCATGGAGTGGAACCTGCTACTGGCATTAAATGGCAGCATAAGCAGTGCAAGGTGTATATTACCCCCCATTGGTAGAACTCCATCACTCGAACAGACAACTCAGATCAAACTCCCTCTCGCTGGCCAGCGTCCCCAGAATAAGAAAGGCCCGCGCTGGGGGGCGACTGTTTTCTTACAACGCTCCAAAGCTGTGGAACTCCCTTCCACTTTCCATCCGAAGTGAACACAGCCTACTAGCCTTTCGCAGGCAACTAAAAACATGGCTCTTCCCATAACTCCTCTCTTCTACTTCCCCCCCTGATGCTTTAGGTTGACTATCAGCGCTGGGACGCCCGAGGGAAGCTATGCGCTTTACAAATCTGCATTCAAATTCAAAATTCAAATTCAAATTCAAATTCAAATTCAAATCTCGCAGAGTTTTTATGTAACCCCACAGAACTCTGCAGAGTCAAATTCCCACCCACCCATAGTTAATCCTCGTTTCAATGCACTGTAGTTCCTTTGCAATAGGTGTGGCTTTTTTTAATTTTTAGTGGATGAAAGAAGTCTGACTGCTGAATGGACAACGACGTGGAGGACGACGTAGACGGTGCATTTGAGGATTGTGGAACTACGCGTAGATCAAATTGTCAATGTCTATTTGGCCCCTTCCTTTGCTTATTCCCTCCTGCATACGACATGCCCATGCCACCCAGGTTCTTGTTGTATCTCTGTTATGGGTCACTATGCTGTGTGGCTGTTGCACTTCTCCCTTCCCCAAGCTGTACACCTCTAAATGTTAATAAAGAATTGCAACACAAAAAAATAAAAAGTGTATATGGTTGAGAAGCAGTGACTATATGACAAATATTCCATCAAAGTTTCTATCAATTATGATATTGCTACAGGTTGTTCCCAGTTTTTGTGGGATTTCTTTGGTGCTGTTGTTGCAGTTCATTTCTCCTTGCGCTGCTGGGATTAATGATGAGGGTGGCTGAGAAGGTTCGCGAGTAATGCTGAAGGATGAGGGTGCAGAGGCCGTGGGATGTTGGGGCGAGGAGATGGTAATGATGAGAATAGAATTAAGATGGATGACCAGCTTCCCACACAGAAGATGTGCTGATGGTGGGCGCTCAGTGTTTTGTTTCTCATACATTTGTCAACAACAAGCATATTTTCATAGCAGTATTTCCATCTACAATTTGCTAAATTAATAGGGAAATATTGAGACAGGTTATCACCATTCCACTTTCTTACAAGATCTTTCGAGAATGGCCAGCTAATTTACATTTTTTAATAATACTTATAACTATTCTTAATGATCAATGTTCAATTTCTTAGTCATGCTTAATGACCAAGAAACATAACATAGACAATGACTTTTAATGGCTTAATTTCTACGTGCCCCCGGTTTATCGAATCCTTCGATGTGGACCGGTGTGTCGGTCAGCGGTGCGAACTTGTCTGCCTATCCTGATAGATGCTCAGTTAGTTCTTCATCCTTTCTGGTATGTCGCAGCTGCTGTTCGTCCATCAGGCTCCTCTAGGTCCTTCTTTTCGATCATATTTCAGGATCCAATGGTATAACTCAGCGAACGACTTTTCGTCTTTTAGCTTGGATGCCCAATCATGTAAATTGATCTTTAATTTTTAGGACATTCGTGTTGGGTGTCATAGAAGATGATTCAACGAGGAAGATGAGAGGCTGAGGGTTCTTGTATTGTTACAATAGATGATGATGAAGGACATACTTCATGATCTGAGTTGGTCGAAACGGTTGTATTGTTGGTCGATGCACTGTTTCACCTGATGATGATGATGATGATGCAGTCATTTATGAGGAGCAAGAGCAGAAGGTGACCATCTTTGGCTGACCTTAATGGATGATGATTTAGAGGATGATGATGATGAACGTCGCCAGTACCATAAAGAAGGTGGTCAGCTAGGTACATGGATAGCTAGAAAGGGATAGCTATGAAGCAGATGGTGACAGATCATAACGCACTGATGAAGAGCCGGGCATGGGTAATGGGCACGTTCCATCAGGATGTTGAGCTCGCCGCACAGCCAGAAGCTCTGCCCTGAATCCAGTGGGCATGACAGAAGGATATGGCTGTTGCGCTCGAAGCTGTGAGGTATGGCCACAGAACATGGCCAGAGACCACACTCTGCACCCACAGTACGATGGACAAGCCCAAAAATGAGGCCTCCTCAGGCACATGGTACGCACTATTCTAAGAGTCTGCTGGGCATGGCCATATAACGAAGGGACACAGCACCCGAGAACCAAAGTTCTTCATCGCAAAATTTGTGACATTTACTGCAAGGACTTGCTATCGGGACATCATACTTAACTACTATCATCAAAATCATAAAAATGCTCTTTAAAACCTCAAATTGAAAGAATATTATGAGGACAAGCCAAAACATAAAAAATAACTGAAGATTCACAGCTGGTGTTACCAACATTCAGTGCATTGAACCTTCCTCCACCAGCACTGCCCTGGTCTTCTTCAGGACAACAGAAAGGTAGCAATCTACAAGGCAAAAAGAAACTATCAGTAATACCCTCCACATATTGGAATCATTTAAGTGTGTCTCTGAGGAAACATAATCTCACCTTACCAGAACATTCTGCTTCCTATTCACATCTGACGATTATTTTGGGAAGAAAACATTTGTAAAAAAACAGTCCAGCGGCCAATGTGTCTAAAAATTCTATATATAGGGCATTGCAGAAATCTCATGCAAAGTGCATGCAACCGACCCTAGACCATTCCAGAAACCTGGGAAGGCACTCAGGAAACAACGTGACAGCTTTGCAAGAGTTCCGCTGCTGAAGGCAGAGTGGCATGCTGCATTGAAATGCATGCCGATGACTGAAAACATGCAATTAATAAAATGGCTGCCTGTCAGCAAGAATGGCGAAAGGAAGACATCATCATGCAAACCGAGTTTCAAAATAGCCGTATTGTACGTCAACAAAAACATGCCTTACACTTATGCAGCCCATGTGTACACCTAACCTAACATCAAGAGCAGAGGTAAGCGCGAACCTGAATTCCATGAGGATGATGCTTTCAAGATGCCTGTCGAAGAAGAAACCCGCACTATAAGTGAAAAATAGCACACGACCAAGCTGCATTGCATGAATCAGCCAAAGTATTCAAGGTATGACACCACAATCCCATTAGTATCCCAAAAGAGTCTTTTATATGTACCTAAAGTGTACCAATATGTAGCTCCTGACAATGGGCATACTGGAGATAGAAAAACCCTGAAGGAAATAGTCCTCACCTCCACCCTCAGCTGCACTCCAGCCCCAAATGACTCCTACACAGCGGCAAACAACCTCCACGAATGGATCGCCAACTGCGTCAACACTCTTGCCCCCTCCAGAACATCACAAGATGACACAACAGGAAAGTCAACTGGTTCACCATGGATTTCCGAGAATCCAAGCGCTCGTGCTGACAACTGGAGAAGAAGTGGAGAAATAGTGGAACCCGAGAAGCATGCGCTGCCTACAAAACAGCCATCACAGCACACCACCAACTCATCAAATCAACAAAGAAAAACTTAATAAAGACAGAATCCTCGCCAACGCCCACAACTCCAAGGAACTTTTCGCCATCATTCAGGATTTCGACAAACCCAACAGCAAAACAACCGACGTCCCTCCCTCCAAAGACCTCTGCAACAAACTCAACTCCTTCTTCCACCTAAAGATCAAGACGAACTACGATTACTTCGACAATCAAGACCATGGCACCTGCTCAACTCCCACCCCCAACAATGCCACCCAACAGACGCTTCTCACATTGATCCCTTCACCACAAAAGACACCTTAAAGACAATGAAGAGCATCCACTCCGGAGCACTTTCTGACCCCTGCCCGCCGCACATCTACGGGGCCGCCACTGCCATTGCACCCAAGCTATTCCGCACTATCAAATGCTTCCTTGACACAGCCACCTTCACCGATAAGTGCGGCGAGGTCAACCCCCTTCTAAGGAAGCCCTCGAGAGACCCCACAGACCGCAAGAATTTCAGGCCCATCTCACTGCTTCCTTTGTTGCCAAAGTCATCGAAAAGACAGTCAATACCCAGATGGCACACTTCATAGAAACCCACAGCTTCCTAGACACCTCTCAGTCTGGGTACCACATCAATGACAGCACCGAGACCGCCCTTCTCGCCATCACCGATGACATGCACGCCCTCCTTGACCAAGGCCACACAACAGCCCTCTTCCTCCCGGACCTATAAGGCAGCTGTTGACACCATCCCCCACCACACCCTAGCCAACAGACTCCACAACGCAGGCGTCCAAGGAAAGGCCTTAGACTGGATATGATCCTTCGTATCAGGCAAAACACAGAGAATAAGCCTCCCGCCCACCTCTCGGAACTGACAAAGATCAGATGCAGAGTACCGTAAGGATCCTCCCTCAGCCCCACACTCTTCAACGTCTACATGGCCCCCCTCGCAACCATCATCAGAAACCATGCTCTCAACATTGTCTCCTAAGCCAATGACACTCAGCTCATCATCTCCCTCACCAAGGAACCCGATATCACCTGGCACAACTTCCAAAAAGGGATGAAAGCCATCACGACCTGGATGAGCAATGGGACAACACCTGGTGGCTCCCTGCCCTCGGTAACCTTCCCACCCCAACTGACCATGCACACAACCTTGGCATCAAACTCGACTCTTCACTCACCATGAACCGCCAGATCAACACCATATCGTCAACATGCTTCAAAATCCTCTGCATACTCAGCAAGACGTTCAAGTGGATCATCCCCAACTCCAGGAAAACTGTCACCCACACCCTCATCACGAGCAGACTGGACCATAGCAACGCTCTTTATGCCGGAATCAACAAGAACCTCCTACGCATACTCCAGACCATCCAGAACGCCGCAGCCAGACTTATCCTTGATATTCTATGACACAACCACATCAGCCAAAACCTCCGCAACCTCCGATGGCTCACCATCGAATAAAGAATTTCCGTCAAGCAGCTCGCACACGCTTACAAACCCCTCCTCTACACCGGACCCCAATACCTCCATGACAGAATCTCCTACCACGCACCCAAGAGAAACCTCCACTCCACCGATCTCGCCCTGGCCACTGTCCCTCGTTTCTACAGGACCAGAGCTGGTGAAAGATCCTTCTCCTACCTCACAGCCAAGACCTGGAATGAACTCCCCCTTCAGCTCTGACGGAGCCCAACACTGCACCAATTCAGAATGAACCTCATGCCAGGACACCTTTTTTGCGGTCGCAAACGGGCCGATCTCCCATTTGCAACCGCAAAAAACGGTCATACATCTGGCCCCATATGTCTGAAGAGATAGCCCGGTTACAGAGACCAAAACTCTCTGAAATGAATCATTGTCCCTCTCTGAGGCCACAGTCCTTTTAGAGACCCTGCACATTTTTTCTGCCACTTAAAGTGCTGCTTTAACCTTTAACTATCTTAAATCGCACTCTTTGTGTCCAATTAAGTAAACCAGAACAGCTTTATTATCATATTTTTCTTTCTTGCCACTTTCATTTGGGGTGGAGACAGAGTTTGTCATAGGTAGTGTGTGGTTAACTGTCATTGGTTCTCCCTTTCATGGCTCCACCCCTCTGGGTTCCGCCTCCTTTCCGCTGCACCCAATCAATAGGGTCCCTGGGTATGCATCTTCCAATCTCATCACTGCAGCTACACAAATGCTGAAAAACAATATCAATGACATATTTCTGACACCCTGCAGACTTCCAAAGGGCTTGTCCTGGTTTTGTGTGAGGTCTATTTGTTGTATGTGATGAACGTGTGAACTATGCTGACGGCATTTATTGCTCGCTTTCTTTATGTGTTTTATGGCATTACGTACTCGCGCCTTCCTCGAGGCCTTTAGGCGCTAACAATAGACTGAGCAAAAGATGTGCAGCTTTCAGAGAAGGGCGGCTTTCATCACCTGCTTCGCTGGCAGGAATGTGTGATGGACACGTTTTGGCTCAGGCTCTGAGGGTTAGTGCCTGGGCCTTCTCCAGGTCCTGGGGCCAGAAGGAGTGATGGGCGTAAACAGTCTTTGTTTCTGTTCTTTCTACTCACTGCCCCTGGTTCTGGAGAGTGCTGATTACAGTAGTCAGTCAAGACCCAGTTTCTTTACTTAAGAGGGGGTGCAGGATCGGGGGTGCTCCAGCGATGGAGGGGGTTGTGTTTTTATAGCCAGGCTTCCCGAATGTTGTCCCACTCAAGTGAGGTTTACTACTCTGCGCAGTTAGATGGGTCAGGACAAACCTCCCATCTTGGTGGTAGGCCACGATCTCTACCCTCTCTCTCTCTCACTCGAGGAGCCATATTGACTTTTTGACCTCAAAGTCCTCACAAAAATAGAGAGTCAAAACCCAGCCAAGGCATACATCCTAAAACAGAGCTATCCTCTTCTACTCAGACAAGACCTAAAGAAGGACAAATTACTCACGCAGGGTGGGCATTCATTTGCAGGGTCCTTTCCACTCCCTGGGGAGAGGGCAGGTTGGAACCCAGGTGAAACCACGCAAGCATCTCCTGGAGCGGGCAAGCGAAATTAAATGAAATTAAAAGGAGTTTTATTAAGCGCGGCTGCTGCCCTGGGGCGTCCAGGCGCTAAAGAACAGGGATGGTACCTCATGATACAGTCAGCTTAGAGTTAATCTTGTTTATTAAAAAGAAACGTTTTGAGCTGCTTACGAAAGGAGGGTAGGATAGGATTGGATCTTAAGTGGAGAGGGAGTGAGTTCCACAGCTTAGCTGCGTTAGAGGAAAATGACCTGCCTCCTGCCCTAGATCTCCTGACGCGAGGGACTGTGGCCAGGAAGGCGTGAGTGGAGCGGAGCTGTTTGTTAGGGCAGTAGGGGGAGAGCAAGGGGTAGTTAATCATAGGGCCGGTTTTCCAAAAGGCTTGGTGGGAGATGCACACCGATTTGAATATGATTCTCTCCCTGACAGGGAGCCAGTGCAGAGTCCTCAGCCCAGGCTCCACCGAGATTCTACGCGGGAGCTGGAGCAACGTGCGTGCAGCGCAATTCTGGATTCGCTGAAGTTTTTGCAAGCCGAATTCAGGCGCCCCTAAATACAAGGCATTGCTGAAGTCAAGGAGAGATCGAATTAGGCCTTGTATAACAATTTGCTTGGCTTCAAAAGCTAGAAGCGGGAGAATTTTCTTCAACAGCCTGATGAGTCCGAAGCAAGTTGCTGATGCCTTGGTTGCTTGGGTATTAAGGGTCAGGGATTTGTCCAACCAGACCCCGAGACTTTTTATATTGTCTTTGGGTATAGGGGGCGCACCCAAACTGATAGGCCATAAGAGGTCAATGGTGGGTGAAGCTGGGGGGCCGAGGAGCAAAAGCTCGGTTTTATCTCCGTTGAGCTTGAGACATGACGCAGTTATCCAGCTTTTGACCTCTTCCATGCAAGTCGTCAGGCTGACCTGCACTTGCTGACAATTCTTTTGCGGGAGAGAGACCACCAGCTGAGTATCGTCCGCATATGTGACGATCTTAATACCATATGGACGGACAATCTCAGCCAGCGGTCTCATGTACACGTTGAATAGCGTAGGGCTCAGCGATGAGCCCTGCGGTACTCCGCAACCCAGGGGTCTGCTTGACAAAACAGAGTCACCCTAAAAAAACCTGGAAGGTCCTATCGCTCAAAAAGGACTTAAGCCAGGCTAAAGCCTCTCCTGACACTCCCAAGCTAAGGAGTCGGCACAGCAGAGTTTCATGGTTCACCGTGTCAAACGCGGCACTCAGATCGAGGAGGATGACTGTCACTGATCCACCCCGATCCAGGATCCGCCTGGTTTCCTCTGTTTTACAGCCAGCAAAGCGGTTTCTGTCCCATGTTTGGGGCGGTAACCCGTCTGGGTCGCATCAAGCAGAAGGTTACTCTCGAGAAACGTTGTAAGATGTATATTGATATGTTTCACGAGGATTTTGCTCACCCAGGGTAGCAGGGAGATGGGGCGGTAGTTATTAAGGTTGCTGGGGTCAAGATTAGGCTTTTTCAGGAGTGCTCGCACCATGGCTTGTTTCCAGGTGGGCGGAGCAATGCCTGTAGCTAGAGAGGTGTTGAGTAGCTCCATAATCGTGGGGAGAATGACCTGACTAACTGCGACCAGCATGCACGGGGGGCAGGATCGCATGGGGAGCCTGACTTTACTTGGTGTATCAGAGGTTCAAGTGTCTCTAAGTCTAACAGAGGAAAGTGATCTAAAGTGTTTCGGTAGGGGTAATCGACTTCTGTAAAGAGATGTGATCCTTTAGTAGAGGGATCTAAGTCCGAGTCTGAAAATGATTAATAGATATTGTTTATTTTTTGAAAGAAAAATTCCGCTAAATCATTACAGCGGAGGAGTGGGTTGTAGTTAGAAACCAGGGGAGGGAGGCGCGTGGTGAGACTTTTTACTATTTGGTAAATCTCTTTTGATTTTGATCTAGCGTCATGATTTTACCCCTATAATAGGCAGATTGTGTTGCTTTTATTTCTAGTTTATAGGCTCTAATAGCCTCCCTGTACATAACTTTATCTACAGCAGTGTATCCCAGACGCCACCTCATTTCTAGCTTCTTACATTGCCGCTTTTTCTCTCTAAGCTCCTCCGAATACCACGGGGCTGTTTTCCGTAGCCTTTTTAAGCTGGTTTTACGGAGGGGAAGTATGGAGTCAAGAGACTTCGAAATCCAGTTATTATACTCCTTATTATCTAATGAAGGGTTCCGAGTAAATAAAGGTCTAGAGGCTGCGAGAGAGCTAATCCACTGTTCTAAGGGGAATCTGGACCAGTTTCTATTTTTCACGGGATGGGGGTGCAGGGTGACGGTCTATGTATAGATCAATTAAGAGGAATCAGAAAATGGTCAGTCCAGGGAAGATGACTAATAGAGCCTACCTTAAGATGCACACAGTTACTAAATACAGGATCCAAAAGGTGACCTTTGATGTGAGTGGGGGGTAGGACCAGTTGCTCCAGCTGAACTGCAGCCAGACTCGCCGTCAACTCTACGGCAACATTATCAGAATTATTATCAAAATGAATATTAAAGTCACCCAGCACCGTGAAATTAGACGGGGACGTGACCAAATCAGCAACAAAGGAGGGTAAAGCGGTGTGGAAGTGTTTAAGTGGACCAGGAGGATGATAAATAAGGATGCCTGAGAAACTGTAATTAGGAGAGAATTCAATAGAGAAGGACAAACTTTTGCAGTCAGGTATAACGTCAAAAGTACAATGGCACGTATATTGATCTTTATAAATGATTGCGAGTCCACCACCTTTCCCATGAACGCGTTCTTTACGTGCAATCTGATAACCCCGGGGGAGAGCTTGCACCAAGTTGGGTTCGGAGTCAGATGTTAGCCAGGTTTCAGTCAAAAAGACTGCGTCAGGCATAGATTCATCCAGCAACAATGATATTTCAATGCTATGTTTAGGTAGAGACCTGCAATTTAAAAGAAACATTTTAAAACCCCGCAGATCGTCTTTCTGCTGTGTGGTGATGAACTTCACATTACAGTGAGGGCAAGCGGCGGGTAGATCTAAGCGGTGATAGGGGTGGCAGCAGCTTTTTCCAGCGAGGGATCTTAAGTTATAGAGAGAGCCTGAGCTATAGTGCTTCCTTTGTCCAAGGGGGAAAGCAGGGGTCGTGGCCCCTAGCCCCGGCTGGCCGCGGACGGGCGCAGACGGGCTTGCCTTAGGCGCGCCTTCGGCGCGCCCGCTGCGCGGCCAGCGAGGAGTGCTCATCATATGCTGAAGGGAAGGGAGGAGCCGAACAACTGTGCTGTCAACCCAGGTCTACATCCAATATGGCGGCGTTGTCTTTTCCCGGTCCCAGCGCCTATTCGGCTGAGGGGGAAGTGTGTGGCAAAAGAAAGTGAGTCTGGTGCAATTTGAGCAGTATTAAAATCACAGCAACAAATACACAATATAAAACAGTTTTAAATTATTTTTTTTTTTTTTTTTACGCCAGCAACTGATCTCCGGGCTTCCGCCTCAGGAGGTATTTACCCAATTCTAATGGTGCGCGTGAGGAAGGCGCGGTTTAAATAGCACTGTCAGGGTCGGGAGAGCCGAACAACTGTGCTATCAACCCAGGTCTACACCCAATATGGCGGCGGCGGTTTTTCCAGGTCCCAGCGCCTATTCGGCTGAGGGGGAAGTGTGTGACAAAAGAAAGTAAGTCTGGTGCAATTTGAGCAGTATTAAAATCACAGCAACAAATACACAATATAAAACAGTTTTTTTTTTTAAAAATCGCCAGCAACTGATCTCCCGGCTTCCGCCTCAGGAGGTATTTACCCGATTCTAATGGGGACAGTGACGCTGTGGCTCTTGGGAGAGTCCACCCTGATAAGAAGCCTGTCCAGTTCACTTGGAGTTAGGAGTGCACCTCCTCCGAGTCCTTGTAATGTTAGTAAGGGTCAGTCCCAAGCAGGGGTGACCAACCGGACAGAGCAGAGGAAAGGGGAGATGTCATATCCATCCCATCCCACTGGTTGGTCAGAAATCAGGACACTTCCAGAGTCCAACTCCTCATCCTCTCCTATTCTGTCAACGCCAGGGTTTCTATTTGCAAGTGGATCAGGATTTCAAGGGTAGAACCCAAAGGTCACCTCTCCTCCTCTGGGAGTCTTCCACTCCAGACCTGCCCTTCAGATGAAACATTGCCACCCTCTGAAGGTCAGAAAGGAGGTGCTGCTCCTCATCATCCCTCCTCTTCCGTTGCTGTCATTGGACCCTCCCCTCTGATGGTTGGACTTCCTGTGAGTCAGGTGGGCATGTCCTTCAGCCTGCTCAGCCTCCCAATCAGGTGTCAGGAGGGCGTGTGCTTCAATCAGGTGCGTCACAAGGGCGTGTCTTTCAGTCTCCTCAGCCTCCCAATCAGGTGTAAGGAGGGCGTGCCCTTCAGTTTCCTTAGCCTTCCAATCAGGTGTCAGGAGGGCGTGCCCTTCAGCCTCCTCAGTCTCCCAATCAGGTGTCAGGAGGGCGTGCCCTTCAGTTTCCTTAGCCTTCCAATCAGGTGTTAGGAGGGCGTGTCCTTCAGTGTCCTCAACCTCCCAATCAGGTGTCAGGAGGGCGTGTCCTTCAATCAGGTGTCAGGAGGGCGTGTCCTTCAATCAGGTGTCAGGAGGGCATGTCCTTCAGCCTTCTCGGCCTCCCAATCAGGTGTCATGAGGGCGTGTCCTTCAGTCTCCTCAGCCTCCCAATCAGGTGTCAGGAGGGCGTGTTCTTCAATAAGGTGTCAGGAGGGCGTGTCCCTCAGCCTCCCAATCAGGTGTCAGGAGGGCGTGTCCTTCAATCAGGTATCAGGTGGGCGTATCTTTCAGTCTCCTCAGCCTCCCAATCAGGTGAAGCACCAGGGCCCTCGGTGTCAGAGCCTTAGCCACGTGCCTCTCCATCTTCCAGGACAGAAGACACAGGAAGAGACGACCCAAGCAGCAGCGTAGGAAGGGGTTGCGGTGGGTACGGGCTGCCCCGGGTGTCACCACTGAGGGGGGTGACAAAATGGTGGAGAGCGTATGGATAAGGAAGGGGAGAGGGTGTTTCTTTCCACCGAAGTCTGTCTCTGCAGTTTGTACTCAAGGGGGTTGACAAGAAATGTTCCGCACCGGGTACCACCTGACCTTGCTACGCCACTGGACCAAAGGCCGCCCAGGTCGGAAGCAGCATCGTGTCAAACATTGGTCCTCTGTTTGTGTCGATGCCGCGCCGAGGCCAGATCTTCACAGCTCCCTGGCCTGGGCTCAGCCCTCGAGTGCTTCGACTATAATGTTAGTCCGGCCAGCGGAGTGTACCTAATTGCGTTTAGTGTCACGGCGTCAGCGGAGCAGAGAGCAGCGCCCCAGGCCCACTCACCGCTCACACTCTGATTATGATAGACACAGAAAAAAGAGCCCAGATTGGCCCATTTATGGCTCTTGTGAGAGGGAGGCAGCAGGCAGCCATGCATAAGAATGTACTGTGGGTTCAGGGGATGTCCCCAGCCGCCTTCATTTGCCTTCACCTCCAGGGCTGGAATATTTAACGAGAGATCGCCCTGTCAGTTTAATGTTGAAAAGCCAAAGGGACTCGGGGGTTTGTAATGGGCTTAAAGCAGGAAAACGTGTCCGCGCGCAGACGATGCTGCCGCGCTGTCATCCGGGGCTCACTCAGAAGGCACGCGGGCTTCTAGACACAAGCAGGGCATTGAGATGGATAAGGTGTGACATGGACAGATTTGGGAGCGCAGAGGGTTGTGGGAGCACAAAGGCAGAGCTGTCTGTGTCACAGTGGCGGCTCCTCAGCTAAGGAGGAGGAGCGTTGCCCCACTGAGCAGGTCAAAAAAGGAATTATTTTTCAGAATCCCTCATTGTTATTGGCATTGTCTTTTTACGTCCTTGCTCTGCGGGATGGGGGCGGGGCTGCTGTGCTCACAGAACAGGGCAGGGGAGGAGTGGTTTGCCCACTCCAAGTGAGAAGGATGCTTTAGCTGGCCGTCTCGGGCCGTTCAAACCGCCATGTGCACTTTGCATGTTCTCCTTGCAATCTGCAATACAGCTTGCATGGGGAACATGCCCAATCTCTGGCTGAGCGCCGAACCGCAGCGCTCAGACCAATCACAACGCTGCGATAGAGCTAGGGTGGCCAATGGTCCGTAAATTTCACAGACAGTCTGTAATTTGGACCTCATGTCCGTTGTCCGTGAGGAACCTTTTAACGGACGCCGTTTGTCCGTAATTTTGGTAATCACAGGGAGCAGCACTGCTCCCCTGCGAGAGGCCCCACCCCCCTGATGGAGCCGCCTCGCACTCCACCTGGAGCACGAGGAGCCCCACCCACCCATTGTCATTCTGTGTGGGGCTGATGATTGCCACATACAGAATGACAATGGGGCAGTCTGAAGTGTTACCGCATGCGGTGGCCTCCTCCTGCCTCGGTCTAGGGCAAAGCATTTTGTTAGATGTGGAAGGAATGTGCAAACAAGCAAATACTGCTACAGAATCCAGTTCATTCAAAGAAGCTGGTGAAAAAAGTTGAAAAGAAGGGGTTAGAGTTTTTTCAGTCTCATCATTTTAGCAAAGTGCAGCTTCAATATTATATTGAACAAAGCCATGGTTGCTGCATTTTTATTTTATGCATCTAACAACAGCTCTGACAAACCCAATACTTCTGGCTTGTTGTAGGTGTAACGTTAGTTGTTATTTATCTGGATACAAAGACAGAAGAGGCAAAATACCAGTCGGGCGGCACACTATGCTAAGCACAGATTTTTAGCTTAGTTGTTTTAAGCCCCGCCCTTAATTACATCGAACACCCCCTTTTGAGAGACGCCCCCCCCCTTTTTTTCATCCCGCTTAAAGCCCTGGAAACAACACCATATCACAGTTGCCTCACGTCCTAGCACTGCATCATGCATGACTCATGGCTTCCACTTTTTCAGATTGCCTTTGTGCAGTGGCATAGGGAACCCTCCGCCCACCCCTTGCTTTAGGAACTACAGCAAGGGTGACATTTTTGATGGGTCTCTTCCCATCTGGAACTCTGCAGGCGAAGGCTCAGCTCATAATTAATATGAAAAGGTTGGCGAGTGAGTAAGTGAAGGGATGGATGGATTGGTGAATGGATGATTGAAAAGGTGAATAGATGGATAATGGGCCAAAGGATGGATGGATGAGTGAAAGGGTGGATGATCGGTGAGTGAATGGGTGGATGGATGAGTGAAACGATGGATGAGTGATAGGGTCAATGGATGGATTCATGAGTGGATGAGTAGAAGGATGGATGGAAGGAAGGATGGCTAAGTGAAAGGGTCAAAGGAGAGAAAAAGGGAGGGAGGGTGAATGACTGCAAAGGTGAATGGTTGAAAGGATGAGTGACTGGATGGATGAGTAAGTGAAAGGATAGCTGGATGGGTGAAAGGGTAAATGGCTGGATGGAAGAGTGGATGGATTAGTGTATGGATGGATAGGGTGAAAAGGTGGATGGATGGATGAGTGAAAGTGTGGATGGAGGAATGGATGAGTGAAATGATGGCTGAAAGGATACACAATGGATAGGTTTGCAAATGGATGAATATTTTTGGATAAACCTACCTTTTGTCCCAAAGATTTGTCCTGAATTGTGACCTCCTGTCCTGAATTGTGACCTCCTGTCCTGAATTTTGACCTCCTGTCCTGAATTTTGACCCCCTGTCCTGAATTTTTGTCCCGAATGTTGACCCTTTGTACAGAATTTTTACACTCACCATCCTGAATTTGCACCCATGACAGTTGGTCACCCTAATTACAGCATTGTGATTGGCTATCGGGTGGCTGGAAGCCAGGTGCTTCATGCCCTGGAAGCGGGCAAAAAGGGCCAAGAGGTGGCGGTGGTAGACAGGTAAGAATTTCTCTTATTTCTTTTCTTCATTCCCTCCCTCCCCCCTCACACCCGCAACCCGCCCCTACACCACTGTTAAATACCAGCCGCTGTAGGAGAGTAGGGTCTGCTTTCCTATGGTCACCCCACTTTTTGCTTTTTGCTTTACTGATTTTCGACTAAATGTGGCTGTGGGCCTGCTAATCAGACCCACAGCCCAGCTGTTCTCTCTCTAAATTCATACCATGTACTTTAGGTACATTACCATTTGGGAATTGGGTCACCTTGTGAGCCCCTGTATAGTATACCATAGGTACCCAGGGCATAGGTGCATCCAAGGCCTACCAGGGGCTGCAGCATGTATTGTGCCACCCCTGGCTGGCCAAACTGACACAACTGGCTGATCACTCAGTTGGGGCAAGGTTGTGTAATCACCCCTTGCTTAGATATAGTATTCCTATATCTAACCTTATATATAGACACATATGCACCTATAAGTCACTCCTATGGCAGGCCTTAACAATCCTGAAGGCAGAGTGCTTGGTTTTATGTGAGATGGTGCTCTAGCATGAGCTGAGCCTGTCTGCAACTTTCGGAGCCGTGTCCTTATAGCTGTTCTATGATATAGCCATGCCATATACTCTTAAGTGCATTATAATCCTCGCGGTTAAATGCTAACTCTGGTTTGGCTTAATCAAAACATGTTGTGTAAGGTGTCAAACGCTTTGGAATACTACCCCCTTGTCAGTCTGGCGACGGGGGTAGCATTCCACCCTTCAAGAGGGAGAAGACATGTTGTTCCTGATAATCCCGGTTAAAGTTAACCAGAGCCTCAGCATCACAAAATGGATGCTGCTGCCACAGGCACAAGTCTGACCTCCTGCTGCTGGGAGTCCTTCCAGCGAGGGAGGCTTGGACAATAGGTTTTCTGTCTTGGGAGGTGCTAGCACCACCCCAGACAGGCCATAGTGTATTGGGGCAGGGAGGGCTGAATGAAATGAGACACTGCCTGGGGCACACAAGGTGTCCCATGCATAGCCCGGTTCAAACCAGTTGCTGGGGCACTCCAGCCCCAGCTCTGGTGTGAAACTGGACAAAGGGAAAGGGGTATAACCACCCCCTTTCCTGGTCCCACCCATAGGAGGGACCTAGCAGGTAATCCAGCCCCTCAGATTAGTATATAGGTAGGAGCTGAGTCAAGAGACTTTAGATTTATCCTGAACTGAAACTTGAAATGAAACTCTGGACCTTTGACATTCTATTGCAACTAGAATACTGAAGAATCTCCCTTGTGGTCAAGGAGTGACCACCCTGTGCAAACAGGCACCATCCAGCGATCTGCGGTTTACTTTGTTGACGCTCCCACCGGAGCCCGAGCACAGAGTCCGACAAGAGCCAGCCTTCCAGACTTCTTTGACCTTGATCCACAGCCACAGCAAAGCTGAGAGCCGAGGAGGCGACGACAGACGTGGGACCGGCCCTCTTGAATAACCAACGCCTTCTGCACCGACGCACAGCCCTCCACACTCCATGAGTGCCGCGTGAGGCCTGCCAGTGTTTTTGTGCTCTACGTATCTGTCCAGTTACTTGCCCATTGGCTAGTGTCCTCTGTGACGATGAACCTTTGAATCTGAACTGCCTGCCTAGTCACTCCAGGTGGGCCCCTGCTTCCCTGCAAAGGAGACGCCCCATAGACCTTGCTGGTCTAACTCGAAGCGAATATTCGATTCCTGCATGGGTTGCATTTGCCAAGGCCTGTTGACTCCAATCCGGAAGCCGACACCGCCAACAGCGAGATCCTTCATGGGACAGTCAGTATCCAGCTCCTGGTTATCGTTGACACCTCCTGGTCCACGTGGCTGCAGAGTCAAGCTTCATGACATCACCTGATTGCTTCACGACATCGCCTGGTTCCTTCCTGGTCACTGGCTAGTGACCCAGACTCTGTCTCTTCTGCTTTCAGGTACTTTTCATCCTCGATCCACCCTTGGATCCAACCAGACACTTCTCTCCTGGTCGCCTGCAGCATCTTTTCACAGGTCTCCATAGGATTCAGCGACGAAACCCGACACACTTTGACACCTGTGCACCCGGCTCCTGTGGGTGAGGTAACGCGAGTACTCCGGTGCTCCTGTGGGTATTGACTATCCTAGTGTCCTAGTTTTCAGTAGCTTTCTCCTAGCCCATCCGGAAGTGTCCTAAAAGAACTTTTTTCCAATTCTTACGTTCTCATTGTTTCCCTATTGTAACTCGCGTGTGTGAATAGACACTGCACACGCATCTCATGGGCCTCCTGCTTCCTAACTCTTGTTAGCTCAGTGTAGCCCCAGCGATTCCCTAGGCCCTAGGCCTACTCTCTGTTCGTGACGTGGTTCTTATACCGCTATTTTAGTATATGGTTTTACGTGCCCCTAGGGCTCTACTGTATATTGTGCAACTTATTGTATGATAATTAAGTAATTTGTTATGTGCTTTGTCCTCTGACCTCATAAAGAGTTCAGAGGGCTTGTGTTAGTAATAAATACATATATATTTGATATATACCTTGTGTGGTGTCCTTTCATTTGGTATTCAATGGGTTATATATGGTAAAACAGCTGGCTTCACATGCTCTCTGAAGTGTTAGCCTAAGACTGCTTTGTCTATGCTACATCTAGGATAGCTTGTCTATATGGTTGACTTTACAACCACCATCAATAAGGGTCGATTAGACTGGTGCAAGGTGGTCACTAGAATAGTGAACATCATATACCAGGCCAACTTCTCACATCCGCCACTGCCTGAAGGGCTTGGCTGCTCAGTGCCTCCTCCTGCTTTGAGGTACAGTAAGAAAGATGACCCCCTGGGCAACCGTAGGAGAGAGTGAGACATGCTCTGAGAAGGCCTTTATTAGGGAGCATTGGGTGCATCAGAAAATCAAAAGCATCACAACTGCGTCATTTTGTATCAAGAGCTCTCCACAGCAAAGTCAGAAGTCTACCACTTCGACGCGGAGAGCCTGGCGCTTAAGATCCAGAGTCTGTCAATTCAGTGCCATTCCTTAAACTCCGTTTTATAGCTCCAGGGAGACCCTGGACTCCCTAGGGACCTGGGCTATCAGATAATAAACAAAGCACAGTGGGCTCTGTGATAACAGCAATACTGTAGGGTAGGGAAGTCTTTTATAGCTAAACAAAATGAGTGATAGATTAAGCATAGATATATTTTATAGCTAAAAAACAATTGCGAGAACCTGTGGTCTTGGGCAGCCGGACAGCGGGAGGTCAGAGGAGTCCTAGACCGCCAAACCACAGACTCAGGGGTCGATTCCGATTCGGGAAAAACCGCTCCGAATAGCCGTTCAGAGCATTTTTCCCATACGAATCATACCCTGCAACATCCCCTGTACGTACGACGAAGTACGTTTCGTACCAGGAGCCGTACTCCGTACGAGTCGTACAAGACACCGTACGACTCTAATCTCCGTACGATTCTCCCTCGGAACCCGCTGTACGCGACATCTGTACGGTTCGCGGCTGGTTTTTACAACCCAGCAAGTACGATACGTGTCGGGTACGCACCGTACGACCCTTTTTCTATGGGAGCTGAAAACAGCCGTAAAAGCAGAGTTCGCGCCGAAACAGGTACGGAACGCCCCCCGGGTACTAGCGTACCCCCCATGATCGCAGGGGTACGCACCGTACACCTGCGATCATGAGGTGTACGAGCCGTACCCCCATTGTACCATTGTACGATCGGTGTACGAGCCGTACCCCCATTGTACGATTGGTGTACGAGCCGTACCCCATGTACGATCGGTGTACGAGCCGTACCCCCATTGTACGATCGGTGTACGAGCCGTACCCCCATCGTACATGGGGTACGGCTCGTACAGCGATCGTACAATGGGGGTACGGCTCGTACACTGATAGTACAATGGGGGTACGGCTCGTACACTGATCGTACAATGGGGGTACGGCTCGTACACCAATCGTACATGGGGTACGGCTCGTACACCGATCGTACAATGGGGGTACGGCTCGTACACCCCATGATCGCAGGGGTACGGTGCGTACCCCTGCGATCATGGGGTGTACGGACCGTACGGTGTGTATGTGTTTGTGTGCTTTTCCGTACAACTCCCCCTTACCTGACGTGGACCGTACGAATCGCGTCCTAATACCCCGGTCCGGATCGTACTCGTCGGGTCATACGGCATGTGTACGAGTCGTACGGTATGTGTACGAGTTGTACGGTTCACGGTTTCAGCCTTGCAATACGTACGGATCACGACGATTCGGACAGATTCACGGAATACGGATCGTACTTCGTGACTGGGACGGACGGGTACGATTCGTACAGAGAGGGCTCCGGATATAAATCGTACGGATGTTTTTTTCCCAAATCGGAATTGACCCCTTAATGTATGCTGCTAACGACCACTATATCCTGCAGGTGAGTGCGTATAGGGAAGTAGAGATGTACTACTCTTAACTGCACGTCTGCGCACCTCGATGACTTACATATATGTTTAGGTTGAGCTAAGAGCTGTAACTCAATGCTTCTCTTGACAACATAGTGAGAGCCAGTATTCTGGAGCAGATATTTCTTCAGGATAATACTTTACACCTCGATGTTGTATTTACAACCGTACTTAGGCACTTTGGAGTTTTCACAAGATATCACCTAATAAAATACGAAAGTAACTCAAACGAGGGGAGTGGGGGCTGATATTGCTTCTTTTTGCTCATATCTATCCAGGGAACTCTGCCCCTTGCTCACTACAAGTAACCTGCCTCCCTGTGAGAGATCTTCAATGCATTGCAGGGCTCACACCTGCCTATAGGGGCGCTGATGCTCACTCCTGTGTAAACACAAATCATGGATGCTTTTTCTGTCACCCTATGATCAGAGCAAAGGTTTGTCGATGGCGCAGCATTTGGATTGTGCCTAAGTGTGGAGTCACCATGGACAGCTGTAGGGTCTGTCCTGTCTAGAAAGACCTTTCAAGATGGTGACTGAGTGCAGCCCCGGGGTGTCTGAAAACGCATGTTCTGCAAATGCATCTATCGAGACACAGAGATGTACACTATGTATATATTACTAAGATATGCACTACATATGTATTACATAAATATAAGTATATTCTAAAGATAAGCACTATACATATTTTATATACATGTATTAATTATATGTGCACTATACAAATATTATATACATATATATATATTACAGAGATATACACTATGGGCCCGATTCACAGAACTAACTTAAGACAAAATCTTAAACTTACTACTTTTGGTATTCACAGAAGTTAGGATTTTGTCTTAAGTTTGTCTTAAAACAAACTTAAGACAAACTTAAGTCAGACTTAAGACACACTTGAGACACACTTAAGACAGACTTAAGACAAAATCCTAACTTAAGTCTGTATTAAGTCTGTCTTAAGTCTGTCTTAAGTTTGTTTTAAGACAAACTTAAGACAAAATCCTAACTTTTGTGAATACCAAAAGTAGTACGTTTAGGATTTTGTCTTAAGTTAGTTCTGTGAATCGGGCCCTTTACATGCATTACATACATCTATGTATAATCTAGAGATGTGCACTATATATATTTTAAATACATATATATTACATATATGTGCACATACATATATGTATGTTAAATAGTGGTGCACTATACGTATATTACACACATATGTACATTACAGATATATGCACCATATATGCATTACATACAGATATGTATATTCTAGAGATGTGCACTGTAAATGTATTTTACATATATATATGCGTTTCACTTCCCTCTGAAGCTTGATCACATGACATGACGCGTCTGTTGCTGGTCATCGAGAAATAAAGCTTTCTTTGAACGTCCCCGAGAGTGCGGAATCTTCTTCTGCAACCAAAGGAACAGAGCAATAATACATTGCGGAGTCCACAGCGGCAAATCCGCACCCACCCGAGAGTGCCCCATTTTAAAAGTGGAGTTGGAGCGCTTATATATATATATTATATATGTGCACCATACATATTACATGCATATGTATATTAAGTAGAGGTGCACTATACGTATATTGCATACATGTGTATATTACAGTGATATTCACTCAAATATATTACACACAGGTACACATTACTAAGATGTGAACTATGCACATATAACATACATATATTACAGAGATGTGCACTACACATACAGCATAGGCAAAAGGCATACCGAGGACGCACTATTAGTACACTATTGGGGAGGCGGCACCCGGTTACCCTGGCACCCTTCTGGGAGGCTCAAAGGATCACAGGAACCCAGAATCCGCATGGGGTGCCCTCGCCCCCTCCAAAGCAAGGCCTGGGCACGCGTGAAACATGCGGCTTGAGGTTACTGTGGGTGTCGGAGCCTTTGAAGAGGGTCTTGAAGGTGATAACTGCTCCCACACACCTGGGTGCCACCAGAGACCCCCTCGTGGGTGGTGCCCACAGCTTACACCCACAAACCTGAGTGCCACCAGAGTCCCTCTTCATGGGTCTTACTGTGTGTCCACAGCTTACACCCACACAACTGGGTGCCACCAGAGCCCCATCATGGGTGGTGAGGCCTGCCCACAGCTTATACCCACACACCTGGGTGCCACCAGAGCCCCTTCATGGGTGGTGCCAACAGCATGCACCCACACACCTGAGTGCCAACAGAGTCCCTCTTCGTGGGTGGTACTGTCTGCCCACAGCTTCCACTAACACACACCTGGGTGCCACCAAATCCCCCCTCATAGGTGGTGCCCACAGCTTGCACACACCTAGTTGTCAGCAGGTGGTACTTTCTGCCCACAGCTTACACATAACTGGGTGCCACCAGAGCCCTCTAATGGGTGGTGCTGTCTGTCCACAGTTTACACCCACACACCTGAGTGCCACCAGTGGCCCCCTCATGGGTGGTGAGGTCTGCCCACAGCTTACACCCACACATTTGGGTGCCATGAAAGCCCCCCTCATGGGTGGTGAGGTCTGCCCACAGCCTTTGAATAGGACCATGATGTCTACAATTGCACTCACACTCATGGTGCCTCCAGGAGCCCTGTCATGGGACCGTTCTGCACGTGCGACTGAGCTGTGTCCCCACATACCACAAGTGATGATGGGCAAGCGGGGGACCGCACAGATGTTGGTATAATCTGTGTTACAGCCCCAGTCTGAGCCCGGCATGCCCAATGAACCAGTTCACTGGCACAATGTGTACCCATGCATATGTTCTTCTAAAGCGACCTCATCCATTTTTAATGGTGAATCACTTCCAGCCTTTAGAAGATACCTCACTGTTTATGAAGGCGAGGTTTGTGGTCTGTGTCCAGTGAACGCCACCAGGCAGCTGACAACGGAGCCCTTTACAGCCCATGGCTGGCTGCGTTCCAGGAGCAGCTGCCAAGAGCTCGGGCTTTGCCCCTTTAAAAGTAAGAAGCTCCACAGGGAGTCCTGCAGCCCTGTTTTTTAAGAACCAGGAGACATGCGCAGTAACGGGAGAGGTCCTCTGCCAATGCGGGGTCACTGACGAAGGGCCCAACTCCGCCTCTATAGTCTCTGTGAACAAGGGTCAGAGTATTTTTACAAAGTTGCAGCACCAATTTACACTACCATGTGTCCTATATCATCAGAAAATGACCACGGTGCGTTGGGTTTGAGATGTGACCCATATACACCCCACTGGCGGATAACATCCACTGTTACTAAATTCCAAACTGACCTTGCACCCGGGAAAATCGTATTTTTATCTATATAGCTAATGTTGTGCAAGTAATGTTTTAGAAATAAAAGTAAATAACAAACAGAAAAGACTTCCCAAGCATAATTATTAATCAGTCAGATGTCTTGATTGTAGTAAATTCAAAATCTTTATGGATACGCAGATATCCTCCTTATACTTATTCTTTTAAAAACATCACACAATTGCTTTGCCACCAACACGTTTCATTCCTCATGGGACTTCTTCAGGGCTAATTTAAGTGTTTTTTTCTCTTATGTAGTTGACCAATCTGACTCTGAGGTTGTGTTACCCTCAATGGCGATTAATATAATACGTACAAAATTGTCAAGTAAGAGCTTATAAACTTTTCTCCCACGGATAACATATCTCCATGTTAATGTGCCCAGACCTTGTGAATTTTGAAATCCCTCGCATCAGTAAACAGCGCAATGTAGCATTCTCCAGATGTACCAAATAACAGGTCCGCCTCTTACAACAGAGCATGCGGCAGGACTTCATGAAGGACCTTCTCTGGGAGAATGCCCCGTTAGCTTATCTCTCGCTCCTTCCAGAAGGAGGTGGTCCCCACCAAATGGAAACAGGCGATTGTCAGGCCACTGAAACAAAAAACATCAATAGAGAACACTGTGTTAGAAAACCTACGCCCAATCTCACTAATTCCATTCATAGCAAAAATTGCCGAAAAAATAATTAATAAACAACTGGTAGACCACATCAATATGAATGACCTACTACACCCCTCCCAGTCAGGTTTCAGAATGGCCCTCTCGACGAAGTCTGCACTACTCCTGGCCACAGCAGCTTTGAGAAAGCATGCAGATGAAGGACAAACGGCTGAACTGTTGGACCTCAGTGCGGCGTTTGACACTATATCACACAAGCTACTCCTCCAAAGACTCGAAACTTGTGGCATCAGGCGAAGCCCTCTGTGATGGCTGACATTGTTTCTTTCCGGACGGAGCTTTCAAGTGTCACAACAGACACACCGATCTCTTTCAAGTGTCACAACAGACACACCGATCGGAGAGTATTCCCTTGTCCCAGGGGGTCCCACAGGGTTACATTTTTAGTCTCACTCTATTCAATCTTTATGTGGGGCCACTGGCTGAACAAGTGTAGCAACATAATGTGTTGATCGTGTCCTACGCAGACGACACACAGCTGATTGTGCTGTTGTCTCAAAATGAGGCTGCAATCCGCTTCTCCAAATGTTTAGAAGAGGTGGCAGACTGGATGTCTAACTACTGCCTCAAACTAAACGGGAGTAAAACGTAGGTAATGGTTGTGGGCAAGGCACCTACCATATGGTCATCGGCGTGGTGGCCTGAGTCACTGGGACAACTATCCACCCCAAAAGCAGAAGTATAAAACCTTGGAATATGGTTTGATGCTGAGTTGACATACAACAGCCAGATTCGGAAAGGCAGGTAAATGCTATGGGGCCATGAAAATCCTGAGAAAGATCCTTGATCTTCTACCATCTATTGCCAGGAAAACGATAGTACACGTGGTAATGACCCCCCAAGTGGATTTGGGAATGCGTTATACCTTCGCGCCACAAAAAAAGGACTGTCCAAATTACAGAGAGTGCAAAACGCGACGGCCGACTGGTGCTTAGTCTACTGAGAAGAGCCAACACGAAGAAAGCACTGATAGGACTACACTGGCTGCCAGTGAAAAAGAGAGTTGTGTTTATGGCAATGTGCAACTGCCATCGCATTCTTACAAATGACAGCCCAAGATACCTTCAACCACTGCTAACCCAATATATCCCAGGACGAAATCTAAGATCCATAGGGAAAGCTCTGGTGACGGTACCAAGAATATATAGAGCACGTATGGGGGCTCGCTCCTTCAGATACCTTGTAGCAAAGACACCCTACCGATGGCCCTAAGAATAGAGCCATGTGAAAGAAGATTCCGCAAACAACTAAAAACGTGGTTGTTTGTTAAAACGTAATAAAGGCTACAACAGGTAGTTGATATTTCCTGGTAGGTAAGCAGATGATAGCAGACCTACTCAGATCCGAGATCCGATTGGGCTTGTATTCTGCTTGATATTTAAACAGGAAGTGATGTTACGAGTTCCCCGTTATCGACTGCTTGGGTAATGGCGGCTATCTTAGGGGAAATATTTTTTGTTGGGTAGGGAATGTGTTCTGCCATTTTGAGATACATCTCACGTGTAAGGACTGGGTCAGGGAAGACAGATGAGGAGGTAATCAAACTGTCCTATTATAGATCTGTCCTTTCTAAGAGGCTCCGAAATCAAGCCCAGAAGCAAGAAACGCAAGCACAAATTCACTTCAGCACATCGGTTTCTCGCAGCGTGCATGTGGCTCTCTCAGCGGTATCCTTCATTATATGAAATATGAAATATGAAATACAACAAAGAGCAAAACAGGTCAAGATGTGGTGTGTAACTATACCAGTAACTGTAAACCAGTAGGGTGTATACGCAAACTAATGTCGTTGAGAGTTATTGCATTATATACCTTGGGTCAAGGCGAGTTAGCTTCCCTAGACAGTGGAAGTGTATTGCCGGCGTTCCTGTGGCTGGAGGATCAAGACACAGACAATGAAGTGACGACGATGGGACAGGGCTACTTATAGTAATTCCATGAACCTTGATAGCAAGGGGGTGCTGACCAGTTCTGCCCTAGCTCTGCTGTTTTGTAGATGGTGGGGGTGAAGGGTGGGACTGTAGCTTCTGTTGTTCTAGGTGAAGAAGCTTGCAGGCCACACCTGTCCTTTGTCTGTCTCTACGTGCCACTTTAGAAAGGGTAATGACAGCCAGGGGCAGAGATCGGACACTGCATCATGCTCATGTTGGTGCACTCCTGCCTGGAGCCAGCCCTAGTGCTACCTGTTGTGAGTAGCATCACTTTACACAAAGGCAGGGAGCCTGAGAGGGACACCTGAAAAGCAGAAAATCGCACCGGTCGCAGCAGACCATCACAGTGTTGAAACTGTAGCAGATTTCCTAATGTTCCAAAAAGAAGACAAATTGTAAAGCCAGTGCTCCTTTCCTGCAGTTTACTAAATGGAAACAGACTGATGAGCGATGAAGAAAAGGGGGAGGTAGAGCCAAGATCCGATATACAATTGAGTCAAATTCCAAGGAAACGTGAAAACCAGGTCCTAATCAGTGGTCGAAGTGGGCGGGAACGGCAGGGCACGGCGTGCCCCTACTTCTTTAATTCTGTAGATTCCGTTCCCCTACTTTTTTATTATGAACATGTGTCCCTGGACGTCAGAAATATTCTGTTCTTGGACGGGCGGGGAGCAGAGAAGGAAAAGGTCTCTGTCTCTTACTTCCTGCCCAGACAAGACAAGGAAGGTGTCCGCTTCTGCTCTGCCGCTGGCAGCTGCCCCCTCTTTCTTACTCCTATTCCCTCTCGTTCTGTCTAACTCCTTCTCTCTTTACCGAAAATCATGAATCAAGAAATAGTTCTCACCGTCTCTTCCTGCCGTCCATTTGTACCCCTGTGAAATGGATGCAAAAAAGAAAACGACTTTTGCTGGAAATGCCGTTTTGACATTTTTCTATTCCAAAGTGCAGCCTCGGAAATAAAATGTTCAAACTCTGAAAAATAATTAAATAAAGCATGATGGAGTGTTCTTAAAGTGGCCAGATATGTTTTTTCCAAACCCCAACACATTAGCGCCACTTTACAGAGTTTGCCAGTAAAGCGCTACTTTTGTTTTCTTGTCTTTCTTGGAACAGCATTGTTTTCCTCCAGTACCTCCCACCTGGAGGCAGGGCCGGCGCTAGGCATGGGCAGTGTGGGTAGCTGCCCAGGGCCTGGCACTCTGCCTGCCAGGATGGGGCCCCCCACAATGGCAATTAACACCCCACTAGTCCTCATGTATTTCTGCAGATCAGAAAGAAATGCTTCACAAACGGGCTCATGGGAGGGCCGCCCCCTCCTGGGGCCTCTAAGGGATGGTGTGGGAAAGCCTAGGGGAGGGTACACCCCTCAGGCAGCCAGTTCAGAGACTCTGCAGGGCGCCCATTGTAAGCACTTTAGCCCACACAGGTTTAACTCAGCCCCCAAGCAATATTCACACCTTCAGTTCGAAATGGGCTGTACAAGAGTTGCTTGGGGGGCTGAGAAGAGGAGCTGCGGCCCAAGTGGAGTCTGCACAAAGCAGCTTCCCTGAAATCAGAAGGTGTCACTTATGTAGATTTCAGGGGCCTCCCACATTCCCTTTTGCCCAGGGCCCCGAAAATCCTAGGACCGGTCCTGCCTGGAGGTACTGCAATACCTGGTTGATGGGTGGATTGGTAAACGAAATGTGTAAGGCGTCTTTGTGTTCACACATGTGGTCTTTTGAAACCATACTGCTTACGTTTTGTAAGCATATAAGCAGTGGACATTGAAATGGGGCCTTTCTGGGCCCTGTAGTTATGTCCTTAACTTTTCAGGCAAAAATACTTGTTGATTTCTGAATAATGACTGTAAATGCGTTAAGTTCACCACGTTCCTGCTTACATTTTACATGCTTTATTGAATCTTTCATTCCTTATTAGTGTTTGCTTTTTCCCGGATGTTGTTACTTTTTCTTTTAGGCAGCATATTGCTCTTGCCTAGTGTGTAATTTGAATTGAGTAACATCCAGTTATTTATAGCAGGTCAAATTGGATTGTAGCTGAAGGCAGTATGAGTTTCTCTCAGTGGGGCAGTATGGTGTTCAGTGAGGGAGCAGATGTAACACTGGGGGCAGAGCTGCTAAATTTAAAACTGGGGAACCAGGTTCAGCCTTCATGAACAGTCCCCCAGACCACTCTCCTGAGGGAGCACATTTTCATGCCAGACCTTAGAAGGCACCAGAAAAGCCCTGGTGTGTTAGCACCAGCAGGTGGACCCTAGCAGTGGCAAGTGTGGGTTCACCTTGAAGGCTTGCCCACTACAATCCATACTGAAGTTCGCCTCCAGATATGCGGGCAGGCCTACAAAGTAGCAGAACCTAGAGCAACAGTGACTCTGTCACTGAGGTCACAGGACCCCTGAGAAGAGCTGGCTCTAGGGCGGTGCGACTGGTGTGACCGCAACGGGCGCTGACTTTGAGTGGGGGCGTCGTATATTAAGGTTTTAAAAGCACTTGCTGCCTCCTTCCTGGCCGCCAGCTATTTTCGGCAATAATAAAAATGTCATGATAACTCTGATGAATAAACTTCTTCCTAGAGCAAGATCGGAGATTTGTCTAGTGGAAGTTTTGACTCATGGAAAGATAGCGCAGAGGGTTAATGTGCCTGCTGCAAAGAAAATGTACCAGGCCCATCACAAAGTGCACATATTGTAAATAGGTCAGTGGGTTACTGCTTTTGTCAGTGAGATCCTTTTGCTACTTGCTGTTTATAAGTTAAAATCCTAACAAAGAACAGTGAGCTATTAACTTTCATCTAAGAGCTGCATACAAACTGCAAGGTATAAACTAGAGCGTTATGGTTTTTTTCACTAAGCTTTGATTATCCTAATGTTGCAAAAAGTGTTATTGTTGATACAAATCAATAATGATTTTTAAAGAGAACCCCCAATCATGGTATTACATTTTAAATTCTGAGTTTGTGTTTCTCCAGGCCAATCACTATTAAACTACACTGTCTACTAGTATGGTTATCATGTGACTCCTACACCTTGTAGTCCTTTGTCTTATGTAACATTTCCTATACAGTCATTTACACACGTAAAATTGATTGTCTCTGTGTATATTGCTGACGACAGAAACTCCATGTCTCGGAAACAAATGGCTCGTGCTTCCACTTTTAAGCATTTTTGGGACATTTTGTGATGAAAATAAATTCACAAAGTGGAATATGTTTCTAATGTCAATAGCTCATATTAATCGTTAAATAATCATGTGTATTCATTGGTTGAATTACATAACATAATAAGCTGTAACTGGTCAGTGAAATGCCACACAAATACTAAAGATTGGGATGTTTTGCGCATTCTGGCCACACCTCTAACTCCGCCCACTGATCCAATCCTCAGGTTATTCCCGCCCTCTGATTCTCCGCCCACAGTTCCCCTACTTTTTTTCCCCACTTTGACCACTGGTCCTAATACGTGTATTACTGTTTATCCTGTTTCAAGGCGCTACATCGTCTATTTCGGACAGTATTTCAGAGGCCAATGAATTAGGGACTGTGGCCGGCTCAGGTCAGATCCCTGGTGGCGGCTCGGCCTCGATCTGGGCGGAGGGGAGCTGGAGACCCATCTCAGAGCCCAGCCGCAGCTCCTGGGTAGGTTGGATGTCAGAACAACGCATGACTTTACCACACACGTTGTTACTCCGCAGTCTTTACAATGAATATGTCTTTACCATGCATTGCTTTACCATGCATAGCGTTACAGCGACATGCCTTTATGTAAAGCACTTAACTATGGAGCAGTGTAATCTATTATTCCAACTCTAGTCGGCGCAAGAGTAGGGAAAGTGTTGGACTTTAAATTCCAACGCTGCTTTGTCTAAGGCATGTCATTGCAACGATATGTGTGGTAGGGGGATTGCGTGGTAAAGCCGCATTCGTTGTAATGGCAGCGCGTAGTTCGCACCTAATTATAAACGCTGTCTAATGTAGTCTTTAAAAGAGTCCATTTTGTGACCTGCCACCGGAGGACAAATGACAAGCATGTTAGACATGGGCGCAATCATGTCCGAAATGTGTGCCTTACCTTGAAAAAGTCCACAGAAACTGCAGTTTAACTCCTTGCATGCTAATGACGGGCCCCATCTGTCATGCACTACGGCGCTCGTGTGCTGATGACGGCTGGGGGCCGTCATAAACCCGCCCACTCGTGATTCTGCCGCACAGGGGCAGAATCGCGGCAGCGTACAAGGGGTTAAACCCAGAACTGGACAGAGAAGGCAGACTCCAGACAGGGCTGCATTTGAAGCAGCTGTCCAGTGTGACCCTGGAGTACGTTTCATGGGACCTTTGACCTCATTGCTTGGCAGAGGGGTGTATTTGTCTCCCTGAGGTGCTGGCCTCTGCTGACATCCTTTTTCTAGTTAATTCAGTGAGGACCATTGGTATTAACATATAAATAGAGCACTGCCTTCCTTATGCTGAAGTTTGCATTATGGAAAACAATGCAGATGCGTTTCTAATCCATAATCCATGCAGCTGGCTGGATGCTTTCTAGGATTCACGAGTCATTCTGTGGGCCAGGCCCCCCCACCCCCTCGGGGTCAAAGTATTGGGTCTGAGTGACCAGGGTCTAGAAAGGTTACTTATGTAGCGCTGGGTTAAACCAACGTGAGGCGCAGGTCAGATCTGTGGACCACAGAGAAATAATTGTACTCTTGACAGATAAAGTGCAGACGGTTGTTCTTTTGGGAAACACTGGAGAGACGACGGAATGATGTCCAGTGGCTGAATTAGCGACTAATACTGGGACCTGGGGGCATATTTACGAGCTTCTTGCACCACTTCTTGTAACGCAACAGCGGCGCAAGGCACCGAATCAAGGGGCATTTTTATGACCCCCTTGCACCAACAAAGCGTGACTCTTTGCAATGCTCCAGTGGTGCAAATCACAAAATCATATTTACGAGGTCACGCAAAGCCAATTTGCGTGGTTTAAATGTCCTCATAGGAGTAAGGGAAGACGGAAATCACTGCGTCAACTTACTCTGCATTAGGGGCGCATTCCACGGGTGTTGTGGCGGGTGTTCCCACACAACACCCTTGGATTTTGTCACTTCGCTATATTTACAAAACCAGTAAGCCAGGGATGCGCCATAACATTACGCCTCCACCAGGGAGTCGCAGCGAGGAAAAATAACTTTATTTCTCCACGTTTTCTCCTCTTTTCACGTGTGCCGCATGCTGCAACGAGGAGAAATAACATTTCTCCTACTTTCTCTCCTCTTTCCATGTCTGTGGCATTCTACAGCACACATGGAAAGAGGAAAACACCTCTCCAGATTGTTTTTGAGGATGAAGGTGCCCTCCCTGTACAAAAGCAATCCTGCTGACACCACAGGCAGCCTTGCACCATGGTTCAAAGGAGCCTGCGTTGGTGGTAGGCTGCAGAGATGGCCCCAGCGATGGGGAAAGGACAGGAATGCACTGTATTAGATACATACGGTGCAGGGCAGTGCGGCTGGGTGTCTTGCTACACTGACCTATGCCACCATTTTTATAAATATGCAACTCTCTTCTTTTCAGTTGCTTTCTCTTACTCTCTTTCTCTCCTTCTTTCTCTCTCTCTCTTCTTGCTCACTCTACCTCTCTGTCCCTCTCTCTTTCTCTCTCTCCGTCTCTTCATGGGTGCTTCCCTCTCTCTCTCTCACTCTCACTCTCACTTTTGCTTTTCTTCTTTCTCTCACTTTTACTTCCCCATCTCTCTTTCTAGCCTTATTTCCCTGTTTTCTCCTCTCTTACTCTCAATCACTTTCCCTCTCTTTCTTTCGCCGTGTCATTTGCTTCCCCTTTCTCTCTCACACTCAGTTTCTTTCTCTTTCACTATGTTTCTCTCTCTTTCTCTCTCTTCACCTCTCTCTTTCGACATCTCTGCCCCTCTCGCTCTCTCTCCCTCACAATTCCTCTTTCTCTATCTCCCTTTCTTTCTCTCACTCTTTTGCATTCCCTCTCATTCTTCTTGCAATTTACACTCCCTCGCACACTCTTTCTTTCGCTTTCACTGTTTCTCTCTCTTTCACACTATCTGGAGAAGTGTGGCTCAATGGTTAGAGCGGCAGACCCTGATGCAGAGGTCTGGCCCGGGACCAGGGTTCGATTCCCGCCTCGGCGGGTCTTGGGCTCAAAATTCCACGGACCTGATAATTCTCGCCTCGGTGCCTATTCTAATCATGGGTCCCACGCTGCAACTTTGGGCAATAGCTTGCTTAATCTCCACAACGGCCCCCACAACGCTAAGGATGCCTGGCCTCCACCTTGGGGGTGCCCAGGAGTGGACACCTAACAGGGAAAGCCAGGATGGGTTCCACAGCGGTATTCGTACAAGCGCCTTGAGACCCTTGCGGGTGAGTAGTGCGCTATACAAGTATCAATTTACATTTACATTTGATCTCCTTCTCTACATCTCTCGGTTGTCTCTCACTCAACTCACTTAATTTGCTCCCCCTCTTTCTCTGTCTCCATACTTTTCTCTCACATACTATCCTTTTCTTTCTCAAACTCCCTGTCTTTTGCTCTCCCTCTGTCTTCTTCTCGCTTTCATGGTCTCTCTCTCTCTCACTCTCTTCTCCTCTCTGAAACCCTCTTTTTCTCTGTCTCAATTTTTCTGTTTCTCTCGCTTTAACTCTCACGTTCTCATTTTCTGTGCCTCTCTCTCTCTTTCTCTCTCTCTCTGTGGGCCCGATTCACAGAACTAACTTAAGACAAAATCCTAAACCTACTACTTTTGGTATTCACAGAAGTTAGGATTTTGTCTTAAGACAAACTTAAGACAATATCCTAACTTCTGTGAATACCAAAAGTAGTAGGTTTAGGATTTTGTCTTAAGTTAGTTCTGTGAATCGGGCCCTGTGTCTCTATCTGTTTCTCTCCGTCCAACGAGAAGGGCAAGCTCATGATGAGCTGATTGGAGGGGTCTCTCTGGAGCCATAATCATGATCTCTAGTCCCCTGTGGTGCGATCCAACCACAAAAAGGGTCGGCACGTGTTGAACTGGTGGGAGGACTGTGTCTGGAGACTTCTTCATGAGCTTCAGCCCCATGTGGGGAGATCCAACCGGGAGAAGGGTCAGCGCATGATGAGCTGATGGGAGGACTATGTCTGGAGACTTCTTCTAGAGCTTCAGCCCCCTGCAGTGAGATCCAACCAGGAGAAGGGTCGGCACATGATGAGCTGATGGGAGGACTATGTCTGGAGCCTTCATCGTGCGCTACAGTCAGACTCACCCGTGGTTAGATCCAACAACTAGAATGGTCGGCACATGATGAGCTGATGGGAGGACTGTGTCCAACGACTTTATCATGATCTCTAGTCCCCTGTGGTGCGATCCAACCAGGTGAAGGGTCAGCACATGATGAGCTGATGGGAGGACTATGTCTGGAGTCTCCATCATGAGCTTCAGTCCCCTGTGGTGAGATCCAACCGGGAGAAGGGTCAGCGCATGATGAGCTGATGGGAGGACTATGTCTGGAGACTTCTTCTAGAGCTTCAGCCCCCTGCAGTGAGATCCAACCAGGAGAAGGGTCGGCACATGATGAGCTGATGGGAGGACTATGTCTGGAGCCTTCATCGTGCGCTACAGTCAGACTCACCCGTGGTTAGATCCAACAACTAGAATGGTCGGCACATGATGAGCTGATGGGAGGACTGTGTCTGGAGCCTTCATCATGAGCTTCAGTCCCCTGGGGTGGGATCCAACCAGGTGAAGGGTCAGCACATGATGTGCTGATGGGAGGACTGTGTCTGGAGTATCCATCATGAGCTTCAGCCCCCTGTGGTGAGATCCAACCAGGAGAAGGGTCAGCGCATGATGTGCTGATGGGAGGACTGTGTCTGGAGTCTTCTTCATGAGCTTCAGCCCCATGTGGGGAGATCCAACCAGGGAAAGGGTCAGCGCATGATGAGCTGATGGGAGGACTGTGTCTGGAGTCTTCTTCATGAGCTTCAGCCCCATGTGGGGAGATCCAACCAGGAGAAGGGTCAGCGCATGATGAGCTGATGGGAGGACTGTGTCTGGAGTCTTCTTCATGAGCTTCAGTCCCCTGTGGTGAGATCCAACCAGGAGAAGGGTCAGCTCATGATGTGCTGATGGGAGGACTATGTCTGGAGTCTCCATCATGAGCTTCAGTCCCCTGCAGTGAGATCCAGCCAGGAGAAGGGTCAGCGCATGATGAGCTGATGGGAGGACTGTGTCCGGAGTATCCATCATGAGCTTCAGTCCCCTGAGGTCAGATCCAACCAGGACAAGGGTCAGCGCATGATGAGCTGATGGGAGGACTGTGTCTGGAGCCTTCATCATGAGCTTCAGTCCCCTGTGGTGAGATCCAACCAGGAGAAGGGTCAGCGCATGATGAGCTGAGGGGAGGACTGTGTCTGGAGCCTTCATCATGAGCTTCAGTCCCCTGGGGTGGGATCCAACCAGGTGAAGGGTCAGCACATGATGAGCTGATGGGAGGACTATGTCTGGAGTCTCCATCATGAGCTTCAGTCCCCTGTGGTGAGATCCAACCAGGAGAAGGGTCAGCGCATGATGAGCTGATGGGAGGACTGTGTCTGGAGTCTTCTTCATGAGCTTCAGTCCCCTGTGGGGAGATCCAACCAGGAGAAGGGTCAGCGCATGATGAGCTGATGGGAGGACTATGTCTGGAGACTTCTTCATGAGCTTCAGTCCCCTGTGGTGAGATCCAACCAGGAGAAGGGTCAGCTCATGATGTGCTGATGGGAGGACTATGTCTGGAGTCTCCATCATGTGCTTCAGTCCCCTGTGGTGAGATCCAGCCAGGAGAAGGGTCAGCGCATGATGAGCTGATGGGAGGAATGTGTCTGGAGTCTCCATCATGAGCTTCAGTCCCCTGTGGTGAGATCCAACCAGGAGAAGGGTCAGCGCATGATGTGCTGATGGGTGGACTGTGTCTGGAGTCTTCTTCATGAGCTTCAGCCCCATGTGGGGAGATCCAACCAGGGAAAGGGTCAGCGCATGATGAGCTGATGGGAGGACTATGTCTGGAGACTTCTTCATGAGCTTCAGTCCCCTGTGGTGAGATCCAACAAGGACAAGGGTCAGCACATGATGAGCTGATGGGAGGACTATGTCTGGAGTCTCCATCATGAGCTTCAGTCCCCTGTGGTGAGATCCAGCCAGGAGAAGGGTCAGCGCATGATGAGCTGATGGGAGGACTATGTCTGGAGACTTCATCATGAGCTTCAGTCCCCTGTGGTGAGATCCAACCAGGAGAAGGGTCAGCGCATGATGAGCTGATGGGAGGACTGTGTCTGGAGTCTTCTTCATGAGCTTCAGTCCCCTGCAGTGAGATCCAACCAGGAGAAGGGTCAGCGCATGATGAGCTGATGGGAGGACTGTGTCTGGAGTCTTCTTCATGAGCTTCAGTCCCCTGTGGTGAGATCCAACCGGGAGAAGGGTCAGCGCATGATGAGCTGATGGGAGGACTATGTCTGGAGACTTCTTCTAGAGCTTCAGCCCCCTGCAGTGAGATCCAGCCAGGAGAAGGGTCAGCTCATGATGAGCTGATGGGAGGACTGTGTCTGGAGCCTTCATCATGAGCTTCAGTCCCCTGGGGTGGGATCCAACCAGGTGAAGGGTCAGCACATGATGAGCTGATGGGAGGACTATGTCTGGAGTCTCCATCATGAGCTTCAGTCCCCTGTGGTGAGATCCAACCAGGAGAAGGGTCAGCGCATGATGAGCTGATGGGAGGACTGTGTCTGGAGTCTTCTTCATGAGCTTCAGCCCCATGTGGGGAGATCCAACCAGGAGAAGGGTTAGCACATGATGAGCTGATGGGAGGACTATGTCTGGAGACTTCTTCATGAGCTTCAGTCCCCTGTGGTGAGATCCAACCAGGAGAAGGGTCAGCTCATGATGTGCTGATGGGAGGACTATGTCTGGAGTCTCCATCATGTGCTTCAGTCCCCTGTGGTGAGATCCAACCAGGAGAAGGGTCAGCTCATGATGTGCTGATGGGAGGACTATGTCTGGAGCCTTCATCATGAGCTTCAGTCCCCTGTGGTGAGATCCAGCCAGGAGAAGGGTCAGCGCATGATGAGCTGATGGGAGGACTGTGTCCGGAGTATCCATCATGAGCTTCAGTCCCCTGAGGTCAGATCCAACCAGGAGAAGGGTCAGCGCATGATGAGCTGAGGGGAGGACTATGTCTGGAGTCTCCATCATGAGCTTCAGTCCCCTGTGGTGAGATCCAACCAGGTGAAGGGTCAGCACATGATGAGCTGATGGGAGGACTATGTCTGGAGTCTCCATCATGAGCTTCAGTCCCCTGTGGTGAGATCCAACCAGGAGAAGGGTCAGCGCATGATGAGCTGATGGGAGGACTGTGTCTGGAGTCTTCTTCATGAGCTTCAGCCCCATGTGGGGAGATCCAACCAGGAGAAGGGTCAGCACATGATGAGCTGATGGGAGGACTATGTCTGGAGACTTCTTCATGAGCTTCAGTCCCCTGTGGTGAGATCCAGCCAGGAGAAGGGTCAGCGCATGATGAGCTGATGGGAGGAATGTGTCTGGAGTCTCCATCATGAGCTTCAGTCCCCTGTGGTGAGATCCAACCAGGTGAAGGGTCAGCGCATGATGTGCTGATGGGAGGACTGTGTCTGGAGTCTTCTTCATGAGCTTCAGCCCCATGTGGGGAGATCCAACCAGGGAAAGGGTCAGCGCATGATGAGCTGATGGGAGGACTATGTCTGGAGACTTCTTCATGAGCTTCAGTCCCCTGTGGTGAGATCCAACCAGGAGAAGGGTCAGCTCATGATGTGCTGATGGGAGGACTATGTCTGGAGCCTTCATCATGAGCTTCAGTCCCCTGTGGTGAGATCCAACCGGGAGAAGGGTCAGCACATGATGTGCTGATGGGAGGACTATGTCTGGAGCCTTCATCATGAGCTTCAGTCCCCTGTGGTGAGATCCAACCGGGAGAAGGGTCAGCACATGATGTGCTGATGGGAGGACTATGTCTGGAGCCTTCATCATGAGCTTCAGTCCCCTGTGGTGAGATCCAACCGGGAGAAGGGTCAGCACATGATGTGCTGATGGGAGGACTATGTCTGGAGCCTTCATCATGAGCTTCAGTCCCCTGTGGTGAGATCCAACCGGGAGAAGGGTCAGCACATGATGTGCTGATGGGAGGACTATGTCTGGAGCCTTCATCATGAGCTTCAGTCCCCTGTGGTGAGATCCAACCGGGAGAAGGGTCAGCACATGATGAGCTGATGGGAGGACTATGTCTGGAGTCTCCATCATGAGCTTCAGTCCCCTGTGGTGAGATCCAACCGGGAGAAGGGTCAGCACATGATGAGCTGATGGGTGGACTGTGTCTGGAGACTTCTTCATGAGCTTCAGTCCCCTGTAGTGAGATCCAACCAGGAGAAGGGTCAGCGCATGATGTGCTGATGGGTGGACTGTGTCTGGAGACTTCTTCATGAGCTTCAGTCCCCTGTAGTGAGATCCAACCAGGAGAAGGGTCAGCGCATGATGTGCTGATGGGAGGACTGTGTCTGGAGTCTTCTTCATGAGCTTCAGCCCCATGTGGGGAGATCCAACCAGGGAAAGGGTCAGCGCATGATGAGCTGATGGGAGGACTATGTCTGGAGTCTCCATCATGAGCTTCAGTCCCCTGTGGTGAGATCCAACCGGGAGAAGGGTCAGCACATGATGAGCTGATGGGAGGACTATGTCTGGAGTCTCCATCATGAGCTTCAGTCCCCTGTGGTGAGATCCAACCGGGAGAAGGGTCAGCACATGATGTGCTGATGGGAGGACTATGTCTGGAGTCTCCATCATGAGCTTCAGTCCCCTGTGGTGAGATCCAACCAGGAGAAGGGTCAGCACATGATGAGCTGATGGGAGGACTATGTCTGGAGTCTCCATCATGAGCTTCAGTCCCCTGTGGTGAGATCCAACCGGGAGAAGGGTCAGCACATGATGAGCTGATGGGAGGACTATGTCCGGAGACTTCATCATGAGCTTCAGTCCCCTGTGGTGAGATCCAACCAGGAGAAGGGTCAGCACATGATGAGCTGATGGGAGGACTATGTCTGGAGACTTCTTCTAGAGCTTCGGCCCTGTGGTGAGATCCAGCCAGGAGAAGGGTCAGCGCATGATGTGCTGATGGGAGGAATGTGTCTGGAGTCTTCTTCATGAGCTTCAGCCCCCTGTGGTGATATCCAACCAGGACAAGGGTCAGCGCATGATGAGCTGATGGGCGGACTATGTCCGGAGACTTCATCATGAGCTTCTGTCCCCTGTGGTGAGATCCAAACAGGACAAGGGTCAGCACATGATGAGCTGATGGGAGGACTATGTCTGGAGACTTCTTCTAGAGCTTCAGCCCCCTGTGGTGGGGTCCAGCCAGGAGAAGGGTCAGCGCATGATGAGCTGATGGGCGGACTATGTCCGGAGACTTCATCATGAGCTTCTGTCCCCTGTGGTGAGATCCAAACAGGACAAGGGTCAGCACATGATGAGCTGATGGGAGGACTATGTCTGGAGACTTTTTCTAGAGCTTCAGCCCCCTGTAGTGATATCCAACCGGGAGAAGGGTCAGCGCATGATGTGCTGATGGGAGGACTATGTCTGGAGTCTCCATCATGTGCTTCAGTCCCCTGTGGTGAGATCCAGCCAGGAGAAGGGTCAGCACATGATGTGCTGATGGGAGGACTATGTCTGGAGACTTCTTCTAGAGCTTCAGCCCCCTGTGGTGAGATCCAGCCAGGAGAAGGGTCAGCGCATGATGAGCTGATGGGCGGACTATGTCCGGAGACTTCATCATGAGCTTCAGCCCCCTGTGGTGAGATCCAGCCAGGAGAAGGGTCAGCGCATGATGAGCTGATGGGCGGACTATGTCCGGAGACTTCATCATGAGCTTCAGCCCCCTGTGGTGAGATCCAGCCAGGAGAAGGGTCAGCGCATGATGAGCTGACAGGAAGACGGTGTCTGGAGTCTTCATCATGAGCTTCTGTCCCCTGCGGTGAGATCCAACCAGGACAAGGGTCAGCGCATGATGAGCTGATGGGCGGACTATGTCCGGAGACTTCATCATGAGCTTCTGTCCCCTGTGGTGAGATCCAAACAGGACAAGGGTCAGCACATGATGAGCTGATGGGAGGACTATGTCTGGAGACTTCTTCTAGAGCTTCAGCCCCCTGTGGTGGGGTCCAGCCAGGAGAAGGGTCAGCGCATGATGAGCTGATGGGCGGACTATGTCCGGAGACTTCATCATGAGCTTCTGTCCCCTGTGGTGAGATCCAAACAGGACAAGGGTCAGCACATGATGAGCTGATGGGAGGACTATGTCTGGAGACTTTTTCTAGAGCTTCAGCCCCCTGTAGTGATATCCAACCGGGAGAAGGGTCAGCGCATGATGTGCTGATGGGAGGACTATGTCTGGAGTCTCCATCATGTGCTTCAGTCCCCTGTGGTGAGATCCAGCCAGGAGAAGGGTCAGCACATGATGTGCTGATGGGAGGACTATGTCTGGAGACTTCTTCTAGAGCTTCAGCCCCCTGTGGTGAGATCCAGCCAGGAGAAGGGTCAGCGCATGATGAGCTGATGGGCGGACTATGTCCGGAGACTTCATCATGAGCTTCTGTCCCCTGTGGTGAGATCCAAACAGGACAAGGGTCAGCACATGATGAGCTGATGGGAGGACTATGTCTGGAGTCTTCTTCTAGAGCTTCAGCCCCCTGCAGTGAGATCCAAACAGGACAAGGGTCAGCACATGATGAGCTGATGGGAGGACTATGTCTGGAGTCTCCATCATGAGCTTCAGCCCCCTGCAGTGAGATCCAACCAGGAGAAGGGTCAGCGCATGATGAGCTGATGGGTGGACTGTGTCTGGAGTCTCCATCATGAGCTTCAGTCCCCTGCAGTGAGATCCAGCCAGGAGAAGGGTCAGCACATGATGAGCTGATGGGAGGACTATGTCTGGAGTCTCCATCATGAGCTTCAGTCCCCTGTGGTGAGATCCAACCAGGAGAAGGGTCAGCGCATGATGTGCTGATGGGAGGACTATGTCTGGAGTCTTCTTCATGAGCTTCAGTCCCCTGTGGTGAGATCCAACCGGGAGAAGGGTCAGCACATGATGTGCTGATGGGAGGACTATGTCTGGAGTCTTCTTCATGAGCTTCAGTCCCCTGTGGTGAGATCCAACCGGGAGAAGGGTCAGCACATGATGTGCTGATGGGAGGACTATGTCTGGAGTCTTCTTCATGAGCTTCAGTCCCCTGTGGTGAGATCCAACCGGGAGAAGGGTCAGCACATGATGTGCTGATGGGAGGACTATGTCTGGAGTCTTCTTCATGAGCTTCAGTCCCCTGTGGTGAGATCCAACCGGGAGAAGGGTCAGCGCATGATGAGCTGATGGGTGGACTGTGTCTGGAGCCTTCATCATGAGCTTCAGTCCCCTGGGGTGAGATCCAACCAGGTGAAGGGTCAGCGCATGATGAGCTGATGGGCGGACTATGTCCGGAGACTTCATCATGAGCTTCAGCCCCCTGTGGTGAGATCCAACCAGGGGAAGGGTCAGCACATGATGAGCTGATGGGAGGACTGTGTCCAACGACTTTATCATGAGCTTCAGTCCCCTGTGGTGAGATCCAACCAGGAGAAGGGTCAGCGCATGATGAGCTGATGGGAGGACTGTGTCTGGAGTCTTCTTCATGAGCTTCAGTCCCCTGCAGTGAGATCCAACCAGGAGAAGGGTCAGCGCATGATGAGCTGATGGGAGGACTGTGTCTGGAGTCTTCTTCATGAGCTTCAGTCCCCTGTGGTGAGATCCAACCAGGAGAAGCGTTATCGCTTGATAAGCTGATGTAAGGACTGTGTATGAAAACTTCATCATGAAACTCAGACCCAGGTCCCTCTCGTGCTCTGAGACCTCGATAAGGAATTAGGGTTCCATTGACAGTTTGGCGTATGCATACGAACCTACAAAAATTGGTGGTTCATCCATGTATACTACAGGAACTATAAATCACTTCCTTATGCCTTATTTCAGGTATTCGCACTGGTTCGTAATAGTGAATGCTAATTACATTAGTGTTACTTTCATTTTCAAGTGTGTATTTTTAGCAATTAGTTTGCGTTTTACTGTTTGGTTTGAAGAGCGCGACAGTTGGATGTTGTGAGTTCCCGCTTTATGGAAATATTGACTCATTTATACTTGGGCCTCTTTCCCCTACTCTATGGGCCCGATTCACAGAACTAACTTATGACAAAATCCTAAACTTACTACTTTTGGTATTCACAGAAGTTAGGATTTTGTCTTAAGTTTGTCTTAAGACAAACTTAAGACAGACTTAAGACAGACTTAAGACAAACTTAAGACAAAATCCTAACTTAAGTCTGTCTTAAGTCTGTCTTAAGTCTGTCTTAAGTCTGTCTTAAGTCTGTCTTAAGACAAACTTAAGACAAAATCCTAACTTCTGTGAATACCAAAAGTAGTACGTTTAGGATTTTGTCTTAAGTTAGTTCTGTGAATCGGGCCCTTAGGCCCTGGTTACGATGTCAGTCGGAATTGCCTCCGACCGACATTGCAATGAGGATGGCGTGGTCTCAAACTTTTTTCCAATGGGAGCTTGTGCGGCAGGCCGAAACAGCCCACAGCACAAACTCCCATTCAAAAGTGTCAGTTTTTAAACATCCCTGCACCATGTGGCAGGCACTTCACGGTGCCTGCCACATGGTGCAGTGATGTGAAGGGGGGCCACCATAGGTTCCCCCCCAGGGCCACATGCGGTGGGCCAGGGGGAAGGGGGCCCTGTTAGAGACCCCCAAAGACACATTCTGACAGCAGTTCCATGTCAGAACGGCTGACATGGAACTGCTGTCGGAAAGTGCCATCATAATCTCAACGTCGATAACGCCATCCTTAAGGGATTATGAGGCCTTTTTTGACTAGCTGACGTGCTCCTTGAACCCATCAGAACAGAGTCGGATTCCCCAGCGGGTTTAAACTCTGACCGCCATCATTCTAAATCAGTTTAATCCTACAATGTCAGTTGGAAAACCTTCGACCAGTGGTCGGAGGCTTTCCGACCGTCATTGCAATTAGACCCTAAATTATAATATAAGTTTAAAAACCTATTGTAAAGCCGATTTGCAAAATTTTCCTAATGCATAATACATTTTGCACATTAAAAAAAAACAAGGGCGGGAATAATCCTAATCGGAAACCCATTTCTTCCTCGTGGCTTGTGTTCTTAGGCACATATCGGTAGTGAATGGCGCAAACTTTTTAAGGAACTTTTTTAAAGTGAGGGACTGATTATGAGAAATTCGATTAAAGAGGACCTGCATTGCCTAGTTTGAGAATGAGGCGCAAAGATGGTAGCACAAAGTTTACAAAACAGAAGAAACACATTTAGGGATGTTATCTGAATAGAATGAGAGGAAGGCTCATCTGGACAATAAGGACAAGCCTACACACAGGGCCCGATTCACAGAACTAACTTAAGACAACATCCTAAACTTACTACCATTTACTCATTTTGGTATTCACAGAAGGCACTCACTCATTTTGGTATTCACAGAAGGCACTTATTAATGAGTAAGTGCCTTCTGTGAATGCCAAAATTGTAGTAAATTTAGGATTTTGTCTTAAGTTAGTTCTGTGAATCAGGTCCACAGTATACAAGACTTGTTCCTGAATTCATTTTTTTCTGAAGTGAAGCTGGTGTTACTGCTTTCGAGCAGGACTGGGCATAGTTTGCAAAGTTTTGCTACGTGGAACTCCGCGAAGTGACCAAAAAAAATCTTGGCGGAGTTCCACAAGTGCGGAGTGCAGAGCGTACTGCCGTTTACGCTGATCTTCCTGGCACTCGGTAGAAATTCTACCCGAGCCAGGCGAAAACTCTGCTGCACTATGCGAGCAGAGTTTTATGCACTCTGCGAGGTCAGCGAAGTGCAGAAAACTTCGCAAACGGAGCGGAGTTCACCGTCCAGGCCTACTTTTGTGTAGGCAAATTTATAATCAAAGATGCAGATTCGGCGATGTGATATGTGTCTTTTTTTGTGATGGCCTGTAGTTTTAATTTTTACCAAACCAAGAGTATGCTTAATATTACTTATCAAATTGTGCAACATTTAGATCCAGTAAATAATAAATTGTGGGTTTATAATTCCCAGAGCATCACAGCGGCTGCAGATGTTGTTACCACACTGGGGGTTGGTTCACCTGCGGTCACATCCAAGGACACTTTCCTGTGTTTGCAGCATTATTGTGTAACTCAGCAACCAAGGACACCGTGTTCATGATTTATTGTCCCGAGGACAATGATATTGCAGAGAAAACATGAACCAATGGCTGCATGCCGTGAAATGTGGTGATCTCGCCCTGTCTTTGAAAATAAATGTGACATCCTACACTACACTAGTCATTTATAAAGCTCATGGCCGCCACCCCTCGGGCCTCGCAGCGCTGAATGTCATCTCCGTTGCATAGTACTGATCCTGGGTTCTGATGAACAGCACTGTCACATCTTGGGCTTAAGGCCATATCACAGACTGATGACCCATCCAAGGACTCATGACGTCATCTCCTTGAAGAGAGGTGATAGCCTGATGGACGGGCCCAAGAATGACCTCTGAACCTAACTTACAACTCCCATAGGATGACACACCTTGACACCAGGGGGCTGGACTGATGTCATAGTCTAAAGTCACTTCCAGAAGCAGTGCTTCAGAAGTGGGAGCCAATCTGACATCACTTCCACTAGCAGGTCATTAGAAGGGGGAGCAGGCGGGCCAGTCTGATGTCACTTCCAGTAGCAGATCATCAGATTATTGTAAGAAACTTGAGCTACTACAGTCAAGGACAGGTATTTGAATTGACATGAAGAGGGAAGAGAAAAGCGGGATTGAATTATTGAAAAGGGAACACAGAGCCCATCTTGAAAGCGTTGACAAGTCAATTTAAGGCCGTGAGCTAACCAATCTTTCCAAAAAATAAACTTGTTATTAAGTTTGATATGTTTATTATACCAAATTAATGAATTTAAAAACTGTGTAAATTCATCTCGAGTAGACAAGAAAAGTAGTTGGAAGACTTTACAAGGATTTTAAGAATAGAAAGAGACAGCGTTAAAGGAGTTTAAGATAGGGAGATATCTTCCTCAAAAGAAAACAGATGAAAAAACTCCCTTTCAACGTCTACCCACAAGGGGTCAAGTGTAGCATCATTTCCATTTTCAGAGAGTAGAAAAGAAGATTTTTTAAGAAAAGACGCAGTATGATATGAGTGAAAGTCTGGAAAATTAACTCCTCCCATGTGTTTAGGTCTTTAAAGTTTACAAAGCAGCATTCTAGCCTTTTTATTATGGCATAGAAACTTTGATAAAATAAAATATAACTTCTTATAGTAATATTTAGGAATATTAATCAGAATAGTGGATAAATAAAACAAGATTAGAGGGACTAACATCATTTTTATAGTATCTAGCCTACCCCACCATGATAAATATAAGGAGTGCCATTTAGATGCAGACAGCATTAATATTGATTGTAACTCCTTCAGATTTAGAGCAACAGTGTCTTTAATAGAGGCACTGAACCATAGCCCAAGATATTTAATTTTACTTGAGTTCCAATGAAAAGAGGAAGACGAAAAATCAGCATGAAAACATAGCCTATTTGAAGGAAGAATTTCACACTTATCAGAATTTAATTTATAACCTGAGACAAGAGCAAAATTGCCCACCTCTGACAGAAATGCTGGGAAGGAAGTTTGTGGATTTGAGATAAATAATATGATGTCATCTGCATATACTGAAAGTTTTAAATGTTTGTCACCACACGGGAATACTTTAATATCTTTGTTCAATTGATTTTTTATTAAAAAAGGTTCTAGTGCAAAAATAAACAGTACCAGTGATAACGGGAAACCTTGCCGAACACCTCTATCAAGAGGAAATGATGAAGATACAAGCCCATTGGCTAAAATAAAGGACCTGGGAGAATTATGTAATATAGAGACATAATTAATACATTTTGAGCCAAAACCAAACCAAGAAAGCGTTGAGAAAATAAAGGGCCAACTGACTCTATCAAACTCTTTTTCAGCATCTGGTGAAATTGCTACTAATTCATTTTTATATTTTTTAGATTTACATAAAACATTAAAGAACAATCTAATGTTGTCAGATGAAATCCTTACTTTTATGAAACCACATTGCTCCTTCCCAATCAAGTGGGGTAATAAAGAATCCAAACGAAGAAGTTTTCCAGCATTATTTTGATTGCCATAATATTTAGCACCGGATTTAGACAAGTATAAATTAGCAGGCTCAGTTGAAAGTTTATTAAAAGTGAATTTGGCTTTGATCAGCTTGAGATGTCGTTGAGTAAAAGGAGTATTCTAATTACATAATACATCAATTAAGTAATTGCATGTTCTTAGAAGAGGATTTCCGTTTCTGGACTACAAAAGAAATAATGAAGTTTCTAGAAGCAACTTTGAAGGTGTCCCAAATATTTGAGGAGAGGTATGTGGGGATTCATTTTCTAGAAAAAATGTGTCTGCAAACTTCTGAAAATATTGGGTAAAATTAGGGTCCAAGAGAAAAGAGTCATTGAATCTCCATCTCCTAGCTCCTTCAATGGGGTGGAGTAAGTCTAAGTCCAAAGAGACAGGAACGTGATCTAAAATTAATATAGAGCCTATATCAGAATGGGAAATATGTTGTATAAGAGCTTTAGAAATAAACAAATAATCTATTCGAGTTTGAGAAGAATGAACAGGAGCTAAAAAGTATATTGTTGAATGGTGGGGTTACATAATCTCCAGGCATCAAACAGGGATCTTTGAGCTACAGTAGATGTGAATTGAGAATGTGCATGAGAGGGAATACATTTAGAATTAGAACGTCTATCAATAAAGGGGTCAACAACCATATTACCGTCTCTACCAACTAACAGATAATCATCACTATATACCATTAATTTAATTCATGTCCAAAAACTTCTTCCGTCGATCAAATGTCACTTTTGCATAGTCCCAAGAGAAGAAAAGATCGGATCCTTGCCAAGAAATGTTTTCTTTAAGTTTTGCGGCTTGTAAGACCTTAAGTAAATCAGTGTATTCCCAAAAATACAAAATAACACCTCTTGGCTTAGTTGACGGAGATAATGCTCGTGGGCCATGCCCCAAAAGATGTGCTCTTTGGATATTAAATTCTGGAGAATCAGGAAAACCAAGAAGCTTCTGGAGAAAAGACTGAAAGAAGGAAAGAGGATTAGGGCCTTCATGTCCCTCTGCAAGGCCATAAATGTGTAAGTTGTTGTGCCTATTACGGTTTTCAAGGTTTTCCACTTGTTGTTTAAGTTGTGAAATCTCTATATGTATAGAAGTCACTTGTTCACAACAGATTGAACAGAGTCTACTTGGTTTTCTAATAGATTACCATTTGTTCCATATTTGACCATTTGTCATCGAGATTCTAAAGGCGAACATTTGTTTCTTCCATGCATGGTTTGAGAGCACGGGGGGAGATCTGAAGAGCGCTGTATCTTTGTAAATATGGCACAATTGAGCTCCCTCCAGTTCACGCAGCACAGCAACTTGCCACGCTGCAGCAACTGTTAGTAAATCTAGGCCTCAACGTCTCTACCCGGGTCTCACATGTGGGTGCCTTAGTGGAGGCAGGTCAGTGACTCTGCTGCAGTGTTTTTTATCATAGATAAAGCCAAGCCCTTCTTCAAGGTTATTTATTATCCCGGCCCCTTCCCCTTCACTGCAACAGAGATGTGCTTGCTGACAGAAATGATACTGAGAGGTTAATGGGTCCCATAGGGCCTTTCAAGTATATTGTCCCTAAGGCTCCCCGAAAGCCAGGAATGATGACGTTGCCTGACTGTTCCTAAGATGGTGTCCTAACCTCAGCCATTGGCAGACGGAGCTGTGGGCCCCGTTCACAGAACTAACTAAAGACAAAATCCTAAACTTACTACTTTTGGCATTCACAGAAGTTAGAATTTTGTCTTAACTTTGTCTTAAGACAAATTTAAGACAGACTTAAGTTAGGATTTTGTCTTAAGTCTGACTTAAGTCTGTCTTAAGTCTGTCTTAAGTTTGTCTTTAGTTTGTCGTAAGTCAAATTTAAGACAAAATCCTAACTTCTGTGAATACCAAAAGTAGTAAGTTTAGGATTTTGTCTTAAGTTAGTTCTGTGAATCTGGCCCAGTGTCTGAGCCTTTCACAACAAGAGTTCAATAAAGACAACATCTGTTATGGGAGGACCTACAAATTAATAATTTTGTTGTGTCCACTAAATACAAGGTCAATGCACAAAGGCATGTCACCAGACCCCAAAAAAATAAAATGCATATTTTTATAACAATCGATAGCTAGGAAACCCAGGATTTGTTTCAATATTAGAATGACAGCATTATTATTATTGAAAAAGAAATGCCATTGTCATGCAGGGCAGCAGTTTAGGAAAAGAAAAGACAGCTTCTAGGCGGAGCCACGGACTTTCGCGGAACCCATGAGGGACCATCCAATTGGTTAATCCTGACAGAATGCATGCTTTATTCACAGGAAGGAGTTTAATCCTGTGATCAGCATTCATCCTACTGTTCTGTTCTCTACAGAGACCCCACAGTCCAAGGCGCCCTACGCAGAACAAAGGGCGCGAAGGCCTGAACGCAACATGGTGATTAACACCGCGTGCTTCGCTCGTGGTTCTGGTACTTGTAAACTGGCCCAATCCCAGGCCCTGGGGCTGCTGCGTCCTCCTCTGACACCGTCTAATCGGATTCAGATTCTAATTAAACAGCTGCCACATGGCGTCCTGCTACACCGCCATTAATGGCGGCTGAGCTCCTGCAGCAGAGGGCCGCGGCTCGCACCCGAGTCTGGAAGGTTCCATTGGCTCAGGTGGTGACCCTGGTTGGTACAGAGGGAATTGTCTCCAGACATATTGAAAACCTACTACAGACAGCCATTGGCGGTTGGTGGCAAATGATATTGGAGGGGCACAATAAATATACACATAAGAAATACACATAATAATATACACAATAATATGCACATTAATATATATTTACACTAAAAAAATCACTTATCTTACACTGCCACACAACGTTCTACTGGACGTCCTGATTGTTCTGCAGCATGTCCTCCTAGGGCGAATCCCACAGCCAAGACTCTCATCCAATCAAAAAGCTGTTCTATCGTTGGTAAGGAGCATGAGTAAAGCGTCTTGATTGGCTGGAACGGGCTGGCTCCATGCTCTAAAAGACGCTGTATCGCTGTGTGTGCTCTCCAACCCAGCTGTCCAAGATTGTCGGGTTGGCGACGTATGCATTGTGCATGTCGGTATGGCCGTCGCTAGGTAGCCAGCCAAACCAATATGCGCACTTCAAACTAAAATGGCGGCTCCTCACTGCTGCCGATCATTGGCAGCAGTGACGCACTGGCCCGCCCAGCCCTCATACTCTGTCTGCTGGCAGCAACCATCAAAAATAAAATGGTAATAAAATCATTGTATTTGCATTTGATTTTTGGTGCTTTATACCCTGCAGTGTTGGGTGGGACGCTCCTCTTCTCCCATGGAGGAACCACCGCTGCGTGACAGCGTGGAAACGTCCTGTACTGCCCCCTTCTTCCCTCATGATGCTGGAACATTTCATAATCTTCTCGTTCAACCAGTTTCTGTGACTCTGGAACATTCTACAGGGTTCTCGAGCAGCCCACCTGTCCCCTGAGCATTCTGTTAAAGTTCTTAAGATCTATGACGTGATATGAGGAATGGACCAATGGCTGTGGAGGTAGCGATGGACTGTGAGATTGTGGTTCCTAAGGGGGTTGATACACTTTATTTTGAGTAGGGTGGGATTCATTTCACCATTCAACGCTTCTCATTGGCTGATGCCATGGAGTGCCTCCTTCATGCTGCTGCTGATGATGTCATCAGATGTCAACACTTCCGGGGTTTGCTCTGAGTCTGCGCACCAGGGTCTCTCTGCCTCACCGGTCAGTGCCTAGAGGTCCATGGTGTTTGCTTGAGTGACTCTTGCTTGTCCAAAGGCTTGTTTGAGTTTTCATGTCCATCATGGAATCAGGGGTGTCCATGAGGTCTGACCCATGCCACATTTTGAGGATAAATGGGGACAGAGTAAATTATTTATGTGAACGTATCCTTGGTGGGGCACCCTAAGAGTGGGACATACATGGCACGTTTTAGAAGAAGAAAGTGAAAGATTTATTTTAAATAATCAGGAGAATGTATTTCTCCCATTGACTTCTATTGAGGCCTGAATCAGGTCTATTGTCATGTACTGGGACTAAATGGAAATACTTGTTTGTCTTTACCTTACCTGTCAGGAGCACACAGTAAGCGCTTATGGCAGGCAGAGAGAGTATGAGACAAATGCTGTGCACCTGCCCGCAGGAGCAGGTTACTGACGGTGCATACTCCGAGTCACACAAAACCAGTCCCCGTCGGCACAAGCCTGAGGAGGAACTGGGTTTTTGCCGATAGGAATTGGGAGGCGGGAGACTAGCCTTGAATCAGGTGTGTTGGCCTCACAGACCACGCACGCAACCTGGGAATCATCCTGGACTCCGAGCTCAAAATGGACCACCAGATCAACTCTGTCTCATCTTCCTGCTTCCACACCCTCCGCCTCCTTCGTAAGACCTTCAAATGGATCCCCCTCGAACACCGAAAGACAGTCACTCACGCCCTGGTCACCAGCAGACTCGACTACGGCAACGCACTCTACGCCGGAATAAACAAAAACCTCATCCGCAAGCTACAGAACATCCAGAACGCCGCCGCAAGACTGGTCCTCAACCTGCCAAAACACTGCCACATCTCCCAGCACCTGCGCACACTCCACTGGCTCCCCGTCGAGGCGAGAATCACCTTTAAGATGCTCACCCATGCACACAAGGCCCTCCGCGGCACCGGACCAGCATACCTGAACAGCCGACTCAAATTCCACGCACCCCAAAGGACCCTACGATCAGCCCAGCTTTCCTACGCTGTGGTCCCCCGCACCAGAAAGACCAGATCGGGAGGCCGCTCCTTCTCCTTCCTCGCGGCCAAAGCATGGAACGCCCTTCCGCTCCACCTCAGACAGACAACATCGCTCCCCATCTTCGCAAGAAACCTCAAAACCTGGCTCTTCGACAGACCCCCTCCTTGATGGAATGGAACCTGCACCCCCCCCAACTCCCCCCACACCCCTAGCGCCTTGAGACCCTTACGGGTGAGTAGTCGCGCTTTAACAAACTCCTGATTGATTGATTGATTGAGGGCCGGACTGGGCACCGAAACCGGCCCTGGCAAACTGCGGCCCTGGCCCCCTGCGGGTGGAGGGGGCCAGGGCGGCCAAGCTGTTTGCTAGAGCCAATTTCTGCAGATTTTGTTACAGAGGGCCAAAACTAGCCACCACCCTAGCGGCCCACCAGTGAAACACCCGGTGCCGGCTCTGGTTGGCCTGTATGGGACATAAACACAAAACGAAAAGTGGTATTTTTTCCGGGTTGCTTGGCGCCTCTCAGGAGAAAACCACGTAGCAATTATACTATAGTCACCTATTTGAGCGGCGGTGCTGGAAGGTGAGGAGAACCACCTACCCCCCAATTTACTAGCCTAAGCTACCAGAGTAGATTCACACTCCCCAGCACACGTCAAAGATATCTTGGCAAAATAATGGACAACGCAACATTTGCGTACTTGACAACATGGGACTGACGGCATCCAGGAGATAATTGGCCTGATACATGCTACATGATATATGTTACCATATATTGGGATTACTGGATTCGTAGAAACTTTATTTAAAGAGGCCACAGACAACAGACACCCTCTGTGGGTTGGAAATATCACCATGGAAATAAAATTTGCATTGAGAAGACTTAGCCTTGAAAAGGTTGCGGGACTAATTCCCATGTATGCGACGAAACACGTGTCGGCTGTCTCAATGTGTGAACATCTACTGAATAAAGGAGAAGAGAAGACAGAGAGAATCTGGAATCTTTGTACAAATTGTGCTTATTTCAATGCACTGTCTAATATTTTGCCAAGATATCTTTGACGTGTGCTGGGGAGTGTGAATGTATGCTGTAAGGGACGTGAACCCAGGTCATGGTACACTGAGGCATAACTTGTCCTTTATGAATTGATGGTGTGTGGGTAACACAGTGGGTGGGTGGTAAATGATAGCCCCCGCCTCAAAAGAGAGGTCCATGCCCCTGTGCTGTCCCTGCTGTTTGAGTGACACACGAGAGTCGATGTTACTACACCTGCTTTGTACTTCTGTCGTGAGGACACCTGGGACAGGATCCTCTCTCTATGTAAAGAATGGTTAGGCTACAGCATCTCATTGCCTCGTCTTGCCCTTTTTGTTGTTTTATTGTATTGCAAAATGTATTCTGTGTATTTTTCATGTCTCATGGGTTTCTATATACTTTAACTGTTATGCATTCATTGAATTTAACGTGATTGATCTGTTGCTCGTACTTTGTTGATATAACTTATTTATCTATATAGTCAGATAGACATGTCCCTCTTCCCTACCCCCCTTTTCCCCTCCCCCTTGAATCCCTCCCTGTCATATTTCTTATAACCATTTTAAGATTCCATTGTTTTCTCTTGTACTTGTTACCTTTCATTTGTTCTTTTTTTATTGCATAATAAACTTCAAACTTAAAAAAAAAAAGAATGGGTAGGCTACAGCAACACTGCCCATGCTCAGTGAGAGATGCCTGCACTGCAGCAGTGATGTCCCTGCTTTGCAAGGGATGCGTGCACTGCAGCAGTGATGTCCCTGCTTTGCAAGGGATGCCTGCACTGCAGCAGTGATGTCCCTGCTTTGCAAGGGATGCTTGCACTGCAGCAGTGATGTCCCTGCTCTGCGAGGGATGCCTGCACTGCAGCAGTGATGTCCCTGCTTTGCAAGGGATGCTTGCACTGCTGCTGCTATGATATCCCCTGCACTGCTGCTATGGGGCATGCGTTTTACCTCATGCACGTGAGGAGCACTGGTATTGGAGCAGATGTACTTGTGCTGCACGTGCTCTGAGTCTGGAAGGCGTGCACTGTTTTACTTGTCTTTTGCCAGGGGCATGTGATTTTTTGCTGTGTAGATTTTGAATTTCTACTCATTATGTGTGTGTGTGCGCGTGTGTGTGCATGTGTGTCTATGTGTGTTTGTTTATTTATGTCTGTCTGGACCTGTTTTGTGTCAGGAATGCTTGCACTGTTCCTGCCCTGCCTGCACCTGAGGTGTGTGGTGAATGCTTGTGCTGCTATTATTGGGCCTCATTTATGAGGCCGTGCATCACTTTTACGCTGCCGGTGAGTAACTTTTTGTGACGCACCAGTGGTGTAAAAAATGTGCCTTGTTGCGCCATATTTACAAAGTGACGCATCTAGGTAGATGCGTCACTTTGTAAACTCCTGCGCCACATTATACCTGTACCAGGTATAATGTATGCAGGGGGGCGTTATGACGCAAGAAAGGGTCATGAAAGTGACGCAGCGAAGTCTACCAGATTTCACTGCGCCACTTCTAGCGTGCAAATGCGTCAATTTCTTACGCCTGCCTCACAGCAGGCGTAAGACTGACGCAGGCCCTTACACATGGGGCTTGCCCCATGTGAAAGGACACATTGCTGGAGTTGCGTCACTTTTGCGACACACTCCAGCAATGCGTCACATTTGATCTATACAGATACGTCAGAAATACTGATGTATCTGTAACTCCTTGCGCCACGATGCGTCATACTGTAAATATGACGCATCCATCATGACGCAAGGAGTGCGCACTGAAAAGTGATGCATCGCTGCTTTCACGCAGCGATGCGCCATTTCTCATAAATGAGGCCCATTGTCTTTAATGAGAACACGTGCCAACCGATAGTGATTTGTATTGTATTAGAATAGAATAGAATACATTGTATTGCTTAATTAATTAAAACTATAACAATTACCAATAAATTGCAATACATTATTTGTATTATTGTATTGTATTGTAAGTGCACTTATATAGCGCTTACTACCCCTAACGATGCGTCGCAGCGATATCACTTACTCAGTAAGTTAGGCGCTCACTGCCTGTGTCTGTATCACCTGAAATCTACAAGACACACTCAGCCTTTCATCTTTCTGGGGTTGATGACAAACTGCGTGATAGTAACACTTGTTTTACAGCCCTGTGAAAAGGCAAACACGTGTCTTAAAGTTATTTGTATAGTGCCTGGTCCCTCAAACATCAAGGCGCTGTAAAACAAAATGTGCTGTTGCAGTGTCTGCCAGTGGCCCTCGAGCAGGTATGTGAAAGAGGACACACGATCCTTTCCTGCTTGGGGTCATTACATAATTGTTGAATTAAAAATAAACAGGTGTGTCGCCTTTTTGCATCAGGAAACACCCACTGCCGCTCTCCCCATCACCCGTCGAGGCGCTAGGCTCTTCGAAGCGCACATGATTTGGCCTACGTCGTGACCTTTGAAAGGATACAGCTTATTGCTAGGGAAATAATTAATTTTCCCTGCACAGACAAAATTACCGATTTGATTTTTAATTTGGTTATGGGACGAGGCAACCTCCGCGCAATCGCTGAAAGGCTGAGCCTCGTCCCGTAAATCAATTTCCGAAGTCATTTTGTGATATTACAGCGGCGGCTTTATAAGCTGGGAGAATGGGTGCATTAGAGGGGCGAGCAGGAGGGGGCGGGCACGTGAGTGCGACCTTTCATATTACAATGAGTGCAAACCGCATCATGTCCCCATGTGTGAGAATCAGCCTGAAACCTTGTCATGTCAACACCTGGCAAGAGACTCTAGCGCCCAGAGCCTGCCTAGTGACTTCTGGCGCTTTAATGTCAGCTGCCTCTTTCGCTACTGCATGCACGTGTGTTTAAAACCAGCTGTGACTCCACTCTTCCCTTAGATAGCAGGTGTTACACTCTTAGGGGCATATATACAAGGAAGTGGCGTAGAGAGGCGTTAGCCATCACATCTTAGCGCCTGACTCCGCCACTTCAGAAACGCAGGGCTGCACCATGTTTACAAGAGTATGGTGCAGCCCTGCGTTTCCCCCTTCGCTGGCTCTACACTTAGCAGTGTAGCGCCAACGCAGGCACCCTTGAACCATAGTGCAAGGGTGTCTGCGTGCAGGGGAAAGGTTGTTTATGTATAGGAAGGTGTCCCTTCCTCCACATTAACAATCCTGAAATTCCATTTTGTAACTTCCATGTGTGCTGCTTAATGCAGCACACATGGAAGTCCCAAAATGTCATTTTGTTTCTAAAGATTGTTTATATCTATAAGGTCACTTTCCTGTACATAATAAAAACCATGCCTTTTTCCTTTTTCCATGTGTGCTGAAGGAAAAAGCAAAAACAAGGAGAAATAAAGCCTTTCTCCTGGTTTCGCCAACTTAAGACCAGGTTTTCCCTGGTCCAAATTTTGGCGTTGCCTCCTTTTTACGCTGCCCTTGTAAATAGGGAGCAGTGTCAGAATCCATGGGTGTTGTGGTGGAACGCCCACCGCAACACCCACTGCCCACCCCTTTCACGCTAAGCATAGCATGAAAGGGTGCCTTATTTACAAGGCAGCATTAAGCCACATTAAGTGGCTTAGCTGCTTTGTAGATAAGGCAAAGCCCCTATCACAAAAAGTGACATTCCCGTGGCGATAGGGGCTTGTACAGATGGTTGTCTTGGTTTGTGTGGATGTCTTTTAAATTCATCTCAACAAAGTCACACACCGCACCACTAGAAATTCCTTACAGCCAGTGGTTCTTAGCTTTTTAACTTCTGAGGACCCCCACCTTAACCATTAATGAAACCCGGGAACCCCACTTCACCATAACTGAAACCTGGGGACCCTTTCTCAATCAGTAAAGGAAGCTGTGGACCCCCACTGAGTCATTATTGGAAGCTCGGGACCCCCAATGAGTCATTACTGCAGGCAAGGGCCCCCACTGCATAATTATTGGGACCTGGGGACCCCCACTGAGTCATTACTAGACCCTGGGGACCTCCACTGAATCAGTACAGTAATCCAGAGACCCCACTGAAGTCATTAGTGGAAGCCGGGGACCTCGGCCTAAGAATATTAATGATTTGAACCTCAAAAGATTACACAAAAATACCGAAACAAGCATTCATCAAGCAAAAACACACATAAGTAAATATTCTATTTAATTCATAAGCGAACATTAAATAAACTGAAAATATTAAGGCAACTCTTGATCCATACTTGATTCTATTTGAAGCACGAGCTTGGCACCCACATATCAATCTGAAGATACTGACTTAATTTTTAGCCTCTAATTTCAAATTCCTTCACATTTACATAATGTTTTAACATTTTCAATTGTACATTTTCTCCGCTACTTATATGTTCTTTATTATTCTGTTAGTATTATTAAACTTCTAAGCAATTGGGGACCCCCTGAGTAGGTTTTGCTGACCCCCAGGGGACCCCGGGCCACAGGTTAAGAACTACTGCTTTATTGTGGATTCATTATTACTTTAGAGCGCTAAGGCTGTCATTAACTGGCCATCTTGCCTGTGGGAGTGCTCCCCATACTTTTAAACATAGGACATTTTTCAGGCTTTTTTATATCATGTGGCACCACGTCTGGGTGACGCTTTGAAGGTGTTACATGTTTAGCACTTGTAAGGGCCCGTTCTGCACATATAGAGGGGCACAGTCAGTAAAACTGCATCCTGGCAGGCTGATGGTGGATGTTAGAGCGACTGTGGTGAAGGTGGGAACTTTCACCTGATACATTCAGATTTAAAATAACCTGAACTGTGCAGAGATAAATAAGAAAGCACTGTCTGGGTTGTGCTATAGGAAACCTAGGAAAAACAGCTTATTTGGAACTATGTGCACCATGCTTACACCCATTCCGAATACCTCCACCTCTTCTGAGGCCTTCCCAGGTGCTTGAAAACATGCAACTCTCCTTCCATTGCTGAAACTCTCTGCGGATCCTTCAACCCGCGTCAACTATAGACTGATCTCCCTGCTACCATTCCTGGCCAAGGTCTTGAAGAAAATCATCAACTCGCACCTCAAGGACCAACAACTCCTCAAAACCACTCAACCAACCAAAGCTCAGAAACTGCCCTTATCACCGCCATGGACGACTTCCACATGACTCTGGACAGAGGAGAAACAGCCATATTTCTTCTGGCCTTTCCACATCATTTGACAGAGTCTCCCACCCTTCCTCATCCAACACCCATATGACATCGGATTCCAAGTACAGTCACTCCGATGGATCGGATCCTTCTTGATTAGAAGAACCCAGTCAGTCAGGCTGGCACTGTACACCTTGGACGTCCGTGACTTAATCGGCCGAGTTCTGCAAGGGCCCTGACCCTATTCAATGCCTACATGACCCATCTAGACACCATCACCTGCTCTCATGATATCAACCTCCTCAGTTCACAAACAAGCACATTTCAAAGCCCTCACCACACTCTCAAGGCACTACTTAACATTGACCCTGCATCCCTCAACAATGACATCTGCTTTCACAAAACTCCAGATACTTCCACTCATCCGGACCCTGCTTGCACAAGTCCGGCACATACAGAAAACCAGATCTGGCGGTCGAGCGGTCTCCTAGCTCGCTCCTAAAGCGTGAGGTGACCTGCCTCTACACAAAAGAACCTCCTCCTCACTACTTGAACTGCACAAGAATATGAAGACCTGACCTTCTTTAGTAGTTCACTAGGCACTAAGGGTGCCTAAACTCACACCTGCTCAGCGCCAGGATACCCTCTTGGGTGATATTGACCTCTACAAATCTGCATAACATATACAGCATGGCTGACTTCTGAGCTTTAAAAAAACATATACATATATATATCCGTTTCGAGAGCTCCTTCTGAGGTACTGGGACCCATGAAGGTTGGCGCATAGTCCGGCGGAGCAAGCCGGTAAATTTCCAATATACAAAAAAGTTTAAGACTGTTCATGCGCTCTCGGGAAGAATAGGCAGAGACCATCAATGATGCTTCCAGGTTTAATCCACACAACGCGTTTCGGCGACAAACCTTGATCACGTGTAGAAGTGCATGTCACAAGCAGGCATTGATACAGTTTTCAAAATTAGTGAAAATAGAAAAGCTTTGGAGCTAAATGTCAAAAGCTTCTACCGCCCCACTTCAGAGTCTTTATCCTTGGAACTATAAGCAAGGATGCCGAGGCGGAGCGGAGAGCTCTCTGTGGGGCATAGCGCTCAACATATTGGCTAATATGTCCTGGTCCCTTTCCGTGCAATGCCTTATGTAAAATACACATAGACTTAAATTGGATCCTAGCCAAAGTGCACATTGATGTTCGCAGCCTGGAGCTGTGTGGCATTGCCGGTCACTCAATGTGAGTTATCTCAGGCTGTGAGTGAACAATGATGTTCGTAGCCTGGAGCTGTTGGCATTGCCGGTCACTCAATGCGAGTTATTTCAGGCTACGAGTGAGTGTTGATGTCTGCACTCCTGACTTAAGGAAAAGAACAGGAGCTTATTTTTAGTTCACAAAAGCTTGAAGAACTGAACTGGAGCCGGAAAGAGAATGGAACGGAGACTGAACTTAGAGCACAAGAGAAGGGTGGGCCACCCTTCCAGGTGTCTCTGCACCTGCTGGTTCCTTCTCACATTGTTCATGTTTCTGAGGATGCTGGTGGTCCCCTGTCACCCAGGAGAGATGCTGTGCTGAAACTAACCAGGGTGTGGATGACACATGGTCCTGCACCCAGTGAACAGGAGCCCTACCAGAAACACACCTGTTTGGAGCCTTTCCGAACAACATCGTAATCGACCCCTAAGCCTATCATTTATTCCAATGCAATCTATCATGTCCCTGTTAGACGACAATCATTTTCTCTGTAACTGACCTATCCAGATCAAACTTAATAAATGGTTTACTATTATTAATAATACGCAAGATAGCGTTAGCCATAATATCTGGTGACTATTTGAATTATGCTGGTATACCACTAGCTGATAACCCTACATAAAACACTAAAATAGAGCTCAACATTAAGCCATTAAGATATGGCACCCAGAATTGGACACCTTAAACTATGGTTTGAAAGTAGTTTGTCTTCTCACCGAAAAATATGGCATAGATTGCAATTATAATCAGAAGTTACTTAAATATTTGAAATAATATTAAGGCATAAATTTGGGGAGAGTAGTTTGGCCTAACAGCTAGGACGGTCGACCTCGAATCTGGGGAACCGGGTTCGAGTCTCGGCAATGACGCTGAACAGCCTGTGATTCTGGGCAAATCACGAACAGCCTGTGATTCTGGGCAAATCACTTAATCTCCCCGTGCCTAATAAAAATGTGTCCTCATGTAACATACCTGGTGCTATGTAAAGCACTCTGATACCCAATACTGGTCAAGTTCGCTCTATATAAAACTTCATAACATTTTTTTTTTTAAATGATCTTAATAGCGCCTAAAATATATTAGCCGTTGATCAGGCTTTGAGACAATAAGGGGCCTATTAGGATGACGGGCGTATTTTGTCCGCCCATCATTCTACCGGGGTTTGAGACCGCCCGCCATAAGGGAGTATTAGGATGTGCCCGCCACAGTGGTGGACACATCCTGCATTTTTAGCATTGTGGCGGGCGGTGCTCTCAGCACCGCCCGCCACAATGCTAAAAATGCATTAATGCATTTGCATAGACAAACCGGCAGGCACCGCGCGGTGCCTGCCGCTTTGTTTATGCAAATTAAGGGGGGTACCACAGGTACCCCCCATGTGCACCCCCCACCTCTCCTTCACTCTGGGGGCCCCCTGCGCAAGGCGACCGGGGCGGAAAAGCGGCGGACGATCTTTCCGTGTGCCGCGGTCCTCCCCGCCATCCTAATATGGCAAGGGGAATTCAGGTGCGGATGGCGGGCGGATTGCCCCCGCCAGGCTGGCGGTGGCTACCGCCAGCCTGGCGGGGGCAATCCGCCCGCCATCCTAATGGGCCCCTAAGTCAGCTGACCCAAAAGGGTTATATTATTACGAAGCCAATGCATTACTAACATGGAATGTTAGTAATGCCAAAATCCCCAAAATGCAAGACTGGATCAAACATATTACGACGTTCAACGATCAACCTACCATCGTGGAATCAGCGAAGTCACTAGGAATAACTTTATACAGTAACCTCAACATGCAAAAACATATCAGCAGTGCCACAAAGAGAGCAAATTTCCAGATAAACACACTGAGGAAACTGAAACCCTTCCTACCACACAATGACTTCAAGCAAGCAGTACAGGCTCTGGTTATACCTAGAGTGGAATACAGATGTGTCTCTCTCTGCGGCCTACCCAAAGCATCAACTACACCACTAAGGGCTTCAATCAACGCCGCAGCAAGACTCATAACTGGGTCTAAACGTAGCTCCCACAACTCTCCGGACCTACAATCCCTGAACTGGCTACCCCTGGAGGTCAGAATTCAGATGAAAATTGCTTGCACGACGCACAGAGCCATGCATCACAAGACACCCAGCTACCTGGCACAGAAACTGACGATCTCGGGTGGGTACAGATCCTCAAGAAATGCAGAAAAATTAATACTGAAACCACAAACATTCCATAAGAAAAAAACTTATAACAGATCCTTCTCTGGGATGGCGCCCAGAATTTGGAATGCCTTACCCCAGAAACCAGACTTAACCTGTCCACTACCTCTTTTAAAAAGGATGTAAAATCCATCCTCATGGCCAAATTCACATGAGTATGGTCTATTGAAACCCTGTGACGAGATGCACACGCGCACTCAACCACAAGACATTTTTTTGATGTTACATCTTACTATGCCGTTTTTACAATATGCTTTGTACATATGTTTGGATTTGTTCTTATTTTCTGTATAAGTAACTTTTATTGTTTGTATAGCGCTCTGATATCAGTCAGGATCTTGTCCGCGCTCTGTAAAACTTTCAAAATAAAATAAATAAAATAAATAAATAAATTATTTGGGGAATTAATTGTACTAAATAGATATTTTAGGAATTGACAAGAGCAAATGCTATCTGTGAACATTAAGAACAGAGTTCAATTTTAAACCACTACAAAATGGTAGTCAATTTTATGTAACTTACACCGGGGCTCGAATTCCACTTGTCCTTTTTCTAATGAATATGGTGCTCATTTGGGGCCCTGTCAATCCTCAGCGCAGACCGGGAACATGGTATTCAACCCAGGACCTGTCCCAACATGTCTCTTCAATGAGTAAGGAACTCAATAAGATTTTCACTCATGCACTCAAAAGAATTACCATTGTATACATAAAAATATTTCAAATAACCCGGATCACAATGTTAAATTTGGTTTGACCGTAAAAAACACTGCCCTATATCTATCTCACTGCTGCCCAAAATATGGGGCATATTATCAAGCGTCATATCGCCGCTTTAGCGGCACTTTTTGCAGCTAAAGCAGCGATGTTTTTATCGCCCTATCAGCAAGCTGTGACTAACAGCAGTTAGCGATAGCTTCCAGGCGATAGCGACCGGTTTGGGGCCCGCTTTGCATGTCAGCGATATTTATCGCTAATGACATGCAAAGTGGGTGTACCCAACCTGTTAGCGACTGAAAGCAGTCGCTAACACAGCTATCGCCTATTAGCAAGGCAGGCAAAGCGATTAAAAAAATCGCTATAAACTAACGCCTGCTAAGAACATGACTTACCTGTTTATCCAATGGGAGGTGGATTGTTGGGTTAAGCCCCCATTGGTGTTAATGCGTGCATATCGCTGGATTTCTCCGCTAACATATCCAGCGATAGGCAGCAATAAAAAAAATGCGCTAAGCGCGTTTTGAGATAAATATCGCTATTCCTTGCTAATATACCCCTATGTTCTCTACTCTATAAGTCCAAATGTTTTTATATCACTTAAAACATAGTGGACTCTCTTGATCAACCGGATTATACTGTTAGAAAATGAGTGTTTAGAATCCACTGCCCAAGTTAGGACCCCTCCCATGTGGAAACATAAGCACTCATTTCAATGGTAGAGGCCTGCCACCGCCAGCTGGTCGGTGGCGGGCCCTCCGCCATCACACTGCTGTTTGCCCCCGCCATATTATGATGGGGGGGATTGTTAGATAAGAACGACGGAGGCAAAGACCGCCCGCCATGGTTCTGTCGGACGGTCCTTTTCCGACCACGTGTCGGAACAAAAACATTGGCTAACATTGCGGTGGTGCCTTGCAGGCACCGCTGTGGGGATTATGGTTTCCCTTTCCTCCGTTCGTTTTGCGGCATACAACCCGCTGCAAAACAAATGGTGGAAACGGATTCGGGGGCCCGTAGCGGGCCCCGCTCAATCCCAGGTGCAGGGACATGTACCCTGGTGCCCCCTACATATCCCTGCCCCTTGTGGCAAGGACGTCAGTGTGCCGCCCACATAGTGCTGGGATGTGTCTGCACCCTCTATTTTGTATTGTGGCGGGGGCTGCTGACCACAACGCAAAATATAGGTGATGCGACCGCCGTGGTGGCGGTTGCATCGTGATTAGGATTGTGGGGAGGCCGCCTCATAGGCAGCCGGTCCCAAATCTGTATGGATGGCATCGTAATGAAGTCCACAGTTAACTGCTTATTTTCAAGGAAAAATATAATATATTAAAAAGCACACAAAAATAGTTTTCCAAGTTTTACAATAAAATAGCACTGCCTGAGCTCGCTTGCTCATTAATTCATGACGATCAACCCTCTTTAACAATTATTATTTATTCCTGACTAATCCAGTTGAATATTATGGAATGCTACTCTGTCTCTTTTTCACTTAGATAAACATTGCTCTTTCAACCTTCTGGTGAATACTAATTGCTGAATGTTATTATATGCATCACATAACAACAATGTTGTTTCAAAGATGATTGAAGGAATTATGTTGCCTTAACATATGTTTGGAAACATGTTAGAAAAAAAGTCTTACCCACGAAACCCGCCCATCTGAGCCCAGAATTGCCATCGAGCAACCCAACCAGGAATGAGACACGATCGGTCCGGTCTCCTATGAAGAGGCTATCTTGCCCTGGTTTGGAAAATGCTCAGATAATTGAGTACCCCACCATATGTCCCTTGATATTGGGCACCGCCCCCTGGAAATAAACGATGTTTGGACCTAAATCTGGCCAAAAATTGCCTAAAGATTTTCAAGACAAGCTTTTTTATTCTCTGTCCTGAAGATGATGCCACTCATTTCACAATAATTTTCAAACAACAGTGGTCCCCAAGAATATGTAGATTCAAATTTTCAAATAAAACATAGTCCACAATGGGAGCTATATTGGCCACTGTCCAGCCGGACAGGGTATTTTATTTTCTTACAATGGAAAGAATACGGAATACGAAAAAGGCACAATCCTGTACCGTGTTGGGAACAAACAGGGAAGGGGAATTTTAGGCAAGAAGGAGCATAATTGGCCACTTGTAATTCAGTAGAGGTTGTAAGTAATGCCAAACAAGTGCTAGACACAGCATAAATCAAACATAGTAGTTGGGCTGTGAAAACACTTCAAACAAGTCGACGTTTCGATCCCGTATGCTCAATAATGTGGGATCATCATCAGGACTAACAATACATACATTTGCTTGCCTGGTATATACATTTTAACACACAACCGCCTGTGGGAGGAAAAATAGGGAGGAAGGTTGGGAAACAGAAAAAGGGGGAAAAATTCCACTGTATTAGACTCTGAATAATATTGGCACTGCACTTTATTCGGAACCGACTTATCGTGTTTGCTAATTCCGTGCAAGTGGTGTCTGTAGACTTGAATCACGCGAGCAGTGAAGTACGTGACATGTGCTTGAAAAAAATATCACTCAACTTTTTGTTCCACAGTTATTTAGAATTATTAAGACTTTAAGATTAAAAATTAAAATATACACAGAGGGCGTTTGATATAACTAGCCATTTTCATGCATAGTACGCATATAATCATCATTCGTGGGCATTCACATCTGCTCTTGTAACGTGCACATGCGTGCTCATTCATTCAGTGCCTAACAGGGTAGATGCTTACCCATGTGGGTCGGAGGGGTTCAGGGAAAAGTTAATATAGGAATAGACAACTGGATTTAAGTGTCTCCTGAAAAATGGGAAAAAACGATCAATAGAGGGTTCTTATGTGCTAATTACGCAAAGTTTCTGGTTGCGAGTCGGGCTATTACCTGTTTAGTAATACAGGTTGTCACTTTTGGTCCGCCTCGTTTCCAATCGGAAAAAATATATTTGGCTGCGGGTTAAAAAAGGGAAGGTATCAGGGAGGATTTAGTTATTTGGACTCTCAAGTTTTCGAAGCAGTAGCTCGGGCTTACCTTGAGGGGAGCATAGCCTACGGGGTCCAATAGTGGCTCAAAGCGAGTCTGTAAAAAATACTTCGTTTTAGTATGAGCGTGTGCTGAAACGGGGCGGCCAACTTGGCTCGGTTCGATTACACGCTTACCTAGGGGTAGTGGATCCTCCGCGAGGAAGTTATCCCTGGGTGCTCTGCCAAATCGCAGTCACTGTGGAGCCTTGGTGAGAACGCCGGATAAGCGTGCAAGCCGGGAAAGAGAGGTAGGACTGGGCGTATTTGGACGCCATCTTGGAATGGGGTAGTATTCAATACTAAGGGAATCTTTCAGAACAGAATAGCGGGTGATGGGAATGTGCTAAAGTGTAACGGCGCAGTGACAATGTGCTGAGGTGTAACGGCGCAGTGACAATGTGAATACAATTAAAGGCATGAGCAAGACGTTTTTCAAATATGTATAAAACATTAGCTTGCATACTAATGTACAAGGAATAGGTGGCCGGTGGAACAGACCCAGTCTCTCAATGCTATTTGCACAGTTTCTAGTTCATCAATATTCCATTTTAAATTGTTCATGTCATTTCAGATTGATCCTTTCAAAGTAATGTGGTCCAATCCTCAGCGCGATTTAGGCCATTCCGGATAGTATTGAATTGGATCATGATTCTCAGCTCTTCTCTGTTGAGCATCTGTGGTAAGTTACCGCCTCTTGGTGGCGGCTTGACAACTTTCAGAATCGTCCATTTAATGTCATTTTCATTGTGCCCTGCTGCATTGTAGTGGTCCACCAATGGGGCATTGATTGTGCGGCACCTGATTCTGCTTCGATGTTGGCAGATGCGGGTCTTTGCTTTTTGCGTCGTCTGCCCTACATACAGTTTTGGACAAGGGCATTCAATAGCGTAAATCACATTATGCGTATTACAGTTGGAAAATGAGCGCCTCTCATACGTGATACTATTGTGTGTGAAATCTTTGCCCTCCACCGTGAGGTCACAGACGTTACAACAACCACATTTAACATGTCCTGTAATTGGGGGCAAGCCCCACATTAAATCAATGGTTGGATTTTGAGCGGGGGGGTGGCAATGCTGCTCGTACAAGGTGGTCTTGTCTACAGGAGCAGTTTCTTCTGATCCTGAGAAATTGCGAGTAAGGTAATGCGTCCCTCAGGGCCCTGGGGTGGTTACTTTTATAACTTAAGAGGGTGTTTCTCTCGGTGGGTTTTCTGAAAACCTTACTCGCAATTTCTCAGGATCAGAAGAAACTGCTCCTGTAGACAAGACTACTTCAGGGAATCTGCCACCCTTTCAAACAAACTGAAAGACAGGGGCTACCCCAAAAGGATCATAAAACAATCCTTGAAACGTGCATGGTACTGCCCAAGGGAAGTCTTACTATCCCCAAAAGAAAAAACCCATAAAGAGATAATTGCATGTGTAACAACTTTCTCACCAATCTCTAACAAAATCAGGAAGTCAGTCCTAAAACATTGGCCAACGCTAAATGTAGGTATCCTGAATATTGAAAAGCCCTTATTCGCTTTCAAAAAGAGTAAAAATTTAAGAGACCACCTTGTACGAGCAGCATTGCCACCCCCCGCTCAAAATCCAACCATTGATTTAATGTGGGGCTTGCCCCCAATTACAGGACATGTTAAATGTGGTTGTTGTAACGTCTGTGACCTCACGGTGGAGGGCAAAGATTTCACACACAATAGTATCACGTATGAGAGGCGCTCATTTTCCAACTGTAATACGCATAATGTGATTTACGCTATTGAATGCCCTTGTCCAAAACTGTATGTAGGGCAGACGACGCAAAAAGCAAAGACCCGCATCTGCCAACATCGAAGCAGAATCAGGTGCCGCACAATCAATGCCCCATTGGTGGACCACTACAATGCAGCAGGGCACAATGAAAATGACATTAAATGGACGATTCTGAAAGTTGTCAAGCCGCCACCAAGAGGCGGTAACTTACCACAGATGCTCAACAGAGAAGAGCTGAGAATCATGATCCAATTCAATACTATCCGGAATGGCCTAAATCGCGCTGAGGATTGGACCACATTACTTTGAAAGGATCAATCTGAAATGACATGAACAATTTAAAATGGAATATTGATGAACTAGAAACTGTGCAAATAGCATTGAGAGACTGGGTCTGTTCCACCGGCCACCTATTCCTTGTACATTAGTATGCAAGCTAATGTTTTGTACATATTTGAAAAACGTCTTGCTCATGCCTTTAATTGTATTCACATTGTCACTGCGCCGTTACACCTCAGCACATTGTCACTGCGCCGTTACACTTTAGCACATTCCCATCACCCGCTATTCTGTTCTGAAAGATTCCCTTAGTATTGAATACTACCCCATTCCAAGATGGCGTCCAAATACGCCCAGTCCTACCTCTCTTTCCCGGCTTGCACGCTTATCCGGCGTTCTCACCAAGGCTCCACAGTGACTGCGATTTGGCAGAGCACCCAGGGATAACATACATCGCGGAGGATCCACTCCCCCTAGGTAAGCGTGTAATCGAACCGAGCCAAGTTGGCCCCCCCGTTTCAGCACACGCTCATACTAAAACGAAGTATTTTTTACAGACTCGCTTTGAGCCACCATTGGACCCCGTAGGCTACGCTCCCCTCAAGGTAAGCCCGAGCTACTGCTTCGAAAACTTGAGAGTCCAAATAACTAAATCCTCCCTGATACCTTCCCTTTTTTAACCCGCAGCCAAATATATTTTTTCCGATTGGAAACGAGGCGGACCAAAAGTGACAACCTGTATTACTAAACAGGTAATAGCCCGACTCGCAACCAGAAACTTTGCGTAATTAGCACATAAGAACCCTCTATTGATTGTTTTTTCCCATTTTTCAGGAGACACTTAAATCCAGTTGTCTATTCCTATATTAACTTTTCCCTGAACCCCTCCGACCCACATGGGTAAGCATCTACCCTGCTAGGCACTGAATGAATGAGCACGCATGTGCACGTTACAAGAGCAGATGTGAATGCCCACGAATGATGATTATATGCGTACTATGCATGAAAATGGCTAGTTATATCAAACGCCCTCTGTGTATATTTTAATTTTTAATCTTAAAGTCTTAATAATTCTAAATAACTGTGGAACAAAAAGTTGAGTGATATTTTTTTCAAGCACATGTCACGTACTTCACTGCTCGCGTGATTCAAGTCTACAGACACCACTTGCACGGAATTAGCAAACACGATAAGTCGGTTCCGAATAAAGTGCAGTGCCAATATTATTCAGAGTCTAATACAGTGGAATTTTTCCCCCTTTTTCTGTTTCCCAACCTTCCTCCCTATTTTTCCTCCCACAGGCGGTTGTGTGTTAAAATGTATATACCAGGCAAGCAAATGTATGTATTGTTAGTCCTGATGATGATCCCACATTATTGAGCATACGGGATCGAAACGTCGACTTGTTTGAAGTGTTTTCACAGCCCAACTACTATGTTTGATTTATGCTGTCTAGCACTTGTTTGGCATTACTTACAACCTCTACTGAATTACAAGTGGCCAATTATGCTCCTTCTTGCCTAAAATTCCCCTTCCCTGTTTGTTCCCAACACGGTACAGGATTGTGCCTTTTTCGTATTCCGTATTCTTTCCATTGTAAGAAAATAAAATACCCTGTCCGGCTGGACAGTGGCCAATATAGCTCCCATTGTGGACTATGTTTTATTTGAAAATTTGAATCTACATATTCTTGGGGACCACTGTTGTTTGAAAATTATAGCTACCCACGGTCCCTGGATAACCGAATGGGTTCCCTTGTTGTTTAAAACTCATTTCACAATAGGCATCGAAACGTCGTCGACATTTTAGCGTCATATGTAAAATGAAAAGTATAAATTGTATACAATGATGCTTCTAAAATGTATTTTTGTCTGTTCACTGAACTACTAGTATACAGACCGCCTTGTTCGTTCTAACCCCATCCCCTTGTTTTGTCTTGTCCCCTGTGGTTTGCTGGCTGCACCCACTGTGTAAAAAATCCTCTTTATTCTTGCTTATCACTTTAATTAAAATTCCTGTCCGGCTGGACAAAGGTCATACATACTATTGAGCGTATGTCTATCATTTTTGCGAAAGATCCCTGAACTACTAGGGACCCCTGTTTTTTGTATTACCCACGAATGTAGGCATGAAAACTACTAACAATGCTCACATTCTTAGATAAGGGCAACGCACACCAATAATGTTTAACTGCACTAAATTATAAGGTGTTGTGCATGGAGGCAAGAACAAATGTGTAACTCGTACACTTACATTTTCCCTCTACTTTCACTAACTTAACACATTGTCCATGAAGCACATGAAATAATTGTACTAACACATACTTAACAAACTCCTGCCCGTGCGAGCACACTCACTATACATGTTGGTACTTTGATATCTTTGATTTCTTTCCCTCGCTTGCTTATTTCATGAATGAATTAATAATCCTTCTTAAAACTTCCATTGCACTTAACTAAAGTAATAACTTTTTAACACTTTGACAAAACGTGTCTTGTTGTTAAACACTGATTTTGAATATGAATGACTCAACTACACTTGTCGGTGGTTACCTTAACCCCAATGGAAACTTGGGACTTATGATATTCATCATTCTTTGCAGCCTTGAGAAAGCCCCAGGCCAACGAGGCACTAGGGGGGCGAAACACATGTTGGCTGCCAAAAATCACCAATCCATAATGTTGGAAACATGATGAAAACCTTGATTTGAGAATAAAACAGAAAAGCAATGCAAACAATACAAGACCTAAAGTGTCTCTCTATATATGACATCAATAAGTTGGAATCACAAATATTAACAGGAGGACATACTCAACTTATTTTTATCTACACAACTACTAACCATCACACCCTACAAGTGAGACAATTCAGACTTTTTCAGGCCCCTCGAGCTATAAGAATGGTGTGTGCGGTAGGTCTCAATTGCTTTAACGTATACTGAATTAATACACAACTATTGTTCTGCTCATCTCTAAATTATGCAAACAGCACCAACTTGTGGCAGACTGTAATACATGCCAGTGTTGACAATTATGTGCTGGTGCCGAGCACTGGGAACCACCGGCTCAGATTAAGCACTGATTATTTGTAATTAAGCACTGAATATTTGTACCGGGAGACTCATTGTCTTCTTGGAACTCGAGGTAGGCTTGCAGGCAGTGGACAGCCACAGTGGTCTGGCCCGGACCATGGTTCAATTTCCGTCGCGGCAGGGTCTTGGGCTCAATGTCCTCGGACCTGATAATTCTCACCTCGGTGCCTACTCTAATCATGGGTCCCACTCTGCACCTCTGGGCAATAGCTTGCTTAATCTCCACACCGGCCCTACCGCTAGGATGCCTGGTTTCACCTTGGGGTGCCCAGGAGTGGGCACCTCACAGGAACAGGCCAGGAAGGGTTCCTCAGCGGCACAGCGCAGGGACACACTGGCTAGTAACCAGCTCTATAAGCTCAGTATTATTATTATTTTTTTATTTTTATATTATTTTTATTATTATTAAGGAGAGGGCCCCTTCGGTTGCCCACCTCCAGCACCCCTGCCTTGTGATGCAAGGAGGGGGACCTTCAGGCTCTTGTTTCCAACCCCCCTAAAGTGCTGCTACTTCAGTGATCCTGTGAAGCATGTCCTCTGAACATAACACACATAACTGTGACTGCTAAAGATGTCGCTACTGGTGAGCAGCTAGTGAATGAATGAATATAAGCTTTGTAAAGCGCAAACTTAGCCCGAGGGCATCAAGGCGCTGCGGAGAGGGATCAAAAATCAGAAATGTCCGTGGTTAGCAGGGCTTACAGATTCGGACAGGTAAAGAGCTAGTTAACATGGACAACTGTTCCAGGAAGCAAGGCCTGCTCCAGATTATGTCCACTGTCCGGAAGAATTGCTAGAAGGCGGTTTAGACGCCTCACAGGCCATTTGTAAAGTCCACGAGTGGGTGAGGTGGCCTCGTCGCCAGTAATGCTCTGTAATGATATTCCTTATCTCCGCCCACGAATGGGCTGGGGAGATTTCTGCAGGATTCTCGCTCTATCTGAAGGTAATCTTCCATCAGACCCACTAAGATTTAATATCAAGCTGTTTGTGATCCCTTGAGACCCAAACTGCAGACAAGACTGATACTTAGCAACTGACACGTCAAAGCCGCCCCGGCATCCCTTCGTGGTCGCCAAACAACACCGCTCGCGAAGCATCACCGCGCGGCGCTATCCAGAGGGGGAGGATGATCTGATTTCTTTCCAATTTTCATCGCCGGGATCTGCGTGGGGAGTTATTTAAAAACATGCAGTGGAAAGAGATGAAAAAATAATATTAAAAACACTGGAGTATAACTTCTATAAAGTTTGAGACCATATTGGAGTCTCTTTCCATGATAAGTGTATTGTATTGTATTGTATTTATTATTTGTAACGCGCAACTGTCACCCTACGGGTATCCTGGCGCCCAAACAGGAAGTAGTCAGATGGTGCGACAATAAGTGTGCAGGGTAAATAAAATGTGATGTTTCCTATGAGAATCATTGAATCACTAGAAGGTGGAGGTAGATTGTTGGCCCAGAGAGTGGGTACCAGGGCCCCCCCTCCTCCTGAAGGTTACAAAGAGAGAACTGTGGCTGTTCACATTGACATCGCCCCCTCCGCTTTACCCTACCCAGCTCACCGCTCATGGCCTTCTCTTGGACATGGCTCCTGCATCTATGTTGACTAAGACTGGAACCAGAGGAGTAGATTGATGTAGAGCTGGTGCACTGCTCTGCAGTGACGTCAGCGGATGTACGTTGTTACAACGCCTGCTTTTACCACGTATGCTTTTACAACGCAGTTTTTTCAACGCAAGTCGTTACAACGACTTGCGTTGGGGGATGCTGGATAGTGAATAGTTTAATTTACTATTCCAACTCCAGTCCCCGTGGATAGTAGGAAGGTGTTGGATAGTAAATTAAACTATTACCTATCCTAGAGCGCCCCCCAGCGCAATTCGTTGTAATGACTTGCGTTGAAAAACCAGCGTTGTAAAGGCACTGCGTAGTAAAAGTTGCATCGTAAAGGTTGTTTCCCACGTCAGCCCCCCAGTAATGTGAAGGTGCCACATTCACAATCTACTCCCTCGTCCATGGTGGCAGTGAAGATGGCAAGGAAGTGGTTGTAGTGTCTTTACAAGCCTTACCTTGCTTCTCCCCCTTAGGGAATGCACTCATTTGAGGTATTTGAAGTAGCCCTGATCCTACTCCAGGTGGCAGCGAACACTTAATAGAGAGCATTGTTACTACAGCAGAAGCTACCAGTTGATACCAAATGACAGATAACAGGATGAGATCCAAGGGGGAAGAGATGACCGGCCATATCTGTTCCCAGGAGGTTACATTGACCTCTGACTGGTGGGATCCTGAAGCCCACTGCCCCCCCACCCCCGCCCGCACCGGCCAGCCTACTCACCCCTCCGGAAGACCGACCTCTTTGTGTCATCTGTTTGTAGTTACTTGTTGCACACGGATCTGCCTAGCTCAGGTCCCTTCTGACAGACTGCCTTCTGGGTAATCACAAGAGCCCTCTGCTGTCAGGAGTGCTCGAGGTGTGCTGGTACCTGCCACACTCCACCCACAGGCTGTCACCACACCCTGTGAGGGAGTCTGCCCTGGTGCCAGCCCCACCCCCCTTCTGGAGGTAGGACTCTGCCTCCGCAGCCCCCCCTGGCTGGGCACTAGACCCCTCTGCTGAGAGGAGTGCACGAGGTGTGCTGGTACCTGCCACGCTTCACCCACAGGTTGTTCTCACACACTGTGAGGGAGTCTGCCCTGGTGCCAGCCCCCCCACCCCCCTTCTGGAGGTAAGACTCTGCCTCCACAGACCACCTGGCTGGAGGCTGCACTGCCAGTCTCATGAAGCCGTAGATGGCAGATGTTGGCTCTGGCATCTAAGCGCTAGAAGAGATAGCACCTAAGGAAAGACCTGAGCCCCCTTTGAAGAGTTGGCCCGCCCTGGCTCCCCTGAGGGCCACGCCCGACCTTCTTTTAAGAATAAAGGGCCAGATGCATCAAGCTAAAAACCGGTCGCAAAGGGGCAGATTCTCAGAATCTGCCCCTTTGCGACCGGTATTTTTGCATTTGGGATGCATCATCCCAAATGCAAAAATCGCTAATAGAGAATTCGCTAAATTGCGATTGTTTGCATTTAAGGAATCTCAAATTGAGATTCCTTAAATGCAATGCATGAAAGTTACAAAAATAGCGAATTCTCTAATAGGGCACGCAAATTACCACGAAGTACAACTTCGTGGTAATTTGCAAAAACCTAGAAAAATGCACTTTTGTGCATATTTTAAAGTTTCATGTTGCGCACACACATGCCCTAAGGGCATGCGTGTGCGCAACATATGTGCACAGATCAAAATCAGGGGTGCAACAGGGTGTCCTTTGGACACCCCTGCACCCTTGAACTCACAATCTCAATTTGCGAATCACTAATTGCGATTCGCAAATTGAGATTGTCTTCCCATTCATTCCTATGGGCCTCTGGGCCCATAGGAATGAATGGGGAGATATTCATTAATTGCGACTCGCAATTTGTGAGTCGCAATTAAGGAATTCTAAGGAATCGCTATTTATGTAGTGATTGCTTGATGCATTTCATTTTGCTATTCCTTATTAGCGATTCCTTATTTTTCGCTAATAAGGAATCGCAAAATGGATGCATCTGGCCCAAAGTCTCTTCTTCCATGGGACCTTGCACCTTCAGCAGAAGCAGGAGGTGGGCCCCGCTCCACCACAGGGGACAATAGACCCTCCTTTCACAGATTTGAGGCGCTACTTTATCAAGAAAAAACGGTGGCCCCTTTGATCTTTGTACATAGGTTGGTAGCACCAGAAAAATATCTTTCTATTAGTTTAAGATGTAATTTGCCAAAAATCCCCAAAATGTCCGTATTTATTTTAAGAGGTACATTTTTGGAGGGGTCTGTGTGTTTCAGAGAAGTCCTCTTGTGCCACAGTGGCTCTGCCTCTACTTTTTGTAAAACGTTATGTTTTCTCAACTTTAATGCCTCTGGCATTTGTTCAGCTTGTTTTACTCTGCTATCCCCTCTTTCACCAGAGGAGGAGTCCTGCCTTGTAACAAACATTGGCAACATTCTGAGGAGGCACAGATGCTGAGGGGTCTCAGGGGGGTAGAGATGCCAGAACATTCCAAGGAGGCACAGATGCTGGAGGGGTCTCAGGGGGGTAGAGATGCTAGAACATTCTGAGGAGGCACAGATGCTGAGGGGTCTCAGGAGGGTAGAGATGCCAGAACATTCCAAGGAGGCACAGATGCTGGAGGGGTCTCAGGGGGGTAGAGATGCTAGAACATTCCAAGGAGGCACAGATGCTGGAGGGGTCTCAGGGGGGTAGAGATGCTAGAACATTCTGAGGAGGCACAGATGCTGAGGGGTCTCAGGAGGGTAGAGATGCCAGAACATTCCAAGGAGGCACAGATGCTGGAGGGGTCTCAGGGGGGTAGAGATGCTAGAACATTCCAAGGAGGCACAGATGCTGGAGGGGTCTCAGGGGGGTAGAGATGCTAGAACATTCTGAGGAGGCACAGATGCTGAGGGGTCTCAGGAGAGTAGAGATGCCGGAACATTCTGAGGAGGAACAGAAGCAGAAAGGTCTGAGGAAGGTATAGATGCTAGAACATTCTGAGGAGGCACAGATGCTGGAGGGGTCTCAGGAGGGGAGAGATGCCGGAACATTCTGAGGAGGCACAGATGCTGGAGGGGTCTCAGGAGAGTAGAGATGCCGGAACATTCTGAGGAGGAAGAGAAGCAGAAAGGTCTGAGGAAGGTAGAGATGCTAGAACATTCTGAAGAGGCACAAATGCTGGAGGGGTCTCAGGAGGGTAGAGATCCCGGAACATTCTGAGGAGGCACATATGGTGGCTGGGTCTCAGGAGAGTAGAGATGCCGGAACATTCTGAGGAAGCAGAGAAGCTAGAGGGTTCTGAGGGAGGTAGAGATGCTAGAAGATTCTGTGGAGGCACAGATGCTGGAGGGGTCTCAGGAGAGTAGAGATGCCGGAACATTCTGAGGTGGCACAGATGCTGGAGGGGTCTCAGGAGAGTAGAGATGCCAGAACATTCTGAGGAAGCAGAGAAGCTGGAGGGTTCTGAGGGAGGTAAAGATGCTAGAACATTCTGAGGAGGCACAGATGTTGGAGGGGTCTCAGGAGAGTAGAGATGCCGGAACATTCTGAGGAAGCAAAGAAGCTGGAGGGTTCTAAGGGCGGTAGAGATGCTGGAACATTCCGAGGAGGAACAGAAGCTGGAGGGTTTTGAGGAGGGTAAAGATGCCAGAACATTCCAAGGAGGCGGAGAAGCGGGAGGGTTTTGAGGAAGTTAGAGATGACAGAACATTCTGAGGAGGCACAGTAGTTGGAGGGCTCTGAGGAAGGTAGAGATGTTAGTACATTCAGAGGAAGCACAGGAGCTGGAGGGTTCTGAGAAGGGTAGAGATGCTGAAATATTCTGAGGATGAACAGAAGCTGGAGAGTTCGGAGGAGGTTAGGAGGAGGGTAGAGATGTCGGAACATTCTGTGGAGGTAGAGATGCTAGAGGGTTCTGAGGAGGGTAGAGTTTCCGGAACATTCTGAGGAGGTAGAGATGCTACAAGGTTCTGAGGAGGGTAGAGATGCCAGAACACTCAGAGGAGAAAGAGAAGCTGGAGGGTCAGACGGAGGTAGAGATCCTAGAACATTCTGAGGATGCACAGATGCTGGAGGGGTCTCAGAAGGGTAAAGATGCCAGACCATTCTGAGGAGGCACAGATGCTGGAGGGGTCTCAGGAGGGTAGGAATGCCGGAACATTCCAAGGAGGCACATATGCTGGAGGGGTCTCAGGAGAGTAGAGATGCCGGAACATTCCAAGGAGGCAGAGAGGCTGGAGGGCTCTGAGGGAGGTAGAGATGCTAGAACATTCTGATGAGGCACAGATGCTGAAGGGGTCTCAGGAGGGGAGAGATGCCGGAACATTCCAAGGAGGCAGAGAAGCTGCAGGGGTCTGAGGATGGGAGAGATGCCGGAACATTCTGAGGAGTCTGATAAGTTGGAGGGTTCTGAGAGAGGTAGAGATGCTGGAACATTATGAGGAGGCAGAGAAGATGGAGGGGTCTCAGGAGGGGAGAGATGCCAGAACATCCTCAGGAGGCATAGATGCTGGAGGGGTCTCAGGAGGGTAGAGATGCCAGAATCTTCCAAGGATTCAGAAAAGGGGGTGGTGATGAACAGAGTGCCTGAATTAAGCAGACCACTCTTACCCAGTCCAAAGATCAGGGCTTGATCCATCACCGTTTTTTAGCTCACTGCACCATCCCAGCTCAGAACTTGGCTATATGCAAATTAGTCTGTTCCTGTCCCAGTGCATGATGGGAACAGGGCAAACCAAACTAATTTGCATATAGCCAGGTTCTGAGCAGGGATGGGGCAGTGAGCTAAATAACGGTGATGGATCAAGCCCTGATCTTTGGACTGGGTAAGAGTGGTCTGCTTAATTCAGACACTCTGTTCATCACCACCCCCTTTTCAGAACATTCCAAGGAGGCAGAGAAGATGGAGGGTTCTGAGGAAGTTAGAGATGCCAGAACATTCTGAGGCGGCACAGTAGTTGGAGGGCTCTGAGGAAGGTAGAGATTCCAGTACATTCCGAGGAAGCACAGAAGCTGGAGGGTTCTGAGGGAGGTAGAGATGCTGAAATATTCTGAGGATGAACAGAAGCTGGAGAGTTCGGAGGAGGTTAGGAGGAGGGTAGAGATGTCAGAACATTCTGTGGAGGCATTGATGCTGGAGGGGTCTCAGGAGGGGAGAGATGCCGGAACATTCCGAGGAGGCAGAGAAGCTGGAGGGGTCTGAGGATGGGAGAGATGCCGGAACATTCTGAGGAGTCGGAGAAGTTGGAGGGTTCTGAGAGAGGTAGAGATGCTGGAACATTATGAGGAGGCAGAGAAGATGGAGGGGTCTCAGGAGGGGAGAGATGCCAGAACATTCTCAGGAGGCATAGATGCTGGAGGGGTCTCAGGAGGGTAGAGATGCCGGAACATTCTGAGGAGGCAGAGAAGCTGGAGGGTTCTGAGGAGGGTAGAGATGCCAGAACATTCCAAGGAGGCACAGAAGCTGGAGGGTTCTGAGGAGGGGAGGGATGCCAGAACATTCCGAGGAGGCAGAGAAGCTGGAGGGTTCTGAGTATGGGAGAGATGCTGGAACATTCTGAGGAGGCAGAGAAGCTGGAGGGCTCTGAGGAGGGTAGAGATGCCGGAACATTCCGAGGAGACAGAGAAGCTGCAGGGTTCTGAGGATGGGAGAGATGCCGGAACATTCAGAGAAGGCAGAGAAGCTGGTGGGTTCTGAGTATGGGAGAGATGCCGGAACATTCTGAGGAGGCAGAGAAGCTGGAGTGTTCTGAGGAGGGTAGAGATGCCAGAACATTCCGAGGAGGCAGAGAGGCTGCAGGGTTCTGAGGATGGGAGAGATGCCGGAACATTCCGAGAAGGCAGAGAAGCTGGAGGGTTCTGAGTATGGGAGAGATGCCGGAACATTCTGAGGAGGCAGAGAAGCTAGAGGGTTCTGAGGAGGGTAGAGATGCCGGAACATTCAGAGGAGGCAGATATGCTGGAGGGTTCTGAGGAGGGGAGAGATGCCAGAACATTCTGAGGAGGCACAGATGATGGAGGGGTCTCAGGAGGGTAGAGATGCCGGAACATTCTGAGAAGGCAGAGATGCTGGAGGGTTCTGAGAAGGGTAGATATGCCTGAATATTCCAAGGAAATTTCAAAAAGGGGGTGGTGATGGACAGAGTATCTGACTTAATCAGAACACTCCTACCCAGTCAACAGATCAGGGCTTGATCCATCACCGTTTTTTAGCTCACTGCACCATCCCAGTTCAGAACCTGGCTATATGCAAATTAGTCTGTCCCTGGCCCAGTGCATCATGGGAACAGGGCAGACCAAACTACCAAGCCAATTCTTCACTGGAAAGGAAACAAGCTTCCGGGGACCGGTTTCTGGCATTACAGCCGTCTTCGGCCCGGCTTGCTTGAATCCTGATGGTGCAATGAGCAAGGGACTCATGTCTGAGCATACCCTTCCACACTCATGGTGGCCAAAATAATTTCAAAAAGGGGGTGGTGATGGACAGAGTATCTGAGCTAATCAGAACACTCCTACCAAGTCAACAGATCAGGGCTTGATCCATCACCGTTTTTTAGCTCACTGCACCATCCCAGTTCAGAACCTGGCTATATGCAAATTAGTCTGTCCCTGGCCCAGTGCATCATGGGAACAGGGCAGACCAAACTACCAAGCCAATTCTTCACTGGAAAGGAAACAAGCTTCCGGGGACTGGTAATGGCATTACAGCCGTCTTCGGCCCGGCTTGCTTGAATCCTGATGGTGCAATGAGCAAGGGACTCATGTCTGAGCATACCCTTCCACACTCATGGTGGCCAAAATAATTTCAAAAAGGGGGTGGTGATGGACAGAGTATCTGAGTTAATCAGAACACTCCTACCCAGTCAACAGATCAGGGCTTGATCCATCACCGTTTTTTAGCTCACTGCACCATCCCAGTTCAGAACCTGGCTATATGCAAATTAGTCTGTCCCTGGCCCAGTGCATCATGGGAACAGGGCAGACCAAACTACCAAGCCAATTCTTCACTGGAAAGGAAACAAGCTTCCGGGGACCGGTTTCTGGCATTACAGCCGTCTTCGGCCCGGCTTGCTTGAATCCTGATGGTGCAATGAGCAAGGGACTCATGTCTGAGCATACCCTTCCACACTCTTGGTGGCCAAAATAATTTCAAAAAGGGGGTGGTGATGGACAGAGTATCTGAGGTAATCAGAACACTCCTACCCAGTCAACAGATCAGGGCTTGATCCATCACCGTTTTTTAGCTCACTGCACCATCCCAGTTCAGAACCTGGCTATATGCAAATTAGTCTGTCCCTGGCCCAGTGCATCATGGGAACAGGGCAGACCAAACTACCAAGCCAATTCTTCACTGGAAAGGAAACAAGCTTCCGGGGACCGGTTTCTGGCATTACAGCCGTCTTCGGCCCGGCTTGCTTGAATCCTGATGGTGCAATGAGCAAGGGACTCATGTCTGAGCATACCCTTCCACACTCATGGTGGCCAAAATAATTTCAAAAAGGGGGTTGTGATGGACAGAGTATCTGAGTTAATCAGAACACTCCTACCCAGTCAACAGATCAGGGCTTGATCCATCACCGTTTTTTAGCTCACTGCACCATCCCAGTTCAGAACCTGGCTATATGCAAATTAGTCTGTCCCTGGCCCAGTGCATCATGGGAACAGGACAGACCAAACTACCAAGCCAATTCCTCACTGGAAAGGAAACAAGCTTCCGGGGACCGGTTTCTGGCATTACAGCCGTCTTCGGCCCGGCTTGCTTGAATCCTGATGGTGCAATCAGCAAGGGACTCATGTCTGAGCATACCCTTCCACACTCATGGTGGCCAAAATAATTTCAAAAAGGAGGAGGGTAGAGATGCCGGAACATTCCAAGGAGGCACAGAAGCTGAAGGGTTCTGAGGAGGGAAGAGATGCCGGAACATTCTGAGGAGGTAGAGATGCTAGAGGGTTCTGAGGAGGGTAGAGATGCCGGAACATTCCGAGGAGGCACAGAAGCTGAAGGGTTCTGAGGAGGGAAGAGATGCCGGAACATTCTGAGGAGGCAGAGAAGCTGGAGGGTTCTGAGGAGGGGAGAGATGCCGGAACATTCCGAGGAGGCAGAGAAGCTGGAGGGGTCTGAGAATGGGAGAGATGCCGGAACATTCTGAGGAGTCGGAGAAGTTGGAGGGTTCTGAGAGAGGTAGAGATGCTGAAACATTATGAGGAGGCAGAGAAGATGGAGGGGTCTCAGGAGGGACATTCTGAGGAGATAGAGATGCTAGAGGGTGCTGAGGAGGGTAGAGATGCCAGAACATTCTGAGGAGGCAGAGAAGCTGGAGGGTTCTGAGGAGGGGAGAGATGCCGGAACATTTCGAGGAGGCAGAGAAGCTGGAGGGGTCTGAGGATGGGAGAGATGCCGGAACATTCTGAGGAGTCGGAGAAGTTGGAGGGTTCTGAGAGAGGTAGAGATGCTGAAACATTATGAGGAGGCAGAGAAGATGGAGGGGTCTCAGGAGGGGAGAGATGCCAGAACATTCTCAGGAGGCATAGATGCTGGAGGGGTCTCAGGAGGGTAGAGATGCCAGAACATTCCAAGGAGCCTGGAGAAGCTGTAGGGTTTTGAGGAAGTTAGAGATGCCAGAACATTCCAAGGAGGCAGAGAAGATGGAGGGTTCTGAGGAAGTTAGAGATGCCAGAACATTCTGAGGAGGCACAGTAGTTGGAGGGCTCTGAGGAAGGTAGAGATTCCAGTACATTCCGAGGAAGCACAGAAGCTGGAGGGTTCTGAGGGAGGTAGAGATGCTGAAATATTCTGAGGATGAACAGAAGCTGGAGAGTTCGGAGGAGGTTAGGAGGAGGGTAGAGATGTCGGAACATTCTGTGGAGGTAGAGATGCTAGAGGGTTCTGAGGAGGGTAGAGTTTCCAGAACATTCTAAGGAGGTAGAGATGCTACAAGGTTCTGAGGAGGGTAGAGATGCCAGAACACTCAGAGGAGAAAGAGAAGCTGGAGGGTCAGACGGAGGTAGAGATGCTAGAACATTCTGAGGAGGCACAGATGCTGGAGGGGTCTCAGGAGGGTCGGAATGCCCGAACATTCCAAGGAGGCACATAAGCTGGAGGGGTCTCAGGAGAGTAGAGATGCCGGAACATTCCAAGGAGGCAGAGAAGCTGGAGGGCTCTGAGGGAGGTAGAGATGCTAGAACATTCTGAGGAGGCACAGATGCTGAAGGGGTCTCAGGAGGGTAGAGATGCCAGAACATTCTGAGGAGGCACAGATGCTGGAGGGGTCTCAGGAGGGGAGAGATGCCGGAACATTCTGAGGAGTCGGAGAAGTTGGAGGGTTCTGAGAGAGGTAGAGATGCCAGAACATTCTCAGGATTCAGAAAAGGGGGTGGTGATGAACAGTGTGTCTGAATTAAGCAGACCACTCTTACCCAGTCCAAAGATCAGGGCTTGATCCATCACCGTTATTTAGCTCACTGCCCCATCCCAGCTCAGAACCTGGCTATATGCAAATTAGTCTGTCCCTGGCCCAGTGCATCATGGGAACAGGGCAGACAAAACTACCAAGCCAATTCTTCACCAGAAAGGATACAAGCTACCGGGGACCGGTTTCTGGCATTTCAGCCTCGTCGGCCCGGCTTGCTTGAATCCTGATGGAGCAGTGAGCAAGGGACTCATGTCTGAGTATACCCTGCCACACCTATAGTGGCCAAAAACGATTCAGAAAAGGGGGTGGTGATGAACAGAGTGTCTGAATTAAGCAGACCACTCTTACCCAGTCCAAAGATCAGGGCTTGATCCATCACCGTTATTTAGCTCACTGCCCCATCCCAGCTCAGAACCTGGCTATATGCAAATTAGTCTGTCCCTGGCCCAGTGCATCATGGGAACAGGGCAGACCAAACTACCAAGCCAATTCTTCACCAGAAAGGATACAAGCTACCGGGGACCGGTTTCTGGCATTTCAGCCTCGTCGGCCCGGCTTGCTTGAATCCTGATGGAGCAGTGAGCAAGGGACTCATGTCTGAGTATACCCTGCCACACCTATAGTGGCCAAAAACGAGTCAGAAAAGGGGGTGGTGATGAACAGAGGCACTCTGTTCATCACCACCCCCTTTTCTGAATCATTTTGTCCACCATAAGCGTGGAAGGGTATACTCAGATGTGAGTCCCTTGCTCATTGCACCATCAGGATTCAAGCAAGCCGGGCCGACGACGCCTGAAATGGCAGAAACCGGTCCCCGGAAGCTTGTTTCCTTCCCAGTACAAGAATTGGCTTGGTAGTTTGGTTTGCCCTGTTCCCATCATGCACTGGGACAGGAACAGACTAATTTGCATATAGCCAAGTTCTGAGCTGGGATGGTGCAGTGAGCTAAAAAACGGTGATGGATCAAGCCCTGATCTTTGGACTGGGTAAGAGTGGTCTGCTTAATTCAGGCACTCTGTTCATCACCACCCCCTTTTCTGAATCATTTTGTCCACCATAAGCGTGGAAGGGTATACTCAGATGTGAGTCCCTTGCTCATGGCACCATCAGGATTCAAGCAAGCCGGGCCGACGACGCCTGAAATGGCAGAAACCGGTCCCCAGAAGCTTGTTTCCTTCCCAGTACAAGAATTGGCTTGGTAGTTTGGTTTGCCCTGTTCCCATCATGCACTGGGACAGGAACAGACTAATTTGCATATAGCCAAGTTCTGAGCTGGGATGGTGCAGTGAGCTAAAAAACGGTGATGGATCAAGCCCTGATCTTTGGACTGGGTAAGAGTGGTCTGCTAAATTCAGGCACTCTGTTCATCACCACCCCCTTTTCTGAATCAGAACATTCTCAGGAGGCATAGATGCTGGAGGGGTCTCAGGAGGGTAGAGATGCCGGAACATTCTGAGGAGGCAGAGAAGCTGGAGGGTTCTGAGGAGGGTAGAGATGCCAGAACATTCCGAGGAGGCAGAGAAGCTGCAGGGTTCTGAGGATGGGAGAGATGCCGGAACAATCCGAGAAGGCAGAGAAGCTGGAGGGTTCTGAGTATGGGATACATGCTGGAACATTCTGAGGAGGCAGAGAAGCTGGAGGGCTCTGAGGAGGGTAGAGATGCCGGAACATTCCGAGGAGGCAGAGAAGCTGCAGGGTTCTGAGGATGGGAGAGATGCCGGAACATTCTGAGAAGGCAGAGAAGCTGGAGGGTTCTGAGGAGGGTAGAGATGCTAGAACATTCCAAGGAGGCAGAGAGGCTGCAGCGTTCTGAGGATGGGAGAGATGCCGGAACATTCCGAGAAGGCAGAGAAGCTGGAGGATTCTGAGTATGGGAGAGATGCCGGAACATTCTGAGGAGGCAGAGAAGCTAGAGGGTTCTGAGGAGGGTAGAGATGCCGGAACGTTCAGAGGAGGCAGAGATGCTGGAGGGTTCTGAGGAGGGGAGAGATGCCAGAACATTCTGAGGAGGCACAGATGATGGAGGGGTCTCAGGAGGGTAGAGATGCCGGAACATCTGAGAAGGCAGAGATGCTGGAGGGTTCTGAGAAGGGTAGAGATGCCGGAATATTCCAAGGAGGCAGAGAAGCTGGAGGGTTCTGAGGAGGGTAGAGATGCCAGAACATTCCAAGTAGGCACAGAAGCTGGAGGGTTCTGAGGAGGGGAGAGATGCCAGAACATTCCAAGGAGGCACAGAAGCTGGAGGGTTCTGAGGAGGATAGAGAGGCCAGAACATTCCAAGGAGGTGCAGAAACGGGAGGATTCTGAGGAGGGTAGAGATGCCGGAACATTCTGAGGAGGTAGAGATGCTAGAGGGTTCTGAGGAGGGTAGAGATGCCAGAACATTCTGAGGAGGCAGAGAAGCTGGAGGGTTCTGAGGAGGGGAGAGATGCCAGAACATTCTGAGGAGGCACAGAAACTGGAAGGTTCTGAGGAAGGTAGAGATGCCAGAACATTCCAAGGAGGCACAGAAGCTGGAAGGTTCTGAGGAGGGGAGAGATTCCGGAACATTCCAAGGAGGCGCAGAAACAGGAGGGTTCTGAGGAGGGTAGAGATGCCGGAACATTCTGAGGAGGTAGAGATGCTAGAGGGTTCTGAGGAGGGTAGAGATGCCGGTACATTCCAAGGAGGCACAGAAGCTGAAGGGTTCTGAGGAGGGTAGAGATGCCGGAACATTCTGAGGAGGTAGAGATGCTAGAGGGTTCTGAGGAGGGTAGAGATGCCAGAACATTCTGAGGAGGCAGAGAAGCTGGAGGGTTCTGAGGAGGGGAGAGATGCCAGAACATTCTGAGGAGGCAGAGAAGCTGGAGGGTTCTGAGGAAGGTAGAGATGCCAGAACATTCCAAGGAGGCACAGAAGCTTGAAGGTTCTGAGGAGGGTCGAGATTCCAGAACATTCTGAGGAGGAACAGAAGCTGGAGGGTTCTGAGGAAGGTAGAGATGCCAGAACATTCCAAGGAGGCACAGAAGGTGGAAGGTTCTGAGGAGGGGAGAGATTCCGGAACATTCCCAGGAGGCGCAGAAACAGGAGTGTTCTGAGGAGGGTAGAGATGCCGGAACATTCTGAGGAGGCACAGAAGCTGAAGGGTTCTGAGGAGGGTAGAGATGCCGGAACATTCTGAGGAGGTAGAGATGCTAGAGGGTTCTGAGGAGGGTAGAGATGCCGGAACATTCTGAGGAGGTAGAGATGCTAGAGGGTTCTGAGGAGGGGAGAGATTCCAGAATATTCTGAGGAGGCACAGAAGCTGGAGGGTTCTGAGGAGGGGAGAGATTCCAGAACATTCTGAGGAGGAACAGAAGCTGGTGGGTTCTGAGGAGGGGAGAGATGACAGAACATTCTGAGGAGGCGGAGGCGATGGAACATTCCGAGCATGGATGGAGGCCACAGAGGTCCGAGAGTCTCCGGAGTGAAGCGCCGTCGTGTGTTTGTTGTGTTCTATCTCTCATCTCCTCACCCTCGCACATTGCTCAAAGTGTGATAAGACAAGAACACGTGCAGCGTTCTCATTATTTAAAAGTGACAGAGGGCTTCCGCAGTGAGATAAATTCAAATGGAAACGCGATGTTTGTGGTCCTTGGGATGATGGAAGACCCTGGAGTCAGAATAGATTTCAACTCGAAGATATGAAAAATGAGCAGGTGAGGTGGGACCGTCAAATATTCAGAAACGGAGACAATACATACATTACAAACATCTACAGAAACAATAAAAACTCCAAAAATAGAACCCACTGCATCAAGCTCCGGAGGGGCGAGAGCTCTCGGATATCAAACTTTAGCTCAAGGATAAAAACCGCGAAGGTGCCACGTCTGGCACTTTCGACCGATAAATGAGGCTCTTCTTGGGTTAAAAGTAGTGGGGCATATTACGGTTAGAGAGAAAATTTTACCGCAAAGCTGCGGCGATTTTTACCGCAGATAAACCTTGGTATTACCAAGGTTTATCGCAAATGCGATAAAAAACGACCGCAATGCATAAATATCGCTGAAAAGTCAGCGATATTCATGCATTACCGAGCTAATGCTCTTAGCCATGTTATCCACCTCCCATTGGATAACATGGCTAAGAACTGCTCAGGGCACTTAGCGCGAATATCTCCAAAAGTTGGTAATAGGAGATAGCGATGTTAGCGACTGTTTCCAGTCGCTAACATCTTGACACGCCCACTTTGCATGTCATTAGTGATAAATATCACTGATATGCAAAGTGGGGCCCAAGATGGTCGCTATCTCCTACTAGCTGTCGCTAACTGGTGTTAGCGACAGCTAGGTAATAGGGAGATCATTTTATCTCCGCTTTCTTGGCTTTTAAAGCCAAAAAAGCGGAGATAAACACCCTTGATAATATGCCCCAGAGTTTCTTCACCAGTTTAATCCTCTGAAGAGGGTGTAAGTCAGAGTACTGGCCACAGAAACCTCACGATACAAGAATAATGTACCAAAAATACCAGTAAGCAAAATGTGGTGAAGGTAAGAATAGTTGTAAGTATTAGCCTTATGTTAACCTCAACACACTGTAAGACGTATATACTGTCAAGCTGCTTGAGTGTAAAGTTTAGCTTCCAAACCTATAACTTCCGCCATACACTCAGCTGCTCAACATTAGCGTTGACAATATTTTAGCTTTGCTACTTTTGAGACACAATATGTAATACGTGATATTCCGTTTCCCATTTAACAACCCTAGTGCATAAGTGTGGGCAGCAGCACTGCAAGCTTCACTAACAGAACAGGTACAGCGTGAGCATAAGACGTGCAAGCTTCACTAACAGAACAGGTACAGCGTGAGCATAAGAAGTGCAAGCTTCACTAACAGAACAGATACAGCGTGAGCATAAGACATGCAAGCTTCACTAACAGAACAGGTACAGCGTGAGTATAAGACATGCAAGCTTCACTAACAGGACAGGTACAGTGTGAGCATAAGATGTGCAAGCTTCACTAACAGAACAAGTACAGCGTGAGCATAAGACATGCAAGCTTCACTAACAGGACAGGTACTGTGTGAGCATAAGACATGCAAGCTTCACGAACAGAGCAGGTACAGTGTGAGCATAAGACGTGCAAGCTTCACTAACAGAACAGATACAGCGTGAGCATAAGACACGCAAGCTTCACTAACAGAACAGATACAGCGTGAGCATAAGACATGCAAGCTTCACTAACAGAACAGATACAGCATGAGCATAAGATATGCAAGCTTCACTACCAGAACAGGTACAATGTGAGCAGCAGACAAGCACGCTTCACTAACAGAACAGGTACAGTGTGAGCATAAGACGTGCAAGCTTCACTAACAGAACAGATACAGCGTGAGAATAAGACATGCAAGCTTCACTAACAGAACAGATACAGCGTGAGCATAAGACATGCAAGCTTCACTAAAAGAACAGATACAGCGTGAGCATAAGACATGCAAGCTTCACTAACAGAACGGATACAGCATGAGCATAAGATATGCAAGCTTCACTACCAGAACAGGTACAATGTGAGCAGCAGACAAGCAACCTTCACTAACAGAACAGGTACAGTGTGAGCAGCAGCACTGCAAGCTTCGGACAGCAGCACTGCAAGCTTCACTAACAGAACAGGTACATTGTGAGCATAAGACGTGCAAGCTTCACAAACAGAACAGGTGCAGTGTGAGCATAAGACATGCAAGCTTCACTAACAGAACAAGTACAGTGTGGACAGCAGGCACGCAAGCTTCAGACAGCAGCACTGTAAGCTTCACTAACAGGCCAGGGACAGCGTGAACATAAGACATGCAAGCTTCACTAACAGAACAGATACAGCATGAGCATAAGACATGCAAGCTTCACTAACAGAACAGATACAGCGTGAGCATAAGACATGCAAGCTTCATTAACAGAACAGGTACAGCGTGAGCATAATACATGCACGCTTCACTAACAGAACAGGTACAATGTGGGCAGCAGACGTGCAAGCTTTACTAACAGAACAGGTACAGCGTGAGCATAAGACATGCAAGCTTCATTAACAGAACAGGTACAGCGTGAGCATAAGACATGCAAGCTTCACTAACAGAACAGATACAGCATGAGCATAAGACATGCACGCTTCACTAACGGAACAGGTACAATGTGAGCATAAGACATGCAAGCTTCACTAACAGAACAGGTACAGTGTGAGCAGCGGCACTGCAAGCTTCGGACAGCAGCACTGCAAGCTTCATTAACAGAACAGGTACAGTGTGAGCAGCAGCACTGCAAGCTTCGGACAGCAGCACTGCAAGCTTCACTAACAGAACAGATACAGCGTGAGCATAAGACATGCAAGCTTCACTAACAGAACAGGTACAGCGTGAGCATAAGATATGCAAGCTTCACTACCAGAACAGGTACAGCGTGAGCATAAGACATGCAAGCTTCACTAACAGGACAGGGACAGGGTGAGCATAAGACGTGCAAGCTTCACTAACAGGACAGGTACAGCGTGAGAATAAGACATGCACGCTTCACTAACAGAACAGGTACAGCGTGAGCATAAGACATGCAAGCTTCACTAACAGAACAGGTACAGCGTGAGCATAAGACATGCAAGCTTCACTAACAGGACAGGGACAGGGTGAGCATAAGACGTGCAAGCTTCACTAACAGGACAGGTACAGCGTGAGAATAAGACATGCAAGCTTCACTAACAGAACAAGTACAGCGTGAGCATAAGACATGCAAGCTTCACTAACAGGACAGGTACAGCATGAGCATAAGACATGCACGCTTCACTAACAGAACAGATACAGCGTGAGCATAAGACATGCAAGCTTCACTAACAGAACAGGTACAGCGTGAGCATAAGACGTGCAAGCTTCACTAACAGAACAGGTACAGCGTGAGCATAAGACATGCAAGCTTCACTAACAGAACAGGTACAGCGTGAGCATAAGACATGCAAGCTTCACTAACAGGACAGGGACAGGGTGAGCATAAGACGTGCAAGCTTCACTAACAGGACAGGTACAGCATGAGCATAAGACATGCACGCTTCACTAACAGGACAGGTACAGCGTGAGCAGCAGACGTGCAAGCTTCACTAACAGAACAGATACAGTGTGGGCAGCAGATGTGCAAGCTTCACTAACAGAACAGGCAGTGTGAGCAGCAGACGTGCATGCTTCATTAGCAGATTGCACTCAAGTCACCACAGCTGGTGTGGTCCGTTGGGTACAGCCAATGCGTCATCCATACGCCGGGGTTTAGCAGGCGTAGGGATTGTGTCGCATTGGCAGCACAGCTAAAAGCTGCACCATAAACAGAAAAAGTTATAAATAACATTGCAGCATTTTCAAGGTAGGCGTTTCCGACGGAACGCCTACCTTGCATAAATTAAAATCTAAGGGAGCGCAGGTGATTTTCATGCAGGTGAAAACCGATGCAGTCTGTAGAAAAGCGACGCATCTGCATCCACGTAAATATGGAGCAGATGCAGCGCCGCCGTTGCGTCAAAAAAGTGATGCAATGGCGGTGCAAAGAGGCACAAGGGGTTTGTAAATCTGCCCCCTTGTGTTCAGTGAAGTCAGTGGCTCGAGAGAGTAATTCTACTTGTGATATTAGAGTAACTTACAAGGAAGCATCAGATATGTTATCTGACCCGACGCCCTCCATTCCTAGGACTTTGCCGTGAGTTGAAGATATGGTCCCAAGGATGTTTAAACCTAAACCATGATGGATGTTAGTCTCATGCCCTGTCTTCAAGGAGCCCTGTTTATCACACATATGCTGATGACAATATTTAATGCCTTACAAGAGGACTTGCATCGAATCCAAGATCCTGGTGTATCTGGAACCAGTGTGCGATGAGTGGAAGATGGATACGAACATATCTCTCCATCACTGAAAAGTCTAAAGTGGCACCAATCGAAGCACACAGAGTTCCAGCCGCTGGTAATCCAGGCTACCTCGTGCCCAAACTCACAAAGGCAGGCCAAACGAGAAATCTAAAAAGCTCCAACACACCACTTCTCATTCCACCCATCAAACAAAAAAAAAGCTCTCTCACTCTTTCTCAGGCAACGTCCCCAAAATCTAGAACTTTCTCCCAGTACATATCAGAACTAAGCCCTCTTTCACAAGCTTTAAGGGACAACTAAAACATTCCTCCTCATTCATCACCTCAACCATCCAGGAAATACCACCTGACTCACTCTGGAATTGCTTCCTCGCTCCAGGCATGTCTACCAAGGACTCTACACTAGCTCAACACTCAACACTTTAATACTACCTGTATTATTATTGGCTGACAATGCTTCTGACAGTGTTATCAAGTATTATTATTTATTGATATTACATAAGAATGTTGTAAAGCGCCCTAATGTCGTTGTGCCTAGCCAGCGCTATAGAACACTCTTCCATAAACGGAAAGCCTTTCTATAGGGCTTGCCCTGTAATGATGCCGGCCAGAACCCGTTCTCTCTGGACTCTAACCGAAGAGTAGTTAGAGCTGGGGACACTCCTGTGTCTGCTGCCTTCAGAGGTGCCCGCCGATGGGCTTCACAAGCTGGCATAGACTCTGCTTAACACACCAGTTAAGGAGGCTCCTGAGTTGTGTTGGTTCCTTTAATTGTACCTTGGTTCTAATTCATCTTTAAGCCAAACTCCCAGGTAATTATATGCACAAGTGAGGCTCTTGGAGCGAGTACCCAAGTGACATTTTATTGGCAAACCTCATAAAGGTTCTGCAGACCAAAACTTTTGGTCTGCTTTGGTCAGTGACTCGTTTATTGTGTGAGTGGTGTAGAAGTAATTCATGCATTGCTGTTAGTAGCTCGTTTGTTGTGTGAGTCGTGCAGAAGTAATTCATGTATTGCTGTTAGTGGCTCATTTATTGCGCGAGTATGTGAGTGTTTGAAAAGTTTCATTGCGCCGTCCATCCTCTCTTTGTGTTTGCAAAGTAATTCATGTATTGCTGTTAGTGGCTCATTTGTTGTGTGAGTCGTGCAGAAGCAACTCGTGTATTGCTTTCAGTGGCTCATTTGTTGTGTGAGTCATGTAGAATTAATTCATGTATTGCTGTTATCGGCTTGTTTATTGCACGAGTAGTGCAGAAGTAATTCATGTATTGCTGTTAGTGGCTCATTTATTGCGCGAGTATGTGAGTGTTTGAAAAGTTTCAGTGCGCCGTCCATCCTCTCTTTGTGTTTGCGAAGTAATTCATGTATTGCTGTTAGTGGCTCATTTGTTTTGCGAGTATGTGAGTGTTTGAAAAGTTTCAGTGCGCCGTCCATCCTCTCTTTGTGTTTGCGAAGTAATTCATGTATTGCTGTTAGTGGCTCATTCATTGCGCGAGTATGTGAGTGTTTGAAAAGTTTCATTGCGCCGTCCATCCTCTCTTTGTGCTTGCGAAGTAATTCATGCATTGCTGTTAGTAGCTCGTTTGTTGTGTGAGTCGTGCAGAAGCAACTCATGTATTGCTTTTAGTGGCTCATTTGTTGTGTGAATCATATAGAATTAATTCATGTACTGCTGTTATCGGCTTGTTTATTGCACGAGTAGTGCAGAAGTAATTCATGTATTGCTGTTAGTGGCTCATTTATTGCGCGAGTATGTGAGTGTTTGAAAAGTTTCAGTGCGCCGTCCATCCTCTCTTTGTGTTTGCGAAGTAATTCATGTATTGCTGTTAGTGGCTCATTTGTTGTGTGAGTATGTGAGTGTTTGAAAAGTTTCAGTGCGCCGTCCATCCTCTCTTTGTGTTTGCGAAGTAATTCATGTATTGCTGTTAGTGGCTCATTTATTGCGCGAGTATGTGAGTGTTTGAAAAGTTTCATTGCGCCGTCCATCCTCTCTTTGTGCTTGCGAAGTAATTCATGCATTGCTGTTAGTAGCTCGTTTGTTGTGTGAGTCGTGCAGAAGCAACTCATGTATTGCTTTTAGTGGCTCATTTGTTGTGTGAATCATATAGAATTAATTCATGTACTGCTGTTATCGGCTTGTTTATTGCACGAGTAGTGCAGAAGTAATTCATGTATTGCTGTTAGTGGCTCATTTATTGCGCGACTATGTGAGTGTTTGAAAAGTTTCAGTGCGCCGTCCATCCTCTCTTTGTGTTTGCGAAGTAATTCATGTATTGCTTTTAGTGGCTCATTTGTTGTGTGAGTCGTGCAGAAGCAACTCATGTATTGCTTTTAGTGGCTCATTTGTTGTGTGAGTCATGTAGAATTAATTCATGTATTGCTGTTAGCGGCTCATTTGTTGCGTGAGTCGTGCAGAAGCAACTCATGTATTGCTTTTAGTAGCTCATTTGTTGTGTGAGTCATGTAGAATTCATTCATGTATTGCTGTTATCGGCTTGTTTATTGCACGAGTAGTGCAGAAGTAATTCATGTATTGCTGTTAGTGGCTCATTTATTGCGCGAGTATGTGAGTGTTTGAAAAGTTTCAGTGCGCCGTCCATCCTCTCTTTGTGTTTGCGAAGTAATTCATGTATTGCTGTTAGTGGCTCATTTGTTGTGTGAGTATGTGAGTGTTTAAAAAGTTTCAGCACGCCTTCCATCCTCTCTTTGTGTTTGCGAAGTAATTCAAGTATTGCTGTTAGTGGCTATTTTATTGCACGAGTAGTGTAGTAGTATTACATGTATTGCTCATAGTGGATCATATATTGCACAAGTCGTGCAGAAGTAATTCATGTGTTCCTACTAGTTGGCTTGTTTATTGTGCAAGTCGTGCAGAAGTAATTCATGTACTGCTTTTAGTTCTTGTTTATTGTGCGAGTAGTTTAGAAGTAATTTATGTATTACTGTTAGTTGCTTGTTTATAGTGCAAGTCGTGCAGAAGTAATTCATGTATTGCTGTTAGTGGCTCGTTTATTGCACGATTAGTGTAGAAGTAATTCATGTATTGCTGTTAGTGGCTCGTTTATTGCACGATTAGTGTAGAAGTAATTCATGTATTGCTGTTAGTGGCTCGTTTATTGCATGAGTAGTGTAGAAGTAATTCATGTATTGCTCATAGTGGCTCATTTATTGCGTGAGTCGTGCTGAAGTAATTCATGTATTGCTGCGAGTTGGCTTGTTTATTGTGCAAGTCGTACAAGAGTAATTCATGTATTGCTGTTAGTGGCTCGTTTATTGCACTAGTAGTGTAGAAGTATTTCATGTATTGCTCATAGTGGATCATATATTGCGCGAGTCGTGCAGAAGTAATTCATGTATTACTTTTAGTACTTGTTTATTGTGCGAGTAGTTTAGAAGTAATTTATGTATTACTGTTAGTTCCTTGTTTAATGTGCAAGTCGTGCAGAAGTAATTTATGTATTGCTGTTAGTTGCTTGTTTATTGCACAAGTAGTGTAGCAGTCATTCATGTATTGCTGTTAGTGGCTCATTTATTGCAAGAGTAGTGTAGAAGTAATTCATGTATCGCTGTTATTGGCTCATTTATTGCACAAGTTGTGTTGAAGTAATTCATGCATCATTGGCAGTGGCTCATTTATTGCACGAGTATTGTAGCAGTAATGTATTGCAGTTAGTGGCTCATTCATTGCGTGAGCTACGTAGAAGTTATAAATGTATTGCGTTTAGAGGATCATTTATTGCACGAGTTGTATTGAAGTAATTCATGTATTGCTTTTAGAGGCTCATTTATTGCACAAGCATTGTAGAAGTAATTTATGTGTTGCCATTAGTGGCTTGTTTATTGCACGAGTAGAGTAGAAGTAATTAATGTATTTCTGTTAGTGGCTCATTAATTGCATGCATTATGTAGAAGTAATTAATGTATTGTTGTTAGCAGCTTGTTTATTACTTGAGTTGTGTAGAAGTAATTCATGTAAATCTCTTTGGGGGCCTGTCAGTTCTGTCCAGGATCACTGGGTCATTTGCATACTGCAGGATTATGGGAAGGGGCTGCCCCTGTTAAGAACAGAGCCATGTGCAGGGTACCAGGTCTCATCCACGTGCAAGGCCTCTGCCTGTGTTGATTGGTTTAGATACTCGTGTTCCATCGCCAGCCTTGACTCTGACCCAGGAGTTTGACACTAGGGCTATCATTGCTTTCATGAGAGCTGGCTGTATGCATCAGTGGAAGAGCTTTTTGCAGAAGATGTGGCAGTTTCTGCCTGTAGTGAATAAACATGTAAGAAGAGAACCTCCCTATGGGTGCAGTTCCCTTGCAAGAATATGTGCACCCGGGACAGCCACAAAGTGCCCTTCTCTCTCACACGCGGAAGAGGAGCAGCTTGGAGAGCAGACGGGCATGCTCCCCTCACACAAAAACAACACTTGGAAGGCAAACACTGCTGTGCTCAGTCCCTCACACAAGAAAAACCTATTGCATTTTACCTTCTGTCACACGCAAAGAACAGATGCACGACAGGCAGCAGCAATGCAGGCTTCTCTCACACACCTCATAGCATGTTTACGTCTCCCACACATACGGGACAGACAGCACCAGCGCACGCTTATTCCAGACACAACACAGCAGGTTTAGCGTCTCTGTCGCACAGAACAGGTGCAGGACAGACAGCAGCAATGCATGCTTTTCCCACACACAACACAGCAGGTTAGCTTCTCTCACACACAGACAGCAGGCTCGGGGTGACAGCAGCAATGCATGCTTCTCTCACACACACAACACAGCAGGTCAGCTTCTCACATAGAACAGGCTCAGTCAGACTGCACCAATGCATGTTTTTCTCTCACTAAACGTAGCAAGTTTAGCTTCTCTCTGTCACACATAGAACATATGCAGGGCTGACCGCAGCCACACATGCGTCTCTCACACACAACACAGCAGGTTTAGATTCACAGAAGAGGCACAGGCTCACTGGCTAGAAGCGGCAGACCCTGAAGCAGAGATCAGCCTGGGACCAGGGTTCGATTCCCGACGCGGCAGGGTCTTGGGTCAATGTCCGCGGACTCGATAATTCTCGACTCGGTGCCTAGTCTAATCACGGGCCCCACTCTGCAACTCTGGGCAATAGCTTGCTTAATCTCCACAACGGCCCCAACAGCGCCGGGGATGCCTGGCTTCACCTTGGGGGTGCCCAGGAGGGACCATCTCACAGGGAAAAGCCAGGAAGGGTTCCACAGCGGTATACAGTGCCAGGACACTCCGAGATGGAGTAACAGTGCGCTTTACAAGTATACTTACCTACCACACAACACAGCAAGTCAGCTTCTCACACAGAAGAGGCACAGGAAAAACAGCAACAATGCACACTTCTCTCGCACAGAACACAGCATGTTTACCTTCTCTCGTACACAGATTACACACAGGGCGGACAGAATCAGCGCATGCTTCTCTCGCTCACAATGCCTTGCGATGACGTCATTCTTCCCGTCATTGCAAACGTTTGGCTGCATGCACACGTGACTCAAGGAGTAGATCTAGCTCTTGCGTTCCGCGGAAGCCGGCACTGGAAGGTTCTGCCCATCAGTCGCTGCATGCACAGCTGGACGGGCAGATGATGGCCCTGGGCAGGCAGCAGCTGCCGCCCCTCTGAGCAGCAGAGTTTGCCCTCATGATCTGACGCTATTTAGGGACTCAGCGTGAGTGCCCTACTCCAAGGGCATCAGTCTTATAGGGACACGTGTACAGTTGGCAAAACAAGATACACCCCCGCTAATGGGGGCCAAACAAGGATTCTCTTTGTGCAAATCTTGAAGCACCAGTGTTTTGTCAGAGGGATTTCCAACACCAAGGGGCCCATTAGGATGTTGGGTGGATCGCCACCGCCATGCGGGCGGTGGCGATTCGCCCGACATCCTGGTCCGCCTGCCACCCATTTCCCCCCGCCATATTACCATGGCGGGGGGGACCGCAGCGGACGTAAAGTCCGTCCGCCGCTCTTCCGCCCCGGTAGTCTTGCGACCGGGGCAGAAAAGGTTTAATATGGTGGCGGTGTCGATCAGACACCGCCAGCCATATTTGGATGGGCTAAAATAGATGCCTTTCCGTGGCGGCAAGGCAGGCGGTCTTCACTTCGGTGTCCCCTGCGGGCCCCCGAAGTGAAGGCGAGGTGGGGGTGCACATTTGCATACACAAAGCGGCAGGTGCCTGCCGCTTTGTGTATGCAAATGCATACATGCATTTTTAGCATTGTGGCGGACGGTGCTGAGAGCACCGCCTGCCACAATGTTAGAAATGCAGGATGTGCCTGCCACTGTGGAGGGTGCATCCTAATACCCCCCACTGGACCCCCGCCCTTATGACGGGCGGTCCCAAGTACCGTGAGGATGGCGGGCGGGCAAAGTCCGCCCGCCATCCTAATGAGGGCCCAAAGCTCTTGCCTGCTACGGTAATCTATGATCCTTCATGTAGCAAAGCAGTGTCTACAAGCCATAAACAGTGTAAAATCAATCCAGCTTCAAAGGCCTATTGGCTTAACATAGGCTTTTCACAATCGATAAGTCAGGCTTACTGCCTTTGTCATACCCTTTGACATCATAAACAGATCATACGTATGGCCGCTCAGACGACATTCCCAAAGAATGTGTCAATCTCTAGCGGTTGCCCTGGTTGGTGATTGTACCCAACTCAGGCCTCGTGTGTTGCACAAGACAATCGCCAGGCATAGGGCCATACGGGTAAACATATGTGCAGAGTTACACATTGAATACCCAATACACACCCCTCCCACGAGGGCCTGGCAAGAAGCATCACAATGAAAGCCATCTATCCCCAGGGGTCGCCAGACGGGTGAACCATCACCACAATCCTTACCAACTACGGTAATCTGGGAGAGTCCAGGTAAGAAAAGGCCTGCCGATAAACGTTAAAAGATTGCAATACCATTCTACATATAAAGGCATGTTGGCTTCCTTATATGCTTGACACGATAAAAGGTCAGTCCTACTACCTTTGTCATAACTTTTCATAATGAACAGAACAGACCTATCATAACAGACATAACTTTTCCCAATTAACCAATCAGGCTCGTGCCTTTATCATTAGGTTGTCACCGGAACCAATCAGGCCCATGGCCTTCATCATTAGGTTGTCCCCAGAACCAATCAGACCTCTGTATTGCTCACAAGCGTTCATACCGTCATAAGATTATAAACATGTAAAAAATACAGAAGGCAAAACAATGTATACCCCTCCTATGAGAGTTAAGAAGTGAACATACCTACATCCAGGAGTGATCAGAGGGGCGTGGCCTACGCCAAAGCCCAGGCCTACTACAGTAATCTGTGAGATCACAAGTTGTACAATACGCGTCTACAGGCTTTAACGCGGTGCAATAAAGAGCCCCCTTTACAGGCCTACTCTACTGAGCACAAGTTGGCCCAGAGGGCGAGCATCAGGTATACAGCAAAATAATTACAAATATGTACAAAATACAGTTAGCAAAACAATGTACTCTCCCTACTTGGGGGTGTAACATGGATTCTCACAAGGCAATTCTTCTAGCCTCAGGGTTTGTCAGAGGGCTATATTTATGTATTTATTTATTTATTTATTTATTTATTTATTTATGTATTTAAATGCACCAAACCCTTGCCTACAATGCTAATCTTCCAGATTCCATGATACAAAATACCTGTCTAACACAGTGTAAGACCAGCCCATCAATAAAGAGAAGCTGTAATTTCCAGAAGGGGGAAGGATGAGTTTAAGAAAAGGGCCAGGATGAACGTGTCTAAAAGCAGTTCAATAACAAGCATTGGCAAAGCCAATAGGACTTTCTTGATTTTCTAAGAGGATAAAACATGTGTTGCAGATGCTGTGCAGTATGGACAAAGAAGGCTTGATGCCGTATTTGAGCACAGACATCCCCATGCATGCTTCTCCCACACACAAACATGCATGCTTCTCCCACACACAACTATGCATGCTTCTCCCACACACAACCATGCATGTTTCTCCCACACACAAACATGCATGCTTCTCTCACAAACAACCATGCATGCTTCTCTCACACACAACCATGGACGCTTCTCCCACACACAACCATGGACGCTTCTCCCACACACAACCATGGATGCTTCTCCCACACACAACCATGGACGCTTCTCCCACACACAACCATGCACGCTTCTCCCAAACACATCCATGCATGCTTCTCCCACAGACAACCATGCATGATTCTCCCACACACAACCATGCATGCTTCTCCCACACACAACCATGCATGCTTCTCCCACACACAACCATGCACACTTCTCCCACACACATCCATGGACGCTTCTCCCACACACAACCATGGACGCTTCTCCCACACACAACCATGGATGCTTCTCCCACACACAACCATGGACGCTTCTCCCACACACAACCATGGACGCTTCTCCCACACACAACCATGCACGCTTCTCCCACACACAACCATGGACGCTTCTCCCAAACACAACCATGCACACTTCTCCCACACACAACCATGCACACTTTTCCCAAACACATCCATGCACGCTTCTCCCACACACAACCATGCATGCTTCTCCCACACACAACCATGCACGCTTCTCCCACACACAACCATGCACGCTTCTCCCACACACAACCATGGACGCTTCTCCCACACACAACCATGCACGCTTCTCCCAAACACATCGATGCATGCTTCTCCCACAGACAACCATGCATGATTCTCCCACACACAACCATGCACGCTTCTCCCACACACAACCATGCACGCTTCTCCCACACACAACCATGCACGCTTCTCCCACACACAACCATGGACGCTTCTCTCACACACAACCATGCACACTTCTCCCACACACAACCATGCACACTTCTCCCAAACACATCCATGCACGCTTCTCCCACACACAACCATGGACGCTTCTCCCACACACAACCATGGACGCTTCTCCCAAACACAACCATGCACACTTCTCCCACACACAACCATGCACACTTTTCCCAAACACATCCATGCACGCTTCTCCCACACACAACCATGCATGCTTCTCCCACACACAACCATGCACACTTCTCCCACACACAACCATGCACGCTTCTCCCACACACAACCATGGACGCTTCTCCCAAACACAACCATGCACACTTCTCCCACACACAACCATGCACACTTCTCCCAAACACATCCATGCACGCTTCTCCCACACACAACCATGGACGCTTCTCCCACACACAACCATGCACACTTCTCCCACACACAACCATGCACACTTTTCCCAAACACATCCATGCACGCTTCTCCCACACACAACCATGGATGCTTCTCCCACACACAACCATGCACACTTCTCCCACCATGCACTCTTCTCCCACACACAACCATGGACGCTTCTCCCACACACAACCATGGACGCTTCTCCCACACACATCCATGCATGCTTCTCCCACACACATCCATGCATGCTTCTCCCACACACAACCATGCACGCTTCTCCCACACACAACCATGCACGCTTCTCCCACACACAACCATGGACGCTTCTCCCACACACAACCATGCACACTTCTCCCACACACAACCATGTACACTTCTCCCAAACACATCCATGCATGCTTCTCCCACACACAACCATGGATGCTTCTCCCACACAAATCCATGGACGCTTCTCCCACACACAACCATGGACGCTTCTCCCACACACATCCATGCATGCTTCTCCCACACACAACCATGGACGCTTCTCCCACACACAACCATGGACGCTTCTCCCACACACAACCAAGCATGCTTCTCCCACACACAACCATGGACGCTTCTCCCACACACAACCATGCACACTTCTCCCTAACACATCCATGCATGCTTCTCCCACACACAACCATGCATGCTTCTCCCACACACAACCATGGACGCTTCTCCCACACACAACCATGGACGCTTCTCCCACACACAACCATACACGCTTCTCCCACACACAACCATGCACACTTCTCCCAAACACATCCATGCATGCTTCTCCCACACACAACCATGCACACTTCTCCCACACAAACCATGCATGCTTCTCCCACACAAACCATGCATGCTTCTCCCACACGCAACCATACATGCTTCTCCCACACACTACCATGGACGCTTCTCCCACACACAACCATGCACACTTCTCCCAAACACATCCATGCATGCATCTCCCGCACACAATCATGCACGCTTCTCCCACACAAACCATGCATGCTTCTCCCACACAAACCATGCATGCTTCTCCCACATACAACTATACATGCTTATCCCACACACAACCATGGACGCTTCTCCCACACACAACCATGTACGCTTCTCCCACACACAACCATGCACGCTTCTCCCAAACACCACCATGCATGCTTCTCCCACACACAACCATGCACGCTTCTCCCACACACAACCATGCATGCTTCTCCCACACACAACCATGGATGCTTCTCCCACACACAACCATGCACACTTCTCCCAAACACATCCATGCATGCTTCACCCACACACAACCATGCACACTTCTCCCACACAAACCATGCATGCTTCTCCCACACACAACTATACATGCTTATCCCACACACAAACATGAATGCTTCCCCTACACACAACCATGCACACTTCTCCCAAACACATCCATGCATGCTTCTCCCAAACACATCCATGCATGCTTCTCCCGCACACAACCATGCATGCTTGTCCCGCAGACAACCATGCATGCTTCCCCCACACACAACCATGCATGGTTCTCCCAAACACAACCATGCATACTTCTCCCACACACAACCATCCATGCTTCTCCCACACACAACCAGGCACACTTCTCCCAAACACATCCATGCATGCTTCTCCCAAACACATCCATGCATGCTTCTCCCACACACAACCATGCACACTTCTCCCAAACACATCCATGCATGCTTCTCCCAAACACATGCATGCTTCTCCCGCACACAACCATGCATGCTTCTCCCACAGACAACCATGCATGCTTCTCCCGCAGACAACCATGCATGCTTCCCCCACACACAACCATGCATGCTTCTCCCAAACACAACCATGCATACTTCTCCCACACACAACCATCCATGCTTCTCCCACACACAACCAGGCACGCTTCTCCCACACACAACCATGCACGCTTCTCCCACAGACAACCATGCATGCTTCTCCCACACACAACCATGCACGCTTCTCCCACACACAGCCATGCACGCTTCTCCCACACAAACCATGCATGCTTCTCCCACACACAACCATGCACGCTTCTCCCACACACAACCATGCATGCTACTCCCACACACAACCAAGCACGCTTCTCCCACACACAACCATGCACGCTTCTCCCACAGACAACCATGCATGCTTCTCCCACACACAACCATGCACGCTTCTCCCACACACAACCATGCACGCTTCTCCCACACAAACCATGCATGCTTCTCCCACACACAACCATGCACGCTTCTCCCACAGGCAACCATGCATGCTTCTCCCACACTCAACCATGCACGCTTCTCCCACAGACAACCATGCACGCTTCTCCCACACAAACCATGCATGCTTCTCCCACACACAACCATGCATGCTTCTCCCACAGACAACCATGCATGCTTCTCCCGCAGACAACCATGCATGCTTCCCCTACACACAACCATGCATGCTTCTCCCACACACAACAATGCACACTTCTCCCACACACAACCATGCATGCTTCTCCCACACACAACCAAGCACGCTTCTCCCACACACAACCATGCACGCTTCTCCCACCGACAACCATGCATGCTTCTCCCACACACAACCATGCACGCTTTTCCCACACACAACCATGCATGTTTCTCCCACACAAACCATGCATGCTTCTCCCACACACAACCATGCACGCTTCTCCCACAGACAACCATGCACGCTTCTCCCACACACAACCATGCACGCTTCTCCCACACACAACCGTGCACGATTCTCCCACACACAACCATGCACCCTTCTTCCACAGACAACCATGCATGCTTCTCCCACAGACAACCATGCACGCTTCTCCCACACACAACCATGTATGCTTCTCCCACACACAACCATTGACGCTTCTCCCACACACAACCATGGACGCTTCTCCCACACACAACCATGGACGCTTCTCCCACACACAACCATGCACGCTTCTCCCAAACACATCCATGCATGCTTCTCCCACAGACAACCATGCATGATTCTCCCACACACAACCATGCATGCTTCTCCCACACACAACCATGCATGCTTCTCCCACACACAACCATGGATGCTTCTCCCACACACAACCATGGATGCTTCTCCCACACACAACCATGCATGCTTCTCCCACACACAACCATGGATGCTTCTCCCACACACAACCAAGCATGCTTCTCCCACACACAACCATGCACGCTTCTCCCACAGACAACCATGCATGCTTCTCCCACACACAACCATGCACGCTTCTCCCACAGACAACCATGCACGCTTCTCCCACACACAACCATGCACGCTTCTCCCACACACAACCATGCACGATTCTCCCACACACAACCATGCACCCTTCTTCCACAGACAACCATGCATGCTTCTCCCACAGACAACCATGCACGCTTCTCCCACACACAACCATGGATGCTTCTCCCACACACAACCATGGACGCTTCTCCCACACACAACCATGGACGCTTCTCCCACACACAACCATGGACGCTTCTCCCACACACAACCATGCACGCTTCTCCCAAACACATCCATGCATGCTTCTCCCACAGACAACCATGCATGATTCTCCCACACACAACCATGCATGCTTCTCCCACACACAACCATGCATGCTTCTCCCACACACAACCATGGATGCTTCTCCCACACACAACCATGGATGCTTCTCCCACACACAACCATGGATGCTTCTCCCACACACAACCATGCATGCTTCTCCCACACACAACCATGCATGATTCTCCCACAGACAACCATGCATGATTCTCCCACACACAACCATGCACGCTTCTCCCAAACACATCCATGCATGCTTCTCCCACAGACAAGCATGCATGATTCTCCCACACACAACCATGCATGCTTCTCCCACACACAACCATGCATGCTTCTCCCACACACAACCATGGATGCTTCTCCCACACACAACCATGGATGCTTCTCCCACACACAACCATGCATGCTTCTCCCACACACAACCATGGATGCTTCTCCCACACACAACCATGCATGCTTTTCCCACACACAACCATGCACGCTTCTCCCACACACAACCATGCACACTTCTCCCACACACAACCATGCATGCTTCTCCCACACACAACCATGCATGCTTCTCCCAAACACAACCATGCACGCTTCTCCCAAACACAACCATGCATGATTCTCCCACACACAACCATGCACGCTTCTCCCACACACAACCATTGATGCTTCTCCCAAACACAACCATGCATGCTTCTCCCACACACAACCATACATGCTTCTTCCACACACAACCATGCATGCTTCTTCCACACACAACCATGCACGCTTCTCCCACACACAACCATGCATGCTTCTCCCACACACAACCATGGACGCTTCTCCCACACACAACCATGGACGCTTCTCCCACACACAACCATGGACGCTTCTCCCACACACAACCATGCACGCTTCTCCCAAACACATCCATGCACGCTTCTCCCACACACAACCATGGACGCTTCTCCCACACACAACCATGCACGCTTCTCCCAAACACATCCATGCATGCTTCTCCCACAGACAACCATGCATGATTCTCCCACACACAACCATGCATGCTTCTCCCACACACAACCATGCATGCTTCTCCCACACACAACCATGGATGCTTCTCCCACACACAACCATGGATGCTTCTCCCACACACAACCATGGATGCTTCTCCCACACACAACCATGGATGCTTCTCCCACACACAACCATGCATGCTTCTCCCACACACAACCATGCATGATTCTCCCACAGACAACCATGCATGATTCTCCCACACACAACCATGCACGCTTCTCCCAAACACATCCATGCACGCTTCTCCCACAGACAACCATGCATGATTCTCCCACACACAACCATGCATGCTTCTCCCACACACAACCATGCATGCTTCTCCCACACACAACCATGGATGCTTCTCCCACACACAACCATGGATGCTTCTCCCACACACAACCATGCATGCTTCTCCCACACACAACCATGGATGCTTCTCCCACACACAACCATGCATGCTTTTCCCACAAACAACCATGCACGCTTCTCCCACACACAACCATGCACGCTTCTCCCACACACAACCATGCATGCTTCTCCCAAACACAACCATGTACGCTTCTCCCAAACACAACCATGCATGCTTCTCCCACACACAACCATGCACGCTTCTCCCACACACAACCATTGATGCTTCTCCCAAACACAACCATGCATGCTTCTCCCACACACAACCATGCATGCTTCTTCCACACACAACCATGCATGCTTCTTCCACACACAACCATGCACGCTTCTCCCACACACAACCATGCATGCTTCTTCCACACACAACCATGCACGCTTCTCCCACACACAACCATTGATGCTTCTCCCAAACACAACCATGCATGCTTCTCCCACACACAACCATGCATGCTTCTTCCACACACAACCATGCATGCTTCTTCCACACACAACCATGCACGCTTCTCCCACACACAACCATGCATGCAAGCACCTACAGCACGACGCACCACTAGTTTGTTGTTGTTACTTACAGATCCAAGATGGGGTATACCTGTCTTGGAGCATTAGATAAAAATAGGTTTCATGTACATAAAAGTGCATGTTTAAACTCTGCATCAAAGTGCATGAATGGGAAGGGACCGGCAGAAGAGTGGGTGGGGAAGACAGATTGGGAAGTGGGGGAGCAGCGCAGGAGCTAGAGGGGAAACAATTTAAGAGCAGCAACTGGGTAAACGCCACAAGTCAGGGAGAGTGAGTGAGTGAGTGAGTGGGTTAGTGAGTGAGTGAGTGAGTGAGTGGGTTAGTGAGTGGGTGAGTGAGTGAGTGAGTGAGTGAATGAGTGAGTGAGTGAGTGAGTGTCTCCAATCACTTTCCAAGGGAAAAGAGGAGTCTCTGCCACGACTTTACTTCTAGAACTTTGATTGACTGTTATAGTGATTATATAGAGTGATGTAAATTGATTGACAGTGATCACCTTCTAACAAAGCATTGTTCCAGTTCATGTTTGTAATATGTGTACAAGTGCCCCTCCGCGTGCAGTTGTCCCTAACTTAACAAAATACCACAGAGGTTCTCTTTGCTGATGGTCTGTGTCCTGGGTATTTAAGGGTGTTCCCTAAAGATGTTTCTTGTTCTTCTGAATGCAGGACGCGGAGATTCTGAACACAGCCATCCTAACGGGGCGGACGGTGTCCGTGCCGGTCAAAGTAGTGTCCATCGAGGAGAACGGCTCTGTGGTGGACATCTCGGAGTCGGTGGAGTGCAGATCTTCCCATGAAGACGTTGTGAAGGTAGGAACTGTGCTGCTTTTGGACTACAATCTCTTCTCATGTGTGAACTTAGACACTCTAGTTAGGACCATGAGTTTGCCACCTGGAGCCCCCTCTTCCCTGCCCAGCCAACCTCTCCCCTCAGCCCCATCACAGTTGACCATGACATATTGTGTATGAGTCTGAGAGTTGTGTCTGTGCCAGCCAGTGCAAACATTCAAACACACACAAACAGTACACGAGCTAGCAAAGCCCTACAGATGGATCACTCACAGGTCTTGAAGCGATGCAGCACCTACAAGGAGTTGCCATACCTACATCAACAGGACCTTCATCCTGGACCTACAGTCTCTACAATGCCAAGGTTAGCAGAAGTGACATCACACTCCCTTCAATCCCAGCAACATCACAGGAAGTGACAACTTTGACCCTTGATCCCTGGAAGTGATGCCACAAGTCATTGATTCTGATATCACAATAACTGCATCACTGAAGCCGAGTGTGTGCCTCAGAAAGAAACTGTATGAACCATCAGAAGAAGGTACAAGAAAAGAGACTTTAAAAGCAATATTAGTCAAGTCCCTCTGTTTTACTTCAGACGGGTCATCTGTTGAGCATGAATTGCATTATTGGCTTGGATTACTCGTTATTTTCGGTTACTCGTGTTTTGTAATCACTTGTAAAGCACTATCACGTGTGTGAAGCACAAACGCGGCAGTTTTATTCAAACACATAATTTTTCATGTATTCACAATAATGAAATACAGATACAAGTCGAAAATGTTTGAAATGGATTTCACTTTATGATGTATTGCAAATTGCGTGCATTGCATTGCTGAATGTATTTATTTTATAGTACTGGAGGTATAATGTCCCAGTGGGAGGACAGAGAGTGGACACTGCTCCCATTAGGGTTCTGTTGACCCTCTGCTCTCGACCCTGGTTTTGCCATCTCTGAACCCAGTGGTTGTAAATACAGTGCCAAGGGTCAAAGGGGCAAGCCAGGAGTAACACGTGCTACTCATGAAGGCCCCATACATGGCATCCGTGGCACTCTCGCCGGACACCTGGGTCTTGGGAAGTCCTTGTGTCAAAAGTGCTCCCGGGCAAGGTGTCTGGTAGCAGCTGAGCTGGGCTCTGGCAAATTGAGACCCAAAACGTCATCAGTGTGGGATTATGTCTGATCGAATCCTTCAAAGTAAGAGCACAGTTCACTGTCCTACCTGGCTTCAGTTCGAAGCGCTCCGGCTCTGTGCGCTACTGTTTAGGGCCTGATTCTGATGCGGTTAGGAAAGCATTCCCACCTAGGGCCTGATTCTGATGCTGTTAATAGGGCCTCCTAATGGCATTAGCTCCTTCCAAATCGGATCGGGAACGTGTCTTCCCAACCCAGGGCCCAATTATGATGCGGTTAGGAACATGTGCTCCCATTGAAGTCAATGGGAGTCCAACCAAATCATATCTGGAAGCATCCGGATGCATCGTACTCCGTCGGTCGGAATCTCCCGATCCGAGTGGGTCGGAAACCATTTCCAAACCGATTTGATCGGGAAGCTTTCTAACCCGCATCAGAATCAGGCCCCTAGTGTCAGTGTCAGTTTATTGTTTAGTTAATAAAAACCATAACAATTTACACACATACAGTATTAACCGTTAATATTGCATGTGTGTACTTTGTTATGGTTTATATTAACGAAACAATAAACTGACATTGCCATTGATTATTTAGTGAGATAGAAACACATGCTGCAGCAGACTCTAATGAGGCAATCAACACAACTATTCTCACGCAGAGGAATTTGTGAGGCCACCAGCAGTCGTGTTTGCCTGTACACCTTTAAAGGGTGTTGTGAAGCTGGGATTCAAGTCATGGGATATTGTAAACTCTTCTACTGTTTCTTTCATCCCTTTTATGATTAAATTAAGAAGTGGTCTTTATGTATTTCTTTGCTTCCTTAAATATTGTATTCTTATTAAGTTAATTTAAGTGAAATGGTGTAGGAGTGAACATCTAATGGAATGTTCTAAAACCAGCATCATTAAGAATGCAATATAGCCTCACTGACTCACTGTGTCCCTCTGCACATACCTAACTAGTACTTACTGGATGAAAGGTCCCAATAGAAAGACATCCTGAATGGATTGTACTACTAAATATTGAATAAAAGTAGTAATCTGGAAAAAATGTGTTGACCATAATACAGAGTACCAAAATATTGTGAACCGTCCACTTTTAATTAACATAACAGAAAAATTGATTATAACATTATGGCTGAAAAAAAATAATTACAATAATTTTGAGTTTTAGATTAAAATTGGCAAAATTTCGAACATCAAAATACAAATAAAAATTATAACAATATATTTTAATATATTACAAATATTTAACTTAAATTATGTTTAAGGTTTTAAAAATGTATAAAAATAAAAATTAATTTAACTTTTAATTATTATTTACATTTTTATCTTGAATTGCAAATGATCAGAAACTTGTTAACTATACAATTCTACAAATATTTCTGTGAACACCTATTTATCTCAATGTACAATAAAATTATCTATATTACAAAAATACATTCTTTTTATGATGTTAAAAAATATTAAGACTGTTTAGAAAGCTATAAAATATGAAAAATCGTTTCATGCTTACAAAATTAACCAATACATTTACATTCATAGCTTAAGGTAACAAAACTTAAAAATGTAAAAAATATAAAAAATAATTAAAAACATGACTAAAACAAGAATAGCAAAATGTAAACTCAAAAAACAGCAACAAAATCCAAATTAGCCATAATACAAAATGTAATACATAACCATTAAATAAAATGCTAAAAATATATACAAAAAATAAACTTCAATTTTCTGAACTACATGTAGTACTCTAACTCCAATACAACTAACATATGGGGAAATACATATAATGGAGAGTGGGGTACAGTTGACAATTACAAATCCAAACTAAGCAACATTGAGGAAAGTGTTGGGCTTTGGAGGTTCAGCCTCAACCACTCCAACTTTTACAACATTTTGCTCAGTATTAAACTTTTGAATGGTCATATTTACTATTCCCATTGTAAGGTTAACAAAAATAGGGGAAAGTATTAGACTTCGGAAACACCAAATTTACTATTCACAACATTGAAAAAAAAACAAATCCAGGATAAAAAATATGTTTAAAGAATAACATTACAAAATAACTATTACAATAATCATCGATTATGATAATTCTTATACAAAAGCAAACCAATATTAAGTAACAGAAAATACATATTAAACGTATATTATTATTGTAGATATCAAAATAGTTGATATTTACAATATTTATAAAATACATATTTTCATCAAAAAATAAACTAAATCTTGCCATTTCTGTTTTAAAATTATTAAACAAAAAAGGCATTTAGAAAAAGATATAAAGAGTTCTAAAGTTAATTTAAAAATTAAAACATAAATATTTTTCAAAGGAAAATGAAGCATTGACAAAATTATTACAGAACAAAAATAAAAATCATATAATGTAATAAAACATTTAGCAAATGACTATAATGGAAATATTATAAAAAATATATAAATAATATTTAAATATTCATATATTCATACATTTACCGTCAAAACCACTATCAAACCCAACAACATAAAAAAGCCAGTTTGAATGTTTATATAATATTGATAAATTCAAACATTTTATAAATGGGTTGCAAAATTTATATATCTTCTTAAAAATAAATTCAAAATTATTTTAAAATACTGCCCACCCATTACCCAATTAAAATGCAACAACTCAGATAAATGTATTTAACAAAATAAATTATATAATTTCCAAAAATTAAAATGTTCTCTTATTACATTTAAAACCTGAAAAACCTTAAACTAACACATTTTAAAATATAAAATGTTTAAAATGTATGAAAATATCACCTAATTAAAATATTTTAAAATATAAACACAACATATATTTCAATACATTTCAATAAAACCACACTGAAAAAAACACTTAAAATTATGAAAATCTAAAAATAGTAAATAAAACTATGATATTGAACTTAACAATTTTTAAAGTTCTATATTTATTTTTTAACAAACCAATTATACATTTGAAACCAATATTCATATCCTCAATTTACTGGTGGTTGTGAGGCTGCTTGAGTTGTGGGTAGAAATGCATACTTTCACGTAATTGTGCTGAAATTTCACATAATTACACAAAAGAAAATGATCCAAATGTTGCACACCCTTAATCACAATTGAATCAGTGCACTGGTCAATGTGCATCTCCATTCTTCGGAGTCTCGGTCCCTATCATACCTGCTTGCACAAGGTGAGGAAAATCGCTTTCAAAACTGTCGGACAAGGGCTGGTCTTCTGTCTGTTCAGCTGTTTTTTTTTACCACAACAGATTCTACGTTGAAGTTAAAGCTATGCTCTTCCTGTGGTAATTTGTGACTCACCAACTGTGTCCTGGGTGAGTTGTGGGTGTTTCTTAGAACCTAGACAAAACTCATGGGCCTTCATGTGGATTTAAACGTGTGTCAATAATGCTCCTGAAGAAACTAGTTACTAAAGTTGTAGTCACGCTTACCAAAACAACTAAACACGAGAGAGAGACAGTGCATGCCTTCAAGCTTTCCAGATGTACCATGGAATATAATGTGTAATCCTCCCACTCTGGATCTAAACACATATTTGCACAGTTGCTCCACTTCTTGCTTGTCTCAATCTGGAGAATGTCCTTGTTTTCTAGAAAAGGTAAATATGAAGACGAAAGAAGTTGTAAAGAAAGGAGAGAGCTTACAAAAAACTTCAATGAGCATAAAAGCGAGGGTCCACTCTCTGGTAATAACAAACTATTGACCTAGTTCAAAGCTTGCGTATTCCAACAAAATACAGGAACGCGGAGAACAAAACCGCTTACATCACAACCTCCAATTGAGGCCCTAGCTTCCGAGAGCAACTTGTGGTTCTCTAGATACCTTCAGAGATTAGCCACTCATCCACCGTAGACAATACCCGTAAGTCTGCCTCAGTTCTCCCTATCACCCTTCCACTTATGACTCTATGGACCATGCTACACTGTGTTCCCAGATAGAGAGTGGGCTGGTGTTTCTGGGAGGTTTTTCCACTGGTCCTGTTCCATCGTCCTCGACAACAGCCAACAAGACTCTATCGGATCTACCGAACTCTCCATGCATGAGGTGTAATCTTGCCGCAGTGGTCTTCTCTCTTACAGCGGACGTGCAGGTGCATTTTCAGACGGATGCTGACCAGACAAAAATCCACATTGTACAACTTGTCTTGAATTTATCTCAGACTTTTTATCTAAGAAATCCAACACATCTCTCAGATTTCTTTCTCATTTCCAGGGGGAGACCTTCTCTGCCCCAATCCCACAGTCTTTTCTTAAAGATACAAGGGAGGCCCCCATGCAGCTGCTCATAACCTTAACTAAATCGACCCATGTTAGAGGTAATGTATGTGAATTCCCCAAACTTCTAAGTCTACACCTCTGAGTAGGAGTGTAAGTGCTGGTGTAGAGTTATAAATATTCTTTGTGAACCCGGCACATGCCTTATTCAGGACTATATTGAGGTGAACTATCCACACATCAAGGAAACACTGTCTGAGACCAAACTCTTGCCTTGTCAGTTACTCTTATTGCATTAAAACATCAAATCTTTATTGATAACTACCAAAAGTATAAACACAGAAGGGTTGTGAGCCAGCGGTACGTGGTATTGAAGAACAGCAACCTGTCCTCCCTCCAGACATTGGCGCACTCTATAAAACAGTATATACTTTGACATTTTTTCAAATCTAATGTGCAATAATTTGGGGTGTTGAAGATGAGCTGTAAATTGAGTGGAATTACTATTCAGTTCGCCCCTAATCCAAGGGGCTGGGTGAGCTGGAATGGCCACCGAGGCAAGGGACAGGCTTTCGAGAACATTCTGTTCCTGCCTGGCTTTAAAAATGCTGCTGCTGTGAATCATATACATAATTACTATTATTATTAGGGCAAAGTTCCCTGTACACTGCACAGAACTGATATGAAATGCCATGAGCTGTATTTATATGGTGGAGTGGAGTTTCACTGCCTTTGCAGTGTCATAGCAACCCACCATGGCATTTGTTCAGCATTTATGAAGTCTGAATGCAAGGTACGTTTGCAAGATTGCTTCACAAGTCATGGATTACAGAGCTGACCAGAACTAGCTAATTGCAATGGTTTTACAGTTTTCATTCGAAACTGTATTTGTAGTTTAACTGTATTTTTAAGTACAATTTAGAGGTTCTTTTCAACATATGTTTACTGATCCCAATTATAACTTTCCTTCAACTGTAGTCTGTTCAGAGACATGCAGAGGGACAGAAAGAGAGGACACTTAATTAGTACGCATGTCACGTGGTCCTATTCGACCATTGAGGGTTTCTGGTGACATCATAAACGATGAGCATTATAAAGTGGGACAGCTGTGAGTCACTGCATAGATTATTCCACATTTCACCTTACATGGCGGTCGCCATACTGACACGTTTCGGCTTATAGCCTCAAAGCATTACATGAATCAGGTCCTTCTTCTACCATTTTCATGAACTGCCACAATACCGAGGACCAGGGAGAGTGGGATTCTGGGAGTGTGAATCTCAGATTTCCCAAAGAAAAAATTGGTAGGCAATAGGTTGGGGGTGGGAGAGGTGAGATGGCCAAGGTTGGGGTTTAACTGTTCTCATGAGGAGATTGGTCAGTGTTGATTTGTATTAAGTGGGCCTCTGTATACAGTGCACAGTGGGAGCTAATTATGAGTTGGAATGCTACCTTGAGTTGGACTCAGCGCTGTACACAACACAAGATTGGCAGGGCACTCTGGCTACTGCGTACCAGCCTCTTCGATGATCGTTCACATGAAGATGAGGACCTTAACAAAACTCCACAGTGAGTATTTGTTGGAGCGCTGGGGGCTATGGTTCTGATCAACAATTTGCTCATTTTTTTTTCATGGCTTGAGTGCCATTCAGCTATTCCTCAAAGAGCTCGTCGGATGATGCCGAAACTTTAATCACCTTCAAAGGAGTCGAGAATTTGGAATAAGACTGTGACAGTGCAAAGCGAGGATTTCTGATCTTTACCACGTCACTGACTTGTACCATTGTTCTCCTTACAGCCTTGCAAATGTCAAATTTAGCCTTCCTTTCAGACATTTTCTCTAGTTCTCTCACTTTTTTCTTTATCGTTCGAAACTAGGCTTGGGTGTGAAATTTCGGTCCGCTCGTGAAGTTTGCAGAATTTTTTCCTCTCTGCACTCTGCGTAGAACGCGGAGTTCTGAAAAACTCAGCAGAGCAGAGTTTTTCCTTGCTTGCCAATGTTAGCTTCATGAGCTCAAGCAAGGGAAATCTTACTCCAGATCACCTCCCGGCAGGATTTCTCAATGTGGGCAGTTGCAGATGGTTGATACCAGTCACATTGAGAAACCTTCCGTTCTCATTGAGGAATCTGCTGCTTGAGTAGAACATCTACTCGAGTGACAGAAAAAAGCAGCGCCCTCTTGCGTTGCGCATGGTGCCATTTGCGCTGATTTTACAGCACAAGACAAACACCTGACGCTAAAAATCAGAGCAACATAATGCACTCTTCCGCTTGCGGAACTTCACCTAGCGCTGTAGAGCTTTTTCGTCACTTCACAGAATTCTGGGTAGTGGAGCTCTGCAAACTCTGCCCAAGCCTATTCCACACTTTTACCATCTCCTGTTTTACCATTAACACACAAAGGACAAATCAACATGTTGGCTCTTCTCTTGCAAAATAATCCAAAAATGATTATCCCTGTTGTCGTGTGAGGTGTCATTCTGTAATTTTTCACTTTACACAGAAGTTTCTTCTTCCAACACAAATTGCTCATCAAAGCTCTTTGTATAGTTTCTTACAATATCCTGTTGAGCCTCTCCACCATGACATTTGTTTCAGGATGGTATAGTGAAGATTTCTTAGGTTTCATTTCCCTGTCCACAAGAAACCTCTCCATCTCCCAGGTCACAAACTGTGCTCAGTTGTCTGTTAAATGGTGAAGGGCAAACCCTCTCTTTCGAAAACGTGTTCAAGAAAATTGATCACATCACCTGTTTCCACTGAACTAGTGATTTCCACCTTTGGCCACCTTGAGTACATGTCAGTCAACAACATCCTTTTCAAATCTTGTGATCCTAATAGGACCCAAGAAGTCCATGGCAACATCCTCCCATGGTTCTTTTTGAATTTTCCTCTAACCCATTGGCTGCACTCTAAATTTGAGAGTCTTGTCAGCATTTTCACATCCCATACACTAACAGATCTCTCAACTTCAATGTCCATCTTGGGCCACCAGTACATTTGTCTGAGCCATTCTTTTGTTTTCAAAATTCCAGTATGACTATGATCTCCAAGACAGACTAAATCTTTGTTTAAAGATGTTGGTGGGATTAACCTGGTTCTCCTCACTATCAGTTCACCTTGAACAGCTAATTCATCCTTGACCCTCCAAAAGCCACACAATTGGTCTTGATCTTTATCTTGTCCACCCAACCGTTTTTGAATCTTTTCACAACTTGTTGCATTGCATTATCTTTTCTGCTTCTTTACATGTGAACAGAATACACTTCCACCTCTCTACTTCCATCACAGATTCTGCCTCTTTACATGTGAACAGAACACACTTCCACCTCTCTACCTCCATCACAGATTCTGCCTCTTTACTTGTGAACAGAACACACTTCCACCTCTCTACCTCCATCACAGATTCTGCCTCTTTACATGTGAACAGAACACACTTCCACCTCTCTACCTCCATCACAGATTCTGCCTCTTTACATGTGAACAGAACACACTTCCACATCTCTACCTCATCACAGATTCTGCCTCTTTACATGTGAACTGAACACACTTCCACCTCTCCACTTCCTCCACTGCCTCTGCCGCTTTACAAGTGAACAGAACACAACACTTTTACCTTTCTACTGCTTCCACTGCTTCAGCCTCTCTACAGGTGCACAGAACACAGCATGTTCACCTCCCTGCTTCCACCACCGCTTCAGCCTCTCTGCATGTGCACTGAACACACCGCTTCAGCTTCTCTAAAAGTGCACAGAACACACCGTTATGGCCTCTTTCCATGTGAACAGAACACACTTCACCTCTCTACTACCTCTGCCCTTCTGCCCCTCTCCAAGTGAACAGAACACCACAAATTCTACCTCTCTACTTCCAACACCACTTCTGCCTCTCTACAAGTGCACAAAGCACATCACTTCCAAATCTCCACTTTCTCCACTGCTTTCGCCTCTCTTCAAATGAACAGAACACAACACTTTCACTTTCCTACTTCCTCTACCTCTACTACCTCTCTACAAGTGAACAGAAAGCAACACTTCCACCTTTCTACATCCTCCACCGTACAGAATAAAAACTATTTAGTGTGACGTGGCCCCGCACAGTGATCATAGTGCAGGTTGTGTGCGACAGAACCCGGCAGAATGATCACAGTGCAGGCGGCGTGAAACAGACACTCTGCACGCATAGATTATCCATCTAGCCAACATCACGCTCTCATAACATCAATGCTAACGAGACACCACTTACTGTCTTCCTTCCAGACAAGACGCTCAGTCCCCAGATCCAGTTCAATGAGTGCATGACTGAAATCACGCACTGGGAGATCACCACGTGTCTTAAGTTGAACACCAACAAGACCGAAATTGTGATCTATGGGAAGAGCACATCAGTGTGGGACTCCTCCTGGTGGACAACTGAGCTAGGACCAACACTCACCCCACCCCTCCCACCATGAAACTAGAACCAACACTCACCCCACGACCCACACCATGAAACTAGAACCAAGGCTCACCCCACCAACCACACCATGAAACTAAAACCAACACTCACCCCACCACCCACACCATGAAACTAGAACCAAGGCTCACCCCACCAACCACACCATGAAACTAGGACCAACGCTCACCCCACCACCCACACCATGAAACTAGGACCAACACTCACCCCACGACCCACACCATGAAACTAGAACCAACACTCACCCCATGACCCACACCATGAAACTAGAACCAAGGCTCACCCCACCAACCACACCATGAAACTAAAACCAACACTCACCCCACCGCCCACACCATGAAACTAGAACCAACACTCACCCCACGACCCACACCATGAAACTAGAACCAAGGCTCACCCCACCAACCACACCATGAAACTAAAACCAACACTCACCCCACCACCCACACCATGAAACTAGAACCAAGGCTCACCCCACCAACCACACCATGAAACTAGGACCAACGCTCACCCCACCACCCACACCATGAAACTAGGACCAACACTCACCCCACGACCCACACCATGAAACTAGAACCAACACTCACCCCATGACCCACACCATGAAACTAGAACCAAGGCTCACCCCACCAACCACACCATGAAACTAAAACCAACACTCACCCCACCGCCCACACCATGAAACTAAAACCAACACTCATCCCACCAACCACACCATGAAACTAGGACCAACGCTCACCCCACCGCCCACACCATGAAACTAGAACCAACACTCACCCCACGACCCACACCATGAAACTAGAACCAAGGCTCACCCCACCGCCCACACCATGAAACTAAAACCAACACTCACCCCACCACCCACACCATGAAACTAGAACCAAGGCTCACCCCACCAACCACACCATGAAACTAGGACCAACGCTCACCCCACCGCCCACACCATGAAACTAAAACCAACACTCATCCCACCAACCACACCATGAAACTAGGACCAACGCTCACCCCACCGCCCACACCATGAAACTAGAACCAAGGCTCACCCCACCACCCACACCATGAAACTAGAACCAACGCTCACCCCACCACCCACACCATGAAACTAGAACCAAGGCTCACCCCACCACCCACACCATGAAACTAGAACCAAGGCTCACCCCACCACCTACACCATGAAACTAGAACCAACACTCACCCCACCACCCACACCATGAAACTAGAACCAAGGCTCACCCCACCACCCACGCCATGAAACTAGAACCAACACTCACCCCACCACCCACACCATGAAACTAGAACCAACACTCACCCCACCACCCACACCATGAAACTAGAACCAAGGCTCACCCCACCACCCACGCCATGAAACTAGAACCAAGGCTCACCCCACCGCCCACACCATGAAACTAGAACCAACACTCACCCCACCACCCACGCCATGAAACTAGAACCAACACTCACCCCACCACCCACACCATGAAACTAGAACCAAGGCTCACCCCACCGCCCACACCATGAAACTAGAACCAACACTCACCCCACCACCCACGCCATGAAACTAGAACCAACACTCACCCCACCACCCACACCATGAAACTAGAACCAAGGCTCACCCCACCACCCACACCATGAAACTAGAACCAACGCTCACCCCACCACCCACACCATGAAACTAGAACCAAGGCTCACCCCACCGCCCACACCATGAAACTAGAACCAAGGCTCACCCCACCACCCACACCATGAAACTAGAACCAAGGCTCACCCCACCACCCACACCATGAAACTAGAACCAAGGCTCACCCCACCACCCACACCATGAAACTAGAACCAAGGCTCACCCCACCACCTACACCATGAAACTAGAACCAACACTCACCCCACCACCCACACCATGAAACTAGAACCAAGGCTCACCCCACCACCCACGCCATGAAACTAGAACCAACACTCACCCCACCACCCACGCCATGAAACTAGAACCAAGGCTCACCCCACCACCCACGCCATGAAACTAGAACCAAGGCTCACCCCACCACCCACGCCATGAAACTAGAACCAACACTCACCCCACCACCCACACCATGAAACTAGAACCAAGGCTCACCCCACCACCCACACCATGAAACTAGAACCAACACTCACCCCACCACCCACACCATGAAACTAGAACCAACACTCACCCCACCACCCACACCATGAAACTAGAACCAACACTCACCCCACCACCCACACCATGAAACTAGAACCAACACTCACCCCACCACCCACACCATGAAACTAGAACCAAGGCTCACCCCACCACCCAACCCAATGAAACTAGAACCAAGGCTCACCCCACCACCCACACCATGAAACTAGAACCAAGGCTCACCCCACCACCCACGCCATGAAACTAGAACCAACGCACACCCCACCACCCACGCCATGAAACTAGAACCAACGCTCACCCCACCACCCACACCATGAAACTAGAACCAAGGCTCACCCCACCGCCCACACCATGAAACTAGAACCAAGGCTCACCCCACCACCCACACCATGAAACTAGAACCAAGGCTCACCCCACCACCCACGCCATGAAACTAGAACCAAGGCTCACCCCACCACCCACGCCATGAAACTAGAACCAACGCTCACCCCACCACCCACACCATGAAACTAGAACCGAGGCTCACCCCACCACCCACACCATGAAACTAGAACCAAGGCTCACCCCACCACCCACACCATGAAACTAGAACCAACACTCACCCCACCACCCACACCATGAAACTAGAACCAAGGCTCACCCCACCGCCCACACCATGAAACTAGAACCAACGCTCACCCCACCACCCACGCCATGAAACTAGAACCAACGCACACCCCACCACCCACGCCATGAAACTAGAACCAACGCTCACCCCACCACCCACACCATGAAACTAGAACCAAGGCTCACCCCACCGCCCACACCACGAAACTAGAACCAAGGCTCACCCCACCACCCACACCATGAAACTAGAACCAACACTTACCCCACCACCTTCACCATGAAACTAGAACCAAGGCTCACCCCACCACCCACGCCATGAAACTAGAACCAAGGCTCACCCCACCACCCACGCCATGAAACTAGAACCAACGCTCACCCCACCACCCACACCATGAAACTAGAACCGAGGCTCACCCCACCACCCACACCATGAAACTAGAACCAAGGCTCACCCCACCACCCACACCATGAAACTAGAACCAACACTCACCCCACCACCCACACCATGAAACTAGAACCAACACTCACCCCACCACCCACACCATGAAACTAGAACCAAGGCTCACCCCACCGCCCACACCATGAAACTAGAACCAAGGCTCACCCCACCACCCAACCCAATGAAACTAGAACCAAGGCTCACCGCACCACCCACACCATGAAACTAGAACCAAGGCTCACCCCACCACTCACGCCATGAAACTAGAACCAAGGCTCACCCCACCACCTACACCATGAAACTAGAACCAAGGCTCACCCCACCACCCACACCATGAAACTAGAACCAAGGCTCACCCCACCACTCACGCCATGAAACTAGAACCAAGGCTCACCCCACCACCTACACCATGAAACTAGAACCAAGGCTCACCCCACCACTCACGCCATGAAACTAGAACCAAGGCTCACCCCACCACCCACGCCATGAAACTAGAACCAACGCACACCCCACCACCCACGCCATGAAACTAGAACCAAGGCTCACCCCACCACCCACACCATGAAACTAGAACCAACGCTCACCCCACCACCCACGCCATGAAACTAGAACCAACGCACACCCCACCACCCACGCCATGAAACTAGAACCAACGCTCACCCCACCACCCACGCCATGAAACTAGAACCAACACTCACCCCACCACCCACACCATGAAACTAGAACCAAGGCTCACCCCACCGCCCACACCATGAAACTAGAACCAAGGCTCACCCCACCACCCACACCATGAAACTAGAACCAAGGCTCACCCCACCACCCACGCCATGAAACTAGAACCAAGGCTCACCCCACCACCCACGCCATGAAACTAGAACCAACGCTCACCCCACCACCCACACCATGAAACTAGAACCGAGGCTCACCCCACCACCCACACCATGAAACTAGAACCAAGGCTCACCCCACCACCCACACCATGAAACTAGAACCAAGGCTCACCCCACCGCCCACACCATGAAACTAGAACCAAGGCTCACCCCACCGCCCACACCATGAAACTAGAACCAAGGCTCACCCCACCACCCACACCATGAAACTAGAACCAACACTCACCCCACCACCCACACCATGAAACTAGAACCAAGGCTCACCCCACCGCCCACACCATGAAACTAGAACCAAGGCTCACCCCACCACCCAACCCAATGAAACTAGAACCAAGGCTCACCCCACCACCCACACCATGAAACTAGAACCAAGGCTCACCCCACCACTCACGCCATGAAACTAGAACCAAGGCTCACCCCACCACCTACACCATGAAACTAGAACCAAGGCTCACCCCACCACTCACGCCATGAAACTAGAACCAAGGGTCACCCCACCACCCACGCCATGAAACTAGAACCAATGCACACCCACCACCCACGCCATGAAACTAGAACCAAGGCTCACCCCACCACCCACACCATGAAACTAGAACCAAGGCTCACCCCACCACTCACGCCATGAAACTAGAACCAAGGCTCACCCCACCACCTACACCATGAAACTAGAACCAAGGCTCACCCCACCACTCACGCCATGAAACTAGAACCAAGGGTCACCCCACCACCCACGCCATGAAACTAGAACCAATGCACACCCCACCACCCACGCCATGAAACTAGAACCAAGGCTCACCCCACCACCCACACCATGAAACTAGAACCAAGGCTCACCCCACCACCCACACCATGAAACTAGAACCAACACTCACCCCACCACCCACGCCATGTAAGTAGGACCAACACTCACCCCACCACCCACGCCATGAAACTAGAACCAACACTCACCCCACCACCATGCCAAGAAACTAGAACCAACTCTCACCCCACCACCCACGCCAAAAAACTTTAGAGTGTCATTGACAGAAAACTCAACATGACTGGCCAAGTCATCTCCATTACCGCCTCATGCTTCCATGCCCTGAAGATGCTGAGGAAAATTTTCAAATGGTCCCAAATCAGCACCTGGAAAACCGTCACTCCTGCCCTCGACACAATCAATCTGGACTACTGGACCACCCTCTATGCTGAGATCAACAAAAAACTCACCGAAGGCTGCGGACCATTCAGAACTCTGCGGCTAGAATCACTTTCAACCTCCAGTGCTGCACTCACATCACACCAGACCTGAAGGAACTCCACTGGTTCTCTATTCACACACGAGCGCAATCCAAACTCCTCACTCACACTTTCAAGGCACTACATGACACTAGCCCAGCATGCCTCAACAATTGCATCGGCTTTCACAAACACTCGAGAAACCTCTGCTCATCTGGACTCCTACTTGTGCAAATCCCACGCATACGGAAAACCAGATCCGGTGTTCGAGCCTTTCAAATTGCTCCTAAAGCTTGGAACGACCGGCTGCGTTCACATAAGAGCCGCCTCCTCACTTCTTGAAGTCCACAAGCAGCTGAAGACCGGGCTTCTTGGGTAGTCCTGCTCAGGGTGACTTCAGAGGTGTTGGCACCCGCAGCGAGAATCATTTTTGGAACCCTTTTCCCGAGACCATCTCCTCAGATTCCCTCACGACCACCGGGCAAATGTGCCCGTCATCTCTCCATAGACACTCTCTCACATACATTTCATTTGTTTTAAAGCACTAGTAAAGGCTGACTTTACTAATAAGAATGTATATCAACCCAAACAAACACTTTACAGCAACATTAGGAATAGATGATGAAAGACTGGGGATAAACCATAACGTCCTCACCAGAGCCGGACTGGGAACAAAAACTGGCCCTGGCAAAGTGCTCGGCCCCACTGGGGAGGGGGGGTGGAGGTGCCGCCGAGCTCTTTGCGGGGGGCGGTTTTCGGCCGATTTTGGTACAGGGGTGATTTTGCCGGCCCCCATCCGTGCGGCGCACCGGGGAATTGCCCGGTGCCCGCTATGGCCAGTCCGGGCCTGGTCCTCACCTAGTTTATGCACTTTGCAGGCAGCGCTTTGATGACAGTTCGTCACAGTCACTGTTCTATATTAGGTTTGTGACTTATGAACTGCGGTAACACAAGGATCTCTGTGACAAAAGCAGTAATCCACTCACCTATACATACAAAATCCAGATATGTGACCTGCACGGGACCCGTTCTTTGCCGCAGGCATATTAACCCTTGGTGCTACTTCATGGCTTAAAGTGAATGCACAAGAAACTCTGATGAAGGTGTTTTTAAATCCTAAATTATTGCAAAACGCAGAGCACACCAACCCCTCCTCCCCAGGTCAGCGCACACTGTGGCTGGCACCAGCCTGCCCTGGGGAACTGAACCCACCCCTGCCAAGTCTTGCCTTTTACCACCCCTTCAGCCTTTCAGATGAAGCACCCCTTTTTCCGTTTCTTCTTTTGCACAAAATCACACTCTTTGACAGTCCAGTTCAATTTTGTGTTGTGGAATATACCGATTTGCATAATGCGGACTTTTGTCTAGAGTGACGCGGTGGATGAAAAATGATGGAATGGAATACGCTCCGAAGGACTGCCAGTAGGTGAGTTTAATTCAATCATTCCACCCATCACTTTGTTTGTTGCAGGGGAATATTTCCGAAGCATAAACACCATGGTGGCCGTCTACAGCCATGAGTTCACCATCACACTTACAACAAGCTGAACTGTGCTTTGTTGTCATTGTGTCATGATTGGGTCGGTAACGCCCCGTCTTCAGCATTTCAGACAGAATTTGATACCCAGAGGGTTCTGGGAGAAGGTGCCACACCTTCCCAGGTGCTTTCCAAGAGCACAGATTTTACTCATGACTAACTGAATGAAAAGAATGTTATTGTATGTTGTCACTTGAATCAAAAACAACTTCTTTATTTGGCTTTTGGAAAAAAACATAAAAGTTATGGCGAAGAAAATCATCACAAGATCAAATCTATGGTAAACAACTGCACCACAAGGCGCCCATTTACCTCGCACAGAAATTGATAATCTCTGGTGGCTCAAAATCCTCTAGGGGTGCAGAAAACCTACTGCTGAAACCTCAAAGATTCAATTAAAAAAAAACATATAAACGATCCTTCTCTGGGATGGCTCCTAGGATTTGGAATACTCTTCCCCCTGAAACCAGACTGAATTCTTCTACCATAACTTTCAAAAAGAAAGTAAAAGCAGCTCTCATGGCAAAATTTACTTGACCCCTCTACCCTGACCTGAACCTTTTCCAACCGAGAAGCACCTATTTTGTTCTTTGACGACTTTTCTGTGTTTTTGTACTATGATCGCATGCTTTGGTACTTTACTACTCTTTCGTGTGTATTCTTATATTTATCCATGCTTGTTCTTTCCCCCAAAGTACTGCATGTATAATGTGTCATGCTATTCATTATGTATAATCAGCTTTATCATCGTAAAGCACTCTGATATCCGCAAGGATCTTGTTCGCGCTCTGTAAAACCTTAAAATATATATATATATATATAAAATACATAGATGTTGTAACTTTGCTCACCGGAATCAGCAAATGGAATTATTTTCAATTTGCAGAAGGGGTGCCTCTACAGGTGTGACGTCACCACTGCTGGTGCCATCTACCGTGGCATGACCCACGCATCAACGGCAAAGATCCCCGCCCTGGAAACAAAAGAGCATCCACCCTGTCTGAGCTGACCTGCACGGGGTGTTCCCCCTCAAGCTGACGTGCATGGGGGTGTTCCCCCCTCAAGCTGACGTGCATGGGGTTGTCCCCCCTCAAGCTGACGTGCACGGGGTTTTCCCCCCTCAAGGTGACGTGCACGGGGTTGTCCCCCCTCAAGCTGACGTGCACGGGGTTGTCCCCCCTCAAGCTGACGTGCACGGGGTTTTCCCCCCTCAAGCTGACGTGCACGGGGTTGTCCCCCCTCAAGCTGACCTGCACGGGGGTGTTCTCCCTCAAGCTGACGTGCATGGGCGTGTTACATTCTTGGGAGTGCGGAACAGGTATAATAGGAAGAGGCTTACTCTAGTGTTTCCCATCCTCCTTACGTCTGGGGACCCCCACTTAATCATTACTGGAACCCGGGGACCCCCCACAAGTCATTACAGGAACATGGGCCCCCCCCCCACTTGTCATTACTGAAAGCCGGGACCAAACCAAAGCATTGTGGGTAATTGAACCACAAAACAATACACCAAAATAGAGAAAAAAAGCATTCATCACACAAATACACAAACGATGACACCGTTTATTGTATTTGCAAACACATATACATGAAAAAAATCTAAATATAATTTTAATGCAAAGGTTGGAGCTTTTCTAAATTCAATGGCGGTCACTCATTGCCCAGACTTTATTCTGTTTGCTGCCCCTGCACGGCTCTCGCGAGTCAATCTGAGGATACTAGTGCCATTTTTAGACTCCAGCTTCAAATTCCTTCACATTTACAGTGTGTTTTAAATGTTCAATTGTAGATTTGGCTTCTTTATGTACACTTTATTAATCTGTGAATCTCTTTGATTTTTTAAGTAGTTGCGTACCCCCTGAGGGGGCTCCGGGGACCACAAGGGTTCACCGGAGCACAGGTTGGGACCACTGCTCGAGTGTTATGGTGCACTAGGAACTCCACTGGTGCATGAGAGGTACATGGGGGGACTCCTTGTTCCTTCAGCCCTCTCACTGCTGACTCCAGAATATCGCCCCGCCCATCCTACCTCCTAAATGTCCCCTGCAGCCCTCCCTCCTTGCATTGTTCTGTCCCTCTGGATACTTTCAGCACCTCCCCAGGACACCCCGCTCACCGATCCCTCCCCCTCCTCTTCTGGATGCACACGCAAACACACACACCTCCTACAGAAATACACACATGCACATATACACAGAAACACACACACATGCATACACGCACACAAACACACACAAAAAACACACACACACCTGCACACACATACATAAACACACATACCCACACAAACACAAACACCCAGACAAAAACACACACACAAAACATACACAGACATGCACACACACACCCACTTAAACACACACATGCACATACACACACAAGCACACATACACACACCCACACAAACATACATACACAAAAACACACACAAGCACACACACTCCTACATAAACACACACATGCACTACACACACAAACACTCAGATAAATGCGCACACAAAACAAAACACACACATACAGTAACACCACACAACAACAACACACCCCCACACACAAACACACACCCCACACAAATACACACAAGCACACAGACAAATGCACACACAAACACACACAAATAATACACACAAAAAACACACATGCACCCACATACACAAACACACACACAAACACACACACACACACAAAAACACGCACACACAAAAAACACACCCACATAAACACACACACTCACACGCAAATACTCACACACACAAACATGCACACACACACACACACAAGCACACACCCAAACACACACAAACATGCAAACACACAAACACACACACGCACACACACTTTTTTTACCCAAGTATTTACTATTTTCAGACTTTAGTAAGTAATACATTTACTGCTGATCCCCTGCTGCCTTCTAACTATCGGCCTATCTCCTTATTGCCGGCACTGGCCAAAGTTTGTGAAAAGGTGTTATTTTGTCAACTGGAGGCTTTTGTTGAAACATCTAGGGCGCTCCATGCAGCCCAGTCTGGTTTTAGAACATCCTTCAGCACAGAGACGGCACTGGTTGAGGTGGCGGAAGCCATCAGGGAGTCCCTGGATGGGGGCGGCAGAGCGACTCTGATTTTATTGGACCTCTCTGCCGCCTTCGGTACAGTACCTCACCAGCTTCTCCTGGATCGGCTCTCTGCCATCGGCATCTCTAGGGCAGTGTGGGCTTGGCTAAGATCCTTTTTGGAGGAGTGCTCCCAACAGGTCTGGGTGCCTCCTTTTTCTTCCTCTGCCAGGAAGCTATCAATGGGAGTCCCGCAGGGCTCTACTTTGAGCCCGCTACTTTTTAACATCTATATGACCCCTTTGATTGCCCTGGCTGAGGGGCTGGGTGCCAAAATCATGGCATATGCCGACGATACACAGCTTTTATTCACATGGAAAGGTTCTGAATTGGGCACCGAGGATGCGCAGAGGTGCTTGTCTGCTGTGTTTACCTGGCTGGCCAAAGCACAACTTAAGTGTAATGAAGAAAAATCGGAGATACTGCTGTACGGTAACTTTCCCCCTCAGTTTAGAGAGGCCTTGTGGCCTCCGGACTTCCCATGCCCATGATAGAACTTGGGGATATGGTTTGGGGAAGATCTCCGGTTTGCCGAGCATATTAAAAAACTGACTGGTATCTGCTTCGGCACTCTTAAGATCTTAAGGAAGTTCTTCCCTCTGCTACCACAGCAGGCAAAGGAAATGGTGGCTCGGGCGCTTATCCTCTCCAGGCTTGAATACGCCAATGCCCTATTTATTGGCTGATTCAAAATGCGGTGGCCAGACTCCTATTCAACATCGCCAAACGATCCAGTGCAAGGCTACTGCTGCGTGACCTTCATTGGCTACCAGTGGCCCAGGGGGTCCAATTTAAGATCTTGACCATGGCTCACAAAGCCCTGCATGACTCGGGACCTTTGTACATTAGGAAGCGCGTGGCCTTTTACAAGCCGGCCCGCTCGCTCCGCTCCTCCTCTCGTCGCCTACTGGCCATTCCTCAATTTCGCCGCTCCAGGATGGGCGGCCAATCGTGGTCAGTAAAAGAGGCCATTCTATGGAGCAAGCTTCCGGGCCTGCTGCGACATACACAGGACCTCCGTATCTTCAAGAAACTCCTCAAAACTCATATTTTCAACCCTCTCAGTTAATTTCATCGGTGCCCTTTCTGCCTATGTCCATTCGTGCCAGGATACTCCTGAGTAGTTGCGCGCGTTACAAATCATATATAACATAACATATAACATTTCTGATATTTTTATTGTTTTTGCAATGTATATCTATTCAAATATATGATTAGGCTTTCCTGTTTTCAGTTTCTTTTTTTGGTAAATTCTGGTGGGGTTTTTTCAGTGTTTTCAAGTGATTTCAATACCTTAAAAAAACAGTGGTTATCAGTGGTTACACATTTTCATGCCACAAAAAATAGAAACAGTGTTTTTCCAGTGTTCTTGGAAAGTTTTGCTTTTATTATTGCTTGCGTTCTACACTGATAATGCATGGTATATTTACAGTGTACGTACAGTGTATACGAGGTCCAAATACATTTTTGCAAATCAAACCTATTGTAGTACACCATACAATACTTCTTCAGTGAGTATCTGGTCACGTGCGCTCGCTTTTTCCTTCTCATGTAAATGTTTATCTGTGAAAAGGCCCTCTCAGCATTGGCACTTGAGAGGGGCAACCCCAAAACGGCCAGTACACAATTTGCTAAGTTTGGCCACTGACATAGCTTTCAATGCCAATACTGGTTCGCATGAAGATTGAGATTCTCTGGGCAGGTTCTGACACATTTTCGTTGAACTGGGCACTTACACCCTCAGAGTTATTGAAGCAGTCAAAAATTAAGCAGCACTTTTGAAACTACAGAGGAGATTCTATGCATCAATGCAAGCCATTTCTCATACATTGTAAAATAAAAGTTCCTGAATTGCTCTTCAACGTTGCTTTGTTTACCAAGTGGCAAGCACTCTAACATGGAACATGTTGCAAGTGCTAAAGTCACTAAAGGTGTCGCCCAGCCTACTCTCAAGGAGTCGTTTCACATCTACATCAATTATGCTGAACACTTGGCAGACAAGGGTGTTTTCAGACTCTAGCTTTTTTATTATTGTCACTACAGCAGCTATGTTTTTCTGTAAATATCTAAGAATGCAGTAGATTGCACTTTTTTGACATCACTATCAATATGCCACCAAAGATCCCCACATTTCTTGCCTTTGGCATCCTCACTCAGCAGAAATGCTGTAAACGGTTGCAACTCGGATAATATAGCATTCAACGCCCCTTGGGCTGAAAATCATCTCATCAGCTAAGTGACACAGTTGGGATGACTCTTTCTTTGATGCCACAGAAAGCAGAAAATGAAAAATATTTGTGTTTTAGTTCCAGTGCATAACAAAACAGTGCACCAGAATGGACTAAAAAGTCAATAGCATTCTTCATGACCTCTGAAGATTGTAAAGATCTTTTCAGCATAACATCTAACAAGTGGCACGGATCGCTTACAGGGAAGCACTTCAGCTCAGGTATCGATTTTGGCAGGTCATCATACAACTTTTTCATATACGTAGCTGAATCCCTGCAAAATAAAAACAATATCACTCCACTCTTTGTTGAACTTGGAAAGAACCTTTTTTCAGCAGTACTCCAAGTGACACTGCGTTCCATGTTCTATCCTGTCATGTTTTTACCACAATCCCAGGTGCTTTTGATAACACTCTTTTCACATTTCGTTGAATGTTTAAAGCCTGAGGTGTTGGCAATTCACCTACTATCAATACTAACTCACTAGAAACTGGGGGCTGATATAGCAAGGGTTTTTACCCGTTCTCTGCGGGGAAATATGATGGCACACATTGGGAAAGATTCTTCTGAAACCAGCCATGTTACCTATCAATGAAAGAATCAAACGCAGCCAAAATATCAAACATGATTTTGATATTTCCTGATTCTCTACAGATTATAAAATAATTGAACACGACCTAAAACAATCTTCTAAACCCTGCATCTTTAGACCAAAGACCACAAAACTGAAAAAAGCAAACCGAAGAAGAAATAGTATTTTAATGACATGCCTAAAAAACAAAACTGAAGCAGAATAATGTTAGCCCAGTCTTTCTTGCTGCTAGGTTGTATAACAAAGTTACATTATTGGCCCCTTCAGGAAGAAAAAAATGACTCTTTCACTCTCCTTTTCCTTTCTGTGAATGGCCTTTAGTTTGTGGTTATGCAGGTTTTTTTTCAGTGTCTGTATGTTTATACTGGTGAGGTCTATTTCCCTTTTGGGGGGGTTTCATCAGTTATTATAGGTTTAAACCTAAAACCAGACAGCCTATATATGATTATTAGTTTGGAGTGTGAATTGTTAAATGTTATTTCCAAAACAAATATTTTGTACAATTTCGACATTGTAAATTAGGAATACTTTATTTGCCTCTCTCCCAGAATGTAATACTTTTCAAACATTGCTTAGTTTGTAGAGGAAATAGTACATCTGACACACTCCTCCAATAGAGTTTACCTGTAAACCCGCTCCCCAGTGTTGCGTAGTTTGCAGTAGGAATAGCAGATCAGACAAGCCCCTGAGTTAAATACTTTTCCAAGTGATGTTTAGATTGCTGTGGAAATAATTTGACTGCACTAAATATATGCATTTTCTCAAATTATAGTTTAATTCGTTACAATGGTGATTAACCCACCCACAACTGAAATAGATGCCCTTTCCACAATTTTTGTAAAATATATTTGACCTTGCAAATCTCACCCTCCCCCAAGTATATGTTAATTGATTAAAACTTTAAATGGATTAAACAATTGTTTGCATATTTGTACATTTATAAGAAATAGATTCTTTACTTTCAAAATATATAAAAGAAATGTATTTGTGATGATTTCTTTCAGATATATATTTGTTTACCAAAACTATTTTATTTCTTTAATCGTTCTGTGTTTTGTAAATGTCGTATTTTATTATAAAAAGGTATATTGTTTAGTTTTAAATGCAAATTTGTTGAAGTAATTACAAAAAGAAATCATATTAATTATGTAAAATATATTTCTAAAAAGTGTTGCAATTTTTTTAATTTTTAATAATTTTAATCAAATACATTTATTATTTCAAGAATATATTTTGATATGTTTACACTATACGTTTGTTTTCAAAATTTTTGGAAACTCTAAAGTTAATTTTAAAACTCATAATATTAATCTATATTTTTGCATTGTATATTCTTTAACTAGATTTTTTGTAGGATATTTTGAAATTGATTTTTTTGTTATTTTAATTATAACTATATAGTTGACGAATCCTTGGTAGTCTATATTTTGACCTCAATATTATTGTAAGCGAATACTTTTGTACTCACTATTCAGGACTGCAATCATGGCACAAGAATGGTTGTCCATGTAGGACCCAGATTGCGCGGAAAGAGAACGCGCATTCACAAGGAAACGCCTTGGCCACGCCACCCACCTTGGTCGATGGTGCATGATTCTTGGAATTAGTGAGGGGCCGCTGTACACAGTGCATAGTAATCTGCCAACAGGGTCATTATCGGAGTACTCTGCTAAATAGCTTTTTACTGGCTTTCCTGGAGGCTGCCAAAAAGGTTGGGTTTTTGTGGCTGTTTAAAGACCATTATTGAAGATTTATAAATTATATAGGTAAATACAGAATGATATGAATCCATTTTGCAGGTGCTCACTTATTGAGCAGTCGGCCATGTTTTCAGAAATTCTGCCTTCAAGACTGAAGCTTAAAGAAAGTTTGAGCACACATTATAAACCAGCAGCATCTCTTTTCCAAGTGGTCAGTCATTCTATGTCAGGGACCTTCAGCTGACACTCACCTGGAGAGAACACGGCAGCACCATCCCCCCCGGACCTCTCTCTGCCCCGGTACATGCATATCACAGATGCAAATGAAATCACAGAGAGCTATGTTTGCAGGGTATGCACTCTCCCACTTACCTGGGGAGCAGTAGATCCAAGTTCACAACAACAAAAAAATCGAGTCAGGCAGAATCACGACGGGCAGAATCACGCCAGGCAGAATCGCACCAGGTAGAATCACACCAGGTAGAATCACACCGGGCAGAATCACACCGGGCAGAATCACACTGGGCAGAATCACGCCGGGCAGAATCACACCGGGCAGAATCACGCCGGGCTGAATCACACCTGGCAGAATCACTCCAGGCAGAATCACACCAATCGGAATCACACCGGGCAGAATCACGGCGGGCCAAATCACGCCGGGCAGAATTACGCTGGGTAGAATCACACCGGGCGGAATCATGCCGGGCAGAATCACGCCGGGCAGAATCACGCCCGGCGGAATCACGCCGGGCAGAATCATTCCAGGCTGAATCGAGATAGGCAGAATCACACCGGGCAGAATCGAGCCAGGCAGAATTGAGCCAGGTAGAATCATGCCAGGCAGAATCACTCTAGGCAGAATCGCGCCAGGTAGAATCACACTGGGCAGAATCACACCGGGCAGAATCGAGCCAGGTAGAATCACGCCAGGCAGAATCACTCCAGGCAGAATCTCGCCAGGTAGAATCACACCGGGCAGAATCACGGCGGGCAGAATCACACCGGGCAGAATCACACCGGGCAGAATCACACCGGGCGAAATCACGCCGGGCAGAATCATTCCTGGTAGAATCGAGCTAGGCAGAATCACACAGGGCAGAATTGCGCCAGGCAGAATCACACCGGGCAGAAAGAGGAGCTGGAATCTACCGCCGGCTCCTCCACTATGGCGGAGGAGCAGCGCCCCCTTGCGCACAGAGGCAGACGGAAAATAAAATGGTTATAATTTTATTTTTCATCCGTCTGACTCTTGTGGGCGAGGCCACAGCGCTGCAGCAGGGGGAGGGGGCATGGTGAGCACTTCTGTCAGTGCGCATGACGGTTTGGCGGCTGAGATCTCTCCAACTCGACTGCCTTGCTTGGTGGAGAAACCAGCAGGTGCAGGTTCCAAGCTCCCAATGGAGCGCAAAACCTGTGCGCTCCGCCCAATCCCGACCCTGCTCTCATTGAGAGAGCAGTATGGGGATTGGCTGCAAGGGACTCTGGGAGCCTGCGCTCAGAGGAACAGAAGAGCGGCGAGGAGAAGAGCGCTGAGCATCAGGTGGGTGAGGTTTGTTTGTTACTGCCCCCTACGCTGCCACGCAATTTTTATGGGACCCCGGCTGCTACTGCTGGAAATCCACACTTTTCCGTGATTTCTGGCTTCTCTTGTCTGCCATTGCGTGATTTTTGCCTCCACGGGGTGAGCCTGTGAAGATAGCCGAAATCGTGTAACATATGGTGGCAGCTTGTGAGTTGGCCAGTCTGCGATCGCCGCACCTCAGTGGTCATCGCGCATGACATGGAAACACTTCCACCTAGAACCAAACAAAAACATCCTTCCAACCACACACCCTACACAGTCTAGCGTACTACCTATGTAGGCAAGTGCTTCAGCGCACCGCATACGGGTAGTAAGCACTACAAAAATTCTGCAACACAATCCACTACATGTTACTTTTAGCCAGTGCTTGAAATGGAAACATAGAAGTGCTGGTACTCTCCAATTAAAAGGGATGTATGACGGTACAACGCGGAATAAAACACCTCAGACCATCACAACGCAGGTTTTACAACGCAAGTCGTTACAACGACTTGCGTTGGAGGGCGCTGGACTTAGGAGTAGTATAATTTACTATTCCAACTCCAGTCTACATACAGTAGGGAAGGTGTTGGATACTAAATTATACTATTCCTTGTCCTACAGCGCCCTCCAGCGCAAGTCGTGGTAACGACTTGCGTTGTGAAACCCGCGTTGTAATGGCACTGCGGTGTCATTACTGCGTTGCAAAGGATGTTCCCCAATTAAAAGTATTACGTTTTTCTTAGGAAGTGCAGGTACAGTCCCTCTCAAAATAGAAAAGTGCCAGTATCCAGTACCGGCCCAAATAAAGCACTGCTTTTAGTATATTTTAGTTATCCTAGCTTTGCATAGACACGAGTGACTTACGGCTACATGCATCATTGTTGCCGTGTGCGATTCCTAAATTGCGAAAATTAAGGAATCGCAATTTAGAAATCGCAAACGGCAATGCATGAAAAAATCGCAACTTTTTTTGCGATTCCTTATTTTTCCTTAATTGCGATTCACAATTAAGGAAAACCTTCCCATTCATTCCTATGGGCCAAAAGGCCCATAGGAATGAATGGAAAGTCATTCACATTTTGCGATTTTCAATTTGCGAATTCACAAAATGTGAATGCAATTTCAAGCGTGCAGGGGGGTCCAAAGAACCCCTCCCTGCACCCCTGAAATTTAACTTTAAATGCAATTTACACAAACACATGCCCCAAGGACATGTGGGTGTGTAAATTAAAACTTTCAAATATGTAACTTGTGCATGTTTAAAAGTTTTCGGTAAATTAGCATGAAGTTCAACTTCATGCTAATTTACCCCTTCCAATTTGCAAATTAGCAATTTAAAAATGATCATGCATTGCAATTAAGAAATCTCAAATTGCGATTTCTTAAATGCAAATGCAATTTTAGAAATCGCAACATGGTTGCGATTCCTAAAATTGCGAAAAGCATGATGCATCCAAAATTTGAGAATTGCATTTGCAAACGGCCGAAAATTGCGATTCGCACCGTTTGCAAATGCAATTCTCAATGATGCATGTGGGCACTAGATCCCCCAGCCCCACCGGCCTGTGATGAGCTCCTGTATGTGCCCAGTCCATCATTTCTCCTCGACTGGCACCGCTTGAATCCTGGGTGGCACCCTGCGCCCACCGATGTCTCGCCTCATTGGCGCAAAGCACTGCCGATGCCAGCAGACTGCGGAAAACCCGCTGAGCTTTCACTTTCCTGCTTGTTAAGGAGACTTGGAAATGGTTACAAAAGGTGCTCGGTGCAAACAGAAGAAAACGCTGAACGAGCCGCAGAAGTGTCCTTAAAATGCCAAGCCTGGCGCTGGCATCGTTAGAGAGACGATTTGCATACGAGCCGAGGCTCGTACCTGGGGGGTCCCTTCATCTCGGCTGCCTCTGTGGATGACAACTGTGCAAAGCGCCCAAACAGGGAGGGGGAGGCGCTGTATGCAAAGCAGCGCGTGAGACGGCCTCTTCAAAGGCACCAGGGTGCTGCGGAGGACGCCAGTTTAAGGTCGATTCCGTCATTTAATTGCTTTAAACAAGGAGCTGAAACTCTCTTCCAAATTGACTGTAGTGACTGCGAAAACGTCTCATTATTCATTCATGAGTGTCTCCAATGATCACATCATTACAGGCGCCAAACGTCAGTCATCAAAGGGCGAACAATGGGCGGTGAGAGTTGGAAGGGGTGAGGATGGGTTCAGCAGAACTCTCTCCAGACTGTGGCTGAAAACCCTATGTCCTTTACGTGTTTCTGTTGGTGAGATATTCAGTTACCTTATTGGCGATTTGTAAAGCGCTCGAATGTCAGTGCTGGCTTCGGTGCGCTGTGATAGCACAGTCACTCTAAGCACGCACTGGCCAGACAGTATTGTTAGATTTCAAGTTAGTGAGGCCCTTACCTGCAGAAGTCCAAAGTGTGGATTGAGCCTGTCTGTCTCCTAGGAGATTCTGAACAGGAGAAGCAGCTTCCAGCGCCCTGGCCAGCAAACCTTGTCTGAGGTCGCTGGGACCTTATATGGTCTGCTAGTGGTTGGGACATGTCTACACTGATTGGTGGTTGTATCTGGTGTTTCTATTGGATTAGGGTTAGTGTCCTCATTGGTTGGGTATCTGAGGGTTCTGATTGGTTTCTGGGTCTGTGATTCAATCAATGTAGGGTTGGGACTAGGGCTAGGGTTAGGCTTTCTATTGGAAGTAGGGACTAGGGTTTCTTGTGTTGTTGGTTGTTCGACTAGAGTGGGACTAGGGTTAGGGTTAGGCTTTTATTTGGAAGTAGCGATTAGGGCTTCTGGTGTGATTGGTTGCTGGACTGGTTGTGGGACTAAGAGTAGGGTTAGGCTTTCTATTGGAAGTAGGGACTAGGGCTTCCTGTGGCATTGGTTGCTTGGACTTGGATTGGGACTACTGGTAGGGCTAGGGCCTCTATTGGACGTAGAGAGCAGAGTTTTTGAACTGATTGGGTGCTTGGACTAGGGCTAAGATTGGCTGTAATGTCCTGTTCTCCTATTGGTTCTAGATTTTAGGGCTAGTGTTGTGATTGGATAGTGTTAGGGCTAGGGTCCCCATTGGCTTAAGGGGTCACCTGATTAATAGGGCTATAAAAGGCCAGGGTTACGGCGTCTCAGCCTGGGCGTTGAGGCTAAGGGCGGAGAGGACAAGGGTAGTTGCCTGTTTGAGCCTGTTAAGGGTGGAGAGGACAAGGGCAGTTGCCTGTTTGAGCCTGTTAAGGGTGGAGAGGACAAGGGCAGTTGCCTGTTTGAGCCTGTTAAGGGTGGAGAAGACAAGGGCAGTTGCCTGTTTGAGCCTGTTCGAGACTGACCAGGACCAGGGCCAGAAATGCTGCCCAATATACATACCTCCTTTATGCATCTATACACTTTCACTGTACTTATGGATCTATGTATTTATCACTTTCTTCTAATTTAGCATTTCCAATGCACTACCCTATCTCTCATCCTATATATTTATCAATATATCCTCTACATCCACTCTCTCATTTATCCCGAACCTCATATCCCTACTATGTTCCCCAAAATAACCCTTTCTAGACTCTCTCCTACTCTATCCCTCCTTGCATCATCAGACACCCCTTTTACTATACCGATCCTCTAAAACAAACCTTTCTAAACTGCTCCCTCTGACTCCTCCCCTTCAAAACTCATTTTTACTCATCCAAAAGCCTCCTCCTACTGCTAAAAAAAACATCTTTCACTCTTTTATCTCTCAACTATCCTTTTCAATCAAAATTAACAGACTAACATGTTCACTTCTCAAATTCCATTTTCAACTATACAAATTCACCATTAATCCTTTATGGGTTCCGGAGTGGCGTGCTACTCGCCCGAAAAGCGCTTCAACACCCATCAGGGGTAACAAGTGCTATATGAATGAAAACCTTTCCTCCCCTTTTATCTCTCCGCTATCCTTCTCACTCCAAATAACTGACTAATATCCACCACTGAAATTACTTCATATTTCACCATATTAATTCACCACTAATCCTTTATGGGCTTCCTGAATAGCGTGCGTCAACACCCCATCAGGGGTAACAAGCTCAATATAAATACAAACCTTTGTCCTCCTCTATCCTTCTGCTATCATTCCAAATCCAAATAACTGACTAACCTATCCAGCACTTAAAATGTACTTGCATGTTTCACTATACTAATTCAACACTAATCCTCTATGGGTCCTGGAGTAGCGTGTTACTCGCTGAAAAAGCGCTTCGACGCCTCGTCAGGGGTAGTAAGCGCTATATAAATGCAGTTACAATACAATACCAGGTCGCCCAGTGAGTTCCCATTGTGTCAGGTATGTGGTTGTGTGCAGTGTGGGTGGAGGAGTGGGAGTGAAAGGTCTTGCCTGGCTGTGTGTACTAGGTCGTGCAGCCAACTCCCAGAATGCACCAGCTTCGTGGTTGTGTGCAGTGTGGGTGGGGCTAGCCTGGCTGCGTATACCAGGTCCTACAGTGAGCTCCGATTGTGCCAGCCAGGTACATGGTTGTGTGAAATTTGGGTGGTGGTGGGAGAGAACTGAGAAGTGAGCAGTGTGAGCAGGCACATCCATGTGCCGGACGACCTGTGCCAGGGCACAAAACAGAGCCCGATAGAGACCCGTTTCAAGGCCCCCTTTAAAAACTGCCTGTGCTCAGACCCAGTGAGACCCGGCCCACTTAAAGCCCTGCCAATACCATTTGATGATGCCATCAGAGGTAAGATCAATGATCTCATCTGAGATGCCATCAGTGATGTCATTCAAGATGTAATTTAACATGTCCTGAGTGATGTCATATATGAGGTCATAAACAGGCCATATGGCCGTGAGTAACGGGTAGTTTACCAACCATAACTGACGAATGTCAGTGCTTTTTAGGTTTTTACTTGTAACTTCGCCTCAAACGAGGTTTTCAGTACATTTCAAAGGTTTACTTATCAGGTATGTGACTGGCACCATCTAGGTGAAAAGAAAAAAAGCAAGCATTGGCAAAACCACTGTTTCTAGCTCAACACCTTTTGGCTTTGTCTATATAAAAGAAAGACGCTTCTCAGCGCCTTGAAAAATGTATTCTGGGAATATTCACTGTGGCGAAAGCCTACTTTATGAAAATAATAGCATAGCAAACCATCTATTTTTTTTTTTTAAACCATCTATCTCAGAAATAATATCTATAGTTCAGAAAAGAGATTCTGGAGCAGAAAGTGAGAAGCCTTGGTGGACATTAGTAGGCCAGCGCCGCCCCTATTACCACCGTCTTCGAGGAGGAAGAAGCCTTGTCTCTGGATGATGGACTGCTCGTCTACCTGCACTAATGGCTTCCTTTCATTCACCGCGGGTTTTTTCATCTTCTGGATGCGGCTGTTGCTTTTTTTCGAATGTTAATGGAGGCAGCCAGGCACGTCCGTGAGCACAATGGTTCAATTAGTGAAAGAGCACCGTCGTTCCCCAGAGAGGCTTCGTGTCCAGCCGCTGACGTCACACCGCCTTTCATTTTTACTGATGAAATGTACTTTTCTTATTGGTTTAGTATTTCCTTTTTCAGAGGTTTAAGATAAATTCTCAGAACTCTGAGTTGGATGTCTTCTGCCCCTGGTGTACTGCGGGCATTGCAACACTGTGTCACATCCACCGCGGAACCACAAAACCAAAAATGGGGATGAAGAGGTAGTGTCCACAAAGGTGCACTGGAGGTGGATACGTCCTCCTCTTGAAACGTTTTAGAAACACAAAGATCCACCCTCAGAAAATTCAGAATCATGTACTCACTGGTTGGTTGTTTTTTCTACAGAGGTTGGAAGCACACAGTGTTCGTTTAAATACCCCTCACATACCAAAAGGGCCCGTGGTGTCATGCTTCATCATTGGGGTCTTCCCGCCCCGCTGCGGGACGGGGCGTGCTACGACCTACAACTATGTGGAAGCACTGATTTTCAGAAAACTATGTGTTGTGTAGGAAAGTGAGTGAAAGGTCAGGAGTGAATGAAGTGGTGAGTTAAAAAGTACCTGGCTCTGATGGACTAAAAAACTTTAAATATTCCTTGGAACTGGTACTGTTAAAAAGGTGGGTTGGAGGTGTATTACTGTAATGGGCAATCCCTCCTGTGTACGTCAACATGTTTCGAAACGCTCAGGCTTCTTCTTTAGGACCAAGCAAGATCCTTTCTGTACTCACTATAATATTGGGCAGATGTCGAAAGAATGATCCAAAGTGAATACATGTTTAAAAGTGATATATGTACAAGTAGTGCTACTATGTGATGGGCATGCCAAGTTGTCATCCACAAGGTACAATACCCACTAGGTATTTTCGCAGTAATTTGTTATCAATGGAGATAATGCCCCATGAGCATCAGCTCTCTCCTCTGCATCCACAACACCTACAACAACCATTCACCACATACACGGTATCCACTATCTTTTCCTCTATCAACGACCACTGTATCCATTGTATTCGCTGCATTAGCTCTCTCGTCTGCGTCCACCACACCTACAACAACCATTCAGCACAGACACTGCATCCAGACCTCTTCAGTATCCACTGTATCAACAACCACTTCATTCACTGCATTCACTGCATCTGCTCTCTCCTCTGCATTCACTTCACCTACAACAAACATTCACCCCATACCCTTCATCCACCATTTCCTCAGCATGCACTCTATCAACAACCACTGCATCCACCGCATTCACTGCATCGGCTGTCTCCTTCTCATCCACCTCACCTACAACCAACATTCACCACATACACGGCATCCACTATCTTCTCATCATCCACTGTATCAACAAACACTTCCTCCACTGTATCTGCGCCCTCCGCTGCATCCACCACGCCTACAACAACCATTCACCCCGTACGCGGATGTATGACGTTACAACGCACACTTTTACAACGCATACCTTTACAACGCATTTTTTACAACGCAACATCCAATACAACGCATTCCATTACAACGTATGCCATTACAACAAAATTTTAAAAACTACATTTACAACGCATTCCATTACAGCACATAATACCTTTACAACGCATACCATTACAACGCATAACATTACATTGCATGTTTTGGTAAGTATTGGATAGTGTAGGGGTGAAAAATACTATTCTAACTCCAGGGGGTGCAACAGTAGGGTAAGTGTTGGATAGTGTAGGGGTAAAATTACTATTCTAACTCCAGGGGGTGCAACAGTAGGGTAAGTGTTGGATAGTGTAGGGGTAAAATTACTATTCTAACTCCAGGGGGTGCAACAGTAGGGTAAGTGTTGGATGGTAATGTTATGCGTTGTAATGGTATGTGTTGTAATGACTGAGTTGTAATGACATGCGTTGTAGTGGTGTGCGTTGTAGTGTCATGCGTTGTAATGGTTGCGTTGTAATTGCATGTGTTGTAATGGATGTTGCGTTGTAAAAGTTTTGTTGTAATGGTAGTGCGTTGTAAAAGTTGCGTTGTAAAGGTTGTTTCCCCCCGTACGCTGCATCCACTATTGCCTCAGAATCTACCAAACATACTGAAACCCTTGCATCTCCCCCATACACTGCATCCACTCTCTCCTTATCATCCACTATATCAACAACCACTGCAGCCACTGGATTAATTGCATCCGCCATGTCTTTTGCATCTGCCACACATATCATGCGACTGCATCCTCACAAGTATCACACCCAGCTGCGGCTCCTCCGCAATGGTCCTACTGGCTCAGAGCCAACAGCTGAAAAATAAAACAATATTTTTTATTGGTTTTGTTTTATATCTGTTGGCTCTGAGCCAGTGTGTGCAGAGAGGGGTGGGGCTGGGCCATGGCAGGGGGGAGGCGAGGTAGATGTGCGCTCTCATGTACGTATGTTAGTTTGGTCAGCTGTCTTAGGCCGGCTAAACTGACATGCGCACTTAAATGACTCTAAGCCGGCTGTATTCTAAAGCTGGGTTGGAGAAACAGGAAAGACTCCCTGTGTCTGAGCGAGCGGTACTCTATCTCACTTAGGCCAATCCCCACGCTGCTCTCAAGTTTGAGAGCAGCACAGGGATTGGATGGGGAGTCCGTGCTGCCAGGAACTGGAAACGGAGGAGCGCAAGGCAGCAGGCAGCACTAGGTAAGTGTTTTTTATTATTATTATTTCTACCCCCTCCCCCCTCACCCCCGCAGTTCTCCCGAGCGCTTCCCTCTGGCCGCCTCCCTCGCCGTGAACCCTACACCTGCCCTGCCAGTATTTATCTGTACCAGCCGCCACTGATCACACCACTACGTCCTCCACGCTGGTTGTAAGCCGCAACCACCAAACCTTTAAAATAGTCCCCCTCCTTTACCTCACCTGCTTTCCCTGCATTAAACGCCTCCACCCACAAAGAAAAAGAAAAAACTCTCTTGCACCCATCGCTTGTACAACACTGGGCGCGACACGTCTGCCTCGTGGCCACTCTGCGTGGAGTGGCAGCTGGGGCTTTGCCAGCTCAGAATGACGGCGTGCTCTGTGCCTGCACTTATTTCATTAATTGTCCATCAAGCACACAAGTTAGTATCTTCGTAGAACTCGATACAGATATTAGTGACATAATTTTCTTCCACCTGTTGTAGGGTGACCAGGTGTCCCCGTTTTGCCAGGACGGTCCCTGTTTTTCACCAGCTGTCCCAGCAAATTTCAAGAAATTTAGCTCATGTCCCTGTTTTTAGAGAGGGTCGACTGAAAACGGTGGGATGTGTTTTTTATGTTTTACAAAGCAGGGAGAGTTAGCAGTTGTTTCAAGTAAGCAATTTAATAAACAGGCAAGTTACTGGGCTTAAAAATTGCATTTTATGTATTTTCTTACTGCCAGTTCTGAAATTCTCTGCTGATGAGCGCTGTCATCACTTGAAGTAAAATTGTAGTCCTTCTTCTGTTTTTGTGAAATTTCCCGGTTTTTGGCTTTAGAATTCTGGTCACCCTAACCTGTTACAAAGTAATAAATAGCAGGCCCTGAGGAAGAAGGTTTTCAAATAGTTTTACCATTGAAACGTACGTCGACCAGAGAGAGAGTGCGACACCCCAGCTATCAGCACAGCGACTGAGGGTTGATTTTATCACCCGGTTCTTCCATCGGTGCATGCAGTGTTGTTGTTCTGGGGTGCAGAGTGTGAATGTATTGAGTGCAAGAGACATGATTGTTGAGAGAGGTGTAAATGTATGTGGGGATGTGTTGAATGAATCTGTTATCATTTCACTGAATGTGACCTTAAAAGTGCTGAAATTATGTGTATCTAATGTACGGTATTATTTGAAAAATGATGACAGTTACCATGTTGTAATTGAGAAAATATAAATATGTATATATATATATATATATACATATATATCATTTATACAAAAAAATGTAAGATGTGAAATACTAAAAGGAAAAAAAGGAGAAAAAAGGAAATAAAATATGTAATAACAAGTGACTGTTCTGTGTGGAGTACAATGTTCCTTATGCCCCGAGTTTGAGCTTTGAGAAGCCGTTATTTAAAGAAATTGAGGTCTTGAGGGAACACTTGAGGGACCTGTCAAGTTACTGGCAGGGGGTGCCTTGATAATTCAAGTGTGCGGGTCGTGCCCCTGCTGCGTTCTCAATGCTTCGGGGTACATGTGCACATGGCAATGGGTGCCCGACGCGTGCAAAGCATTAAACTGTAAGAAGTCTCTCTGACAGGGTCATCTCAGGCGTCCACAATGTCAATATGTTCAAGGCAGGCAGTTGACGTACACCTCCCAAGAGGTTCTCTCGAGGGCGGTGTGACACAAGTTTCCCTGATCCTTCCAGTTCAAAAACTGTCCTTTAACACGTCTCCCCCTTTGTATGTTGCTGGGCAACGCAGCACGCTTGCATAGTAGGAAAAGTGAGGAGAAATTAAAACTTTTGTCCTCGTTATACCTGCCTTGAGGCAGCATAATATTTTGGCACAAATCCCTGTTTACAAATCTTTGTAGGTTGTGATGTCCATCAAAACCCATGCGTAGTGTCACGGGAAGACCCACATACCACCCATAGAACAAGCAGAGCAGCACGTGGCGTAATTTAGCGTTAAATTAGAATACTAACCAATATAAAACCAGATTTGTGCTGGATACTACATCCCAACATATCAGTTTGGGGCGGGTTTGCATCACTTCTCGTGCAAAGCGTTTGCAAGTCTGGGTACCTCTTTGGATCCGGTTTCCATCCCATCCAATGCAAAGTGTTAGCAAGTCTGGGTACCTTTTTGGGTGCGGTTTGCACCAATTCTGGTGCAAATCATTTGCAAGTTTGGGTATCTATTTGGTTGTGGTTTGCATCACTTCCGGTGCAAAACGTTTGCAATCTGGGTACCTCTTTGGATCCGGTTTCCATCCCATCCAATGCAAGGTGTTAGCAAGTCTGGGTACCTTTTTGGGTGCGGTTTGCACCAATTCTGGTGCAAATCATTTGCAAGTTTGGGTATCTATTTGGTTGTGGTTTGCATCACTTCCGGTGCAAAACGTTTGCAATCTGGGTACCTCTTTGGGTCCGGTTTCCATCCCATCCAATGCAAGGTGTTAGCAAGTCTGGGTACCTTTTTGGGTGCGGTTTGCACCAATTCTGGTGCAAAGCGTTTGCAAGTCTGGGTACTTTTTTGGATCCGGTTTCCAGCACATCCGATACAAAACATTTGCAAGTCTGGGTACCTTTTTGGGTGCGATTTGCACCACATACGATGCAAAGCGTTGCAAGTCTAGGTACCTCTTTGGGTGTGGTTTGCACCACTTCCAGTGCAAATCATTTGCAAGTTTGGGTATCTATTTGGTTGTGGTTTGCATCACTTCCGGTGCAAAACGTTTGCAAGTCATGGTACCTCTTTGGATCCGGTTTCATCACATCCGATGCAAAGTGTTTGCAAGTCTGGGTACATTTTCTGGGTGCAGTTTGCACCACATACGATGCAAAACATTTGCAAGTCTGGGTACCTCTTTGGGTCCGGTTTGCATCACTTCCGTTGCAAAGAGTTTGCAAGTCTGGGTACCTCTTTGGGTCCGGTTTGCATCACTTCCGTTGCAAAGAGTTTGCAAGTCTGGGTACCTCTTTGGGTCCAGTATGCAAAACTTCAAATGCAAAGCGATTGCAAGTCTGGGTACCTTTTTTGCGTCCAGTTTGCACCACATACGATGCAAAGCGTTAGCAAGTCAGAGTACCTCTTTGGGTCCAGTATGCAAAACTTCCGATGCAAAGCGTTTGCAAGTCTGGGTACCTCTTTGGGCCCGGTTTCCGTCACATCCGATGCAAAGTGTTAGCAGGCCTGGGACTATATTTACTAGCTGATGGAGAGGAGGGTGATTGTTATACTATTACTTCTCCCTCGGACATTAAGTCGCATTTTCCAGCGCCTACCCACTGCCTGAGGCTGCTCCAAGGCACTATGAAACCAGAGAATGTGGAAAATGCCGAGAGACAGTTCTTCATCATGGTTGTGTCTGCCCTGGTCAGTGCACCACGTGACTCTGATCGGCCACGTCATGCTACGTCCATGACGTCATATGATGCTCTGTGAGCGGTGAGCGTGGACCGCTCCCCCACCCCCGGTCCGGCCCCCACCCCACGAGCTCTGCGAGCCCCCAGGACCCCCGGAGTGCGGGATGCCTTCGCCCCCAAGGGGCGGGGCCTCATTAATATCACTTAGTGCACTCATTAGGGGTGACGGGTCCAGGGATGCCGAGGGGGGGGGGCGGGTCTCCGCGCGGGTCCTTAATTGCTCGTGACACTTCGCTCCATCCCGCCTCGCGGGGGCGCGCGCAATGGCCACTTAGCGCCTGATGGATGCGCCCCTCGACCCCCCCCCCCAGACATGTATGACACCTTGAGGGATGGACGTGACAGCGGCTGCACCGGATGCAGCTCCGCGAGCCCCGCATCCTGTGGGTGATGTACGAACCCCTGGACGGGAGGAGGGCCCCTCCCCCACCCCTCCCGGGACGGCCCCTCCCCCACCACACCCCCCACGGGACGGCCCCTCCCCCACCGCTCCCTCTGATAATAGATGGGGGGCGGCGGGCTGCAAGTGGCAGCATTGATGAAGGCGCCGATTAGCAGCGCAGCCCCCGCCCCGACGAGGCGAACCCTGCCTTATTTATCTGCCTGCTATGTACATGTTAATTGCCACCTCCCGCGGCACTGACAGCCGCACCAGGACCGGCGGAAGGTGCCAGTCGAGGGGGGTCACTGCCCGCGCAGCGCGTTGTCTGACCCCACCTCGACAACCACAGCTCTTCCATGACAGCTCGGGTGCCAAGAAGCCCCCTCAAAGGGTGGTAATGAGGGGCGTCCGCACCTCCCTGGCAGGAACGTGCATTTCTCTGCTCATTATCCGGTGAATCCATCACATACCTGTGTCTCATTGCGCAACACAAGCCTCGTGCGCGGCTCTGTGGACCCCCCCTGCTAATGATGGCGGCAGAGATAGCGCTGAGACCCCCCCTCCAGCCCATTTGAATCCCTGTCCCTTCCTCGCCGGTCTGTGCCCCCTCCATAGCTTGCGCCTGATGCTGGGGGCTCCCACCTTCCGTCTAAGGCCCGCACTGATGTGCGTTTCCCTGGAGTTTCCCCCTCTGGGCATTTTTCAGGGGGCCCCATGTCTGCCCACAAGCCCAGCTTGGCCTTAGCAGTGTAAGGGCAGCTCTCCATGGCTGCTCTGGGCCTGGAGTCCTGGACGTGCAAAGAAACACCCCATCGAGTGCATCCATCAAGGGATTACTAACCCCTCGCTCAGTGGTTTTTTAAATCTTTTGCACTTTAGTAATGCGACATCAAATGCTATCCTCGTCGCCAATGCGGTATATGATGGCGCAGGGCAGCCAGCAGTACAGATGATAACAGGATGGTTTCTTCTCTAGCATAAGAATCATAGGTTACAGGTAGAAGATGGTTTGACGGAAGCCCCCCCCCCCAGCAGCATCCTTGCCGCTGAGTCTACCCACTCCAACTGACACTCACTCCACGCAGGCACGCCTCAACATCCTCTTCTCTCACACCCACACTGGTTGAGCAGCAGGGGACGTAGAACCAAGGAGGGAATGCATGGCAGTGACATGGAGACACCTCACAGGGACCATCACAATGCCATGGAGGGACCACCTTAATGTCATGGAGGGACCACCTTAATGTCATGGAGGGACCACCTTAATGTCATGGAGGGACCACCTTAATGTCATGGAGGGACCATCATAATGTCATGAACTGATCATCGCAGTGCAGTGGAGGGAGCATCATAATGCCAAGCATAGAACATCATTATGCCAAGGCGGGGCCATCACAATGCCTTAGAGTCACCACAGAGTGATGGTCATAATGGACCATCATAACGGCATGGATACAACATCTTAATGTCATTGAGGGAGCATCATAATGCCTCAGAAGAATGATCATCTCTGATTTGAAAGAGGTTTTAGCATCCACACAGTAAAACCTGTCATGAAAAATGAACGGATTGGCCCCCAAACATATCTTTTAGTTCGTGGGCTTGAAGCTCGCGTTGTTTTTTGGAGTTAGGAAACAACAGAGGATACATGAATGACAATGAAATAGTAAAATGATACTGGGGTCCGAACTCTCAAATTAAACACAAACACTGGGATGAGCAGTGAGCCAGGTATACTCATAAAAAGATCCTTACAATTATACATCCAAGTGAGGGCAGGCGTAGTAAAAGAAGTATGTTTCTCAAGTCAAACTCCAGCTGTAGTAAATGGGGCACTGGGCTGGTGACGGGCAACCGCTCACATCAACTGAAAGAAGAAGAAAGGCAAGGAATGGAAAATTGGGTGGTGGAAAAAGGGCATAGAGCATAAAGCATTAAACACAGAGGGCCCGATTCACAGAACTAAGTTAAGACAAAATACTAAACTTACTACCATTTTGGTATTCACAGAAGGCACTTACTCATCTCGGTATTCACAGAAGTTAGGACTCCTAACTTTAGGACTCCTAAACTGAGAAATATCCTAACTTTAAGACTTTCGGTATTCACAGAAGGCATTTCGGAGTCCTTAAGTTAGGAGTACTAACTTTACTACTCCTAAACTGAGAAATATCCTAACATTAAGACTATCAGTATTCACAGAAGGCATTTAGGAGTCCTAAAGTTAGGAGTACTAACTTCTGTGAATACCGAAATGAGTAAGTGCCTTCTGTGAATACCAAAATGGTAGTAAGTTTAGGATTTTCTCTTGAGTTAGTTCTGTGAATCGGGCCCAGAATGTACATGTGAAAGATAAGATCTACTACATGCCAACCAGGAGGATGCTTAAACTGATACTACACACCTCACCCCCTACAGGAAAAAGAAGGAAAACAAAAAAAGGGTAACATTATATTGAATCAAATGTAATACTCAAGTCTTTCCATCTCTTAGGTTAGCCTGCAGTCCAGACAGGTCAACAACAGACACCAGCAGACGCAGCACACGTGAGACATGTGTTACTCAGTATCGCAGAAGTGTGAGGTTGTGCCCCATTGTTCATGGAGTAACAACGAGCGCAAGACCTAGAACAGTTAACAAGGGCACTTGCAAAATCATGCTCTATCCTCTCCAGAGCATTGAGTTCTGCAGAGCCACCCGTAACCTCGTCCAGCCCACCGAGACCCCACTAAGAGCCATCACTCAACAGTGCCGAAGATCTGCCCACGTGCGCAACTTGAGACTTTAGACTCTTTCTTCTTTATCAATTAGGTTTTTGGACCTACTGGTAATGTGATGTCTCTTTACTGGGTTACGTTTTGTCTTTATGTTGCTTGGTTTTTACAGTTACCTTGGCTTCTATGCAGATGTAGGCGTGCCACTGAAAGCTCGAGCCAGGTCTGAACCTGAAGCCCGGCTCTGACTCGGCTCGAGATCCTGCTGAACCTGCGAGCTCATAATGAGCCGAGCTTTCCTATGACTTCCGCCTGCCACATGCACTCTCTCTACCCTAGGCGTGGTGTTACCGTCCAAGCTGCTGACTTTGGAGCTGGAGATCCCGGTTCGGGTCTCGCGTCGGCTCAACATCTTGTGACTCTGGGCAAACCAATTAATCCCCTTTGCGCGCAGAACATGAATGTGACCTTGTGTTAGGGTGACCAGATTCTCAAAACAAAAATGGGGACAGTCATTGACATAGAAGTAGGACTACGGTTTGCAGTAACCATTGACATAAAAGTAGGACTATTTGACAGCTGTCATAGACATAGAAAAAGGACTACAATGACAGCTACCTAAACAGACCGAGATGAAGCATTACAGACAACAAATCCGAGGTCTTTCATTGGCACCCCTCTCCTTTACACAGCAACATTACTACTTTTTACTAGCTATAAGCTCCTGGATGTCAATGAACTGTTTAAAACTAAACTCGGAGAAGACCGAGGTCATGACTTACGGCACCTTATCCCCTGCCTGGTCATTCACATGAAATGGACCCCCCTCCACAACCTGTCGTTAATGTCAGAAATCTCGGGGTAATGTTTGATGACAAACTTACTTTTCATCATCACGTAAACAATGTGGTATCTTCCTCCTTTTACACCCTAAGAAAAATCAAGAAGCTAATGTCATATCTCCCAGCTTCGGCAGGAAAAACCCTTGTCACCACCCTTGTCTTCTCCAAGATCGACTACTGTAATGCCCTTCCCCTCAATGACCATGAGAAGGTCCTGAATAAGCTTCAACCCGTTCAGAATGCGGCAGCCAGGGTTCTACTCGGCATCCCCAAAAATAACTCTACTTCTACGGCCATTCGGCAGCTCCACTGGCTACGTGTCAGAAGCCGGATCAAATTCAAGGCGCTTTGTATTGCCTATAAGGCCATTCATAATTTAGGTCCCCAGTTCCTCAAGAACGCCTTTCGTATTTATGCCCCATCAGATCCCTCCGCTCTTCCACCGCCTTCCACCTACCAGTCCTACGCAAAAGAACGTCTTCCTGGGGAGACAGATGCTTTTTAGTGGCCACCGCCAGACTCTGGAACACCCTTCCCCTTTCCATCAAAACTTCTCCCACCTTTACAACCTTTAGGAAATACCTGAAGACCTGGCTATTTAATCAATAAGTCCGCTCCGGCATCTCCATGTCCAGATACATAGTCCTCATGCGCCGAGACACCCCAGGGTATTTGCGCGCAATACAAATCACCTAAACATAAACATAAACATAAACATACATTTACACTTTTTAGGTCTATAGCACATATTTCCCAAAAATCAATAAAACATCACAGGCTAGCAAACGCCAGATTTGCTAGCTTTATCAATGCTCGTTTCTACAGCTGCGCGTCAGCACCACGTAAAGTACAACTCACTAATGTTGCTTAGTTGCTCATGACAGAAAAGCATGGAAGGTAAACTGCGGAATGCTAAATTGCCAAAGGGCAGCCAATGAAAAACATGGACATTTCTGTGTTTAACTGGGACACTGTTTGAAAACAGGGACGTTTGAGTCACTTGGATAAAAGTGTCGGGACACGGGGACACTTCTCCAAAAACGGGGACCGTCCTGGGAAAACGGGGACCTCGCGAAGTTGCATTACTTGTGTAATGCAACTGGTCTGTATGTAAAGCACACCAATATCTTTGAGTCGAGTTTGCCCTATATTTAAACGCACACAAATCTACACACGGAGGTCAAAACAAAGCATTAACATAAAAATGAGAGGCAAATAGATATCGGCTTGGTGGCTGATTTGTGCCATAAAACCTCATTAAATCACGGTTTCCCCACTTATATTAGGTGATCTTAGGCAAACATTTTATTTCACCAAAACTCCTTTTTCTTCATGTTTGTTATGAAAGCACTTTTAAATGCACGAGTTCAGAATACCAGCTGTACAAAAACCTATGGTGTTTGATTTACTTGACTATAATATTGCTCTATAATAATCTTGGCCTCATACAAGGTTCACATGACGACTGTTCTGCCTCCTAGTTCACTAATGGCACTGTTGCCAGGGTGGGGGTGGGGGCAGAAATGGTTCTAAGTTCATGTTTAAAAACAAACAATTTAATAAGTACTTCTCAGTGCAGTGCTATGAAGTGACTCATAATGTCGAAGCTTCCACGTATAAAGAAGTACAATTTCAAGAGACTTTATCATGTATTATGTGTTGTTTTTTGTATGATTTATATAGCAACATTTTGAGGGCTCAGCTCGTGAAAGGGCTCTAAGAGCCGAGCCAGACACTTTCCCCGTTAATTTGTAGGCTCGGTCACCTCAACTTATTTGTACATGTCCTAGAAAAGAAGCAATTTTCAAAGTACCAGTGAGCCCTTTCAGACTCAACCTCGTGCAATGCTTCCTCACGACCCCAGTAGTGATGTAACAACGCAAAGCCTGTGTTGTTATTTGGAGGTACATTGCTAGGACTAGGTTCCAGTTACAACATGTTTCAAACATCTGACCCCAACTTCAAACTTAACCAGACTCGCTCCATAATCATCCTATTAGCTCTTTCCATCAACCCATTCATGTTCGGGTTATACAATGTGGTGCACTAAGGGTTGAAGGCCAAATTAGCAACAAAATCAGTGTACTTATGGGAAGTAAATTAGACTCCATTATCTCACTTTTGTAATTGGCAATTCCCACTCTTTGGAAACTCTCCTCTAAAAATTCTAAGACCGAATCTGTGTTGGGATTACATAAATCTTTAAGTTCAGCCCATTTTGAAAAATAGTAAATTGAGAAAATTGCACATACTTTTCAATTAGTCCAGTCCTCATAGGGACCAAATAAATCCATTTCAATCGCCATCCTAAAGGCACTGGGATTGTGCCATGCACGGATACTCATAGGGCAACCTTGACGGTAGGTTCCAAATTGGCTCACTGTTTACACTTTTGACCAAAAGAAGGAATGTGATCATAATTCGTTTTTTTTAGGTTTTCTTTTACATCCAGTCTCATCAATATAACCCCTATGAGCTAATGCAATAATTAATTTATTCCCAAATGAAAACTACATTTCCTCTCTGACCTTGTACCTAATTTGTAGATCAGAGGCCAAAGCCTTCTGCCTGGGCCAGTCATTAATCATACATTCTTTGACCTTTATCAAGGTGGTATCCTGTTGAGGTGCCACTAACCACATCTTTTCACTGATAAATGGACTGATATCTTCAACAGCTCCACCTCTCTTCAGAGCCCTTTCAACCTCTTCATCACTAATTTGTTCATAAAGTCTGGACAAAAAGTATTCCTTAACATTAAGGGCAGCAGGAATACATGCGCAGAACTCCAAAAATCTAGAAAGCATGCTAACTACAATGGATACAACCTTCACTGAGCCATTGCTGTTGAGCAAGGACCTCAGTGTTTGTGAAAAACATGTGCCCCAAATAAACTTCTTGAATATAGTTCAACAATCCAGGCACAAACCAGTACTTCAGTTTCCATCACTGAATACCTTGACTCTGCTTGCACCACAGATCTAGAAGCAACTGCTACTGTAACCCCTATGCTAGTCTTAATTTGACTGAATACCGCTCCTAACCTGTCTTCTCTAACATTCATTGCAGTAATACATTTGTCAGATTTTGAATAAGGTCTCAGAAGGGCATATTTTACAGTCACATACATATGTTTCCCAAAAGCATCAACTTTTTTTGTCTTCATAGAAACTTTGCACCTTTAATCAAGATGTTGTTAAAGATTCACACATCTCTGACAGAATTCACCAAGACCTAGGTAAAATCTGAGCTGATCTTAATTGACTGTTTCACACATTTCTTTGATTCTCTTAATCAAAATTTTGTGGGATAAAATCCGACTTGCAAGAAATTGTGTGGCCCAAATACTTTGCCGCATTAGCCAAACATTTGTAGTTATGGAGTTGAAGAAGCATTCATTTATCCCAAAGGATGGCAATACACTGTACAATATTTCATTGTTTCTCAATTGAATTAGCAAAGGTCACACCATTTCATCATGGATTGCCGCCAGTATTCGATACTCCAAGGGGAATGTGCATCAGTTTCTGGAACACTGAAGGGGCTGAAGCTCAACTAACTGGCATCCTAGTACACCTGGTGCATGTCCCACGACTCTACAGTAATTCGAATATAATGATATGACAGTTTAATGTCTAAAGTGCAGCAAACGTTGGTTCCATCTACTTTTCTATAAGCTCAAAGATAGGGGTGTAGCGGTTGGCAATCCACCAGAATCGTCTTAACTGATCTTAAGTCCACATGTAACCTCAACGTTCCCACTTTCTTCTTAAACAGAACTACAGGGGAAACCCATTCAGAAGCATCCAATGGCTTAATCAGCTCAGTAGAGTATATCTCCTATATCATGATAGACAGCTCCCCGCCCTGCACTCAGGGATACACCTGTAAGTGCCACAGGAACAGTGTCTTGTTTGAGTATAATGTAGTGTGTGAATACAACGACCTTCCCATGTTCCTTGTGAAATAGAGTTTTACATTTGCCCTACAATATTTCTGGAACCTCCTCTTCTCCCGTCATGCAATAAGCCTTAGTGTTAACATCCTCAAAAAACCAAAAACATTGGTACTTTGGCACTGGTATTAGGGTAAATAAGAATTGAGCCCTGATGACATCACCCCAAGACTGTTGACCATCAACGGCAACATACACCTTGCCTACTATATGTCTAAGTTGAAAAGCAATTGTGGTGCTGAAGTGCCCAGCATATCTATCTTCTTCTTGTTATAAACACATACCTTAACATCATTTCCGAAACAACTGTAAAGGTGAACCTGAATCTGCATTGCCGCTAGCTCCTACCCGCCAATGTGGGTAGTACCATTTAGTGGCTTGAAATATTCCCAATCCAATCCCAAAATCTTGATTTCTGCTGGACTCGATGGCACCGAATCACTATTATCCAATCCCAAATTGTCAGTTAAATCTTCAATTACATCCTTAGTCTGTAAGATTCTCTGACACGCCCGAGTCTCTGTTTTCTTGTAAAGTCTTCATAACACCCTCTAAAACCATATGGTTCTTTGCGTCATCCTTGTCATCCATATATTGTTCAAAGGAATGTTTCCTACAACACCTGGTTGCATGCACTTCAGAGAAATGATCCACTTCCCGACACTTTAAGCACTCAATCTAAATGAGGCTTTATGATAACTAGAACCCCAACGTGTGGGTCTTAACCCCTTCACTGCGGGGGTTAATCCCCTGCTGTGCTGGGGGTAAGGGGGCGCGCACAGTGCCCGCATGCTCATGACAAGCTGAGCTCGTCATGAGGCACGGCGCTCCTGTGCTCATGACGAGCTCAGCTCGTCACAGGTGCATTACCTGCCGTGGAACGCTTATCCCCGCATGCGAGCGTTCCACGGCTCATGACGAGCTGAGCTCGTCATGAGCACCGGAGTGCCGTGGCTCATGATGAGCTCAGCTCGTCATGAGCCTCGAAGTGGTTAAGATTGCTGATTCTTGTGTCCAGCTTTGTCCATTTTGTTCTTGTCTGGCAAGTCCTTTCCAGATGTGGTTGCCACTTCATTGGTGATTGAATCCACATTTGTTTGAAATGAAGTGATCGAATGTTGAACACCTCTGGAGATGTCAGGGGTCTCTAAAAGGAAGGAAATCTTTCTGTGTGGTACACCTGATAATGACTTGAAGTCTTGCTTCCCCTAACCCAGAGCCCCCTCATCACTCACCTGTTTATCTTTTCAGATTTCACACTTGCTGTGCACGGAGGAATTGTTTAACATTGGCTGTTCTTGGTTGTGTTTTACAGGTTTCCGACAGATGTGACTATGTGTTTGTGAATGGCAAAGAAATGAAAGGCAAGGTGGACGCCATGGTGAACTTCACGTACCAGTACCTGAACGCCCCGCTGCACATCACCGTCTGGGCACCGCGGCTGCCCCTGCAGATCGAGATCTCCGACACGGAGCTCAGTCAGATCAAGGGGTGGAGGGTCCCCATTGTCGCCAACAGGAGGTAAGGTTCCCCGCCGCGAGCATGACACTGGGGACTTGGGTGGCTGGTTGGCATGGCACATCGGCTGTCCATGCGGATTGAGTTCTGACGCTGAGCTCAGTCAGACGAATGTGCGGAGTACCCCAGTTGTGGTTAAAAGGAGCTAGGTCCGATGCTGGGGGAGCACTACACTGGGGAGTTGGTTGGATGGTTGACATAGCAGTGTGGCTGTTCCTGCACACCAATATCTTTGGGGCCCGATTCACAGAACTAACTTAAGACAAAATCCTAAACTTACTACTTTTGGTGTTCACAGAAGTTAGCATTTTGTCTTAAGTTTGTCTTAAGACAAACTTAAGACAGACTTGAGACAGACTTAAGACAAACTTAAGACAAATTTAAGACAGACTTAAGACAGACTTAAGACAAACTTAAAACAGACTTAAGACAAACTTAAGACAGACTTAAGACAAACTTAAGACAAAAGCCTAACTGCTGTGAATACCAAAAGTAGTAAGTTTAGGATTTTGTCTTAAGTTAGTTCTGTGAATCGGGCCCATAGACACCGAGCCCAGTCGGATGAAATGGGTGGAGGGTTCCAGTTTTGGTTACCAGGAACCGAGGTCCACGTTGTCAGCACAACTTTGGAAGTTAGTAACTGTTCCACTACGGCTGGAGGTACCACCCGAGAAGATTAGTTCATAAAAAGCCCGGTCTTGGGACGTTTCCGAAAGCACGACTCATTGGTAGATCTTGGTAACCTATTGGGATGTAGTGGACGCCAAGCTGGTGTAGGATGGGAGAACTATGTGCGTGAAGGGCTCTATGTGCAGTGCACAGAGCTTTGAATTAAATTCTTTGGGCAACTGTTAGCCAATGAAGATCCAGCGAGCCTTGTCTGGCTGATTCACACCTTGGGATCCCTAACAGCGTGCATGCAGCAGCCTTCTGCACAACTCGTAGTTGTCAAATGACTAACTTGGGAGAGCCTAGGTAGAGGGAGTTGCGTAGTCCAGGCGGGAAAGAATCAATGGCTGGACTTCCAGCCTCCTGGCAGGCCGGACCTTGTGCAGCAGACACATGGTTCTGAAGCAGCTGCCTGATGGTTTGGTCGCCTGGGTTTCCATTGAAAAGGTTTTATCCAGCCAACCCCCTAGACTATAGCCATTTTGGGGTAAGCGGGGGGATAAGACATACAGGCCAACCCTGGGCCTGTTCACAAGGATTACTCCTGACGATCATGAGTTCAGTTTTATCCCCGGTCAACTTAAGGCAGGCTTTATTCATCCAGCAGACTACCAGCTCCAAACATGGTCGCTTTTGATAAAAAACAAGAAGAAGTGTTTGTTCAGATCAGACTTGAACTAGAACTATTTCCTGCCTCCTCAACAACATGGATTGATCCCTTGAGAAACTGGCGCTCGGATGCTAGAATAGGGGAACACTGAGCAGGGAGCGTGCTGTCACAGTGCGAGAATGTGTAGCACTTTGTATAGATCCTCTCTGTATGACCTCTGTAGCCGTGTAGGACCTTCGTGACTGTTTAGAACCTGTGTATAGGTCCTATGTGTAGAACCTCTCAGTCAGCTTTCTATATACGCTCCCCTGATAGAGAGGAAGGCCTCTGTGTAAGACCATTGGGCCCAATTCACAGAACTAACTTAAGACAAAATCCTAAACTTACTACTTTTGGTATTCACAGAAGTTAGGATTTTGTCTTAAGTTTGTCTTAAGACAGACTTAAGACAGACTTAAGACAGAGTCCTAACTTCTGTGAATACCAAAAGTAGTAAGTTTAGGATTTTGTCTTAAGTTTGTCTTAAGACAGACTTAAGACAGACTTAAGACAGAGTCCTAACTTCTGTGAATACCAAAAGTAGTAAGTTTAGGATTTTGTCTTAAGTTAGTTCTGTGAATCGGCCCCATTGTGACTGAGTAGGACCTCTGTGTGCAGCCCTCTGAGACTGAGTATGACCTCTGTGTACTGCCCTCTGTGACTGAGTAGGACCCCTGTTTACTGCCCTATGAGACTGAGTATGGCCTCTGTGTACAGCCCTCTGTGACTGAGTATGGCCTCTGTGTACAGCCCTCTGTGACTGAGCATGGCCTCTGTGTACAGCCCTCTGAGACTGAGTATGGCCTCTGTGTACTGCCCTCTGTGACTGAGTAGGACCCCTGTGTACTGCCCTCTGAGACTGAGTATGGCCTCTGTGTACAGCCCTCTGTGACTGAGTAGGACCTCTGTGTACAGCCCTCAGTGACTGAGTATGGGCTCTGTGTACAGCCCTCTGTGACTGAGTAGGATCTCTGTGGACAGCCCTCAGTGATTGAGCATGGCCTCTGTGTACAGCCCTCTGTGACTGAGTAGGACCCCTGTGTACAGCCCTCTGAGACTGACTATGGCCTCTGTGTACTTTCCTCTGTGACCTGAGTATGGCCTCTGTGTACAGCCCTCTGTGACTGAGTAGGACCTCTGTGTGCAGCCCTCTGTGACTGAGTATGGCCCCTGTGTGCAGTCCTCTGATTCAGGATCTCTCATCGCCATTTTATCAGAAATTTAATTTTTAGAGAAATGGAAGGGCTCTGTCACTTTAATGATTACTGACGTGAATCCCAAAGCCTTTGGAGAATTCAATATGGACATGTGAGGTTACTTCAGGTCCAGGGTGGAATGCTTGGGTAGATCTATTCGCACAAAGGTTTATGTTGCTATCAAAGGATGCAACATAATTGGGTGGCAAGATCTAGCTAAAATGGAGTTACATCTAAAGGTTATGTTGATACTGAATTTGATGATGATCCATACCAAGTAAACTGTTTGGGACTTGAAGAGTGCAGTGCAGATGTTAAGAGAGTTTTGGACTGTTTTCCGAGCTTGTTCTCTAACAAGATTGGGACTGTCAAAGGTTTTCAACACCAGATTAAACTCAAAGCTGATGCTCAACCTATAGTCCATAGGGTACGACCACTTCCCTTAAACTTAAGACAGTTATTAGGTATTTATGCGACAAAGGTGTCATTGCACCGTGTGAGTGTTCGGAATGGGTTTCTCCCATTGTAGTCGTAAGGAAGAAGTCAGGAGAGGTCAGGTTTTTCGCTGACTTGCGTTCACTTAATAAGAACATCCTCATTAACAGTCACCCTCTTCCCAAAATACAGGAGCTTCTTGCTGGTTTTGGGTGTGCAACATTTTTCCAGTAATTGACTTACGGTCAGCATATCATTAAATATCTTTGTCTGCTGACTCTCAGGCTTTTACCACATTTGTCACTCCCTTTGGAATGTACAAATATCTCAGAATACCTATTGGCCTGGCCTCCGCAGCCAGTGTCTTCCAGAAATTAATGGGGACACTTTTTGGAGACATGCCAGGAGTCCAGGCCTACCAGGACGACATATTGATATTTGCAAGTGACTGGGAAACACATTTGATGAATCTTAGAAAGTTTTTGAATGAGCTATCTAAAACAGGTATGACCATGAGGATTGACAAGTGTAAGTTTGGCATGCAAGAATTGGATTATTTTGGTCACACAAATTCCTCACAGGGCATTAAACCCAAAATGTCTTCAAGGCAATCAGTGATGCTAGCTGTCCCAAAGATAAGGATGCTCTGCGATCCTTTTTAGGATTGGCAGAATACTATGAACGTTTTGTAAAGGGTTATGCTCAGATAGTTGAGCCTTTGCGTGCCTTTTTACGAAAAGGTTCAAAATTTGCATGGACAGATGAAATTTCAGTAACGTTTGACCAGGTTAAAAAATTGATTAGTGATGCACCCGCGTTACATGCCTTCCAAGACAGCTGTAACGGTTTTCCCATGGTAGACGCATGTCTCACTGGATTGGGTGCAATACTCGGTCAGTGGGTTGATGGCAAAGAACACACAATAGCTTTTGCTTCGAAAATGTTGAAGTTATCGGAATAACATTACAGTACCATTGAACGCGAAGCACTGGCATGTGTGTGGGCAATTGAGAAGTTTAAAAACTACATTTGGGGATGCGAATTTGAGATATTCGCCGATCACAAACCTCTCATGCACATATTAAATGGTGCTGGATTAGGTAAAGTTTCAGCTAGGTTGGTGAGGTTATTGTTCAGACTACAAGAGTTTCATTTTTCCGGGCTGACTGCTTAACACGCATGGCCCTGGATGGTGAATTGGATTTTTCTGATAATGTGGACAATGAATTTGTGGTAGCGGCATTAGATGCAGTTAAAGAGTGTTCCCTCATTTCTGAGCAGTCTTGGTTGGAAGGTTATAACAATGACAACAATTTGAAACAAGTCAAGGAATTCATTGTAAAGGGTTGGCCGGAAAGTAGGAAATTGACTGCAGAATTGAGAGCTTTTGCTATGGTTGGCCCGGAGTTATGACTTGTCAATGATATGCTCATGCGGCATGAATTTTTTCTCCCTCCCGAGAGTCTTAGGAGAGACATTATTCAGTCAGCGCATCGTGGCCATCTGGGTGTTTCTAAAACGTCTCAACGTATTAAATCTTATTACTGGTGGCCATCATTAGAGGCTCAGAAATAATTTTGCATAGACTCTTGTTCAGAATGTTTTCTGTCAGACAAAAAATTGAAATTGATGACTACACCAATGCATCATGTTATTTTTCCAGTCAAACCTTGGAACAAGGTTGGTCTTTATTTTTTCTGGACCCTATGATGTTTTGCCCAGTAATATAAGGTTCTTTATCTTGATGATTATCACTCAAAATGGATATATCACATGTTTTGTGACTCACCAAGTACAGATAATGAAATCAAGTTCATGAAAAGAGTTTTTGAAATTGAAGGTTCACCCTCCATTATTGGTACTGATAATGGTATACATTTAGTTTCTGACAAGATGTGTACATTCCCGGCAAGCAATGATGTAACACATTTTAAAGTTGCGTTGTATTCACCATCTTCTAATGGGTTGGTTGAGAGGGCAAACAGATTGGTAAAGGAAGGTATTCAAGCAGCTCTCTCGTCTTGCAAGGATGTTCAGAATTTTGTTGACATCAAGGTGCGGTCCTATAACATCTCACCTCATTCTACTACAGGTGTGTCACCTTTTACTCTTGAGAGAGGGAGAAAAGTTCATACAGATTTATGTCCAGATAGGCTTCTCAACAAACAGTGTGTAGAAAAAGCAGGCAAAGAAATTAAATGGTCTTGTGTCTCATGATGCACAAAAACAGGAAACTGTGAAGTTAAGGAAAATGGGAAACATTTTAAAATACAGATTTGTGCATAAATTACTGGGTCCTTATTTATGATCCCAGAAAGATCAGCACGGGTTTGTCAAAGTTCTCCTCACCAGTTCACGTAACAAATGTAGGTAAAGGATCTACTCTACTTGGTGAAAGGGGTTGGTGGAATAAGAGGTTGTTTGTTCGACTCTCAAATACACAAGCTTGTTCCTTGATGAAACTCAACAAAAGAGCGTTAGCTACCTGTGACTGGTCTAGTTGGTTGCACGATTCAACCTCAGTTGCTTCTCATCTCCTGATTGAAAGGAGCAACAAAATATTTACAAATTGTAAGCGTGAGACCTCTAATGAGCAACTTGATCCTTTGTCTGTTGTTGAGGGAACCTTCAAAGAAGTTTCCACGGACTCTCAAAGAATTGTCTCAGATAATGCAGTGCTGGGCAGTCACTTGCGGAAAATGCCTTCAAAGTTCAATGATTATATTTTAAGCTAAAATATGTAACCTTTGAGTTATTCATGTTTTTCTTTGTTTTTTCTCCTATTGTTATTTGTGTTTTCACTTTGTTAAGGAGGGAGAAGTTGTGGTTTTGGGTGTCTCGTGCTATCTTAGCGCGTGGATCTCCTTTGCCACGAGCTAACTGCATGTTTTAATTGCTGTTCCACGATCAATGCTGGAATAATGTCTGTGGAGACATTGATTTCGGGCCCGATTCACAGAACTAACTTAAGAAAAAATCCTAAACTTACCACTTTTGATATTCACAGAAATTAGGATTTTGTCTTAAATTTGTCTTAAGAAAAACGTAAGACAGACTTAAGACAGAGTTAAGACAGACTTAAGACAAACTTAAGACAGACTTAAGACAGAGTTAAGACAGAGTTAAGACAGACTTAAGACAGACTTAAGACAAACTTAAGACAGACTTAAAACAGACTTAAGACAGACTTAAGACAGACTTAAGTTATGATTTTGTCTTAAGTTTGTCCTAAGTCTGTCTTAAGTCTGTCTTAAGTCTGTCTTAAGTCTGTCTTAAGATTGTCTTAAGACAAATTTAAGAAAAAATCCTAACTTCTGTGAATACCAAAAGTAGCAAGTTTAGGATTTTGTCTTAAGTTAGTTCTGTGAATCGGCCCCTCAGTTTCCAGAGGTCTACGCAGGCATCGGTTGCCCGATCGTGAGTGTCTGCTCTTTATTGGAATAAACCTCTTTGAAGCTTACCCGTCTCCTATGGATCCTTTAAGCTTATTACAGCTGTCCAGACCCCCATCCTTAAGTCCTGTTTTGTTCCCAGGCCCACCAGAGACAGTGATGACGATGATGAAGACGAGAGGCGAGGCCGAGGGTGCGCCCTGCAGTACCAGCACGCCATGGTGCGCGTCCTGGCGCAGTTCGTGGCGGAAGAGGCGGGCGCCTCGGGGCAGATGACGCACTTCCTGGGGTCAGAGTGGCAGTATGACATCACCGACCTGGTGGGTGACTTCATGAAGCTCGAGGACCCGCACATCGCCAAGCTGCAGGACGCCCGCGTGCTGATTGGACGTGAAGTTGGCATGACGACCATGCAGGTATGCACCCACCGTGCTTTTTAATTCATTGCAGTGCAGGTGTTCAATGCATCTCTGCAGACGTGTCTGAGTGTTGTACAAACTATCAATGTGCTGTGATGGTATGTGGTATTTCACGTCACATTCATGTCACTTTGTTAATTCCTTGTTCCTCTTAGTCAAGTACAAAGGATGCCAGGCTGGTAGAGTCCTAACTGTCCTATCTGTGACGACATGGGGGGTATTATGCCAGCCTTGGCAGCCTGCCACTCCCCGGATGTACTCCGGAATGCAGGCATTAGCAGCTTAACTGACACCGCAGGGCAGTAACAATGCATTAATGGACAGTAAACATGTGTCAGGTGTAGACGGTGCTCAAAGGCGGCCTTCTTTAGGACAGTATTCCTCCTTTCCTGCCCGAGGGTTTCTGTCATGAGGGTCGCCGGTGGGAATGGTTTTATAACCAGTGGTTGCTTTTCTACTGGTGGTAACAGGGGCAGCCAAAGTATCTCTGCAGCAGTATTTCTACTACTATCACGGCCCCGGATGGGGGCGCAGCCTGGGGTGTCTGGTAGCCTGTCAGAAGGTAGGGGGCGTGGGGGAGGGGTTACAAGCTTGCAGACCCTTCTGGCGGTCAGTGGGAGATGCTTTAAACATCTAGAAATCTGGTTTACACACTTGTGAACACCTCTCGCGGTCAGTGAGAGATGTTTTAAACCACTGGTAATCTGGTTTACACGCTTGTGAACCCTTCTGGCGGTTAGTGAGAGATGCCTTAAACAGCTGGTAATCTGGTTTACACACTTGTGAACACCTCTGGCGGTCAGTGAGAGCTGCCTGAAACAGCTGGTAATCTGGTTTACAAGCTTGTGAACCCTTCTGGCGGTCAGTGAGAGATGCTTTAAACAGCTGGTAATCTGGTTTACAAGCCTGTGAACCCTTCTGGCGGTCAGTGAGAGATGCTTTAAACAGCTGGTAATCTGGTTTACAATCTTGTGAACCCTTCTGGTGGTCAGTGAGAGATGCTTTAAACAGCCGATAATCTGGTTTACAAGCTTGTGAACCCATCCGGTGGTCAGTGAGAGATGCTTTAAACAGCTGGTAATCTGGTTTACAAGTTTGTGGACAATTCGGTGGTCAGTGAGAGATGCTTTAAACAGCTGTTAAACTGGTTTACTAGCTTGTGGAACCTTCTGATGGCCAATGAGAGATGCTTTAAACAGCTAGTACTCTGGTTTACAAGCTTGTGGACCCATCTGATGGTCAGTGGGAGATGCTTTAAACAGCTGGTAATCTGGTTCTAAAGCATGTGAACCCTTCTGGTGGTCAGTGGGAGATGCTTTAAACAGCTGGTAATCTGGTTTACAAGCTTGTGAACCCTTCTGGCGGTCAGTGAGAGATGCTTTAAGCAGCTAGTAATCTGGTTTGCAAGCTTGAGAACCCTTCCGGCGGTCAGTGAGAGATGTTTTAAACAGCTGGTAATCTGGTTTACACGCTTGTGAACCCTTCTGGTGGTCAGTGAGAGATGCCTTAAACAGCTGGTAATCTGGTTTACACGCTTGTGAACCCTTGTTGCGGTCAGTGTGAGATACTTTAAACAGCTGGTAATCTGGTTTACAAGCTAGTGAACGCTACCACATTTCCACCCCAGCTCCGCCTCCCAAAGACGGAGATGCGTTTCTTCACCCCCTGGGCTGGGTTTAATTCCTATTGTGTGTTTTACGAAAGGGAGAAGAGCCATGTATGAAAACCTTGTGCAGCTGCACCCCCTACACAGAAAACATGTGCGTCACGAGGCAGCTCGAGTGCTAACACCTTTTACACACTAAAGGTGTCCGTGAGGCAGCAGCAGTACTAGGCACCCACATACACACAGGACATGTATGTGAGACACCAGCAGTGCAAAACACCCTCCTACACACAGAACATGTGTGTGAGACAAGAACAGTGCACAGATCCTAGTACACATGACACAGAACATGTGTGTGAGGAGGCAGCAGTGCAAAACAGCCACCTACACACAGAACATGTCAGTGAGAAATCAGCAGCAGTGCAAGACACCCTCTCACAGACAGAACATGTCTGCAAGACAACAGCAGTACAAAGCACCCTCCAACACGCAGAACATGTATGTGAGACAGCTGCAGTGGAAGGCACTCTCCCACACAGAACATGTATGTGAGACAGCATCAGTGCAAATCACCCCCCCCCCACAGACAGAACTTATATGTGAGAAAGCAGCAGTACAAGGCAACCTACTACACTCTGAACATGTATGTGAGACAGCACCAATACAAAGGACCCACCTACACATAGAAAATGTATGCGAGACAAGAACAGTGCAAAGATCCTAGCACACATGGCACAGAACATGTATGTGAGGCATGCAGCAGTGCAAAACAGCCACCTAGACACAGAACATGTATGTGAGAAATCAGCAGCAGTGCAAGACACCCTCCCACACACAGAACATGTACGTAAGACAAAAGCAGTGCAAAACACCCACCTACACGCAGAACATGTATGTGAAACAGCAGCAAAGCAATGTACCCTCCCACACACAGAACATGTATGTGAGACGGCTGCAGTGCACATACAAATATAGCTTGTAAGCCTGAAGGCAGCAGTGCAATCACCATAGTACACACACAACATGTATGTGAGGCAGCAGTTTTTCAAAGACACCAATACACACAGAACATGCATGCTAAGGAGCAGCAGTGTAAAGCCCCCTCCCACTCACAGGACATGTATGTGAGACGGCTGCTGTGCAAGGGCACCTCCCACACACAGAACATATATGTAGTGCTTATTTTGTAAAAGAAAGAGTGGCACTGCCCGGAGCTTTGCTCAGAGGCTCGCGGCCTGTGCTATTAAATATTTGCGTGCTGAAAATCACGCCTGATAGTCTGGAAACCACCCCAGGCCTCTTCAATCCCCCATCAGACACTGCCTGCCCCTTCATCTCATTTCTGCTTTCTCCCTTTGTGAAAGCTTTGCCTTCTTTCTCTTTCTCCGTCCTTCCCATCTGTGTGTTTTTCTCTTTCACGCCCTCGGTAAATATCTTATGTGGAAACAATAAATGCTAGTCTCAGAAATAAGTGTGGGTGTCCACCACCTGCAACCACCGGCTCAAGTTAAGCACTTTATGTACGAGAGGCAGCAGTGGTGCAAGGCTCCCACACACACACAGAACACGCACATGAGCAGTGCACGGGACCCTTGTGCACACAGAACACTGAGTAGGCAGCAGTGCACAGAAGAGGCAGGAGCAGTGCAAGGCAGCCTTGTGCACACAGAACAGGTGCATAGGCAGAAGCTGTGCCACGCACCATGCACCTGCAGAACAGATACTGAATCGGCAGCAGCAGTGCGAGGCACCCACCCACACACAGAACATGCACATGAGCAGTGCAAGGCAGCCTTGTGCACACAGAACACTGAGTAGGCAGCAACAGTGCCCAGAAGAGGCAGGAGCAGTGCAAGGCACCCTCACACACACAGAACACATACATGAGGCAGAGGCATGTGTGACGAAACCTCATACATGCTGTTGATGTGTGAGCAGCAGCAGTGCGGTTCGCCCCTCACCACAGACCCTCCTCTGCAGGTGGGGGGTGAGTGCGTAGAGCCAGAGCTGACCCTGTGTCCCTGCCAGGGGTGTGCAGGTGTCTCTGGCACTGCCCCTCCCCACATCCTGTCACACTCCCCACCTGAGGTCTGGGGTACCAAGTGCTGGCTCGTTCCCTACCACAGGCCCTCCTCCTCTGCGGGTGGGGGGGTGCTGAGTGTACAGGGCCAGAGCTGAACCCTTTTATTTTATTTATTTCATTTTAATTATATTTAATGCAATTTTATATAGCGCATACTTTACCCAAAGGTGTCAGAGCGCTTCACAATAGAACCAAGAGCATAACTTGAGGAAATGTACATACTTACACGTTACAGATACAAACGCGATAGATGAAAAAGTCAAATAAACAATAGGTGGCAGTCAGTCACACACGTGTGACCCTGCGGGGATGTGCAGGTGTCTCTGGCTGGAGCGGGGGGCTGCAGAGGCGGTGACAGGAGGCTGCCATGAATAACACATGAGACCCTCTAACCGCCCAGCGGGGGGGGGGGGGGGGGGGGAGGGGGGGGGGGCTTGTTTCCTGTCTCGTCTCTTAAAGAGGAAGCAATTGATGCTGAGCCGCTGAAGGCGGGAGTGTGGCAGGGGGAGGGAGGGAGGTTACACTGCCACCCAAGGCTGCATGCGGTGTGGCTCACTAGTTAGAGGCGGCAGACCCGGGAGCAGAGGACGGCCCGGGACCAGGGTTCAATTCCCGATGCGGCAGGGTCATGGACCAGGGTCAGCGGACTCGATAATTCTCGCCTCGGTGCCTACTCTAACCAGGGATCACACTCGGCAACTCTGGGCATTAGCTTGCCTCATCTCCACAACGGCCCCAACAGCGCTGGGATGCCTGGCTCCACCTTGGGGATACCCAGTAGGGACCATCTCACAGGGATAGCCAGGACAGGTTCCCCAGCGGTCTACAGCGCCACGACGCCTCAGGGCAGCAGTGCGCTTTACAAGACACATACATTTACATTTACATTTACATGCTGCGATGAGCTGAGATTAAGCAAGCTATTGCCTGTAGTGTGGCGGTCTGGCTCCCCGAGTCACGTGACCCGGGGCCAGGGATCGCGAGAGGACGTGACGCGGGGGGCTAGGCATTAGCACCGCAGAGTCATAGGCAAGCGGACGTCTCTCCCAGGGCTCGAGTCTGGGTACCACGCGGGTGGATGGCGTCCCCCCACTTCTTTTACCGGGAGCTCGATAACTGGAGCAAATGGAGCCACACATTCACTCTTTGGCCTCTCTGGGGCGAGATCGGAGCTCATTCAGAACGCTGCTGACGCTCTGGCTTCTCTGATGCAATTGCATCGCATCTAAGGGGTGAGCGAGAGGAGGCAATGAGTCTAAGGGTGCAAGCCACCTTTCGTGACGTCACTTCCTGTCGTGACGTCAGCGTCCCCCCACTTCTTTTTCTTGGACTTGTGCCCTGGTCTCTCCCCTATAGGGGTTACTAGTATTAATAAAAGCAAGTTAACACGCCCCGCAGTCTCCGTCCATCTGTTCCGGGGGGCTCGGCTTCCATGCCTCTACAGTGGACCGACGCACCACTCAACGGCGGACAGGTAGGGGAGAGCCGGCGCTCGTCACCAGGCGAGGCGGCGCACTGCTTTTGTGCTCCTTCTTGCCCCGCTCCAAGCCAACGCCTCCTGCGGTGAAGATCCGGTGTGCACATTAGCACGGGGCGCGGCTCTGCTGCTCAATCGCAGCTTTAGTCTCAGCGCGCATCTAAGCACGCGGTGGGGCATCACTGAATTCTCTCCACTCCCTGCATTGCAAGGCCAGTGTGTAAGGACAGCCACCTCTTGGCCCCAGTTCATAAGGAGCCAGCCATCGCAGCACGTAGCGCATGTACAACTGACCGCTACCACCAGGCCTTAGGGTTAAAGGAGCCACGAGCTACTTCTACAGGCCGTACGCAAGGGTACTGCCCCCAGGCCTACCCTCACGTGGGTTCCCCCTCTACAAGTGGCCAACTCAGCGCGTGTATCAGCATGCACCACCCACTCTGCTGGCATTCTCAAAAGGCAGTGTCCCCCACTGCCTACTCACTCTAAAGGACTCTGGGCTGACCTCCTGCGAACTCAAATATCACAAAGCCTCACTGTTGCTTTAGGTACCAACACGAGGCAGCCTGCGACCCCAATAGCAGCGCCCTCCCAGCCCACACAGGGCGGACCCACCCTCCCAGCCAGCAGGTGCCCCCGGGGCCCTATGGGTACCATACAGTGCCACTGCCGTCCTCGCCACACGCACCATGTGTGCCCAGATCTTCTCCTTAACCAACCCCGTGCCCTTCCTGCCTAAGCCTGGGGAACCGGCCATTAAGTGGGCTGATTGGAAGGGGTATTTCTTTAATTACCTCTCAGCGTTGGAGGACGGAGGCGAAGAGGAATTCTCAAACAAGCGACGGAAGGGAGAGGGGTTGGCCTAACGGCTAAGGCGCTCGACCTCGGACCTGGGGAACTTGGTTCGAGTCTCGGTAACGACGCCAAAAACCCCCTGTGATTCTGGGCAAATCACTTAATCTCCCCGTGCCTAAAATGAAAGTGTGTCCTCATGTAACGTAACTGGTGCTATGTAAAGCGCTCTGATAACTGATTCGGTTCGGTTCAAGTTCGCGCTATATAAAACTCTGCAAAAAAAAAAAAACAAAAAAAAAAAAAAGAAGATCCTGCTACATAATCTAGGACCAGAGGGCCTGCACGTTTACAACCAGATGGTGAGAAAGACCAGAGCCTCGACCGACGACGACGTATTCCAACATGCCCTCGAAGATCTGGACAGCCATTACCAGCCCGTGATATGCACGGCCTTTGACCGTTACAACTTCTTCCAACGGAAACAGGCAGAAGCAGACTCAGTGGAGGACTCCGTGGCGGCCCTCAAGAAGCTGGCCATCAACTGCAAGTTTGGCACCATGCACGACGAACTCATACGGGACCAAATTATCATGCACTCCACCCACACAAGTGTCCAGGAAAAGCTCTGGGTGAGCGGCAAGGCACCTCTTCCCGAGATCATCGCAATAGTGAAAAGAGCGGAATTATCCAAACGACGCGCTCTCGCAGCCAAGTAAGACACGGCACCACAAGCAACAGTGTGCAAGATCTCCGACCGCAAGGTTCCATCATTGAAAACCACGACGGACTCTGTCTCCCCCATCAATCTACGTCTAGGAGCAGAGGCCCCGGTCAAGCCCCTCTTGGCAAACAAAGTTCCTGTTACAGAAGCGTCAGCCACTCCCACAGGGGTAATGACAAAAAATGGCTGGCGTTCCACATCAAGTGTACTTTCTGCAGCATCACAGGACACTTCGGTAAAGTTTGCCGTCGGAGGCCGAGAAACGGAGTGGTCAAATACATCCAGGACGTCGCTGATGACCAAGAGGGGGCAGAACTCTCAGACCCGGACAACATTCTGTGCATCAAAGAATACATCTTGGGCTTAGGGGGCGTCATAACAAAAAAAACTCCTGCAGGTTGTCGATAGGTGGCGTCCATGTCGTCATGGTAGCGGACTCAGGCTCACCCTACACCATCATCCAGAAACATATCTGGGATTGAGACTTCGTTCAAGTGGAGGGCGATCACCTTCACCCCACGGATGTCCATCCAGTCACATACACGGGGGAAAGGATCCCCATGGTGGGCTTCCGGCAGCTTCCGTTCGAGTTCAAAGGATGACACACCCCAGCGAAATTGTATGTGGCAAAAAAGGGCCCATCGGTCCTTGGTTGGGCTGACCAGGGGGCACTCAGGATTCAGCTCAACCCCAGTGGCGACACGCAAGTGCTCCTGATGGATGACACACCCATGCCATCCTCACTCCAAGCAGAGTTCCCCACTGTCTTCAGCGATCAGATTGGGAAGATGTGCAAGTTCTCCCACATGATCGTCCTAAAAGAGGGAGCGGTACCAGTCGCCCACAAAGTCAGGAACATTCTGTTCAACTGCCGAGAAGCGGTACAGCTAGAACTCAAGCACCTAGAAGACAGTGGCATCATTGAACCGATCAAATGCGCCGAATGGCTAGCACCTTTGGTGGTGTTGGACGCAAACCAAGTGGGAAGATACGCTTCTGCATTGATCTCTGTGAACTCAATAAGAATATCATAGTGGAAAAATGTCCGTTATCGAAAATCAATGAATTGCTTGCCCAGATCAAAGGTATCAAGTGGTTCTCTACCATCTACCTCAAAGCTGCCTACCACCAGGTGTCACTCCACCCGACATGCCGAAAACTTATATCCTTCATCACACCCTTTGGGTGCTAGAGGTTCAGACGCCTGCCCTTTGGGCTTGCATCTGCATCGGCCGTCTTCCAAAAACTCATGCACAAGCTGTTCCAAGGGGTCCACGGCGTCCTCTACTTTCAAGACGACATCTTCGTCATGGGAAATCCAAAGCTGTACATGACGACATCCTGCACACCGTCACACACACGCTTGCAGCAAATGGCCTCATGGCTGAATTAGAGAAATGCAAATCCCGTCTCCACAAGGTCACATATCAGGGGCATGAAATTAGCAACACAGGAATCACCCCCAAATCGGTGAATGTGGAGGCCATCATGTCAGCTCCATCCCCAACAACCAAAGACGACGTTCGTTCATTTGTTCCTGGGTCTGACAGAGTTCTATAGTAAATTTGTCAGAAACTTTGGGATGAAGACGCACAACCTACACCAACTGCTCAAGGACAGGAACAGTTTTGTCTGGTCGGAGAAAACGGAAGCGGAGTTCTAAGCCATTAAACAGGACATCTGCAAGGCGGTTCCCTTGCACAGGTTTGCATCCAGCATCCTCACCACGGACGCTAGTGACAAAGGGCTGGGAGCGGTCCTCTCACAGAGGACATCCGGCAGCACCGAGACCACGGTAGGGTTCGCATCAAGATCCCTCACCCCCAGCGAAGAGATGTACAGCGTGATCGAGAAGGAAATGCTGCCATCTAGGCGATGGAGAAATTTCGACAGTACCTATGGGGGCAAGATTCACACTCCGTACCGACCACAAACCCCTGATCAAGGTCCTTACATCCAGCGGCAATGTGACAGCCATGCCACACATCGCTAAAATTACATTTCGTCTGTTGGACTTGTTTATGATGTGGAATACATCCCGGGTCCGCATAACAGAGTGGTGGACCTCCTGAGCAGAGCAGCAGCCATGGAAGTCCCCGTCACATCATCAGAGTGGAAAGAGTACAGTGTCGCCTTCATGACAGATCATGAACACACCATCAGTGCCCAAGACTGGGCCTACACGCAAGCCACTGATCTCTCCCAGGTCAAGGCATACGTCACGCGAGGCTGGCCGGAAAAGAGGCACATCGACAGTAACCTCAGAAAATTCTGGGAAGTCCGCGAAGAACTCTCCATTGACGAGAATTCCATATTCCTGCTACCAGGTGATAAAATGGTGCCCCCGAAGGCCCTGTATGACCGCATTCTTCACATCAACCACGAAGGCCACCTGGTCATCATAAAAGCCAAAAGGCGGATGAAACTGCTTTACTGGTGGCCAGCCATGGACATCCAAGTGGAAAGGTTCGTGAGGGACTGCGCCCATTGCGCCAGAGCTGACAAAACCCCGATCACCCTGAGGCCCCCCGTGGGCGACTTCTTCACTCCCAAAAACCCCTGGGAAGACTTTTCCATCGACATTGTAGGTCCGGTCCTAGAAAACTTAGGCATGCCCAAACATCTCATCATCGTCGTGGACCGCTATTCCAAGTGGTCGAAAGTCAAAATCTGCGACTCTGTACATTCCCATGCCATCATCACCTTCCTCACCAACATTGTCCTGAGGGAGGGCATCCCCAAGTCTATCACCAGTGACAATGGTCCCAAGTTCACATCGGCCAAGTGGACAGCCTTCACCAAAAGAAATGGAATCCGGACGAAGCACACCCTGGTTTACCACCCAGCGGGTAACGACCAAGTGGAACGGTTTAACCGAGTGATAATGGGCTCGATCCAAGCAGCCATCAGTGCCGGAAAAAACTGGGAGTCCGAAGTCAGAAACACTGAATGGCCATTCTGCATCACACCTACTTTGACAGGCTACAGCCCGTTTAAGATCTTAAGAGGCAGAGAACCCTTCACCAGAGACAAAACAGCATGGATGACCATGAAACTCCGGAGCAAATGGTCCCCAGCCATTGTCCGCAGCAACATAGCGAAGGCCCAAAGCATCTACAAGGCACAATATGACAAAAAGAACAATGTGCGGGACGCCTCATTGGCAGAGGGCAAGTGGGTCCAAGTCAAAAGGGTCCAATCAGGTCTCAAAGGAGACAGCAAATTCATTGAGCCCCTGCGGGTGGTGGAAGCTTACACACGCTCTGCCTTGTTGAGCGATGGCAAGGTCTGGTCCCAATCCAGAATGCAACAAGATCCCGGGGCACGAGCGACAGCGAGCTGGAAGAAAGCCCCAGCGGCCGCACCCACTACAGACCACGTGAGCCAGCGAGGAAAGACAATCACCTGGCAAACCAACGCCGGGTCTTTCCAGCCAGGACGCCGATGAAGGGGGCATCCCGGGTGAGACACTCAACGCCTTCCGGAGAGATCAAGAAGAAGGCACAAGGTCAGACGGACCCCGCGGAGGAAGAGAGCAAGGGACCGGAACGCACACCTGAAGGGGCCTGTGCGGTGAAGCTACCGAAACACCTCAGTGACATTCAGATGTGAAATCCTCTCTCTCTCTCTCTCTCTCTCTCTCTCTCTCTCTCTCTCTATCTCTCTCTCACCCACTCACTCTCTCACTCACTCCTTTCCATACTGCACTGTCCTTCCCCACACCTGTGGGCACAGCTAAAGTTGGGTCAGTTATTGTTAAGGGGGAAGATGTGTAGTGTGGCGGTCTAGCTCCCCGAGTCACGTGACCCAGGGCAAGGGATCGCGAGAGGACGTGATGCGGGGGGCTAGGCATGAGCACCGCAGAGACAGAGACAAGCGGACGTCTCTCCCCTATAGTAATTACTAGTATTAATAAAAGCAAGTCTCCATCCATCTGTTCCGGGGGGGGCTCAGCTTCCATGCCTCTACATTGCTCAGAGTCACATGGTGCTGGGCTGATCTGTCGCCAGCACCGGGGATTCCAACCGAGAACCCTATGGTCCAGAGTCAGGCACACCTAGCCGCTGCGCCACACCAGTACCATACCTTCCCCATGTACTATACCTGCTCTCTGCACTACACCCCCCTCGATGGTCAGGGGCTCTCTGAGTATTACTGCCACACACATGCGCCCCAAATAACACCACTGGGTTTGGGCTCCCAACAGTAAGGCCAAGCCACTGACCTATAGACAACTAAACAATTGCCAATACTGTTACATAATTCCTTTTCTTTTCACCAAAGCACATTAGAATTGAACACAATGTGGTACAAGACTTCTTGTTTAGTCAAAATTAATCTATTTGTTTATTTTCTACTTTAAATACCTTTCTTGGTTAAATTTCACCAAATTTACATTTTCTACATCTACATCACAAATACAAAAATTCTTACTTTCACAAAACATTAAACTCTACATATTCATCATCATTCCATAAGCAGTCACTCAACATATCAGACATTCAGCCACTTCACACTCACATACACAGCCACAACAAGTTATTTACCGTTCAATACTAATTACAATATTATACAAAAACCGTAGGCATTAGATGTATCTAATCTCATAAATTTGGAGCAAAATTTTTTTTGTAATTTGAAGATCTTATGGCTCGACAAACTATGGTCTACGCGTTTCAAACTCCTATTTGGTGTGGAGTTCTCATCAGGACCCAAAGAAGCTTTACTGAAGAGAGCTTAGCTCTCTTAAACCCAACGCTCAACAATCATGCAGAAAACATACACACACTTCTAGGCTTTCTAAATTGTGCCGAAGACTTGTTTCTAAATGTCGTAACACATTGACAACGTGTAGATGCGGGCACTCGCGAAGGGTCTCTGAGTGCCGCTGTTGGACGCGAGCCGGTTCAGACGGCGTGTTTGTACACATGCTCCCTGCACTATACCTTTCCTCTGTGGTCAGGGGCTCTCTGAATATTAAGTCCCTCCTCCTGTGAAGTCTGCCTGTTCTAGGACAAGCACAGGCTGTGTGGGGGCTCCCTCCTCCAGATTGTGGGGGTCTCCCTCCTCCTGTGAAGTCTGGCAGTTTCTGCACACACACTGATCTTACCTGTGCTTCATATCCACACCAGGGCCAGACTGGCCTAAGGGTCACATGAGAATGCCCCAGCCGGGCAGCTTTATGGGGTGGTGGACAGAGGAATTATCAGATATTGAGCTGGGCAAACCGCCCCTGTAGAATACACACAGGGCCCAATTCACAGAACTAACTGAAGACAAAATCCTAAACTTACTACCATTTTGGTATTCACAGAAGGCACTTACTCATTTTGGTATTCACAGAAGGCACTTACTCATTTTGGTATTCACAGAAGGCACTTACTCATTTTGGTATTCACAGAAGTCAGGACTCCTAACTTAACTACTACTAAACTGAGAAAAATCCTAATTTTAAGACTTTTGGTGTTCACGGAAGGCATTTAAAAGTCCTAAAGTTAGGACTCCTAACTTCTATGAATACCAAAATGGTAGTAAGTTTAGGATTTTATCTTAAGTAAGTTCTGTGAATCGGGCCCACAATTTTCTCGTAGACACACAAACAATGCCCTCCCTCCCACGCTTTTCTTGGAGTCTGTTGAACTCTCTCGCTTCAATCACTCTCTCCAACAGGGGACATTCTTCATGCAGTTCTCTCTGTAGCTTCCAGCTTTCAAAGTGTGAGATCTTTCCTACCGTGGAAGGGCTGCGCAGTCACCCAAATGCACCAGGGCCGGACGGGCCTTCCATTCCACTGGGCATTTCCCCTGGGGCTGGAGCAATTGGAGGCCGGTCTCGAAAGTCCAGGGCACTATCACCTCTGTCATTATCCCCTCTTCCCAGAGGTTAATTGCAACAGGCACAAGGAAGCTTTGACTGTGGGAGGGAGGGGTAAGGTAGAGAGAGCGATCAGAGAGGGAGGTAAGAGAAAATAAAAGGAGAGAGGTATGATAGTGAACCAGATCAGGAGGATGGGTGTTCTCTTACATCGCTCGTGAACGTGGAACCACCCTTCCCCCCATTTCACATCAGACCCTCCTCCTCCAGTGCTTAGTTTGTCAAAGAAATGTGCCAGGGCTCTCAACAGGAGGCCATTCCAGCTTGCACCACACATTTCCATTGCTAGGCAGCCAATGATGGCAACAACACAACTACTACCCATCACACTCCTACACGTGCTACAATTCAGACTATTCCAGGCCCCAAAAGCTATAGGAATGGCTCGGGTGACAGGTAATTGTCATTTTAATGTATACTGAATTATTGATGAACCATTGCTGTGTTCATCTCTAAAGTAGCCAGACAGCGCCACCTTGTGCTGAGCACAAGAAACCACAGACTCAAATTAAGCAGAGTCCCCCTCTCTTTTTGAATTCCGCAAGAAGCTAAAGATCTGGCTTTTCAACTACCTACCACTGGCAGGGCTAGGCACACACACCTGCTCAGTACCAGGATACCCTTGAGGGTGATTAACCAACGGGAAACATCCGTTACAACGCAACTTTTACAACGCACTACCATTACAACGCAACTTTTACAACGCAAGTTATTACAACGACTTTCGCTGGAGTGCGCTCTAGGATAGGGGATAGTATAATTTACTATCCAACACCTTCCCTACTATCCACGGGGGCTGGAGTTGGAATAGTAAATTAAACTATTCACTATCCAGCGCCCCCCCAACGCAAGTCGTTGTAACGACTTGCATTGTAAAACCTGCATCGTAATGGCATGCGTTGTAAAAGCATGCGTTGTAGTGTCATACATCCTTAACCAATCTACCCTAGGCAGGGCTCGGCACACACCTGCTCAGCACCAGGATACCCTTGAGGGTGATTAACCAACCTACCATAGGGAGGACGAGGCACACACACCTGCTCAGCACCAGGATACCCTTGAGGGTGATTAACCAACCTACCATAGGGAGGACGAGGCACACACACCTGCTCAGCACCAGGATACCCTTGAGGGTGATTAACCAACCTACCATAGGGAGGACGAGGCACACACACCTGCTCAGTGCCAGGATACCCTCGCGGGCGATAAAGCGCTTTACAATACACATAGCATTACAATAACACCATTAAAGGGGGAGATTGTGCCAGGAGACAAGGGCAGCGGGGTGGGTTGAGCATGGTTGCCCGTGCGGCTCCTGGTTCGCGGGTGCGGCCCTGGAGTGCACCGCGTGTGCGCGCTGTCCTGAGGGTTCTTCATACATCTTTCATGGAGCTGCCATGTTTCTCTACTTGTTTCATGTGAAGAGTATGTCTTGGAGAGACGTGTGGATTCCTCCCTTTCCAGGAATCAGCTCTAATCAGCATGTTCACGCCGCGCGCCACGCAGAGACCTCTCGCTGCTGAATCCCCGCATCCGAGGCCTTCGCTGCTGATTAATTGCTGATGGGTGAATGCTAACTGCGCTGCTCTATTTTTAAAACCTCTAAAAGGAAGCAGGTCAGTAAATGATACAGCTGCTGCCACCTGCTCTGTTTGAGGTGGAGGCTGCAGCCATTACCAGGTCTGAAAGCACATCTGGCTCCTAGCAGACTCTGGACGCTGAGCCCGACTGCTGCTGGGAGGGCTGGGTGGGGAACTGAGGGGTAGACTTTTAAAAGACTGCGGGATGTGTAAATACAGCACCTGAGCTATGCTTGCTTGGAAACAAAAATCTCTAGTTGAACTCTAAGAATGAGTTGGTTAATCCCCCCCCCCCCCTCACCCCACCCCGAAGGGCTGTGGATCAGTGGTGAGGAGATGGTGGAGCCAGGACAGCGTATTTTTGGCCTTCGAATTGTCCTTACCCAAAATCAAGTGAAAACAGAATTTATCTAGATCAATGTTACATTACTCATTTCATAGTGTTGTGCGATGCAGAGTGGAGCTCAGGCTGCGTTCTGCATAATCAGCAGCAGAGCTCTGAGTGACGTCTGGTATTATCAGCAGCAGCGCTCTGAGTGACGTCTGGTGTAATCAGCAACAGAGCTCTGAGTGATGTCTGGTATAATCAGCAGCAGAGCTCTGAGTGACGTCTGGTATTATCAGCAGCAGAGCTCTGAGTGACATCTGGTATAATCAGCAGCAGAGCTCTGAGTGACATCTGATATAATCAGCAGCAGAGCTCTGAGTGATGTCTGGTATTATCAGCAGCAGAGCTCTGAGTGAGTGTGGGTGTTCTCTCGAGCAGAGCTCTGAGTGACATCTGGTATACTCAGCAACAGAGCTCTGAGTGACGTCTGGTATAATCAGCAGCAGAGCTCTGAGTGGCGTCTGGTATAATCAGCAGCAGAGCTCTGAGTGACGTCTGGTATTATCAGCAGCAGAGCTCTGAGTGACATCTGGTATAATCAGCAGCAGAGCTCTGAGTGACATCTGATATAATCAGCAGCAGAGCTCTGAGTGATGTCTGGTATTATCAGCAGCAGAGCTCTGAGTGAGTGTGGGTGTTCTCTCGAGCAGAGCTCTGAGTGACATCTGGTATACTCAGCAACAGAGCTCTGAGTGACGTCTGGTATAATCAGCAGCAGAGCTCTGAGTGGCGTCTGGTATAATCAGCAGCAGAGCTCTGAGTGACGTCTGGTATTCTCAGCATCAGAGCTCTGAGTGAGTGCTTGTGTACTCTTGAGCAGAGCTCTGAGTGACGTCTGGTATTCTCAGCAGCAGAGCTCTGAGTGACGTCTGGTATAATCAGCAGCAAAGCTCTGAGTGACGTCTGGTATTATCAGCAGCAGAGCTCTGAGTGACGTCTGGTATAATCAGCAGCAGAGCTCTGAGTGACGTCTGGTATTATCAGCAGCAGAGCTCTGAGTGAGTGTGGGTGTTCTCTCGAGCAAAGCTCTGTGTGGCTTCTGGTATAATCAGCAGCAGAGCTCTGAGTGACGTCTAGTATTATCAGCAGCAGAGCTCTGAGTGATGTCTGGTATTATCAGCAGCAGAGCTCTGAGTGAGTGTTGGCGTTCTCTTGAGCAGAGCTCTGATTGACGTCTGGTATTCTCAGCAGCAGAGCTCTGAGTGATGTCTGGTATTCTCAGCAGCAGAGCTCTGAGTGACGTCTGGTATTATCAGCAGCAGAGCTCTGAGTGACGTCTCAGCAGCAGAGCTCTGAGTGACGTCTGGTATAATCAGCAGCAGAGCTCTGAGTGAGTGTGGGTGTTCTCTCAAGCAGAGCTCTGAGTGACGTCTGGTATACTCAGCAGCAGAGCTCTGAGTGACGTCTGGTCTAATCAGCAGCAGAGCTCTGAGTGACGTCTGGTATAATCAGCAGCAGAGCTCTGAGTGACGTCTGGTATTCTCAGCATCAGAGCTCTGAGTGAGTGCTTGTGTTCTCTTCAGCAGAGCTCTGAGTGACGTCTGGTATTCTCAGCAGCAGAGCTCTGAGTGACGTCTGGTATTCTCAGCAGCAGAGCTCTGAGTGTCATCTGGTATTCTCAGCAGCAGAGCTCTGAGTGACGTCTGGTATAATCAGCAGCAGAGCTCTGAGTGACGTCTGTATAATCAGCAGCAGAGCTCTGAGTGACGTCTGGTATTCTCAGCAGCAGAGCTCTGAGTGAGTGCTTGTGTTCTCTTGAGCAGAGCTCTGAGTGACGTCTGGTATTCTCAGCAGCAGAGCTCTGAGTGACGTCTGGTATTCTCAGCAGCAGAGCTCTGAGTGACATCTGGTATTCTCAGCAGCAGAGCTCTGAGTGATGTCTGGTATTCTCAGCAGCAGAGCTCTGAGTGACGTCTGGTATAATCAGCAGCAGAGCTCTGAGTGATGTCTGGTATTCTCAGCAGCAGAGCTCTGAGTGACGTCTGGTATAATCAGCAGCAGAGCTTGAGTGACGTCTGGTATAATCAGCAGCAGAGCTCTGAGTGACGTCTGGTATTCTCAGCAGCAGAGCTCTGAGTGACGTCTGGTATTCTCAGCAGCAGAGCTCTGAATGACGTCTGGTGTAATCAGCAGCAGAGCTCTGAGTGACGTCTGGTGTAATCAGCAGCAGAGCTCTGAGTGACGTCTGGTGTAATCAGCAGCAGAGCTCTGAGTGACGTCTGGTGTAATCAGCAGCAGAGCTCTGAGTGACGTCTGGTGTAATCAGCAGCAGCGCTCTGAGTGACGTCTGGTGTAATCAGCAGCAGAGCTCTGAGTGACGTCTGGTGTAATCAACAGCAGCGCTCTGAGTGACGTCTGGTGTAATCAGCAGCAGCGCTCTGAGTGACGTCTGGTATTATCAGCAGCAGAGCTCTGAGTGACATCTGGTATAATCAGCAACAGAGCTCTGAGTGATGTCTGGTATAATCAGCAGCAGAGCAAACTTGCCCCTGTTGTTGAATCAATCAATCAATCAGTGATTTATAGAGCACGCTACTCACCCGTGAGGGTCTCAAGGCACTGGGAGGGGGAGAAACAGCTCTGGGTCAGTCGAAGAGCCAGGTCTTGAGGTCCTTCCTGAACGCGTGGAGGGTTGGGGAGCGTCTGATGCTGATCGGGAGTTCGGTCCAGGTCCTGGCCGCGATGTAGGAGAAAGCTCTCCCGCCGGCTCTGCTTCTGCGGATGCGGGGGACCTCTGCCAGGGCGAGGTCAGCGGAGCGGAGGTTCCTCTTGGGAACGTGGAGACATACTTGGTCGTTGAGATATTTGGGTCCGATGTTGTTGAGGGATTTGCAGGCGTGGGTGTGGAGCTTGAAAGTGACCCTCTTCTCGATGGGGAGCCAGTGGAGGCTTCGCAAGTGTTGGGTCATCTGTTTGTGGCGTGGTGTACCAAGGACGAGCCTGGCTGCGGCGTTTTTGATGGTTTGGAGCTTGCGTAGAAGAGTTTTGTTGATTCCGGTATAGAGGGCGTTGCCGTACTCCAGTCTGCTGGTAATGAGTGCGTGGGTGATGGTCTTTCTGCAGTCGGGGGGATCCATTTGAAAGTCTTACGGAGGATGCGGAGGCAGTTGAAACTGGTGGAGGCGATGGCGTTGATCTGGTGGTCTCACTTTACATATTAAACATTATAAATCTTTGACAAAAGGAAGCTGAAACAGATTGTTGCTGAGACCTACAAAAGGCCAAAGAAGACTGGAGAAATAGAGGAGCTCGACAAGATTATAGTAAATTAAATGTAAATTAAATGTGAGATGGAGGTGTGTGAACGAATGACCAGGGTGTCAGAAGAGTAAGGTTTGTATTGAAACATAAAACATATTGTTACCAGAGCAGGACAGAGCAGAGCTTGCTGGGTCTTGCCCATTATCTGCATTTTGAGGCAGAAGTTGAGTCTTACATGCAGGTCAGGCTATTGCCAGAGACGGATCCTGATGAAGGCCCTTTGCACAGAGCAAAGGAGAAACGTCAGCCCCACAGCTGACCTTGCCGATTAGCTGCCTCCTTGCACCCCCATGGTCTGGGGTTTGGGGTCACCTGGAATATATTGTTATTGTAACCGGGGGTGATGAGGGTCTTCGCTTGTGTGCCTGGGACTAACTCATGGAATGATTCATTTTTTTGCGCCTAGAATCACCAGTGCACAGATATCTAGGAATCCCCTTCCTTCAGTCAGTGCTGAGTCTGTTGAACAAAGTACTTTACACTGCTAAAACCTGAGTGCACACAAGTGACAAACAGTGCGCATATAAGGTATTAGGAAATCCCACAAGCTGCAAACTTGCCCCTGTTGTTGAATCAATCAATCAGTCATTTATAGAGTACGCTACTCACCCGTGAGGGTCTCAAGGCGCTGGAGGGGGGGGAGAAACAGCTCCGGGTCAGTCGAAGAGCCAGGTCTTGAGGTCCTTCCTGAACGCGTGGAGGGTCGGGGAGCGTCTGATGCTGATCGGGAGTTCGTTCCAGGTTTTCGCTGCGATGTAGGAGAAACCTCTCCCGCTGGCTCTTCTTCTGCGGATGCGGGGGACCTCTGCCAGGGCGAGGTCAGCGGAGCGGAGGTTCCTCTTGGGAACGTGGAGACATACTTGGTCGTTGAGATATTTGGGTCCGATGTTGTTGAGGGATTTGCAGGCGTGGGTGAGGAGCTTGAATGTGACCCTCTTCTCGATGGGGAACCAGTGGAGGCTTCGCAGGTGTTGGGTCATCTGTTTGTGGCGTGGTGTACCAAGGACGAGCCTGGCTGCGGCGTTTTTGATGGTTTGGAGCTTGTGTAGAAGAGTTTTGTTGATTCCGGTATAGAGGGCTGTGAGAAGTTGGCCTGATAGGTGATGTTTCCAATTCTGGAACCACCTATTATCAGACCAAACAATCCCTTATGGTGTCTGGTTGTAAGTCAACCTTATTAGACAAGCTATCCTAGGGGTAGCATGGACTAAGCAGCCTAAAGGCTTAACTTAAGAGGTCGTGTTAAGCGAGCTGTTTTACCACATACAATCCTGTAATATCAAATGAAAGGACACCACACAAGTATATATTATAAAAATATATGGGTTTATTACTAAAAACAATCCCCAGTATTCTTTATGAATAAAGGGGCACAAGCGTTAAATCAAAAGCACTGTTTAAACATACAAGTTGCACAATTATGGATGAGGGCGGGTGGCCACTCAAACCATATACTAAACAAGTGGTATAAGAGATGCCACTCGAGCAGTGGTTAGGCCTAGGGCCTAGGGAATCGCTGGGAGCAGTCAGGACAAGCAATGCTGAAGTCGGGAATGGCCCTCGGGATTCGGGAGATGTGCGGAAAGCGCACGCATGCACCAATGTTAACCAATGGTGCGTAAAAGTCATAAAGTTAAAGTTTAAGGACACTTCCGCTGGACCTAGAGGAACAAAACTTAACACACAGACCCTAGAGATGTGCACCAGTGTGGGAACACCGGCGGAGCAAAGTTACCTCACCCACAGGAAGTGGGTGCACAGGGTCGAAGTGGCGTCGGGTTTTGACACGCAGGCTCTTGGTGCTTGAAGCTGAAAGGGCTGCAGGCGGGTTGAAGATGAAGTGTCCGGTGGAGTCCAAGGGTGGACTCAAGTCGAAGGGTACCTGAAAGCAGAGGGGACAGAGTCTGGGTCACTCAGCAGTGACCAGGGTGGAACCAGGACGGAACCAGGCAATGTCGGGCGCAATCAGGTGGTCGTCGAGGAGCTTCTCTCCGCTGTCACGTGGGCTCTGGGGCATCTGCGACGTCCAGGAGCAGGTCACGATCTGTCCCACGCAGGCTCTCACCGTCGGCGCTGTCGGCTTCAAGTTTGGAGCAAACAACACTTGGCAAGAGCAATCCACGCAGAACCGGGAGATTGCTTCTCACTCGAACCAGGAAGGTCAGAGTGGGGGCTCCTTTTCAGGGGAGCTGGTGTGGATCTGGAACAACCAGATTCACGAGTCTTCTTTGTAGTTTCGTCGGCACAGGGACCACTAGCCAGCTGGCAAGTGACCGGGCCAACGCATTGAGCCAAATGGAGCAGAAGGGCCCCACGCAGCACTCGTCGAGTGTGGAGGGCTGAACTTCGGCTCAAGAGTAGCTCAGGGTGGGGGCTTCTCAAACCCCGGTGCACAGCTTCGAGGGTCACTCGTGGGCTGCACGGTCAGCGTCTCGTGGTCAATTCAAGATGGCGTGCCCCACGCTTCCGGTCGCCTCCACGGGTCTCAGCTCTGCAGGGACTGTGGATCGGGCTGTTGGAAGGCAGGCAAGCTTGATCTCGTCGATCTCAGTCGCTCGAGTTCCGGCGGGAACTGCAACTAAGTAGACGTCGAGGGCTGGATGGTGCCTGCGGCTGCAGGGTGGTCACTCCTTGACCACAAGGGAGATTCTTCGGGCTTCCACGTTGAGATGGAGGTCCAAGGGTCCAGAGTTTCGTTTCTAATGTTTCTTCCAGGAAAATCTGATGTGCATTGGCACTGCTCCCACTCTTATTCGAATCTGGGGGGCGTGATTACCTGCTAGGTCCCCCCCTATTGGTGGGACCCAGGAAGGGGGTGGATACACCCCTTTCCTTTGATCCAGGCCACCCTGGCACGAGGGCTGGAGTGCCCCAGAACCGGTTTGGCAGGATTATGCAAGGGGCAGCCTTGTGCGCCCCAGGCAGTGTCTGGTTTCTTTCAGACCTCCCTGCTACAATCCACTATCTCCTGTCTGGAGGGCGGTGACACCCTCCTGTGACAGGAAACCCTTTGTCCAGGACCCATTTGGCCGAGTTTCGGTCAGCTGCAGGGGTCCAGACATTTGTCTGTGGCAGAGGCATCCATTTTGTGGATCTAAGGTCTTTGGAGAAATTAACCGCATTACAGTAAAGGAACATGTCTTACCCCTCTAGAGGGGTGAAATGCTATCCCCGTCGCCAGAACTGGCGAGGGGATAGTATTCCAAATCGTATGACACCTTACACGACATGTTTTGATAAAGCCAAACCAGAGTTGCTATATAACCGCGAGGATTATAAGGCACTTAAGAGTATATGGTATGGCATTATCCTGAAACAGCTTAGGGAGTTGTTCCCGACAGCTGCAGACAGGCTCAGCTCATGCCAGAGCTCCATCTCACATTAAACCACGCACTCTGCCTCCAGGATTGATGAGGCCTTCCATAGGAGTGGCTCACAGTTTTATATGTGTCCAGATATAGGGTTAGATATAGGTATACTATACCCAAGTAAGGGGTGTTTACACCACCTTACTCCAGCTGAGTGATCAGCCAGTTGTGTCAATTTAAGAACCAGCCAGGGGTGGCAAAAGATATGCTGCAGCCCCTGGTAGGCCTTGGTGGCCCCTATGCCCTGGGCACCTATAGTGCACTATACAGGGGCTGACAAGGAGTCCATTTCCAATTGTGGTATGTGCCTATAGCACATGTATCATTAATTTAGTGAGAGAACAGCAGGCTGGGGGTCTGATCAGCAGGCCTACAGCCTCAGTAGTCGAAAACCAGTGAAGCAAAAAGCAAAAATTTGGGGTGACCATAGGATAGCAGACCCTACTCTCCTACACAACCCCCCCCCCCCAAACGCAGGGACATTAAACTAACCTTGACCAGATAAGTCTTCATGTTCTAAGTGGAAGTACCTGGAGAGACCATCTGCATTACCATGGTCAGTCCCTGGGCGGTGCTCCACTGTAAAGTCCATCCCCTGTAGGGAAATGGACCACCTGAGCAGTTTGGGATTTTCACCCTTCATCTGATTGAGCCACAAGAGGGGCTTGTGATCTGTCTGCACTAGGAAGTGAGTTCCAAACAAGTAGGACCTCAGCTTCTTTAGTGCCCAAACCACAGCAAAGGCCTCCCTCTCTATGGCTGACCAACGTTTCTCTCTAGGGGTCAGCCTCCTGCTAATGAAAGCAATAGGCTGGTCTTGACCATCTTGATTAAGTTGTGAGAGCACAGCTCCCACCCCCAACTCAGAAGCATCTGTCTGTACAATGAACTGTTTGGAGTAGTCAGGACTCTTCAGGATAGGTGCAGAGCACATGGTCTTCTTCAGGTCATCAAATGCCTTTTGACAGCTAACTGTCCACTGAACCTTTTTTGGCATCTTCTTGGATGTCAAGTCATTTAATGGTGTCACTATAGACCCATAGTTTTTCACAAACTTTCTGTAATACCCAGTCAGGCCCAAGAAGGCTCTGACTTGTGTCTGGGTAACTGGAGGAGCCCAGTCCTGTATGGCCTGGATCTTGCTCTCCAGTGGCTGAACCTGACCTCCACCTACTAGGTGGCCCAGGTATACAACCTTACTCTGCCCTATCTGGCACTTGGTGGCCTTGATAGTCAGGCCTGCCTTTTGCAGGGCCTCCAGAACTTTCTTCAGGTGGATCAGGTGATCCTCCCAGGTGGAGCTAAAGACAGCAATATCATCTAGATATGCTGCACAAAAGTCATCCAACCCAGTAAGGACTTGGTTCACCAACCTTTGGAAAGTGGCAGGTGCATTCTTCAACCCAAAGGGCATTACCACAAACTGATAATGTCCACTAGGGGTAGAGAATGCTGTTTTGGCTTTTGACTCCTCAGCTAATCTGATTTGCCAGTAGCCAGCTGTCAGATCAAATGTGCTCAGAAACTTGGCAGAAGCCAATCTGTCAATGAGCTCATCTGCTCTTGGAATGGGGTGAGCATCTGTCCTAGTGACAGCATTGAGACCCCTGTAGTCCACGCAAAATCTCATTTCTCTCTTTCCATCTTGGGTATGAGGTTTTGGCACAAGGACTACTGGGCTGGCCCATGGGCTCTCTGATGGCTCAATCACTCCAAGCTCTAACATCTTTTGCACCTCAGCCTTGATGCAATCCCTGACATGGTCAGGTTGCCTGTAGATCTTATTCTTCACAGGCAGACTGTCACCAGTGTCCACTACATGGGTACACCAGTCAGTCTGGCTGGGTGTGAGTGAAAACAAATGCCTGTGGGCCTGCAAAACTTGTCTGCAGTCCACCTGTTGCTGGTCAGTGAGGCTGCCTGCCAAGGCTACTCCATCAACTGAACCATCATCAGGGTTCTGAGAAAGCAGGTCTGGGAGAGGGTCACTCTCTTCCTCCTGATCCCCATCTGTGGCCATGAGCAAGCTCATGTCCTCCCTGTCCACAAATGCTTTCAAGCGATTCACATGGATTACCCTGTGAGGGCTCCTGGGTGTTCCAAAGTCCACCAAGTAGGTGACTTCTCCCTTCTTTTCAATGATAGGATAGGGTCCACTCCATTTGTCCTGGAGTGCTGCTGGAGCCACTGGCTCCAGTACCCACACCTTCTGTCCTGGTTGGAACTCTACCAGTACAGCCTTTTGGTCATGCCAAGCTTTCTGTAGTTCTTGGCTGGCCTCCAGGTTTTTGGATGCTCTTTCCATGTATTCAGCCATCCTGGAGCGGAGACCAAGTACATAGTCCACTATGTCTAGTTTGGGCTTTTTGAGAGGTAACTCCCATCCTTCCTTCACCAAACACAATGGACCTCTCACAGGGTGGCCAAACAAAAGTTCAAAAGGGCTGTAGCCAACCCCCTTCTGTGGGACCTCTCTGTAAGCAAAGAGCAGGCAGGGTAAAAGAATGTCCCATTTCCGCCTGAGCTTCTCTGGTAATCCCTTTATCATGCCTTTAAGGGTCTTGTTAAATCTCTCCACAAGCCCATTGCACTGTGGATGGTAGGGGGTGGTAAACTTGTAGTTTACTCCACACTCCTTCCACATTGCTTTCAGATAGCTGGACATAAAATTGGTGCCCCTATCTGATAACACCTCCTTTTTGGAAGCCCACTCTTGAGAAAACTGCAATGAGGGCTTTTGCCACCACAGGTGCTGTGGTGGTCCTCAGGGGAATAGCCTCTGGATACCTGGTGGCATGATCCACTACCACCAGTATAAATCTGTTCCCAGATGCTGTTTGGGGGTCCATTGGACCCACAATATCAATTCCAACTCTTTCAAAGGGAACCCCCACCACAGGTAGTGGTATTAGGGGGGCCTTTGTTGTGCCACCTGACTTACCACTGGCTTGGCAAGTGACACAGGAGCGGCAAAACTCCTTGACATCCTCTGACATGTGAGGCCAGTGAAAGTGTGAAACAAGCCTGTCCCACGTCTTGTTCTGGCCTAAGTGTCCAGCAAGGGGAATATCATGGGCCAAGGTAAGGAGGAACCCCCTAAACTGCAGAGGTATAACCAACCTCCTGGTCATGCCAGGCTTGGGGTCTCTAGCCTCTGAGTAAAGGAGTCCATCATCCCAATACACAGTATGGGTACCTTGGGCATCCCCAGCAGCCTCAGCAGCAGCCTGCTGTCTGAGGGGTTCAAGGGAAGGGCAATCTAATTGAGCTTGCCTCAGGTCTGCCCTTGAGGGTCCCCCTGTCCCCAGAAACTCAACCTGGTCAGGTTCAAGTTCCTCAGAGACAGTCTCCTCTTGGACTGCAGAATCAGTTTCCTCTGAAACTTGATCCTCAACCTGGGGCAAGGTGGAAGGCTCAGCCTTTCCTCTCTTGCTCCTTCTCTTGGGTTGTGGTTGGTCTATTGTTCCAAGATCCACCACTGGTTCAGGAAGGCACTTCTTAGCCTGAGCCCTTGTCATGGCAAGGACATGCTCTGAAATCCCTAGCATTTCTGCATGAGTCCTGTACTCCACTTCTGACCATGCTGAGCTTTCAAGATCATTGCCTAACAGACAGTCTACTGGTAGGTCTGCACTCACCACAACTTTCTTTAGGCCATCTACCCCTCCCCAGGAGAAGTTCACAACTGCCACACTATGGGAAGTAGTGGAGTTGCTTGCATTGGTCACTAGGTAGCTCTCACCTAGTACAATCTGTCCAGGGTCCACAAAGTCAGGTGTCACCATTGTGACACTGGCACATGTGTCCCTGTAGGCTTGAGCCAGTTTCTCATTAATTAAGGGAGTCTGCCTGTATTTGCCCAGGTTACTGGGGCTTACTGCAGTGGGCAACTCAATGTCCACATCATACAGGAGAACTGCCTGTGTAGGGATTCTGACTAGGCCAGATCCTACTTCAATACCCAGGGTCAACCCAGCTACACCCTTGGACTGTGTTCCACCACTGCTTACTGTACTTGGGGTTGCAGTTGCTTTAGGAGCTGGAGTGGTGGAGACTGGATTTGCCTTGGTGCACTCACTGCCCCAGTGTGAAACTGATTTGCAGGTATTACACCAAGGTGTCTTTGGACCTTTGTTCTTCTTCTTCTTGTTTCCATTTTGGGAACCACCCTCCTTACTATTAGTTTGGGGGCCTGAAGACTTCTGGTCTTTTTCTTTATCTTTCTGATTACCACCCTTCTGGTCTGTTTTCTTCTGGTCACCACCTTGGTTCTGGGGTTTCTGCTTAATCCTTGTTCTGACCCATTTGTCCGCCTTCTTTCCCAATTCTTGGGGAGAGGTCAGATCAGAGTCAATAAGGTATTGATGCAACAGCTGGTTTGTACAGTTATTAAGGATCTGTTCTCTCATCATAAGATTGTACAATCCTGTATAGTCTGAAACTTTACTTCCCTGCAACCAACCCTCCAAAGCCTTAGTGGCACACTCAACAAAATCAGTCCAGTCTTGAGTCTGTGCTTTTTGGGTGTCTCTGAACAACAACCTGTATTGCTCAGTGGTTAGGCCAAACCCTTCAATAAGAGCACTCTTCAAAACAGTGTAGTTTTTGGCATCATCAGGTCTAACTGTGAGGAGCCTGTCCCTCCCTTTCTCAGAAAAGGAGTACCATAAAATTGCAGCCCACTGATCCTCAGGAACCTGCTGTACCATGCAGGCTCTCTCAAGAGCAGTCATCCATTTGTGGATGTCATCCCCTTCTTTAAAGGGGGGCACAATTTTTGTCAGGTTTCTATTGTCATAGCCCCTGTCTTTTTCTCTTGGAAATTTGCTGCCACCAGTGGCATCTAAGCCACTTAATTTCTGCTCTCTTGCCAAGGCAAGTCTAGCTTGAGCCAAGGCTACCTCCTCCCTCTCTATCTGGAGTTTGACAGCCCTCATTCTGGCCCTATGCTCTAGCTTTTGAGAAGCAGTCATGCCTCTCTGTGATTCTCTGGAGCTACTAGAAATAAGAGAGTCCCCTGAGGGAGATCTCACTCTTCTGTTGCCTGGGAGAATAACATGGTGGGATCTGGGGAGGTGCTGGCCCTCTCCATTCCCCAGTAGGTCTAAGTTGGCCTGGCTAAGCCTGGCAACTGGGACCTGGCTACCCCTCTGATCCTGATCTTCTGGGTCCTCAACTTCTGAGTCCTCCTCCTCCTCTTCTTCTTCCTCATCTTCCTCCTGAGGGGGATCAGTTACAGGGGGGTTCCCTCCATTTCCTGTTTCTAGGGAAGCTTCCTTTGCCCTTTCTAAGTCATCCTGCTCTAGGATGGCTACCAGGATTTGGCAGGTGGGACTTCTGCCCCTTTTTAACCCTCTTGATTTGCACAAGGCAACCAAGTCTTTTCGGGTTAGTTTGTCATAACTGAAAGTTGCCTGGGTAAGGTCAACTGTCACAGGAGTAGACCCTGAGGCTTTTCCTGTGTCAGACATGACTCTAGTGTGGTGTAAGTGATGCACCTACCTACACTAAGTGTTTCCCTACTGTACCTTACTAGTGAGTTGTAGTCAGGGTGTGCTAATCCCTTTAATCTACAACTACTAAGTTCAGTAGAACTTAATATGCTAAGCTTTTGATTTATATGTACCTAGAGGTACTTGATGTGATCTTTCAATTTGATACAAAGATTGCAATGGTAAAACAACAGCAAGCTCAAATCCCACCGCTGCCACCAATGTGAGAAGTTGGCCTGATAGGTGATGTTTCCAATTCTGGAACCACCTATTATCAGACCAAACAATCCCTTATGGTGTCTGGTTGTAAGTCAACCTTATTAGACAAGCTATCCTAGGGGTAGCATGGACTAAGCAGCCTAAAGGCTTAACTTAAGAGGTCGTGTTAAGCGAGCTGTTTTACCACATACAATCCTGTAATATCAAATGAAAGGACACCACACAAGTATATATTATAAAAATATATGTGTTTATTACTAAAAACAATCCCCAGTATTCTTTATGAATAAAGGGGCACAAGCGTTAAATCAAAAGCACTGTTTAAACATACAAGTTGCACAATTATGGATGAGGGCGGGTGGCCACTCAAACCATATACTAAACAAGTGGTATAAGAGATGCCACTCGAGCAGTGGTTAGGCCTAGGGCCTAGGGAATCGCTGGGAGCAGTCAGGACAAGCAATGCTGAAGTCGGGAATGGCCCTCGGGATTCGGGAGATGTGCGGAAAGCGCACGCATGCACCAATGTTAACCAATGGTGCGTAAAAGTCATAAAGTTAAAGTTTAAGGACACTTCCGCTGGACCTAGAGGAACAAAACTTAACACACAGACCCTAGAGATGTGCACCAGTGTGGGAACACCGGCGGAGCAAAGTTACCTCACCCACAGGAAGTGGGTGCACAGGGTCGAAGTGGCGTCGGGTTTTGACACGCAGGCTCTTGGTGCTTGAAGCTGAAAGGGCTGCAGGCGGGTTGAAGATGAAGTGTCCGGTGGAGTCCAAGGGTGGACTCAAGTCGAAGGGTACCTGAAAGCAGAGGGGACAGAGTCTGGGTCACTCAGCAGTGACCAGGGTGGAACCAGGACGGAACCAGGCAATGTCGGGCGCAATCAGGTGGTCGTCGAGGAGCTTCTCTCCGCTGTCACGTGGGCTCTGGGGCATCTGCGACGTCCAGGAGCAGGTCACGATCTGTCCCACGCAGGCTCTCACCGTCGGCGCTGTCGGCTTCAAGTTTGGAGCAAACAACACTTGGCAAGAGCAATCCACGCAGAACCGGGAGATTGCTTCTCACTCGAACCAGGAAGGTCAGAGTGGGGGCTCCTTTTGAGGAGAGCTGGTGTGGATCTGGAGCAACCAGATTCACGAGTCTTCTTTGTAGTTTCGTCGGCACAGGGACCACTAGCCAGCTGGCAAGTGACCGGGCCAACGCGTTGGACCAAATGGAGCAGAAGGGCCCCACGCAGCACTCGTCGAGTGTGGAGGGCTGAACTTTGGCTCAAGAGTAGCTCAGGGTGGGGGCTTCTCAAACCCCGGTGCACAGCTTCGAGGGTCACTCGTGGGCTGCACGGTCAGCGTCTCGTGGTCAATTCAAGATGGCGTGCCCCACGCTTCCGGTCACCTCCACGGGTCTCAGCTCTGCAGGGACTGTGGATCGGGCTGTTGGAAGGCAGGCAAGCTTGATCTCGTCGATCTCAGTCGCTCGAGTTCCGGCGGGAACTGCAACTAAGTAGACGTCGAGGGCTGGATGGTGCCTGCGGCTGCAGGGTGGTCACTCCTTGACCACAAGGGAGATTCTTCGGGCTTCCACGTTGAGATGGAGGTCCAAGGGTCCAGAGTTTCGTTTCTAATGTTTCTTCCAGGAAAATCTGATGTGCATTGGCACTGCTCCCACTCTTATTCGAATCTGGGGGGCGTGATTACCTGCTAGGTCCCCCCCTATGGGTGGGACCCAGGAAGGGGGTGGATACACCCCTTTCCTTTGATCCAGGCCGCCCTGGCACGAGGGCTGGAGTGCCCCAGAACCGGTTTGGCTGGATTATGCAAGGGGCAGCCTTGTGCGCCCCAGGCAGTGTCTGGTTTCTTTCAGACCTCCCTGCTACAATCCACTATCTCCTGTCTGGAGGGCGGTGACACCCTCCTGTGACAGGAAACCCTTTGTCCAGGACCCATTTGGCCGAGTTTCGGTCAGCTGCAGGGGTCCAGACATTTGTCTGTGGCAGAGGCATCCATTTTGTGGATCTAAGGTCTTTGGAGAAATTAACCGCATTACAGTAAAGGAACATGTCTTACCCCTCTAGAGGGGTGGAATGCTATCCCCGTTGCCAGAACTGGCGAGGGGATAGTATTCCAAATCGTATGACACCTTACACGACATGTTTTGATAAAGCCAAACCAGAGTTGCTATATAACCGCGAGGATTATAAGGCACTTAAGAGTATATGGTATGGCATTATCCTGAAACAGCTTAGGGAGTTGTTCCCGACAGCTGCAGACAGGCTCAGCTCATGCCAGAGCTCCATCTCACATTAAACCACGCACTCTGCCTCCAGGATTGATGAGGCCTTCCATAGGAGTGGCTCACAGGTTTATATGTGTCCAGATATAGGGTTAGATATAGGTATACTATACCCAAGTAAGGGGTGTTTACACCACCTTACCCCAGCTGAGTGATCAGCCAGTTGTGTCAATTTAAGAACCAGCCAGGGGTGGCAAAAGATATGCTGCAGCCCCTGGTAGGCCTTGGTGGCCCCTATGCCCTGGGCACCTATAGTGCACTATACAGGGGCTGACAAGGAGTCCATTTCCAATTGTGGTATGTGCCTATAGCACATGTATCATTAATTTAGTGAGAGAACAGCAGGCTGGGGGTCTGATCAGCAGGCCCACAGCCTCAGTAGTCGAAAACCAGTGAAGCAAAAAACAAAAATTTGGGGTGACCATAGGATAGCAGACCCTACTCTCCTACAAGGGCGTTGCCGTACTCCAGTCTGCTGGTAATGAGTGCGTGCGTGATGGTCTTTCTGCAGTCGGACGGGATCCATTTGAAAGTCTTACGGAGGATGCGGAGGCAGTTGAGACTGGTGGAGGCGATGGCGTTGATCTGGTGGTTCATGGAGAGGGAGGAGTCGAGGATGATGCCGAAGTTCCCAGCGTGGTCAGTCGGTGTGGGCGGGCTCCCGAGGACGGAGGGCCAATTGTCCCAGGCGGAGGTGCAGAGCCCGAGGATGAGGACCTCGGTCTTTTCTAAGTTGAGCTTCAGACATCTGTCCTTCATCCAGGCTGCTACCTTTCTCATTCCTTCTTGGAAGCTGAGTCTGGTGATTTCTGGGTTCTTGGTGAGGGAGAGGATGAGTTGAGTGTCATCGGCGTAGGATACGATGCTAAGCCCGTGTTGTCTGCCGATGGCGAATGGGTGAAAATGGGTTTACTCTGTTTGCAGCATTGTGGCGATAGCCAGCAGAGAATGAACAGTTTAATTATGTGGCTTTGTAGGGACAAGGTTTGTGGCTGAGGTGACTAAATAACAAGACCAGGAAATGCAGATACTGCTTCGAGGAAAGATAAATGATATGACATATTGAGGATAAGAGACATCCATCCGGCAGCAGTATTGCTCCTCTTTTTTGGAATTTGTAAACATTCTGTGGAAGAAGAGATTAAAGTGTTATAAAAAACATTCATCTGTGACAATAGAAAGACATTGCTCGAATTGAACATTCATCTGTGCCAACTGAAGTCATTTCAATGAAATATTCACAGTTACAGAACTTCATATTGTTTCTCAGATAATCAGATATATCTTCTTGTGGGCGACATACAAATATGCAGGTTTCATATGAAAAGAACTCTAGACTTTCCCCCGATTCACTCAACATGGCGTTCACTGTTAACAATGAGGTGCAATACAGAAAGGAGGCTAGGCTATCTGGGAAGCACCGCCCCTACTACCTCCCAGAGCGGCGTTGCCTGTGTGAGAGGTGCAGATGAGCACAGCAGAGGCCTGCATGCCCCCTCCCCCCCCCTGCAGGGCTCGCCCCAAGGGCCTCATTTATGAGCTTGCGTCACTTTTACGCCGCTGGTGCGTCACTTTTTGTGACGCACCCGTGGCGTAAAAAATGCGCCTTGTTGTGCCATATTTACAAAGTGACGCATCTAGGTAGAGGCATCGCTTCGTAAACCCCTGCGCCACATTATACCTGCGCCAGGTATAATGTATGCAGAGGGGCGTATTGACGCAAGAAAGGGTTGTAGAAGTGACGCAGTGAAATCTATGTGATTTCACTGCGCCACTTCTAGGACACAAATGCAGCATTTCTTACGCCTGCCTCACAGCAGGCGTAAGACTGACGCAGGTCCTTTCAAGTGGGGCTTGCCCCAAGTGAAAGGACACATTGCCGGAGTTGCGTCACTTTCGTGACACACTCCAGCAATGCGTCACTTTTGCCCCTACAGATACGTCAGAAATACTGGCGTATCTGTAACTCCTTGCGCCATGATGCGTGTTGGACTTTGGCCCTTAGGGCAGGTTCACCCCTAGACTTTTTGCTTGAAATGGTGACCTGGAGATGGTGATTTTTGGATTCTGCGCACTTTCACTGTGTCCCAGTGGAAAGTGCGTGCGCACTCTGAGTGCATGTGCTGAGCTAGGCCTGCCCGCCCATAGGAATGCATGGGGAATGTATGTGTCCCTGGTAGTTCCTGATGCGTGGGGTGTACAGGCTTGAGTCTGGTATGTGTGAACTCGTGTGAGTGAATGCTGCGCAACGGTGTATGCAGCATGTATGTGTCTAGTAGCGAAGCGCCATTTCTAGACATGGCTGTACGTGTGCTGTGAGGGTGCTGGCGTGTGATTGGCTGGAGCTGGCTGGCATGCCAGGCTCCAGGAAGTCTGGATGGGTCTGCCCGGTGGTGAGTGGGAGATTAGCATGAGTGATGTGTGGGAGGAGTGTACCTGTGTCCTGGATGGGCTGGGTTTTCCCCACACAATGCTGGCTCCGCCCCCCTGTGGGGTGTCTAATGACCCAAGCCCTGCCAGTGAATAGAGAGGGTGGTTGAGGTAAACAGAGTACTCCAGAACCAGCTGCGACTGGTTCCGCCCCCACTCTGCACCTTCAGACAAAGGAATGCACTGTATAAAAATGGGGCTGTGTCCCCACAGATGTTGTTCTCTTCCAGGATCCTGAGGGGGCTGTTGCTGCTGTCGCTGGGCCAGAGGACCGCCACTTGGACTGTCTCCCTGCCTGGAGACCCAGTGTGCTGGCTCTGGGCCCAGCCTTGCCCTCCCCTGCCTGCCCAAGGACTGCTGGGACTCTGCCCTGCTTGCTGAGGGCACCTGGGAGCGCTTTATTTCATTTATAGCGCTTAAAAGCGCTTTATTTGGCTGGTAGCGCTTGGGAGCGCTGTGCCTTCACCCTAGCGCTGAGAGCGCTTTACTTTTCCTTTTTTTGCGGCTGCCCACGCCGAGTTTGCAGTCCCCTGGCAGGTGCCCACCCTGCCAAGGATCTTGCGCTGTACTCTGCCACTAGCGCTGTGGGAGCGCTTCATTTATCTCTAAGGCCGGTGCCCACCCGGCATTACCGCGGAGATTGTCCCCGTAGCCGCCCGGCCGCGACCAGGAAGTCAGGCAGGCCGGGGGCGGTACTGCGGGACACTCGTCATTCCCCGGGCCGCGCTCTGATTGGCTGCCGGCCCGGGACAGGAAGGAGGAAGCCAGAAGCTGCCGGGAGCCGACCCCGGGATCCGGTGAGCAGGACAGAGAAGCCGGAAGCAGCCACAGCATCCTGCCCGGGGCTCCCAAGTGTCGGGAGAGCCCCGGACCTTCCACCAGTCCAGGAGAAAGGGAAGAAGTCTGCTGTGAGCCCCGAGGAGCGGGAGCTCTCGTGACGCAGCTGCCTGCCAGACCGGTGAGTGGGGCTCTGAGTGAGGCGGTTGGGGGGTGTGTCGGGCACGCTTTCGGTGCCGCCCCCGTGACCTGGGTCCCTTCTCCCTTCCGGCGAGGAATTGTTGGTGAGCCCTGAGAGGCTCAGGGGGCATCCTGCTTATGTAGAGCCAGGAGAGGCTCCAGGTGCCCCAATTGTGCTCGAGTCCCCAGGAGGGGGACTCCAACGGCGGCCATTGTTGCTTCAGAGCCCGGAGGGGCTTAGGGGGCACAAGTGATTTCTGTGGAGCTTGCGAGGCTCAGAGGCAAGTTGTATTCACGAGCCCCAGAGGCTCAGAGGGCATTTGGTGTCTGTGGGGGAGTGGCCCCAGAAGGCCCCACCTTGCCCCCACCTTGTTGTGAGCCCGGAGAGAAGGCTCGAGGCGCCAGATTGGTTTGCGAGCCAGAGAGGCTCAGGGGCCATTTATTTCACGAGCCCAGAGAGGCTCAGGAGACAGTCAGTGGGGCAGAGCCTAGAGAGGCTCCCACGTTGGCCCCATCCTCATCTCCAGCTGCCCAGCACTTCGTGGGCAGCTGCCACGTTTAGGCCCTGACATTGGGACACATGGACAGTCACAGGTGGTGACTTGTGAGATTGGCGCAATTGTTATTGCTTACACCTCTGAATGTATTGTGATGCATCATGTGTTTTCCCCCTTACACCTCTGAATGAATGTTATGCATTGCATCATGTGTTTTCCTCTTACACCCCTACAGGTATTGTAATACATAGGTGGTTGTTTTCTCCCTAGTACAGGTGGTGCTAGTGAGATCCTGGTTACCAGTAATTACTGGTTGTGCGCTCTATTGTTATATTTTGTGCTATATTCTATGTACTAAGTGCTATTTCTGAAAGTGCTACTTCTGATTCCTGACAGTGGTCCAGGTGGCCCTGTCTTGTAAATAATCCCTTGTAAATTCTGCCCGTGCCTCTGGCACATTGTAAAGTGTGTGTTTTATCTAATGTGTTTTGGTGTAATACAAAGGCTATTTTTATATAACCTTGTGTGGAGTTTCCTTTGTGGTGGGCCTTTGGTTGTTGTTGCTGGGGTGCGTGCGCAAATACTTAGCCTACATCGCCTCCAGGTTTAGCCTTGCTGCTCGCGCCACGTTACCTAGAGGGTGAGTAGGGGTTATCTTGGCGTGTAACTCCCTTGCCCTGACTTGGGTGTGGTGGTCTCTGACTGACTTTGGCGAAAGCCCTGGCCAGCCGGGGATCCCATTTCCAACAATGCGTCATACTGTAAATATGACGCATCATTGGTGTCGCAAGGAGGGTGTAATGACAAGTGACGCATCGCTGTTTTCACGCAGAGATGCGTCACTTTTCATAAATGAGGCCCCTTGTGTCTAACACGTGTCTTCAGTTAGGGTTCACCCTGTGCTCCCACTGTCACTCCTCTGAGAGTTCTTCTTCATTGGTGAGACTGAGTGCTTGGATCACATGTAACGTGAACGTTGCTCTGGATGCCTGGCCTTGGAAGGCAGGTGACTTTGGGGGTTTCTTCTCGAGCCCTGGTCCCTCTTGAAACAACTGATGCTCTGAGGGCAGCCTCTGGAATGCAAACATCCATGCGTGCGCCTCGTGAACCCAGATGTTTCACGGTGAAGACAGACTCACTCCCTCCACCCTGTCTGGAGTACCGCTGAGGATGTTAGGATCTTGTTTACTTTACCAGACTAAAGTTCGTCTCTGAATCCATCAAATGTTATTGTTTACCCCATTTGGGATATATTCCACCTCTTTAAATGCTAGATTGTATCAATCAGAGAGTGAAAGGTGACCTCTTCGTGTGCGGTGATGGGTTGGTTCGGTTGATGTAGAACCGATGCGTCTCTAAAAGGGATCTTCTGGCGGGGAGGGGCACACTGGGCCACAAATACAGCTGGTGGGGTCAACTGTAAAGTGCAATTGTAAAATGTGTCAGTGTGTGCGCGTGTGTATGTTTACGTGTACACATTTGCACATGCATACATAGTAAGTCAGATGCATATTTTATACACACGTGTAGGCTCGTACATTGCCTCCAACACTGCTTGGCAGTGAAGGTAGGTAGACAAATACACGTGCAGGTCAAGCTGTAGTGTATTTTCCCTGTGTTGCCTCTCGGCACGTTTCACGTCATCAATGGTGGGCCACAGGAGGGCCTGACCCGCTCTAGTGATGCCAATGACCTAGGATCTGGCATGGGTGGACTCGGTGGCCGGTGAGACAAATTCCTATGTACGTGCAAACTATTGCGTTTGCACAATTCATTTTCTCCCCTGACCCTAACGAGGTGCATGGTCTGGGTTTCCAAAGCAAACACAAGGAGATGATGGACGGAGCGCTGAAACTTTTCAAACACTCGTCGACCATCACAGATCTGGGGTTTAATCCATCATCATTCTTTAGCTCACTTCACCATCTCAGTTCAGACCCAGCTAAATGCAAATCAGTCTTGACCCTGTGCCTCACGGGAACAGTCCAGCCTGAACTGCCAAGCCAGGTCTTTCCTGGACCGGAAGCAAGCATCCTGGGACCGGTTTCTGGGTAATCAGCCGTCATCAGCCAGGATGGCTTGACTCCAGTGGCGTAATGAGCAAGGGACTCACGTCTGAGCATACCCTGCCAACTCAGGGCGAACAAAGCAAACACAAGGAGATGATGGTTCTGGGTTTCCGAGCACCTTTCTTGCATCAGCGCTTCTTTCATAAGTATTGCTCAGTGGTTCTGTTTATTTGGCGCAGAGGTATGCCTCGAGCACTCTTTTGCAAGCTGCCGACAGACAGCTCCGCGGGGTGTTGTTGAGCGGATCAGGTTCCCACTGTATGTGGATAGGCGCTCAATCCCCCCTGAGATGGATTGAATGAAGCACTTGAGTGGCTCACACGGGGAGTCTGGGCGCGGGAGCAGCGCCATCTATTAATCCAGCGGGCTCATGTTGAGATTAATCAGGGAAAGAGAGAGTGCCCGCGTACCATGGACGGTGTCAGTGGTTACTGCTCCAAAACAAAGGCGCGGGCTCAGTGGGCCCCAGAAATATAATTACACATCACGCGAAGATTACGTTTATTCCACTTAAATTCATTTGCCTGATTGACGCAGGACATTTTAATATTTCTTTTTAAGGACCATGAATTTCTCACTCCTGAGGTCTGGTCAGAGTGATGCAGAAAAATTAACACTTGGAAACATTCACTTCAATCAGAAGTGTCCTCATCTGAGCGCGGATGCTCGCAGGGCGCTCGTCGCGTTTTCTGATTATTTTAAGCACCAAGTACATTAGGACAAGTGAGATTTGCAACCCTCTTCATCCACGACTAGATCCCTACACTGATGAGGGCTCACTGCTGTGCCCACTCTCCTCCCAACCAAAGGCCAGCATTTATCACCCTTTACTTCTCACTGTGGGCTTGGGATGAGGGTGAATTGTCAGTTAAATCTTGCATGTTGATAATTAACACATAAAGATTAAGCAGGGTACAGACCCTTCCTCACTGTCTCCATCACCCCGATCTTTGCCCTAAGGAACTAGAAACCTGGAACTTTAGCCTAGACATCTGTAGACATGATTCGGGCATATATAGCCATGTCTAAGACACCTGAAGTCATGTCTAAGACACCTGCAGTCATATCTAAGACACCTGCAGTCATGTTTGAGATATCTGCGACCATGCTTCATGCGTGCACAGCCATGTTCAGGCATCTGCAGCCATGTCTAAGACACCTGCAGTCATATCTAAGACACCTGCAGTCATGTCTAAGACACCTGCAGTCATGTTTGAGATATCTGCAGCCATGCTTCATGCATGTATAGCCATGTTCAGGCATCTACAGCCATGTCTGAGACACCTGCAGTCATGTGTGAGATATCTGCGGCCATGCTTCATGCGTGCATAACCATGTTCAGGCATCTACAGCCATGTCTAAGACACCTGAAGTCATGTCTAAGACACCTGCAGTCATATCTAAGACACCTGCAGTCATGTTTGAGATATCTGCGACCATGCTTCATGCGTGCATAGCCATGTTCAGGCATCTGCAGCCATGTCTAAGACACCTGCAGTCATATCTAAGACACCTGCAGTCATGTCTAAGACACCTGCAGTCATGTCTAAGACACCTGCAGTCATGTTTGAGATATCTGCAGCCATGCTTCATGCATGCATAGCCATGTTCAGGCATCTACAGCCATGTCTGAGACACCTGCAGTCATGTGTGAGATATCTGCGGCCATGCTTCATGCGTGCATAGCCATGTTCAGGCATCTACAGCCATGTGTAAGACACCTGCAGTCATGTTTGAGATATCTGCGGCCATGCTTCATGTGCATAGCCATGTTCAGGCATCTACAGCCATGTCTAAGACACCTGAAGTCATGTCTAATACACCTGCAGTCATGTTTGAGATATCTGCGGCCATGCTTCATGCGTGCATAGCCATGTTCAGGCATCTACAGCCTTGTCTAAGACACCTGCAGTCATGTCTAAGACACCTGCAGTCATGTCTAATACACCTGCAGTCATGTTTGAGATATCTGCGGCCATGCTTCATGCGTGCATAGCCATGTTCAGGCATCTACAGCCTTGTCTAAGACACCTGCAGTCATGTCTAAGACACCTGCAGTCATGGCTAAGACACCTGCAGTCATGTTTGAGATATCTGGAGCCATGCTTCATGCGTGCATAGCCATGTTCAGGCATCTACAGCCATGTGTAAGACACCTGCAGTCATGTTTGAGATATCTGTAGCCATGCTTCATGCGTGCATAGCCATGTTCAGGCGTCTACTGCCATGTCTAGGACACCTGCGATCATATTTGAGAAAGCTGCGGCCATGCTTCATGCGTGCATAGCCATGTTCAGGCATCTACAGCCATGTCTAAGACACCTGCAGTCATGTTTGAGATATCTGTAGCCATGCTTCATGCGTGCATAGCCATGTTCAGGCATCTACAGCCATGTCTAAGACACCTGCGGTCATGTTTGAGATATCTGTAGCCATGCTTCATGTGTGCATAGCCATGTTCAGGCATCTACAGCCATGTCTAAGACACCTGAAGTCATGTCTAATACACCTGCAGTCATGTTTGAGATATCTGCGGCCATGCTTCATGCGTGCATAGCCATGTTCAGGCATCTACAGCCATGTCTAAGACACCTGCAGTCATGTTTAAGATATCTGTAGCCATGCTTCATGCGTGCATAGCCATGTTCAGGCATCTACAGCCATGTCTAAGACACCTGCAGTCATGTTTGAGATTTCTGTAGCCATGCTTCATGCGTGCATAGCCATGTTCAGGCATCTACAGCCATGTCAAAGACACCTGCAGTCATGTTTGAGATATTTGCGGCCATGCTTCGTGTGTGCATAGCCATGTTCAGGCATCTACAGCCATGTCTTAGACACCTGCAGTCATGTCTAAGACACCTGCAGTCATGTTTGAGATATTTGCGGCCATGCTTCATGCGTGCATAGCCATGTTCAGGCATCTACAGCCATGTCTATGACACCTGCAGTCATGTCTAAGACACCTGCAGTCATGTTTGAGATGTCTGCGGCCATGCTTCACGCATGCACAGCCATGCTACATCGCTGCCACCGATGACATCCGAACCCTGATGGATAACGGAGAAACAGCGGCGCTCATCCTCCTAGACCTCTCCGCGGCCTTCGACACCGTCTGCCACCGCACCCTAGTGCAGCGCCTCTACGACGTCGGAATCCAGGAGAAGGCACTGGAATGGATCATCTCCTTCCTCGACGGAAGAACCCAGAGAGTCCGCCTACCTCCGTACAAATCAAAGGCCACCGAAGTCATCTGCGGCGTACCCCAAGGATCCTAGCTGAGCCCAACCCTCTTCAACGTCTACATGAGCCCCCTCGCGGCCATCGCACGCCAACACAACCTGAACATCATCTCCTACGCCGACGATACCCAGCTGATCCTCTCCCTTACCAACGACCCCGCCGCCGCCAGAGCCAACCTCCACGAAGGAATGAAAGAAGTAGCCGAGTGGATGTCGACCAGCCGCCTGAAGCTGAACTCGGACAAGACGGAAGTCCTCATCCTGGGATCCTCGCCCTCCGCCTGGGACGACTCCTGGTGGCCCCCCGCCCTGGGAACTGCACCCAAACCGACAGACCACGCACGCAACCTGGGCTTCATCCTGGACTCCTCCCTCTCCATGACCAAGCAAGTCAACGCAGTCTCCTCGTCGTGCTTCAACATCCTGCGCATGCTACGGAAAATCTTCCGGTGGATCCCCACCGAGACCAGGAAGACTGTCACCCAGGCCCTCGTCACCAGCCGACTGGACTACGGCAACGCCCTCTACGCCGGAACCACCGCCAAGCTCCAGAAGAGACTCCAACGGATCCAGAACGCCTCAGCCAGACTCATCCTCGACATCCCACGACACAGCCACATCTCCGGACACCTAAGAGACCTGCACTGGCTCCCGGTCAACAAGAGAATCACCTTCCGTCTCCTCACCCACGCACACAAAGCCCTACACGATCAAGGCCCGAGCTACCTCAACAACCGCATCAACTTCTACGCTCCCAAACGACACCTCCGATCAGCCAGTCACGCCCTCGCCGCCGTCCCCCGCATCCGAAGAACGACAACAGGAGGAAGGTCCTTCTCCTACCTGGCTGCCAAGACCTGGAACTCCCTCCCGACCGACCTGCGCCTGACCCAAGACCACCTCGCCTTCAGGAAGAAGCTCAAGACCTGGCTGTTCGGGCAGTAGCAGCACCCCCCCCTAGCGCCTTGAGACCCTCCGGGTAAGTAGAGCGCTCTATAAATGTCTATGATTGATTGATGTTTGAGATATCTGCGGCCATACTTCATGCGTGCATAACCATGTTCAGGCATCTAAAGCCATGTCTAAGGCATCTGAGATCATGTTTGAGAAAGTTGCAGCCATGCTTCATGCGTGCTTAGCCATGTTCAGACATCTACAGACATGTCTAAGACACCTGTAGCCATGTTTGAGATATCTGCGGCCATGCTTCATGCGTGCATAGCCATGTTCAGGCATCTACAGCCATGTCTAAGACACCTGCAGTCATGTTTGAGATATCTGCGGCCATACTTCATGCGTGCATAACCATGTTCAGGCATCTAAAGCCATGTCTAAGACACCTGCAGTCCTGTCTAAGACACCTGCAGTCATGTTTGAGATATCTGTGACCATGCTTCATGCGTGCATAGCCATGTTCAGGCATCTACAGCCATGTCTAAGGCACCTGCAGTCATGTCTAAGACACCGGCAGTCATGTTTGAGATATCAGCGGCCATGCTTCATGCGTGCACAGCCATGTCTATGACACCTGCAGTCATGTTTGAGATATCTGCGGCCATGCTTCATGCGTGCATAGCCATGTTCAGCCATCTACAGCCATGTCTTAGAAACCTGCAGTCATGTCTAAGACACCTGCAGTCATGTCTGAGATATCTGTGGCTGTGCTTCATGCGTGCATAGCCATGTTCAGGCATCTACAGCCATGTCTAAGACACCTGCAGTCATGTTTGAGATATCTGCGGCCATACTTCATGCGTGCATAACCATGTTCAGGCATCTACAGCCATGTCTAAGACACCTGAAGTCATGTCTAAGACACCTGCAGTCATGTCTGAGATATCTGTGGCTGTGCTTCATGCGTGCATAGCCATGTTCAGGCATCTACAGCCATGTCTAAGACACCTGCAGTCATGTTTGAGACATCTGCGGCCATACTTCATGCGTGCATAACCATGTTCAGGCATCTACAGCCATGTCTAAGACACCTGCAGTCATGTCTAAGACACCTGCAGTCATGTTTGAGATATCAGCGGCCATGCTTCATGCGTGCACAGCCATGTCTATGACACCTGCAGTCATGTTTGAGATATCTGTGGCTGTGCTTCATGCGTGCATAGCCATGTTCAGGCATGTACAGCCATGTCTAAGACACCTGAAGTCATGTCTAATACACCTGCAGTCATGTTTGAGATATCTGCGGCCATGCTTCATGCGTGCACAGCCATGTCTATGACACCTGCAGTCATGTTTGAGATATCTGCGGCCATGCTTCATGTGCATAGCCATGTTCAGGCATCTACAGCCATGTCTAAGACACCTGCAGTCATGTCCGGACCGCGGCCAGCGCAATCCATGCTGCCCGTGGGGGCCCAACATTAAGACTTGTTGGACCAAGGAGCAGTCACTTGCCTTCTCCGCCGTAAACTGCCCGAGGCCTAAATGTCTGGACCTCTGTTCAGAGGAAGGAAATGCGGGAAGTCTCTACGGGTTCCAGTGCAACGCCTGCAACTTCAGGTTTGAGAATGTTGGTGAGGACAAAGATAGGCCTGGGGCTGGATCTATTGGAATACCTACACCTCCTCCAAGGCCCGCCATTAAGGCATGCTTTGTCAACTGCAGATCTCTGCCCAAACACGCAGGTGACATCTGGTTCAACTTAAAGACGAATGCCTGGGACATCATGTTTTTAACTGAAATCTGGATGCGAGACAGCTCCAATCCGCATATAGCATTAGCCATTCCAGCAGGTTATAGGATCTCTAAGGTGAATCGAGCTGAGAATGGATTGGGAGGTGGCCTTGCTATTATTATGAGAGAAGACTGGGAGATCACGTATAAGTGAATTGGAAATCTGGGGCAGATTGAGGCTATGTCCTACGACATCAAACTTGCCAAAGCCTCCCCAATGGCCGGAATTTTGGTCTATAGACCCCCTAATGCCCCAGCAGCCCAGATGTTGAAACTCTACGACACTATCGCTGAACTGTCACTAAAATACACTAACTTGACAGTCCTTGGTGATTTTAATGTCCATATGGACAATTTCAACTGCCTCTTAGCTGTCCAGCTGGCGGATACCCTGAAAGGGCTTAATCTGATGCAAAAGGTTTCATCCCCTACACATGTGGCAGGCCAGATGCTGGATTTACTCTTTGTTGTAACTTAATTACCTCAATTGCATCTTCCCCTTAGCTGCTCAGCGAAGATGAATGTGGTGTCTGCGTGGAATGTGGAATGCCTGATGAGAGAGAGAGTAGAATGTTGGTGTGCCTGCTGGTGTAGGGAATGACAGTTGGAGTGAGTGGGCTGAGTAGCTAAGATGCTGCTCCTGGTGGGATTCCCTTTGGACCTCCTTGAGACCTCTTTGAAGCCTGTAACAACGTATCAATAAACCCTCTACTTGAATCATACCTCCTGGCTACCTCTGGTCATCTGTACAATATACCTTTCGACACTCTTCACCAATGATTCTACTCTACAGATAGAGGACCCGTTATCTCTGACATGGTCCGATCACTGGCCGATCCCTTTTAGTGTATGCGGGGTTTCCTGCAACGATCTGGTCAGACCTGCCTTGGAGGTCCGGAGAAATCGGAGAAAGGTCTCCGCTGATCAATGGGCTGTAAGCTACAGGACACTCTTCCCCGGCAAACAGGAGAGCCCTGTCAGGATGTGTTAATTTTAATCATTGGGTCACGTCAGCCCTGGATAAAACTGCCCCGATAAAAAATATGAAGCTTGCAAGGAGCTCCTTGGTTTACGGATGAGCTCCAGACGGAGAAGAGTCTATGCAAGAGGTTGGAGCGCACTCGGCGTAAACATTATGAGCCTGCAACTAAATGTGCATACAAAGTAGCGCAAAGAAAATGTCATTGCCTAAAGCGCAAGACCATTAGGGATTTATTTGCCAATCAGATCAAAACCTCTGATAATTCTATGAAAGACATTTGTAATATTATCCAGGGTTTTATTAAACCTCAGGCACTGAAAAGCACTATATCTCTTCTTCTAAAACTCTTTGTGAAAAGTTAGCTACCTTCTTGCAGACATAAATCCCAGATCTCTACTCCTCCTTTCTACTCCGGGGACCACCAGATCTTCCATCTTATATACTGTGTGCAACTAGTACGTGGTCGGCTTTTTGCCCCCTAAGTCTAGAAGCATCTTTGAGGAAATTTAACAAGATAAAATCAGGCTCCCCGGCGGACCCTTGTCCTACCAAATGTTTTAAGCTACTTGCCCCTTGGCTCCACCCGGTATTGAATGCCATCTGGAACTCCTCGCTGGTGACGGGGGTATACCCATCCTGCTGGAAAAATGCATTTGTCCAACCCATTTTGAAAAAAGAAGATGCAGATCCAACAGAGCCCAAAAATTTCAGGCCAATCTCTCTCCTTCCCGTTTCGGCTAAAATTCTAGAAAAGGAAGTCCAGATACAGCTTAGGGACTTCCTAGGGTCGAACTATCATCTTCACGACTCCCAGTCTGGTTTTAGATCCGGATACAGTATGGAAACAGCTTTGCTGGAAGTCGCAGAGACTATTCGGGAAACCGTAGATCAAGGAAGCTGTGTGATGCTGCTGCTGTTGGACCTATCTGCAGCATTTGATACGGTGTCATGCAGGATTCGTCTAAGCAGACTTAAGGTTCTAGGGGTGTCACGAAGGGTTTGGGCCTGGTTTCGCTCTTTCTTAGAGGGGTGCACACTGCAAGTGACCCTCCACCCTCATGCTTCCACCTCCAGCCCCCTTGTGTGTGGGGCCCCACAGGGCTCGGTCTTAAGTCCCACGCCTTTTAATGTGTATCTCACCCCTCTGGCGGCAATTATTAAGCAATATAGGGTGAAGGTCGTCACGTATGCGAATGATACACAATTAGTGTTCTCCTTCAAAGATGACAGCGAGACGGCCTTTGCTAATTTTTAGCAGTGTCTTTTGAACATCTCATCTTGGATGACAGAGAACTGCTTGAAATTAAACACAGATAAAACGGAGGTCTTGTTTTTTAACCAACCCATTTCCCCACGACCAGAGCTCTGGTGGCCGGTTGAGTTAAATCCACCTCCTCTTCCAGCTACTTCTGCCAGGAATCTGGGCTTCAAATTTGATACACAATTGTCTAGCAAAGTGCAAATTGTTCATGTCTCTGGGCCGTGTTTTTGGAAGTTGAAGGCTCTACGGAGCTTCCTTCACTTTCTTTCTATGGACTGTAGGAAGACTATGGTTCATGCATTGGTCACCTCCCAACTTGACTATGCGAACAGCCTTTATTTGGGGCTCCCTGAGTATTTGCTCAGGAGGCTGCAGATTATCCAGAACGCAGTGGCTAGGATTGTGCGGAACGTGCCAATGCATCACCACATAACCCCCATCTGCTCAGTATTCATTGGCTACCAGTGAAAAGAAGTGTAGAGTACACAGCTCTCACTTTGGCCCATATAGCAATGAACGTCACTGGTCCGCATTACCTGAGGCAAAGACTTCAAAAATACAGCAACAACAGAGCACTTAGATCAAGTGACCAGAATGTTCTGGTCATTCCGCAATTTGTGAGGGCCAGAACCGGACGCCGATCCTTTTCGGTTAAAACTACCTCACTCTGGAACTCTATGCCGGAACATCTAAGGAAGATCAAATCTGAATTTATGTTCAGGAGAGCGTTAAAAACATGGCTCTTTGTTCTTCCCTAAACACTCTGTTCCCCACCCCTGTGCCCAAGTCAATTAGCACTACTAGTGCCGGGACACCTCCGTCGGAGGTAGCCGTGCGCTCTACAAGCTGCTTATTATTATTATTATTATTTTTATTATTATTATTATTATTATTATTATTATTATTATTGTCAAGATGTACCAAGCCTCTTTGGCACCGCTAAGCCTGTTATTTGCAAAATGACATCCCTCACAACCACACAAAGGAAAGTGCCACTGTCCAAATGACACACTGCAGATCAGAAACAACGTTCAAGCTCGCAAAGTGCCCTTTGTGACAGATTGGGGTTTGTGAGGAGGTGGGCTACGACGGGTGTCCCCCTCTTTGTACTGAGTCACAATGGAATGCATCAGTGGTTTGGAACTGCATCACCAGGCATGACGTCCGGCAGTCACAGTGTGAGGGACCATCAGTTCCTGGTGTCAATGCAGAAGCGGTCAGAGTCCGGCAGCAACACAACTGACCTCAAGAATATGCAGCGATGTCGCAATTTGAGCTCTGGTGCCTGTGGTGATGTCACAGCCCAGCCACCCGCGAAGAGAGTCGCCCCACCTGCTGGTGTAGTGGTAAACACAGTAAATGATGATTACCATTTTATTATTCTAGTCATTACCATTTTATTATTCTGTGTGCCTCTGGCCCACGCTGCTAGAGTGTGAGGGTGGCGGTGGAAGATTCGTGCAGATTGAAGGATGTCTCCCAGGGCTCAGTGCGCATGTCAGATTGTCCGTGGTCTACAGCAGGCTTATCAGACATGCTCACTTCAGACCCAGCAATCCCAGGGCTGAGAAACAGCTGGGGATTGCAGTCACAGACCCCAGCCTCATCATGAGCACTAGTTTACCTGCTCCAACCAATCCTGGAGCTGCTCTCATGCTCAAAGCATGAGAGCTGCTCCAGGAGTGGCTGGATTTGTGCTGCAGCTGGAATAAGTCCTTCCCTTTTCTTCCTGCTCCTCGTCACCTCCAGGATCGGTGCGGGGAGAGGAGCACCGGACGGAGGGCCAAGCGGCCAGCAGCATTTATGGTGAGTGCCACACCATTTATTAATGTAGCCAGCCGCCACTGCTAGCCACATAAGGGACACATAGTGACATTATAGCAAAATATCAACGTAGCTTCAGCTCCCCTCAGACATCACTCACCCATAAATTGCTGTTACAATCTAACACCAGGGGGCTGCTGTGACATCATAGTCTGAGCTCAGGGACCTGCAGTGATGTCACTATTCTCTCTCCACCCACTGGGGAGAGGTTGTGACGTCACTTCCCAATCCTAATTAATTCAGTCTTCAAAGAAATTCCTGCTAAGGAACTCTACAAAAACAGTAGCCACCCAGTGCTGTTCGGCTTAAAAGGAAACAAAAAGTCAGGCGCTTTCACGTCCTACTCCGTCGTTTTGGTAGTGTGTCGCAATATCACGTAGAGAAATGTATGCCTGACATAAACATTATGTCTTAAATATAATAAAAACGTATTGTTCCATTGGGTGTAGATTTCTGTTATTTAATCCAGTAGGGCAGTGTTTGTGTATAAATATGCTATGTCAGATGGCATTTGGTCAATGATAATGCGGTGCCATGCGGTGCCATGCGGTGCCATGCGGTGCCATGCGGATCTCTTGGCAGGAATTGCACAGAGTGTCACATTTCTCCTGAGCCAGAAGTCCACAGTGCTGTGGGGTATCGTGCAGCGCATGGCCTCGGTTACGCTTGCCAAAAGGGAGGTGTTAGTGGTGGGGTGTCAACACATGTCTTTATTCTCCTCACTCAGGAGTGGATCAGATGTCTTTGGCCCTTGGGGGCTTCAGGTGCCTTTGAGAAGAGATGTCAGTGGTGGGGTGACTTGGTCTTGCATCTCCAGTCTCCTCACTGATGTGTTGGTCAGATGTCTTCGGCCCTTGGGGCTTTGTGTGCCTTTGGGAAGAGGCGTCAGTGTTGGGGTGTCAAGACATGACTTCTTCTTGCGTCTTTATTCTCCTCACTCAGGTGTTGGTCAGATGTCTTTGGCCCTTGGGGGCTTCAGGTGCCTTTGAGAAGAGATGTCAGTGGTGGGGTGACTTGGTCTTGCATCTCCAGTCTCCTCACTGATGTGTTGGTCAGATGTCTTCGGCCCTTGGGGCTTTGTGTGCCTTTGGGAAGAGGCGTCAGTGTTGGGGTGTCAAGACATGACTTGTTCTTGTGTTTTTATTCTCCTCACTCAGGTGTTGGTCAGATGTCTTTGGCCCTTGGGGGCTTCAGGTGCCTTCGCAGCATTTCTGCTGCTCATGGTCTTCCCGAGTTAATTCAGTGGTGATTGGGAAGGCAAACCTGTGTCTTCAGGGGTCCTGATGAGAAGATAGATCTTAGAAGCAGCACTCTGTGGCTGCTCTGATGTCTTCTTGTTCCTCCTTGTTCTGGCACTCAGGCACAAGCTTGCTTGTCCCCGGCCTCGGAGTTCCTCACAGCAGCACATGTAGCAGCTGCACACGGTCTGCTGGGCTCAGTTCTACATGTCAGGCGCTCTCTCCTCTTCTCCTCTCAGCTTTCAGTGGTAGCAAGTCCTTTCCGCCGTCCTGGGGTGTGAGCCCTGCCCTTCAGTGGAGGCAGCCAGAGCAGTCAGCCTCTCATACAGCACAGGCAGGCAGCCTCTCATAGCAGCCAAGACAGCCAGCCTCTCATTATTATTATTATTATTATATTTAAATTTATAGAGCCCGCAGCTACCCGAAGGTTTCCCGGCGCTAGAGACAGGATGAGAGCAGAGAAGCAGCATAACTGAGACTCATAAACAGGATGGAAGCAGAGAAGCCACATAGTTGAGACTCATAAAACAGGAGATTTGAACAACCTATTGCTCAAACAACCAAGTTTTTAAGTCCTTACGAAATTTGAGGTAACTAGGTTCTGTGCGAAGGTGAAGTGGGAGAGAATTCCAGAGGGAGGGAGCCAGGTAAGAGAATGAACGTCCGCCCATTCTGGCTCGTTTAATCCTGGGTACCTGAAACTTATGTTGGTTAGAGGAACGAAGGACACGAGAAGGACAGTATTGGTGAACTAATGTCCTGAGATAAAGTGGAGCCCTACCTGAGTTAATTCTGTGCATAAAGCACAGGGCCTTGAACTTAGTGCGACTTTCGATGCGGAGCCAATGAAGGTTGCGTAAGGAGGTCGATGCAGAGGACTTATTAGGGAGTTTGCAGAGTATCCTGACCGCTATGTTTTGCATCATCTGAAGTTTCCGCGTTACTTCCTTGCAGGCGCCTAAATAAAGAACGTTACCGTAGTCCAGTCTAGATGTTATTAGAGCCTGGACTACGTTTTTTTGTGTGTCATGAGGGAGCATCCATATGATCTTCCTCAGCCACTTAAGGATAGTAATACAGGGAGAAGAGACTCTGACCGCCTGTTGCTTCATAGACATTTGGTCACCAAGGATGATGCCAAGGTTGCGGGCAGTTTTGGAGGGGGAAGGAAGAGGACCCATCTGAAGCGGCCAATGGTGTGAGCCCCACAAAGCTGTATTGTTGCCGAACAGGAGAAGTTCGGTCTTTCCCCCATTAAGTTTTAATTTGTTTTCAAACATCCATTTGGCAATATCATTGAGTCCAGAGCATAGGGAAGATGGATTAGAATGTGAGTTGGCGGAAAGGGAATAGATGAGCTGGGTATCATCAGCGTATGAATAGATGGTGAGCCCAGCTTATTCTGCAATAGTGGCTAAAGGGCTGATGTACAGATTAAAAAGTAGGGGACTCAAAATGGAGCCCTGAGGGACACCGTATTTAGAGTAGTGTATTTTGGAAGCAGATGTGGTGGAAAAAACTTGAAAAGTTCAGTCCGAGAGAAAGCTTGCGAGCCACTTTAGAGCTAAGCCAGTGATACCATAGGATTGGAGGGTGTTGAGAAGGATGGCATGGGAAACCGTATCAAATGCGGCACTTAGGTCAAGCAAAATAAGTGCCACGGTTTCCCCTTTATCAACCTGGCCGCGGATAGTCTCAGAGACACCTAACAGTGTCGATTCTGTAGAGAATCCTGACCTAAAGCCAGACTGAGATTGATGGAGGAGGTTCCTTGATTCCGTGTATTTGGTGAGTTGCGTATTGATGTGTTTTTCTAAAATTTAAAAAAACCGGAAGCAGTGAGATAGGGCGGAAATTAGATGGGTTTTCTGGATCTGCGTTAGCCTTTTTTAGCACAGGTACTATCATAGCATGTTTCCATGCATTAGGGACCTTACCTTCCCTTAAGGATGAGTTGAGAAGTTCTAAAATAAGATTGAGGTTGGAGGTATCCAGGGCGTGTAGGACTTGTGGTGGAATAGGATCCATAGGAGAGCCTGATTTGATATTAGTGATAATATCGTTTAGTGTGGTAATGTTAAGAAGGTCCCAAATTGCTAACTGCTGAATGGAGTTACTGGGCATTTGATCCAGTGAATCAGGTTCACTGGGGGTAGCCAATTCAGGCCGCTCCGATGGAGTAAAGGTAGGAGTAGGGTCGCAGAAGTCAGCATAGATGTTATCAATTTTAGTGATTGCATGGAATCCAAACATGGGGCTTTCGGCTGACATGTGGTGCCCGAAAGTTCTTGTACAGCTTTAAAAAGTGCTTTGGGGCAATTTTGTGCATTCAAAATAGTGAGGTTGACGTGTTCTGCCCTTGCTGTGTTGCAAAGTGCATGATATTTGGCTACGGCTGCTTTGTACAATTGTTTAATGCAGGGATCATAGTGAGTGCGCTACCTCCGCTCTAAGTTTTTACATATGTTTTTTTCCCTTTTTAGTGATTCATTGAACCATGAGGCGGGTGGGTGGTGCAAATTGTACTTCTTCTTACACTGGGGAAGGCATGCATTAACAGCTGAGGTAAGCCAACTATGAATATCCGCTTCCTCCTCGATGTTATTAATGGTTGTAAGGGGCCTGGTGTTATCAAGACAAGAGTTAAGTTTGTTGATGTCCAGATTTTTCCAGTTTCTAGTCACCCTAGGTCCTGAGGTCAGTGATATGGTCTTGGGGGATCGATCAATAGTTATAGAAAATTCCACCAAATAGTGATCTGACCAGGGGATGGGTAAGTGGGGTTTACAAGTGATGGTGTCCAGATTTGAAAAAATGGGATCAAGTAAGTTACCTGCCTTGTGAGTAGGGCCCGAGTTCCGGAGAGTGACATTGAACGCTGCTCATAGCATAGCTCATAGCAGCCCAGGTATCCAACCTCTCATAGCAGCCAAGACAGCCAGCCTCTCATAGCAGCCAAGACAGCCAGCCTCTCATAGCAGCCAAGACAGCCAGCCTCTCATAGCAGCCAAGACAGCCAGCCTCTCATAGCAGCCAAGACAGCCAGACTCTCTTAGCAGCCAAGACAGACAGCCTCTCATAGCAGCCAAGACAGACAGCCTCTCATAGCAGCCAAGACAGACAGCCTCTCATAGCAGCCAAGACAGCCAGCCTCTCATAGCAGCCAAGACAGACAGCCTCTCATAGCAGCCCAGACAGCCAGGCTCTCATAGCAGACCAGACAGCCTCTCATAGCAGCCCAGACAGCCAGCCTCTCATAGCAGCCAAGACAGCCAGCCTCTCATAGCAGCCAAGACAGACAGCCTCTCATAGCAGCCCAGACAGCCAGGCTCTCATAGCAGACCAGACAGCCTCTCATAGCAGCCAAGACAGACAGCCTCTCATAGCAGCCAAGACAGCCAGCCTCTCATAGCAGCCAAGACAGACAGCCTCTCATAGCAGCCAAGACAGACAGCCTCTCATAGCAGCCCAGACAGCCAGGCTCTCATAGCAGCCCAGACAGCCAGCCTCTCATAGCAGCCCAGACAGCCAGCCTCTCATAGCAGCCAAGACAGACAGCCTCTCATAGCAGCCAAGACAGACAGCCTCTCATAGCAGCCAAGACAGACAGCCTCTCATAGCAGCCCAGACAGCCAGCCTCTCATAGCAGCCTAGACAGCCAGCCTCTCATAGCAGCCCAGACAGCCAGCCTCTCATAGCAGCCCAGACAGCCAGCCTCTCATAGCAGCCAAGACAGACAGCCTCTCATAGCAGCCAAGACAGACAGCCTCTCATAGCAGCCAAGAGAGACAGCCTCTCATAGCAGCCCAGACAGCCAGGCTCTCATAGCAGCCCAGACAGCCAGCCTCTCATAGCAGCCCAGACAGCCAGCCTCTCATAGCAGCCCAGACAGCCAGCCTCTCATAGCAGCCAAGACAGACAGCCTCTCATAGCAGACCAGACAGCAAGCCTCTCATAGCAGCCAAGACAGACAGCCTCTCATAGCAGCTCAGGTACCACACATTTACCAAAAAACTCTGTGAGATTCAGCAGAGTTTCACACTCGGGCGGAGTGGATGCACTTGACTTTTCATGAACTAACAGATGCATGTTAACTCGGCTGTAGCGGAAAAACAAGCAAGGAAGGCATTGGACTGTGAAGGGATATGCAAGCAACGCATTTGTGTCCTAGGAAGCGTTAACGTGGATTTCCTGTAGTAGAAGACATTATCCCTTCACACGGCTTTCCTGAATGAAGCATTGACCAGTGCTCGCCGACGAGGCACACAGTGGTAAACATTCTGTGCATTAACGTGTTGGCATGTTGATTTCTAAAGACGCATATCCCTGTGTCCAAAAATGTATTTTGGGACTGAAGGTAAAGCAGCTGAATTTCCAATCAAATAAATGATCACTTACTGAGACTTATGTAGTTGGTTTTTAGCGCCGAGACGCCTACGGGTATTCGTTCGCGCTTAATAAATAGCAATAATAAATAAATAAAATAAATAAATAAAGCAGATGTTTGCCTTTGTCATACTTTTGATTGTCAAACTCCACCTCTCGTTTTCTCTGCTGGTAATGGAGACAAGCGTTGTCCTTCCGCTACCTGCTCTTCTTGTCGCGGGGGCTGAGGCTGAGCCACTGTTGAAAGGCCAGGGCGGGGGAGGCAGTGGAGGCACCAGACTCTGGTGCTTTGTCTGGGCTTATGTGCACTCAGTGACGTTACGTGTTCTTATGGTTCTGCTCTCCTCACTTTAAATCCAGTGGAACAGCCCACCAGATAAGCTCCAAAATTTAGTGCAAGACACACTCTCTGGATTAGACCATTCTATCAGTTTGGGGTAGCAAGAAGTGAAGCAAGATACCATCTTTTGAAAATACTGCTTAATTCGATGTATGTGCATTTCATTCTCTACTAATGTCAAAATATGCCTCTCAAAGACAGAAACAATCCAAGAAAATTTCAACAATCCATACCAAATCCCCCCCACGAGATACTGAGTGGAACACGTCAGTGACGTCTGTGTTTGGCACTTTGTAATTGGTTAATGTGGAAGATAGTTTGACTGCTGCTTTCTCTGTCATGAAAAGCCCTGCACGTGGTTGTCCTGCCTTATGTCACCACGCTGTTGAAAGCTTCATCGACCCATTACAAGGTATGGTGGGCACCAGTAAAATGTGCACCACAGCAAATTTTTTGCCAAACTCCGCGCTCTAATCGGAGCGCAGAGTGGCAAAACTCTGTGAACTCCACGAGCAGAGCAGAGTTTACCACACACTCCTACTCGTGTGTGACCCAAGATGAAATGTGCTTAGCCACCTTTGTTACAGCGCCTGGATATTGTGCTTGTGTCGACAAGTGTTTAACACTGTATCCATTGTTAGTTGTGGTGTGTGACTCTCTCAATCTCAAAGTCTGCTCTGTGTTGCTTTCTCACAGCCTTGAATTCAATTACTGCATTTTTCTGTGTGGGTGCTACTGCCAACACAGAGATTCTCAGAATTAAAACAATAAAATAACAATGTGAAATGCATGTTAAATGCTTTTTTCTGATATCTTGTTTTCTTTTTTCTTTCATAGGTCCTGTCGCCTCTTTCGGACTCCATCCTTGCTGAGAAGACGGTGACCGTTGTGGAAGATAAAGTGTCCATCACCGACCTGGGAGTGCAGCTGGTGGCTGGGCTGTCTCTCTTCCTTCAACCAAGTGCCGGAAGTAAAAAAGTTATCGTCTCGACAACCGTTGCCCAGGAACAGCTTCACACGCCTCAGCAGGTGGGATTTTTTTGGACATGTGGTGGTTCATGCAGGTGGCGAGGTGCACTCGGGCGGTTGGGAGATGCACTGGTGGGAGTGTGTTTCTTCAACAGTCCTGCAACATTAGAGAGACGGCCTGTACCTAGGTGTGGGTGGAGATCGTGGAACTCCGTGAAGTGACAAAAGAACTCTGCAACACTATGGAGCGTTCTTATCTGTTTGCTCTAATTTCTTTTGTTGTTTCCTTTCATTCTCCCACTGCTCTTCTTGTCTCTCCCTGGCTCTCTCTCCTCTCTTCCGCTTATCTAGCTTCTGCTTTCTTCCTATATCCGCTATGGTGTTCTTTTCTGTTTTCCTTTTGGAAGAAAGGAGGGGATGTTGCATGCTGGTTTCAATGTGTTCATGCTCTGCCAGTGAGTTCCTCCTAGAATGATGTAATATGGAATGTTGGTGTCAGAGACTTCAGTTGGAGACGGGCTGAGCAGCATGCTGGCTGCTCCTGGTGGGGCTAGTCCTGAGCTGAACTACCGGAATTGTAACTGCACAAAAACAATCTCCACACGACGCAGGCATCCTTGCACCATGGTGCAAGGGTGCCTGTGCCAGCGTATGGCTGCAGTTTGTGCGCCAGCGCAGGGGGAAGCACACAGATACGGCATTTTCTTGTAAATATGTTGCATCCCTGTGCTTCGGAAGTGCTGCAGCGTGGCGCAACCTAAGGGCGTGTGATGCCACGCTGCGGCACTTCCTTGTAGATTTGCATCTGGGCCTTTTGGTTGTCAGCGACGCGCCATCAGGTGCCGCTTTTCATCTCCCGCCTTTCCCACCCCACCCCCAAGGATACCCTCCCCGGGAGGCGCCTGCGCTTGTTATACCTGCGCAGTGACAGGTGTCGCGCATCCAAAGGCTGCCCCCTTGCAGCATGTAGCAGAAGGCGTGGAAGGCAAGCGCTTCGTGTGCGCTATCATAGACTTCAAGGCGCAGGAGATGGCTGTCACTTCAGCCAGGGATGGCGCAAGCGCGGAAACTAATAGCTGCGACTTGTCTGGTTCTGATGACAGCTGTGGAGTAGTTAAGAACACACGCGGCGCGAAAGGAGAGGTGGGAAGTGCATTTCCAGCGCTCTGTATCCGAGGTGTAATTGGGGCTTTTTAGCCTGACAGGTTGAAGGCACAAGTGGCGGAGAGGGCTTCGGTGGGGAAGGAGCCGCCAGCACTTTGGGCGGAACAAGCTTTTAGCAAAGTGCTTTCAAAAGACGCGCGCAGTAATTGGTTCACCCCGGGGGCCGCCTTTCTGCCGCGCGCTCTATTTTTCCAACAAACTTCTGTTAATCTGCTAAATTTCTGTTATTTTATTCCCTTACGTGGGACATGGAAACAGGGCCACGTGATTGGACAGACAGAGTCACATGACTGGCTGTCGCAGTCATGGTGGACAACGCAGAGAGAGCTTCCTGCAAGAGAGATGACCTCTAGGGGGCGTCTCTGATCTATTTATCCTTGTAGTAAGTCCCCCCAGAAGGAGTCTGACCCCTGAAGGAATGTGAGGCTTAAGCGAGCACTGACACTCACAAAGGGGCAGATGTGGCAGACATGGGGAGCTGGCCCTCACTTGAGGCCACCCACCTGCAAAGAACAAGGGTGAGGGTCTGAACTCCTGACCCAGTCAGGAGCTCTCAGGCCAGGGGCCCGCTGCCTGTGCACAGTGCCGGAGGGCCCCCCTGGAGCTCGGGGCCACTCACAATGCAGGAGCTGCGGGGGCTTTTGTTACGCCACTGGGTACCCATGTAGTGGCTTGGCTTTTTTGTAGAGTATCTATAGAACCTGGGCCGATATATCACGAAAGGCCACAATTTTGAGGTTTAACCCCTTCCATGCTCATTTAGAGCTGAGCTCGTCATGACCACACCCGTTTTTATTGCTGTCCAGCACAGCAGGGGAAACTCTCAAGCAGCGATGAGGTTAAATATTTTGCTACCAAAATATTGTGAAGGTAAGTAAACATATGTATGTAAATATCTGTATATATACATATGTATATATTCACTGAAATAATCAAAAGTTATACTGGCGTTATAGTTAGGTTTGGTAATTTGAGGTTACCTTACCTCCAAAAAGGCTTCGTCAATTTACTGGAAAAAAACAAAGGTAAAAGTAAGGTTATAGGTAGATGAAAAAGGTTTAAAAAACATTGAAATTCATCAGTTACAGTTCACTGATATTTTGCACCCACTCCATGCACTGCTTATGACCTCACATATTACACTGTTGTAGAAGTGTGGCTCAATGGTTAGAGCTGCAAAAACACAGTTAATGGACAGAATGTAGAACAATGTCATACATTCACCCCAGTACAAGGATCTGGGCCTAAATCCATCGTTTTTTTGCACTCCACACCACCCTGGGTTAGACGCGGCTATATGCAAATCAGCTCTGACCCTGTGCCTCATGGGAACAGTCCAGTCCGAACTGCCAAGCCATGTCTTTCCCAGACCGGAATCAAGCATCCAAGGACTGGTTTATGGCTATCAGCCTTCATCAGCCTGGATAGCTTGACTCCAATGGTGTGGAGAGCCTGGGACTCACGTCTGAGCATACCCAGCACACTCGGGGTGAAAATTGCAAAAAACACAGTTGATGGACAGAATGTAGAACAATGTCATACATTCACCCCAGTACAAGGATCTGGGCCTAAATCCATCGTTTTTTTGCACTCCACACCACCCGGGGTTAGACACTGGCTATATGCAAATCAATGGTTAGAGCGGCAGACCCTGTGGCAGAGGTCAAGCCCGGGACCAGGGTTCAGTTCCCGCCTCGGCGGGTCTTGGGCTCAATTTCCTCAGCCTGATAATTCTCGCATCGGTGCCTATTCTAATCATGGGTCCCACTCTGTGACTCTGGGCAATAGCTTTCTTAATCTCCACAACGACCCCAACAGCGCTGGGATGCCTGGCTTCACCTTGGGGGTGCCCAGGAGTGGGCATTTCACAGGGAAAAGCCAGGAAGGGTTCCACAGAGGTATGCGTACAGCGCCAAGAAACCCCATGGGGTATAATTGCGCTATACAAGTACAAATTCATTTCATTTCATTTCATCCCTCTAGACATGTTGAGTGGCATCTCAACATGTGCACCAGTGGTGTAATGAAGCTTGAGGGGGGCCCCTTACTAACAGAGGGGCTCCCCAGACCCAGGCAGGAGCTCTCGGCCGACGCCCGTGCACAATGCCAGAAGGGGCCCCCTGGAGCTCAGCCTCCCACACCTTGGTGTCGCGGGGGCTATTGTTATCCCAAAGATCAATTTATCACCATCTCTCCCTCTCACCTGATCAGATCATTGGGCAGTTAACTGGCAGGTAAAGATGGAGAAAAGGGCCAGGCACAGAGATACAGCCCCACAAACCCCCAGTCGAACCTGGCACAAGATTTAACCAGGCGTACTGAAAGATATCCTTACTTCAGTACCATGGCAACCAGCTGACAATCTGGAACAGAGTGTCGAAAACTTCTCACTATGGTTAAACTCGGCGCAAGACATTGTAGCCCCTGTTAAACAAGGAACCGTAACTAAAGGGAACGTTTCCTAGCCCTGGTATAATGAAAATCTTAGGTTATCCAGGAAAAACTGCTGCAGGCAAGAACATAAGTGGAGAAAAAAAATATGATGATGAGAAGAAAATCATCAATAAGAATAAAGCAGCAGAACATAAAAAAAGTATCATAGCTGCAAAATCCTCCTACTACAATGAACAGATAAAACGGCTCATGAGGCAATCAAAACTCTCTTTCAAGTAATAAAATAACTGGTGGCACCAGTGAGTCCTGATATGGCAGTAAATATTCACCAATTCTATGACGCTTTGGCTAATTTTTTTCTAGAAAAAGTTACCAACATTCATAATAACTTCAATCCAGGCAAGCCCGCCGCCCAACGGGATGGTCATCCCTTCCATTCTACATCCTTGCAAGCCAGTTTTCCCTTCTTTAAGGCCACATGGGAAGAACAACGTATAAAGTTAATTTCATCAATCAAATCTGGTGGCCACAAGACCCTTGTCCGCCCAAAGTAATGCACAAGATCTCTGAGCAAATGGCACATAACCTGGGACAAAAACATGGGTTTAGAAAAAATCAGAGTACAGAATCTGCTCTGATAGTAGCCACAGAAAATATTCAAGAAACGCTGTATAGTGGAGGAACAGTGGCCTTGGTTCTCCTGGATCTCTCCGCGGCGTTTGACACGGTCAACCATAAGATCTTGGTTGACCGTATGTGGAGCTTGGGGATTGAGGCAACAGCATTGAAGCGTCTTCAATCGTTCCTGGGTAACAGACAACAAAAGGTGTCACTGGACAGTTTCACATCGAGGCCATGTCCGCTGCAGAGTTCTGCAGGGCTCGGCTCTGAGCCCAACATTATTTCATCTTTAGGTTTCACCATTGGCGGCTCTTATTGAAAATTCCGGGTTCTCCCTGACGTCTTACGCTGACGATACTCAAACCGTGGTGTCCCTAACAAAAGCCGAAGTGAAGACAAGCTCGGCCTTTAGGACCTGTATGAGTAATATGAGCAACTGGATGGACAAAAACTATCTAAAACTGAATGCCACAAAGACTGAGGTCATCATCTTCGGCAACGATCCCTCGTTTTGTACGATGGCCTGGTGGCTACCCGAGCGGGTCCCACTCTCCAAACCCACCAGTAAAGAGAAGAATCTCGGTTTTCTCATAGATAACGAAATGAAGCTTAAAGAGCAGGTGAACAGTGTCACTTCTGCGTCATACTGCTCCCTGAGAATGATAAGAAAGATTGATAAATTTCTACCTCATGATTCCCTAAAAAGCGTGATCATCGCCCTGGTCCTCTCGAGGATTGACTACCTCAACAGTCTCTATCTCAATCTTGCAGTAGGTCCCATGAAGAGGCTCCAGACTCTGCAGAACGCAGCTGCGCGCTTCCTTTTCAAAATACCTAAACATGAATCTGCTAAAGAAGCCATCAGGAAACTTCACTGGCGACCAGTCAGAAAACGGTGTAAGTTCAAGGCCCTCTGTTGGGCCTACAAATCACTGTATGGACCGGGACCGGGTCATTTCAAGGGCAAGCGCATTTGGTATGTCTCAGGAAGGACTCTCCGTTCAGGGTTTGGGAAGAACCAGACTGTCTCCCGTCTTAGGAAGACCGCCTGCAGGGTAGAGCTTTTTTAGGACCACCGCAATGCTCTGGAATAGTCTTCCACTGACACTAAAAACTGCCTCCTCCTTACTTGTCTTTAGAAATTTTTTGAAGACCTGGCTTTTTTCTCAAGAGTGAGAAGCAGTCGAGTCCCGGCAAGAGAGCGCTCTTGCCAATTGAAATGCACCTACACCTGTTTCCTATAGCGCCAAGACGCCCTCGGGCATGAGGTTTGTGCTTTACAAATTTCTTTCAAATACAGATCTTTATGCGGGGCCGGGGGGCACAGGCGGGACAGTGAACTTAACATGTCATTCTTGTGGTTGACAGCTTTTATGAATATCCCCCGCCTTACAAACTAATATTTAATATATTGAATGCTTGGCTGACAGGACAGTTTGCACCCCCACAGCCCCCACTGTACTGAAGTTTCTGAGTGTGTCGCCCTCTTGATGGTTGAAAGGACAGCCCTCTGCAGAATCTCTGCACCAGCACCTGTCTAGCCTTCATTCTCTGTCACCTGCTTAGCGCGGTCCTCCCTGCCTGCTTTAAATGCTGGTTATACTGTCTTTGCATCTCAAATGATCTCTGTATTTTAATAACCGTAACTGTTTTAAAATATCACACTCAATTGTTGATTGTTGTGTTCCAATATTTGCATTACATTTTCATGATTTTGGCAACTGTAATGGTTTTAATTAACCGCACACAATAAAGACGTAATCAATGTCATAATATAATACCAAATAAGGCCCCCTTGCACCTGACTAGGTGAATTATACTTGAAAAAGTGTTCAGTTAGATGTACAAAGTGTCTTTTTGGGTGACTCTCTACTCTTTGCTTTTCTCTTGTTACATTTTCACTAACATCACCCCATTTTCACTCTTTCCACAACCTTCATTTATTTTCCAACTTTAATCAACATCATGCAAGTAAAAACATCTTTACATTAAATGCTGCATGAATTTAAAAGCACTTATGAAACCACAGAGAATGATTCCCATTCAAGCAGCATCGAACCCTCCCGCACATCTGTACAGCGGTTTCCCAGGCAACAAAGTAAGGCCATGATAGAAGCTGGTCTCCAGTTCAGAAGTTCCCTGAGCACAGAGTGCTCCTCAGCGGGCTCTAAATATTACAATTACAAGTCCTCCTGTTCTGCTGATACCTTTAAACCAGCAGCAGCCAGACTCACCCTCGCCCTCCCACCCACGGCCCCCCACCCGCATCAGAGCCTCCTCGTCTCTGCTTGAATTCTGCAAGAAACGGAGGACCTGGCTTTTGAATAACCAACCTACCCTAGGCAGGGCTGGGCACACACACCTGCTCAGTGCCAGGATACCCTCGCGAGTGATAGTACCCTTTACAGATATCATAACATAAATAGCAGCAAATACCATACTTCGCACTCCTTTGTTTCCCATATGCAAACAAATGCCAGTTACTTGCTACCAAACCTTGTTCTTTACCTCAATAATAACATCCAATCACAAACCAAGGACTCTAAAAAGCTTTTCCCCTCCTCAAATTACATACATTGATTTTTTTATATTTTTTGGGCATGCCTAGGTGATCAGGGTGTCTCTTTCCCAACCTCTTATAACAAAAAATTGTAGCATCAGGACATGGGAACTAAGTCCACAAGTCCTGTAATGGTGGCCACGCCATTTTTAATAACAGTTGGTGCCAGTAAATCATATCTCTTGCTACCAGTAGTAGTCCTGCAGGACCAAAATTGCTGACAGGAGTAAAAGCTCCCACAACCCATTAGAGGGCCCATTTTATGTTCATTTTCTGTATTGCAGGATTCCCATGAGAGCAGCTGTCCAGATCAAATGTATTTTCTCCCCTTTCAATCCCACCATGAGCGGATTGGTGTCACTACAACGCATGCTTTTACCACGCATGCCTTTACAACGCGGTTTTTACCACGCAGTCCATTACAACGCATAATGCTTTTAGGCGCTGGATAGTGAATTATTTAATTTACTATTCCAACTCCAGTCCCCGTGGATAGCAGGGAAGGTGTTGGATAGTATATTAAATACATTCCCTATCCTAGAGCGCCCCCCAGCGCATTGCGTTGTAATGGTTTGCGTGGTAAAAGTTGCGATGTAATGGTAGTGCGTTGTAAAAAATTCGTTGTAACCGTGCTACACCCCATGAGCACCTCTTTAAACACAAATTTCTCAAAAATGGCCCAGTTATAACACATAATGTAAGCACGGGTTCTGACCAAAGTTCTAACCTTTTGCCAAAGTTGATATAATTCTTTTCTCCGTTTTTGTCTGTGAGAAAAGTTTCCGATGGGAATTAACATGGGAAATCAGTGTTTGGTACCCCTTGTTCCTGGTCCCCACTGTAATGATCACCCCAAGACTTTTCAGGAAGGAGCTGAGATGGATGAACACATTTTTGGGGAAAATTTCACGAAGAATTGTTAAACGGCAACAAAGTTATTAGAGAAACAAAGAACACTCTTCCTATGGCAACTCTGACCTAACTATAAACAAATAGTGGCGAAAATAAAGCAGAATAAAAGACTGCATAATCAAATTATTGTACAAGCTTTTATAAAAACGCATAAATCATCATTACAAATAAAATTAATTACAACTTTTTTTTACAGTGCAGGAGAACAATTAGTGAAACACAACAAACACGCCAATGTCTTATTTGGGTTCATGTCTTAACATTTTTGTGTTCGCCGTTCAGACCAGATTCCTAAAGTGCAGGTTCTACTAGTTCAATAACATATGTGACCATTGGCAAGAGATGTTCCCACTATAGTAGAGTTAAAACCTCTTTTCAGGTCCGCTGTGTAAACAATAAGGAGTGGCCACAAGAGTGTTGGATTGGTGCGCAGGTTCCACTTGAGCAATATTGAATCCTTATTTAGATACAGTACATTAAAGCACGAGCTAATCAGTATGCGTTTTGGACACCTTGGCTACCGCTTCATAGTTCACATCCTTCCCAAAAACTTGGCTACCACACAAGTGAAGAAAGTTCTTGGGCCCGATTCACAGAACTAACTTAAGACAAAATCCTAAACTTACTACCATTTTGGTATTCACAGAAGGCACTTACTCATTTTGGTATTCGCAGAAGGCACTTACTCATTTTGGTATTCACAGAAGGCACTTATTCATTTCGGTATTGACAGAAGTTAGGAGTCCTAACTTTAGGACTCCTAAAAGCCTTTTGTGAATACTGAAAGTCTTAAAGTTAGGATTTTTCTCAGTTTAGGAGTAGAAAAGTTAGGACCGTGTGTGTGTGTGTGTGTGTGTGTGTGTGTGTGTGTGTGTGTGTGTGTGTGTATATATATGTTAACAAGAAATGTAGCAGAGTTTTGACTTTACACAAATTTGAGTTAAAATACAATTTCCAACATCTGCCATTTTTATCTGAAAAAGTGACAATCCTAACTTCAACTGTCATCTCACTTATTTACATTTATCCCGCCCCCCTTCCTTCTATGTCCATGTTGTGTTTCTGCCAACCAAATACATCGCCAGTTGTCATGGGAGCTCATTCCCGGAGTGCTGCAGGTTCCCTGTTTGTTTTGCTGTTCACCCTATGTGGGAAGGGTATGCCCAGATGTGGGTCCCGTGCTCACTAAGCCACTGGAGTCAAGCTATCCTGGCTGAAGACGGCTGAAATGCCAGAAACCGGTCCTAGGATGCTTGAGTCCGGTCCAGGGAAGACATGGCTTGGCAGTTCGGTCTGGACTGTTCCCATGAGGCACAGGGTCAGACTGATTTGCATATGGCCATGTCTGAACTGGGCTGGCTTGGTGAGCCAAATAACGATGATTAAACCCAGTTCTGTGACTGGGGGTGAATGTTTTGCCATTGTGCAACATTCCGTCCATCATCTTGTGTGTTTTGCTGTTCACCCTGTGTGGGAGGGGTATGCCCAGACGTGGGTCCCGTGCTCACTAAGCCACTGGAGTCAAGCTATCCTGGCTGAAGACGGCTGAAATGCCAGAAACCGGTCCTAGGATGCTTGAGTCCGGTCCAGGGAAGACATGGCTTGCCAGTTCCGTCTGAACTGTTCCCATGAGGCACAGGGTCAAGACTGATTTGCATATGGCCATGTCTGAACTGGGGTGGCTTGTTGAAGCAAAATAACGATGGATTCAACCCAGATCTGTGACTGGGGGTGAATGTTTTGTCATTGTACAACATTCCGTTCATCATCTTGTTTGTTTCCCTGTTATTCATTGCCCTAACAGCAGGGCTAACTTCACACCCATGAACCCATTAGCCAGGACAGTCGCCGTTATCATGTAAATGTAGCGATTAGTGTTGGAGGGGCACGCAAAGGGAAGCAGCTCCTGTGCTGAACAAAAACATGAATAGAAAACTAAGGTGGAGGACGGTCTTGCTCTGCCATAGCTTAAATGAGACTGGATTACTGATTGGAGGTCCCAGCTCATTTTACGCACCTGACGAAGAAGTGGGGGGGGCTAAAGCACTTTCACCCCAGTGGCTGCTGTGCACCTGATTGACAGTGCACAGTCCGTTAAGAGACCCTATCCTGTTAATCACAGCGTGACACAAGCCCTCTCAAACCCCTGATATTTGGGGACATTTAAATGGGCGCTGCTGCAATCTTCAGCAGCAACTCTGCAAAAGGCTACTACACGGCTCGGTTAATTACAAGCTCCTCAGAAGCAGAGTGGCCTCTGCCCTGCACTGGAGGAGAAACCTAACCCGAGCCTGCCGTTAATCAAGGTACCCGCTCTCTCCCTGTCTACAGAGAAGTGCCGGTACTGACGGCAAACAAATTCAGAAGTGCCGGTCCTCAGTACCAGTGAGTACCAGCCCATCTAAAGCCCTGCCTTTGAGTGACAACTACCATTGTGTTATATATGTACGCAAAGCTTTAAGTGGGCCGGATCCTGCCGGTGCTCAGCACCAGCAGTTCTAAAAAGCAGGTGCTGGGACGGGTCCCTATCGGGCTCTCTATTTTTGCCCTCGCCCTCAGGATGAAAAACAAGCATTTGCAATGCAATATGTCCAATTGCATTGCAAATCATTAAGTTTAAAACTGAGTGTGGCGTCGCTTCAAGACACAGTGCTTGGTTTCCTTTTTTTTTTTAACTATAACACCGAGCACAGTGTCCTTGAAGCGAGGGCTGCGCTCAGTGTTAAAGTTAAAAAATAAATAAAGAAACTGAGCTTGGTGTCCTTGAAGCAGCGCAGCGCTCAGTTTTAAAGTAAAAAACAGACAAACAGAGCGTGGTGTCCCTGATGTGGACGCCGCGCTCAACATAAATGTAAAATATAAATAAATGAAGTGAGCCCGGTGTAATTAAAAAAACATACACTTTGGAGGGCATAGCGCTGCAGCCGCCATTGTCCCCATCAGTGTCCATTTTCAAAGTAGTGTGTGCTTACCAACTAATTGAAGGAGACCGTGTAAAGCTGCAAGTAAACAATCCAGTCCTGATGGGTGGTCCCAAAAGGAGACAGGGCGGTAACAAGGAGGGACTAAGAAGCCTCATTATCAATCAGAAACCAGCATTTACCATGGACGATGATGCCAGCCCATGAAAAATATAGGTGGGGCTTCCACACCACTAAAAAATACCCTAATACAGCATGCCTCGCTAAGCAAGCAGCGCAGGCGCTGCAACGCTAGGCGAGACCTAAAAACTCTTACCTCTGCAGCAGTGCCACCATTCACTGCCTGTGAGGTAACGTCAAAGAGACTCGTTTTAGTTCTTGCACAGTCTCATCAGTTCAGCACTGCAGCATTTTTAATGTTTTCTAGAACTAAGCCATAGTTGTTCCTTATTTATCTTATGCAACTGACAACCATTGACAAATCCAATAGTCCTGGCTTGTTGTAGGTGTAATGTTACTTGTTGTATTATATAGCTGGATGCAATGACAGAAACACTATGCAAAGCGCAGATTTTTAGCATACATCTTTTAAGCCATACCCTTAATTACATCGAACATTCCCCTCTGAGAGACCCCCAGTTTCTTTATCCAACTTAAACCCCTGTATGTACTGCATGTGTGTGCGCATGTTGTAGTGGTGGCAGCCCCCTATCATATGTGTCTACGGCAAGCCTCAATTACCGATAGGCCAGCACTCAGATGCACACAGCACTGTTGGTTTTGTGTTCGGACCAAGAGAAATCCTCACACGTTTGTTCATATCCTCAGGTCTGCACCCAAACCCTCGGATGCATGGAGATGCATTCTATCATAGTGTCTGGATGGCTCACTACATCCCTCCTAACCTTTCCCAACACAAATAATGCAGCTTAAAGTAGAATAAACAAAATAAAACATGATCATCACAATAGTTCTGGAGACTTCCATCTCCTCCACCAGCCGGGTATTCCTCTCGAGTTTCTCACAGCACAAAGTCTCTGAGCCTTATACTGGGGCATGGATTGTCTCTCAAACAGTGCGGATGGCCTTGTCATTTCACTGGGCTATCCATCCAGGACAACTGATTCTCCACTAGAGCTGGGCGGTAAATTCCGTTCCGCTCGCGGAATTTGGGTAATTTGGGTAATTTTGCATTCCGCGACTTTGCGATTTTTTTTGCTTGTTCGCGTTCTTAAAATGCGTGTTCACGAGATATTTCCACCTGAGCACGCAAACAATGATTGCGAACAGTAAAAAAGCATAGCGAACAAGCAATTCCACGTGTTCGCGGAATTTCTGCGTGTTCGCAGAGATTTTTTACCATTTCGCAGGGATTTGCGTAACGCGCTTACGCAAATTCCGCCCACCCCTATTCTCCCATCGTTAATCTTGATTCATAATCATCCCGTCGATCCAACTCACTCAGGGCTTTCTTAAACCAAGATATTTTGTGACACCACCTTCTCTCCTCTTTTCGCACTGACCATGGTGCCCCTGATTCCAACCACTTCCCAGGTCTCATTCTCAAACGGAGTCCTGAATTTCCATTCCGGATGTTTGTCCTTAATCTCTACTTTGTCTCCTACTCCAATGGTCGACTCTTAACCATGACAATATTTGCTCACCCTCTCATTGCTTTCTCTTCTCTGGTCTTGAACAGCCTCTTTGTCAAAAGCCACTGGCACCCACTCAGAGCGTTCAAGTAACAAGTCTCTCACAGGTCTTTTCATTATGAGTTCGCTCTGGTCACATACTGTGGTGGAATGTGGCGTTTGTCGATAGGCTCTTAAAAATATTGTAAACACACTCTGTAGCCCAGTTCTTTGGTCCACTCCTATTCTCAAAGCTTTATTCAGAGTCCGCATGAATCTCTCTACTTCCCCATTCGCTTGAGCCCACTGGGGCTTGATTTTTCTGTGTTTCATGTTCTAATACCCACAGACTAAAGTTTATATTTTCATACGATTTTATCTAGATTCAGTTAACGAGAAATTGAAATTTAATAAGTTTTATTAGGCAAATATATTTAAGCATTATTTCAATTACATTTAAGCATAGAAAATAGAGAACGGAAAATACTCATTACCCCGTGGCCATAGGGCGATGATGATAATTATTCATCAGAAGATGAACCGCAAATCACAGATAGGTTCCCAAGCTGACTGTCTGTCCCTCTAACCTCCTCGGACGTATCCCTCCCGAGATAGAATAACTGCAACAGACTTGTTCTTTTTCCCCATCAAAATTCAAAGTCCAAAGATTTCAAAGTCTCTTGCATCATAAAAGAAAACTGTCTCAACTGACAGCATGTTGTGCTGAGCAAAGGTGTGAAAAATAAAAGGCTACACACCTCATAAGCACAGGCTCTTTTTATACCCTTTCACTAACTTTCTATAGCCAAAATTGAAACTTTTAGGGGCTACATTCACTTCTGATGGCATGTGAGGGGCCCCCAATGTCGCTTTCTGACAGGCTTTCCATGTCTAAAGCCTGACATGGAGAGCATGTTGGAAACCAACATCGTAATCCCTACGGCGGAAACCTCCATCGTAATGAGAGCCCAAGTAAAATGTAAATGTACTTGTAAAGCGCACTGCGACTCCATGGAGTATCCCGGCGCTGAAGACCGCTGGGGAACCGATCCTGGTTTTCCCTGTCAGATGGTCCCTTTCTGGGTATCTCCAAGGTGAAACCAGGCATCCCCGGCGTCTGTGGGGGGCCGTTGTAGAGATGAGGCAAGCTTAATGCCCAGAGTTGCCGAGTGTGTTGCCTGGTTAGAGTAGGCACCGAGGCAAGAATTATCGAGCCCGCTGACCTGGTCCACGACCCTGCCGCGTCAGGAATTGAACCCTGGTCCCGGGCTGTTCTCTGCTTACAGGTCTGCCGCCTCTAACCAGTGAGCCACACCACACCACAAGTACTGGTAGTAGATGAAAGATGGAATGGTTCACGCTGAAACAGCCAAGTTTTCAAATGTTTCCTAAAGGTGGATTCTGAGTCCAACGCTCAGGGGCAGGTTTTCCATACTTTAGGTAGATAACTGAATGACCGTCTTGTCCGGAGAGTCTGACACTCAGTGCCACGCCTAGAAGAAGTGCAGTAGAGTGCAGTGTGTGCGCCAGGGAGTAAAAGGTGTTTCACTGGTGGTGACCCAGCAGCCTTCTATTGGAAGATGGACACCCTTGTCTTCTATTGGAAGCTCTGTAGAGCAAGCGTAGGCCTTTGAAACAGACGTTTGCCAACAAGAAGCCAATGGAAGTCTTTGGCTTGGGGTGAGATGGAGTGATGGCGAGGAATGTTTCTGTATTTCAGAACTAAAACATTTTCACTTCTATTGATTCATGGCAATAGTATTGCTCTTAGTCATTTGTGTGATATTGAATAAAAACAATAGTAATGAACATTGTCCAATAAGTTTTGCACGTTTAAGATATATGTCTTTGTTGTTGTGTGCCGCGCGTGGGCGGAGCTACCAGAAAACCCTCCTCCTGGCGCTCAAATACCGGTGGTTGGCACGCTGCATCAAACGTTGGAGTCTAGTTGACACGTTGTAGGCCACACCCTTAGTTACACAGGCACGCTTTCTTTCAAGGAATCTGTAGTCATGCTTCTGTGGCCACACCTCCCGTAGCAACGCCCGCCTTTATTGTCCTATGCAGTCCCTGATTACAAGTTAAGCAGGGCGGTATCACTAAGTGGGTGCCCCAAGCCTGGTTGTATCTGCCAGAAAATCCAGCTTTGGGATTTTGCACCTAGTAAAGTTTGGCCTCGTCTCCTGCCGCTTACCAACCCCCTTGTAAGGTAAGCATTATATGCCCCCCTGTCGGGTCACCTCTTCCCTGTCCCTCAGTCACTCTCCGCACACTCCTCCTACCCCCACTGTCCTGCAGCGCCCTCGTGCACAGAGGTACCACCAGCCTAAAGCAAATGTGCATTAACGCCCCCAGCCCTGGGACCTCTGGCTTTCCGAATAGTCCACAGTTACCCCTCATAACACGGGATTGTTCTCATGGCAGGAAGGGTAACTGTGCGACCTCCTCACAACAGGCGGAGCCAGAGGCGCAACTAGAGCCACATTTCGGGTGGAGATAAGAAAAAATGTCGGGGGGGGGGGGGGACTGAATCTTAAAGCAATCGGCAGAGTAGAGCTACAGGGCTCTTAGAAGGGGTGAAACAACAGCAAGGCCTCGTTAACATGCAAATGGTCTTTTAAAGACCTGTGAAGTGCTCGGGTGCGGCTGTGTGTGTGCCCGGGTAGCTGTCTCATCCCGGGCTGCCACACTGATGGGGGTGGGGGGGGGCTGAAGCCCGGTGAGTCCAATGGGCGATGCGCGCCTGGGCGGAGCTATGACGGACACGCTGCACCTCATTTGTGGCACTTTGGCATGGGGCAGCCCAGCAAGGCACCCGCTGCACTGCGCTACGCCAAAGTGAAGGGGCCGAAAAGCAGCGTATTTAAGCAATACAGCGCGTTCCTATGCTTTCTGCCTGCACTGGCACCCTTTCTGCAGCTTAGCGCCAACGCAGGCACCCTGGCACCCTTGGTACGCCTCCTGGGTGCAGAGCGAAGCGACGCGGTGATCTGCGCTGCACGGTCTTACTCATGATATATGAGGCCGCTCAAAGCCACACAGCATGGCTCTGCATGGTTCATACGTGTGTATGAGAGCCCCGCGTCAGGCATGTACCACTTTACATGGTGCAAAAGTGTCGCCCATAAAAATGCTCCCTGTCCACAATCATTATTGTGGCATCTCCACGCCTAAGTACCCCTGGCTGATAGGTGGTCCAGAGTGTAACACAGCAAGTGTACGGGTGGATCTGAGCAGCGAATCCCCCCGCCCCCCCCCCCCCCCCCAGGCTGCCCACGCGGGAGGCTGATTGCTTCGCATTAGCGGTGAGACTTTGCGCCCACGGCTCTCAGGCGCTCCCGCCAAATCCATTAATTCCGCCTCCGCCTTATCTGCGCCCTGTCATTAACCTGGTGTAAGTTACGCGCTGTAATGTTTGCTTTCTGGAGCCTTCCTCATCTGGCCCGCTCGATTGTTGAATCCATTAGCTGCGGGTTAAGTTTATCTCTGCAGTTTTAATTAACCAGTCAAACGCTCATTATTCAAGAATTTCATTTCAGGATCCTGTCTCGAGAGTTCCGCGCATGCACGGTTTCCACGAGATCCTCTCCGCCAAATCTTTTCTCACTTCACTCTCAGTTTCTTTCAACTTGTTTCTGCTTCCCTCTCCAGCTGGCGTTGGCTTTTCCATCCATCGACTTGTCCCTACAGTTGCTAAGGGGTGCAAGCTAGCACATGCCCATACCAGGGCGCCAGTTTCTTTGACACCCCTCTACCCTGCTTGCAACTCTCCAACCTCCCACCCTGCAACAGTCACAAGCTCTCTGCGTGTACATGGGTCTCAGTCACATGGGCCTCATTTATGAAAAGTGACGCATCGCTGCGCGAATCAGCGATGCGTCACTTTTCACTGCGCTCTCCCTGCAACACTAACGATGCATCATATTTACAGTATGACGCATCATGTCGCAAGGAGTTACAGGTACGTCAGTATGTATGACGTATCTGTAGGCGCAAAAGTGATGCATTGCTAGAGTGTGTCGCAAAAGTGACGCAACTCCAGCAATGTGTACTTTCACATGGGCAAAGTCACATGTTGTTAGTGCCTGCGTCAGTCTTACGCCTGCCATGAGGCAGGCGTAAGATTTTGACGCATTAGCGTCCAAGAAATGGCGCAGTGAAATCTAATAGATTTCACTGCGTCACTTCTATGACCCTTTCTTGCGTCAAAACGCCCCCCTGCATACATTATACCTGGCACAGGTATAATGTGGCGCAGGGGTTTACAAAGTGACGCATCTACCTAGATGCATCACTTTGTAAATATGGTGCAACAAGGCACATTTTTTACTCCGCTGGTGCGTCACAAAAAGTGACGCACCGGCGGCGTAAAAGTGACGCATACCCTCATAAATGAGCCCCAGTATCTCTTAGCGCTGGGAAGCCTTTGGGCAACCATGCGCTTTATAAATCCAAAACATAAACGTAATGGGCCTCATTTATGAGAAATGACGCACCAGCGGCGTAAAAGTGACACACAGCCTCATAAATGAGCCCCATGGTTTTTAGACCATCTGGGGCTCTCAGTAGAGTTTTCAAGTGCCAGCAGCGAACTGGAACTGGTACCACTTCAGTATGCAGCAAACACTTCATCATCAGCAGAACAAGACAGAAGGCTGAAAAGACACCCTTTCATTCTAAAGAGACACTTTACTGCCAGCCCCTCTACCCATGTGAGGTATCAGGAGGTGACCTGTGAGGTCAAGAGGCTAGGAGATGGAGGGGGGTGGGGGCAGCTCGATGGACGCCCCTGTCTCCTCAGCCCGGATGGACACTCCCGTCAACGTTGCCTGGATGGACACCCCTGTCTCCCTTTCCCGAATGGACACCCCTGTCTCCCCAGCCCGGATGGACACCCCTGTCTCCCCTGCCCGGATGGACACCCCTGTCTCCCCAGCCCGGTGGACACCCCTGTCTCCCCATCCCGATGGACACCCCTGTCCGGATAGGCACACCTGTCTCCCCATATATTCCAAAAGGAGTCCAGAGGGAAAACAAGCGACAGGGTTGCCCTCCACTTAGTAATCATCAATGCACCAAAACCCTGTCTCTTTCGGCGACTAACATCTTTTACTTCTATTGCTGCAGGAGGAATGTATACCATCAATTTCTTCCTCTACAATTCCATTCTTATTACTAAATCTTAGGATATTAACACTGTGTCGCCCTTTATTAACAAGCATTTACAATGCAATGGTCTCGGCATTGTTAAAGTTAGAGCTATTGGCTTTTCTCATGACATTATTTTTATTTATGTTTTTGTTTTTAAAACATAAATAAATGGCATTGTCATTTACAATGCCAATAGCTTAATCACTCGCAAATGCGAGACCTATTGCATTTGCACCCACACAGAGCCACACATACAAAGCCACCTACACACACATACAGAGCCACCCACAGAGTCATTCACATAGAGCCACCCACACAGAGCCAACCACACACACACAGCCACCCACACAGAGCCACCCACACAGAGCCACCTACCAAAAAAGCTACACACACACACACACACACCGAGCCACACACACACATACACAGAGCCACACACCGAGCCACACACACACACACACAGAGCCCCCCCACACACAGAGAGCCCCACACACACACAGAGCCACACACACACACACAGTCACACACACACACACACACACACAGAGTCACACACAGAGCCACACACACAGAGCCACACACACAGAGACACCTACACACACATACAGAGCCACCCACAGAGTCATTCACATAGAGCCACCCACACAGAGCCAACCACACACACACAGCCACCCACACAGAGCCACCCACACTGAGCCACCCACACAGAGCCACCTACCAAAAAAGCTACACACACACACACACACACACACCGAGCCACACACACACATACACAGAGCCACACACCGAGCCACACACACACACACACACACACAGAGAGCCACACACACACACAGAGTCACACACACACACACACAGAGTCACACACAGAGCCACACACACAGAGCCACACACAGAGCCACACACACACAGAGCCACACACACAGAGCCACACACACAGCGCCACACACAGCGCCACACACACACACACACACACACACAGAGACACACACACACACACAGAGCCACACACACACACACACACACAGAGCCACACACACACACACACAGAGCCACACACACACACAGAGCCACACACACACACAGAGAGCCCCCCACACACAGAGAGCCACACACACACACAGAGCCACACACACACACACAGAGCCACACACACACACAGCCAGACACACACACACAGCCACACACACACACAGAGCCACACACACACACACAGAGCCACACACACACACACAGAGACACACACACACACACACAGAGACACACACACACAGAGAGCTACACACACACACACACACAAAGCCACACACACACAGAGCCACACACACACAGAGCCACACACACACACAGAGCCACACACACAGAGCCACACATACAGAGCCACACACACAGAGCCACACACACAAATACACACAGCCATATTTATGTTTTTGTTTTTAAAACATAAATAAATGGCATTGTCATTTACAATGCCAATAGCTTAATCACTCGCAAATGCGAGACCTATTGCATTTGCACCCACACAGAGCCAATGTTAGAAAGGCGTCCCCGGGGGAGGCAGAAGATGTCTAACTGACCACCCCTAGGTCCACCTCTCCGTCGAGAAGTAGCCAAGCGTTTACTGAGAGGCCTCCTGAATGAGGGTCCTCTCCTAGGATCGTACAGCCGAGTAATCACAACACTACAGATGGATACCACACCAGAGGTCAAGTTCTTACGCTTTTATAGCTAGAAAAAGGTTGCAGGTTTTTGGTAGTATGTACCAGCAGATCGAGGGATCTGTAAAGTCTCGTAAAAGGGGGGTAAGGTAGCGGGACAGTCTTACTCTGGGCGGAGGACGGGATACCCTACGCACAGCTCTCAATCCTCGAGCCGGGGGGTTCCGAGAGGTCGAGCCGCGGCAGCGCCAGTAGGCTTGCAGGATGGTTCAGCGAGGTAGGCCGCGGCAGCGCCAGCAGGCTCTCAGATGATTCAGCAAGATAGGCCGCGGCAGCGCCAGCAGGCTCTCAGATGATTCAGCAAGGTAGGCCGCGGCAGCGCCAGCAGGCTCTCAGATGATTCAGCAAGGTAGGCCGCGGCTGCGCCAGCAGGCTCTCGGATGTTTCAGCAAGGTAGGCCGCGGCAGCGCCAGCAGGCTCTCAAAAGGTTCCGCAAGGTAGGCCGCGGCAGCGCCAGCAGGCTCTCGGATGTTTCAGCAAGGTAGGCCGCGGCAGCGCCAGCAGGCTCTCAAAAGGTTCCGCAAGGTAGGCCGTGGCAGCGCCAGCAGGCTCTCGGATGTTTCAGCAAGGTAGGCCGCGGCAGCGGCAGCAGGCTCTCGGAAGGTCGTCGGGTTACGGGGAGGATGAGTTCGTCTGGTGTCGGCCGTGACAGCGTCAGCAGGGCTTTCAGTCCAGGATACAACTCCCGTCCTAATCCAGGGCTGGCCCAGATATAGGTCTGGAGGTCTTTGAAGTCCGGACCCTCGCGCCTGGGGGTCAGAGGGGCCGGGATGAGGGTGTCCAGACACCCAGCAGGGGGGTGGAGCCAGCGCCCAGGGAGGCCGGAGGGCGATCGATACCAGGCGTCCGGGGACGGCTGGAGGCCCATCGAAACTCCCCTTCCTCCGGGATCTGTCGAGTGGCCACTCGACCACCTGGGTGGATCTTGGTGCCTCGATGTCGGGGCTTCGCTGGGGCCTGGGCTGGGGCCGAGGCCACGTGGTTGTGACGTGGCGGGTCCAAGATGGAGTCGGGCACGGCCTCGTGCTGAGGTCGTGATGGGCCTACGCTGGGGTCAGGCCTGCGCTGGTGGACCGGGATGGTAGCCGGCCCTGTGGTGTTGGGGCGTGCAGGATCGGGCCGAAGGGGCCGCCCGAGGTCTGGTGGAAAGCGGATATCGTCCTGGGCCCGCCATGCGGGAGGGGTAGGACCACGCCATGAGGCCGGGTCCAACACGCGTCCCCCCCAGCTGAAGGCAGGGGAGAGTCACCCATCCTCTTGGGGGTTCTCCTCGCCGAGGCGGAAGGATCTGGACAGGCCGTCAGCATTGGCGTGGTCGTTGCCGGGGCGATGCTCCACGGTGAAGTCCATCCCCTGCAGGGAGATGGACCAGCGTAGCAGCTTCGGGTTTTCTCCCCGCATCTGCATCAACCAACGCAGGGGCTGGTGGTCGGTCTGGACCCGGAAGTGGGTGCCGAAGAGGTAGGGCCGGAGCTTCTTGAGGGCCCACACCACGGCGAAGGCTTCCCTCTCGATGGTGCTCCAGCGTTGCTCTCTCGCCAGCAGGCGTCGGCTGATGAAGGCCACAGGCTGGTCGATTCCTTCGGGGTTGACTTGGGACAGGACCGCCCCGATGCCGTGCTCCGAGGCGTCGGTCTGGACTACAAACTCTCTGCTGTAGTCGGGGGCCTGGAGCACAGGGGCGGTGCACATGGCAGTCTTTAGAGTCTCAAAGGCCGTTTGGCACGCAGGGGTCCAGTGCACCCTCTTTGGTAGCTTCTTGGAGGTCAGTTCGGTCAGGGGCCCCACAATGCTCCCGTAGTCTCTTATAAACCGCCGATAATATCCAGTGAGCCCCAGGAAGGCTCGGACAGAGGTCTGGGTGACCGGGGGATCCCAGGCCCGGATGGCGTCTATCTTTGGTTGGAGGGGAGCCACGTGGCCGCTCCCCACTTGGTGTCCCAGATAGGTCACGGACCCTTGGCCTATCTGGCACTTACTGGCTTTGATGGTGAGTCCGGCCCGCCGAAGGGCCGTCAGGACCATCCCGAGGTGGGTCAGGTGCTCACCCCAGTGAAGGCTGTATACAGCAATGTCATCGAGATAGGCAGCGCTGTATTCTTCTAGTCCGGCCAGCACCTGGTTCACGAGTCTCTGGAAGGTTGCTGGGGCGTTCTTCATGCCGAAGGGCATCACTTTGAAGTGATAGTGGCCATCGGGGGTCGAGAAGGCTGATCGTTCTTGTGCACCCGGGGTGAGGCCGATCTGCCAATACCCCGCCGTGAGATCGAAGGTGCTGAGGAATTTGGCAGCTCCTAAGCGATCGACTAGTTCATCTGCCCTGGGGATAGGATGGGCGTCGGTCCTGGTGACTGCATTTAGTCCCCTGTAGTCAACACAAAACCGGAGCTCCGGAGCCGCTCCGGGGGCGGCGGCTTTAGGGACCAGGACAACGGGACTGGCCCAGGGACTGTTGGAGGGTTCGACTACCCCCAGAGCCAACATCTTGGCCACTTCTGTTTGGATGCAGGCCTGAACCCGGTTGGGTACTCGAAAAGCTCGGTGTTTCACAGGCGGGCTGTCTCCGGTGTCCACATCGTGGACACACCACTGGGTGACCCCCGGAGTGAGGGAAAACAGATCCGCAAACTGCCCCAGCAGCTTCCGGCAGTCTTGTTGCTGATCTGGGGTCAGGGTAGAGGAGAGCCGGACCCCTTCGAAGGAGCCGTCTTTCTCGTAGGTGCTGAGGAGGTCTGGTAGTGGGTCGGAGTCGTCTTCCGCTCCGTCATCGGTCGTCAGCAGAAGACTTAGTTCAGTGCGTGCAAAGTGCGGCTTGAGTCGGTTAGCGTGGAGAACCCGGAGGGGGTTCCGGGGGGATTCCATGTCCACTAAGTAGGTGACGGGGCTCTTGCGCTCCACCACCTTGAAGGGCCCCGTCCACTTGTCCTGGAGGGCACAAGGTTCGACCGGGGACATGACCCAGACCTGCTGGCCCGGCTCGAATTCGATGGACGAGGCGTTCTGGTCATACCAGCGTTTCATCTCCTCCTGACTAGCCTCCAGGTTGGCCTCGGCAAGTTCCCGGAACTTCCGAGTCTGATTGCGTAGGGTCAGGAGGTACCGGTAGACATCAGGTGGGGCATCTCGGACTGCCGTCTCCCAGCCTTCCTTGACCAGGCTGAGGGGGCCGCGGACCGGGTGCCCGTACAAGAGTTCGAAAGGGCTGAACCCCAGGGACTTCTGGGGTACCTCTCGGTAGGCGAACAGTAGGCAAGGCAGTAGGACATCCCATTTGCGCCGGAGGGGCTCTTCTAGGCCCTTGATCATCCCCTTCAGTGTCCTGTTGAATCGTTCGACTAGTCCATTTCCTTGGGGATGATACGGAGTGGTGAACTTATAGGCGACCCCGCACTGCTGCCAGAGGGACCGCATATGCTTCGAGATAAAGTTGGAGCCCCGATCACTCACGACTTCCCGGGGGAAGCCGGCTCGGGAGAAGATGCTCATGAGGGCTCGGCCCACCACGGGGGCCGTGATGGTTCGGAGGGGGATGGCCTCGGGATAGCGGGTAGCATGATCCACCAGGACGAGGATGAAGCGGTGCCCCTGCGAGGTGCGAGGATCCAGGGGCCCTACGATGTCGATCCCCACTCGCTCGAAGGGGGTGGTGACCACGGGAAAAGGTTGGAGCGGGGCCTTCACCTTCCCCCCGCTCTTTCCGCTGGCTTGACAGGTCGGGCAGGTCCTGCAGTGGTTATGCACATCGTTCTGCATTTTCGGCCAGTAGAAATGGGTCACCAGGCGGCTGTAAGTTTTGTCCTGCCCCAGGTGCCCGGCGAGGGGCACATCATGTGCTAAGTTTAGGAGGAAGTCTCTGAATCGGAGGGGCACGACCAGCACCCGGCTGGCCCCTAGTTCGGCAATCTTCTGCTCACTGTAGAGAAGGTCGTTGTCCCAATAGACCCAGTGGGACCCCGCGGGGTCTCCCGCGGCTTGAGTAGCGGCTTGCTGTCGGACCCCCTCAAGGGAGGGGCAGGTTTTCTGCTCCTGCCGGAACTGTTCGCGAGTGGGGCCCCCTTCTTGGCGCCATTGAGCGAGTTCGGGGAGGTGTTGGAGCTCGGGGAGGTTTTCTTGGTCGGGCTCTTGGGAGCCGTGTTCCAGGCCAGGGTCCTCGGGGATGACGGGTGGCGGCGGTGCGGGCCACTCCGGCTCTTCAGTCGAAGCTTCCCCCGCTGGGGTGGAGGCTTGGGCGGACATGGAACGGGTGGTCGCGCAGACCCACTCGGGAAGGCCTAGCATCCCTAGGTGCTCTCTTCTTTCGACGCCTGCCCAGGGGGAACTTTCAAGGTCGTTCCCAATGAGGCAGTCCAGGGAGGCATCGTCGCGGACAGTCACTTTTAGCATGCCAGACACTCCCCCCCACTCGAAGGGGATGCGGGCCATCTGGCACAAAGTCTCTGAGTTATCTGCGGACCGGACTGGGCACAGGACGTTAGGAAGTATCTGTTCGGGGGTCACCAAATGGCAGCGGAGTGCTGTTACGCTGGCTCCAGTGTCACGGAGGGCTTCGGTTCGGCGACCATTGATGGTGACCCACTGGCGGTACTTCTGGGTGTTGCCGGGGATCGGGCCTCGGGGGATCAGGTCGTGAGTCCCCAGGCAGGCTAAGGTCATGGCGGCGGGCTCCCACTCGGCCTGCTCGGGGCCGTTGTCCTCTTCCTCACTTCCTTCTTCACCCAGGGCCGCGGCCATTATCTGGCGGGCCGGGGGACCGGTGGTGCCGGGTCGCTGGTTCATCGGGCAGAGGGGGTCATTCGCGTAATGACCCTGTCGCTGGCATCTGTGGCACGTAACATTCGGGCGGGGCCCTGGTCTGGCTGGGGGGCTGTTGGACAGGCCTCATGGCTGGCCCGTCCCCCCTCCGCCCAACGGGGCCCGGACCCCGGCTCTCCCTGAATCCCCAGCAAGAGCCACCCCGGCAACCCCCCGAGGCAACCCACAACCCGTCCACAACGGGACGCCAGCTCCTGAACCCTCCCGTACCGGCTGGCCCTGGTCCCCGTCAGCACCCTGGCCCCGGCCCAGCCGCCATCTTTGGACACTACAGCACGAGGCCGCGTGGCCTCGACTCGACCCCGACCCTGGGCCTGGCCAGGCCCCGACATCGAGGCACCAACCTCCACACAGGGGGTAAAGAGACCACTTGGCAGGTCAATGGAAGAAGGAGTCGTCAACGGCTCTCCTCCGCCAGGTGTCGATCACCCCCGGCCTCCCTGGCCGCTGGCTCCACCCCCCTGCTGGGTGTCTGGACTCCCTCATTCCGGACCTCCCGACCTCCAGGCGCGAGGGTCCGGACATCAAAGGGGACCAGACCTATAACTGGGGCAGCTCCAGACCAGGAAGGCAGTTGTATCCTGGAGTCGAGAGACACCGAGAAGAACTCATCCTTGACGGACTGCCGGCGCTGCCGCAGCCTTGCCCTGTGAACCCTTCATCTTGGCCTGCTGGCGCTGCCGCGGCCTACCCTCGTGAAACCACCGTCTTGGCCTGCTGGTGCTGCCGTGGCCCTCCACCTCGTGCAACCATCATCTTGGCCTGCCGGCGCTGCCATGGCCTTCTGCCACGTGAACTATCGCCTTGGCCTGCTGGCGCTGCCGCGGTCCTCTGCAACGGGAACCATCGCCTTGGCCTGCTGGCGCTGCCGCGGCCCCTTCGTTGTAGACCTCCATCCTAGCCGGCTGGCGCTGCCGCGGCCCGACCTTGCAGACTCCTAAGCTCGAGGATTGTGAGCTTCCCTCTTGCCACCCCCGGTGCCGATCCGGTACCCAGACTGTCCCGCTACCCCCTTTTCCTACAGAGACTAGAATTGAGGGGACCCTCGAGTCCTGAATCTCCTGTATCGCTGATAACCTTGCCGCAAGAACCCTATATAAAGAGTGTTGATCTCATCCTGGTGTGGTGTCTATCCTTGGGGGGAGAAATGACTTGTCTGTACGATCGCCGGAGACGGCCCTCATCGGAGGCCTCTCCCCCAGTACTCGGCCGACCCTCCGGGTCCCCGTCTAACAGGGGCCCCCTCTCTGGCCCAAGGGTGGCGACGTGGAGGCAGGGGGTGACCCCTGGGGGGCGTCTCGTCCCCGGCTCTGGCCTACTCTGCCGCCTCGGAGTCGGTGGTTTCCCGGAGATCCCCGGCCGGAGTCTTCCGTCGGACCCCGGGCGACTCGGGTGCTCGCCCATCTATCCGCCTCGACAGCGAGTTTTCGTGGCTCAGTCAGTTTGCTGTCGAGGAGGTGTTGCCGGAGTTCGACGAAGCAGTTATTGGATAGATGTTCCCACAGAAGGAGGTCGACCAACTGCTGGTAGGTGGTGACCTGACAGTCCCGAGTCCACCCCTCGAAGGCTCTGCTGTAATAGTTCACGTACTCCACCCACGTGGTACCGGGGATTTTTTTGCAGTCTCAGAATCGCTGCCGGTACATCTCGGGGGTGAGTCCGTAGCGAGTGAGGAGGGCGGTCTTCATGTGCTCGTACGAGGTCATCTCGGTATCAGGGAGCTCCAGCAGGGCGTCTCTCCCTTCGTTGATAAACTTCCCCCACAGGCCGGCGCCCCAGTCCTTGAGGGGTACTCGATGGGCGGTCATGGCGACCTCGTAGGCTTTGAACCACTGCTGGATGTCGTCGTTCTTATAGTACTCTTTGACGACATCCTTGGGTATATGTACCTTTGTGTCCACCGGGGGAGGTGAGGTCTTCCCCCCGGAGGGGTTATTCTCGTTGGCCTTGGCTTTAAATTCCATTTCTTTGAGGACGCGCTCGTGCTCGAGCATGAGTTTTTTCTCCTCGAGGTCTCTCTGTCTTTGCTTTTCTTCCAGGTCTCCTTCTAGCCGTAGCTGCTCGAGGGCTAATTTCCTTTCTGCCAGTTGGATCTCTCCTTCTTGTCTGAGTCGAGCGAGCTCCAACTCGTGGAGCCGGTTCTTCTCTCGTTCTCGGGACTCTTCGTGGGAGAGGCCCATGTCTGGGTTTGCGGGTCTCCCTCCCGCTGGGTTCGTTGCAGCCTCCGGGCGTTCGTTCGGGCCCGGGTTATCTTCCCTCGGGGGTGGCGCCTCGCCGGCGTCCACCCAGGCCTGCAGGGCCGATTTAAAGTCTTCTTTGGTGCTTAAGCCAGTGGTAGCGATGCCTAGGTCTTTGCAGAATTGCTTTAGCTCCTTGTGACTGTAGTCTTCCATTTTCTCTTTCTGGAATTCTGTGCTCATGGTCGCAGTGAGTTTTTCTTGGTAGTGAGCGAATTACTCTCTGTACGATCTGCGTGGGCTCGGATCCCAGCGCTTGCCACCAATGTTAGAAAGGCTTCCCCGGGGGAGGCAGAAGATGTCTGACTGACCACCCCTAGGTCCACCTCTCCGTCGAGAAGTAGCCGAGCGTTTACTGAGAGGCCTCCTGAATGAGGGTCCTCTCCTAGGATCGTACAGCCGAGTAATCACAACACTACAGATGGACACCACACCAGAGGTCAAGTTCTTACGCTTTTATAGCTAGAAAAAGGTTGCGGGTTTTTGGTAGTATGTACCAGCAGATTGAGGGATCTGTAAAGTCTCGTAAAAGGGGGGTAAGGTAGCGGGACAGTCTTACTCTGGGCGGAGGACGGGATACCCTACGCACAGCTCTCAATCCTCGAGCCGGGGGGTTCCGAGAGGTCGAGCCGCGGCAGCGCCAGTAGGCTTGCAGGATGGTTCAGCGAGGTAGGCCGCGGCAGCGCCAGCAGGCTCTCAGATGATTCAGCAAGATAGGCCGCGGCAGCGCCAGCAGGCTCACAGATGATTCAGCAAGGTAGGCCGCGGCAGCGCCAGCAGGCTCTCAGATGATTCAGCAAGGTAGGCCGCGGCTGCGCCAGCAGGCTCTCGGATGTTTCAGCAAGGTAGGCCGCGGCAGCGCCAGCAGGCTCTCAAAAGGTTCCGCAAGGTAGGCCGCGGCAGCGCCAGCAGGCTCTCGGATGTTTCAGCAAGGTAGGCCGCGGCAGCGCCAGCAGGCTCTCAAAAGGTTCCGCAAGGTAGGCCGCGGCAGCGCCAGCAGGCTCTCGGATGTTTCAGCAAGGTAGGCCGCGGCAGCGCCAGCAGGCTCTCGGAAGGTCGTCGGGTTACGGGGAGGATGAGTTCGTCTGGTGTCGGCCGTGACAGCGTCAGCAGGGCTTCCAGTCCAGGATACAACTCCCGTCCTAATCCAGGGCTGGCCCAGATATAGGTCTGGAGGTCTTTGAAGTCCGGACCCTCGCGCCTGGGGGTCAGAGGGGCCGGGATGAGGGTGTCCAGACACCCAGCAGGGGGGTGGAGCCAGCGCCCAGGGAGGCCGGAGGGCGATCGATACCAGGCGTCCGGGGACGGCTGGAGGCCCATCGAAACTCCCCTTCCTCCGGGATCTGTCGAGTGGCCACTCGACCACCTGGGTGGATCTTGGTGCCTCGATGTCGGGGCTTCGCTGGGGCCTGGGCTGGGGCCGAGGCCACGTGGTTGTGACGTGGCGGGTCCAAGATGGAGTCGGGCACGGCCTCGTGCTGAGGTCGTGATGGGCCTACGCTGGGGTCAGGCCTGCGCTGGTGGACCGGGATGGTAGCCGGCCCTGTGGTGTTGGGGCGTGCAGGATCGGGCCGAAGGGGCCGCCCGAGGTCTGGTGGAGGGCGGATATCGTCCTGGGCCCGCCATGCGGGAGGGGTAGGACCACGCCATGAGGCCGGGTCCAACAGCCACACATACAAAGCCACCCACACACGCATACAGAGCCACCAACAGAGTCATTCACATAGAGCCACCCACACAGAGCCAACCACACACACACAGCCACCTACTAAAAAAGCTACACACACACACACACACACCGAGCCACACACAAACACACAGAGCCACACACTGAGCCACACACACACACACAGAGCCCCCCCACACACAGAGAACCCCCACACATACAGAGAGCCACACACACACACAGAGCCACACACACATAGCCACACACACACAGAGCCACATACACAGAGCCACATACACACACAGATCCACACACACACACACACACACACACACACACACAGAGTCACACGCACACAGAGCCACACACGCACACACACACAGAGCCACACACACACACACATACACACAGAGCCACACACACACACACACAGAGCCACACACACACAGAGAGAGCCCCCCACACACAAGGAGCCACACACAGCCACACACACACAGAGCCACACACACACACAGCCACACACACACACAGAGCCACACACACACACAGAGCCACACACACACACATAGAGCCACACACACACACACAGAGCCACACACACACACACAGAGCCACACACACACATAGAGCCACACATACTCACACACACACACACAGAACCACACACACACAGAGCCAGACACACACACAGAGCCACACACACACACACAGAGCCACACAGAGCCACACACACACAGCCACACACAGAGCCACACACACACACACACAGAGCCACACACACACACACAGAGCCACACACACACACACACACACACACACAGCCACACACACACACACACACACAGAGCCACACACTCACAGAGCCACTCACAAACACACACAGAGCCACACACAAACACAGAGCCACACACACACACACACACAGAGCCACACACACACAGAGCCAAACACACAGAGCCACACACACACACAGAGCCACACACACACACAGAGCCACACACACACACAGAGCCACACACACACACAGAGACACACACACACACAGATACACACACACACACAGCCACACACACACAGAGCCACACACACACACACAGAGCCATACACACACACACACACACAGCCACACACACACACACACACAGAGCCACACACACACACAGAACATCACACACACAAAGCCACACACACACAGAGCCACACACATAGAGACACACACACAGAGCCACACACATAGAGCCACACACACAAATACACACAGCCACACACAGCAACACACACAGCCACACACACACACAGCCACACACACACACATACAGCCACACACAGACACAGTCACCCAGGTGGTACATACTCTATGTCAAAAGGGACAGTCAGCTGCCAGTGCATGAGGTGTTACAATTTGTCCTTACTTTTGGGGAGAGCCACTGGATAGTTCCATAAAGGGACTTTTTATAGACCAAGAACACCTGAGCCTCCATTGCATATTGTTTCAAATAGGTCATGGAGGACAGGTGTAGAAATGATAAACAAGAGAAGCAGTGATAGGAGTCGGATGCAGTGCAACTGAAGGCTGATGCAGAGTGAAGTGTAGTGATATTTGTGCAGCAGGATCGCCTACATGTAGATAATGCATTCCTAAATCATGCCTGATATTTAATGTGTCTCTGCCTTCAAGGATTCCATTGAAGAATTTAATTATTTGAAAAAACGCACAGAGCCACACACACACAGAGCCACACATGCACACACAGACAGAGCCACACACACACACACACAGAGCCACACACACACACACACACAGAGCCCCACACACACACACACAGCCACACACACACACAGAGAGCCCCCCCACACACAGAGAGCCACACACACAAACAGAGCCACACACACAGAGCCACACACACACCCAGCCACACACACACACACAGAGCCACACACAGAGCCACACACACAGAGCGACCATATTTATATTTTTGTTTTTAAAACATAAATAAATGGCATTGTCATTTACAATGCCAATAGCTTAATCACTTGCAAATGCGAGACCTATTGCATTTGCACCCAAACAGAGCCACACATACAAAGCCACCCACAGAGTCATTCACATAGAGCCACCCACACAGAGCCAACCACACACTCACAGCCACCCACACAGAGCCACCTACCAAAAAAGCTACACACATACACACCGAGCCACACACAAACACACAGAGCCACACACTGAGCCACACACGCACACAGAGAGCCCCCACACACACAATGAGCCCCCACACACACAGAGAGCCACACACACACACACACTGAGCCACACACACAGAGCCACACACACAGAGCCACACACACACACAGAGCCACACACACACACACACACAGAACCACACACACACACAGAGCCACACACACACACACACAGAGCCACACAGGCACACACACACAGAGCCACACACGCACACACACACAGAGCCACACACACGCACACACATACACACAGAGCCACACACACACACACAGAGCCATACACACACACACAGAGAGCCCCCCACACACAGAGAGCCACACACAGCCACACACACACAGAGCCACACACACACACAGCCACACACACACACACACAGAGCCAGACACACACACCTAGAGCCACACACACACACAGAGCCACACAGAGCCACACACACACAGCCACACACAGAGCCACACACACACAGAGCCACACACACACACACAGAGCCACACACACACACACAGACACACAGCCACACACACACACACACACACAGAGCCACAGAGCCACTCACACACACACAGAGCCACACACACACACAGAGCCACACACACACAGAGACACACACACACACACATACAGACACACACACACACACACACAGCCACACACACACAGAGCCACACACACACACAGAGCCACACACAGAGCCACACACAGAGCCACACACACACACACACAGAGCCACACACACACACAGAACATCACACACACAAAGCCACACACACACAGAGCCACACATAGAGACACACACACAGAGCCACACACATAGAGCCACACACACAAATACACACAGCCACACACAGCAACACACACAGCCACACACACACACACAGCCACACACACACAGCCACACACACACACAGTCACCCAGGTGGTACATACTCTATGTCAAAAGGGACAGTCAGCTGCCAGTGCATGGGGTGTTACAATTTGTCATTACTTTTGGGGAGAGCCACTGGATAGTTCCATAAAGGGACTTTTTATAGACCAAGAACACCTGAGCCTCCATTGCATATTGTTTCAAATAGGTCATGGAGGACAGGTGTAGAAATGATAAACAAGAGAAGCAGTGATAGGAGTCATAGGGTCACCATGAGTTTCACCATGAGAGTACGGATGCAGTGCAACTGAAGGCTGATGCAGAGTGAAGTGTAGTGATATTTGTGCAGCAGGATCGCCTACATGTAGATAATGCATACCTAAATCATGCCTGATATTTAATGTGTCTCTGCCTTCAAGGATTCCATTGAAGAATTTAATTATTTGAAAAAACTGAGAAAAAACGCACAGAGCCACACACACACAGAGCCACACATGCACACACACACAGAGCCACACACACACACACACACAGAGCCACACACACACACACACAGCCACACACACACACAGAGAGCCCCCCCACACACAGAGAGCCGCACACACAAACAGAGCCACACACACAGAGCCATACACACAGAGCCACACACACAGAGCCACACACAGCCACACACACACACAGAGCCACACACACACACAGAGCCACACACACACAGAGCCACACACACACAGAGCCACACAGACACAGAGCCACACACATACACACACAGAGCCACACACACAACAGAGACACACATACACACACACACAGAGCCACACACACACAGAGCCACACACAGCCACACACACAGAGCCACACACACACACAGAGCCACACACACACACAGAGCCACACACACACAGAGCCACACACACAGCCACACACACACACACACACACACACACACACACACAGAGCCACACACACACACACAGCCACACACACATACACACAGAGACACACACACACACACAGCCACACACACACACAGAGCCACACACACACACACACACACACAGAGCCACACACACACACAGAGCCACACACACACACACACACAGAGCCACACACACACGCATACAGAGCCACACACACACAGAGCCACACACACACACACACACACACAGAGCCACACACACACACAGACACACACACATACACACAGAGCCACACACACACACACACAGAGCCACACACACACACAGAGCCACACACACACACAGAGCCACACACACACACACAGAGCCACACACACACAGAGACACATACACAAATATACACAGCCATATTTATATTTTTGTTTTTAAAACATAAATAAATGGCATTGTCATTTACAATGCCAATAGCTTAATCACTCGCAAATGCGAGACCTATTGCATTTGCACCCAAACAGAGCCACACATACAAAGCCACCCACAGAGTCATTCACATAGAGCCACCCACACAGAGCCAACCACACACACACAGCCACCCACACAGAGCCACCTACCAAAAAAGCTACACACATACACACCGAGCCACACACAAACACACAGAGCCACACACTGAGCCACACACGCACACAGAGAGCCCCCACACACACAATGAGCCCCCACACACACAGAGAGCCACACACACACACACACTGAGCCACACACACAGAGCCACACACACACAGAGCCACACACACACAGAGAGAGCCACACACACACACAGAGCCACACACTTACACACAGAGCCACACAGGCACATACACACAGAGCCACACACACACACACACACAGAGCCACACACACACACACATACACACAGAGCCACACACACACACAGAGCCACACACACACAGAGAGAGCCCCCACACACACAGAGCCACACACAGGCACACACACACAGAGCCACACACACACACAGCCACACACACAGAGCCACACACACACACAGAGCCACACACACACACATAGAGCCACACACACACACAGAGCCACACACACACACAGAGCCCCACACACACACATAGAGCCACAATACTCACACACACATACACAGAGCCACACACACACACAGAGCCAGACACACACACAGAGCCACACACACAGAGCCACACAGAACCACACACACACAGCCACACACACACACACAGCCACACACACAGAGCCACACACACACACACACAGAGCCACACACACAGAGCCACACACGCACACACACACACACACACACACACAGAGCCACACACACACACAGCCACACACACACACACACACAGAGCCACACACAAACACAGGGCCACACACACACAGACACAGAGCCACACACACACAGAGCCACACACACAGAGCCACACACACACACAGAGCCACACACACACAAACACACACAGAGCCACGCACACACACAGACACACACACACACACACAGAGCCACACACTCACACACACACACAGAGCCACACACACAAACAGAGCCACACACACACACAGAACCACACACACACATAAAGCCACACACACACACAGAGCCACACACATAGAGCCACACACACAAATACACACAGCCACACACAGCCACACACACAGCCACACACACAGCCACACACACAGCCACACACACACAGCCACACACACACAGCCACACACACACAGCCACACACACACACACACACACAGCCACACACACAGTCACCGAGGTGGTACATACTCTATGTGAAAAGGGACAGTGAAAAAACTGAGAAAAAATGCTCACAACGAGGGAACAGGGGGCAGGAAAGCAAGCACAACGAGGGAACAGGGGGCAGGAGAGCAAGCACAACCAGGGGGCAGGAGAGCAAGCACAACCAGGGGGCAGGAGAGCAAGCACAACCAAGGTAAGGATCCAGTCAGGATCTCACAATCTCCTGTAGGCATTCTCTATAAATGGCAAACTGAGGAGAGGCCCGCAACTTTATCCAGAGTAACAAAGGCCAACGATTAGAAGAACAGGGACATGTGTGATATTCTTCAAGCCCAAGTTCAAATGTAGTGGTAACAAGAGAGTGTTTACAGGTAGATTGACTAAAGATCTAACAAAATAATTCAGCCAAAGAAAGCAATCTTCTGACCACGAGGAACGAGCTCTGATCACTACAGGGAGTACCTCACATTTCAGGTGGTGCTGGGTCTTGGCCGGGCTTTGACCGGTCCTGCAGGGTTCACTTCCAAATCTCGTTCTCCTGAGTAGTGGTGCATGCTACTCAAAGGACTGCTGTGAATCGCTGGGATGATCATGTTTCTTTCCAGGGGTCATATGGCGCCATCCTGTCAGTGCAGGAAAGAGTCTAACACCCATACCAACTACCTGTGCAGTGAGATCCAATCCCAGCAAGGAGCCACAAGGTGCATATTGTAACAAGCCGGGCCCAGGGGCTGTTTACATAACCACAGTAACCTCTTCTGTGGGCCCAGCCTGCAATGCCAAGAATGTACAAATATTTTTCTTATTAGCTCCGGCAGTGCACAATGCTGCACTGAGAGCAAAGCACAACGACCTGCAGACAGAGGAGCTATAATGCGCGACAATTAATTTTAGTGCGGCGACGCGGGGAAACGCTAAAAAATGCATTCAACTAACCAACTCTGTGGGGCACTAGGCAGGGCTGGGGATGTGGTGTAATATCCAGAGCTGCAGAGTTTGGAGCTGGGGAAATCGGGTTCGAGTCTCCGGCTCGGTAAAACTGTACCTTGCCCGTGTGGTTTCTGAAAGCGTGCTACCGTCTGAAGAACCAGCAATCGGGTGCCTTGCAGTCTTCAGATCATCAGATTGATTCGGAAAAAGTATTTTTTTAAACGGTATTGCAAACGGCCGCCATTGTCACGGCAGCGCTTGGAAAGTGAAAGTGGTTGTGGCCAGTTTACTGAATGTAAGCAAAGAACGTCGTCGTCGAGAAGCTCAATAAAGAACAAGGCACAACGCAATTAAGCACACAAAGTATAGAGAACGAAAATTCACCAACGCAGGATAAAATTAAGCAAGAAACAGCAAGATACCAATCAATGCTGGGCGCCCATGTGCTGCCTGTAGTGATGGGGTGGGTGCCTATGTAATCAAAAGTGGAGATCATTTCCAGGCAGATTCTACCCGACCTTATGCTCACCTTAAAAGACTATTGAAATGTAAACAGAGCAGAGTGCTCCACACGACCACGTTTCTCGGGGGCGAGGCAGAAATGCCTCCGAGAAAGCATTGTCTTTTTTAGATTCGGGGGCGTGGTTTTAGTTCTCTCTTCTTCCCATTGGCTGGAAGGTAAAATTCCAGCCAATGGGAAGAGGAGAGAAAAAAAGAGAAAGAACAGCCAAAACGCACCCCTCCATCCAAAAAAGACGGGGCTTGAATGGAGTGATGCCCCTCTCCTCCAATGGCTGGCCTCCGTTTAGGAAGCCAGCCAATGGAGAAGAGGGGCGGGTTCAAGCCCCACTGTAGGAAAACATTAAATCTCGAGCTCCGCCCACACTGCTTACGCAGTGTGACGCTAGGCCCGAGACCTAAAAAGGATTCAGAATACGAATGACCTTTTCCAATTTTCAATTGACAGTAAGAAGAAGAAAGAAACTCTTGATGTACATGCACCAAGAAGTGAAAAAATGTGTGAAGGACAAAATGACCCCTCACAGGCGCACCACCATCGGGGTAACTGGCAGGTCCTCACCAGATTGGGCCCCTTTTCTCATCATAGGCAGTCATTTTGTCCCAGAAAAAGAAAAGTGAAGATGTGTGTCCAAACAAAAATGTGTAAGTGCGGTGAAGCGAAAAGCAGCCTCACTCCAATGGTGAGAAAACGTGATTAAAATCAACAGGCACACCTCTCTCACAACTTTATTCTTAAATCCTAGGTGTGTTCTGTCGAATTAAAAAAGGGGAAAAGGTAGCTATCATTGCATACCCACATCCACTGCCAACATGTGTCTTTGCCTCTATACTTTCGGCAAGTTCGTCAGGGCTAGACACTCTGTCACAGCACCTCTGTTGGACACTTACTTCTTTTTAAACCTCTGCCAGCATAAGTCTCTTATACCCGCTGGAGAGGCACAATGGCTTTTTCTAAAAAAACTCCTTAAGTGAGTCCTCTCTGGGATAGACCCAAGGATTGTGTTATCAATCCGTTGAAGCCTCACGGAGGAGATGAAGAGCTCCGTGAGGCTTCAACGGATTCCGTCCATCATTTGTTGCCACTGCCATGCCATGAATTGGCCAGGAGGTTGGCAGTCTTAAAGAAAGGTGTGTCAAGGGCCTCTTCTGACCCCACCAGCACCCCCCCCAATCTGCAGCCATCACTGATGACCTCAAGAGCAGAGGGGATGTCTCCTCGGCTGGGGGCTCCCCAGCAGGCTGGAAAGGGGCTGCTATGGGTACTGTTAGCTCATGCACAGGGACTGCAATTTACCAGGAACGAAGTCATCTGTTCATCGACCATGAGATGTAACAGCGGTAACGGTGGCCGTGCTGCCATGCAGTTAGAAACCAGAGGACCGCCCTTGCTGCTGTGCAATTAGAAGTCAGAGGACCGCCCTTGCTGCTGTGCAGTTAGAAATCAGAGGACCGCCCTTGCTGCTGTGCAGTTAGAAATCAGAGGACCGCCCTTGCTGGCATGCAGTTAGAAATCAGACGACCGCCCTTGCTGCCATGCAGTTAGAAATCAGAGGACCGCCCTTGCTGCCGTGCAGTTAGAAATCAGAGGACCGTCCTTCCTGCTGTGCAGTTAGAAATCAGAGGACCGCCCTTGCTGCCGTGCAGTTAGAAATCAGAGGACCACCCTTGCTGCTGTGCAGTTAGAAATCAGAGGACCGCCCTTGCTGGCATGCAGTTAGAAATCAGACGACCGCCCTTGCTGCCATGCAGTTAGAAATCAGACGACCGCCCTTGCTGCCGTGCAGTTAGAAATCAGAGGACCGTCCTTCCTGCTGTGCAGTTAGAAATCAGAGGACCGCCCTTGCTGCCGTGCAGTTAGAAATCAGAGGACCGCCCTTGCTGCCGTGCAGTTAGAAATCAGAGGACCACCCTTGCTGCCATGCAGTTAGAAATAATAGAAATCAGAGGACCACCCTTGCTGCCATGCAGTTAGATCTCAGAGGACCCCCCTCGCTGCCGTGCAGTTAGAAATCAGAGGACCGCCCTTGCTGCCATGCAGTTAGAAATCAGAGGACCGCCCTTGCTGCTGCTGTGCAGTTAGAAATCAGAGGACCGCCCTTGCTGCCATGCAGTTAGAAATCAGAGGACCGCCCTTGCTGCCGTGCAGTTAGAAATCAGAGGACCGCCCTTGCTGCCATGCAGTTGAGGACCGCCCTTGCTGCCGTGCAGTTGGAAATCAGAGGACCGCCCTTGCTGCCGTGCAGTTAGAAATCAGAGGACCGCCCTTGCTGCCATGCAGTTAGAAATCAGAGGACCGCCCTTGCTGCCGTGCAGTTAGAAACCAGAAGACCGCCCTTGCTGCTGTGCAATTAGAAGTCAGAGGACCGCCCTTGCTGCTGTGCAGTTAGAAATCAGAGGACCGCCCTTGCTGCTGTGCAGTTAGAAATCAGAGGACCGCCCTTGCTGGCATGCAGTTAGAAATCAGACGACCGCCCTTGCTGCCATGCAGTTAGAAATCAGACGACCGCCCTTGCTGCCGTGCAGTTAGAAATCAGAGGACCGTCCTTCCTGCTGTGCAGTTAGAAATCAGAGGACCGCCCTTGCTGCCGTGCAGTTAGAAATCAGAGGACCGCCCTTGCTGCCGTGCAGTTAGAAATCAGAGGACCACCCTTGCTGCCATGCAGTTAGAAATATTAGAAATCAGAGGACCACCCTTGCTGCCATGCAGTTAGATCTCAGAGGACCCCCCTCGCTGCCGTGCAGTTAGAAATCAGAGGACCGCCCTTGCTGCCGTGCAGTTAGAAATCAGAGGACCGCCCTTGCTGCTGTGCAGTTAGAAATCAGAGGACCGCCCTTGCTGCCATGCAGTTAGAAATCAGAGGACCGCCCTTGCTGCCGTGCAGTTAGAAATCAGAGGACCGCCCTTGCTGCCATGCAGTTAGAAATCAGAGGACCGCCCTTGCTGCTGTGCAGTTAGAAATCAGAGGACCGCCCTTGCTGCCGTGCAGTTAGAAATCAGAGGACCGCCCTTGCTGCCATGCAGTTAGAAATCAGAGGACCGCCCTTGCTGCTGTGCAGTTAGAAATCAGAGGACCACCCTTGCTGCTGTGCAGCTAGAAATCAGAGGACCGCCCTTGCTGCTGTGCAGCTAGAAATCAGAGGACCGCCCTTGCTGCCATGCAGTTAGAAATCAGAGGGCCGTTAGAAATCAGAGGACCACCCTTGCTGCCATGCAGTTAGAAACCAGAGGAACGCCCTTGCTGCTGTGCAGTTAGAAATCAGAGGACCGCCCTTGCTGCTGTGCAGTTTGTTATCAGAGGACCGCCCTTGCTGCCATGCAGTTAGAAATCAGAGGACCGCCCTTGCTGCTGTGCAGTTAGAAAATAGAGGACCGCCCTTGCTGCTGTGCAGTTAGAAATCAGAGGACTGCCCTTGCTGCTGTGCAATTAGAAATCAGAGGACCGCCCTTGCTGATGTGAAGTTTATAATCAGAGGACCGCCCTTGCTGATGTGCAGTTTGTAATCAGAAGACCGCCCTTGCTGCTGTGCAGTTAGAAATCAGAGGACCGCCCTTGCCGATGTGCAGTTAGAAATCAGTGGACCGCCCTTGGTGCTGTGCAGTTAGAAATCAGAGGACCGCCCTTGCTGCTGTGCAGTTAGAAATCAGAGGACCGCCCTTGCTGCTGTGCAGTTAGAAATCAGAGGATCGCCCGTTGCTGCCATGCAGTTCGAAATTAGAGGACCGCCCTTTCTGCTGTGCAGTTAGAAATCAGAGGACCGCCCTTGCTGCTGTGCAGTTTGTAATCAGAGGACCGCCCTTGCTGCTGTGCAGTTTATAATCAGAGGACCGCCCTTGCTGCTGTGCAGTTTATAATCAGCGGTCGTGCCACGCCGCTGCTGTCCTGTTAGTAGTGGAGGGGTAACCACGGAGGTGCTGTGCAGTTACTAAAGAAGGGATGGCCGTGCTGCTGCTGTGCTGTTACTAATGAAGGACTGGCCGTGCTGCTGCTGTGCAGTTGGTAAGGAAGGCCTGGCCGTGCTGCTGTTGTGCTGTTAGTAATGAAGGACTGGCCGTGCTGCTATTGTGCTGTTAGTATTGCAGAACTGCTGTGCTGCTGCTGTGCTGTTAGTAATTGAGGATTGGCCATGGAGCTGCTGTGCAGTTAGTAATGAAGGGGTGGCCATGCTGCTGCTATGCATTTAGTAATGAAGGACTGGCCGTGTTGCTGCTGTGCAGTTAGTAATGAAGGACTGGCCGTGCTGCTGCTGTGCAGTTAGTAATGAAGGGGTGGCCGTGCTGCTGCTGTGCTGTTAGTAATGAAGGGGTGGCCGTGCTGCTGCTGTGCTGTTAGTAATGAAGGGCTGGCCGTGCTGCTGCTGTGCAGTTAGTAATGAAGGGGTGGCCGTGCTGCTGCTGTGCATTTAGTAATGAAGGGGTGGCCGTGCTGCTGCTGTGCTGTTAGTAATGAAGGGGTGGTCGTGCTGCTGCTGTGCTGTTAGTAATGAAGGGGTGGCCGTGCTGCTGTTGTGCTGTTAGTAATGAAGGGCTGGCCGTGCTGCTGCTGTGCTGTTAGTAATGAAGGGGTGGCCGTGCTGCTGCTGTGCTGTTAGTAATGAAGGGGTGGCCGTGCTGCTGTTGTGCTGTTAGTAATGAAGGGGTGGCCGTGCTGCTGCTGTGCAGTTAGTAATGAAGGGCTGGCCGTGCTGCTGTTGTGCTGTTAGTAATGAAGGGGTGGCCGTGCTGCTGCTGTGCAGTTAGTAATGAAGGACTGGCCGTGCTGCTGCTGTGCAGTTATTAATGAAGGGCTGGCCGTGCTGCTGTTGTGCTGTTAGTAATGGAGGGGTGGCCGTGCTGCTGTTGTGCTGTTAGTAGTGAAGGACTGGCCATGCTGCTGCTGTGCAGTTAATAATGAAGGGCTGGCCGTGCTGCTGTTGTGCTGTTAGTAATGGAGGGCTGGCCGTGCAGCTGCTGTGCAGTTAGTAATGAAGGGATGGCAGTGCAGCTGCTGTGCAGTTAGTAATGAAGGACTGGCCGTGCTGCTGCTGTGCAGTTAGTAATGAAAGGACTGGCCGTGCTGCTGCTGTGCAGTTAGTAATGAAGGGATGGCCGTGCAGCTGCTGTGCAGTTAGTAAAGAAAGACTGGCCGTGCTGCTGCTGTGCAGTTAGTAATGAAGTGATGGCCGTGCAGCTGCTGTGCAGTTAGTAATGAAGGACTGGCCGTGCAGTTAGTAATGAAGGGCTGGCCGTGCTGCTGCTGTGCAGTTAGTAATGAAGGGCTGGCCGTGCTGCTGCTGTGCAGTTAGTAATGAAGGACTGGCCGTGCTGCTGCTGTGCTGTTAGTAATGAAGGACTGGCCGTGCTGCTGCTGTGCAGTTAGTAATGAAGGACTGGCCGTGCTGCTGCTGTGCAGTTATTAATGAAGGGCTGGCCGTGCTGCTGTTGTGCTGTTAGTAATGAAGGACTGGCCGTGCTGCTGCTGTGCAGTTAGTAATGAAGGACTGGCCGTGCTGCTGCTGTGCTGTTAGTAATGAAGGACTGGCCGTGCTGCTGCTGTGCTGTTAGTAATGAAGGACTGGCCGTGCTGCTGCTGTGCAGTTAGTAATGAAGGACTGGCCGTGCTGCCGCTGTGCAGTTAGTAATGAAGGACTGGCCGTGCTGCTGTTGTGCTGTTAGTAATGAAGGACTGGCCGTGCTGCTGCTGTGCTGTTAGTAATGAAGGGCTGGCCGTGCTGCTGCTGTGCAGTTAGTAATGAAGGACTGGCCGTGCTGCTGCTGTGCTGTTAGTAATGAAGGGCTGGCCGTGCTGCTGCTGTGCAGTTAGTAATGAAGGACTGGCCGTGCTGCTGCTGTGCTGTTAGTAATGAAGGACTGGCCGTGCTGCTGCTGTGCAGTTAGTAATGAAGGACTGGCCGTGCTGCTGCTGTGCAGTTAGTAATGAAGGACTGGCCGTGCTGCTGCTGTGCTGTTAGTAATGAAGGACTGGCCGTGCTGCTGCTGTTCAGTTAGTAATGAAGGACTGGCCGTGCTGCTGTTGTGCTGTTAGTAATGAAGGGCTGGCCGTGCTGCTGTTGTGCTGTTAGTAATGAAGGGATGGCAGTGCTGCCAGGGGCTTAACAAACGCCCCCCCCCCATAGGCCCTGCGTGGGGGGCCCCACACTCCTCAGTTAATGAAGGGGGCCCCGCCCCCCCCCTCAGCTCTTCTGAGAGCTGTGAGAGAGGCCTGTGCTGAATGAAGCCTCTCTCCCTCGAAAGCAGGTGCAGCCTGCCCTGAGCCCCTCATCCCCTCTTCAGTCAGAGCCAGAGGCAGGCCTGGGACAAGGGTGGGGGCCCCAGAGACAGCAGTCTCCACTGTTCCTCTGAGGCAGCACAGAGCAGGGACCCTTACAAGGAGAGGGGGGCTGGGGGCCCCAGAGAGCAGGAGGCAGCACAGAGCAGGGACCCTGACAAGGAGAGGGGGGCTGGGGGCCCCAGAGAGCAGGAGGCAGCACAGAGCAGGGACCCTGACAAGGAGAGGGGGGGTGGGGCCTCAGAGAGCAGGAGGCAGCACAGAGCAGGGACCCTGACAAGGAGAGGGGGGGCTGGGGGCCCCAGAGAGCAGGAGGCAGCACAGAGCAGGGACCCTGACAAGGAGAGGGGCGGGTTGGGGGCCCCAGAGAGCACGAGGCAGAACAGAGCAGGGACCCTGACAAGGAGAGGGGGGGCCGGGGGCCCCAGAGAGCAGGAGGCAGCACAGAGCAGGGACCCTGACAAGGAGAGGGGGGGGCTGGGGGCCCCAGAGAGCAGGAGGCAGCACAGAGCAGGGGCCCTGACAAGGAGAGGGGGGGCTGGGGGCCCCAGAGAGCAGGAGGCAGCACAGAGCAGGACTCTGACAAGGAGAGGGGGGGCTGGGGGCCCCAGAGAGCAGGAGGCAGCACAGAGCAGGGACCCTGACAAGGAGAGGGGGGGCGGGGCCTCAGAGAGCAGGAGGCAGCACAGAGCAGGGGCCCTGACAAGGATAGGGGGGGCTGGGGGCCCCAGAGAGCAGGAGGCAGCACAGAGCAGGACCCTGACAAGGAGAGAGAGGGGGGGCTGGGGGCCCCAGAGAGCAGGAGGCAGCACAGAGCATGGACCCTGACAAGGAGAGGGGGGGCGGGGGCCCCAGAGAGCAGGAGGCAGCACAGAGCAGGGACCCTGACAAGGAGAGGGGGGGGCTGGGGGCCCCAGAGAGCAGGAGGCAGCACAGAGCAGGGACCCTGACAAGGAGAGGGGGGGCTGGGGGCCCCAGAGAGCAGGAGGCAGCACAGAGCAGGGGCCCTGACAAGGTGAGGGGGGGCTGTGGGCCCCAGAGAGAGAGGAGGCAGCACAGACAGGGCCGGACTGGTAACCATGACCAGCCCTGGCAAAGTGCTCGGCCGGCCCCCCTCCCCACTCGGGGGGTGGGGGGGGGGAGGTGCCGCCAAGCTCTCTACCGTGGCCAGTTTTCGGCCGATTTTGGTACAGGGACGATTTTGCTGCAAAAACGGCCCTGTAACAAAAACGGCCCTGTAACAAAAACGGCCCTGTAACAAAAATGGCCCCTAGGGGCCCAAAACCGGCCCCTACCGGGATTGCCCGGTGCCCGCTATAGCCAGTCCGGGCCTGAGCACCGAGCACTGCTCGGGACCCTGACAAGGGTGGGAGTGGGGGCCCCCAGAGAGAGCATTCTCCAGGGCAAAGCTCATATGAGAAGGGATGAGGCACCAAAATGGTGCCCTCAGGTAAGCACTCTTGTTAGAAGCACTATGTGGCGTCCGCCGGAGGGTGAGGAAGGGGGGGCCAAAAAGGGTGCAAGGCAGAGGGGAGAAGGGTGCAAGGTAGAGAGGAGAAGGGTGCAAGGTAGAGAGGAGATGGGTGCAAGGCGGAGAGGAGAAGGGTGCAAGGAAGAGGGGAGAAGGGTGCAAGGCAGAGGGGAGAAGGGTACAAGGCAGAGAGGAGAAGGGTGCAAGACAGAGGGGAGAAGGGTGCAAGGCAGAGGGGAGATGGGTGCAAGGCAGAGGGGAGATGGATGCAAGGCAGAGGGGAGAAAGGTGAAAGGCAGAGGGGAGAAGGGTGCAAGGTAGAGGGCCAGAATGGTACAAGGCAGAGGGGAGAAGAGTGCAAGGGAGATAGTGATGAAGTAAAAAATGTGCCCCCCCTGGAAACATTTCTGCGGACGCCCATGGAAATGCACACTACTTTGTGACAGAGAGTGGGGAGATAGTGGAGTGAGAGAGAGAGTGGAGTGAGAGAGAGAGTAGAGTGAGAGAGAGAATGGAGTGAGAGAGAGAGTGGAGTAAGAGAGAGAGAGAGAGTGGAGCGAGAGAGAGAGAGAGTGGAGAAGAGAGAGAGTGGAGTAAGAGAGAGAGTGGAGCAAGAGAGAGAGTGGAGCAAGAGAGACAGTGGAGCAAGAGAGAGTGGAGAGAGAGAGAGAGTGGAGAGAGACAGTGGAGAGAGAGTAGAGAGAGAGAGTGGAGAGCGAGAGTGGAGAGCGAGAGTGGAGAGCGAGAGTGGAGAGCGAGAGGGGAGAGAGAGAGTGGAGAGAGAGAGTGGAGAGAGAGAGAGTGGAGAGAGAGAGTGGAGAGAGAGTGGAGAGAGAGGGAGAGTGGAGAGAGAGTGGAGAGAGAGTGGAGAGAGAGTGGAGGGAGAGTGGAGGGAGAGTGTAGAGAGAGAGAGTGTAGAGAGAGAGTGGAGAGAGAGTGTGGAGAAAGAGAGAGAGAGTGGAGAGTGGAGAGAGGGAGAGAGGGAGAGTGGAGAGAGAGTGGAGAGAGAGAGTGAGAGAGACAGTGGAGAGAGAGAGTGGAGAGTGTGGAGAGAGAATAGAGACAGTGGAGAGACAGTGGAGAGAGAGGAGAGAGAGGAGAGAGAGAGTAGAGAGAGTGGAGAGAGAGTAGAGAGAGTGGAGTGAGTGTAGAGAGAGAGAAGGGAGAAAGAGAGTGGAGAGGGAGTGGAGGGAGAGTGGAGGGAGACAGTGGAGAGAGAGTGGAGAGAGATAAGAGAGAGAGTGGAGAGAGAGAGTGGAGAGAGAGTGGAGAGAGGTAGAGAGATAGAGTGGACAGAGTGGAGAGAGAGAGTGGAGAGAGAGAGAGAGGAGAGAGAGAGTGGAGTGAGTGTAGAGAGAGAGAGAAGGGAGAGTGGAGAGAGAGTGGAGAGAGTAGAGAGTAGAGAGAGAGAGTGGGGAGAGAGAGTAGAGACTGGACAGAGAGTGAGAGAGAGAGTGGAGAGAGAGAGTAGAGAGAGTGGAGTGAGTGTAGAGAGAGAGAGAAGGGAGAGTGGAGAGAGAGAAGGGAGAGTGGAGAGAGAGTGGAGAGAGGTAGAGAGATAGAGTGGACAGAGTGGAGAGAGAGAGAGAGGAGAGAGAGAGAGTCTAGAGAGAGTGGAGTGAGTGTAGAGAGAGAGAAGGGAGAGTGGAGAGAGAGTGGAGAGAGTAGAGAGTAGAGAGAGAGAGTGGGGAGAGAGAGTGGAGAGAGAGTGGAGAGAGAGTGGAGACTGACTGACACAGAGACAGACTGGCTGAGAAACTGACAGCGAGAGAGAGATAGAGAGACTGACAGAGAGAGAGAGAGAGAGTGAGAGAGAGAGACTGACTGACTGAGAGAGACTGAATGACAGAGAGAGAGAGACTGACAGAGAGAGAGACTGACTCAGTGAGAGAGAGAGAGAGCCTAAAAGAGAGAGACTGACTGACTGAGCAAGAGAGAACGAGAGAGACTGTGATGGAATCGGGGTCACAGTGTGTATGAAGCTATACAATGCCTCTTAAGATTGCTATTCTCTGCTAATAAAAATGTATTATCAAAATGTGCTCTTTGTAGTTACATCTGCTTTTGAAATACTGCATTGTCGCATTGTCTAATGATTTAAAACGGAAACAAGAAGGAGCAGTGGATGCACTTTTGTCAAAACTGAACGATGAGTGGGCCCGATGTTGTATATCATGACAGGAGTCTGCATCAGGAAACCCACCTAACATTGGGCAAACGTTCCCGGCGTAACGATGGCAGGGACCCTGTAATGAATGGACCACCACCTATGACAGCCTGCGGGCAGACTAAGCCCAACCTTTGACTCCACCATCCAGAGTTACTTATAACAGCTGCATTGGTGACAGTGGCGTAACAATCGCCCCGCACCCCCTGCAGTACGGCGGGTCGCTGGCCTGAGAGCTCTAGACTGGTATGGAGGATGGGATGGGGGCCCCTCCATGTAGTTTGCAGGGGGCCCCCTCAAGTTTTGTTACGCCACTGCGTGCTGCTGCTGTGCTGTTAGTAATGAAGGACTGGCCGTGCAGCTGCTGTGCCGTTAGTAATGCACGGCTGGCCGTGCTGCTGCTGTGCAGGTAGTAATGCAGAACGGCGAAGATGCTGCCGCGGTCCAGTGTCTAATGAAGGGGCATGTGTCGGCTGTCCCTCAACGCATCAGCAGAGCCCGGAGCCCCCCCCTCAATGGCACCCCCCCCTCCACCCCCCCATAGTCAGGCCCATCCATCTCCATCTCTCGATAGTAATTGGAAGTCCTTGTCGGGGTTCGGATGGGATTTATTGATGCGCGCTTAGGATCTGCAGAAACAGCTCTTTGAAGGACGCGACACTAAATCATTCCAGTTTTTTAGGTCTTGTGAATTTCTAATCATTGGAGAAATTCACGAGCTCTTTCCCGAAGTTACCGGGCTGGAGTCGCATCGAAGCGAGTTAGAAAAGAAACGCGGGCCCCGGGAGTGTTTGTCATCCCCCGCCAGAGCCGTCCTCCTCTCGTCCATGTTTGAGGGGTTCGCTGTCTGCAGACTGAGGGGGTCCACCCCTTAAATTACCTCGAGCGGAGAAACGCTGCAGTGTCAGTGCAGGGTGAATGGAATGCGCGGCTGTGAGGCAGGGCGGAGGGCTGACGCCCCATCAACCCTGCTTCAAATGGATGGATTCAGAACTAAAGCAGCTTATATGGCCGCTCGAGACACCCCCACTCCCAACGCCCAGTGTAATTAGACTGATGCATAATAAGGTAAAACATCTGGATGACTTGGCGGTAATCTCACGAGAGCATCTTTGTCATCCCAATATATAGTCAATGACCCTCCTTCTCGCACCCCAAAGTGCCATCACCCTTCACCCCACAGCTATAAATGCAAACAATTCCCATTTTTAACTCTGGCATGCCCTTGAGGTCCACAGTCCCTTTGTTGGCAGCAACATTGGAAGGGCTTCTACCCAGAATCCCTCTGTGCACATTCTTCTACCCAGAATCCCTCTGTGCACATTTTTCTACCCAGAAGCCCTCTCTGCAGAACCTCTTCCCCAGAATCCCTCTCTGCTGAGCCTTCTACCCAGAATCCCTCTCTGCAGAGCCTTCTACCCAGAATCCCTCTGTGCAGAGCCTTTTACCCAGAATCCCTCTCTGCCGAGCCTTTGCCACAGAATCCCTCTCTGCTGAGCCTTCTACCCAGAATCCCTCTCTGCAGAGTCTTCTACCCAGAATCCCTCTCTGCAGAGCCTTCTACCCAGAATCCCTCTCTGCAGAGCCTTCTCACCAGAATCCCTCTCTGCAGAGCCTTCTACACAGAATCTCTCTATATCTATGATATATCTAGGCTTTCCTGTTTTCAGTTTCTATTTTTGGTAAATTTTGATGGTTTTTTTCAATACCTTAAAAAGTAGTGGTAATCAGTGATTACACATTTTCGCGCCATTAAAAACATCAGAAACTGTGTTTTTCCGGTGTTTATGGAATCTTAATTTAATTTTAATTATTGCTTGCTTCCTGCACTGATGCATGTGTCCAGATTGCGTATGCACAGGGTATATGAGGTCCAAATACACGTTACTGCCCCAGAATGGACAGAATGGTCAATAGCATTCTTCCTTAGCTCTGAAGATTGTAAAGATGCTTTCAGCATACTGTCTAGCAAGTGACAGGGATCTCTTACAGGGAAGCACTTCAGCTCAGGTATTGATTTTGACAGGTCATCACACACCATTTTCATATACGTAGCTGAATTACTGCAAAATACAAACAATATCACTCCAATCTTTGTTGAACTTGGTAGGAACTTTTTTCAGCAGCATTCCAAGTGACACTGTGTTCCATGTTTACCAAAGCTCTGGTTTCATGTTTTCACCATTATCTCAGATACTCGGTGATAACATTCTTTTCACATATACCTGTCACTACATCTTTACATTGAATGTTTAAAGCCTGGGATGTTTGGCAATTCACTTACAATCAATACTGGCTTGCTAGAAGACAGGGCTGGTGTATTAAAGGATTTCACCCCTTCTCTGTCTGTGGGTAAATGTGATGGTACATATTAGGAAAGATTCTTATGATACAGGTCAGTTTACCTATCAGTGAAATCAAATTTGGCCAAAATATCAAATAGGATTTTGATATTTCCTGATTCACACAGTTTATAAAATAACTAAATAAGACCAAAAAAATGCTTCTACACACTGCATCTTTAGACCAAAGACCACAAAACTGAAAAAAGTAGAAGGAAGAAGAAACAATGTTTTAGTGACATCCCTAAACAACAAAACTCAAGCAGAATAATGTTAGCCCAGTCTTTCTTGAAGCTACCTTGTATAACAAAGTTACATTGCATTGGTCCCTTCAGGAAGAAATAAAAATGACTCTTTCACTCATCTTTTCCTTTCTTTGAATGGCACTTAGTTTGTTGTTGCAAAGGTGTTTTTTCAGTGTTTATATGTTTACACCAGTGATGGCTATTTTCCTTTTGGTGGAGTTTTATCAGTTATTATAGGTTTAAACCTAAAACCAGATAGCCTAGATATATCTATCAATGAAATGGGATGGTAACAGTACGGTTTGAAACCATCACTTTTTTAAAGATTAGGACAATCTCTGAGCTCCCCCATGAAGTTGGTGTGGTCTCATGGCATACTTTATTAAACACGTTTTCAACAGGGATGCCCATATTCCTAAATTACATTTGATTAAAGCAATTGGGACACTATTGGGCCTCGGAGCTTCCCTTCCTCACTCTGCTGTGTGGCAATAATTACTTCCTGCAATGATATGTGTGTTAATGTGGAAGAACCCAAATGTACCGAGATCTGAACCTTGATAGATCAAGGAAACATGAGCCTCGCAAGCCGCACTTTTTACATGACAGTGAATAGATGTTGATTTTTGATTTAGGGAACGAGGACTCAAGACCACTCTCCAGAACAATTTACTATCGTTTGAACGTGCCAGGTGTGTCCAAGTATCACACTGTTGAAAAATAACTTCATTCTGCCTCTGGCTCGTCACTATTTTATAATGTTTCTGCAGGGCCACTAAGGCAGTACGGTCTCTAGGTGTTTAATTTAAAACCTTGCACAAGAGACGGTTAGTTCGAGAACACTCGTGGTCAAACCAACACAGGGCTCGCTGCAATAATCTGGGTTTGAAAAGGGACTGGTGAATTTTGGAACATAGAGGTACTAAAAGCATCGACCCCCGCCCTTTGACCATCAGCCTCCTCTTCCAGGCATCCTAACCCTAGATCAGTGTTCTCAGAAATTAAACTTCCCCATCGGTATCAGAGAGTTTGTTATTAAAATCATCGGCAAGGCTTAGATTAGTTAGTTGTCCATTCTGCGCTCTTTCCTGCACAGTTGCAGAGATACAATCAAACAAGGCTGAAAAACAATGATTATGCGCATTCGAAACATCATTATTGTAGAAATGTATCATATACAATGACTGAGCCCCCGTAAGAAGGACCACCTGAAGATTACTTTGCTGAATTGTTCTTACCTCCATATGAGAACCAAGTAAAAGGTTAACCCATGTACTTAACCCACCAAATGCTCGACCTGAGCGAGAAGGATCAGCTGGAACACTAAAACATATATAACCTTCGAACATTATGGGGTTTACGTCCCAGGTTTCCTGCAATAACAATAAATTGTATAATGTAATACACACATGCCAATCCGGGAGAGCCATCTTCATGTCTGCGCCTGCAGCATTCCAGCTCAACATGCGGAGGGGGCGTCAATTCTCATGGTCGGACCAGCTATCAAGGACTTCCCAATGAGGGTTTACACTAAACTTACAGGCGTAGTAACAGACTGCGCCTTAATTAATGGACTACTGTGACGTATTTCGACACCCACTTGGGGTCCTCCCCCACACAGTTTGCTGTCGTCCAGCTCGTTAAGTCACTCGATCTCGTTCAGTGGAGTGGTGTGGCTCACTGGTTAGAGGCGGCAGACCCGGAAGCCGAAGTCGGCCCGGGATCAGGGTTCGATTCCCGATGCAGCAGGGTTGTGGACCAGGGTCAGCGGACTCGATAATTCTCGCCTCGGTGCCTACTCTAACCAGTGGTCCCACTCGGCAACTCTGGGCATTAGCTTGCCTAATCTCCACAACGGCCCCCCACATACGCCGGGGATGCCTGGCTCCACCTTGGGGATTCCCAGCAGGGACCATCCCACAGGGAAAGCCAGGACGGGTTCCCCAGCGGTATACAGCGCCAGGACGCCGACTGGCAACAGTGCGCTTTACAAGTATACATTACATTACATTACGTTCACCTCAGAGAGTATCGCATATCTATTGTGTCAAAGTAAGCTTTGGAATGGCTGAGGTTAAAATGAATGTACTGGTGGACGACCTACCCCCCATTTGGGTGGATTGTAATAGTACCCCAACGGTAATGTGACGGTATTAGTTCTCTTCCATATAATTGTAACATTTGTGCTAAGGGATTTCTCCACAGTACTGGGGTTTGTACAATTTACAACAACACAGTCCCCTTCTATGGGCCGATTACGATGTCGGTCGTAAAGCATCCGACCGCAGGTCAAAAGTGATTGTCGCACTAGGCGCCACCAGCACTAAAGCCGGCCCTGACTTACTGTGTCTGATACCCGGTACTTCTGGATACGAGCCATGGGTAGGTGTACCGACGGCCCTAGCCCCATTTAAGGTATCTTTCACAGTTGTTAGTGGGTGTGGATTATGGGATGTTGGGGGCTGCTTGGTCGTTCTCTACCATTTTACAACTGGTTCTGGAGAAAACATACGACTGGAGCGGGCAGTGATCACAGGAGCTAACTGAGTGCCTGGGCAGTAGTCGCTGGAGCTAACTGAGTGCTTGAGGAGTGATCGCAGGAGCTAACTGAGTGCTTGGGCAGTGATCGCAGGAGCTAACTGAGTGCATGGGCAGTGATCGCAGAAGCTAACTGAGTGCATGGGTTGTGATCGCAGGAGCTAACTGAGTGCTTGGGCAGTGATCGCAGAAGCTAACTGAGTGCATGGGTTGTGATCGCAGGACCTAACTGAGTGCATGGGCAGTGGTCTCTGGAGCTAACTGAGTGCATGGGCAGTGGTCCCAGGAGCTAACTGAGTGCATGAGCAGTGATCGCAGGAGCTAACTGAGTACATGAGCAGTGATCGCAGGAGCTAACTGAGTGCTTGGGCAGTGATCGCAGAAGCTAACTGAGTGCATGGGTTGTGATCGCAGGAGCTAACTGAGTGCTTGGGCAGTGATTGCAGGAGCTAACTGAGTGCGTGGGCAGTGATTGCAGGAGCTACCTGAGTGCGTGGGCAGTGATCGCAGGAGCTAACTGAGTGTGTGGGCAGTGATCGCAGGAGCTAACTGAGTGCTTGGGGAGTGATCGCAGGAGCTAACTGAGTGCTTGGGGAGTGATCGCAGGAGCTAACTGAGTGCTTGGGGAGTGATCACAGGAGCTAACTGAGTGCTTGAGGAGTAGTCGCTGGAGCTAACTGAGTGCTTGGGCAGTGATCACAGGAGCTAACTGAGTGCTTGGGCAGTGATCACAGGAGCTAACTGGGTGCTTGGGCAGTGATCGTAGGAGCTAACCGAGTGCTTAGGCAGTGGTTGCAGGAGCTTACTGAGTGCATGGGCAGTGATCGCAGGAGCTAACTGAGTGCTTGGGCAGTGATCGCAGGAGCTTACTGAGTGCATGGGCAGTGATCACAGGAGCTAACTGATTGCTTGGGGAGTGATCGCAGGAGCTAACTGAGTGCATGTGCAGTGATCGCAGGAGCTAACTGAGTTCTTGGGCAGTGATCACAGGAGCTAACTGAGTGCTTGGGCAGTGATCGCAGGAGCTAACTGAGTGCTTGGGCAGTGATCGCAGGAGCTAACTGAGTGCATGGGCTGTGATCCCAGGAGCTAACTGAGTGCATGTGTCGTGATCGCAGGAGCTAACTGAGTGCTTGGGCAGTAGTCGCTGGAGCTAACTGAGTGCTTGGGCAGTGATCACAGGAGCTAACTGAGTGCTTGAGGAGTGATCGCAGGAGCTAACTGAGTGCTTGGGAAGTGATCGCAGGAGCTAACTGGGTGCTTGGGCAGTGATCACAGGAGCTAACTGAGTGCTTGGGCAGTGATCACAGGAGCTAACTGAGTGCATGTGCAGTGATCACAGGAGCTAACTGAGTGCTTGGGCAGTGATTGCAGGAGCCAACTGAGTGCTTGGGCAATGATTGCAGGAACTAACTGAGAGCTTGGGCAGTGGTCCCAGGAGCTAACTGAGTGCATGGGTTGTGATCGCAGGAGCTAACTGAGTGCATAAGCAGTGATCGCAGGAGCTAACTGAGTGCTTGGGCAGTGATCGCAGGAGCTAACTGAGGGCTTGGGCAGTGATCGCAGGAGCTAACTGAGTGCTTGGGCAGTGGTCTCTGGAGCTAACTGAGTGCTTGGGCAGTGATCGTAGGAGCTAACTGAGTACTTGGGCAGTGATCGCAGAAGCTAACTGGGTGCATGGGCAGTGATCGCAGGAGCTAACTGAGTGCATGGGCTGTGGTCGCAGGAGCTAACTGAGTGCATGGGCAGTGATCCCAGGAGCTAACTGAGTGCATGAGCAGTGATCGCAGAAGCTAACTGAGTACATGAGCAGTGATCGCAGGAGCTAACTGAGTGCATGGGCTGTGATCGCAGGAGCTAACTGAGTGCATGGGCAGTGGTCTCTGGAGCTAACTGAGTGCATGAGCAGTGATCGCAGGAGCTAGCTGAGTGCATGAGCAGTGATTGCAGGAGCTAACTGAGTGCTTGGGCAGTGATTGCAGGAGCTAACTGAGTGCTTGGGCAGTGGTCCCAGGAGCTTACTGAGTGCATGAGCAGTGATCGCAGGAGCTAACTGAGTACATGAGCAGTGATCGCAGGAGCTAACTGAGTGCATGGGCTGTGATCGCAGGAGCTAACAAAGTGCTTGGGCAGTGATCCCAGGGGCTAACTGAGTGCTTGTGCAGTGATCGCTGGAGCTAACTGACTGTGTGGGCAGTGATCGCAGGAGCTAACTGAGTGCGTGAGCAGTGATCGCAGGAGCTAACTGAGTGCATGGGCTGTGATCGTAGGAGCTAACAGAGTGCTTGGGCAGTGATCGCAGGAGCTAACTGAGTGCATGGGCAGTGGTCTCTGGAGCTAACTGAGTGCGTGAGCAGTGATCGCAGGAGCTTACTGAGTGCATGGGCTGTGATCGCAGGAGCTAACTGAGTGCATGAGCAGTGATCGCAGGAGCTAACTGAGTACATGAGCAGTGATCGCAGGAGCTAACTGAGTGCTTGGCCAGTGATCGCAGGAGCTAACAGAGTGCTTGGGCAGTGATCGCAGGAGCTAACTGAGTGCATGGGCAGTGGTCTCTGGAGCTAACTGAGTGCATGGGCAGTGGTCTCTGGAGCTAACTGAGTGCATGGGCAGTGGTCTCTGGAGCTAACTGAGTGCTTGGCCAGTGATCGCAGGAGCTAACTGAGTGCTTGGGCAGTGATCGCAGGAGCTAACTGAGTGCTTGGGCAGTGATCTCTGGAGCTAACTGAGTGCATGGGCAGTGGTCCCAGGAGCTAACTGAGTGCATGAGCAGTGATCACAGGAGCTAACTGAGTGCATGGGCTGTGATCGCAGGAGCTAACTGAGTGCATGGGCTGTGATCGCAGGAGCTAACTGAGTGCATGGGCAGTGGTCTCTGGAGCTAACTGAGTGCATGGGCAGTGGTCCCAGGAGCTAACTGAGTGCATGAGCAGTGATCGCAGGAGCTAACTGAGTGCTTGGGCAGTGATCGCAGAAGCTAACTGAGTGCATGGGTTGTGATCGCAGGAGCTAACTGAGTGCTTGGGCAGTGATTGCAGGAGCTAACTGAGTGCGTGGGCAGTGATTGCAGGAGCTACCTGAGTGCGTGGGCAGTGATCGCAGGAGCTAACTGAGTGCATAGGTTGTGATCGCAGGACCTAACTGAGTGCATGGGCAGTGGTCTCTGGAGCTAACTGAGCTTTAATCACTTCTCCCCTTTCAATTATTTTCACTTCTCTTGTCTAAGAATGTCATTGTTTCTATAGTTACTGATGATCATCCTTTAATCTTAGATGCACACATTCTTGCAGCATGTGTAGGTAGGACAGTATAGTATGGTGAGGAGGAGCAGCCATTGGTCAGCTCTCCTTCACTGCATCTGTGCTTTGTTGATCTTCTGAACTCTATTTCTCACCAGTGCATCTTGTGTCCATTATTAAAAAAGCTTCATATACAGAAATGAATGTCTTGAGTGGAACTGATGTGCTTACAGTCCTTCTGAAATGTCCCTTTCTCTTTTCCAGGAAGCCATTGTCAGCACCTGGATTCAGTTCAGCGATGGATCAGTGACGCCTCTGGACATCTACGACCCCAAGGACTTCACCCTCTCCGCCGTCTCACTGGATGACTCCGTGGTCTCCGCGCACCAGAGCCCGCTGCTGAGGTGGCCCGTGGTGATGGCCGAAGGAGAAGGGCAGGGGACACTGGTCAGCGTAGACCTGATGATCTCCGAGAGCTGCCAGAAGTCAAAGCGAAAGAGCGTGCTGGCCGTTGGCAATGGCCGCGTCAAGGTCAAGTTTGGCCGGAGCGATGGCCACTCAAGCCAAGGAGGTCCTTACGATGGAGGCATCGTGGAAAACCAAGCGAGTGACCGGCGGCAGAAGGCGTCAGACCAGGAACGCTATGGGCTCGATGGAAGGTATCTTGGAAGTTCTTCAGATGAGCATGAGGAACGCGCCAACAGGAGAGAGGGTAGCACTGCCAGGACCACCCTCGGTGGTCGCGAGGACGGAGGTGGCCTCTCCGACGATGGCCAGCTACAAAACATTCCAATAGACTTCACCAACTTTCCTGCCCATGTGGATCTACCCAAGATTCATGGAGGCCTAGAGGAGAATGACCTTGTCCAGGCGCCGAGAGGCCTGAGTGACCTCGAGATTGGAATGTACGCCTTGCTGGGGGTCTTCTGCCTGGCCATACTTGTCTTCTTAATAAACTGTGCAACTTTTGCACTGAGATACAGACACAAGCACATCCCAGTGGAAGGCCAAGCCAGCATGACGCACTCCCACGACTGGGTGTGGCTTGGCAACGAGGCGGAGATGTTGGAGAACACACCCGACGTCTCCCCGCTGCAGGACGAGCGCACCACCATCATAGACCGAGGGGTGGGCTTCGAGGAGAGCAACCGCCTGCTAAATGGCGGCGCCCCAAAAAACGTTCAGAGCCAGATACACAGGTCGGCGGACTCTGGGGGCAAGCACAACAAAGACCAGAAAAGTGACCCGTTGCATTCCCCCACCTCAAAAAGGAAACGGGTGAAATTCACCACTTTTACGACCATTCCAGCAGATGACAGTTGCCCAACGGTCAACTCTCTTCTGACCGGCAACGAGGAGGACATCAAGTGGGTGTGTCAAGACATGGGCCTTGGGGACCCCAAAGATCTCAGGAACTGCATGGCAATGTACAAGGACAGTATGTAGGGCGCTCTTGGGGGCCACACTTTGGGGCCTTCAGATGCACTCAGCAAAGTGAGGTAGAATAGAACCCACCCAACAGCTTCAGGGAGTTGTGGAAAAACATTTGCCAAACGCTGCAGGTAAAATATTTGAAAATATGAATGTATAGGACTGGTAGGGGGAACAGTGCCTGGGCGTGGTGGGCCCAGCGACATAGAAGTGAAAATGCATACGTACAAGTACCAAAAATATCATTTGTAGAAAAGAAAAAAGAGAAAAAAACCAATATCATGTTATATTTTTAATAACGTTTAGAGAGGGGTCTTTTATAGGACATTTTAAGGTTCTGCCCAGACATCTGTTTCTTGTTTTTTGGTCAACAGGTGTCCGATGATGGATGGTGATATTATCTGTTAAAACTTTTCTGACTGTTGCAATTTTATTGATTTTTATTTTATTTTTTAATTTGTTTTTTGAAAAAAAATACTTTTCAGTTTTGATGCAGTTGATATGTTTTGTCGTGCCAAGGTAGAACTTGGAGGGCCATCTTTGCCTAATGTGTTCCGGTGCACATGTGCTGGGCAGCTGGGTCCTCACTACTCACTTGACTTGTTTTGCACAACCAAAGCCCCTTTCCTCTTCTGGACAGCACAGTGTACCTCTCACCCTTCCGTAGCTGGCCCTCAACACATTTTGAGGTACCTCAAGGCCTTTGGCAGTGGCTCGCTTGAGATGTGGAATGCCAGTCGTTGCAACAGATTGTGAAATATATCTTGTAAATAAATGCAGTATGCTTCCTCCCCCTTCCAGGTAGCCCCATGCATTGACATCCTTCAATCTTTCTAGTCCATGTGTTTCTTTTGAGGAATGTATCCTAAATGATAGCATTTACCATTTTATTTGTAAGTGTGAGAGCCTTATCTGGGAAGAAGTGGTTACCAGGACAGTTGAAGACCTCCCAACACGCTACTGAGCGGCGTCACGAAACTTGATGGGGACCCCCTGCAAAGTGGTAAACATCCTTTACAACGCAACTTTTACCACGCAGTGCCTTTACGACGCAACTTTTACAACGCAAACCATTACAACGCATTGCGCTGGGGGGGCGCTCTAGGATAGGGAATAGGTTTAATGTACTATCCAACACCTTCCCTACTATCCACGGGGACTGGAGTTGGAATAGTAAATTAAACTATTCACTAGCCAGCGCCCAAAAGCACTATGCGTTGTAATGGTATGCATTGTAAAACTTGCGATGTAAAGGTAGGCGTTGTAAAAGTATGCGTTGTAACGTCATACATCCCTGCAAAGTACATGAAGAATACCCCCCAACCTGCCCCAGTTAGGACCTATCAGACCAGGGGCCCGCCACCCATGCACTGTGCCAGAGGGGACCCCCTGGAGTTTGAGCCCACCCCCCTGGACCGCAGGGGCTTTGGGGGGTGTGGGGGCCAATGTTATACCACTGGCGCTACTTAACAGCATGTACCGGGCTTGGAGTCTGCCCACAGCTTTTCTGTGCAGGCTGCAACTATTGAATCCCAAATATCCATGGGACAGAATATTGTTACAACAATAAGGGACAAAATATGAGGCCTGGCCAGAGTTTGTGGAGTTTTACTCCGCGGAACTCCGCTAAGTGCCTAAAAAACTCTGCCGCACTCTGCAAAGTTCCGCCAGCGGCGGAGTTTGTAAAGTTGCGTGCTCGCACTGATGTTTTATTGCCAGGAGTTTGTCTCGCACTGTAAAAAAATCACGAACAGCACTATGTGTCGCACCAGAGGGTGCTGCCGGCTGAGTAGACATTCCACTCAAGCAGCAGCTTCCTCAACTACAGATGGTGCAAAATTCGGCTGCTATAATGCTAACACGGACACCTAAGTATCAACCAATCTCAACGGTAATTCGAAAACTCCATTGGCTACCTATAAGAATCCGAATTAAATTCAAGGCACTCTGCATTGCATTCAAAGCCATCCACAATATTGGGCCGAAGTTCTTGAAGAAGGCTTTATGCGTCTACACTCCCAACAGACCCTTGCGTTCATCAGTAGCTAACCTTTTGAAGATCCCTCGAACTAGAAAAGTTTCATGGGGTGACAGAAGATTCACTGTCGCCACCCCAAAAATGTGGAACACCCTCCCCCTTCATATCAAAACCTGCCCAACTCTGCTTTCCTTCAGGAAACTAGTAAAGACGTGTCTCTTTAATCAATAACCACTGGCTCCTGGTATGGTCTTCTATACAGTCCGTAGCGCCGAGACACCGTAGGGTATTTGCGCGCTCTACAAATTGCTTAAATAAAATAAATAAACGCGAGCGGCAGATTTCTCAATGCGAGCGGTTGCGGCCTGCCGTGACTGTCCACGATGAGAAATCTCGCCGGTAGGAGGTCTAGTACACAAATTTTTCTTGCACGTGCTCTCCAACTTACTATTGGTGAGCCGCTCGAGAGAAAGAACTCTGCTCTTTGTCACTTTTTGGGGTTTTCCGGAACTCCGCACAGATCATGGAGTGGGAAAAACTCCACAAACACCGCCAGCAGAGCGGAATTCTTCACACACCCATACAAAATATTTAAAGGTACGTTTCTATACATTTCTATACCTAGCTCCCCATATGTGAACCTTGGTGATGTATACATATGACGTCTGGGTACGTAGATGTGGAGTTAAGAATAGTAAATCCTTACTACCTTCTGTGCCACTTACCTTTTGATATATTGTCCCTCCATATTGTTGTAATGGTTTTCCATCCCAGTATTCGGGATTCAAAATTCCCTACTACAATCCAGCTGTTCCAGTCAATGCCCTGTGAGACTCATCAACCCAGTTCGAGGAGCCAATCAACAGTCTTACACTGGAAGGTGACTGCTTTTTGGTTGGTGGTTGAAAATGATCTTATTGTAAGCCTCAACCAATAACTGACCACCAAGATGCAATGGGGCCACTGCTACAGACTCCCAACTTTGCAACTTCAGCCCTCATTTTACATTTTTCACCCAGTTACTTCGAAGTTACCGTCTCAGTCCACTTACTCTGAACGGCTCTCAGAGGACCTCTTTAAAGAGCACAACCCAAGGAAAGCAGGGGCATATTACCAACAAGTAGCGATAATTATCGCTAAATAGGCTTACCGACGACTTTTTTATCGCAGCCTATCGCTGGATATGTTAGCGGAGAAAACACGCTATTAGCAACGTTTTTCTCCATTGTGCTAAAATATCCAGCGATAGCGGTGAAATGCGTGAATATCGCTGAGAATACAGCGATATTCACACATTAGCGACAAAATACTCTTAGCCATGTTATCCACCTCCAATTGGATAACATGGCTAAGAACTGGTCTGAGCAGGCATTAGTTTTTGGCGATAGCGGGAATATTTCCATCGCTACGCCTGCCTTGCTAATAGGCGACGTTGCCGCTAACAGGTTGGGTACGCCCACTTTGCGTGTCATTAGCGATAAATATCGCTGACATGCAAAGCGGGCCCCAAACCGCTCGCTATCGCCTAAAAGCTGTCGCTAACATCAGTTAGCGACAGCTTGCTAATAGAGCGATAGAATTATCACCGCTTAGTGGCCGAAAGCGGCCGCTAAACCGGCGATAATTGCCTATTGCCACCCTTGGTAATATGCCCCGCAGTGTCTAGAAGGGGATTTGTCAGCATGGAATTAATATGTATAATTGGCTTTAATTGATCACTTCCCCAGAGGGTATATAAAATGTACCGTGGTCATATGTTGAGGAAGACCAACATATTGAACCAAAGATCAATAAAGAAACGGATAACAATGCAACAATTAGCATGTACATAAGCACTAAACTCGGACAACATATTTTTTTGGGGGGGGGCGGAGGAAAAATAATCTTTAGTTTTAAAAATGGTCGAATAATATTGACAGACACCGTAAGTGAGTGATAGGAAAAAACTGTCTTCAATTTCCCCACCAATGTCTTCTTTGTTAGAGGAAAATCTCGATTGGTTTGGGTGGCAGACACCAATTTTATTTTCTAAATGAGCCTTTTGAGAGGGAGTGAGGTGGCTAGGGCCTCAGAGAGCTATCTGGACATACAAAGATGTCAACCCTAGAGGTTCAAGATTTTATCTTAATACAAGGGTAAGACCTCAAAAATTCATTTTAAGAAGTATCTCCTGGAGTAGAAAAATGTACCGTACAGTTTATATGAACTTTATTCAAAGTATAAACCATTAGAGTGGTGTAAAGGTAAACATGTGCATCTACACCCACCACTGCCATGGGAAGACTCTTCCGTCAATAGCCTCTTCCTCTGGATTTGTGACCAGTATTGCTGAAGATTTCAATACTAACCCTCTCTAAATTTGGTTTGAGGCAACTAGATACAGTATTTGTAAAACTTCAGAGCATTGTTTGTGGTGTGGTGTAGTGGGCACTATGTGAAGTGAGTTGGTACTTTCAGCTCCTTCCCAGCACCCAGTGGCCAGGTAAAGGTTTCAGATGTTATCTTCATCAAAATCACCCTAGAATGGATCCTTGAGCTCAAGAATACCCAACCGGAAACCACCAGGCCCTTCCAGGTGAATTTGTAATCAGGGTTCCAATAAAAATCACTTTCTCAAATGGTAACAGATATGAACTTTCAACATCTCACCCTATTTCAAAGAGGCTGGTTCCAGTGGTCATTGTCAAACAGTTTTATCTCAAGCCCTCCTAGAAAGGCTTTCTCTGAAAGTAGTATTGGAGCAAAATGTTCTTAGGGGGCAATCCCACGGCTCGCCCCGTCTCATGCCATGTCTTGAATCTTTTATCAAATGATTAGGGTAGCAGATTCATAGAGATTACCTTTGGAGTTACTGCATAGAGTAGACGAGCATTATAACACGATATGCCTAGAATTGCATTGTAGACTGAGAGAATGTAATATTTATTTATACGTGATATACAAATTGTAATTAAATGCATTACATGGCCTGACAAGGTGCTCTGTTGTACTCTTCTTCAGTACTCTGTGTTAGTTTTACTTTCCATTTAACCAACTCTTCGAAAAAGCAAATCCTGGATACGATTTATTGACGACGTGTACATAGAAATGCTGTTTGTGATTAATTGGCACATAAGAATTCAGGATACTGTCTGTAACAAGTAAAGGCCAGCGGCAGCCCGGGGAGGGCTGGGACTAGAAAGACTGATTTCCTTTTGCTTCTCTGAATGCTGTGAATAAATTACTTGCTCGCCAGTTTCCTCTCTTTATGGTCTTCTTGTATTATATTGGAGTTTGAAGATGGCTCTCGCCTTCTTGTTGACGACTGGTACTTGCCTCTGATCATGACTGTGCCGGCCGTGCTTCTTTCATCCCAGCAGGTTCTACCACAAGTGAAGATGAGTCAAGGCTCCTGGGCCAGCCGTGCTTCTTTCATCCCAGCAGGTTCTACCACAAGTGAAGATGAGTCAAGGCTCCTGGGCCGGCCGTGCTTCTTTCATCACAGCAGGTTCTACCACAAGTGAAGATGAATCAAGGCTCCTGGGTTGGCCATGCTCCTTTCATCACAGCAGGTTCTACCACAAGTGAAGATGAATCAAGGCTCCCGGGTTGGCCATGCTTCTTTCATCCCAGCAGGTTCTACCACAAGTGAAGATGAATCAAGGCTCCTGGGTTGACCGTGCTTTGTTCTTCCCAGCAGGTTCTACCACAAGTGAAGATGAATCAAGGCTCCTGGGTTGGCCATGCTTGTTTCATCCCAGCAGGTTCTACCACAAGAGAAGATGAATCAAGGCTCCTGGGTCGGCCATGCTTCTTTCATCCCAGCAGGTTCTACCACAAGAGAAGATGAATCAAGGCTCCTGGGTTGGCCATGCTTCTGCAGGTTCTACCACAAGTGAAGATGAACCAAGGCTCCTGGGTTGGCCATGCTTCCTTCATCCCAGCAGGTTCTACCACAAGTGAAGATGAATCAAGGCTCCTGGGTCGGCCATGCTTCTTTCATCCCAGCAGGTTCTACCTCAAGTGAAGATGAATCAAGGCTCCTGGGTGGGCCATGCTTCTTTCATCCCAGCAGGTTCTTTCACAAGTGAAGATGAATCAAGGCTCCTGGGTGGGCCATGCTTCTTTCATCCCAGCAGGTTCTTTCACAAGTGAAGATGAATCAAGGCTCCTGGGTTGGCCATGCTTCTTTCATCCCAGCAGGTTCTACCACAAGTGAAGATGAATCAAGGCTCCTGGGTTGGCCATGCTTGTTTCATCCCAGCAGGTTCTACCACAAGTGAAGATGAATCAAGGCTCATGGGTTGCCATGCTTCTTTCATCCCAGCAGGTTCTACCACAAGTGAAGATGAATCAAGGCTCCTGGGTCGGCCATGCTTGTTTCATCCCAGCAGGTTCTACCTCAAGTGAAGACGAATCAAGGCTCCTGGGTTGGCCATGCTTGTTTCATCCCAGCAGGTACTACCACAAGTGAAGATGAATCAAGGCTCCTGGGTTGGCCGTGCTCCTTTCATCCCAGCAGGTTCTACCACAAGTGAAGATGAATCAAGGCTCCTGGGTTGGCCATGCTTCTTTCATCCCAGCAGGTTCTACCACAAGTGAAGATGAATCAAGGCTCCTGGGTTGGCCATGCTTCTTTCATCACAGCAGGTTCTACCACAAGTGAAGATGAATCAAGGCTCCTGGGTTGGCCATGCTCCTTTCATCACAGCAGGTTCTACCACAAGTGAAGATGAATCAAGGCTCATGGGTTGCCATGCTTCTTTCATCCCAGCAGGTTCTACCACAAGTGAAGATGAATCAAGGCTCCTGGGTTGGCCATGCTTCTTTCATCCCAGCAGGTTCTACCTCAAGTGAAGACGAATCAAGGCTCCTGGGTTGGCCATGCTTCTTTCATCCCAGCAGGTTCTACCACAAGTGAAGATGAATCAAGGCTCCTGGGTTGGCCATGCTTCTGCAGGTTCTACCACAAGTGAAGATGAACCAAGGCTCCTGGGTTGGCCATGCTTCTTTCATCCCAGCAGGTTCTACCTCAAGTGAAGATGAATCAAGGCTCCTGGGTGGGCCATGCTTCTTTCATCCCAGCAGGTTCTACCACAAGTGAAGATGAATCAAGGCTCCTGGGTCGGCCATGCTTCTTTCATCCCAGCAGGTTCTTTCACAAGTGAAGATGAATCAAGGCTCCTGGGTGGGCCATGCTTCTTTCATCCCAGCAGGTTCTACCACATGTGAAGATGAATCAAGGCTCCTGGGTTGGCCATGCTTCTTTCATCCCAGCAGGTTCTACCACTAGTGAAGATGAATCAAGGCTCCTCGGTTGGCCGTGCTCCTTTCATCTCAGCAGGTTCTACCACAAGTGAAGATGAATCAAGGCTCCTGGGTCGGCATGCTTCTTTCATCCCAGCAGGTTCTACCACTAGTGAAGATGAATCAAGGCTCCTCGGTTGGCCGTGCTCCTTTCATCTCAGCAGGTTCTACCACAAGTGAAGATGAATCAAGGCTCCCGGGTTGGCCATGCTTCTTTCATCCCAGCAGGTTCTACTACAAATGAAGATGAATCAAGGCTCCTGGGTTGGCCGTGCTTCTTTCATAGCAGCAGGTTCTACCACAGGTGAAGATGAATCAAGGCTCCTGGGTCGGCCATGCTTCTTTCATCCCAGCAGGTTCTACCACAAGTGAAGATGAATCAAGGCTCCTGGGTTGGCCATGCTTCTTTCATCCCAGCAGGTTCTACCTCAAGTGAAGACGAATCAAGTCTCCTGGGTTGGCCATGCTTCTTTCATCCCAGCAGGTTCTACCACAAGTGAAGATGAATCAAGGCTCCTGGGTTGGCCATGCTTCTGCAGGTTCTACCACAAGTGAAGATGAACCAAGGCTCCTGGGTTGGCCATGCTTCTTTCATCCCAGCAGGTTCTACCTCAAGTGAAGATGAATCAAGGCTCCTGGGTGGGCCATGCTTCTTTCATCCCAGCAGGTTCTACCACAAGTGAAGATGAATCAAGGCTCCTGGGTCGGCCATGCTTCTTTCATCCCAGCAGGTTCTTGCACAAGTGAAGATGAATCAAGGCTCCTGGGTGGGCCATGCTTCTTTCATCCCAGCAGGTTCTACCACATGTGAAGATGAATCAAGGCTCCTGGGTTGGCCATGCTTCTTTCATCCCAGCAGGTTCTACCACTAGTGAAGATGAATCAAGGCTCCTCGGTTGGCCGTGCTCCTTTCATCTCAGCAGGTTCTACCACAAGTGAAGATGAATCAAGGCTCCTGGGTCGGCCATGCTTCTTTCATCCCAGCAGGTTCTACCACTAGTGAAGATGAATCAAGGCTCCTCGGTTGGCCGTGCTCCTTTCATCTCAGCAGGTTCTACCACAAGTGAAGATGAATCAAGGCTCCCGGGTTGGCCATGCTTCTTTCATCCCAGCAGGTTCTACTACAAATGAAGATGAATCAAGGCTCCTGGGTTGGCCGTGCTTCTTTCATAGCAGCAGGTTCTACCACAAGTGAAGATGAATCAAGGCTCTTGGGTTGGCCATGCTTCTTTCATCCCAGCAGGTTCTACCACAAGTGAAGATGAATCAAGGCTCTTGGGTTGGCCATGCTTCTTTCATAGCAGCAGGTTCTACCACAAGTGAAGATGAATCAAGGCTCCTGGGTCGGCCATGCTCCTTTCATCCCAGCAGGTTCTACCACAAGTGAAGATGAATCAAGGCTCCTGGGTTGGCCATGCTTCTTTCATCTCAGCAGGTTCTACCACAAGTGAAGATGAATCAAGGCTCCTGGGTTGGCCATGCTTCTTTCATCTCAGCAGGTTCTACCACAAGTGAAGATGAATCAAGGCTCCTGGGTCGGCCATGCTTCTTTCATCTCAGCAGGTTCTACCACATTTGAAGATGAATCAAGGCTCCTGGGTTGGCCATGCTTTGTTCATCCCAGCAGGTTCCACCACAAGTGAAGATGAATCAAGGCTCCTGGGTCGGCCATGCTCCTTTCATCCCAGCAGGTTCTACCACATTTGAAGATGAATCAAGGCTCCTGGGTTGGCCATGCTTCTTTCATCCCAGCAGGTTCCACCACAAGTGAAGATGAATCAAGGCTCCTGGGTCGGCCATGCTCCTTTCATCCCAGCAGGTACTACCACAAGTGAAGATGAATCAAGGCTCCTGGGTTGGCCATGCTCCTTTCATCCCAGCAGGTTCTACCACAAGTGAAGATGAATCAAGGCTCCTGGGTTGGCCATGCTTCTTTCATCCCAGCAGGTTCTACCACAAGTGAAGATGAATCAAGGCTCCTGGGTTGGCCATGCTTCTTTCATCACAGCAGGTTCTACCACAAGTGAAGATGAATCTAGGCTCCTGGGTTGGCCATGCTCCTTTCATCACAGCAGGTTCTACCACAAGTGAAGATGAATCAAGGCTCATGGGTTGCCATGCTTCTTTCATCCCAGCAGGTTCTACCACAAGTGAAGATGAATCAAGGCTCCTGGGTTGGCCATGCTTCTTTCATCCCAGCAGGTTCTACCTCAAGTGAAGACGAATCAAGGCTCCTGGGTTGGCCATGCTTCTTTCATCCCAGCAGGTTCTACCACAAGTGAAGATGAATCAAGGCTCCTGGGTTGGCCATGCTTCTGCAGGTTCTACCACAAGTGAAGATGAACCAAGGCTCCTGGGTTGGCCATGCTTCTTTCATCCCAGCAGGTTCTACCTCAAGTGAAGATGAATCAAGGCTCCTGGGTGGGCCATGCTTCTTTCATCCCAGCAGGTTCTACCACAAGTGAAGATGAATCAAGGCTCCTGGGTCGGCCATGCTTCTTTCATCCCAGCAGGTTCTTTCACAAGTGAAGATGAATCAAGGCTCCTGGGTGGGCCATGCTTCTTTCATCCCAGCAGGTTCTACCACATGTGAAGATGAATCAAGGCTCCTGGGTTGGCCATGCTTCTTTCATCCCAGCAGGTTCTACCACTAGTGAAGATGAATCAAGGCTCCTCGGTTGGCCGTGCTCCTTTCATCTCAGCAGGTTCTACCACAAGTGAAGATGAATCAAGGCTCCTGGGTCGGCCATGCTTCTTTCATCCCAGCAGGTTCTACCACTAGTGAAGATGAATCAAGGCTCCTCGGTTGGCCGTGCTCCTTTCATCTCAGCAGGTTCTACCACAAGTGAAGATGAATCAAGGCTCCCGGGTTGGCCATGCTTCTTTCATCCCAGCAGGTTCTACTACAAATGAAGATGAATCAAGGCTCCTGGGTTGGCCGTGCTTCTTTCATAGCAGCAGGTTCTACCACAAGTGAAGATGAATCAAGGCTCTTGGGTTGGCCATGCTTCTTTCATCCCAGCAGGTTCTACCACAAGTGAAGATGAATCAAGGCTCTTGGGTTGGCCATGCTTCTTTCATAGCAGCAGGTTCTACCACAAGTGAAGATGAATCAAGGCTCCTGGGTCGGCCATGCTCCTTTCATCCCAGCAGGTTCTACCACAAGTGAAGATGAATCAAGGCTCCTGGGTTGGCCATGCTTCTTTCATCTCAGCAGGTTCTACCACAAGTGAAGATGAATCAAGGCTCCTGGGTTGGCCATGCTTCTTTCATCTCAGCAGGTTCTACCACATTTGAAGATGAATCAAGGCTCCTGGGTCGGCCATGCTTCTTTCATCTCAGCAGGTTCTACCACATTTGAAGATGAATCAAGGCTCCTGGGTTGGCCATGCTTTGTTCATCCCAGCAGGTTCCACCACAAGTGAAGATGAATCAAGGCTCCTGGGTCGGCCATGCTCCTTTCATCCCAGCAGGTTCTACCACATTTGAAGATGAATCAAGGCTCCTGGGTTGGCCATGCTTCTTTCATCCCAGCAGGTTCCACCACAAGTGAAGATGAATCAAGGCTCCTGGGTCGGCCATGCTCCTTTCATCCCAGCAGGTTCTACCACATTTGAAGATGAATCAAGGCTCCTGGGTCGGCCATGCTTCTTTCATCCCAGAAGGTTCTACCTCAAGTGAAGATGAATCAAGGCTCCTGGGTTGGCCATGCTCCTTACTTCCCAGCAGGTTCTACCACAAGTGAAGATGAATCAAGGCTCCTGGGTTGGCCATGCTTTGTTCATCCCAGCAGGTTCTACCACAAGTGAAGATGAATCAAGGCTCCTGGGTTGGCCGTGCTTTGTTCTTCCCAGCAGGTTCTACCACAAGTGAAGATGAATCAAGGCTCCTGGGTTGGCCATGCTTCTGCAGGTTCTACCACAAGTGAAGATGAACCAAGGCTCCTGGGTTGGCCATGCTTCTTTCATCCCAGCAGGTTCTACCTCAAGTGAAGATGAATCAAGGCTCCTGGGTGGGCCATGCTTCTTTCATCCCAGCAGGTTCTACCACAAGTGAAGATGAATCAAGGCTCCTGGGTCGGCCATGCTTCTTTCATCCCAGCAGGTTCTTTCACAAGTGAAGATGAATCAAGGCTCCTGGGTGGGCCATGCTTCTTTCATCCCAGCAGGTTCTACCACATGTGAAGATGAATCAAGGCTCCTGGGTTGGCCATGCTTCTTTCATCCCAGCAGGTTCTACCACTAGTGAAGATGAATCAAGGCTCCTCGGTTGGCCGTGCTCCTTTCATCTCAGCAGGTTCTACCACAAGTGAAGATGAATCAAGGCTCCTGGGTCGGCCATGCTTCTTTCATCCCAGCAGGTTCTACCACTAGTGAAGATGAATCAAGGCTCCTCGGTTGGCCGTGCTCCTTTCATCTCAGCAGGTTCTACCACAAGTGAAGATGAATCAAGGCTCCCGGGTTGGCCATGCTTCTTTCATCCCAGCAGGTTCTACTACAAATGAAGATGAATCAAGGCTCCTGGGTTGGCCATGCTTTGTTCATCCCAGCAGGTTCTACCACAAGTGAAGATGAATCAAGGCTCCTGGGTGGGCCATGCTCCTTTCATCCCAGCTGGTTCTACCACAAGTGAAGATGAATCAAGGCTCCCGGGTTGGCCATGCTTCTTTCATCCCAGCAGGTTCTACCACAAGTGAAGATGAATCAAGGCTCTTGGGTTGGCCATGCTTCTTTCATCTCAGCAGGTTCTACCACAAGTGAAGATGAATCAAGGCTCCTGGGTCGGCCATGCTCCTTTCATCCCAGCAGGTTCTACCACATTTGAAGATGAATCAAGGCTCCTGGGTTGGCCATGCTTTGTTCATCCCAGCAGGTTCCACCACAAGTGAAGATGAATCAAGGCTCCTGGGTCAGCCATGCTCCTTTCATCCCAGCAGGTTCTACCACATTTGAAGATGAATCAAGGCTCCTGGGTCGGCCATGCTTCTTTCATCCCAGAAGGTTCTACCTCAAGTGAAGATGAATCAAGGCTCCTGGGTTGGCCATGCTCCTTACTTCCCAGCAGGTTCTACCACAAGTGAAGATGAATCAAGGCTCCTGGGTTGGCCATGCTTCTTTCATCCCAGCAGGTTCTACCACAAGTGAAGATGAATCAAGGCTCCTGGGTCGGCCGTGCTTTGTTCTTCCCAGCAGGTTCTACCATAAGAGAAGATGAGTCAAGGCTCCTGGGTCGGCCATGCTTCTTTCATCCCAGCAGGTTCTACCACTAGTGAAGATGAATCAAGGCTCCTCGGTTTGCCGTGCTCCTTTCATCTCAGCAGGTTCTACCACAAGTGAAGATGAATCAAGGCTCCCGGGTTGGCCATGCTTCTTTCATCCCAGCAGGTTCTACTACAAATGAAGATGAATCAAGGCTCCTGGGTTGGCCATGCTTCTTTCATCCCAGCAGGTTCTACCACAAGTGAAGATGAATCAAGGCTCCTGGGTCGGCCATGCTTCTTTCATCCCAGCAGGTTTTACCACAAGTGAAGATGAATCAAGGCTCCTGGGTGGGCCATGCTTCTTTTATCCCAGCAGGTTCTACCACAAGTGAAGATGAATCAAGGCTCCGAGGTGGGCCATGCTCCTTTCATCCCAGCAGGTTCTACCACAAGTGAAGATGAATCAAGGCTCCTGGGTTGGCCATGCTTCTTTCATCCCAGCAGGTTCTCCCACAAGTGAAGATAAATCAAGGCTCCTGGGTTGGCCGTGCTCCTTTCATCTCAGCAGGTTCTACCTCAAGTGAAGATGAATCAAGGCTCCTAGGTGTGCCATGCTCCTTTCATCCCAGCAGGTTCTACCACAAGTGAAAATGAATCAAGGCTCTTGGGTTGGCCATGCTTCTTTCATCCCAGCAGGTTCTGCCACAAGTGAAGATGAATCAAGGCTCCTGGGTCGGCCATGCTTCTTTCATCCCAGCAGCTCTACCACAAGTGAAGATGAATCAAGGCTCTTGGGTTGGCCATGCTTCTTTCATCCCAGCAGGTTCTTTCACAAGTGAAGATGAATCAAGGCTCCTGGGTTGGCCATGCTTCTTTCATCTCAGCAGGTTCTACCACAAGTGAAGATGAATCAAGGCTCCTGGGTCAGCCATGCTTTGTTCATCCCAGCAGGTTCTACCACAAGTGAAGATGAATCAAGGCTCCTGGGTCAGCCATGCTTTGTTCATCCCAGCAGGTTCTACCACAAGTGAAGATGAATCAAGGCTCCTGGGTTGCCATGCTTCTTTCATCCCAGCAGGTTCTACCACAAGTGAAGATGAATCAAGGCTCCTGGGTTGGCCATGCTACTTTCATCTCAGCAGGTTCTACCACAAGTGAAGATGAATCAAGGCTCCTGGGTCAGCCATGCTTTGTTCATCCCAGCAGGTTCTACCACAAGTGAAGATGAATCAAGGCTCCTGGGTTGCCATGCTTCTTTCATCCCAGCAGGTTCTACCACAAGTGAAGATGAATCAAGGCTCCTGGGTTGGCCATGCTCCTTTCATCTCAGCAGGTTCTACCACAAGTGAAGATGAATCAAGGCTCCAGGGTTGGCCATGCTTCTTTCATCCCAGCAGGTTCTACCACAAGTGAAGATGAATCAAGGCTCCTGGGGTGGCCATGCTTCTTTCATCCCAGCAGGTTGAACCACAAGTGAAGCTGAATCAAGGCTCCTGGGTTGGCCATGCTTGTTTCATCCCAGCAGGTTCTACCACAAGTGAAGATAAACCAAGGCTCCTGGGGTGGCCATGCTTGTTTCATCACAGCAGGTTCTACCACAAGTGAAGATGAACCAAGGCTCCTGGGGTGGCCATGCTTCTTTCATCTCAGCAGGTTCTACCTCAAGTGAAGATGAATCAAGGCTCCTGGGTTGGCCATGCTCCTTTCATCACAGCAGGTTCTACCATAAGGAAAGATGAATCAAGGCTCCTGGGTTGGCCATGCTTCTTTCATCACAGCAGGTTCTACCACAAGTGAAGATGAATCAAGGCTCCCGGGTTGGCCATGCTCCTTTCATCACAGCAGGTTCTACCATAAGGAAAGATGAATCAAGGCTCCTGGGTTGGCCGTGCTCCTTTCATCCCAGCAGGATCTACCACAAGTGAAGATGAATCAAGGCTCCTGGGTTGGCCATGCTTTGTTCATCCCAGCAGGTTCTACCACAAGTGAAGATGAATCAAGGCTCCTGGGTCGGCCATGCTTTGTTCTTCCCAGCAGGTTCTACCATAAGTGACGATGAATCAAGGCTCCTGGGTTGGCCATGCTTCTGCAGGTTCTACCACAAGTAAAGATGAATAAAGGCTCCTGGGTCGGCCATGCTCCTTTCATCCCAGCAGGTTCTACCATAGGTGAAGATGAATCAAGGCTCCTGGGTTGGCCATGCTTCTTTCATCCCAGCAGGTTCTACCACAAGTGAAGATGAATCAAGGCTCCCGGGTTGGCCATGCTCCTTTCATCACAGCAGGTTCTACCATAAGGAAAGATGAATCAAGGCTCCTGGGTTGGCCGTGCTCCTTTCATCCCAGCAGGTTCTACCACAAGTGAAGATGAATCAAGGCTCCTGGGTTGGTCATGCTCCTTTCATCACAGCAGGTTCTACCACAAGTGAAGATGAATCAAGGCTCCTGGGTTGGCCATGCTTTGTTCTTCCCAGCAGGTTCTACCATAAGTGACGATGAATCAAGGCTCCTGGGTTTGCCATGCTTCTTTCATCTCAGCAGGTTCTACCACAAGTGAAGATGAATCAAGGCTCCTGGGTCGGCCATGCTTCTTTCATCCCAGCAGGTTCTACCACAAGTAAAGATGAATCAAGGCTCCTGGGTCAGCCATAATTCTTTCATCCCAGCAGGTTCTACCACAAGTGAAGATGAATCAAGGCTCCTGGGTCAGCCATGCTTCTTTCATCCCAGCAGGTTCTACCACAAGTGAAGATGAATCAAGGCTCCTGGGTTGGCCATGCTTCTTTCATCCCAGCAGGTTCTACCACAAGTGAAGATGAATCAAGGCTCCTGGGTCAGCCATGCTTCTTTCATCCCAGCAGGTTCTACCACAAGTGAAGATGAATCAAGGCTCCCGGGTTGGCCATGCTTCTTTCATCCCAGCAGGTTCTACCACAAGTGAAGATGAATCAGGGCTCCTGGGTCGGCCATGCTCCTTTCATCTCAGCAGGTTCTACCACAAGTGAAGATGAATCAAGGCTCCAGGGTTGACCATGCTTCTTTCATCCCAGCAGGTTCTACCACAAGTGAAGATGAATCAAGGCTCCTGGGTTGACCATGCTTCTTTCATCCCAGCAGGATTTACCACAGGTGAAGATGAATCAAGGCTCCTGGGTTGGCCATGCTTCTTTCATCCCAGCAGGTTCTACCACAAGTAAAGATGAATCAAGGCTCCTGGGTCGGCCATGCTTCTTTCATCCCAGCAGGATTTACCACAGGTGAAGATGAATCAAGGCTCCTGGGTTGGCCATGCTTCTTTCATCCCAGCAGGTTCTACCACAAGTAAAGATGAATCAAGGTTCCTGGGTTGGCCATGCTTCTTTCATCCCAGCAGGTTCTACCACAAGTGAAGATGAATCAAGGCTCCTGGGTCAGCCATGCTTCTTTCATCCCAGCAGGTTCTACCACAAGTGAAAATGAATCAAGGCTCCCGGGTTGGCCATGCTTCTTTCATCCCAGCAGGTTCTACCACAAGTGAAGATGAATCAGGGCTCCTGGGTCGGCCATGCTCCTTTCATCTCAGCAGGTTCTACCACAAGTGAAGATGAATCAAGGCTCCAGGGTTGACCATGCTTCTTTCATCCCAGCAGGTTCTACCACAAGTGAAGATGAATCAAGGCTCCTGGGTCTGCCATGCTTCTTTCATCCCAGCAGGTTCTACCACAAGTGACGATGAATCAAGGCTCCTGGGTTGACCATGCTTCTTTCATCCCAGCAGGTTCTACCACAAGTGAAGATGAATCAAGGCTCCTGGGTCGGCCATGCTTCTTTCATCCCAGCAGGATTTACCACAGGTGAAGATGAATCAAGGCTCCTGGGTTGGCCATGCTTCTTTCATCCCAGCAGGTTCTACCACAAGTAAAGATGAATCAAGGCTCCTGGGTTGGCCATGCTTCTTTCATCCCAGCAGGTTCTACCACAAGTGAAGATGAATCAAGGCTCCTGGGTCTGCCATGCTTCTTTCATCCCAGCAGGTTCTACCACAAGTGAAGATGAATCAAGGCTCCTGGGTTGACCATGCTTCTTTCATCCCAGCAGGTTCTACCACAAGTGAAGATGAATCAAGGCTCCAGGGTTGACCATGCTTCTTTCATCCCAGCAGGTTCTACCACAAGTGAAGATGAATCAAGGCTCCAGGGTTGACCATGCTTCTTTCATCCCAGCAGGTTCTACCACAAGTGAAGATGAATCAAGGCTCCAGGGTTGACCATGCTTCTTTCATCCCAGCAGGTTCTACCACAAGAGAAGATGAATCAAGGCTCCTGGGTTGACCATGCTTCTTTCATCCCAGCAGGATTTACCACAAGTGAAGACGAATCAAGGCTCCTGGGTTGGCCATGCTTCTTTCATCCCAGCAGGTTCTACCACAAGTAAAGATGAATCAAGGCTCCTGGGTTGGCCATGCTTCTTTCATCCCAGCAGGTTCTACCACAAGTGAAGATGAATCAAGGCTCCCGGGTTAGCCATGCTTCTTTCATCCCAGCAGGTTCTACCACAAGTGAAGATGAATCAAGGCTCCTGGGTCTGCCATGCTTCTTTCATCCCAGCAGGTTCTACCACAAGTGAAGATGAATCAAGGCTCCTGGGTTGGCCATGCTTCTTTCATCCCAGCAGGTTCTACCACAAGTGAAGATGAATCAAGGCTCCTGGGTTCCAGCTCTCTGTTGCTTTTGTCATATGGTGTATGAAACATGATCTCTTTAGGAATCCTTGCTGGGGTGGTTGGGGCTTTAAGGAATGGGCTGGAGAGTGACCAAGTTCCAATAAAGATGTCCGATTTTGTGAAATGTGGAGGGAAATCTCAGAAATCGTATGCTCTTCTAAAGAGGCTCCACGTATTAGACCTTCATTCATCAGGGCGCCAAAGGTCCTACTACGCACAGTCATAAGGTTCGTATGGCTCTTCGATAAGCTTGCCCGATGGACCATGGCAAGGGAAGAGATGTGTTCCTCAGTGTTCGTGAACTGCACTTGGATGCGAGGCTTGAGGACCAGAATGGTATGTCTGATAGGTTCATGTACTGTGGCTTGCGAGGACCAGAATGTTGCGTTTGATGTGTTCATTTACTGTTCCTCTGTGGCTCGCGAGGACCAGAAAACTACATCTGATAGGTTCATGTACAGTGCCTCTATGGCTCATACATTTATGAACAGCAAGACGAAAGATACTGCAATTTTTACACCTCATACTATTACCATGCCACAAAACATGCAGTGCATTCATGATCATGAACATGTCATTAGCTGCATCTTTACCTATCAATCAATGGATGCTCTTTCCATTCCTCTTTGATCTAAAGTGATTACGTTAATGATAATACCCAATAAAGACCTCGCCTAGCCCTGCAGAGGAGAACCCTTTCACGGGGACAACTGCAGCAGGACCCACGGTCCGGTGTCCACCGCCAGGAGCATCGGTCCAGATCCCCTGATGAAGCCGCCATTTATCATCTACCCCAAGGAGCCTTGGTCCATGGTCCCCTGTCATGGAGCCGTGGCCCACTACCCACCACTGAGGAACACTGGTGCATTGTCCCCTGCCCTGCCATGCCATCTGTGGTTCATGCCAAGGAGTCATGGCCCCTTCCATGAAGCCATGGTTTACTGTTGTATTGTATAGTAATTGCATTTGTATAGCGCTTACTACCCCTGATGAGGTGTTGAAGGACTTTTTCGGTGAGTAGCACGCTATTCCAGAACCCATAAAGGATTATTGGTGAATTAGTATAGTTAAAATATGAAGTAATTTGAGTGGTGAATATATTAGTCAGTTATTTGGATTGAGAACGATAGTGAAGGGATGGAAGAGGGAAAAAAGGTTTGCATTTATATAGCGCCTGCTACCGCATTGTTTGAAAGATAACCAGTTCAGTTAACAAAAATTACATCTAGGATGGGTCCAGCGATGTGTGTGCGTTTGTGGACGATCTAATGCAGGTTCAGTGCGTCTAGGCCAGTGGGTATTGTTTTCTGATGGGGCATATTGGGTTTGTCAAACCAAATGTCGAGGCCACCCAGAACGCATAGGTTGGAGTGTAGTGTTATCAGGTTTGAAACAATGTCTAGAAGTGTGTCTGGGAATGTCTCCTTACTAGGTGGAGGTCTGTACAGGAGCAGGAAGTTACAGGAGGAAGACAGTAGGATTGCACCTGGTAAGAAATGGGCTTCACAATTTCTTATGCAGACATTGTCAACTTTGGTGATCTGTAATGTTTTGCCTGAACACAACAGCTAGGCCACCTCCTTTTTTGCCTACACGATTTTGGGAGATCAGACTCCCCACAAAACTGCCCCGTCCCTGGTTATAGTTCAGACATACTGACCCTTTTCTGACTCTATATGTGTAAAAGAAAGAAAACGCCTTTCTCTCACTGTCCGGACTTCTCTTTTCTTTTTCAGGGACTCGTTTACCTCCTCAGCTGCTTCTCTACCCTCAATCGTTCTCCTTCCACTACATGTGTAAATTAAAGTCACTCCCACATTCCTGTGAAGGCCCACACTGCACATCTGTGGCCTTCACTCAAAAAAGTACAATGAATGAGGCGCTGCATAGCAAGGGAGCTCCCAGATGTTAGGAGGTCTATATGTGAGGGGAGGATGTATGACATTACAACGCATGCTTTTACCACGCATGCCTTTACAACGCGGTATTTACAACGCATGCCTTTACAACGCATAGCGCTTTGGGGTGCTGGATAGGTAATAGTTTAATTTACTATTCCAACTCCAGTCCCCGTGGATAGTAGGGAAGGTGTTGGATAGTAAATTAAATCTATTCCCTATCCTAGAGCGCCCCCCAGCGCAATGCGTTGTAATGGTTTGTGTTGTAAATACTGCGTTGTAAAGGCACTGCGTTGTAAAAGTTGTGTTGTAAAGGTTGTACACCGTGAGGGATGAGGGTTTTCTGAAATCAATGGGTGCTACAGGCCAAAACTTAGATACATTGCTCGAGCTTTGCCTGGGCCTCAGTACCACTGGATGCAATGTGGGCTTTTGAGGTACACTACAAGAGCTATGCCAGTGTTTCAGTGCTAGAGCAGCAGTGGTACTGATGCGGAGCATGACAACAGTGCATTTACAGAGCTATGTGCAAAGTTGAGGTGCATTTACCGACTTGTATACAGGGTGTGAAGCAGAGGAGCATTGGAAGTGCTCTGTTTAGTGTGTCAAGCACATGTGTGTTTAAAGAGCAGTGTGTGTTTGAAGTTATCGGTTTAAACTAGGCACTAACCCTTCCTGAAATTAATTCTTGGTCCCTAAAGCATAGAGATCTTTCCATTGATCGAAGGTCGGGTAGATGTTTTTGGGGCCCTACTACCATGAAGGATGTACAAAACCTCCTTGCCCAAACCTTACTAGAACTCGACCAGTGGGAGGGTATAGAATTTTTACAACTCGAAAACCTTATCAAAAAAGTTATTGGGTTTGCCAAGAAAAAGGGAAACCCTAAAAGACCTCATTTTTCTCCTAGTCTTCTACTTTTCCTGAATAGGGAGATAAATGCACTGATCAGGAAACAATATCTTAATAGATCTGAGGAAAATGAGTGTCAACTAGCATTGTTAAAACGTAGGAGAGTTAGATTGAGACTTAAGTTCAAAAGAGAAAAAGAAGATTCTCTCTGGATTAGTTTGAGAGAGGCTATAACCTTCAATCGATCTAGAGAATTTTGGTCCATAATAAGGAAAGGCTGTGGTTCCATAGTAACTCCCCGTCCTATAGCCATTGTCGAAGAAGTCTGGACAGTATTTGTAACTGCATTATATGCTCCTAATGAAGTACTGGAGGATATAGGTATGTTGGATTTAAATGGTATGCAAAAAATTATACTCCCTACTGAAAAAACAATAGTTTCCGCGATAATGAGTATGCGCTCTACCGGAGCCATGGGTCCAGACGAACTCCCCATGTCAATAATTAAGCAGGATATCGCTACCTGGAGTAGGATTCTTCTCCCTATATTTCAGGCTTGCTTTTTAACAAGAACTGTCCCCGATTCCTGGAGGGGTAGTATATTAATTCCTATATTTAAAAAGGGGGATCGGGAGCTGCCATCTAATTATCGTCTAATAGCTCTATTAGATGCCATAGGAAAAATTTTCGCCAAATGCATATTAATGTTAATTATGGAATGGGCAGAAACTAATAAGATTTTACCAATGGAACAAACTGGTTTCCGTGAAGAGCATGGAACGCTAGATAACCTGACATTATTGCAGGTGATCACTGACAAGTATGTATGTGTCCGTGATGGTGGCTTATATGCCGCATTTATTGATTTCTCCACGGCGTTTGACAAAGTGGACCGCCCATCGCTGTGGAGAAAATTGGCGGCATTGGGTATGCCAGGATACTTACTTGCATTGGTTAGGTCTCTGCATATGAACACATGGTGCAAGGTGCTACAAGGCGGCGAAGGGGGTCTCACTTCATCCATCCCCTCCCAGAATGGCCTTAAACAAGGGTGTATACTGGCGCCCATATTGTTTTCTTTATATATGGCCGACCTCCCAACCTTTATCTCATCTTGTGAGGGAGTGGCACCGAAAATTGGAGGGTCTGCTATATCTATCCTAATGTATGCAGACGATATTCTTGTTTTAGATTTGACCCCGAAGGGTTTATCTAACCGTCTGCTTGCATTGAACGAATTTGCTGTAGCACACCATATGAAAATTAATACATCAAAAAGTAAAATCATGTGTATCTTTGGTAAGAGAAAATGTAGGTCTAGCAACTATAAGTGGTTTATTGGGGGGCAAAAACTCGACGTGGTTAAAACTTATCCCTTTTTAGGCAAAATAATATCAGCGAATCTTAGTGAGATCCCCCATATCGAACATAACTCTCGCAAAGCATTGACCCATGGTATGGGGTTATGTTCGTTATATAACGCCACTGGGAAGAGACATTTCTCACTCTTTTTGGAAGTTTTTAAAGCAAAAGTTCCAGCTACTCTCCTATATGGAATTGAATTAGTGGAGCTGAAATATTGGGGATTCCTTCAAAAAATGGAAGGACGGGTACTTCGGAAAATCACATCGCTTAGTAATGCATGTTCTACTTCTTCATGTAGATTAGAATTCGGACTTCGAAGTTGTTGGACACAGGGACTGGTGGCCCTGGTAAGATGGGTAGCCTGCTTGGCTAGAGGAAAACCTGGTACCCTAAGAGAACTTATTAAAAAGGAGCTACTGGGCAATCTTAATGACTTTTCCTCTCTATTAAAAAATTTTAGGAAAGCAGTAGCCCTGTTAGAGTTGGATGAGAGAACCCTATTTTTACTCACTCCCTCAGAACTTAAAGCTACATTAAAAAGAGCATCGTGGGAGCTATGTTATAGGCTGGATACCCTTGCCCAACCCAGATTATATGACAGGGAACCTCTCCTAAAAACATACACCCCCAAGCTGGCCCAACAATATCTGATCTGGAATATTCCTCATGGAGTTCGTAGGCTATGGTACCTCCTACGACATGATTTGCTTCCTCTTAATTCACTCTTAGCAAAGTGGTATGGGGGTTCCCCAATATGTAACTTTTGTGATGACGCTGTACAAGATCGTAACCACGTCTTGTTTATCTGTCCTGCTTTACGCTCCTTGCGATTTAAGTGGATTAAACCTATTTGTTTACAATTGGGAATTGCAAATGCTAAATTGTTTTTACATGCACTTTACTGCCCTCCAAATGAACTGTTTTGTTGTAGAATTTTTAAATTTTTTAAAGGGTTCTTAAATATTTATTGATGTTGCTGGGATGTTGCCGAGGTTCACTTTAAGAGCTGATAACTGTAGTGTTTTTGTTTTTTCGTTTCTTATGTAGTATGTTTACATATTTTTTTTTTGTTCCTATTGTATAATGGTGTGTTTAATTTTATGTGGCACTCATTGAGAGCCAAAACATAATAAAAAACTTTGACTTGACTTGACTTGACTTGAACTAGGCCCTAGGGCTTAAAATAGTGTCCACCCTCCGTGCCCTCATCCAGTTTGGTCCTCTCACCTCCCAATCTATTTTTGCAATCCATTCTGAGCAAATCTCTACTGCGTCTAAAAACAAACCCCATGCACCATCGAGGAAGTTGGAACATGGTTCCCTGCCATTGCATGACTTATGCATGATCCATACCAAGGAACCTTGCCACACTTTTCCTGCATGGTAGCCACCGGCTATGGTCCACAGCAAGGAGTCGCATCCACAAATCCCTGCATTGTAGCCACCAGCTGTGGTCCACAGCAAGGAGTCGGATCCACGAATCCTTGCATTGAAGCCACCAGCTGTAGTCCATAGCAAGGAGTCGGATCCACGAATCCTTGCATTGAAGCCACCAGCTGTGGTCCATAGCAAGGAGTCGGATCCACGAATCCCTGCATTGTAGCCACCAGCTGTGGTCCACAGCAAGGAGTCGGATCCACGAATCCCTGCATTGAAGCCACCGGCTATGGTCCACAGCAAGGAGTCGCATCCACAAATCCTTGCATTGAAGCCACCAGCTGTGGTCCACAGCAAGGAGTCGGATCCACGAATCCCTGCATTGAAGCCACCAGCTGTGGTCCATAGCAAGGAGTCGCATCCACGAATCCTTGCATTGAAGCCACCAGCTGTGGTCCATAACAAGGAGTCGCATCCACGAATCCCTGCATTGAAGCCACCAGCTGTGGTCCATAGCAAGGAGTCGCATCCACGAATCCCTGCATTGAAGCCACCAGCTGTGGTCCATAGCAAGGAGTCGGATCCACGAATCCCTGCATTGAAGCCACCAGCTGTGGTCCACAGCAAGGAGTTGGATCCACGAATCCCTGCATTGAAGCCACCGGCTATGGTCCACAGCAAGGAGTCGCATCCAGGAATCCCTGCATTGAAGCCACCAGCTGTGGTCCATAGCAAGGAGTCGGATCCACGAATCCCTGCATTGAAGCCACCAGCTGTGGTCCACAGCAAGGAGTTGGATCCACGAATCCCTGCATTGAAGCCACCAGCTGTGGTCCACAGCAAAGAGTCGCATCCACGAATCCCTGCATTGAAGCCACCAGCTGTGGTCCATAGCAAGGAGTCGGATCCACGAATCCCTGCATTGAAGCCACCAGCTGTGGTCCATAGCAAGGAGTCGGATCCACGAATCCCTGCATTGAAGCCACCAGCTGTGGTCCACAGCAAGGAGTCGGATCCACGAATCCCTGCATTGAAGCCACCGGCTATGGTCCACAGCAAAGAGTCGCATCCACGAATCCCTGCATTGAAGCCACCAGCTGTGGTCCATAGCAAGGAGTCGCATCCACGAATCCCTGCATTGAAGCCACCAGCTGTGGTCCATAACAAGGAGTCGCATCCACGAATCCCTGCATTGAAGCCACCAGCTGTGGTCCATAGCAAGGAGTCGCATCCACGAATCCCTGCATTGAAGCCACCAGCTGTGGTCCATAGCAAGGAGTCGCATCCACGAATCCCTGCATTGAAGCCACCAGCTGTGGTCCATAGCAAGGAGTCGCATCCACGAATCCCTGCATTGAAGCCACCAGCTGTGGTCCATAACAAGGAGTCGGATCCACGAATCCCTGCATTGAAGCCACCAGCTGTGGTCCATTGCAAGGAGTCAGATCCACGAATCCCCGCATTGAAGCCACCAGCTGTGGTCCACAGCAAGGAGTCGGATCCACGAATCCCTGCATTGAAGCCACCAGCTGTGGTCCACAGCAAGGAGTCGGATCCACGAATCCCTGCATTGAAGCCACCAGCTGTGGTCCATAGCAATGAGTCAGATCCACGAATCCCTGCATTGAAGCCACCAGCTGTGGTCCACAGCAAGGAGTCGGATCCACGAATCCCTGCATTGAAGCCACCGGCTATGGTCCACAGCAAGGAGTCGCATCCACGAATCCTTGCATTGAAGCCACCAGCTGTGGTCCATAGCAAGGAGTCGGATCCACGAATCCCTGCATTGAAGCCACCGGCTATGGTCCACAGCAAGGAGTCGCATCCACGAATCCTTGCATTGAAGCCACCAGCTGTGGTCCATAGCAAGGAGTCGCATCCACGAATCCCTGCATTGAAGCCACCGGCTATGGTCCACAGCAAGGAGTCGCATCCACGAATCCCTGCATTGAAGCCACCAGCTGTGGTCCACAGCAAGGAGTCGCATCCACGAATCCCTGCATTGAAGCCACCAGCTGTGGTCCACAGCAAGGAGTCGCATCCACGAATCCCTGCATTGAAGCCACCAGCTGTGGTCCACAGCAAGGAGTCGCATCCACGAGTCCCTGCATTGAAGCCACCAGCTGTGGTCCACAGCAAGGAGTCGCATCCACGAATCCCTGCATTGAAGCCACCAGCTGTGGTCCACAGCAAGGAGTCGCATCCACGAATCCCTGCATTGAAGCCACCGGCTATGGTCCACAGCAAGGAGTCGCATCCACGAATCCCTGCATTGAAGCCACCAGCTGTGGTCCACAGCAAGGAGTCGCATCCACGAATCCCTGCATTGAAGCCACCAGCTGTGGTCCACAGCAAGGAGTCGCATCCACGAATCCCTGCATTGAAGCCACCAGCTGTGGTCCACAGCAAAGAGTCGCATCCACGAATCCCTGCATTGAAGCCACCAGCTGTGGTCCACAGCAAGGAGTCGCATCCACGAATCCCTGCATTGAAGCCACCGGCTATGGTCCACAGCAAGGAGTCGCATCCACGAATCCCTGCATTGAAGCCACCAGCTGTGGTCCACAGCAAGGAGTCGCATCCACGAATCCCTGCATTGAAGCCACCAGCTGTGGTCCACAGCAAGGAGTCGCATCCACGAATCCCTGCATTGAAGCCACCAGCTGTGGTCCACAGCAAGGAGTCGCATCCACGAATCCCTGCATTGAAGCCACCGGCTATGGTCCACAGCAAGGAGTCGGAGCCACGAATCCCTGCATTGAAGCCACCAGCTGTGGTCCATAGCAAGGAGTCGGATCCACGAATCCCTGCATTGAAGCCACCGGCTATGGTCCACAGCAAAGAGTCGCATCCACGAATCCCTGCATTGAAGCCACCAGCTGTGGTCCATAGCAAGGAGTCGGATCCACGAATCCCTGCATTGAAGCCACCAGCTGTGTCCCCATAGCAAGGAGTCGCATCCACGAATCCCTGCATTGAAGCCACCAGCTGTGGTCCACAGCAAAGAGTCGCATCCACGAATCCTTGCATTGAAGCCACCAGCTGTGGTCCATAGCAAGGAGTTGGATCAACGAATCCCTGCATTGAAGCCACCAGCTGTGGTCCACAGCAAGGAGTCGCATCCACGAATCCTTGCATTGAAGCCACCAGCTGTGGTCCACAGCAAGGAGCCGCATCCACGAATCCCTGCATTGAAGCCACCAGCTGTGGTCCACAGCAAGGAGTTGGATCCACGAATTCCTGCATTGTAGTCACCAGCTGTGGTCCACGTCAAGGAGCCATGGTTGACACTCCATGCTGTTAGTTTGCAGAACCCTCCTTTAGAAACCATCTACAGTCCACAGTCATGACATCGCATACAGTTAACACTTTCACTCTCCCCAATCTATGAGCGAAAGAGTGGAATTTACTCACCAGTCTCAAATCAGATAACTAATTTTACGTGTAAATTGTACATAAGAGTCAATTTCCACCATTGAAGGATCTTTAAAATAATGTACTGAGCACAGCTGGTCACTGTATCCAGAGTGGGGACTCTAGTCCGGTCGGAGCCTGTGTTGATGTAGTGTCCAGTCAGGCTGTGGATGGTGGCAGAGGGTGGTCTGTATTCAGTATGCACAGTAGGTGCAGGCAGTCGGTGGCTGGCACTGAAGAGAAAGGCGTCCAGCGCTGGTGGTCCATGGAAGTTAACCTGTATTCTGTTGCATAACAACAAAAAATAAACTTGGTATTCCTTTAAGTCTGATGGGCCAAAAAGAAGAGAGTTGATGCTCAGCCACTCAGAAGCAAGTTTACAATTCGTAAAAGTGGAGAGGAAGTGGCCAAATGCATGATGGAAAAATAAACAGATAATGCAGGGAAGGTTTGAGCTAATGTCAGTCCCTGGCTAGTATTTGGGCCTCATTCGAGGCCATGTTTATTGGGTTCACTAACAGGTCGAACCAGATAATCTGGCAATGTCAGATCCCCTTTACTATAGTACAGTGGGCTTGTTTGGGACAGAGCTTTGTGGATGTCTGGGCCGATGTTGTGAAATTCTCACTATAACGATTATCTGGAGGGGGCTTGCATTTTTACACTTCTTACATGGTTAAGGGCAAGGGGGTGAGCGAGCACACTGCTTCTCTCCCCAGCACAGTTCTCCCCATTGCATCCTGGTAAATGCAGTACGCTTACTTTCAAAGTTGCTGTAATTCTTCACCAAAGTTGGTACAAGTAGTGCTGTTATCTCTAGACACGTGTTTCTGGGTTTAGCCCGTCATCAGTAGAGAGAAAAAGTAATGTTGAGCAAAGAAAAGTCGTCAGGGGTTGCTGAAATGGTGCCCAAGTCTTCACAGGTCACAATACCTCTCAACAGGCACACAGGTGCATTCCAGGAGAGCTCGTCAGCTCGTTGGTTCAAGGGAGCCTTTCAAACATATGTGCATAATTCTGTGGCGTGGTCTGCGCAGAGATGTGCTCTGAGGGGGTTGCATGGTGAAGATGTGTTACTGGCTAGAACAGACTGCTGTGGCGTGCTTTGGGCAGTGCAGAGAGGTGCACTGAGGGCTTTAGTAGCTGGAAATGGCTGATGTTTCATGGTCGGCACATCACAAAGATGTGCATTGAGGGGGGGGGGTGCATGGTGAAGAGATGGTATTGGCTGGAGCAGACTGCCGTGGTAAAACATAGTGCAACAAAATTGATTAACATAGCGTGGAAGCAGACTTTTCACGATGGATCTTAAACAATACGCCGGGCTGAGGGGGAGTGTGTCAGAGTCCTTCACCCCCAGCACCCACCTCGAAGAGTCCCTAGCAGCACAGATGAGATATTTTTGTTTTAAAGAGTGACAGATTTAAATGCCCTGTGCTACTAAAGGACCTAGAAGGTAGGGGGCGAGTTACAAGTAGGGCAACAGGCAGGAAGCGTGACCGACCACATGCGACACAGTGTGCTCGCTCCGTCTGGCCCGGGCTCCTTTCATGGAGACAGGCCGCTGGGTACACTGGGCCTCATTTACGAGAAGTGGCGTGTCGCTGCGTAGAAGCAGCGACGCACCACTACTCAGTGCGCACTCCTTGCAACACCAATGCTGCGTCATATTTACAATATGCATCATGTAACAAGGAAGAGCAGATACGTCAGTATTACTGACGTATCTGTCAGCACAGAAAGTGGCGCATTGCTGGAGTTGTGTCGGAAGCCTGACGCAACTCCAGCAATGTTCCTTTAACATGGGGGCAAGCTCTATGTGAAAGGGCCTGCGTCAGCCTTACGCCTGCCATGAGGCAGGTGTAAGGTTTTGAAACATTGGCGTCCTAGAAGTCCTACGACCCTTTCTTGCGGGGGTACGCCCATCCTTCATACATTATACCTGGTGCAGGTAGATGCATCACTTCGTAAATATGGCGCAACATGGCGCATTTTTTACGCCACTGGTGCATCACAAAAAAGTGACGCACCAGTGGTGCAAATGTGACGCAGGGGATCATAAATAAGCCCCACTGTCCTTATGCTCAGCATGCCAAGACCCTGCCCATGGAGGGAACACCCCTCCCTTGCCCCAGGTGCACGAACGGCATATCTCTAAGTTTAGCTTCCGGTGTCCACATTTACCTTCTTCGGTAGATGCCGGAATAATGAACACACCACAGTGTGCCAGAGACAAGGTATGCCATAGGCAGGAACTGATGAGCTCTGTGCCAATTATTGGGGCAGCACAAGACATGGTAGCCCAATGCCACGAGTTAACTAGAATGCATCTGGATTATGGCCCAACACAGAGTATCACTGGCATCACCAGTGCCCCGAGAAGAGCCTAGTGACCCTACATACAGGCACGTCTCACCATCACACGTGCACCCTGACCATGAAGAGTGGCGAACTACTGGAGATCTGCACACACATACGTGTTTCGGACAGCACTCCATGGTCCTGGGAGTCTGGCGTTGCATTCTACATCCTAAAGCGTGAATAAGGTATGACGCCAGGGATTTCCGCCGCTCTACGACAGACGAGGGGGTTCTGACTTGTCGGTACTGACTGTGTTGGCACCACACACTGGCATCAAAAGATGCATCACCCGGAGCCACGCCTGCCGTGTGCCCAATGATGCTAAAGGGCTCGCCACTGACAGACACATTCAGATCACTGTTGTTTTCTTACCTAAAGCCTAAGAGGTGGCGATGTGGTGATGAGAATGAAGATGGTTGAATGTGTAAGTGAGACAGGATAGTGTGCGTGGAGCATGGGATTATGGGTTCAAGGAGGAGCCGCCTTGTGGTAGTATGGGCTTCTGAGAAGAGAATGCAAGGGGTTAGAAGGATGCAAAGGAAAGTGAATTGGAGTGATGATGGAGAAGGGAGACAGGGAAAAGTGATTGTGAGAATGCTTTTTGAAGTGAGATGGAAGAATGAACTTAATTTTAAATGGCCAGGTTGTGTGTTTTGATACATGTATGTGTGTGTGCATGTAACTAGACAGAATGATGATGATGGTAGTGTAGCTTTTGACGCCTCCACCATCTGGTGCTGCAGCCCCTTCCTGTCAAGACCCGTGCCAACGACAGGGACCGAGGGCGCTGACCTCACTGCCTTCATCATCAAGCAGTGGATGTATGACATTGCAACGCATGCTTTTACATCGCATGCTTTTACAACGCTGTTTTTACAACGCATACCATTACAACGCATAGTGCTTTTAGGCGCTGGATAGTGAATTGTTTAATTTACTATTCGAACTCCAGTCCCCGTGGATAGTAGGGAAGGTGTTGGATAGAACATTAAACACATTCCCTATCCTAGAGCGCCCCCAGCGCAATTCGTTGTAATGGTTTGCGTTGTAAAAGTTGTGTCGTGAAGGCACTGCGTGGTAAAAGTTGCGTTGTAAAGGTTGTTTCCCTCATGCAGTTCCTGCAGATCTGGCTGAAAGATGTCCCTGGAGCATCCATCCCAGCGCACCCACTTTCATCACACAATGTTTATTGCTCAAGTGCTGCAACTTCTGATGCAATAAACAAGGCGCAGGAGATGGATCCATTTTAAATCTTCCTTGCAATTCATCGAGACAACATCGACTGACACCCCCACAGGGACCGCCAAGAAATGACTGTGGGTACCAAGTGATATCTGTGCCACCGCCTGCGAAGTTCATGAGAAATTAGGTCTACGAAACTGAGACTTTGAATGTTTTCCAGAGTGACAGGGCACCTCAGATGCCAACCTGCCTGGAGGGCAAAGGACTGTGTTGAAAGGAAAGTGGAATATGATGCAGGTCACATGTATGATGTCATCATGCGCACACCCGCTCCAACAGCGCCCAGTAGAGCATAACTTGCAGAGTAATAGGGTCCATCACATTTTACCATCTTCAGCTGTGAAGTAAATACGCCTGCATGAAATTCAATTATCCGTCATATATCCTGAGCCCTGTACTTTTATATTTGCATCGGGCCGAGGAGCAGCCATAGGCACCGTGGAGGTTAGTGTTGCTGTTTATCCATCCTGCAGAGAGGCCCTGCGGTCATGAGCAGGTGTGAGCGGGAGGCGACCCTTGAGACCGGCGAGAGGGCTGTCAGATGGGTCTGGCCGCGCAGCAGGTGTCCGCGGCTGCGCTTTCTGTGCATTATTTGGCAGCCGGGGGCCCGGTGATGATCAGAGGGAGGTGCCAGCTGTGGTCTTGTCCGCTGGATGCTGCAGAAGGCCTGAAGAATGAAGAGGGTGCCGGCGTGAGAGGTCCCTGAGCCGGTAAGATTGCGCTGTTTTCCCCAAGGCCCGGTGGCTTCCGAGACCGGGTCCCGGCTGGGGGAGCGCTTTTCGGCGGCGTGGAATTCCCCCCTTCATCCTTTGATGATTATACTTGGCTGCCTGGAGGAGCTGAGTCAGTACCTGATACTCCGAGGCGGCGCAGTGCCCGCGAACACTGGTTGAGACAGGCCCTTGGCGGGCCCCCATCTCTGTGGTGTGATTGTTTTGGGACCCCCCTTTGGCCGCGTAATGCACCGGCGGATTCCCGTAACTTCCTGAAGAAGGCCCCCCAGTAGGGGGTCGTATGGAGCTGTTGGAACCCTGCCTTAGAGGCCCCTTAACATCTTGTGTTTATTGGATGGCTCTGGTTGTGCGCAGGATCTGCTCTGGGCTTCCTACCTAAAGAGGCAGTGGCTGTACTTGCGGGGCCCCGCAGGCCTTTGGTAGGCTACTCAGTGACTCTTTCCACATAAACCACAGGGTCCTGAGAAGTGGCATTCCCGGCTGCGGAGCCCCGGAGTACTTCTGCTGGGGTGGCTACTGGACTGGGGGTCCGGCGAGTCCGGTCCCTATAAGGGGCCCACTTGGCTGACCTCCTCTGGCTGCAAAAGCGGCCAGGCTAGGCCTGGTGCGGCTTTCCATCAGGGAGGCCGGATTCTGTGAGGCCCAGCCCGGGTCGCGAGAGGCCCTCGAGGCACAAATCGGCACCATGGGGTCGGAAGTTTCCTTTCTGCATCAAGATCTGCACAAGGAAATAGACCGAATCACCAAAGCCGAAACCCGAGTCTCAATGGTAGAAGACACAGTGTTGTCTCTTCAGAAGAAAGTAAACAAGCTCACAGTCATGACGCAGGAGCAGGCATCACGCGTCGAAGAGCAGAAGGCAGGGCTAGACGAAATAACATTCGCCTAGTTGGCTTCCCAGAGGGATGCAAAGGTACTTTGATGAACAACTTCCTCACAAGATGGCTCAAATCTCTTCTGCCTGAAGACTCACTGTCCTCCTGCTTTGTGGTCGAGAGAGCCCACCAGACCCTGACAAAGAAGCCCTCGCCTGGCGAACGCCTGAGACTGGTGGTCGCTAAACTTCTTAATTACGCAGATCGAGACGCTGTATTACAGTTTGAAAAAAACACACAAGGACCAAATTCTCTTTCATTCGCACCCCATTATGGTATTTCCCGACTACACCGGGTTGGTACAGCAGCAGTGACAATCCTTTGTTGCCGTGAAGCGTAGACTCCGGGAGCTAAATGTTTCCTGCATGCTGCTGTACCCTGCGAGGATGAAAGTGATTTTCAATTCCAAGTCCTACTTTTTTGACTCTCCAGAGGTGGTGTTCTCCTGGGCCGATGAAATGATTCGCCCAACGCCACATTCTCCACCGACCTTGGACTTCAACTCCTCCCAAGGCTCCCACAGAGGCAGACAGAACACAGGTAACTCGAAGTGACGCCGCGGCTAGAGCGAGTGACTCGGGAAGCTGGGGATCACGGTTCGATCCCTGGCACCGGCGGCAGATTAGTCCAGCACCATGTGACTCTGGGCAATAGCTTGCTTAATCTTCCCTATGGCCCCCAGCGCCTAGAGACCCTAACGGGTGATTGTGCGCTTTACAAATGTGGATTATTATTATCTTGTTTCAATGGGAGAGCCCAAAACCAAGACAAGGCGATAGAGTGATCCTGGTCAAAACAGACTTCGAGGCAAGACACTCGCCTCAATGCATATGTATTTATTGTTTGCTGTGTAACTTTGGGGTCCATCGCATTTGCTGATGGCCACAAACGGATTGTCCATACCCCTGGACGCTCAACACTATGTTGTATAATGTTGGGATAGTTGGGCACTGTTGGTGGAGCTCCCTGGGTCTTCCCAGTTGGGGCCCCAGCGTAGTTTCTGCCGCAACAGGTACTCCTTGTTTTTGGAAGTATTGGGGAGAGGGAGGTGGGACGGGTATTTGTTGGTTTTACCCTGTTGGTAAAGTTGTAGACACCAAACACACCATTAGATTGCACATTGACCTGCCAGTAATTGCAGACAAAGACTCTATAGTTGCTAGATGACACACCACACACACAGTTCTCCGTTGGGGGAACTGAACATACTATCATGGAATGTTAGGGGGCGGTCGAATACAATCAAGCATTGACTTACCTCCATTACCAGACTCAGACTTTCATAATTCTACTGGGTAATACATGGGTCAGTTTCCAATACCATAGTCCGACAAAATGGACTACTTACAGACATGTCTTTAGCAACACGCAATTACGATTGTCTAGGAGGGTTTGGCGTAGTTTGCTACCTCTTAAGCCTGTTGTTCTACAGGCCAAACTGTTATGCTATGTTAAAACCAGATACTCTGTGTCTTTTGCATAATTTGTCATGCTTTATCAGGCTCCGCCCACTCTGTACCTTTCAAAACGAATACAATTTGTTGTTGAAAAAAAGAAATTAGTACCAGAAGGTGGAGGACTTAGTAGCAGCAAGTCTAAGGGTGCTACACACCATATCCGCACTGTAGTGGATGGGGGGGCACATGAGACGACACCCTAGTTTGCAAAGTTACTGGGAAGAACCTCTATGCACAGTGCACACTGTACGAAACCTTCACCACATGCAGGGGAGGAAGAAGAAGGGATAGACATGGAGGAATGGAGATAGGAAATGTAGGATGCATCATTGATTATCAGAAGACGGAGTGTGGGATCTATTTTCCTTGCTCGTCCTTTTAGGTGCCACTTGGTCAATATATGATATTCAATGATGACAAGGCCGGTAGAACATGCAAAGCAAATGGCTGGACCCCGATGAACTAATGTACTCTGCTGAAGTAAATATGTTGTAACCCAGTGTAAGGCTTGCTTAAAGACATCCCCGTGACTTGCAATTGCATGCTACCCCAGCAACAAGACCGCTAGGCACTATTAGCACACCACCTACGGAGGAGACTTACAGCCAGATTCATCAAGCCGAAAACGGCTCGCAAAGGGCCAGATTCTGAGAATCTGGCCCTTTGCGAGCGCAATTTTTGCATTTGGGATTCATCATCCCATATGCAAATATCGCTAATTGTGAAATCGCATATTTGCGAGGAATTGCATTTAAGGAATTTCTATTTGAGATTCCTTAAATGCAATTCAATAACCATTTTCTATTTGCGAAATCGCTATTTCTGGCCGCTATTTACCACGAAGTCAGACTTCGTGGTAAATAGCGAAAACTCAGAAAAAAGCACTTTAGTGCATTTTTCTGAGTGGTATGTTACACACACACATGTCCTTTGGACATGTGTGTGTGCAACATCTGGCTACATTTGCTTTTCAGGGGTGCTACAGGGTGTCCTTTGGACACCCCTGCACCCTTGAAATCGCATCCCTATTTGCGATTAGCAAATTGCTAATCACAAATAAGGAATAACTCCCCATTCATTCCTATGGGCCTTTAGCCTAAAGGCCCATAGGAATGAATGGGGAGTTATTCCTTTATTTGCGATTAGCAATTTGCTAATCGCAAATAAGGAAGATGTAGGAATCGCAATATTTTTTTGCAATTCCTACATGAATCCCGTTTTGCAAGTCTTTAATAGCGATTCCTTATGAATCGCTATTAAAGACTCGCAAAACAGGACTTTGATGAATCTAGCTGTAAGCGTCTATCTGTGATTGGATACTACATTGCTTAAGCTTGGCAAAACCCCTGCTGTCCCCTTCTGGACACATGGGGAGGATGTGAACACCACAACCAGGTAACATGCAGGTGTCACGCAAGCGTAGCTTCTTCTGATTGGCTCTGTATCTAATAATTATGTTACCTGGAATGCTTGCTTCTGGACACGTGATGTATTAGCTCATAGTTACAGAGATATTCTATTGTACTTGTGGTTTCACTGGACATGTACGGATGCCTTTTTTGTTTGCAGGAATATAAGCAACTTCTGCAATTCGGACGCTTGAGCATAGTGCCTGCTGTCCCTGTGCACACTTCCAAAGCTGCTTTTGCAATTCACCTGTGTCTGTGACTATTTTATTTAGCTTCAACAATACGTTGGAACAGATTGCTGTGGCGTGGTCAGCACAGCGCAGAAATGTGCACTGAGGGGGTTGCATGGTGAAGATGCGTTATTGGCCAGAGCAGGCGCTGTGGCGTGGTCTGCGCAGCACATAAATGTGCACTGAAGGGGCTGCAGGGTGATGATAATGTATTGGCTGGATTCTCCCATTTCCAATGATACTTCTCCCGGCTGTTTCTATGCTGCGGGCTGAGATTGACATAAGCACTGAAGCAGTGAAACTGAAACGAGACGATCTGCTCGTTTCAGTTTCACTTTCAATGTAATTACGTCAGGCGTCATGCACGCAATCCCATTACATTGGAAAAAAATGCCTCGGGAGGTTGGGGAATCCTCTTGAGGCTTGAAAAATAAACAAGCATTTACAATGCAACGGTTTCGCCTTTTAAAAAGTTAGAGCTATTGGCATTGTAAATGACAACATTTTTATTTATGTGTTGGTTTTGAAAACAGATAAACAAATGGCATTGTCATTTACATTGCCAATAGCTTAATCTCTCGCAAATGTGAGACCTATTTTACCCTACTGGACGAGCTCAGCAGACAGCAATTACTACCACACACACACCCCCAGAGCCACAGACACCCAGAGCCACACACACACAGCCAGCCACACACACTCAGAGCCACACACACACACACACACACACCCAGAGCCAAACACACACACGCACCCAGAGCCACACACACACCCACACACAAAGCAACACACACACACCCAGAGCCACACACACACACCCAGAGCCACACACACACACACACACACACCCAGAGCCACACACACACACACACACACCCAGAGCCACGCACACACACACACACGCCCAGAGTCCCCCCCCACACACACACACAGAGCCACACACACACACACCCATAGCCACACACACACACCCAGAGCCACACAAATACCCAGAGCCACAGACACCCAGAGCCACACACACCGAGGGCAAACACACACCCAGAGCCACACACACCCGGAGCTACACAGCCCCAGAGCCACACACACACACACGCATACCCAGAGCCACACACACACCCAGAGCCACACACACACGCACACCCAGAGCCACACACACACACACACACACACACACAGTGCCACACACACCCACCCAGAGCCACACACACCCACCCAGAGCCACACACACACACTCAGGAGAGCAAGCACAGCGAGGGGGCAGGGAAGCAAGCACAGCGAGGGGGCAGGGAAGCAAGCACAGCGAGGGGGCAGGGAAGCAAGCACAGCGAGGGGAGCAAGCACAGCCAGGGGGCAGGGATGCAAGCACAGCCAGGGGGCAGGGAAGGAAGCACAGCCAGGGGGCAGGGAAGCAAGCACAGGCAGGTTGCAAGGGAGCAAGCACAGCCAGGGGCAGGGGAACCAGGGGGCGGGGGAGCAAGCACAGCCAGGAGGCAGGGAAGCAAGCACAGCCAGGGGGCAGGGAAGCAAGCACACTAGTCACTAGTAGGTTTCAAAAAAGATCCTGGGCTGCACAATTTTGAGATCAAGTATTTGTGCAACATCTGGCCGGAGATCCCTACTGGAATACTGGGAGAGGTCATGAACCCTCTGCCTACTCAGAAACGCAGATAAGGAGCAAGATTAAACTTTCAAGCAGGATGAAACAGAAAGCATGATGATCAACGCATAACCAGTGCTGCTGCCACAGCCAGAGTTAAAAAAACGTAAAGAATGTCGCTACGACGCTTGGTCAGAAAACTGACACCTACTGCAAGTCTGCAACTTTGGATCAACTGGCCTGCAGTGCCAGGGTCTCTCGTGAGCAAAAAGTATACCGGGCTCCTGTTATTTAATAATTAAATCGCGCACCGGGTGGAGAAGAGCTGCGGCAGAGGGAAGGGGGGGAGGGGGAGTGAGGCAAAGCGAGAGCGGGACGGACAAGAGACGGAGAAGAGCTGCGGGGAGGAGAGCTGAGGGCAGAGGGAAGGGGGGCCACGCACGACAACAAACCGAGACCACAGGACACCCAGATGACAAAAACAAGCCACGGACGACGATACACAGAGACAACGGTACACTCAGAGGACGGTACACGGAGACGACAGGAAACGAGATAGACATACAAAGTCAATACATTAAAAAAAGTAGTACAAAATGCCGCCTACCTGCTAGCAAATCAAGGAAAGTGAAATCGCGCAACCCACCCCTGCAAAGCACACGTTGGAAATGACAAAAACATGCGGAGACAAAAAAGAAAAAAAACACCCACCGCCGCATGACGTACAAAAAGAGGCAGAGAGCGAAAAAATCACCGGAACGGCCACAAATCTGCTCCCACAACGACTGACGCATCTCTCTTCCAATGGCTAGCCTCCATTTATGGAGCTAGCCAACGGAAGAGACAGGCGGGACAAAGCCCCGTACTGCTTAACAAAAGATTTTGCCTCCGCGAACACTGCTGCGCAGTGGACGCCAGGCAAAACCTAAAAAGTAATCCTTCTGCTGTTAACAGCAGAGGGATTACGTGGTGGTGTGCCGAGTATCTAACGGTCACGTCCTCAGCATACCAGAGCCACAGCCGACGACGTAATCATTACCTCCTCAGCACGGAACGGGTTAAGTGTCAATCCAGCATTTAGTGCTACATTTTAGCAAAAATTGAATACTCAAATCCATTTTGAACACGAGGATGCATTTCAAGCTAAAAGAAATAGCACTGCAACACGTTTTTCCTGTTTTCCAATGCAATGGTTATGCCATTAATGTAGCATAATTGTGTGAATTTACATCATTTTGGGGTTTTCGCAAAACAAGCTTAATGCTAAATTTTCAAAATTGTGTGAATTAAGCTGGTGTAATTTAAATTTCGCCCAGGTCTAGTTATAATCCAGATTTTGGAGACTCTTAAATGGATAAATATTCTACTGACACATGTTTCACTCTAGCTGTATAAGACTTTGACATTTTCCAAGGAGTACTTGTACTGTAATGGTTTATTTTAGGGAAGATTTTTTGGAATACCGAAAGACCTCACACAGATTACGTACACACAGTATCGACCACAAATAGTTTCTTTTACACGGGCATTCAAACCTTTATTACTGTAAAACGAAATTCCATCCTCATAAATGTCAATAGAATTCCAAATAAAACATAAATGTAGGAGAGGGTGTAATGGGCGCTATTTGCAGTAGCAAAATTAGGCAAAATTACTGCAAAATTTCACAGAATTACTTGGAAATACACTAGGAGCATAACCCAGAATACTGCTATGTAAAATGTATCCTCGAGTACAAAATAGGTCAGAAGATGTATTTTAAGCTAAGAACATAGCACTATATACACCAGGACACGACCAACAGTAGCCACTTGCACGCACTACGTTGGTTGTTCCGGTGCTCCTTGTGAGAAGTTGGCCTGATATGTGATGTCCACTATTCTAGTGGGCACCCTGTATCAGTCCAAACAACCCTTATGATGATGGTCGTAAAGTCAACCTTATAGACCAGCTAGCCTAGTGGTAGCATGGACAAAGCAGTCTTAGGCTAAACTCAAGAGGGCATGTGAAGCCAGCTGTTTTACCATATGCAATCCCTTTAATACCAAATGAAAGAACACCACACAGGATATATATAAAATATATATGTATTTATTACTAACACAATCCTCTGAACTTTTTATGAGGACAGAGGCACAAGCGCATAACAAGATACTCAATTATAATACAATAAGTTGCACAAAATACAGTAGAGCCCTACGGGCACGTAAAAACATATACTAAAATAGTGGTATAAGAACCATGGAGAACAAAGGATAGGCCTAAGGCCTGGAGAATCGCTGGGGCTACGCTGTACTACCAAAGGATAGGGAACAGGAGGCCCACGGGATGCGTGTGCAGTGTCTTTACACGCACGCGAGTTACCATAGAGGTAGAATGGGAACGAAAGGAATGCAAACTAGTTCTTTTAGGTCACTTCCAACTGGACTAGGGAAAAGCTACTCAAAACTTATACTCTAGGATAGTCAATACCCACTGGAGCACTGAAGCACTTGCGTTACCTCACCCCAGGAAGCGGGTGCATAGGTGTCAAAGTGTGTCGGGTTTCGTCGCTGATTCCTATGGAGCCTCGGAGAAAGATGCTGCAGGCGACCAGGAGGGAAGTGTCCGGTTGGATCCAAGGGTGGATCGAGGATTAAGAGTACCTGAAAGCAGAGGGGACAGAGTCTGGGTCACTAGCCAGTGACCAGGATGGAACCAGGAAGGAACCAGGCGATGTCGGGAAGCAATCAGGTGATGTTGTGAAGCTTGTCTCTGCAGCCACGTGGACCAGAAGGTGTCAACGATGACCAAGCCCTGGATACGGACTGTCCCACAAAGGCTCTCACTGTCGGCGGTGTCGGCTTCCGGGTTGGACTCAACAAGCCTTGGCAAAGGCAACCCATGAAGGAATCAAAGATGGCTTCTTGATCAGACCAGCAAGGCCTGATGGGCTTCTCCTTTTCAGGGAAGCAAGGGCCAGTCTGGAGCAACTAGACCAGTGGTGTAGATTCAAGGTTTCATCGTCACAGAGGCCACTAGCCAACGGGCAAGTGACCGGACAGACGCGTCGAGCAGGAAAATGCAGAAGGGCCCCACGCAGAACTCGTGGAGTGTGGAGGGCTGATCTTCGGTGCAGTTGGTGCTCGGTGCTGGGGTTTCTCAATCCCCAATGCACAACTTCGAGGGTGCCTCTGAAGTTGCACGGAAAGCAATTCGCTGGCTTTCCAATATGGCCAGTCCCACGTCTCTTGTCGCCTCCACGGGTCTCAGCTCTGCTGTGACTGTGGATCGGGCTGTTGGAAGTATGGAAGTTTGGGTCTTGTCAGGCTCTGTGCTCGGGCTCCAGCGGGAGCATCGACAAAGCAAACCATTGATCGCTTGATTGTGCCTGCTTGTGCAGGGTGGTCACTCCTTGACCACAAGGGAGATTCTTCAGTCTTCTATGTCGAGTAGAATATCGAAGGTCCAGAGTTTCATTTCAAGTTTCAGTCAAGATACAATCTAAAGTCTTGGGACTCAGCTCCTACCTATATACCAAATTTAGGGGCTGGATTACCTGCTAGGTCCCTCCTATGGGTGGGGCCCAGGAAGGGGGTGGTTACACCCCTTTCCCTTTGTCCAGTTTCGTGCCAGAGCTGGGGCTGGAGTCCCCAGCACCGTTTTGAACTGGAATATGCATGGGACACCTTGTGTGCCCCAGGCAGTGTCTCATTTCATTCAGCCCTCCCTGCCCCAATACACTATGGCCTGTCTGGGGTGGTGCTAGCACCTCCCAAGACAGGAAACCTATTGTCCAAGCCTCCCTCGCTGGAAGGACTCCCAGCAGCAGGAGGTCAGACTTGTGCCTTTGGCAGCAGCATCCATTTTGTGATGCTGAGGCTCTGGTTAACTTTAACCGGGATTAGTAGGATTAACATGTCTTCTCCCTCTAGAAGGGTGGAATGCTACCCCGTCACCCGAACTGGCGAGGGGGTAGTATTCCAAAGTGTATGACACCTTACACGACATGTTTTGATAAAGCCAAACCAAAGTTAGCATTTAACCGCGAGGTTCATAATGCACTTAAGAGTATATGGTATGGCAATATCATAGAACAGCTATAAGGACATGGTTCCGAAAGCTGCAGACAGGCTCAGCTCATGCTAGATCCTCATCTCACATAAAACCAAGCACTCTGCTTTCAGGATTGTTAAGGCCTGCCATAGGAGTGACTGATAGGAGTATATGTGTCTATATATAAGGTTAGATATAGGAATACTATACCTAAGCAAGGGGTGATTACACAACCTTGCCCCAGCTGAGTGATCAGCCAGTTGTGTCAGTTTGGGTGGCCAGCCAGGGGTGGCACAATACATGCTGCAGCCCCTGGTAGGCCTTGGATGCACCTATGCCCTGGGTACCTAAGGTACACTATACAGGGGCTCATAAGGTGATCCAATATCCAATTGGAGATGTACCTAAAGTACATGGAGTCCATTTTACAGAGAGAGAAGATAGCCTGGTGCCCTGATTAGCAGGATCCCAGGCCAACTAAGTTGAAAACCAGCTAAACACAAGTCAAAAAATCTGGGGTAACCATAGTCAGGTATCCACCTTCCTACACAACCCCCCCCCCCCAACAAAAGGAGATAAGGCTATTCTTAGGCTAAACCCAAGAGGGCATGTGAAGCCAGCTGTTTTACCATATGCAATCCCTTTAATATCAAATGAAAGGACACCACACAGGATATATATAAAATATATATGTATTTATTACTAAATTAATACTCTGAACTCTTTATGAGGTCAGAGGCACAAGCACATAACAAGATACTTAATAAACATACAATAAGTTGCACAAAATAAAGTAATGCCCTAGGGGCACTTCGAACCATATATTAAAATAGTGGTGTAAGAACCACGTCAGTCTGGAGTCCATTTTACAGAGAGAGCAGATAGCCTGGGGCCCTGATTAGCAGGATCCCAGGCCAACTAAGTCAAAAACCAGCTAAACACAAGGCAACAAATCTGGGGTAACCATAGTCAGGTATCCACCTTCCTACACTCCTGCTGTAGGATTTTGTGCCAAATTATTAATAATTATGCAAGCAGGTATAATTGCATGATTTCTGGAAATTTTGCGTCAATATGAGTAATGCAAACTTACTGAAATTACTCCTATTACACTGGCGTGATATGACATTTCGCTCAGGCCTACTTGAAATAACTGCATGGTTCAGAGGAGCCAGGGATCCCCCTCTGTCCTCCACCCTACGGCCCCCACCCCTCCCAGACGTTCTTCCTCCACACACAATCCTTCAGTGGAGATGAAACCCTCGTCAGAAACTGGGTCCGACAGCTGGTGATGGACGGCCCTCGTCTGCCAAAGCATATTACCACCATCTGTTTCCTGCCGCCGTTTAGTAAACTCAGCCGATAAGATTCATTAACTCATTTGATTACTGCATCTATGTCTGTATTATTGATCTGCCTCTCACGGCAGGGATGCTTTACATTACGTTTTTTATCCAGCGATACATTTAACTTCAGGTCAATGACAAGCAGTTGCGGGAGAGAGGTCATTCAGGAACAACCGCAGTGACTCCAGGTTTACACACTGAGGGGCATATTAACAAGGGCTTTATCTCCGCTTTTTTAGCTTTAAAAGCCAAAAAAGCGGAGATAAAAACATCGCCCTATAAACAACAGGATGCTAAAGTGCAAAATCGCATGTCAGCACCCATTTCCACTACGCTTCCCTTTGCATCTCTAATGAGATACAAAGTGGGCGTTCCAGAACAAAATATTAGGAGAAATGTCGCTAAGCGACATTTCTCCTATTATCAAGCTTCACTCTAACCCTGTTAGACACAAAAAAAGCAGCGCTAACCACGGTTAACGCTGCTTTTGTACGTCTGTTAATTTTCAGACTTAGCCATGTAATCCAATGGGAGGTGGATTACACGGCTAAATCCACCATGGGCTATCAACAAGGATATCCCTATCCTTGTAGTTTTATCGCTGCATTACCAGCGATAACCTCCCAAAATGCCGCTATCGCTGGATTTTCCATCGCCTAGGTGGTTAGCGTTGTTAATAACGCGATAACCAGGCGATATTATCCAGCGATGGCCCTTAGCGTTAATTTTCCCTGTTTCTTGTTAATATGCCCCTGAGTCCTCAATTGTAGTGGAGCTCAACACAGATGTAACATTTCATCCCTGGCACGATACTGGTCAGAACCAGAGCTTCGAACGAGTACCTGTAAACTAACCCCCTAGAGCTCATCACCAGAGTACCTGTAAAGTAACCCTCTAGGAGTTCATTAGCAGACAACCTGTAAACTAACCTCTAGGAGTTCATCATCAGAGTATCTGTATATTATCCTCTAGGAGCTCATCAGTAGAGTACCTGTATCTTAACCTCTAGGAGCTCATCAGCAGAGTACCTGTAAAGTAACCCTCTAGGAGTTCATTAGCAGACAACCTGTAATCTAACTTCTAGGAGCTCATCAGCAGAGTACCTGTAAACTAACCTCTAGGAGCTCATCAGCAGAGTACCTGTAAACTAACCTCTAGGAGCTCATCAGCAGAGTACCTGTAAAGTAACCTCTAGGAGCTCATCATCAGAGTATCTGTATATTATCCTCTAGGAGCTCATCAGTAGAGTATGTGAATATTACCCATTATAAGCTCATCGGCGGAGTTCCTGTATACTAGCCTCGAGGAGCTCATCAGCAGAGTACCTGTAAACTAACCTCTAGGAGCTCATCAGCAGAGTACCTGTAAACTAACCTCTAGGAGCTCATCAGCAGAGTACCTGTAAACTAACCTCTAGGAGCTCATCAGCAGAGTACCTGTAAACTAACCTCTAGGAGCTCATCAGCAGAGTACCTGTATACTAACCTCTAGAAGCTCATCAGCAGAGTACCTGTAAACTAACCTCTAGGTGCTCATCAGCAGAGTACCTGTATAATAGCCTTGAGGAGTTCATCAGCAGAGAACCTGTAAACTAACCTCTAGGTGCTCATCAGCAGAGTACCTGTATAATAGCCTTGAGGAGTTCATCAGCAGAGTACCTGTAAACTAACCTCTAGGAGCCCATCACCAGAGTACCTGTAAACTAACCTCTAGGAGCTCATCAGCAGAGTACCTGTATACTAACCTCTAGAAGCTCATCAGCAGAGTACCTGTATACTTACCTCTAGAAGCTCATTAGCAGAGTACCTGTAAACTAACCTCTAGGAGCTCATCAGCACAGTACCTGTAAACTAACCTCTAGGAGCTCATCAGCAGAGTACCTGTAAACTAACCTCTAGGAGCTCATCAGCACAGTACCTGTAAACTAACCTCTAGGAGCTCATCAGCAGAGTACCTGTATGCTAACCTCTAGAAGCTCATCAGCAGAGTACCTGTAAACTAACCTCTAGGAGCTAATCAGCAGAGTACCTGTAAACTAACCTTTAGGACCTCATCAGCAGAGTACCTGTATACTAGCCTCTAGAAGCTCATCAGCAGAGTACCTGTATACTAACCTCTATGAGCTCGTTGGCAGAGTACCTGTGAGTACCTGTAAACAAACCCTTTAGGAGTTCATTAGCAGACAACATGTAAACTAACCTCTAGGAGTTCATCAGCTGAGTACCTGTATCTTAACCTCTAGAAGCTCATCAGCAGAGTACCTGTAAACTAACCTCTAGGTGCTCATCAGCAGAGTACCTGTATAATAGCCTTGAGGAGTTCATCAGCAGAGTACCTGTAAACTAACCTCTAGGTGCTCATCAGCAGAGTACCTGTATAATAGCCTTGAGGAGTTCATCAGCAGAGTACCTGTAAACTAACCTCTAGGAGCCCATCACCAGAGTACCTGTAAACTAACCTCTAGGAGCTCATCAGCAGAGTACCTGTATACTAACCTCTAGAAGCTCATCAGCAGAGTACCTGTATACTTACCTCTAGAAGCTCATTAGCAGAGTACCTGTAAACTAACCTCTAGGAGCTCATCAGCACAGTACCTGTAAACTAACCTCTAGGAGCTCATCAGCAGAGTACCTGTAAACTAACCTCTAGGAGCTCATCAGCACAGTACCTGTAAACTAACCTCTAGGAGCTCATCAGCAGAGTACCTGTATGCTAACCTCTAGAAGCTCATCAGCAGAGTACCTGTAAACTAACCTCTAGGAGCTCATCAGCAGAGTACCTGTAAACTAACCTTTAGGACCTCATCAGCAGAGTACCTGTATACTAGCCTCTAGAAGCTCATCAGGAGAGTACCTGTATACTAACCTCTATGAGCTCGTTGGCAGAGTACCTGTGAGTACCTGTAAACAAACCCTTTAGGAGTTCATTAGCAGACAACATGTAAACTAACCTCTAGGAGTTCGACAGCAGAGTATCTGTATATTATCCTCTAGGAGCTCATCAGTAGAGTACGTGAATATTTACCTTTATAAGCTCATCTGCAGAGTACATGTATACTAGCCTCGAGGAGCTCATCAGCAGAGTACCTGTAAACTAACCTCTAGGAGTTCATCAGCAGAGTATCTGTATATTATCCACTAGAAGCTCATCAGTAGAGTACGTGAATATTAAACTTTATAAGGTCATCTGCAGAGTACCTGTATACTAGCCTCGAGGAGCTCATCAGCAGAGTACCTGTAAACTAACCTCTAGGAGCTCATCAGCAGAGTACGTGTATACTAGCCTCTAGAAGCTCATCAGCTGAGTACCTGTAAACTAACCTCTAGGAGCTCATCAGCAGAGTACGTGTATACTAGCCTCTAGAAGCTCATCAGCTGAGTACCTGTATACTAACCTCTAGGAGCTCATCAGCAGAGTACCTGTAAACTAACCTTTAGGAGCTCATCAGCAGAGTACCTGTATACTAGCCTCGGGGAGCTCATCAGCTGAGTACCTGTATACTAGCCTCTAGAAGCTCATCAGCAGAGTACCTGTATACTAGCCTCTAGAAGCTCATCAGCAGAGTACCTGTAAACTAACCTCTAGGAGCTCATCAGCAGAGTACCTGTATACTAGCCTCGGGGAGCTCATCAGCATAGTACCTATAACCTAACCTCTAGGAGCTCATCATCAGAGTACCTGTAAACTAACCTCTAGGAGCTCATCAGCAGAGTACCTGTATACAAACATCTAGAAGCTCATCAGCAGAGTATCTGTATCTTAACCTCTAGGAACTCATCAGCAGAGTACCTGTAAACTAACCTCTAGGAGCTCATCAGCAGAGTACCTGTATCTTAACCTCTAGGAACTCATCAGCAGAGTACCTGTATCTTAACCTCTAGGAGCTCATCAGCAGAGTACTTGTATCGTAACCTCTAGGAGCTCATCAGCAGAGTACCTGTAAACTGACCTCTAGGAGGTCATCAGCAGAGTACCTGTATCTTAACCTCTAGGAGCTCATCAGCAGAGTACCTGTATCTTAACCTCTAGGAGCTCATCAGCAGAGTACCTGTATCTTAACCTCTAGGAGCTCATCAGCAGAGTACCTGTAAACTGACCTCTAGGAGGTCATCAGCAGAGTACCTGTATACCAACCTCTAGGAGCTCATCGAGTACCTGTATACTAACCTCTAGGAGCTCATCAGCAGAGTACCTGTATCTTAACCTCTAGGAACTCATCAGCAGAGTACCTGTAAACTAACCTCTAGGAGATCATCAGCAGAGTACCTGTATACTAACCTCTAGGAGCTCATCAGCAGAGTACCTGTATCTTAACCTCTAGGAACTCATCAGCAGAGTACCTGTAAACTAACCTCTAGGAGCTCATCAGCAGAGTACCTGTAAACTAACCTCTAGGAGCTCATCAGCAGAGTACCTGTATCTTAACCTCTAGGAACTCATCAGCAGAGTACCTGTAAACTAACCTCTAGGAGCTCATCAGCAGAGTACCTGTAAACTAACCTCTAGGAGCTCATCAGCACAGTACCTGTAAACTAACCTCTAGGAGCTCATCAGCAGAGTACCTGTATGCTAACCTCTAGAAGCTCATCAGCAGAGTACCTGTAAACTAACCTCTAGGAGCTCATCAGCAGAGTACCTGTAAACTAACCTTTAGGACCTCATCAGCAGAGTACCTGTATACTAGCCTCTAGAAGCTCATCAGGAGAGTACCTGTATACTAACCTCTATGAGCTCGTTGGCAGAGTACCTGTGAGTACCTGTAAACAAACCCTTTAGGAGTTCATTAGCAGACAACATGTAAACTAACCTCTAGGAGTTCGACAGCAGAGTATCTGTATATTATCCTCTAGGAGCTCATCAGTAGAGTACGTGAATATTTACCTTTATAAGCTCATCTGCAGAGTACATGTATACTAGCCTCGAGGAGCTCATCAGCAGAGTACCTGTAAACTAACCTTTAGGAGCTCATCAGCAGAGTACCTGTATACTAGCCTCTAGAAGCTCATCAGCAGAGTACCTGTAAACTAACCTCTAGGAGCTCATCATCAGAGTACCTGTAAACTAACCTCTAGGAGCTCATCATCAGAGTACCTGTAAACTAACCTCGAGGAACTCATCAGCAGAGTACCTGTATACAAACATCTAGAAGCTCATCAGCAGAGTATCTGTATCTTAACCTCTAGGAGCTCATCAGCAGAGTACCTGTATCTTAACCTCTAGGAACTCATCAGCAGAGTACCTGTATCTTAACCTCTAGGAGCTCATCAGCAGAGTACTTGTATCGTAACCTCTAGGAGCTCATCAGCAGAGTACCTGTAAACTGACCTCTAGGAGGTCATCAGCAGAGTACCTGTATCTTAACCTCTAGGAGCTCATCAGCAGAGTACCTGTATCTTAACCTCTAGGAGCTCATCAGCAGAGTACCTGTATCTTAACCTCTAGGAGCTCATCAGCAGAGTACCTGTAAACTGACCTCTAGGAGGTCATCAGCAGAGTACCTGTATACCAACCTCTAGGAGCTCATCGAGTACCTGTATACTAACCTCTAGGAGCTCATCAGCAGAGTACCTGTATCTTAACCTCTAGGAACTCATCAGCAGAGTACCTGTAAACTAACCTCTAGGAGCTCATCAGCAGAGTACCTGTATACTAACCTCTAGGAGCTCATCAGCAGAGTACCTGTATCTTAACCTCTAGGAACTCATCAGCAGAGTACCTGTAAACTAACCTCTAGGAGCTCATCAGCAGAGTACCTGTATCTTAACCTCTAGGAACTCATCAGCAGAGTACCTGTATCTTAACCTCTAGGAGCTCATCAGCAGAGTACCTGTATCGTAACCTCTAGGAGCTCATCAGCAGAGTACCTGTATCTTAACCTCTAGGAGCTCATCAGCAGAGTACCTGTATCTTAACCTCTAGGAGCTCATCAGCAGAGTACCTGTATACTAGCCCCTAGGAGCTCATTGGCAGAGAACCTGTGATTACCTGTAAACAAACCCTTTAGGAGTTCATTAGCAGACAACCTGTAAACTAATCCTCTAGGAGTTCATTAGCAGACAACCTGTAAATTAACCCTCTCGGAGTTCATTAGCAGAGTATCTGTATATTATCCTCTAGGAGCTCATCAGTAGAGTACGTGAATATTAACCTTTATATGCTCATTGGCAGAGTACCGGTATACTAGCCGCAAGGAGTTCATCAACAGAGAATCTGTATTTTAACCTCTAGTAGCTCATCAGCAGAGTACCTGTAAACTAACCTCTAAAAGCTTATCAGCAGAGTACTTGTAAACTAACCTCTAGGAGCTCATCATCAGAGTACCTGTAAACTAGCCTCTAGGAGTTCATCAGCAGAGTACATGAATAATAACCTTTATAAGCTCATCGCAGAGTACCTGTATACTAGCCTCGAGGAGCTCATCAGCAGAGTACCTGTATACTAGCCTCGAGGAGCTCATCAGCATAGTACCTGTAAACTAACCTCTAGGAGCTCATCAGCAGAGTACCTGTAAACTAACCTCTAGGAGATCATCAGCAGAGTACCTGTAAACTAACCTCTATGAGCTCATCAGCAGAGTACCTGTAAACTAACCTCGAGGATCTCATCAGCATAGTACCTGTAAACTAACCTCTAGGAGCTCATCAGCAGAGTACCTGTATACTAACCTCTAGAAGCTCATCAGCAGAGTACCTGTGTACTAGCCTCTAGAAGCTCATCAGCAGAGTACCTGTGTACTAGCCTCTAGGAGCTCATCAGCAGAGTACCTGTAAACTAACCTCTAGGAGCTCATCATCAGAGTACCTGTAAACTAGCCTCTAGGAGCTCATCAGCAGAGTATCTGTAAACTAACCTCTAGGAGTTCATCAGCAGAGTACATGAATAATAACCTTTATAAGCTCATCGCAGAGTACCTGTATACTAGCCTCGAGGAGCTCATCAGCAGAGTACCTGTATACTAGCCTCGAGGAGCTCATCAGCATAGTACCTGTAAACTAACCTCTAGGAGCTCATCAGCAGAGTACCTGTAAACTAACCTCTAGGAGATCATCAGCAGAGTACCTGTAAACTAACCTCTATGAGCTCATCAGCAGAGTACCTGTAAACTAACCTCGAGGATCTCATCAGCATAGTACCTGTAAACTAACCTCTAGGAGCTCATCAGCAGAGTACCTGTATACTAACCTCTAGAAGCTCATCAGCAGAGTACCTGTGTACTAGCCTCTAGGAGCTCATCAGCAGAGTACCTGTGAGTACCTGTAAACTAACCCTCTAGGAGTTCATTAGCAGACAACCTGTTAACTAACCCTCTAGGAGTTCATTAGCAGACAACCTGTAAACTAACCCTCTAGGAGTTCATTAGCAAAGTACCCGTAAACTAACCCTCTAGAAGCTCATCAGCAGAGTACCTGTAAACTAACCTCTAGGAGCTCATCAGCAGAGTATCTGTATACTAACCTCTAGAAGCTCATCAGCAGAGTACCCGTATAGTAACTCTAGGATCTCATCGGCAGAGTACATGTATACTAACCTCTAGGAGCTCATCAGCAGAGTCCCTGTATTCTAACCTCTAGGAGCTCATCAGCAGAGTACCTGTAAACTAACCTCTATGAGTTCATCAGCAGAGTATCTGTATATTATCCTCTAGGAGCTCATCAGTAGAGTACGTGAATATTAACCTTTATAAGCCCATCGGCAGAGTACCTGTATACTAGCCTCAAGGAGTTCATCAACAGAGAATCTGTATATTAACCTCCAGGAGTTCATCAACAGAGTATCTGTATACTAACCTCTAGGATCTCATCAGCAGAGTACCTGTAAACTAACCTCTACAAGCTCATCAGCAGAGTACCTGTATACTAGCCTCGAGGAGCTCATCAGCAGAGTTCCTGTAAACTAACCTCTAGGAGCTGATCAGCAGAGACCCTGTATACTAACCTCTAGGAGCTCATCAGCAGAGTACCTGTATACTAACCTCTAGGAGCTCGTTGGCAGAGTATATGTATATTATCCTCTAGGAGCTCATCAGCAGAGTACCTGTAAACTAACCTCTAGGAGTTCATCAGCAGAGTCCCTGTATACTAACCTCTAGGAGCTCATCAGCAGAGTACCTGTATACTAACCTCTAGGAGCTCGTTGGCAGAGTATATGTATATTATCCTCGAGGAGCTCATCAGCAGAGTACCTGTAAACTAACCTCTAGGAGTTCATCAGCAGAGTATATGTATATTATCCTCTAGGAGCTCATCAGTAGAGTATGTGAATATTAACCTTTATAAGCTCATTGGCAGAGTTCCTGTATACTAGCCTCAAGGAGTTCATCAACAGAGTACCTGTATACTAACCTCTAGGAGCTCATCAGCAGAGTACCTGTAAACTAACCTCTACAAGCTCATCAGCAGAGTACCTGTAAACTAACCTCTAGGAGCTCATCAGCAGAGTATCTGTATACTAGCCTAAAGGAGTTCATCTACAGAGTACCTGTAAACTAACCTCTAGGAGCTCATCCGCAGAGTACCTGTAAACTAACTTCTAGGAGTTCATCAGCAGAGTATCTGTATATTATCCTCTAGGAGCTCATCAGTAGAGTACGTGAATATTAACCTGTATAAGCTCATTGGCAGAGTTCCTGTATACTAGCCTCAAGGAGTTCATCAACAGAGAATCTGTAAACTAACCTCCAGGAGTTCATCAGCAGAGTCCCTGTATACTAACCTCTAGGAGCTCATCAGCAGAATACCTGTAAACTAACCTCTAGGAGCTCATCAGCAGAGTACCTGTAAACTAACCTCTAGGAGCCCATCAGCAGAGTACCTGTAAACTAACCTCTAGGAGATCATCAGCAGAGTCCCTGTATACTAACCTCTAGGAGCTCATCAGCAGAGTACCTGTAAACTAACCTCTAGGAGTTCATCAGCAGAGTATATGTATATTATCCTCTAGGAGCTCATCAGTAGAGTACGTGAATATTAACCTTTATAAGCTCATTGACAGAGTTCCTGTAAACTAGCCTCAAGGAGTTCATCAACAGAGTACCTGTATACTAACCTCTAGGAGCTCATCAGCAGAGTACCTGTAAACTAACCTCTACAAGCTCATCAGCAGAGTACCTGTATACTAACCTCTAGAAGCTCATCAGCAGAGTACCTGTAAACTAACCTCTAGAAGCTCATCAGCAGAGTACCTGTAAACTAACCTCTAGGAGCTCATCAGCAGAGTATCTGTATACTAGCCTAAAGGAGTTCATCTACAGAGTACCTGTAAACTAACCTCTAGGAGCTCATCAGCAGAGTACCTGTAAACTAGCCTCAAGGAGTTCATCTACAGAGTACCTGTAAACTAACCTCTAGGAGCTCATCAGCAGAGTATCTGTATATTATCCTCTAGGAGCTCATCAGTAGAGTACGTGAATATTAACCTTTATAAGCTCATTGGCAGAGTTCCTGTATACTAGCCTCAAGGAGTTCATCAACAGAGAATCTGTAAACTAACCTCCAGGAGTTCATCAGCAGAGTCCCTGTATACTAACCTCTAGGAGCTCATCAGCAGAATACCTGTAAACTAACCTCTAGGAGCTCATCAGCAGAGTACCTGTAAACTAACCTCTAGGAGCCCATCAGCAGAGTACCTGTAAACTAACCTCCAGGAGTTCATCAGCAGAGTCCCTGTATACTAACCTCTAGGAGCTCATCAGCTGAGTACCTGTAAACTAGCCTCTAGGAGCTCATCAGCAGAGTACCTGTAAACTAACCGCTACAAGCTCATCAGCAGAGTACCTCTATACAAACCTCTAGAAGCTCATCAGCAGAGTACCTGTAAACTAACCTCTAGGAGCTCATCAGCAGAGTACCTGTAAATTAACCCTCTCGGAGTTCATCAGCAGAGTATCTGTATATTATCCTCTAGGAGCTCATCAGTAGAGTACATGAATAATAACCTTTATAAGCTCATCGCAGAGTACCTGTATACTAGCCTCAAGGAGTTCATCAACAGAGTACCTGTAAACTAACCTCTAGGAGCTCATCACCAGAGTACCTGTATATTATCCTCTAGGAGCTCATCTGTAGAGTATGTGAATATTAACCTTTATAAGCCCATCGGCAGAGTACCTGTATACTAGCCTCGAGGTGCTCATCAGCAGAGTACCTGTATACTAGCCTCGAGGAGCTCATCAGCATAGTACCTGTAAACTAACCTCTAGGAGCTCATCAGCAGAGTACCTGTATACTAACCTCTAGAAGCTCATCAGCAGAGTACCTGTAAACTAACCTCTATGAGCTCATCAGCAGAGTACCTGTAAACTAACCTCGAGGAACTCATCAGCATAGTACCTGTAAACTAACCTCTAGGAGCTCATCAGCAGAGTACCTGTAAACTAACCTCTAGGAGCTCATCAGCAGAGTACCTGTATACTAACCTCTAGAAGCTCATCAGCAGACTACCTGTATACTAGCCTCTAGGAGCTCATCAGCAGAGTACCTGTGAGTACCTGTAAACTATCCCTCTAGGAGTTCATTAGCAGACAACATGTTAACTAACCCTCTATGAGTTCATTAGCAGACAACCTGTAAACTAACCCTCTAGGAGTTCATTAGCAGACAACATGTTAACTAACCCTCTATGAGTTCATTAGCAGACAACCTGTAAACTAACCCTCTAGGAGTTCATTAGCAGACAACCTGTAAACTAACCCTCTAGGAGTTCATTAGCAGAGTATCTGTATATTATCTTCTAGGAGCTCATCAGTAGAGTACGTGAATATTAACCTTTATAAGCTCATCGGCTTATAAAGTTCATCAACAGAGTTCATCAACAGACTACCTGTATACTAACCTCTAGGAGATCATCAGCAGAGTACGTGTATACTAGCCTCGAGGAGCTCATCAGCAGAGTACCTGTAAACTAACCTCTAGGAGCTCATAAGCAGAGTACCTGTATACAAGCCTTGAGGAGCTCATCAGCATAGTATCTGTAAACTAACCACTAGGAGTTCATCAGCAGAGTACCTGTAAACTAACCTCTAGGAGCTCATCAGCAGAGTACCTGTATACTAACCTCTAGGAGATCATCAGCAGAGTACCTGTATACTCTCCTCTAGAAGCTTATCAGCAGAATACCTGTATACTATCCTCTAGGAGCTCATCGGCAAGGTACCTGTAAACTAACCCTCTAGGAGTTCATTAGCAGACAACCTGTAAACTAACCCTACGAGTTCATTAGCAGACAACCTGTAAACTAACCCTCTAGGAGTTCATTAGCAGACAACCTGTAAACTAATCCTCTAGGAGTTCATTAGCAGACTACCTGTAAATTAACCTCTAGGAGTTCATCAGCAGAGTATCTGTATATTATCCTCTAGGAGCTCATCAGTAGAGTACCTGTATACTAGCCTCGAGGAGCTCATCAGCATAGTACCTGTAAACTAACCTCTAGGAGCTCATCAGCAGAGTACCTGTAAACTAACCTCTAGGAGCTCATCAGCAGACTACCTGTATACTAGCCTCTAGGAGCTCATCAGCAGAGTACCTGTGAGTACCTGTAAACTATCCCTCTAGGAGTTCATTAGCAGACAACATGTTAACTAACCCTCTATGAGTTCATTAGCAGACAACCTGTAAACTAACCCTCTAGGAGTTCATTAGCAGACAACATGTTAACTAACCCTCTATGAGTTCATTAGCAGACAACCTGTAAACTAACCCTCTAGGAGTTCATTAGCAGACAACCTGTAAACTAACCCTTAGGAGTTCATTAGCAGAGTATCTGTATATTATCTTCTAGGAGCTCATCAGTAGAGTACGTGAATATTAACCTTTATAAGCTCATCGGCTTATAAAGTTCATCAACAGAGTTCATCAACAGACTACCTGTATACTAACCTCTAGGAGATCATCAGCAGAGTACGTGTATACTAGCCTCGAGGAGCTCATCAGCAGAGTACCTGTAAACTAACCTCTAGGAGCTCATAAGCAGAGTACCTGTATACAAGCCTTGAGGAGCTCATCAGCATAGTATCTGTAAACTAACCACTAGGAGTTCATCAGCAGAGTACCTGTAAACTAACCTCTAGGAGCTCATCAGCAGAGTACCTGTATACTAACCTCTAGGAGATCATCAGCAGAGTACCTGTATACTCTCCTCTAGAAGCTTATCAGCAGAATACCTGTATACTATCCTCTAGGAGCTCATCGGCAAGGTACCTGTAAACTAACCCTCTAGGAGTTCATTAGCAGACAACCTGTAAACTAACCCTACGAGTTCATTAGCAGACAACCTGTAAACTAACCCTCTAGGAGTTCATTAGCAGACAACCTGTAAACTAATCCTCTAGGAGTTCATTAGCAGACTACCTGTAAATTAACCTCTAGGAGTTCATCAGCAGAGTATCTGTATATTATCCTCTAGGAGCTCATCAGTAGAGTACCTGTATACTAGCCTCGAGGAGCTCATCAGCATAGTACCTGTAAACTAACCTCTAGGAGCTCATCAGCAGAGTACCTGTAAACTAACCTCTAGGAGCTCATCAGCAGAGTACCCGTATAGTAACTCTAGGAGCTCATCGGCAGAGTACATGTATACTAACCTCTAGGAGCTGATCAGAAGAGTCCCTGTATACTAACCTCTAGGAGTTCATCAACAGAGTACCTGTAAACTAACCTCTAGAAGCTCATCAGCAGAGTACCTGTAAACTAACCTCTAGGAGCTCATCAGCAGAGTACCCGTATAGTAACTCTAGGAGCTCATCGGCAGAGTACATGTATACTAACCTCGAGGAGCTCATCAGCAGAGTACCTGTAAACTAACCTCTCGGAGCTCATCAGCAGAGTACCCGTATAGTAACTCTAGGAGCTCATCGGCAGAGTACATGTATACTAACCTCGAGGAGCTCATCAGCAGAGTACCTGTAAACTAACCTCTCGGAGCTCATCAGCAGAGTACCCGTATAGTAACTCTAGGAGCTCATCGGCAGAGTACATGTATACTAACCTCTATGAGCTGATCAGCAGAGTCCCTGTATACTAACCTCTAGGAGTTCATCAACAGAGTACCTGTATACTAACCTCTAGGAGCTCATCAGCAGAGTACCTGTAAACTAACCTCTAGGAGCTCATCAGCAGAGTACCTGTAAACTAACCTCTAGGAGCTCATCAGCAGAGTACCTGTAAACTAACCTCTAGGAGCTCATCAGCAGAGTACCTGTAAACTAACCTCTAGGAGCTCATCAGCAGAGTACCTGTAAACTAACCTCTAGGAGCTCATCAGCAGAGTACCTGTAAACTAACCTCTAGGAGCCCATCAGCAGAGTACCTGTATACTAGCCTCAAGGAGTTCATCAACAGAGAATCTGTATATTAACCTCCAGGAGTTCATCAACAGAGTATCTGTATACTAGCCTCGAGGAGCTCATCAGCAGAGTACCTGTATACTAACCTCTAGGAGCTCATCAGCAGAGTACCTGTAAACTAACCTCTAGGAGCTCATCAGCAGAGTACCTGTAAACTAACCTCTAGGAGCCCATCAGCAGAGTACCTGTATACTAGCCTCAAGGAGTTCATCAACAGAGAATCTGTATACTAGCCTCCAGGAGTAAGCATGGGCGGATCTAGCGGATCTCGCGTACGCGAATTTGCGTATTTACGGATTCGCAATCCGCGAGAATACGCGAACTCTCGCGGATTTTCCCGTTTTTTGTGTTGGCGAGCGTTCGCGCGGATTTTGGGACAATTTCGCAATTGCCAACTTACTTTTCGGCTCGCAACGGCCGCGACTATGTTGTTTCTACGTCTGGTTTATCATCACAGGTTCACAGCACCCTCTGTTTCACCACTGCCACCCTCTGGGACACCCATGCCACCCTCTGGTACATCCTCACTGCCACCCATTAGGTTTGTTTATCACTGTAGTTTATGGGGGTTGAGAAAAGCAAGCACACCTCCCCTACTTCAACTGCCATGAATTAATTTGGGGTTGATTAATTTGTCAGTTATTTTGAAAGTTCCAGTCTGGCTGGCACCTGCTTCCTTCCTTATCTGTAATTTGCTTTCTGTTGCAGTGCAATTTTTTTTCACAGGACCTTTATGGTCTACTTGTAGCTATTCTATGAGCCTGCTGTTTGGGTCATAGCAGGGTCATAGAATAGTTGCAAACTCTGGAGGGGCCCCTCAGGAAGCACTACAGTGAATGTTACTAATGTTAAGTTTGAACTTTTGCACCTGCTCATTGCTTTCAGTTTAGCAAAAATCGTTTTTTCTGCAATTTCGCGCGTTTTTTGGGGTGCGAATCCGTGCGAGATCGATTTCGGAAGCCGCGAATACACTAAGTTTTTCTTTGCGACGTGTATGTTCGCGTGATTTTGTGCGTGTTCGTGAGGCGCTTGTAGCTATACGTTTGCCAAGTTACCCTAGCGGTCGTACACGGCGCGGCCATCTTGTTTGCGTGACGTAATTCCGTTTCCAGCCGCTATGTGTAATCTCTCAAACTGTGCTGCTCGCTAGTACAATTTCGCGCGTGCTCGCGAGGAAAATCTCACGCAAACTTACCCACGCGGTCGTGAACGGGCGCGGCCATCTTGTTTCTCATTCATTGCTATGGTTCTGGGCATGCTTTCTGTATCCTCTCTGAATCTCTGCCATCCTTTGCTTGTTTGAAGTTTATTTGATCTATTTTACTTATTAATCTATCCCTCTATTTTTCTAGCTCTATATTTTTGTGTTTTCTGCTGCTTTTAGTTACTTTTAAACTACTTTTTTAAACTCTTTTCTTTTCTTCTTCACTATTCTATTTCTTCTTTATCATTTAACTTTATTTCTGCCCAGACCATGGTAAAGGGAGCCGGGAAGCACCCTGAGAAGGGGAAGGGTCCCGCACCCCGTGCCCGGCTCCCCTGCGGGCGTTTGAGGGGGGAGCAAGTGGTGCCACGGGAGATCTTTAGCGCGGAGGAGGTGGCCGCACTCATCTTCCACGTCCAGCGCCGCCTCCCCAAGACGATCCTGGGAGGCGGCAAGATCGCAACCGGCTATGGCATCCGGGAGCGCCGGAAGCAGTGGGAGAAGGTGTGCCGGGCTCTGTTTCAGCTCTCTGGGGTCCGGCGCACATATAACCAGGCCACCCACCGCTGGACAGATGTCATGGACCGGGAGCGGGACTTGCTGGATGCGCTCGGCGTAGAGGTCCCCGGGCTTGGTGAGTAGTAGTAGCTATTCATCACTACTCTGTTTTATCCGGCTCTGTCATTTGCAAATCTTTGTTCTTTACCAAGAGCAATAATGCTGCCGATTACATTGTAGGTAAATTATATTTCAAAATCTTCTATGCATTTCAGGTGCACTGCTCTCCTTCTCAATAGCCTTGCTTGCTACTATGCTTATTTGTTTTGTATTTTGTGTTCATTTCATTGGCCTGAGAAATTATGTATGAGTGTAGTGTAAAGATAAGAACTGCGTAATGCTAGACACTAAGGGTCATATTTTCAATTACCGGCGCATCCCTGCAAAGTAGCAGGGGTGCGGCAGTAATTGTGTGCCATGCCACCACCACCCATTGGCCCAAAATGTCACAGAAGCCTTACGCATCTGTGCCGTAAAGGCGGCGCATTGCTGGAGTTGCGTGCCAACGATGGCGCAGCTCCAGCAATGCTCTGGGGTACCCTATCTCCCCAATGCTGCATCAAGCCGTACGTCGGCTTCAAGCGCGCAGGGTTTGAGTCATGCATCATTGTCCTAAAAGTGACTGATTGACATCTTGTAGATTTCCCTCAGCCACTTTTAGGATTCGTTCCTGCGCAGGTACGCCCTCCCTTGCGCCAAAACGCCCCCTGATGGCGCAGGGCTTTACAACGTGATGCATATATACGCCGCACCAACACCATGGCGAGTCTTTTGTTCTGCCGCTGCGTCACAAAAGTCATGCAACAATGGAGGAAAATGAGCCGCAAGGGACTTCTAAATCAGCCCCAACAGACTGAAGTCCAGTCCTTCCTTTAGACACATGGCTATAAGAAGAAATAGTGGCGGTGGTCGGTGGATTGATAGTTTGAGTATTCACTGATCTGCAAGCAGGATGGACTTTGTCTGTCACTTCGCGTGCTGCGGACTGCTGCCTGCCAGGCCTAGGCAAACCTCTTTAGTAGTCTGTTTATTGAGTTACATAGGAACTTTCTAAGTCAACGGTCCGCAAATCAGGCAATACGAATAACGTAGTATACCACATGAGATAGATCCCGTGGAATAGTTGTCTATCTATTTGCTATTTCTCCAAAATATTTTGTTATTGTTCTTTTGAAATGTTTGATTTTTGGTTGACAAATCTCATCCATGTTTTCTGGTCTTTCTTTCTTCGTTGTTGTACATCAGCTCCCCCCAAGGGCAAGAGGACACAGGAGGAGGGTGCTGTTCAGGAGGATGCAGGCCAGGATCGGGCAGGCGAGGGCTCCTTTGCTGGCCCCAGTAAGTTTAAATTTTAATAAAGAGTACCTATTTTTTCCTAGCGTTCCTCATTCGATTTTTTCTAAATCGTCTTTGATCTTCTTGTAGACTGGATATAAATTCTTATCCTGCCTCGAATATGACTCCATGTGGTATTACTAGATTATTCTTATTAGTCTGTCTGTGTAGCTAACTAAGATTGGACATTTGGCAATTCCATTGTACTCCCATTCTATTCAGCAATAGCTCTATGCACTGTCTCCTTACTGACTAGATAGTGTGGCAGAGTCATTTAGCTCCCGAAGTCACCGATGATTGATCCCCAATGATCTTTAGATTATCCTACGCAGGACAAGAGTACGGAGTCACAGTCAAGAAGTGTCAGAGGCACTCATGCTTGCAAAAATTCCAAAACCTTTAGCTCATCCACTCTAGTCTGGAGGACCAAAAACCACAGAGTCTATTTAAGTTTAATAGCTTTATTAAAGGTAAACACATTTATTAAAATCAACTTTTCATAAAACTATTTAACTGAAAACGGAAAAGTGCTTAGTGCTGACGATTAATTGGACACATTTCTTGTGGTCGAGCCGAGCTCTCACCTGGTTTGAACTTCATCCTGGACTCGTGTTCTTAGAAGTCAAGCTTCTGTCTGTTAGGAGAAAAAGCGGTGCGTGTTAAAAATAAAAAGCAAGCATTCATCAGTTGCGCATAAAAGTGCAGCAAGACAACAGCCTTCCCTGGAAAAAGGGACATTTTTACTTTAGAGTAGACAGTCACAAATTATTACATTGTATTCTGTTTTTTTAACATTTCTTTATGACTCCTAGACCAAATATTATATAGTAGTGAGTGGTGTATTCTAACATTCTTAAATGTACTTTGTAGGTGGAACATCTGGTGGCGGGGCCAGCGCGGAGGTGGCGGTGTTGGGCGAGGACTCGGAGGACTCTGGGGAGGAAGCGGTGCAAGAGCCGGCGGACGGTCCTGTGGGGGTTCAAACGGTGGTGGCGGAAACAGGTAAGCTATATATTCCTTACTTATTGAGATTGAAGACTGCCTAGTGTGCTTTCTGCACAGGTGTATTACAAATCAACCAGGTAGTAGCCTCCTCGAAATGTACTCCGACTTAGCCGTGAAGTTTTTGGTGAGAAGAATCCCAATAAGATCTTAGATGAACGTGATGGATGGGATGAACGAAAAGCGAAAGAAGGGTGTAAGTGGGACGCGAAATTTTATGATGGCTGGCAAAGAAGAACGATATGTGTTTGCTTGGCCCCCGAGGTGGCTGGGAAGGAAAGAATATGGTATGGTGCATGGCTGGGTCAATGATGAAGCAAGGATGGGTGGAAGGACAGCAGCCTGGGTGGGTGAAACAGAAACTGTATGTGTGCGTATACTTTGAATGAATGGATGCCTGGAGCATGGTATTCTCTGACTCTTAGATAGCACACGTGTATCTAGAGAGAGTAGATGGTCGCTGGATGAACTAAGTGTTACCTTGAAGAGCATGTACCACCGCACCCGCACGTCCGTTCCAGTGTTGGGAAGGCAAGGAAAAGAAATTGTAAATGTGTCCAATACTACCATGAATAGTAGCAGTACTTTGTATTGCAACTGCAAGCACAGCATATATCCGGTTATTACGGTGGACACTCCGTACCTCTCTTAATAACTTTAGTTTAGTTGTAGTACGTCATTCATGTGTGGGTGTATCACTGTTCACTCAATATTAAGCAAAGCACCTAAAGTCATCCCATATGTCATCAAATACGTCCCATGTGAAGTGATAGATAATCAAATTATTTAGCTTCTTCATTTTCCTTTTCTAGTACTCATTTGCACTGTAGGGTGAAAGGTAAATTAATTAAGCAGTAGCCCTTGTAACAGAGTATTCTCAGTGCCACCCGTAATAGAAAAGTAATAGCTTCACCACCTGCATGTACTGGACCGGTACAGTAACGCCAGTGTGTCTCACTCATCATGGTGTGCAACTGTTTTTCTCGGGTGCAAGTTCACTGTGCTGCCATTCTGCCGGCTTGCATAAGATAACGTACCAATTTTCCTAAACAAGAGAGAAGAAGAAGAATAAGACTGGGGTACTGTCATAGTCGACTGTAATGGAAGTCCATAGTGGTCGTAGAATTTGTTCATTAAACTACCACTAATGTTAGAGCAAGGATGCAGAAGTGGGAGGTTACATAGATACTGTCCTCAATAGTTATGTACTGTGCTTTCAATTTGCTACTTGTACTGTGACCCAACTTTCGGCTCATTCACTTTGTGTTATTAATGCTAAGGAGCATTGGTTACAGACTATGTCTTTCTTTCTTCATATAGTTGCTCCTTCCAAATCAACATCACGGAGGGAGCAGGCTCGAATGGCCCGGCAACGGAGGCTGGATGCCACTGTCGCCGAATATCGGTGGCTGGTGGCCCTGGAGGAGGAGGAGGACACGCAGTCGACCGGTGCAACCACCACAACATCCTCGACTGGGACAGCTGCATCCTCCTCCGTGACCCCACGGGCCGCCAGCATGCGCAGTGCTCCAGCGGTACGGAGCCGGGCTAAGAAAGCCAACCGCCACCGCCAAGCAGCAGAAAGACCAGCTGCCCCCCACAGGAGCTACAAGGCACGCCAGCGCCGCCTAGGAGTCCGAATGTCCTACCTGGAGCAGGAGGTCCTTACGTACAAGAACTTGGTGGAGGGCCTCCGCTTCGACCTTGCCACCCTCCGCAAGGAGTATGATGCCATGGCCGCAAAATTCACCAGCACCCTCCAGTAGTGGAGTGTCCCTTGCCCTTTTTTTAGAGACTGTTGGGGGGTGGGATTTGGGAGTTGGGTTCTTTTTGGGACTTTTCAAAGACAATCGTTGGGGTTAGGGAGGGTCTGAGGGAGATTATTTTGTTAGGGCTACATAAATATACTTTTTTGAACTTTATCTGACCATACCTGTTTTTTACTGGTTTTCAGTCTGGTGGGTGGGGGACGGGGGTGTAACAGTAAGTTTGTTTTCCTGAACAGTCGTAGGACTTTAGTAGTACTACCGTCAATCTCTCGTCTAGTCCTAATACTCCATTATACTACCTCCCACCAAACGCTTATCTTACCTGTAATTTGTGTTAGAAATTAGAGCTAGGCCCAGGGCTGGCTCCACGTGAAATGGGGATTAACGTTGGCAATCCTGGGCGGGTGAAATTTCCTCATTGCGGTGGTACTAGTGGTGTGACACAGTGGCAGTTGCATGCCTATGGAAAAAAAGAAAACGTTTCCTGGTTTGTCCTTACTGTAGCATTACAACAGTTACGGTACGATCGAGAATATAGCAGGTGACAGTACACTAGAACAGTGCCATAATGTAGCCTAACAAATGGTAAAGTATTTGCTTGCAAGTATAACTAGTACTTGCGTTGAATTTATTTGACATTGGCTCCTACTACTAGAAGAAATAGTACTGAAGCTGAGTAAGTCTAGAAGATATCCTCGTATTCCTTCGCCAGCCTGTTGCTATGACCTTATCCTCCCCAGCAAGTGTGTGGAATTATTGATGTCATTTTAGTCAGACATCAAGCAAAACAACACAGCCCGGGGGAAGAGGGTTAGGGTTTGGAAAATGGATGGGAATGGGGGTTTCTTTTTGGGTAGGTTTTGTGGAGAGAAAAAAAAAAATGCACAGCCTGGACAAACAATAATTGAAGATAAAGAAATCTTTTGGTACAAACTAAAGCTAAGCACATGCAGTCACACTCATAGAAGAAAACAATGGATACTGTATCTGTATTCTGTATGTTGTTGGAGTTGTCCTGTTGAATTTGGTAAGTAAGTTGCATGCAGCAAACAATTCCTCTTATTAGCGGCACTCCTCCATTCCAGCTGACGCTTCGTCCATCAATGTTGGTGACCACTGACAGAAGACACCCTGTCCACTGCCTGCCTGGCGGATGTTGACTGAAACCCGGCCTGTAATTATTGAACGGAAAACAGGAAGTGCTATTACAATACCACTGATAAATAAATAAAAGGTATGTACGCTGTGTGGTGCAAAAAGTCACACTTTGATTTCCCTAATAGACAGTACAATATTTTTGAAATTGCGTGCTCTGTCTGAGTCACCTTTTTAAGGATAAATAAGTATGGCCAAAATATTATAGCGGATCTTTCCCATCAAGGTAGGTGTACTGTAAACTGTGTTTTAGAACACAATTTGACCTTCCCAGCAATGCTCCCACCAAGACCCTTACTAAAGCCAGTCGCAAAAATGTAGAAGACCCCCAATCAGAGCTCCAACAATGATGCCTAGCAGAAAAATGGTGACAAAACGTACTTTGAAAGTAACAGTAGGCCCAAATACACCCTTACCGACCGTGGATTGTATTCAAACCACTTGCAAGCAAGCAAAAGTATCCATAGCCAGCATCGCTCCAACAGTGCTCTAAAACCCCAGAACTGCGTTGCAATAGAACACCCCGAAACACATGCAATCCTGCTGCTAGGGCTAACCCTAACGAACCCTAACTTACAAAAAGTGCCAAAAGGTGTTTCCTTATGGATTTTGTCCAAAACACTTCTATCCGGTATTAGACCTTCCCAGGAATGCCCCAGCCAAGACCCGCCAACCCACCCGCAAAAAAGCACGCGACAACACCCCCAAACAGCGAAAAAGATAAATCTCATACTTACTATATCTCTCGGCCTTCGGTCCAAACGCGCTGTGCAGCTAGGTCATCATCATAACTCCTGTTTTCCACCACGGATTTCCTGAAAAGCAAATGCAATCAAGATTAGACTGTCGCAGCAGTGCTTCGACAGAGACCCCGGCCGCAACCCACCCACGAACAGCAGGAAGCCCCCCAAAACGCTACATTGAGCAAGATGTCAGAAGAAATAGCAAAAAAAACGCTTTTCCTTAAGGTTTTTGTCCAAAACACTTCTATCTGGTATTAGACCTTCCCAGGAATGCCCCAGCCAAGACCCGCCAACCCACCCGCAAAAAAGCACGCGACAACACCCCCAAACAGCGAAAAAGATAAATCTCATACTTACTATATCTCTCGGCCTTCGGTCCAAACGCGCTGTGCAGCTAGGTCATCATCATAACTCCTGTTTTCCACCACGGATTTCCTGAAAAGCAAATGCAATCAAGATTAGACTGTCGCAGCAGTGCTTCGACAGAGACCCCGGCCGCAACCCACCCACGAACAGCAGGAAGCCCCCCAAAACGCTACATTGAGCAAGATGTCAGAAGAAATAGCAAAAAAAACGCTTTTCCTTAAGGTTTTTGTCCAAAACACTTCTATCCGGTATTAGACCTTCCCAGGAATGCCCCAGCCAAGACCCGCCAACCCACCCGCAAAAAAGCACGCGACAACACCCCCAAACAGCAAAAAAGCTAAATCTCATACTTACAAAATCTCTCGGCCTTCCGTCCAAACGCGCTGCGCAGCTAGGTCACCAATCATCATAACTCCTGTTTTCCACCACGGATTTCCTGAAAAGCAAATGCAATCAAGATGAGACTGTCGTAGCAGTGCTCCCAGACCCCAAAACTCACCCACAAACACCCGGAACCCAGCCAAAGAGCACCTCAAAGGCAAGCAAGTCAGCAAAAACGGCAAGAAATTTCCACCTCATATTTGGTCCAAAACACTTTTATCCATTATTAGAGCTTGACAGCAATGGGCCCAAAGCCGTCAACTCACCCGCAAAGAAGTAGAACACCCCCACAAGTGCTGAGTCTTTCTTCATTGGGCGTAATCCAGCACTCTGCTTTGAGGGAAATCGCAGTCTGGAGGAGCATGTTCTTCTGAACTTGTGAACCTGAGGAATCTAGACGGCGGCACCTTCAAATCAATAAGCAAACAAGTGAAGACAGTTCTGCTGATGGGCTTGTTTTTGTGGTTAGGTGATTAAAGTTTGAATTAAATTAACTGTGCAAAACAAAGAAAGACAGACCCACAGGAATAAAAGTGAATAAGGACGAAAAAGAAAGTTATTGATTCATTGTCTCATTTTCAGGGCTCGGTGTCAGGGAATAAGAATAAGAGTTCGTCATCATACTCTGCGAATTCAGGCAGGATGAGGTCAGCGTCACCGAACAGAGAACAAATTCCCTCATCTACGTTGCTGTCCTCCTCGTCTTCATGCGGCGTGCTTTCTCGTACTTTGTAATCTGGTGGTATGAGGTGCTGATTCATCTTGATCATTGTTAGCCTCTCCACATTTTTGGGCGAGAGGCGGCTCCGTTTGGGAGTTACAATGCCACCAGCAGCACTGAAAACACGTTCAGAAGACACACTTGCGAGTGGGCAAGACAAGTAGTTTATAGCCAGGTTGGAGAGCTGTGGCCACAATTGTTTTTTGCCATGCCAATACTGCAATGGCTCATCATTAAGAAAGACCTCTGTTGAGTCATTCAGATAGTCCTGCACCATCGACTCAAGGTCATCAACGGTTCCTCCACTTTGCTTACTTTTTGCTGTGCCTGAGACTTTTTTTCGAGAACCATACCCAAGCAAACTTAGCCAATCCTCTACAGCAGCCACTGTTACTGTTGTGTGTGGTGCAGATGATCCAGTTGCCGGTGTCTTTAACGGCTGAGAGGTCACTTGTGCCCCAGCCACAGGTGCAGAAGTGGATTCTTGTGACTGGGGATGGCCTGCTGATGCTGATGCTGATGTACTGCCTTCTCCTTCAATAACCTGCCGTTCTTTTTCAAACCTCTTGGCTGACCAGGCTAGCCAATGTTTGTACTTTTGAACATCTTCATCAGTAAAAGGAAAGAATGCTTCGCCTGCCAGCGCCTTTTTGTAGCGTGGATCCAGAATAGTAGCACAAATGTAATGCTGTTCTGACTTGATCTTTTGAAGACGTTCATCACCACGTAGGCGCTCTAATAATTTCTCAGACAAAATAAAAGGGTCTTTTTTTTTTACATCTTTTTCAAACTCAGAAGACACCGCCATCAGTTGGTGCTCCAGCATGCACAACAATGGGATAGCTTTTCCCAAATTACAGTCCTCCTGGCTGACTGCACGCGTGAAGAACTCAAAAGGACGAAGCATGTCTGTCAGGCTTTTAACTATGTCCCATTGCGCCGCAGCCATCCGCAGGTCCTCCTTCTGAGATGTACCCTCTGTTAAGAAATAGTGATCGAGTACCGTATACTGCTCATACAGACGCTCAAGCATGTAGAAGGTTGAGTTCCAACGTGTTGCCACCTCCTGGATGAGTGCTTTCACTGGCATTCGACGTTCAAGTAGCAGCCTCCTCAGATGCTTCCGGGCCTTAAAAGAATGGCTGAAATGGTTGCACATTTTGCGGCAGGTGGCCATTACCGCGAACGCTGCACTGTCTCTATCACTCAAGAATTTTTGAACTACCAGGTTGATACAGTGCGCCAAACACGGCACTCTGAAATAGCCACCCAGCGACATGGCCTTAACTACATTGGCGCGATTATCCGTGGAAACATAACCAATCTTGCGTTTTTTTGGGGATAGCATTTTCGAGACCTTTTTGTTAAACTCGTCCAAAATGTTTTCGGATGTGTGACTTTTCACCAAGCCAAACATGGCTAGTGTTGCATGTTTCCGAGCAGCTTTGAAAACTTGGTCCGGGTCAACACCTGCGTTTAGCTTTGCTTTAACACCTGAAAAAGAGACCCAGTGTGCAGTGATGCACATGTAATCAGTGCCTGCGCCACTGGTCCACATGTCTGTTGTCAGATGTATTGTGTGAACAGCACTCTTCTGCAAAGCTGCCCCAATCGCCTCCAGCACATCTTCATGTAGTGCTGGAACCGCAACTCTGGCAAAATAGAACCGGCTAGGAACCTTCCATTTAGGGCAGAGCGTTGCCACTAATTCTAGAAAACCTACCGCTTCTACAAAAGAAAAAGGGAGAAGGTCCACAGCTAGCATTTTAGCCAGCTTAGTGTTATACAGACGCGTCAGTGGGTGGTTGCGTTCATATGGCACGTCTGAAGAAAACATGGTTCTAATGTTGCCCTGGACCAAGCATTTACGGGCTGATAATGACTTCGTTGACCCAATTTTGCTCGCTGGTGAACTTTTGTGCATTGGTGTCTCACTCGCTCCAACACTCTTAGTGTGCCTCACATTGGGTGTGCTGCTGACAGGGGTACTGGGTGTAAGGGAAGTGTTTGACACGTCTTCTTCTTCCTCCTCGTCATCATCAGATGCAACATCAACGTTTTCTTGAATTCGGGCTTCCTTGATCGCATCTAGGTGCGCAAACCATTGGACAGTGTGCTGTCTCCTAAGATGACCTCTCTGGCCTCCGGTACCATAGTTGGTACCTGACTTACCACGACTAACTGCAAGCTTACAAAGGGTACAAATGGCAAACTTTGGATTTTTTTGACAAACAGTAAAGAAGTCCCAAACTGGGGACTTGAAGTGTCTGTGGGGCCTGGAGGAGGCGGCGATACTGGTGGTGGTGGTCATGAAGCTAATGCCAGATGGAGTGGAGGATCTGGATTGCCCAACTTTTGTACGTTGTGCACTTTCACCGCCACTAATTAAGGTCGAGGTGGATGGAGGTCCCTTCTTGCCAGAAAGAAATATGGAAGCGGGACGAGTTGGTGCACTACTTAACTCCAATGATTGTGGTGTTTCCACTGCCTCCTCATCGACAACATCATCATCATCACGCTCAGCAGCTCTTCGGGCTAGGGTCAAAATGTCTGTTTGCTGCATGCCCGCTGGGGCTGCAGTGACCTTTATGATGACTGGGTCGTCGTTGTCAGAGTCTTCATCAGCAGCAGTATCCGCCACTTCTTGTTGCGCCTCATCACACTCCATAACTCTGAGACTTTGGACGAGCTTCTTTTTACGCTTAACTACCTTTGTCAGATCATGGTGTGCCTCACTCTCAGACGGCAGTGGTGCTGGTTCCCAAGTTTGATCCGTATCATCAGAAGAGGGTGTGCTTGAAGAAGATGTAGACACCACCCTTGATCTCTTCCTTGCTAGGGGTGTGGAAGACAATGAAGGATCATCAGGAGGAGTGGCTTCCTCAAATGATACCTCGCCTTGATTGTCGATTTCCTGATGTGCGCCTACTTCGGGAGGAACAACTATTGTGGGCACTTGTGACCCTCCATGCACCTCTGCTTGCGCATCTCCTTGCGCTGCCTCTCCTTCCACATGTACTTGGGCTTGTACTTGCACATGTGATGGTTGTTGCGGCTGTGGTTGTTCAACACTCGTCAGATGAGCTACAAAAACCTGTGTTGATTGAGGGACATTGCTGCTGCTTTCTTGCGATGAGCCAACATCACTGGTCGATGGTGATTGAACAAGTAGATTGGCTGCCTCTGCAGCACTCAAGGGCTTGGACTTAAGTTGGCGTGGTGGTGGTGGTGGCACTGAGCCCAATGGAGCGGGGGTGCTGCTGCCAGCTTGGTCCCCAGCAGATCCCGCTGCTGCTGCAGGCATACTTTTTTTTTTACTCCCAAAAAAAGGGGCGGGCGGCACACCAGTCTCCTTGGTAACTTGCTTCTTCTGCTCCTTACTGGCACCTTTCTTGCTAGAGGAGCTACGGGTAACTATTTTTGGGGCCATCTTCTTCAGAGCAGGTCAGAACAGCAGGCAGCAGTTGCACGAGTTGCAGAGTTGTCTGTGTCCAGACGTGACGTCGCGTGACGTTATGCTGCACACACACACCGCTGCAGGACTTCTTCCTGGCACTGGTGGTTCTCTTGAGTCTTGTGCACCTAAAAGCAATGGAAGACAGAGGAACATCAGTTCAGTTATACACCCCAAAAAATCGACAAAACACAGAAAAATCAGCACAATCCCATGCCATCCATGATGTTTACATTGAAGACACCCCACAGAAAGACTAGGGCCATGCAAGTATGCAACACTCACTACCCCTGGGCATAATGGATGAAAAGTAGGCAAAATAAGTGCAGGCCTCAGACACTGCCTCTCTTCAAAATGGCCCCTTACACCCCAAGCACATGTTGCCTGTACCAGCCAGCACTCAAGATGGCCACCACCACCACCCACATGGCCAGTCCACATCAACAGTACACCCCCAAAAAACAGAAAACCAGCCAGAAATCACCACAATCCAATGCCATCCATGATGTTTACATTAAAGAGAGTGAGACCACACCACAGGCACACTCAGTCCATGCACCACTACCCCTTGGCAAAAGGCCACACCAGCAGCCCCAAAAAAACGACAAAAAACACAAAATTCAGCACAATCCCAGCCCATCCATGGCCTCAATGGTGTTTAAATTCAAGAAGACACCCCTCAGAAAGACTAGGCCCATGCAACACTCACTACCCCTGGGCATAATGGATGAAAAGTAGGCAAAATAAGTGCAGGCCTCAGACACTGCCTCTCTTCAAAATGGCCCCTTACACCCCATGCCAGTCCACATCAACAGTACACCCCAAAAAAACAGAAAAACAGCCAAACATCACCACAATCCAATGCCATCCAGGATGTTTACATTAAAGAGAGTGAGACCACACTACAGGCACACTCAGTCCATGCACCACTACCCCTGGGCAAAAGGCCACACCAGCAGCCCCAAAAAAACGACAAAAACAACAAAAAACAGCACAATCCCAGCCCATCCATGGCCTCAATGGTGTTTAAATTCAAGAGTACACCCCACAGAAAGACTAGGCCCATGCAAGTCACCACCCCTGGGCAAAAGGCCACACCAGCAGCCCCAAAAAAAGACAAAAACAACAAAAAACAGCACAATCCCAGCCCATCCATGGCCTCAATGGTGTTTAAATTCAAGAAGACACCCCTCAGAAACACTAGGCCCATGCAACACTCACTACCCCTGGGCATAATGGATGAAAAGTAGGCAAAATAAGTGCAGGCCTCAGACACTGCCTCTCTTCAAAATGGCCCCTTACACCCCAAGCACATGTTGCCTGTACCAGCCAGCACTCAAGATGGCCACCACCACCACCCACATGGCCAGTCCACATCAACAGTACACCCCCAAAAAACAGAAAACCAGCCAGAAATCACCACAATCCAATGCCATCCATGATGTTTACATTAAAGAGAGTGAGACCACACCACAGGCACACTCAGTCCATGCACCACTACCCCTTGGCAAAAGGCCCCACCAGCAGCCCCAAAAAAACGACAAAAACACAAAATTCAGCACAATCCCAGCCCATCCATGGCCTCAATGGTGTTTAAATTCAAGAAGACACCCCTCAGAAACACTAGGCCCATGCAACACTCACTACCCCTGGGCATAATGGATGAAAAGTAGGCAAAATAAGTGCAGGCCTCAGACACTGCCTCTCTTCAAAATGGCCCCTTACACCCCAAGCACATGTTGCCTGTACCAGCCAGCACTCAAGATGGCCACCACCACCACCCACATGGCCAGTCCACATCAACAGTACACCCCCAAAAAACAGAAAACCAGCCAGAAATCACCACAATCCAATGCCATCCATGATGTTTACATTAAAGAGAGTGAGACCACACCACAGGCACACTCAGTCCATGCACCACTACCCCTTGGCAAAAGGCCCCACCAGCAGCCCCAAAAAAACGACAAAAACACAAAATTCAGCACAATCCCAGCCCATCCATGGCCTCAATGGTGTTTAAATTCAAGAAGACACCCCTCAGAAACACTAGGCCCATGCAACACTCACTACCCCTGGGCATAATGGATGAAAAGTAGGCAAAATAAGTGCAGGCCTCAGACACTGCCTCTCTTCAAAATGGCCCCTTACACCCCAAGCACATGTTGCCTGTACCAGCCAGCACTCAAGATGGCCACCACCACCACCCACATGGCCAGTCCACATCAACAGTACACCCCCAAAAAACAGAAAACCAGCCAGAAATCACCACAATCCAATGCCATCCATGATGTTATGTTATGTTATGTTATGTTAATTGGGCTCTTCTATAGCGCAACGGCTACTCACAAAGGAGTGTCCCGGCGCTTTGGCGAAGAGGACCTTTATTGGAAAGAAAACATAACTGGGATTTAAAAGACTTCACAATTCATAAGTAAAAAGCCAGGTTTTTAATGCCTTTCTAAAGGACATCAGACTAGGGGCCTGTCTAAGAGCGAAAGGCAGTTCATTCCAGGCACGTGGAGCCAGGTAGTGAAACGAGCGCCCTCCTTGTCGAGTGCGTTTGATGGATGGAACGCACATTTTGAGCAGGGAGGCAGAGCGAAGAGCTCTGCTCGGTTTGTACAGAGCAAGCCGCTTTCTAATATACCTGGGGCCCAAGTCATGAAGAGCCTTATAGGTTAGAGTCAGGCTCTTGAACAGCACCCTTTTGGCTATAGGGAGCCAGTGCAATTCCTTAAGCAGGTTAGAAGTACTCGCTCGTCTAGGAAGACCGTAGATAGCCCGCGCAGCTGAATTTTGCACAACCTGGAGTCTCTTTACCAAATATTTAGGAAGACCTAAATAAAGGGCATTTACATTAAAGAGAGTGAGACCACACCACAGGCACACTCAGTCCATGCACCACTACCCCTTGGCAAAAGGCCCCACCAGCAGCCCCAAAAAAACGACAAAAACACAAAATTCAGCACAATCCCAGCCCATCCATGGCCTCAATGGTGTTTAAATTCAACAAAACAGTTGTATAATGCACCCCTAACCAACCCTGGTCCTACTGGATACTGTGGCTACCCACAATATAATTTATTTAATGCTCTGAAAAAGTTCCAAAATTGTACTTGCAGCAACTGTAATGCCCCAAACAAACTTACTTGTGAAAGTTGATTTCTAATCCAAAAGTGATCCAAAGACAGTCAAAAAGGCCTCAAATCCAAATATCCAGCAGCACCCACAAAAAGTAATCCTTCCAGCTCCAGATCCAAATGAAAGTGACCAGGGGATGGACAAAGCACTGGGAGGAGCCTGCTGGACAGGAACAGGAAGTTGGAGACTGTGGGGCACTTCCTTCCTCCCCCCCCCAAAAATGGACTCCTTGCAAAAAAAAAGGCCATGCAAATGTCAACCTGAGGAGTGATTCTGATAAAAATCATAATTTTCTGAAGGTTTATCCTGTTTGCTGGTGATTTTCTTGTGCAGAATTGCAAAATCTCTATTTCGCGAGTGCGAGATTGTTCCTTTCCGCCGCAACTACGTGTTCGCAATTGCGAACTCTCGCGAGGTGTGCTGTGCAAGGTGGCAAGCCGCGATTACGTATTCGCGGGCGCCAAACTCCCGCGGGATCACGCAGCAAGATCTAAAATGGCGCGGCACTAGAAAAATATGATCGAGAAAAACAACTCGGCAAACGCTTAATGACGGAAAGTGAACGCCGTGCACCACGCCGCGCGCCGCAACCAAGCAAAAAATCCGCCGCGAGCGGATTCACGGATTTTCGACAAATTCGGGAGAGTTCGCGGATTGCGAATTTGCCGAAAATCCGAAAAATCCGCGAGCGGAGCGGATATTACGCCCATACTTATCCAGGAGTTCATCAACAGAGTATCTGTATACTAGCCTCTAGGAGCTCATCAGCAGAGTACCTGTAAACTAACCTCTACAAGCTCATCAGCAGAGTCCATGTAAACTAACCTCTAGAAGCTCATCAGCAGAGTACCTGTAAACTATCCTCTAGGAGCTCATCAGCAGACTACCCGTATAGTAACTCTAGGATCTCATCGGCAGAGTACCTGTATACTAACCTCTAGGAGCTCATCAGCAGAGTACGTGTATACTAGCCTCGAGGAGCTCATCAGCAGAGTACCTGTAATCTAACCTCTAGGAGCTCATCAGCAGAGTACCTGTAATCTAACCTCTAGGAGCTTATAAGCAGAGTACCTGTAAACTATCCTCTAGGAGCTCATCAGCAGACTACCCGTATAGTAACTCTAGGATCTCATCGGCAGAGTACCTGTATACTAGCCTCGAGGAGCTCATCAGCAAAGTCCCTGTATACTAACCTCTAGGAGCTCATAAGCAGAGTACCTGTATACAAGCCTTGAGGAGCTCATCAGCATAGTATCTGTAAACTAACCTCTAGGAGCTCATCAGCAGAGTACCTGTAAACTAACCTCTAGGAGATCATCAGCAGAGTACCTGTAAACTAATCCTCTAGGAGTTCATTAGCAGACAACCTGTAAACTAACCCTCTAGGAGTTCATTAGCAGACAACCTGTAAACTAGCCTCTAGGAGCTCATCAGAAGAACACGTGAATATTCTCTACTGATCGGCAGAGTTCCTGTATACTAGCCTCAAGGAGTTCATCTACAGAGTATCTGATACTAACCTCTAGGAGCTCATCAGCAGAGGATCTTTGTATTAACCTCTAGGAGACCATCAGCAGAGGACCTGCAAACTAGCAGAACTAAGGCATATGGGAGCCAGAGGTAAGGTGCAGGAGGCTTAGATGTAAGGTGTACGGGATCCAGGTGTGAGGCATGTGGGGTCCAGCAGTAAGGTGCGTGGGGTCCAGAAGTTAGGTGTAGGGGGCGATGGAAGGGGGAGGTGACACAGCTGTAATACATAGGGGGTCCAGAAGTGGTGCAGCGGCCCAGAAGTAAGGCATAATTAAGGGGTAGGGGGCCAGAAGTAAACCTCATGGGGTCCCAAAGAACAGGCTCCTTTGTGCAGTCATCCTGAGCCCTCTTTGGTCCCCTAGTAGTGTCTTAGATAGGCACAACAAGAGGTGAGGTATCTGCTTTGTGAGCTCAGGTGCTCCCAGCCTTCGGTGTTCCCAGCCTTCTCTCGCTCCTGGGCCAGCTTTGGATGCTAGGGATCACACAGCCCACTGCCGCAGTCTCAGGACAGGAGGCTCTAGCCTGCTATGGCCAGCTTTGGATGCCAGGGATCAAATTCCACGAAGTTGAACAAAAACTTCATAAATTCCACAACTTTGTTCCGTCTGACTCACAATTAATAAAACAGAGACCTCATATACTTTTGGTAAAATAACAAGTATCTTTGTCTTCACATGCTAAAATGCATATAGTCATTTCACAAAAGTGAAAATAAAAATTTAGCAAGCAGTGAGAGAGATGATGATTTTGGGATCCTCCCTAACCTAGGGAGAGAACCAAGCAGATGCCTTGAAAACAAAGAGCACATCTTGCTGAACGATTCAGTGGTGGTCCCATCCTCTTAGGACCGACCCAAACACAGTTATGGTCAAAAATACAATCCCAACCAAAGGCCCTGCAAAGCATTATGGGACGACATTAGCAGTGGGCTGTGAATATTATAGTATCCAATATCAAAATAATTCTACAAAGAGCTTCAGTTCAACTAGTCATTACTAGGTGTCCCTCAGGAGTCAAATGCGAAAGCATTGAAATTATTAAATCAAGCTGCAGTTCCACTAGTCGTTACTAGGTGTCCCTCACGAGGCAAAAGCATCGAAACCCTTTCATGAAGCTGCAGTTCCACTAGTCGTTACTAGGTGTCCCTCATGAGTCAAATGCAAAAGCATTGAAATTATTACCTCAAGCTGCAGTTCCACTAGTCGTTACTAGGTGTCCCTCACGAGTCAAATGCAAAAGCATCGAAACCCTTTCATGAAGCTGCAGTTTCACTAGTCGTTACTAGGTGTCCCTCATGAATCAAATGCAAAAGCATTTGACATGAGGGACACCTAGCAGCGACTAGTTGAACTGCAGCTCTCTCTTGCATTTATAGTACTAGCTCTCAGCTCAGTCCGAGAGCTGCTGCCCCTTGAGGAATGTTTTGATATTGGAAACTATAGTATTCACTGCACTCTAGAATCTCGTCCCATAATGCTTTCCAAGGCCTTTAGTTGGGATTGTATTTTTGCCCATAACTGTGTTTGGGGTGGTCCTAAGAGGATGGGACCACCGCTGAATCGTTCAGCATGATATCCTTTTGTTCAAGGCATCTGCTTGGTCGTCCTAGGCTAGGGGGGCACCCCAAAATCATCATCTCTCTCATTGCCTAATATTTTTCATTTTCAAAGTTCACTTTTGTGAATTGGTTATGTGCTTTTTAGCATGTATGGTTGCTTTATCAAAGCATTTGTGGGTGCAGTTTAATAGCTGACTCCGCAGTGTTTTTAATGAAATGCATAGTTAACAAATCTCTTAGCGGAGCAGAATTCATTGCCCAGGGCTACTCCAGGGCCAGCTTTGGATGCCAGGGATCACACAGCCCACTGCCGCAATCTCAGGGCAGGAGGCTCCAGCCACTGCCCAAGGTCAGGGCCATCTCTGGATTCTGAGCAGGGCTCACAGGATGCTGTGATCATCCATCACTCCCAGAAGAGGGACATTTGCATCCAAGGCACAGCCAGAGGGGGCAGGAGGGGGGAGGATGTACAGCTCTGTGAGTGCGCTGCATGAAGTGCCACTGAGTGATGGCCTGTGAAATGGTGCAGTCCCCATAACACTGCTCATCCCACGGCCCCGGGGAGCCATGATGAGCAAACGGGCGGTTAGGGGTGTGATTCATCCCCGAAAGACAGCCCCCTAGAGATGTCTCTACAGCATCACACCAGAAGTGAAACAAACGTGTTCATCATTGTGAGCTGGCACGCTGCGCTCCAACTGTGAGACCAGCTTTTATAAAGCGCCAAGTTCCCCTGGAGTGGTAATCTTGGCACTGTAGTAGGAATATGCATCTCTTGGTCCTCTCCACATTGCAAATGAAATGTGTAAACAGTGTAGTTAGTACCTTAAGGACAATATGAACCAGGTGTTCTTCATGCCTTGATGCAAATGTGTACCAGATGTAGTTACTTCCTAAATAACATTGTGCACCAGGAGTACTTTGTTCTTTAACCCCTTGGCCGCGGCGGTAATTCCGCTGTGCCGCTGGGGGGGAGAGGGGGAGCGTGGCGCCACCATGCACGTGATGGAACCACTCCGTCACGAGCCACGGGCGCGCTGTGATATTGACGGAGTGGTCCTTTCACGGCCCCGCCCGCTCATCAATTCAGCCACGCAGGCGCGGAATTGATGCAGCGTGGGCGGGGCGGCCGCGGCATGATGGAACCACTCCGTCAATAGCACAGCGCGCCCGTGGCTCGTGACGGAGTGGTTCCGTCATGAGCACGGAACGGGTTAAAGGCCAAGGAGCATATTCTCAAGGATTTATCACCGAGTTATCGGCACATTATCGCAGCCAAAGGGGCGCTAAATTTATCGTCCCATTCACAAGCTGGTGCGAACAGCCGATACCACCAGTTTACCTGCGATAGCCGCCGCAAAAACCATCACCACAGATGACCCAGGCAACTACCACTAATGAGATGCAGAGTAGGAGTTCCCATGCAAAAAGCTGCGACAACGCCACTACCCAACATTCTCAATGACCAGCCAGATCGGTGATAAGATCACAAAACAGGCAAAAAGGTGCGTTTGCAGCAGGAAATTAACACCTGCTCTGACCTGGTGAAAGGTCGGATGACAGCCTGCACCAGAACAGGGAGCCCAGCCCAGAGCCACGCCTGAAGAACAACAGATGCCATGGAGCCAACAATCATGCAGCTCGGAGCTCCAAGAGGCCCACAACACCCACCGCCACCACACCCAGGACCCTCCCCCCCGGGTCCTACCCCCTCGCTACCCTCGCCACCTCTCCCGGGCTACCACAGAGGCAGCGCAGACAAAGAAAGCGAATCTTCAGATAACGCACTAGCCTCACAGACCCAAAACAAGAGGATGTCATTGCCCACTACAGGCTCAAAAGGACAACCATCCACCGCATCCTGACCATCATTTGCCACAGGCTGACGGCACCAACTTAGCGGACAACCAACATCCCTCCACAGACAAAGCGGCTGACTGTGCTGCACTTGTGGGACTCTGGTACCTTCCAACCAACAACGGCCAGAGTCAGAGGAGTCTCACAGCCAGCCCAATCCAAGTTCCACACAACTGTCTTGGATGCCATCATCAGCTTGATTATCCAGCACCTTCACCTCCCCCACACTGATCAGGAACAGCTGGAGCCCAAGAAGGCTTCTACGCATAGCTGGCTTGCCGCCTGTGTTAGGGGCAATTGAATGCACACATCTCCTACTTGTGCACCCTGTCGAGACTGCACATAATTACCGCAACAGAAAGCTCACGCATTCCATCAATGTGCAATCGTGGACCAACATGCAACTCACAACTCTGGGAATGCACACGTTACAAACTCACATACAACATGCAAAACAACATGCTCTCCCACCAGACATGACAGCACAATTTACTGTGGTAACCTGGGCTAGCCATGTACATGAGCCAACAACGGCATGGCACCCCAGCTACACAATAGCAGATTGTGGGGAGAGGTGGGAACCAGGCAAGTGCGAAGGAGGCAAGTGACCCATGAATGAGAATGTACACAATGCCAAGTGTGGCGTGGATGTGCTGGCCTATTCGGGCGGTGGATGTGAACCACGTAGGTCACTTGCGGGGAGTCATCTGGAGTGAGTATTCTCCGATGTGAAGAAACCCCTGCCACCGGTCCCATGAAGTGAGGCAAAATCTGCTTTCACATTTGGACACCTGGAAATACCAGGGTGATCCGGTATTGAAAACCGTGAGTTTCACAACTTTTTTGTTTTAACACTGAGGTTAGGGTACGCCTTAGCGTGCGTATACCGCCCAGTGTTTGCACTACCTTTTTTGGCGGGTTTGGTCCTGAAGAAAGCTCGGCCGAATTGGCTGCAATGAGCAGAAACATGTCGACCATTTGACACACTAAAGGGACAATTTGACTCAAACTTAAAGTCAAGCCTGTCCATAAAATACTTTTTAATGTGTGCCTACACTAACCTTTATTAAAGTTTGGTTTCGGTTAGAGTTCGCACTCTTTTAACTTTCACCACAATCACTTTTTGCACTGTTCATTTTTAATCAAACCAGCTCCACTGCAATTGCAGGTGTAGTAGCACGCCGGGTAAGCATTCGGCCCACCCGGTGAAAAAAAACCAATGATGAAGCATGTCACCCAATAGACGGGTGAGTGAGGGTTTTGTAAAAAAACTTTGGTTTTTTCACGTTGCACTTCACTTTGCTTTCCCTTTATCATTATAATCTTATAATCTTTGGTAACTATTTAAGATTAGTCACTCCTTTGTTGTTAGATATAATTTGTACTGGGGTAGAGAAGTGTCCCTTAGCCCTTTCTCTCCTGAGGTTTATCTGATTCCTACATCTCCCAACAGTCCATCATCAACCGGCGCCTCCTGGATGGCACCTACGGAAATGCTATGCCCGCTCCTAGGTAACTAATGAACACACCACACACCCCAACTCCACAATCATGCAACTCACAACTCTCGGAATGCACACGTTACAAACTCACATACAACATGCAAAACAACATGCTCTCCCACCAGACATGACAGCACAATTTACTGTGGTAACCTGGGCTAGCCATGTACATGAGCCAGCAAAGGCATGGCACCCCAGCCACACAATAGCAGATTGTGGGGCGAGGTGGGAACCAGGCGTGTGCGAAGGAGGCAAGTGACCCATGAATGAGAATGTACACAATGCAAAGTGTGGCGTGGATGTGCTGGCCAGACTGCAGTATGCAGACCACAGACGTATCCATGTCGACATACTCTGCTGGTGTTTGGAGTGAAGTGGACAGTGGATGCAACCATGTTACCCCAGTTAGTGGGGAAGATCGCGAAAATGTAGCTTGTTACGTCCCCCCCTGTAAGCGTGAGCAGAGTGGGTTGGCCGGGCGTACGCCAGGCTAGTGTAGGGGTGTGAATAAAAAGCATGTAGCTCTGGTTGTGGTTCTCTTCCGGAATGCCCAACGTGTTTGCCAGGGATTCACCTCTCACCTCGCCACAAGGCCGATGCCGTCGCCGTGAGCAGTGGTGCCTGCGATCCTATGCGCCTGCTGCACCCCGGGCCGCTGGTCCCTGAAACCGTATTGCCCGCCCCTGCACACCCAGGCCTCACTGCTCACCTGCCAACACTGGCGTGTGTCCAAGAGGGCCCAACACATGCCGATGGAGGCTTCAGGCCCGAGGCCCGCAACCTAGGCAGCCTCATCAGACTATAACGGACTCCGCAACACAGGCCTGCTGTACTCCTTTCTCGCTGACGTACTCCACCGCTGCCTCCGGCCTACGCTACGGTCAAGTAGGTCACACATTTGGAACTGAGTCTTGATATCCTGATGGTTGAGTTCATATGTTCATGGGACGTTTGATATCACTGTACTCCTTCGATGTAGTGGCACCAAGTCTGTGTATAGTATTCCAACCACACCTGTCTGTGGACCCTCGCTGACTACTGCTTCCACCACACTGTGATCCAGTATGTCACACATTTGGAACTGAGTCTTGATTTCTCAATGACAGAGTTCATATCATTGCACACTAGGAAAGGTGGTGTAAGAGGAAGACGTGTTATAGTCCAGAGGATAAAAGGATCATCGTTACTAAGGTGTTCGAACACTAACAACAACTGCTCTGGTGTCACTAACTGGTGTCACTAACTCTGTGCATTGCGAGCCAACGACACATGGCTATGGGCCACTGCTGACCACTGCTTCCGGCCTATACTGCGGTCGAGTAGGCCATCAATTTGAAACTGAGTCTTGATTTATTTATGGCAGAGTTTACATCATTGTACAGGCCTCATCACAGACTGCATCCCCTTTCAGCCCTGGTGCCACGAAGTCTGTGCCCTGACATTCATGGGCACTCTCTGGTTGAACTTTGCTGGCGTCTGAGTCCATGGACTGGGGGTTGTCTTCATCATCATGTAGGTGATACTGACTTGGTAGCAAAAACGAGGCTGTAGCATTCCACTCCTCCATTTGCCACTTCCGGCCGTCTTCTGCCCTCTGCATCATGCCCTGGAGGCACCTTCCACTGTCCCCCGCAACCCTCCACTACGTTCACCTTCAACATCGACAAGGACCCTCTCAGCTCCCGTGGCCCTACCTCAGTGCAATGCAAGTCACCGTTCCGTGGCGGTGTGCTAGTGCCGGCCGCAGTGCATCCGGGGCCACTAACTGTGCAGCGCAAGTCATGGACCCTGTCGGATTAAATATTGGATGGCCTCTGGGTCGATGGACTGGGGTTCATCAATGCCATGTAACTGTGGCCCTGTGCTGTCAGCTGCCTCTGGCCTCAACTGCGGTCCACCTGGGCTCACACATCAAATCGAGTCCTGACCTGCCCGGACCTTGCATCACCGCAGGATGCACATGCCACCACCGCCAGGATCACCTCCAAACAACAACTATCAGAGTTGCTCACACCTGTCGAGGGTGCCATCATCAGCTTGATACCCTGCTCAGCTCTTCAGGTGCCACTATCTCAGTGCACTGCAACTCACAGACCCTTCTGATTGCACATTGAGTGACCTCTGGACTTGCTCCGGCTATCACCATGATGCTTCGCAGTTGTTTTTGTTATGCTTGTGTTTTGTGTTTCTACTTTTATTGTGATCACTGTTCAAGTTGTTGCCAGCAACAACAACTCTATGTGGGCTGGCTTACACTCACCCCACACACAACCAGCACAGGTGTCACTGTACATGTGACGCTGACAATTAAGGTGCCTTGTGCGCATGCCCATAGCCAGTTCCACAAACTATCTGAGTGTGTCCATGTGGTCATAATGTATGCATGAGGGCCCCGGGCTCGACAACATTACATTGTGCTATGTACAGCGGATGCAAACATATCACCGCAGGCAGCGAGTAAAACCTTGGACATGTAGCTTTGTCGTCCCCCACTCATTACGTAAGAAGAGTGGAGTGGGCGGCGTGCGCAAGTCCAAAGTGGGGGTGTGAATGATTATCCCAGGGCTCTGGGCATGATTCAGTACAGGAAATGCACTGATGCATGTGTGTCTGTCGCAGTGTGGGTCTACGCTGGGGAGTGTAATCAATCAATCAATCAATCACAAGAATTTGTATAGCGCGCTACTCACCCGTAAGGGTCTCAAGGCGCTGAGGGGGAGGGGGTCGCTGTTGCTCGAACAGCCAGGTCTTGAGTTGTTTCCTGAAGGAGAGGTGATCCAGGGTCAGCCGTAGGTGAGTAGGGAGGGAGTTCCATGTCTTGGCTGCCAGGTAGGAGAAGGATCTTCCTCCGTCGGTGGACTTCCGAATTCGTGGGACGGAGGCGAGGGCGAGGCTGGCGGATCGGAGCGGCGGGTGGGTGTGTAGAAAGAGAGGCAGCTGTTGAGGTACTTCGGGCCCATGTCGTGGAGAGCCTTGTGTGCGTGGGTGAGGAGTCTGAACGTGATCCTCTTGTTGACGGGGAGCCAGTGCAGGTCATTCAGGTGGGCTGAGATGTGGCTGTGGCGAGGGATGTCCAGGATGAGTCGTGCTGAGGCATTCTGAATGCGCTGGAGTCTTTTCTGGAGATTGGCTGTGGTTCCAGCGTAGAGGGTGTTCCCGTAGTCCAGACGGCTGATGAAGAGGGCCTGGGGGACCGTCTTCTTGGTTTCTGTGGTGATCCATCGGAAGATCTTTCGGAGCATGCGCAGGGTGTTGAAGCAGGATGATGAGACTGCGTTCACTTGCTTAGTCATCGTGAGGGAGGAGTCCAGGATGAAGCCCAGGTTGCGTGCGTGGTCCGTTGGTTTGGGTGCGCTGCCCAGGGCAGGGGGCCACCAGGAGTCGTCCCACGCGGAGGGAGATGGTCCGAGGATGAGGACTTCCGTCTTGTCTGAGTTCAGTTTCAGACGGCTGATCTTCATCCATTCTGCGACGTCTCTCATTCCTTCCTGGAGGTTGGCTTTGGTGGTGATGGGATCGTTGGTGAGGGAGAGGATCAGCTGGGTGTCGTCGGCGTAGGAGATGATGTTGAGGTCGTGTCGGCGGGCGATGGCTGCGAGAGGGCTCATGTAGACGTTGAAGAGGGTTGGGCTGAGTGAGGATCCTTGCGGGACGCCGCAGATGACTTCGGTGGCCGGGGATCGGAACGGGGGGAGGGGGACTCTCTGGGTTCTTCCGGCGAGGAATGAGATGATCACTCCAGGGCCGCTCCTTGGATTCCTGTGTTGCTGAGGCGCTGTATCAGGGTGTGGTGGCAGACGGTGTCGAAGGCTGCTGAGAGGTCCAGGAGGATGAGGGCAGCCGTTTCTCCGTTGTCGAGCAGGGACCTGATGTCGTCGGTGGCTGCGATGAGGGCCAATGTGAACCTGGTGTAGTTACTGCCTGAATGGAATTGTGCACCAGGAGAACTTAGTGCCTTAAGGGTAATGTGTACCAGGTGTAGTTGATACTTGAATGGTAACGCGTACCAGGAGTAGGTAGTGCCTCAAAGGTAATGTGTACCAGGTGTACATAGTGCCTTAAAGCTAATGTGTACCAGGTGTAGTTAGTACCTTAATGACAATGTGTACCAGGTGTAGTTACTGCCTTATTGGCACTGTGCACCAGGAGTACTTAGTGCCTTGATGGCAAGGCTTACTGGGTGTCCTTAGTGCCTTAATGACAATGTGTACCAGGTGTAGTTAGTACACTAATAGCCACGTGTACCAGGTGTTGTTAGTACACTAATAGCCATGTGTACCAGGTGTAGTTACTGCCTTAATGGCATTGTGCACCAGGAGTACTTAGGGCCATATCTATCAACATTCCCTTTTGCGATTTCTAAATAGTGATTTTTAAGGAATCGCTATTTAGAAATCGCAAAATCGTATGTATTTAGAAAATCGCATTTGTTTAGCGATTCCTTAAAATTCCTTAATTGTGATTAGCAAATTGCTAATCGCAATTAAGGAATAATTTCCCATTCATTTCTATGGGCCAGGAGGCCCATAGGAATGAATGCGAAATTATTTTCAATTTGCGATTCGCAATTTGCTAATCGCAAATTGAGAATAATTTCAAGGGTGCAGGGGTGTCTAAAGAACACCCTGCGGCACCCCTGGAAATGACATGTGTGCACATATGGCGCACATACATGCCCTAAGGGCATGTATGAGCGTCACATGGCACCTTTACAAATTGCATAAAGTGCATTTGTAAAAGAAATCGCAAAATACCACCAACTACAAGTTGGTGGTAATTTGCGATTCCTTATGGGCATTTTGGATTTGTTTTTTGCTTAATACATTGCTTTTAAGGAATCGCAAAATATGCGATTCCTTATATGCAATCGCAAAATAAGGAATGGCAAATTTTGCGATTTCTTATTTTGCACCCAAATTCTTTCATACATACCATTTTGCGAAAATGGGTTCGCAAACGCCGAAATTCTGCGAATTTCGGCTTTTACAAACCCATTTGGCCTTGATACATATGGGCCTTAGTGCCTTGATGGCAAGGCTTACCCGGTGTACTTAGTGCCTTAATGACAATGTGTACCAGGTGTAGTTAGTACCTTAATGACAATGTGTACCAGGTGTAGTTATTACACTAATAGCCATGTGTACCAGGTGTTGTTAGTACACTAATAGCCATGTGTACCAGGTGTAGTTACTGCCTTAATGGCATTGTGCACCAGGAGTACTTAGTGCCTTGACGGCAAGGCTTACCCGGTGCACTTAGTGCCTTATTGAAAATGTGTACCAGGTGTAGTTAGTGCCTTATAGTCATCGGTACAAGGTGTACTTAGTATCTTAATGCCATTGTGCACCAGGTGTAATTAGTTCCTGTTGGAAATGGGATCCCTGGCTGGCCAGGGCTTTCGCCAAAGTCAGTCAGAGACCACCACACCCAAGTCAGGGCAAGGGAGTTACACGCCAAGATAACCCCTACTCACCCTCTAGGTAACGTGGCGCGAGCAGCAAGGCTAAACTTGGAGGCGATGTAGGTTAAGTATTTGCGCACGCACCCCAGCAACAACAACCAAAGGCCCACCACAAAGGAAACTCCACACAAGGTTATATAAAAATAGCCTTTGTATTACACCAAAACACATTAGATAAAACACACACTTTACAATGTGCCAGAGGCACGGGCAGAATTTACAAGGGATATGTACAAGACAGGGCCACCTGGACCACTGTCAGGAATCAGAAGTAGCACTTTCAGAAATAGCACTTAGAACATAGAATATAGCACAAAATAGCACACAACCAGTAATTACTGGTAACAGGACCTCACTAGCACCACCTGTACTAGGGAGAAAACAACCACCTATGTATTACAATACCTGTAGGGGTGTAAGAGGAAAACACATGATGCAATGCATAACATTCATTCAGAGGTGTAAAGGCACATGACGCATAAACAATACATTCAGAGGTGCATAGAAAGTACAATTGCGCCAAACTCACGTAAGTCACCACCTGTGACAGTCCCTGTGTCCCAATGTCAGGGCCTAAACGTAGCAGTTGCCCACAAAGTGCTGGGCAACTGGTGCAGGGAAAGTTAGGGCAACGTTGGAGCCTCTCTGGGCTCAAGAACCACCACTGTGGCACTGCGGAGCCTCTCTGGGCTCCTGGACACGAACTGGCCCTCCTGAGCCTCTCTCAGGCTCTTCCACCGAATGGGCACTCGGGCCTCTCTGGGGCTCGCAATGCAGAAGGGCTGGAGCCTCTCTGGGCTCCACCACGAGGGAATGGCACCCTCAGAGCCTCTCTGGGCTCAACACAAATAAATGCCCGGGCCCCCCACAGGGCCTAGAACAATGGTGCCCCCTTCGTTGGAGTCCCCCTTCTGGGGACTCGAAAACAAGACAAGGTCCCACGAGCCTCTCAGGACTCTAGTCACCGAAATGCCCTCAGAGCCTCTCGGGCTCACAGAACACAGAACGGGCTCTTCTCAGTGGAGCGGCCCTCCCTCAATGGGGCCGCTCGCAGGACACACGAACCCGCCCTCGCACTCACCGGCTGATCAGCTGGGCCGCGGGCGGGGCTCCTCTCCTCTCGTCCCGGGGCTCCAGGCACGACGCGGCAGGCTCTGCTCCTCGAGAGCTCCCGCTCCTCGGGGCTCTCCGGACACTTCTCCCTGGGCTCTCCCTCACTTTGGGAGCCTGGGGAGGACAAGGGAAGACGCCGGCTTCTCTCTTCACCGGAGCGCGGGGTGGCCTCCCGTCCGCTTCCGGTTGCCTCTCTGTCTTGCCCCCGGCCTGCCTGACTTCCGGGTCGCGGCAGCGGGGCGGGACTTCCGGTCGGCCTCTCCGGGGCCGCGCTGTGATTGGTCGGCTGCCTCACCACTTCCGGGTCGCCGCGGGCAGCGCGGCGGCTCGCTTTTTAGGCAGGCAGGCGGGGGATGAATTTTACCGAGGGGTGGCCTCCCTCGTGGTAAATCACCAAAAACGGGCCAAATCAAAGCGGCAATGAGCGGGGTGGCACCCGCGCCGTCAAACCGCCACACAGGGCGATCAGATGCCGGGTGGGCACCGGCTGTGTTCTCAAAGCGCTAGCAGCGCTAGAAACGACGGGCAGGCGCTCTCCAGCGCCACAGGATGAAAAGACAGCGCTCACAGCGCTAGGGCCAGAATAAAGCGCTTCCAAGCGCTATGCAGGGATTTCAGCGCTCCCTAGCGCTGAAGGGCAGAGAGCAGCGCTCTCAGGCTGTAGGCAAGGAGTCCTCAGTGCTCCCCAGCACTGGAGGACAGGACAAGGCTCCAGCAGGGGCTGGAGGCAGGCAGGGGGCAAGGCTGGGCCAGAGCCAGCACACTGGGTCTCCAGGCAGGGAGACACCCCAAGTGGCGGTCCTCCTGGCCCCAGCAGCAGCAACAGCCCCCTCTGGCAGGATCCAAAAGCAGAACAACTTCAGTGGGGACACAGCCCCATTTTTATACAGTGCATTCCTTTGTTCAAGGGTGCAGAGTGGGGGCGGAACCAGTCGCAGCTGGTTCTTGAGTACTCTGTTTACCTCAACCACCCTCTCTATTCACTGGCAGGGCTTGGGTCATTAGACACACCACAGGGGGGCGGAGCCAGCATTGTGTGGGGAAAACCCAGCCCATCCAGGACACAGGTACACTCCTCCCACACATCACTCATGCTAATCTCCCACTCACCACCGGGCAGACCCATCCAGACTTCCTGGAGCCTGGCATGCCAGCCAGCTCCAGCCAATCACACGCCAGCACCCTCACAGCACACGTACAGCCATGTCTAGAAATGGCGCTTCGCTACTAGACACATACATGCTGCATACACCATCTCGCAGCATTCACTCTCACGAGTTCACACATACCAGACTCAAGCCTGTACACCCCACGCATCAGGAACTACCAGGGACACATACATTCCCCATGCATTCCTATGGGCGGGCAGGCCTAGCTCAGCACATGCACTCAGAGTGCGCACGCACTTTCCACTGGGACACAGTGAAAGTGCGCAGAATCCCAAAATCACCATCTCCAGGTCACCATTTCAAGCAAAAAGTCTAGGGGTGAACCTGCCCTAAGGGCCAAAGTCCAACATAACCCCCTTCCAGCCAAAACGCAGGGGAGAACAATCACCACCGTGATGGACTTCCCTGCTTGGGGCGATAGAACACGGACGCGGGCCCGCAACTGCAGGGACACCCTCCTGTTCTATGCCACGGTGAACCCATGGGATTCCTTCTAAACACACTGTCTGGACCAACTGGGCTACCCCACTGGTACTCCCAAGTTGTCCGCGGCCAGGACCAGGCCCTGGGCCACCCAGGTGCCACTGGTCCATGCCAATTCGCAGAGCGGGGGGTAGTAACCCCTGGCACATAGGAGCCATTCTCCACTCTTCCTGTCTGCAAGACAGGACTAGACTGCCACTGGTACTCCAGCCTAGGGCCTACAACCTCAGGCGGACGAGGAGTCTCAGGGAAGGCTCTCCTCCCCCTACCTCTTCTCCTAGGGTTCCTCCTCCCTCTGCGAGGGGTACCCCTAGAACGCCATTCCAACCCAGGGCTTATCCACTCAGGTTGCACCGGGGTCAGAGGTGGGCTCTCCCACCCTCTGCACCCCCTTCCAGAGGTCTGCCCTCTCCCACCTGGAGAAGTTCCTCTGGAAGAAGAACCGGTCAGGACACTGGTTACAGTCGTCCTACCCTTCAGGTCAGGCTGATCCTGAACCTGGCCTTCCAACCTCTGGTCTAAAACCTTCGGTGGAACAATTGCCTGGCACTCCAGGACTTCTGGGGACTCACACACAATCCCCCTGAGGCTGACACATGGCCCATGTGTCGTGTGACTGTCTGTCTGGCGCAGATCTCCCGCTCCCTGTCCACCTGACAGTGCGCGAAGATCCCCCAGACCAGAAGTGGTGTCACCATGGTCACTACACGGGAACCTAGCCCAACTGGGTAGTCCCTGACCCACTGGTCCAGCCACTGGGGAACTCCCCCAATCACTCCTCACTCTGGACTCCTGTACCCTCCCTACCGGAGCGGTACTGCCAGAATCTGGAACCAGAGGAGCTCTGGTTACAGACGCTCCAGGTCCTCTACTCACTAGGAGATCTTCCTCAAATGGACTAACAGGACAGCCTAGGTCCCCAACCTGGTGTTCCCTCAAGAAACCATCCAAGTCCTGAGGCAGGGCTTCGGGCGTCTGGGGAACCTCAGTCTCCCCCTCACTCCTGCTCCACTGAGCCAGGCAGTGAGCCCCTACACCCTCCTCGCTATCCTGGGACCTAGCTGGGCTACACTGAGCCTCCTCCACCACGCTGGGCTGGAGGATACCTGAACCACTACTTTTGGAGTCACTCACTATGGACTCTAGAGAACCTCTGGCCTTCTCCCAGCGGTCGGCTTCCCTTGCCAGTAACTCTGGATCAGTAAATCCAACTTGCAACAGGTGTTGGCGCAACTCTGGCGAACAACCACTGAGCACCTGCTCTTTGACTATAAGATCAAACAAGACTTCAAAATCAGAGTCAGTGTGAACCTCTACCCAAGCCCACAGTGTATCACAACATTCATCCTCAAAATCTACCCAAGACTGGTGAGACAGTTTCCTACTGTCCCTGAACTTCACCCTTAACTCCTCCTCTGGGGAAACAGGTACCAGACTGGGGGAACTGGGACTGGGATTTCCTACACTGAAATCTAAATAGCTGCCACCACTGGACTTAACCCTCCCTGGGGAATCCAGACACTCAACACTGCGCGCAGGGGATAGTCTACCCTCCAGAGCTACTTTGCCTCTGGTGGCGGCCCTCTCAGCCTCCTCTATCCTTTCTTGCGCTAAGACCCTCTCGGTCTCCAGCTGTTGCTTCTTAACCTCCAGCTGTTGCTTTCTAACGCCCAGCTGTGCCATAGCCTGGGCATGCTCCAACCTGAGCTTTTCTAAAGCCAGCTGGTGCTCCCTTTCTCTCCTCCTATCTTCCAGCTCCTCTGGGGACAGGTAAAGGGATGAGGCGCTGCCTCCTAAACTGGACCCAGCAAGGGACTCCCTATCTATGGGGTCCTCACTATCTGCTGGCGTCCCTGTGCTATCATCTTCCTCCTCCTCAGACTCTTCAGGGCTCCCCTCAGACCCACCACCCTCATGGTGTGAGACCCGGGCCCTTTCCTCACTGTGCTCACGCTCCCAGTCCTCCTTCTGCCATTGGATTAGGTTACCCCTAAGTTGGGACTGGGTGTCTGACTCATTCACTGCAATGTCTCTCTCTTCGCAAAACTCTCTCAGTTCATGCAAAAACAGACCCCAGACATTAAAAGCAGACTCCATCTTGGCAAGATGCTCACAGACACGTGCAACACAGGGGACTTAACAATCTGAAGTAAGAGTACACAATTCCAAAACTTCAACAATCTCCTTATCAAAGAGAACTCATACTCATGCGTCCAGGAAAACACACCATTCATCCACACACACCCTCCCCTCGGATCGGTAAGGCAGTTTCTACCACCCCTGACTTCTCAACCTGACCAAAAGCGACACAGGTACCAAACTCTGGAAGCAGGGCGGGGGACAAATGTACTGAACACAATCAAATGACACTCTTCAGGAGAAGAAACAATGGAATTTAAAAAACACAATCCCCTTAAAATGTGGTCATCTAAAATGCAGAGTTTTGTGGTGCAGCCAGCTGCTACTAAGGTACAAGGCAAACACAAATCCTTATCCCACCGCTTGCCGCCAATGTTGGAAATGGGATCCCTGGCTGGCCAGGGCTTTCGCCAAAGTCAGTCAGAGACCACCACACCCAAGTCAGGGCAAGGGAGTTACACGCCAAGATAACCCCTACTCACCCTCTAGGTAACGTGGCGCGAGCAGCAAGGCTAAACTTGGAGGCGATGTAGGTTAAGTATTTGCGCACGCACCCCAGCAACAACAACCAAAGGCCCACCACAAAGGAAACTCCACACAAGGTTATATAAAAATAGCCTTTGTATTACACCAAAACACATTAGATAAAACACACACTTTACAATGTGCCAGAGGCACGGGCAGAATTTACAAGGGATATGTACAAGACAGGGCCACCTGGACCACTGTCAGGAATCAGAAGTAGCACTTTCAGAAATAGCACTTAGAACATAGAATATAGCACAAAATAGCACACAACCAGTAATTACTGGTAACAGGACCTCACTAGCACCACCTGTACTAGGGAGAAAACAACCACCTATGTATTACAATACCTGTAGGGGTGTAAGAGGAAAACACATGATGCAATGCATAACATTCATTCAGAGGTGTAAAGGCACATGACGCATAAACAATACATTCAGAGGTGCATAGAAAGTACAATTGCGCCAAACTCACGTAAGTCACCACCTGTGACAGTCCCTGTGTCCCAATGTCAGGGCCTAAACGTAGCAGTTGCCCACAAAGTGCTGGGCAACTGGTGCAGGGAAAGTTAGGGCAACGTTGGAGCCTCTCTGGGCTCAAGAACCACCACTGTGGCACTGCGGAGCCTCTCTGGGCTCCTGGACACGAACTGGCCCTCCTGAGCCTCTCTCAGGCTCTTCCACCGAATGGGCACTCGGGCCTCTCTGGGGCTCGCAATGCAGAAGGGCTGGAGCCTCTCTGGGCTCCACCACGAGGGAATGGCACCCTCAGAGCCTCTCTGGGCTCAACACAAATAAATGCCCGGGCCCCCCACAGGGCCTAGAACAATGGTGCCCCCTTCGTTGGAGTCCCCCTTCTGGGGACTCGAAAACAAGACAAGGTCCCACGAGCCTCTCAGGACTCTAGTCACCGAAATGCCCTCAGAGCCTCTCGGGCTCACAGAACACAGAACGGGCTCTTCTCAGTGGAGCGGCCCTCCCTCAATGGGGCCGCTCGCAGGACACACGAACCCGCCCTCGCACTCACCGGCTGATCAGCTGGGCCGCGGGCGGGGCTCCTCTCCTCTCGTCCCGGGGCTCCAGGCACGACGCGGCAGGCTCTGCTCCTCGAGAGCTCCCGCTCCTCGGGGCTCTCCGGACACTTCTCCCTGGGCTCTCCCTCACTTTGGGAGCCTGGGGAGGACAAGGGAAGACGCCGGCTTCTCTCTTCACCGGAGCGCGGGGTGGCCTCCCGTCCGCTTCCGGTTGCCTCTCTGTCTTGCCCCCGGCCTGCCTGACTTCCGGGTCGCGGCAGCGGGGCGGGACTTCCGGTCGGCCTCTCCGGGGCCGCGCTGTGATTGGTCGGCTGCCTCACCACTTCCGGGTCGCCGCGGGCAGCGCGGCGGCTCGCTTTTTAGGCAGGCAGGCGGGGGATGAATTTTACCGAGGGGTGGCCTCCCTCGTGGTAAATCACCAAAAACGGGCCAAATCAAAGCGGCAATGAGCGGGGTGGCACCCGCGCCGTCAAACCGCCACACAGGGCGATCAGATGCCGGGTGGGCACCGGCTGTGTTCTCAAAGCGCTAGCAGCGCTAGAAACGACGGGCAGGCGCTCTCCAGCGCCACAGGATGAAAAGACAGCGCTCACAGCGCTAGGGCCAGAATAAAGCGCTTCCAAGCGCTATGCAGGGATTTCAGCGCTCCCTAGCGCTGAAGGGCAGAGAGCAGCGCTCTCAGGCTGTAGGCAAGGAGTCCTCAGTGCTCCCCAGCACTGGAGGACAGGACAAGGCTCCAGCAGGGGCTGGAGGCAGGCAGGGGGCAAGGCTGGGCCAGAGCCAGCACACTGGGTCTCCAGGCAGGGAGACACCCCAAGTGGCGGTCCTCCTGGCCCCAGCAGCAGCAACAGCCCCCTCAGGATCCTGGAAGAGAACAACTTCAGTGGGGACACAGCCCCATTTTTATACAGTGCATTCCTTTGTCTGAGGGTGCAGAGTGGGGGCGGAACCAGTCGCAGCTGGTTCTTGAGTACTCTGTTTACCTCAACCACCCTCTCTATTCACTGGCAGGGCTTGGGTCATTAGACACACCACAGGGGGGCGGAGCCAGCATTGTGTGGGGAAAACCCAGCCCATCCAGGACACAGGTACACTCCTCCCACACATCACTCATGCTAATCTCCCACTCACCACCGGGCAGACCCATCCAGACTTCCTGGAGCCTGGCATGCCAGCCAGCTCCAGCCAATCACACGCCAGCACCCTCACAGCACACGTACAGCCATGTCTAGAAATGGCGCTTCGCTACTAGACACATACATGCTGCATACACCATCTCGCAGCATTCACTCTCACGAGTTCACACATACCAGACTCAAGCCTGTACACCCCACGCATCAGGAACTACCAGGGACACATACATTCCCCATGCATTCCTATGGGCGGGCAGGCCTAGCTCAGCACATGCACTCAGAGTGCGCACGCACTTTCCACTGGGACACAGTGAAAGTGCGCAGAATCCCAAAATCACCATCTCCAGGTCACCATTTCAAGCAAAAAGTCTAGGGGTGAACCTGCCCTAAGGGCCAAAGTCCAACAGTTCCTTAATAGTCATCTGTACCAGGTGTAGTTAGTACACTAATAGCCAAGTGCCTTAATAGCAGTGTGTATCAGGTGTAGTGAGTGTCTTAATGGCAAGGCGTACTAGGTGTCCTTAGTACCTTAGGGGCAATGTGTGCCAGGTGTAGTTAGTACCCTAATAGCCATGTGTACCAGGTGTAGATAGTGCCTTAGTCATAATTAATACACAATTTAGGTATTGCCTTAAAGGTAATGTGTACTTGGTGTAGTTAGTGTCTTTAGGGCAATGTGCACCAGGAGTCCTATTATGTAAAGAGTGCACCTTCGCTGTTTGCACCCGGCGCACCTTAAAACAGGCGTGCTGGGTGCAAACAGGGGAAGTGCGCCCAATTACATGGAATGCGCTGCCTCCAGCGCAGTTGCAAACTCGCACTGCCCTGAGGGCAGCGTCTTCATGGGAAAAATGGAGCGGCTTCTTTGAAGCCGCTCCGTGTTTCACTGTGCACGCGAACAGGCCGCCTGCGCTTTGAAGGGGGATTAGAGATCTCCTTGCAGGTGGGTGCAGTAAGTGACTGCACCCGCCTGCAATAGGATGCCTGGGGGGTCCATGGGACCCCCTTTCATCTCTTCAAGAGTGCAGCTATCAGAGAGCGCATAGGTGGCGCACTGTCAGTGCACCTCCTGAGAGCTTCTTTGCCTCTGCGTCCGCATCTATATACGGGGCCTCATTTATGAGAAATGACGCATCGCTGCGTGAAAGCAGCGATGCGTCACTTCTCAGTGTGCACTCCTTGCGACATACCTGATGCGTCAAATTTAATGTATGACGCATCATGTCGCAAGGAGTTACAGATACGTCAGTATTTCTGACGTATCTGTAGACGCAAAACTACGCATTGCTGGAGTGTGTCACAAAAGTGACGCAACTCCAGCAATGTGTACTTTCACATGGGCAAGTCCCATGTTGTCAGGGCCTGCGTCAGTCTTACGCCTGCCATGAAGCAGGCATAAGATTTTGACGCATTAGCGGCCAAGAAATGGTGCAGTGAAATCTTATAGATTTCACTACGTCACTTCCATGACCCTTTCTTGCGTGAAAACGCCCCCCTTGCATACATTATACCTGGCGCAGGTATAATGTGGCGCAGGGGTTTACAAAGTGACGCATCTACCTAGATGCGTCACTTTGTAAATATGGCGCAACAAGGTGCATTTTTTACGCCACTGGTGCGTCACAAAAAGTGACGCACCAGCGGCGTAAAAGTGACGCACAGCCTCATAAATGAGGCCCGCGGTGCAGAGGCATAGGGATTCCCTCATTTGCCGTTGTGACCCCGGGGTATTTCCATAATACGGCTCCAGGTATCATTAGCACCTACAGCACAAAGTAGACCAGGGCAGTGAGCCCCTAACGTACAATCTCCACCCGGTGCAGTTAGTACCTGTTTGCAAGAGTTGCACTTACCAGCTAACAGACAGTGCCCTCCCGTTAGACACTTCTTCAGACTGTAGAGCAGAGGTCTTCAAACTGTGGGGCGCGCCCCCTGGGGGTCTGTGGCAGCAGTTCCAGGGGGGCGCAAATGCCTCAAGTAAGTACTATAGCATGAAGATAGCCTGAAGGGAGCAACTGTGTTTTTTTCGCGTTTCCAGGCCGTCTTCATTTACATGACAGTTGAAGTGTTGAGACAAGTAAGGCAGCTGTGATCCTGAACCTTGGTGTCGTGAAGTCAACAGATTGGCTAAAAACAGCAAAATATTTTATAAGTATTTTGTTGTTTTTGCACGTTTCAGCAACTGCATTTAATATAATGCTCACGCCTACAAGTGAGAAATGAGGTGTTACATAAATGCACATTAAACTAATTGATGGGACAGGCACATATTCACATTATGAAACTTGGTTAATCTGATCACCGAAGATGTCTACATGAGAGCAGAGAGTCACAAAACTGAGGTGCAAATTACCAAGGGGGCCGATAGGAAATTATCGCCGGTTTAGCGGCCGTGTTCGGCCGCTAAGCAGCGATGATTCTATCGCTCTATTAGCAAGCTGTCGCTAACTGATGTTAGCGACAGCTTTTAGGTGATAGCGAGCGGTTTAGGGCTCGCTTTGCATGTCAGCGATATTTATCGCTAATGGCATGCAAAGTGGGCGTACCCAATCTGTTAGCGACTGAAAGCCGCCGCTAACGTCGCTATCGCTTATTATCAAGGCAGGCGTAGCGATGGAAATATTCCCGCTATTGCCAAAAACCAACGCCTGCTCAGACCAGTTCTTAGCCATGTTATCCAATGGGAGGTGGATAACATGGCTAAGAACATTTCGTCGCTAATGCGTGAATATCGCTGTATTTTCAGTGATATTCTCGCATTTCGCGGCTATCGCTGGATATTTTAGCACAATGGAGAAAAACGGTGCTAATAGCATGATTTCTCCGCTAACATATCCAGCGGTAGGCAGCGATAAAAAAATTGTCGCTAAGACTACTTAGCGATAATTTTCGCTAGTTGTTAGTAATATGCCCCTGAATCCGGGACGGTGCAGTGCATAATGTGACATCTGTATTTATAATGTTTGAAGGTCCCAGCATGTAACAGAAAGCAATGTGAATATGTAGGCATTATTCTATAATAATATTATACACTCTACAAGATAGGCTGCCACATAATGATTTTGTGTACGTGATCAGGACCAATGGAATTATGTGGCAGGGGAGCACCATAGACAAATTATGCAGTATAATGCGGCACATTTTTACTAGTATATTTTTTTCACTTGGTAGTACTGTCTGGGCAAAGATTTCACCTCATTTGAATTTAACAGCCTAATAAAGAAATAAGCCACGGTATTTGCAAAATTCAAAACACATGGGCAGCTTAGTCCTCATACCCCTTGCCAACTTTGGCCTCTGTTTACATGCAGATGTCCTTTCAGATGAGTTGAGAGGGTACAAGGGAAGAGACCAAAATATATTCAGAGGCCCAGACCCCTGGGGTTTCTGGGTAATGGCCCAGGAGAAAGATAAAAGACGTGAAACCCACGGATAGCATCAAAAGAGATAGGCCAGAGGAGGACCAGCTATGTGGAGCTGAATGTTTTCGTTTATAGATTAAACAGCTTCCCCCCATCCTCAGAGAGATGGCTGAAGAATGTGCTCAGAAATGCAGGTTCATTTTTCTTTTTGGGCCGCCACTACCATTAGTACAGCAGCTACATTGGCACTGGGACAATGGTGCGAGGGGCCAATGTATACCAATAATGAGCGTGGCACTAGCACAAAGGGTGGAAAGCCATTTTCCTTGTTAGCATTATGGTCCAGATTACAAGCTATGGGGGGAGAATGTGTATATTTTCCCCCTTTTTTCAAAACAAAGGGGCAGACAGTCTGCTTTGGGTGTCAGGCCTAGAAATAAAGGCCAATGAAATGGGCAGAAGAGTAGGCAGCATTGGTGCTGCAGGTGCAGTGGCACCAGGACCCAGGGGTGTGAGGGCCCAACAAAACCCCTACTATTGCAGCTTTACTCATTCCTTTCTTGCAATAGGGCTCAGTTCACCCTTGCCAACATCAACCAGGGCTGCAGCTGGGCCTTCTCCGTACCTATTCTAATGAAACAAAAAATGTTGTCCACAAGGAACTACTTTGCTGGCACGGTTCTTTTACCTTTTAAAAGTATAGAGGAGTTGGCCTAACGGCTAAGGCGTTCGACCTCGGACCTGGGGATCTGGGTTCGAGTCTTGGTAACGACGCCAAACATCATGTGATTCTGGGAAAATCACTTAATATTCCCGTGCCTAACAAAAATGAATGTGTGTCCTCATGTAACGTAACTGGTGCTATGTAAAGCGCTCTGATACCTGATTCAGTTCGGCTCAAGTTCGCGCTATATAAAACTTTGCAAAAAAATATATATATTTGGTGGCCGTCTGCATAGCCTATGTCCTTCTGTTGCAACTGCCCTTTCCAACGCTGTATTGGGTGTTGTGATTGGTGCTGTGGTTCCTGAGATTACCCGCCTCAAATGTTTGGGCTCTCTCTTTATAATATTAGTATGGATACATTATTTATTTATTTATTTATAACATTTATAGAGCGCGCTGTTACCAAACGGTGTCCTGACGCTGTAATGAAAGCTCCCCTAGCCTAAGCCTACTAGTTAGTTAATGAACAGCCAAGTTTTCAGACCTTTACGGAAGACCATCAAGTCAGTAATCTGCCTAAGAGCCAAAGGTAGAGCATTCCAGGCTTTTGCTGCCCCCAGGACGAAGCTCCTGCCTCCCCAGCGTGCTTTTCTTATCCGTGGGGTCATAATAAGCCCCAGGTTGGCTGACCTGAGATGCCTACCCGGCCTGTACCATTGAAAATGCTGTTTTAGAAACGACGGGCCAAGTCCAAGGACAGCCTTAAAGACTATGCACAGGGTTTTAAAAGAGATTCGTTTCCGCACTGGAAGCCAGTGCAGCTTCAACAGTTCCTGGGAGACGGATGCAAACTTTGGTAGGCCTGTGATGAGTCGAGATGCTGCGTTTTGCAAGATCTGTAGTTTGTTAAGAAGCCCCTGTTGAGCCTCAAGGAATAAACTATTACAATAGTCTAGGCGAGATAGAACAAGGGCCGTCACAACAGTTTTCTTACACTCCTCCGGTAAGAAAGGAAGGATCTTCTGGATGCTTTTTAGTGTGAAATGGATGGATGAGGTCATTGCATTAACTTGGGGCCTAAAGGTAAGATTATTGTCGATCAGGACCCCTAAGTTCTTGACCTTCGTGACTGGAATGGGGGTGCCCCCATGTCTTCAGGCCACCATTTCGGACTCAAAAAGTTATCACTGGAGCCAAAAAGTAATACTTCGGTTTTGGCCGAGTTCAACTTTAAACAATTCCTGGCCATCCAGGTACCAACTGCTGCCATACACTCCTGGAATTTGCTGGCCACGCCTTCCTCTCTCCCTGGCAGCAGTGACACCACAATCTGTGTGTCATCTGCGTAAGATGCAAGTTCGAACCCATATGAACGAATAACCAGGGCTAGAGAGGGGAAATACATATTAAAAAGGGTGGGACTCAGGGAGGATCCCTGGGGAACCCCACAAGGTAGCACAAATGGTTTCGATTCAAATTCCCCCAGTGCCACAACCTGGACCCTATTGGTGAGGAAGGCTTTCAGGATGCTAAGGGCTTTCCCTTGTATCCCGCATTCCTCCAAACGGTCCACCAAAATTCTATGGTGAACCGTGTCGAAGGCCGCCGACAGATCCAACAGGACCAGGGCCGCTCTACCCCCCGCGTCCATCACTTTCCTGATCTCCTCCGTCGATTTGATCAAGGCAACACACATATATATATATATATATATATGTATATATATATATATATATATATATATATATATATATATATATATATTACCTACTGGCGGTCGCCAGTAGGTATATATAGTTAGGATTTTTTCTCTATGGGATTTTTGAAAATTCTATGTCTAATAACTTTGGCGTTTGTGGACGGAATTGGCTGAAATTTTCAGGAAAATGGAACATTTTGTTTCTGAGCAGCCCCTAAAAATTTGGGGGGGTTTCGTCAAGGGGGGGCCGAGAAAAAAGGGGGGTCCCAAAACGTGTTTTTAACATTGAGTTTCCCATAGGGCGGTTGGCCTCACTTTTAGCCCGAACGGCTGAATGGATTTGCACGAAACTTGGCAAAATTGTAGGGACTGGTAGCCCGATGTGCCTTTGCTAGGTCTCAATATATGTGCTTCAGTGGATTTTGAGAAATTAACGTTCAAAAAAAGATATATATCTGTAACAGCGGACCGGGCAGCGCTCCGGTTCGCGGACTTTTCGCGGTACGGAGCTTTGTGAAGCGAAGCTGATTGGTTCTCCGGCGTCTGTGAACATTCCAAACAGTCCGTAGCGGCCGCCATCTTGTCTCTCGGTAGGATCGTAAGACAAGAGGAGGCCAAAGCGAAGGGGCAAATGACCATAAGGGGGCATAGTAGATCCTCGCTGACCCCCTAGGTTTGATGTGGAGGTTTTAAAAGGGCCCCGTGGGGCAAAAAAAAATAATAATAATAATAATCGAACGGCTGAATGGATTTGCACGAAACTTGGCAAAATATTAGGGACTGGTAGCCCGATGTGCCTTTGCTAGGTCTCAATATATGTGCTCCAGTGGATTTTGAGAAATTAACGTTCAAAAAAAGATATATATCTGTAACAGCGCTCCGCTTCGCGTACTTTTCGCGTTACGGAGCTTTGCGAAGCTGATTGGTTCTCCGGCGTCTGTAAACATTCCAAACAGTCCGTAGCGGCCGCCATCTTGTCTCTCGGTAGGATCGAGAGACAAGAGGAGGCCAAAGCGAAGGGGCAAATGACCATAAGGGGGCATAGTAGATCCTTCCTGACCTCTTAGGTTTGATGTACCATTTTGCCAAGTTTGGTGTAATTCCGTTCAGCCATTCAGGCTGTAGACGTATGTAAATGTCCTATGGAAAATTGCATGGGGAAAACACATTTGAAAGTGTTGAAATTTAGAACCAATTAAAATGTTACTTTGGTTTTGTATTTGTGTGTGATGAAAGTTAATTGGTTATGTATATATCTCAAATGAGAGGAAACCACAGCCATTTTGTGATACTACTGTCTGAGGTACATTTGTGAGGAATTTTTGGTGGTGAATTTCTGGTGTTTGATTTACACAGTACTAACACTTCTCCTACTTTTAAAAAGGTGAGTTGTTAATTTGTAAGGGGAACTATGTTGTACACTTGAAGATAATTTGAAAAATGTTTTCTGTTATTTATTTGCAGTCCTTCTGTTATACTAAATACTTGATAAAGTTAGTTTTATATTATGTATTACTAAAAACGATAAATGAAAGTGATTATTTTTTTCTGCAATTTACAGCAAGCAATTTGAAAATAAAATGGCTCACAATGAAGAGACCGTGGTAATTTCTTTTGAATTATCCACTACATTTATTGAAATTGACAGCACCAATAATGAAATATTCTCACAAGGAGGAGATGACTTGAATGATTCCACTACATTGATTGAAATTGACAGCACCAATAATGAAATATTGTCACAAGGAGGAGATGACTTGTATGATTCCATTAGATTGATTGAAATGGACAGCACCAATAATGAAATATTGTCACAAGGAGGAGATGACTTGAATGATTTTTTGGATCAATCTGTTGATGGCGAATTTATCGAATGTTTGGAGACCATAGAGTTACAAGAATCATCATTGCAGACTTTTAATGAGGAGATTCCAGATGAGATGATTGAAGAGGAAATTACTGATGAGGACATGTTACTAGTTCTTTCAAATTTAGAAAATTCAGAAGAATAAATTTATATTTAGAAATCAAAAATTGTTTGAGACATTATTCATTTTTATTTTTAATTTATGAGGTTGTAGCGAAGTGATTGTAGTATAAAATGAGACTTATAGTATAGAGTGCAACATTTTTATGTTACATGGTAAGTTTACTCATATTTACTTCCCTTCTCCCACTATATTATCTCCAATGTGTATTTGACATCTCTTCTTCATCTCCGGCCTCCTTTCTCTCACTGTGTGTCTCTGATGCATCTTATCGCTGCTATTTTGTGTAATTACAGAAGAGAGTAAAATAAAATAGTTCGGAACGTGAAAAGGGGGCAAAGTAGAGTACCCCTCACCCCCTAGGCCTTCTCAGGCGGTCCCAAAAGGATCAGTTTCTGCTTTCCTGAGAGATTATGGTATGAGTTCCATATACCACAATAATTTGCATTACAACATGCAAGATATATATCTCCTATTACCAACTTTTGGAGATATTCGCGCTAAGCGCGAATATCTCCAAAAACTAACACCTGCCCTGAGCAGTTCTTAGCCATGTTATCCAATGGGAGGTGGATAACATGGCTAAGAGCATTAGCTCGGTAATGCATGAATATCGCTGAGTTTTCAGCGATATTAATGCATTGCGGTCGTTTTTTATCGCATTTGCGATAAACCTTGATAATAGCAAGGTTTATCTTCGATAATTTCTGACGATGCTTAGCGGTAAAAAATTTGTTGGTAAGCATCGTTAGCGATAAATATCGCTTAACTTTGGTAATATGCACCAACGTCTGTTAACGTTCGATTCGAAGGAAATGAGGAAGTGTTGAAAAACATTGTTTGCGCCATCTTGCCTTTTTTGAAATGCCACACTTTTGTCGTGCACGGCAGCCATTTTAGATGCCTTGACCAGACCCACTCTCTGCACGCTGTCGATTCGTAGCATGGCTCCCCACCCTCGCAAGCATCTTCCCCAGGCACTGGTCACCCCCGCTTTCTGTGTTATGCATGGGCAATAAACCTCTTCCCATCTGCGCTGCTCTTCCCTGAGAATCACACTCTGTGCCCGCCCGACACCTCCCTTTCGCCCTATTCACTACCGCACCCTCTGACACTCCTCTTCCTCTGTGTCCGATTGTCCAGGCTATCAGCTAGCCCTGCAGATGTAGTTTATGGCCCCAGCTGTAAAGAATCACCCCTCTTCAAAGGAGTTATAGTAGATCAAGGCCCACACCCGATGAGATCCGTCACACCACACGTGTTCCTACTATCTGAAAACCATCCTGTATTGTGATTGGGGAGGGGACCGAGCCTGAAGCGGAAGATTCCAGGGATGACTCTTTGTACATCAAAGTTTTTACATTTATGTGTCACATTAAAAATATATAGCACTCCAACAAAGTAGTAGGATTATAAAACTTTAATAACTTATAAATATATACAACAAAAGAAAAACAGTAAAAACATTTAAACAACGAAGAGACCGTGGCAATTTCTTTTGAATTATCCAATACATTTATTGAAATTGACAGCACCAATAATGAAATTTTCTCACAAGGAGGAGATGACTTGAATGATTTTTTTGATCAATCTCTTGATGGCGAATTTATCGAATGTTTGGAGACCATAGAGTTACAAGAATCATCATTGCAGACTTTTCATGAGGAAATTCCTGATGAGGAGATGTTACTAGTTCTTTCAAATTATGAAAATTCAGAAGATGTTGCCTGGGGGTGGGTCGTCAGTAGCAGTCTGTTGTGCGAATAGTTCCAAGGCAGCAGAACGCGCTGAAATCTAGATGGCACAAAGGTGATGTCTAGTAAGTTGCCGCCCAGCAAATAACGGCGTGGGGCGCCGCGGGGGTGAGTGAGTCCAGTAGGCACCACAGGTATTCTTACCGGCATTGCAGAATTACTGCTGGGGACAATGCCTGTGCTGTAGCAGGGTCACAGCAGAAACAAAAAGGATTCTGTTGAAGATGTTGTTGGTTTTCAATTTGAAAACAGTTCTGGTGTCAACTGCTATGCTAATGTAGTGGTTAATGTTTTGTTTTCTCTAGAAAATGTAAAAGAGGGGGAGGCAGTCCAAAGTTCTGGTAAAAGGGCAAAGGAAAGGATCGGTGGTTTGAACTATCAGTCAAAAAGGGGAGGGGGTGCAACAATTTTTCCTACCGGGTCACAGTGTGCTTTCACCGGAACTGAGGTTTGCAGGATTCTAGTAATTCAAAGTGAGGCTGGCGCCAGCATGGGAGCGCCGACGTCCCGCGGATACAGTTTCGTCACTCCACGGGCGATCATGGCAGTCATTCCCCATCGGGGGTGTCTGCGGGGGTCGGAGACTCCCGCGGCTCCTCTAGAATCTTCAAGGTCGTGGAGGACTACTGTGGTGGAGTCAACCAGTGACCGGGCCATTTCTTTATGCAGGGCCCGCTCTTGCCACGTCGATCGCCATTTTGAGAGTTCGGTAGCTACTGGCGATCGCGGGGTCAAATGAGCGGACGGGCTCCACCCTGCCGGGCGAGACGTTGCAGCATCGCCACAGTGGAAGAACCCTTTTCCGGGCGCCTGGAGCGCTGAGGGTGCAGGTGGGAAGCCTCCACTGGGGAGGCGGGAGAGGCCTGTTCGCACCGTCTCTCCCTCCCAGTGCACCCCACGGTGTCTCGCTTGAGATTTGTTATGGCCGGACCAGGCGATGAGGACGAGGGGGGGGGGGTCGGAGGCATGTGCAAGACATCCCCCCCCAGTGTTGTCGCAGCCATTATTCAAGAAAGAAGAAGTGTCCCGTCCGTCTTCGGGCCGGGCTTCCGGTGGATGTCGGCTGGACGCCCCTTGCTCTGGCCCCATGAACGGGTTCCTTGTTTTATCGGCTGCAGCCGGATCCCATCGGCCCCGGCCGTTGGTGGCCGGACTGGTAGAGAATGTGGCGGGACTACCTGAAACTGTCAAGGGCCACCGCGGCCGGACTGGGAGAGAGAGGGGAGGGTCGAGGACACGGACATTCCCCCCCCTGCAACTCTCCAGCGTTGTCAATCCCCCTGGCCGGGTCCCGCTGGCCTCGGCCTCGGCCTCTCCTCCGGCTACACCCTACGTGATGATCTCCGAGGCGTGGCAGCAGGACCCGCCTTATATGTGTTGCTTCCGGCTGGGCGTAGCCGAAAACCTGTTGCCCTTTGGAAGTTTCTAGAATGGGGCGGATGTCTGCTGACTTCTATCTTTCCCAGTTTGCCGTTATTTGGCCGTGGCAGGCGGTGGGACAGACACGTTTTGGGGCAGTGAGGGGCGATGTTTTCAGGTTTCTTATTACGGGCTTACTTCTAACGTTTCTTGTTTCTAGGACAATAATAGGTTTTATCATTGCGTATTGTTATCGTTTCTTTGTTTGTTATTTAATAAAAAGTTCATCAGTGGCCTACTGATTTTCGTTTTCCTATTCTTTTCTTTCCAGGTTGTTTCATGCTAAAGTTTCTGTTAACAGGATACAGTGATCACTTCGTTATTATTGCATATGTCCTTTTCACTAGGGTTGCTCTCTTGTTGGGCCAGATATCTCTAGTAAATGGTCCGGATGAAACAGGTGCATCAATCAGTGGGGAGTAGATAGGCATGACAGATTACAACGGGGGAGAAAGGTCCGCATTACCTACCCTTTCACTACTTGCAAAGATTTTCCTACGTTTATTTGCAAACAGGGAATACCTCCAAAAAGAACTAATTCCCAAACAGTCAATGTTCGGACAATCAATCAATCAATGAGGAATGAAATAGGTACGACGTGTTAAAGGCTTGCGTTACCTACCCTTCACTATCTGCAAAGGGAGAGAGAATATTCCTATTCTTCCTTGTTTGCAGGCAGAGAAGATCCTTAAGAGAACCAACTTCGAACAATTCAATGCTCGATTCAAACAATCAACAAGGGGTACTGTGAACACAAATGAACGCCGCTTATGTACATACACATTGCTATTTTCAACAGGTTGTTCCTAATGTTTCTATTTTAGCGAGGTCAAAAAGAGATCCCATTAGTGGCCTACTGATTTTGCTCGATTCCTCGCTATCTGCAAATACTAAACAGAGTATTGCGACTCTGTGCTTGTTTGTAAATAGAGAATGAACCAAAGAGAACAATCAATCAAATGGAGAGAGAAGCAGGCACGACGGATTACAACGGGGGCAAAGGCCTGCGTTAACTACCCTTCACTATCTGCAAAGAGAGAGTACTCCTAATAGAAATGAGGGGTGGGGGGCAGCATTCAAAGCAGATCAGTGTACATAAACACGAAAATGTTTTTACTTACCACGTACTTGACATTCGACAGCTTATGATATTTGCTATTAAAAAACCATTGAAATTCACTGAAAAAAACATAGGTTATAGACCATATATAGTTAGGAATTAGCATTTACAAAACCTTGAAAATTCACTGAAAAAACCATAGGTTATAGACCATATATAGTTAGGAATTAGCATTTACAAAACCTTGAAAATTCACTGAAAAAACCATAGGTTATAGACCATATATAGTTAGGAATTAGCATTTACAAAACCTTGAAAATTCACTGAAAAAACCATAGGTTAGAGACCATATATAGTTAGCTGGACATTTTATTGACATAAAACCAATGAAATTCCATATATAGGTAGTTGCACTAACTATATATCGCGCACCCGCAATCCACTGCTGATGATGTCACATATTACATCATTCATGACATGGTCAGTGACATCACTGATGACATCACTGATGACATCTCAAATGACATCACTGATGACATCACTGATAACAACATCCAGTGATTTTTTGTTTCTGTAAAGTTTAAATATGTCTTACATATTGAAGAATGAGTGGATGTGTAAGTGTCTGGACGAAGGATTTAGTGAATTTTCAAGGTTTTTTAAATGCTAATTCCTAACTATATATGGTCTATAACCTATGGTTTTTTCAGTGAATATATATATATATATATATATATATATATATATATATATATATATATATATATATATATATATATATATATATATATATATATATATATATCCAACAAACTGCTCCCGCAATATCTCGTTAGCAAGCAGACGCGGACCTGTCTTTAAGGTGCTTAAATCAATTCTTTATTCGTCGGCCATTACGCGTTTCGCCACCCAGCTTGATATTACCTACTGGCGGTCGCCAGTAGGTATATATAGTTAGGATTTTTTCTCTATGGGTTTTTTGAAAATTCTATGTCTAATAACTTTGGCGTTTGTGGACGGAATTGGCTGAAATTTTCAGGAAAATGGCACATTTTGTTTCTGAGCAGCCCCTGAAAATTTTGGGGGGGTTCGTCAAGGGGGGGCCGAGAAAAAAGGGGGGTCCCAAAACGCGTTTTTCCCATGTTAATTTCCATAGGGCGGTTGGCCTCACTTTTAGCCCGAACGGCTGAATGGATTTGCACGAAACTTGGCAAAATTGTAGGGACTGGTAGCCCGATGTGCCTTTTGTAGGTCTCAATATATGTGCTTCAGTGGATTTTGAGAAATTAATGTTCAAAAAAAGATATATATCTGTAGCAGCGGACTGGGCAGCGCTCCGCTACGCGTACTTTTCGCGCAACGGAGCTTTGTGAAGCGAAGCTGATTGGTTCTCCGGCGTCTGTCAACATTCCAAACAGTCCGTAGCGGCCGCCATCTTGTCTCTCGGTAGGATCGAGAGACAAGAGGAGGCCAAAGCGAAGGGGCAAATGACCATAAGGGGGCATAGTACATTGTCGCTCACCCCCTAGGTTTGATGTGGAGGTTTTAAAAGGGCCCCGCGGGGCAAAAAAAAATAAACATAATAATAATCGAACAGCTGAATGGATTTGCACGAAACTTGGCAAAATTGTAGGGACTGGTAGCCCGATGTGCCTTTGCTAGATCTCAATATATGTGCTTCAGTGGATTTTGAGAAATTAATGTTCAAAAAAAGGTATATATCTGTAACAGCGGACTGGGCAGCGCTCCGCTACGCGTACTTTTCGCGCAACGGAGCTTTGTGAAGCGAAGCTGATTGGTTCTCCGGCGTCTGTCAACATTCCAAACAGTCCGTAGCGGCCGCCATCTTGTCTCTCGGTAGGATCGAGAGACAAGAGGAGGTCAAAACAAAGGGGGAAATAACTATAAGGGGGCATAGTAGATCCTCGCTGACCCCCTAGGTTTGATGTGGAGGTTTTAAAAGGGCCCCGCGGGGCAAAAAAAAAACAAAATAATAATAATCGAACGGCTGAATGGATTTGCACGAAACTTGGCAAAATATTAGGGACTGGTAGCCCGATGTGCCTTTGCTAGGTCTCAATATATGTGCTCCAGTGGATTTTGAGAAATTAACGTTCAAAAAAAGATATATATCTGTAACAGCGCTCCGCTTCGCGTACTTTTCGCGTTACGGAGCTTTGCGAAGCTGATTGGTTCTCCGGCGTCTGTCAACATTCCAAACAGTCCGTAGCGGCCGCCATCTTGTCCCTCGGTAGGATTGAGAGACAAGAGGAGGCCAATGCGAAGGGGGAAATGACCATAAGGGGGCATAGTAGATCCTTCCTGACCTCTTAGGTTTGATGTACCATTTTGCCAAGTTTGGTGTAATTCCGTTCAGCCATTCAGGCTGTAGACGTATGTAAATGTCCTATGGAAAATTGCATGGGGAAAACACATTTGAAAGTGTTGAAATTTAGAACCAATTAAAATGTTACTTTGGTTTTGTATTTGTGTGTGATGAAAGTTAATTGGTTATGTATATATGTCAAATGAGAGGAAACCACAGCCATTTTGTGATACTACTGTCTGAGGTACATTTGTGAGGAATTTTTGGTGGTGAATTTCTGGTGTTTGATTTACACAGTACTAACACTTCTGCTACTTTTAAAAAGGTGAGTTGTTAATTTGTAAGGGGAACTATGTTGTACACTTGAAGATAATTTGAAAAATGTTTTCTGTTATTTATTTGCAGTCCTTCTGTTATAATAAATACTTGATAAAGTTAGTTTTATATTATGTATTACTAAAAACGATAAATGAAAGTGATTATTTTTTTCTGCAATTTACAGCAAGCAATTTCAAAATAAAATGGCTCACAATGAAGAGACCGTGGCAATTTCTTTTGAATTGTCCAACACATTGATTGAAATTGAGAGCACCAATAATGAAATATTGTCACAAGGAGGACATGACTTGTATGATTCCATTAGATTGATTGAAATGGACAGCACCAAGAATGAAATATTGTCACAAGGAGATGACTTGAATGATTCCACTACATTGATTGAAATTGAGAGCACCAATAATGAAATATTGTCACAAGGAGGAGATGGCTTGTATGATTCCATTAGATTGATTGAAATGGACAGCACCAATAATGAAATATTGTCACAAGGAGGAGATGACTTGAATGATTCCACTACATTGATTGAAATTGAGAGCACCAATAATGAAATATTGTCACGAGGAGATGACTTGAATGATTCCACTACATTGATTGAAATTGACAGCACCAATAATGAAATATTGTCACAAGGAGGAGATGACTTGAATGATTTTTTTGATCAATCTCTTGATGGCGAATTTATCGAGTGTTTGGAGACCATAGAGTTACAAGAATCATCATTGGAGACTTTTAATGAGGACATTGCTGATGAGGACATGTTACTAGTTCTTTCAAATTTAGAAAATTCTGAAGAATAAATTTATATTTAGAATTCAAAAATTGTTTGAGACATTATTCATTTTTATTTTTAATTTATGAGGTTGTAGCGAAGTGATTGAAGTATAAAATGAGACTTATAGTATAGAGTGCAACATTTTTATGTTACATGGTAAGTTTACTCATATTTACTTCCCTTCTGCCACTATATTATCTCCAATGTGTATTTGACATGTCTTCTTCATCTCCGGCCTCCTTTCTCTCACTGTGTGTCTCCGATGCATCTTATCGCTGCTATTTTGTGTAATTACAGAAGAGAGTAAAATAAAATAGTTCGGAACGTGAAAAGGGGGCAAAGTAGAGTACTCCTCACCCCCTAGGCCTTTTTAGGCGGTCCCAAAAGGATCAGTTTCTGCTTTCCTGAGAGATTATGGTATGAGTTCCATATACCACAATAACTTGCATTACAACATGCAAGATATCTATCTCCTATTACCAACTTTTGGAGATATTCGCGCTAAGCGCGAATATCTCCAAAAAGTAACACCTGCCCTGAGCAGTTCTTAGCCATGTTATCCAATGGGAGGTGGATAACATGGCTAAGAGCATTAGCTCGGTAATGCATGAATATCGCTGAGTTTTTAGCGATATTCATGCATTGCGGCCGTTTATTATCGCATTTGCGATAAACCTTGATAATAGTAAGGTTTATCTTCGATAATTTCTGACGATGCTTAGTGGTAAAAAATTGGTTGGTAAGCATCGTTAGCGATAAATATCGCTTAACTTTGGTAATATGCCCCAACGTCTGTTAACGTTCGATTCGAAGGAAATGAGGAAGTGTTGAAAAACATTGTCTGCGCCATCTTGCCTTTTTTGAAATGCCACACTTTTGTCGTGCACGGCAGCCATTTTAGATGTCTTGACCAGACCCACTCTCTGCACGCTGTCGATTCGTAGCATGGCTCCTCACCCACGCAAGCATCTTCCCTAGGCACTGGTCACCACCGCTCTCGGTCTTATGCATGGGCAATAAACCTCCCCCCATCTGCGCTGCTCTTCCCTGAGAATCACACTCTGTGCCCGCCCGACACCTCCCTTTCGCCCTATTCACTACCGCACCCTCTGACACTCCTCTTTCTCTGTGTCCGATTGTCCAGGCTATCAGCTAGCCCTGCAGATGTAGTTTATGGCCCCAGCTGTAAAGAATCACCCCTCTTCAAAGGAGTTATAGTAGATCAAGGCCCACACCCGATGAGATCCGTCACACCACACGTGTTCCTACTATCTGAAAACCAGCCTGTATTGTGATTGGGGAGGGGACCGAGCCTGAAGCGGAAGATTCCAGGAATGACTCTTTGTACATCAAAGTTTTTACAATTATGTGTCACATTAAAAATATATAGCACTCCAACAAAGTAGTAGGAATATAAAACTTTAATAACATATAAATATATACAACAAAACAAAAACAGTAAAAACATTTAAACAACGAAGAGACCGTGGCAATTTCTTTTTAATTATCCAATAGATTTATTGAAATTGACAGCACCAATAATGAAATATTCTTGTCAGTAGCGGTCTGTTGTGCGAATAGTTCCAAGGCAGCAGAACGCGCTGAAATCTAGATGGCACGAAAGTGATGTCTAGTAAGTTGCCGCCCAGCAAAAAACGGCGTGGGGCGCCGCGGGGGTGAGTGAGTCCAGTAGGCACCACAGCTATTCTTACCGGCATTGCAGAATTACTGCTGGGGACAATGCCTGTGCTGTAGCAGGGTCACAGCAGAAACAAAAAGGATTCTGTTGAAGATGTTGTTGGTTTTCAATTTGAAAACAGTTCTGGTGTCAACTGCTATGCTAATGTAGTGGTTAATGTTTTGTTTTCTCTAGAAAATGTAAAAGAGGGGGAGGCAGTCCAAAGTTCCGTTAAAAGGGCAAAGGAAAGGATCGGTGGTTTGAACTATCAGTCAAAAAGGGGAGGGGGTGCAATAATTTTTCCTACCGGGTCACACTGTGCTTTCACCGGAAGTGAGGTCTGCAGGATGCTAGTAATTCAAAGTGAGGCTGGCGCCAGCATGGGAGCGCCGACGTCCCGCGGATACAGTTTCGTCACTCCACGGGCGATCATGGCAGTCATTCCCCATCGGGGGTCGGAGACTCCCGCGGCTCCTCTAGAATCTTCAAGGTCGTGGAGGACTACGGTGGTGGAGTCAACCAGTGACCGGGCCATTTCTTTATGCTGGGCCCGCTCTTGCCAGGTCGACCGCCATTTTGAGAGTTCGGCAGCTACCGGCGATCGCGGGGTCACATGAGCGGACGGGCTCCACCCTGCCGGGCGAGACGTTGCAGCATGGCCACAGTGGAAGAACCGTTTTCCGGGCGCCTGGAGCGCTGAGGGTGCAGCTGGGAAGTCTCCACCTGGGGAGGCGGGAGAGGCCTGTTCGCACCGTCTCTCCCTCTCAGTGCACCCCACGGCGTCTCGCTTGAGATTTGTTATGGCCGGACCAGGCGATGAGGACGAGGGGGGGGTCGGAGGCATGTGCAAGACATCCCCCCCCCAGTGTTGTCGCAGCCATTATAAAAGAAAGAAGTGTCCCGTCCGTCTTCGGGCCGGGCTTCCGGTGGATGTCGGCCGGACGCCCCTGGCTCTGGCCCCATGAACGGGTTTCTTGGTTTATCGGCTGCAGCCGGATCCCGTCGGCCTCGGCCCCCCGACCGTTGGTGGTCGGACCGGAAGAGCATGTGGCGGGACTACCTGCAACTCTCAAGGGCCACCGCGGCCGGACTGGGAGAGAGAGGGGAGGGTCGAGGAGACATTCCCCCCCCCTGCAACTGTTCAGCGTTGTAAAGGCAATCCCCTGGCCGGGTCCCGCTGGCCTCGGCCTCTCCTTCGGCTACACCCTACGTTAGGATCTCCTGGCCGAGGCGTGGCAGCAGGACCTGCCTTATATGGGCTGCTCCCGGCTGGGCGTAGCCGGAACCCTGCCCCACCTTGGAAGTTTCCAGAGTGGGGGTGGATGTTCTACTGACTTGCATTTTCCCTAGTCTATCGATTTTTTTGGCGTGGCAGGCGGTGGGACAGCGAGGGGTGATTTGGTTTCTCTTACTGTTTTTCTGGTCTCTCACCACTGGCATATTTTAACGTTTTCTTGTTTCTAGGACATTAATAGGTTTTATCATTACGTTATGTTATCGTTTCTTTGTTCGTTGTTTAATAAAAGTTCATGTTCATCAGTGGCCTACTGATTTTCGTTTTCCTATTTTTTTCTTTCCAGGTTGTTTCATGGTAAAGTTTCTGTTAACAGGATACAGTGATCACTTCGTTATTATTGCATATGTCCTTTTCACTAGGGGTGCTCTCTGGTCGGGCCAGATGACGTATCTCTAGTAAATGGTCCGGGTGAAAAAGGTGCATCAATCAGTGGGGAGTAGATAGGCATGACAGATTACAACGGGGGAGAACGGTCCGCATTACGTACCCTTTCACTACTTGCAAAGATTTTCCTACGTTTATTTGCAAACAGGGAATACCTCCAAAAAGAACTAATTCCCAAACAGTCAATGTTCGGACAATCAATCAATCAATGAGGAATGAAATAGGTACGACGTGTTAAAGGCTTGCGTTACCTACCCTTCACTATCTGCAAAGGGAGATAGAATATTCCTATTCTTCCTCGTTTGCAGGTAGAGAAGATCCTTAAGAGAATTAACTTCGAACAATTCAATGCTCGATTGAAACAATCAACAAGGGGTACTGTGAACACAAATGAACGCCGCTTATATACATACGCATTGCTATTTTCAACAGGTTGTTCCTAATGTTTCTATTTTAGCGAGGTCAAAAGAGATCCCATTAGTGGCCTACTGATTTTGCTCGATTCCTTTTGTTTTTTTACACGATTTTTCGCTATCTGCAAAGACTAAACAGAGTATTGCGACTCTGTGCTTGTTTGTAAATAGAGAATGAACCAAAGAGAACAAACAATCAAATGGAGAGAGAAGCAGGCACGACGGATTACAAAGGGGGCAAAGGGCTGCGTTAACTACCCTTCACTATCTGCAAAGAGAGAGTACTCCTAATAGAAATGAGGGGTGGGGGGCAGCAATCAAAGCAGATCAGTGTGCATAAACACGAAAATGTTTTTACTTACCACGTACTTGACATTCGACAGCTTATGATATTTGCTATTAAAAAACCATTGAAATTCACTGAAAAAACCATAGGTTATAGACCATATATAGTTAGGAATTAGCATTTACAAAACCTTGAAAATTCACTGAAAAAACCATAGGTTATAGACCATATATAGTTAGGAATTAGCATTTACAAAACCTTGAAAATTCACTGAAAAAACCATAGGTTATAGACCATATATAGTTAGGAATTAGCATTTACAAAACCTTATTTTACTCACACAAAACCATTGAAATTCCATATATAGTTAGTTGCACTAACTATATATCGCGCACCCGCAATCCACTGCTGATGATGTCACATATTACATCATTCATGACATGGTCAGTGACATCACTGATGACATCACTGATGACATCTCAAATGACATCACTGATGACATCTCACTTGACATCAATGATCACATCACTGATGATATCATTCATGTGATAATACAATGCATCTCCTCACACTCTAATATAACCTCTATTACACCCAGTGTTAAATAGAGAGTATAATTTTTGAAACCATTGACACACCAATACTAGTTACTACATACGCACTCACTGATTCCTATGTCTACACACACATTCACTCATACAATCATTCATACATACAATCACTCATCTTTACAACACTATCATATGCACTCATACACCTATACAGACACTCACACTCTGCCACTCATCCATGGAGTTACTCACACACCTAGTCAGTCCTGAAAAGAATCAATCACACTTCCATTTTCTCATCTATACAGTTAAACACAGAACACCTTACATTTTTGAAACATATACTAACACATACTTACTCTCTTATAGAATCACTGATACAAGTACACATTGATCTGCACAGAGTCACACACCTCCCAGCCAGCCATACACACACTCAGTCTCCCATACAAATACTTGTGCAACCAATCAATAACCCATATAGCTACTTATATAGCTACTGATCAACACATGCAGCAGCTTGCACAACAACAGACATACTGATGCACACTTTCAGACAGTTTAGTCACTAACCCGTGCATTCAGTAAGACGCATTTAATCACTCACTCATACAGTCAATCACGCACCTACTAAAACCTTCATTCAGACACTTATACATCCACTCATTCTTCAATATGTAAAACATATTTAAACTTTACAGAAACACATAATCACTGGATGTTGTCATCAGTGATGTCATCAGTGATGTCACTGACCATGTCATGAATGATGTAATATGTGACATCATCAGCAGTGGATTGCGGGTGCGCGATATATAGTTAGTGCAACTAACTATATATGGAATTTCAATGGTTTTGTGTGAGTAAAATAAGGTTTTGTAAATGCTAATTCCTAACTATATATGGTCTATAACCTATGGTTTTTTCAGTGAATATATATATATATGTTTGTATGCAAGCAATAATATAAAAGCTAAATGCATGAATATTGCTGATGAATAAACAAGCAGCAAATAATATGAAATAAGACTCAAGCAAATATTCTGGACGTCCTGCAAGAGATCAGGAAGATATATATATATCAAACGATTACTTTGGATGTGCACCTCAACTCACTCGCACATCACAAAGAAAGCACCTCAAATGGTCAGAGGCACTGGCCAAACATCACACTGGCAATAATCAAAGCTCAAGCACCTCAAATGACCACAGCCACTGGAACCATCATCACAATGGCACGAGTCAAAATTCAATACTTCACCTGGTGCAAACACTGCATCTTAGCCCACTTCTGACTGGGGGAATGAACAGCTGTGGTTCAGAGCCTTAGCAACCAGGGTTCCACACTCCGAAGTAGACGCGTCCGTCCCCGTTCCGGTTCCAAACTCCCAGTTTCTAAGTCAACAACCCTCAGCTTTATAATCTTAAAACACACTAGAAGGTTTGAGAGAGACCTCCCCCCATGCCAGAGGAATCTTACCAGAACTGGCCAGGTTCCAAGCAAGCATTCCCTGGCTGGAAGGAGTTCCCACATTCCCTTCTCCAATCTTGCATGTTCCAGCCTTTATCTTGACGAAGCTCACAAAGCCTTCCAGGTACATTAAACAATCGCTCACAAAAACAATCCTTGAACGTGATTAACCCAAACAACTTGCAAGCACTGCTCTGCAAGCAGAATAGCTCAAGCAAGACAAAGTCAGAATTCAGGATGACATGAGGCCATGTCAAAGCCAATAGTAAGAACTTCATAATTCTCATCGATGTACAACACAATGCACAATTGTGTCACATACTTTATCTCTCAATGTCCTACAGCATTACATGTTTATCTCTGCACTTTGAGACCAAAACATACATTCCACACCTCTCTCTCCCTCTCTTGCTTTCAAATGTACATGCCACACGCTCTGTTCTTGGCATGGCTGTCCTACTCCGTGACAGCACCCACTGAAAGACAGCAAGATTACAAGAAAGAAACTTTTAAGAGAAACAGGCATATGCAGGACGTTGTACATTCGGGCTAGGATAAAATAACACACCAAAGTCAGTCAAAATAATGGTAGTCAATGGTCATCACAGGGTGTCAGACCACCAGAGTGCCTCTAGCACTACACTTACACTTTACAATAAGACATGAGGAGAGAATTAGGGATGAGGTGGGTCACACGCTGGCGCTCATTTTTTCTGTAAGGGACAGGAAAACTGTTTCAAGAATGGAGTGATGGGCAGAAGTGATGGGGAAGGGGTGAAAGAGACAGAGGGGATCACCTATTATTCATGGCTGCAGCTACCCAAGACTTTCCATAACGTTTTGGAGGGGGGCCTGACTTCAAAATATTTTGGGTAAGGGGGGATCAGAGCAACAAAGTTTGAAGACCTTTACTGTGGAGGACAAGGCACCCTGCCACAGATGAGGCCGAGCACCATGCTTTTCAAACTGATGCCCACCGCTTTAGTTAGAGTCTGACAAACTGTCAGGTTTCTAGAGTCCGAGACATACTACACTGATGCCGGGGACATCCGCCCTTCAGTGTAAGTAGCTCAACTGATGTTTTTGTTGTTGTTTGGAACATCAGGAAAAGTCTGGCGCACCCATACAGAAAAATGGACCCCCAGTACCTGCTAGTCGGGGTCATTCGCGTTTTTTAATGATCAAAATTAAACTCCTCCTTGGGAGTTTGTGTTTTAAAAACATAAATGTTTGCTGAGCAGCCCCACAAAACATGGCAGCATTCACCAAACTTAGGGTTCATCGCAGAAGCCGCCATAGTGGGGGCTCCAATGAAGTGTTAGAGACCGCCTCCAGGGAGGCGGAGCTCTTTAAAGATGGCGGCTGGAGTCCTCCAAGGCAGGAGAGCGCATCCCTCCGCTGCCCTCGTAGAATGGAATAGAGCCTGTCGAACTCAATACAACCACTTCAGTGTCAGGGATAATGTGCACTAGTGAGACCAGCATCCAGCAAACAATAGTCACCAGAAGTGAAGGGTAGAAATGTGATGTGAATGCGAAACCTCAGTCTTTGTTTGAACATTTGCATGGCTGCCTGAGTGGCAAGAGTGACTTTGTAGTGATATACTAATTGAAGAATTGTTTCCATGTCTGGGAAAATATTGGCATTTTGGGGCAGTGTCTGACTTCAAGAACATGATTGGTCAGTTTCTTGTTAAGTCCATGAGCTGCCACCATACATATAACACACTCCTTACATTCCAGTGTACAGTAGTACTGTGGGTACTGGTTCGTGGTGGTGAGACTATTAAGGAAAGTAGGATTCCTTATATTTGTAATCATTAGATGGGCAAAAGTGAGCTCCGCGGGAGTGTGAGATGCAAGTGAACCCCTGTAATAAACGCCTCACAGGGGATCAAATGCAATTCTGGACTGATGCAGTCGCCAATCAGCCAATCGCCCCACATGTACACTACTGTCGTAAAGTGCTAGTGCTGGAAAAAAATATAAGAGGTAAAACAATCTTCAGGGTGTGAGCTGTCCATCAGGTGGCCGTGACCATGACCGGCATGGTCCCCACTATTATGGAGATCCTTAACCTACAGGTGTGAGGAGCTCTGAAGTGCTGAAGCCTTAGCTCGATGCCCTCCAGGAGTGGGCACTCATCCCTTCAGAAACATGTTTGGAAGTGTCAAAAAACATCTGCAGGACCTCAATGTAGGCTCCTCAGAGCCTGCTCCTGCATCTCCTGCAACTGAAAATCATCAGAGATAATCCTTATGGACCTTGAGGGGTCACTTCCGGGAGCACTGAGTCCATGTTTACAGTCCACAAATAATCACTTGGTGATAACTGACAAACAGCAGACAGCCATGCTTGAAGGAACGGTCATATCTGGCTGCAAACCAAATCTGATGATTTCAGTCATCAGGAATCTTGACAAACACATCTCCATCATGGAGATAAAAGAGTCACGATCGAACAAACCCCCAGATGCATCAAAGTTATGTTTTGCGAGTCCTTAATAGCGAATTTTAAGGATTCGCTATTAAAGACTCGCAAAACGGGATGCATGTAGGAATCGCATTGTTATTTGCGATTCCTACTGATTCCTTATTTGCGATTCGCTAATTGCCAATTGCAAATAAGGAATGGCTTTCCCATTCATTCCTATGGGCCTAAATGCCCATAGGAATGAATGGGGAGTCATTCCTTATTTGCAAATAGCAATTAGCGAATCGCAAATGTGCCGCAATTTCAAGGGTGCCAGGGTGTCCAAAGGACACCCTGTTGCACCCCTGAAATGGTAATGTTCACTGGTGTTTCGCACACACATGTCCCAAGGACATGTGTGTGTGTAATATACAACTTAGAAAAAAGCACTAAAGTGCATATTTCTAAGTTTTTGCTATTTACCACGTAGTTTGAATTCGCGGTAAATAGCGACCCGAGAGTGCGAATTCTCAATCTTGGAATGGTTCATGCATTGCATTTAAGGAATCGCAAATTGCAATTCCTTAAATGCAATCGCAATTTGAGAACTCGCAATTATTTGGGAATTCTTATATTGCGAGTGCATGAACCCTTGATGCATCTCAAATGCCATTTTTGCGTGCACAAACGGCCGAATTTTGCGATTTGCACCGTTTGCGCTGGCAATAATGCTTGATGCATCTACCTGTTAGACACAACAATCAGTGTGAAGATCTCAAACTCAGGATGAAGATACTTTAATAAAGGGCATGGCAGTAAACACTCCTCGCAGTGATAGAGTTGAAACTGCAGATTAATCAACAGCAGAGGAATGCATTCATCTTCAAGTGGGCACAGGAGTACCTGAGAATCCCACAGGTGACCTCATTGCGTCCCACGTTCCATGATGTGACGCCTCTAGCCTACATATCACCACAGTCATGTAATAAGAAACTGACTCTCATTCTTACTTAAGTCATCTTGTCCCAAGGGGTCATGGTGACCTGCATCCACTGACAACCTAAATATTGATACATATATATTTTTTTTTTCCGGAATTTTATATAGCGCAAACTTGATCCAAAGGTATCGGGTATCAGAGCGCTTTACATAGCCCCAGTTGCATTACATGAGGACACATGCATTTTTGTTAAGAGCATAAACCAGGGCAAAATATTGGTGCCGAGCACTGAAGGCCGGATTGAAAGTAAAAATCGAGGTAAATACAAAGGTGATGTAGTATTATTAATACATTGGTGGCACCTCTCAGGAGAGGGGACTGCTCACACGCCAAGTGACCGTATGTGCCACTGGAACAAAGCCCTGGTGCGCATGCCTCAGATCCCCAAACAGAGGTTGAAGGGGGACCTGGAGCATTTTATTCTTGGCGGAGAGTGGGCTCCGAATCATAAACTTGTAAAGACCACAGGCCTCATCTATGAAATGTGAGGCATTGCTGCGTGAAAACAGCGATGCGTCACTTTTCATTGCGCCCTCCTTGTGACATGCTGGATTCGTCATATTTACAGTATGACGCATCATGTCTCAAAGAGTTACAGATATGTCAGTAGGCGCAAAAATGACGCATTGCTGGAGTGTGTCACAAAACTGACGCAACTTCAGCAATTGGTCATTTCACATGGGCAAGTCCCATTACAAATGTGCCTGCATCAGTCTTACACCGGCTGTGAGGCAGGTGTAAGATATTGACGCATTTGCACCCAAGAAGTGGAGCAGTGAAATCTCATAGATTTCTCTGCGTCACGTCTACGGGGCTTACTTGCGTCAGAACGCCCACCCTGCATACATTATACCTGGCGCAGGGATAATGTGACGCAGGGGTTTACAAAGTGACGCATCTACCTATATGCATCACTTTGTAAATATGACGCAACATGGTGCATTTTTTCGCTGCTGGTGCACCACAAAAAGTGATGCACCGGTGGCGCAAAAGTGACGCAAGGGCTTGTAAATAAGGCCCCACTTCTATACAGTAAGGCACCTCCCTGATTCCTCGTCTGAAAAAAAGATAATCCACCTGCATATGCCTTAGAAATGGAAGGAATTTTGACTGATCGTAGTGCTGGTTGTGAAGCCGGAGACATTACGTAGAATCATACACTATGTAATCTGCAGACATATAAACAGAGTGAGAAGGCGAGTCTGCGTAGACTATCGGGTTCTAAAAACCTCGACCCCTCATGGACGTAAACTCACTAATACTCAAACTAAATGAAGGAGGATGTGCTTGGTGAGCAGGTAATAATATTTCCCTAACACAGTGGGTGTCTCCTGGCGATCTTCTCTCGAGTCCAAGGCTGCTCAGATCCAGCAGTGTTCTTTGAATAGGAGAGCAGGATGTGTGGGGAAACTTGATTTATCTCCAGAAATCTAAAAGTACTTCCAAAATGTTTTAAAGAAAGAAAATGTCTCTCTAAGAGGGAATTTTGCTCTACCAATTTGATCTCACAAGGTGTTGACTCATCCCATATCTTACTTTGCACTGATTGACATACACAGAGACCAAACTAAAAAGGGCTTAGATTGAGAGAGATTAGATTTTCTGTTTGAAATTGATGGGTTCTAAGTATCCCTTGGATGTCTCCAGTGCTGTCCTTCCAATCCATCTATTAGCAACACAGTCCTGTCACTCCCAGTAAAAGATACAGGACCCTATTTATGAGAATCAAACGCAGCGCACTGCAGCAAGTCATTTTGCTGACCAGCGCCGCATTCGTTTGGAAGCACAGGGATGTAACATATTTACAACAACATGTTGTATCTCTGTGCTTTTCCCTGCGCTGGCGTACAAACTGCTGCCATGCGCCGGCGCAGAAACCATAGCACCATTGTGCAAGGATACCTACAGCATGGGGAGATTGTTTTTGTGCAGGAAGGGGCACCTTCCTTCACGAAAACAATCAATTGATGTGATTTCTTCTTCCAATGCATGCTGTAGAATGCAGCATGAATTGGAAGAGGAAAAAAAGAAAGGAAATGAAAACTTTTCACCTTGTTGCAGCTCGATACGCCACCGCTAGGGAGGCGTAGCATTCAGGCGCATTTCCACATTTACGATTGCTCAAAAATCTGGAAATGCGTAAGTGGACATGGGTGTTGCGTGGGAACACCCACAGCAACACCCATGTCACGTACCTAACACACAAAGTGTTGTGTAAAAAGGGGCAATTTTTACAAGCACACATAAAGCCACGCAGGGTGGCTTTACATATGCTTGCAAATATCACGCAGCAGGTTGCGCAACCAATGCGTCACACATTGTGACGTACCAGCTGTGCAAGGGGCTTGTAAATAAGCCGCACAGTTCCAATGGACACAATGTGGTTCCTCCATGTTATGTTCTTAAGTTACATTTGCATGATGTTCTTTCTTTCCACCCTGCCATTCACTGCGGATGATAAATCACCTTCGGTGAAATCAGGGCAGGAGGAGATGCGCTGCCAGTTAGCAGCCACATGTGTCCTGACAGCTGCATTAAATTGGTGTAATGGATGGCTCTTGATTGTTAGAGGCACGAAGCACTGTCGAGGAAGACGATCGATGTCATTATCCCAGAGACAGTGGCTTCAGAGGGTCGTTCGGCTGCGCACCCACGAGACACTCTCGCATGCCACCTAACGAGGTCCTGTGCAGGGCTGCCTAAGCACCACCATCACCACCGGAAAACTAGCTGTGGGAGTGTCTGCAAGTCCAGAATGTCAAACTATAAAAAGAAAGAAGCTTTTTAATATCCTTCAAGGCATCCCAGGACACCTCCCGGACCTATCCTTACATGACTCCTACCTTCATCATGTATCAAGTACCTGCGAAACTGGGTCGCCACACCAGCATCAAAAATAGCTGAAAGCAATCCCAAAGTGCTTGTCCTTTTTCACTGTCTCAAGTAAGGCCATGAACACGTTTATTTTGGTCCTCAGTCCATTCTCACTGTTTGTAGTCTGTGGAGTGAGTAAAAATCTGCTTGTCCCTCTGCACACTCCAGTAGAGATGGCCCGTGCACCCAAAGGATGGTGGGGCATATTATCAAGGCCGGCGATAAAATTATCGCCGCTTTAGCAGCAGGAAACTGCCGCTAAAGCGGCGATAATGGGCTTGATATTATGCCCATGTGTTAACACCAGAACCTGGACTGCTATGGGAATTCACAAGGGCATGTTATCAAGCCCATTATCGCCGCTTTAGCGGCAGTTTCCTGCTGCTAAAGCGGCGATAATTTTATCCCCGGCCTTGATAATATGGCCCGGTGTTCTTGCATGGGAATGTTTAAAGCTTAACATGGAAGGTGTGCCAAATAAAACTCGAATAGTTTTAAATCTGCATTTCTTCAAAGCACAGATAGTGTTCTGTTATTTGTTGCAGAAGAATAAATAACGGGGGGCGTGGCTTAGCGCCCGGCGTGAATGGCGGCGTCTGGATGAAGCTCCTCGGTGTGTCCGGTTTATGGCATCCTTCTTGAGTTTGGCCAGCATTACTTTCGACATGTGAGGACGTCGGAACATCTCCTCCTTACTTTTCGACCTTCGTGGTTTCGCTTGGCAGCTGCATTTTGGAACTACGAGTTATGTAAGTTCTTCAGCTACGTCGCTGCCTTGCGACCGCCATTTTGTTTTTTCCCCGGCTACGCTGTGTCATCGTACTGATGATTTTCCTGGAAGTCTGTGGCGACTTTGCTTTCACGTTCATCATCCCTTCTGCTTCTGGAGGATTATGCTCACTCTCTGTTCATTTTTGAGCATTTTATGTACCTACTCTGACTAACTTTTATTCTGGCGGCCATTTTGTCTATCTCACCTTTTTTCGACATTCATCCCTTTGCCGCTTTATATGGGTCGATCCAAAGGCACCATATCAGCAGCTCCTCCTCCTAAACGCATTTTCATCAAGAACTCGAAGTTATTTTCCGAGTTTTCCCGAACTCATACTGCTCCACCATCTCCTCCTGAGGACAATATGGCGGCGCCTGACGCTTCTTCAGTGACTACTGGGAAATCTCTCGCCAAACGCCTCAAACAAAATCCTCCTTCGCCTCCAAAACCATCTTCTCCTGTTTCGATGGAATTATTACTGGAAGAAATTAGAGCTCTGCGTCCCTTCATGGAGGACACTAATGCGAAACTTCAAGTTCTCACTGACTCTTGGTCGCAACTCGACGGCAGAGTCACTACTGTGGAGAAATCTCTCTCTTCACTAACGGTTGACTGTGCAAAGATTTCTCCCCTCCACTCTCAAGTTTCTATCCTTCAGCGCCAAGTCGAGGAACTTAAAAACCGTAACAGGCGCAACAACCTACGTATCTACGGCCTTGAGGAAAATCAAGAGGGGTCTGACCCCATTTCATTCTTCAAATCCTTTATCCCCAAAGTTCTTCATATGCCAGAGGGCACCATGCCTAATATTCAACGAGCGCACAGGTTGGGTCGTCCTCCGTCATCGACCTCCCCCTCACAGAAGCCTAGGGGAGTAATCCTGTATTTTCTAGAATACACGGACCTATTAAAAGTCCTCTCAGCAGCGAAATCCTCCCAGCGAATTACTTGGTCTGGCTCTACCCTTTTCTTCGCTCAGGATTACGCCAAGGCCACCGCAAACAGAAGGAAGGCCTTCTTGGACTTGAGACCTGCCCTTCGAGATATGGGTGCTCGCTATGGACTTTTTCACCCGTGCCTGTTCAAAGTAACCTATAATAACAAGACCATGACATTTGAGGACCCTCTCCGCCTTCGCAGCTTCATCAACGCCCATCACGTGGATCCCATGGAGGCCTCAACCTCAAATGCTGGCTGAATATGTTTCTTCCCTCAGTTCTTTGATCTCCTCGCCTTGTTACGTCTGTTAGTCCTTTTTTTACCACATGTATATCTCTTGTGACCAATGTTTCCTTATTTTCTCCACAGTACATCCCTTCCCTTCACGTGATGCCTTCCGGTTCCCGCCCTGCTTGATCCCGGTCACATCGTCATTCCGTCTGGTTCTTCCTCTCCCCTTGTATCTGTTGAATCTTCCCCCTTGTAGGTATGTCCCACTTCCATGTTATTATTTGGTTGTTCTATTTTGTTCTCTCTGTTTTCTCTCTTTGCTCTCTCTTGCTTTCTCCCCCTTTTTTCTCCCTTTCTCTGCTGATGTCTTCTCCATTTTATCTTCCTCTCTCCCTCAGTCTGTTTCTCTTCCCTTTTCTTTTGTCTCCTCCCTCTCTTCCTCTCTCCTCTCCCTCCTCCGCCTTTATATTTCTCTTTCTCTCTTTCTCTTTCATATCCTGTTTTTATGATTCGAACTGTGTTCTTTTTTATATTCTTCTTTTTGCACTTTTTTATTGCATTGTTTGCGTTATGTTGACATTTAAAGCTTCTATTGTATATCATTCAGAGTTACCTTATGGAATATTAAAGGGTTAAATAACCCTATTAAAAGACAACGAGTATTGACCCATTTGGCTAAATTAAAAACTGATGTTGCCATGTTACAAGAGACCCACCTTAACGATATTGAAGCTTCTAAATTGAAGAGACTCTGGGTCGGTCATGTTTTTTCTTCCCCCTCATTGGGGAAAAAGAATGGTGTAGCCATATTAGTTCATAAAAAGTTTTCTGTTATTGATACTCATTTTGACATTGATACTGATGGTCGTTTTATACTTTTAAAGTTAACTATTGATAATGTGCCTATTGTTATTTTCAATGTTTATGCTCCAGTTTCTCCCGATCACTCCTTTTGGCCCTCTATCTCTGATAAATTGATCTCCCTCAGTGACAATTACATTATTTTTGGTGGCGATTGCAATCAAATTCATGACCCCTTCCTTGACAGGAACTCCCCAGTTACCTTTACTAGGTCCAAAATGCATAATCAATTTACGTCGACTATCCGACGCACATCCCTCACAGACATATGGAGACTCTGTCATCCTGACCTCCAAGAATATAGTTATTTTTCCCCTCCCCACAAAACCCAATCCCGCATTGATTACCTCTTCCTTAGCAAATCCCTTACCCAATGTGCCCTTGCATCTGAAATCGGATCCATCCTCATATCCGACCATGCCCCTGTCCTAGTAGATCTTGAATTGTTACCCTTCTCTCCTTCACCTGGTAGATGGCGATTCAACAATTCCCTCTTGGCTGATTCCAAATTCACCGACCAGTTCAATGCTTTCATTACTGACTTCTTAACTACTAATTCCTCTCCTGACTCTTCTCCTGTCTCGATCTGGGATGCTTTCAAGGCAACGGCTAGAGGTTTTATAATTAATTATGTTTCTAAAAAGCGGAGGAGTTTTGAACGTCAATCTTCCCTTTTTCTCGCAAAAATTAAAAAATTTGAATATTCATATTATAGATCCCCCTCTGATTCCTCTCTTAAAGATCTTATCTCTGCAAAGATTGCTTTTAATAAATCCTCCACTGATGCTGCAGCCTCGTACCTACTGAAATGCAGTACCCGATATTATGGGGGTCAAAACAAAATGGGCAGACTCTTAGCCAACTATCTAAAAGCTCGCCAGGACAGAACTCGAATTACTTCCATAAAAGACATAAATGGTGTCTCTCATTTTAAGGACGAAGATATTCTCCATGATTTTGTCTCTTTTTATAAACAATTATATACTCCTGAATCTCCTCCTCTTCCTGATGATTTAACCTCTTACTTTCATTCTCTCACTCCCCCTGCCTCTTTCCATGTTGATTTTGCCCCACTCGAATCTGACATTACACTAGCCGAACTCTCCCATGCGATCTCAATACTTAGACGGGGCAAAGCCCCTGGCCCTGACGGGTTTACTATTGAATTTTATAGCCACTTCTCTAAACAACTCCTACCTCAATTACTTCTTCTTTTCAATTCTTTTATTGACGATGGCTCCTCTCAGGGTACTTTTCAGGAGGCCATGATCTGTCTCATCCCCAAAGACAATAAGGACCCTGCTCTTTGTAAAAATTACCGACCCATCTCCCTTGTAAATACAGATTATAAAATGTTTGCCAAATTACTCGCCCTTCGTATGGATCCCATTTTACCTGAACTTATAGGTCCGGAACAATCCGGTTTTGTTAAAGGCCGCCTATCATCGGATAACTCCAGAGTTTTCTTTAATGTCCTTAGTAAGGCCTCTACCATTCAATACCCTTTGGCAGCCATTGCACTGGATGCTGAAAAGGCATTTGACCGTATCAGCTGGGAGTTTATGTTCCGTGCCCTTTCTTGGATAGGCTTTCCTCCAAAATTGATTTCTCTTATTGCCCTCCTATACTCTGGCCCCAAAGCTTCCATCTTCGCTAATGGCAAAGTATCGGATTATTTCTCTCTCTCTAGGGGCGTACGCCAAGGGTGCCCCTTATCCCCCTCATTGTTTATTGTTGCGTTAGAACCCTTTTTGACAAAAATTAGACAAGACAGTCTTATTACTGGTTACAATCCTGGCCCCAATCAAGTTAAACTCTCAGTTTACGCTGATGACATCCTTTTTTACTGCTCGAACCCTGAATCCACTATCCCTTCCTTTCTTCGTCAAGTCGAAGCTTTCTCCTTGGTCTCGGGCTATCGCCTTAATCGTGATAAATGCGAGATCTTGCCCCTTAATGTCTCCTGTCTTCGTCACTATTTTGACCACACTGGTTTCTCCTGGCAACCTACCAAGATTAAATATTTGGGTCTTTGGTTCTCTCCTTCTATTTCGGACACTTTAAAATTTAATTTTGACTCTATTTCCCAAAAACTTTCTGACTCCATCACTAGATGGAATCCACTGTTCCTTTCCTGGTGGGGGAGATTAGACTCAATTAAGATGATGTTAGCCCCTATTATCCTATACTCCCTCTCCATGATTCCTGTTCGTATCCCTCAATATTACTTTAAGTGGTTAGACTCTCTTCTGTCTAAATTTCTCTGGCAAAATAAACCCCCACGAGTTGCGCTTTCCTCTCTTAAAAAAGATAAGCCCCAGGGAGGACTAAAATTCCCCGACTTTAAATCTTACCATCATTCCTTTTCCCTGAAGCAAGCTATGCGTTGGTTATGTGTGGACCCCCTTACCTACCCACCAGTTTGGTTGTCCATGGAAAAATCTCTCGTCTCCCCCTTTGATCTTTTGGAAGTCTTGGCTTTTTCAGCCAACACCTCCTTTTTGCGTTCTCCTATTATCGCGCACTCGCGCCATGTTCTCGCTCCCCTTATTCCCTCTACTTATCCTTCCCTTGCCTCTCTATCCCATCAGTCCATTTGGCACAACAAATTGCTTCGTATCAAGAATCGATCTTTCTGCTGGAAATCCTGGAGTTCTAAAGGTTTGAAGTGGATCTCTCAATTGGTTCATGATAACGTGCCCCTCTCCTTTTCTGAGCTTCAAACTCAATTTCTCCTCCCCAACTCCTTTGAGAAACAGTACAACCTATTACTTCCCGCTCGCCTCTCCTTCCTTCAATCCCTTCCTCTTTCCTCGGACTTCCCTCCTCTCTACTCTCTTCTATCTCCTCTTTTGCACTCCTCACCTTCAGCTTCACGCCTCTATTCCTGTCTGATAACACCTTCTGAACGCACTAAATCACGCACTGAACTGGCCTGGGAACGGGATTTATCAGTCACGTGGCCCGCTTCCTTATGGGATAAAATTTGGATTAAAATTCACAAAACCTCCCGTGCTGCCAACACCACTCAAACCCTTTATTATGTTTATCAGAGATTATTGTTCTCTCCGTCTAAATTGGCCTACTTCTCTTCTGATCTCTCTCCGGCCTGTTGGTCCTGCTCCTTTCCCTCTGCTGACCTATCCCATATGTTATTTCACTGTCCTAACGTAACTTCCTTTTGGCATGCAATTTGGTCGCGTATCTCCACTATTTTCCAGTTCCATCTCCCCTTTTCCCCTTCCACCGTCCTCCTAGGTTCCCTCTCTCCAGACTTGCCTAAATCCCCATCTCACTATAAGTTATTGGATCTCTTTATTGCAGTAGCCTTCCATTTGATTACTTCCAACTGGAAAGATTCCTCAAAACTTACATATTCTGCATGGTGGAACGCTATTTGTTTTAATCACAGACTTGATACCAATTATGTTTCCCCTATCTCCCTTGCCATCAAACGTGACCTACTCTGGATTCCACTCACCGACTACCTCTCCTCCCCTCCCTCTCCCCTCTCAAACGCCAATGTTCCTGGTACTGTTCCTGATATCTCATCTGAGGAAGTTTGTAAACCACCTTGAGAATTTGATGTTGTCTTTTTACCTATCATCTTATCGTTTTACTATTTTATTCATTCAACTGTAAATTTTTGACTAAGTACTTTTTCGCATTCAATGTGATTTGTGCATATGCTACTCTACTCCATTTTCTTCTTATTGCCCCCTTTCCTTTTTCTTTTTCTTTTTTTACACCCTCCTTGTTTTTTCATGAACGAGAGTGTATTGTTTATTGAATCCTCTTTTTATTCCTTGGCATTCTCATTGACCATTTTCTCCTGTATGCTATGATTTCTTATTGCATTTTCACATTTTGTACTTTCTGTTGGTTTCAATAAACTTGAACTTAAAAAAGAAGAATAAATAAAGGGAAAGAAGCCAAGAGCTTCCCCACTACATCTAAAATGACCCGCTACATACCAGGCAACTTCACTGCCAACGGTAAGTAAAATTATTTATTTTTGGTCTAGGTTATAAAATTAAAAATTAAAGGTAGTTCATTTAAATAAATGACTTAGGAAGGTCATGGCTATTTCTGAAAATTAAAGTAAATTAATTTCAATATAATAGATTAAATAAAACACTACATAAAGGAGAGATGTGGGAGGCTTCCCACAAAAGATATAATAATAAAAAAATGTGTTAAGTTAAAAAAGAAACACACCATATATGTATGTTTTCATTTAACTTTATTAAATCACATAAGGAAAAAAAAATAAAGAGGAAAATTACAAAGAAAGGCAAAGGATAGATTATTAATGTCAATTCAAAATGCAAAGATCACAGACTTGGGGATATGTATTACATAACATATTTTTATTTTGCTGACACATTTGTAAAGGTGCTGTAGAGGTTATAAATTCCCCAAAACCCTCTATTGGTAAAATATTTTTACTGACAGTGTCACAGTTTGCCCCTTCACTCTCATGCTCACACCACAAAGGGCCTCCCTGTGAACATTTCTGTGTTAAAATGAGCTTTCACTCCTGCTTTATTCATTTAGCTGCGTCCATCTCTCAGAATCTATCATGAACATTGCATTCATTTCATATCCCTGCTGGGTTTTGTGAAAGCCAGCTCACTCATCTTGCTAAAGACCACAATGCTTAAAATGTCCTGACTATTCTGTCTTCTCAACCCCTGCAGGCCAAGGATGGGTGAAGGAGTTTAGCACACCTGTGACTGACAGGTGCTGGCCTGCACACACCTGAGCCCCAGTTTCCTACAGTCCATACTGGGCCCTATAAAGGAGTTCCTTTTTAACCGACCCCTTGTTTCCAGCCTTCCTGAGCTATTGCTAATCCTTGTTTCCAAACAATTTCAGATTCCTGATGGTTGAATCCTTGTTCCTTGAACTATCAGGGCCAAGCAGTGCTTCCCTGAATCTTCAGCTAGCACTATCTTAGTTCACCCTTGTTTTTTAAATATTCACTCTTTCTATATTCACCCTTTTTCCAGTCCCCGCCTTTCTTCCCTCTTCCTTACCTCAAGTACCTTCAGATCCTTGCTGCCTTAGCCTCCAGTTTTCTAGTATGGTTTGTTTGCTTTCTTCCTATTGCTCCCTTTGTTTACTCTTCTTTCTTGTTAAGCAGTCCTCCTGGCTGGTTTCCTTCTCTATCATTGCTCTGAATTTAGTTCTCCACCCTTGCTGTTCCTGCTTTGAGTGTTCCTGTGGGGTCGCCAGGATTCGTGGGTACAGCTGACAACCTCGGAGGTGTTTCTTGTCCACTGTGAGAATTCTCCTTCTGTTACTTCTATAACTTCTAAAATGTATCAGCTCCACATACTCTGCCTTTGCATGTATATTCTGTATATTCTGTATGTTAGTATGTCCGGTCAGTATCTGCAACAGCATGTAGAGCTTTTGTTTATTCTTTTAATGCTCAACATGTAGAAATCGCTTCAGCCAGGGTCCCCGGCTCACAGCAATGATAGTAGTGAGTCAGTGGGAGTAGACAGAAATCAAAAGGCTGAGAACCACTGTCCTGCCAGAGAACAGCTCCTCAGGTCTGTTCTATACAATCGACACACATTAACACTCCCACTGGAGTGCCACCAAACAGACCAACATAGAAGCTGCCACTCATGCTGTCTCAGCCCATGCACACGGGTTTCATCACTCCTTAGCAACACTAGGACACTGAGCTTTAAAACCCGCCTCCATAGACTCCCTGCCAATCAGATAACCAAACGAGCTGCCACTCTGGCCAATCTATGTGTGGCACCAGCTGGATACAGTATCAGGATATTGCACTCTCAGATATGAATCTGGAGCCAGACATATTCATCTTTCACACAATGCGGCACAGCAACAACATTTTCTGCACTGCCCTGCACAAGGGGGACAACACAGCACAGAGTCATATCTACTAAGGGCTGCATTTATCATTATTTCCTACACCTGTGATGCACTGTGCTGCGTGAAAGAGAGTGCAGGAATGCATCGGTATACAACGGTAACCACGCATTTTTTACAACGCGGTACCGTTACCACGCTACTTTTACCACGCAAGTCGTTACCACGACTTGCGCTGGGGGGCGCTCCAGGATAGTAAATAGATTAATTTACTATCCAACTCCTTTCCCTAGAGTCCACGGGGACTGGAGTTGGAATAGTAAATTAAAAAATGTACTATCCAGCGCCCCTCCACGCAAGTCGTTGTAACGACTTGCGTGGTAAAAGTAGCGTTGTAACGGTACGCGTTGTAAAAGTACGCGTGGTACCGTCATATATCCGAATGCATCATATCTAGGCTTTCCTGTTTTCAGTTTCTATTTTTAGTAAATTCTGGTGGGGATTTCTCAGTGTTTACAAGTGATTTCAGTACGTTTAAAAAACAGTGGTTACCAGTGGTACACATTTTCGTGCCATTAAAAACAACAGAAACAGTGTTTTTCAGGTGTTTATGTTTTGCTTTTATTATTGCTTGCTTTCTGCTCTGATAGTGCATGGTATACAGACAGTTTACGTATAGTGTATATGAGGTCGAAATTGATTTTTGCAAATCAAACATATTGTAGTACACCATAAAAGACTTCTTCAGTGAGTCTTTGATCATGTGTGCTCGCTCTTTCCTTCCCATGTAAACTTCTGTGAAAACGCCCTCTCAACATTGGCACTTGAGACGGGCAACACCAAAACAGCCAGTACACAATTTGTTAACTCTGGCCACTGTCATAGCTTTCCATGCCAATACTGGTGTACTTGAAGATTGCAATTCTCGGGGCAGGTTCTGCAACATTTGCATTGAGCTGGGCGGTTATGCCCTCTGAGTTATTGAAGCGGTCAAAAATGAAGCAGCACTTTTGAAACTACGGAGGAAATTCCCCTTTACTGAAGGGATCTAGAACGTGTACAGAGTACCACAGTGAGTTTTCATTGACTGCAAATGCCATTGGTGGTGAAGGGACATTTCTTTGTATCATTGCAAGCCATTTTTCATACACTGTAAAAATAAAAGTTCCTGAATTGCTCTTCAACGTTGCTTTGTTTACCAAGTGGCAAGCACTCTAACATGGAACATGTTGCAGTGCCAAAGTCCCTAAAGGTGTCGCCCAGTCTACTCTCCAGGAGATGTTTCACATCTACACCAATTATGCTGAACACTTGGCAGACAAGGGTGTTTTCAGACTCTGGTTTTTTTTATTATGTCCACTACAGCAGTTATGTCTTCCTGTAAAAATCTAAGAAATCAGTAGAGTGTATTTTTTTTCTCATCACTATCAATATGCGACCAAAGATCCTCACATTTCTTGCCTTTGGCATCATCACTCAGTAAACATTCTGTAAATGGTTGCCACATGGAAAATATAGCATTCTTAGCCCCTTGGACTGAGAACCATCAGCTAAGGGACACAGTTGGGATGACTCTTTCTTTGATGCCACAAAAAGCACAAAAGGATAAATATTTGTGTTTTAGTTCCTGTGCATAAGAAAACAGTGCACCAGAATGGACTAAAAAGTCAATAGCATTCCTTATTAACTCTTTCAGCATACCATCTAACAAGTGGCAAGGATCTCTTACAGAGAAGCACGTCAGCTCAGGTATCAATTTTGACAGGTCATCACACAAAAATTTCATATACATAGCTGAATCACTGCAAATACGAACAATTTCACTCCAATCTTTGTTGAACTTGTAAAGAACCTTTTTTGCAGAGCATTCCAAGTGACACTGCGATCCATGTTTTTCAAAAGTCTTGTGTCTTGTTTTCACCACTATCTGAGATACTTGGTGATAGCGCTCTTTTCACATATACCTTGCATTGAATGTTTAAAGCCTGAGGTGTTGGCAATTCACCAACTATCAATACTGACTCACTAGCACCTGGGGGCTGATGTATCAAGGGTTTTTACCCATTCTCTGTGGGTAAATGTGATGACACATATTAGGAAAGATTCTCATGAAATTAGCCATTTTACCTATTAGGGAAATAATCAAACACAGCCAAAATATCAAATATGAGTTTGATAATTCCTGATTCTCTACATTTAAAAAATTAATAAAACAAGACCTAAACATGCTTCTAAACCCTGCATCGTTAGACCAAAGACCACAAAACTGAAAATAGCAAAAGGAAGAAGAAACTACATTTTAGTGGCATTCCTAAACAACAAAACTCAAGCAGAATAATGTTAGCCCAAGCTTTCTTACTGCTAGCTTGTATAACAAAGTTACATTTTATTGGCCCCTTCAGAAAGAAAAAAATGACTCTTTTACTCTCTTTTTCCTTTCTTTGAGTGGCATATAGTTTGTGGTTGTGCAGGTGTTTTTTCAGTGTTTATATGTTTTCACTGGTGGGGCTATTTCTCTTTTAGTGGGGTTTTATCAGTTATTGTAGGTTTAAACCTAAAACCGGACAGCTAAATCATATCTATCAAGATATGGTGTATTCCTGCCCTCTCCTTACACTAGTGCACTTCTTCCTCACACCAACCCAGGCACCCTTCCACCATGGTGCAAGGGGGATTGCATTGCAGACAGGATTGTTTTTGTGCCTCCTAGAGGCTTTTTCCTCTTTCATTCTGCAGCACACGTAGAAAGAGAAAAAACGAGGAGAAAGAAAGATATTTCTCCTCATTACAGCTCCCCTGGGTTGGCATTGCATTTTGGCGCCTTCCCAGGTCTACCACTCATGGTAAATCTGGAAATGCATCAAAATCTGTGGGTGGTTGCGTGGGAACAGTAGCGCTCGACCCATGGAACACGTCCTTGGGGCGGAGTAACGCAAGGCAGGGACTTGCGCTGTGTGGCTTCATATTCACCAAGCACCGCAGGGCCACCCAAGATGGCCTCGCCTTGGCTTGGTAAATTTCACCTCGGTTTTGAAATTCCCTTGCGTTTCCTTGCATGCCACAAGGGTGATGCAAAACCTTGCACATCTGGACAGTTGTTGGTTTCATGCTCTCAACTGGTGCAAAGCAGACGGCCCTGCCTGATGCACAACCTTGCAACGTGGTGCTGAGGTGAGCGTGTGCTGTCTAGCAAAGGATATGTATTGAAATCATACCCTTCCAGTACAAATTCTAATGACTACACAAACGAATCAACACATTGGATGTCTGCTGTGCACTACCGCACACATACAAAGAGTGTTTTTTTTAGAAATAAACACATTTACCCCTCTTTCACGAAGGCACCTATTTTTGACGCAAAACTCGGTCGGGGTATATTAGAAGATAGGACTTTACTTCAAAACCTATGAATATTTACACTGAACCCTGTAACGCCCCCTTGATGCAAAGTGACACACAGCAGCACAAATGTGTTTTTGCCCAAAGAAAAGGACACCTTTCCAGCACAAATCACCTTTTGTGCTGGATAGTGAAAGCCCCTGCGAGACTTTGCGTCACTTTGCGCAGCTGCAAAGTCTTGGTACATCTGGGTCTGGTCCCGTGGCGGCTCTTCCACTATGGCAAAGGAGCGCTGCCCTACTGCTCAAAAAATAAAATGACAATAACGTATTGTTAGTGTCATTATATTGTTTCTATTGAGTCAGTGGCCTCTGTGGGGTGTGGGGTGTGGGGCGGGGCTGGGCAGCGCAGGGAAGGAGTGGTGTGCACGCCCAAAGTGCGAATGAACTGTTTGACCGGCCCTCTTGGTCTGACCAAATAGTCCTGTGTAGGAACATGCACAGGCTCAAATGTTCCAATCTGAGCGCTGATCCACGGCACTCAGATCAATCACAATGCTGCATTACAGCATTGTGATTGGCTCAGGGAAGCATGGGTACTGGATGCTTCCTACTCCTGGCCGGACTGCAGAGGAAGAAGGAAGAGGACGCAGCATAGGCGGTGTCCGGCTGGGCATTATAAGGTACGTTTTTTTTTTTTATTAATTATTCCTCCACCCGCCTCACCACCCCTGTCCTGTAGCAGCCGCTACTAGTCTGGTCTCCAAGGGCCAGATGTAGGTAAATCTAATTTACTGATTCATAAATACCGAATTTTACCGATTCGGTATTTATGAATCGGTAAATTAGATGTAGATAAAAAATCGGTAATTTTTACCGATTCGGTAAGATTCTATATTTACCGATTCTGTAATTATAGAATCGGTATTTGCCATTGATTCCTATGGGCCTTATTCGCATTTTACAGGAGTAATTGTAGAATTATCTGTAATTTTGTGTCAAAGAGTAACACGGAATTGCCAAAATAACTCTGATTACTCTGGCGTAATTTAAATTCCGCCGATGTCTAATAAAATGTTGGTGTAGGGGACCGACAAATGTCCAATATTGAAAAGATGGGAGACCCCACATACCTAGTTAAAGTGGTGTCTTACAATCATGAAAGTCCACCCAATCCATGTACCAAGACTCGTAACTTTATACTAGTTCGTGTTTAAAGTCCTAAGTGCAGGAAGGCAGGCGCCTCGTCACCCTACACTGGGCGCTCTGCAGCTTGTCCGCTCAGTCACTGCAGGAGGTCCCCAGGGGGGGGAACACTCATAGTGCATCCACTGCATGTGGCCCACACCTAGGATGCAATATCCTCGTAGACCGCAGACACAATCCACGCCTAGGAATGAAACACCCTCCTGCAGCTCAGACACACTGGAAACAGTCGCTAACATCGCTATCTCCTATTACCAACTTTTGGAGATATTCGCGCTAAGCGCGAATATCTCCAAAAGCTAACACCTGCCCTGAGCAGTTCTTAGCCATGTTAACCAATGGGAGGTGGATAACATGGCTAAGAGCATTTGCTCGATAATGCATGAATATCGCTGACTTTTCAGCGATATTCATGCATTGCGGCAGTTTTTTATCGCATTTGCGATAAACCTTGCTAATAGCAAGGTTTATCTGCGATAAAAATCGCCGATGTGCGGCGATAATTTTTGTCTCTAAACAAGTTAGAGACAAAAATTATCTCTATTGGTTGGTAATATGCCCCAAAATATCCTCGTCCAACTCCAAAACACACAACTAGGTATCACACACCCTCAGTCAACCAGACCAGTGCTTAATTTGTGCCGCGACTTCTAAAGTTTTGTCTATGGTCCTAAAGAAGCAATGGTAAAGGCCCCCCCCCCCCCGAATGAACAGATCCTGGAAGTTTCTGAGGATTTAGGTTAATGACTTTTAAATAGTTTTTCGAGCTGCAGAGGAATGGAACAAGGCGATGAGGCTACTAAAAACTGGCCCAGCCTCCTTGGGCAAAGCTTTCTGTTGGGTCCTACTCTGTGCTGCTTGTCAATGAAAGCTGAAGCTCATTGGATGCTTATGAAGAAGGTACTTGCTCTGGGACTTCTAGTCTTGCACCCCTGGAGGATTTAAAGCTTGCTAATATCGGTGAATGCGATGTCAATGTACGCCATGATATCTGCACGCATAGCAACTTAAATACCAGTAAATGCAAAGTCGATGTATGCCATAAACCATGGATGCATAGCGATGTTACCACCAGTAAAAACTATGTTGATGTACGGTATAGCAAATGTATACAAAATCATGAGAATGTCCCTAAAGGTGATATCAATGACCGTCATGTTTTATGTACATGTAGAAGCAAACCCATATCATTGCTATCGAATTGACTTAAGATGACCTCCCCATCAACCCCGAGTTAGAGATACGTGGTCAGACAGGCCTTGTGACCCAAACCAAACCTACTGATTGATAGGTCACGGGTGGGGTTAAACTTAGCCAGAAGATAAACGGGCAACCAGAGTAAATCCTGATTGATCCCACCGACAGGCAGTTACACCACAAACAGGTCCAATAATTTAATAAAACACGTGTGGTCAAAGGAACGCGCTCCCAAAATAAGACAGTGTCAGATGCCACATGTAGTTCGGAACACTCAGCCAATGAAAACCCAACAAGAACACCACACGTAGTGATCACACACTCCCCATGCCGAACATCTGGACACATGCACAGTGGCCCATACCAGTTCTCCACAAGGTCGATTTCCACCTGTGTCCTCCTTAGCAGACGGTTGTATTTATGATGCATGACTAGGCCCGGATCCGCATGTTGTACAATAATGTGTAATTGATTTATTGTACCTCAAGAACTGTATAAATTAGAGGGCAAAATGTATGCACATTGAGACTGTCTTCATACGCTACTCTGTCAATGCTCTCGTGGCCGCTGCATTTCATTAAACCAACTTGTTCCTGTTTTGTCAAACGCCTCTTGTCTTTTTCATTTCTTCAAGGTTAATTCATTTCAGAGCAGCAAGCTCAAACCAACAACAAAAGACTGTCTTTCAGATTAAAATTGCCCAATCATTGACAAGTGATTTTTTAATGGAATGGTTAGAAATTGTTATAAATGTCTTTTGAAAAATACAAACTAAAGGCCATTCAGTACCAAATTATTTACTAAAGGGCCTCTGGACATCCACACAGCCAGACAGAAGGATGAGCTCAAAACAGGCTCTGAAATTCACTCAAGTATCCAAATATAGTCTAAGATGTATCTGATATCCTTGTACCCCTCAGATTTCCAGACACTTAGCTATCGCGCAGGCAGGGCAGAGAAGAGTAGCTCTGGATAACCCATCCAAGCCTTGCAGTAGATCGGGGTCCCTTGTGGTCCAGCTGTGAGAGTAAAGCTCACCTAAGAAAAATATTTTATAGTTCAAAGCAGGTTTTTAAATATTTTTAAATTGAATATTACTATTCTTATAAAATATTTGTAACTATTTAAAAAAAAAATATTTTTAACTATTTTAAATAATTTAAACATAATTTACTATGGAGTTTTATTTTACCTTCCTACTTCTAATATTTTTTTTTATCGGGGAGTGTTACAGTACCAGTGGTTTGCCATGTGTAGGGCTGGACTTGGAATTGTATTTTTTTGTTTTTAGTTGTAACTTACACTCAGAGTTTGTGAATACTGAAAAGTAGTATATTTACTCAAAAGTGTAAATGTACTCAAAAGTGTAAGTTACCTTTGTGAACCAGGCCACATGTACGAAAGTTGCACCAAACTACAGTTTCTCCCGAGTTAGATATAGACATTCAGTTGATGCAGCAATATTATGATAAACAGGTTACTGAATGCAGATCTGATATTACTTTCCACATATCTGCACTCCTTGTCGCTCTTCAGGATTCAAATATTTTTTGTCAGAATTATCACCTAATAGGATTCAGGACTCTGAGTCAACCTGCTTGGGAAAGTAATTACTCTGCTGGCCAAGTGGAGGAGCAAAGGCCTCTTCACACAGTAGGGTCATTTACCAGTAATTAGGCATGCTTCTAGGAGGGGAGAGGGGGGGCGGCATCTGCATTTGCTAGTGACTTTTCACACTACACCTGGCCTGGGCAGGCTCAACCCCACAGCAAGAAATGAGGGTAGCCGGACCTCTAGAACCAGTCACATGAGGGGCTGTCCTTTGACATTTTGGAGGAAAGGGACCAGGCAGCTGTGACAGTTAAGGGCGGGGCTTAGGCTGTCAAAGAAGGTATTTCAACATACGACTTGGCAACGCCATCTTGGATATTACTAAAAGGCTGTGGAGGGCCAGCAGGAGTGGAGTGTGATGTGTCACTCTAGGATTGGACAGAGGTGTCTAGCTTCTGGTACTTACCAACCTCAATTAAAAAAAAACCTGCACAAGTTAGAGACTTTTGAGAAGGGTCTGGACCTGGGGAATGCAACGCCCAAGGAATTCCCGGCTGGAGAGTGAAGACACCTGAGCCTTGCTAGAAGTGCGGATTCATGGACTTCTGACTTCAGTGGCACCCAGTGGCCAAGATGGGTTTTTCCAGGGTCAGTGGCAATGGCCCGCTACCCTTAATGGGGACAGTAGAGAGATGGGCCTGCTGTGGGGGACCCCGGAGTGCTCATGAGATCTTCTGTGACTGGCCCTGTAGGAGTGTTACCTCCAGAAGGAGGAGGCCCCTGGCATCCGCTGCCCCAGGCGCTCTGTAGGTGATCAACAAGGAGGTTGTGGTACCAAGATGGTACAGTCCAGAAAAGCACTGTCCCTTGGGGCCCTGTGGGTGCTGTTGAAGAAGATACCAGGATCAGAAGAATTGTGTAATATCCTGGCTTTGTTGTTATGCATGAAATCTCTTGCTCTGCCAGTGGAATGTTTATCCTATGATGTATTACAGAATGTTGGGAGCCAGAGATGTCAGCTGAGAAGGGCTGAGCACCATCCTGGCTGCTCCTGGTGGGGTCTTATACTGGATTGAACTGGATGAGTTGTAACTTACTACTAATAAACATCTAAAGATCCTCTACACGTCAGGACTAAGTTACTACAATTTTTGGCGACGATCTTCTGAAGAACCTGCATTTTCCACATCTTCAAACTTCAATCAACTTCTACTACAGTCTTAACAGTAACTGAAGCCTTGTTTCTACCTTCAACTGGCACCCTTGACCCCACCAGTGACCTACCATTGGTCGCCCTCAACGCTAAGTGCCAGTTCCAGTCTACGCAGCACAGTCTGTTCAACTTAAAGAGCTGCTCATCTCCTAAGGCTTTCGACTCTCATGAGTGCATTTTTAAGTTTCAAACAAAGCCTACTTCTAGTGGTGCTGAGTCTTCTGTGAGAGTAAGCCTACGTTTACACACTGTCTGGTGAAGAAGTGTGTGTGCTCAGGTATGTACCAGTTCCTACTCCTTCTGCTGCGGGAGTGGAAAAGATGTGTAGTGTTGTACCTATGCACCAGCCATTGAAGGCTGGTGCATAGGTACAAGACGGGAGATGGGAGATGGGAGACAAGTCCTGTGCAAAGAGGAGCATAGTAACAATCAAGCTCTCAGAAGAAAACAAAACTGTAGAGTCCCAGAGGCAGAGAATCAAATTCCTGATGCTGGAGCTGGCCACTAGGAACAAAACAAAACCTTCATCACCCAAACTGGCCAACAGAAGAGGGAAAAGCAAGAGAACCACTCAGTTCCCATGGAAGACTGAGTCCGACCAGGGCACGAGTAGCATCCTTACCTGTTCCCAAGATTCCTGCAGTGATGGCCAAGGGCCCCGGGGGCGGAGCTGGACTGAGTGATGGCTGTCAGGAGGGAGGATGTACATGACACCCTCTCCCCATTGGCAGCCCTGTCCTCAGGGGCCCAATTTCCTTGGAACCACTTATATAAATAACCAGTGTTGCTGCTATGGTCTTTATCTGTCTGCTCCTAGGGAGGTCAGAACTCTGGATGCAAGGTGGTATGTCTCCTCTGCTGCCTGTGTCTGGGGGGCTGGGAGCCCACCGCAGAGCAGAAACCCACCTGCCTTCACGCAGGGGAGAAGGAAGGTTATCAGCTACCACGCTGACACATGGTCCCAGAGTCTAGAACCTGTCAGGAGTCCCCTTGGAAGTGCATGGGCACCTGGTCTTTATATAAAAGGAGAACATGCAGCACAAGGAACATAATAAACAATTAAAAAACAGGAAAGAAAAAGAAAAGCTGTGGCTCTTGGCCTCTAATAAATAGTGCACCGCTCTGGGGGGCATAAAGTGGGCCCATAACCCCATGTGCATTTTCTGTTTCTGTGGTGCTCTAGAGAGGGCAGGGGCGCCACCAACTGTGTTATTAGGTTCTGTGGGGGCTGCCAGACATACGGACCACCCCCCCAATCTTAACTCCAAGAGTCCCTCCGAGCCTCCAAGGTCAGAGGATACAGATCTGAGGATGGTGTGCAGCAGCATTTCAAGCCCCCCTGACCCCAGAACTGTGCCCAATTTATTTATGTATTTATTTATTTTGAAAGTTTTAAAGAGCGCGAACAAGATCCTTGCAGATATCAGAGCACTTTACAGTAAAGTTTATACATCAGTTAAATGCAAGTCAAAGCATGTGTACACAAAATCTTGTAAAAGCAAAGTAGTAAGGTACAACACAATACTATCCCGGTGAGTCAGGTAAAGGGTAGATATAATGTCTAGGTTGCCTAGATGGTCCCTTGTCATAATAAGGGTTAGTACCGAGGGTACGTTTGTCCTCGAAATTTCTTTAGACCATGCTCAGGTGAATTTGGCCATGAGAAACAATTTTACTTCCTTTTTGAAAGATGCAGTGGAGGAGTTCAGTCTGGTTTCTGGGGGTGTGGGGACTTCTGTTTGTGGGTCCTAAGGCTGTTCGGTAGGGTGACAAAGGTAGAAGAAAGAATCCTGCGCACAGCTAATCGAAAATGAAATGCATTATTGAGAGTGACAAAGTTAACAGTTAATATTTACACGTCCTGATGAAAGTCATTTAAATACTTTGACAAGCTTATTGACCATCACAAACTTAATGGTCAGCCAGAGCATGCTGTAGTGAATGCCATTGTGAGCTGGCTTTAGCCTTAGTGATTTTAATGACGTTTCATTGGTTTATAGTGATATATTTTTTCCTGTATTTAATCTGGTGTAACCTTGACAAAGCCTGAAGACCTGCCTTTTGAGAAGGACACCCCATTACATTATGTCTAGTGTACGTGAGGTGGTTGTGGTGTTCAGTACTCACTGGGGGTGTGAACGGCTCGGAGGTTGTCCCCATAGGTATTTACACCTACCGTCAGGTATATTGTTGTGGATTTCCTTCCCTGCTGTATTTTATCCGATCGGATGCACTCTAGACAGTCCCTCACTGTGTGTTCAGTCATGGCATCCATCCCCGGCCACCAGTAATCCAATCTTACGTTGTTCTTAGTGTGGCTGCGCCCCAGGTGACCAATGTGGGCTAAATCCACAATTTTTTGTCTAAGTGCCACAGGCGGGATAATTTTTTCCCCTCTTCAAACTTTCGCCTCTAAGATGTTCAATTCCAGTTTCACGCCCCAAAAACCACTTAATGGAGTGGAGACCTTGCACTTCTCAACAGGCCACCCCTTGACAATCAGGCTTTTAAGTACCCTCATTTCCTCATCATCACGCCTGCACTCATCATCATATATATTTATTCGGTCATTTGTAAAAACCATCCCTCCTCCCACTCCCCTTTGCTTCAGCAAGACAGTTTAAGGATCATTTTCTCAGCTTCAACTTCAGTTGCACAATCATTAACAGCAAGAATGGAAATCCGAGGAGGAGCTACGCTAGCAACCACGATGGCCGCATAAGCTCCCGGCTCCGCCGACCTCCGCCAGTTGCTCATAAATCCTGCTGATTATCCTGATTTCTCACTGGACTCCCGTGCAGCTGAGGTGTTCCTGACTCTAAAGGTGCAATCCCGGAATTTCTAGCTGCTTTAATGACGAAGATACGCCGTGTCCCATTCTCGGCCTAACCCAGAGTTGAAGCCGGGGCCTCGATTTCTCACCCAGCCGGGTTGGAGTTGAATAACATCGGCCGCGGGACGTGGGTAGCGTCCGGTCTCCCGAATTGGAGTGTTTCTTGTCAGTTTTGGATGGTGGACTGGTGGCAGTTTTATCTCGCAGCTGCGGCAGCGTGACGCATCGTTTGCTGTGGTCGGGGATCTGCTGCCCAGAGGCCCCGTTGGGCTCCCGGGGTCGATGGGCTTGGTTCCTCGCTGGCGTCGACGGTGTTGAGATCGCGCTTTTGAGAGTGCCCGGAGAAGTCGACCTCCGGGGTTCAGAGACCTGCCCGGTCGCTTCGTGAGGGGCGATGGACCGGTTGGAATGTATACCGTCGCTGCATACGGTAATAGCCGCCATTGGGGAGCTCCATTCACAGGCCACCGCCATCATCCAGAGGATGGTCGTAACGGTTGATATCATCTGCAGGAGACCGGACTCCGACCATTTGTTGGTTCTGGAACAAGCTGTTTTACTCGCGGAGCAAGAAGTGTCTGAGACGGAGGGCCCCGCGCTGAAGCCAGACTTGGTATTTTTTGTCGCCCCCCGAACGACTGCTAGCAAGCCCGGGATTATCGAATGTACATCCTGCCCTATGCTGATGCCGCCCCAGATGGACATGGATGATCTTATATGTCGGAGCGAATTCTCCAGTGACTGTAGGATTGTTACCTCTCCCTTTTTCTCCTGGATGGTTCAAATACGCTCTAGAGACCTATCTTTGGTGGACAGCAAACATCGCTTGACTCTTAGACTTCGTGTACTATTATCCTGGCTTCTTTTAGGTCTAGTTCCGGGGCGACAGGCACACTGCCAGTGGGGTTGGGCTGTAGCCATTGCAGGGGTGCAGGGTGGGGGGATTGGGGAGGGGTTTGTTATTTTGCCTTACTTTAGTTCTATGGCCTTTTTTTCTTTCCTTTCTTCTTTTACGAGAGATGGGTCGATTATCCTGTATCGATTTTCTTATGTATCGGGGTGTCTAATTTGGTCTTTATTATCCTGAAATATGGGTGGGTGAGCCCTGCTGGCTGCTACTTCGCTGGATTGTTGATCGTACTTTTCATCCTTAACGTACCTAACTAGGTTGACTTGCATACTCCTGTGAATCGTATTTCCCGCATTGATTTGGTCGCTCACCTATCGCTATTTTGTATTTGATGTATGACACCCGATATATGTAAATTTCTCTTGTTTTCTTCAATAAAACCCTTAAAAAATTAAAAAAAAAAAAAAAAGAATGGAAATCCGCTACTACATTTTTTGAGCCTGGCATATACTTTACATTGAAGTTGTACCTAATCCAATCCCAAAATCCATCTTGCTATTCTTGGTGTGGTTTTTTCCAGACGCCTTCGTTGTGAAAGCATACGTGAGGGGTTTGTGGTTGGTCTTCACACTGAAGGGAATACCCCACAGACCCCTCGGTCAGGTAAGGTAGATTCCTAAGTAAAATACTGGCTGCCACTGGGGTACGTATTGGGGGCGATGGTGAACCGTCCCCACACGGTTGTTCGTCACCAGTGTTGCAAAGATGAGACGTTCAGGTAATTTACCAAGAGTCTTCTTTATTAGGCCTCAACACCATCACAGGTTGCAGTCAGCTGGAGTCAGCTGTGGAAGGTTTGCATATTCTTGCCAGGCGTGTAACGTAGGTGTGGAGGGCAGAGGGGTGATGGGGCGTACCAAGGTGGATTACAACATATATATTTGTAATTATTGCATAGTATTGAGTATGTGTGCTTAATAACATGCTTATCCTTTTTATAAGTCAAAGCACTGGCTGGACAATGATTAATTGGGTGTTATTTGTTGTGTTCCTGCAGACTGGGTCACCAGCCCACACCCTGTCCCCTGAGTAGGCCTTGGAGTGCTCCGCCTCGTTGCCCTGAGCGCGTCAAGTGCCGCTACGGAGTACCTGGTTCCCAGTCCATGGACGGATGCTGATGTATTACTTATGGAGGGCCCACATCCTCCTCAACTAATCCCTGTGAAAGAAATCAACATGCAGTGAATAACAGTGAAAAACATGTGTTTTAACCAAATCTGCTGAATGTGCATAGGTCTCCTTAAAAGACTGTATGTTCAAATCCATTGAGATCTAATTGCATCACCAGCTACTCGTGTTCAGATGTGAATGTAGTCGGGTGAAAACGTCCCTGCATATGCGGCACAATGGGACTTTAAATATTAAAATATGTTGTATCAACTGCTAGGAGTCAGTCAACAGCGCCACCTATCACGGTTTACCTGTGGCTAATATTTGCAGCCATCTTAAAGACATTCTCATAATCTTCTCTCCACATGAGACACAGGAAGGAAAGGTGGCAGAGCGTCAATCCCCGCTGAGTCTCCGGTCTCAAAGCTTCATTCAAGGGCATCTTCCGATAATTCGATCCCTCTGATTTCAGGGTTGTTTCGAAGTTGAGGGGAGAGATCATTTGAATTTGTACCTGTGCTGGGCCATTTTGCACTGATCAGTTGGTACATAACTGCATAGGAAATGTGCCCACTGTTGAACTGTTTGCTTGCAGCCGTCTCTTGCGCGGAGCTGGCGACATAGGTCTCTAGCACAAGCAAACTTACCACGTTTGATGAAATGACTAAACATAGCCTAATGCAGATGGTATCTCTCACCCCGCCTTCTGCTTTTGTTTGCTCAGACTCTGGTCCACACTTCTTCTTGTTGACTCTTCCTATATGTCTCAGTCTCGGCAGCAGTTCCCCCACCCCTTCATCGAGCCTATAATCTCACCCACAATATCTTTGTCATAGCCTTTATATTCTAATTGAATGATTGTCCTTCACTGCATTAAGTTCATGTTAGAAAGGCGACCCCGGGGGAGGCAGAAGATGTCGGGCCGACCACCGCTAGGTCCACCTCTCCTTCGAGAAGTAGCCGAGCGTTACCGAGAGGCCTCCTGGGTGAGGGTCCTCTCCTAGGATCGTACAGCAGAGTAATCACAACACTACAAACGGACACCACACAGGAGGTCAAATTCTTAAGCTTTTATAGATAATAAAGGTTGCTGGTTCTTGGCAGTATATACAGGCGGATCGAGGGATCCGTAAAGTCTCGTAAAGGGGGGTAAGGTAGCGGGACAGTCTCAACCTGGGTGGAAGAAGGGATACCCTACGCACAGCTCTCAATCCTCGAGCTGGGGGGTTACGAGAGGTCGGGCCGCGGCAGCGCCAGCAGGCTCTCAAGATGGTTTCAGCGAGGTAGGCCGCGGCAGCGCCAGCAGGCTCTCAAGATGGGCTCAGCAAGGTAGGCCGCGGCAGCGCCAGCAGGCTCTCAAGATGGTCTCAGCGAGGTAGGCCGCGGCAGCGCCAGCAGGCTCTCACGATGGTCTCAGCGAGGTAGGCCGCGGCAGCGCCAGCAGGCTCTCAAGATGGCTTTGGGTTACAGGAAGGATGAGTTCGTCTGGTGTCGGCCGTGACAGCGTCAGCAGGGCTTCCAGTCCAGGATACAACTGGGGTCCTGCTCCGGGGCTGGCCCAGATATAGGGCTGGAGTCCTTTGATGTCCGGACCCTCGCGCCTGGGGGCCGGAGGGGCCGGGATGATGGTGTCCAGACACCCAGCAGGGGGGTGGAGCCAGCGCCCAGGGAGGCCGGAGGGCGATCGATACCAGGCGCCCGGGGACGGCTGGGGACCATCGCAACTCCCCTTTCCTCCGGGATCCGTCGAGTGGCCACTCGACCACCTGGATGGATCCTGGCGCCTCGATGTCGGGGCTTCGCTGGGGCCGGGCTAGGGCAGAGGCCACGTCCCCCTGACGTGGAGGTTCCAAGATGGCGTCGGGGAAGGCCTCGTGTTCGGGCGTGATGGGCTTAGGATGGAGCTAGGCCGGTAGTGTTGATCCGGGATGGTAACCGGACCGGCAATGTTGGTCGTGCAGGGTTGGGCCGGAGGGGCTGCCCGAGGCTGGGTGGAGGGCTGATGTCGTCTGGGGCCTGCCGTGCGGGAGAGGTAGGACCACGCCATGAGGCCGGGTCCAACACGCGTCCCCCCCAGCTGAAGGCAGGGGAGAGTCACCCATCTTCTTGGGGGTTCTCCTCACTGAGGCGGAAGAATCTGGACAGGCCGTCAGCATTGGCGTGGTCGTTGCCAGGGCGATGTTCTACAGTGAAGTCCATCCCCTGCAGCGAAATGGACCAGCGCAGCAGTTTCGGGTTTTCCCCCCGCATCTGCATCAACCACCGCAGGGGCCGGTGGTCGGTCTGGACTCGGAAGTGGGTGCCGAAGAGGTAGGGCCGGAGCTTCTTGAGGGCCCACACCACGGCGAAGGCCTCCCTCTCGATGGTGCTCCACCGTTGTTCTCTTGCCAGCAGGCGTCGGCTGATGAAGGCCACAGGCCGGTCGACCCCTTCGGGGTTAACTTGTGACAGGACCGCCCCGATGCCGTGCTCCGAGGCGTCGGTTTGGACCACAAACTCTCAGCTGTAGTCGGGGGCTTGGAGCACAGGGGCGGTGCACATGGCAGTCTTTAGAGTCTCGAAGGCCGTTTGGCACGCAGGGGTCCAGTGCACCTTCTGTGGTAGTTTCTTTGAGGTCAGTTCTGTGAGGGGCCCCACAATGCTCCTGTAGTCCTTTATAAATCGCCGATAATATCCAGTGAGCCCCAGGAAGGCTCGGACGGTGGTCTGGGTGACCGGGGGCTCCCAGGCCCGGATGGCGTCTATCTTTGGTTGGAGGGGAGCCACTTGGCCGCTCCCCACTTGGTGGCCCAGATAGGTCACGGACCCTTGGCCTATCTGGCACTTGCTGGCTTTGATGGTGAGTCCGGCCCGTCGGAGGGCCGTCAGGACCTCCCAGAGGTGGGTCAGGTGCTCATCCCAGTGAAGGCTGTACACAGCGATGTCATCTAGATAGGCGGCGCTGCATTCCTCTAGTCCGGCCAGCACCTGGTTCACTAGTCTCTGGAAGGTGGCCGGGGCGTTTTTCATGCCGAAGGGCATCACTTTGAAGTGATAGTGGCCATCAGGGGTCGAGAAGGCCGATCGCTCTTGTGCACCCGGGATAAGGCCGATCTGCCAATACCCAGCCGTGAGATCGAAGGTGCTGAGGTATTTGGCGGCCCCCAGGCGATCGATCAGTTCATCCGCCCTGGGGATGGGATGGGCGTCGGTCCTGGTGACTGCATTCAGTCCCCGGTAGTCAACACAGAACCGGAGTTCCAGAGCTGTTCCGGGGGTGGCGGCTTTAGGGACCAGGACAACGGAACTGGCCCATGGGCTGTCGGAGGGTTCGACTACCCCCAGAGCTAACATCTTGGCCACTTCTGATTGGATGCAGGCCCGAACCCGGTCGGGCACTCGGAAAGCTCGGTGTCTTACCGGCGGGCTGTCTCCGGTGTCCACATCGTGGACACACCACCGGGTGACCCCCGGAGTGAGGGAAAACAGATCCGCAAATTGTCCCAGCAGCTTCCGGCAGTCTTGTTGCTGCTCTGGGGTCAGGGTAGAGGAGAGCCTGACCCCTTCGATGGAGCCATCTTTCTCGGAGGTGCTCATGAGATCTGGTAGCGGTTCGGAGTCGCCTTCAGCTCCGTCATCGGTCGCTAGCAGCGGACTTAGTTCAGTGCGGGCAAAGTGCGGCTTGAGCCGGTTAGCGTGTAGAACCCGGAGGGGGTTCCTGGGGGACTCCATGTCCACCAGATAGGTGACGGGGCTCTTGCGCTCCACCACTTTAAAGGGCCCCGTCCATTTGTCCTGGAGGGCACAAGGTTCAACCGGGGACATGACCCAGACCTGCTGGCCTGGCTCGAACTCGATGGACGAGGCGTTCTGGTGATACCAACGCTTCATTTCCTCCTGGCTGGCCTCTAGGTTGGCCTCGGCAAGTTCCCTGAACTTCCGAGTCTGGTTTCGAAGCGTCAGGAGGTATCGGTAGACATCCGGTGGGGCATCTCGAACGGCTGTCTCCCAGCCCTCCTTGACCAGGCATAGGGGGCCTCGGACCGGGTGCCCGTACAATAGTTCAAAAGGGCTGAACCCTAGGGACTTCTGGGGTACCTCTCGGTAGGCGAATAGGAGGCAGGGCAGCAGGACATCCCATTTGCGTCGGAGCGGCTCCTCTAGGCCCTTGATCATCCCCTTCAGTGTTCTGTTAAACCGTTCCACTAGTCCATTTCCTTGGGGGTGATACGGGGTGGTGAACTTATAGGCGACCCCGCACTGTTGCCATAGGGACCGCATATGCTTCGATATAAAGTTGGAGCCCCGATCACTCACGACTTCTCGGGGGAAGCCGACTCGGGAGAAGATGCTCATGAGGGCTCGGCCCACCACGGGGGCCGTGATGGTTCGGAGGGGGATGGCCTCGGGATAGCGGGTGGCATGGTCCACCAGGACGAGGATGAAGCGGTGTCCCTGCGAGGTGCGAGGGTCCAGGGGCCCTACGATGTCTATTCCCACTCGCTCGAAGGGGGTAGTCACCACGGGAAACGGCTGGAGCGGGGCTTTGACTTTCCCCCCGCTCTTCCCGCTGGCTTGACAGGTCGGGCAGGTTCTGCAGTGGTTATGCACATCGTTGCGCATTTTCGGCCAATAGAAATGGGTCACCAGGCGGCTGTAAGTTTTGTCCTGCCCCAGGTGCCCGGCGAGGGGCACATCATGTGCTAAGTTCAGGAGGAAGTCTCTGAATCGGAGGGGCACGACCAGTACCCGGCTGGCCCCTAGTTCGGCAATCTTTTGCTCACTGTAGAGAAGGTCGTTGTCCCAATAGACCCAGTGGGACCCCGCGGGGTCTCCAGCGGCTTGAGTAGCGGCTTGCTGTCGGATTCCCTCGAGGGAGGGGCAGGTTTCCTGTTCCTGCTGGAATTGTTCGCGGGTGGGGCCACCTTCTTGGCGCCATTGAGCTAGTTCTGGAAGGTGGCCGAGCTCGGTGAGATCTTCTTGACCGGGCCCCTGGGGGCCGGGTTCGGGGTCGGCGTCCTCGGGGACGGCGGGCGGCGGAGGTGCGGGCCACTCCGGCTCCTCGGTCGGGGCTTCCTCCGTTGGGGTGGAGGCTCGGGCGGACATGGAGCGGGTGGTCGCACAGACCCATTCGGGAAGGCCTAGCATCCCCAGGTGCTCTCTCCGTTCGACGCCGGCCCAGGGGGAACTTTCCAGGTCGTTCCCAAGGAGGCAGTCCACGGGGGCATGGTCTCGGACAGTCACTTTCAGCATGCCCGACACTCCTCCCCACTCGAAGGGGATGCGGGCCATCTGGCACAAAGTCTCCGAGTTGTCTGCTGACTGGACTGGGCACAGGACGTTAGGAAGGATCTGTTCTGGGGTCACCAGATGGCAGCGGACCGCCGTCACGCTGGCTCCAGTGTCCCGGAGGGCTTCCGCCCGGCGTCCATTGATGGTGACCCACTGGCGGTATTTCTGGGTGTTGCCTGGGATCGGGTCTCGGGGGATCAGGTCGTGAGTACCCAGGCATGCTAAGGTCATAGCGGCGGGCTCCCATTCGGCCTGCTCGTGGTTGTCGTCCTCTTCCTCGCTTCTTTCTTCACCCAGGGCGGCGGCCGCGATCTGGCAGTTTGGGGGACCGGTGGTGCCGGGTCGCTGGTTCATTGGGCAGAGAGGGTCATTCGCGTAATGGCCCTGTCGCTGGCATCTGTGGCACGTAACATTCGGGCGGGGCCCGGGTCTGGCTGGGGGGCTCCCTCTTCGGCCCAGGGATGGCGACGTGGAGGTCGGGGAGGACCCCTGGGGGGCGTCCCGTCCCCGGCTCTGGCCTCCTCTGCCGCCTCGTGGTCGGTGGTTCCCCGGGGATCCCCGGCCGTAGTCTCCCATCGGACACCGGGGAACTCGGGTGCTCACCCATCTATCCGCCTCGACAGCGAGCTTTCGTGGCTCAGTCAGTTTGCTGTCAAGGAGGTGCTGCCGGAGTTCAATGACGATACAGAAAAGGGGGTGGTGATGAACAGAGTGTCTGAATTAAGCAGACCACTCTTACCCAGTCCAAAGATCAGGGCTTGATCCATCACCGTTATTTATCTCACTGCCCCATCCCAGCTCAGAACCTGGCTATATGCAAATTAGTCTGTCCCTGGCCCAGTGCATCATGGGAACAGGGCAGACCAAACTACAAAGCCAATTCTTCACCAGAAAGGAGACAAGCTACCGGGGACCGGTTTCAATGAAGCAGTTATTGGCCAGATGTTCCCATAGAATGAGGTCGACCAATTGCTGGTAGGTGGTTGCCTGGCAGCCTCTGAACCACCCCTCAAAGGCTCTGCTGTAAAAGTTTACGTACTCCACCCACGTGGTACCGGGGATTTTTTTGCAGTCTCGGAATCGCTGCCGGTACATCTCGGGGGTGAGTCCGTAGCGAGTGAAGAGGGCGGTCTTCATGTGCTCGTACGAGGTCATCTCGGTATCAGGGAGCTCCAGCAGGGCGTCTCTCCCTTCGTTGACAAACTTCCCCCACAGGCCGGCGCCCCAGTCCTTGAGGGGTACTCGATGGGCGGTCATGGCGACCTCATAGGCTTTGAACCACTGTTGGATGTCGTCGTTCTTATAGTACTCCTTGACGACATCCTTGGGTATGTGCACCTTCGTGTCCACCGGGGGAAGTGAGGTCTTGCCTCCGGAGGTGCCGGTCTCGGTTGTCTTGGCCTTAATTTCCAGTTCTTTGAGGCCGCGCTCGTGCTCGAGCATGAGTTTTTTCTCCTCGAGGTCTCTTTGTCTCCGCCTTTCTTCTAGGTCTCCTTCTAGCCGTAGCTGCTCGAGGGCTAACTTCCTTTCTGCCAGCTGGATCTCTCCTTCTTGTCTGAGTCGAGCGAGCTCCAACTCGTGGAGCCGGTTCCTCTCTCGTTCTCGGGCGTCTTCGTGGGAGAGGCCCGTGTCTGGGTTTGCGGGTCTCCCTCCCGCTGGGTTCGTCTCAGCCTCCGGGCCTCCGTTCGGGCCCGGGTTATCTTCACTCGGGGGTGGCGCGTCGCCGGCGTCCACCCAGGCCTGCAGGGCCGATTTAAAGTCTTCTTTGGTGCTTAAGCCAGTGGTAGCGATGCCTAGGTCTTTGCAGAATTGCTTTAGCTCCTTGTGACTGTAGTCTTCCATGTTCTCTTTCTGGAATTCTGTGCTCATGGTCGTAGTGGGTTTTTCTTGGTAGTGAGTGAATCACTCTCTGTACGATCTGCGTGGGCTCGGATCCCGGCGCTTGCCACCAATGTTAGAAAGGCGACCGCGGGGGAGGCAGAAGATGTCGGGCCGACCACCCCTAGGTCCACCTCTCCTTCGAGAAGTAGCCGAGCGTTACCGAGAGGCCTCCTGGGTGAGGGTCCTCTCCTAGGATCGTACAGCAGAGTAATCACAACACTACAAACGGACACCACACAGGAGGTCAAATTCTTAAGCTTTTATAGACAATAAAGGTTGCTGGTTCTTGGCAGTATATACAGGCGGATCGAGGGATCCGTAAAGTCTCGTAAAGGGGGTAAGGTAGCGGGACAGTCTCAACCTGGGTGGAAGAAGGGATACCCTACGCACAGCTCTCAATCCTCGAGCTGGGGGGGTTCCGAGAGGTCGGGCCGCGGCAGCGCCAGCAGGCTCTCAAGATGGTTTCAGCGAGGTAGGCCGCGGCAGCGCCAGCAGGCTCTCAAGATGGTCTCAGCAAGGTAGGCCGCGGCAGCACCAGCAGGCTCTCAAGATGGTCTCAGCGAGGTAGGCCGCGGCAGCGCCAGCAGGCTCTCACGATGGTCTCAGCGAGGTAGGCCGCGGCAGCGCCAGCAGGCTCTCAAGATGGTTTCAGCAAGGTAGGCCGCGGCAGCGCCAGCAGGCTCTCAAGATGGCTTCGGGTTACAGGAAGGATGAGTTCGTCTGGTGTCGGCCGTGACAGCGTCAGCAGGGCTTCCAGTCCAGGATACAACTGGGGTCCTGCTCCGGGGCTGGCCCAGATATAGGGCTGGAGTCCTTTGATGTCCGGACCCTCGCGCCTGGGGGCCGGAGGGGCCGGGATGATGGTGTCCAGACACCCAGCAGGGGGGTGGAGCCAGCGCCCAGGGAGGCCGGAGGGCGATCGATACCAGGCGCCCTGGGGACGGCTGGGGACCATCGAAACTCCCCTTTCCTCCGGGATCCGTCGAGTGGCCACTCGACCACCTGGGTGGATCCTGGCGCCTCGATGTCAGGGCTTTGCTGGGGCCGGGCTAGGGCAGTGGCCACGTGCCCCTGACGTGGAGGTTCCAAGATGGCGTCGGGGAAGGCCTCGTGTTCGGGCGTGATGGGCCAAGGATGGAGCTAGGCCGGTAGTGTTGATCCGGGATGGTAACCGGACCGGCAATGTTGGTCGTCCAGGGTCGGGCTGGAGGGGCTGCCCGAGGCTGGGTGGAGGGCTGATGTCGTCTGGGGCCCGCCGTGCGGGAGAGGTAGGACCACGCCATGAGGCCGGGTCCAACAGTTCAGTCTGGCTTGTAGTAGCTATAAAGCTCTTACTTCACAGGAATGTTCCCAATGATACCGTACAACTCTATGACCACGGCCTCCCCAGGACAACGCACTGGATGACGCCAAACACACTTTGATGTTTTGCACTCAGGACTCCCAATTTTCGTTGTGTTCCTTTCTGTGTTCTTTTTTTGGCGTATAAAAACCTTTACTGCTGACTTGCTCCTACGCCAATGCAATGCAGTGCGCGCAACAAAATTAGTTTTATTTATTTATCCTCCCCTTCCTCCACGTCACTGCCCGGCAGCACTCCCACCACCGGCCGCTACTGCTGATGACCCCTCAAATTTGGTCTTTGTTATGGGCCCAGTAGGAGTCTGAAATAAGAAAGCCCTGTCCCCGGTTGCACGTTGTTGCTTGTTGCAGATGGAAAGCAGACAACGTGCAGGCGCTGCTGAAAGTGTCCCGGTGTTTGGAAATTACAACAGGACGAGTTCAGTACATTATTCAGCGGGGCCCAAATTCTTGGCAGGGTGGACGGCGTTCACCCTGTGAAAATAGTGGGTGGACGTCGTCCACTCGCGTGTACCCCAGACTCGTGCCCTGGTTAAGTCTGTATGAGAGCAAGTCATCTGAGTCAATTGTTGCTGCTATGTATGTGTTATTGCCCTGTTCTGAGGGTATTAACTCAGTTATGCAATCGTGGGCTTGAGTTGGGAGAACAGTAAGATCACTGGCCTTTACCACCACCAATCACACCCAACTCAGGCAGATACACAGACCCACAATCCCAGAATGCTTCACTCTCTCGCTTCATGCTGTACTAAGAATGCAGCTAAGAACAGCAGCTACTTCCGGCCATCTTGCCACTCTAATTGGTCGCTTCCCTCGTCGACTGCACGGCTAGTTGGCGATCGGTTGCCCATCCGTTGCACCATCATTATTATTTCCAAGCAGCGTAGTCACTAATGTGTCCAGTGTCTTTAAATGGACTTTCCTCTCACTTGAGAGCGGGAGGTGTCAGATGTCCGCCTCTGCAGATAGCGCTGCGAGTCCCTGACTTCTGACACTCATTTGCCTCGTGAGAAGGCACAGAGGAGCGCGCGAGCATCAGTATGCAGCACACCGCGCCCCCCTCATTACCAGACATAAGACCCCCATTGATTACAGAGCCCCAGTGGGATTACAGACACTTTGCATTAGCGCCGCCGGCTTGGCGCTGTAACACCCAGCAGCGTTCCGGGAGCAGCCAGGTTAAACAAAAGGGACGCTCGACGCCCCCTCCAGTCAATGGAGTTATCTTAATATGTCATTAAAAGACTGCATTAAACACACAGAAGACACGGCTGCCTGTACCAGCCCCCTGTACATCCTTCAAGCGCCAACTCCCGTCACCGGAAGAGCCTCGGAAGGAGGAACACAGACCTAATTATCATTATTTTCATTTTCTTTATCACAAACAATGTTTGTGTGTTTTTGTCTTATTTTCAGAAAATCGTCAAGCGTTTAACTTATTTTCTCTCCCACATATTTATACATAGCTTTGATGGAAAAAAAATTACCTTTACATTTAAAGGAGAAAGTCCACTTATCTCTTCTCTCCCTGAACTCTGTTTCATGGTGAAACTTTATTCTAATGAGTACAGCACAAATTAAGGGGTATATTTATTTAACAAACGCTCACGCAATGCAGTGCAGCACAGCAAGCCACCTTTCTGCGCTACGTAAAAGGGAGAGTGCAGCGATGCATCATATTAAACGTTATACGGCGCACTCCAGGGGCCTCATTTATGAAAAGTGACGCATCGCTGCGAGAAAACAGCGATGCGTCACTTTTCACTGCGCCCTCCTTGCGACACCAATGATGCTTCATATTTACAGTATGACGCATCATGTCGCAAGGAGTTACAGATACGTCAGTATTTCTGACGTATCTGTAGGCGCAAAAAGTGACGCAGGGCTGGAGTGTGTCACAAAAGTGACGCAACTCCAGCAATGTGTCCTTTCACATGGGGCAAGTCCCACGTGTAAGGGCCTGCGTCAGTCTTACGCCTGCTGTGAGGCAGGTGTAAGAAATTGACGCATTTGTGTCCTAGAAGTGGCGCAGTGAAATCACATAGATTTCACTGCGTCACTTCTGCGACCCTTTCTTGCGTTGTGGTAAATAAATAATTAAATACCTGTTCTATTTTTGACTAGATATACAATAACAGATAGCTCAATAAATAAGAGTCAAGATTCGAGGTAGCTGGAGTTTGCAGGTTTTAATTAGGCATAAAGGACAGGAACAGGACAACCTGCACGGGAATGGGATGGCAGGGCCCAGCAGGGGGGCCCGACAGCTGCCGGGCAGGATCTGGAATGAGCGCGCTAACTTTAATAACAGTACATAACATATATATACTAAAACAAATTACATTGCATTCGGTACAGTAGGCGTAGCAGTGGGCGGAGTTCGTAGCAGTCGCAAAAGATAAGGCATAAAGTAGGTGTAACAAGAGGCGTGTAGGTGTAACAAGGGGCGGAAACATGGAGGGGGCTACCTAAGGAGCCGGGACCTCTAACCTAGTGGTGCGCGCAAGCTGGCAATGACGTGTTACTAGGGAGAACTGGGGGCTATGACTTCTGCGCTAGAAGAGGAGACTAAAGTCTGGAGTGTCAGAGCGACATGTACCTAAACACTATCTAGTATCTGATGTTTAGAGAACATGTTGATAGAATCCAAAAGTTATCAGGGCAAAGGCTAACAGACTCTAAGACTGGTGCATGCATTATTCTACATGTAGTGCGTGTTGAGGAATATTAAATGACCATTAATACAGTATTTCTCTTACATGGAGACGTAAAGGCTAGACCATAACTCAAACTATTGATGCGATTCATTAGCTTAGGAATGCAGAGAAGGAGAGCTGGACTGATAACTAGAATCATAACATACTCTTGGCAGACTGGGAGGCAGAGCCAGGCCAAGCCGGGCACTGTGAGGCAGGAAGTAAGTGAAGGGTCATGGATGCAGGTGGGGGCTGTATCGCTCCTCAGCGAGGGTTCAGGAGACAGGAGCTGAATCTGGTGTCCGGGCCCTTTTGAGGCCTAGAAACGGGGACTTTTACTGAATTAACGTGCACACTGTGAAACGTGGCAACATAGGTTTACATAGGCCTAATACTCGTAGCTTTCACGAGAACTGGAAACTGGCATACTAGAGTTGGACACAACTGTAATTGCGTCTTTAATCGATCATAAGAGAATACATATGCATATTAATCATGCACATATAACATAAGATGGGGAACACGTAGGGACACAGAACATGGCAAAATTTACTTTTCCACATTCCCTCCTTGTGCCCTACGTTTCCATCAGTAAACATCTATATTCATGATACCATCTATCATTTCATACAGCATCATTTGCTCGTCTCGAATTGTCTTGGAACGGGACTTAGGACTAGGAATACAGGATGTAGCACAAATGCCGCAAATCGCAGGGCCACATTGTATACAGAGGCAGCAACTGAAAATGATCATTACTGCTATACCTAGGAATGACAATACTTTCCATCCCCAGGCGGAAATTATACTCCAGAGCCAACCGGACCATGTCCAGGTGCCTGGATTCTGGTGTAACTGATGGGCAATTTTATGAAGTCTGGTTATAGCTGAATAAACAGACGGCGCGTTATTAGGAATGAAAATGCAGCAACTAGATCCGATGACTCTACATGCTCCTCCTCTATCGGCCAGTATGACGTCAAGAACGAGACGATTTTGGAGCACAACAAATCGCATAGCAGATTGCTCTTCGGTTAAGTTACCTAGAGCAGAAGTAGTCTCATTCACTACTGCTTCAAGGGTTCTGGTTAACCTACGAATTAGCTTACTATTCTGGATGGGGCCTATAAAGAAGAAGAATCCTTTATTAAAGTCTGTATACTGTTCTAGAGCAGTTTCAGTTTGATCGACAATCGGGGACTCGATCTCCCTTCTATGTCTAACGTGTACTAGATGTGTGTTTCTATGATAATCAGATGGGGCTAGGAAAACTGGTGGCAGTAGGAAGGCAATGTAACAAGTTCCATCCCACTCGAGGGGCAGACGGACATATGCGGTCTGACCACAAACAAAATAAGAATGACGTGAGGCTTTGAAAATAGATTTCCCACTGTCACTATACTCGACAATAGTAGTACAATCACTATGTCCTACATGTGCAGAACCATTCTTTCGGACACATTATTCGCCATTGACTGGTAGTACTGAAATAGCAGGTAAATCTGGAGTAGTATCAGACTGAACATTCAGGACCATAAAATTCGAAGAATAATTACCTAAATTATAAACTTCATTTTCTAGATCTAACCCTGTTCTATGGGAAAGACCTTGCTTGTCTGGAAAACATGTACTATTCAGAAGGGACATATCAGTTGAGGATGACGTTAACGTGGACCATGCTCCACACGAACCATTATGTGAAAATGGATAAGGAAAGAGTGGCAGAACTCCCTTCGGTGTCTGGAAAGGGGGGAGTCGACCACACACCCAACAATTAGTGGCATTGCTGGTCTGGTGTGAATAGTGTAACATACGGATAAATGTATTATTTCTCATAGCAAGACGATAGGATAGCTCGTGAGGAGGCAGATCACTAAATGTGTGCTCTACTGTAGCATTAGAAAACTTATTTACATGAGAAATTGGGAAACATAAATGCAATGCATAACTTGTGCAGGTAACCATCAAACTCAAAAACATAAGAAAACATAGAATAACGATACATCTGATAGAGTTTTGACTAACTCTCTCACTATGGGGGTCTATCTCATACATGTCAGAAACCTGTCTAACCGCTTCACCCGAGGGGGACTTAGACAATTAAACTGGCTGACTTATTTTACTAGACCGGCGCTTACTTTTATACTCCTGCTGCGGAGTTTCCTCTAACAGGGGAGGCTTGGAATCAAAGTTTGTAGCGGGACAGTCCTTGAGAATAGGGCAGTCTTTAGAATTCTGGCAGTCCTTAAAAATGGAACAGTCCAATGTTTTTATGCGACATCTATGGAATTTCTTGACGTGGGACAGGTGCACCCAGCCCTTGCGGCCTTCCAGCTTCACGGCCGTGCGGGTGGTCAGAAGGACAAGTTGAGGTTGTTTCCAGCGGGGCTCCAGCGGACTTGAACGATCAAAGTTCCTGACGAGTACTAGATCTCCTGGAAAGATTTCATGCGGTTTCACCTCGGTATTGTCTGGAAATGCGGCGGCAACCTGTGAACGACAAGAGTGTAGGGCAGACATCAAGGAAGCTAGGTAATCTGTCAGCATATTACTGGAAACATCTGTAATACTTCGGGGTCTAGGTGTACCCCACATGTTCGGGGGGCGGCCGAATACGACCTCATACGGGGACAGACCTGATCTGGAATGTGCGACCATGCGCATATAAAACAAGGCGACTGGCAGAGCTACTAGCCAGTCTACACCTTTCTCTTTACAAATTTTGGCAATGCGGATTTTTAATGTCTGGTTATGTCTCTCTACGAGACCTGCTGCTTCAGGATGGCGTACACAATGGAACTTCCACTGGTACCCTAACAGAAGGGACACATGCTTCATTAACTCAGATGAGAATGGCTGGCCGTTGTCTGAATACACGACCCTAGGGAGTCCATAACGAGGGAAGAATTCACGAACCAGCTGCTTGGCAGTGGTCGCGGCTGTGTAATCTGGGACTGGATATGCCTCTGTCCACTTGGACAAAGCGCATACAACTACAAGGACATACTTAAAACCTCGACATCGCTCCATCTGAATGTAATCCATTTGGAGGACTTCAAAAGGGTGGTCAGGAGGCTGGAATCCCCCTTGTTCCACCGGGACACTTTTACCTGGATTGAACTGGCAACATATCATACAGGTACGGACTTTCTGCTTGGCTGCAGCTCGTAAATGCTTGTTGAACCAAAGGTTCTGAATACTGTCTAACATGGCTTTTTCTCCTAGATGTGCTGGACTATGTGCGGTATTAATAATGACTTGAACCATAGAGTCGGGGAGAAACCATGTGGCTTTTCCCTTCGTCACCCATCCCTGATCTGTCTGGACCCCTCCTTGTTCGGACCATTTCCTGATTTCTTCGGGAGTAGCATGTAACTGTATGTCTATGACATCTTGTGTAGGGTCCTTAACTGTCATACATGTAGTCGGATCCAGAGTTAGTGTCTGTGTCGTGTTAACTGGAATGTCTGGTGTCTGAGCTGTAAGCTTGGCTGTTCGATCTGCTAGATCGTTACCTTGGGAGCTGATATCAGTAACTTTCGTATGTGCCTTGCACTTCATGATAGCGATAGCTGTCGGTAAATGTATTGCATCTAACAGAGCTTGAATGAGGAGACCATGCTGAATCTTGGTTCCATGAGAAGTCATAAAACCTCTTTCTTGCCAGAGCACTCCAAAGTCGTGTACGACTCCGAATGCATAACGTGAATCTGTGTAAATATTAACTTTCAGGTTCTTGGCACGCATGCAGGCTTGGGTCAGAGCGACTAGCTCTGCGGCTTGAGCGGACAGGATATCAATACGATGTGTCTCTATAACTTCAGTGTCAGTAGTCACTGCATACGCGGCTACTAGTTCTCCTGTACTAGTTCTCATACATGAACCGTCCACATAAAGTGTCAGGTCGGGATTAGGTAATGGAATGTCTGTCAGGTCTTGTCTTGGCTTTGTCATAGTGTTAACAACTTCCACACAGTCATGTGTGGCAGAATTGGAAGTAACTGACGGTAACAGTGTAGCAGGATTTAGAACGTTGCAGCGTCTGATTTCTATGTGTGGCTGGAATAGTGTCAGTTCATAACCTGTTAAACGTGCAATGGTCAAGTGCTGAGTCTGCGTTCGGTTTAAAAGAACTTCCACGGAATGTGGAACTTGTACTGTCAGGGAGTGTCCTAACACTATGGAATCACTTTGTCTGATAGCTAGAGCTGTAGCTGCAACTGACTTGAGGCACGCAGGCAAAGCCTGGGCTACTGGATCTAGTGTGCTCGAAAAATAAGCACAGGGCTTGTACTGTCCCGCTTGATCTTGTGTGAGAACAGATAATGCAGTACCATCACGTTCTGTGACAAAAAGTGTAAAAGGCTTACTGTAATTCGGTGTAGCTAGAACAGGAGCTTGGCATAAGGCTTTCTTTAATTCATTAAAAACAAGTGTATGTTCCTGGGTCCAAGGGAGGACAGTCGATACGGCTGCCTCCTGTGTTGTTAACTGTATCAGTGGTTTGGCTAGAAATGCATACTGAGGAATCCATTGTCTGCAGTAAGAAGTGAGGCCAATAAAAGCACGTACCTCCTTCTGTGTCTTGGGCTGTGGAAGACTCGCTATCAACTGGATACGGTCTGGTGTCAACTGCTTACCCCACTTGGACAGTAAGTGTCCTAAGTAGATCACTTGCTGGACACAGAATTGAAGCTTCGAAGGGGACACCTTGTGCCCCATCTCGGCTAGGAAATACAGAACCGTAAGTGACGCTCGCTCGCAATCACGTTCAGAACGGGCTGTGATCAGTAGATCATCGACATACTGGAGCAGGGCAGTGTCAGTTGGCATGTGAATATTGTCTAGTTGTCTTTTAAGTGCTTGACTGTAAATACTAGGACTTTCTGTGAAACCTTGAGGAGCTCGTGTGAATATATAGCTCCTTCCATTTAAACAAAAACCGAAAAGGTACTGGCTGTCTGGATGAATGGGAACACTGAAAAATGCGTTCTTGAGGTCTATGACAGTAAAAAATGTAGCTTCAGAATCAATGGCTGTCAATAGGGATGAGATATCTGGGACTACTGGATACTGGGGTATGATACATTTATTAAGTTCTCGAAGGTCAATCACTAATCGATATACTGGAGGTGCATTTGGATCAGTACGTTTCATGACTGGAATGATAGGAGAATTACATACATTGGAGTCAGTTTCTACAACCACTCCTTGAGCAATAAGCTCGTCAATAATTTTGGATAAGGCTGCTACAGCCTCAGGTGGCAATCTGTACTGTCTGATTCGTGGCAGGACTACACCTTGCTTGAGAGTCACACGATGGGGTGTGATTTGCATAAAACCTACATCAGTTGGACCTTGCGCCCATAGATGCTGCGGTACATTTGATAATCTTGGATCAAAATCACGTAATACATAGTGACCTTTAAAGTCTCTTAAAAACAAACGGATTCCTTCTGGAGAGCAGCAAATAACTGCACCTAATTCTTTCAATGTTTTAATGCCTAACACATTTTCTGGACATGTTTTCGTAAGTAATAAATCAGTAGTTCGGGACAATGGACCTACTTCTAGAGAAACTGGTTTGGAAATCTCGTTAACTATTGGCTTTCCTGAAAATCCAAGGGAAACATTTCTAGAGCCTGAGAGCGGAGCCCCTGGAACCTCGTCATGACTGATAGTAGTCCTACTTGCCCCTGTATCAATCAGAAACTTTCTGTCTTTCCCTAATACTTGACTGTGAACATAGGGACCCTCTTGATCTACAGGTATCTCGATGAGAGGCAAGCCTACCTCCCTCTCTAGGCTGTTTCATGAATACTGCTGATACTCTGGATACTCGGACTGTGCATACTGGTACATTTGCTGTGTAACATGCTGTGTTGCAGCAATAGGCTGCGGTACTGTAACTGTCTGTTGTGCATTCTGTGGTGACTGAGAAGGCTGTGAAACTTGTTCTTGTCTAGGCGGACGTGGTCTTTCTTTAGTCTTACCGGTAGCTATGTTGTGTTTCAGAACTGCACACTCGTTTATAAAATGACCTGGTTGTTTACAATAATTGCAGGTCCCTTTAACAGGAACTGCAGGATGACTGGCTTGATTCGGACCCCTCTTCTGACTGTCTTGAGGAACAGATTGTGCAACTAATACTTTCATTTTCGTGTCTTTCATACGTTTTCTTTCGTGATCTTGCTCTTCTCTAATTCTATTCTGGTGATACTGAAGCATCTGAAGCATTTGGGACGGAGTATTAGCTTGCCATGTACTTTCGACTTTTAAAACTCTATTTTTAACTTGTGGACTTGAATTCTCGACTAGTTTAGTAACAAAAAGATGAGGGTATGACTCGCTACTCGTCTTCAAACCACTGTTAATACTAAAACATTTCTCGAATCTAGAATAAAAATCACTAGTATCTTCGTCTGGTTTCTGTTTACAGGCTGAGATTGCATCCCAATCTTCCTTTTTCGTGGCTAATAATCTTGGCAAAACCTGAATCAATAACTCTGGCAATTCTTTACATTTGTCCCCAAGACCGGTACCTGGTACTCGTATTTTATCTTCAGCTTCTAGAGCTGTCCAATCAATCTTTTTCTCTCCCACCTCCCATTCTTTTTCCTTGAGCTTTTCATATACCCCTGCGGGCAACAGGACCTTTAGCATTTTAATGTTATCTGGATATGTGTATTCTCCCATACGGAGCATGTCTTTTAATTCTCAATGGAACCCTGCTGGATCTTTGTCGTGACAGGGAATTAATTTCTTCATCTCTAAGAGTTCCATCTTTGTGATAGGGGTGTAAACAAATACTCGTTGCATTTCACCACCCTCTGTCCTAACTGGGTGTACTTCTCGTAACGGATGCTGTCTATCCATGTAAAATGGTTTACTTTCTGGAGGTGGGACGTGAACAAAATGCGGATTCAGAAACGTTCTATATTTGTGGCGCTGTTCTAGAATAACACTAATTAAATCGGTACCTAAACCTTTCCATCTATACTGGAGTAACTCGTTCAGAACATCATGTAACGGACCTGGATCAGAATGCTGACCCTCATACAGTGTAATGAGGTGCTGGATCATATACATACCCACCAGTCGCTGCTCGGCTGGGGGCAGTTTCAGAAACATTTGTGCCACTATTTCGTCTGGAAAAGTGGTAGAATCAGTAGCCCATCGGACTGCTGATCGGGCTAGTTCTTGTTCATGCATGGTACTAAGTTCACTATAACCGATTCGTGATTTCAGAATGTGATCGGTAGCTTGAAATACTTGTTCAAGATTCTCTTGTTCTGGTGCTGGAAGAGAGAAAACTTTCTTGTGTTCTAGACGTGAATGTCGGTCGGGAAGTCTAGTTCTACCTACATACGCTATTCTGGTAGGATTCTCGTCGTCTACCTCTTCAGTAGAAGAGTCGTTTTCCTTCTCGCTTACTTGTGCTGCTTTGCGTTTCTCGTGTAACCTTATTATTTCCTTACGAATTTTCTTGTACATACTGTCTATACAACTGAGTGTCCTGTGTCTTCCCTCGGCTATATTATCACTCCACCTTGTCAGGACTTTCATTTCGGTCGGATCTTTAGTCGGACAATCTTGTTCCCTTACTAAACAATTGATTAAAAACTTTAATAGCATGAGCTGAGTCTCAGCTTTCCTTAGTGACATGATTTCGCCAATACTTTCTGGATCTTCTCCTGTACGGATGAAACGATATATTCTGTCTAGATCTTCTTTCATATTCGGTAGGGTGTCCAAATACTCGGTCACCCGTCTTACACGCAATGAATATATAACCATATTATAATCCCCTGGGACTGGATCATAACGGCATTCGGTAAGAGCTCGTCTGATATCTGCAACGGACTGATGTTTGGGCGTACGCTGTAACGCACGTTCATGTAACTCGACTAACGTTACACGTTTGTGTGGCGGTGGGGTACCAGGAGGACCTCCCCCCGCGGCCCCTAAACTGGAATCGTCGACTGATACTCTTCGTGCTGGCAGAGTGACCGATGTAGCGGGTACTTGTACTGTAGGCTGGACCGGGGGTACCGTAACAGGTGCTGTAACAGGTGCCCCGGTGACTGGAGGAACAGGAATTACATTATTTACAGGAGCTGGCGGAACAGAATTTGCATATTCTGGGACTGTGTCGTCCAAATAGGACGAGAGAAAAATATCAGCTGCGGTCGGTTTGTGACGTAGCTTGGTCGGAACTAATGGTGGCGGGAAATTACTGGATGCCTCCGGGGTTGCTTTTGGCAAGCCCTCGGCAAGAAGAGGGTACATACCCTTAATGAGGGCATTCCTCTGTCTGTCTGACTGTTCGGATTTAACTCGTTCACCTATTTCGATTAATTCCCTTTCTTGGGCTCTTTCTGTGGATTCTCTACTTAATTCTGACTTTCTGATTTCTTTTTCGGTTCTTTTATGAGATTCTTTGCGCCATAACCCGATGGCATCTTTCTGGGACTGTCTGGCTTTCTTTTTCCATAATGCTTCTTCTACTCGCATGATGCACTCGGCATCCCACGTACCTGATACGGGCCATCTATATTTCTCTTCTAATTCCTTGGTGTACTCCACCCATAAATCTAGATATAATATGGCACTTATGCCATGCTTATGATACATAAAATGACCTGGACTGTCCCTAGGCGGGACAGGAACTGCTTCCTCGAGCAGACCTTTTCTAGTTCTTAACTGACGTAACTTTGAGAACAGAGGCATAACTTAGGCTGGAATCTGGACACAATACAATACACGATAAACACAATAATAATAACTGAAACAAATCACTCATACCACGACATTGAAAACACATGAAATAACATTTAAAATAACATTTCGGACAAAAATACTACCTGGAATACTGAGAACAGAACACATGAATTTCTCGAGAACAGAACTTACTAGAATGACTAGATGCACTGCTAAAACAGTACGAAACTTACCGGTCTCATAAAGAGACACGTCAGGACCCGCATCCACCTAGGTGGACACTTCGTGTTGGATCTGTGTACCCAAACCCACGGACCAGAGACAAATCAATTGACCCTGTCTAGATACTACCCCAGCAACGGTACTCACCGGGCAGCAAGAACGGAAGGCCTCGGACTGGACTGGACTGCTACGACGACGGACTACGAACTTCGGACTTCAGTTACGGGTGGGCCTCCGGATACCTCGGACCTTGGACTCTCGGCTTGGGCTCTGGTCGGGACTCGCCGCGTTCCTCCACCGCCTCGTCTGGACGCTGGACCGCAACCTCCGTCTCCTCCGTGGGCCTGAGGGATACTTGAAGCAGAAATATCTGCACGTGGCCGGTATGGTTCCGTCACGGCTGCAGAGGATCAGGGGGCCTGCGTGGCTTCTCCGGCGCGTGGGGAAAGGGCAAGTCCCTATTCGGGCGCCATTATGTGGTAAATAAATAATTAAATACCTGTTCTATTTTTGACTAGATATACAATAACAGATAGCTCAATAAATAGGAGTCAAGATTCGAGGTAGCTGGAGTTTGCAGGTTTTAATTAGGCATAAAGGACAGGAACAGGACAACCTGCACGGGAATGGGATGGCAGGGCCCAGCAGGGGGGCCCGACAGCTGCCGGGCAGGATCTGGAATGAGCGCGCTAACTTTAATAACAGTACATAACATATATATACTAAAACAAATTACATTGCATTCGGTACAGTAGGCGTAGCAGTGGGCGGAGTTCGTAGCAGTCGCGAAAGATAAGGCATAAAGTAGGTGTAACAAGAGGCGTGTACAGGGCGTATACATAGACATGTGATGTAAACGTAACAGAATATGTCATAAATGGGGCGGAAACATGGAGGGGGCTACCTAAGGAGCCGGGACCTCTAACCTAGTGGTGCGCGCAAGCTGGCAATGACGTGTTACTAGGGAGAACTGGGGGCTATGACTTCTGCGCTAGAAGAGGAGACTAAAGTCTGGAGTGTCAGAGCGACATGTACCTAAACACTATCTAGTATCTGATGTTTAGAGAACATGTTGATAGAATCCAAAAGTTATCAGGGCAAAGGCTAACAGACTCTAAGACTGGTGCATGCATTATTCTACATGTAGTGCGTGTTGAGGAATATTAAATGACCATTAATACAGTATTTCTCTTACATGGAGACGTAAAGGCTAGACCATAACTCAAACTATTGATGCGATTCATTAGCTTAGGAATGCAGAGAAGGAGAGCTGGACTGATAACTAGAATCATAACATACTCTTGGCAGACTGGGAGGCAGAGCCAGGCCGAGCCGGGCACTGTGAGGCAGGAAGTAAGTGAAGGGTCATGGATGCAGGTGGGGGCTGTATCGCTCCTCAGCGAGGGTTCAGGAGACAGGAGCTGAATCTGGTGTCCGGGCCCTTTTGAGGCCTAGAAACGGGGACTTTTACTGAATTAACGTGCACACTGTGAAACGTGGCAACATAGGTTTACATAGGCCTAATACTCGTAGCTTTCACGAGAACTGGAAACTGGCATACTAGAGTTGGACACAACTGTAATTGCGTCTTTAATCGATCATAAGAGAATACATATGCATATTAATCATGCACATATAACATAAGATGGGGAACACGTAGGGACACAGAACATGGCAAAATTTACTTTTCCACAGCGTCAATACGCCCTACTGCATACATTATAACTGTCGCAGGTAAAATGTGGCGCAGGGGTTTACAAAGTGACGTATCTACCTAGATGCGTCACTTTGTAAATATGGTGCAACAAGGCACATTATTTACGCTGCTGGTGCGTCACAAAAAGTGACGCACCGGCGGCGTAAAAGTGACGCATGGCCTCATAAATGAGGCCCCTGCTCTCTGCCTGAGCGGGCGCACCGTGTGCAGCCTAGCCCCTGTGCGGACCCTTTCACCATGATGCAAAGGTGCCCCCGTTGCATGCAGGTTTGTTTTTTGCGCAGGAAGGGACACTTTACTACACAACAACAATCCTCTGAGACCTTTTCCTCTTTCGATCCGTGTTGCAGAATGCAGCACAGATAGAAAGAGAAAAAACGAGGAGAAATAAAATATTTCTCCTCGTTGCACCTCTTGGGAGAAGGAGAAATATTCTGACACATTCCTAGGTCGACTGCTCGTGCCAAATCTGGGAATTCGTCAGAATACGTGGATGGCTGTGTGGGAACGCCCATGCTCCAACCATGTAACGACCTCGCACGTAGTTTAACGTGGGGCAGAGACTTGCGATGCCTTGTTTTTCGCTAGATTTGCCAAACCAGGCAGGGTCGCGCAGGCTGGCTTTGTTTGGCTTCATAAACCTCATGGAGAGGTGTGGCGCCGCGGCCAGGGCGACTGACGCTGGAATCTGGGGATCAGGGTTCGATCCCCGGCTCCGGTGGCAGGTTAGCCCAGCACCATGTGACTCTGGGCAATAGCTTGCTTAATCTTCCCGACGGCCCCCAGCGCCTAGAGACCCTTACGGGTGATTGTGCGCTTTACAAATGTGGATTATTATTGTAGCCTGCACTCTCATTGCCTTGTGCAGCTCAGTGCGAAGCAACACATATGATAAGAACGCCCGTAATTCTCTGGACAGGCAACTCAAAGAGGGAGAGGATGTGGCGTAATGGTCAGAACGGCCGACTTTGGAAATTGGGAGCTTCGCTCGAGTAACGGCATCAGCTCAACATCCTGGGATTTCTGATAAATCACCACTGGGCACATGCATCATTGGAAATTGCATTTGCAAATGGTGCGAATCACAAAATTCGGCCGTTTGCGAATGCAATTCCCATTTTTGAGATGCATTATCATTTTTGTTATTTTCGCAATTTAAGAAATCACAAAATTGCGATTTCTTAAATTGCGATTGCATTTAAAGAATCTCAAGTTGAGATTCCCTAAATGCAATGCATCAAACTTTTAAAATTTGCGAATTCGCAAATAAGGGGTGCAAATTACCATGAAGTTGACCTTCATGGTAATTTGCGAAAACTTTGAAAAATGCACTAAAGTGCATTTTTCAAGTTCCATTTCACACACACACATGCCCTTGGGGCATGTGAGTGTGCAAAATGTACTTCTAAGCAGATTTCAGGGGTGCAACAGGGTGTCCTTTGGACACCCCTGCACCCTTGAAATTGCATTCTTAATTTCCGAATTTCTAATGGTGAATTGCAAATTAAGAATGTCTTTCCATTCATTCCTATGGGCCTCTAGGCCCGTAGGAAAGAATGGGGCGGTATTCCTTAATTGCGATTCTCAATTAGAGAATCGCAATTAAGGAATTTTAAGAAATCGCTATTTTTTTAGCAATTTCTTGATGCATTGCAGTTTGCAATTCCTTAATTGCGATTCCTTATTTTTCGCAATTAGGGAATCGCAAAATGCAATATTGATGCAAGTGCCAGTTAATCTCCTCGTGTCTGAAAAAAAAACATAACCAATACCACATGAAAGCTGTGCAAATTATGAAATTTTAAAACAGACAGAATTGCCTCAGTAACATGACTTAGGGCCTGATTTATATCTTGATTGTATGTACACTCCGTTACCATGGCAACGGAGCATACATTCTGACAAGACAATGGACTGCCCGCCAAAGTTAAAAGCGGGCAGACCTTAGGTTTAATCATGGCGGAGACCACTCGTCTCTGCTGTGCTTAAACCACAACGGAGACAGACCTCAAATTCTGCCCACCTCATCTAGGTGGACAGAATTAAAAGAAAATCCTGATTCAGGGTTTTATTTTTTGAAAATAAAACTGTTTGGTGGTTATGTTGATGGAGCCCTGTATGAAACTGTAAACAGCACTGACAAGAACTGCCCTGGCAATGCTTTAGAAATGACTGCCGGCTTGGCGGCCATTTCTAAGTTTGACAGACGGCTCCTCTGTCAGGGTGACGTAGTAATTTATTCCGACTCCTTGACAGAGAAACGGGGTCACCTGCTGTTATATAATTTAGGCAGTGAATGTTGACCCTGTTCCAGCACTACCAGCTTTTGAGATGTGATAACCAAACTTGAGTATTCTATTAGAATTTTAATCTTTTAATATCATCGTGTCAAAATATTCACTGCTTGTAGGAAGCTGGCTCTCTATATAGTGTGTTACAACGAAGTACACTGTGCAGAGAGTCCGGTGACTGCCAGATTGGTATACAGAGGCAAAATCAGATAATACTAATGCTCTATTTGTGGCAGTGTGGGCGAGCTGTTAGGCTTATCAGAGGGTAGGCTAAGCATTTGTTGTAGTCACAGAGGCAATAAATGAGACAAACACTCAAAGAATAAATCAAGTCCAATTTGCAAAAATAACACTTACGGGCCGATTCCGATCTCACTCGGAATGGCTCCGAACGCGACCCGGCCAGGAAAAGTACGAGCAGGATGCGTGTTTTCCGACCGACTCGTACAACTGTACAAGCGAGCAAGTACGATGCGGGAAACGTGAAATCGCCAACCAAGACGTTTCCGGGTCTGAATCACTCTGTACGTGTCGGCTGTAAGCGAACCGTGCAATGCAATAGCACAATTTCTGACCGAGTCAGTACAATGCACGATTCAGACAGCCAGATCGAGACGGAGTTCCTGACTTGTTAAAGCTCCGGGTAACGGACTTCGGGGGTCCGCGCCAGACCCCCCTTCACCCGTAGCCTTACGAGTCGGTCACAGGGGGGACCCAAAGATCCCCCCAACACTTGCATGTACGGTGCAGGTAGCACAGATGTTTCCCCACTACAGGGGGTGCCCTTTTGTGCAACGTACCTTTTTTGTCAATGGGAGTCTATGTATGCATCGTACAACAGGCTCCCATTGACTTCAAATGGGCTCCGAGCGACCCGTGTCCGTAAGCGCTTGTTCGCATCATACTCGGGCGTTCGGAGCCCCGGAGTGAGAGTCGGTCAGAAAGCACTCCGGATCTGACTCGGACGGAGGCCTTTCCCAACGAGATCAGAATCGGCCCCTTAAATTATATCATTTTCCAGACCAAGAATTTCATTCACAGATGATTACTTCTTTTGTTATAAATTGGGAAAATTGGGACAACAGCTCACAGCTCTGCGCAAATACGCACAATGCATTCCTATAGGATAAAACACATAAATGTATAGAAAATCATGTAGACAGTTCTCAGGGTTCACCTTCTTGCTTTAGGGTAGTAGCAAGTTCAGGTTCAATATTCCACCAAAAGATCGTTGGGAGCAAGACACAAAAAAAGCAACAGGTGGCAATGCCCTTTGCGAATGTACATCTACCTGAAACGTTAACCGGAGAATAATGAGTTTGAAATATCGGTATGTTGTGGTGCTCTCAAGGTAATAATCCGCCTGCCACCTAGGAGGAAACCCAATCTAGAAAGAGACCTCTCTAGAAAGATACATGTAGAAACACAAATATCGAGGCACACGGAAAGCAAGCCATAAACTGCATGGGTCAAATGACCACAAACGTAATCAGAAGTAGTCATTGGCGGCTGGTGGACTTGGAAAGTGGTGAGGCAAAATAATCTGGGATGACCATCCCAAAAGCCCCTGCAGGTCCTAAACTGCGCACATACTTAGAAGTGTCAGAACTCTGATGCATGGCGCTACAGATTACAGTATTATTGCTATCACTAGATTGTGCCCATTGCCTCTTGTTTTCCCCAACACCCCCATTTCTGAATCCTTCGCAGCAGATTACCCACTGTATGTAACCCCCTCTTCCCTAACCCGTCAGAGGGGCTGGCACATAGGACAGACATGACACTATCACAAATTGTTCAATGTATGGAATTTTACATCGCTCCCTACCTCCCATACAGAAGCCCATTGTAAACTGCTTTCGCTGTCAGTCGTGAGCAGGTGTACACACTAATTAAACACAACCTTGTAGGATAAATGCCACTTAGCTGTCTTCATGGGTGAATCAAATCGGGAAACAAATAGTGATTACACGTAATTATCCCCTTACAATGTAGACGCATATCACCGTTCACTCACACTGTCATTGAAATAGGAACTCTTCTACAAACAAGACATAGTTTGTCTTCAAAGACAGTCGCGGCCGGCATTACGGGTGGGTGGGGGGGTGGAAATGGGGTTGTCGCGCCGCAGAGGGGATAGGGGGAGGCGGAAAGGGTTTAATGGAAAACAAATATATAAAATATTAAAATAAAAGTAAAACTTACCGTCCCGCGCAATCTTCTGGATGGATCCCGACTCCCGCCATCCGGTCCTGACTCCTCCAGTTTACCGTTCCGGGCCAGCCTGCTGCAGCTCTCCTCGCTCCATCAGGAAAGGCACAGCCTCCCTCACTTTCCTCTGCCAATAGGAACAGGTGAGGTGAATCTGAGAGCGCCCCAGCCGGGCCATTTTCTCCATGTAGACTGACTGACTGACTGACTGAAGTTTTTATTAAGCGCTCGAATGCCGCGGCGTCTTGGTGCTGTAGGATAGAAGGTGATGTGAGACGGATCAGGGCAGGGAGAACAGCCATGTTTTCAGGGATTTTCTGAATCTCAGTTTGGAGGCTTGTGAGCGAAGTTCGACAGGCAATGAGTTCCAGAGTTTGGAGGCCTGATTAGAAAAATATTTTCCACCCCAACGCACTTTCCGGATTCTAGGCACGCAGACCAGGTCTCGATTAGCCGATCTTAGAGTTCGGTTAGGCACATAGCGCGGGAGAAGTTTGGCCAGATCGTCTGATCCTTTTCCGTGAACGGCTTTGTGGGCCAAGCAGAGGGCCTTAAACTGGACTCTGCGCTTAATTGGCAGCCAGTGCAGCTCTCGATATGGCCCGGGAGGTGGGGTGACGCTTTGGCAGGTTCAGGAGAACCCTGGCGGCCGCGTTCTGGATAGCCTGCAGCTTGATCAATTACTTCTCTCCCATACCGAGATAGAGAGAGTTGCAATAATCAACCCGAGACATTACTAGGGCAGCAATGACAGTCTTTTTTAAGGTGGGTGGAATAAAGGGCAAGATCTTTCTTAGTACCTTCATCATATGAAAACAAGCTGAAGTGACTTGGTTCACCTGCGCTGTGCAGGAGAGGTTTTTGTCCAGTAAAGGGCAAGAACCTCAATTCAGGAGAAATCTGAAGACGTTCCTGTTCTCCAGCTGTTAACTTTTCAGGTTTTCTATTTCGCGGTCCACAGCGCCGGGACACTCCCGTTGGGGGTAGCCGTGCGCTCAATAAATGTCATAATAATAATAATAATAATAATAATAATAATAATAACCACTCCCCCCTGCCCTCGAGCAGGACCACCTACTCTACCTTTTCTCTATGTAGGCAGCCTACATAGAGAAAAGGTAGAGTAGGCGGTCCTTATAATGCATTTCTTTGTACCACAGACCATGCTGAGGACTCCAAATCATTGGCAAGCAGACACTGTACTGAAATTTCAGAAGATACCACCACCCTTTTGTGGCCAGTAACCACGGCGTATTCTAAGGATACAAATGCCATAGGATGTACTGTAGCCTGATTATCAGCATTGAGGAATGTTTAGGTCTCCCCAGGCAAGTACTGGTTGATGACACCAGTTGCACGGTCACCATGGTGCCACTGGCACCAGTATCTCTCTGAGCTGAAACTCTAACCACAATAATATGTGGCTTTTGTCTGTGTGTTTCCAGATTACTGACCCAGACAACCAGGGCAGCTACATCCACCCCACACTCTGAGACTAGAGTTGCCTCAGTGAGCACCTTGACATAGCCAGGACTTACCTGTGATCCCATCTTTACCAAAACATTCACTGCAGGTGCACAAGAGGCATTCTTTTTGTTGCGACAGCGAGGGTCTCCAGTTCAGTGTCCAAGAGCTCTTCAATCATGACACCAAGCCTTTTGGGGATCCCAGGTCTTACCTTGGTACCCTTCCATTGGACTACAGAGGAATACATTCCATAAGTGGCATTGGATTACAGAGAAATGCATTCCAAAAGTGGCACTGGAATATAGACGACATGTCCAGGCTCTAGTGCATTATGTTAGTATGGCATCATCATGACTTGGATAAAGAGCTTTCTCAGCACCTATTACCCACAGTTCAATTCACTAATGGTCTTGTGGACTACCGCTAATTTACCACCTATGCCCAGCATCCCACACGCCTGGGAGCAGCTGAATGTCTGGGAGTAAGCTCACATTGTTTTCGATTCTCGTTTTAATTTAGAATCTTTTTGTAAAAGTGATTTGCATATGTTTTCTCTAATAGACATTGTCACCAGTGTGTCTGCACATTCAGTTCCTGGGTCGCACAACTCAGAACGCGATGCGTTGTTTGATTTTTTGCTCGTAGGAGACAACTCTTCCACTTCAGACTAATTAAAGAAATACTCCTGCACCTCTGCCACAATGTGATAAGCTTGCCATTCTATTATTTGAACAGTGTTCATACTGAAGTCGATGAGAGGTTTGCTTCTTGCTGGAGTTATCATGGAAGCTGTTGTGTGCTGTGACTGAGATGCAGTTACTCTGTCCCCGACCTTCATCCTGAGAAGGAAGATAATCATGCAAGAGTAGTGTGCAGGCCTGCACATTTGTTAATGCACAGAGGCCGACTTCCTGACATACAGTGCTATGGTATGGGGATAGGTCATTCCGATAGACCTGGCAGATGGGTACTCCCAGCAGGCGCTCTTTAACACAAGGACATTTTATATAGACAGGAGTAACGTTAGTGACGTTATGAACAATGAATTAACATGGTTGAATTGTGTTTTTCCCTATTCTAATAATGCTTGTAACAATGATGTGTCTCATCTTTCTGATAATCGCAGTTCATGTTTCAATTAGAAAGATTAGAGCTTTTCAATAAGCATTCAAACATGCATCATTGTAACTTTTCTTTGTGACACTTTGGGCATGCAAAAGTGGCAAAAGGAAAGGGTTAGATCTGTTTCCACGATTTCCTTGGGAATCCGAGTGCTCATTTTCGAGGTTATCATTAGCATTGATAACTCTGAAAGGGGAGGGATTTAGATGTGCTCCTGTGAGCCAGCCAAAAAACAACGTTTACTAATTATATAGGATGGCTCTGTCTATATCAGGGATATTTCAGAATAAGGCCCGGGGACCGCATGCGGCCCTCTTCACCTTTAATTGCGGCCCCCTGGTGAACAGCAGCTCTGGGCTACTGGTCACTTGAGAAAGCAGGAACATACAGAAAACTGTGGGAAAAAACGGGCATACATTTACTTTATTTACACTTTAACTAAAGTAAAGAAGAAAAGAAGTGTGCTAGACAACTTATCATTAGGAACACCTTTAGTTTAGGAGACATCTTTTGCTAAACATGTAAAAACATGATAAACTCTTTACAGACTTCAAAAGAGTATGTTATTAACATGCATGAGTGTTTTACCTTACTAGATCAGATTATATCACTGCTTTGGGAGGTATTTATTAGCAGTGATAGTTTTCATACATGATCTCAGAAACATTCACACTGCCCCTGTTCTGAAAATAATGCCATCAGTGTACCAAGAGGTAAGTCATTTGTCAATGCACCTCGTGTGTAGCCTTGGTTGTTATATAAACTAGAACAACATTATAGTTTATCTAATGAAACACTAGAGAAGGTTTTGTACAGCACACATCCTGAACTCTATATTTTAAGGGGCTCTCATATGTGGTAATGAAGAAATAGGAGGCAAAGTGAACTTAACAAATCGGCTTAGATCACACAATTTCGTCAGGTGGGAAAGCCAGGACTGCTACCAGGTTTTCTGGTTTCACATTTTGCAATTCAGTCGCCAGATGAATATCTTTACCCTTCTCACATTTTACATTAGTAGTTAATGCTTTGACTTCAATTGTTGGTCCCTGAGAATAGACCGTTGGTGGCAGACAGAAGTCACATGAAGGCTCAGTTTGTTGTCCACACCATGCATCTGCTTCGCGTCCCCCTACACCCTGCTTTCATCACCCGACCCTCGCTTTGGGGATAGAATGTGGCCTAATGGCTAGAGTAGTCGACATCAGAGCTGGATTCGAGTCTCCGCAGGGATTCTCAACATCCTGTGATTCTGGGCAAATCACTACATTTCCCTGTGCCTAACAATATGAATGTGTCCGTCTGTAACGCAACTGGTGCTCATGTAAAGCGCCCTGATACCTTTGCGATGAGTTCGCTCTATATAAAGCAGAGAAAATAAATAAATAAACGATTGGCATTGGTGCGGCCCTCGGGCCTGCCACAGACAGTACTTTGTGGCCCAGTGGAAATGCTTCTGAGTACCCATGGTCTATATTATGAAGTTTTGAAGTTTTACATACATAGTCCTACTACATTTGTAAGAACTGTATAACCAGCACGCCCTTCTAGCTGAACACAGATAGCTCACCTCAGGGAAGAACACTCATAGACACTCAGTACCCTATGGAACCGGCTGGTTTGTTTCATGACGACAATCAAGCATTGGCTCTGTACACACATAGCCCAGCCAGGTCACCTGCTCTTTCCTCATGTGTAAGGGCCGGTAACACACCCACTCATGTATTCAATGCTTCCTCACAAACACAACGACTGCTGTGTATTCCTTTCACAGAGTGTTGGACTTGGCCCTTAGGGCAGGTTCACCCCTAGACTTTTTGCTTTAAATGGTGAATTGGTGATGGTGATTTTTGGGTTCTGCGCACTTTCACTGTGTCCCAGTGGAAAGTGCGTGCGCACTCTGAGTGCGTGGAGTCAGGTAGGCCTGTCCTCCCATAGGAATGCATGGGGAATGTATGTGTCCCTGGTAGTTCCTGATGCGTGGGGAGTGCGGGCTCGAGTTTGGTATGTGTGAACTCGTGGGATTGAATGCTGTGAGATGGTGTATGCGGCATGTATGTGTCTAGTAGGGAAGTGCCACTTCTAGACATGGCTATGTGTGTGCTGTGAGGGTGCTGGAGCGTGATTGGCTGGAGCTGGCTGGCATGCCAGGCTCCAGGATGTCTGGATGGGTCTGCCCGGTGGTGAGTGGGAGATCAGCATGCTGATGGCTGGGGAGGAGTGTACCTGTGTCCTGAATGAGGCTAGGTTTTCCCCTGACAATGCTGGCTCCGCCCCCCTGTGGTGCGTCTAAGGACCCTAGCCCTGCCAGTGAATAGAGAGGGTGGTTGGGCCATCAACAGTGCTCACAAACCAGCTGCGACTGGTTCGGCCCCCACCCTGCACCTACAGACAAAGGATTTACTGTATAAAAATAGGGCTGTGTCCCCACAGAAGTTGTTCTCTTCCAGGATCCTGAGGGGGCTGCTGCTGCTGTCGCTGGGCCAGAGGACCGCCACTTGGTGTGTCTCCCTGCCTGGAGACCCAGTGAGCTGGCTCTGGGCCCAGCCTTGCCCCCCTGCCTGCCTAGAAGGACTTTTGCTGGACTTTGTTGTCCTATAGCGCCTGGGGGCGCTGCATTTGATTGATAGCGCTGGGAGCGCTTTTCTTTCCCCTTCTAGCGCTTAAGGGCGCTTTATTTTGCATTTAGCACAGGGAGCGCTTTGCCTGCCTAGCGAGTGCCCACCTCGCTTATTTTTTATTAATTTGCCCCCTGGCAGGTGCCCACCCTGCCAGGGACCTTGCCACTATATTTTTAGTTTACCTCGAGGGAGCCCACTCCTCGGTAAACTCACCCCCCGCCTAGAAGTGCCGGAGACGGGCCGCCGCGCTGCCCGCGACGACCCGGAAGTCAGGCAGGCCGGGGGCAGGACAGAGAGGCAACCGGAAGCGGACGGGAGGCCACCACGCGCTCCGGTGAGGGCAGAAGCTGGCGTCTTTACTTGTCCCCCCCAGGCTCCCAAAGCGAGGGAGAGCCCAGGAGAGAGAGGGGAGAAGTCTGCAGCGAGCCCCGAGGAGCGGGAGCTCTCGTGAAGCAGCCGCCCGCCGCAGGACTCCCGGTGAGTGAAGCAGTGTTGCCCAGGGAAGGGGGAGGCGTCGGGGCACATTGCCGGTGCCCGCCCCCCCCCTCGTGCTCTCTCCCCGAGTGAGGGGAATTGTCGGTGAGCCCTGAGAGGCTCGGGCCGCCTAGTCCGGAAGGTGGCCTTTCGTGTGTGAGCCTGAAAGGCTCGAGGGGGCATTTGTCGGTCTTGAGTCCAAGAGGGGACTCCAACGGTGGGGTCCATTTTGTGTGTTCTAGCCCCGAGGCTCCGGGGGCATAATCTGTTAGTTGAGCCTGAGAGGCTCCAAAGTGCCCACTATTATTTAAGAGCCCCAGAGAGGCTCTAGGTGCCCCCATTTTGCTTCGAGTCCCCAGGAGGGGGATTCCAAGGGGGCACAGTGGTTTTACGAGCCCTGAGAGGCTCAGAGGAGGCATTTGGTTGCGTGAAGAGCCCAGCGAGGCTCCAGGGGGAAACAAGTGCTTTGTGCTGAGCCTGAGAGGCTCCAACGTTGTCCACCCCCCAGCATTGCTTCCCAGTTGCCCAGCACTTTGTGGGCAACTGCCACGTTTAGGCCCCTGACATTGGGACAGTTCTGGTGTTCCTGCCTAGGGACAGTCACAGGTGGTGACTAATGTGAGTTTGGCGCAATTGTTCTTTTTCTGCACCTCTGAATGTGTTTTTATGCGTCATGGGCCTTGTTTTTACACCTCTGAATGTATTGTTGATGCATCATGTGTTTTCCTTTCTACACCTCTGAATGAATGTTATGCATTGCATCATGTGTTATGTTCTTACACCCCTACAGGTATTATGATACTTAGGTGGTTGTTTTTCTCCTAGTGCAGGTGGTGCTAGTGAGGTCCTGGTTACCAGTAGTTACTGGTTGTGTGCTCTATTTTTATATTTTGTGCTATAGTGATTTACATTCTAAGTGCTATTTCTGAAAGTGTTACTTCTGATTCCTGACAGTGGTCCAGGTGGCCCTGTCTTGTACATATCCCCTGTAAATTCTGCCCGTGCCTCTGGCACATTGTAAAGTGTGTGTTTTATCTAATGTGTTTTGGTGTAATACAAAGGCTATTTTTATATAACCTTGTGTGGAGTTTCCTTTGTGGTGGGTCCTGGGTGTTGTTGCTGGGGTGCGTGCGCAAATACTTAACTTACATCGCCTCCAAGTTTAGCCTTGCTGCTCGCACCACGTTACCTAGAGGGTGAGCAGGGGTTATCTTGGCGTGTAACTCCCTTGCCCTGACTTGGGAGTGGTGGTCTCTGACTGACTTTGGCGAAAGCCCCGGCCAGCCAGGGATTCCATTTCCAACATTGGCGGCAAGCGGTGAGGATAAGGATTTGTGTTTGCGGTGTACCACAGTGGCAACTGGCCACACTACAAAGCTCTGCATTTTAGATGACCACATTTTAGGGGATTATTGTTTTTTTTGAAGTTTCATATTTTCTTCTCCTAAAGGTATCATTGTGCAATTGTGTCCAGTACATTTGTCCCCCACCCTGCGCCCAGAGTCCGTACCTGTGTCACGTGTGGTCAGGTTGAGGAATCAGGGGTGGTAAAAACTGCCTTACCAGTCCGAGGGGAGGGTTGTGTGTGGATGAATGGTGTGTGGCACTAAGCAAGTGAGTGTGAGTTCTCTGGAGTAGGGAACTTGCTGAATACCTTTGTAATTTGTAGTCCTGCTTCAACTCACACAGTTAAGTCCCCTGTGTTGCACGTGTCTGTGAGCATCCTGCCAGGATGGAGTCTGCTTTTAATGTCTGGGGTCTGTTTTTGCATGAACTGAGAGAGTTTTGCGAAGAGAGAGACATTGCAGTGAATGAGTCAGACACCCAGTCCCAACTTAGGGGTAACCTGATCCAATGGCAGAAGGATGGTGGTGGGTCAGAGGGGAGCCCTGAAGAGTCTGAGGAGGAGGAAGAAGATTATAGCACAGGGACGCCAGCAGATAGTGAGGACCCCATAGATAGGGAGTCCCTCGCTGGGTCCAGCGTAGGAGGCAGCGCCTCATCCCTTTCCCTGTCCCCAGAGGAGCTGGAAGATAGGAGGAGAGAAAGGGAGCACCAGCTGGCTTTAGAGAAGCTCAGGTTGGAGCATGCCCAGGCTATGGCACAGCTGGGCATTAGAAAGCAACAGCTAGAGACTCAGAGGGTCTTAGCACAGGAAAGGATAGAGGAGGCTGAGAGGGCCTCCACCAGAGGCAAAGTAGCTCTGGAGGGTAGACTATCCCCTGCGCGCAATTTTGATTGTCTGGATTCCCCAGGGAGGGTTGAGTCCAGTGGTGGCAGCTATTTAGATTTCAGTGTAGGAAATCCCAGTCCCAGTTCCCCCAGTCTGGTACCTGTTTCCCAGGAAGAGGAGTATAGGTTTGAATTTCAGAGGCAGTTGGAAGCTGCCTCACCAGTCGTGGGAGGAGTTTGAGGATGAATGTTGAGGGACACTGTTTGATTGGGTGCAGGTTCACACGAGAGATGATTTTGAAGTCTTGTTTGAAATGATTGTCAAAGAGCAGGTGCTCAGTGGTTGTTGTCCAGAGTTGCGCCAACACCTGTTGGAATATGGGTCTCCTTGTTCAGAGCAGCTTGCCGCGGAAGCAGACCGCTGGGAGAGGGCCAGAGGTTCTTTAGAGTCCCTAGTGAGTGACTCCAAAAGTAGTGGTTCAGGTATACTCCAGCCCAGCGTGGTGGAGGAGGCTCAGTGTAGCCCAGCTATGTCCCAGGATAGTGAGAAGGGTGGAGAGGCTGACTACCTGGCTCAGTGGAGCAGGAGTCAGTGGGTGGCTGAGAGTCCCCTGAGGCCCGAAGCCCTGTCTCAGAACCTGGGTGGTTTCTTGAGGGAACACCAGGTTGGGGACCTAGGCTGTCCTGGTAGTCCATTTGAGGAGGATCTCCTAGTGTCTAGGGAACCTGGAGCATCTGTAACTAGAGCTCCAGGGGTTCCAGTGTCCGGCAGTGCTACTCCAGGAGGGAGTGCACAGAAGTACGAAGTGAGGAGTGAATGGGGGATGAGTTTCCCAGTGGAAGAACCAGTGGGTCAGGGACTACCCAGTTGGGCTAGGTTCCCGTGTAGTGACCAGGGTGACACCACTTCTGTTCTGGGGGTTCTTCGCGCACTGTCGGGTGGACAGGGAGCGGGAGATCTGCGCCAGACAGACAGTCACACGACACATGGGTCATGTGTCAGCCTCAGGGGGATGGCGTGTGAATCCCCAGAAGTCCTGGAGTGCCAGGCAATTGTTCCACCGAAGGTTTTAGACCGGAGGTTGGGAGGCCAGGTTCAAGGTCAGCCTGACCTGAAGGGTAGGACGACTGTAACCAGTGTCCTGACCGGTTCTTCTTCCAGAGGAATTTCTCCAGTTGGGAGAGGGCAGACCTCTGGAAGGGGGTGTAGAGGGTGGGAGAGCCCACCTCTGACCCCGGTGAAACCTGAGTGGGGAAGCCCTGGGTTGGAATGGTGTTCTAGGTGTACCCCTCGTAGGAGTGGAGGAACCCTAGAAGAAGAGGTAGGGGGAGGAGAGCCTTCCCCGAGACTCCTGGTCCGCCTGAGGTTGTAGGCCCTAGGCTGGAGAACCAGTGGCAGTCTAGTCCTGTCTTGCAGACAGGAAGAGTGGAGAATGGCTCCTATGTGCCAGGGGTTACTACCCCCCGCTCTGCGAATAGGCAAGGACCGGTGGCACCTGGGTGGCCCAGGGCCTGGTCCTGGCCGCGGACAACTTGGGAGTACCAGTGGGGTAGCCCAGTTGGTCCAGACAGTGGTTTGAGGAGGAATCCCATGGGTTCACCGTGGCGTAGAACAGGAGGGTGTCCCTGCAGTTGCGGGCCAGCGTCCGTGTTCTATCGCCCCAAGCAGGGAAGTCCATCACGGTGGTGATTGTTCTCCCCTGCGTTTTGGCTGGAAGGGGGTTGTGTTGGACTTGGCCCTTAGGGCAGGTTCACCCCTAGACTTTTTGCTTTAAATGGTGAATTGGTGATGGTGATTTTTGGGTTCTGCGCACTTTCACTGTGTCCCAGTGGAAAGTGCGTGCGCACTCTGAGTGCGTGGAGTCAGGTAGGCCTGTCCTCCCATAGGAATGCATGGGGAATGTATGTGTCCCTGGTAGTTCCTGATGCGTGGGGAGTGCGGGCTCGAGTTTGGTATGTGTGAACTCGTGGGAGTGAATGCTGCGAGATGGTGTATGCGGCATGTATGTGTCTAGTAGGGAAGTGCCACTTCTAGACATGGCTATGTGTGTGCTGTGAGGGTGCTGGAGCGTGATTGGCTGGAGCTGGCTGGCATGCCAGGCTCCAGGATGTCTGGATGGGTCTGCCCGGTGGTGAGTGGGAGATCAGCATGCTGATGGCTGGGGAGGAGTGTACCTGTGTCCTGAATGAGGCTGGGTTTTCCCCTGACAATGCTGGCTCCGCCCCCCTGTGGTGCGTCTAACGACCCTAGCCCTGCCAGTGAATAGAGAGGGTGGTTGGGCCATCAACAGTGCTCACAAACCAGCTGCGACTGGTTCTGCCCCCACCCTGCACCTACAGACAAAGGATTTACTGTATAAAAATGGGGCTGTGTCCCCACAGAAGTTGTTCTCTTCCAAGATCCTGAGGGGGCTGCTGCTGCTGTCGCTGGGCCAGAGGACCGCCACTTGGAGTGTCTCCCTGCCTGGAGACCCAGTGAGCTGGCTCTGGGCCCAGCCTTGCCCCCCTGCCTGCCTAGAAGGACTTTTTCTGGACTTTGTTGTCCTATAGCGCCTGGGGGCGCTGCATTTGATTGATAGCGCTGGGAGCGCTTTTCTTTCCCCTTCTAGCGCTTAAGAGCGCTTTATTTTGTGTAAGAAGTTGGCCTGATAGGTGATGTTTCCAATTCTGGAACCACCTATTATCAGACCAAGCAATCCCTTATGGTGTCTGGTTGTAAGTCAACCTTATTAGACAAGCTATCCTATGGGTAGCATGGACTAAGCAGCCTAAAGGCTTAACTTAAGAGGTCGTGTTAAGCGAGCTGTTTTACCACATACAATCCTGTAATATCAAATGAAAGGACACCACACAAGTATATATTATAAAAATATATGTATTTATTACTAAAAACAATCCCCAGTATTCTTTATGAATAAAGGGGCACAAGCGTTAAATCAAAAGCACTGTTTAAACATGCAAGTTGCACAATTATGGATGAGGGCAGGGGGCCACTCAAACCATATACTAAACAAGTGGTATAAGATATGCCACTCGAGCAGTGGTTAGGCTTAGGGCCTAGAGAATCGCTGGGAGCAGTCAGGACAAGCAATGCTGAAGTCGGGAATGGCCCTCGGGATTCGGGAGCAGTGCGGAAAGCGCACGCGTGCACCAATGTTAACCAATGGTGCGTAAAAGTTGTAAAGTTAGAGTTTAAGGACACTTCCGCTGAACCTAGAGGAACAAAACTTAAGACACAGACCCTAGAGATGTGCACCAGTGTGGGAACACCGGCGGAGCAAAGTTACCTCACCCACAGGAAGTGGGTGCACAGGGTCGAAGTGGCGTCGGGTTTTGACATGCAGGCTCTTGGTGCTTGAAGCTGAAAGGGCTGCAGGCGGGTTGAAGATGAAGTGTCCGGTGGAGTCCAAGGGCGGGCTCAAGTCGATGGGTACCTGAAAGCAGAGGGGACAGAGTCTGGGTCACTCAGCAGTGACCAGGGTGGAACCAGGACGGAACCAGGCAATGTCGGGCGCAATCAGGTGGTCGTCGAGGAGCTTCTCTCCGCTGTCACGTGGGCTCTGGGGCATCTGCGACGTCCAGGAGCAGGTCACGATCTGGCCCACGCAGGCTCTCGCCGTCGGCGCTGTCGGCTTCAGGTTTGGAGCAAACAACACTTGGCAAAAGCAATCCACGCGGAACCGGGAGATTGCTTCTCACTCAAACCAGGAAGGTCAGAGTGGGGGCTCCTTTTCAGGGGAGCTAGTGTGGATCTGGAGCAACCAGATTCACGAGTCTTCTTTGTAGTTTCGTTGGCACAGGGACCACTAGCCGGCTGGCAAGTGACCGGGCCAACGCGTTGAGCCAAATGGAGCAGAAGGGCCCCACGCAGCACTCGTCGAGTGTGGAGGGCTGAACTTCGTTTCAGGAGTGGCTCAGGGTGGGGGCTTCTTAAACCCCGGTGCACAGCTTCGAGGGTCACTCGTGGGCTGCACGGTCAGCGTCTCGTGGTCAATTCAAGATGGCGTGCCCCACGCTTCCGGTCGCCTCCACGGGTCTCAGCTCTGCAGGGACTGTGGATCGGGCTGTTGGAAGGCAGGCAAGCTTAATCTCGTCGATCTCAGTCGCTCGAGTTCCAGTGGGAACTGCAACCAAGTAGACGTCGAGGGCTGGATGGTGCCTGCTGCTGCAGGGTGGTCACTCCTTGACCACAAGGGAGATTCTTCGGGCTTCCACGTTGAGATGGAGGTCCAAGGGTCCAGAGTTTCGTTTCTAATGTTTCTTCCAGGAAATCTGATGTGCATTGGCACTGCTCCCACTCTTATTCGAATCTGGGGGGCGTGATTACCTGCTAGGTCCCCCCCTATGGGTGGGACCCAGGAAGTGGGTGGATACACCCCCTTCCTTTGATCCAGGCCGCCCTGGCACGAGGGCTGGAGTGCCCCAGAACCGGTTTGGCCGGATTATGCAAGGGGCAGCCTTGTGCGCCCCAAGCAGTGTCTGGTTTCTTTCAAACCTCCCTGCTACAATCCACTATCTCCTGTCTGGAGGGCGGTGACACCCTCCTGTGACAGGAAACCCTTTGTCCAGGCCCCATTTGGCTGAGTTTCGGTCAGCTGCAGGGGTCCAGACATTTGTCTGTGGCAGAGGCATCCATTTTGTGGATCTTAAGGTCTTTGGAGAAATTAACCGCATTTAAGTAAAGGAACATGTCCTACCCCTCTAGAGGGGTGGAATGCTATCCTCGTTGCCAGAACTGGCGAGGGGATAGTATTCCAAATCGTATGACACCTTACACGACATGTTTTGATAAAGCCAAACCAAAGTTGCTATTTAACCGCGAGGATTATAAGGCACTTAAGAGTATATGGTATGGCCTTATCCTGAAACAGCTTAGGGAGTTGTTCCCGACAGCTGCAGACAGGTTCAGCTCATGCTAGAGCTCCATCTCACATAAAACCACGCACTCTGCCTCCAGGATTGATGAGGCCTTCCATAGGAGTGGCTCACAGGTTTACATGTGTCCAGATATAGGTTTAGATATAGGTATACTATATCTAAGCAAGGGGTGATTACACCACCTTACCCCAGCTGAGTGATCAGCCAGTTGTGTCAATTTAAGAACCAGCCAGGGGTGGCAAAAGATATGCTGCAGCCCCTGGTAGGCCTTGGTGGCCCCTATGCCCTGGGCACCTATAGTGCATTATACAGGGGCTGACAAGGAGTCCATTTCCAATTGTGGTATGTGCCTATAGCACATGTGTCAGTAATTTAGTGAGAGAACAGCAGGCTGGGGGTCTGATCAGCAGGCCCACAGCCTCAGTAGTCGAAAACCAGTGAAGCAAAAAGCAAAAATTTGGGGTGACCATAGGATAGCAGACCCTACTCTCCTACACAACCCCCCCCCCCCCAAACGCAGGGACATTAAACTAACCTTGACCAGATAAGTCTTCATGTTCTAAGTAGAAGTACCTGGAGAGACCATCTGCATTACCATGGTCAGTCCCTGGGCGGTGCTCCACTGTAAAGTCCATCCCCTGTAGGGAAATGGACCACCTGAGCAGTTTGGGATTTTCACCCTTCATCTGATTGAGCCACAAGAGGGGCTTGTGATCTGCCTGCACTAGGAAGTGAGTTCCAAACAAGTAGGACCTCAACTTCTTTAGTGCCCAAACCACAGCAAAGGCCTCCCTCTCAATGGCTGACCAACGTTTCTCTCTGGGAGTCAGCCTCCTGCTAATGAAAGCAATGGGCTGGTCTTGACCATCTTGATTAAGTTGTGAGAGCACAGCTCCCACCCCCAACTCAGAAGCATCTGTCTGTACAATGAACTGTTTGGAGTAGTCAGGACTCTTCAGGATAGGTGCAGAGCACATGGCCTTCTTCAGGTCATCAAATGCCTTCTGACAGCTAACTGTCCACTGATCCTTTTTTGGCATCTTCTTGGATGTCAAGTCATTTAATGGTGTCACTATAGACCCATAGTTTTTCACAAACTTCCTGTAATACCCAGTCAGGCCCAAGAAGGCTCTGACTTGTGTCTGGGTAACTGGAGGAGCCCAGTCCTGTATGGCCTGGATTTTGCTCTCCAGTGGCTGAACCTGGCCTCCACCTACTAGGTGGCCCAGGTATACAACCTTACTCTGCCCTATCTGGCACTTAGTGGCCTTGATAGTTAGGCCTGCCTTTTGCAGGGCCTCCAAAACTTTCTTCAGGTGGATCAGGTGATCCTCCCAGGTGGAGCTAAAGACAGCAATATCATCTAGATATGCTGCACAAAAGTCATCCAACCCAGTAAGGACTTGGTTCACCAACCTTTGGAAAGTGGCAGGTGCATTCTTCAAACCAAAGGGCATTACCACAAACTGATAATGTCCACTAGGGGTAGAGAATGCTGTTTTGGCTTTTGACTCCTCAGCTAGGCTGATTTGCCAGTAGCCAGCTGTCAGATCGAATGTGCTCAGAAACTTGGCAGCAGCCAATCTGTCAATGAGCTCATCTGCTCTTGGAATGGGGTGACAGCATTGAGACCCCTGTAGTCCACGCAAAACCTCATTTCTCTCTTTCCATCTTGGGTATGAGGTTTTGGCACCAGGACTACTGGGCTGGCCCATGGGCTCTCTGATGGCTCAATCACTCCAAGCTCCAACATCTTTTGCACCTCAGCCTTGATGCAATCCCTGACATGGTCAGGTTGCCTGTAGATCTTATTCTTCACAGGCAGACTGTCACCAGTGTCCACTACATGGGTACAACAGTCAGTCTGGCTGGGTGTGAGTGAAAACAAATGCCTGTGGGCCTGCAAAACTTGTCTGCAGTCCATCTGTTGCTGGTCAGTGAGGCTGCCTGCCAAGGCTACTCCATCAACTGAACCATCATCAGGGTTCTGAGAAAGCAGGTCTGGGAGAGGGTCACTCTCTTCCTCCTGATCCCCATCTGTGGCCATGAGCAAGCTCATGTCCTCCCTGTCCACAAATGCTTTCAAGCGATTCACATGGATTACCCTGTGAGGGCTCCTGGGTGTTCCAAAGTCCACCAAGTAGGTGACTTCTCCCTTCTTTTCAATGATAGGATAGGGTCCACTCCATTTGTCCTGGAGTGCTGCTGGAGCCACTGGCTCCAGTACCCACATCTTCTGTCCTGGTTGGAACTCTACCAGTACAGCCTTTTGGTCATGCCAAGCTTTTTGTAATTCTTGGCTGGCCTCCAGGTTTTTGGATGCTCTCTCCATGTATTCAGCCATCCTGGAGCGGAGACCAAGTACGTAGTCCACTATGTCTAGTTTGGGCTTTTTGAGAGGTAACTCCCATCCTTCCTTCACCAAACACAATGGACCCCTCACAGTGTGGCCAAACAAAAGTTCAAAAGGGCTGTAGCCAACCCCCTTCTGTGGGACCTCTCTGTAAGCAAAGAGCAGGCAAGGTAAAAGAATGTCCCATTTCCGCCTGAGCTTCTCTGGTAATCCTTTTATCATGCCTTTTAGGGTCTTGTTACATCTCTCCACAAGCCCATTGCATTGTGGATGGTAGGGGGTGGTAAACTTGTAGTTTACTCCACACTCCTTCCACATTGCTTTCAGATAGCTGGACATAAAATTGGTGCCCCTATCTGATAGTACCTCCTTTGGGAAGCCCACTCTTGAGAAAACTGCAATGAGGGCTTTTGCCACCACAGGTGCTGTGGTGGTCCTCAGGGGAATAGCCTCTGGATACCTGGTGGCATGATCCACTACCACCAGTATGAATCTGTTCCCAGATGCTGTTTGGGGGTCCATTGGACCCACAATATCAATTCCAACTCTTTCAAAGGGAACCCCCACCACAGGTAGTGGTATTAGGGGGGCCTTTGTTGTGCCACCTGACTTACCACTGGCTTGGCAAGTGACACAGGAGCGACAAAACTCCTTGACATCCTCTGACATGTGAGGCCAGTGAAAGTGTGAAACAAGCCTGTCCCACGTCTTGTTCTGGCCTAAGTGTCCTGCAAGGGGAATATCATGGGCCAAGGTAAGAAGGAACCCCCTAAACTGCAGAGGTATGACCAACCTCCTGGTCATGCCAGGCTTGGGGTCTCTAGCCTCTGAGTAAAGGAGTCCATCATCCCAATACACAGTATGGGTACCTTGGGCATCCCCAGCAGCCTCAGCAGCAGCCTGCTGTCTGAGGGGTTCAAGTGAAGGGCAATCTAATTGAGCCTGCCTCAGGTCTGCCCTTGAGGGTCCCCCTGTCTCCAGAAACTCAACCTGGTCAGGTTCAAGTTCCTCAGAGACAGTCTCCTCTTGGACTGCAGAATCAGTTTCCTCTGAAACTTGATCCTCAACCTGGGGCAAGGTGGAAGGCTCAGCCTTTCCTCTCTTGCTCCTCCTCTTGGGTTGTGGTTGGTCTATTGTTCCAAGATCCACCACTGGTTCAGGAAGGCACTTCTTAGCCTGAGCCCTTGTCATGGCAAGGACATGCTCTGAGATCCCTAGCATTTCTGCATGAGTCCTGTACTCCACTTCTGACCACACTGAGCTTTCAAGATCATTGCCTAACAGACAGTCTACTGGAAGGTCTGCACTCACAACAACTTTCTTTAGGCCATTTACCCCTCCCCAGGAGAAGTTCACAACTGCCACACTATGGGAAGTAGTGGAGTTGCTTGCATTGGTCACTAGGTAGCTCTCACCTAGTACAATCTGTCCAGGGTCCACAAAGTCAGGTGTAACCATTGTGACACTGGCACATGTGTCCCTGTAGGCTTGAGCCAGTTTCTCATTAATTAAGGGAGTCTGCCTATATTTGCCCAGGTTACTGGGGCTTACTGCAGTGGGCAACTCAATGTCCACATCATACAGGAGAACTGCCTGTGTAGGGATTCTGACTAGGCCAGATCCTACTTCAATACCCAGGGTCAACCCAGCTACACCCTTGGACTGTGTTCCACCACTGCTTACTGTACTTGGGGTTGCAGTTGCTTTAGGAGCTGGAGTGGTGGGGACTGGATTTGCCTTGGTGCACTCACTGCCCCAGTGTGAAACTGATTTGCAGGTATTACACCAAGGTGTCTTTGGACCTTTGTTCTTCTTCTTCTTGTTTCCATTTTGGGAACCACCCTCCTTACTATTAGTTTGGGGGCCTGAAGACTTCTGGTCTTTTTCTTTATCTTTCTGATTACCACCCTTCTGGTCTGTTTTCTTCTGGTCACCACCTTGGTTCTGGGGTTTCTGCTTAATCCTTGTTCTGACCCATTTGTCTGCCTTCTTTCCCAATTCTTGGGGAGAGGTCAGATCAGAGTCAATAAGGTATTGATGCAACAGCTGGTTTGTACAGTTATTAAGGATCTGTTCTCTCATCATAAGATTGTACAATCCTGTATAGTCTGAAACTTTACTTCCCTGCAACCAACCCTCCAAAGCCTTAGTGGCACACTCAACGAAATCAGTCCAGTCTTGAGTCTGTGCTTTTTGGGTGTCTCTGAACAACAACCTGTATTGCTCAGTGGTTAGGCCAAACCCTTCAATAAGAGCACTCTTCAAAACAGAGTAGTTTTTGGCATCCTCAGGTCTAACTGTGAGGAGCCTGTCCCTCCCTTTCTCAGAAAAGGAGTACCATAAAATTGCAGCCCACTGATCCTCAGGAACCTGCTGTACCATGCAGGCTCTCTCAAGAGCAGTCATCCATTTGTGGATGTCATCCCCTTCTTTAAAGGGGGGCACAATTTTTGTCAGGTTTCTATTGTCATAGCCCCTGTCTTTTTCTCTTGGAAATTTGCTGCCACCAGTGGCATCTAAGCCACTTAATTTCTGCTCTCTTGCCAAGGCAAGTCTAGCTTGAGCCAAGGCTACCTCCTCCCTCTCTATCTGGAGTTTGACAGCCCTCATTCTGGCCCTATGCTCTAGCTTTTGAGAAGCAGTCATGCCTCTCTGTGATTCTCTGGAGGCACTAGAAATATGAGAGTCCCCTGATGGAGATCTCACTCTTCTGTTGCCTGGGAGAATAACATGATGGGATCTGGGGAGGTGCTGGCCCTCTCCATTCCCCAGTAGGTCTAAGTTGGCCTGGTTAAGCCTGGCAACTTGGACCTGGCTACCCCTCTGATCCTGATCTTCTGGGTCCTCAACTTCTGAGTCCTCCTCCTCCTCTTCTTCTTCCTCGTCCTCCTCCTGAGGGGGATCAGTTACAGGGGGGTTCCCTCCATTTCCTGTCTCTAGGGAAGCTTCCTTCGCCCTTTCTAAGTCATCCTGCTCTAGGATGCCTACCAGGATTTGGCAGGTGGGACTTCTGCCCCTTTTTAACCCTCTTGATTTGCACAAGGCAATCAAGTCCTTTTGGGTTAGTTTGTCATAGCTGAAAGTTGCCTGGGTAAGGTCAACTGTCACAGGAGTAGACCCTGAGGCTTTCCCTGTGTCAGACATGACTCTAGTGTGGTGTAAGTGATGCACCTACCTACACTAAGTGTTTCCCTACTGTACCTTACTAGTGAGTTGTAGTCAGGGTGTGCTAATCCCTTTAATCTACAACTACTAAGTTCAGTAGAACTTAATATGCTAAGCTTTTGATTTATATGTACCTAGAGGTACTTGATGTGATCTTTCAATTTGATAAAAGATTGCAATGGTAAAACAACAGCAAGCTCAAATCCGCACCGCTGCTCACCAATGTGAGAAGTTGGCCTGATAGGTGATGTTTCCAATTCTGGAACCACCTATTATCAGACCAAACAATCCCTTATGGTGTCTGGTTGTAAGTCAACCTTATTAGACAAGCTATCCTAGGGGTAGCATGGACTAAGCAGCCTAAAGGCTTAACTTAAGAGGTTGTGTTAAACGAGCTGTTTTACCACATACAATCCTGTAATATCAAATGAAAGGACACCACACAAGTATATATTATAAAAATATATGTATTTATTACTAAAAACAATCCCCAGTATTCTTTATGAATAAAGGGGCACAAGCGTTAAATCAAAAGCACTGTTTAAACATACAAGTTGCACAATTATGGATGAGGGCAGGGGGCCACTCAAACCATATACTAAACAAGTGGTATAAGAGATGCCACTCGAGCAGTGGTTAGGCCTACGGCCTAGAGAATCGCTGGGAGCAGTCAGGACAAGCAATGCTGAAGTCGGGAATGGCCCTCGGGATTCGGGAGCAGTGCGGAAAGCGCACGCGTGCACCAATGTTAACCAATGGTGCATAAAAGTTGTAAAGTTAGAGTTTAAGGACACTTCCGCTGAACCTAGAGGAACAAAACTTAAGACACAGACCCTAGAGATGTGCACCAGTGTGGGAACACCGGCGGAGCAAAGTTACCTCACCCACAGGAAGTGGGTGCACAGGGTCGAAGTGGCGTCGGGTTTTGACACGCAGGCTCTTGGTGCTTGAAGCTGAAAGGGCTGCAGGCGGGTTGAAGATGAAGTGTCCGGTGGAGTCCAAGGGCGGACTCAAGTCGATGGGTACCTGAAAGCAGAGGGGACAGAGTCTGGGTCACTCAGCAGTGACCAGGGTGGAACCAGGACGGAACCAGGCAATGTCAGGCGCAATCAGGTGGTCGTCGAGGAGCTTCTCTCCACTGTCACGTGGGCTCTGGGGCATCTGCGATGTCCAGGAGCAGGTCACGATCTGTCCCACGCAGGCTCTCGCCGTCGGCGCTGTCGGTTTCAAGTTTGGAGCAAACAACACTTGGCAAAAGCAATCCACGCGGAACCGGGAGATTGCTTCTCACTCGAACCAGGAAGGTCAGAGTGGGGGCTCCTTTTCAGGGGAGCTAGTGTGGATCTGGAGCAACCAGATTCACGAGTTTTCTTTGTAGTTTCGTCGGCACAGGGACCACTAGCCGGCTGGCAAGTGACCGGGCCAACGCGTTGAGCCAAATGGAGCAGAAGGGCCCCACGCAGCACTCGTCGAGTGTGGAGGGCTGAACTTCGTTTCAGGAGTGGCTCAGGGTGGGGGCTTCTCAAACCCCGGTGCACAGCTTCAAGGGTCACTCGTGGGCTGCACGGTCAGCGTCTCGTGGTCAATTCAAGATGGCGTGCCCCACGCTTCCGGTCGCCTCCACGGGTCTCAGCTCTGCAGGGACTGTGGATCGGGCTGTTGGAAGGCAGGCAAGCTTGCTCTCGATCTCAGTCGCTCGAGTTCCGGCGGGAACTGCAACCAAGTAGACGTCGAGGGCTGGATGGTGCCTGCTGCTGCAGGGTGGTCACTCCTTGACCACAAGGGAGATTCTTCGGGCTTCCACGTTGAGATGGAGGTCCAAGGGTCCAGAGTTTCGTTTCTAATGTTTCTTCCAGGAAATCTGATGTGCATTGGCACTGCTCCCACTCTTATTCGAATCTGGGGGGCGTGATTACCTGCTAGGTCCCCCCCTATGGGTGGGACCCAGGAAGTGGGTGGATACACCCCCTTCCTTTGATCCAGGCCGCCCTGGCACGAGGGCTGGAGTGCCCCAGAACCGGTTTGGCCGGATTATGCAAGGGGCAGCCTTGTGCGCCCCAAGCAGTGTCTGGTTTCTTTCAAACCTCCCTGCTACAATCCACTATCTCCTGTCTGGAGGGCGGTGACACCCTCCTGTGACAGGAAACCCTTTGTCCAGGCCCCATTTGGCTGAGTTTCGGTCAGCTGCAGGGGTCCAGACATTTGTCTGTGGCAGAGGCATCCATTTTGTGGATCTTAAGGTCTTTGGAGAAATTAACCGCATTTAAGTAAAGGAACATGTCCTACCCCGAGAGAGGGGTGGAATGCTATCCCCGTCGCCAGAACTGGCGAGGGGATAGTATTCCAAATCGTATGACACCTTACACGACATGTTTTGATAAAGCCAAACCAAAGTTGCTATTTAACCGCGAGGATTATAAGGCACTTAAGAGTATATGGTATGGCCTTATCCTGAAACAGCTTAGGGAGTTGTTCCCGACAGCTGCAGACAGGCTCAGCTCATGCTAGAGCTCCATCTCACATAAAACCACGCACTCTGCCTCCAGGATTGATGAGGCCTTCCATAGGAGTGGCTCACAGGTTTACATGTGTCCAGATATAGGTTTAGATATAGGTATACTATATCTAAGCAAGGGGTGATTACACCACCTTACCCCAGCTGAGTGATCAGCCAGTTGTGTCAATTTAAGAACCAGCCAGGGGTGGCAAAAGATATGCTGCAGCCCCTGGTAGGCCTTGGTGGCCCCTATGCCCTGGGCACCTATAGTGCATTATACAGGGGCTGACAAGGAGTCCATTTCCAATTGTGGTATGTGCCTATAGCACATGTGTCAGTAATTTAGTGAGAGAACAGCAGGCTGGGGGTCTGATCAGCAGGCCCACAGCCTCAGTAGTCGAAAACCAGTGAAGCAAAAAGCAAAAATTTGGGGTGACCATAGGATAGCAGACCCTACTCTCCTACATTTTGCATTTAGCACAGGGAGCGCTTTGCCTGCGTAGCGAGTGCCCACCTCGCTTATTTTTGATTAATTTGCCCCCTGGCAGGTGCCCACCCTGCCAGGGACCTTGCCGCTATATTTTTAGTTTACCTCGAGGGAGCCCACTCCTCGGTAAACTCACCCCCCGCCTAGAAGTGCCGGAGACGGGCCGCTGCGCAGCCCGCGGCGACCCGGAAGTGTCCCTGCCGGCCGGCCAATCCGAGCGCGGCCCGACGGAAGTCCCGCCCCCGCAGCCGCGACCCGGAAGTCAGGCAGGCCGGAGGCAGGACAGAGAGGCAACCGGAAGCGGACGGGAGGCCACCCCGCGCTCCGGTGAGGGCAGAAGCCGGCGTCTTTCCTTGTCCCCCCCAGGCTCCCAAAGCGAGCGAGAGCCCAGGAGAGAGAGGGGAGAAGTCTGCAGCGAGCCCCGAGGAGCGGGAGCTCTCGTGAAGCAGCCGCCCGCCGCAGGACTCCCGGTGAGTGAAGCAGTGTTGCCCAGGGAAGGGGGAGGCGTCGGGGCACATTGCCGGTGCCCGCCCCCCCCCCCTCGTGCTCTCTCCCCGAGTGAGGGGAATTGTTGGTGAGCCCTGAGAGGCTCGGGGGCCGCCTAGTCCGGAAGGTGGCCTTTCGTGTGTGAGCCTGAAAGGCTCGAGGGGGCATTTGTCGGTCTTGAGTCCAAGAGGGGACTCCAACGGTGGGGGCCATTTCGTGTGTTCTAGCCCCTAGGTTCCGGGGGCATAATCTGTTAGTTGAGCCCGAGAGGCTCCAAAGTGCCCACTATTCTTTAAGAGCCCCAGAGAGGCTCTAGGTGCCCCCATTTTGCTTCGAGTCCCCAGGAGGGGGATTCCAAGGGGGCACAGTGGTTTTACGAGCCCTGAGAGCCTCAGAGGAGGCATTTGGTTGCGTGAAGAGCCCAGCGAGGCTCCAGGGGGAAACAAGTGCTTTGTGCTGAGCCTGAGAGGCTCCAACGTTTTCCCCCCCCCAGCATCGCTTCCCAGTTGCCCAGCACTTTGTGTGCAACTGCCACGTTTAGGCCCCTGACATTGGGACAGTTCTGGTGTTCCTGCCTAGGGACAATCACAGGTGGTGACTAATGTGAGTTTGGCGTAATTGTTCTTTTTCTGCACCTCTGAATGTGTTTTTATGCGTCATGGGCCTTGTTTTTACACCTCTGAATGTATTGTTGATGCATCATGTGTTTTCCTTTCTACACCTCTGAATTAATGTTATGCATTGCATCATGTGTTATGTTCTTACACCCCTACATGTATTGTGATACTTAGGTGGTTGTTTTTCTCCTAGTGCAGGTGGTGCTAGTGAGGTCCTGGTTACCAGTAGTTACTGGTTGTGTGCTCTATTTTTATATTTTGTGCTACAGTGATTTACATTCTAAGTGCTATTTCTGAAAGTGTTACTTCTGATTCCTGACAGTGGTCCAGGTGGCCCTGTCTTGTACATATCCCCTGTAAATTCTGCCCGTGCCTCTGGCACATTGTAAAGTGTGTGTTTTATCTAATGTGTTTTGGTGTAATACAAAGGCTATTTTTATATAACCTTGTGTTGAGTTTCCTTTGTGGTGGGTCCTGGGTGTTGTTGCTGGGGTGCGTGCGCAAATACTTAACTTACATCGCCTCCAAGTTTAGCCTTGCTGCTCGCGCCACGTTACCTAGAGGGTGAGCAGGGGTTATCTTGGCGTGTAACTCCCTTGCCCTGACTTGGGAGTGGTGGTCTCTGACTGACTTTGGCGAAAGCCCTGGCCAGCCAGGGATTCCATTTCCAACACAGAGACTGTGAGAAATGCCATCACTTTCAAAGTCCAGCATGGACCTCAGTGCCAGGCACAACAGTTCACATGTGTACATCAAGACCCAGAGATGCCACCGCGCTCTTCATCAAGGTCTCCCCATCACAGCTCGGCTCGCTCCAGCACACCCTGGGCAGAGCACTGCACACAATCAAGAAAGGAAAGAGGATGCAAGAGAGTGAGCAACCCCTGGGCCGAGCACTGCAAGAGAGTGGGGTAGCCATGGGCCGAACACTGTAAGAGAGTGGGCCACTCATGTGCGGAACACTGTAAGAGAGTCGGCGACCCATGGGCCGAGCACTGCAAGAGAGTGGGCGACCCATGGGCCGAGCACTGTAAGAGAGTGGGCGACCCATGGGCCGAGCACTGCAAGAGAGTGGGCGACCCATGGGCCGAGCACTGCAAGAGAGTGGGCGACCCATGGGCCGAGCACTGCAAGAGAGTGGGTGACCCATGGGCCGAGCACTGTAAGAGAGTGGGGGACCCATGGGCCGAGCACTGCAAGAGAGTGGACGACCCATGGGCCGAGCACTGCAAGAGAGTGGGGAAGCCATGGGCCGAGCACTGCAAGAGAGTGGGGGAGCCATGGGCCGAACGCTGTAAGAGAGTGGGCCACTCATGTGCCGAACACTGTAAGAGAGTTGGCGACCCATGGGCCGAGCACTGCAAGAGAGTGGGCGACCCATGGGCCGAGCACTGCAAGAGAGTGGGCGACCCATGGGCCGAGCACTGCAAGAGAGTGGGCCACTCATGTGCCGAACACTGTAAGAGAGTCGGCAACCCATGGGCCGAGCACTGCAAGAGAGTGGGCGACCCATGGCCGAGCACTGCAAGAGAGTGGGCGACCCATGGGCCGAGCACTGCAAGAGAGTGGGCGACCCATGGGCCGAGCACTGCAAGAGAGTGGGCGACCCATGAGCCGAACACTGTAAGAGAGTCGGCGACCCATGGGCCGAGCACTGCAAGAGAGTGGGCGACCCATGGGCCGAGCACTGTAAGAGAGTGGGCGACCCATGGGCCGAGCACTGCAAGAGAGTGGGCGACCCATGGGCCGGGCACTGCAAGAGAGTGGGGGAGCCATGGGCCGAGCACTGCAAGAGAGTGGGGGAGCCATGGGCCGAACGCTGTAAGAGAGTGGGCCACTCATGTGCCGAACACTGTAAGAGAGTTGGCGACCCATGGGCCGAGCACTGCAAGAGAGTGGGCGACCCATGGGCCGAGCACTGCAAGAGAGTGGGCGACGCATGAGCCGAACACTGTAAGAGAGTCGGCGACCCATGGGTCGAGCACTGCAAGAGAGTGGGCGACCCATGGGCCGAGCACTGCAAGAGAGTGGGCGACCCATCGGCCGAGCACTGCAAGAGAGTGGGCGACCCATGGGCCGAGCACTGCAAGAGAGTGGGCGACCCATGGGCCGAGCACTGCAAGAGAGTCGGCGACCCATGGGCCGAACACTGTAAGAGAGTGGGCGACCCATGGGCCGAGCACTGCAAGAGAGTGGGCGACCCATGAGCCGAACACTGTAAGAGAGTCGGCGACCCATGGGCCGAGCACTGCAAGAGAGTGGGCGACCCATGGGCCGAGCACTGTAAGAGAGTGGGCGACCCATGGGCCGAGCACTGCAAGAGAGTGGGCGACCCATGGGCCGGGCACTGCAAGAGAGTGGGGGAGCCATGGGCCGAGCACTGCAAGAGAGTGGGGGAGCCATGGGCCGAACGCTGTAAGAGAGTGGGCCACTCATGTGCCGAACACTGTAAGACAGTTGGCGACCCATGGGCCGAGCACTGCAAGAGAGTGGGCGACCCATGGGCCGAGCACTGCAAGAGAGTGGGCGACCCATGGGCCGAGCACTGCAAGAGAGTGGGCGACCCATGGGCCGAGCACTGCAAGAGAGTGGGCGACCCATGGGCCGAGCACTGCAAGAGAGTGGGCGACCCATGGGCCGAGCACTGCAAGAGAGTGGGCGACCCATGGGCCGAGCACTGCAAGAGAGTGGGCGACCCATGGGCCGAGCACTGTAAGAGAGTGGGCGACCCATGGGCAGAGCACTGCAAGAGAGTCGGCGACCCATGGGCCGAGCACTGCAAGAGAGTGGGCGACCCATGGGCCGAGCACTGCAAGAGAGTGGGCGACCCATGGGCAGAGCACTGCAAGAGAGTGGGCGACCCATGGGCCGAGCACTGTAAGAGAGTGGGCGACCCATGGGCCGAGCACTGCAAGAGAGTGGGCGACCCATGGGCCGGGCACTGCAAGAGAGTGGGCGACCCATGGGCCGAGCACTGCAAGAGAGTGGGCGACCCATGGGCCGGGCACTGCAAGAGAGTGGGGGAGCCATGGGCCGAGCACTGCAAGAGAGTGGGCGACCCATGGGCCGGGCACTGCAAGAGAGTGGGCGACCCATGGGCCGAGCACTGCAAGAGAGTGGGCGACCCATGGGCCGAGCACTGCAAGAGAGTGGGCGACCCATGGGTCGGGCACTGCAAGAGAGTGGGCGACCCATGGGCCGAGCACTGCAAGAGAGTGGGCGACCCATGGGCCGGGCACTGCAAGAGAGTGGGGGAGCCATGGGCCGAGCACTGCAAGAGAGTGGGCGACCCATGGGCCGGGCACTGCAAGAGAGTGGGCGACCCATGGGCCGAGCACTGTAAGAGAGTGGGCGACCCATGGGCAGAGCACTGCAAGAGAGTCGGCGACCCATGGGCCGAGCACTGCAAGAGAGTGGGCGACCCATGGGCCGAGCACTGCAAGAGAGTGGGCGACCCATGGGCAGAGCACTGCAAGAGAGTGGGCGACCCATGGGCCGAGCACTGTAAGAGAGTGGGCGACCCATGGGCCGAGCACTGCAAGAGAGTGGGCGACCCATGGGCCGGGCACTGCAAGAGAGTGGGCGACCCATGGGCCGAGCACTGCAAGAGAGTGGGCGACCCATGGGCCGGGCACTGCAAGAGAGTGGGGGAGCCATGGGCCGAGCACTGCAAGAGAGTGGGCGACCCATGGGCCGGGCACTGCAAGAGAGTGGGCGACCCATGGGCCGAGCACTGCAAGAGAGTGGGCGACCCATGGGCAGAGCACTGCAAGAGAGTGGGCGACCCATGGGCAGAGCACTGCAAGAGAGTGGGCGACCCATGGGCAGAGCACTGCAAGAGAGTGTGCGACCCATGGGCAGAGCACTGCAAGAGAGTCGGCGACCCATGGGCCGAACACTGTAAGAGAGTGGGCGACCCATGGGCAGAGCACTGCAAGAGAGTCGGCGACCCATGGGCCGAACACTGTAAGAGAGTGGGCGACCCATGGGCCGAGCACTGCAAGAGAGTCGGCGACCCATGGGCAGAGCACTGCAAGAGAGTCGGCGACCCATGGGCCGAACACTGTAAGAGAGTGGGCGACCCATGGGCAGAGCACTGCAAGAGAGTGGGCGACCCATGGGCAGAGCACTGCAAGAGAGTGGGCGACCCATGGGCCGAGCACTGCAAGAGAGTGGGCGACCCATGGGCAGAGCACTGCAGAAAGCACTTATAGGATGAGACTAGTCACTATAAGAAAGTTTATTGTGCAGAGAAAGAATAGGTCTGTTGTTCATTTTAGTGGTAAAAGAAAGAGGAAATCATGAGCTCTAAATGGAAAATACATCTAAGCTTCAGGAAGTGGAGGAGAAAGGAAACAATTCATTGATGAGAACAATCGATCAAGATTATCAGCCTGGTTGGAAATGAGTGACTGAAAAGGGGCTTGAGCAGCATTTCGTTTAATACCAGAGCAGCTTCGCTTAGTTCAGAACCTGGGAAGGTAGCAGGGTGGGTTGTGCTCGCACCGAAGACGGACAAGAAGAGCCCTCAAGAATGATGTAGAGAGAAGTGGAGCTGGGAGGGGAGAGCCTTCAACAGTGCAAGAGCGGAGGCCTTAGAGAAAGAAGCAAAATGAAAGTCAAATAAACTAATCGAAGGGGGTATGGGGCTCACAATATGAGAAAGAATAAATGTCCGGTCCCACCAGAGTTCAGAGGTAAAGATTCACACGATTGTAGGACTGGCCCAGATTCCACGTGACACAAAGTTGAAGCCAGAACTCGAGGGGCACTTTCAGGACCTGACAGGAGGAGGCAAGGGCAGACTGAAGCAGGCAGGAGCTGTCAGGAGCAGGCAGGGGCAGACACGAGCAGGAAGGATCTGACAGGAGCAGTCAGGGGCAAACAGGAATTGGCAGGGCCTGACAGACAGGAGCAGGCAGGGGCAGGCAGGAGCAGGCAGGGGCAGGCAGGAGCAGGCAGTGTCTATCAGGAGAAGACGGGAGCAGGAGGGGAAGACAGAAGCAGGCAGGGCCTGACAAGTGCAGGTAGGGGCAGACAGGAGCAAGCAGGGGCAGACGGGAGCCGGCAGGGGCAGACAGGAGCAGGCAAGGACAGATAGGAGCAGGCAGGATCTGACAGTAGCAGGAAGGGGCAGACAGGAGCAGGAAGGATCTGACAGGAGCAGGCAGGGGCAAACAGGAACTGGCAGGGCCTGACAGACAGGAGCAGGCAGGGGCAGGCAGGAGCAGGCAGTGTCTATCAGGAGCAGACGGGAGCAGGAGGGGCAGACAGAAGCAGGCAGGGCCTGACAAGTGCAGGTAGGGGCAGACAGGAGCAAGCAGGGGCAGACGGGAGCAGGCAGGGGCAGATGGGAGCAGGCAGGGGCAGGAAGGAGCAGGCAGGGTCAGACAGGAGCAGGCAAGGACAGACAGGAGCAGTTAGTATCTGACAGGAGCAAGCAGGGGCAGACAGGAGCAGGCAGGGGCAGGGGCAGGCAGGAGCAGGCAGGAACAGGCAGGAGTGGCTTGTTCCACACAGGAGAAACCAGCCAAGGGCTTCACAGAGGCCGCAGGGTTGAGATCTGGGTGCCACCGTCTGCCTCCAGTGATAGATGTAACTTCTGGGCCATGATTAGCAGGGGTCTGTGGAGCTTTCCAGGAACTCTCACGCATTTTCAGAAAAACTGCAACTAAAGTTGAGAAAGGTCTAAGGATTGTTTTCTCCTGCAAATGTTTGAAGATCTTGGAAAAGTAGTCTTTCAATTAACTAATCCACAATGGTGAGAGGGCAATCGGACTGAAATTATTGATATCGCGAGGGTGCAGCATACCTTTTTCAGGAGGGGTTTCACAGAGGCATTCCAGATAGCGAGGAAGGTGCCTTGTGCTAACGGGAGACTCAACAACTCTAAGAAGGGGGTCTCGAGAAGCAGAAACAGAGCGTCGTCAGCTACTCTGGGCAGAATCTGAAGGGGGTCCTGTGGGCGCAGCCTGCAAGTGTGGCGTCATGGTTGGATGCATCAACAGGTGCAGAGGAGGTGCAGCATCAAGGTTGGATGCATCAACAGGTGCAGAGGAGGGACGGCATCAAGGTTGGATCCATCAACAGATGCAAAGGAGGTAAGATATCAAGGTTAGGTGCATCAGCAGGTGCAGAGCAGGTACGGTATCAAGGTTGGTTGCATCAGCAGGTGCAGGGGAGGTACGGTATCAAGGTTGGTTGCATCAGCAGGTGCAGAGGAGGTACGGTATCAAGGTTGGTTGCATCAGCAGGTGCAGAGCAGGTACGGCATCAAGGTTGGTTGCATCAGCAGGTGCAGAGCAGGTACGGTATCAAGGTTGGTTGCATCAGCAGGTGCAGAGGAGGGACGGTATCAAGGTTGGTTGCATCAACAGGTGCAGAGGAGGTGCAAGTGGTCAGATCTTAAAGAAAGCTTGTTGGGTATAGGCATCACTTCAGTCTGAATGTTTTCACATATTTGTTTACTCTTGAAAAACAAAACGTGCCAGGTCTATGCAACGTTGTTGAGACTTTTAGAGAGCACCTGAGCAAATATTGGGAGATTGCAACCCCCCTACCAAATGAAATGACTCCTTTGAGAGGTTCAGAGCTGGAGAGATGAAATCTGAAAAGCAAATGGGAGAGTCTATTCTACAAATACGTGATGGGAGACAAAGATGAAGGTCTAGTAAGGGAACAGCATAATGAATGGCTTGTTCAGTAGATGCATATGCACAGAGACCACGTCATGTGGACACGTAACAGCTGAGCCATCAGGAGACCCCAGCCATAAGCTGAGGTCTCCCAGTACCATCAAGAGACTCCAGCCATAACCTGAGGTCTCCCAGGACAATCAGGAGATTCCAGACATAAGCTGAGGTCTCCAAGGACTAGCAGGAGACTCCTGCAATTAGGTGAGGCCTCCCAGGACCATTAGGGCACGCCAGCCATAACCTGAGGTCTCTGGGCAAATCAAGTGACTCCAGCCATAAGCTGAGGTCTCCCAGGACAATCAAGAGACCCCAGCCATAACCTGAGGTTTACCAGGACCATCAGGAGATCCAGCCCTAACCCGAGGTCTCCCAGGACCATCAGGAGATCCAGCCATAACCTGACTCCAGCCATAAGATAAGTTCTCCATGGACCATCAGGAGACTCCATCCTTAACCTGAGGTCTCCCATGACAATCAGGAGACTCCAGCCATAACCCAAGGTCTCCCAGGACAATCAGGAGACTCCAGCCCTAACCTGAAGTTTCCCAGGACAATCAGGAGACTCCAGCCATAAGCTGAGGTCTCCCAGGACCATCCGGAGACTCCAGCTATTACTCAATGTTTCCCCAGACTATCAGGAGACTCCACCCGTACTTGAGGTTTCCCAGGACCATCAGTAGACTCCAGTCATAACCTGAGGTCTCCCGGAACCATAATGAGACTCCAGACATAACCCAAGGTCTCCCGGGACCATAATGAGACTCCAGACATAACCCAAGGTCTCCCAGGACAATCAAGAGACTCCAGCCCTAACCCAAGGTCTCCCAGGACGATCAGGGCACGCCAGCCATAACTTGAGGGTTCCCAGGACCATCAGGAGACTCCAGCCATAACCTGGCTGCAGCCATAAACTGAGGTCTCCAAGGACCATCAGGAGACCCCATCCATAAGCTGAGATCTCCCAGGACAATCACGAGACTCCAGCCCTAACCTGAGGTCTCCCGGGACAATCAGGAGACTCCAGCCCTAACCTGAGGTCTCCCGGGACAATCAGGAGACTCCATCCTTACCATGAGGTCTCCCAGGACAATCAGGAGACCCCATCCATAAGCTGAGATCTCCCAGGACAATCAGGAGACTCCATCCTTACCCTGAGGTCTCCCAGGACAATCAGGAGACTCCATCCATAAGCTGAGATCTCCCAGGACAATCAGGAGACTCCATCCTTACTCTGAGGTCTCCCAGGACAATCAGGAGACTCCATCCTTACCCTGAGGTCTCCCAGGGCCATCAGGAGACTCCATCCTTACCCTGAGGTCTCCCAGGACAATCAGGAGACCCCATCCATAAGCTGAGATCTCCCAGGACAATCAGGAGACTCCATCCTTACCCTGAGGTCTCCCAGGGCCATCAGGAGACTCCATCCTTACTCTGAGGTCTCCCAGGACAATCAGGAGACCCCATCCATAAGCTGAGATCTCCCAGGACAATCAGGAGACTCCATCCTTACCCTGAGGTCTCCCAGGACAATCAGGAGACTCCATCCATAAGCTGAGATCTCCCAGGACAATCAGGAGACTCCATCCATAAGCTGAGATCTCCCAGGACAATCAGGAGACTCCATCCTTACCCTGAGGTCTCCCAGGGCCATCAGGAGACTCCATCCATAATCTGAGGTCTCCCAGGACAATCAGGAGACTCCATCCATAAGCTGAGATCTCCCAGGACAATCAGGAGACTCCATCCATAAGCTGAGATCTCCCAGGACAATCAGGAGACTCCATCCTTACCCTGAGGTCTCCCAGGGCCATCAGGAGACTCCATCCATAACCTGAGGTCTCCCAGGATAATCAGGAGACTCCATCCATAAGCTGAGGTCTCCCAGGACCAGGAGATGTTCTTTCTGGAGGGCCAGAATTGAAGGTTCCTCCACCAAGGAGGAAAGAGTGGATAGAGGGTGCTAGTGGGTGGCAAACGAGGCAGAGGTAAAGATGAACATTCAGACCCTGCATTTGCCATATCAGAACTGGTTTGGAAAGACCAGGGGGCATATTTGTGAGACCCTTGCGGCAGTGGCGTCACATGGAGCCCCCACAGTGTGCGGGGTCCCTGAGCTCCAGGGGTCCCCTTCAGCACAGTGACCTGGCTTGAAAGCTCCTGAGTGAGTCTGGAGGGGGCCCCCCTTCATGTACTTTGCAGGGGGGCCCCTTCATGTTTCGTTACAACAATGTCTTGCAGTGAGTATGCCACACTGCTCTGACTATGATGGGTCGAGCACGGAGAAGGAGCAGCCTCTCCGGAGAGGAAGACAGTGACCTACGGCCCTATTTACAACAATTTGACGTAGGGCAGCGTCGCAAGACTTATTGCTGCGCTGCCCTGTGTCCAAAGAAAGGGGCAGTGTTAGAACCGGGAGTCTCTGGTTGGCAAAGGTAAGTACCTTGGCCCAAGTAGGGACCCCTAGCTCCGGTCAGGGCAACGGAATAACCCACTGAGATAACCCCTGCTCACCCTCTAGGTAGCATGGCGCGAGCAGTCTAGGCTAAACTCGGAGACAATGTGGATAACATTTGCACTTAACACAACAATAATCCCCAATCCACCACAAACTGAGACCACACAGGTAAGTATATTTTTATAAAAATATATAACTTTATCTAGTTTCAGCAAGGTAAATCAAGCAGTTGCACGATAATCACTTCATTATTAAAATGAGGCACTTAATCTTAATGGGGGTACGTAGTTTCAGGAAGTTGTCATATAAAAACAAATGTCTCAAGTCTCTTCAGATCAGTATTAAACCTAATGCCACCGATTTATAATGGCTACGCTCTAAAAACGAGCAGTCCAAACAATGCCAACGTTTAGAAGATATGCCAAAGTTATTGGGTTGACAATGCTCTCCAAATGAGCAAAGAAACAATGCCAGCGTTATTAAATTATGCCCCAATGGTCCCCTGGCTTCAGGGACCACAAGCGCTCCTAGCGCGTCTCACCCGGTATCCTGAGGGAGGGGGGACTTCTTTCCCCGTGCTCGCGGTGACGCGGGTCCCCCAGGGGCACCTCGCGGGGGACGGCTCAGTGTGGCTCCCGCCCGGCCGGTCTCCGGACGCTCTCCGCCCGCTCTCGATCCTTCAAAGAGCAGCGGGGAGCAGAGACGGCAGGCCAGGGGCTGGAGCACATACGGAGATCCCTCGGCGAGGTCAGGTCACTTCTTCCTGGGCCCGGCGGTGATCGCGCTCATTCCTCGGCTTCTTCAGCTGCCTCAGCGACGGCAGCCAATCCCCTCGCGGCTCCTCAGGCGAGCCTCCACAGCACCCGGGAGTCAGCCAATGGCAGTGCGGCTCCCGGGACAGGCAACGATGATGCTCCGCTCCCTAGGCCAATCACGGCCCAGCACTGCTGATGACGCTGCGCCGCACGGGCCAATCCCGTCGCGGCGTTGGTGAGGGGGCTCGGCTCCCTCCACCAATGGGAGCACGGCGGCTTCGTTCTTCGCCGGTTCAGCGCCGATCAGGATGGCGCTTCCCTCTGAGGTTCTCTGGCCCCGGGCAGCGGCGGTGATACGGCCAGCAATTGTTTTTCAGCGCCCCTTGCGCTGTAGAGGCTCACAGGTCTCCGGTCTGCCCCACACACGTGTCGATGAACACGTCGACTTTGGCCCTGCAGCAGGCTGGGTCAGCGCGGCGCTCTCAAGCAGTAGAGAGCAGCCAATGCGCTAAACAGGCAAACCACGCAGTTGCACGATCTCCTCGCCACACAGCAGCTTCAGGGGGGGGGCACAGCAGATTCTTGTAGCCTTGGGCAACCTTTATGTTCCTGGGTTGCAGACAGGGAGCCAGCTCTTCTCAGGCCCTTGGAGATTCAAGCTGTAGGCACAGCACACAGCAAAGTCTCAGCAGTTTCAAGCAGGCAGGGACACAGCCCACAGCAAAGTCCCTTTCCCCTCCTCAGCTTCCAGTGATACAGCAGAACAGGTCAGCCCTTAGAGCACACAGCAAGGCAATCTTCCTTTAGTTCTCTCGCCGTCCTCCTTCCAGCAGAGGGTCCGTCTTGATTGTAGAGTTTCAGAATCTAATCTTCTGTAGTAAGGGGTCCTTCCCTTATACCCCTGAACGCCTTTGAAGTCCTTTGTGCAAGGGGATCCTTGGCTCTGGAATGTTTCTGGTGTTCTTCTTCCTGACAGCTTCAGGGCCAGAGGTGACAGTGGGTCGGCAGGGGAGTTAGCCAGCACGGTGGTCAGGCAGGCACAGCCCAGCACTATCAGGCTCTTCTCTCTCCCCTTCCCCGGGCAACAGATGTCGCCTTTCACCCCTGGGCTGACTCCAACCCCCTCCGGGGCCCTGCAGCTCCTGTCACGCAGGCATTCCACACACAGGCCCAGGCACACAGAAAGGTTTATACAAAAGAACAGCCACTTTCTAAAAATGCTATTCTCAACCCCAGGATCCAAAAACAACCTTCACCAAAAGATGTGTCATTTAATTCTGAGTTCAGGGATATCTTTCATGGATGTTCCATCTTGTTCCTATAGGGAGATAGGCTGGGATCCAATGGGACCAGCCTCCCCAGGCTACCCTAGGGAGCCCTACAGCCCTACAGCAGTGAGCACACAAAGTGGCTGCTGCTCTCTACCAGAGCATGTTACCTGCACTAGTACACGCTCTACCCTATCCATTCACTGCACCCTACCCAGGGGGGTACCTGGAGCCTTCCATAGGGGTGGCTGATGTGCACAGACAGGGGAGGGTTAAGCCTAGCCAGTGGGGACACTGGCCAGGCTGACATGGCAGTCACTGACTGCACACAGGCCCTGCGCTGGCAGGCCTGAGTCACCTTTTAAAAGCTACTCATGTGGGTGGCGCAATCTGCGCTGCAGGCCCACTAGTAGCATTTGTCATCACCAGCCCTGGCACACACAGTGCCCTCTACTAGGGACTTCGTGGTGATACAAATATGCCAATTAGGTATACTCAATCAATATGACAATTTACAGAGGGAGCACTTACCCTCTGACACTGATCAGCAGTGGCAGAGGGTCCAAAGCATCTAAACCAGCAAAAACGAAATCCAGCACAGCATCAAAAATACATCAGTCAGAGGCAAAAAGATGGGGGAAAACCATGCCAAGGATGTCAGGTCTAACACGTGTCCCCTCCAGCTGAAAGTGGGGAGAACTACCCAACCTCTTGGGAGTCCTCATCACTAAGGCGGAAGAATCTGGACAGACCGTCAGCGTTGGCGTGTTCTGTACCAGGGCGGTGCTCCACCGTAAAGTCCATCCCCTGTAGGGAAATGGACCACCTCAACAATTTTGGATTCTCACCCCTCATCTGCATTAACCATCTGAGGGGCCTGTGGTCGGTCTGAACACGGAAGTGAGTCCCAAACAGGTAGGGCCTCAGCTTCTTCAGAGCCCAGACCACAGCGAAAGCTTCTCTTTCAATGGCACTCCATTTTTGTTCCCTGGGGATTAGCCTCCGGCTAATGAAAGCCACAGGTTGGTCTCCTCCCTCATCATTGATCTGTGAGAGCACTGCTCCCACGCCTTGCTCTGAAGCGTCAGTTTGCACAATGAACTCACTTGAAAAGTCAGGTGCCTTAAGCACCGGTGCTGTGCACATGGCAGTTTTGAGGGTGTCAAACGCAGTTTGACAGGCCTCAGTCCAATTCACTTTCCTGGGCTGATTCCTAGATGTCAGCTCCGTCAAAGGGGCCACAATGGTGCCATAGCCTTTGACAAACCGTCTGTAATACCCGGTGAGACCTAGAAAGGCTCTCACCTCAGTCTGGGTCTTGGGGGGTTCCCAAGCCAGAATGGTATCAATCTTCGCCTGTAGGGGCGCCACCTTGCCGCTCCCCACCTGGTGTCCCAAGTACACCACAGATCCCTGCCCTATCTGGCATTTACTGGCCTTGATAGTGAGGCCTGCCTTCTGCAGAGCCTTCAACACTTCAGTGAGGTGTTGCAGGTGTTCCTCCCAAGTGGAGCTGAACACCGCAATGTCATCCAGGTAGGCTGCGCTGAATTGCTCCAGCCCTGCCAGTACCTGGTTGACCAATCTCTGAAATGTGGCGGGGGCATTTTTCAACCCAAAGGGCATGACACGAAACTGGAAGTGTCCTTCTGGCGTTGAAAATGCTGACCTCTCCTTTGCCCCGTCAGTTAAGGCAATCTGCCAGTACCCTGAAGTCAAATCAAAAGTACTCAGGTACTGGGCAGCTCCCAACCGATCCACCAGCTCATCAGCTCTGGGGATGGGGTGCGCGTCAGTCTTCGTGACCGCATTGAGCCCACGGTAGTCCACGCAGAACCGAAGTTCTGGGGGGCCACCGGGGGTAGCAGCTTTCTTAGGCACTAAGACCACTGGGCTAGCCCAGGGGCTGCTGGAGGGCTCAATAACCCCAAGCGCCAACATCTTGGAAACTTCTTCCTTGATGCTAGCTCTGACCTTGTCAGCTACCCTGTAAAACTTCTGTTTCACAGGCATGCTGTCTCCAGTGTCCACGTCGTGGACGCACCACTTGGTGACACCTGGGGTCAGGGAGAACAGTGGGGCGAACTGACCCAAGGACTCGGCGACAGTCCTCCTGCTGTTCTGGGGTCAGGGTGGGGGAGAGGACCACACCATCCACTGACCCATCTTGCTCCTTGACTGCCAGGAGGTCAGGGAGAGGATCACTATCCTCCTCCCCTCCAACATCTGTAGCCATGAGCATAGTCACTTCTGACTTCTCAAAGTGGGGTTTGAGGCGGTTCACATGTAGCACTCTCAGGGGCTGCCTGGGAGTCTTCAGGTTAACCAAATAGGTAACCTCGCTCTTGCGCTCTACCACCTCATATGGGCCAGACCACTTGTCACGGAGCGCACAAGGCTCCACCGGCGCCATCACCCACACTTTCTGTCCAGGTTGGAACTCAACCAGAGAAGTGTTCTGGTCATACCACCTCTTCATTTCCTCCTGGCTAGCCTCCAGGTTCTCTTGAGCGAGCTTCCTGAAGCGCTTGGTCTGGTTGCGAATGGCCAGCACATAGCTGAACACATCCTGAGGGGTTTTCCCACGGGATTTCTCCCACCCCTCCTTCACCAGAGCCAGAGGCCCTCTGACAGGGTGGCCATACAGCAACTCAAAGGGACTGAACCCTAATGATTTCTGAGGCACCTCCCTGTAGGCAAACAACAGGCATGGCAACAAGACATCCCATTTCCGCCTCATGGGCTCCTCCAGGCCCATGATCATGCCCTTCAATGTGCGGTTGAATCTCTCAACCAAACCATTTCCTTGAGGGTGGTAAGGAGTGGTGAACTTGTAAGTCACCCCACACTCACTCCACAGGGACTTCCTATATTTAGAAATGAAGTTTGTCCCGCGGTCCGAAACGACCTCCTTCGGAAATCCCACCCGGGAAAAGATCCCCATCAGGGCACGGCCCACCACTGGGGCGGTGACTGTCCTGAGCGGAAGGGCTTCCGGGTACCGAGTGGCATGGTCCACCAAGACCAGGATAAACCTGTTGCCTAGGGCTGTCTTGGGATCCAGGGGCCCCACGATGTCAATGCCCACCCGCTCAAAAGGGGTGCTCACCACGGGAAAGGGTTGGAGGGGTGCCACGCGCTTCCCTCCACTCTTGCCACTGGCCTGACAAGTCTGACAAGACTTACAAAAGGCAGAGACGTGCGTCTTCATCTGGGGCCAGTAGAAATGGGTGACAAGCCTGTGATAGGTCTTGTCTTGCCCCAGATGTCCTGCGAGAGGCACGTCATGAGCCAGACCCAGTAGGAAGCTCCTGAAGCGCTCCGGTACCACCAGCACACGGGCTGCGCCGGGCTCAGCGAACTTAGGCTCACTATAAAGTAAGTCATCCTCCCAATAGATCAAATGCTCCTTGGACCCCAGGCCTGCGGCCTGGTCAGCAGCCTGCTGCCGCACACCAATGAGAGAAGGGCACTCCTTCTGAGCCTGGCAGAATTCCTCCCTGGAGGGACCACCCTCTTGCTGCCACTGGGACAGCTCAGGCAATTCCCCTAGTTCGGCCACTTGCTCCCCTGTAGGTTCCAGGGCATCCCCTTCCGGGTCTGCCTCCTCCTGGACCGTGGGAACAGTGGGGGCCGGTTTCCCGCGCCCTCTACCCCTTCCTCTCTTGGCAGGTCCCTGGGCCATTGTTCCAGGCTCCAGCTCTGTTAGACCGCCCTCTCTTGCTGTCATTGCACCGGTGGACACACAGATCCACGCAGGCAAACCCAACATCTCCAAGTGAGTCCGGTGCTCCACCTCTTTCCATGGGGAGCTCTCCAGGTCATTACCTAATAGGCAATCTACAGGCAAGGCATCACTTACTACAATCTCCAAAATACCGGAGACTCCTCCCCATTCAAATGGAACTTTCGCCAGCCTGCAGTAGCGCACTGAACTGTCAGCTGCCACCACAGGCCGGAGTACCTGGGGAACAATTTGCTCTTCAGACACCCACTGACACCTAATAGATGTCACGCTGGCCCCTGTGTCTCTCAGAGCCTCCACCACCTGTCCATTGATGGTCACCTTCTGCCCGTATTTCTTAGTGTTTTGGGGCAGCAAGGTTTCCTGGGCCATCTCTCGGTCTCCTAAAGAGACAAGGGTCATCACTGCTAACCCTTCCTCCCCACTAGAGATCAAATCCCCTCCCAAAGCTACACTGGCCAATGCCGGTGCTGGAGCACCAGAGGGTGCTGGAGGTTTCTTTGGACATTTGGGGGCAATGTGCCCCACCGCCCCACATGTAAAGCAGGTAGGCGGGGGCCTGTTGTCCTGCTTGCCCTTACGGGGCCAGGACTTCTTAGACTTGGGGGGTTGAGACACCTTCTCCTGGGAACCAGTTTGGGGCCCTTTAGAAGACTCCTTTTGATTACCCGTGTCCCCCCCACTCTTCTGCTGGGGACCCTGTCCACCCTTGGCTGGGGTACTCACCACCCCCTTGTGGACCCTGGTGCTAGTCCACCGGTCCGCCTCTTTAGCAAGCTCACTGGGATCAGTTAACTTACTATCCAAAAGATGCTGGCGCAGCTCTGGGACACACAAACTACTTAAGTGCTCCCTACTAATCAAGTGACACAACCCCACATAATCAGTAACTTTGCTGCCCTTCATCCAACCTTCCAGTGCACGCGTGTACATACTCACACACTCCACCCAAGTACTTGAATCAAGCTTCTTGAAGTTCCTAAACTTCTGGCGGTACTGTTCAGCAGTGAGCCCATACCTGAGGCACAAAGCCTCCTTCATGGCGGAGTAGGACAAAGCATCCTTTGCTTCTAAGGGTGCCAAAACATCCCTCCCAGAGGCCTCAAAATGCTTCCACAATCCTGCTCCCCAATTCTTCTCAGGCACCTCATTCATCTTTAAGGCAAGTTCATACGCTCTGAACCACGCATAAATATCCTCACCCCTCTGATAATTCTGTACCAGATCCTTTGGTATGTATACCTTACCCGCCTGTACTGGTTGTGCGCTGCCACCATTAGAACTGGACCCCCTCTCTTTATATTTGAAATCCAATTCCTTCATGCTCCTCTCATGAGCCAATTGGAGCTTCTTTTCCTCCAAAGCGAGAGCATGCCTCCTCTCCTGTGCCTCTCTCTCAATTTCCAGGCGCAGTTTCTTCTCATCGGCGTCCGCTCTGAGTTTCAAAAGCTCAATCTCATGGGCCCTAGTTCTCTGATTCTCCTCCACTTCCTCTGGAGAAATATTCCTACTGGAGTGGGTGCTGCCGGCCCTAGACGCTGGCTTCGCCACTGGCAATTCACTGGGCCAAAACCCAATCTCCTGTGCGCCACCCTCTTCACTAGGAGCTTCTGGGACACCATGTTTGGCCTCCCACCAGGCCCTCAGAGCTGTCCGTAGCTCTTCCTTATTTGCGCCGCCCCTCACTGGGCATTCAAGCTGTTTGCAGACTTTTCTCAGTTGCTCCTTGTTATAGGTTAACAACTTCTGGATTTCAAATTCCACCTCCACGTCTCCATTCACGCTTGGCGCTTTCCGAGACATGATGCTTCCTACCCTTTTTCAACTAAAAAGGTTTCACCAAAAAGAAAAAGTCTTGCGCAACCTGTTCTGCTAAACTAGACTAGTGATGTACAAGAAATTACTGCCGGTCAAGTGCAATTATTAGTTCAAAATCCCACCGCTGCCACCAATGTTAGAACCGGGAGTCTCTGGTTGGCAAAGGTAAGTACCTTGGCCCAAGTAGGGACCCCTAGCTCCGGTCAGGGCAACGGAATAACCCTCTGAGATAACCCCTGCTCACCCTCTAGGTAGCATGGCGCGAGCAGTCTAGGCTAAACTCGGAGACAATGTGGATAACATTTGCACTTAACACAACAATAATCCCCAATCCACCACAAACTGAGACCACACAGGTAAGTATATTTTTATAAAAATATATAACTTTATCTAGTTTCAGCAAGGTAAATCAAGCAGTTGCACGATAATCACTTCATTATTAAAATGAGGCACTTAATCTTAATGGGGGTACGTAGTTTCAGGAAGTTGTCATATAAAAACAAATGTCTCAAGTCTCTTCAGATCAGTATTAAACCTAATGCCCCGATTTATAATGGCTACGCTCTAAAAACGAGCAGTCCAAACAATGCCAACGTTTAGAAGATATGCCAAAGTTATTGGGTTGACAATGCTCTCCAAATGAGCAAAGAAACAATGCCAGCGTTATTAAATTATGCCCCAATGGTCCCCTGGCTTCAGGGACCACAAGCGCTCCTAGCGCGTCTCACCCGGTATCCTGAGGGAGGGGGAACTTCTTTCCCCGTGCTCGCGGTGACGCGGGTCCCCCAGGGGCACCTCGCGGGGGACGGCTCAGTGTGGCTCCCGCCCGGCCGGTCTCCGGACGCTCTCCGCCCGCTCTCGATCCTTCAAAGAGCAGCGGGGAGCAGAGACGGCAGGCCAGGGGCTGGAGCACATACGGAGATCCCTCGGCGAGGTCAGGTCACTTCTTCCTGGGCCCGGCGGTGATCGCGCTCATTCCTCGGCTTCTTCAGCTGCCTCAGCGACGGCAGCCAATCCCCTCGCGGCTCCTCAGGCGAGCCTCCACAGCACCCGGGAGTCAGCCAATGGCAGTGCGGCTCCCGGGACAGGCAACGATGACGCTCCGCTCCCTAGGCCAATCACGGCCCAGCACTGCTGATGACGCTGCGCCGCACGGGCCAATCCCGTCGCGGCGTTGGTGAGGGGGCTCGGCTCCCTCCACCAATGGGAGCACGGCGGCTTCGTTCTTCGCCGGTTCAGCGCCGATCAGGATGGCGCTTCCCTCTGAGGTTCTCTGGCCCCGGGCAGCGGCGGTGATACGGCCAGCAATTGTTTTTCAGCGCCCCTTGCGCTGTAGAGGCTCACAGGTCTCCGGTCTGCCCCACACACGTGTCGATGAACACGTCGACTTTGGCCCTGCAGCAGGCTGGGTCAGCGCGGCGCTCTCAAGCAGTAGAGAGCAGCCAATGCGCTAAACAGGCAAACCACGCAGTTGCACGATCTCCTCGCCACACAGCAGCTTCAGGGGGGGGGCACAGCAGATTCTTGTAGCCTTGGGCAACCTTTATGTTCCTGGGTTGCAGACAGGGAGCCAGCTCTTCTCAGGCCCTTGGAGATTCAAGCTGTAGGCACAGCACACAGCAAAGTCTCAGCAGTTTCAAGCAGGCAGGGACACAGCCCACAGCAAAGTCCCTTTCCCCTCCTCAGCTTCCAGTGATACAGCAGAACAGGTCAGCCCTTAGAGCACACAGCAAGGCAATCTTCCTTTAGTTCTCTCGCCGTCCTCCTTCCAGCAGAGGGTCCGTCTTGATTGTAGAGTTTCAGAATCTAATCTTCTGTAGTAAGGGGTCCTTCCCTTATACCCCTGAACGCCTTTGAAGTCCTTTGTGCAAGGGGATCCTTGGCTCTGGAATGTTTCTGGTGTTCTTCTTCCTGACAGCTTCAGGGCCAGAGGTGACAGTGGGTCGGCAGGGGAGTTAGCCAGCACGGTGGTCAGGCAGGCACAGCCCAGCACTATCAGGCTCTTCTCTCTCCCCTTCCCCGGGCAACAGATGTCGCCTTTCACCCCTGGGCTGACTCCAACCCCCTCCGGGGCCCTGCAGCTCCTGTCACGCAGGCATTCCACACACAGGCCCAGGCACACAGAAAGGTTTATACAAAAGAACAGCCACTTCTAAAAATGCTATTCTCAACCCCAGGATCCAAAAACAACCTTCACCAAAAGATGTGTCATTTAATTCTGAGTTCAGGGATATCTTTCATGGATGTTCCATCTTGTTCCTATAGGGAGATAGGCTGGGATCCAATGGGACCAGCCTCCCCAGGCTACCCTAGGGAGCCCTACAGCCCTACAGCAGTGAGCACACAAAGTGGCTGCTGCTCTCTACCAGAGCATGTTACCTGCACTAGTACACGCTCTACCCTATCCATTCACTGCACCCTACCCAGGGGGGTACCTGGAGCCTTCCATAGGGGTGGCTGAGGTGCACAGACAGGGGAGGGTTAAGCCTAGCCAGTGGGGACACTGGCCAGGCTGACATGGCAGTCACTGACTGCACACAGGCCCTGCGCTGGCGGGCCTGAGTCACCTTTTAAAAGCTACTCATGTGGGTGGCGCAATCTGCGCTGCAGGCCCACTAGTAGCATTTGTCATCACCAGCCCTGGCACACACAGTGCCCTCTACTAGGGACTTCGTGGTGATACAAATATGCCAATTAGGTATACTCAATCAATATGACAATTTACAGAGGGAGCACTTACCCTCTGACACTGATCAGCAGTGGCAGAGGGTCCAAAGCATCTAAACCAGCAAAAACGAAATCCAGCACAGCATCAAAAATACATGAGTCAGAGGCAAAAAGATGGGGGAAAACCATGCCAAGGATGTCAGGTCTAACAGGCAGGAATGTGCTATTTCTATGAGATACTGGGCAGTCCTGTCCTCTTTCATTTCCCTGGAGCACAGATGGATGCCTTGCGCCAATACAGACACCTTGCAGCATGGTGCAAGTGTGCCTGAGTTGAAATCAGATTGTTTTTGTGCAGGAAAGGACACCTTCTGTCACAAAAACAACCCTTACGCCACCCCTCGGGAGGCGCAGGGTTTTGACGCATTACCAGATTTACGCTATGTTGTAAGTCTGGGAATGGGTCAAAAACCATGGGCGCTGAGTGGGAACACCCACCACAAAGCCCATGGCGCGCCTCCCAGGGCAGTGTGAGGCAATGCAGCAACTTGCCCTGCCTTACCTTACACCATATCTACGAGGCCATGAAAAACCACACAGTGTGGCATTCCGTGGCCTTGTAGATATAGGTCTGCACCGTGTGTCACTGGAACGTCACAAAAAGTGATGCACCTGCGGCGCACTGGGCTTGTAAATAATCCCCTTAGAGTGTTCACAGAGGTTAGGTTAGGGATGTGTGCATACCGAACACAACAGACTTAGGAGAAATGGCCTTGAGAGGGAGTGCACCTGGGTGGAGGGAGTGATCCCAGATATACTATCTGCAGGGATCCAGTGACATCAAATTAAAACAACGCCAAGATGTGGGTTGCGTGGTGGTCATACACTACATTCCTAAATACGAGGTGAAAAATGTCATGTACATTCCAGCAAGGAGGTGGCAGGAGTCGGGTAGGTTAGTGCTCTGTGCATTCATGGTCTCACTTCAGAAGATGTGAGCAGGAGAAAAGTTGTGGAAGAGTTGACGTCTCTGGAAATAATGCAAAATGTGAAGGAAAAGGAGTGAAAGAAATGGTAGGGATGACCACACTGAATTAAGATAAATGCTGAAAAATGGGAATCAGGCTTAGTGGAGGGGAGTGGGCAAGTACATTGGGTCTGTGCAAGACATTGTGTTATTTGGTTGACTGGGTGTGACCCCTGTCCAGCAGCAACCGCAAGCCTTATCAGGGTGAGGTACAAATAACCCTAAATTAATATGTGCTCTCTGGTAGCTTGGCACAGTGCAGTCAGGCTTAATTTAGAGGCAATGTGTAAAGTATTAGTGCAACACTTCAACCAGAAATAAAGTGAAAACATCACACAAAAAGGATCCCACACCAAATAAGAAAAATGGGGCTTTCTTTAATAAATAAAACAAGATCAAAATGACAAAGATCCAGTTATTAGATCTAGAGATATGTAGTTTTAAAGATTTCATTGAAGATAGCTAGTTTGAGGAGCGTTGCAAAGATCCACATTAAAGATGCATCCCCCACCCAAAGCCAAGCTTCGGTTTCGAGATGCGGTGAGGCTGTGATTCGAGGGTCTGCATCGTCATTGAGGATCCCATTGATGGGGCTTGCGGTGCAAAGTCGGGCATCGAGGATGCAGCGGGCAGTCGAGGCTATGCGTTGGTTTCATAGAGTCTTAAAGCTGTGATGTGTAATCCGGTGTTCTCATTGAGGCTGACATCGATCAGGGAAGTGAGGGTCTGCGCTGAGGGTGTGTCGTGCAGTGGTGATTCCAATGGACTGCAGCAGCAATACAGGTCTTTGCGATGGGTCCAATCCAGGCAGCAGCGAAGGTGTGTCTGTTATGCTCAGGTTTACACCGTGCAGCAGAGAAGATGCGTTGGTTCTGCTAGATTCACAGAAGATGGCAAAGTCCCTTCAATCAATCAATCATTCATAAAGCGCACTACATACCCACGAGGGTCTCAAGGTGCTGGGGGGGGGGGTGCTACTGATTGAACAGCCAGGTCTTGAGTATCCTCCTGAAGGTCAGCAGGTCTTGGGTCTGTCGTAGGCTCAGTGGGAGGGTGTTCCATGTCTTGGCGGCGAGGTGGAGAAGGATCTCCCTCCGGTGGTTGTTCTTCGGATGCACGGGACGGTGGCGAGTGAGAGGTCGGCGGAGCGTAGCTGGCGGTTTGGGATGTAGAAGGGGAGCCTTCTGCTGAGGTAGGCTGGGCCAGTCTGTGGAGTGCCTTGTGTGCGTGGGTGAGGAGCTTGAAGGATATCCTCTTGTTGACGGGGAGCCAGTGTAGGTGTCTCAGGTGGGGGGGTGATGTGGCGGTGGTGTGGTACGTCGAGGATTAGTCATGCCAAGGCGTTTTGGATGCGTTATAGTCGTTTGATGAGCTTGGTCGGGGCTCCTGCGTAGAGGGCGTTTCTGTAGTCGAGTCAGATGCTGACGAGGGCCTGGGTGACTGTCTTTCTTGTATCTGTTGGGATCACGATGTTGAAGAGCTCCTTGCTATTGTGTGCGTTTTTGTCGTGGCGGTCTTTGAAGGAGGTCCTCTTGGCCGCCCTGATGAGGTGGTGGTGGTTGCGGATGGCGTCCTTGTGTGCTGTGTGGCTGAACGGAGTTTGTTCACTGTGCCATTTCTTCTCTAGTTTCCGGCAGGCTTGCTTGGAGGCTAGGAGTTCTGGGGTGAACCAGCTGGCCCTCTTGCTGGTGTCTCTGTGGGGGGGTTTCTTCAGCGGCGCAAGGGTGTTGGCGCAGTCCTCTTGGCCGCCCTGATGAGGTGGTGGTGGTTGCGGATGGCGTCCTTGTGTGCTGCGTGGCTGTACGGAGTTTGTTCACAGTGCCATTTCTTCTCTCGTTTCCGGCAGGCTTGCTTGGAGGCTTAGATGCTACGAGTTCTGGGGTGAACCAGCTGGCCCTCTTGCTGGTGTCTCTGTGGGGGGGGTTCTTTAGTGGGGCGAGGGTGTTGGCGCAGTCCTCGATCCAGCGTCTGAGGCTGTGGGCAGCGTCATCGGTGTTGGAGGGTTCGGTGGGTGGGCTGAGAGCGAGGTTTGCTTGTAGTTGGTCTTCGGTGATTTTGCTCCAGCAGCGGCGGGGCATCTGTTGGGTGTGTGGTGGGTTTCTGGAAGGCAAAGTGGATGCAGCGGTGGTCGGTCCAGAGGAGTTCGGTGGTGTGGCTGATGGAGACGTACGGGCTTGAAGAGAAGACTGGGTCGAGCATGTGGCCGGCGGAGTGGGTGGGCGTTGTGACAAGTTGCTTCAGTCCGAGGTTGACGAGGTTATCAATCAGGGTTGTTGAGTTGTTGTTGTTGTTCTCAAGGTGAAAGTTCAGGTCTCCGAGGAGGATGTAGTCGGTGGAGGTCAGGACGTGCGTGCTGATCAAGTCAGCGATGGAGTCGCTGAACTGGGGGCGGGGGCGGTAGACAAGGGTGTCTCTGAGGGTGGAATTAGGGTCTGTGTGGATCTGGAAATGCATGTGTTCGGCGGTGCTGAGCGCGTCGTCGGTGCTAGTCGAGACCCTCATGCTGTTCTTGTGGATGATGGCGATTCCTCCTCCGACTCCGTTGGTGCGGTCTATGCGGGTGATCTTGTAGCCATCTGGGATGGCTATGGCGATGTCGGGTGCGGAGGAGTCGTTAAACAAGGTCTCTCTCAGGAAGGCGACGTCCCGGGATGTTGTGTCGAGCAGGTCCCAGAGCTCGATGGCATGCTTGCGTGCGGAGCGGGTGTTCAGTAGTATGCATCGGTGGTGGTTGGGGTCTTTCTTGATGGGTGGTTCGTCAGCTCTGAGGCTGGTGTAGCTGCAGTTCCGGCAGGTGAAGGGGCAGTTTGTGCGTTTCGGGCGGCCTTTCAGCAGGTGTGGCTCCGTCCGGAGTTGAGAGCATGCAGAGTGCTGGCGTTGTAGTGGCGGTGGTTGTCGTGGCGGGTGCGGAGGCCAGGGGTTCTGGCGCTGGGCGCGGTCCAGGCGCGGACAGGCGCAGACGGGCTCACCTTATGCGCGCCTTCTGCGCGCCAGCAGCGCGACTGCGCAGCAGCTGGCATATATGGGGAGGTGGGAGGGAGGAGCAGCTGGGAGGTGGGAGGCAGGGCCAGCGAATGGGCAGTGGGCAGGGGGGCGGGGCCGCAGGGGACACAGCGGCGAGGGCGGTGAGGGACAACGGGGCACAAAAATCGATGGTAAAACGAGTGGCACAGAAGGCAAAAGGGCACAAAAAACGAGTGGAACGGGGCAGAAGGGCACAAAAAACGAGGGAACAACCAGTGGAACAGAGGGCAGAAAGACACAAAAACTAGGGAAAAACGAGTGGAACAGAGGGCAGAAAGGCACAAAACACGAGGGAAAAATGAGTGGAACAGAGGGCAGAAAGGCACAAAAAAACTAAGGAAGCACGAGTGGAACAGAGGGCAGAAAGGCACAAAAAAACGAGGGAAGAACGAGTGGAACAGACGGTAGAAAGGCACACTTCCGAGAGTCGGGGACCAGCGTGACGCCACTTGACAGGGTAGACTCACAGATGGCACTGTCCAGGTGCAGGTGCAAGGTTATTGGAAACCTGCTGTACCCCTGAAGCTTTAGGTCAGGAGCCCAGCAAACTAGCCCGTGGAGTCACAATCTGAACTGCTCCTTGGAATTCTTTGTGACCTGGGATCATGGGGTGAGGTGCTAGCCAAGGAGTCTAGTCAATGGCGCGTGGAGTACCCGCTGGCCAGCAGGCCTGGCGAGGAGGAGACAATGTAAAATAACAAGATCCCAATGGATAAGTTACTTATCAAAGATCCACATCAATTTGATGAAACTCAAAATGTCATTCATTCCATTCGCTCACCTCAAATATACTGCAAAACTATTCCTATATGTACCTCAAAGACCAATGAATTCAGTTATTATGTGATTTATTTGGTTACAAGTTCTATAAAAAGCCTATTGACAATAATTTTGGAGCCAGCCAGCACCAAGCTATTCTGAAAAATACGAAGGGAGAAAACAGACGGTACCTCGAGAGAAGGAGGCCCATCGCGCTCGCACTTTGAGGTGAAATTGCGTAAATAACAACACGTGGAAAGAAGAAAATATTAGTGGAGCCAATATTTATCAACGGTGCATAGAGCTTCCCCTACAACAAGGTATCTGAATATCACTTCAGGCCTATTGTCAGATTGAATTGGGCAATAGTAGTCGTGGTGTCAACATAACAGCTAACCTTGTAAATAGAAGGTGCATAGTTATTCACAACTGTATCCTGTTAAACAAGAGTGATCTTTTTGGTCTTGATAAAGATGGAATAAATCTGAGAACCCATTGAAACGCGTCAACGCACACTAACTAATACACAACCCCCTTGCCTCGCACTACTTGAACGGCACAAAATACACAAAAGTAATGTATTTATCATATAGCGAAATAGGGGATGTGTAGCTTTCTAAGACCAAGTTGTTATGTTGTTCCTTTAAGATCTATTTGAATTATCACTTTAGATTCCATTGTATCTTAGATCCCTTCCTAGCAACAGGAGCAGTTGCTGAGGAAGAAGACCTGTGTAGGATGTTACCTACCTTGCTCCTGTGTTTCTATAAATAAACTACACTTTTTCTACAAATTCCTGTGTAGTCAACTTTACATTTTTGGCGACTTGGCTTCAAGAAACACTAGGAAAATCCAGAACCCGTTTTACATATTGGCGAAAGATTTCAGCGTTTTTCTGACTTTATTTCTTCAAAAGAAACTTCTAAGAAAGTCTTTTCTACCAACGCTACTCAAATACGGAATGCGTCTCAAGTTCTGAAGCATTTCCTACTTCTTCGCTAAAGAATATCCTTTCCGATACTTCAGAGACCATCATTCATGAGTAATAACTTTCCTTTAATTTGCGCATTGAACTTGCGGTTAAAATCACCCCGCATGCGCTTTCACCAAGTTATTTTCACGACTTTCAACTTATTCAAGCAGTTAAATACGCTTTAACCTTACTTGCATTTTTCAAAAGCGCAACCGCTGGCACGCTTCGGTTCTCGCGCTCCATCCCTCGCTCACCCGCTCGCTCCATGGTTTTGCTTCTATGATGTCACTTCGCCTCCATGCATAAACGCGGCACCTCACGCTAGACGCACAATATGCGTTGACGTCCACATCCAGCAACCATGTTTACCATCTCCATGACAACTCTTACGAGTACGAGGAGCGGATTTTGATTCAGTTTTCAACGCTCATATTTACTAGTGCTAAAAAACTAATATCTGTTTAATTCATTCACACCCTTTTTCATTTTATTTCCTACTCGTAATCCTTAAGAAGAAGACTACTCTTGAACTGCAAGTAAGCTTTATTTTTTTTTTGTTGTTTGTTGTATTTATCTTCAAAATGACTTCACAAAATTTTACTATCCAGTCTCCTCAACCTTTTTGGCCTTCTGGTTTGGAACCATGCATGAAATGGCTTCAGTGGAAAGCTTATTTCATGAATTTTATCGACACCATTGATGAGGATGGTAAAATGAAACCTGAAAGAAAAAAGAAATTATTCTTATACTCATTAGGCGCTGGTGGTCTCAAAATTTATGAAGAATTGCCTAAGAGTAGTGGAGGTGGTGATGCAAACGTTTTTGATAATATTCTAAAAGACTTTGATAGTCATTTCTCGCCAAAGGTTTGTATTGGCATTACTCGCTACAAGTTCTTTCACAGGAAACAACAACCTGGAGAAAACATTGATGTATATATTGCTGAACTCAAAAAAATAGCCGAGGATTGTAAATTTGACCATTTACAAGAACAATTCATACGCGACCAAGTAGTTATGCATGCTTCTGATCCTTCTATTCAAGATAGACTTTGGATAAATGGTGATTCGGATCTCAAAGACATTTTAGCTATCGTCAGGAAGGCAGAACTTTCAGGTCGTAGTGCAAAAGCAATCAAAAATGAAGAAAAGGCTATTCTTGTACAGAAATCCACTCTTGATCAAACTGTTTCGAAAGTTCAAAGCAAATCCAACTATAAGCAAAGAATTCAAACTAAAAACAAACCTCCTGAGTTTAAAAAAACTGACAATTTAAAATGCTTCCGGTGTGGCAGCAGCTCACATTTGGCTAATTACAAGCTTTGTCCTGCAATCAAAGAAAAATGCTCGAATTGTAGCTTGATTGGGCATTACTCAAGAGCTTGTAATAGACTTAAGAACAAAAAAGTTAATGTTGTGTATGATTCATCTTCTGGTGATGAAGAAGATTTGTCCAACAAAGTCATGCATTGTCGTTTTGAGGATGATTGTGTGAAAAATGTATTGCCTTGTTCAATGAATGATGAATGCATCGCGAGACCTCTCGAAAAGGTTTACATTTTTAATATCAATGACTCAGGTAAAAGGAATGTTCTTAAGAAGCCTATATGTAATATGCTTATTGGTGGGGTTCCTATTGATATTTATGCAGATTCTGGTTCCCCATATACCATTATCAATGAAAGTGTCTGGAATTCGAAGTTTGTACATTACTTAGGAAACAATCTCTATTCACCTGATATTTCTGCCGAAGGGTTTTCGGGCGGAAAAATTGATGTGATTGGTTACAAACCTTTGAAGTTTAGATTCAAAGGTAGAGAATCTTTAGGCAAATTGTATGTAGCAAAACTTGGACCTTCGGTTCTCGGGTGGAAGGATCAGTGGGATTTAGATATTATTTTGAATCCCAACAGTCCAGATCCTGTTTTAGTGGTTAATGAAGGAACAAAGATTGGTGAATCTGTACTTAAAAAATTTCCTAAAGTGTTTAGTGGGAAAATAGGCAATTTTAAAGGATTTTCCCACCATATTGTTTTGAAAGATAATACCAATCCTAAAACTTTCAAAGCCAGAAATATTCCTATTTTAGTTCGAGATGATGTTGAAAAAGAACTGGAAAAACTAGTTAAAGAAGACATTATTGAGCCAATTGAGTCTTCCAATTGGATTTCACCAGTTGTTATCGCAAGACGTGCCAATGGCAAAATCCGTCTTTGTGTCGATCTTCGCCATTTGAATGAAAATATTGTAATAGATAAATTTCCCTTACCTAAAATTTCTGAGATGTTAGCTTCAGTTAATGGAGCTAAAGTTTTTTCCACAATTGATCTATCTGCTGCATACCATCAGATTTCTCTTGACACTGAAAGTAGACAGCTTACTGCGTTTATTACCCCCATGGGGTGTTTCCAATTTAAACATATGCCATTCGGTTTAGCGTCTGCTGCAGCCATCTTCCAGCGCATTATGCATCAGTTATTTGGAAAACACCCTAAGGTTACATTTTTTCAGAACGATATTCTGGTTTACGGTGAGGACAAAGATGAACATAATGCTGTTCTAGAAGAAGTTTTAGGTATTCTTGAAGAAAAAGGTTTGACCATTGAATTCTCCAAATGCAATTTCGCTGTTGAGTCCGTAACTTACCTTGGTCATGTTTTATGTGGTGACGGTGTTTCAACCAAACCTAAATTGGTTGATGCCATAAAAGAGGCTCCTCCTCCCACCTGCAAGGATGATGTAAGGTCATTCTTGGGGATGGTAGAATTTTATTCGAAATTTATCAAAAAAAATTCCAGTAAAGTCTTCAATATTAGACAACTTTTGAAAAGCAAAGTCAAATTTGATTGGTCCCCTTCTTGTGAGAATGAGTTCAACAGTATCAAGTTAGACATTATTAATGCTCCTGTTTTATGCCCTTTTGATTTAGATCTCAAATCTGTGATCACTGTTGATGCCAGCAACAAAGGTTTGGGCGGCGTTCTTTCTCAGATCGATAGTTTAGGTAAAGAACGTGTTGTCGCATTCGCTTCTAGAGCTCTGTCTGTTTCAGAAAGCAAGTTTTCAGTTATAGAAAAGGAAACTTTAGCTGTGGTTTGGGCCCTTGAGCATTTTCGCAGTTTTATTTGGGGAAAGGAATGTGTAGTAAGATCTGACCATAAACCTCTTACCAAACTTCTTACCACCGAAGGTCTTTACAACGCTACAGCTAGAATAGCTAGAATGTCCATGCGTTTACAGGATTTTATTATCAAGGTTGAATATTTTCCTGGGAAAAGCAATGTTATTGCCGATTTTCTTTCCCGCATGACTACTGATTTACAAGAATGTGAGGTGAATGAGTGGGATTCTTTTCACGTTGCTTATATTCTTGACAATAATCCCTTTTGTATTGAAAAAAAGTTATGGAGAGAGCAATATTTGAAAGATAAAACTTTAAATTTGGTTATTTCATTTATTCATGATGGGTGGACGGGAAAGAAAGAAATCTTACCTGATTTAAGACCATACTGGGAAGTTAGAAATGAACTTACTGTATGTGATGATACTATTTTTCGAGGTGACAGAGCCGTTCCTCCTTCAGCTTTGAGAAATAGTATTATCGAACTGTGTCACAAAGACCATTGTGGAATTGTTAAGACCAAACAAAATGTCAAACAATGGTATTGGTGGCCAGGAGTGGATGTCCTTACAGAAAGGATTGTTAGAGAATGTGTTACTTGTTCTAATTCAGACAAGGTACTTAACACTCTTAAACCTGACATGTGTGAACCTTTGATACCGGATGGTCCATGGCATACCGTTGCAATTGACATTATGGGACCAATTGGGGTGGATCACAAATTTATAATTTCTGTGATAGATGTATTTTCAAGATGGCCTAGTATTACCATAGTTGATAAAGTTGATTCTTCATCAGTACTAAATTTTATTGATAAAGTTTTTATTGAGGAGGGTCTTCCCAACCAGATCATTAGTGATAATGGTGTCCAATTTACTTCTAAATTAACTCAGTCATATTTTGATAGAGTTGGTATTGTTCATAAAACTACCTCTCTTTATAACCCCAGTGGTAACGGACTTTGTGAGAGGTTCAATAGAGTTCTGAAAAATGCCATTCAGATTGCTAATCAAAATGGAGAGGATTGGGAGACATCTGTCTTCAAGGCTGTGTGGTCTTACAGAACCAAAATTCATGATGCTTTAAAGATGTCACCATTTGAAATTATGAGGGGTCGAGTTGCAAGGACCAAGTGTAATCCCAATTGGCTGCACAAGAAATCTTGTTTAGATATATGCATGAGTAAAGTTAGATCTGATGTTATTGATAAACATCTCGAGTATAAAAAAAAATTTGATAAGAAATGTTGTTCCAGTACTGCAAACGTAAGTGTTGGTATGTGGGTTAAAGTAAAGAAGCCCTGGAAAGTTCGCAAAGGGGAATCCCAATTTCTGAACCCTTGATGATTAAGAAAATCTTACGCAATGCAGTTCTTTTAAGTGACGGAAAGGTGTGGAACCTTAAAAGAATTGCTATTTACAGAGGCAAAAAGAATGTGATAAAGGACTCTTTTAAATTACCTGAAAACTTGCCTGCTCCTCAATCTATTCATTGCGAGGATCATGGTGGTTTCAGTATATCTGAAGATCTTCCCATCACCAATACCAATTCCGACATTTCGGATGGTGGTAATAATACTGATGTTGTGGATTTTTCTCCCAGTGTTTCCAATATGTGTACCTCACTTGATGCTTTTCCATCTAAGCAAGGTTCTGATCTTACACCTGTCAATGATGAAACCTATTGTAACAGTGATGTGTCCATGAACCGGAAACGCATTTGCTCTAAACCAAACTGGTTAGAAGATTTTGTGTGTCAATAATTTTGTTTTCTTTATTTTCTTTTTCTTTCCTTTTTAATTGTTATAAAGGGGAAGATGTGTTATGTTGTTCCTTTAAGATCTATTAGAATTATCACTTTAGATTCCATTGTATCTTAGATCCCTTCCTAGCAACAGGAGCAGTTGCTGAGGAAGAAGACCTGTGTAGGATGTTACCTACCTTGCTCCTGTGTTTCTATAAATAAACTACACTGTTTCTACAAATTCCTGTGTAGTCAACTTTACACAAGTGCATAGGTCTGGTGCAATACTCTCTTCATGTATGTTTTACTTATGTTTTTGTATTCATTTGTGATTATTAATACCTTGCACTGTTTTTATCAATTTGTACAGCTGTACTTCAGCTTTTAATGTGAGATTTTAAATGAACTTGTAACCAAATAAATCACATAATAACTGAATTCATTGGTCTTTGAGGTACATATAGGAATAGGTTTGCAGTATATCGAATTGATGTGGAACTTTGATAAGTAACTTATCCATTGGGATCTTGTTATTTTACACTGTTAAAGTGCCCCAGTCCCACTGGGTGTTCGAAGGGGCCCCTCTCTTTCTTTTTCACGAGGAGAAGACAATACAGAACCACATGGAGCCACGGATCACAGGCTCCCAGCAGCCACGCTAGCTGCATCCTGGGAGATGGGTGTCCATTGTAAGGGGTACATCCTGCAGGCTGCTGGAGTGGCTCCTGACTTTGAAGGAGAAGTGAGTGCAGGAACTCAGTGCCCTACAGAGGAGCTTTCAATCCACCTCTGGGCCACCATCACAGTACTCTGGTGAAGGCTGCAGTGGCCGTGTCATGACCCATCTGCCCTGGTTCCAGCAATGGCCAGGATATATAGTCAATGAATCCCCCTGCATCCTTCCCTCTGGACTGTATCCTGGACTATATCACTCCATAGATATCCTATAGCCCAGACTATGGTCAAATATAACAATTATAGACAAATGAATTACAAAAACAGCACCTCCATGAATGGACCACACACACACAGAAATACAGCCATGAGCACACACAAGTAGAAACACTCCTCTCGCCCACAAATACACAAGTAAACTCAGATCCAGAAGTTCACAGGTGGACACACACAGACACTCAGAACCACACACACGGGGACAAGCTCTAGTCGAACACATCTCTTGTCCCACAGACACACTCATTCACCCACACCTAGACACAAGGGGCCTGATTCATTAAAGTAATCTGAGACAAAATCCTAACTTTACGACTTTCGGTATTCACAAAGGGCATTTAGGAGTAGAACAGTTAGGATTTTGTCTCAGTTAAACTTAAGTTTTACAAAAGTTAAACTTAAGACCAAAACTTGAGTATAACTGAGACAAAATCCTAACTTTACTATTCTAAATGCCCTTTGTGAATATTGAAAGTCGTAAAGTTAGGATTTTGTCTCAGATTTCTTTAGTGAATCGGGCCCACAGAGTCTAACAGAGACACACACATTCACCCACACTCATGGACACCCAGAGACCAGCACAGGCGCACACATTCACCCACACTCTTGTACATACAGGTACCAGCACAGGCGCACACATCCACCCACACTCATGGACACCCAGAGACCAGCACAGGTGCACACATTCTCCCACACTCATGGACACACATTCACCCACACTCATGGACACCCAGAGACCAGCACAGGCGCACATGTTCACCCACACTCATGGACACCCAGAGACCAGCACAGGTGCACACATTCACCCACACTCATGGACACACATTCACCCACACTCATGGACACCCAGAGACCAGCACAGGCACACACATTCACCCACACTCATGGACACCCAGAGACCAGCACAGGCACACACATTCACCCACACTCTTGTACACACAGGTACCAGCACAGGCGCACACATTCACCCACACTCATGGACACCCAGAGACCAGCACAGGCGCACACATTCACCCACACTCATGGACACTCAGATACCAGCACAGGTGCACACGTTCACCCACACTCATGGACACCCAGAGACCAGCACAGGTGCACACATTCACCCACACTCATGGACACCCAGAGACCAGCACAGGCGAACACATTCACCCACACTCTTGTACACACAGGTACCAGCACAGGCGCACACATTCACCCACACTCATGGACACACAGAGAGCAGCACAGGCACACATTCACCCACACTCATGGACACCCAGAGACCAGCACAGGCGCACACATTCACCCACACTCATGGACACCCAGAGACCAGCACAGGTGCACACATTCACCCACACTCATGAACACCCAGAGACCAGCACAGGCGAACACATTCACCCACACTCTTGTACACACAGGTACCAGCACAGGCGCACACATTCACCCACACTCATGGACACACAGAGACCAGCACAGGTGCACACATTCACCCACACTCATGAACACCCAGAGACCAGCACAGGCGAACACATTCACCCACACTCTTGTACACACAGGTACCAGCACAGACGCACACATTCTCCCACACTCATGGACACCCAGACACAAGCACAGGCGCAAACATTCACCCACACTCATGGACACCCAGAGACCAGCACAGGCGCACACATTCACCCACACTCTTGTACACACAGGTACCAGCACAGGCGCACACATCCACCCACACTCATCGACACCCAGAGACCAGCACAGGTGCACACATTCACCCACACTCATGGACACACATTCACCCACACTCATGGACACCCAGAGACCAGCACAGGCGCACACATTCACCCACACTCATGGACACACATTCACCCACACTCATGGACACCCAGAGACCAGCACAGGCGCACACATTCACCCACACTCATCGACACCCAGAGACCAGCACAGGTGCACACATTCACCCACACTCATGGACACACATTCACCCACACTCATGGACACCCAGAGACCAGCACAGGCGCACACATTCTCCCACACTCATGGACACACATTCACCCACACTCATGGACACCCAGAGACCAGCACAGGCGCACATGTTCACCCACACTCATGGACACCCAGAGACCAGCACAGGTGCACACATTCACCCACACTCATGGACACACATTCACCCACACTCATGGACACCCAGAGACCAGCACAGGCACACACATTCACCCACACTCATGGACACCCAGAGACCAGCACAGGCACACACATTCACCCACACTCTTGTACACACAGGTACCAGCACAGGCGCACACATTCACCCACACTCATGGACACCCAGAGACCAGCACAGGCGCACACATTCACCCACACTCATGGACACTCAGATACCAGCACAGGTGCACACGTTCACCCACACTCATGGACACCCAGAGACCAGCACAGGTGCACACATTCACCCACACTCATGGACACCCAGAGACCAGCACAGGCGAACACATTCACCCACACTCTTGTACACACAGGTACCAGCACAGGCGCACACATTCACCCACACTCATGGACACACAGAGAGCAGCACAGGCACACATTCACCCACACTCATGGACACCCAGAGACCAGCACAGGCGCACACATTCACCCACACTCATGGACACCCAGAGACCAGCACAGGTGCACACATTCACCCACACTCATGAACACCCAGAGACCAGCACAGGCGAACACATTCACCCACACTCTTGTACACACAGGTACCAGCACAGGCGCACACATTCACCCACACTCATGGACACACAGAGACCAGCACAGGTGCACACATTCACCCACACTCATGAACACCCAGAGACCAGCACAGGCGAACACATTCACCCACACTCTTGTACACACAGGTACCAGCACAGACGCACACATTCTCCCACACTCATGGACACCCAGACACAAGCACAGGCGCAAACATTCACCCACACTCATGGACACCCAGAGACCAGCACAGGCGCACACATTCACCCACACTCTTGTACACACAGGTACCAGCACAGGCGCACACATCCACCCACACTCATCGACACCCAGAGACCAGCACAGGTGCACACATTCACCCACACTCATGGACACACATTCACCCACACTCATGGACACCCAGAGACCAGCACAGGCGCACACATTCACCCACACTCATGGACACACATTCACCCACACTCATGGACACCCAGAGACCAGCACAGGCGCACACATTCACCCACACTCATGGACACACATTCACCCACACTCATGGACACCCAGAGACCAGCACAGGCACACACATTCACCCACACTCATGGATACCCAGAGACCAGCACAGGCACACACATTCACCCACACTCTTGTACACACAGGTACCAGCACAGGCGCACACATTCACCCACACTCATGGACACCCAGAGACCAGCACAGGCGCACACATTCACCCACACTCATGGACACTCAGATACCAGCACAGGTGCACACGTTCACCCACACTCATGGACACCCAGAGACCAGCACAGGTGCACACATTCACCCACACTCATGGACACCCAGAGACCAGCACAGGCGAACACATTCACCCACACTCTTGTACACACAGGTACCAGCACAGGCGCACACATTCACCCACACTCATGGACACACAGAGAGCAGCACAGGCACACATTCACCCACACTCATGGACACCCAGAGACCAGCACAGGCGCACACATTCACCCACACTCATGGACACCCAGAGACCAGCACAGGTGCACACATTCACCCACACTCATGAACACCCAGAGACCAGCACAGGCGAACACATTCACCCACACTCTTGTACACACAGGTACCAGCACAGGCGCACACATTCACCCACACTCATGGACACACAGAGACCAGCACAGGTGCACACATTCACCCACACTCATGAACACCCAGAGACCAGCACAGGCGAACACATTCACCCACACTCTTGTACACACAGGTACCAGCACAGGCGCACACATTCACCCACACTCATGGACACCCAGAGACCAGCACAGGTGCACACATTCACCCACACTCATGAACACCCAGAGACCAGCACAGACGCACACATTCTCCCACACTCATGGACACCCAGACACAAGCACAGGCGCAAACATTCACCCACACTCATGGACACCCAGAGACCAGCACAGGCGCACACATTCACCCACACTCTTGTACACACAGGTACCAGCACAGGGGCACACATCCACCCACACTCATCGACACCCAGAGACCAGCACAGGTGCACACATTCACCCACACTCATGGACACACATTCACCCACACTCATGGACACACATTCACCCACACTCATGGACACCCAGAGACCAGCACAGGCGCACACATTCACCCACACTCTTGTACACACAGGTACCAGCACAGGCGCACACATTCACCCACACTCATGGACACACAGAGACCAGCACAGGCGCACACATTCACCCACACTCATGGACACACATAGAGACCAGCACAGGTGCACACATTCACCCACACTCTTGTACACACAGGTACCAGCACAGGCGCACACATTCACCCACACTCATGGACACCCAGAGCAGCACAGGCGCACACATTCATCCACACTCTTGTACACACAGGTACCAGCACAGGCACACACATTCTCCCACACTCATGGACACCCAGAGACCAGCACAGGCGCACACATTCTCCCACACTCATGGACACCCAGACACCAGCACAGGCGCACACATTCACCCACACTCATGGACACCCAGAGACCAGCACAGGCGCACACATTCACCCACACTCTTGTACACACAGGTACCAGCACAGGCGCACACATCCACCCACACTCATCGACACCCAGAGACCAGCACAGGCGCACACATTCACCCACACTCATCGACACCCAGAGACCAGCACAGGCGCACACAGACACACAGAGACAAGCACAGGCGCAGACACCTGCTGTGTCTTTCTTCCTTCACTCTGTCTCAGTGATGCACTTGCCTCTGTCCCATTTTCCTTCTTTTCTTTCTGTGGTGCTTGTGTCCATAATTTTTATTTTTTCATTAATGACATCGTGCATCACCTTTAATTAATGTTATTATCGACGCGCCGCAATTTGTGGTGAAGGATGTGTGCGAGGTGCGTCCATCAGCCTGCAGGAGATGGCGGGGTGGCGTGATGTGAGAGAGTCTTTAGATATCTCAGGAGTGGATACACTGCATGATACACTACATGGGCGAGACCTGGGATGTGGGAGCCATTTGAAGACTTCATAAATGTCTCAGACAGGGATATGCTGCATGGGTGAGACCTGCGCTGGGAGAGAGTCATATAAAGACTTCAGGGGTAAGAAGACCCCACTCCAGGAGGAGGGAGGCTGTGCTGTGAGAGGGAGGGAGATAGAAATACCTCCGATATATAGAAGAGGGAGACCCATAATATTAGAGAGACATTTAAAGGCCCCACGGTATAAAAAGGCTGGGCTTACAATGAGTGACAGAGGGCCGCAGACCGAGTACGAAAGCGAGAAAGAAAGAAAAAGAAAGGAGGTAAGAAACAAGAAAGTAAGGAAAGAAGGAATAAAGAGAACAACAAGAAAGAGAGAAAAAAAGAAAAAAGAATCAAGAAAAAAGAAAAAAGACAAGAGGAAAAAAAGGAAAGAAACAAAGAAAGAAACAAAGAAAAAAAGAATGGGAGGGTAAGAAAGAAAGGAAGAAAGAAAGAAAGAAAGAAAGCAATAAAAATATTGTCACAATTGTAGAAAATTTAAGAGGTCATTAGGATAGTGGGCGGACTTTGTCCGCCCGCCATCCTCCCGTGGAATGGGACCGCTCGCCATAGGTGCGGGGGTCCCGTTGCAGAGATTAGGATGCGCCTGCCACACAGGCGGGCACAAAAGCGGCGGACGGTCTTTCGGTCCGCCGCGGTCCCACCAGCCATTGTAATATGGCGGGGGGTCTTTGCAGCGAGAATGGCGGGCGAATCGGCCTGCCAGGCCGGCGGCAACTACCGCCGGCCCAGCTGGGGGCGATCCGCCCGCCATCCTAATGGGGCCCTTAGTATGATAAAGACTGGTTTTCTTCCTCTGCAAAGTATATTAAAAAAACATTGGTGAAATTGAGTCCAGAACAAACATGTTCTGAAGACTTGTCCACCTATGAATCCACTCTTGTTCTAAGGCCCATGGGGCTCTTTTTAAAGCTCTTAAGAAAATACCAAGGGACAGGGGTCTAGTCGCTTCCCTCCGCAAGGAGTATAAAGTGGCCATTAGCACGCGTAAACGCAAAATCAAAGAGGAGGCGTGGGATACCCTTCAATCTATTGACATACTAAGGGATAGTAGGAAGTTCTGGTCCACAATGAATCAGCCGTTTTTTACCGATAATGATAACTTAGATACGGACTGCGTAATCCCTGATGACGCTTGGCTCCAACATTTTAAGAACATCTATGATGATAAGGAGCATTTGGAGTCATTGTCCCAGAATACTGTTACCACTAGGCTCACTGATCCAGTTATATTTGAAGTAGCCGATGTAGAAAGGGCAATTAGAGATACATTCAAACATAAGGCGCCAGGCCCCGACGGGGTACCTGCGGACCTTTATATTATGTATCCTAATTTCTGGGCAAAAAGTTTGACAAACGTTTTTAACGTGTCATCTTTAGTAGGTTTTCCACCCTCGTGGTCCACCTCGGTCACAGTCCCTATTTTTAAAAAGGGGAATAGAGGGGACCCCGCCTGCTATAGGCCAATCTCCCTGTTAGATTCTGCTGTAAAAATTATGGGCAGAGTGATTTTACAGAAACTGGGAGATTGGCTTTCGGGCAGGGGGGTGCTCTCCAACCTCCAATATGGTTTTAGAGAACACAGAAGTACCATGGACCAATGTCTAAATTTGTACCTCCTTATACGTAAATATACAATAGCAAAGGATGGTCTTTTATACTTGGGTTTTATGGACTTATCATCGGCATTCGATTTGGTCAATCATTCGAAACTGTGGTGAATCCTGCGTGAAATGGGGATAGAGGCCCCTTTGATTAATTTTCTTAGTGACCTTCATCAGGACCTCTCTGCCTCTGTGAGGGTCACGCAGGAAGGCCGGCGCACGGTTCAATTTAGTTCTAGGAGGGGGGGTCAGACAAGGTTGCATACTGGCCCCTCTCCTCTTTACGATCTACATTAATGCCCTTGAAGATTCCCTTGCCAAGGCTACATTAGACACTCCGCGTATAGGGGGATCGGGAATCCCGGTTCTCCTGTACGCGGATGCCGCTGTCTTACTTGCACGTACAGTAACGGGCCTGCAGAGGCTGCTGGATCATTTCGGCAGCTTCATGCAGTCCCTTGACCTTCAATTTAACAGTAAAAAATCTCATGTTACTGTGGCGGGGGCGAGAAGGAAGAATAGTAAGGTTAAAAGTTTCACTTGCATGGGTGCGGAAGTAACGAGGGTCCCGGTTTTTACTTATTTGGGAGTCCTCTTTGACGAGAAGGGCAACTGGGGTCCCCAGTTGAGACAGAAGTGCAATGTTGTTACTAGATCCACATCAGCCCTTTTTAGCTTTTCTAAGAGGTTGGGAGCTAGGCCCGTGGAGGCTATGCTTAAGATATACAAATCCAAGTGCTTAGCGATTGCCTCTGTTGGGGCCGCTATATGGGGATACGCTCCTGTGAGTAAACTACAAGTGGTAGAAAACAGGTTTCTTAGATCCCTGTTGTCGGTTCCCCAGTCATCTCCGACATTCTCCTTACATGCTGAATTAGGCCTGAGCTATATTTCAGATCATTTAAATATGGCCCCGCTGATTTGTTGGGCGAAGACATGGCTTAATGAGGAGATCACTCTTAATCATCGAATCCTAAAAGATTGTTTAGCCCTCGACAAGGTAGATAAGATCCCATGGCTGGCATACGTTAGAGCGGCGTGTGCCAGACTGGGTCGACCTGAATTGTACACAGCCCCGGAGGCAATACAGAAAAAGGATTTAGGATGGATTAAAAAGAGTTTTCTGAATTTGTTGGAGCAGGAAAGGGAGGAGCAGGAGCTTAGAAAACTAGGAGTAAGAAGAATTTACGTACTACAGACTTGTCTATCCATTGAACCCTATTTAAAGATTGTTACTAATCAGTTTCATCGTTTTTTGCTGGTTAGATTTAGGTTCAATTTAATTCACCTTACTCTGGGCGTATTCCCCCAATGGGGGAAACCGGAAGACACTGCACCATGCTCATGCGATAGGTTCTCGACACAGGACACCCTCCATCTTGTAATGTTTTGTGAGAAATTTTCAAAAGCGCGTAAACATTTTTTAAATCCTATTCTTCGCGAAGCTGGTTTCAGGCATGCCCTTTTGCACTTGCAAATGTTGAGTAGTGTGCGTGTCATCTTTAGCGTAGCTAGTTTCCTGGTGGCTGCGGCTCGGGTAAATAATAAAAGACTCATTTTTATGTAATTGTACATTAGGATTTATAAGGGGATTGTGGTCTTTTGAATATAAGAAAGTTATTGATGCACTTTAAACTTAAAGACCCCCGGTGATGCACTTTAAATCGTAAATGCTGTACATCAACTTTTCTTTTTTTTTTTTGGGTATGGGAGGAAGGGTATTTTAAAACAAAGGTAGATTAAATGTTTGATCCTTGTGTTTTAAATAGTGTATATATATATGAATTTTACCTAATCGAATGCTTATTTATTTATTGTTTTTAACTATTTTATGTACAGAGGATGTATGTACTGTTCTTCTTTTGTGATTTTAATTAATCGAAATAAAGATTGTTTGACTGACTGACTGAATCCACATGTATAATATTGAAGCTTTTGATAACTTAACACAGATCAGTTTCAATGGAATGAAATATGCTATACTGTGAGGTTCACTGACACAACATCGAAGTCAAAAATTTGAATGTTAAAAATATAGAGTATAAAATATAGACAACAAAAATATTGACCCTAAACTTAAACAGGTAAGTACAAAAATATTGACTAAGAAATATCAATGTAAAAAAATGAGATGTATAAAATATCGACTTTTATATCAATATAAAATAAAATAATATATATTAAATATTAAATATAATTTTAACAAAATAAAATAAATGTAATCTACATTTTAATTAAATATAACAAATAAACTTCATAAAAAACACACAAACAATTTCTACATAAATATTTACTTTAAAACAAATAATAAACTATTATTTTTAATTTATTTATTTATTTTTTGTCCTCATTACGCAACAGGTTAAAGTTAGGAGATTCTCAGGGTCCTTTCTCTTGGTCAAACCTTTCCCTGATTGTTTGTGGGTCCAGAGCCACCTCCTTCCAGTTTTTCAGAGAATAGGGAGCCCCTTACTTCCATACACTTTTAAGAAGAAGGATTCTTTTTCCAGTGGGGGGTGCGCTAGCCATTATGGCTACTCTTTTCAGCCTTCATCTAATTTGTTGCATTTACGTTATCATTGGACTTATTGATCGATTTAGCAAGCCCGGGCAAGTGTATGCTGAGACTTAATCAATTTAAACCTTGTGGAACTCTTCCCATATCTCCCAGAATTTATATTTCTTAGAAAGTGGATTCCTTTTTCTATCCAAATTATGAACCTTTAAAACTGAACCTAGCCATTCTCTGTGGGTCAGTGGGGTTGGATTTATCCATTGTATACAAACCTCCCTCCTTGCCAACAGGATCAACATAAAAATTAGGTTTTCCTGGGCTTTAGATAGTGATCTTAATGCATCCCCACCCATTAACCCAAAAATAGTAAGATCTGTACTTACAGTTAGATGTCTTCCCGTTACCCCATCTAAAGTGTTACCCACGTCCTTCCAGAAACCGTCGAGAATGGGGCACTGCCAGAACATGTGCATGTCGTCGGCCCTCTGCAGACCACATTTTGGAGAGCTCTTCACTGTGGCCCCGTTCAGTTTAGATAATCTTTTCGGGGTCCAGTAGGCTCTATGGATGGTAAGTAAGTGGTTTCTTTTAAGAGCAGCGGAAGTGACAATCAACCAGCATTTGTTCATAGATACTTGCCATATCTTGTTCGTATCCAGTGTCGGCAGATCTTTCCCCCAGATACTCTCCGGGATCCGGAAGTCCTCTTCCCCCGCTGAAATTAGGGCCCAGTACCAGTAGAATACTTCTTTTTTGAGCGGTTTATTGTCCAGCATTTTTACTTCTAGGGAAATGTTTCCTTTTCTGGTTTCTTTAAGTGACCTTTTCCAGCTCAAAAGTTGGTAATATTTAAATTTCGACAGTGTGGAGTTGGTACAGTCTGATAATATTTCCCAATCAAGAAGCTCATTCTGAAACAAGAGTTGCCCCCATTCCCGTATTCCTGCTGATTTTAGGGGTGCCACTAAACTTTCCTTAAGGCAGTCCGGTGTGGAAGGGGAGCCCCAGATCGGAGCCTTGTCGCTGTAAAGAGGAATATCCAGCGTAGATCTAACACAGTACCAAAACCTAGCGGCTGACTTCAAGGTCTTTAGTTTGATTTTTTTTTTATTTCCGGTGGCCGAACTTATATAAAAAGTGGCTAGTGTTGTTCGTCATTTTCTGTAGAAATACTGGGTCATTTTTGTAAGGGCCCAGCAACGTCCTGCTGGTTTTGAATTGGAAGGCCCTACAATATTCTAGGAGATCTGGGCTCGCTAGGCCTCCCTGCTCCTTTCTTCTCCTTAATTTATGCCAGGCCATTCTTGGTTTTTTTGAGGACCATATAAAACTAGAAAGGTCTCCCTGAATTTTTTAATAGTTTCTCTTTTTACCTCCAACGGAATGGAGCAAAAGATGAAGGTAAATTTCGGCAGTATTGACATTTTTATGATATTTGATTTGCCCAAGAATGTTAATGGTAACCCACTCCAAACTTTCAGCAGCCTTTTTACCTCAACCTCTATTCTATGTATGTTGATTTAAGTTAGTTTTTCGATGTCTTTTACGAGGTCAATATCCAAGTATCTTATTTTTTCTTTACAGTAGGGGGTTATGAATTCCTCGTTCCAACTCATGGTTTCGGTTTTAGCTTGATTCATCTGGTAGCCTGGTAATTTCCCAAAACTAATCAGAGTCTCCTCTGTTGCCTTAAGGGCTTCTTTTAGGTCAGAGGTAAAGATCATGAGATCATCCGCGTAAAGAGCGACTTTTTTATCCCACCCTTGATATTGAAATAGGCAAATTAAGGGTTAGTTCCTAAGGCATTCTGCTACTGGCTCAATATAGAAATTAAAAAGCAAGGGGGAAAGGGGGCAATGAATGTTAAAAATATAGAGTATAAAATATAGACAACAAAAATATTGACTCCTAAACTTACACAGGTAAGTACACAAATATTGCCTAAGAAATATCAATGTAAAAAATTGAGATGTATAAAATATTGACTTTTATATCAGTATAAAATAAAATAATATATATTAAATATTAAATATAATGTTAACTAAATAAAATAAATGTAATCTACATTTTAATGAAATATAACAAATAAACTTCATAAAAAACACACAAACAATAATATCTACATAAATATTTAATTTAAAACAAATAATAAACTAATATTTTTAATTTATGTTAAAAGTTTAAAATAATATAAAAAATAAAAATATATAATGATTTAAAATTAAAAAACAAAAATAAAAAATCAATAATGAATAAAAATATTAATCTATTAAAAAATGTAACTTTAATTTCACAATACAATTAGTGCAACAGGAGCGAAAGTGTTGGATAGCAAAGGGGTAAAAATTAGTATTCCAACTCCAATGAATGCAACAGTAGGGAAAGTGTTAGAAGGCGGAGGGGTAAAAATTACTATTCCCACTCCAGTAAGTACAACAGTAGGGAAAGTGCAGGATAGCGGAGGGGCAAAAATTACTATTCCCACTTCAAAGAGTGCAACAGTAGAGAAAGTGTTTTATAGCAGAGGGGTAAAATTTACTTTTCCCACTCCACTGAATGCAACAGTAGGATAAGTGTTGGATAGTAGAGGGGTAAAAGTTTTTATTCCTACTACGGTGAGTGCAACATGAGGGAAAGTGTGGGATAGCAAAGGGGTTACAATTACTATTCCCACTCCAGTGAGTGCAGAGTAGAGAAAGTGTTGGATAGCGGAGGGATAAAAATTACTATTCTCACTCCAATGAATGCAACAGTAGGGAAAGTGTTAGATGGCGGAGGGGTAAAAATTACTATTCCCACTCCAGTAAGTACAACAGTAGGGAAAGTGCTGGATAGCGGAGAGGTAAAAATTACTCTTCCCAATTCAGTGAGTGCAACATTAGGGAAAGCATTGGATAGGGGAGAGACAAAAATTGCTATTCACATTCAAACAGTTATAAAAAATGTATACATACATTTTTTTAAATCATAAAAATATATAAACCATATTTTGAAAATGCAAAAGCAAATATATTAAGTATATTAAAAGAAAACATTATAATATTAATTACATATAACAAAAACCTACAAATATTATATAAAAAATGAATCAATTAAAAATATATTTTTTTAAACTAGGAAATATTTACAAACAAAAAGTTTTTTTATTACATACATGTATTTTATTTCCTACCCTATAACACCACATCAAAAACAAAACACTTCAACATTTTAAATTCAATGTACTTCCATACTTAACATAATTAATAATCAATTAAAACAATATTATTAATGAAAAACGAATAAACATTAATTGACTACACACACTTTAACACTATAATATCCACAACACACACCTAAATGAAACTATAAAATAAGAAAACACAATTAAAACATATTTTTAAATGAAAAACTATTACTATTAACAACTAAAAATAAAGTAATTGAAATGTATTTAATATCCACCGTTTATCCCTTTAAAAGTAAAAACACACACAAAAAACAATTACCTAAAATAAATATCATAATGCACATTAATTAACAACTATATATTAATTAATTAAACACAAATTACTTCCCACCTTTTACTCCTATAAACATCACAACACACACCTACAATTAATTTACACAATTACAATAATAAAATTTTAATTAATTTAATTAATATCAATTAACAAAAAAAACTACTTAACACCTTTTACTCCTATAAACCCCAAAACACTCCTAACATTAATTACACAAATACCATAATTAATTATCAATTAATTAATTAAAATTAATCAACAGTCAATTATTCATTCATAAATTAAAAATAAATTACTTCCCACCATTGACAAGCATGAACACCATAACACACACCTAAAATATTACACAATTAGCATAATTAATTACCACTTAATTAATACAAATTTATTAACAATCAATTATTAATTAATTAATAATAAATTACTTTACACACTTAAAACTATAAAATCTGAATTAAACAAATATTAATAAGTAATCAATTAATTTAATATAATTAGAATTACTTCCCACCCTATTCCTTATAAACCCAGAACCCGCTACAGAACTAACAACGCAAAATTCAAATAAAAAATAATAACTACTAACAACTTAACACATATATTAAAAATACATTTAAAAAATCCTATACACAAAAGCATACATCACATACATATAAAATATATACTAAAATAGATAACATTAATTTAAAAAACTACAGGGCATATTATCAAGGACCGGTGTTAAAATTATCGCCGTTTTATCAGCAGGAAACTGCCAATAAAACTGCGATAATGGGCTTGATAATACGCCCTTGCTAATTCCCATAGAAGCCCATGTTCACACCAGAACATGGGCTTCTATGGGAATTCACACGGGCGTATTATCAAGCCCATTATTGCCGTTTTATCTGCAGTTTCCTGCCGATAAAATAGCGATAATTTTAACACCGGTCCTTGATAATTTGCCCCTATATTTTTAACAACTATACTTTTGCAAACGATATTGAACACTTCGATATTTCCAAAAATTGATATTACTTACCTTAAGTCGATATTCCTGACCAGAATATTGTTGCTGTCGATAGTTCTGAACCACGATACTTATCCCTTGATATTTGTGCAACCCGATATTTTGTACTCGATATTCTGTCTGCACACCGTACTGTGACATACCAACAGTCGAAGAGTAAACAAAGGACATTTCTGAAGGAATTTACAGCCGCATTTGTAGGAGACAGGAACTCATAAAGCTGGAATGAGGCCTGGGCTCACATCTGGTAGAGTCCTGCTGTTACAGCAAACTTTAAACTCAAAATAATAAATAAAATAAAAAATCCGCACAGAATCGAACTAGCATGTGTGCAGATGTGCAGGTGTGCAGGTGTGCTCCTTGTGAAAGTGCAAAATGCAGTCACTCAAAGTAAAGTTCACCAGTGGCTGAAGGAGTCCGTCCCATTGCCCCACGCTGTATCTGTTGTGGGCGGAACCAAAATGTGAATGACACAACAGCCGACCAATGAATGAAGAAATCCGTCTGAAAGCCCCTTTAATTAAGTATATTGTACATGTATATTTTTTCACATCAAAAGGTCTTGACTAACACAAGATCTAAAAAGGTAATAGTTTGATTCTCCTTAGGTTCAATTGAATGAATGTGACAGTGAAGATTGTTGCTACAATCCAGTGACACCTTGGGGCATATTATCAAGAGAATTATTGCCCCTTTAATGTCGGTTTTCGGCCGAAAAGCGGAGATAATTCTATCGCAGTATCAACAAGGGCATGCTAACGGGCTTCAGCGTGTGTTCCCTTGTTGTAGCACCCGTTCCACCAACGCCTTGCATCTCGTCGCTAATGAGATGCAAGGTAGGCGTGCATCACATTCACAGCATGCGAAAACATCAATAACTCAGCTCTGTGCTATTACCAACGATGACCCTTTCCCGCCTAGCGAGAATAGAATTCGTGCTAAATTCCCATTTACGCAGGAATCTAACGTCAGAAAAATATCTGACTTAGCAGCATTACCCTATGGGAGGTGGATTGTCCGGCTAAATCCACCATGGCTTATTACCAAGCGATTCCCTATCGCAGTATATCGCTGGTTTACCAGTGATAATCTAGCATTTCGCCGCTTTCGCTGGAATTTTTATTGCATTGGAGATAGCCGTTGATAATAATGCGCTATCTCAGCGATAAAATCCAGCGATAGCTATATTCCCGCTAAGCGCGCTTAGCGATATTTATCGCTCCCAGTTGATAAAATGCCTCCTTGACATTATTCAGACATTAGCAAATCAATCGGGCGCTGGGCGCCTCCACGCCCTCAAGGTCTGTCGTGGCCCAGGCGCTGCTTGTGGGGTGTTGGTAAGAAGCTCAGAGTCCTGGGACTTTGGGGGGTCGGTCTCTCATGTCCAGTTGGTAGCAGACACAGGAGCTGCCCTTGGAGGGCTCTCTGTGTGCACAGGTGGGTGTGGCGGTGCTTGTTCAGTGTGCCAGCTTCAAGGCGCTCTGCTGCCGCCGGTGGGACGCTGAGGGCATGTGTGGGAGGCAGGGGTTTCAACCCCGGGTCAGCACACCTGGGACAATCCGTGGCACACAGACAGATAGACAGCAGCAATCAAAAGGGGCAAAGCAGTCGCAACAAGGGTATTGAATAATGTATCTTCCAGCAGATGGCCTGGGAGCAGAGATGCCCAAGAAGGCTGTGGGCACAGAGGGGGTGGGGGGGGGGGCGTTTTGGGGTACCAGCCCAAGGATCCGCGTTTGGCCCAGGGTAAACCTTAGCTCTGAGGTCACACAGCGCAGGTGCACCCAGTCAGCAGAGGTCTCTCTCTGCGAAACCCGAAGAGAACTAACACAGTCTCCGGGTTACCAGGGTGCAAGTATCCAAGGCCTTTCTTCTTCACTCTGGGACTCGGGTCCTGGCTCCGGGAGGTGGCCGAGCTGTCTGTCCGTCGGTCAGTCCCATGGCCAGGGCTCCTGCAAAGAGCTCTGCCGAAGTCACAGGATGAAACAGCCTCTGACTCACAGGACCAGCCACACTGTGGAGTCAGTGGCACACCGGCCACTCGGAGATGGTGCAGGGCTCGAAAAGGAAAAGTGAACCAAGCAAAGTCAAGGGCACCCTCGCTGCTCAGTGCCATGGCAACGCACATCCCATAATGCTTACAGTGAGTGCCTTTGCTTGGCTGAGTGACCGCTGTCAGCAAGGCCAGCAGCTGTCCAGGTGTCTGCACGCAGGTGAGGCCCCACAGAGAGGATTCCAGAGCCTGACAAGGACCCACAACACATCACACATATCTCAGAAGGAAGGGGGTCCGAGGCATGACAGGGCACACACATGTGCCTGGCATAATAACGGAGGCACTTGGGTCATCTATCAATAAAATAACCGGTGGCATATTTACAATAAGTGGCGCATCCCTGCATATCAGCAGGGATGCGCCAGTTATTGTGCACCATGCCTCCGCCACAATGGATGCGCCGCATTTACAATGCGGCGCACCATGAGGCAAAAACGGCACAGATGCGTCACGCATCTGTGCCATAAAAATGGCGCATTGCTGGAGCTGCGTCGCAAGTGCGACGCAGCTCCAGCAAGGCTCTAGGGTGCCCTATCCTTCAAATGCTGCATCAATCCTTACGCCTGCTTCAAGCAGGCGCAGGGTTTTGACGCAGCATTGGCCTAAAAGTGACTGAGTGAAATCTTGTAGATTTCACTCAGGCACTTTTAGGAGGCGTTCCTGCGCAGGAACGCCCCCCCTGCGCAGGAACGCCTCCTAATGGCGCAGGACTTTACAACGTGACGCATCTCCCAGATGTGTCATGTTGTAAGTACCCCGCACCATGGTGCATCTTTTGCGCCGCTGCTGCGTCACAAAAGTGATGCAACGGTGGCGCAAAAGAGGCGCAAGGGGCTTGTAAATCTGCCCTGCACTCCTTTCTTGTATTTTGTGTGTTTTTATGTGATTGTGAACAATCTCTGCCGACACGTTTCATGGACTGAATCACGTCGTCGGGGATTCAAATGAATCCATTAACGTGTCTCACAGACTGACAGGGGTGAAGATTGCCATAAATACATATTTGTGTCAGACACAGTTACGAGTGCAAAACCTAATTTATTATTTAGTAGAAATCGGTCTCCATTAACTGCACGGCGCACGCGCTGCAAAAAAATAGAAATGTATGACTGACACAACACGGAATACTGTCCTTCAAGCGTGAGGTTGTACTAAAACAAGTGGGCACACATTACCCGCATAACTATGACATTAATTGATCCATATTTGGGGCCTCATTTATGAGGCCTTGAGTCAGTTTTGCGCTTCCGATTTGTGACGCATCGGCGGCGTAAAACATGCCTCCTGTTTGCGTCACTTTGTAATCCCCTGCGCTACATTATGCCTGCGCCAGGTATAATGTATGCAGGGGGGGCGTTCCCCCGTATATAGCTTCATAGAAGTGACACAGTGAAATGTATGAGATTTCACTGCGTCACTTCTAGGACGCCGTTGTGTCAATTTCTCCCGTCTGCCTCACAGCAGGCGTAAGACTGACGCAGGCCCTTTCACGTGGGGCTTGCCCATGTGAAAGGACGCATTGCTGGAGTTGCGTCACTTTTGTGACACTCTCCAGCAATGCGTCACTTTTGCACTTACAGATACGACAGAAATACTGACGTATATGTAACTTCTTGCGACATGATGCGTCATACTGTAAATATGACGCATCATTGGTGTCGCAAGGAGTGCGCACTGAGAAGTGACGCATCGCTGCTTTCACGCAGCGATGCGTCATTTCTCATAAATGAGGCCCTTGGTGTTTAAGAAACTGCAACAAGTGTTTCGCATAAGATGTGTGTATTTGGAAGCAGTAATGTGCCTGAATAGCTCCTTCGTGATGTACAGGTGGCTGCTTAAAATAAAAAGCATAGGCAGCGCCAACAGGATCCGCATTTGATAGAATTATTGGCATCGTTGGAGTAGAGTGAAGTAGTGTGGAGTGGCGTGGTGTAGAGTGTAGAGGAGTGGTATCATGAGGCGAGGAGTGGCATTGCATGGCGTGCAGTGGATCAGTATTGTAAGGCATAGGATAGAGTGGAGTGCAGTGCTGGGGCATTGTGTGGAGTGGAGTAGAGTGGAGTGCAGTGCAGTGCAGTGCTGTGGCATTGTGTGGAGTAGAGAGGAGTGCAGTGCTGTGGCATTGTGTGGAGTGGAGTAGAGTAGAGTGCAGTGCAGTGCTGTGGCATTGTGTGGAGTAGAGTGGAGTGCAGTGCTGTGGCATTGTGTGGAGTAGAGTGGAGTGGAGTGCAGTGCTGGGGCATTGTGTGGAGTAGAGAGGAGTGCAGTGCAGTGCTGTGGCATTGTGTGGAGTAGAGAGGAGTGCAGTGCTGTGGCATTGTGTGGAGTAGAGTGGAGTGCAGTGCTGGGGCATTGTGTGGAGTAGAGTGGAGTGCAGTGCTGGGGCATTGTGTGGAGTAGAGAGGAGTGCAGTGCAGTGCTGTGGCATTGTGTGGAGTAGAGAGGAGTGCAGTGCTGTGGCATTGTGTGGAGTGGAGTAGAGTGGAGTGCAGTGCTGTGGCATTGTGTGGAGTAGAGTGGAGTGGAGTGCAGTGCTGGGCCATTGTGTGGAGTAGAGTGGAGTGCAGTGCAGTGCTGGGGCATTGTGTGGAGTAGAGTGGAGTGCAGTGCTGGGGCATTGTGTGGAGTAGAGTGGAGTGCAGTGCTGGGGCATTGTGTGGAGTAGAGAGGAGTGCAGTGCAGTGCTGTGGCATTGTGTGGAGTAGAGAGGAGTGCAGTGCTGTGGCATTGTGTGGAGTGGAGTAGAGTGGAGTGCAGTGCTGTGGCATTGTGTGGAGTAGAGTGGAGTGGAGTGCAGTGCTGGGCCATTGTGTGGAGTAGAGTGGAGTGCAGTGCAGTGCAGTGCTGTGGCATTGTGTGGAGTAGAGAGGAGTGCAGTGCTGTGGCATTGTGTGGAGTAGAGTGGAGTGCAGTGCTGTGGCATTGTGTGGAGTAGAGTGGAGTGCAGTGCAGTGCTGTGGCATTGTGTGGAGTAGAGTGGAGTGCAGTGCTGGGGCATTGTGTGGAGTAGAGTGGAGTGCAGTGCTGGGGCATTGTGTGGAGTAGAGAGGAGTGCAGTGCAGTGCTGTGGCATTGTGTGGAGTAGAGAGGAGTGCAGTGCTGTGGCATTGTGTGGAGTAGAGTGGAGTGCAGTGCTGGGGCATTGTGTGGAGTAGAGTGGAGTGCAGTGCTGGGGCATTGTGTGGAGTAGAGAGGAGTGCAGTGCAGTGCTGTGGCATTGTGTGGAGTAGAGAGGAGTGCAGTGCTGTGGCATTGTGTGGAGTGGAGTAGAGTGGAGTGCAGTGCTGTGGCATTGTGTGGAGTAGAGTGGAGTGGAGTGCAGTGCTGGGCCATTGTGTGGAGTAGAGTGGAGTGCAGTGCAGTGCTGGGGCATTGTGTGGAGTAGAGTGGAGTGCAGTGCTGGGGCATTGTGTGGAGTAGAGTGGAGTGCAGTGCTGGGGCATTGTGTGGAGTAGAGAGGAGTGCAGTGCAGTGCTGTGGCATTGTGTGGAGTAGAGAGGAGTGCAGTGCTGTGGCATTGTGTGGAGTGGAGTAGAGTGGAGTGCAGTGCTGTGGCATTGTGTGGAGTAGAGAGGAGTGCAGTGCTGTGGCATTGTGTGGAGTGGAGTAGAGTGGAGTGCAGTGCTGTGGCATTGTGTGGAGTAGAGTGGAGTGCAGTGCTGGGGCATTGTGTGGAGTAGAGTGGAGTGCAGTGCTGGGGCATTGTGTGGAGTAGAGAGGAGTGCAGTGCAGTGCTGTGGCATTGTGTGGAGTAGAGAGGAGTGCAGTGCTGTGGCATTGTGTGGAGTAGAGTGGAGTGCAGTGCTGGGGCATTGTGTGGAGTAGAGTGGAGTGCAGTGCTGGGGCATTGTGTGGAGTAGAGAGGAGTGCAGTGCAGTGCTGTGGCATTGTGTGGAGTAGAGAGGAGTGCAGTGCTGTGGCATTGTGTGGAGTGGAGTAGAGTGGAGTGCAGTGCTGTGGCATTGTGTGTAGTAGAGTGGAGTGGAGTGCAGTGCTGGGCCATTGTGTGGAGTAGAGTGGAGTGCAGTGCAGTGCTGGGGCATTGTGTGGAGTAGAGTGGAGTGCAGTGCTGGGGCATTGTGTGGAGTAGAGTGGAGTGCAGTGCTGGGGCATTGTGTGGAGTAGAGAGGAGTGCAGTGCAGTGCTGTGGCATTGTGTGGAGTAGAGAGGAGTGCAGTGCTGTGGCATTGTGTGGAGTGGAGTAGAGTGGAGTGCAGTGCTGTGGCATTGTGTGGAGTAGAGTGGAGTGGAGTGCAGTGCTGGGCCATTGTGTGGAGTAGAGTGGAGTGCAGTGCAGTGCTGTGGCATTGTGTGGAGTAGAGTGGAGTGCAGTGCTGTGGCATTGTGTGGAGTAGAGTGCAGTGCAGTGCTGTGGCATTGTGTGGAGTAGAGTGGAGTGCAGTGCTGGGGCATTGTGTGGAGTAGAGTGTAGTGGATTGCAGTGCTGGGCCATTGTGTGGAGTAGAGTGGAGTGCAGTGCAGTGCTGGGGCATTGTGTGGAGTAGAGTGGAGTGCAGTGCTGGGGCATTGTGCGGAGTAGAGTGGAGTGGAGTGCAGTGCTGTGGCATTGGGTGGAGTGGAGTAGAGTGGAGTGCAGTGCTGTGGCATTGTGTGGAGTAGAGTGGAGTGCAGTGCTGGGGCATTGTGTGGAGTAGAGTGGAGTGCAGTGCTGGGGCATTGTGTGGAGTAGAGTGGAGTGCAGTGCTGGGGCATTGTGTGGAGTAGAGAGGAGTGCAGTGCAGTGCTGTGGCATTGTGTGGAGTAGAGAGGAGTGCAGTGCTGTGGCATTGTGTGGAGTGGAGTAGAGTGGAGTGCAGTGCTGTGGCATTGTGTGGAGTAGAGTGGAGTGGAGTGCAGTGCTGGGCCATTGTGTGGAGTAGAGTGGAGTGCAGTGCAGTGCTGGGGCATTGTGTGGAGTAGAGTGGAGTGCAGTGCTGGGGCATTGTGTGGAGTAGAGTGGAGTGCAGTGCTGGGGCATTGTGTGGAGTAGAGTGGAGTGCAGTGCTGGGGCATTGTGTGGAGTAGAGTGGAGTGCAGTGCTGTGGCATTGTGTGGAGTAGAGTGGAGTGCAGTGCTGTGGCATTGTGTGGAGTAGAGTGGAGTGCAGTGCAGTGCTGTGGCATTGTGTGGAGTAGAGTGGAGTGCAGTGCTGGGGCCTTGTGTGGAGAAGAGTGGAGTGCAGTGCTGGGGCCTTGTGTGGAGAAGAGTGGAGTGCAGTGCTGTGGCATTGTGTGGAGTAGAGTGGAGTGCAGTGCTGTGGCATTGTGTGGAGTAGAGTGGAGTGCAGTGCTGTGGCATTGTGTGGAGTAGAGTGGAGTGCAGTGCTGGGGTATTGTGTGGAGAAGAGTGGAGTGCAGTGCTGTGGCATTGTGTGGAGTAGAGTGGAGTGCAGTGTTGTGGCATTGTGTAGAGTGGAGTGCAGTGCTGTGGCATTGTGTGGAGTAGAGTGGAGTGCAGTGCTGTGGCATTGTGTGGACTGGAGTGGAGTGCAGTGCTGTGGCATTGTGTGGACTGGGGTGGAGTGTAGTGCTGTGGCATTGTGTGGAGTGGAGTGCAGTGCTGTGGCATTGTGCGGAGTAGAGTGGAGTGGAGTGCAGTGCTGGGGCATTATGTGGAGTAAAGTGGAGCGCAGTGCTGTGGCATTGTGTAGAGTAGAGTGGAGTGGAGTGCAGTGCTGTGGCATTGTGTGGACTGGAGTGGAGTGCAGTGCTGTGGCATTGTGTGGAGTGGAGTGCAGTGCTGTAGCATTGTGCGGAGTAGAGTGGAGTGGAGTGGAGTGCTGGGGCATTGTGTGGAGAAGAGTGCAGTGCAGTGCTGTGGCATTGTGTGGACTGGAGTGGAGTGGAGTGCAGTGCTGTGGCATTGTGTGGACTGGAGTGGAGTGGAGTGCAGTGTTGTGGCATTGTGTGGACTGGAGTGGAGTGCAGTGCTGGGGCATTGTGTGGAGTAGAGTGGAGTGGAGTGCAGTGCTGTGGCATTGTGTGGAGTAGAGTGGAGTGCAGTGCTGTGGCATTGTGTGGAGTAGAGTGGAGTGCAGTGCAGTGCTGGGGCATTGTGTGGAGTAGAGTGGAGTGGAGTGCAGTGATGTGGCATTGTGTGGAGTAGAGTGGAGTGCAGTCCTGTGGCATTGTGTGGAGTAGAGTGGAGTGGAGTGCAGTGCTGTTGCATTGTGTGGAGTGGAGTGGAGTGCAGTGCTGGGGCATTGTGTGGAGTAGAGTGGAGTGGAGTGCAGTGCTGTGGCATTGTGTGGAGTAGTGTGGAGTGGAGTGCAGTGCTGTGGCATTGTGTGGACTGGAGTGGAGTGCAGTGCTGTAGCAGTGTGCGGAGTAGAGTGGAGTGGAGTGCTGGGGCATTGTGTGGAGAAGAGTGGAGTGCAGTGCTGTGGCATTGTGTGGACTGGAGTGGAGTGGAGTGCAGTGCTGTGGCATTGTGTGGACTGGAGTGGAGTGGAGTGGAATGCAGTGTTGTGGCATTGTGTGGACTGGAGTGGAGTGCAGTGCTGTGGCATTGTGTGGAGTAGAGTGGAGTGCAGTGCAGTGCTGGGGCATTGTGTGGAGTAGAGTGGAGTGGAGTGCAGTGATGTGGCATTTTGTGGAGTAGAGTGGAGTGGAGTGCAGTGCTGTTGCATTGTGTGGAGTGGAGTGGAGTGCAGTGCTGGGGCATTGTGTGGAGTAGAGTGGAGTGGAGTGCAGTGCTGTGGCATTGTGTGGAGTAGAGTGGAGTGGAGTGCAGTGCTGGGGCATTGTGTGGAGTAGAGTGGAGTGGAGTGCAGTGCTGTGGCATTGTGTGGAGTAGAGTGGAGTGGAGTGCAGTGCTGTGGCATTGTGTGGAGTAGAGTGGAGTGGAGTGCAGTGCTGTGGCATTGTGTGGAGTAGAGTGGAGTGGAGTGCAGTGCTGGGGCATTGTGTGGAGTAGAGTGGAGTGCAGTGCTGTGGAATGGTGTGGAGTAGAGTGGAGTGCAGTGCAGTGCAGTGCTGTGGCATTGTGTGGAGTAGAGTGGAGTGCAGTGCTGGGGCATTGTGTGGAGTAGAGTGGAGTGGAGTGCAGTGCTGGGCCATTGTGTGGAGTAGAGTGGAGTGCAGTGCTGTGGCATTGTGTGGAGTGGAGTAGAGAGGAGTGCAGTGCTGTGGCATTGTGTGGAGTAGAGTGGAGTGCAGTGCAGTGCTGTGGCATTGTGTGGAGTAGAGTGGAGTGCAGTGCTGTGGCATTGTGTGGAGTAGAGTGCAGTGCAGTGCTGTGGCATTGTGTGGAGTAGAGTGGAGTGCAGTGCAGTGCTGTGGCATTGTGTGGAGTAGAGTGGAGTACAGTGCTGTGGCATTGTGTGGAGTAGAGTGGAGTGCAGTGCAGTGCTGTGGCATTGTGTGGAGTAGAGTGGAGTGCAGTGCAGTGCTGTGGCATTGTGTGGAGTACAGTGGAGTGCAGTGCTGTGGCATTGTGTGGAGTAGAGTGGAGTGCAGTGCAGTGCTGTGGCATTGTGTGGAGTAGAGTGGAGTGCAGTGCAGTGCTGTGGCATTGTGTGGAGTACAGTGGAGTGCAGTGCTGTGGCATTGTGTGGAGTAGAGTGGAGTGCAGTGCAGTGCTGTGGCATTGTGTGGAGTAGAGTGGAGTGGCCTTGTGTAGTGTAGAGCGGCACTGTATGGCGTGGAGTGAAGTGCATACTGCAGAGTTGAGTGGCATGCACTGTCCACAGGGAAAAACTGGAGTTTTTGGTCGATCAATTATTGAAGGTTCCGCGTGGGCTTTAAGTGGGCAGTCAAGAGGATATTTCTTTAGTAAGGGAATCCCTCCTTACAGTTGGGTTAAGGAATATTATCTTAAAGAAGGAAAAACAGGCAGACAAATTTATACCAAAAACCTCAAAATATTTGATAGCAACTTCCAAGCTATGGACTAGTGAACAAATTCTTGTAAACAAAAACACTGTTCATTTGAGACCACCGCTCCCTCATGCTGACAAGGCATGAGGCAGGACGCTGAGGGGCATATGTAAAAGGGCTTAATGCCGCCATGTGAATAAGACCCCCTTTCACAAAACATTTAGCATGAAAGGGGCGGGCAATGGGTGTTACGGTGGGCATTCCGCTGCAACACCCGTTGATTTCGACGCTGCTCACTATTTACATGGGTGGCGTAAATACGGGGCAGTGCCAAAATTAAGAACAAAAAAAAACCTGGTCTTAACATGGCGAAATGAGGAGAAATGGTTACTAACTCCTCGTTTTTGTTGTTGTGTGTTGCATTGTGCTGCACACATAGAAACAGGAAAATGCCATGAATGATGGTTTATGTGCAGGAAGGTGTTCCATCCTGCACATAAACGATCATTAAAACAATGACGATTTGCAACTTCTATGTTTGCTGCACATTGCAGAACACATAGGAGTTGCAAGGCGCCAATCTGGATTGTTTATATGCAGGAAGGCATACCTTCCTGCACATGAAAAATCATTCCCCCCAATCTAGGCACCCTTGCACTAAGGTGCCTGCGCATCTTAATATTGCGCCAGCTCTAGGAAAAACGCAGGGGTGCACCGTATCATTGTAAATACGGTGCATGCCTGCGTTTTTGAACTGACGGAATGCAGCGTTAGCAATTTTGGTGATAACCCGCACTCTGCCAGTTCATTGTACATATGCCCCTGAGTTCTCTCTTTTCTCGTCTCTTTTTAATAAGAACTATACAGAAAATGTGGAAGGCAGGTCTGTCGGATAAATGTAGAATCATCTTCTACCATTTTCAATATAAGAATTGTTTTAGAGTTTTTTTCCATTGGCGGGGAATTGCGGCTGTTAGGACTTTCCTCTGGCTTGCACAGGCGAGTGTGCCAGCCTACACCTGTACACAGGGTGTGCCAGCCTACACCTGTACACAGGGTGTGCCAGCCGACACCTGTACACAGGGTGTGCCAGCCGACACCTGTACACAGGGTGTGCCAGCCGACACCTGTACACAGGGTGTGCCAGCCTACACCTGTACACAGGGTGTGCCAGCCGACACCTGTACACAGGGTGTGCCAGCCGACACCTGTACACAGGGTGTGCCAGCCGACACCTGTACACAGGGTGTGCCAGCCAACACCTGTACACAGGGTGTGCCAGCCGACACCTGTACACAGGGTGTGCCAGCCTACACCTGTACACAGGGTGTGCCAACCTACACCTGCACACAGGGTGTGCCAACCTACACCAGTAGATGGGTGTCTCAGCCTACACCTGTACACAGGGTGTGCCAGCCGACACCTGTACACAGGGTGTGCCAGCCTACACCTGTACACAGGGTGTGCCAGCCTACACCTGTACACAGGGTGTGCCAGCCGACACCTGTACACAGGGTGTGCCAGCCGACACCTGTACACAGGGTGTGCCAGCCGACACCTGTACACAGGGTGTGCCAGCCGACACCTGTACACAGGGTGTGCCAGCCGACACCTGTACACAGGGTGTGCCAGCCTACACCTGTACACAGGGTGTGCCAACCTACACCTGCACACAGGGTGTGCCAACCTACACCAGTACATGGGTGTCTCAGCCTACACCTGTACACAGGGTGTGCCAGCCGACACCTGTACACAGGGTGTGCCAGCCGACACCTGTACACAGGGTGTGCCAGCCGACACCTGTACACAGGGTGTGCCAGCCGACACCTGTACACAGGGTGTGGCAGCCTACACCTGTACACAGGATGTCCCAATCTACAGCATTACATGGGTGTATCAGCCTACACCAGCACGCAGGGTGTGCCAGCCGACACCTGTACACAGGGTGTGCCAGCCGACACCTGTACACAGGGTGTGCCAGCCTACACCTGTACACAGGGTGTGCCAGCCGACACCTGTACACAGGGTGTGCCAGCCGACACCTGTACACAGGGTGTGCCAGCCGACACCTGTACACAGGGTGTGCCAGCTGACACCTGTACACAGGGTGTGCCAACCTACACCTGCACACAGGGTGTGCCAACCTACACCAGTACATGGGTGTGCCAGCCTACACCAGTACACGTGCCAGCCTACACCTGTACACAGGGTGTGCCAACCTACACCTGCACACAGGGTGTGCCAACCTACACCAGTACATGGGTGTCTCAGCCTACACCTGTACACAGGGTGTGCCAGCCGACACCTGTACACAGGGTGTGCCAGCCGACACCTGTACACAGGGTGTGCCAGCCGACACCTGTACACAGGGTGTGCCAGCCGACACCTGTACACAGGGTGTGGCAGCCTACACCTGTACACAGGATGTCCCAATCTACAGCATTACATGGGTGTGTCAGCCTACACCAGCACGCAGGGTGTGCCAGCCGACACCTGTACACAGGGTGTGCCAGCCGACACCTGTACACAGGGTGTGCCAGCCGACACCTGTACACAGGGTGTGCCAGCCGACACCTGTACACAGGGTGTGGCAGCCTACACCTGTACACAGGATGTCCCAATCTACAGCATTACATGGGTGTATCAGCCTACACCAGCACACAGGGTGTGCCAGCCGACACCTGTACACAGGGTGTGCCAGCCGACACCTGTACACAGGGTGTGCCAGCCGACACCTGTACACAGGGTGTGCCAGCTGACACCTGTACACAGGGTGTGCCAACCTACACCTGCACACAGGGTGTGCCAACCTACACCAGTACATGGGTGTGCCAGCCTACACCAGTACACGTGCCAGCCTACACCTGTACACAGGGTGTGCCAACCTACACCTGCACACAGGGTGTGCCAACCTACACCAGTACATGGGTGTCTCAGCCTACACCAGTACACAGGGCGTGCCAGCCTACACCTGCACACAGGGTGTGCCAACCTACACCTGCACACAGGGTGTGCCAACCTACACCAGTACATGGGTGTATCAGCCTACACCTGTACACAGGGTGTGCAAGTCTACAAATGTACACAGAGTGTGCCAGCCTAGACCTGTATACAGGGTGTGTCAGCCTAGCCCAGTACACGGGGTGTGCTAGCTTACACTTCTACAAGGGGTGTGCCAGCCCACACCTGTACAAAGGTTGTGCCATCCCACACCTGTGCGTAGTGCTCCGTGTGTGGATTTACCACTGGTGGGCAGAGTAGTACCGGACCTGTGGTCAGATTAACATACCTCTCTCAGTACCCAGCTCGCCTGTGCACACCACTGGACTGACACTCATATTACATTACATTGCAAAACATTGAAAAGTTTATTGTACTGTTACTTAAAAACCATTTATACCAGGACGAGTAAAAACAGAACTACAACAATAAACAAGCATTTACAATGCAAAGGTTTCGCCTTTGGAAAAGTTAGAGCTATTGGCATTGTAAATGACAAAATTTGTATTTATGTGTTGGTTTTGAAAACAGATAAATAAATGGCATAGCACTCTGCACTCCCTAGCCCTCCCTAGTCACTCTGCACTCCCTAGCACTCTGCACTCCCTAGCACTCCCTAATCACTCTGCACTCCCTTGCACTCTGCACTCCCTAGCACTCTTTAGCACTCTGCACTCCCTAGCACTCTTTAGTCACTCTGCACTCCCTAGCACTCCCTTGCACTCCCTCGCACTCCCTTGCACTCCCTCGCACTCCCTAGTCACTCTGCACTCCCTAGCACTCCCTAGTCACTCTGCACTTCCTAGCACTCCCTAGCATTCTGCAGTCACTCTGGACTCCCTAGCACTCCCTAGCAGTCACTCTGCAGTCACTGCAGTCCCTAGTCACTCTGCATCCGATTCAGCTTCCATCTTGGTTGAGGATTGCATCACGTTGATGTGGCCAGGAGACTGTAGTGGTACGGATACATCGAGCTGGGACCCGGGTAAATGAGTGGTGGCAACTCAACCCCAGCAGTGTGGTGCTAAAAATCTCTGCATCTCACGGATGAACAAAATGAGATATTTGATAAAACTTTTAAAAAGTCAACAGCTGACGTGCCTGAATGACATCTTAAGAACTTTTGGGATTCATTAAGTCATCAGAACAAGTATATGCTTCATAATACAAGTTTATCCAAAAAAATGCATCACATCAAATTCCTACATCGCGCACATAATTACAAAGCACACATAAGCTGTAATTGGAGCCGATCACAACAGTTTAAGGTGTAAACACGCTCAACTTTTCTGCCGGTTATCTCTGAAGTGTACCGAGGCACTTAAAACGATGTTGCACTTTCATGCCCTGTTTAAATGTTTAACGCGCGGAACCTGAGTTCAGTGAAATAGATTGTTGGGAAAGGAGCATAAATAAACTTGAATGAAGAGATTACTGTTAGCCAGGCGCTGGGAGGGTGAACTGGGCATCAAAAGGGCGCAGTGCATTCAACCGTCTTGGGCAGACACCCGCTGTGTTAGTTTTGTAGTCCGCCCCCGCTGGCTGTAGAGGAAGTGGCAGCACGCTCTAGTGTATGCCACAAGGAGCCTTGTTGTTCACTCATTCATACAGTGGGTAAGGGTGAATACAAAATGAAACAAGCGCCCTCCCTCCCTTTAATGCTGCCCGGGAACTACCTACTCCCAGTCCCCGCTTTCTCTATCCTTAAGTGAAAGCACTTGGTCCCTGCCCTAAGTAACTGAACGTTCAGGGAGGGGTGCAAAGTAGTACCACTGTCCGGGAACAGAAGTACGGATCCGCATGAGGTCTCCGGCAAAAGAGGGTGTGTGGCAGAAACGCCGCCATAAGGCAAAGGTCCGCTGTCAGGGGAGGAGGGCTCTAGATGCGAACCTCTCTCTGAGCGGGGGCGTTGCGGTTAAGTTGGGAAGGTGGGGCGAGGGGAGTAGAAGGCAACCCCCCCTCCCCTTCTATGCATTTGTTTAAGAACGGAACCCACGTTATCGCCTTCGCCCACCCACTGCGTCAATACCTGCAACTACGGCCTGTGAGCCCTGCTTCCCTCCTAATGTTCTAGCTTTGCCCGGAGACCAGCCAGCAAGGCTCCCTGGTCACGGTAGCGGGCTACGTGCACACCCGCGGGCCCCCAACCACGACCCCTGGACACCTAACTTATGTCCCCAACATCCCATGTTCCGAGTCCCCCCGCGGCACTCACCTTGAGGTTCTGTGACAATTGTAAGTGATGTTTTCGACTCGCACGAATATGGTCGAGTCTGGTATCTAAGAACCGCAAATGACGAGTTTAGTAAGTGTGCGCAGTTTCGCTGTGCTAACTTAAACCGTTCGTTTAAAATGTGGGTTTTTCATCTGTACCCACGGGTTCCATCTTAGATACGGCATCCATTTTGTCTCTTGCCCTCAAGTAGCCAGCGAACGGACACTGTCCGCTTCGTTACCCTGGGACTCTCAAGATATTTGTGGAAGACACATGTTCTTTGTAAATATCTTTTACGATGAGGGGGATGATACTGTAAGGCAGATGGCCCCGCTTGAAGCTCATCTTGCCGTGCCGGTTTATTGTCTCAGCCGTGCATCTCATTAGGCACGTCCTTTTGATGCCTGTATCTCGTGTTTCCCGATACCTCCCCTTTTACACCCTTTTCGAACTCCCCACTGTCTCCATCTTCCTCTGCACCTGTCTTTGTCCCTATTTTGATCTGTTTTATTGTCGATTGGAATTCACTAATGTTGGGAAGATGGGTTTTTACAGTTGGGAACCGCCAAATGTTTCCGCACTTATGTTCCGGACCTTATGTGTATCAAAGTGACCAAAGCGACCCCTCTGAGGGATAATTATGGGAACCAGGTTGTAAACTTTTGTGTACCATGTTGTCCTATGAGTAAATTCTGTATAAAAGGAGCGCCCCACAGAACCAATTTGAAGCAGTCTCCCCAAGTTGCACGTGTTGTACTTGTTGTGACTTCTGTGTTCCCTGCAGTAAATAAACCTTGAATCTTTGACGCCGAAGGAAGTGTCCCGTGTCTCTGTAGTTTGTGCGCCGAAACAGGTATCCCATGAAGGTTATAGGTGTTGTTCCCTGGCACCGCTGGTACTGTTAAAAGTCCAGTCCTTCAATTGGCGCCCAACGTGGGGCGACTTCAGCGGTACCGGTCCAAAGCCTGATGATCGTGAGGAACTTCGTGTGAAATCTCCGAGGGAAGGTGCACCCCGCTTCATCGATCCTGTTGTCGAAATAAGTGGCCCGAAGTTTTTCCCTGCGAAGATTCCCGCCTCCTGACGGCTGCGACGGACCGATGCCCTGACTGTCGACCTGTCTTCGACGCCCGGCGTAGACCTTATGTACAAGCGAGACGATAGACGGGCCTTCCTGGTGACGCCATTGAAGTTTTGAGTTAAGTATTTGTGGGTCGCTCCCAGTCCTTCGTGGTTGTTCTAGCTTTTTGAAAGCTTTGTTGTTAACCTTTAAGGTTTTTGTTGTAATAGCTCACTGAGCTTTGTAATAGCCTCCTCAGGCTTTGTGGTTAGCTCTCCGAGCTTTGTAATAGCCTTAAGGCTTTGTTGTATTGCATGGTTCCATTGCATTTGTGGTTCTTAGTATTGGTTCTTAGTATTATTTGACAGTTGCAATTGCCAAAAACCGAGGGTTTTGACTTTCACGAGGTTTCATTGCTTCGGTAATCCTTGAAGTTTGATACTAGGTTAGTGTGCACGATGCCTAGCCATAGTGGGTTGTTTCGTATTTTCAAATGTTGCGCAATGGATTCCCGGTTGGAGGACTCGTGTCCGATACCTCCAGTTGGAACTCCGATACATGATCTTTATAGTCGACATGGGGTAGGTCCTATAATCTATAATGATTACTGGATCCGTTATACAAAGAAAGACGGTGACCTTAGATGGCCACCACATGGAACTTTTGAACTTTCGATTTTAGATAATCTTGAGGCTAAACTATTTTTAAAGAAAGCTAGGCCAGCTATGTTTGATTCCTTTCGGATATGGCGTAAAGAGGCCAAGCAGAAAGAAATCAAACAACTTAAAAAGGATCAAAAGCAAGAGTTTATTCCGATAATGCAAGCTGTAAAAGAATGTAGACAAGACAAAGAAGAAAAGGACATGGAAATCGCTACTAGATTGCATCACATGAAAATAGATAAATGTTACCCAGTTTTACCGAATAAATCAGAAAAGAAAGAAGAAGATTTGAAGGAGGATTCCTTGTTATCATATTTGATGAAATCACCACCTCCTTATGTACAGGGTGCTACTGCTCCTGTAGTTGCTCCTGTAGTACCTCCTGTTGTACCTCTTGTTGCTCCAGCGGCTGCGGGTCAGCTCGCTGTTCACCCTACGTTTGTTCCACCACTTGTCCTCGTTCCTACTGCTCCTGTACCTGTACCTTCTCAGACTGTTGTTTCTGCTACTCCGACTACCTTGTCTGTTCCTACTATGCCTTCTTTTACCTCTAGTGTTGTTGCCCCTGTTTTTCTTTCCCCTTCCGTTCGTAAGCGTGTTCCTAACTCTGTTGCTACCCTTTATTCACCTCTTTCTGGTCCGTTATTTTCGTCTGATTCATCTGAAACACCTCAGAGACGGAGTCAGATCCCTATTGGTAGGGAAAGAGAGACGTTAGTAACAATGGCACATAGGTGGATAAGACATCCAGCTAATTACACTCCACGTGTAGTCTTTGATACGTTTTCTCAGTTTAATGAGCCTACGCAGAGATTTGTATTTGAGGATATGTGTAACTTTTTGAGAGAAGAGTGGTACAATGATGATGTAGATAATGTACCGTCCGACATAATTGAACTTCAGAGTCACTTTTCAAACGGTATGATTATAGGAGACGATGTACGACGTGCCGTGGAACGCTTATTAGCGTCCAGACCCACAGCACATTCTCGGGTGTCATCAGATGATACCACTGAGAGTTGGAAAGCGATTTCTGGTCAGTATCCCATGAGAGAGGTTCCGCCACTTTGGGTGCCTGGTGATCCGCAAGCTAACCCTGCGGTTTTACCGCATTTTCGAAGAGTGTGGATACATCTTCCATGGAAACGATCGGAAGTTTTGCAAGTGAAGCAATCCTTGCCCGATCCACGTAAAAATCCGGCTGGTTATTATAAGGAGTTATCGCAATTAGTGGAAGCTTCTATTATGAACCTTGCCGACATCGACATGTTGTTTGGCAATGTTGTACCGCAACCAGTTTGGGCTAAAATTCGTCAAGCCGATCACGCAGTTGAACTAGGGGGTGATTGGACTGCACTGCTAGCATCTGATGCATTACAAGTCGGTGGGGCCAAGCCTGAACAGTTGATCTTGGATTTGCCTCAGAAAATAATTACGCTCATGAAAACTCTCATGCCGGCGATGAAGGTGAACTGGGATAAGTTATCAGCTTGTAAGCAGAAGAAAGACGAGAGTGTCTCGGATTTCTTTACAAGGTTTGAAGAAGCGTTTGTCGACCACAGCGGCCAGGACATGGGCGCTGAGGGAGGCCAGCGGTTATTCGTTGACAAATTCGTGTCGAATTTGTTGCCTGGGCTATGCAACAAATTAAAGAATTCAGAAAGTGTGTGGGCAGTTTCAACCCCTGCGCAAATACTAGCAACGGCCCAGTACTATGAGAATAGGGAAAAGGAAGAAAGTGATCGTGTAGAAAAGAAAACGAAAGAACTTAAAACGAAGGTTTTGTTGCAGCAAGCATACCCTCCACGATCGAACCAAAATGATTCACAACAGCAGTATCGACCACGAGCACAGCCCGATAGAATACAGCCGCGCTCTGACAACTTTGATTACCGATCTACACTTGGGTATAATCAGTGCGCATATTGTAGGAAAGAGGGACACCTAAAATATGATTGTCTTGCTTTACGAGACCGTCAAAATGGTGTGTCAGCACGAGGAAATCGTGGCGGTGGTCCCCAACAAGCACCACGTGGTAGAGGTCGTGGTTCATCACACAATCAGAGTGATCGTTATCAAAATCAATCAGTTGCAAATAATTGTTTTGACCAGCGAAATGCGGGGTCAGTTCGATCGGCACAGTATAATGTGGATGATTATTATGCAGACCATGAAACAGTTATAAATGACCATTACTAGGACAGCCAACGACAAAGAGAGGGAGTAGTGTCAGTTCCGGTCGATCAGAGTGGGCCTTACGTTGCTGTGACTGCATCGGGTGTAGTTGAGCCTTTTCTGTTAGACACTGGTGCGACGAAAAGTTCCATCATGTATTCAAAACTCCCTGGCGCACCTTTGTCTGGCTTAACGAACGTTTCCGTTGGATTCTCTGGCGCCCCTGTTAGTAACCCAGTCTCTAACCCTTTGCCTCTCATAATTGGACCTCGTGAGCTAACAGCTCCACTGATTCTATCTACAGGCTGTGGTGAAAATCTTTTGGGCCTGGATTTGTTGAAACGATTATATGCAACATTGTATTGTTCCCCCGAAGGAGTGGAACTTACATTGGGACGGAGAGTGATCTCTCCCATGTATTTGTCAGTCGATAAATTCCCACCGGAATTGAGTTCCCTCCCTGCGTCCTTATGGGCCACAGGTCCTAATGATGTAGGCCTGTTAGACATTCCACCCTATGTGATTCAATTGAAACCAAATGCGCGATTACCACGTTTACCTCAATATCGTATTTCTCTTGAGGGTGAACGAGCGCTGTTAGCAATCGTTCATGATCTCATTGGAAAAGGTGTTGTTGAAGAAACTCGTGGAAACGTGTGCAATAGCCCTGTATTGCCGATTCTGAAACGAACTGACCCAACTAAACCTCCTGTGTATCGTTTTGTCATAGATTTGAGAGAGGTAAACAAAATAGTAGTTCCGCAATTTCCTGTGGTTCCCGACATTACGGCCTTACTAACAATGATTCCGGCAACTGCCTCCTGGTTCACAGTGATCGATTTAAAAAATGCTTTCTTTAGCATCCCAATTGCAGAGGAAAGCAGAGACCTATTCGGATTTTCATTAGGTGGTCGCAGTTTTAGGCTAAAGCGCGCTCCACAGGGCTACTGTGAGAGTCCGTCAATCTACAGCCAAGCACTTAAAGGTCAACTTGATGCCTTTGTATTACCAAAGGGTGCAGCTTTGATTCAATATGTGGATGATCTTTTAGTGGCAGCTGATACAGAAGCTATTTGCAAAAAGGCTACAGTATCACTGTTACGCTATCTACATGACTTACACCATAAGGTGTCGCCTTCAAAGCTACAGTTTTGTTTTCAAGAAGTTACCTATCTAGGTCACTTATTGTCAAAAGAAGGGAGAAGGTTGACCCCAGAAAGAATTGCAGCGATTTCCCGAATGACTGTGCCAAAAACTCAGAGAGATGTTCGCGCCTTTTTAGGTATTACGTCCTACTGCAGACAATGGATTCCAAATTTTTCATTGTTAGCGAAACCATTGATAGCCCTTACGTGCAAGGATGTTTCATCCCCAGTACCTTGGTCTGAAGAATGTCAGAAAAGTTTTTCGGAATTACGTGATGCGCTGTGTTCGGCTCCTGTGTTGGGTACCCCTGACTATAGTAAGCCGTTTACACTATACGTTCACGAGAGGGATGGTTGCGCGTTGAGTGTTTTGACACAACCTTTTGGTGGTAAGCAACGCCCATGTGCCTACTTTTCTTCGACTCTAGACCCAGTAGCAAGAGCTTTGCCAAGTTGCTTAAGGGCAACAGCGGCAGCTGCGGCGTCCATCCGACAGTCCGCAGGTCTAGTCATGGATAATATGCTCACGGTAATGGTTCCGCATGCAGTCGACACTCTATTGAACCGAACGAAAACTCAACATCTGACAAGTGCAAGATTGTCTGGATATGAGTTGACGTTGCTGGCCAGTCACATACGGATAAAACGATGTAATGTGTTGAATCCAGCAACATTGCTGCCGATCGACACAGAATCAAGTGATGAAGCAGTACATGACTGCTATCTCAAAACTGAAGAGGAAACTAAGGGTCGCATTGACCTAAAAGATACTCCATTGACAGACCCCGATGGTACTTTGTATGTGGATGGTTCTTGTTTCAAGTTGCCGAATGGTGATGTGACAACTGCGTATGCTGTAGTTACATTGAGAACGATTGTGGAAAACGCAAGGTTAAGTCAGAATTCGGCTCAGGCTGCTGAGTTAATTGCTCTGACGAGAGCGTGTGTGTTGTCTAAAGATAAACGGGTGAATGTGTTTACGGATAGTCAGTATGCGTTTGGTGTGGCACATAGTTTTGGAAGACTGTGGAGAGAAAGAGGATTCCTTACGTCACATGGTACGAAGATTCAGCATGGCCAACTTGTGAATGATCTTTTGGATGCACTTACATTGCCTAAGCAAGTGGCGATTGTTAAATGTAGTGCGCATCGTAAGGTGACGGATGATGTTGGTCGTGGTAATGCGTTTGCGGATGAGACTGCTAAGGAGACTGCCCGAAACCTTAGCACTCGAATGTATGTGACGAATTCGGTTAGGTGGCCTGCAGAATCAAGTATGTATGAAAACACTATCGAGAGTGTGAAAGCAATTCAGAATGAGGCCACCGAAACTGAAAAGACGAAGTGGAAAGAAAGTACGGGAAAGTTGGATGCGAATGGTTGTTGGATTGACTTATCGGAACAGAAAAGATGGATGTTGCCTGATGCGTATGTGCTGGCTGTTGTGACTATGGCACATGGGTTAGCACATATTAGCGCGAAAGGTATCTGTAGATTGCTGTTTCCTGTGTGGAAGAATGATGGTATTACAAAATGTGCTGAACGCTTGGTTAGGAATTGTATGATATGTATGTTGTACAATCCTGGTAAGGGAACCCCAACTCCTTCTGGTAGTTTTGCTCCCCCTTCATGTCCCTTTGAGGTGGTCCAATTGGACTTCATCCATATGGAGCGATGCAATAACTTGAAATACGTTTTGGTTGTTGTTTGCGCATTCTCCCGATGGATTGAGGCCTATCCTCTCAAAGACAATACTGCTTTGTCCACTGCGAAAATCCTACTGAAGGAATACTTTCCTCGGTATGGAATGCCTAGAATTGTGTGGTCAGACAACGGAAGTGAGTTTGTGGGGAGTGTGATGAAGAGTGTGTGCAAGGGCCTTGGAATTAATCAAAAATTCCATAGTGCCAATCATCCTCAGTCAGCTGGCTTGGTTGAAAGGTACAATGGTACCCTTAAACTAAAACTAGCAAAGATTCAGGCTACGACAGGTCTTTCGTGGCCCGACGCTTTACCCTTAGCATTGCTGTCAACAAGGGCAACTGTACACTCCCGAGTAGGGCTCAGTCCCTATGAAATAGTGTTCGGTCGTCCTGCCAATGTTTGGGGGGTCCCTAGACCGGGTGCCTTTTGTGATCTTGAGTATCCAATGTTGATCGATTATCTTCATGACTTGACTGCTAAACTGAGGTTAATTCACCAACAGGTTCACGAAGCATTGCCGACGCAGACGGAGGGTCCAGGCCACCAGCTCCAGCCCGGAGATTGGGTGGTAACGCGAAATTTTTCGCGCAAGAACAATTTGGACCCCAGGTTCACTGGACCCTATCAGGTCCTCCTTGCCACGAGAACTGCAGTTCGTCTCGATGGGCGGAAAAATTGGGTGCATGCCACCCATACCAAGAAAGTCCCCATCCCGTTGCCAACAGACTCGTGGGTGAGGAAAGGCATTGCATCAACTGAAACCGAAGGATTGCCGACGTTTGTACCTTTCAGCGACGCACAACCTGTCGGAGAATCCTCAGTGCAGCAAAAAGGCATTGTTGAACACTTGTCATCAGAAAACTCAAAAACAGAACATTCAGCTGATCAACAGGACGTTGTCCCTTCAACGGATCTTTTGTTTAACGAACAGACACGTCCTGGGAAAACCCGATATTTCTTACGATCCAGCACTAAAGACTAATAAAAAACCCCGTTCTGTCCCTTGACAAGTACATTATCCCAATTTCCATGATCAGTTTGAACACTCATACTATTGTAATTATTTTGTACATATTCATTGAGCTTCGTTCCTTATACCTTTTGTTTCCACAGCTGAGAGACATTGATTTTGTATATATATATATTTGTGAAATAAAGGCCGTAGGGCCGCGCGTGTACTTCCTTCTGGTTAGTAGGTTTTGACGCTAGGTTAAAGACCGTCGGTTCCTGGGAACTCCTAGGAATTGACTATTGCTACACAGAACGAAGTGCGTCAAGAAGCGTTGCGGACGGTCATAGGGAATGGCATTTTCGAAGCTGATGGACTTGGAAAGAGCTCAAGCACAAAGATTCAAGCTGCAGCAACTAAGTCGTACCAAATGTTTTGTGTTCCAAATGTTCATACTGTTTGTGACTATTTCTGCGTTATTGGCGGGTGGAGTATATTACACGATGTCTTACTTCTTGCCTTCTACCATACCTACTCCTACCCCTGACCTTAAACTCACCTCCACTGTTTCTCCTCATTCTTTTCACATTTTACCTGAACACGAACAGGCTAGACGTGCAGAATTCCGCAACAATTCCTTTATTCAGCTCCTTCATCAGCATCAGTTAGTGGTTAACACTACTAATTGTTGGGTGTGTGGGTTGATGCTGCATACTACGGATAAGGGAATTCCATATCTGGTGTTACCGTATAGCTCCCAAGGGTCTGCTCGAGCATTTCAAACAATGTTTCAAAGCGCACTGGGTTTCCACCCCATTCGAGAACCACGTTCCCCCTACTCTGGTCCTACCTCGTACCAAAAATCTTTATCTATAGCAATAGAGGATTTAGATAGTGATATCTTTGATCCCTCGCTTATCCCTGAAGAAGAGGTGCAAGCCTATAAGGTCCTAAGTAGAGGCGAATATAGTGTGTTCACTGGTGAAAAACAGCTTAAAAGCTCGCCTCCGATATGGGTCGTACCCCACATTGGCAATTTTTGTTTAATAGGTCGCGGCCGTAGATCGAAAGCCCGACTTGGAGAGAGTGCTTGCACTGAAAATTATATTTTGCCAATGGTCTCGTCCCCTGTGTTTTTGGCTGCCAAGGGTACATACTTTATCTGTCATGATCGTGCGTATACATGGTTGCCCTCTGACTTCATGGGCTCATGTTTTATCGCAAACTTGTTGCCTCCGACGTTTACTGTAGATGCAGACTATCACAAAACTAGAGTTGTGAGAGGCGTAATTAGCGAAGAGGATACTGCCGGTCAAGAGGCAGGAGACTTTTTCAAGGGTTTCCTCCCATTTTGGGGACCTATGGTTAATAGTAGGAACCTGAGACAGTTGACTCGAGTGGTAGAATCGACAGCTAATATTACTGCTAGTGCCCTTGGTAATATCACCACAGAACTTCAGGCGGATAGACTTATGACGTTACAAAACCGTATGGTTTTAGATGTGATCTTAGCAGATCGAGGTGGGGTATGTAAGGTGATCCATTCGGCCTGCTGTATTTTCATTCCTGATAACGCTCCGACTGTCTATCAAGCCATCTCGAAGTTGCATAGGATCTCCGAATCCATACACGTGGATGTAGGGGATTGGACGCTACTTGGATGGTTTTGGGGCCTGATGTCGACTTGGGGTTGGAAGATTCTGATGATCGTTGGAGTCGTTGTAGCGTTCCTGTTCACGTGTTGCCTTTGCGTGCAGTGCGGTCCTGCCTTATGTGGCCTCTGTGCTACAACGTGTATGAGACAGCCACCTGTTACCAAAAGGTCTCGGTTGGACAGAGCTATGCTACAGCAACATCTCGAGGGTCTGATGAATATCGAATATGATTCCGACTAGTGCTTGCCTACATGAGGGCAAAAGGAGCGTCTGAGGTTCCGTGACAATTGTAAGTGATGTTTTCGACTCGCACGAATATGGTCGAGTCTGGTATCTAAGAACCGCAAATGACGAGTTTAGTAAGTGTGCGCAGTTTCGCTGTGCTAACTTAAACCGTTCGTTTAAAATGTGGGTTTTTCATCTGTACCCACGGGTTCCATCTTAGATACGGCATCCATTTTGTCTCTTGCCCTCAAGTAGCCAGCGAACGGACACTGTCCGCTTCGTTACCCTGGGACTCTCAAGATATTTGTGGAAGACACATGTTCTTTGTAAATATCTTTTACGATGAGGGGGATGATACTGTAAGGCAGATGGCCCCGCTTGAAGCTCATCTTGCCGTGCCGGTTTATTGTCTCAGCCGTGCATCTCATTAGGCACGTCCTTTTGATGCCTGTATCTCGTGTTTCCCGATACCTCCCCTTTTACACCCTTTTCGAACTCCCCACTGTCTCCATCTTCCTCTGCACCTGTCTTTGTCCCTATTTTGATCTGTTTTATTGTCGATTGGAATTCACTAATGTTGGGAAGATGGGTTTTTACAGTTGGGAACCGCCAAATGTTTCCGCACTTATGTTCCGGACCTTATGTGTATCAAAGTGACCAAAGCGACCCCTCTGAGGGATAATTATGGGAACCAGGTTGTAAACTTTTGTGTACCATGTTGTCCTATGAGTAAATTCTGTATAAAAGGAGCGCCCCACAGAACCAATTTGAAGCAGTCTCCCCAAGTTGCACGTGTTGTACTTGTTGTGACTTCTGTGTTCCCTGCAGTAAATAAACCTTGAATCTTTGACGCCGAAGGAAGTGTCCCGTGTCTCTGTAGTTTGTGCGCCGAAACAGGTATCCCATGAAGGTTATAGGTGTTGTTCCCTGGCACCGCTGGTACTGTTAAAAGTCCAGTCCTTCAACCTGAGAGCATGTCGATGGCCTTCATCGCCCAGGTCTCGTCGGGGCAGTCCGCGAAGGCGTAGCCCAACTTAAGCAGGAACTGCCCAGTGAACGGGATTTTGGACTCCTTAAAGAGGCTCTCCAGGTCCTGGGCGCTCACCGCCTCGCTCAGGTTCCCGACGTACAGCTTGTTCATCTTTTTCTGTGTGCAAACGGCCGCCAAACGCGTTACACAGCCAACGGGGTTTTACTCGAGAAGCACAAATACACAAAACCTAATCAAACGCAGTTGCACATATACAGGATTTGAAAAAAAGAGCAGGTTGACAGTTAAGTGGGATTGAAAACGTGGGTGAAATAAAAAATAAAATGCCTTAATTTCATTCCAGGATGTGTAAATAAAAAAAAAGCCTTTTCCGAGGCTAGAATGGCGGGCTTGGGAAGAAACCGGAGAAGGAGGAGGAGAAAACTACTTTTTTGTCTTCCCCACCTCCCAAACCCCTGGCAGGCCAACTGTGAAAATGTCACACTAGGTTAGCGCTGGCACCCCCTCTAAATAAAACCAATAGAAAACAAGGAGCTTAAAATAAACACCATTTACGCACATGGGTTAACGTTATAAGAATGCCTCCTTTTCCATTTGTATCCACGCCCAGCTGCCGAGGTTTAGGTGTATTGGCAGGAGGACCTTAAGCCTACAGTTCAGCGGGGTGAGGAAAACTATAGTAATTAGCAGTACACCAAATAGTACTTTATCGACCATTTTATGCTCGCCACGCTCAACATGACAGCAACAAGAAACAAGTCAGGTCCCGGGCCGGGCAGCCAATCACAGCGCAGCCCGGGAATGACGTCACGGGGGTGTCCCGGGCCGGCAGCCAATGACAGCGCGGCCCGGGACAAAGGGGCGGGACTTAAAAAAAGACCGAGAAACGCCCCCGAATCGCGTTTTCACGAGAAAGCGTGATTGACAGCCTCTGTCTCCCAATGGCTAGCCTCCATTTATGGAGCTAGCAATGGGAGACAGAGGCGGAACCAAAGCCCATATGTAGGATCATGAGATTTCGCCATGGGCGGAGCAACTGCTACGCAGTTGCAACGCCCAGGGCGAAACCTAAAAATACCTTTCTTAAATACAGCAGACTCTACTTTCACATCCTTTCTGAAGCTCAAAGTAGTGACTAAACAAGAGACACAACAAATAGTGAGTGAGGCGTCCCCCCTGTCCCTCATACAGAATGTAACTCATGGCTCACCAAAGGAGCCCTGCCCAATAACTGTAACTCTTCCTTAATAAAGCCCCTTGATAACGCACTTCTACAAGTCCTGGTGTTAATCCATCAAAAAGAAAGTATTAAGTATAGAGGGCCATATGTACAAGGACTGGCGATAACTACTGCTAACGCTAGTTAGCAGCAGTTTTCTCACCGCTGTGTACCACTGAAATCTATCGCCTTCTTAGCGACGTATTTACAAGAAGTCGCTACGTGGTGATAGTGTCAGGGATCAGCGGTGAAAACTGCCAGTAACATTAGCGTGATGGCGATAGGAATTCCGGTATTAGTGGGTGAAAACGAACAAAAGGCCCATTAGTGGCAAAAAAACGCACGTTAGTCAGCCCAACGTGAGTTTTTTTTGCTTCTATAGGCAAAAATAGGTTATCAGTTGACCTCCAATGAAAAATAGGCAAACAAAGAATGCAGAATGGCGCAGCCGGGGCCAAGTGCAGCACAGATCAACAATCCCCTCAAGCCCCCAACATACAGGATGACCAGTCAGAGTCCCAGGGGAAGAGGAAATGCAGGACTACATCCATGAAAAGAGCCACATCGCGGTGCAACACTAGTGATGCATCACGTCACATTGAGCACTCTATGCAACACCATGGCATCCAAAACCTTAAAAGCGTGGACAGTCCCCAGGGCACGGAGGCCTCACTGGTCCTGTGCCTGGAGCCTGGATGCCTTGCTGGACCTGCGTCTGGAGCCTGAATGCCTAGATGGACCTGCGTCTGGAGCCTGGGGTGGGATGTTTAGGAGCTGTGGAGTTGATGAGCCATGGCGGTAGACATTAAGGCTCGGCTATCGCCCTTACCTGGTGGTGAAGTCTGGCAGATCACACGGAGACACGTTGCTGACCTTTGTGAGAAGACCGCCTGGTGCCCCTTGGAGCTGTGATTGGTAGAGGCGCTCCTGCGCACCAACGTAGGGAGGTTTGCATCACATACTATGATCCACCACTACACGGGGTGCACAGAGGGGATTACCAACGGTAGGCAGCGCCTCTCTGCATCACAGGCCAGAGGATTTGGTGCTGTCCGGATGATGTGGAGGGTGAGGCCCCTGAGCTGCGCCGAACTTGTGTGGTGGGAGCGCTGCAACCTCACGCCTAAGGGGGCCCTGCTGCATCATCTGCACCGGGAGGTTCCCCAACGGACTTTGTGGCGACTGCTGTACCCAGGCTTGCGAAATTGTGCGTATTGTATATTGTATATAACATATATAAAACGCAACAAACACCCTACGGTTCCCTTGGCGCTATGGTACGAGATGCAAACCATCATAGAACGAAGAGGGTAGAACCCGTTTAGACAGCACTTGAAGACAAGAGATCAGTTTCTGGGGAACAGCCACGTTTTGATCCTTTTCCTAAACAGAGACAAGATGCTGCATTGTCTAATTTCAAGTGTTAGTTCATTCCATAGCCTCGCAGCAGCGGTACTAAAAGCCCTCCCTCCCATTCTAACCTTAGTGAACCTTAGAACCTTCACCAAGCACTCAGAGGAGGAGCGGAGTCCCCGAGTAGGAGTGTACCAAAACAGTTTCTTCTGTAGAGGCTTAGGACCAGATCCGTGCAGAGCCCTGAAAACAATACAAAAGGACTTAAAATGTATTCTTTGCAACACTGGGAGCCAGTGTAGCTCAGCAAAGCACGATGATGCAGAGGAGTCTCGTGGTCTAGACAGAACTAATTTTGCTGCCATATTTTGGACTTGTTGCAATCAGTGAATCAGATACTTTGGTGACTCCAACAGTAGGGCGTTGCAATAATCAAGTCTGCTTAAAATAACACCTTGTACTGTTAAGGCTCTGGCCGAGTTTGGAAGCAACGGGAGGATCTTTCTCAGTGCTCTGGTAAGACCAAAGCAGCACTCCACTGTTGTATTCTCTTGCGTCTCCAATGATAAGTTGGCGCTGAACGTAACTCCCAAATTTCGCGCCGTCTTAGTCGGAACCAGAGGAGCTGAAGTTACAAGGGGCCAGAAGTTATGAGGGAGAGGCAAAGGAACCTTCCCAACTGCGCAATGTAAAATTTCGGTCTTATCCGAGTTGAATTATAGAAAGTAGCCACTGCGCAGTATCATGCATACAGGCATGAAAATCCTCCAAGGCGTTGGACTGGGTTCCATCCAAGGATGAGATGATCTGGGTGTCATCAGCATAATTAACTAATTTCCCATTGTGAGCCCGAATTATGTTAATCAATGGGCTCAAGTATATGTTGAACAAAATCGAGCTGATGGCAGACCCTTGAGGAAAACCATGCCAGATGTTGGGAAAAGCTGATTGAATCGGAGGAAGAGCCACTGCCTGACACCTGTCGGAAAGATAGGATGGAAACCAATCCAGAGCAGTGCCCACTATTCCTACCTCCTCTAGATGGGTAAGCAAAATCCCATGGTTAACCGTGTCAAAAGCGGCAGACAGGTCAAGCAGGATAAGTATCGCCGATTGTCCCCTGTCTGCCAATAAATGACGATCGTCCATCATGGTCACCAGAGAAGTCTCTGTTCCATGTTCCGGGCGGAAGCCAAATTGTACATCCGCCAACTTATTATTAAGTTCTAGGAACTGTGACAGAGATTTGCTGACCAATCATTCAAGGATCTTCACAGGGTAGGAGAGAGATGGTCCGATAACTTCCCAGACAGGTTGGGTCAAGAGTGGCCTTCTTCAGGAGTGGCGTAACCACAGCCTGTTTCCAGCCAGATGGTACAACCCCACTAGAAAGCGATTGATTACAAATCTGCAGAAGTCTGGGAAAATGTTCTGAGGCAAATTCCTTCCAGATTTTATGTGGAAGGGGGTCCCACCTGGCTGAGGCTCCTGCTGGCTGAGTCACAGATTTGGAAAGAGTGCAGCTGATTGCGCCACAGTGCCAATGTCCAGGTAAGGAGAAGGTGGAACGTGTAGCAGAGGAGGCCCGAGGGTCGAGTTGCCCAGGCCTAGCACCTGGTGTGACACCCCCAGTGGCGGGTCATACACAATGATGGAAGAGCATCACCCCACTGCTTTCAAGCATTGCAACAAGAGGAAAAATCATCACATGTAATCGTGCTATGTTTCCTATGCGAGCAGGAGGATGGGTAGGGCTGTCCACTTACGGAGCCGGGCAGGGCCAAAGTGGTATGCCCACTCAAGTGTGTAATGACTGTTTCGTCTGCCTGCTCAGGCCGCCCAAAGCAGTCATGCGCACTTCTCTGCTCGCAATGCAGGCTGCATTATAGCATGCATGGAAAACATGCCCACCCCTCCAGTCCCTGGCTGAACGCCTTGTCATGGTGCTACAGAACAATCCCAATGCTGCATTGCAGCGTTGTGATTGGCTTAGGGGAAGGAGAATGGCTGCTGACTTCCTGGTACTGGAAACAGACTCAGGAGTGCAGGAGCAATGAAGACACGGGACCCAGCTTTGAGGTAAGATATCATTCATTAAAATATTTACAACACCCGCTCACACACACTCCCCCGTGTCCCCGCCCCAATCAGTGTCCATTCCCACGTTTCCCACCTCCCAGCTGTCCAGTCCCCCCGCAGCACTTCCCAATGGCGGCCACTGTGCGCCCATGCGCAGCGGGCGTACCACTAGTGTGCCAAAGGTATATATGATGTTAAAACGCATACCATTACATCGCATCCCATTACAATGCATGCTAATACTAGGTATATTGTAACAGTAGGGAAAGTGCTGGATAGCGGAGATGAAAAAATGACTATTCCACCTCAGTGAATGCAACCCTAAAACTAATCCTTGCACCCCAAAACACACCCTGAACCCTAAAAATCAACTTTGACCCCTAAAACACACCCTGAAATTCATCTCTGACCCCAAAGCACACCCTAAATTTCATATTGGACCCCAAAACACAATCCAAATGTCATATTTGACCCCATAATATATATACCCCAAATTTCATCTCTGACCTCAGAAACCCATACCCACCATGACGACATCCTACTCAGTGAATTCTAGTTCCACCTGGACAACCCTAATGACCAGAACACCACCCCTTCCTGGGGAAGCTCACCAACATCAGACTCAAGAGGCTAGGCACCGCACCAAGCCAAATAGCAGGACACACGGTTAAGCACGTCTCCTCCACCAGCCGGAACTTCAACTACAGCCACGCCACCGGACTCTTCTGGACCGACCATCATTGTGTACATCACGTCTTCACCATGCCCACCGTACACCACGACCATCATTGCCCCCCTCCTCGCAGCTGGATCAAGGCCACCGAAGAACTTCTCGTCAACTCCCTCAGCACCACCACTCCGCCAACGCTTACAGACGATAACACCGTAGTGCGCAAACACCACCGATGGATCTCCAACTGCGCTGACACCCTGGCAGCACTCAAGAAAAGACAGGCAAAATCTAGCACCATGTTGCGCCGTATTTGTAAAGTGACGCATGTAGGCTATGTGTGATTTTGTGAAGCCCTGTGCTACATCATACCTGCATCAGGTATGATGTATGCAGGATGTGCATTCCCACACGGCAAGGCCTCATAGGAGTGGCAAAGTGAAATCCATCAGATTTCACGGCGACTATTGTAGGACGGCACTGCATCAGTGCCGCACGTTTGCCTGATGGCAGGTGTAAGGGTGATGCAGTGCCATAAGGATAGGCTCGCCCTATGCATTGCTGGAGTTGCATCATGCTTGTGACACAACTGCAGCAATGTGTGACTTTAGCGCTGACAGATACGCCAGGATTCCAAATGTATCTGTCATTACTTGTACATGAAGCTCTGTCCAGTGAATACAGCGCATCCATGGTGTCACAAGAAGGGCGTAGTGAAAAGCGTTGCAAAGCTGTCTTGTCGCAACGCTGCAACAGTTTTCATGACTGAGGCCCAGGAATGCGCACTATCTTATTGATGGTGCGCATTCCTGCCCTGTAGTTTTGTCACAGGGCAGCACAGCAACATTGCTTTGAGCGCTGTCCAGCACCAAAACCTGCTGAAATGAGGCCCCAAGTGTTATCTTCATTTGAAAGACAAGCTATTTTCTAGTCTCAAAAAACTGCCTCTAACTGCAGGTAGAGGCAGTTTTTTGGGACTGACAAACTTAAGGATTCCCTTGTAAATTTTGTGAAGTGGGGATAGCGACCGTTTTTGCATGGGAACGCCTCCATTGCATGTCATTATCACTAACAGAAGTGGTGATCTTTTCAAAGAAAGTTTTCGCCGGGAAACTGCCACTAACTGAGGTTAACAACAGCTTGTACATACGGCGATAAAAAAATTGCTGCAATAACGTCAAAAAAGCGCCGCTAAGGCGGCATTAACTTCTTGTTCATATGCCCCAGAGTTTCTTCAGACCTCAGGGACGAAAAACAGCATATAGTGTGTAGAATTCCTTCTTTCACACTACTACAGAGCCTACCTACAGCTTGAGCTGATGACATTGTATTTACATTTTTTGACGAAATCCACTTATTTCAAAAAGTGCAAAACCTAGTCTTAGGTTTTCCTTTTTTAACTCAAATACAATTAATATTAACAAAAAGCATGAATTGGGCGTCGAGTGAATGAGGGTACAACTAAGGTCGGCGTCTTCCATTTATTATACACCAGATAGTCGAGTTCAACAATTTTAATCGGGCTTGGGCTTAAACCGATTGAATGAAATATTACCTGTTCAAACAGCACATCAAGAGGTGCTCCCAGGTTTGACGCGAGTCACGCGTTGCTTGTGCGCTTATATTTCTCAAAGATTAAATATATTAATGTGATTTCCTACATCAATACCAGGAGCAAGTCAGGCAGGCCTGGTGGACCAGAATGAAGTCGAGACTAACCGGTCCCTCACCGGCAGTAACAGGCTACTTAACAATTCTGATACTATGAACCTTGTGGCTCCTTGATCTGAGGTGAGTCCGGGACATATGGAAGATTTATGAGGTTTTTGAGCCTCTCCTCTTTAGGTTACTGTAGTAAATGAAAGTAGCGTAGTCACTCAACATTCTAACAAGCTCTCATACCAAAAATTCTAGGCTGAGCAGCAGAAATAAGTACAACAGTTACATTGGCGATGTTCGTAACTTAGAGCCAATGGGGGTCTGATTTGAGTAGGTCCCCTCTCCGGATCATGTAACCCGCCCCTGACAGGAGTATGTTGTTTGAGCTTCAACTTTAGTACTTAAGATTAGCTTCTTTTGTTGTTATCCATGATACGCTATTTGCGTTCATATTCTCTTCCATTATAGATTTTACAATATATGCCCATTTCTGATCTGATGCTTAGCACATTTGGAAACCTATATATTTTTATACAAACCACATACTGGTTCTTCAGCCATATTTCAGAGGTGAGAAGAAGTATGTTTTCTTACCAGCACGTTTTCTTTTAACTCATTCTCCCCGTCTGGGTCTATTTCTATTCTATTCAGTATATAGCTTTATGTGAGGTATTTGAGTTTTTTTCTGATATAATTATGTTGTGTTTTTTTGTCATGTATTTTTGTCACTGTATGATATTATCGCACTATATCAACTTAAATATTCTTTTATCTTAGGTATTGCCTTGTCCCTTGTGGTAAATAAATAAATAATACCCTATTTTTGACTAGGCATATAGCATAACAGATAGCTCAATAAATAAGAGTCAAGATTCGAGGTAGTAGGAGTTTCTGCAGGTTTATTACAGCATAAGGACAGGATCAGGACAACCTGCATAGGATGACCCAGCAGCTGCTGGGGCCGGGTCTGGGATGAGCGCGCTAACTTTTAATAACAATACATGAACTTATATACATAGCGCAAACACATAGCATTACATTGCAGTAGGCGTAGCAGTGGGTGGAGCAGAAGGCGTGACGCGTAGCAGTCGCGAAAGATAACAGTAAAAGTAGGTGTAACTGGGCGTATACATAGACATGTGGTGCAAACGTAACAGAATATGTCATGAATGGGGCGGAAACATAGGAGGGGGCTACCTAAGGAGCCGGGACCTCTAACCTGGTGGTGCACGCAAACTGGCAATGACGTATTACTAGGAGAAGCTGGGGGCTATGAACTCTGTGCTAGGAGCAGAGACTAAAGTCTGGAGGGTCGGAGCGACTTGTACCTAAACCCTATCTAGTATCTGATGTTTAGGGAACATGTTGATATAAACTAGAAGTCATGAGGGGAAAGGCTAACTTGATTCTAAGACTGGACCATGCATTATTCTACATGTAGTGTGTGATGAAGAATACTAAATGACCATTAAATACAGTATTTCTCTAACGTGGAGCCGCATAGGCTAGACAATGACGGGAACTATTGATGCAGTTCAGTAGCTTAGGAATGCAGAGAAGGAGGACTGAACTGATAACTGGAACTATAACATACTTTTGGCAGACTCAGAGGCAGAGCCAGGCTGCACCGGGCACTGCGAGGCAGGAAGTAAGTGAAGGGTCGAGGATACAGGTGGGGGCTGTATCGCTCCTCAGCGAGACTTCAGGAGACAGGAGCTGAATCTGTGGTCCGGGCCCTTTTGAGGCCTGGAAACGGGGACTTTATAATGGAATAACGTGCACACTGAGAAACGTGGCAACGTAACTTTACATAGGCCTGATATTCGTAGTATTCACGAGGACTGGAAACTAGCATACTAAAGGTGGACACAACTGTAATTGCGTCATTAATCGGACATGGGGAATAACATATGCATATTGGTCATGCACACATAACATATGATGGATGAGGCGTAGGGACACAGAACATGGCAAAATTTACTTTTACACATTCCCTCCTTGTCACTACGTTTCCATCAGGAAACATCAATTTTCATGATACCATCTATCATTTCATACAGTACCATTTGCTCGTCTCGAATTATCTTGGAACGGGACTTAGAACGGGGCTTAGGACTAGGAATACAAGAGGTAGCACACATGCTGCAAATCGCAGGGCCACATTGTATACAGAGGCAGCAGCTAAATATGATCGCTACTGCAATACTTAGAAAGGACAGGAATTTCCATCCCCATGCGGAAATTATATTCCAGAACCAACCGGACCATGTCCAGGTGCCTGGATCTTGATGTAACAGATGGGCAATTTTATGGAGTCTGGTTATAGCTGAATAAACAGACGGCGCGTTATTTGGAATGAAAATGCAACAACTAGATCCGAGGACTCTACAGGCCCCGCCCCTATCGGCCAGTATGACGTCAAGGACGAGACGATTCTGTAAAACGACAATTCTCATAAAGGATTGCTCTTCAGTTAAGTTACCTAGAGCGGAGGCAGTCTCATCTACTACTGCTTCAAGGGTTCTTGTTAACCTACGAATTAGCTTACTATTTACAACTGTGCCTAAATAAGGGAAAACACCTTTATCTATATCAATGAATTGCTCTGCGGCAGTTTCAGTATAATCGACAATCGGGAGATTTCTCTTGTGTCTAGTATGTACTAGGAAGGAATTCCTATGGTAGTCAGGTGGGGCTAGAAAAACAGGCGGCAGTAGGAAGGCAATGTAACAGGTTCCCTCCCAATCGAGGGGCAGATGAACATATGCAGTTTGACCACAAACAAAATAAGAATGACGTGAGGCTTTAAAAATAGATTTCCCACTGTCACTATACTGAATAACAGTAGTACATTCACTATGGCCTACGTGTACAGAACCATAATTACGGACACATAATTCGCCTTTGACTGGTAGTACTGAAATAGCAGGTGAGTCTGGAGTAGTATCAGACTGAACATTCAGGACCATGAAATTCGACGAATAATTACCTAAATTATACACTTCATTTTCTAGATCTAACCCGGTTCTGTGGGGGAGACCTTGCTTGTCTGGGAAACATGTACTGTTAAGAAAAGACATATCTGTTGCGGATGACGTTAACGTGGACCATGCTCCACACGAACCATTATGTGAAAAAGGATAAGGAAAGAGTGGCAGAACTCCCTTCGGTGTCTGGAAAGGGGGGAGTCGACCACACACCCAACAATTAGTGGCATTGCTGGTCTGGTGTGAATAATGTAACATACGGATAAATGAATTATTACGCATAGCGAGGCGGTAAGAATATTCGTGAGGAGGCAGATCACTAAACGTGTGCTCTACTGTAGCATTAGCAGACTTATTTACATGAGAAACTGGAAAATATAGGAAAAAGGCATAACTGGTGCAGGAAATCATTAGGCTGATGAATAATATGAAACTTAGAAAAACGATACATTGAATTGAGTTTTTACTGACTCTCTCACTATGGGGGTCTATTTTATACATGTCAGAAACAATCTAACCGTTTCACCTAGGGGAGGACTTATACAATCCAACTGACTGACTTACTAGACCGTAGTTTTTGCTTATACTCCTGTTGCGGAGTTTTCTCTAACAGGGAAGGGGTTGTAACAATGTCTTTTGCGGGACAGTCCTTAGGAACAATATTTCGGCAGTCTTTAAAATCCTGGGACTCCTTGGAAATGTTTTTAGAAACGGGTTTCAATCCATTGAAAAGTTTTACATGAGAAAGGTGGACCCACCCCTTCCTGCCTTCCAGCTTGACGGCAGTACGGGTGGTCAAGAGGACCTGACGTGGCTCCTTCCAACGAGGTTCCAGCGGACTTGATCTGTCAAAATTCCGGACCATCACAAGGGAACCTGGAACGATTTCATGCGGTGCCACCTCGGTATTGTCTGGAAAGGCGGCGGCAACCTGTGAACGACATGAGTTGAGGGCAGACATCAAGGAAGCTAGGTAATCTGTCAACATATTACATGAAACATCGGTAATACTTCGGGGTCTAGGAGTACCCCACATGTTAGGGGGGCGGCCGAATACGACCTCATACGGGGACAGACCTGATCTGGAATGTGCGACCATGCGCATATAAAATAGAGCAACTGGCAGAGCTGCTAGCCAGTCCACACCTTTTTCTTTACAAACTTTTGCAATACGGATTTTCAGGGTCTGATTACGTCTCTCGACTAGACCGGCTGCTTCAGGATGGCGTACACAATGGAACTTCCACTGGTACCCTAACAACAGGGAAACATGCTTCATTAACTCTGAGGAGAATGGCTGACCGTTATCAGAATATACGACTCTAGGGAGTCCATATCTAGGGAAGAATTCACGAACCAACTGCTTGGCAGTGGTCGCGGCTGTGTAATCTGGGACTGGATATGCTTCTGTCCACCTGGACAAAGCGCATACTACTACAAGGACATACTTGAAACCTCGACATCGCTCCATTTGAATATAATCCATCTGGAGGACCTCAAAAGGGTGGTCAGGGGGCTGGAAACCACCTTGTTCCACCGGGACACTTTTACCTGGATTAAACTGACAACATATCATACAGGTACGGACTTTCTGCTTGGCTGCAGCTCGTAAATGCTTGTTGAACCAAATGTTCTGGATACTGTCTAACATAGCTTTTTCTCCTAAATGTGCTGGACTATGTGCGGTATTGATAATGACTTGAACCATAGAGTCGGGGAGAAACCATGTGGCTCTACCCTTTGTTAACCATCCTTGATCTGTCTGGACCCCTCCTTGTTCGGACCATTTCTTGATTTCCTCGGGAGTGGCATGTAACTGGATATCTATGACATCTTGTGTAGGGTCCTTAACTGTCATGCATGTAGTCGGATCTGGAGTATGTGTCTGATTAACTGGAATGTCTAGAGTCTGTGCTGTAAGCTTGGCTGTGCGGTCTGCTAGATCGTTACCTTGGGAAATAATGTCAGTAACTTTCGTATGTGCTTTGCATTTCATGATAGCAATGGATGTCGGTAAATGTATGGCATCTAACAGAGCTTGAATAAGGAGACCATGCTGAATCTTGGTTCCATGAGAAGTCATGAAACCTCTCTCCTGCCAGAGCACTCCGAAGTCGTGTACAACTCCGAATGCGTAACGTGAATCTGTATAAACATTAACTTTCAGGTTCTTGGCGTGTATACAGGCTTGTGTCAGAGCAACTAGCTCTGCTGCTTGAGCGGACAGGGTATCAATACGGTGTGTTTCAATAACTTCGGTGTCAGTAGTCACTGCATACGCGGCGACTAGTTCTCCTGTACTAGTTCTCATACATGAACCATCCACATAAAGTGTCAGGTCAGGATCTGGTAACGGAATGTCTGTCAGGTCTTGTCTTGGCTTTGTCGTAATGTTAACTACTTCCACACAGTCATGTGGGTCAGGGTTCAAACTGACTGATGGTAACAGTGTAGCAGGATTCAGGACGTTGCAGCGTCTAATTTCTATGTGTGGCTGGAACAGTGTCAATTCATAACCTGTTAAACGTGCAATTGTCAAGTGCTGAGTTTGTGTTCGGTTTAAAAGAACTTCCACGGAATGTGGAACTTGTACTGTCAGGGAATGTCCTAAAACTATGGAATCACTTTGTCTGATAGCTAGTGCGGTGGCTGCAACTGACTTAAGGCACGCAGGCAACGCCTGGGCGACTGGATCTAATGTGCTAGAAAAGTAAGCACAGGGCTTGGATTGTCCTGCTTGATCTTGTGTGAGAACAGATAATGCTGTACCTTCACGTTCAGTAACGAAAAGTGTAAAAGGCTTACTGTAGTTCGGTGTAGCTAGAACTGGAGCTTGACATAGGGCTTTCTTTAACTCGTTGAAACTAAGTGTATGTTCAGATGTCCAAGGGAGGACAGTCGATACGGCTGCCTCCTGTGTCGTTAACTGTATCAGTGGCTTGGCTAGAAATGCATACTGGGGAATCCATTGTCTACAATAAGAAGTAAGGCCGATAAAAGCACGTACCTCCTTCTGGGTTCTGGGCTGGGGAAGACTCGCTATTAACTGGATACGGTCGGGTGTCAACTGCCTACCCCTCTTGGACAGTAAGTGTCCTAAGTAGACCACTTGCTGGACACAGAATTGAAGCTTCGAAGGGGACACCTTGTGCCCCATCTCGGCTAGAAAATACAAGACTGTAAGTGATGCTCGCTCGCAAGCACGTTCAGAACGGGCTGTGATCAGTAGATCATCGACATACTGGAGCAGGGCAGTGTCCGTTGGCATGTGAATGTTGTCTAGTTGTCTCTTAAGTGCCTGACTGTAAATACTAGGACTTTCTGTGAAACCTTGAGGAGCGCGTGTGAACATATAGCTCCTTCCATTTAAACAAAATCCGAAAAGAAACTGGCTGTCTGGATGAATAGGAACACTAAAAAATGCATTCTTGAGGTCTATGACAGTGAAGAACGTGGCTTCAGAATCAATGGCTGTTAATAGGGAAGAGATATCTGGGACTACTGGGTACTGAGGAATAATACATTTATTAAGCTCTCGTAAATCGATCACTAATCGATATACTGGGGGTGCATTTGGATCAGTACGTTTCATAACTGGAATGATCGGAGAATTACATACATTGGAGTCAGTTTCTACAACTACTCCTTGAGCCATGAGCTCGTCAATAATTTTGGATAAGGCTGCTACAGCCTCAGGTGGCAATCTGTACTGTCTGATTCGTGGTAACACTACACCTGGTTTGAGAGTCACACGATAGGGTGTGATTTGCATATAACCTACATCTGTTGGACCTTGTGCCCATAGATGCTGCGGAACATTAGACAGTCTAGAATCAAAATCTCGTAATACATAGTGACCCTTAAAGTCACGTAGGAACAGACGTATTCCCTCTGGGGAACAGCAAATGACTGCACCTAACTCTTTCAGTGTCTTAATGCCTAATAGATTTTCTGGACATGACTTAGTAAGTAACAGATCAGTAGTGCGGGACAATGGACCTACTTCTAGAGTAACTGGCTTTGAGATCTCATTTATAATGGGTTTTCCTGAAAATCCAAGGGAAACATTTCTTGAGCCTGAGAGCGGAGCCCCTGGAACTTCGGCATGACTAATTGTGGTCCTACTTGCCCCTGTATCGATCAAAAACTTTCTATCTTTCCCTAATACTTGACTGTGAACATAGGGACCTTCTTGATCTACAGGTATCTCGATGAGAGGCAAGCCTACCTCCCTCTCTAGGCTGTTTCATGAATATGGCTGGTACTCTGGATACTCAGACTGTGCATACTGGTACATCTGCGATGTAACATGCTGTGTTGCAGCAATAGGCTGCGGTACTGTAACTGTCTGTGGTGCATTCTGTGGCTGAGGAGTCTGTGAAACTTGTTCTTGTCTAGGTGGACGTGGTCTTTCTTTAGTCTTACCAGTAGCTATGTTATGTTTCAGAACTGCACACTCGTTTATAAAATGACCTGGCTGTTTACAATAATTGCAGTTCCCTTTAACGGAAGCTGCAGGATGACTGGCTTGATTCGGACCCCTCTTCTGACTGTCTTGAGGAACAGATTGTGCAACTAGCACTTTCATTTTCGTGTCTTTCATACGTTTTCTTTCGTGTTCTTGCTCTTCTCTGATTCTATTCTGGTGGTATTGGAGCATCTGGAGCATCTGGGACGGAGTATTTGCTTGCCAGGTGCTTTCGACTTTCAAAACTCGATTTTTAATTTGAGGACTTGAATTCTCGACTAATTTAGTAACGAAAAGGTGAGGGTATGACTCACTACTTGTCTTGAGACCACTGTTAATACTAAAACATTTTTCAAATCTAGAATAAAAATCACTAATATCTTCGTCTTGTTTCTGTTTACAGGCTGAGATTGCATCCCAGTCTTCTTTTCTAGTTGTCAATAATCTGGGTAAAACTTGAATCAATAATTCTGGTAATTCTTTACATTTATCTCCAAGACCGGTACCTGGTACTCGAGCCTTGTCTTCAGCTTCTAGAGCTGTCCAATCGATCTTTTTCTCTCCCACCTCCCATTCTTTTTCCTTTAGCTTTTCATACACCCCTGCGGGTAACAGGACCTTTAACATTTTAATGATATCTGGGTAAGTGTATTCTCCCATACGGAGCATGTCTTTTAATTCTCTATGGAACCCTGCTGGATCTTTGTCATGACAGGGAATTAATTTCTTCATTTCAAGAAGTTCCATCTTTGTTATTGGAGTGTATACAAACACTCGTTGCATTTCGCCACCCGTCCCTCTGACTGGGTGGACTTCTCGTAACGGATTCTGTCGGTCTATGTAGAATGATTTACTTTCTGGGGGTGAGACATGAACAAAATGTGGGTTCAAGAACGTTCTATATTTGTGGCGTTGTTCTAGAATGACACTAATTAAATCGGTACCTAGACCTCTCCATCTGTACTGGAGTAACTCGTTCAGGATATCATGTAACGGACCTGGATCAGAGTGTTGACCCTCATACAGAGTAATGAGGTGCTGAATCATATACATACCCACCAGTCGTTGCTCGGCTGGGGGCATTTTCAGAAACATTTGTGTCACTATTTCGTCTGGAAAAGTGGTAGAATCAGTAATCCATCGGACTGCTGATCGGGCTAGTTCTTGTTCATGCATGGTACTTAACTCACTATAACCGATTCGTGATTTCAGAATGTGATCGGTAGCTTGAAATACTTGTTCTAGAGAACCTTGTTCTGGTGCTGAATGATGAAAAATAGACTTGGGTTCTAGGCGTAAATGGCGATCTGGAAATCTAGATTTTCCTACATACGCTATTCTGGCGGGATTCTCGTCCTCTTCTTCTTCGGGATCAGAGATACTTTCTTTCTCGCTTACTTGTGCTGCTTTACGCTGTTCGTGTATCTTTATTATCTCTTTACGGATTTTCTTGTACATACTCTCCATAGCACCGACGGTCTTGTGCTTACCCTCGGCTATATTATCACTCCACCTTGTCAGGATTCTCATTTCGGCGGAATCTTTAGACGGGTAATCTTGTTCTCTTATTAGACAATTGATCAGGAACTTTAATATCATGAGCTGGATCTCGGCTTTCCTTTGAGACATAGTCTCGCTAATACTTTCTGGATCATCCCCTGTACGGATGAAACGATATATTCTGTCTAGATCTTCTTTCATATTCGGTAAGGTGACTAGATACTCGGCCACCTTTCTTACGCGAAATGAATATAAAACCATATTATCCTCGCCTGGGACTGGATCATAGCAACATTCGGCAAGGGATTTTCTTATTTCTGCAACAGACTGATACCTAGGCGTACGCTGTGATGCTTGTGCATGTAATTCGGCTAACGTTAAACGCTTGTGTGGCGGCGGGGTTTGAGGAGGACCTCCTCCTGCAGCCCCTAAACTGGAGTCGTCTACTGAGGCTCTACGTCCTGGCAGAGTGGGAAATGGAAATGTAGGCTGGACTTGTATGGCGGGCTGGACCGGGGGTACCGTAACAGGTACTCCGGTGTCTGGAGGAGCGGGAAGTGCCTGATTTACAGGGACTGGCGGAGCGCGAACAGGATTTGCATATTCTGGGACTGTGTCGTCCAAGTAGGACGAAATAAAAATATCAGCTGCGGTCGGTTTGTGACGTAGCTTGGTCGGAAGTAATGGTGGCGGGAAATTACTGGATGCCTCTGGGGTCGCTTTTGGCAAGCCCTCGGCAAGAAGAGGATACATACCCTTAATGAGGGCATGCCTCTGTCTGTCTGACTGTTCGGCTTTGACTCGTTCACCTATCTCGATTAATTCTCTTTCTTGGGCTCGTTCTTGGGATTCTCTACTTAACTCTGACTTTCTGACTTCCTTTTCGGTTCTTCTATGCGCTTCTTTACGCCATAACTCGATGGCATCTTTCTGTGACTGTCTGGCTTTCTTTTTCCATAATGCTTCTTCTACTCGCATGATACATTCGGCATCCCATGTACCCGATACGGGCCATCTATACTTTTCTTCTAACTGTTTGGTATACTCTACCCATAAATCTAGATACAATATGGCGCTTATGCCATGTTTCTGATACATAAAGTGACCTGGACTGTCCCTAGGCGGGACAGGAACTGCTTCTTCTAATAAACCCTTTCTAGTTTTTAGCTGACGTAATCTTGAAAAGAGCGGCATTGTAAACTTGAATCGGAACACAATACAATACACGAAGAACAATAACAATTGGGAAAACAATTCAGGCATACCACGACATTGGAATTACATTAAACAATATCATAACATAACAGTTCGAACAGAATATTACCTGGAATACTTGAGAACAGAAACAGAACAGAATTTCTCGAGAACGGAACAGACTAGAATTACTGGATGCACTGCTGAAACAGTACGGAACATACCGGTCCCATAAAGGAACGCATCAAGACCCGTATCCACCTAGGTGAACACTTCGTTTGTGAGTCTGGGTACCACCAACCCACGGACCAGGAGTCAATTTAGATTGGTCCTGTCTAGATACTACCCCAGCAATGGTACTCACCGGGCAGCAAGAACGGAAGGCCTCGGACGGGACTGGGCTGACGACGACGGACTTCGGACTTCAGTTACGGGTGGGCCTCCGGATACCTCGGACCTTGGACTCTCGGCTTGGGCTCTGGTCGGGACTCGCCGCGTTCCTCCACCGTCTCGTTCGGATGCTGGACCGCCTCCTCCGTCTCCTCCGTGGGCCTGAGGGATACTTGAGCAGAAATATCTGCCACTGCGCAGAAGAGTTCCGTCACGACTGTAGAGGGTCAGGGGGTCGGCGTGGCTTCACCGACGCGTGGGGAAAGGGCAAGTCCCTATTCGGGCGCCATTATGTGGTAAATAAATAAATAATACCCTATTTTTGACTAGGCATATAGCATAACAGATAGCTCAATAAATAAGAGTCAAGATTCGAGGTAGTAGGAGTTTCTGCAGGTTTATTACAGCATAAGGACAGGATCAGGACAACCTGCATAGGATGACCCAGCAGCTGCTGGGGCCGGGTCTGGGATGAGCGCGCTAACTTTTAATAACAATACATGAACTTATATACATAGCGCAAACACATAGCATTACATTGCAGTAGGCGTAGCAGTGGGTGGAGCAGAAGGCGTGACGCGTAGCAGTCGCGAAAGATAACAGTAAAAGTAGGTGTAACTGGGCGTATACATAGACATGTGGTGCAAACGTAACAGAATATGTCATGAATGGGGCGGAAACATAGGAGGGGGCTACCTAAGGAGCCGGGACCTCTAACCTGGTGGTGCACGCAAACTGGCAATGACGTATTACTAGGAGAAGCTGGGGGCTATGAACTCTGTGCTAGGAGCAGAGACTAAAGTCTGGAGGGTCGGAGCGACTTGTACCTAAACCCTATCTAGTATCTGATGTTTAGGGAACATGTTGATATAAACTAGAAGTCATGAGGGGAAAGGCTAACTTGATTCTAAGACTGGACCATGCATTATTCTACATGTAGTGTGTGATGAAGAATACTAAATGACCATTAAATACAGTATTTCTCTAACGTGGAGCCGCATAGGCTAGACAATGACGGGAACTATTGATGCAGTTCAGTAGCTTAGGAATGCAGAGAAGGAGGACTGAACTGATAACTGGAACTATAACATACTTTTGGCAGACTCAGAGGCAGAGCCAGGCTGCACCGGGCACTGCGAGGCAGGAAGTAAGTGAAGGGTCGAGGATACAGGTGGGGGCTGTATCGCTCCTCAGCGAGACTTCAGGAGACAGGAGCTGAATCTGTGGTCCGGGCCCTTTTGAGGCCTGGAAACGGGGACTTTATAATGGAATAACGTGCACACTGAGAAACGTGGCAACGTAACTTTACATAGGCCTGATATTCGTAGTATTCACGAGGACTGGAAACTAGCATACTAAAGGTGGACACAACTGTAATTGCGTCATTAATCGGACATGGGGAATAACATATGCATATTGGTCATGCACACATAACATATGATGGATGAGGCGTAGGGACACAGAACATGGCAAAATTTACTTTTCCACACCCTCGTCATATTTTTGTCTGTCTAATTTCCCTCTTGGAACTATTATTTTATTTTTTTGTGTAAAGTATATATGTTTAAAAAAAAATTAAATTGCGTATTTTTTGTATTTATGGTTTTGATATATAATTGTGGTACTATATGGGTCATTTCAAGTTTGTGGTCTTGTTAATATTGTTTTTGTGTTTACGTGATTTGTTATTCATGTTATGTCTGTTTATAATTGTTACAGCCCTGACGACCGGGAACGAAACGCATTGGTTGTGTGCCAGTTTTTATGATTAACTTAATAAAAGAAGACATTTTGGATAATATTGGCCTGATTTATTGACTTCACACCGAGTGCATCTTCCTTATTCATGAAAATGTTTCCATTATCTGCATCCTTGGACGGCTGGTGCTGGAAGTGGTTGCACCATCTCTAAATATACGGTATATGTGGATTTGATGTGCTTAACCTTGGTCAGCTGTTTGTTCTTTTGCTCTTAATGTTTTTATTTTGACTAATTTGAATAAACATAGCCACTTACTCCAACTCATGCTTGTGTCAGTCATTGACTCATGGGGTTTTCAGGGGCAGGTGTGAGCTGGGGGATCCGGGTTCTAAATAAACATTTTAAAAATGACGAGTTGCAACTTCTATGTGTGCTGCGTAGAAGTTACAAATCTCCATTTAAGATTGTTTATGTGCAGGAAGGCAGACCTTCCTGCACATTAACAATAATTCCCCCCAATGCAATCACCCTGGCTCTATGGTGCAAGGGTGCCTGCGTTGGCACTATGGTATAGAAAACTTAGGAAAAAGGAAAACAGGGCAATTGGCAGCACTTCGATATACAAATAAAACGATTGATAACAACCCAAATTGTAACTGGTGCTCAAGGTGTGTGAGTGAAAAACACGGTAGCGACGCAGGTGATAATGTGATCAGCAAGGACGGCGCATAGTGACTAGTGCAAAGATATGTACAGTGAATGATTGACACAATGTGGTTCCAGATAGCTTGAAGAGTTTGTTTCAATTCGATTGGATTGTATTATTCGTGAGCCACTTTGTGAGGTGCGCCTATGATCGCGCTGAATGGTCTACGGCGGCGTTTCTATCCACTTTCAACACGCTATAGACGAACCCTGGCTTGTCCCATGGACTCTTGACGTGCACCTGCACTCACTCCATCTCAGCACTGCTTCCAACCCAGTCCTGATGAAGATCCTGAATAAAGTGGATCGAAACGCCGTCGACCATTCAGCGCGATCATAGGCGCACCTCACAAAGTGGTTCACGAATAATACAATCCAATCGAATTGAAACGAACTCTGCAAGCTTTCTGGAACCACATTGTGTCATTCATTTACTGTACATATCTTTGCACTAGTCACTATGCGCCGTCCTTGCTGATCACATTGCCACCTGCGTCGCTACCGTGTTTTTCACTCACACACCTTGAGCACCAGTTACAATTTGGGTTGTTATCATTTGTTTTATTTGTATATCGCAGTACTGTCATAACTGCCAATTGCCCTGTTTTCCTTTTTCCTAAGTTTTCTATATAAATTATGCCATGAGCACGTGCAATAATCAAACAGAGTCTCCTTATTTCCTTCTGATAATGTTGTATTCATATCCTTCCTAATTGCCTTTAAATTATACCAGTTGGGATACCATATGTTTGTACCATACTTTCTACCCCAATCCCAACAAGGTTGACGGGTTCTTGCTCCTGTTATTGATACAACAATGCGTTGGCACTAGGCAGCTGTCATTAGCGCCAGCACAGGGGGAAACGCAGGGCTGCACTGCATTGTTGAAAATACGGTGCAGTCCTGAGTTTCAGAAGTGGCGGAGAGCGTCGTTAAACCAAGAAGGCTAACGCCCAGCTCCTCCACTGCCCTTGTAAATATACACCTAAAGGTAATTAATACACATGAAAGTGTTCAGTGCAGACGAGTAGTAGTAAGTTCAAACATCCCAAAAATATGACATCCTTGTTTAGGAGGTCGGGCAGTGTCTACTGCTCCTACTACATGGAACTACCTCCTAGCCCATGCTGGTCCATGTAAGTAGTGAGACATGTCTTCTGTTTGCATTTACCTACATGTTTTCAAATTATAAAGCTATTATAACACTTGTTTAATATATGTGTCTTATTGAAAATTAGACTTTCATCCCTCAACTGAAAATACATTTCACTCTTTGATGGGGGTGTGACTGAGTTCTAGAAAAATCAAATGAATGACTCAAGAACTTTTCGATGAACTCCCTTCGCTGTAAGCCGTACCAGGTTTGTTCACATCACACCCTGGCATAGATACCCAACGCGGTGTGGTTCTTAGCTCAGTTTGGTTTCGGTGATTTGTAAAGTAGCATAACATCCATTTTTTATTTATTTTATTTTTTATATTTTATTTATTTTAAAGGTTTTATATAGCGCTGGCTAGACCCGGAGGTATCAGAGCGCTTTACATGAGCATCAGATCATAGTTACAGGTTACATTGTTATAAAGGTTACAGTTATTTGAGCATGGCAACATAGTTACTTGTAAGGTCAAGATAAACAATAAGCACAAGCACATAAGGGGAAAAGCAGGCAAGGGGAAAGATTCAGGGGAGGGGTGGAAGGAGCTGGGGAAGTAGACAGGTAATGAAGGCTACCACCACCACCATCAATACCGCCACCAATACCAACAATGCAACCACCACCACCAATACCAACAACAGCAGCACCAATGCCACCACCACCAATACCACCACCAATGCCACCACCAATACCACCACCAATACCACCACCACCAATACCACCACTAGTGCAACCACCATCACTAATACCACCACCACCAATACCACCACCGCCACCAATACCACCACCAATACCACGACTAATACCACCATTTCCACCAATACCACTACCATCACCACCAATACCACCACCACCAATACCACCACTAGTGCAACCACCATCACTAATACCACCGCCACCAATACCACCACCGCCACCAATACCACCACCAATACCACGACTAATAAAACAGTTTCCACCAATACCACCATCACCAATACCACCACCAATACCACCACCACCACCAATGCCACCACCAATACCACCACCACAAATATCTCTACCACCACCACCACCAATATCACCACCAATCCAATACCACCACCATCAATACCACCACCTCCACCACCAACACCACCACCACTAATACCACTACCATCAATACCACCACTACCAATACTACCAGTACCAATACCAAAACCACCACCCCTATCAATACCACCACCAATCCAATACCACCACCAACACCAATACCAATTCAATACGACCACCACCAACACCAATACCAATTCAATACCACCACCACCAACATCAATACCAATTCAATACGACCACAACCAACACCAATACCAATTCAATACCACCACCATCAATACCAATTCAATACCACCACCAATACCAATTCAATACCACCACCACCAACATCAATACCACCACCTCCACCACCACCAATACCACCATCAATACCACCACCACCAACATCAATACCACCACCTCCACCACCACCAATACCACCATCAATAACACCACCACCATCAACACCAGCAATGCCACCACCAATACCACCACCACCACCAATACCACCACCATCAATACCGCCACCACCACCAATACCAACAATGCAACCACCAATACCACCACCACCAATACCAATACCAACAACACCAGCACCAATGCCACCACCACCAATACCACCACCACCAATGCCACCACCAATACCACCACCACCAATGCCACCACCAATACCACCACCAATACCACCAATACCACCACTAGTACAACTACCACCACTAATACCACCACCACAGCCACCAATACCACCACCGCCACCAATACCACCACCAATATCACGACTAATACCACCATTTCCACCAATACCACTACCACCACCACCAATACCACCACCACCAATACCACCACCGCCACCAATACCACCACCGCCACCAATACCACCACCAATACCACGACTAATACCACTGTTTCCACCAATACCACCACCACCAATACCACCATCACCAATACCACCACCAATACTACCACCACCACCAATGCCACCACCGACACCACCACCAATACCACCACCATAAATACCTCTACCACCACCACCACCAATATCACCACCAATCCAATACCACCACCAACATCAATACCACCACCTCCACCACCAATACCACCACCACTAATACCACCACCATCAATATCACCACCACCAAAAATACCAGTACCAATACCAAAACCACCACCCCTATCAATACCACCACCAATCCAATACCACCACCAACACCAATACCAATTCAATACGACCACCACCAACACCAATACCAATTCAATACCACCACCATCAATACCTATTCAATACCACCACCAATACCAATTCAATACCACCACCACCAACATCAGTACCACCACCAATACCACCATCAATACCACCACCACCAACATTAATACCAATTCAATATGACCACAACCGACACCAATACCAATTCAATACCACCACCACCATCAATCCCTCCACCACCACCAATTCCACCACCAATACCACCACCATCAATACCACCACCACCAATACCAATACCACCACCACCAATACCAATACCACCACCACTATCAATACCACCACCATCAATACCACCACCACCAATCCAATACCACCACCACCAATACCAATACCACAACTACTATCAATACCACCACCTCAGCGCCTCTTGCTCACTATAATAGCAGGGGCACTGTACGAGGCTGGTGCTGCAGCAAAGACCATCCCTCCCTCCCTCCATGCCTGCCATAAAGCACAGCCTGCGTGGCGCCAGGAGGTGAAGCCGGGGCCCTACTACAGCTAGAGTTTAAGCTATTAACATTGCAAATGACAATGCATTTTATTTATGTTTTAAAACCCAAAACATAAATAAAAGGCATTGTTGTTTACAATGCCAATAGCTCCAACTAATGTGAATGCGAGACCTATTGCATTGCAAATGCTTGTTGTTTTAGGCACATGTGTGTAGCACTGTGCTAAGGGTATGGCCCTTCTCCTAGTATTAGATCGCATTCGGCGTGCACGGTATGCACAACAACTCACTTCAAATAAAAATAAAACTCACTTAAGTTAGAAGTAGAACTCACAAATTACAGGGCACTCGGTGTTTGTGCTTTGCCCGTCTGATGAGTGAGCATTTATATTTTATTATTATTTTATTGGGGGTGTTTATAACGTGAAACTGACTCTTGAGAGTCAGTGGCTGGCTCTGCAGAGCAACAGCAGATATGTTTTACTGTGCTTGTAAATTACTCCCACTAGAAAGAGGTGATGTTTGGCAGTAAAGACGCATCTGTTCAACAAAGCCCCTGATGTCTAGCCTGGCTGCAGGGCTGGTGCGCTCGCGGGTTATTAGCAGTATAATGCTCTGAAGCTGACGTGGCGCCCCACGATCAGGCCAGCTAATCCCCCACGCCGCGGAAGAGAGTGTATTTATCCAGAGGTCCCCTCGGCAGCGCCTGGAGGCCGCGGGCGAGCGCCCAGGCCACTAAACAGTAATAAAAAAGCCTTTTATATGTTGCTCAGTATCAGATGGAACTGAAGCTAAACAGAAATCAATCCTTCTCGGTATAAATAGCCCCGTCCCCGGCGGGGCCCCTCGGACCGGCTCTTTAGGGCTGGAAGATTTACAAGCTACAAATTGACAAGTCCCGCGCCGAGGCCCCTGATCCGGCGGCAAATACGGGGGTCCCCGGGGCCCCCGACTCTCCGCCGCCGCCGCTCAGACCCAATTTTAACTAACAATTCAATCTTGGGCCGTCAGCAAACAGGCCGGCTCCTGCGAGTTGACAATCTTTATTTAATGCCATTCCTGACACCCAGTTAAGGCCTGGCGCCCCCCCTCCCGTGGCCCCCCCCCCCGTTCATTGATCCCTTACATTCGCTGTAATGAAAACAGCGCCTTAAGTGCGCGGGGCTTGGCCGGCGCGCGCGCCTCTTTTCCCATTTTCGCCCCATCAGGGCTGGCATTGATGCGGGTTAGGCTCCGGTGCGCCCCCCCCCCCCCCCCCCGCGCAGCGCTCTGAGCTGTGAAGGGCACGAGGCGCTAGGCGCAGCGGGGGCGCCATTAGCCCATCCATCTCAGGAGCTATCGACCCGGGCTCGCCGGATCATGCACGCGGACCTGGGCTTTTCTCGGTCATAAATATCTCATTTTAGCCCATTAGTGGCCAATTTAGCGCAAGGTGTTGCTGGCGGTTCACCGCCCTCCCCCCCCCCTCCACGGGAAAACTCTGGGGCATATTATCAAGGGGGTTTATCTCCGCTTTTTTGGCTTTAAAAGCCAAGAAAGTGGAGATAAAGTTATCTCCCTATTACCTAGCTGTGGCTAACACCAGTTAGCGACAGCTAGTAGGAGATAGCGACCATCTTGGGCCCCACTTTGCATGTCAGTGATATTTATCACTAATGACATGCAAAGTGGGCGGGCCAAGATGTTAGCGACTGGAAACAGTCGCTAACATCGCTATCTCCTATTACCAACTTTTGGAGATATTCGCGCTAAGCGCGAATATCTCCAAAAGCTAACACCTGCCCTGAGCAGTTCTTAGCCATGTTATCCAATGGGAGGTGGATAACATGGCTAAGAGCATTAGCTCGGTAATGCATGAATATCGCTGACTTTTCAGCGATATTCATGCATTGCGGCCGTTTTTTATCACATTTGCGATAAACCTTGGTAATACCAAGGTTTATCTGCGGTAAAAAATCGCCGCAGCTTAGCGGTAAAATTTTCTCTCTGACCAAGCAATAGCGATAATTATCGCTTTTGCTTGGTAATGTGCCCCTCTGTAGCCTCTCGGGGCGGGTCTAGAGAGATTGGTGCAAAGCTTCTGGTAACGGTGCACATCAATGGGGCAGGTTTGGTGGGACTTTGCAGTGGTGCAAAGACACAGAAAGTGGCGCAAACCGGCACAGAGTCTTGATAAACTATTTGCTTTCCAGCACAAAACCTAAAAGTGACAGAATACATTAAGGGAGAGATTCATTGGGGTTTTGCACCAATGCAGAGTCATAAAAAGTGGCGCAAACCAACACGAACTCTTCATAAACTATTTAGGGCCTCGTTTATGAAAAGTGACGCATCGCTGCGTGAAAACAGCGATGCGTCACTTTTCACTGCGCCCTCCTTGCGACACCAATGATGCGTCATGTTGACAGTATGACGCATCATTGCGCAAGGAGTTACAGATACGTCAGTATTTCTGACGTATCTGTATGGCGCAAAAGTGGCGCATTGCTGGAGTGTGTCACAAAAGTGACGCAACTCCAGCAATGTGAGGGCCTGCATCAGTCTTACGCCTGCTGTGAGGCAGGCGCAAGATTTTGATGCAACGGCGTCCTAAAAGTGACGCAGTGAAATATCATAGATTTCACTGCGTCACTTCCATGACCCTTTCTTGCGTCAATAAGTCCCCCTTGCATACATTATACCTGGCGCAGGTGTAATGTGGCGCAGGGGTTTACAAAGTGACGCATCTACCTAGATGCGAGAATATGGCGCAACAAGGCACACTTTTTACGCTGCTGGTGCGTCACAAAAAGTGACGCACTAGTGGCATAAAAGTGGCGCATGACCTCATAAATGAGGTCCGTATTGTCCAGGACAAAGCCCATGGGCACAGGTAACATCACAGGCCAAATTTATTAGTGTTTTTGCGCTGGTGCAAACTCACCAACAGTGACACAAACTGATTCAAAGCCTTAATAAACGATTTTCCGTCCAGCACAAAGTCTTCGGTAAAGGAGTATTTCAAGGGGTAGATTTATTAAGGCTCTGCGGCGGGGCAAACTGGCACAAACTATTCTGTAATGGACTTCGCCAAGCGCGGGTGCCCACAGTGTGCCAATAACTATCCTCGCACTACCACGAACCACATTATAAAAGAGGTGGAAATGGACTTGGAAAACACCATGCAGCCAATACGTGGCCGAGAAACATTCGCTCTTCTTGTATTCTTTGTCCTGATAGGATAACGAGTGTGCCATGTAACGTTGTTACATTCATACAGCATTTTCAGTTACTTTAGTTTCCTTTTGTCAGGGCTCAGTTTGCAATTCGTCCAATTTGGGAGAACTTTACTGACTTCACTCAACAACCTCTGATCACCGGCGCATATCGCATTTTGTTGATATTGGGTTGTAGTTTTGGATGTCGCGCCTTGATGAGATGTTTCCAACATGGCGACGGCTGCATGTTCTTCTCCCATCTCCAAGTCCATTCCCGTTTCCCCACACGTCTGTGCTGGGCGATGACAAGGCTGATGTTGGTTTTTGGAGGCGGTGGTCCTTTTGAGCCTGTCCATCCAGTTATCTTTGTTTTGATGCTGGGGTTGTGATTTGAAATAAGCGCTTGTATAGTGACCAGGTCTTAATTTGAGACGGTGTTTGCAGGGGGACTTCACCGTCACTCTTTTCTGAAGCCTGAGACTCATTTTTAATCATCAGACTTTGACCCACAACAAGAAAGAGACAAGGGGGAGAAACACTGCCAGAGGGAGAAGGCAAGAATGACAAAGAACCTGCTAGAAAGAATAAAAAGGCAGGGAGAGTTATTTGGTGGTTGACGAAGGCAGCCTTGGGGTTCAGCAACTCCAACATTTTGGCGGCGGTGTTGGAGGCATAAAAAAAACGTGGCGCTGTCACTTACTCTTTTACAAATTAAGCACTAGTTGTGTCCATGACTTTTATAGAGCAGAACATTCATCAATTATTAATTAATCTTTTAATTACATGAATGAATAAATATGAAAGAGTTTACTGCATTCTACAGAACTTAGTTTTCCAGGCCCTAACTCTAATTTGAAATTTAAATTGTGACCGTGTTTTCGTTCTTGCTATCTCTACACACAGTAACATGTGCACTGAAACATGATTAAATGTAATATGTAATGTGATTCTATCACTCACTTTCCAATGAGATATTACTTTTGGCAAACACTAGAGGAAACTCTTCTAACAAACTGTTGTTAATGAAGATTCTTCCTGTTTTTCCTGCCTGTACGTCAGTCAGCCTTCTCATTTCATGAGTCTCTCATTGGATTACGCGTAACAAGATTTGTCCTGTCACATGCAATGACATGACGGCAAATGGGGGCTACTTGTTATTCATTTAGGGGGCAGTGTGAGGTATTGACATCCTCTTAGCTATTATGGAGCACAGGATGGGCCTCTCTGGTATGGTGATGCAATGGTTCTCGTCCTTCCTCCACCGCAGATCCCAAAGAATAAAGGTGAACCACTCTCTATCCCAGCCCACACCATTAGTGACCGGGGTCCCAAAAGGGTCTGCCCTATCTCCTATACCATTCAACTTATTCCTGGATCCACTAGCTAATGCACTAAATTCAATGAACATTCTCTTCCATATGGTCGCGGATGACACGCAACTCTATCTGAAAATCTCCTCCCCAGAAAATCTTATATCACTCAACACTACCCTCATGAACACTCAAAACTGGATAACCGAGAACCACCTCCTACTCAACACCTCCAAACCCGAATTCCTGCTCACTTCTCCTCCGAATCATACCCCTAAGATAGACCTCTGGATGAACCATCTCACTGCCTTTAACTGCTCCCCCCACATTATTGGCTCAGCCAAATCGCTCAGACTCACCCTGGACAAGCATTTAAACATGAAGAATCCAGTGGCGGCTGGTGACATTTGAAAGTGGTGAGGCGTAAAAAGATAATCATACTGCACCGTAGCTCGCGCGCATAGCGCGCGAGCCCGAACCCCCTAAGGAGGGTTCTGGGGGATTTCCCCCCGAGAAAATTTTGAAAAAAGAGTGGACAAATGGTGTATTTTCAAGCAAATTTGTGAAAGCAGGAAGGTTAATAAAGCAATTGTGAAAGTGCAGTTATTACATTAATAAAGTGGTGTCATATAACATAGGTAGCCCTGTTCTGTGATTCTCATCACTCTTGCTGCATCTCGGATATCTCCTCTTTCCATCGCACTCTCTTCCTCTGTGCTACCACTTCTCTCTCCTCTCATCTCTCATCTCTCTCCTACCTCTTTCCCTTACCTATATCAGTGATGTCTGTTCGACCTCCTGGCTCCCTTTCTCTTTCTCGAAAGTCTTTCCCACCAGCTGCGGCCTCCTTATCTCTCACCTGTCTTTACCATCCCCTTTCTCAGATGTCTCTATGTAACGTCTCTGCTCCTCTTTATCTTCCTCTGTCTCTTCCCTTTCTAACTCTCTCTGGCTCTTTCTGCTGACTCTCACTTCTATCTCTTTATGGCCTTTCTTTCAACTGCCTCCACCTCTCTCAACAGCCTCTTAATAATCTGCCTCTGATTCCCACATTTCTATCCTCCCCAACTCTCTCAGTTGTCGCTTTTCTAGTCAGTAGTTTTTCATTGGTTTCTTTCTTTCTGCTGTCTCCCCATCTCACTCTGAGCTGTTGTCTCTTACTAGCCTGCTTCTTAGACCGCTCTCCCTCACTGGTACCCTGCCCGCTTGCCAGTCTCTCATCTATCTGCCTACATTAACACCACAAAGCTTGGCATAACATAAGGCTACGTTGGAAAGGTGTGTTTTGAGGAGAGAAGGAGAATATTTGCTTTTCGTCATTAAACGATAGCACAACTACAAAGATTTGTGGTCATTTTGCTAAGGGCTATGGAGTAGAGAGAGAAAAGGGACAAGTATGCAGCCAGGGCAGGTGGACATGAACATCAACAGTAGAACGTGTCTGGATAGGAGGTAAGACAGGAAAACGCAATGTATGCCTGTGATTGCACGAGGAGGCAGGATTATATACACACTGTTGCCACAACCGTATTGGAGGCGACAGTGACTTAAAAGGGATCCCGTTTGTGGAAAGATCAAGTTAGGCGTTTTTGCATAACTTGTTTCATCGATTGGTGGCCGTGAAAGGAAAACAACAATCATATACTGAATGAACATCTGTCTGTTATTTAAAACGTATCTCGTTTGACTTTACATAAAAACTAGGTTGGCAATGGCAAGCAAGCAGTTGCTTTAAATAAATAAATAATCATGCTGTATGCTGTCAGCAATACATGAACCCTTAGCAACATCCTTTCAGAATACAAACGATAAATAGGATTCTCAGTAAAGTGTATATGTACAAGTACCTGTCACCACTGCACAGCACCCACACCACATTGTGTACGGCTGGTGAGTTTTTATCTTAGTGTCTACAGAGCAGGTGTAAATGGCTTGTCTGAATGGAATGATGGCCTGATTTCAGCTTGTAAACATTAGGCTGCATTTCTTTCCCTGTTGTTGGCACGACAATGTAACAGAAAGGTGACACATAGACACTTACAAAACACCAACATAAATTAATAAATGCATACGTAATTAAATAATACTTACTTAAACAACTAAATAAATAAATACGTATACGTGGGCTGGAACCTGATGATCATGCTTTCCTAAATATGAATCTAATACTTGCTCCTATAGTATGCTTATTGAAGCTCCCTGTACATAGTGCTGTGAATTGTTAAGACTACCCCAGGCACCAAGTGATTTGCTCTGCCCTCACTATATACTTCACATTCTCGTTTTTAGTACGTAATGTTTGAGCAAGAGGCATGTATGTATGTTAAGAGGATCTCCCGTCTTCATATGCTACTGGCGTTGTACTGCCAATTACTGCAACGCTTGTGAGTACATTTCAAAAAGATATCTGTGTGTGTGTGTATATGTGTGTGTGTGTGTGTGTGTGTGTGTGTGTGAGAGTGTAATTTATATGACAATAATTGTCCACTGCACATAGGATGAGTCAGCTCTCCTCGTGTTAGCATGAGATAGACGGGTTGCTGCCATTGCTAGTTATTGCAAATTCGTCTTGTTTGTCTCAAATTGCAAATATTCGTTGGTATGATAATGGCTTACAAAATGTATCTGCACAACGGCTTTAACAGCTTTTATTGTGCTTTCAGAATAGAATCCAGCTAACCCCCGTCGACACAGTTTAGAAATGTTTTCGAGTAGTTAAATATCCTTCACTGTCCCATTGGAGACTGGATTACACATTTCGCAGCTTGCAAGAAGCACAGGCATGTATTTCACAAACCCTCCGTTTCCCCCAGCGGACAGTTCAGAACCACCATAGTTGATAACTCTAGGTAGTCGAAGGCTCTAAAATGTAAATAGAATCATTAGAAGGCTTTGGGGAGACATCTTAACCAAGTGTGCAAATTCACAGCCCCAGATACAAAATTAGCAGTTGCTCACAGGGATCCATCAGAGACAAAATTCCGAATGAAGCAGCCACGTCCCATGGTAAGACTGCCTAGGCCTTCGCCCCCTCCCATCTGGACACTGGCGTGTCCGGCTTGCTTGCATCACAAGCTCCACCATTGGCTTAGTAGAGCACATACTCCAACCTGCTGTTTATCTGAAATATGGTCTGAATAATGTAAAGATCATTTGAAAAACCAGCCGGTGGGAGGCCTGAGCCGGAGCCGGGCCCTGAGCATACAGATTGTCAACTTAACTTTTATATTTCAGGACAGGTCCATACCTGCAGGTCCGGTCGGAATTTATTTTCACACGTCCCCGAAAACAATTCAAGTGCAGGTGAGGTGGGTGATGATAGACTCACTCGACGACTAGGTGTTGAGGCCTCAGACCAGACAGTCTCTGTCCCTCATGCGCACGAGTCATGAGTCACGACCACGAGGAGGAAGGGTGACTGGCCGTGGGCCGGCCTGATTTGCCCAGCAACTTAGAAATGCCCAATCACTGAATGGCTTAACACTAAGCCACTACAGTGATTGGGCATTGCTTGCCCACCACGTGAGATGCTCCCGCCCCCGCGGTGAGACACTAGACTGCTGGGAACAAAAGAACAGACAGTCGTAGTACTGTTACAGGAGGGTACTGCAGTACTAGATGATCGAAGGTGGCAAGGCTCAGCGCTGTGGAGTGTTGTTTGACATGGCAGTTACCTAACAAGGGGTGTGTGATGCTGTAAACACTTTCTCATGCAAACACCCCTTCAAAGGCAGTTGCTTCAGGAACCTTGCTCATGCGCGGGCTGTTGGCCCAACTCTAACTATGGTAATTCTGGCTGTGTGAAGCCCTGACCACCGCAACTGGTTTTAGCCGGGCCAGCAGAAGACGCTGGTAGCGGCATACCGGCTCATTAACCAGTATCAGATAACGACGCAAAAATCTCACATTCAAAAACGGTGCCTGTTCGCGCAAGAGATGAGAAGGAGGGGGAGTGTGCAGTTATTTCTTGAGCATTGTATGAATAACAGCCACAGAAGCCGTCAGTGCATTGTTTATTTTAGAAAGCACTATATCGTGATAAACCAGTTCAAATGTCACTTGTGCTACTGCTCCTTATTTATTACATATGTGCGTCTGTTTGTTATTAATTAGAGAGTGGCAGAATTCTCTACAAAAGAACAATCCGGGGCTTAGGCCCTCATTACAGAGATGCAGTTTCACTCGGAGCGCTAACTCTGAGTTATATTACTCCACCCACAATCACAGTGTCTCCAAGTGTGCCCCCCCCCCGCTCATTTAACTGCGGCAGGACTGTAGACTCTGGGCAGCAGCACAGTCTGCCACCCACAAACATTCTCCCCCCCCCCACCAGCAGACTAGTACCGACAGAAACCCAGGACTCCCACCCAAGCCACCCGCCTGACTGCAGCTCTCCAACTAAAACTTTCTGCCTGCTCGGAATTAGTAGCAGAAAAAGTCCGTAGTTTTCTCCCTGGAATGGGGGGAAATTCATGGCAACAAATCGTGTCTTTCACCCGGTATATTAGGTTTTGAGCCTACCGCAAATTTGCTCCTCGCTACCCCCCTCCCCGCCCCCGATATCCCCTCACCAAGTTCTAGCCAACTAGTACTAATGAGTATTTTAGTGGTTTAATGTTCACTCTGTCATCTTCTCGGCTGGAGGTTACATTGAAATCATACCGGCGTCAGGCTTCGCGGACTCAAGCCAGTTTGACTACAGCAGCGACAACAGTAACAACAATAACGAGGGGAACGCAGTCTGAACCAGGCTTGGATTTTCAGTTGACAAAAGTAAATAATAAACTTTTACTTAACTTACCTATACCTTCCCAAGTTCCCGCCTTCAAGTTCCGACTCGACTCCAGCAGACTCCCGCCGTCCTGTTTAACTCCCATGGCGCTCGATGTCGTCACGCAGGAAGGCTGCAGGCAGCCTCCCTCCACCACAGCACAGCGCTGTGATTGGTTCGGCCGGCTGCCCCAACACCACGTGATTTCTCTGTATGCTGCAGCATACAGAGAGCAGGGAGAGTAGGAGGGGTTACTCGAGGGCAGGGGGGAGCAGCTTGCCCACTGTTCTTAACCCCTTCGCTGCTAGGCCTTTTCCCCTCCTGTGCTAAGGCTTTTTTTGGTGTTTTGGGGTAGTGCGTGCTTAGGCCCTTGTAACTTTTTGACCACATAAGGTATCCACGCCAAATTTGCGTCCTTTTCTTCCAACATCATGTGCATTCTAAAGGCACCCAGGGTTTGTGGATTCCCTTGGAGGGGTCCCAGAAATTAACCAAAATATAGTGACATTTTTGTTTTTTTCAGAAAAATGGGAAAAACGGGCTGCAAATGAAAGCCTCTGGGTTTTTCCCTGAAAATGTTATCAAAAAAGGGTTTGTGGGGCAGAAATCTCCATTTTCTCAGCTTTTAGAGAATGACAGTCTTTTGTCAGAGAACCGACATTTTTCACACAGTTTTGGCATTTTTCTGGGACATAGCCTATTTTTGCTATTTTTAGAGCTTTCCACCTCCTTCCAGTTAATGGTAGAAATGAGTTTGAAAGCAATAATGGATCCTGGAAAGCTGTACATTTCCGAAAAGTAGACACAATTCTGAATTCAGAAAGGGGTCATTTGTCTAAATCCATGAAGGTTTCTTTATATAAACTAACAGTTAAATATTGGAATAATTGAAAATTTGTTGAAAAAAACAGCCTTTTGTCTCAACGTTTTCACCTATAACTTTTTCTAATTTTGACAACTCTTGGAAAGCAATATACCGTTACATCCGATAGACCTTCCTGGTTGTGGGGATATATAGGACTTGTAGTTTCACCAAGAACCCGACGAACCCAGATCCAAAAACTGAGCAGCAACTTGCAATGGTATTTTTTCATTTACTGGGTATAGAGCACTTTGTCTTGGAAAATGTATACATGGAAAAATCTGTATGAAAGACACCTATGTATTTCTGAATTGGGTACAAATTATAGAGTTCAGAAATAGTATATAATTGCACATTTTCAAAATTGGGAATACTCATACTAGCATGAGAATTATTGGTCATTTTTCAAAAAGATTTTTTTTTTACACAATGTCTTTCATTGAAAGGAAAAATGGATGAAATCTCAATTGGTAATAACAGTTGATTTACAAATCTGAATTACCCCAAGTCTCCCGATAAAAACGGTACCTCACTTGTGTGGGTCGGCCTTGTGCCTGCGACAGGAAACGGCGCAAAATGCAACGTGGTCACACCTAAATTTTGCAGTTACAAATTGACCCTTTTTTGGCAAAGTGCCTACCTGTAGTTTTTGCACCCTAGCTCTGCCGGCACCTAGGGAAACCTAGCAAACCTATACATTTTTGAAAAGTAGACACCCAGGGAAATTCAGGATGGGGTGGCTCGACTGCCTACCACCAGATTTTGTTACCCAGAATCCCTTGCAAAGCTAAGAATTTGACCCAAAAAAACACATTTTCCTCACATTTCTGTGGTGGAAAGTTCTGGAATTTGCGTGGATCAACAAATTTCCACCCACCCAGCGTTCTCCCAGGTCTCCCGAAAAAAAAGGTACCTCACTTGCGTGGGTAGGCATAGTGGCTGCGACATGAAACAGCGCAAAACGCAACATTGTCGCACCTCAATTTCCCAGTGAAATCTTGCACTTTTTGGACAAAAAGACTACCTTTTGTTTTTGCGCCCTAGCTCTGCCAGCACCTAGGGAAACCTAGCAAACCTATACATTTTTGAAAACTAGACACCCAGGGGAATTCAGGATGGGGTGACTCGTCTGCCTACCCCCAGGTTTTGCTACCCAGAATCCCTTGCAAAGCTAAGATTTTGACAATAAAAACACATTTTCCTCACATTTCTGTGGTGGAAAGTTCTGGAATCTGCGTGGATCAACAAATTTCCACCCACCCAGCGTTCCCCCAGGTCTCCCGAAAAAAATGGTACCTCACTTGCGTGGGTAGGCATAGTGGCTGCGACATGAAACAGCGCAAAACGCAACATTGTCGCACCTCAATTTCCCAGTGAAATCTTGCACTTTTTGGACAAAAAGACTACCTTTTGTTTTTGCGCCCTAGCTCTGCCAGCACCTAGGGAAACCTAGCAAACCTATACATTTTTGAAAACTAGACACCCAGGGGAATTCAGGATGGGGTGACTCGTCTGCCTACCCCCAGGTTTTGCTACCCAGAATCCCTTGCAAAGCTAAGATTTTGACAATAAAAACACATTTTCCTCACATTTCTGTGGTGGAAAGTTCTGGAATCTGCGTGGATCAACAAATTTCCACCCACCCAGCGTTCCCCCAGGTCTCCCGAAAAAAATGGTACCTCACTTGCGTGGGTAGGCATAGTGGCTGCGACATGAAACAGCACAAAACGCAACATGGTCGCACCTCAGTTTCCCAGTGAAATCTTGCACTTTTTGGACAAAAAGACTACCTTTTGTTTTTGCGCCCTAGCTCTGCCAGCACCTAGGGAAACCTAGCAAACCTATACATTTTTGAAAACTAGACACCCAGGGGAATTCAGGATGGGGTGACTCATCTGCCTACCCCCAGGTTTTGTTACCCAGAATCCCTTGCAAAGCTAAGATTTTGACCAAAAAAACAAATTTTCCTCACATTTCTGTGGTGGAAAGTTCTGGAATCTGCGTGGATGAACAAATTTCCACCCACCCAGCGTTCCCCCAGGTCTCCCAAAAAAAATGGTACCTCACTTGCGTGGGTAGGCATAGTGGCTGCGACATGAAACAGCGCAAAACGCAACATGGTGGCACCTCAATTTCCCAGTGAAATCTTGCACTTTTTGGACAAAAAGACTACCTTTTGTTTATGCGCCCTAGCTCTGCCAGCACCTAGGGAAACATAGCAAACCTATACATTTTTGAAAACTAGACATCCAGGGAAATTTAGGATGGGGTGACTCGTCTGCCTACCCCCAGGTTTTTGTTACCCAGAATCCCTTGCAAAGCTAAGATTTTGACAAAAAAAACACATTTTCCTCACATTTCTGTGGTGGAAAGTTCTGGAATCTGCGTGGATCAACAAATTTCCACCCACCCAGCGTTCCCCCAGGTCTCCCCAAAACAATGGTACCTCACTTGCGTGGGTAGGCATAGTGGCTGCGACATGAAACAGCGCAAAACGCAACATGGTCGCACCTCAGTTTCCCAGTGAAATCTTGCACTTTTTGGACAAAAAGACGACCTTTTGTTTTTGCGCCCTAGCTCTGCCAGCACCTAGGGAAACATAGCAAACCTATACATTTTTTAAAACTAGACACCAAGGGGAATTCAGGATGGGGTGACTCTTCTGCCTACCCCCAGGTTTTGTTACCCAGAATCCCTTGCAAAGCTAAGATTTTGACAAAAAACACATTTTCCTCACATTTCTGTGGTGGAAAGTTCTGGAATCTGCATGGATCAACAAATTTCCACCCACCCAGCGTTGTTCCAGGTCTCCCGAAAAAAATGGTACCTCACTTGCATGGGTAGGCATAGTGGCTGCGACATGAAACAGCGCAAAACGCAACATGGTCGCACCTCAATTTCCCAGTGAAATCTTGCACTTTTTGGACAAAAAGACTACCGTTTGTTTTTGCATCCTAGCTCTGCCAGCACCTAGGGAAACATAGCAAACCTATACATTTTTAAAAACTAAACACCCAGGGAAATTTAGGATGGGGTGACTTGTCTGCCTACCCCCAGGTTTTGTTACCCAGAATCCCTTGCAAACCTAAAAATGTGACCAAAGAAAGACATTTTCCTCACATTTCTGTGGTGGAAAGTTCTGGAATCTGCGTGGATCAACAAATTTCTACCCACCCAGCGTTCCCCCAGGTCTCCCGAAAAAAATGGTACCTCACTTGCGTGGATAGGCATAGTGGCTGCAACAGGAAACGGTTCAAATCGTACGGTGGTGAATTTACAATACCCTATTGCAAAACGACCTTGATTTTTGGGGGGGGCACCTGAGTTTTTGGCCCGGGGCTCGGTGGCCATCTTTGGAAACTACCAAACCCAAACAGTTATGAAAACTAGACACCCGGGGGAGTCCAGGGAGGTATGGCATGCGTGGGTCCCCCAATGTTTTACTACCCAGAACTCCTTGCAAACCTTAAAATTAGGTAAAAATATCACTTTTCCAAACTTTTTTGCGTGGGATCTCCGTGCCGGCAAAAATGTCCTACCACCCAGCGTTCCCCTTGTTCTCCCGAGTAAAAGGATACCTCACTTGTGTGGTTGCCCTAAAGCAGAACAGGCCAAAAATGAATTTTAAAAAAAGTAGTATTTAAGTTTTACAAATTAAGCCCCCCTACCTTAGTCACAGGCCTTTGGCCCACCCACACAAGTGAGGTATCATTTTACTCGGGAGAACAAGGGGAACGCTGGGTGGTAAGACATTTGTGCCAGCAGCGAGATCCCACCCAAAAATGTATGGAAAAGTGGGTTTTTTAACCTAAATTTAGGGTTTGCAGGGATTTCTGGGTAGGAAAACATTGGGGGACCCACGCATGCCATACCTCCGTGGACTCCCACGGGTGTCTAGTTTTCAGAACTGTTTGGGTTTGGTAGTTTCCAAAGATGCCCGCCAAGCCCCAGGCCAAAAACTCATGGGAATCCCTTTGCAAAACCAAATTGTTTTGAATTAATTAAGTTTTCAGTTGGAGAACGTGCGATTCAGGGGACAATATCGCATGAAAATTGTGACAGATAATTTCAAGTTTGCAAGAGTTTGTGGGCAAAAAACAACAATAGAATTCACCAGAAAGACATGACCAAATACTACCATGAATTACCAATAATATCTAAATTTAGAAAGTTATTTATAGCTATAATATACACCATAACTGAGTTACTCAAAAGACAAAGAATCAAGCACGGCTATCTATTCCTCAAAGACACACACATACAGGTTAGATTTGGCACGAGGGCGAGTGATGGTTCAGTACATAAAATGTTATTAACATGATATTTAAAAAAAATGAAATGCTCTGTTAATAAATAAATGCATAAAAACCGAACCTGTGACTCGCAACTCGTGAGCTGTAAAGCCACGACAAGGCACCAACCGTTTTACAGGCCATTCACGCACCTTTCATACCTGATACAAACCAGACCACTGACACCATCTGGAAGAAAAGCAACACATTACAACAATCACAATAAGGGACAAGGTACACCCTACTGCAGAAAGAGAGAAAAAAAAAATTACTGCACAGCCATCTAATCCGCAAGCACACACACATACTGGTTGGATTTGGCACGAGGGTGAGTGATGATTCAGTACATACAATTGTATTCGCAAGTAATTTCACAAAAAATGAAATACACTGGGTATAATTGAAAGTATGATTAACTGAACCACTGACTCACAGCTCGTGAGCTGTAAAGCCACGTCAAGGCACCAACCTCTTTACAGGCCATTCATACACCTTTCGTACGTGTGACACATTCAAAACATTCCCACAGCCAGCCGCGGACCCATCACATGTCATCACTCACACCAGCAAACAGCGCCATTCAAGGGCCCATCACTTTCACACGCCCACATTTCTGACACTGCAACTACACAAAATGATGGACTGCATGGAGTGTCACTCAACTAGCAGTGTGTGTAGTGACCAACAGAAAGTAACTACTCACACACCGCCAGCCGATCGCCAGTCCACCCACACCACCATCCAAGCACCAGACCATGCACACCGCCAGCCAAACACCACTCAGCGCACACCGACAGCCAAGCACAACTCCGTGCACAGACAGCCAAGTACCACTCCACACACACCACCAGCCAAGCGCCACTCCACACACACCGCCAGCCAAGCACCACTTCATGCACAGACAGCTAAGCACCGCTCCACACACACTGCCAGCCAAACACCACTCCACACACACCACCAGCCAAACACCACTCCATGCACAGACAGCCAAGTACCACTCCACGAACACCACCAGCCAAGCGCCACTCCACACACACCGCCAGCCGAGCACCACTCCGTGCACAGACAGCCAAGTACCACTCCACGCACACCACCAGCCAAGCGCAACTCCACACACACCGCCAGCCAAGCACCGCTCCATGCACAGACAGCCAAGTACCACTCCACGAACACCACCAGCCAAGCGCCACTCCACACACACCGCCAGCCAAGCACCACTCCGTGCACAAACAGCCATGTACTACTCCACAAACACCACCAGCCAAGCGCAACTCCACACACACCGCCAGACAAGCACCACTCCGCACACGCCGCCAGCCAAGCACCACTCCACACACACCACCAGCCAAACACCACTCCATGCACAGACAGCCAAGTACCACTCCACGAACACCACCAGCCAAGAGCCATTCCACACACACCGCCAGCCAAGCACCACTCCACACACACCGCCAGCCAAGGCAGTAAGGACAAAAAAAGACCAACCGGCACCAAGGGAGGCGGACAGTAAAAAACAACCAAAATTAAAACCAACATTGGAACAAAACTCAAATCCTAGGGCCTAGTGGGCCAAAAAACAGGAGGCAAAATGTCAAAAAAAATGGGCCGATTTGCCCCAAGGGCAGGCAGAAATTCAAAAACAATTATTTGCCAACACGAAGCGGCCCTTGCCCAAGGGGTCGCTTCCTAAAAACTAAATTTAAATTCCCTGGTGCTAGTGGGCATTTTCTGCACCCCCCCCCCCTGGGAGCAAAACGGCAAAAAAAATGGGCCAATTTGCCCCCAGGGTGGACAGAAAAACAAAAACACAATCATGGCCACCTGGAAGCGACCCTTACCCAAGGGGTCGCTTCCCAAAACAAACACATTGCCCCAACAAAAATCCCTGGTGCTAGTGGGAAATTTCTCCCCCCCCCCCCCCCGGGAGCAAAACGACCAAAAAACGGGCCGATTTGCCCCCAGGGGGGGGGGCACAAAAACAAAAAGTTAATTGGGAGGCCACCTGGAAACGACCCTTGCCCAAGGGGTCGCTTCCTAAAAGCTAAAAACAAAATCCCTGGTGCTAGTGGGCATTTCTGTCCCCCCTGGGGGCAAAACGGCAAAAAAACCGGGCCGATTTGCCCCCAGGGGGGACAGAAAAACGTAAACAAAAAAAATGGCCACCATATTGCCAGCAAAAAACAACCCTGGTGCTAGTGGGGAATTTCTGCCCCCCTGGGAGCAAAACGGCTGAAAAAACGGGCCGATTTGCCCCCAGGGGGGCAGAAAAACGAAAACATTATCAGAGCCCGCCTGGAAGCGACCCTTGCCCAAGGGGTCGCTTCCTATAAACTAAAATTACATCCCTGGTGCTAGTGGGGGCATTTCCGCCGCACAATCGCGACGCTGTGCGCGATCGTGAGGCAGAAATGCCCTGCAAAGAGACATCAGGGGAGAGGAAAATCTCTTTCCTCTCCCCTGATGCCTCTTCGCTGCCCCAAACCCCCGCCAGCCACGAGAAACCTACCTGCTTGTCCGGCACTCAGGAAGCAAATGGCTTCCCGAGCGCTGGGAATCCCTGATGATGTCAGCGCGCGCTGTGCGCGCTGACGTCATCAGGGATTCCCATGGGGAGGGGCGGGGGCGGCAGTGGAAGCTGCCGCCCCCAGCAAAACAACCAAGATCGGAGACCCTCGGGGGGAGCGCCATCGCTTCCCCCGAGGGTGGGGCTGATGCCGAGCTGGCCTTTTCATCAGCGCACGACCGGCTCGTCATTAGCCCCGAAGGGGCTAATACAGTTAATACTGTCTGTTTGGACAGCCTCTGAGGCTGCCCAAACAGACAGTATTAACAACAGTGGGAAAGCCACTCCCCCCTGCCCTCGAGTAACCCCTCCCACTCTCGCAACCAGGAACTTCATCTTTCTCGCCGTGCGAGAAGGCAGAAACAAATGGTAGTTCTCTACTATTTGTTTCTGCCTTCTCACACGTCGAGAAAGCAGTGGGGCGGCGCCCAAACGCCCCCATGGAGGATCCGCCACTGGAAGAATCATACCAGTAAGGTTTGCAAGGGAGCGAATCACCAGATGAGACTACTCAGGAATCTCAAACCTTTCCTTCCGCGAGCAGACTTCAAGCAGGCGGTCCAAGCGCTGGTTTTGCCGAGGCTAGACTATGGCAGTGCTATGCTCTGTGGCATTCCTAAATATACCTTGGCCCCACTCGGGGCTGCCTTGAATGCTGCAGCCAGAATGACTACGGGTACAAAAAGAAATGCGCAGATTACCCCAGTCTTAAAATCTCTAAATTAGCTGCCTCTTGAAGCAAGAATACAGCTAAAGATTGCCTGCCTGTCTCGCAAAGATCTCCACTTCAAAAACCCCAGTTATCTAGTCCATAAAATAGAATTATCCGGAGGTGGTAGACCCTCAAGAAGTGCGAACTCCTTCCTCCTGAAACCACAGATTTTTCAGAAAAAAAAGAACTTGTCAAAGAGCGTTCTCCGGTTCAGCCCGAGGATCTGGAACTCTCCTCTAGAGTTGCTTTCAAATTGGAAGCAAAAAGATTCCTTATGAACAAGTTTTTACCTTAATTGGGTTTGGATCATCTGCTATAAGATGCTGGACTTACACCTTTACGTCTTGAATTGATTTGCTATATTTCCTTAATTATTCTTTTCTTCCCCTCCCAGAGTTGCTATTTTTTATCTACTGTGATGTGCTTTGATTCACCCTTTGTAACTATATCATTTGATATGTATTTGACTCCTGTACGTCCCTGATCATCCCCCCCTTAATTGTGAAGCGCTCTGATATCCCCCAGGATCATGTTTGCGCTATATATAAAACTTTATAAATAAAATTGTTGCATTTTATTATGTGTTGTCATTTGCTGAACCTCTGTCTAACTGTGCTCAGCTCGTGCTCACTGTGTGATTTCTACTGTTAATTTTGCTTTAAAATAGATCTCATCCCAGAGGAGCGCCGACTCGCTGTTCCCGACTCCCAGAGAGCAGACACGTGTTATTGAGGGAGACCTCCCGCCATCTCACGCTGCATATGCTGTGATTTGTGATAATTCCCTATATATGAAATGAGATTTATTATAACATTGACGGATTCATCAAATTTTACTTTCTGTAATGAACTTTAATTATTAAATAAAGCTTCCTGGTTTCTAGCCTTTATCTTGTCCCAAGAAGGCTTATTCCGGATATGCTGTTTGATTTCAATCATAATCTATTCGGGGGCACGTTCCCTGATATTCTCTTGAGCACAACACTACTCCCCGTTCTGCGTAAGCGCTTTATCTTGAGATTATCTGATAAAATAGCGTCATTCGGTTCTCCTCCACCCCTTTGCTGTGGCTGTCGTCATGGGTTCTGGATGAACAGGCTACTTCCGGTTCTCTGACTATGGAACTACGGGGCATATTATCAAGCCCCTTATCGCCACGTCATCGGCACTTTTCTGACGATAACGCGGCGATATCTGCATCGCCCTATTATCAAAGCAGCGTTAAGTCAAGCCACGTTATTTGACTTAACGCTTCCTTGGTAATAGGGCCCCTTTCACAATAAACTCATCGTGAAAGGGGACGTGCAGTGGGTGTTGCGGTGGGCGTTCCATCGCAACACCCATTCACTTCGATGCTACCACCTATTATCAAGAGAGGCGATAATAGGTGGCAGCGCCGAATTTAAGAACAGGTCAGACCTGTTCTTAAGGTGGCGAAACGAGGAGAAATGCTTCATTTCTCCTCGTTTTTGCTTTTTCCGTGTGCGCTGCCTTGTGCAGCACACATGGAAAAAGCAAATTGCCAAGGTTTGTTTATGTACAGGAAGGTGTACCTTCCTCTACATAAATAAACCTCTTTTTAAAAATGCCAATTTGTAAGTTACATGTGTGGTGCATGAAGCAGCACACATGTAAGTTACAACATGGCATTTAAGCTTTGTTTATGTGCAGGAAGGAACTCCTTCCTATACATAAACAAACCTTCCCTGCCTGCGCTGCCGTTAAGTTGTAAAACTTATCGCCATCGCAGGGGGAAATGTGAGGCTCCACCATATCCTTGGTAATATGGTGCAACCTAGCGTTTCCGAAATGGCAAAGAGAGGCGTTAAGACAAGGCGGCTAACACCACTCTTCGCCACTTTGTTGGTAATATGCCCCTACTTCCTCCACCATTTTAGCGCATTTGGCCAATGCGCACTGTGCTTTTCTCTTCCGCGTTCGGATGCTCAGCGCTTCCTTGTGAGGTGTCCAGATAAGTATAGGTCGGCCGTCCTGCCAGGCACGTCACCCTAATGCGTCTTAAGGATGAAACTCAGGGTGTTACCTTGATACAGACCCCTTCAGACTTGTGGAAGTCATGAGGTCCACGATACTCTTCTTTTCCAACTCCTGCTTTATTCAAAGTCACAGATAACACCTCACCCAGCTAGCACAGACCCCCCCCCCCCCAGCCTCCTCACAGCTCCTTCCAGCACCTCTCACTTCAAAAGTCCACATCCTCAGAACCCCGGTCCATCCAGCAAGAACGCGGGTACATGCACAAGACACAACACACCTTCCCTCTTAACAATAAAATGACCACACCTGCCCCTATTTTTTATTTTATTTTTTATTTTGAAAAATGGGGACCCCTATATAAAAATGGACTTACTACACATAGGGAAAATAACTAATTTAGATAAAGTTCTGTAGTTTTATCAGTCACACATTTAACAATACACACATATATTTCTAGGTTAGACAGTTACTGATTTAAATAATTATGTCCCACTTCAATAAACATTTGTCACACAAAGGTGATAGAAAATATTTTCATTTTATTATTCATTTTTGTTTAAATATAGGATTATAAAATTTTTACGGGTCATAACTCTCTATAATGACCTCTTATAGATGTACACATTTAATCTCATACATCAATGTTTCTCATAAACTTTTATATATATATATATATATATCTTAAACATTTTAAAGAGACAGCAAAAATAGCATTAGACTTGTATTGACGGAGGCAATGCGGTAGATGGAACCTGCCCCTATTACCAGTACATTGCTGTCAAGTAAATGCCCCACAGCCATCAATGGCTGCTGGGTCACATCACTTCCCTCTTGTTATTCGTAGGTCGCGCCACCTGTGCCAGGTGTGACGTTTATGCGTGCCTTTTGAGCCCAGAAGAAGGCTTGAGACGCATCTTTTTTCACTTCTAGGTGATGATGGGGCATATTACCAACAACTAGCGATAATTTTTGTCTCTAACTTGTTTAAAAATTATCGCTGCACATCGGCGAATTTTATCGCAGATAAACCTTGCTATTAGCGAATGCGATAAAAAACGTCCGCAATGCATGAATATCGCTGAAAAGTCAGCGATATTCATGCATTTTCGAGCAAATGCTCTTAGCCATCTTATCCACCTCCCATTGGATAACATGGCTAAGAACTGCTCAGGCAGGTGTTAGCTTTTGGAGATATTTGCGCTTAGCGCGAATATCTCCAAAAGTTGGTAATAGGAGATAGCGATGTTAGCGACTGTTTCCAGTCGCTAACATCTTGGCACGCCCACTTTGCATGTCATTAGTGATAAATATCACTGACATGCAAAGCGGGGCCCAAGATGGTCGCTATCTCCTATTAGCTGTCACTAACTGGTGTTAGCGACAGCTTGGTAATAGGGAGATCATTTTATCTCCGCTTTCTTGGCTTTTAAAGCCAAAAAAGCGGAGATAAACCCCCTTGATAATATGCCCCGATGTGTTACTGATCAGTGGTCACAGCAGTGTGCATGTTGTTATGGCAACCTCGTCACTATGGGATGTGATGCATTATTTACAGACATGATGCTTTACATTGTTCTAATTTCACAGTGTTTGCTTTGAAAAGCACATTTATGGCCCCAATGAAGGATGTGAGTTGCATGTTGTTACATGGCAGCCGCGGCCCCTCCATCAGAGCGGAGACGTGCCGCCACCCTGCTGTGGTAGCTGCAAAGAAGAAAAACAATATGGTATAAAATTAATTTATTACCATTTTATTTTTCACTGTTCCCCAGCCAGCCATGTTTGGGGGTGGGGCCACTGCTGCTGACTGGCAGCTGAGGAGTGGTGCTCACTCCACCAGCTTTGAGTGCACAGGTCACCTTGGCCGGCTGTCTTGTGACGGCCAGCCTGACATGCACACTTTAAACCAGTCCATCCAGCTGTTTTAGACAGCTGGGTGGAGGGCAGGCACAAGCCCCCAGCGCCTGCAGGAGTGTTGAGGCACCATCCTTCAACCAATCCTGCGGCTGCTCTCCTGCTGATTAACATTATCAATAACATGAGAGCAGCGTCTGAATTGGTGCGGACACTTCAACTGCTGCAGGGACCATAGAGAAGGGGAAACCCTTGTTGGGTAGCTGTGCACCTTATAAAACCAACCTAACATAACATAACACCAGCGCTGAGGAACCAGAGAAGGCGAGCTAGCGGAGTGAATGAGTACATTTTTAGTCTATATATTTTTTTCCCACTGACATGCAGTGCCTTCAGCCTCAACAGCAGGGCTCTCGTTCGTGGTCCGTTATAAACACTGTTTATAATGAGCCATGACTGGCAGCTTTGGTGTTGACCTCATGCTGGTTAGTGGTTGGTTGGTTGACCCACCAAATATTTAAGGTACCAGCCACCACTGGCACATGGGGGTCAAGACTCAATAAAGAATACTTTGCTTCAGCCATTGGTTTCAATGATCAATAAAATGTGATTAGTTAAAAACGATACAAAATGGTTACTAAAGCTCAGCGTGGGCATTGTGGGTTATGAATTTTGCGACACATCCTTGACCAATAGTGTTTTACCGGTGGATTCTCATCCCCTTGGACTGGAAGGGGTTAAAGGGCTGCACACCAGAAAGGAAACACACACCTACTACTAACAAGCAGAGGATTTGAGTCCATATTCTAAACGGAAATTTCTGCTAAAAATGGAGCAGATCTTGAGAAGATTTAAATGAGGCAAAGCCTGGGCATAACGCAGGCCTCTGCAGCTTCTGTGGTGAAAGGGGTCCCAACACTTTAGGGATCCCTAATCCTCCCAGTCAAATCAATGAATGTATGTGACATGTGTGACAATCGAAGGTCCCTCGTCACCTTCTGCATAGGGGTGCTGCCATTTTGCATTATGCCATGGGTACAAAGGTGCTAGACATGATGCCATAAGTATCAAACCTGGGGGCATATTTACAAAAAGTTGTCTTATGGCAGTGCCGACAGACATTTTGCTGTGCTGTCCTATGTCAATTCGAAAGGGCAGAATTGAACCATATTTACAAGATACAGTGCATTCCTGCTCTTTCAGTCGGTGCACAATTAGCATCCGCACGCCAATGCCGGCACCCTTGCACCGTGGTGCAAGGGTGTCTGTGTTGTTGCCATGATTGTTTTCGTGCGGGAAGGAAAACCTTCCTGCACGAAAACAATCACGAGAGATGGTCCCTCCGTTCTGCGTGTGCTGCAAAATGCAGCACACATGGAAATAGGAAAAAAATGAGGAGAAATGTAAACATTTCTCCTTGTTATGCCTGCTCTAGGGGGTCACAAGTTTTTGGCGCTGACCAAGGTTCATGAGATGTTGTAATTCTGGGGCAGTGTCATATTTCATGGGTGTTGAGTGGGTACACACACAGCAACACCCATGCAGAGTGAGGCAAGGCAGTGAGCCACGCTGCCTCACCTTACTCCATATCTACAAGGCCATGGAGGGTGGCTTTACGTGGCCATGTAGATAAAGCTAAGCCATGTGTGCCACCGGAACGTCAAAAGGTGATGTTTTGGCAGCGCACAGGGCTTGTAAATACGCCCCTTGGTGTGAGTCTTTTGCCGTCTGCCCTAGTTTCCCAGTGGCCCTGAGTGGAAGGAGGGACAACTCAGTGGTTTGAGCACTGACTTCTGGGATTCTGCAAAAAAAAAAACACATCAAATCTCACCCATAGACACAAAGGCGCGCCACCCAGAATGAAGAGGGTCTTCCATGGCAAGGGGCTAGTCCATAAAGTAAGAAAGTCTTAATGCCCAGTTGATGAGGTTACTGGTAATGGCTGGCACTGTAGGGCCTCCGGAGGCACCAAATTCATCAAACCACATCTGAAAAGCAGCTGTTTTTGGTTGGGGTGGTTTCTGGTTGGAGGGGCGGCCCTTGGGATCAGGTGCACCAATTGGGCGAAATAGATCACAGGTTGGAATGGGGACCTTGGACTCCAGTTATAGGTGCAACTGTGGCTTCAAGGCGCAATATGGCTGGAAGATAAATGGATGCTGACATGGAGCAAAAGGTTCCAGTCCCAGAGCATCTGGCTGCAGTCAAATGGAAGCTACACTAAGATACGGGGTAAGAAGGAGAACGCGTGTGTCTTTTTGGTTACAAAGAGGCAGATTTAGTCTCATAAAGGTGGGTTGGGGCCGATGAAGGTTCGAACCTCATGCAGTCCTGGGAAGTTCTCAGCAGAACCTCACAGTATAATCACAAAGATCCAACACAAGTCCTGTGCACACGTTATAATGAGTTAATCATGCAGGTTTCTTTCAGAAGAGTAAGGAGCGCAAAATCATAAGTAATGAGACAAGGTAGACACATGTGGATAGTTTCTTTTGGATGTATTAAGCCTTCCTGTTCTGGAAGGGGGACTTCAAAACAAAAAACAAACCAGCCGACACATGTTTCGTCAAGCGAGCCGTTGGCTCGTGACTCTTCAGGGCTGTGGGCGGTATCAGTGTAACGGTTTGAGTAGCCGGTGATAATTCCAACCCGGCATTAACGGGTTAAGTAACATGGATTGTCGGTGAAAAATAACGGCAAAGTAAAAGTAAACAACGGGCGGGTACATCCGTCGTTAGATTAGCAATCTGGATGAAGACGCCAAAGTAGTTAGAGCCGGTCTCCCACACTGATGAGAAGCACCCTGGTTCTAACTACTTTGGCATCTTCATCCAGATTGCCAATCTAACGACGGATGTACCTGCCCGTTGTTTACTTTTACTTTGCAGTTATTTTTCACCAAAAATCCATGTGACTTTACCCGTTAATGCCGGGTTGGGATTATCACCGGCTACTCAAACCGTTACACTGATACCGCCCACAGCCCTGAAGAGTCACGAGCCAACGGCTCGCTTGACGAAACACGTGTCGGCTGGTTTGTTTTTTGTCTTGAAGTCCCCCTTCCAGAACTGGAAGGCTTAATACATCCAAAAGAAAATATCCACATGTGTCTACCTTGTCTCATTCCTTATGATTTTGCGCTCCTTACTCTTCTGAAAAAAACCTGCATGATTAACTCATTATAACGTGTGCACAGGACTTGTGTTGGATCTATTTGGTTGGGCCCTTGTCAACCCCTACAGAGGTTTTTTGGGTCTCCTCTGACCATGTTGCACCGTTCTTATCTTGTTTTCTTTACTCATACTTACCGCTACCAGCATAGGCGCCACCTTTTCTTGTACACTCTAAAACCCTACACGGAATCCACAATAATCACAAAGATGCCTTTTAGCTCTGTCCTACCCATCAAGTTCCGTAAAGGGGATGGAAGGGTCTCATTTCCTTGAGCTCGATTCACACAGGCTTCATTTATCTGGACTTTTGTTTTGTTCCCCGTGTCGGTCCATGGCTGGCCTGTCTCCTGACCCCACTGTTCCCTCAGTCTGTCAGAAAGTTGTTCACAGTTTCCCCAGGTTTCTTGATATCTGCCATCATTCCTCCTACATCTGGGCGGTCAGGGAACATTTCCCTAACGGCCATCCACATCTGGTGTCTGAATGAATTGAATGCGGTCCTGTCATGCCCTGTGTTGGTCAGTGTTAGACCTGGCATCTTTTGGCGTGTTTCCCCTGTCTTTTTGCATTCTGACCTCCCGGTTTTGACTCTATTTTTGCTGGTTTAGTGTCTGCGCGCACATTCTCACTGTTGAGTGTTAAAGTGCAAGTGCTCCTCTGGTAAATTGTGTTATGGATTGGTGTTTCCTTGATTGGCATATTTGATTTACTTTTAAGCCCCTAGTAAAGTGCACGGAGAGTTCCAGGGCCTGGAAATCAAATTATGCTAGTGGGCCTGCAGCACTAGTTGTGCCAGCCACACACAAGCAGCCCTGTAAAGGGTTCTCAGACCTGTCACTGCAGCGTCTGCGCGCAGTTTGTATCTGTCATGCCGACTTGGCAAGTGCACCCACTTCCTAGGCCCTAATCCCCCCCTTTTCTTACATATGTCGCCCTTAAGTTAGACCCAAGGTACCCAGTGGGCAGGGTGCTGTGTAAATTAAAGGAAGGACATGTACTGGTGTGTGTGACATGTCCTGGTAGTGAATTACAGTGTACTTCGTGTTTCACTATGGAAAGGATATCTGTCCCTTAGGATTGAATGGGAGATTACTTATAACATCTTATAAGCAGCAAATCCTCCCATTGGGACAAGATAGGGAAATGGGGTTTAGTATGTCTGAACTCAGAATATAAAAATGTATCTTTTAGTAAAAATGATTTTCATGTTCTATGTTTGAAAATACCACTTTTAGAAAGTAGGTATTTTCTTGCTTAGCCATCCTGTGTGCCTCTTCTGGGTTTGTGGTTTTACTGTCTACTTTGGAGTGACATGGGCTGGGGTTGTGCATTCTCTTCAGACAGCCAATGGGAGGGGGGTCGAGGTGTGCCCTGCCTTTCCTGGATGAGTCAGGGCTGGGCTGAATGGACCTGGGCAGCATTTAGAGTAGCGGGAGGTGATTTCCTTGAACCTGAACGGGCCTGGTCTACCTTAAACAATTCTGTCTCCACCTCCTGCTAGGAAGCCAGGCCAGACGCTCTTTGCCCAAAAAGAACAAGGAGAAACTGAGTATAGACATTGGGGCCCAGACCCCAGAAATGTATAACTCACTTGAATCAAGAAACCTGCCAAGAAGAAGAGCTAGAAAAGCTGCCAGGAGGAGTACTGCCCCTTTGGGGTGTTGTTGCCTTGCTGGGTTGGCCTGCAGTTGCTGCTTTTGCTTTGGGCAGTGAAAGGACTGGACTGAACTTTCTTAACTTGTGCTGAGTATCTCCAAGAGCTTGAAGTAAAGCTTGCCTCCTGTTCTGAAGTCTCAGGGACCGCAAAGACTTCACAGACTTCTGGGTACTTCCTCTGGAACCATGGTTTCAATTGCCACAGAGGCGGGAAGCAGCCGACTCCATTGCTGGCTCTATGTCCTGAAGGCACAGCAGAGGGCACCCATGCATCTCTCACCACAACCCTGGTCTCACTGACGACAATGACTGATGCCGCCGCCAATGAGGCGCTGCTTAAACTGTGACCTGTGGGCACCTCACTCTGCACTGCCTCGCTTCACTGTGCCACCCTGGTCTCACCGACGATGTTGCTGCCTGCTGACTTCTACACCTGTGACTGCACCATGGCACTGGGGCACCGCTCATAAGTCTAACGATGCACCGGCACATCCCACACCGCAGTCCGGACCGACCGACGCCAGCTTTCCGCAACCGGCTCTGTCACCTGCACTGCGACCTGTCAGTACCGCAACAAGCACCACCGGCACTCTGCACAGGAGCCGTGGCCTAACCAACACCGCGAGACGACAGTCACAGAGCCGCTGCCTGTGTGAATGTCTTCTTCGGCCTCCAGTGCCAGCTGCCTCCTCCTGTCATCCATGCTTGCAGGTTCGTGTGCACCGGGTGGGGAGCCAGGAGCTGCTCCGGGTGGTGCCACCTTGTCACTCCCGCAGAGTCTTCACAAGGGCTGAGTGTAGCATCTCCTCTGCTTTCAGGGTTGGAGTGGGGTGAGATGGGGAGGGGTGAAAGGGAGGCAGTGAGATGGGGGAGGGAGAAGGCACTTGAAAGGAGGGGGGAAAGGGGTGGCTACTGATGAGGTCTTTTCATGCTCCTGGCAAAGGCCTGGTCCTGGCTGGGCTGCTTTTGGTGGCTGCTGCGGATTCTCCAGTCTTAGACAATCCAGGCTCCTAGTTCTGGGGACCTGGTTCTTGACTCTTCACATTGATGACAATCTAATGGATGGTGGGGATGGGGAATCTGGCTTTTTAAAGCCACAGATATTACAGGATCACAAGGAACTGCCTTGACCTAGCCCCCTGATTGGTTCCTCTCTATGAGATGCATGCACCAATGCATGATCAGTGTAGGACAAGGATCCCAAAAACAATAGAACCAGGGATATAAGGACCATTTAGAAGTGATGCAGGGTGAGATCCTGAAAAGCGTGAGAAGCACAAATAACTCAGAGGAAGCAACATGTGCTGATTGGATGCCACAAAGCAGGGCGGGAGAAAGGAAGGATGAGGATCCAGAGGAGAGCAAGAAGCAACACATTAGCAAGAAAGGATGAGGATTCAGAGGAGAGCGAGAAGCAATACGTTAGCGAGGAAGGATGAGGATCCAAAGGAGAGCGAGAAGCAATACGTAAGCGAGGAAGGATGAGGATCCAGAGGAGAGCGAGAAGCAACTCAGGAGCAAGGAAGGATGAGGACCAAGAGGAGAGCGAGAACCAAGGTGGGAGCAAGGAAGGAGGAGGATCCAGAGGAGAGCGAGAAGCAACTCGGGAGCAAGGAAGGATGAGGATCCAGAGGAGAGCAAGAAGCAACTCGGGAGCAAGGAAGGATGAGGATCCAGAGGAGAGCGAGAAGCAATGCATTAGAAAGGAAGGATGAGGATCCAGAGGAGACTGAGAGGCAACTCAGGAGGAAGGATGAGGATCCAGAGGAGAGCGAGAAGCAACTCGGGAGCAAGGAAGGATGAGGATCTAGAGGAGAGCGAGAAACAATGCATTAGCAAGGAAGGATGAGGATCCAGAGGAGAGCGAGAAGCAACTCAGGAGCAACTCAGGATAAGGATCTAGAGGAGAGCGAGAAGCAATGCATTAGCAAGGAAGGATGAGGATCCAGAGGAGAGCGAGAAGCAACTCAGGAGCAAGGAAGGATGAGAATCTAGAGGAGAGCGAGAAGCAACTCAGGAGCAAGGAAGGATGAGGACACAGAGGAGAGCGAGAAGCAACTTGCGAGCAAGGAAGGATGAGGATCTAGAGGAGAGCGAGCAGCAATGCATTAGCAAGGAAGGATGAGGATCCAGAGGAGAGCGAGAAGCAATGCATTAGAAAGGAAGGATGAGGATCCAGAGGAGAGCGAGAAGCAACTCAGGAGCAAGGAAGGATGAGGACACAGAGGAGAGCGAGAAGCAACTCGGGAGCAAGGAAGGATGAGGATCCAGAGGAGAGCAAGAAGCAACTCGGGAGCAAGGAAGGATGAGGATCTAGAGGAGAGCGAGAAACAATGCATTAGCAAGGAAGGATGAGGATCCAGAGGAGAGCGAGAAGCAACTCAGGAGCAACTCAGGATAAGGATCTAGAGGAGAGCGAGAAGCAATGCATTAGCAAGGAAGGATGAGGATCCAGAGGAGAGCGAGAAGCAACTCAGGAGCAAGGAAGGATGAGAATCTAGAGGAGAGCGAGAAGCAACTCAGGAGCAAGGAAGGATGAGGACACAGAGGAGAGCGAGAAGCAACTTGCGAGCAAGGAAGGATGAGGATCTAGAGGAGAGCGAGAAGCAATGCATTAGCAAGGAAGGATGAGGATCCAGAGGAGAGCGAGAAGCAATGCATTAGAAAGGAAGGATGAGGATCCAGAGGAGAGCGAGAAGCAACTCAGGAGCAAGGAAGGATGAGGACACAGAGGAGAGCGAGAAGCAATGCATTAGCAAGGAAGGATGAGGATCCAGGGGAGAGCAAGAAGCAACTCGGGAGCAAGTAAGGATGTTGATCTAGAGGAGAGCGAGAAGCAATGCATTAGCAAGGAAGGCGGAGGATCCAGAAGAGAGCGAGAAGCAATGCATTAGCAAGGAAGGATGAGGATCCAGAGGAGAGCGAGAAGCAATGCATTAGAAAGGAAGGATGAGGATCCAAAGGAGAGCGAGAAGCAATGCATTAGCAAGGAAGGATGAGGATCCAGAGGAGAGCGAGAAGCAAGGTGGGAGCAAGGAAGGATGAGGGTCCAGGGAAGAGCGAGAAGCAAGGTGGGAGCAATGAAGGAGGAGGATCCAGAGGAGAGCGAGAAGCAAGGTGGGAGCAATGAAGGAGGAGGATCCAGAGGAGAACGAGAAGCAAGGTGGGAGCAAGGAAGGATGAGGATCCAGAAGAGAGAGAGAAGCAAGATGGGAGCAAGGAAGGATGAGGATCCAGAGGAGAGCGAGAAGCAAGGTGGGAGCAATGAAAGAGGAGGATCCAGAGGAGAGCGAGAAGCAAGGTGGGAGTAATGAAGGAGGAGGATCCAGAGGAGAGCGAGAATCAAGGTGGGAGCAAGGAAGGATGAGGATCCAGAGGAGAGCAAGCAGCAACTCGGGAGCAAGGAAGGATGAGGATCTAGAGGAGAGCGAGAAGCAACTCAGGAGCAAGGAAGGATGAGGATCCAGAGGAGAGCGTATAGCAATTCAGGAGCAAGGAAGGATGAGGATCCAGAGGAGAGCGAGAAGCAACTCAGGAACAAGGAAAGGTAGAGGACACAGAGGAGAGCGAGAAGCAACTCAGAAGAAAGGAAGGATGAGGACACAGAGGAGAGCGAGAAGCAACTCAGGAGCAAGGAAGGATGAGGACACAGAGGAGAGCGAGAAGCAACTATGAAGAAAGGAAGGATGAGGATCCAGAGGAGAGCGAGAAGCAACTCAGGAGCAAGGAAGGATGAGGACACAGAGGAGAGCGAGAAGCAACTCTGAAGCAAGGAAGGATGAGGATCCAGAGGAGAGCGAGAAGCAACTCAGGAGCAAGGAAGGATGAGGATCCAGAGGAGAGCGAGAAGCAAGGTGGGAGCAAGGAAGGATGAGGACACAGAGGAGAGCGAGAAGCAACTCTGAAGCAAGGAAGGATGAGGATCCAGAGGAGAGCGAGAAGCAAGGTGGGAGCAAGGAAGGATGAGGATCCAGGGAAGAGCGAGAAGCTACACATGAGCAAGTAAGGATGAGGATCTAGAGGAGAGCGAGAAACAACTCAGGAGCAAGGAAGAATGAGGATCCAGAGTAGAGCAAGAAACAACACAGACGCAAGAAAGGATGTGGATTCAGAGGAGTGAGAAGCAACGTGGGGCAAGGAAGGATGAGGATCTGGAGGAGAACAAGAATCAACTCAGTAGCAAAGGAAGGATGAGGATCCAGAGGAGAGCGAGAAGCAACTCAGGAGCCAAGAAGGATGAGGACACAGAGGAGAGCGAGAAGCAAGGTGGGAGCAAGGAAGGATGAGGATTCAGGGAAGAGCGAGAAGCAAGGTGGGAGCAAGGAAGGATGAGGATCCAGAGGAGAGCGAGAAGCAACTCGGGAGTAAGGAAGAACGAGGATCCAGAGTAGAGCGACAAGCACCTCTGGTGCAAGGAAGGATGAGTATTTAGAGGAGAGCGAGAAGCAACTCGGGAGCAAGGAAGAATGAGGACACAGAGGAGAGCGAGAAGCAAGGTGGGAACAAGGAAGGATGAGGATCCAGAGGAGAGCGAGAAGCAACTCAGGAGCAAGGAAGGATGAGGACACAGAGGAGAGCGAGAAGCAACTCTGAAGAAAGGAAGGATGAGGACACAGAGGAGAGCGAGAAGCAACTCAGGAGCAAGGAAGGATGAGGACACAGAGGAGAGCGAGAAGCAACTCAGGAGCAAGGAAGGATGAGGACACAGAGGCGAGCGAGAAGCCTCTCAGGAGCAAGGAAGGATGAGGACACAGAGGAGAGTGAGAAGCAACTCTGAAGCAAGGAAGGATGAGGATTCAGAGGAGAGCGAGAAGCAACTCTGAAGCAAGGAAGGATGAGGATCCAGAGGAGAGCGAGAAGCAACTCGGGAGCAAGGAAGGATGAGGACACAGAGTAGAGCAAGAAGCAAGGTGGGAGCGAGGAAGGATGAGGATCCAGGTTAAGAGCGAGAAGCTACACATGAGCAAAGAAGGATGAGGATCCAGAGTAGAGCGAGAAACAACAAAGGCACAAGAAAGGATGTGGATTCAGAGGAGCGGGAAGCAAGGTGGGAGCAATGAAGGAGGAGGATCCAGAGAAAAGCAAGAAACAACGTGGGAGCAAGGAAGGATAAGGATCCAGAGTAGAGTGAGAAGCAACGCGGCAGCAAGGAAGGACAAGAGGCAATGCAGGTGCAAGGAAGGACGAGGATCCAGAGGAAAGTAAGAAGCAACATGGGAGCAAGGAAGGACGAGAGGCAACGCAAGAGCAAGGAAGGATGAGGATCCAGAGGACAGCGAGAAACAACGCAGGCACAAGAAAGGATGGGGATCCAAAGGAGAGCGAGAAGCAAAGTGGGAGTGGCACTGACTATCTCAAGGAGCATAAGGTACTGTTTCTCAAAATCTATACCGAGACCCTACACCTCTGCATGCCATAAAGCAGCTGTGCGTGAGCAGTGCTGCAAGTTAATGATCCTGCACCCTAGGAGATTCCTTTGCAAGAATTTGCAAATGATTTCAGTGGGATGCCATTTTTAGATGATCAGATGAGGTAGACTCATGATAATTTAGGATTAATGAGTAATAAGGCCCAGTCTACACAATCCGAAGGACCCTGAGAACCGCAGTCTGTGGAGATGGCGCGGTGGAGAAGCCGCAACTGAAGACGCCACAAAGAGGCATCATGGATCACAGGCGCACCATGAGGCAACGCGTTACTCTGAATACGAGGCATTCCTCATATCAGAAGGAAAGGTGACTGACAAGCCTTAGTTAGGAAATGTCAAGCGAAGAAGCTCTGCGGAAATGTCTTGCAGCCTCTTCATCAATTAGCCGGAGTTTATGGGACCATCCTTCATCGAATGCCATGTTTCTAGGATGGATGATGTTTGCGATGATCTTACGAGCTTGTGAATAAATAATGCGCATTGCATGGCGCAGCCCGAGCGCCAGGGATCCATCTCTCTGATTTATTGCAATGATGAAGACCCAATTATAGACGAGTCTGTTGGCACATTCAATCATGGCGGCAAAGCCGTCCCCCGTGAGCTCATGAGCAGGCGAGGGGCAACTTGCCACCTCTATCTCAAACACTGCAGGATTATTCCCTGAATGTTGGCAAGCGTTCAGGAGGTGATTATAACAGAATGGTGACCTGGGACACCCATGGAAAAACCTATCTGTAATTTGTTGACACGGTCTAGTCATGCCATCACTATTCAGTGTAATGAGACAACATCACTACTCTACGTAAAGGCTCATTCAAGATGAGTGATTATACTACAGTGAGGGTTGCCAGGGACACCATAAGCGAATAAGCATCTGCCTGCACGCGGAGTCAAGATGGAAGACAAGCAATGGGAGAGCCATTGACATTTGCAGTTTTAATTGAGATGAAATCAAAATTCTGAGCAGAAAACAGGCCCTACTATGACTCAAAGGTGCCAAGAGGCTTGAATTGTCCAAAAAGCATCACAGGCAGCATTTCTGAGGCCTGTGGAAGGGGTGATGGAGCAACAAAATTAAATGCCTGTGTGCAGAACCTGTGTGGACCTGGAGGGGTGGACTACTGGGAGGAGCACTGCTTATGCCTGGAGGGTGGGACTGTGAATGTACCACTGGGTATGTCCAGAGGGTGGGACTGTGAATGTACCACTCTGCATGCATGGAGGGTGGGACTGTGAATGTACCACTGTGCATGCCTGGAGGGTGGGCCTGTGAGCGTACCACTGTGCATGCCAGGAGGGTGGGACTGTAAATGTACCACTGTGCATGCCTGGAGGATGGGACTGTGAGTGTACCACTGTGCATGCCTGGAGGGTGGGACTGTGAATGTCCCACTGTGCATGCCTGGAGGGTGGGACTGTGAATGTCCCACTGTGCATGCCTGGAGGGTGGTACTATGAATGTACCACTGTGTATGCCTGGAGGGTGGGACTGTGAATGTACCACTGTGCATGCCTGGAGGGTGGGACAGTGAATGTACCACTGTGCATGCCTGGAGGGTGGGACAGTGAATGTCCCACTGTGCATGCCTGGAGGATGGGACTGTGGATGTACAACTGTGCATGCCTGGATGGTGGGACTGTGAATGTACCACTGTGCATGCCTGGAGGGTGGGTCTGTGAATGTACCACTGTGCATGCCTGGAGGGTGGGACTGTGAATGTACCACTGTACATGTCCGGAGGGTGGAACTGTGAGTGTACCATTGTGCATGCCTGGAGGGTGGGACTGTGAATGTACCACTGTGCATGCCTGGAGGATGGGACTGTGAATGTACCACTTTGCATGCCTGGAGGGTGGGACTGTGAATGGACCACTGTGCATGCCTGGAGGATGGGACTGTGAGTGTACCACTGTGCATGCCTGGAGGGTGGGACTGTGAATGTACCACTGTGCATGCATGGAAGTGGGACTGTGAATGTACCACTGTGTGTGCCTGGAGGGTGGGACTGTGAATGTACCACTGCTTATGCCTGGAGGGTGGGACTGTGAATGTACCACTGCTTATGCCTGGAGGGTGGGACTGTGAATGTACCACTGCTTATGCCTGGAGGGTGGGACTGTGAATGTACCACTGTGCATGCCTGGAGGGTGGGTCTGTGAATGTACCACTGTGCATGCCTGGAGGGTGGGACTGTGAATGTACCACTGCTTATGCCTGGAGGGTGGAACTGTGAATGTACCACTGTGCATGCCTGGAGGGTGGGACTGTGAATGTCCCACTGTGCATGCCTGGAGGGTGGGACTGTGAATGTACCACTGCTTATGCCTGGAGGGTGGAACTGTGAATGTACCACTGTGCATGCCTGGAGGGTGGGACTGTGAATGTCCCACTGTGCATGCCTGGAGGGTGGGTCTGTGAATGTACCACTGTGCATGCCAGGAGGGTGGGACTGTGAATGTACCACTGTGCATGCCTGGAGGGTGGGACTGTGAATGTACCACTGTGTATGCCTGGAGGGTGGGACTGTGAATGTACCACTGTGCATGCCTGGAGGGTGGGACGGTGAATGTACCACTGTGCATGCCTGGAGGGTGGGACTGTGAATGTACCACTGTGCATGCCTGGAGGGTGGGACTGTGAATGTACCACTGTGTATGCCTGGAGGGTGGGACTGTGAATGTACCACTGCGCATGCCTGGAGGGTGGAACTGTGAATGTACCACTGTGCATGCATGGAGGGTGGGACTGTGAATGTACCACTGTGCATGCCTTGAGGGTGGGACTGTGAATGTACCACTGTGCATGCATGGAGGGTGGGACTGTGAATGTACCACTGTGCATGCCTGGAGGGTGGGACTGTGAATGTACCACTGTGCATGCCTGGAGGGTGGGACTGTGAATGTACCACTGTGCATGCATGGAGGATGGGACTGTGAATTTACCACTGTGCATGCATGGAGGATGGGACTGTGAATTTACCACTGTGCATGCCTGAAGGGTGGGACTGTGAATGTACCACTGTGCATGCCTGGAGGGTGGGACTGTGAGTGTACAACTGTGCATGCCTGGAGGGTGGGACTGTGAATGTACCACTGTGCATGCCTGGAGGGTGGGACTGTGAGTGTACCACTGTGCATGCCTGGAGGGTGGGACTGTGAATGTACCACTGTGCATGCCTGGAGGGTGGGACTGCGAATGTACCACTGTGCATGCATGGAGGGTGGGACTGTGAATGTACCACTGTGCATGCCTGGAGGGTGGGACTGTGAATGTACCACTGTGCATGCCTGGAGGGTGGGACTGTGAATGTACCTCTGTGCATGCATGGAGGATGGGACTGTGAATTTTCCACTGTGCATGCATGGAGGATGGGACTGTGAATTTACCACTGTGCATGCCTGAAGGGTGGGACTGTGAATGTACCACTGTGCATGCCTGGAGGGTGGGACTGTGAGTGTACCACTGTGCATGCATGGAGGGTGGGACTGTGAATTTACCATTGTGCATGCCTGGAGGGTGGGACTGTGAATGTACCACTGTGCATGCCTGGAGGGTGGGACTGTGAATGTCCCACTGTGCATGCATGGAGGGTGGGACTGTGAATGTACCACTGTGCATGCCTGGAGGGTGGGACTGTGAATGTACCACTGTGCATGCCTGGAGGGTGGGACTGTGAATGTCCCACTGTGCATGCATGGAGGGTTGGACTGTGAATGTACCACTGTGCATGCCTGGAGGGTGGGACTGTGAATGTACCACTGTGCATGCCTGGAGTGTGAGACTGTGAATGTACCACTGTGTATGCCTGGAGGGTGGGACTGTGAATGTACCACTGTGTGTATCTGGAGGGTGGGACTGTGAGTGTACCACTGTGCATGCCTGGAGGGTGGAACTGTGAATTTACCACTGTGCATGCCTGGAGGGTGGGACTGTGAATGTACCACTGTGCATGCCTGGAGGGTGGGACTGTGAATGTACCACCGTGAATGCCTGGAGGGTGGGACTGTGAATGTACCACTGTGCATGCATGGAGGGTGGGACTGTGAATGTACCACTGTGCATGCATGGAGGATGGGACTGTGAATTTACCACTGTGCATGCATGGAGGGTGGGACTGTGAATGTACCACTGTGCATGCCTGGAGGGTGGGACTGGGAATGTACCACTGTGCATGCCTGGAGGGTGGGACTGTGAATGTACCACTGTGCATGCCTGGAGGGTGAGACTGTGAATGTACCACTGTGCATGCCTGGAGGGTGGGACTGTGAATGTAGCACTGTGTGTATCTGGAGGGTGGGACTGTGAGTGTACCACTGTGCATGCATGGAGGGTGGGACTGTGAATGTACCACTGATTATGCCTGGAGGGTGGGACTGTGAATGTACCACTGTGCATGCATGGAGGGTGGGACTGTGAATGTACCACTGCTTATGCCTGGAGCGTGGGGCTGTGAATTTACCACTGTGCATGCCTGGAGGGTGGGACTGTGAATGTACCACTGTGCATGCCTGGAGGGTGGGACTGTGAATGTACCACTGTGCATGCCTGGAGGGTGGGACTGTGAATGTACCACTGTGCATGCCTGGAGGGTGGAACTGTGAATGTCCCACTGCTTATGCCTGGAGGGTGGGACTGTGAATGTACCACTGCGCATGCCTGGAGGGTGGGACTGTGAATGTACCACCGCTTATGCCTGGAGGGTGGGACTGTGAGTGTACCACTGTGCATGCTTGGAGGGTGGGACTGTGAATGTACCACTGCTTATGCCTGGAGGGTGGGACCGGGAATGTACCACTTTGCATGCCTGGAGGGTGGGACTGTGATTGTACCACTGTGTATGCCTGGAGGGTGGAACTGTGAATGTACCACTGTGCATGCCTGGAGGGTGGGACTGTGAATGTCCCACTGTGCATGCCTGGAGGGTGGGACTGTGAATATACCACTGTGCATGCCTGGAGGGTAGGACTGTGAATGTACCACTGTGCATGCCTGGAGGGTGGGACTGTGAATGTACCACTGTGCATGCCTGGAGGGTGGGACTATGAATGTACCACTGTGCATGCCTGGAGGGTGGGACTGTGAATGTACCACTGTGCATGCATGGAGGGTGGAACTGTGAATGTACCACTTTGTATGCCTGGAGGGTGGGACTGTGAATGTACCACTGTGTATGCATGGAGGGTGGGACTGTGATTGTACCACTTCTTATGCCTGGAAGGTGGGACTGTGAATGTACCACTGCGCATGCCTGGAGGGTGGGACTGTTAATGTACCACTGCTTATGCCTGGAGGGTGGAACTGTGAATGTACCACTGTGCATGCCTGGAGGGTGGGACTGTGAATGTACCACTGCTTATGCCTGGAGGGTGGGACTGTGAATGTACCACTGCTTATGCCTGGAGGGTGGGACTGTGAATGTACCACTGTGCATGCCTGGAGGGTGGAACTGTGAATGTACCACTGTGCATGCCTGGAGGGTGGGACTGTGAATGTACCACTGTGCATGCCTGGAGGGTGGGACTGTGAATGTACCACTGTGCATACCTGGAGGGTGGGACTGTGAATTTACCACTGTGCATGCCTGGAGGGTGGAACTGTGAATGTACCACTGTGCATGCCTGGAGGGTGGGACTGTGAATGTCCCACTGTGCATGCCTGGAGGGTGGGACTGTGAATGTACCACTGTGCATGCCTGGAGGGTGGGACTGTGAATGTCCCACTGCGCATGCCTGGAGGGTGGGACTGTGAATGTACCACTGCGCATGCCTGGAGGGTGGGACTGTGAATGTACCACTGCGCATGCCTGGAGGGTGGGACTGTGAATGTACCACTGTGCATGCATGGAGGGTGGGACTGTGAATGTCCCACTGCTTATGCCTGGAGGGTGGGACTGTGAATGTACCACTGCGCATGCCTGGAGGGTGGGACTGTGAATGTACCACTGCGCATGCCTGGAGGGTGGGACTGTGAATGTACCACTGCGCATGCCTGGATGGTGGGACTGTGAATGTACCACTGTGCATGCCTGGAGGGTGGGACTGTGAATGTACCACTGCGCATGCCTTGAGGGTGGGACTGTGAATGTACCACTGCGCATGCCTGGAGGGTGGGACAGTGAATGTACAACTGCGCAGGCCTGGAGGGTGTAACTGTGAATGTACCACTGCGCATGCCTGGATGGTGGGACTGTGAATGTACCACTGTGCATGCCTGGAGGGTGGGACTGTGAATGTACCACTTTGCATGCCTGGAGGGTGGGACTGTGAATTTACCACTGTGCATGCATGGAGGGTGGGACTGTGAATGTACCACTGTGCATGCCTGGAGGGTGGGACTGTGAATGTACCACTGCGCATACCTGGAGGGTGGGACTGTGAATGTACCACTGCGCATACCTGGAGGGTGGGACTGTGAATGTACCACTACGCATGCCTGGATGGTGGGACTGTGAACGTACCACTGTGCATGCCTGGAGGGTGGGACTGTGAATGTACCACTGTGCATGCCCGGAGCGTGGGACTGTGAATGTACCACTGTGCATGCCTGGATGGTGGGACTGTGAATGTACCACTGCTTATGCCTGGAGGGTGGGACTGTGAATGTACCACTGTGTATGCCTGGAGGGTGGGACTGTGAATGCACCACTGTGTATGCCTGGAGGGTGGGACTGTGAATGTACCACTGTGCATGCCTGGATGGTGGGACTGTGAATGTCCCACTGTGCATGCCTGGAGGGTGGAACTGTGAATGTACCACTGTGCATGCCTGGAGGGTGGGACTGTGAATGTACCACTGTGCATGCCTGGATGGTGGGACTGTGAATGTCCCACTGCTTATGCCTGGAGGGTGGGACTGTGAATGTACCACTGCGCATGCCTGGAGGGTGGGACTGTGAATGTACCACTGCGCATGCCTGGATGGTGGGACTGTGAATGTACCACTGTGCATGCATGGAGGGTGGGACTGTGAATGTCCCACTGCTTATGCCTGGAGGGTGGGACTGTGAATGTACCACTGCGCATGCCTGGAGGGTGGGACTGTGAATGTACCACTGCGCATGCCTGGATGGTGGGACTGTGAATGTACCACTCTGCATGCCTGGAGGGTGGGACTGTGAATGTACCACTGCGCATGCCTGGAGGGTGGGACTGTGAATGTACCACTGCGCATGCCTGGAGGGTGGGACAGTGAATGTACCACTGCGCAGGCCTGGAGGGTGTAACTGTTAATGTACCACTGCGCATGCCTGGATGGTGGGACTGTGAATGTACCACTGTGCATGCCTGGAGGGTGGGACTGTGAATGTACCACTTTGCATGCCTGGAGGGTGGGACTGTGAATTTACCACTGTGCATGCATGGAGGGTGGGACTGTGAATGTACCACTGTGCATGCCTGGAGGGTGGGACTGTGAATGTACCACCGTGCATGCCTGGAGGGTGAGACTGTGAATGTACCACCGTGCATGCCTGGAGGGTGAGACTGTGAATGTACCACTGTGCATGCCTGGAGGGTGGAACTGTGAGTGTACCACTGTACATGCCCGGAGGGTGGAACTGTGAGTGTACCATTGTGCATGCCTGGAGGGTGGAACTGTGAGTGTACCACTGTGCATGCCTGGAGGGTGGGACTGTGAATGTACCACTGTGCATGCCTGGAGGGTGGGACTGTGAATGTACCATTGTGCATGCCTGGAGGGTGGAACTGTGAGTGTACCACTGTGCATGCCTGGAGGGTGGGACTGTGAATGTACCACTGTACATGCCCGGAGGGTGGAACTGTGAGTGTACCATTGTGCATGCCTGGAGGGTGGAACTGTGCGTGTACCACTGTGCATGCCTGGAGGGTGGGACTGTGAATGTACCACTGTGCATGCCTGGAGGGTGGGACTGTGAATGTACCACTGTGCATGCCTGGAGGGTGGGACTGTGAATGTACCACTGTGCATGCCTGGAGGGTGGGACTGTGAATGTACCACTGTGTATTCCTGGAGGGTGGGACTGTGAATGTACCACTGTGCATGCCTGGAGGGTGGGACTGTGAATTTACCACTGTGCATGCCTGGAGGGTGGAACTGTGAATGTACCACTGTGCATGCCTGGAAGGTGGAACTGTGAATGTACCACTGTGCATGCCTGGAGGGTGGGACTGTGAATGTACCACTGTGCATGCCTGGAGGGTGGGACTGTGAATGTACCACTGTGCATGCCTGGATGGTGGGACTGTGAATGTCCCACTGCTTATGCCTGGAGGGTGGGACTGTGAATGTACCACTGCGCATGCCTGGAGGGTGGGACTGTGAATGTACCACTGCGCATGCCTGGAGGGTGGGACTGTGAATGTACCACTGTGCATGCATGGAGGGTGGGACTGTGAATGTCCCACTGCTTATGCCTGGAGGGTGGGACTGTGAATGTACCACTGCGCATGCCTGGAGGGTGGGACTGTGAATGTACCACTGCGCATGCCTGGATGGTGGGACTGTGAATGTACCACTGTGCATGCCTGGAGGGTGGGACTGTGAATGTACCACTGCGCATGCCTTGAGGGTGGGACTGTGAATGTACCACTGCGCATGCCTGGAGGGTGGGACAGTGAATGTACCACTGCGCAGGCCTGGAGGGTGTAACTGTGAATGTACCACTGCGCATGCCTGGATGGTGGGACTGTGAATGTACCACTGTGCATGCCTGGAGGGTGGGACTGTGAATGTACCACTTTGCATGCCGGAGGGTGGGACTGTGAATTTACCACTGTGCATGCATGGAGGGTGGGACTGTGAATGTACCACTGTGCATGCCTGGAGGGTGGGACTGTGAATGTACCACTGCGCATACCTGGAGGGTGGGACTGTGAATGTACCACTACGCATGCCTGGAGGGTGGGACTGTGAATGTACCACTGTGCATGCCTGGAGGGTGGGACTGTGAATGTACCACTGTGCATGCCCGGAGCGTGGGACTGTGAATGTACCACTGTGCATGCCCGGAGCGTGGGACTGTGAATGTACCACTGTGCATGCCTGGATGGTGGGACTGTGAATGTACCACTGCTTATGCCTGGAGGGTGGGACTGTGAATGTACCACTGTGTATGCCTGGAGGGTGGGACTGTGAATGTACCACTGTGCATGCCTGGAGGGTGGGACTGTGAATGTACCACTGTGCATGCCTGGATGGTGGGACTGTGAATGTACCACTGCTTATACCTGGAGGGTGGGACTGTGAATGTACCACTGTGTATGCCTGGAGGGTGGGACTGTGAATGTACCACTGTGCATGCCTGGATGGTGGGACTGTGAATGTCCCACTGTGCATGCCTGGAGGGTGGAACTGTGAATGTACCACTGTGCATGCCTGGAGGGTGGAACTGTGAATGTACCACTGTGCATGCCTGGATGGTGGGACTGTGAATGTCCCACTGCTTATGCCTGGAGGGTGGGACTGTGAATGTACCACTGCGCATGCCTGGAGGGTGGGACTGTGAATGTACCACTGCGCATGCCTGGATGGTGGGACTGTGAATGTACCACTGTGCATGCATGGAGGGTGGGACTGTGAATGTCCCACTGCTTATGCCTGGAGGGTGGGACTGTGAATGTTCCACTGCGCATGCCTGGAGGGTGGGACTGTGAATGTACCACTGCGCATGCCTGGATGGTGGGACTGTGAATGTACCACTGTGCATGCCTGGAGGGTGGGACTGTGAATGTACCACAGCGCATGCCTGGAGGGTGGGACTGTGAATGTACCACTGCGCATGCCTGGAGGGTGGGACAGTGAATGTACCACTGCGCAGGCCTGGAGGGTGTAACTGTGAATGTACCACTGCGCATGCCTGGATGGTGGGACTGTGAATGTACCACTGTGCATGCCTGGAGGGTGGGACTGTGAATGTACCACTTTGCATGCCTGGAGGGTGGGACTGTGAATTTACCACTGTGCATGCATGGAGGGTGGGACTGTGAATGTACCACTGTGCATGCCTGGAGGGTGGGACTGTGAATGTACCACCGTGCATGCCTGGAGGGTGGGACTGTGAATGTACCACTGTGCATGCCTGGAGGGTGAGACTGTGAATGTACCACTGTGCATGCCTGGAGGGTGGAACTGTGAGTGTACCACTGTACATGCCCGGAGGGTGGAACTGTGAGTGTACCATTGTGCATGCCTGGAGGGTGGAACTGTGAGTGTACCACTGTGCATGCCTGGAGGGTGGGACTGTGAATGTACCACTGTGCATGCCTGGAGGGTGGGACTGTGAATGTACCATTGTGCATGCCTGGAGGGTGGAACTGTGAGTGTACCACTGTGCATGCCTGGAGGGTGGGACTGTGAATGTACCACTGTACATGCCTGGAGGGTGGAACTGTGAGTGTACCATTGTGCATGCCTGGAGGGTGGAACTGTGAGTGTACCACTGTGCATGCCTGGAGGGTGGGACTGTGAATGTACCACTGTGCATGCCTGGAGGGTGGGACTGTGAATGTACCACTGTGCATGCCTGGAGGGTGGGACTGTGAATGTACCACTGTGCATGCCTGGAGGGTGGGACTGTGAATGTACCACTGTGTATTCCTGGAGGGTGGGACTGTGAATGTACCACTGTGCATGCCTGGAGGGTGGGACTGTGAATTTACCACTGTGCATGCCTGGAGGGTGGAACTGTGAATGTACCACTGTGCATGCCTGGAAGGTGGAACTGTGAATGTACCACTGTGCATGCCTGGAGGGTGGGACTGTGAATGTACCACTGTGCATGCCTGGAGGGTGGGACTGTGAATGTACCACTGTACATGCCCGGAGGGTGGAACTGTGAGTGTACCATTGTGCATGCCTGGAGGGTGGGACTGTGAATGTACCACTGTGTATGCCTGGAGGGTGGAACTGTGAGTGTACCACTGTGCATGCCTGGAGGGTGAGACTGTGAATGTACCACTGTGCATGCCTGGAGGGTGGGACTGTGAATGTACCACTGTGCATGCCTGGAGGGTGGGACTGTGAATGTACCACTGTGTATGCCTGGAGGGTGGAACTGTGAGTGTACCACTGTGCATGCCTGGAGGGTGGAACTGTGAATGTACCACTGTGCATGCCTGGAAGGTGGAACTGTGAATGTACCACTGTGCATGCCTGGATGGTGGGACTGTGAATGTACCACTGCTTATGCCTGGAGGGTGGGACTGTGAATGTACCACTGTGCATGCCTGGAGGGTGGGACTGTGAATGTACCACTGTACATGCCCGGAGGGTGGAACTGTGAGTGTACCATTGTGCATGCCTGGAGGGTGGGACTGTGAATGTACCGCTGTGCATGCCTGGAGGGTGGGACTGTGAATGTACCACTGTGCATGCCTGGAGGGTGGGACTGTGAATGTACCACTGTGCATGCCTGGAGGGTGGGACTGTGAATGTACCACCGTGCATGCCTGGAGGGTGGGACTGTGAATGTACCACTGTGCATGCATGGAGGGTGGGACTGTGAGTGTATCACTGTGCATGCATGGAGGGTGGGCCTGTGAATGTACCACTGTGTATGCCTGGAGGGTGGGACTGTGAATGTACCACTGTGCATGCCTGGAGGGTGGGACTGTGAATTTACCACTGTGCATGCCTGGAGGGTGGAACTGTGAATGTACCACTGTGCATGCCTGGAAGGTGGAACTGTGAATGTCCCACTGCTTATGCCTGGAGGGTGGGACTGTGAATGTACCACTGTGCATGCCTGGAGGGTGGGACTGTGAATGTACCACTGTGCATGCCTGGAGGGTGGGACTGTGAATGTACCACTGTGCATGTCCGGAGGGTGGAACTGTGAGTGTACCATTGTGCATGCCTGGAGGGTGGGACTGTGAATGTACCACTGTGCATGCCTGGAGTGTGGGACTGTGAATGTACCACTGTGCATGCCTGGAGGGTGGGACTGTGAATGTACCACTGTGTATGCCTGGAGGGTGGAACTGTGAGTGTACCACTGTGCATGCCTGGAGGGTGGGTCTGTGAATGTACCACTGTGCATGCCTGGAGAGTGGGTCTGAAAATGTACCACTGTGCATGCATGGAGGGTGGGACTGTGAATGTGTCACATGTAGCTTTGGAAGTTGATCTGTGGGTGTGCCACTGTGCAGGGTTGGCTGCAGCCTTCACACAGTGCTAGTAGATCGCTTAGATGTCATGAGCATCAGAGGCTCAGCACTCAAATTGCTGCATTCCTTTCTCTCAGATAGAGAACAGTCCATCTCCCTGGGAGAGTATACATCTCTATCCTTTTCTTTGCCATGTGGCGTTCCTCAAGGGTCATCTCTGAGCCCAACCCTCTTGAAAGTCTATGTTGCTCCCTTGGCCAGGCTGATCCGCTCTTTTGGTTCTCCACAATTTCGTTTGTGGATGATACACTAATTGTGGGGTCAATCTCACAGATGTGGACAACACCCCAGAATGCTTCAACAACTATGTGATCGAGGAAGTCAGGTGGTTGAGACAAAACTGCTTCAATCTTAACTCAGAGAAAACGTGGGTCCTTTTGTTCAGGAGATAGACTTCCTTTTGGCACACCTCCTGGTGGCCCCAACACTTGGTACCCCTTCCCATGCCGCTCCAGTAAGTTAGGAATGTAGGAGTCATTTTTTATGTAAACCTGACCTTCTCAGACCAGATAAACAAGATCACCTTTTTTTCTATTACGATCTCTGAGAAAGATTGTTTTGGTTCTTCCAATCGATTTACAGGAATCGATAATCATTGCCCTGGTGCTTTCCCGATTCGATTACTGCAACGCGCCCAACAACCCATGTTAACCAAATTGCAAATCTTACAAAATGGAGCAGCCTGTCTCTAAATGAGAATCCCAAGGTTCAAATCAGCCTCACATGTATTGTTGGAGTTACATTGGCTTTCGATTAGGAGGCGAATAGGAAGCGAATAGCCTCCAAGGCACTGTGCATGGTCCACAAATCTCTTCATGGAACAGGCCCTGAGTACCTTAAAACAAAATACAAACATCACAACCCCAGGAGAGCCCTTCGCTTGGCTACATCAGGAACAGTAGAGACTCCTAAAATAAATAAAGCAACTATGGGGCATATTTACAAGCTTAAAAAGCTTAAAAAGGCTTAAAACTATCACCCTATTTACAAGAGGGTGCTAACATGCATAATCGCATGTAGCTCCCTTTTTCCCAACGCCTCCCTTTGCATCTCTAATGAGATGCAAAGTGGGCGTCACTGGTCGTACCCCGGATGGACAACCTTGCAAATATCGCTGATGTTCACATTGCAATATTTACGGGGCTGCCCCAGCCTTTTAGCACATGTTCATTTTTGGAGAAAACTGTTGTTTTCTCCTAAAACTAACATCTGCTAAAATGCAGACTTACCTATCCCTAACATTGTGGTGGATTATGCTGATACGACTCAGCGATGTTCCCTGCAAAACGGCGATAACCTAGCCATCTCTGGAATTTTTATCACCCTGGAGTAATGCGTTGTTAATCACGAGCTACCAGGGCGATAAATCCCAGAGATATTTTAATATTTTATTTATTTTACAGTTTTCTATAGCGCGAACATGACCCGTGGGTATCAGAGCGCTTAACATCCTATGGTCTGGGTTACAAACACAATATATATAAATCAATAAGATCGTAAAAAGTCTGAAAAGTGGAAAACAATAACGGGATGGAATTAATTGAGATTTAAGTTACAATGATCCGAGGTAGTATTTCTTTTAAGGTTCAGTCAGTCAAATCCTGCTCCCATATTGGGTATACCGTCATATAATCAGCGGCACGTCTTCGGAAGAGTTTGTCTTGTTATGGGAGGAACTTGCTCATAAGAAAGTTCTTGATTTCTTTCTTGAATGTTATCGTGTTTGTAATTTTTCTGATGTTTGCAGGAAGGGCGTTCCATATCCTGGGAGCTACGCCTGAGAATGTTCTCTCATATGTTTTTTTCTTCTTAAAGATAGGTGGTTTCAGGAGTAGATAATTGGCACTCCTGACAAGTCTGTTTCTTCCTGAGATTTCTATTTTGTGGGCTAGATATTTAGGTGTGTTGTGATGAATCGCTTTATGGGTGATACATGCCATTTTCATCTGTACTCTAGCTTCGTACGGTAACCAGTATAAGGCCTTCAGGAGAGACGAGATATGATCGAATTTCCTAGATCCTGTAATAAGCCTTGCCGCTGCATTGAGGCAAGCTTTTAGTGGTGCTGTTGAGATTTTTGGAAGGCCAGCAAGTGTAGTACACCCATATTCTATCCTAGAGACAACCAGAGATTGCACAGCTAGTTTCAAGTCTGTCTCCGTTAAAAAGGATTTCATCTTCCTTAGATAGTTCAAATGGAAGCGGGCGGTTTTTGCCATAGATTTAATGTGTGTTTTCATATCAAGGTTCTCATCCAGTGTGATTCCGAGAGATTTCGCCGAATCTACTAGAGTTGGGATGCAATTTATTGCTGTAATCAATTTGCACCATTCTTTCACTAAGGAATGTTTTTTTTGTGGTGTGATGAGTAAGAATTCTGTTTTGTCCGTGTTGAGCTTGAGATGATTGTTAGTTAACCATTTTAACGATATTTTGAGGGCGTCGTTCACTGTGGTTATATCTTCCAAGCTAGCAATCTTGATGTAAAGTTGCGTGTCATCTGTGTACATGTGGTAGGATATTTTCGAATTCCGCAGAATTTCTGGGAGAAGTTCAATGTATAAGCTAAACAGTGAAGGAGATAGGTTGGATCCTTACGGTACTCCGAGTGTGTTAGGGCAAGATGGCGATAGTGCTTGGTTTACTAAGAATCTCTGAGTTCTGTTCTTTAAAAATGATTCGAACCATTTCAGTACCGTGTCAGAGATTCCCATCCTGTCGTGAAGTCTGTTCAGTAATTTTTCGTGGTTAACTGTGTCAAATGCTGCTGGCAAGTCTAGGAGGATGAGTAGACGGGATTGATTGCGATCTAGAGCTTGAAGAGCATCATCGACAATGTGTAGGATTGCTGTTTCCGTGCTATGATTTGCTCTGAATCCAGATTGGCAGCCATCTAGCAGTGTGAAGTTGTCAATATGTTTACTCAACTGATTCTGTACACATTTCTCTATGAGTTTAGCAAGAAAAGGGATGTTGGTCACTGGGCGATAGTTCTTTGGATCTGTTGGGTCCGCTGTGGGTTTCTTGATGATCGGGACTACTTGTCCCATCTTCAGGCTTTCAGGCATGCACCCCTGTGTGAGTGAGGCGTTTATGACATCAGTCCATATTGGGATCATAGTATGGCTGATTTCTTTCAGGCATTTCGATGGTAGTGGGTCGTTATAATGGTTGTTGGGTTTCGTGGTCGCAAGTGTGTTAGCAAGTTCCTTATGATCTAATAATTTGAAGGTGTTCCAGTGTGCTTTGTTTTCAGTCGATTTGTTTGCATGGTTCAGGTCAGGCAGTGCTGGTGTCGTGTTGTCTTCAATGTTATCTGCGGCGGTCTTAAGTTCTTCTTCCAGCTTATTGGCTTTGTTAATGAAGAAGGTAGAAAATTCATCACAACTTAGTTGTGTTTTAGTGACCTCTTGGACAGATTTAGCCAACTTGTTGGATTGTTGTTTTATGATTTCGAATAATTTACGTGCTCTGTTTTTAGCGTTATCCAATTCTGTTCTGTTGAATTCCTTTTTTGTGTTGATGATCTCCTAGTTACATTCCTTTCTGATTTTTCTAAGAGATTTCAGTGTAGGAGAGGATGGGTGTTGTCTCCATTTTCTTTCTGCTCTTCTCAAATTGCGTCTTTCTTCATTCAATATTCCATTGAACCATGGATTTTTATTCTTTTCCGTTACTCTTTTTAATTTGAGTGTATGGTGGCATTGACTATTTCCGTTACTGTGGTGTAGTAGTGGTACGTTAGATCGTTCACATCTTTCAAGTATTCAGGTGGGTTTAAGTCTCTCTTGCAACTTTCCGTTAGCAAATCCAAATTTGAGTGCCTGGTGTCTCTAATCCATCTTTTCATTTTGGTAGATTGAGTCGTTTTTATTTTCTCCCGTGAAGGTATTCGGAAGGTTATAGCGTGGTGATCAGACCAGTCGCAATGTTCAATGGAGAGGATTGCGATGTCCTTGTTCATCGAGATAATCCAGTCCAGTGTAGCTCTTTTTGAGTGCGTTGGTTGATGACAAGCTTGGGATAGTTTTAGATCATTTAAAAATTCTTTAAAGGCGTTGACCTGTTTGTCATTGTTGTCATTCCAATGAAGATTGAAGTCACCTAAGAATATATTATTAATGTTGGAGTTGGTGTTAGCAGTGATGCTCTCCATCAGTTGGTCAATGAAGTTCATATTGTTTCCTGGTGGGTGATATAGGGCATGTAGATTGCAGATCTGTTTATTTGCCGCTCTTATGTTAAGCCCTAGGTATTCGCATGATTCGAGGGGGTCGGATTGAAATTGGCAACTTCTAGAATCGATCTATGGATACATGCAATACCTCCTCCTGTCTTTATCTGTCTATCTAGTCTTAATATGTTGTAGTGCGGTGGTACCAGAAGGTCCAGGACTGGCGATGAGGATTCAGATAGCCAGGTTTCAGTCAGGATTGTTAAGTCTATTTCTTGTTTTATGATGATGTCTGCTATGTCAGCCTGCGATAATAAAATTATCGCTAAGCACGGCCAGCGATAATTATCGCTGGCCGTTGAAAATATGCCCCTTGACTTTTTATATCTATGCTGCTCAATTAGCAGAACATAACATCTCGCAGACATTAGCGCCAAGACATCTAGCAGGCTTCAGCGTCAAGACGACTTTGGGCAATCACGCACTCTATAAACATTATCATTATCTATAAACATGATCATAGATGATGTAGCACTGTGCAGGCCTGGAGGCTGAGCCTCCAGATGTAGCACTGTGCAGGCCTGGAGGCTGAGCCTCCAGATGTAGCGCTGTACAGGCCTGGAGGCTGAGCCTCCAGATGTAGCGCTGTACAGGCCTGGAGACTGAGCCTCCAGATGTAGCTCTGTGCAGGCCTGGAGGCTGAGCCTCCAGATGTAGCGCTGTACAGGCCTGGAGACTGAGCCTCCAGATGTAGCTCTGTGCAGGCCTGGAGGCTGAAACTCCAGATGTAACACTGTGCAGGCCTGGAGGCTGAGCCTCCAGATGTACCACTGTGCAGGCCTGGAGGCTGAGCCTCCAGATGTAACACTGTGCAGGCCTGGAGGCTGAGCCTCCAGATGTAGCGCTGTGCAGGCCTGGAGGCTGAAACTCCAGATGTAACACTGTGCAGGCCTGGAGGCTGAGCCTCCAGATGTAACACTGTGCAGGCCTGGAGGCTGAGCCTCCAGATGTAGCGCTGTGCAGGCCTGGAGGCTGAGCCTCCAGATGTAGCACTGTGCAGGCCTGGAGGCTGAAACTCCAGATGTAACACTGTGCAGGCCTGGAGGCTGAGCCTCCAGATGTACCACTGTGCAGGCCTGGAGGCTGAGCCTCCAGATGTAACACTGTGCAGGCCTGGAGGCTGAGCCTCCAGATGTAGCGCTGTGCAGGCCTGGAGGCTGAAACTCCAGATGTAACACTGTGCAGGCCTGGAGGCTGAGCCTCCAGATGTAACACTGTGCAGGCCTGGAGGCTGAGCCTCCAGATGTAGCGCTGTGCAGGCCTGGAGGCTGAGCCTCCAGATGTAGCACTGTGCAGGCCTGGAGGCTGAAACTCCAGATGTAACACTGTGCAGGCCTGGAGGCTGAGCCTCCAGATGTACCACTGTGCAGGCCTGGAGGCTGAGCCTCCAGATGTAGCGCTGTGCAGGCCTGGAGGCTGAGCCTCCAGATGTAGCACTGTGCAGGCCTGGAGGCTGAAACTCCAGATGTAACACTGTGCAGGCCTGGAGGCTGAGCCTCCAGATGTACCACTGTGCAGGCCTGGAGGCTGAGCCTCCAGATGTAGCGCTGTGCAGGCCTGGAGGCTGAAACTCCAGATGTAACACTGTGCAGGCCTGGAGGCTGAGCCTCCAGATGTAACACTGTGCAGGCCTGGAGGCTGAGCCTCCAGATGTAGCGCTGTGCAGGCCTGGAGGCTGAGCCTCCAGATGTAGCACTGTGCAGGCCTGGAGGCTGAAACTCCAGATGTAACACTGTGCAGGCCTGGAGGCTGAGCCTCCAGATGTACCACTGTGCAGGCCTGGAGGCTGAGCCTCCAGATGTAGCGCTGTGCAGGCCTGGAGGCTGAGCCTCCAGATGTAGCACTGTGCAGGCCTGGAGGCTGAAACTCCAGATGTAACACTGTGCAGGCCTGGAGGCTGAAACTCCAGATGTAACACTGTGCAGGCCTGGAGGCTGAAACTCCAGATGTAACACTGTGCAGGCCTGGAGGCTGAAACTCCAGATGTAACACTGTGCAGGCCTGGAGGCTGAGCCTCCAGATGTACCACTGTGCAGGCCTGGAGGCTGAGCCTCCAGATGTAGCACTGTGCAGGCCTGGAGGCTGAGCCTCCAGATGTACCACTGTGCAGGCCTGGAGGCTGAGCCTCCAGATGTAGCACTGTGCAGGCCTGGAGGCTGAGCCTCCAGATGTAGCACTGTGCAGGCCTGGAGGCTGAGCCTCCAGATGTAGCACTGTGCAGGCCTGGAGGCTGAGCCTCCAGATGTAGCACTGTGCAGGCCTGGAGGCTGAGCCTCCAGATGTAGCACTGTGCAGGCCTGGAGGCTGAGCCTCCAGATGTAGCGCTGTGCAGGCCTGGAGGCTGAGCCTCCAGATGTAGCACTTGTGCAGGCCTGGAGGCCGAGCCTCCAGATGTAGCACTGTGTAGGCCTGGAGGCTGAGCCTCCAGATGTAGCACTGTGTAGGCCTGGGGCTGAGCCTCCAGATGTAGCACTGTGCAGGCCTGGAGGTTGAGCCTCCAGATGTAGCACTGTGTAGGCCTGGAGGTTGAGCCTCCAGATGTAGCACTGCATAGGCCTGGAGGCTGAGCCTCCAGATGTAGCTCTGTGCAGGACTGGAGGCTGAGCCTCCAGATGTAGCGCTGTGCAGGCCTGGAGGCTGAGCCTCCAGATGTAGCACTGTGCAGGCCTGGAGGCCGAGCCTCCAGATGTAGCACTGTGCAGGCCTGGAGGCTGAGCCTCCAGATGTAGCTCTGTGCAGGACTGGAGGCTGAGCCTCCAGATGTAGCACTGTGCAGGCCTGGAGGCTGAGCCTCCAGATGTAGCTCTGTGCAGAACTGGAGGCTGAGCCTCCAGATGTAGCACTGTGCAGGCCTGGAGGCTGAGCCTCCAGATGTAGCTCTGTGCAGAACTGGAGGCTGAGCCTCCAGATGTAGCACTGTGCAGGCCTGGAGGCTGAGCCTCCAGATGTAGCACTGTGTAGAATTGGAGGGTGAACCAAAGGATGCAATACTGTGTAAGACTCGGATGTTAACTTCTGGATGTACCACTGTGAAGGACTGGGTGGTGGACCAGAGAATGTATGACTGTGTAGGCCTAGACATACCACTGCATAGTCATAGAGGATGGACCTTCCGATGTACCTTATCTAGGCCTAAAGATGTACCTGTGGATGTAGTACTGTGTAGGCCTGGAGAGAGTGCTGGGGAATGCACCACTGCGTCGGCCTGAGGGTGCACCTGTAGATGTTCCACCCTATCGGCCTAGAGCGTGGAAGTATGGATGCAGCCCTGCATCGGCCTGAGGGTGCACCTGTAGATGTTTCACTGTGTAGGCCTAGAGCGTGGAAGTATGGATGCAGCCCTGCATCGGCCTGAGGGTGCACCTGTAGATGTTTCACTGTGTAGGCCTAGAGCATGGGAGTATGGATGTAGCACAGTGTAGGCCTGGATGGTGGACCTGTAAGCTCAGCACTATGTAGACCTGAAGAGAGGGCCTGCTGGTGGTCCACTGTATTGGCGTTAAAGGTGCCCTGCAGATGTGCCTCTGTGTGGACCTGGAGGGTGGAACAGAGGGTGTACCCAGACCTCGATAATTTTTAAAAAACTTACCTGACCTACAGTCTAGTGACTTAAATAATCTGCTCGACCTAATTTTATTGCTCTTGGTTTCAAATTATGTGACCTGGGGCAAATATTTTAATTCACTGACTCATCATTTTCTTCTTTGTCACAAGAGAGAATCTTCAAATATGTGAGCTCAGCTGGTCTGCTGTTTAGAAAACACTTCTGTTTGATTTAATAGAATATAGGCTCCATATATATTACAAATCTAGCCACATAGAGGATACGCACAACCGCTGACTTCCCTCTTAGTTCATTGTCATCTGGGCATGGCACGAATGTTTCTCAAATCATGCTAAAAAACTATCACTTTTAATGAATGCATTCCAGAAGCATGAAGTGGTAGAAAATGTATCTTCATTCAGCAGATTTTCTATTGAAATGTCCACAACATTTCCCACCAACATGTGGTTTTACTGATGAAACTATAGAGTGTATAATCTTTGGAAATCAGGTTTCTGCAAATATTTGCCATTTGTGCATCACTAAGTCAAGTGTTCTGCAGTCGCGGCTGGCATGACTTGTGGGTGGGTGGGTGGGTGGGTGGAGGGAGGGTCGCGCGGGAAGGAGGATCAAGCAGTGGGTTTGATTTAATAATAAAAAGAATTTAACTTACGTTCTCGCCGGTTGGGTCCCGCATCATCTCTGTTTCTCTCCTGCCTCCAGCAGGAAGAGGAAGGAGGCAGCCAGGCTCCCAGTCCCTCCCCTAAGCCAATCACAACGCTGCAGACAGCGTTGTGATTGGTCGGGATGTTCTCCATTTAAGCTGCATTGCAGACTGCCTGGAGAAAGGCAGAGTGCGCATGACTGGTTTGGTCGGCCAAAGAGGGTAAGAGCAGCAGGGATTTTGAGAAGGAAAATTATTTAATTTTCCCTCTTTGTCATCTTTCAAATCCCCCTCCAAACCAGCCCCACCACTATTACCTGTATGGGCCGTTCCTGTTGAATTGCTAGTTATTACTCTCCCTTTTACAGTGAAAAATGTAGTGGAAAGAGACAGAAAAAACTTTTAAATGACCTCTACACCTTGGTAAATTACTCTCATGGAATAGGCATCATTAGTTTTTTTGCTTTTTTATGACCAAAATTCACTTTTTAAAAAAAACAAAAACAAGTTTTTAGTTTGACGAGCAGTGCTGTCGTTTTGAAGGTACCGTCTGTCAAACGTTTAACTCTTTGACAGGAATTGCAGTGACAGTGGTTCTTGACAATAACTAGAGGTGTCTGCTTGACCAGGGGTCATCTCTAAATTCATACTCCTTCCAGGGTATTTTACTCCGTCGCCCTGGTGCAATACAGTCCTTATTCCAAACTTTAATCAGGGCCTATTTACAGAATAAAATAGGAAAAACGTATATGTTTACAAAGAAAAAACAAATTTTGGAAAATATTTTTTCCATAAATGTTTTTACTTTGGACAAACGACTGAACTGCACCGTCTTTCAACCACATAGATTTTTTATCAACTCACTCTTACTTTCCTAAGGTACCTCCCTTGCCCCTGAAGGGTCACAAGTGACTCTTCTTACCATATTCTTTACACATTCTGGTACCATCAAACCTCCCCCTTTTTCCAAATATGTGAAGCACAATTTATATGTTGGTAGGAGGGAACTCCTTTGCGATGGTCCGCCTGCCCAATTTAATTTTGGACATACCATCAGTTTGGCCACAGTAGAAATGATTTTGGGCTAGATGTAGGTAACTCTAATTTACCGACTCATAAATACCGAATGTTACCGATTCGGTATTTATGAACCGGTAAATTAGAAGGAGGGAGATGTAGGTAATTTTTTATTTTGAATAACCGAATCTGTAACATTCGGAATTTACCGAATCGGTATTGCCCATTGATTCCTATGGGCCTTGAAGCCCATAGGAATCAATGGGTAATACCGATTCGGTATTGCCCATTGATTCCTATGGGCCTTGAAGCCCATAGGAATCAATGGGTAATACCGATTCGGTATTTACCGAATCGGTAAATACCGAATCCTGCAAGGGTGCAGGGGGTGTCACTTTGACACCCTCTAGCACCCCAAGTACAGGCATGTGTGACATGTGGCACACATACATGCCCTAAGGGCATGTCTGTGTGTCACATTGCACAGGTGTGCATGCACAGATGTGCATGCACACCTGAATTCGGTATTTTACCACCCAAGAGGATTGGGTGGTAAAATACCGACTCTTAAGGGCCTGTGGCACTCTTAGGAGTGTAGCTACATATGGATTTACCAAATCGGTAAATATACCAAATCGGTATTTTACCGATTCTGTAAATTTATCGACTCGGTAAATTTACAGAATCGGTAAAATATAGGTCCCCTACATCAGAAAACCCTAATACCGGTCGGTAACGGCCGAATTCGGCTGTTACCGACCGGTATTAGGGCTCCTACATCTGGCCCTTTGTCTCCGCCGTGGCCAAACTTCTACAACAGCCCTGGGGAATAAGGGTCGTTGGAGAAATGTCTACATGTCTGCTCAGTGGAGTTGGCCTAACGGCAAGGGTGGTCGCCCACGGAGCTGGGAAGCCAGGTTCAAGTCTCGGCAGGGGTGCCTAACATCCTGTGATTCTGGGCAAATCTCTTAATCTCCTTGTGCCTCACAAAAATGAATGTGTCCTAATGTAAAGCAACTGGTGCTCGTGTAAAGCGCGCCAATACTTTTGGGTCAAGTTTGTGCTACATAAAACTCAGTAAAAAAAAGAATGTAGATGGGTAGACTTTTATACTACTGCTGCTCAGAGGTGACTGTGTGAGAGAATGTTGGTGAAAGGAATGTTCGTGCGAGTGAGTGCCACTTGGAGATGGGCTGAGCAGCAGTAAGGCTGCTCCTGGTGGGGTTCTCATCCTTATAACATCTAACTTGGAAACTTACCTGGACTATTCATCTTTTCTACAACATAGACATTTAGCCATACTTCACTGTTTCTCACCATTAGGCAAAACCTGGCGTTGAGGGACAGTAAAATCATTATAATGACCCTTCCACCATGGGAAATACTCCAATGGAAAGGGAACAATTCTTTCATTTCTTTGCAAAGAGAAAATTCTGTAACAGGATTTTCTTTTTGTAAATAAAAAAGAAGTACCCTGTGCTAACAGGGCTGCGGCCATCTCCTTTAACTCCTTGCATGCTTGTGACGGAACCGTTCCGCCACAAGCCTCGGGTGTGCTGTGCTTGCGACGGAACGGTTCCGTCACGGCCCCCTCGCCGCGCCTGCGTGGCACAAATTCCGTGTCTGCGCTGAGCGTTCTATTGGGCACAGCACGCCCGAGGCTCGTGACGGAGCGGTCCCGTCACGAGCACGGGAGCGCCGCGCGCCCCCCTCCCCCTTAGCACTGCGGAATAGCCGCCGCAGTAAAGGGGTTAAACGTATTTCTCTCCCTTGTCCCTGAATCCTTACTATTTCCATTATGTCTCTTTACTGCCTTTTCCAATCTCTCCACCGACTTTCCTTCACGATGCACCAATGTTCAAGGTTGCATCAGCATCAAAGGTGATCTGCTACCCCTCATTTTTTCAAATACCAATTTTACCTCTTCGCCTCTGGAGTTATTCTATAAGCTCTGATATGGCTCGTCTCCAGCTCCTCCTTTCACTTAATGATCGCTGTATCCACTCCTTCAAAACCCTGGTTCCCTTCCCAGCTTTCCATTACATGTGTAAAAGTGCTCAATAACAATCAGGTTTACAAATTATCTCACTTCATTGGATACTATAGGGCATATTATCAAGCCAAATTCCGCCGCTTTAGCGGCCCTTTTCGGCTGAAAAGCGGAATTTTTTTTTAACGCTCAATCATCAAGGACACACTAACACGTGTTTCCTTGAGTAAGCACCCCTTTAAAAGTCACTTTGCATGTCAGTGATGAATATCGCTAATGACATGCAAGAATCGGCGTTCCCTTACATTTCTCCGTGGAAATCCACGCTGACACGGCAGCGCAATATTATCAAGCCTCGAGCAAACCCGCGATGCGATAAAATAAACTGTGCTAACTGCGGTTATCGTGGGTTTGCAACGCCTGGTTTGTTACTGACTTTACCATACTTATTATGGCAGGTGGATTGTACTGCTGAGGCAAAGGGGCCTTTCATTAACGAAACACGATAAATATTGCATTTCCCGCTTTCCGTGATTCTGTTACACGCCACTATCACATGATTTAATCGCCGTGGAGAAATGCCTTGATAATTGCGTGATATCTCGGTGATTAAATCCGGCGATACGCGGCGTTAAACAGAATCGCAGAAAGCAGGAAATGCGATATATATTGCATTTCCATGATAATATGCCCCCCTCTGTACTCCTTTATCGATGATAAATTACTTGGGTAACGCCTTTCTTTCAAATATTGATCTTTAAAAAATCTAAACTTCACGTTTAGTAGCCTGGCCCACAAACTCCAGCCACTGTGCACGATGGGCAATGACCATCAATGCATACATGGACTATGAACCACTGATACAGAATGAAATGTCCAAAGTCATCCTTCCTACAGTCTCATTGGTCCAGTCATTTCTTTGTATCAACATTGGACATCACGTGACCTTCTAAGGCACCTCTCCAGGCACCAGCATGGCAAGACACACCTTTTCATGAGCACATCTGTCAACCCCTGCAATCAGATGATCATATATCCAGGGTATCAACTATGACGCACTTAAAGTTGAGAGCCTTCACCCTACTGTTCAGCATCGTTATGCTGGTCCACCCACCCACCCACACTAGACCTATGGAACATCTGTCCAGTCTGGCAGAGGGAAACACTGAGGCAAGAAATGGGCAGTGTCCACCCCTTCAAGTAACTTTGACAATAGGAAGATGCGCCTCCGGCTTCCCCAGGTTCTGAAGAAGCACCTCAACTCCTGCAGCAATGGCCTTCACCACACCAGACCTACACAAGACTACATATACCATACCAGACCAAACCAAGAACACAAACATACACCACACCAGACCAACCCTAGAGCACAAACATACACCACACCAGACCAACCCAAGAACACAAACATACACCACACCAGACCAACCCTAGAGCACAAACATACACCACACCAGACCAACCCAAACATACACCACATCAGAGCAATCCAAGAACACTAACATACACCACACCAGACCTACACAAGACTACATATACCATACCAGACCAAACCAAGAACACAAACATACACCACACCAGACCAACCCTAGAGCACAAACATACACCACACCAGACCAACCCAAACATACACCACATCAGAGCAATCCAAGAACACTAACATACACCACACCAGACCTACACAAGACTACATATACCATACCAGACCAAACCAAGAACACAAACATACACCACACCAGACCAACCCTAGAGCACAAACATACACCACACCAGACCAACCCAAACATACACCACATCAGAGCAATCCAAGAACACTAACATACACCACACCAGACCTACACAAGACTACATATACCATACCATACCAACCCAAGAACACAGACATATACTACATCAGACCGACCCAAACATACACCACACCAAACCAACCGAAGGACACAAGCATACACCACACCAGACCAACCCAAACATACACCACATCAGACCAACCCTAGAGCACAAACATACACCGTGACCACACCAGACCAACCTAAACGTACATCACATGAGACCAACCCAAGAACACTAACATACACTACACTAGACCTACACGACCACAAACATACACCACACCAGACCAACACAAGAACACAAACATAAATGACACCGGACCAACCCAGACATACACCACATCAGACCAATCCAAGAACACTAGCACACACCACACCAGACCTACACAAGACTCCATATACCATACCAGACCAACCCAAGAACACAGACATATACTACCCCAGGTCAACCCAAACATAAACCACACCAGACCAAATAAAGAACACAAACATACACCACAACAGACCATCCCAAACATACACCACATCAGACCAACACAAGAACACAAATTTACACCACACCAGACACACCAAAACATACAGCACATCAGACCAACCCAGGGAACACTAACATACACCACACCAAACCTACACAAGACCACAAACATACACCACACCAGACCAACCCAAACATACACCACATCAGACCAACCCAAGAACACAAACATACAGCATACAAGACCAACACAAGACTACAAATGCCACACCAACCCAAGAACACAAACCTATACCACACCAGACCCCCCCCCAAGAACACAAATATACACCACACCAGACCAACCCAAGAACACAAACATATACCACACCAGACCAACCCAAGAACACTACTATACACCATACCAGACCAACCCAAGAACACAAACATACCCCACACAAGACTAACACAAGACTATAAATACCATACCACACCAACCCAAGAACATAAACATATACAACACCAGACCAACAAAAGAACACAAACATCCACCACACCAGACCAACCCAAGAACACAAACATACACCACACAAGACCAACACAAGACTACAAATACCATACCACACCAACCCAAGAACACAAATATATACCACACCAGACCAACCCAAGAACGCAAACTTACACCAGAACAACCCAAACATGCACCACATCAGACCAACCCAAGAAAACTAACATACACCACACCAGACCTACAAAAGACCACAAACATACACCACACCAGACCAACCCAAGAACACTAACATACACCACACCAGACCTACACAAGACCACAAACATACACCACACCAGACCAACCCAAGCACACTAACATACGCCACACCAGACCTACACAAGACCACAAACATACACCACACTAGGTCAACCTAAGAGCACTAACATACGCCACACCAGACCTACACAAAACCACAACCATACACCACACCAGGCCAACACAAGAATACATATACAATACCAGACAAACCAAGGAAAACAAACATATACCACATCAGAGCAACCCAAGAACACAAACAAAGACCACACCAGATCAACCCAAGAACACAAACATACACCACACAAGACCAACACAAGAACACAAACATGCACCACACCACACCAACTCAAGAACACAAACACACACCACAAAGAACTAAAGAATCTTGCACAAAATACTATCGTACCTGATTCGCATAAACACAGGTGGAGAGGGTCACCAGCTAAATCTAAAAAAACACAATACAGTATGCTGTGCATTAAAAAAACACCAACTATGCAATTTTTAAAGATCCTGTTGAAATACACGAAGGAACAATACATTAATAGCTCCTTATTTATGATGTAATGTAACACAGAAAGCTAAAACATTGTAGAGACATGGACACCAGATCACACGGTGATGCCCACCTCAGGAAACACACATGTTACAGCTAGAAAGGGGCAACCCGACCCATGAACCCAACATGCTTTGGACGGCATCACTGCTGAGTACCTGCAGGAAAGTGTCCTCCTCATGGCCTTAAAGATGTTTGCAATGAACTCTCTGCATCTTTTGCTTCTCTTAGTGTCACGCGGGTGTCACGCAGGGGCTCGCGCACAGCTTCAGCAGACACGAGCTGCCGTATTTAACGCCTGCTGTACTCATCCCTTGAGAGCCAGTGGACAGCAGAACCGTGGCGCTAAAAGGCAGCAGCAAAACGAGTCTTAAAGATGCCGCGCTGGGTTTCTTTGACATTTGTGAAGAAAGCGAGCCACTTATTAAATAAAGGCCTGGCTCCCACGGCAGACTTTAAAAGGTTTTTGTGCTTTTAGTGAAATGTCATTGTCCGCATTTTGCATTTCTCTGAGTGCATTTTTCTCCACTTGTGAATCCATTTTCCTGCTGATGTCAGAAAAAGGGCGGGATGCTGAGCTCCATCCTGCAGGACCAGGGCAATGCACTGGGCAGTGTGGGCAGCGGAGAGGGCAGCCGTCTCCTCCTCTTGCATCACTCTGCGGCTTTTGATACGGTGGACCACAAGACACTCTGGCCCATGAAACTGCGCACGGTAACAAGTTCCCACTGTGGGGTTTATTTATGAGCCCCTTGCGCCAGTTTTGCACCCCAGTTGCGTCACTTTTAGTGACGCAGCGGTGACGTAAATAAGGTGCCATGTTGCACCATATTTAGGAAGGGACGCATCTAGGCAGAAGCGACACTTCGTAAGCCCCTGCTCTACATTATACCTCTGTCAGGTATAATGTATGCAGGGTGGGCATTCCCCCGCAAGAAAGGGGAGTAGGTGTGGCGCAGCAAAATCTATAAGATTTTGCTGCACAACTTCTAGGAGGCCAATGCGTCACAACATTACGCCTGCCTCAGGACAGGCGTAAGGGTGACGCAGGCCCTTTCACATGGGGATTGCCCCATGTGAAAGGAACATTGATGGAGTTGCATCTGGCTTCCGACACAACTCCAGCAATGCGCCACTTTTTGAGCTGACTGATAAGTCAGTTATGCTGACGTATCTGTACTTCATTGCGACATGATGCGTCATATTGTAAATATGACTCATCATTGGTGTCGCAAGGAGGGCACACTGAGAAGTAGCACATCACTGCCTTCACGCAGCGATGCGCCACTTCTCGTAAATGAGTCCTTGTGAATCCTCGCAGAATCCAGCGGCGCAGGGAGCCCCTCAAGGATAGGCACTCTGTCTGGACCCCTAAACTTCAACCTGAACAATAAGAACACTAAACTGACAGCTTAGGTTCAAACGTGCACCAGTATGCATACAGGAGGTGCGAACTGTACCTCGAGATCTCGTCAGAACAGGATACCATGCACCCTGCCCACGATAAGGCCATTGCCAGACTAATGCGGAAGACGACAAGCCTCCTGCTCTCCATCCTCATCCATCGATCCAGCGGAGGCCTGGAGGTCCGCCCAAGTGTCAGTAGAGACAACATCAACAAAAGTCGAAAGGCACAGTCATTGGATATTATGGTGAACAACAAAGTGCACCTTGGCCTTCACACTTGCTACGGAAACACACTCTATGCTGGAATCAACACTCAACTGACCAGAAGCCTTCACACCGTACAAAACTCTGCGGCCGAGCTCACGCTCCACCTCACACACGGCACTAGCATCACCTCGCACCTCAAAGAACCTGATTTGCGCCACATTCACAAACAAGCACTCTTTCAACTCCTCACGCACACACACAAAGCTTTTCACAACATTGGCCCAACATACTCTAAAACCACACAAACTTCCACAAATCTACGAGACACCTCCACTCAGCCAGATTCCTTCTCACACACATTCTGCATACACAGAACCATTTCTGGAGGTTGCGCCTGTCCCTACTTCTCTCTCAAAGCCTGGAACGATCTGCCCCACCACATCACAGCCACCTCCTCAGTTCTTGAATTGTCAAGGAACTGAAGACTTGTTCTTCGCCTAGTACCGGCCCTGGCTCGGCACACACAGCTCCTGCTTCAACACCAGGATACCCTCCAAGGTGAAGTTTGTTCTATACAAAACACACAGCATAAGTTAACTTTGCATAACATATGCTAACATAACATAACATAAGGTAACGTAACATGACATAACATAACATAACATGAAGAATGCAAAAAATGGAACACAATTTCAGTTACCTCTTTTGAGGAAGACAAAATGTGAACCCTAAGGACCGCCGGACTCGTGGTGGCATGGCGGTGGCAGATCCAGCCACTGATGCACAGGCGGTCCGACCCCCAATTACGACTCAGGCAGTCAGACCACCCTGGGACCGCCAGCTCCGCCAGGGAACCGCTGCTCCATGGCGTAGGAGTGGCGGTCAGAGGCTGCAATATGAGGTCCCGCCAAGCATATTACGAGTTTCTACTCGGCCCGGCCCTTAGGCCTAATTACGAGATTTTGGTGGAGCAGTTACACAATGGTGCAGAACGCTGCGCCACCGCTCCGCCAAAGCTCGCGCTGCCCCCCTACCCAGCAGATTATGACCTTTTCATAGTCTGGTCGGAGGGTGGTGAAGCCTCTTTTAAAAGAATCGGTGCCATTAGACAATGCACCACAATGAAACCCCACTACAAGGTTCCCGCACAGCATGGACTCGAAAGTCCACGCTGTGCAGAAACATATCTGCATGCACTCAGAGGGGCACATGTTATGACCCCATGTGCTCATCCACATATGTTTGAGGCACCAGGGGGCCCTGGAGGGCCCTCTTTGTTTCTTCTCCGACAGGCTGTGCATTGGCAGTTGTACCGCCATGAAAAGCCTGGGGGAAAGAAAGCTCGTAATATGCTTGGCAGGAAAAAAAATTGAAATTTGTTTTATTTAATACTGTAAAATCATATGTATTTTGATGCATTATATCTATTATCATATATTATATCTATATATTTATATATGTATACACATAAAAATATATATACGTATATGTACACACATACATATACACAAGTAAAAAAAACATAAAAATATAAACAATTCAATAACAAAATATATTAATTAATTTCACCCATATACATAATAGTTAAACATTGGAACCCCCCCCCCCAAATAAATGCTTACAAAAAATATTATAAACATAAAAAATTGGAGGGAAATCAAAATAAACCATATTGCATACAAAATAAAGAAATAATACTATAAATTCTATTTCATCAATATTAGAAAAAGTGTTGGATTAGAAATATTAGATACAGTATTCTCACTCCAGTCTTGGAAAAGTGGGGAAAGTGTTGGACTTTTGGCGGGGTTACATCCCATGCCATGCTTAGGAACAATAGCAAAAGAGTTGCTGTTAGAACTGGCATCTCTGGCTGGCCAGGGCTGCGCCCAAGTCAGTCAGGGATCACCACTTCCAAGTCAGGGCAAGGGGGTCACACGCCAAGATAACCCCTGCTCACCCTCTAGGTAACATGGCGCGAGCAGCAAGGCTAAACTCGGAGGCTATTTAGGTTAAGTATTTGCACGTGCACCCACCAGCAACAACCTCCCGGGCCCCCCCAAAAGGAACTCCACACAAGGTATATATAAAAATAGTCTTTGTATTAAAAAGCACACATTAGATAGGAACACACATTTGACAAGGTGCCAGAGGCACGGGCAGAATTTACAAGGGACTATGTACAGGGCAGGGCCAGGGGGGCCACTGCCAGGAATATGCACTTGATGGAATTGGCATTCGAACACATAACAATTGGGAGCATCATAGAACTAGTAGTAGAACTCACTCTAACCAGAAGCAACATACATGGGACATCGGCTATTCAGGAGGGGAGGAATGACAAGGTACATAACACATCAGAAGCACCTTCGGAGGCGCAACACATAAGAACTCTCAGGAAATCAAATTAGCATTAGTTCACACCTTCAACAGGCCATCTGGCCTCTCTGGGACTAGGACGCCCCCAAGTCTTAATGTCAGGACAGCTAACAAGTAGCCAGGAACGAACCTACACGTGGCAGCTGCCCACGAAGTGCTGGGCAGCTGAGGGAGAAGGATAGGGCCAACATGTTGGAGCCTCACAGGCTCGGAACCAATATACAAGGATGGAGGTTCTCTGGCTCAGAACAAATGGGAATTGACGGAGCCTCTCTGGCTCGAGAACAAGAGGCTGGGCTTGAGCCTCGCAGGCTCGAAAGAGGAATGCCACCGGTGGAGCCTCTCAGGGCTCGGGAAACAACTGGACTGTCATTGAGCCTCTCTGGCTCATGAATACACAGGTGGAGTCCCTCTCGTGGGCCTCAGCATCCGGGGAGGCCCCACGGGCCTCTGAGCACACAAAGGGATTCACTGGAGGGGAGGGGCAGGCACCGGCAATGTGCCCCTACGCCCCCTCTCCTTCTTTGCACTCACCGGGTCGGGCGCGCCAGTCTCTTCTGCTCCACTGGCCTCCTCTCTCTCTCCGGGGCTCTCCCTCACTCTCGGGAGCCCTTTCGGGGGCCGGGCTCCAAAGTCCCCGGGCCGGCAGCAAATCACGGCGCGGCCTGGGCGATGACGCTACAAGGGAATCCCGGGCCGGCAGCCAATGAGCGTGCGGCAATGCTCTCTCCGGGGCCGCCAATGGCAGCGCGGCCCTGGATAGGAAGGCGGGTGCAGCGCCTCACAGGCTAACCCCAGGCTGCGGCGGTGACAATCTCAGGCAATGCCGAGTGGGCACCGGTTCGTTAAACAGGGTCCATAAGTCGAGGTGGGCACTCGAGGGGGATGTGAAACGGCACAGGGTTCCTCGGCAGGGTAGGCACCTGTCAGGGGAGTTCACGATCGGCCAGCGGCGGCGCGGCAGCCGCGAGGGGGAACATAAAGCGCTTCCCAAGTGCTAGGTGCATGAAGAGCGCTCTCAAGCGCCAGGGATCAATGAAAAACGCTCTCAGGCGCTAGGGCAATAGTCAGCAGCAAAGGCCTTCAGGGGAGACAGCAAAGTCCCAAGCAAGAGTCCCCCCATCAGCCCAGCAAGGCAGAGGGGTTCACCCCGGAAGTCCTCCAGGCATCCATCAGGAATCCAGGGGCTGGGCAGGGACCAGGGAGCAAGCCTTCCCCTGGGCCCAAGCAGCAGCACGCCCCTGGCAGGATTCAAGTCAGAACAAGAACATTTTTAGAGTGTCACAGCACCCTTTTTATACCCAAAATCCTTTGTCTAAAGGGGCAGGCAGAGGGAGAACCAGCTAGAACTGGTTATAGGGAATTCTTTTCACTTGCCAGGCTGGGGACATCAGACGCACCCCCGGGGGTGGAGCCAGCATTGTGTGGGGAAAACCCAGCCTCATTCAGGACCCTCAGACCAGACAGTCAATCCACAAGCAGGCCCAGGCTCACTCCTCCCCTCACATCAGCATGCTAAACACTCCATTCACCACCGGGGCAGACCCTCCCAGACTCTTGGAGCCAGGCTCACCAGCCAGCCTCAGCCAATCACACGTCAGACACAAATTACACAAATATGTCAACTTCTAAAAGTGGTGCTTCTACACTAGACACAATCATACCGCATATACCATTGCGCAGCATTCAATCTCACGAGTTCGCACATACCAGACTCGACCCTGCACACCCCACGCATCAGGAACTACCAGGGACACATACATTCCCCATGCATTCCTATGGGAGGGCAGGCCAATGTCACCACACTCACTCAGAGTGGGAATAACCATCCCCAGGTTACATATAACTAGCAAAAACTTCAGGGGTGAACCTGCCAGAAGGGCCAAGTCCAACAGTTGGATTTTGAAGGATTGAAATTTACTATTTCCACTCCAGTTTAAACAACAGTAGGTAAGGTGATGGACTTCAGAGGGGTTACATTTACAATTCCCTCACTACTGTAAACAACAGCAGGAAAAATGGTCAACTTCAAAGTAGTTAAATGTACTATTGCCTCTCCACTCTAAGCAACAGTAGAAAAAGAGTATTACATATATGAATAGTCCTAATTATTTAGAAAAAACATTGTAAACGCTTAACATAAACATTATTAAATGACAGGGTATAGAAATAAATGTATTTATTAGAAAAAAAATGTAATATATAAAATAAAAATAAATAAAAAATTAATTGCATATAATAAAATCAACTTTCCGAACTACCAACATATAAAACAATTATAAAAGCAATACTGATTTATTTAATTTCTATGAAATAAAAACAATTAAAATGTAAGTAATAAACATAATTGCAGAAACAAAATTTAACAAGCACTTTCCATTACATAAATTAAAACATGTTAATTAAATAATAAATATAGAAGAAATTATACATTGTTAATTGCCAACTAATACTTTATATATATACATCAATTATTATAATAAAACCTTATATTTTTATTTTCTTCCCAGCCAACTCACCTAATAAAAAATAACATAGCAATAAAAATACATGTGTAATAAACATAAACACACTAAAATACATATAAAATAAATAGAGTAAAACAATTAGACAATCATTAATACATTAAGTAATTTGCATAGCCACTAATCAAATAATAAAGAACTTTAACAATAGTATTACATTCAATTACATTTAACTGTATTTAACTTCTCACCCTATTCCCCTAAAAACCCACCAACCAACAACTCAAATATAGCTTAAATAAATCTAATAAACTATTTACATATTTAACAATCAATAAGATAAGTAATTGACAATTACAAAGTAATCAATAATAGTTTTCTATTATTCATTCTTTAATTAACTGCCCAGCCTATACTCCGACAAACCCACCAACACACTACTAAAATATACCTTACTATTACTAGTTATAAAAATAAATTACAAATGCAATTCAATTTTAAATTCAAAATATAGTACGACACATAAAACACGTACAAAATAAATAATCAAATTAAAACGTAATTAACAATACAAAAACCCGCTATAACACTATAAATTATTAGTAACAATTAAAAGAATACTAAGGGTACCATTATGATGCTGTGACGCCACCGTAATGGTATGCGGGATCGTCCGCCAGTGGTGGGCTGCAATTAGGATGCCACCACCACCGTGGCGGTGGCATCCCCCATTCCCAGCATTGTGGCGGGCGGTGCTCACAGCACTGCCCACCACAATGCAGGGAATGCACGTTGTGCATTGGCATCCACAAGGTGACAGGCACCGTGCGGTGCCTGCCACCTTGTCCATGCTAATGTAGGGCCGGCAGTGGCTACCACCAGCCGGCGGGGGCGATCCACCCGCCATCCTAATGGGCCCCTAAATCACTTAAAATTACAAACTATATTTTAAAACATTAATAAAAAATATACCAATAATGCTATTACATAAATTTAATACATTGAATAAAACACATTAAAATAATTAAAAAACAATATTTATACAAATATATTATTGAAAACAACATTTAATTCAGTAACATTCTTGAAAATGCAGGGGCGCTAGAGGGCGCGTGACCGTAATGGCCGCACTTGTGTGAGGCTCCGGACTCCTGGAAACCAAATCCTGCATTTATCCTAATTTACCAGCACGAAGCTCAAATTCGGGCACACCGAAAGACTCAGGGACCAGTTCCCTCAACTCGACGTGAGTTTTGTCCTGATCCACTGAGGGAATCTGAGGTTACACGGAGGAATTGTGCGCCCCGCGGTTGCGACCTGTGAAGAGCGGACTGCGGGGGCGAAGACTCTGGGCAGGAAAGACCATGGTCTCCACGAGGAGCCCAGGCCGCGGTGAGGAGCCCTACTTGCAGGTGTTGACCTACGGCGCTCCCCGGGACGGGGACTCTGAAATAACGCCGTTGGAGGGTGCAGTACACCATCCCAGAGTACTGCTGCAAGGCGAGGGCTGTAGCCATACCTACGGACCCCTGAAGACGATCACAAGGGAGACACAGATTGTGCCGATACTGCACAGCGGCTACGCCCGGCGACGGGTCTATGGGAGGGGCGCATTCGCAACCCCACAGGAGATCGCAAGGTGGGGGGACTGACGGTGATAGCCTCTGCACATCAGGGTACCGATGCCCCACTGCAGGAGCCTGCCTTGAAGGTATGGAACTGTCTTGATATATTGGCACTGTGGAGGGACGCTGCCGATAAGACCCGTTACGAGGTGGAGGGTCAGCTACCTTTGAAATGGACATTGCGGAGCTCGGCCTGGGAGAGGGGACCGGAGACAGTGCCGAGTGAGTGGTGGTGTGACCTGCTGGGACACGGATAACGGGTGAGCCGATCCCTGATGCCAGTGCTGCTTGCTCCCTGACCCTAGATTTTGCTGCTCCTAACGTTGCCATCTTGGTTCTAACGAGCCCGCGGGCTGTACTACCAGCTGTGTGCCCTCACAGATTGCCTGGTGTCTGATGCCATGGGACTGGCGTTGATGCTCCTAAGACAGCGAAGCACGCTACTGCCCTCCCGGGCTCATGTTCAAAGCACCCAGCTGCTGCCCCCACTGGCCTTCAAATACGTGGCGCAATAGCTTGCTCAAGCGCGCTGTGGGACTTGCTGAACCTGAGGTCACGCACGCCGCAGCTGGGGAGGGTATCGTGAATTGCGTCAACTGGGAGGGCCCATGCCTGAAATCTCATTGAAAGTGCTCTTGCGTCGCTATCACTGCCATAATGCTGCACAGCCACATCCGCTGCAGTAACCCACGGGACGGTGATAGCACTTCGACGTCGTGGCCATGGGGAAGCCGGATACTCGGCAGCCCAAACTCACGTTTGAGGCTGCTAAAAAGGGGCCGAAACCGGGCTCAGCTGCTGAGGCGCACGCTGTGATGGAAACGCAGGGTGCCAGCGATCCCTCTCCGGACATGGACATGAAACAACTGCTGATGAAGATGCGGCAGGGTTTCGCAACTGTCGTAGATAAGGTGGATCGCATGTCCTCTAGGATGGACGCCATCGTCCACAAAGTTGATCAACACGAGTAGCGTATCACAGAGGCGGAAAGGCGAATATCCGACTCAGATGACCTAACTGCTAGTCATGCGGCACAACTGGCGAGGATGGATAAACTGCTCCGTGTCATTGCAGAAAAGAACGAGGATTTGGAAGCCCGTAGTCGCAGGAACAACATACGCGTTACGGGTGTTCCAGAGTCCACAGACACTGGGCACATGGAAGATTACATCGAAAAATTGCTGGTGGCATTGATTGGGGCAGAAGCATTCTCTACGCAGCTGATTGTAGAGCGTGCACATCGATCGCTTGGACCCAAGCCCAAACCTGGCTGTCCCCCTCGACCAATCATCGCCCGTTTATTAAACTATCGCGACCGCTATGTAGCTCTGCGTGCGGCACGGTCCAAGCCGGACCTGAACTATAATGGAGTCTCATTTTCCATCTTCCTGGACTTCACCCCATTATTACAGGAGGAGCGACGCAAATTTATGGACGTAAAGAAAAAACTACGGGTGGCGCAAGTTGACTATGCGTTGTTATATCCGGCCCGCCTTCGTGTAACGCACCAAGGGAAACAGAAGTTCTTCACAAATCCACAACAGGCTGAAGATTTCCTTCGAGGGCTGAAAAAAGCGCACCGAGGAGGACGGAATCATGAGGATGGTGGCCAGGAGCAGGAGGATGACATCGAAGAAGAGGACTAAATCTTGGCTGCACATTGAAGGACTAACCCACAATGATACTTATGGACTGGACTCAGAGATTGTTGCAAACCGTGCTGGGCGATGAACTGTGGTCGGCTGCCCAAGCACGTTTGAGGCTGAACCGGTGGTAATGTATTCCAGGACCTGCTTCTCTCTCTGCTCCGAGCCTAGGGGTGGCACAGGACCGGAGGCCGGAAGGAGAGGGAGGCGGTTGAGCGAGCTCTCTAAGATGTTCCCCTATGGGTGTTCCGCGGACTGTAGTGGTGATATGCGGAGGGATACTGCCCAAATTGGAGAGGTCTTAACTGACCATTTTAAAGCGCTATATACTTCCCAAGCCACGAATGATATAGACTTTGACTCATTTCTGGGTGATGTGGCGCTATGTTGGTTGAGCGATGTCCACAGAAAATTCCTGAGTGCCCCTCTGGAATTAGATGAAATAAGAAATGCGGTTATGTCCCTGAAAAATGGGAAAGTGCCGGGACTGGATGGTATTCCGACGGAATTCTATAAGTGCTATATCAATATCATGGCCCCGGTACTGCAGGAAGTCTTTGAGGAATCACTGGAAGTAGGCACCTTGCCTCGAACCATGCGCGAGGTGGTAATTACTTCACTCCTGAAGCCCGATAAGTATCCCTCAATGTGTGACTCCTACCGCCCACTGTCACTTATCAACTGTGATGCTAAGATATTAGCCAAGGTTTTAGCCACCATGCTGTCACTGCTCATGACTCAAGTAGTACTCCCGGATCAATCGGGGTTTGTCCCATCAAGAGCTACGAGTCATAACCTTAGAACCCTGTTCTCCCTTGTCCAAACTGTGGCGCCGGACTTTCCATTGGCTGCCGTGTTTTTAGTAACAATTAAAAGAATACTAAGGGTACCATTATGATGCTGTGACGCCACCGTAATGGTATGCGGGATCGTCCACCAGGGGTGGGCTGCAATTAGGATGCCACCACCACTGTGGCGGTGGCATCCCCCATTCCCAGCATTGTGGCGGGCGGTGCTCACAGCACTGCCCACCACAATGCAGGGAATGCACGTTGTGCATTGGCATCCACAAGGTGACAGGCACCGTGCGGTGCCTGCCACCTTGTCCATGCTGATGTAGGGCCGGCAGTGGCTACCACCAGCCGGCGGGGGGCGATCCACCCGCCATCCTAATGGGCCCCTAAATCACTTAAAATTACAAACTATATTTTAAAACATTAATAAAAAATATACCAATAATGCTATTACATAAAATTAATACATTGAATAAAACACATTAAAATAATAAAAAAACAATATTTATACAAATATAATATTGAAAACAACATTTAATTCAGTAACATTCTTAAAAATGCAGGGGCGCTAGAGGGCGCGTGACCGTAATGGCCGCACTTGTGTGAGGCTCCGGACTCCTGGAAACCAAATCCTGCATTTATCCTAATTTACCAGCACGAAGCTCAAATTCGGGCACACAGAAAGACTCAGGGACCAGTTCCCTCAACTCAACGTGAGTTTTGTCCTGATCCACTGAGGGAATCTGAGGTTACACGGAGGAATTGTGCGCCCCGGAGTTGCGACCTGTGAAGAGCGGACTGCGGGGGCGAAGACTCTGGGCAGGAAAGACCATGGTCTCCACGAGGAGCCCAGGCCGCGGTGAGGAGCCCTACTTGCAGGTGTTGACCTACGGCGCTCCCCGGGACGGGGACTCTGAAATAACGCCGTTGGAGGGTGCAGTACACCATCCCAGAGTACTGCTGCAAGGCGAGGGCTGTAGCCATACCTACGGACCCCTGAAGACGATCACAAGGGAGACACAGATTGTGCCGATACTGCACAGCGGCTACGCCCGGCGGCGGGTCTATGGGAGGGGCGCATTCGCAACCCCACAGGAGATCGCAAGGTGGGGGGACCGACGGTGATAGCCTCTGCACATCAAGGTACCGATGCCCCACTGCAGGAGCCTGCCTTGAAGGTATGGAACTGTCTTGATATATTGGCACTGTGGAGGGACGCTGCCGATAAGACCCGTTACGAGGTGGAGGGTCAGCTACCTTTGAAATGGACATTGCGGAGCTCGGCCTGGGAGAGGGGACCAGAGACAGTGCCGAGTGAGTGGTGGCGTGACCTGCTGGGACACGGATAACGGGTGAGCCGATCCCTGATGCCAGTGCTGCTTGCTCCCTGACCCTAGATTTTGCTGCTCCTAACGTTGCCATCTTGGTTCTAACGAGCCCGCGGGCTGTACTACCAGCTGTGTGCCCTCACAGATTGCCTGGTGTCTGATGCCGTGGGACTGGCGTTGATGCTCCTAAAACAGCGAAGCACGCTACTGCCCTCCCGGGCTCATGTTCAAAGCACCCAGCTGCTGCCCCCACTGGCCTTCAAATACGTGGCGCAATAGCTTGCTCAAGCGCGCTGTGGGACTTGCTGAACCTGAGGTCACGCACACCGCAGCTGGGTAGGGTATCGTGAATTGTGTCAACTGGGAGGGCCCATGCCTGAAATCTCATTGTAAGTGCTCTTGCGTCGCTATCACTGCCATAACGCTGCACAGCCACATCCGCTGCAGTAACCCACGGGACGGTGATAGCACTTCGACGTCGTGGCCATGGGCAAGCCGGATACTCGGCAGCCCAAACTCACGTTTGAGGCTGCTAAAAAGGGGCCGAAACCGGGCTCAGCTGCTGAGGCGCACGCTGAGATGGAAACGCAGGGTGCCAGCGATCCCTCTCCGGACATGGACATGAAACAACTGCTGATGAAGATGCGGCAGGGTTTCGCAACTGTCGTAGATAAGGTGGATCGCATGTCCTCTAGGATGGACGCCATCGTCCACAAAGTTGATCAACACGAGGAGCGTATCACGGAGGCGGAAAGGCGAATATCCGACTCAGATGACCTAACTGCTAGTCATGCGGCACAACTGGCGAGGATGGATAAACTGCTCCGTGTCATTGCAGAAAAGAACGAGGATTTGGAAGCCCGTAGTCGCAGGAACAACATACGCGTTACGGGTGTTCCAGAGTCCACAGACACTGGGCGCATGGAAGATTACATCGAAAAATTGCTGGTGGCATCCATTGGGGCAGAAGCATTCTCTACGCAGCTGATTATAGAGCGTGCACATCGATCGCTTGGACCCAAGCCCAAACCTGGCTGTCCCCCTCGACCAATCATCACCCGTTTATTAAACTATCGCGACCACTATGTAGCTCTGCGTGCGGCACGGTCCAAGCCAGACCTGAACTATAATGGAGTCTCATTTTCCATCTTCTTGGACTTCACCCCATTATTACAGGAGGAGCGACGCAAATTTATGGACGTAAAGAAAAAACTACGGGTGGCGCAAGTTGACTATGCGTTGTTATATCCGGCCCGCCTTCGTGTAACGCACCAAGGGAAACAGAAGTTCTTCACAAATCCACAACAGGCTGAAGATTTCCTTCGAGGGCTGAAAAAAGCACACCGAGGAGGACGGAATCATGAGGATGGTGGCCAGGAGCAGGAGGATGACATCGAAGAAGAGGACTAAATCTTGGCTGCACATTGAAGGACTAACCCACAATGATACTTATGGACTGGACTCAGAGATTGTTGCAAACCGTACTGGGCGATGAACTGTGGTCGGCTGCCCAAGGACGTTTGAGGCTGAACCGGTGGTAATGTATTCCAGGACCTGCTTCTCTCTCTGCTCCGAGCCTAGGGGTGGCACAGGACCGGAGGCCGGAGGGAGAGGGAGGCGGTTGAGCGAGCTCTCTAAGATGTTCCCCTATGGGTGTTCCCCAATTTTCTGTTCTAAAGTTTGGCAGGGGACAATGTTTTTGTTGGGAATGATGGGAGGGGGGTGGGTATGCAGATCTGGCGTGTTGGGGGCGCTTCAGTGGGAGGGGGGTGGGCCTGCGGTTGGGGGGTGGATGGGGAGGAATATTGGTTCCATTTATTCTGCTGGCAAGAGAACACAGAAGGACAATGACCACTATGGTCGTGGCAAAGTAAAGGCACAACACGAGACAGCACAAAAGGGTGGGGATGATGGGATATTTACATGGTTGATGCTAATGCTGATATGGGGATGCAAACTTGATAATATCTATGCCTGATGAGAATAAGAACAAGGTATTGACGATAATATCATGGAATGTCAGAGGCCTTAATAATCCAAGAAAATGTAGACAGATACTGGCCTACTTGGATAGACATGGAGCCCAACTGGTGCTATTGCAGGAGACGCACATTTCCCCACAGACCACTCCCTCCTTTGCAAGCCGGTGGGCGGGGAGCAGATATTTCTCCTCCTACTCTTCATACGCCCAAGGCGTTGCAATACTAATTAAACGGAACATCCCGTTCCTTCTCCAGGGTAAGATAAGTGATGCTGCAGGACGATATGTGATAGTCTGGGGAAGACTGGGGGAGGCTACGGTGACAGTAGTCAATTGTTATGCTCCAAATGTTGATGCACCGCAGTTCTTTGTATTGTTGTGGGGTAAAATATTGGATATGGGATCTACGCATATCACCTGGGGGGGGGGGGGGGGGGGGATTTTAATGTAGCATTGATGCCGGCAGTGGATAGGGCGGATGCAATAGCAAAGTATCACCCTAAAGCACGAAAGGTACGGCAGGACATAATGGCGGAGGGTTTATTGGTCGACAGTTGGAGACACCTACATCCCCATACTCTAGAGGGCACGCACTTCACATCTCACATAGGGAGCTGGGCGCGATTGGAATATGGTCTATTAACACGTAGCCTGGCGGCCACCATGACATCTGCAAAACACCTGGCCAGCACGTACTCTGACCACTGCCCTGTAGCGCTTACCTTGAACTTTCCGGGCCTAGACTGCCCTAGACCACACTGGCGGCTCCAACCCACGGCACTACTGGACACGGTCTTTAGAGAAGAACTGCGGGATGACATTACTGACTTCTTTCCATGAAATCAGGGTTCTGTTGAGAGTGTTGAGAATATATGGGAGGCCTTTAAGGTCACTGTGCGTGGCTGGTGTATAGCGAAAGGGTTCGGAGTACTGCGAGACATTCAACGTACGATCACTAGACTGGAAGGTGAGCTGAGAGAGTTAGAACATAGGATGCAGCAGGGAGACAGTCAGGCAGCGCAAGCTGAATTCAGATTAAAACTGACGGAATATGAAAACGAGGCGGAGCGGGAAACACGATTCCGCAGTAAATACTGGAACGCTAGGCGTTATGGAGAGGGTGAACGGCCTGGAAAGACGCTGGCGACCATTATACGGAATGCCCGAGGGACCAACACTATACTAGAGATCGCGGACTGTAGTGGTGATATGCGGAGGGATACTGCCCAAATTGGAGAGGTCTTAACTGACCATTTTAAAGCGCTATATACTTCCCAAGCCACGAATGATATAGACTTTGACTCATTTCTGGGTGATGTGGCGCTATGTTGGTTGAGCGATGTCCACAGAAAATTCCTGAGTGCCCCTCTGAAATTAGATGAAATAAGAAATGCGGTTATGTCCCTGAAAAATGGGAAAGCGCCGGGACTGGATGGTATTCCGGCGGAATTCTATAAGTGCTATATCAATATCATGGCCCCGGTACTGCGGGAAGTCTTTGAGGAATCACTGGAAGTAGGCACCTTGCCTCGAACCATGCGCGAGGTGGTAATTACTTCACTCCTGAAGCCCGATAAGTATCCCTCAATGTGTGACTCCTACCGCCCACTGTCACTTATCAACTGTGATGCTAAGATATTAGCCAAGGTTTTAGCCACCATGCTGTCACTGCTCATGACTCAAGTAGTACTCCTGGATCAATCGGGGTTTGTCCCATCAAGAGCTACGAGTCATAACCTTAGAACCCTGTTCTCCTTTGTCCAAACCGTGGCGCCGGACTTTCCATTGGCTGCCGTGTTTTTGGATGCCTCGAAGGCTTTCGACTCCGTTGAATGGAGCTACCTTTTCACGGTGTTACAAAGAATGGGATTTCCCCCTGTTTTTATGGCTTGGGTTAGACTATTGTACACTGCGCCCACTGCGCGGATACTTATAAATGGTCACCTGTCACCTGCGATATCGCTTACGAGGGGCACCAGACAGAGATGTCCACTGTCCCCTCTTCTATTTGCAATTGCAATAGAACCATTGGCATGCAGGATACGGCAGCTGCATAGGGATAGTGCCTTCCGCAGTTTTCAGAGGCAAATATCTGTGTCGCTGTACGCGGATGATGTCACACTTTACGTCACGGATCCCCAAACGAAGCTTAACGCGCTACTACGTGAATTCGTGGTGTTTGGTAGAATATATGGGGTGAATATAAATTGGAGTAAATCCCAATTCCTACCATTGATGCCTGCTGTGACCAAATTCCCGCTAGACTTCCCGATAGCATGGTGCGATACAGATTTAAAATGCCTGGGGGTGCAGGTCTCGAGAGATAGGGAGGAAACACTGCGCATGAACTATGGAACGGCTGTTATGAAATTGAAAGAGACCATTACGCGATGGATAGCGCTGCCCTCGTCAATGGCGGGACGCATATCACTGATCAAAATGGTGGTGCTACCGCGTTTCCTGTACTTTTTCCAGAACATTACTTATTTCTCGGGCACGTTTTTCTTCAAAACACTGAGATCAGAGCTTATCAGACTGGTGTGGGGAGGACGACAACCTATACTCAAATGGAGCATTCTAGCGCAGCCTTATGATAAAGGAGGATTTGATGTCCCTGATTTTGAGGCCTATTACCCAAGTGCTCAGTCACATTTTTTATACCACTGGCTCCAACCCACTAAGTATATGCCACAGTATATGCCACAGTGGAGTGGTGTGGATCACTGGTTAGAGGCGGCAGACCCGGAATCAGAGAACGGCCCGGGACCAGGGTTCAATTCCCGACATGGCAGGGTCATGGACCAGGGTCATTGGACTCGATAATTCTCGCCTCGGTGCCTACTCTAACCAGGGATCACACTCGGCAACTCTGGGCATTAGCTTGCCTCATCTATACAACGGCCCCCCACATTTGCCGGGGATGCCTGGTTTCACCTTGGAGATACCCAGTAGGGACCATCTCACAGGGATAGCCAGGACGGGTTCCCCAGCGGTCTACAGCGCCATGACGCCTCAGGGCAGCAGTGCGCTTTACAAGACACATACATTTACATTTACATTTACAACTAGCGGCAGAGGACTGGATAGCGCACCCGCTGCCTTTAACTGGCATTGTCCATGGGCCTGCTGGAGTCCTGGAAACGCCACCTACGACAGTTTCTTGTACGATAGACGCATGGCATAGAATACTGCGTAGACTGCAGCTCCCTATGCTGTTTGACCCACGCATGCCTATGACATATCACCCACAACTGGCGGTATTACATGAAACTGGCTTCCAGCTAATGTGCAGGAAATTGCAGAAGACCACATGGGGAGACATGTTTCTCAATGGAGTGTTCTGCACTAAAGAGCAGTTTTTTGGTGACATTGACCCCACTCCACTTGAAGTTTTTTACAATGTGCGGCTCAGAGAAGGGATGAAAACTCTTGTGTCTGAGTAGCCTACTGAACCTGATGTAGTCCCGCCCTTGGTCGTACTACTTAACAGCACAGACGGCACCCACCTGGTATCCAATATATACGGGAGCATTTGGGCACACACACTAGAAGTTGGTGGGAAGGCGCGCGGTTACTGGGCAAGGGACATAGGGGAGGATATCCCTGATGAGGCCTGGGAGTATTGTTGTGAATTTACAGTACGTATTACCTCCAGCTGCAGATTCAAGATCATCCACTATAAATTCCTACATCGTATTTACTATACCCCAGTTCGGAAATATCGATTTCGGCTGGTAGATTCGGACCGGTGTGAGAGAGGTAAGCAACCAGGGGCTGAGTTTTTCCATCTAGCCTGGCTTTGCCCACAGGTGGAAGCTTATTGGGAACAGGTACATGGGGCACTAGTGAGCATGATATCTACGGAATTGGCTAAGGACCCCCTGCTTTTTCTATTGGGGCACACAGCGCACATACCCGGGGCGCACAGGAAATTTATTGATACGGCACTGTTATTGGCTAAAAGAAGATTAGCATGTCAATGGGGGAGGGGGAGGGCGCCGAAATTCAAGGAGTGGTTGCAAGATATGATATATAGTCAAGACCAGTATAGCTTATTTGCTGAAACACAACCAGTAAAATCTAGACCAGCCGATATATGGGGTCCACTACAATCCTACACATTGCATAAGGATGCAGACGATACAGAGGGAGGGGGCCACCTGGACACTGGGGCATCGGAGGGGCGGAGGGGAGATTGAGAAATGTAACAGTTTTTGGCTGCTGTGCTTATGTACCATGTTTGATCGAGGATGCTAAGGCCGGACATCGTGACACCAGGATGGGTCCTGATTCCTATGCTAATGCATAATGACTCTTGTATATCTGTACATTATTAACATACGTGTTATTTTTTGATTGGACACCTGATAAATGACAAACATGCAGCATGAATAAATATGTATTCAGTAGACCCGTCACTCATTGCCCGAATGTATAGATTGATCAATCATGTACTGTGAACTCGAGAAGCCTTATTGATTGCCCATTGTACATTCTTGAAAATGATGTTATTTATACCACCAAAAATATGATAAGCTCAACAGCAGTATCCTATACCACAATATTTTTACTCACAATATTTGTTTCCAATATTTCTGTTTTCCAATATTTTAGACTTAGGGGCCAATTACGATCTCGTCCACAAAGCATTCCTACCGAATCGGTCCCAGAATCGGGGAAATCCGACCAAGCGATTTGGATGCAGCTGGATGCTTCAGAATACGATTTGTTCAGACTCTTTGACTTCAATGGGAGCTTGTGTACCAAACTAACACACAGGCTCCCATTGAAGAAAGGGCTGGGTGGGGGAAATTGTGCACCCTTTGGCGGGCATCCGTGGTGCCTGCCACATTGTGCATGGTTGGAAAGGAGGTCCCTTGGGCCCCCCCACAGGCCCAATTCAGAAGGACCTGAATGAAGGGGGGTCTGCTACAGGCCCCCAAATACAGATTCTGACAGCTGATTCGTTCCGGAGAAACCGATTCGGAATGGCTGTCTGAATCGGTCATCATAATCGCATGCTCAGAAACCGATTCCTTAGAGCTCTACAATTCGGATCCGTAAGACGCGACCTGTCCGAATGCCTTTTGCAACCAATTCGGACAGTCCTACTGATTTACAGGCATCGTAATCTGTTATTGGGAACTGTGTATGATTTGGTCAGAAACAAGGGTTCCGAATCGGATTCGGCAAACCTGAATCTGATTCAGAGCCCTTCCGAACGGCATCGTAATTGACCCCCTAATATTTTTTCTAAACACCCTCTTTCACAGTAACACTGTGGCGTTGAAAATCGTCACAAAAAGATGTTTGAGATCTCCACAAGCACCAGCCAGAGGATCTTGCTCCATTGGCATCCCAGAGAAACATTCCCTTACTTACCTGGCAGACCACCTTGTCACCTCTGATGACTCCTGGGACTGCTTTGTCTGTAAATGCAAACTTCAAGACAAAACAAACTTTAGGCTAATCAATTTTGGGATGTGCCACTCGAATGTGGATTTTTCTTAGGCCTGGATGTGTTTTCGCCTGTTCCTCATTACCTAATGTATAGAATTTAAAACTTTCTCTTCCAAACACACTTCAGTGAAAGGATCTAAAGATTGAAACTATCAAAGACACAAAACCTAAAGAGAAGAGTCATAACACATGGATGATTGCCTTGAAATCTGGCTTCCTGGTGAACACCCCTCTTTAAGTAATATGAAGAGACTCTGAGCCTATTGTACTGACATTTTTTGCAGACAGAAACACTAAGAGGCCCATTGTGATATCGGGAGGATCGCTGGTGGCGATCCGCCCGCCAAATGTAGCTGGTTTATCCCCGCCATATTAATATGGCGGGTGCACTGCGGAGGACGGAAAGGATGCATGCCTTTCCATGGCAGAAACTCCCCCATGGAAAGGCATGCAGGAAATCACTGTGGGGGTATGGGTGGCTGCACTATCGGTACCCATCATTGCCATGCACAAGGTGGCAGGCAGGTGGCGGTGCCTGTCACGTTGTGCATGGCAATGCACTAAATGGGCTTTAACATTGCGGCGGATGCTGCTTACAGCACCGCCTGCCGCAATGTTAAAGTCGAGGATGCACCTGCCAGTGTGGCGGGCGCATCCTAATTTGCCTAGCGGGACCAACGCAACTTCGGCGGTCGTTCCCGTGCTCCGTTGCTGTGTCCACCCGCCATCGTAACAGGCCCCTTAAATTGGAGTTTGCAAGTACAAAAAGGGGGTTCCTATGCCTCACGTCCATTTTAGGAGCCGATAAAGTTTTACCACCTCCTAAATTGGGTTTTGAATTATCTAAGAAGGTTCAACATTTGAAAGGGGCATGTTTTAGGCGTCCTTTCCAAAAACGAAACCTGTACTTTGTGAATCGATTATTTGTGGCTGTATTCCCAATCACAAACCACTGAAAAGTTAATGATTCCCACGTTGGGGTGGTAACTCATTCACCAAATGGAAAGGGCACCCTTTGAGCCCCTTCCCCTTTGTGAATTCAAGAAAAACATTTCTATGAGAGTAGACAGTGGTCCAGGGGGGCACTGCCAATCTCAAGGAAACTTAAAAAAAGGATATTGGGCTGTATTTAAAAAGGGTTTCTTAATGCAAGCACAGACAAGGTGAACTTTTACCCTATGCAGGACACCATCCCTGTGATTGTATCCAGTTGAAGTGAGTCACAAATTGCAATCCACCTAAACAATATTAATTAGGAAGGCACAATTGTCACCCACTCTGATTCACAAGTTTATGAAGCAACCTATAATGCTTAGCTTGGTTCATATAATTCAATGCTAGTTACAAATATTATGGTAATAAACAGTGACCATTGTGTTTTTTGCAAACTGTAAAATTATACATTGGGCCTTCTGTCTTGTATTTATGTAATTCATAAACATATATAAAGTCATGCCTGACCGTTAGATAATTATATTTAGTCAAAAACGTACACAAAGCCCACATCCCGTACCCAATTGCATTCAGGAACATGTTTTTAATTATTGCTATAAAAGGGAGTCGGGGGCTTTCAAAATGGCATTGTAGGACAATGAACTTTCAGTTTTTGGGAAAGGAGGGGCATATGTGCAAGCCCCTATCGCCACCACAACGTCACCACTTTTACCGATGTTGTGGTGGTGATAGGGGCTGCGCCTTATGTACAAGGCAGCGTTAAGCCACTTGACGTGGCTTAACGCTGCCTTGTAATCATCCCCTTTTGTATCGCCTTGTAAATAAGGCCCCCTTTCATGCTATGGTTAGCGTAAAAGGGATGGGCAGTGGGTGATGTGATGGGCGTTCCACTGCCACATCCATTCTTTTTTATGCTGCCCCCTATGTACAAGGGTGGCATACATAGGAGGCAGTGCCAAAATTAAGATCAGGTAAATCCTGGTCTTAAGTTGCCGAAACGAGGAGAAATTCATTTTTTCTCCTTGTTTTTGCTTCTTTCATATTTGCTACCTTGTGCAGCACACATGGAAAAAGCAAAATGCCAAGGTTTGTTTATGTACAGGAAGGTGTCCCTTCCTGTACAGGTTGCAAGAGACTCAGGATCACAACTGGTTCATCCACACCCAGGCTGGGCAGGCTGGATGCAGAGTAGATAAGTCAGCAGGGCGACACGCAGACAGCTTGGAGAGGTGATATTGGGACAGCTGGCCGGCTCATGAAGTGGATATCTGAGGTTTTAATGTCCCTTAGACAGGTGCTTGCTTCCGATTGTACTATTTGGCCCGATTCACAGAACTAACTTAAGACAAAATCCTAAACTTACTACCATTTTGGTATTCACAGAAGGCACTTACTCATTTTGGTATTCACAGAAGACACTTACTCATTTTGGTATTCCAGTACCGGATTCACCCTGATTGGGGGTCCTCAAACAGGTGTGGACATTATAGAATGAGACAAAGTATCTGCTCAAGGAGTCCGCCCAAGAGTAGCAGGAATATGTGAATGGGCATTATCGAACCCGATATGGTATGTGCAATGAGGAGTCCAAACAGGGGCAGCAGGGATCAACCATTATAGAACCAGACATGGTATGTCAGGCGAGGAGTCCTGCCAGAGGCAGAAGGGACCAACTATTATACAACAAGACATTGAATGTGCAACAAGGAGTTTATCCAGGTGTAGTAGAAATCAACTGTTATAGAAACCAAACATAGTATGTACAACAATGAGTCCACCCACCGCCTTCTTCTTGAAAACTGCGCATGCGCATGAGAATTCCTCACGAGAAATGCGCATGCGTGGGTGCCCGCGCATGCGCAGTTTTCAAGAAGAAGTCGCGATGAAGGAAGAGGGAAGTCCGGGGACGCTGCAGATAGGGTAAATGGTTTTAAATGGTTCTTTTTTACCATTTTGATAGTGCGGGCGGGAGGTGGGCGGGAGGTGGGCGGGAGGCGGGCGGTAGGCCAACTCCGCTCCGCCGCGAGTGTGCGGAGATTTGCCTGCTCCACCGACTCTGCGGAACAGGCAAAATTCCGAACATTCCGTGGGCGGAACGGAGTTGTCTGCCCACCCCTATATAGAACCAGACATGGTATGTGCAACTCCCTTAGGAGTGGGTATCATACAAACTGACATACTGTATGCTCTCAGAGGACAGCCTTGGATCGGCAGGTGAGCTACGATTATAGTAACATCAGTGGCCGGCAGATGAGCTACTATCACTATAACATCAATGGAGTATGCTTTGTGGAGTGCACCCAAGGGCAGCGGAGACCACTCAAGAGGAACGGGTATTCTACACACCTCCAGTGTGTATGTTCTGCAGAGTGCACCGAGATACAACACAGACCACCCCATATGAGTGGGTCATCACACAAGCAGACATAGTGTTTGCTCTGAGAGGACCACCACAGGAGCAACAAATGAGCTACTATTATACAAACATCCACGGAGTATGCTCTGAGGGGTCCACCCAGATGTAACAGAGGCAACCTCATGGCAGTGAGCATCATACAAACAGACATAGGGGGTCATTAGGATGACGGGCGGACTTTGTCCGCCCGCCATCCTGTCGGTATGCGGGACCGCCCGCCATAAGGGCGGGGGTCCCGGGGGTGGTATTAGGATGTGCCCGCCACAGTGGCGGGCACATCCTGAAAGTTAAGCATTGTGGCGGGCGGTGCTCTCAGCACCGCCCGCCACAATGCTTTAAAAGCACTTTTACATTTGCATACTCAAAGCGGCAGGCACCGCGCGGTGCCTGCCGCTTTGATTATGCAAATGCAGGGGGGTACCACAGGTACCCCCCGTGTGCACCCCCATACTTTCCTTCACTCTGGGGGCCCGCAGGGGGCCCCCAGAGTGAAGTCTGCCTGCCTTTCCGTGTCAGCGGAAAGGCACTGAAAAATGCCCATGATAATATGACTGGCGGTGTCTAATAGACACCGCCACCATATTATTCCTTTTCCGCCCCGGCCGCAAGGCGACCAGGGCGGAAAAGCGGCCGACGGTCTTTCTGTCCGCCGAGGTCCCCCCCGGCATACTAATATGGCGGGGGGGGGGAAACGTGAGTGGATGGCGGGCGGATTGCCCCCGCCAGGCTGGCGGGGGCAATCCGCCCGCCATCATAATGGGCCCCATAGTGTTTGCTCTGAGTGGACCATCATTGGAGCGGCAGACGACCTACGTTGAAACAAACATTCACATAGTATGCTCTTCAGGGTCCACCCAAGAGGCCAGAGACCACCCCATAGAAGTGCTAGTCTACAAACAGCCAGAGTGTATGCTCGGAAAAGTCCACCCAGGTGCAACGTAGACCACTCATATAAGTGTTCTACAAACATTCAGAGTGTTTGCTCTGATGGGTCCACCCAGATGTAACAGAGACTGCCTCACAGGGGTGAACATCATACAAACAGACATAGGGGCATATGTACAAGGAGTTAACGCCACCTTAGCATACTTTTCCGACTGTTTTGCGGCAAGATTTTATCGCCGTATGTACAAGCTATCACTAACCTGTTAGCAGCAGTTTTCCGGTGAAAATGTCCATTCTGGAATCCTGACGTATCTGTCTGCGCCAAAGTCATGCATTGCTGAAGTCCTGTCACAAGCATGACACAACTCCAGCAATGTATGGGGCCAGCCTATACCTGTGGCACTGCGTCACCCTTACGCCTGCCATCAGGCAGGCGTTAGGTACTGACGCAGTGCCGTCCTACAATTGTCGCAGTGAAATCTGAGGAATTTCACTGTGTCACTCACATAAGACCTTGTCACGTGGGAACGCACACCCTGCGAACATCATACCTGATGCAGGTATGATGTGGCACAGGGCTTCACAAGGTCACCATATGCCTACATGCTTCACTTTGCAAATAAGGTGTAACGTGGTGCTAGTTTTGCCTGGTCATTCTTGAGGGGTGCCAGGGTGTCGGTGCAGTTGGAGGTCCATCGGTGGCGGTGTGCGCTGCTGTGTCATTGTCTGTAAGCGTTGGTGGAGTGGTGGTGCTGAGGAAGTTGACGAGACGTTCTTCAGTGGCCTTGATCCAGCTGTGAGGGGGGAGATGATGGCCGTGATGTACGGTGGGCATGGTGAAGACATGATGTATACAATGATCGTCGGTCCAGGAGAGTCCGGTGGTGTGGGTGTAGTTGAAGTTCCCACTGGCGGAGGAGACGTGCTCAACTGTGTATTCTGCTATGTGGCTTGCTACGGTGACTAGCTGCTTGAGTCTGAAGTTGGGGAGCTTCCCCAGGAGGGGGTGGTGTTCTGGTCACTGAGGTTGTCCAGGTGGAACTTGAGTTCACTAAGTAGGATGTTGTTGGTGGATGGGAGAGTCTGGTGTGCAATGAGGTCTACAATGGTATTGAAAAATGGGGGTCCATGGCCCTGGAGGCCTCCAGATGAGGGTGCCGCAGAGGATGTGGTTGGGGTTGGTCCAAATCTGGAAGTTGAGGTGTTCTATGGTCACCGTTGGGTCATTAGAGTTTGTGGTCAGTTAGCGTGTGCTTCTGTAGGTGATGGCAATGCCTCCTCCTGGACTGTCGAGGTTGTCCTTGTGGGTCATTTAGTAGCCGTCAGTGATGGCGATGGCGATATCCGATCCGGAGCAGAGGTTGATCCTGGCAGACGATGTGGTGTCCAAGGTTGATGATAAGGAGTGTGCTGGCATTGTAGTAGTGGAGTTTCCGAGAGGAAGGGTCCTTGGTACTGAGTGCGGCCCAGGGGCAGACGGACGCTGACGGGCCTGCCTATGGCTTGCCTTTGGCACGGGAGAGGTCCATTACAACGCAGGCATTACATCGTAATGCGATGTAATGCCTTTACAACGCACCTCCAACAACGCAGGTGCCTTCACATTGCATTCCATTACAACGCACTGTTAGGTCAGTAATGGGGTTTATTTAAGTTTTGGGTGGGTATGGGTTTCGGGTGTCGTGGATGGAATTTGGGGTGTATTGTGGGGTAACATTTGAAATTTAGGGTGTGCATTTGGGTCAAACATGAGCATTGGGGTGTGCATTTAGGTCAAATATTTTGGGGTGTGTTTTGGGGGCTCAAAGAAGAATTTTAGGGTTTAGGGTGTGATTTGGGGTGCAAGGATTCGTTTTGGGGTTGCACTCACTGAAATGGGAATAGTAATTTTTACATCTCCGCTATCCAACATCTTCCCCACTGTTGCAATATTCCTAGTATTAGTATGCATTGTAATAGAATGCAATGAAGTGGTATGCTTTGTAGCTTCATATATACCATTGTCAAACCAGTGGTACGCCCGTTGCACATGGGCACACAGCAGCCACCATTGAGAAGTGCTGCGGGGGGACTGGACAGCTGGGAGGTGTAAAACGCCGGAAAGGACACTGGATGAGGCATGGAACTGGGGGGGTGTGTGTGAGCGGGTGTTGTGAATATTTAAATAAGAGAAATCTTAACTTGAGGCCGGGTTCAGGGTCTTTGATGCCCCTGCTTCCAGGAACAGGAAGTAGGCAGCAAGGCTCCCTCCCCTAGGCCAATCACAACGCTTCAATGTGGCGTTGGGATTGGTGATTGGCGCCGGGACAAGGCATCAGCCAGGGGCTGATGGGGTGGGCATGTTCTCCATGCAGGCTGTAATGCAGCCTGCATTGCAAACAGGACAGTGCACATGACTGCTTTGGGTGGCCTGAGCGGGCAGACCAAACAGTCATTGTGCACTTGAGTGGGCATGCCACTCCCCCACTGCCCTGCTCCTTGATTGTAGCAGCCCTACCCACCCTCCTGCCCGCAAAGGAAACATAGCACGATTACATCAAGAAGTCATCATCATGTGATGATTTTTCATCTTCATGCACTGCTTGAAAGCAGTGGGCGACACTTCCACCATAACGGATGAGCCGCCCCTGTGGGTGCGTCATCTACAGGTGCTAGGCCTGGGCAACTCGACCCCCGGGCCTCCTCTGCCGCGCGTCCCACTTTCTCCTTACCTGGACATTGATACCGTGGTGCAATCCGCTGCACTCTCTCCAAATCTGTAACTCAGCCAGCAGGAGCCTCAGCGAGGTGGGATTTCACAAGCCTGGGTACAGCAGTCGCTGCCAAGTCCACTGTTGAACCTCCAGATGCAGTTGACGCAGCAGGGCCCCCTTAGACGAGAAGTTGCAGCGCTCCCACCACACAAGTTTGGCATAGCTCAGGGGCCTCACCCTCCACAGCGTCCGGTCAGCACAACATCATCCGGCCTGTGATGCACAGAGGCGCTGTCCACTGTTGGTAATCCCCTCCGTGCACCCCAGTGTCGTGGTGAATCGTAGTATGTGATCCAGACCTCTCCACGTTGGTGTGCAGGAGCGCCTCTACCATTCACAGCTCCAAGGGGCATAAGACGGCCTTCTCACACAGGTCAGCAACACTTTTCCATTCGACCTGCCAGACTTCACCACCAGGTATGGGGGATCGCTGTGCCTCAATGTCTACTGCCACGGCTCATCGACTCTATAGCTCCTCCGCATCCTACTCCAGGCTCCAGATGCAGGTTCAGCAAGGCATCCAGGCTCCAGACGCAGGTCCAGTGAGGCATCCATGCTCCAGACGCAGGTCCAGCGAGGCATCCAGGCTCCAGACGCAGGTCCAGCGAGGCATCCAGGCTCCAGACGCAGGTCCAGCGAGGCATCCAGGCTCCAGACGCAGGTCCAGCGAGGCATCCAGGCTCCAGACGCAGGTCCAGCGAGGCATCCAGGCTCCAGACGCAGGTCCAGCGAGGCATCCAGGCTCCAGACGTAGGTCCAGCGAGGAATCCAGGCTCCAGACGCAGGTCCAGCGAGGCATCCAGGCTCCAGATGCATGCCCAGCGAGGCATCCATGCTACAGACGCAGGTCCAGCGAGGCATCCAGACTCCAGACACAGGTCCAGCGAGGGATCCAGGCTGCAGCTGCAGGTCCAGCGAGGCATCCAGGCTGCAGCTGCAGGTCCAGCGAGGCAGCCAGGCTTCTGCTGCAGGTCCATCGAGGCATCCAGGCTCCAGACGCAGGTCCAGCGAGGAATCCAGGCTCCAGACGCAGGTCCAGCGAGGCAGCCAGGCTTCTGCTGCAGGTCCAGCGAGGCATACAGGCTCCAGACGCAGGTCCAGCGAGGAATCCAGGCTCCAGACGCAGGTCCAGCGAGGCAGCCAGGCTTCTGCTGCAGGTCCAGCGAGGCATCCAGGCTCCAGACTCAGGTCCCGCGAGGAATCCAGGCTCCACACGCAGGTCCAGCGAGGCAGCCAGGCTTCTGCTGCAGGTCCAGCGAGGCATCCAGGCTCCAGATGCAGGTCCAGCGAGGCATCCAGGCTCCAGACGCAGGTCCAGTGAGGCAGCCAGGCTCCAGTCGCAGGTCCAGCGAGGCATCCAGGCTCCAGACACAGGTCCAGTGAGGCAGCCAGGCTCCAGACGCAGGTCCAGCGAGGCATCCAGGCTCCAGATGCAGGTCCAGCGAGGCATCCAGGCTCCAGACGCAGGTACAGTGAGGCATCCAAGCTCCAGACACAGGTCCAGCAAGGCATCCAGGCTCCAGACGCAGGTCCAGCGAGGCATCCAGGCTCCAGACACAGGTCCAGTGAGGCATCCAGGCTGCAGCTGCAGGTCCAGTGAGGCATCCAGGCTCCAGACGCAGGTCCAGTGAGGCATCCAGGCTTCTGCTGCAGGTCCAGGGAGGCATCCAGGCTCCAGATGCAGGCTCAGCGAGGCAGCCAGGCTCCAGTCGCAGGTCCAGCGAGGCATCCAGGCTCCAGATGCAGGTCCAGTGAGGCATCCAGGCTCCTGATGCAGGTCCAGCGAGGCATCCAGGCTCCAGACGCAGGTCCAGCGAGGCATCCAGGCTCCAGACGCAGGTCCTGTGAGGCATCCAGGCTCCAGTCGCAGGTCCAGCGAGGCATCCAGGCTCCAGTCGCAGGTCCAGCGAGGCATCCAGGCTCCAGACACAGGTCCAGCGAGGCATCCATGCACAGGTCCAGCGAGGCAGCCAGGCTCCAGTCGCAGGTCCAGCGAGGCATCCAGGCTCCAGACACAGGTCCAGTGAGGCATCCAGGCTACAGATGCAGGTCCAGCGAGGCATCCAGGCTCCAGATGCAGGTCCAGCGAGGGATCCAGGAACCAGACGCAGGTCCAGCGAGGGATCCAGGAACCAGACACAGGTCCAGCACGGCATCCAGGCTCGAGACGCAGGTCCAGTGAGGCATCCAAGCTCCAGAAACACGTCCAGTGAGACATCCAGGCTCCAGACAAAAGTCCAGCGAGGCATCCAGGCTCCAGACGCAGGTCCAGCGAGGCTTCCAGGCTCGAGACACAGGTCCAGCGAGGCATCCAGGCTCCAGGCGCAGATCCAGCGAGGGATCCAGGCTCCAGACACAGGTCCAGCGAGGCATCCAGGCTCCAGACACAGGTCCAGCAGGGCATCCAGGCTCCAGACGCAGGTCCAGCGAGGCATCCAGGCTCCAGACGCAGGTCCAGCGAGGCATCCAGGCTCCAGACCCAGGTCCAGCGAGGCATCCAGGCTCCAGGCACAGGTCCAGTGAGGCATCCACGCTCCAGACGCAGGTCCAGCGAGGCATCCACGCTCCAGACGCAGGTCTCGCGAGGCATCCACGCTCCAGCACCAGGTCTCGCGAGGCATCCAGGCTCCAGACGCAGGTCCAGCGAGGCATCCAGGCTGCAGCTGCAGGTCCAGCGAGGCATCCAGGCTCCAGACACAGGTCCAGCGAGGCATCCAGGCTGCAGGCTGCAGGCGCAGGTCCAGTGAGGCATCCAGGCTCCAGGCGCAGGTCCAGCGAGGCATCCAGGCTCCAGACGCAGGTCCAGCGAGGCATCCAGGCTCCAGAGGCAGGTCCAGCAAGGCATCCAGGCTCCAGACGCAGGTCCAGCGAGGCATCCAGGCTCCAGGCGCAGGTCCAGTGAGGCGTCCACGCTCCAGACGCAGGTCCAGCGAGGCATCCAGGCTCCAGCACAGGACCAGCGAGGCATCCAGGCTCCAGGCACAGGTCCAGTGAGGCATCCAGGCTCCAGACGCAGGTCCAGTGAGGCATCCAAGCTCCAGACGCAGGTCCAGCGAGGCATCCAGGCTCCAGCACAGGACCAGCGAGGCATCCAGGCTTCTGCTGCAGGTCCAGGGAGGCATCCAGGCTCCAGATGCAGGTCCAGCGAGGCATCCAGGCTCCAGGCGCAGGTCCAGCGAGGCACCCAGGCTCCAGACACAGGTCCAGCGAGGCATCCAGGCTCCAGGCACAGGTCCAGCGAGGCATCCAGGCTCCAGACGCAGGACCAGCGAGGCATCCAGGCTCCAGATGCAGGTCCAGCGAGGCATCCAGGCTCCAGACGCAGGTCCAGCGAGGCATCCAGGCTCCAGACGCAGGTCCAGCGAGGCATCCAGGCTGCAGCTGCAGGTCCAGTGAGGCATCCAGGCTCCAGATGCAGGTCCAGGGAGGCATCCAGGCTCCAGACGCAGGTCCAGCGAGGCATCCAGCCTCCAGATGCAGGTCCAGGGAGGCATCCAGGCTCCAGACGCAGGTCCAGCGAGGCATCCAGCCTCCAGACACAGGTCCAGCGAGGCATCCAGGCTCCAGGCACAGGTCCAGCGAGGCATCCAGGCTCCAGACGCAGGTCCAGCAAGGCATCCAGGTACCAGACGCAGGTCCAGCGAGGCATCCAGGCTCCAGACACAGGTCCAGCGAGGCATCCAGGCTCCAGACGCAGGTCCAGTGAGGCATCCAGGCTCCAGACGCAGGTCCAGCAAGGCATCCAGGCTCCAGACGCAGGTCCAGCGAGGCATCCAGGCTCCAGACGCAGGTCCAGCGAGGCCTCCAGGCTCCAGCTGCAGGTCCAGGGAGGCATCCAGGCTCCAGGCGCAGGTCCAGTGAGACATCCAGGCATCCAGGCTCCAGACGCAGGTCCAGCGAGGCATCCAGGCTCCAGACGCAGGTCCAGCGAGGCATCCAGGCTCTCATCCTGGTCATCCTGGATGTTGGGTGGCTTGAGGGAGTTGTTGATCTGTGCTGCACTTGGCCCCGGCGGCTCTATTCTGCATTTCATTGTTTTTTTGCCTATTTTCTATTGGAGGTCGACTGATAGGCTATTTCTTCCAATAGAGGCAAAAAAACTCACGTTGGTTTGACTAACATGTGTTTTTTTTGCTGCTAATGGGGCTTTGGGGGGGGCATCCGACCGGCAGGAAGGCTCGCGCCCCCTGGGTTTTTGGGCCGGGTGGTGCGGTCCGGGCCCAATTGGGCTCTCTTTGGGCTGGTTTTGGGCAGCCGGGCTGGGGATACTTAGCCAGCCAACTCGGGAGCCATGTCAACATTTTGGAAGGTGACACAGCACCCGTATTAGGTGCAGGGATGGTTTTTTCAACTGAGGTACATGGCAGGGGCCGTGGTGCGAGTGCGGCCCCTGGAAAGCAGGGAAAACAGAGGAGAAGCGCCACGAGGCGTCCAGTCCTAACCTGGGTAGCAGGGAAGGGAGAAGCAGTGTGCAAGAATGAGCTACGGTGACTGCCGGGAGGGGTAGGGTGCCCAGAATTTTAAAGCCAAAAACCGGGACATTTCACAAAAATAGAGGAAGGACTACAATTTTACTTCAAGCGATGAGAGCGCTCCTCGGCAGAGAATTACAGAACAGGCAGTAAGAACATACATAAAATGCCATTGTTAAGCCCAGTAGCTTGCATGTTAATTAAATTGCTTTCTTGAAACAACTGCTACCTATCCCTGCTTTATAAAGGTTAAAAAACACCTCCCACCGTTTTCAGTCAACCCTCTCCAAAAACGGGGACATGAGCTAAATTTCTTGAAATTTGCAGGGACAGCAGGTCAAAAACAGGGACCGTCCTGGCAAAACGGGGACGCCTGGTCACCCTAGGGAGGGGGCACAAAAAAATGATCATAAAAATAAAAACCCCTGGGGAGTGTTGGCGAGAGGGAGGGCAGGAAAGGGCGTGGGGCAGTCCATTTGGGCCTTGCAGGTAGACATGGAGCAGGGAGCTGGGAAGGAAGCTGGGGCTGCAGGGCAGTAAAGGAGGGTTAGAAGGCAGGTGGACACCCAGGACCGGGGGACCGTGGAGCCCCAGGTGGGTTTTTGAGGAGGTTGAGGAGGGGAGGGTCGGGGACCAGGTATGGGGCAGCTGCGGTGCTGGATCTTGGAGGGCAGTTGGTCAGGGCCCCCTGGGGAATGCCGGGGGGGGGGGGGGTTGAAGAGCACTGGAAAGGGGGGGAGTGGGCGAGAAAAAGGCGCCCTGTTTGGTGGGGTGAAGGCTAGTGTCGCTTCTAGAATGGAACGAGGGGGAAGAGGAGGTGGTGGGAGAGGCTGTCATCGGTTAGGGTTTTCAAGCGAAAGGGGGATCAATGGGGGGGTTGGGGGCCCGGCAAGAGGGGGGTCACTCAGCGGGACCGGGCGGGGAAGGGTTAGTCAGACGGGGGCTAGACAGGCACCCTTAGGCGGTGCAGGTTAGGGGGGTATTGATGGTGGTGCCCGCACCAGGGACAGATAGGGATACTAACCACGGCCTGCCGGACCTTCCATTTTCTTTGCTGGAACAATGAACGTGGGACGCGGATACTTCGGGTGAGTCACATGATACCAGGAGGTAGTGGAAACCGGGTCTAGGACGGCCAGCTGCACCGTGGTGAGGGACTATGGTGGCAAAAATGAATGGAGGTCCGAAAGGGTCACGTCTGGGCAACAGCCCAGAGGGGCAGAGGTGCCCCCTGGTACGGGCAAAAAAGGAAAGCTGAGGTGGAAAGCACTATGGAAAAATTGATGCCGAGGTACACAGAGGACGGGTCACGTTGGGACGACAGCCCAGTTGAGCAGAGGTGCCCTCTAGGGCGGCTGTGACAGAGTGTGAAAAAAAAAGTGAAAAGCTGAGGCACTATAGAAAAATTGTTACAAGAGGCAAGGCACAAGTGGGTACAAAGAGTAGAAGAAGAGGGGGACTGGGAGGATCCATTAGATTATGATGAGGAGAGCTTGGTGGAGGGGGAATTAGTGGACAAAGAAGGGGGGACAATTAATTTTGTGCCTAGTGTGTTACAGGATGCGAGACAATATGCGGAGTGTCCGGCTAAGCCTCAGACGACTCCACACTCTGAGAGACTGGTGGGGCAGTTGGATTCGGGAAGGACACCGACCTTGATGCCAGGTAAGAATGGAGGGTGGGGCAGTGCTCTTAGCCCAAGAAGAAGGGTTTCCACGAGGATGGGTGTCAGAGGTGACGAAGGGGGCAGCGAGAGAAATTATGCAAGGGATGATACTGATGAAGCAAAGCTTCGCATTCGCGACGTGCTTTATTCATGAACCTCGCCCGTGTGTAATCCAGTAATAAGTTGTACGTCTTACTAACGTTTATTTTATGTTTAAACGAGGTTGCCCGACGCTTGCCTATGTGTTTTACTAAAATAATTAACTCGAGTATTTTAAAATGGCCGCTGCTTGGAAGTAAGTGTCTGCGCATGCGTCAGTCACACTCACGTGTCCTGATGTGTTTGCAGAGTTGGAGGGAAATAGATGCGCATGCGTAATGCATAGCTTTGCCAGAAACGTGGTACTGCTCATGCCACTGCTCTTGTGTCTGTTTATATGTAGCTAACATTTAGGTTGCATAAGTATATTTCTTAGTGATAAGTTAAAAGTATAAACCTTGTGATATGTTTTCATAATGTTATTTCTATATATTAATTTGTTCTCGCTTACTTTTCATGTACCGCGGGGAATGGGGGTCTGACTGAGCTGAATGCCATCTTGGAGGGCCTTTCTGCGCATGCTTCTCCATCTGGGGAACTGACAGCCTTGACTGGTGGAACTTGGCCAGCTGGCAGGGATGGGCAAGATGCTCCTGAGAACTGACCTGAAAACCCAGGAAAATGGAGCCATGTGTCCCTACTCTGCAACAATGTAAATTGTCATTGTATTTCCCTGCAGTTTCTCATGGGAACCCCAATCTTGCTAGGCGGTACCCAGAGATGCAAATTAGGCATCCAAATAGTGTGTTATGATTGGTGTGTTACCCAAATCCTACCTTAGGACCAATCCAAATTGAGGGATTCTGACACTTTGCAACATTGGGGGGTGGTACACCGTCCCCAAACTGTATATCTACCCTGGGTTCACCTAGGGAAATTGTCCGACTTGTCTGGTTTAGCTGACCTGTCACTGACCCATCATACTCAATAGGTGACTGAAGATACAGAGCGCTGCGGAGCACTCTGTCTGAAATTTGACCATAGACTAAGGTTCTACTGAACCTTAAAGTGCTGGCGAAGCACTTTGCTGGGAGCTCGCTGACCCAATCGGGGTCTTGATCGATAACTGCAGAGAGGGTGGAGCGCAGGCGTTGCTTCCAAACTGCGGGTGTGGTCCTGTCCTGAGCGGTCCTGTCCTGAGGGTTTGCTGTCCTGTCCTGAGGGTCCTGTCCTGATTCCTAATCTGAGGGTATCCTGTCCTGTCCTGGGTGTCCATTCTGCACCTGCTGTCCTTTGAGGGGTATCCTTCCTTGAGGGTTTCCTGTCCTTAACTGACCCGTGGCCAGGGTTTGGTTTCCACACCAGTCTAGGTAAATATCGCTCTAAACTCTTTAAACTTGCACCTTTCTAATTTTCTGTCTTTGCTTCAATAAAGAGACATCTTGCACATGTTGATTTTTCCATGCTTTTGCCGCAACTATTGAAACGTAAAGTCATTGCATATTTTCATAACGTTTCCCATGTTACCCTATCTGTTAGAAATCATATTTTGCATTGCAGTTTGTCATTTCCTGATATGGTCTAGAACGGCCTTACTTAAACTGTCCAAAGAACGTTTGCCCTAAATGCATAGCGTTTCCCGTTGCATCCCATATTTAGTATTTCCATGATTACCCTGACTTTATTTCTCTATAGTTATGTACTTTTCATTATCTTGATTATGGATTGTCTTATTCTTGTGAATCTCATGATTTCTGAAAACGAACTTTAGATAAAGACTTTAAAGCTTCCAGTTGTCCGTGGTCATTTTACAAAGGTATTGAATGTCATTTTGAGTTGGTATTTTGCTGCCTTTCCTTTTTACAGCTAGCTCCCTGATCCGTTGAGGTCATAGGTACCCGTGTCGGTGGATGGTAAGTCGGGTACACTGAGTAATATCAGTAGGAAATTCACACAAATTGGTAGAAGCCTGTGAAGTCGCCCTGTCAATGAATATTGTGAATTGAAAGTATATGGGCCCGAAGCCGGAAACGGCGAAATTATTGGCTGGGTGACCTCGCGCGCTCTATCAGTTTTTTGGCTAGCAGAGGATGGTTAGGGACTAGTTGAAGGTTAGGCAGGATTAGTTAGGCTAGCTAAGTCGGTAGCTGCTAGTATATTAATGCTGCTATAAGAGCGGCTGTTCCGAGGGACCTGATCACTCTCTTGTGAATACGCTGCTGAAATTCATGAATTGTTTTATTATTGTTATTCTTGTTCTTATCTTGTTATATGCATTAATCCATGCATTTGTAAACCGTGTCAGTCAGTGTTGTCCGAACTCCCCGGGGAATTGAAAAGGCAAGTGGTGAATAGAATCCATTGCCTTGAGGTCACAGGCTTAAGGAAAGTTAGGTGCAGGTTAGGATAACCGGGAAGCACTAACTAGGGTTTTTCTGAATACGTGTGTGAATAAATGTCAGTAACGAGGTTCATTGGCAAAATTCCCATAGTGGCGTAACCTAGTAAGGGTCACATCGGAAGAGTAGCAGGTTCCTCGGAGCTTGGGTGAAAGCAGAGGGGTCCGCTGGGAAACCTTAGACTCGGATATATCCCGGAGAAGTGGATGAGTTTAGGGGAATAACAGGTTCACCGATGCTAGAGTGAAGGGTGGGCGGAAGAGATCTACCCGCAGCACGTGAAAAGTAAATGGAAGTAGTTTACTTGCAGTAAAACAACGCTATCCTGTCTAGACACTTGAGCACTGTGGCGAATGTGTATTCGTTGTTAAATAACCAAGCACTAGCACTTTAGAAAGAAAGAAAGTTTCCGTTACCTTGTGAAGGGAGGGAGTCAGCCGCGAAGCGTCTCTGACGTCACTCCGTGCCGCGCTGGGATTGGTAGAAGCAGCGGGCGGGTAGCGGGGCTGGAATTGTAAAGGAGGGGTGAAGCGCCGGAGCGTGAGGACAGTCTCACGAAGGGGCCGCGCACACATTGGTCGAAATTATTTTTGAACGCGTGCACCCATAGGTCGCACGAAATTGCAAAAGGCGTTCTGATTGGAGGTGACATTGTAAACAGAGTTAAGCGTAGAAATCGTATGTGGCACTCGTATTGTCCAGAGACTAGACCCGATCCAAGAAACCAAGGGTTTGAAAGGGATCAGTGGAAAGCCAATAGATACGATATTATGTACGGAGCTAAGAGAAAAATGTCCCTTGTAAATAGGGTAAAGAATTATTTCAAAACGGACAAACCAATTAAGTCCAGAGAGGGTGTTATTGTCCCGCCACCGAATACTCCCGCCTCGTTCATGATGTTTGACCGGGGGTACAATACCTGTGTGTGGTTGGAGAATTGGGTGAAGTACACAAAAGATGACGGAATATTGGCGTTTCCGTTAGACGGTACTTTCAATGGCAGGATTTTATTTAATTTGAGAACCCGCATGAATGATTTGCATCCCAGACCGAGACTAACGCAGTATGAGGCATTAGAGGAATGGGAGATTGAGGCTTTTGAAAGAGAGAAACCCCGGTTGGACAAAGGTCTGACCAAGTGGTACCCAAGGCTGAAACAAGAGACCAGAGATAAAAGGATGAAACAGTGGAGGCAGAGCATGATTGTTGAGGGTCTGTTTCCCATGATGCCAGCAGGTAACCCTTCTGCGGGAGAGAAAAGGACAGAAAAGAGTAAGCACTGGGGAGCGCTTGGGGAGTCAGACGATGAATTATTAGATGACATTTTTACGAGAAGCCCGCCCCCTTATAATGAGGGAGCCCGACCTTCCAGTATAGGAGAGAATCCCCAGCGTCCATCTGTTAAGGAGGAGGGCCGATCTCTAAGTAGGGGGGGAGTGGTCAAGTACTGCCCTATTTTGAAAATCCTGAACCCACGGAGGTACGAGATATATATCCTAGAGTGCCCGTGAGCCCGGAGGGAAAATATTCCCGTGAAAGAGCCTTTTTCCCCGGACCTCTTTATGAAAACGAAGAAAAGCCACTAAGTTCAGGAATGCCCTTTTTGCAGCCTCCATATGGGGAAGAGCGCAGGTCATTTGGCACAGGAACTTTGTTCCCAAAACCAAATTATGGTGGAGGACCAAGTGAAACGCATCCTACTGCCCCGAGTTTTACCCCTCACCTGACCCCACAGATAATACCTGACCGAACCTTAGGAAGAGTACTAGATGAAAGGGAGCAAGAGGCCATAGCTAGACAGAGAACAGAAATAATTCAGAAGATCTCCCAATTAAATGCCAGTCCTGAGGCTTTGACTATTCCGGTAACAATCGGACCAGTGGTTCCGTTGTATGGGAATAATCAAGGAAGTCCAAACCCTCCAGTTATGAACCCAATCATGGCCCCGCCGAGGCAGGAGCCCTTACTGATAGACGATCAGTCCAGTGAGTGCGAGTCCGAAGTTGTGTTCTTGGACCTGCCAAACCAACAGACCGGGAAGGGAGTGCAGAAGAGGCATAATCCTTTTAATGCGAAAGAGATAAAATTAGAATCCACGTCAGGTACTAGGAGTGTTTCCTTGGTGACTCCGGAAGAAATTGAAAATTGGAGTCGTGAATTAGAAAAACAGGCTCCGCAAACGAAACATTTAGACCTCTACAAGCTGAGGGTAGAAATAGAGGAATTGATGGCAGGAAATGTGGGATTAGACAGACTAAACACCTATTCTGAAGAAGAGTTGCTGTTTATGTGTAAAAGCCTTACCAGAAGTACCAGGGTGCTCCACGAAAAACTGACAGACACTGCAGCTAGTATGGGAGTAGATATTTCCCGATCCAAGCCCTTGCAGAAGCCTTACAGAGCTGAATTCTCAGACAAGGATTTAGAGAACTTGAATGTGTCAGGGAGGAAGTTGCAAATTAAAGAGTTGCTTGCAGTTTTGCAAAAATGGGGAGACGTGGAAAAATGGAGAAGCAGGTGGGCACGAAAGAAAGATGAGGCTCGATCCAGACAAGCCACCCCTGAATACCCTTTGAGAGAAGTAGACAAGCCCGAAACATTATGCCCCATGCGTGAAGTGCCAGGTGGGAGGTATGTGCACGTTCCATGGTCCAGACAGGATATTGTGTCCTTTACTAACGATTTCCCGAAATTGCGCGAAAAGCCAGTTGACTGGTACCGGCAAGTGGAAAGGTTCGTAAAGGTGTAAAAATGCCTGTGGAAAGACCTGGATGGATTTTTCGACATTGTGGTCCCGGTAGATCTATGGACCGAGTGTAAAATTGCCATAGGCTGGCCTAGTAAGGAGTACCCGAGGGACTCTAACACAGGGGAGCCGTCGATTGAAGTGATGAAAAAATATGAACAAGTAATGCTGCATTTGAAAAATAAGGTGCCGGCAAAGGAAACAGATTGGACCAGGATAGATAGAACCACGCAGGAGAGAGACGAGACAGTGCACTCCTATTATGAAAGGCTGTTGCAGGTGTTTAAAACATACAGTGGTATAGATAACATCGAGATGAAGGATATGACGCATTTCATTTACAGGTTTGTAAACGGTTTAAGGCCTGAAATTTGTCAGTGGATAAAGGATAACAAAATTTGTTGGCACTCCAAAAAGATAGACGAGGTCCTGCGGTACGCAAAGTACTGCGAGGACGAGATGGCAGAAAAGAAAAAGGCACTCAAGGAAAAGGTCATGTGGGCTCAGGTGAAGCTCGCAGAACAACAGGAAAAACAGTTGAGTAATATGGTCAAAAACACTCAGAACCAAAGTCCTGGGGGTGGGGGAGGAGGTAAGCCCCGGCCCAAAATGAGCAGGGAGGAGGCTATGAAGAAATTTCCCTGTCACCAGTGCGGAGAAATTGGACACTGGCGTAACGAGTGTCCTTATTTGCCTGACGATAACCCCAAAACACCTGATTTAACTCCACAGACGCAGAAAGAAAGACCAAGAAAGACTCAACCACAGGTAAAAACGGTTCAGGTGCCCCGAGCTCCTAAGCAAGTACATAAGGGAAAAGGAACAGAGGGTGATGAGATAGAAGTCTGGGAAAGCAATGAGAACAGAAATGCAGCAACTTCGCAGTATTTACTGAATGATACCTTCCTTTGTGATGACCAGTACTGACGGGGCCTGAGAGGGGAGGACGAGGAGTGCGTACTTGGCGCCTCCTTGCCGGTAGACCAGTCCGGACCATACATTGAAGGAAAGGTTGACGGAAATGATGTCACTTTTCTGTTGGACACTGGCGCTACCCGTTCTACTGTGAGAACAGTGGACGTTCCAAACCTACCCCTCTCGGGAGAAGCCATCCAAGTAGTGGGTGTATCTAATCAATTGATTAGTACTCCTGTTACCAAACCAATGGAGATCTCAATTGGAAACTTTAAGGAAATGCATAGATTTGTCGTTTGCGACACCAGTCCAGTGAACTTACTGGGACGTGATTTGCTGTGCAAAATGAACTGTACCATCTTTTGCACACCAAAGGGTGTTGAAATTCAGACCCCAGATGAAGACGGCATTTATAAATTAATGTTGATTAGACCTGACTCAGAAATTAAACGAATGACCATGCAGGATTTGCCCAAAGAACTCCAAGAAGCAGTGAAGCCAGAGGTATGGGACTTTACTGGGAAAGATGTAGGGTTAATGAAAAACGTGGACCCCATACAGATAGCAATCAAGGACAATGCAGTATACCCCAATACTAAACCCTACAGGATGAATGCAGAGGTGAGAGCAGGTGTCACTCTGGAAATACAGAAATTGCTAGAAGGAAACATCATACAGGAAGTAATGAGTAGCCCATGCAACTCCCCGATTATGGGCATTAAGAAGCCTAGTGGCAAGTACAGAGTAGTGCAGGACCTACGAAAAGTCAACAAGATAGTGGTCCCCTGCTGCCCTATTGTCCCGAACCCAGCAGTGATTCTGTATCAGATTCCCTGGGATGCTGAGTGGTTCACTGTGATAGACCTATGTCATGCATTCTTTTCCATTCCCTTGCATCCAGATAGCAAATTTCTTTTCTCATTTGCCTTCAATGGTCACGTGTACGTCTGGAACAGGGTCCCTCAAGGGTACACAGAGAGCCCCTCTATCTTTAATCAGATCTTGAAAAAATGTTTGGAAACTTTGGTCTTACCTGGAAACTCTGTCCTAGTGCAATACATAGACGACCTCTTGGTGGCGTCTAAAAGTCATAGGGATTGTGTGATTGACACCATTGCCCTACTGAATCACCTGAGTGAGAAGGGACATAAAGTGGCCCCTGACAAATTACAATTCTGTGCAAAATCAGTGAAATATCTGGGGCACCAGATAGAGAAAGGGGTCAGAAAAGTGACATCAGAAAGAGTGAGGATAATTCAAAAAATGCAGTTACCCCGTACTCAGAAAGAGATCAGAATGTTCCTGGGAGTGATAGGATACTGCAGGCAGTGGATTCTGGGATTTGCAGTCCTGGCTAGGCCTTTGATAAAAATGACCAAGAGAGGAACACCAGAAATTGTAGAATGGGATGATGAAAGCTTAACAGCCTTCACCAAACTGCGAGATTGTCTGTGTACAGCCCCTGCATTAGGAATGCCAGACTATTCCAAGGAGTTTGCCCTGTTCTGTGACACTCGCGATAATTGCGCGTTGTCAGTCCTGACCCAAGATCATGGCACAACGAGAAGGCCTGTGGCATATTTCTCTGCCACCCTGGATCCAGTGGCTGCTGGATTACCAGGTTGTCTGAAAGCAGTAGCTGCTACCTGTGCCAGTTTAGAGCAGAGTGAGTCCATTGTCATGGGACATCCGGTAACTGTGTATGTCCCACATGGAGTGGTAATTTTACTGACCAGAACAAAGACTCAGTATCTCACCCCTAGTCGGCTGACTAAATACGAGAGGATTCTTGTGGGTGCTGCAAATGTAAACATTGTCAGGTGTAGTATTTTGAACCCTGCCACCTTACTCCCCGACCCAATGGATATGGAAGGTGGGGTGGATGATGAGCATGATTGCATTGATTTAACAGAATTCAATACCAAGCCACGTCCAGACATTAAAGAAACACCATTGCCTGAGCATGACAAGGAATTATTTGTGGATGGTTCATGTCTAAGACATGAACAAGGAGGCCTGAGTGCTGCCTATGCGGTAGTCTCCTTGACAAAAATTGAAGAAGCAGGTTATCTATTTGACATAAAGTCTGCACAAGTAGCCGAATTGATTGCTATGATAAAAGCCTGCCAAATTGGGAAAAACTTACGCATAACAGTGTATACTGACAGTCAGTACTGTTATGGGGTTGTGCATGACTTTGGCCAGTTGTGGCTACAGAGGGAGTTCCTGACTTCCTCAGGTACCCCTATTCGAAATGGAAAAGTTGTTCAAGACCTTTTAGAAGCAATCCAGTTACCAAAGGAACTGGCAGTGGTGAAGTGTGTTGCTCATAAGAAGAGTATGGACACTGTATCACTGGGAAATGATTTTGCTGATCGAGTGGCCCAATGGTGCGCCAGAGATCGGTATATCGTAAATCCAAAATGAGGGGGGCCAGGAACCAGCTGCCAACTTCAGGTGTTTGAAGAAGTGCCTACATGGGATGAAGTGAAAGAGTGGCAGCAGGCGGCACCTTGGCAAGAGAGAGAGAAGTGGAAGGAAGATGGGTGTAGACCAAGACGTGTGGATGGTGTCATCTTAGGTCCAACTGGTATGCCTGTGTTACCTAGACACTTACTTAGCACAATGGCGAGATTGATACATGAAGGATCACACATTGGTAGGGACGCCATGATTCTAGTGTTCCAACAGACTTGGTACAGTAAAAAGTTCAGGAAAGTAGCAGAGTCCCTCTGCCAGAGGTGCCTGCCATGTCAAAGGATGAACGCAGGGAAGAAAACTATGGTGGAACTGGGAAAAATTGGGAGGTCCGGGGGTCCCTTTGTGAGAATACAGGTTGATTTCATCACCATGCCCCGTTGTGAAGGGAAGCGATATGTCCTTGTCATGGTCTGTTTATTTTCAAAGTGGGTGGAAGCCTTCCCTACTAACCCAAAATGACGCAATGACAGTAGCTAAGTGTTTACTGAAGGAACTGATACCTAGGTTCGGGGTTCCAGTCACTATTGAATCAGATAGAGGCCGACATTTTCAGAATGAAGTGATCGACGAACTCTGTAAGGCCTTTGGAATCTCACAAAAGCTTCACTGTGCATACCGTCCAGAGGCTTCTGGAATAGTGGAACAAGTAAATGGAACTATCAGAAACAGACTAGCAAAACTGTGTGATGCAACTAAAATGACCTGGGTGAAGGCCCTGCTCCTGGTCCTGATGGGACTCAGAAGTGTTCCTGACCGCAAGACAGGCCTAAGTCCCCATGAAATCATTATGGGAAGAGTGATGAGACAAGCATGGGTGCCAGGAAGCAAACTGTTGAGTATTACTGATGATTTGGTGCTTGAATACTGCAAGAGATTGGGTGACCAAGTGCGTTCTATCTCTCGCCAGATCGGAGAAGACGCCATCCTCAATCCAACGACTCCTCTCCACAAACTGGTCCCGGGGGACTGGGTCAAGATAAAGAAGCATACTCGGAAGAGCTGCCTGGAGCCAAGGTGGGGAGAGAAGCGTCAGGTGATCCTGGTAACAACCACAGCAGTAAAGTGTGCAGGGGTTCCACATTGGATACACGCCAGCCACACCCAGAAAGTATTACCAGACGGAGAGCCTGAAGAAGAAGGGCGTCCAGCGGAGGACTCTGCAGGAGCCAGACCAGAAGTGGCTGACGACGTACAGCCCAGTACCAGTCGAGCTGCAGAATCAGCAGACGTTGGCCCAAGAATAGTTGAAAACGAACTACCAAGAGTCCAGCCTGCTGAAGGGGTCCAAGAAGCTGAGCCAGAAGTAGCTGAAGACGAGCTACTGAGCATATGGCCAGAGGAGTGGATTCCATTGATTGATCTCACTGAAGACCCCATTCGAACAAGTGAGCGACTTTGGGAAGGTAGAGAGTGGACTAGAGAGGAAAAGCAAGGCACAGGCGAAGAACCTCAGAATCTTGAGATTCACATCAAAGCTGAGGAAGGAGAAGGTCAGACAGGGACAGAACAAGTGATTGATACAGAACAAGTGATTGATACAGAACAAGTGATTGATACAGAACAAGTGATTGATACAGAACAAGTGAAGGATACAGAGCAGGTGATTGATACTCCTCCACTGACTCCTGATGTCGGGAAGTGACAGACTAGACATAGCGTAATAGTTCGAGCAGAAGAAAGTCCAGAGATCGAAGTGCTTGAACAGGATCAGATAGGATTAGAAGAACGTGTTCAGGAAACAGAAACAGAGACATTTGAAAAGCAAAAACAAAATTCTCCTGAACAATGCCAGATTAGTAACCAGGCAGAAGAAATAGATGCTAGCCCTGGAAATAGTCAGATAGAAGAGGAAGAAACTGAAACAGAATTGCCACAAACTAATGAAAACAAAAGGGCAAGAGAAGAAAACGAAGTCCAAGTACCAACTAAAAGACTCAAGAAAAGAAAGCACATTGAGCCTGGATACATAAAGAAATTGGTGACTGAGAATAAAAACGGTAGAAGAAAAACGTGCAGAAGAAAGGAGAAGTGCTCGTATAGCAGGACAACCAGAAGACACTTCCAAAAGAAGGAGTGATCGAATAAAGAGACAAAACAAAAAGTACAAGTCACCTGAATGGACGCTCGTTTTGGAGGAATTTGAAGATCTTGATCTAACTGACGAAAGCGACGGAGAACCCGTCCCTGAGTACTCTGCCGAAGAAGAAGACGAGCCACCGTGAATTTGCACAAAGTAAGCTACTGGTGTAAAGACACAAAGAGGGGTCGAGAAACTTCTTCTGAGCCAAAATGTCTGATTCAAACGTGAATGGTAGACCTAGTTGCAGTCGTTGCAAAACATGCTGCAAGGTATGTGTATGTAGTATAGTTATACTGATATTACTCTGGATAGGACTAACAGTTTTCATTCCTTTTGCGGTGAGCAAAAATACTAATATTGTCCCTACTGAAATTGTAAATACTGACAGTGAGGAGCTGACAACACAGAGTGTAGCCAGACATGAGAGAGCACTGAGACAAACAAAACAAGACTTAGAAGCATCAGATGAGGGAGAACTACATTATCATGGAATTAAAAATAAGACGCGCTTAAATGTTTTCGCAAACTTGTTAATACACTATGTAGAGACTATGGAAATTGAAGATTGCTATGTCTGCATGAAGCTACCTACCTCTGTAGCTGAAGGCGTGACATACCATCACTTGCCGCTGACATACGGAATCTCCTGTAGCATTTTAGCTAGTTTATTTTACAAAAGAGGACCGTTACAGTACTATTACTCTAATAATGACGTGATCTTTTCTGAGCTTCCTATACGTGGGAACTTGAATCCTGTACATACAAAAAGCGACGTAATACGATATATGGGAGACTACTTTCTGACTATTGGTGATATTGACATAGGTGACGCACACAGAGATAACTTGACTTGTTCTTTGCGTGAGCAGGAAAAGATGTTCCTGAACATGGCAGAGAAAAGGAGAATTAAAATACAAAAGAAAGCAAATGACGAAAGTCAGAAAAGACCAAGGTGGGCAGAGAACATGGAAGGCACCTCAACTGGTGGGGCGGGTCCTGCTCTGTTGCTGGATTTTGAAAAGAAAGGCAAGCTATGTCTTCACCGCGAGAAGACTAGCTATTATAATAACATTTTCATTGGTTCCAGTGAATGCGAACATAATTACAAGGTAATTGGAGGTTGGGGTTTCAAAAATGGGTCAGAGCCTGTGTTTCCTGGAATTTATTATATTTGTGGGGACAAGGCTTATTTCAAATTGCCGGATCACTGGTATGGAAGTTGCTATTTTGGCATTGTCTTCCCGAAAATATACCATGTGAATGGAGTTGCTGGAAGCAGTGAAAATACTAATGGCTTAGTGCGTAGTAAAAGAGAAAGCATAGGTGAAATAATAGGTAGTATTTTCAGTGCACTGATACCTGGAGTGGGAGAGGTTCTGAACACTCACAGAATTTGAAAATTGTCCACTATAGTGGATGCGTTGTCTACTGACACAGCTCATGGATTTCTGCTGGTCAATACCGAAATGGTTGCGATCAGATCAATGGTTTTGCAGGACAGACTTGCTCTTGATACCTTATTAGCAAAAGAGGGCGGAGTCTGCCGGATGTTGAAGGCGCAACATTGTTGCACTTATATTCCGGACAAAAGTGTGCAGCTCAAAAGATATGTGAAAAACATTACTAATTTGGAAAGGGAACTCAAACCACTCGAGGTTGACAGTACCTGGAAGAGACTGGTAGATGGTCTCTCAAATGTAGGTCATTGGTTTGCTAGCTTAGGTAAAAGCTTATTGTTTAAGATACTGATGCCAATTGGAATTATAGGTCTTATCCTATTTTTCATATTTGCCTGTTGCAAATGTCGCAAACACACCGGAAAGCATCAAGTGAATGCCAGAGGAGTGAAACGAAGTGTGGATGAGCTTGAATTAGAGGAAATGAATAATCAGATATATAAAAGGGTGAAGAATTCTCACCCTACTAAAGATGAGAAAGAAAAGTTGAGCAAATTGTTGGAAGAGATAGAGATGTATAAGGTGTGAGAAGTTGGCATCTGGTTCCATTTATTTTGTGATGATAGTAAATATCATCAAAGAGGGGATTGATGAAGCAAAGCTTCGCATTCGCGACGTGCTTTATTCATGAACCTCGCCCGTGTGTAATCCAGTAATAAGTTGTACGTCTTACTAACGTTTATTTTATGTTTAAACGAGGTTGCCCGACGCTTGCCTATGTGTTTTACTAAAATAATTAACTCGAGTATTTTAAAATGGCCGCTGCTTGGAAGTAAGTGTCTGCGCATGCGTCAGTCCCACTCACGTGTCCTGATGTGTTTGCAGAGTTGGAGGGAAATAGATGCGCATGCGTAATGCATAGCTTTGCCAGAAACGTGGTACTGCTCGTGCCACTGCTCTTGTGTCTGTTTATATGTAGCTAACATTTAGGTTGCATAAGTATATTTCTTAGTGATAAGTTAAAAGTATAAACCTTGTGATATGTTTTCATAATGTTATTTCTATATATTAATTTGTTCTCGCTTACTTTTCATGTACCGCGGGGAATGGGGGTCTGACTGAGCTGAATGCCATCTTGGAGGGCCTTTCTGCGCATGCTCCTCCATCTGGGGAACTGACAGCCTTGACTGGTGGAACTTGGCCAGCTGGCAGGGATGGTCAAGATGCTCCTGAGAACTGACCTGAAAACCCAGGAAAATGGAGCCATGTGTCCCTACTCTGCAACAATGTAAATTGTCATTGTATTTCCCTGCAGTTTCTCATGGGAACCCCAATCTTGCTAGGCGGTACCCAGAGATGCAAATTAGGCATCCAAATAGTGTGTTATGATTGGTGTGTTACCCAAATCCTACCTTAGGACCAATCCAAATTGAGGGATTCTGACACTTTGCAACATTGGGGGGTGGTACACCGTCCCCAAACTGTATATCTACCCTGGGTTCACCTAGGGAAATTGTCCGACTTGTCTGGTTTAGCTGACCTGTCACTGACCCATCATACTCAATAGGTGACTGAAGATACAGAGCGCTGCGGAGCACTCTGTCTGAAATTTGACCATAGACTAAGGTTCTACTGAACCTTAAAGTGCTGGCGAAGCACTTTGCTGGGAGTTCGCTGACCCAATCGGGGTCTTGATCGATAACTGCAGAGAGGGTGGAGCGCAGGCGTTGCTTCCAAACTGCGGGTGTGGTCCTGTCCTGAGCGGTCCTGTCCTGAGGGTTTGCTGTCCTGTCCTGAGGGCCCTGTCCTGATTCCTAATCTGAGGATATCCTGTCCTGTCCTGGGTGTCCATTCTGCTCCTGCTGTCCTTTGAGGGGTATCCTTCCTTGAGGGTTTCCTGTCCTTAACTGACCCGTGGCCAGGGTTTGGTTTCCACACCAGTCTAGGTAAATATCGCTCTAAACTCTTTAAACTTGCACCTTTCTAATTTTCTGTCTTTGCTTCAATAAAGAGACATCTTGCACATGTTGATTTTTCCATGCTTTTGCCGCAACTATTGAAACGTAAAGTCATTGCATATTTTCATAACGTTTCCCATGTTACCCTATCTGTTAGAAATCATATTTTGCATTTCAGTTTGTCATTTCCTGATATGGTCTAGAACGGCCTTACTTAAACTGTCCAAAGAACGTTTGCCCTAAATGCATAGCGTTTGCCCGTTGCATCCCATATTTAGTATTTCCAGGATTACCCTGACTTTATTTCTCTATAGTTATGTACTTTTCATTATCTTGATTATTGATTGTCTTATTCTTGTGAATCTCATGATTTCTGAAAACGAACTTTAGATAAAGACTTTAAAGCTTCCAGTTGTCCGTGGTCATTTTACAAAGGTATTGAATGTCATTTTGAGTTGGTATTTTGCTGCCTTTCCCTTTACAGCTAGCTCCCTGATCCGTTGAGGTCATAGGTACCCGTGTCGGTGGATGGTAAGTCGGGTACGCTGAGTAATATCAGTAGGAAATTCACACAAATTGGTAGAAGCCCGTGAAGTCGCCCTGTCAATGAATATTGTGAATTGAAAGTATATGGGCCCGAAGCCGGAAACGGCGAAATTATTGGCTGGGTGACCTCGCGCGCTCTATCAATACGTTAGGGACACAGGGGTGGGTACAGAAGGACAGAAGTCGGTAAAGGAGGTAGAGAAGAGCAAGAAAGGGGGGACGACAAGCCACAGGATGATTCAGAGGCGATAAAGGGTCAGGGAGGGACAAAGGCGGCAGGGGGACTGGTCAGTTGAGGTCAGATTTCCGAAACTGCCATACAGGGGCACAACAAAACCATTGGGGGTGCAGCTTATTCTAGCTACAAAAAGAAAATGGGAGGGTGAGTACGTAGACATGTTGATGTTCCTACATAGGGAACTGTGATCCAAGGAGGGGTCGAAAGAAGAGGAGATAGAGTTACCTAGAGGGCCCAGGGTGCCTATAAGCATAGAGACCTAGACTGCAGCCACTTTTCGATTTTCACAAGTGTATACTGCGAGAAATATCTGGACAGGTCGGTGACCTTGTTTAAATACATAGACGTAGTGAGGAGGGTGCAACTGACGTACGGGGGATATGCGTGGTCACACTATGACAAGGAGTTCCGAGCGAGGCGAGCATGGGACCACAAGACAAACTGGGGGTGATTGACACGAATTGTATCAGCATACGATGGGGGTGGTTACATTTAGGAAGATAACATACACAGCGAGGGGGTTACCTCTAGTTTATTTCCCCCTTATAAAGTCGCCCCACCCGAGGGGGGAATGGGATTCACTCCCAAGTCAGCAGGGGGGAGCAGGAGTGTGTTGGGACTATAACAATGGAGCCTGCATCCGAGAATGCTCGAAATGCTCTGGAAGGAACCCATTGGTACAGGGCTTTCAGGGCGGCTTAGGCAGGACAGGGCCAGACGGGGGGGAGGGGTCTCAGCACCAGGGCGCTAATAGCGGACTGCATTGGATGGGACGTAGGGGTGGTCGAGGGACCCAGGTTTACATGGGCAAAGGCTCATACACCCTGGAATGCTTAGAGGCCTGAATAGCACACTACCCACGGGAACGCAATGCGGGAATATGGAGTACGGGTTTCAGAGAAGGATTTAGAGTGGGTTATGAAGGACCGAGTTTGGCAAGATGGGCATACAACCTGAAGGCGGTGGCGAATCACAAAGCAGTTGTTTGGGGAAAAGGAGGTACAAGAAGGGCGCATGGAGGGGCCATTTACAGTCGACCCCCCCATAAAGGAGCTGATCATTTCCCTAGTGGGGTTGGTGCCAAAAAAGGAGAGAGGCCAGTATTGTTTAATTCAGCATTTGTCAGGGCGCAAAGGGGGGTCTGTGAATGAATTCATATCAGAAGACCTGACATCAGTGTCATACTCCCTAGGGGACGTAGCCTGAGCCCTGGTGGAAAAGGTAGGTAAAGGGACCGAGATGGCAAAAATGCGACATCAAAGCAGCTGTCCGGTTGCTGACGGTACACCCAGAGGATTTTTCATCTGCTGGGTATTAAATCGGACAGGAACAGCTTTGTGGATTAGGCTTCACCCATGGGGTTTTCAATATCAAGTGCGCTGTTTGAAAAGTTTACTTCATTCCGGCAATGGGGTTTTTTCGTAAAAGAGACGGTGACACACTACCTTAACTACTTTTTCCTGGTGGGGGCGGCCTGGTTCGACAGACTGCCAGCAGCAGCTGGATAGTTTCCAGGAGGGATGCAGGGTGTCCATTTACCATTTCCAAGCTTTATTTCGATCTTTTAGATCATAAAAGCAAAAAGATAAAATACATACAACACTAAATTTAGGCGATAAAAACATCTATGGACATTACAGGATATAACCATATACAATGGATTGGACACAGTTCATAACAGTTAAAAAGTATATAAAAAATTGTTTTAAATGCAGGGGGAGATCAAAAACTTGTGACGCCAATGCCACATGGAGTTAAGGAACCGAGACACAGCAAAGACAATCGCAGGGTGAGTTTCAGTTCTCAAGACTCTAAAAGCCTCCTGTGACTGTCTGAATCCCAGATTCTTGCAGATTGGTAGAAGCCAGTATCTATGGGGTACATCATATTGTGGACAAAAGTCTTCAGGGGGATTCCCCACAATGAATCTTGAGGTTCCCCCTGTAGGCTCTACAATGCCTTGGTTGAATACAACGATTGAAAATTGAGTTTCCAAGCGTCTGCTGCGATGTTCGGCTCAATAGGTGAGCTCTCTGAGGCACTGGCTGTACGAACCAGGGTTCAGAACGCCCTCATATCTCTATTGGTGAGGGCCTGTTTTATTGCATCCCATCTTTCAGACTCCCACTCCGTTTTGGCTGACGATAGGGTATCGCTATATAGGGCCCTCCTGATTTTTATCAGAGATCTGTCTTTTAGTTTTATAGCATCAATGAGGGCACCCTTTGCCGTTCGGCAGGATTTATTCAACCAAGTGATTTTAGAGGTCATCTTGGCTTTGGAGTGTATCAGGGGATTAAAGATGTTAGTCAAACTGGTGGTCAGATCTGTATGGATAGCTGTAAGTTGAGTGGTATTGCCTTTAGGGTTAGGGGTCTGTGCGGCCTTCTCCATTACCAGTAAAGGTGGAATAATTAGGGAAGATTTGCCTCCTGTTGTTGTTTAACGATAGATTGGTACCAATGGAGTTGCCAGTGATTGGGGGGCTATAAGGTTCTGGAAGCTTAAGACCGAGTACCAAAGCATTGTGGTCGCTGTTGTGTCTTGGCCAGACAGCGAAGTTGACAACCCATTGCCATATACTTGTTTCCACAAAAATGTAGTCCAGTAAAGATGTTTTTCCTTGGTCTATTAAAGGTGGGTTTTCCAGGTTGGTCTGACTTGGTACAACCATTACATGCTCTTAATGCGTGAGTTAATGTGACTGCGTTGATCTGTAATACCAGGGGGATCCGAGCTCTCACCGGAGGGATCAGCGGTTCAGGAATCAAACAAAGGGAATCCCCAGCAGTGACCAAAGGGTCAGTAGGGAGGGCTAGGGGCTCAAACTGGCAATTGAAATCACCACCTATCGCCAGTCTGGTATTCAGGGGGACTAGCTCGAGGAATGTAGTAAGCGTATCTATGGTCTGGGATTCATAGGCAAAGGACAACGGACGGGAATAGATGTTGATAAATGCAATTTTAGTCGCAGCATTAAAAGTAAGGAGGGTACACAGGATGTCATCCGAAGAGGTGTTCAGCTGTTCAACAGTACAGTCTAGGTGTGTGGCGACCCATGTGCCTAACCCACCCGATGGTCTGCCTCTGCCCCCCATGGTTGCCAGCACATTAAAAGTTGCAAAGCCCCTCATGACTGTGTCTTCTCTAGCCCAGGTCTCCTGGAACATTCATATATTTTTTGTATAAACTGTAGCCAATCAGGATTTTGGAGTTTGTTTTTAATACCAGCAGTGTTTCATGTCAGCACCCTCAACTGGAGACCCTGGATCGAGGTGGCATCACACACGCTTGTGCCAGAGGAGTTCGTAGTTTGTGACATGTTTGACTCGGGCTCCTGGTCTGGTACTCCCATTTCCACCAAGAATCTATTCCCGTCCTTAGCTACCGTTGTCAGTCCTGGAGTAGGGGAGGGTTGTTTGTTTAATACCTCTAGGATAATGCCTACCGAGCCTTGGGATCCCAGATGGGATTTATGACGAGGTTTGCCTAAGGCGACTAGAGTCTCTCCAGCGATGTTTAGGGAGTGTAGTCTTGTCATTTTTTAATTGGGCTCTCTATTGCCTCCCCCCCCCCCCCGTAGTCCCTGGGTGATAGAGGAATCAGATGAGATCGAAAGTCAATCTACCTCTTCAAGGGCCCCAAACCTATTTGCTACTGGAATGTTATACTGTGTTCTAGATGGTTGGCCAAAGGTAAAATGAGGTTGTAACCAGTGTGTTGGGGCTCTAGTGTAAGGGGTCCATAGTGATGAGGAGTTACATGAGTAAAAGAAGGCCAAGGTGTGTAGTTGGATCCCTGTAGGCGGTGCACGAGGGCTGGGGGACTGGTCAGCCAACATTTGGACTGTCCGAGGATTACTAAAGTTAATAACTATACCGTCTCCTTTTATTGACTTGGGGTTCTTGCCAACCCAACCCACTCTCTGTACTAATAAGATCTCACCCGCCCTCTCGAAGGGAAACTGCCCATGCCTGGTGAGCCAGTAGAAGCACGCATTTCTCAATTCCAGCTGTGTTTCCGCCTGTCCAGTTTTTATTTCAGGTACACCGGTTAAAACTGTGACATAATGGAGAGAGGCTGGAGGTAAGAGGTAGGGGGCTGGGCCTGTGTGCACATGGGTTGGGCACTTCCCTGTTCGTCATCTGATCAGGATAAAGGCTCGCTCTCTGCATGCTAGTGCCCCTGTTGATAAGAGCCCCCCTCCTAGTTTGAACCACCTGGTGTATACCAGGTGCCTCGCCAGGGGAGTTCACATTTCCCACTTGGGCAGCTCTAGGAGACCCTATCTTGGCAGTGCTCGCAGTGGCAGGGCATGGTGGAATGGTGGAGGTACCACCTCTCACTAGAGGAGGTTGCCATTCATTGTCCGTCTGAGTGCTGGAATCTTTCTTCTCCACTAGGGTCGGCAAAATATTGACCAGGGGGTTATCAGGTACACACAGGGCGGGCCTCTGACCGCTAGTTTTGCTCCCAAAGTGGAACGCCAGCTCTTCCTTAACAATAGCCCTCACCTGTACCTCTAATTCTGCTATCAAGTTCCTCACCCATGAAGGACAGTCAGGGTTTTTGTAGGGGTTTAAGGGGAGGGGTGGGGGGTTCTACCACTTCTCCCAGTCTTTCTGGTTCCCCCTCACTGGGGCAGGTTTCTGGACAGGGCTTTTTGTTTGTTCCTGCCCCATTGCCTATTTTTGTCCTCGTGGCTTTAGGCAGTGTGGTGTTTGTTCTACCTTTGCGGGTGTTCAGTTTTACTGGGGAGGGATGTCTGCGTGATGACAAAATCTCGCTTGGTCCAGGTAGGGAATTTGATGGACTAAAGATAGAGCCCGGACTAGATTGTACAGCGATAAGTGACCCTAGGGGTTGAGGTAAGAGGTCTCGGGTTAAGGATAGTCGCCTCGCAGTGAGCTCAATTTCAGTCGAGACTACCCCGATAGCTCTCTGTAGCATCCTATCAATTAAAGTTTGGGGGAGTGGGGCCGGTAATAGCACTGAAGGGTTTTTTTTGGGTACACAACCACGCTTCCCCATATCCAAAGCAAAAAGAGAAACTGTTGTGCAAATGGTGCAAAAAGAAACTGGATAACCACAGACTAGAGGGTTGGGTTGGTCGATTAATTACCGAACTGCTGAATTTCAGAGTTGGTCAGGAACCTAACGAAACCTTGGTCCCTAAGGACAAAAGTGCAACCTGGTAATATATTGAGCAGCAAAAGGGCATGTAAACACGGAACATAAAGTGCGAAGTGCTGAGGGCTAGCAGGGTCTGGCCCCAAAGTAGCAAGGTACGACGTGCCTAATGTGTTTGGCAGCTGTAATGGTCATATAAGCAGATTGAAGTACGTTGTATAATGTCCCGGTGTTAAATATAAAACAAGTCCAATAGGGTCCAGTCATCCCACGCCGGAATAAAAGATGGTTGTTGGTAATATACCCTGTCAACTTGACCGTAAAGCAAACCAGTTTCAAGTATCTACATGAGGGGAAATGTCAGCTGCAAGTGCAAGAACTGCTAAAAAAAAAAAATGAGAAGGTCTCACAGTACCTTTCTGCGGTCTCTTGAGGAGCACGTGGACCTGGGCCCTTGGAAGTAAGAGGGGTGGCCCTGCCTCTTCCTGGCAATGACGGGCAAGGACTCACCGCCCTTGGCCCGGGCTCGTCCCACGCCGCAGGGTGCGAGCGGCGCTTAAAAGGCTTCAGGCCGCCCCTCCCTTGCAGCTGCTGGAGATGATGTCCCCGCGTTGCACTCTGGGACTCGGAGTCCCACCAAAGTGTTAATTGGCCTTGTGGTTGGTGGATGACCCTACAAGCGCGCCTCAGGTTCTGCGGGTGTCAGGTGGAGCACAGGAGCACCCACAGCCCCCTCTGGTTGATCACAGCTCACCTGTGGCAATTAATGCGTCCCGCTGGGTGTCCCTTTGGTGCCGGAGAGGACACAAGGTCCAAACACAGTGTGGTCATTTCTGGGGATTGAACCCGAGTCGGGGCTAGGGAGGCCAGAGTGACGGAGGATAAAAATTACACATGTGGTTGTTGATTGATGACATCATGGCCTCAAAGAAAGTGACCGTGAGGGTGGTACAAGTGGTACTTGGATATTTGAATTTCACATGCAGGGTAGGGAGGACAGGAAGGACATTTTGCAGGAAACTGAGCAGGTCAGTGGCAGGCCTCAGGCTGCCACATCACCACATGCGATTGTCATCAGGGACAAAAGAAGATTTGAGAATGTGGTGCAGGTTTTGGAGGACTTCAATGGGATCCCCATGGCAGCACCAGGTGGGACGTGGGCCAGGGAGGAGAAAGTCATTCAGTCAATTTGGCCTTGAGCGGGGGAGGGTTTGACGAAGGTTACCATAGGGGCAAAGCTGGCAGGAATACCGTTCATGGGTGTAGTATCATGTTGACATTCTTTAAAAAATGAAATGCTACTGTTTCTCCCCCAATACTACAATTGGCAAGTTTCTGCAGGGTTCTGCGCCAACAGCAGGTGAGCTAGGGAAGTGGAGGCTAGAGGGCTGGGTCAGGTAAAGTGGGTAGGGTACAGCAGGCAGGTTACCAGCGTCTAAGGTTAGGTTGCACAGAATGATAGAGGTGCTGCCATCTACATGCTCCAGCCAGTAGGAGGCGGCCTTATGTTCGGCATTAATATCTTGGTTGTTTTCAGAGCATTCAGAGTATCTGAGTTGTTGGTGGGGAAAGGGGTGTCAGGACTGCAGTAGGGGGGAGTACAGGGATGCAAACAGGGTAGCGACGCAGTCATCGTTTTCCTCACGCATTCAAAGGCGGATCAAAGGGGGGTGGGGAAGTCAGTGGTTCTGTGGGCCAATGAGGAGCCTATGATATGCCCGGTGCAGTGGGGGTGCATGTTACAGGGAGGAGCCAATAGAAAATATGGTGGACGTCTTCTAGAGAGCCTCGGGGAGGGTAGTGACTTTGGCCCAGCTGCTAGGGGTCATGAGGCGTGCGTTATAACTTCTGGGAGAGGTGCCGGAGACCTTTTAGGAGTAGGTGACTTCTGACATAGCTACTTGGGTGGGTACTCAGAGCGGCTAAAGCGGTTTGGTCGTTGGTCATCATACTGCCACAAATATGTGTTTCTTTCTCTCACGCATGTGTCTTCGCAGGTGCAGTAGCGGGGCCACAGTCAAAGGCGCTATCAAGTTGGATAGGTGGGCACTCCTTCGTAAAGTGGGCGGAAAGACACCAGTAGACCCTGTCCGCAGGCAGGTCGCTCGCCGCACATCTCCACCAGTGCTTCTGTCTGCCTCTGCTGCCTGTCACCGCTGCTGCCCCAGGTTTGAGGCTCCTCCGCCTCTGTAGTTCAGTACTGTCTTAAATTGTTCACTGCTTTTCGCTTATTTTGTTTTCTGCCTGTGTAATTTGTTTCCCTCTTTTTCCCTCTTTTTGCCTTCTGTATCCCTGCTTCACTGTTCCCCCTGCTGCCTCCCCTGTGGCCCAGCCTCCCTGCTTGCCCATTCGCCGCCCAGCTCCCGCCTCCCAGCTGCTCCTCCCTCACACCTCCCCTCATATGGCGGCTGCTGCACAGCCACACAGCGGATGCGCACAGCAGGCACGCCAAAGGCGCACAGTGGGCGTGCCTAAGGCAAGCCCGTCGGCACCCGTCCGTGCCTGGATCGCGCCCTGCGCCAGAATCCCTGACCCCCACAAATGCCATGATGCCCATCACCGCTATGATGCCAGCACCCTCCTCGCACTCAACACCGGACGATCACACACCTGCTATTGGTCCGCCCGAAGCACACCCTAGGACCCTTCTCCTGCCGGAACTGCAGTTTTACCAGCATCCGAGCCGCCAATCAACCTATTGAGAAAGGACGCAACCACCTCAGATGCATTTTACTCAACACCCGCTCCGCCCGCAAACACGCAGTCGAACTCTGGGACCTACTCGACTACACCACCCCAGACGTCGCCTTCCTGACGGAGACCTGGATGAACCCTTCCTCGGCACCCGACATCTCCATAGCCATCCCGACCACGACAAGGTCACCCGTAGGGACGGCACCAACGGAACAGGAGGAGGAATCGCCATCGTCCACAGGAACACTCTCAGAGTTTCGACCAGCACTGACGACACCCTCAGCACCACCGAACACCTGCACTTCCAGATCCACACGGACCCCAACACCACCCTCAGAGGAACCCTTGTCTACAGACCCCCCAGACCCTGGCTACAATTCAGCGGCTCCATCGCCGACTTAATCAGTACTCACGCTCTCGCCTCCACAGACTACATCCTCCTCAGGGACCTGAACTTCTACCTCGAGAATAACAACGACACCAACTCCACCACCTTGATGGACAACCTTGGACTCAAACAGCTCATCACAACACCCACCCACTTTGACGCCCACATGCTTGACCCCATCTTCTCCGCAAGCCCCCACGTCTCCTTCAGCCACACCACTGAACTCCATTGGACCGACCATTGCTGCGTCCACTTCACCTTCGGGAAACCCACCATGCACCACCGCACTTAACAGATCCCCCGTCACTGCTGGAGCAAAGTCACCGAAGACCAGCTAAACGCCACCCGAAGCCCAACGCTGACCCCACTGACCCCGACACTGCCGCCCACAACCTCAGACAGTGGCTCGACGACTGCGCCAACACTCTCGCCCTGATCTAGAAACCCTCCAACAGACACACCAACAAGAGAGCCAGCTGTTTCACCACGGACTCCAGGCCTCCAAGCAAACCTGCCGAAAACTAGAGAAGAAATGGCACTGCGAACAGACACCGGACAGCTACGCAGCCCACAAGAACGCCATCTCCAGACACCATCACCTCATCAGATCCACCAAAAGGGCCTCCTTCAAAGACTGCCTAGACAACAACACACGCAACAGCAAAAAACTACTGGACAATGGTGAAACCGCGGCCCTCATCCTTCTGGACCTGTCAGTCGCCTTCGACACTGTCTGCCACCGCACCCTACGCACACACCTCCACAACGCAGGGATCCGAAACAAGGCACTGGAATGGACCACCTCCTTCCTCTCCGGTAGAACCCAGAGCATCCGCCTCCCCCCTTCCGATCCGAAGCCACCGAGATCATCTACGGCATACCCCAGGGCTCATCCCTCAGCCCGACATTGTTCAACATCTACATGGCACCGTTCGCCCACGTCGCACGACTGCACGACCTCAACATCATCTCCAACGACGATGACACCCAGCTGATCCTCTCCCTCACCAAGGACCCCCTCACCACCAAAACCAATCTCCACGAAGGAATGAAAGCCGTCACCGAGTGGATGAAGAACAGCTCTCTGAAGCTGAACTCGGACAAGACAGAAGTCTTCATCTTGGCTCCACCTCCTGGACTGGGACGACTCCTGGTGGCGAACGGCACTGGGAGCAGCACCAACATCCACCGACCACGCACGCAACCTGGGGTTCATCCTCGACTCAACACTCTCCATGACCAAGCAGGTCAACGCCGTCTCGTCCTCCTGCTTCAACACCCTCCGCATGCTCCACAGGTTCTTCAGGGGGATCCCCACCAAAACAATAACTGTCACCCAGACGCTCTTCAGCAGCAGGTTGGACTACGGTAACGCCCTCTATGCAGGAGTCTCGGCCAAACTCCTGAAACCACTACAACACATACAGGACACCTCTGCTCGCTTGATCCTCGACATCCCTCGCCGCAGCCACATCACACCCCACCTGAGAGACCTGCACTGGCTTCCAGTCAACAAGAGGATCACCTTCAAGCTCCCCACCCACACACACAAAGCCCTCCACAACACCGGACCGGCATACCTCAACAGACGACTCACCTTCTACACCCCGAACCGCCAGCTCCGCTCCGCTGACCTGGCCCTCACCCCCGTCCCCCGCTCCCGAAGAACGACCACGGGCGGCAGATCCTTCTACCACCTCGCCACCAAGACCTGGAACACCCTCCCCATCCTCCTACGGCAGACCCAAGACCTACTAACCTTCAGCAGGCTACTCAAGACCTGGCTATTCGAGCAGTAGCAGCTCCCCTCCCCTTCCCCCCAGCGCCTCGAGGCCCTCACAGGTGAGTAGTGTGCTTTACAAGTACGCTGATTGATTGAATGGAAAAGGTGTCAATCTAAGCCTGGACCCGTCATTGTTTAAAGTCAGGTGCCGCGGCAAAGGGGGGCATGCTTTGGCACAAACCTTATTTCCTCTTTTGCGTAAGTTATTTCAGCAACATGTATGTATGTATTTTGTTGCTTGTTAAGCGCAGCTGTCACCCAAAGGGCATCCTGGCGCTGAGACCGATCCAAACCATCTGTTAAATAAACTACATTACCCTTGGGAACAAGTGGGTCTTTAAGTCCCTTTTGAAAGTGAGCAAATCAAGGCTACTCCTCAATGTCAGAGGAAGAGTGTTCCACAACTTAGCGGCCGTAAAGCTGAAGGCACGTCCGCCCATCCTCACTCTATGTATCCTGGGGACCCTAACCAGGAACGCCGAGGAGGATCTCAAAGGTCTGGTGGCCTGATACCAGGAAAAGAGACTCTGAAGGGGTATTGGTCCCAGTCCATGCAGGGCCCTAAAGACAAGGCACAAAGCCTTGAATGCAATTCTCTGCTGGACTGGAAGCCAGTGAAGGTCGGCCAGGGCTGCCGATGAAGAGGAAGAACGCGGACGCGACAAGGCTAATTTAGCAGCCATATTCTGAATCCTTTGAAGTTTAAGGACCAGAATCTTCGGTGCTCCCAGAAGCAGTGCGTTACAGTAGTCTAGCCTACTGAGAATGGAACTACGCACTACCTCTGCTCTGGAACCCCGAGGAAGAAGTGGCAAGATTTTCCGAAGTGCACGAAGCAGGCCCATGCATGTCGCTGCCGTCCTGTTTACGGAAGCGTCCAGCTGCAAATTGGGTTCAAACAGGACTCCCAAATTGCGAGCTGATTCTGCAGCCTCCACCGAGCCCGGGGTAAAAGATGGCCAAAAATCAACCGGTAATGTGCGGGAGATTCGATCCGAGGAGCAGTAAAGTACCTCCGTTTTCGACCCATTGAACTGCAATGAGTTCATGTGTGTCCAGATGTGCTGATAATTCGCTTGGGAGAAAATGATCTGGTAGTTTGTAACGGTTTTGTCTCTGCTAAAACAAGTGAAACGGGATTGGAAGGAGATTAAGCAACAGTGGTCACAGTGTTTCATGGTGTAGAGTGAATGTATTCCCAGAAGGCATTGGAGAGGGGCTCGGGAGGCAGGAACTGACATATAGGAAGTCCTAGACATGGCACTAAACATACAGAGATACCCTAGAAGCGGCTTGGAGGGGGGGGGGCTCAGAAAAGTCTGAGGGACTTTCCTGAGTGGCTTTGGTTAGCTATTTCTGGCTAGTTTTACTGTTGCATTTTATGGCTGGGGACCAGCAGGTAATGAGGTTAGGATAGGATATACTTAGTAGATAAATATTTAGACAGTTACAGAAGGGGTTACAGGGTTTAAAGGGCTAACAGTTATTGATCGAGTAGATAGATCTTTAGACGGGTTGAGAAGAGGTTACAAAGTTTAAAGGGGCGAAGGTTATTGATGAAGTTGGGGGATGTTAAATAAATTGCAATTGTGTTTGGGGAAACCTTAGGGGTGGGGAGGAGGATACGTAGATGAAGCATGCATAGCTAGGGATTGTTTTGTGAGGCAAAGGCCAAGGTAATGTTTTTGTAAGGTGCCCCTGTCTTCAAGAAAGTGGCCTTTTGTACACTTATGGAGAGTCAATTGTGGGCCGTTTCTGCGTTCTGCGGCCCAATGGGCCTTTCGATGGTTTTCGCCCGATAACCTCGGAATTCCTATCGCCATCACGCTAATGTTAGCGGCAGTTTTCGCCGCCTATCCCTGAAGCTATCGCCATGTATCGGCATCTTGTACATACGTCGCTCACATGGCGATAGTTTTCAGCGGTACACGGCGGTAAGAAAACTGCCACTAACTAGCGTTAGCGGTAGTTATCTCCAGTCCTTGTACATATGGCCCGTGGTTTGCTCTGAAAGGACCACCGAGAAGCCGCATTTGAGCGACTGTGGTGCAAACATCCATGCAGCATGCTCTAAGGAATCCACCCAGGTACAAGGAAGACCACCCCACAGACGTGCTGTTCGACAAACAGTCAGTGTCTTTGCTCTGAGAAGTCCTCCCAGATACAACACAGACCTGGATGAATCCGCGCCTGAGTGGTGCTGATGGCGGCCAGATGCGGCCAGATGCGGCAGCATCCCCCTCCCCCCACAGGCGTGGACCACTTAATGCAGCATCAGATGAGATCAAGCGGGGTCTCGAACTATCGATCAATGCTGCGAGAGCCCCGTGGACCGCACGCCCCCGCACGCACCAGGTCAACGCGTGGCGTGTAATGTCCATCAGATGTCACGTCCTGCGCGGGGAGGGTCGCTCTGGGGGGCGGACGGGGATGGATGGTCTCAGGTGATCAGGTTTCCTCGCACTGAACATGTTCAATATTTGGCAGCGCTTTCCAGCGGCTTCAATGCGCATCATGTCTGAGCCCGGGCGGCTCCTGCCGGGGTGTCTGTCTGTGACCCCCTCGGTGCAAATGGGACAGAAGGAAAACGTCTCTCGGTGGAGGCTGTTCCTATAAAATGGCAGTGTCAGCACTTCCTGGCAGCGCTGCCCTGCACTTATCAGAGCCGGGCCCGCACCTCTCAGCAAGTCTGCCAACTCTGCCGTACTTTTAATAGGACAGTGTCAGCACTTCCTGGCAGCGCTGCCCTGCACTTATCAGAGCCGGGCCCGCACCTCTCAGCAAGTCTGCCAACTCTGCCGTACTTTTAATAGGACAGTGTCAGCACTTCTCAGCGAGTCTGCCATGCTTTTAATAGGACAGTGTCAGCACCTCTCAGCGAGTCTGCCGTACTTTTAATAGGACAGTGTCAGCACTTCTCAGCGAGTCTGCCATGCTTTTAATAGGACAGTGTCAGCACCTCTCAGCGAGTCTGCCGTACTTTTAATAGGACAGTGTCAGCACTTCTCAGCGAGTCTGCCGTGCTTTTAATAGGACAGTGTCATAAATCCTTGGGGAGGGTACTATACCTATAATGGGACAGGATCAGCACTTCTCAGCGAGTCTGCCATGCTTTTAATAGGACAGTGTCAGCACCTCTCAGCGAGTCTGCCGTACTTTTAATAGGACAGTGTCAGCAATCCTTAGGAAGGGTACTATACCTATAATGGGACAGGATCAGCACTTCTCAGCGAGTCTGCCATGCTTTTAATAGGACAGTGTCAGCACTCCTAAGGAAGGGCACTATACCTATAATGGGACAGGATCAGCACTCCTCAGCGAGTCTGCCATGCTTTTAATAGGACAGTGTCAGCACTCCTAAGGAAGGGCACTATACCTATAATGGGACAGGATCAGCACTTCTCAGCGAGTCTGCCATGCTTTTAATAGGACAGTGTCAGCACCTCTCAGCGAGTCTGCCATGCTTTTAATAGGACAGTGTCAGCACTCCTAAGGAAGGGCACTATACCTATAATGGGACAGGATCAGCACTTCTCAGCGAGTCTGCCGTACTTTTAATAGGACAGTGTCAGCAATCCTTAGGAAGGGCACTATACCTATAATGGGACAGGATCAGCACTTCTCAGCGAGTCTGCCATGCTTTTAATAGGACAGTGTCAGCACTCCTAAGGAAGGGCACTATACCTATAATGGGACAGGATCAGCACTTCTCAGCGAGTCTGCCATGCTTTTAATAGGACAGTGTCAGCACCTCTCAGCGAGTCTGCCATACTTTTAATAGGACAGTGTCAGCAATCCTTAGGAAGGGTACTATACCTATAATGGGACAGGATCAGCACTTCTCAGCGAGTCTGCCATGCTTTTAATAGGACAGTGACAGCACTCCTTAGGAAGGGCACTATACCTATAATGGGACAGGATCAGCACTTCTCAGCGAGTCTGCCATGCTTTTAATAGGACAGTGTCAGCACCTCTCAGCGAGTCTGCCGTACTTTTAAAAAGACAGTGTCAGCAATCCTTAGGAAGGGTACTATACCTATAATGGGACAGGATCAGCACTTCTCAGCGAGTCTGCCATGCTTTTATTAGGACAGTGTCAGCACTCCTTAGGGAGGGTACTATACCTATAATGGGACAGGATCAACACTTACCAGAATGGATGGTAAACTTTTATTAGGACAGTATCAACACTTTTCAGCATGAATAGTATACATATAATAGGACAGTATTAGCACTTCTTAGCAACGGTACTGTTCCTGTAATGGGACAGGATCACCACGTCTCAGCATGCATGAATCCTTTTAATAGGACAGTATCACCACTTTTCAGCAAGTCTGACATGCTTTTAATAGGACAGTATCAGCAATTCTCAACAAGGGTACTGTACCTAATATGGGACAGGATCAACACGTCTTAGCATGGGTGCTGTATGTTTATCCGGACAGTGCCGGCACTTCTCAGCATGGATGCTGTATGTTATGTTTATCCGGACAGTGCCGGCACTTCTCAGCATGGATGCTGTATGTTATGTTTATCCGGACAGTGCTGGCACTTGTCAGCATGGATGCTGTATGTTTATCCGCCCGGACAATGCTGGCACTTCTCAGCATGGGTGCTGTATGTTTATCCGGACAGTGCTGGCTCTTCTCAGCATGGATGCTGTATGTTTATCCGGACAGTGCCGGCTCTTCTCAGCATGGATGCTGTATGTTTATCCGGACAGTGCCGGCTCTTCTCAGCATGGATGCTGTATGTTTATCCGCCCGGACAGTGCCGGCTCTTCTCAGCATGGATGCTGTATGTTTATCCGGACAGTGCCGGCACTTCTCAGCATGGATGCTGTATGTTTATCCGGACAGTGCCGGCACTTCTCAGCATGGATGCTGTATGTTTATCCGGACAGTGCCGGCACTTCTCAGCATGGATGCTGTAGGTTTATCCGGACAGTGCCGGCACTTCTCAGCATGGATGCTGTATGTTTATCCGGACAGTGCCGGCACTTCTCAGCATGGATGCTGTATGTTTATCCGGACAGTGCTGGCACTTCTCAGCATGGGTGCTGTATGTTTATCCGGACAGTGCTGGCACTTCTCAGCATGGATGCTGTATGTTTATCCGGACAGTGCCGGCACTTCTCAGCATGGATGCTGTATGTTTATCCGGACAGTGCCGGCACTTCTCAGCATGGATGCTGTATGTTTATCCGGACAGTGCTGGCACTTCTCAGCATGGATGCTGTATGTTTATCCGGACAGTGCCGGCTCTTCTCAGCATGGATGCTGTATGTTTATCCGCCCGGACAGTGCCGGCTCTTCTCAGCATGGATGCTGTATGTTTATCCGGACAGTGCCGGCTCTTCTCAGCATGGATGCTGTATGTTTATCCGGACAGTGCTGGCACTTCTCAGCATGGGTGCTGTATGTTTATCCGGACAGTGCTGGCACTTCTCAGCATGGGTGCTGTATGTTTATCCGGACAGTGCTGGCACTTGTCAGCATGGGTGCTGTATGTTTATCCGGACAGTGCCGGCTCTTCTCAGCATGGATGCTGTATGTTTATCCGGACAGTGCTGGCACTTGTCAGCATGGATGCTGTATGTTTATCCGGACAGTGCTGGCACTTCTCAGCATGGATGCTGTATGTTTATCCGGACAGTGCCGGCTCTTCTCAGCATGGATGCTGTATGTTTATCCGGACAGTGCCGGCACTTCTCAGCATGGATGCTGTATGTTTATCCGGACAGTGCCGGCTCTTCTCAGCATGGATGCTGTATGTTTATCCGGACAGTGCCGGCACTTCTCAGCATGGATGCTGTATGTTTATCCGGACAGTGCCGGCTCTTCTCAGCATGGATGCTGTATGTTTATCCGGACAGTGCCGGCACTTCTCAGCATGGATGCTGTATGTTTATCCGGACAGTGCCGGCACTTCTCAGCATGGATGCTGTATGTTTATCCGGACAGTGCCGGCACTTCTCAGCATGGATGCTGTACGTTTATCCGGACAGTGCCGGCACTTCTCAGCATGGATGCTGTATGTTTATCCGGACAGTGCCGGCACTTCTCAGCATGGATGCTGTATGTTTATCCGGACAGTGCTGGCACTTCTCAGCATGGATGCTGTATGTTTATCCGGACAGTGCCGGCTCTTCTCAGCATGGATGCTGTATGTTTATCCGCCCGGACAGTGCCGGCTCTTCTCAGCATGGATGCTGTATGTTTATCCGGACAGTGCTGGCACTTCTCAGCATGGGTGCTGTATGTTTATCCGGACAGTGCTGGCACTTGTCAGCATGGATGCTGTATGTTTATCCGGACAGTGCCGGCTCTTCTCAGCATGGATGCTGTATGTTTATCCGGACAGTGCTGGCACTTCTCAGCATGGATGCTGTATGTTATGTTTATCCGGACAGTGCCGGCTCTTCTCAGCATGGATGCTGTATGTTTATCCGGACAGTGCCAGCTCTTCTCTGCATGGATGCTGTATGTTTATCCGGACAGTGCCGGCTCTTCTCAGCATGGATGCTGTATGTTTATCCGGACAGTGCCGGCTCTTCTCAGCATGGATGCTGTATGTTTATCCGGACAGTGCCGGCACTTCTCAGCATGGATGCTGTATGTTTATCCGGACAGTGCTGGCAATTCTCAGCATGGGTGCTGTATGTTTATCCGGACAGTGCTGGCAATTCTCAGCATGGATGCTGTATGTTTATCCGGACAGTGCCGGCTCTTCTCAGCATGGATGCTGTATGTTTATTCGGACAGTGCCGGCTCTTCTCAGCATGGATGCTGTATGTTTATCCGGACAGTGCCGGCACTTCTCAGCATGGATGCTGTATGTTTATCCGGACAGTGCCGGCACTTCTCAGCATGGATGCTGTATGTTTATCCGGACAGTGCTGGCACTTCTCAGCATGGATGCTGTATGTTTATCCGGACAGTGCCGGCTCTTCTCAGCATGGATGCTGTATGTTTATTCGGACAGTGCCGGCTCTTCTCAGCATGGATGCTGTATGTTTATTCGGACAGTGCCGGCTCTTCTCAGCATGGATGCTGTATGTTTATCCGGACAGTGCCGGCTCTTCTCAGCATGGATGCTGTATGTTTATCCGCCCGGACAGTGCCGGCTCTTCTCAGCATGGGTGCTGTATGTTTATCCGGACAGTGCTGGCACTTCTCAGCATGGATGCTGTATGTTTATCCGGACAGTGCTGGCAATTCTCAGCATGGATGCTGTATGTTTATCCGGACAGTGCCGGCTCTTCTCAGCATGGATGCTGTATGTTTATTCGGACAGTGCCGGCTCTTCTCAGCATGGATGCTGTATGTTTATTCGGACAGTGCCGGCTCTTCTCAGCATGGATTCTGTATGTTTATCCGGACAGTGCTGGCTCTTCTCAGCATGGGTGCTGTATGTTTATCCGGACAGTGCTGGCACTTCTCAGCATGGATGCTGTATGTTTATCCGGACAGTGCTGGCACTTCTCAGCATGGATGCTGTATGTTTATCCGGACAGTGCCGGCTCTTCTCAGCATGGATGCTGTATGTTTATCCGGACAGTGCTGGCTCTTCTCAGCATGGATGCTGTATGTTTATCCTTATCCGGACAGTGCTGGCACTTCTCAGCATGGGTGCTGTATGTTTATCCGGACAGTGCCGGCACTTCTCAGCATGGGTGCTGTATGTTTATCCGGACAGTGCTGGCACTTCTCAGCATGGATGCTGTATGTTTATCCGGACAGTGCCAGCTCTTCTCTGCATGGGTGCTGTATGTTTATCCGGACAGTGCTGGCAATTCTCAGCATGGGTGCTGTATGTTTATCCGGACAGTGCTGGCTCTTCTCAGCATGGGTGCTGTATGTTTATCCGGACAGTGCTGGCACTTCTCAGCATGGATGCTGTATGTTTATCCGGACAGTGCTGGCACTTCTCAGCATGGGTGCTGTATGTTTATCCGGACAGTGCTGGCACTTCTCAGCATGGGTGCTGTATGTTTATCCGGACAGTGCTGGCACTTCTCAGCATGGATGCTGTATGTTTATCCGGACAGTGCTGGCACTTCTCAGCATGGGTGCTGTATGTTTATCCGGACAGTGCTGGCACTTCTCAGCATGGGTGCTGTATGTTTATCCGGACAGTGCTGGCACTTCTCAGCATGGGTGCTGTATGTTTATCCGGACAGTGCCGGCACTTCTCAGCATGGATGCTGTATGTTTATCCGGACAGTGCCGGCTCTTCTCAGCATGGGTGCTGTATGTTTATCCGGACAGTGCTGGCACTTCTCAGCATGGGTGCTGTATGTTTATCCGGACAGTGCCGGCTCTTCTCAGCATGGATGCTGTATGTTTATCCGGACAGTGCAGGCTCTTCTCAGCATGGATGCTGTATGTTTATCCGGACAGTGCTGGCACTTCTCAGCATGGATGCTGTATGTTTATCCGGACAGTGCCGGCTCTTCTCAGCATGAATGTTGTATGTTTATCCGGACAGTGCTGGCACTTCTCAGCATGGGTGCTGTATGTTTATCCGGACAGTGCCGGCTCTTCTCAGCATGGATGCTGTATGTTTATCCGGACAGTGCCGGCTCTTCTCAGCATGGGTGCTGTATGTTTATCCGGACAGTGCTGGCACTTCTCAGCATGGATGCTGTATGTTATGTTTATCCGGACAGTGCCGGCACTTCTCAGCATGGATGCTGTATGTTTATCCGGACAGTGCTGGCACTTCTCAGCATGGGTGCTGTATGTTTATCCGGACAGTGCCGGCTCTTCTCAGCATGGATGCTGTATGTTTATCCGGACAGTGCTGGCACTTCTCAGCATGGATGCTGTATGTTTATCCGGACAGTGCTGGCACTTCTCAGCATGGATGCTGTATGTTTATCCGGACAGTGCTGGCACTTCTCAGCATGGGTGCTGTATGTTTATCCGGACAGTGCTGGCACTTCTCAGCATGGATGCTGTATGTTTATCCGGACAGTGCTGGCTCTTCTCAGCATGGATGCTGTATGTTTATCCTTATCCGGACAGTGCTGGCTCTTCTCAGCATGGATGCTGTATGTTTATCCTTATCCGGACAGTGCTGGCACTTCTCAGCATGGATGCTGTATGTTTATCCGGACAGTGCTGGCACTTCTCAGCATGGATGCTGTATGTTTATCCGGACAGTGCCGGCACTTCTCAGCATGGATGCTGTATGTTTATCCGGACAGTGACGGCTCTTCTCAGCATGGATGCTGTATGTTTATCCGGACAGTGCCGGCACTTCTCAGCATGGATGCTGTATGTTTATCCGGACAGTGCCGGCACTTCTCAGCATGGATGCTGTATGTTTATCCGGACAGTGCCGGCACTTCTCAGCATGGATGCTGTATGTTTATCCGGACAGTGCCGGCACTTCTCAGCATGGATGCTGTATGTTTATCCGGACAGTGCTGGCACTTCTCAGCATGGGTGCTGTATGTTTATCCGGACAGTGCCGGCACTTCTCAGCATGGATGCTGTATGTTATGTTTATCCGGACAGTGCCGGCTCTTCTCAGCATGGATGCTGTATGTTTATCCGGACAGTGCTGGCACTTCTCAGCATGGATGCTGTATGTTATGTTTATCCGGACAGTGCCGGCTCTTCTCAGCAAGGATGCTGTATGTTTATCCGGACAGTGCTGGCACTTCTCAGCATGGGTGCTGTATGTTTATCCGGACAGTGCTGGCTCTTCTCAGCATGGGTGCTGTATGTTTATCCGGACAGTGCCGGCACTTCTCAGCATGGATGCTGTATGTTTATCCGGACAGTGCTGGCACTTCTCAGCATGGATGCTGTATGTTTATTCGGACAGTGCCGGCTCTTCTCAGCATGGATGCTGTATGTTTATCCGGACAGTGCCGGCTCTTCTCAGCATGGATGCTGTATGTTTATTCGGACAGTGCCGGCTCTTCTCAGCATGGATGCTGTATGTTTATCCGGACAGTTCCGGTACTTCTCAGCATGGATGCTGTATGTTTATCCGGACAGTGCCGGCACTTCTCAGCATGGGTGCTGTATGTTTATCCGGACAGTGCCGGCACTTCTCAGCATGGGTGCTGTATGTTTATCCGGACAGTGCTGGCACTTCTCAGCATGGATGCTGTATGTTTATCCGGACAGTGCCGGCACTTCTCAGCATGGATGCTGTATGTTTATCCGGACAGTGCCAGCTCTTCTCTGCATGGGTGCTGTATGTTTATCCGGACAGTGCTGGCAATTCTCAGCATGGGTGCTGTATGTTTATCCGGACAGTGCTGGCTCTTCTCAGCATGGGTGCTGTATGTTTATCCGGACAGTGCTGGCACTTCTCAGCATGGGTGCTGTATGTTTATCCGGACAGTGCTGGCACTTCTCAGCATGGATGCTGTATGTTTATCCGGACAGTGCTGGCACTTCTCAGCTTGGGTGCTGTATGTTTATCCGGACAGTGCTGGCACTTCTCAGCATGGATGCTGTATGTTATGTTTATCCGGACAGTGCCGGCACTTCTCAGCATGGATGCTGTATGTTATGTTTATCCGGACAGTGCTGGCAATTCTCAGCATGGGTGCTGTATGTTTATCCGGACAGTGCTGGCACTTCTCAGCATGGATGCTGTATGTTTATCCGGACAGTGCTGGCACTTCTCAGCATGGGTGCTGTATGTTATGTTTATCCGGACAGTGCTGGCAATTCTCAGCATGGGTGCTGTATGTTTATCCGGACAGTGCTGGCACTTCTCAGCATGGATGCTGTATGTTTATCCGGACAGTGCTGGCACTTCTCAGCATGGGTGCTGTATGTTTATCCGGACAGTGCTGGCACTTCTCAGCATGGGTGCTGTATGTTTATCCGGACAGTGCTGGCACTTCTCAGCATGGATGCTGTATGTTTATCCGGACAGTGCTGGCACTTCTCAGCATGGGTGCTGTATGTTTATCCGGACAGTGCTGGCACTTCTCAGCATGGGTGCTGTATGTTTATCCGGACAGTGCTGGCACTTCTCAGCATGGGTGCTGTATGTTTATCCGGACAGTGCCGGCACTTCTCAGCATGGATGCTGTATGTTTATCCGGACAGTGCCGGCTCTTCTCAGCATGGGTGCTGTATGTTTATCCGGACAGTGCTGGCACTTCTCAGCATGGGTGCTGTATGTTTATCCGGACAGTGCCGGCTCTTCTCAGCATGGATGCTGTATGTTTATACGGACAGTGCCGGCTCTTCTCAGCATGGATGCTGTATGTTTATCCGGACAGTGCTGGCACTTCTCAGCATGGATGCTGTATGTTTATCCGGACAGTGCCGGCTCTTCTCAGCATGAATGTTGTATGTTTATCCGGACAGTGCTGGCACTTCTCAGCATGGGTGCTGTATGTTTATCCGGACAGTGCCGGCTCTTCTCAGCATGGATGCTGTATGTTTATCCGGACAGTGCTGGCACTTCTCAGCATGGATGCTGTATGTTTATCCGGACAGTGCTGGCTCTTCTCAGCATGGATGCTGTATGTTTATCCGGACAGTGCCGGCTCTTCTCAGCATGGATGCTGTATGTTTATCCGGACAGTGCCGGCTCTTCTCAGCATGGGTGCTGTATGTTTATCCGGACAGTGCTGGCACTTCTCAGCATGGATGCTGTATGTTATGTTTATCCGGACAGTGCCGGCACTTCTCAGCATGGATGCTGTATGTTTATCCGGACAGTGCTGGCACTTCTCAGCATGGGTGCTGTATGTTTATCCGGACAGTGCCGGCTCTTCTCAGCATGGATGCTGTATGTTTATCCGGACAGTGCTGGCACTTCTCAGCATGGATGCTGTATGTTTATCCGGACAGTGCTGGCACTTCTCAGCATGGATGCTGTATGTTTATCCGGACAGTGCTGGCACTTCTCAGCATGGGTGCTGTATGTTTATCCGGACAGTGCTGGCACTTCTCAGCATGGATGCTGTATATTTATCCGGACAGTGCTGGCTCTTCTTAGCATGGATGCTGTATGTTTATCCTTATCCGGACAGTGCTGGCTCTTCTCAGCATGGATGCTGTATGTTTATCCTTATCCGGACAGTGCTGGCACTTCTCAGCATGGATGCTGTATGTTTATCCGGACAGTGCCGGCACTTCTCAGCATGGATGCTGTATGTTTATCCGGACAGTGCCGGCTCTTCTCAGCATGGATGCTGTATGTTTATCCGGACAGTGCCGGCACTTCTCAGCATGGATGCTGTATGTTTATCCGGACAGTGCCGGCACTTCTCAGCATGGATGCTGTATGTTTATCCGGACAGTGCCGGCACTTCTCAGCATGGATGCTGTATGTTTATCCGGACAGTGCCGGCACTTCTCAGCATGGATGCTGTATGTTTATCCGGACAGTGCTGGCACTTCTCAGCATGGGTGCTGTATATTTATCCGGACAGTGCCGGCACTTCTCAGCATGGATGCTGTATGTTATGTTTATCCGGACAGTGCCGGCTCTTCTCAGCATGGATGCTGTATGTTTATCCGGACAGTGCTGGCACTTCTCAGCATGGATGCTGTATGTTATGTTTATCCGGACAGTGCCGGCTCTTCTCAGCAAGGATGCTGTATGTTTATCCGGACAGTGCTGGCACTTCTCAGCATGGGTGCTGTATGTTTATCCGGACAGTGCTGGCTCTTCTCAGCATGGGTGCTGTATGTTTATCCGGACAGTGCCGGCACTTCTCAGCATGGATGCTGTATGTTTATCCGGACAGTGCTGGCACTTCTCAGCATGGATGCTGTATGTTTATTCGGACAGTGCCGGCTCTTCTCAGCATGGATGCTGTATGTTTATCCGGACAGTGCCGGCTCTTCTCAGCATGGATGCTGTATGTTTATTCGGACAGTGCCGGCTCTTCTCAGCATGGATGCTGTATGTTTATCCGGACAGTGCCGGTACTTCTCAGCATGGATGCTGTATGTTTATCCGGACAGTGCCGGCACTTCTCAGCATGGGTGCTGTATGTTTATCCGGACAGTGCCGGCACTTCTCAGCATGGGTGCTGTATGTTTATCCGGACAGTGCTGGCACTTCTCAGCATGGATGCTGTATGTTTATCCGGACAGTGCCGGCACTTCTCAGCATGGATGCTATATGTTTATCCGGACAGTGCCAGCTCTTCTCTGCATGGGTGCTGTATGTTTATCCGGACAGTGCTGGCAATTCTCAGCATGGGTGCTGTATGTTTATCCGGACAGTGCTGGCTCTTCTCAGCATGGGTGCTGTATGTTTATCCGGACAGTGCTGGCACTTCTCAGCATGGGTGCTGTATGTTTATCCGGACAGTGCTGGCACTTCTCAGCATGGATGCTGTATGTTTATCCGGACAGTGCTGGCACTTCTCAGCATGGGTGCTGTATGTTTATCCGGACAGTGCTGGCACTTCTCAGCATGGATGCTGTATGTTATGTTTATCCGGACAGTGCCGGCACTTCTCAGCATGGATGCTGTATGTTATGTTTATCCGGACAGTGCTGGCAATTCTCAGCATGGGTGCTGTATGTTTATCCGGACAGTGCTGGCACTTCTCAGCATGGATGCTGTATGTTTATCCGGACAGTGCTGGCACTTCTCAGCATGGGTGCTGTATGTTATGTTTATCCGGACAGTGCTGGCAATTCTCAGCATGGGTGCTGTATGTTTATCCGGACAGTGCCGGCTCTTCTCAGCATGGATGCTGTATGTTTATCCGGACAGTGCTGGCACTTCTCAGCATGGGTGCTGTATGTTTATCCGGACAGTGCCGGCACTTCTCAGCATGGGTGCTGTATGTTTATCCGGACAGTGCTGGCACTTCTCAGCATGGGTGCTGTATGTTTATCCGGACAGTGCCGGCTCTTCTCAGCATGGATGCTGTATGTTTATCCGGACAGTGCCGGCTCTTCTCAGCATGGATGCTGTATGTTTATCCGGACAGTGCTGGCACTTCTCAGCATGGATCCTGTATGTTTATCCGGACAGTGCTGGCACTTCTCAGCATGGGTGCTGTATGTTTATCCGGACAGTGCTGGCACTTCTCAGCATGGGTGCTGTATGTTTATCCGGACAGTGCCGGCACTTCTCAGCATGGGTGCTGTATGTTTATCCGGACAGTGCCGGCTCTTCTCAGCATGGATGCTGTATGTTTATCCGGACAGTGCCGGCTCTTCTCAGCATGGATGCTGTATGTTTATCCGGACAGTGCTGGCACTTCTCAGCATGGATGCTGTATGTTTATCCGGACAGTGCCGGCTCTTCTCAGCATGGATGCCGTATGTTTATCCGCCCGGACAGTGCCGGCTCTTCTCAGCATGGATGCTGTATGTTTATCCGGACAGTGCTGGCACTTCTCAGCATGGATGCTGTATGTTTATACGGACAGTGCCGGCTCTTCTCAGCATGGATGCTGTATGTTTAGCCGGACAGTGCTGGCTCTTCTCAGCATGGATGCTGTGTGTTTATCCGGACAGTGCCGGCTCTTCTCAGCATGGGTGCTGTGTGTTTATCCGGACAGTGCTGGCACTTCTCAGCATGGATGCTGTATGTTTATCCGGACAGTGCTGGCACTTCTCAGCATGGATGCTGTATGTTTATCCGGACAGTGCCGGCTCTTCTCAGCATGGTTGCTGTATGTTTATCCGGACAGTGCCGGCTCTTCTCAGCATGGATGCTGTATGTTTATCCGGACAGTGCTGGCACTTCTCAGCATGGATGCTGTATGTTTATCCGGACAGTGCCGGCACTTCTCAGCATGGATGCTGTATGTTTATCCGGACAGTGCCGGCACTTCTCAGCATGGATGCTGTATGTTTATCCGGACAGTGCCGGCTCTTCTCAGCATGGATGCTGTATGTTTATTCGGACAGTGCCGGCTCTTCTCAGCATGGATGCTGTATGTTTATCCGGACAGTGCCGGCACTTCTCAGCATGGGTGCTGTATGTTTATCCGGACAGTGCCGGCTCTTCTCAGCATGGATGCTGTATGTTTATTCGGACAGTGCCGGCTCTTCTCAGCATGGATGCTGTATGTTTATTCGGACAGTGCCAGCACTTCTCAGCATGGGTGCTGTATGTTTATCCGGACAGTGCTGGCACTTCTCAGCATGGGTGCTGTATGTTTATCCGGACAGTGCTGGCACTTCTCAGCATGGATGCTGTATGTTTATCCGGACAGTGCTGGCACTTCTCAGCATGGGTGCTGTATGTTTATCCGGACAGTGCTGGCACTTCTCAGCATGGATGCTGTATGTTTATCCGGACAGTGCTGGCACTTCTCAGCATGGGTGCTGTATGTTTATCCGGACAGTGCTGGCACTTCTCAGCATGGGTGCTGTATGTTTATCCGGACAGTGCTGGCACTTCTCAGCATGGGTGCTGTATGTTTATCCGGACAGTGCCGGCACTTCTCAGCATGGGTGCTGTATGTTTATCCGGACAGTGCTGGGACTTCTCAGCATGGGTGCTGTATGTTTATCCGGACAGTGCTGGCACTTCTCAGCATGGATGCTGTATGTTTATCCGGACAGTGCTGGCACTTCTCAGCATGGGTGCTGTATGTTTATCCGGACAGTGCTGGCACTTCTCAGCATGGATGCTGTATGTTTATCCGGACAGTGCTGGCACTTCTCAGCATGGGTGCTGTATGTTTATCCGGACAGTGCTGGCACTTCTCAGCATGGATGCTGTATGTTTATCCTTATCCGGACAGTGCCGGCACTTCTCAGCATGGATGCTGTATGTTTATCCGGACAGTGCCGGCACTTCTCAGCATGGATGCTGTATGTTTATCCGGACAGTGCCGGCACTTCTCAGCATGGATGCTGTATGTTTATCCGGACAGTGCTGGCACTTCTCAGCATGGGTGCTGTATGTTTATCCGGACAGTGCCGGCACTTCTCAGCATGGATGCTGTATGTTATGTTTATCCGGACAGTGCCGGCTCTTCTCAGCATGGATGCTGTATGTTTATCCGGACAGTGCTGGCACTTCTCAGCATGGATGCTGTATGTTATGTTTATCCGGACAGTGCCGGCTCTTCTCAGCAAGGATGCTATATGTTTATCCGGACAGTGCTGGCACTTCTCAGCATGGGTGCTGTATGTTTATCCGGACAGTGCTGGCTCTTCTCAGCATGGGTGCTGTATGTTTATCCGGACAGTGCCGGCACTTCTCAGCATGGATGCTGTATGTTTATCCGGACAGTGCTGGCACTTCTCAGCATGGATGCTGTATGTTTATTCGGACAGTGCCGGCTCTTCTCAGCATGGATGCTGTATGTTTATTCGGACAGTGCCGGCTCTTCTCAGCATGGATGCTGTATGTTTATCCGGACAGTGCCGGCACTTCTCAGCATGGATGCTGTATGTTTATCCGGACAGTGCCGGCACTTCTCAGCATGGATGCTGTATGTTTATCCGGACAGTGCCGGCACTTCTCAGCATGGATGCTGTATGTTTATCCGGACAGTGCTGGCAATTCTCAGCATGGATGCTGTATGTTTATCCGGACAGTGCCGGCTCTTCTCAGCATGGATGCTGTATGTTTATTCGGACAGTGCCGGCTCTTCTCAGCATGGATGCTGTATGTTTATCCGGACAGTGCCGGCTCTTCTCAGCATGGGTGCTGTATGTTTATCCGGACAGTGCCGGCTCTTCTCAGCATGGGTGCTGTATGTTTATCCGGACAGTGCCGGCACTTCTCAGCATGGATGCTGTATGTTTATCCGGACAGTGCTGGCACTTCTCAGCATGGGTGCTGTATGTTTATCCGGACAGTGCCGGCACTTCTCAGCATGGGTGCTGTATGTTTATCCGGACAGTGCTGGCACTTCTCAGCATGGATGCTGTATGTTTATCCGGACAGTGCCGGCACTTCTCAGCATGGATGCTGTATGTTTATCCGGACAGTGCCAGCTCTTCTCTGCATGGGTGCTGTATGTTTATCCGGACAGTGCTGGCAATTCTCAGCATGGGTGCTGTATGTTTATCCGGACAGTGCTGGCACTTCTCAGCATGGATGCTGTATGTTATGTTTATCCGGACAGTGCCGGCACTTCTCAGCATGGATGCTGTATGTTTATCCGGACAGTGCTGGCACTTCTCAGCATGGGTGCTGTATGTTTATCCGGACAGTGCCGGCACTTCTCAGCATGGGTGCTGTATGTTTATCCGGACAGTGCTGGCACTTCTCAGCATGGATGCTGTATGTTTATCCGGACAGTGCCGGCACTTCTCAGCATGGATGCTGTATGTTTATCCGGACAGTGCCAGCTCTTCTCTGCATGGGTGCTGTATGTTTATCCGGACAGTGCTGGCAATTCTCAGCATGGGTGCTGTATGTTTATCCGGACAGTGCTGGCACTTCTCAGCATGGATGCTGTATGTTATGTTTATCCGGACAGTGCTGGCACTTCTCAGCATGGGTGCTGTATGTTTATCCGGACAGTGCTGGCACTTCTCAGCATGGATGCTGTATGTTTATCCGGACAGTGCTGGCTCTTCTCAGCATGGGTGCTGTATGTTTATCCGGACAGTGCTCGCACTTCTCAGCATGGGTGCTGTATGTTTATCCGGACAGTGCTGGCACTTCTCAGCATGGATGCTGTATGTTTATCCGGACAGTGCTGGCTCTTCTCAGCATGGGTGCTGTATGTTTATCCGGACAGTGCTGGCTCTTCTCAGCATGGGTGCTGTATGTTTATCCGGACAGTGCTGGCACTTCTCAGCATGGATGCTGTATGTTATGTTTATCCGGACAGTGCCGGCACTTCTCAGCATGGATGCTGTATGTTATGTTTATCCGGACAGTGCCGGCACTTCTCAGCATGGATGCTGTATGTTATGTTTATCCGGACAGTGCCGGCACTTCTCAGCATGGATGCTGTATGTTTATCCGGACAGTGCTGGCACTTCTCAGCATGGATGCTGTATGTTTATCCGGACAGTGCTGGCACTTCTCAGCATGGGTGCTGTATGTTTATCCGGACAGTGCTGGCACTTCTCAGCATGGATGCTGTATGTTATGTTTATCCGGACAGTGCTGGCAATTCTCAGCATGGGTGCTGTATGTTTATCCGGACAGTGCCGGCTCTTCTCAGCATGGATGCTGTATGTTTATCCGGACAGTGCTGGCACTTCTCAGCATGGATGCTGTATGTTTATCCGGACAGTGCTGGCACTTCTCAGCATGGGTGCTGTATGTTTATCCGGACAGTGCTGGCACTTCTCAGCATGGATGCTGTATGTTATGTTTATCCGGACAGTGCTGGCAATTCTCAGCATGGGTGCTGTATGTTTATTCGGACAGTGCCGGCTCTTCTCAGCATGGATGCTGTATGTTTATCCGGACAGTGCCGGCTCTTCTCAGCATGGGTGCTGTATGTTTATCCGGACAGTGCCGGCTCTTCTCAGCATGGGTGCTGTATGTTTATCCGGACAGTGCCGGCACTTCTCAGCATGGATGCTGTATGTTTATCCGGACAGTGCTGGCACTTCTCAGCATGGGTGCTGTATGTTTATCCGGACAGTGCCGGCACTTCTCAGCATGGGTGCTGTATGTTTATCCGGACAGTGCTGGCACTTCTCAGCATGGATGCTGTATGTTTATCCGGACAGTGCCGGCACTTCTCAGCATGGATGCTGTATGTTTATCCGGACAGTGCCAGCTCTTCTCTGCATGGGTGCTGTATGTTTATCCGGACAGTGCTGGCAATTCTCAGCATGGGTGCTGTATGTTTATCCGGACAGTGCTGGCACTTCTCAGCATGGGTGCTGTATGTTTATCCGGACAGTGCCGGCACTTCTCAGCATGGGTGCTGTATGTTTATCCGGACAGTGCTGGCACTTCTCAGCATGGATGCTGTATGTTTATCCGGACAGTGCCGGCACTTCTCAGCATGGATGCTGTATGTTTATCCGGACAGTGCCAGCTCTTCTCTGCATGGGTGCTGTATGTTTATCCGGACAGTGCTGGCAATTCTCAGCATGGGTGCTGTATGTTTATTCGGACAGTGCTGGCTCTTCTCAGCATGGATGCTGTATGTTTATCCGGACAGTGCCGGCTCTTCTCAGCATGGGTGCTGTATGTTTATCCGGACAGTGCCGGCTCTTCTCAGCATGGGTGCTGTATGTTTATCCGGACAGTGCCGGCACTTCTCAGCATGGATGCTGTATGTTTATCCGGACAGTGCTGGCACTTCTCAGCATGGGTGCTGTATGTTTATCCGGACAGTGCCGGCACTTCTCAGCATGGGTGCTGTATGTTTATCCGGACAGTGCTGGCACTTCTCAGCATGGATGCTGTATGTTTATCCGGACAGTGCCGGCACTTCTCAGCATGGATGCTGTATGTTTATCCGGACAGTGCCAGCTCTTCTCTGCATGGGTGCTGTATGTTTATCCGGACAGTGCTGGCAATTCTCAGCATGGGTGCTGTATGTTTATCCGGACAGTGCTGGCACTTCTCAGCATGGATGCTGTATGTTATGTTTATCCGGACAGTGCTGGCACTTCTCAGCATGGGTGCTGTATGTTTATCCGGACAGTGCTGGCACTTCTCAGCATGGATGCTGTATGTTTATCCGGACAGTGCTGGCTCTTCTCAGCATGGGTGCTGTATGTTTATCCAGACAGTGCTGGCACTTCTCAGCATGGGTGCTGTATGTTTATCCGGACAGTGCTGGCACTTCTCAGCATGGATTCTGTATGTTTATCCGGACAGTGCCGGCACTTCTCAGCATGGATGCTGTATGTTTATCCGGACAGTGCTGGCTCTTCTCAGCATGGGTGCTGTATGTTTATCCGGACAGTGCTGGCTCTTCTCAGCATGGGTGCTGTATGTTTATCCGGACAGTGCCGGCACTTCTCAGCATGGATGCTGTATGTTTATCCGGACAGTGCTGGCTCTTCTCAGCATGGGTGCTGTATGTTTATCCGGACAGTGCCGGCACTTCTCAGCATGGATGCTGTATGTTTATCCGGACAGTGCTGGCTCTTCTCAGCATGGGTGCTGTATGTTTATCCGGACAGTGCTGGCTCTTCTCAGCATGGGTGCTGTATGTTTATCCGGACAGTGCTGGCTCTTCTCAGCATGGGTGCTGTATGTTTATCCGGACAGTGCTGGCACTTCTCAGCATGGATGCTGTATGTTATGTTTATCCGGACAGTGCCGGCACTTCTCAGCATGGATGCTGTATGTTATGTTTATCCGGACAGTGCCGGCACTTCTCAGCATGGATGCTGTATGTTATGTTTATCCGGACAGTGCCGGCACTTCTCAGCATGGATGCTGTATGTTTATGCGGACAGTGCTGGCACTTCTCAGCATGGATGCTGTATGTTTATCCGGACAGTGCTGGCACTTCTCAGCATGGGTGCTGTATGTTTATCCGGACAGTGCTGGCACTTCTCAGCATGGATGCTGTATGTTATGTTTATCCGGACAGTGCTGGCAATTCTCAGCATGGGTGCTGTATGTTTATCCGGACAGTGCCGGCTCTTCTCAGCATGGATGCTGTATGTTTATCCGGACAGTGCTGGCACTTCTCAGCATGGATGCTGTATGTTTATCCGAACAGTGCTGGCACTTCTCAGCATGGGTGCTGTATGTTTATCCGGACAGTGCTGGCACTTCTCAGCATGGATGCTGTATGTTATGTTTATCCGGACAGTGCTGGCAATTCTCAGCATGGGTGCTGTATGTTTATCCGGACAGTGCTGGCACTTCTCAGCATGGATGCTGTATGTTTATCCGGACAGTGCTGGCACTTCTCAGCATGGGTGCTGTATGTTTATCCGGACAGTGCCGGCACTTCTCAGCATGGGTGCTGTATGTTTATCCGGACAGTGCTGGCACTTCTCAGCATGGGTGCTGTATGTTTATCCGGACAGTGCCGGCTCTTCTCAGCATGGATGCTGTATGTTTATTCGGACAGTGCCGGCTCTTCTCAGCATGGATGCTGTATGTTTATTCGGACAGTGCCGGCTCTTCTCAGCATGGGTGCTGTGTGTTTATCCGGACAGTGCCGGCTCTTCTCAGCATGGATGCTGTATGTTTATCCGGACAGTGCCGGCACTTCTCAGCATGGATGCTGTATGTTTATCCGGACAGTGCCGGCTCTTCTCAGCATGGATGCTGTATGTTTATCCGCCCGGACAGTGCCGGCTCTTCTCAGCATGGCTGCTGTATGTTTATCCGGACAGTGCCGGCACTTCTCAGCATGGATGCTGTATGTTTATCCGGACAGTGCCGGCACTTCTCAGCATGGATGCTGTATGTTTATCCGGACAGTGCTGGCTCTTCTCAGCATGGGTGCTGTATGTTTATCCGGACAGTGCTGGCACTTCTCAGCATGGGTGCTGTATGTTTATCCGGACAGTGCTGGCTCTTCTCAGCATGGGTGCTGTATGTTTATCCGGACAGTGCTGGCACTTCTCAGCATGGATGCTGTATGTTTATCCGGACAGTGCTGGCACTTCTCAGCATGGATGCTGTATGTTTATCCGGACAGTGCTGGCACTTCTCAGCATGGATGCTGTATGTTTATCCGGACAGTGCCGGCACTTCTCAGCATGGATGCTGTATGTTTATCCGGACAGTGCTGGCACTTCTCAGCATGGGTGCTGTATGTTTATCCGGACAGTGCTGGCACTTCTCAGCATGGGTGCTGTATGTTTATCCGGACAGTGCTGGCACTTCTCAGCATGGGTGCTGTATGTTTATCCGCCCGGACAGTGCCGGCACTTCTCAGCATGGATGCTGTATGTTTATCCGGACAGTGCTGGCACTTCTCAGCATGGATGCTGTATGTTTATCCGGACAGTGCTGGCACTTCTCAGCATGGGTGCTGTATGTTTATCCGGACAGTGCTGGCACTTCTCAGCATGGATGCTGTATGTTTATCCGGACAGTGCCGGCACTTCTCAGCATGGATGCTGTATGTTTATCCGGACAGTGCCGGCACTTCTCAGCATGGATGCTGCCTCTATAATGAAGGTTCGCGGCCTCTGCTCGTTTGCTGCTGGGAGCCCCGAGCCAGGCTCTGCTGCTGCTGCTGGTGATGGCTCCTGCATCAAGCGCCTCTGTTGGGCAGGCGCGGCACCTGCTGGCGGATCCTGGAACTGCAGCGTCTTTATTTATTGCACTCTGTTGTTATTGTGCAGCAGGTGAAGTTCTGCCGAGTTACATTTAAATTCCCCTTCGACTTGTTACCCGATGCCGCGGGTTGTGTATGCACTTATGCCAGCCCCTGCAGGGGGATTGATCCGTTTTATCTGAATGCCGGACTGAGTGAAGATAGCAGACGAGCTCCCCGGATTGAGAAGAAACGCCGCTTGAATAGGGTGACCAACTGGCATTGGTGCAAATTCAGGACGGTGAGTGTAAAAATTCAGGACAAAGGGTCAAAATTCAGGACACAAATTCAGGACAGGAGGTCAAAATTCAGGACAAAACTTCAGGACAATAGGTACGTTTTACAGACACATCAGAGGTCGCGCAATAGTATATAAGTAAGCCCAGCCATTTCCAAACATATTCAACCATTTGCAAACCTATCCATCATGTATCCTTCCATCTATCATTTCACTCATCCATCCCTTCATCCATCCTTTCACTCATCCATCCATTATCCATCCATCCACCCTTTCACCCTATCCATCTGTACACTTATCCATCCACTCTTCATCCCATCCATCCATGCACTCATCCATCCAGCCATTTACCCTTTCACCATTCCAGCCATCCTTTCACTTACTAATCCTTCCACCCATCCACTCTTTTAGTCATCCATCCATCCTCCCTTTCTCTCTCTATCGACCTTTTCACTTAGCCAACCTTCCTTCCATCATCCATCCACCCACCCATCCATCCATCTACTCATCCACTCATGAATCCATCCATTGACCCTATCACTCATCCATCTATCATTTCACTGCTTCACACATCTATTCATCCTTTTGTCCATCTACCCTCCCTTTCACTGACTCATCCATCCTTACATCCACCCTTTCACTCATACGTCCATTCATTCACCCTTGCACTTATCAATCCATCAATCCATCCATCATTTCCCTCATCCACCCACCCATCCATCCATCCACCATCCACCCACCCATCCACTCATCCATCCTTTCACCCACCCACCATCCACCCACCCACCCACCCATCCACTCATCCATCCTTTCACCCACCCACCATTCACCCATCCACTCATCCATCCATCCATCCTTTCACCCACCCACTCCTCATCCATCCATCCTTCCCCTCATCATTCATCCTTCCTTCCCCTCGTCATCCATCCATCCTTCCCCTCATCATCCATCCATCCTTTCACCCACCCATCCATCCATCCATCCTTCCCCTTCATCCATCCCCTCATCCACCCTCCTCTCATCCATCCATCCATCCATCCCCTCATCCAACCCCTCATCCATCCATCCTTCCCATCATCCATCCATCCTTCCCCTCACCCATCCATCCTTACCCTCATCCATCCATCCTTCCCCTCATCCATCCTCCCTTTCATCCATCATCCATCCTTCCCCTCATCATCCATCCATCCTTTCACCAACCCCTCCATCCATCCATCCATCCTCCCCCTCATCCATCCATCCATCCTTCCCCTCATCATCCATCCATCCATCCCCTCATCATCCATCCTTCCCCTCATCATTCATCCATCCTTCCCCTCATCATCCATCCATCCTTTCACCCACCCCTCCATCCATCCATCCTCCGCCTCATCATCCATCCATCCATCCTTCCCCTCATCATCCATCCATCCATCCATCCATCCACCCACCCATCCATCCATCCTTCCCCTCCATCCATCCCCTCATCCATCCATCCTTCCCCTCATCCATCCATCCTTCCCCTCATCCACCCATCCTTCCCTCCATCCATCCATCCATCCTTCCCCTCATCCATCCATCCTTCCCCTCATCCATCTTCCCCTCATCCATCATCCAGCTACCATTCCACCCATACATCAGCTATTTACATTTTCTCTCATCCATCCTTCCCCCTCACTCATCCATCCATCCATCCTCTCTCATTATACATTTATTCAATCTCTCATTCATCCATTCACCCTTTCACTAATTCATCCAGCCATTCACCCATCCCTTCACTCACTTACTCGCCCACCTTTCCATATTAATTTTGAGCTGAGCCCTTTTGAGAAGAGGCCCATCAAGAACTTCACCCTCGCGGCAGGGGCCGTTCCAGGACTGGGACAGAAGCCACCCAGGGCGGAGACAGGATCCACCACAGGGGGGACAGGAGGGGGGGGGGAGACAGGAGCCATCACAGGGGGGGACAGGAGCCATCACAGGCGGAGGGAGGGGGGACAGGTGCCATCACAGGGGGGGACAGGAGCCATCACAGGCGGGGGGGGGGGGAACAGGATCCACCAGGGTGGGCAAAGGGGTGGGAATGCAGTATTCTAGTATCAGCTTGGGCTCCTCGCCCCCTCCTGCACAAGACAAGGAAGACAGGCTCTCTGTCCAAAATGCCACCCCCTACTGTGATGTATAGTACTTACAGGAGATACTCTAAGAGAACTGACTGAACTGATTGTCCTCCATACTTTGTTAATCAGTGTGGGTGCGATTGTTCCTTTTCTTTATTTTATTACATTATAAACTGCATGTTTGAAGAACTGAGGTTTGCTTACAATTTAGTGACAGTAATTAAGCTTGGTGAAGAGAACCACATGCTGCTTCGGTGTAATGGCAGAGTCTAGGATGTTTGGGGCCCTGGGCTGAGGGGAATGTGTGAAGCCCCTCTAAATTGCAGAGACGTGACCATTCAGGGCTGTTTGCATCTGAACAGATGCCCCTGCTCCTGAACCAGCAGCCCCTCCCTCTGGGGCGACCGGTGCCCGGCTAAAATGACGGACAAATGGCGTCCGTTAAAGAATCTTTCACGGACAACGGACAGACGGCCGAAATTACGGACTGTCCGTGAAATTTACGGACGGTTGGTCACCCTACGCTTGAACCGATCCCTTCTCTGCGCTTCAGCGCTGCCCGCTCGACGCTCAAGGCGCTGTACGCACAGTGCGGGGGTCACACATGCAAATGGACATCAGATAGAAAACATTTAGTGGCGACATATATCAGCAAAGAAGAACCGTGAGGTCTAACGAGGGGGCGGTGAAAAGCGGCCACAAATACAGAAATACATTGGAAAGAGCCTGCCGAGGTGACCCCTGCAGAGAGGCCCTGGCACCTGCATCCCGTGCCCCCGCCTCTTCTCATCGCCACCCCGCCCGCCCCTTCTACGCATCGGCACCATGCCATGCTCACCAAGGGCCTTATTTATTACGACTTACAACAGTTTTGCGCTTCTGTTGCGTCACTTTTTGTGACACATCGGAGGAGTAAAACATGTCCGCTGTTGCACCCTATTTACAAAGTGACGCATCTAAGCAGATGCATCACTTTGTAAACCCCTGCGCTACATTATACCTGCGTCAGGTATAATGTATGCAGGGGGGGCGTTCTGACGTAAGTAAGCATCGTAGAAGTGTTGCAGTGAAATCTACGAGATTTCACTACGCAACTTCTAGGGAGCAATTGCGTCAATATCCTACGCCTGCCTCACAGCAGGCATAAGACTGACGCAGGCCCTTTCACATGAAGCTTGCCCCATGTGAAAGGACACATTGCTGGAGTTGCGTCACTTTTGTGACACACTCCAGTAATGCGTCACTTTTTGCGCCTACAGATACGTCAGAAATACTGACATATCTGTAACTCCTTGCAACATGATGCGTCATACAGTAAATATGACTCATCAAACATGTCGCAAGGAGGGCGCACTGAGAAGTGATGTGCCGCTGCTTTCACACAGTGATGCGTCACTTTTCATAAATGAGGCCCCATATGTGCAGCAGCTAGTGTCGGACTGGCTGAAGACGGGTGTAATGCCGGAAACCGGTCCTAGGAAGCTTGAATCCGGTCCAGGGAAGGCATTGCTTGGCAGTTCGGGCTGGACTGTTCCCATGAGGCACAGGGTCAGACTGATTTGCATATGGCCATGTCTGAACTGGGGTGGCTTGGCGAGCAAAATAACGATGGATTAAACCCAGATCTGTGACTGGGGGTGAGTGTTTGATTGGTTCAGATGCTCCGTCCATTACCACCCCCTTTTGTACCCCATTGGGCACCCTGGCAGTGCCAGAAGGGTTATCTGACCGTTCTGTGCGTGGCCGGTTCTTTGACAGGTTGTGGGCCTGTTGTATGGTCTGCTGGCCAGAGTTATGCAGTTTATTTCCCTGATATTACCACAAGTGATCTAGTTCACATCGGCCGTATTTGCAAACAGAGGCCACTTTTTAATGGATCTGATTCGCTGATGAGGGCCTCTTTTAATGTTTGACGCGAGGGTCTATTTTCTGTGCCAGTCAGACCCTGGCACCGGCCCCGCCTCCTTGGCGTTGTCACTGCAGGGCTCGATGGTGTTGTAGGGTTGTGGGCTCTACGCCCAGATGCTACTATAAGGAGTGACACAGACACTGAGGGAGAGTTATTAAACTGGCCTCGGGCACGTGCACTCGGCAGTGGTGGCACCGCCGCTGAGGCGCAGGAGCATCGCCCAACTGCAATTGTAACAGTGAAAAGAAGAAAAAGACAATGATAATAAGAGGTTTATATCACTTTATTTTTCCATGCGGGAGTCGGGCGGGGCTGGGCTCTGTGCCGCCACAGCAGGGGAGGAGTGGTTTGCACGCCTCTGAGTGCACATGACGGTTTGGCAGGCCCTATAGACTCAGCCCAACTGTCATGCGCACTTGACGTGTTCTCCATTGCGCTGTGTTGCACAGTCCCATGGAGAACATGCTCAGGCTCCCAGAAACTGCCTGAGCATCCAAACAGGACACTCAGAGCAATCACAACGCAGCTCCTGCAGCGTCGTGATTGGCTGGGAGAGCGCGGAAGCCTGAGTGCTTCCAGCAGAGGAGGGGAGGCGTGCGGCAGCGGGAGAGGCGTGCGGTGCAGAAGGTGAGTTTTTTATTTTTTATTTTTGTTTAACTCTCCCTCACTGCCCCCGCGCCACCACGCCCATTCTGAGTGAGCCGCTACCGGCTCTCGGGCCCTTTTATTTGCAGGGTTACGTCACTCTTGAGGCCTGTGGTGGATGGACGTGGGGTGCAAGTGGTGGCGGCTCCTCCACTAAGGTGGAGCAGCGTCGCCCCCCCTGCTTTTTAAGAAAACTGAACGTTATTATAATTAAAAAAAAATTCCTGTTGCAGGCGCGGCAGCTTTCCCAGGTGGGGCGGGCTGCTCTGCTGACAGAGCAGGGGGAGGAGTGGTTTTCTCTACCTAAGTGTATGTGTTAAGTGAATGTTTGGCCAGCCCTCTAGGCTGTATTAAAGCCTGGGTGGAGAACATGGCCAGACTCCCCGTCCCCGTCTGACGATCGTGGTTTTGTGCTCACACCCATCACAACGCTGCAATACAGCATTGTGATGGTTGGGTGCTTCCTGTGCTTTGTTCTCGCCAGAGGAGACATGTGATTAGGAGGACGCAGCGAGGGAGGACGCAGCGAGGGAGGGTGCAGCGAGGGAGGATGCAGCGAGGGAGGACGCAGCGAGGGAGGACGCAGCGAGGGAGGACTCAGCGAGGGAGGATGCAGCGAGGGAGGACGCAGCGAGGGCGGACACAACGAGGGAGGACGCAGTGAGGGAGGACTCATCAAGGGAGGACGCAGCGAGGGAGGACGCAGTGAGGGAGGACGCAGCGAGGGAGGACTCAGCAAGGGAGGACGAAGTGAGGGAGGACTCAGCGAGGGAGGACGCAGCGAGGGAGGACTCAGCGAGGGAGGATGCAGCGAGGGAGGACTCAGCGAGGGAGGACTCAGCGAGGGAGGACGCAGCAAGGGAGGACGCAGCGAGGGAGGGTGCAGCGAGGGAGGACGCAGCGAGGGAGGACGCAGCGAGGGAGGACGCAGCGAGGGAGGACGCAGCGAGGGAGGACGCAGTGAGGGCGGACACAACGAGGGAGGACGCAGCGAGGGAGGACTCATCAAGGGAGGACGCAGCGAGGGAGGACGCAGTGAGGGAGGACGCAGCGAGGGAGGACGAAGCAAGGGAGGACTAAGCGAGGGAGGACTCAGCGAGGGAGGACTCAGCGAGGGTGGACTCAGCGAGGGAGGACACAGTGAGGGAGGACGCAGCGAGGGAGGACTCAGCGAGGGAGGACGCAGCGAGGGAGGACGCAGCGAGGGAGGATGCAGCGAGGACATTGAATTTTATTTTTTATTTACCCCTCATCCCTGTCCCCCTGCCCCGGCGCCAGTCACCACCGATCCATGCCGGCCGCCACTAAGTGCAAGTGTGTCCAACCAGCGAGGGAGGGTCTAGCAAAGTAAGTGCCTGCTGAGACAATAGAACGTGTCCAGTACGACACTGCATGCATCTCATCCAATCTCTCCAACGCCTCACCTACGCTCCTTCCAGTTACCCCCCACCCCCCTCCACCAGCTCAGTCTTGGGCCCCCCTTTTCTTGCTCTATAACCCACGTGACCTTAGCTACGGATATAGGAAACACAGGCGGGTGCTTCAATATTCCTGATTTTGTCCAGCCACCACATTACTGTTGCTGAATTTGTTAACTTTTTTGGTCAGTTTTTAGCCTGCCTGTGAGGTCTGCAAAAATCATTTTTGTTGCAACACAGGCACTTGTCTACAGCCCGCTCCCTCACTGAATCTCCTAGATAAAACTAGTAATATCTTTAGTCAAGCGCTGCTCCTTGCGGTAGGCGCTAGAAGTCAGCAGAGCTCCACCTCCCACCCTGTCTCCAGACTCAGCAGGCCATCCGTAAATTTCACAGACCGTCCGTCATTTTAGTATGATGTCCACAAGGCGTCCGTAATTTGGGGATCCCAAATTACGGACGCCTTACAGACATCATACTAAAATCAAAATCGAAATGGGAAATCTCAGTAAGGAATGCTGGGGCATATTACCAAGCAATATTATCGCTATTGCTTGGTTAGAGACAAAAATGTATCGCCGACCTGCGGCGATTTTTATCGCAGATAAACCTTGGTATTATCAAGGTTTATCTCCTAAGCGATAAAAATCAGCCGAAATGCATGAATATCGCTGTAAAGTCAGCGATATTCATGCATTATCGAGCTAATGCTCTTAGCCATGTTATCCACCTCCCATTGGATAACATGGCTAAGAACTGCTCAAGGCAGGTGTTAGCTTTTGGAGATATTCACGCTTAGCGCGAATATCTCCAAAAGTTGGTAATAGGAGATAGCGATGTTAGTGACTGTTTCCAGTCTCTAACATCTTGGCACGCCCACTTTGCATGTCATTAGTGATACATTTCTCTGACATGCAAAGCGGGGCCCGAGATGGTCGCTATCTCCTACTAGCTGTCGCTAACTGGTCTTAGTGACAGCTTGGTAATAGGGAGATAATTTTATCTCCGCTTTCTTGGCTTTTAAAGCCAAAACAGCGGAGATAAACCCCCTTGATAATATGCCCCGCTGTTTCCCATGCGAGAGGCCCTGTGAGTTAAAAAGATTTCACTCAGGGCCTCTCGCAGTTATCTTTTAATCTGTCGGCCCCTCCTGGACCTTGTGCAGACTGTGGCCTGGCCCATTGTCATTCTGGGACTGCAGCTGATTTGCACTTTAGAATGACAATGGGCCCAATTGTGGTGACAGCATGTGAGGTGCCTTCTCCTCCATGGGACTAGCAGGGGCAAAGCATTCTGCTTTTGTCTTGGCGCCATGCTGGAGAAAATAAAAATAAAATATCTAATACCGTTTTCACTGTGCATTTAAAAGACTGATTTCAACATACAAATAAAAAAATACTATTTATTTATGTTTATTGTTACTAGCACAAATCTTGATTGCAGAAAGAGCCAGATGCCGCTTTGCAAAGTTGCGCGGATACTGAAAAACTGTGAAGTGCACGATTGGCTCAACCTTATATAAACTTATTTTAACCTGTATTTATTTTAGTTGTCTATTTACTTACTTATATATTATTGTGCCACCTCCTCGGATATGTCTCTAAAACTTATGTTTTGTCCCAAATTTTTATCCTGAAATATGACCTTCTGTCCTGAATTTTTGTCCTGAATTTTAACCCTTTGTCCTGAATTTTTACACTGACCGTCCTGAATTTGCACCCTGCCGGTTGGTAACCCTACCATCAGGGGATAAGAGGTCTGCCCTGCCTCTAACTGGCTGGAGCATAAACTGAGATGTCCTGTTTTAGTTTTACAAGATGTGCCGCGTGCTGTCTTCAGTACAGGTAAGGAGAGTGTGTCTGCCCACTGCACATTCTTTGCAATGTAGTGCGCATGCGCCCTAAGTACACGCGTTATACGAATACTGGGCATATTTTAGCAAAAAAATGAAGCTTAAACCCCTTTGCCACATAATATGCATTCGTTACCACCTATCTCAATGCGATTCATGTTTCTACCTCAGAAGAATGAACATTTAAGTTAGCCCTGCAAAGACTCTCCAACTTCGGCGTTGCTGCTTCCTTGCAGATGTTTGCAGCAGGCGCGGAACCCCACCCACTGAGCTAATGACCAGGGTGAGGGCTTGTCACCTGCCTGTCACATAAGGATGCCTGCAGCAAGAGCTGAAGCATACTTTTCTCTTGTATTAGTATTCGAACATGTGACCCGCAGGTTACTCACAGTGCTTGAAGCAGGAAAAATTAAACTACAAAATAAGTTCTGATTACTCAAACCTGTGACCAGCAGATCATACAAGGATCTCTGCAGCCGACATCATCTCCAAGGGAGCTATTGGGCCAGTATTCTACCCTGAGACTTGCTGGATACACACAGATCTAAGGAGCAGGCGCATTACCCCACTCACTACGCCACTGGATTCAAGCTATCCTGGCTGAAGACGGCTGATAGCCAGAAACCGGTCCTTGGATGCTTGATTCAGGTCTGGGAAAGACATGGCTTGGTAGTTCGGACTGGACTGTTCCCATGAGGCACAGGGTCAGAGCTGATTTGCATATAGCCAGTGTCTAACCCAGAGTGGTGTGGAGTGCAAAAAAACGATGGATTTAGGCCCAGATCCTTGTACTAGGGTGAATGTATGACATTGTTCTACATTCTGTCCATCAACTGTGTTTTTTGCAATTTTCACCCCGAGTGGGCTGGGTATGCTCAGACGTGAGTCCCAGGCTCTCCACACTACTGGAGTCAAGCTATCCAGGCTGATGAAGGCTGATAGCCAGAAACCGGTCCTTGGATGCTTGATTCCGGTCTGGGAAAGACATGGCTTGGTAGTTCGGACTGGACTGTTCCCATGAGGCACAGGGTCAGAGCTGATTTGCATACGGCTGGGTCCAAACTGGAATGGCATGGTGAGCAAAAGAACAATGGATTTAGGCCCAGATCTCTGTACTGGGGTGAATGTATGACATTTTTCTGCATTCTGTCCATCAACTGTTGTTTTGCATTTGTCACCCCGAGTGGGTGAGTCCCATGCTCTCCACACCACTGGAGTCAAGCTAGCCTGGCTGAAGATGGCTGATAGCCAGAAACTGGTCCTAGGATGCTTGATTCCGGTCCAGGAAAGACATGGCTTGGCAGTTTGGGCTGGACTGTTCCCATGAGGCACAGGGTCAGACTGATTTGCATATGGCCATGTCTGAACTGGGGTGGCTTGGTGAGCAAAATAGCGATGGATTAAACCCAGATCTGTGACTGGGGGTGAATGTTTTGCCAATGTGCAACATTCCCTCCATCATCTTGTGTGTTTTGCATTACCCCACTCAGCCATCTTACTTGTCAAGTCACTGACCAGTAGACTCCCAAGTTCGAGTTTGGTTGAGACCACCTCTGCCTTTCATCTTGCAGTGTGAGTGGAATGAGTATCATTAAGTTGGGGGAAGATAGCGCCCACTACCACTGCCACTAAGGGTCGTGAGAACACGTGGGGGTAGATTTTCAAACATTTAGCGCTGGGTTAGCATCACAAAAGTGACGTTTACCGGCACAAAATGAATTTACTTTCCAGTGAAAAACGTCATTGCGCTGGAAATTACCCTAAAAGTGGCACAAAGCACTGCTATCCGTTACTTAGTGCCAAGGGCGTTACATGGGTGATACATGGGCGTTCCCATCAACCACCCATGCCTTTTGACGCAAAACCCTATCTACAGAGAATTGTGGACCGGGTTTAGTGCCAAAAGTTAATGACACTTCAAAGGAGGCGCTAACAGGAGACATTTTTTTTATTTCTTCTTTCTTTTCTGACTTTGCAGGCATCCTGACTTTAAAACTTGTCTATGCATGGTATTTTGTGCAAGAAGCAGGGCCGGCTCTAGGGCGGTGCGATCGGTGCCACCGCACCGGGCGCTGACTTGGGGTGGGGGTGCCATGTTTATTGTTTTGAAAGCACCAGATGCCACATTCCTTGTCGTCCCAGCAATTTTCAAGCATTAATAAAAATGTCTCGTAACTCTGGTGAGACCGAGCTTTGTCTGGTAGAGGAAGTTTTGACTCATCATAGCGCAGCCACAGAAGGTTAATGTGCCTGCTGCAGAGAACGTGTCCCATTCAGACACTATAAAAAGGTCAATGGGTTTTCGTTTAGTAAGAGAGATCCTTTTGTTACTCGCCCTTTAAAAGTTAAAATCGTAATATAGAGCAGTGAGCTCTTAACTGTCATCCAAGAGCTGCATGCAAACTGCAAGGACTATATTACAGCTACATATTTTTTTTCCCAGTCTTTCCTTATCCTAATATTGCAAGAAGGGTTCCTTGAGGTAGAAATCAATTCCTATTATGGTGTTACATTTTTAAATTCTGAATGTGTGCTTTTCCCGACCCAGGACTCTTAAACTGCACTGTCTACCAGTATGGATGACACGTGACTCCTACACCTTTTAGACCTCTGTCTTATGTAACATTTCCTATACACCTATTTACACATGTGTGATTGCCTCTGTGCAATGTGTGTGTGATGTAAAGTGCTCTGACACCTTAACCCCTTCCATGCTGGTGACGAACTCCAGCCGTCACGCTCCACGGTGCTCGTGTGCCGATGACGGCTGGGGTTCGTCACGGCCCCGCCCTGTTCGTGCGGCTGCCGCACACGGGGGGAATCGCGGCCGCACGGAAGGGGTTAAACTGGTGTGAGTAGCGCAATAAAACTAAATTAATCTAAGATACCGTGGTTACTCACACTTGGGGGGCATTGTCAAATGGTGGTAGTGAGGGAATCCATGGCGAGGTGGTCAGGGGGGGGGGGGTGCCAACAAATATTGTCGCACAGGGCGCCACCAGTACTAAAGCTGGCCCTTACAGGAAGGCTATCCTTCCTGTAGAAAACCTATGCTACAGTTACGCACACACCCTAGCGCCATGGCACTAAGGTTGTGTGCGCGACCTTTGGCAGCTGAAATCAGCGCCGACGCTTGGGGGAGGGGAGGAGAGTGCCATAGTTCTAAAGATATTGCGCTCTTCTGCTCCCTCCCTGCCACGCAACGCAGTCAGCCTCTTTAAGGGCTGCAGTGCTTCGTATGTATTTTTTGAAAATCTGCCCCTAAGTTGTGTAAAAATAGCACATACTACCACGGGTGCTGAACCACAGGGTCGTGAGAAGAAGTGGTATGTAAATGTGTGTGACTGCATACACACTTGCCGCTGGAGAGTGTCCCTTCAGGACTGTAAACCCATAAGGTGCCAGCGTAAGGCTGGACGTCCATCCCTCGTCACTGGGATGCCCGGGTGAAAGGGCACAGTCACTGGTGAATGGAACTCCTCGCTCAAAGGAGGTTTCCAGCTCAGATGGTAATGCCCTGCACACTTGGGCTCTAACAAGGCGCGCAATGCCCATTGGGCTGAAAGGGCTTCAGACCCCCCCTCCTGTTCTGTGTCTCAGCCTGGGCTGGTGGGGGCTCAGCTGGGCAGTGTCTGGAGTCTTATCTCTGGCATGCCTGAGTTTTTTCAGGTCTTTATAGACCATTTGCATATTGACATACCTTTGTAAACTGGTTACTGAGGCGTAGTGTTTTTTTTTCTGGTTCCAGTATCCACTGGGCCCCCGCTCTGCCTCTTCCTTTGCTGTAGTGTAAGAATGCATTTCATGAAAAGGAATATAAAGTAGGGTTGCCAAAAGAAAAAATGCCAGCCATGTGTTGTTTACAGAGCCTGCAACGATCTTGTCTTGACTAAATAGGGTTTTAAATGAATGTAATGTGACTTTTCTGTCTTTGTTCCCTTTAATTATCAGTCATGGATCATTCAGGCAGCCCTAGAACACCATGGAAAGTGTTTTCTATTTATATTTGCTGTTCGAAGTGCTGGAAATACGGCTTTAGGTGACTGTTTATTTTTGCTCCGTTTGGGACATCAAAATAATGAGCTGGCAACTCTAATCATAAGACGGGAAGTTTGTTGCAGGATGAGCACATTATTTATTTCCTCCACCCTCGATCCATGAATAAGGACACAATAGCAATAGTTTAACTTGTATCTTAAACCCTACGCCACTATCAATAACACGCTGAAATACTTTGTGTTGTCTAGATGCAGGGTGCATTCCCAGAAACGCCGCCTCATTTTCTGCCTTCACTTTCAGGCTCGCCCTGCACTCACACTGATCACCGTGCACTCACACCATTCACCCTGCACTCACAATGACCACACAGCACTTATGCCACTCGCCATGAACTTACACCGTTCTCCCTCCACTTACCCTGCGGTCATAGGAGCACACCGCTCACCCTGCACTCACAGTGATCACTCTGCACTCACAGTGCACTTGCGTTGTTCACCCTGTACCTCACCCTGCTGTCAGACGAGTAAAGTACTCACCCTGCACTCATGTGACACTTCACTCACGTGTCCCCCTCACTGCTCACTCTGTAATCTCACTCAAACAAGCCCATCACTAACCATACATTAATTCGTCCCACTCTGCACTTCCATCCACACCCAAATTCATATGGTCACCTCAATCACCCTGCAGTCACTCCTCTCACCCTACTCTCACACTGTTGCATCGCTCACCGTGCACTCACATGGGCACTCCTGCCACCCACACAGCATAGAGGGTTAATGTGCCTGCTACAAAGAACGTGCACCATGCAGATCACAGAACTGAGAGTGAGTAAACTATGAGTAGCACCTGACCCCACAACCCCACCCTCGAGCCAACCCTGTTAGCCCCCTCCCCTAAGTTCTGGTCTAGTTGTGCCCATGGTTCTAGCTCCTTTGAGGGGCACAGGATGAGGCAGGCCATGATTTCATTCTTGCTGTAGGGGAGATGGGTGCGGCAGTGCGGGGCATCCAAAGCCCCATCCCCCATGACCCGCCCCTTCTTCCTGCAGGATCATGGGGAGGAAACTGTGGGGCACATTTATCAAACGTTCACTCAACGCAGCAAGCCGCCCTGCTGTGCTGCACGGTGAAGAGGAAAAGTGTAGGAATGCACGATATTTAACGTCACACTGCGCATTCCTGTCTTTTCCTGGGCTGGCACACTTTTGGCTGTCTGGTGCCAACCCAAGCTCCCTTGCACCATGCTGCCAGGGTGCCCGTGCTATAAGCAGGATTTGTTTTGTGCAGGAAGGGACACCTTCCTGCACAAGAAACAATCCTGAGGTGAATTTTCCTCTTTCCATGTGTGCTGCGGAATGCAGCACACATGGAAACAGAAAAAATAAGGGGAAATGAAGATATTTCTCCTCCTCGCATCTCCCCTGGGGAGTCGTAGCATTTGAATACATTGCCAAGTTTACCAGTAATGGTAAAACTGGGAATATGTTTTTCTTATGTTTCCCAGATTATTTGAGCAAATGATCATTTAGTCTAAACACTGTTTTTTATGAAACCCTGGGCGTCACACACACTTTCACACGCCCTTATTTTTTTAATGGATGGCACTTTTTCGGGTGACTGCATACGGTTGCCTTTCTAGCATGATGGCATGTTTCTACCAACCACGATTGATATAATCACGTATTCTGGCGCTGTTTTTTGAATCATTTAGTGATAGAGTGATACTTTCTTTTTGTTATAGAGCATTCCCTGAGGAAGGGCTTGTCATCAGCCCGAAATGCATTGGGACTGTTAAACGTTGGATGTTATTGCATTGGAATTTGTTCATGGAACGGATTTTTTGAAAACTTATGACAGACTCATGATGCTAATGAGTTTTGAGTAAACTATATGGAACATTTCAAGTGTGTGGATTATACTTTATGACGAACTGTATTTAAACATTCAGATTTCTTAGCTGCTGTGCTCCGGGGAGTCTTCCTCCAAGTTGGGGAAGCTTGGTACTAGTCCTTTGGTATTTACGCTGCTTGGTACAGACAGCGTCATCTCTGGAAGCACGCCACAGACCATTACCAGTGGTTAACTTTGAACTCACTCTAGCTGTGGAAGTCCTTTTCCAATTTTTAGTCAAAACTGGGAATATGCCAAAATCCATGGGTGGCTGTGTCGGAACACCCACATGCCGACCACGGAACGCCTCCCTCGGCGAGGGGGGCAGAGAAACACAGGGCAGCGATTCGTGCTGTCTTGCGCTACTCACGACTTATCAAGCTGTGCAGGGACGCACAAGGTGGCGTTGTGCGGCTTGATGAATCTGATGTTGTTGTTGTGCCGCTTGCGCCCCCTTGAGTGGCACAAGGGTGACGCAACACAATGATAACTCTGCCCTGCGCTCACGTTGACGTGGGTGGAGCTCTAACTGCAGAAGGTGACAGATGAAGGAGGATGACGAGGAAGGTCTGTCTTTAGCAGTACAGCACCATTATGTATGAATTCTTTTAAAATAACTCTTGTTCCGGTGCTAATTAATCCTTTAGGCATCAGGGACCTGACATTCTAAGGGCATTGTGGGGCATATTAACAAGGGCTTTATCTCCGCTTTTTTGGCTTTAAAAGCCAAAGAAGCGGAGATAAAAATATCGCCCTATCAACAACAGGGTGCTAACATGCAAAATCGCATGTTAGCACCCTTTTTCACTACGCTTCCCTTTGCATCTCTGATGAGACGCAAAGTGGGCGTTCCAGAGCAAAATAATCAAAATTATCAAGCTTCACGCTAACCCTGTTAGAGACAAAAAAAGCAGCGCTAACCACGGGTAACGCTGCTTTTTTACGTCTGCTAATTTTCAGATTTAGCCATGTAATCCAATGGGAGGTGGATTACATGGCTAAGTCCACCATGGGCTATCAACAAGGATATCCCTATCCTTGTAGTTATATCGCTGCATTACCAGCGATAACCTCCCAAAATGCCGATATCACTGGATTTTTTTCTGCCTAGATGGTTAGCGTTGTTAATAATGTGATAACCAGGCGATATTATCCAGCGATAGCGAGCGTTAAAAAAATTAACCCTTAGCGCCCTTAGCGTTACTTTTCCCATGTTCCTTGTTAATGTGCTCCTGTGATCTTTTGTGCAGTTTTATATCGCGCAACCCTTGCCTGGGGGGCATTAAAGCGCTTTACAAGAGAATCAAAGTTACACATTTCTTTTTAGTACGGGAGATTCTTCGATTTGCCTAGAATCACAGGAGTTTGCGCCGAGGCCGGGATTCGAACCTGACTCCCGAGTCCTAATGTCGACAGCTCTGGCTGCCTTCTCCCCTCTCCCACAAACGCGCCCCTGCGGACTGGGCTACGCGGACCCCTTTTATCCCATATCATTCCTTTCAAGAAACTCAAAAAATAAGAAAAGCAAATCTGGAGGGAATCCGGGAGCTCAGTCCGTGACGCACACACCAAGATAAGGGGAGATATATTTAATACCACCAATCCCTGAAGGCGCCAAAGGAAGTTTCACGCGTCCAAGGGACGTCGGGAGAAGTAGGAGAGGTTAGTCTGAAATGTCAGCTGGAGAAGAAGGCATTCTGAGCAGAGGGGCAAGGGGGACCCCAGACAGAGATACAAGATGGACTGAATGTCTCAAAGCTCTAAGAGGCCCCGGTGGGCCCCTGGCGATCAGAAGTGACAGCTGCCTTATCAAAGGACCAACGTGAGTGAGGGGCTCAGAAGAAGCCTCTGTGATCAAAGAATCTATAGACACCAGTGCTTAATTTGACCAGGTGCTTTCAGGTGCTCAGCACTGGCACTTCTTTCACAGGGCCGGGGCTACCATTTCTGACCCTACAGGTGGTGGTCTCAATATTAATTGTTCAAATTCAAAATAAAAAGAATAACATATATTGCATGGTGATGGGCAACAACTGGTAAACACAACCATGCGGGTGGGCACCGCGGTGTTCCTTCGTTTCCTTTGTTTGTTGAGACATCGGTTTTTTGACAATACGAATGCTGGTTGTTAAATACGAATGTCTATTACCACTAATTTCGAATTTTAAACATCTTTTGCCAACAGAATGCTTCTTTAACTGGACCCCCACGGTATCCATGGGGATAAACTTCATTTAATTTCCCGTAAGTGTACAGTCTTTTGGCGCGTTTTTAAAGTCTAAAAACCTTGGTTCTCCCACCCCCCCCCCATCCGTTGATCTAAAGTGCACTATCACTTCAGGCCTGATTGAGCGGCACATGAATTACGTAATCATGACTAGTCAAAATAAGCGCTCCAAGAAAATCAGGGAGCACTTGACACCCCCCTTGAATGATGACAGCGAGTGGGTATGGCTTGCTTGCAAAGACAAACTTCTAGCTCAGAATAAGGGTGCACCAGGAATTATTGATGCACCACTGCATGATCGCCTGAATAGTAATTTTTTACACAAAGTGAATGTCATATTCAGTATTTATTTATACTCTCAGCATTGATTCACGGAGAACTGATGCACGTAGAATGGAGCAACTCATTAATAAAGAAAAAAACGTGTATAACTGTGCAAACTTAGGGGCATATTATCAAGGGGCTTTATCTCCGCTTTTTTGGCTTTAAAAGCCAAGAAAGCAGAGATAAAATGATCTCCCTATTACCAAGCTGTCGCTAACACCAGTTAGCGACAGCTAATAGGAGATAGTGACCATCTTGGGCCCCGCTTTGCATGTCAGTGATATTTATCACTAATGACGTGCAAAGTGGGCGTGCCAAGATGTTAGCGACTGGAAACAGTCGCTAACATCGCTATCTCCTATTACCAACTTTTGGAGATATTCACGCTAAGCGCGAATATCTCCATTAGCTAACCCTTGCCCAGGAGCAGTTCTTAGCCATGTTATCCAATGGGAGATGGATAACATGGCTAAGAGCATTAGCTCGGTAATGCATGAATATCGCTGACTTTTCAGCGATATTCATGCATTGCGGCCGTTTTTTATCGCATTTGCGATAAACCTTCCTAATAGCAAGGTTTATCTGCGATAAAAATCGCCGATGTGCGGCGATAATTTTTGTCTCTAAACAAGTTAGAGACAAAAATTATCTCTATTGGTTGGTAATATGCCCCACAATGTTTTGCTCTATTCTTTCCGATTTTTCTCTTACACAGAAGGCTGTAAGTGCGCTGAACCGTAAGTACATGATCCGGCATTCTGTTGAGTCAGAGAAGGGTGCGCCTTAGCGTGCGCAGACCTCTCAGTTCAACTCACTTGGTCCTGATGAAAACCTAAAAAAAAATTGGGGAAAAGGTTGAAACATGTTGACCATATCCTCACAACACCACTGATACTTTCCGGTCAAATCACGCCAGTAGAAGTATCCCACTTGATTTTAACCGTGTCACATGACTCTAGAATAAAACTTTGTATGGAGTACATGTAAGACACTTTTTAATACACTTTCACAATTCAAAAAAACCAGCTCCGCTGTAGTTACAGGCGCCGAAGCACACCTGAGTGGACCTCGGTCACTCAGGTGAACCCCGATGATGAAGCTTGTCTCCAACTAGGTTGGTGAGTGAGGGGTTTATAAAAAAAGAAAGAATTCTTTATTTTTCTGCATCCTTCTCTATCCTTTTTTGATCACTAGGACACTGTGTCCTGGGGATACTCTCTCTCTGTTTCGTAAATGTATTCTATTGACACCCATCTTGTGGAGAAGTGTGGCTCACTGGTTAGAGGAGGCAGACCTGGAAGCAGAGGTCAGCCCGGGACCAGGGTTCAATTCCTGGCTCGGCGGGGTCTTGAGTCCTAAAATGTCCATGGACTCGACAATTCTCGCTCTGGTGCCTACTTGATTCATGGGTTCACACTCTGCGACTCTGGGCAATAGCTTGCTTAATCTCCACAACGGCCCCTCGCGGCAGGATGCCTGGCTTTCACCTTGCGGATACCCTGCCAGGGTTATCTCACAGGGGAATACCAGGACGGGTTCCCTAAGCAAGCGCTTAGAAACCGCTTGGTGATTTGCGCTATATAAATTCCTGTACATTTACATTTACATCTCCCCATTCCAGGGGAGGTGTTTGGGTCGTGACACCCCAAAATAAATGTATTCTTGACCTGGTAGTTGGGTCAGGGGGCTCTGAGTCGGGTCTGCCACGGCTGAGTCGTTTTTTCATTTTTGGCCGAGAATTAAAAGCAAAACTGTGAACCTTGCTGTAAAACAGGAAAGAGTGAGAGACAGAGAGGTACATCAGGTGGCTGAATTTCAAAATGTGAAACCAGATAACCTGGAATCAATACCAGCTTTGCAGCTTGTCCAAATTGTGTGATCCTAAGCAAACATTTTATTTCACAGAGCCTGCTTTTATTTTATGATCACCCAAGAGAGGGCTTTTAAATACTTGAGCACACGTTGTGCTCTGTACACGCACCTCTTATCTTTGATTCAATAGTATATAATGTTCCATCTACAAAAATAATCTAGGCCACGTTTAGGGTTGACATGCCTACTTTAGGTTTTACATGAAGGGCCTGGAGGCTATTAACAAACTACGGGGCATATTACCAAGGGTAATAGGCAATTATCGCCGGTTTAGCATTCGTTTTCGGCCGCTAAGTGGCGATAATCCTATCGCTCTATTAGCAAGCTGACGCTAACTGATGTTAGCGACAGCTTTTAGGTGATAGCGAGCGGTTTGGGGCCCGCTTTGCATGTCAGCGATATTTATCGCTAAGGACATGCAAAGTGGGCGTACCCAACCTGTTAGCGACTGAAAGCAGTCGCTAACGTCGCTATCGCCTATTAGCAAGGCAGGCATAGCGATGGAAATATTCCCGCTATCGCCAAAAACTAACGCCTGCTCAGACCAGTTCTTAGCCATGTTATCCAATGGAATGCGGATAACATGGCTAAGAGCATTTTGTCGCTAATGCGTGAATATCACTGTATTTTCAGCGATATTCACGCATTTCGCCGCTATCGCTGGATATTTTAGCACAATGGAGAAAAACGTTGCTAATAGCATGTTTTCTCCGCTAACATATCTAGCGATAGGCAGTGATAAAAAAATCATCGTTAAGCCTATTTAGCGATAATTATCGCTACTTGTTGGTAATATGCCCTTACATGATGTAGTACTTTGTGTAGTACTAACACAGCAGTACAAACACACTACAAAATGCTATTCACAAACTCCACTTCCAAAGTACTACTGCTTTTTGTAAGTAGTACTTTAAAAGTGCAGTTTGTGAATAGCATGTTGTGTTATGTTTGAAGTACTCCACAATGTACAACAAAATACAGGTTATGCATAGCCCCAAGGACTTCTAATTAGGGGTGGGCAGTAAACTCCGCCCCGCCGGCAGAGTTGGCAGAGTTGTGCCACTCCACGTGGAGTGTGGAGTTCGGGAAAAGCTCAACCAACCGCAGGTGGAGAAGGATCCACTCAGTGGATCAGGACATTGGCAGCACTGCTGTCCCCAAAACTGCTTACTATTGAGGCATTGTTTAAATATGAAATTTAACCTGGGTGATAGAAACCTGCCAGATTATTCATTCACACATAGCGCTTCTACCTTGATGTATCGTCTCTCATAACAGAACTTCAGCAACCCCACGACCAGCGCACACACACACATATACGTGGTATATTTATTTAAAATGCTCACTGCACAAGGCTGTCGCTTCTAAGCGCCCCAGAGGGTGGTATACTGGTTACATAGGTTCAAGAGTTGGATGAGTCTGAAGCACAGCCTTTAGCAGGAACATTTCATACACATAGGGAGACAAGTTAGGAACATTACAGTTGCTTGGGATGAACCACGCCTCACATTACGACTGGAAGAAGGTTGTCATAAAAAGTTATGGTCCACATGAGTTCATTTCATGTTTCACAAATGTAATTAAGGAAGCTGTTGCAGTATACATACTTTTTCACAGTAAATAAAGCCCTGGGGCCTTATTTATGAAGGACTTGCGCCGCCGGTGCGTCACTTTTAACATGGGAAAAAGTGACGCACCGACGGCGCAAGGCTTTCATAAATGAGGCCCTTGGTTTGGATGTAACTGTTTACAGAACTACCTGGCGTTTCGGGTCAGTGGGGGTCCAATTGGTGGTGGGACTGTCTTTTCCAGCTGACTGTGAGTGGTTTCTCAGACAAGTACTTCTCGTTTTAGCCAATGGCAGGCTTTATGGGCTGGTGCAACCACCAAGCCCCTCCCAGTACTGCCCCCTGGCCTGCCAGTCAGTGCAACACCGCTTTGGGATTGGCTCTGCTTGCATGCTGTACTTCAGGTGAATGGCACAGTTGCAAAAGGGCGCAGCCGCAAATATGAAGTTCTGTAACTTCCACACCGATGGCAGATTAGTCCCATATTCGGGAGTGGCAACCTAGAGCCAGGTGTTGGCATGTTTATTAAAGAATCAATAAATCAATCAGGGGTTTATAAAGCGTGCTACTCATCCGTGAGGGTCTAAGACTAGGTAAGGCAGGCAGGGTAGAGAGAAAATTTCAGGCAGTTCATTGCATGCTTTTGCCTTGATGATTTTAGGTTTGCCACTTTCACGAAAATTATTTGGATTTATGAAACCAGGTAGTGGGCACCATATATGTAAGCTCTGCTGAGTCAGTAGTAGTGGGCTCGAGCAATGAAGTTTACCAGCTACGCCGTGGTAATGCGACTATATGACATTTTAGTGCCTGCTGTTAAAATTGTACGTATGTAAGTACTAAGTAGGGGTGGCAGAGCAATACTCTGCCTGCGCTCAGTACTCAGCGAAATCTGGGGGGGATATTTGAAAATTCCACGGAATTCCACAGAGTGAAACTCAACGAGTTTAGCCCACGACTATTCTAATTTGGGGGCGACGGGTAAGTTACAATTATGATGTAAATTTACACTTAGATTTTGTGAACAGCCAAAAAGTAGTGAACTTGCTCAAAAGTGTTAGTTACTCAAAAATGTAAGTTACCTTTCTGAATCAGGCCCCTATCGTGACCGGTCTACCAAGAAATAGTACATCTGCTCCAACAGAAGAGCTCCATGAATGGGGCAAAGATACTCCTTTTCAGAATTCACAAAAAGTGGGAGCAGTAGACTTGGGAAGCTGCACCAGTCTCAGATTTTCAGGCATACTACTAGCAATCAAACACCCAAAAGGTGATGGGATGAAAGCTTACACATAGTCTAGCCCCTGGCAATTGCTTGTGGTAGCGTTCCGACCCATCTCTTTTCACGGGAAACAGCGTTTACAACGCAACTTTTACAACGACTTGCGCTGGGGGGCGCTCTAGGATAGGGAATAGTTTTAATTTACTACACCTTCCCTACTATCCATGGGGACTGGAGTTGGAATAGAAAATTAAACTATTCACTATCCAGCGCCCCCAACGCAAGTCGTTGTAATGACTTGCGTTGTAAAACTTGCGTCGTAAAGGCATGCGTTGTAATAGCATGCGTTGTAACGACGTACATCCCTTTTCACCCACTGTGCCACTCTAGACAGAGGCCCACCTCATGCAACGCAGTACTGACTCCACCCCTCATTGAAGCAGTCCACCCCGAGCTTTGGCCATCTCACCCCTCCACCCAACTGCTTTTTTAGTTGCGAAATTTGAGATTCACCCTGCCCCTGAATCTCACTGACTAGGCCACGCCCTGGCATCTAGCCGCTCCCTCCTTTCATGCATCTGTACCTCTGAAGTATTTCAATTTCTCTCTCAGATCTCCCTGCTTCCTTCTCTCTTATATGTCTACCTCTGTATTTAAATGTCTCTCTCACATCTCCCCACCCTGTCCTCTCTGTATCTGCACCTCTGAGTTATTTAAATGTATATCACAACTACCCGCTACTTCCTGTATTCAAGCCTGGACTGGCCGCATCGGGCATCGGGCTTCCTCGGAAGGCAGGAAGGTTGACGGACCGCTTTTGCTACTGGGGGCTGGTTTTGTAGCAGTGCAGTGTTCCTTGTATATCCAATTGTTTTGCAGCAGTTTTAAAAGCACTGCAGAGTTCCTTGTATATTCAACAGTTTTCAGGGAACAATATAAGTTCCAAGATAACTCTGGCGATTGATGCACCTGCTGGAGCGAGATCACAGGTACAAAAGGGGGTGGTGATGGACGGAGCATGTGAACCAATTAAACACACACCCAGTCAAAAGATCTGGGTTTAATCCATCACCGTTCTTTAGCCCACTCTGCCACCCCAGTTCAGACATGGCCGTATGCAAATCAGTCTGACCCTGTGCCTCATGGGAACAGTCCAGCCCGAACTGCCAAGCCATGCCTTCCCTGGACCGGAAACAAGCTTTCGAGGACCGGTTTTTGTCATTACAGCCGTCTTCAGCCCGGCTTGCTTGATTCCAGTGGCAAAGTGAGCAAGGGACTCACGTCTGAGTATACCCTGACAACTTGTGGCAGCCAAAGCGGTACAAAAGGGGGTGGTGATGAACGGAGCGAGATCACAGTTTTGTCTAGTGTCAGATTTGACTCATAAGGTAGCGCAGAGGGTTAATATGCCTTCTGCAAGGAACATGTACTGTGCGAATCACAGAACAGTATTTTAGGCGCATAACTCAGTGGGTTACTGCTTTTGTCACAAAGATCCTTTATTACTGTCCAGGTCGTAAGTTACATTCGCAATCTAGGTTAGAAAGTTCTGCTTTTTTGCACCAGTTTTTAATCATCCTAATTTTGCTCAAAAGGATTTGTTTGAGTAGAAATAAAAACGTATTAGTCAAGTCAACCCTAAAAACTGAGAAACGTTCTGCATGCTGAGTTTGTGCTTCTGTGCTTCCCCAGACCAGAAACTCCTACCAGAATGGATGACGTGTGAATCCTACAACTCGTCGGTCCCTTTGTTTCATGTAACATTTTCCATACACTGATTTACACATGTATGATTCATTTTCTCTGTATGTGCATGTGTGATGTAATGGGCTCCAGCACCCTACTCTGGTATGGGAGGCGTTATAAAACAAATGAAATGCATGTGAGGGAGGGGCTATGGAGACATGAGGGGCGCTGTTGGAGGGTGGGAGTGACAGAAATAATTGAAGCGCACCTAATAAAGGTTGCCGTATCCTGGTGCACAGTAAGGTCATCATTTACTATGCTTTAAAAACAAATGCAATTGAATATATAATGAAAGATGTGTTGTAGAATGCACCATTTTTCCCACTTTCTAAAATGTTCTTGGTGCCACCTGGCCCCCCTTGTAGTGGTCAGACTCGATCGCTGCGTTTAATCGCTACGCACCGTATCGGGGCTGGTCTAACAACATTTGCCAAGGCTGCTTCGGGTTCCCCGTCTGGACCTCTCTGTATTTGTGCCCCTGAAGTACAGACATGTACTTCTCTTATCTATGCATAACCACATGTTCTGTATCTGCACCACTGGGGTGTTAACGCGGGATTACTGGTTACTAGTTACCTTACCAGATCCCAAACCAAGTCGACTGGATCGTTGGTACCTGTCATTGAGTAAAAGGTAATCTAACAATAAGTCAATCAATTTAGAACTTACACCACTCTAAATGACCACTGACAAGGATTAAGTTTTGAAAGTTTAATATAAAACCAAAGATAACTGAAGATACAAACTTCTTAAGATGAGATTCAAAAGGTAAACTGGTATCACTATGAACATAAATTCTTTGAATAATCTGACTCTACAAAACAGAATAATGAGTACAAGTTCGAAGATCATTAGGTTTGCAAGGATTGATATGAGTTGCAACCTAAGAGTCATTACAGAAAAGAAATTCAAGTTAGTCTGTCCCTACACTAGACTAAGTGACATCCCTACTTAACAAGATCTTTACCCCAAAAAGGTGTCAGCCGTGGTGACTTCCTAAGAAGATCACGCACTTCTCTTTGTCTCTTCCCTGATAATGGGTCTCTCCTGGTCAGTCTATCTGCCTACCCATCCGCTTCCTTAGGCTCCCAAAATCATCTGCTCTGCTCTCCTCCCGGGTCGCTTTCCCTAATACAAAATCACATTTCCGATAGGAACGCCCCTTGGGACGCCCCTCACGTGGTACATCTTTGCGCGGTAAACTCCATGATGGTACTCTTCAAGACCCTCGTTAAAGTTGACCTTGGTTCCCAGGCTTCTTCTCCAGTGCGCCGATACCCCCTGAAATTCCTGAAGACTCCTACAGGCCTGCGCCAAGCGCCACTGAACAAAGCTCCATTCATTTCGACTGATTAGGACCCCTCGCACCTGCATACAGGCCATCCTACAGCGGGCCTCAAATTCCAGGCTCCCCCATATCTATAGGTCATAAAGCATATGGAAAGCACAGTACTTGGCACCTCTCGACTTCTTCTCTGACAAGCACATTTCAGTTCAAAGGAACATCACTATCAGTTCGAGCCTACTTGATTTACATGAAGCGAGTCCCTGCACTCTGAAAACATTTGACTTGATTTAAACAGCATTCTTAACTAACATACGTTTCTTAAAGCACACATCTATAAAGCATATATTTCAAACTAAATTCGATAATACATTTTGGAAGAACCACGTTAACCCCACCTCACATTATTTTAGCAGCACGTTTAGATTTTCTGTGAATTGCCATGAGGCCTACACAATTTAACTGGTTTGCAAGGTTCCACTTAACTCTTACATGATTCCTTTAACATGAGAACGTGAGGTTTTCATATTCATTCCAACATTTCTACATTAGTCTCACACTGTTATGATTATTGTTACCCTATTTAAAACACTCTATACATTTCACTACTAAATATAAGACACTCTGGTGCAAGGTATATGTTAACTAACTACGTGCTTGTAAATATGATGCACTTATACATTTTTTCTCAGACTAGTGCTCTCTCAGTGGTATTTCACAGACTCTCTCACAGGCACCAGCTGCCTCCTCTCCTGTACCTGTAGCCCGGGAGCATTTAAACGCCTCACACACATTTCCCTGCTTCTTGTGTCTGTATCCCTCTCTCACTCTGCTGCATCTGTACCACAAAGCATGTCAAAGGTTTCCCTCATTTCTCCCTTCACCCTTCTCCTTGTATCTGTACCCGTGAAGTATTTAGATGTCTCATGCAATTCTGCCTCCTCTCCTACATCTCTGTGCGTCCTCTCCTGTAGCTGTACCCCTGACATTTTTAAATGTCTCTCTCTCATCTGCCTCCTCTCCTATATCTGTAGCGTTTCTTTCAGTTGCTGTGATCTCACTTCATCTGATCGCGTGAGGCACTTCCTGGTTAGCAGCACTGATTCTGGTAAGTGGGATCCTATTGCGGATAAAATATTTGTCGGCACGAGAGAGCGTACTGGATCGATGGGAGATCCTCGCTGCATTCCTAGAACTTTTTTGGGGCCCATTAGGATGACCGACGGACTTCAGTCATCCCCGCCATCCTCACAGTGCTGGGACCAGCCCCCAGATGTGCAGCAGTCCTGAACCGCTGATTAGGATGCAACTTCCACCCTGGCGGTCGCATTCTGCATATTTGTCATTGCGGCGGGTTCTGCTTACAGCAACACCTGCCGCAATGCCAAATGGACATGTTTGTGCATTCCCATGCACACCATGGCAGGCACCACCCAGTGCCTGCCATCTTATGCATGGGAATGCAGGGGAGTAATATGGGTACTCCCCAAGTGCACCCTCCACCCGCCATCCTCCCTGGGGGGCCTGCAACAGGCCCCAAAGCACATCCCTGCCAGCCTTTCGATAATAGCATCACCACCATGGAAAGTTCTCTTAAACCAAGCAACCTAATATGGATAGTGGTGCCTTCTAGGCACCACCACTATATTGTGCCCCAGCTCCGCTTAGCCGGCAATCGCAATAATTGCCGACCGGCGGAAAAGTGGCAGACACACTTTGGGGGTCATTAGGATGGCCAAGCCGGCAGTGGCGATCCGCCCGCCATCCCAACTTGATTTTCCTCTCACCATATTATTATGGCGGGGGATATCGCAGTGGAAGCAAAGTGTGTCCGCTGCTTTTCTGCCGGTCGGCAAGCGGAGCTGGGGCACAATATGGAGGCGGTGCCTAGAAGTTACCGCCATCCATATTAGGTTGCCTGGTTTAAAAAGCTTTCCATGGCGGTGATGCCGCCATGGAAACGCTGGCGGGGATGTGCTATGGGGGCCTGTTGCGGGCCCCTGGGAGGGTGGGGGGTGCACTTGGGGGATACCCATGGTACCCCACTACATTCCCATGCACATGGTGGCAGGCACCATGCGGTGCCTGCCACGTTGTGCATGAGAATGCACAACATGTCAGTTTGGCATTGCGGCGGGTGCTGCTGAAAGCAGCATCTGCCGCAATGACAAATATGTGGAATGCTACCGCCAGGGTGGCAGTCGCATCCTATTCAGTGGTGCAGTACAGCTGCATGTCTGGTGGGCGGTCCCAGCACCGCCAGGATGGCGGGCGGACTGAAGTCCACCCGCCATCCTAATGGGCCCTTTTGCGTCTGCTGCGATAATAATATGGCGGGGGTAAATCAAGTTGGGATGGAGGGCGAATTGCCACCGCCGAGCAAACTACAATGTTTGAGACGAGGCGACTTGGCACTCGAATTTCTGCTGGGTTGCGGATTTTCTTGTGGCCATCATGTAACATCTGGGGTTTGTCATGTTTTATTCTGATATGGCGCCCTGTATATTTGATTAACGGGTCAATACCTGGTCACTTGCATTCATTTCATCCTCATAATATACACACTTGCATTTGCCAATGCTTGCTCCTGCCGTGCACTTGCGTTGTTCACATGATTTCTCTTTTTGTAAGACTTGAGAGTGGATCTATTGGCACCACCCATCAATCTCTTTCTCTTTCACGATCTGACAAACATGAGTACTTTGATATCCTAAGTATTCTATAGTTATTGACCATAAGATTGCATGGGTAATAGGTAACAATATAAACAACAACAAAATTCTCTTGGTTAATTTTTTAACTTTTTTACATTTGTCTAACTCTTAGGGACAGGGATGCGGCTTTGGAATTGTGCTGAGGAAGGAAGACTATTGCCAGATGGGGAAATCACTGACTCCCACTCTGGTTACATCTGCAGTGTGCATTTTTCTTATATATGTTATACGGTTAACTTCTTTCATGGCTCATCTTTTGTTACTACTTGTGATTATTGGTTTCTCTAAATCGCTCCTGAGTCTTTGGTCTGGACTGTTCTCTGCCCACTCGCTGTTTCATACAACCTTTGATATAAATCATTGGATCTGACCAATATATTATTTTCGTAGGTCCCTATATATTGCTGTAGGTGAGGGATCTGTATTATATATAACTGGTCCTGTCATCTCTCTTTTTACATTGCTACTAGTGACATAGTTACTTCACAACACTTCACACATGGTGTTTAGGAAGCTTTATTGAATATAATATACAAAGTAAGACATGAGTACATAAGAAAATGAAACGACTATAAAAAGAACATCGTAAGCAATAAAAATCTTAAAGAGAGATTTAGAACTATACTAAGTACAAGATGCTTTTTTTTCCATTTTAGGAAATGAAAGAAAGAAAAGAGAGAAAGAAGAAAAAGAAGAAAGAAAAAAAAGAGAGGAGAGAAAGCAACATTATACTCGACTCAATATGATAATGTGAAAAGATTATAAAGAAGAATAGAAGTAGGGATATAATGGAAAAGAAAATCTAAAGAAGATTAATAAAGAACGAAGAAAAACAAAGAAAGAGAAGAAGGCATACATTTCAAACCACATGTCTAGAGAGAAATTCAGTTAATGGTGACCATAACAAATCTCTTTTAATTAATAATGGTACAGAAGTGGCATAAGCAGGATCGAGTCTATGGTGATGGCATAACAAATTCCACCAAGCATTATATGAGATTTTGGAATTGTCCTTCCAATTGGTAGTAATGATCTGAAAGGAAATAGCAATAACTATATCTATAAACTTGCGTACATTAGAAGAGACATTCCACAAAGGAGATGAACCCCCCAAAATAACGTGGATAATATCAAAAGAAAAAGCAGCATTTAAAATCTCATTAAGCTTTAACCAAATATGAGACCAAAATGATTTGACCATGGGACAGTGAAAAAACATGTGAAGGAGGTCACCTTTTGTATGTGAACATGACCATCATTTCTCGGAATTCAGTAGTTTAAATTTATGAAGATCAGAATTTGTAAAAAAGAGTCTGTTGTAAAAATAAATATAAGGTTTGCGTAGTACTTGCAGAATGGGAGGCTGTGTGTATTTTGGACCAGATAGAATCCCATACTTGAAGGGAGAAGTCCTGAGCTAAGTCTTGTTCCCACAAATGTTCTAAATTAGATTTGACTCTAACATTTTGTGAAAGGGAGAGTAGTTTGTATATAGCTGCAGCCTTTAGCGGGATAGAAAAGTCAGGTGAAGGGGAAAGAGTAAGGTTAGTAATGGGCTGAGGAATATGCTACGAGAGTAGTTAAGCCAGAGCATTTTTAACTAAGGGGTATTGGGAGGAGTAAGTATTAGAGATATGAAAATGGTCACGAACATCTGAGAATTCTCTTGGTGAATTATCCTTAAGTAAGTGATCGTAAACAATGATACCTTTATCTATCCATTCCTTCCAAAATAATGCCTTATTCTTAATCTTTAAAGATTTATTGTACCCAATCGGGGTTTGAGAGTGAGAATCAATGTGTAACGTAAAGAAATGGGACAACAGCAGGGCGAGCGCTTTAGAATGTTTAAATATGGGGGTAATAAAACATTTTGGTGGTTGAGTTAGACGAGTCGCAGTGAGAAATTAAAAGGGTGAGAGTTGTGCCAGCTCAATAGAACTCCAGGCAGTTGGGACTGGGCAAGAAGAATCTGAAAGAAAAGGCCAGATCTGTTTTAACGTAAAGGCGGAATGATAGCGACTAAGGTTAGGAAAGTTTACTCCACCTTGGTCTTTCGGTTGTTGAAGACGGAAAAGAGAAATTCTCGCTTTACGATTATTCCATAGGAGAAAGTAGGAGTTCGATTAATAGTTCTGAAAAAAGAGAGTGGGAGGGATATGGGAGTAGATAACTTTTTCAATAAATCGTTTCTCTAATGGTGTTCACATATAGTACACCTAAACATTTGACTTTACTGGGATTCCACTCAAAACCAGAACCTTGGAACATGTGAGAGAGGCAAAATGTATTCAAAGCTAAAACTTCGGTTTTATCAACGTTTTATTTATAACCCGATACTATAGAATAATCATTTCATAAGGAAAAAAAGCGGGTAGGGAGGTAGACGGGTTAGAAATGTAAAGAAGAATGTCATCAGCATAAGCGGTATATTTGATATCAATATTTTTAAATGTAAACCCAGTGTAAGAAGATGAACGCCTAATCTTTTCCAAGAAAGGTTCTAAAGCAAGAATGAAAAGAAGAGGGGAAAGGGGGCAGCCTTGTCTGGTGCCTCTGTGAAGAGGAAAATAGTCAGATTGAGAACCATTAACCCACATGGAGGTAGAAGGGGCAGAATATAGCAATTGACTATGCTGAATTATGTGAGGACTAAAGCCGTGCCAACGTAGTGCTCCAAACATAAAATCCCTACTCACTCTATCAAATGCTTTCTCAGAATCTAATGTTATAACAGCGACTGGGGAAGCCATCTTTGAAGCAAGGTGAATGATATTTAGGAGGGTCCTTGAATTGTCCGTAATTGATCTACCCTTAACAAATCCTGATTGGTATATATTAATGAGATCAGGAATTACTGTATTGAAATGAATGACTAAGATTTTTGCGCAAATTTTACAGTCAGTATTAATTAAGGAGATAGGCCTAATGGGCCCGACTCACAGAACTAACTTAAGACAAAATTCTAAACGTACTACTTTTGGTATTCACAGAAGTTAGGATTTTATCTTAAGACAGACTTAAGACGGACTTAAGTTAGGATTCTGTCTTACTAACAAACTTAAGAAAAAATCCTAACTTCTGTGAATACCAAAAGTAGTACGTTTAGGATTTTGTCTTAAATTAGTTCTGCGAATCGGGCCCATAGTTTTTGCACATGGAAGGATCTTTGTCCTTTTTAGGAATCAGACATAACATTACTTGAGTGAAAGAACTGGCTGATTTGCCTGTAGTAAGAAAATAGTTAATCAAGGAGAGCAGGTGAGGTATTAATGTGGACTTGAAGTGTAGATAGAAGCGAACAGGAAAGCCATCAGGTCCTGGAGTCTTGTAGTAATTTGATGGCATTAATTATTACTTTATCCAATATAGGAGAATCTAAGGAGGAGAGATCTGTGGATTGGTCAGTAGACTTAGGAATGGAATGAAAAAAGAAGTCAACTTGCGAAGAGGTCGGAGTGGATTCTGGAGTGTATAGGGAGGTATAGTACTGAACAAAACAATCAAGAATCTTATCGTCAGCAGAGTGACACACTCCCTGAACATCCTTAATGAGAACGATTTTGGATTTTTGCTTCTTAATTTTGAGATATTTTTCCAAAGATTTACCTGCCTTATTCCGTCCGCCATACATCTTTGCATTACATTTGAGAAGATTATTGCTAGCAGAGTCCCAAGAGTGTTTATTATATTGTATTGTTGCCTTAATTAGAGAAGACAGTGTGTCGGTGGAGTTTGTTGTGAAATATTGATGCTCAAGATCTTTAATCTGTTTAAGAATAAGGGAAGATTCCAGGAGAGCTTTCTTTTTCTTCTGGGATACAAAGGCAATAATAAAACCACGCACAGCGGCCTTGAAAGCATCCCAAATAGAATGAAAATGAGGAGTGGAATGAAGATTGTTAAGAAAGAACTCGTCCATAAAGGATGTGAATTGTTCGACGAAATGAGGATCTAACAGGAGAGAATTGTTAAAGCGCCAGCAACGGGAGGTGGAAGGAGGTGTAGGATAATCCAGATAAATAATGGCAGGGGCGTGATCCGAAATGAGGATAGAACCTAATTCTGAGTTAGTCATTAATTGTAAGGCATGCTGTGTAAGGTAAATGTAATCAATACGAGAGTGGGATTTGTGGACTGGGGAAAAGAAGGAAAATTCTAGAGTGTCAGGATGGGAAATTCTCCATGTATCTATTAGACCTCTGGAAGAAATGGCTCTGTAAATGGATTTCTGCATCTTATTGGGAACATATCTAGTTTGTGACTTACGATCTAAAAAGGGGTCCATGAGCTGATTACAATCACCACCCACAATTAAATTATCAGCTGCATGCGAAGAGAGAAGTGTAGAGAATTCGTTCCGAAACACTAAATCAATGCCGTTGGGTCCGTAAACATTACAAAGTGAAAATTGTGTATCATTAACAGTAATATTTAAAAACAACCTTCTACCATTATTATCATGAAACTCATTGTGTAACTGAACATTTAACGACTTATGAAATAGGATTACCACACCATTTTTGTTATTTACTGCCGGAGAACAAAAAACCTCTCCCACCCATTGCTTGCTCAGTGAAGATAAATCTTCTAATCAAAGGTGTGTTTCTTGCAACAAAGCAATTTGACATTTTAACCTCGCCAGTTGAGATGAAACTCGCTGTTTTTTAACAGGGTTGCGAACGCCTTTAACGAGGAAATCACACGAAGACCTTTCATAAGTAAGTATTAGGTGAAGGAAAGCAAGAATTCAAAATAAGATAGTAGAGTGAGGGAAAAAGGAGATGAAATATAAAGAAGAGGGGCAGGAAGAGAAGATCAGCAGAAAAAAGGCTTAGGGAAAGATGTACGAAACAAATGGTCGCACCAGGAGGAAGGTAAGGAAAATATATTGAGAAAGTGGTTGAAATTCAAGAGAACATTTTTAATAAAGGAAGCAAGAGGAAAACAAATGTTGCCAGGAGAGCAAATGAAAGAAAGAAAACAGAGCCTGGGTCCAGCACAACAGTAGAAGGTGCCTTGTTCCAGCACAACTGTAGAAGGAGGCTTGGTCCATCACTGTAGAAGGAGCCTTGGTCCATCACTGTAGAAGGTGCCTTGGTCCGGCACCACAGTAGAAGGTGCCTTGATCCAGCACCACATGAGAAGGGGCTTTGGCCCAGCACTACTGTAGAAGGTGCCTCGGGCGATCATTGCAGTAGAAGGTGTCTCGGTCCAGCACCGCTGTAGAAGGTGACTCGGTCCAGCACCACTGTAGAAGGTGCCTTGTTCCAGCACCACTGTAGAAGGTGCCTTGGTCCAGCACCGCTGTAGAAGGTGACTCGGTCCAGCACCACTGTAGAAGGTGCCTTGTTCCAGCACCACTGTAGAAGGTGCCTTGTTCCAGCACCGCAGTAGAAGGTGCCTTGGTCCAGCACCACTGTAGAAGGTGCCTTGGTCCAGCACCGCAGTAGAAGGTGCCTTGGTCCAGCACCACAGTAGAAGGTGCCTTGGTCCAGCACCACTGTAGAAGGTGCCTTGTTCCAGCACCGCAGTAGAAGGTGCCTTGGTCCAGCACCACTGTAGAAGGTGCCTTGATCCAGCACTGCAGTAGAAGGTGCCTTGGTCGAGCACCACTGCAGAAGGTGCCTTGGTCCAGCACCACTGTAGAAGGTGCCTTGATCCAGCACTGCAGTAGAAGGTGCTTGTTCCAGCACCACTGTAGAAGGTGCCTTGGTCCAGCACCACTGTAGAAGGTGCCTTGATCCAGCACTGCAGTAGAAGGTGCCTTGGTCGAGCACCACTGCAGAAGGTGCCTTGGTCCAGCACCACTGTAGAAGGTGCCTTGATCCAGCACTGCAGTAGAAGGTGCTTGTTCCAGCACCACTGTAGAGGGTGCCTTGATCCAGCACTGCAGCAGAAGGTGCCTTGTTCCAGCACCACTGTAGAAGGTGCCTTGGTCCAGCACCACTGTAGAAGGTGCCTTGATCCAGCACTGCAGTAGAAGGTGCCTTGTTCCAGCACCACAGTAGAAGGAGCCCGGGTCCAGCACCACTGTAGAAGGTGTCTTTGTCCAGCACCACTGTAGAAGGAGTCTTTGTCCAGCACCACAGTAGAAGGAGCCTCGGTCCAGCACCACTGTAGAAGGTGCCTTGGTCCAGCACCACAGCAGAAAGTGCCTTGGTCCAGCACCACTGTAGAAGGTGCCTTGGTCCAGCACCACAGTAGAAGGTGCCTTGTTCCAGCACAACTGTAGAAGGTGCCTTGGTTCAGCACCACAGTAGAAGGTTCCTCGGTTCAGCACCACTGTAGAAGGTGCCTGGGTCCAGCACCACAGTAGAAGATGCCTTGTTCCAGCACCACAGTAGAAGGAGCCTTGGTCCATCACTGTAGAAGGTGCCTTGGTTCAGCACCACAGTAGAAGGTTCCTCGGTCCAGCACCACAGTAGAAGGTGCCTCGGTCCAGCACCACAGTAGAAGGAGCCTTGGTCCATCACTGTAGAAGGAGCCTTGGTCTATCACTGTAGAAGGTGCCTTGGTCCATCACTGTAGAAGGTGCCTTGGTCCATCACTGTAGAAGGTGCCTTGGTCCGGCACCACAGTAGAAGGTGCCTTGATCCAGCACCGTAGTAGAAGGAGCCTCGGTCCAGCAACACTGTAGAAGGTGCCTTGGTCCAGCACCACAGCAGAAGGTGCCTTGGTCCAGCACCACTGTAGAAGGTGCCTTGGTCCAGCACCACTGTAGAAGGTGCCTTGGTCCAGCACCACTGTAGAAGGTGCCTTGGTCCAGCACCACTGATGAATGTGCCTTGGTTCAGCACCACAGTAGAAGGTTCCTCGGTCCATCACTGTAGAAGGTGCCTTGGTCCATCACTGTAGAAGGTGCCTTGGTCTGGCAACACAGTAGAAGGTGCCTTGATCCAGCACCGTAGTAGAAGGTGCCTTGGTACAGCACCACAGCAGAAGGTGCCTTGGTCCAGCACCACATGAGAAGGGGCCTTGGCCCAGCACTACTGTAGAAGGTGCCTTTGTCCAGCACCACTGTAGAAGGTGCCTTGATCCAGCACTACAGTAGAAGGTGCCTTGGTCCAGCACCACTGTAGAAGGTGCCTTGGTCCAGCACCGCTGTAGAAGGTGCCTCGGTCCAGCACCACAGTAGAAGGTGCCTCGGTCCAGCACCTCTGTAGAAGGAGCCTCGGTCCAGCAACACTGTAGAAGGTGCCTTGGTCCAGCACCACAGCAGAAGGTGCCTTGGTCCAGCACCACAGCAGAAGGTGCCTTGGTCCAGCACCACTGTAGAAGGTGCCTTGGTCCAGCACCACAGTAGAAGGTGCCTTGTTCCAGCACAACTGTAGAAGGTGCCTTGGTTCAGCACCACAGTAGAAGGTTCCTCGGTCCAGCACCACAGTAGAAGGTGCCTCGGTCCAGCACCTCTGTAGAAGGTGTATTGGTCCAGCACCACTGTAGAAGGTGTCTTGGTCCAGCACCACAGTAAAAGGTGCCTTGTTCCAGCACAACTGTAGAAGGTGCCTTGGTTCAGCACCACAGTAGAAGGTGCATTGGTCCAGCACCACAGTAGAAGGTGCCTTGGTCCAGCACCATTGTAGAAGGTGCCTTGGTCCAGCACCACAGTAGAAGGTGCCTTGGTCCAGCACCACAGTAGAAGGTGCCTTCGTCCAGCACCACAACAGAAGGTGCCTTGGTCCAGCACAACTGTAGAAGGTGCCTTGGTTGAGCACGATAGTAGAAGGTGCCTTGATCCAGCACCACTGTAGAAGGCGCCTTGGTCCAACCCACAGTAGAAGGTGCCTTGGTCGAGCACCACTGTAGAAGGTGCCTTGATCCAGCACCACTGTAGAAGGTGCCTTGGTCCAGAACCACTGTATAAGGTGCCTTGGTCCAGCACCACAGTAGCAGGTGCCTTGGTCCATCACCACAGTAGAAGGTGCCTTGGTCGAGCACCACTGTAGAAGGTGCCTCGGTCCGGCACCACTGTGGCAGGTGCCGTGGTCCAGCACCACAGTAGAAGGTGACTTGGTCCAGCACCACAGTAGAAGGTGCCTTGGTCCAGCACCACTGTAGAAGGTGCCTCGGTCCAGCACCACAGTAGAAGGTGCCTTGGTCCAGCACCACAGTAGAAGGTACCTTGGTCCAGCACCACTGTAGAAGGTGCCTTGGTCCAGCACCACTGTAGAAGGTGCCTCGGTCCAGCACCACAGTAGAAGGTGCCTGGGTCCAGCACCATTGTAGAAGGTGCCTTGGTCCAGCACCACTGTAGAAGGTGCCTCGGTCCAGCACCTCTGTAGAAGGAGCCTCGGTCCAGCAACACTGTAGAAGGTGCCTTGGTCCAGCACCACAGCAGAAGGTGCCTTGGTCCAGCACCACAGCAGAAGGTGCCTTGGTCCAGCACCACTGTAGAAGGTGCCTTGGTCCAGCACCACAGTAGAAGGTGCCTTGTTCCAGCACAACTGTAGAAGGTGCCTTGGTTCAGCACCACAGTAGAAGGTTCCTCGGTCCAGCACCACAGTAGAAGGTGCCTCGGTCCAGCACCTCTGTAGAAGGTGTATTGGTCCAGCACCACTGTAGAAGGTGTCTTGGTCCAGCACCACAGTAAAAGGTGCCTTGTTCCAGCACAACTGTAGAAGGTGCCTTGGTTCAGCACCACAGTAGAAGGTGCATTGGTCCAGCACCACAGTAGAAGGTGCCTTGGTCCAGCACCATTGTAGAAGGTGCCTTGGTCCAGCACCACAGTAGAAGGTGCCTTGGTCCAGCACCACAGTAGAAGGTGCCTTCGTCCAGCACCACAACAGAAGGTGCCTTGGTCCAGCACAACTGTAGAAGGTGCCTTGGTTGAGCACGATAGTAGAAGGTGCCTTGATCCAGCACCACTGTAGAAGGCGCCTTGGTCCAACCCACAGTAGAAGGTGCCTTGGTCGAGCACCACTGTAGAAGGTGCCTTGATCCAGCACCACTGTAGAAGGTGCCTTGGTCCAGAACCACTGTATAAGGTGCCTTGGTCCAGCACCACAGTAGCAGGTGCCTTGGTCCATCACCACAGTAGAAGGTGCCTTGGTCGAGCACCACTGTAGAAGGTGCCTCGGTCCGGCACCACTGTGGCAGGTGCCGTGGTCCAGCACCACAGTAGAAGGTGACTTGGTCCAGCACCACAGTAGAAGGTGCCTTGGTCCAGCACCACTGTAGAAGGTGCCTCGGTCCAGCACCACAGTAGAAGGTGCCTTGGTCCAGCACCACAGTAGAAGGTACCTTGGTCCAGCACCACTGTAGAAGGTGCCTTGGTCCAGCACCACTGTAGAAGGTGCCTCGGTCCAGCACCACAGTAGAAGGTGCCTGGGTCCAGCACCATTGTAGAAGGTGCCTTGGTCCAGCACCACTGTAGAAGGTGCCTCGGTCCAGCACCACAGTAGAAGGTACCTTGGTCCAGGACCACTGTAGAAGGTGCCATGGTACAGCACCACAGTAGAAGGTACCTTGGTCCAGCACCACTGTAGAAGGTGCCTTGGTCCAGCACCACTGTAGAAGGTGCCTCGGTCCAGCACCACAGTAGAAGATGCCTGGGTCCAGCACCACTGTAGAAGGTGCCTTGGTCCAGCACCACTGTAGAAGGTGCCTCGGTCCAGCACCACTGTAGAAGGTGCCTCGTCCAGCACCACTGTAGAAGGTGCCTCGGTCCAGCACCACTGTAGAAGGTGCCTGGGTCCAGCACCACTGTAGAAGGTGCCTGGGTCCAGCACCACTGTAGAAGGTGCCTCGGTCCAGCACCACTGTAGAAGGTGCCTGTGTCCAGCACCACTGTAGAAGGTGCCTGTGTCCAGCGCCACTGTAGAAGGTGCCTTAGTCTAGCACCACTGTAGAAGGTGCCTTAGTCCAGCACCACTGTAGAAGGTGCCTTGGTCCAGCACCACTGTAGAAGGTGCCTTGGTTCAGCACCACAGTAGAAGGTTCCTCGGTCCAGCACCACAGTAGAAGGTGCCTCGGTCCAGCACCACAGTAGAAGGAGCCTTGGTCCATCACTGTAGAAGGAGCCTTGGTCTATCACTGTAGAAGGTGCCTTGGTCCATCACTGTAGAAGGTGCCTTGGTCCATCACTGTAGAAGGTGCCTTGGTCCGGCACCACAGTAGAAGGTGCCTTGATCCAGCACCGTAGTAGAAGGTGCCTTGGTACAGCACCACAGCAGAAGGTGCCTTGGTCCAGCACCACATGAGAAGGGGCCTTGGCCCAGCACTACTGTAGAATGTGCCTTGGTCCAGCACCACTGTAGAAGGTGCCTTGATCCAGCACTGCAGTAGAAGGTGCCTTGGTCCAGCACCACTGTAGAAGGTGCCTTGGTCCACCACCACTGTAGAGGGTGCCTTGATCCAGCACTGCAGTAGAAGGTGCCTTGTTCCAGCACCACTGTAGAAGGTGCCTTGGTCCAGCACCACTGTAGAAGGTGCCTTGATCCAGCACTGCAGTAGAAGGTGCCTTGTTCCAGCACCACTGTAGAAGGTGCCTTGGTCCAGCACTGCAGTAGAAGGTGCCTTGTTCCAGCACAACTGTAGAAGGTGCCTTGGTTCAGCACCACAGTAGAAGGTTCCTCGGTCCATCACTGTAGAAGGTGCCTTGGTCCATCACTGTAGAAGGTGCCTTGGTCTGGCAACACAGTAGAAGGTGCCTTGATCCAGCACTGCAGTAGAAGGTGCCTTGTTCCAGCACCACTGTAGAAGGTGCCTTGGTCCAGCACCACAGTAAAAGGTGCCTTGGTCCAGCACCACAGTAGAAGGAGCCCGGGTTCAGCACCACTGTAGAAGGTGTCTTTGTCCAGCACCACTGTAGAAGGTGTCTTTGTCCAGCACCACAGTAGAAGGTGCCTCGGTCCAGCACCTCTGTAGAAGGAGCCTCGGTCCAGCAACACTGTAGAAGGTGCCTTGGTCCAGCACCACAGCAGAAGGTGCCTTGGTCCAGCACCACTGTAGAAGGTGCCTTGGTCCAGCACCACAGTAGAAGGTGCCTTGTTCCAGCACAACTGTAGAAGGTGCCTTGGTTCAGCACCACGGTAGAAGGTTCCTCGGTCCATCACTGTAGAAGGTGCCTTGGTCCATCACTGTAGAAGGTGCCTTGGTCTGGCAACACAGTAGAAGGTGCCTTGATCCAGCACCGTAGTAGAAGGTGCCTTGGTACAGCACCACAGCAGAAGGTGCCTTGGTCCAGCACCACATGAGAAGGGGCCTTGGCCCAGCACTACTGTAGAAGGTGCCTTGGTCCAGCACCACTGTAGAAGGTGCCTTGATCCAGCACTGCAGTAGAAGGTGCCTTGGTCCAGCACCACTGTAGAAGGTGCCTCGGTCCAGCACCACAGTAGAAGGTGCCTCGGTCCAGCACCTCTGTAGAAGGAGCCTCGGTCCAGCAACACTGTAGAAGGTGCCTTGGTCCAGCACCACAGCAGAAGGTGCCTTGGTCCAGCACCACTGTAGAAGGTGCCTTGGTCCAGCACCACAGTAGAAGGTGCCTTGTTCCAGCACAACTGTAGAAGGTGCCTTGGCTCAGCACCACGGTAGAAGGTTCCTCGGTCCATCACTGTAGAAGGTGCCTTGGTCCATCACTGTAGAAGGTGCCTTGGTCTGGCAACACAGTAGAAGGTGCCTTGATCCAGCACCGTAGTAGAAGGTGCCTTGGTACAGCACCACAGCAGAAGGTGCCTTGGTCCAGCACCACATGAGAAGGGGCCTTGGCCCAGCACTACTGTAGAAGGTGCCTTGGTCCAGCACCACTGTAGAAGGTGCCTTGATCCAGCACTGCAGTAGAAGGTGCCTTGGTCCAGCACCACTGTAGAAGGTGCCTCGGTCCAGCACCACAGTAGAAGGTGCCTCGGTCCAGCACCTCTGTAGAAGGAGCCTCGGTCCAGCAACACTGTAGAAGGTGCCTTGGTCCAGCACCACAGCAGAAGGTGCCTTGGTCCAGCACCACTGTAGAAGGTGCCTTGGTCCAGCACCACAGTAGAAGGTGCCTTGTTCCAGCACAACTGTAGAAGGTGCCTTGGTTCAGCACCACAGTAGAAGGTTCCTCGGTCCAGCACCACAGTAGAAGGTGCCTCGGTCCAGCACCTCTGTAGAAGGTGTATTGGTCCAGCACCACTGTAGAAGGTGTCTTGGTCCAGCACCACAGTAAAAGGTGCCTTGTTCCAGCACAACTGTAGAAGGTGCCTTGGTTCAGCACCACAGTAGAAGGTGCATTGCTCCAGCACCACAGTAGAAGGTGCCTTGGTCCAGCACCATTGTAGAAGGTGCCTTGGTCCAGCACCACAGTAGAAGGTGCCTTGGTCCAGCACCACAGTAGAAGGTGCCTTCGTCCAGCACCACAACAGAAGGTGCCTTGGTCCAGCACAACTGTAGAAGGTGCCTTGGTTGAGCACGATAGTAGAAGGTGCCTTGATCCAGCACCACTGTAGAAGGCGCCTTGGTCCAACCCACAGTAGAAGGTGCCTTGGTCGAGCACCACTGTAGAAGGTGCCTTGATCCAGCACCACTGTAGAAGGTGCCTTGGTCCAGAACCACTGTATAAGGTGCCTTGGTCCAGCACCACAGTAGCAGGTGCCTTGGTCCATCACCACAGTAGAAGGTGCCTTGGTCGAGCACCACTGTAGAAGGTGCCTCGGTCCAGCACCACTGTGGCAGGTGCCTTGGTCCAGCACCACAGTAGAAGGTGACTTGGTCCAGCACCACAGTAGAAGGTGCCTTGGTCCAGCACCACTGTAGAAGGTGCCTTAGTCCAGCACCACTGTAGAAGGTGCCTTGGTCCAGCACCACTGTAGAAGGTGCCTTGGTCCAGCACAACTGTGGAAGGTGCCTTGGTCCAGCACCAAAGTAGAAGGTGCCTTGGTCGAGCACCACAGTAGAAGGTGCCTTGGTCGAGCACCACTGTAGAAGGTGCCTTGGTCCAGCACCACAGTAGAAGGTGCCTGGATCCAGCACCACTGTAGAAGGTGCCTTGGTCCAGCACCACTGTAGAAGGTGCCTCGGTCCAGCACCACTGTAGAAGGTGCCTTGGTCCAGCACCACAGTAGAAGGTGCCTGGATCCAGCACCACTGTAGAAGGTGCCTTGGTCCAGCACAACTGTAGAATGTGCCTTGGTCCAGCACCACAGTAGAAGGAGCCTCGGTCCAGCACCACAGCAGAAGGTGCCTCGGTCCAGCACCACTGTGGCAGGTGCCTTGGTCCAGCACCACAGTAGAAGGTGACTTGGTCCAGCACCACAGTAGAAGGTGCCTTGGTCCAGCACCACTGTAGAAGGTGCCTTGGTCCAGCACCATTGTAGAAGGTGCCTCGGTCCAGCACAACAGTAGAAGGTGCCTTGGTCCAGCACCACAGTAGAAGGTACCTTGGTCCAGCACCACTGTAGAAGGTGCCTTGGTCCAGCACCACTGTAGAAGGTGCCTCGGTCCAGCACCACAGTAGAAGGTGCCTGGGTCCAGCACCATTGTAGAAGGTGCCTTGGTCCAGCACCACTGTAGAAGGTGCCTCGGTCCAGCACCACAGTAGAAGGTACCTTGGTCCAGGACCACTGTAGAAGGTGCCTTGGTCCAGCACCAAAGTAGAAGGTACCTTGGTCCAGCACCACTGTAGAAGGTGCCTTGGTCCAGCACCACTGTAGAAGGTGCCTCGGTCCAGCACCACAGTAGAAGATGCCTGGGTCCAGCACCATTGTAGAAGGTGCCTTGGTCCAGCACCACTGTAGAAGGTGCCTCGGTCCAGCACCACTGTAGAAGGTGCCTCGTCCAGCACCACTGTAGAAGGTGCCTTGGTCCAGCACCACTGTAGAAGGTGCCTGGGTCCAGCACCACTGTAGAAGGTGCCTGGGTCCAGCACCACTGTAGAAGGTGCCTCGGTCCAGCACCACTGTAGAAGGTGCCTGTGTCCAGCACCACTGTAGAAGGTGCCTGTGTCCAGCGCCACTGTAGAAGGTGCCTTAGTCCAGCACCACTGTAGAAGGTGCCTTAATCCAGCACCACTGTAGAAGGTGCCTTGTGTTAGATTCCAACCGGCCCAAGCACTGCAGGAACGTAGCATGCACCAGTCCCCTTCCCCTGCCCACTGGACACCCACAGGATAATCTCTATGGGTGCACCTATGGACCTGAAAAGAGGGTGGTAATGTTTAAGGAGACACCAAGTCTTCCACCCTTGTAGGTAACAGGACACAGCTCCCTCTGTCTTTGTCTTTACGCTTCTGCACCTGCAGCACAATGGGGAAAAACAACACCTTTCCTGATGCACTGGACACTAATGTAACCAACCCCCAATGACCATGCCTTATCAAACATGCAACCCTTCTCACCTGTGGCTGATGCAGGCTCTGCCTCGTAAAGATGTGGAGTACTGCAACAGTAAAAACGATGTACTCCGGTTTCAGTGCTAATGACTCTTAGCAGCTTCAAGGAAGGAGCTATTTCCAATATGTCCTCGTACCAAAATTATATTATGCGGGGAAAAAGGTCGGGAGTGGCATGCAGCCAATACCAAAAAACCCCGTATTTAAAAAGAAATAAACTCGAAGGGACAAGGAGCAGGGAAACCCTCCGTTGCGCTACACAAACAGCGCGATTAGAAATGAAGCCGCCGCGGAGTGACCCAAAACGTCACTTCCGCACACAACGAGGCGGAGCGTACCCCCGCAGAGACGCGCTGGAACTAGCGGCTAGTCGCTGTAACACAGCGTTTAGTAATCTCTAACGCTGGAGTGAATGGGAGCCCCCGAATCACCCAAGACCAAAGAATCAAAATCACCGGGGCATAAAAAAGGGAAATGGGAAAAAAGGGAAGGGATACCGGGATACCGCTAACTAAACTAGAAAAGGGACAGAAAAAACGGGGAAGGGACCAAAACGAAGCAGGAAGGAACACAAACCCTCTTCACGAGCCCGTGAAAGGGGACAGGGCAGCAACAAGGAGTAAGGCAGCAGATAAGGAGACTCCGCTCTGCAACTTCAGCAACCAACAACCAGGAAGGGAATCCAAACACTGGCAATATCGAGCAATGAGCCAAAGGTAGGACTGGTTTTTATCTACCTATCCAAGGTCATGTGATGTTAAGGCATGGTCACAAAGATAGGACTACCTTGATTCCTAACAGTACCCCCCCCCCAACAATCCTCCCCACCGGTCTAGGTTTGGAGGGGTGTAATCTACGGAATAATCGAACCAACCGCGGGGCGTGAACCCCCCCAGCAGGCTCCCATGTTCTGTCCTCCTTCGTGTACCCCTTCCAGTCTACCAAGTAGAAAAGACGTCCCCTGACTCGCTTCGAATCAAGGATAGCCTGGACCTCAAACTCCTCCTGGCCATCAATCAGGACAGAAGGAGGGGGTGGCAGTACCTGGTCTGTCGGTACATAGGGTTTAAGCAGGGAAGTATGAAAAACAGGGTGCACACTATACTCCCGTGGCAACTTGAGCTTCATCGCTACAGGGTTGACTACCTGGAGGATGGGATATGGACCCACAAACCTGGGCTGCAGCTTACGCGATCCCTGTAACCTCAAGTTGCGTGAAGACAGCCACACAAGATCCCCAATCTTGTAGGCAGGAGCAGGGACTCGATGTTTATCCGCCTGTACCTTCATAGCCTCCTTCGCCTCCAAAAGGCCTTTTCTAGCCAAGGCCCAGACGTCTCCCAATTGCTTACATACGTCATCTATGGCTGGCACGCGACCCGTAGGCTGTATGGCCATCGCCCTCGGATGATATCCCAGGGAACAAAAAAAGGGCGTCATGCCCAAAGCGGAATGCACACTGTTGTTGTAGGCAAACTCCGCGATGGGCAGGGCAGTCACCCAATCACAGGACAAGGACGCAATCAGACACCTTAAGTATTGTTCCATCGTCTGATTAGTGCGCTCAGTCTGACCGTCAGACTGAGGGTGGTAAGCCGAGGATAGACATATCTTGGTTTTAAGCACCCGACACAACTCAGTCCAAAAGTGGGAGACGAACTGTGCCCCTCTATCTGATACAATCACCTCTGGTAACCCATGCAAGCGCACAATCGAAGACATGAACACCACCGCCATTTCTTTTGCGGTAGGAATTTTGGGAAACGGTATAAAGTGGGCCATCTTGGTGAATAAATCTACCACCACCAACACGGCGGTGAGACCAGCAACAGAAGGAAGATCGGTTACAAAATCCATACTCAGGGAATGCCACGGACCAGGTGGAACCGCCAACGGCTGTAAAAGTCCCGAGGGTTTACAATGCGAGGGCTTGCTGGTTGCACACACTGGACAAGCACCTACATAACCCTGAACATCCCTTGACATGGACTCCCACCAAAACCACCTCATACACAAGTCCTTGGTCTTTCTTATACCTGGATGAGCTGCCAGGGCAGAGGAATGACACCACTCCAACACCTCATCCCTCAACCCAGGAGGACTAAACAACCTGTCCTCTTTATACAAAAGACCATCCTGCAACGCTACCTGGGGTAGGGATAACCAAGGAGCCAGATCCAAATGGCTTAATCTGTCTTTCACAAGAGCAGGAAAATCGTCCACTGTTAATGCCCCTACGATTCTTTCTTTATCGATCATTGCCCTACTCATACTCAAAGAACCTTCATCCTTTGCATCCACGTGTATTCGGGAGAGCGCATCGGATTTCACCTGTTGAGCTGCAGGCCTGTAGGTTATAATGAAGTCGTATTCATTAAAGAATAAAACCCATCTCATCTGACGTGGTGTTAATGCCCTAGCCGAACGAAAGAATTCTAGATTTTTATGATCAGTGTAGATGGTAATCACGTGACGGGCACCCCATAAGTAATGACGCCATTCCTCAAACGCTAGTTTGACCGCCAGCAGCTCTCTCTCTGCCACCGTATAATTACGTTCCGCTGGCAATAGGGTTTTAGAAAAAAACGCAATTGGATGCATATGGCCTGTGGCTTCGTCTCTCTGTGACAAAACACCTCCTACAGCGCACAAGGAAGCATCTGTTTCTACGAAATACGGCAGGGCAGGATCAGGATGCACTAATACTGGGGCGGACACAAACTGTCTCAGTAACATACGAAAGGCATCTTGAGTCTCACTGGTCCAATCAAAAGGGACACCCTTTCTCAATAGGCGAGTCATTGGGGCCACTATATCAGAGAAATGCAGAATAAATCGCCGATAAAAATTAGCGAAACCAAGGAGCACCTGTATTTGTTTCACATTCGTAGGCACTGGCCAGGTCTCTATAGCCTGAATCTTTTTCGGATCCATACGAATGCCTGCAGCAGAAATGACAAACCCCAAGAATTCCACTTCAGAAGTACCAAACTGGCACTTCTCCAGCTTAGCGAATAATTGATGTTCCTGTAACGTCTGCAATACCTGCGACACATGCTCAGTATGATCAAGCCCTTTCTCTGAATAAATGAGGATGTCATCCAAATACACTATGACTGTCTGATCCAAATATCTGCCAAGCACTTCATTTATGAAGAATTGAAACGCCGCAGACGCGTTACACAAACCAAACGGCATTACGGTGTATTCAAATAATCCATACTTTGTTTTAAATGCCGTCTTCCACTCATCCCCTGGCCGAACCCTTATAAGATGGTATGCGCCCCGCAAGTCCAGCTTGGTGAAAACCGTAGCCTTGCGGAGCTGGTCCAGTAACACGGAGATGAGCGGAAGAGGGTACCTGTTCTTAACTGTGGCAGAATTCAAGGTGCGATAGTCAACACACGCCCTCAAAGACCCCTCCTTCTTAGGTATAAAAAAGATAGCCGATGACACTGGCGAGGAGGAAGGACGTATATAACCCAACAACAACATCTCATCAATGTACGTCTTCAGATGAGCCTCCTCAGGTTCAGAGAGTGCGTAGACCCGACTGCATGGCAACGGGGCCCCTGGTATTAGGTCGATCTTACAATCATACGACCTGTGAGGAGGGAGACCTTGGGCACATCCCTTATCGAACACATCCTTATACGCAGAATACTGTGAAGGAATCCTACCCGTCTCGGTCACGGAACAGGACAAAGGATCGATCTGCTCCGCCGCCACAACATAACAATTCTTTAAGCAATGAACCGAGTCCAATGTAACCAGTCTTTGTACCCAGTCAATCCTGGGGTTATGTGTTTGTAACCACGGGACCCCCAGTACCAAACCAAACGAGGGTGCGTCGATCAAATCAAAGACCACGGATTCCACATGCCCATTGTCACACAATAAACCTAATGGTTCAGTCTGTCGGGTAATACACCCCGAAGTCAACTCAGTCCCATCGATGGCTCTTACTGGCTCTGGTTGTTCCTTTAGATGACAAGGAACCCTCAGCTTATCCGCCATCGAGATATCCATAAAATTCCCAGTGGCCCCGGAATCAAGTAGCACTGACACCGGGACACGGTTCTGCGCTGATATCAACAAGTGAGCATTAATCACAAAATGCCTAGGAGCCTGATCTACCGCCCCCACCACTTCATACTGAGCATTCCTTTCCTTTTCAGCTATTCGCTCCACTTGTATGCATGCCACCTTTTTCCCAAACCCAACACCAGAGGGCTTCACAGGACATTCACGTGCGAAATGTCCCCCCTGTCCGCAATACAGACACAAATTCTTCTCTCTCCTTCTCTTCTTTTCCTCTGGTGTCAGAGGACCCCGTACTCCACCTATCTCCATAGGCTCGGGAACGGTTCTACTCTCTCCTACCACCTTCACCTCTGGTTTCACGTAACTACCCCGTGAGGACTGGAACCGGCTACGTTCTCCTCGCCGTTCAGTCACCCTATGATTCAGTTTCACCACCAAATCGATGAAAGCCGCGCAGTCCTCAGGCGGATCCACCACCTGTGACACAATATCCTTCAATTCTTCGCATAAACCCTGATAGAATAGGGATGTCCTCTTCTCAGTCGGCCAATGCGTCTCAGATACCAATCGGTTAAAGTTGGCTATATAAGACAACAAGTCCTGCCTGCCCTGCCGCAATTTCAACAGTTCAGCATCACTGGCCTGCATGAACGCATGTTTGGCGAATAGACTACGCATCAACTCCTTGAACGCCTGATAGTTATACAACACACGGTCATTGTTTTCCACTAACGGAATTGCCCATTGGGCCGCGTTACCAGCCAGATACGATAGTATGAACGCAACTTTTGCAGAATCATCAGGAAAGGCGTTTGTTTTACACATAAAGTGCAGCTGACACTGATTCATAAACGTACCGAATTTATCACTCTCTCCTGTGAATCTCTCAGGGGGGGCCAAAGGCACTGCTACAGGGGTTGAAACTGTCACTGCTATGGGAGAGCCGCTACTTGCTGTACTAGAACCCGCCCCTCCGGAGTACTGGAATGTGGCTGACTGTATCACGGGAACAGTTCCCCTATGCTGTGACTGTTCTCTGGCCCTTACAGCTACTAACTCTTGTTTCAGTCCTACATTCTCCTGTTGCAACTCTTGCACTTGTGCCTGTAGGGTGTGTACAGCTCCCATGATATCCTGCATTGAGGGACCCCCCGTACCTCTGTCCTCATCCATGCTAGTCCGGGCAGTGCTATATTAACGTGGGCTCGATATTCTGTTAGATTCCAACCGGCCCAAGCACTGCAGGAACGTAGCATGCACCAGTCCCCTTCCCCTGCCCACTGGACACCCACAGGATAATCTCTATGGGTGCACCTATGGACCTGAAAAGAGGGTGGTAATGTTTAAGGAGACACCAAGTCTTCCACCCTTGTAGGTAACAGGACACAGCTCCCTCTGTCTTTGTCTTTACGCTTCTGCACCTGCAGCACAATGGGGAAAAACAACACCTTTCCTGATGCACTGGACACTAATGTAACCAACCCCCAATGACCATGCCTTATCAAACATGCAACCCTTCTCACCTGTGGCTGATGCAGGCTCTGCCTCGTAAAGATGTGGAGTACTGCAACAGTAAAAACGATGTACTCCGGTTTCAGTGCTAATGACTCTTAGCAGCTTCAAGGAAGGAGCTATTTCCAATATGTCCTCGTACCAAAATTATATTATGCGGGGAAAAAGGTCGGGAGTGGCATGCAGCCAATACCAAAAAACCCGTATTTAAAAAGAAATAAACTCGAAGGGACAAGGAGCAGGGAAACCCTCCGTTGCGCTACACAAACAGCGCGATTAGAAATGAAGCCGCCGCGGAGTGACCCAAAACGTCACTTCCGCACACAACGAGGCGGAGCGTACCCCCGCAGAGACGCGCTGGAACTAGCGGCTAGTCGCTGTAACACAGCGTTTAGTAATCTCTAACGCTGGAGTGAATGGGAGCCCCCGAATCACCCAAGACCAAAGAATCAAAATCACCGGGGCATAAAAAAGGGAAATGGGAAAAAAGGGAAGGGATACCGGGATACCGCTAACTAAACTAGAAAAGGGACAGAAAAAACGGGGAAGGGACCAAAACGAAGCAGGAAGGAACACAAACCCTCTTCACGAGCCCGTGAGAGGGGACAGGGCAGCAACAAGGAGTAAGGCAGCAGATAAGGAGACTCCGCTCTGCAACTTCAGCAACCAACAAACAGGAAGGGAATCCAAACACTGGCAATATCGAGCAATGAGCCAAAGGTAGGACTGGTTTTTATCTACCTATCCAAGGTCATGTAATGTTAAGGCATGGTCACAAAGATAGGACTAGCTTGATTCCTAACACCTTGGTCCAGCACCACTGTAGAAGGTGCCTTGGTCCAGCACAACTGTGGAAGGTGCCTTGGTCCAGCACCAAAGTAGAAGGTGCCTTGGTCGAGCACCACAGTAGAAGGTGCCTTGGTCGAGCACCACTGTAGAAGGTGCCTTGGTCCAGCACCACAGTAGAAGGTGCCTGGATCCAGCACCACTGTAGAAGGTGCCTTGGTCCAGCACCACTGTAGAAGGTGCCTCGGTCCAGCACCACTGTAGAAGGTGCCTTGGTCCAGCACCACAGTAGAAGGTGCCTTGGTCCAGCACAACTGTAGAATGTGCCTTGGTCCAGCACCACAGTAGAAAGAGCCTCGGTCCAGCACAACTGTAGAAGGTGCCTTGGTTGAGCACGACAGTAGAAGGTGCCTTGATCCAGCACCACTGTAGAAGGTGCCTTGGTCCAACCCACAGTAGAAGGTGCCTTGGTCGAGCACCACTGTAGAAGGTGCCTTGGTCGAGCACCACTGTAGAAGGTGCCTTGGTCCAGCACCACTGTATAAGGTGCCTTGGTCCAGCACCACAGTAGCAAGTGCCTTGGTCCATCACCACAGTAGAAGGTGCCTTGGTCGAGCACCACTGTAGAAGGTGCCTCGGTCCAGCACCACTGTAGAAGGTGCCTCGTCCAGCACCACTGTAGAAGGCGCCTCCGTACAGCACCACTGTAGAAGGTGCCTGGGTCCAGCACCACTGTAGAAGGTGCCTGGGTCCAGCACCACTGTAGAAGGTGCCTCGGTCCAGCACCACTGTAGAAGGTGCCTGTGTCCAGCACCACTGTAGAAGGTGCCTGTGTCCAGCACCACTATAGAAGGTGCCTTAGTCCGGCACCACTGTAGAAGGTGCCTTAGTCCAACACCACTGTAGAAGGTGCCTCGGTCCAGCACCTCAGTAGAAGGTGCCTCGGTCCAGCACCACTGTAGAAGGTGCCTCGGTCCAGCACCACTGTAGAAGGTGCCTCAGTCCAGCACCACTGTAGAAGGTGCCTTGGTCCGGCACCACTGTAGAAGGTGCCTTGGTCCAGCACCACTGTAGAAGGTGCCTTGATCCAGCACTGCAGTAGAAGGTGCCTTGTTCCAGCACCATTGTAGAAGGTGCCTTGGTCCAGCACCACAGTAGAAGGAGCCCGGGTCCAGCACCACTGTAGAAGGTGTCTTTGTCCAGCACTGTAGAAGGAGTCTTTGTCCAGCACCGCTGTAGAAGGTGCCTCGGTCCAGCACCACTGTAGAAGGAGCCTCGGTCCAGCACCACTGTAGAAGGTGCCTTGGTCCAGCACCACAGCAGAAAGTGCCTTGGTCCAGCACCACTGTAGAAGGTGCCTTGGTCCAGCACCACAGTAGAAGGTGCCTTGTTCCAGCACAACTGTAGAAGGTGCCTTGGTTCAGCACCACAGTAGAAGGTTCCTTGGTTCAGCACCACTGTAGAAGGTGCCTGGGTCCAGCACCACTGTAGAAGGTGTCTTGGTCCAGCACCACAGTAGAAGGTGCCTTGTTCCAGCACCACAGTAGAAGGAGCCTTGGTCCATCACTGTAGAAGGTGCCTTGGTTCAGCACCACAGTAGAAGGTTCCTCGGTCCAGCACCACAGTAGAAGGTGCCTCGGTCCATCACTGTAGAAGGTGCCTTGGTTCAGCACCACAGTAGAAGGTTCCTCGGTCCAGCACCACAGTAGAAGGTGCCTCGGTCCATCACTGTAGAAGGTGCCTTGGTTCAGCACCACAGTAGAAGGTGCCTCGGTCCATCACTGTAGAAGGTGCCTTGGTCCAGCACCACAGTAGAAGGAGCCTTGGTCCATCACTGTAGAAGGAGCCTTGGTCTATCACTGTAGAAGGTGCCTTGGTCCATCACTGTAGAAGGTGCCTTGGTCCATCACTGTAGAAGGTGCCTTGGTCCGGCACCACAGTAGAAGGTGCCTTGATCCAGCACCGTAGTAGAAGGTGCCTTGGTACAGCACCACAGCAGAAGGTGCCTTGGTCCAGAACCACATGAGAAGGGGCCTTGGCCCAGCACTACTGTAGAAGGTGCCTTGGTCCAGCACCACTGTAGAAGGTGCCTTGGTCCAGCACCACTGTATAAGGTGCCTTGGTCCAGCACCACAGTAGCAAGTGCCTTGGTCCATCACCACAGTAGAAGGTGCCTTGGTCGAGCACCACTGTAGAAGGTGCCTCGGTCCAGCACCACTGTAGAAGGTGCCTCGTCCAGCACCACTGTAGAAGGCGCCTCCGTACAGCACCACTGTAGAAGGTGCCTGGGTCCAGCACCACTGTAGAAGGTGCCTGGGTCCAGCACCACTGTAGAAGGTGCCTCGGTCCAGCACCACTGTAGAAGGTGCCTGTGTCCAGCACCACTGTAGAAGGTGCCTGTGTCCAGCACCACTATAGAAGGTGCCTTAGTCCGGCACCACTGTAGAAGGTGCCTTAGTCCAACACCACTGTAGAAGGTGCCTCAGTCCAGCACCTCAGTAGAAGGTGCCTCGGTCCAGCACCACTGTAGAAGGTGCCTCGGTCCAGCACCACTGTAGAAGGTGCCTCAGTCCAGCACCACTGTAGAAGGTGCCTTGGTCCGGCACCACTGTAGAAGGTGCCTTGGTCCAGCACCACTGTAGAAGGTGCCTTGATCCAGCACTGCAGTAGAAGGTGCCTTGTTCCAGCACCATTGTAGAAGGTGCCTTGGTCCAGCACCACAGTAGAAGGAGCCCGGGTCCAGCACCACTGTAGAAGGTGTCTTTGTCCAGCACTGTAGAAGGAGTCTTTGTCCAGCACCGCTGTAGAAGGTGCCTCGGTCCAGCACCACTGTAGAAGGAGCCTCGGTCCAGCACCACTGTAGAAGGTGCCTTGGTCCAGCACCACAGCAGAAAGTGCCTTGGTCCAGCACCACTGTAGAAGGTGCCTTGGTCCAGCACCACAGTAGAAGGTGCCTTGTTCCAGCACAACTGTAGAAGGTGCCTTGGTTCAGCACCACAGTAGAAGGTTCCTTGGTTCAGCACCACTGTAGAAGGTGCCTGGGTCCAGCACCACTGTAGAAGGTGTCTTGGTCCAGCACCACAGTAGAAGGTGCCTTGTTCCAGCACCACAGTAGAAGGAGCCTTGGTCCATCACTGTAGAAGGTGCCTTGGTTCAGCACCACAGTAGAAGGTTCCTCGGTCCAGCACCACAGTAGAAGGTGCCTCGGTCCATCACTGTAGAAGGTGCCTTGGTTCAGCACCACAGTAGAAGGTTCCTCGGTCCAGCACCACAGTAGAAGGTGCCTCGGTCCATCACTGTAGAAGGTGCCTTGGTTCAGCACCACAGTAGAAGGTGCCTCGGTCCATCACTGTAGAAGGTGCCTTGGTCCAGCACCACAGTAGAAGGAGCCTTGGTCCATCACTGTAGAAGGAGCCTTGGTCTATCACTGTAGAAGGTGCCTTGGTCCATCACTGTAGAAGGTGCCTTGGTCCATCACTGTAGAAGGTGCCTTGGTCCGGCACCACAGTAGAAGGTGCCTTGATCCAGCACCGTAGTAGAAGGTGCCTTGGTACAGCACCACAGCAGAAGGTGCCTTGGTCCAGAACCACATGAGAAGGGGCCTTGGCCCAGCACTACTGTAGAAGGTGCCTTGGTCCAGCACCACTGTAGAAGGTGCCTTGATCCAGCACTGCAGTAGAAGGTGCCTTGGTCCAGCACCACTGTAGAAGGTGCCTTGGTCCAGCACCACTGTAGAGGGTGCCTTGATCCAGCACTGCAGTAGAAGGTGCCTTGTTCCAGCACCACTGTAGAAGGTGCCTTGGTCCAGCACCAGTGTAGAAGGTGCCTTGATCCAGCACTGCAGTAGAAGGTGCCTTGTTCCAGCACCACTGTAGAAGGTGCCTTGGTCCAGCACTGCAGTAGAAGGTGCCTTGTTCCAGCACCACAGTAGAAGGAGCCCGGGTCCAGCACCACTGTAGAAGGTGTCTTTGTCCAGCACCACTGTAGAAGGTGTCTTTGTCCAGCACCACTGTAGAAGGTGTCTTTGTCCAGCACCACAGTAGAAGGTGCCTCGGTCCAGCACCTCTGTAGAAGGAGCCTCGGTCCAGCAACACTGTAGAAGGTGCCTTGGTCCAGCACCACTGTAGAAGGTGCCTTGGTCCAGCACCACAGTAGAAGGTGCCTTGTTCCAGCACAACTGTAGAAGGTGCCTTGGTTCAGCACCACAGTAGAAGGTTCCTCGGTCCATCACTGTAGAAGGTGCCTTGGTCCATCACTGTAGAAGGTGCCTTGGTCCGGCACCACAGTAGAAGGTGCCTTGATCCAGCACCATAGTAGAAGGTGCCTTGGTACAGCACCACAGCAGAAGGTGCCTTGGTCCAGCACCACATGAGAAGGGGCCTTGGCCCAGCACTACTGTAGAAGGTGCCTTGGTCCAGCACCACTGTAGAAGGTGCCTTGATCCAGCACTGCAGTAGAAGGTGCCTTGTTCCAGCACCACTGCAGAAGGTGCCTTGGTCCAGCACCGCTGTAGAAGGTGCCTCGGTCCAGCACCACAGTAGAAGGTGCCTCGGTCCAGAACCTCTGTAGAAGGAGCCTCGGTCCAGCAACACTGTAGAAGGTGCCTTGGTCCAGCACCACAGCAGAAGGTGCCTTGGTCCAGCACCACTGTAGAAGGTGCCTTGGTCCAGCACCACAGTAGAAGGTGCCTTGTTCCAGCACAACTGTAGATGGTGCCTTGGTTCAGCACCACAGTAGAAGGTTCTTCGGTCCAGCACCACAGTAGAAGGTGCCTCGGTCCAGCACCTCTGTAGAAGGTGTATTGGTCCAGCACCACTGTAGAAGTTGTCTTGGTCCAGCACAACTGTAGAAGGTGCCTTGGTCCAGCACCACAGTAGAAGGTGCCTTGTTCCAGCACAACTGTAGAAGGTGCCTTGGTTCAGCACCACAGTAGAAGGTTCTTCGGTCCAGCACCACAGTAGAAGGTGCCTCGGTCCAGCACCTCTGTAGAAGGTGTATTGGTCCAGCACCACAGTAAAAGGTGCCTTGTTCCAGCACAACTGTAGAAGGTGCCTTGGTTCAGCACCACAGTAGAAGATGCATTGGTCCAGCACCACAGTAGAAGGTGCCTTGGTCCAGCACCATTGTAGAAGGTGCCTTGGTCCAGCACCACAGTAGAAGGTGCCTTGGTCCAGCACCACAGTAGAAGGTGCCTTCGTCCAGCACCACAACAGATGGTGCCTTGGTCCAGCACAACTGTAGAAGGTGCCTTGGTTGAGCACGACAGTAGAAGGTGCCTTGATCCAGCACCACTGTAGAAGGTGCCTTGGTCCAACCCACAGTAGAAGGTGCCTTGGTCGAGCACCACTGTAGAAGGTGCCTTGATCCAGCACCACTGTAGAAGGTGCCTTGGTCCAGCACCACTGTATAAGGTGCCTTGGTCCAGCACCACAGTAGCAGGTGCCTTGGTCCATCACCACAGTAGAAGGTGCCTTGGTCGAGCACCACTGTAGAAGGTGCCTTGGTCCAGCACCACTGTGGCAGGTGCCTTGGTCCAGCACCACAGTAGAAGGTGACTTGGTCCAGCACCACAGTAGAAGGTGCCTTGGTCCAGCACCACTGTAGAAGGTGCCTTGGTCCAGCACCACTGTAGAAGGTGCCTCGGTCCAGCACCACAGTAGAAGGTGCCTTGGTCCAGCACCACAGTAGAAGGTACCTTGGTCCAGCACCACTGTAGAAGGTGCCTTGGTCCAGCACCACTGTAGAAGGTGCCTCTTTCCAGCACCACAGTAGAAGGTGCCTGGGTCCAGCACCATTGTAGAAGGTGCCTTGGTCCAGCACCACTGTAGAAGGTGCCTCGGTCCAGCACCACAGTAGAAGGTACCTTGGTCCAGGACCACTGTAGAAGGTGCCTTGGTCCAGCACCACAGTAGAAGGTACCTTGGTCCAGCACCACTGTAGAAGGTGCCTTGGTCCAGCACCACTGTAGAAGGTGCCTCGGTCCAGCACCACAGTAGAAGATGCCTGGGTCCAGCACCATTGTAGAAGGTGCCTTGGTCCAGCACCACTGTAGAAGGTGCCTCGGTCCAGCACCACTGTAGAAGGTGCATCGTCCAGCACCACTGTAGAAGGTGCCTCGGTCCAGCACCACTGTAGAAGGTGCCTGGGTCCAGCACCACTGTAGAAGGTGCCTGGGTTCGGCACCACTGTAAAAGGTGCCTCAGTCCAGCACCACTGTAGAAGGTGCCTGTGTCCAGCACCACTGTAGAAGGTGCCTGTGTCCAGCGCCACTGTAGAAGGTGCCTTAGTCCAGCACCACTGTAGAAGGTTCCTTAGTCCAGCACCACTGTAGAAGGTGCCTTGGTCCAGCACCACTGTAGAAGGTGCCTTGGTCCAGCACAACTGTGGAAGGTGCCTTGGTCCAGCACCGAAGTAGAAGGTGCCTTGGTCGAGCACCACAGTAGAAGGTGCCTTGGTCGAGCACCACTGTAGAAGGTGCCTTGGTCCAGCACCACAGTAGAAGGTGCCTGGATCCAGCACCACTGTAGAAGGTGCCTTGGTCCAGCACCACTGTAGAAGGTGCCTCGGCCCAGCACCACTGTAGAAGGTGCCTTGGTCCAGCACCACAGTAGAAGGTGCCTGGATCCAGCACCACTGTAGAAGGTGCCTTGGTCCAGCACAACTGTAGAATGTGCCTTGGTCCAGCACCACAGCAGAAGGTGCCTGGATCCAGCACCACAGCAGAAGGTGCCTCGGTCCAGCACCACTGTGGCAGGTGCCTTGGTCCAGCACCACAGTAGAAGGTGCCTTGGTCCAGCACCACAGTAGAAGGTGCCTGGATCCAGCACCACTGTAGAAGGTGCCTTGGTCCAGCACAACTGTAGAATGTGCCTTGGTCCAGCACCACAGTAGAAGGAGCCTCGGTCCAGCACCACAGCAGAAGGTGCCTCGGTCCAGCACCACAGCAGAAGGTGCCTCGGTCCAGCACCACTGTGGCAGGTGCCTTGGTCCAGCACCACAGTAGAAGGTGACTTGGTCGAGCACCACTGTAGAATGTGCCTTGGTCCAGCACCACAGTAGAAGGTGCCTGGATCCAGCACCACTGTAGAAGGTGCCTTGGTCCAGCACCACTGTAGAAGGTGCCTCGGCCCAGCACCACTGTAGAAGGTGCCTTGGTCCAGCACCACAGTAGAAGGTGCCTGGATCCAGCACCACTGTAGAAGGTGCCTTGGTCCAGCACAACTGTAGAATGTGCCTTGGTCCAGCACCACAGCAGAAGGTGCCTGGATCCAGCACCACAGCAGAAGGTGCCTCGGTCCAGCACCACTGTGGCAGGTGCCTTGGTCCAGCACCACAGTAGAAGGTGACTTGGTCCAGCACCACAGTAGAAGGTGCCTTGGTCCAGCACCACTGTAGAAGGTGCCTTGGTCCAGCACAACTGTAGAAGGTGCCTCGGTCCAGCACCACAGTAGAAGGTGCCTTGGTCCAGCACCACAGTAGAAGGTACCTTGGTCCAGCACCACTGTAGAAGGTGCCTTGGTCCAGCACCACTGTAGAAGGTGCCTCGGTCCAGCACCACAGTAGAAGGTGCCTGGGTCCAGCACCATTGTAGAAGGTGCCTTGGTCCAGCACCACTGTAGAAGGTGCCTCGGTCCAGCAACACAGTAGAAGGTACCTTGGTCCAGGACCACTGTAGAAGGTGCCTTGGTCCAGCACCACAAGAGAAGGTACCTTGGTCCAGCACCACTGTAGAAGGTGCCTTGGTCCAGCACCACTGTAGAAGGTGCCTCGGTCCAGCACCACAGTAGAAGATGCCTGGGTCCAGCACCATTGTAGAAGGTGCCTTGGTCCAGCACCACTGTAGAAGGTGCCTCGGTCCAGCACCACTGTAGAAGGTGCCTTAGTCCAGCACCACTGTAGAAGGTGCCTTGGTCCAGCACCACAGTAGAAGGTGCCTTAGTCCAGCACCACTGTAGAAGGTGCCTTGGTCCAGCACCACTGTAGAAGGTGCCTTAGTCCAGCACCACTGTAGAAGGTGCCTTGGTCCAGCACCACTGTAGAAGGTGCCTTGGTCCAGCACAACTGTGGAAGGTGCCTTGGTCCAGCACCAAAGTAGAAGGTGCCTTGGTCGAGCACCACAGTAGAAGGTGCCTTGGTCGAGCACCACTGTAGAAGGTGCCTTGGTCCAGCACCACAGTAGAAGGTGCCTGGATCCAGCACCACTGTAGAAGGTGCCTTGGTCCAGCACCACTGTAGAAGGTGCCTCGGTCCAGCACCACTGTAGAAGGTGCCTTGGTCCAGCACCACAGTAGAAGGTGCCTGGATCCAGCACCACTGTAGAAGGTGCCTTGGTCCAGCACCACTGTAGAAGGTGCCTTGGTCCAGCACCACTGTAGAAGGTGCCTTGGTCCAGCACCACAGTAGAAGGAGCCTCGGTCCAGCACCACAGCAGAAGGTGCCTTGGTCCAGCACAACTGTAGAAGGTGCCTTGGTTGCGCACAACAGTAGAAGGTGCCTTGATCCAGCACCACTGTAGAAGGTGCCTTGGTCCAGCACCACTGTAGAAGGTGCCTTAGTCCAGCACCACTGTAGAAGGTGCCTTGGTCCAGCACCACTGTAGAAGGTGCCTTGGTCCAGCACAACTGTGGAAGGTGCCTTGGTCCAGCACCAAAGTAGAAGGTGCCTTGGTCGAGCACCACAGTAGAAGGTGCCTTGGTCGAGCACCACTGTAGAAGGTGCCTTGGTCCAGCACCACAGTAGAAGGTGCCTGGATCCAGCACCACTGTAGAAGGTGCCTTGGTCCAGCACCACTGTAGAAGGTGCCTCGGTCCAGCACCACTGTAGAAGGTGCCTTGGTCCAGCACCACAGTAGAAGGTGCCTGGATCCAGCACCACTGTAGAAGGTGCCTTGGTCCAGCACCACTGTAGAAGGTGCCTTGGTCCAGCACCACTGTAGAAGGTGCCTTGGTCCAGCACCACAGTAGAAGGAGCCTCGGTCCAGCACCACAGCAGAAGGTGCCTTGGTCCAGCACAACTGTAGAAGGTGCCTTGGTTGCGCACAACAGTAGAAGGTGCCTTGATCCAGCACCACTGTAGAAGGTGCCTTGGTCCAACCCACAGTAAAAGGTGCCTTGGTCGAGCACCACTGTAGAAGGTGCCTTGGTCCAGCACCACTGTATAAGGTGCCTTGGTCCAGCACCACAGTAGCAGGTGCCTTGGTCCATCACCACAGTAGAAGGTGCCTTGGTCGAGCACCACTGTAGAAGGTGCCTCGGTCCAGGACCACTGTAGAAGGTGCCTCGTCCAGCACCACTGTAGAAGGCACCTCGGTACAGCACCACTGTAGAAGGTGCCTGGGTCCAGCACCACTGTAGAAGGTGCCTGGGTCCAGCACCACTGTAGAAGGTGCCTCGGTCCAGCACCACTGTAGAAGGTGCCTGTGTCCAGCACCACTGTAGAAGGTGCCTGTGTCCAGCACCACTATAGAAGGTGCCTTAGTCCGGCACCACTGTAGAAGGTGCCTTAGTCCAACACCACTGTAGAAGGTGCCTCGGTCCAGCACCTCAGTAGAAGGTGCCTCGGTCCAGCACCACTGTAGAAGGTGCCTCGGTCCAGCACCACTGTAGAAGGTGCCTCGGTCCAGCACCACTGTAGAAGGTGCCTCGGTCCAGCACCACTGTAGAAGGTGCCTCAGTCCATCACCATTGTAGAAGGTGCCTCGGTCCAGCACCATTGTAGAAGGTGCCTCGGTCGAGCACCACTGTAGAAGGAGCCTCGGTCCAGCACCACAGTAGAAGGTGCCTCAGTCCAGCACCACTGTAGAAGGTGCCTTGGTCCAGCACCACTGTAGAAGGTGCCTCGGTCCAGCACCCCTGTACAAGGTGCCTCGGTCCAGCACCACTGTAGAAGGTGCCTCAGTCCAGCACCACTGTAGAAGGTGCCTTGGTCCAGCACCACTGTAGAATGTGCCTCGGTCCAGCACCACTGTAGAAGGTGCCTCGGTCCAGCACCACTGTAGAAAGTGCCTTGGTCCAGCACCACTGTAGAGGGTGCCTCGGTCCAGCACCACTGTAGAAGGAGCCTCGGTCCAGCACCACAGTAGAAGGTGCCTTGGTCCAGCACCACTGTAGAAGGTGCCTTGGTCTAGCACCACAGTAGAAGGTGCCTTGGTCCAGCACCACTGTAGAAGGTGCCTTGGTCCAGCACCACTGTAGAAGGTGCCTCGGTCCAGCACCACTGTAGAAGGAGCCTCGGTCCAGCACCACAGTAGAAGGTGCCTTGGTCCAGCACCACTGTAGAAGGTGCCTTGGTCCAGCACCACTGTAGAAGGTGCTTTGGTCCAGCACCACTGCAGAAGGTGCCTCGGTCCAGCACCATTGTAGAAGGTGCCTTGGTCCAGCACCACTGTAGAAGGTGCTTTGGTCCAGCACCGCAGTAGAAGGTGCCTTGGTCCAGCACCACTGTAGAAGGTGCCTTGGTCCAGCACCACTGTAGGAGGAGTCTCGGTTCAGCACCACAGTAGAAGGTGCCTTGGTCCAGTGAGGTGCCGTGAATTCTGAACCTGGGCCATAAAGGTCGTGGTTCTGTTACGATTTTGGTAACAGCGAACCGTAAACAGTGAGCTCAGCAAGTATGAGTGTTTTTGTCATGTTACACCGATGGATTCACTGTGTATTTGAAGATTTCGTTCTGAACCCTTGGGTTCCATTTTGTGCATGGCAGCCATTTTGTGGTTGCCCTCACATAGGCCGATGACTTTAGCTGACTCCTGTTTGACCTGAAATGAACTGACCCTGCTGCCTGAAGCTGACCTTGCCAAACCAGTTCTTGCCCTTTAGCTGATCGAGATAGAGATCAAAGAGCAGGACATTGCTGAGTTTATGATACACGCACACACCTTTCTATCTTGCGTCTCATCTGTTTCTATTCCTTCTTTATGGCCTATTTGCGATGGGGATGTGCCCGTTTTTATTATGTGTCCGATCGACCTGTCTGATTAAAAATGTTAAGTTTAACCAATGATTGATTTTGGGCTGGACAAACTGAAAAATGGGCTTGTCATCATGACCCTGCTTTTGTCGTGGAAACATGTGAGTGGTCAAACTGTAAGGAAGGAATGTTGGATTTTTTGCATGCTTGCAAAAGCTAGGACTGCCCCTTACTTTTGTGCTGAGTCATGTAACCCTAAAACATATAAAAGGCCTCTGTTCTGTATTCCTCAGACTGCCTCATTCAGTTGCTACGGCTTCTGTGTGACGTGGCCTCACTTATTAAATTTAATAAAGATGTCTTTTCATATTTTCAGCTTCTGTGCCAAGTTCTTTGTTATATTAGTAAGTATTCCCTGAGAATGAAGATTTACATTTCCTCAAATGGAGCAGCCAACGCGCGGCTCATCAGAGAAGTGGCTTTCTGTGGGAGTGATCTTGTCAGGAGACTGAAATCTACTGAGGAGGACAGAACAGGATTCTACTAAGAAGGTACTCTGTGCACAGGGATTCTGGAGATTCTTTGATTCTGCAGCCCAGTATATTTCTGATCTTCCTGATTTTGATCCTCCACATGATGTCACTCCTGACTGAGAACCTTTTTGGCGTGAGTATTCTAAAAAGACCGTTAGGTCATGTAGAACTTGACAGTTTGAATTTGGATAACCTTTTGATTAGTAAAAGTAAGAGTTAAGTATAAGTGGGTCGCTCCCAGTCCTTTGTTCTTCGGTTCTTTGGTTTTGATTGGTTCTTAGTTTTGCTTGGTCCTTAGTTTGGTTCTTAGTTTGTTTGGTCCTTAGTTTTATGTGAAGATTGCAATTTTCAAAAACAGAGGGTCTTGTATATTTACGAGTGTATCGATAGAGATAGCCCTTGAAGTTTGAAGCTAGATTAGTGAGCTACAAGATGCCTGATCTTAGCAAATTTGGAGCTTTGTGTTGGCCAACTTTGTAAATGTTTGGATAAGCCGGCTTCCCCTAAAGGGAATATCTAAATAGGTTTAGATTTAAAAACATATTTCTTCCTTGGTGATTTTGTATCCCCAGGGAATTAAAATATGACATAATACAAAACAAGGATCCTTTGTTCTGCGCAGTTTTATGAACAAAGATATGCAGAACGATTTTGTGTGGTGTTCTGCTAGCCAAAGCTAGTGAATTGAGTGTATTTTCGATTCTTGGACATACATCAGTCTGTTGGGCTGTTTTTGCAGTCTTTTGAAACACAATTGGAAGCGTTTCTTGTAAATATGACTTACAACTAGTATTTACAAATGGTTTGGTTTAAGTACAGTCTGTGGGCTGTCCTTGGTTTCTGTCCTGAGTATTGATTTGTGGGTTAAAATTGTGTTTAAAATGTCTATGTGGGTTTCCCATTAGTGCAACTTCTGTAAGTACATAGCGATGGCGCTATTCACGAGATGCATGGCTAAAGCGCGCTGTATTGTGTGTCCTGAGTGTTTTGACCCCTTTCTGTTTATGTCTGAAATGAGCTCAAATGTGTGTTTGTGTTTTTTTTTATGTTTTCAGTCTATTAAGCAACATTTTATAAGCATATTCTTGGGTCTGTTGCTAAATAAAATTGTCCTTTTTAGAAAGAAAAAAATGGCGCAAACATTTTGTCATGTTTCAAGTTAGGCGTCTGTGCTTGGGCTTATAGATGAATGTGTCTAAAATGATAGGCAAGGGATGCAGCTTGCTCTTATATGTGGAATTATCAAAAATAAATGGGTTTATTAAAAATAATTATTAAATTATGAAAAATAATTATTAAAATTAAGTGCTACAAAATTTGTTTTTTACTATTCATGAAGCTTAATGCTCATACTATGACATCCTAGCATTAAAATTTAATTTAAGTTGTGCTATACCGCATAATGAGAACATTAGCACATAGAATTTCACTTAGCACAGGCGTAAAAAACTCATTTTTCTAAAGGTTTACATGGGATATGTCTGATTAAAAATCTCTGTAATTTGTAAAGAACATTCTGAGGATGATTAATATGTAACATAATTATAGGATATTTATTTTTAAGTGCCCCTAATATCAAAGTCGAATTTGGGTAAAATAGACCATTTAAAACAGCATTCTTGCCATTTTTAATAGCTTTAAAGTGCTTTAGGCTTCAGTAAATGCATACATTTAGGTATAATACAAATTTGCAGGTTGTCCCCATTTGGGTTTACTTTTAAATGGCCCAGTGAGATCCAATTAAAGTTGCTGAAATGAGTACCATTGCAACAAGCATTTGTTCTAAAAACTGGTATGTGTGTTATTAGGTTTTGTGAATCACTCACAGTAAATGTAGTAGGCCTTTTGCCTTTGTCAGCCTCAGAATGAGCAGAGAGTGGGGGCTAGAAGAAGCTGCAGCTGGCTCAAGTCACGCTGAGATGCTATCTTTGGATTTCCTGTAAACAATGGAAGGAGGCTGTCATGTTGACATTTGCGACCTTTTAAATTAGGGACTTGTCTCTGTGAAATGCAGAATGACCTTGCTAAACAGGCCTCTAAAAGGAAGGGTTTCTGGTTTCTCCACAAAATTAAAGAACTTCATTCCAAAGGGAAAAATATGAAAAAGGTTTCTTTGAAAGTCCCAACACATGCTAAATGCTCTGCAGAAATGACACATTTGTATTTCTGCTCTAAAAAAATGATGTCCGCTAGTTCCTTTTATTTGACAGACAATGAGGCATTGCATTAAGTTTTAGACAGAAAATAAGAGGAAGCTCTTTATTCAAATGTTGAAGGCTACATGCCAAAGTGAGAACGAATTGTGGGGCAAGGCTAACATGGAGTGTCAGTGAAAGAATTGTACTTTTGGAAAGTTAAAAGGGCTTCATGTTGCAAGGTGACCAACAAGATGGTAACAGTTACGTAATGGAAATTTATTTTTGTGTCTGTTCATATGTATTATGTTTTGTCTTCTGATTAAAAGTTATAATTCATGTCTGTTTGTTAAGAGAAATGTCTCTCTTTTGTGTGTTGTGTATTTGTTTTGCTTGCTTCTGCTCACAGATCATCCATGAATTGCTCTGGGGGATTTTAAGGCTGACAAGACATGTGAGTTTGGTTGGTTGAAATGAGATGTGTTTTTTGCGTAACTCCTTTGGAAAGAAATGTCCATGCGTTTTTCATATTTGTGTATTTGGTTCTATCATGAATTGTTCTTGCTGGTTCTGTGTGTATGAAAGTTGTATTTGACAGCAGATATCCACTAATTGGTGATCTACTGTCAAAAAGGAGGGTAAGGATTTTAAACCTGACACGGTATTATGCGTCACTGCTCATTTATATATGCTATTGTTTTACAGCGAGTATATCTGATGGCTTGACATGTCCGTTTTGTGCGTTTTTTGCATGTTTTATGTTTTATGTTGCTGCTTATGTTACTATTACAAGTTTACCTGTGTTGTGAAGGGATATACATGACGATGTGTATCCTGCAAACTGTTGGGTAGATTTGCTTTGACACTAAATTTCACAGAAAGACAGCCAACACTTCATCAGTGTATGTCAAATTTGGCTTTAATGGTATTTGAAGGAAAATAAAAAATATATACAGGAAACAAGGTTTCACCTACAGTCACATTACTGCCCCCTTTCCTGTAAGGAACAGGCAGCCCTAAAATTATGTATCCTGATTGGACGTAAGGATAAATGATAGATTTGTGACTCTTGTACATGGTGACCTAATTTCTATATGACATTAGTCAGTTTTATTCTGCTTCCTAAGTAGTATATGGCTTTGTACCATAAAGGAAACCAGGTTTCATTGTTCCCTGAAGAAGGAACTGGAACATTAGCTGAGATTACCGTATATGGTGTAGCGGCCAGCGGTAGAGTTACATTTGTAAACTATTGTGATTTTTTTTGTGTATCACCCATACTCTTGGTATTGTGTCACATGCCTGACTATCACCCAAGCGCATCGTGCCTCGTTATTGTGGATTTTAGCTGTGTCCTAGTCCCATTTCTCTTTTCCGTATTCCTTTCTCCAGTCAGCTTTTATTATTATTAGTGTATTGTTCAGGTTCACACTTTCAGATTGCAGTAATGTACCCCCATGGACCCCCATCTTATGTATAATTCCCTTTTGCATAACCAGACTGTTTTCCCTGATAATCTGCATTATGCGATTTTTCTTTTGAGATGTTCTAGATGAGGAATTTAGGAACACCTATATGTAATCATTGTGATAAAATGTGTTTGCCCCATTAGACGATGCCACTATGTGTGAGGACATCCATTCAGATAGAATTCCCATGTCGCTATCTACCCTTAGATGGTAGAGGATATGCTCTCACACGGTAACCCAATTGAAGAGCCTAGAGGCACTGTTTTGCCTACTGCCTTTGTTTTTGTATTGCCTTTGAGAATGACAGTGTATTTCAACGCAGAATTGTCCCATGGCGTGTGGCCACTCCTTTGAAGATCGCAGGCCACCTGTTTGCAGTCCCCTTGTTATACAATGAACTGTTTAAAGCATTGCACTTGCTTCATCAGAAGGCGTTCAACATCAGAAAAGAAGGAGGAGCTGGTTTTGCCACAGAACCAGAATTTCAGTGCAAAAGAGCGCCTGTCATGTGCTGGTTAACCTCTGACAGTGTGCAGTCCCTTGAGCCCCTTGGCCTGAGTTTTGGCCCCGCACCCCCCTTTTTCCTTTGCTTCAACGGAAGTGCAGTGCACCGGAGGATCCAAGATTGGCAAAAGGCACTCCATTCTGGTGCCCATGAAAGAGCAGCCTGAGCATCCTCTGACACTGAATGATGAGTGTTGGAGTCTGAGAATGGTCCCTGGTCTGCACGAGATGATTTGTGCCCATGATCAATGAAGATCATGCTATCTGTAGTGTCTGCCGCAGAGGAGAGACACTGGTGCACTGCATTGAGACATTGAGACTTTTAAGTGAGCATTGAGTGTTTGCCAGGAGGGCACTCCAACGGATACTGAGAAGCACCATTTACATGAAAGGCTTGAATGAAAAGGCCCATGCGGAAGACAACAACAAAAGAAGATTTGATGGACAATAGAAGCCTGCCAGAGAGGCTTTTTGAACGGACTCTGGGCATAGTTGGTTTCACAAGTGGTTTCCGTGCGATTGCATATAATAGGTGTTAGGAGACTAATTTTTGCTGTTTTGCTGGCATTGTTTTATTGTTCTGTTTAGTACAAGCAGAATAAAGTCCATTCTCTGTGGAAGAGTATTCCTTTTCATCTGAGAGCATTAATAAGGATCACCACTGTTTCACCTGAACATATGATAAATTACCGAAATGCATAGGAGCCCTAAAAATGTTACTAGATGATTTTAGGATTTACTTTTTGCTTAGGGTTGTGAAAAATTATGATTTCGTTTGTAATAGTGGTCACTACTTTCTCCTGTTGTCTATATGTTCTTAACAACGTGTTTTTTTTAGTGTTTTTAAACATGACATTGCCTTCTATGGGTGGGATTGTTTTTTCCTACCCAATTCACATCTGTACCCACATCCCAACCTATGTCTTTTCCTACTACTACTTCTTTGCATTCTTTCCATACTTTATCTGAACATGAACTGGTTAGGAGGTCAGAGTTTATTAATAATTCCTTTGTACAGCTTATGCATCAACACCAGTTAGTAGTGAACATCACTAATTGTTGGGTGTGTGGTCTTATGTCACATACTACAGATAGAGGTATTCCCTATTTTGTCCTGCCATATGCAGCCTTTGTGCTACTACGTGTGTAAGGAGACCTGTCCCGAAGAGAGTTGCTAAGTAATAGGATTATGCTCCAGCAACATCTTGATGATCTGATGAATATAGACCTGGATTCAGATTGACGTGAGTTTAGGTTATTGCCTATGTAAGGGAAAAAGGAGGGTCTGAGGTTCCGTGAATTCTGAACCTGGGCCATAACGGTCGTGGTTCTGTTACGATTTTGGTAACAGCGAACCGTAAACAGTGAGCTCAGCAAGTATGAGTGTTTTTGTCATGTTACACCGATGGATTCACTGTGTATTTGAAGATTTCGTTCTGAACCCTTGGGTTCCATTTTGTGCATGGCAGCCATTTTGTGGTTGCCCTCACATAGGCCGATGACTTTAGCTGACTCCTGTTTGACCTGAATTGAACTGACCCTGCTGCCTGAAGCTGACCTTGCCAAACCAGTTCTTGCCCTTTAGCTGATCGAGATAGAGATCAAAGAGCAGGACATTGCTGAGTTTATGATACACGCACACACCTTTCTATCTTGCGTCTCGTCTGTTTCTGTTCCTTCTTTATGGCCTATTTACGATGGGGATGTGCCCATTTTTATTATGTGTCCGATCGACCTGTCTGATGAAAAATGTTAAGTTTAACCAATGATTGATTTTGGGCTGGACAAACTGAAAAATGGGCTTGTCATCATGATCCTGCTTTTGTCGTGGAAACATGTGAGTGGTCAAACTGTAAGGAAGGAATGTTGGATTTTTTGCAAGCTTGCAAAAGCTAGGACTGTCCCTTACTTTTGTGCTGAGTCACGTAACCCTAAAACATATAAAAGGCCTCTGTCCTCTGTATTCCTCAGACTGCCTCATTCAGTTGCTACGGCTTCTGTGTGACGTGGCCTCACTTATTAAATTTAATAAAGATGTCTTTTCATATTTTCAGCTTCTGTGCCAAGTTCTCTGTTATATTAGTAAGTATTCCCTGAGAATGAAGATTTAAATTTCTTCACCAGCACCACAGTAGAAGGTCCCATGGCCCTGGGTTAGGGGGCCCCATGGCGCTGAAGTTAAGGAACCCCATGGCCCTGGAGTTAAGAGGTCTCATGGCCATGGACTTAAGGGGTCCCTTGGCCATGGAGTTAAGGGGTCCCATAGCTCTGATTTAAGGGATCATATGATCCCGGAGTTATAGGGTCCCAGGCCCCTGGAGTTAAGGTGTCCCATGGCCATGGAGGTAACGGGTCTCATGGCCATGAAGTTACGGGGTCCCATGGTCCTAGAGTTAAGGGGCCACATGGGCCTTGAGTAATAGGATTGCATGGACCTGGAGTTACGAGGTCCCAAGACCATGAAGTTAAGGACTTTCATAGCCTGCAGTCAAGAAACCCATACCCCTGGAGTTAGGGGGTCCCAGAGCCCTGATTTAAGGGATAACATGGACCAGGGGTTAAGGGAACCATGCCTCTGGAGTGAAGGGGTCCATGGCCTTGAGGTAAGGACTATCATGGCCCTTCAGTTAAGAAATCACATGATCCTTGAGTTGAGGGGTCCCATGGCTCAGGATTTAAGGGGTCCCGTGGCCCTGGTGTTAAGGGGTCTTGTGTCTCCAGACTTACAAGGTCCCAAGGCCATGGGGAGAAGCTGTCCTATTGCCCTGGGGTCACATGGCCCTAGAGGTAAGTGTCACACAGTCCCAACTGTAATGGATCATAAGTTTATGGAGTTAAGGCATCCCATCGCCTTGAAGTTAGGAGGTCCCATGACACTGGAGTAAAGGGGTGTGAGGAGTTGGCCTGGCATATACTGTCGCTCGCACCACGGGGCAGGACACAGTACCTTTTTCCGAGGAAGCAGCCTGGGCACAGTTCAGCGCGGTGATCCGCGTCGCGGTGTCTTCCTTCCGACGTTGGAGCGAGCGGCGGCTCGGCTCTGGCTCGGGGGTTGGCGTTGCGGCGCGGGCCGGGTCGCTGATGAAGCGCCTCGAGACTTCCTGACACAGGGGGCACACGCAAAGGGGCAGCGATCGGCAAAGCACGCCTCCCTCGATCCAGGCGACGTTCGGGTCCCACACGCCGCAGCTGCTCTTCGGACAGCGGCAGGCGGGTTTCAAGGGCACCAGACACGGCGGGGGCAGGCAGGCCCCGGGCACGGCCTTTCTGCACGTTGCGAGCTGCGGCTCGGGGTCAGTCACGGTGCTCAGATCAGCTGGGCTAATCTTCACGATGTTCCTGGGCCAGGCAGGCGGCAGTCACGTTGTGCAGAGAGGGGGCAGCTCCCAGAGCATTGCTGAAGAGCGCGATGGTTACAGCGCGCTCCGCTTTTCCTGGAGAGGCGGGCAGAGGGAAAGCAGCTCCTCACAGCGGTTCCTCTGTCAGGGAGTAGCGCCCACTGTTCCTGGGGCGCTGGTCAGGGGGCAAGTTCAGAGGCAAGCCCTTGGAGATCTTTCAGCAGAGTTTGGCACAAAGTTTCAATAAAGCAAAAGTCTCTTGTAGTCTTTTCTTTCCTCTCCTTCTGCAGCAAGGCACCAGACACGGGCCAGAGACAGCACTCCTCCTTGTAGTCCTTCCAGGTCCTTCTCTTCGGGCAGAGTTTCTTCTGTAGCGCAAACAGGATCTAATTTACAAGGAGCAGGGCTCCTACTTTATACCCAGTTTCTTTTATTCTTACAGGCCAGGGGGGCCTTTGCCTAACTGCTCTCAGTTCCTGAGCACTTGTGGTGGGTACTTCTGCTTCTGCATTCAGTGTGAGGGCAGGCACATCAGCCGCTCCCCAGGGGGGCGGAGCCGGCATTGTGAGGACAGGGGCAGCCTGAGCACTTTGTTGACAAGCTTCGGTCCTTCCTGGGCCAGGTGCAGGCTGAGTCATCAGTCGCTCCCCAGGAGGGCGGAGCCAGCATTGTGGAGGCAGGGGCACAGCCTGATGCATCATTCAGGGAAACTCCCACCACCCACCAAGGTGTCATCCTGCTATTCACCACCTGTCAACTCCCAGCCCTGTCACTCACACAACTCAGACAGTCAGATACACACAAAAGCAGAGGCGGGCTGAAATGGTTAGACAAGCAAATGCTAGCTTTCTAAAAGTAGCATTTGCAAACACAGGATATTAAAATAAACTTTACTAAAAGAAGTATTTTATTATTCTGAGTTCAGGCATACTAAACATTAATTTCTACCATGTTCCCTGAGCCTACTGGGATTATAGAGTGTAATAATTCCAGCAGCCCATCTGGCCTAAAGGGAACTGGTAGCCTTACAATAGTGAAAAACGAATTTGGCAGTAATTCACTATTAGGACATGCCACACACATCAGAGCATGTCCTACCTTACACTTACAATGCACCCTGCCCCCAGGCCTACCATAGGGGTGACTAATATGAAGTTAAGGGAAGGTTTAGGGGCTGGCAAGTGTGTGCACTTGCCCAGCCAGCATGACAGTACCAGACTGCACGCAGGTTCTGCAATGGCAGACCCTAGACACATTTTAAGGCTGCTTCTGTGGGTGGCGCAACCAGCGCTGCAGGCCCACTAGCAGTATTGGCATTTACAAGCCCTGGCACTCCTGGTGCACTTTACTGGGGACTAACAGTAAATTCAATGAACCAATCATGGACATCAATCACATGTACACTTTTCAACAGGGAGAGCATATGCACTTTAGCACTGGTCAGCAGTGGTAAAAGTGCCCAGAGTCATTAAACCAACAAAAACAGGTCAGAGAGAGTATTGGAGGAAGGCAAAAAGTTTAGGGAGGACCCTGCCAAGAGGCCCAGGTCCAACACTGTCCACTAATTAAAGTGGCCACCTTGCACCAGTCCAAACAACCATTATGGTGATTTAAGAGGTCAACGATAACCTTAGAAGGCTATCCAAGTGGTAGCCGTGGAGAGCAGCCTTCAGGCTTAGCCTTGAAGGAATCTTAAGCAGCTTGTTTTACCAGAACGCAATCTTAAAGCATTGGTTAAATGAAAGGAGAACCACATAGAAGTTATTAAAATGTGTATTTATTAATATAGCACTATCTAGTACGACGACACAGTATCTCCTACACTGAGCTAATCACAAAGCACACAATACTTAAGCACAGAAATGACAGTAATAGCACAAATACAGAGTGGGCCCCAGGGGGGACCAAACCATATACTAGAATATTGATATAAGAACCACGACTCAAATCAAGACAGTGTCAAGAGGACGTAGAATCGATGGGACTCCAATGAACCACCCAAGGTGAGAAAGTAGGGGCCCACGAAGGACGGGTGCAGTGTGGGAACATGACCACGTGCTCTATACAATTCTATGGGAGGTCGTGATTGAAGTTTTAGAGTTTAGGGACCCTTCCCAGTGGACTACGAAGAAACCCCATGGAAGACAGGAGGTTGGAGAGCCACCCCACCCGTGGATACTGAGGTACCCAAATTACCTATCCCAGGGAAGCCGGGTTTATAGGTGTGAAGTGGAGTCGGAAACCGCTATCAAACCCAATGGAGGACTTCGAAGTGTCCATTGGAATCCAAAGGGGGATTCTTGTCGTAGAGTGCTTGAAAGCAGAGGGGACAGAGTCTGGGACACTTAGGAGTGACCAGGGGATCGGTAGACGAATGCTCACCGATGTCGGGTGCTTCAGGTGCGTTGACAGAGTTCTTGACTCTACAGCTATGGGGACCAGGAGACATTGAGGATGACAAGGAGCAGGATACGAGCTGACCCACGAAGGATGTTGAGTGCTGAGGGGTCGGTGTCTGGGGGCTGCACCAACACGCTTTGCAAACGACAACCAACACAGAAGGTCAAGGATATGTACGGTTTGGACCAGCAAGGTCCAGGAGACTCACCACAGCAAGGGGAGTCAGGGCAGGCCTGGAGCAACCAGCAGGGCCCAAGAAAAGCAAAGTTGACTCTCAAACGGACCCACAGGCCAGAGGCACAGGAGTCGCGAGAGGACCTCGAGCAATTTCACCAAACAAAAGTCCATGGAGCACTTGGTGCGCGGAGGTCGTAGGAAATGGTGCCAGAGGTTGGGGCTACACGGAGCCCAATGCACTTGTTAAAGGAATGCCAACAAGCACATGCACTTGCAAATGAACGCGGTGCCCAGGGCTTTGGTTATTGCAGCCCCCAGGGTGGGATACTGGCCTCAAACCCAGTAAGAAGGCAGCTTGGGCCTCGAGTGACGTAGAAACCCACCTCCTGTGTTGCTGGACCCTTCGGAGTCCGGTGGAGCTTGGGATCAGCAGACCGGTCAGCAGTGTTGCCGTGCCTGCGAATGCAGGGGAGTGACTCCTTCACTCCAAGGGAGATGTCTTCAGTTGTCTTTGATGCTCCACAGGTCCTGCACGGATCCTGTATGGTGCACGGGCACAGGCGATGCTTCAGACTGAGAGACGAAGTCGGGCCCAAACGAGGTCCAGAGTGTCCAGACGGTGGAAGCTCAGTGGTTTCTGCTTCAGAATCTTGTCCACGTCAATAAGCCCTTATGTCCACATGGGAGGGGGTTGGCAAAATTCATGGACAGTGAAAAAGTTATGCCCATTTACTTTGTCCAGTTTCGTGCCAGAGCGGGAGCCAAGAGCTCCCAGGACTGGTTTGAACTGGACTATACACAGGAACACCACATGTGTCCCTCATGCAGGCCTTCAGTCGCTGGAAAGCACATCCGCCCAGCCTTGGTACACTTAATCCTGTCTGGGAGGCGGTCACACCTGGAGTTAAGGTGTCATGTGGCCCTAGAGCCTACGGGGCAGATTTACAATAACCGGCGCATCCCTGCATATCAGCAGGGATGCGCCAGTTATTGTGCGCCATGCCTCCGCCACAGTGGATGCGCCGCATTTACAATGTGGCGCACCATGGGGCAAAAACGGCACAGATGCGTGACGCATCTGTGCCGTAAAAGCGGCGCATTGCTGGAGTTGCGTCGCAAGATCGACGCAGCTCCAGCAACGTTCTGGGGGGCCTTCCTTTACAATGCTGCGTCAATCCTTATGCCTGCTTCAAGCAGGGTTTTGACGCAGCATGGGCCCAAAAGAGACTGATTGAAATCTTGTAGATTTCACTCAGCCACTTTCAGGAGGCGTTCCTGCGCCGGAATGCCCCCCCCTGCACAGGAACGCCTCCTTATGGCGCAGGGCTTCACAACGTAACGCATCTCCGGGATGCGTCACGTTGTAAGTACCCCATACCATGGCGCATCTTTTGCGCCGCTGCAGCGTCACAAAAATGACGCAACAGTGGTGTAAAAGGGGCGCAAGGGGCTTGTAAATCTGCCCCAAAGTATCTCAAGGGGTCTTCGAGTTAAGGGGGCCTACCGCTATTCTTCCCGTCACCTATATCCGCGCTCCCCTCGGACACGGATTTCGCAATTACTGGGTTTTCACAGCTGAGCGCCCTCTTTCCACTCTCAATTATTTTGGCTTCGAAAAATGCAAAGAAAACAGATGTTTGGGAGCGAGTTAAGAAGTTGTGTTGGGAGCGCGGCCGGACCATCCATTCCCCGCACAAAGCGGCGGAGCCGCGGCGCGCTGGTGCGTGAAGCTCATTGGTCTGCGCTCTGTAGCGCGCAGAAGCCCCGGCCCCGAACGAGGAGCGGCGCTTTTAAGAGCTGAACAGAAGTGTGCGGCGCCTCTCGGCGTCCGTGACCCTGGAAATGATCCGTGACCCTGGAAATGAGATTAAACACCCCCGCAGGCGCCGCGGAGTCCAAGCCGGGCTTCGAGGCACTAAACTCTCAGCTCCCGTCTGCCGCGGAGGCGCTGACGTGTGTGTCAGACGAGCAGGAGCTGCCTGTATCCAACGGCAACAGACATGAGACGGCGCTGCTGGCCTCTAGGCGCCTGGAAGAACAAAGAACGTTAATTCAGACAGACAAATAACCACAGCGAGCCGACGCCGCGTGGCACTTTACGTCCAGAAGATAGCACCGAGGGTTAATGTGCCTGCAGCAAAGCGCAGCATGTAACACGCAGGTCACAGATTGTATATTTATGCTCTGCCTTTGCTGTAGCGATCGGTGCGTTCCTTGCAGATCACTAGCGACGTTCCTTGTCATATAGCGCAGTGAGTTATAAACAGGCATCAAGGCGCTTCATGCAAACAGCAAGGCAGAGGTTTAGAATTATAATGACCTGTCATTGTTGTAAGGTTCCTACACATGGTTCCTTTCCGTAGGTTAGTGATTGATATATAGATTGATTATTAGAGTAATTATTGGTGCAGAAAGATACATTTGACATTTTTACAGCAGATAAACATCTGTTTCACAGAGAATCAAAACCTCAACGAGCATTGGCACAGCCAATTTGGTCTCCATTTAAAAGGAACGCAGCCATACGACTCTTCTAATACTTTTTTGGTCTTCAGCAACAGCAAATAAATAAATAAACAATGCTTTTTTTGCCAATGCTGAACAGCAAAGGAAAACAACAGTTTTTTTCAACAAGTCACAGTGATGTGAATGTGTGCATGCATCATGACGTAACGGTGGACATTTGGATGACGTTTACACACAGGCAGCACGACGCAACTATTGTTCTGGTTTTTAGGTTTTTTTATTTACCACTTTAAGATGGCGGCTGCCGATTTTGGAGCTGTAAATTGACAACATTTAATAAAATGACGTGAAAGTATGCGTTACGAAAGGAGCGTCACATCAGCGGATTGCAACTACTAGGCCCTGCTAAAATAATAAACAAATAGGGGCAAATTTACAAGCCCCTTATGCCAGATTTGCACCGCCGTTGAGTCACTTATGTGACACAGCGGCGGCGCAAAGCTGGCGCCATGCCGCGGGCTATTTACAACGTGACGCATCTAGGGAGATGCGTCATGTTGTAAAGCCCTGCGCCACATGTGAGTGTTCCTGTCACTTTTACGGCCATGCTGCGTCAAAACCCTGCGCCTGCTTGAAGCGGGCGTAAGGATTGACGCAGCATGTTATGGATAGGGGCACCCCGACCCTTGCTGGAGCTGTGTCACGCTTGCGACGCAACTCCAGCAATGCGCCACCTTTCCGCGGGGCGATGCGACACGCATCTGCTCATCCGTGCGCCACAGTGCGTCGGCACATCAGTGGTGGCGCACGGGTGGGCAGATGCGTCGCAACTCTTCTGCGCATCCCTCCTGATTAGCAGCGATGCACCAGAAGTCATAAATCTGCCAATAATAATATATAAAAAACGAACACGACAGGGAGGGCCGAAGGGGCAATGCCGGGAGTGGATTGGGGGTGGAGGCAAAATGGAGCAAATAGAGTGGGGAGGTGTTACATTTTTTTTAAACAAAAAACTGGTGGGAGGTGGCTGGAGACAACATGAGGCCAATCACAAGAAAGAAGAAACAGAAGCGCGCACTCAGTGGGCCAATGGCAGGAGCCACAGGATTGAGTGGCAGGAACCTGGACCTCCTCTTGGGGTAAAATGACTGCTCTCCAGGGATGGCGCCCACTGTAAATGTGCCACTACCCAGAGACCCGTTGAGAGTTCCAGAAAAGAATATAGGGGCATATCAACAACGAGTGGCGATAACTATCACCCAGCGTGCCTAGCGCTGATTTCCTGAACGCCGGCTATCGCTAAATTAAATCATCGAGTTAGCGCATTATCATCAACGCATAACTCAAGGACAATATATAATCCAGTGATAGCGGCGGAAAAGTCCCTTATCGCCACATAAACGGAGATAAGCGAGCAGCGTTAACTATTCAGCTCGCTGATATGGGAGTGTGGATGTAGACATAGAATCCACCTCCCATCGGGAATACTGCTAAGTCCGGATTTCAGCAGACGTTAGATTAGGCGATAAAGGGAGTTTAGCACGATTCCCATTATCGCAATGCGGGTCTGTGGCTTCCTTGTAAATATGGAGAAGCTGATTATGGGAGGTATTCTCATGTATTTAGTTGAGGAACGCCTACTTTGCATCTCATTAGAGATGCGAGGCGTATTCAGAACGGCAAATATCACACGGAAACATGCGTTAGCGTGTGCTTGATAAAACGGTGTTTAATTTGCCACTTTTCAGCCAAAAATGGCCGATAAAGCGGCGAAATCGGGCTTGATAATATGTCCCATAGTTTTTGGGGTGGATTATGAAGATTGAAATGGGTGCAACGCTTCATTTGATCAACGGTTGCCAAATCCCTAAAATGCCAGGGATATCATACACCCTTTGACCCAAGATGACCTCACAGGGTTGACCTCTAATTCCCCTCAACATGTTCCTGTTTGCTGCTGATGGATTCGGTGAAGGAGAAAGCTACAGGAAGTATAGACCAGTTTACTTCCGGTTCCTTCAGCTGCCTCCATGACTCATGAGGGCAGGGGTAACGGGGTGGTGCTGGTGTCATCAGAGGGCAGGCTAGGGGTGCTACCTACAAGTCGCTCCTACCCCTAATTGGCATCATAAAGTTATAGGGAACAGGAAATGATCTTGGCACAGAAAGGCACCCACTGGGGGATGAGCAGCATGTGGCCATAGAAGCCATTTTGTGACTGATGACATGTGACCTGTGACCTGTGACCTGTACCATCTCCAACCTCATGACTTTGTTCTGGACTTCAATGAAACGCGTCATAAGACTGTGAGGGATGGGGACGACAGCAGCATTGCACCATATTGCAAGGTCACTTCTTGAAAGGCTTTTGTTTACCAAAGAAGATTCAAATAAATAAATAAGGGGACAATGTGAACATCGAACCCCTTCCACGCGGGGCTAATTCCCCCACGGTGCGGGGTGAAGGGGCCGCTCGCTGCGCCGCGGTCCTCGTGACGAGCCCACCTCGTCATGCTGCAAAGTGGAGCTGTGCTCATGGTGAGCTGAGCTCGTCACGACTCCGCCCACTCCCGTAGAATGCCCGCGCAGGTGGGGAATTAGCCCATCGTGGGCCGTGCGCGGCCTTTATGCTCGTCATGAGCACAGCTCCACTGTGCCTCATGACAAGCTAAGCTCGTCATAAGTACGCAAGGGGTTAATGCTTGTAGCACCGATGTGAAATGAGGAGGCGCTTGGCTAGGTCTACCTCTACTACAGGCCTTGTTTAATTCCAGTGTGGTGTGTGTGTGTGGGGGGGACTACTTGTGCTGGGCACTGCCCCGATTATCCAAAGTGTTGTTTCCTGCCCCTTCTGGGTGCAGCGTGGAGTTATCTGGGGCCACCTCACAGCTTCGGTTGTGCCCAGCAAACGGAAGGAGGAAAGAACCCTGTGAAGAAAGCGGTTTCATACATGGTGTGGTTGTGGGACCTTACCCGGCAATAAAATCACTTTTTGTTTGAAAAACCTTAGCACAACCCTGTGGCTCTGAGCATTCGGGCTTTTTCAAAGCAACAAGTGTAAAGCATTAAGAAGTACCAAAGCAGTTAAATAAGAAAAAAAACGTAATAAAAATTCAACACCAATTTATAAAAATAGGTTGTATTTTTATCTTAAATTGACACCTCAATGTCACCTCAGTGACAAAAATCCACCAAAGGGTTCCAAAGATATGAATTTTAAAAGGAACAATAGATTGCTGCTTTTTCACTCAGTGTAATACATCGTTGTAATGGACTTTGCACGCGGTCAACTTTGCGAACTTTGGAAAACTTTTATAAAGTTAGAAACTACTACTTCAGCCAGCTTTGGCCGACCAACTCTGACATGGAGCACGTCACAGGGGCCAAAGGTGCTTGGGTGAACAGATACCTCACAGTCAAAGCCGTCTGCAGTCCAGTAGAAATCAATGTAGTGGTACTGATGCAAGGGATGTTGGACGCTGAAGGATGCTGAAGGGTGATGAGTCGGTGACAGGGGACTTCTTGCAGCGACTCTTGGGTCCACAAACATGGTGGGCTGGTAAAAGTCAATGTTCTTCAAAGTGCGGTTGAAGGCCAGCCAAATATCAAGTGTCACTGAACTACTAGTCTATGGTTACAGCAAAACCGGTGTTTACCTTAAAAGGATGGTAACTTCTGTCTTGGGCCACCAAACTGCACTCTCAGATGTTTCTGCATCCAGCAGACCCAGGGGCAACTTTTGAGAGTCAGAACCCGGCCTCCCAGGCAGCACTTTGGTGGTCAGCGGCCTGTCAAGTGTTCTTAGCTACCAACTCACCAAGACAGGCTTCTTCAGCTTTTGTTGCCTTTGAGCTGTAACAGGAAGTCAGCCAACTGACTTCTGGAGTCGGTTCTGTCTGAGGCTCAGGGATAACATTTTCTCAGCCAGGGTACAACAGCTAGCCCAAGGAGTAACAGGTGAAGAGGAGACCAGTCGTGGTGCAGTCTATCTTTGCTGTGTCCAGGGACCAGCACAGTAGTCCTTCTTCAGTCCCATCTTCAGTGGAGATGTGATCTGAGGTCTGGGTGCCAGGGGTGTAATTTTTATGCCCAGTTTGTGCCCTCAGGAGATGTGCCAACTAGTAGCCAGTGGGCTACCAGGTACCCTCCCGCCTAGTGGCGACTTCCTGTAAAATGTACAAAACAACCAGAGATGCCAATACTGATGACTGTTCAAATTACTTTACCAGGCACAAAAAGATGCTAATCAAGATGTACCATGATTATTCAATAATCTTTATTTATTTGAAAACTGCAATCTTTTTTTATTTTATTAAACTTTCTTTCTCAAAAAAGACACCACATTCGACATGTAATGTTAAGAAAGATAAAGACACCACATCTAATAATCAAACAAAATTGATCTATATACAAGGAAATATCACACGCCAACTCATCTATTCATAGCTTTTCACACTCATACCACATTACCTCAAACATACTAATCAGGATTCACACACATACTGCTGGCCCCCTAGAACCCAAAACAGAATTTTTTTTCATATCTTTCAATGGGCAATGGGGCCTAGGATCAAACAATACAATATCCAATATAAAGGCTTAGCTGTACAGGAAACCTATAAAAAATAATACTAATAATACTAATAGATTCAAAAAGACCAACTTTTTTGCACCGTATAACCAGTCCTATCTATCTAGGTAGTGCAGTTGTTTGATATCCAACAAAAGACGATAAACAAAGGGGTCTACGCGTTTTGAACCCCCTCACTTTTGGAGTTCTCCTCAGGACCACAAAAAGCTATTCTGCAGATCCACTGGTGATCAATAACGTTTTTATATAGCCAAAAGAGCGTACTAGGCCTTTCACAGTAAAAATGACAATGATGGGATTTTACCGTGAGGACATGTAAAGTTAAGAAACCCATATCTTACTTCTTAATGTAATGCACCCTGCCTTCAAGGCTCACTAGGCCTGTCTTAAGGGGAGACTTATAGATATTAGAAAGGGAAGTTTGAGCTTTTTCATCACTTTAAATGGCACACTCAAGCTAGAAGTCAAAAACTACTCTGTTAGCCGGGATTGGTGTTCTGGGAGTCATACTTTGCTTTGTCTCACACGTGGTGTCACAATAAGTGCTGCAGTTCACGAGAGACACTTTAACTTACAGGCCCTGGCTTCACCCGTTCCCATATATTATGGACTTATATGTAAGTTATCTTATGCCAATTGTGGCTGAACCAATCAGATATATATCTTTTAGAGGTCAGAGCAATGACACGGAGGTCTATTTAGTAGGATTTAGTGCACCTTTGGAGTCGAAAAACCAGCAGCGTCAGGTCAAAACTTTGGGGGCGATCGTGCAAAAAGAGGCATTTCATTACAGACCCCATGCACACTACTCAGAGCGCTTCTGTGTCTGTGGTTGCAAATTATTAACTGAAAGGGTACTTATACAGAAGAAGTGTGGCTCAACGGTTAGAGGCGGCAGACCCGGAGGCTGAGGTTGGCCCGGGACCAGGGTTCAATTCCCGACGCGGCCGGGTGCAGGACCAATGTCAGCGGGCCCGATAAATCTCGCCTCCGTGCCACTCTAACCATGGGGTCCCACACTGCAACTCTGGGCAATAGCTTGCTTAATCTCCACTCCGGCCCCACCACCGCCGGGAATGCCTGGCTTCACCTTGGGGATGCCCAGTAAAGGGACCATCTCACAGGGAAAGCCAGGACGGGTTCCCCAGTGGTACAGCGCTGGGACGCTCCAGGGTAACCACGCGCTCTATAAATCCAACATTCATTCATTCATTCATTCATACAATCCTGTGTGGAGAAGATGTGTTCATCAATGCCTCTTGGGTTAGAGGGAAGAGCTTGTTGAATGAACACCAGTGCCGATGCGCAGGGATACCTCACCTCGTCGTAACCTCACAGCAGTTCTCGGCTTCCACTGGGAAAGGGAGTCTAAAGCAGGGATTACTGGAGACCCCAGTGTGGGCCTGAAGAAAAATATGATTATTTTAATACCTCAGGCTTAATCAGAAACACGTCTGCTATACAACCTAAAGCCCATGCTTTGCTCAAAGTCTCATGGATGGCCATCCACCTAGATGCAAACCTGCAACCGAAGGCAAGCCTTGTGCAATTAGCTTGAGGTGGACCTTGGGTAGGACTTCAGTAGACCCTCCAATCCCACAGTGTAGAAGACCACCATCAAAGTTCTAGAACAAGCTCAAAACATGACCACCTCTCCGCATGGCGCCAATGCCAGTGCCAGTAGTAAAAAGCCTGGGCCTGAAAATTGACTCGGATCTGTCTATGTCCTGCCAGGAGTCTTCGGTTGTAGGCATCTGTACGGGTTTACTTAGGCAACTACGGAGACTTGTCCCTCTCCTCTCTACCTCTGTTTTACAATCAATTGTTTCCGCCACGGTCATTTCTCGGCTGGATTATGGGAATGCCCTTTATCTGGGCATCCCACAGAAGCTTCTGAGGAGACTGCAGGTTGTACAAAACGATGCGGCCAGGCTAATTTTTAGTCTCCCCAGGAGTACGCGAGCCACGCCCCTACTACACAAATTGCACTGGCTGCCTATTGAACAGCACGTGCAATTTATGAGCCTATGTATAGTCCACAAGGCCATGTACGGGGATGCACCAAAATGCATAAAAGATAGAGTGCAAAAGTACGTTCCCGGCTGGGCTCTTCGCTCTTCTGAGGCCTGCAGGCTAGCCTCCTCCAGGTACAAACTCAAGCGTAAAGGGGGCAGAGCGTTCTCGTCCTCCTTCCACGGATTTGGAATGATCTACCGGAGAACCTGAGCAAGGAATCGGCCCTGCTCCCCTTTAGAAAGCTTCTAAAGACCCACCTGTTTAGAGAGACATTGACATCTGTCTAAGCTCTGTCCTTGCAGCTACGCAGTGACCTGCTCTTTCTCTGAAGCGCTTAGAGACCAGTGGTGATTTGTGCTATATAAAAATAAATAACATAACATAACATAGCATGTCACCCTAGCCCGGCGTCTTCCCCGTCATCGTGTAACTCCACCCATGGATGCTTGTGGCAGAATCAACTCTTGGGTGTATCACTAGTTAGGTTCTTGAGACCGATATTTTACCGTACCAGCTTCTTCCCCTTTGCTGTATTCTTAGAAGCCCAGTAAACCAGACGAGCGCCACAACCAACTTCCGCTGTGATCTTAGTATGCCCCGTCTCGCTTCCAGGTCCAGCCGCAGTCTGTCTCCCTCTTCGCTGAATCTCAGACCCTGGTACACTGCTCCACATATCATGCCTGGATGAGCTCTTGCCCACCCTCTCAGGTCACCCAGATCCCCTTTACTGTCGATGTGAAGACCCGGAGGGCGTCCACTCTCCTGGTAGATTCTGTCCCTCATCCGGCACAACCCTGGGCCCATCTGGTGGTCCGGGCCAAACTCTATCTAGCGGGTGTTTCGCCACCCCTTCCCCAGGCATGCCTGACTGTCGACTGTGCTACAGCTACAAACAATTTAACAGTATTAAGGATTGGTGCAAAATGGTGTGTTGCGTTACTCTGCCCTGGGAAGGTGTTCCATGGGTGAAGCATGATTGTTCCCACACGTCCACCCATGGATTATGGCGCATTTCCAGACTTACCAATATTGGTAATCCTGGGAATATGTAAAAGTTCTACACCTTCCCCTGGAGGTGCAACAAGGAGCAATGTCCGTATTTCTCCTCGCTGTTTCCTCTTTTCATATGTGCTGCATTTTTCAGCACACTTAGAAAGAGGAAACAGCCTCTAAGGGTTGTTTTTGTGCACAGAGGGTGTGAACTCCTGCACAAAAACAACACTGCCTACAACACAGGCATCCTTGCACCACGGCACAAGTGTGCCTGCGTTGGCACTAGGCAGCAGATTGTGCGCTGGCACATGCATAGTGGAAGAATGCGCCAGATATTGGTAAATATGACAAATACCTGCCCTTTCCACTTCACGCAGCACAGAAAGATGTCTTGTTGCACGGCGTTGCATTGTGTTGCATTGCGTGAAATGTTGCTAAACCTGGCCTAATGTATACTACTCCATAAGGAAGGTCGTTCGTTATGGTTGGCCAAGGTTCGGGAAAGATCTCGGGGGAGTGATTTGGCATCGAAAGATGGGCAGCAGGACCCAGGTCTGGACTCCTTACCGCTTGACATCTACTTTTGCAAACGTGGGTAAATTATTGATTTTGCTGCTCTGACAGACAGACAAACACACACCGACATCATGAGTGAAAATAGAGGGCTCCGCTCCATCTCAGCGCTTCTCTCTGGTTAAGGCCCTCTCCATGTCGATATTAAAAGGCTGCGTCACATGCACGCGGTGCAGCAACGTGCTACAGCCCTCGCGGTCAGAGGAGCTCACTGTGTCTCTGAAACCCCAAACCACAATGGACAGAGTGTTGCGACAGGTACTGAAGGGACAGGTGTGACGTCTTCCAAGGCCTGGCCCGCCCTCGTTCTGTCGACACGAATATCTTGCATCAGACGCTGCGCCCCAGATATCGCATCCCGCTGCTGTCAAGGGATGCTCCGGGTCTTATAACAACACTTCCAAAGGCCCTGAGCTCATGTTTATTCAGCTCTAATATATTCTCTTCTCACCCAGCCCGTCCTGCTGTTAGGGTTTGCAAACACCAGATATTGACTTTAGCGACGTTAAAGTCAGTGCTCCAAGTGCAGGAAAAGATACCCAGTCAAAATATTTACATTGTAGCAACAGAGCAGGATGAGCCCGGAGGGACAGCTGAGGAGGCGCGCGCTGCTCCAGGAGGGGCTGAGTCAATGTTTGCAGGAAGGCGGGGAGCAGGCCGCGCAGCACTTCCGGCAGCAGCGGATGGGAGCCATCTTGACAGGCAACGGGCCCAGTGCGACGCGTCTCCGCTCACCTTGTTCAGAGTCATTATGGATATGAAGAGCTGCCGCTGAATCCCAGCTCAGGGAAACTTTCACTCCCTGGAAGATGATTAAAAAAACTAATCAGGGTAACAAACGGCGACCCCGCGCCTGTATAATCAGAATCCACTTCAAGCTTTCACAAGCCGCCCCCCAATGAGACTTCAATCTGCGCTAATTGGTTTCTTATCCCAATGAGGGCATTTAACGTATCCTCTGCGTGATGTCTACAGAAGCAGCGCTCCATTGTCTACGCTACACGCGCACATCTGCCATACTCTGAGGTATCATGCAACGAGTGTGCAGTGATACACTGCAGGAAGACTTGCCATCTTATACAGTCCATAGGAGAAAGTATCATCCTGTAATACATGCAATGATGGACCACAGGCAGACCTATCATCTTATACAGTCCATAGGAGAAAGTATCATCCTGTAATGCATGCAATGATGGACCACAGGCAGACCTATCATCTTATAGAGTCCATAGGCGAAAGTATCATCCTGTAATGCATGCAATGATGGACCACAGGCAGACCTATCATCTTATAGAGTCCACAGGAGAAAGTATCCTCCTGTAATACATACAATGATGGACCAAAGGCAGACCTATCATCTTATACAATCCACAGGACAAAGTTTCATCCTGTAATGCATACAATGATGGACCAAAGGCAGACCTATCATCTTATACAATCCACAGGACAACGTTTCATCCTGTAATGCATACAATGATGGACCAAAGGTAGACATATCATCTTATACAATCCACAGGACAAAGTTTCATCCTGTAATGCATACAATGATGGACAAAAGGCAGACCTATCATCTTATACAATCCACAGGACAAAGTTTCATCCTGTAATGCATACAATGATGGACCAAAGGCAGACATATCATCTTATACAATCCACAGGACAAAGTTTCTTCCTGTAATGCATACAATGATGGACCAAAGGCAGACCTATCATCTTATACATTCCATAGGAGAAAGTACCATCCTGTAATGCATACAATAATGGACCCCAGGCAGACCTGTCATCCTATACAGTCCACAGGAGAACGTTTCATCCTGTAATGCATACGATGATGGACCCCAGGCAGACCTATTGTCTTATAGATTCCACAGGAGAAAGAACCATCCTGTAATGAATACAATGATGCACCACAGGCAGACCTATCATCTTATACATTCCATAGGAGAAAGTACCATCCTGTAATGCATACAATGATGGACCACAGGCAGACCTATCATCTTATACAATCCACAGGACAAAGTTTCATCCTGTAATGCATACAATTATGGACCAAAGGCAGACCTATCATATTATACAATCCACAGGACAAAGTTTCATCCTGTAATGCATACAATAATGGACCCCAGGCAGACCTATCATCCTATACAGTCCATAGGAGAAAGTACCATCCTGTAATGCATACGATGATGGACCCCCAGGCAGACCTATCATCTTATAAAGGCGAGATAACAGTCGATACATTTCATACTTTAATAGAAGTATGACTCATGATTGAAAGCGAGGAGTCCTCTTTGGATCCATAGATTCGGGATTCTATCCTGATCGGCTAACTTGACAATGACTGGTGTGATCTTGGGCACAATGTATACCTCTTTGTGTCTCCAGCTCACGTGCTAAAGATCAGCGAACAGCAGTGCAAGTGAGATAGACGAGGTGACAATGATAAGCAGATTCCACATCACACACTATGCACATTCAAGAATTAAAGTTGCATTTGACCAGTGCTTATTTGTGGGCAGCATGTGGATGGATGGATGGATGGATAGGTTTTTATATAGCCCAATATCACCGCCAGGTCTCAAAGCGCTTTGCATTGGGAACCCGTCCTGGTTTTTCCCTGTGAGATAGCCCCTACTGGGCATCCCCAAGGTGAAAGCCAGGCATCCCGCCGCGGGGGGCCGTAGTGGAGATTAAGCAAGCTGTTGCCCAGAGTTGCAGAGTGTGAACCTGTGATTCGAGTAGGTACCGAAGCGAGAATTACCGAGTCCGTGGACATTTTGGGCTCAAGACCCTGCCGCGTCGGGAATTGAACCCTAGTCCCGGGTCTGATCTCAGCGTCCGGGTCTGCCTCCTCTAACCAGTGAGCCACACTTCTCCATGTGTGGTATACCTTGAGGTCCAGGAGGAGGAAGGGAGGACTCGAATTGGTTGCTGACCCTGATGAAAGGGAACTAAGGTTCGAGCTCAGCCTTTTTCAATTGAACAGTGTGATCCTCGGCATGTCCTTGTATGTTCTTTTCAAGCTGCAGAGTGAGACGTGTGGCACCGCGGTGTTAAGGTCCCTCCTCCCCCCACACCGCATCCTGGCTTGTGTCATCAGCTCTCGGCTGCACCTCACGCGCCTCAGTATCCCCAGCACACCACCACATGTTTGAGGCACTCCTGCTGCAATGCAGATGGTTTCTGTAAAGTGTCTCACTGCTTCTAGCAGCTAGATCCGGGCGTGTCAAGTACCTGAAATAAAGATACTGTGATCATGCGAGGAGCATGGCCATCTTCGCCCTCACGTTCCCTGGCCATGGTGGGAGGTGGCCCTGAAATGGGGAATAACTGCTCAGAACCGGAGATGCAGGGTCGTTTACCTGCCAGGAAAAAAGCTGCCATATTGCACCTGCTCTGAGCTGATGGAGGTGGGTGCAGGAGTGCCAAGGCGAATGGGACGGCATGGGGGCATGGGGGGGGGGGGAGGTAGTAGTGCTGCAGGGCACACTTGTGCCCATCTGTGGGAAGCATTATATGTGTCAACCAGATTACTGCAGAGGTATATGGGGGACGCTCAATGCTGTTGCCCCTAACCCTCACTCTGCAGCAGCTTTAACAGACCGGGGGCTTATTTCTGAGCCCCATGAACTCCCGTAGCGTCACTTCTTGTGACGCCTCGGCAGCGCAAACTAAAAAATCATGCGTGGCTTTGAATGGCCTCATAGATATGGAGAAAGGCACAGAAGCGCAAATCGCTATGTTGCCGATCCTCTGTACTAGTGAGGCATTCCATGGGCTTTGCCGTTCCTCTGTGCTAGGGAGGCGTTCCATGGGTGTTGCCGTTACTCTGTGCTAGGGAGGCGTTCCATGCGCGTTGCAGTTACTCTGTGCTAGGGAGGCGTTCCATGGGCGTTGCTGTTACTCTGTGCTAGGGAGGCGTTCCATGGGCGTTGCCATTACTCTGTACTAGGGAGGCGTTCCATGGGCGTTGCCGTTCCTCTGTGCTAGGGAGGCGTTCCATGGGCGTTGCCATTACTCTGTACTAGGGAGGCGTTCCATGGGCGTTGCTGTTACTCTGTGCTAGGGAGGCGTTCCATGGGCGTTGCCATTACTCTGTACTAGGGAGGCGTTCCATGGGCGTTGCCGTTCCTCTGTGCTAGGGAGGCGTTCCATGGGCGTTGCCATTACTCTGTACTAGGGAGGCGTTCCATGGGCGTTGCCGTTCCTCTGTGCTAGGGAGGCGTTCCATGGGCGTTGCCATTACTCTGTGCTAGGGAGGCGTTCCATGGGCGTTGCCGATCCTCTGTGCTAGGGAGGCGTTCCATGGGCGTTGCCGTTACTCTGTGCTAGGGAGGCATTTCATCGGCGTTGCCGTTACTCTGTGCTAGGGAGGCGTTCCATGGGTGTTGCCGTTACTCTGTGCTAGGGAGGCGTTCCATGGGCGTTGCCGTTACTCTGGACTAGGGAGGCGTTCCATGGGCGTTGCCGTTACGCTGGGCTAGGGAGGCGTTCCATGGGCGTTGCTGTTACTCTGTGATAGGTAGGCGTTCCATGGGCGTTGCCGTTACTCTGTGCTAGGGAGGCGTTCCATGGGCATTGCCGTTACTCTGGGCTAGGGAGCATTCCATGGGCGTTGCCGTTACTCTGTGCTAGGGAGGCGTTCCATGGGCGTTGCCGTTACTCAGGGCTAGGGAGGCGTTCCATGGGCATTGCCGTTCCTCTGTCCTAGGGAGGCGTTCCATGGGCGTTGCTGTTACTCTGTGCTAGGGAGGCGTTCCATGGGCGTTGCCGTTACTCTGTGCTAGGGAGGCGTTCCATGGGCGTTGCCGTTCCTCTGTGCTAGGGAGGCGTTCCATGGGCGTTGCCGTTACTCTGTGCTAGGGAGGCGTTCCATGGGCGTTGCTTTTACTCTGTGCTAGGGAGGCGTTCCATGGGCGTTGCCATTACTCTGTGCTAGGGAGACGTTCCATGGGCGTTGCTGTTACTCTGTGCTAGGGAGGCGTTCCAAGGGCGTTGCTTTTACTCTGTGCTAGGGAGGCGTTCCATGGGCGTTGCCGTTACTCTGTGCTAGGGAGGCGTTCCATGAGCGTTGGTGTTACTCTGTGCAAGGGAGGGGTTCCATGGGCGTTGCTTTTACTCTGTGCTAGGGAGGCGTTCCATGGGATTTGCGTTCCTCTGTGCTAGGGAGGCGTTCCATGGGCGTTGCCGTTACTCTGTGCTAGGGAGGCGTTCCATGGGTGTTGCCGTTACTCTGTGCTAGGGAGGCGTTCCATGGGCGTTGCCGTTACTCTGTGCTAGGGAGGCGTTCCATGGGCGTTGCCGTTACTCTGTGCTAGGGAGGCGTTCCATGGGCGTTGCCGTTCCTCTGTGCTAGGGAGGCGTTCCATGGGCATTGCCGTTACTCTGTGCTAGGGAGGCGTTCCATGGGTATTGCCAATACTCTGTGCTAGGGAGGCGTTCCATGGGCGTTGCTGTTACTCTGTGCTAGGGAGGCGTTCCAAGGGCGTTGCTTTTACTCTGTGCTAGGGAGGCGTTCCTTGGGCGTTGCCGTTACTCTGTGCTAGGGAGGCGTTCCATGGGCGTTGGTGTTACTCTGTGCTAGGGAGGGGTTCCATGGGCGTTGCTTTTACTCTGTGCTAGGGAGGCGTTCCATGGGCTTTGCCGTTACTCTGTGCTAGGGACGTGTTTCATCGGCGTTGCCATTACTCTGTGCTAGGGAGGCATTCCATGGGTGTTGCCGTTACTCTGTGCTAGGGAGGCTTTCTATAGGCGTTGTCGTTACTCTGTGCTAGGGAGGCGTTCCATGGGTGTTGCCGTTACTCTGTGCTAGGGAGGCGTTCCATGGGCGTTGCCGTTACTCTGTGCTAGGGAGGCGTTCCATGGGCGTTGCCGTTACTCTGTGCTAGGGAGGCGTTCCATGGGCGTTGCCGTTCCTCTGTGCTAGGGAGGCGTTCCATGGGCGTTGCCATTACTCTGTGCTAGGGAGGCGTTCCATGGGCGTTGCCGATCCTCTGTGCTAGGGAGGCGTTCCATGGGCATTGCCGTTACTCTGTGCTAGGGAGGCGTTCCATGGGCGTTGCCATTACTCTGTACTAGGGAGGCGTTCCATGGGCGTTGCCGTTCCTCTGTGCTAGGGAGGCGTTCCATGGGCGTTGCCATTACTCTGTACTAGGGAGGCGTTCCATGGGCGTTGGCGTTCCTCTGTGCTAGGGAGGCGTTCCATGGGCGTTGCCATTACTCTGTGCTAGGGAGGCGTTCCATGGGCGTTGCCGATCCTCTGTGCTAGGGAGGCGTTCCATGGGCGTTGCCGTTACTCTGTGCTAGGGAGGCATTTCATCGGCGTTGCCGTTACTCTGTGCTAGGGAGGCGTTCCATGGGTGTTGCCGTTACTCTGTGCTAGGGAGGCGTTCCATGGGCGTTGCCGTTACTCTGGACTAGGGAGGCGTTCCATGGGCGTTGCCGTTACGCTGGGCTAGGGAGGCGTTCCATGGGCGTTGCTGTTACTCTGTGATAGGTAGGCGTTCCATGGGCGTTGCCGTTACTCTGTGCTAGGGAGGCGTTCCATGGGCATTGCCGTTACTCTGGGCTAGGGAGCATTCCATGGGCGTTGCCGTTACTCTGTGCTAGGGAGGCGTTCCATGGGCGTTGCCGTTACTCAGGGCTAGGGAGGCGTTCCATGGGCATTGCCGTTCCTCTGTCCTAGGGAGGCGTTCCATGGGCATTGCCGTTACTCTGTGCTAGGGAGGCGTTCCATGGGCGTTGCCGTTACTCTGTGCTAGGGAGGCGTTCCATGGGCGTTGCCGTTCCTCTGTGCTAGGGAGGCGTTCCATGGGCGTTGCCGTTACTCTGTGCTAGGGAGGCGTTCCATGGGCGTTGCTTTTACTCTGTGCTAGGGAGGCGTTCCATGGGCGTTGCCATTACTCTGTGCTAGGGAGACGTTCCATGGGCGTTGCTGTTACTCTGTGCTAGGGAGGCTTTCTATAGGCGTTGTCGTTACTCTGTGCTACGGAGGCGTTCCATGGGTGTTGCCGTTACTCTGTGCTAGGGAGGCGTTCCATGGGCGTTGCCGTTACTCTGTGCTAGGGAGGCGTTCCATGGGCGTTGCCGTTACTCTGTGCTAGGGAGGCGTTCCATGGGCGTTGCCGTTCCTCTGTGCTAGGGAGGCGTTCCATGGGCGTTGCCATTACTCTGTGCTAGGGAGGCGTTCCATGGGCGTTGCCGATCCTCTGTGCTAGGGAGGCGTTCCATGGGCGTTGCCGTTACTCTGTGCTAGGGAGGCGTTCCATGGGCGTTGCCATTACTCTGTACTAGGGAGGCGTTCCATGGGCGTTGCCGTTCCTCTGTGCTAGGGAGGCGTTCCATGGGCGTTGCCATTACTCTGTACTAGGGAGGCGTTCCATGGGCGTTGCCGTTCCTCTGTGCTAGGGAGGCGTTCCATGGGCGTTGCCATTACTCTGTGCTAGGGAGGCGTTCCATGGGCGTTGCCGATCCTCTGTGCTAGGGAGGCGTTCCATGGGCGTTGCCGTTACTCTGTGCTAGGGAGGCATTTCATCGGCGTTGCCGTTACTCTGTGCTAGGGAGGCGTTCCATGGGTGTTGCCGTTACTCTGTGCTAGGGAGGCGTTCCATGGGCGTTGCCGTTACTCTGGACTAGGGAGGCGTTCCATGGGCATTGCCGTTACGCTGGGCTAGGGAGGCGTTCCATGGGCGTTGCTGTTACTCTGTGATAGGTAGGCGTTCCATGGGCGTTGCCGTTACTCTGTGCTAGGGAGGCGTTCCATGGGCATTGCCGTTACTCTGGGCTAGGGAGCATTCCATGGGCGTTGCCGTTACTCTGTGCTAGGGAGGCGTTCCATGGGCGTTGCCGTTACTCAGGGCTAGGGAGGCGTTCCATGGGCATTGCCGTTCCTCTGTCCTAGGGAGGCGTTCCATGGGCGTTGCCGTTACTCTGTGCTAGGGAGGCGTTCCATGGGCGTTGCCGTTACTCTGTGCTAGGGAGGCGTTCCATGGGCGTTGCCGTTCCTCTGTGCTAGGGAGGCGTTGCCGTTACTCTGTGCTAGGGAGGCGTTCCATGGGCGTTGCTTTTACTCTGTGCTAGGGAGGCGTTCCATGGGCGTTGCCATTACTCTGTGCTAGGGAGACGTTCCATGGGCGTTGCTGTTACTCTGTGCTAGGGAGGCGTTCCAAGGGCGTTGCTTTTACTCTGTGCTAGGGAGGCGTTCCATGGGCGTTGCCGTTACTCTGTGCTAGGGAGGCGTTCCATGAGCGTTGGTGTTACTCTGTGCAAGGGAGGGGTTCCATGGGCGTTGCTTTTACTCTGTGCTAGGGAGGCGTTCCATGGGATTTGCGTTCCTCTGTGCTAGGGAGGCGTTCCATGGGCGTTGCCGTTACTCTGTGCTAGGGAGGCGTTCCATGGGTGTTGCCGTTACTCTGTGCTAGGGAGGCGTTCCATGGGCGTTGCCGTTACTCTGTGCTAGGGAGGCGTTCCATGGGCGTTGCCGTTACTCTGTGCTAGGGAGGCGTTCCATGGGCGTTGCCGTTCCTCTGTGCTAGGGAGGCGTTCCATGGGCATTGCCGTTACTCTGTGCTAGGGAGGCGTTCCATGGGCATTGCCAATACTCTGTGCTAGGGAGGCGTTCCATGGGCGTTGCTGTTACTCTGTGCTAGGGAGGCGTTCAAAGGGCGTTGCTTTTACTCTGTGCTAGGGAGGCGTTCTTTGGGCGTTGCCGTTACTCTGTGCTAGGGAGGCGTTCCATGGGCGTTGGTGTTACTCTGTGCTAGGGAGGCGTTCTTTGGGCGTTGCCGTTTCTCTGTGCTAGGGAGGGGTTCCATGGGCGTTGCTTTTACTCTGTGCTAGGGAGGCGTTCCATGGGCTTTGCCGTTACTCTGTGCTAGGGACGTGTTTCATCGGCGTTGCCATTACTCTGTGCTAGGGAGGCATTCCATGGGTGTTGCCGTTACTCTGTGCTAGGGAGGCTTTCTATAGGCGTTGTCGTTACTCTGTGCTAGGGAGGCGTTCCATGGGTGTTGCCGTTACTCTGTGCTAGGGAGGCGTTCCATGGGCGTTGCCGTTACTCTGTGCTAGGGAGGCGTTCCATGGGCGTTGCCGTTACTCTGTGCTAGGGAGGCGTTCCATGGGCGTTGCCGTTACTCTGGGCTAGGGAGGCGTTCCATGGGCATTGCCATTTCTCTGTGCTGGGGAGGCGTTCTATGGGCATTGCCATTACTCTGTGCTAGGGAGGCGTTCCATGGGCATTGCCGTTACTCTGGGCTAGGGAGGCGTTCCATGGGCGTTGCCGTTACTCTGGGCTAGGGAGGCGTTCCATGAGCGTTGCTGTTACTCTGTGCTAGGGAGCCGTTGCTGTTACTCTGTGCTAGGGAGGCGTTCCATGGCCGTTGCCGTTACTCTGTGCTAGGGAGGCGTTCCATGGGCGTTGCTGTTACTCTGTGCTAGGGAGGCGTTCCAAGGGCGTTGCTTTTACTCTGTGCTAGGGAGGCGTTCCATGGGCGTTGCCGTTACTCTGTGCTAGGGAGGCGTTCCATGGGTGTTGGTGTTACTCTGTGCTAGGGAGGGGTTCCATGGGCGTTGCTTTTACTCTGTGCTAGGGAGGCGTTCCATGGGCTTTGCCGTTACTCTGTGCTAGGGACGTGTTTCATCGGCGTTGCCATTACTCTGTGCTAGGGAGGCATTCCATGGGTGTTGCCGTTACTCTGTGCTAGGGAGGCTTTCTATAGGCGTTGCCGTTACTCTGTGCTAGGGAGGCGTTCCATGGGTGTTGCCGTTACTCTGTGCTAGGGAGGCGTTCCATGGGCGTTGCCGTTACTCTGTGCTAGGGAGGCGTTCCATGGGCGTTGCCGTTACTCTGTGCTAGGGAGGCGTTCCATGGGCGTTGCCGTTACTCTGGGCTAGGGAGGCGTTCCATGGGCATTGCCGTTTCTCTGTGCTGGGGAGGCGTTCCATGGGCATTGCCGTTACTCTGTGCTAGGGAGGCGTTCCATGGACGTTGCCGTTACTCTGGGCTAGGGAGGCCTTCCATGGGCGTTGCCGTTACTCTGGGCTAGGGAGGCGTTCCATGGGCGTTGGTGTTACTCTGTGCTAGGGAGGGGTTCCATGGGCGTTGCTTTTACTCTGTGCTAGGGAGGCGTTCCATGCGCTTTGCCGTTACTCTGTGCTAGGGACGTGTTTCATCGGCGTTGCCATTACTCTGTGCTAGGGAGGCATTCCATGGGTGTTGCCGTTACTCTGTGCTAGGGAGGCTTTCTATAGGCGTTGTTACTCTGTGCTAGGGAGGCGTTCCATGGGTGTTGCCGTTACTCTGTGCTAGGGAGGCGTTCCATGGGCGTTGCCGTTACTCTGTGCTAGGGAGGCGTTCCATGGGCGTTGCCGTTACTCTGTGCTAGGGAGGCGTTCCATGGGCGTTGCCGTTACTCTGGGCTAGGGAGGCGTTCCATGGGCGTTGCCATTTCTCTGTGCTGGGGAGGCGTTCCATGGGCATTGCCATTACTCTGTGCTAGGGAGGCGTTCCATGGGCGTTGCCGTTACTCTGGGCTAGGGAGGCGTTCCATGGGCGTTGCCGTTACTCTGGGCTAGGGAGGCGTTCCATGAGCGTTGCTGTTACTCTGTGCTAGGGAGGCGTTGCTGTTACTCTGTGCTAGGGAGGCGTTCCATGGCCGTTGCCGTTACTCTGTGCTAGGGAGGCGTTCCATGGGCGTTGCTGTTACTCTGTGCTAGGGAGGCGTTCCAAGGGCGTTGCTTTTACTCTGTGCTAGGGAGGCGTTCCATGGGCGTTGCCGTTACTCTGTGCTAGGGAGGCGTTCCATGGGTGTTGGTGTTACTCTGTGCTAGGGAGGGGTTCCATGGGCGTTGCTTTTACTCTGTGCTAGGGAGGCGTTCCATGGGCTTTGCCGTTACTCTGTGCTAGGGACGTGTTTCATCGGCGTTGCCATTACTCTGTGCTAGGGAGGCATTCCATGGGTGTTGCCGTTACTCTGTGCTAGGGAGGCTTTCTATAGGCGTTGCCGTTACTCTGGGCTAGGGAGGCGTTCCATGGGTGTTGCCGTTACTCTGTGCTAGGGAGGCGTTCCATGGGCGTTGCCGTTACTCTGTGCTAGGGAGGCGTTCCATGGGCGTTGCCGTTACTCTGTGCTAGGGAGGTGTTCCATGGGCGTTGCCGTTACTCTGGGCTAGGGAGGCGTTCCATGGGCATTGCCGTTTCTCTGTGCTGGGGAGGCGTTCCATGGGCATTGCCGTTACTCTGTGCTAGGGAGGCGTTCCATGGGCGTTGCCGTTACTCTGGGCTAGGGAGACCTTCCATGGGCGTTGCCGTTACTCTGGGCTAGGGAGGCGTTCCATGAGCGTTGCTGTTACTCTGTGCTAGGGAGGCGTTGCTGTTACTCTGTGCTAGGGAGGTGTTCCATGGCCGTTGCCGTTACTCTGTGCTAGGGAGGCTTCCATGGGCATTGCCGTTACTCTGTGCTAGGGAGGCATTCCATGGGCGTTGCCGTTACTCTGGGCTAGGGAGGCGTTCCATGGGCGTTGCTGTTACTCTGTGCTAGGGAGGCGTTCCATGGGCGTTGCGGTTACTCTGTGCTAGGGAGGCTTTCCATGGGCGTTGCTGTTACTCTGTGCTAGGGAGGCGTTCCATGGGCGTTGCCGTTACTCTGTGCTAGGGACGTGTTTCATCGGCGTTGCCATTACTCTGTGCTAGGGAGGCGTTCCATGGGTGTTGCCGTTACTCTGTGCTAGGGAGGCTTTCTATAAGCGTTGCCTTTACTCTGTGCTAGGGAGGCGTTCCATGGGCGTTGCCGTTACTCTGTGCTAGGGAGGCGTTCCATGGGCGTTGCCGTTACTCTGTGCTAGGGAGGCGTTCCATGGGCGTTGCCGTTACTCTGTACTATGGAGGCGTTCCATGGGCGTTGCCGTTACTCTGTGCTATGGAGGTGTTCCATGGGCGTTGCCGTTACTCTGTGCTAGGGAGGCGTTCCATGGGCGTTGCCGTTCCTCTGTGCTAGGGAGGCGTTCCATGGGCGTTGCCGTTACTCTGTGCTAGGGAGGCGTTCCATGGGCATTGCCAATACTCTGCTAGGGAGGCGTTCCATGGGTGTTGCCGTTACTCTGGGCTAAGGAGGCGTTCCATGGGCATTGCCATTTCTCTGTGCTGGGGAGGCGTTCCATGGGCGTTGCCGTTACTCTGTGCTAGGGTGGCGTTCCATGGGCGTTGCCGTTACTCTGTGCTATGGAGGCGTTCCATGGGCGTTGTCGTTACTCTGTGCTATGGAGGTGTTCCATGGGCGTTGCCGTTACTCTGTGCTAGGGACGTGTTTCATCGGCGTTGCCATTACTCTGTGCTAGGGAGGCGTTCCATGGGTGTTGCCGTTACTCTGTGCTAGGGAGGCTTTCTATAGGCGTTGCCGTTACTCTGTGCTAGGGAGGCGTTCCATGGGCATTGCCGTTACTCTGTGCTATGGAGGCGTTCCATGGGCGTTGCCGTTACTCTGTGCTATGGAGGTGTTCCATGGGCGTTGCCGTTACTCTGTGCTAGGGAGGCGTTCCATGGGCGTTGCCGTTCCTCTGTGCTAGGGAGGCGTTCCATGGGCGTTGCCGTTACTCTGTGCTAGGGAGGCGTTCCATGGGCATTGCCAATACTCTGTGCTAGGGAGGCGTTCCATGGGTGTTGCCGTTACTCTGGGCTAGGGAGGCGTTCCATGGGCGTTGCCGTTACTCTGTGCTATGGAGGCGTTCCATGGGCGTTGCCGTTACTCTGTGCTATGGAGGTGTTCCATGGGCGTTGCCGTTACTCTGTGCTAGGGAGGCGTTCCAGGGCGTTGCCGTTCCTCTGTGCTAGGGAGGCGTTCCATGGGCGTTGCCGTTACTCTGTGCTAGGGAGGTGTTCCATGGGCATTGCCAATACTCTGTGCTAGGGAGGCGTTCCATGGGTGTTGCCGTTACTCTGGGCTAAGGAGGCGTTCCATGGGCATTGCCGTTTCTCTGTGCTGGGGAGGCGTTCCATGGGCATTGCTGTTACTCTGTGCTAGTGAGGCGTTCCATGGGCGTTGCCGTTACTCTGGGCTAGGGAGGCGTTCCATGGGCGTTGCCGTTACTCTGGGCTAGGGAGGCGTTCCATGGGCATTGCCGTTACTCTGTGCTAGGGAGGCATTCAATGGCCGTTGCCGTTACTCTGTGCTAGGGAGGCGTTCCATGGGCGTTGCCGTTACTCTGGGCTAGGGAGGCGTTCCATGGGCGTTGCTGTTACTCTGTGCTAGGGAGGCGTTCCATGGGCGTTGCCGTTACTCTGTGCTAGGGACGTGTTTCATCGGCGTTGCCATTACTCTGTGCTAGGGAGGCGTTCCATGGGCGTTGCTGTTACTCTGTGCTAGGGAGCGTTCCATGGGCGTTGCTGTTACTCTGTGCTAGGGAGGCGTTCCATGGGCGTTGCTGTTACTCTGTGCTAGGGATGCGTTCCATGGGTGTTGCCGTTACTCAGTGCTAGGGAGGGGTTCCATGGGTGTTGCCGTTACTGTGTGCTAGGGACGTGTTTCATCGGCGTTGCCATTACTCTGTGCTAGGGAGGCTTTCCATGGGTGTTGTCGTTACTCTGTGCTAGGGAGGCTTTCTATAGGCGTTGCCGTTACTCTGTGCTAGGGAGGCGCTCCATGGGCGTTGCTCTTTGGCATAGGGCAGCACAGCAACGTGGCTCACTGTGCTGCCCTACGCCAAATCCCCATAACTGAGGCTCCTGTTGTCTCCGGGGCCAGGGGCCAGAAGCCTTCGGTCCGGAGTTTTTAGACCCACTAATTCTATCCCGGACATGTTTGGAAGTGCGACTTGAGGTATTTCACGTAGAGTTATCACTATCGGTGAAATACCACAATGAGTTATGAGGGAGTACGACCTACATTTTAGGAGCATTTGTGTAGGCAACAAGAAAAGTACACACACACATACACAGCCACACACACACACTCACTTACTCGAGGTTGGTGGAAATGTAATAAAAGATCATTTGTTTGGAAGAGCCCAACATAAAAGCAGAGAAAGGGTTGGTGCTTTCATACAACAAAGTAGTTGGCACAAAATTAGTGAGCAAGCATTAGCAAGTGCAATAGGTCTGACTTTAATGTACCAAAAATTCTAAAAACAGGCATTCTCAGATGCGCTTGCATGCATTGTGTGCACAAACTCTGCTCATCACATTAGAATCTGTCCTACTGGCTTTGCTAATGCTGTGAAACAGAGGCTAAATACTGTTTTCTGCATTAAATACTGAGCAGAGAAAGAACTGCCTGTGACAAACAGCATAGATATATTTATTGTTCAGGTTTGGAATAATCTCTCGTACATTTGAATTCTTGCTGGAAGGTTGCATGAGGCATCAGCAGCTGACAGCATGAGTGGGAGAACAGCACTGCTCTGAGTGCAGCCAGTCCAAAGCCCACTCTATGCCTATTTTAAAGAATTGCCAAAAATAAGTGACCGGGGTAGCTGTGCTCTCAAGCCAGACCTAAAGAAGGAAGGTTAAGTGTCCACAGATAGGCCATTATTATGAAATATTTTGAATAGTCACGCGCTAATATTGGGGTCACTTTGTCATTCATGGACACAACACTTTGGGGGTCTTTAAATTATGTGCTTATTAGTACCAGAGCAGAAGCAAACAATGGTGCCAATTCTAAACCATTAATTGCAGAAATAGAGACAGAAAGAATGGGCGCACAATAATCTCTGAGTATGAGGCGCTGTCGCGATCCAGAGCCTGGAACGCCCTTCCGCTCCACCTCAGACAGACAACATCGCTCCCCAACTTCGCAAGAAACCTCAAAACCTGGCTCTTTGGCAGACCCCCTTCTTGATGGGCTGGAACCTGCAACCCCCCTCCTCCCCTCCACCCCCGAGCGCTTTGAGACCCTTACGGGTGAGTAGTCGCGCTTAACAAACACCTGATTTGATTTTGATTTGATTTGATAACTGGCTGTGGTAGCGCTATTATTGAACTGTGGCGCGAGGCTCATTCCTCCCCAGTGGGGATGCCCCACGGCTCCACTGTACATCAGTCCTGAGAGTGTTGTGACGGATGCCCTAAACACGTTCTTCTAACTCTTTAAAGAGGCAGGCTTTTCATAGTCGCTCGATGACACTCAAGGCCTAATGACGACTTCACCAATATCACCCAGTAAGTTCTCCCCAGAGTTCCCGGTGCCTGGGGATTGGTAACTGTGGGGAGAGAGGAGGCCTTAGACATAACAAAGACGACAAGGAGGACCCGGAGGGTCGCCTCCACAAATGAGGAATTATTGGGTGAATCTGTATTTTGATTCCGAATACTGCCCGGTATTTCACGCATAGACTTCCTTGATATCAGCAGGCCGAGTCACTGAGTGAACGTTAAGAGGTTTTCACTCACAGACTTCGTTGATATCAGCAGGCCGAGTCACTGAGTGAACATTAAGAGGTTTTCACTCACAGACTTCGTTGATATCAGCAGGCCGAGTCACTGAGTGAACGTTAAGAGGTTTTCACTCACAGACTTCGTTGATATCAGCAGGCCGAGTCACTGAGTGAACATTAAGAGGTTTTCACTCACAGACTTCGTTGATATCAGCAGGCCGAGTCACTGAGTGAACGTTAAGAGGTTTTCACTCATAGACTTCCTTGATATCAGCAGGCCGAGTCACTGAGTGAGCGTTAAGAGATTTTCACTCATAGACTTCCTTAATATCAGCAGGCTGAGTCACTGAGTGAGCGTTAAGAGGTTTTCACTCATAGGATTCCTTTATATCAGCAGGTGGAATCACTGAGTGAGCGTTAAGAGGTTTTTACTCATAGGCTTCGCTGATATCAGTAGGCCGAGTCACTGTGTGAGCATTAAGAGGTTTTCACTCATAGACTTCGCTGATATCAGCAGGCCGAGTCACTGAGTGAGCGTTAAGAGGTTTTCACTCATAGACTTCGTTGATATCAGCAGGCCGAGTCACTGAGTGAACGTTAGGATGTTTTCACTCATAGACTTCCTTGGTATCAGCAGGCCGAGTCACTGAGTGAGCGTTAAGAGGTTTTCACTCATAGACTTCCTTGATATCAGCAGGACGAGTCACTGAGTGAGCGTTAAGAGGTTTTCACTCATAGACTTCATTGATATCAGCAGGCCGAGTCACTGAGTGAACATTAAGAGGTTTTCACTCACAAACTTCGTTGATATCAGCAGGCCGAGTCACTGAGTGAACGTTAAGAGGTTTTCACTCATAGACTTCCTTGATATCAGCAGGCCGAGTCACTGAGTGAACGTTAAGAGGTTTTCACTCACAGACTTCGTTGATATCAGCAGGCCGAGTCACTGAGTGAACATTAAGAGGTTTTCACTCATAGACTTCCTTAATATCAGCAGGCTGAGTCACTGAGTGAGCGTTAAGAGGTTTTCACTCATAGGATTCCTTTATATCAGCAGGTGGAATCACTGAGTGAGCGTTAAGAGGTTTTTACTCATAGGCTTCGCTGATATCAGTAGGCCGAGTCACTGTGTGAGCATTAAGAGGTTTTCACTCATAGACTTCGCTGATATCAGCAGGCCGAGTCACTGAGTGAGCGTTAAGAGGTTTTCACTCATAGACTTCGTTGATATCAGCAGGCCGAGTCACTGAGTGAACGTTAAGATGTTTTCACTCATAGACTTCCTTGATATCAGCAGGCCGAGTCACTGAGTGAGTGTTAAGAGATTTTCACTCATAGACTTCCTTAATATCAGCAGGCTGAGTCACTGAGTGAGCGTTAAGAGGTTTTCACTCATAGGATTCCTTTATATCAGCAGGTGGAATCACTGAGTGAGCGTTAAGAGGTTTTTACTCATAGGCTTCGCTGATATCAGTAGGCCGAGTCACTGTGTGAGCATTAAGAGGTTTTCACTCATAGACTTCGCTGATATCAGCAGGCCGAGTCACTGAGTGAGCGTTAAGAGGTTTTCACTCATAGACTTCGTTGATATCAGCAGGCCGAGTCACTGAGTGAACGTTAAGATGTTTTCACTCATAGACTTCCTTGGTATCAGCAGGCCGAGTCACTGAGTGAGCGTTAAGGTTTTCACTCATAGACTTCCTTGATATCAGCAGGGCGAGTCACTGAGTGAGCGTTAAGAGGTTTTCACTCATAGACTTCATTGATATCAGCAGGCCGAGTCACTGAGTGAACATTAAGAGGTTTTCACTCACAGACTTCGTTGATATCAGCAGGCCGAGTCACTGAGTGAACGATAAGAGGTTTTCACTCATAGACTTCCTTGATATCAGCAGGCCGAGTCACTGAGTGAGCGTTAAGAGATTTTCACTCATAGACTTCCTTAATATCAGCAGGCTGAGTCACTGAGTGAGCGTTAAGAGGTTTTCACTCATAGGATTCCTTTATATCAGCAGGTGGAATCACTGAGTGAGCGTTAAGAGGTTTTTACTCATAGGCTTCGCTGATATCAGTAGGCCGAGTCACTGTGTGAGCATTAAGAGGTTTTCACTCATCGACTACGCTGATATCAGCAGGCCGAGTCACTGAGTGAGCGTTAAGAGGTTTTCACTCATAGACTTCGTTGATATCAGCAGGCCGAGTCACTGAGTGAACGTTAAGAGGTTTTCACTCATAGACTTCCTTGGTATCAGCAGGCCGAGTCACTGAGTGAGCGTTAAGAGGTTTTCACTCATAGACTTCCTTGATATCAGCAGGGCGAGTCACTGAGTGAGCGTTAAGAGGTTTTCACTCATAGACTTCATTGATATCAGCAGGCCGAGTCACTGAGTGAACATTAAGAGGTTTTCACTCACAGACTTCGTTGATATCAGCAGGCCGAGTCACTGAGTGAACGTTAAGAGGTTTTCACTCATAGACTTCCTTGATATCAGCAGGCCGAGTCACTGAGTGAGCGTTAAGAGATTTTCACTCATAGACTTCCTTAATATCAGCAGGCCGAGTCACTGAGTGAGCATTAGGAGGTTTTCACTCATAGACTTGCTTGATATCAGCATGCTGAGTCACTGACTGAGCGTTAAGAGGTTTTCACTCATAGGCTTCATTGATATCAGCATGCTGAGTCACTGAGTGAGCGTTAAGAGGTTTTCACTCATAGGATTCCTTTATATCAGCAGGTGGAATCACTGAGTGAGCGTTAAGAGGTTTTTACTCATAGGCTTCGCTGATATCAGTAGGCCGAGTCACTGTGTGAGCATTAAGAGGTTTTCACTCATAGACTTCGCTGATATCAGCAGGCCGAGTCACTGAGTGAGCGTTAAGAGGTTTTCACTCATAGACTTCGTTGATATCAGCAGGCCGAGTCACTGAGTGAACGTTAAGAGGTTTTCACTCATAGACTTCCTTGGTATCAGCAGGCCGAGTCACTGAGTGAGCGGTAAGAGGTTTTCACTCATAGACTTCCTTGATATCAGCAGGGCGAGTCACTGAGTGAGCGTTAAGAGGTTTTCACTCATAGACTTCCTTGATATCAGCAGGCTGAGTCACTGAGTGAGCGTTAAGAGATTTTAACTCATAGACTTCCTTGATATCAGCTTGCTGAGTCACTGAGTGAGCATTAAGAGGTTTTCACTCATAGACTTCCTTGATATCAGCAGGCCGAGTCATTGAGTGAGCGTTAAGAGATTTTAACTCATAGACTTCATTGATATCAGCAGGCCGAGTCACTGAGTGAGGGTTGAGGTTTTCACTCATAGACTTCCTTGATATCAGCAGGCTGAGTTACTGAGTGAACGTTTAGAGGTTTTCACTCATAGACTTCCTTGATATCAGCAGGCCGAGTCACTGGGTGAACGTTAAGAGGTTTTCACTCATAGACTTCCTTGATATCAGCAGGCCGAGTCACTGAGTGAGCATTAAGAGGTTTTCACTCATAGACTTCCTTGATATCAGCAGGCTGAGTCACTGAGTAAGCGTTAAGAGATTTTCACTCATAGACTTCCTTGATATCAGCAGGCCGAGTCACTGAGTGAACGTTAAGAGGTTTTAACTCATAGACTTCCTTGATATCAGCATGCTGAGTCACTGAGTGAGCATTAAGAGGTTTTCACTCATAGACTTCCTTGATATCAGCAGGCCGAGTCACTGAGTGAACGTTAAGAGGTTTTCACTCATAGACTTCCTTGATATCAGCAGGCAGAGTCACTGAGTGAGCACTAAGAGGTTTTCACTCATAGACTTCCTTGATATCAGCAGGCAGAGTCACTGAGTGAACCTTAAGAGGTTTTAACTCATAGACTTCCTTGATATCAGCATGCTGAGTCACTGAGTGAGGGTAAAGAGGTTTTCACTCATAGACTTCCTTGATATCAGCAGGCCGAGTCACTGAGTGAGCGTTAAGAGATTTTCACTCATAGACTTCCTTGATATCAGCAGGCCGAGTCACTGAGTGAACCTTAAGAGGTTTTAACTCATAGACTTCCTTGATATCAGCATGCTGAGTCACTGAGTGAGGGTTAAGAGGTTTTCACTCATAGACTTCCTTGATATCAGCTGGCCGAGTCACTGAGTGAGCGTTAAGGGGTTTTTACTCATAGACTTCCTTGATATCAGCAGGCCAAGTCACTGAGTGAGCATTAAGAGATTTTCACTCATAGACTTCCTTGATATCAGCAGGCCGAGTCACTGAGTGAACCTTAAGAGGTTTTAACTCATAGACTTCCTTGATATCAGCATGCTGAGTCACTGAGTGAGGGTTAAGAGGTTTTCACTCATAGACTTCCTTGATATCAGCTGGCCGAGTCACTGAGTGAGCGTTAAGGGGTTTTCACTCATAGACTTCCTTGGTATCAGCAGGCCGAGTCACTGAGTGAGCATTAAGAGGTTTTCACTCATAGACTTGCTTGATATCAGCATGCTGAGTCACTGAGTGAGCGTTAAGAGGTTTTCACTCATAGGCTTCATTGATATCAGCATGCTGAGTCACTGAGTGAGCGTTCAGAGTTTTTCACTCATGGACTTCCTTGATATCAGCAGGCCGAGTCACTGAGTGAGCATTAAGAGGTTTTCACTCATAGACTTGCTTGATATCAGCATGCTGAGTCACTGAGTGAGCGTTAAGAGGTTTTCACTCATAGGCTTCATTGATATCAGCATGCTGAGTCACTGAGTGAGTGTTCAGAGTTTTTCACTCATGGACTTCATTGATATCAGCAGGCCGAGTCACTGAGTGAGCATTAAAAGGTTTTCACTCATAGACTTGCTTGATATCAGCATGCTGAGTCACTGAGTGAGCATAAAGAGGTTGTAAGGAAAAAGCCTCTAAAGAAGCATAAAAAACAAAAAGAAAATACGCACCCACTTTGTGACCCTTGCACTTCTACTAGCCAAACGCACACTCACACTTTCAAGGCACTCCCCGCAGCCCCCCAGTGGATGCGTGGCGGAGAGCTTTGCACAAATGGGGCGTTGCAGAAGAAGACGCCCTCCGTTAAGAGGAGGTAAAACAGCTGTGCAAAATATGTCTCCCCCACAGTGGACCACCCTACTTCCACACTTCCAGCAGGAAGTGGGAAGCGTCGATCTACCCCTGTGAATGCACCAGTTCCTGAAGACACCGCAATAGGTCGTGCAGCGAGAGAGACCTTTTCACCAATATGTGACTTAAAAGGCTCCCCCCTCCCAGGTCCAGATGTATGAGCCAGTCAAACTATTAGTGTACTAGCCCATTTGAGGACCCTAAGCATGGTTAGTCCTCTTAGCATATACACTACTCCTTAGCACTAGTTCTAAAAAATGCTTTAACACGTAGTTTACTTTTACCACTCACTTTTTTCACTTCACTCACTAAGCACTTTATTTGAGAGGTCCTGAAGAAAGCCCCAGCAATTTTTTTAAGTGGGCTGAAACATGTTGACCATCAAAGGATGATATTAAGATACAAGCAGTATACTTAACACATTGTCCTCTCTCTTGTTTTTAACATACCCTGGATCACCGGGAATGAAAGTAATTAACAGGTAGAATCCCAGAGGTATTTCTAAATTTACACTCACTTCATCACACTCACTGACTCCCTAAACCCGCTCCACTGTAATCAGGTGTTGCAGCACAGCTGAGTAGCATTCGGTTACTCAGCTGGCACCCGATGATGAAGCATGACACCAACCAGGTTGGTGTGTGAGGGTCTTCTAAACAACTATACACAAAAGGAGGTCCCAGGGGTTGTTTAAAGACTCTGAAGTTGGATCCCCTGAACAGAATAGACACCAACAAAAACCAACAGAGAGTCTACAGACACTAACAAAGTACCCAACTACAAATACACAATATTACAGAGAACTATCGTGGAATGAGTTCCCATCAGTACACCATCGAGACCGCCCTTCATCATCTGGGATCTCTTTCGACACTAGTGCCTGCTGCTGTTAAAGGTGAAAAAACCTGCACTGGCCTGATGACAAGCCATGTACCAGGAAAAACCACAGCAGTTGTATTTGATGTGAGGAAGGCGTGTCTAGTGGAATACTGAATAGCAGTGCAGTGAAAAGGTGTGGGTGAAAAAGAAAGAATAAGAAAAGGAGTTCTAAAATTAGGTAGTGTTCAGGGACAACAAATTTAATAACCACCGTCACACTCCTAAATCAATAAAAACAGTGCAAATAAATGGCGTAACAAATAACCACTTAGTAGTTGTATAAGGTCGACATGTTTCTGCAGTCTAAAAGAGTCTCGAGATCTCGTGCTGCTTCCTCAGGACCAAGAAATGCTACTGCTAGATAAAAATTAATGAACCATATCACCTGAATAGTGTAGGTAACTGTGTAACCATCTTCCCATCCCACTCAATGGGAAGGAAAAACCCCACCTCACCTGGCGCGAGCTCAGGTAGATGGATGCACCGCACTGTCCGTCGGTACACCGGTCGTCCCTCCGAGCTCGATCTGGGGGAGGGGTCTTCTAAACAAACCTTTGAGGTGCCAGACACCACTGTGTCAGATAGCCATATAGCCCGGCCGTCTTAGTTGGTTTGATATGACATTAAGGGACTAGGACGGCAGTCCACCAGTCCTAGCTCTCTCTTTTGTTTCTTGCTGTAACACGTCATGCATCAATATTGTGAAAACCAACAAAAAATATTTTTAAACACCTCTACAGTCCATAAATCTTAAATCTAGGAACTGGAAAATTAAACACCATTCTCACAAGGAATGCTGTGTCCATGTATCTTGGAAGTTGATGATGAAAAGGGAAAGGGGGGGGTGGCAGGGACTGCAATACAGGAACACGTTGCACCCGCCTGCTCCTCCCATGTGTGCTGCTGTGAGAGAAGAACAAACGCCATAATTATCTAATTAACCCAAACTTTTTAGAACCACGACCCAATAAAAGTCTGTGACCCACCGAGAATTAATGGACATGAGGCGGGCGAGTTTTAAATATAAGTAAGGCCTGGTGTTGTAGCACATTGCCATTTACAGACTGAACAACTTCCACTGGAATGGCCTCTTAATTTGGATGTACACGCAGCTTTACTGATAAAACTATACAACAACCAATGATAGCGTGTGGAAATCGGGTTTCAGTGAATATCGATAATTTGTAAAAAAACAAATATCTACAGATGGATCCCCACCGGAACCGGAAGGACGGTCACCCACGCCCTCGTCAGCAGCAGACCGGACTACGGCAACGCCCTCTACGCGGGGACCACGGCCAAACTCCAGAGAAGACTACAACGCATACAGAAGGCCTTCGTTCGCCTCATCCTCGACATCCCCCACCACATCACCGTCCACCTGAGAGACCTGCACTGGCTCCCCGTCAACGAGAGGATCACCTTCAAACTCCTCACCCATGCTCACAAAGCTCTCCACAACATCCGACCAGCATACCTCAACGCCTCACCTTCTACACCCCGATCCGCCAGCTTCGCTCAGCTGCCCTCGCCACCGTCCCACGCATCCACCGAACGACCACCGGCAGCTGATCATTCTCCCACCTCGCTGCCAAGACATGGAACACCCTCCCCATCCACCTGCGACAGACCCAGAACCTGCTGACCTTCAGGAGACTATTCAAGACCTGGCTTTTCGATCAGTAGCACTCCCCCACCTTTTTGTTTAGCGCCTTGAGACCCTCACGGTTGAGTCGTGCGCTCTATAAATGCATTGATAGAAATAGTGTTTTGATTTATTTTGATCCTATTAAAATCTCTGTGTCAATCACACATCAGAATTACTAAAATGAGCTTAATTATGCTTTCCTAACTGGTGAATGCGTACAGTTAATTTACAGGTATTTACATTTTGTTGTGTGTTATGAAACGATAAACTTCTACAGCCTTTTCTTTCACACTTCATGTACTCCAACAAGTTGTTACATAATTCACTTTACTTTTCTTCCTCTGACTGTAAACTCAGAGGAGCTCTTAAACTCCAGTCCACGTGTTAAAAGTGACATGTGTCGTCTTTCTTTGAAGTGCAGAAAATGTGACAAGTGAAATACAGAATTTAACGACATCATTATTTATTTAGGGTACTTTTGTGACTCACCAAAAATAGTCTTAAGCCTATAGTTTGGGAAACACTGGTCTAGAAGACATGTGGCGTTGCTGTGGCATTTGTTTGACCGAAAGGTCTGTTAGACCTGACACCGTTGGCGTGGGTCTCCCTTCCATTTTTGCTGTTGCCTCATGTGTTTTTGCTGGTGTTAGATGCTTTGGGCACTGTGCCACTGCTGTCCAGTGCCACAGTGCAAGTGCTCCCTACTGTAAATTGATGTATGGATTCGTGATTCCATGATTGGCTGGTTTGGTTTACTTGTCAGACCCTAGTACAGTGCACTGAGTGTGCCCAGGGTGTGTAAATCCAAATGCTGCTAGTGGGCTTGCAGCACTGGTTGTGCCACCCACAGAAGCGGCCTAGAAAAATGTGTCTAAGGTCTGCCATTGCAGAGCCTGTTTGCAGTCTGGTACTGTCATGCTGACTGGGCAAGTGCACCACTTGCCAGTCCCTAAACCTTCCCTTTTCTTCATGTCAGACACCCCTATGGTAGGCCCAAGGGCAGGGTGCATTGTAAGTATAAGGTAGGACATGCCCTGGTGTGTGTGGCATGTCCTAATAGTGAATTACAGCCATTTACGTTTTTCACTATTGCAAGGCTACCTGTTCTCCATAGGCCAGAATAGGCAGTTAGATTATTACATTTTTATAATCCTAACTGACTCAGAGAACATGGTAGAAATTCGAGTTTAGTATGCCTGAACTCAGAGTGATACAATACATCTTTTAATGAAGTTGGTTTTAAAATTCTGTGTGTGAAAATACCACTTTTAGAAAGTAGGTATTTTCTTGTCTAACTTTCCAAAGCCTGCCTCTGCTAGGTTGTGTATTTCTTGTCTGGTGTTTTGGAGTGACAGGGCTGGGGGATTCCAAGAGACAGAATAAGTCAGCCCAGTGGTGAATAGAGAGATCTGCATTTAGATGGGTGGGAGGAGTTGCACCTGGGACCTGAATAGGGCTGTGCCTCCCTTCCACAATGCTGGCTCCACCTCCTGTGGGGCGTCTGATGTTTCTGCCCTGCACTGTGGAAGGAAAGAAGGAGTCTTGTAAACAGAGTGCTTCAGAACTGGTTTGAACTGGGCAAAGGCCCCTCTGTTCTCAGAGGACAAAGGATTTTGGGGTATAAATATTGGGACCCTGATACCAAGAAATTAGATCACTTTTGGACTAGAGGAAGAAATATTTGCTGAGGAGAGGAACCTGAAGAAGCTGAGGAGAGACTATCCCTAAGCTGAAGTGCTGCTTGGGGGATTGCGATACAAAAGGGAGTGGTGATGGACGGAGCATCTGAACCAATTAAACCCAGATCTGTTGACTGGGTGTGAGTGTTTGATTGGTTCAGATGCTCCGTCCATCTCCACCCCCTTTTGTACCGCTTTGTAGGCCATAAGTTGGCAGGGTATGCTCAGACGTGAGTCCCTTGCTCACTTTGCCACTAGATTCAAGCAAGCCTGGCTGAAGACGGCTGTAATGCCAGAAACCGGTCCTAGGAAGCTTGTTTCCGGTCCAGGGAAGGCATGGCTTGGCAGTTCGGGCTGGACTGTTCCCATGAGGCACAGGGTCAGACTGATTTGCATATGGCCATGTCTGAACTGGGGTGGCAAAGTGGGCTAAAGAACGTTGATGGATTAAACCCAGATCTATTGACTGGGTGTGAGTGTTTGATTGGTTCAGATGCTCCGTCCATCACCACCCCCTTTTGTACCGCTTTGTTCGCCATAAGTTGGCAGGGTATGCTCAGACGTGAGTCCCTTGCTCACTTTGCCACTGGATTCAAGCAAGCCTGGCTGAAGACGGCTGTAATGCCAGAAACTGGTCCTAGGAAGCTTGTTTCCGGTCCAGGCAAGGCATGGCTTGGCAGTTCGGGCTGGACTGTTCCCATGAGGCACAGGGTCAGACTGATTTGCATATGGCCATGTCTGAACTGGGGTGGCAGAGTGGGCTAAAGAACGGTGATGGATTAAACCCAGATCTGTTGACTGGGTGTGAGTGTTTGATTGGTTCAGATGCTCCGTCCATCACCACTCCCTTTTATACCGCTTGGGGGATTGGCCTGCCGTGGTTGCCTGACTGCCAAATAAAGGAGAAATAACTTTGTGTGCTTTACTTTCAACTCGTGAAGGATCTCCAAGGGCTTGGAACAGAGCTTGCCTCATGCTGAAGTCGTCTCAGGGACAACAGACTTCACCCACAGTCTCCCCAAGAGTCTTCCTGAAGTGTCTGCAGCTGTGCTGGACTTTATGAGGACTTGCGTGTCGCAAGGAGCTGGAAGCGCAACTCAAGATCGAGAAGCATGTCGCAAAACTGCCGCTGTCGCTTCACAACATGAAGCGCCCCGCATTATCGGAGAAGAGGATCGATGTCGCAGCACAGATGCCGCAGCATCACCGAGAAGTGTGTCGCAGGAGTAGAGGATCGACGTCGCATCAGATGCCGCCGCCTCTCCGAGAAGCGTGTCACAGGGCCTGTCGCGGCTCATCACCGGAGAAGAGGATCGACGTCGCAGCAGATGCCGCCGCAGGGCCTGTCGCGGCTCCCATCGCTGTGAAAGCAACTCGCATTGCCAGGAGAGAGGATCGACGTTGCAGCAGATGCTGCCGCATCACTGGGAAGCTTGTCGCAGGGCCGGTCGCAGCTCGCATCTTGTAAAGTATCTCGCATCGCCGGAGAAGAGGATCGACGTCACAGCAGACGCCGCCTCATCATCGGGAAGTGTTTCGCATCTAGGAGAGAGCGTCGTCTTTATTTCTTTGCACCGGAACTTTGCCGCATTTCCATCACTGCAACATTACTTGTTGTGGAAGCGCAATGCATCGTAAGGTACATTGACGCAAAGTGTTGCATCTTAAGAACTGAACTAGACTAAGCTAAAACTACCATCTTAAATACAGTATTGTGGATTTTAATCGTTTGTTGGTCTTGTGTTAAGTCTAAAGTATACTTTTTTTAATATAAAACCTGTGTGGTGTCCATTTGTAGTGTTGTCACTGGGTTACTGTATGTGGTCACAAATGCTTTACACACTGCCTCTGAGATAAGCCTGTCTGCTCGTGCCAAGCTACCAAGGGGGTGAGCAGGGGTTATTTTAGGAGTGTCTCCCCTTTACCCTGACTAGAGGCAATGGTCCCTATTTGTCACAAGTACCTACCTGTGCCAACTAGAGACCTCCAAATCTAACAAGGTCAAGTTCTGTTGTAACATATGTGTTAGATTTTATAAAGACCTCTGGGTTGCACAGCATGATAAACAAATCATTACTGCTCTTGGAGGAATAGCACTTTTTCGGTGGAAGCGCACAACTTCTACCCATTCAAAATATGTGCTTCTGTGCACCAACATGTGGGCGGAGCCAAAGCCCCATCTCTGTAGTACTCCTGAAAGCCCATTTTAGGTTAATTACGTAAGGTAAGGTGACAGCTGCGCTATCAAGCCAGACCTAAAAATGGCCAGAAATGCAACCTTTTCCAGTTCACAAGGACCATCCAGAATAAAAACATCTAGTTTGGCTGTAAAACCAAAATGTGTGAATTTTTCAGAGGCACGAAGATTTGCTCCGGTGACTTCCATCTTTAAAGGGCTTCATGCTCAGCAGCCTTCTGAGATCAGCCCTTTCACTCGGCACAGACCTGATCCCTCGCTGACCCATATGGAGGAAACTCAGGCCAAGCTAAGCCGCTAACTGGCTTATCTCCCACAGCAAGGGCCAGGCAAGAAGGAGATTATAGGGGGTGAGAGTCGGGGCTTCTGCTCAGACCCCATGTCTTGGAGAGAAGAGAAGAGCACCTGGCTCCTTGGACCAGGAGCTTGGGGGGCTGCAGGGGACTGCACTCGCCTCACCAGCCCCCCCCCACCCAATCCACAAGCAATGTAGCCCACTCCATGGCAGACCTTGTTTTTGTTCCAGCCCTTTGGTGATATTTTATTTTCATGCAACTCTCATGGTCTGTGCAAGGGTTCCAGTGTAGCGCACACAACAAAACAAACAGCTTCCATGGGAACAGCTTCTATTCAACCTGGGATTCATCCTGGACTCCTCCCTCACAATGACCAAGCAAGTCAACGCCGTCTCGTCATCTTGCTTCAACACCCTGCGCATGCTCCGTAAGATCTTTCGGTGGATCCCCACCGAAACCAGAAAAACTGTGACGCAGGCCCTCGTCACCAGCCGACTGGACTACGGTAAGGCCCTATACGAACCACAGCCAAACTTCAGAAACGACTCCAGCGCATACAGAACGCCTCCGCACGACTCATCCTCAACATCCCCCGCCACAGCCACATATCCGCCCACCTGAGAAACCTGCACTGGCTCCCCGACAGCAAGAGGATCACGTTCAGGCTCCTTACCCACGCACACAAAGCACTCCACGTCAATGGCCCTGAATACCTCAACAACATCTTCTCGTTCTACACCCCCACCCGCCAGCTCCGCTCCGCCAGCCTCACCCTCGCCACCGTCCCACGGATCCACAGAACCACCACCGGAGGAAGATCCTTCTCCTACCTGGCAGCCAAAACATGGAACTCCCTCCCCATCCACCTTCGGCTGACCCAAGACCACCTCTCCTTCAGGAAACAACTCAAGACCTGGCTTTTCGAGCAGTAGCGACACCCCCCCCCCTCCAGCGCCTTGAGACCCTCACGGGTGAGTAGCGCGCTCTATAAATGTACTGATTGATTGATTGATTGATTATGAGCTTAACACAGAACCCTTTACAAAGCTGGCAGTGGCGGAGCCGCCCATGGTTATATAATGAGGGTAAAGTGAACAGCTCAGGTTCCAGGGATAGGTAGGTGTCCATAGGAAGGTTGCAAAGTCACATTAGATGCATAGGTGTCAAACAGATCACAGGTAGAGGAGCTTTGGCTGGGCACTAAGCATGGGCGTAAAATCAATTCCGCTCGCGGATTTTGCGGATTTTCGGTAAATTCGCAATCCGCGAACTCTCGCGAATTTGCCGAAAATTCGTAAAATCCGTGCGAAGCGGATTTTTTGCTTGGTCGCACTTGCCAACTAGAATACTATACAATTTCGCGGGAGTAAACACTTGCGAACACGAAGATGCGGCGGCCAGCGACAATCTCGCACTTGCGAGATTGCAAAATTAGCAATTTTGCACAAGAAATCCACCAGCAGGCAGCATAAACCTTGAAAATTATGATTTTTATCAGAATAACTCCTCAGGTTGACATTTGCCTGCACTTTTTCTTTGCAAGGAGTCCATTTTGGGGGGTGGGGGTGGGAGGAAGGAAGTGCCCCACAGTCTCCAACTTCCTGTTCCTGTCCACCAGGCTCCTCCCAGTGCTTTCTTCATGTGCTGGTCACTTTGATTTGGATCTTGACCTGGAAGGATTACTTTTTGGGGATGCTGCTGGATATTTGGATTTTTGCAAAACTGAAAGCACTCAGCAGGTGCAAAAGTTCAATCTTATCATTAGTAACCATTCCCTGTAGTGCTTCCTGAGGGGCCCCTTCAGAGTTCATTTGCCTACTTGCAACTATTCTATGACCCTGCTCTGACCCTCACAGCAGGCTCAGAGAATAGCTACAAGTATACAACAAAGGTCCTGTTAAAAAAATTACACTGCAACAGAAAGCAATTACAGACAAAACTGAAAGCACTCAGCAGGTGCAAAAGTTCAATCTTATCATTAGTAACCATTCCCTGTAGTGCTTCCTGGGGGGCCCCTTCAGAGTTCAATTGCCTACTTGCAACTATAGGCCACAAAGGTCCTGTGAAAAAAAGTGCACTGCAACAGAAAGCAAATTACAGATAAGGAAGCAGGTGCCAGCCAGACTGGAAGTTTAAATTCAGTGAGACATTAATCAACCCCAAATTAATTCATGTCAGTTGAAGCAGGGCAGGTGTGCTTGCTTTTTTTCACCCCCATAATCTACAGTGATAAACCAACCAGAGGGTGGCAGTGATGTACCAGAGTGTGGCATGGGTATACCAGAGGGTGGCAGTGGTGAAACAGAGGGTGCTGTGAACCTGTGATGATGAACCAGATGTAGAAACAACATAGTCGCGGCCGTTGCGAGCCAACAAGTAAGTTCACAATTGCGAACTGGTGCAGAACCCTCGCGAACTGGCAGAAATCCTTGCGAACACACAAAAAAAAAGAAATCTGCAAATTCACGAGAGTTCGCGGATTTTGCGGATTGCGAATCCGTAAATACGCAAGTTCGCGGATTGCCAATTCGCAAAATCCGCCCATGCTTACTGGGCACTGGTGGCTCCATGATGTATGTAAAACTCTGTGTTTACAGAGTCTACCATACACCATACATGTAAGTCTTAATATCACATGTATGTAACACTCTGAACCACATAATATAGCACATGCCCCACTCCCAAAGACGAGTTAAAGAACCAGGAGCCATACTAGAGAAAGATTTGACAATGAAATCTCTAGCCAAGAAGATAGCGGGCACCTGTTTTGGCCGCTCAGATCCCTGAGAAAGACTCTGAGGTGACTGTGAAAGGAGTGTCGTAGAATGGGTGTTCAGGGATTGATACTTTCACGCCTTGATGACAGCAACTCCCTATACCTGGGCAGTCCAGTCTATGTCATAGAGAGATTACAGGTGACACAAAATGCGTCAGCCGAGTACCCTTGGGCATCCTCAAGAAGAACTCAGTTCAACCGGCTCTCGGACAACTGCATTGGTTACCCATCAAGAGACGTATGGAATCCAAGGCCCTATGCATTGCACATAGGCTGAAACACGCATCGAAGCGGCCTGCCCTACAACAGTTTATCACCTCCCGTACAGCCAGAGGTGTACTAAGATTAAATATTTTATCTCTTTTAGTAGTTCCAAAAATAAGGAGAGAAAGAGGAGGAGGAAGAACATTTGTCTTCCTCGCTGCCAAATTATGGGGCTCCCTTGCTGTATCCCTCACATCCAATAACAACTTGTCAAGCTTTAGGAAACTTCCACTAAAGAAATGAACGAGCCCCTCTGTTATTGGCCCAATCTATTATGGGGGCCTTTCACCTTATAATGTAGGTGTTCCTTCACAGAGGAAAAACTCTAGCTACTCTGTGCATCCAATACTATGGATCCACAAAATTGTGTGAGAAAATTTACAGAATGGCCTCACACACCGTTCAGGTGTCAAGATTCATCATAACCAGCCCACGATCACCAAAGAATCCTGTAATGGCAAATATTAAGGCTGTAGTTCAAGCATTATCAGGAAAATAAGAAGAAAAGAAGAAAGGGGAAGGGGGGTCCAATCAAAATCCCTACCGCCTCCTGGTTCAATTTAAACTTTTATTCCTTGGTGGAGGATGAAGAACTGAAATCTTTACTCTCAGGGGTCTCACTAATACAAAAGAACTTGGCACAGAAGCTGAAATATTAAAAGACATCTTTATTAAACTTAATAAGTGAGACTACGTCGCACAGGAGCCTTTAGCACCTGAATGAGGCAGTCTAAAGAATACAGAACACAGAGGTCTTTTATATGCTTAGGATTACAAACTCGAAAAACAAAAGAGGAGCTTGGCCCTGATGGACAAATGGGGAGGCTAGGCCTAATTAGATAAATGAACACGGAAAGATGCCCCACCACTTACTTTTATCCCACACTTAAGGAAAGTTGAAGACGCTGTTTGTCGTACTCAACTGGGTATTTTTATTTATACCAATCGATTTTTTTGATTTCAAATTCTATTTTGTCAAAAAAACTTATTATAGACAGACAAACACATATATACAATATACATTCAACATGTAGTGTGGCTTATATACACAACAACGTGTTATCAAACAAATTATATTCACTATTAACAAAAAATTAAATGCAGAAACATTTTGCAACAGACAGTAATATTTACAGTGTAATAAATGAAAAACACATTATCAAGTGTAAGAGACTTTGTGCAAAACACAAGAAAATTGGTGATAAAGTAGGAAAATTAGGAAAGGAGCGTGAAGGCAAATTCGAAATTAATTATCAGCCAGCGAGAGCTGGTTTCCAAATTGTCCTTTTCTAATTGGCCGACGCGTTTCGAATCCAGGAGATTATGTACCGGATTCTCATCAGGGCACAATTACTCTGTCTCTGAAATTTAAACAAAGAAATAACGTTTTTGAATATTTGGGATGGAAAGAAAAGTCTTCAGCAGAAACAAATTCGAGGAACAGTTGTGAGTGCAGGCTGGAACGGCTCCAAGAGGAGTCAGGGGGGCAGAACTTCCTGCAAGGGGGTGGATTAACATTAGCACAGCTAGAACATGTGGCAAGCAGAGTTCGGTAGGAAAGCGGACTCAAAAATGCACGTACCGTCACCTAATTCTCTGCTTGACGGGGGCAGTCGCCTTTGAATGTGAAATTGGATTCTTCTATGGATTCTCACAGAAGGAGAAGTCAAGACGCTGTGTATATAAAAGGGCAGAATTGATATGTGTGGCTGCAGTTTGCACAGACAACAAACACTGTACTTAGTGACGAGGAGCATACCTTTGGGTTTAAATCACTCGGCGCGGGGGGGGTTCAAGCTCTGCGGGCAAACTTTACTTCGATGGCCAGCGCATGCGATTTTCGCCGGGCTCCAGTTCACTGGAAGCAAGCGGAACCGGGTTAGTTTGGTAACGCGGTGAGCGAAAGAAAACAAAGGGTGTTAGCATGACGCCGCGGGAGCGATGCTTACCTCCGTGTTACTCGGTGAAAATTTCCAGCATTCTGCATGGATCCAAAGATGGACGCCACCGATGTTGCCATAGAGAAAAGCACGTCGCTATGTGCTAAGGATCATGGGATTTGTAGTTCTTGCTGCGCAAGGTTACTGGGAAAATTCCATGAGATGTATTCCTGAGGAAGGAATGGGACGAGACCAGTCCGGGCAACAGGACTGGAGGCACAACTGAATCATAGTCTCGCAATTTCGGACAAACTGTTCAGGCCCTTCCGTACACTATTGAATTTCAAAATGAGATATGCTTCCTTTTTGAGGAGCATTCTGTCCAGATCTACGTTATTCTGTGATGGGCGTAGTGTATGCAGTACCGTCCACCTAAGCTCATTGGCATCATGGTTGGCAGTCAAGAAATGCTCAACCATGGGGGCAGTCGTGATTTTGTTTTTTATTCGGGACCGATGTTGGCAAATACGTGTGCTCACTTGTTGTCTAGTTTTGCCAATGTAGATTTGGTCACAGGGGCACTGCACCAAGTACACGACATTCTTGGTTTTGCAGTTAGAGAATTCTTGATGTTTCCATCTCGTCGCCCCATGTTGGAACTCATCACCTTCGATAGTATTTGGACACACAACACAGGTGCCACACTTGTGGTGTCCTGTAATTGGCTTAAGGTTCCACTGGGTTAGTAGATAGATTTTCTTTTTTGGTAACGACACGTCTGCCCTCATAATGTGTTGGCCCACATTTTGATTCCTCTTATAAGCGAACAGCGGTCGCGGAAGTGGACAGTCTAGATTCGCCATAAGGTGCCAATTATTCAATACAGTTTTTCTTATTGTGTGTGTGTCGGGTCCGAAAGTGGTAACGCAGACCAATCTTTCAAGTGTGGGTTTGGGCCGTACTTGTAGGAGCGTTTCTCTGGGGGTGAAGGGAGCTCTTTTGAAAGAGTGCTTCAAAAGTTTCTTAGGGTACCCCCTTGCTCGCATTTCCTGACAAAACGTCGCTGCATGAGACGTGAAGTCATCCAAGTGAGAGCAGTTCCTCCTTATGCGCAACAATTGCCCATACGGAAGGTTGGATTTTAAATTCCTAGGATGGGCACTCCTGTGGTGCAGGATTGTGTTCCTGTCGGTGTCTTTTTTAAAGAGGGATGATTTTAACGCCCCATTGATGTTTGATATTTCTACATCAAGGAAGGTCATCCTTTCATTACTTTGCACCATTGAAAATTTGATGTCAGCATGCCTGTTGTTGAGCCAATCATGGAACGCTACCTGCTGGGTCTGGCTCCCCTGCCACAGGAGCCAGACGTCATCTATGTAGCGGAACCACTGCAGGATGTGCTGTTCAAAGGGGTTATTATTGTCCACAAATTTTTGCTCGTACTGGGCCATGAACAGTACGGCCATTTCAGGGGCATAAGGGCACCCCATCGCCGTGCCCTTGACCTGCATAAAGAAGTCACCATTGAACGAAAAATAGTTTTTTTTAAGGGCGATTTCAGCCAGTCTCAAAATGAAGGAAGTGGGTACTTGGTGTGGCCTCACTCTAAGGTTCAAATAGATCTCCATCACCTCTAGCGCTTCTTCTTGTGGAATTTGCGTATAGAGGGAGGTTACGTCCATTGTGACCATCAATTGGGTGTCTGGGTCGAACTCAGTGTCTTCTACCTTCTGCAAAAAATCTGTTGTGTCACGTAAGTATGATTTGACTGTCTCTAAAAATGGTTTCAAAAAGAAATCCACATACTGGGAAAGCGGTTCAAGACAGGAGTCACATCCAGAAACAATTGGACGTCCTGGGGGGTCTTGAAGGCTCTTGTGAATCTTTGGCAAGAGGTAGAGCACTGGGGTTCTGGGGAATTTTTTTAGAAGGTACTCATATTCTTTTTTGCCCGAAAACCGCCATCCAACCCCAACTGTAATGAATCAACAATGAGTCGTTGGATCTCTTTGACAGGGTTCTCAGAAAGACGTCTATACCAGGTTTGATTATTCCCCTGTTTGTTGCCTTCTGCTAGATATTGGTCACGAGACCACACCACCACTGCTCCGCCCTTATCGGCCTGTTTGATGATAATAGAATGGTCTTCCTTGAGGGCTTTGATCGCTGCCTGTTGTTTTTGGCCTATGTTTTGGTGTACAAAATGTCTACCCTTTTCAAGTTTGTCGATCGATGACAGCAGGACCTGCTCAAATGCGAGGACTTCTTTGAGGATATTTTGGTTAGGGACAAAGGTGGACTTATTACGTAGGCCAGTGACTTCTGTGGAGGCCGATGAAGGATGAATCCCAAAAAATATTTTTAAACGAATTTTGCGGCAAAACTCAATTGCCTCTAATTTGAGCCTTGTATAATCCGTTTTGCGGCCAGGAACAAATTTAAGACCAAGCGCTAAAACCGAATGTTCCTCTGGAGTTAATTGTCTGTTAGACACATTTACCACAGTGCTAGGGCCCTCTATGATTTGTATGAGCGGTTCCTGGTTCGCATCTCCCATGGTGGTTTGAAGCGAGTCTTTGGCTGTTGGCCCTGGTCTAAAAAAGCCACCTGTTTATTGTTTTTATTACGGTTGTCCGAGCTCGATGAATCAGAAGAGGACGTCTCCGAAAATGTTGTGAACCGATTTCTAGACCGGCCTTGAAACGTAGATAACGCTCTACGGGATTCTTGTTGTGTGTAATAGTCCTCTTTTAGAAAAGGATATACCTGCTCTATTTTGAATGACTTGACGTCTCGCTCATATTTGAAAGTTTTGTCATTAATGGTGTTGTCCTTGAAGGTCCTGATTTCCTTCTCTATTTTTTCCAGAAGTGCCTTGGCGTCCGTCACTGCCGGACTAGTCTTGATCGTCTCAATTAGTTCCTCAATTTCTTTTTCCTCCTGTAAGCACAATCTCTGTGCTGTTTCAATGGTGTGGACCATGAGGTCCCGGCTGCACTTAGTATTGATAAAACTAAAACCTTTTTTGTATTCTGCGTCGTCTACAAATATCACAGGGACATTCTTTACCTGTAGGCCCCAGGGAATTGTTCCCCCTTTAAGGTGCCTGAGCAAAAAATGTCCGTGTAATTCCGTACGAGTGTGCTTTTTTTGTAAACGTATAAGTCGGTCTGACTCGTTTTGCTGTTTTGCGGTAGTGCTGAGGGTCACATTTGAAAAGGGAGATGAGTCAATAAGGTTCTGAATGTGGTTTTCACTAAAAGATAGTGTGTCTTTGTCTGACATTAGTGTGGGGAATAGAGGATTCACAAGAGAATTTATCACATATGAAATAACAAAAGACAAGGGTGACGGTTAGCTCTCGCGGGGGGTGCCCGCACTAAACTTGAAAAACAAAAGAGGAGCTTGGCCCTGATGGACAAATGGGGAGGCTAGGCCTAATTAGATAAATGAACACGGAAAGATGCCCCACCACTTACTTTTTATCCCACACTTAAGGAAAGTTGAAGACGCTGTTTGTCGTACTCAACTGGGTATTTTTATTTATACCAATCGATTTTTTTGATTTCAAATTCTATTTTGTCAAAAAAACTTATTATAGACAGACAAACACATATATACAATATACATTCAACATGTAGTGTGGCTTATATACACAACAACGTGTTATCAAACAAATTATATTCACTATTAACAAAAAATTAAATGCAGAAACATTTTGCAACAGACAGTAATATTTACAGTGTAATAAATGAAAAACACATTATCAAGTGTAAGAGACTTTGTGCAAAACACAAGAAAATTGGTGATAAAGTAGGAAAATTAGGAAAGGAGCGTGAAGGCAAATTCGAAATTAATTATCAGCCAGCGAGAGCTGGTTTCCAAATTGTCCTTTTCTAATTGGCCGACACGTTTCGAATCCAGGAGATTATGTACCGGATTCTCATCAGGGCACAATTACTCTGTCTGTGAAATTTAAACAAAGAAATAACGTTTTTGAATATTTGGGATGGAAAGAAAAGTCTCCCTATAAAGTGACATACAGCAAGGGGACCTACTGGGTCTTCAGCAGAAACAAATTCGAGGAACAGTTGTGAGTGCAGGCTGGAACGGCTCCAAGAGGAGTCAGGGGGGCAGAACTTCCTGCAAGGGGGTGGATTAACATTAGCACAGCTAGAACATGTGGCAAGCAGAGTTCGGTAGGAAAGCGGACTCAAAAATGCACGTACCGTCACCTAATTCTCTGCTTGACGGGGGCAGTCGCCTTTGAATGTGAAATTGGATTCTTCTATGGATTCTCACAGAAGGAGAAGTCAAGACGCTGTGTATATAAAAGGGCAGAATTGATATGTGTGGCTGCAGTTTGCACAGACAACAAACACTGTACTTAGTGACGAGGAGCATACCTTTGGGTTTAAATCACTCGGCGCGGGGGGGGTTCAAGCTCTGCGGGCAAACTTTACTTCGATGGCCAGCGCATGCGATTTTCGCCGGGCTCCAGTTCACTGGAAGCAAGCGGAACCGGGTTAGTTTGGTAACGCGGTGAGCGAAAGAAAACAAAGGGTGTTAGCATGACGCCGCGGGAGCGATGCTTACCTCCCTGTTACTTGGTGAAAATTTCCAGCATTCTGCATGGATCCAAAGATGGACGCCACCGATGTTGCCATAGAGAAAAGCACGTCGCTATGTGCTAAGGATTATGGGATTTGTAGTTTCTTGCTGCGCAAGGTTACTGGGAAAATTCCATGAGATGTATTCCTGAGGAAGGAATGGGACGAGACCAGTCCGGGCTACAGGACTGGAGGCACAACTGAATCATAGTCTCGCAATTTCGGACAAACTGTTCAGGCCCTTCCGTACACTATTGAATTTCAAAATGAGATATGCTTCACTAAGTACAGTGTTTGTTGTCTGTGCAAACTGCACCCACACATATCAATTCTGCCCTTTTATATACACAGCGTCTTGACTTCTCCTTCTGTGAGAATCCATAGAAGAATCCAATTTCACATTCAAAGGCGACTGCCCCCGTCAAGCAGAGAATTAGGTGACGGTACGTGCATTTTTGAGTCCGCTTTCCTACCGAACTCTGCTTGCCACATGTTCTAGCTGTGCTAATGTTAATCCACCCCCTTGCAGGAAGTTCTGCCCCCTGACTCCTCTTGGAGCCGTTCCAGCCTGCACTCACAACTGTTCCTCGAATTTGTTTCTGCTGAAGACCCGGTAGGTCCCCTTGCTGTATGTCACTTGATAGGGAGACTTTTCTTTCCATCCCAAATATTCAAAAACGTTATTTCTTTGTTTAAATTTCACAGACAGAGTAATTGTGCCCTGATGAGAATCCGGTACATAATCTCCTGGATTCGAAACGCGTTGGCCAATTAGAAAAGGACAATTTGGAAACCAGCTCTCGCTGGCTGATAATTAATTTCGAATTTGCCTTCACGCTCCTTTCCTAATTTTCCTACTTTATCACCAATTTTCTTGTGTTTTGCACAAAGTCTCTTACACTTGATAATGTGTTTTTCATTTATTACACTGTAAATATTACTGTCTGTTGCAAAATGTTTCTGCATTTAATTTTTTGTTAATAGTGAATATAATTTGTTTGATAACACGTTGTTGTGTATATAAGCCACACTACATGTTGAATGTATATTGTATATATGTGTTTGTCTGTCTATAATAAGTTTTTTTGACAAAATAGAATTTGAAATCAAAAAAATCGATTGGTATAAATAAAAATACCCAGTTGAGTACGACAAACAGCGTCTTCAACTTTCCTTAAGTGTGGGATAAAAGTAAGTGGTGGGGCATCTTTCCGTGTTCATTTATAGGATTACAAACTCAGCATAAAAGAAAGGGGCAGTCCTAGCTTCTGCAAGCATGCAAAATACCTAATATGGACATACAAGATCTGCAAAATATTAGCCAATAGAAAAACATCATGTAACCAGAATGTCCCCCTTACGTCGTGTTTCTGCCCAACCCATAAGTTAATCAATTACAGCACTTATAGGTCCATCAGTAATGGCAGAACGTGTCTGTACGCAGTTAGGCCAGCTGGTGTCTGAGATTGGCTTTCAAAGCAAGGACAGAGGGGGGTTTTCTACACGTTGCAGTCCAAAGGGCAGAAACACTTCATGAATAGAGCAGCCTGTGTAAAGGCAACACAAATTGAAGACAAATGTAAGATGGAGTCAAAATTAAAGAACCTCAAGGAGGGCTGGTTAAAAAGCAAGAGTGGAACAATGATAGCCCTGTTATGGTGCTGATTGTCCAGTTATAAACAATCAGGTCTGTTTTATCAATCAGGTCGACATGTTTCAGCCCCCAACTGGCCCCAACAGGGGTCCTGGGCTTTCTTCAGGACCAAATTGAACCCGATATGCCCCTACAATGCTTCCCTATTACCTGCGAGCTAATTACATGCATACATACAGTACGCGGTTGACCCTTGGTCCAATTCGGGTCCTTCTGTGCCAAGAGGAAACTATCTAGAAGACACCAGGATGGATGGTTAAGTGAATACGACAAATACAAATACCCACACAACATCAGTAATGAAAAAGTATTTTCAGAATAGTCAGTGCTTTTGTTAAAAAAAAGTATTCTGTGCGAAGTGCTTGCATGCCAAAATGCAATCGTCCATGTATGAGTATTGTGGGTAATAGACACGTTCAAACACACCCGTGCTCATGCACACTCAACTTCGAAAACATATAATGTCTGCATTGTGCCTTAGTTAAGCCCTGTAATTTGCACACCATTACAATGTTACCCTTATGACCTTCTACTTATCAAGGGAATATATGTACACACACCCACTCACACCGGGATCTTAGGGCCTGATTCACAGAACTAACTTAAAACAAAATCCTAAACTTACTACTTTTGGTATTCACAAAATTCATTTAGTACTAGTGAAGTTAGGATTTTGTCTTAAGTTTGACTTAAGACAAACCTAAGACATATTTAAGACAGACTTAAGAAAAAATTAGGACAAAATTAAAACAGACGTAAGACAGACTTAAGTTAGGATTTTGTCTTAAGTCTGTTTTAAGACTGTCTTAAGTATGTCTTAAGTCAAACTTAAGACAAAATCCTAACTTTACTACTACTAAATGCCTTCTGTGAATACCAAAAGTAGTAAGTTTAGGATGTTGTTTTAAGTTAGTTCTGTGAATCGGCCCCTTACCCTGTATAGCTAAATCATGTGCCTCGTGGAGGGGTGGAGGAGGGAGTCCTGTAGTCACACCCTGAAAAAGTTTACACAAGTTAAATGAATCAAAGTTCATGAGGAGCACCGATAAAGCACAGCGTGGTTATGCACTATTAGAGACGAGCGCTTGTCACATATACGGCTTACAGATCCCTCGCCGGGTCACCTGCAGTGTATCCCTATCCTCCTCCCTATGCTGCCATCTCGTGAAAGCGATGCGAGCCTTGGTGTCTGATCAACGACATCACCGATTGGGGACCGTTGAGGATCACGGGAAACGTGGTCCCAAGAATCACAGATCACACTTGAGTGTGTAGTTTATCACAAAGTGTATGCCAGTGTGCCAAAAAATCCTACACGGGGCAGGATAATAAGGAGATATTGTAGGCTTTAGACCCAGCATAAATCAATGTGAAATATAAAAAATATTAAAGCTGTGAAACTCGGTATTATGGAAGAGGTAGTCCCAAGATATAAGGAACACATAGAGGAAACAGCAGGGAGGCGGAAGGGTGGGGAACAGGAAGTGGGTAACATGGCGGGAGAATTGGCGGCAAATACAAACACTAAGGACATTTAAAAAAAAGACAGGAAGAACCACTAAGCCACTGAAAGAAAACACTACTAAAAACAAAAACCTGAAAGTAACAGTACAAATTAATTAAATAAGGTAAATACGATTTTTAGGCAAGGCAAGTCAAGGTCCCCAGAGCAGGATCAAACCGGATGACTCAGAAACTGCAGCGAGGTCACCCGACCAGGGGAGACAGGCAGCGGACCAGTGGCAGCGGGGGAGCCGCGAACAAGACCACAGAGGTCAAGGGCGGCTTGGATCAGACCTGGACAGAAAACTGCTGAATATGGCGAACGCTTCAGTTGATGCTGATGGTGCAGGGAAACATATAGTGGTAGATGCAACCAAAGGGTGACTCTTCGTACAGGAGAAGACTGCTAGTCAGGGGCATTTCCTGCCTGTCACATCGGATAAGACATCAGCTGTTAGCAGGTGCCCCATGGGAGTGCCATAAGCATTGGTCAAGAGAGTGTCCATCCTCAGCAGAGCTAAAGAGGACACTTGTCCAACTTGTTTAGGACTCCTAACTTTAGGACTCCTAAATGCCTTCTGTAAATACCGAAAGTCTTAAAGTTAGGATGTTTCTCAGTTTAGGAGTCCTAAATGCCTTCTGTGAATACCAGAATGGTAGTAAGTTTAGGATTTTGTCTTAAGTTAGTTCTGTGAATCGGGCCCTGAGTATGCAAATGTCTAATCACATTAATGAACCCTAGTAGCACCATGCTCCCATGCTGTACCTTCCCTCTTGACTATGTGGCTTTCTAGGGTGAACTTGGAGGCAGAGTTGAGGTCCTGCCTGGGATTCAGTGATGCTTCAGAAACAACCCTGGACACAGATGAGCACCGCCAAGAGCATCAATGTTTGCCCCGGTGCGCTCCCCTCTGAAGGACCAATGCTACATAAAGTAATGACCAGAACTTCACCTCCCCCATGAAAGACAGCACGAGAGATAAACCCTGGGGGATCTCTACTCTAAAGCACCCAGACTCATCAAAGAAACATCCAGAATGTAACCTTCCACTGAGAAAAAGAGCACTGGAGGCCAGCCCTGTGAGGGCCCCACTCTGAAGCAGATTCAGCAAAGAAGCATCAAGAACTCCCCCCCCCCCCCCCCCCCCCCACCCCCCAAGAGTGAGCCCTGCAAACCAACCTTGGGAGGTCTCTCCTGCAGAGCATCCAGACTGATCAAGGAAATACTCAAAACTTTACCTTCCCCAGGAGAGAGTCCTACAGAGCAACCCTGGGAGGGCTCTACTCTGGAGCACCCCGGCCACGGCACGCCTCCCCATCGTTGTGTGAGGCAACGCAGCAACTTGAACTGCGTTGCCTCGCTCCATATCTACCAGGCCATGAATGGCCACGAAGGGTGGCTTCACGTGGCCTTATACAAAGCTAAGACCTGTGCGCCGCTAGAGCGTCACGAAACGGTGACGTTCCGGCAGCGCACGGGGCTTGTAAATGAGCCCCTTGGAATTGTGAAGAGGTTTGAACCGAGCGCCTGATTTACATCTCAGCGGACGGGTTACGACGTTGCAACGGTGACGGATATCCCGTCAGCTGAAATATGAATCCAATTGTATACTGTGGGATTTAAATTCCAGCGCAGGGGATCTCCGTCACCGCAGTGACGGAGTGACCGGTACGCCAAGATCTAAATCAGGCTCAAAGTTTTCCTCGACATTAGTTTTTTGATCCATTTGCATAGTAAACATTTTAGGGTTTGGCTCATGCACATCGCCTAGCGCCCAGCTAGGGCCTTGGCTCGGCTCTGGCTTGGCTCGTGCATGGGCTCTTAGAGCCCAGGAGGGCCTTGGCTCGGCTCTGACTTGGGTCATGCGTGGGCTCTTAGAGCCCAGGAGGGCCTTGGCTCATCTCGGCTCTGGCTTGGGTCGTGCATGGGCTCTTAGAGCCCAGGAGGGCCTTGGCTCGGCTCTGGCTTGGGCCGTGCATGGGCTCTTAGAGCCCAGGAGGGCCTTGGCTCGGCTCTGGCTTGGGCCGTGCATGGGCTCTAAGAGCCCAGGAGGGCCTTAGCTCGGCTCTGACTTGGGTCATGCGTGGGCTCTTAGAGCCCAGGAGGGCCTTGGCTCGGCTCTTGCTTGGGTCATGCATGGGCTCTTAGAGCCCAGGAGGGCCTTGGCTCGGCTCTCGCTTGGGTCATGCATGGGCTCTTTGACCCAGGAGGGCCTTGGCTCGGCTCTCGCTTGGGTCATGCATGGGCTCTTAGACCCCAGGAGGGCCTTGGCTCGGCTCTCGCTTGGGTCATGCATGGGCTCTTAGACCCCAGGAGGGCCTTGGCTCGGCTCTCGCTTGGGTCGTGCAGAGGCTCTTAGACCCAGGAGGGCCTTGGCTCGGCTCTGGCTTGGGTTGTGCAGAGGCTCTAAGAGCCCAGCCAGGGATCGGATCGGCTCGGCTCTGGCTCGGCTCACCCTATTAATTTGTGGGCTCACCCCCTCTAGGCGGGAGTGACGAGGCACATCCAACCCCGGAGTGACAACAAGTATTGGGGGTGACGTGGCTGGACGAGTACAAGCGCTTGAGCACTGGAGGCGCCATGAGGCTCGGAAGAGGTGCTTCTTGGCGCTGCTCACACACTCAGGCGGTTACAAACTCCGCAGGAGTATTGTTGTGAAATCTTCGGGTCCCTAGAATCACAGGGGAGGAAATTAATGCCACATCATATACCATATTATATCACATCGTGTTATGTAGTGAACAGTTCAATTACAGGCTGCAGAGGCGCTCCATGAATGAAAGCGATTATCGTGAATGATAATCATTATTTTGATTAGCAGTTCAGGAGGCACTTTATTTATATTATTATCATGAAGAGAGCTCAGCACCCGTGTCCCTGCCCCCAGCACTGTTTTGCACTTTCCTGTTTTAGACGTCCTCACTGAAGCGCTCACTTGGGCCGAAGCGCTAAGCGCCAAGAAGCGTGTAGCGCCGTCCACGCCCCCGGGCCTTGTTACCGCAGCCTGCTGGCTCCGGGGCTCCTTGGCAAAGGGGGGGGGGGGGGGGGGGGAGGGAGGGCTCATCTGTGCGGCCAACTGTCCAGCCCTCGGTTTTGGTATCATTTTAATCAGGTCGATGATGAAAGCATGAGTTGCCATGGTGACGGCCGCGTGCCTAGAGGCCCCGTTCTCCCTGTGCCAGGCGCATCCACGCCGCGCGCATAGAGGGGACTGTGGGACCATCCCTGCCCGGCCCCACTGAAGGATCCGGGGTGTAGGTTTTTATTCTTTAAGAAATTAATTCATCGTTTTCTTCTGTCTAAGAGGCAGAAATAGAAATTCACACCTTGACCCTCAATCAGGGCACGAGGCCTAAGGCAGAAGTGGGGACTAACCAAGTCAGGCAGTATGCAAGTGACATCATGGGGCGTGACATCACAGTGCGTGACATCACAGTGCGTGATATCACGGCACGTGGCATCGCAATAGGCATCACAGCCCATGACCTCACAGGAAGTCACATCACAAAAAGGGACATCACCTCTCCAGACCTCAGGCATGTGTTTAGCAGGTCGATCAATAGTACATTTGAGCGCATTACGATATTTAATAAATGAGAGTTTGCGTCAGGTTTGTGCCAAAAAGATGATGCAACCCCGACGCAAAGTCCGGGCCTCAACTTATACATTAAGGGGCATATTTAAAGGCCCCTGCACCACCTAAGCGTCACTTTTTTTAACTCTCCAGGAGCGCAAAATGTGGAGCCATATTTACAAGGCCATACAAAGCCACCCTGCACAGCGTTTCATGGGCTTGTAAATATGGCCCCTTTCACGCATTACTTTGTGTGGACGGGGCGTTCCATGGGTGTTACTGTCATTGTTTCCATGCACCACCCATGGATTCTGATGCAATGACAGATTTACAAGGTTTTGTAAAACTGAGAGTGCGTCAGATTCTAGCGCCTCCACCAGGGAGCCTCATAAGTGGCACAAAGAGGAGAAATACCTTTATTTCTCCTAGTTATTCCGGGGCATATTATCAAAGGTGGCGATAGTGAATTTTCGTCGCTTTAGCGGCCATTTTTGGCCGCTAAGCGGCGATAATTCTATTGCCCTATTAGCAAGCTGCCGCTAACAGCAGTTAGCGACAGTTTTTTGGTGATAGCGAGCGGTTTGGGGCCCGCTTTGCATGTCACGATGTTTATCGCTAATGACATGCAAAGTGGGCGTACCCAACCTGTTAGCGACTGAAAGCAGTCACTAACGTCGCTATCGCCTATTATGAATGCAGGCGTAGCGATGGAAATATTCACGCTAAGCGTGAATATCTCCGAATACTAACGCCTGCTCAGACCAGTTCTTAGCCATGTTATCCAATGGGAGGTGGATAACATGGCTAAGAGCATTTCATCGCTAATGCGTGAATATCGCTGTATTCTCAGCGCAATATTCACGCATTTCGCCGCTATCGCCGGAAAATTTATCGCTTTGGAGATAAACATTGCTAATAGCACGGTATCTCAGCGATAAATTCCGGTGATGCTCAGCGATAAAAAAAATCGTTGCTAAGCCTATTTAGCGATAAATATCGCTACTTGTTGGTAATAAGCCCCACCATCTTTCCATGTGTGCTGCATAATTCAGCACTCCTAGAAGAAGGATTATGCCATCAATGATTGTTTTTATGCAGGAAGGTGCCCCTTCCTGCACGAAAACCATCATCCCTGCAACGCAGACACCCTTGCACCATAACTTGCACCATGGTGCCAGGGTGCCTGCGTTGGCCCAAGACAGCGTATTGTGCCCCAGCGCAGAGGAAAGCACAGGGATGCGTCATATTGCTGTAAATACGGCGCATCCCTGCACTTTCCAAATGACGCAGCTCAGCGCAGCACGATGGCGTGCAGAGCCGCGCTGCAGCTTCATCGCGCACATATGCTCCGTATGTTTTTTAAACTATGCCACAAAGAAATTGGCAGCAAGGAGAAACGTGGCAGTAAATCTGCTCTACTTAATAGGTTGCAAAGGCTGCATTATCTCATGGGATTAAGGCACCTGCTGCAGAGTTCTTCATGTGCCAACGAAATCTCAGGGAATAATAACAATGGTAAGGTTACTCCAGAGGTTAACGTATTTGCTGGAGAGATCTATGTTTTCTTTAATCCCAGTTTTGAATCAAAGTAGCATAGCGGGTTGATATGTCTCCTGCAAAGCACATTATGGAACACACAGATGACAGATTTGTCTTCTGTGTAAATGGGTGAGTCACTCCTTTTAGGGACAGGGATCCATTTGTTACTTTCAGTTCATAAATTGTAATCCTTCTAATATAGCACAGCGAGCTGTGAAGGACATGTGACTCCCACACCCTGTAACCCTCACTGTCATATGAAACACATCCTACACTTTGATTTGCATGCATGGTTTATTGTTAATCTATAGCTCCATAAAAGAACTCAACAAAATAGTGGTGTTTAAATAGTTCTTTGTGTAAATACTGGGGCATTCCTACAGGGCACGCACATCTCTTAGCTACAGGGGCTGGGCACAGTCAAAAGCTGCCTCTCTTAAGTACCTGTCAAGGGGTAAACTGTGCGCCTTTCTTCCCCTTCCATTGCATCTATTAATTTATTTTATTTTATGAGATTTGTTAAGCGCACAAATACCCTGAGGTGTCTCGGCGCTAGGTGTGTGGCTCTTGATAGCTACCAGCCAGGATACCTCAACAAAAGGAGGCCTGATGGCCCCCTAACTTGGCCTTTGTTATGGGCGGAGCTGGAATCCGATAGGCCCCTCCCCCCCTGCACCTGGCTGCTTGGAATGAAAGCAGACAACCTGCAGCCGCTGCTGAATGTGTCCCGGTGTCTGAAAATTACACCGGGAGGAGTTTAGCATATTTCTCTGCAGTTCAACCTCTTAGTGCAGTAGACGGCGCCCACCCTGTAAAAAGAGTGAGTAGACACTATCTCCCTGTGCGTACCCTCGAGTTTTGCCCTTCGCTCAAGAAAATCATGGGGCAGATTTACGAGTTCTGGCGCATCTCTGCAAATCAGCACGAATGCACCAGAAAAGATGCGACACGCAATTCCCTCCCTGTGCCACCACGAATGTGCCGTATTTACAATGCGGCGAATTATGGCGCAAGGATATGTGTCGCATCCTATGGCGTAAAGGCAGAGCATTGATGGAGTCGTGTCGCAAGCGCGACGCGGCTGCAGCAATGCTCAGGGGCACCCTATACCTAACATGCTGCGTCACTCCTTACGCCTGCTTCAAGCAGGCGCAGGGTTTTGACTCAGCATGAGCGTAAAAGTGACTCCGTGAAATCTTGAAGATATTACTGCGTCACTTTTACGAGGCGTTCCTGTGACGTTGTAAAGCCCTGCGCCACATGAAACCTAACGCAGGTTTCATGTGGCGCAGGGCTATACAACGTGACGCATCTCCCTAGATGCGTCGCGTTGTAAATAAGGCACAACCTGGCCCATGGTTTACGCCGCTGCTGCGTCACAGAAGTGACGCAACGGGAGCATAAATGTGGCGCATGGGGCTTGTAAATCTGCCCCCATGTTTTTAAAAATATAACAAAAAGGGGAACCTGAGCTCCAGGGGCCCCCTTCTGGCACTGTGCACAGGTGGGGGCCCCTCACCTGGAAACTCTTGACTGGGTCTGAAGTGTGGGGGCCCCCTCCATGTACTTGGCAGGAGGGACTCCACAAGTTTTGTTACACCACTGGTCTTGGCCTAACCAATCAGAGGGTAGGGCTACTGCCATGCTAATTTACATGAAACACCCCAATTTCAATTTCGGGTTGGTAAACAAAGATATAGGGCCCGATTTACAAAGGTAAACTGAAACGAAATTCTAACTTTAGGACTTTCGGTATTCACAAAGGGCATTTACGAGTATGTTACATAATTTTCCCTTTTAATGCATAGTTTGATATACCCCACCCATAATTCCAGTAGCGTTACTTATAATTCTTGAAATAAATCCACAACACAATTTTAGGAGACAAGTCTTTTAAAGCGCCTTTTAAATATGCCAGCTTGAGCGTGAGCGATGCCAAAGACCCCCCTGGCCCTGTCTCCAGCGTCGCCCACCCTGCTCGTTTGTCGTGGGGCTCCTGCTGCAGCGCCCACGCCCTGGTGAACTCTTCCGCTCAAGTGCCCAGTTTTGCAATATTTAAATAAATGTGACTGACGTTGGTAGGGATGTGTCTTCGCTCATCTTGGCTTCTTCTCAAGGAATTGTGCTTTTCCAATTTCACAGTGTGGAGCTGGCAATGGTGTGGAGCGATTGACTAATTAGACCTCTTCGGCACGTGCCTGGCTTCTGATTGGGCCGTTTCAGACCTTCATCCATGCGGGCCCGGATGGAAAGGGTGAGATAACCCGGAGTAACGGACCGGAGACAAGCACAATATTAACACAGCTGGTGGTGTAAGCTTCCCTCGACTGCGCACAGGAAGCGGGCACACATGGGGGCTGCATAAGGCAGGGGGTGTTGGGGGGAGATGTGACCTAGTGGCTAGAGCTGCTGACCTTGCAACAGGAAACTAGGCTTGAATCCGGGCTTCGACTCAACATCCAGTGCTTCTGGATAGATTAATAAACCTCCTTTTTCCTAAAAAGGAACACATGTGCATGGTGGTCTGCTTCTACAGTAAAGCGCTATAATGGCTTTGCCGAGTTTGTGGTATAAAAAACTGCAAAGCAATGTGCGCTGCACAAAACAAACGATGCATGCTTCTCATTGTCCCATCAAACAGTGCACGTTGTGCACACACAATGGGGCATGTGTACAAGGAGTTAAAGCCGTCGTAGTGTCAATTATTTGGTGTTACAGCGGCTTTTTTTGAAGTTGCCGCTAACTGCAGTTAACGGCAGTTTTTAAGTGTAAAAGTGAATTTTTAGGATCACCACTTCTGGTAGCGGGACCTCACGAAAATGAGATGCAAGGTAAGTGTTCCTGTGCAAAAACTGCCACTAATCCCACTTTGCGATATTCACAAGGAATTCCTTGTATGGTGCAAAACCGAAAAAACTGCCTCTAACTCCAGTTAGAGGCATTTTTTTAGGAACAGAAAATAGCTGGTCTTAAAAGTGGTGCAAACACATGGGGCCTCATTTCAGCAGGTTTTGGTGCTGGACAGCGATACAAGCAATGTTGCTGCGCTGCCTTGTGACAAAACTACTGGGCAGGAATATGTCCCATCGATAAGATAGGGCGCCGTCCTGGGCCTCGTCCATGGAAAGTGTTGCATTGCTGCGACCAAACTGAGTTGCAACATTTTTCACTACGCCCTTCTTGCGGCACCTGGATGCGCTGTATTCACTGCACGGTGCTCCATGTCGCAATTAATGACAGATACAACTGGAATCCTGACGTATCTGTCAGTGCATTGCTACAGTGAGTCACAAGCATGATGCAACTCCAGCAATGCATGGGCCAGCCAATCCCTGAGGCACTGCGTCACCCTTACGCTTGCCATGAGGCAGGCGTAAGGTACTGACGCAGTGGCGTCCTTCAATTGTTGCAGTGAAATCTGATGGGTTTCACTGTGCCACTCCTTTTGCGTGGGACCGTCCACCCTGCATACATCATACCTGATGCAGGTATATTGTGGCACAGGGCTTCACAAGGTCACGCATATGCCTAGATGCGTCACTTTGCAAATACGGTGCAAAGTGGTGCAAGAATCACGCTGCAAGTACGTCAAGGAAATGACGCACCAGCGGGGTGAAACTGTCCAAAGGGGCTCCAGAATGAGCCCCCCTGTCTTTCTCCCCTACATTGGCATACAATGGCTGCCAGTCACCAACGCAGGCACCCTAGTGTGACTGTGTTGAGGAGTTGATTGATGTTGAGGCTTCATCTCTTCTCGAGACGTCTGCAGGTGGGGCTGGACTAGTGGAAGGGAAGAAGTGAACTAGTTGGCCTTCTTGAAGTTTTGTTTGCCTGGTCTTTTCTTGAGGGTTGCCAGGGTGTCAGTGCAGTTGGAGATCCATCAGTGGAGGTTATACGCTGCGGTGTTGGCGCCTGTAAGCGTTGGTGGAGTGGTGGTGCTGGGGGAGTTGACAAGAAGTTCTTCGTGGCCTTGAACCAGCTACGACAGGGGGCAATGATGGCGATGGAGTATGGTGGGTGTTGTGAAGGCCTGATGTAAGCAATGATGGTCAGTATCGTAGTGTCCTGTGGTGTGACTGTAGTTAAAGTTCCTGCTGGTGAAGAAGACGGGCTCGAACGTGTGTCAGGCTATGTGGGTTGGTGCAGTGAATAGCTGCTTGAGTCTGATGTTGGCGAGGTTCGCCAGGAGGCAGGTGGTGCTCTGGTCACTGGGGTTGTCCAGGTGGACCTTGAGGTCTCTGAGTAGGATGTAGTCAGTGGATGGGAGACCCTTGGGTGCGATGAGGTCTACAATGGCCTCGGTGAATGGGGGTTTGTGGCCCGGGGGTCTGTAGATGAGGGTGTTGTGGAGGGTGGTGTTGGGATTGGTCCGGATCTGGAAGTGGAGGGTTTCCTTGGTCACCTTCGAGTCATTAGAGTGCGTGGCCAGTCGGAGTGTACTTTTGTAGGCAGTGGCAATGCCTCCTCCTGGCCGCTCGGGATGGTCCGTGTGGGTGAATTTATAGAGGTTGTGGATGGTGAAGGCGATGTCCGGTCCAGAACCGAGGTTGGTCCTAGGTTTCCATGAAGAAGGCTATGTCTGAAGAGGTGGCGTCGAGGAGGTTCCAGATTTCTGGTGAGTGTTTGTGGAGGGACAGCACATTGAGGAGGATGCAGTTGAGCCGGTCAGCTGCGCTGTTGTTCGGCTGGGTGGCTGGACTGCAGGAGACACTGGTGTGCTGATGTGGCAGATGGAGCGTTTGCAGTTTCTACAGGCGCACGGTGCAAGAGAGTTCTTCAGTGTTGCTAGATGGCAGGCCATGTGGTGTCCAGGGTTGATGGTGAAGAGGGTGCTTGCGTTGTAGAGGTGGAGTGTCCAAGAGGAAGGGTCCTTGGTGCTGGGCACGGTCCAGGGGCGGACGGACGTAGACAGGTTTGCCTTTAGCACACCAGTGGTACGCCCACTGTGCATGGCCGCACAGAGGTCGCCAATATGTAGTTCTGTGGGGAGGACTGGACAGGTGTGAGGCAGGAAATGCAGGAAAGGACATTAGAGGGGGTAGGGACACAGACGGTTGTGAGGGTTGTCATTTTTTTTTTTTAATTCTTACCTCGAGGCTGGGTGCTGCCTCTTCTGTGCTCCTGCTCTCCTGAGTCTGCTTCCAGGAACAGGAAGCAGACAGCAAGGCTCCCTCCCCTAACCCGATCGCAATGCTGCAATGCGGTGTTTTGATTGTTCTTGAGCACCACAACAAGGCTGTCAGCCAGGGGCTGGAGGGGTGGGCATGTTCTCTGTGCAGACTGTAATGTATCCTGCATTGCGAACAGGGATGTGCGCATGACCAAACAGTAATTGTGCACTTGAGTGGGCATACCACTCTACTCCTGCCCTGCTCTGTGAGTAGAGCAGCCCCACCCACCCTACCGCCCGCAAAGGAAACATAGCATTAGGACATCAGTAGGGTATCATCATGTTATGTTTCCTCTTCTTGCACTGCTTGAAAGCAGTTGGGCAACACTCTTCCGCCATAGCGGAGGAGTCGCCACAGGGGGTGCATCACCCACAGGTAATAGGCCTGGGCCCTGCTCGACCCCCGGGCCTCCTCTGCTACGCGTACCACCTTCTACCCACCGCCCAATTGTTGCACCTCAATGTCTACCGCCACGGCCTAGCGACTCCACAGGACCTCCGCATCCCACTCCGGGTCCCAGACGCAGCCCCAGCGAGGCCTCTAAGCCCCGAGGACTGTCTGTGCTTTCAAGATTTTGGATGCCATGGTGTTGCAAGGAGTGCGCAATGATAGGTGATTCATCACTTGTTTTTCCCAGTGTTGGACTTGGCCCTTGTGGCAGGTTCACCCCTAAACTTTTTGCTTTTAAATGTGACTTGGTGTTGGTTGTTCTTGGCTTCTGCGCACTTTGGCACTGTGCTCCAGTGTAAAGTGCGTGCACAGTATGAGTGCGTGTGGTGAGATTGGCCTGCCCTCCAATAGGAATGCATGGGGGATATGTGCGTCCATGGTAATCCCTGGTGTGAGAGGAGTGCAGGGTTGAGTTTGGTATGTGCGAACTCGGGAGATCAAATGCTGCGCAATGATGTGTGTGGATTTAATGTGTCTGGTGTGGAAGTGCCACTTCTAGAAGTTGGCATGTCTGTGTAGTAAATGTGAATTGACTGTCTGGCTTGTGATTGGCTGGAGCTGGCTGGTGTGCCTGGCTCCAGAAGTCAGGATGGGTCTGCCCTGGTGGTGAATGGAGAGATCTGCATGTTGATGGGAGGGAGGAATGCACCTGGGACCTGAATAGGGCTGGGCCTTCCCTACACAATGCTGGCTCCGCCCCCTGTGGTGCGACTGATGTCCCTAGCCTGTCCGATAAATGGGGAGAGGGGCTGAGCACAACAAAGTGCTCCAGAACCAGCTGCGTCTGGTTTTCCCCCACCCTGCACCCTTGGGACAAAGGAAAGATGTGTATAAAAAGGGGCTGTGACCCCATGAAAAATGTTCTTCTAATTCTATCCTGAGGGGGGCCTGCTGCTGCTGCTGCTGGGCGCCAGGAGGACTGCCACTGGGGACTGCCTCCCTGCCTGGAGGGCCCTATGAGCTGGCCCCTGGGCCCAGCCTTTGCCCCCCCCTTTCCTTCTAAGAGACTTTGGGGACTTGGTGCCAAAGTACCTGGGAAGCACTTTATTTCTACTTTCCGGGGAGCGCTTTATTTTTCCTCCTCAAGAGTGCTTTTGCTTCCTACTGAAGGAGCGCTTTATTGCCGTGAAGAGCGCGTGGGCTTTGCAGCTCCGAGTTGCACCTCGTGGGCAGGGGATCTCAAGGGTAGGAATTCCCCTGCATTTGCCAAATCGTAAGCAGGTGCCCACCCTGCATTCCTGCTGCATTTTTACTTAAATCCGAGCGGGTGCCCACCCCGCTTATTTTATTATATTGCGGGTGCCTACCCCGCTGTTGTGACCTTCGAGGGCAGCCCCCTCGACATGGGGATCCCCCTGTGGGCCGAGAAGAATGCAGGAGCCCACCCTGCATTGAAGCCGATTCCCGGAGAGGGGCCGACGCGCTGCCCGCGGTGACCCGAAAGTGTCCCTGACTGGGGGCGGAGCTACGCGCCCTCCGGGGCGGAAACTGTACGAGGAGTCCGGCGGGGCTCCCAGGCTCGAGGGAGAGCCCGTGTGACCGGTGCAGGGTAGGGGACCCAGGCGGGAGCCTACCCCGCGCTGGCCCAAGCCAAGGAAACGAGTCGGAAGCCGCCGCAGAGGAAGTGGAGCCGTGCATGCTCCACACAAAGAAGAGTCCCCCAGCAGAGGCCCGGTGAGTGCAGGCTCCTCGTCGGGGTGCCGATGGCATTTAGGAAATTTAGAGCCTACGTGGCTCTAACGGTGTTGGGCATTGTAGTTATTAGATCCTGAGAGGCTCCACCAGTGTGGGGTCAGTTTCTGTTGGTGTAGAGCGGCCCCGGTTGGCAGCGGGCCGCTCCCACAGTGTGGCAGCATTTCTTGGAAATTCCGAGCCCTGTGGCACTAACGTGATTTGGGGCACTTTGGTCCCAGAGCCCACGAGGCTCCAACGTGTGTGGCCGCATTTTGTATTTAGAGCCCCAGAAGAGAGCCAGGGTGCACGCTGGTGCCCAGACTCAGTTCCCCAGCTGCCCAGCACTTAGTGGGCAGCTGCATCGTTTAGGCCCTAAGAACCCTTGCGCATTCTTCTTGTGGCTGCCTGCGCAGCCTGCCCTGACTCTGCTGGAGAAAGGGCGTTTGAGCCCCTGGGAGGCCAAGTTGGTCTGGGGGTCACTATCTAATGTAATTCTACGCAAGGTGATGGTATTTGTGTTCATGTTGGTAATGACCTGATGCCTAATGTGATTTATGCGTAATGTGCAATGCCTTTATGCTTGTGATACCTCTAACTGTGTTTATATGCTTAGGAGGTTGTGTTGCCTAGTATAATTTATGCTAGTGAGTTCATGGTTCCCTGCGTGATATATGCCTAAGGTGGTTAGGATTGCGTAGTGTGTACCTACCTGTTACCAGTGGTTACTGGTTGTGTTCTGCAAGTATTATTTTGTGCTACAATTATTCTACATTCTAAGTGCTATTTCTACTAAGTGCTGATTCTGACAGTGGCCCATGTGGCCCTGTTCTGTGTATATAATCCCCTGTAAATACTGCCCAGTGCCAGTTGGCACAGTGTAATTATGTGATTATGATCTAATGTGTTTATGGTAATACAAATTTTTATATATAACCTTGTGTGGAGTTCCTTTTTTGGTGTACCTAGGATGTTGCTGCTGTGTGTGTGTGTGTTTTGCGCAAATGCTTTACACCTTGCCTCCGGGATAAGCCTGACTGCTCGTGCCAAGCTACCAAGGGGGTGAGCAGGGCTTATCTTGGCGTGTAACTCCCCAGCCCTGACTGGAGTGGTGGTTTCTGCCTGGCTTTGACGCAAGCCTTAGCCAACCAGAAATCCCATTTCTAATACCCAGTGATGCGCCTTTTTTCCTGATTGTAGCCCTGAATTTCCTCTACCCCTGGGACTCTGACTGGTCATCCTGGCTGTTGGGGGGTTGGGGGAGGGGTTGTTGATCTGTGCTGCACTTGGACCTGGCTGCTCCATTCTGCATTCCATTGGTTTTGTTTCCTATTTTTCATTGGTGGTGTACTTATAGGTGGACTTATAGGCCATTTTTGTCTCAAGAGGCAAAAAAAGTCACGTTGGGCTGACTAACATGAGGTTTTTTGCCGATAATGGGCCTGTCGTCAGTTTTCACCCTCTAATGTCAGAATTTGTATCACCTTCCCACTAGTGCTAGCGGAAGTTTTCACAGTGGCTACCTGAAACTATCGCCATGTACAGCGTATTGTACATACAATGTAGGAAAACTGACCCTAGCTAGCGTTGGCATTAGTTAGCAGAGCTTCTTGAACATATACCCTACAGGGCTCGAAAAATCCAAAAAATGGTACTAGTCCTGCAGGACTAGTACCTTAAAAAATGTCCTCGACCTAACTGCAACCTACTTGACCTCCATCTCTGAAAATGGAGCAAATGTGACAAGATAAGATTTAAAGGCATCTTTATTGCTCATTAACTTTGTAAGAAATAAAAATGCCTTTAAATCTTGTTATCTTGTCACATTTGCTCCGTTTTCACAGAGAGGACAAAAGTTTCCTACTCGCCAGAAAGGGTGAGTAGGACCTAAAAACCTCTCGACCTTGTTAAATTTAGCTCGACTATGCGAGCGGTCGAGTGGAATTTTCGAGCCCTGCCCTAAGATGCTTGTGTGTGCTGCAGAGGCCGAGCACACTCACCCTTGTGTAGCTGCAGCGCTCACAAGAAAGGCCACGCGAACATCACATTCCGGGTGCACATATAATGGCTGCGTCATGCAGCACATGAGAATGCGCAGTGTATGCAATGTACGCTCTGGACTGACTCATTATACTTGGCATGTAAGTAAGTTAGTACATTTTTATTGTGTAGTTAATAAATACCTTTACAATTTAAGCACAGTTACACATAATCCAAGTAATACTTAATACCACCTCTGAATACAACACTGTTTTAAAAGCACCCAAAAAAGAGAATATAATGCATTAATTTATCATCTAAGATCAATAAAAATGTGTAAATAAGCTTAATACATAGTTGACCAGGTTTGAAATGTACCTATTAACAGGTACCTAGAGGCAGAACTTTGTTTTTAACAAGTGTCCTCAGACATCCTCCTACTATTCTCATTTAAACATTAAGGGCCCGATTCACAGAACTAACTTAATACAAAATCCTAAACTTTCTACCATTTTGGTATTCACAGAAGGCACTTACTCATTTTCGTATTCACAGAAGTTAGGACTCCTAAATGTCTTCTGTGAATAACGAAAGTCTTAATGTTAGGATTTTTCCTAGTTTAGGAGTAGTAAAGTTAGGACTCCTAACTTTAGGACTCCTAACTTCTGTGAATACCGAAATTAGTACGTGCCTTCTGTGAATACCGAAATGAGTAAGTGCCTTCTGTGAATACCGAAATGAGTAAGTGCCTTCTGTGAATACCGAAATGAGTAAGTAGTAAGTGCCTTCTGTGAATACCGAAATGAGTAAGTGCCTTCTGTGAATACCGAAATGAGTAAGTGCCTTCTGTGAATACCGAAATGAGTAAGTGCCTTCTGTGAATACCGAAATGAGTAAGTGCCTTCTGTGAATACCAAAAAGAATAAGTGCCTTCTTTGAATACCAAAATGGTAGTGAGTTTAGGATTTTGTCTTAAGTTAGTTCTGTGAATCGGGCTCCCTATGTTCTTATAGTCCAGAATGCTTTTGTTGTCTATCTTCGTTCTGGAGTGGGTCTCCCCCTTTCCTTCTTAAAGAGTTTCCTGATGTGTTGTTCTTACCACGTGATCATACAATCATATTTTATCAGTTTGCAATTCAGCTGCGAATCTGACGGGTCCAAAGCTTGTTTGATTGCTTCTCTACAAGTCCTCGTCCCTTTTGCTAAAATATTCTCTTTCAATAAAGTGACGAGCTCTTTCTGTAAGTGTGGGCAAAAGCAGATTAAATGAATGAAGTCCTCTTTGGTTCCACTTCAGAGTCTACATGCTATGAGCTCTCTATACTTCCAAGATGGTTGATCGGCAAGTGATGGTAGTTGACCAAAGCGGATTGACATCAGATGTGAATTTATACTTGCTGAAAAGGTGAGGCCTAGGTAGGCTGCAGGTTGAGGGATGGTCATTTTTAATCACCTTCCAACTATGTGATCTAGAACTAAAAATGACCTTATCAACTAGTAGTGAATGAAGTTTCACAACTTTGTTTAGGGCACGTTTTAAAATATCAAAGGAAAGGTTCTTATTCCAGAGCTCTGCAGAGTTGGTTATTGCTAATGCTTTGAACAGATCCTGATTATATGTTGAGTTTTTGCTTTTTTTCGACCTCTTCCCATAGACCCTTGTTGATCGGGTTGTGCACTTTTGTTTTATTTTATACCAGCACTTTATTGTCGAGTACAATCTACCTACAGTTTCAGTAATCAGGCCAAATTCTGGCGTACCTGCAATGGTGCGGAGGTAGCCGGAACCAGATTTATATACGTTGTGACCAGCGGCTTATTTATTAGGGCAAAAATCTTTTCCATAGCGGGTGATACTAGCGTAAGATATTGTAGATAACACTTTTGCAGCTATTACCGCAAACAGGGGCCGAATCACAGAACTAACTTAAGACAAAATCCTAAACTTACTACTTTTGGTATTCACAGAAGTTACGATTTTGTCTTAAGTTTGTCTTAAAACAGACTTAAGACAAAATCTTAACTTCTGTGAATACCAAAAGTAGTAAGTTTAGGATTTTGTCTTAAGTTAGTTCTGTGAATCGGCCCGTAGTGTTTTTATACGAATGGCAGTTTAGTATTTTAGCCAGTGTAGGAAATGCACTGCACACACTGGTTCAATGGTCCAATGTGCATTCTTTGCTCACAAGCATTCACACATACCTTTGTTCCAAAGCCCAGCTCCAGCACTTCTGCACATACCGTGGATGAAAGGGACACTGCTCGCAGTGCACAAACTCTCACATATTTGAAGTGTGTGAAACACCCACACAAATGGAGGCTCCCGTGAGCAGCGCATTCTGTGCTGATGTGATAGTTCAAATACATAGCGCTTTACAGCTACCATGTACAGCGCTAGACTGCCATTTGCTAGGATTGCACTGTAGAAATACCACACACATACATCTATTGATGTGGAGGCACCACAGAGCCAGTGGCCACCGAGTCATATTGATTGTTGCCCAACATTTCTCGTGAGGGAGGGGGGTGATTTTCAGTGTCTAATATATATAAAAGGAAGTAACAAGGCAGCGGTCCTTTTCTGTCGATGCGCCCAGGATTCGGACCAACATCCCCCGTATCCATTAGAACCGCCCCAAAGCTGCTCCAGTTTAGAAAGGATTATAAGACAAACCGCTTTAAAGAACACTACGTCACAATGCATCGACCATTCACGAAGCTGCACCCTAACCTGTCACTCGTCATCTTAATGCTTGTCTTTGATCCTGTACCGTGCTCCGCTGCCCTCTGACTGGGCCTCACTGTAGAAATGCCACCTGCATACATAATGAACCTATACACCGGATGTATGTCATCATAAGGCATGCTTTTACTACGCATGCCTTTACAACTCAGGTTTTACAACGCAAGTCGTTACAACGACTTGCGTTGGGGGGGCGCTGGATAGTGAATAGTTTAATTTACTATTCCAACTCCAGTCCCCGTGGATAGTAGGGAAGGTTTTAGATAGTAAATTAAACTATTCCTTATCCTGCAGCGCCCCCCAGCGCAATTCGTTGTAATGACTTTCGTTGTAAAACCTGCGTTGTAAAGGTACTGCGTAGTGAAAGTTGCGTCATATAGGATGTTTCCCTATACACCTACCTGGGACCGAGTGGCATCTGCAAAATGATGCCCTCCCCCACCCCTGCAGAACTTGATGAGGGGCCCCTGACTCTCATCAATTCTTACAGATATGCATTGGCCAAGGGTTAAGTGGGTCCCTCTGAAGGGTTGGGGATCCCCTGCTGTGCAGGGGCTGCAGGGTCTTTAGTTAGGGCCATGCTGGGACCCCCACATGCTCTGCATGGAGGTGCTACAAGGCTAAATAGCAGCCCACATGTGCAGGGATACAGCTGCGAGAGCTTCAGGCCCTTTGATTTCTGTATGTTTTACTGAAACAAACCTGCCCTAAATGAGCTGGGATCAACAAAACAAAAAAAACAAGCTGCACCAAAAACAAAACAAGCATTGGCATATCAATAGGTCTCGCTTTTGGGACCTTATAAGTGTTTAGCCATTGTTGGACTGGGCCTTCTGGCAGGTCCACCCCTGAAGTTTTTGCTTGTTATATGTGACCTGGGGATGGTGATTCCCACTCTGAGTGCGTGTAGATGAGAGAGGCCTGCCCTCCCATAGGAATGCATGGGGAATGTATGTGTCCCTGGTAGTTCCTGATGCGTGGGGTGTGCAGGGTCGAGTCTGGTATGTGTGGACTCGTGTGATTGAATGCTACAAGATGATGTATGCGGCGTGTGTGTGACTAGAAGGGAAGTGCCACGTCTAGACATTGGTGTGTGTGTGCAGTAGGTGTGCTGGCGCGTGATTGGCTGAAGCCGGCTGGGGAGCCTGGCTCCAGGAGTCTGTGTGGGTCTGCCCCGGTGGTGAATGGAGAGATTAACATGCTGATGTGAGGGAGGGGCTGTGCCTGTATCCTGTATGGGGCTGGGCTTTCCCCCCCACCAGACTGGCTCCACCCCCCTGGGGTGCATCTGGTGTCCTAGCCTGGCCAGTAACAAGGAATTCCTTATAACCAGTTCTAGCTGGTTCTCACCCTGCCTGCTCCTTTTTAGACAAAGGAATCTCATGTATAAAAGGAGGGTGGGCCCTCTTCTCTCTCTCTTTCCTGCTTGTCCTGACTGGAACCCTGCCAGGGGCGTGCTGATGCTTAGGCTCATGGTTGGCTTGCCTCCCTGGGCCCTGCCCTGCTCCTGGACTTCTGATGGCCTTTTTCCCTTCTAGGAGCTGCTGTGCTCCCCCTGAAATCCTGGACTTCCTATGGACTCTGCTTTCTGTGGCCCTAGCGCTTGGGAGCGCTCTATCCTGCTTGTAGCGCTGGGAGCGCTCTATTTTCCCTAATAGCGCTGAGAGCGCTCTACTTTCACTTATAGCGCTGGGAGCGCTGGTTCCTGCCCCCCTAGCGCTTTGGAGCGCTGCATTCGTGGTACTAGCGCTGGGAGCGCTTTATTCAACGAGCCGGTGCCCACCCGGCATTTGCCCTGTTCTGCGGGGGTTCTACAACCCCAGTGAGTGCCTACCTCGCTATTTGCCTTTCATTATCGAGGGAGCCTGGCCCTCGTCATTTCCCCTGAGTTCACCGCCGCCGGCCCGGGACCCTCGCAAGGCCCTCCCCCGGGCCGCGCTGGGATTGGCTGCCGGCCCGGGCTGGGCTGCTGACGTCTCCCCTGGCCGCGCTGTGATTGGCCGGCGGCCCGAGGAGCTGAGGAGGCGACTGGAGAGAGCGGGGAAGGCAGGGGGCGGCGGGAGCCTACTCCGCGCCCCTGCCTCCCCCCAGGAGAACTGCCGCTTCCCCCCCGGGGCCCCCAGGAGCGAGAGGGAGCCCCAGAGAGCGAGGAGAGACCGGCCCTGACCCCGGTGAGTGCAGCGAAGGGGAGGGGGCGTCAGGGCACATTGTCGGTGCCCGTCCCTCCCCTCCAAAGATCCTTCGGTTGGGCTGCAGAGGCCCGTGGGGTCCCCAGTGATGCCGGGTCCCCTGAGGGGGACCCCGCCTGCCCACATCTTGTGTCCAGAGCCCCGAGAGGCTCCACCATTGGCCCCTTCATTCCCAGAGCCCTGAGAGGCTCCACCACGTGTCCCCGTGTCCCGAGCCCCGAGAGACTCCACCATTGTCCCTTGCCCTTTCGAGCCTGCGAGGCTCAGCCCCAGCACCTTTGTCCTCGAGCCCGAGAGGCTCCCCCTGCTGCCTAATTGTTCCGAGCCTGCCAGGCTCCAACGTGTTGGCCCCATCCTTGCTCTACAGCTGCCCAGCACTTCGTGGGCAGCTGCCCCGTTTAGGTTTATTGTTGGCTACCTGCAGCCTGCCCTGAACATCGTGACATTGCCTGTTGGAAGTATTGATTAATGTTTATGTGATCCCTGAGAGTATTCTGTGTTGCACTTCTAAAAGTGCTCCTGTTACGTGATGTGCTTTGTCATTCTTTCCCTCCTGAATATCCGATGTCCTATGTATGTTGTTCCTGGTTAGAGCGAGTTCTACTGCTAGTTCTATGAAGCTCCTGGTTGTTATGTGTTCTAGTACTAGTTCTAGGAAACTCCCAGTTGTTATGTGTTCTCATGCCAGTTCCATCATGTGCATATTCCTGGCAGTGGTCCCAGGGCCCTGTCCTGTATATAGTCCCTTGTAAACCCTGCCCGTGCCCCTGGCACCTTGTAAACTGTGTATGTAGGTCTAAGTGTGTTCTTCAATACAAAAGCTATTCTCATATATATCTTGTGTGGAGTTCCTTTTGTGAGGGGCCCGGGAGGTTGTTGCTGGGGGTGCGTGCGCAAATGCTTTACACATGACCTCCGAGATAGGCCTGACTGCTCGTGCCAAGCTACCAAGGGGGTGAGCAGGGGTTGTCTTGGCGGGTGACTTCCCTACCCTAACTGGAAATGGTGATTTCTGCCTGGCCTTGGCGCAAGCCTTGGCCAACCAGGGATCCCATTTCTAACAGCCATGCAACTGTTGATGTTGTTGCACCAAGGATATTGTGCTGGATAACTAAACATTTATAAGGTCCCAAAGGTGAGACCTATTGGCTATGCCAATGCTTGTTCTCCCAGGGTGCGGGGGTAAGTTTAAAAAAAAAAAAAGTACTGTCCCTCACTGCCAGGTTTTACCTGGGGGTCACAGGGAGCAAGAAAACGCCATCTGACTGTCAACTCTAAATCTGGGGGCAGTCAGATGGCTAACCTCCGGTGGCCCGTACCCCGTTGGGCTGTCGAAGGAGTTGCTGGCAATGGAGCTGGAGTTGGCTTTGTTGTTGTTATACTTAAGGTCCGCCCACCTCTAAATCGGGCACGTGAACTGTGAGTTTGGGGACAGGGTGCTCTGTCATCTCGTAATGGAAGAGAAAATGTTAAACAATTTTTAATTATTGGGACTGAAAAGAAGTCAGAGTTTTGGGGAGGGTGTTAACTTATATGCTTAGCCATGACATGCAACTCTTTTTGGCACAACTGATGAATGCTTGCTCTTTAACGTGCAACATTTTTATAATTACAGACAGAACCAACTACTCCTCATCACCACCAGGAGGACTTGAAGTTCCAACAAGGTGAGGGCTCCCGAGAACCGCACAGTTACTTCTGACTGAGGTATGTGGAAAGTCGAACTGCACCTATCAGCAACAATGTCCTATTTCTCTTGTCCATACTTCTGTATGTGCAGAATAGTCCCTGAAACACTAGTGGTATGGTATGTGCAACTATCAAATCAAAAAGCCAACTACTAGCTTATTCTTGGTGGACATTGACATTTTGTTGTTGAATGGAATAGACAGCAAGGGCAACCCAGAGGACTGCACTGAGTGCCTCTAGAGCTATTGCTGGATCAGAGCTTTGTTTAACGCCGTTTGCTGACTGGGCAAAAAACAAGCTGCTCTCTCACTGCTGCAACGGAGTGCCCTCGCCTCCAAACTCTAAATGCGCTCCTTAATGGCAACACAAATGGTATGAAGAAAGTTCCCACAAAATGCCACTGTTTTGAGGGACAGCCTATTCAAGCAATGGTAAGCCATGAAAAACACATGCAAGCCAATGTGTGAATTGTTGTGCCCCAAAGCCTGTCCTTTTTCTGAACTTTTTATTTGTACTTTCTTGAAGAACGGATGACATCGGGTCTCCTAGAGAGCTAACACGGTCTGGTATTTTGCAGCTTCTCTTCTCTCATTGCACCCAGATATATAATACAACAACTTATATTACACCTACAGCAATCCAGGACTATTGGCTTTGTCAGACTAAGGGACAAGGAACTGGGGGACAGGAGCTAGCTGTGAGGAGAGCGGCCTTGGCAGGAAGGATGAAAGGATGGGAGCTTGGGGTGTAAGAAGATGAAATAGGGTAAGTAGGCAGGAGATGGTAGGGATTGAGCGGAGGAGCTTGGAAAGAGCAGAGATCGCCGGCTCAAGGAGGGAAGCAACTGGACAGGGTATGAGAAGAAGGGGAGTTCGCCACAGAAGGAGGGGAAGCTGGGGTACAAGCAAAGAACAGAGGGTCGGGGTGAGAGGAGAGAGTAGTGAGGCGGGAAAGTACCATGGGTGGCTGGGAGGGAAAGGACCTATGGCAGCGGGAGATGGAACACAGGACAAGAGCAGGGTGCACAGGCGCTGAGAGGAAGGGGTAAGAGGTGGTGTAAGTGAGAAGAGCTGAAAGAAGGAGGAAAAGGAACTCAGACAAAGAGACGACAGGGATGAATGCGTAGAGAAAAACTAGAGAAAGAGGGAGCTTCAAAGAGCTGGCAAAAGGATAGAGGAGAGATGGGGAAGCGGAAAAGAAGCATGTTCAGGAAGGACAGGCATTGGGGCTGTCACAGGCAGGAGAGAAGTCGGAGGAGCTACCAGCAAGGAGGAAAGGAGAGAGGGATGAGAGGAAAGAACCTCTAAGGAAAAATGCATGAAAGATTAGAAAGAAGAGCTGGGGTCCTTTAGGAGAGGAGATCGCGCCACAGAAAGAAATTGGGACCAAAGGTAGAAAAGGATGCAGAAGAAAGGAGACGGAGAAAGCCATGATGGCGAACCCGACTGTCTTACATAGGTAGGCACAACAGGAGATTTTGGGGAATGGAAGAGCAGACCATCGGGGCCATCCAGGCCGCAGCCCCCACCCGGCCCGCAGGAGGGGGCTGGTTACGAGAAGTGCATGCAGCTGAGCTAGCACTGCATTGAGCAGCGAGACCCCCGCTGGCAGGGGCTTATGCCCCACCATATCCTACCGAACCAAAGAGCTACGTAGAGGGGCTGGGGGGGGGGGGTAGAGGGCGGGGAATGGGGAATTCAATAAATACACGCACAATCCAAGATGTGCTGAAATATTTCACAGACAAGTGCCAGCTGGGACTCTCCTGCGAATGAAATATACATCGTAGCCGGGAAAGCAGACGTGAATTAGAAGAAACTGCGACAAATTAAGCCCTTGTACGTGTCGCTCAGGCAGCGCCTGTCACACACTTCCGCGGAGGATGGTGGGGGCAAGGGAGGGAGAGAGAGCACTGAGCAGTCAGCTTCCTCTGCAACCATGGCAAAGGGCAGCGACAGGACACCGTGGCATCAGGGTTACAGGATAGTGATACTGCCCCTCAACAACTCACCAGTCAACAATTCAGGGGGGCCGAAGCCAGCAGAACAGGCGACCGCACAGAGGCTGCGAGGGCTGGTGGAACGCATCTGTAATCAAGCCCCCTGCTAGAGGGCCATGTGCGGTTGGGGACGAGAGGATGTCCGCACAGCGCCCACTTTGGCATAGGATATATACTCCAAGAGGCAAGAATACGTGGGCTTATCAAGGCATTCTAGAAGATCACCGCTGTAAATAGAAAACTAGGGAAATAAAACAAGCAAAAACAAGAACAAAAAAACCAGACCCACAAAGCGTTTCCCGTGTGGGAGCGAGCAGGGGCACCATCTGTTTGAAAGTTAATTACAAACAGATGTCACCAAAGCTCGCTCCCACAAGGGAATCGCCAAACGTGCACGTGTTGCCATTGAAAGCAATGCAAAGGGTGCACGTTTTTGGGCGAAAAAGCGAATAGATTCCTAGAGGTCTCCTCCTATGCAGTGCATGTGCACTGCGTAGGCGAGACCTAATGAGACCTGCTTGGCAAACTTCCCTGCTTTCTGAGAAACTGCTGCACTGAAATACATACAGAAGGTGATGGGTTAGGTACCCTCCAGGCATGGGGTGGGTCTTTTGCCTCACTGGCATACATACAGAAGGTGATGGAGGTCCTCCTAACAGGTGGAGTCTGTGGCCTTACTGGCATACATACAAAAGGCAATGGGTGCCCCCCAGGCAGATGGGTCTCTTGCCGCACTGGCATACATACAGAAGATGAAGGATGCCCATCGGGCAGGCGAAGTCTCTCGCCGCACTGGCTTATATACAGAAGGTAATGGGTGCCCCCCAGGCAGATGGCCGCCCTGGCATACCTACAGAAGGTGATGGATGCTCTCCAGGCCGGCAGGGGTCGCATGCCGCACTGGCATACATACAGGTAATTCTAAGGGAGATGCTGGCCACGCAGACCTTCCAGACACAGACTTGTGTCACTTGTGCACCCCATGCACTGCAAGCCCTGGTTCCAATCCACGTAGTGAGTGGGAAAGAGACCTCCTTCTGCGTCATGCTTTCCTTATGATGCAAGGCCACTTCTGCAGCCCCCTTACCTGGAGGGGGGCATCTTGATGGGCGCTTCACTACTACAGGGCACAGCATCCCACTCCTGGACGGGGACATCCTGCCGGAGTGTGTCACTGCTACAGGCCAGTCACCTCATACATGGAGAGAGGTACCCTACGAGGGTATGTCACTTCTATTGGCCACAGTCACATCATACATTTAAAGAGACACCCTGCCGGAGTGTGTCACTGCTACAGGCCACAGTCACCCCATACATTAAGAGTGAGACCCTTCCAGGGTGTTTTACTGCTACAGGGCACAGTCACCCCATACATTGAGAGTGACACCCTGCCGGGGTGTGCCACTGCTATAGGCCACAGTCACCCCATACATTGAGAGCAACACCCCGCCGTGGTGTGTCACAGCTACAGGCCGCAGTCACTCCATACATTGAGAGCGACACCCTCCCGGGGTGTATCACTGCTAAAGGCAGCACTCATCCTATACATTGAGAGCGACACCCTGCCGGGGTGTGTCACAGCTGCAGGCCACAGGCATCCACACATGCAGTCTCTGCAGCGGCGACTGAAGATGGCCCTCGATTCATCTCTTTTAATCCACCCAAGGACCCCTTCGGTCTCTTCGTCCCTATATTTCCATGTCGCCTTCTCTGTCCTTGATTCATCCTTTTCTTCCAGGGTCATCAGGCCTTCTTTGCTGCTGCACTTCTTCCATCTCCACCCTCTCTGGGTGTATTATGATGTTAGGGTCCTACTTTTCGTCTTTGTTGTTCTCTTCGTGAAGCACAGAGCAGATTCAAGGAGCAGAAATTGAACCCTCCTTTGCAAAAGGTATTCGCACATGCCACTCAGCGATATTAAATGTGCTGGACTCAGAGGATCCTCAATTCATCTGTCGAATTATTAAATATGTAATCAACTTTGAAAATTTACTGAAAAGTCAATACGAACTCGAACTCTTGAACTCTGATACTGCGAACTGCATTGGCTGATTTATAATCTGTTGTCTAAACTAGTCATGAATATCGAGGGAAAAAAAAAAAAAAGAAAATCGGGGGAATAATAGTGTGCAAAGGAAAGTGGTTTTATTAATTGGTATATTGTAACGGTTTTCATTAACTATACAATAAAGAATTTCTTACCAGAATCCTCCTTTGTGGTTTTATTCCAATGTACACCCAAATTAGTTCGAATGCAATATGACATTGACAGCGTTTTAATTTTTTCTGGTATTGAATACAAATAATTCTGTAATGCTGCCAGCACCGGTCACCGTGGTCTGAAGAACCTCTCTTTAATAATTAATGCTGTGGGACAGACTTCAAGAGTGAACCTCATGAGACATCCTCTCCAGCATGCGCAGACTGTCCTTTTCAACGTTTGCGTCATTTACCCTGTCTACCCTCTCACATTGGGATGGTTATGAGTTTACTGCTGCCTTCGAGCAGACCCGAAGGGGGAGATGTACAAGGAAGTGGCGGAGCGTGTTGTGAGCCTTCCTGGCTTAACGCCTCTCTCCTCCACTTCAGAAACGCAGAGCTGCTACATATTTACAAGAATGTGGTGCAGCCCTGCGGTTACACCTGTGATGGCACTATGTTTAGCAATTCGGTCTGCGTGCAGGGGAGGATTGTTTATGTGTAGGAAGGTACCTGTCCCTTTCTGCACACAAACAATCCTAGAAATGGCATCCTGTCACTTTCATGTGTGCTGCTTCAAGAGGCACACATGAAAGTAATATACACAAAAAGGTGTGTATATTACATTTACTTTAGGGGGTTTGGGGTGGTGGAGTTGTGTGTAGACCCTCTCCCCTTCCATGTGTGAGAAAAAGCACACATGAAAGTGACAAAACGGCATTTAAAAAAAAGTTTGTTTATGTGCAGGAAGGGACACTTCCTGTACATAAACAAACCATGGCATGTTTGGAGTAACCACTATTATCGTATTTCTGCAAACTGCCCCCACCTCATTTCAAAGATCACAGACGCTCCTTTAGAAGTCATACCCCGCGACCTAACAATCATTAATCTGCTGCTTCTCGTCTATAAATATCGCCAAAATCACACCCCGCCTCACTAAAAATCAATCCTAACTCCCAATAATTTAATCTACTACATGGAACCGGGAGCAGATGCATGAAATGGTTTCCTTAAGAGCACAAGATTAACCCCGATAACCAACAAAACCCACTGAAAAAAGGCATTCACCTTTAGTTCCAGAGCTGCTTGCTGCATGCATAAAGAGTTTCAGTACCTCGTCAGGGGTAGTAAGCGCTACATAAATGCAATTACAATACAAAACAGGTGGCCTCCTGTTGGACAGAGGGATTTGTATGACCCTGGGAAGGTCTGGTCCTCTAAGGCCTCAGCATGAGGTTCCACCGGGCCTCATTTATGAGGCCTTGCGTCAGTTTTACACTCCCGATGCGTCACTTTTTGTGATGCATCGGCGGCGTAAAACATGCCTCCTGTTGCGCACTATTTAGAAAGTGGCGCATCCAAGCAGATGCGTCACTTTGTAAACCCCTGCGCTACATTACATCTGCGTCAGGTATAATGTATGCAGGGGTGGCGTTCCCACGTAAGTAAGCCTCGTAGAAGTGACGCAGTGAAATCTATGAGATTTCACTGCGTCACTTCTAGGACGCCGTTTCGTCAAAATCTTGCACCTTCCTCACAGCAGGCGTAAGACTGAAGCAGGCCCTTTCACATGGGGTTTGCCCCATGTGAAAGGACACATTGCTGGAGTTGCGTCACTTTTATGACACACTCCAGCAATGCGTCACTTTTGCGCTTACAGATACTTCAGAAATATTGGCATATCTGTAACTCCTTGCGACATGATGCGTCATACAGTAAATATGACGCATCAGGTATGTCGCAAGGAGTGCGCACTGAGAAGTGACGCATCGCTGCTTTCACGCAGCGATGCGTCATTTCTCATAAATGAGGCCCCAATATCTTGAGGAGCTGGTGATCTGCTGCAGTCCCAAAGGAGGCCAGGGCAGAGTAGAGAGCTGTGCTGTGGCCAGGCCCTGGAACTAATCATCAGTGCTTGTGGGACTGACCGGAAGACTAAAAACAACATAATAATACTTTAGAACCTGCTCACCATTAGTGACACTCAAAGACTCAACGTAGACTCACTCCGCCAGCACCAGACACAGCGCTCCTAACCAAGGTTTCTTGCACGCCTACTCTTGAAGCGCCCACTTTATCTGAACAACTTCTGAGGAAGATTCAACCCTCATCTCTCAGCTGAGGCTGGCAAATCAGGTTTCAAAACCTGTCGTGAGCACAGCCCCAGGACACAACTGTCCGTGTATGCAGTTCATCCGTCGGCTTAAACTGCGGACCCTGGTGCTGGAAACCAAGGTTCGAGCCTCAAGGTCGCGTCCACATCCTGTGATTCTGGGCAAATCACTTAATCTCGCCGTGCCTGAATGGGTAATCTAAATACGGTGCTCATGTAAAGCGCTCCAATACCTTCGGGTTGAGTTTGCGCTATAAAATATGCAACAAAAAAAAACAACAACAAAAACAATGACTCAAGGTGATTCTTTTTGTTCTTTTTCACCCACTTACCCTTTCCCCTTTTTTTGAGCACTTGACTAAATGGGGCCCTCTTTTCTTTGGGCCATACTCTGTTGATCAATACATATTTATTTTTACCCAGACCAAGGGATCTCCAGTTCCTCATTTGTTTTTACTGGTAGGGGAGACTATTTGATGTTTATGGTGAGGCACAAACCCTTAAGATAGCGATATGGCGATCATGAAGGCCGCAGTGGAGGACTGTGCCTTAGAGACACACCTGTCTGGCTTCAAGCCACGTGGGTGAGGACTGTGGACCTTCAGGACAGAGTAGCAGACACTGACAAGAGATGCAGTACTGCTGCACACCTGCCCTCAACGCACACAAGAACAGACTAGGACAAGATGGCGGCAATATTACAATAGGCCATAGTGAAGTCCTGTGTCTTAGTGGAGTCACACCTGTCCAGCAGGCAGGCCCCCTGGGTGTGGACTAATGGGCCTTCAGGACAGCTTACCTGAGACCGACAAGAAATGCTGTAATGTCGCACATTTGTCCTCATCGGACCAAAGAGTTTTCTGGCCTCATCATTGGCATTGCAATCTGTGTGGTACGTGGGGGAGTGTGAGTGGTAGTAGAGCGGCGCTGAGGGCCTGTGAAGGCACTTTAGCATAGATCATGGCCTAACGCCCTCAGGACCATGACTGGAGGAAGAAACAGGAATGACTCCAACATAAAGCACATATTCCATCAGGGAGTCACAGAGTAGCCCTAGAGCGAAAAGTGGTGTCATTCGACAGAACCTTGGGGGTGATACCCCTTACGAGGAAGCGTGGACTAAAGAAAGGGCTGTCACCAAGAGCTTTCTAATTCCTACTTCTAAAAGTTGAAGGATTAAAAATTGAAAGTATCTGGTACGAGACCTGAAGGGAATTCACAGGGATGTGGGGACAGTGTAATCATAGTTGAAGAAAATATGGATTAAGAAGTCGAATACTGTAAGTGTCTCCAGACACGTATGCTACAGCTAGAAAAAAAACATATAATCCTGCAAGGAAAATGAGAGGACCTAGAGAATCATTCCAGATAGAACAATATTTGCATCAATGGTATGCTGGATGGATTTGAGAGAGAAGTGATGGACCTATATGTGTTGGATCTTTTTGATGCAATTCTGAAGGGAGTGGGACAGGCCCTGATCAGGATAGATAGCATTGACCAGAATCTATCCTCCGGAAATTCGAGTGAAAGTAAAATTCACTACTGACAAGAGATAATCATCACCTAAGCACATCAAGGAGGACATGTGTTCTATAGTTCTGCACAACTGCAGACCCTCCAAGACTTGTCCTCAAACCCACTTCTGACCTTCTATGAACCCACGGCATCAGGTATCAGTGGCACCATCCACTCCGATTGCTGTCCTTTTGGGAAGTAAAACTGTGTACATTTATCTCACTAATAGAAGGTCAGGCTGCACTGAGAATGAAACCAAAGGAGGACAAGGGTTTCTCCCGCAAGAGGGGGTGGACTTTGCTGACCATTCGAAAATGATGCAGTGATAACTGCCTGGATACTGCAGCAATTACTGCAGGTAAAACAAATTGATCGAAGAGCTAGGCAGAGTTAGTGGACACTCTGACATGAGAATGCAGGACAATCATGGCAAGTGGTGGCTGTGGATCAATTGGAACATCTTTGGATAGCTGTGCTTGCCTGGAAGTCCAAGGCTACTAAAACATCTACAGACATGCACTCCCTTCCTATGGTCGACAGGGGGAATTCAGTATTTGGGTGTCAAATTGACTCCTGACATGCACTTATGTACAGTGGAAAGTCTCACAGTCCTACTTAGGGTGGGGTAAGCAGAGATTATGTCCTGGAGCTCCCCTAGGCTGCCCAGAGAGGGACAAATAGTTCCCTTGAAAATGGTGATTCTCTTACATGATAGAGAGGTTGTGAGGGGAGACAGAAAAGCTCTGGTGTTCAATCAAAACACAGCCTTCCACCAGCTGGGCAAGATCCCCTAGGCCCTGAGAAATCAACAAGGATGAACTCTGTATACGTCGCCTGTCACCAGGGCTACTCTCACAGTACGGATCAGCATGACTCGCAGAGCTGCTCTGACCCGCTGCCCCTTTCCCTCCACATACTGGTAATGTTCACTTCACTTCTTAAAATGAGAGGAACCAGGAGCTTTTTTACGCAGGTCCAGCACACAAACTCCCTAACGAGAATTAACTATATCAAGTTGGTGTGCAGTTCCTTGGTGCGAATGAGAGTGTTACGGTCTGGGAAAAAGTGCCCTCGCACACCCCGAAGGATGTCATGGTTCATCATATGGGCCTTCTCCCCATCAGGCTGGTACTGCAAGGCCCGATGGGCACCCGCAAATGGGCTCTTTAGCGGAGATCTTTTTGGTGAAGCCGTTTGGTGTGTGGGGGTGTGTGGAATGAGAAGTGTAGTGGGTGAAGAGTGGTGCTTTAAAATAGATTTAGGGAGGCCCTACTGCCTAAAATTTTATTCCAGGGACTCACTAACCTAGCTAAAAACAGTGTGGCCCTAAGCAAATACAATAGTCCTAAAGGGCGTGTGTGATGTGAAAGGACAACATATTTCTTGCCTCTGTTAGCCCCTAACAGGTCTTATGGCAATTCATGAGGACTGGTGAATTGAGTAAAATTTCCGTAGTCTTACACTACTGCAAGGCTGGTGCTTAGAGTGTAAGGAATGCTATAGTTACCAGCTTTGCGAGTAAATACCAGGTCCGATTTACTTAATATTGTGTAACCCCACGTACTGAAGGTCTGAGCTGATGGGAGCATTTTAACAGAGAGTGTTGTTACTCACGAAAGACAGGCGGCATGGCAACTAGCCCTTCTCCTACCCTGGCTCTGGCTCCCGGGAATACTAGGTACATCGGATTTGGTATTTACTCACAAAGCTGGTAACTATAGCATTCCTTATTCATGGGTCCCGTGCTCTCCAAGCCACTGTAATCAAGCTATCCTGGCTGATGAGGGGTGAATCCCCAAAACCGGTCCTAGGATGCTTGTTTCCAGTCCATGGAGAACCTGGCCTGGCAGTTTGGGCTGGACTGTTCCCATTGGGCGCAGGGTCAAGACTGATTTGCATATGGCTGGGTCCAAACTGGAATGGCATGGTGAGCAAAAAAAGATGGATTTAGGCCCAGATCTCTATACTGGGGTGAATGTATGACATTGTTCTGCATTCTGTCCATCAATTGTTCTTTTTGCATTTGTCACCCCGAGTGGGACGGGTATGCCCAGACGTGGGTCCCGTGCTCTCCATGCACTGGTATCAAGCTATCCTGGCTGATGAGGGCTGAAAGCCTGAAACCGGTCCTAGGATGCTTGTTTCCAGTCCAGGCAGGACCTGGTCTGGTAGTTCGGGCTGGACTGTTCACATTGGGCGCAGGGTCAAGACTGATTTGCATAGGGCTGGGTCCAAACTGGAATGGCATGGTGAGCAAAAAACAATGGATCTAGGCCCAGAGTTCTGTACTAGGGTGAATGTATGACATTATTCTTCATTCTGTCCATCAACTGTTCTATTTGCATTTGTCACCCCGAGTGGGATGGGTATGCTCAGACATGGGTCCCGTGCTCACCATGCCACTGGAGTTAAGCTATCCACGCTGATATGGGGTGAAATCCCCAAAACCGGTCCTAGAATGCTTGTTTCCAGTCCAGGGAGCATCTTATGTCGTAAGGGCAGTGCATCGCTGAAGTCGTGTTGCAAGCGCGACACAACTCCTGCAATGCTCAGGGGAGCCCTATACCTAACATGCTGCGTCACTCCTTACGCCTGCTTGAAGCAGGCATAAGGATTTGACACCGCGGGGATGTAAAAGTGACTCCGTAAAATCTTGTAGATTTCACTGCGTCACTTTTATGGGCCTTCCTTGCGACGGCACGCCCACCCTGCATACATTACACCTGATTCAGGTATAATGTAGCGCAGGGCTTTACAACGTGACGCATCTCACTAGATGCATCACATTGTAAATCTGTTGCATAGTGGCACATTGTTTACGACGACCCTGCATCACAAAAGTGATGCAACGGTGTCATACACATGTCGGAAATGGGCTTGTAAATCTGCCCCCTAGTTCCTAGTCGGGACCTCCACAAGATGAAACTCCTAAGGGACCCTGTGGAACTCCGGCCGGAGGCTCTGCACCTTCCGGGTAGTCTGTAGCAGCCCTAACCCTCTTGATGGAACTGGGCTGGGCCAACCAGAGCTTCTTCGGGACACCGGGCGCTTCCTTTGGTACGCATGAATGCTGCCACCAGAGCTCCTCCTCACACTCCGCGTCCTCCCTGCCGTAGGGGGAATACTGACACATTAAGCTTACAAAACATGCTTGTTAAAACAGGATGCACTCTCCTCGCACTCCTCAGCGGGGAAAGATCAATGAAGCATAATTTTTCTCTCTAACAAATACCAAAATCCTCCCCCTTGAGCACCTGACCAACCTGCGGGCACCTGGCTTCACATCCTCTAAGGTAATCAGTGCAACACCATCACAAGAAAAACTGTGCCTCTAATCTCCCTCGCCCGCATGAGTCCTGATCCCCGCTACCTCAGCACTGCATCGCTCACCCCAAAGACTGATCATTGACGCGCTCGCTGCAACGCGCTATATATAATTATGTGCACCTGTGGTTCGACCTCAAAATGTATATACCTTGTCACATAACAAGCTTCACTTTTTGTCACTATTTATATAAATCTACTCCAAACGTATCTCAGGTATTTGCTGCTTGTGTGAATCTCTGTAAAGTGCCCTGATGCCCTCAGTTCAAGTCCGCGCTCTATAAATAAATAAAATAAAGCACTCCTCACGCACTTCGTTAAACAGGATGTGCTGTTTTTGGCAACTTACTTTTGGGAAAGGAGAAGGTCCCCACAGGCCCTTGCCAACAAATGTTCGCCCGACACACTGGCAGGGATGTGCGGCACAAGCAGCACTCTGTGGAGAGCACTGGGGGACACGCAAGCAGGAATGTAGGCGTCAGGCCAGACAACAGGGTCCTTGTAGGCAAAGAGGCAGTTCTTCCAGCAGGTCAGCACAACAAAGCAATGTCCGAGTGGTGGTCTTCCTAGCAGCACAGCAGTCCCCTGGTGCAGTATGTAGAGCCATCAGCGTCTGGTTACAAGTCCCACACCGTGTCTAAAATCATGGCCTCAGAGCCCCTGTACGTCTACTAAAAATGTCTTTTATATGGTGGTACCTTCAAAAGAACTTTTTGAAGTGCACAACACCCCCATTCAATCCTAGCTCTGGCTCCAGCGATCAGAAGGGGGTAAACGAGACATTTGAGTTAGAGCCGGAGACAGCCTTTACAAATGTAAGTGTGCCCCACCTCCCTCTCTCCCAGCCCAGGAAGACCAGTCAGTATGCAGATGAATGCAGATGCAACCCTGCTGCACCCAACCCTTCCTGGGTGATGGCTATCTGGAAAGTATGCACAAGCCCTGCTGTCACTCTACACTCGACATGGATTGGAGGAGTCAGACTGCAAAGCACAAAGAGTCATATGCACATGGAAATGCCCACTTTGTAAAAGTTAAAACAGAGAAAATGCCTCCAAGGCTTCCAGCCGGACCGTCTCGCAAATGCTATGGCTAGAATGCGAAGAATGTGTAATGTACCAAAATGTAATCCCTCCATGAGAGGTCATTCAGTTTCGAATTGAAGTCTACTTCTATGTACCATTGAAGAAACCTATTTGATATATATTGTGTCGAACTTGAAATTATCAACCAAGGGGTCGAGGAATCTCACAAGATCCCTTTATGTCCTGAGGATGGTCTAACTGACACATTGCGAAGGAGACCGAAACGTCAATGTATAACCCATTCTTCCTTTTAATTATTGTTAAAGTAAATTTACTTTTTGAGGCTTGAATCCTATGTATAGGACAGACTCAATTTTTGATTGGGTGGAGATGGGTATTTATACATTGATGAAGAGTATACCTCCATCTTTGATTCATCTGTGATCTCTGATATCTATGTATGTGACACTTGTTTGTATTTGAATCCCTTGTTTTTTGCATTTTGAATAAAAATCAAATTATTGTTGATACAACCAGGTCACTGTATTTTATTTTCTGAATGTATTGTGTAAGTTTCGATTTAATTATTTTATGGGGTCATATGTTGTCCCTTTATAGAAGATAAGTGAATACAAATGAAATGAGGGTAGAGGCTATAGAGGCCTGCACTTGACAAATGTAAGGGTGTCTCTATGTATCATAGTAGTGCAAAGAACCAAGGAGCACTCCCCTCTATGCTCCTTATCTAGGAATGAAATCCTATATCCACATTAAGTACAAAAAGGTACAGCACTATTCAACAATTGCTGTGGGCTACAATGCCATCGCTGATAATGCCTACTACATAAAAGTCTCCGAAACATGGACTCTGTGACAATTGGTTGAAATCTACAACGTCTTTTGAATACACTTATCTGTCATTCCAAAAAGCCCCGAAGAAGTCTCTTTGTGAGATGCAACGCGTCGGCTATGGTCATTTTTAAATGAACTAAATAAAGAAAAATCCTTTTAGGAAATCAACATCTGGGATCTGGACATCTTCTTTTGTGCTCACTGTTTCTTTGATATTGATATTGGCTGTTATAATTGTTGAATAGTGCTGAACCTTTTTGTGCTTAACCTTTTTAGAAGATACATTGAATTCTTTAAGAAAACATTTTTGGAATGAATCCTTGTAGGCATCTTTACCTGTTTAACTTTATCACCCAAGCTTCAAGGATTTATTGGGTTGCCAAATACATTGTCTAAAAGTGGCATTTCTAAAATAACAATGAAATATCCACAATCAACAATAAGCAGGATTTATCACCACTATTCCAAAGATACCAAACATGGCAATGCTACTCCTTTCTGTTCAGAAATTACTACTGAAAAGCGTACCAGGTAATTCCCAATGCACACTAAAGACAGGAGCAAGCCTCACAGCAGTGAGAAACCAAATAGGTTTTTTCACTACCAGGACATGCCACACAAGGAATGCACATTTCCTACCTTTTACCTACACAGCACCCTGCCAATAGGGCTACCTACCTTAGGGGTGACCTATATGTAGTAAACAGGGAGTTTCAGACTTTGCAAGTAAGTTTAAATGCCAAGGTACAGTGGCAGTAAACTGCTCAAGCAGGCCCTGCAGTGGAAGAGGCCTGAGACAGGTTGAAAGGCTACTTTTGTGGGTGGCACAAGCAGCGCGGCAGGCCCACTAGTATCATTTAATTTACAGGCCCTGAGTATACGGCATACCACTGAACAAGGGACTTACAAGTAAATTAAATATGCTAAACAGGTGTAAATCAATCACACCATGTTTAAAGGAGAGAGCTCATGCACTTTAGCAGTGAATAGCGGTGGGTTCCAAGGATTATCTTCCCATCTTTCCATGTGAGGTGCCCCTGATTGAAGGTTTGTAACAACGATAATAGACCAATTGCCGCTGGTGCCCTTGGAAGCATTATGTTAATTACAAAGGTTTGGGCGAAAAGATCACTCTCGCTTCTGGGAATTGTGGCGAAGTTGTTGTCTGGTTCTGCCAGGGTGTAATCAGGGATGGAGTTGGCTCTATTTGTCAGTCTTGTGTATGCTGCAGGCTGATCGCGATGGGAACTCCTGTTTAGTGTATATAGACACATGGCTTCCACGGCCCAAATACACTCCTTTCCTTTTGATCTGTTCTGGTGTAGCTGTGGTTTATTTGCGGGATGTGAGGAGGGGGCTTCTTTTGCGAGCCTTGGAGTAAGTTCATGTTAAAGCCTCCTGAGAGCACTATATGAGCTTATGGATGAGTGGATGGTAGTGTTTTGAGCAGGCCAGTCAACATCTCAATTTTTAAAGATTTGGGGGAAGATTCACAGAGGTAAATGAATTTCAATATTCACAAAGGGCATTTACGAGTAGTAAAGTTAGACTTTTGTCTCAGTTAAACTTAAGTTTTGGTCTTAAGTTTAACTTTTTGATCTCAGTTATACTTACGACCAAAACTTACGTTTAACTGAGACAAAAGTCTAACTTTTCTACTAGTAAATGCCCTTTGTGAATACCTAAAGTCGTAAAGTTAGACTTTCATCTCAGTTTACCTTTGTAAATCGGGCCCTTGGTCTTCTTGCCTGGATGAATGTATGGATTGAACCCCCGCAACATGAAATTCTGCCTTGTGGGGGGAGAGAGAGGGGCTTGCAATCTGATAATACTAGGTTTTCCTTGGTGGCTTCTATCAAGGCGGGACTAATTGCCCCCCTTAGCAGCCCTTGTTGTGCACTCTGTTTTTCCACAGGTGCAGATGGCTGCTTGAGGAGGGGCTTGGGTAGCAGATGGGTTCTGCTTTCCTTATGTCAATACCCCACAAAGAAATTTGTTCCCCATAGTGCCAGACCGGAGATGCCATGTCTGCGTCTGACAAGGTTATGTTGGTGATTTCGTAGCCAGGTACCACTGGGTTAGGTTTACATTCAACTGCGTCTGTGTCCTTGGAGCGTTTGTGGTTCAGGTCTTGCACTGCTCCTATCAGTTTTAATATCACGCTCCTGTTTCAAATGGCCTTGTGCTCTCTCGATTTATAATGAATGCATGATGTTACAAAGCATATATTTACAATGCATGCCAATACAACGCAGTTTTTACATCGCAACATCCTTTACATCGCATACACTTACATCGCATACTATTACAACAATTTTTTTTAAACTACACTTTCAACGCATTCCATTACATCACATTATACCTTTACAACGCATACCATTACATTGCATTTAAGGTAAGTGTTGGATAGTGTAGGGGTAAAAATTACTATTCTAACTCCAGGGGGTGCAACAGTAGGGTAAGTTTTGGATAGTGTAGGGGTAAAATTACTATTCTAACTCCAGGGGGTGCAACAGTAGGGTAAGTGTTGGATATGGTAGGGGTTCTATGCGTGGTAATGGTATGCGTGTAATGACATGCAATGTAATGCCTGCATTGTAGTGACATGCGATGTAGTGTCATGCGTTGCAGTGACATGCAATGTATTGTATGCGTTGTAGTGACATGTGTTGTAAAGGATGTTGCAATGTAATGACTGCGTTGTAATTGTAGTGCAATGTAATGGTTGGTTTGTGAAGGTTGTTTCCCATTTATAACAGGGTATCATTTCCATCCTTGGTAGATCCTGTGTCTAACCGCCAGTCCTTTGTCCCTGGGCCAAGAATGTCGCGGTTTGTGATGGCGGCATATTTGACTGCGCCTGGCGAGCAGGTACTCGTGTGGTTGGGATTATGTCCCTGGGGGACTTTTGTTTGTGTGGATAATGGATGTAATGGAGGAACAGAGCATCAGCCTGCAAAGGTTGGCGTGGCTAGTTATCTAACTAACAATTCACACAATTAAAACATGAGATCCAACCAAGCCATACATTCTTCTGATTCCCCTCAGGCAGGAACCAATCAAAATCCAGTGTTCTCTCCGCACTTGGTGTCAGCCTTCTTCTCACAGATGATACAATGACAACTTTTCTCATAGCGGCCTTCACGGTATCTCACAAAGGCATATTCACTTTCTCACTTTCTTTTCCTGTAAAGGGGCTGAAATCACTGTACAAACTAACTAATTTATTCCCTTTGGCCTTCAGACTGTAAGCTGACAAAGAATAACATTTCTAAGGGAGCACATGGTGTATCTGCTGACTGAAACAGATGATGTGTTATCATCATGCTGAAATGCAACGCTTATTTCACACATGGGGAGGGCACCTGGGCCTACCTATGTCAATGTTAAATGTTAAATGGCCCATAGGCAAACTCAAGTTACTCAAACTATATGATTCATTGAAACTGCTGACCCTGAATATAAGCAAAAAGAACAACTGATTGACATAATGCAGAACAATATCATACATTCACCCAAGTACAGAGATCTGGGCCTAAATCCATCGTTTTTTTGCTCACCGTGCCATTCCAGTTTGATTCCAGCCATATGCAAATCAGTCTTGACCCTGCACCCAATGGGAACAGTCCAGCCGGAACTCCCAGGCCAGGTCCTCCCTGGACTGGAAACAAGCATCCTAGGACCGGTTTCAGGCTTTCACCCCTCTTCAGCCAGGCTAGCTTGACTCCAGTGGCATGGAGAGCACGGGACTCACGTCTAGGCATACTGAAGAACTGGGTTATTTAAGACCCAGCGGCGCCAGGGATAACGCCCTAGTCTCCGGGTCCACCTGTCTTAGAGTACAGAGACACGGGGTACTTCTTGGTGACGTCAAAGATCAATTTTATTAGCTGCAGCCAGTAACAGATATCCTAGAAGTACAACACGGTGTATGTTCTCAGGAGACTGCTCAATTTTACAAAGCTAGTCATCCCTTTTTATACCAAATATTATGCTTCGGGCAAACATTCCTTATTTTACAGTTGACCATTAACATGTTTTCACGACAAAAAAAAGCAGGATCATGATGACAAGTCCATTTTTCAGTTTGTCCAGCCCACAATCAACTATTGGTCAAACCTACATTCTTCATCAGATCGGTCGATTGAACCCACCATAAAAACGGGCACATCCCCATCGTAAACAGCCCATAAAGAAAGGAGTAGAGACAGGTGTGAGCAAGATAAGACATAGTTATGCGCAATAAAAGGTTTGATGGTGTCTTGTGTCTTGTTCGGTAATCTTGATCAGCTACTGGGAAAGGAACTGGCTTAACAAGTTTTGGCTTCAGGCAAGAGGGTTGCCCGCTCAGGTCATTCAGAAGTCAGCTAAAGTGTACGTGTGCTTGGAGACTCGTTCGGCCACTGTCATCGGCCTATGTGAGGGCAACCACAAAATGTCTGCCGTATACAAAATGGAACCCGAGGGTTCAGAACGGAATCCCTGATTTCATGGTGATCTCGCCACTCGAATATGACGAAAATGCTCGTATACCTTACACTTGCCATTTTCGGTCTAATGTTACCAAAATCGTCACGATACGACGACTTTAAAGAAACGGGTTCAGAATTTCAGTACCTCAGCCCCTCCTTTTGCCCTTACATAGGTAATAACCTAAACCCATGTCAGTCTGAGTCCAGATCTATACTCATCAGGTCATCAAGATGTTGCTGTAGCATCATCCTATTACTTAGCACGTCTCTCGATACAGGTCTCCTTACACACGATGTAGCACAGAGGCCACATATAGCAGGAGCACACTGTACGCACAGACAGAACAGGAAAAGAATGGCTAAGATCATCCCAATGACCATCAGAATCTTCCATCCCCACATGGATAACAGTTCCCAGAACCATCCCATCAACGACCAATCTCCTTTATCCACATGTATAGATTCGGAGATCTTATGTAGTTTGGAAATGGCCTGGTACACTGTCGGAGCATTATCTGGAATGAAAACACAGCAACTTGATTGGATCACTTTACATACCCCACCTCGATCTGCAAGTATGACGTCTAACGCAACTCTGTTCTGGAGTGTCATAAGACGATCTGACTGGAGCTCAGCAGTCAAGTTACTAAGGGCACCGGCAGTTTCAACTACGGTGGACTCAACCACCCTCGTCAATTGCCGTATGTTCCTGCTGTTAACCATAGGTCCCCAAAACGGCAGAAAACCCTTCAAGAAATCTCCTAATTCTTGTCCTACAGTATCTTCCTTAGTGAAGACACCTCTAACTACCCTTGTCTTGTGGTAATCTGCCACAGCTGTGTAGGTGGGAGGCAACAGGAACGAGACAAAACATGTGCACGAGAAATCAGGGGGCAACCATGTGTATGCTCTATCGTAACAGATGAAATAGGTACCCTTAGCTGCTAGGAACGATGGGGAAGTCTGGGACGCAAAAATATACGTCTCAGTGCAGATACTCTTCCCTAACTGAGCTCTTGGATTCTTGCCATTACCTTGCAGACATAGATGACCCTGATGGGGTACAATCCAAATCGTAGAGGATCTCTTTGCTCGCTGGTTTTCGCTCAGACTCGCTCCATATCCAGTCACGTTCCATCCAATATATGCTAGTGTCTCATCTTTCGGGATAGCCTCATAGGAACTAGCTCCCTTAATCATATCGACTATTCCCTTAACTAGAGCACTATTCTTTGGATTATCCTTCACAGAACGTAGGGGGTGGACTTCACAAGCATAGATAAACATCGTTCTGTATGCCCACACAGAACCATTGTAACTGAATGGCAGGACCAGATAAGGAATACCTTTTTCAGTAGTATGAGGCATAAGGCCACACACCCAACAGTTAGTCGTGTTCACTACTAACTGGTGTTGGTGTAGAAGCTGAACGAAAGAGTTATTAACGAATTCCAATCTCCTAATGGACTCATGTTCAGGCAGAGGATGAAAAGAATGTGAAGAAACAGTGGAAGAAAGTATGGGCTGTGTAGTGGGTGCAAACGTCACTTGAAAAGAGAATATAACATATCCCATTAGAAACATCATTAAGCTAAGCAACATAAAAACACACAATATTAAAAAACATTTTCTGTTCATAATTCGACACATTTTGGCTCTAAAATTCATTTCTTCAACAGGTCTCTCCATCTCGAAAAACTCCATCCTCTAACCTTGCTGCTCGCGGAGGTAGGGTGTTCCGTGCTAAGGAATGCGTCTGTCAGTCCAGGGAACGCCCTAGGACCAACCAGAACCGTCAACCTTGTGTCTTCGGCTTGCACTCCAAAGACTTGACACCGCAACCCTACAGCTGAACCCGGATGGCGGTTCGAAAAACAAAAATCGGTCAAAACAGTTTCTCAGATGGGAGAACTGAACTTTAAAAAACAGTAGAAAGAATTTTTTATTTGTCCATGATTCTCGGTCTCAAATTATAAAGGCTTTTTCCAGGTAACGTCTGGTCTTGAAATAGGAGTTCAGGCTCAGTAGTGTCCAATCGAACTGACGGTGGCAGAGCCTCTTGCAGAGGATCGTCGCTTTCACGCTCAGAACTTGTCCCAATTAAACGTGCATCGCTAAAAGGCAGAAAACGAGGCACAGTTTCAGTCTCAGAGTCAGGAATGCCCTCCTGGACCCACTGGTCATACGGCAGAGGTAAAGGAACCCTCTTGCAGTGTATGCCGTGGATCCAGTTCTTTTTTCCTTGCACCCGCACTGACGTTCTCGTGGACAAAAGCACCAGGTAGGGGCCGATCCAGCGGGGCTGATCGTTCTTTGTCCGCGGGAAGTTCTTTATTAGTATCCACGATCCAGGATCGATTGCGTGCCCTGGACCTTCAGAGGCCTGAGGCAGTGTATCATGAACCTGTTGGTGTAAGACACGCAATTTAGCCGTCAAATCATACAAGTAATCAAGCAGTATAGGGTGTTCAATCTCTCTGAATTTCGTCGGCCTCGGCAGTCCCCATATGTTTGCCGGGCGACCAAAAATGATTTCATATGGACTAAGTCCCACTCGTGAATGCACAGCCATCCTAGTTGATAAAAGTGCTAATGGCAGAGCATCAGGCCGGATCACTGAAAAAATATCGAGGGACATAATATCGACTGGAAAAAATATCGTTGACAAAATATCGACTGACAGAATATCGAGTTTGTATCTACAAACAGGTAAGTACAAAAATATCGACTACAAAAAATCGTTTACAAAAATATAGTTATTTAAAATATCGACTTTATTAAAAACAATGTTAAATTAAATAATATTAAAAATTATTTACTAAAATATACTTAAAAATACTTAAATTACCTTATAATATTTAAATAATTAATGAAAGTTATAAAAAAAAATGTTTACAATCATATTTGTTAAAACATATATATATATAGTAACATAATATAATTAAATAATAATCAATATTATTACCGTAGGATAGCGTAAGTGTAAAAATTACTATTCCCACTCCAGAGAGTGCAACAGTAGGGAAAGCGTTGGATAGCGTAGGGATAAAAATTACTATTCCCACTCCAGTGAGTGCAACACTAGGGAAAGCGTTGGATAGCGTAGGGGTAAAAATTACTATTACCACTCCAAAGAGTGCAACAGTAGGGAAGGCGTTGGATAGCATAGGGGTAAAAAATTACTATTCCCACTCCAGTGAGTGCAACAGAAGGGAAAGCGTTGGATAGCGTAGGGGTAACAATTAATATTCCCACTCCAGTGGGTGCAACAGTAGGGAAAGCGTTGGATAGCGTAGGGGTAAAAATTACTATTCCCACTCCAGTGGGTGCAACAGTAGGGAAAGCGTTGGATAGCGTAGAGATAAAAATTACTATTCCCACTCCAGTGGGTGCAACTGTAGGGAAAGCGTTGGATAGCGTAGGGGTAAAAATTACTATTCCCACTCCAAAGAGTGCAACAGTAGGGAAAGCGTTGGATAGCATAGGGGTTAAAATTACTATTCCCACTCCAAAGAGTGCAACAGTAGGGAAAGCATTGGATAGCGTAGGGGTAAAAATTACTATTCCCACTCCAAAGAGTGCAACAGTAAGGAAAGCGTTGGATAGCGTAGGGGTAAAAATTACTATTCACACTCCAGTGTTTGCAACAGTAGGGAAATTAAATACTTCATATATTATATTAAATAATATAAATTAATATCTATAACAAAATATTTTAAAGTAATTACCAATTTATTTTAATATAACAATTAATCAATCAAAATAATAAATGAAAAATAATTATTATTATTTCTTACATAGTAAACCAAATTAATTACAAATTAAAATGTATTTAATTAACAATTAAAACTTATGTATCTATTTTTTCTAATTAAATACAATTAAATAAATTAAATTATTTAATTAATCATGAATGAATTACTTCCCACCCTATTCCCCTATAAACCCAGAACCCACTACTGAAAATAAATAAATAAAATTAACTAAATTAGCAATTAATCAATTAAATAAAAATAATAGCCAATTAAAATTTAATTAATTACCCATACATTTTTATTTAACTATTAATTTTAAAAAAATACCAATACATTTTTAACATATTTAATTAATTTTAATTAAATTACTTCCCACCCAATTCCCCAATAAACCCACAACCCGCTACGGAAAATAAATTAGTAAAATTAACATAATTAGCAATTATTCAATTAATTAAAATTAATTGCCAATTAAAATTAAAATATTTAGCTAATATAAATTAATTAATAATTAAATAAAAAATAATACCAAGAAATAAATGTACATATTTAATTAATTATAATTAAATTACTTCCCACCCTATTCCCCTATAAACCCACAACCCGCTACAGAATTTAATTACGCAATAAATAAAAAAACACATTAATTTTTTTTAAATTAATTATAACATAAATAAACAATTTTCACACATATAATAACATAAAAACAATATAAAAAATTAGATACTATTAAAAATTAGATATTTTTTATTATCTATATTACATAATTCGATATTTTAACTATCTATATTTTTTACATTCGATATTATATTACTTACCTTAAAATTGATATTTTTGATGTCGATATTCTGTCCAGTCGATATTTTGTCCAGTCTACATTTTGTACTCGATATTATGTCCAAACGATATTTTGGAGTCGATATTATGTCTGCTTACCCATCAGGCCATTTAAGACCAGAGCTCGCCTGTATCTTGGCCAACTTCAATTTGAGGGTGCCATTATAGCACTCTACTAGACCAGCTGATTGGGGGTGATTTGCAGCGTGAAACTTTTGGCGGATTCTTAACCCTTCACACACTCTCTTCATCACTTGACCCACAAATTCACTCCCATTATCACTCCAGACCATTCTCGGCAAACCAAACCTAGGGAAGAATTCTTTGACAAGGGCTTTAGCTGTGGACAAGGCAGTATTATCTTTTAGGGGATATGCTTCTACGCATCTTGAGAAGGCACAAACAACCACTAGTACGTACTTCAGGTTGTTGCATCTCTCCATGTGAATGAAATCTAGCTGCAAAACCTCGAACGGATACGTCGGAGGAGCAAAATGACCAGCTGGAGTTGGAGTTCCCTTACCAGGATTGTATTTCAAACAAATCACACAATTCTTGACCACATTCTCTGCACACTTAGGAATTCCAGCATTTTGCCATACTGGAGCCAACAACTTACAGATCCCTTTCACACTGATATGGGCCATTCCATGCGCCATCGTAACCACTGCAAGCACGTACGCATCGGGTAACAACCATCGCTGATGTTCTGACAACTCAACCCAACAACCATTCGCGTCTAATTTACCCGTACTCTCTCTCCACACCCTCAATTCATTCTCTGTAGCTTCAGCTTGAATAGACTTCACACTCTCTATCGTATCTTCACACATTCCAACGTCACCAATCCATCTTGCAGGGCCCGCAACATACATTCGACTCATCACATCTCTTGCCGTTTCTTTCGCAACTTCATCAGCAAACGCATTACCGTGACCAACGTCGTCAGTAACCTTCTTATGTGCACTGCATTTCACAATCGCAACTTGCAACGGCAAAGTAAGTGACTCAAGAAGCTCATTCACCAACTGACCATGCTGTATCTTAGTTCCATGAGACGTGAGGAACCCACGTTCCTTCCACAATCGTCCAAAACTGTGAGCCACACCAAATGCATACTGGCTGTCAGTATATATGGTCACTTTCTTTCCTTTTGATAATACACACGCTCTCGTAAGTGCAATCAACTCTGCTGCTTGAGCTGAATTATGTGGGATACGTGCAGCTTCAACAATCGTATGCAAAGTCGTAAAAGCATAGGCTGCAGTCGTATCACCATTTGGAAGCTTGAAGCATGAACCATCCACCCATAAGGTTCCTCTTCTGTTCTGAGAAAACAATCATGTTGTTCAGAAACATCTGTCTTTGCTACAATCGGCAACACCGTAGCTGGATTCAGCGTGTTGCATCTCTTTATGTGCACATGACTCGCTAAACGTGTCAGCTCATAACCTGACAATCGAGCACTAGTTAAGTGCTGTGTCTTGGTTCTGTTTAGCAAAGTATCCACTGTATGTGGAACCATTACATTCAACGTATTATTCATCACCAAACCAGCAGACTGTCGAATAGAAACAGCTGCTGCCGCTGTAGCTCTCAAACAACTCGGCAACGCTCTAGCTACCGGATCCAAAGTCGACGAGAAATACGCACATGGACGCTGCTTGTCCCCAAAAGATTGTGTCAACACTGACAATGCACATCCTTCTCTCTCATGGACATACAGTGTAAAAGGCTTACTGTAGTCGGGGGTACCCAACACAGGAGCCGAACACAATGCATCGCGCAATTCCGAAAAACTTTTCTGACACTCTTCGGACCACGGAAGGGGATTTGGTGTATCTTTACAAGTCAATGCCACCAAAGGTTTGGCCAGTAGGGAAAAATTCGGTATCCATTGTCTGCAATATGAGGTGATACCCAAGAAAGCACACACTTCTCTCTGTGTAATTGGCACACTCAATTTTGCAATCGCTTGAAGTCGTTCTGGGGTCAATTTTCTTCCCTCCTTCGATAAGAGGTGACCTAAGTAGGTCACTTCTTGTCGAAAATACTGTAACTTTGAAAGAGACACCTTATGGTGTAAATCAGATAAATGACGCAACAACGACAAGGTGGCTTCTTTACAAATCTCCTCAGTATCTGCAGCTACTAACAAATCGTCGACGTACTGAATAAGAGCAGCACCATCAGGTAAAACAATCATATCAAGCTGAGTTTTCAAAGCCTAACTATATATTGATGGACTCTCACAATAGCCTTGAGGAGCTCTCTTAAATCGGAAGCTTCGACCTCCTAAAGAGAAGCCGAAAATATCTCTACTCTCCTTGGCAATCGGGATGCTGAAGAAAGCATTCTTCAAATCAATCACCGAAAACCACGTGGCTGAAGCTGGAATCATGGTCAGTAAGGCAGTGATATCTGGAACGACAGGAAATTGTGGAACTACAATCTTATTCACCTCACGAAGATTGATCACAAACCGATAAACAGGTGGCTGAGAAGAGTCAGTACGTTTTAAGACAGGCAACACAGGGCTATTGCAAACATTGCCTCTCGTTTCTTCAATTACATCTATCTCAATCAGGTCATGAATAATCGCTAGCAACGCCCTTTCACCTTCACTCGAGATCTTGTATTGGGGAATACGTGGCATTTTAACATTCGCTTTCAATGTCACAACATATGGCGGTATCTCTAAAAGACACACGTCATTAGGACCAGTGGCCCAAAGAATATCAGGAAGAGACGACAATTCTGTCGGAACTTTATCCTTTGACAAATACATCGAGGAGACCACTTTCTTACCCAGTGTAAGTTGTACTCCCGAGGGAGAACAATACAATGTCACGTATAATCTTTTCAACAGATCCAATCCCAATAAGTTCTCACCACAACCTGTCGTCAGAATAAGGGGTGCTTCGAATTCACAAGGTCCAACAGAAAGAGACATAGGACTAGAGATCGGGTTCCTAACCGGGGCGCCAGAAAAACCTACTGAAACATTCGTCTCGCCAGACAAAGGTGCGCCAGGGAGTTTAGAGTGCATAATAGAACTCTTTGTAGCACCAGTATCCAACAGAAAAGGTTCTGACACACCTGATGTAATCACCTCAACATAAGGTCCACTCTGATCTACTGGAACTGAAACAACTCCCTCTCTTTGTCTATGGCTGTCCTAGCAATCATCACCTTCCATATTTACACCTCCTGCGTAGTAGTCATCAGCATAGTACTGAGTCGTCCTACCAGACACGTTATTCTGCTGATAAAAACTATTCATTGAATTTTGTGGAGGAAAGGGACGTGCGTTCTGGGGGAAACCTCCACGTCCTCTACCTCTAGGAGCTTGTGAAACACCCCGACCTCTTGTGCTAGAAACACCATTCATACGCTGCAGCAAAACAGGGCAGCTACTTTTAAAATGGCCCTCTTCTTTGCAATATGCACATTGATTAGGGCCTACAGGAAAACGTTGTTGAGAAGGCTTGAACCTTTGCAAGTTTCGCTGCAACTGATGAGGTTGCTGATAATCACGCTGGTTACTACCGGGCGGATACGCTTGCTGTAAAAGAACGTTCGTCTTTAACTCTTTAGTCTTCTTGTCTGCTCTATCCTTCTCATCCTTATCCCTATTTTCGTAGTATTGTGCAGTAGCCAATATCTGTGCTGATGAAGAAACAGCCCAAGAACTCTCAGAATCCTTCAACTTGGTACATAACTCGGGGAGCAAATTATGCACAAACTTATCAACAAACAACCGTTGACCACCTTCAGTACTCATGTCTTGACCACTGTGGTTGATAAATGTTTCTTCAAACCTAGTGAAGAAATCGGACACAGTTTCATCTTTCTTCTGCTTACACGCAGACAATTTGTCCCAGTTTACTCGCATAGCAGGCATTAAGGTCTTCATGTAAGTAACGATCCTACCAGGAAGTTCTGCAACTAAATGCTCAGGTTTAGCACCACCAACTTGTCTGCTATCTGCAGCAGCAATATTAACCCAGGTATCACCTAACTTTTGCGCATGATCCGTGTGATGAATCAATCCCCATAAAGGCTGTGGGACCACGTTTCCAAACAACATGTCTATATCAGCTAAATTCATAACACATGAGTCTGCAGTCTGTGATAATTCCTTATAATACCCTGCAGGATTTTTACGAGGGTCAGGTAAAGTCTGCTTAAGGGCCAAGACTTCAGCACGTTTCCACGGAACTTGTACCCAATGCTGAAAATGAGCCGGTACAGCTACAATATTAGGACCAGCATCAGCCTGGACTGCTTCCTTCCACACCGGAGGAACCTCCCTCATTGGGTACTGTCTCACTTTCCTCCTAACAGAAGGGTCCGGCTCAAACAACGACCGAGAAGGAGACTCATTCCTGAACGAAAGCAGTGTCGCTACCGCTCATTCAACGTCGGGACCCACAATTGTGCCTTTCACAAACTCGAACCGTACACGACACAAATCAGGTGGATTGGGTTCCAAATCATTATCCTCCAATTCTTCACAAAGAAAAACACACATTTTATCAAAAACATATCTCTGCTTCGGTGCTTCCCATTGGCAGAAGACATCCATAACAGACTCTAACTCATATCTTGTAGGATCAGTAATCCATTTATGCGCCAAATGATCCAACACTCCCTTCTCTCTAGAATCAGGCAGTTGGCTACGCAACTGTTTACGCTCTGAAACAGGGGTCGTAGTTAATGACCCAAAGAAAGGAGACAAAAGACTAGTAACAGTATCAGTCATTCTCTGTCTGAGAGAAGGAGAAGTTGACAGGACAGGAGATAAAGTGGATTGAGAAGAAGCTAATGTAGGAGCAGTAGCAGAGGAGGTAGCAAGAACAGGTGAAAAAGTCGCAGGAATTAAAGACGGAGCAGGTAGCAAAGTCGGCAGCCCTTGAGAAGGCTGCACCAGAGGAGTAGGAGCCAACTGAAGAGGAGCTGGCGGCTGTGCAATAGCAAGGGGTAAAGCAACCAAAGGTTGCGCCACTAAAGGTTGCGGAGGTGCTGTAGCACTCTGCGCATAAGTGGGTGGCAAACTCAACAAATCTGACATTAAAGGATCTTTCTCAAGTTCCTTTGCTGCATCCTGCTGAAGAAGCGGCAAAACTGGATAGCATTTATCAATTGCCATTTTACGTTGCCTGTGCAACTGCTCACTCGCTTGTTCTTCTTCGTTATCTTTAAACTGTATAGCAGCTTGCATTATCGAGATACCCTTTTCGGTTTTATTTCTCTTCGCTAATTTAATTTCTTTCTGTTTGGCTTCCTTTCGCCATAGGCGGAAAGAGTCAAACATCGCCGGCCGGGCTTTCTTCTTAAAAAGTCTAACCTCTAGGTTTTCTAAAATTTCCGTGTCAAAACTACCATATCGGGGCCATTGTAGGACACCGTCCTTTCTCGTGTAACGAATCCATACTTCGTTATATGCGATGGGGCCTACGCCATGCTTCACATACAGTTCATAGGTTGGAGTTCCAATCGGAGGAACCGGACACGAGTCCTCCAATCGGGAATCCCTATTATAACCACAGCAAAACAAATTTCCAAGTCTGCTAAGGCCAGGCATCTTCGCTCACTAGTCTAGCTTCAAACTTCAAGGGAATATCGAATACGATAGTCTCGTGAATACACGAGTCCCTCGGCTTTGGTACTTGCAAGTTCCAAATCAAAGATCCCAAGGGGATACCCAAAAATAAAACTAAGGACTGGGAGACGCTCCACTCATACTTAACTGAGGTATCGATGTCGGCACCAGAAGACCCGTCTATCGTCTCGCTTTACAAATCATCAAAGGCTCCAAGACAGGGCGACAGGCAGGGCAGCAGTCCTTCGTAGCCGTCGGAAAGCGGGGAACCTCGCAGCAAAGACTTTCAGACCACGACGACATACAGGGGTCGATGAAGTGGTTGGCCTTCCTCCGGAATTTCCACACGAAGCTCCTCACGAACCTCTGGCTTGGACCGGTACCGCTGAAATCGCCCTACATTGGGCGCCAAATGAAGAACCGGGTTATTTAAGACCCAGCGGCGCCAGGGATAATGCCCTAGTCTCCGGGTCCACCTGTCTTAGAGTACAGAGACACGGGGTACTTCTTGGTGATGTCAAAGATCAATTTTATTAGCTGCAGCCAGTAACAGATATCCTAGAAGTACAACACGGTGTATGTTCTCAGGAGACTGCTCAATTTTACAAAGCTAGTCATCCCTTTTTATACCAAATATTATGCTTCGGGCAAACATTCCTTATTTTACAGTTGACCATTAACATGTTTTCACAACAAAAAAAAGCAGGATCATTATAACAAGTCCATTTTTTAGTTTGTCCAGCCCACAATCAACTATTGGTCAAACCTACATTCTTCATCAGATCGGTCGATCGAACCCACCATAAAAACGGGCACATGCCCATCGTAAACAGCCCATAAAGAAAGGAGTAGAGACAGGTGTGAGCAAGATAAGACATAGTTATGCGCAATAAAAGGTTTGATGGTGTCTTGTGTCTTGTTCGGTAATCTTGATCAGCTACTGGGAAAGGAACTGGCTTAACAAGTTTTGGCTTCAGGCAAGAGGGTCGCCCGCTCAGGTCATTCAGAAGTCAGTTAAAGTGTACGTGTGCTTGGAGACTCGTTCGGCCACTGTCATCGGCCTATGTGAGGGCAACCACAAAATGGCTGCCGTATACAAAATGGAACCCGAGGGTTCAGAACGGAATCCCTGATTTCATGGTGATCTCGCCACTCGAATATGACGAAAATGCTCGTATACCTTACACTTGCCATTTTCGGTCTAATGTTACCAAAATCATCATGATACGACGACTTTGAAGAAACGGGTTCAGAATTTCAGTACCTCACATCCCACTCGGGGTGACAAGTGCAAAAAGAACAATTGATGGACAGAATGCAGAACAATGCCATACATTCACCCCAGTACAGAGATCTGGGCCTAAATCCATAGTTTTTTTGCTCAACATGCCATTCCAGTTTGGACCCAGCCATATGCAAATCAGTCTTGACCCTGCACCCAATGTGAAGAGTCCAGCCCGTACTGCCAGGCCAGGTCCTCCCTGGACTGAAACAAGCATCCTAGGACCAGTTTCGGGCTTTCAGCCCTCATCAGCCAGGCTAGCTTGATTCCAGTGGCATGGAGAGCACAACCCTGAATATAAGCAACACGTTGGATAATGAGAGAAATAATATGCTAAAACAATGACAAAATCATGTGACAATCATGTAAGCTGTAGTTATGTAGGTTACAGGTTAAAATACTAATCGTAAGTAAGTGATGGTGACTCTGTGTCATCACAGTGGAAAGGGACAACAAGTTGACTTTGGGGTGTGCAAGCAGGCACCTTAGCACCTAGCTTGACACTTGCCGGTGGCCTCCAGTTCTTGCTTGCTCCAGTCTGATCCAGTTGTCACCTTTTCGATGAATTAGGCATGAAGTCCTCCTCTCCCCCTCCCCCCACCTCAGGGCTGCCCTACCCTCACAGTGATTAGCTGCCCTCTACAAATTCGCATAACATAACAGAACAACAGCAGGGGGAGCTTTCTCCTTCGGTTTGGACACATGGGTGGACCCGCCTTATGCAGCACTTATTAGAAGAAGGAAATTAAAATGATTGAAACACACAGGTGTGCTCTTCCTATATCCCAACCATGTCACCCACCACCCTCTTTCCTTCTCTGTCCTAGGGTTCTTCTCTGTGTAGTTTCCTTGGCTCTTCTGTGTACTTTTCATCCTCCCATACATTGAATATCATCACAGTCCCATCTCCCTTTGAAATAACGTGAGTGATGTTCAGTTTTTACGCCATCGCCATCTTCAGAGACAGATGAGATGTTGATCATGGGCATCCTTACCTGCTTTCTGGGTTTTGACTTCCTACATTCAACATCTGGTCCAGGAAACTATTCCTCTGCAGAAACCATCTCTTGGCCCTTCTCTATTGCAATGCTAGTGTCAGCAGGCTGACCTCTGTTGTTTTGGAGAGAGGTTGGGGGGGTACCAGTGGAGGGGGCTTGGTAGGTGGAAGCACTGGGCTCTCAATGTGGCACAAGGTTACTAGGGCGAGGCCAGCAGATTCTGATTGGCAGTTCATAGCCTGTGGGCATGGCCTGGCATGTAAGGGTGGAAGACAGGTAGCCCAGTGCTGAGCCGCCTGGCTTTAAGTTAAAGTGCTAGTCCATTGTAAATGGCTTTGGTTTTTGCAGAGAGGCACCCGGATCAGTGCCAGGAGGAAGAGGTTGTTCTTGGGAAATCTTTAAATTGTTCTTGTGAACGTTTAGGAACTTGACCAATGGGGTGATGTAATGATGAGGTAGGTTCATGAGCAGAATGTTGCAATGATCCAACTGGCTGAATAGAAGGAAATTCATCAATTCTTTAAATATGTGAATGTAATGAGAGTAAGTCTTCTCATTCATGGACCATACGATTGTATTTATCAATCGTCCAGAGCTACACGGCGCACCTCTTCTCCTCCTGGCCAGGAGGAGAAGAGGAGCGCCGTGTAGCTCCGGACGATTTCAGCCCTGTTGTGACTGCCGATTGAAAAAGGTGTTTTATTTTAGAAGGGGCAAGAAATAGTAAATATTCACATGTAGGATGAAATAAGACAAAGGGTCTTGGTGCAGCAGAGAAAACAGATAGTAAATGTCTCCTGCTGAAAGAGAAGTATATAGAAGTGCGCATGCTACGGAAGATCTTCTGGTGGATCCCCACCGAGACCAGGAAGACGGTCACCCAGGCCCTCGTCACCAGCCGACTGGACTACGGCAACGCCCTCTACGCCGGAACCACTGCCAAACTCCAGAAGAGACTCCAGCGGATCCAGAACGCCTCAGCCAGACTCATCCTCGACATCCCACAAAACAGCCACATCTCCGGACACCTGAGAGACCTGCACTGGCTCCCGGTCAACAAGAGAATCACCTTCCGTCTCCTCACCCACGCACACAAAGCCCTACACGATCAAGGCCCGAGCTACCTCAACAACCGAATCAACTTCTACGCTCCCAAGCGCCACCTCAGATCAACCAGCCACGCCCTCGCCGCCGTCCCCCGCATCCGAAGAGCGACAACAGGAGGAAGGTCCTTCTCCTACCTGGCCGCCAAGACTTGGAACTCCCTCCCGACCGACCTGCGCCTGACCCAGGACCACCTCTCCTTCAGGAAGAAGCTTAAGACCTGGCTGTTCGAGCAGTAAAGGCACCCCCCCCTCCTAGCGCCTTGAGACCCTACGGGTGAGTAGTGCGCTCTATAAATGTATTGATTGATTGATTGATTGAAGTATATAGACAAAGATAACTATATCTACATATGTGTTTGCCAAAGGGACAGGGTCATTGCTGTATTGATAGAATCACTGGGACCCCATGGAACCACCCAATGGAGTGACACAGGGAGCCCACGGAGGACGGGTGCAGTGTGGGAACACAGACGTGTGCTCCATACAACACTATGGGAAAGTCGCGGTTCAAAAATTACAGTTTAAGGACACTTCGGAGAGGACTTCAAGCAAACCCTTTGGAACATAGGAGGTTCTAAGGCCAGCACCCTTGTGAGTACCAAGATACCCATGTTGCCTATCCCAGAGGAGCCGGGTGCATATGGAAGAAGTGGTGTCGGAAACGCTCGCCGTTTTCAATGGTGTGATGAGAAGAAGTGCTGCTGCCGGGAAGATGACAAGTGTTAAGTGGAATCCAAGCCTGGATCTGAGGAGAGAAGAACCTGAAAGCAGAGGGGACAGAGTCTGGGTCACTTCAGGGTTACCAGGGGCTCGATAGACGAATGCCCACCGATGTCGGGTGCTTCAGGTGTAAAGATAGGATGCTTGACTCTGCAGCCAAGGGGACCAGGAGATGTCGACGACAACCAAAGTCCGGAGGTGAGCTGTTACACAAAGGATGCCGAGTTGTGAGGGGTTCAGTGTCCGCATTGAACACCAACAAGCCTTGGCAAAGGAAACCCATGCGGGCAGAGGAAACAGGTTACGGTGAAGACTAGCAAGGTCTAGGAGACTTTCAAAGCTATGGGGAGTCAGGGCACATCTGGAACAACCAGGGAAGCCCAAGGAAATTCAAAGTGACCCTTGCTAGGATCCACAGGCCAACGGACCAGGGATCGGAATGGGACCTCAAGCGGAATCACAAAGCACCAGCCCACAGAGCACTAGTGGAGTGGAGGCCAGAGATCTTTGGTGGAAATACTTCTCAGGGTCTGGACTATGTGTAGTCCAAAGCACAACCTCAGAAATTGCCAAAAAGCATATGCTACTGCAAAAGTACACGGTGCACAGGGGTTCAGGTTACACGGTCCCCACGAGGGATACTGGTCTCAGGATTGCTGAGAGAGCAGATCAATCTAAGAGACGCTCGGGAACCCCCCTCCAGTGTTGTAGAAATTTTTGGAGTCCTCAGGAACTTGGGAGATGCAAACCACTTCGCCTAACCAGCAAGCTGCTATCCCAATTCTCTTAGGAACAAGCAGACTCCCCCGTCTTCCGACATCACCTAGACCCCCTCAACAACTTAGACCTATTCCCCCTTGTCCCCCCACCCAATAGCCAGACCCCACTCCCCTCTGTTGCATGCTGATCAACTGCAGATCCGCCTCCTGCCACGCAATCGAGATTGCTGAAACCATTCTCAGTGAAAATATTGACATTGTATTCTTAACCGAAACTTGGCTCAAACCCCACTCCACTCCTATCCTTGACTTGCTCATTCCCCCAGGTTATTCCATCATCAAGAAAGACAGAATCGATAAAATAGGAGGTGGCCTTGCCCTAATTTTTAAAGATGAACTTAATCTCTTGCTAGTCCATCTACAAGACCCTTCCTCCTTCGAATACCTTTGCGCTAATCTCAATATTCCTGGCTCACCCACCATTCGGTTACACACCATTTACCACCCCCCTGGAAACTGTATCTCTTTTACTGAGGAGATGTCTGATCTTATTATCCAAGCATCGCTCTCCCACTCCAAGAATCTCTTTCTTGGTGATTACAACATCCATTGGAATAAAAATGATGATCCTGGGTTCATCCTATTTAATGACACCATGGACATCACTGACCTGACCCAACTCTGCCAATCCCCGACTCACAACAAAGGTTCCACCCTTGATGCTATTTTGACTAACAAGAATCTCGCCTCTCTCTCTAAGATCCTCCTCGTAGACTGGTCGGATCACCACCTTATCCTCTTCTCCTTGAGTAGCTCCATTACCCGCCCCTCCCCCATCGGCAGTTTACCTATGAAATCTACTCGTAATCTACACCTCATTCCACCTGGGGAATTAGAATCCTCAATTAAAACACGCTTACTTCTCCACCCTCTCTCTCACAACACCAATGACCTAACTGAACATTACAATAACTCCATTCTTGATGCCCTCAACCTAATTGCCCCCATCAAACTCAAACAACAAAAAAACATACCTCCTAAAACGTGGTTTAACTCCGACCTTAACAACGAAAGACGTGCCTGGAGGAATCAGCCCACCGCTGATAATCTGATTCTCCTTAGAACTGCCAGAGCTAAATACAAAAAACATATTTTCAATGAAAAAGCCTCCTTCCTCCGTTCACAACTTGACCAGGCTAGAAACCGACCCAGAGAACTCTTTAACATTGTTAAAAAACAAACTTCCTCTGACCCTCTGAAATTATTAGCCACTGTAGAAAGATGCGAAGAAATCGCGAGCTTCTTTTCAAATAAAGTCAACACGATCGAATTATCCTTCTCTTCCCCCCTCTCTCACTCCAATACCCCCTCGGCCAATTCCCCCCCCCTGAATATTCCTTCTTCACTTTTATCCTCCTCTCCCACCTATCACGATCCCTCTCAACACCTCCCTACCTCCCGCCAACCTGACTCCACTCACATTGACCATCCTGCCAAAAACAATGCTTCCTGGAGTGAATTCTGTATGGTTTCAGAAACCACTATCATCAACATCATTTCTAAACTCAAACCATCCTCTCATACCAAAGATCCTCTTCCCTCCCATTTGGTTCAAGAACTCAAATTCATCATCGCCCCAATATGGACTAATATCATCAACTCCTCTTTTTCCACTGGCTGTGTTCCTGCTTCCCTTCAGTTAGGCCAAATCTCTCCCATTCTCAAAAACACCTCCGCTGACCCTAATGACCTTAACAATCTACGACCTATCTCAAACCTTCCTTTCCTCTCTAAAGCCCTCGAAAAATGGGTCCTGTCTCAATAAGATAACCATATCGTCTCCTTCAATCTCCTCGACGCTTTTCAATCTGGTTTTAGAAAGGGATGCAGTACTGACACTGCTATGCTCAATATCACAGATGACATTCATCGCTCATTAGACAAGGGTGAATCCTCACTACTTATCCTCCTCGACCTCTGAGCTGCATTTGATACTGTCCACCATCCCACCCTCCTTAATACTCTCAAAGATCGCTTTGGTTTTAAGGGCACTGTACTCAAATGGTTCTCCTCTTTCCTGCAAAATCGTTCCCAACAAATTAAGCTCAATCACTGACTCTCCAAACTTCAAGCGGTCTCTCTTGGGGTCCCTCAAGGTTCTATCCTTTCCCCAACCTTATTCAATCTATTCATGGAGCCACTCACCCTCATTCTCAAACATGCTAAAATCAGTAACCACCTATACGCTGACGACACCCAACTCTATTACAGGATCAAATCCCACAATGACATTCTTCACCTCAATGATACCCTGAATAAAGTCCAATCCTGGTTCCACCTTAACCAGCTCAAACTGAACCCTAAAAAAACAGAAATCATCCTTTTCACTCCTAAAAACAACTCCCTTCCTATCCAACTCTGGATCACTGACATCAAAGCACTTAACTGCTCCCTCTCCATCTCCAATTCTGTCGAATCCCTAGGCATCAGCGTTGATCTTATTCTGAATCTTACCCACCACATTAAAAATGCAGCTAAAGGTGCTCTCTTCACCCTTCACCACCTCAAAAAAATTAAACCTTTTATTCCAGCTGATGACTTCAAAACCGTTGTCCAATCGCTTGTCCTCTCCAGAATTGACTACGGTAACGCCACACTCTCCGGCACCCGTAAAGTCCATCTTGCACCGATCAAATCGGTCCTCAACCTAGCTGCAAGACTTATTTCGGACTGTAAAAGATTTGACCACATTTCTCCTGTCCTCAAAAATCTCAATTGGCTCCCAATAGAAGGAAGATCTACTTACAAGATTGCATGTATCACTCACAAAGCTCTTCACCGAAATACCCCCTCCTACCTTTCGGACAAACTACAAAGAGCAGGGTGCTCCAGATCCCTGAGGAGCACTAACTCCCTTGTCCTTATCCCTCCTAGACTTAAATGTAAAAAGACACAAACTCGTGCATTCTCTGGTAATGCTCCAACGATTTGGAACTCCCTCCCCAAAGATCTTCGCTGCAACCCCTCCTACCCTCTCTTTAAAAAAAGACTCAAAGTTCTTCTTCTCAACAAATACTGGGGTAATTAATTTCACTGAATTTGACTCTGTTCACTCTTTTCCTCTAGTTCTCTCCTCTACCCACCCCCACTCCCTCCTTTCTTTGTCTCCCTCCCCCTCTCTACACCCTCTTTTATGGCCAAAAACCTCAATATCCCTCACCCCCTTATCTTATCTCTCTGCCCCTGGCCACCATCGCGCATTTGATTACTATTTCTTACCCTATGTTAGCAAACTGCACGATGTTTATTCTGTCATAATATGCGTACCTGCCTTGTAAAGCGCTCTGATACTCTTGGGTCCAGTAGCGCTATATAAAACCTTTTAAATAAATAAAATAAAATAAATAAAATCCAGCGAAATGTAGACCGTCAAAGTACTTGGTTTCTGCTTGCAGAGTTTAGTGCAGGTAAAATCCAAAGTTCTGTAGTCAGGTTTCCTACTTTATACCCAGGGAAGGGGTTGGACTAACTCTGGTGAGCCTCCTAGGGGAAGGTTAGGACAGAGGGGTGGCTAAGCCCATGTCCTTTTTCTAGTTTTGCACCAGAGCAGGGGCAAATGGCTCCTGCAACCGGTTTGAGCTGGACTATGCATGGGGACACCAAATATACACCCGTGCGGGAAACAACCTTTACAACGCAACTTTTACAACTCACTACCATTACAAGAAAACTTTTACAATGCAACATCCATTACATCGCATGCCATTACAACGCAACCATTACAACGCATGACACTACAACTCATACCACTACAACGCATGTCATTACAATGCATACCATTACAACGCATAACATTACAACGCATAGTACCCTTACACTAGACAACACTTACCCTACTGTTGCACCCCCCCTGGAGATAGAATAGTAATTTTTACCCCTACACTATCCAACACTTACCCTACTGTTACACCCCCCTGGAGTTAGAATAGTAATTTTTACCCCTACACTCGGGGGTAAAAACTATCCGTGGTATGCAGGACCTTCTGGCTTTCAGTAAAGCCATCAAAACCCACCTCTTTCAGTAACCGCACCTCTTCTCCTTTGGCACTCTCTTTCTTCTGTTTTTAGTCTTGCTCGCAGCGCCGGGACGCCCCTTTGCTGGGGCAGCCGAGCGCTATATAAATCCCAATAACATTAACATTAACTATCCAATACTTACCATACATGCAATGTAATGTTATGCGTTGTAATGATATGCTTTGTAAAGGTAGTATGCGTTGTAATGGAATGCGTTGTAAAGGTAGTTTTTAAAAATTTGTTGTAATGGTATGCGTTGTAATGGAATGCGGTGTAATGGATGTTGCGTTGTAAAAAATGCGTTGTAAAGGTATGCGTTGTAAAAGTATGCGTTGTAACATCATACATCCGCCCGTGCGGACTTTATGGCACTCTAAGGGTGCACCCACCCAGCCCCAAAACACTAAAGCCTGTCTGGGAGGTGGTCACACCTCCCTGTGACAGGAAACCTATTGTCAGGCCTTCCTGTGCTCAAGCTTGGCAGGAGGGCAGACTCGTGTCTGTGGCTGGCAGCATCCATTTTGTGATGCCCAGGTTGAGAAAGCTGGTGTTTCACAGAAGTCCCTCTAGAAGGGTGGAATCATACCCTCCTGCCAGTTAATGGCGGGGAGGTATGATTCCAAGGTATTTGACACCAAACAAGACATGTTTCTAAGCAGCCGTTTTAAAGTTAGCATTTACCGCGAAGTTATAATGCACTTAAATATATATGATTGGCTGCATCACAGACAACCCCAGATAATAGGTTCCGAAGGCTGCAGAGGGGCTCTGCTCATGCATGGGCACCCTCTCACATAAAATCCAGCACCCTGCCTTCAGGATTGATAAGGCCTGCCATACAGGTGACTGATCTAAGTAGGGGTGCATGCACCACCTTACACAGGCTGCATTAGCAGACCTGTGGTGTCATTTTTGAATGGCCTCTCAGGGGTGGCACAATACATGCTTCAGCCCTGGGAGGCCTCTGGGGTACCTATGCCCTGGGTACATGGGGTACCATATACTAGGGACTGATAAGGGTACCCCAGGTTTCAATCTGGAGTGTACCTAAAGTACATGCAATCAATGTACAGGAGAAAGCAGATAGACTGGGGTCCTGGATAGCAGGATCCCAGTCAGTCTAAGGCAAAAACACTGATACATCAGCAAAAAGTGGGGGTAACCATAAGAGGCAGGTCCTACTCTCCGATACTTATTAAATGGCACCCCTGGTACCTAGGCCATTGGTTCTGAAGAGGGTCCACTGGGGCTGCAGCACAAATTCTGCCACCCTAGGAACCCCTCACCAAGACCAGGCAAACCGCCACTGCTGGCTGCGTGTCTTGCTGCAGAGAAAATTGAAGAGTCGACATGCTACACTGCCCTGTGTGCCATGCCCACAGACATTGCATGAGATATAGGTAAGTCACCTCTACTACAGGACTTACAGCCCTAAGGCAGGGTGCACTATATCCCATGTGCGGACAAATCTGCATGAACAGATATGACCATACTATATCTGAGCCATTCTTGGATATTGTATGTGCACAGGAAAGCCATGGAGAGTATAAGGACTGAATACTTGTCATTATGGCTTTCCTAGCTCAATGATGGCTTCACTGTACCCAGGGACATTTGATACCAAACATCTTGGGCCTCATTTATGAGGCCTTGCGTCAGTTTTGCGCTGCTGATGCGTCACTTTTTGTGACGCATCGGCGGCGTAAAACATGCGCCTTGTTGCGCCATATTTAAAAAGTGACGCATCTAGGTAGATGCGTGACTTTTTAAACCCCTGCGCCACATTATACCTGCGTCAGGTATAATGTATGCAGAGGGGGCGTTCCCCCGCAAAAAGCCTCGTAATAATGACGCAGTGAAATCTATGAGATTTCACAGCATCACTTTTAGGACGCTGTTGCGTCAAAATCTTGCGCCTGCCTCACAGCAGGCGTAAGACTGACGCAGGCCCTTTCACATGGGGCTTGCCCCATGTGAAAGGACGCATTGCTGGAGTTGCGTCACTTTTGTGACACACTCCAGCAATGCGTCACTTTTGCGCTTACAGATACGTCAGAAATACTGACATATCTGTCACTCCTTGCGCCATGATGCGTCATACTGTAAATGTGACGCATCATTGGTGTCGCAAGGAGGGCGCAGTGAAAAGTGACGCATCGCTGTTTTCACACAGCGAGGCGTCACTTTTCATAAATAAGGCCCCAGGTCTTTATAAATCTTCACTGATGTCAGTGTCGGATTTATTAATAAATGCACACAGAGAACACATTAGAAGGTCCCCTAAAAACCTACGAAACACTGGTGTGGTCTCTGACTAGTCTTAGCCAGCCTGCTCCGCCAGACGGGTTTCTGACATCATGGGCTGAGAGCCAGGGCTCTCAGAGGCCAGAAACAATACCATTCCAAATCAGGAAGCTCCAAAGGCGATGCTGACTTTGAAATGTGACCCAGGCAGCTCCAGCCAAACCACCTGTCCTGCTCCACTTTTGGCAGGAGGACAGGTGGGAGAATTAGTTAGATTAAGAGGTGGGCCCGCATTTAGCCATCAATACCCCTAAGATGAGGCAGGTGATGTGGATCCCACTTTTCAGTTTTCTCCATCTTGTGTGAGCGGTAATTAGTGAATTAGGGTCAAGGTTGTGCTCACCCCCCAAAAGAAGTGGTCACATAGAGGGTGTAGACACACTTGAGTTAGGTATTCCATTGGCTACTACTTGTCTCGCCCAATAACACCCCTAAATTTAGTATTTAGATGGCATCCCTGGGCCTGAACTTTAGATTTGACAGACTTAAGAAGAGCAATGTACAAAGAAGAGCTGCAAACCGAGAACCGACGACCTTCTGAAAAAATTGGTGCCAAACCCCTGCCAGCTGCTTCCCGGCCTGCTGTCTCATCCTGCAACTGTGAGGCCTACAAGAACCCTGGAGCAATCCAGCCTTCGACAAATTACCGAGAACCGCCCTTGGAGTAAAGGAGGCACCCCCTGCGGCCTGCTGGCACCAAACCATGAAGACTTGTTTACCGAGTGTGGTGGTTGTACAGGCAGGTTGCGCAGTGGTGGTTGGAGTGTGGTGGTCCTACAGGCAGGTCGGGCAGTGGTGGTTGGAGTGTGGTGGTGGTACAGGCAGGTCGCGCAGTGGTGGTTGGAGTGTGGTGGTCCTACAGGCAGGTCGGGCAGTGGTGGTTAGAGTGTGGTGGTGGTACAGGCAGGTCGCGCAGTGGGGGTTGGTGTGTGGTGGTCGTACAGGCAGGTCGCGCAGTGGGGGTTGGTGTGTGGTGGTGGTACCGGCAGGTTGCGCAGTGGTGGTTGGAATGTGGTGGTGAAGAACTGGGTAATTTAGTTCTCAGGGAATACTTACTAATATAACAAGAACTTGGCACAGACTCTGAAAATATGAAAAAGACATCTTTATTAAACACAATTAAGTGAGGCTACGTCACCCAACTGCCTTAGCAATTGAATGAGGCAGTCCCCTGAATGGTCTCAGCACAGACATTTTATACCATTTATTATGCCCTAGGCACACATTTTCTCTTTGAAGTACATTATTGTAGGACGTGCACACAAAGCACTGTATGATGACAAACCCACTTTTCAGTTTGTCCAGCCCAAAATTAATCATCAAACAAACCCATAATAAACATTCTTCTTTAGACAAGCTGGACAAGACCCATAATGAAAAGGCCCGCAGCCCACATCATAAATAGACCATAAAGAAGGGACAGAAACAGATAGGAGCAAGATAAAGGGGTGTGTGCGTGTACAATAAACATTGCAATGTCCTGCTCTTTGATCTCTATCTGACCACCTGCCTAACAAGGAACTGGCTCAACGAGGTCAGCCTCGGGCAAGGGAGTCAGCTTTCGCCAGGTCATGCAGGAGTCAGCACAAACCCATGCTAAGGTTATGTCCTTAAATGCTTGTTCTGCCACAGTGAGGGCCTACTGTAAGGGCAATCCACAAAATGGCTGCCGTTCACAAAATGGAACCTGAGGGCTCAGGACGAAAACTCTGATTTCAGGGTGATTCTGTCATTTGAATATGACGAGAATGCTTGTGCATAGTGTACTAGCCATTCGCGGTCTGCTGATATCAAAATCGTCATGATACGACGATGTTTATGACACAGGTCCAAAATTTTCAGTACCACAGTGGTGGTACAGGCAGGTTACGCAGTGGTGGTTGGAGTGTGGTGGTCGTACAGTGAGGTTACGCAGTAGTGGTTGGTGTGTGATGGTGGCACAGGCAGGTTACGCAGTGGTGGTTGGTGTGTGATGTGGCACAGGCAGGCCGCACATGGGTGGTTGGAATGTGGTGGTGGTACAGGCAGGTAGCGCAGTGGTGGTAGGAGTGTGGTGGTCCTACAGGCAGGTCGCGCAGTGGTGGTTGGAGTGTGGTGGTGGTACAGGCAGGTCACGCAGTGGTGGTTGGAGTGTGGTGGTGGTACAGGCAGGTTACGCAGTGGTGGTTGAAGTGTGGTGGTCCTACAGGCAGGTCGCGCAGTGGTGGTTGGAGTGTGGTGGTGGTACAGGCAGGTCGGCAGTGGGGTTTGGTGTGTGGTGGTGGTACAGGCAGGACGCGCAGTGGGGGTTGGTGTGTGGTGGTGGTACAGGCAGGTCGCGCAGTGGGGGTTGGTGTGTGGTGGTGGTACAGGCAGGTCGCGCAGTGGGGGTTGGTGTGTGGTGGTGGTACAGGCAGGTCGCGCAGTGGGGGTTGGTGTGTGGTAGTGGTACAGGCAGGTTGCGCAGTGGTGGTTGGAGTGTGGTGGTGGTACAGGCAGGTTACACAGTGGTGGTTGGAGTGTGATGGAGGTACAGGCAGGTTACGCAGTGGGGGTTGGAGTGTGGTGGAGGTACAGGCAGGTTACACAGTGGTGGTTGGAGTGTGATGGAGGTACACGCAGGTTGCGCAGTGGGGGTTGGTGTGTGATGGAGGTACAGGCAGGTTGCGCAGTGGGGGTTGGTGTGTGATGGTGGTACAGGCAGGTCGCGCAGTTTTATTTATTATTTATTTGTTTATGCGTTTTTATATAACGCGGACTTTACCCGAAGGTGTCAGAGCGCTTCATAATAGGAACAGAACTGATACATGAGAACATTACAAGTGAACAAATTACAAAAGCAAACATTACATTACATGAGGCAAAAGTGACAATCGTGAGCAAACAAAATACAAGAGGTAGCCAACGGTGCATTACAGGAGGAAAAAGTGACTTGTGTGCAGGTTACAAAAGCGCAAAAAGTACGAATAGAGGTACAATACTGCAATAAATGGAGGACACTCAAACACAAGAACAAACGTTACGTAGGCAATGGTGGCACTTGTACAAGTATCGAAAGCAAACAAAATGTAAGAGGTAGCAAACAGTGTGTTACAGGAGAAAAGTGACGTGTGAATGTTACAAAAGATTACCAAACACAGGTAAAAGGGTAATACTGTAATAAATGGCAGACTCTCAAACTACAAGAACACACTGGGAAGGCACTTCCATAGTCATGGAGAATAGAAATGTTCTATACTAAAAGGTCATCCTTCAGAAAACAGAGAGGGCATGAATTAACTTTGGAAGTGTCTTTGAAGGAGGAGAACTTTGAGGTCAGTTTTGAAGGCCTGGGAGGAGGTGGTGGTACGTAGCTGAGGCGGAAGTGAGTTCCAGATTCTCACTGCATTGCCTGAAAAGGATTGGGCCATCGATCTTTCCTTCTTGAAAGTGGGAGGTTCAAGCAGTAGATTTTCCGCATTTCGTGATGGTCTAGAGCCTCCAGAGAGTTTCAGTTTATTCGCCAGGTAGCAAGGAGAGGAGGAGTGCAAGGCTTTGTGGGTAATGCAGGCAGTCTTGTAGATAGATCTTGCCTCGATGGGAAGCCAGCGGAGGGTGGATAACATGGGTGTGATGTGGTCACTTCTTTTGGCCCCATAAATGAAACGAGCTCGCTGAATGGAGAACAGACTTAAGGGGGGACAGGTGGGATTTGGGGAGGCCAGTAAGAAGAGAATTGCAGTAGTCCAGTCTGGAGAGGACCAGCGATTGGACCAGGGTTTTAAGGTCATGCTCCGGGAAGAAGCGACGAATCCCCCAAAGGAGGCGCAGTTGGTATCGAGCAGAATTTGCAATTGAATTAATGTGGTAGAGTAGATTGAGTTTTGTGTCGAGTATGACACCAAGGGATTTTGCGCTGTCGACAATGATGGGTTTATTGTTCAGTAGATTCATCTGGTCCATCCATGATTGAACCGGGGGAGGAGAAAGTGAGGAGGAGAGGAGGAGGAATTCCGTTTTGAAGGGATTCAGAATCAGTTGATGTGTTGACATCCAGTTTTGAATGGAGGCCAAAGTAGAGCTTCGGACGGTGAGATCATGAGTGGAGGCAACCTTGAGGTAGATTTGAGTGTCGTCTGCGTAGAGATGATAGTGGACCCCAGATTTACTTAGGAGATTTCCCAGTGGTTCCAAATAGAGATTGAACAATGTGGGTGCAAGTATAGAGCCTTTAGGAACACCTCGACCCACCGCCAAAGGAGATGAAAGACTGTCCGCTATTTTGATCATTTGGGATGTATCAGAGAGGAAGGAAGCAAACCATTTAACCGCGTGCGGGCGGAATTCCGCTCGTACGCGGAGTTTTACGAAACCGCATGTTACGTGACGAGCTGGGTTTGTCATCAGCGTAGCAGGAGGCTACCTCATGACGAGCCCAGCTCGTCATCAGCGTGGAAGGGGTTAAGCACAGTGCCCTCCATGCCCATTCTCTGTTGAAGGGTGTTGTGATTGACAGTATCAAAGGCTGCAGAAAGGTCAAGGAGAATTAGAAGACAAGACCCCCCCGAATCGAGTATCCGCAGCGCGTCATCAATCACTTGCAGCAGGGCTGTTTTAGTGCTGCAGTTTTGGATGAAGCCGAATTGAAAATTGTCAAGAAGATCATTGTCTTTGATATGACGAGAGAGTTGTTACGCAACACATCTTTCTGTGATCTTCGCAAGAAAGGGTAGGTTAGTGATGGGGCGGAAGTTGTTGAGGTTATTCGCATCAGCAGTGGGTTTTTTAAGCAGAGGGGTGACCTGCCCAGTTTTGAAGGGAACAGGAAGGGAGCCTTGACAGAGGGAGAGGTTGACCAGAGTGGAAGAGAATGGGTATAGAAGTCAATAGGGAAGAAAATGGGTATAGAAGTCAATGGCAATGGCACTAGGGATGGGGGTCAAGAGAATGGTTGGAGGGCTTTGTTTCAAGGATGCACTTGAGGAGGACATCTTCAGAGATGGGGTCGAAGTTCTGCCAAATGGCTAGTGATTTGCGCTCCTCTGGAGGGGTAGGATGAGCGACCTGATCCACAAGTGATGTAACTTTTTCGTCAAAGAACACAGCGAAATCCGCAGCTTTCTTGTAGAATACTCCAACTTGGAGGTTGGGGGAGAGCAGTTAGTATTCTTGATGAGATCAAATAGTTTTTTGGGTCTATTTTTGGCTGAGTCAAGGAGGGTTCTGAAGTGTGATGCTTTCCCAAGGAAGATGTGCTTGTGGTACTTGGATCTTGCTGAACGAATCGTGGCCAAATTATCGGTGGAGGGCGCTTGCCTCCATTGTTTCTCCAGGAGTCTTAGGTGCTTCCTTTCTTCATAGAGGGATTTGTTGAACCAAGGTGCTGAGGGAATGAGTCTTTTCTTTTTGCTTTAGGAGGAGCGACGTTATTGATTTCGACTGCAAGGACTGTGAGACATTGGGAGGTTAGATCGTCAACATCTAGGTTCGGGTCTAGACTTGGAAGTGACAGCAAAACTGATTCACAGAGGGAAACAGTGTCAATATTTTTAGTGTCACGGAACTAGGAGGTAGCCCTCTTAAGTTGGCCAAGAGTTATAGAGTGTGCTAGGTGAAGAGAGAATGGAATGAGGAGGTGGTCAGACCAGTCTACGTGAATAGGGGTAGCGATAGAAAGCATGTCTGCTTTAGAAATAACAAGGTCCAGGATTGAGCCCTTAGAGTGTGTTGATTCTGTGCAGTGTTGGATAAGATCGTTTGTAGAGAGGAAGGTGGCTAGCAAGTTTGCGGAAGAGTCTTGCAGAGAGCCCCAGTGGAGATTGAAGTCACCCACGAAGGTCTGATTGTCACTTTGAAAGTATTGGTCACTGATGAAGTCAGTGAGTTCCTCCATAAACCAAGGGCCGCTGCCAGGTGGGCGGTAAATGACATGGAATCTGAGGGGTGAGCGGTGGTGTAGTTGAAGCTCAAGAGATAGCCATTTAAAAGTGCGGAAGGCGCTGATGGGAGAAACCTTAAGTTGAAGGGAGTTTCTAAAGATGACTGCAACACCTCCCCCAACTTTGATAGGTCTGTCATTCCTGAAAATAGAATAGCCTGTGAGTAATAGGAGATCAAACATAGAGTGAGAGGTATCGTTGAACCATGTCTCTGTTAGGAAGAACATGTCAATATTGTGAAGGGTGAGGGTATCAGAGATTTCGAGTTTGTGTTTTATTGCAGATCTGCAGTTGTGGAGCAGACAGCGCAGCTCTGTCGAGACTGTTTAGGTGACGGGGGCACTTGGGCTAAGAAGGGAGATAGGGATATTGTACCTATACGGGGGTGCACGGGAGGGTTTAGGTGGATGCTTGGTTCTGACAGAAGAGATGGTCGGAATAGTGTAGATAGTTAGGTTACTCGGAGATGCAGGTTGAAGAAGGGTGGCGTTCAAGGGCTTGTGTGAGGGAACGATGTTTGCAGATGTCAGGTTATGCTTGGCTATGATGGGGTAAGGGGGAGAGGTGCATCTTGTGGGAAGGTGAGAGTTTTCCAAAGGAATTTAGGTGAATGGTTACGCAGTGGTCATTGGAGTGTGGTGGAGGTACAGGCAGGTTACGCAGTGGTGGTTGGAGTGTGGTGGAGGTACAGGCAAGTTATGCAGGGGTGGGTGGAGTGTGGTGGTGGTACACGCAGGTTAAGTGGTGGTGGTTGGAGCTTGGTGGAGGTACAGGCAGGTTAAGCAGTGGTGGTTGGAGTGTGGTGGAGGTACAGGGAGGTTACACAGTGGTGGTTGGAGTGTGTTGGAGGTACAGGGAGGTTGCGCAGTGGTGGTTGGAGTGTGGTGGTGGTACAGGCAGGTTGCGCAGTGGTGGTTGGAGTGTGGTGGAGGTACAGGCAGGGTACACAGTGGTGGTTAGAGTGTGGTGGAGGTACAGGCAGGTTACTCAGTGGTGGTTAGAGTGTGGTGGAGGTACAGGGTGGTTACACAGTGGTGGTTGGAGTGTGGTGGAGGTACAGGGAGGTTATACAGTGGTGGTTGGAGTGTGGTGGAGGTACAGGGAGGTTACGCATTGGTGGTTGGAGTGTGGTGGAGGTACAGGGAGGTTGTGCAGTGGTGGTTAGAGTGTGGTGGAGGTACAAGGAGGTTACACAGTGGTGGTTGGAGTGTGGTGGAGGTACAGGGAGGTTACGCAGTGGTGGTTGGTGTGTGTTGGAGGTACAGGCAGGTTACGCAGTGGTGGTTGGAGTGTGGTGGTGGTACAGGCAAGTTACGCAGGGGTGGGTGGAGTGTGGTGGTGGTACACGCAGGTTAAGTGGTGGTGGTTGGAGCATGGTGGAGGTACAGGCAGTTTAAGCAGTGGTGGTTGGAGTGTGGTGGTGGTACAGGGAGGTTACACAGTGGTGGTTGGAGTGTGGTGGAGGTACAGGGAGGTTACACAATGGTGGTTGGAGTGTGGTGGTGGTACAGGCAGGCTGTGCAGTGGTAGTTGGAGTGTGGTGGTGGTACAGGCAGGTTACACAGTGGTGGTTGGAGTGTGGTGGAGGTACAGGGAGGTTACGCAATGGTAGTTGGAGTGTGGTGGTGGTACAGGCAGGCTGTGCAGTGGTAGTTGGAGTGTGGTGGTGGTACAGGCAGGTTACGCAGTGGTGGTTAGAGTGTGGTGGTGGTACAGGCAGGCTGTACAGTGGTAGTTGGAGTGTGGTGGAGGTACAGGCAGGTTACGCAGTGGTGGTTGGTGTGTGATGGTGGTACACAGAGGTTGCTCCGGGTGGTGTTGAAGGGACTTTGGAAGTGGTCTGATGCTGCGGTGCTGTGATCAGGGACAGTGTTTGAGGTCTCTGCGGTGAGGGTTCTTTTGCATCATGTATGGAAAGATGCTCTCATGCTGGCTTTTGCTGAGGTCCTGGGCGGAGCACGTGTTGCACATGTGCACCTGGGGCAGGGTTTGTCAGCTCTTGTCTCAAGGCATCCTTAAACAGTTGAAATATTGAAGAGTGTAGAGAGACGAGAGATCATGGTATTTGTGATCGAGGACCAGGGGAGTGAGGCAGAAGAATCTTTGCGTCTGTAAGAAGGGGAGGAGCAACGAGGGGGCGTGTGGAGTAGGCGGAGCAGTACCCAGAATGTTCGAGCTGGCATGGTCGGAGTGACATGGATTGATGCTGGGTGAGGTGTGTTTTGTGGTGCCTGACCCCAGTATTAGAATCGGAGCTTTCATTACTATATTTGGGTGAGGAAAGTGTGTCGAGAGGGAGTGGCCAGGCAGAAGCTGAGACAGAAAAGGGGGCAGTGGAGATTATTGTTGTGGTACAGTTAAACCCCCGGTTAGGGTGATTAGGCCTAGGCGGAGTTTGCAGAGTTCAGCTATGCTGATCTCCGCGAAGCGAAAAAAAAAACTCTGCCATGCTAAACGGAGTTCCGCAAGCAGCGGAGTGAGATACGTAGCATGGCTGGTGCTGATTTAGCACCGTTGTTTGTCCTGCGTTGTAAAATCAGCACAAATCACACCATGCACAGTGCAAGAGGGTGCAGCTTCATTCCGCTGCTCGAGTAGATGTTCCTCGTGAGTGGCAGCTTCCTCAACGCGAGTGGTAGGTTTCTAAATGGGAGCAATAGCAACCTGCTGCCACCGGCCACATTAAGAAATCTCGCCGGGAAGTGGTCTAGTGTTGGATTTTCCACACTCGCACTCGCCAAATCAATATTGACGAGCTGTAAGAGAGGAAAAAAACTAATTAATTCTGAAGCTTATAAAGCGCATGGTTACACTTACCAGTGTGTCCCCGCGCTGAATAAACCGCTGAGGAACCCGTCCTGGCCTGTTCCTGTGAGGCGCCCAACTCCTGGGCACCCCCCTGGTGAAGCGAGGCATCCTTAGCGATTAGGGCCGGTGTGGAGACTAAGCAAGCTATTGCCCAGAGTTGCAGAGTGGGACCCATGATTTGAGTAGCCGAGAATTATCGGGTCCGCGGACATTTGAGCTCAAGACCCTGCCGCTACGGGAATTGAACCCTGGTCCCGGGCCAGACCTATGCATCAGGGTCTGCCGCTCTAATCAGTGAGCCACACTCCTCCACACCAAAAAAACTACTCTGCGCTACTCTGTTGAGTTTTTCAGAACTCTGCGTTCTACGGATAGAGCGGAGTGGGAAAAACTCTGCAAACTCCACAAGCGGAACGGAGTTTACCGCCCAGGCCTAAAGGCGACAGGAGCGCTGCTGGGTAGAGATTAAAAGATGTCATGAAGGCCAAGAAAGCCTTAGAGCCTGAACGGGGGTCACAAAGGTCCCATAACTGAGGTTGAAATCGACATTGACCGAAGTGGAGGGCTATTCCAAAGAGCATGGAGTGGGCGTGTGTAGAATGTATGGAACCTACAGTGGAAAGTGGCGCGGTCCATGTGAAGCATTGCCTATGCAGCAGTCTATATGGCCAGTCTATGGGGCCAGTGGCAGCGCTGGGGTGTACTGCTGGGCTGTGGGTGTGGCTAAGTGATCAGTGATGAAGGAAGGTCTCAGCTTTCGCTGAGTCCTTGGAGGGGGTGGGGGGCAGACACCCCTCCTGTGCTGGTAAATGTTGGACATATGGAATTGACAGCAGGCTTTTCTACACACAGCCACCTTTGGGGCATATTATCAAGAACAGGAGATAAAATTATCGCCGCTTTCTCGGCAGAAAACTGCTGATAAAGCTGTTAGATGTTAGATGTGAAGACATCTAACAAGGGCTTCGATTGGAATTCCATAGAGCATATTATCAAGCCCATTATCGCCGCTTTATCGGCAGTTTTCTGCCGATAAAGCGTCGATAATTATATCTCCTGTTCTTGATAATATGCCCCTTTGTGTCTTCTACGATTCGGTTATTTTAGCACGTGCTGTGTGTGTTGTGGTGTGCAGGTACTAAACTAAAAGTGGGAGGGGCGTCTAAGGAAATGTCACACTTTATCCCATCACAACAATGACACAAGAGAAACACAGGTATTGGAACAAATGTGAGATACAAAAAATAACTGCACGTCCCTACGAGCTTCATATAAATGCCTTTTTCTGTAAATGTTGATCTTATGACACCCCAGGGCGCATTATGCAGAGTCACCGTTCGTCTTTAGGCGCTATTCTTAAATACTAATTGAGGTTTAATTACAGCGAGTCGCTCATGAACCTGGAATTAATTAATGCATGAAAATCTCCATCGAAAAACCGTCCTCCTGGGAGAGGCCTGGAAAAGGCTGCGCGCGCCAGGCGCCACGGGCACGCGCACTCTGCCACCCCCGCCCACTTGAGACTGCACCTTGTGAATTGCGCTTTTTTCTATTTTTTTATCTCTCTCTCGTTCTGCTCCCGGATGGATTCACCAGCCACACATTCCAGAAACATGTCTTAGGGAGCAGTCTGCAGGGGGCAGCGCCCCCGTGCCCCCCGTGGGACGAGAGTCATGGAGTGCAGCTCACCTTACCAGGGCAACTACCCACGCCGGGTACCTTTTCATCGCAGTACTCCAACTTTGCATGACAACCCTCCTGGCTGGGGGCGGTCTCCATGGAGACGGTGGCTAGGAAGAAGCGAGATGGAGGTAAGCTCTGCATTAACACGCGCACCGGTGACTTTACAAGGTGCACGGGCCTTGCTTCAGCTCCCAGGAGCCCCCTGGCCTGCAGATCTTGGCCAGCGCACCGGCCACCTGGGCTCATTAAAGAGCCGTGGCGCACTTGAGAAATCACTATGGGGCAGATTTACAAGAGCCTTGCTCAGCTTTTGCGTCATTTTTCCCATGTTAAAAGTGATGCAAAAGTGGCGCACGGGGCTTGTAAATCTGCCCTGAGTTTCCAGCCCAGAAGGACATTCATGGCGGGAAACTCACCAAAGTCGAAAACAGACGCTGGTCGCGGACTAGGCACTTCACCGGGGCACAAGTCCTATAAAAAGAGGTGGTAGGACTGACCAAGTTATACACTGTGCAAGTGACATCATGACGCCTGCCATCACAGCACATGACGTCACGACGTAGCCCTATAAAAGAAATAAACTAGTGCTATTTAAATTATTCATGTAAATACTGGGACAGACCAGAACCTCTGACAGACTTACAGTGCCTGCACTTATATACAGGGACAGAACAAAGGCAAAAGCTGCCTCCCTTAGGTACCTGTGAAGAAATAGCAAGCTGTGTGCCCTTGTTACCCTCTGTGGTACAAAAGGGGGTGGTGATGGACGGAGAATCTGAACCAATCAAACACTCACACCCAGTCAAAAGATCTGGGTTTAATCCATCACCGTTCTTTAGCCCACTCTGTCACCCCAGTTCAGACATGGCTATATGCAAATCAGTCTGACCCTGTGCCTCATGGGAATAGTCCAGCCCGAACTGCCAAGCCATGCCTTCCCTGGACCGGAAACAAGCTTCCGAGGACTGGTTTCTGGCATTCCAGCCGTCTTCAGCCCGGCTTGCTTGAATCCAGTGGCAAAGTGAGCAAGGGACTCACGTCTGAGCATACCCTGCCACACTTATGGATTAAACCCAGATCTTTCGACTGGGTGTGAGTGTTTGATTGATCCAGATGCTCCGTCCATCACCACCCCCTTTTGTACCACTTGTTTCCCTCTGTGGCATTTACATTTAAGTGTGAGGTTCCAGAAAGGAGGCCTGATGGCCCATTCACTTCGGCCCAGCTGGAGGTGAAAAAAGACTCCCTCGCTGCCTGCACCTTGCAGCTGGATATGGAAAGCAGACAACGAGCAGGCGCTGCTGGACAACGAGCAGGCGCTGCTGGACGTCTCCCGGTGCCTTACACTGGGACGAGTTCAGCATGTTTCTGTGGGACCCAACTTCTTGCAGGGGGGACGATGTCCAGCCTGTGAAAAAAGTGGGTGGACGCGGTGGACCTGCGTGTACCCCCCGCTCGTTCCCTGCACTTCACACAGGACAGACAACGCACACCAGCACCTTCAGGCGTCACCGAGAGCTGCAACAGAGCTTCCAAGCCAGGGGGACCGCCAGAGTCACAGGGCTAGAAAAGGACGCCCTGCGACCCAAAGGTTTGAAATGTGCACAGCATCAGATGCCCCCTTCTCCCAAAGAAGCTGGCAGAGACCACAGGGTGCCTTCACGGCCATCTACCCGCTGGACTTAAGCGAACGCTGGTTCCAGGGCTAAGGAAACCAGCCGGCTTAACACCACTTCTGTATGAAGGCATTGGGGGGTGGTGGTGGTGGGAGGGGGGGGGGGTTGCGGGTAGGTGGGGGTGCATTATGGATCTCCTGATAAACAGCTTTGAAACATAAATTTGAAAAAAACATAACATTTGCCGTATCGCTCGCCACCTCATAGAACACCGGGGCCTCATTTATGAAAAGTGACGCATCGCTGCGTGAAAACAGCGATGCGTCACTTTTCACTGCGCTCTCCCTGCGACATGATTGATGCGTCATATTTATAATATGACGCATCATGTCGCAAGGAGTTACAGATACGTCAGTATTTCTGACGTATCTGTAGGCGCAAAAGTGATGCATTGCTGGAGTGTGTCACAAAAGTGACGCAACTCCAGCAATGCTTCCTTTCACATGGGAAAGCCCCATGTGAAAGGGCCTGCGTCAGTCTTACGCCTGCTGTGAGGCAGGCGCAAGAATTTTACGCAACAGCGTCCTAAAAGTGACGCAGTGAAATCTCATAGATTTCACTGCGTCACTATTACGAGGCTTTTTGCGGGGGAACGCCCCCCCCTGCATACATTATACCTGACGCAGGTATAATGTAGCGCAGGGGTTTACAAAGTGACGCATCTACTTAGATGCGTCACTTTGTAAATAGTGCGCATCAGGAGGCATGTTTTACGCCGCCGATGCGTCACAAAAAGTGACGCATCGGAAGCGCAAAACTCACGCACGGCCTCATAAATGAGGCCCCATGAATCCACCACAGAGTCATCCTATCCACTTTATGAGCACCCTGAAAAGCTCAGAGCACATTCACTCCTCTGCGGCGTCAAGGTACTCAGTCAGATCTGAAAACCACCTGCTTGTTAAGCCTCGTTTCGACAACCTGACAACCCCATCCTCTAACCAATCACATTAACAACCACGCCCTACCGCACCCGGCCAGTGTCTGGGGGTGTTTCTGGCACTGGCTTGTCCACAACACTGTCTGTGCTGCAAACAGCAAAGGGTGATACAGACTGTGGAGGGTTTCAGAATAGAGTTTTTCCAGGTTCCTTACCACAAGTGTATACAAAGGAAGTTGTCCTTCGATCAGGAATAAGTGACACTGGTAGATACTGAGGTTGCACAAATGTTGATCATAGGGGAGATTTGCAAGGTCACAAATTCAGAAAAGAGTTTTGTAAGTACTGCAAAGATGGGGAAGGGCTGGTGACCAGTAATACACTCGAAGGAACTGAGCAGGTTTTTGGTTTACAGGCACTAAAAGATGGAAGGAATCCATCTTCTGTTGGACATTTTACAAGAAAAAGACTGGCTTGTGAAGTATCTCGAGGACGCCTACTTCACAAGTCCTATGGATCTAGATTCACAGACGTATTTACGGCTCAGTTGGAGAGGTATTTTGTACCAGTTTTCTGCCTTCCCTTTGGTCTGTCATCAGCCCCTTAGTGCTTCACCAAGGACCTGCGCCCAGTAGTTGCTCTCTTGAGAAAGAGGAGAGTACCTTTACTGATTTATCTAGACAACATCCTACTGATCAGGATGAGGGAGAATTGGTGAAGCACATGAAGTGGTCAATGGATCTCTTACAAGCCGTAAGTTTCATTATCAATGTCGAGAAGTTAATCTTGACTCCTACTCCATCATCAACATTTCTTTATTCAATTAGTACAAGTTAATCATAAAAGTATGTATACATCACTATTAAAAATGTTAAAAGAAGCAATTCATCAGTGTAAGTCAATAAATGATTTCCTGGATTTGAGACACATACATAAAAAAGAGTCAACACTGTAACAGGTTAATGGATCAGGCAGCATACGTAAAAAAATTACAGGGTCAAACGACATTGTCTAAAATTGTGCTTAGGTAAAAGCAGAATTAAAAACCTTTTCCGTTGGTTACAATACAATTTACAGAAAAAAAGATGTGCAAATCAGACTGTCGTGAAGTGTCATCACATGGGCAACACGGGAGATTGTTCAAAGAAAAGATAGCAGCAGGGTGGCCCAACATGCAAGAGATATAATTGAGCCAAAACCTTAGGAAGATAAAGCTGTGCAGTGGGATTGTTACAAAGTCCAGATAGGGGGATATCCCCTCACCCTGCAATGACCCTTCAATATATTCTCTAACGGTAGGTTTATTACGCTGTACATTCAATCTCCCTTCTTTAGCAGAGATCATAAAACAGGTCTTTAGTACTTGTTTTGAGACAGAGCAACATTTTTCAGGCGATTCAAATAAGCTACCTACATCAAAAGTGTATAAAGTATCTTTCACATACTTTAGCCATATAATGTTCTTGTACTCTAGGGATAGGCAATCCTGTATTATTTGTTGGGTCCGTGACACTGTGTCTCTACGCCAGACGGAGTGCCATAAGAGGATGAGAGCAACATTTATCCAATCAATCATATAAGGGATGCTTAGTTCTTCATGTAAATTAAAATTGGGACAACCGGTGGGGAGATTCATCATTGATTTCCAAAACAAATCCTCTATTGTTTGGATCCTCTTTGCGTCAACATGGCCCCACTCCCTGCACCATACGTGGCTACTGCTCTTGATTTAGCCCCATAGACCTTTCTTAAAATGTCTGGGTTTCTTGCTCCCAGCTTATTTGAGAACGAGCGAATAGCATTAGTGCTCTTTTCTAACATAATCCCACGGTTCTCTACCATACTCCTCGAAGATGCCTTATAGTCGAAAGTGATTCCTAGGTATGGGATAGACTCTGTCTGTGCCACTTTACGAGTTGAGATAAAAAAGGATGGTGGTTTACTCAGTTGTTGCCCTGCAATTAAAACAAATGACTTGGATTCATTTGTACGGAGATTCAAACCTTTCATAAGATCCACATAAGTGTTTAACATTGTCTGAAGGGATCTTCCCGTTTGCGCAATTAAAACGGCATCTTCTGCATATAATACAATTGGGATGTACAACTTCCTTATTCTGGGCACATCTATTGCTGTTTCTAGTAATTTAGACCCCTTCCCCCATTAGTATACAGCGAAAATAAAAATCATGACTCCTAGAATTTGGAATGTCTGGGGTTTCTGGTGGATACTGACCTGACCCAGATGTGTCTCCCTCAGAAAGAAATGTCAAAGATGAAGATGGCGGCACCCCATGTTCTAGCAAAGGAAGTAGTAACTTTGAGGGGTCTGGCAACAGTGGTAGGTCTTTTGTCCTCCTCCATTCAGGCCGGTTCCCCAGGGCCGTTGCATTGCAGGGCTCTTCTGAGACTGAAATCCATGGGTGTGAGGAAAGGTCTGTGGTGTGCAGATACAATTCCCTCCTCCCAGGAGGCTCGAGAGGACCTTCAGTGGTGGATGGGCATCCTGGACAGCTGGAACGGCAAAGCCGTATTTGTGAATGTTCCAGATTTACTGTAGATTCGAATTCAAGCAACCCTGGTTGAGGTGCAAGATTAGAAACTGGAGGGAAATGGTCCAGGGGTAATTATCCTAACAAATACATTAATTGGAAATGTTGGCAGGCCTGAAGGCTTTAATGAGTTTCAGGTCTAGTCTATCAAACGGCGTGGTATTGATCCGAATGGACAATTTCACCGCAGTATTCTACATCAATCAACTAAGGGGAGCAAGATCAAAACAACTTGCAGATCTAACCAGGGAAATTTTGTATTTTTGTTGGAATCAGAACATTATTTTAAAGCAGAGCTTATCCCGGGCCATCAGAACAAGAGAGCAGACTGGAACTCGAGATTTTTGAGGGACATCAGTGACTGGTAACTAAGTCCAGTGTGTTTCCAAAATATTCAGAACCTGTGAGGTCCTTTTCCGATCGATCTCTTTACCAGCAGACTGACATTCCAGGTAGATCGGTGTTATAGCTGGAGGCCAGGTCCCAAGGCATTGGCAGCAGATGCTTTGCTACACACTTGGAACGGAGAGAATTGCCATCCGTTCCCACCATTTGCACTAACCCAGAGGGTGTTATTAACAGTACGGAGGGAACGATGCTCCACCGTTCTGGTAACTCAGTTTTGGAACTCGCAAGTCTGATTCCCTGGAGTAATGGAGCTAGCTGGGGAGGTTCCCTGCGTGATACAAGGGAGTTCAGTGCTTTTAGAAGGGCAGGAAGGAGAGGAGCACCCTTTAGTGCTAGAAGGAAACTGGAACCTACTCGTCTGGAGGATTTCATGGATCTGGTAGATACTGTGGCCTTTCAGAAGAGGCTACGAATCCATTGGATGAGTCATGGGCAACAGGTACCTGGAAAGATACACAGGAGTGTGGAGAAAGTGGTGACGTTGGTGCTTGGAGAGGAGCTGAGGACCCATGGAGGATCCTAAGCAGAAGTAGTGGATTTCCTCGCAGAGTTGTCAAAATAAGGCCTGTATTATAGAACTGTTACGGATCTGGTGTCTCGGCAGGGCATTCCTCGGTGAATGATTTTGCTATTGGTAGTGATCCATTGATCTGCAGAGTAATGAAGGGAATAAAGCTTTGGTGTCCACCTAGGGCAAAGGATGATTCTTTAAGGAAAGTTTATCATTGTTTTTGAACTGTTTCTCTCCTGGCCTAATATTTACTATCTTTCCAGGAGTCAGATATCAAGTTAGCAACTTCACTCTGTCTCATATCTTTTAGAAGAGTCTTGGATGTTAAGGCATCAGAGGTTTGTAATAGGTTTTATTCCCCAGATGAGGTCCATTTTGAAATCTGGAAGAAGACCAAAACTATGTCAGAAACCATCTTTTATCCCGTTTTCAATAACTGCAAGAAATTGTGTGTAGTGAGTTGCATGATAGATTATGAACGAAGAATACTGGAATTTAGATCAGAAGGCGAGGATCAGCTATCAATTTCCTAGGTTAAACCCTAAAAGGCAGTTTCAACAGCTACTATTTCACTATGGGTGAGCGCAGTCATGTCTGGAGAAAGAATTTTTATCCAAGTTCTGGGCTAAGGGCCGGCTTTAGGGCAGTGTGGCTGGTGCAGCCGCACTGGGTGATGACCTGGCGGGAGTGCTGACCTCAAGGGTGGGGGGGGGGCACTGTGTTTAGCAATACCTCATGATTTAAGAGCACCTCCCGCAGAGTTAGTTGTGTCCAGTTTTCAGGCAGCAATAAAAATGTCAAGATATCTCTTGTGATCAATGTTCCTGCTAGAGAGAGAGAGTATTGTCTAGTGGCAGTTTTCACTTGCTGTTAAGTAGTGCAGAGGGTTAATATGCCTGCTGCAAAGAACGTGTACCGTGCAGATCACAGATCTGTATTTTATGTGGCTAGCTGAGTGGATTTCTGTTCTAATCACAGGGGTCTTTTTGCCACCCCTGTTCCTAAGATACAACCCTACAACAAAATAGTAACTGTTACGAACTGTCATCAAAGAGCTCCTCGCAAACTGCATAACATAGGTTAGGATGTTATGTTTTTTCCCCCCAGTCTAACATTTTCTATTCCTAATGTTGCCGAAAAGGGTTTGTTTGGGTCGATACACATTCTTTTTTTTAGTAAAGTCAGCCTTTACTAGTGCTTTAAAACAAATTAAATGTATGTGAGAGAGGAGCTATGGAGAGATGACAGGCACTTTTACCCGGTGGTCAGAAGAAAACCCGTGGAAGAGGTCATGGGAACCACCGGGCTCCAACAACCCTAAAGCTGGCCGTGTTAGGGCTCATTTTTCTAGGAGCACAATGCCCAGTAAAGTGTTTTGGTATGGTGGTACACTTGCAGACATAAAAGTGAAAGTGGCAGACTGGTCAAATGCTAACACATTTGTGAGCTTTTATCTTAAGCATGTGGAGCATGTGAGAAGTGTGTTGCAAGGAAGCTTTAAACATGCATAATGGAAGCCGCCTGTCTTGTAATAAAATGACGATTCTCCAATTAACATACAGAGAGAATCTTGATTTCATTAAAGACAACATGATCCCACCCACCACTCCCATTTAATTTTCTTACAGTTTTTTATTTGATGTAGTTGTTTACTATGTTTTATTGTGATTATGTCATTAACTTGATGTTTTTCCTTACAGAGGTAAATTATTATTTACTCTAGAATACATTTTTGGGTGGCATCACTTGGGGCCAGATGTAGGAGCCATTTACCGACCGGTAAATGGGTTTTTGGGATGCAGGGGCACATTTTTACAGAATCGGTAAATTTACCGATTCGGTAAATTTACCGATTCTGTAAAATACCGAATCGGTATTTTTACCGATTTGGTAAATCTCAGATGTAGGTGGGACTCTTCTGAGTCCCAAAGGCCCTACAAATTCGGTATTTTACCACCCAATCCAATTGGGTGGTAAAATACCGAATTCAGGTGTGCATGCACATGTGTGCATGCACACCTATGCCATGTGACAGACAGACATGCCCTTAGGGCATGTCTGTGTGCCACATGGCGCACATGTCAATTTTTGGGGTGCCAGAGGGTGACACCCCCTGCACCCTTGCAGAATTCGGTATTTACCGATTCTGTAATTACAGAATCGGTATTTCCCATTGATTCCTATGGGCTTCACAGCCCATAGGAATCAATAGGAAATACCGATTCGGTAATTCTACATCTGGAATTACCTACATCTCCCCCCCTCTATTTTACCACTTCTTAAATACCGAATTGGTAAAATTCGGTATTTAAGAAGTGGTAAAATAGATTTACCTACATCTACCTACATCTAGCCCTTGGTTTCGTGTTTTTCAGATACCTCTGCAGTAAGAAGATGTTCCAGTCAAGAAACCTTTTGTTTTCACTATTCTTAGTGATGTGGAGTTATGCACTGTCTTGAAAGTTCTTAAAATGGAAAGTTAAGTAAATGGTGTATGTTATGTTCTTTAAAGAGCTGCATGTTGAGGCATCAATAAAAGGTTATTGCATAATGTTAGCCTCCGTTGTATTTAATAAAATTAAGATTCTCTCTGCATGTTAATTGGAGAATCACCATTCTCCCTTGCTAGCTGAGCCCACCGCCACAGCAACAGTCAAGGAGGAGGAGGCGGCGGCTTCTCCCTCTCTAGATGAGTCCACAGCAACAGTCAAGGGAGAGAAGGTGATATCTTTTTTTCTAATTGAGCCCACCACCTGAGCAATTGTTAAGGGCAGAGGTGGCTTCTCCTTCTTCAGCTGAGCCAACCTCCACAGCAACAGTCAATGAGGAGGAGGCTGCTTCTTCCTTTGTAACTTAGCCCACCGGGCTTCTCCCGCTTTAGATGGTCCCACCACCAAAGCAACAGTCAGGGGGAGGTGACTTCTTTTTCTCTAGTCAAGCCCACCTCCACAGCAACATTCAAGGGGGAGAAGGTAGGTCCTTCCTTTCAAACTTAGCCCACCACACAGCAATGGTCGGGGGAGGCAGCTTCTCCCTCTCCAGATGAGCCCACCTCCACAGCAACAGTCAATGGGGAGAAGGTAGCTTCTTTCTTTCTAACTTAGCCCCCCACACAGCAATGGTCGGGGGGAGGCGGTTTCTCCTTCTCTAGCCAAGCACACCATCACAGCAACAGTCAGAGGGGAGGAGGTAGCTTCTTTCTTTCTAACTTAGGCCACAACCACAGCAACGGTCTGGGGAGGTGTCTTCTCCCTCTCTAGATGAACCCACCACCACAGCAAGGGTCAAGGGGGGGAGGTGGCTTCTTCCGCTCTAGATGAGCCCTCCACCACTGCAAGGATCAAGGGGGGAGGCGGCTTATTTCTCTCTAGCTGAGCCCACCGCCACAGCAACAGTCTGGGGGGAGGCGGCTTCTTTCTCTCTATCTGAGCCCACCGCCACTGCAAGGGTCAAAAGGGGAGGTGGTTTCTTCCTCTCTAGCTGAGCCCACATCCACTGCAAGGGTCAAGGGGGTGGCGGCTTCTTTCTCTCTGAGCTTCCGCCACACCAACAGTCGAGAAGGAGGCGGCCGCTTCTCCCATTCCTACAGAAAGAGTTTTTTGGTCTGGAACGGTTGCTTCTGTACTTTGGATGTCAATCCATGATTGCATCTCCACAGTTATAGTAAATTACCCGCTGCCCGCCTCCTTCCTGTAATAATGCTGCAAACAATTATTGTTTGCCGTTGTGCATGATTCAGAGCGGTCATTTTGTCTGACCGTCATCTTAAAATGAGGATTCCAATCTAATGGCTGGCTTCTTTCGATATCATGCGGTCCGGCTGGCTCGCCGTGTCCCCAGCCTCCGACATTTGACTCCGTTCCAAATTGAAAAGCCTCTAAAAATATGCGATATGTTCGAATAGAAAGAAATCCCTCAGCACAGCAGAGAGCAATTTAAAAGGTCTGTGGCACTTCACATCTACTGGCTAAGTGCTGGGGCTTGGACGGCAGAGATATGGGCCGCGCGCGGAGGCTTAGGGCGCTGGAGACCAATCATGCTCCTGAAGACGCGCATCAGCGAAGAAGCCAAGGGTTCAAACTCATGCCACTGTCCTCCTAATGTACCAAATGTTCACAATTAGGAAATGTTGACGCAATGGGAGAACCTGTGCGTCACCACTAGCATTATCAGCTAATGTATAGGTAAAGGTGATCTGGAGGTGGGGGTCGGGCAGGGTCAAGAGACCCCCACCCCCTTGCCCCACCAGCAGTTCTTAGGTGCATTCTTCTAGGACACCCCTGACTGTCCTGCAGACCCTCCCACCTTTGGTGTCCACTCTTGTGCAGCCACAAGAAACCGTGTTCAGTCCAGCGAGGTTTACAGATTCACCCGTATCTATATTTACAGAACTGCTCAAACAAACTTAGGAAAGGTTGATGGTAACAGTGCACCTGTGACAAACATCTCAGCATCACCATCATTGAGAGCGCGTCTTCATGACAGTCCAGGAGAACTGACCATGCAAGTGTGTAGTACCATAGTCCACGCTGGTATGATGTAATCCAAGTAGGTTTATTCAGGTAAGTAAACAGGGAGCATAAAGTCTCATCAGCAGGTGTATAAGTGATGTAGGGCAGCCCCACCAGGAGAGGCCTGCGAGCTGCTCAGCCCCATCCACCAACTCATCACTCATCCAGTCACCCAAATATTCCACTCATGGCCCATTCACCAACATTCCATACAGAACACACACTCACAGGCTGAGCAGCTAGGACAAGGTAACATAGGGCATGAATCATAGCACAAGAATACTACAAAGTGCAGAAGGAAGCAGCCAAGAGGATGGACCCTGGCTTTAATCGTTCCCAAACTGAGAGGAACCTCTGGCTTCCAGAAATCATTGCATGAGGTGAGAGGGTAATACTTCCTCCCACCTCCGGATGCAGTGCAAGCCTGCTCTATGTGTATGGAAAGATGTGATGTTAAGCCACACTTAAAAACAGACACGGATTGGTCTAGCCACTATTCTGGAACCATCAGTAGATACCACATTTTGCATTTTATTAAATACCTCAGTAAAGAAATAAATACACTAGTGAAGCCCAATCAAGAGTCTAGTTGCCTTCCTTAATTGCCAGAGTGAATACCCATCAGCCCAGCCAGTACAAAGAGGAACTCAAAATAACCTAACGGCTCTACTAACAACTAAAATGGAGATGGCGTGCAAGCCAGGAAAAGTCGGACGAGGGCATGTTCAAATCCGCTCAGAGTGTCTTTGATCACCAAATGTGCGAAACCAAAAGAAAGGCCCTAGCCGGCCATATTAACAGCACCTTTAACAGCAGCAAAGAGTGTTTCACAATTATCAAAGACTTCACAACTCCAACAGTAACTTCCAGCAACATCACCACAACCCAAGAACTGTGCAACAAAATCTCCATTTTATTCTACATTAAAATCACAGCCGCCTACAGCAACTTCGACCCACAACTGGACCCCATCAACCTTGCAATAATAAGTCTCCCGGTATCAGACAAAGACAACCTGTTGACCACATTGAATACCATCGCCACAGAGGAAACCACAGCAATCGTGAAAAACGTCCACTCCGAAAGCCCCTTAAGACCCTTGACCCCACCACACCTTCGACAAAGATTCAGCCCCCATCAGCAAAGTGGTCACCCCCATCCACACCTCCATCAACAAAGCCATACATCATATACCAACCAATCAACCCACCTGAAGAAGCCCTACGGCCAACCCAGCCAAGCTCACAAACTATAGACCAATCTCCCTCCTTCCATACCCAGTCATAATCTTAGAAAAATCCATTAACATCCAAAATCCAACATCCATTAACTCCTCGCCAACCACCAGCTCCTCAAAGCCACACAATCAGGACTGAGACCAAGCAGTGGTACAGAGACCGCTGTCATTGCATCTACAGATGACATCAAGATTATCCTAGATGGAGGGTAAACCCTGGAAGGAGCCATCCTCAAGTGGACTGGCACATTTATCACCAGAAGAACCCAGTCAACATGCCACCATACTCCTGAGAAGAAGGGGGACTCATTTGCAGAGATCCACAGGGTTCCGGGCTGTCTGACTCTCTTCAACAGCTACATGACTCCGCTGGCAGACATTATTTGCGAACACAAATTCAACATCCTCACCTATGCAGATCACACTTACCTGATATTGTCCCTCCTGGTTAAAACACCCACCAGCAGGGACACCTTCAAAACGTGCATGACCGAAGTGGGCACCTGGGTGAATCAAACTGCCTCAACCTGACCATAGACCATACCAAAGTGGTGATGTCTGAAAAAATGCCTCACTGTTTAAAGTGCTGTTTGGTGTCTCGAAGGTCTTCTGTGTACCATCTCTCGTGCTTGTTTCATCTACTATGCTTGTTAGGTTTGATGGGTGCAAGGGAGTCCACGCAGTTCATGATCCACTTGTTGAAGTTGTTGATGTCCTTGTCGAGGCTGTCTGTGGGGCTAGGCTGATCAATTCTGAGGGCGATGAGTCAGTCTACTTCTGTGATTTTGCTCCAGCTGTGGCTTGGAGTTCTGAACTTGGTAGGGGTGCTGACTTGAGGTGTGTTGATTTGGAAATGGATGATGGAGTTATTAGTCTAAGTGAGCTGTGTGGTGGTCTTGTATTTGATGCCTTCGCTTGTGTGGTGAAGATGGGGTCCACTGTGTGTCCAGTGGTGTGTGTTGGTTATGTGCCGAGCTGAGTGAGTCCAATCTTATTCAAAGTTTTGAGGAGTGGTGTGGAACAGGAATCATTTTGGTGAGGGATGAAGCAACAATGAAAGGGGGAGAGTGGGACGGAGAAAGCAACAATGGGGTAGGTGGATGAGAGTAAGCAACAATGAGAGGGGGAGAGGCGGGACAAGCAACAATAGAAGAAGGGAGAGTGGGTGGGGGCAACCAACAATGGAATATCGAGGGGGAGGTGGCCGTAAACAATAATGGAAGGAGGGAGAGCGAGTGAGTGGGTAGGTGGGTGCAAATAACAATAGAAGGACGGCAAGCAACAATGGGAGGAGGAAGGGCAGGTGGGGGCAAGAAGACAGACAGCAGAGTGGGAAGAAGAACAAGAGGGAGAGAAGAAATGACGTTCCATGGAGTTAAGCTTATATAAAAAGATGTATTGGTTACAGCACAGTACAAGTGGACTGCTCACGGCAGATCCTCCAGAGCATAGCAACAGATCACAAATATCATTTAAACATAAATAGTGTGCTTGCCAAAGTAATAAAAGAAATATAACCTAATTAGAAAATAGAACACATTACTCCTCTTAGCATTGTAGACACAGCACAACAAACTAAATATAATCTCTAATTTCCAACACTACCACTTACTTTAACTCTCGTAGCTTCAGATTCATTATCAATGGGTTTATTGACAGAACCCCTTGAATACTCATTACTCAAACCACTGCTGTGAAATTCACTACTAACAAGATAATCTCACCCATGTGTTCTGCTCAAGTACTGGTTCTCTTCATCATCTTTCATTCATTCCAGCTCGGCACTTGACAACCTGTCTAACATTCCAGACTTTACCATAGTGGGTCACAACTAGGCCTGGGCGGTAAATTCCATTCCGCTCGCGGAATTTGCGGAATTTGGGTAATTTCGCGTTACACGGAGAACGCAAAATTGCCCAAAATGCGTCGTTAGGCAACTTCGTGAAATTATTTGCTTGTTCGCGTTCTCAAAATGCGTGTTCGCAAGATATTTCCCCCGAGCACGCAAACAGCGATTGCGAACAGTAAAAAAGCATTGCTGTAGAACATAGAAACCTTCTCAGGGCTCCCACTGATACTTGGGGCCCGATGTAGGTCACCAAATACCGGTCGGTAACGGCCGTTACCGACAAGTATTTGGTGATTGAGATGTAGGAGGCAATATTTTGCACAATCAGTAAATTTACCAAATCGGTAAATTTACCGATTCTGTAAAATACTGAATCGGTAATTTTACCGATTCGGTAAATTCCAGATGTAGGTAGCACTGTTTACAGTGCTACCTATTCTGAAGGCCTGTAGCACTGTTTACAGTGCTACAGGCCTTCAGAATTCGGTATTTTACCACCCAATCCTATTGGGTGATAAAATACCGAATACAGGTGTACATGCACATCTGTGCATGTACACCTGTGCCATGTGACACACAGACATGCCCTTAGGGCATGTCTGTGTGCAACATGGCACACATGTCTGTATTTGGGGTGCTAGAGGGTGTCAAAGTGACACCCCTGCACCCTTGCTGCAATCGGTATTTACCGAATCGGTAAATACCGATTCGGTAATGCTCATTGATTCCTATGGGCTTCAATGCCCATAGGAATCAATGGGCATTACCGAATCGGTATTTACAGAATCGGTAAATACCGAATCTCAACGATTCGGTATTTACCGATTCTGAAATACCTACATCCCCCCCCCCCCCTCCATTTTACCACTTCTTAAATACCGAATCGGTATGATTCGGTATTTAAGAAGTGGTAAAATTAAATTACCTACATCGGGCCCTGGGTCCTTTTAAACCAACAAAGAAGAAATTGGCACAGAAGCTGAAATATAAAAGTAACATCTTTATTAACCTCAAATGAGGGAGACTACGTCACACAGGAGCCTTAGCAACTGAATGAGGCAGTCTAAGGAGTACAGAAAACAGGGGCCTTATATATGCTTAGGGTTACATAGTCAGCATAAGACCAAGGGGCAGTCCTGGCTCATGTAAGCATGCAAAATGACTAATATGGGCATGCAAGATCTTCTTGCTCAACAAAGTGGGAGGAGAGTTACTTCTCCATACAGCAGCAAAAATAGCCTGACAGTTCTACAAGATGAGCAGGTGCATTCTACTAGCTAGGCCCTTCTGAGCATGTGCGAAGGTGGAAGATGCTAAATATAGTTAGTTTCTAGGCAGATTACAAGAGCAGTCAACACTGAGGGAGGACAGAGCACATGGCGAGCACGTGGCAGCACATGGCAAACAAGATGGCTGCCAGAAATACAAAATGGCTTTCAGCTCATGCTAACAAATCCGTCCAATCTTTAACAGATAGTCCTTTTAGCATGAGCTAAAGACATTCCTATGATCCAGTAGGAACATAGAAAATATTTGCACATTAATTTTCATAAATTTATCAATATCCTAATTCATTGCTAGGTGGGCATTTTCCATTCTAAACATTTCATTAAGCGGGTACATATAAGGTATAAGCAGGAATACAAAGGGAACAGAGCATTGGATCATCATTAACATACAGATAGCAGGAGAGACTAATGACCACTATTACAAACAGAATTATCATTCTTCTAGTCCTAAGCAAAAGTCTGCACAGTTAATTACGCGGATGATACACAATTGGCATTCTCTTTGAAGGGTGCCAATGCTGTATCCCTTGATCTGTTCCAGGAATGTATGCGGAAGACAGCTAACTGGCTTAGTAGGAATTCCCTACAGTTTAACGCAGGAAAAACTGAGGTGGTTTACTGCTCCTCGGGTAGGCCACCTAGACAATTTCCATCTGAATTTAGGCTGACTCCAGAGGAGGATCCACTGATTCCGGTGAGCAAAGTACGTAACCTGGGGGTGCTGATTGACAAGGACCTCCAGTTGGAATCACAGGCTAATAAGACTGCCAATGTCTGCTTTGCGTTGCTACGCATGCTGCGTAAAATTCTTCCCTTGCTGCCTAAAGAGGCATGCCCACTGGTAGTTAGTAGCATAGTGGGTAGCAGGCTGGACTACTGTAACTCGCTGTATCTGGGGGCCCCACTATACATTCTACAAGGGCTCCCGAGAATCCAGTCTGCAGCAGCAAAACTTGCCCTTGGTTGGCAACGCCGTTCCTCGACAACAATGGCCTTGAGGGAGCTGCACTGGCTACCTGTGACGGAACGTATTCGCTTCAAGTCCCAGTGCCTGGTTTTTAAAGCGATACATGAGCTAGGATCAGTCCCTCTGCAGGAAAAGTTCTTTAGGTATCAACCCTCCAGGCAGCTGCGATCATCTAGTGCCTCACTACTCACGGTGCCCAGGTTCAAACGGGCCAGGTTAGGAGGTAGAGCATTTAGTGTAGCTGGCGCTCGGCTGTGGAATGGACTTCCCCAGAGCCTTAGACAGATCAGCGCCTTGCTAGAATTTTGCAGGAACCTGAAAACTTGGCTCTTTCCCAAAGCCTAGTAGGAATTTCCTTTTTAGGTCAGGGCTGATGTGATCTATTTAAAAGTGATTCAGTTCTTAGTCGGAAGCGCCAGGATACCCGAGGGGTGACATTAAGCGCTATATAAGTTTTAAATCAATCAATCAATCAATCAAATCCTAAAATCATCTAGTAAACATTTTCAAGGCTCCCATGCATTTCAGTGACTATTCATTTTAATTTCAGAATAGCAAACAGCACATATCTAATGAAAACATTTTCCAATTGACTGTTACATTTTCCTTTTATGAGGGCTAGAACATCAATCATATCTGGGACCAGGAGGACCACACAGGGCCATAGGAATTAGGACGAAGAGCTGCAAAGGGCTGCTCCTCCTTAAAAACGGGACATCCAAAGGGGTACATTATTGACAAAAATAAGAAGTCCTTGGGGAAATTGAAGCCGCTGTACAACCAAGTCAGAGGGAAGTCTTCTCCCTGTGTCCGTCTGAGCCTCACAGGCAGGCCCTTGTTGTTTCCACGGTGGAGCTGCACAACTCGCAACTCAAGAATCACAGCACAGTTTCAAGGAAAAAAAGTCTCTTCTTTCAGGAAAGGGCAGTCACCCACCAGGCAAATGCTCTCAGCGATCCTGTCCAGTGTCTCAGGCAGTGCACCAGTTTTCTTCACTTCCATCTAACAGGCACCAGAGGCACAGCACCTGTACCCTAAACTCAAGTCCTTCCCTAACTCCTGTATTGCTCTGCTGGCGCACTGCTAATTCGTTGGGGCCACACATTGAATCCAGTGTACCCAGGTATCTCTTGACCAACAAACAAAGGTGCAAACTTGCATTCACGTTGGGACTAGGATTCAGAGGCCTGATGCTAGGATCTCTGAAGCAACCCGTGTTTCAAAAGGGGTCACCTCAAGCAAAGCCTCCTCGCCATTCTGGTCGGTCTGTGACTCTCAGCTGGGCATCAAAAAATGTGTTCCACGATTTCTCCTTTCTGATTTGTGACCCCGTCTTTCGCCCAAGACAGTGGCAGGGGTACACACTTGATCACAGGGCTTCCGCCTTCACTGAGGTCCTAGTTGCCAGCAATGCCTGTGCTGGTTCCCTTCACTTTGGCTTCAAGCTGGACTGGTGCTGACGCTGACTCCCCAGGCTGAATCTGATGTCCAGGCCCCTCTGGCAATGGTTGTAAAGCAGCAAATATCTATCGGTGGACAGAACAAAAGGTCTTTAGACAAGGCACAAAAACAGTCTATCAACAGAGAGGATAGTGTCAGAATACTTCCTAGTCTTGGAACACCCCATATATTAGCAAGGCACCCAAGAACCACTTACATCTATCTATGAGAGAGTGAAAAAAACAACAGCCTGGACCTATTGGCAAGTATAAAAGGAACTCTTTGGTGAACTGACAAGATTAATACATCACCCAATCCCAAGCAGCCAAGGAAGTCTGTATTCATTTTCTAAATTGTGAGGAAAAGAGAAAAACAACACAGACATACCTTAAACCCGTACACTGGTGTATTCCTGTGTGCTAATCTGACCCCCCCCCCCAAAAAAGGAGATGTTCTACACTTTTGCTCATAAATTTTTACATTACTTGTACAAGACTGCAGACACTTCTAAATGATTCTTCTTAATAAAAGCACCTACATTGTACGCTTAGGACCATGCTCTCATGTTATAGGAGCAGCAGGAAAATCTAAAACTGCTAATTTAACAGGGTTTCTTATCTATAAAACAACATTTCCTTCAAAACATTTTTGCTAAGGATCACATGGGCATCTTCCCTGCATTCTACTTTTCATGATCCAAACTATGCAACATCAGCTCTAATAAGGACTGTCAGTTTATTCACACAGACTAGCTAATAAAAACTAGCAATACCCTTGCAAAACTATGCAGCATGAGAATAACATACAATAATGGTGTTATCACCTAAGAATTTTAGAACAAAAACTACCCACATCTAGCTCCCCTTAAAGGTCATAATAAGGGAACAACAATCTAGACTACTGATCCTGTCATCATTTCATCAAACTGGATGGGCAGTAACATAACATATATTTTTATTCATTTTATTAATGCTAACAATGTTTAAAACAGTATTAATGAATAGCAAATTAAGTGTCTCATTGCTATTTCACAGACAATTTAGACAGGCTAAAAATAAATTGAGAAAAGGAGAGAGCCACATACATTTTACCTAGCCTTAATTTGTAGAGGAGCTAGCCCCCTTCCCCCATTTTGACAGTAGGAAACCTGAAACAGGTTTCACTTCTGTCAACACTATCAAGCCCTATTTGTAGCAACTGGGCATAAACAAAGTCATAGGAGGTAGATAGCACATTTGAGAGAACTAAAACACATGAATACCCTTTTAGCAAATGTACAAGTGAAACATGAGGGCGAATGAATTAAAACTAAATCCCATTGGCTCATCCCTAGTAAACACCAAACTTAAAGCATTTGTGCTTTTTTATATGGCCAAGCTCACATATACAATTGTATTGTGGTATATTCATATGAGTGCATAAAAACTTGCTTTTGCCAAAAAAAAATAAGCACAACTCCTCCTTCTTTCCATGCGCTGCCATCTTGTCTTTCAAAAAGTTTCAGATGTCAAAATGTCAAAGTAGACCTTGCTCTGGTAGCCCTGCAAGGCTTCTAAATATCGAACTGACTTAACTCTTCCCAGCTGTCCTGTTCTGTGTGCAAAGTCACCCTGAAAACAGAAAGCTGACCCATTCCCCTGTTTGTCAGTTTAATAACTTGTGCTGGTTTTTTATACATATTTTCAATTGTAAGCAGTGTGCAATATACTTGTCTAACAATATAGAAGTCAGCTGTTTGTATTATACCTAAATGTATGCATTTACCGAAGCCTAAGGCAGGTTAAAAGCTGCTTTGAATGCAAAATTTGTTTTTAAATTAGTGAATTTTATCCCAATTTCAACTTTGATATTTGGGGCACTTAAAAATGAATATCCTATAATTTCTTTGCATAATAGTCATCCTCAGAATGTTCTCTACAAATCCCAGAGATTAGGGCATCAGAAATATCATTTATACCCTTATAAAAATGAGTTTTTTACGCCTGCGCAGAGTGAAATTAAATATGCAAATATGCTCATTATGTGGTACAACACAATTAAAATTTAATTTTAATGCTAGGAGGTCACAGTATGAGTATTAAGCTTTATAAATATTAAAAAACAAATTTAAAAGCACTTATTTTTTTAATAATTGTTTCCTAATTAATAATAATAATAATTTTATTTTTTATATAAAACCAATCATTTTGATAATTCCACATAGGAAAAGCAAGCTTCATTCCTTGCCTATCATATTTAGACGCATTTATTCATAAGCCTAAGCACAGAAGCCTAACATGAAACATGAAACATTTTGCGCCACTTACTTTTTTTAAAAAGGACAGTCATTATTTAAAATCAAAACCACGTATATGCTTATGGGAAAAGGCTTTAAAAAAGGAAATCCTTACCTTAAATGTGTTCCTGTTATCCTGAAGGCAAGGCTTGGCAGTTCGGGCTGGACTGTTCCCATGAGGCACAGGGTCAGACTGATTTGCATATAGCCATGTCTGAACTGGGGTGGCAGAGTGGGCTAAAGAACGGTGATGGATTAAAGCCAGTTCTGTTGACTGGGTGTGAGTGTTTGATTAGTTCAGATGCTCCGTCCATCACCACCCCCTTTTGTACCGCTAGGGTTACATAGTCAGCATAAGACCAAGGGGCAGTCCTGGCTCATGTAAGCATGCAAAATGCCTGATATGGGCATGCAAGATCTGCCTGCTCAACAAAGTGGGAGGAGAGTTACTTCTCCATACAGCAGCAAAAATAGCCTGACAGTTCTACAAGATGAGCAGGTGCATTCTACTAGCTAGGCCCTTCTGAGCATGTGCGAAGGTGGAAGACGCTAAATATAGTTCGTTTCTAGGCAGATTACAAGAGCAGTCAACACTGAGGGAGGACAGAGCACATGGCGAGTACGTGGCAGCACATGGCAAACAAGATGGCTGCCAGAAATACAAAATGGCTTTCAGCTCATGCTAACAAATCCATCCAATCTTTAACAGAGCGAACAAGCAATTCCGCATGTTTGTGGAATTTCTGCGTGTTCGCGGAGAATTTTTATCGTTTCGCAGAGATTTGCATAACGCATTTACGCAAATTCCGCCCACCCCTAGTCACAACACTGTTCGTAGTAGCCTTCACCACCACCTTAAGAGCAGGAATGTATTTATAAATCCTTTTTACTCTGAAACCTGGTTTGAGTATTCTTACCCAGTCACCCACCATAAAAGTGGGCACTTTCACTTTCCATTTAGCGTCATAGGTTTCCTTCCTTTTCTCCTGTTTCTGCTTCACCGTCAAGGAAGTAAACTGTACATCACTTGCTTTAACTTCAGGCATTTTCTTTTTAATCCAACACGAACACAATTTCGATACAGGCTCTCTCCCCTTCAATAGACGGGAAGTGCTCAATTCAGTAGCAGAATGAGGATTAATGTGATACCTCAATACAACATTAAGCTCTCTACCAGATATCCTGGGCCATTCCACGCCATCTTTAAGAACAAGGTTGAACCTCTCAGTCTGGCAATTTCCTTGTGGTTCATAAGTGCTGTAGTATCATGTTTATTACCACACATCTTAAGGTACTCCTCCATGTCGTGTGACTTCAATTGTACACCATTATCTGTCACTAAAACCTAAGGACTGCCCTCACTGTCAAAAACCTCCCTAAAAAATTCGATTGAGTACCTACGAAGTAGCATGAGTGACAAACTTAACCTCTGGCCACTTAGAGTGGTAACCAATGACACTCAAAGCAAAGCGCGCATCCTGTGGTGAACAGTAATAAGGACCTGAGGCATCAAATGCCACTTTTTGCCACGAAAACGTCTGCCATGGAACAGGTTTTAATGGAGTAGGAAAGGACTTTAACATCTTGTCACTGCTACTACATGCACTGCACTCACTCACTGCCCTGTCTCAATTCTATCCATATCAGACCACCAAAAACAAGCTCTCACTAGACTTTCCATTGAAGACATGCCGGGATGACCCTCGTGTGCATGTCTTAAACTCTCATCTTGCATAGATTCTGGAGGCGCACAGGGCCCGATTCACAGAACTAACTTAAGACAAAATCCTAAACTTACTACCATTTTGGTATTCACAGAAGGCACTTACTCATTTTGGTATTCACAGAAGTTAGGACTCCTAACTTTAGGACTCCCAAATTGAGAAAAATCTTAACTTTAAGACTTTCGGTATTCACAGAAGTTATTTAGGAGTCCTAAAGTTAGGACTCCTAACTTCTGTGAATACCAAAATGAGCAAGTGCCTTCTGTGAATACCAAAATGGTTTTAAGTTTAGGATTGTGTCTTAAGGTAGTTCTGTGAATCTTGCCCACATTTACTATCTTTAAAAACTAATTCACCTTCTACCTCCAACTCACTAGATACTTGTTGAAAAAACTTTATTTCAGAACGTTCTTCTTTTCCCTTGGGCCCCCTTTCCAAGAGCAACTTCCATCTTCCAACTTCAACAATACTTTAACTCTACTCATTTCCTCTTTGATTTGTTGAAACGTATTCTGCTGTCTTTCTGTCCAACAAAATGCAGCTTTGTGCCTAGTAAGTTCTCTGAGTGGTTCCATTTTGGTAGCGGGGGGGGGGGGGCATATTATCAAGGTCGGCGTTAAATATTATAGCTGGTTTAGCGGCAGAAAACTGCCACTAAAGCGGCGATAATGGGCTTGACAATATGCCCTTGAAAATTCCAATAGAAGTCCACGTTCTGGTGTGAACATGGGCTTCAATTGGAATTCTCCACGGCATATTATCAAGCCCATTATCGCCGCTTTAGGTGTAGTTTTATGCAGCTAAACTGGCGATAATTTTAACGCCGTCATTGATAATATGCCCCTAAATCCTTGATAAACTTACTGTAATATTCGTGTAACCCAGGAAAAGACAAAAGCTTGTCCTTGTTGTCTGGAGCTGGAGCTTTAACAATAGCATCTACAAGAGATATTTTAGGAACCACACCATGACCAGACAGAGTGTGTCCTAAATACTCAACCGCATCACAAAACATTTTGCATTTGTTTTCATTAAGTGTCGGACCCTGTGATTCCAGCGTCCTTTCAGAGGTGGACGCTGGCACTGAGCGTAGGGATGGACCACACCTACTGCCCGCTCTGCATGCTCGAAGGCTGCACAGGACGCTCTGGTGCAGCCCACGGCCCTGGAGCCAGAGTCCAGTGCACACATTGTCCTACGAACAAAGTATATTATAACAAACTGCAAACCAAACCTGTTGTGTTTGTTCCTTATGGCTCTGTTTTTTTATCGCAGTGGGGGGTTGGCCGCACGATTAGTCCTACGGCCAGACCGTGCGCCCAACCCCTGCATGCAGCCAACCCCACGCCGCGCATTGCCTTTGGCTGTGTGCGGCAGGAGTTGGGCGCTGTGCCGTGCCTGCGGTCAGGACCTGCGGTGAACCCCTGGCCGCAGGGTCTCACCTGCAGCCAGACCCTGTAGTCAACCCCCCAAAGGCAGCCAACCTGGGTGGGGGGCATGCATGCCGATTTTAGACACGGGGGCCACATCTCCTGTGGCCCCTCACATTTTTTTAGAGAAAGGGGTGCATGTCCCCCCTCCCTGGGCTTTTTTTTGGCCCCTGAGATCTCAAGTTCTGGGGCCCGGCCTTATTGTAAATGGGGAGGGGGTCACGCAGCCCCCCTTCTCAGCCCGAATTCTGGCCCCAGGGACTCCATCTCTCAGGGCTTGGACATCTTTAGAAAGGGGGAGAGGGCATGTGATTCACCCCCCCCCCGGGCTGAATTATGGGCCCGGGGACCACATCTCCCAGTGTCTGACCTTATTGTAAATGAGGAGGGGGCAAGCAGCCTCTCTCCACTGGCAAATATTGTACCCAGGGACCTCATTCCCCCGGGGCCACATCTTTTATTACTTAGGGAAGGGGGCCAAGCAGACCCTCAGGCTGATTTTGCCCCAGGAGACCCCATTTTCCAGGGGCTGGCCGTTGTTAAAAGGGGGCACACAGCCCCCCTCCCTGGGCCAAGAGTGGCCCTGGGTACCTCATTCCCCAGGTAAAATGCAATTACTAATTGGAGGGGGCGGCGGCACCCTTCCCCGGGCCGATTTAAGCCCCAGTGAACCCCATCTCCCCTGGCCCAGCCGGATTAGGAATGGAGAGGGGGGCAGGCAGCTCCCCTCCATGGGCCAACATTGGCCCCAGGCATCCTATCCCCTGGGGCCTGCCAGTAAGGTGTGGGTGCCCTGGAGCCTCAGAGAGGCTCCAGGGCACCGGGAGTCATATCCGGAGTCATAGTACATTTCAAAAAGGGAGTCATTAATGGCCCTGGGACCCCCTCACCCAGGGCTGGCTCACATGCTGTGCCCTGGGGAACCCATCCCCGGGACACAGCAGTTAAACATGTGTTTGCTCCTGCTTGGCAGCTTTGCAAATGCTCCTGCTGACTGGGAGCATACTTGAGAGCTGTTTCCCTGCTCACACCCATGCGGGCAGGGTAACAGATCAAAATATGCTCCCATTGGGAGGGAGCATTATAAGGAGCTGCTCCTCGCAGGCGGGAGCAATGCTGGCTCAAGCTGCATGCGGGAAGCCAAAGACAGACAATTAATTACCGTAATGGAGAACAAATCAAAACATTCACCCCCAGTCAAGAGATCTGGGTTAAATGGTTAATGGCGAAACTGGGGTGGCATGGTGAACAAAAGAATGATGGATTTAACCCAGATCTCTTAACTGGGGGTCAATTTTTTGATTTGTTCGGCATTCCGTCCATCAAATGTGTGTCTTTTGCATTCTCGCCCTAAGTGCTCCAGGTATGCCCAAACGTGAGTCCTGGGCTCACTGTGCCACTGGATTCAAGCTATCCTGGCTGATGAGGGGTAAAACCCTGAAAGCGGTCCTAGGATGCTTGTTTCCTGTCCAGGGAGAACCTGGCTTGGCAGTTCAGGCTGGACTGTTCCCATGAGGCACAGGGTCAAGACTGATTTGGATAAGGCCAGGTCTAAACTGAGGTGGCATGGTGAGCAAAAGAATGATGGATTTAACCAAGATCTCTTGATTGGGAGTGAATGTTTTGATTTATTCTGCATTCCATCCATCAATTGTGTGTCTTTTGCATGTGGGAAGCTGGCTGGGACCGTGGGGGCCACGGAGCTGCACTGTGGCCCCAATGAATGTAGGGTAGGTGCATGGATGGGCACCTGAGAAGCCACCTTTAATAAAGTCGGCCTTTGGGGATTGGGTCTAAGGATGCCCCCCTCATCTTTGTGTGAAGTAGTGGAGCGGAGTCGCCAACCCCACTCTTTGTCACCGGGAGTGGTGTCGCTGGGCCCTATTAGTCAAAAAATGATTCGTTCGCGAGGAGTCAAACCCACCAGTTAGATTTAAATGTGACTCCAATACACAGCACTGGCTGTGTTGTCTCGGAACTGTATGCACGCGACACTGTAGTCTAATGTGTTATTTTTGCTATTTGTGAGTAGCCTGTGTAGGACTGCAACCCCAGGGCTCCTTTCCTAAGCACGCGACACTAGGTGCGACACTACGTGCCAGGACATATTGCAGATTTTGATGGGCTGCATCCAGAGAAAGCAGTGACAGCTTCTATGTAAGCAGCTCTCTGACACTTTGAAGGAACCAGAAAAGTCATTTATTGATGTTTGCACCCTTGCATAAAACCCCAGGGCCTCATAAGGCTCGGGGGGCACATGACCCCATCCCCTTAAGTCATGAAAAACAGCCCTGGGGCATGGGTCCCAAGAGCCGAATAAGGCTCGAGGATTGGGGCTACGCACCCCCCACCCTCTAAAATAAATGAGGCCCTAGGGGGTGGGGTACCCATGGCTTGATGAGGCTCAGGGACAGGGGCTGCGCAGCCACCCTCCCCTTTAAAAAAGCACGACCCTGGGGGATGTGGGGCCCAGAGCCAAATTAGTTTTGGGGAAGGGGGCGCATGTACCCCCTCTCCTTTTAAAAAGATTCTGCCCAGGGAATGTGGTACCCGGGTCTTATTAAGGGTCGGGAGTGGGGCTGCGCTGACCCCGCCCCTTGTATTTATATTTTGGCTCCGAGGGGTGGGCTTCCTGGGGCCTAACGGGTCTCAGGGAGTGGGGCTTTGCAGTCAGGCCCTGTGGCCAACCCCTGCCACGCATGGCCAAAGGCCCTGTGCGGCTTGGGATTGGCTGCCTTTGAGGGGGTTGGCCACAGGGCCTGGCTACAGGTTAGTCTCTGTGGCCAATCGCCTGCAGCCCATGGCCAAAGGCCGTGTTTAGTGTGGGGTTGACAGCATGTGGGAGGTTGGCTGCAGGCCCTGCAACCAACCTCCTGCAATGCACCGTCACAGGATTAACATATGGTAATAAAATATTACTTTACATTAATAAAAAACTAGAAATTCACTGAAAAAACAAAGGTTATCTTAAACATTATAGTTAAATAAAATGTGCAATAATAACGTAATGTTTTAAGCTCTAAAAACAATTATAGTTATCTCAAGTAACTATACCTTGTGCCCTAAGATAACTATAACTCGCGCCATCGTCAGGCAGTGCTACTTACCCCACATGTTACATCACCAATGACATCTTCTATGACATCATTGAAAAAATAAATGCAACTTTTGCAATGAAATTATTGATGAGAAAACTGTGCACGCGGGGGGGGGGGGCGGTATAGTGTCATTGCATCACTCTCCGCCTCTGATTTCAAATGTGTGTTATGTAATAAGATAAGATATGAAACGCAAGAACCAGCTGTACCAGGTTCTAGTCTGATCAGTGCTGGACAGTAAGGGGATCTCAGTGGATTCCTGTTCTGGCAGCCATATCTGGGCCGAAGCTGGGATGCAGCCGACCCACGGAAGCACGCCGAGTGTGTCTTGGTGTCATTTTCAGACACCGGGACATAATTCAGCAGTGCCCACTCGTTATCTGCCTCCATTCGGAGCTGCATCCTGCGGGCAGCGAGGGATATTTCTTATTTTTACTTCCAGCCGAGCCCAAGACAAAGGCTTGATTTAAAGGGCCATTATCATCCCTTCTTTTGTCTGAGTATCACCCTGGCTGGGAGCGATCTGGAGCTATTACCTAGACTCCAATGCAATGGAAGGAAACAAAGGCACACAGCTTATCACTTCTCAAGTACTTTAGAGAAACCATGAGTTGGAGGCAGGTTTTTGCCGTTGTTCCCCCCCCCACCCCTACGTAAGAGATGGGTCTGCGCTGTAAGAATGCACAATGTATCTGTGTGTGTGAGCAACCTCACTACTAGTGATTTAAATGGCACCTGCTATTTTTTAATGTAATTCTTTTACAATGCTTCTGATCCCAGTGCAGGGTGCCCCCCTCCATAGTGACGTCCTCTGCAGCAGATCAAGCCTGCCTCGCTAACAATCACACCCTCCCTTCCCTGACTCCTAGCAAAGTTCACCCTACCACCCAAACCTCCGTAACTCCCAGCTCCATCCACCCCAACCCTCTTACCCCCCCTCCACATATATCCGCTCTCTGCATTCCAGAGCCTCCAAAATAATTCAATGCGTCCACTCCTCTATCCTCGACCTAACAAACCTCCTCCACCTCGCCGAATCAGCCTTCACAAACCTTATGCCTCAGCGGTCTCCCCCGCCCATCCCTGAACTTCTCAAACGCCCGCTACCAACAGCCTTAAGACATGTTCGCCCTCGCAAGCGCACTAGCTGTCTATCTGAGGAGGAAATCCTTGACCTCGCCTGCTCATACAACTTTTGCCCAATCACCACCGATTCCCCTGACCTCACCGAAATCGAAATCCTGGATATTCTTAAAGACCTCAACCCAGCCCCTATCCCTCCCTGCCCACCGGACGTGAGTACCGCACACCCCATCTGCACGGTCGCTATCGACCCACACAGACTGGCCCCCCTCTACAATAGAAGGGCGATCAGAAGCAATCTTGCACCTGTACCCCTGACTGCCACGACCCCCACTACCACTTCCCTCCCCGGTCTGACGGGGCTCTTAATCAACTGCCAATCGGCAGTAAAGCATGCCGCCGATGTCGCTGCTCTCATTCTGAATAACACCGACCTAGCCATCCTAACTGAATCATGGCTTAACGATGCATCATCCCCTTGCCTCAACCTCTTTGTCCCCCCAATTTTAACATTACCAGACTTGACAGACCACTTAACAAAAAAGGTGGTGGAATCGCTTGCATCTATCGCTCTAACCTCCTTGTCTCAGAGCTCTCAACGGATACCACTGATTCCTGCGAATATCTAGCCCTCTCAGTCTGGAGCAACACCACCCTCCTGTGCAACCTGCACACTTTTTACCACCCCCCAGGCAATAACAATCAATTCACTGACTACCTCATGGAAATTATCACGGCTAAGAACTCCCCCAACTCCAAAGACATCTTCCTTGGGGACTTCAACCTGCACTGGAACGACCTTAAGGATCCTCATGTCAACGCCATTAAAGACCTCATGGCTAATCTAGCCCTGACCCAAGCTTGCCTACTCTCTACCCACTCGAAAGGGGCTACTCTCGACTGGATCATCTCTAATGAGAAAACTGTCAAGCTCATATCCACCGACCCCTGCGACTGGTCAGACCACCATGCCTTCGCCTTTCTTCTACCCTGCACCCTCAAAACGGATCACCGACATAATATCGAGGGACATAATATCGACTAGCAAAAATATCGGCGACAAAATATCGACAGACAGAATATCGACTTTGTATCTACAAACAGGTAAGTACAAAAATATTGAGTAAAAAATATCGTTTACAAAAATATAGTTTATAAAAATATCGACTTTATTAAAAACAATGTTAAATTAAATTAATATTAAAAATTAATTACTAAAATATACCTAAAAATACTTAAATTACCTTATAATAATTAAATAATTAATGAAAGTTATAAAAAAATTACAATCATATTTGTTAAAACATATATATATATAGTAACATAATATAATTAAATAATATCCAATATTATTACCGTACAATAGCGGAAGTGTAAAAATTACTATTCCCACTCCAGAGAGTGCAACAGTAGGGAAAGCGTTGGATAGCGTAGGGGTTAAAATGACTATTCCCACTCCAGAGAGTGCAACAGTAGGGAAAGCGTTGGATAGCGTAGGGGTAAACATTACTATTCCCACTCCAAAGAGTGCAACAGTAGGGAAAGCGTTGGATAGCGTAGGGGTAACAATGACTATTTCCACTCCAGAAAGTGCAACAGTACGAAAGGCGTTGGATAGCGTAGAGGTAAAAAGTACTATTCCCACTCCAGAGAGTGCAACAGTAGGGAAAGCGTTGGATAGCGTAGGGGTACAAATTACTATTCCCACTCCAGACAGTGCAACAGTAAGGAAAGCGTTGGATAGCGCAGGGGTAAAAATTACTATTCCCACTCCAGAGAGTGCAACAGTAGGGAAAGCGTTGGATAGCGTAGGGGTAAAACTTACTATTCCCACTCCAGAGAGTGCAACAGTAGGGAAAATGTTGGATAGCGTAGGGGTACAAATTACTATTCCCACTCCAGAGAGTGCAACAGTAGGGAAAGCGTTGGATAGCGTAGGGGTACAAATTACTATTCCCACTCCAGAGAGTGCAACAGTAGGGAAAGGGTTGGATAGCGTAGGGGTAAAAATTACTATTCCCACTCCAGAGAGTGCAACAGTAGGGAAAGTGTTGGATAGCGTAGGGGTAAAAATTACTATTCCCACTCCAGAGAGTGCAACAGTAAGGAAAGCGTTGGATAGCGTAGGGGTACAAATTACTATTCCCACTCCAGAGAGTGCAACAGTAGGGAAAGCGTTGGATAGCGTAGGGGTAAAAATTACTATTCCAACTCCAGTGAGTGCAACAGTAGGGAAAGTAGATACTTCATATATTTTAAAAAAAGTATATATTTATATCTATAAATAATTATTTAAAAGTAATTACCCATTTAATATAATATAATAATTAATTAATTACAAATACTAATTTAAATTAATCATTACAATTAGTTATCTATTAATACTAATAAATTACAAATTAACAATTAATTAATTAGTAATTAAAACGTTACTTAACAATAAAAATCTAATAAATACCAAAAAAAATTACCATATGTATTTAGTTATAATTAAATAACTTCCCACCCTATTCCCCTATAAACCCACAACCCACTACAGAAAATAAATTAGTAAAATTAACATAATTATCAATTAATCAATTTGATAAAATTAATTCCCAGTTAAAAGTTAATTAATTACCAATTAACAATTATTTAACTATTAATTATAAATAAATAACACTACATAAATTAACATATTTAATTAATTATAATTAAATTACTTCCCACCCTATTCCCCTAGAAACCCACAACCCGCTACAGAAATTACATTAGTTAAATTAACATAATTATCAATTAATCAATTAAATAAAATTAATTGGCAATTAAAATTTAAATATTTACAAAATTAAAATTAATTAACAATTAATTATAAACAAATACCAATAAATAAATGTACATATTTAATTAATTATAATTAAATTACTTTACTTCCCACCCTATTCCCCTATAAACCCACAACCCGCTACAGAATTAAATTACGCAAAATTTAAATAACTTTAAATTCATTAATTAAACTACATTATAACATAAATAAACACTTTTAACACATAAAATACACTATAAAAAATTCAATATTATTAAATGTTCGATATTTGTATTTACCTATATTATATACTTCGATATTTTGACTATATTTAAAAATTCGATATTACATTACTTACCTTCAAAACTATATTCTGTCCATTCGATATTTTGTCCAGCCTATATTTTGTACTCGATATTATGTCCAACAACCATTTCAACGACTCGCTCCCCTCGAACTGTCTTGCGATGATTACCAAATCCATTATTCCTTCCTGGACCACGATAATCAATGCCTCTCTCCGGCAGGGATCGATACCAATCTCACTGAAAGCAGGACAAGTTCTCCCTATTCTGAAGAAGCCATCGCTGGACCCAGCCTCCCCTGACAACTTTAGACCAATCTCCAACATTCCTCTCTTGGCGAAAGTGATTGAAAAGTGTGTTCACATACAGCTAAGTCACCACATCAGCAACTTCCATCTACTCGATGACTGCCAATCCGGCTTCCGACCGGGACACAGCACTCAAACCACCATGCTCCACGTTGTCGATGATGCTCTTCAAGCCCTGGACCAAGACAAAACTTGTCTCCTAATCCTCCTGGATCTATCCTCGGCCTTCGATACTCTCAACCATGAGATGCTACTCGAACGCCTCAAACTTAGGATGGGTTTAGACGGCACAGTACTCGACTGGTTTAGTTCCTCCAAAACCGATCTCAGAGATTCCTAATAAATGGTGAACTTTCCTCCTCCTCCATGGTCACGGTGGGAGTCCCTCAAGGATCAAGGTTGTACCCCACCCTGTTTAATCTCTATCTAAAACCTCTTGCCGAAGTCCTGCGCACTGCAAATATCTCCTTTTATATGTACGCTGATGATACTCAGATCTACATAAAAATCTCCTCTCTTGCGGAGATCCTCGCCATGAATGAGGCCCTGAAGTTGACCGTCCGTTGGCTAGCCTCAAACCAACTCAAACTCAATGCTAACAAAACTGAGTTCCTTCTAATCTCCCCGCTCAAGAGCAACTCTGAGACACAGACTTGGATCAAAGCTATCACAGCCCTAAACTGTTCCCCGACCATAGTGGACTCGGCCAAATCACTGGGAATCACCTTGGACTACAACCTAAACATGCAAAACCACATCAACTCAATGGCCAAATCTGCCAGATTCCACCTGAGCTACCTATGGAAACTGAAACCTTTTCTAGCTGCTCCCGACCTAAAACTAGCAGTCCAATCTCTAGTCATCTCTCGGTTGGAATATGGCTGCTCCACGCTCTCTGGTTTACCCAAGATCACTCTGGCACCTTTAAAAGCCTGCCTCAATGCAGCGGCCAGACTACTCACGGGCTCTAGAAAATTCGATCACATCACCCCACACCTGAAAGCGTTGAACTGGCTCCCTCTCGAGGCTAGGATTCACCTCAAGTTGGCATGCATCACGCACAAGGCCCTACACACCAACTCCCCTGCGTATCTTGCACAGAAGCTCGCGATATCCGGAGGAAGCAGAAACTCTCGATCGGCAAATACCTTCCTACTCCGGCCTGCACGTTTTAAGAGAAAAAAACCCTACAATCGCTCTTTCAGCGGGTCTGCTCCAAGAATATGGAACGCCTTCCCGCCTGACATTAGAAGTATCCACTCCCTGGCACGCTTAAAAAAAGAGGCTAAATCCTTCCTGATGGCTAAATTCCTTGGCTAACCCGCTCCACAAGCACCGAGAGACTGATTACCTTTGTGATACCCTATTCTATTGTATGATCCTTGACTCTGTAAACATCACCGTGTTATAGTTCTCTTTTTTTCTTTTTTTTTTTGCCAGCCTCGTAATGTAAAGCACCCATTCACTTTCCTCCCTAATGTATGACCATATACTCTGTAAAATGTTCCTATGTACCTTTTCACCCTCTCCCTGCTTGCACATACCCCTTTGACTCACTGCCCACCATATGACCCTTGTTTCTGCATATCCCCCCGATTTATTACTATCATTTGTCAACCGATCTTTCTGTATTACTCTTTGAACCTGTAAAGCGCTCTGATACCCTCACGGGTCACGTTTGCGCTCTATAAAACTTTAAAATAAATACATAAATAGTTACATAAGACAATGAGGGTCACAAGGGGTAGAAATCACACCTCACTTACACTTATAGACAAGTATGCTATATGTTAGGAGTGAATGGCCAGGAGAAACACAAAGTTAGGATATAAAACGTTACGTTGTGATTGTGCTTGCCTATATTATGAAGACTTTATTGCTACTCAATTGAAACTTTCGGTGGAATCTTAGAATAACAGCAGGTTGATAAAAAATGATCTAAACCCAGGATGTACAGTTTGGCTACAGCTCCTTGATGCCGTTAATAGAGCACTGAGCTATATTACAAAGTATTCAACTTATGAACTGGAAGTAACAAAACGTAATCAGTGTCAAAAGCAGTAGCCTACCTACTTACTGGCATAAAATACAAAGCTGTGATCTGGAAGTTACACGATGTGCTCTGCAGCAGGCACATTAACCCTCCATGCTACTTTAGGAGTCAAAACTGTGACTGGACAAAACACAGTTCTCTTTCAGAGCTGTGTTAACCACCACTATCATCTTTCCACTGTTATAAACCCCTCAAACTGCTGTGCACGCATAGCTCGGCAGCAGGTGTCTTAACCCTGTAAGATATTCTAAAATGCAACCTCTTTATGGCCAGTAAAGCAACCTAGAAAAGATGTAATGTCACATATGTCCTTGTTGCAAATTTCTTTGCAACAGATTGTTTTAAAATAAATGTATAAAGTCAAGATAAGACTGTGCTTTCGAACTCCGCCCATCGTGACACCCCCCCCCCCTTTCCTCTGCCACACCTTGACCCCCAATTTATAGGTTTCTGCAGTAAATGTTTTTCAAGACAACCATTCCGAATTACATATTCCCGACACATCTGCTTTCTATGATCTTAGATACCACATTATTTTCTGGTAAACATTTCGGCTGACACTTGAGGTCAAGTCTGAACTCTATTTATGCCTTAAATAAAATACACATCGTTGTCACAATTTTGTTGTCATGGATTTGGTCACATATTATTATTAGTGGTAATTTGTGTTTGTTACATTGGCCAGATGTGTTTACACGCTACTTCTGCCAACATACAATGACTGCATCGCTTCTTGGCGCCTCCCCCACAGGATTCTGGGAGTGAGTCATGCAGAGTTCAAGGCTTCCTGTTTACATGACAGTGAAATGAATCCCAGCCTGCCCACCTGCTGAGCATTTGCAAAACACCTACAAAAACCAACAACAACGTGGTCACAATTTCACACTGCCAAAAAATAAATCAGATGTATTCAAATATAGTCAATGAATCGAAAATTAAAGGAGTCAGACTATTGAAATGTCTTTGAATGAAAAGTTTTCCTAAAAAACAATCACCCCTTCTTACTCCACTCAAATAAACATTTGATGAACCCTATAAGGCGACCAAGCAAAATATAAAGTTGTAGGTAAAACAATAATATTGTTGACTCCATCGCCCAGAGCGAGGTCAAGTCTAACAAGGCCATTTAATCCAGAATAAGACAGTGATGAGCCCCACAGCAGACAGGAAGAAACGGCGCCTAAAGGTCCTTTTATGATGTGTGGGACAGTACACGGGTCAGCTTTCAGAACCCCTTTTGCCTCTGACAATGTACTGGACGACTTTCTGTCCATTTTCCCTCCACATGATTTAGACCGTAAACATACACATGGTTTGTTATTTACCTAAAGTCAAAACCAGCATAATATTATAATAATAATATAAGGCAAGTTTATAAAGCGCCTGGTTACGCTCAACGGCGTGTCCCCGCGCTATGGTGGGTGGTAGCAGCAGAACCCTCACAACTTGACACAGCACCAGTCTACCGAGCAAAAAGATGAGTTTTAAGTCTGCCCCTAAATCTTGACTCTGAGGGTTCTAGGCGCAGTTCCAGCGGGAGTTTATTCCAGCTTTTTGCAGCCAGGAACGTGAAAGACCTGTCCCCCATGCGAGCCTTTCTCACTCTGGGATCCTAAGTAGCCCAGAGCCAGCAGATCTCAATGCTCGGGGAGGCTCATAGCGAGTAACAAGGTCCTGTAATGGCACCGGTGCCTCACCGCCCATGATGCGGTGGCACGTGCACAGAGCCTTGAACTCAATTCTACTCCTCACCGGCAGCCAATGAAGAGCTCGGAGCGCTGCCTTCGAGGCCGCTCTCCTAGGCAACCTCAAGACCAGACGGGCCTCGGCGTTCTGTAACACCTGGAGACGGTCAAGGCTCCTTTCTGCGGCCCCCAGATAGAGGAGACTGCCATAGTCCAATCGTGCGTTACCAGGGCATGCACCAGCGTCCTTCGGACCTCCGTGGGTAGGAGCTCAAGAACCTTCCGCAGGCCCTTTAGGACACCAAAACACACCCCCACCACTCTGTTAATCTGAGGCCTAAACGTCAGGTCAGTATCAAGCCAAATACCAAGATTTTTGGCTTCCTGACAAGGTATCGGTGCCTGCCCCAGACAGGGTGGCCACCATGCTGAATTCCACACAGACGCCCCCCACCCCCCCACCACGAGCACCTCTGTCTTGCTGACGTTCAGCCTCAGGCAGTTGGAGGACATCCAGGCTGCAAGCTCTTGCATGCAAGCTCTGAAACTGTCCACAGCATGACTCGGTGCGCGCGATAGGGAGATGACAAGCTGCGTGTCATCAGCATAGGACACCATGCGCAGCCCATTGCCCTCCACAATGGTAGCCACCGGGGAGACATACAGGTTGAATAGGGTTGGGCTCAGGGACGAACCCTGTGGAACGCCCTGACCATGTTGACCACTCTGGAACTAGCAGTACCCCTGCCTAACCTGAAAACCCCTATCTACCAGGAAGGACTGGATCCATTTCAGTGCAGCGCCTGAGATCACTCCTTCATTCAGACACTGTAGCAAGGTGGAATGTGCTACAGTGTCGAACGCTGCACTTAGGTCCAGCAGAATCAGGGCCATGGTTTGGCCTTCATCCACCCCCTGTCTAATGGTCTCGACTGCCATGAGTAGGGCCGACTCAGTGGAGTGTCGAGGCCGGAATACAAACTGCGTGGCATGAAGGAGGGCCGCCTCCTCCACGAATTCCATCAGCTGGATGTTCACGACCTTCTCCGCTACTTTGGCCATATAGAGTAGAAGGAATATGGGGCGGAGGTTCTCCAATTTCTCGAAACTGATCTTCGGCTTCTTTTGTAGGGGGAGTACTACCGCCTGTTTCCACCCTATGGGTACAGTGTGAGTCCTAAACGATACATCCAACAGATGCCTGATATAGGGCTCCAGGATCACCAGGCTTTCAACGAGCCGCTTGGGTGATGCAGGATCCCTTGGGGAGCCAGACTTTACCGATCTGCAGATCTGTATCAGCGCCTCCGGAGGGGGGGTAGTGAGGTTAACTAAACCATGCTGTCCCCTAGCTTCCCCCGTAGCTTCAGCAAACTCAGACCCTGTTGTGGTTTGGGCAGGGAAGGATAGATAGATATTTGCGACTTTTTCCGCAAAGTAATCCGCAATACGGTTGCACGAATCCAACGAGCAATCCCCCTGTACCACGGAGGATTTAGCTACCGAGATGGATTTATAAATTTTGAACAGTTCCTTCGCGGAATTCTCCGCCTCCCTAATCCTCTCTGCATAGTAGGCTGCTTTTGATTTCCTAATCAACCTATGACAAACTATTTTTGTGCAGAAAAGTGTGTCTTTTTTCTAAAATGCCAAAAACAAGATGTTTGCAGTGCTAAAAGGCCATCTTCCCAGCTTTCTAAAATAAGGTGAGAGATAAAAAGTTCCATCACTTTTCTGTCCTCTTTTTTTTTTAAACCAGTGGTTAAGATTTCCTATTTTAATGAATGCATTTTTTGGCAAACGCAGGAGAGAAACCCATGGGTGAACCAAGAAAAGAAGTGTTTACTTACTTGTAAGAGTAGATTTGCAGCTCGAAGAATTTTCTGAATTCACATGGTATGTTTTATTCGACCATCTGGTGCTTGGGTGTGGAATGTTTTCGTAACTAGTCTTTTTTAACCCTTTGGGTGCGGTTGATCGTTTGGTGCTATGCCCACCCCCCTGTGATGTCAGACATTCACCTTGGAAGTGTCTATGAGTGGTCACTATCTTTAGATTATTTTTTTCGCTTTGGGGACTTTAAGCATTCTTTGGTTTACCTTGTATTTCCTGTACTCCCTTTGTCTTTAAGTTCCAAATCACCTCATCAGCCCCTTGGACACCGCGGATAGTCCAGTTTGAAGGTGGCAAGAGCCGGACTGACACTTGTACAGGTGTTGGGTGAGACCCTTTTGAAGAGTTTCCGGAGGATCTTGAGGGCGTAGAAGAAGGAGGGGTGACCATGGTCACTCCTCCTCCTTCCACAACCTCAGGAACTGTTCATCACTATTCTTAGGTTCCTGACTTGTTTGGCCAGAATGGGCGTTGCTCCGAGATCAGCCGGCCACCAAGTTGTGGTCCACTTAGAGGTCTTGATCGTAGAGTACCTCCGCCATCTTGTGCAAGTTGAACTTCATCAAAAAAACAAAAGGGGGAGCTAAAGGGAAAAGGAGAGGACGCGTCCTCCAAAGTATTTTCAAATAACCAAAAGGAGTCCCTCCTAGGAGAATAGCAACAAATGTCAACCTCGCGGTCAGAAGGAACAGGTTTTCCTTTTAAGTGACCCTCACCACCAGGGTTACCCTGTGGTGGCATGCCTCATCATAGGGTCCATCGGTAACCTGCTACGGAAAGGGGCGTGCTGCGACCGACGGATGCGTGGGAGCACTAATAGTATGTAACTCCTATACACCATCAGGCTGCTGGAATTCACGGATGAGATGGAGCAGTGGTTGTTTTTTTCATAGATGGCGGCTAGTCCTCCTCTGGTTTGGAGGTTCTGTCATTTGTGGTGAGCTTTAAGTGGGGGATAGCCGCTGCGAAGCTGGGGGTAAGCAACGGGGTGAGCCAGGTTTTGGTTCAGAAGAGGAGGCACAGTGAGAGGCTGTGCAGGAGGTCCCAGACTTCGGTGGCGTGTTTGAAGAGTGAGCAGGTATGTCAAGGTGGGGGGTGTGTGGGTTATACATGGGGCTGTTGCATGGGATTCGGTCAAGAGCATCAAGTGAGGGGGTGCCGGTGGAAGGGCATGCAGGAGAAGCAGCAGATGGAACAAGAGAATGCACCTTGGGTGTTGGAAGGTGAGGCTCAGGGGCAGCGAGGGGAGGGTTGTCCGGTATTCCATGTGGAGGCCAGTGGGCCAAGAAGGGTCTGCGGTGGGTGGGGGAGGACCAGTGTTCCTTGTGCTGCGCGAGGCCAGGGATGGGCTTGCCATCCGAAAGCCAGAAGCAAGTCTCTGCTGCGGCCACCATTGAGTTGACAAGGGGATGGTGGGTGGGCGAGAGGGAGTGAGCGGTGTAAAAGCGGGTAAGTCCACGGCTTGGCAGGGGGGAGGCCGCCTCAGAGGGGGCGGGGCACAAAAAGGAGGGAAGAGAAGACTACAGAGGAAAAAGAGCAGAAAGGAAAAGGTGATAAAGAGAAGGAAAATGGGCAGAAGGTCAACAGGATAAAAGAGGCAAACCAGCAAAAAGAAGAAAAAGGGTAAAAGCAGGAAAAAACGGAAGAGTGAGCGGCAAAACCTGGAAACGGAGTGCAAGAGTGAATGGAAAGTGGTAAAAAGGGAAATGCTGAGAGAGGAAACAGGAGTGATAGTGCAATGCAAGAGCGATATGAGAAAATAGCAAAAGGCAAACATTCAAAAAGGAAAAGGCAAGCAGGCAAATGACAAAAAAACAAAAAGCAAGAAAAGGTCAGATGGCCAGAACTGCGAGCCAAATGAGAGTGAAAAGCAGTGTGGTAAATTAAATTTACTTATTACCTCATTTCTGAATTTCTATGGTTAATAAATCATAATTTCTTGTCAATGCAAAGCGAGGAGTCCGTGGTGCTCAAATGAAGGAGGAGGAGACCAATAACTCGAGTTAAGGGGAGCGCTTCCAGCACCAAGTGGGCACAGGAGCAATCTCTCAAGTCCCTCTCTTGAAGTGGGGTATCTTTATTTTCAACAGCAGGACATTTATACAGTCTTGGTCACGAGGCAAAATAGAGGAACAAACAGGTCATGGCAGATAGAGGAACGAAGATCAGCAAGAGGAGCAGATTGTGAAGAAATGGGGGCGTGCCTTAGGCTTCGTGAGGGGACTTGCGATGTGAAATAGTCTGACAGTTGGGAGGGGGAGTGTTAGAAAGGCGACCCCGGGGGAGGCAGAAGATGTCTGACTGACCACCCCTAGGTCCACCTCTCCGTCGAGAAGTAGCCGAGCGTTACCGAGAGGCCTCCTGAATGAGGGCCCTCTCCTAGGATCGTACAGCAGAGTAATCACACCACTACAAACGGACACCACACAGGAGGTCAAGTTCTCAAGCTTTTATAAGTAATAAAGGTTGAGGGTTCTTGGCAGTATATACAGGCGGATCGAGGGATCCGTAAAGTCTCGAAAAGGGGGGTAAGGTAGCGGGACAGTCTCACTCTGGCGGGGAAGGGATACCCTACGCACAGCTCTCAATCCTCGAGCTGGGGGGTTCCGAGAGGTTCGAGCCGCGGCAGCGCCAGTAGGCTCTCAGATGGTTCAGCAAGGTAGGCCGCGGCAGCGCCAGCAGGCTCTCAGATGTTTCAGCAAGGTAGGCCGCGGCAGCGCCAGCAGGCTCTCAGATGGTTTCAGCAAGGTAGGCCGCGGCAGCGCCAGCAGGCTCTCAGATGGTTTCAGCAAGGTAGGCCGCGGCAGCGCCAGCAGGCTCTCAGATGGTTTCAGCAAGGTAGGCCGCGGCAGCGCCAGCAGGCTCTCAGATGGACGTCGGGTTACAGGAAGGATGAGTTCGTCTGGTGTCGGCCGTGACAGCGTCAGCAGGGCTTCCAGTCCAGGATACAACTGGCGTCCTACTCCGGGGCTGGCCCAGATATAGGACAGAGGTCCTTTGATGTCCGGACCCTCTCGCCTGGGGGTCAGAGGGGCCAGGATGATGGGGTCCAGACACCCAGCAGGGGGGTGGAGCCAGCGTCCAGGGTGGCCGGAGGGCGATCGATACCAGGAGTCCGGGGACGGCTGGAGGGCCATTGAAACTCCTCTTCCTCCGGGATCTGTCGAGTGGTCACTCGACCACCTGGGTGGATCTTGGTGCCTCGATGTCGGGGCTTCGCTGGGGCCTGGGCCGGGGCCGAGGCCACATGGTCGTGACGTGGGGGACCCAAGATGGAGTCGGGCACGGCCTCGTGCTTAGGTCGTGATGGGCCTAAGCTGGAGCCAGGCCGGTGATGGGGATCCGGGATGGTAGCCGGACCTGTGGTGTTGGGGCGTGCAGGGTCGGGCCGAAGGGGCCGCCCGAGGTCCGGAGGAGGGCTGATGTCGTCCTGGGCCCGCCATGCGGGAGGGGTAGGACCACGCCATGAGGCCGGGTCCAACACGGAGGCTTCCTCATTTGGGGTTTGTGCTCGTGCTTCATGTCAAAAAGAGGAACTATCTTGTGTAAAACAGAGAGCTATCTTGCTGGTTCTGGGAATTGGCTGAACCACAAGAGTCAAAAAGAGGAACTATCTTGTTTAAAACAGAGAGCTATCTTGCTGGTTCTGGGAATTGGCTGAACCACAAGAAAGGGTGGTCAATGAACTAAGATGCCAGGTGCAGGGTGTCTTACAGTTAAGAACAGGAATTATCTGCTGCTGGTTCCCAGAATTGGCAGAACCACAGAAATGTGTGTGTTCACAGTGTACAACCTCGTGCTTCCTCTTTCAGTTGGGGGTGGTCACAGGGCAGTTGGTGTGACAGGCTGAGTTACCAACAATGGACAGGATGTGGCTGAGTCTCTGGCACAACTGGGGGAAGGCACACAGGCAGGCTTCTTGGAATTGGCTCGACCACAAGGAGCAGGGTGTTGTGCAAGATTCAATGGGGATACGAAGGACAGTTTTCAGACAAGTTGCTGAGAGCATGTCACACACAAAATGGGTGTTTGTCTGAGAAAAATGGCTACCAGGCAGAAACAGGGAAATGATGGGGCACAATTTTCAATTTTATTTCCACAGCAGTGAGACAAGGGCAAAGACTAACGAGGCAGGAGTTGGGAGGTGCAGAAAACAGCTGTAGTGGACTGGGGTCCGAACTGGAACAGATAAAATGGGAAATCAGGGCCACGCAGTGCCTTCTTAATGCTTTATTGACTGAATTTTTCATGCTTGCATTAAGAATATTTTTGGTGGAAACGCTCCACAGCCCCAGGGAGGTTGCGACACGGGCACACTTTGGGCCAATCCAACAGCGGATGCTCCACAGGGCATACTACTCCAGGGATCTTCTTCAAACAAGCATTTACAATGCAATGGTCTCGGCATTATTAAAGGTAGAGCTATTGGCATTGCTCATGATATATTTTTTTTTAATCATAAATAAATGGCATTGTCATTTACATTGCCAATAGCTTAATCGTTAAATAAATGGCATTGTCATTTACAATGCCAATAGTGTAATCGCTCGCAAATGCAGGACCTATTGCATTTACACCCATACAGAGCCACACACACAAAGCCACCCACACACACATACAGGCCACCCACACAGAGCCCCCCACACACACAGAGCCCCCCACACACACACCCAGAGCCACACACACACACCCAGAGCCACACACACACACCCAGAGCCACACACACACCCAGAGCCACACACACACCCAGAGCCACACACACACACACACCCAGAGCCACACAAACACCCAGAGCCACACACACACCCAGAGCCACACACACACCCAGAGCCGCACACACACACCCAGAGCCACACACACACACACACCCAGAGCCACACACACACCCAGAGCCACATACACACACAGGAGAGCAAGCACAGCGGGGGGGGGCAGGGAAGCAAGCACAGCCAGGGGGCAGGGAAGCAAGCACAGCCAGGGGGCAGGGAAGCAAGCACAGCGAGGGGGATTGACACGCATCTTGTGCTATTTGGGGGTATTGCCTCTGCAAAGAGGTGAGGAAGGCGTAATTAGACCACTCAAGAAAAGCTAGGTGGGCTCAGTCAAATGCTGGCCGATGGTTTCTTAATTAGAGTGTCTAGTGGTAAACACCCAAACACAGCAGGTTAACCTGACACGAGATGCCACAAGCCGGCCAGTGCCACTCACGGCCCCGCAACCAGACAATAAAGCAGATTGGAATGGAAGGGACACGGCGCTGCGCCCCTTGAAGGCCGCCTACGCCCGTGCAGCGAGGGGGCTTTGTCTGCCGGATTCCAGTGTATGTGCACTGCACACCGATCTGCACTGCAGCCGCTCCCCAGGGCACGACCAGCACCCAGGGCAGCCCTAGAGCGGGCTGCGGGCATCGCGGCGCTGGGGGTACCTACCGTGCACGCAGGGTTGGCGGCGTGGGCTCCATCTCTCCGTCCACATGCTCCTGAACCCGGTGACAACAAGCGGCGGCGCTGCCTCCCCTCAGGCTGACAGAGAGAGGGCAGATCCCGCACCCAGCCTCACTGGAAAGACGACACCTGGCATTCGGCTGCTGCTACCCCTTTCATCTGCCGAGTTACTCCTTTTGGTGTGTCCCCGCGTGTGCTGCAAGAATATTGATTTTAAGGTAAGAAATAGCGTTTAAAAAAATATAGAAGTCATTAATATCGTTTGTAAAAATACAGTTGTATAAAATATCGTCTTTTAAATTAGTGTTATGTATTTTAGTATATATTTTAAATGTATGTGATGTCTTTTTTTTCTATAACAATTGTTTATGTTTTTTAATATATGTGTTACATTTTTACTAGTCATCAATTTTATTTTAATTAAACTGCGTTTTTTAGTTCCATAGCGGGTTGTGGGCTTACAGGGGAATAGGGTGGGAAGTAATTTAATTATAATAAATTAATGATTACTTTTCATTTATTTCATTGAGATTTTATAGTGTTAATTGTGGGACGCAATTTATTATTAAATAATTATTAATTGGTTGTTAATCAATATTACTTAAATAATTGCTAATTAAATATGATAATTGTGTAACCTTTTTAGGTGCAGGTTGTGGGCTTTATAGGGGTAAAGAGTGGGAAGTTATTTATTTTTAATTAATAATAAGTTGTTAAATAGTATTGATTAATTTATTGAAAATTAATCATGGGAATTGTGAAATCAATTTTAGGTGAGGGTTGTGGTGTTTACAAGGGTAAAGGGCAGGAAGTAATTTATGTTTCATTAATTAATAATTCGTTCTTAATTGATATTTATTAATTATTTGAAAATTAAATGAGGAAGTAGTGTAATTAATTTTAGGTGTGGGTTGTGGGGTTTATAGGGGTAAAGGGTGGAAAGTAATTTATGTTTAATTTATTAATAATTTGTTGATCATTAATAATAATTAATTAATTGATATTTAATTAGGGTAGTCTATTTTTTGTGTGTGGGTTTAACTTTTATAGGGGTAAAGGGTGGGGAGTAAATTAATTGTATTTACTTTATAATTAGTTGTTAAATACTATTTTCTTAATTGAAAATAAGTTTTCATTGTGTAAATATTTTTCTACAGTTTAATTTTAGCTGTGGTTTGTGGGGGATATAGGGGTTAAGTGAGGGAAGTTTATACATTTTTATGAGTTGTAATTTTTTTAAACTAATTATATTTCGTTAATTGGTGATTAATTATGTTAATTATGTAAGTCTTTTTTTTATTTAGATGTGGGTTGTGAATTGTGTGGTATTATAGTGTATGAAAGTAAAAAAAAGTAAATTCATGTTTATGTTTTAATTAATGATTTTGATTCAAAATAATTTCTAATTAAAAATATGTATTTGTTTGAAAATTATTTTAATTTTATTCAATATAATATTTGTAGGTATGTGTCATATGCATTTAACATTATAATATGTTTTTTACATTTGAAATAAATATATTTGTATTTTAATTTTTAACATATTTATATATTTTTTATTTATTTCGTTTTAAAAAAAAATGTTGTTGTTAATATTTTGTTTGTTTCTAATATTGAACTGACTGGCAAGTTGTTCGAGTCCAGTGAGTGCAACAATAGGGAAAGTGTTGGATAGTGGAGGGGTAAAAATTACTATTCCCACTCCAGTGAGTGCAACAGAAGGAAAAGTGTTGGATAGCAGAGGGGTAAAAATTACTAGCAAAGCACCCCAGGACCTAAGAGGAGGTACTTAGAGACTCACTGAGTGTCAGGCAGAGGCCAACAGTAGATGATTTATTTTTTTTAAAATCATGAATAAATGGCATTGTCATTTACATTGCCAATAGCTTAATCGTTAAATAAATGGCATTGTCATTTACAATGCCAATAGTGTAATCGCTCGCAAATGCAGGACCTATTGCATTTACACCCACACAGAGCCACACACACAAAGCCCTCCACACACACATACAGGCCACCCACACAGAGCCCCCCACACACACAGAGCCCCCCACACACACACACCCAGAGCCACACACACACACCCAGAGCCACACACACACACCCAGAGCCACACAGACACCCAGAGCCACACACACACTCTGAGCCACACACACACACCCAGAGCCACACACACCCAGAGCCACACACACACCCAGAGCCACACACACACCCAGAGCCGCACACACACACCCAGAGCCACACACACACACCCAGAGCCACACACACACCCAGAGCCACATACACACACAGGAGAGCAAGCACAGCGGGGGGCAGGGAAGCAAGCACAGCCAGGGGGCAGGGAAGCAAGCACGGCGAGGGGGCTGGGAAGCAAGCACAGCGAGGAGGATTGACACGCATCTTGTGCTATTTGGGGGTATTGCCTCTGCAAAGAGGTGAGGAAGGCGTAATTAGACCACTCAAGCAAAGCTAGCTGGGCTCAGTCAAATGCTGGCCAATGGTTTCTTAATCAGAGTGTCTAGTGGTAAACACCCAAACACAGCAGGTTAATCTGACACGAGATGCCACAAGCCGGCCAGTGCCACTCACGGACCCGCAACCAGACAATAAAGCAGATTGCAATGGAAGGGACACGGCGCTGCGCCCCTTGAAGGCCACCTACGTCCGTGCAGCGAGGGGGCTTTGTCTGCCGGATTCCAGTGTATGTGCACTGCACACCGATCTGCACTGCAGCCGCTCCCCAGGGCACGACCAGCACCCAGGGCAGCCCTAGAGCGGGCTGCGGGCATCGCGGCTCTGGGGGTACCTACCGTGCACGCAGGGTCGGCGGCGTGGGCTCCATCTCTCCGTCCACATGCTCCTGAACCCGGTGACAACAAGCGGCGGTGCTGCCTCCCCTTAGGCTGACAGAGAGCGGGCAGATCCCGCACCCAGCCTCACTGGAAAGACGACACCTGGCATTCGGCTGCTGCTACCCCTTTCATCTGCCGGGTTCCTCCTTTTGGTGTGTCCAAGAAAATTGATTTTAAGGTAGGAAATAGCGTTTAAAAAAATATAGAAGTCATTAATATCGTTTGCAAAAATACAGTTGTATAAAATATCGTCTTTTAAATTAGTGTTATGTATTTTAGTATATATTTTAAATGTATGTGATGTCTTTTTTTTGTATAACAATTGTTTATGTTTTTTAATATATGTGTTACATTTTTACTAGTCATCAATTTTATTTTAATTAAACTGTGCGTTTTTTAGTTCCGTAGCGGGTTGTGGGTTTACAGGGGAATAGGGTGGGAAGTAATTTAATTATAATAAATTAATGATTACTTTTAATTTATTTAATTGAGATTTTATAGTGTTAATTGTGGGACGCAATTTATTATTAAATAATTATTAATTGGTTGTTAATCAATATTACTTAAATAATTGCTAATTAAATATGATAATTGTGTAACCTTTTTAGGTGCAGGTTGTGGGCTTTATAGGGGTAAAGAGTGGGAAGTTATTTATTTTTAATTAATAATAAGGTGTTAAATAGTATTAATTAATTTATTGAAAATTAATCATGGGAATTGTGAAATAAATTTTAGGTGAGGGTTGTGGTGTTTACAAGGGTAAAGGGCAGGAAGTAATTTATGTTTCATTAATTAATAATTCGTTCTTAATTGATATTTATTAATTATTTGAAAATTAAATAAGGAAGTTGTGTAATTAATTTTAGGTGTGGGTTGTGGGGTTTATAGGGGTAAAGGGTGGGAAGTAATTTATGTTTAATTTATTAATAATTTGTTGATCATTAATATTAATTAATTAATTGATATTTAATTAGGGTAGTCTTAATATTTTTTGTGTGTGGGTTTTACTTTTATAGGGGTAAAGGGTGGGGAGTAAATTAATTTTATTTACTTTATAATTAGTTGTTAAATACTATTATTTTCTTAATTGAAAATAAGTTTTAATTGTGTAAATATTTTTCTACAGTTTAATTTTAGCTGTGGTTTGTGGGGGATATAGGGGGAAGTTTATACATTTTTATGAGTTGTAATTTTTTTTAACTAATTATATTTCGTTAATTGGTGATTAATTATGTTAATTATGTAAGTCTTTTTTTTATTTAGATGTGGGTTGTGAATTGTGTGGTATTATAGTGTATGAAATTAAAAAAGTAAATTTATGTTTATGTTTTAATTAATGATTTTGATTCAAAATAATTTCTAATTAAAAATATGTATTTGTTTGAAAATTATTTTAATTTTATTCAATATAATATTTGTAGGTATGTGTCATATGCATTTAACATTATATGTTTTTTAAATTTGAAATAATAAATATATTTGTATTTTAATTTTTAACATATTTATATATTTTTTATTTATTTCGTTTTTAAAATTTTTTGTTGTTGTTAATATTTTGTTTGTTTCTAATATTGAACTGACTGGCAAGTTGCTCGAGTCCAGTGAGTGCAACAATAGGGAAAGTGTTGGATAGTGGAGGGGTAAAAATTACTATTCCCACTCCAGAGAGTGCAACAGAAGGGAAAGTGTTGGATAGCAGAGGGGTAAAAATTACTAGCAAAGCACCCCAGGACCTAAGAGGAGGTACTTACCTGGCGTGTGATACACGCCAGGTTGTGGTCTATTTTGGAAGAGTTGGGCGTCGATCCTCCACTTATCAAGTTTCTGCGCGAGCTTTATTCTGATGCCTCGGCCTGCGTGAGATACGGGATGGGTGGAGAATTGTCATCCCCATTCTCTATAACACGAGGAGTCAGACAGGGTTGTGTCCTGGCCCCCTTCTTGTTTAACCTATATACTAACGGGCTGGAAACAGCCATGTTAGAAGGGAGCCAGGACCTACCTACCATCAACCATCGCCCTATTCCAGCATTACTATACGCTGATGACTCTGTTATACTCGCCAGAACCCTAGTACAGCTGCAAAAACAACTGGACAAATACTGTAAATATATGCTTTCATTGGGCCTAAAAGTGAACAAAAGTAAGACCTTTGTCATGTATACGGGCCCCAAGGTAAAAAGTTCTAAACATCTTTTTATTGAGCAAACTAAACTGGAACGAACTAGGGAATATCCCTATCTAGGTATTTTAATCGATGACCAGCTAACCTGGAAAAGGGCGATGGCAAGCAGGAAGTTGCTTTACCAGAGAGCGACCTCGGCACTTGTTTCCTTTTCCAGAAAATTGGGTAAACCAGCTCCATCCGAGTTGCTCAAAATTTACCAAGCAAAATGCCACAGCATCGCAACTTATGGAGCAGGCGTCTGGGGTTACATAAATACTGAAGACCTGCAAAAAATCCAAAATGGCTTCACAAAATACCTACTGGCACTCCCACAGAGCGCCCCAATATACGGTTGCCATATCGAGCTTGGTATTGACTATCTTTCGGATAACATCAAATGTCAACCAATTCTCCTATGGCACCGTATCTGGACTAAACCACAATGTCATCTAACACGTGCCCTGATTTCTGACTGCTTAAAAATGTCGTCCTGGAAGAGAATTCCATGGTTAACGTATGTTGTCAATTTTATGAAGGACCTGAACCTCATTCATTACTTCACTAAGCCATCCTCCCTAGCTGAAATAAGCAGAAAAGCATTGAAAAACCAATGCCTCAACCATTTAAGAGAACTGCGTCTCTCTAGCGAAGTAGATAAAAAAGCAAATGTTCAAGTATTGATGGTCCAAGTGTCCTTAGGTATCCAGCCCTACCTCACATTTTTTACATCGAACTATGAAAAATACCTATTAACCAGGTTCCGTTTCAATTTGTTTTTTCGTCTTGTTACCTTTCCAACAGTATCAAATTGGTCTCATGACCTAGTTAAATGCCCGTGCGATCATGTCTCTCCCCAAACGACTATCCACGTTGTTCTGTTTTGTCGCTATTACGATCAAGCACGTAAACGTTGGATTATTCCACTGTTGCGCCAAATGGGGTTGAGGACTTGTCGTCCGGCTTTTTTAGCACTTCAGCAGCTAGACTCTCAATATGCGGCAAAGAATGTAGCGCTGTTTTTGAAATCATGTTTAACGATCCGTAAAGCTCTGGAGATAATGTCTAACTGAATTTTCGATCATCTGAATCAATTTTGTATATGGATTTTAAGTATAATCTTTTTATATTTTTTATCTTGTAATGTAATAATGTGTTTTTATGTAAGTGTACTTAATTTCTATGATGTACTTTTTATGATTATCAAAACAATTAATCGAAAAAAAGACTTGTACTGAACTACTAGCAAAGCACCCCAGGACCTAAGAGGAGGTACTTAGAGACTCACTGAGTGTCAGGCAGAGGCCAACAGTAGAGTCCAGATGAGGTCCAGTTGCCTCTGGTCAGCTGGGCTGTTGCAGGAAAGGTCTTTTGTAAATTGTTGTATACTTGCACCTTAACCAGGGAGTAGCCATATGACCCTTGGGGGCCATTTCTTTGTCCTGGGTGCAAGAGAGAGAGCAGGTCAAGGTCTTTGAGCCTCTTCCCAGGTCACAGACAGAAGGTCCAGTCCTCTTCTGTGCTTTTAAGGTCAAGGAGTGTTCTGAGGTACCTGACGTGCCACATTTAAGCCTGGCACAAGCTGGAGGGTATGGATGACTCCTGGGCACACCCTAACCAATGCGGGGAAGGTACCAGGGGCCACCCCACCCGCTTTGAGCATTTTCAAGAATGTCAAAGTCTTCAGCCACACTAAACTTGGAGGGTTGAAGTGTGGGGGAGGAGTATGCTATGCTAAGCCTAGTGTCCTCCCACATCTAACACTAGAATCCAGTTTGGGGCAGTCACTGTACCCAGAATAAACCCAGAGACAGACGTTTGGCAGAACAAAATTAGGGTTTTCTAGCAACCAGACAGTGGATAAATAAGAATTGTTTTGACTTCCTTTTCCCCTTCCACTCAATTCAAAGTCTCAAAAGTCATGCTTTATTTCAAACAGCCTTTTAAGTAAGCTGCAATTCACCTACATCCTACGGCCTAATTGCCTAACATTTCTTAATACAACATTCCTAACCTAGCAACCATTCTATGTTCTACATTATCTGTAAGTACCACATCACAATATCACATCTCCCCCTTTTTTTGCGGAATGGATTACATAAAACAAAACAAAACAAAATGTATTAAAACAGATGAAATACCAAATTATATGAAGCAATTAACATTGATCAATCAACCTTTGAGGTTTCTTGATGTCTCTTGCTGATTTCCTACTTATGCCATTAATATCACTTGGAATTCGAACATTCGGTTGCAAAAACAGTTCAGTATGAGAAAAGTGCAAGATTTTAGATATTGACTTGCATTAATACCCATACTTATGTTATATGAATCAGAGCTGTTTTCAACCATCCTTTCATCATTAAATTAGGTTCAATCCATTTTCTTTTTCTTATTGGCTGTTTAAAACATTTGAAATGTGACGCATTTCTCATTATAACTTTCTCCTTATTCTGAACAGATATCATTGACCCCTTATTTTTGGTCACGGTTGAAGGATTCGGATCAACTGGCAATTTTGCGTTCTGGCATCTTTGTAAGCAAATCCTTTCATCTGCTCTTTTGCTAACGCATCCTCTTTTGCAACTTCTTCGTTGCACTCTGTAGGTCTTGCAGGAAGTTGTGGTAACCCAGTTTGCCTAATTTGTCCATACATCAGTTCTGATGGATATTTCCCAGTAGAGCCTTTGATGGTGTCTGATTAATCTCTTAACACTTGGCATAAAACTGGATTTAGTTTCACATGTGTTAACTTTGCTCTCTACACTGTTTTCTGTATAGTACTCATCAATTGTTCAATCATACCATTTGCTTGTGGCCAGTTTGGAGTTATGGTCCACTGAACTGCTCCCATGTAATGTAATAATCCTTTAAACCCTTCACCATTAAATGGTGACCCATTGTCCGTTTTTAACACAGCTGGTATTCTCTAAGATGAAAATATCTCATCCAGAGTCAGAAGCAAGGAAGAGGCTGTAGTCGACTCCATTTGCTTCACTATTGGGAATCTAGAGTATTTACCCAAAGTAATAAATAAATTGTTCCCTGAATCCATAAGTCCAAAGAAATCCTCTGCTAATGTCATCCAGACTACCTGTGGTAATTTTTACATTCTAAACTCTTCTGTGAATGTGTTCTTAACATTGACACAAATGACAGGTTTGAACAATGTCTCCAACACAGACTTCCAATACAGGAAACCACACTTTGGTAAATTCTTTTTTTGTCGCAGTTATTCCTCTGTGGATTTTATGAGCTACGTCAATAACACATCTTTGCAACGCATGAGGTATTACTATTTCCATTCCTCATACAAGAATGCCAGATGAAGCAACTGCAAGTTCATTAAGTACATTTTTAAAAGCTAACACACGTTTTTGTAGAATACTGTATATCTATGTGTCAAAGGATCTATTTATCTCCATCTATTCCTATTAAGTATCGTTTTGACTTCCTCTAAGACTGGATCCACACATAAATCTTCTATTAATTATTTTTCTAGAATTCTTTCAGGAGTTGCAGTTTCAATTAGGACACAAATGTATCCTTTAGCTGATGATAGTTGATATTCATGAATTGAGATAGGATGTCTAGACAAGCATTTTGCAGGATTTAAGATTTTTCCTGTATTATGCCCAATTTTAAAAACATAATCCATTACTCTCATACCCCATCTTTCAATACTTGGTGGCATTTTCCCCGTCGGGTTACCAAATATTGTAAATAATGCTTGGTGATCAGTAACCACTCCAAATGGTTTCGCAAATCAAAAAGTAGGATAATGTTCACAAGCCCAAACAACTGGCAGACTTTCCTTCTCTGGCTGAGAATATTTTCTTCCAATTTCAGGAAAACGTCTGTTGGCATCAGATATTACATACTGAGTACTTCCTCTTCCATGATTGTGTTGCACAAGTATTGCTCCACCTCCCACAGGACTTGCATCCACAATAAATTCTTGGAAAAGTGTGTGGACAAAATATGATAAATGAACTGCAGATGTCTTTTTTAATTTGTGAAAACAATGTTTTACACTCTTCTTTACATTCAAACTGGTTTCCTTTCTTAGGGGCCCATTAGGATGGTGGGCGGATTGCCCCTGCCAGGTTGGCGGTAGCCACCGCCGGCCTGGCGGGGGCAATCCGCCCACCATCCGCACTGAAATGACCTCACGCCACATTAGGATGGCTGGGGGGTCCGCGGCGGACAGAAAGACCGTCCAAAGACTTGCGGCCGGGGCGGAAAAGGTTTAATATGGTGGCGGTGTCTGTAATAGACACCAACTAATAAGTAACACTCAGTCAAAGACCTACTCAGAAATGAGGGTTGGAAGATTATGTGTGCTGCTTGCAAAATCAGTAACAGGACACCCTTACGATAGTTACAGTGTTCCCATCAGGGTTCCAACCTGTACCGCCCTTCATCATTTGGGAAGGCCACCATAAGTACACAGGGAGACCCCATATACGATCAGGCACAGCATGGTGGAAAACAATGCCCAATGAAGTTATGACAGGTCGGTGGCAGGATGTAACCAATAAGCAGTGCTAAATAATGAAAATAAAATTTTTTCAAAAAGTGGTGATGTTAAAAAGGGGTAGGAGAAGGAAAATAAATTTATTAGCAACCTTCAACTCCCACTCTCTAAAAACAGTGCAAAAAGGTAGTGTGAGCAAATTACTACCTCGACAGTTTATAAAGTCACGGTCGACATGTTTCTGCAGCTTTTACCTGTGCCCCGGGGTCACTTGCTGCTTCTTCAGGACCTATCCTGCTACTGCTTAATTAGTGCATAATAAACAAGGAAACTTAAATAAAATAAATGTCACCTTAGATTCTCCTGTTGGAGGAACCAGTGGATTTCGCAATACAGCACACACACATAGAAAAGAAGAAAAAGAGAACAAGCCTATTAGCAAAAGCTCTCTGGGCGAGACCCGGATACAAAGCAAGGTCTCGCAATTAATGGTTTATAATCCATTACCTTCCACACTTATTTTGAGATAACAGCAATTCCCAAAAGAGCCAGACTGCCACTTAAGTACAGAAACACTCACCCCATGTTATGGAGAATGCTGCCCCACCTCACCCGGCATTAGCTCAGGTACTGCGGAGCCCCGCTCTGTATGAATCACAAACACATATAAAACCAGAATCAATTAAAGGAAGTACTATAAGGTCAAGGCAGGCCACTCGATATAGCGTGGCTTACAGAGGCGCCTGTTCTGTCTGTTGACTCACCTATCCGTCGGTACTCCAGACGTCCAACTGGGCTGTCTGTGGGAGGTACCGGCGGTAGGAGTCGTGTTGCTTAAATAGGCTATAGATCTTATGGGTGTACCGGCACATACCGTGAAACACGGACGCGCTGCCCCGGTCCTTGCTGCTCGCGTCAGTCTGTCCTCTTCCGGGTATGCCAGAGGAGTGTTCTGATTGGCTGGCGCGGAGCGTGACGCGGACGCGTCACGCGAGGAAATATGGGCTTAGTAGTTTAAAACCCTCGTGTGTACTCTGTATACATTTATCTATTGTATCGGGACTAAGAGGTCTCCCAGACTCCTCAGATTTTTTACATACACAATCAGCGCTAGCGCGCAAATTATCGTGACGCCCTCGTACTGATGTTAGAAAATTGCAAAAAAAAATTTTCAACAATTTAAACAGCGTATAAAACAGCCTGGCGGCAAATCCTACGTGACAAGGAGGGGGGCACCAAACCAAGGCCCCTTGTGTCTTTATAGCAAGGTCAATGACCATGTCATGTTTAGGCTAATGGCGCATCTGGGTAAGACATGGACAGATCTCGCCTCAAAAGGCCATTATAAACGCGCTATTCCTGCGCTGTATCCATTGTCCTGGACAACAAAAATCCTGAGCTTCCATGCACCCAGGCAGCGAACATGTTCTGTCACTGACAGCCCACATGCCACACACATCATCTAATCATCAGGTACTGATACTCAAGGGAAGTAACAGATATACCTCTCTCCGGGCATATCATTCATTGGTGAGAAAGCACTGATTATCTTGTGCCTCTAACTCTTGAGTGACATCCAAGGAATATCTTCATTCAATCCTCGCTTGTCTGTGCCCAACTTATATACCCATCGCTGTTCACGCTGGAATAGAAAACTCTTAGTGTCAGTGATATGGGCTGGTATTAGAGGCTGCTCTATCACAGTCCAATGCAACTCAGACGACATATGCTTGGCTGTTAAAAAGTGGTTCGTCAGTCTGGTCGACTGTCTTGAGCACCGAATAGAGCTTTTGTGCTCACAAATGCGTGTCTTGATTTTGCGAGTAGTCATACCCACATACCTCTTGTTACATGGGCAGCTAATTAGGTACACTAAATTGGAGCTGTTACAATTTGTGAACCTACGCTGTTCCCATGGTCTCCCAGTCCCTATATCAATAGTTTGGGATTTCGTTGTGTTCGGACAGGCCGCGCAGTTCCCACAGGGATGGTGTCCTGTGGCCGCAGGCATGTCCCATAATGTACCTAATGCTCGTGGTATGTCCCCTTTGGGACGCGTGTGAACCAATCTGTCCTTTAAGCTCTGCCCTCTCTTAAAGGCAAACAATGGAGCTGGAATAGTGTCCCCTCCAGTGTTCAAAATGCCCCAACGTTTCTTTATTATTTTCTGGATGGCATTTGATTGCGGAGTGAAGGTGCTCACACAGGTCATTCGATTGTGAATGGGTTTGGGTGGCAATATCTCCAATAGCCCCTCACGGTTGTTATTGGAGGCTCTCTTTTTTGATTTCCGAATCAGGCCTTTGGGATAATGCTTTTGTGCAAGATCTTCTTTGAGGCAATCGGCATGATGTTCAAACCGGTCTTTCTTCGAGCAATTTCGTTGTATGCGCAAAAATTGCCCATAAGGTAAATTATCTCGAAGAGATTTAGGATGACAGCTGTTATAGTCTAGCAAAGAATTACGCGACATCGGTTTGCGGTACAGCTCTGAGGCCAAACCTGTAGTCGTGGGTGTAATCAGTAGATCGAGAAACGCTAGATGAACTCTACTCTGCTCCATTGTGAAGCGTAGAAAGCGATTTCTCTCATTCAACCACTCATGGAACCTGGTTAATTCTTCTTCACTCCCTCTCCAGATCACTAAAATATCATCAATATACCGCTTCCACAGACGCAACTGGTCTGTGAAAGGGTTATTGTCCGAGAAGATGTGCTCTGTTTCAAAGTTATGCACATACAGATTTGCTAGCGACGGCGCAAAAATGCTGCCCATGCTCATTCCACTGACTTGGAGATAGAGTGAGTCTTCAAATTGGAAAAAATTCTCCGTCATGGCTATATTAGCCAGAGTCATTATAAGATTGACGGGAGTGATAGATCCTACTGCTAGATTAACAAAGCAAATAGCACAGATAGTGGAGGAAGCACTCAGCGAGGGCTGGATAACAGCTAAAGAAGGACAGTTCCTTTGCACTGCTAACCCAAGAACTCCCTACTTTTATCACTTACCCAAAATCCACAAACCCCAGCGACCACCACCAGGTCGCCCCATCATTTCGGGGATCGGCTCCCTTTTGGAGCCCCTGTCGACTTTCGTCGACGTATTTCGACGTATTTCTAAAGCCAATGGTAAGTGCAATGCCTACGTATCTCAAAGACACGAAGGATGTCTTGAGACTATTGAGAGACGTTGATTTTGATCGCAACACTGATATCTTAGTATCATTCGACGTGGAGAGTTTGTATACCTCCATTCCACAGAAAGAGACATTAGAAGTAGTGGAAATGCTCCTCTTAGAGAGAGATCTAGATTCCATCACTCCCGTCAATCTTATAATGACTCTGGCTAATATAGCCATGACGGAGAATTTTTTCCAATTTGAAGACTCACTCTATCTCCAAGTCAGTGGAACGAGCATGGGCAGCATTTTTGCGCCGTCGCTAGCAAATCTGTATGTGCATAACTTTGAAACAGAGCACATCTTCTCGGACAATAACCCTTTCACAGACCAGTTGCGTCTGTGGAAGCGGTATATTGATGATATTTTAGTGATCTGGAGAGGGAGTGAAGAAGAATTAACCAGGTTCCATGAGTGGTTGAATGAGAGAAATCGCTTTCTACGCTTCACAATGGAGCAGAGTAGAGTTCATCTAGCGTTTCTCGATCTACTGATTACACCCACGACTACAGGTTTGGCCTCAGAGCTGTACCGCAAACCGATGTCGCGTAATTCTTTGCTAGACTATAACAGCTGTCATCCTAAATCTCTTCGAGATAATTTACCTTATGGGCAATTTTTGCGCATACAACGAAATTGCTCGAAGAAAGACCGGTTTGAACATCATGCCGATTGCCTCAAAGAAGATCTTGCACAAAAGCATTATCCCAAAGGCCTGATTCGGAAATCAAAAAAGAGAGCCTCCAATAACAACCGTGAGGGGCTATTGGAGATATTGCCACCCAAACCCATTCACAATCGAATGACCTGTGTGAGCACCTTCACTCCGCAATCAAATGCCATCCAGAAAATAATAAAGAAACGTTGGGGCATTTTGAACACTGGAGGGGACACTATTCCAGCTCCATTGTTTGCCTTTAAGAGAGGGCAGAGCTTAAAGGACAGATTGGTTCACACGCGTCCCAAAGGGGACATACCACGAGCATTAGGTACATTATGGGACATGCCTGCGGCCACAGGACACCATCCCTGTGGGAACTGCGCGGCCTGTCCGAACACAACGAAATCCCAAACTATTGATATAGGGACTGGGAGACCATGGGAACAGCGTAGGTTCACAAATTGTAACAGCTCCAATTTAGTGTACCTAATTAGCTGCCCATGTAACAAGAGGTATGTGGGTATGACTACTCGCAAAATCAAGACACGCATTTGTGAGCACAAAAGCTCTATTCGGTGCTCAAGACAGTCGACCAGACTGACGAACCACTTTTTAACAGCCAAGCATATGTCGTCTGAGTTGCATTGGACTGTGATAGAGCAGCCTCTAATACCAGCCCATATCACTGACACTAAGAGTTTTCTATTCCAGCGTGAACAGCGATGGGTATATAAGTTGGGCACAGACAAGCGAGGATTGAATGAAGATATTCCTTGGATGTCACTCAAGAGTTAGAGGCACAAGATAATCAGTGCTTTCTCACCAATGAATGATATGCCCGGAGAGAGGTATATCTGTTACTTCCCTTGAGTATCAGTACCTGATGATTAGATGATGTGTGTGGCATGTGGGCTGTCAGTGACAGAACATGTTCGCTGCCTGGGTGCATGGAAGCTCAGGATTTTTGTTGTCCAGGACAATGGATACAGCGCAGGAATAGCGCGTTTATAATGGCCTTTTGAGGCGAGATCTGTCCATGTCTTACCCAGATGCGCCATTAGCCTAAACATGACATGGTCATTGACCTTGCTATAAAGACACAAGGGGCCTTGGTTTGGTGCCCCCCTCCTTGTCACGTAGGATTTGCCGCCAGGCTGTTTTATACGCTGTTTAAATTGTTGAAAATTTTTTTTTGCAATTTTCTAACATCAGTACGAGGGCGTCACGATAATTTGCGCGCTAGCGCTGATTGTGTATGTAAAAAATCTGAGGAGTCTGGGAGACCTCTTAGTCCCGATACAATAGATAAATGTATACAGAGTACACACGAGGGTTTTAAACTACTAAGCCCATATTTCCTCGCGTGACGCGTCCGCGTCACGCTCCGCGCCAGCCAATCAGAACACTCCTCTGGCATACCCGGAAGAGGACAGACTGACGCGAGCAGCAAGGACCGGGGCAGCGCGTCCGTGTTTCACGGTATGTGCCGGTACACCCATAAGATCTATAGCCTATTTAAGCAACACGACTCCTACCGCCGGTACCTCCCACAGACAGCCCAGTTGGACGTCTGGAGTACCGACGGATAGGTGAGTCAACAGACAGAACAGGCGCCTCTGTAAGCCACGCTATATCGAGTGGCCTGCCTTGACCTTATAGTACTTCCTTTAATTGATTCTGGTTTTATATGTGTTTGTGATTCATACAGAGCGGGGCTCCGCAGTACCTGAGCTAATGCCGGGTGAGGTGGGGCAGCATTCTCCATAACATGGGGTGAGTGTTTCTGTACTTAAGTGGCAGTCTGGCTCTTTTGGGAATTGCTGTTATCTCAAAATAAGTGTGGAAGGTAATGGATTATAAACCATTAATTGCGAGACCTTGCTTTGTATCCGGGTCTCGCCCAGAGAGCTTTTGCTAATAGGCTTGTTCTCTTTTTCTTCTTTTCTATGTGTGTGTGCTGTATTGCGAAATCCACTGGTTCCTCCAACAGGAGAATCTAAGGTGACATTTATTTTATTTAAGTTTCCTTGTTTATTATGCACTAATTAAGCAGTAGCAGGATAGGTCCTGAAGAAGCAGCAAGTGACCCCGGGGCACAGGTAAAAGCTGCAGAAACATGTCGACCGTGACTTTATAAACTGTCGAGGTAGTAATTTGCTCACACTACCTTTTTGCACTGTTTTTAGAGAGTGGGAGTTGAAGGTTGCTAATAAATTTATTTTCCTTCTCCTACCCCTTTTTAACATCACCACTTTTTGAAAAATTTTTATTTTCATTATTTAGCACTGCTTATTGGTTACATCCTGCCACCGACCTGTCATAACTTCATTGGGCATTGTTTTCCACCATGCTGTGCCTGATCGTATATGGGGTCTCCCTGTGTACTTATGGTGGCCTTCCCAAATGATGAAGGGCGGTACAGGTTGGAACCCTGATGGGAACACTGTAACTATCGTAAGGGTGTCCTGTTACTGATTTTGCAAGCAGCACACATAATCTTCCAACCCTCATTTCTGAGTAGGTCTTTGACTGAGTGTTACTTATTAGTTGGTGTCTAGTACTTACGAGGGACGTAGCACTCTCGGTCATTAAACTTTCCCTCTGACCCTCCCTAGTGAAGTTTGGCGGTGTCTGTAAGACACCGCCAGCCATATTATGATGGGCCAAAACAGATGCCTATCGCCGCCACGGAAAGGCATGTGGTTTTCACTTCGGAGGCCCTCTGCGGGCCCCCGGAGTGAAGGAGAGGTGGGACGTACACAGGGGGGGGGGTACCTGTGGTACCCCCCTCCATTTGCATTAACAAAGCGGCAGGCACCGCGCGGTGCCTGCCACTTTGTTAATGCAAATGCATTTGTGCATTTTTAGCATTGTGGCGGGCGGTGCTGAGAGCAACGCCCGCCACAATGCTAAACATGCAGGATGCGCCCGCCACAGTTGCGGACGCATCCTAAAACTTCCCACGGGACCCCCGCCCTTATGGCGGGCGGTCCCAATGACCGATAGGGTGGCGGGCGTACTAAGTCCGCCCGTCATCCTAATAGAACCCTTAGTTAGTTTACATAATAGCACACTTATAGTGACAAAACCTTTAATATATTTTGAACATTAACTGGGCATACCCAGAAATGAATATAGCTCTGATAGTTCCTTTGGATGTGAAGCGTTCATCGAAGAGGATATTCTGGCTCGACATGGACGCTTTCATTCCTTCGAAACAAGAATGACATAAAATGGCAATTCTGGATTGCCTACTTCATACTTTTCCATATTTAAAGTGAGACCTATTTCACTAAAACATTCACTTACTTTGTCAATGCATGATCTTGAGTTTTCCCCAAAATTAAAATAGCACCAATTTAATTCCTGCAATTGCTTACTGGACTGATGAATTCTTTATTGTTTACGGAAACTTTTCAGCAGCTGAACAGATTTCATAATTTAATATTTTAAATCTGAACTATACTAAGGGGCACATTAGTATGGCGGGCGGACTTTCTCCGCCCGCCATACTAGTGGGAAATGGGACCCCCCGCAATGCTAGCGGCGGTCCGGCACATCCCATTAGGATGCACCCGCCACACTGGCGGCCGCATCCCGCATTTTTAACATTACGGCGGGCGTGCAGAGAGCACCGCCCGCCGCAATGCTAAAAATGCTAAAAATGCATGTTGTGCTTTTCAATGCACAACGTGACAGGCACCGCGCGTTCCTCCCGCGTTGTTTATTGAAAAGCAAGGGGGTACCATAGGTACCACCCATGTGCACCCCCCACACCCCCCCAGAGTCCATGGGGGCCCGCAACAGGCCCCCCAAGCAGATTCTGCATGCCTCTCCGTGGCGGCAATGCCGCCATGGAAAGGCATGTGAAAGGCCACATTGTAATATGGCTGGTGATGTCTTTCAGACACCGCTACCATATTAAACCCTTTTCCGCCTGGTCGACTTCTCAACCGGGCGGAAAAGCGGCAGACGGTATTTCCGTCCGCCGCGGACCCCCCAACCATTATAATATGGCGGGGGTCATTTCTGCACGGATGGCGGGTGGATCGCCCCCGCCGGGCTAGCGGGCAAGGAAACCAGTGTATCCTGGGGTGGGCTCTCCAGGACACAGCAAGTGAGCGGACTCTAGGGGGGGATTGGCTCTTCAGGGCCATTATGGGCTCAGTGAGGGGGGATGCGTGGTCCTTTCAATGCACAACCTAGGCCAAAAAAAAAAACCACTTTAAAAAAAAGTTTCATGGAGATTCGTCAAATGGTGCCAAAGTTATTAGTAGCACATAAAACGCATTTCATGTGGAAACACTGACCTAGCTATAACCCAGTGACAATGGGCAGGGAAAAGGTAATTTTCCTAGAGTTACTCTTCCTTAATATTTCTTCAAATCCGACCACAATTGAATTGCATTTTTAATAACTATTTAAAATAGTTCTTTATTCATTTTTCTATCTAGTCCCATCCCAGAGATACTAAATTAGGATTTTAACCTGTATTCTGGTTTTCTACATGGGGCAGTTAGGCCTATAACATTTAACTATTAGTTGTAGGTGCTTCTCACCGTAAATACATGTTAACATCAAATGTATACTGCACCCTGCCTTGTGTACTACAAGGCCTACGTATGGGTGACTTGTTAATATTTAAAAGAGAGGTTTTGACTGTCAAAAAGGGTTTATTTTCTCAGATCCTAGTGCAGTTTTTACACTGCTACAGTCCGGCTGGTAGGCTTGAAGCCATGTTTTACACCGTCACTGACGTAGATGGAAAGTAGCTGCTGCAGCTGAGGGCCATGTCCATCTGGCCCACTGCGTGCGTGCGGGCATGAGTGACGTACATGCCTGCTTACACTTGTTGAGTACAAGCGTTATTAGTGGTTTTAGGGTGCCACCATTTCAGCCACACGTCTGCGATCCCTCAACTTGACATTGAGCGCCCATTATCCGGGTTCTCACATTGGCGCCATTTCTCTTTCTGGCGTTGCCGCCTCTTTGTCCTTTGCCTCTTTCTCCCTCTCTTAACCACTTTTCAAGGTCAACCTGGCATCACAGGGTTTCCCCTCAACAGTGTTGTTGTGCTTGGTATCGTGGGGGTCTTTTTTGCATTTGTCTTCGTCCTCTCACCAAAGGTTTCGGTGTTAATGGGCCTTTAACCCTTTCGGGTGATTTACGACTGGGCGTGGTCAGGACGGCCCCCGGCCGTCCTCCGCACAAGCCCACCGTGACGTCGGACGGCCGGGGTGGGCATGTGCGGAGGACGGTTGGGGGCCGTCCTGACCACGCCCAGTCGTAAATCACCCGCACCGCAGCGGAATTCCAGCCGCGGTCAACGGGTTAAGGACCTCGAGCCCAAGAGTTTCAATTCAGCCCCTTTTGTGTTTATATCCTTTTAATGTCTTTCTCAAAGGTTCTTTTTTCCAAATATAATGACACTGATCCTACCCTTTGGACACACCTCAGTGTCTTTTGGGTTTTCGTCCTCATCATTGGGCGAGGCCGATGTCCTTAAGGTAGGGTGATTTTTGCTCTGACTGGATCATGGCATTGTGCACCCAGCTTTGCTTCTCTCTAGCTTCAAGAGTCTTGGGCTGGACTCTGCACACGCTTAGCAGCCCTCAGCGCTACAGGCCTTTGGTACGCAGAGGTTAGAGATCTTGTGAGTGTTCTTCTGCAAAAGGTTGGTCTTATTGGGAAAATACCTCGCCTAACGAATACTTTACAATTACCGCATTGACTTACCCAACTCTCCACCTCGGCAATATCCATGGCTTAGACGGAGGATACATTTTCTGCACTCATGGACATCGCACCTAGAGCTGAGACTGCATGCCTTCTTGTATATTGTATCTACTTGAATTCATTTTTATATCACATGTAGCCTGGACCTTAAACATGCAGCGTGCTTTCCTTGTATAATGCACCCCCTACCTTTCCCAATTTATCCCCCCGTCCCTACGCTTGTATATTACCCCTTAATCCTGTAAAGCGCTCTGATACCCTCAGGGGTCTGGTTTGTGCTCTATAAAACTATAAAATAAAAAACTAAAAATACAATTTTCCCATCCGGACAATGATCTTTTCTCCGAGGTTGGGCATTCTCTGTTCCACACGGTCAGGTCCCCATGAGGGGAAACCTGATGATTTCAGGGTCTTCGATCCTCCTTCATTGTAGAATTGTTGTTTATCATCCTCTTACTTGGCTGTTTGCTGAATGTTCATTGGCCACTTCACCACTCTGCTGTGACCGCCCTAGTGCTCCTGGGAACGCCTTCTGAGGAGGAGGACACCCATGGAAAAGAAGAAAGACTAGAAAAAAAGAACAATTCCAGACCCAACCACTAGATGGCAGACCGATGCTCAGTTTGTGAATCCAGGAAAGACTCACATTGCAAAAGATATCCATTTTAGAAAAGTAGACATCATTCTAAATCGAGCAGGTTATCAACAACAGACTGGGCAAGATTTCGCTAAATAAACAAATTCCAATTATATTTTTAAAATAGTGGCTACATAGGGGGAGGTAGAGAAATTGGTGTCAAGTTTCTTATCGGTAACATTTTACATTGAAGGAAGTTCTGGAAAAGTAATGTTTCTACATTTGCAAATCATTTCTGATTAGAGAAATCTAAAATGTTCATTGTTTTCTAAAACTTGAGGTATCCACAGCCTACATCTGAGCCACAATGTACAATGAAGTTCACTGTGTAATTGACATCGCATCACCTGACGGTAGAAAATGAAATTGTGCACTCACGGAACCTGGACTTATTCCTGCCACAACTCGTCACAATTCTGTAAGGGGTAGATTTACAATAACGGGCGCATCCCTGCATATCAGCAGCTGCGTCAATCCTTACGCCTGCTTCAAGCAGGCGCAGGGTTTTGACGCAGCATGGGCTCAAAAGTGACTGAGTGAAATCTTGTAGATTTCACTCAGTCACTTTTAGGAGGCGTTCCTGGACCGGAACGCCTCCCCCTGCGCAGGAACGCCCCCTTCTGGTGCAGGGCTTTACAACATGACGCATTTCCTAGATGCGTCACGTTGTAAGTACCTCGCACCATGGCGCATCTTTTTCGCCGCAGCTGCATCACAAAAGTGACGCAACGGTGGCGTAAAAGGGGCGCAAGGGGCTCGTAAATCTTCCCCTTAGTCTTTTGAATGTGATCATTAACAACTAGTTTAGAACGCAGCCTCAGTAGAAGTTTTTTTTGTGCAGAGGGGCATAAACTATGGGGCAGATTTACAAGGCCCTTGCGCCACTTTCCCCATGTTAAATATGACGCAAAAGTGGCGCAAGGGCCTTCTAAATAAGCCCCTATGTTTTATATTAATAAACAACGTCGTCAATAACTTAAAAGTTATCAGCCTAGTGTCTTGTGTCATCTAATATTGATAATACGGTTTAACACACTTAATTGGAGCAAAAAAGGAACTCTTAACCTTTAGAGAAATTCCTTCTTCCTTCTTCAAACTTTTACCCACAACTGGATAATGACATCAACCTCTTTCACCGGCAGTCCAGGCCACATCCTGAGGAAGCAATCACTGTAGGGATTCACAGTGTCACCTCTTGTTCAGATAACCAATGCCAGCACCTTCTTCTCATCTGAATGATACTCACACCCCTATGAACTCCCCCTCCCTCACCCTCCACATACATTTTGAATCACTGCAGCAGCCACCTGAAGCCTCACAAAAGGAAAATCATAGGACTAGGGGGAACCTATTCTGTGCTAATCCCTCTGGTTATCAATTGAAAGATGCTTCACAGCCAGAGTGCTGTCGTCACACCCAAACACCTTTGAGGATGTATAGTTGCTATTTGAAGAAATGAAAGACCCCACTTTTTTTTTAAAGAGTTTTATATAGCGCGAACTTGACTCAAAGCTATCGGGTATCAGAGCGCTTTACACGAGCACCAGTTTCGTTACAGAAGGACACATTCATTTTTGTTAGGCATGAGGAGATTAAGGGGCATATTATCAACTGGCGATATTTATCGCTAAATGCGCTTAGCGATATTTTTTTATCGCCGCGCATCGCCGGATTTTATCGCAGAGATAACGTGCTATTAGCTATATAAGCGAGAAAATATCCGGCGATAGAGGCAACATGCGTGAATGTCGCTGAGAATCCAGCGATATTCAGGCATTAACGCCAATAGGGTCTTAACCTGCCTATCCAACTCCCATTGGATATACAGGTTAAGAACTGGTCTGAGCAGGCGTTCGCTTTCAGCGATATTCACGCTTAGCGCAATTTTTTTTATCGCTATGCCTGCGTTGATAATAGGCGATAGCGATGTTAGCCACGGCTTTCAGTCGCTAACAGGTTGGGTACGCCCACTTTGCATGTCATTATCAATAGATATCGCTGACATGCAAAGCGAACCCCAAACCGCTCGCTATCACCTACAAGCTGTCGCTAACTGCTGTTAGCGACAGCTTGCTAATAGGGCTATGAAATTATCGCCGCTTTGCGGCCGAAAACGGCCACAAAAGCGGCAATAATTTCATATCGCCCGCCTTGATAATATGCCCCTAAGTGGTTTGCCCAGAATCACAGGATGCTGAGCGTCATTGCCGAGACTGGAACCCGGTCCCCAGGCTCCGAGGTACACTGCTCTAGCCGTACGGCTGGCTACATCCTATCTTAATTTAATGAACCATTGTCCACTGACTGTAGACCTGTGACCCCCCCCTACAGCAATAGGGGCCACCCTCCCACCCCCCTAGGGGGGGGTCACAGGTCCCTCACAGGTCACAGGTCCCTCACATTATTTCCAGCGAGTATTTGGTGTGAGTTTCATCAGTGTTGCACATTTAATAAGGATGTGTGGTTGTAATGAGGGGTGTGTGGGTGCCAGGACTCTGAATGGATGCCCCGCACTCCTGCAGCACTTGTATCACACTCGATCTCCGGGGGGGTTCACAACAGTTCTTGCACAAGTAACTCTCTTCAAAATGTGCCAGAAGAAGCCGGCAAACATGCATCATTTCCGGAAAAAGAGGTTATAATCTTATTTATAGATGCACATTTATGTAGGTGTGTGTTTCAAATATAAATGCTTAAGTATTAATGTTATTCATTGAAATGTGCTCGTTCAGCCGGCCTGAATATATTCTGCGCGTTTTCAAATGCTTTTCCAGATATTGTTTTAAAAAATAATGATCGAGGTTTCCTAGAAATTGGTATCGTGACTTCTCAGTAATTGTTTAGAACAATAAGTGACGATGAGCAGAATAAAAGTAAGTGAAAGGTTAGAGGGTCTTTAATACCAATTGTTTACTTTAAAAAATGTTCAACAATTCTCAGACAAAAGTATATAAAACTGCAACACCTTGTTTGAGGTGGGTCCTTTTTGGGTTTCGCCTGCCGAAGGCTGCGCTCTGCGCAGCTTTTCGGCGCAGGCGAAATCCATTGTTAACTATAAGTGCTTCAGGAACGTCCCCCGGCTCCCATTGGCTAGCTTCATAAATGGAGGCTAGCCATTGGGTGCCGGATCTGTCCGTCAAGGCCGGACCAGATTCGGGGGCGTTCCCGAGAATTTTTCCCTTTGGCTACGTCATGCGGCGGTGGGCGGGGCTTTTTTTTTGTCTCGTGGAGGTTTGTTTGGGCCATTTGGCGGCCGACCGCCGGCCGAGGAAGTCAAGGTGAGTGGTTCCTTTCCTGTCCCCCCTCCCGTTGTCCGTTCCTTTCCCGCCCCCCTCCCGCCAAGAGACTTTCCAAATTATCTTCAAATCAAAATTGTTTATAAATATGTTGCGTTACTTTAACTGATCTGTATATAGCTATCAGAGTTTCTGTCGGTACCTTGCGTGACACTGTGCCTTACGTGCCTTTCTTTGGCATCTATGGACGCGAATTGATTCGCTTCCGTAACAGACGGGAATGCTACGAGTATGCGCTGTAAGCGCCTTCCTGACTGGATGCCGGCCGACATTTTGTTTCCCCTGACTGCGGCTCTTGAGTCTGCAGAGCCTGCAGTGTTTATACTGAGAGGTCTGGGACTGGGACAGGCAGCCGTGAGCACTCGGGTGCAGTGTACTTGGTAACGCATTTGCATTTGCTTATGACCCAAAGCGCTAACCTTCTGCAGAGCAGCTCTCTGTGGCCGTGGCTGTGCTTAAATTACTGCCGTCATTATAGACTCTGTTGGTGGTACATGCGACATCGGATGGATCCTGTGTTTATCGTTCCTGCTGCTCTTTCGGGTATAAAACGAGCACTGGTCTGGCTTTACCGTGCGAACGTCGGTTTGGACAGATGTACACAGACTATTGTGGAGTCTCTGTTTGCAACTTACTTCGTTCTGTGCCTCGTACCTCTGTGCTCTTTGTTTTAATCATTCCCCAAGTTTGCAGTGCTGCACATGTATTTGACAACGTTGAGAAATCCACACCTATTAGCTTTACCAGTGCTTGTTGCCTGTGCTTGCGCATGTTCTGTCAGGGATTCCTGGAGTGCTTTAGTTCCCCATCTAAGAATGAAGTAAGCAACGCAAGGTGTTAACATGGAAAAGATGCTGCTCAGAGTGACGTGCCATTCCATCCTCCAATCCCAGCGTGGTGCTTCTTTCTGTCAGTACCGCCCGGAATCACCACCTCCGAAGCGCTAATACCTCCTGCGTGTAAAAGCAGCACCACTAGAACAAGAGTGACATACGCAGAAGCGAGGATGAATACAACCGGACTTCAACAATAAGAAGCATAGACAAAGCCAGTAGGCCTCACTATTTTAAGAATGTCCACCATTTATAGAAACCGTTACTAACATTCTGCCAATACAGGCATTTCATTGTTTTTGTGAGTGCTAGAGTGCTTGGTTGCCTCATTAAAATAGGTTTGCTTTATTAAGCGAATTTGTACTATGCACCTCTATTTATATTAGAAAAGTGTGTTTCCTACTTGGTGTGCGTCAGTAGTGATGGGTGTGAGTGTTGCCGGTAGTGTTATTACTAATCTGTGTGGGGTGTGAAGGTAATGTGTGACTGCTAATGTGTAAAAGTACTCCTGGTAGCGTGTGGATGCTAGCCGGTGAGGGGAGTGAATATGCTTCCAGTTGTGTGTGACTGCTAGTCTGTGGTGGATGGGGGGGCTTTTAGTTGCATGTGACTACAACATTCGGAGGGTTGTTAGCCCTGCTGGTAGTGTGTTGTGCTAGTCTCTGAGGGGTGTGACTGCTACTCTCGGAGGGCTGTTAGCGCTGCTGGTAGTGTGTGGTGCTAGTCTGTGAGGGGTGTGAGTGCTTGTGATAGTGTGACTGCTACTCTCGGAGGGCTGTTAGCGCTGCTGGTAGTGTGTGGTGCTAGTCTGTGAGGGGTGTGAGTGCTTGTGATAGTGTGACTGCTACACTCGGAGGGTAGTTTGCGCTTCTGGTAGTGTGTGGTGCTAGTCTGTGAGGGGTGTGAGTGCTTGTGATAGTGTGACTGCTACTCTCGGAGGGTTAGCGCTGCTGGTACTGTGTGGTGCTAGTCTGTGAGGGGTGTGAGTGCTTGTGATAGTGTGACTGCTACTCTCGGAGGGTTATTAGCGCTGCTGGTAGTGTGTGGTGCTAGTCTGTGAGGGGTGTGACTGCTACTCTCGGAGGTTGTTAGCGCTGCTGGTAGTGTGTGGTGCTTGTCTGTGAGTGCTTGTGATATTGTGACTGCTACTCTGTTAGACTTTTAGTAGAGTAGGGTTGCTGGTCTTTGAGAGGTGGGAAAGTGCTATTGGTAGAGTAGAGAGAGTGCAGAGTAGAGAGAGTGCAGAGTAGAGAGAGTGCAGAGTAGAGAGAGTGCAGAGTAGAGAGAGTGCAGAGTGGAGAGAGTGTAGAGTGGAGAGAGTGCAGAGTGGAGAGAGTGCAGAGTGGAGAGAGTGCAGAGTGGAGAGAGTGCAGAGTGACTAGGGAGTGCAGAGTGACTAGGGAGTGCTAGGGAGTGCAGAGTGACTAGGGAGTGCTAGGGACTGCAGAGTGACTAGGGAGTGCTAGGGACTGCAGAGTGACTAGGGAGTGCTAGGGACTGCAGAGTGACTAGGGAGTGCTAGGGAGTGCAGAGTGACTGCAAAGTGACTGCTAGAGATTAAGCTAATGGCAATGTAAATGACAATGCCATTTATTTATCTAAAGGCGAAACCATTGCATTGTAAATGCTTGTTTTAATTATGTAAGAAAACAAACTGACTGTTCAGAGCCACAATATAAGTAGTATAAACTTTCACTGCCCATCTCTTCCATGCAGTACTCCTGAAATCAACTAACCTTCAAGTTAGCTGCTCTAAAGAAGGGTACCCAGTGAAAAGGACTTTAGTTACTAGTTGGACATCTGGTGTGTAAACAACAGGTCACAACACCAACCTCAAAGTGTCAGCCAGACCCATTGACGCTGCTTACCTTGAGATACTGGTCAGGTCCCATCACTCACCGAGGGGATGAGTTCAACCTCCTGGAATTGAGACATCTTCCAAAGCTGAGGGGTTGTCCCCTTGAGAACATTCATAACCATGGTTCAGGTGTCGGCTCTGCCGCTGGTGGGGCTGCCCCGCAGGACCCCGGTTGGATATCTCACGGCGGCCCAGCTTTGGGCCTGAACTTCATCTGGAGCGACTATGGTGGGGGGCTATTCTCTCAATAAAAGTGCTTTGTGACCAGCATGCCCACCCAGTGGCCAGTTCCTGGTTTATGGGGCATCGGTGCGGGTGTGTTCAAGATGATGGGGCTGGGAAGAGAGGGGCCGCCCCCGCATCCGTGCTGCAGCCGCTGCTCCCCATTGGCTCAGAGCGGCATCAGGTGATCTGCTTGTACAAGGCGCTGGATGACAAGGGACGCAAACCACTGGTGGCTCTTAGGAACGGATGGGAGGACGCCCTGGACACTGCCATTCCAGAGCGGGAATGGGATAGAATGATTTATTTATTTTTTTCAAACCGAGGGGCAAATTATCAAGAAGGGCTTTAAAATTATCATCGGTTTAGCGGCAGAAAACTGCTGCTAAAGCGGCGATAATGGGCGTGATAATATGCCCTGGAGAATTCCAATAGAAGTCCATGTTCACACCAGAACCGGGGCTTCTATGGGTATTCACCAGGGCATATTATCAAGCCCATTATCACCACTTTAGCGGCAGTTTTCTGCTGCTAAAGCGGCAATAATTTTAACGCCCTTCTTGATAATATACACCCAAGTTTATTGGAATTTTTTGGTTTCATGTACAACATGACATGCTTACAGGAACCAGGTCATTATACTTTACTTCTCCTAAGCATCCAATTCAATTCCATTCAGGAGAAGTGCAGGCTGAGCCATGCCAGCAGCCATAGTTACTAAATACAACACTCAATACGTCCCACAAGAAAGAGAAGAAAGGAAGCAAAATAAAATATATATATATTTTGTGAGGAGATAAAAGTGTATTTGTGTCAGTGAAAAGAATCCCAACGTTATAGTAAAAATGCAGTGTTTCGAAAATTAATAACAATGAAGGCCATCGTTGTACTATTTTCTTCAGAAGTACTTAAGTTAAAGGTGTGCGTATCACCGAAAAACAAAGAGTTTTGTGACATGCCTCTGAGAATGATAGAACTGTCTCAGACTAAGGCACAAACCCAATCATGTTAATTATATTATATTGTACCAAGATAGGGTGTGCGTATCAACGAGGAGGTAGGGAAGACACGCCTTGCAAAATAGAAGAAACTCTATTATTTATTTGTAAGGTGTGTGCGTATCACCGATAACTCTAGTGACACGCCGGGGGAAATTGAAGATTTGTAATTTATTTGAGAGAGGTGTGCGTAACATCAATAACACTGGTGACACGCTGAAGAGGTGTGCGTATCACTGAAAACACTGGTGACCCGCTAAAGAGGTGTGTGTATCACTGAAATCACTGGTGACCTGCTGAAGAGGTGTGTGTATCACTGAAAGTACCGGTGACCCGCTGAAGCGGTGTGTGTATCAGTGAAAGCACTGGTGAACCGCTGAAGAGGTGTGCGTTTCACTGAAAGCACTGTTGACCCGCTGAAGAGGTGTGCGTATCACTGAAAGCACTGTTGACCCGCTGAAGAGGTGTGCGTATCACTGAAAGCACTGGTGACCCGCTGAAGAGGTGTGCGTATCACTGAAAGCACTGGTGACCCGCTGAAGAGGTGTGCGTATCACTGAAAGCACTGGTGACCCGCTGAAGAGGTGTGCGTATCACTGAAAGCACTGGTGACCCGCTGAAGAGGTGTGCGTATCACTGAAAGCACTGGTGAGCCGCTGAAGAGGTGTGCGTTTCACTGAAAGCACTGGTGAGCAATGTTCCCTCTAATTTTTTTCCTCTGTGTGTGGCAGTGGAGGGTCTCTGTGCGCTGCAACCATGGCTATGTGCGCCAGGAACCGAACCTCGCGTGTCTGCGGCGCCAAATGCCACTCGTTTTTGGTGCCCTCTGTCCCACTCGTTTTTGGTGCCTTTCTGCCCTCTGTCCCACTCCTTTTTGGTGCCCTTCTGCCCTCTGTCCCACTCGTTTTTTGTGCCCTTCTGCCCTCTGTCCCACTCGTTTTTTGTGCCTTTCTGTCCTCTGTTCCACTCGTTTTTCCCTCGTTTTTGGTGCCCTCCTGCCCTCTGTCCCACTCGTTTTTGGTGCCCTTCTGCCCTCTGCCCCACTCGTTTTTGGTGCCCTCCTGCCCTCTGCCCCACTCGCTTTTGGTGCCCGTCTGCCCTCAGCCCCTCTCGTTTTTGGTGCCCTCCTGCCCTCTGCTCCACTCGCTTTTGGTGCCCTTCTGCCCTCTGTCCCACTCGTTTTTTGTGCCTTTCTGCCCTCTGCCCCACTCGTTTTTGGTGCCCTTCTGCCCTCTGCCCCACTCGTTTTTGGTGCCCTCCTGCCTTCTGCCCCACTCGTTTTTGGTGCCCTTCTGCCCTTTGTCCCACTCGTTTTTGGTGCCCTCCTGCCCTCTGCCCCACTCGTTTTTGGTGCCCTTCTGCCCTCTGTCCCACTCGTTTTTGGTGCCCTCCTGCCCTCTGCCCCAATCGTTTTTGGTGCCCTTCTGCCCTCTGCCCCACTCGTTTTTGGTGCCCTTCTGCCCTCTGCCCCACTCGTTTTTGGTGCCCTCCTACCCTCTGTCCCACTCGTTTTCTGCCCTCTGTCCCACTCGTTTTTGATGCCCTTCTGCCCTCTGCCCCACTCGTTTTTTGTGCCCTTCTGCCCTCTGTCCCACTCGTTTTTGTGCCTTTCTGCCCTCTGTCCCACTCGTTTTAGGTGCCTTTCTGCCCTCTGCCCCACTCGTTTTTGGTGCCCTTCTGCCCTCTGCCTCACTCGTTTTTGGTGCCCTTCTGCCCTCTGTCCCACTCGTTTTTGGTGCCCTTCTGCCCTCTGCCCCACTCGTTTTTGGTGCCCTTCTGCCCTCTGCCCCACTCGTTTTTGGTGCCCTTCTGCCCCACTCGTTTTTGGTGCCCTCCTGCCCTCTGCCCCACTCGTTTTTGGTGCCCTCCTGCCCTCTGCCCCACTCGTTTTTGGTGCCCTCCTGCCCTCTGTCCCACTCATTTTTGGTGCCCTCCTGCCCTCTGCCCCACTCGTTTTTGGGGCCCTCCTGCCCTCTGTCCCACTCGTTTTTGGTGCCCTCCTGCCCTCTGCCCCACTCGTTTTTGGTGCCCTTCTGCCCTCTGCCCCACTCGTTTTTGGTGCCCTCCTGCCCTCTGTCCCACTCGTTTTTTGTGCCTTTGTGCCCTCTGTCCCACTCGTTTTGTGTGGGAGGGCGCGTACGAATCTGCAGCTCTACATGCCAAGAACAGATGCATACTGGTAAGTAGCATTTTCCTTTCGAGGCATATGAGCTGCAGATCGTACACTTTTGCATCGATTGTGCAGCAGTGTCTCCCCTAGCGGTGGTCGCTTGTATCCATTGAAGCATTCTGAAACAGTGTTCTAAGGACAGCTCGGCCTACTGCAGCTTGCTGCTTGGCTTGCACATCAACACACTAGTGTTTAGTGAAGGTGTGTATTGTAGACCATGTTGCTGCCTTGCAGATATCCTCTAGTGGTATATTTCCTAAGAAAGCCATAGGGGCGCCTAGTTTACGAGTGGAGTGTGCTCTAGGAGGATCTGTCAGTGTACGTTTAGCTTTTTGATAGCATATTTGTATACACTTTACAATCCACCTGGCAATTCCCTCCTTAGAGATGGGGTTGCCTTTGTGTGGGGGAGAGAAAGATACAAATAATTGTTTTATCTTTCTGAAGGATTTAGTTCTATCTGTGTAGTATAACAGGGCTCTTCTAACAACTAAGGTGTGTAAAGCCCTTTCTGCAACAGAGTCCGGGTTTTAAAAAAAACACAGGTAGCTCTACTGATTGGTTAAGGTGAAAAGGAGTGATAACTTTTGGCAGGAATTTTGGATCAGGCCTAAGAACCACTTTGTTAGGATGTATTTGAAAAAATGGTTCTTGTATTGTGAATGCTTGAACCTCTCGTTGGTAGCAGTGCACCTTCCAGGCGAACTAAACATCAAGGCAGACGCACTCAGGAGGCACTTTGAGGATCAGCCAGACTGGGTGCTAAACGACGAGGTAGTGGCAGAACTTTTTCATTGTTGGGTTCGTCCAATTATAGACTTGTTTGCAGACGACGAAAACAGAAAATACCACGCCTTCGCGTCCAGATTCCACCGCCCAGGGACGCAGGGGAATGCTCTCTTGATGGATTGGCCTGGTCGCCCCCTCTGCCTACCTGCCTGCCCGCTGCTCCTGATCCTCCCCGCAGACGCTGCCCCAGTCGCCGCAGGGCTACCCTCGGAGCCTCGGCCTCCCGTTTTCCCGCCACGGCCCCGCCCCCACCAGCCGATTGGTCGGCCCGCTCCCGCCTCCCCGCAGACCCTCCCGACCGGCTCCCTTCTTAAGGGGACCCAGACCCTTCCAAGGGAGCGACCACTGCGCCTCTGGCCTGGTCGCCCCCTCTGCCTACCTGCTGCCCGCTGCTCCTGATCCTCGCCGCTGACGCTGCCCCAGTCGCCGCAGGGCCGCCCTCGGAGCCTCGGCCTCCCGTTTTCCCGCCGCGGCCAGCCCGCGGCCCCGCCCCCCCGCCAGCCGATTGGTCGGCCCGCTCCCGCCTCCCCGCAGACCCTCCCGACCGGCTCCCTTCTTATGACGCCCCCGGAGCGACCGCGCAGCGGACGCGCGCAGCGGGAGCACCGATTGAGCGCCGAAGGTGCGCCAAAGGTAAGCCCGTCTGCGCCCGTCCGCGCCTGGACCGCGCCCAGTGCCAGGACACCTGGCCCCCACCGACGGAAGCCGACCCGCCGGACCTACGACGCCACCGAACTCAACGCACTCAACATCGGCCGAACCCCGGGCTGCTACCGAGCCACACCGAGACGCACCCACGGATCCTTCAGCTGCCACTCCTGTAAGTTCACCTGCAACCGGACCCACGCCACACCAGCACCCACCAGGCCGAACACCAGCACCACCCACCTGAAGTGCATCCTGATCAACACCCGCTCCGTCCACAGACACGCCGTCGAGCTCTGGAACCTGCTCGACACCACAGCCCCTGACGTCGCCTTCCTCACGGAAACCTGGATGAACGACTCTTCAGCGCCCGACATCGCCATCGCCATCCCAGAGGGTTACAAGATCACCCGAAGAGACCGCGACAACCAGACTGGAGGAGGCCTCGCCATCATCTACAGGGACACCATCCGCATCAAGACCAACACCGACGACACCCTGACAACCGCCGAACACCTGCACTTCCAGATCCACACGGACCCCAAAACCACCCTCAGAGGCACCCTGATCTACTGACCCCCGGGACCACGCACACAATTCAGCGAGGACATCGCCGACTTCATCAGCCCGCACGCCCTCCCCTCCGCCGACTACATCCTCCTGGGGGACATCAACTTCCACCTGGAGAACAACAACGACCGCAACACCATCACCCTGCTCGACAACCTCGGTCTCAAGCAGCTGGTGTCCACCCCCACCCACCTCGCCGGACACACACTCGACGCCGTCTTCTCATCCAGCAAAGACATCACCTACAGCCACACCACCGGACTCCACTGGACGGACCACAGCTGCGTCCACTTCACCTTCAGAAGAACGACGATCCACCACCACCAGCAACAGGTTGCTCGAAGAAGCTGGAACAAGATCACAGCCGACCAGCTCGCCGCTTCCCTGAGCCAGCACCCTCCCGCCAGCTCAACGAACCCCAGCCAGGCCGCCGACAACCTCACGAAATGGATCAGCAACTGCGCGGACGAACTTGCCCCACTGAGGACCCCGCCCAACAGACCCGGCAGCAAGAAGGCCCCATGGTTCACCGACGAACTCATGAGTTCCAAGAAGAACTGCCGAGCCCTCGAGAAAGACTGGAGAAGGGAACCAACTCCGGACAACATGACCACCCTCAAGCTTGCCACCCGGAAGCACCACCAACTGATCCGCGCCACCAAGAAAACTGCATTCAAGGACCGGCTGGACAACAACGCACACAACTGCAAGGAACTCTTCAACATCGTGAAAGAGCTCTCCAACCCCAACGCCGAAAACAACATCACCCCTTCGCAAGACCTCTGCAATTCCCTCGCCTCCTACTTCCACAACAAGATCGCGGACATACACAACAGCTTCAGCACTCAACCGACGCACGCCACGACCGAACCACCGCCCCCCACCACCACCCTCCGCGCCTGGACTCCGATCAGCACCGAAGACACCGTCCGCATGATGAACTCCATCCACTCCGGATCTCCAACCGACCCCTGCCCTCACCACGTCTTCAACAAGGCCGACGCTGTCATCGCACCCCACCTGCGGGACATCATTAACACCTCCTTCGACACCGCCACCTTCCCGGAGAGCTGGAAGCACGCCGAACTCAGCGCCCTACTCAAGAAACCTACAGCGGACCCCACCGAACTCAAGAATTACCGCCCCATCTCGCTCCTCCCGTTTCCAGCCAAAGTCATCGAGAAGATCGTCAACAAACAGCTGGCCACCTTCCTCAAGACGAATGGATCCCTCGACCCCTCACAGTCTGGCTTCCGAGCCAACCACAGCACCGAGACCGCCCTCATCGCTGCCACCGATGACATCCGAGCCCTGATGGACAACGGAGAAACAGCGGCCCTCATCCTCCTAGACCTCTCCGCGGCTTTCGACACTGTCTGCCACCGCACCCTAGTGCAGCGCCTCAGCAACGTCGGAATCCAGGAGAAGGCGCTGGAATGGATCATCTCCTTCCTCGACGGAAGAACACAGAGAGTCCGTCTACCACCGTACAAGTCAGAGGCCACCGGAGTCATCTGCGGCGTCCCTCAAGGATCCTCGCTGAGCCCCACCCTCTTCAACGTCTACATGAGCCCCCTCGCGGCCATCGCACGCCAACACAACCTCAACATCATCTCCTACGCCGACGACACCCAGCTGATTCTCTCCCTCACCAACGACCCCGCCACCGCCAGAGCCAACCTGCACGAAGGGATGAAAGACGTAGCCGAGTGGATGACAACCAGCCGCCTGAAACTGAACTCAGACAAGACGGAAGTCCTTATCCTGGGCTCCTCGCCCTCCGCCTGGGACGACTCCTGGTGGCCCCCCGACCTGGGCACCGCACCCAAACCGACAGACCACGCACGCAACCTGGGCTTCATCCTGGACTCCTCCCTCTCCATGACCAGACAAGTCAACGCCGTCACCTCGTCCTGTTTCAACATCCTGCGCATGCTACGTAAGATCTTCCGGTGGATCCCCACCGAGACCAGGAAGACGGTCACCCAGGCCCTCGTCACCAGCCATCTGGACTACGGCAACGCCCTCTACGCCGGAACCACCGCCAAGCTCCAGAAGAGACTCCAGCGTATCCAGAACGCCTCGGCAAGACTCATCCTCGACGTCCCCAGACGAAGCCACATCTCCAGACACCTGAGAGACCTGCACTGGCTCCCGATCAACAAAAGAATCACCTTCCGGCTCCTCACCCACGCACACAAAGCCCTACACAACCAAGGCCCAGGATACCTCAACAGCCGCCTCAACTTCTACGCTCCCAAACGCCACCTCCGATCGACGAACCACGCCCTCGCCGCCGTCCCCCGCATCCGAAGAGCGACAACAGGAGGAAGGTCCTTCTCCTACCTGGCCGCCAAGACCTGGAACTCCCTTCCGACCCACCTCCGCCTGACCCAGGACCACCTCTCCTTCAGGAAGAAGCTCAAGACCTGGCTGTTCGAGCAGTAGCAGCACCACCCCCCCTCAGCGCCTTGAGACCCTCCGGGTGAGTAGTGCGCTCTATAAATGTCTTTGATTGATTGATTGATTGATATATGCTTACGCATTTCCTCCCCTGTCTCTGATTCCGAAGGTGGTTTCCAAGCTCCTCAGATCGGACATGGAGATGATCCTAATAGCTCCGGACTGGCCATGGCAGTGGTGGTACCCGGATCTTCTTCATCTGTCTGTGTGTCCACACAGACGTCTACCTTGCAGGCCGGACCTGTTGAGCAAGATGAGCGGGAGGATTCTACATACCAACCTCCCCTCTCTGAACTTAACGTTATGGCTCCTGAAGTCCTGCAGTATGGACATCTGAATTTGCCTCCTGATTGTATGCGCATTTTAAAGGAAGCGAAGAGGCCCTCCACAAGAGCGTCATATGCGTTCAAGTGGAAGAGGATTTATATTTGGTGTAGGGAGCATCATCTTAACCCTACTAATGGGGAGGAGGATGTTATTCTTCCATACCTTCTTTCCTTAGCAACATCTGGTTTAAAGTATGCTTCCATTAGAGTGCACTTGTCAGCCATTGCGGCGTATAGGAAATCGCCGAGCCAAAAGTCTTTCTTCCAGATGCAAGTGGTCAAGGACTTCCTCCAGGGGTTAAAGAAAGTCTACCCCCCTGTTCGAAATCCTTCTCCTCCCTGGGAGTTGAACCTGGTTTTATCCAAGTTGATGGGAGCTCCTTTTGAGCCCAACCACAAAGCAACGTTACAACATTTATCCTGGAAGGCCGCTTTCTTAGTTGCTATCACATCAGCGCGCAGAGTAAGCGAAATCCAAGCATTGTGTACAAAAGAGCCTTACACTGTTTTCCACCACAACAGTGTAGTGTTAAGGACACATCCATCTTTCTTACCAAAGTTTGTGTCTGATTTTCATATTAATCAGTCTATTTCTCTTCCATCCTTTTTTCAAAATCCTACGACCCTGGCTGAGCGGTCGCTGCATTCTTTGGATCTCAAAAGAGTGCTTAAATTTTATTTGGAAAACACTAAGAGTATTAGGAAGACGGATCAGCTTTTTGTCAATTATGGTTCCATGAGAACGGGGTTTCCAGGTGCCAAACGATCCATCTCCAGATGGATCGTCTCCTGTATCAAATTGGCTTATCAGCTAGCTGGAAACCCCTTATTGTTGACACCTAAGGCACACTCTACTAGGGGGAAAGCGGCCACAGTAGCTTTCCTACATGATGTCCCTATGTCAGAGATTTGATTTCTGAGAGAGGTGATGGCAACAAGGAAAGCAGTTTTCCATGTTAGGAATTGCAATTCACACTTGTGTAAAGCCTCGAAAGGGGGTCCCATAAGTCTTGTAAGGACAACGTTTAGGTTCCATACCGGAGCAGGTGGTAACCTAGGTGGGATTATACGTTTTAATCCTTCCATAAATGCTTTGATTGCAGGTACTCTGAATAGAGATAGATGCTGTCTATTCTGTAAATAGGCTGCAATTGCTGCCAGATGCAGGCGTATGGAAGAATAAGCTAAATTGGACCTTTGTAGGTGTAGAAGGTAGCAAATGATATTTTGGATGGAAACATCCAGTGGATCAATGTGAATATTGTTACAATATATTGCAAATCTTTTCCACTTAGCGGCATAACACGCTCTGGTAGTGGGTTTTCTAGCTTCTTTAATTATGTTCATAGAGTCTGGTGGTAGGTTTAAGTAACCAGAGAATTAGGAGAGCCCGTTCAGGTGGCAGGAGCTTTTCTGTTCATACTGCACACGCCTGGAACTCCCTCCCACTCTCACTACGCTCTGAACCAAACCTGCTCAGGTTTCGGAAACATCTTAAAACTTATCTATTTCCAGAATAATTCCAGATCTGTTCTGCTCCACACAGGTAGCTTGTTCTGATTCTCTATAAGCGCTGGGATGCCTCTGGGTAACCGTGCGCGGTACAAAATTCGTTAATAATAATAATAATAATAACCAAACTCTAAGTCTTCAGGAGCCAGATCGCCAATTTCAGTTGGCTTGGTTCTGGGTGTCTTATTTCTTCATGGTTCTGTGTTAACAGGGAGGGTGTGAGCCGTAATTTTTGATGTGGAACCAGTGAGAGATCTAGTAGTGTGGTGAACGACGGCTGACGTGCCCATGTGGGAGCTACTAGTATTAGTTTGAGAGACTGTTGTCTGAGTTTGCGCACTACTAGTGGAATGAGTGGGAGAGGCGGAAAAGCTTACGCAAATCTGCCTGACCAGTTCATCCATATCGCATTCCCCTCCGACCGTGGATGTGGAAACCTGGCGGCGAAGGTTGGGCATTTTGCATTTTCGTGGGTAGCAAACAGATCTATCTGTGGATGCCCCCACATTTGGAAGAATGGCTGAAGAACTTGTGGATGTATCTCCCATTCGTGAATCTGTTGTGACTGTCGACTCAACAGATCTGCTATCTGATTGTGAATTCCTGGAAGGTGCTCTACTGTCAGGTGTATGTTTTGAGGAATGGCCCATCTCCAAATGTTCTGTGCGAGCTGGGACAGTTGCAGAGAGTGTGTCCCCCCCTGTTTTTGTATATAATACATGGCTGTCATATTGTCTGTCCGGATTAAGACAGCTTTGTTTTGTATTTGCACTTGAAACATTTTAAGTGCTAGGAAAATTGCTAGCAGCTCTAGATGGTTGATATGGAACTGTTTCTGTTGATTGTTCCACTGACCTTGTGTGGTATAATGCAAGAGATGGGCTCCCCATCCTGTGAGGGATGCATCTGTCGTGAGCACTATCTGTGGAACAGGATCTTGGAACGGCCGTCCCTTTGTCAAATTTTTGGTGTTTCACCATTGCAGAGAGCGATATGTACGGCTGTCCACCAACACCAGGTCTGTGAGCTGACCTTGAGCCTGGTTCCACTGTTGTGCTAGACATTCTTGTAGTGGGCGCATTTGCAGTCTTGCATGTGGAACTATGAAGATGCAAGACGCCATCATGCCTATTAGTTTCATGAACACTCTGGCTTGGAGAGACTGATGGTGTTGAAATATGGAGACTAAGGTCTGAATGCTCTGTATCCTGGCTGAACTGGGATACGCTAGAGCTGTAGATGTGTTTATGGTAGCTCCTAGATACTGATGAACGTGCGAAGGCTCTAGGTGCGACTTTGTGTAGTTTATGGTAAACCCTAAGTCGTGCAATGTCTGAATTGTTTGCTTTGTGTGTTGGACACATTGACTGAATGATTTTGCTTTTATGAGCCAGTCGTCTAGATAAGGGAAGACATGTATCTGTTGTCTTCTGAGATGTGCCGCTACTACTGCTAAGAACTTTGTGAACACTCGTGGTGCTGTTGTGACCCCGAATGGAAGGACTTTGAATTGATAGTGCTGTCCTTGTATGACAAACCTTAGATACTTCCTGTGAGCAGGATGTATTGGAATGTGAAAGTAGGCGTCCTTTAGGTCTAGTGTTGAAAGAAAATCGCCTTGTTGTAGTAGTGGGAGTACTTGCTGCAGAGTGATCATGTGGAAATGATCTGATTGTATGTAATGGTTGAGGGGCCTGAGGTCGAGAATTGGTCGTAGTGTCCCGTCCTTCTTGGGAATTAGGAAGTACAAGGAGTAAACTCCTGTTCGCTGTTCCTCTAAAGGAACTACTTGAATAGCATCCTTTTGTAGAAGTGCTAGAACACTTGAAGTTGAAGCAGAGTCATATGGTCTGTGGACATTGGACGCTGCCTGGGTGGTATGTTTGGGGGGTTGCTGTGAGTTCTAGGCAGTAACCATGTTGGATAATTTGTCTTACCCACCTGCCTGTTGTGATGGAATTCCAGACAGGTAGGAAGTGTGATAATCTGCCCCCCACAGGAGTGGAATGCTGTAGGAGAGGCAGAGGGAAGTCACTGTTTGGGAGCGGAAGAGGAGCGGTTGTTGTTATTACCTCTACCTCTTCCCTTGTTATTATTGCCTCTGTATCCTCCTCTGAAGTAGCCTTTGTTAGAGGAGGTCTGTGTGTGCGTTTTAAAAGATGATGTTGTATCTGCGCCGGTTTGCTTAGAGCGGCGAAAAGAACTTCTAGTCTGCGTGGATTGTAATGCACCCATAGACTTAGCTGTGTCTGTGTCTTTTTTCATCTTTTCTAGTGTGTTGTCTACTTCCGGCCCGAACAATTGGTTTTGATTGAAGGGCTGGTTCAAGATGGTGGTCTGTACCTCTGTTTTAAACCCTGAAATGCGTAACCACGCATGTCGTCTGAGTATAACACTAGTATTGACTGCTCTGGATGCTGTGTCAGCTACATCTAGAGCACATTTAATTGAGGCATTGGATATTAATTTGCCTTCTTGTATGAGCTCTATTGCCTGATCTTTGTATTGATCTGGGAGGTGCTCCATCAGGTTTTCTAATTGGTCGTAGTGAGCCCTGTCATAGCGTGAGAGAAGGCCTTGTGTATTTGCTATGCGCCATATGTTTGTCCCCTGCGCAGCAATCCGCTTCCCTGACGCATCAATAACTTTAGATTCATTGTCAGGCAGGGGCGTGTCACCAGAAGTCTGGGAATTAGCTCTTTTCCGTGCATTAGACACTACTAAAGAGTCTAGTGGCAGACGTCCCTTAATATAGACTAGATCAGATGGTGCTGGTCTATATTTCTTTTCTATTCTTGGATTTAACACCCTACAGCGTACCGGGTCTTTAAATATTTCTGGAGCATGTTTAATGACTCCTTTGATCATGGGTAGTATTTGCGTAGACCTTTGTGAGTGCTCAAATGTATCAAGTAAAAAATCCTCATCAATGGCATCAGAGTGCATTGAAACCCCGTGGCAAAGGGCAGCTCTATTTAAGAGATGATTAAACCCAATACTATCTTCTGGGGGCAAAGGTTTTGTTGGGTAGGACCTTCTTCGGCGTCGATTTTTTTGGTGCCAATAGGGGTTGTTTTGTGTTTTTTGCTGTAGGAGGCGTTATCGAGTCCCGTGGCAAATTTTTCGGTGCCGAAGGTGGTTTCGGCTTGGTAGGCTTGTTAGAGGGTTTAGGTGTCTCTGTATCAGGCCTTGGAGTCTTTGGTACCGAGGTTGGAGATTTTGGAGTGGAAACAGGTCTCGTTGGCCTTGCGGCGTCGGACTCTGGCTTTCCATCTTTATTTTTGGAACCGGAAGGTTTTGGAGTCGGAGCTTTCGGATCCGGTACTGTCTTCGGCTTCGGCACCAATGCATCTTTTGATTTAGGTGCCTAAGGATCTTTGTCTTTGGGCACCGAAGGGTGCTTTGGCTTCGGTGTCGAAGAATCCTTCTGTGTCGAAGGATGTGTGTGCTTCGGTGCCAATGGAGGAGGTGGAATTGGCACATGTGGTTTTGTCGGTGCCGAGGCACCGGAAGGCATAGTTGTTTTCCTCGGAGCCGAGCCCGAAGGCGGGGCGTTCGAGGGGATATTTCGGTCTAGATTGGGCCCCATGGGCGGAGTGCTGACCGATGCCTTTGGCTTGGGCAGTGTCTGTGGTGCAGGGGCAAGATTACTCACGGGTTGACGAGATGGAATCGAGTCGTCTGAGTCCTACGCCCCCGATATGATCTGGAGATCAGGCGAGTCTTCCTCGGCGAAGAGTGGAGCCTCGTCCTCAGAGATGTCTTCGAGTTGATCTTCGTCCTCGGAGACGTCTTCTTCGACGATCTCCTCCTCGAAGATGGCCTCCAGTGCTGATCTCCTCATCTCGTGTCGACGTGCCCTCCGATCCCGAATGGTCTTCTTCAATCGGAAGGATGCACAAGCTATGCAGGTCGACTCGTCGTGTTCCGGCGATAGACAGAGGTTGCAGACCTCGTGATGGTCGCTATGAGGGAATTTTGCTCGACATACCGGGCATCTCTTGAATGGAGTTCTGTCCATGAGGCGTAAGCCGTACGGCGCCGATAGGCCCAACGGCCCGCGTCGACGCACAGGAATGTAGCTGAAGTCGAAAGTAGTCTATTCGATGTCGATAATGTTTGTATAAAGTTTTTACGCTTCGAAGTTGCTGAAAAAGTCTTTTCTAGCCGGAGCGGAAAACTTTAATCCGAACCCAGTGGCGGAAAAAAACAATCTGAGGATGGAGTTGATGACCATGCGCAGTATTGTCCAAGGGAGGAGTCACCTATCTCGTGACTACAAAGACTTCTTCCAAGAAGACAACAACCTGCAATCATCCGAGCCCAACACCAGGTGGCGATCTATTGCAAAAGTGTACGATCTGCAGCTCATATGCCTCGAACATATAGCCCTCAGGTGTTGTGAAGGGAGGGGCTGCCGGTCCACGCACGGCCCCGCTGCTCTCTGGGGCTTTGAGTTCTGCCCCCAACTGCTGCTCGTAATCCTCACCGCCAAACGAAGCGGGAGGCGCAAGAGGTAAATATAGCCCTCAGGTGTTGTGAAGGGAGGGGCTGCCGGTCCACGCACGGCCCCGCTGCTCTCTGGGGCTTTGAGTCCTGCCAACTGCTGCTCGTAATCCTCACCGCCAAATGAAGCGTCTCCCGCAAAGCGGGAGGAGCAAGAGGTAAAGCTAACCCTCAGGTGTTGTGAAGGGAGGGGCTGCTGGTCCACGCACGGCCCGCTGCTTTCTGAAGCTTTAAGTTCTGCCCCCAACTGCTGCTCGTAAACCTCACCGCCAAACGAAGCGTGTATATATATATATATATATAATCTATAGTAGAATGTATCAGACTTTCAAGGCACTATATAATATTGATCCAGCATAACTCAACAGTTGTATCTGCCTTCACAAACCTTAAACATACCTCCGCTCGACTGGATTCCTACTTGCACAAATCTCACGCATACGGAAAACCAGATCCACCATCGAGCCTTCCCCTACACTGTTGCTAAAGCATGGAAGTACGTGCCACTACACCTAAAAGCCTCCTCCTCACTTCTTGAATGCCACAAAAAGCTGAAGACCGGGCTTTTCGAGTAGTCTAACTAGGCCCTCGGTGTGCCTAGACTCACACCTGCTCAGGGCCAGAATACCCTCCCGGGCGACAGTGCGCTCTACAAATCTGCAGAACATAACTCTGCCTACACAGTGTCTAAGTATTAGTTCAAAAGTTCAAAATCTTGTATGTAATCAAACAAAAATATAGGGTCTGTGAGTGAATCACAGAGAGGCAGATGCAAGAAAGGTAGGATTTACTGTTGAAATTGTAGAGCTTCAAATCTCTGCTCAGCAATCTGCAACTGCCACTCACCAACTCTTCTCAGACTAACAGTGTATTTATCCTCAACACAAACCTTCCAACCTTGGCACTGAACACTAAGTGGAACGGGAACACGGAACAGGAATGTACCATGTAGATAATACATTACAACATATCCCCTTATCCAAGGAAGAAAGAACTGACAATTGTGTAAAGATTTTTCAGTACATTTTTAATCTTTTTGCATCCACAAGGTTTCTGCTACCTCTTACACTTGCTGATTGAAACTGTATTCAAAACACCTAGTGCACGTTGCGATTTCTGCAGGTGCAATTAGGATTCAGGGCATTTGACCATTCTGTCCACACTAAAGGTGTGAGCGTTCTCCGAAATTACCTCATTTTATTTAAATGATTGAATCCTCACAGGGTCAGAGAAGGATTTATATTTGTTTTGTGTGGAAGTAGGCCTCTTTATGACTACCCACTTATCAATCACATGGTATAAACTCCCCTTTGTTGTAATACCATCTTTTGTGTTTGTTTTCATGTTTGTTCATTTTATTCATTATTTCAAGTTATACCGTATATCCTCCTTGAGCCAATTAGATATATTTTGGAACTAGGTTTCCTACGAGTGAGACAAAAGAGGAGATATTAGAAACTGCATTAGGTGCAGTGTAGTAGGACAACATATCCCTCACAGCTGTGTCTACACAAACACCAACAGTATGTGCCAGTTGAATAGTCTCTTAACATTTTGTTAACTCTTTCAACAAGACCATTGGCTATAGAACAATAGACTTTTGATACAACTTCTAGACAGATTTTTTTTTTATTGTGTCATCTCATCGGAGACAAAATGAACCCCACTATCAGAGACTATGGTGCCGGGTACTGGTTATTTAGAAAAAATATCAGGCAGAAAATCCGAAAGTAGACTTGAGTTTATATTATTTAAAGACTTAGTAGTGACCTAATGATAATCTACCATCACAAACATGTATTTGTTAACTTTAGATATTTTGATTTTCCGTATAATGTTAAGACCCAACTTGTTCCAATGTTTGGATGGTACTTTCCTTTGAGAAAACGGGTCTTTGCGGCTTACATTAGTATTGTCTGAATAACCACATGCAAAACAGTCCTTAACGTTGTTTTCTACTATGGAATCCATGATTGGAAACCAGTATTCAGCCTTTATTGTGCTCGCGGTCTTGTTCCTGCCTAAAAGGCCTTCTTGGTCAATGTCTACTCTATGTTCACAGGTTTTCAGGTGGTGCAATGGTATCATCTGCAACTGGTGGATAGTTCGTTGCTTTACAATCCAGAATGGTTGGAGGTCTACTGATAAATCCATGCATTTTTCCGGCCAACCACTCTATGTTTTATGCTTGACTACGGATAAGGTGTTATCACTCTGTGCACTATTCCCATTCATCCTTACCGATCGCAGGACTATCCATTGCAAGGACAGCGTCTTCAGGTAGACCCTTACCTTGCACACAAATTTCAACGGGATGGGCAGACGGCAACAATCGATCTTTGCTCCAGGAACATATTCTATTTTGAAATTGTCACCTTCCAAACCATTTAGAGACACATGGAGCAGCTTTTCCTATACAGTTTGTGGAGAATATGGGAACCAATTGTTTGTTATCAGTCCTAAAGGCAAAGGCAAACCCCTTGGAACTTAAAATTATTAATTGGCCAATATTAGGCTCCTTAATTCAACTCTGCATCCTTCAATTTTGCTTTAGGTAAAGGTTACAATTCTTTCCTTATTAACAGTTTGAGATCAGGTGTCAGCTAGGCCTTTGTTACTGCCATCAGTAGTTAAAGTCTTGAATCTGGTGTGAAAATGACCTATATCAGGGGCATTCATGACTGCCTCTTTAATTTTATCAAATGTCCCTTGACATTCCTTTGCCCATTCAAAGGAATTCCCTTTTTAAGTAATACCTGTAAGGGGTGCACATGGTCTACAAATATTTTGATGGACTTGGACATATATTCTACAAGGCCCAGGAATGACTTTAGTTCCTCCTTGCATGTAGGGGATGCTGCCAATTATGAGTCCTCTAAACTGTATTTGGGTTTAATCCCTTCCTCGATGCTGTGCCTCAAGTATAGCATTACAATGACTTGACACCGATGTTATATTTTTCTGTTCTTATGGTGAAACTTGCATCTTTTAGTTTGCAAAATACTTCTTTCAGAGTGTAGCTGTGTTCTGCTTCAAAACTTCCTTAGGTAAAAATGTCATCTTGAAAACATGGGTACCTTATCTAAGGTAGTTCAATCTTTTAAGGTATTATGCCTCACCAACATTCCAACTAAGAGAATAGGATCAGTGTTATATCGTCCTGGCTTATTATCAGGCGACATTAAATTATAATACTTACAGGCAAAGTTTCCATGGAATGTCATCTAATAAATCAAAGTATATAGGGAACAAGAATCTGCTAAACCATTACAAGTTATGGCATCTAAACTTATAACACCTGCAGTGTATGAAGCTTTTGATACCATGCGAATTGTATTGAATTGAAAAACACATTTGTTTCCACATCCTCACATTTAACTCCTTCCATGCTCATGACGGAGCCGCTCCGTCATGAGCATCGGTTGAGCTGTGATCATGACGGAGCGGTTCCGTCATGGCCCGCTCGGCGCGCCTGCGCGGCGCAAATTCCGTGCCTGAGCGGCGCGAATTCCTGGACGTTCAATTGAGCGGGCGGGGCCATGACGGAACCGCTCCGTCATGAGCACAGCTCAACCGCGGCTCGTGACGGAGCGGCTCCATCACGAGCATGCGAGCGCCGCTCGGCCCTCCCGCCCCCCTAGCGCTGCGGCGGAATTGCCGCCGCAGCGAAGGGGTTAAGAATATGCCCATTCGGGTTTCCAAATTCTCTATATGCTTTGGCTAAGTGCCCTTTCTAGTAACCCTTCCTCCAGATCATTGCTCGTGCTGGACATGTAGGGTTGTTTGCCAGTTGATTACTATTGCCTCATCTGAAACATTTAATGTTTCGCAATTACTATTTACACTGGTGCGGACTTTCTGAAGCTTCGAGTCGTTCATTTCTTTAATACAAAAAAACGGTGCTTTGCATGCTCTTGGCTATTCTTATAGCTTCTGGTAATACTTTTTCTTGTATTTTAGCATTGTTGATACATCTTACTAACTCGACCCTTATGAGGGAGTATAATAATAATCCAAATTCACATGTGACAGATAAACCTCTAAGTACTGCAATGCAATTCACAACTTTCTCGTTCTTCCCTTGAATCCTAGAGAACAATGTATGTCTTTCTAGTGCAACACTAATCTTTTCACTAAACTGTTCTTTCATTTTTTTCTTTGTTATCTGATAAACATCTGACTGTCCCTCACTATGAGTTTAGCCCCACCTACACTAGCCTCAGTCTCTTGATTCGTGGAGAAGCGTGGCTCAGTGGTTAGAGGCGGCAGACCCGGAAGCTGAGATCGGCCTTGGACCAGGGTTCGAATCCCCGCCTTGGCGGGTCTCGGGCTCAAAAATTCCAAGGACTCGACAATTCTCGCTCCGGTGCCTACTCGACTCACGGGGTCACACTCTGCGACTCTGGGCAATAGCTTGCTTAATCTCCACTATGGCCCCTCGCGGCGGGATGCCTGGCTTTCACCTTGTGGATACCCTGCCGGGGTATCTCACAGGGGAATACCAGGACGGTTTCCCTAAGCAAGCGCTTAGATACCGTGTCGGTGATTTGCGCTATATAAATACATGTACATTTACATTTACATTAGGTAAATCAAATATTAGCTCCCATGTATTCCAATATTATGCAAACAAATATGTTGTTTTCTTAAGGAAGAAACTCTCTATCCTCCAATGGCGATTAAATATGATTCAACAAGTTTCAATAATCTATTCCATAGCAGCAACGGTTCCCCAATATCATTATGAAATGGTGGGGGTTGTGACATACTAGATGTAGCCATGGTGGTAAATATATACAGTTGAAACACCAGAAATAAAGAATGGTCAATATGTGGTCTAAAATAGTCACTTTAGATCCAGCACAAACTTTGAGTAAGAGAGTAGAATGTCACAGAACAGTCTCAGAAGATATTTGGAAAAGTTCTCCTGATCCAACAGAAACAGAAGGGACACTATTCTCAGTAGTTGTGCTTCTCCATAGCTTCCTTATAACGCTGTAGGCTGTCTGATTGCAGAACCCAAAAGTTCTCGTATTACCATAACAACGCCAAAAAACAAAAATGTAGCTCAAAAACTTCCTGCGAGCTCACCACAACCTGGAAAAGGGAGGGACACGTAGAGTCTTCTCCTCACTGGACTGAAGAAGGTGACTCTGCTGCTCTGACCCAGTTCATGGAAAACAGGGACAAAGAGTGTCTGCGCCAAGCCAGCTCCCAACATTGACTGAAAGAAGACACTGTTGAGGAGCTCCGATCATTGTGGGTTTGGGGAGCTTAATCTCTAGCGGGCAATGTCGCGGCAGAGCGGACGGTCCCATCAGCTAATCTGGATGACTGGCACCACTTCCTCAGCAGTGTCACGTTATGTTGATTTGTAAAGCGAACGAACCACCCGAGAGGGTATCCAGGGGCCTAGGCAAGGTGTGTAGGCCCAATGTGCTTATACGAAGAGCCAGGTCTTCGGCTTCTTGTGGAACTTAAGAAGTGAGGAGGATGCTCTGATGTGTCGTCTTGGGCACTGCTATGGCGGGACACAGTGGTTTTGGCTGCTCTCACAATTGGTAGCCGAGGTTAATTTGCCATATATGATCCCTGTAACAGGACACAGAGAAGATATGCCTCACGTCAAACATATGGGAACACGCTGACTAGATGTGTTGTTCCGTGATGGTTACGGTTACAAAGGATTGTGCGCTGCAGAAACAGCGCCAATGACATAATAGCACACAGAAGCCTGTCAAAGCGAGTTACAGGTGCAGGAATGGCACGGTATCGCCTCCTCACAACTACATCTGACCTGATTTGTCAAATTTCCCTTCACAGTTAGCGGCCAGTGAGATGGTTCAGGCAGAGAAAAACATCAGGGGTGGAAGCACACAGCTGTCCCCTGTGCAGCATCCCATCCACGTCGCCAAATTTGAAGACAATCGGAGAGAGGCAGATGAAATAAAGGCAGGCAGGATTTATTGTCGAAATTGTAGTGTGTCCAATCTCTGCTCAGAAATCCGCAACTGCCACTCACCAACTCTCCTCATACCAATGCAAACAATCTGCACCACTGTTTGGCACAGAACACACCAAGTGAAAGGAAGTGGGGACAAGGGAAAGGAATGTACCCTGTAGATCAGCGTTTCCCAAACTGTGGTGCGCGGACCCCCAGGGGTCTGTGAGACATTCCCAGGGGGTCCGCAGTACTCAAGTGCCGCCTGTCGTAGTGAAAAATGAAACGCCCATGCGTCCTCACAGCACACAAGAGCTGTGAACGTTGGTGCAGGGGCGGCGAGACCACAACAATACAATCGGAGGCGGAGGCAGCGAGTGGGAAGTCAGGGGGGCGGGCCGCAGAGGACACAGTGGCTGGGGAAACGTGCAGAACAGAAGGCAAAGGGGCACAAAAACATGGAAAAAACGAGTGGCACAGAAGGGAGAAGGGCACAAGAAAACGAGTGGAACAGAGGGCAGAAGGGCACAAAAAACGAGGGGAAAACAAAGTGGAACAGAGGGCAGAAGGGCACAAAAAACAAGTGGAACAGAGAGCAGAAGGGCACAAAAAACGAGGGGAAAACGAGTGGAACAGAGAGCAGAAGGGCACAAAAAACGAGGGAAAAACGAGTGGAACAGGGCAGAAAGGCACAAAAAACGAGGGAAAAACGAGTGGAACAGAGGGCAGAAAGGCACAAAAAAACGAGTGGAAGAGGGCAGGAAGACAAAAAACTAGTGGAACAGAGGGCAGAAGGGCACAAAAAAAGAGTGGAACAGAGGGCAGAAGGGCACAAAAAAATGACGGGAAAACGAGTGGAACAGAGAGCAGAAAGGCACAAAAAAAGAGGGAAAAACGAGTGGAAGAGAGGGCAGAAAGGCACAAAAAACGAGTGGAACAGAGGGCAGAAAGGCACAAAAACAAGTGGAACAGAGGGCAGAAGTGCGCAAAAAAACAAGTGGAACAGAGGGCAGAAAGGCACAAAAAACAAGGGAAAAACGAGTGGAACAGAGGAAAGAAAGGCACAAAAAACGAGTGGAACAGAGGGCAGAAAGGCACCAAAAACGAGGGAAAAACGAGTGGCACATTAGGCAAAAGGGGCACAAAAACGAGGGAAAAACGAGTGGCACAGAAGGCAAAAGGGCCACAAAAACGACAGAAGAACGAGTGGCACAAAGGGCAGACGGGCACAAAAAATGAATGGCACAGAGGCAAAATACAGAATACAGGGCAGCTAAGAACAGAAGGCAGAATGGGCAGAGAGGCACGGGGCAGCGAGGGGAACAGAAGGGAAAACCGGGCAGAGACACGGGGCAGCGAGGGGAACAGAAGGAAAGACCGGGCAGAGAGAGCACGGGGACAGCGAGGGGAACAGAGTGAAGAAAAAGGGGCACGGACCACGTACAGGCAGCGGGGGAAGACAGACAACAGCAGTCACAGACAACAATGAAAATACAGGCAATACAATAAAAGCAATAAAGCGTTGAAAGGCACATGTGTATAGGTTATCGTTACTTGGCAGGCAGGTACAAATAGATGCAGCCAGGATCAGCAGTAGGATTTTCGTGCTGCTGTCCGATTGCTCACTTTCCACAAGCCCTTGGGTACCACTTAATAATACACTGCTGTATGCATACATGTCCATGCCAATAGACCCAATTCAGGCTGTCTCCCTCTTGAAATTGCCTCTGCTTCAAAAGGCGTTTTTATAAAGAAATTTAAATTGTACAAATTGCTTGGGGGTCCCCGGCTTCCAGTAGTGATTCAGTGGGTGTCCTCACCAGTCAAAAGTTTGGGAACCACTGCTGTAGATAATACATTACACCAGTCTGATTCCCCAAAACGTTTCTCATGATTGATTTGAGTTTGAAAACTCACAAGTAGGAACCCAGTCAAAATAAAGACGCTAGTCACAGAAACATCTGTGTGTCTCTTGTCCGACATTTGAAATAAATCGCAGGAAAGAGCAAACATTACAATTTGACAATTTTTATTTCAAAATAAGTTTTCTATCCATCAGAAAGCTTGAAAATACTTTTACAGGGATAAGGGTTAAATTCTCCAGGTGAATAAATACAATCTAAGAGATGAAAGTCACGTCTTTCTTCTGAAACTCACAAACCCCAAACTCTTAGTCTACAGCCAAACCAGTAACTGAAGGCACTTTAATTCATGAACAAATATGCATTCGATACATTAGGATTTTTTTTATCCGCTTAATGAAACAGAAAAAACAAACTGTTAAAAACACAAGACGGCAAAAGTACGGTCAGTAACATTGACTTCAGAGACAAATTAGTTTACAATACAATTCTTCATTTTTTTTTACATAATTGTACGTAATGTGCTACAGTAAGGGGCTACGTCTCGCAGACTAACCTAGAGAAAAAATATCAAAATACCCCAAAACCCTTGATAAGGAAAATGGTGAAGGAGAAGATCCATGAGTGTGCTCCAGGATTCTTCCCCCCCTGGGACTGAACCAATGGGAAGGCTTACTGACCAATGTTGAACAATCTATTACTGGTCAATGGTCCAACTTGGGCAGAGTCGGTCCCACCTCTCCTGCCTGTATCATCGGTCCCACCTCCCCTGCATGTATCATCGGTCCCACCTCCCCTGCCTGTTTCATCGGTCCCGCCTCCCCTGCCTGTTTCATCGGTCCCGCCTCCCCTGCCTGTATCACCCTACCCCTACTGAACGAGATCTAAGGAGTGAGTAGAACTTGACTTAAATGTCTACTCCTAGGGATTAAAAAACATGACTGGCAGACTCATTTTGAGTCCCAGAACACCGGTATAGCTACATCATTTCACCCCGCCAGGCGTGATGCACACTACAAAAGGGAGGACAAACAAGGGACACTGAATACTGGTAACGGTGTTATTGTTTAGGATAAACCCTATATGAACTCAATTGGTGAAAGACCATCATCTCCGGACATAGTAACAGCAAAGATCTACGTCTTCAAAGCATGGCTGATGCAGTATATCCTAACAAGCATTGGTATGCGAACAGGTATTTCAGCCCTATATAAGAGCCAAAAATACTGTGTTGATTTGGTGGGAACGATGGAGACCTCAACATTACACAACACAATATATCACAAGCCCTTGCCAAACTATGGCAACAAAGTAGAACAGTGATCATATTTAAAATGGTGCTTATGAGAACATCGGTGTGGTTCCAGAAGCTGTGGAATCCCCTCTACCTCTTTCCTCAAGCGGTCTCTAGCCGAATTCAACCATTCAACCGCCTGGAGCACACCTCGTAATGGAACTGCAGTCTATACATACCAGTAATAGATGCTTGGGGCAGGAATATGCGCCTCTAGAAAAGCACAAGTTGGGGTAACGGAAGACTAATTCTCAGTCAGAAAGGGTTCTGTATCATCACACACAAAAAACACAGGAGACTATGATTATCTTGAATTCTATAGAATAATAAAATATAGTACATATGTATCAAACCATCGCATGGTTCTAAAACTATGAGAAATAACCCGTCATATGTAGTTAAATTGTTGAAAAGAAAATTCAGACTGATGAAGCAATTTCATACCATAAACACAGAGTAAAGGCATAACACTTCCATGGTACGCCAGGTGGAGGGAACTAGAATGCCCAGCGAATGACCTTCTTGAGGAGGAAATAGTGCAAAATTGTCTTTAAGCAAGTCGGGCACTTAGCCGGTAACAAATCAGGATAAAGGAAGGTAGCTCGGATCACAGGTGCAGAATGTGCTAAAATCCACAGGTTGAGGCCAAGAAAATATTTGAATATCTTCCGTTGATTCAGGAATCCACAGCCAGACTTTACGTCACCGAGGGGCTGAGAGTCCCGATGTGGCTGATGCGCTAGTCCGCATTTCATCGGTGCACCATCAATCGTTATTGCATAGATGAGCTCTGGAGCTGCTCTTGGGGTCAGGTCCTTCCATTGGTGGTGTGTCGGCCAGCCCTAGACCTCTGGCGCTCGAACCGCACTGACACTATGAGGAACAGCAGCAGCGTCGCACCCTGGATTCCCGCCAGCAGGAAGAAGTATTTGTTCAAAAAGCAGCGGTTGATGTTTCCTAAAGAGAAATAAAAATAAAGGTATGATATTAAAACTAGCTGTAGATCCAGGTAAACACAGCCCTACAGAGTTATAGTCTTTGCAATTAGGCTATAGAATTGAACCTCTTCACCTGAGACTTACTCTCAGTCTTACGTGAAGGACCAGTGGTTCTCAAACTTTCTACCCGCGGCTCCCTTGACCCATTGGCCAAAGCCCGAGGCTCCCCACTGTTTATTAGGTCTCGGCTAGCCGCGCGAATCGCGTCTCCGCCGAGAACTTATTGTGGCAGTGTCTGCTTCCCAGGAGACACTCCTGGCCGCGCGCATCGCCTTGGAGGCGATTCGAAACTGACACGCGCACGAGCGCTGCGGCCAGGCGCTGTCTCCTGGGAAGCACACACGCATGCGCATACACACACACAAGCGGCCACGCACATACATACATACAGAGAGACTCCCCCTCCCCCCTCCCCCCGCACACATACACACACGCGCATACAAGCTGCACTTTATGGCTCTGCCAAACATTATTGCTTGGAGGAGCTTCACATAAACGATGCATTTCTCGTTTAACAAGGGGCAGTTATGTTGGTCAGCGTTTAGCTACCTCGGTACCAAGCACCCTTCTCTCCCTGCTCCCCGAACACCAGCCCAGCTCCCTCCCAAGCTCCGGCTGCGGCTTTACCTTTCCAGCGGCGCCGAGCCGGATGCGCGCTCAGATGTGGAGAAGGAACAGATCCCACGGAAATGGAACCGGGAGAGCGAGCGAGCTCCGCCGGGAGGCTCACATCGAGAGGCGCGGGGAGTGGGGCAGCTGCAGTGCGCTTCCACCGACTGCAGGGGGCGCCACCGAGCGGCTTGCCGAGGAAAGCGGTGGGAGGCAGGGGCCGAGCTTGCGGGAGGAGGTAAGGGGAGGAGGGAGGAGAAACGAGAGCGCGCTCGAGGGCCTGACTGACAGAAGCACGAGGGGGCAGGACTTCTCACGAAAAACAGAATTGAGCTCTAGTTGACACCCTCGGGGTACCAAAGAGTTGTCGGCGTGAAGGAGTAGAAACGTCTCGCCCTGGGGGTATTAACATTTTAAAACTTGGTGACGCTACTCTCGTAAGTTAATAAAACGTTGCCCATCGCAAATCGTACCCAAGCCACCACGCGTACCTCTAGAAAACGGACCCCTCAGCTTGTGATATACCAGACCCGACCCTTTAGTGAAGATATGTTAGGAGCTCAGGCTCTTAAAGTTTTAAGGCTAGCCTGACTCAAACAATGAAGGCGGTGTTCTTACCCTTGTAGCACAGAACCACCGAATACTAAAGGGCACTAAAGATGGAACTAAAAAGTAGTAAGTGAGTAGTGAGTGCAGAGTAGTGAGTGCAGAGTGAGTGTGCTGAGTAGTGAGTGCAGAGTGAGTGTGCAGAGTAGTGAGTAGAGTAGAGAGTAGTGAGTAGAGAGTAGAGAGTAGTGAGTAGTGAGTAGTGAGTGCAGAGTAGTGAGTAGAGTAGTGAGTAAAGTAGTGAGTAGAGTAGTGAGTAGAGTAGTGAGTAGAGTAGTGAGTAGAGTAGTGAGTAGAGTAGTGAGTAGTGAGTGCAGAGTAGTGAGTAGTGAGTGCAGAGTAGTGAGTAATGAGTGCAGAGTAGTGAGTAGTGAGTGCAGAGTAGTGAGTAGAGTAGTGAGTAGTGAGTAAAGTAGTGAGTAGAGTAGTGAGTAGTGAGTAAAGTAGTGAGTAGAGTAGTGAGTAGTGAGTAAAGTAGTGAGTAGTGAGTAGAGTAGTGAGTAGTGAGTAGAGTAGTGAGTAGTGAGTAGTGAGTAGAGTAGTGAGTGGTGAGTAGAGTAGTGAGTAGTGAGTGCAGAGTAGTGAGTAGTGAGTAGAGTAGTGAGTAGTGAGTAGAGTAGTGAGTAGTGAGTGCAGAGTAGTGAGTAGTGAGTGGTGAGTGGTGAGTAGTGAGTAGTGAGAAGTGAGTAGAGTAGTGAGTGGTGAGTAGTGAGTGCAGAGTAGTGAGTGTCTGGCCCTGTTTCTAGCTCAAGCGGCACCGGCACCTGTAGTCTAAAGATAATACCTCTGCCTCAAGTGAAGTACTCTGGTACCCAAGAATGACTAGCAAACAATATTATTCACAATGTTGCTTACTATTCAGCAACATTTGACAGTTTGCAAATCATCTTTATAAAACAATTCAGAGTTTGATAACAAATGAATGCAACACATTGTAATATACAATGCCAATAGCTCAAACTTTAATGCTGCGAGACCTATTGCATTGTAAATGCTTGTTTTTGGAGGGAGCAGGTGAGGGAAGCCCGGCCTCGGGAGTACTTGTATTTTTCTCCCTGGAAATAATTGGGATGAAGTTGATGAAGGTATTATAATCATATGCACAGGGTGTTTCTTATTACTAAGGCAGCGTCTCTAAAAAAATATTCCTAGTTACACTTCTTTGAGTACCCTCTAAAACTTTGTTATCCCACTTACAGTGCTCGATAGCACCCATATGCATGTAGACCCAATTGCCAAAGTGTTCATGCGCTTGAAGAATATTTGCATTCACTTCCATTTCTACCCATGTCATACGTCCCAACACACCTGTCTCAGCAGGGTGACTCACGATTTCTAAAGCACATACAGCTTTTTTTGTTGCTGTCTCCTCCCTAAAATTCCCTCCACATCAATGCAAGTAAAATACATTTCTCCTATTTTTTTTTTTAAACGTCCCTTTCTTGCTTTCAAATGTTGGCATTATGCTGTATATGGTGTTCTACTTCCCTGTGCTCAAGGAGAGACCAGGCCTGTCTGGAAACGTGTGTGTACTGAAAGAAATGTGCACTGGAAGTACCTATGATTAAAGTACAAATGTCAATACTTAATAATACTTAGTGAATTTAATAGACAAGACAACTGTACTTTCCTGATAACTTGCATTTTGTAAAATGCATTTGGAGAAAAACGAAACTATTAACAAGTCTAACAAAATAAATCAGGCGTCTTCGGCTTACTTTGGGAGTGTTGGAATGTGGGGATCCAGTGAAATATGGAGGTCATCTCCCTGGACAGACCATCAATTAAGCTTTGTTTACACCTAAATATACAGCTTTAGGCATATCACTTAGAAATCAGCAACATCATGCGTTTAAGTCTTATTAGTTCAACTGAAGTCAACAGACTCTTCAACAATAAATGCATTAAAGTGCTTGGTGCTCGGCTCCCGCGGCTAGGTTTGACAGCTCCCCAGGGAGCCACGGCACACAGTTTGGGAACCACAGCTTTAGACTCTAGCCTAGGCGAAGGGCCTCACCCAGTTACATACTTTAAACTCAACCCTAGGTGAAGGGCCTCGCCCGGTTACATACTTTAGACTCTACCCTATGTGAAGGGCCTCACCCAGTTACATACTTTAAACTCAACCCTAGGTGAAGGGCCAAGCCCCGTTACATACTTTAGACTCTAGCCTACGTGAAGGGCCTCACCCAGTTACATCCTTTAGATTCTACCCTATGTGAAGGGCCTCGCCCAGTTACATCCTTTAGACTCTACCCTACCTGAAGGGCCTCACCCAGTTACATACTTGGGACTCTACCCTACCTGAAGGGCCTCACCCAGTTACATACTTTAGATTCTACCCTATGTGAAGGGCCTCGCCCAGTTACATACTTTAGACTCTACCCTATGTGAAGGGCCTCACCCAGTTACATACTTTAGACTCTACCCTAGGTGAAGGGCCTCACCCAGTTACATACTTGGGACTCTACCCTACCTGAAGGGCCTCACCCAGTTACATACTTTAGATTCTACCCTATGTGAAGGGCCTCACCCAGTTACATACTTGGGACTCTACCCTACCTGAAGGGCCTCACCCAGTTACATACTTTAGACTCTACCCTATGTGAAGGGCCTCGCCCAGTTACATACTTTAGACTCTACCCTACATGACGGGCCTCACCCAGTTACATACTTTAGACTCTACCCTATGTGAAGGGCCTCACCCAGTTACATACTTTAGACTCTACCCTATGTGAAGGGCCTCACCCAGTTACATACTTTAGACTCTACCCTATGTGAAGGGCCTCACCCAGTTACATACTTTAGACTCTACCCTACGTGAAGGGCCTCACCCAGTTACGTACTTTAGATTCTACCCTACCTGAAGGGCCTCACCCAGTTACATACTTTAGATTCTACCCTACCTGAAGGGCCTCACCCAGTTACATACTTTAGACTCTACCCTACGTGAAGGGCCTCACCCAGTTACGTACTTTAGATTCTACCCTACCTGAAGGGCCTCGCCCAGTTACATACTTTAGACTCTACCCTAGGTGAAGGGCCTCACCCAGTTACATACTTGGGACTCTACCCTACCTGAAGGGCCTCACCCAGTTACATACTTTAGATTCTACCCTATGTGAAGGGCCTCACCCAGTTACATACTTGGGACTCTACCCTACCTGAAGGGCCTCACCCAGTTACATACTTTAGACTCTACCCTATGTGAAGGGCCTCGCCCAGTTACATACTTTAGACTCTACCCTACATGACGGGCCTCACCCAGTTACATACTTTAGACTCTACCCTATGTGAAGGGCCTCACCCAGTTACATACTTTAAACTCTACCCTATGTGAAGGGCCTCACCCAGTTACATACTTTAGACTCTACCCTATGTGAAGGGCCTCACCCAGTTGCATACTTTAGACTCTACCCTACGTGAAGGGCCTCACCCAGTTACGTACTTTAGATTCTACCCTACCTGAAGGGCCTCACCCAGTTACATACTTTAGATTCTACCCTACCTGAAGGGCCTCACCCAGTTACATACTTTAGACTCTACCCTACGTGAAGGGCCTCACCCAGTTACGTACTTTAGATTCTACCCTACCTGAAGGGCCTCGCCCAGTTACATACTTTAGACTCTACCCTAGGTGAAGGGCCTCACCCAGTTACATACTTGGGACTCTACCCTACCTGAAGGGCCTCACCCAGTTACATACTTTAGATTCTACCCTATGTGAAGGGCCTCACCCAGTTACATACTTGGGACTCTACCCTACCTGAAGGGCCTCACCCAGTTACATACTTTAGACTCTACCCTATGTGAAGGGCCTCGCCCAGTTACATACTTTAGACTCTACCCTACATGACGGGCCTCGCCCAGTTACATACTTTAGACTCTACCCTATGTGAAGGGCCTCACCCAGTTACATACTTTAGACTCTACCCTATGTGAAGGGCCTCACCCAGTTACATACTTTAGACTCTACCCTATGTGAAGGGCCTCACCCAGTTACATACTTTAGACTCTACCCTACGTGAAGGGCCTCACCCAGTTACGTACTTTAGATTCTACCCTACCTGAAGGGCCTCACCCAGTTACATACTTTAGATTCTACCCTAGGTGAAGGGCCTCACCCAGTTACATACTTTAGACTCTGCCGTAGGTGAAGGGCCTCACCCAGTTACATACTTTAGACTCTACCCTATGTGAAGGGCCTCACCCAGTTACATACTTTAGACTCTACCCTACGTGAAGGGCCTCACCCAGTTACGTACTTTAGATTCTACCCTACCTGAAGGGCCTCACCCAGTTACATACTTTAGACTCTACCCTATGTGAAGGGCCTCGCCCAGTTACATACTTTAGACTCTACCCTAGGTGAAGGGCCTCACCCAGTTACATAATTTAGACTCTGGCCCCACGTGAAGGGCCTCGCCCAGTTACATACTTTAGACTCTAGCCTACGTGAAGGGCCTCACCCAGTTACATCCTTTCGACTCTACCTGAAGGGCCTCGCCCAGTTACATACTTTAGACTCTAGCCTACGTGAAGGGCCTCACCCAGTTACATACTTTAGATTCTACCCTACCTGAAGGGCCTCACCCAGTTACATACTTTAGACTCTACCCTACGTGAAGGGCCTCACCCAGTTACGTACTTTAGACTCTACCCTACGTGAAGGGCCTCACCCAGTTACATACTTTAGACTCTACCCTACGTGAAGGGCCTCACCCAGTTACGTACTTTAGACTCTACCCTACATGACGGGCCTCACCCAGTTACATACTTTAGACTCTACCCTACGTGAAGGGCCTCACCCAGTTACGTACTTTAGACTCTACCCTACGTGAAGGGCCTCACCCAGTTACGTACTTTAGACTCTACCCTACGTGAAGGGCCTCACCCAGTTACGTACTTTAGACTCTACCCTACGTGAAGGGCCTCACCCAGTTACATACTTTAGACTCTACCCTACGTGAAGGGCCTCACCCAGTTACGTACTTTAGACTCTACCCTACGTGAAGGGCCTCACCCAGTTACGTACTTTAGACTCTACCCTACGTGAAGGGCCTCACCCAGTTACGTACTTTAGACTCTACCCTACGTGAAGGGCCTCACCCAGTTACGTACTTTAGACTCTACCCTACATGACGGGCCTCACCCAGTTACATACTTTAGACTCTACCCTACGTGAAGGGCCTCGCCCAGTTACATACTTTAGACTCTACCCTACGTGAAGGGCCTCACCCAGTTACGTACTTTAGACTCTACCCTACGTGAAGGGCCTCACCCAGTTACATACTTTAGACTCTACCCTACGTGAAGGGCCTCGCCCAGTTACATACTTTAGACTCTAGCCTACGTGAAGGGCCTCACCCAGTTACATCCTTTCGACTCTACCTGAAGGGCCTCGCCCAGTTACATACTTTAGACTCTAGCCTACGTGAAGGGCCTCACCCAGTTACATACTTTAGATTCTACCCTACCTGAAGGGCCTCACCCAGTTACATACTTTAGACTCTACCCTACGTGAAGGGCCTCACCCAGTTACGTACTTTAGACTCTACCCTACGTGAAGGGCCTCACCCAGTTACATACTTTAGACTCTACCCTACGTGAAGGGCCTCACCCAGTTACGTACTTTAGACTCTACCCTACATGACGGGCCTCACCCAGTTACATACTTTAGACTCTACCCTACGTGAAGGGCCTCACCCAGTTACGTACTTTAGACTCTACCCTACGTGAAGGGCCTCACCCAGTTACGTACTTTAGACTCTACCCTACGTGAAGGGCCTCACCCAGTTACGTACTTTAGACTCTACCCTACGTGAAGGGCCTCACCCAGTTACATACTTTAGACTCTACCCTACGTGAAGGGCCTCACCCAGTTACGTACTTTAGACTCTACCCTACGTGAAGGGCCTCACCCAGTTACGTACTTTAGACTCTACCCTACGTGAAGGGCCTCACCCAGTTACGTACTTTAGACTCTACCCTACGTGAAGGGCCTCACCCAGTTACGTACTTTAGACTCTACCCTACATGACGGGCCTCACCCAGTTACATACTTTAGACTCTACCCTACGTGAAGGGCCTCGCCCAGTTACATACTTTAGACTCTACCCTACGTGAAGGGCCTCACCCAGTTACGTACTTTAGACTCTACCCTACGTGAAGGGCCTCACCCAGTTACGTACTTTAGACTCTACCCTACATGACGGGCCTCACCCAGTTACATACTTTAGACTCTACCCTACGTGAAGGGCCTCGCCCAGTTACATACTTTAGACTCTACCCTACATGACGGGCCTCACCCAGTTACATACTTTAGACTCTACCCTACGTGAAGGGCCTCGCCCAGTTACATACTTTAGACTCTACCCTACGTGAAGGGCCTCACCCAGTTACGTACTTTAGACTCTACCCTACGTGAAGGGCCTCACCCAGTTACGTACTTTAGACTCTACCCTACGTGAAGGGCCTCACCCAGTTACGTACTTTAGACTCTACCCTACATGACGGGCCTCACCCAGTTACATACTTTAGACTCTACCCTACATGACGGGCCTCACCCAGTTACATACTTTAGACTCTACCCTACGTGAAGGGCCTCGCCCAGTTACATACTTTAGACTCTACCCTACGTGAAGGGCCTCACCCAGTTACATACTTTAGACTCTACCCTACGTGAAGGGCCTCGCCCAGTTACATACTTTAGACTATAGCCGGACATAGACTTGTTAAGCCTTTCCTGCGGCACCCATGCAGACAATGGAAGGAGTTCTATTTAACACCTACCGCTTTAACACCATCAATTAACAATTTACTTCAAGTAAAACAAATCCTATAGGTGATACAGGTTAATGGTATTTGAGAGCAGCCTGCCTTCCATACTCCACAAAGGATAACTCAGTGTAAGTCAGACCTTCCTTCCCAAGGTTGTTTCAAGTAAGGGCTCCCAAGATGTTCCCAGATTACACATTAGGAAAGTGGCCCTGAAGAAGGAAGGTTAACCGTCCATTAGTAAATGTGCTCTAAGTGTCGTTACAATGTCACGAACAATAGCACATGGCCCGCTTCCAGCCGCCATGGCCAGCAGCGCACTTCAGCGTATTATTAGCGGAGGCAGGGGAAGCGATCCATCAGAAGCACTTCTTGCGAGCGGTGCAGACTCCGCGCGCGCAGGCTTTGCATGCAGCGGCCTTCATTAGGCAAAGTTAGGTGCAATTGTATTAAATTATATTAAAAGCAATTGAATAGAACTCCTCTTCTCCCAGCATTTAAGACCGTGTACATTTTTAAAAAGCAGTAATTTTCTATTACTGGGCGACATGGTAATTATATGAACATTTTACTTTTGTCTTGCAGGAACAGCTGAATCATTTCAAGTGCTGCATTAAAATAGAAGTTCTAACATCTATTATGAAAAACAACACAGTCAAATTCAGGAGCCTGCATAAAAAAAGAGGCGGACAGTATCCTCGGAGCGCTCCCTGCCGGCCGAGCACATCCACTGGTTGCATCCGTCTCCGCCAAAGATCCCACAATGCAGCCCTGCCTGTCTCATAACAGAGACAAACAGACGGCTGCTTTACATACACTGAGATGCCGTTATGAGACCACGGGCCTGATTTAGAACTTGCTGGACAGGTTACTCCGTCACAATGATGACAGATATTCAGTCTGCTGAAATATAAATCCCATAGGATATAATGGGATTTATTATACGTCGGACAGGAGTCAGGCTCAGAGGGGAGGAGTCAGGCTCAGAGGGGAGGAGTCAGGCTCAGAGGGGAGCGGTCAGGCTCAGAGGGGAGCGGTCAGGCTCAGAGGGGAGCGGTCAGGCTCAGAGGGGAGCGGTCAGGCTCAGAGGGGTGGCAGCAGGCACAGAAGGGAGGCAGCAGGCACAGAAGGGAGGCAGCAGGCACAGAAGGGAGGCAGCAGGCACAGAAGGGAGGCAGCAGGCACAGAAGGGAGGCAGCAGGCACAGAAGGGAGGCAGCAGGCACAATGGGGAGGTGGCGGGCACAGACGTGAGGCGACGGGCACAGGGGAGGCAGCGAGCACAGAGGGGAGGCAGTGGGTGCATAGTGGAGGTGGGCACAGAGGGGATGCGATGGGTGCAGAGGGGATGTGGTGAGCGCAGAGGGGAGGTGGTGGGCCGACAGGGGAGGCAGCGGCACAGAGGTGGTGGTCGAAGGGTGGGAGGCAGTGGGCGCAGAGGGGAGGCCGTGGCTTCACATGGGAGGCCCTGGGCTAACAGGGGAGGATGAGGATGCACAGGTGGGATGCAGTGGGCACAGACGGTGAAGGTGGGCACGGGGCAGGCGAAAGGCCTCAAAGGTTGAGAGCACGTATAGGAGGCAGGTGATGGGTACAGAGAGGAGGCAGGTGGTGGGTACAGAGGGGAGGCAGGTGGTGGGTACAGAGCGGAGGCAGGTGGTGGGTACAGAGGGGAGGCAGGTGGTGGGTACAGAGGGGAGGCAGGTGGTGGGTACAGAGGGAAGGCAGGTGGTGGGTACAGAGGGGAGGCAGGTGGTGGGTACAGAGGGGAGGCAGGTGGTGGGCACAGACAGGAGGCACTGGGCACAGAGAGGGGAGGCAGCAGGCACACAGGGGGGTAGGCAGTGGGTGCAGATCGGAGGCAGTGGGCACAAAGGAGAGGCGCTGCATTGGGGAGACCCTGCGCCTTCAGGGGAGTCAGCAGCCGCACAGGTGGGAGGCAGTGGGCGCAGATCGGAGACGGCGGGCACACAAGGGAGGTAGCGGGTGCATAGGGGAGGCCCTTGGCATAGAGGAGAGGCAGTGGGCACAGAGGCAGGGCAGCGGGTGCGCAGGGGAGGCCCTGGGAGCAGAAGGGAGGCCCTACGTGCATGACGAAGAGAGTGGGTACACAAGGGAGGCAATGAATGAACTGGGAGGCAGCTGACACAGAAGGGAGGCCGTGGGTGCACAGGTGAAGCTGTGGGTGCACAGGGGATGCAGTGGGTTTAGAGGGGAGGCATGGGTACTTTTAGGAGGGTGTGAGTGTCGGCAGTGGGCACACAGGGGAGAGAGCCATAACTTCCTATAGGAGGCAGACACACATTATGCGGTACCTTACCGTTCCTAGTTCTCAATTTATTTATTTATTGTCATTTTTTAAACGCGGCGAATACCCGTAGGTGTCTCGGCGCTGGCTAAGGGCATAGGTCAATATCCAGGAGAACCAACTGAAGCTTCCTAACTATTGGTCAAACAACCACGTCTTGAGTTGTTTACGGAATATTAGCAGGGATGGAGTTACAAACGTATCTACCAGCGGGTGCATAACCTATGTATCCAATGTATCTTAACCAGCCAGTGGCAGATTTCACAAAAAGAAAAAGCATCCCTCCTCATCAGCTGCACTGGCACACTCCATGGTAGGTGTCTCTGGCACAACTTCCTCAGCACCAGAACCCCTGATTCCATTTCATTTAACCCGCAGAGTCTGCAGTGAGCTGAGTGTTCAATGTTTGAATGATCACACGACAGAGCCACTGACAGCCGACGCCTTCTCAGTCTTGGCTCCTGGCCACGGTGCAGGCCAGCACCCTTCGGAGACTGGCACACAGTCCATGCCCCCATTACTCCATCCTTTCCTCTCACACCCTCAGAAGTGTGCAGTTTCCTCACATCTCAAGGACCTACAATTTCCAAGCACAACCATCTAGAGGAATAGGATCATTTTAATAGCTATTAATGCCCTCATATGTGATGTCTCTTGACATCCACCTAGCTCTGCCACGTGCCCAGTGATGTAAAGTGATCCACCTGTGCCACCATGTTCACTGGCATGAAGTAGCCCAGTTCGGATGTGCCAACTGATGTGAAGCAGTTGGCACATCCGTTCTGTCACCGTGCCCACTGGCATTAAGTAGCCCAGCACTGCCTTGTGCCCAGTTATATAAAGTAGTCTAGCTCTGCCTTATGTCTGTTGGACCTGGTCCTTTCTGCAGGGTCACACCCAAACGGTTTGCCTTCGTCTTACCCTTTTTGTTGAATGTATTGACTTTAGGACTCTGGGCACTTTGCCACTGCTAACCAATGTTAAAGTGCATGTGCTCTCTGCTTAAAACATGGTAACATTGGCTTATCCACAATTGGAATATTGAATTTATTTATAAGTCCCTAGTAAAGTGCAATATATGAGCCCAGAACCTGTAAATTAAATGCTACTAGTGGGCCTGCTGCACGGTTTGTAGCACCCACTTGAGTAGCTCTTTAAACCTGTCTAAGGCCTGCCACTGTAAAGCCTGTGTGTGCAGTTTTAAACTACCATTTCTACCTGGCAAGTTAACCCACTTACCAGACCCAAACCTCCCTTTGTATTACCTACAAGTCACCCCTAAAGTAGGCCCTAGACCGCCCCAAGGGCAGGGTGCAGTGTATTTAAAAAGTGAGACATGTACTATTAAGTTTTACATGACCATGTAGTGAACAACTCGAACATTCGTTTTTCACTAAGGAAAAGGCCTATTTTCCCCATAGGTTAACGATGGGATTAGCTTATGACATCTTCTAAGTGTAATTTCCAATTGGGTTGCATCCGTCTCCGCCAAAGATCCCACAATGCAGCCCTGCCTGTCTCATAACAGAGACAAACAGACGGCTGCTTTACATACACTGAGAAGCCGTTATGAGACCACGGGCCTGATTTAGAACTTGCTGGACAGGTTACTCCGTCACAATGATGACAGATATTCAGTCTGCTGAAATATAAATCCCATAGGATATAATGGGATTTATTATACGTCGGACAGGTCACCCGTCACCGTAGTGATGAGTAACCCGCCCACCACGATCTAAATCAGGGCCTATGTTTTCGAAGCATTTCTGTTTTGCATGTCCGTTACTGCCGCTGAATGGTTCTGCCAATTTTAAACTTTAACCTAATGCACGCGGCGGTTTTTCCCGCTGTGCGCTGAGTTTTTTAAAAAAACGCGTTACATGACGAGCTCAGCTCGTCATGAGCGTACGACAGGCGTACCTCATGACGAGCTGAGCTCGTCATGAGCGTCGAAGGGGTTAAACAGTATCATAAGCCCCGCCCCTCAAGCAATATAGGCCAATCAGTTCGACTAGTCAGGATGTCACAAGTTTGGGCGTTTTCTAGTAAGTGACGGGAAAGGTTTTGGTGCAGTCACATATTTTAAGTGAGGCGATAGCCGCATTGTGGCCACTCGCGTCATGTATCGCAATCAATTTATTTTGTGAGGGAATAGTCATTTCACCAATCCTGCTTGTGAAATGACTAGCCGTAGGAAAGTGGCCTTGGAGGGACTATTTTGTCAGAGATTCCCCTAAGGGTCCTTGGCTCACCGCTGGTAGCCAAGGCAGAGCAGCAAGGCAAGTCCCCTGAGATAACCGCAGGAGGCGCTACACACAACCACAGTTTCAGCAAAGAGTGTGGTCTTTCGAATGGTGTTGGGTCTTTCTATACACAGTGTTCACTCTTCATTATAACACGTTGTCTCCATGCGATTTATACGCTCCGTGATTTTGGTAACTCGGTTTGACAGTGAAGCCATATAATAGATTTGGCAGACCCTCTGTTTTCTTGTGTTATATATATATCGAAGTAGCTGGGGATAATAATCAGGTACGGGTCTTTAAACTATATATCCCTTGGACCCTCTTTAAATTGTTTTGTTGTCTGATATGTGGTTGAAGATTGCCTTCTTTGGTGCAGTGCCCCACCAGTGCTGGGGTGATCCCCCAACAGGAGTGATGCACCTGGGTGTCCTCAAAGCTCGCTCTGTGGGGTCTGGGGCCTGCCTTCTGTGTTTTGGTGAGGTGGAAGGCGTGGTCTACACCAGGGAAATTTTAAAAACTATTTTTCGCTGTGCTAGTATTTTCAATGCATTCTAAGCACCGAATTAGTCCAAAAGCACTAAATGGAAGCACACATCCAAATCCTCAGGTTTTCTCAAAGAATCTCTTGCATGTATGTTAAATATACAGACACCAAGCTGTACCAGGTAACACCTCCTCCCTCCACCTTTACCCCCCCCCACGAAGCTATGCCCTGCTCCCAAGGGTAGGTGAACACCCAGAGGGCTTCCCTGGATGTAGCTCTCTTCCTCTGGAGCAAAATATAAGCAGTTGTATATGAAAAAGAGACAGAGCATTCAGACTAAATTAATGGCCCAAATATAAAATACACTTTCAGATTTGGCAAGCACTTATGTCTTCAGGAGAACACCCAGAAACGCCTCGTCTAGCTCCAGGAATAATGGCTCTAAAAGCAATAGATTAGAGGGGAGCTCATATCGATGCGAGCAGATCATTCATTACCATTCAGGCTAACCTGATAAAAAGCCTGCAGGGATTCACGCTCAGCGGCTGAAATAATAAGATATTGAAGTATTCACAGAGCGCGCGGCATCTGCTTAGCTTTGATTGGCAGCTGTGGACTATGCAAGACGAGCTCTGCAAATGAATGACGCTCCGAGCAGTGGACAAGCGCTATCCTGGGGCGCTCTCTGCAGTTCGGAGGGTTGTATGATGAAACCACTACCTCCTAAACAACAAATTCCTAAACCGCGAATGCTGAACCACGAATAATTCTGAACCACTAAACCACGAAAAATATGCTATTTGTTAATTACCAGATTATACCACTCGGTGCTTTCCTGTACTATTTACAAAGCACACCTGTCCCTTCACTCGGCGCAACAATACGTAGACGTGCTTCAGTGAGTCGACTTCGTCAACTGTAAAGAAATGTCTAACAATGGGCAATGAACTCCGCTCTCGGAGTTTGCGGAGATTTGTTAACTACGGATTCCATGAAAAACACATAGTCCACTCCTCCAAAACGCGGAGTCAGCTTCTAAACTACAACCACAAATGATTTGATAAAGCAACTTTACATGTTAAAAAGCATATAACCATATCACAAAAGTGAACTTTGAAATTGAAATATCAGGCAATGAGAGAGGTGATGATTTTGGGGTCCCCCTAACCTAGGGGGAGGACCAAGCAGATGCCTTGAACACAAAAAGCATATCATGCTGAACGATTCAGTGGTGGTCCCACCCTCCTAGGACCACCCCAAGCACAGTTATTATGGGCAAAAATACAATCCCAACCAAAGCATTATGGGATGAGATTAGCAGTGGGCAGTGAATATTATAGTATCAATATCAAAATAATTCTACAAAGAGCTGCAGTTCAACTCGTCATTACTAGGTGTCCCTCACGAGTCAAATGCAAAAGCATTGAAACAAGCTGCAGTTCCACTAGTCGTTACTAGGTGTCCCTCACGAGTCAAATGCAAAAGCATTGAAACAAGCTGCAGTTCCACTAGTCGTTACTAGGTGTCTCTCACGAGTCAAATGCAAAAGCATTGAAACAAGCTGCAGTTCCACTAGTCGTTACTAGGTGTCTCTCACGAGTCAAATGCAAAAGCATTGAAACAAGCTGCAGTTCCACTAGTCGTTACTGGGTGTCCCTCAAGTCAAATGCAAAAGCGTTATAACCCTTTCGTGAAGCTGCAGTTCAGCTCTTTGTAGTATTTATAGTATTAGCTCTCAGCTCAGGGTTTCAATGCTTTTGCATTTGACTCGTGAGGGACACCTAGTATCGACTAGTGGAACTGCAGCTTGATGTAATAATTTCAATGCTTTTGCATTTGACTCGTGAGGGACACCTAGTAACGACTAGTGGAACTGCAGCTTGATGTAATAATTTCAATGCTTTTGCATTTGACTCGGCCTCCTCATCTTCCTCGCCAGCAGTGACCCTCTGCTGCCTGACCAGGGTGGGCGAGGAGAGGCACGAGGGAGGCCACAGCGCAGCTTGGATGAAGTCTGAAGGGAAGTGGTAGTTCTGGACACCGAGGGGTTTTCTGTTTTAGATTTCGCTTTTCCCACGACACCTTCCCCACCCATGGGGCTGAGACGTTTATGTAGATGCTCAAGTCGATGCCATCAAAGCAAAACAAGTGTCTGAACACCCTGGACAAGAGGCCGTGAGTGTGGACAGGAGGCGCTGGGCGCAAAGGGGGTGGAGGGTCACAGAGGGGAGGCGGTGGGTGTAGAAGGGAGGAGGCGGGCGCAGAGGGGAGGAGGCGGGCGCAGAGGCGAGTAGGCGGGCGCAGAGGAGAGCAGGCGGGCGCAGAGGGGAGGAGGCGGGCGCAGAGGCGAGTAGGCGGGCGCAGAGGAGAGCAGGCGGCGGGCCCAGAAGGGAGGCGGCAGGGCAGAGGGGAGGCAGCCGTTGCAGAGGGGAGACTGCGGGCGAAGTGGGAGGCGGCGGGCGCAATGGGAGGTGGCGGGCGCAGTGGGAGGCGATGGGTGCACGGGGGCGGTGGGCGCACATGGGGGGGGCGGTGGGTGCACATGGGAGGCGGTGGGCGCAGAGGGGAGGAGTTGGGCCAAAGGGGAGGAGTTGGGCCAAAGGGGAGGAGTTGGGCCAAAGGGGAGGAGGTGGGCCAAAGGGGAGGAGGTGGGTGCACAGGGAAGGTGGCAGACGCAGAAGGGAGGAGTCAGGCTCAGAGGGGAGGAGTGAGGCACAGAGGGGAGGCATCAGGTTCAGAGGGGAGGCGGCGGGTGCAGAGGGGAGGAGGTGGATGCAGAGGGGAGGCGAGGTGCAGAGGGGAGGTGGCGGGCACAGAGGGGAGGTGGCGGGCACATAGGGGAGGTGGCGGGCACAGAAGGGAGGCGGCGGTGGGCGCAGAGGGGAGGCGGTGGGCACAGCGGGGAGGCGGTGGGCACAGAGGGGGGAGATGGGCACAGAAGGGAGGCCGTGGGCCGACAGGGGAGGCAGCGGGCGCAGAGGGGGGAGGTGGTGGGCAAAGGGGGGGAGGCAGTGGGCGCAGAGGGGAGGCGGTGGCCGCACATGGGAGGCCCTGGGCTTACAGGGGAGGATGTAGATGCACATGGGGGATGCGGTGGGCACAGGTGGGTGACAGTGGGCACGGGGGGAGGCGAAAGGCCTCCAAGGTTGAGAGCACGTACAGGAGGCAGGTCAGGTAGTGGGTACAGAGGGGAGGCAGGTGGTGGGCACAGAGAGGAGGCAGTGGGCACACAGGGGAGGCCGGGATCCGACAAGGGAGGCAATGGGCACAGAGAGGGGAGGCAGCAGGCACACAGGGGGGTAGGCAGTGGGTGCAGATCGGAGGCAGTGGGAGCAAAGGAGAGGCGGTGGGTGCATTGGAGAGACCCTGGGCCTACAGGGGAGGCAGCAGCCGCACAGGTGGGAGGCGGTGGGCGCAGATCAGAGATGGTGAGCACACAAGGGAGGTAGCGGGTGCACGGGGAGGCCCTTGGCATAGAGGAGAGGCAGTGGGCACAGAGGGAGGGCAGCGGGTGCGCAGGGGAGGCCCTGGGAGCAGAAGAGAGGCCCTACGTGCAGGACGAAGGGCGTGGGTGCACAGGGGTAGCAGTGGGTTAAGAGGGGAGGCAATGGGTATTATGGGGAGGGTGTGAGTGGCGGCAGCGGGCACACAGGTGAGGGAGCCATAACTTCCTATGGGGGCAGACACACATTATGCAGTTCCTTACCTTTGCTAGTTCTCAACAGTTACAAACTTATCTACCAGAGGGTGGACACACCATGTATCTTAACCAGTCCATGGCAGATTTTATATAAAAAGAAAAAGCATCCCTCCCCATCAGCTGCACAGGCACACTCCATGACGGGTTTCACTGGCGCTCCTTCCTCAGCACCAGAACTCCCGACTCCATTTCATTTAACCCGCAGAGCCTGCAGTGAGCAGAGTGTTCAATGTTTGAATGATCACACAACAGGGGCCGCTGGCTAGCACTACAGAGCCACTGACATCAGACACCTTCTCAGTCTTGGCTCCTGGCCACGGTGCAGGCCAGCACCCTTCGGAGGCTGGCGCACAGCCCACGCCCCCATTACTCCATCCTTTCACCTCACACCCTCAGAAGTGTGCAGTTTCCTCACATCTGAAGGACCTACAATTTCCAAGCACAACCATTTAGAGGAATAGGATCATTTTAATAGCGATTAATGCCCTCATACGGGAGGTCTCGACATCCACCTAGCTCTGCCACGTGCCCAGTGATATAAAGTGGTCCACCATGTCCACTGGCATGAAGTAGTCCAGTTCTGCCGCCGTGTCCACTGGCATGAAATAGCCCAGTTCGGATATGTGTCCACGGATATAAAGCAGTTCAGTTCGGTCACCGTGCCCCCTGGCATTAAGTAGCCCAGCACTGCCTTGTGCCCAGTTATATAAAGTAGTCCAGCTCTGCAGCGTGCCTGTCGGACCTGGTCCTTTCTGCAGGGTCACCCCCAAACTTTTTATCTTCGTCTCACCCTTTTTGTTGAATTTGTTGGCTTTAGGACTCCGGGCACTTTGCCACTGCTAACCAATGCTAACGTGCATGTGCTCTCCGCTTAAAACATGGTAACATTGGCTTATCCACAATTGGAATATTGAATGTATTTATAAGTCCCTAGTAAAGTGCACTACATGGGCCCAGGGCCTGTAAATTAAATGCTACTAGTGGGCCTGCGGCACTGGTTGTGCCACCCGCCAGAGTAGCTCTTTAAACATGGCAAAGGCCTGCCACTGTAAAGCCTGTGTGTGCAGTTTTAAACTACCATTTCGACCTGGCAAGTTAGCCAACTTGCCAGACCCAAACCTTCCTAATAATACCTATAAGTCACCCCTAAAGTAGGCCCTAGACCACCCCAAGGGTAGGGTGCAGTGTACTTAAAAAGTGGGACATGTACTTTTAAGTTTTACATGTCCAGGTAGTGAACAACTCTAACATTCGTTTTTCACTATGGCAAGGCCTATTTTTCCCATAGGTTAACAATGGGATGAGCTTATTACATCTTCTAAATTTAATTTCCAATTGGGACAAACTGGATAGTTCGGATCTGGTGTCCCTGGACTCACAACTTAAAAACCAACTTATGGTAAAGTCGGATTTTAAATTGCTAGTCTGAAAATAACACTTTTAGCAAGTTGGCAATTTTTATCTTTAATTATTCTGTGCCTCTGCCTGTCTCTGAATACACGTCTGGGGCGGGTAACAGCTGGGCTTTGTGCATGCCCGCTAGACAGTCCCACATAAAGGGAACGGAGGTGTGTCTGATGGGCCATTCACATCCGGATAGTCATCCAGGGCAGGATGGGAGGGAGGAGCTGACTCTTGCATACGAATATGGCTGTTCCTGTCCCCACACAAAGAGCTGCATACCCACTGTAGTGAGTCTGGAGCCAGGATAGGGACCTTCTGCACTTCAAAGGTCTCTCTTTGAAGTCTCCCGCACTTCAAAGGCACAACTGGGTGTAAGTACTGGACCCCTGACACGATCACCTCAGTACACTCTGGACTTGAGGACACTCTGCCTGGAAGAAGGACTGTGTTATTGAAAGGACTGACACTTTGCTGGATTTGCTGGACTCCCGCTATGCTGTACCTTGCCTGGTAGTGAGAAGGACTGGACCTGAATCACTAATTCCCCAGAATCAAGTAACTCCAAGGGCTTGCTCGTTTGCCTCTGGTTCTGAAGTCTCAGGGAGATCAAAGACTCCATTCAACCCTGCTACAGCCTCTGGACTCTGCCAACTGTGAGTCATACCCTGCCAAGTGGTGTCAGTCCAGTACCTGGAAGTGGGGTTTTGAGCTGTTTTCCTGCAGAATCCATGCTTTGTCTGCTTTGCATCAGTCAGAACTGATGCATTCGCCTTCAACGCGGATGCATTGTCGCTTCGAGGACTCCACAGCGCTGACAGCATGGCTCAACTACAACACAGGGCCTACATCGCCAGGGTTCGGTGCCAACACATTCCAAAAAATTGTGCAAATCAGAACCAATGCATGACCTACAATCCTTTCAGATTGATGACAACGCATCACCTTAGACTGCTCCTCGAAGTCTACGCTTTTCTCCGTGAAGGCACTACTTCCTCCGTGGCTTCTGTATCCGACCCGTGTTCCATCACGGTTGGCTTGACTTTTCAGAATTGACCTGGTCCAGGGTGACCAGATAGCCCCTGTTGGTGCTTTATGACTCTAAGCAATATATTTCAAGATATTCTTTGAAAATCATAACTCTGGTCTACCTATTGGATTTTTGCTTTTTTGATCTTGTTTTGTTCATTAAATCATGCAATAATTTTCTGACCCTGGTGTGGATTATTGTGTGGTGTTTTCACTGTTTTACTATATTAAGTGTTGAGCAAATACTTTACAGATTGCCTCTAAAGTTCAGCCTGACTGTTTTGTGCCAGGCTACTGGAGGATGAGCACCGGTTAATTTAGGGTGTGTATCTGACTTACTCTGACTAGAGTGGTTGTACCTTCTTGGGACGGCTGCATACCTCTGCCAACTAAATACCTGATTTCTAGCAGTGTCCAATAATATAAAGTAGTTCAGCTCTGCCTCATGCCAACAGGCACTAAGTAGTCCAGCTTTGCCTTGTGCCCACTGGCATGAAGTAGTAGAGCTCTGCCTCGTGCCCACTGGCATGAATGAATTCTTCTGCCTCAGGCCCACTGCCATGAAAGTCTAGGTCTGCCTTATGCCCACTGATTTAAGGTAATCTAGCTCTACCTCGTGCCCACTGGCATGAAGTAGTAGAGCTCTGCCTCGTGCCCACTGGCATGAAGTAGTAGAGCTCTGCCTCGTGCCCACTGGCATGAAGTAGTATAGCTCTGCCCCGTGCCCACTGGCATGAAGTAGTAGAGCTCTGCCTCGTGCCCACTGGCATGAAGTAGTCCAGCTCTGCCTTGTGCACACTGGTATAAAGTAGTCCAGCTCTGCCTTGTGCACACTGGTATAAAGTAGTCCACCAGCTCACCTCAAGGAAGGCTAACTCTCTTCTAAGGTGTGATGAGCAACAAGAAGAACTGTTCTCTTGAGTGAGGAAGCCAGGGTGAGTGGGTAAGAAAGGAGTGGGGTGACCCAGATTGGAGTTGGCTCCTGGACAAGGGATCAATGCTGCAGGTACAGAGGCTATTATATGCAAGCCTGGCCTATAAGAGGAGGATTTAACCAGCCGGGTACAACCCAGGGATGCAGGTTATCCACTATCTCGAAGGTCAGAATATATGTTCATTTCTCAACACGAGATAAGAAACATTGATAACCATGATCCTTTGAGATAAGGAGGAACATGCTAGGGTGAGGATACCTCCTAAAACACAGAATCCCTCATAGATAAAGAAATGAAAGGAGGGATTCAAATGATTGGACGTCAAATCATGGATGCATCCAAATTCTGCCCGCCTCAAATCTGAGGGTACCGGCTTGTTAAACACAAACGTGGAGCACTGTGAGAGCCAGCACATTGTTGGGCAAGAATACGGCCCTTCGCCTTCCTCGATCGCACTGTGCACCACCAAAGTGTGTTTGTGGGGTGGAAGGAGGGCACATGGTCATGTGTCAGTTCTGCTCTGGAGCCATGGACAGGAGCACAGGCTTAGGTAGAGGATCCTATGCATGCTGGTGATTTTACTTGAGGAAAGCGCCTCCTGAGAGTATGGTTTGCTTATCGGTTCAAGGTGCATTCTGATCCACTGCGCGTTGTAATAGAGGAGATGCATCTATAGGAAATGGCACAGATACTAACGCGGCCAGGTGAGGGAAGACTGCACACCGGGGGTAGGTAGAAAAAGGACTGCACGCGGGAGACGACATTAGAATGGGAGCAGACAAAACTGAACAAGAGGGGCTTGTGGGTTTGGCTGTCCTGCAAGGTGTGGGATTACAGGAGAACATTGTCATGGACATGAACAACTTCACTCACTAGTAAACAATGACCTAGTTAGTTGTTCAATGCTGACTAAAGTTCATGAACCTCGATTGAACAGGTCACTGTGTCTCCCCTTCACAGACTGAAAAAGGAAGCCACACCGACTCACTAAGACCAAGGCCCAATGATGGCCTTCACTGAAGCCAAGCTCCAGACCAATCACCGATGGACTTGACAAACAAGGCCAAGCTACCTTTGCTCTTAAAGGACCAGCAAAGATGGACGCTCAGGCCAAACAGGCCGCATGAGCCATTACAGCTGGTCTAATATCCTTCAGTTGGTTCCCCACTGAAAGTCAAACGAAGCTTTGAATTTTAACAGCTTCTCTAAATAACACCCACATTTGGAATCTGTGCTTGGGGAGTAGAAGCACGTTACAAGAATGTTATACAATTGTTAATAAAAATATTGTTAAAATATAAAAAGATAGACCTGTGACAGGAGCAAACGAGGAGAGTGAAGGGCGAAGCAGAGTGGGAAGGAGCAGCATGACAAAGGTGGACCATTGGGTGCTTTTGAAAACTACTCGCACCAGAACACACCGGCCCAAAAATAAGACTCTGAGGGGGACATGTAAAAGGGTTTATGTAAAAAATGGTGCATTTGGAACTGTAGGAATTATTGTGGAAAGGGCCACTTGGGACACATCCTAGTACATCAACGAAGCGCGCGGAGCTGCAGGTAACATCACCAGCAGCAGCGTTGTTCATCTGCCTTTAGAAGCAGTGTGACGCTGAAGAACATTTAGGAAGTATTCCAATCTGGAAGAAGTTCCACATTAAGAACAAAAAAGCATCAAAAGTTATGCATCATGTATGAGGAATGTGGCGTTGGTTGATGTGAACTCAAGAAGGGCAAATGCTGTCACTCGTCTACTCAAGAATGCAGAGTGGCTTGAGTGCATCCAAGGAGTGAGAGCAGCCCTTGTGCACTCAAGACCTTGTACCTCCCTCTCTCTGTAGGATCAGTTGAGACTGCAGCCCCCAGTGTAGAAAAGGATCTGGAAACCTAGTGGTCTATCACATACTGCCCACATGCAGGGGAGTTAAGGACGTCCAGTCATTACAGACTACTTACCTTTTAGGAGAGGGAGTTAGCGTGCAATTGACACAATTTAGGGAGCATCGCGACTACTTAAATCAGCAGCAGATCAAGCTAGTGTGCAATCTACATAATTTAGGGAGCATCGCAGCTATTTAAATCAGTAGCACAGAGGGAGTTTAGTGTGTAATCTCCACAATTTAGGAAGAATTGCGACTATTCAAATCCGCAGCACAGAGGGAGTTAGTGCGTAATCTCCACAATTTAGGGAGCATCGCGGCTACATAAATCAGTAGTCAGCAGCAGAGAGTCTTCTAACAGGCGACTCACGGTAAAAAGTCGTAATGACAGGAGCACCACTTTTGGTGGCCGGTCTAGAACTCCATGAGCGGAGCAAGGCACAGAATCCGCAAAGTGCCTGTCACGTGCTCTGTACAGGAAAACATAGGAGTTCGACCACAATAACGACGTGAGTGCGATGGCACGTGACGAGTGCACAAATAGACTTTAGACCCTACAGACGCCAGTGGCTTAAAGATGGTCGCCATGGATGACCACGACTGGTCTGTGGCCATGAAGCTTGCCAAGATCCTTGTCCCGAAGGTATCGAGCATCAGAGCACTTTACATGAGCACCAGTTGTGTTACACAAGGACACATTGCATCGTTGCCGAAACTCGAACCCGGTTCCCCAGATTTGAGGTCGACCGTCCTAGCTATTAGGCCACATCCTCTCCCCTATGTGAAGATATTACAGATCATTAACGTGGACATTACACTCAATACTTCTGCAGGGAAGAGAGGTCGGGAGCATGTTACTAGCCCAGCCCGCTTCCTCTCTGGCATCCAAAGGTAGGCATGGATGAGGAGAATGACGTGGTATGGTCAGTCGAACCCTGTCTCTGGCCATCATTCACTGGTAAGCTAAATCCAAGTAGAGATGTCCTCCAGACTTCCTTTAGGTAAAGATATCCCCCATAAGAGCTGGCCAAGAGGAACTAGTGGTGGAAAAGATGCATACTGATGTATACCGAACAATGCTTTAAAATGGCTCACAAAAAACTGTTTAGAAAGTGAAAGTAAAGTAAATAGAAAGTGAAAGGCAAAATCAATAATATTTTGTGAAAGAAAGGCGAAATGGGTTCTGTTTGGTAGTAACTGAATCCGTGATTCAATCTCCTCCTGCTGGAGAAGCGTGGCTCAGTGGTTAGAGGCGGCAGACCCGGAAGCTGAGATTGACCGTGTACCAGGGTTCGATTCCCCGCCTCGGCGGGTCTCGAGCTCAAAAACAAAATCCACGGACTCGACAATTCTCGCTCTGGTGCCTACTCAACTCACGGGGTCACACTCTGCGACTCTGGGCAATAGCTTGCTTAATCTCCACTACGGCCCCTCGCGGTGGGATGCCTGGCTTTCACCTTGTGGACACCCTGCTGCCGGGGTTTCTCACAGGGGAATACCAGGACGGGTTCCCTAAGCAAGCGCCGGGACGCTTACGGGCAGCTGTGCGCTTTACAAGTACCAGCACATTTACATTTACATTTACTTCTCACTCACCAGAGTCCTCATGGCTACTCATCCATCCGATGGCGTTGATGGACACCAGCGCCAGGAGCCCCGAGCCAACGAAGGAGCCGACACCAGAAAAGAAGAAGAAGAGGCCCATGATGGCGCTCTGCATGGCCTTGGGAGCTGCTGAATAGGCAAACTCAAGACCTGGGGAAGGAGAAAAAGAAAAGAGAAACACAGGTCAGATGGGAATGCACCATCAGGGTCTCTCAACAACATATGAACATTATGGAAAGGATTGCTTTGAGGTGAGTAAAGAGCTGAGCTGTAGAGGACTGGAAAACCGACCCACAGAGCAAGAACTCACCACTCCTGATGTGTAAATCAAGATGTAGTGACTCCCAATGTAACCCCTGCGATATATAGCAGGAGCACACCTCCTCGTACACATCCAGGGGCTGCTGTGATGCGAAGTGCGACCCTGTAAAATGCTCCCTAATTATCCAGTATAAGACCAGCCTAACCAAAATGAAATAGGTTATTCGACGGGGAGCATGTCTAAACATTAATGATTAAAACAATCTCAATGACATTGAATTACTACCATTAAAATACCTCAAACGTGATCGTAACGATTACTACTAAGGTCCTTAAACCACAATCATAAAATGCATAAAAATCAATAAGAAATGGAACGAAGCAAGAGAAATGCTGAGCCTATCCTACATCTTGAACATAAACATAACGCTTATTGTCAACATTAAAACAAAGCCTTAGCTTAACCACAGCTGTGAGTTTAAGGCTGGAGCTCACCAACGAGTATCGCTAGACTGAGACGAATACTACACTAAGCCGCTCCTCCTTACTGACCCTAAAACTAACCTCAGCTGTGAGTTTAAGGCTAGAGCTCACCTTAAAACGAGTATCAAAAGACTGAGACGAATTCTATCCTAAGCGGCCGCCTCCTTACGGACCCTAAAACTAACCACAGCTGTGAGTTCAAGGCTAGAACACACCTTAAAACGAGTATCGCTAGAGTAAGACGAATACTATCCTAAGCCGCTCCTCCTTACTGACCCTAAAACTAACCACAGCTGTGGGTTTAAGGCTAGAGCTCACCTTAAAATGAGTATTGCTAGACTGAGACGAAAACTATCCTAAGCCGCTCTTCCTTACTGACCGTAAAACTAACCACAGCTGTGAGTTTAAGGCTAGAGCTCACCTTAAAATGAGTATCGCTAGACTGAGACGAATACTATCCTAAGCTGCCGCCTTCTTAGTGACCCTAAAACTAACCAAAGCTGTGAGTTTAAGGCTAGAGCTCACCTTAAAACGAGTATCGCTAGACTGAGACGAATACTATCCTAAGCCGCTCCTCCTTACTGACCCTAAAAACTAACCACAGCTGTGAGTTTAAGGCTAGAGCTCACCTTAAAACGAGTATCGCTAGACTAAGACGAATACTATCCTAAGCCACTCCTCCTTACTGACCCTAAAACTAACCACAGCTGTGAGTTTAAGGCTAGAGCACACCTTAAAACGAGCATCGCTAGACAGATGAATACTATCCTAAGTCGCGCCTCATTACTGACCCTAAAACTAACCACAGCTGTGAGTTGAAGGCTAGAGCTCACCTTAAAACGAGTCTCGCTAGACTAAGACGAATACTATTCTAAGCCGCTCCGCCTTACTGACCCTAAAACTAACCACAGTTGTGAGTTTAAGGCTAGAGCTCACCTTAAAACGAGTCTCGCTAGACTAAGACGAATACTATTCTAAGCCGCTCCTCCTCACTGGCCCTAAAACTAACCACAGCTGTCAGTTTAAGGCTAGAGCTCACTTTAAAACGAGTCTCGCTAGACTAAGACGAATACTATCCTAAGCCGCTCCTCCTTACTGACCCCAAAAACTAACCAGAGTGTTGGTTTAAGGCTAGAGCTCACCTTAAAACGAGTATCGCTAGACTAAGACGAAAACTATCCTAAGCCGCTCCTCCTTACTGACCCCAAAAACTAACCAGAGTGTTGGTTTAAGGCTAGAGCTCACCTTAAAACGAGTATCGCTAGACTAAGACGAATACTATCCTAAGCCACTCCTCCTTACTGACCCTAAAACTAACCACAGCTGTGAGTTTAAGGCTAGAGCTCACCTTAAAATGAGTATCGCTAGACAGATGAATACTATCCTAAGCCGCGCCTCATTACTGACCCTAAAACTAACCACAGCTGTGAGTTTAAGGCTACAGCTCGCCTTAAAATGAGTCTCGCTAGACTAAGACGAATACTATTCTACGCCGCTTCTCCGTACTGACCCTAAAACTAACCACAGCTGTGAGTTTAAGGCTAGAGCTCACTTTAAAACGAGTCTCGCTAGACTAAGACGAATACTATTCTACGCCGCTCCTCCGTACTGACCCTAAAACTAAACACAGCTGTGAGTTTAAGGCTAGAGCTCACCTTAAAACGAGTATCGCTAGACTGAGACGAATACTATCCTAAGCCGCGCCTCATTACTGACCCTAAAACTAACCACAGCTGTGAGTTTAAGGCTAGAGCACACCTTAAAACGAGTATCGCTAGACTAAGACGAATACTATCCTAAGCCACTCCTCCTTACTGACCCTAAAACTAACCTCAGCTGTGAGTTTAAGGCTAGAGCTCACCTTAAAACGAGTATCGCCAGACAGATGAATACTATCCTAAGCAGCGCCTCATTACTGACCCTAAAACTAACCAAAGCTGTGAGTTTAAGGCTAGAGCTCACCTTAAAACGAGTATCGCTAGACTAAGACGAATACTATCCTAAGCCACTCCTCCTTACTGACCCTAAAACTAACCACAGCTGTGAGTTTAAGGCTAGAGCACACCTTAAAACGAGTATCGCTAGACAGATGAATACTATCCTAAGCCGCGCCTCATTACTGACCCTAAAACTAACCACAGCTGTGAGTTTAAGGCTAGAGCACACCTTAAAACGAGTATCGCTAGACGGATGAATACTATCCTAAGCAGCGCCTCATTACTGACCCTAAAACTAACCACAGCTGTGAGTTTAAGGCTAGAGCTCACCTTAAAACGAGTATCGCTAGACTGAGACAAATACTATCCTAAGCTGCCGCCTTCTTAGTGACCCTAAAACTAACCAAAGCTGTGAGTTTAAGGCTAGAGCTCACCTTAAAACGAGTATCGCTAGACTAAGACGAATACTATCCTAAGCCACTCCTCCTTACTGACCCTAAAACTAACCACAGCTGTGAGTTTAAGGCTAGAGCACACCTTAAAACGAGTATCGCTAGACAGATGAATACTATCCTAAGCCGCGCCTCATTACTGACCCTAAAACTAACCACAGCTGTGAGTTTAAGGCTAGAGCTCACCTTAAAACGAGTATCGCTAGACTGAGACAAATACTATCCTAAGCTGCCGCCTTCTTAGTGACCCTAAAACTAACCAAAGCTGTGAGTTTAAGGCTAGAGCTCACCTTAAAACGAGTATCGCTAGACTAAGACGAATACTATCCTAAGCCACTCCTCCTTACTGACCCTAAAAACTAACCACAGCTGTGAGTTTAAGGCTAGAGCACACCTTAAAACGAGCATCGCTAGACAGATGAATACTATCCTAAGTCGCGCCTCATTACTGACCCTAAAACTAACCACAGCTGTGAGTTGAAGGCTAGAGCTCACCTTAAAATGAGTATCGCTAGACTAAGACGAATACTATCCTAAGCCGCTCCTCCTCACTGGCCCTAAAACTAACCACAGCTGTCAGTTTAAGGCTAGAGCTCACCTTAAAACGAGTCTCGCTAGACTAAGACATATACTATCCTAAGCCACCGCCTCCTTACTGACCCTACAACTAACCTCAGCTGTGAGTTTAAGGCTAGAGCTCACTTTAAAACGAGTCTCGCTAGACTAAGACGAATACTATCCTAAGCCACTCCTCCTTACTGACCCTAAAACTAACCACAGCTGTGAGTTTAAGGCTAGAGCTCACCTTAAGACAAGTATCGCTAGACTAAGACGAATACTACCCTAAGCCACTCCTCCTTACTGACCCTAAAACTAACCACAGCTGTGAGTTTAAGGCTAGAGCTCACCTTAAAACGAGTATCGCTAGACTGAGACAAATACTATCCTAAGCTGCCGCCTTCTTAGTGACCCTAAAACTAACCAAAGCTGTGAGTTTAAGGCTAGAGCTCACCTTAAAACGAGTATCGCTAGACTAAGACGAATACTATCCTAAGCCACTCCTCCTTACTGACCCTAAAAACTAACCACAGCTGTGAGTTTAAGGCTAGAGCACACCTTAAAACGAGTATCGCTAGACAGATGAATACTATCCTAAGTCGCGCCTCATTACTGACCCTAAAACTAACCACAGCTGTGAGTTGAAGGCTAGAGCACACCTTAAAACGAGTATCGCTAGACTAAGACGAATACTATCCTAAGCCGCTCCTCCTCACTGGCCCTAAAACTAACCACAGCTGTCAGTTTAAGGCTAGAGCTCTCCTTAAAACGAGTATCGCTAGACTAAGACATATACTATCCTAAGCCACCGCCTCCTTACTGACCCTAAAACTAACCTCAGCTGTGAGTTTAAGGCTAGAGCTCACCTTAAAACGAGTATCGCTAGACAGATGAATACTATCCTAAGCCACTCCTCCTTACTGACCCTAAAACTAACCCTTGTGGTAAAGGAAACAGTTTACATGTTAGAAGTTGAATCAAGGTGCATACAAAGCCACAAAAAATACAAAAGGTCAAGAAAATCTTTTAGGAAGTGACATTCTGCATAAACATTTCAAACTAGAAGTATATTAACTATACATATTCAGCCACAGGAATCTATAGCACATAAATAAGAATTCTATTAGTATAGGGCTTGTCCTCTAACCCTGCACATCCCTTTCATTCGAGCCCATCACTGAACTACTCTCAGCACGTCCACTTCTGTACTGGAGAAGGCTCTGGACTGTCCCAGAGCTCGAGGACTACAGAGCGGAATTCTCAATGGTCTGGGCTACCCTGAAAGGCAAGCGTATACCGTGGTTACAGCACATCAAAACTCTTGCTCAACAAATTGGCCTCCCCCAATTGTGGGAGTCCCCTGAGGTGAGCTGTGCGGCGGTCCAGAGGAAAGAACTGGTGGCCATTGTGAGACATTTTAACTTAAGTCTACTGTGTAGTGCGACAGTTATGGGAAGGCTTACGAAAGAGTTCTTACAGGTCAAGCTGGCGCCTCAGAGGGAAGAATTCTTAGACCTAATACAGCCACCGCTAGCGAGGAAACTATACATCCAATTAAGGCACGGCTGCTTACCCATGGGGGCACTGACTCTCTCTTGGTCATTGAAAGAGGATGGTTCCTGCCCAGCATGCAATTGTACCAAAGAGGACATTGTTCAGATTCTGTTCTTTTGCCCGGCGTACAGCAGTATACGTAGATGCTGGTTGGTGCCGTTGTGTAAAAACATGGGTTTAAGCCAATGTGCCCAGGCCTGCAGGATCCTAACCTATGACACCTCTCCCGCCATTGTCTTCTCGGTTTCCCGCTTTTTACATGGAATGTGGCGAAGGACTTATTTGCTTAACTAACTGTCTTTTTTTTATTTTTTTATTATTCTTTTACTATGATGGCCATTTCTTGATAACTTCCAATTTAATAATGTCTTATCTTAAAAACTCTATTTATATTTTTATTATCTATGTACATATTTTATCTGTGCTTTTATGGTCTTTGACCGAAATAAAGTTATCAAAATGAAATCATTAATAACTGCTACAACCCCATTCGACCAGAACGTTGTCTTCGGGTCTGGCCTTTGAGCAGCTTCAGCTGTCTCAGAAGGCTATTGTATTTTTTTTAAGAATCTATGTAGAGAGTTGCTTCTGGTCAGGGGCCTTCCTCCTCAGGTCTGTTCAATCATCAATCAGCTTACGTCATGGGGGAATGGGTCTGCCCACTTTACCTATTGGGTCCCCTCAGTTTAAAACACTGCAGAAAGGCTCTGTATACTGTTCACATCCACTGAAAATCTGTTACTTTCTCTTCATTGACAAAGCTGCTAGAGTGTTTATTTGATCTTTTATATTAACTTTGAACAGTGGTTATGTATTTGGCGTGTACACCGGGTACTCCATTCATTGGTGGTTTATCAGTTTCTGCTATAAAGTGTGTAAGTGTCATTGCAACGCTGTCGCGGTCTTCGATTTGAATGCTTGGTTATGAGATGATTTGCTCTGGTCTTCATAATAATAAAATTACTGGCACAAATGAAATAATTTCTTTAAAATATTACTGGTAAAACGGCTCCATCAGTCAATGCGGTTTCATTACATTTTGTTTATTGCAAGCATGAGAGAGCCACTTTTAGGTGGCTGAATGGTTTCTATTTTTATTTTGTTGCATATGCCAGTAATACAAACTGAAATAACCATCACACAAGTTTGCAAATGCCTGACTTTTTAGCTTTGCTAATGCTTGTGTTAACGGTTTTATCTGGCAGCTTATGAAGAGGTAACCACAAGCGGACCGGCCATTCTGGCCGCTGGGCAAATCCTAGGAGGCCCCTCCCCACCTATCAGATGTTAGGAGCAGCCTGCCTTTAAATCATTTGAACTTTGCATGTTCTGAGAAGCTTAAACAATTAACCCTTTCAGTGCTGACGGCCCCCGTCCGTCATGCACCGCGGTGGGCGTGTGCTGATGACGGCTGGGGGCTGTCATGTACCCGCCCACTTCGAAAAACATCGTACAGGCGCAGAATCGCGGCCGCGCCGAAGGGGTTAAACAAACTCCCATACTATAGCCTTATAGCTCGCCGCCGAGTGTTAGACCAGAGCCGCAGATCTATAACGAGGGTGAGGGCCTTTAACAACAGGTATAGCCGGAAGCAGAAGGGCTATAAGGCTAGTAGAACATTCCAGCCACTAAGGGTAGAATGCTCTTGTAATCGGGGAACATTAATACAAACATTGGATTGTAGGAGCAGTAGGCTTCTACCAGCCGATCGAAGCCCGGAGCCATCCCACTGTCTTCAACGGAGCACTCAACATTCCAATGTTCTAATGCAGCTTCTAAGGATTATCCCATTAATGGTTCTAATCCCATAAGACAAAAAAAACATAGTTCACAGCAGGATCATGGAACAGGCCAAGAGAAGGGGTAGGTCCAATCCCCGAAGGCTGCTTCAGGGGGACAGTAGCAGCGTCGGTTTAAATCATTTACACTTTCGGAGTCTATTAAACGTGGAATAATTTAAGGGCAGGATTCAACCATCAGTTGTCGTGGTTGATATGGTTCAGCTCTCTAATGGGAGTTCCCCATTAGGCAAAGGAACTTGGGTGGGACCTTTAGGGGCACACGCCTGATGCACCAAGGAAAATGTGAGAAATATTAAAGGCAGAAGAAAGATCTAGATGAGGAAGGAGGGGAAATTGGAGAGATAATCAGAACATTTATAAAGAAAGTAACAATGTGCTTAAACCATTTAAAAGTTACATTTTTAATATAAAGATACCCCCTGCCGAGTGCTATACCGGTTATTAAAGGCCCTGAACACAAGTTATAGGGTGAGACGTAGACGAGGGGCAATAACGAGGGTGAAGGCCTTCAACAACCGGGATAGACGGTGCACCCGCAAATGGTGGAATGTTCTAAATGGAAAAGGGAGAAACAGAAAGACAAACATTGGAATGTTGGATCTCCGGCCTTCTACCGGCTATTATAAGCCCAGAGCTACTCTACGGTCTTCAATGGAGCTCTCAACATTCCAATGTTCTAATATAGCTATATAGCCCACCAAACTGGCCATTAAAGGCCCACTCTCGGCTTGGGCCTTTAACACGAGAGCAGGCCTTTAATGGCCGGTATTTCCCAGCTATGGCTGGCTATAAGGCTATTAGAACATTCCGTCCCATGAGGTACTCATCCGACATACTCTGGCAAAATGACCAGACACTCCACATTGAGGTCAGTCCTTCCCCAGAGCGAGACATTGCTTGAACGAGGAAACATGGAACGGAGACCCACAACAAAAGCAGACATTTCTAGGTTTTTTTTCCAAGCAGAAACAGGTTTACTTGGCAAGGTTTTGGTCCTTTTGACCACTAAAAGATTATCTTCAGTTTTCTTAGTCCGCTCCTTGACAGATAGTTTGGAATCCTGAATGTTGTTCGCAATGTCCACTGCTTCTTCAAGAGAAGGATTTTTGCAAGATAGCAACCTCTCTTGAATTTTCTTATTAAAGCACCTGGTAAGTAACTGATCTCTAATAGGATGGTCAATAAACACCCCAAATTCACATTTGGCTGCTAACACACGCAAAGACGCAACATACATGTCTACTGATTCTGTAGGATGGAGCTCTTTTGAAAAAATGTATGTGTCCTTACCACCACATTAGGTGCTGAAACGTCTCTCCTGTCTTTTGACTTCCTCAATTACTCTTCATCTTCCGGTACAAAGAGGGGCAAATGGCCAAAAATCTCTTGGCCATGCTAAGTGAGTGCTCCAATAGCCATTTCTTTCTTTCAGGGTTTACATTTTAAGCCATCAACACCCCCAAGAAAAGCACTGACCGCCCTGAACCACTCCTCCCAAGCCACGGGCGGTTCACCAGGTGATATTCAATGTAGTGCTTTAAGAACAATTATTGCTGTACCAATAATAAGAGTAACTTTTGTAGCGAAATTCACCAGTTTAAAACTTGTGAAATCTAAACAAAATGGAAGCAAACTGAGCGATAATGAGAAATTAGCCATCTGCATGAAAAGTACGATTTACAGAAATATTAAGGTGCCAAGTAGGGCACGTAACCTCCTTCCTTTGGTGTTAGCGCAAACGAATAGGTGCCTGTTCCTCACATCAACACAAAGTCAGGCAAACAAAATGGCCAATTGTAGCCAAAGCATGCGTAGGCATGCATGATGACTTCACGCACTTCACTCCAGAAAACCGATGTTGGACGAATGGCGGTTGAAGAGGCCCAATGAATGCCAAATACGGTGAGTACCCATAGCGAAGCGGTTCTCTTAGGAGGAGCCAGAACACTGAGGGCAACACCTTCCGCAAGTCAAACGCTTCCAATGGAGGTATAAACGCACTCGACGCAGCGCACCTCACTGCTCCTCACACATGTAGCGAGCCTGGCATCACCACCGCTCCGTACGTCCAACCCTCGTCGCCGGTGTGGTAAGCAGCTACAGCGGACACCGTTGGAGTTGTACAAACTCAAGTTTATTCAATATCCGGATACAAAGGGAAACCACCAAGCGTCCTTCAGGCTCCAAGTCCATTGCCTTCTCCCCGTCACGCTCCAAACCACCTCCCCATTCTACATGCCACTGCGGAACTCTCACAAGCCCAAGCCCACTTGATGGCATGGATAGAAGAGCATGTCATCACATGCAATCAAATGAAGACAGGCTAGGCATGCCATCACATGCAATCAAATGAAGCTAAGCTAGGCATGTCATCACATGTAAACAAACGACGCTAAGCTAGGCACGTCATCACCGCAAGTAATCAAATGAACCTATGCTAGGCATGTCAACATCGCATGTAATCAAATGAAGCTAAGCTATGAATGTCATTATCACATGCAATCAAATTTACTTAAGCTAGGCACGTCATCATATGTAATCAAATGAACCTAAGCTATGCATGTCAACATCGCATGTAATCAATGATGCTAAGCTATGCATGTCGTTATCACAAGTATTCAAATGAAGCTAAGCTATGCATGTCATTATCACATGCATGTAATCAAATGAAGCTAAGCACGTCATCACGTAATCAAAGGAACCTATGCTATGCATGTCAACATTGCACGTAATCAAATGAAGCTAAGCTAGGCATGTCATCACGTTATCAAATAAAGCTAAGCTAGTCATGCCATCACATGTAATCAAATGTAGCTAAGCAAGGCATGTCATCACATGTAATCAAATTAAGCTATGCTAGGCACGTAATCACCGCAAGGAATCGAATGAACCTATGCTAAGCATGTCTACATCGCATGTAATCAATGATGCTAAGCTATGCATGTCGTTATCACATATAATCAAATGAAGCTAAGCTAGGCATGCCATCACATGCAATCACATGAAGCTAAGCTGGGCATGCCATCACATGTAATCAAATGTTGCTATGCTAGGCATGTCATCACATGTAATCAAGTGAAGCTAAGCTAGGCATGCCATCACATGTAATCAAATGAAGAAAAGCTAGGCATGTCATCACATGAAGCTACCATTACATGTAATCAAATGAAGCTAAGCTGTGCATGCCATCACATGTAATCAAATGAAGCTAAGCTGTGCATGCCATCACATGTAATCAAATGAAGCTATGCTAGGCATGTCATCACATGTAATCAAATGAAGCTAAGCTAGGCATGCCATCACATGTAATCAAATGAAGCTAAGCTAGGCATGTCATCAAATGTAATCAAATGAAGATAGGCTAGGCATGTCATCACATGTAATCAAATGAAGCTAAGCTAGGCATGTCATCAAATGTAATCAAATGAAGATAGGCTAGGCATGTCATCAAATGTAATCAAATGAAGATAGGCTAGGCATGTCATCACATGTAATCAAATGAAGCTAAGCAAGGCATGTCAACACATGCAATTAAATGAAGCTAAGTTAGACATGTCATCACATGTAATCAAATGAAGCAAAGCTGGGCATGGTGTCAAACTGCAATGTAATGGGTCTAGCCTGCACACCTACTTATTTGCAACCGATTAATCAATTTTAACAAAAAATTTTAACTTGTTTTGGGAGCTAACCCAGTAGGAATTGTGCCCACAATTCTTTGTCAAACAGCTCTGTAGAGACCTAGTATGACCAGGTCTAACTGGGGGCTCAACCTGAGTCCATTAAAGGTTTCAAGAATTGTGTAAACTTGATTTATAAATACTTGTCCCAATTCAACATCATATAACATACAAAAGTTCTGGTTCAAGGTCAACGTCGTTTTTACTGTATCTGATACATCTTATTCATATAGTTTCAACAAATACAATAATGGTAATTGAGTGAAATACAATTTAACTAATACATTGTTAAGTCACATATGTATATTTCATTCCTTGCGGCTATTGCAAAAAGACTTTAGATAAATAATAAACATCGAAACAAATCCCAATGCATTTCGGGTCGCTACCGGACCCTTCTTCAGGGGTGGTTCTTTATACAAACGGTTTAAATTCTTGATTTTCAATAGATGTTTCTGTGTATGAGCACTTCAAGGTAGCATTTCAAACACTGTGAAGATAATAATCGCCATAATGAGAATGTCAGTATTTGCGTGTGAAAGTCTGCACGATGTCAAAATTGATTAAAATAAACAAATAAGTGAGTCATGACATTGATGGCAGTTACGCTACAGAGTGTGAGGGAACCGAATTAGGGGGATAAGGTGTTGTGATCCTGAGGTGCAACCTTATGTAAAACACCCTGCTTCCATATGTGTACCTTACACCAAACACCACGTGGTAAACAGTCCGTGCAACTCAATTGCACCCAATATAAGAATCAAAATCAAAAAATCGCAACTTACCCGCCCAACACACACAATTGTGGACGGTTTCAAGAATTCAACGGACGTTTCCGGTTCTGTGAATTACATGGGTGCTTATGTCAGTCAAAAAACGTTATGCGCTCAAAAACGTCTCCCTAACTCTATGTGGCTCACCGACTTACCGAAAGAAAAGTATCCCAAGGGTCAATCTCAAGTTTCCCGTAATCTGCGGTGCAGCATAGACCGGTTGATCAAAGACTCCCTGTGAATAAAGATGCGAGTGCGTCAGTCTCTCGCCCCAATTTACCCGTGTGATGTTGTCAACGCGGCAAGCGCTTCCATCATGCCTACCTTCGGTGTCGTGGCGTCCTCTGACCCTCGACCTGACGATTACTTCCGGAAAAAACATCCGGTACTACGTAGCATGCTTAAGTAGTCATGCGCCCTGGCCTTAGCCTAACGTACAATTCGCGGTGTGTGTGATCTTAAAGGGATAGGTACTACGTCTTCCGTAATATAAACTACGCGGTTTGTTTGGAAAATGTCTCAAAGTCTGGCCAAAGCCGTAAATAAAGGAAGGTATGCCAAAGTCTCTGAGTTCCATAAAAAGGTGTGTAGTTATGGTCTACGCTCGGTGTAATGTCAAATTAACCCGAAGGGAAGTGCTCAACTGTAGTGAAAGGAAAACCAAAATGTGCTATACAAAATCAGAATATGCACGAGTGCTGTCGAAAAAACATGAAGAATTATCAGTGGTACGGTGAGCAATGGTACAGTGAGCATATGACATCAACTACAGCATTGATCTAACTGTACAGCTTACGCTAATGATACTAACATTTCTACATTGTACCACTCGGTTACACAGTGATCACTGACATTGGCGATAGACACTATTATACCACTGTGCATGAAATTACTGAATAATATAAAAACAGCACAAAATGAATCAGTCAATTAAATGCTATCTTAATACATGATACGTCACAAAATGACTTTATAATCATAACACTTCTTGCCACGGATACAGTGTAAGCCTTACATGACATATATGTATATTGTCTTAATCTAATGAAGATATGATCATGTAACATGAACTCTCAAAGGCAAAATCGAATGTAAATCATGTCTGGTGGCATCTTCATGTTGAATCTATTCATAGAAAGCATAACATCTCATATTGATCATTAAGCCCCCCCGGTGTGAGGGTGCCCAATTTTTTAATCCAAAATGTCTCTCTACGAGATAAGGCCACAGTGTGATCGATGCCAGAGTGTTTTTCTACCACTTCTAACACTGTGTATCTCAATTGTGGTATAGTGTGTGATGCACTGGTCCAATGTGTCGCTAGACTGGAGGTGGTGGATTTATTACGTATTGTACTCTTGTGCTCGATGATACGAGTCTTGATTTTTCTTGATGTCCGTCCCACGTACGTGAGTCCACATGGACATTGTATTGCATAAATGACTCCTGCAGAGTTGCAATCTGCACTAAACTTCAAAACTATGTCTTTGCCAGTGTGAGGGTGTGGAAAGGTTTTGCTCACTATAGTGTTGTTACATTGTCCGCAGTTGTAACACTTTCTCATCCCTTTAAACGTCACTTTCTGAGTTCTTTGAGGTTTTTTGAGTAGCTCCCTTATGTTCTTTGCTCGGGTGTATGCTATTAAGGGAAAATGCTTAAATATGTGATTGAAATCAGGTTCATTCGCTATCATTTCCCATCGCTTCCTCAAAATTTGTCTGATCCTATGTGATTGAGTGGAATGTTTCATAACAAACACTATGCGGTCGTTTGGTGACTTCTCAGTTTTTCTCAACAAGCTCTCCCGGTCAATTGATCGGACTCGTAGCTCTGAATCTTCTAAGACCTTTTGAGGATACCCTCTGTCGGTGTATCGCTTCAATTGTTCTTGAATTGCATCGTCACATTCCTCGACATCCGATGAGATTCTTTTAATGCGCATCAATTGAGATGTGGGCAAATGGTTCTTCAGATTTCTTGGATGTGCACTAGAATAGTGCAACGCATTGTTAACATCCGTAGCTTTGCGGTAAACAGTGGTTGAGATACCCTGTGGTGTTTTCTGTATTTCTATGTCCAAGAAATGTATCCTTGAGTCTTGAACATCATAGGTGAATTGAATGCGTGGGTTACAAACATTGAGTTCTTGAATCCTTTCAACCAATTCTTGTTTGGTGCCCCGCCAGAGGACCAAGATGTCATCAATATACCTTAAAAAGAGTATCAGGTTGTCCATCCATCTGTGATCTGTCAGTATGTGTTGTTGTTCAAAATGTGCCATGAACGTATTGGCATACGACGGGGCTCCTGAAAACCCCATGGATGTCCCAGTTTTCTGCAGAAAAAAATCCGATTTCCAATTAAAATAACTATGAAACAATGAAAAGTGTAACAATTCGATTAGAAACACACCCAGTTGTTGCTCTATGTCTGATTGTAATAATCTCCATTCAATGGCTTCCAAGCCTTCCATGTGTGCAATTGACGTATATAGTGCCACAACATCTATAGTGCACAATATTGTGCTATCATCAATAAGATCATTAACTTCAGATAGTTTAGTTAAACAATCCGTGGTGTCTTTCAAATAGGTTCCCCATGATTGTACTAAGGGTTGTAAATGGAAATCAACAAAACGTCCAACTGGTTCATGTATCGATCCGCATCCAGCTACGATGGGTCGAAAAGGTGGATCCTCTAAGCTCTTATGGATTTTAGGGAGCATGTATATGTGGGGCACTTGTGGTGCAGCGGTCTTCAGGTATCTGGCCGTGTTGATGTTGATCGTCCCGTCGTTTTCTGCTTTATTGATAATCTTGTCTAACAGTGCACTGAATTCCTGAGTGGGATCCCTTTCAAGTCTGATGTATGTGGATGTGTCTTGTACGTGCTCCTCTACCTTACGGTCATAAAAGATAGTATCCATCATCACAAGAGCTCCCCCCTTGTCCGCTGGTTGAAAAGTAATGGACTTGTCTTGTCTCAAATTATCCAAGATTCGTTTTTCTCTTTTTGAAAGGTTAGAGTGTTTAGGAGTTTCATACTTGATGGATTCTAGATCCTTTTTTACAAGGGTTTCAAAGTTGTCCAAGATTTTATGCGAGATGGGGGACATAAACTTACTTTTGGGCTTGAAGATTTCTTTGGGTCGCTGTGACCCATTAGATGTTGTGGAAAAAAAGAACCATTTAAGTCTCAATTTTCGTAGAAATTTGAAAAGCGCAATTTCTGTTTCCAAACCATTAGATACATAGGTAGGAACAAATGAGGTACCTTTGTTTAAAATGTTCAATTGGTCTGTCGACAATTTGCGGCTCGAGATATTCACGACAAGGTTCCCTTTTTCGCGACTACTCTCTGTGGTCTTCCTCCTTCTGGAACTTTTTTTGCTACTTTGTCCCCTCCTGATCCGTTTGGTCTTGCTTCTGTGGGTAAGTCGGGTGGATGTGTTGCTGATTGTCCTTCCGCTAAAAAAGAAGGTTGCACACCTCTGGGTGATCCAGATGGTGTGGGTTCTTGGGATTCTGTGCTCACAACTGGAGCCGGTGCCCTTTGTAAAGACAAATCTTCGTCCTGTACTATGCTTTCCTCTGATGATGTCTGTTTTGGAGTCGGCCTGCTTGTGAATCTTCTTTGTGCGTAGGCTTCCGCCCACGTGTAGACTTCGTCTAGCTTATAATCGATCGTATCCCTACGAAACTTGCGTATTTTACGATCATGCACTTCTTTCGCATGGGTATCCAGTCTGCGATTGATGTCCTCTAGAATTTTTGTCCAGTCCTCAGATGGTATAGTTCTAATTAGATCCTGTTGAAGATTGTAAATATCTTCCTTTAACTCATTCAAGATCTGCGACAACTCCTCTATTATTAAAAGAATTAAATCAAGCGAACATTTATTGAGGATTGCCTGCCATTTGATCATGAACGCCTTGTTAAATTTGAACAGCATGGGCTTAAGTGCAATTCGAAGCCCTCTCGGTATCCTTTTGACTTTGTGATATTCAATGAGTGTTGTGGCGTGCAGCCGTTGATTGATTTCTTTGCGCATCACATATTCTAATTGCTTCAGCATCTGTGCTGTGGTACCTTTGGAAGTGCTAAACGTGCGAACCTGTTCAATTAGTGAGTAAATTGATGCTGCCTCATCTGTTCCATATGCCTTAATTTCAGCCTGATTTAATGTAAGGTTTGAGATTTCTTTGAAAGACGCCATTTTAAACTGGATTACGTGGGTGCTGGTCTAGTGAATGGGCCGTGTCAAACTGCAATGTAATGGGTCTAGCCTGCACACCTACTTATTTGCAACCGATTAATCAATTTTAACAAAAAATTTTAACTTGTTTTGGGAGCTAACCCAGTAGGAATTGTGCCCACAATTCTTTGTCAAACAGCTCTGTAGAGACCTAGTATGACCAGGTCTAACTGGGGGCTCAACCTGAGTCCATTAAAGGTTTCAAGAATTGTGTAAACTTGATTTATAAATACTTGTCCCAATTCAACATCATATAACATACAAAAGTTCTGGTTCAAGGTCAACGTCGTTTTTACTGTATCTGATACATCTTATTCATATAGTTTCAACAAATACAATAATGGTAATTGAGTGAAATACAATTTAACTAATACATTGTTAAGTCACATATGTATATTTCATTCCTTGCGGCTATTGCAAAAAGACTTTAGATAAATAATAAACATCGAAACAAATCCCAATGCATTTCGGGTCGCTACCGGACCCTTCTTCAGGGGTGGTTCTTTATACAAACGGTTTAAATTCTTGATTTTCAATAGATGTTTCTGTGTATGAGCACTTCAAGGTAGCATTTCAAACACTGTGAAGATAATAATCGCCATAATGAGAATGTCAGTATTTGCGTGTGAAAGTCTGCACGATGTCAAAATTGATTAAAATAAACAAATAAGTGAGTCATGACATTGATGGCAGTTACGCTACAGAGTGTGAGGGAACCGAATTAGGGGGATAAGGTGTTGTGATCCTGAGGTGCAACCTTATGTAAAACACCCTGCTTCCATATGTGTACCTTACACCAAACACCACGTGGTAAACAGTCCGTGCAACTCAATTGCACCCAATATAAGAATCAAAATCAAAAAATCGCAACTTACCCGCCCAACACACACAATTGTGGACGGTTTCAAGAATTCAACGGACGTTTCCGGTTCTGTGAATTACATGGGTGCTTATGTCAGTCAAAAAACGTTATGCGCTCAAAAACGTCTCCCTAACTCTATGTGGCTCACCGACTTACCGAAAGAAAAGTATCCCAAGGGTCAATCTCAAGTTTCCCGTAATCTGCGGTGCAGCATAGACCGGTTGATCAAAGACTCCCTGTGAATAAAGATGCGAGTGCGTCAGTCTCTCGCCCCAATTTACCCGTGTGATGTTGTCAACGCGGCAAGCGCTTCCATCATGCCTACCTTCGGTGTCGTGGCGTCCTCTGACCCTCGACCTGACGATTACTTCCGGAAAAAACATCCGGTACTACGTAGCATGCTTAAGTAGTCATGCGCCCTGGCCTTAGCCTAACGTACAATTCGCGGTGTGTGTGATCTTAAAGGGATAGGTACTACGTCTTCCGTAATATAAACTACGCGGTTTGTTTGGAAAATGTCTCAAAGTCTGGCCAAAGCCGTAAATAAAGGAAGGTATGCCAAAGTCTCTGAGTTCCATAAAAAGGTGTGTAGTTATGGTCTACGCTCGGTGTAATGTCAAATTAACCCGAAGGGAAGTGCTCAACTGTAGTGAAAGGAAAAACAAAATGTGCTATACAAAATCAGAATATGCACGAGTGCTGTCGAAAAAACATGAAGAATTATCAGTGGTACGGTGAGCAATGGTACAGTGAGCATATGACATCAACTACAGCATTGATCTAACTGTACAGCTTACGCTAATGATACTAACATTTCTACATTGTACCACTCGGTTACACAGTGATCACTGACATTGGCGATAGACACTATTATACCACTGTGCATGAAATTACTGAATAATATAAAAACAGCACAAAATGAATCAGTCAATTAAATGCTATCTTAATACATGATACGTCACAAAATGACTTTATAATCATAACACTTCTTGCCACGGATACAGTGTAAGCCTTACATGACATATATGTATATTGTCTTAATCTAATGAAGATATGATCATGTAACATGAACTCTCAAAGGCAAAATCGAATGTAAATCATGTCTGGTGGCATCTTCATGTTGAATCTATTCATAGAAAGCATAACATCTCATATTGATCATTAAGCCCCCCCGGTGTGAGGGTGCCCAATTTTTTAATCCAAAATGTCTCTCTACGAGATAAGGCCACAGTGTGATCGATGCCAGAGTGTTTTTCTACCACTTCTAACACTGTGTATCTCAATTGTGGTATAGTGTGTGATGCACTGGTCCAATGTGTCGCTAGACTGGAGGTGGTGGATTTATTACGTATTGTACTCTTGTGCTCGATGATACGAGTCTTGATTTTTCTTGATGTCCGTCCCACGTACGTGAGTCCACATGGACATTGTATTGCATAAATGACTCCTGCAGAGTTGCAATCTGCACTAAACTTCAAAACTATGTCTTTGCCAGTGTGAGGGTGTGGAAAGGTTTTGCTCACTATAGTGTTGTTACATTGTCCGCAGTTGTAACACTTTCTCATCCCTTTAAACGTCACTTTCTGAGTTCTTTGAGGTTTTTTGAGTAGCTCCCTTATGTTCTTTGCTCGGGTGTATGCTATTAAGGGAAAATGCTTAAATATGTGATTGAAATCAGGTTCATTCGCTATCATTTCCCATCGCTTCCTCAAAATTTGTCTGATCCTATGTGATTGAGTGGAATGTTTCATAACAAACACTATGCGGTCGTTTGGTGACTTCTCAGTTTTTCTCAACAAGCTCTCCCGGTCAATTGATCGGACTCGTAGCTCTGAATCTTCTAAGACCTTTTGAGGATACCCTCTGTCGGTGTATCGCTTCAATTGTTCTTGAATTGCATCGTCACATTCCTCGACATCCGATGAGATTCTTTTAATGCGCATCAATTGAGATGTGGGCAAATGGTTCTTCAGATTTCTTGGATGTGCACTAGAATAGTGCAACGCATTGTTAACATCCGTAGCTTTGCGGTAAACAGTGGTTGAGATACCCTGTGGTGTTTTCTGTATTTCTATGTCCAAGAAATGTATCCTTGAGTCTTGAACATCATAGGTGAATTGAATGCGTGGGTTACAAACATTGAGTTCTTGAATCCTTTCAACCAATTCTTGTTTGGTGCCCCGCCAGAGGACCAAGATGTCATCAATATACCTTAAAAAGAGTATCAGGTTGTCCATCCATCTGTGATCTGTCAGTATGTGTTGTTGTTCAAAATGTGCCATGAACGTATTGGCATACGACGGGGCTCCTGAAAACCCCATGGATGTCCCAGATTTCTGCAGAAAAAAATCCGATTTCCAATTAAAATAACTATGAAACAATGAAAAGTGTAACAATTCGATTAGAAACACACCCAGTTGTTGCTCTATGTCTGATTGTAATAATCTCCATTCAATGGCTTCCAAGCCTTCCATGTGTGCAATTGACGTATATAGTGCCACAACATCTATAGTGCACAATATTGTGCTATCATCAATAAGATCATTAACTTCAGATAGTTTAGTTAAACAATCCGTGGTGTCTTTCAAATAGGTTCCCCATGATTGTACTAAGGGTTGTAAATGGAAATCAACAAAACGTCCAACTGGTTCATGTATCGATCCGCATCCAGCTACGATGGGTCGAAAAGGTGGATCCTCTAAGCTCTTATGGATTTTAGGGAGCATGTATATGTGGGGCACTTGTGGTGCAGCGGTCTTCAGGTATCTGGCCGTGTTGATGTTGATCGTCCCGTCGTTTTCTGCTTTATTGATAATCTTGTCTAACAGTGCACTGAATTCCTGAGTGGGATCCCTTTCAAGTCTGATGTATGTGGATGTGTCTTGTACGTGCTCCTCTACCTTACGGTCATAAAAGATAGTATCCATCATCACAAGAGCTCCCCCCTTGTCCGCTGGTTGAAAAGTAATGGACTTGTCCTGTCTCAAATTATCCAAGATTCGTTTTTCTCTTTTTGAAAGGTTAGAGTGTTTAGGAGTTTCATACTTGATGGATTCTAGATCCTTTTTTACAAGGGTTTCAAAGTTGTCCAAGATTTTATGCGAGATGGGGGACATAAACTTACTTTTGGGCTTGAAGATTTCTTTGGGTCGCGGTGACCCATTAGATGTTGTGGAAAAAAAGAACCATTTAAGTCTCAATTTTCGTAGAAATTTGAAAAGCGCAATTTCTGTTTCCAAACCATTAGATACATAGGTAGGAACAAATGAGGTACCTTTGTTTAAAATGTTCAATTGGTCTGTCGACAATTTGCGGCTCGAGATATTCACGACAAGGTTCCCTTTTTCGCGACTACTCTCTGTGGTCTTCCTCCTTCTGGAACTTTTTTTGCTACTTTGTCCCCTCCTGATCCGTTTGGTCTTGCTTCTGTGGGTAAGTCGGGTGGATGTGTTGCTGATTGTCCTTCCGCTAAAAAAGAAGGTTGCACACCTCTGGGTGATCCAGATGGTGTGGGTTCTTGGGATTCTGTGCTCACAACTGGAGCCGGTGCCCTTTGTAAAGACAAATCTTCGTCCTGTACTATGCTTTCCTCTGATGATGTCTGTTTTGGAGTCGGCCTGCTTGTGAATCTTCTTTGTGCGTAGGCTTCCGCCCACGTGTAGACTTCGTCTAGCTTATAATCGATCGTATCCCTACGAAACTTGCGTATTTTACGATCATGCACTTCTTTCGCATGGGTATCCAGTCTGCGATTGATGTCCTCTAGAATTTTTGTCCAGTCCTCAGATGGTATAGTTCTAATTAGATCCTGTTGAAGATTGTAAATATCTTCCTTTAACTCATTCAAGATCTGCGACAACTCCTCTATTATTAAAAGAATTAAATCAAGCGAACATTTATTGAGGATTGCCTGCCATTTGATCATGAACGCCTTGTTAAATTTGAACAGCATGGGCTTAAGTGCAATTCGAAGCCCTCTCGGTATCCTTTTGACTTTGTGATATTCAATGAGTGTTGTGGCGTGCAGCCGTTGATTGATTTCTTTGCGCATCACATATTCTAATTGCTTCAGCATCTGTGCTGTGGTACCTTTGGAAGTGCTAAACGTGCGAACCTGTTCAATTAGTGAGTAAATTGATGCTGCCTCATCTGTTCCATATGCCTTAATTTCAGCCTGATTTAATGTAAGGTTTGAGATTTCTTTGAAAGACGCCATTTTAAACTGGATTACGTGGGTGCTGGTCTAGTGAATGGGCCGTGTCAAACTGCAATGTAATGGGTCTAGCCTGCACACCTACTTATTTGCAACCGATTAATCAATTTTAACAAAAAATTTTAACTTGTTTTGGGAGCTAACCCAGTAGGAATTGTGCCCACAATTCTTTGTCAAACAGCTCTGTAGAGACCTAGTATGACCAGGTCTAACTGGGGGCTCAACCTGAGTCCATTAAAGGTTTCAAGAATTGTGTAAACTTGATTTATAAATACTTGTCCCAATTCAACATCATATAACATACAAAAGTTCTGGTTCAAGGTCAACGTCGTTTTTACTGTATCTGATACATCTTATTCATATAGTTTCAACAAATACAATAATGGTAATTGAGTGAAATACAATTTAACTAATACATTGTTAAGTCACATATGTATATTTCATTCCTTGCGGCTATTGCAAAAAGACTTTAGATAAATAATAAACATCGAAACAAATCCCAATGCATTTCGGGTCGCTACCGGACCCTTCTTCAGGGGTGGTTCTTTATACAAACGGTTTAAATTCTTGATTTTCAATAGATGTTTCTGTGTATGAGCACTTCAAGGTAGCATTTCAAACACTGTGAAGATAATAATCGCCATAATGAGAATGTCAGTATTTGCGTGTGAAAGTCTGCACGATGTCAAAATTGATTAAAATAAACAAATAAGTGAGTCATGACATTGATGGCAGTTACGCTACAGAGTGTGAGGGAACCGAATTAGGGGGATAAGGTGTTGTGATCCTGAGGTGCAACCTTATGTAAAACACCCTGCTTCCATATGTGTACCTTACACCAAACACCACGTGGTAAACAGTCCGTGCAACTCAATTGCACCCAATATAAGAATCAAAATCAAAAAATCGCAACTTACCCGCCCAACACACACAATTGTGGACGGTTTCAAGAATTCAACGGACGTGTTTGTTATGAAACATTCCACTCAATCACATAGGATCAGACAAATTTTGAGGAAGCGATGGGAAATGATAGCGAATGAACCTGATTTCAATCACATATTTAAGCATTTTCCCTTAATAGCATACACCCGAGCAAAGAACATAAGGGAGCTACTCAAAAAACCTCAAAGAACTCAGAAAGTGACGTTTAAAGGGATGAGAAAGTGTTACAACTGCGGACAATGTAACAACACTATAGTGAGCAAAACCTTTCCACACCCTCACACTGGCAAAGACATAGTTTTGAAGTTTAGTGCAGATTGCAACTCTGCAGGAGTCATTTATGCAATACAATGTCCATGTGGACTCACGTACGTGGGACGGACATCAAGAAAAATCAAGACTCGTATCATCGAGCACAAGAGTACAACACGTAATAAATCCACCACCTCCAGTCTAGCGACACATTGGACCAGTGCATCACACACTATACCACAATTGAGATACACAGTGTTAGAAGTGGTAGAAAAACACTCTGGCATCGATCACACTGTGGCCTTATCTCGTAGAGAGACATTTTGGATTAAAAAATTGGGCACCCTCACACCGGGGGGGCTTAATGATCAATATGAGATGTTATGCTTTCTATGAATAGATTCAACATGAAGATGCCACCAGACATGATTTACATTCGATTTTGCCTTTGAGAGTTCATGTTACATGATCATATCTTCATTAGATTAAGACAATATACATATATGTCATGTAAGGCTTACACTGTATCCGTGGCAAGAAGTGTTATGATTATAAAGTCATTTTGTGACGTATCATGTATTAAGATAGCATTTAATTGACTGATTCATTTTGTGCTGTTTTTATATTATTCAGTAATTTCATGCACAGTGGTATAATAGTGTCTATCGCCAATGTCAGTGATCACTGTGTAACCGAGTGGTACAATGTAGAAATGTTAGTATCATTAGCGTAAGCTGTACAGTTAGATCAATGCTGTAGTTGATGTCATATGCTCACTGTACCATTGCTCACCGTACCACTGATAATTCTTCATGTTTTTTCGACAGCACTCGTGCATATTCTGATTTTGTATAGCACATTTTGTTTTTCCTTTCACTACAGTTGAGCACTTCCCTTCGGGTTAATTTGACATTACACCGAGCGTAGACCATAACTACACACCTTTTTATGGAACTCAGAGACTTTGGCATACCTTCCTTTATTTACGGCTTTGGCCAGACTTTGAGACATTTTCCAAACAAACCGCGTAGTTTATATTACGGAAGACGTAGTACCTATCCCTTTAAGATCACACACACCGCGAATTGTACGTTAGGCTAAGGCCAGGGCGCATGACTACTTAAGCATGCTACGTAGTACCGGATGTTTTTTCCGGAAGTAATCGCCAGGTCGAGGGTCAGAGGACGCCACGACACCGAAGGTAGGCATGATGGAAGCGCTTGCCGCGTTGACAACATCACACGGGTAAATTGGGGCGAGAGACTGACGCACTCGCATCTTTATTCACAGGGAGTCTTTGATCAACCGGTCTATGCTGCACCGCAGATTACGGGAAACTTGAGATTGACCCTTGGGATACTTTTCTTTCGGTAAGTCGGTGAGCCACATAGAGTTAGGGAGACGTTTTTGAGCGCATAACGTTTTTTGACTGACATAAGCACCCATGTAATTCACAGAACCGGAAACGTCCGTTGAATTCTTGAAACCGTCCACAATTGTGTGTGTTGGGCGGGTAAGTTGCGATTTTTTGATTTTGATTCTTATATTGGGTGCAATTGAGTTGCACGGACTGTTTACCACGTGGTGTTTGGTGTAAGGTACACATATGGAAGCAGGGTGTTTTACATAAGGTTGCACCTCAGGATCACAACACCTTATCCCCCTAATTCGGTTCCCTCACACTCTGTAGCGTAACTGCCATCAATGTCATGACTCACTTATTTGTTTATTTTAATCAATTTTGACATCGATCAGACTTTCACACGCAAATACTGACATTCTCATTATGGCGATTATTATCTTCACAGTGTTTGAAATGCTACCTTGAAGTGCTCATACACAGAAACATCTATTGAAAATCAAGAATTTAAACCGTTTGTATAAAGAACCACCCCTGAAGAAGGGTCCGGTAGCGACCCGAAATGCATTGGGATTTGTTTCGATGTTTATTATTTATCTAAAGTCTTTTTGCAATAGCCGCAAGGAATGAAATATACATATGTGACTTAACAATGTATTAGTTAAATTGTATTTCACTCAATTACCATTATTGTATTTGTTGAAACTATATGAATAAGATGTATCAGATACAGTAAAAACGACGTTGACCTTGAACCAGAACTTTTGTATGTTATATGATGTTGAATTGGGACAAGTATTTATAAATCAAGTTTACACAATTCTTGAAACCTTTAATGGACTCAGGTTGAGCCCCCAGTTAGACCTGGTCATACTAGGTCTCTACAGAGCAAAGCTGGGCATGCCATCACATGTAATCAAATAAAGCTATGCTAGGCATGTCATCACATGTAATCAAATGAAGCTAAGCTAGGCATGCCATCACATGTAATCAAATGAAGCTAAGCTAGGCATGTCAACACATGCAATCAAATGAAGCTATGCAAGGCACGTCATCACATGTAAACAAATGAAGTAAATTTTGCCATGTTCTGTGTCCCTACGTGTTCCCCATCTTATGTTATGTGTGCATGATTAATATGCATATGTATTCCCCGTGTTCGATTAAAGACGCACCTACAGTTGTGTCCATCCCTAGTATGCCAGTTCCCAGTTCTCGTGAAAGCTACGAGTATTAGGCCTATGTAAAGTTACGTTGCCACGTTTCTCAGTGTGCACGTTATTTCATTGTAAAGTCCCCGTTTCTAGGCCTCAAGAGGGCCCGGACACCAGATTCAGCTCCTGTCTCCTGAGCCCTCGCTGAGGAGTGATACAGCCCCCACCTGTGTTCCTGACCCTTCACTTACTTCCTGCCTCACAGTGCCCGGCTCGGCCTGGCTCTGCCTCTGAGTCTGCCAAAAGTATGTTATGATTCTAGTTATCAGTCCAGCCCTCCTTCTCTGCATTCCTAAGCTACTGAATCGCATCAATAGTTTCCGTCACAGTCTAGCCCTTACGTCTCCATGTAAGAGAAATACTGTATTTATGGTCATTTAATATTCCTCATCACGCACTACATGTAGAATAATGCATGCTCCAGTCTTAGAGTCTGTTAGCCTCTCCCCTCCTGACTCTTAGTTTATATCAACATGTTCTCTAAACATCAGATACTAGATATTGTTTAGGCACATGTCGCCCTGACTCTCCAGACTCCAGTCTCTGCTCCTAGCGCAGAAGTCATAGCCCCCAGCTTCTCCTAGTAACACGTCATTGTCAGTTTGCGCGCACCACTAGGTTAGAGGTCCCGGCTCCTTAGGTAGCCCCCTCCATGTTTCCGCCCCATTTATGACATATTCTGTTACGTTTACATCACATGTCTATGTATACGCCTCCTGTTACACCCACTTTCACCCTTATCTTTCGCAACTGCTATTGACCACACCCACTGCTCCGCCTATTGTATGTATTGCAATTGCAACTGTTTTAATATATATGCTTGTGCACTGTTATTAAATGTTACGCCGATCCTTTTTCCCTTGCGCGCTCATCCCAGATCCAGCCCCGGCAGCTGCCGGGCTCTACCCTCCTATTCCTGTGCAGGTTGTCCTGTTCCTGTCCTTTATGCTGTATTAAACCTGCAAACTCCTACTACCTCGAATCTTGACTCTTATTTATTGAGCTATCTGTTATTGCTATGTCCAGTCAAACCTAGATCCGGTATTATTTATTTATATACCACATAATGGCGCCCGAATAGGGACTTGCCCTTTCCCCACGCGCCGGTGAAGCCACGTATGCCCCCTGATCCTCTGCAGCCGTGACGGAACCATACCGTGCACGTGCAGATATTTCTGCTTCAAGTATCCCTCAGGCCCACGGAGGAGACGGAGGTTGCGGTCCAGCATCCAGACGAGGCGGTGGAGGAACGCGGCGAGTCCCGACCAGAGCCCAAGCCGAGAGTCCAAGGTCCGAGGTATCCGGAGGCCCACCCGTAACAGAAGTCCGAAGTGTGTCCGTCCGGCGTCGAAGCAGTCCAGTCCAGTCCGAGGCCTTCCGTTCTTGCTGCCCGGTGAGTACCGTTGCTGGGGAGTATCTAGACAGGGTCAATCTAATTGTCTCTGGTCCGTGGGGTTTGGTGGTACACAGATCCCAAAACGAAGTGTCCACTCCGGTGGATGCGGGTCCTGACGTGTCTCTTTATGAGACCGGTAAGTTTCGTACTGTTTCAGCAGTGCATCTAGTCTCTGTTCTAGTCAGTTCAGTTCTCAAGAAGATTCATGTATTCTGTTTTCCGTATTCCAGGTAGTATTCTGTCCGAACTGTTATTTTAAATGTTCTTCATGTATTTTAATGTCGTGGTATGAGAGTGGTGTAATTATCGTGTTTATTGTGTATTGTATTGTGTCTAGATTACAGTCCAGTCATGCCGTGGTTTTCCAAACTACGTCAGTTAAGAACTAGAAAAGGTCTGTTAGAAGAAGCAGTTCCTGTCCCGCCTAGGGACAGTCCAGGTCATTTTATGTATCAGAAGCATGGCATAAGTGCCATATTATATCTAGATTTATGGGTAGAGTATACCAAACAGTTAGAAGAAAAGTATAGATGGCCTGTATCGGGTACATGGGATGCCGAGTGCATCATGCGAGTAGAAGAAGCATTATGGAAAAAGAAAGCCAGACAGTCACAGAAAGATGCCATCGAGTCATGGCGCAAAGAATCTCATAAAAGAACCGAAAAAGAAATCAGAAAGTCAGAATTAAGTAGAGAATCCTTAGAAAGAGCCCAAGAAAGGGAATTAATCGAGATAGGTGAACGAGTTAAAATCGAACAGTCAGACAGACAGAGGCATGCCCTCATTAAGGGTATGTATCCTCTTCTTGCCGAGGGCTTGCCAAAAGCGACCCCGGAGGCATCCAGTAATTTTCCGCCACCATTAGTTCCGACCAAGCTACGTCACAAACCGACGGCAGCTGATATTTTCATCTCGTCCTACTTGGACGACACAGTCCCAGAATATGCAAATCCTGTTCCGCCAGTCCCTGTAAATCATGCCATTCCTGCTCCTCCAGACACCGGAGTACCTGCTACGGTACCCCCGGTCCAGCCTACATTACAATTGCCCGCCGCACCAGCACGAAGAGTATCAGTCGACGATTCCAGTTTAGGGGCCGCAGGAGGAGGTCCTCCTGGTACCTCGCCACCACACCAACGTTTAACGTTAGTCGAGTTACATGAATGTGCATTACAGCGTACGCCCAAATATAAGTCCGTTGCAGATATCCGACGAGCTCTTACTGAATGCCGCTATGATCCAGTTGCAGGTGATGATAGCACAGTTATATATTCCATCCGTGTAAGACGGGTGACCGGGTATTTGGACACCCTACCAGATATGAAAGGAGATCTAGACAGAATATATCGTTTCATCCGTACAGGGGATGGTCCAGAAAGTATTGGCGAAGCCATGTCTCAAAGGAAAGCTGAGATCCAGCTCATGTTATTAAAGTTTCTGATTAATTGTTTAATAAGGGAACAAGATTATCCGACCAAAGATCCGGCCGAAATGAGAATCCTGACAAGGTGGAGTGATAATATAGCCGAGGGTAAACACAGAACTATCAGTAGTATAGAGAGTATGTACAAGAGAATTCGTAAGGAAATAATAAAGTTACACGAACAACGTAAAGCAGCACAAGTAAGCGAGAAAGAGAATGACTCTTCTACTGAAGAGGTAGAGGACGAGAATCCCGCCAGAATAGCGTATGTAGGAAAATCTAGATTTCCAGACCGCCATTTACGCCTAGAACACAAGTCAGTTTTTCATCATCCAGCACCAGAACAAGGTTCTCTGGAACAAGTATTTCAAGCTACCGATCACATTCTGAAATCACGAATCGGTTATAGTGAGTTAAGTACTATGCATGAACAAGAACTAGTCCGATCAGCAGTCCGATGGATTACTGATTCTACCACTTTTCCAGACGAAATAGTGGCACAAATGTTTCTGAAATTGCCCCCAGCCGAGCAACGACTGGTGGGTATGTATATGATCCAGCACCTCATTACACTGTATGAGGGTCAGCATTCCGATCCAGGTCCGTTACATGATGTCCTGAACGAGTTACTCCAGTATAGATGGAAAGGTTTAGGTACTGATTTAATTAGTGTCATTCTAGAACAGCGCCACAAATATAGAACGTTCCTGAACCCGCATTTCGTTCATGTCTCACCTCCAGAAAGTAAACCGTTTTACATAGATAGACAGAATCCGTTACGAGAAGTACACCCAGTCAGGACAACAGATGGTGAAATGCAAAGAGTATTTGTTTACACCCCGATTACAAAGATGGAACTCTTAGAAATGAAGAAATTAATTCCCTGTCATGACAAAGATCCAGCAGGGTTCCACCGAGAATTAAAAGACATGCTCCGTATGGGAGAATACACTTATCCAGATATTATTAAAATGTTAAAGGTCCTGTTGCCCGCAGGGGTATACGAGAAACTCAAGGAAAAAGAATGGGAGGTGGGAGAGAAAAAGATCGATTGGGCAGTTCTAGAAGCTGAAGATAAGATACGAGTACCAGGTACCGGTCTTGGAGAGAAATGTAAAGAATTACCAGAACTGTTAATACAAGTATTGCCCAGATTATTAGCCACTAAAAAGGAAGACTGGGATGCAATCTCAGCCTGTAAACAGAAACAAGACGAAGATACTAGTGATTTTTATTCTAGGTTTGAGAAATGCTTTATTATAAACAGTGGCCTCAAGACAAGTAGTGAGTCGTACCCTCATCTTTTTGTTACTAAATTAGTCGAGAATTCAAGTCCACAAGTTAAGAATCGAGTTTTGAAGGTCGAAAGTACGTGGCAAGCTAGTACCCCGTCCCAGATGTTACAGATGCTCCAGTACCACCAGAATAGAATCAGAGAAGAGCAAGAACACGAGAGAAAACGTATGAAAGACACGAAAATGAAAGTACTAGTTGCACAATCTGTTCCTCAAGACAGTCAGAAGAGGGGTCCGACTCAAGCCAGTCATCCTGCAGCTCCCGTTAAAGGGACCTGCAATTATTGTAAACAGCCAGGTCATTTCATAAACGAGTGTGCAGTTCTGAAACACAATATAGCTACCGGTAAGACTAAAGAAAGACCACGTCCGCCTAGACAAGAACAAGTTTCACAGACTTCTCAGCCACAGAATGCACAACAGACAGTTACAGCACCGCAGCCTATTGCTGCAACACAGCATGTTACACAGCAGATGTACCAGTATGCTCAGACAGAGTATCCAGAGTATCAACAGTACTCATGAAACAGCCTAGAGAGGGAGGTAGGCTTGCCTCTCATCGAGATTCCTGTAGATCAAGAAGGTCCCTATGTTCATAGTCAAGTACTAGGGAAAGACAGAAAGTTTCTGATTGATACAGGGGCAAGTAGGACGACCATCAGTCATGCCGAAGTTCCAGGGGCTCCGCTCTCAGGCTCTAGAAATGTTTCCCTTGGATTTTCAGGAAAGCCTATTGTAAACGAGATATCTAAGCCAGTTACTTTAGAAGTAGGTCCATTGTCCCGCACTACTGATCTATTACTTACTAAGTCATGTCCAGAAAATTTGTTAGGAATTAAGACACTGAAAGAATTAGGTGCAGTCATATGTTGTTCCCCAGAGGGAATACGATTGTTTTTACGTGACTTCAAGGGTCACTATGTATTACGAGATTTTGATCCAAGATTGTCTAATGTTCCGCAGCATCTATGGGCGCAAGGTCCAACTGATGTTGGTTTCATGCAAATCACACCCCATCGTGTGACTCTCAAACCAGGTGTAGTGTTACCACGAATCAGACAGTACAGATTGCCACCTGAGGCTGTAGCAGCCTTATCCAAAATTATTGACGAGCTCATGGCTCAAGGGGTAGTTGTAGAAACTGACTCCAATGTATGTAATTCTCCGATCATTCCAGTCATGAAACGTACTGATCCAAATGCACCCCCAGTATATCGATTAGTGATTGACCTTCGAGAACTCAATAAATGTATTATTCCCCAGTATCCAGTTGTTCCAGATATCTCTTCCCTATTGACAGCCATTGATTCCGAAGCCTCATTTTTTACAGTCATAGACCTCAAGAACGCGTTTTTCAGTGTCCCCATTCATCCAGACAGCCAGTTTCTTTTCGGATTTTGTTTAAATGGAAGGAGCTATATGTTCACACGAGCTCCTCAAGGTTTCACAGAAAGTCCTAGTATTTACAGTCAAGCACTTAAGAGACAACTAGACAACATTCACATGCCAACAGACACTGCCCTGCTCCAGTATGTCGATCTACTGATCACAGCCCGTTCTGAACGTGCTTGCGAGCGAGCATCACTTACAGTCTTGTATTTCCTTGCCGAGATGGGGCACAAGGTGTCCCCTTCGAAGCTTCAATTCTGTGTCCAGCAAGTGATCTACTTAGGCCACTTACTGTCCAAGTGGGGTAGGCAGTTGACACCAGACCGTATCCAGTTAATAGCGAGTCTTCCTCAGCCCAAGACACAGAAGGAGGTACGTGCTTTTATCGGCCTTACTTCTTATTGTAGACAATGGATTCCTCAGTATGCATTTCTAGCTAAACCACTGATACAGTTAACGACACAGGAGGCAGCCCTATCGACTGTCCTCCCTTGGACATCTGAACATACACTTAGTTTCAATGAGTTAAAGAAAGCTCTATGCCAAGCTCCAGTTCTAGCTACACCGAACTACAGTAAGCCTTTTACACTTTTCGTCACAGAACGCGAAGGTACAGCATTATCTGTTCTCACACAAGATCAAGCAGGACAATACAAGCCCTGTGCTTATTTTTCGAGCACATTAGATCCTGTAGCCCAGGCTCTGCCTGCGTGCCTCAAGTCAGTTGCAGCCAGAGCACTAGCTATCAGACAAAGTGATTCCATAGTATTAGGACATTCCTTGACAGTACAAGTTCCACACTCCGTGGAAGTTCTTTTAAACCGAACACAAACTCAGCACTTGACAATTGCACGTTTAACAGGTTATGAATTGACACTGTTCCAGCCACACATAGAAATCAGACGCTGCAACGTTCTAAATCCCGCTACATTGTTACCGTCAGTTAATTAGAATCCTGCCACACACGACTGTGTGGAAGTAGTTAATATTATGACTAAGCCAAGACAAGATCTGACAGATATTCCATTACCAGATCCCGACCTGACACTTTATGTGGATGGTTCATGTATGAGAACAAGTACAGGAGAACTAGTAGCCGCGTATGCAGTGACTACTGACACTGAAGTTATAGAAACACACCGTATTGACATCCTGTCTGCCCAAGCAGCAGAGCTAGTTGCTCTGACACAAGCCTGCATACACGCCAAGAACCTGAAAGTTAATGTTTATACAGATTCACGCTACGCATTCGGAGTTGTACACGACTTCGGAGTGCTCTGGCAGGAGAGAGGTTTCATGACTTCTCATGGAACCAAGATTCAGCATGGTCTCCTTACTCAAGCTCTGTTAGATGCCATACATTTACCGACATCTATTGCTATCATGAAGTGCAAAGCACATACGAAAGTTACTGACATTATTTCCCAAGGTAATGATCTAGCAGATCGCACAGCCAAGCTTACAGCACAGACTCCAGACATTCCAGTTAACACAACACAGACACTTACTCCAGATCCGACTACCTGTATGACAGTTAAGGAACCTACTCAAGATGTCATAGATATCCAGTTACATGCTACTCCCGATGAAATCAAGAAATGGTCCGAACAAGGAGGGGTCCAGACAGATCAGGGATGGGTAACGAAGGGTAGAGCCACATGGTTTCTCCCCGACTCTATGGTTCAAGTCATTATCAATACCGCACATAGTCCAGCACATTTAGGAGAAAAAGCTATGTTAGACAGTATCCAGAACATTTGGTTCAATAAGCATTTACGAGCTGCAGCCAAGCAGAAAGTCCGTACCTGTATGATATGTTGCCAGTTTAATCCAGGTAAAAGTGTCCCGGTGGAACAAGGTGGATTCCAGCCCCCTGACCACCCTTTTGAAGTCCTCCAGATGGATTATATTCAGATGGAGCGATGTCGAGGTTTCAAGTATGTCCTTGTAGTTGTATGCGCTTTGTCCAGGTGGACAGAGGCATATCCAGTTCCAGATTACACAGCCGCGACCACTGCCAAGCAGTTGGTTCGTGAGTTCTTCCCCCGTTACGGACTCCCTAGGGTCGTGTATTCTGATAACGGCCAGCCATTCTCATCTGAGCTCATGAAACACATTTCCCTGTTGTTAGGGTACCAGTGGAAGTTCCATTGTGTACGCCATCCAGAAGCAGCCGGTCTCGTAGAGAGACATAACCAGACCCTGAAAATCCGCATTGCCAAAGTCTGTCAAGAGAAAGGTGTAGACTGGCTAGTAGCTCTGCCAGTCGCTTTGTTTTATATGCGCATGGTCGCACATTCCAGATCAGGTCTGTCCCCGTACGAGGTCGTATTCGGCCGCCCCCCTAACATGTGGGGTACACCTAGACACCGAAGTATTACCGATGTTTCAAGTAATATGCTGACAGATTACCTAGCTTCCTTGATGTCTGCCCTACACTCTTGTCGTTCACAGGTTGCCGCCGCATTTCCAGACAATACCGAGGTGGCACCGCATGAAATCGTTCCCGGAAGTTTGGTTCTTGTGAGGAACTTTGATCGTTCAAGTCCGCTGGAGCCTCGCTGGAAGGAGCCAAAACAGGTCCTCCTGGCCACCCGTACTGCCGTCAAGCTGGAAGGCAGGAAGGGCTGGGTGCATCTGTCTCACGTGAAAAAGTTTTACGGATTAAAGACTGTTTCTAAGAACATTTCCCAGGATTTGAAAGACTGCCAAAGTACTGTTCTTAAGGACTGTCCCGCAAAAGACAATGATACTAAACCCTCCCTGTTAGAGAAAACTCCGCAACAGGAGTATAAGCTAAAATTAAGGTCTAGTAAAATAAGTCAGCCAGTTTGATTGTCTAAGTCCTCCCCTAGGTGAAACGGTTAGACCGGTTTCTGACATGTATAAAATAGACCCCCATAGTGAGAGAGTTAGTCAAAACTCAATCCGATGTATCGTTTTTCTAAGTTTCATATTGTTTTTCAGCCTTATGACTACCTGCACAGGTTATGCATTTTATTTGTGTTTTCCAGTTTCTCATGTAAATAAGTCTTCTATTGCTACAGTAGAGCACACGTTTAGTGATCTGCCTCCTCATGAACTATCTTATCGTCTTGCTATGCGTAATAATTCCTTTATCCGCATGTTACATTATTCACACCAGACCAGCAATGCCACTAATTGTTGGGTGTGTGGTCGACTCCCCCCTTTCCAGACACCGAAGGGAGTTCTGCCACTCTTTCCTTATCCATTTTCACATAACGGTTCATGTGGAGCATGGTCCACGTTAACGTCATCCTCAACAGATATGTCTTTTCTTAACAGTACATGTTTTCCAGACAAGCAAGTTCTTCCCCACAGAACAGGGTTAGATCTAGAAAATGAAGTTTATAATTTAGGTAATTATTCTTCGAATTTCATGGTCCTGAATGTTCAGTCTGATACTACTCCAGACTTACCTGCTATGTCAGTATTACCAGTTAAAGGTGAATTATGTGTCCGAAAGAATGGTTCCGTACATGTAGGACATAGTGATTGTACTACTATTGTCAAGTATAGTGACAGTAGGAAATCTATTTTTAAAGCTTCACGTCATTCTTATTTTGTTTGTGGCCAGACCGCATATGTTCGTCTGCCCCTCGATTGGGAGGGAACCTGTTACATTGCCTTCCTACTGCCACCAGTTTTCCTAGCCCCACCTGACTACCATAGGAATTCCCACCTAGTACATACTAGACACAAGAGAGACCTCCCGATTGTCGATTATACTGAAACTGCTCTAGACCAATACATAGATATCAATAAAGGTGTCTTTCCCTATTTAGGTACTGTCGTGAATAGTAAACTGATACGTAGATTAACCAGAACACTTGAAGCAGTAGTGATTGAGACTACTTCTGCTCTAAGTAACTTAACCGAAGAGCAATCCTTTATGAGAATTGTCGTGCTCCAGAATCGTCTCGTCCTTGACGTCATACTGGCCGATAGGGGCGGGGCTTGTAGAGTCATCGGATCTAGTTGCTGCATTTTCATTCCTAATAACGCGCCGTCTGTTTATTCAGCTATAACCAGACTCCATAAAATTGCCCATATGTTACACCAAGATCCAGGCACCTGGACATGGTCCGGTTGGTTCTGGAATATAATTTCCGCCTGGGGATGGAAAGTCTTGTCTTTTCTAGGTATTGCAGTAGCGATCATATTCAGTTGCTGCCTCTGTATACAATGTGGCCCTGCGATTTGTGGCATTTGTGCTACCTCTTGTATTCCTAGTCCCAAGTCCCGTTCTAAATCCCGTTCCAAGAAAATTCGAGACGAGCAAATGATACTGTATGAAATGATAGATGGTATCATGAATATTGATGTTTCCTGATGGAAACGTAGTGACAAGGAGGGAATGTGGAAAAGTAAATTTTGCCATGTTCTGTGTCCCTACGTGTTCCCCATCTTATGTTATGTGTGCATGATTAATATGCATATGTATTCCCCGTGTTCGATTAAAGACGCACCTACAGTTGTGTCCATCCCTAGTATGCCAGTTCCCAGTTCTCGTGAAAGCTACGAGTATTAGGCCTATGTAAAGTTACGTTGCCACGTTTCTCAGTGTGCACGTTATTTCATTGTAAAGTCCCCGTTTCTAGGCCTCAAGAGGGCCCGGACACCAGATTCAGCTCCTGTCTCCTGAGCCCTCGCTGAGGAGTGATACAGCCCCCACCTGTGTTCCTGACCCTTCACTTACTTCCTGCCTCACAGTGCCCAGCTCGGCCTGGCTCTGCCTCTGAGTCTGCCAAAAGTATGTTATGATTCTAGTTATCAGTCCAGCCCTCCTTCTCTGCATTCCTAAGCTACTGAATCGCATCAATAGTTTCCGTCACAGTCTAGCCCTTACGTCTCCATGTAAGAGAAATACTGTATTTATGGTCATTTAATATTCCTCATCACGCACTACATGTAGAATAATGCATGCTCCAGTCTTAGAGTCTGTTAGCCTCTCCCCTCCTGACTCTTAGTTTATATCAACATGTTCTCTAAACATCAGATACTAGATATTGTTTAGGCACATGTCGCCCTGACTCTCCAGACTCCAGTCTCTGCTCCTAGCGCAGAAGTCATAGCCCCCAGCTTCTCCTAGTAACACGTCATTGTCAGTTTGCGCGCACCACTAGGTTAGAGGTCCCGGCTCCTTAGGTAGCCCCCTCCATGTTTCCGCCCCATTTATGACATATTCTGTTACGTTTACATCACATGTCTATGTATACGCCTCCTGTTACACCCACTTTCACCCTTATCTTTCGCGACTGCTATTGACCACACCCACTGCTCCGCCTATTGTATGTATTGCAATTGCAACTGTTTTAATATATATGCTTGTGCACTGTTATTAAATGTTACGCCGATCCTTTTTCCCTTGCGCGCTCATCCCAGATCCAGCCCCGGCAGCTGCCGGGCTCTACCCTCCTATTCCTGTGCAGGTTGTCCTGTTCCTGTCCTTTATGCTGTATTAAACCTGCAAACTCCTACTACCTCGAATCTTGACTCTTATTTATTGAGCTATCTGTTATTGCTATGTCCAGTCAAACCTAGATCCGGTATTATTTATTTATATACCACAGGCACGTCATCACTGCAAGTAATCAAATGAACCTATGCTAGGCATGTCAACATTGCATGTAATCAAATGAAGCTAAGCTATGAATGTCATCACATGCAATCAAATTAACTTAAGCTAGGCACGTCATTATACGTAATCAAATGAACCTATGCTAGGTATGTCAACATCGTATGTAATCAATTATGCTAACCTATGCATGTCGTTATCACAAGTATTCAAATGAAGCTAAGCTATGCATGTCATCACGTTATCAAATAAAGCTAAGCTAGGCATGCCATCACATGTAATCAAATGTAGCTAAGCAAGGCATGTCATCACATGTAATCAAATTAAGCTATGCTAGGCACGTCACCACTGCAAGTAATCAAATGAACCTCTGCTAGGCATGTCAACATCGCATGTAATCAATGATGCTAAGCTATGCATGTTGCTATCACATGTAATCAAATGAAGCTAAGCTAGGCATGCCATCACATGCAATCAAATGAAGCTAAGCTAGGCATGCCATCACATGTAATCAAATGAAGCAAAGCTAGGCGTGTCATCACATGTAATCACATGAAGCTAAGCTAGGCATGCCATCACATGTAATCAAATTAAGCTATGCTAGGCATGTCATCACATGTAATCAAGAGAAGCTAAGTTAGGCATGCCATCACATGTAATCAAATGAAGCAAAGCTAGGCATGTTATCACATGTAATCACATGAAGCTAAGCTAGGCATACCATCACATGTAATCAAATGAAGCTAAGCTGGGCATGCCATCACATGTAATCAAATGAAGCTATGCTAGGTATGTTATCACATGTAATCAAATGAAGCTAAGCTAGGCATGCCATCACATGTAATCAAATGAAGCTAAGCTAGGCATGTAATCAAATGTAGCTAAGCAAGGCATGTCATCACATGTAATCAAATTAAGCTATGCTAGGCACGTCACCACTGCAAGTAATCAAATGAACCTATGCTAGGCATGTCAACATCGCATGTAATCAATGATGCTAAGCTATGCATGTTGCTATCACATGTAATCAAATGAAGCTAAGCTAGGCATGCCATCACATGCAATCAAATGAAGCTAAGCTAGGCATGTCATCACATGTAATCAAATGAAGCAAAGCTAGGCGTGTCATCACATGTAATCACATGAAGCTAAGCTAGGCATGCCATCACATGTAATCAAATGAAGCTAAGCTGGGCATGCCATCACATGTAATCAAATGAAGCTATGCTAGGCATGTCATCACATGTAATCAAGAGAAGCTAAGTTAGGCATGCCATCACATGTAATCAAATGAAGCAAAGCTAGGCATGTCATCACATGTAATCACATGAAGCTAAGCTAGGCATACCATCACATGTAATCAAATGAAGCTAAGCTGGGCATGCCATCACATGTAATCAAATGAAGCTATGCTAGGTATGTTATCACATGTAATCAAATGAAGCTAAGCTAGGCATGCCATCACAAGTAATCAAATGAAGCTAAGCTAGGCATGTCATCAAATGTAATCAAAAGAAGATAGGCTAGGCATGTCATCACATGTAATCACATGAAGATAGGCTAGGCATGTAATCACATGAAGCTAAGCTAGGCATGTCAACACATGCAATCAAATGAAGCTAAGCTAGGCATGTCATCACATGTAATCAAATAAAGCAAAGCGTCATCACATGTAATCACATGAAGCTAAGCTAGGCATGTCAACATATGCAATCAAATGAAGCTATGCTAGGCACGTCATCACATGTAAACAAATGACGCTATGCTAGGCATGTCAACACATGTAATCAAATAAGGCTAAGCTAGGCACGTCCTCACCGCAAGTAATCAAATGAACCTATGCTAGGCATGTCAACATCGCATGTAATCAAATGAAGCTAAGCTATGAATGTCATTATCACATGTAATCAAATGAAGCTAAGCTAGGCATGCCATCACGTAATCAAAGGAACCTATGCTATACATGTCAACATCGCCAAACTATGCATGACATTATCACATGTAATCAAATGAACCTATGCTATGCATGTCATTATCACATGTAATCAAATTAAGCTAGGCTAGACCTAGTTCAACTAGGTTATTTGCAAAGCCCACGTTACATACCAGTGGCATCACTTTCTTCTTATCCCGACAGACAACAGGTAAGTTTAAGCCAGTAAAATACACAGCAGCTCTCATGGAAACTCATGCTACCTAATTTCCTGTTTAAGAGAGAAAATGCTGAGCACGTATTTCTTCCATCTGCTCGCGGATGAGAGACCAGTCGCACTTCAATTACATTCATTTTCGCCATCTTCCTCAAGCAGTGGAAAAGCACAGGAGACATGGTCGAGTTGAAAGAATGAAGCCAGCTATCAAGCAGCAGTGCTCCTGGGTACTGAGGCAAAGTTTGAAATACTGGAATAGTTAATTGGTTCCCTTTCAGGACTGCTTCTTACACCTATGGCTTTTACGAGAATAGATTTCAGAAGTTGTGCACCATCTGGCCACAATTTCTCCAAAATTTCCTTGGGGTGAATCTCCCAGACCCCAAGAAAGCGTCAGGTGACAAACCCTGCAATGCAGGCTAGTATGAAGAGACCTGCAGAGGCAGCTTTGGGTTCAGAGACCTGCCCGTGACGTCACCAAAACCTTCAACCCTGTGAGAGGGGACATTCGACAGCAAGACACACACCGCAGTCTGAGGGCGCTCTCCCAAACACTGCGCGAAGGGACATGCAAGAGACGCACCGCAGTCTGAGCGCCCTCCGAACCACTGAGCGATGGGACATTCGACAGCAAGAAATGCACCTAAGTCTGAGAGAGCCCCTAACAGAAAGAGACATACCACAGTCTGAGGGCGCTCTCCCAAACACTGAGCGATGGGACATTCGACAGCAAGAGACGCACCGCAGTCTGAGGGCGCTCTCCCAAACACTGAGCGATGGGACATTCGACAGAAAGAGACACACCGCAGTGTGAAAGTGCCCTCCCAAACACTGAGCGATGGGACATTCGACAGCAAGAGACGCACCGCAGTCTGAGAGTACTCTCCCACACTCTGAGCGCTGGGACATTCGACAGCAAGAGACGCACCGCAGTCTGAGGGCGCTCTCCCAAACACTGAGCGATGGGACATTCGACAGCAAGAGACGCACCGCAGTCTGAGAGTACTCTCCCAAACTCTGAGCGCTGGGACATTCGACAGCAAGAGACGCACCGCAGTCTGAGGGCGCTCTCCCAAACACTGAGCGAAGGGACATTCGACAGAAAGAGACGCACCGCAGTCTGAGGGTGCTCTCCCAAACACTGAGCGATGGGACATTCGACAGAAAGAGACGCACCGCAGTCTGAGAGTACCCTCCCAAACTCTGAGCGCTGGGACATTCGACAGCAAGAGACGCACCGCAGTCTGAGGGCGCTCTCCCAAACTCTGAGCGCTGGGACATTCGACAGAAAGAGACGCACCACAGTCTGAGGGTACTCTCCCAAACACTGAGGGATGGGACAATCGACAGCAAGAGACGCACCGCAGTCTGAGAGTACTCTCCCAAACACTGAGGGATGGGACATTCGACAGCAAGAGACGCACCGCAGTCTGAGGGCGCTCTCCCAAACTCTGAGCGCTGGGACATTCGACAGAAAGAGACGCACCACAGTCTGAGGGTACTCTCCCAAACTCTGAGCGATGGGACATTCGACAGAAAGAGACGCACCGCAGTCTGAGGGCGCTCTCCCAAACACTGAGCGCTGGGACATTCGACAGCAAGAGACGCACCGCAGTCTGAGAGTACCCTCCCAAACACTGCGCGGTGGGACATTCGACAGAAAGAGACGCACCGCAGTCTGAGAGTACTCTCCCAAACACTGAGCGATGGGACATTCGACAGAAAGAGACGCACCGCAGTCTGAGAGTACTCTCCCAAACTCTGAGCGAAGGGACATTCGACAGAAAGAGACGCACCGCAGTCTGAGAGTTCCCTCCGAAACACTGCGCGGTGGGACATTCAACAGAAAGAGACTCACCGCAGTCTGAGAGTTCCCTCCCAAACTCTGAGCGATGGGACATTCGACAGAAAGAGACGCACCGCAGTCTGAGAGTACTCTCCCAAACTCTGAGCGAAGGGACATTCGACAGAAAGAGACGCACCGCAGTCTGAGAGTTCCCTCCCAAACTCTGAGGGATGGGACATTCGACAGAAAGAGACGCACCGCAGTCTGAGAGTACCCTCCCAAACACTGAGGGATGGGACATTCGACAGAAAGAGACGCACCGCAGTCTGAGAGTACTCTCCCAAACTCTGAGCGAAGGGACATTCGACAGAAAGAGACGCACCGCAGTCTGAGAGTTCCCTCCCAAACTCTGAGCGATGGGACATTCGACAGAAAGAGACGCACCAGTCTGAGGGCGCTCTCCCAAACTCTGAGCGATGGGACATTCGACAGCAAGACACACACCGCAGTCTGAGGGCGCTCTCCCAAACACTGCGCGAAGGGACATGCAAGAGACGCACCGCAGTCTGAGCGCCCTCCGAACCACTGAGCGATGGGACATTCGACAGCAAGAAATGCACCTAAGTCTGAGAGAGCCCCTAACAGAAAGAGACATACCACAGTCTGAGGGCGCTCTCCCAAACACTGAGCGATGGGACATTCGACAGCAAGAGACGCACCGCAGTCTGAGGGCGCTCTCCCAAACACTGAGCGATGGGACATTCGACAGAAAGAGACACACCGCAGTGTGAAAGTGCCCTCCCAAACACTGAGCGATGGGACATTCGACAGCAAGAGACGCACCGCAGTCTGAGAGTACTCTCCCAAACTCTGAGCGCTGGGACATTCGACAGCAAGAGACGCACCGCAGTCTGAGGGCGCTCTCCCAAACACTGAGCGATGGGACATTCGACAGAAAGAGACGCACCGCAGTCTGAGAGTACCCTCCCAAACACTGAGGGATGGGACATTCGACAGCAAGAGACGCACCGCAGTCTGAGGGCGCTCTCCCAAACTCTGAGCGCTGGGACATTCGACAGAAAGAGACGCACCACAGTCTGAGGGTGCTCTCCCAAACACTGAGCGCTGGGACATTCGACAGCAAGAGACGCACCGCAGTCTGAGAGTACCCTCCCAAACACTGAGTGATGGGACATTCGACAGCAAGAGACGCACCGCAGTCTGAGAGTACTCTCCCAAACTCTGAGCGATGGGACATTCGACAGAAAGAGACACACCGCAGTCTGAGAGTACTCTCCCAAACTCTGAGCGAAGGGACATTCGACAGAAAGAGACGCACCGCAGTCTGAGAGTTCCCTCCGAAACACTGCGCGGTGGGACATTCAACAGAAAGAGACTCACCGCAGTCTGAGAGTTCCCTCCCAAACTCTGAGCGATGGGACATTCGACAGAAAGAGACGCACCGCAGTCTGAGAGTACCCTCCCAAACACTGAGGGATGGGACATTCGACAGAAAGAGACGCACCGCAGTCTGAGAGTACTCTCCCAAACTCTGAGCGAAGGGACATTCGACAGAAAGAGACGCACCGCAGTCTGAGAGTTCCCTCCCAAACTCTGAGCGATGGGACATTCGACAGAAAGAGACGCACCCCAGTCTGAGAGTGCCTTCCCAAACTCTGAGCGATGGGACATTCGACAGCAAGAGACGCACCGCAGTCTGAGAGTACTCTCCCAAACTCTGAGCGAAGGGACATTCGACAGAAAGAGACGCACCGCAGTCTGAGAGTACTCTCCCAAACTCTGAGCGATGGGACATTCGACAGCAAGAGACGCACCGCAGTCTGAGGGCGCTCTCCCAAACACTGAGCGATGGGACATTCGACAGCAAGAGATGCACTGCAGTCTGAGGGCGCTCTCCCAAACACTGAGCGATGGGACATTCGACAGAAAGAGACGCACCGCAGTCTGAGAGTACCCTCCCAAACACTGAGCGATGGGACATTCGACAGAAAGAGACGCACCGCAGTCTGAGAGTACTCTCCCAAACTCTGAGCGATGGGACATTCGACAGCAAGAGACGCACCGCAGTCTGAGGGCGCTCTCCCAAACACTGAGCGATGGGACATTCGACAGAAAGAGACACACCGCAGTGTGAAAGTGCCCTCCCAAACACTGAGCGATGGGACATTCGACAGCAAGAGACGCACCGCAGTCTGAGAGTGCTCTCCCAAACTCTGAGCGAAGGGACATTCGACAGAAAGAGACGCACCGCAGTCTGAGAGTACTCTCCCAAACTCTGAGTGATGGGACATTCGACAGCAAGAGACGCACCGCAGTCTGAGGGCGCTCTCCCAAACACTGAGCGATGGGACATTCGACAGAAAGAGACACACCGCAGTGTGAAAGTGCCCTCCCAAACACTGAGCGATGGGACATTCGACAGCAAGAGACGCACCGCAGTCTGAGAGTGCCCACGACAGAAAGAGACGCACCGCAGTCTGAGAGTACTCTCCCAAACTCTGAGCGAAGGGACATTCGACAGAAAGAGACGCACCGCAGTCTGAGAGTACTCTCCCAAACTCTGAGCGATGGGACATTCAACAGAAAGAGACGCACCGCAGTCTGAGAGTGCCCCCGACAGAAAGAGACGCACTGCATCTGAGAGTGCCCCCGACAGAAAGAGACGCACCGCAGTCTGAGAGTGCCCTCCCAAACAATGAGCGATGGGACATTCAACAGAAAGAGACGCACCGCAGTCTGAGAGTGCCTTCCCAAACACTGAGCGATGGGACATTCGACAGAAAGAGACGCACCGCAGTCTGAGAGTACTCTCCCAAACTCTGAGCGATGGGACATTCGACAGAAAGAGACGCACCGCAGTCTGAGAGTACTCTCCCAAACTCTGAGCGAAGGGACATTCGACAGAAAGAGACGCACCGCAGTCTGAGAGTACTCTCCCAAACTCTGAGCGAAGGGACATTCGACAGAAAGAGACGCACCGCAGTCTGAGAGTACTCTCCCAAACTCTGAGCGAAGGGACATTCGACAGAAAGAGACGCACCGCAGTCTGAGAGTTCCCTCCCAAACTCTGAGCGATGGGACATTCGACAGAAAGAGACGCACCGCAGTCTGAGGGTGCTCTCCCAAACTCTGAGCGATGGGACATTCGACAGAAAGAGACGCACCCCAGTCTGAGAGTGCCTTCCCAAACTCTGAGCGATGGGACATTCGACAGAAAGAGACGCATCGCAGTCTGAGAGTGCCCTCCCAAACTCTGAGCGAAGGGACATTCGACAGAAAGAGACGCACTGCAGTCTGAGAGTACCCTCCCAAACTCTGAGCGATGGGACATTCGACAGCAAGAGACGCACCGCAGTCTGAGAGTACTCTCCCAAACTCTGAGCGATGGGACATTCGACAGCAAGAGACGCATCGCAGTCTGAGAGTGCCCTCCCAAACTCTGAGCGCTGGGACATTCGACAGAAAGAGACGCACCACAGTCTGAGGGCGCTCTCCCAAACACTGAGCGATGGGACATTCGACAGCAAGAGACGCACCGCAGTCTGAGGGCGCTCTCCCAAACACTGAGCGATGGGACATTCGACAGCAAGAGACGCACCGCAGTCTGAGAGTACTCTCCCAAACTCTGAGCGATGGGACATTCGACAGCAAGAGACGCACCGCAGTCTGAGGGCGCTCTCCCAAACACTGAGCGATGGGACATTCGACAGAAAGAGACACACCGCAGTGTGAAAGTGCCCTCCCAAACACTGAGCGATGGGACATTCGACAGCAAGAGACGCACCGCAGTCTGAGAGTGCCCACGACAGAAAGAGACGCACCGCAGTCTGAGAGTACTCTCCCAAACTCTGAGCGCTGGGACATTCGACAGAAAGAGACGCACCGCAGTCTGAGAGTACTCTCCCAAACTCTGAGCGATGGGACATTCAACAGAAAGAGACGCACCGCAGTCTGAGAGTGCCCACGACAGAAAGAGACGCACTGCATCTGAGAGTGCCCCCGACAGAAAGAGACGCACCGCAGTCTGAGAGTGCCCTCCCAAACAATGAGCGATGGGACATTCAACAGAAAGAGACGCACCGCAGTCTGAGAGTACCCTCCCAAACTCTGAGCGAAGGGACATTCGACAGAAAGAGACGCACCACAGTCTGAGAGTACCCTCCGAAACACTGCGCGGTGGGACATTCGACAGAAAGAGACGCACCGCAGTCTGAGAGTACTCTCCCAAACTCTGAGCGAAGGGACATTCGACAGAAAGAGACGCACCGCAGTCTGAGAGTACCCTCCGAAACACTGCGCGGTGGGACATTCGACAGCAAGAGACGCACCGCAGTCTGAGGGCGCTCTCCCAAACACTGAGCGATGGGACATTCAACAGAAAGAGACGCACCGCAGTCTGAGAGTACTCTCCCAAACTCTGAGCGAAGGGACATTCGACAGAAAGAGACGCACCGCAGTCTGAGAGTACTCTCCCAAACTCTGAGCGAAGGGACATTCGACAGAAAGAGACGCACCGCAGTCTGAGAGTACCCTCCCAAACTCTGAGCGAAGGGACATTCGACAGAAAGAGACGCACCGCAGTCTGAGAGTACCCTCCGAAACACTGCGCGGTGGGACATTCGACAGAAAGAGACGCACCGCAGTCTGAGGGCGCTCTCCCAAACTCTGAGCGCTGGGACATTCGACAGAAAGAGACGCACCACAGTCTGAGGGTGCTCTCCCAAACTCTGAGCGAAGGGACATTCGACAGAAAGAGACGCACCGCAGTCTGAGAGTACCCTCCGAAACACTGCGCGGTGGGACATTCGACAGAAAGAGACGCACCGCAGTCTGAGAGTACTCTCCCAAACTCTGAGCGAAGGGACATTCGACAGAAAGAGACGCACCGCAGTCTGAGAGTACCCTCCGAAACACTGCGCGGTGGGACATTCGACAGAAAGAGACGCACCGCAGTCTGAGAGTACTCTCCCAAACTCTGAGCGAAGGGACATTCGACAGAAAGAGACGCACCGCAGTCTGAGAGTACCCTCCGAAACACTGCGCGGTGGGACATTCGACAGAAAGAGACGCACCGCAGTCTGAGAGTACTCTCCCAAACACTGAGCGATGGGACATTCGACAGAAAGAGACGCACCGCAGTCTGAGGGCGCTCTCCCAAACTCTGAGCGCTGGGACATTCGACAGAAAGAGACGCACCGCAGTCTGAGAGTACTCTCCCAAACTCTGAGCGAAGGGACATTCGACAGAAAGAGACGCACCGCAGTCTGAGAGTACTCTCCCAAACTCTGAGCGAAGGGACATTCGACAGAAAGAGACGCACCGCAGTCTGAGAGTACCCTCCCAAACTCTGAGCGAAGGGACATTCGACAGAAAGAGACGCACCGCAGTCTGAGAGTACCCTCCGAAACACTGCGCGGTGGGACATTCGACAGAAAGAGACGCACCGCAGTCTGAGGGCGCTCTCCCAAACTCTGAGCGCTGGGACATTCGACAGAAAGAGACGCACCACAGTCTGAGGGTGCTCTCCCAAACTCTGAGCGAAGGGACATTCGACAGAAAGAGACGCACCGCAGTCTGAGAGTACCCTCCGAAACACTGCGCGGTGGGACATTCGACAGAAAGAGACGCACCGCAGTCTGAGAGTACTCTCCCAAACTCTGAGCGAAGGGACATTCGACAGAAAGAGACGCACCGCAGTCTGAGAGTACCCTCCGAAACACTGCGCGGTGGGACATTCGACAGAAAGAGACGCACCGCAGTCTGAGAGTACTCTCCCAAACTCTGAGCGAAGGGACATTCGACAGAAAGAGACGCACCGCAGTCTGAGAGTACCCTCCGAAACACTGCGCGGTGGGACATTCGACAGAAAGAGACGCACCGCAGTCTGAGAGTACTCTCCCAAACACTGAGCGATGGGACATTCGACAGAAAGAGACGCACCGCAGTCTGAGAGTACTCTCCCAAACTCTGAGCGAAGGGACATTCGACAGAAAGAGACGCACCGCAGTCTGAGAGTACCCTCCGAAACACTGCGCGGTGGGACATTCAACAGAAAGAGACTCACCGCAGTCTGAGAGTTCCCTCCCAAACTCTGAGCGAAGGGACATTCGACAGAAAGAGACGCACCGCAGTCTGAGAGTACCCTCCGAAACACTGCGCGGTGGGACATTCAACAGAAAGAGACTCACCGCAGTCTGAGAGTACTCTCCCAAACTCTGAGCGAAGGGACATTCGACAGAAAGAGACGCACCGCAGTCTGAGAGTACTCTCCCAAACTCTGAGCGATGGGACATTCGACAGCAAGAGACGCACCACAGACTGAGAGTTCCCTCCCAAACACTGAGCGGTGGGACATTCGACAGAAAGTGGAATGTTGCTGGGTCTTGTGAAAACGAGGGAAACAACCACCACGTGTTCCGGGTGGCATGCGTTCAGTATTGTGTGTTGTCTGTGCTGATCTTAAATGTGCACGCCTCTCTGGCCGAGAAGTGCACGTCTCTCCGGCCTACAAGTGCACGTCTCTCTGGCCTAGAAATGCACGTCTCTGTGGCCTAGAAGTGCACGTCTCTCTGGCCTAGAAGTGCACGTCTCTCTGGCCTATTAGTGCACGTCTCTCGGGCCTAGAAGTACACGTCTCTCGGGCCTACAAGTGCACGTCTCTGTGGCCTAGAAGTACACGTCTCTCGGGCCTAGAAGTGCACGCCTCTCTGGCCTAGAAGTGCACGTCTCTCTGGCCTAGAAGTGCATGCCTCTCTGGCCTAGAAGTGCACGTCTCTCTGGCCTAGAAGTGCACGTCTCTCTGGCTTAGAAGTGCACGCCTCTCTGGCCGAGAAGTGCACGTCTCTCCGGCCTACAAGTACACGTCTCTCCGGCCTACAAGTACACGTCTCTCTGGCCTACAAGTGCACGTCTCTGTGGCCTACAAGTACACGTCTCTCGGGCCTAGAAGTGCACGCCTCTCTGGCCGAGAAGTGCACGTCTCTCCGGCCTACAAGTGCACGTCTCTCTGGCCTAGAAGTGCACGTCTCTGTGGCCTAGAAGTGCACGTCTCTCTGGCCTAGAAGTGCACGTCTCTCTGGCCTATTAGTGCACGTCTCTCGGGCCTAGAAGTACACGTCTCTCGGGCCTACAAGTGCACGTCTCTGTGGCCTAGAAGTACACGTCTCTCGGGCCTAGAAGTGCACGCCTCTCTGGCCGAGAAGTGCACGTCTCTCGGGCCTAGAAGTGCACGCCTCTCTGGCCTAGAAGTGCACGTCTCTGTGGCCTAGAAGTGCACGTCTCTCTGGCCTATTAGTGCACGTCTCTCGGGCCTAGAAGTACACGTCTCTCGGGCCTACAAGTGCACGCCTCTCTGGCCTACAAGTGCACGTCTCTCTGGCCTACAAGTGCACGTCTCTCTGGCCTACAAGTGCACGTCTCTCTGGCCTACAAGTGCACGTCTCTCTGGCCTACAAGTGCACGTCTCTCTGGCCTACAAGTGCACGTCTCTCTGGCCTACAAGTGCACGTCTCTCTGGCCTACAAGTGCACGTCTCTCTGGCCTACAAGTGCACGTCTCTCTGGCCTACAAGTGCACGTCTCTCTGGCCTACAAGTGCACGTCTCTCCGGCCTAGAAGTGCACGTCTCTCTGGCCTACAAGTGCACGTCTCTCTGGCCTACAAGTGCACGTCTCTCTGGCCTACAAGTGCACGTCTCTCCGGCCTACAAGTGCACGTCTCTCCGGCCTACAAGTGCACGTCTCTCCGGCCTACAAGTGCACGTCTCTACGGCCTACAAGTGCACGTCTCTCTGGCCTACAAGTGCACGTCTCTGTGGCCTACAAGTGCACGTCTCTCCGGCCTACAAGTGCACGTCTCTCTGGCCTACAAGTGCACGTCTCTCTGGCCTACAAGTGCATGTCTCTCTGGCCTACAAGTGCACGTCTCTCTGGCCTACAAGTGCACGTCTCTCTGGCCTAGAAGTGCACGTCTCTCTGGCCTAGAAGTGCACGTCTCTCTGGGCACCCAGCTCCCCGACTATAGCCCCCGAGAGGCAAAGCTCCGGCTGGATGTGCTGTTGAAGGGCGGAACCTCCCAAATCTGCCCCTCTCTGATCATCCACGCTCCAGACACATTCACGCGGCTGCAAACCCAATGAGCGGAGTGCGTTGGACGAGAGGACAGAATGGCTCCCAGCATCAGAACACTTTCCTCTAAGTTGAGTCTCAGACACAGATACCACCTTCATCATGCATACGTCACCCCTCGCCACCTACAGCGAGCGCGTCTCCTTCCTGCCCCACGCTTCCGGTGTCCCCATGCCCAAGCAGACTTTTACCATATGGTATGGACGTGTCCATGGAGTGTCGGCTACTGGGGTGAGGTGACCCGGACGCTATCACGGGCGTTGGGCTGGGAACGGCAGATGCCCCTAAGGCCTTTCCCTTGGGGATTTTTGAGGGTCTGGGGGATACAAGAGCCGACCCGGGACTGACCGGAGTGGCCACCATAGTCCCAAAGCGAGATACAGCCCGGGGATGGGGTTCACCCATGCCGCCCCTGCTGCCCGTCCATCACCACCCCCTTTTGTACCGCCCGTCCATCACCACCCCCTTTTGTATCGCCCGTCCATCACCACCCCGTTTTGTACCGTGGCTAAAGAACGTGATGAATTAAACCCAGATCTTTTGACTGGGTGTGAGTGTTTGATTGCTTCAGATGCTCCGTCCATCACCACCCCCTTTTGTACCGCTTTGGCCGCCATAAGTGTGGCAGGGTATGCTCAGACGTGAGTCCCTTGCTCACTTTGCCACTGGATTCAAGCAAGCCGGGCTGAAGAAGGCTGTAATGCCAGAAACCGGTCCTCGGATGCTTGTTTCCGGTCCAGGGAAGGCATGGCTTGGCAGTTCGGGCTGGACTGTTCCCATGAGGCACAGGGTCAGACTGATTTGCATATAGCCATGTCTGAACTGGGGTGGCAGAGTGGGCTAAAGAATGGTGATGGATTAAACCCAGATCTTTGGACTGGGTGTGAGTGTTTGATTGGTTCAGATGCTCCGTCCATCACCACCCCCTTTTGTACCGCTTTGGCCGCCATAAGTATGGCAGGGTCTGCTCAGACGTGAGTCCCTTGCTCACTTTGCCACTGGATTCAAGCAAGCCGGGCTGAATAAGGCTGTAATGCCAGAAACCGGTCCTCGGAAGCTTGTTTCCGGTCCAGGGAAGGCATGGCTTGGCAGTTCGGGCTGGACTGTTCCCATGAGGCACAGGGTCACACTGTTTTGCATATAGCCATGTCCATCACCACCCCTTTTGTACCGCCCCTGCTGCCCCAGCGGAGATGGGTTGACTGGTGTGCACAGCGACAGACGTCCGTCGACGAAGCTCGGGCTGCCCCAAAACACACACCCAGATCTGGAGTAAACGGTGGGACCACTTTGGGCTCGAGGTGCTGCAGTACAACTGTTCGGTGCGCCCCTGCGTGGGCTTTGACGATCGTAACTCATGATGAGGGGCCCAATTTGAGACTTAAATATTGTATTGTGATGGAGGCCACGACTGGCTTGTTGCCACCCCAGTTCAGACATGGCTATATGCAAATCAGTCTGACCCTGTGCCTCATGGGAACAGTCCAGCCCGAACTGCCAAGCCAGGCCTTCCCTGGACCGGAAACAAGCTTCCGAGGACCGGTTTCTGGCATTCCAGCCGTCTTCAGCCCGGCTTGCTTGAACCTTTGGCATGGGTAAGATCCTTTCTGAAGGGCAGATGTCAGCAGGTTTTTCTCCGGCCTTATGTATCATCAGAGAAACCTCTGCTATGTGGGGTCCCACAGGGTTCTGCACTCAGCCCCCTGTTTTTTAACGTTTACCTGACTCCCTTGGCAGAAGGGGTGGAATCCTGGGGGGTCAGAGTGATCTCTTATGCTGACGACACTCAGCTTGTATTTTCCTTTAGAGACCCCTCTGACGGCAACTTGTCCAACTTTCAAAGCTGCCTTATTAACATCTCCTCCTGGATGACTACCAATAAATTGAAGCTCAATACGGACAAGACCGAGGTCCTATTCTTCAATCACTACTATAGAGAACGAAGTCCACCCAAGTAAATTAAACAATGGCTCAAGGAGAGTCCACTCTTTTTAAAGTACAAGCAGGAGCTCACCAAAGGGTGACCGAGGTCACAGAGGGAGAAGAAAAACACATATCGATATCATTTTTTTTTTCTCCTTTTTTCTTATTTGATTTATATGTTTTTTGTTCAACACATCAAAGAGCACCATACAGGATAAAAATTACAGTGACATAACATCAATAAATATACATCAAAACTTATCCCCACACCAGACTCTCACACACATACTCAAGGCTCATTAAGTCACACACATACATCCACAGGTATACACATTTCTCAAAACAATCCTTAGGGTAATCTGAAGAGGGGTCCCTGTAGGGTCTCCGTGGCACACAGCCAGGAGATTCCAGATTAATAACACAGGATCCCACGTTCAAGTAACGCCGACGCGCGTTTCAGTGCAAGGCCCAGATCTACGGGCGCACCTTCGTCAGGGCTCTCACGCCAGGTGGGGGAAAGACAACACAAAATGGGCAATATGTACGGGTGACCAATCTGTTCAAGAGAAAGAATAACATTTTTAGATTCAATAGTCCGACATCTGTCTAGCTCATTCTTCAATCAGAAATCCCTTCCCCATCTACGCTGTGGTGGCCCGCGGAGCTAAACCCCCCACCGGCCCCAGTTCAGGCTGCTCGTAATCTGGGTTTTCAATTTGATAATGCTCTGTCTTGCAAAACCCAAATTAACAAAGTCACCGCAGCTTGTTTTGGCAAACTTTGCATGATCAAGAAAATCCTTTCCTCCCGCTCGATTCTCGGAGGACCGTTGTTCATGCCTTAATCACTTCCCATTTGGATTATGCCAACAGTTCGTATGTATGAGCCCCTGCTTACCTGATTAAACGGTTGCAGATTTTGCAGAATGCCGCTGCCAGGCTGATCTGTAACATCCCATATCGCCACTCCATCTCACCGTATCTGGCTAAGCTGCACTGGCTGCCGGTGACCTATTGCATACAATTTAAAATTCTGGTTATTGCCTTCAGGGCCCTCAATGGCCTGGGTCCTGCCTTTTTGAGACATAGGCTCAAACCTGTCCATTCCTCACGTGCCCTCAGATCAAACCACCTTCGCCTTCTCTGTGCTCCCCGCTTTCGTCGTTCCAGAATGGGGGGTCGTGCCTTTGCTGTGATCGCTGCAAAGTTTTGGAATACCCTCCCTCTAGACCTTAGGCTCGCTACATCAGAATTGTTGTTCCGAAGTAAACTTAAAACCTGGCTGTTCTCCAAAATCTAGGCCACGCTGAACCCCTCTGGTTGTCTGTTGTCCGCAGCGCCGGGACACCCCCGTACGGGGTAGCCGTGCGCTACAAGCTTCGAAATAAATAAATAAATAAGTAAATAAATCGCCCCGCGTGCTGGCTCTAGTCTAGGCAGTGTGGGGGTCATTGTATTGACAAACTCTGGGGGCTACTTTTAGTATTGAGTAAAGCACTCGATTTCCTTCAAGATGATGCCCTGGGAATCACCGCAGAGGTATCCCAGCCAGTGCGGCTCATCTTAAAACTGCTCCTGGGCGATGAAAGGTGCTCCAGGAAGTTCAGCGAACACTTCTGTAAAGTGAGAACTCGCCACCCAAATCAACATTTAATTAGAAAATGAAGACAACACTACTTATTTATTCATGCTGCTTTCTAGGCAGTAAGTGATTTCTAATGATGTGAAAACGGTGATACCTATAAATAAGGCTGGGATGCAAATTGTCTCGATTCATTTTGCAAAATCCCATTTCAGATGAACTTTAATTATCTCCGTCAGCGCCTCGTGTTTACACAAACCAGCGCCTCGAAATGAATCTAATCTGAATCCAAAGAGGCGCAGGTGTTCGGCTGAGGCGTCGAGGCTGCCGGGTGGGGCGCGCTGATAGCGGGGTTCCACCTGAACACCCCACAGTTTATGAAAGATGGAAGGTAATGAGGGGGGGGGGGCCTGGTGCACAGTGGATCCTACTGAAGAATCGACAAACTGAACAAGAAGTGAACCTGCCTCTGGGAAAGGGGTTCAACACCAACCCCACCACCTGCACGGGGGGGGGGAGAGGGGGGGGCATGACGTCAGAGCACAGGAGGAGGCCACAACCTATGGGGCAAACACCTCTGCCCGGAGTCATCGAGACACTATCTCTAACCCATGAGGGCACTTGTCTGCCCGGCTTCATCTCACCCCTGTACCCCGCAAAGGCTTGGGGGGCTGTCGAGTGCCTCGAGGGGGGGCATGCGCCGCTGCTCTTTTTGCGCAGCCCACCTCACACAAGCTCTCTCTCGCAAAATGTATCCCAAGCAGTTCTTATAAATCTTTTCCTCTGAATGAGGCTGGGCAGGGAAAGGACACCCGTGCTCATAAAACAGACGATATGGACCCGGAGTGGGCGTCACTGTGACTGGGGGCTGTCGAGTTCAGCCTGGACTCCACATCCTCCCAGCAGCCCTTGCTGCAGGAAGCTAGCCACCGCTGGGTGATGTACTCAGGGGACACTGAATACGTAACTTGTGACTGGAAAATGCCGCCAGTACCTCATATGCAGCATACGGGTAACTAGGCCTGCAAAGAGTGTTGTACTCTGTACATGAAGACACTGGTAGCCAGGTTGTAAGTTCTTAAAGTCTTCTTTATTAATCCATGTCAAGTGGTATCAAACACGGATCAGCCAAGTAACAGCTCTTAACCCAGCTCCCATATCTCCTACGCCAGCCCCACCAGGAGCAGCCTGCCTAGCTGCTCAGCCCATCTCCAACCGCCCCCCCCTCATCCACACAGGCACCCAGGCATTCCACGCATCACAGGCACACCAACATTCCACGCATCACGGGCACACCAACATTCCACACATCACGGGCACACCAACATTCCACGCATCACGGTCACACCAACATTCCACGCATCATGGTCACACCAACATTCCACGCATCACGGGCACACCAACATTCCACGCATCACGGGCACACCAACATTCCATGCATCACGGGCACCAACATTCCACGCATCACGGGCACCAACATTCCACGCATCACGGGCACACCAACATTCCACGCATCACGGTCACACCAACATTCCACGCATCACGGTCACACCAACATTCCACGCATCACGGGCACACCAACATTCCACGCATCACGGTCACACCAACATTCCACACATCACGGGCACACCAACATTCCACGCATCACGGGCACACCAACATTCCACGCATCACGGGCACACCAACATTCCATGCATCACGGGCATACCAACATTCCATGCATCACGGTCACACCAACATTCCACACATCACGGGCACACCAACATTCCACACATTACGGGCACACCAACATTCCACACATCACGGTCACACCAACATTCCACGCATCATGGTCACACCAACATTCCACGCATCACGGGCACACCAACATTCCACACATCACAGTCACACCAACATTCCATGCATCATGGGCACCAACATTCCACGCATCATGGGCACCAACATTCCACGCATCATGGGCACCAACATTCCACGCATCACGGGCACCAACATTCCATGCATCACGGGCACCAACATTCCATGCATCACGGGCACACCAACATTCCACGCATCACGGGCACACCAACATTCCATGCATCACGGGCACACCAACATTCCATGCATCACAGGCACACCAACATTCCATGCATCACAGTCACACCAACATTCCGTCACCATCTCTCACTCTGGCTGAGCAGCTAGGAGGGCCGAGGCTGATTCACATAAGAATGTAAACCTTAGGATATAACAAAGAGCTTTGGTGAAGACAGACTCCATCCACCCTGTGCACTTACAGGAGACGTGCAGGCGCAGCAGATTCTGCCTGTTCCCTGGCACGGGGCACTCTGGTGGCACACACACTCTGACCCCCTGGTGCCCCTCTGCCCTCAGCTGTGGCTTCCAAGGACCACACAGCAGGGGTCGGGAGGCAAGGAATGCTCTGGGCCCCCTGTGCCAGAACAGCCTTAGCATCCGATGCCAGGGAGGGGGGGCTCTCTGCGGGGGACAGGGGTGACTGGACTCTCAGGACACCCAGCACCCCCGACAAGGCATCAGCCACTTCTCACAGGAGCAGAGTTCACCCCCACTTCCAGATATTTCTGTGGCCTACCGCTCTGGTCTCATTAGAGCCGACACAGGCGCACATCCAATGTTAAGACACTTCCTTAGCTCTTCTGAAAACAAACTGTTCTGTGGACAGAAGTTGTAAAATACCAAATATTAAAAGGAACCTGCCACTCTCCTCACCGCCGGCACCTGGACACAGCTGCCTTCTTTATAGATGACCTACAGTCCCTGAGAAGAGGGGAGGCGTGCCCCTCACACTCCCGGCCTGGCTTTTATAAAACATGCAAACATGGCAATGAGAGAAAGAAGCACGTGACACCGGTGTGCCACCCTTTATGGTTATTTCTGTACTGGCAGCATTTGTAAGCGAGGGCACACAAGCTGTCAGTGCAGTCAAGACCCCACACACGACAGGGCTTTAATACCGCCAGCTCCAGAATTATACTTCACAAGGTGCTGCCGCTGGGTTAGAGAGGCGTAGAGGCATGGATACTGCTGGGGTTACACTAGTGAACTGAACACTGCTGGGGTTACACTAGCGAAGTGAACACTGGTGGGGTTGCACTAGCGAAGTGAACTCTGGTAGAGTTACACTAGTGAAGTGAACTGAACACTTGTGGGGTTACTCTAGCGAAGTGAACTCTGGTGGGGTTGCACTAGCGAAGTGAACTCTGGTAGAGTTACACTAGTGAAGTGAACTGAACACTTGTGGGGTTACACTAGTGAAGTGAACTCTGGTGGGGTTGCACTAGCGAAGTGAACTCTGGTGGGGTTACACTAGTGAAGTGAACTGAACACTTGTGGGGTTACACTAGTGAAGTGAACTCTGGTGGGGTTGCACTAGCGAAGTGAACTCTGGTGGGGTTACACTAGTGAAGTGAACTCTGGTGGGGTTGCACTAGCGAAGTGAACTCTGGTGGGGTTACACTAGTGAAGTGAACTGAACACTTGTGGGGTTACACTAGCGAAGTGAACTCTGGTGGGGTTGCACTAGCGAAGTGAACTCTGGTGGGGTTACACTAGTGAAGTGAACTGAACACTTGTGGGGTTACACTGGCAAAGTGAACTCTGGTGGGGTTACAGTAGCAAAGTGAACTCTGGTGGGGTTACACTAGTGAAGTGAACTGAATGCTTGTGGGGTTACACTAGTGAAGTGAACTGAATGCTTGTGGGGTTACACTAGTGAAGTGAACTCTGGTGGGGTTACACTGGTGAAGTGAACTGAACACTTGTGGGGTTACACTGGCAAAGTGAACTCTGGTGGGGTTACAGTAGCAAAGTGAACTCTGGTGGGGTTACACTAGTGAAGTGAACTGAATGCTTGTGGGGTTACACTAGCGAAGTGAACTCTGGTGGGGTTGCACTAGCGAAGTGAACTCTGGTGGGGTTGCACTAGCGAAGTGAACTCTGGTGGGGTTGCACTAGCGAAGTGAACTCTGGTGGGGTTGCACTAGCGAAGTGAACTCTGGTGGGGTTGCACTAGCGAAGTGAACTCTGGTGGGGTTGCACTAGCGAAGTGAACTCTGGTGGGGTTGCACTAGCGAAGTGAACTCTGGTGGGGTTGCACTAGCGAAGTGAACTCTGGTGGGGTTGCACTAGCGAAGTGAACCCTGGTGGGGTTGCACTAATGAAGTGAACTGAACACTTGTGGGGTTACACTAGTGAGGTGAACTCTAGTGGGGTTGCACTAGCGAAGTGAACTCTGGTGGGGTTACACTAGTGAAGAAAACTGAACACTTGTGGGGTTACACTAGCGAAGTGAACTTTGGTGGGGTTACACTAGCGAAGTGAACTCTGGTGGGGTTACACTAGCGAAGTGAACTCTGGCGGGGTTACACTAGCTAAGTGTACACTGCTTGAGTTAGACGACTGTTGTACAGAGGCATGGGCATTGACACTAGTGAACTGAACACCGCTGGGGTTACACTAGCGAAGTGAACTGAACACTTGTGGGGTTACACTAGCGAAGTGAATTGAACGCTTGTTGGGTTACACTAGTGAAGTGAACTCTGGTGGGGTTACACTAGCGAAGTGAACTCTGGTGGGGTTACACTAGCGAAGTGAACTCTGGCGGGGTTACACTAGCTAAGTGTACACTGCTTGAGTTAGACGACTGTTGTACAGAGGCATGGGCATTGACACTAGTGAACTGAACACCGCTGGGGTTACACTAGCGAAGTGAACTGAACACTTGTGGGGTTACACTAGCGAAGTGAATTGAACGCTTGTTGGGTTACACTAGTGAAGTGAACTCTGGTGGGGTTACACTAGCGAAGTGAACTCTGGTGGGGTTACACTAGCGAAGTGAACTCTGGTGGGGTTACACTAGCGAAGTGATCTCTGCTGGGGTTACACCAGTGAAGTGAACTGTGGTGGGGTTACAGTAGCAAAGTGATCTCTGGTGGGGTTACAGTAGCAAAGTGATCTCTGGTGGGGTTACAGTAGCAAAGTGAACTCTGGTGGGGTTACAGTAGCAAAGTGAACTCTGGTGGGGTTACAGTAGCAAAGTGAACTCTGGTGGGGTTACACTAGTGAAGTGAACTGAACGCTTGTGGTGTTACACTAGTGAAGTGAACTCTGGTGGGGTTACACTAGCGCAGTGAACTCTGGTGGGGTTACACTAGCGCAGTGAACTCTGGTGGGGTTACACTAGCGCAGTGAACTCTGGTGGGGTTACACTAGCGAAGTGAACTCTGGTGGGGTTACACTAGCGAAGTGAACTGTGGTGGGGTTACACTAGCGAAGTGAACTCTGGTGGGGTTACACTAGTGAAGTGAACTCTGGTGGGGTTACACTAGTGAAGTGAACTCTGGTGGGGTTACACTAGTGAAGTGAACTCTGGTGGGGTTACACTAGTGAAGTGAACTCTGGTGGGGTTACACTAGTGAAGTGAACTCTGGTGGGGTTGCACTAGCGAAGTGAACTCTGGTAGGGTTACACTAGTGAAGTGAACTGAACACTTGTGGGGTTACACTAGTGAAGTGAACTCTGGTGGGGTTACACTAGCGAAGTGAACTCTGGTGGGGTTACACTAGTGAAGTGAACTGAACACTTGTGTGGTTACACTAGTGAAGTGAACTCTGGTGGGGTTGCACTAGCGAAGTGAACTCTGGTGGGGTTACACTAGTGAAGTGAACAGAACACTTGTGGGGTTACACTAGTGAAGTGAACTCTGGTGGGGTTGCACTAGCGAAGTGAACTCTGGTGGGGTTGCACTAGTGAAGTGAACTGAACACTTGTGGGGTTACACTAGTGAAGTCAACACTGGTGGGGTTGCACTAGCGAAGTGAACTCTGGTGGGGTTACACTAGTGAAGTGAACTGAACACTTGTGGGGTTACACTAGTGAAGTGAACTCTGGTGGGGTTGCACTAGCGAAGTGAACTCTGGTGGGGTTACAGTAGCAAAGTGAACTCTGGTGGGGTTACACTAGTGAAGTGAACTGAACTCTGGTGGGGTTACACTAGTGAAGTGAACTGAATGCTTGTGGGGTTACACTAGTGAAGTGAACTGAATGCTTGTGGGGTTACACTAGTGAAGTGAACTCTGGTGGGGTTACACTAGCGAAGTGAACTCTGGTGGGGTTACACTAGCGAAGTGAACTCTGGTGGGGTTACAGTAGCAAAGTGAACTCTGGTGGGGTTACACTAGTGAAGTGAACTGAATGCTTGTGGGGTTACACTAGTGAAGTGAACTGAATGCTTGTGGGGTTACACTAGTGAAGTGAACTCTGGTGGGGTTACACTAGCGAAGTGAACTCTGGTGGGGTTGCACTAGCGAAGTGAACTCTGGTGGGGTTGCACTAGCGAAGTGAACTCTGGTGGGGTTGCACTAGTGAAGTGAACTGAACACTTGTGGGGTTACACTAGTGAAGTGAACACTGGTGGGGTTGCACTAGCGAAGTGAACTCTGGTGGGGTTACACTAGTGAAGTGAACTGAACACTTGTGGGGTTACACTAGTGAAGTGAACTCTGGTGGGGTTGCACTAGCGAAGTGAACTGAATGCTTGTGGGGTTACACTAGTGAAGTGAACTGAATGCTTGTGGGGTTACACTAGTGAAGTGAACTCTGGTGGGGTTACACTAGCGAAGTGAACTCTGGTGGGGTTGCACTAGCGAAGTGAACTCTGGTGGGGTTGCACTAGTGAAGTGAACTGAACACTTGTGGGGTTACACTAGTGAAGTCAACACTGGTGGGGTTGCACTAGCGAAGTGAACTCTGGTGGGGTTACACTAGTGAAGTGAACTGAACACTTGTGGGGTTACACTAGTGAAGTGAACTCTGGTGGGGTTGCACTAGCGAAGTGAACTCTGGTGGGGTTACACTAGTGAAGTGAACTGAACACTTGTGGGGTTACACTGGCAAAGTGAACTCTGGTGGGGTTACAGTAGCAACGTGAACTCTGGTGGGGTTACACTAGTGAAGTGAACTGAATGCTTGTGGGGTTACACTAGTGAAGTGAACTGAATGCTTGTGGGGTTACACTAGTGAAGTGAACTCTGGTGGGGTTACACTAGCGAAGTGAACTCTGGTGGGGTTACACTAGCGAAGTGAACTCTGGTGGGGTTACAGTAGCAAAGTGAACTCTGGTGGGGTTACAGTAGCAAAGTGAACTCTGGTGGGGTACACTAGTGAAGTGAACTGAATGCTTGTGGGGTTACACTAGTGAACTGTGATGCTTGTGGGGTTACCCTAGGCCCACAGGAATGAATGGGGAGTTATTCCTTATTTGCGATTAGCAATTAGCTAATCGCAAATAAGGAACATGTAGGAATCGCAATATTTATTGCAATTCCTACATGAATCCCGTTTTGCAAGTCCTTAATAGCGATTCGTTATGAATCGCTATTAGGGGCTCGCAAAACGGGAGAATGATGAATCAGGCTGCCTGTGCACAAGTTAGACGATTGCAGTGCAGAAGCATGGACACTGACACTAGTAAACTGAACAGTGCTGGCAGTTACACTAGTAGGGTGCGGAGACCCTGTGTACAAGTTAAATGACTGTGGTGCAAAGGCGTGGACACTGACACTAGTGAAGTGAACACTGCTGGGGTTACACTAGTAAGGTGCAGAGACCCTGTGCCCAAGTAAATGACTGCAGTGCAAAGTAGTAGACACTGCCCCCAGTGAAGTGAACACAGTCACGGTGCTACACTAGTGCGGTGCAGAGACCCTGTGCACGAGTTAGATGACTGCGGTGCACAGGCATGGAGAAGGGAGTCTATTCAGACTACCCAAAACCTAATTGAAGATTGTTTATCCATGGAAATTGTACATAGAATTCCATGGATTTCATATATCAAATCTACCTTCTCCGCTTTAGGTTTAGAGCACCTATAAACTACCCCCAGGGATTGCATGAGCATCTCAAGGCCGGAGGTAAAGCCTGTTTTCTTAAACAAAGAGCAGATGTCAGATTAGAAACAAACTGTACATCGGTATCGGTAAAACTGTACCTCGAAGGTCCAAAGCCCCAGGAAGGGATAAAGTCAGACCCATTTACTGCGTCAAATGTGCGTCATAGATTCTTTGTAATGATATTCCGACTGAATCTTATACCGTGCACATTGGCACACCCTGCAGGTATCTATTCTATAAATGACTGTCCCTTCTGTCCCTGTGACAGTTCTTCTGTACAATCAAATTTACATAATTTTTCTTCTGCAAATTTTATAGGGACCTCGTAAAAGATGGATTCTCCCCCTGATGTGCACATTTCGTTTCAAACAATGTCGTGTATCAATGTTCTTTTTACAATCCCTGCCTAACCCCTTGGTTTGCTTATCAGTGGCGTCTTTTTTAAGTCAATCGTGGATCAGGCGGCAGCAGAACACCACTGAATGAATTTTTAAATAGTTCCTAATTATCATGGCTTTTACTTTGTTACTCCTACTTCCATACTGATATGTATAGCATTCTCTTTTTGTACTGATTGGTGATTTTTAAATTGTATTTATCTGTGTTTTGTTGTTTTTAAATAGTATTAATCTGCACTTTATTGATCTTATATTATAAGTATCGAATAAAGTAATTGACTGACTGTCTGGTCCCATCGATGCCCACCGATGATAGAGACGGGGCACCGGGCCACAGATGGCACTGGTCTGGGTTGGCAATGAAACAATACAAAGCACAGCACAGCGGGTGAAGTTCAAAGAGCCTTACCTGCTATACTGGCAAACACCTCACTGAAGCCGATCAGGACGTACTGGGGAATCTGCCACCAGATGGACAGATTGGCAGCAAAATAAGTCGAATTTCCAATGGTCTGATTCAGATAATCCACTTTGACGATGTCGAGTCTTTTGCTTTCCAGAATTCCTGATGGGAGAGAGAAGGTACGAAGGTGACATATACAGCACAAAACTGACACAGTATGATTCTGCTTCAACGGTAGACATATACGGCACACAACTGAGACAGTATGATTCTGCTTCGATAGTAGACATATACTGCACACAACTCTGACACAGTATGACTCCTTCGAAAGTAGACATATACTGCACACAACTCTGGCACAGTATGATTCTGCTTCGACAGTAGACATATACTGCACACAACTGAGACAGTATGATTCTGCTTCGATAGTAGACATATACTGCACACAACTCTGGCACAGTATGATTCTGCTTCGACAGTAGACATATACTGCACACAACTGAGACAGTATGATTCTGCTTCGATAGTAGACATATACTGCACACAACTCTGACACAGTATGACTCCTTCGAAAGTAGACATATACTGCACACAACTCTGGCACAGTATGATTCTGCTTCGACAGTAGACATATACTGCACACAACTGAGACAGTGATTCTGCTTCGATAGTAGACATATACGGCACACAACTCTGACACAGTATGATTCTGCTTCAACGGTAGACATATACGGCACACAACTCTGACACAGTATGATTCTGCTTCGACAGTAGACATATACTGCACACAACTCTGGCACAGTATGATTCTGCTTCGACGGTAGACATATACTGCACACAACTCTGACAGTATGATTCTGCTTCAACAGTAGACATATACTGCACACAACTGAGACAGTGATTCTGCTTCAACAGTAGACATATACTGCACACACCTGAGACAGTATGATTCTGCTTCGACAGTAGACATATACTGCACACAACTGAGACAGTATGATTCTGCTTCGACAGTAGACATATACTGCACACAACTGAGACAGTGATTCTGCTTCGACAGTAGACATATACTGCACACAACTGAGACAGTATGATTCTGCTTCGACGGTAGACATATACTGCACACAACTCTGGCACAGTATGATTCTGCTTCGACGGTAGACATATACTGCACACAACTCTGACAGTATGATTCTGCTTCAACAGTAGACATATACTGCACACAACTCTGACAGTATGATTCTGCTTCAACAGTAGACATATACTGCACACAACTGAGACAGTGATTCTGCTTCGACAGTAGACATATACTGCACACAACTCTGGCACAGTATGATTCTGCTTCGACGGTAGACATATACTGCACACAACTCTGGCACAGTATGATTCTGCTTCGACAGTAGACATATACTGCACACAACTCTGGCACAGTATGATTCTGCTTCGACGGTAGACATATACTGCACACAACTCTGGCACAGTATGATTCTGCTTCGACAGTAGACATATACTGCACACACCTGAGACAGTATGATTCTGCTTCGACAGTAGACATATACTGCACACAACTGAGACAGTGATTCTGCTTCAACAGTAGACATATACTGCACACACCTGAGACAGTATGATTCTGCTTCGACAGTAGACATATACTGCACACAACTGAGACAGTATGATTCTGCTTCAACAGTAGACATATACTGCACACAACTGAGACAGTGATTCTGCTTCAACAGTAGACATATACTGCACACAACTGAGACAGTATGATTCTGCTTCAACAGTAGACATATACTGCACACAACTGAGACAGTGATTCTGCTTCAACAGTAGACATATACTGCACACAACTGAGACAGTGATTCTGCTTCAACAGTAGACATATACTGCACACAACTGAGACAGTGATTCTGCTTCAACAGTAGACATATACTGCACACAACTGAGACAGTATGATTCTGCTTCAACAGTAGACATATACTGCACACAACTGAGACAGTGATTCTGCTTCAACAGTAGACATATACTGCACACACCTGAGACAGTATGATTCTGCTTCGACAGTAGACATATACTGCACACAACTGAGACAGTATGATTCTGCTTCGACAGTAGACATATACTGCACACAACTGAGACAGTGATTCTGCTTCGACAGTAGACATATACTGCACACAACTCTGGCACAGTATGATTCTGCTTCGACGGTAGACATATACTGCACACAACTCTGGCACAGTATGATTCTGCTTCGACAGTAGACATATACTGCACACAACTCTGGCACAGTATGATTCTGCTTCGACGGTAGACATATACTGCACACAACTCTGGCACAGTATGATTCTGCTTCGACAGTAGACATATACTGCACACACCTGAGACAGTATGATTCTGCTTCGACAGTAGACATATACTGCACACAACTCTGGCACAGTATGATTCTGCTTCGACGGTAGACATATACTGCACACAACTCTGACAGTATGATTCTGCTTCAACAGTAGACATATACTGCACACAACTCTGGCACAGTATGATTCTGCTTCGATAGTAGACATATACTGCACACAACTCTGACACAGTATGATTCTGCTTCGACAGTAGACATATACTGCACACAACTCTGGCACAGTATGATTCTGCTTCGACAGTAGACATATACTGCACACACCTGAGACAGTATGATTCTGCTTCGACAGTAGACATATACTGCACACAACTCTGGCACAGTATGATTCTGCTTCGACGGTAGACATATACTGCACACAACTCTGACAGTATGATTCTGCTTCAACAGTAGACATATACTGCACACAACTCTGGCACAGTATGATTCTGCTTCGATAGTAGACATATACTGCACACAACTGAGACAGTGATTCTGCTTCGATAGTAGACATATACTGCACACAACTCTGACACAGTATGATTCTGCTTCGACAGTAGACATACTGCACACAACTAAGACAGTATGATTCTGCTTCGATAGTAGACATATACTGCACACAACTGGGACAGTGATTCTGCTTCGACAGTAGACATATACTGCACACAACTGAGACAGTATGACTCTGCTTGGATAGTAGACATATACTGCACACAACTGAGACAGTGATTCTGCTTCGATAGTAGACATATACTGCACACAACTCTGACACAGTATGATTCTGCTTCGACAGTAGACATATACTGCACACAACTGAGACAGTATGATTCTGCTTCGATAGTAGACATATACTGCACACAACTCTGACACAGTATGATTCTGCTTCGACAGTAGACATATACTGCACACAACTGAGACAGTATGATTCTGCTTCGATAGTAGACATATACTGCACACAACTGAGACAGTATGATTCTGCTTCGATAGTAGACATATACTGCACACAACTGAGACAGTATGATTCTGCTTCGATAGTAGACATATACTGCACACAACTGAGACAGTATGATTCTGCTTCGACAGTAGACATACTGCACACAACTCTGACAGTATGATTCTGCTTCGACAGTAGACATACTGCACACAACTGAGACAGTATGATTCTGCTTCGATAGTAGACATATACTGCACACAACTCTGACAGTATGATTCTGCTTCGACAGTAGACATACTGCACACAACTCTGACAGTATGATTCTGCTTCGACAGTAGACATATACTGCACACAACTGAGACAGTATGATTCTGCTTCGATAGTAGACATATACTGCACACAACTCTGACACAGTATGATTCTGCTTCGATAGTAGACATAAGCTGCACACAACTCTGACACAGTATGATTCTGCTTCAACAGTAGACATATACTGCACACAACTGACAGTATGATTCTGCTCCAACAGTAGACATATACTGCACACAACTGAGACAGTATGATTCTGCTTCGACGGTAGACATATACTGCACACAACTGACAGTATGATTCTGCTCCAACAGTAGACATATACTGCACAAAACCCTGACACAGTATGATTCTGGTTTGACAGTAGACATATACTACACACAACTGAGACAGTATGATTCTGCTTCGACAGTAGACATATACTGCACACATCTCTGACAGTATAATTCTGCTTCGACAGTAGACATATACTGCACACAACTCTGGCACAGTATGATTCTGCTTCAACAGTAGACATATACTGCACACAACTGACAGTATGATTCTGCTCCAACAGTAGACATATACTGCACACAACTGAGACAGTATGATTCTGCTTCGACGGTAGACATATACTGCACACAACTGACAGTATGATTCTGCTCCAACAGTAGACATATACTGCACAAAACCCTGACACAGTATGATTCTGGTTTGACAGTAGACATATACTACACACAACTGAGACAGTATGATTCTGCTTCGACAGTAGACATATACTGCACACATCTGACAGTATGATTCTGCTTCGACAGTAGACATATACTGCACACAACTCTGGCACAGTATGATTCTGCTTCGACGGTAGACATATACTGCACACAACTCTGGTACAGTATGATTCTGCTTCAACAGTAGACATATACTGCACACAACTGAGACAGTGATTCTGCTTCGACAGTAGACATATACTGCACACAACTCTGGCACAGTATGATTCTGCTTCAACAGTAGACTTATACTGCACACAACTCTGGCACAGTATGATTCTGCTTCAACAGTAGACATATACTGCACACAACTAAGACAGTATGATTGTGCTCCAACAGTAGACATATACTGCACACAACGTGGAACTCTTCTCTAAGGTTAGACTGAGTGGAACTCTTCTCTAAGGTTAGACGGAGTGGAACTCTTCTCTAAGGTTAGACGGAGTGGAACTCTTCTCTAAGGTTAGACTGAGTGGAACTCTTCTCTAAGGTTAGACGGAGTGGAACTCTTCTCTAAGGTTAGACGGAGTGGAACTCTTCTCTAAGGTTAGACAGAGTGGAACTCTTCTCTGTTAGACAGAGTGAAACTCTTCTCTGTTAGACAGAGTGGAACTCGTCTCTAAGGTTAGACAGAGTGGAACTCTTCTCTAAGGTTAGACAGAGTGAAACTCTTCTCTGTTAGACAGAGTGAAACTCTTCTCTGTTAGCCAGAGAGGAACTCTTTCCTAATGTTAGCCACAGTGGAGTCACATCTGCAAGGTCTTCACTTGAGATGATGAAAAAGGTGCCTCTCCTCCACATATTATTGGAGTCGACGTGTGTCTCTCTCTCTCAGTGAATTTGCTAGAGACAGGTTCACTAGACCTAGGCTGGTAGTTTGCCAGGCTCTGTGGGGTGCTGACGGGTTTTTATTTTGGGAGGGTGGTCATCTGAATGTGTTTGAGAAGGAAGGGATGGCAAGCCTGCGCCTTGAGACCCTCACGGGTGAGTAGACGCACCATACACAAGACCTGCTTGATTTATTGACACAGTCTTAGGGGATACATTGTTCGATGGCGGCAACTGAGCATATTCTCACGGGCAAGCCTGACTTGTCTTCTTTAATGCCAGGTTTACGCACCTCTTCGGTCTCCAAACCCTTGAAAGAAAGTAAGTAGTGAAAAATACAGGTGAAATGGTACAGTGGTGGTCTAAACGGAGTCTGTAGCCGTGGGTATTTGAGAATGCAAGAACTAGCTCTCTGTAGTCTGGTGGCTATGAGCAGAAGTTGTTCTTTGGGGTATCTGGATGAGCTAGTTCTTCAGAGATGCTCAACACCCGCCCTGGAGGCGTCTTTTACTGACTTTTGAAAACTTGACCCCTTTTGGCTTTACACAGGTTTGAGGTAACCACTTGCGAGATCGGGTATGTCAGAGACTTACGCAAAGTCCACTCTGGGTCACAGCGTCAGAGATTTACGCAAAGTCCCCTCCGGGACACGGCGTCAGAGACTTTAGCAAAGTCCCCTCCGGGACACGGCGTCAGAGACTTAGAACGTCCACTCCAGGACACGACGTCAGAGACTTAGGCAACGTCCACTCCAAGACACGGCATCAGAGACTTACGCAAAGTCCACTCTGGGACACGACGTCAGAGACTTACGCAAAGTCCACTCTGGGTCACAGCGTCAGAGATTTACGCAAAGTCCCCTCCGGGACACGGCGTCAGAGACTTTAGCAAAGTCCACTCCGGGACACAGCGTCAGAGAGTTACGCAAAGTCCACTCTGGGTCACGGCGTCAGAGACTTTAGCAAAGTCCACTCCAGGACACAGCGTCAGAGACTTAAGCAAAGTCCACTCCAAGACACGACGTCAGAGACTTAGGCAACGTCCACTCCAAGACACGACGTCAGAGACTTACGCAAATTTCACTCCAGGACACGGCATCAGAGACTTACGCAAAGTCCACTCTGGGACACGACGTCAGAGACTTACGCAAAGTCCACTCTGGGTCACAGCGTCAGAGATTTACGCAAAGTCCCCTCCGGGACACGGCGTCAGAGACTTTAGCAAAGTCCACTCCGGGACACAGCGTCAGAGAGTTACGCAAAGTCCACTCTGGGTCACGGCGTCAGAGACTTTAGCAAAGTCCACTCCTGGACACAGCATCAGAGACTTAGGCTAAGTCCATTCCAGGACACGGTGTCAGAGACTTTAGCAAAGTCCACTCCTGGACACGGCGTCAGAGACTTACGCAAAGTCCACTCCAGGACACAGCGTCAGAGACTTAAGCAAAGTCCACTCCAAGACACGACGTCAGAGACTTAGGCAACGTCCACTCCAAGACACGACGTCAGAGACTTAGGCAACGTCCACTCCAAGACACGACGTCAGAGACTTAGGCAACGTCCACTCCAGGACACGGCGTCAGAGACTTACGCAAAGTCCACTCCAAGACACGGCATCAGAGACTTACGCAAATTTCACTCCAGGACACGGCATCAGAGACTTATGCAAAGTCCACTCTGGGACACGACGTCAGAGACTTACGCAAACTCTACTCCAGGACACGGCGTCAGAGAGTTACGCAAAGTCCACTCTGGGTCACAGCGTCAGAGATTTACGCAAAGTCCCCTCCGGGACACGGCGTCAGAGACTTTAACAAAGTCCCCTCCGGGACACGACGTCAGAGACTTTAGCAAAGTCCACTCCGGGACACAGCGTCAGAGAGTTACGCAAAGTCCACTCTGGGTCACGGCGTCAGAGACTTTAGCAAAGTCCACTCCTGGACACAGCGTCAGAGACTTAGGCTAAGTCCATTCCAGGACACGGCGTCAGAGACTTTAGCAAAGTCCACTCCAGGACACGGCGTCAGAGACTTTAGCAAAGTCCACTCCGGGACACGGCGTCAGAGACTTTAGCAAAGTCCACTCCGGGACACGGCGTCAGAGACTTACGCAAACGCTACTTCAGGACACGGCGTCAGAGACTTATGCAAAGTCCACTCCTGGACACAGCGTCAGAGACTTACGCTAAGTCCATTCCAGGACACGGCGTCAGAGACTTTAGCAAAGTCTACTCCGGGACACGGCGTCAGAGAGTTATGCAAAGTCCACTCTGGGTCACAGCGTTAGAGACTTACGCAAAGTCCACTCTGGGACACAGCGTCAGAGACTTACTCAAAGTCCACTCCAGGACACAGCGTCAGAGACTTACGCCAAGTCCACTCTGGGACACAGCGTCAGAGACTTACTCAAAGTCCACTCCAGGACACAGCGTCAGAGACTTACACAAAGTCCACTCCAGGACACGGCGTCAGAGACTTACGCAAACTCTACTCCAGGACACGGCGTCAGAGACTTATGCAAAGTCCACTCTGGGACACAGCGTCAGAGACTTTAGCAAAGTCCACTCCGGGACACGGCGTCAGAGACTTACGCAAACTCTACTCCAGGACACGGCGTCAGAGACTTATGCAAAGTCCACTCCAGGACACAGCGTCAGAGACTTTAGCAAAGTCCACTCCGGGACACGGCGTCAGAGACTTTAGCAAAGTCCACTCCGGGACACGGCGTCAGAGACTTACGCAAACTCCACTCCGGGACACGGCGTCAGAGACTTATGCAAAGTCCACTCCTGGACACAGCGTCAGAGACTTACGCTAAGTCCATTCCAAGACACAGCGTCAGAGACTTTAGCAAAGTCTACTCCGGGACACGGCGTCAGAGAGTTACACAGCGTCAGAGAGTTATGCAAAGTCCACTCTGGGTCACGGCGTCAGAGACTTACGCAAAGTCCACTCTGGGACAGCGTCAGAGACTTACTCAAAGTCCACTCCAGGACACAGCGTCAGAGACTTACGCCAAGTCCACTCTGGGTCACGGCGTCAGAGACTTACGCCAAGTCCACTCCAGGACACGGCGTCTGAGACTTACGCAAAGTCCACTCCAGGACACAGAGTCTGAGACTTACACAAAGTCCACTCCTGGACACAGCGTCAGAGACTTATGCTAAGTCCATTCCAGGACACGGCGTCAGAGACTTTAGCAAAGTCCATTCCAGGACACGACGTCAGAGACTTACGCTAAGTCCATTCCAGGACACAGCGTCAGAGACTTTAGCAAAGTCTACTCCGGGACACGGCGTCAGAGAGTTACACAGCGTCAGAGAGTTATGCAAAGTCCACTCTGGGTCACGGCGTCAGAGACTTACGCAAAGTCCACTCTGGGACAGCGTCAGAGACTTACTCAAAGTCCACTCCAGGACACAGCGTCAGAGACTTACGCCAAGTCCACTCTGGGTCACGGCGTCAGAGAGTTACACAAAGTCCACTCTGGGTCACAGCGTCAGAGACTTACGCCAAGTCCACTCCAGGACACGGCGTCGGAGACTTACGCAAAGTCCACTCCAGGACACGGCGTCGGAGACTTACGCAAAGTCCACTGCAGGACACGGCGTCGGAGACTTACACAAAGTCCACTCCAGGACATGGCGTCAGAGACTTACCCAAAGTCCACTCCAGGACCTGGCGTCAGAGACTTACGTAAAGTCCACTCCAGGACACGGCGTCAGAAACTTATGCAAAGTCCACTCTGGGACACGGCGCCAGAGACTTACGTAAAGTCCACTCCAGGACACAGAGTCTGAGACTTACGCAAAGCCCACTCCAGGACACAGCGTCAGAGACTTATGCTAAGTCCATTCCAGGACACGGCGTCAGAGACTTTAGCAAAGTCTACTCCGGGACACGGCGTCAGAGAGTTACACAGCGTCAGAGAGTTATGCAAAGTCCACTCTGGGTCACGGCGTCAGAGACTTACGCAAAGTCCACTCTGGGACAGCGTCAGAGACTTACTCAAAGTCCACGGACACAGCGTCAGAGACTTACGCCAAGTCCACTCTGGGTCATGGCGTCAGAGAGTTACGCAAAGTCCACTCTGGGTCACAGCGTCAGAGACTTACGCAAAGCCCACTCCAGGACACAGCGTCAGAGACTTATGCTAAGTCCTTTCCAGGACACGGCGTCAGAGACTTTAGCAAAGTCCATTCCAGGACACGACGTCAGAGACTTACGCTAAGTCCATTCCAGGACACAGCGTCAGAGACTTTAGCAAAGTCTACTCCGGGACACGGCGTCAGTGAGCTACACAGCGTCAGAGAGTTATGCAAAGTCCACTCTGGGTCACTGCGTCAGAGACTTACGCAAAGTCCACTCTGGGACAGCGTCAGAGACTTACTCAAAGTCCACGGACACAGCGTCAGAGACTTACGCCAAGTCCACTCTGGGTCACGGCGTCAGAGAGTTACGCAAAGTCCACTCCAGGACACGGCGTCAGAGACTTACGCAAAGTCCACTCCAGGACACGGCGTCGGAGACTTACCCAAAGTCCACTCCAGGACACGGCGTCAGAGACTTACGCAAAGTCAACTCCAGGACATGGCGTCAGAGACTTATGCAAAGTCCACTCTGGGACACGGCGCCAGAGACTTATGTAAAGTCCACTCCAGGACACGGCGTCAGAGACTTACGCAAAGTCCACTCCAGGACACGGCGTCAGAGACTTACGCAAAGTCCACTCCAGGACACGGCGTCAGAGACTTATGCAAAGTCCACTCTGGGACACGGCGCCAGAGACTTACGTAAAGTCCACTCCAGGACATGGCGTCAGAGACTTACCCAAAGTCCACTCCAGGACACGGCGTCAGAGACTTACGCAAAGTCCACTCCAGGACACGGCGTCAGAGACTTACGCAAAGTCCACTCCTGGACACGGCGTCGGAGACTTACACAAAGTCCACTCCAGGACACAGAGTCTGAGACTTACGCAAAGGCCACTCCAGGACACGGCGTCTGGATTCTTACTGAACTCTTTGTTCTTGGCTTTGATGCTGTTTGATGGTGTTTTGGCAGGAGGCTAAATTAACATAACATGCATTTATAAAGCGCGTGGTCACCCAAGCTTGGCGTTTCTTGAGGCTGAAATAACATGTTTATTGCCACCCAGGTCAATGGAACTCATGTCGAGAGGGTCGCTGTGTTACACTTATGGGGATATATGACGTTACAACGCGGACTTTTACCACGCAGACCATTACCACGCATTTTTTACAACGCAGGACCCTTTACCACGCATACCATTACAACGCTGGTACTATTACAACGCATACCATTACAACGTAAGTATAGGTAAGTAAATAATATGGTAAAATAATTATTAATAATATTTTTTTAAATTAATAAATTATTAGTTTAATATTTAATATTTTAATTATTTATGTTAATATTTAATTATTAATTTATATGTTAAAAATACCCCTGTACCCCAAAACCCAAACCCAGCCCTAAAACCTAAAAATACCCCTGAACCCCAAAACCCAAACCCAGCCCTGAACCCTAAAAATACCCCTGTACCCCAAAAACTGAAAACTGACCCTGAACCCTAAAAATACCCCTGCACCCCAAAAACTGAAAACTGACCCTGAACCCTAAAAATACCCCTGTACCCCAAAAACTGAAAACTGACCCTGAACCCTAAAAATACCCCTGTACCCCAAAAACTGAAAACTGACCCTGAACCCTAAAAATACCCCTGTACCCAAAAACTGAAAACTGACCCTGAACCCTAAAAATACCCCTGTACCCAAAAACTGAAAACTGACCCTGAACCCTAAAAATACCCCTTTACCCAAAAACTGAAAACTGACCCTGAACCCTAAAAATACCCATTTACCCAAAACCCAAACCTAAAATATTTTAAATAAAATTATATTCTTACCAATACTTACGTTGTAATGGTATGCGTTGTAAAAGTACCTGCGTTGAAAATACCAGCGTTGTAATGGTATGCGTGGTAAAGGGTCCTGCGTTGTAAAAGTTGCGTGGTAATGGTAGGTCGTGGTAAAAGTTGCGTGGTAAAGGTTGTATACCCACTTAAGGTTGTCGAGTCGGGTTCTGCGTCTGACCTCAGCAGCATTTTATGAAACCTTAAAGTCCGAAGCCAGATTTAGTGAAGCCCCCTCTGTTGACGTCACAGAGCTGTGGGACTGAGGGCGCGGCCGAGGGTCTCCTTTTCATTGGCTCGCGTGGCCGCCATTTAAAAGTGGAGTCTTTGTGGTGGGGTTTGTTGCAGAGTCAGCACATGGAAGGGCAGGGAGGTGAAATACAAAGGAAGAGGTGATGGTGCAGGTGACGCAGTCCACAGTGAAGGGTGCCTTGAGACCCGCGGAGCCTCCTCACAGCCTCACAGGGGGTATTCCTGCTCCAACACCAGGTGTCTGTCAAGAAAGAGGCTTTTGAGGACTCCGCTGCCGGCTCTGAAACGATGCATTTTAGAAGCCACAGAAGCATTAGTGAATGGATCAAGGTAGCCTTTCGTGCAGCAATCTATTTAAATATACTTTTTTTAAATTACAGTAAAGGTCAGACTGTCTCAGCATCTGCACGTGCACGAGTGTTTGACCGGACAGGATTCATGGTAAGTTGTGGCACCTATCAGTGGCTGTAGGGTGGGGGATGGGCAGGACAGACCTCCTCTGCCCCCCCTCGTTTCCAAGGAGCTGCAGATTTACAGAGCGAGAGGCATGAAATGCTAGTGTGGGCTCCACTCGAGAGAGCAGCTGTGACACTCAAAGCGTGGAGCACCGACCGGCAAAATCACATACAACAAAGACACACTCAAGCCTTCACACGGCTCTAACCTAAACCTCGAGTGCATTTACTTTAGCATCACAGGGATCGAAATTTAACCCAAATTGTGTCTGTAAACAAGTTTGCATTTTGCAACCAATAATCTCCTCACAAAACCTTTTCCAAACCACATACTTTTGTAAAAGGACAAAGCATTTATCGGATGCTTCAGGCACAGTGAAAATGTCACAGTTTCACCTCTTCTGCAATAGCTCGCCCACACACACGTAGGGGGGCGTCCATTAACTCCGTGGGGTCCTGGCTACAAAGAGGGGGGCTGCTTTGAGGCACAGCGGTGACCTTTGATGCACACTGAGCGGTCCTTCTTACAGGGAGAGGGGGTCGGTGCTGTGCCTGTGGGGTCAGAAGGGTAAAGAACACCTCGAGGAGAGGTCGATCTTTATGCCCCTGAGTGGTGTGGTCACATCTCTTTCTGCCTGGTTCTTGATGCCCCTGGAGTGGTGTGGTCACATCTCTTTCTGCCTGGTTCTTGATGCCCCTGGAGTGGTGTGGTCACATCTCTTTCTGCCTGGTTCTAGATGCCCCTGGAGTGGTGTGGACACATCTCTTTCTGCCTGGTTCTTGATGCCCCTGGAGTGGTGTGGTCACATCTCTTTCTGCCTGGTTCTTGATACCTCTGGAGTGGTGTGGTCACAACTCTTTCTGCCTGGTTCTTGATGCCCCTGGAGTGGTGTGGTCACATCTCTTTCTGCCTGGTTCTTGATGCCCCTGGAGTGGTGTGGTCACATCTCTTTCTGCCTGGTTCTAGATGCCCCTGGAGTGGTGTGGACACATCTCTTTCTGCCTGGTTCTTGATGCCCCTGGAGTGGTGTGGTCACATCTCTTTCTGCCTGGTTCTTGATACCTCTGGAGTGGTGTGGTCACAACTCTTTCTGCCTGGTTCTTGATGCCCCTGGAGTGGTGTGGTCACATCTCTTTCTGCCTGGTTCTTGATGCCCCTGGAGTGGTGTGGTCACATCTCTCCCTGCCTGGTTCTAGATGCCCCTGGAGTGGTATGGTCACATCTCTTCCTGCCTGGTTCTTGATGCCTGTAGAGTGGTGTGGTCACATCTCTTTCTGCCTGGTTCTTGATGCCCCTGGAGTGGTGTGGTCACATCTCTTTCTGCCTGGTTCTAGATGCCCCTGGAGTGGTGTGGTCACATCTCTTTCTGCCTGGTTCTTGATACCTCTGGAGTGGTGTGGTCACAACTCTTTCTGCCTGGTTCTTGATGCCCCTGGAGTGGTGTGGTCACATCTCTCCCTGCCTGGTTCTAGATGCCCCTGGAGTGGTATGGTCACATCTCTTCCTGCCTGGTTCTTGATGCCTGTAGAGTGGTGTGGTCACATCTCTTTCTGCCTGGTTCTTGATGCCCCTGGAGTGGTGTGGTCACATCTCTTTCTGCCTGGTTCTAGATGCCCCTGGAGTGGTGTGGTCACATCTCTTTCTGCCTGGTTCTTGATGCCCCTGGAGAGGTGTGGTCACATCTCTTTCTGCCTGGTTCTAGATGCCTCTGGAGTGGTGTGGTCACATCTCTTTCTGCCTGGTTCTTGATGCCCCTGGAGTGGTGTGGTCACATCTCTTTCTGCCTGGTTCTTGATGCCCCTGGAGTGGTGTGGTCACAACTCTCGCTGCATGGTTCTTGATGCCCCTGGAGTGGTGTGGTCACATCTCTTTCTGCCTGGTTCTAGATGCCCCTGGAGTGGTGTGGTCACATCTCTTTCTGCCTGGTTCTAGATGCCCCTGGAGTGGTGTGGTCACATCTCTTTCTGCCTGGTTCTAGATGCCCCTGGAGTGGTGTGGTCACATCTCTTTCTGCCTGGTTCTTGATGCCCCTGGAGTGGTGTGGTCACATCTCTTTCTGCCTGGTTCTTGATGCCCCTGGAGTGGTGTGGTCACAACTCTTTCTGCCTGGTTCTTGATGCCCCTGGAGTGGTGTGGTCACATCTCTTTCTGCCTGGTTCTTGATGCCCCTGGAGTGGTGTGGTCACATCTCTTTCTGCCTGGTTCTAGATGCCCCTGGAGTGGTGTGGTCACATCTCTTTCTGCCTGGTTCTTGATGCCCCTGGAGTGGTGTGGTCACATCTCTTTCTGCCTGGTTCTTGATGCCCCTGGAGTGGTGTGGTCACATCTCTTTCTGCCTGGTTCTAGATGCCCCTGGAGTAGTGTGGTCACATCTCTTTCTGCCTGGTTCTAGATGCCCCTGGAGTGGTGAGGTCACATCTCTTCCTGCCTGGTTCTTGATGCCCCTGGAGTGGTGTGGTCACATCTCTTTCTGCCTGGTTCTTGATGCCCCTGGAGTGGTGTGGTCACATCTCTTTCTGCCTGGTTCTTGATGCCCCTGGAGTGGTGTGGTCACATCTCTTTCTGCCTGGTTCTTGATGCCCCTGGAGTGGTGTGGTCACATCTCTTTCTGCCTGGTTCTTGATGCCCCTGGAGTGGTGTGGTCACATCTCTTTCTGCCTGGTTCTTGATGCCCCTGGAGTGGTGTGGTCACAACTCTTTCTGCCTGGTTCTTGATGCCCCTGGAGTGGTGTGGTCACATCTCTTTCTGCCTGGTTCTTGATGCCCCTGGAGTGGTGTGGTCACATCTCTTTCTGCCTGGTTCTTGATGCCCCTGGAGTGGTGTGGTCACATCTCTTTCTGCCTGGTTCTTGATGCCCCTGGAGTGGTGTGGTCACATCTCTTTCTGCCTGGTTCTTGATGCCCCTGGAGTGGTGTGGTCACATCTCTTTCTGCCTGGTTCTAGATGCCCCTGGAGTGGTGTGGTCACATCTCTTCCTGCCTGGTTCTTGATGCCCCTGGAGTGGTGTGGTCACAACTCTTTCTGCCTGGTTCTTGATGCCCCTGGAGTGGTGTGGTCACATCTCTTCCTGCCTGGTTCTTGATGCCTGTAGAGTGGTGTGGTCACATCTCTTTCTGCCTGGTTCTTGATGCCCCTGGAGTGGTGTGGTCACATCTCTTTCTGCCTGGTTCTAGATGCCCCTGGAGTGGTGTGGTCACATCTCTTTCTGCCTGGTTCTTGATGCCCCTGGAGAGGTGTGGTCACATCTCTTTCTGCCTGGTTCTAGATGCCTCTGGAGTGGTGTGGTCACATCTCTTTCTGCCTGGTTCTTGATGCCCCTGGAGTGGTGTGGTCACATCTCTTTCTGCCTGGTTCTTGATGCCCCTGGAGTGGTGTGGTCACAACTCTCGCTGCATGGTTCTTGATGCCCCTGGAGTGGTGTGGTCACATCTCTTTCTGCCTGGTTCTAGATGCCCCTGGAGTGGTGTGGTCACATCTCTTTCTGCCTGGTTCTAGATGCCCCTGGAGTGGTGTGGTCACATCTCTTTCTGCCTGGTTCTAGATGCCCCTGGAGTGGTGTGGTCACATCTCTTTCTGCCTGGTTCTTGATGCCCCTGGAGTGGTGTGGTCACATCTCTTTCTGCCTGGTTCTTGATGCCCCTGGAGTGGTGTGGTCACAACTCTTTCTGCCTGGTTCTTGATGCCCCTGGAGTGGTGTGGTCACATCTCTTTCTGCCTGGTTCTTGATGCCCCTGGAGTGGTGTGGTCACATCTCTTTCTGCCTGGTTCTAGATGCCCCTGGAGTGGTGTGGTCACATCTCTTTCTGCCTGGTTCTTGATGCCCCTGGAGTGGTGTGGTCACATCTCTTTCTGCCTGGTTCTTGATGCCCCTGGAGTGGTGTGGTCACATCTCTTTCTGCCTGGTTCTAGATGCCCCTGGAGTAGTGTGGTCACATCTCTTTCTGCCTGGTTCTAGATGCCCCTGGAGTGGTGAGGTCACATCTCTTCCTGCCTGGTTCTTGATGCCCCTGGAGTGGTGTGGTCACATCTCTTTCTGCCTGGTTCTTGATGCCCCTGGAGTGGTGTGGTCACATCTCTTTCTGCCTGGTTCTTGATGCCCCTGGAGTGGTGTGGTCACATCTCTTTCTGCCTGGTTCTTGATGCCCCTGGAGTGGTGTGGTCACATCTCTTTCTGCCTGGTTCTTGATGCCCCTGGAGTGGTGTGGTCACATCTCTTTCTGCCTGGTTCTTGATGCCCCTGGAGTGGTGTGGTCACAACTCTTTCTGCCTGGTTCTTGATGCCCCTGGAGTGGTGTGGTCACATCTCTTTCTGCCTGGTTCTTGATGCCCCTGGAGTGGTGTGGTCACATCTCTTTCTGCCTGGTTCTTGATGCCCCTGGAGTGGTGTGGTCACATCTCTTTCTGCCTGGTTCTTGATGCCCCTGGAGTGGTGTGGTCACATCTCTTTCTGCCTGGTTCTTGATGCCCCTGGAGTGGTGTGGTCACATCTCTTTCTGCCTGGTTCTAGATGCCCCTGGAGTGGTGTGGTCACATCTCTTTCTGCCTGGTTCTTGATGCCCCTGGAGTGGTGTGGTCACATCTCTTTCTGCCTGGTTCTTGATGCCCCTGGAGTGGTGTGGTCACATCTCTTTCTGCCTGGTTCTTGATGCCCCTGGAGTGGTGTGGTCACATCTCTTTCTGCCTGGTTCTAGATGCCCCTGGAGTGGTGTGGCCACAACTCTTTCTGCCTGGTTCTTGATGCCCCTGGAGTGGTGTGGTCACAACTCTTCCTGCCTGGTTCTTGATGCCCCTGGAGTGGTGTGGTCACATCTCTTTCTGCATGGTTCTAGATGCCTCTGGAGTGGTGTGGTCACATCTCTTTCTGCCTGGTTCTTGATGGCCCTGGAGTGGTGTGGCCACAACTCTCCCTGCCTGGTTCTTGATGCCCCTGGAGTGGTGTGGTCACATCTCTTTCTGCCTGGTTCTAGATGCCCCTGGAGTGGTGTGGCCACAACTCTCCCTGCCTGGTTCTTGATGCCCCTGGAGTGGTGTGGTCACATCTCTTCCTGCCTGGTTCTAGATGCCCCTAGAGTGGTGTGGTCACATCTCTTTCTGCCTGGTTCTAGATGCCCCTGGAGTGGTGTGGTCACATCTCTTTCTGCCTGGTTCTAGATGCCCCTGGAGTGGTGTGGTCACATCTCTTTCTGCATGGTTCTTGATGCCCCTGGAGTGGTGTGGTCACATCTGTTTCTGCCTGGTTCTTGATGCCCCTGGAGTGGTGTGGTCACATCTCTTTCTGCCTGGTTCTAGATGCCCCTGGAGTGGTGTGGTCTCATCTCTTTCTGCATGGTTCTTGATGCCCCTGGAGTGGTGTGGTCACATCTCTTCCTGCCTGGTTCTTGATGCCCCTGGAGTGGTGTGGTCACATCTCTTCCTGCCTGGTTCTTGATGCCCCTGGAGTGGTGTGGTCACATCTCTTTCTGCATGGTTCTTGATGCCCCTGGAGTGGTGTGGTCACATCTCTTTCTGCCTGGTTCTTGATGCCCCTGGAGTGGTGTGGTCACATCTCTTTCTGCCTGGGTCTGGATTCCTCTGGAGTGGTGTGGTCACATCTCTCCCTGCCTGGTTCTTGATGCCCCTGGAGTGGTGTGGTCACATCTCTCCCTGCCTGGTTCTTGATGCCCCTGGAGTGGTGTGGTCACATCTCTTTCTGCCTGGTTCTAGATGCCCCTGGAGTGGTGTGGTCACATCTCTTTCTGCCTGGTTCTTGATGCCCTGGAGTGGTGTGGTCACATCTCTTTCTGCCTGGTTCTAGATGCCCCTGGAGTGGTGTGGACACATCTCTTTCTGCCTGGTTCTTGATGCCCCTGGAGTGGTGTGGTCACATCTCTTTCTGCCTGGTTCTTGATGCCCCTGGAGTGGTGTGGTCACATCTCTTTCTGCCTGGTTCTAGATGCCACTGGAGTGGTGTGGTCACATCTCTTTCTGCCTGGTTCTAGATGCCCTGGAGTGGTGTGGTCACATCTCTCCCTGCATGGTTCTAGATGCCCTGGAGTGGTGTGGTCACATCTCTTTCTGCCTGGTTCTTGATGCCCCTGGAGTGGTGTGGTCACATCTCTTTCTACCTGGTTCTAGATGCCCCTGGAGTGGTGTGGTCACATCTCTTTCTGCCTGGTTCTTGATGCCTCTGGAGTGGTGTGGTCACATCTCTTTCTGCCTGGTTCTAGATGCCCCTGGAGTGGTGTGGTCACATCTCTCCCTGCATGGTTCTAGATGCCCCTGGAGTGGTGTGGTCACATCTCTTTCTGCCTGGTTCTTGATGCCCCTGGAGTGGTGTGGTCACATCTCTCCATGCATGGTTCTAGATGCCCCTGGAGTGGTGTGGTCACATCTCTCCATGCATGGTTCTAGATGCCCCTGGAGTGGTGTGGTCACATCTCTTTCTACCTGGTTCTTGATGCCCCTGGAGTGGTGTGGTCACATCTCTTTCTGCCTGGTTCTAGATGCCCCTGGAGTGGTGTGGTCACATCTCTCCATGCATGGTTCTAGATGCCCCTGGAGTGGTGTGGTCACATCTCTTTCTGCTGGTTCTAGATGCCCCTGGAGTGGTGTGGTCACATCTCTTTCTGCCTGGTTCTAGATGCCCCTGGAGTGGTGTGGTCACATCTCTTTCTGCCTGGTTCTTGATGCCCCTGGAGTGGTGTGGTCACATCTCTTTCTGCCTGGTTCTTGATGCCTCTGGAGTGGTGTGGTCACATCTCTCCCTGCATGGTTCTAGATGCCCCTGGAGTGGTGTGGTCACATCTCTTTCTGCCTGGTTCTTGATGCCTCTGGAGTGGTGAGGTCACATCTCTTTCTGCCTGGTTCTAGATGCCACTGGAGTGGTGTGGTCACATCTCTTCCTGCCTGGTTCTTGATGCCCCTGGAGTGGTGTGGTCACATCTCTTCCTGCCTGGTTCTTGATGCCCCTGGAGTGGTGTGGTCACAACTCTTTCTGCCTGGTTCTTGATGCCCCTGGAGTGGTGTGGTCACATCTCTTTCTGCCTGGTTCTTGATGCCCCTGGAGTGGTGTGGTCACATCTCTTTCTGCCTGGTTCTAGATGCCCCTGGAGTGGTGTGGTCACATCTCTTTCTGCCTGGTTCTTGATGCCCCTGGAGTGGTGTGGTCACATCTCTTCCTGCCTGGTTCTTGATGCCCCTGGAGTGGTGTGGTCACAACTCTTTCTGCCTGGTTCTAGATGCCCCTGGAGTGGTGTGGTCACATCTCTCCCTGCATGGTTCTAGATGCCCCTGGAGTGGTGTGGTCACATCTCTTTCTGCCTGGTTCTTGATGCCCCTGGAGTGGTGTGGTCATAACTCTTTCTGCCTGGTTCTTGATGCCCCTGGAGTGGTGTGGTCACAACTCTTTCTGCCTGGTTCTTGATGCCCCTGGAGTGGTGTGGTCTCATCTCTTTCTGCCTGGTTCTAGATGCCCCTGGAGTGGTGTGGTCACAACTCTTTCTGCCTGGTTCTTGATGCCCCTGGAGTGGTGTGGTCTCATCTCTTCCTGCCTGGTTCTTGATGCCCCTGGAGTGGTGTGGTCACATCTCTTTCTGCCTGGTTCTTGATGCCCCTGGAGTGGTGTGGTCACATCTCTCCCTGCATGGTTCTAGATGCCCCTGGAGTGGTGTGGCCACAACTCTCCCTGCCTGGTTCTTGATGCCCCTGGAGTGGTGTGGTCACATCTCTTTCTGCCTGGTTCTAGATGCCCCTGGAGTGGTGTGGCCACAACTCTCCCTGCATGGTTCTTGATGCCCCTGGAGTGGTGTGGCCACAACTCTCCCTGCATGGTTCTAGATGCCCCTGGAGTGGTGTGGCCACAACTCTTTCTGCCTGGTTCTTGATGCCCCTGGAGTGGTGTGGTCACATCTCTTTCTGCCTGGTTCTAGATGCCCCTGGAGTGGTGTGGCCACAACTCTCCCTGCATGGTTCTTGATGCCCCTGGAGTGGTGTGGCCACAACTCTCCCTGCATGGTTCTAGATGCCCCTGGAGTGGTGTGGCCACAACTCTTTCTGCCTGGTTCTTGATGCCCCTGGAGTGGTGTGGTCACATCTCTTTCTGCCTGGTTCTTGATACCTCTGGAGTGCTGTGGTCACATCTCTTTCTGCCTGGTTCTTGATGCCCCTGGAGTGGTGTGGTCACATCTCTTCCTGCCTGGTTCTTGATGCCCCTGGAGTGGTGTGGTCACATCTCTCCTTGCATGGTTCTAGATGCCCCTGGAGTGGTGTGGCCACAACTCTCCCTGCCTGGTTCTTGATGCCCCTGGAGTGGTGTGGTCACATCTCTTTCTGCCTGGTTCTAGATGCCCCTGGAGTGGTGTGGCCACACCTCTCCCTGCATGGTTCTTGATGCCCCTGGAGTGGTGTGGCCACAACTCTCCCTGCATGGTTCTAGATGCCCCTGGAGTGGTGTGGCCACAACTCTTTCTGCCTGGTTCTTGATGCCCCTGGAGTGGTGTGGTCACATCTCTTTCTGCCTGGTTCTAGATGCCCCTGGAGTGGTGTGGTCACATCTCTTTCTGCCTGGTTCTTGATGCCCCTGGAGTGGTGTGGTCACATCTCTTTCTGCATGGTTCTAGATGCCCCTGGAGTGGTGTGGTCACATCTCTTCCTGCCTGGTTCTTGATGCCCCTGGAGTGGTGTGGTCACATCTCTCCCTGCATGGTTCTAGATGCCCCTGGAGTGGTGTGGCCACAACTCTCCCTGCATGGTTCTTGATGCCCCTGGAGTGGTGTGGTCACATCTCTTTCTGCCTGGTTCTAGATGCCCCTGGAGTGGTGTGGCCACAACTCTCCCTGCATGGTTCTTGATGCCCCTGGAGTGGTGTGGCCACAACTCTCCCTGCCTGGTTCTAGATGCCCCTGGAGTGGTGTGGTCACATCTCTTTCTGCCTGGTTCTAGATGCCCCTGGAGTGGTGTGGTCACATCTCTTTCTGCCTGGTTCTAGATGCCCCTGGAGTGGTGTGGTCACATCTCTCCCTGCATGGTTCTAGATGCCCCTGGAGTGGTGTGGTCACATCTCTTCCTGCCTGGTTCTTGATGCCCCTGGAGTGGTGTGGTCACATCTCTCCCTGCATGGTTCTAGATGCCCCTGGAGTGGTGTGGTCACATCTCTTTCTGCCTGGTTCTTGATGCCCCTGGAGTGGTGTGGTCACAACTCTTTCTGCCTGGTTCTAGATGCCCCTGGAGTGGTGTGGTCACATCTCTTTCTGCCTGGTTCTAGATGCCCCTGGAGTGGTGTGGTCACATCTCTTTCTGCCTGGTTCTAGATGCCCCTGGAGTGGTGTGGTCACATCTCTTTCTGCCTGGTTCTTGATGCCCCTGGAGTGGTGTGGTCACATCTCTTTCTGCCTGGTTCTAGATGCCCCTGGAGTGGTGTGGTCACAACTCTTTCTGCCTGGTTCTTGATGCCCCTGGAGTGGTGTGGTCACATCTCTCCCTGCATGGTTCTTGATGCCCCTGGAGTGGTGTGGTCACATCTCTTTCTGCCTGGTTCTTGATGCCCCTGGAGTGGTGTGGTCACATCTCTTTCTGCCTGGTTCTTGATGCCCCTGGAGTGGTGTGGTCACATCTCTTTCTGCCTGGTTCTAGATGCCCCTGGAGTGGTGTGGTCACATCTCTCCCTGCATGGTTCTAGATGCCCCTGGAGTGGTGTGGTCACATCTCTTTCTGCCTGGTTCTTGATGCCCCTGGAGTGGTGTGGTCACATCTCTTTCTGCCTGGTTCTTGATGCCTCTGGAGTGGTGTGGTCACATCTCTTTCTGCCTGGTTCTTGATGCCCCTGGAGTGGTGTGGTCACATCTCTCCCTGCATGGTTCTAGATGCCCCTGGAGTGGTGTGGTCACATCTCTTTCTGCCTGGTTCTAGATGCCCCTGGAGTGGTGTGGTCACATCTCTTTCTGCCTGGTTCTAGATGCCCCTGGAGTGGTGTGGTCACATCTCTTTCTGCCTGGTTCTTGATGCCCCTGGAGTGGTGTGGTCACATCTCTTTCTGCCTGGTTCTTGATGCCTCTGGAGTGGTGTGGTCACATCTCTTTCTGCCTGGTTCTTGATGCCCCTGGAGTGGTGTGGTCACATCTCTCCCTGCATGGTTCTAGATGCCCCTGGAGTGGTGTGGTCACATCTCTTTCTGCCTGGTTCTAGATGCCCCTGGAGTGGTGTGGTCACATCTCTCCCTGCATGGTTCTAGATGCCCCTGGAGTGGTGTGGTCACATCTCTTCCTGCATGGTTCTAGATGCCCCTGGAGTGGTGTGGTCACATCTCTTTCTGCCTGGTTCTTGATGCCCCTGGAGTGGTGTGGTCACATCTCTTTCTGCCTGGTTCTAGATGCCCCTGGAGTGGTGTGGTCACAACTCTTCCTGCCTGGTTCTTGATGCCCCTGGAGTGGTGTGGTCTCATCTCTTTCTGCCTGGTTCTAGATGCCCCTGGAGTGGTGTGGTCACAACTCTTTCTGCCTGGTTCTTGATGCCCCTGGAGTGGTGTGGTCTCATCTCTTTCTGCCTGGTTCTTGATGCCCCTGGAGTGGTGTGGTCATAACTCTTTCTGCCTGGTTCTTGATGCCCCTGGAGTGGTGTGGTCACAACTCTTTCTGCCTGGTTCTTGATGCCCCTGGAGTGGTGTGGTCTCATCTCTTTCTGCCTGGTTCTAGATGCCCCTGGAGTGGTGTGGTCACAACTCTTTCTGCCTGGTTCTTGATGCCCCTGGAGTGGTGTGGTCTCATCTCTTCCTGCCTGGTTCTTGATGCCCCTGGAGTGGTGTGGTCACATCTCTTTCTGCCTGGTTCTTGATGCCTCTGGAGTGGTGTGGTCACATCTCTTTCTGCCTGGTTCTTGATGCCCCTGGAGTGGTGTGGTCTCATCTCTTTCTGCCTGGTTCTTGATGCCCCTGGAGTGGTGTGGTCACATCTCTTTCTGCCTGGTTCTAGATGCCCCTGGAGTGGTGTGGTAACATCTCTTTCTGCCTGGTTCTAGATGCCCCTGGAGTCGTGTGGTCACATCTCTTCCTGCCTGGTTCTAGATGCCCCTGGAGTGGTGTGGTCACAACTCTTTCTGCCTGGTTCTAGATGCCCCTGGAGTGGTGTGGTCACAACTCTTCCTGCCTGGTTCTTGATGCCCCTGGAGTGGTGTGGTCTCATCTCTTTCTGCCTGGTTCTAGATGCCCCTGGAGTGGTGTGGTCACAACTCTTTCTGCCTGGTTCTTGATGCCCCTGGAGTGGTGTGGTCTCATCTCTTTCTGCCTGGTTCTTGATGCCCCTGGAGTGGTGTGGTCATAACTCTTTCTGCCTGGTTCTTGATGCCCCTGGAGTGGTGTGGTCACGACTCTTTCTGCCTGGTTCTTGATGCCCCTGGAGTGGTGTGGTCTCATCTCTTTCTGCCTGGTTCTAGATGCCCCTGGAGTGGTGTGGTCACAACTCTTTCTGCCTGGTTCTTGATGCCCCTGGAGTGGTGTGGTCTCATCTCTTCCTGCCTGGTTCTTGATGCCTCTGGAGTGGTGTGGTCACATCTCTTCCTGCCTGGTTCTTGATGCCTCTGGAGTGGTGTGGTCACATCTCTTTCTGCCTGGTTCTTGATGCCCCTGGAGTGGTGTGGTCTCATCTCTTTCTGCCTGGTTCTTGATGCCCCTGGATTGGTGTGGTCACATCTCTTTCTGCCTGGTTCTAGATGCCCCTGGAGTGGTGTGGTCACATCTCTTTCTGCCTGGTTCTAGATGCCCCTGGAGTGGTGTGGTCACATCTCTTCCTGCCTGGTTCTAGATGCCCCTGGAGTGGTGTGGTCACAACTCTCCCTGCATGGTTCTTGATGCCCCTGGAGTGGTGTGGTCACATCTCTTCCTGCCTGGTTCTTGATGCCCCTGGAGTGGTGTGGCCACAACTCTCCCTGCATGGTTCTTGATGCCCCTGGAGTGGTATGGTCACATCTCTTTCTGCCTGGTTCTAGATGCCCCTGGAGTGGTGTGGTCACATCTCTTCCTGCCTGGTTCTAGATGCCCCTGGAGTGGTGTGGTCACATCTCTTTCTGCCTGGTTCTAGATGCCCCTGGAGTGGTGAGGTCACATCTCTTTCTGCCTGGTTCTAGATGCCCCTGGAGTGGTGTGGTCACATCTCTTTCTGCCTGGTTCTAGATGCCCCTGGAGTGGTGTGGTCACATCTCTTCCTGCCTGGTTCTAGATGCCCCTGGAGTGGTGTGGTCACATCTCTTCCTGCCTGGTTCCAGATGCCCCTGGAGTGGTGTGGTCGCATCTCTTTCTGCCTGGTTCTTGATGCCCCTGGAGTGGTGTGGTCACAACTCTTCCTGCCTGGTTCTTGATGCCCCTGGAGTGGTGTGGTCACAACTCTCCCTGCATGGTTCTTGATGCCCCTGGAGTGGTGTGGTCACATCTCTTCCTGCCTGGTTCTTGATGCCCCTGGAGTGGTGTGGCCACAACTCTCCCTGCATGGTTCTTGATGCCCCTGGAGTGGTGTGGTCACATCTCTTTCTGCCTGGTTCTTGATGCCCCTGGAGTGGTGTGGTCACATCTCTTTCTGCCTGGTTCTAGATGCCCCTGGAGTGGTGTGGTCACATCTCTTCCTGCCTGGTTCTAGATGCCCCTGGAGTGGTGAGGTCACATCTCTTCCTGCCTGGTTCTTGAAGCCCCTGGAGTGGTGTGGTCATAACTCTTCCTGCCTGGTTCTTGATGCCCCTGGAGTGGTGTGGTCATAACTCTTCCTGCCTGGTTCTTGAAGCCACTGGAGTTCCTTACTTTGCTTCCACAAAAGTCCCCATCTCTCGGCCCCACTTCCACATGCTCCAGACCTCCCCCAATGGTCCAAGCCACAACTCCGCTTACTCTCCATCAGGATGAAACCTCAGTTATTCTTAGTCGCTCATCGAGTATGGACTCACCACACACAGTCGATGCCAGGTCGGCTTAGTGCAAGTGGGAGAGCACACTCCTCTCTCCCACTCCACACTCACAATCCATGAAACATCTTTGATGCTCTCCAGACTGGACTGCTGAAACAGCTCACTTATGGTCCCTCAATCTATAGTCCTTATGGAAGGGTTATTCATTTCCCCACTCGAACTTTACTCATCCTTCCTAAACTTAAATCTAACACATCCTCGATGGTGGTCAGCTCAAAAACAGGGCACTCTACTAACTAGAGAATGTATATTTAAAGCAACTAACCCAATCTTTCTTCATTTCCGGACAACATTTGTGACACAATCCGCCCTCCTACAAATCATGGAACAGCTAATCTCAATATTCCAGTCTCCGACACCCAATTCCAAAAGAGCATGAACCACACTCAGTGAGTTTACATTTGCCATGAAGACACACCTCATGCGACCAAAGACCATGACAACTAATTCAATTATTGAATTTAGTTTGATTAAAGTCAACACAAAATTTGGGTAAAGTTTCGTAATCTGCTACCTCCTCATCACAGCACCACATGTATAACACATTCCTGTTCACGTGCCGCTAAGATGCCCCAGTGTTCCTCTTGCTCCTTCCGAGGCTGGGTGGTTCCTCGGTCAAGAGCTGACCACTCTTCCCGGCTTGGAAGACTCTCGGTCTCCGGACACACCAGGAAGCCTCTGAAGGCCGCCTTCCATCCACATCGAGTTGCTTCCAGAGTTTCTTGGTGTCTTGATGTGCCACTACAGAGGTTGTGCTTTGTGAAACACCAAAATACAAGTGGCCCTTCGTGATAGTCGTGAGACGTGGCTCAGTTGGGTGCCTTTGTTCTCTTTGAGGTGTGTAGTATGGGTTTAGGTGGTCCAGGGGTCAAAGGCAGATGGCCAGGGTTGTAGCGGCCAGCTTGGGGTGTGGACGGCTGGTTCAGGAGAATAGGCAAGTTAGAGGGAGATCCGCCATTGCTTTGTTGGCCAGCTCCCCTCTCCTACACTGTAGACTCTTCTGGCAGCTCAGCCAGCATTTATGTGCATTTAAGTAAGGATGAGTTAAGGAGGATCTAGAGTCAAGGATCACGTGAACGAAGGCTGATCCTCCGGAGCATAGATTGTATAGCTGCAGGTCCCTCCGCGTGGACCGTCGCAAGGTCCCACCTCACCCCGTTGTTCAGTCTCACGCACGATTTTATGGGACAGTTCATCAGAGAGTTAGAAAAGGGACTGAGGCACATGTCAGTGGAGCTTAAGATGAGTCAGTAATATCTTTTCACACATCTTGGATCTTCAGGCTGTTTGGGTGCTGGGGGGTATTAACTAGTAGGGTGACCCCTAAGGTCCAGAGGTCCAGGGGATCTCAGAGGAGCTGTGATTGAGGTGTAGCTACATGGGGGGGGGGGGGGGCAGCGGCTCATAGTTCCATGCAGAGATCTTGCTGTTGGCTAGATCTGGAGCCTGGGAAGGAAGCTGCTGCCCACCCTCCCCGGGGATGTCTTTGGTGACTGATAGGGTGGGTCGATGGGTGAGGGGCACAATGCCTTTGTGGCATGGCAATCTTCCCACTTGGAAAGCGAATGGGCGTGTCTGTCGACCCTTGTTTAGTATGGGTGGGCTTGAGTGTTCTGGCTTCAGGGCTGCCCCTTCCTCTCTGTTGTCCAGGCTGCGAGAATGGTTTGATAATAGGGTCCGAGAGCATCAAACCCCCTTAGTGGTCCTTCGTGAGGTGGCGGCTGGCTTCAAACGCCCACACAGTCCTTTTCCATACAAAGAATATATTGAAACACATTATGCAGTTGCATCTAGTAAACTCCATAATGAAAGCAGATTAATTTTCCACTTGGGCAGGTTTAAATACTGCAGCAGAGAATTCCCAATAAAGTGCATGGTGCATACATAGCAGACGTTCATTAGAGCCAATCAGAGGGGCTCGCGCAGCAATTTACCGCATACGTGCAATCGTTTAAACTCAGAAGTAGCCGGCCATTTACTTACTGACCGTGAGTGCTTGCATTAATCACAGGCAAGTTTAAATGGAAATTTATACAGCGCCTCATACATAATGCATTTTTTTACTTCACCTATTAAAGCTTAAGCACCAGTTGTTTCATTTTCCATAGTGACCTGCGTCATTAAATATGTTTATTTTTAAGAAGGCAGGCCTTGAAATCAAGCCAGAATGGATCTGAACTCACTTAAAAGGAGCCAGTCAGAAAACAAATAGGGTTATTGCGTCTATATACTACCAGGGGGGACCCCAGAGTTCCTCCTTTGAAAGATGATGAAATGAGTGCACTGTGGGAGAGAAGGTGAAGAATTTCTGTATATTTAAAACTTGTATTCAGCTCGAGCATCCCCCCTAAAGCCAGATATTCACAGAGGTGGCCCTGACTGCCCAAAACACTCTACCTAGCAGAGACAACGTGCAGCTCTTGCAGAGAAAGTGGGGGAGGGAGGAATCCGCAAACATGAGATACAGGCAGCAAATAAAGAACTTCCAGCTCAGTCAAAGGTGGCTATAAAATCAACAAAAATATTATATCAAATAAAAACGAAATGCCAGCTAAAACATCAGCAGTAAAAGTAAGAGGCATCATAAAAAATAAAAAAACGTTTTAGGGGTAAGCGTATGAACCAAAATAGTAACTAAGACTTGCAAATTAGACCCATTAAAGTTTAAGCTGAAAACATATTTTTAAAGTCCTCGAAGAGTCTTAAAGGGTCATTTTATTCGGGTCAATGGACTGTCAGGGCTTAGACTGCGCATATTTGCAATAAGTGGGCAGCTGCACCATCAATACTATGAGACAGACAGACAGACAGACAGACAGACAGACAGACAGACAGACAGACAGACAGACAGACAGACAGACAGACAGACAGACAGACAGACAGACAGACAGACAGACAGACAGACAGACACACACACACTGTGCTTCATCCATTGAGCTACTAAACCTGCTGATCGGATCTTGCATCCGCCCCCCACAGCAAATAGCACAGGGCAGTGGGTCAGCCCACTTCACCCATTGGCTCACTTCACAGGAAGTGACATCACACCGCCTCCACACATTGTTCCTTTCTCCTCAGCGCTAAACTTGGCGCCAAGGGTGCTTTTTTCCTTCTAGTTATGTTTTGTATGTAATTTAAATAGCGGGTGCTTACTTTGCCAGCCTGTCAGGCGCCCAGGTAGATTGCGATTTATTTTCGGACTTCCTTTTTAGGTTTTAGCTTGCTTAGGTAACACTGTAGGTAACTGTACTTTAAGTGCTTAGTTAACTGGTGATTTATTCTGGCCTCCTTCACATCTAATGGAAAAGATAAATGCATGGCACAAATTACAGGCTTTATATATAAAATGACTAGTAAAATGGGCACATCAGGAATGTTTCTTGAATTTGAACTTACAGGTTTTTAATGCACACCGATGGCAGCCACTTGTTTTCTTTTTAGCAGCACATTCTTTGAATAAAAAATACATTATCCATCTCAACAGGCTCACAAGGCTAGACCCACTGGCTTTGCAATGCTTGTTTACCAGCGTGGTTGGCATCTTCAGAACCCACTGGAGGTATTTCATGCTGTTCTTGTTTATTCCGGCAGCGTATTCAGAAATGACCCCGACGCGTTGTGGGGGGTACATGGTACCCCGTCACCAGGCAGTAGAGAGACATGCGGTTGATAGTGGCTGCTCTGAATGTAGGGGAGCAGGCCTTCTAACTTGGCATTCTGTGGGACATCTACGCCCCCCCCACTTCATTAGAACTATTTATGACCTCCCTTATAACTGGGGCGCTTCACTTTCTCCAGGGTGTGTGCTGTGCAGTTGTGTCTACAGGGATGTATGGACAGAGTGCTGTATGAGCACTGCCCTCTTTAGGGGTTACATCCAATCTGGTTTGAATGTCCTAGGAGCTGGCCTTGAAGAAACATCTGTCTAGAGCCCCCTGATCTGACCCAGCCGTGGCAGTCTGGCGCGCGCCTTCCAGTACACATCCATTTCTTGACTCATCCTACATAGATTCATGCAGAAAGCTTCAGAGAGTGTCCAGAGAGCTGTCTCCTGCTCTGGAAGCACCTGATCTGCAGACTGGAGGTCGGAGAACTCCTCCAAGCATTGGTCGCAATGCGCTGGCCAGAATCGTTATATCACTAGAATAAAATGGTCAATCCAGGGACAGCTTGAAGTCTTCTGGCTGCATATTGAGGGCTTCCAGATGAAGAGAGTTGCCATAGTCAAAACGAGACACGACTAATGTTTGAACCACAAGTCTACCAGACGTTGGAAGTGAGAACAGTAAGATTTTTCTGCGCATTCTCAGAATACTAAAACAGCGGCATCTAATGTTTGCACTTGTATCTCCAAGGTAGGCTTGTTATCTATCCAGAACCTCAGACTTCTGACTGCTTTTTAGGTTTCGACTGCAAAAAGCTGCGCAAGCAGCTTTTGCGCAGGAGAAATCTAATGAGAACTGTAGTGTGGGTTTGGGTCGGCCCTCGTCATTCATTGGCTGGCTCCATAAATGGAGCCTAGCCATTGGACGAGGGGCCTGTCCGTCAATGCCGGACCAGATTCGGAGGCGTTCCCGAGATTCTTTGGCTTTTGCCGACGTCACGCGACGTCAGCCGAAAGCCGGGAACGCCCCCGAATCTGGTCCGGCATTGCCGGCACCAGTGACTATCCTGCTCCTGATTGGTGAAGCTGCGTGGATGTCACTGCTGGTCCACGAGGGAGCCCACTCCTCGGGAAACTTCGCCGCCCGCCTGCCTGAGCTAGAGACGGGCCGCCGCGCTGCCCGCGGCGACCCGGAAGTGACCGGCCGGCCGGCCAATCCTAGCGCGGCCGGCCGGAAGTGCCCGCCCCCCGCAGCCCGGGGGAAGAAGGAAGACGGCAAGAAGTATGGCGGCGCCCGCGGGGCTCCCGTGGCCTGGAGGGAGCCCCGGGAGATGCGGAGGACGTTGCCGGTCTCCCATGCCAAAGAGGGAGACCGGAGAAGTGCCAGCGAGATTGCCGCCGTCGATGTTGCCGGTCACCCATGCCGAAAAGGGAGACCGGAGAAGTGCCGCCGTCGCAAGGTGCAGGTGAGTCGATCTGCTTGCACAGGAGGAGCCCCGGGGAAAGAGAACGTCCCTCCGCGGCCCCGGAGAGTCCCGAGGAGCGGGAGCTCTCGTCCAGCAGCCGCCGGACCCGGTGAGTGCCTGCAAGGGGAGAGGGGCGTCGGGACACATTGTCGGTGTCCGCCCCTCCCCCCGTAGTAGAAGTCACCATGTCCCCTGCGCCTCTGTCCCGTGCATCCCCGTGCGCCTCCTCCTTCCCTCGTGTCGGGTCTCCTTCTCCGTGGGTCTCAGCCGTCTGGCAAGAAGCTGGGACTCGGGTAAAGATGGCGGTAAATGCTCCACTGGGGCACATCTGCCCAGAGGTGTGTTATGAAGGGGAAATAAATGCCATGATGCCAGATGTTACATTTATTAAGTTTAATGGAGCCCACAGCCGAGCGTGATTCTACCTGGGCTGTCAAACCTGTCACTCTTATCGCCACCATTCTGCAATAGAGTTACAATGACGTCATGCAACATGGCAAGGCGCACGTCACTATGCCGGTCCCAATCCACGACAGTGCTGCGGTATCCGTCGGTATTTTTGAATGGGTGAACAGTGCCAGCAATGGAGATGGTGCCTGGTGCCCCAAAGCGGCGCTTCATTTGCCATGATTGCAGAGTAGCACCAACCGAGGGGCCACCAGCCACCTCTGGATTGCAGGAAGATATGGCGGAGCGGCCAACCAGCTCTCCGCTGTGGCAGCAGCCGGGCATCAGTCCGTGCCTGGCACCGTGCTCAGGGCTCATGGACTTCAGCAGCAGGTGGGTGCCAGGGCGACTGGCAGGCGGAGAGGGCACTATAAACACTCCCTGCTGAGGAGGTCGGGGTGTCGTGTGCTCCTAGCCTGCACCCTGGAGGGGAAAAGCCAGCACGGGTGGTCTGCAGACAGGGTCACCTGCCCTGAGTCCTAACTCTGCACTCTCCCTTCACCTGCAGGGTCAGTGGAGCAGACTAATGGAGTCCAGGGCCAGGACACCACAGTGTTGCTTCGCTGCAGCTACACTCCGACCTTGGATTTGATGTTTTAGTGTCTGCCCTGATAGAGCCTGATATCATGCTGACTGTTCCCGAAGCTTCCATGGCTCTGCTTTCAGAGGGCAGCCCCAACACCCTCCACCTGAGGCACTCTGTGCACAGTTGGTACAGTCATGGCTGCTACGAAGAGATGTATACCTTGGGCCAAAGAATGTTTTATTTACATTACTAGTTGTAATACTCTTATGCTACCTCACTATTTCCCTTTAAGGTGTGATCGTGGGTGTGTGCTCTCGCCCCTGTGTGCGGTTGTGCTTCAGGGCTGTGAGCAGCTTTTATTGTTTATCTGAACCTGTGGAGTAAATGGGGGGAGGAGAGGCGTAAACTGACCCAAACCTTGATATGTCTACTATCAGGTCCGGTCCTGCAGAAGCTTTCTCTGCTCTCTTGGACCCTATGAGTGAGAACAAAGATGCAGCATCAATGCGTAGGAACACGTGCAGCACGGAGCAGGGCTTCGGATGAGGGAAAGTGACTGACTGGTCGATAAGAGAGCGGGCGCAGCAGGAAGACACCCGCTGGACCAGGGAGACCAGGGCGGCGACACCGCGGCGGAACCAGGGCTGCTGCCTTCAGGACAGGGTGGCTTGCTTTAGCATGAGGGTGGGCACACGTTGCTGCACTGAGTTCATTGGGCATGCAGTTGGCAGCGCTAGGTTGGGTATGGCAGCACCAATGTGGCCCTGCTGACTGGACCAGGGCGAGGACTGACAACGCAATTTCTCTTTTCAACCTGCGCCTCACAACAACCAAGTGCGTCCTTGTAAAAGAAAGCAGTAGAGACCGGGGCCTTTCTTTTAGAGGGGCACCCCTCTTAAAAAAAAAAAGTTTTCTCAGTCCCGTTTACAATTATGCTGTTTGTTATGAGGTGATGCACAACAGATACTTGAAACTCCACGGGTCTGCAACAGGGCCTCTCCTCTTGATACTCTTCTGCAGGAGTAAATGCACAAGCCAGTTTTCATTGTAGTGCAAAATGATAAGTGAAATAGTTGCAATACAAATCGCATTTGCGAGAGATTAAGCTATTGCCATTGTAAATGACAATGCCATTTATTTATCTGTTTTCAAAACTAACACATAAATAAAACGTTTGTCATTCATAATGCCAATAGCTCAAACTTTTCCAAAGGCGAAACCGTTGCATTGTAAATGCTTGTTTAGGCATGGGGTGGCTGCCTAAAGATTCTGGCCAATTGTTAAACGACAAAGGGGTCCCTATGGGGGAAGTATAGCCCTGACTTCCACAGCAATAGTGTTAGAGCAAGGATCGAAAAAACACATCTAATGAGTAATTTTCAGTAATGTGTTTAGTGCTTTTGTTATACATATCTCATTTAAGAATATAATAATCAAATCAACAGTATAGTATATTACTTATACAAGGTGCTCCTAACAGGTGAAGGTGCAGTGGAAGTGATATATGGTGAATAAAAAGTGCATACACGCCATGTACAAAAATATATACATGTGGCTGATAAGGACAACAGAATGTCTTAAGTCAACTCCCATAAGACGAGTGTTGATATCCACCATCAAATTCTTAAAAACACAGTTCACGTGTTATTTGTTGACGTTTCGACCCATGAGCTTTTAAATTTAAAGGGGGTCAACATCAGGACGCAAAATATATAATCGGAAGCACCTAAGGATAGGAGCTGAAATTCCAACAGTCAAGCACGTACCAAAATATCCAGAGCAACTTCAAAATGGATATTGGCCCGCTGTAATGAAATAGCGTAGGTATTACCCAAAAGAGTAGGCACTCATTATTCGTTGTAATGACAAGTCTGATAACCCTGTGTTACATACCCACGGAGTTTTGGCAAAAGAAGAATTACTCCCAAGGACAACTTCAAAAATGGATTATCGCACACTGTATGTTCAATGATGTCAAGTCATGGGCTTCTTTAACGATAAACTCCGTAAAGAGGTTTTAGAACCTACCAGGGGGTCTCACTGATAAACTTGGATAAACCACTCTACCATAATTTCACTTTTTGTGTAATGTATAAATACCAATAAAAATAAAAATTAAAAAAAGTGGAAAGCTGGCTTCTGGCTTTGTTTCGGATGACTAGGTCATCCGTTTAGCACACCGGTATGGAGAGTTTGACTTGCCATTCGACTGAACGTAAAAAAGATGATGTGACAGCAGAAAGAATGGAAAGCTGTGCATTTATTTTTAAATCGCACATGTTCGACTCTTGTCTTTCATTTAGACGCTTGATCCTGATATCACCCTACGCGGGCTCTCTAGAAGTAATTTGGCACGCATTGCTCAATGGTATGTCTAATGCCAGTGCTAGTAACCCAATTATGTTTAATTAAATACACTAATTAGTTAGATAACACATCTTGACAGAAGCCTTCTGGCATTGTCTCGGATGACTAGTGCATCCGTTTTGCATATCTGTTGGTGAGTTTGGCTTGCCAATTGACAAAGTAAAATAGATGTTGTAACAGCAGCAAGAATGGAAAGCTGTGCATTTATTTTTAATGGCACACATTCAAATCTTGTCTTAAATTTAGAATCTTGATCCTGACACAACCATACGCAGGCTCTAAAGAAGTAATCTGGCATGCATTGCTGAATGGTATGTCTAATGCCACCCAACAATTTTTCATAGAAATATACTAAATTAGTTGTATTTCTCTTCCAGCATTCCAAGTTTAAGTGAAATCATGGTAGAGTGATTCATCTTGGCTTACCAGTGAGACCCCCTGGTAGGTTCAAAGAGCTCCATACAGAGCTTATCGTTAAACAAGCCCATGATTTGACATCATTGAACATGTCTTTATTTTCATTTCAGTGTGCGATAATCCATGAAGTTGTCCGCAGGAGTAATTTGTGACACTTTTACATGTCTAAGATTCTTTTTATAGCCACAAATCCGTGGATATGTAACACAGGGTTATCAGACTTCTCATTACAACGAATATGGAGTGCCTACTCTTTTGGGTAATACATGTGCTACTTTATTACAGCATGACAATATCCATGTTGAAGTTGCTCCAGGATATTTTGAAATGTGCTTCATTATGGGAATTTCAGCCCCTATCCTTTGGTGCTTACAATATATATATATTTTGCGTCCGGATGAAGACCCTGCTTTACATTTCAAAGCTCAGGGGTCGAAACGTCGACAAATAACATGTGGACTGTGCTTTTGAGAATTTGATAGTGGATATCAACACTCGTCTTATGGGTGTTGAACTTCAGACATTCTATTGTCCTTATCAGCCACATATATATATATTTTTGTACATAGCACGTATGCACTTTCTATTCACCATATATCACTTTCACTGCACCGTCACCTGTTAGGAGCACCTTGTATAAGTAATATACTATACTGTTGAATGGATTCATATATTCTTAAATGAGATATCTACAAATAAATGTACTAAACACATAACTGAAACTTACTCATTAGAGGAGTTTTTTTTCGATCCTTGCTCTAACACTATAGCTGTGGAAGTCAAGGGCTACACTTCCCCATAGGGACCACTTTATCATTTAACAATTGCCCAGAATCTTTAGGCAGCCACCCCATGCCTAAAAGAGCAGTAAAAAGTCTGCCGCTGTTTTAGTATTCTGAGAATGCTCAAAAAATCTTACAGTTCTTACTTTCGTCTCGTAGACTTGTGGTTCAAACATTATCATGTGACATTTGGACCACGGCAACTCTCTTTATCTGGAATCCCTCAATATGTAGGGAGAAGACCAAGGTGTACAAAATGCAACAGCACGCATTTTATTAAAGTTCCCCAAGGAGAGCTCATTGACAGGCGCGTTGGCCATTTTACACTGACTCCCTGTCAAATAAAGGATAAGTCTAAGGCCCTCTTTTTGGCCACAGAGCTATGTACAGGAAGGGTCCCAGGCGGTTACAACATCTGATACAACCCTATACTCACCAGGAGGACCTTGCGACCTAATGCCTCTCGCCAACTCACAGTTCCTAAGATACATAAATTGAGAAGGGGTGGACGATCATTCGCCCCCCTGGCTCACAAGCTACGGAATTCTTTGCCCATCACAATTTGCAGGACTGAAGATGAATTGAGTGTCTGAAAGCAACTCGAAGTTTGCTGCGTGAAATAAGGTCTGCATTGTCTGCTCAGCGCGGGGAGGCCCGTTCTGGGTATCCATGCTCTTTAGAAATTCAGAAATTAGAAAAATAGAATAGCTGTTCACTCATGACAGTGGATCTGGGCTACTGTAAGAAATTGGGGAACTGGTTGAGCGAGTTGAAACCCTGCTCAAGAAACACCCACAATCCTGGTCAACCTCAAATTAACGTTTGCTCAACCCTCTGGTAGATTGACACAAAACAGTCAGGCTTAACTTAGAAGTAAAGTATTTATGCAACACTTCATACAGTAATAACGTGAAAACACAACGTAAGGAAAATGGCACACTAATTTAGAAAAAGAGGCCATCTAATAAATAAATCAAGAGCAAAACCACAACAATTCAATCAGGTTAAATATTTCAGTGAAAATGGCACCAAAAAGCACAAAGCGTCAACTATGGTTATCTGGTCGTGCCAAGTTCAGGCTGACCGTGTTGGAGCGCAGGCCGGCTACCGGGACACATTTAGTTCAGCCAAACACAGTACCTTAAATCAGGATGCAAAGAGATGCGGCGCACCGCATAGAGGATGCATCGTGCAGTTGAGGCGCTGCAAGGTCCAGGTGAAATGTGTCATGCAGCGGAAGTTCCGGGAGCTGCAAAGCGCAATGCAATGTCCTTGCATGGAGATTTGCTGCACAGCAGAGATTCCGATGGGCTGGGTTGGGCGAAGCACCACATTTATATCAAAACCAAGGCATTGATTCACATCAACGCCAGGGCATTGATTCACACCAACGCCAGGGCATTGATTCACACTAACACCAGGGCATTGATTCACACCAACACCAGGGCATTGATTCATACCAACACCAGGGCATTGATTCACACCAACGCCAGGGCATTGATTCACACCAACGCCAGGGCATTGATTCACACCAACGCCAGGGCACTGATTCACACCAACGCCAGGGCATTGATTCATACCAACGCCAGGGCATTGATTCACACCAACGCCAGGGCATTGATTCACACCAACGCCAGGGCATTGATTCACACCAACGCCAGGGCATTGATTCACACCAACACCAGGGCATTGATTCACACCAACGCCAGGGCATTGATTCACACCAACGCCAGGGCATTGATTCACACCAACGCCAGGGCATTGATTCACACCAACGCCAGGGCATTGATTCACACCAACGCCAGGGCATTGATTCACACCAACGCCAGGGCATTGATTCACACCAACGCCAGGGCATTGATTCACACCAACACCACGGCGTTGATTCACACCAACACCACGGCGTTGATTCACACCAACACCAGGGCATTGATTCACACCAACACCAGGGCGATGATTCACACCAACGCCAGGGCACTGATTCACACCAACACCAGGGCATTGATTCACACCAACACCAGGGCGTTGATTCACACCAACACCAGGGCGTTGATTCACACCAACACCAGGGCATTGATTCACACCAACACCAGGGCATTGATTCACACCAACACCAGTGCCTTGATTCACACCAACACCACAGCGTTGATTCACACCAAGACCAGGGCACTGATTCACACCAACGCCAGGGCATTGATTCAGACCAACGCCAGGGCATTCAGCCATACCAACACCAAGGCATTGATTCACACTAACACCAGGGCACTGAGTCACACCAACGCCAGGGCATTCAGCCATACCAACACCAGGGCATTGATTCATACCAACAACAGGTCCTTGATTCATACCAACAACAGGTCCTTGATTTATACCAACAACAGATCCTTGATTTATACCAACAACAGATCCTTGATTCATACCAACAACAGGTCCTTGATTCATACCAACAGATCCTTGATTCATACCAACAACAGATCATTGATTCATACCAACAACAGGTCCTTGATTCATACCAACAACAGATATTTGATTCATACCAACACCAGGGCATTGATTCATACCAACAACAGGTCCTTGATTCATACCAACAACAGGTCCTTGATTCATACCAACAACAGATCCTTGATTTATACCAACAACAGATCCTTGATTCATACCAACAACAGGTCCTTGATTCATACCAACAGATCCTTGATTCATACCAACAACAGGTCCTTGATTCATACCAACAACAGGTCCTTGATTCATACCAACAACAGATCCTTGATTCACACCAACAACAGATCCTTGATTCACACCAACAACAGGTCCTTGATTCACACCAACAACAGGTCCTTGATTCATACCAACAACAGGTCCTTGATTCATACCAACAACAGATCCTTGATTTATACCAACAACAGATCCTTGATTCATACCAACAACAGGTCCTTGATTCATACCAACAGATCCTTGATTCATACCAACAACAGGTCCTTGATTCATACCAACAACAGGTCCTTGATTCATACCAACAACAGGTCCTTGATTCATACCAACAACAGATCCTTGATTCATACCAACAACAGATCCTTGATTGAAACACCAGGTCCTTGATTCATACCAACAACAGATCCTTGATTCACACCAACAACAGGTCCTTGATTCATACCAACAACAGATCCTTGATTGAAACACCAACAACAGGTCTTGATTCATACCAACAACAGATCCTTGATTCATACCAACAGATCCTTGATTCACACCAACAACAGATCCTTGATTCATACCAACAACAGATCCTTGATTCATACCAACAACAGATCCTTGATTCACACCAACAGGTCCTTGATTCACACCAACAGGTCCTTGATTCACACCAACAGATCCTTGATTCATACAAATAACAGATCCTTGATTCACACCAACAACAGATCCTTGATTCACACCAACAACAGGTCCTTGATTCACACCAACAACAGGTCCTTGATTCATACCAACAAAAGATCCTTGATTCATACCAACAACAGGTCCTTGATTCATACCAACAACAGATCCTTGATTCACACCAACAACAGATCCTTGATTCACACCAACAACAGGTCCTTGATTCATACCAACAACAGGTCCTTGATTCATACCAACAGGTCCTTGATTCACACCAACAGGTCCTTGATTCACACCAACAGGTCCTTGATTCATACCAACAACAGGTCCTTGATTCACACCAACAACAGATCCTTGATTTATACCAACAACAGATCCTTGATTCATACCAACAACAGATCCTTGATTGAAACACCAGGTCCTTGATTCATACCAACAACAGGTCCTTAATTCATACCAACAACAGGTCCTTGATTCATACCAACAACAGATCCTTGATTCATACCAACAACAGATCCTTGATTCACACCAACAACAGGTCCTTGATTCATACCAACAACAGATCCTTGATTCATACCAACAACAGATCCTTGATTCACACCAACAACAGATCCTTGATTCATACCAACAACAGATCCTTGATTCATACCAACAACAGATCCTTGATTCACACCAACAACAGGTCCTTGATTCATACCAACAACCGGTCCTTGATTCACACCAACAGATCCTTGATTCACATCAATAACAGATCCTTGATTCACACCAACAACAGGTCCTTGATTCATACCAACAACAGGTCCTTGATTCATACCAACAAAAGACCCTTGATTCATACCAACAACAGGTCCTTGATTCATACCAACAACAGGTCCTTGATTCATACCAACAACAGGTCCTTGATTCATACCAACAACATGTCCTTGATTCATACCAACAACAGGTCCTTGATTCATACCAACAAAAGACCCTTGATTCATACCAACAACAGGTCCTTGATTCATACCAACAACAGATCCTTGATTCACACCAACAACAGATCCTTGATTCATACCAACAAAAGATCATTGATTCATACCAACAACAGATCCTTGATTCACACCAACAACAGGTCCTTGATTCATACCAACAACAGGTCCTTGATTCACACCAACAGATCCTTGATTCACACCAACAACAGATCCTTGATTCATACCAACAACAGATCATTGATTCATACCAACAACAGGTCCTTGATTCATACCAACAGGTCCTTGATTCATACCAACAACAAATCCTTGATTCACACCAACAACAGGTCCTTGATTCATACCAACAACAGATCCTTGATTCATACCAACAACAGGTCCTTGATTCACACCAACAACAGATCCTTGATTCACACCAACAACAGGTCCTTGATTCATACCAACAACAGATCCTTGATTCATACCAACAACAGATCCTTGATTCATACCAACAACAGGTCCTTGATTCATACCAACAACAGATCCTTGATTCATACCAATAACAGATCCTTGATTCATACCAACAACAGATCCTTGATTCATACCAACAACAGATCCTTGATTCATACCAACAGGTCCTTGATTCATACCAACAACAAATCCTTGATTCACACCAACAACAGATCCTTGATTCACACCAACAACAGGTCCTTGATTCACACCAACAACAGGTCCTTGATTCACACCAACAACAGGTCCTTGATTCACACCAACAACAGATCCTTGATTCATACCAACAACAGATCCTTGATTCACACCAACAACAGGTCCTTGATTCACACCAACAAAAGATCCTTGATTCATACCAACAACAGATCCTTGATTCACACCAACAGGTCCTTGATTCACACCAACAACAGGTCCTTGATTCACACCAACAGATCCTTGATTCATACCAATAACAGATCCTTGATTCACACCAACAACAGATCCTTGATTCACACCAACAACAGGTCCTTGATTCATACCAACAAAAGATCCTTGATTCATACCAACAACAGGTCCTTGATTCATACCAACAACAGGTCCTTGATTCATACCAACAACAGGTCCTTGATTCATACCAACAACAGGTCCTTGATTCACACCAACAACAGGTCCTTGATTCATACCAACAGGTCCTTGATTCACACCAACAGGTCCTTGATTCATACCAACAACAGGTCCTTGATTCACACCAACAACAGGTCCTTGATTCACACCAACAACAGATCCTTGATTCACACCAACGACAGATCCTTGATTCATACCAACAACAGATCCTTGATTCACACCAACAACAGGTCCTTGATTCATACCAACAACAGATCCTTGATTCATACCAACAACAGATCCTTGATTCACACCAACAACAGATCCTTGATTCATACCAACAACAGATCCTTGATTCATACCAACAACAGATCCTTGATTCACACCAACAACAGGTCCTTGATTCATACCAACAACAGGTCCTTGATTCATACCAACAACAGGTCCTTGATTCACACCAACAACAGATCCTTGATTGAAACACCAGGGCATTGATTCATACCAACAACAGGTCCTTGATTGAAACACCAGGGCATTGATTCTCTGGACCTTCTGTAGACATTGAATTTGAAACACCAGCCATGGTAGCGTGGTGTCGCGAGGTCTAGAAAAGGATTAGCATTCCCTTTGGTGTTTTAATCATACACTCCGATGTAGAAATCCTCATACACTCATATTCCAAATATTCCAAAGCCTAACAGGTCTATAGCTGTAATGCCACACATGCTAAAATGGTGGGAAAATATATCATATTTATTGGGAAAAAAAGGAGGTTAAAAATGTTTTCATACAAGCACTAAATCATTAGTTAAAACATTGTTCCATGCATAAAAAGCAGTTTCATGACTATAAAAGTTTCATTGTGCAATACATGATTATATCAAAATTAATATATAAAAATAACAAACAGGTTCCAATACAAGCGTGGCCTCAATACTCAATACAATATAATAAAATACGCCTTCGATCACACAAGGATAAAAATTGGAAACCGAGAGGAGAGACGAAAAGAGACCCACCATATACGACAGTACACTTCTTTGTAGTGTGTGAACTAATCCATAGACGAAATCAAAAGCAGGCAAAAGATTAGTACAAACTTCCTTAGCAATGATGCCAGCATGTTGAATGGATTTAGTTTATCCAGTGCGTCGACGCGTTTCGGCGTTGTTATATGAATAGTAACCACCTTTTTCAAGACAGAATTTCTATGTCCCTCTTTGGAACCCATGTCAATTTAACTAATGAGACTCTAAGGGTTGTCTTAATCAAATGAGCAATCCTTTGGGGTAAGTGAATCCTTCGCTGGGCCTTAGGGCTCCATCCCCACAATGAAGGGGTACAATTATATACGTTCGTTTGTTTTAGGTAGTGGATTAAATTAGGCATATCAGCACTATCACCAACTGCAAGTGTGTTCTCAATCACTCGTATATCGGGACCGTCGGTCTCCTAGAAGCCCAATTTCATTCAACTCCCGTGCAAATGCTAGCGTCCGATTGGCCTACCTTCTTGCTTTGTACACCGCCACCTGGTCTAGAACAGCCCTTCATGGTGTCAGATTACCAGAATTAGGGCTTTTTGAATTCTGCAATCCTGTATGCAGGAAATGATCTTCAGTGTTTCTGAACATCCAAGAAAATCCCCTGATGGATAACGTATCATTCTGAAAACTGATAGCACGTCTTTAGCTAGTAGTAAGTACATTTACAATGCATGAAAGTCAAAGAGACAGCACAGATTGTATGTGTATCCCTTGTTCTTAAGGATTAGGGTAAGGTATTTTCTTGCACCTCTTGTCTTTAAAATAAGAAACAATAAAGTTGGTATTGCAACTCTAGTTGGTATTAAAATAATCATAAAATGGGCAATGTCTGGGCGGTAAGTGCATACATATTGCTCCTTGGTATTCACACTGACTCGCTGGCCCCGACTGGTTCAAATTTAAAGGCCACCTACAACACAACGAGCCGTGTCTTTGGCCTCACCTTCCCTCCCTCACACGGGCAGACTTGGGATGAAGCAGGCAATTACGAAGCAGTACCTTATGAGACTAGTTAAGCGTCCAGCACTTTAAAATGACAGCCTGCGAATGAGAGCCATCATTTATTTAAAGCCATAATGCTATATCAATATGCTCATAATGGCGAGCTAAATGAAGCAATGGCTTCTGTGAAGCGTTGATTGTACGTGAAGCCACCACTCGCAACACGTGCATCGATCACAGGGAATTACCACTTAAGCGGTCAAAGGGAACATCAAATCCCTGCCAAACTAATGCTAAAATACTAAGCTAATAACCACCAAACATTAGGGAAGGAAACATTCACAGTGAAAGGAAAATCTAACTCAGCACAATTTTAACAAAGACGTGGAATGAATAACAAAACCATAATTCATAAAAACAATACAGCACACAGGCTGCATCGTGAAAACCATAACTATCAAACACAATACATCAAACAGGTAGTGCAACTGCGTAGAGCTCTATTGGGACTAACGCACACGCATGTTGGGACTCTTGTTACATCCAACGTCCCGCTTCATGGGCTTCCTGTGTACCCACGGTACAAAAAGGGGGTGGTGATGGACAGAGCATCTGAACCAATCAAACACTCACACACAGTCAACAGATCTGGGTTTAATCCATTACCGTTCTTTAGCCCACTCTGCCACCCCAGTTCAGACATGGCCATATGCAAATCAGTCTGACCCTGTGCCTCATGGGAACAGTCCAGCCCAAACTGCCAAGCCATGCCTTCCCTGGACCGGAAACAAGCTTCCGAGGACCGGTTTCTGGCATTACAGCCGTCTTCAGCCAGGCTTGCTTGAATCCAGTGGCAAAGTGAGCAAGGGACTCACATCTGAGCATACCCTGTCATGTTTCCGGTCCAGGGAAGGCATGGCTTGGCAGTTCGGGCTGGACTGTTCCCATGAGGCACAGGGTCAGACTGATTTGCATATAGCCATGTCTGAACTGGGGTGGCAGAGTGGGCTAAAGAACGGTGATGGATCAAACCCAGATCTTTTGACTGGGTGTGAGTGTTTGATTGGTTCCGATGCTCCGTCCATCACCACCGCCTTTTGTACCGCTTTGGCCGCCATAAGTGTGGCAGGGTATGCTCAGACGTGAGTCCCTTGCTCACTTTGCCACTGGATTCAAGCAAGCCCGGCTGAAGACGGCTGGAATGCTAGAAGCTTGTTTCCGGTCCAGGGAAGACATGACTTGGCAGTTCGGGCTGCACTGTTCCCATGAGGCACAGGGTCAGACTGATTTGCATATAGCCATGTCTGAACTGGGGTGGCAGAGTGGGCTAAAGAACGGTGATGGATTAAACCTAGATCTTTTGATTGGGTGTGAGTGTTTGATTGGTTCAGATGCTCCGTTCATCACCACCCCCTTTTGTACCGCTCCTGTGTACCCACAGCATCTATTCCAACAAGAGGTACTTTTCATTCGCCTACAAGACAAGCGGGTCCAATACAGATAACCAGAACCTTTAAAACTGGCTTCCAGCACCACAGGAGTCTTTATTGGAGCCCATTCCCGTTATACGAACGAAAGTAGTATTCCATTCCTAACTGCAGATTAATCGCAAAGCTGAAGCCTGCTGGAAGGGGATGTTTGAAAAGTCTGGTGATGGCACCTGCAATTTAGGCAGTTTTAAAGTCCTCCAGGGCTGTTGTCAAAACCACCAGGGTGAGTTCAACTGTTTGGGCCACGCTCCCACACTGCAGTCTCAACAAGTGATGTAATAAACTCAGATCATTGTTGGAAACAACAGGGTTGGAAACAACCTTGATTATGCTCCCACTGGTACCTGAGGTGATGCATCTCAAACAGTCTGATAAAGAAAAATGGCAAATCCAATGCCAAGACATGCGAGAAAGAGGATAGCAGATATCACAGGTGGACCCTCAGGTGAAAGCAGCCAGTCAACAAATGTTGTTCAGTTCTGTTGTGTGGTTCCAGCTCTGAGATCCTAGTGCTTGCTGAGCCTTAGACAGAGAGAGATGAGGACAATAGTGGGGACGCAAAGAGTTCCGTCCACCTTATCTTCCCACTTGCAAATGAGAGAAACATTCCCTCCATCTCTGATACACGTGGATCTATCATTCAATGATATTAGCTTTGTTAGTTTTGTTCAGTCATTCAGTGACAATAGATGGCTTAGTAAATCAGTGATATTAGTGTGGTTAAAATATTTGGAAATGTTAGTTTCATTCAGTGACATTAGTTTTGTTCCATCCTTCGGTGATATTAGTGTGGTTTAATCAGTATCTGATATTAGTCTGCTTCAATCATTCAGTGATATTAATGTGGTTCAATCATTTGGTGATGTTAGTTTGGTTTAAACATTCAGTTAAATCAGCTTAATTTAACCATTTAGTGATATTAGCATAGTTCAATGATAAAGTCATATTAGCTTGGTTTATGATTTGGTGATATTTCTAGTTTCATTCATTCAGTGACATTAGTTTTGTTCAAGGAAAACAAAGGAAAGGTCCCTAGTAGGCCTAGATTTTAGGCAGAGAAAAGGAATATTTTCCTTTTAGACGATGTGGAAAAGGAATGAAGGGGAGTGAGCCGGCAATTAGCCTATAGGTGCCATAACCACATGAAAAATAAATCACAATAACTGAGGGAAAAGGTACAAAAAACAATTCATAACACAAGATTTAGGAAATTGTACAATATTTAATTCACGAAATACAAAAAAATATAAATATATAGTGCCAGTAAAATACAATTTAAAAATGTACTTTGAAATGTACATGGATACACAAATGAATTAAAAAACATGAACACAAGTTGTCGACGCAGCGTTTCTGTGTCTAAGATGTAACCTTCATCAGGACAGGTTTCTTAAAATGGAGAAGTATAGATCCTCTCCGTTTGATTCAGTGTTACTATCGTAACATCACACCAGGTGGTGGCACATTCCTTTGGGTGATAGGATGGTTCTTAAAAAGGGGTCTCTCGGTGTACGCTTGAATTAGAAACACCGCTGAAATGGTTCAATTTATTCTATATAGTATTACCGTAATCAATTGGTAATTTTCTATAATGATGCTGTTGTCTCCTCAAGATTAAGAAGCAGAGATGGAGAGTGGAGGTAGCCACCGTTGATAAGTTGCTTACTGTTAGTATCAGGTCATATAGGTTTAGTTGAATTCCTGCTTGTAGGGATATGTTAGTCCCCTTTGTACTGGATTATCGCAGCGTTAAATTGGTGCGACGCACTCATTTGTCTCCAGATCAGGTAAGTTTGTTCACCAGGCTTTTAAGAATGCTCCGGCCTCCCTGCTACCTCGCCTCTGTTCGTGAGACCCCTTTTTAAGAACCATCCTATCACCCAAAGGAATGTGCCACCACCTGGTGTGATGTTACGATAGTAACACTGAATACCAATGTACATTTCAAAGTACATTTTTAAATTGTATTTTACTGTCTTTTACTGGCACTATATATTTATATTTTTTTGTATTTCGTGAATTAAATATTGTACAATTTCCTAAATCTTGTGTTATGAATAGTTTTTTGTACCTTTTCCCTCAGTTATTGTGATTTATTTTTCATGTGGTTATGGCACCTATAGGCTAATTGCCGGCTCACTCCCCTTCATTCCTTTTCCACATCGTCTAAAAGGAAAATATTCCTTTTCTCTGCCTAAAATCTAGGCCTACTAGGGACCTTTCCTTTGTTTTCCTTGTTGCTTTCTCCTCGTCCCTGATTGGATCTGAGAGGAGACCTCCCTTTTACTTATTAGTTTTGTTCAATCATTCGGTGATATTAGTGTGGTTCAATCATTCGGTGATATTGGTGTGGCTCAATCATTCGGTGATATTAGTGTGGTTCAATCATTCGGTGATATTAGTGTGGTTCAATCATTTGGTGATATTAGTTTAATTCATTCAGTGATATTAGTGTGGTTCAATCATTCGGTGATATTAGTGTGGTTCAATCATTCGGTGATATTAGTGTGGTTCAATCATTCAGTGATATTAGTGTGATTCAATCATTCAGTGATATTAGTGTGGTTCAATCATTCGGTGATATTAGTGTGGTTCAATCATTCGGTGATATTGGTGTGGTTCAATCATTCAGTGATATTAGTGTGGTTCAATCATTCAGTGATATTAGTGTGGTTCAATCATTCAGTGATATTAGTGTGGTTCAATCATTCGGTGATATTAGTGTGGTTCAATCATTCGGTGATATTAGTGTGGTTCAATCATTCGGTGATATTAGTGTGGTTCAATCATTCGGTGATATTAGTGTGGTTCAATCATTCGGTGATATTAGTGTGGTTCAATCATTCTGTGATATTAGTTTAATTCATTCAGTGATATTGGTGTGGTTCAATCATTCGGTGATATTAGTGTGGTTCAATCATTCACTGATATTAGTGTGGTTCAATCATTCAGTGATATTAGTGTGGTTCAATCATTCGGTGATATTAGTGTGGTTCAATCATTCTGTGATATTAGTTTAATTCATTCAGTGATATTAGTGTGGTTCAATCATTCGGTGAGATTAGTGTGGTTCAATCATTCGGTGAGATTAGTGTGGTTCAATCATTCGGTGATATTAGTGTGGTTCAATCATTCGGTGATATTAGTGTGGTTCAATCATTCGGTGATATTAGTGTGGTTCAATCATTCGTTGATATTAGTGTGGTTCAATCATTCAGTGATATTAGTGTGGTTCAATCATTCTGTGATATTAGTTTAATTCATTCAGTGATATTAGTGTGGTTCAATCATTCGGTGAGATTAGTGTGGTTCAATCATTCGGTGATATTAGTGTGGTTCAATCATTTGGTGATATTAGTTTAATTCATTCAGTGATATTAGTTTAATTCATTCGGTGATATTGGTGTGGTTCAATCATTCGGTGATATTAGTGTGGTTCAATCATTCAGTGATATTAGTGTGGTTCAATCATTCGGTGAGATTAGTGTGGTTCAATCATTCGGTGCTATTAGTGTGGTTCAATCATTCGGTGAGATTAGTGTGGTTCAATCATTCGGTGATATTAGTGTGGTTCAATCATTCGGTGATATTAGTGTGGTTCAATCATTCTGTGATATTAGTGTGGTTCAATCATTCAGTGATATTAGTGTGGTTCAATCATTCAGTGATATTAGTGTGGTTCAATCATTCTGTGATATTAGTGTGGTTCAATCATTCTGTGATATTAGTGTGGTTCAATCATTCTGTGCTATTAGTGTGGTTCAATCATTCGGTGAGATTAGTGTGGTTCAATCATTCGGTGCTATTAGTGTGGTTCAATCATTCGGTGAGATTAGTGTGGTTCAATCATTCGGTGATATTAGTGTGGTTCAATCATTCGGTGATATTAGTGTGGTTCAATCATTCAGTGATATTAGTGTGGTTCAATCATTCAGTGATATTAGTGTGGTTCAATCATTCGGTGCTATTAGTGTGGTTCAATCATTCGGTGAGATTAGTGTGGTTCAATCATTCAGTGATATTAGTGTGGTTCAATCATTCAGTGATATTAGTGTGGTTCAATCATTCGGTGATATTAGTGTGGTTCAATCATTCGGTGATATTAGTGTGGTTCAATCATTCGGTGATATTAGTGTGGTTCAATCATTCGGTGAGATTAGTGTGGTTCAATCATTCGGTGATATTAGTGTGGTTCAATCATTTGGTGATATTAGTTTAATTCATTCAGTGATATTAGTTTAATTCATTCGGTGGTATTAGTTTTCTTCAGTCAATCACTGACATTAGTTTGGTTTAATGAATTGGTGATACTAGTGAGGCTCAATCTTTCGGAAATGTTAAGTTTGATTCCATCATTCAGTGATATTAGCTTAGTTCAATCATGCGCTGGTATTTGTCTGGTTCAATCATTCAGTGATAACAGATAAATTTAAGTGCCAGCTGCATAGAACTGTAATTGCAGGTGATATCAATTAAGAGTGCCGTAGGACAAACTGTAACAGGAATAACTGTATACAGCATACAACTTTTTATAGTAGCTGGGCATCAAGGCAAGCAAAAAACAAAAGAAAATTGTTTCGGACAAACACTTTCTGATTAAAAGAAATAAACAACGTGTTGGTGCACAAGCTGCTTAAAAATCAATGTTAAACTCCTCTTCGCAGTCTACTTCCAACTGGATGCCACTTCCTGCATCTTATGTTTAAAATCGGGAACTAAAAGGTTTCTACTCAGTGTATGGATTACTGCATTTTAACATCTATTTTCAAGAGAAAACAAAAGAAAAAAAAGTAAATTTGATCATTTGATAAGCGACTTTATATTCTTCCATTTTTTTTAAAGAGAGATTCTCTTCACTGATAAGCAGGATCCTAGAATCACAAATTATATTCCATGATCCCACACATAAGCAGAGGTAATCTGTATCGATGTATAATAATGACAATCGTATGATGGAAAACCTTTGGTCTCTGCTGATTGTCATAATGTGTATAAATAGTTTTTTAAACAGGCAGTAGTTCTCCTGAGCCTCTTTTCTTGTGGAAGTTGTTGATGTAAAGAAGAAGAAAGGCAGCCTATGTGCTAATTTTGGGATTTATTTTGATATTTCATTTGGAACCAACAGAAGCTAAATCAATATGGTGAAACATTTAAATAAACCTGAAGAATTAGCTCATTAATTGTTAATAAACTGAAGAAGATGAACACAGAGTTCAAGACCAAGAGGACTCAAAGACTTATTTCTTAAATTAGAAAGATTAACAAAACAAGAATCCTCCTGGTGAATTCTTTAACATTGATATAAATATCTAGAGGTTGATCATATTTGAAGAGGTATCCAAATTCGTTTTTGCTGCGATAGAGGATTTAGAAGATGAAAGTGCAAATAGATGGGATAAAAAATTGAAAGGGTCCTCTAGAGATCATATGTGCATGCTTTTAGATCAAGGAAGAGATTATGGTCCTAAATTGCCCAGAAACACAGAAAATAATTGTACTATATTGGAAGAGGCGATGTTTAAGTTACAAGAAGCAAAAGAAAAATATGTTTACATGATGAAAGGAACTACAAGTCTGTGTAGGTGTATACCTATGCACAAAAATGTCATCAATTACCGACTGGAGTTCACCAGAAACATAGGTAGGAATTTTATTACAGGATGCTCCTGTGATCTCCATATTATTAGGCATATAAAACCTGGAGACGTAAAGAGACCGATAGTATCCACTCCAATCTTGCCCCACATGGCTACTGAAGGCAGGCTTTCACCATCAATGGCACTGGAGTCCCCGACTAACATCACTTTTAGCCCAACATTCCTCGATTGCAACTCGCCTATAGATCGATCAAAAGAGTAAAAAAGCATGTATTAAATCAGAATCTGTGTTTAGCACGGCAATACTACACCCCAGAGATATTTTTAACAAAGTAACGAGCCCTGTCCATGCATGTCCAACCAGCAAGGGAGTGCAGACACGATTGAGAAGCAAGATTAACCCCCACAAAAAACATCATTGGTCGACCAGGTTTCCAGAGATTGTGTTGAGGATCATCTACCAAGACTGTAGTCAAGAGTTGAGGATCATCTACCAAGACTATAGTCAAGAGTTGAGGATCATCTACCAAGACCGCAGTCAAGAGTTGAGGATCATCTACCAAGACCGCTGTCAAGAGTTGAGGATTATCTACCAAGACCGCTGTCAAGAGTTGAGGATCATCTACCAAGACTGCTGTCAAGAGTTGAGGATCATCTACCAAGACTTCAGTCAAGAGTTGAGGATCATCTACCAAGACCGCAGTCAAGAGTTGAGGATCATCTACCAAGACCGCAGTCAATAGTTGAGGACCATCTACCAAGACCGCAGTCAAGAGTTGAGGATCATCTACCAAGACCGCAGTCAAGAGTTGAGGATCATCTACCAAGACTGCAGTGAAGAGTTGAGGATCATCTACCAAGACTGCAGTGAAGAGTTGAGGATCATCTACCAAGACCGCTGTCAAGAGTTGAGTATCACCTACCAAGACCACTGTCAAGAGTTGAGTATCATCTTCCAAGACTTCAGTCAAGAGTTGAGGATCATCTACCAAGACTGCTGTCAAGAGTTGAGGATCATCTACCAAGACCTCAGTCAAGAGTTGAGGATCATCTACCAAGACCTCTGTTAAGAGTTTAGGATCATCTACCAAGACCGCAGTCAAGAGTTGAGGATCATCTACCAAGACTGCAGTCAAGAGTTGAGGATCATCCACCAAGACCGCCGTCAAGAGTTGAGGATCATCTACCAAGACCGCAGTCAAGAGTTGAGGATCATCTACTAAGACCGCCGTCAAGAGTTGAGGATCATCTACCAAGACAGCTGTCAAGAGTTGAGGATCATCTACCAAGACTTCATTCAAGAGTTGAGGATCATCTACCAAGACCGCTGTCAAGAGTTGAGGATCATCTACCAAGACTGCAGTCAAGAGTTGAGGATCATCTACCAAGACATAAGTCAAGAGTTGAGGCCTGCCCACCTTGAGCCACACATTGGAATGCAAGTGGGCCGCTGGGCAGAGGTATTCCAGACCTGGTCACAGACTTTCCGTTTCCATGAACGCACAGCAGAGGGCCTGCAAGGATACAGCACCTGGTCTGGCTGACAGGCACAGCTTGCAACCCTGGTAGTGGGAAACCTCCCAGCTCCTGATCCCATTGGTGGTCTGGCTGCCTGTTTTCATTGCAAGTTTGTTTGGTTGGTGTGTTATGTGGCTACTCCAGGAGGGGCAGTCGGTGGGCAGAAGATGACCATTGACCATTTCTTTAACAAGTATTATACCAACAAAGAAAATAGCATCCTGCAAGTCCTGGACCATTAGACCCAGGGCCGGAACCTTTCTTCATGCCGACTGGCCTACGTGTTATTGACTCTTGTGGTGGTGAGACTATGATTCAGATTCATTGTGAATGGGCTGAACACTGTGCCTGAATGTGACAACTGCACCACCTGTGAAGATCTGACGGTGCCCGTGCCCAATCAAAAGAAACGGCTCCTTGATATCCTTCAGACTTAACTTCCAATAGGCTGGTGTGCAGAGCTGAAAACTGAAGCATCCTCATGAGGTGCAGTGACTGCAACATCTGTATACCAAAGTGAACTGCTCTTAACCCTTTCCCCCTCTTAGAGCTGAAATCACTGGGACTATTCTTGAGTCTGGAGTATTTTTAACCAAAGAGGAGTCTCTAATCAAATAATAAATGTTCTACATTAATGGCAAACCGGCCTATGTATGAATACCCAAAGACTGGTTGGGTCCTGCTGTCATGCTTATGTTGTACCTGCCATCAGGCATCCTGTCCACATCCTCCTAATATGCACGATAGAAAGAAAAGAGCGGTTTCAGAGACTGCATGAATCTCTGCCTTTCTGATTTCAGGTTACGGGATGGGTCTATCCATCTACCTGACACGCCAAGTTGCTAAGATACTGAAAGAGAGCGCTAATGCAACCACAAATGCCCTTGGGTTGGTAGCTCAGTTTGCAGCTCAGCGTACTGTTATTTTTCAGACCAGCACGCACCTGGATTTAGCTCTGAGGCTGTGTGCTATAATAGGAGTTGAGAGATGTACCTTTATCCGCGATGTTTTAGCAGGGATTCATGAAGCAACAGACACTTGACGTGAAAGCATCAAAGACCTGCACACTACGGATGATGGATATGACCTGGGATCCTTCGCCATGGTTTCAAACCATTGTTAGAGGGTGGAATATGAAAATACTGAAATTGTCTAGATCGTTATTACTGGTTTACATTCTTGTCTAAGCCTGTATTGTCTGCATCTCAAACCTAATAAGAGGCAAGGGTACCTCCCTATCTCACAGTCCACGAGGATACTCACTGGGATTATGATATTGATGAGAACTTTGAGATTGGAACAGTGGGAAGTAGCGAACATTGGGAAGGAATATTATGTTTAATACATTTTGGGCTGTCTTATTTGTACAGTAAAAAGCAACAAAGGGAGGGATTGTGGAAAGATTTAAACATGAAGAATGATAGGGAAACACTCTGATTTACATGATACTGTAATGTCACAGGAAGGCGGGCGACACTGGTTCTCCAAGGCACTCTCGTTTTGGAATATCACAGAAAGTTTATGAAAACAAAGAACCTGATTCTGCGAATCCTTCACTCAGTGTAACTACTACTAACAGGTTAACTTTTCATGACAGATGCCACATGTTACGCAAAAGGAGTCCCATCTATTGGAAACATATCACAGTTAGCTCCCAGGGGCAGTTGTCTTCCCACCAGTGGACCGATTGCCCGGATACTTTAAAAAAAATCCCCTTTCACTGCAGGTCAAAGCACTAGAGATGTGAACTTGTACAGAAGAAAATTGTAGTCCAGACATTGGTCAGTAAAACCAAGAACACAGCCTTCTCCGGGCACACTTTTGGAACAATGCTCCTTAACAAACATTATATGCAGAACCTCTGCCACTTGAAGGCATGGGGAGACCTCAAAACAAGACACTTGGCTTTGTCAGAATTGATGCATCAGGAGAAAGGTTCAAATGACCACACGGCGAGAAGTCAGGAGTAGGGATCGAAGGTGGCAACAAAGGATAAGGTGCTCCCTCCTGGACAGGATATTCAACCAGCACAACAATCCACTCTGTATTTTCTAGACCAGGTGACGAAAACCTGGAAAATACTGCTAGCGTAGCGACATAAAAGCACAACGGATCACTCGCGTCATCTGTTTTTGAGTGCTTTCAAATTAATTTCAGCCAATGAAGAACAGGTGAAGACGCACTGGCGCTTTCATTCATGCAACAAACTAATTACGAAGCAGTACCTGTTCACCTACAATCTAGGCAAATCCTCCCACAATCTTTTCTAAGGAAACGGCACTGCCTGATCTAGCCAATTTAGGTACTTTTTTTGTAGGAGAGACTTTCATAGCTGCGCTCTAGATTTTTAGTGCATACATATTGTGTACAATGCTGAGCATCAATTTTCTTGTGTGTTCTGAATTCTGGGTGGTTTGTGATTCTTCCTCCAACCAGGCAGCTTGACTGGTGTGTGTGAGGTAGGACCACTGCTTATTGTGCAAAGGAGGTTTGTCGCCTGCTTCTGATGGTGGATATCCTTCTCAACCTCACGATTCTGTTCTTTACCTCCCCTCACGATGGGACTTCTGTTGATATGGATGCTGATTCATCCAGTAAGGTGTTAAAGTATTTCTTCTTCTTTTACTTGTCAACCTCTTACTTTAACCTATGGATCTGACATGCATGAGATTCCAATAGGTCCCACGGCAACAGGATTATGAGCATAGCGAGGAAGTGGAGACACTGTGGAGGTATCAGAACGTATAAAGATCCTACTATCGACCACTACAATTCAGCCTGTTTCAAACTAAAAGATTTGTTGATCAGCTCCTAAAGAATCAAAAACTGGTAATCCCTTCTACCTTCCAAGCAAACCCGTTCCAGTCATTACTATAAAAAAACTGAGTTTCTCGTCAAATGAACAGAGAAAAAGATATTGATAGCTGAGCCAACAACAGAGTATGTGGGTGGGTTTTTTATTAGTCTTATCTTGGTCAAGAGCTCTGGATGTTTTTACATACCAAAATTGATGTGCCTTTGCAGAAGCTGGAGTCAGAAAATTCTCCAGACAAGTCTCCAGAAGAGTTTGAACAAAAGAAACCAGAAGAAGAGCACGTGTGCTGGGTTGCAGAACCCTCGCGGCGATGGGCATCCGAGTTCAGAACAACACCGTGTGAATGTTGAGCTTAACAGCAGCTCTGTTCACCATCTTGCTGTAGGTTTTGAATTCTGTGTGATTGTAAAGCTGGTGAGATGATTTTCACACTTGAGGTATGGCTGGTAAGGGATCACTAATCCAACTGACCTGCTTGACTGAGTAAATTTTTTGTCTTTGACTAGGGTGCAAAATACTAGAGCTAGAAACTGGCTTTGTGATTGTGGCATTAACGCTGCCTGGTTCTTCCTCCCCTCAAATCGTCACTGCCCCATAAACGTCCTTACCAATACTCTACATTCAAACCGGTTACTGAAATTTAGTGTCTGAGCATAGTGACTCGTAAGTGTCAGCTGTGTGGTGTGTGCTGCCGCATACCACATGGGAGCGGGAAAACCCTCGGGTTCTGGTCTGTGAGGCTCAACGAGAACGGACTGTCAATCTCTCCCGCGAGAGCCGAAGGGAAGCCCTGGTACCAGTGCCAATGGCGCAAGAACCTTCTGCCTTGACGACCAGGCTTTGGACCTTTTCCTTCAAGAACCTTTCAGTGATGACTGGTGTCAAGTAGTATCCCCATACATCCCCTCAAAGTCAAACGGAAAAGGTGCCATCCATGGCAATGCTGGACAATCCACGCGTCAGGAGCGAAGGCAAGTCCCAACCTGGCCCTCTTGCGGGGCTGGGGCCGCCTCGAAGAGATGGGGTGCTCAGCTCAGATGCCAACCGGGAGCATTTCCTGAGGACCCCGGTTCAGCATGCCGGCTTTGCCTCCCTGCACAGCACACAACTTATCTTGATAAACAGTACAATTTACCAGCATGTGAGAGGCCTGAAGACAAACAGGACATGATCATCTTTGTTTTGGACTTTTTTCCCCCAATCGCAAGGGGAAAATATTAATAAAACAAAGAAAATAAGTTGGCAAAGAAAGAAAGCCTCAGAAGAAACACCAAGAAGGAAAATTCAAAAATAATCCTACTATCAAAAAGCAAGCTCATCAACCAAAAGACACAAATGCAAACGAAAATACTGCAATAAAACTGTATATGCAAAAATAGTAAAGTAAAAAGTCCAGATTTCTAGGATCCTTGCTGCACTGAGTTAAAAAGAGCGTGTTAACCAAGAACTGCAGTGCATTCTGGGTCCGGGGAGCAGCTTGCCCGACTGTTACCTCAATAAATGAATACTTCGACCACAGTCTTTCACCCTCCCGTGTCAAGCTGAGATGGGAAACCACAAGCATCTGCCATATGACCACAAATATATCACATGGGGGGAATGAACTTGACTATTAGGCATACGAGGATGTGTCAGGTTGCACAGAATGCAATTCTTCAATGAGGATTCTCTCTATCTAAACCCTCTGTTTATGTTTTTCCTTTTTAAAATACGGTAATAAAAACACTCAAACTCAGGTGGGGAAGCTGTTTTTAAATAGAAATGTCTTTAAAAAAAAGAATATTTTTCTGAATGGCAAAATGAGAGTGAAGAGTTTAGATCTGGCTCCATGGAGTGCACGTGGCAATGTCCTGTGTTGACATTGAGGGATTCTGGTTAAAGCACGAGGGCGAGTGGTGTAAACCTCGCCAGAACTACAGCAGGTCAATAGAGAAACATATGACACATTACTGTTAGGTATGTTTGTGTTGCGCTTTTTTGATGCAGTTACAAATAAAAAGGTTATTTTTTAAAATTCAAAAACTGAGAAATGCTGAACTAAGCTTTTTTGTTGTCTGGAAAGAAAGGAAATAAAAAATACCGAATTATGTAATGAAGAATTTACCGTTTTAGACCAATCTGCTTTGTTTTTGTAAAAGGATTCTTTCGACAGCAGCCAGATTTTACAAGCTCTTGGCGTCAAGATTCAAATAACAATTGCGCATGAGCTCCACAGAATATTCAGGCGTTTTCTTAGCTTTCATAAAGAGGCTCTGATTAAACAAAATGCAGTGATGACGTCCTGCAGAGTGGTAAACGCGTGCACCACTGTGGTGGAGAAAAGGCAATCAAACGGAGACTGCGCTTCCCAGTGGAAGAAATTCGCATTTGACAGGAAATGTCATATATGTGAAATAACACCTAGAAACAGTGCTTTAGTCTACAACATGTATTTTTTAATGTTCATGTTATGTTTTTATTTGTTTTTTGATAACAGTTGCATAACATGTATTATACTGAAATATGTTCACTCCGACGCGTCTTATCAAGGTCACCATCATTAGCGCAAAGTGCAGAGCAACACGATGAACAATCGTTGAATCACGATTGACGCGCTGACTGAAAATCTTACTCTCAAATTATAAACATGAGATTCAGAACTTGACTCCATCTAACTCACCTATCATCCACCCATTCATTCATTCATCCATCAACCATCCATCCATCCATCCATCCCTCCATACACCCAACCTATCATCCATCCATCTATCCATCATCCATCCATCCATCCATCATCCATCATCCATCCCTCCATCTACCCACCCCACCTATCATCTATTCATCGACCCAACCACCTATCATCCATCCATCCATCCATCCATCCATCCATCACTCCACCCATCTATCTATCCATCCATCCACCCAACCCACTTATCCATTCACCCAACCCACCTATCTATCCATCCATCCATCCACCCAACCATCTATCATCCATTCATATCCATCCATCCAACCCTCCATCCAGCCCTCCCTCCACCTAACCCACCTATCATCCATCCATCAATCATCCATCCATCATTCATCCATCCATCCATCATCGATCCCTCCATCCACCCAACCTACCTATCATATATCCATCCATCCATTCATCCAACCACCTATCATCCATCCATACCCATCCATCCCTCCAGCCAGCCATCCACCCCATCCCATCCATCCACCCAACCCACCTATCATCTATCCATCCATCCATTTATCCAACCACCTATCATCCATCCATACCCATCCATCCCTCCATCCATCCATCCCTCCACCCAACCCACCTATCATCTATCCATCCATCCATTCATCCAACCACCTATCATCCATCCATACCCATCCATCCATCCAGCCCTCCCTCCCTCCCTCCCTCCATCCATCCATCAATCCATCAATCCTTCAATCCATCAATCCCTCCCTCCCTCCATCCACCCACCCCACCTATCATCTATCTATCCATCCATCTATCCACCCACCCAACCCACTTATCATCCATTCACCCAACCCACTTATCTATCCACCAATCCATCCACCCATTCATCCAATTGCAATACTCAACAGTGCTTCAACTATAAACCACTGCACTATGGGCGCCTATAGACTGTAATGATCGGCTAGAACTAGTAAATACTGGAATTATGTGGGGGTAAGCCAGCATCAATCTAGGTACCCCTCTTGGGTTCTCAGCCAGGACAGTGCAGAGGGTTTGCTATACAACTCAGAAGTGTAGCTGGAATCAACTTTTGTTTTGCTGTGTAGGTACCACATGGCCATAGCCATCTACCACAGGGTAAGCTTTGAGCATGGGTTGGATAATATAAAGGCACTGGGATCTACTGATACACACCATAAAAAAGGACTTTATGGTACTTTTGAATACTGATTGTAGGAAAGTGCCTCTTTGACATGGTTTGCCCCCACTTTTTGCCTGGTGCCTGGAGGTGATTTCGAATTGAAAGCGCACTGGGTGTCTGCTAACCAGGTTCCCAGTTTCAGATCTCTTACCTAAATACGAAACCACGATCGGCACAACTAAAGCAACCCCTATGAGACCTTAGTAAACGGTACCCCTCATACCTAGAGCACTGGCACTGAAGAGGGTCCACTAGGGCTGCAGCACCAATTGTGCCAACCTAGAGACCCCTCGTCAAGACCATGCACACCGCCACTGCAGGCTGTGTGTTTTGGTGCAGACAAAACAGAAGAATCGACCTCGCACACAGCCCTGTGTGCCACGCCCACACACACTGCATGAGGTAGAGGTAGGTTGCCCCTACTGCAGGCCTTAAAGCCCTAAAGCAGGGTGCACTATATCCCATGTGTGGACCTATCAGCAAGAGCAGATATGACCCTACAATTTCTACGTCAATTCTTGGATATTGCAAGTGCCCAGGGAAGCCGTAGAGAGTACATGGGCTGGATACTTGTCATCAGGAGTTTCCTCGCTCCATGATGGCTTCACTGTACCCTAAGATGTTGGTACCAAACATCTGGTCTAAATAAAGCCTCACTGATTCCAGTGTTGGATGTAATAAATGCAGACAGGAGACACCTTAGAGGGTCTCCTGAAAACCTACCATACATTGGTGTGGTTTCAGACTGATCTTAGCCAGCCTGCCACCACCAGACCTGTTTCTGACCTCATGGGGGTAGAGCCCGTGCTCTCAGAGGCCAGGAACAAAGCCTGCCCTGGCAGAGGTGCTTCACAACCTCCACTCTCTCCCCCAGTAGGAACAGCATTCCAGGGCAGGACGCTTTAAAGGCGATGCTACCTTTGAAATGCAACTTAGTCATCTCCAGATAGTGGAGAAAGCAAACCCCCCTGTCCTGCTCCATTTTAGGTGGGAGGACAGGCGGCAAAAATAGTTGGATTAGGAGGTGTGCCCACATTCAGCCAGCACCATCCCTAAGATGAGCCAGGTCATGTAAGCACGACTTCTCTAATTCCTTCATCTTGGGATGGCAGGCATTAACCTATTAGGACTAGGGTAGTGCGTCCTCCCACAGGAAGTAGTCACTTGGACTGTGTAGACACCCTAAAGGTAAGTAGCCCATTGGCTACTACCTGTCACTCCCTTTAACGCCACAAAATGTTGTATTTAGGTGGCATCCCTGGATCCTGAACTTAGATTTGACTGATACAAAGAAGACGCGGACAAAGAAGAACTGCTCACCCGAGAACCGAAGAGCAGATACAGAATTTGGGCACAAAACCATGCCTGCTGCTCCCCGGGAACTCAAACGCAGCATCCAAGCAAGAAGAAGTATATCCGCTCCAGAGGATCCCCCGGATTTATCTTTGAGTCCCCCTGTTCAGTGTGTTTTCTGGTGGCTCCCTTCTTCGTTACGCCTGCTACCAATGACCTCAGTATCTAGCTCTCGGACGAATCTGGGACGCTCCCTACAAGCCGCTGTCGGAACAATGGACTTGGCCTTGCCACTTACCCAAATCCAGAAGGTGAACCTCGAGATCCCACTGTACGATTTTAGAGGCATTTTCCTATTTTCTCGCATAGACTTCTACGGTGAAGAATTACGCACAAGAGTGTGTTATTTTGCACACTTTGAAACTGTAGAACCAAGTTCTTGGTCTGATAAATTACCTAGAAATCGGTGTTATTTTTATAAATTGGTCTCTGATTTATTCTTGAGTGTGTGTGTCATTTATTGCCTCTGTGAGTAGAAGTGCTTTGCCTGCCCTCGGATAAGCCTAACTGCTCGCCTACACTACCACAAATAGACGGTTAGCATTTTTCTACTTTTGCCTCTGTGCACCAATCTGGGTCGCTCTGGACTCTCCGCACAGTGCACTTTCTTTTAGTGCACTGTATCGAGAGCCATCGTCCCCCACTGAGGTATATCAATGAAGATACCTTCATTTAGAACCTCCACTCTATATTCCTTCTAATGAAAGAACAAACCACAGGGGATGCAACAGAACATGCACAAGTGACCTCTCCTCTTACCAGCAGCAAAGGCAGAGCACATGACGAAGAACATCCCGACAGCAATCCTCCTGAGCGAGGACAGCAGCATGCCTTTCTTCTTCAAGTAAGGGTCCACCAGCTTGTCCTTCAGTGGGATGAGCAGGATGATGAGGACCGCATCGAACATGGTCAGCCAGGCGGCCGGCAACTGGAACTGAAGCAGAAACACCGCGTCACTGCCATTCTGCAGGCTTGGTTACCAGGGCAGGTTTATTTCACCGTGCCAGATCCACGAAGACATCACAAGAGATGCGACGAGTAATGTATATTATGTATAACACAATACCCATAAAGTGCCGTAACAGGATAATACAGAATCTAAGTGCAGGAAAAGTTCAAGGACATGAGGATGAAGAGGCATGAGCAATGAAGACCAGTCTGACAGTCCTGAGCCTGGGGTGAGGGACTGCAAAGCACATGAAGGATTCAGTGTGAGCTAGGGAAGGAAACATGGGCCTGTGGGAAGGAAGGTTACAGGGAATGTCTCTACAAGCTGCTGGAGGCAGAAGGGTAGGAGAGAAGGAGAAAAGGGAATATGTTTCCAGCCTTATGGTCATTGATGATAAAAGGAAGGAACAGTGGGCGGGGAGCGAGTGGATATACGTAGACCCAGATCTGGTGACCGTTCTTTTGGACGTCTGGCACCAGCTCTTTGGAATTCTCTACCCCTACACATCCGCACAAACCCGGATCATCTTGTGAAAACCTGGCTCTTCTCTCAGGTCTAACCCCTGGTTGTGTCACCCGCCTAGTCTTGCTCCAGCGCTGGGACGCCTTTTTGCCGAGGCAGCCATGCGCTCAACAAGTATTTTAATCTAATCTAATCTACCAAACCGAGCATGCAGTGGTTGCGGCAGTGGAATGCAAGTGAGAGCCTGTCACAAGAGCATGGAATGGCTGCATTTCTGGGCCATCGACCAGCAGGTACTTCACCCACAGTGTAGAATGGAGGCAGCAATGGGCCATCGCGAGCACGTGTGTCACAATGAGTGCAGAATGAGGGCAGTAGTGAGCTGTCCCTGAGAGAGCTCGTCCCACAGAGTGTGAAAGGGGTGCAGCTCTGGGTCATCAGCAAGCAGGTCCTTCACACAGAGTGTAGAATGGGGGCAGCAATGGGCTTTGGGCAGCTGGCGACATAACCCACAGCATAGAATTGTTGCAGCAGCTGGCCATCAGCAACCGTGTATATCACAGAGAGCATGATATGGGAGCAGCAGTGGGCCACCCACGAGCACATATATCAGTCAGAGCATCAAATGGGTGCTGCATAGGGTCGCCAGCGACCGTGTATGTCACATAGAGAATGGAATGGGTGCAGCAGTGGGCCATCAGGGACCGTGTAGGCCATACAGAAAATGGAATGGGTGCAGCAGTGGGCCTCCAGCGACCGTGTACGTCACGCAGAGCATGAAATGGGTGCAGCAGTGGGCCACCAGTGACCGTGGACATCACACAAAGCATGAAATGGGTGCAGTATAGGGTCGCCAGTGACCGTGTACGTCACACAAAGCATGAAATGGGTGCAGCATAGGGTCGCCAGTGACCGTGTACGTCACACAAAGCATGAAATGGGTGCAGTATAGGGCCGCCAGTGACCATGTACGTCACACAGAGCATGAAATGGTTGTAGCAGTGGGCTTTTAGCGACCGTGTATGTCACACAAAGAATTGAATGGGTGCAGCAGTGGGCCGCCAGTGACCGTGTATGTCACATATCGAATGGAAGGGTTGCCTCCGTGGGCCGTCAGCATGCCAGAGGATGTGGAGATTGCTCCCAAGAAGTGAAGAGAAGTAGAAACGTACTGGCACAAGTGAAAGTAACCAACAAGGAGCCCCGGGTAAGAAAAACAGTGAAACTGTCCAAGTTAGGATGTGGCTGTTTGGTGGTGGGGCTGGAATAAATAGAAATTTGGCCGATTTATAATCCAGTCAAGGGAGCAGGTAGACAAAAGAGGTTGCGAATGAGAGGTGGCTAAAGTATTAAGTCAGGTCAAAATAAAGGTATCCTGGGCTCTAGAATGCAGTGAAGGCATCATCACTGGCTGGAGGCCAGTCTGTTTGGTGGCTGGGGGGGCACGTGTAAGAACTTCACAGATAGTGAAAGTGTAATGGCATGGACAGCATACATTAGAGCAACAGAAGCAAGCATGCAGAGGACGCAGAGGGAGAGAAATCAGGCACTGGACCAAAAGAGGGGAAGGAAGTTGTAAATGCCATGGGGAAGTGTACACAAGTGCAGAGATTAGAGGAGGCTGGCTATACTGGATGTCAACCAGAGAGCATTCTCAGAGGAACAGAAGTTGCACCATTTACACAGTGAGTTACAGCATAAAGAGGAACAGAAAGCCACAGACTCATCAAGGAGAAGGGAATGCACGATATGGGAAGCACATGGGGCACCAGGAAGCTGAGTCACTGTTGGTGAACACCAGGTGAGGGGTGGAAGCAAGAGAGAAGACTGCATGCAGAGACAGTGGAGAGAACAGGGCCTAGGCCATGGCAAGCAAAGACTTGCCATGGTAAACTCTATAGTCATCTTAACGTGCCATATTTGCTGAGCCCCAAAGCTAAGTTTTGTGGGAGAGCGCACTATCTCACCCAAGCCATTTTCAGTGTTTTTTTTTCTTTTTAAACAACCTTTGTTATGTGTGGTTTGCACCATCTTGGAAAAAGGTGCTCAATGAGAAGTAAAGACCCTTAAAGTAGAGCTGCTTGGCCAGTTTATACTGGGGGGAAAGGGCTTGAAACATAGTCTTGGCTTTCTTTGGGTGATCTTACTTCTGAAATCTGCACACTACTGCATTTGGCCCAGAATAATGGCAGACTCCAGGGGTCATGAGGACCACAGCTTTTCTACATATAATCTCAAATACGAATTTATCTAATAGAAAGCCAAATCCACAAGCTTCCTGAACTGTTGAGAAACATCAACAACATGACACAGTAAAGCCAGTAGCTGCAATGACACAAACCCACAATCGACAGCCTCAGATGATGTAAGCACTGCTGATCCCCAGAAGACTTGCATTTCAGGACAGTACAGAATGCAGAAAGTCTGGTGGACATTATACACATCTTCAACAACCACAACTTAGGCTGGAGTCCAACCTGTGTCGTACAACTGGAGTGTATCTCCTTCCACGTATGAGCTTGAACTGTAAACGTTTATGTCTGTAGTACAGTGAGATCTGCTCCAACCGGGCGCATCAATAGTGCTACGCGAGCTCCTCACCTATATGTCCCTTGGCTTCTGGCACGTTTCAGCAGACTAGTCCTTCAATTCGTAACTAGGACATAGCTCACAGAGCCAACGTACAAAGCATATAGAGTCCTAGGTAATCCTTAACTGAGTGATATGCTTGAGCTCTGATGGTTCCATTCGAAAGGTGGAGCAGTCCTGCAAAGTTTGCTGAAGTCTAAAGCAGGTAAAGAACCTACTACCTACTACTTTTTCTGTAGAGGTGTCATAAGCATTCTAGGCCTTCTGTGCCAGCCAGGACAGCTGCAGAACACTTTCCAGATGTCAAAGAAAACCAGGAGATCATCCAAGAAAGGTACCATTGGTGCCCTGCAATCGGACACACCAGACCCTATGCCCAGTTTGAAAGTCGGTGTGTGTCTTAATCATGGCAGTAGCTAAGGCAGTCTTCAAAGTAGAAAACAACCTGAATCTTCTCAACAAATAATTAGTGTGGATGGAACCAGTTGGAACTGAAATGGGCCTGAGCACCTTGGAAGTACCTCGTTAAATCTGGCATCAAGGACCATTCCCTATCAAACTGCAGAGTCAAAGCGTCCCGCCTTACCTGGGGTTCCTTCCAACCCATATTAACTTGTGTGGCAATCGAATGCTAAGTGTACAATCTGCAGCTCAAATGCCTCGAACAGGAAGTTCCCACTCTGAGGTCAGTGAATGTTAATGCGATGATACCAGAATCTGAAAAGGATCACCATTTCGAGAGGAATGCTCTACCCACCAGAGTCAATGATAGCATTTATTCACTATGGGGCCAAAGTAATCTGTAATCGTTGTCACCCTATATTGAAATATGGGATCCCACGATCTATCTATGAGCCCGACGAGTGATCTATGTCCATCCTCCTTGGGTAAGCGGACACATTTCAGGATTCTCTCAGTTAACGTTACCACCTGAAACATGCCCAATGAAAACCGTCTTTAATAATGGGCTGCAAATTAACACCAGGACATCTAAGAAATAAAAGAATGTTGTCTCCATACAATGACACGTATTACAATGGGGTAAGTAACTGGAGCTTCTCTTACGTGAACCCCCTGAGCCTTGGGGGAGGAGGGCACGCGAGTCCCTCTCCAGTGTGGCTATGTGCAGAGAGACTATGGCACCTGGACGGAGTTCGGACTGTGTGTGTGGTGAGAGCCTGAACACGGAGCCCAGTGGGAATCAATTTTGGATCAGCCCGTGTCTAGCAATGCACAAGATGGAGGGTGGATAAAGTTTCCCACGACAAGGGAAATGTATTGACCGCATTCCTGGGCAGTGGGGTGGACATCCAGGCACTCAAGTAAAGAAGGATGGAGAGGGATCAGCCCATAAAGAAATTCAACTAGGACCTTATTAAAAGAAAGGGCTCGTAGTGAGTCCTTCCTGAGCACTGCCATTTTGTGGATTCCAGGGATCAAGGGTGGGACAATATCTGTCGAGGAAGATGAGGAAGTGTCTGGGCAAGGCCTGCCCTTTTATCCATTCTGGATTATTGCTTCAGGAGAACAGCTGGGTGCAGAAATCTTACACTTCAGTGTGCCCTTGTCTTGCATACGCCTGCTTGCAGCTAGTTTCATTGCTACAACTGTGAGAAGCAACACCTTACACCAAGGTTGTGTCCGAGCACCAGAAAGAAAATTACAATAACAGCCAGCTAATTCAAAACCGGTTCTGAAGAACAAGTTACTTACCCTTGGTAATGCTCTGTCAGGTAGAGACTCCTTATCCACAGATTCCTCACCTTTTAAGTATTCCCTGGAAACTTTCTGCACTACCTCTGTGTGCCGGAAGGTGGTGCCTTGCAGCGCTGCACTGACTGTTCCCCCGGAAATGATGTGGGGGCCTATACGGGTGTCATTCCAACACACTGACATCAGTTGCTTTCAAAACTGTCCCAGGCCTCAGACACAGAGCCCCAGAAAACCAATTTCCAGACACGTGCAGATTTCTAGACTTGGAAACTAAGAGTTCAAACACAGAACAGGGAGAATGGGAGGGTTGGTGAGGAATCCACAACTAGATAGAGTCTCTATCAGAAAGAGCGTTAATGAAGTTAAGTAACTTGTTCTTCTAATAAAGAATTAAAGCTGAAGACAACTCACCTATTAAATAGATACCAAAGCAATACCTATTGGGAGGTGGGTACGGGGATAGACTCACACCAGAAAGGCCTGCAGGGCCAGGCAGGCAAACTCTCAGCGAACCCTACTGTCCAGGCAATAATGCTTTGTGAACGTACGGAAGGACTTCCACGTAGCCATCCGGCAAATGTCTGGAACTGGGACTCCGCGTGCCAATGCAGTGGTAGAAGCTTAGGCCCTGCTAGAATGAGCACCCAGTCCTTTCAGAGCCTGATTCCTTGGCAGTGCATAGAAGATCTTAATGCAGAGCACGATCAAGAGGGAGATGGCTCTCCTCTGGACTGCCTTGGCTTATTTTGCTCCAGGAAACCCACAAAGAGCGGACAGTCCACCCGGTGGACCTTAGCAGGATCTGTGTAGACACTCTGCGCTCTCTCGGGGTGCATGCGATGAAGTCTCTCCTCTTCATCTTCCTCCGCAGAGTGATGCTTTGAGCAACGCCGAACGGTGCCACAACTTTTCACAGGAAGGATGGTCCTGTCCACAGAAACACTTTGTTTGGGAAGAAGGGAGTGTATAGTGGATTGACACAAAGACCCTGAAGTTTACTCACACACTGTGCGGAGGTGATGGCAACGAAGAGCATAGTCTCGATACTAACGAGCCGTAAAGTAGCTCGAAAGAAGTGCATATCAGATACGTCAGGACCAGAGTTAGGTCCCATTGGGGCATGACAAAAAGGATAAGGCGGAAACATGTTCCAGCCCTTTCAAAAATCAAATCCCAACCAGTGACTTAAACAACAAGGCTGATCTGGCAAACACAAAAATGCTGAAAGGGCTGAATGATAACCGTTAACTGAATACAAAGCAAAGCCTTGCCAGGCAAGAGTCAGGACAAAAAGTCAGATTGCTCTGCCTGGGGGGAGGGTCAATCCAGCGTGTGCCACAGCAAGCCACAAATCTGCCCAAACAACAGGTGTGTACAGTTTTCATCGAGGGACGACTGGCTGCCAAGATGACCTCAACCACCTCTGGAGGGAGATCGAAATTGCTCAGGTGTTGTCGCTCAATTTCCACCTAAGAAATCGGATATTGTAACGACCCAGGTGCAGATCCCTGCCCTGTTTCCACGACAGAATAATAGATCAGAGCACATATGCTCAAACCCAGGACTTATGGGCGCATTACTTCACATGCCCAAAGTGGAGCCACTAGGATGGCATGGGGCAGATCTGTCCTGATATTCTTGAAAACTTTGGGCAGAAGTGGTATCAGCGGAAAGGCATACAGGATTGTACTCAGCTAGCAGAGCGCACGGGGGCATCGGTCTCAGCAGCCTCAGTGTCAACCTCACAGAAATCCAGGACTGAGAATGGGAGATAGGAATGATGGTCTGAATGTTCTGGACTCTTTCCTGGGGGAAACGCACAAAACCAAACCGTGTCCAGAATGGTTCTGTGAAGGGGAGCATATGAGAAAGAGTCAGGTGTGACTTTGGCACGTTGACGGTGAAACCCAAGAGGTTCACCGTAGTCTGCAGGAGGTTGAGGAGCCGGGCTTCAACAGCCATTCATCAAGGTAGTGCAAGTCCGGCACACCTGACCTCCGAAGGTGTGCTGCTAACAGTGCCAAAACTTTCGTGAAGACCCGAGGGGCACTGGTGAGACCAAAGGCAAACACACAAACTGAAAATGCTACTTTCCCACCATGAACCGCAGGTAATGCTGATGGGCCGGCAGGACATGAATACGGAAAAAGGAGTCCAGCTGGTCCGACGAATCATGATCTTTGCAGCATCATAACCACCTTGAATTGCCGGAGATAGTACAGGTAAAAAGTCTTCAGGCCAAGAAGGACTTGTACCACAGAATTCTGAAGGGCCCGCAAGTAGCGTCCAAACAATCAGTTGGCATTAAGAGATCGGAGGGCCAAGCTGGTAGAGGAAAAAACAAGCTTGCCAAATGTTTCCACTTACCCTAATCCCCTATCAGGGGGAGTGGTGGGAAATGTATATGAATAATAGCGCCTGGTGAAAGCTTTCACCACTAGCTTTTTGGCAAGGGATGCGGAGGAAGCAAAATCAGGTCGCCGGGGATCAGGCGATGGAGGCCAGAACAAGGCTTGGCTCAAGTCCCAAGCAAGGTTCCAGTCAACGCTTCGTTAAAGAGAAGAAGGGACTCAGAAGATGTTTCTCCCGGCTGGAGGACTTCTGTACACTCACTGGTCTTAACCTCCGAGGTGGGGATTTGGAGGTCAACAACTTTGGCTGGCCTGTGCATTCCCACGGCGAAGGAAGCAAACTGCTCTGTGGCTGGTCCACGGGGACAAACAAGATCTGTTTCCGGGGTGTGGGGTGTGGGGTGTGGGGTGTGTGTGTGGAGGACTTCTGTACACTCACTGGTCTTAACCTCCGAGGTGGGGATTTGGAGGTCAACAACTTTGGCTGGCCTGTGCATTCCCACGGCGAAGGAAGCAAACTGCTCTGTGGCTGGTCCACGGGGACAAACAAGATCTGTTTCCGGGGTGTGGGGGGTGTGTGGGGGGTGTGTGTGTGGGGGGGGGGGGGGGGTGTGTGTGTGTATATATATATATATATATATATATATATATATATATATATATATATATATATATATATATATATATATATATATATATATATATATATATATATATATATATATATATATATCTATACACACACTCGCTCCAATGTTGCACCAAAATCCTAGCACTCTCGAGCGGGTGCCCTCAAGCGGGTGATGCCCCCGCATCCATGACTGCTCTCAGTATCGTAGTTTGCACCACAAAAGACCAGCACTCACGGTGGCGAGCTTGAAGATTTTATTAGCAAGCTCACGGTGTCCAGACGCGTTTCGGCATTCGCCTTTGTCGATGGTAACATATTGGCCATCCACTCTCCAATCTACCCTCAGGTGTCAACATTCTACTGACAGCTCCCAGGGGAAGAAACCAAGTAACAGAAAAGGAAGAGGGGGTGCAAGGTACCATTAGGAACGTGGTAAGATTACAACACACCTCTCTCCCTATACAACGTAACGTATGCATTATGGATACCCAATTATTTGAACATGTGTGACTTTACAACTTTGTCACAACTCCACCATTGCCCGTTGTCAAGTTTCACTACATTGTTGAAAGCCTTTACAATGCGACAAGGGGGGTAGAACTTACTTTGGCAGTGGGGATCCTTCACACATCTCTTCATCTGCACCACATCATCTACCTTCCACATGGGAGCTTTGCCCCCATGCTTTCCATCGTACCATTCCTTGTACTTGGCTTGATGCAGTTCAACCTTCCTCCCCACCTTCTCAAGATTCGTGTTCACAGCCCTACCTCCACCCAACCAACCAGGGTTAAGTTTGGTGCATGGTTCTCTCCCCCCGAGTGAGACAAAAGGGGAGATTCCTGTTACCAGGTTGGGCGTGGTGTGATATGCCCACAAACAGTCGCGTTGGGATGTTTCCAACTCGTGGCCATTGGCAATGGTCAGTTGGATGTTTTCTTTAATAAACCGGTTTGTCCTTTCAACCAGTCCGTTGGCCTTTGGACAAATATAGGGCAGTCAATTCATGTTTGATGCTCAAGTTCTCTAGGAAATCCTCCATTGTTTGGGACGTAAACTGTACCCCATTGTCAGTGACCAAAATTGAGGGTATGCCCTCCTTTGAAAACATATCTTTGAGGAAATCTAGTACCGCGTCAGTGTTTACGCGATGAACAAATTTCTGAGTAACCCAATGTGAGGTGTAGTCTATTAGGACCATCATGATCCTCTTCTGGACACCTAGGTTATCCATGGGCCCAATTATGTCCATGGCCAGTTTAGTTCATGGTTTAACAGGCACAACAACAGGGGACAGCGGGCCTTACATAATGACTTGGATTTATCGCTTCTGGCACAGCTGACGCAGTCTTTCACAAGCTGTTCCGCCATGGCGTCCATCCTGGGGAACCAAACGTTAGCGCGTACTCTACTCTTGGTTAGGCTCCGTCCTAAATGTCCTTTGTGTGCCAATTCCATTATTCTTCTGCTGAGGCCCTCTGGTGGTAATACTCTGCTCTGACAATAGACTCTGTCCTTAATGATGCTCAACTCATTCCTGACCTCCCAGTAGTCTCTGAGTTCTGGTTGTAGATCGCTGCATTTGTTAGGCCACCCTTCTCTTGGTATAACCTTTAGTCTGTCCATCTCCTTGTCTTCCTCCATGTATTTCTTCCATTCTTCCTCTATGATGGCCATGCTGTCTACCACCATGATGGGGCTGTCCAGCATTTCCTCAGGCTGTTGCACATCCAATGGTGATCAGGATAAAAAGTCAGCAATCTTGTTATCCTCTCCAGGAACATATTCCACTTTGAAATTATAATTCTCTAAACCCAGAATCCACCTTCCTATGCGTGGAGTACAATTTTCCATGCCCTTCGCCGGGAAAATAGAAGTGAGGGGGAGGAGGTAGGTACGAATGGTGAAGTTCAGCCCCCACAGGAAGAATTTAAAATGCTTCACTGCCCAGTAGCACACGAGGGCCTCCTTTTCAATTGCTTAGAAATTCTTTTCTGCACTTATAAAGCATTGGGATGCGAAGGCGATTATCTTTTCTTCCTTCCCGTTTCTTTGAGACAGGGTGGTCCCCAACCCTTTATTTGACGCGTCTGTAGTGACGATGGTCTTATTTAGGGATTCAAATCTTCCTAAAGCCGGCGATCTGAATGGATCTTCTTTGAGAGTATCCACTATATATTTGTGTTGCTCCTCCCATAGGAATTCCTTGTTCTTTAAAAGTTCTCGCACTGGTTCACACTTGGATGAAAAGTTTTTAACCCCTTAATTGCTGCCGTCGACCAACTGTCGTCGCGAGCACTACCTCGGTAGTGCTGCATGCGTCCGTTGGCCGATGTGGCGCCGCCCGCGCAATAGAACGCCGGCGGCGCGGCGGATTTTGCGCCGCACTAATCGGGTTAATGTATTGTGCCATATATTCAATCAATCCTAAGAACGACCCGAGTTCCTCCTTGTTTCTTGGATACGGAGCGTCTTTCACCGCACCGAGAAGGCTGTTTTTCGGTGTAAACCCTTCTTCGGAAATAGCATGCCCCAGGTAGTCATCAGACGTTACTCCTATTTTGCACTTGGACTTCTGTACTGTCAACCCTGCATCCATGAGCCTTTTGAACACAAGTTTAAGGGTACTGTCATGGTCCTCTACGTTGCAACCATACACCAAGATGTCATCCTGGAAACATATAGTGCAGTGGACTCCTTCCAATATTTGCTGCATGGCCTTTTGGAAAACTGCATCCGCGGACGCTAATCCGAACTGCATTCTCCTGAACATGTACGCACCCTGGGGGGTTATGAATGTAGTGAGTGGCCTAGATTCTGGGTGAAGGTCCACCTGATGATAGGCCATCAATAGGTCGATTACGCTGAAATATTTAGCTTGGGACATGGTGCTGAGCATCTCGTTTATATTTGGCAGTGGGTGTCTCTCAATTCAGATACTCTCATTGAGGCTCCTCAAATTTACATAATTTAGCTATAGCCAGAGCTTCTCTTAGATCGGGATATTTATCCAAGAGTTTTTCTTGGATGCGCAAAACTGACCCCCCAAGGCAGCAGAAATGGGGCACAACTCCACAAGATGGCTGCCCAGGTCATCCGTGTCACCATTCAGCCACCCAATATACTCACGCCATCTCTAACATAATGGCGATTAGTGTCTGCTGTTGCTGATGCAACCAGGGCTAGGCTAGTCCACCAGGTGCTACATCGGGAAGGCAGGATTTGAGGACCCATGTAGGGCGCAGAGCTCTTGTGGCCATTTTGGTTGGCGGCCGAGCCATTCCCAAACACTGACCCATGTTTTACACTGAAAGTGGAAAGAACGTATTTTAAAAACTTCTTTTTATGCAAATAACAAAGGGTAGGTTTGTGCCATGTTTGCCACAGTGCAGGTACCATTTTTGCATTGCATGGTGCACAAGCAGCAAAAATTGGTGCAAATAAATGTGCATTTTTTGGTGCACCTTTTTAACCTTTCTCCGATACGGCCCACACCTAAAAGTATAAAGATAAGTGAATATACAAGAGGGCCACTGTTGGTACCACTGGGATATCACCTGCCACAGTTTCACATCCCAAAGGTACAAGCAGTTGCAGACTCGAGCTTTGTACTGCTAACTAGGAGCTTGACCCAAGCATTAGAGGGAGGATGAATGGCAGTGTCCACCCCGCGCCATACCTGCTACCTGACCACTGACAGGAACGACTCCCATGAGAAGCACGGATGCTTCAAGCCTCCACCAGCAGAGGGGGCTGCGTCTGTTTTACAAGCCCTGAACTGCACGGACCATGCAATAAACAAACCTTGCTGTGCTCCTGTGACAAAGGGTCAAGTGCCCCAGCGTGCCCTGTACCCTGCGCTGTTAAAGGGACTCTTTCACCATTAATGCCCAAGGACACGTAAAGTGCACAGGCCTCCGCATGACGTGCAGAAAAGAAGATACCTAACAGTTCCAAGTACTGTCTACTATGGTTATGATATATAAAGAGGCGGCATGCGCACAGGTGCTGAGGCATGTGCAGTCACGTGACCAGGGCCCCAGAGGGCGGGGCCTCATCAGCGTCTTCATTCTGGAGGCCATGGGGGGGGGGGGGGGCTGCTCACCTTTCAGCAGCCCTGCTCATGACCTCCTGCTGGGACCTTGTCTCCGCCCTTCCCTTATCCTCCTGCCGCTCCACGAGTGCCCCTTGACCCTGTTCCAACCCTTCCCTTACCCTCCTGCCGCCCCACGAGTGTCTCTTGACCCTGTCCCAGCCCTTCCCTTACCCTCCTGCCGCCACACGAGTGCCCCTTGACCCTGTTCCAACCCTTCCCTTACCCTCCTGCCGCCCCACGAGTGTCTCTTGACCCTGTCCCAGCCCTTCCCTTACCCTCCTGCCACTCCACGAGTGCCCCTTGACCTTGTTCTAACCCTTCCCTTACCCTCCTGCCGCCACACGAGTGCCCCTTGACCTTGTTCTAACCCTTCCCATTCCCTCCTGCCGCCACACGAGTGCCCCTTGACCTTGTTCTAACCCTTCCCATTCCCTCCTGCCGCCACACGAGTGCCCCTTGACCTTGTTCTAACCCTTCCCATTCCCTCCTGCCGCCACACGAGTGCCCCTTGACCTTGTTCTAACCCTTCCCATTCCCTCCTGCCGCCACACGAGTGCCCCTTGACCTTGTTCCAACCCTTCCCATTCCCTCCTGCCGCCACACGAGTGCCCCTTGACCTTGTTCTAACCCTTCCCATTCCCTCCTGCCGCCACACGAGTGCCCCTTGACCTTGTTCTAACCCTTCCCTTACCCTCCTGCCGCCACACGAGTGCCCCTTGACCTTGTTCTAACCCTTCCCATTCCCTCCTGCCACTCCACGAGTGCCCCTTGACCTTGTTCTAACCCTTCCCTTGCCCTCCTGCCGCCACACGAGTGCCCCTTGACCTTGTTCTAACCCTTCCCATTCCCTCCTGCCGCCACACGAGTGCCCCTTGACCTTGTTCTAACCCTTCCCATTCCCTCCTGCCGCCACACGAGTGCCCCTTGACCCTGCCCCAGCCCTTCCCTTCCCCTCCTGCCGCCCCACGAGTGCCCCTTGACCCTGTTCCAACCCTTCCCTTATCCTCCTGCCGCCACACGAGTGACCCTTGACCCTGTCCCAACCCTTCCCATTCCCTCCTGCCGCCCCACGAGTGCCCCTTGACCCTGTCCCAGCCCTTCCCTTGCCCTCCTGCCGCCACACGAGTGCCCCTTGACCCTGTCCCAACCCTTCCCTTGCCCTCCTGCCGCCACACGAGTGCCTCATGACCCTGTTCCAACCCTTCCCTTGCCCTCCTGCCGCCACACGAGTGTCTCTTGACCCCGTCCCAGCCCTTCCCATTCCCTCCTGCCGCCCCACGAGTACCCCTTGACCCTGTCCCAACCCTTCCCATTCCCTCCTGCCGCCCCACGAGTGCCCCTTGACCCTGTCCCAGCCCTTCCCTTATCCTCCTGCCGCCCCACGAGTGCCCCTTGACCCTGTCCCAGCCCTTCCCTTGCCCTCCTGCCGCCCCACGAGTGCCCCTTGACCCTGTCCCAGCCCTTCCCTCACCCTCCTGCCGCCCCACGAGTGCCACTTCACCCTGTTCCAGCCCTTCCCTTGCCCTCCTGCCGCCCCACGAGTGCCCCTTGACCCTGTTCTAACCCTTCCCTTGCCCTCCTGCCGCCCCACGAGTGCCCCTTGACCCTGTTCCAACCCTTCCCTTGCCCTCCTGCCGCCCCACGAGTGCCCCTTGACCCTGTTCTAACCCTTCCCTTGCCCTCCTGCCGCCCCACGAGTGCCCCTTGACCCTGTTCTAACCCTTCCCTTGCCCTCCTGCCGCCACACGAGTGCCCCTTGACCCTGTTCCAACCCTTCCCTTACCCTCCTGCCGCCCCACGAGTGTCTCTTGACCCCGTCCCAGCCCTTCCCTCACCCTCCTGCCGCCCCACGAGTGCCCCTTGACCCTGTTCCAACCCTTCCCTCACCCTCCTGCCGCCCCACGAGTGCCACTTGACCCTGTTCCAACCCTTCCCTCACCCTCCTGCCGCCCCACGAGTGCCACTTGACCCTGTTCCAACCCTTCCCTCACCCTCCTGCCGCCCCACGAGTGCCACTTGACCCTGTTCCAACCCTTCCCTTACCCTCCTGCCGCCCCACGAGTGTCTCTTGACCCCGTCCCAGCCCTTCCCTCACCCTCCTGCCGCCCCACGAGTGCCCCTTGACCCTGTTCCAACCCTTCCCTCACCCTCCTGCCGCCCCACGAGTGCCACTTGACCCTGTTCCAACCCTTCCCTCACCCTCCTGCCGCCCCACGAGTGCCACTTGACCCTGTTCCAACCCTTCCCTCACCCTCCTGCCGCCCCACGAGTGCCCCTTGACCCTGTTCCAACCCTTCCCTCACCCTCCTGCCGCCACACGAGTGCCCCTTGACCCTGTTCCAGCCCTTCCCTTATCCTCCTGCCGCCCCACGAGTGCCCCTTGACCCTGTCCCAGCCCTTCCCTTACCCTCCTGCCGCCCCACGAGTGCCCCTTGACCCTGTTCTAACCCTTCCCTTGCCCTCCTGCCGCCCCACGAGTGCCCCTTGACCCTGTTCCAACCCTTCCCATTCCCTCCTGCCGCCCCACGAGTGCCCCTTGACCCTGTCCCAGCCCTTCCCTTATCCTACTGCCGCCACACGAGTGCCCCTTGACCCTGTTCCAACCCTTCCCATTCCCTCCTGCCGCCCCACGAGTGCCCCTTGACCCTGTCCCAGCCCTTCCCTTACCCTCCTGCCGCCACACGAGTGCCCCTTGACCCTGTTCTAACCCTTCCCTTGCCCTCCTGCCGCCACACGAGTGCCCCTTGACCCTGTCCCAGCCCTTCCCTTATCCTACTGCCGCCACACGAGTGCCCCTTGACCCTGTCCCAGCCCTTCCCATTCCCTCCTGCCGCCCCACGAGTGCCCCTTGACCCTGTTCCAACCCTTCCCATTCCCTCCTGCCACCACACGAGTGCCCCTTGACCCTGTTCCAACCATTCCCATTCCCTCCTGCCGCCCCACGAGTGCCCCTTGACCCTGTTCCAACCCTTCCCATTCCCTCCTGCCGCCCCACGAGTGCCCCTTGACCCTGTCCCAACCCTTCCCATTCCCTCCTGCCGCCCCACGAGTGCCCCTTGACCCTGTTCCAACCCTTCCCTTATCCTCCTGCCGCCACACGAGTGACCCTTGACCCTGTCCCAACCCTTCCCATTCCCTCCTGCCGCCCCACGAGTGCCCCTTGACCCTGTCCCAGCCCTTCCCTTGCCCTCCTGCCGCCACACGAGTGCCCCTTGACCCTGTCCCAACCCTTCCCTTGCCCTCCTGCCGCCACACGAGTGCCTCGTGACCCTGTTCCAACCCTTCCCTTGCCCTCCTGCCGCCACACGAGTGTCTCTTGACCCCGTCCCAGCCCTTCCCATTCCCTCCTGCCGCCCCACGAGTACCCCTTGACCCTGTCCCAACCCTTCCCATTCCCTCCTGCCGCCCCACGAGTGCCCCTTGACCCTGTCCCAGCCCTTCCCTTATCCTCCTGCCGCCCCACGAGTGCCCCTTGACCCTGTCCCAGCCCTTCCCTTATCCTCCTGCCGCCCCACGAGTGCCCCTTGACCCTGTCCCAGCCCTTCCCTTGCCCTCCTGCCGCCCCACGAGTGCCCCTTGACCCTGTCCCAGCCCTTCCCTCACCCTCCTGCCGCCCCACGAGTGCCACTTGACCCTGTTCCAGCCCTTCCCTTGCCCTCCTGCCGCCCCACGAGTGCCCCTTGACCCTGTTCTAACCCTTCCCTTGCCCTCCTGCCGCCCCACGAGTGCCCCTTGACCCTGTTCCAACCCTTCCCTTGCCCTCCTGCCGCCCCACGAGTGCCCCTTGACCCTGTTCTAACCCTTCCCTTGCCCTCCTGCCGCCCCACGAGTGCCCCTTGACCCTGTTCTAACCCTTCCCTTGCCCTCCTGCCGCCACACGAGTGCCCCTTGACCCTGTTCCAACCCTTCCCTTACCCTCCTGCCGCCCCACGAGTGTCTCTTGACCCCGTCCCAGCCCTTCCCTCACCCTCCTGCCGCCCCACGAGTGCCCCTTGACCCTGTTCCAACCCTTCCCTCACCCTCCTGCCGCCCCACGAGTGCCACTTGACCCTGTTCCAACCCTTCCCTCACCCTCCTGCCGCCCCACGAGTGCCACTTGACCCTGTTCCAACCCTTCCCTCACCCTCCTGCCGCCCCACGAGTGCCACTTGACCCTGTTCCAACCCTTCCCTTACCCTCCTGCCGCCCCACGAGTGTCTCTTGACCCCGTCCCAGCCCTTCCCTCACCCTCCTGCCGCCCCACGAGTGCCCCTTGACCCTGTTCCAACCCTTCCCTCACCCTCCTGCCGCCCCACGAGTGCCACTTGACCCTGTTCCAACCCTTCCCTCACCCTCCTGCCGCCCCACGAGTGCCACTTGACCCTGTTCCAACCCTTCCCTCACCCTCCTGCCGCCCCACGAGTGCCCCTTGACCCTGTTCCAACCCTTCCCTCACCCTCCTGCCGCCACACGAGTGCCCCTTGACCCTGTTCCAGCCCTTCCCTTATCCTCCTGCCGCCCCACGAGTGCCCCTTGACCCTGTCCCAGCCCTTCCCTTACCCTCCTGCCGCCCCACGAGTGCCCCTTGACCCTGTTCTAACCCTTCCCTTGCCCTCCTGCCGCCCCACGAGTGCCCCTTGACCCTGTTCCAACCCTTCCCATTCCCTCCTGCCGCCCCACGAGTGCCCCTTGACCCTGTCCCAGCCCTTCCCTTATCCTACTGCCGCCACACGAGTGCCCCTTGACCCTGTTCCAACCCTTCCCATTCCCTCCTGCCGCCCCACGAGTGCCCCTTGACCCTGTCCCAGCCCTTCCCTTACCCTCCTGCCGCCACACGAGTGCCCCTTGACCCTGTTCTAACCCTTCCCTTGCCCTCCTGCCGCCACACGAGTGCCCCTTGACCCTGTCCCAGCCCTTCCCTTATCCTACTGCCGCCACACGAGTGCCCCTTGACCCTGTCCCAGCCCTTCCCATTCCCTCCTGCCGCCCCACGAGTGCCCCTTGACCCTGTTCCAACCCTTCCCATTCCCTCCTGCCGCCACACGAGTGCCCCTTGACCCTGTTCCAACCCTTCCCATTCCCTCCTGCCGCCCCACGAGTGCCCCTTGACCCTGTTCCAACCCTTCCCATTCCCTCCTGCCGCCCCACGAGTGCCCCTTGACCCTGTCCCAGCCCTTCCCTTACCCTCCTGCCGACCCACGAGTGCCCCTTGACCTTGTTCTAACCCTTCCCTTACCCTCCTGCCGCCCCACGAGTGCCCCTTGACCTTGTTCTAACCCTTCCCATTCCCTCCTGCCGCCACACGAGTGCCCCTTGACCCTGTCCCAGCCCTTCCCTTACCCTCCTGCCGACCCACGAGTGCCCCTTGACCCTGTTCCAACCCTTCCCTTACCCTCCTGCCGCCCCACGAGTGCCCCTTGACCCTGTTCCAACCCTTCCCTTGCCCTCCTGCCGCCACACGAGTGCCCCTTGACCCTGTCCCAACCCTTCCCTTATCCTCCTGCCGCCCCACGAGTGCCCCTTGACCCTGTCCCAACCCTTCCCATTCCCTCCTGCCGCCCCACGAGTGCCCCTTGACCCTGTTCTAACCCTTCCCATTCCCTCCTGCCGCCCCACGAGTGCCCCTTGACCCTGTTCTAACCCTTCCCTTGCCCTCCTGCCGCCCCACGAGTGCCCCTTGACCCTGTTCTAACCCTTCCCTTGCCCTCCTGCCGCCCCACGAGTGCCCCTTGACCCTGTTCTAACCCTTCCCTTGCCCTCCTGCCGCCCCACGAGTGCCCCTTGACCCTGTTCTAACCCTTCCCATTCCCTCCTGCCGCCACACGAGTGCCCCTTGACCCTGTTCTAACCCTTCCCTTGCCCTCCTGCCGCCACACGAGTGTCTCTTGACCCCGTCCCAGCCCTTCCCTCACCCTCCTGCCGCCCCACGAGTGCCCCTTGACCCTGTCCCAACCCTTCCCATTCCCTCCTGCCGCCACACGAGTGCCCCTTGACCCTGTTCCAACCCTTCCCATTCCCTCCTGCCGCCCCACGAGTGCCCCTTGACCCTGTTCTAACCCTTCCCATTCCCTCCTGCCGCCCCACGAGTGCCCCTTGACCCTGTTCTAACCCTTCCCATTCCCTCCTGCCGCCCCACGAGTGCCCCTTGACCCTGTCCCAGCCCTTCCCTTGCCCTCCTGCCGCCACACGAGTGCCCCTTGACCCTGTTCTAACCCTTCCCTTGCCCTCCTGCCGCCACACGAGTGCCCCTTGACCCTGTTCTAACCCTTCCCTTATCCTCCTGCCGCCACACGAGTGCCCCTTGACCCTGTTCCCCTCTCCCCTCATATGGTGACTCAGCCCCTTCTGTCCAGTGAAGCCCCCCCTCGGTGGGTGCCTCTGTGAGGGGGCGGCTGGAGGCGGGGGTGAATGATAATCAAGGACATGGGGGCATCTTGTGACCTCCTCCCCCTGGTCTCGTTCCTGCTCTGCCTGATTCACTGCTGTCTGCCCCCCGTCCCTGTGGGGGCGCGGGGGGTCCCCAGTGTTTGCTGTGCTGGAGCAGTGGTCCTCGGGCAGGGAGAGAAGGCCTATCTGGGGCCACTCCTGGGGGGCCCCTCTCCACACCCGCCAGGACTGGCCGGCGTTGCGTGTGGGCACACACAAGTAATGTGTGAGGGCGAGTGGGGCGTGAGTATCAGTCGTCGGAGCTAAGGGGTTGTGACTCAGCGCCCAGATGCCGCCCGCAGGCGCTTCCACTTCCCCCCGCTCTTCACGGCACTTTCAGATCCATTTTATGGCAAATCTGTAAAGTGTACCGGGAAAAGAGAACTTATGTCCATCCGGGGCACTCGACTACTCTGCACGTGAGAGAGCGCCTTCCTGGGGCAGCAGCAAAACTGGACGTCATTGAAAAGAACTGGTCACGCCACGGAAGGGACGTCACCACTTCGGGGCCTAAAACCACCCCTTGAAAGAAGAGCTGAGAGTCCAAGTGTCGAAGCGGGTATCAGGGCGTCGCCCGGTGGGTCATGCTGAAGATTGGTCATTTGTGGTCAAAGTACCAAACGAGGGAGCTGCAGCCGTTGGGGGCCGTGATGGGCTCGCAAAAAAGATTTTCTTCTCACAGGAACACCAGCAGGCCCACCTAGACGGAGGGGTTTCCAGTGCAACTCGTAACGTTGGAATATATGTTTCGATCACTGGGCCTTTAAACCACACAATGCATCCAGGAGAGCATGTTGAAGATGTAGTGCTGAACCTGCTCTGGAATCATGGCGACCAGCCTCAGCTAACGAGCACACCAAAGGACCCGGGGGAAAGAGGTAACAACTGTTGTCCTCTTATCTGGAAACAGGGCGATCAGCCAGAATAGACCGTGGGCAGTACAGGGTCTCCATCAGGCGCGGTCATTCGATTGATGGCCATGTCTGGACTGGGGTGGCAGAGTGGGCCAAAGAACGGTGATGGATCAAACCCAGATCTTTCGACTGGGCGTGAGTGTTCGATTGGTTCAGATGCTCCGGCCATCACCACCCCCTTTTGTACCGCTTTTGTCCGCCATAAGTGTGGCAGGGTATGCTCAGACGTGAGTCCCTTGCTCACTTTGCCACTGGATTCAAGCAAGCCGGGCTGAAGACGGCTGGAATGCCAGAAACCGGTCCTAGGAAGCTTGTTTCCGGTCCAGGGAAGGCATGGCTTGGCAGTTCGGGCTGGACTGTTCCCATGAGGCACAGGGTCAGACTGATTTGCATATGGCCATGTCTGAACTGGGGTGGCTGAGTGGGCTAAAGAACGGTGATGGATTCAACCCAGATCTTTTGACTGGGTGTGAGTGTTTGATTGGTTCTGATGCTCCGTCCATCACCACCCCCTTTTGTACCGCTTTGTTTGCCATAAGTTGGCAGGGTATGCTCAGAAGTGAGTCTCTTGCTCACTTTGCCACTGGTGTCAAGCAAGCCGGGCTAAAGACGGCTGGAATGCCAGAAACCGGTCCTCGGAAGCTTCTTTCCGGTCCAGGGAAGACATGGCTTGGCAGTTCCGGCTGGACTGTTCCAATGAGGCACAGGGTCAGACTGATTTGCATATAGCCATGTCTGAACTGGGGTGGCAGAGTGGGCTAAAGAACGGTGATGGATTAAACCCAGATCGGTTGACTGGGTGTGAGTGTTTGATTGGTTCAGATACTCCGTCCATCACCACCCCCTTTTTTACCACCCCCTTTTGTACCGCTTTGATTGATCAGCGTATCCTCGACTCTCAGGTAAAGCACATCTTAGAGGTTGGTAACGGGCAGCAACATGCAGACTCTGTATGTAAGACTGCTTGTCCTCTTACAGACCGATACAGACACTTTACTCCCTCTCAGGGTCAGCGGGCCCTTTCGTTTCTCCCAAGACAGTTCCGCTTTAACCAACCCAACGAGGGAGGCCGGCAGGTCTTCTAAGATGGCGAGGCCCTGATCTCACGTTTCTCTGGCCTGCTGCTGCCAAACTTCTTCTGAAATCCCGACACAATTAAGGAGCAGAGCCTGGAGTTCAGGAAGCACTGACAGAAAGCAAGAACCAGCAAAAAAGAAACGCACAGACCCTGCCCTGTTAATATACTCAGGTCCTTCACGAGGATCCTACACAGTTCCGCACACACCGTACATTGCCCGTGCGACAGTCAGTCTTTTATTGCAGGCTACTGAGAAGGTACGATATGTGGTCCTGATGGTATCGTCCACAATAGCACGCGGGCATGCTTGACATGTACCGCATCGATGATTGCCCCATTGATGGGATTCAGGTTGGTCATGGCCGTTTGTAGAGTGTTCCCAGCTTCCGGCATCTTGCCTCTCACAAGGTGGTTTTTCAAGTTCTTGTTTCTCTTGAAGGCAAGGATGGGTCTAGGTAAGGGGGTCTTTTCCTTCTCCAAATTAAGGAGGCGCCAGCTTGAATTAATGATCTGACGGACTTTATGATCAAGATGGGAATGTCGGGTGATGCATACCAATTGCTCTTGTGTTTCGTTCTCTTCAGGTACAAGCATGCATTCCCGGTTTGCGAGGGTGGCAGTCTACCATCTGATCTAGACGAATTGATACATCTATTCCTGCCCCCCTCACGTGCCTTTTGTCTTTGCAGCATTTTCCATCTTGGTTGCATTTTTTAGGCATTGATGTACTTGTGTGTATTATGTGAGAAAGAATTTTTGAATGCGAGCCAGTGTGAAAGATATGAATGTGGTTTGGATCTAGTATGGTGCGGTGTGTGCGGAAAGATATGAATGTGGTTTGGATCTAGTATGGTGCGGTGTGTGCGGAAAGATATGAATGTGGTTTGGATCTAGTATGGTACGGTGTGTGCGGAAAGATATGAATGTGGTTTGGATCTAGTATGGTACGGTGTGTGCGTGAAGATATGAATGTGGTTTGGATCTAGTATGGTGCGGTGTGTGCGGGAAGATATGAATGTGGTTTTGATCTAGTATGGTGCGGTGTGTGCAGGAAAGATATGAATGTGGTTTGGATCTAGTATGGTGCGGTGTGTGCGTGAAGATATGAATGTGGTTTGGATCTAGTATGGTGCGGTGTGTGCGGGAAGATATGAATGTGGTTTGGATCTAGTATGGTGCGGTGTGTGCAGGAAAGATATGAATGTGGTTTGGATCTAGTATGGTGCGGTGTGTGCGGAAAGATATGAATGTGGTTTGGATCTAGTATGGTGCGGTGTGTGCAGGAAAGATATGAATGTGGTTTGGATCTAGTATGGTACGGTGTGTGCGTGAAGATATGAATGTGGTTTGGATCTAGTATGGTGCGGTGTGTGCGGGAAGATATGAATGTGGTTTTGATCTAGTATGGTGCGGTGTGTGCAGGAAAGATATGAATGTGGTTTGGATCTAGTATGGTACGGTGTGTGCGTGAAGATATGAATGTGGTTTGGATCTAGTATGGTACGGTGTGTGCGGGAAGATATGAATGTGGTTTGGATCTAGTATGGTACGGTGTGTGCGGAAAGATATGAATGTGGTTTGGATCTAGTATGGTGCGGTGTGTGCGGAAAGATATGAATGTGGTTTGGATCTAGTATGGTGCGGTGTGTGCGGAAAGATATGAATGTGGTTTGGATCTAGTATGGTACGGTGTGTGCGGAAAGATATGAATGTGGTTTGGATCTAGTATGGTACGGTGTGTGCGTGAAGATATGAATGTGGTTTGGATCTAGTATGGTGCGGTGTGTGCGGGAAGATATGAATGTGGTTTGGATCTAGTATGGTGCGGTGTGTGCAGGAAAGATATGAATGTGGTTTGGATCTAGTATGGTGCGGTGTGTGCGGAAAGATATGAATGTGGTTTGGATCTAGTATGGTGCGGTGTGTGCAGGAAAGATATGAATGTGGTTTGGATCTAGTATGGTACGGTGTGTGCGTGAAGATATGAATGTGGTTTGGATCTAGTATGGTGCGGTGTGTGCGGGAAGATATGAATGTGGTTTTGATCTAGTATGGTGCGGTGTGTGCAGGAAAGATATGAATGTGGTTTGGATCTAGTATGGTACGGTGTGTGCAGGAAAGATATGAATGTGGTTTGGATCTAGTATGGTACGGTGTGTGCGGGAAGATATGAATGTGGTTTGGATCTAGTATGGTGCGGTGTGTGCAGGAAAGATATGAATGTGGTTTGGATCTAGTATGGTGCGGTGTGTGCGGAAAGATATGAATGTGGTTTGGATCTAGTATGGTGCGGTGTGTGCGGGAAGATATGAATGTGGTTTGGATCTAGTATGGTGCGGTGTGTGCAGGAAAGATATGAATGTGGTTTGGATCTAGTATGGTGCGGTGTGTGCGGAAAGATATGAATGTGGTTTGGATCTAGTATGGTACGGTGTGTGCGGGAAGATATGAATGTGGTTTGGATCTAGTATGGTACGGTGTGTGCAGGAAAGATATGAATGTGGTTTGGATCTAGTATGGTACGGTGTGTGCGGAAAGATATGAATGTGGTTTGGATCTAGTATGGTACGGTGTGTGCAGGAAAGATATGAATGTGGTTTGGATCTAGTATGGTACGGTGTGTGCAGGAAAGATATGAATGTGGTTTGGATCTAGTATGGTACGGTGTGTGCAGGAAAGATATGAATGTGGTTTGGATCTAGTATGGTACGGTGTGTGCGGAAAGATATGAATGTGGTTTGGATCTAGTATGGTACGGTGTGTGCGGAAAGATATGAATGTGGTTTGAATCTAGTATGGTGCGGTATGTGCGGAAAGATATGAATGTGGTTTGGATCTAGTATGCTACGGTGTGTGCGGGAAGATATGAATGTGGTTTGGATCTAGTATGGTGCGGTGTGTGCGGGACTGTGTATTTTTCTACGAATTGTCTTTGAAATTGTATGTTAGACAAATATTTGTTTTCTCTTTTTTATGGCTAAAGGAAAAACTCTTTTACAAACATGAATTAGAAAAATAATTGACAAATAAAAGAATCTAAAGGTTTCCTTGTGTGTCTGGCTGCTATCCTAATGTGCTACACTCTGTTTAACGTGTAGGATCCTCGAGAAGGACCCGAGTATATTAACAGGGCAGGGTCTGTGCTTCTCTTTTTTGCTGTTGTACCCCTTGGCCTGCCTGTTATCTGTAAATCCCTCCAGGGAACCCTCTTCTATTTTGTTGTAGAAAGCAAGAACCAATCACATAGCAGATTGTAAACCCAGGATCCTGCACAACCAGACAGGGCTCATCTGCCAGAGAGGATACAGGAGGGGCGCAGACATGGACTACCTAGTAAAAGGACATGCTTCCAGGGGAGACGAGGACAACTATGCAGTGTCCAGACGGATCTAGGTGCAGGGCAGAGGGAAGGCCCCCGAGGGCCTCATAATGTATCTCAGACTGCTGAAGGACCAGAAATCCCAGCTCAGGTAAGCCAACCCCTGTCAAATCTGCAGCCAAAGGACTAAAATGAGTCTTTTCTACCAAAGCACTGCCAATGAGTCTATTCTATGCTTGGTTCTCAAGCAGAAGAGATGATGCCTGTCATGGACAGAATGACACAAAGGGGTTACTGACCATGATTAGGGAAGTTAGACATCGAATGTTATAGCCGCAAACGGAATATGAAGGAGGACCTCTATCGCTTGCCGACCTCATCATCCCCACAGTCCATGAGCATCTAGATATGCTCCACAATTGGAACCAATCCCCCCCATAGCTAGCTGCCGTCTAAAGAAGCCAACAAGGAGGGACTCTAGCTGCAGACTAAAGAAGCCAACAAGGAGGGGACTCTAGCTGTCGACTAAAGAAGCCAACAAGGAGGGGACTCTAGCTGACGACTAAAGAAGCCAACAAGGAGGGGACTCTAGCTGACGACTAAAGAAGCCAACAAGGAGGGGACTCTAGCTGACGACTAAAGAAGCCAACAAGGAGGGGACTCTAGCTGACGACTAAAGAAGCCAACAAGGAGGGGACTCTAGCTGCCGACTAAAGAAGCCAACAAGGAGGTGACTCTAGCTGCCGACTAAAGAAGCCAACAAGGAGGTGACTAGCTCCCGACTAAAGAAGCCAACAAGGAGGGGACTCTAGCTGACGACTAAAGAAGCCAACAAGGAGGGGACTCTAGCTGCCGACTAAAGAAGCCAACAAGGAGGGGACTCTAGCTGCCGACTAAAGAAGCCAACAAGGAGGGGACTCTAGCTGCCGACTAAAGAAGCCAACAAGGAGGGGACTCTAGCTGCCGACTAAAGAAGCCAACAAGGAGGGGACTCTAGCTGCCGACTAAAGAAGCCAACAAGGAGGGGACTCTAGCTGCCGACTAAAGAAGCCAACAAGGAGGGGACTCTAGCTGCCGACTAAAGAAGCCAACAAGGAGGGGACTCTAGCTGCCGACTAAAGAAGCCAACAAGGAGGGGACTCTAGCTGCCGACTAAAGAAGCCAACAAGGAGGGGACTCTAGCTGCCGACTAAAGAAGCCAACAAGGAGGGGACTCTAGCTGCCGACTAAAGAAGCCAACAAGGAGGGGACTCTAGCTGACGACTAAAGAAGCCAACAAGGAGGGGACTCTAGCTGACGACTAAAGAAGCCAACAAGGAGGGGACTCTAGCTGCCGTCTAAAGATGCCAAGTAGGAGGGGACTCTAGCTGCCGACTAAAGAAGCCAACAAGGAGGGGACTCTAGCTGCCGACTAAAGAAGCCAACAAGGAGGGGACTCTAGCTGCCGACTAAAGAAGCCAACAAGGAGGGGACTCTAGCTGCCGACTAAAGAAGACAACAAGGAGCGGACTCTAGCTGCCGTCTAAAGATGCCAAGTAGGAGGGGACTCTAGCTGACGACTAAAGAAGCCAACAAGGAGGGGACTCTAGCTGCCGACTAAAGAAGCAAACAAGGAGGGGACTCTAGCTGCCGACTAAAGAAGCCAACAAGGAGGGGACTCTAGCTGCCGACTAAAGAAGCCAACAAGGAGGGGACTCTAGCTGCCGACTAAAGAAGCCAACAAGGAGGGGACTCTAGCTGCCGACTAAAGAAGCCAACAAGGAGGGGACTCTAGCTGCCGACTAAAGAATCCAACAAGGAGGGGACTCTAGCTGACGACTAAAGAAGCCAACAAGGAGGGGACTCTAGCTGACGACTAAAGAAGCCAACAAGGAGGGGACTCTAGCTGACGACTAAAGAAGACAACAAGGAGGGGACTCTAGCTGACGACTAAAGAAGACAACAAGGAGGGGACTCTAGCTGACGACTAAAGAAGACAACAAGGAGGGGACTCTAGCTGACGACTAAAGAAGACAACAAGGAGGGGACTCTAGCTGCCGTCTAAAGATGCCTCTAGGAGGGGACTCTAGCTGCCGACTAAAGAAGCCAAGTAGGAGAGGACTCTAGCTGCTGTCTAAAGATGCCAAGTAGGAGGGGACTCTAGCTCCCGTCTAAAGATGCCTCTAGGAGGGGCTCTAGCTCCCGTCTAAAGATGCCAACTAGGAGGGGACTCTAGCTGCCGTCTCAAGATGCCTCTAGGAGGGGACTCTAGCTGCCAACTCTAGCTCCCGTCTAATGATGCCAACTAGGAGGGGACTCTAGCTGCCGTCTAATGATGACAACTGGGAGGGGGACTCTAGCTGCCGTCTAAAGATGCCTCTAGGAGGGGACTCTAGCTGCCATCTAAAGATGCCAACAAGGAAGGGACTCTAGCTGCCGTCTAAAGATGCCAAGAAGGAAGGGACTCTAGCTGCCAACTCTAGCTCCCGTCTAATGATGCCAACTAGGAGAGGGACTCTAGCTGCTGTCTAATGATGACAACTGGGAGGGGGACTCTAGCTGCCGTCTAAAGATGCCAAGAAGGAAGGGACTCTAGCTGCCAACTCTAGCTCCCGTCTAATGATGCCAACTAGGAGAGGGACTCTAGCTGCCTTCTAATGATGACAACTGGGAGGGGGACTCTAGCTGCCGTCTAAAGATGCCAACAAGGAAGGGACTCTAGCTGCCGTCTAAAGATGCCAAGAAGGAGGGGACTCTAGCTGCCCTCTCCATCCTATGACACGTGATTTTACCCACTGGACACCAATGAGTGTTAGAAAGCCAACAATAGGAAGGAGGAATAACAGAGAAGTGAATCATATTTGCTGTCAGAGGACACTGGGCACTGTCAAACCACATGCAATAAAGTACAAGAGAAATGCTTACCGCGTTCGGGTTTTTCTTGTCGGCCAACCCTGGGATCTTCAGATGAAGGCTCTGGAGCACGTACGTCGTCTGCATCTAGAGAGGTTGGAAACAGATTATGTCGACCATACCAACATCATCATCATCATCTGGACCATACCAACAATATTATCATCTGGTTTTGTGCTGTTTGAGCTTTGTGAAGTTTTTTTGATGCACTGTCCTTCAAACAGGGTCACTCAGGTGACATCTTCACATCTCTTCACTCACCAGAGCATCTTTTAATCCAGAGCCAAGTGGCAGTGACCACAAAGTGGTTTGACTTGTTAACATCACCGTAGAGACTCTCCCGACCCAGCTTGTTGCTCAACACCAGTTAAAAGGGGTCGATTTGAGGGGAGCAGCTTTATTTACTGTTCTTCAACTAGGTTCTGTGTCTGATGTGGGTTGAGAGTTTAGATAACCTGGCTATTAATGTGTTCAAATCATAAAGTTTTAATAACTGTTCACAAAAGGGGCCTTTACACTCTGTCTGCTCACCCGGAGTGTTCCAGTCCTCAGATCACCCCTGGCAGAGAAGCGTTCCTGCCTGAATTGACAAAGTCAGTGCAATAAACTACCGCTGCATATTAAGTCCAAGTGTGACTAGGAGGCCATTGTGCCTGGGGATGAATTGGTTGCAACGCATGCCAAAGCAGAGAGGCACATTGTAAAACATTCTCACTTTCACACCAGCACATTTAAATGTTAATTTTATGAGGGTCGGGACATGAAAAGCTTTTAATGTTTACGATTCTGGTCAGGAAATAAAAGCTATACAAGGAACCCTTGAAAACAAATGATGGTGGCAGTGCAAGAAGAGACAACAAGCACAGATGCAGGGCTCCTCTTTAGAGAATGCATTTTGTTCCCTCCGCTGCCCTCTTCTGGGGTCCTATCTGAGGTGCATCACTGCCCATGGCATCTTCACTCAAGCGAGGGGTCTCCAGAGGGGGGCGCTAGGAACCGACTCACCTCCAGGGACAACCACAGCAGAACTGGTGGTTGTCCCCTGCCGGCTCATCAGTGAAGCACTCGCGCCCATCATCAGCGGGGACATCTGCAGCACCTCACATGCTCACCTGGAAGTAGACCGTCCAGTAGGGTATGAGTGCCAAGAAGACGGGGATGATCTTGCACAGAGACTTCACGTCTTCCACCTTGTCTTCTTGGAAGGGTCCTCCATGGGTTGACTTGGCCATGTCCAGCATGCTTGGCTTGGCGGTCTGCCGGCTGCTCCCGCTGCTTTCACTGCTGCATAAAGAGTAGTCAAAGTCAGTTCAAGACTGCGGACAGACTGCACGGAGACAGGTGTATAGCAGTTACCATAGAGCGCACAGGTACAGCTTCGCCACCATGAAGCACGGCGGAAACTTGGACAACAACACGAATTACCAGATTTGGCAACATCTGACATGTTTCTCTGCAAGCACCTCTCCAGTGAAGAGCAAAGCACATCTGTACACTGGAGGCATTCCAACCCCAAACTAATGCACAAAATATCAGCACATCTAAGATACATGGGAACGTTTTCTATTTATTTAGAAGATTAATACCTAAATATAGATTTGGAGGTAGGAAGGTGAGGTAGCGCCCGCATCACAGAATGACGAACAGCTCTTGCCAATGACAGACAGGGGTTCAGTGTTGAATCCCCATAAATGGAATTTAAACACATTATGTAAAATACCATATTGCTAACACAGATATAGGTAACCAATCACTAAAGATTTCCAACGTTCTATGGAAAATCTATTGATGCTCCAAACTGGGGACATTCACCTCCCCAACTCTGGGAACCAATGTCACCCATATGGAATATGTTGGTAGGAGAACTAAGAGCTCACACTCTTGCACCTGGACAGTGGTGATGCCCTGCTCTATGGCTTCCCAGAATGCACACTGGCCCCGCCACGAGCATCCCACATGCCTTCGCATGCCTCATCAATAGTCTGAAGAAAGATGACCACGTCATCCTCACAATGATGGAACTCCACAGGCTCCCACTGTCAGTCACTCCCTCTTCAAAGTCACCACAAGGAGCATCACAGCCTACCTGGCTCACCAAGCCACCGCAAGGAGCATCACAGCCTACCTGGCTCACAAAGCCACCGCAAGGAGCACCACAGTCTACCTGGCTCACACATCCACCATAAGAATCACCACAGCCTACCTGGCTCACAAAGCCACCACAAGGAGCATCACAGCCTACCTGGCCCACAAAGTCACCACAAGGAGAATCACAGCCTACCTGGCTCACACATCCACCATAAGAATCACCACAGCCTACCTGGCTCACAAAGCCACCACAAGGAGCATCACAGCCTACCTGGCCCACAAAGTCACCACAAGGAGAATCACAGCCTACCTGGATCACAAAGCCAACGCAAGGAGCATCACAGCCTACCTGGCTCACAAAGCCAACGCAAGGAGCATCACAGCCTACCTGGCCCACAAAGTCACCACAAGGAGCATCACAGCCTACCTGGCCCACAAAGTCACCGCAAGGAGCATCCCAGCCTACCTGGCCCACAAAGTCACCACAAGGAGCATCACAGCCTACCTGGCCCACAAAGTCACCACAAGGAGCATCACAGCCTACCTGGCCCACAAAGTCACCACAAGGAGCATCACAGCCTACCTGGCTCACAAAGCCACCACAAGGAGCATCACAGCCTACCTGACACACAAAGCCACCACAAGGAGCATCACAGCCTACCTGGCCCACAAAGTCACCACAAGGAGCATCACAGCCTACCTGGCTCACAAAGCCAAAGCAAGGAGCATCACGGCCTACCTGGCACACAAAGTCACCGCAAGGAGCATCACAGCCTACCTGGCCCACAAAGTCACCACAAGGAGCATCACAGCCTACCTGGCTCACAAAGCCAAAGCAAGGAGCATCACAGCCTACCTGGCCCACAAAGTCACCACAAGGAGCATCACAGCCTACCTGGCTCACAAAGCCAAAGCAAGGAGCATCACAGCCTACCTGGCTCACAAAGCCACCACAAGGAGCATCACAGCCTACCTGACACACAAAGCCACCACAAGGAGCATCACAGCCTACCTGGCCCACAAAGTCACCGCAAGGAGCATCACAGCCTACCTGGCTCACAAAGTCACCGCAAGGAGTATCACAGCCTACCTGGCTCACAGAGCCACCGCAAGGAGCATCACAGCCTACCTGGCTCACAAAGTCACCGCAAGGAGTATCACAGCCTACCTGGCCCACAAAGTCACCAGAAGGAGCATCACAGCCTACCTGGCTCACAAAGTCACCAGAAGGAGCATCACAGCCTACCTGGCTCACACATCCACCACAAGGAGCATCACAGCCTACCTGGCTCACACATCCACCACAAGGAGCATCACAGCCTACCTGGCTCACAAAGCCAAAGCAAGGAGCATCACGGCCTACCTGGCCCACAAAGTCACCACAAGGAGCATCACAGCCTACCTGGCTCACAAAGCCAAAGCAAGGAGCATCACAGCCTACCTGGCTCACAAAGCCACCACAAGGAGCATCACAGCCTACCTGACACACAAAGCCACCACAAGGAGCATCACAGCCTACCTGGCCCACAAAGTCACCGCAAGGAGCATCACAGCCTACCTGGCCCACAAAGTCACCGCAAGGAGCATCACAGCCTACCTGGCTCACAGTCACCGCAAGGAGCATCACAGCCTACCTGGCCCACAAAGTCACCGCAAGGAGCATCACAGCCTACCTGGCTCACAAAGTCACCGCAAGGAGCATCACAGCCTACCTGGCTCACAGTCACCGCAAGGAGCATCACAGCCTACCTGGCTCACAGTCACCGCAAGGAGCATCACAGCCTACCTGGCTCACAAAGCCACCACAAGGAGCATCACAGCCTACCTGGCCCACAAAGTCACCACAAGGAGCATCACAGCCTACCTGGCTCACAAAGCCACCACAAGGAGCATCACAGCCTACCTGGCCCACAAAGTCACCACAAGGAGCATCACAGCCTACCTGGCTCACAAAGCCACCACAAGGAGCATCACAGCCTACCTGGCTCACAAAGCCACCACAAGGAGCATCACAGCCTACCTGACACACAAAGCCACCACAAGGAGCATCACAGCCTACCTGGCCCACAAAGTCACCACAAGGAGCATCACAGCCTACCTGGCTCACAAAGCCAAAGCAAGGAGCATCACGGCCTACCTGGCTCACAAAGTCACCGCAAGGAGCATCACAGCCTACCTGGCCCACAAAGTCACCACAAGGAGCATCACAGCCTACCTGGCTCACAAAGCCAAAGCAAGGAGCATCACAGCCTACCTGGCCCACAAAGTCACCACAAGGAGCATCACAGCCTACCTGGCTCACAAAGCCAAAGCAAGGAGCATCACAGCCTACCTTGCTCACAAAGCCACCACAAGGAGCATCACAGCCTACCTGACACACAAAGCCACCACAAGGAGCATCACAGCCTACCTGGCCCACAAAGTCACCGCAAGGAGCATCACAGCCTACCTGGCTCACAAAGTCACCGCAAGGAGTATCACAGCCTACCTGGCTCACAGAGCCACCGCAAGGAGCATCACAGCCTACCTGGCTCACAAAGTCACCGCAAGGAGTATCACAGCCTACCTGGCCCACAAAGTCACCAGAAGGAGCATCACAGCCTACCTGGCTCACAAAGTCACCAGAAGGAGCATCACAGCCTACCTGGCTCACACATCCACCACAAGGAGCATCACAGCCTACCTGGCTCACACATCCACCACAAGGAGCATCACAGCCTACCTGGCTCACAAAGCCAAAGCAAGGAGCATCACGGCCTACCTGGCCCACAAAGTCACCACAAGGAGCATCACAGCCTACCTGGCTCACAAAGCCAAAGCAAGGAGCATCACAGCCTACCTGGCTCACAAAGCCACCACAAGGAGCATCACAGCCTACCTGACACACAAAGCCACCACAAGGAGCATCACAGCCTACCTGGCCCACAAAGTCACCGCAAGGAGCATCACAGCCTACCTGGCCCACAAAGTCACCGCAAGGAGCATCACAGCCTACCTGGCTCACAGTCACCGCAAGGAGCATCACAGCCTACCTGGCCCACAAAGTCACCGCAAGGAGCATCACAGCCTACCTGGCTCACAAAGTCACCGCAAGGAGCATCACAGCCTACCTGGCTCACAGTCACCGCAAGGAGCATCACAGCCTACCTGGCTCACAGTCACCGCAAGGAGCATCACAGCCTACCTGGCTCACAAAGCCACCACAAGGAGCATCACAGCCTACCTGGCTCACAGAGCCACCGCAAGGAGCATCACAGCCTACCTGGCTCACAAAGTCACCGCAAGGAGTATCACAGCCTACCTGGCTCACAGAGCCACCGCAAGGAGCATCACAGCCTACCTGGCTCAAAAAGTCACCGCAAGGAGTATCACAGCCTACCTGGCCCACAAAGTCACCAGAAGGAGCATCACAGCCTACCTGGCTCACAAAGTCACCAGAAGGAGCATCACAGCCTACCTGGCTCACACATCCACCACAAGGAGCATCACAGCCTACCTGGCCCACAAAGTCACCACAAGGAGCATCACAGCCTACCTGGCCCACAAAGTCACCACAAGGAGCATCACAGCCTACCTGGCCCACAAAGTCACCAGAAGGAGCATCACAGCCTACCTGGCTCACAAAGTCACCAGAAGGAGCATCACAGCCTACCTGGCTCACACATCCACCACAAGGAGCATCACAGCCTACCTGGCTCACACATCCACCACAAGGAGCATCACAGCCTACCTGGCTCACAAAGTCATCATCGTCAGCCGCGCTTGGCACACCAACAACCAACATACCATTCAAATGGAAATTAGCACGAAAATAAAAAAAAGAAGACAACAGACTTTCTCCATCTATATATCCAGAATCTGGAAAGAACACTCTATTCCAATGCACGAACCATCCACAAACCTGCTACCTCTCCTGTCGCTTGTGGACATTATACGTGCCTAGGACCCTGTGCAGCACTCCGCTGCCTTCTGGATAGGTCTGTACTATGAAACTACCAAATACACCACAAACGCAGTCTTTCACGAGATCTAGGAGGCGGGATTCAGGAAGAAGGCTTTGACATGATAAACTTGTTGGCTTTGCCAATTGCGGATTAGTGAAGCACACTTTGGTTTGTAGGTCGTTGTAAGTAGGTAGCTGCAAGTCGCTAACAGATTAACCACAACACAGCACTCTACATCGCAAGCACAGCAACACATACACTAATAATGCATATTTTAATTTGAATGGCACATACAATTAAATTGCAAGCCACAACATTGCATTTAAGCGCCTAGTAATATTTACATTATGTACTGTATAGAATTGTGTATAAAAGTACATAAAAAAGAAAGTAAAACAAATAAATGAAATCCATTTTTTTCGTGTTTTCCTGCATATTAAAATAATAAAACTGTTTACGGGTATAGGCTGAAATATACAAAAACTGCATAGTAAATATAATTACTTATAATATATTTTTCAAAACTCTTCTTAATCAATGATTTACCCTTTTATATTTAATTGTGTATTAATGCTGTATTAAAAAACAAACTTTACATACCTTAAGAGCCATCAGTAAACTGAATCCTAAAGTCAATCCCTGAACATCTGTAACTCCTACAACCAAGCCCTAATAACCTAAAACACCCTATACACTGCTCCCTAAACCCATAGAATGCATTGTAATTACTACACACTGTGACTCGCCTCACTGTAGTTGTGGGTGTGTTGGTCCGCTGCCGTTGTAAGGCCAAGAGCAGTAGTGGTGCCGTTTTAAGGGTGCCTCACTGGGGAGATGGGAGCTTTGGTCATCCACATACCTGCAATTAACCAAGCAGCAGTGTGTCCGGTTCCCAATCAATCAATCAATCAGGGAATTGTAAGCGCGCTACTCACCTGTGAGGGTCTCAAGGCGCTGAGGGGGGTCCGCAGATCTGTGTAGCCGAAGAGCCAGGTCTCGAGGGTCTTCCTGAATGTGTTCAGGGAGGGGGACGCGTCTGATGTCTACCAGGAGCTCGTTCCAGATTTTGGCTGCAATGTGAGAGAAGGATCTTCCGCCTGCTCTGGCTCTGTGGATGCGTGGGGTTTCGGCCAGTGCAAGGTTGGAAAATCGTAGGTTTCTTTTGGGTACGTGGAAATGATTCGGTCATTGAAGTATTCGGGTCCGTTGTTGTGTAGGTATTTGTAGGCGTGAGGATTTTGAAGGTGACTCTTTTCTCCACGGGGAGCCAGTGGAGACTTTGTAGGTGTTGCCTGATGTGTTCGTGTCGGGAATGCCGAGGACGAGTCTGGCAGTGGTGTTCTGCATTGTCTGGAGTTTGCGGAGTAGGGACTTGTTGATGCCGGCATAGAGTGTGTTTCCCTAGTCCAGTCTCTGGTGATGAGTGCGTGGGTGACTGTCTTCCTTGACTCATGGGGGATCCACTTGAAGTTCTTGCGGAGGGTGTTGAAGCAGCTGGAGGTGACGGCGTTGACCTGTCGGTTCATGGTGAGTGATGATTTGAGTACGATGTCGAGGTTCTTGGCGTGGTCTGAGGTGGTAGGTGGGCTTCCGAGGGTGGTCGGCCACCAGGTGATGTCCCATGAAGAAGGGGTGGTACCGAGGACGAGGACTTCTGTCTTCTCGGCGTTGAGCTTTAGGCAGCTGTTGGTCATCCAGACTGCGATGTCTTGCATTCCTTTCTGGAAGCTGAGGTTGGCAGTGGAGTCGTCTTTGATGAGAGTGAGGTGGGTGTCGTCAGCGTAGGATACGATGTTGAGGCCGTGTTGTCGGACGATGGCTGCGAGGAAGGCCATGTAGATGTTGAAGAGGGTGGGGCTCAGTGATGAACCCTGTGGGACTAAGCAGGTGATTTTCGTGGGGTTGAAGAGGAAGGGTGGGTGTCTGATCCTTTGGCTTCTTCCAGAGAGGAATGATCGGAACCAGTCCAGGGCTGTTCCTTGTATGCCTGCATCGTGTAGTCTGGCAACTCGTGTGCGGTGGGAGACAGTGTCGAAGGCTGCTGATAGGTCAAGTAGAATGAGGGCTGCAGAGTGGCTTTGGTACAGGAGGGTGCGGATGTCATCTGTGGTGGCGAGTAGGGCGGTCTCCGTGCTGTGGTTGCTTTGGAATCTGGATTGGGACAGGTCGAGGACGGCCTTCTCTTCAATGAATCGTGTCAGTTTCCTGTTGACTGTTTTCTCTGCAACTTTGGCTGCGAAGGGAAGGAGCAAGATGGACCGATAGTTCTTGAGGTCGATGGATTCAGCTATTGGCTTCTTGAGCAGGGGTCTAACTTCTGCGCGCTTCCAGTCATCTGGGAAGGTGCCTGTTTTGAAGGTGGTGTTGATGGTGCGTTGTAGTTCGGGTGCGATGGTAGCCATGGCTCTGTGATAGACGTGAGGGGGACAGGGGTCGGTTGGGGCCCCCCGAGTAGATGCTTTTCACGGTCGAGGCGGTGTCTTCGGCCCTGATCGTTGTCCAGTTGGAGATGGTGGGCTGGCTGGTGTTTCTGGGGTCGGGGCGCATTCTGTGGCCCTGGTGGATAGTCAATGAAGTTGTCGAAGAGGTTTTTGATTTTGAGGTGGAAATAGATTCCAAGCTTGTCGCAGCGGTTTTGGGATGGGTGATGTCTGTGGCTTCGCTGCGTGGTTTGGTGAATTCTACAATGACAATGAAAAGTTCCTTGGAGTTGGTGGAGTTGGCCAGGATTTTGTTGTGGATGAAGTTCCTCTTGGTGGCTCTGATCTGGTTGTGGTAGTTCGTCATGGTGTCCTTGTATGTGGTGTGGTTTCGGGGGTTCTGAATATTACCCACTCTGGGAGACCCAGGTACAAACTGTGGCTGTAATCTGGGTGTAATGTCCTTTACAATACGACAGCAGGGAGGAATAGTTTTAATAGAAAGAAGAAGCTTTTGGAGGCTGCGGGAACCTGAGGATCCACTGGTGATGCGTTATCGATGCCGAAAGCCAAGCTCTGCCCATGGATTCACGGATTACGGTGACACTTTTGCAACCACAGCTTCATGAAACAATATACGAGGAGAAGGACAGTTGAAACTTCTCACACTGAATTCAAGTTTTCTGATAGGACTCAGGGCTGGACTGGCTGTACCGGGCATTGGACATTTACCTGGGAGGCTCGAAGGGTGGGGACGGTTTTGTTACTGGGGGCTGGTTTTGAAGCAGTATTGCAATATCGGCTCCCTGTAACAAAAGCAGCAAGCAAATGTTTCTAGCTTCCCAGGGCCAGGCAGGGCTTCCCCAGGGGCTGGTCCCAGAAAACTGCCAGGGCTACTTTGGGTTCCCAGTTTAACCCTGTTCTGGTTAGAGAAGTGGAAAACACACAGAATGGGTGAAATGCATGCTCTATACTAAAGTGCTTTCAGAAAACAAACAAAAAGATCCCTCACTCCAGGCTGTATGCCGCCAGACAGCCACCCCTGCATATCCACGCCCAGCCGTTTCCGCCGTTCCCTTATCTCCCTGGCTCACCCCTTTCCTTTGCCCCCTTGTACAGCACTGCCTTCGACCCAACCCAGTCCTGATGAAGATCCTGATTTATGTGGATCGAAACGCCCTCGACCATCCAGCGCGATCATAGGCGAGACACACAAAGTGGTTCACGAACAGTACATTGAACCAAAGTTGAAACAAACTTAACTTAAGTTATCTGGAACCACATTGTGCCAAATTACTCACTGTATATATTTTTGACCAGTCACTTTGCGCCGGCCAAGCTGATCACATGGTCACCTGCGTCGCTACTTTGATTTTCACTCACACACCTCGAGCACCACGTGCAATTTGGGTTGTTTTCAATTATATTAATTGTGTATTGCAGTGCTGTTACAACTGCTAATTGTCTTTCTTTGCCTTTGTCCCAAAATGCTTACATAAAACATGCAATGAGCACATGCTATAATCATATAGAGTCTCCTTGCTTCCTTGTGGATAATGTTGTAGTCATATCCTCACTAATTGCCTCTGAATAATACCAGTTGGGATACCATATGTTCCTATTTGGGTACTAACGTCAGTGCCTGTGGTGGGGGCAGCATGGATTAAGTAGGTTAGTGGCACCGCTGTGTTTCCTAGGACTCACCACCTGCTCAGTCGCACAGTTAGGAGGGCCCTGCTCCGTCGCACAGTTAGGGGGGCCCCTGCTCCGTCGCACAGATATGGGGGCCCCCTGCTCCGTCGCACAGTTAGTGGGCCCCCTGCTCCGTCGCACAGTTAGCGGCCCCCTGCTCCGTCGCACAGTTAAGGGGCCCCCTCCTCGGTCGCACAGTTAAAGGGCCCCCTGCTCGGTCGCACAGTTTAGGGGCCCCCTGCTCATCGCACAGTTAGGGGCCCCTGCTTGTGGCACAGTTAGGGGCCCCCTGCTTGTGGCACAGTTAGGGGCCCCCTGCTCGGTCGCACAGTTTGGGGCCCCCTGCTTGGTCGCACAGTTAGGGGCCCCCTGCTCGGTCGCACAGTTAGGGGCCCCCTGCTCGGTCGCACAGTTAGGGGCCCCCTGCTCGGTCGCACAGTTAGGGGCCCCCTGCTCGGTCGCACAGTTAGGGGCCCCCTGCTCGGTCGCACAGTTAGGGGCCCCCTGCTCGGTCGCACAGTTAGGGGCCCCCTGCTCGGTCGCACAGTTAGGGGGCCCCCTGCTCGATCACACAGTTAGGGGCCCCCTGCTCGGTCGCAGAGTTATGGACGCCCTGCTTGGTCGCACAGTTATAGGCGCCTTGCTCGGTCTCAGTTAGGGGCGCCCTGCTCGGTCGCACAGTTAGGAACGCCCTGCTCGGTCGCATAGTTAGGAACGCCCTGCTCGGTCGCACAGTTAGGAACGCCCTGCTCGGTCGCACAGTTAGGAACGCCCTGCTCGGTCGCACAGTTAGGGACGCCCTGCTCGGTCGCACAGTTAGGGACGCCCTGCTCGGTCGCACAGTTAGGGGTGCCCTGCTCGGTCGCACAGTTAGCGGCGCTCTGCTAGGTCGCATAGTTAGGGGCGCCCTGCTCGGTCGCATAGTTAGGAACGCCCTGCTCGGTCGCACAGTTAGGAACGCCCTGCTCGGTCGCACAGTTAGGGACGCCCTGCTCGGTCGCACAGTTAGGGACGCCCTGCTCGGTCGCACAGTTAGGGGTGCCCTGCTCGGTCGCACAGTTAGCGGCGCTCTGCTAGGTCGCATAGTTAGGGGCGCCCTGCTCGGTCGCATAGTTAGGGGCGCCCTGCTCGGTCACATAGTTGGGGGCGCCCTGCTCGGTCATATAGTCGGGGGTGCCCAGCTCGGTCACATAGTTGGGGACGCCCTGCTCGGTCACATAGTTAGTGGCGCCCTGCTCTGTCACACAGTTAAGGACGCCCTGCTCGGTCCGTTCGGTCGCATAGTTAGGTGCGCCCTGCTCGGCATGTTGCTGAATGAACTCTGATACCGGAGAGATTCAAAATAAAAAGACTCAAGCTTGATAGCAAGAACTAGCCGCAATAGTGTAGTGTCTCAAACCACGTTTAGCAGTAAGACTTCAGCGCACTTCATCGCGTGGCTCTGCCATTCTTCCCGGAAGCTCATTAAATGGCAAATTAATAAGCCGCGAAGATAAGTTCTTGTGTAGTGTGTATTTAAAATTTCCGGTTCGTAAAGATATAACCAGGCAGAATCAACCGCTGTGAACAAACAAGATTTTGTAACCCGCTTTGGCCATACCATTTCTGTGCCTTTCTCATTCTTTGAAGTGGAGAACTATCAGACTGCGTATTCTATAAGCGTCTGCAGAAAAATTAAGGGGTCAACCTCAATATTTATCATTGTCCTGAAGATGGTCTCGTGTATGACAATGTAGAGACTGAAACGTCGACCAACATCTTCTCTTCTATGATTAATTTTAATTTATGCTAAGAAGAAAGCTGTTCATGAATGTTACAGTGAAGGTTTCTGATCACTACTGTTACCTATCTGTTACATTGTCCATTAAGTGTTTATAATTGTACCCTGCATTTTTGAATAAGATAAAATCGAATATTTTTCTATATACACCCTGTTAGATTTGGGGGTCTCTGGTTGGCACAGGTATGCACTTGTGACAAAACAGGGACCCTCTCGTCCCCCGTTGCTGAACTTCAACGTCCCCCGTTGCTGAACTTCAACGTCCCCCGTTGCTGAACTTCATCGTCCCCCGTTGCTGAACTTCATCGTCCCCCGTTGCTGAACTTCAACGTCCCCAGTTACTGAACTTCAACGTCCCGTTACTGAACTTCAGCATCCCCCGTTACTGAACTTCAGCGTCCCCCGTTACTGAACTACAGCGTCCCTCGTTACTGAACTTCAGCGTCCACCGTTACTGAACTTCAGCGTCCCACGTTACTGAACTTCAGCGTCCCACGTTATTGAACTTCAGAGTCCCCCGTTATTGAACTTCAGAGTCCCCCGTTATTGAACTTCAGAGTCCCCCGTTACTGAACTTCAGTGTCCCCCGTTACTGAACTTCAGTGTCCCCCGTTACTGAACTTCAGCGTCCCCCGTTACTGAACTTCAGCGTCCCCCGTTACTGGACTTCAACGTCCCCCGTTACTGGACTTCAACGTCCCCCGTTACTGGACTTCAACGTCCCCCGTTATTGGACTTCAACGTCCCCCGTTATTGGACTTCAGGAGTTTTCTCAAGAGGGTGAACTGGGATGTCCAGGCGGCTGGAGGTGACCTAGCCTTGGGCCTTACAAACCCTGGACCGGTCTCATGGTCCATCTGTGAGGCTGGGGTCAAAGGGTCCGGTGGCGACCAATGAACAGAGATCTCTAGCCGCATTACAGTGTGGGGGGGGGGGGGGGGGGGAGGCAGGCTTTGAAGACATTTTGAGCATTTTCCCAGAAGGCTTTGTTGATGGTACCAAGAGCCCTGGATCTGATTCTGGTGTAAGCGGTGATCCAGTGTGGAGCGGTCGGGTGATATGTTCCAACCTACAGAGGTCAAGGCCCTCTCCGGCTGCCCGGTTCTTGTAGCCCCCCTAACCTGGTGTCAGTCGTATGGGGAGACGTTACAAGGGGGGCTCTCTGCCATGGTGCACCCATCATCACAGAGCAGACGTGGATTTAGACTACATTTAAAGCGACCGCTGCATTTTTTAGGGGTTACCGCACAGGCACCCCACTGACCCAGTGAGTGGGCTTTGGGGTGTGAGGTGTGGACAGGTGCGGGGTCTCACAGCAGAGGCGGCTGGAGGGGTCTTTACACGGCTGCACGCGTCACATACTACAGATTAATGAAATAAGGTATATTGAAACATAAGACTATAAAACGTTGCGTTCTCCTGGTGTGCAGGACCCTGGCTCATACGCCGGGACTCAGAGGAGTCACTTAGGGCTGCTGCTGGAATATAATGTGGCGATCACGGAGGTTACTGACGCTTTCAAATTACTGTTTCATATATTTTTATTAAATAATAAAACATTTTTTAATAACGTTGAATGTAAGCACGATGGTCTGGATTTTCTCTGGGAATAAAAGGCCACGATGAATGAGCTGTGAGGTGCCCCCGGCTCCCTGGTGTCCGTGGCCGGCCTGCCCCCCTCTGACCGCTGAAGCCAGTAATCCTTGTTCACACCGACGGGTGTTTGCTCCTGGCCATAGGAGACGCTGCAGCCTGTATGTACTCTCGAGCCTCAAGGAGACACTGTGTCCACACAGAGATATGTTAACACTCAGCAGGACTGAGGGTGGAGGCGACCCTCCCTCACAGCAATCAGTGTGTCTGTCAGTCAATGCACATCTCTCTGTCCCAGATCTGCGTGCATGCTTGTGATAGCTTGTGTCTGTGCACGTCTCTCTGTCCCAGATCTGCGTGCATGCTGGTGACAGCCTGTGTGTGTGCACGTCTCTGTACCAGATCCACGTGCATGCTTGTGATAGCTTGTGTCTGTGCACGTCTCTCTGTCCCAGATCCGCGTGCATGCTTGTGACACCTTGTGTCTGTGCAGGTCTCTCTGTACCAGATCCACATAAATGCTTGTGACACCTTGTGTCTGTGCACGTCTCTCTGTACGAGATCTGCATGCATGCTTGTGACAGCTTGTGTCTATGTACGTCTCTCTGTACCAGATCCGTTTGCATGCTCGTGACACCTTGTGTCTGTGCACGTCTCTGTACCAGATCCACGTGCATGCTTGTGACAGCTTGTGTCTGTGCACGTCTCTCTGTACCAGATCCACGTACATGCTTGTGACACCTTGTGTCTGTGCACGTCTCTGTACCAGATCCACGTGCATGCTTGTGACAGCTTGTGTCTGTGCACGTCTCTCTGTCCCAGATCCACGTGCATGCTTGTGAGCAGCTTGTGTCAGTGCACGTGTCTCTCTACCAGATCTGCGTGCATGCTTGTGACACCTTGTGTCTGTGCACGTCTCTCTGTACGAGATCTGCGTGCATGCTTGTGACAGCTTGTGTCTATGAACGTCTCTCTGTACCAGATCCGTTTGCATGCTCGTGACACCTTGTGTCTGTGCACGTCTCTGTACCAGATCAGTTTGCATGCTTGTGACACCTTGTGTCTGTGCACATCTCTGTACCAGATCCGCGTGCATGCTTGTGACAGCTTGTGTCTGTGCACGTCTCTGTACCAGATCCGTTTGCATGCTTGTGACACCTTGTGTCTGTGCACGTCTCTGTCCCAGATCCACGTGCATGCTTGTGACAGCCTGTGTCTGTGCACGTCTCTCTGTACCAGATCCACATGCATGCTGGTGACTGCTTGTGTCTGTGCACGTCTCTGTACCAGATCAGTTTGCATGCTTGTGACACCTTGTGTCTGTGCACGTCTCTGTACCAGATCCGCGTGCATGCTTGTGACAGCTTGTGTCTGTGCACGTCTCTGTACCAGATCCGTTTGCATGCTTGTGACACCTTGTGTCTGTGCACGTCTCTGTCCCAGATCCACGTGCATGCTTGTGACAGCCTGTGTCTGTGCACGTCTCTCTGTACCAGATCCACGTGCATGCTTGTGACACCTTGTGTGTGTGCACGTCTCTCTGTACCAGATCCGTGTGCATGCTAGTGACAACTTATGTCTGTGCACGTCTCTGTACCAGATCCGTGTGCATGCTAGTGACAGCTTATGTCTGTGCACGTCTCTGTACCAGATCCACGTGCATGCTTGTGACACCTTGTGTCTGTGCACGTCTCTGTCCCAGATCCACGTGCATGCTTGTGACAGCCTGTGTCTGTGCACGTCTCTCTGTACCAGATCCACATGCATGCTGGTGACTGCTTGTGACTGTGCACGTCTCTCTGTCCCAGATCTGCGTGCATGCTGGTGACAGCCTGTGTGTGCACGTCTCTGTACCAGATCCACGTGCATGCTTGTGACAGCTTGTGTCTGTGCACGTCTCTCTGTACCAGATCTGCGTGCATACTGGTGACACCTTGTGTGTGTGCATGTCTCTCTGTGCCAGATCTGCGTGCATGCTTGTGAAAGCTTGTGTGTATGCACGTCTCTCTGTACCAGATCTGCGAGCATGCTTGTGACACCTTGTGTGTGTGCACGTCTCTGTCCCAGATCCACGTGCATGCTTGTGACACCTTGTGTGTGTGCACGTCTCTCTGTACCAGATCTGTGTGCATGCTTGTGACAGCTTGTGTCTGTGCACGTCTCTCTGTCCCAGATCCACGTGCATGCTAGTGACAGCTTATGTCTGTGCACGTCTCTGTACCAGATCCACGTGCATGCTTGTGACACCTTGTGTCTGTGCACGTCTCTGTCCCAGATCCACGTGCATGCTTCTGACACCTTGTGTCTCTGCACGTCTCTGTCCCAGATCCACGTGCATGCTTGTGACAGCTTGTGTCTGTGCACGTCTCTCTGTCCCAGATCTGCGTGCATGCTTGTGATAGCTTGTGTCTGTGCACGTCTCTCTGTCCCAGATCTGCGTGCGTGCTGGTGACAGCCTGTGTGTGTGCACGTCTCTGTACCAGATCCACGTGCATGCTTGTGATAGCTTGTGTCTGTGCACGTCTCTCTGTCCCAGATCCGCGTGCATGCTTGTGACACCTTGTGTCTGTGCAGGTCTCTCTGTACCAGATCCACATAAATGCTTGTGACACCTTGTGTCTGTGCACGTCTCTCTGTACGAGATCTGCATGCATGCTTGTGACAGCTTGTGTCTATGTACGTCTCTCTGTACCAGATCCGTTTGCATGCTCGTGACACCTTGTGTCTGTGCACGTCTCTGTACCAGATCCACGTGCATGCTTGTGACAGCTTGTGTCTGTGCACGTCTCTCTGTACCAGATCCACGTACATGCTTGTGACACCTTGTGTCTGTGCACGTCTCTGTACCAGATCCACGTGCATGCTTGTGACAGCTTGTGTCTGTGCACGTCTCTCTGTCCCAGATCCACGTGCATGCTTGTGAGCAGCTTGTGTCAGTGCACGTCTCTCTCTACCAGATCTGCGTGCATGCTTGTGACACCTTGTGTCTGTGCACGTCTCTCTGTACGAGATATGCATGCATGCTTGTGACAGCTTGTGTCTATGAACGTCTCTCTGTACCAGATCCGTTTGCATGCTCGTGACACCTTGTGTCTGTGCACGTCTCTGTACCAGATCAGTTTGCATGCTTGTGACACCTTGTGTCTGTGCACATCTCTGTACCAGATCCGCGTGCATGCTTGTGACAGCTTGTGTCTGTGCACGTCTCTGTACCAGATCCGTTTGCATGCTTGTGACACCTTGTGTCTGTGCACGTCTGTCCCAGATCCACGTGCATGCTTGTGACAGCCTGTGTCTGTGCACGTCTCTCTGTACCAGATCCACATGCATGCTGGTGACTGCTTGTGTCTGTGCACGTCTCTGTACCAGATCAGTTTGCATGCTTGTGACACCTTGTGTCTGTGCACGTCTCTGTACCAGATCCGCGTGCATGCTTGTGACAGCTTGTGTCTGTGCACGTCTCTGTACCAGATCCGTTTGCATGCTTGTGACACCTTGTGTCTGTGCACGTCTCTGTCCCAGATCCACGTGCATGCTTGTGACAGCCTGTGTCTGTGCACGTCTCTCTGTACCAGATCCACGTGCATGCTTGTGACACCTTGTGTGTGTGCACGTCTCTCTGTACCAGATCCGTGTGCATGCTAGTGACAACTTATGTCTGTGCACGTCTCTGTACCAGATCCACGTGCATGCTTGTGACACCTTGTGTCTGTGCACGTCTCTCTGTACCAGATCCGTGTGCATGCTAGTGACAGCTTATGTCTGTGCACGTCTCTGTACCAGATCCACGTGCATGCTTGTGACACCTTGTGTCTGTGCACGTCTCTGTCCCAGATCCACGTGCATGCTTGTGACAGCCTGTGTCTGTGCACGTCTCTCTGTACCAGATCCACATGCATGCTGGTGACTGCTTGTGTCTGTGCACGTCTCTCTGTCCCAGATCTGCGTGCATGCTGGTGACAGCCTGTGTGTGTGCACGTCTCTGTACCAGATCCACGTGCATGCTTGTGACAGCTTTATCTGTGCACGTCTCTCTGTACCAGATCTGCGTGCATACTGGTGACACCTTGTGTGTGTGCATGTCTCTCTGTGCCAGATCTGCGTGCATGCTTGTGAAAGCTTGTGTGTATGCACGTCTCTCTGTACCAGATCTGCGAGCATGCTTGTGACACCTTGTGTGTGTGTACGTCTCTGTCCCAGATCCACGTGCATGCTTGTGACACCTTGTGTGTGTGCACGTCTCTCTGTACCAGATCTGTGTGCATGCTAGTGACAGCTTATGTCTGTGCACGTCTCTGTACCAGATCCACGTGCATGCTTGTGACACCTTGTGTCTGTGCACGTCTCTAACCCAGATCCACGTGCATGCTTCTGACACCTTGTGTCTCTGCACGTCTCTGTCCCAGATCCACGTGCATGCTTGTGACAGCTTGTGTCTGTGCACGTCTCTCTGTCCCAGATCCGCGTGCATGCTTGTGACAGCTTGTGTCTGTGCACGTCTCTGTCCCAGATCCGCGTGCATGCTTGTGACAGCTTGTGTCTGTGCACGTCTCTCTGTCCCAGATCCACGTGCATGCTTGTGACACCTTGTGTCTGTGCACGACTCTGTCCCAGATCCGCGTGCATGCTGGTGACACCTTGTGTCTGTGCACGTCTCTGTCCCAGATCCACGTGCATGCTTGTGACAGCTTGTGTCTGTGCACGTCTCTCTGTACCAGATCCGCATGCATGCTGGTGACACCTTGTGTCTGTGCACGTCTCTCTGTACCAGATCCACGTACATGCTTGTGACTGCTTGTGTCTGTTCACATCTCTTTGTACCAGATCCACGTTCATGCTGGTGACAGCTTGTGTCAATGCACGTCTCTCTGTACCAGATCCACATACATACTTGTGACTGCTTGTGTCTGTGCACATCTCTCTGTACCAGATCCACGTGCATGCTTCTGACACCTTGTGTCTGTGCATGTCTCTCTGTACCAGATCCAGGTACATGCTTCTGACAGCTTGTGTTTGTGCACGTCTCTCTGTCCCAGATCCACATACATGCTTGTGACTGCTTGTGTCTGTGCACGTCTCTCTGTACCAGATCCACGTGCATGCTGGTGACAGCTTGTGTCTGTGCACGTCTCTCTGTCCCAGATCCGCGTGCATGCTTGTGACAGCTTGTGTCTGTGCACGTCTCTGTCCCAGATCCGCGTGCATGCTTGTGACAGCTTGTGTCTGTGCACGTCTCTGTCCCAGATCCGCGTGCATGCTTGTGACACCTTGTGTCTGTGCACGTCTCTCTGTACCAGATCCACGTACATGCTTGTGACACCTTGTGTCTGTGCACGTCTCTGTCCCAGATCCACGTGCATGCTTGTGACAGCTTGTGTCTGTGCACGTCTCTCTGTCCCAGATCCGCATGCATGCTTGTGACAGCTTGTGTGTGTGCACGTCTCTGTCCCAGATCCACGTGCATGCTTGTGACAGCTTGTGTCTGTGCACGTCTCTCTGTCCCAGATCCACGTGCATGCTTGTGACACCTTGTGTCTGTGCACGTCTCTCTGTACCAGATCCACATACATGCTTGTAACACCTTGTGTCTGTGCACGTCTCTCTGTACGAGATCTGCGTGCATGCTTGTGACAGCTTGTGTCTATGTACGTCTCTCTGTACCAGATCCACGTGCATGCTGGTGACATTTTGTGTCTGTGCACGTCTCTCTGTCCCAGATCCACGTGCATGCTTGTGAGCAGCTTGTGTCAGTGCACGTCTCTCTCTACCAGATCTGCGTGCATGCTTGTGACACCTTGTGTCTGTGCACGTCTCTCTGTACGAGATCTGCGTGCATGCTTGTGACAGCTTGTGTCTATGAACGTCTCTCTGTACCAGATCCGTTTGCATGCTCGTGACACCTTGTGTCTGTGCACGTCTCTGTACCAGATCAGTTTGCATGCTTGTGACACCTTGTGTCTGTGCACGTCTCTGTACCAGATCCGCGTGCATGCTTGTGACAGCTTGTGTCTGTGCACGTCTCTGTACCAGATCCGTTTGCATGCTTGTGACACCTTGTGTCTGTGCACGTCTCTGTCCCAGATCCACGTGCATGCTTGTGACAGCCTGTGTCTGTGCACGTCTCTCTGTACCAGATCCACATGCATGCTGGTGACTGCTTGTGTCTGTGCACGTCTCTGTACCAGATCAGTTTGCATGCTTGTGACACCTTGTGTCTGTGCACGTCTCTGTACCAGATCCGCGTGCATGCTTGTGACAGCTTGTGTCTGTGCACGTCTCTGTACCAGATCCGTTTGCATGCTTGTGACACCTTGTGTCTGTGCACGTCTCTGTCCCAGATCCACGTGCATGCTTGTGACAGCCTGTGTCTGTGCACGTCTCTCTGTACCAGATCCACGTGCATGCTTGTGACACCTTGTGTGTGTGCACGTCTCTCTGTACCAGATCCGTGTGCATGCTAGTGACAACTTATGTCTGTGCACGTCTCTGTACCAGATCCACGTGCATGCTTGTGACACCTTGTGTCTGTGCACGTCTCTCTGTACCAGATCCGTGTGCATGCTAGTGACAGCTTATGTCTGTGCACGTCTCTGTACCAGATCCACGTGCATGCTTGTGACACCTTGTGTCTGTGCACGTCTCTGTCCCAGATCCACGTGCATGCTTGTGACAGCCTGTGTCTGTGCACGTCTCTCTGTACCAGATCCACATGCATGCTGGTGACTGCTTGTGTCTGTGCACGTCTCTCTGTCCCAGATCTGCGTGCATGCTGGTGACAGCCTGTGTGTGTGCACGTCTCTGTACCAGATCCACGTGCATGCTTGTGACAGCTTTATCTGTGCACGTCTCTCTGTACCAGATCTGCGTGCATACTGGTGACACCTTGTGTGTGTGCATGTCTCTCTGTGCCAGATCTGCGTGCATGCTTGTGAAAGCTTGTGTGTATGCACGTCTCTCTGTACCAGATCTGCGAGCATGCTTGTGACACCTTGTGTGTGTGTACGTCTCTGTCCCAGATCCACGTGCATGCTTGTGACACCTTGTGTGTGTGCACGTCTCTCTGTACCAGATCTGTGTGCATGCTAGTGACAGCTTATGTCTGTGCACGTCTCTGTACCAGATCCACGTGCATGCTTGTGACACCTTGTGTCTGTGCACGTCTCTAACCCAGATCCACGTGCATGCTTCTGACACCTTGTGTCTCTGCACGTCTCTGTCCCAGATCCACGGGCATGCTTGTGACAGCTTGTGTCTGTGCACGTCTCTCTGTCCCAGATCCGCGTGCATGCTTGTGACAGCTTGTGTCTGTGCACGTCTCTGTCCCAGATCCGCGTGCATGCTTGTGACAGCTTGTGTCTGTGCACGTCTCTCTGTCCCAGATCCACGTGCATGCTGGTGACACCTTGTGTCTGTGCACGACTCTGTCCCAGATCCGCGTGCATGCTGGTGACACCTTGTGTCTGTGCACGTCTCTGTCCCAGATCCACGTGCATGCTTGTGACAGCTTGTGTCTGTGCACGTCTCTCTGTACCAGATCCGCATGCATGCTGGTGACACCTTGTGTCTGTGCACGTCTCTCTGTACCAGATCCACGTACATGCTTGTGACTGCTTGTGTCTGTTCACATCTCTTTGTACCAGATCCACGTTCATGCTGGTGACAGCTTGTGTCAATGCACGTCTCTCTGTACCAGATCCACATACATACTTGTGACTGCTTGTGTCTGTGCACATCTCTCTGTACCAGATCCACGTGCATGCTTCTGACACCTTGTGTCTGTGCATGTCTCTCTGTACCAGATCCAGGTACATGCTTCTGACAGCTTGTGTTTGTGCACGTCTCTCTGTCCCAGATCCACATACATGCTTGTGACTGCTTGTGTCTGCGCACGTCTCTCTGTACCAGATCCACGTGCATGCTGGTGACAGCTTGTGTCTGTGCACGTCTCTCTGTCCCAGATCCGCGTGCATGCTTGTGACAGCTTGTGTCTGTGCACGTCTCTGTCCCAGATCCGCGTGCATGCTTGTGACAGCTTGTGTCTGTGCACGTCTCTGTCCCAGATCCGCGTGCATGCTTGTGACACCTTGTGTCTGTGCACGTCTCTCTGTACCAGATCCACGTACATGCTTGTGACACCTTGTGTCTGTGCACGTCTCTGTCCCAGATCCACGTGCATGCTTGTGACAGCTTGTGTCTGTGCACGTCTCTCTGTCCCAGATCCGCATGCATGCTTGTGACAGCTTGTGTGTGTGCACGTCTCTGTCCCAGATCCACGTGCATGCTTGTGACAGCTTGTGTCTGTGCACGTCTCTCTGTTCCAGATCCACATACATGCTTGTGACACCTTGTGTCTGTGCACGTCTCTCTGTACGAGATCTGCGTGCATGCTTGTGACAGCTTGTGTCTATGTACGTCTCTCTGTACCAGATCCGTTTGCATGCTCGTGACACCTTGTGTCTGTGCACGTCTCTGTACCAGATCCACGTGCATGCTTGTGACATTTTGTGTCTGTGCACGTCTCTCTGTCCCAGATCCACGTGCATGCTTGTGAGCAGCTTGTGTCAGTGCACGTCTCTCTCTACCAGATCTGCGTGCATGCTTGTGACACCTTGTGTCTGTGCACGTCTCTCTGTACGAGATCTGCGTGCATGCTTGTGACAGCTTGTGTCTATGAACGTCTCTCTGTACCAGATCCGTTTGCATGCTCGTGACACCTTGTGTCTGTGCACGTCTCTGTACCAGATCAGTTTGCATGCTTGTGACACCTTGTGTCTGTGCACGTCTCTGTACCAGATCCGCGTGCATGCTTGTGACAGCTTGTGTCTGTGCACGTCTCTGTACCAGATCCGTTTGCATGCTTGTGACACCTTGTGTCTGTGCACGTCTCTGTACCAGATCCGCGTGCATGCTTGTGACAGCTTGTGTCTGTGCACGTCTCTGTACCAGATCCGTTTGCATGCTTGTGACACCTTGTGTCTGTGCACGTCTCTGTACCAGATCCGTTTGCATGCTTGTGACACCTTGTGCCTGTGCACGTCTCTGTACCAGATCCGTGTGCATGCTTGTGACACCTTGTGCCTGTGCACGTCTCTGTAGCAGATCCGCGTGCATGCTTGTGACACCTTGTGTCTGTGCACATCTCTCTGTACCAGATCCACGTGCATGCTCGTGACACCTTGTGTCTGTGAACGACTCTCTGTACCAGACCTGGGTGCATGCTTGTGACAGCTTGTGTCTGTGCACGTCTCTCTGTACCAGATCCACGTGCATGCTCGTGACACCTTGTGGCTGTGCACATCTCTCTGTACCAGATCTGCGTGCATGCTTGTGACACCTTGTGTCTGTGCACGACTCTCTGTACCAGATCCACGTGCATGCTCGTGACACCTTGTGTCTATGTACGTCTCTCTGTACCAGATCCGTTTGCATGCTTGTGACACCTTGTGCCTGTGCTCGTCTCTGTACCAGATCCGTTTGCATGCTTGTGACACCTTGTGTCTGTGCACGTCTCTGTACCAGATCCGCGTACATGCTCGTGACACCTTGTGTCTGTGCACGTCTCTCTAGCCCACATCTGCGTGCATGCTTGTGACACCTAGTGTCTGTGCACGTCTCTGTACCAGATCCGTTTGCATGCTTGTGACACCTTGTGCCTGTGCACGTCTCTGTACCAGATCCGCGTGCATGCTTGTGACACCTTGTGTCTGTGCACGACTCTCTGTCCCAGATCTGCGTGCATGCTTGTGACACCTAGTGTCTGTGCACGACTCTCTGTCCCAGATCTGCGTGCATGCTTGTGACACCTTGTGTCTGTGCACAACTCTCTGTACGAGATCTGCGTGCATGCTTGTGACACCTTGTGTCTGTGCACGACTCTCTGTACCAGATCCACGTACATACCTGTGACACCTTGTGTGAGAGCACGTCTCTCTGTACCAGATCCACGTACATGCTTGTGACTGCTTGTGTCTGTGCACGTCTCTCTGTACCAGATCCACGTACATGCTTGTGACTGCTTGTGTCTGTGCACATCTCTCTGTACCAGATCCACGTACATGCTCATGACACCTTGTGTCTGTGCACGACTCTCTGTACCAGATCCACGTACATACCTGTGACACCTTGTGTGTGTGCACGTCTCTCTGTACCAGATCCACGTACATGCTTGTGTCTGTGCACGTCTCTCTGTACCAGATCCACGTACATGCTTGTGACTGCTTGTGTCTGTGCACGTCTCTCTGTACCAGATCCACAAGCATGCTTCTGACGGCTTGTGTGTGTGCACGTCTCTCTGTACCAGATCCATGTGCATGCTTGTGACAGCTTGTTTGTGTGCACGTCTCTCTGTCCCAGATCCGCGTGCATGCTAGTGACAGCTTGTGTGTGTGCACGTCTCTCTGTACCAGATCCACGTACATGCTTGTGACACCTTGTGTCTGTGCACGTCTCTCTAGCCCACATCTGCGTGCATGCTTGCGACACCTAGTGTCTGTGCACGTCTCTGTACCAGATCCGTTTGCATGCTTGTGACACCTTGTGCCTGTGCACGTCTCTGTACCAGATCCGCATGCATGCTTGTGACACCTTGTGTCTGTGCACGACTCTCTGTCCCAGATCTGCGTGTATGCTTGTGACACCTAGTGTCTGTGCACAACTCTCTGTACGAGATCTGCGTGCATGCTTGTGACTGCTTGTGTCCGTGCACGTCTCTTTGTACCAGATCCACGTTCATGCTGGTGACAGCTTGTGTCTGTGCACGTCTCTCTGTACCAGATCCACGTCTCTCTGTCCCAGATCCACGTGCATGCTTGTGACACCTTGTGTGTGCATGTCTCTCTATACCAGATCCCGAGCATGCTTGTGACACCTTGTGTGTGCATGTCTCTCTGTACCAGATCCACGTACATGCTTCTAACAGCTTGTGTCTGTGCACGTCTCTCTGTACCAGATCTGCGTGCATGCTAGTGACAGCTTATGTCTGTGCACATCTCTGTACGAGATCTGCATGCATGCATGTGACACCTTTTGTCTGTGCACGTCTCTCTGTACCAGATCCACGAGCATTCTTGTGACAGCTTGTGTGTGTGCACGTCTCTCTGTACCAGATCCATGTGCATGCTTGTGACAGCTTGTTTGTGTGCACGTCTCTCTGTCCCAGATCCGCGTGCATGCTAGTGACAGCTTGTGTGTGTGCACGTCTCTCTGTACCAGATCCACGTACATGCTTGTGACACCTTGTGTCTGTGCACGTCTCTCTAGCCCACATCTGCGTGCATGCTTGCGACACCTAGTGTCTGTGCACGTCTCTGTACCAGATCCGTTTGCATGCTTGTGACACCTTGTGCCTGTGCACGTCTCTGTACCAGATCCGCATGCATGCTTGTGACACCTTGTGTCTGTGCACAACTCTCTGTACGAGATCTGCGTGCATGCTTGTGACTGCTTGTGTCCGTGCACGTCTCTTTGTACCAGATCCACGTTCATGCTGGTGACAGCTTGTGTCTGTGCACGTCTCTCTGTACCAGATCCACGTCTCTCTGTCCCAGATCCACGTGCATGCTTGTGACACCTTGTGTGTGCATGTCTCTCTATACCAGATCCCGAGCATGCTTGTGACACCTTGTGTGTGCATGTCTCTCTGTACCAGATCCACGTACATGCTTCTAACAGCTTGTGTCTGTGCACGTCTCTCTGTACCAGATCTGCGTGCATGCTAGTGACAGCTTATGTCTGTGCACATCTCTGTACGAGATCTGCATGCATGCATGTGACACCTTTTGTCTGTGCACGTCTCTCTGTACCAGATCCACGAGCATTCTTGTGACAGCTTGTGTGTGTGCACGTCTCTCTGTACCAGATCCATGTGCATGCTTGTGACAGCTTGTGTGTGTGCACGTCTCTGTCCCAGAGCCGCGTGCAGGATTGTGACAGCCTGTGTCTGTGCACGTCTCTCTGTACCAGATCCACGTACATGCTTGTGACTGCTTCTGTCTGTGCACGTCTCTCTGTACCAGATCCACGTACATGCCTGTGACACCTTGTGTGTGTGCAAGTCTCTCTGTACCAGATCCACGTACATGCTTGTGACTGCTTGCGTCTGTGCACGTCTCTCTGTACCAGATCCACGTACATGCTTGTGACTGCTTGTGTCTGTTCACATCTCTTTGTACCAGATCCACGTTCATGCTGGTGACAGCTTGTGTCAGTGCACGTCTCTCTGTGCCAGATCCACATACATACTTGTGACTGCTTGTGTCTGTGCACATCTCTCTGTACCAGATCCACGTGCATGCTTCTGACACCTTGTGTCTGTGCATGTGTTGGACTTTGGCCCTTAGGGCAGGTTCACCCCTAGACTTTTTGCTAGAAATGGTGACCTGGCAATGGTGATTTTAGGGATTCTGCGCACTTTCACTGTGTCCCAGTGGAAAGTGCGTGCGCACTCTGAGTGCATGTGCTGAGCTAGGCCTGCCCGCCCATAGGAATGCATGGGGAATGTATGTGTCCCTGGTAGTTCCTGATGCGTGGGGTGTACAGGCTTGAGTCTGGTATGTGTGAACTCGTGTGAGTGAATGCTGCGCAACGGTGTATGCAGCATGTATGTGTCTAGTAGGGAAGCGCCATTTCTAGACATGGCTGTACGTGTGCTGTGAGGGTGCTGGCGTGTGATTGGCTGGAGCTGGCTGGCATGCCAGGCTCCAGGAAGTCTGGATGGGTCTGCCCGGTGGTGAGTGGGAGATTAGCATGAGTGATGTGTGGGAGGAGTGTACCTGTGTCCTGGATGGGCTGGGTTTTCCCCACACAATGCTGGCTCCGCCCCCCTGTGGTGTGTCTAATGACCCAAGCCCTGCCAGTGAATAGAGAGGGTGGTTGAGGTAAACAGAGTACTCAAGAACCAGCTGCGACTGGTTCCGCCCCCACTCTGCACCCTCAGACAAAGGAATGCACTGTATAAAAATGGGGCTGTGTCCCCACTGAAGTGGTTCTCTTTTCCAGGATCCTGAGGGGGCTGTTGCTGCTGCTGGGCCAGAGGACCGCCACTTGGGGTGTCTCCCTGCCTGGAGACCCAGTGAGCTGGCTCTGGGCCCAGCCCTGCCCCCCTGCCTGCCCAAGGACTTGCTGGAACTCTGCCCTGCTTGCTGAGGGCACCTGGGAGCGCTTTATCCTGTTTGTAGCGCTAGGAGTGCGCTTTATGCCCTCTAGCGCTTGGAAGCGCTTTGTTTTTGATTATAGCGCTTGGAGCGCTGTGATTGTCCGCCTAGCGCCTGGGAGCGCTGTGGTTGCAGAGGCCGGTGCCCACCCGGCATTGTCCGCCCCAAGCGAGTGCCCACCTCGCTTAATTGTGGTTAATTTTGCCACTTTTGCCTCGAGGAAGCCCACTCCTCGGTAAATTCAGCCCCCGCCTAGAAGTGCTGGACACGGGCCGCCGCGCTGCCCGCGACGACCCGGAAGTGTTCCTGCCGGCCGGCCAATCAGGGAGCAGGCCGACCGGAAGTCCCGCCCCGCAGCCGCGACCTGGAAGTCAGGCAGGCCGGGGGCAGGAGAGAGTGAAGCCGGAAGCTGCTGCCTTCACGGGGCTCCCGGGACCGAGGGAGAGCCCCGGAGTGCCGTCAGGAGTCAGAGGCAGAGAGCTCTGCAGCCGCCGACGAGACGCGGTGAGTGTTTCCCGGGAGGAGGGGGGCGTCGGGGCCAGTTCAGAGGCCTCTGTGAGTCCGAGTCCCCCAGGAAGAGACTCCGCCGGCCCCCGAGTCCACGAGGGACTCCAGCTAAAGGGGCGTCTGCCCAGTTCAGAGCCCGGTGGGGCTGAAGTGCTGAGCTCCAAGTGCCCCATGTGTTGAGGAGCCGAGAGAGGCTCAAGGCGACCCCTGCTTGGTTCCAGAGTTCCCCGAGAGGAACTCCACCGCCCGCATCAGTGATTAGGAGCTCCAAGACTCCTAGGCCCCATTGTTGTTGCGAGCCCAGAGGAGGTTCGAGGGGCATTTCATTGAGTCAGAGCCCTGAGAGGCTCTTGTGCCCATAATTGTGTTTTGAGCCCAGAGAGGCTCAAGAAGGGCATTTGGTGTTCGTTGAGCCTAGTGAGAGGCTCGAGGCACCCCCAGTGTTCCCGGGTCCCCCGTGAGGGACCCCAACAGCCCAGTGAGGCTGCACCTTTTTGGTTGAAGAGCCAGAGAGGCTCTGAGGGGGCATTTCCTTGCTTTTCGAGCCCAGAGAGGCTCATTGCCCATTCTTGTGAAGAGCCTGAGAGAGGCTCAGGGCACCAGTTCTTGTCCAGGAGCCCAGAGAGGCTCCGCAGTGCCACAGTGGTGGTTCTTGAGCCCAGAGAGGCTCCAACTTTGCCCTAACTTTCCCTGCACCAGTTGCCCAGCACTTTGTGGGCAACTGCTACGTTTAGGCCCTGACATTGGGACACAGGGACAGTCACAGGTGGTGACTTACGTGAGTTTGGCGCAATTGTACTTTCTATGCACCTCTGAATGTATTGTTTATGCGTCATGTGCCTTTACACCTCTGAATGAATGTTATGCATTGCATCATGTGTTTTCCTCTTACACCCCTACAGGTATTGTAATACATAGGTGGTTGTTTTCTCCCTAGTACAGGTGGTGCTAGTGAGATCCTGGTTACCAGTAATTACTGGTTGTGCGCTCCATTGTTATATTGTGTGCTATTTTGTGCTAAAGTAATTTTACTTTCTGAAAGTGCTATTTCTGATTCCTGACAGTGGTCCAGGTGGCCCTGTCTTGTACATATCCCCTGTAAATTCTGCCCGTGCCTCTGGCACATTGTAAAGTGTGTGTTTTATCTAATGTGTTTTGATGTAATACATAGGCTATTTTGATATAACCTTGTGTGGAGTTTCCTTTGTGGTGGGCCTTTGGTTGTTGTTGCTGGGGTGCGTGCGCAAATACTTAACCTACATCGCCTCCAAGTTTAGCCTTGCTGCTCGCGCCACGTTACCTAGAGGGTGAGTAGGGGTTATCTTGGCGTGTAACTCCCTTGCCCTGACTTGGGTGTGGTGGTCCCTGACTGACTTTGGCGAAAGCCCTGGTCAGCCGGGGATCCCATTTCCAACATTGGTGGCAGCGGTGGGATAAGGACTTGTGTTTGCGTTGTACCTTAGTAGTAACTGGCCATACCACAAAGCTCTGCATTTAGATGACCACATTTTTGGGGATTGTATTGTTTTGGAAGTTTCATTATTTCCTTCTCCTGAAGAGTGTCATTTGATTGTGTTCAGTACATTTGTCCCCCGCCCTGCTTCCAGAGTTTGGTACCTGTGTCGCTTTTGGTCAGGTTGAGAAGTCAGGGGTGGTAGAAACTGCCTTACCGATCCGAGGGGAGGGTGTGTGTGGATGAATGGTGTGTTTTCCTGGACGCATGAGTATGAGTTCTCTTTGATAAGGAGATTGTTGAAGTTTTGGAATTGTGTCCTCTTACTTCAGATTGTTCAGTCCCCTGTGTTGCACGTGTCTGTGAGCATCTTGCCAAGATGGAGTCTGCTTTTAATGTCTGGGGTCTGTTTTTGCATGAACTGAGAGAGTTTTGCGAAGAGAGAGACATTGCAGTGAATGAGTCAGACACCCAGTCCCAACTTAGGGGTAACCTGATCCAATGGCAGAAGGATGACTGGGAGCGTGAGCACAGTGAGGAGAGGGCCCGGGTCTCACACCATGAGGGTGGTGGGTCAGAGGGGAGCCCTGAAGAGTCTGAGGAGGAGGAAGATGATAGCACAGGGACGCCAGCAGATAGTGAGGACCCCATAGATAGGGAGTCCCTTGCTGGGTCCAGTTTAGGAGGCAGCGCCTCATCCCTTTCCCTGTCCCCAGAGGAGCTGGAAGATAGGAGGAGAGAAAGGGAGCACCAGCTGGCTTTAGAAAAGCTCAGGTTGGAGCATGCCCAGGCTATGGCACAGCTGGGCATTAGAAGGCAACAGCTGGAGGTTAAGAAGCAACAGCTGGAGACCGAGAGGGTCTTAGCGCAGGACAGGATAGAGGAGGCTGAGAGGGCCTCCACCAGAGGCGAAGTAGCTCTGGAGGGTAGACTATCCCCTGCGCGCAGTGTTGAGTGTCTGGATCCCCCAGGGAGGGTTGGGTCCAGTGGTGGCAGCTATTTAAATCACAGTGTAGAAATTCCCAGTTCCCAGAGTATGGTTCCTGTTTCCCCAGAGGAGGAGAATAGGTTGAGGTTTAGGAACCTTAGGAAACCGTCTCACCAGTCTTGGGTAGACTTTGAGGATGACTGTTGTGGAGCACTGTGGGCTTGGGTAGAGGTTCACACTGACTCTGATTTTGAAGTCTTGTTTGATCTTATAGTCAAAGAGCAGGTGCTCAGTGGTTGTTCGCCAGAGTTGCGCCAACACCTGTTGCAAGTTGGATTTACTGATACAGAGTTACTGGCAAGGGAAGCCGACCGCTGGGAAAGGGCCAGAGGTTCTCTAGGGTCATTGGTGAGTGACTCCAAAAGTAGTGGTTCAGGGATCTTCCAGCCCAGCGTGGTGGAAGAGGCTCAGTGTAGCCCAGCTAGGTCCCAGGATAGCGAGGAGGGTGTAGGGGCTCACTGCCTGGCTCAGTGGAGCAGGAGTGAGGGGGAGACCGAGGTTCCCCAGACGCCCAAAGCCCTGCCTCAGGACTTGGATGGTTTCTTGAGGGAACACCAGGTTGGGGACCTAGGCTGTCCTGTTAGTCCACTTGAGGAAGATCTCCTAGTGAGTAGAGGACCTGGAGCGTTGTAACCAGAGCTCCTATGGTTCTAGAGTCTGGCAGTACCGCTCCGGTAGGGAGGGTACAGGAGTCCAGAGTGAGGAGTGATTGGGGGAGTTCCCCAGTGGAAGGACCAGTGGGTCAGGGACTACCCAGTTGGGCTAGGTTCCCGTATAGTGACCATGGTGACACCACTTCTGGTCTGGGGGATCGTCACGCACTGTCAGGTGGACAGAGGGCGGGAGATCTGCGCCAGACAGACAATCACGCAACAGATGTGACATTTGTTAGCCTCAGGGGGATTGCGTGTGAATCCCCAGAAGTCCTGGAGTGCCAGACAATTGTTCCACCGAAGGTTCTAGACCAGAGGTTGGGAGGCCAGGTTCAGGATCAGCCTGACCTGAAGGGTAGGACGACTGTAACCAGTGTCCTGACCGGTTCTTCGCCCAGAGGAACTTCTCCAGGTGGGAGAGGGCAGACCTCTGGAAGGGGGTGCAGAGGGTGGGAGAGCCCACCTCTGACCCCGGTGCAACCTGAGTGGATAAGTCCTGGGTTGGAATGGCGTTCTAGGGGTACCCCTCGCAGAGGGAGGAGGAACCCTAGGAGAAGAGGTAGGGGGAGGAGAGCCTTCCCTGAGACTCCTGGTCCGCCTGAGGTTGTAGGCCTTAGGCTGGAGAACCAGTGGCAGTCTAGTCCTGTCTCGCAGACAGGAAGAGTGGAAAATGGCTCCTATGTGCCAGGGGTTACTACCCCCCGCTCTGCGAATTGGCATGGACCAGTGGCACCTGGGTGGCCCAGGGCCTGGTCCTGGCCGCGGACAACTTGGGAGTACCAGTGGGGTAGCCCAGTTGGTCCAGACAGTGTGTTTAGAAGGAATCCCATGGGTTCACCGTGGCGTAGAACAGGAGGGTGTCCCTGCAGTTGCGGGCCCGCGTCCGTGTTCTATCGCCCCAAGCAGGGAAGTCCATCACGGTGGTGATTGTTCTCCCCTGCGTTTTGGCTGGAAGGGGGTTATGTTGGACTTTGGCCCTTAGGGCAGGTTCACCCCTAGACTTTTTGCTAGAAATGGTGACCTGGCAATGGTGATTTTAGGGATTCTGCGCACTTTCACTGTGTCCCAGTGGAAAGTGCGTGCGCACTCTGAGTGCATGTGCTGAGCTAGGCCTGCCCGCCCATAGGAATGCATGGGGAATGTATGTGTCCCTGGTAGTTCCTGATGCGTGGGGTGTACAGGCTTGAGTCTGGTATGTGTGAACTCGTGTGAGTGAATGCTGCGCAACGGTGTATGCAGCATGTATGTGTCTAGTAGGGAAGCGCCATTTCTAGACATGGCTGTACGTGTGCTGTGAGGGTGCTGGCGTGTGATTGGCTGGAGCTGGCTGGCATGCCAGGCTCCAGGAAGTCTGGATGGGTCTGCCCGGTGGTGAGTGGGAGATTAGCATGAGTGATGTGTGGGAGGAGTGTACCTGTGTCCTGGATGGGCTGGGTTTTCCCCACACAATGCTGGCTCCGCCCCCCTGTGGTGTGTCTAATGACCCAAGCCCTGCCAGTGAATAGAGAGGGTGGTTGAGGTAAACAGAGTACTCAAGAACCAGCTGCGACTGGTTCCGCCCCCACTCTGCACCCTCAGACAAAGGAATGCACTGTATAAAAATGGGGCTGTGTCCCCACTGAAGTGGTTCTCTTTTCCAGGATCCTGAGGGGGCTGTTGCTGCTGCTGGGCCAGAGGACCGCCACTTGGGGTGTCTCCCTGCCTGGAGACCCAGTGAGCTGGCTCTGGGCCCAGCCCTGCCCCCCTGCCTGCCCAAGGACTTGCTGGAACTCTGCCCTGCTTGCTGAGGGCACCTGGGAGCGCTTTATCCTGTTTGTAGCGCTAGGAGCGCGCTTTATGCCCTCTAGCGCTTGGAAGCGCTTTGTTTTTGATTATAGCGCTTGGAGCGCTGTGATTGTCCGCCTAGCGCCTGGGAGCGCTGTGGTTGCAGAGGCCGGTGCCCACCCGGCATTGTCCGCCCCAAGCGAGTGCCCACCTCGCTTAATTGTGGTTAATTTTGCCACTTTTGCCTCGAGGGAGCCCACTCCTCGGTAAATTCAGCCCCCGCCTAGAAGTGCTGGACACGGGCCGCCGCGCTGCCCGCGACGACCCGGAAGTGTTCCTGCCGGCCGGCCAATCAGGGAGCAGGCCGACCGGAAGTCCCGCCCCGCAGCCGCGACCTGGAAGTCAGGCAGGCCGGGGGCAGGAGAGAGTGAAGCCGGAAGCTGCTGCCTTCACGGGGCTCCCGGGACCGAGGGAGAGCCCCGGAGTGCCGTCAGGAGTCAGAGGCAGAGAGCTCTGCAGCCGCCGACGAGACGCGGTGAGTGTTTCCCGGGAGGAGGGGGGCGTCGGGGCCAGTTCAGAGGCCTCTGTGAGTCCGAGTCCCCCAGGAAGAGACTCCGCCGGCCCCCGAGTCCACGAGGGACTCCAGCTAAAGGGGCGTCTGCCCAGTTCAGAGCCCGGTGGGGCTGAAGTGCTGAGCTCCAAGTGCCCCATGTGTTGAGGAGCCGAGAGAGGCTCAAGGCGACCCCTGCTTGGTTCCAGAGTTCCCCGAGAGGAACTCCACCGCCCGCATCAGTGATTAGGAGCTCCAAGACTCCTAGGCCCCATTGTTGTTGCGAGCCCAGAGGAGGTTCGAGGGGCATTTCATTGAGTCAGAGCCCTGAGAGGCTCTTGTGCCCATAATTGTGTTTTGAGCCCAGAGAGGCTCAAGAAGGGCATTTGGTGTTCGTTGAGCCTAGTGAGAGGCTCGAGGCACCCCCAGTGTTCCCGGGTCCCCCGTGAGGGACCCCAACAGCCCAGTGAGGCTGCACCTTTTTGGTTGAAGAGCCAGAGAGGCTCTGAGGGGGCATTTCCTTGCTTTTCGAGCCCAGAGAGGCTCATTGCCCATTCTTGTGAAGAGCCTGAGAGAGGCTCAGGGCACCAGTTCTTGTCCAGGAGCCCAGAGAGGCTCCGCAGTGCCACAGTGGTGGTTCTTGAGCCCAGAGAGGCTCCAACTTTGCCCTAACTTTCCCTGCACCAGTTGCCCAGCACTTTGTGGGCAACTGCTACGTTTAGGCCCTGACATTGGGACACAGGGACAGTCACAGGTGGTGACTTACGTGAGTTTGGCGCAATTGTACTTTCTATGCACCTCTGAATGTATTGTTTATGCGTCATGTGCCTTTACACCTCTGAATGAATGTTATGCATTGCATCATGTGTTTTCCTCTTACACCCCTACAGGTATTGTAATACATAGGTGGTTGTTTTCTCCCTAGTACAGGTGGTGCTAGTGAGATCCTGGTTACCAGTAATTACTGGTTGTGCGCTCCATTGTTATATTGTGTGCTATTTTGTGCTAAAGTAATTTTACTTTCTGAAAGTGCTATTTCTGATTCCTGACAGTGGTCCAGGTGGCCCTGTCTTGTACATATCCCCTGTAAATTCTGCCCGTGCCTCTGGCACATTGTAAAGTGTGTGTTTTATCTAATGTGTTTTGACGTAATACATAGGCTATTTTTATATAACCTTGTGTGGAGTTTCCTTTGTGGTGGGCCTTTGGTTGTTGTTGCTGGGGTGCGTGCGCAAATACTTAACCTACATCGCCTCCAAGTTTAGCCTTGCTGCTCGCGCCACGTTACCTAGAGGGTGAGTAGGGGTTATCTTGGCGTGTAACTCCCTTGCCCTGACTTGGGTGTGGTGGTCCCTGACTGACTTTGGCGAAAGCCCTGGTCAGCCGGGGATCCCATTTCCAACAGCATGTCTCTTTGTACCAGATCCACGTACATGCTTCTGACAGCTTGTGTTTGTGCACGTCTCTCTGTCCCAGATCCACATACATGCTTGTGACTGCTTGTGTCTGAGCACATCTCTCTGTACCAGATCCACGTGCATGCTTCTGACACCTTGTGTCTTTGCATGTCTCTCTGTACCAGATCCATGTGCATGCTTGTCACACCTTGTGTCTGTGCACGTCTCTCTGTACCAGATCCACGTGCATGCTGGTGACAGCTTGTGTCTGTGCACGTCTCTCTGTACCAGATCCGCGTGCATGCTCGTGACACCTTGTGTCTGTGCACGTCTCTCTGTACCAGATCCACATACATGCTTGTGACTGCTTGTGTCTGTGCACATCTCTCTGTACCAGATCAACGTGCATGCTTCTGACCCCTTGTGTCTGTGCACGTCTCTCTGTACCAGATCCACGTACATGCTTTTGACAGCTTGTGTTTGTGCACGTCTCTCTGTACCAGATCTGCGTGCATGCTCGTGACACCTTGTGTGTGTGCACGTCTCTCTGTACCAGATCCGTGTGCATGCTTGTGACAGCTTGTGTGTGTGCACGACTCTGTCCCAGATGCACGTGCATGCTTGTGACAGCTTGTGTCTGTGCACGTCTCTCTGTACCAGATCCGCGTACATGCTCGTGACACCTTGTGTGTGTGCACGTCTCTCTGTACCAGATCCGCGTGCATGCTTGTGACACCTTGTGTCTGTGCACGTCTCTCTATGCCAGATCCACGTGCATGCTTCTGACAGCTTGTGTCGGTGCACGCCTCTCTGTACCAGATCCACGTACATGCTTGTGTCTGTGCACGTCTCTCTGTGCCAGATCTGCGTGCCTGCTCGTGACACCTTGTGTATGTGTACGTCTCTCTGTACCAGATCCGTGTGCATGCTGGTGACAGCTTGTGTGTGTGCACGACTCTGTCCCAGATCCACGTGCATGCTCGTGACACCTTGCGTCTGTGCACGTCTCTCTATGCCAGATCCACGTGCATGCTTCTGACAGCTTGTGTCTGTGCACGTCTCTCTGTACCAGATCCGCATGCATGCTAGTGACAGCTTATGTCTGTGCACATCTCTGTACGAGATCTGCATGCATGCATGTGACACCTTTTGTCTGTGCACGTCTCTCTGTACCAGATCCACGAGCATTCTTGTGACAGCTTGTGTGTGTGCACGTCTCTCTGTACCAGATCCATGTGCATGCTTGTGACAGCTTGTGTGTGTGCACGTCTCTGTCCCAGAGCCGCGTGCAGGATTGTGACAGCCTGTGTCTGTGCACGTCTCTCTGTACCAGATCCACGTACATGCTTGTGACTGCTTCTGTCTGTGCACGTCTCTCTGTACCAGATCCACGTACATGCCTGTGACACCTTGTGTGTGTGCAAGTCTCTCTGTACCAGATCCACGTACATGCTTGTGACTGCTTGCGTCTGTGCACGTCTCTCTGTACCAGATCCACGTACATGCTTGTGACTGCTTGTGTCTGTTCACATCTCTTTGTACCAGATCCACGTTCATGCTGGTGACAGCTTGTGTCAGTGCACGTCTCTCTGTGCCAGATCCACATACATACTTGTGACTGCTTGTGTCTGTGCACATCTCTCTGTACCAGATCCACGTGCATGCTTCTGACACCTTGTGTCTGTGCATGTCTCTTTGTACCAGATCCACGTACATGCTTCTGACAGCTTGTGTTTGTGCACGTCTCTCTGTCCCAGATCCACATACATGCTTGTGACTGCTTGTGTCTGAGCACATCTCTCTGTACCAGATCCACGTGCATGCTTCTGACACCTTGTGTCTGTGCATGTCTCTCTGTACCAGATCCATGTGCATGCTTGTCACACCTTGTGTCTGTGCACGTCTCTCTGTACCAGATCCACGTGCATGCTGGTGACAGCTTGTGTCTGTGCACGTCTCTCTGTACCAGATCCGCGTGCATGCTCGTGACACCTTGTGTCTGTGCACGTCTCTCTGTACCAGATCCACATACATGCTTGTGACTGCTTGTGTCTGTGCACATCTCTCTGTACCAGATCAACGTGCATGCTTCTGACCCCTTGTGTCTGTGCACGTCTCTCTGTACCAGATCCACGTACATGCTTTTGACAGCTTGTGTTTGTGCACGTCTCTCTGTACCAGATCTGCGTGCATGCTCGTGACACCTTGTGTGTGTGCACGTCTCTCTGTACCAGATCCGTGTGCATGCTTGTGACAGCTTGTGTGTGTGCACGACTCTGTCCCAGATGCACGTGCATGCTTGTGACAGCTTGTGTCTGTGCACGTCTCTCTGTACCAGATCCATGTACATGCTTGTGACAGCTTGTGTGTGTGCACGACTCTGTCCCAGATCCACGTGCATGCTCGTGACACCTTGTGTCTGTGCACGTCTCTCTATGCCAGATCCACGTGCATGCTAGTGACAGCTTGTGTGTGTGCACGACTCGGTCCCAGATGCACGTGCATGCTTGTGACAGCTTGTGTGTGTGTGCACATCTCTCTATACCAGACCTGCGTGCATGCTGGTGACAGCCTGTGTCTGTGCACGTCTCTGTACCAGATCCACGTGTATGCTTGTGACACCTTGTGTCTGTGCACATCTCTCTATACCAGATCTGTGTGCATGCTGGTGACAGCTTGTGTGTGTGCACGTCTCTCTGTACCAGATCCACGTGTATGCTTGTGACACCTTGTGTCTGTGCACATCTCTCTATACCAGATCTGTGTGCATGCTGCTTGTGTGTGTGCACGTCTCTCTGTACCAGATCCGCGTGCATGCTTGTAACACCTTGTGTTTGTGCACGTCTCTCTGTACCAGATCCGCGTGCATGCTTGTAACACCTTGTGTCTGTGCACGTCTCTCTGTACCAGATCCACGTGCATGCTTGTGACACCTTGTGTCTGTGCACGTCTCTCTGTACCAGATCCACGTGCATGCTTGTGACACCTTGTGTCTGTGCACGTCTCTCTGTACCAGATCCACGTGCATGCTTGTGACACCTTGTGTCTGTGCACGTCTCTCTATCCCAGATCTGCGTGCATGCTGGTGACAGCTTGTGTGTGTGCACGTCTCTCTGTGTGCATTCAATTTGTGAAACTCTTATTCACCATATTCACACATGCCATAAATACCGACCCCTTTGGACTCTCTGTTAGTAATCCTCTTGTAGGAACCTATTGATAGCGCCATGAAGGTAAGGAGGCAGGTGGGCCTTGTAGTCAAACTTTCTTTAAAATCTCGTCCCGGGGTTCTTCCTTCGACCGCTTCTTAGAACGCATTTCACCTCTACATTCACCCTACATTCATGACACCATCACCACCGCCATCTTGGATTGGGGAGTGCGTAAGAAATCTCACGGAGGAGACTGATCGTCATCGGGAATTCAAGGGTTGTGAGAGGCAGTGGAGTAGCACAAGAAAACACTAAGAGATTTACTCGTTCTTACGCCAGGGCAGAGGTTAATTTACCTACTAGGTACTTTTATGAATAAATATGTTGGTGAAAGAGCCAGGACAGCGGAGTAGGATTTAGGACAGTGTCTGCTTGTTTACAAGCCATGGAGGTGAGAGTACACTTCCTTACAAACTGGTTCTTCTCAGATCAAAGTGGACACCGCTCAACAAGGACATTTGTGGAAAGAATGGGAGAAGTTGTTTGATGCATACCTTGTTGCCGTAGGATGGGAGACATGTTTACCCCTCAGAACCCAGAGTGAGCAGCTGGATAATTAAGGGGAAGAATAAAGAGCAGACATGAGGGTAGGGATGACCTTTCCTTAGGTGATGCTGAAGGTCAACCAAGAGATGTATTTGAAAAGTCAGTTCTGATGCTAGAAAAACATTTCTTACTTAAATTAAGATTGTAGGTATGATTTGGGAGCACTCACAGGCTCCTGAATTAGGGGACAACTTATGAGAAGTGTCAGAGGACTAAGAGCTCAGGAAAACTCTGGGCTAAGAATCCGGATTTAATGGACAATGTTGAAATAGTTCAGGGGATGGAATATATCACGACTTGGACACACAACATTCGTGAGAATCAAAGCAAAGATTTGAAGGAGGCAATGGAGTGAGTGAGTGAGTGAGTACTGTGTCTAGTGACAAAGTGGAAGGCAGTGTGAACAATGTGAGTGGTGAGTGTAGATCTCCCTAGAACAAGAAAGGCGAGGGGACGATTTAAAAGTTCTAGATGAGGTGGCAGAAGTCATCTTCCCAACAATCTTGGGTGTTCTGACATGAATGCCACCTGTTAGGAATGTGGACAAATGGGCCATTTATGCCTGATCTGTAGGGGTGACAGGATTCAAAGTGCTGAGTGTGTTTCAGCTGCTATAAAAAATAGATGTTATGTTTAAGAGCTGATGGAGGTGTTGACTGGACGGTGCTGAGCATGCCGGAGAGTGAGATGACATTGGAGGCGAGAAATGATGCAGTTGGGAGACTCGGGTTCGCCTTACACCATGGTAGGTGGCCAGAAATGGAAGAAGCACTTTGATACGGATGGTACGGAGTTGCTGCCTGATAACATTATCCCAGTGGCGTACGGTGGGTCAACACAATGTGCTTGGCTACACAATTATGAAGATTGAGGTCCATGTTGGTAGGCGCCACCACGGTGACTAGAGCATCACATTAAGACTCAGTGCCCAGAGACAGTTCATTTGGGATACAGTGTCAGTAATGGTGGTGATATTTGTTTGGAATCTCCCGCCACTTTTGAACGAGAGCTGGGAATGCTGTAGTAAACTGAGCATAAGATTGTGCTAAAAAATACTGTGCCGTGTGTCCACAAGGTCAGGAAGGTTCTTAACACGATGCTCAGGCCGATCAAGGATGAGCTACAAAGGTTGTTGAAGCTAGGTGTCATAAAGGTGACTGAGTACTCTGGATGGCTTTCCCCAGTTGTGCTGGTACCCAAGGAGGGAGGAACATGAGAATGTGTCTAGATGTCCTGGAGATGGGTTCGTAGCTGATGTTCTTGATCTGAACTTGCCTTTAAATTCATAGAGGTTCACTTGCGCCTCGTAGGCATCTTCCTTGGTGCTAACTTAACGGGTACTTAAAAGGAGAGGTAAGGAGGCGCGTTGATCTGGGCATCTTCACCTCTAAACAATAGGATTCTGATGCGCCTCAACACGAGTTTTCTAACTCAGTGAAAGCCAAATTTTTCTTAAATGAGGGCAAGTGCCAGAGATATGTTTTGCATATTTGTATAGCGCCTTAATCACCTGTCAGGGTATCCAGGTGCTTTGCAGGATGTTTAAGGAACTGTCTCCTTGGAGAGGTTATTCAAAGAGCCAGGTCTTTGAATTCCAGAAGTGATGAGGCTTGGATGTGGTGGGGGAAGTCTCTCCAAGTCAAAGGGGGGGCAGGCTGTTGAGGTACACTAGGCCGGTGCTGTGCTTTGCTCTGCATGTGTGTGTGAGAAGTTTGAACTGGATGGGTTTGTGTACTCATTCAAGGCACTATACAACTCTAGCCCCACCCACCTGAGCAGTTGCAATTCCCTTGGCCAACCGCCCAGACATCTCCACTCCGCAGGACTCCAACTCGCACACATCCTATGCATACACCGACGAGATCAGAAGGGCAGCATTCTCGAACATTGCTCCCAAAGCGCGGACCAACCCCCCACACCATACCAGAGCCGCCGCCTCCTCTCTTCTAGAAATTGAAGACCTGATTTTTCAATTAACCAACCTACCACTGGCAGGGTTAGGCACACACACCTGCTCATGGGTGATAGCACGCTTTACAAATACACATAACATATCAATCTGGGTCCTCTGATGTTCAGCGAGGCTTCATTTACCGAAGCTGTTCAGACATTCAGAGCACCGATAAGATTCTTCTTTGAAGTGAATTCTCTTATGTGAAGTGAGAACAGACTTTAGACTCGAGATTCTCAAGCATTCAGGGCTCTGACATTCTTCTCTCCAGTGTGTGTTCGTTTGTGTTGAGTGAAACAGGGTTTTCTGACTAAAGCGTGTCTGGGATTCAGGGCGCTAATAGGTTTTTCCCCAGTGTAGGTTCTCTCATGTTGATGGAGGCTGGCATTTATTACATTCAGAGCACTGATAAGGTTGTTGCCTCAGTGAGGGCTCTCTCTTGGCGAGACTGATCTCCTGACTGAAGCTTTGGTGACAGCCCGAACACTGAAAAGGCTTTTTTCCAGTGTGAGGTACACATACTTCAGTTCATGCATATTAGTGGTTGTACTATTGCAATGTGGCCAATTTGTCTAAAAGCAGAATATTGTTGCAGCTTCCCACTGTGATAGCGCAAGAATATAAAAACTAGACATGCAGTTATCTACAATAATGAAAACAAGTCACTACTAGTAAACAGCTCCCTTCGGCTTGCAGCAACCACCGTAATCTGGTTCACAACATTGCACTCTTTTCTTCCCACTAACAACCAAGCCTATCCAGACTGGGGCACTGGCCTCTTCATGGTGGACTGAGATGCTCCCTTTTATACTGTTCTCCTACAACTTCCCATTTCCAATACAAGACAAACAAGCGTCTCTTCACCTACAACACCATGAAAGCTCAACTCAAAACTTACGCCAACCACTTTACTGCCGACATAGGGTTCCCCTCTATCCTCAATCACAAATACCTTCACTAATGGAATTTCGTACGAATGGCTCCACGCCCCTCACAGGCTCGAAATACCCGAAAAAATAAATATGCAGTATTAACCACTGAAGTAACCCTCTACTTCTTCAGGTGAACCTGAAAATATATATTTTCCAACTCTCCTTCTACAAGGACACTTACCTTCTTTCCTACTGTACGCATGGCCCTCCATCGATTTTTCCTCACTCTCTTGGACTCCCGGGCCCACCCTTGGCTCACAACCCATCCACCCATCACAAACTCTATGAATACCTGAAGCAGTCCTGTCTGACTGAACATGATAAAAAGACCCGAAACATCATCCCAGCGACTGCCTCATAGCACTCGTGAACAGAAAATACTGCGACTATCGCCTATGTCTGCTATTGGTCGGTGGCTCATATGGAGCCGCTGCATGACAATGTAACAAAGAATAGAACCCTTCAGGCTCGCCTCCAGTAAATCTACAAAAAACAACTGAGGCCGTGTGTTCGAGGCCATCCTCAGCTCTTGGCGCATGCAATACACGGATAGAGATTCCACTTTCTGACCAAATCTACGGTGGAGCTTAAACTGCTTTGTTTCCCTAGAATGAGGATTTGTAATGTATTGTTTTTACATACATAACAACATGAGTAGACATTGCTGGCCACTGTAGTGATGGAAGGCTGTGATGAACGGAGAAGGGTCAGATGACTAGAACATTCTATACGGCGGTAGAGAGTCAGAGCGGGTTCAAACAACAGGGATAAGATACACAATCCATTAAACAACCCTAGTGATGACGACAGAAGGAGACCGCTCTTTACCTGCTTGCAATGCTAGGCAGAAATGGAATTAGTCTGTACTTCTGTCAGCAGAAAATATCTGTAAAGCTTCCTCCTCTCACCTCTCCTTCAACTTCACTAGCACCCAGCAAAGCTTTCTTGGACTAAGAATCACATATTTTTGACTCTCTTTGCTGAGAAAAGAAAAGGAGAAACACCCCTATGGAGACCTTTAATCAATGTACATGCAAGAGACATGAGAGTACATACCCGCTGGCTTCGTGGCGAGGAGAACTGTTCCGGGAGCAACAGGAATATCCCAGAATCCTAAACATGACCGTGAAGACGCTGCCGTCGGGCCGCTTTGTGATGAAGAACATCTTCCCGCATAAGAAGACCAGGAGAGAAACTCCAACGCACACCGTGGGGATGATGTAGCCAATCAGGAAGCTGACATTCTGTTGAACGTATCCGATCCCACCCAGGGAAAGGATGGCGCCAACATTGATGCTCCAATAGAACCAATTAAAAAACGTGCGCGTGGCTTCCGAACCCCGGTCTTTTACCTAGAGACAGAGGCACAAAAAGGCATTTGTGGCTTAGGAAATGTGTAGGCATAGGTCGATACTCTATACGGGCTCTACGGATACACAGCATCATAGCACACACACATTTAAACATTTGATGCCTTTATTAAGTGTAGTCATAAAAGCACCTACTTTGAGGCCATTTCAATTCCAAAAGAAATGCATAAATATTGTAATATAAAACACCATAAAAGTCTCTTACAAAGAGTGACAACAACAGAACTGGAAAATACCATTAAGTGACAGTGCTGAAGATTTCACAGTATCTTAAAAAAGAAGATTAACAATCTTAAGAGAAACACTGGGTACACATATATATTTAACATGCAACTGCAATAACTCATTTCTCTGGGGACCCCCTGCTCCGAGTAGAAATCGAGCCACAGCAAATAGAGGGAGAGAATTAAAGTTACAACCTCATGGAAGGCAAGATTAACACAGAGCGCTCCCTCTCTCCGAACCAATCAGAGACATAACCAAAGGCTTACGCAGAGAACTCTACGGCAAACACAACAGAAAGACCATGCAGTGACGTTTCAAGGTTTCCATCGTCACATGGATGCAGGGCCCAGCTGTTGAACAGAGGGTCCCACCTTGAGCGGGACACAGAGTCCCCCATCACAGGAAGTCTCAAAAGGCCACCAGAACTCAACAGAAAATGAGAAGTCAACCTCATGAGACAGTGACTATCAGGTGCCCAAGATGCTACTATAACCAGGACCATATCACTGGCAGCCAATCTCCCAGGAGACTCCCCATGACATCTAATTACAATTCCCCAAGAGAGATCTTGGCATGCATGAGCATGGAGGGAAAAGGTAGACTATCACCTCCGGAACAGTTACTGGAAATCAATCAATCAATCAATCAATCAGGGGTTTTGTAGAGCGCACTACTCACCCGTGAGGGTCTCAAGGCGCTTGGAATCAATCAAGTCAGCATCTGTAAAGCGCAATACTGTCACCCCTAGGGGTATCTGGGCGCTGTAATGCAGCATTTAGAGTTACTTCGTATTGACACCCACAATACAAGTGATCTAAGAAGCTTTGCATTTTTAACTGTCCAGGCCCCAGCTCAGAAACTGGCGTGTTGAAGATTTACACTTCATATTGACCCCCAAACTGCAAGTCCTTGCAGAGCCCCTCCCAAAGCCTTAGCAGAAATCCACATCCACCGTAGACGTCACAGATTACCAGCATTTAGGGCTCCTTGGCTGTTCTTCTCCTGAGGGTCACCACGCACTCTCAAGGCACATCTAACCAAAATGGCTGCAACTGAAGGCTGTCCAAAGCCTGTTGCCATAACTTACCTTTCCTTGGTTTAAGAAAAGGTTTTTCTAACCACAGTACAGAAGAGAGTTTTTAGAGCAGTCTTTACCACCATGTCATTATCTTAACGTAAAATAGCGCAGTGCTTAATTTGAGCTGGTGGGGGCACAGGCACGCACTTACATTTGCAGATATTGACTTACCGAAGACGTAAAATCTGTCACAATGGAAGAAAGACGTCGCCAGCAGGAGTGAGAGAAGGGCAGGGAAAGCCTAGCAGTAGATTAAAGAGGCCTGAGGTGGTTTTAAGACTCCCAGGAGTGGTATTGAGCTCCCCGACATATAGCTGCACCTGCCACGGGCTTTTAAGAAGAGCTTCGGGCACCGGCACTCTCTCTTAGACAAATTAAGCCCTGGAAATAGGTGCAGGCTGGGGATATGTTTATGGAAAACTGCCTTTGACCACTTGTTCTGTGAGATGAGCTATAAAACGGAGATGGAATAAAAAAAATAAGAGGAGTTTACTCACTTCAAAAACTGGGACAACAAGAGCTGTTTGCCATGAAAGTGGACCACCGCCAGGCAGGATAAGTGCATTAAAACAGCCATGAATATACGGTAGCCAAAATCCAAGGGACTCGTGGAAGTTGGCATGAACCCAGTCCACGCCAGGGCCTCCGTTGACTTTAAAGGACCAGCAAGGTGCTTTCAATATCACCCACAGTCAGGGGACACAATCCCACCCACGCCTCGCTGGCTGGAGTTTGGCCATCACAACGGTGACCTCCACATCCAATGCAAGATTTCCAAACTGAAAGTCAACGTACAATCTCAATTTACGAATTCACTCTCCAACCCTCACTCACAAACACGCTTCTCCACTAACTAGACTTTGAAACAAACAACTGAGGGATAAAGCAGTTATTTTAACTCCCTCTAATCACAAGCTTGATTTTGTTGTAAAATTGCACAACACATTCTAGTATTGCTTCTGGGCACAACAGGTTTAGATATTGTCCTCAGGGTAAACTTCTGTATTAAAAGCTTTACTCTAAACGCTGTATTCTTAGGGAGTTAAGTTTCATGTGATTTTAGGAAGAAAACTGAACTGGGGTGCATCTAAACTCTTGGTTTGAACAGTAGATCACACGAGAAACAGAGTGTAATGGACAAAACGTAAAAGAAAAAGAGTGGGAGAAAAAGAGACGGTAAACCCAGAGAGACCGAGGGTAAGAGTTAAGACAAGGGGGCAACAAAGAAGTTGGTTTTTTTTAGCTAAGAAGAGAAATGTTCACTTTGGTTGGAAAATTGCTAAAAGCCGTCAAGCACTGTGTGAAAGTGCATTAGCTTTCTCTTGGCCCAGACCTCATCTTGGCTTGCACACTGGTGGTGGGTGATTTTAGGTCATGGAAGTGGATTAATGCTCCCCGTCCCCGGATCTGCCTGTCCGCTCCCAGAGGGATCGAAGTGGGAACCCGGCAGAGGGCCAAAGACGATCAAGGTGGGAGCTACCGTCACGCCTGCAGAGAATCCTACTCTTAGAACCCACCAGGACATCAGCGGTGGACTCTTAGGGAGCCAAGGGAGACATCTCCACCAGGTCAGAGGCCGAAATGGAACTGGTTATGGAGATGCATCTCAAGTTTGATCAGTTGTGTCCATCTTTGATGGCCAGGTAAGGAACCAGTGACCAATCCAGCCTGACGCAATATGGCTGAACAAAAAAAGCCAAAGTACCTTTTCCATGAAAATAGTACGCTTTTCTGAAAAAAAGGCAGATGTAGGCAAGGGAAAGGTAAGACGGGTAGACAGGAGTTTGTATAGGATGGAGGAAAGAGTAGTTGGTGTAGGGGGATAATTAAATTAAAATAAACAAGCATTGGAAATGCAATAGGTCTCGCAATAGAATAGTTAGACTTTTTTCTTTTTGCAAATGGAAGAGTGGCGTTGCGTGGATGAGTGGCGTTGCGTGGATGAGTGGCGTTGCGTGGATGAGTGGCGTTGCGTGGATGAGTGGCGTTGCATGTGTGAGTGGCGTGTGTGAGTGGCGTTGCGTGTGTGAGTGGCGTTGCGTGTGTGAGTGGCGTTGCGTGTGTGAGTGGCGTTGCGTGTGTGAGTGGCGTTGCGTGTGTGAGTGGCGTTGCGTGTGTGAGTGGCGTTGCGTGTGTGAGTGGCGTTGCGTGTGTGAGTGGCGTTGCGTGTGTGAGTGGCGTTGCGTGTGTGAGTGGCGTTGCGTGGATGAGTGGGGTTGGAATGCAATAAGTATAGCATTAGAAAAGTTGTAGTTATTGGTGAGGGTGAGGGTGATTGAGGGTAAGGGGGTGAGGGTGATTGAGGGTAAGGGGGTGAGGGTGAGGGGTTTAGGGTGAGTGAGGGAGAGGGGTTGAGGGTGGGTGAGGGGTTGAGGGTGAGTGAGTGTGAGGGAGGGTGAGTGAGGGAGAGGGGTTGAGGGTGAGTGAGGGAGAGGGGTTGAGGGTGAGTGAGGGAGAGGGGTTGAGGGTGGGTGAGGGGTTGAGGGTGAGAGGGTGAGTGAGGGTAAGGGTGAGGAGTTGAGTGTGAGTGAGGGTGAGGGTGATTGAGTGTGAGGTGTTGAGGGAGGGTGAGGGTGAGTGAGGGTGAGGGTGAGGTGTTGAGGGTGAGTGAGGGTGAGGAGTTGAGGGTGAGGGTTAGTGAGTGTGAGGGGTTGAGTGTGAGTGTGGGTGAGGGTGAGTGAGGGTGAGGGGTTGAGGGTGAGTGAGGGTGAGGGTGAGGCTGAGAGGTTGAGGGTAAGTGAGGGTGAGTGATGGTGAGGCAGAGGGGGTGAGGGTAAGTGAGGGTGAGTGAGAGTGAGGGTGAGTGAGGGGTTGAGGGTGAACGGTTGAGGGTGAGTGAGGGTGAGGGTGAAGTGTTGAGGGTGAGTGAGGGTGAGGGGTTGAGAGTGGGTGAGGCGTTGAGGGTGAGTGAGGGTGAGGGTGAGGGTGAGTGATGGTGAGTGAGGGTGGGTGAGGGTGAGTGAGGGTGAGTGAGGGTGAGTGAGGGTGAGTGAGGGTGAGTGAGGGTGAGGGGTTGAGGGTGAGTGAGGGTGAATGGTTGATAGTGATTGAGGATGAGGATTTGAGGGTGAGTGAGGGGTTGAGGCTGAGTGAGGGTGAGGGTGATTGAGGGTAAGGGTTTGAGGCTGAGTGAGGGTGAGGGTGAGGGGTTGAGTGTGAGTGAGGGTGAGGGTGATTGAGGGTGAGGTGTTGAGGGTGAGTGAGGGTGAGTGAGAGTGAGTGAGGGTGTGTGAGGGTGAGGGCTTGAGGGTGAGTGAGGGTGAGGGTGAGTGAGGGTGAGTGAGTGTGAATGAGGGTGAGTGAGGGTGAGTGAGGGTGAGTGAGGGTGAGTGAGGGTCATTGAGGGTGAGTGAGGGTGAGGGTGATTGAGGGTGGGTGAGGGTGAGTGAGGGTAAGTGAGGGTGAGGGTGAGTGAGGGTGATTGAGGGTGAGTGAGGGTGAGTGAGTGTGAGGGAGGGTGAGTGAGGGAGAGGGGTTGAGGGTGGGTGAGGGGTTGAGGGTGAGAGGGTGAGTGAGGGTGAGGGTGAGGAGTTGTGTGTGAGTGAGGGTGAGGGTGATTGAGTGTGAGGTGTTGAGGGAGGGTGAGGGTGAGTGAGGGTGAGGGTGAGGTGTTGAGGGTGAGTGAGGGTGAGGAGTTGAGGGTGAGGGTTAGTGAGTGTGAGGGGTTGAGTGTGAGTGTGGGTGAGGGTGAGTGAGGGTGAGGGGTTGAGGGTGAGTGAGGGTGAGGCTGAGAGGTTGAGGGTAAGTGAGGGTGAGTGATGGTGAGGCAGAGGGGATGAGGGTAAGTGAGGGTGAGTGAGAGTGAGGGTGAGTGAGGGGTTGAGGGTGAACGGTTGAGGGTGAGTGAGGGTGAGGGTGAAGTGTTGAGGGTGAGTGAGGGTGAGGGGTTGAGAGTGAGTGAGGGTGAGGCGTTGAGGGTGAGTGAGGGTGAGGGTGGGTGAGGGTGAGTGAGGGTGAGTGAGGGTGAGTGAGGGTGAGTGAGGGTGAGTGAGGGTGAGTGAGGGTGAGTGAGGGTGAGTGAGGGTGAGGGGTTGAGGGTGAGTGAGGGTGAAGTGTTGAGAGTGATTGAGGATGAGGATTTGAGGGTGAGTGGGGGGTTGAGGCTGAGTGAGGGTGAGGGTGATTGAGGGTAAGGGTTTGAGGCTGAGTGAGGGTGAGGGTGAGGGGTTGAGTGTGAGTGAGGGTGAGGGTGATTGAGGGTGAGGTGTTGAGGGTGAGGTGTTGAGGGTGAGTGAGGGTGAGTGAGAGTGAGTGAGGGTGGGTGAGGGCTTGAGGGTGAGTGAGGGTGAGTGAGTGTGAATGAGGGTGGGTGAGTGAGGGTGAGTGAGGGTGATTGAGGGTGAGTGAGGGTGAGTGAGGGTGAGTGAGGGTGAGTGAGGGTGAGTGAGGGTGAGTGAGGGTGAGTGAGGGTGAGGGTAAGTGAGGGTGAGGGTGAGTGAGGGTGATTGAGGGTGAGTGAGGGTGAGTGATGGTGATGTGTTGAGGGTGATAGAGAGTTATAGAGGGTGAGGGGTTGATGTTGAAAAAATGTTTTGTTAATAAAATGTCTGACGGAAATCGCCACCTTAACGCTACCTACATTTACCAGGTTAGCGTTCTAGTTTATTTTTTTCTTTTCCCTACCGTTACGTTTTATTTTTGATGGACATTTTTTTTAGCCAATCGGAGCGCGACGTTTTTGACGTCGCGTTCCGATTAGCATACGTAATCGGTGGAATTCTCCAGAACATGGAGAATAGCCGGATGCGGAAGGCGTGTTCCTGTACGTGTGCTGTTGGTGCGTCGTAGGATAGGTAAGAGATTCCCTCGACGTGTTTTTTTAATATAATGTAAAGTAGTATTGATAGTATGCATAAAATAGTTAATAATTACGAGTGTATTTATATAAATAGTGACATATTTTGTTAGCGATTGTAATTATTTTAGTTATTTATGTAATTTATATGCAATTAAGTGTTTTATTTACTACATATAGTATATTTAAGTTAACGAATGAATAGGAGTGTATTTTTAATACTGTTGACATTGTATTTTTTTGTTTGTAATATTTCGAAATGATTATTATGTCGTGTAATTAAAGTCTTGTTTTTATTATTCGATATGTAATGTATTTATTTTCTTAAAGTGTTATGTAATGTATTATTAGCAGTTGTTTGTAATTTGACGTACAAGAGCTGTTCATTGAGTTTCTAAGTACTCTTTTCGCCATGAATATTGTACACTTAAAATGTATTAATTGTATTACGATTTCTTTTGTGAAGCTAAGAGACATATGTAATGTTTATTGATTATTTTTTGCGCTGAATCCAAGTTGCGTAATATGTTTTTAATACTTGATGTAATTCCGTGTGATGAAGTGCTATTGTTATATGCCTACGGCTTTTTGTGTAACTCATGACAATTGTGTTTAATCCGTCCGATTTACGGGATGAATAGTGCTTGTTTATTACCCAAGTTAAAAATAGGCTGTTTTACTTTTGTGTTTGTACATCCTAGTCCTCGCATCCTGACTGATATTTCTTCGTTCTTTTGTTGGTGTTATTTTGTCCTAATAATTGTTGGTTTGGTGACCTGAAGCTTGATAAACATCATTGCGCGTATTTTTACTTTGGTTGTTATTTTCTAGGATGTCTTTCTGTTGCGTATCTTGAGTATGTATTTGTAGGGTGAATTAGGCTGTTAGTTTATTAGGGTGAATTAGGACTCAGGATTTCTATCTTGGAGTTAGAGTGTGGATTAGGATAGTTTATTTCTATTATTCCTTTTGTTGTTGTATGTGTGTGTGTGTGAGGGTGAGTGAGGGTGTGTGAAGCTGAGGGTGTGTGACGGTGTGTGAGGGAAGCTTGCACTGCTGCTGTCGGTGCTGTACCTGTTCCATGTGTAAGGGAAGCTTGCACTGCTGTTGCCTGTGCTGTACCTGCTCCGTGTGTGAGGGAAGCTTGCACTGCTGCCGCCTGTGCTGTACCTGATCTATGTGTGAGGGAAGCTTGCACTGCTGCCGCCTGTGCTGTACCTGATCTATGTGTGAGGGAAGCTTGCACTGCTGCTGCCTGTGCTGTACCTGATCTATGTCTGAGGGAAGCTTGCACTGCTGCTGTCGGTGCTGTACCTGTTCCATGTGTAAGTGAAGCTTGCACTGCTGCCGCCTGTGCTGTACCTGATGTATGTGTGAGGGAAGCTTGCACTGCTGCCGCCTGTGCTGTACCTGATCTATGTTTGAGGGAAGCTTGCACTGCTGCCGCCTGTGCTGTACCTGATCTATGTCTGAGGGAAGCTTGCACTGCTGCTGTCGGTGCTGTACCTGTTCCATGTGTAAGGGAAGCTTGCACTGCTGCCGCCTGTGCTGTACCTGATCTATGTGTGAGGGAAGCTTGCACTGCTGCCGCCTGTGCTGTACCTGATCTATGTGTGAGGGAAGCTTGCACTGCTGCTGCCTGTGCTGTACCTGATCTATGTCTGAGGGAAGCTTGCACTGCTGCTGTCGGTGCTGTACCTGTTCCATGTGTAAGTGAAGCTTGCACTGCTGCCGCCTGTGCTGTACCTGATGTATGTGTGAGGGAAGCTTGCACTGCTGCCGCCTGTGCTGTACCTGATCTATGTTTGAGGGAAGCTTGCACTGCTGCAGCCTGTGCTGTACCTGATCTATGTCTGAGGGAAGCTTGCACTGCTGCTGTCGGTGCTGTACCTGTTCCATGTGTAAGGGAAGCTTGCACTGCTGCCGCCTGTGCTGTACCTGATGTATGTGTGAGGGAAGCTTGCACTGCTGCCGCCTGTGCTGTACCTGATCTATGTGTGAGGGAAGCTTGCACTGCTGCCGCCTGTGCTGTACCTGATCTATGTGTGAGGGAAGCTTGCACTGCTGCTGTCGGTGCTGTACCTGTTCCATGTGTAAGGGAAGCTTGCACTGCTGCCGCCTGTGCTGTACCTGATGTATGTGTGAGGGAAGCTTGCACTGCTGCCGCCTGTGCTGTACCTGATCTATGTGTAAGGGAAGCTTGCACTGCTGCCGCCTGTGCTGTACCTGATCTATCTGTGAGGGAAGCTTGCACTGCTGCTGTCGGTGCTGTACCTGTTCCATGTGTAAGGGAAGCTTGCACTGCTGTTGCCTGTGCTGTACCTGCTCCATGTTTGAGAGAAGCTTGCATTGCTGTTGCCTGTGCTGTACATGTTCCGTGTGTGATGGAAGCTTGCACTGCTGCCGCCTGTGCTGTACCTGCTCTATGTGTGAGGGAAGGTTGCACTGCTGCTGTCGGTGCTGTTCCTGTTCCATGTGTAAGGGAAGCTTGCACTGCTGTTGCCTGTGCTGTACCTGCTCCGTGTTTGATGGAAGCTTGCACTGTTGTTGCCTGTGCTGTACCTGCTCTGTGTGTAATGGAAGCTTGCACTGTTGCTGCCTGTGCTGTACCTGTTCCGTGTGTAAGGGAAGCTTGCAATGTTGCTGCCTGTGCTGTACCTGCTCCATGTGTAAGGGAAGCTTGCACTGCTGTTGCCTGTGCTGTACCTGCTCCGTGTTTGAGAGAAGCTTGCATTGCTGTTGCCTGTGCTGTACATGTTCCGTGTGTGATGGAAGCTTGCACTGCTGCCGCCTGTGCTGTACCTGCTCTATGTGTGAGGGAAGGTTGCACTGCTGCTGTGGGTGCTGTACCTGTTCCATGTGTAAGGGAAGCTTGCACTGCTGTTGCCTGTGCTGTACCTGCTCCGTGTTTGAGGGAAGCTTGCATTGCTGTTGCCTGTGCTGTACCTGCTCTGTGTGTGAGGGAAGGTTGCACTGTTGCTGCCTGTGCTGTACCTGTTCCGTGTGTGAGGGAAGCTTGCAATGCTGCTGCCTGTGCTGTACCTGCTCCATGTGTAAGGGAAGCTTGCACTGCTGTTGCCTGTGCTGTACCTGCTCCGTGTGTGATGGAAGCTTGCACTGCTGCCGCCTGTGCTGTACCTGCTCTATGTGTGAGGGAAGGTTGCACTGCTGCTGTGGGTGCTGTACCTGTTCCATGTGTAAGGGAAGCTTGCACTGCTGTTGCCTGTGCTGTACCTGCTCCGTGTTTGAGGGAAGCTTGCATTGCTGTTGCCTGTGCTGTACCTGCTCCGTGTATTTGTAGGGTGAATTAGGCTGTTAGTTTATTAGGGTGAATTAGGACTCAGGATTTCTATCTTGGATTTAGAGTGTGGATTAGGATAGTTTATTTCTATTATTCCTTTTGTTGTTGTATGTGTGTGTGTGTGAGGGTGAGTGAGGGTGTGTGAAGCTGAGGGTGTGTGACGGTGTGTGAGGGAAGCTGGCACTGCTGCTGTCGGTGCTGTACCTGTTCCATGTGTAAGGGAAGCTTGCACTGCTGTTGCCTGTGCTGTACATGCTCCGTGTGTGAGGGAAGCTTGCACTGCTGCCGCCTGTGCTGTACCTGATTTATGTGTGAGGGAAGCTTGCACTGCTGCCGCCTGTGCTGTACCTGATCTATGTGTGAGGGAAGCTTGCACTGCTGCCGCCTGTGCTGTACCTGATCTATGTCTGAGGGAAGCTTGCACTGCTGCTGTCGGTGCTGTACCTGTTCCATGTGTAAGGGAAGCTTGCACTGCTGCCGCCTGTGCTGTACCTGATGTATGTGTGAGGGAAGCTTGCACTCATGCCGCCTGTGCTGTACCTGATCTATGTGTGAGGGAAGGTTGCACTGTTGCTGCCTGTGCTGTACCTGCTCTGTGTGTGAGGGAAGCTTGCACTGTTGCTGCCTGTGCTGTACCTGCTCCGTGTTTGAGGGAAGCTTGCATTGCTGTTGCCTGTGCTGTACCTGCTCCGTGTGTGATGGAAGCTTGCACTGTTGCTGCCTGTGCTGTACCTGCTCTGTGTGTGAGGGAAGCTTGGACTGTTGCTGCCTGTGCCTCACCAAGATTTGTCTAAGTAAATGGAGAGGGGGGAGAGAGTTGGAAGAGAGAGTGAAAGAGGCAGAAACGTGTAGAGGAATAGAAAGAGAGAAGGGATCTGTAACCTGAGAGATGTGGCATAACAGAACGCTCGCTAGTGCGGGCACTGCTGCTCGGGGTATCGGCGCGATTTGTGTAAGTGGGTGACTGAAGCAGAGTGGGTGAATATATATGTCTGATGATAGTGGATGTCTGATGATTGCATGTCTGCTGGGGTGCAGGGTCAGTACAAGTCAAGCTGTAAGTTGGTGTGTGTCAGAACTGGTTGCCTCGGGGCCAACGAAGTCTGTTGCGAGGAGTGGGGGGCAGCCTTTGATGTGCGAGAGAGCTGCCGTGAAAGGCATGTAATTAGGGGGGAGGAGAAGTGGCGCTGGGGTGAATGGAGGGAAGGCAGAGAAGGGGAGGGGGGATGAATGTGACCCGGCGGGCAGGGGAGGGGGTGAGCGGGGAGAGCGGCATGAAGGTGTGAAAGCAGCAGGGGCCTGGAGTGGGGCTAAGATAACTGAGACGGCGGGCAGGGGAGGGGGTGAGCGGGGAGAGCGGCATGAGGGTGTGAAAGCAGCAGGGGCCTGGAATGGGGCTAAGATACCTGAAGCCACTCGACACGGCAGGCAGGGGAGGGGGCGTAGCGGGGGTGTGGGAGGAGTGCGTCTGAGGGATGTTAGCGCTGAATCCAACTTGCGTAATATGTTTTCTATATTTGATGTAAATCCGTGTGATGAACTGCTATTGTTATATGCCTACGGTTTTGTGTGTAACTCGTGACAATTGTGTTTAATCCGTCCCATTTACCGGATGAATAGTGCTTGTTTATTACCCAAGTTAAAAATAGGCTGTTTTACTTTTGGGTTTGTACATCCTCGTCCTCGCATCCTGACCGAGATTTCTTCGTTCTTTTGTTGGTGTTCTGTTGTCCTAATAATTGTTAGTTTGGTGACCTGAAGCTTGAAAAACATCATTGCGCGTATTTTTACTTAGGTTGTTATTTTCTAGGATGTCTTTCTGTTGCGTATCTTGAGGGTGTATTTGTAGGGTGAATTAGGCTGTTAGTTTATTAGGGTGAATTAGGACTCAGGATTTAAATCTAGGAGTTAGAGTGTGGATTAGGATAGTTTATTTCTATTCTTCTTTTTGTTGTTGTATGTGTGTGTGTGTGTGTGTGTGTGAGGGTGAGTGAGGGTGTGTGAAGCTGAGGGTGTGTGACGGTGTGTGAGGGAAGCTTGCACTGCTGCTGTCGGTGGTGTACCTGTTCCATGTGTAAGGGAAGCTTGCACTGCTGCCGCCTGTGCTGTACCTGATCTATGTGTGAGGGAAGCTTGCACTGCTGTTGGCTGTGCTGTACCTGTTCCGTGTTTGAGTGAAGCTTGCATTGCCGTTGCCTGTGCTGTACCTGCTCCGTGTGTGATGGAACCTTGCACTGCTGCCGCCTGTGCTGTACCTGATCTATGTGTGAGGGAAGCTTGCACTGCTGCTGTCGGTGCTGTACCTGTTCCATGTGTAAGGGAAGCTTGCACTGCTGTTGGCTGTGCTGTACCTGCTCCGTGTTTGAGTGAAGCTTGCATTGCCGTTGCCTGTGCTGTACCTGCTCCGTGTGTGATGGAAGCTTGCACTGCTGCCGCCTGTGCTGTACCTGATCTATGTGTGAGGGAAGCTTGCACTGCTGCTGTCGGTGCTGTACCTGTTCCATGTGTAAGGGAAGCTTGCACTGCTGTTGCCTGTGCTGTACCTGCTCCGTGTTTGAGTGAAGCTTGCATTGCCGTTGCCTGTGCTATACCTGCTCCGTGTGTGATGGAAGCTTGCACTGCTGCTGTCGGTGCTGTACCTGTTGCATGTGTAAGGGAAGCTTGCACTGCTGCCGCCTGTGCTGCACCTGATCTATGTGTGAGGGAAGCTTGCACTGCTGTTGCCTGTGCTGTACCTGCTCCGTGTGTGATGGAACCTTGCACTGCTGCCGCCTGTGCTGTACCTGATCTATGTGTGAGGGAAGCTTGCACTGCTGCTGTCGGTGCTGTACCTGTTCCATGTGTAAGGGAAGCTTGCACTGCTGTTGCCTGTGCTGTACCTGCTCCGTGTTTGAGTGAAGCTTGCATTGCCGTTGCCTGTGCTATACCTGCTCCGTGTGTGATGGAAGCTTGCACTGCTGCTGTCGGTGCTGTACCTGTTCCATGTGTAAGGGAAGCTTGCACTGCTGCCGCCTGTGCTGTACCTGATCTAAGTGTGAGGGAAGCTTGCACTGCTGCTGCCTGTGCTGTACCTGCTCTGTGTGTGAGGGAAGCTTGCACTGCTGCCGCCTGTGCTGTACCTGATCTATGTGTGAAGGAAGCTTGCACTGCTGCCGCCTGTGCTGTACCTGATCTATGTGTGAGGGAAGCTTGCACTGCTGCTGTCGGTGCTGTACCTGTTCCATGTGTAAGGGAAGCTTGCACTGCTGTTGGCTGTGCTGTACCTGCTCCGTGTGTGATGGAACCTTGCACTGCTGCCGCCTGTGCTGTACCTGATCTATGTGTGAGGGAAGCTTGCACTGCTGCTGTCGGTGCTGTACCTGTTCCATGTGTAAGGGAAGCTTGCACTGCTGTTGCCTGTGCTGTACCTGCTCCGTGTTTGAGTGAAGCTTGCATTGCCGTTGCCTGTGCTATACCTGCTCCGTGTGTGATGGAAGCTTGCACTGCTGCTGTCGGTGCTGTACCTGTTCCATGTGTAAGGGAAGCTTGCACTGCTGCCGCCTGTGCTGTACCTGATCTATGTGTGAGGGAAGCTTGCACTGCTGCTGCCTGTGCTGTACCTGCTCTGTGTGTGAGGGAAGCTTGCACTGCTGCCGCCTGTGCTGTACCTGATCTATGTGTGAGGGAAGCTTGCACTGCTGCCGCCTGTGCTGTACCTGATCTATGTGTGAGGGAAGCTTGCACTGCTGCTGTCGGTGCTGTACCTGTTCCATGTGTAAGGGAAGCTTGCACTGCTGTTGGCTGTGCTGTACCTGCTCCGTGTGTGAGGGAAGCTTGCACTGCTGCCGCCTGTGCTGTACCTGATGTATGTGTGAGGGAAGCTTGCACTGCTGCTGTCGGTGCTGTACCTGTTCCATGTGTAAGGGAAGCTTGCACTGCTGTTGGCTGTGCTGTACCTGCTCCGTGTTTGAGTGAAGCTTGCATTGCCGTTGCCTGTGCTGTACCTGCTCCGTGTGTGATGGAAGCTTGCACTGCTGCCGCCTGTGCTGTACCTGATCTATGTGTGAGGGAAGCTTGCACTGCTGCTGTCGGTGCTGTACCTGTTCCATGTGTAAGGGAAGCTTGCACTGCTGTTGCCTGTGCTGTACCTGCTCCGTGTTTGAGTGAAGCTTGCATTGCCGTTGCCTGTGCTATACCTGCTCCGTGTGTGATGGAAGCTTGCACTGCTGCTGTCGGTGCTGTACCTGTTCCATGTGTAAGGGAAGCTTGCACTGCTGTTGGCTGTGCTGTACCTGCTCCGTGTGTGAGGGAAGCTTGCACTGCTGCCACCTGTGCTGTACCTGATCTATGTGTGAGGGAAGCTTGCACTGCTGCTGTCGGTGCTGTACCTGTTCCATGTGTAAGGGAAGATTGCACTGCTGTTGGCTGTGCTGTACCTGCTCCGTGTTTGAGTGAAGCTTGCATTGCCGTTGCCTGTGCTGTACCTGCTCCGTGTGTGATGGAAGCTTGCACTGCTGCCGCCTGTGCTGTACCTGATCTATGTGTGAGGGAAGCTTGCACTGCTGCTGTCGGTGCTGTACATGTTCCATGTGTAAGGGAAGCTTGCACTGCTGTTGCCTGTGCTGTACCTGCTCCGTGTTTGAGTGAAGCTTGCATTGCCGTTGCCTGTGCTATACCTGCTCCGTGTGTGATGGAAGCTTGCACTGCTGCTGTCGGTGCTGTACCTGTTGCATGTGTAAGGGAAGCTTGCACTGCTGCCGCCTGTGCTGCACCTGATCTATGTGTGAGGGAAGCTTGCACTGCTGCTGCCTGTGCTGTACCTGCTCTGTGTGTGAGGGAAGCTTGCACTGCTGCCGCCTGTGCTGTACCTGATCTATGTGTGAGGGAAGATTGCACTGCTGCTGTCGGTGCTGTACCTGTTCCATGTGTAAGGGAAGCTTGCACTGCTGTTGCCTGTGCTGTACCTGCTCCGTGTTTGAGTGAAGCTTGCATTGCCGTTGCCTGTGCTGTACCAGCTCCGTGTGTGATGGAAGATTGCGAGATCTGGCATAACGGAAGGATTGGTAGTGCGTGCACCGCTGCTTGGGGTATCTGCGAGATTTGTGTAAGTAAATGGAGAGGGGGGTGAGAGTTGGAAGAGAGAGTGAAACAGGCAGAAACGTGGAGAGTTAAAAGAAAGAGGGAATGAATCTAAGCTGCGAGATGTGGCATAACAGAAGGATTGGTAGTGCGTGCACCGCTGCTTGGGGTATCTGCGAGATTTGTGTAAGTAAATGGAGAGGGGGGTGAGAGTTGGAAGAGAGAGTGAAACAGGCAGAAACGTGGAGAGTTAAAAGAAAGAGGGAATGAATCTAAGCTGCGAGATGTGGCATAACAGAAGGATTTGTAGTGCGTGCACCGCTGCTTGGGGTACGACAAACAGGAGATGGCGACTAAAGTTTCAACCATGAGGTTGGAAGGCAGTGAAGTGAAATGTGAGGAGGCACCTCTTCAAATTGTAAAACAGACGGAGGGCATTGCTGTGGGGAGGGGGTGTAGGAGAAATGCACATGGCGGGCAGGGGAGGGGGCGGAGCGGGGAGAGCGGCATGTGGGTGTGAAGAAGCCGGGGCCTTTGAAGTGAAGCTAAGCTTCACTTCAAAAGGTGTCGGAGGAATGCGGCAGAGGGAACAGACGGCGATTGCGGCTGAGGGAACTGATGTGCACGAGCTTTTAAGCTCAATGCACATGCGCATTGAGCTTAAAAGTCACGGGCACTGCAAGGAATCGCCAGGATTCCTTGCTTCTTAGTTAAAGCTTGTTTAAGCCGCAATAGGCTCGCAAGCTCGATGCGCATGCGCATCGACAGGCGAGACCTAAAAAGTAATAAAGAAAGATAAGGAGAGGTTAAACCATTGAAGCGAGTAAACGGGGGCAACAGGGGAAGGATCTTTTCAATGAGGAAAATGCAAATTGGGTTTGGGAAGAAGTAAACGTTTAAAAAAAAGAAAGTAAAGCGGAAGAGTACGATGTATGGGAAGTAAAAGCGGTAATGCAGCAGGGGAAGTGGATAGGAAGTGGACATGCAGACGGAGTGGGAGCAGTAGTAAAAGTATAATTAACAAGCATTAGAAATGCAATCGGGCTCGGATTTATTTGAGTTTGAGCTAATGGCATTGTAAATGCCAATGTCTTTTTGCCATGTGTTATGGAGTGTGTGCATGTGGTGTGTAGTGGAAGTATGTTGGTTGAATTGTAATTTTACCAATGGTGGCATGCTGTGCTTTATATGAATATGTTTAAAAGTAAAGTGTACCATACTGCGATTGCTTGGTGGAAAAGTGCACTGCCGGCTGGAGGTGTGTGTGCCTGGTGGAAGGGTGCACTGACGGCTGGTGGGTGTGTGCTTGGTAAAAGCGTGCACAGATGGAGGATGGTTGTTGGTGTTTGTGCATGGTGAAAGCATTCATTGACGGCTGGGGGTGTGTTGTTGTGTGTGTTGTTTTCTGTGTGCTGGTGAGTGTGTGCTGGTGAGTCTGTGGGGGTGAGCCTGGGGAGTGAGTGTGGTGGTGAGTGTGTTGTGTTGAGTGGTGACAAGTGTGTGTGGTGTTGAGAGACTGAGGTGTGTGGTTTGTGTGTGCGTTATGTGTGTGTGGTGTATGTGTGTGTGGTGTTTTCTGCACACTCACACACTGCCCCGTAACATTCACACACTGCTCACCCGCACACTCCCAATGTCACCCTGCATAGTCACACACTGTTTACCCTGCACACTCATTCTGCACACTCACACAATGTGCACCCTGACACACTGTCTCTGCACTCACTGTCACTCTGCACTCACTGTCACTCTGCACTCACTGTCACTCTGCTGTCACTCTGCACTCACTGTCACTCTGCACTCACTGTCACTCTGCACTCACTGTCACTCTGCACTCACTGTCACTCTGCACTCACTGTCACTCTGCACTCACTGTCACTCTGCACTCACTGTCACTCTGCACTCACTGTCACTCTGCACTCACTGTCACTCTGCACTCACTGTCACTCTGCACTCACTGTCACTCTGCACTCACTGTCACTCTGCACTCACTGTCACTCTGCACTCACTGTCACTCTGCACCCACTGTCACTCTGCACCCCCTGTCACTCTGCACCGCCACTCTGCACCGCCACTCTGCACCGCCACTCTGCACCGCCACTCTGCACCGCCACTCTGCACCGCCACTCTGCACCGCCACTCTGCACCGCCACTCTGCACCGCCACTCTGCACCGCCACTCTGCACCACCGCACCGCCACTCTGCACCGCCACTCTGCACCGCCACTCTGCACTCTGCACCGCCACTCTGCACCGCCACTCTGCACTCTGCACCGCCACTCTGCACCGCCACTCTGCACTCTGCACCGCCACTCTGCACCGCCACTCTGCACTGCCACTCTGCACCACCGCACCGCCACTCTGCACCGCCACTCTGCACCGCCACTCTGCACCGCCACTCTGCGCCGCCACTCTGCACTCTGCGCCGCCACTCTGCGCCGCCACTCTGCACCGCCGCACCGCCACTCTGCACCGCCACTCTGCACCGCCACTCTGCACCGCCACTCTGCACCGCCACTCTGCACTCTGCACCGCCACTCTGCACTCTGCACCGCCACTCTGCACCGCCACTCTGCACCGCCACTCTGCACTCTGCACCGCCACTCTGCACCGCCACTCTGCACCGCCACTCTGCACCGCCACTCTGCACCGCCACTCTGCACTCTGCACCGCCACTCTGCACCGCCACTCTGCACCGCCACTCTGCACCGCCACTCTGCACCGCCACTCTGCACTGCCACTCTGCACCGCCACTCTGCACCGCCACTCTGCACCGCCACTCTGCACCGCCGCACCGCCACGCCGCACCGCCACTCTGCACCGCCACTCTGCACCGCCACTCTGCAACGCCACTCGGCACCGCCACTCGGCACCGCCACTCTGCACCGCCACTCTGCACCGCCACTCTGCACCGCCACTCTGCACCGCCACTCTGCACCGCCACTCTGCACCACTGCACCAACATTGCACTGCACCGCCACTCTGCACCGCCACTCTGCACCACTGCACCAACATTGCACTGCACCGCCACTCTGCACCGCCACTCTGCACCGCCACTCTGCACCACTGCACCGCCACTCTGCACCGCCACTCTGCACTCTGCACCGCCACTCTGCACTCTGCACCGCCACTCTGCACTCTGCACCGCCACTCTGCACCGCCGCACCCCCACTCGGCACCCCCACTCTGCACCGCCACTCTGCACTCTGCACCGCCACTCTGCACCCCCACTCTGCACCCCCACTCTGCACCCCCACTCTGCACCCCCACTCTGCACCCCCACTCTGCACCCCCACTCTGCACCCCCACTCTGCACTCTGCACCGCCACTCTGCACCGCCACTCTGCACCGCCACTCTGCACTCTGCACCGCCACTCTGCACTCTGCACCGCCACTCTGCACCCCCACTCTGCACCCCCACTCTGCACCCCCACTCTGCACCCCCACTCTGCACCCCCACTCTGCACTCTGCACTCTGCACTCTGCACTCTGCGCGCCGCCACTCTGCGCCGCCACTCTGCGCCGCCACTCTGCACCGCCACTCTGCGCCGCCACTCTGCACCGCCACTCTGCGCCGCCACTCTGCGCCGCCACTCTGCGCCGCCACTCTGCGCCGCCACTCTGCGCCGCCACTCTGCGCCGCCACTCTGCGCCGCCACTCTGCGCCGCCACTCTGCACTCTGCAACGCCACTCTGCGCCGCCACTCTGCGCCGCCGCAACGCCACTCTGCGCCGCCACTCTGCGCCGCCACTCTGCGCCGCCACACCGCCACTCTGCACCGCCACACCGCCACTCTGCACCGCCACTCTGCACCGCCACTCTGCACCGCCACTCTGCACCGCCACTCTGCACTCTGCACCGCCACTCTGCACCGCCACTCTGCACTCTGCACCCCCACTCTGCACCCCCACTCTGCACTCTGCACCCCGACTCTGCACCCCCACTCTGCACTCTGCACCGCCACTCTGCACTCTGCACCGCCACTCTGCACCGCCACTCTGCACCGCCACTCTGCACCGCCACTCTGCACCGCCACTCTGCACCGCCACTCTGCACTCTGCACCGCCACTCTGCACTCTGCACCGCCACTCTGCACTCGGCACCGCCACTCTGCACCGCCACTCGGCACCGCCACTCGGCACCGCCACTCGGCACCGCCACTCGGCACCGCCACTCGGCACCGCCACTCGGCACCGCCACTCGGCACCGCCACTCTGCACCGCCACTCTGCACCGCCACTCTGCACCGCCACTCTGCACTCTGCACCGCCACTCTGCACTCTGCACCGCCACTCTGCACCGCCACTCTGCACTCTGCACCGCCACTCTGCACCGCCACTCTGCACCGCCACTCTGCACTCTGCACCGCCACTCTGCACTCTGCACCGCCACTCTGCACTCTGCACCGCCACTCTGCACCGCCGCAACGCCACTCTGCACCGCCACTCTGCACCGCCACTCTGCACCGCCACTCTGCACCGCCGCAACGCCACTCTGCACCGCCGCAACGCCACTCTGCACCGCCACTCTGCACCGCCACTCCGCACCGCCACTCCGCACCGCCACTCCGCACCGCCACTCCGCACCGCCACTCCGCACCGCCACTCCGCACCGCCACTCCGCACCGCCACTCCGCACCGCCACTCCGCACCGCCACTCCGCACCGCCACTCCGCACCGCCACTCCGCACTCTGCACCGCCACTCTGCACCGCCACTCTGCACTCTGCACCGCCACTCTGCACTCTCAAACTGCACTCTCAAACTGCACTCTCAACTCTCAATCTCCACTCTGCACTCTCAAACACCACTCTCAATCTGCACTCTCATACTGCACTCTCATACTGCACTCTCATACTGCACTCTCAATCTGCACTCTCAATCTGCACTCTCAATCTGCACTCTCAACTCTCAATCTGCACTCTCAACTCTCAAACTGCACTCTCACAATTGTCATATACACGTATGTGAGTGTGACAGGAGCAAGGCGGTCATGTTTTCTGCCCCCAAGACCACTGTAATCAGATGCTTTACTGTCTGCTAGAATAGTGCAACTACTCCATATAAACAGTCCTGAAGAATTCCAGTTAGACTTCTGAAAGGGGAAACCTGTTGACAGACAGCCTTTAGAGCGAAAGACAGTTCCCCCCAGCTTATCCCAGAATTGCTGCTTTTATGAACACTACACATAAACTTTGAGAAAGCTATTAGGCTTTCAACGTCTTGCCCCTTATTAAAAAAATATTATAGTATGCCACTTGTAGTATGTCATTGCTCTGCATTGTGCTGCTTTGGCATTTCATCTTGAAAAAATACTTTTGGATTGTCTTAAGATATGTAAAAAAAATATACACAAACCTTGAACACCTAAAGAGTGATATTTAAAGAGGAATGAAAGTGAATCTCTGAACTATATGAAAACAGTCAAAAAGTTCCTATCTCCCACTTCCGATAGATGCTTGCTTTTAGAATTCTTGAACTAATGAAGCCCTTTCCCGGCCTGGCATGGAGCAGCTGCGCGCTGCTGAATGGTGAACGCGCCCGGCCATCTGGATTCACTTACGGAGGCACCCTGACAGCTCCTAATTATAATTAATGTACTTCTTTGCGCGAGCACGCACGAAAAATGCCCAACATGGCGTCCGAAAACTACATTTACCCTATCACTTCAAGCCTATTAAAACGACACCACAACGAAGACGAATCACTGGCCAGATGAGATACCAGACTAAGGAATGTGTGGAATTTGTCTCGCAAAAGCCCTAGGAGATACTTTTTTTTTCTCTTCTTTAACATTAGGATCTCGAAACTCCTCCCACTTACGTGGGCGGAGGCCTCGCCCTAAAAACGGATTAACGCTGAAGGGCAAAAGATATATGGGTGTTAAAGAAAGGGAAGTTGAGGTAAAAGAATAACAAGGTCTCATAGGGGAAATTGGAGAAACCCATTAATAAAGACACATTTGTCAAAACAGGCTCCACGAAGAAAATTTGTCAGAATCATTGTGTTTGGTCAGAAACACACACTCAACAGAGGAGGGAAAAGAGAGTATACAATTAGTAGGCCAGAAATACACCAACAAAGGGCATGAACCCTAAGGCAATGAAACAGAGAAGAAAGGAGAGACGGAGGGCAGGAAGATATGAGACAGGAACAGAAGTCAGTGATGCAAACACACAGGGAGACCAGGACACAGACTGGGGCCAAAACATGGCCAGAGAGAAACAGATACCTTGGGACAGCAGTGACTGATAGAACAGGGTACGGACTACCCGATACACCAACACCCACACAATGCTTAAACACAAGACCCAGTGATCCGCGGCTGCAAGGAACGAGGAGTGCAGAGCAGTGCACTAGACAATCCCCCATCCTCCAAAGCTTCATAGCTACTCATCCACTTTCAATCTTCATCATCAATTTTCTCACATTCATGAAACAAGAGAAAAGTAGACATCAGCCCCACAGCTGTGCTTTAAGGATATGGAGCGCCTTTCAAATCGAACCCTTCCCGGCCCCCACCCAAAGCTCCACTGATGGGGCAAGGTTGCCATGGACCCCGATGCCAGCGAAGGAAGCGGATCCCTCTCTAAGCTGCTAGTTAGAAGAGAAACAAAATCAGTAATTGGGGTGGTGAGACCTCACAGCCCGGGGTCACAGCGCCTACTTCTTTCTGGATAACCATGTCCCAGGCTGTTTCCGAAAGGCGCTGAGATACCTGCTCTTAAAGCTGCACAGCATCACCGTGTGATGTCGGGCATCTAAACAGGGAAAGTGCTCCATCCCGGCATGGTTGAAGCGATGGATGTACGAAAGAGCACTCTCCCTCATGCAGGTGGACAACACAGCTAACGAACGGATGTCCAAGCTAAGATCCTTGCTGGATTTGTGGAGGTTGAGAACACCACACAGTACCTATAGGATAAATTTTTGCTGCTAATAGATGATGAGCCCTGATGAAGTCAGTGATATTAATGCATCGATCTGACGAAACACGAGTTGGCTTTAAGGGACTACTGATGAAACGAGGACCAAAAGAATAAAGCGGCCAGGAACACAAGAAGAATTGAATGGACTCAATTTTGTTGTATTTGACAATTATTGAAGTGGTTGTGCTCGGGACGATTATTAAATTAAATGCAGTATCTGTCCCCGGTAATTCCAACTCCCCTGAAGGATCAGACGTTTCCATGATTTCCGCTCCTAAACCAGAGACTCAAGGAACTCCAGAAGGGGGAGAGTTACAGGATCACTGCACGTCCTGTCACTTCCAACCCACGGGGAGGGAAGCACGACGATCGAAGCAGATATTACAAGGCGCTGGCGGGGGTCTGTCCTCCAGCAGATGTTACATTAACTTCCCACTGATGCTGCAAACGTACAAATCAGCGAGGCTGGGAGAGGACGGGGCTGCAGCCCGCAGGACGGGTAAATTACCAGCACAGATGAGTCTGAATTGGCCCTGACCTGCCGGGCATCCGCTGATTGCCGCATAATGTCCCATTTGGAAGGAGCTCGGACGTCACTTCACATTATGTCCAGGAGACACCCTGGACCACCGCCTGGCTCCAGAGGCTGCCCGCAGAGGGGTCACTGCAGACCGGACATGTAATTACCCGCTCAGCAGCAGGTCTGAGGGCTAGTGAGAGGGGCTCCCAGCAGCACTGGGCATAGCACCGCCTCCTGATCCCTTCTCTCTGGCATCCACCAACAATGACCCATCTGTCCATCCCTGTTCTCACATAAGGGGGGAACCATGGCATCATGTATGAGAAATCCGAAGTCCGGACCCAGAGGGATGGAAATCTTCCAGCTACAGAGTCCTGAGGCGTAACACTGGATTGAGACAGTGACAGCATCAAACTATGGGGTCAGCTCTACCATCACCCTGTGTTTAATCAGCCTTCGGTCTATGAAATTAAACCTAGTCTTTTTTTTATTGAGAGAATCAACAGAAAACCATACAAAAAACACAAATGCAATAAGGAGCATTTGTCAAGATGATCAAAGTCGTCCACCATTGTTAGACCTGTCAGCCTTAGGGTGGTCTTCCCCCTTTTTTTCGCTTTTGCCTCATTTTTTCCACCTTCTTTTTGGTTGGCCTTAGGTCTCTGGTCACCTTCCCATTGCTAATCAATACTAAGGTGCAGGTGCTCTCTACCCCCAATATGGCTGCCACTGACCCCTGCTACTGCTGCATGGTCTGTTTAGACGCACTCTAAAAAAATGGTACCTCACTTGTGTGGGTGGGCTATGTACCCGCTGCAGGTAATGGCCCAAAACGTATTGGGGAGATATCAGAATTATCTATTATTTCTGGCTATACCATAAATTGTACCAAATCGGTCGTGTTCCACTTGTCGGGTACTCCCCCGGGGCTTCTGGCAAAATGTGCGGCTCCGATAATAGAAGGCGGCTTTAAATATTTGGGCATCTATGTAACGCGCAGCCACTAGATATTCCTGCAGCATAACCTCTTCCCCCAATTGAACAGATTTTCCACCGACATAACGACATTGGCGCACCCTGCCACTGTCCTTAATGGGCAAAACAGTCTTATATAAAATGATGACCTTACCGCTCCTCCAATATTGTTCTGCAACACACCCACTACCCAGTCCCAACAACCTTCTTCAAAGAGATAGCCCAGTAACTCCGCATTCTGCTGTGGCAAGGGCACGCGCCACAAATTGCCCTAAATAAACTACAAAGATTTGTAGAAAACCATATACAGTTACATGAATAACAATAAAAAAGAATAAAAAAAGCAAGCATGGCAGTCCATACTTTTAAGCCCATCGGAGGTGTCTAGCCCTCCTTGCTTCCCCCCTAGTAGTACTAAATTGGGCCAGTTGTCAAATGACGTGTAGGCTGGTGTAAAGTGCAAGTGCATAACATCATGTTTAAGCAGTAGGTCAAGCTTAAATCTAAGTCTAGGGTACTGACTCTGCAGCTCCTACGGTGTAATGTTGGTCCCCCCCTCTCAGGGCCTTTTGTCGGACTTTCCAGGCACAATTAAGAAACTTGGCCACACCACACGCAAAAAGAGATCTTGCGTTAGATTTCAAAATACGCAAAGTCACCCGGTGGTACAGTGTGCCCAGATGTAGGCAGATTGGTTTCAGCCATTTTAGCATTGCTGCTTTGTATGCTGGGCAAGCAAACATGACGTGAGCGACACACTCCAGCGGGGCTCTGCAGCCTGGACAGTTCTTTGTTGTCTGATAGGGTGGGTGCCATTTTGCAGTCAATGCACGGACAGGAAGCGTGCCAAATCTAAAATGAGTGTACAGCATCCTATCTCTGGGTACCTGAATTGTGTCCAGGTAGGGCTCGAGACCTCTGCTCAATTTATGGAGATAAAATTCCTCCATTAATCTGGCCACATTTTGTTTGCTTGTTTCCTGGCTGTCCACCCACTCCCAATATATTAGTTTGAGTTCCACTTTACTGGGTGGGGCTTGCCTATCCCAATGCTCTCCAAGACCCAAAGCTATCGGTGTTTTCCTAATACTTGTTGTCCAGGTAGTTCTACGACTGACGTCTAGACTCATAACTTCGGTTAGTGCTTCGGCATACTTGGAAAGTTCAGGGGTCCGACTTAAGCAGGCCCAAAAAGCAGTGGGCGCAACTTGGCAATATTTCTAATCTGGCTCCTGCCCATGTCTGACATCAAGGGGGATAGTGGGACAGTATGGGGAAGCATTACCAAACCCCTCAGGAACTTATGCTCAGATCTGCTAATGTCATCAATGTTATCGAACCCCCGCAACTCAGCACCATAAAGGGCTGTGCGGACTACTTTGGTGTCGTAAATCGCGAGAGCCGGGACAACCGGTCTGCATTGTGACCTGCGATGTTCTTTCGCTAGTGCTCCGGCCGCACATTTGTGGCTCAGCAGCATCTTGGCTAGGTGCGGCTTCCATGACATTCTGTCGAAAGTCGAATTCCCAGATAATCATAAGTGGTGACTCTCTCCAGGTAAGTGTTACAGCAAACAAATGATGGACGGAATGCTGACAAGGCAAACATTCTCCCACAGTCAAAAGATCTGGGTTAAATCCATCATTCTTTTGCCCACTACGCCACCCCAGTTTGGACCCAGCCATATGCAAATCAGTCTTGACCCTGTGCCCCATGGGAACAGTCCAGACCGAACTGCCAGGCCAGGTCCTCCCTGGACCGGAAACAAGCATCCTGGGACCGGTTTCAGGGTATGTCACCCTTCTTCAGCCAGGATAGCTTGATTCCAGTGGCACAGTGAGCCCAGGACTCACGTCTGGGCATACCTGGCGCACTTAGGGCGAGAAAACAAAAGACACACAATTGATGGATGGAATGCAGAACAAATCAAAACATTCACCCCCCAGTCAAGAGATACAAGGGCATATGAGAAGGGCAGAGAGTTCTCCGGCACCCAATTCCACTCGCCAAATAGTGAAAGAAGGCAAACCAGTTATGACTCTTACCGCATGCAACGTAAAACTATAAAAGAAAGTGCTTTGGACAATTTCACTGTGAGTGCTATTAGTCAATCCCACTATGATGTAACATCATTTTTTAACTCCAACTAGTGATGTACATGTAATCACTTTCAGTCTTGTGATGTCTAATGAAATGGGTTAATAAAAAGATTTCTATCACAAAACAATCTGGTTTTGCAAGGGAGGCACCTGTGTTTTTGCTCCTGGGCTCGGTGGCCATCATGGGAAACCTATCTAATCCAGACATTTATGAAACATAGACAGCCAGGGGAGTCCAGGGAGGTATGGATCCCCCAATGTTTTCAAACCCAGAATCCCCTGCAGACCTAAAATGTACCTAAAAAATCTAAATTTTCACAAATTTCTGTGTGCAAAAGTTGTGGGAAAACCGGACTGACACAAATTTCCTACCACCCTCCAGGTCTTCCAATAAAAATGGTATCTCACTTGGGTGGCTGGACCAAGTACCCTTAGCAGTAAAGGGACCACAACCAATTGTGGAGACTTCAAAATTACCTATCACAAAACGACTTGGTTTTGCAAGGGAGGCACCTACCTAACCCAGACATTTCTGAAAACTTGACGCCCGGGGGAATCCAGGAAGGTATGGCTTGCGTGGATCTCCCAATGTTTTCCTACCCAGAATCCCCTGCAAACCTCAAATTTAGCTAAAAAATACACATTTCCTTACATTTCTGTGTGGGATCACCACGCCGACACAAATGTTCTACTAACCAGCGTTGCCCTTGGTTTCCCGATAAAAATGATACCTCATTTTGCAGAGTTAGCCTAAAAACGCATATAAATAACAATAGTGCTTAGAACTCACTGTGCTATTCCCTCAAGCCCTATGTTTTTGGCCCTTACAAGTCACAGGCCCTTGGCCCACCCGAACAAGTGAGGTATAATTTTACTTTAAATTTAACAAATAATCTGTCTAGAAGCTTTAGCAATGTAATAACAATTCATCCTTCAAGACCTACTGTTTTTAACAAATGCTTCCCACATAAGTAGATCAGGCCTATTGGCTTTGTCAGAATGTTCTATAATAAACAGATCGAACCTATGCAATCTAGAAAGACGTTCCCCAATTAACCAATGAAGCCTTTACCCTTTAACATTGGCTCTACATTTTACCCAACACCAGCCAATTCAAGTCCATATAAACTGGCAGCCATCATGTTTACAGTTCAAAAAAATACAAAGATGTAGAAAAGTACAACTTGCGAAACAACACCCTAGCCCTCCCTACAGGGCCTAACAAGAATCATCACACACATTGTGCCCCCCTTGGGGTGTGTCAGAGTGGGTGGCCAAAGGCAAAGTCCTTTACCACCACTGTATTCAATTAGATTACATGTGTAGAAAATCCACCTATTCTGTGCAGTCATCCAGGATGTTTTAATTTTTTGCAGGACCCTATGGTGAGCTGGTTTCAGAACTCTGTGCAGTTTAATCCGGCTTACCACCAGTGAGTGCCTGCGTTACCCTTTAAACACAGTATAACTGACATATTTCTAAATGGTACATTTAACTTACCTAGAAGTCCCTAGTATGAGGTACAAACTGTTCTCAGGGCCTTAAGTTAAATGTCCTGCACACGTGTGACTGAACCAAGTGTTTTCAGGGCCCCGGGCCCTGGGTCCTTTGAAAGGGCTTGTGGGGTGCGGGGGGGTCTGGGCCGATCACAGCCCTGCTCTGCCCCTTTAAATGTTTGTAAGAACACGAGCTGCTGCCGGTGCTGGCGCATGATCCCGAATCAGAGGCCAGAGAGAGGTTTGCAGTCATGGGACACCGAGATGTCGAAACACTCGAATAAACAGACCACGGTATTGTGCGCACAGACCTGCTGTACCCTCGCAAGACAGACAGACAGACATGCGACTTATAAATGATCCGAGGCCTCAGTTTTGTCTTTCCAAAGCATGCTTTCTGTCTATCAAAACGTCACGGCGCCCTAGCTGCGTCTTCGTTTGTTCAACAGGAAACTCCTTGCAGGCTGGCTCAGTGTGTTGTTGTGGGAGCCGAGCCTGCCAAGTGACAGTAACAGCTTGACGAACAAGAAAGGTTTGTTGGAAACAGGCTGCTCGTGTCAAAAAGAATCTCTGTGTAAATACCGAGTGTGCAGCGCGCACGCAGGCCCCAGAGAAGGGTTCAGGGTTCAACCAGCCGGAGGCCTCCATTGTTAGAAACTTTAAAAACCACAGAACTAAGATCAGAGCACGATAGGGACCTACTTGACCCACTGCTGACCGCAGCGGGGACACTGGTCTTAACCAGCTGGAAGGACACAGGTAAGACCTCATACAAGGGCTGGCTCAACTGGATGACGCACCTGAGCGGCGCGGACAACATTGCACTACAGAACTCACCCTGGAAACCAGCAGCCAGAGGGATGTGGAGACCATAGCAGGGGCGGCCTTAGGCATGTGCAAGCTGTGCACCTGCACAGGGCCACCAAACCCCAGGGGCCACCGCGCCAATATATATCCTTAATAGAATAATCCTCTGAGGATGGATACATATTTGCGTGGCAGCCCCTGGAAGGGATTTGGTGGCCTCCGGCTCTGTTCCACTTCCAAACACCCTGACCCCCCCCCCCCCCCCCCTCTGGACTGACCTGCACGCTCCGCCACGCCCGGAACCCCTCTTCCGGGGCCCCCTACCTTCGCTCCCTGCCCAGGGCCGCCATGAGCCTAGAGCCGCCCGTCACTAGACACATACCTAGACTTCTACGAACCCCCATGAAACCATTCCGTCCCCGGCGACACCCCCCTCCCCTGTTAAGTGCGGTAAAAAGAATATAAAGGAGCAATCACTAGGGCCCTCCGGAGCTGGTGGACCGACGCGTCTCGCTAACTCGCAAGCAAATGACGTGGCGGCTGATCGTGGGCCTACGCACCTCGCAATCACAGAACCTGCCTTCTGCCCTTCCTTCACTCCTTTCTCTTCTTTCATCTTTTTCTTTTCTCGTTCTCACTAAACCACATCAGGTGGGGTTAGCTAAGCATATGTTTCGAACACTGTTGTACAAACTTCGAGAGGCTAACCTTGTACAGAGATGCTGATGTCTTGTTTATAAAATCAATAAAATACTTTGAAATCAAAAAACCGAACACTGAATAAAAACAAACACTGTCTGCAGAGACCACATGCATTATGTAAGTGTGGTTCTTTCTGCTCGACTCTTCATTAATACTCCCAGGACAGGGCCTTTGGCTCCGCCCACATGTCGGTAGCCAGGACTTCATGTTCTCATTGGGCAGAAGGCCCGTCCGAGCTTTGATCATTCTGTTTATCCGGCTGCCTGAGCTTGAACTTGTGAGGCCCCTCACATGACTTTGTAATGCTATTAATGTCTTAGATACCTAGATATACTCATTTTTTCTGGCATCAGCACAGACGGGAAGAGGGCAGTCAACTGCCCCGTGACATAACGTGAGCAACATAAGAGAGGTTTCAGAGTCCTTCTGAGAGGGGCTCAGACTCCACACAAGTTGTAAACAGCAGCACTGAACAGGTTGTGCTGGCGAGCCAATGATCATGGCTATCGGCCTGATCTGTTTATTATGAAATCTCATGACAAAACCAGTAGGCCTGACATATTTATTGTGAAAAGCATGCGGTGAAGTCGACTGGTATTGAAGCATAGATTGTTATATTATAGCCCACCGTAGAGGGCTAAACCGGCTAGTAAAGGCCCTCTCCAGCGTTAAAGGCCTGAGCCGAAGGAGAGGGTCATTAACAAGGGAGAGGGACTTTAATACTCTATATTGAAGCCTACAGATGAGCATTTTCTTTCAAGGAACTTTACAGATTACCGTAGTAGAACGGTGAAATGCAGTTTTTCAGGAAGTTTCTGTAACAAGGTATGGACACCCTCGAATCTCTTAGTAAATGGTGGTAGTCTGTCCTGTCCTTGAATGTTGTTAATCCCCCGGGTCTTTCCGTTCAATTTGTCAGATAGACTCATCTCTACGTTTAGCAAGCAAATACTCGCGTCTGCAATGAGTAATGTTAGCACCTTGTTTATCTTGGCACTATCGGCATGCTGTTTTTAACGTTGCACGTTAGTTTCTCCTTTTCATGGAGGCTTCACGATCACGTTATCTGTGAAGACTTTCGTGGGTTAGTAACGGAGTAACAATTTCATCACGGTGTTCATATATATTCCTCTAGAAGGTGCGTTCAAACACATACATACATATTTATTTATTTGTTTGATTAATTAAAATCTTACAAAAAGGCAGATAAAACTTTACCAAATTTAAAATTATAAAACAATTGGATTTTCAATCAGTTTTCAAAAGTTAGATATATATTATACACATTAAAAGGAACAAGAGCTGCATTGTATAAAGTCCATATTCACGTAGTCTGTTGTTTGGTCAATCAAAAACATCCAATTTCTTCTGTACCGCACGAAGGAATTTAACAAGCGCAGAACTCATCGGCAAACCTTCTGGGTTAAGACTTGTGATTAGTGCCTGTCTACATGTCCTTACACTACGCATGTTAAACATTCTTTTAATTGTAGTTTTTCTTTCAATTTCCAGATCCGGGCAAAGACACAATAGGTGTAAGATGTTTTCTTCTCCTAGGTTACAAAGCCTGCATATGTTATTTCCTTGTGATCTCTTCCATGGTGGTAAGTGGCATGTGCCTGGATAGAAGCCAAATCTGGCATTAATAAAAATGTGTTTATTTTTCTTAGACCATGCAGTTTCTAGATAGGTTTGAACCTTTTTTTTCTTATATCCAGAGACAATTGACCATGCGTGGCTACGTTTGACCAGAGTATCTTTATCCATAATCATGGAGAGGTAGTTAGTGAGTTTGTTTGTTTTTTTGAAGCTCTCCGACGTAATTGTGGTTTGCCAGATTGGTGTTATACCAAATTCTGCAATAGCGCTGTTTAAGCAGGAGCTGACATTTGTGTTTGTTTTGTCGTTCACTTCCTGCCACAATAAGCGGGACATTTCATTATCCTCGTCGTTTTTTATTCTGTTCCATACTTTTAGTATGTGCCCTTTCCTTGCAAAGCATTGATTGTTTAGCCCAAACTCAAGTCTCACCTGAGCTTGTGAGGCATTCTTCGGGAGAGAGAATAAGGATCTGTACGTTTTAGCTACAGCTATATTAATAATCTCAGCATCTTGACCATTGAGTGCCTCACTACCATAGGTTAGAGCAGGCAATAATTTTTAATAAAGGTTGATAAGACAAATCTCCCGTTGATTTCTGAATGATTTTAAATGCCCCTACTAGGGAGTTTGCCTTTCTTATAATGTCCGTTTTTTGTGTCTGAAAGTTGCCTTTGTCATTAAAAGTAACTCCCAAGTATTTACAATCTGCTACTTGCTCCAAACACATGCTTTTAATCACTTTGACTCAGCTTTTCACACCTCTCAGGTACATTTTAAGTTACATCCCACAATTAGTTTGGAACACACAAATGTATACAGGGCACCTCAATGTATAAGCTGTCATGTGTTTTGTTCACTGCAAATCGACCATGTATGTACATTAAAACCCTTTTCTCTGTTTCCAATACAGATTTTCCCCTGAAGAAGGAACTTTTGTCCTGAAATCATTGGGTACACATTCTGAATGTGTTTTTTTTTTAATTCAGTGATCATTATTAAATGAATTCTTTGTATATAGAGTGTCTGTAAGATTGAATTGGATCTTTGTTTATTGTAAAAAAAAAGTGCACATACAAAAAATATGTGAACCACTGGTTGAAATAAATGTGATTTATCTGCAATAATCATCAAATGAAAAATGTTCAAAATGGTTAAACATAAGTTTGATAGTGGTACATGCCTTGTCCAAGTTGCCCGAATGGGACTTGGCCTTTTTCTCTTAAACCCTGGATATAGACCTTTCGCTCTGAGAGAATCCTTGTCCGGCCATCTTAGGAGAGAGAGTATTTTTCCCAGCCAACTCTAACTTTGTATACCCTTTCTAATCTTATGACTGTGTCTGGTGGTGACGTGTAGTTCCTATAAAACCTATATAGGATGTGCGTGTTAAAACAACATACACTGTAGGATTGGTGTCAGACTGATTCCAGAATCCCCCACAGGGTATGTTGGCCTGTGTACCAGCTAGCTCACAGTCCACTAGAAACTCCTATTACCAGGGAGAGAATAGTTCTTGGCAACTAGCGAACATTACAACCCTGATCCCCCAGGAACCAGTGTACTGCTTTTCGCTCAGTCACTCGTGCTCACTTAGTCTCAGAGAGATACACAGAATAAAAGGTATTTACGTTTTTCAATAAGCATTTATTGAACAGTCGTTATTCTAGTTTAAAATAGGTGTGCTGAAACCACCATTAGACAGTAACAGATATAAATTATTAGAAGCAGTAAGAGTAAAAGGACGGTAGATTTCTAACATTTTGCTATAACCATAAATACAGGCAAGTATATAAAATACCTGACAATAAAATGCGTACTCCTACAATGCTACCCTTACTAGATGTACCTAGGTGTACCTAGCATGTATGTAGGTGTTAAGCCAAGAATCCCTCTAGGATAAAGTCAACCCTATTACCTGAAGTGAGAGACTGTGGGACCTCGTCTTGGTCTTGAGTTGGACACCCCGCAAGGGACGTTAGACCACTGCGAGCTGGAGTGTCTGCATGCAGGAACCTCAGCGTCTCGCGTCAGTGTGTCGGCAGGGAAGTCCTGTTCTTCTCTGTCTGTCTCAGCAAGATGTGATGTTTACATACCCAAAGGTCTCCCCAGGGGGTCTACCTTGCTGTGCCACTTGTCGGACTTAGGATGACATCGGGAATGAATTTTATACATAAATATTACACAGGAGATGGTAGTCCTGCTGAGTTTCCGAGAATCCTCATGCATAATGTGTGAGGCTTTTATCAAGGAAAATTTCCCGTTCTGTGTGCATTGTCGTATCTAGGTAAAAGGTCAGCCCCCAAGAGCAGTTATGTGTATAATGCAGGGGAGAGTATAGGTGAAAGGTTTCGATGTTACCCGAGCCTATATTGGGGAACCTACATGGAATAGAACAGTGGCTTCTTTGTCAAAAAGCTTATGCTCAAAACCGTAGGCCTTCGTTGGTTACGATACAAGCTATATGGTATACGGTAACTGATGCCATACGTCTGGTCTGCTTATTATGAAACATGACAAAGGCAGTCGGCTGAGATTATTTATTGTGAAAAGCATATGTTAAAGCCAATAAGCCTTTAACGGGTGGTTGTTTTCACTTTGTGATACAGGTTATAGACTGGTATTTTGTTAAATGTTGTACGAAATTGGATTATTAATCGGGGTAGGTGGATACACACCTCAAGGAATAATCATAACCCTTGTCAGAGTGAACTTTTAAAGTCACTAAATTAACCTCAGCTGAACCCCCTTAAAGGTGGGGCACAGAGCAGACACCCTTAACATAGGGCAATGTGTAAAGTAGGTATGCAGCACCAAAATGAGGAAATACAAAACAATAAAAATCCCAAACCAAGTGAAAAGAAAGAGTAAAATGTAATAAACAAAATGGAAAAAAACTAATAAGGTAACCAGAGATATTTTTAAAGCTTTAAGCAGGATTAGCGCCAAGAAGCATAAAGTATCAAAGATAATCAATGGTCGCAGTTAACAAGGATCTAGGCTCAATTGGCCGCTGACAGCAATGGAGTGCGGATCACATATACGAGCCAGGGTCGTCCTGGGCTAATAGTTTACCCTGTGACTTTACTCCTTTAAGTGGCAATCCATCACAAGAGTACACTTCTAAAGCCCCACCAGAACCTCACTGGCGACACTTAGCGACTCACAGGGTGCCAGGCGCAGTCCAAACAGAAGGGTCCAGTTCAGGTCCGCGCGCCACTGGTCAGCTGGGCAGTTGCAGGAAAAGGCCTCTTGTACCTTATGTCCCTGCAGCTTTAACAGGAGGTCAGTTTTATGACCCTTCAAGTCCACTTCTTTGTCCCGGGTACAAGAGATAGAGGGTTCAATCTAACCCTGGGCATAGTTCGCGAAGTAGCGCTATGTGTAGCTACGCGAAGTGCACTACGCAAACTGGTAGTGCACTGTTCAAAATACTGTTCGCACTGATTGCACAGTGCATCCGGCATTGTGCAATCAGTGCAAACCGCATCTTGCACAGTGCAAGCAGTCATTTTCTGCCGCTCGAGTAGATTTCTACTCGAGCTGCAGCTTTCTCAACGCAGGCTGGCAGTTTCTCATCGCGACCGGTCTCGAGCATACGCGACCACTCGCAATGAGAAACCTGCCCTACCCGCGATGAGAATCTCACCGGGAGGTTTATTTTCCACGTTCGCGATCGGCAGGTTGATGTTGCTGATCACGAACGAGGAAAAAGTCTCGCCGGGATGTCATTTTGCTCGCTTGCGGTCACCAACTTGACCTTGAGGACAGCGAGCAAGCCAAAAATGACCACTACGCTCCGCGTGTTTGCACTGTGCTACGTGCGTAGCGTAGTACTTCACCCAGGGTTAGTCCAATCCTTTAGAGCTTCATAGGTCACAGACAGTAGGTTCAGTCCTCTTCTGATCTTCCTCAAGTCCAGAACTGTTCGCAAGTGGGTGCTTGGAGATGCTCAACTATGTCTGGCATGTAGTAGTGAGTGTGAGTGACTCAAGAGCAGGCCCTAACCAATGGGTAGCCGTTCTTGGGGTCAACCCTACCCACTTTGGGCATTCTCAAGACGGCGGATGTATTCCATCAGAAACCCTGAAACAGAAGTCTGGAAGAACAAGCAGGGTTTTCCAGCAGGCAGACAGTGATAACACCAGAACTGTTTTGCCATTCTGTTTCCCATCCTTTCAACTGCACCCCAGTGTTCTATGTAAAACCCAGCAACAGAAGTTCTGTGGGACAAAGCAGGTCCTTCAGCAACCAGAGAGTGGATACTCAATAATCGGTTTGGGGCATCATGGTTTCCATCTTCCATCTTTTTCCCTCTTTTTCCCTCAGTTTTTTAGTGTTGTTGTGTTATGGCTCCTATTATCTGCTTTTGTCCGGTTCTCTGTTCTGTTAGCGCCAGGACGCCCATTTGCTGGGGCATCTGTGCGCTCTATAAATCCGGCTTACATAACATAACATAATAAGTACACCCCCAATGTTATATTTAAAAATCGATCAGACCTGTAAAGCAGTACTTGACTTTCAAACAGGACACTTTGCATCTTTTTTACACCTATACAAATGCTTATTACAAAATGACAGAAATGGGAGAGCAAATGCAAATTTAACCTCCAGGAACTTCAGACGAGGAAAAAGTAACTTTCTAAAAGTTAGGTTTCCTGAATAGGTCTTAAAAACCTGATGTCACCCTTGGATTGGATTTGTAATAACTAATAAAAATAGTTGTTTCATTATTTTTCAAGCTAGTCTCATTCCTGAGATACAGTATTAGAATTCTTAATCTACTCTGGTTTACTACATGGGATAAATAGGCCAGCCACAGTTATTTGCCTTTACTAATCCACAATTAATTCATTTTGCGTTCCAGAGTAAAATGCTACTCACCGAAATGCACCTAAACACCGTGTCAGGGGGTAGTAAAAGCTATATAAATGCAATTACAATAATAGCTTTTGGATACTAGTCATTGTAAGGATTTGTTAACTTTAAATTTCTACATGTCCTACTTTTAAGTAACATGCACTCTGCCTTTTTGTTGACAATGCCTACATAAGGATGACTTACTTATTTTTAAAAGGAAGGATTTCACTTGTCAATAGGGTGTAATTTGATATGTAGAATTGCAGTTTTTACACCGATACTGTCAGCCTACACTAGTAAGCTGGAAGCCATGTTTTACACTGCCACTGTAGTGGAAGGTACACTAGGTGCAGCAGTCCATTATTCGATTTTCCTGCAAATATTTAAAGTGTGAGAGCACAACAGTGAGTGGCCAGACACCTAAGCAGTTCCACAACCCCCTTTAGAAGAACCCGGAGCCAGGGCCCCTGAAAGCACTTGGTTAGCCATACTTGGGCATGCACACATACATTGTTTATCTAGCTGAGGGTTAGAGGACCAGTGCAGTGCGGTATCGCTTTATCAACATGCCCTAGATCCCAAGGTTGGTGAATGTCATGAACCCGGCACAGTGAAAGGGAGAACTGTAATCTAGCTCAACTTGGCAACCGAGGTTCAAAATGAAAACAACAGAACTTTCGGGTACCGAAGAAGTCTGCTGCAGCCTTGAGTGGCTAGTTTCACTGCACTTGGATGAGCAGTAGAACTGAGGAGCTTGCCGGATCTCAGTGTGGAGGAAGTCCAGATTCTAGGAGAGGCTTGCAATATTGTCCCCTCCTTCCTGCATTTTCGTCCCTCGAGCTAGATAAAGTGATATAGATATTTTACTGTATTTACGTGAATCAAATTTCCATATACCCTTGGTAATTTGTAAACATTTTCCTTGTTCTACCTCTCTGCACAGTAACCTCAAAGAAAGGGAAGGTGTGGTTTAACAGCGGCTCCATCTTCCTTTTACTATCCATGGTCATAGTGCAATGGCCTTGAAGCCCCTGAACTTCAATGCTAAATGCTTCTGCATTGACTGCAGAAACAAATGTGATTTTTGGACACCCTCCTGTGACTACACAAGTTAACCCTACTCCTGTTAATTTCAAATTCATGGGGATCCTTCAAGGTAAGAGGCAAAAAGATTTCATTTGTTAATCACACCAGCACCTTGCGAAACACCTGGAGAACATTTAGAAGAAGTGCTGCAGGATTGGTTCTGATTTAGTATGTCGAGATTTGTGCCCAACCATCAAAGGAAGGTGGGGGGTGGGCAGTTAAGGAAGCATGATTTAGATTCAAATTTTAATTTGCTTATAATTTTAACGGTCTCATGAATCTAAATCAAATGTGACAGGCAGTTAGCTAGCAAGTTGCTGTGTGTGCTTGTGGGGATGTTCAGACACCTTGGAGGTCTGCAGCAGGAGTTACTAAAAATCAAACTAGTAAAATATAACAATAATAATGTTTTATGGCCGTTCTTATCACATAATGAACGTCTTCAAGTGCTGTAACTTAGAAGTGTTACTATTTCTTATGTAATGGTTTCACGCATGGGAGACAAGCTAGCCTTTGCAGAATTCAAATTCATGACCTTCAAGTCCCTGACAAAGTCTACTATGAACTTTCAACCCAATGAGCCACCTTGCTAAGTTAATGCTCCATTTTATGAATGGCAAGTCCTTTACCATGAGCACTTCAAACAGTGCAGAAATGGTGCACCAAACCTTCAGGGCCCCACAGCGAATTCATGTTTTAACCAGGTCTGCTGGTTCCAGAAACATTAGGCTTGGCGTTTTTCTTGGGAAGGCTTTTATCTCTCTAACTAGTCCACCAGGACCCCAGGCTCAGTGAGACACAGACAAAATACATCAATTGTGACCTGCCTTTACCTGTGGACAGCCAAGAAAGTAAACTGAAACCTAGCAGTGTCAAGTGATTGGTCCCCGCACTGTCTACCAGTAGCCAGCCTTACCTGGCAACCACGAGGCAAGGCAGGCCCTGAGCCACCTGTCGACTTTAAATGGAAACTCCTCCTTTACACTTGCATCTCCCCACACCCATCAATCTACTTTGATTGTCAGGGATACACGTCTGCAAAACTGAACCGTAAAAGATGGACCTGCCCAGTTGCCCTGAACTAAAACGTAAACAGCATCTTGTCATAGAAAGGACTAGCACCTTTTGCTGCTCAGTAAACCCATCCTGCACTTCTTGAATCCCAAACCTTAACATGGTCCCAACACTGGAAACGTGAGCCCTTTAGGTAGTAACCTGGAAACAGCCCCAGAGATGTACAATGCAATATATGATGGCTAGAAAGCCCTGCTTTGATTAAGCTCCAGATCTCAGAAACCCTCCGGCTAGACTGGGGTTGTATATCCTATCTCGCATCTCCCTCCAAAGCACCACCTCTAAGATGGGATCTCGCTGGCACAGCTACAGCCGAAGAGTCAAAAAACAAAGGTAGCTTTGGTTAACTTTTGCAAGCATCGCTACCCAGGACCCTGTACAGTGAGGAGAAGAGATGATCAACCACGGATATCGCGGAGTACTCACTGCTCTAATTCCTCTGGATCTTCGGAGAAGGCCCAACCTGTAGCATTTAATAGAGAACCCACACTATGGAGGAACAGGCCTGTGCCAAGTGCAGACTCCATCAAGTTAAAACAATAAGGACTGAGGCCAAGCTTATAGTTCACTTGTGCAGTCTCCACAGCTGCAGAGGCCCATGGAGAGAAACCTGTGTGAAGAGTTGAGTCAGGTGCTGATCACTGCCTGGAAAATCATCTGCTGAAGAGTTACACCAGCCTTGCACATGGAGGCCCACGTGGACATGATTCAGTAGGGGGTCCCGCTCTAAAGTAGAGCCACACACCATAGAGTGCTTTTTCAACATGAACGAATAATCATGTTTAGTAAATCACAGGGCCCTTCAAACAAGCGTCGATTGATAAGACAGTGCGGTTAGGCAGCCGATGACTCAACTAAAACCACAATGTCCCAGCCACATCCCGTGACCAGGCAGCCCACATTACTAAGTCAGGCTTGCACAATTGCTCACTCTTTCACAAGTCTTTCAAACAACAACCAAATCACTGCGGATTGCGGCGATGCAGAGTGCGATATCTTCCAGGCACTCAAGCTGTATGTGACTAAAGAGGCACAGAATAGTCACGGCTTCAGGTCTTCGTAGATAGACAATATCCTTAAAAAGGAGATTGACAACTGAACAAATAAAGGAATTAAAATCATTTTGCAGTATGCCTGACATGTGTGAGCCAAGGTATTGTTTGCATACATTTGTACACTTAGCCACAACAGCTACACACAGATCCTGACCAGTTTAATGACACGGATTCCTCACATATCACAAACCGTAAGATCTCCACTGGCTCGGTTCATGAAGGCCCCATTTTCACACTGGCTTCCTTTACTCTGAAGAGGTGCCGCCACTAAAGACAAAGCCCCTATGACCTGCACCTCGGGTGGGCTCCTGGTCCACAGCAAAACCTCCAAGGCATGTGATATACTCTAGTCTAAGAGCGGATCAAGGGAAGGGGTAGAGACCGCATCAAACACAAGACCCTAAATAAACTCAGCTTCCAACACTTCCAATGCTTGAGAGCCGAAGTGAGCACCAGGAACACAACCTTGCTCCATGCAGCATTATCTACCATTGGCCTGGCCAAAATAACTCTTCAAGTACACTCTTCCAAAGCTTATCCAACACCAAACACATCCTACTGGGGTTACTTCAACAGCTGTTTGGGGGAGACCGCCAACACACCAGCTCTTGCACACTCGCAAAGAAGCTAATCTCAAACAATTCAAGACCCACCCCTCACAACAAAGGCCCCACTCCAGACTGAATCAATGCTGAAGGCCAGTTTACTCTGACAAAAGCCCTTAGTGGTCGAATAACCAGACCCTATATGAGGTGCTGTCCTCTTCCATCCAAGTATGCTCTCATGACCTGCAGAACACTAAAATCCACAAACTCCGAGTCCCTGGCCAGAATATATTAGCCTGAGCTCTTTTGGCTGAAGGAAATGTAAATGATCTAATTAATTATAACAACACTGCTTGCTTCAGCAGCAGTTGAAGAAATAGCACCGATGGTTCTTAAAAGAGAGAAATGTAAAGCGATCAGAGCCATGGTTGAAAACAGCAGGGACATTAGAAAGGGAAAGAAACAAAGACTATTGATCCTCAACTTTAACAATCTCAAACTTGGCAACTCAACATACAAAAAAACATACTGGAGGCCAAAGCTTTATTATTCCAACAAGAATTAGATGAAGTGAAAAACCAGTCCAAACAAAGTTAATCTAGTAACAAAATTACTAATCCAAACTAATTTACCCATCCAAATGCCCTGAAAACCAAATGCAACCAATTTCTTCCAGGACAAGGCATAACAAGTCAGAACCACTACAAAATAAAGTCCAATAATCCCAACCCTGATATAAAAAGGGACATTTCAGACCATCGGGGACTCCTGTGAACTCTTTTTTGTAACTCCCTAGTAAAACCCATAAAAAATCTGTCCCGTTATTATGATGAAAACTCCAATCTTGCTTCATGAATTAAAATGTTGGAAACCCACTTATCTCCTTTCTGTTTAAACCTCATAAATTGTACACCGGAATAAAGACTGTTCCAGGAGTGCTTTAAAAAGGCATGTTCCAAGTCCCTTTTAAAATTCAATCAGCAGAAACGAAGAGCTTAACAACTTCAGGCCAACAACTGGACTTCCATTCTTGAGCACAACACTGGGCAGTTTAGTCAAAAGGACACAATAAGATTAGCAACTTATAATCAGGACCACTGGAATTGTGGGTTTGTGCGGATGTGGGTGTTAAAATGAGGTGCAATCAATACTCAGACCATGTTAACAAGCATAATTTGCCTTTTCCCGCCACACAATTTACTCAACCCTGTAGCTTAACTGGGGCCTCCTCTGCTGCATAGTTCCAGTGGCGCTGCTTAAAATGCCTGAACTTGTTTGTTTTAGAGAATGGTGCAGCATGGAGACAGCAGCCCTATCTGTTGAGGAAGAGCCAATAATGATAACAGATAAAAGAGAAGACTGCTTTCAAGTGCACATCAGAGCTGCAGCAGGGCCTGCCACAGTTCCTCACAAGTAGCAAATCAACATTCTCCAGTAAAGTAAATGTAAATGTGGGATACTTGTAAAGCGCACTGTTACTCTACCCGAGTGTCCTGGCGCTGTAGACCGCTGGGGAACCCATCCTGGTTTTCCCTGTGAGATGGTCCCTTTCTCGGTATCTCCAGGGTGAAACCAGGCATCCCCGGCGTCTGTGGGGGGCCGTTGTAGAGATGAGGCAAGCTTAATGCCCAGAGTTACCGAGTGTGTTCCCTGGTTAGAGTAGGCACTGAGGCGAGAATTATCGAGTCCGTTGACCCTGGTCCAAGATCCTGCCGCGTCGGGAATTGAACCCTGGTCCCGGGCCGTTCTCTGCTTACAGGTCTGCCGCCTCTAACCAGTGAGCCACACCTCTCCTCCAAAGGATGGTGGTGGTCGGTAGAGTTGTGTAATGGTTAAGATGTCACCTGGAAACAGATCATCAATGGCTAAGATGAGAGACGTCGCCTCAGATCCTAGTCCTTCGGCCATGATGTACCACAAGGCCCTGTACCAGCCCCTGCAGTATTTATCATTTAAGTCGAAACAACCAATGATGCAATGAAATACATCAACACGCTATTAACTTAAAGGCCATGAAATAACTCGGACCTGGGTATTTAAACACTTTCTAAAGCTCAAGCTAGGTAAAACTGAATTTTTCACATCCCAACAAATTGGCACCTGCCCTCAAATGGTTACTAAATTCAAACCCTTCAGGATCTAGACCAATGATAGTAGATAAAGCCATTTCTTTTGGTTTTATACTCAGACTCTTGGTAACTGATCAAGTTAACAAGATTAAAAAATACTCCGTAGCAACTGTGTACCATTAACAAACTGAAATATCTGAACTGCAAATTGGATCTAGTAAGGATGGTCCATTCTTTATCTCCAGACAGGACTATAGTATAGTCTTGCTTGGCGGTTGCGTAAATCAAGATTAGTGCCCCTAAACTCCACCGCGAGGGTAATCAAACACAAAAAGAACTGAGCACATCCCTCCAGTCCTGAGGTTTCTGAGATGCCTCCTTGCGGAAATACGCTTTTTTTAATGTTATGTTTATGTTATGTTAATGACATTTATAAAGCGCAACTGTTGCCCGAAAGTATCCTGGCGCTATGTGAACTCCCACTGAGGCCTAAAAAGGAGGAAATAAGGCAGGGGTTAAACAGTGAAAAGGCAGGTTTTCAATGCCTTCCTAAAGGCCAGGAAGTTTGTCATGCATCTCAGATGAAAAGGGGGACTATTTCATGCCTTGCCTGCGCCAAGCACAAAACGTCTGCCACCCCAACAGGCTTTTTTTTACAAAGGGCACTGATACCAATTTTGCTTCTAAGGAGCGCAGTGATCTTTTTGGTACATACCAATGGAATTGCTGTTTTAGGTAGTCGGGATCAGTTCCTTGAAGGGCTTTGTAAACCATGCAGAGAGATTTGAACTGAACACGCTTCTTAACAGGCATATTTTGGTATGCCAGTGTTGGACCCGGCCTCGTGGCGTGGTCCTTCCTGACCCGTAGTGACTCCTCCTGACCCGTGCACATCTCCAGGGCCCGGATTCCCCCGACCAATTCCTCCATGAACCACCCCCATGACCCTGGGCTTCCCAGTCCTCTCCCTCCATCTTCCTGGTACCCGAGGCCCGGTGCCCATGTCCCTGCACCTAAGATGGCCGCCCCTAGCCCCAGCCCGACCTCGGCCCTAGGCGCGCCATATCCGGCTGGGGGGTAGAGCGCTCCCCGTGAGTGAGAGAGGGAGGAGTAGTTCTATCACACCTCCCACCTCCCCTCATGAGATGAGTTTCGATCGCCCATCCGGCCTCCCTGATGGCTGGCTCCAGGCCTACGGGGTGTCTGGGATCCCTCCAGACCCAACTTGAAAGGATGAAAGGAGCCGCCGAGGCAGAACCCCCAACAACCGGCCCCCAGGTGCTAAGACCTCCGCCTGCGAGGACTCCGGACATCAAAGGGGAGCAGTCCTATATCAAGGGTTGCTCTGGGACAATCAAGGCAGTTGTATCCTGGAACTACGAGAGCCCTGCTGACGTCGTCGCGGCTCCTCCCTGGCAGAGAAGAACTTCTGCCCGAAACCATCTGAGCCCTGCTGACTTCGTCGCGGCTCCTACCCGGCAGAGAAGGACTTCTGCCGAATCCATCTGAGCCCTGCTGACCTCGTTGCGGCTCCTACCCGGCAGAGAAGGACTTCTGCCTGAATCCATCTGAGCCCTGCTGACATCGTCGCGGCTCCCTTGCAACCTTGAGAACTCCTGAGCCCTGCTGATGCGATCGCGGCTCCCTACAGACCGTAAGAACTGACTCATCCTTGCTCGAGCCCTGCGGATTCGATCGCGGCTCAGAGGCTATCCTGGTCCGGCTGGACCCAAGATCTACCCGTATCCCCCAGCTCGAGTATTGAGAGCTGTCTGCCGGATACGCGCCCGCATTGACTTTGAACCCTAAGACTGTCCCGCTACCCTAATCCCTACCGAGACTCTATGAGCCCTTGCTCCACTTGTACATAAGAATCTGCGGATCATAAAGATCCATTTGCTTGAGAGATAAAGAATACGTTCTCCTGAAACCTACAGTGTGGTGTCCCTTTGTCGAGTGGTGCTAGCTCAGCGCGTGCGGTCCTAGATTCGAGATCCTCCCCCGAGGGGTCTCCCGCCAGTTCTCGGCAGTGTTCCTAGGAGAGGTGGGTCACAGGGTGGTCAGGTACATCTTCTGGCCTCCCCTGGGATCGCCCCTTCTAACAGCCGGTAATCAGTCTGGCAGCTGCATTCTGCAAAAGTTGGAGTTTGTTCTGAACCCTTCCTGAATATTAATATAAAGGCTATTTCAGTAATCCAGCCTGGACATAGTTAAAGCAGTGACAACGGTTTGTTGACTATCTTTAGGCAGGAAAAGGACAATATTTATAACCTGCAAGGCAGCACACCAACAATCACCAAGCAATTTAGCCCAAAAATGCATTTTGTAGAACAGAGAAACTCCAGAAACAAATGAAAAGTGGTGCTTGAAACCCCGAAATAAAAAAAGCGAAAACATCTTCACCAATCCTTCTCTGGGCAGCAACCAAGATGTGGAATAACATTTCCCCATCCTGAGAAAGGTCCCTACAAACTGCGCGTTCAAGAGGAATGAAAGAGCTCCTAGTTGAATACAAAACTACACATTTACCACATCTCACACCATGGACATGGTTCTGAATTGTAGTTCTAGAACATCCCACATAACCCTTTCCATAGTCACTCCTTGTTTCTAAATTAGACCTTAATGTCTAGCATTGACCTGGTACCGTTGTAAACTAAGAATTTGTGTTTGCTGCTCGAATGCAGCCTGTTCTCTGGGACAAGTGTACGTGTGGGTAAAATGGCATTTCAAAATATACAGTCTTTATGTATGTATACTCGACACTAGTTTCTCCTCATTGCATCACTACAATGCAAAGTTCTCTGAGGTGACCTGATGTGGTCTGCGCTGAACAAAAACCTTAAATAAATCAATGAACGCTAGGCAGAAGCGCCATGGTGTGAAACTTCCACCCTCCATACACACGTCACTTCCGATTTACTCTCATGTGGATGTGTATTAAAAATCTACCTCTAAAGACAGCTGTATTTTAAAACCTTTGTCTAGGCGAACATGCATGATAAATAGCAATACTAGAACAGGGGTATAGGGCAAAGAATGACTGCACTTTGTCCAATGTTTTATAGTCTAATTATTTTAACAGGCAATGAAGGGATACTTGGAGCATCGAAACTAAAGTTATAGAACTTTTCCTGCAAGTTCTAGAAGTTGGGATTTTGTTTTCATCTTTGAAGGACTAGGACAAAAGGAAGAGGCTCCCTGACCAAGACGCGAGTACGACAGGCAAGAAAGCAAGGCTTGATGTGCTCAGAGATGTTTGTGCCAGACAGCTGGAGTGAGACCTCCAGGAGAAGGTACAAGACTTTCTGGAGCCCTACCTGGCTGCAGCTCCGACACCGCCCCACGGAGAGATTCAAGCCTCCAGAATAACAAAACACAAGAGTGGGACACGGCATCACATAGAGCTCAATAACACAACATCACGGCAGCAACAAGTACAGCATCTGTCATGGTGGGAGTTGTTGAAGTAGGGATTGAAGCTTCAGCAAAGCCATGGAACCAGCGAACCAGGCCTCATGAAGTCCACTCCCATCTTTCCCCGCTGCTGGAGTTTGATGTTCAAGAAAAAGAACGAGGCCCAATGTAAAACTCAGCCTGGCGCGCGTCAGGCCCTCACCAACCTAGCTCCATCACAAGCCAGCTGCTGGTGGCACCTACGATCCGGTCTACGGCATCCCAAACATCAAATTCACTATTTTGTCTCATGTGGTGGTTTTTCAGAACTTTTGACTCGTGGCCTCTAAATTAATTTTGTCATTGGTAGATGTTTCAATCGTTACATTTTATGCTACCTACGTTGGGTGGAATTTTAACATATTTATATCTTAACTTTAGTGGTCATTGGGAGTTGCGGCTCAGGTACGACACATGCCAGCCTCGAAGGAAGGCCTTGATGCTGGTGCCAAGCTACCAAGGGTGACCTCAGGAATCCCCACAGAAACCTGCCTTTCCTTCTGCCATTTGCCAGTGTGGAGCTCGACCACAGCTCCTGTGAAGATTGAGGAGTCAGGCACACAGACAACCAGTGCTAGGACCCTCTGAGCTAGAGAGGGCGTGAAAGGATGTCAGACCAGGAGCTACTGGATTAGTTCACTACAGGCTTACAACTAGAAAGGCTCTTGAGTTTTAAAATACTCAGAGCAGCTTCCTTGTCTGTTCCCTTGCGGTTATATTACTCTAGACTGAACCAACACACGTACAGTCCTCCTGGGTGTTAAAATGTGGAGCAGTGTGTCTGCACGTTTCAACAAGGCATTCACTTGAAGAACATGCAGTAAAGGGTGAAACAAGAGGCAGGATTATGAATTCCTTTCGCAGGTGTGGTTGACTTTGCTCAATCACAACAACAAACTGCTCGACCTTTCGAAGCAGCCACTAACACATTCCAAGCCACCTGGCCAAAAGAAAGCACCACTTCAGATGACGTGTTTGAGCAGCAAAGAATTCCTGCACAACAGCCTGACAACTAAAAAGCAAATGCACCATTCGTGGTCAGGTTATGCACCTTTAAAATGTGGAGATTGTATTCACCAGACGTGAGTCTAGACTCCTACGGTATAATATTAATACAATGGTACAAATGTTATTTAAGTACAAACCAATATGCAGCAAGCATTACCTGCCTATAAAAGCAGGCCACAGATAGTGTACAGTAGATTTGTATAGCGCTTGCTACCCACGACAAGGTGTTGAAGCACATTACGGATGGGTAGCACGCTGTTAGTGTTTTATTATGAAATATTAATAGTGGTTGTTTGCATGCACTTCTAACCTAGAGAAAAGTTAATTGTTTCATTAAGGCAGAGGTTTTGTTATCAATTTGAATTCCCAACTGGGCCACTATAATTAAAGGAATAGAGAGAAATGTGTTTTACTAGACTTTGCACTCTTTCTAGAGATTCCAATTCTGTACATTTTTAGTCATGCATGTACTGACTGGGTCAGGGAGTCTGGTGAGAAGAGCTCAGAAGGATTTCGTTTTGTGGACCAAGCGGTATCGGAAAGAAGGAGCCATGGACGGACATGGATTTAGGTAGCAGGGATTTTTCCAAACTGCAAGCGGTGAGGGCCCAACACGTGTGCGCACTGGTGAATAATTCAGATTGATTTCCAGAACCGTAGTCACTGAATGGTCATGCTCAACTCTCAAAGTCCCACCGCAACTCGGACCCAGTCATCATAACATCATCAACTCTTTGAAAGGGGCGTCAATATATTTACTGTAGTGCTCAATTAATTATTGCATTCCATGAGAACCGAGTCCATAGGCAAGTTGACTTTGTAGAAATGTTCTGTTTTTATTCCACAACAAATCTTATTCAAAGACGCCAAATCCAAGAACTCACATCATATAAGTACATCAGCATACGCGTTTCGTCCACAATTGGACGTCATCAGGGCTTAAAATTAATTCTTTTTCAGTTCTCTCCCGTTTGTCCTTCTGTAACTCGTCACTTCCTCCCATTAATGGGGAAATTTATTTTTTAATTAACGGAGCGTTTCCAACTCCTGCGTCGCTGCCCCCGGCTGGCCCGATAATTCCTGATGTCACTGATTGTTTTGCTGAACCTGGTTTTTTGCTGGCAAGAGAACTCTGTGCACTTTACCTCTGAGAACCTGTAGTAAGGTGCTAGTACTACTACTAGAGGTAGAAGGAGACAAAACTAACGGGAATAAGCTCCGAGCGGAATGCCCAACGCCCATTATACCACATAAGTCAGCGGTGACACCTGAAAGTTGATCTTACAATGGCTGCCTTTTTGTCCTCCAAAAAGGGCAATAACCCTGAGAAGGGCATTGATAAGGCACTTCGAGGTTGCCTGGATAAACATCTGGACATTTTGGGGCCGTTAACTCAAATTATGGAAATCATTGAGGTTTCAGTGGTCACTGGAGATAAAGTGGGTTTGGCAGTCCTTAGATGATGGATCCAGCTGGTGGCGTGCATGCTGGGAAATTTGAATACAGCAACAGAAGCTGAGCAAAGGAAGCCTGCACACTTGGCTGATAAAAAAACTGGGTCAATAAGCTAATGCTCACTTCTTAAGTGGGGAAGAGAAACAACTTTAGTAAAATGTATTAAATTCGAATTAATATTTATCACGTGTAAATTGTAATAATTTTAATTAATTATGCAATAAATCTTTTTGACTTTGACTAATGCTCATTCATTCGTCAACCGTTTTATCAAAGACATTTTTACTGATGGCCAAACTGTCACAACTCTTAAGAAAAATAGTAGGAAGGTGCTTTCCACTCGTGTTTTGGGGAAGCCCTGTCAAAGTAGGGCTCTCTCTACTGCCTACCTGCAACATAGCTCTTACCGCACAACTAGCTGTGCAAATGAGGTGCGCACAATGATAGATTCAGCAACATTGAAGGATTTACTCCCTTTGTCCCCCACAGAGAAGGAGGCCTTTAACCCCTTCCGTGCTCATGACGAGCTGAGCTCGTCATGAGCCACGGCGCTCCGGTGCTGAACCGCGGAACGCTTGCGTGCGGGGATAATTCCCCTGCTGTGCTGAGCGTTCCACGGAAACGGGTGTGGTCATGACTAGCTCAGCTCGTCATGACCACACGAGCACTGTGCCTCACCGGGGTGCTGTGCGCCCCCCACACTCCCCCAGCACAGCAGGGGAATTACCCCCGCACGGAAGGGGTTAAAGAGATAGATGCCAACGTGACAGAGGATACACTAGCCTAAATAACAGAAAGCCAATTATGCTTAAATCTTTTTCCCCAAGAAAGTTGTGTGGCAGACTCGTCCTCTTTCTTCACACCTAGACATTCAATACAACAGATCAATGGGTGTCACAACTCATTCCAGGCTATAAAATGTGGTAATATAAGATCTTACCTTCTTACCCTGCTTTGCCACCAGCTATGCAAATTTGTTAACATGCTTCTGGGAGGAGCAAGTGGTACAGACCATGATCAAAGACCATTTTTAATTAGTGATCTGTTACATCAATGACCATTTCTTAATTTGTGATGGTGCCTATAAGGCGACATTGAATTTAATAAATTTACTCCTAAATAATGACCTGAATCTTAAATTCACTTACAAAATGCATGACGCTGATCCGGAGTTCAGGCTGGCCCTGCCATGTTGGCTACTAGTCTCTTAGAAGAGACACTGCAGGGAACGGCACCCTCCATATACACAACCAGCACCCCCAGAAAACTAAAAGGGAGTGTCCTCTATGGGAATTCATAAGAGCTAAGAAACTTTTGCAGTGAGAGCTTGAACCTAGACTAGAGGATAAAATCAGTGTAAGGAACATGTTTATCCAGAGAGGTTACTCATTTCCAAAAAGCTAAAATAAAATATCTTTGAATTCCTATTTGCGAGTGCCGGTTACGTCCTTACTTGGAACGTTGATGTGAAATATATATATGAAAACAAACTAAAATATTTGGATTTATAATATTAATGTAAATTAACTATATACACTTTTTTTAAATTTAGACCCATTTTTTTTTAAATGCTAGAGCACTATTAACCCTATTTATAATCAAACTATTTATTGGATTTAAATACATTAAAAAATATATCTTTTTCGGAGGTTAAAATTAAAACAAAATCCCAACAAAATTTAAGAATCATACAGTTTAATATTAAAAGTGATGTACAGAAATAATAAAAAGTAAATTTAATTATATTTTAATGAAAACATGTTTACATTCATTTAAAAATTCAAAAATGTTTGCTAAACATTTAATAAATAAATAATTTTAATTTTTAGCTATTTAACATTAAATGATATGTATATGTTTAACTACTTTAAATAATGTATTCTTTCCTATTGGTTTTATTTTATTTCTGTATCTCCATTATTTTCTATGAGAGGGTATTGCAGTACCAGTGGATGGAGATACGTGGTGCTAGACTTAACCTCTTCGATGCGTCGGACGTCACAGTGGGCGTGTGCAGAGGACGGCCGGGGGCCGTCCGAACCGCGCATGTGTCAATTTTTTCAGCACTGCGGCGGAATGTCCACCGCGTCGAAGAAGTTATTTCCGCTCTGAGGTGCAGTAATTTATTACTGTTTTGGTTCATTTTTACGCTGTAGTAACTTTGGAAGTGAAGCTTGTGAATAGCAATGGGTGTACTCTTTTATGGGTGGGGTGCACTGCCATTCCTAAATCCCTCCTTCTGCTTCCCTATACCCCTCCCATTTAGCAGTAAGTATGCCCCTTTTTCCAGCCACTCCTCAGTCCCTCTCACTTTTGCCAGTAAGCAGTAGCTTACATGTCGGAGGATCTTCCCACACAAAATATAGGCGCGATGGAGAGTTGCAAGTATGGGTTTGTGAATAGCATTTTGTAGTAATTTAGTAGTAACTATTGTAGTACTACAAATAAAGTTTGTGAATAGGCTCCTTAGTTACTTATTTGTCTGATAAGTTTTATACTGAACAAATAACTGTAGGAAATCGCATGGTATTGTTTACTGTGATTGTAAATTTAAACAAACTCAGCACTTAGCATAGTATATAAAGACATACATGTTTATAGCTGAGCAGAATGCAAGAAGACCCGCTGTAAGGATAAAACCAATTCTGTATTGATAATTTGTCAGTTCTTTTAATAGTTTTTTACCACACACGGCCGAGCCTAAACAATTTATCTTTGTATTGTAGTCGACGTGCTTTTTTCTATTCGAACAAGAGGAACAAGGAAAAAGAGGGCTGAGACGACCATAAAGGGAGACTGTTGAAAAAAGAAATTCACTATCATTGAGTGTTTAAACAAACAAAAAGGAAAAACTAGTTCTTTAAAAGTGAGCAGAGGAAGCATAGAAGCCAGCCAATCAAAGATGGTAAACCGGCTAAGCTCCGTGGGAGGGACAAACAAGAAAAGCCATTCAGCAGAAAGCAAGCAAATATGAGTGAGAGTAAAGCCAACCAAAGGTAAGCTATGGTAAGCTATGGTCAAGTTCCCAGCCAATTTTTCATGGTAAGCCCACAATATGTATTGACCAACCAAACAACGTATGCGGTCTGGTAAGCTAGACTTAACAAGCTCTGGCAAAGTCAATGAGTATCGCCTATACAAGAGCTACTAGTTATGCCAATTTTTTTTAGGCTGTGTAACTTTGTTTATAAATAAAGACAGAACCTTCAGAGGGGGTTTGGAGTTTGGGGGGGGAAGAGTGGGGAGTTGGGATCAGTTCAAGGGACGCAGACGGGGTGAAAGGGAGAAACAAGCATTTGCAATGCAATAGGTCTCGCATTAGGAAAGTTTGAGCTATTGGTCTTGTAAATGACACATTTTTTATTTATGTGTTGGTTTTGTAAACAGGAAAATTAATAGCTTTGTCATTTACAATGCCAATACTTTTATTTTTTGCAAATGTGACACCTATAGCATTTGTAATGCAACATGTTTTGAATTTACGTGACTTAGATGTATTGATATTACAAATAACAATGGCTTTTAATTTTTTTAAATAATTAATACTTAAATAAAAGTTATTGTAATTTATAATGGCAATCGCTTAAACGTTTGTAAATAACTTTTGTGAACATTATGTTCAGTGTATTTTATTGTGACGAAAATCCAAGAACAGAAGTGAAATATTAACATCTTTTTGTGACATTTGTAATAAAGTTTAAAACATTGAGAAAAACATATTTGAACCAGTTGTTGTTGAATGGTTGCACATATTGATGGTGTGGTGGTGAGGAGTGATGTGGTGGCGATGAGTGATGCAGGTAATCTCCATTCTCCACGTGCCTCAAGGGCTCGGGGTCTTTTTTCGAACCACAGGTTACGCGTTTTGAAGATTCAGGCGTGTTTAAATTCGGGATCCCCACAGCTCAGGTTTGGCGGCTGGTAGAACTGTGAATCGGTTCTTGAAGGCACAGAAATTCAGCAGGTAGAAGAAAGGAGTATTTCATTTGGATCAGACCACTGGAATGTTGGCAGCGCCTCTAAAACAATTAAGTGGCGCAGGGCCAATAATGGATGGCAGAGGCCTGGTGCGCCGAGATTTCAATACTTGTATTTTTGTTTCACTTCAGGTACTTCTGAAATTTTCTACTCTCACTCTAAAGGCTGTAATAGCCCTCTACCCTTCTCTATCAGGCTATAACCCTTGTTAAAAGCCCTGCTCCTTCGTTACAGGCCCTCAACTGCATATCAGACCTAAGGGGCTTTAATTAATGGTAAAGCGTTCAGCTGAGGGCCTCGAAGTTATAGTAAACTCTTCAACTGATTTAAAAGCAGACAAGAGCACAGAGTACAAAGAGCCCTAAACTCTCACGGGGCCCCTTGCTTGGGAGTCAGGGCTCGTCTCCCAGACCTTTCGGGTTCTCAGTGTCATAAAGTAAACTTGGGAGTTCTCTGGGATTGAGGGAGGCAGCAAAAGCCAAGGGATAGTAACCCACCCACGTCACCTCTTGTGAGCGGATGAGGAGAAACATCATTTGGTGAAGAAAATCTGCTTGCGTTTTATATGGAGTTCCAGGGCTCGACAAATCCGAAAAATGGTACTAGTCCTGCAGGTCTAGTACCATGGAAAATCCCCTCGACCTCACTCCAACCCACTTGACCTCCGTCTCTGAAAACGGAGCAAAAGTGACAAGATAACAAGATTTAAAGGCATGTTTATTGCTCATTTCCTTTGTGAGCAATAAAAATGCCTTTAAATCGTGTTATCTTGTCACTTTTGCTCTGTTTTTAAAGACAGAGGACAAAAGTTAGTTTGATTTCCTACTCGCCAGAAAGGGTGAGTAGGACCTAAAAATAGCTCGTCCTCATCCATTCTCCCTCGCAAATGCGAGCGGGCGAGTGGATTTGTCGAGCCCTGAGTTCATGAAAGGCCTAGAGGCCTGGTGTTTCGCAGAGAGCTACCTTATCTCTACCCCTCTTCCCTTACCTTACCCCCCCCCCTTAGCCAGTGTTAACGGGTGCATTACTGGGACACTCGAAACAAGGACCCTACTGACATGCGCAAAATACTACAAAATTGGCTTTGTGCACTAAAAACTAAAAGGAGAGCGCTCAAATGGGGAAAATATATTTTGCCTGGAGTACTAAAAATACTTGCACCGCTCCTATACATGCATAGGTTGAAGGTGCCTAGTTGTTAGGCTTTGACATGACAATATGAGACATTTAGGGCCAAACTGCATGCATGCAAGCAAAGAAAGGCATGTGGGAGTAGACATAGCAAGATTTGCAGAGTATAAAGGGCTGGGGGGGTGGTAGGGTGGCGACATGTGATCGATGAGAAGGAATGGAGAATGAAATACATGAGAGTGAAGGCATTATTCCTACAAGGTGACCTTGCCGCCTCCTGACTCACACCCCGGCCTGAGTTCAAAGCGTCTGCTATCACCTGCGCCTTGTTTGCTAACTTTTCTCTACAAAAGAAAGCGCTATCATATCAGAGCCTATGAGAGCAAGCACTGCACGACCCCTGCACAACACACAAGCACATTCCTTATCGGCACCCCTTGCCTTTGTGACCTGTGGCTGGGGGCATTTGAGGCCCCTTTGTGCCAAGCTACCCGGGCTCTCAGAAACCGGATGTCCACCATCCAGAGGGACTCTCTTCCGGCTTATTAACCAGCATGAGTCACAAGTAAACTAGCGTTCTAACAATCAAATGTCTACGCCGAGCAATAAACAATCGAGCAATAAACAATCGAGCGACGGAAGTTCAAAAACATGCCACAGGGAAGCGCTACTAATGGTAAAAGGCGCTATGCACTTGCTACTAACTGAGGGGGGGGCAGTATCAGGAAGCAGCAAGGCTGCTTTGTAGAGATCTGCCAATGGGACGCCGCCACGAGCTGCCTCGAGCACGCAAACCAGAGAAAACACCATGTTCAATTCCAGAGCGTCACAAAAATACATTATTTGAGTTACTATATATGCCCAATAAAGCCATTGGGCATTAGCACTATGTACTGCTGAAAAAACTAGAAAACATTACGTGGTGTCCCGGGGGGACAGAAAAGAGACAGGAACTAGTCCTGCGCGGCCATCAGCTCTTTGCCGGCCTGTGAGGAGTGGGAGGGCGGGGGCTGCCTGCGCTTGCGCGCCACTCTTCAGTTTCGTTTTGACGAGCGCGAGCCCGGAGAAGAGAAGTGCCGCATGAAGTCCCGGGTCCCAGGAGGGGGCCCGGGTGAAGACCAGCGGGGAGACTGCGGGGCCCCCATGCCTATGGGGAGAGCTCCGCTTCTTGGTAGAGTGGCAGAGGAGCTTGAGTGCTCTGCGGGGCTTCCTTGGCAGATGGTGGGAGCCAGAGTCCAACTCCGGTGAGGTAAAGGGGGGGGGGGCTGTGTGCCTGTATGTGTGTGCCTGCGTGTGCATGCGCGCGCCTGTGTGTGTGTGTGTGCGTGCATGCAGAGGGGTGGGGGCTGGCTGTGTCTGTGTGTGTGCGCCGTTAATGCATGCGAGCGAAGCGAAAGCAGGGGCTGGGAGTTCGTCTGCGCAAGCGCGGCTCAGACGCGCGCTCCCGCGCTCAAAACTGAGACTGCAAAAGCGCGCGTCTGAGTCGTGTCCACATTCCCAAATACGGATAGCAATAGTTGTCTAGCTGACAGCAATCAATGCTTTCGCATTGAATGCAGGTCAGCTCGACCTAAAAACTAAAAGTGTATATGAGTACTCCTTGAACGGGTTGCCACTGTTAGTGCACTTATGCTTCTGACATTTCCTTGCTCGACGCCGCCCGACCTCCGGGTTGTGGGCTTAACGGCTGTGTACGGAGCTGACCAGGGAACGGTGCACAGCGAAATCAGAGCTACAATGTCTGTATAGAAGTGGTATGTTTATCATATGTCTGCAATAAAAACGGTTTAAAAAAATAAATAAATAAAGACAGAAGCTTCTTTTACGATTATTTAGTGTGAACATAGCAGTGCGGTGTTTTGGATTGTTATCAGTGATGTTGGATTGTTCTAAGTGGTATTGTTTGTAGATTACATTATGACTGCTATAAAACAGTGCTTCGTTGACTTTACCAGATATTTGTTTTGGCTTCAAAGGGAACATTAAAAACAGATGTTGCTGGCTGTACAACTGTCCGAGGGCTTTGGCTGTATGGATTACGGGCAGAGCTGTGGACTTTGGAACCGTGGAAGTAAGTTTGAGTCTCGGCGTCGGCTGAGCATCCTTTGATCCTGGGCACATCAGTTATTCTCTCCCTGCATAAAAACAGGACTGTGATTTTAAGATAAAACAAACCGAACGGCTCTTAAAATGATTTAAATCCACCCCGATTCGAAAAGGGGGTGGTGATGGACAGAGTATCTGAATTAAACAGAACACTCATACCCAGTCAAAAGATCAGGGCTTGATCCATCACCGTTTTTTAGCTCACTGCACCATCCCAGTTCAGAACCTGGCTATATGCAAATTAGTCTGTCCCTGGCCCAGTGCATCATGGGAACAGGGCAGACCAAACTACCAAGCCAATTCTTTACTGGAAAGGAAACAAGCTTCCGGGGACCGGTTTCTGGCATTACAGCCGTCTTCGGCCCGGCTTGCTTGAATCCTGATGGTGCAGTGAGCAAGGGACTCACATCTGAGCATACCCTACCACGCTTATGGTGGCCAAAACGATTCGAAAAGGGGGTGGTGATGGACAGAGTATCTGAATTAAACAGAACACTCATACCCAGTCAAAAGATCAGGGCTTGATCCATCACCGTTTTTTAGCTCACTGCACCAGTGTGCGTGGGAGAGCAGCACAGCCTCGTGGTATGGGGGAGGGGGGGAGGGGTCTGATGGTTTATGCATGCTAGACGCTTCCAGTGCCATGTCAAAGATGGCACATGTGCCCACCAGTGTGGTGGTTTGATGCTGTACTGGGGGTTTGGTGGAGCAATGACCATGCCTCAATGGGCAGGGAGTGTCTTACCTTTACCACACTGTGCCCGCACTGCAAACTTATTTACATTTCACAGTGAATGGTGTTGCAGAGCGAGTTAAACACAGTCACACCTTAAGGTAAAGGAGTAACTCTGTTTAGTTACGTTGGCATTGCACCAGGAGCACAATTATACAGAAAACAAAGAGGCAGTGCAAGGTCGAGTAGGATACTTCAAACACGCATCTCTAAGTACAACGAGGCGGGCACCTACTGCTGAAACTAAGCATCGCACAGGGAACTTAACAACAGTTGGGTAAGAGTGGTTGCATTGCCAGCTGAACAGAGCGGCATGGAGCTCCAAAGGAAGCACTCTGCCATCTTAAAGGAAACACCTCCCTGTAAAGACAAACGCCGCATGGCAACCCCCAAAGAAAGAGGCCTTGTGCGGCTGAGAAGTGTTGACACATCAACACTGAGGACAGCTGAACACATTTCATGGTGATGAGACTCCACCAGTGATGCTTGCAGTGTGAGGATGATCACACAGGCGCCTTCCTTCTCCTCCTCTTGCCGTCTCTGCACTCATGTCATATGGTTTAGCCCCTTGAGCCATCCAATAGGAGGACTCCGAAGGGCTCCCGGGTGAGGGAAGCTTCCATTGCTAATGTGTGTGCGGTCCATGTTCCAACGTGACTCACATCTGGCCTGCTGTTGCCTCTGCTGCATCCCTGTGATAGAAGGAAGGAACAGCCCGAGCGGGAAAGTGAGGGTCACTTGGTCCCTCTGTGACCCCGAGCTTTGCTGTCTTGGCCTATGCCTGAATTACTAGGGGGGGGGGCAGAGTACTGGCCTCAAGCAGCCCATTTACTGTTGCATACCGTGAGTAAATAAACAGCCACAGACTTCCAAGCATTGGTAAATTCATTAGGCTTTGCCTATGTCATTGGTAATAAGCTGCTTTTGATCTAAGTTGTAGCTTGCTGTGTAGTTGTACAATATAAGTTACAGAAAGCCTTAAAATGTTATGACTGGTTTATGTACAAAAAGGCAATATATTATGTTACTGGTGGTATAGTGCGGGTAAATAGCAAAATTCTGAAAAATTAAATGGAAGAGAGAAATAATAAAATTAATTGATGTAATAGCAATATTATGTGTTTAGAGGAGTACGGACAACATTTCATTCCCGGTGCAACTGCACCTGCTGCACTATTTAAATCATAACCCTATTGCCTGAAGGATAACTGCACTTGTGGCTGCCTGTTTTGAAGTACAATATTGCAATATTTGAGGTTTAGAGGGGTTCCTAGCACTTTGGGCTCTGGTGTTACTGCACCTTCTGCACCACTGAAATCATAATGCTAGTGCCTGCAAGGTAACTACGCTTGTGACTGCTTTTGTAGTGAAATATAGCAATATTTGGTGCTTAGAGGAGTTCTGAGAACTTTCGGCCCCAGTACGATTGTAATCATGGCCCTAGTGCCTGCTACATAGCCGCACTTGTGACTGCCTGTTTAGTAGTAAAGTTTAGCAATAATTGGTATTTACTGGGGTGCCTGGAGCTTTTGGTCCCGGTGCCACTCCACCTGCTGCACTATTGAAATTAAGACCTTAGCACTTGCTAGACAACTAACTGGACCATTCAAATAACGACCCTCTTGCCTGCAAGATAACTGCACTCGTAACTACCTGTTTAGTAGCAAAACATAGCAATTATTGGGGGTTAATGGAGTTATGGCAAATGTCGGCCCCGGTGCCACTGCACCTTCTTCACCATTTAAATCAAGCCCCTTTCAACTGCAAGAAAACTGTAATTGTGACTGCCTGCATAGTAGTAGAATATACCAATATTAGATGTTTAGAGGAGTTACGACAACGTTTGGACCAGGTGCCACTGCACCTACTGCACCATTCAAATCATAACCCTATTGTCTGCATGATAACTGGACTTGTGACTGCCTGTTTAGTAGTCAAATATATCATAGCTCTTGTGGTTTACCTTGATTTTTAGCTGCAATATTTATTAGGACATTAAGAATTTGATTATAATGACCAAATGGATTACTTTGAAAAAAAATCAATCCAATAATGCCTGCAAAGTGCAAAGAAAGATACTGAGCCATGAATAGGAAATGCAACAAACGCTCTAAGGCTAAAGCATCTGCTTTACACAACTAGGTAATAAAAACCAAGCATTCCAGCAAACTGTTAGAAGATGTCTGCCTTTTCAGTGGAAAGAGATCATATCTTGACAGTGAATGGGGCTTAAACAGTGTGAACAGCTTTAGTAGAAGTATTGTAATGTGTGCAGTTGGGGGAAGCTAACAAAAGAAAAGTTCCTCCCCAAAATGAATTAACACAGTAATTCGGTTATGGGAACTGATAAGAGCCCACTTTTAAGATATTTAAATACAAGAGATTTCACACTGTGCAGGCGAAACTGTAAAATGAGCCAAAACTCCCCCCACCCAGTTTCAGAGCTCTCTGTTTCAAGAAAAATGTTGAAGCAGATCCAGAAAGTCCACTTTTATAGGAGAAGCCAAAAGGAAACCTTGGGAAATTAATCTAATTGAAAACAGTGTGTGCTATATGTAGTGATCTGCTGGACACGGTCTCGTGTTCCAGCATATGCGCTATGTAACCTGCCACTCCCCGAGGGCTGGCCTGTACACTCACCCCACACCCATCGATCACTGGTGTCACCGGTCAGGTGACCCTGCTAATAAAAGGGGCCGGGGGCATGTGCCCTGGGCCAGCTCCAGTGTCATACTCTAAGAGCCTCATTACGATTTTGGTCGGAAAGCCTTCCGACCGACTCCTTTTCGGAATAGTTTTCAAATGACTCGGGTTCGGGGAGTCCGACCAACCGATTACTATGTTTCCGAACACCATTGGGTCAGACTCCCATTGACTTCAAAGGGAGCCTGTGTTCCAACCAACAACACAGGAATAACGGGGTGGTTGCGGAAAACCTTGCACCCTTGTGCATGGTTGGAAAGAGGGGTTCATGGGGACCCCCACAGACCCCAACCGGAGGCGTCCGGGTGAAGGGGGGCCTGCTACAGGCCCCCAAAGTCAGTTTTCGACAGCCTTTTCATGTCAGACAGACCAATTCGGAACGGCTGTTGGAAATGGACATCGTAATTGGTTGGCTGGAAATGCAGACGTTGACTCTACAAATACCGGTCGGAACCAATTCGGAATGACCAACTGGTTATCTTGTATCTTAAACGGTCAGAAACATGGGTTCCGATACAGGTTCGGACAAACCAAATGCCATTGGGAGCCTTTTCCGACTGAATTGTAATCAGCACCCAAGTGTCTGTGTGAGGGCCTAGGGCCCTAAACATTACACTACTATGTCTATAAAATAGACAGCAATGTACGATCGCAATTTAAATATTAAAATACCAAATGGTCAAATAAACTGCTGTGTGATGTGTGTTCATTGATCCATGTGGCAAAATTAAAACATGAATGATCAGTATCATAATTACTGTATATTTTACCGCCAGTGCAGGGATTCGAACTGGTGAAATGCGGCGCTGTTCAGATTCAAGTATGACCACCAGACTGATAATTAAAAGGAGCCCAAGACAGAGAGGTCATATTAAAAAGATGCAGACATGCAATGTCACACGAAAATTAACCTTGGCAATGAAAATGGTAATCCACCGAGAGAAGCACTTCCCCGAAGCTCTGCAGCTAGAGCAACAAGCCCTGGCAACACCAAGCGCTCTGGGCAGCAGCGCCTCGGGCCTAGCAATCAATTAGCATCAAGGGTACGATCTGAAGGAGTATAACAAACATGCACAACAGTCTGCTGTCGAATCATTAACAATGGTAAACCTGGGGAGGAGCCAAGATGGCGGACGGGACGGACGTGTGAGTTCCCGGCTCCGCGACCCGTCTGTTTTTCACTTTAAAATCCTGTTAGTTATCCTCGGTCGAATCCAATTTCAACGGAGCCACGAATGCGCTGGAGATGACTGCGTTCTCCTGAGGTCTCTCTAGGCTGATTTGCTGGAGGATTCGTGGAGTTAGCCGACCTCCGACACTGCCCCTGGGATCTGCTCCGATGTTCCCCGCCTGACGCTGCTGGACTTGGGAGGTGGAACGAGCTGTGGCGGGGCTGTAGCGGGGCCGATCCTGAGCGAAGCGCGACCGATTGCTGAGACGAGCGGATTTGCTTTCTCTGCTGAGACCAGACCCCATTTAACGGCGGAGTGTCTAATTGTGGGGCTGGGTCTATGCAGGCGAAGCCTTTCTTTGTTCCGAGACGGGCCATCGGAGCGGACTCCATCTTAAAGCGCTTTCTCCGCCGTGAGACGCTTGTACCAACAGCCAGCGAAAGGGCTTTCACTCGCGCAGCCCCCGGACTGCGAGCCGCGCTACATCTGGTGGCTCTAACTCCTGCTTCATTAGGTACCGGAGTCGGCCCCCCCCCCTCCCTCCATTGTAGGCTGCCTGAAGGGGTGGTAATGGCGCCTGCCTATCGAAACGACGGAGTGGCTGATCCCCTGTCTTCAGTACTTGCTGCCCTGCCTGCCCTGGGGCTTGAGACTACACTGGGGGTGTCATTGAGCGGAGCTGACCGGCCAGTACCGCGGAGTGTCCTGACTTATAGAGGTATCCTGATGGCGCTTGTGGATCTACGGGCGATATGGCGCAGGACTGCTCGAGAGCTGGCACGGAAGATCGACAGCGCTGCCCATGACATGGGGCAATCGCGGCTGGCTGACCCTTTGCTGCCTCTCACTGCTCCCGAGATGGATACAATGTTGCAACATGTGCACACGGAGATCGGCCTTGTCCCTGGCTACAGTGTCGAGTGTTTCCCTACTGACGAGACTGCAGCTACAAAGTATCCCTCCATTCTTCCTACTGAGACTTTGCCTACGAGAATGCTGCCATCGTCTTTTCTTCACAATCGGAGTGTGAGCCATCCTGCGGAAAAAATAGAGCCCGCCACCCTGGACGCTTCTCTGGCTGCCGACTGGGGACACTCCCTTCTTCTTTTTCCGTTTCTTCCATGCCGAGGGCGGCCATTTTCCTCCTTTGTCCTGCCTGAAGTGCGCTCACAGCGGTGGCCAAGCCTGCTGGGGTTTCGACGTTCAGGACAAGGTTGATGTTGTCTCTCTCACTGGTTCTAACTGACTGGCTGGCTGAGACCCGGACTGGCGCGCTGGTTGATATACTGGTAGCGTTTTACATGTAATGACCCCCCACGCGGATCTCCATGCTACAGTCGACGGAATTCCTGGTGACTTTTGACGGCCATTTTGTGGTCTCACTGCACTTTCGTTTTTCTCTTGCCATGTTGCTTCTTTGTTCTGCAGTGGGCGAGCTTCTTTCGGGGAGCATGTCCGGGGGTTTATCCACGTTTGGGTCAGGGCTGGGCTGATTTCCTTAGTACCTGCTTCTTGGCTGGTTGGGCCGGGTTTGGGACTGTTTTTATGTCCAGTTTCATCGACTGCTGCTAGTTGATCGAGGGCTGGGATCGGGGGTGCTCCTGAGATCGGGACAGGGTTGGGCGGGTTCCTGGTTGTGTCACTGTCTTGCCGGGTGGGGATTGGGGTTAGAATGGGGTACGTACTGGCTGCATGGCTTATGTTTACGATGTAGACTGTTCTCCCCCGTCTGTCTCTATTATAGCTAGTGGTTGTTTTGCTTTCCAATCAAGGCATCCTTCGGGTGCTGCGACCTTTGTCAATGGCACAGTCGGCATTATACACTGGCTACCCTAATTAATTGCTGGCTATCGGCTCCGCCACGTTTTCTTTGGTTCCTGTTTGCTGGTCCTGGAAGCTTGTTGTGACATGGGTGTTATTTGTTTAGGGTAGCGTCCATCTTGCTCTCCTTTCTCTGCACTCTCGTTACGGCGGCCATCTTGTCCCTTTGTCCTGACTGGGGAGGGCTTTTGCTGGGCGTCATGCTGTAGTGGTCGCTTGCGACCTGATCAGAGCTGGAGGTCTTCGGGGCTTCGCTCTTGTTGGACCAGCTGTTATGTATCGGACTGTGCCGCATCTCTGGCGAATGTAATGGTCGTAGCCCCCCACATTTGTTCTGCTACTGTTGCTCATCCTGGCGATTTCGTACGTGGGGTAGAACTGGGTGTATCCTGTTATTGCCCATATGGACGGGGTGATCATTCAAGTACCGGCTCGGGGTCCCGGGTGTATCTGATTCAATTTTTCATTTGGTGGTGTACTTTTCGATATTATTGCTTCACTCAGTGCAGGGGGCTATACATAGCTGGGGGTCCGGGAATTTTGTTAGTATTAGGGCTCCTCCTCCCCCGTTTCCTTTCCTTTTCGGGAGTGGTAGACTAGGTAGTTATTTTCTTCCTCCCGATGCTTCAAGTGTGATAACTTTCTTTTCTTATCTTTCTTCTTTCTTTTCTATTCTTCCTCTGTATTTCGGGTTTCTTTACTAGGCGACAGGCACTTTGCCGGGGGGGGGGTAGGCCGTAGCCTCCGGATTGTTGCAGGGTGGGGGGGTAGATTTATTTTTCTTTTAGTTTCTATGGGCCTTATTTTTCTAATTTCTGCGCTTTCTTGTTCTGCTTTCTGTTCTGGGTCTGCGTTAGGGGTCAGTAGGGAGTAGGTGGCGCTGAGGGTAGTACGTACATGTGAACTGCAGCTCTTATTGTTTTGTATGGTACTGCCATATTGACGGGGTGTTCTTACTAATGTTGTTCTAATTGCTGCTGCCTGCTCATGTTGTAAAGCTAATGTCCGGACTCAGTTCTTCTTGATTTTATTCTTCACTGATTTATATTTCTTCAAAACTTTAAAATTTAACCTTCAATACTCCTTCTCCTTGGCGACATGACTCCATTCAGTGTAACTGCTACAGATTGCTGCTATCTTGCCTGTTGCCGCTGTGAAACCGCATTGCTCGCACATGTGCTTGAAGTTTCGTGGCCGGCCTGCTGGTTGTAGGCCCGTATTTGTTCTCTCTTTTTGTGCACAATAAAGGTTTTAAAAAAAAAAAAAAAAAAAAAAACAATGGTAAACCTCCTAACCCGCTACTTATCAGGTAAGTTCCGTGGTTGTACTGCAGATTGATGGCACCCATTAAACACTTAATCATGTATTAATGGTTTAGTCATGGAAATGGCAAATAAGGAAAGGCTGTTTCATTTAATGTACAGTATGCATGAACCCCCCACACCTTATTTTCATATTTTTATAACCACTCTGTGGTTGCGGCAACAGAAGTGCCCCCAGGTTTTAATTGCCGCTAAGGCGGCGGCCCCTGAGACCACCCGAGCATTGCCACCTTAGAGCTTCTCTTAATTCAGTGCAGCGTGCCACCATTTGGCTCTTTATTAATAGTTGTTGCGCCATGTCGATATATGTATATGTATGGTGCATGCACATCAACACTAGGGGTGGGCGGAATTTGCGTAATTGCTCCGCGAAATGGTAAAAAATCTCTGCGAACACGTAGAAATTCCGCAAACACGTGGAATTGCTTGTTCGCAATGCTTTTTTCCTGTTCGCAATCGCTGTTTGCGTGTTCAAGGGGAAATATCTTGCGAACACGCATTTTGAGAACGCGAACAAGCAAAACATTTCCCTAAGTCGCGGAACGCAGCATTTTGGGCAATTTCGCGTTCTCTGCGGAACACGAAATTACCCAAATGCCGCAAGCAGAACGGAATTTACCACCCAGGCCTAATTAACATTCCTTTGCACAAGGGGCTTATTCTGCGAGGTGTTAAGAACCCAACTGTGTGCCCACGTGGCGGCCTCTACCTTTCAGTCACAAGCTACTCAAGGGCCTCTTTTCTCATCCAACATTAATTGGGACACACTGAAGATCAGTGCTCGGTTTCTTCTTTTAACCTTTGAACATGCAGAACTAGACACAAGTATTGTGCTTTTGCTTATTGTATAGAAGGCGGCCTAGCCTGAACCCGACCGGCATGTGTATCATTCAGGGCCTTCGAGGCGCTAGAAAGGCACTGAGCTCTTCTACATTAAGCTGTTTGAAGCACTAATTGGAAACCAGACCAGACGCAGCGCTTTACCTGCGCACAGGTTACATTAAACAGGTTTTTATTTTAGGCAAGGGGATAATACGTGATTTACACAAAATAACAGGATTCAAAGATAAAGAAAAAAGTAGCCCCCAGAAGAAAAGCAGTGGATGGACACAAGTACGTGGGCCTTGCTCCAGGAGGAGATTACGCAGACAAATAAAAGTACCCTCCCGCCAGCCCCACGCACAGAATGAGACACAGAAGGAGAGAAGCTTTGCAATATGGGTGGGGACTGGTGATGGAGAGCGGAGTTTTTAATCACGCTCAGGTGTTATAGGTGGACCCTACCGCTGGGCGCTGGGATGGGGCCACGCTGATAGCTACCATGTCTAAGGTGGACCCTACCACTGGGCGCTGGGATGGGGCCACGCTGATAGCTACCATGTCTAAGGTGGACCCTACCACTGGGCGCTGGTATGGGGCCACGCTGATAGCTACCATGTCTAAGGTGGACCCTACCACTGGGCGCTGGGATGCGGCCACGCTGATAGCTACCATGTCTAAGGTGGACCCTACCACTGGGCGCTGGTATGGGGCCACGCTGATAGCTACCATGTCTAGGTGGACCCTACCACTGGGCGCTGGGATGGGGCCACGCTGATAGCTACCATGTCTAAGGTATGGCTGGTATTGAATTTTATTTTTTTAAACATAATAGCAGAGTGACATACCTTTTGGTCCTGACGAATGCCTTTCAACTTTGAGTCTTTTTTGGAAGAAACATGGTGACCACATAAGATAGGGTAGCCTTATTACTCCCTGTCCACTCATATGTTTTAACTTTATCCAATGGGGGCACCAGAATAAAGGACAAATTGTGCCCAACACGACATAGCTAGTCTACAATATTTTTACACTCTGCCCCTCACTTTGCTACATCATCATTGCGCATTTTGCAACAAAACACCTCCGATTCTCCCCTTAGAGACCATTGGGGAGTCGCAGCCCACGCTGGGTACCTTGCGGTCCTAGTGCGCGGAGAGAACCCAATGATGACGCATGTCACCTGTGGGTGAGTGAGGTTTCTCGTCCTAACGGCGAGGTGCTCTCCTTCTCCGTCTATCCTCTAGGTTAGTTTATTCTTTACAATCAGACCCCAAAGAGGTAAAATTGTGCGCGAGTACAAACATAGTGTCGCCGGCAAGCGCAGACTATATAGAAGCAGGCAAATGAGAGTGATAAAGCTGCCAACCCGTGGTATGCAAGGGGCGGACTGTAAGCCCACTGTATGTAAACAAAACATCTGCCAGAGACTGCGCAAGTGCTGTCTAGGCGAGACATGAAAAGTGCCACTGCCCATCCATTATCAATCGGTCACTTGGCAGTCAGTCAATTCTTCGATTTGAGACTCATCTGGTCTCTAAGACTGTGAGCACGGCTGTAAGTGTTTATACAATAAAATGGAATCATTACAAGATCAACCAAAGTAACTGTGAGTGTAATTAATACGTGTTAAACTGACACAATTGTGCACTTCCTTCTGTTCTGTACAAAGATCACAAGGCGATGCAGGCGATGAGGGGTACTATCCCTGTTTAGGGCACACAACAACGCAGGGGCGACTGCTATGCGACCGGCCGGACACACCCGCTATTTACTAGCCTGAGGCAACGTGTTTATAGTGTGCATGTGTGGCAACGCAGTGAGAACCCTGAAGAGTCAACAGGACGACACTCCACGCAATCTGCGATTGGCTCCACATTCGCACCAATGGTAATCTTATGTTTTTTTATTCACATTTTTGTTTTAATTCTAACTATGAGCCTTTTTTCTATATTATCTGTTTTTACCAATACTTTTTGTATGGCTTTTAACCGAAGCAATGCATGTATTTAACTTAGGATCATGTTGTTCTAGTGATCTACTTACACTAGCTCCTCCTTCTGTAGCAACAGCAGACCTTTACACAACCGCCACACTTGTCGTTGCTATCAGTCATCTGGATCAGTAAGGTCACTCTACGGCCTTCCAACTGTGATCAGTCAACACTTAAGTACATAGTTTCAGGTTACCACAGTTGTATGGACACTCACCTTCGGACCTTCACTTAACTGAAGGAGAACTCCTTGAGAACCACGTGACAACCTCCTGCTGCCCCCTGATGATGACTCTTGGTCTCTATTTACTACCAACACTTGAGAAACTCCATTTAAGTAACAGGATAACCACAAAAGAACAGGGAATGATGAACAGGCAGGATGTTCCCGCACTTTAATTTGGAATCACCACTGATGGTGGAGTATCACGGGATGTGCTCAGTAAAGCATAGAATATTATTGAAGGAACCACAAAAGCACGTGAAAAATATCAGACCCAGTTGTGCAACACGTATGAGGCATGAAGCCACAGGCAGAGCTTTCAGGAGGACCTGCAATATCCTTGTGCATGAACAGTCTTCGCGTTCAATATGTGGGTCTGGCTAGGACCAGTGCGTGTGATCTCTATGATGGGACAGGATCAGGTCTGGGGGTACACAGCCCGAAGGGATAATCAGTGCTGTCTGACCAGAAGCCAACGCCTCCTTTAATCATACGCCCACCTCCCTTCCAACCCCGCATGGACAGAGCGCAGCAGTTCACAGCTTTACATCTCTTGGACTAGTGGCCTTTCTGCAGGCTTGCGGCGCTATGTGTCCCACTGGATCCCAAATCCATCCTTGGCACATCTCTCTCTGGATGTGGCAAGGCTATGAACTAGCTGGTCCAAGCCTCCAACACTTACAGGAAGGGTCACCACCTGGACGCAAGCCTTAGTGGCCCTGTTGGTCTTTCCCTGCTGGTCAGACCTACCCAATCAATGCCGAGAGACGAAGTGAGCAGAGCAGGGGTGAGGGGCCCTCCTGCTTCCAGAAAGGACATCATCAAAGCTGATGATCTCTGCTGGGTCTCCTTCCTCCAATGGTGAGTTTCTAAAGGAGAGGATCCCTCAGACTTAGCAGAAGGCAGCTGCCAGGACAGAGGTAGAAGAACTAATGCCACCACTTGTCTGTAAAAACTTATTAAAAGCAGCTACTGGTAATTTTCGTATAACAGGTACATCCTGATGGTGTCAGAAAGAACACATAAGAAGGAAACAAAGCACAGACCTTTGTAGGCTTGCACCGTCAGCCCACATAGTATACATAGAGGAATTATAGGTCAGTAGTGTAGGCATTATTGGCTGTACCAGTAAATGTATCCTCACAATGTCTAATATTGAAAAATGCTCAAACTGGACTTGACCCCACTACTAAGAAGTCACATTTAAGAGAAAACGAGTTCCTCTTCCAATAAAGCGATGATATCAAGGAGCATAAAGATCTTAACTTTCAAGACTCCCGTCTTCATATGTTTTTGGCATTATAAGAATTGAAATATTCTAACTGTACTTTACAATTGAACTTTAGAGATCTTTATGCTCCTGGATATCATCGCTTTCACATAGTATAGATAATTCAACTTCACTGAATTGCAAACGTAAGTTCATAATTCCCAAGGGATTTTCATTTTACAAGTATATAATGTCTAAAATGTAAGCATTGACTGTTTTCTAAATGCACTGTTCTTGACCATCAGTTCTCTTCTTTTCTGCTGCCAGATCATATAGTCACCAATAGTTCATTATCATTGCCTGCGTAATATTCATGGATGCAAATGTTCACTAATAATTGTAACGCAACGCGCTCAGTCCCTAGTACAGGTCTAGTTTACTCTATATAAAATGAGAACAAACTGCGATAAAGTAAATCCAAACAGTTCTAGCTTGATCTGATTTACTCTTCTAAATGTCACCCAGGTTAAACATATAACTTAGACTGAACCTCAAATACCTTAGAACAAGTTTAAAACGTACTGCATGCAGAACCTCGTGTACAACTAGAAGCCATGGAACTGGGGGCTGTTCATCTGGCTGGAGATACTAAACTCACCACTGGATCCCAAGAGAGACAGATAACACAGAAGGAAAAGATTAATTCCGTCTTGATTCAAAGCTGGCGGACGCAACCGAGGTTAAAATGAAAAGAAGGTGTCAATTAGTGGCAAAAAAACAAACTGAGTTTAAGTTCTATATAGCAACTATTTTACAGCCAGATTCGAAATTGGCATTGAAGGTGTAAACACAGATCTCTGATATGAATGTTGGACAAGTTTATTTTGCTTCTTGCGCACAAATGGCCTGAGATGTCATCAGTTGCATCTAAAGTAATTTCTTTTCCTGAAACACAAAATGTCATCGGCAGATATTTAATGCATTAAGATCCAGGAAGATGCTATAGGCTTTGAGTATTGTCTTTGAGTGTGGTGACAAATGTACAATTTTCTTTTTCAGTAGAATGTAGCTGATTTCTTTGAAGCATTAATCTTTCTAAATTTCCAGGTAGGTGCACATTAAATTATGAACTTGTTTCATTTTAAAATGTTACAAATCTTATTATGCTGTCAAACTGAGAAGAATCTTATAACCTAATTCGTAATTTTTGGGGGGATAATTATAACACTATCCAAAATTGTCAAACACCAGAAGCAATCAGAATGTTTAATGTGGCGTAACCAGAGTTTTTACCACAGCTTTAAAAAAACACACAATGGCCGGTGGGGGAATTCAATAGCCTTAGTAAGACCACCAACAAGGGACCGAGTAATAACCAGTCACCTACATGTGCTGTGATTTCCAAAGTAAAGAATATCGTTCACCCTGAAAAATACTTCGACCAAATTGATAATTTTGAATGTGCAATATTATGACCCAGCTTCTTGGCTGGAGTGCAGGTTACAATTTCATATTTTTTGTTGAATAATATAATTTCTGTCCCATTGGCCTTAAAAGGGATCTTTCTTTACAGAACAAAACGATTGATCCGCTTGTCACAAACCATCAATGGACTTTGCCTGTTTTCACTCAAACCATGGGCGGATAATATGAGGATTCACACCTTGATAGAGAAGCATGAAATATATTTAAACAGTCACAAGTAAATCTCCGAAAAACACCAGTTTAAATGAAGCACTCCTATGTCAGGAACTTGTCAGCCTAAACAGCATTAGAAAATGTTCAAAAGAGAGATGAATTTTGTTGCCCCATTTCCAAAGTTCTTAAGAGCAAACAGTGAAGAATTTCAATGTCAATTTGAAGAAAACTTCTGCTGTGGCGCGTAATATAAAAGAAACAACTGTGATGCTATCCGTACCCGACCATCCTCACCTTTGCCCAAGATATTCACTGATCAAGCAACTTCCACCCAAAATCAAGTGGAACGAGCAGAACAAAGTAATCAAACATTGAGGGGGAAACACATTTAGCTTGAAAGATTCCTAGTCAAATGTACGTGCCCGCCAGCTTTTATACCAAAGTTAAGTGTTAAAAGTGCCTGTAGCGACTGCCACGGGCCAGTTTTACTTCTGCTTTCTTTACACCAAGACAAATGGTTACCCTCCCACAAGTGTGTAGTTTCAGATTATGGATGTGAAACTTATAAAGGCTTAGTAGTCATACGGGTCAGACCAGACCGGAAAGACTGCAATGCCCTGGTGCCCCATGTGATTAAAGAAATTAGCATTTTAGTGATATTCAAGCTCAAAGAGTCGAAGAGAGCTTAGTGGCACAGGTTGGCTATAGGCTCGATGAACCCCTCCTATGGATTTATTGAATTCACGACTTTCTAAAGTCACTAACAATGTTAGTAATGAGGGGGGCAAGAATTTGCAGTCAGAAAAAGGGCCAAAGAACTGGCAGACCCATTAGCAAGGGTAAAACATACAAACCTGGCTATTACTTTGATTTTAAAGCACGGATCACAGAGGCCTTCGGACTAAGAGTGTGAAGACCCCAGCCTGGGTCTCGTCTACAGACTCAAGGTGCTAGAGTCTAACAGTACGAATATGGCCAAAAACATGTCAAGTAGAGAGATGGTTCATGGCCACACACAGTGCTGTCCTTATATCGATGACCACTCTACGCTCCTCTGTTGCGACGTTAAGATGGTCTGTATTTAATAAGAGTCTTGAAAAGTACTACAACGTGTAGCCTTGTGGCTACTACAAGATGCAGAAAGGAAGATGAGTCTAACTTGGCATAGGTACAAGAGGTCGGTTCGACCAAACCGGAGGTGGACAGGTACTCAACTCTTTGGTACTGCTATGACTCCTCAATAGGGAGAAGGGACCAACATCAAAGATGAAGTAGATTAAGAAGAAATAGCTGCTAACTGGTGGAAGACAGAATCTAATTAAAATCTATTTACTATAGACAAAGTGTTGGAACATGGGTTCAATCTACCTAGGAGCTGGATTCCATACAGACAAGGCATCTCGGATCAGCACACTGAGTATCTGTCTGCAAGACTTGACAAAGACATTGGTCAGATAGCTCAAGGCGTACAGGCCCCTATGCTCGGAAGCACCCTTAGTCTATCCCTGAGTGAACAGCCAGCTTACCTTGCAAATGTCATGACACAACTAGGACTGAGGCTAGACTTCTGGTACGATTCACACAATTCACATCCAGAGAAAGGTCACAAGACGTGGCCAAATAAAGCGAATGTGTTGGACTCCAAACACTGGTCTGTTTCAGTTAATTGTCCACCACCATAACTTGCCTAACCTACAAGGCCTCAATACAAGCCTCATTTAACTCAATAGTCAACCTTTATTTGAAAACTTTTTCCTTTTTTATACTAACCAATACCAAGCACTTTACATCACACTGCAGCTAAAATTCAGAATTATAAACAATGTATCTGCAATAAGGTGCCCTGAAATGGTATCAGGCAACCTGTTTGGCCCTTCAGGAGCATATGGCAAACAATCAATGAAAGAAAGACTTGAACACACATAGTAAAATTGCAGCTACATGAAACCTTTCTGCTCAAATGGTGTCAATGAACAGCGACTGGGTATTAGCAGATGCACATTGGAGGGAGTACAGTTTCTTACCTGGTCAGCACCAAAAGCCGTAATATTGGCTTTTACGATACCCACTCCAAGCCCCACAATGGCCAGTCCAATTAAGGCGGTGATGGCACAGTAGCCACCCCCAACCTCCTTGCAGTTTACATAGTCTGAAGAACCATTAGGAGTGGAACAGTTCTCTATGCGGTTCAGGGGCACATCCCCACAGAAGATCAGGCGGGTCTGGGGGGAAGCCATGAGTGGAAAGGCTAGCATGCCAATCAGATAGAATACCATACTGAACAAAATTGTCCAAAAACGGCTGAAGTGGGCATCAGCAATCCAGCCTCCCAGAGGTGCCATCAAGTAGGTGAGGCCCATGAAGAGCAGCAGCGCTTGGCTGGCTTTGGCCCCCTCCCACGAGTTTGGAGACATGTTCAGAAAGAGCACCAGATTGGCAGTCAAGCCATAGAAAGCAGTACGTTCAAGAAGAACAGCTAGCAGCACAGCGGCACAGGCCATGCGGCGCCCCGAAAAGCCAATGCCAGGTCCTGAGGATGATGAGGGCCCTCTCCAAGTGGAGCCCGAGCGCCCACTTTTACTTCCCAGGAGTGGGGTCTGCTCGTCCGAAGAGCTGTCCATGGCTGCGGGTGGAGAGTGGCGCGAGTGGCAGTAAAATGTGTCCCCTAAAAAGGCAAACAGGTATAAAAGAGAAGGGAGGAGAACCAGAGGTGAGAGGAAGAGGTGGTCACAGGTGGGGCGTGGCAGAGAGGGATATGAGGTGGTCAGGGCGCAAGAAACTGTCAAATCTAATCTTCAAAGTGAATGATTGGTGGGATTTTGCTTGGAAAGTTGGAGACAGGAATCTGTGGACAGTGGGGGGCAGAGCTGGGCGATTTGTTAGGATGAGATGGCCTCGAAATCAGGTGTTGAGGGAGGGGTATGGAGCAGGGGAGAGGGGTCTGTGCAGGTATGATAAGAACAAAGGTTTGGAAGACGAAACAGGAGGGACTGCAGGGTCAAAGATCAAGAAAAGTGATTAGGGAGAGGTGCTTGAGGAGAAAAGACTGAAGGAAGAGTCAATTCCAAGGAACGGGAATCACTGGACGTGGGTGGGACACAAGAGGGTCTGGTACAGGGGGCGGTGGGATGGGGGCTAAGAGGTCTGTGAGGTAAAGAGACCCAAAGGATAGAGTCTGAGGAAAGGGAGTCACAGTGAGGAGGCAGGGCCAGGAAAGAGTCTGTGAGGAGGTTAGCCCTAGGGAGGGTTTGGGGTTTCAAAGAGGAGGGTCTGGGGTATTAATGGGGAGGGGGATCTGGGGTATTAAAGGAGAGGGGGGTCTGGGGTATCAAAGAGGGAGGGGTCTGGGGTATTAAAGGGGAGGGGGTCTGGGGTATCAAAGAGGGAGGGGTCTGGGGTATTAAAGGGGAGGGGGGTCTGGGGTTTCAAAGAGGGGGGTCTGGGGTATTAATGGGGAGGGGGTCTGGGGTATTAAAGGAGAGGGGGGGTCTGGGGTATCAAAGAGGGAGGGGCCTGGGGTATTAAAGGGGAGGGGGGTCTGGGGTATCAAAGGGGAGGGGGGGTCTGGGGTATTAAAGGGGAGGGGGGTCTGGGGTATCAACGGGGAGGGGGGGTCTGGGGTATTAAAGGAGGGGGGGTCTGGGGTATCAAAGAGGGAGGGGTCTGGGGTATTAAAGGGGAGGGGGGTCTGGGGTATCAAAGAGGGAGGGGTCTGGGGTATTAAAGGGGATGGGGGTCTGGGGTATTAAAGGGGAGGGGGGCCTGGGGTATCAAAGGGGAGGGTATCAAAGGGGGGGTCTGGGTTATCAAAGGGGGGGTCTGGGGTATCAAAGGGGGGTCTGGGGTATCACTGAGAGGGGCTGTTGAGTAGCTGAGAGGACGGGGGTCCTGTATGGGTGTCAGCCCCGAGGGGGGGTCTGGGGCAGGAGTGTCTCCGGGAGGGGTCACTCGAGGGGCTCTGAAGGGCGCCTGGAGGCGCTCTGTGAGCAGCAATGCCCTCGGACGGGCCGCACGGTGTCTCCGCGGAGTTAAGGCCGGCTCGTGGTCCGGGTGCAGCCGCGGCTCCGTCTCTGTCTCGGGGGCGCTCGTTCTCCTCCGGCCGCCGGCGGAGCTCTCCTTCCTGACACTCTCAGGGCAGTCAGAGCCGGCGGGGGCGGGGCCAGCGGGAGTGCGCGCGGCCCCGCCGCCATCTTAGAGCGGCGCCCGGCGCGAGCACGGGGCGGGGGGGACCGGCATGGAGGCGGCAGATAAGAGCCAGGATAAAACCGACATTGAAAGAGTGTACTCTGCCTCGTGTATGAGATAAAGAGTCGATAATAACTGACAACTGTGAAAAGTATCTGTGTGCTATTAAAATCTAAATTCTGCTCACTTTCACTCCTTATGCGACAGAAAATAAAAATGTTCTTTATTAGTCGGTGATTTCTACCGTATTCATGCTCTATGTCGGTGTATTTACTCCACTTCAGCATGGCGCCCGCTCCGCCAGGCCTCCTCGGCAGAGCAGCCCGTCTTCTATTTCTAGCGCCGCTGTCAATCACGCTCCGACCTCTGTGACGGGCGCCGGAGAGCACGCCTCCTCCCTCACCAGTGAATGGACGAGGGCGTGGCCCCGGAGAGCACGCCTCCTCCTTCACCAGTGAATGGACGAGGGCGTGGTTGAGGGCGGGCACTGGGCGGGCCGCTTCGCACAGCTGATTCGCTGCTTTCGCCGTCCATTCGCTGAGAACCTCCAATCAGATGTTATCACAACAACCGCACGTGGTGCGACGCGCGCTGTTTACAAACTGTAGGAGCCCGGCAGAGCGCGCCCTTTATTTCTTTTAATTATTGATTTGCAAAGTTTTATATAGCGCTGGCTAGACCCGGAGGTATCAGAGCACTTTACATGAGGTGGAGTGCATGCCAGTTCCTCATTGCATACATGCTTGGGGTTGTGACATGTCAGCTCCTTGCATGCATGCTCGTGGCATGTCAGCTGGTTGCATACCAGCTCCTTGCATTAATGCTCCTTGAATGCCAGCTCCTTGCATGCATGCTCGTGGCATGCCAGCTCTTTGCATGCATGCTCGTGGCATGCCAGCTCCTTGCATGCATGCTCGTGGCATGCCAGCTCCTTGCATGCATGCTCGTGGCATGCCAGCTCCTTGCATGCATGCTCGTGGCATGCCAGCTCCTTGCATTAATGCTCCTTGAATGCCACCTCCTTGCTTGCATGCTCGTGGCATACCAGCTCCTTGCATTAATGCTCCTTGAATGCCAGCTCCTTGCATGCATGCTCGTGGCATGCCAGCTCTTTGCATGCATGCTCGTGGCATGCCAGCTCCTTGCATGCATGCTCGTGGCATGCCAGCTCCTTGCATGCATGCTCGTGGCATGCCAGCTCCTTGCATGCATGCTCGTGGCATGCCAGCTCCTTGCATTAATGCTCCTTGAATGCCACCTCCTTGCTTGCATGCTCGTGGCATACCAGCTCCTTGCATGCATGCTTGTGGCATGCCAGCTCCTTGCATTAATGCTCCTTGAATGCCACCTCCTTGCTTGCATGCTCGTGGCATACCAGCTCCTTGCATGCATGCTTGTGGCATACCAGCTCCTTGCATTAATGCTCCTTGAATGCCACCTCCTTGCTTGCATGCTCGTGGCATGCCAGCTCCTTGCATGCATGCTCGTGGCATGCCAGCTCCTTGCATGCATGCTCGTGGCATGCCAGCTCTTTGCATGCATGCTCGTGGCATGCCAGCTCCTTGCATGCATGCTCGTGGCATGCCAGCTCCTTGCATGCATGCTCGTGGCATACCAGCTCCTTGCATGCATGCTTGTGGCATACCAGCTCCTTGCATTAATGCTCCTTGAATGCCACCTCCTTGCTTGCATGCTCGTGGCATGCCAGCTCCTTGCATGCATGCTCGTGGCATGCCAGCTCCTTGCATGCATGCTCGTGGCATGCCAGCTCTTTGCATGCATGCTCGTGGCATGCCAGCTCCTTGCATGCATGCTCGTGGCATGCCAGCTCCTTGCATGCATGCTCGTGGCATACCAGCTCCTTGCATGCATGCTTGTGGCATACCAGCTCCTTGCATTAATGCTCCTTGAATGCCACCTCCTTGCTTGCATGCTCGTGGCATACCAGCTCCTTGCATGCATGCTTGTGGCATACCAGCTCCTTGCATTAATGCTCCTTGAATGCCACCTCCTTGCTTGCATGCTCGTGGCATGCCAGCTCCTTGCATGCATGCTCGTGGCATGCCAGCTCCTTGCATGCATGCTCGTGGCATGCCAGCTCTTTGCATGCATGCTCGTGGCATGCCAGCTCCTTGCATGCATGCTCGTGGCATGCCAGCTCCTTGCATGCATGCTCGTGGCATACCAGCTCCTTGCATGCATGCTCGTGGCATACCAGCTCCTTGCATTAATGCTCCTTGAATGCCACCTCCTTGCTTGCATGCTCGTGGCATGCCAGCTCCTTGCATGCATGCTCGTGGCATGCCAGCTCCTTGCATGCATGCTCGTGGCATGCCAGCTCTTTGCATGCATGCTCGTGGCATGCCAGCTCCTTGCATGCATGCTCGTGGCATGCCAGCTCCTTGCATGCATGCTCGTGGCATACCAGCTCCTTGCATGCATGCTTGTGGCATACCAGCTCCTTGCATTAATGCTCCTTGAATGCCACCTCCTTGCTTGCATGCTCGTGGCATGCCAGCTCCTTGCATGCATGCTCGTGGCATGCCAGCTCCTTGCATGCATGCTCGTGGCATGCCAGCTCTTTGCATGCATGCTCGTGGCATGCCAGCTCCTTGCATGCATGCTCGTGGCATGCCAGCTCCTTGCATGCATGCTCGTGGCATACCAGCTCCTTGCATGCATGCTTGTGGCATACCAGCTCCTTGCATTAATGCTCCTTGAATGCCACCTCCTTGCTTGCATGCTCGTGGCATACCAGCTCCTTGCATGCATGCTTGTGGCATACCAGCTCCTTGCATTAATGCTCCTTGAATGCCACCTCCTTGCTTGCATGCTCGTGGCATGCCAGCTCCTTGCATGCATGCTCGTGGCATGCCAGCTCCTTGCATGCATGCTCGTGGCATGCCAGCTCTTTGCATGCATGCTCGTGGCATGCCAGCTCCTTGCATGCATGCTCGTGGCATGCCAGCTCCTTGCATGCATGCTCGTGGCATACCAGCTCCTTGCATGCATGCTCGTGGCATACCAGCTCCTTGCATTAATGCTCCTTGAATGCCACCTCCTTGCTTGCATGCTCGTGGCATGCCAGCTCCTTGCATGCATGCTCGTGGCATGCCAGCTCCTTGCATGCATGCTCGTGGCATGCCAGCTCTTTGCATGCATGCTCGTGGCATGCCAGCTCCTTGCATGCATGCTCGTGGCATGCCAGCTCCTTGCATGCATGCTCGTGGCATACCAGCTCCTTGCATGCATGCTTGTGGCATACCAGCTCCTTGCATTAATGCTCCTTGAATGCCACCTCCTTGCTTGCATGCTCGTGGCATACCAGCTCCTTGCATGCATGCTTGTGGCATACCAGCTCCTTGCATTAATGCTCCTTGAATGCCACCTCCTTGCTTGCATGCTCGTGGCATGCCAGCTCCTTGCATGCATGCTCGTGGCATGCCAGCTCCTTGCATGCATGCTCGTGGCATGCCAGCTCTTTGCATGCATGCTCGTGGCATGCCAGCTCCTTGCATGCATGCTCGTGGCATGCCAGCTCCTTGCATGCATGCTCGTGGCATACCAGCTCCTTGCATGCATGCTCGTGGCATACCAGCTCCTTGCATTAATGCTCCTTGAATGCCACCTCCTTGCTTGCATGCTTGTGGCATGCCAGCTCCTTGCATGCATGCTCGTGGCATGCCAGCTCCTTGCATGCATGCTCGTGGCATGCCAGCTCTTTGCATGCATGCTCGTGGCATGCCAGCTCCTTGCATGCATGCTCGTGGCATGCCAGCTCCTTGCATGCATGCTCGTGGCATGCCAGCTCTTTGCATGCATGGTCGTGGCATGCTAGCTCCTTGCATGCATGCTCCAGGAATGCCAGCTCCTTGCATCCATGCTCGTCGCATGCCAGCTACTTGCATGCAGAGGCGTAGCTAGAGCTTGTGGTGCCCGGGGTTATCCCTCAGATTGCCGCCCCTTTGCGGGGTGGGGGTGCTGGGGAAAAAGGACAGCGAGCACTTGAAAGAGGTCCAAGAGACACATAGTATTGCCGCTAATAGTTACCTCGATCATGCAAGTTACATGCACAAACATGACGCGTAGTGCTTTAAATGGGAAAAAATAAGTGCAGGTACTCACTAGAATAGGGGCGTGGCAAGTGGGCGCGTTTAAGGGCGGGGCAAAGAGCAATATATGATCGTACCTAATCACTTCTGTACCAGTTGCAGCACGTCAAAACACGCACATATATTGCATTAAAATGTAAACAAACCTCCTACAACTAAAAACTCACACTCTAATTACTAATTATCAAGTCCAACAAGTCGTGGTGAACTCCACAACATTTCTAATCTACCACCCGACTGCACACAAAACGGATCCTGAAAACAGTGATCACAAACGAACCATGATGCTGCCGCCCAGTGACAAGGACCACAGGAAAGAACATCATTTACCTGAAGCTGGTAATGATGCTCCTCGGAAGCAGAGGGAAATCTGCCCTGGAGGAGAAACCTAACCTGCGCCCGCTGTGGATCACGGTACCGGTACTCTCCCAAGGCTTGACTTATATGGGGGTACTGCCACAGAGAGTCAACCCTTGATGTACATGGACAAGTCACAGATGATACAAAGTGAGAAGTGTTCTACTGTACATTGTTGTTTTGACTAGTTCCAACGTCAGTTGGTAAAGAGCGGCCTCAAAGTGCATAGCCGTCAAGCTTTCAGATTGCTAGGTGTGATATTTTCATAATTTTATTGGAATTATGAGTCCGCCGCCACAGACATTTGCACCAGTAGAGAGAAGGGCACCCGTACCACATCCCTCCGGAGTGTCTCTACAAAAGTATACTCCAGGTGATGACCCGGACGCATTCTTAACTAATTTCGAGAGGGCGGCCAGAGCCTGTGGTTGGCCAGAGGACAAGTGGCCGTTTTTTCTCGCTCCCCTCCTGTCAGGCGAGGCCCAGGCAGCATACCAGGTCGCAAAACCCACGGGCACCACCCCCTATCAACAAATAAGAGCACTTATTCTTGATCACATTGGAATGGACTCAGAATCCTACCGAGTCCGATTCCGTAAAGAGAAGGGTCTGCCTGGCGAAAACCTGAAGACCCTATTCTTCCGCCTAAAGAACGCAGCTGACGAATGGATCAAACCGGAAGGGAAAACTAAGGAAGAAATAATGGACTCTATTTACCTTGAACAGTTCATGGAGGCCCTACCCTATGGGACCCAAAGGTGGCTATGGCAACATGCGGGTCTTACCCCTGCACAGGCGATTGAAATGGCCTCCACCTATTCATGGGCACAGCCAAAGACTTATCCGTGGGAAGGCGAGAAGACGAGAGTTCAGACAGCGGCTGTGAAACATGAAAAAAAAGGAAAACCCGTACCTGATCTCCCCAAACCAAGACCCTTCAAAGTCGAGTACCCGGTAATGCGGGGTCCCCAGTGTTTCGATTGCGGGGAATGGGGCCATATTGCCAGAATGTGCCCAAGAAAGAAACAAGAAGAAGAACCCATGGAAGTGGGCTACGCCCCGAAAGCGGTCATGTATACGGCAGAGATGGGCCCCTCGTTTTACGTAAGGGTTCTAGTTAATCAACAGTGGGTCAGAGCTTTGCTAGACTCAGGCTGCCGCCAGTCTGTCATACAGAAGTCATTAACATTCTCACACCAACTCATTCCTGGGTCCCGGGTCTTCATAAGGTGTGTCCACAGGGACGTAAAGCCCTATGCTGTAGCCAGGATCCCGATACAGCCAGAAGGTAGGAGACCTTGTGTAGTTCAAGTAGGAGCAGTTGAAGCCTTACCGGAAGACCTGATACTGGGGTTGGATAATCCCGATTTCTTGGCCTTTTTTATGGATAATGCTCAGGACCAAGGGGAGCGGAAACCTAACACCCACCACAACCTGATAGTGGCAGAACCATGGGCTCTAGACCGGAATTTCCGTTTTGCCCAAGCCAATGACGCTACGTTATTTAACGCTCGGGAGGCGGCTCATGCAGACCAGGGAAACCCCAATACACCATACCCTAGGTACAGCATAGCGAACAATCTTCTTTATAGGGAAGGGAAAGAAGGGGATCCCAAACAGCTGCTAGTGCCCAAAGATTTCCGTGAGCAAATACTGTATTACGCCCATTCCAATTTAACAGCGGGCCATATAGGAGCAGAAAAACCCTTCAAAACATCCTCAAGTGTTTTTTTTGGCCTGGTGTCTACAAAGAAGCAACAGCCTATTGTAGGACGTGCAAGGTCTGCCAGAGAAAAAACCTGCAGAGACCCCCGGCTGTTCCCCTCCAGCCTTTGCCCATTATAGTAAAACCGTTTGAGCGGGTGGGCATGGACATCATGGGACCCCTCCCACGTACATCCAAAGGGAACACATACGCTCTAGTACTGGTGGACTATGCCACCCGTTTCCCAGAAGCCTTTGCCCTTAGAGCGCCTACAGCCAAAAACATAGCCGAAAGATTCCTAGAACTCTTTTCACAAGTGGGGTTCCCCAAAGAGGTCATAACAGACCAAGGAACCCCCTTCGTATCCAAACTGATGAAAGAGGCCACCCAGATGCTAAACATACAACAAATATGCACTTCTGCGTACCATCCACAGACGGACGGCTTGGTGGAGCGCTATAACCGCTCTCTTAAGATCACCCTTAGGAAAATGTTGTCCCTAGAGAGTCAAGACTGGGACCGGCTACTCCCATTGGCCTTATACGTTCTGCGAGCCCAGGTCCAAAGCTCCACCGGCTACTCAGCTTTTGAGTTGCTCTATGGCCGGCAACCCCGATCTTTGTTGGAAATAACGCGGACGCTTGGGAAAAAGAGGAGCAAGAGGATTCTAGGTCACTCTTAGAATAAAGACAGGCAACTAGATTAACCAATCACTTTCTAGAGAAACAACATGCTCCCACTGAGTTCATTTGGACTGTACTTGAACAGCCATTTATCCCTCCACATGTTACAGATTACACCAATTTTCTGTTACGTCGGGAACAAAAATGGGTGTTCAAATTGGGAACAAATAGAGTTGGGCTGAATGACAATATTCCGTGGTCTGCCCTTTAAGATATAACAGTCTCCTTTCGGTAATTCATTATCACTGTAACTAGATGAGAGAATTGTCTCCGTTATTGAGTACAATACAGAATAATCGAATATCTGCCTTTGTGTCTGTTGTAGAATAGCAGCCTCACTTTTCTGCTTATTGACAATCATAGCCGAACATGTCTCAACATTTATAATCACGCAGCCTTAGTATTACCAATGATATCCGAATATTCATTCACTTCCGGATACAGTGCGATGTGGTCTCCTAGCAACTACAGACTCAGCTCCTTTTGGCCAATAGTTGCCCTGATAACTCGGGCATGCATGCTCACGTGACCATCCTACCACAATTAGCAGACATCGCTGAGAATCTAATGATTAACAGGCTCTCTGTTTGGTGGCTCCGGTCACGTGGTCGGCTGTCTAGCCTACCGAATGACAGCTTTTAACGGCAGTCTTTTCTCCGGGTCGGCACCTCCCCAACTGGCTCAGTTGGCAACTAAGGAGCACCGACGGAGAGGTAAGCCGATTTCTGCACACAGACGAAGCCAGTCTGGAAGGAACTTTTTTTTTTTTTTTTTTTTCTTTAGGCGCAAAAGGTCTTTATGGTCAGTGTTTCTTCTTTTTGGCCCTTCGTTTTCTTTCTTTTTCAAAGGTACGGAGCTTTTGGGGCACAGATATTTAGGATAATGGCACTAACAACTATCGAGTGCATTCTTATCCTCCTCCTCTGTGTATCAGAGTGGTAACATAGACCACCGAGTGGTATCACTCTCCCTCTCTGTATTTGACTAAAAAAACACAGCCTTGCCATTTGATACAACCATGCTTGAGCCGACGCGGTTTATCTACTACCAACTTAAACCGCCAAACATATATTTAAATCCTTGAATTCGACCACCAACTATGAATTTTAAAACCTTGCATGCAATTAGGTGGCACATGACTTTTCCACAACTTCATGATAACATCATGTGATACACACCCGTAAATGTTATTCTCCTACCAGTTTTTTTCGTGATACCTAGTAGTGTGCTTTTTGTTATGTGACCATGAAGCAATGACATACCTCGGTCTTTTCTTCTTTTTTCACCAGAGCGGGGCTTCCCTCGAGTCCTGAGCCGTTGCCAGGCGGGGTAAGGCCATGTGCTTCTACTAATAGGGTAAGATGGAGCACTAACTTCTACATGAAAATTGTTTAAACCAAGCTTCTTCTTGTTTTCTAAAAAACACTTATCTAATGTGGTATTGCACTAAAACCATTGACTGATAGTCATATCTGGTTTAGAGACAAATGTGGATTAAATACACATTGCCAAGTCTATATGTATGTGGTCATTTCACTTGCGTCTGTTTGTGTTTCTTCTTTTCACAGTGACATACATTACGACTGCAAGTAAGAAATACACCTAGAGAATCAGGTGATCTTTTTTCATGTTGCAGTACTTTGAAGATGTAGTCACGTAGTTTTCTTTATCAATTTTTAATTACACCTATACCCTTTTGCAGTAGCATTTCTTTATTTTTTGGTCCTGATGAAAGCAACAGACTCTTTCGATCTCTTGTGAATTGCTGAAACATGTTGACCTTGTTTACATGCAGGTAGATATTTGCTAATCTACTTATGCTGCTCTTTTTAACAATGGTGGAGTGAGCATAGAACAGAATAAAGCCAGTCTCAACTCATGCTCCCTCACCCATTTTTAAATTTCACTTAATTATCACGTTTTCATACACGAGCACTGCAAATTAGTCACCCTCATTCCATCTTGTTGGGTAGTTTGTGACACTCAGAACCACACATGCCACCACTTTGGTTTTTAGAAGGCAAAACCACCTGACCTTCATTTAAACCAGTGATGGACCTAGCTGTGAACAGGAATCCCAAATGATGAAGGGCGGTTCCGAGTGGTGACTGATGGGTATTCTGTTAATGATCACAGGTATCCATCAATGTGTCTTCACACTCATCAGATGAACTAATACTCACCTTCTGTTAGTTTAATGAGCCACACATAGACCTTGTAGACCCTCAGACACTTTTTGCTTTGTATGCATTCAGTTAGGGAATGTGTCTTTGTTTGGTCTGTAAACTCCCTTAGGCCCTTCCTCACCGTATTGTTATTTTTATTTTCACTCTTAGAATATACTCAGCAGTTGCGAAGTAAAATAGGGAAACTTAGGGACCTTGCCTACTCCAACATAGAACGTAGCCAGCAACGTCAAAAGAAAACATATGACAAGGGAAAAAAGTGGAGGACCTTAAGAGTAGGCGATTGGGCATTAGTCCTTCTACCCACCACGACCCATAAATTCCAGAGGGAGTGGAAGGGCCCTTATCCTGTCATCCAGGTGATAGGGAACACTACAGGATTCCCGCAGCCAGACGGGAAACCGTGAGGAAGGAAGTCCAGGAAATGCTAAGACTAGGGGTAATCAGACCATCCCGCAGCAGTTGGTCATCACCAATAGTAATGATCCCAAAACCTGACGGGTCCACCCGGTTTTGTATGGATTTTAGAGCCCTCAACTCAATTTCATCATTTGATGCCTTCCCTATTTCCTGGGTGGATGAGTTGATCAAGCGCATAGGGGAAGCACGGTATATAACCACGCTAGATCTCACGAAGGGAGGAAGATAGACACAAAACAGCGTTTTCCACCGATGAGGGTCTCTTTGAGTTCAACGTGTTGCCGTTTGGGCTACATGGGGCCCCGGCAACCTTCCAGCGGCTCATGCACCAAGTTTTCCTCCCTTACAGGGCATTTTGCTCGGTGTATCTAGATGACATTGTCATATTCAGCACATCATGGGCCGAGCACCTGGTCCACCTACAAACCATAATGCACGCTTTAAGAGAAGCAGGGCTACACATAAATGCCAAGAAGTCCAGAGCAGCCTACGGCAAGGTCAATTACCTGGGATACATGCTGGGCGAAGGGGCCATAGCACCTCAGGAGGAGAAGGTAAAAGCAATAAGAAACACCCCCTTTCCCTCTTCCAAAGAGGAACTGAGAGCTTTTTTGGGCCTTATCGGATATTATCGTAGGTTCCTCTCCAACTTCGCAGAGGTAGCCACTCCACTGACCAACATGCTGCAGAAGGGAGTAAGCCACAAAACCCTCCTGAACCCCACTGAAGAAGCGAAAAAAGCATTTGAGGACCTAAAAAGGGCTATAACCACCAGCCCCGTCCTGATAGCTCCCGACTTCGAGAAGACCTTTCTGTTAGCCACTGACGCTTCTGAGAGGGGTATAGGGGCGGTCCTTTCTTAACTGGGAAAAGATGGGTTGGAACACCCCATTCTGTTTATAAGCAGGAAACTACACGACAGGGAGAGAAAGTACCCCACAATAGAAAGGGAATGTCTGGCCATACGGTGGGCTGTGGAGAAGCTAAAATACTATCTGGAAGGGAAACCTTTCATACTCTTCTCTGATCATGCTCCACTACAGTGGATGTATCGTCAGAAGTCCCAAAATCAGAGGGTGTTAAGATGGTTCCTTTTCTTACAACCATTTTCTTTCACTATACAACACAAAAAGGGAAGTGACAATAGTAATGCCGATTACCTGTCCAGGACATACACTCTCCCCGATCGGGAGAATCCAGGGGGGGAGGAGTGTAGCGGGGAGGTGGGCCGGGAATCGAACCCTACCCTGGTGCACGAATGGTGGAACACTGACTCACGTCCTACCTCTCTTTCACCGTCTCAGGATCACTGGGAGACGGAGTCTAACAGCTGGTGGACTCAACCCGAGTCAAAAGGAGAGACTTGTTCCTTTTACGGGGCCGGCTTCGAGGTAGAGGAACGCCCACCAGTCGAGTCACTACTGTGTCAGCCAATCAGCTTAGGAGTGACCGACAAGCCCCTGGATGACGTGCAACCAATCGAGCCGCTAAGAGGACAGGAAGACGGAAGAGCAGTGTGTCCCGGCACCGAGGAGGAGAAGAGCGGAGAGCGAGCCGTCGTGAAGAAGACCGGAGGAAGTGCGGAGGAGCGAGTAGCAGAGCCAGGAGGCCAACGATTCTACGCAGCGCCCAGCCACGCTCGCGGAGGAGTGTGGCTCTCCCAGGTGCGTCACCGTGTGGCAGGGTGGCTGGGGAGGCGGGACGCTTCCTTGTAAATTTGTACAGAGTCACGTACCTTTCCAATTCCTTGTTGTTTCCCCGACTTTCCATTCCCCTCCTCTCTCCCTGAACCCTACCGCTTACCTCCCCGACCTCTCCTCACCGTGCGCCCTCACATGCACCGACCACAGTATGTATAGTCATCTCACTTGTACTTAGAAGCACCGGTGTCCTCACTGCCCTGGTCACCCCTGGGTAAAGCTAAGCCCTGAACGCCTTACTAAGAGTGTTCTTTCTCCCCGCATGTGGCGCTGGAACACCACGAGAGACGACGACCGCGTCGCCAGGGAAAAGGAGCGAAGGCGTGCAAGTCCCGGGAGGTCCACCACCCTAGCTGACACCTTGGATCCGGCGGCCTTAGCCAGGGAAAGACTAACTCAGAGGAGAAAAAAATACGTTTATTAAAATAAAACCTTCACTACCACGCTCCAGTCTCAGTGTCCCTCCTTCTGAATCGCCACATCATGGCATGTCAGCTGGTGGCATATCAGCTTGCCCTTGCTGAGCGAACTGCATCCGTAACCCTGCAGGCAAAAGAAGCAGCAACAGCGGTATAAAGCTGGTACGAGCGCCTTATCCCCAATCACTACCTTCTTCATTCCAAAGAGTTAACCTCGTGGGCAGTCCTTTAAATGGAAACAGAAGTGCAGGTACTCACTCTCCACAGTGCCTGTGTGCTCATGAGAAGTGCAGGTACTCACTCTCCACAGTGCCTGTGTGCTCATGAGAAGTGCAGGTACTCACTCTCCACAGTGCCTGTGTGCTCATGAGAAGTGCCGATACTCACTCTTCGCAGTGCCTGTGTGCTCATGACAAGTGCCGGTACTCACTCTCCACAGTGCCTGTGTGCTTATGAGAATTGCAGGTACTAACTCTCCACAGTGCTTGTGTGCTCATGAGAAGTGCAGTACTCACTCTCCACAGTGCTTGTGTGCTCATGAGAAGTGCAGTACTCACTATCCACAGTGCCCGTGTGCTCACGAGAAAGTCCGGTACTCACTCTCCACAGTGAGAAGTACAGGTACGTACGCTCTACAGTGCGCTCTACAGTGCCTGTGTGCTCATCAGAAGTGCAGGTACTCACTCTCCACAGAACCTGTGTGCTCATGACAAGTGTCGGTACTCACTCTCCACAGTGCTTGTGTGCTCATGAGAAGTGCAGTACTCACTCTCCACAGTGCCTGTGTGCTCATGAGAAGTGCGGGTACTCACTCTCCACAGTGCCTGTGTGCTTATGAGAAGTGCGGGTACTCACTCTCCACTGTGCCTGTGTGCTCATGAGAAGTGCGGGTACTCACTCTCCACAGTGCCTGTGTGCTTATGAGAAGTGCAGGTACTAACTCTCCACAGTGCCTGTGTGCTCATAACAAGTGCCGGTACTCACTCTCCACAGTACCTGTGTGCTCATGATAAGTGCCAGTACTTACTCTCCAAGGTGCCTGTGTGCTTATGAGAAATGCAGGTACTCACTCTCCACAGTGCCTGTGTGCTTATGAGAAGTGCAGTAGTCACTCTCCACAGTGCCTGTGTGCTCATAAGAAGTGCAGGTACTCACTCTCCACAGTGCCTGTGTGCTAAAGAGAAATGCAGTACTCACACTCCACAGTGCATGTGTGCTCATGGGAAGTGCCAATACTTACTCTCCACAGTGCATGTGTGCTCATGAGAAGTGCAGTACTCACTCTCCACAGTGCCTGTGTGGTCATGGGAAGTGCAGTACTCACTCTCCACAGTGCCTGTGTGCTCATGGGAAGTGCAGTACTCACTCTCCAAGGTGCCTGTGTGCTCATGGGAAGTGCCGGTACTCACTCTCCACAGTGCCTGTGTGCTCATGAGAAGTGCTGTACTCACTCTCCACAGAGCCTGTGTGCTCATGACAAGTGCAGTACTCACTCTCCACAGTGCCTGTGTGCTCATGAGAAGTGCAGGTACTCACTCTTCACAGTGCCTGTGTGCTTAAGAGAAGTGTGAGTACTCACTCTCCACAGAACCTGTGTGCTCATGACAAGTGTCGGTACTCACTCTCCACAGTGCCTGTGTGCTTATGAGACGTGCGGGTACTCACTCTCCACAGTGCCTGTGTGCTCAAGAGAAGTGCGGGTACCCACTCTCCACAGATCCTGTTTGCTCATCAGAAGTGCAGGTACTCACTCTCCAAGGAGCCTGTGTGCTCATGAGAAGTGCAGGTACTCACTCTCCACAGTGCCTATGGGCTCATGAGAAGTGCGGGTACTCACTCTCCACAGTGCATGTGTGCTCATAAGAAGTGCTGGTACTCACTCTCCACAGTGTCTGTGTGCTCATGAGAAGCACAGGTACTCACTCTCCATAGTACCTGTGTGCTTATGAGAAGTGCGGGTACTCACTCTCCGCAGATCCTGTGTGCTCATCAGAAGTGCAGGTACTCACTCTCCAAGGTGCCTGTGTGCTCATGAGAAGTGCGGGTACTCACTCTCCACAGTGCCTGTGGGCTCATGAGAAGTGCAGATACTTATGCTCTACAGTAACTGTGTGCTTATGAGAAGTGTGGGTATTCACTCTACACAGTGCCTGTGTGCTCATGGACAGTGCGGGTACTCACTCTCCACAGTGCCTGTGTGCTCATGGACAGTGCGGGTACTCACTCTCCACTGTGCCTGTGTGCTCATGAGAAGTGCGGGTACTCACTCTCCACAGTGCCTGTGTGCTTATGAGAAGTGCAGGTACTAACTCTCCACAGTGCCTGTGTGCTCATGACAAGTGCCCGTACTCACTCTCCACAGTGCCTGTGTGCTCATGAGAAGTGCAGGTACTTACGCTCTACAGTGCCTGTGTGCTTATGAGAAGTGTGGGTACTCACTCTTCACAGTGCCTGTGTGCTCATGGGAAGTGCGGGTACTCACTCTCCACAGTGCCTGTGTGCTCATGAGAAGTGCGGGTACTCACTCTTCACAGTGCCTGTGTGCTCATGGGAAGTGCTGGTACTCACTCTCCACAGTGCCTGTGTGCTCATGGGAAGTGTGGGTACTCACTCTACACAGTGCCTGTATGCTCATGAAAAGTGCGGGTACTCACTCTCCACAGTGCCTGTGTGCTCATGGACAGTGCGGGTACTCACTCTCCACTGTGCCTGTGTGCTCATGAGAAGTGCGGGTACTCACTCTCCACAGTGCCTGTGTGCTTATGAGAAGTGCAGGTACTAACTCTCCACAGTGCCTGTGTGCTCATGACAAGTGCCCGTTCTCACTCTCCACAGTGCCTGTGTGCTCATGAGAAGTGCAGGTACTTACGCTCTACAGTGCCTGTGTGCTTATGAGAAGTGTGGGTACTCACTCTTCACAGTGCCTGTGTGCTCATGGGAAGTGCGGGTACTCACTCTCCACAGTGCCTGTGTGCTCATGAGAAGTGCGGGTACTCACTCTTCACAGTGCCTGTGTGCTCATGGGAAGTGCTGGTACTCACTCTCCACAGTGCCTGTGTGTTCATGAGAAGTGCAGTAGTCACTCTCCGCAGTGCCTGTGTGCTCATGGGAAGTGCCGGTACTCACTCTCCACAGTGCCTGTGTGCTCATGAGAAGTGCAGGTACTCACTCTTCACAGTGCCTGTGTGCTTATAAGAAGTGTGAGTACTCACTCTCCACAGAACCTGTGTGCTCATGACAAGTGTCGGTACTCACTCTCCACGGTGCCTGTGTGCTCATGAGACATGCGGGTACTCATTCTCCACAGTGTCTGTATGCTCATGAGAAGTGCGGGTACTCACTCTCCACATAACCTGTGTGCTCATCAGAAGTGCAGGTACTCACTCTCCAAGGTGCCTGTGTGCTCATGAGAAGTGCGGGTACTCACTCTCCACAGATCCTGTGTGCTCATCAGAAGTGCAGGTACTCACTCTCCAAGGTGCCTGTGTGCTCATGAGAAGTGCAGGTACTCACTCTCCACAGTGCCTATGGGTTCATGAGAAGTGCGGGTACTCACTCTCCACAGTGCATGTGTGCTCATAATAAGTGCCGGTACTCACTCTCCACAGTGCCTGTGTGCTCATGGGAAGTGCAGGTACTCACTCTCCACAGTGCTTGTGTGCTCATGAGAAGCACATGTACTCACTCTCCATAGTGCCTGTGTGCTTATGAGAAGTGCGGGTACTCACTCTCCGCAGATCCTGTGTGCTCATGGGAAGTGCAGGTACTTACGCTCTACAGTGCCTGTGTGCTTATGAGAAGTGTGGGTACTCACTCTCCACAGTGCCTGTGTGCTCATGAGAAGTGCGGGTACTCACTCTCCACAGTGCCTGTGTGCTCATGGGAAGTGCGGGTACCCACTCTCCACTGTGCCTGTGTGCTCATGAGAAGTGGGGGTACTCACTCTCCACAGTGCCTGTGTGCTCATGGGAAGTGCGGGTACTCACTCTCCACAGTGCCTGTGTGCTCATGAGAAGTACAGTAGTCAGTCTCCACAGTGCCTGTGTGCTCATGGGAAGTGCCGGTACTCACTCTCCACACACTCTCCACAGTGCCCGTCTGCTCATGAGAAGTGCAGGTACTCACTCAACAGTACCTGTGGGCTCATGACAAGTGCCATTACTCACTCTCCAAGGTGCCTGTGTGCTCATGGGAAGCGCAGTACTCACTCTCCACAGTGCCTGGGTGCTTATGAGAAGTGCAGTACTCACTCTCCACAGTGTCTGGGAGCTCATAAGAAGTGCAGGTACTCACTCTCCACAGTGCCTGTGTGCTAATGAGAAGTGCAGTACTCACTCTCCACAGTGCATGTGTGCTCATGGATAGTGCCGGTACTCACTCTCCACAGTGCATGTGTGCTCATGAGAAGTGCAGTACTCACTCTCCACAGTGCCTGTGTGGTCATGGGAAGTGCAGTACTCACTCTCCACAGTGCCTGTGTGCTAATGAGAAGTGCAGTACTCACTCTCCACAGTGCATGTGTGCTCATGGATAGTGCCGGTACTCACTCTCCACAGTGCATGTGTGCTCATGAGAAGTGCAGTACTCACTCTCCACAGTGCCTGTTTGGTCATGGGAAGTGCAGTACTCACTCTCCACAGTGCCTGTGTGCTCATGAGAAGTGCAGTACTCACTCTCCACAGAGCCTGTGTGCTCAAGACAAGTGCAGGTACTCACTCTCCACAGTGCCTGTGTAATCATGAGAAGTGCAGTAGTCACTCTCCACAGTGCCTGTGTGCTCATGGGAAGTGCCGGTACTCACTCTCCACAGTGCCCGTCTGCTCATGTGAAGTGCAGGTACTTACTCTCCACAGTGCATGTGTGCTCATGGGAAGTGCCGGTACTCACTCTCCACAGTGCCTTTGTGCTTATGAGAAGTGCAGTACTCACTCTCCAAGATGCCTGTGTTCTAATGAGAAGTGCAGTACTCACTCTCCATGGAGCATGTGTGCTCATGGGAAGTGCCGGTACTCACTCTCCACAGTGCACGTGTGCTCATGAGAAGTGCAGTACTCACTCTCCACAGTGCCTGTGTGGTCATGGGAAGTGCAGTACTCACTCTCCACAGTGCCTGTGTGCTCATGGGAAGTGCAGTACTCACTCTCCAAGGTGCCTGTGTGTTCATGGGAAGTGCCGGTACTCACTCTCCACAGTGCCTGTGTGCTCATGAGAAGTGCAGTACTCACTCTCCACAGAGCCTGTGTGCTCAAGACAAGTGCAGGTACTCACTCTCCACAGTGCCTGTGTGCTCATGAGAAGTGCAGGTACTCACTCTTCACAGTGCCTGTGTGCTTAAGAGAAGTGTGAGTACTCACTCTCCACAGAACCTGTGTGCTCATGACAAGTGTCGGTACTCACTCTCCACAGTGCCTGTGTGCTTATGAGAAGTGCGGGTACTCACTCTCCACAGTGCCTGTGTGCTCAATAGAAGTGCGGGTACTCACTCTCCACAGAACCTGTGTGCTCATCAGAAGTGCAGGTACTCACTCTCCAAGGTGCCTGTGTGCTCATGAGAAGTGCGGGTACTCACTCTCCACAGATCCTGTTTGCTCATCAGAAGTGCAGGTACTCACTCTCCAAGGTGCCTGTGTGCTCATGAGAAGTGCAGGTATTCACTCTCCACAGTGCCTATGGGCTCATGAGAAGTGCGGGTACTCACTCTCCACAGTGCATGTGTGCTCATGAGAAGTGTGGGTACTCACTCTTCACAGTGCCTGTGTGCTCATGGGAAGTGCTGGTACTCACTCTCCACAGTGCCTGTGTGTTCATGAGAAGTGCAGTAGTCACTCTCCACAGTGAGTGCCTGTGTGCTCATGGGAAGTGTGGTTATTCACTCTCCACAGTGCCTGTGTGTTCATAAGAAGTGCGGGTACTCACTCACCACAGTGCCTGTGGGCTCATGAGAAGTGTGGGTACTCACTCTCCACAGTGCCTGTGGGCTCATGAGAAGTGCAGATACTTACGCTCTACAGTGACTGTGTGCTTATGAGAAGTGTGGGTACTCACTCTACACAGTGCCTGTATGCTCATGAAAAGTGCGGGTACTCACTCTCCACAGTGCCTGTGGGCTCATGAGAAGTGTGGGTACTCACTCTTCACAGTGCCTGTGTGCTCATGGGAAGTGCTGGTACTCACTCTCCACAGTGCCTGTGTGTTCATGAGAAGTGCAGTAGTCACTCTCCGCTGTGCCTGTGTGCTCATGGGAAGTGCCGGTACTCACTCTCCACAGTGCCTGTGTGCTCATGAGAAGTGCAGGTACTCACTCTTCACAGTGCCTGTGTGCTTATGAGAAGTGTGAGTACTCACTCTCCACAGAACCTGTGTGCTCATGACAAGTGTCGGTACTCACTCTCCACGGTGCCTGTGTGCTCATGAGACATGCGGATACTCACTCTCCACAGTGCCTGTATGCTCATGAGAAGTGCAGGTACTCACTCTCCAAGGTGCCTGTGTGCTCATGAGAAGTGCGGGTACTCACTCTCCACAGATCCTGTGTGCTCATCAGAAGTGCAGGTACTCACTCTCCAAAGTGCCTGTATGCTCATGAGAAGTGCAGGTACTCACTCTCCACAGTGCCCATGGGCTCATGAGAAGTGCGGGTACTCACTCTCCACAGTGCATGTGTGCTCATAATAAGTGCCGGTACTCACTCTCCACAGTGCCTGTGTGCTCATGGGAAGTGCAGGTACTCACTCTCCACAGTGCTTGTGTGCTCATGAGAAGCACATGTACTCACTCTCCATAGTGCCTGTGTGCTTATGAGAAGTGCGGGTACTCACTCTCCGCAGATCCTGTGTGCTCATCAGAAGTGCCGGTACTCACTCTCCAAGGTGCTTGTGTGCTCATGAGAAGTGCGAGTACTCACTCTCCGCAGATCCTGTGTGCTCATTAGAAGTGCCGGTACTCACTCTCCACAGTGCCTGTGGGCTCATGAGAAGTGCAGGTACTTACGCTCCACAGTGCCTGTGTGCTTATGAGAAGTGTGGGTACTCACTCTCCACAGTGCCTGTGTGCTCATGAGAAGTGCGGGTTCTCACTCTCCACAGTGCCTGTGTGCTCATTGGAAGTGCGGGTACCCACTCTCCACTGTGCCTGGGTGCTCATGAGAAGTGCGGGTACTCACTCTCCACAGTGCCTGTGTGCTTATGAGAAGTGCAGGTACTAAGTCTCCACAGTGCCTGTGTGCTCTTGACAAGTGCCGGTGCTCACTCTCCACAGTGCCTGTGTGCTCATGAGAAGTGCAGGTACGTACGCTCTACAGTGCCTGTGTGCTCATGGGAAGTGCCGGTACTCACTCTCCACAGTGCCTGTGTGCTCATGAGAAGTGCAGTAGTCAGTCTCCACAGTGTCTGTGTGCTCATGGGAAGTGCCGGTACACACTCTCCACAGTGCCCGTCTGCTCATGAGAAGTGCAGGTACTCACTCTCCACAGTACCTGTGGGCTCATGACAAGCGCCATTACTCACTCTCCAAGGTGCCTGTGTGCTCATGGGAAGTGCAGTATTCACTCTCCACAGTGCCTGTGTGCTTATGAGAAGTGCAGTACTCACTCTCCACAGTGCCTGGGTGCTCATAAGAAGTGCAGGTACTCACTCTCCACAGTGCCTGTGTGCTAATGAGAAGTGCAGTACTCACTCTCCACAGTGCATGTGTACTCATGGATAGTGCCGGTACTCACTCTCCACAGTGCATGTGTGCTCATGAGAAGTGCAGTACTCACTCTCCACAGTGCCTGTGTGGTCATGGGAAGTGCAGTACTCTCTCTCCACAGTGCCTGTGTGCTAATGAGAAGTACAGTACTCACTCTCCACAGTGCCTGTGTGCTCATGGGAAGTGCCGGTACTCACTCTCCACAGTGCCTGTGTGCTCATGAGAAGTGCAGTACTCACTCTCCACAGAGCCTGTGTGCTCAAGACAAGTGCAGGTACTCACTCTCCACAGTGCCTGTGTGCTCATGAGAAGTGCAGTAGTCACTCTCCACAGTGCCTGTGTGCTCATGAGAAGTGCCGGTACTCACTCTCCACAGTGCCCGTCTGCTCATGAGAAGTGCAGGTACTCATTTTCCACAGTACCTGTGTGCTCTGACAAGTGCCAGTACTCACTCTCCAAGGTGCCGGTGTGCTTATGAGAAATGCAGGTACTCACTCTCCACAGTGCCTTTGTGCTTATGAGAAGTGCAGTACTCACTCTCCACAGTGCCTGGGTGCTCATAAGAAGTGCAGGTACTCACTCTCCACAGTGCCTGTGTTCTAATGAGAAGTGCAGTACTCACTCTCCACGGTGCATGTGTGCTCATGGGAAGTGCCGGTACTCACTCTCCACAGTGCACGTGTGCTCATGAGAAGTGCATTACTCACTCTCCACAGTGCCTGTGTGGTCATGGGAAGTGCAGTACTCACTCTCCACAGTGCCTGTGTGCTCATGGGAAGTGCAGTACTCACTCTCCAAGGTGCCTGTGTGCTCATGGGAAGTGCCGGTACTCACTCTCCACAGTGCCTGTGTGCTCATGAGAAGTGCAGTACTCACTCTCCACAGAGCCTGTGTGCTCAAGACAAGTGCAGGTACTCACTCTCCACAGTGCCTGTGTGCTCATGAGAAGTGCAGGTACTCACTCTTCACAGTACCTGTGTGCTTAAGAGAAGTGTGAGTACTCACTCTCCACAGAACCTGTGTGCTCATGTCAAGTGTCGGTACTCACTGTCCACAGTGCCTGTGTGCTCATGAGAAGTGCGGGTACTCACACTCCACAGAACCTGTGTGCTCATCAGAAGTGCAGGTACTCACTCTCCAAGGTGCCTGTGTGCTCATGATAAGTGTGGGTACTCACTCTCCACAGATCCTGTGTGCTCATCAGAAGTGCAGGTACTCACTCTCCAAGGTGCCTGTGTGCTCATGAGAAGTGCAGGTACTCACTCTCCACAGTGCCTATGGGCTCATGAGAAGTGCGGGCACTCACTCTCCATAGTGCATGTGTGCTCATAAGAAGTGCCAGTACTCACTCTCCACAGTGCATGTGTGCTCATAATAAGTGCCGGTACTCACTCTCCACAGTGGTTGTGTGCTCATGAGAAGCGCAGGTACTCACTCTCCATAGTGCCTGTATGCTTTTCAGAAGTGCGGGTACTCACTCTCTGCAGATCCTGTGTGCTAATCAGAAGTGCAGGTACTCACTCTCCAAGGTGCCTGTGTGCTCATGAGAAGTGCAGGTACTCACTCTCCACAGTGCCTATGGGCTCATGAGAAGTGAGGGCACTCACTCTCCACAGTGCCTGTGGGCTCATGAGAAGTGCCGGTACTCACTCTCCACAGTGCCTGTGTGCTCATGAGAAGTGTCAGTACTCACTCTCCACAGTGCCTGTGTGCTCATGAGAAGTGCCAGTATTCACTCTCCAAGGTGTCTGTGTGCTCATGACAAGTGCAGGTACTCACTCTCCACAGTGCCTGTGTGCTCATGAGAAGTGTCAGTACTCACTCTCCACAGTGCCTGTGTGCTCATGAGAAGTGCCAGTATTCACTCTCCAAGGTGTCTGTGTGCTCATGACAAGTGCCGGTACTCACTCTCCACAGTGCCTGTGTGCTCATGAGAAGTGCCAGTATTCACTCTCCAAGGTGTCTGTGTGCTCATGACAAGTGCCAGTACTCACTCTCCACAGTGCCTGTGTGCTCAAGAGAAGTGTCAGTACTCACTCTCCACAGTGCCTGTGTGCTCATGAGAAGTGCCAGTATTCACTCTCCAAGGTGTCTGTGTGCTCATGACAAGTGCCAGTACTCACTCTCCACAGTGCCTGTGTGCTCATGAGAAGTGTCAGTACTCACTCTCCACAGTGCCTGTGTGCTCATGAGAAGTGCCAGTATTCACTCTCCAAGGTGTCTGTGTGCTCATGACAAGTGCCAGTACTCACTCTCCACAGTGCCTGTGTGCTCATGAGAAGTGTCAGTACTCACTCTCCACAGTGCCTGTGTGCTCATAAGAAGTGCAGTACTCACTCTCCACAGTGCCTGTGTGCTCATGAGAAGTGCCAGTATTCACTCTCCAAGGTGTCTGTGTGCTCATGACAAGTGCCAGTACTCACTCTCCACAGTGCCTGTGTGCTCATGAGAAGTGCCAGTATTCACTCTCCAAGGTGTCTGTGTGCTCATGACAAGTGCCAGTACTCACTCTCCACAGTGCCTGTGTGCTCATGAGAAGTGTCAGTACTCACTCTCCACAGTGCCTGTGTGCTCATGAGAAGTGCCAGTATTCACTCTCCAAGGTGTCTGTGTGCTCATGACAAGTGCCAGTACTCACTCTCCACAGTGCCTGTGTGCTCATGGGAAGTGCCAGTACTCACTCTCCACAGTGCCTGTGTGCTCATGAGAAGTGTCAGTACTCACTCTCCACAGTGCCTGTGTGCTCATGAGAAGTGCAGTACTCACTCTCCACAGTGCCTGTGTGCTCATGAGAAGTGTCAGTACTCACTCTCCACAGTGCCTGTGCGCTCATGAGAAGTGCCAGTACTCACTCTCCACAGTGCCTGTGTGCTCATGGGAAGTGTCAGTACTCACTCTCCACAGTGCCTGTGTGCTCATGAGAAGTGTCAGTACTCACTCTCCACAGTGCCTGTGTGCTCATGAGAAGTGTCAGTACTCACTCTCCACAGTGCCTGTGTGCTCATGAGAAGTGCAGTACTCACTCTCCACAGTGCCTGTGTGCTCATGAGAAGTGCAGTACTCACTCTCCACAGTGCCTGTGTGCTCATGAGAAGTGTCAGTACTCACTCTCCACAGTGCCTGTGTGCTCATGAGAAGTGCAGTACTCACTCTCCACAGTGCCTGTGTGCTCATGAGAAGTGCCAGTATTCACTCTCCAAGGTGTCTGTGTGCTCATGACAAGTGCCGGTACTCACTCTCCACAGTGCCTGTGTGCTCATGAGAAGTGCCAGTATTCACTCTCCAAGGTGTCTGTGTGCTCATGACAAGTGCCAGTACTCACTCTCCACAGTGCCTGTGTGCTCATGAGAAGTGTCAGTACTCACTCTCCACAGTGCCTGTGTGCTCATGAGAAGTGCCAGTATTCACTCTCCAAGGTGTCTGTGTGCTCATGACAAGTGCCAGTACTCACTCTCCACAGTGCCTGTGTGCTCATGGGAAGTGCCAGTACTCACTCTCCACAGTGCCAGTGTGCTCATGAGAAGTGTCAGTACTCACTCTCCACAGTGCCTGTGTGCTCATAAGAAGTGCAGTACTCACTCTCCACAGTGCCTGTGTGCTCATGAGAAGTGCCAGTATTCACTCTCCAAGGTGTCTGTGTGCTCATGACAAGTGCCAGTACTCACTCTCCACAGTGCCTGTGTGCTCATGAGAAGTGCCAGTATTCACTCTCCAAGGTGTCTGTGTGCTCATGACAAGTGCCAGTACTCACTCTCCACAGTGCCTGTGTGCTCATGAGAAGTGCAGTACTCACTCTCCACAGTGCCTGTGTGCTCATGAGACGTGCAGGTACTCACTCTCCACAGTGCCTGTGTGCTCATGGGAAGTGCGGGTACTCACTCTCCACAGTGCCTGTGTGCTCATGAGAAGTGCCAGTATTCACTCTCCACAGTGCCTGTGTGCTCATGAGAAGTGTCAGTACTCACTCTCCACAGTGCCTGTGTGCTCATGGGAAGTGCCAGTACTCACTCTCCACAGTGCCTGTGTGCTCATGAGAAGTGTCAGTACTCACTCTCCACAGTGCCTGTGTGCTCATGAGAAGTGCAGTACTCACTCTCCACAGTGCCTGTGTGCTCATGAGAAGTGTCAGTACTCACTCTCCACAGTGCCTGTGCGCTCATGAGAAGTGCCAGTACTCACTCTCCACAGTGCCTGTGTGCTCATGGGAAGTGTCAGTACTCACTCTCCATAGTGCCTGTGTGCTCATGAGAAGTGTCAGTACTCACTCTCCACAGTGCCTGTGTGCTCATGAGAAGTGTCAGTACTCACTCTCCACAGTGCCTGTGTGCTCATGAGAAGTGCAGTACTCACTCTCCACAGTGCCTGTGTGCTCATGAGAAGTGCAGTACTCACTCTCCACAGTGCCTGTGTGCTCATGAGAAGTGTCAGTACTCACTCTCCACAGTGCCTGTGTGCTCATGAGAAGTGCAGTACTCACTCTCCACAGTGCCTGTGTGCTCATGAGAAGTGCCAGTATTCACTCTCCAAGGTGTCTGTGTGCTCATGACAAGTGCCGGTACTCACTCTCCACAGTGCCTGTGTGCTCATGAGAAGTGCCAGTATTCACTCTCCAAGGTGTCTGTGTGCTCATGACAAGTGCCGGTACTCACTCTCCACAGTGCCTGTGTGCTCATGAGAAGTGCCAGTACTCACTCTCCACAGTGCCTGTGTGCTCATGAGAAGTGTCAGTACTCACTCTCCACAGTGCCTGTGTGCTCATGAGAAGTGCCAGTATTCACTCTCCAAGGTGTCTGTGTGCTCATGACAAGTGCCAGTACTCACTCTCCACAGTGCCTGTGTGCTCATGGGAAGTGCCAGTACTCACTCTCCACAGTGCCTGTGTGCTCATGAGAAGTGTCAGTACTCACTCTCCACAGTGCCTGTGTGCTCATAAGAAGTGCAGTACTCACTCTCCACAGTGCCTGTGTGCTCATGAGAAGTGCCAGTATTCACTCTCCAAGGTGTCTGTGTGCTCATGACAAGTGCCAGTACTCACTCTCCACAGTGCCTGTGTGCTCATGAGAAGTGCCAGTATTCACTCTCCAAGGTGTCTGTGTGCTCATGACAAGTGCCAGTACTCACTCTCCACAGTGCCTGTGTGCTCATGAGAAGTGTCAGTACTCACTCTCCACAGTGCCTGTGTGCTCATGAGAAGTGTCAGTACTCACTCTCCACAGTGCCTGTGTGCTCATGAGAAGTGCAGTACTCACTCTCCACAGTGCCTGTGTGCTCATGAGAAGTGTCAGTACTCACTCTCCACAGTGCCTGTGCGCTCATGAGAAGTGCCAGTACTCACTCTCCACAGTGCCTGTGTGCTCATGGGAAGTGTCAGTACTCACTCTCCACAGTGCCTGTGTGCTCATGAGAAGTGTCAGTACTCACTCTCCACAGTGCCTGTGTGCTCATGAGAAGTGTCAGTACTCACTCTCCACAGTGCCTGTGTGCTCATGAGAAGTGCAGTACTCACTCTCCACAGTGCCTGTGTGCTCATGAGAAGTGCAGTACTCACTCTCCACAGTGCCTGTGTGCTCATGAGAAGTGTCAGTACTCACTCTCCACAGTGCCTGTGTGCTCATGAGAAGTGCAGTACTCACTCTCCACAGTGCCTGTGTGCTCATGAGAAGTGCCAGTATTCACTCTCCAAGGTGTCTGTGTGCTCATGACAAGTGCCGGTACTCACTCTCCACAGTGCCTGTGTGCTCATGAGAAGTGCCAGTATTCACTCTCCAAGGTGTCTGTGTGCTCATGACAAGTGCCAGTACTCACTCTCCACAGTGCCTGTGTGCTCATGAGAAGTGTCAGTACTCACTCTCCACAGTGCCTGTGTGCTCATGAGAAGTGCCAGTATTCACTCTCCAAGGTGTCTGTGTGCTCATGACAAGTGCCAGTACTCACTCTCCACAGTGCCTGTGTGCTCATGGGAAGTGCCAGTACTCACTCTCCACAGTGCCTGTGTGCTCATGAGAAGTGTCAGTACTCACTCTCCACAGTGCCTGTGTGCTCATAAGAAGTGCAGTACTCACTCTCCACAGTGCCTGTGTGCTCATGAGAAGTGCCAGTATTCACTCTCCAAGGTGTCTGTGTGCTCATGACAAGTGCCAGTACTCACTCTCCACAGTGCCTGTGTGCTCATGAGAAGTGCCAGTATTCACTCTCCAAGGTGTCTGTGTGCTCATGACAAGTGCCAGTACTCACTCTCCACAGTGCCTGTGTGCTCATGAGAAGTGCAGTACTCACTCTCCACAGTGCCTGTGTGCTCATGAGACGTGCAGGTACTCACTCTCCACAGTGCCTGTGTGCTCATGGGAAGTGCGAGTACTCACTCTCCACAGTGCCTGTGTGCTCATGGGAAGTGTCAGTACTCACTCTCCACAGTGCCTGTGTGCTCATGAGAAGTGTCAGTACTCACTCTCCACAGTGCCTGTGTGCTCATGAGAAGTGTCAGTACTCACTCTCCACAGTGCCTGTGTGCTCATGAGAAGTGCAGTACTCACTCTCCACAGTGCCTGTGTGCTCATGAGAAGTGCAGTACTCACTCTCCACAGTGCCTGTGTGCTCATGAGAAGTGTCAGTACTCACTCTCCACAGTGCCTGTGTGCTCATGAGAAGTGCAGTACTCACTCTCCACAGTGCCTGTGTGCTCATGAGAAGTGCCAGTATTCACTCTCCAAGGTGTCTGTGTGCTCATGACAAGTGCCGGTACTCACTCTCCACAGTGCCTGTGTGCTCATGAGAAGTGCCAGTATTCACTCTCCAAGGTGTCTGTGTGCTCATGACAAGTGCCAGTACTCACTCTCCACAGTGCCTGTGTGCTCATGAGAAGTGTCAGTACTCACTCTCCACAGTGCCTGTGTGCTCATGAGAAGTGCCAGTATTCACTCTCCAAGGTGTCTGTGTGCTCATGACAAGTGCCAGTACTCACTCTCCACAGTGCCTGTGTGCTCATGGGAAGTGCCAGTACTCACTCTCCACAGTGCCTGTGTGCTCATGAGAAGTGTCAGTACTCACTCTCCACAGTGCCTGTGTGCTCATAAGAAGTGCAGTACTCACTCTCCACAGTGCCTGTGTGCTCATGAGAAGTGCCAGTATTCACTCTCCAAGGTGTCTGTGTGCTCATGACAAGTGCCAGTACTCACTCTCCACAGTGCCTGTGTGCTCATGAGAAGTGCCAGTATTCACTCTCCAAGGTGTCTGTGTGCTCATGACAAGTGCCAGTACTCACTCTCCACAGTGCCTGTGTGCTCATGAGACGTGCAGGTACTCACTCTCCACAGTGCCTGTGTGCTCATGGGAAGTGCGGGTACTCACTCTCCACAGTGCCTGTGTGCTCATGAGAAGTGCCAGTATTCACTCTCCACAGTGCCTGTGTGCTCATGACAAGTGCCAGTACTCACCCTCCACAGTGCCTGTGTGCTCATGAGAAGTGCCAGTATTCACTCTCCAAGGTGTCTGTGTGCTCATGACAAGTGCCAGTACTCACTCTCCACAGTGCCTGTGTGCTCATGAGACGTGCAGGTACTCACTCTCCACCAGGGGCGTAGCTAGAGCTTGTGGCGCCCGGGGCTATCCCACAGGTTGACGCCCCTGGTGGTTGGGGGAAGGGGTGCTGGGGAATAGGTATGGCGAGCAATTGAAAGAGGCCCGAGAGACATGTAGTATCCCTGCTAATAGTTACCTCAATCAATCATGCAAGTTACATACATGACACGGTCCAAGGCTACACAGTTGAATACACTGGTGACCGGCAGTACAAAGGAGAACACACAGACTGCATAATCGGACTGGGGACTCAGAAAAAAACGCATGTAACATCTATCAGAGAGATGCATGAACGATTACCTGGTAATCCCCTTAGCACAATGCAAACATACACATACATGACACTGTTCGGGGATCTATCATCTACAGCTGACATTAAATGACCAAACATCATGGTCCCCCCATTAAAGCAGTGGGGACCTGCACAAACGTGATGTGCTCTGACTTGAGGTACAATAATGCAATGACGAACTCAGAACAGCATGAACTACTGAGGGGAGGTGGGGGCAGGGTGGTACACATATAGCCTGGCCTTAGAACAGATTCACACCAGTCAGACCCACGCCATTGCAGCCAGAGACTTTCTGCCAAACTCCTAGTGCCTACTGCTTGGTGCTGATCTAAGTTGGAGTGTGTGCGACAGCTAAGTTCAATTCAAGTCAAGGGAGATTTCTAATTTCTGAGTATCTTGTCACCAACCTAGTACCCGCCTGCATTAACTGAGAGTTGCACTAGTGGCCCACCACAGCAGCAAGCCACTATAGCAACAACAAAGTTCGACCCTGCAGGGTTACAGCATCACCATCCACCAAAGCATCCAGGCCTATCAACAGTGCCGGCTTCTTAACGGATGTGTTCTCTTTCCTTGAGAATCCCAGGCCCCGCCAACTTGTCATACCAGCACCCATCAGGATGCAGAGCCGTAGCGGAAAGGCACCTGAAATCAAACACGGAAATGGAAAATATAGCGGTGTATGCCAAATAAGAACACGCCCCCATGACACGATGCGGGCAGAGCACATCTCCCTTAACACCCTTGACACCAATCCATGCCGTTGCCGTGTCAGCACGAGAACACATCTCCCCGCCCTTCACTTTAGGGGGTGTCAGAACACATCCATCTTGCTCTCCCTACACCCAGGGCATGCAGCTGTACGGAACACATCAACCTTGTCCCCCTAAGCCGCATTGCCTGGCGTGTCCACCTCACCCTACTGTACAGCAGTGCCACAACATGCCCCCCTACATTTTCCTTCACTCTCATGCCTGCAGTTCCAATCCACACATCCTTCTTTGCTCCCCCTTGACCCCAAATCACTCTGCACTGATTTCAATGGCCACAAGGCAATGACCATATAGCCCAGCCTGTTCCTACTTTGTTTTTATTATTATTACTGTCACCCTACACTAAATATTACGGCTGCATTGCACTTATTATGAAGACTACCCAGGCTCTGCACAAATAAGGAATTCCACTTTTCTCTTATATTTGTGGTTTTTCTGCCCCTGGGATTTCCACTGTGCAACTGAGATGCCTAGGCCAGGGTAATTCGGTAAAAATAATCAAGCAGCCCGTTTCCACCTGGAATCATCCAGCAATCAAAACAGAAAACGAGACCCACCAGATCTGCGTGGGGGCTGCAGCCAGTGCCCCTTTCAGTATGATGTTGGTGCTGTTCTCTTAATACATTCATGAGGAAAGCCTACATGCATGCACACGCCACCTTTCTCTTGTAACACAGTTTGCTACCGCTCACATTTCGTTTGCTTTTGATACTTGCACAAGTGCCACCAATGCCTATTTAACGTTTGTTCTTGTGCCTGAGTGTCTCCCAGTTATTGCAGTATCATACCTCTAATTGTACTTTGTTTTCCCTTGGAAGCTGCACACATGTCACTTTTTCCACCTGTAATGCACCGTTTGCAAACCTCATGTATTTTGTTTGTTCAAAATTGTCACTTTTGCCTCATGTAATTTAATGTTTGTTTTTGTAATTTGTTCACTTGTGATTGTCTCCTCATGTATCATTACTGTTCCTTTTGTGAAGCGCTCTGACACCTTCGGGAAAGTCCGCGCTACATAAAAATGCATATATAAAAAAATATTGACATAAATACGAGAATAGGTCACAGTACCTTTCACTGCGAAGCGTCAGTGACTGTAGCTGCAGAATCGGCTCTGTGTGCTGTCTCCTCCGCACTGTACGCAGCGCCCGATGCAGCCAGGCCTCCCATGATGGCGCCGCCAGGGCCGGACTGGGGACCGAAATCGGCCCTGGCAAAGTGCTCAGCCGACCCCCCCTCTCTCCTGGGGGTGCGACCGCACTCTTTGCGAGGGCCGGTTTTCGGCCGATTTTGTTACAGGGCCGTTTTTGCAGGTATGCTGCAAAAAACGGCCCTGTAACAAAATCGGCCCCCTGGGGCCCAAAACCGGCCCCCACCCATGCGGCCGACCGGGGGATTGCCCGGTGCCCGCAACGGCCAGTCCGGGCCTGGGCGCCGCGCCATTGAGGATTGTGAGACCGAGTCTCAAGGGCGGGTGACACGCATCAACACCATACTACTGCTGACACTGAGTAAGTCTGTGACAGCGTGAGGCGGCAGCCTATCACCCTTTAAGGGCTATTGGATGGCGGCAGCGGGACGGGTGTAAAAGGAATTGTGTCACTACGTCCTGACGTTGCGCGCGCGAGAAGTGCAGAGTAAGGGTGATAGGCTGCCGCCTCACACTATTCCCCATTAGTCATATTTCTGATGCGCGCAACACCGGGACACACTTCTTTTTACTCCCGCGGCCGCAATAGTCAAATACAACAAAAACAGTGCCGCCTGGGGCGGACCGCCCCCCCTCGCCCCCCCCCTAGCTGCGCGGGTGCTCTCCACAGTGCCTGTGTGCTCATGAGAAGTGCAGGTACTCACTCTCCACAGGGCCTGTGTGCTCATGACAAGTCCCGGTACTCACTCTCCATAGTACCTGTGTGCTCATGACAAGTGCCAGTACTCACTCTCCACTTCCTCGCCGTACCGGTAATCCTTGAGAAAACTGCAAATGTGCGCAAACGCGCACGTGCATTTCTTGCGAGGAATGCGTGGGCGCATCTGCCGTTTACTCCGGTTTACACCCGGAACTCACGTGGTTCCTGAACTTAGCCCCGTTGCTTAAGAGGACCAAATAAGAGCTGCGGAACTGTAAATCCGATCGGGAAGATTGCGCTGTACAAGATGATGATCCTTTCCCGTTTCCTTTACGTATTACAAAATATCCTTCTGCACCTCCCAAGACACTGGTATCATACACTACACAGAATGTCAACCTCGTTCCTTTGGGGCAACTCGAGGCCTTGTATGCCGTTGGCTCACTGCCAAATGGCCCCATACGAAGGGGGCATGGGAATGGTAAACCTTCACCTGTATTATATAGCCACACGCCCACTGGTGACCAATGAGTGGATGTCAGGAGGGTGGGCAGACTCGGCCTACCAGTTGGAGCTCGACAAAATTGGACTCCCACGGTTCCAAGCAATTCTTCATGGCTCACCAATCCCCCAGAGTATTCCCCCAGTCACCAGATCTGTCCTCCTGGCATGGCGATCCACGCTTCGCTACACCCGCTGGGACCATAAGTTGACTAACCCCTGGCGGAGAACTCCGCTCCGCCAGCGGAGTGTGCAGAGATTTGCCTTCTCCGCGTACCACGGAGAATGCGGAGAAGGCAAATCTCTACACACTCCGCAGCGGAACGTAGTTCGACAGCCCCTGCCTCCACCACCTATTTAGAAGTAAGTCAACATTAATTAAAAATAAACTTAAAACCACTTACCTCTGTACTGCAGCGTCCCCGGGCTGCCCGCCTCCTGTTCCTCCGGTAATCCTTGAGAAAACTGCAAATGCGCGCAAGTGCATTTCTTGCGAGGAATGCGTGGGTGCATGTGCAGTTTTCTCAAGGATTACTGGTACAGCGAGGGCGAGGAGGAGGGCAGCCCGGGGACGCAGAACTTCAGAGGTAAGTGTGATGAAGAAGCAGATTTTCCCCAGATATCCTCAAGCACTGCTTGGCATTAGTCGCCTCTAATTCAATCGGTAGTTATCAAATAAAGAGGCGGGTGCTGGTAATTGGAAAGCATGAAACGGATTTATTCTTCGAAGGAAAGCACGTCAGGTCAGACAAGCAGGGCGTCGTCTCGAGGTGCTCTAACTGCATCTCTGTGGCCTGGCCTTTTATACACAGTTTTATCTCTTTATTGCAGTGTAACACATTACTGACATTACTTTGATGCATTGTAAACCATCTTTGGAATCCCCGTGTAACGGGGACGGGTGGCCTCCGCACCCTGAACCCCGGTGTGAGCCTTTAACCTGTGACCCCTCCCTCTTGTTTCCACAGCCGACAATACCCCCTGTGTGGAACATGCATGAGGAACGCTACAGTTGCGACGAGGAAGACGAAGGTATCGGGCCCTTTAATTGGACCGGCGGGAGTGCTGAGGAGGAGGAGTCTGGTCCCACCTTAAAGGACGTCTGCGAGAGAGCACAGGGGTGTCTTTACACCGGAGGAGCGGACAGCGTGTGGAGAGGAGCGGCGTGGAGCAAGAGTGAAGGCGAGAGCGGAGCTGGGAGAAAGGAGATGGAGGAGACGCGAGGAACAACGGAGGAGGGAGATACGCGAGGAACATCCGAGGCGGAGGAGACACGAGGAACATCAGAGGCGGAGGAGACCGAGGGATACCGGAGGCGGAGATCCGAAGGGGCCCAGTGGTGACGCAGGAGCCAGGAGGCCAACGGCACTACGATTCGCCCAGCCGCACACCAGGAGGGGTGTGGCTAACCGAGGTGCGTAACCGTATCTCGGGCTGGGTTGGAAGGAAGGGTAGAGGCACCCAGTGAGCACTCACTAGTTCCCTGGTATCCACGGTCCTCACTTCCCCAAATACCCCAAGCACTTTGGTTTCCTACACTCCCCCTCCCGCTGACTGTTATTTGAGTAGAGCGTGTGCACTGATACCTCCCTCTCTTGTGTTTCCCCCACAGACGGAGCCTGGGTCACAACGGAGCCCGAAGAAGGAAAGCGGAGGAGGAGTCCGACTCCCCGAAGGAGGAAGGAATCCTGCGAAAGTGCCGCAAGGAGAGGAGCAGATCCCCCAGGAGAGCCGTACCTCGGAAAACCTGTACAGACTTACTCTTTCATCAAATAAAGCCTACTCTAACCAAGACACGTCTCCTGCCTTTCCCTACCCCCCAAGTTACACCCCGTTTCAGGCCCGTTCCCACACATATCAACAGTACTGTATCCCACCCCGGTTTCAATAGGTGATTGCTATCGCGCAGCTGGGCATTCCGGCAGGAGCTGAAATATACGCAATCGGCCGGATCTCATGGGGTTGTGGCATTGATTAATTCCGGCTCCTTTGATGGGAGGCGAAATCCTACTGTACGGGGGAAATAAACTGTATCCGCAGGGGTTGGTTATGACCTGGGATCGGATCGAACAGCCAGGTGCAGGGGAGGAGATTATCGAAGGGTCTGTTTGTGCACAAGGGATGAAAGGGTATGTGGTCTCGGCACGAAAAGTGGCTCCGGGGCAGGGTCGCGCTGAGGATGTTTTATGACTCTAGCATGTGTGCTTGGGGGCGGCCAGCGCGTGGGGGATGATTGCGAGGTCAGGGAGACGTGCAGGCGATCGGCAATGTTACAAAATGGCCACAGTGTCTAAAATGGCTGCCGCTTACGCGCTCGCAAGGGCCTAAGTGGGACAAGATGGCGCTGGCAATGTTCACATTGCATTCTAATATTAAACAGTCCTTCCTTTGAACATGCCACGGCATCTTGTCAATCTATGTCAATGTTCATAATATTCTGTATCTCTTTGTCATACAAAGCTTTCATATTTTCAAATTTAGTGTCCAAAGTCTTAGGGCATATCGAATTCATAAAAAGAGAGCACAAGGGCGGTATGCATTGTATTCCTAAGCAACAACCACATATTACAAAAACTGGCACCAATATTATTATCAACAGTTTCCAGCCCCAGTCTTTCAAAATGTTCCAAAACCAGCTTCCAAGTGTCCAACCTTCTTGTTCCTGATGGATCTCTGATGTCAGTTTGTGAAGGTGTTCGATTGCTTTGTAGACGGAAGGTGAGTAGTCTGGGACGAAGGTGCAACAGCTGGCACCGATGATGCGGCATGCTCCTCCATGATCCCCAAGTACCACATCTAGCACAAGGCGGTTCTGCAAAGCCACAAGGCGGACCGCCTGCAGCTCAGCTGTGTTGTTGGTGAGGATGCCAGCCGTGATGTTCAAAGCTATTTCGACTGCTTGGGTCACATTTCGGATGGCTCGACTGTTTGCCATCGGACCCCAAAAAGGGATGAGTCCTTTTGCTGCATCAAGGAACTGTGATGCGGTGGAGTCTGCTTGCTCTGTGTCCTTTGAGCGTTTCTGTCTGTGATAGCTTGCTGGTGCTACGTATGTTGGAGGAAGGACAAAGGCGATGTAGCATGTGCCCTCCCCCCAGCCTTTTGGGAGCCAGGTGTAAGCTTTTGTACCGCAGACAAAGTACATATTTGGTGATGCAACAAATGAGGGGGGATCGACAGTGTTCAGAGTCCTTTTTATGGGGCAGGAGCTGTGGCCCACGATTTTCGTCCCATGGCCCTCAATGCAAACAAGGCCTGAGACGTTCACCACAGATAGGGCCACAGTCAGAGTTTCAGCAGTCCGTTTTCGTAGATATGAATATGAGAAGGTGGGTCTGGCTGGGTTGTTGAACACTTGCATTTCGATTCGTTCTTTTTCCGGAATGTTCATTTGAAAGGTTGTGTTTGAGGTCGGAGGGCAAAAGGGAGCAGAGGTTTTTCCAGTTTTGTTCAGCCAGAACTCGTTGTAGAACTGTGTGATTGTTCCGTCGGATGTAGCATTGTCTTTGTAGCTCTCTTGCAGGAGCATTAGCCAGGCAAGGCAGGACCCATGAACAGAGAAGGGTGAAGGGATGAAGGGAATAGAATGCTGGGTAGCATGTGGTAGCAGCCCACAGATCCAACAGTTCGTGGTATTAGCAGCAAGGTTGCGTTGATGCAGCAGTTGTACAAAGGAGTTGTTCCAAAATTCTTTGCGTCGTTCTCGGAGATGGGGTGATAGTGAGACCAGATAATGTTCTTTCTTGGTGGTGGGCTGCATAGTGGGTGATATTGTCCAGTGAGCAGGAGCACTCTCTTCTATGATCCAGACTGTGACCATTAGCAAGAGGCAGATGAGGAATGCGATGAAAAGTACAATTAATAATAATAATATAGCCATTTCTAGAGCGCCTGATTACACTAAAACAGTGTGTCCCCGCGCTATAAATTGCTGTAAGACCCTAGAAGGCAGAAGACCGGAGGGAGGGGGAAAATTAAGCTAGAAACACTAGTTGTAGTTGGCAGGGAAAAGATGAGTTTTAAGTTTTGAACGGAATCTTGTTTCTGAGGGCTCCATACGAAGATCTATGGGCAGTTCGTTCCAGTGTTTACTTGCCAAAAACCTAAAGGAACGGCCTCCCATCCTGGCCTTACGAATGCGAGGGAGTTTAAACAGCATTGCTCCGGCCGATCTCAGGTTCCGGATGGGGCGATGGACGGTAAGGAGCTTTTGCAGGTATCTTGGGCCCTTTCCTTGGGCAATGCAGTGGGCAAAGCAAAGCGCTTTGAACTTAATACGCTCCCTGATGGGGAGCCAGTGAAGTCTTGACAGAGCCAACTTCCCAGATGCTCTGCGGGGCAGATTAAGAACCAGGCATGCAGCAGCGTTTTGTACACACTGCAGTTGGTGTAAGCCTTTCTTACTTAAACCTAAGAGCAGGGCATTACCGTAGTCAAGATGAGGTGTGACTAATGCGTGGATGAGGCTTCTCCTAGCGTTGATGGGAAGAAGGTCGAGGATTTTGCGAAGAGTTTTGAGTACGCTGTAGCATCTACCCGTGACTTTGCTGACTTGGTGTTTAAAAGAGAGATCAGCATCAAGCATAACTCCGAGGTTCCTGACTGATTCCGATGGAGAAGGAATTGCGCCCAGTTCAGTTGGCCACCACTCAGGTGACCAGTCACGAAAGGATTTACCGATGATTAAAAGCTCCGTCTTGTCGCCATTAAGGAGTAGGCAGTTGTTATTCATCCAACCTGCTACTGACAGAAGGCAGTTGGAGAAATTGGTGGCATCTTCCTGATTGTGCGTGAGTTTAATCATGAGTTGGGTATCGTCAGCATACGTGACAATATCCACTCCGAAAGATTGTCTTTGTGCTATGCAGTTCGGCAGTCTTGGGGTCTTTGCGGTGGGTCTTCACCTTCAAGAGGCTCGGTGACTGGCAGGACCACATACTTTGTCTGGCGTCTCTCCTGGTAGCCTTTGTAGTGTTAGCTACCGCTCTGAGATTTTTGACTCAGTTAGTGGTCTGCTTTGTCGAGGCACTCTCCTTTCGTCACAAGTTGTACCCTTTTCTGGATGGCACAGTGAGATCGGGAAATTCTGCCAATTCGAGTGTCTCTGATTCTGGGTAACAACTCAGGGCTGGTCTGTCTTTGGTCAGGAGCTCTTCTTCGGTGTCCACGTTTTCGTTCGTTGTCAGGGTCGGAGATATTCTTTTGCAATGTTGCGCATGGAGCCAGTTTTTCTTCCCTTCCACTCGAAGCGCAGTTCGGGTGGTGATCAATACTTGCCAGGGACCCGTCCACATGGGTTCCAGACTCTTCCATCTCGAGGAAAATTCCTGATTAGGACATATTCTCCAGGTTTTATGTTGTGTCCGGGGCCCCTGGATGCGTCTGGTATGGCTTGCTGCACCTGTTGGTGGATAACAGTTAGTTCTTTGGTAAGGTTATGCAAATAATCAGACATTAGGATGTCCGGGACATCATGGATGGAGGTTGGCTTCGGCGCAGCCCAAATGTTCATTGGCCGGCCAAAGACAACCTCGTACGGAGTTAAGTGGTGTCTTGTTGGGGTGGAGCGCATTGATAGCAATTCCAGTGGGAGGGCGTCAGGCCATTTCAGTCCTGTGGTGGCAACTATCTTTGCTAATTTTAGCTTCAGTGTGGCGTTGTGCCTTTCTACTAGGCCTGCAGATTGGGGGTGGAAAACTGCGTGGAACTTTTGTTTTACTCCCAACCCTTTCAATATGAGTTGGATAACTTCGGCTACGAAGTGGGGGCCATTGTCGCTCCATAAAATTCTACAAAGGCCGTAGCGTGGAAAAAACTCTTTTAACAACACCTTTGCAGTAGTGGTGGCGTATTGTCGCTGGTGGGGTAAGCTTCCACCCATTTGCTGAATGCGCACACAATAACTAGGACGTATTTCAGACCATGGCACCTTTCTAACTGAATGTAATCCATTTGGAGGATTTCAAATGGATGGTCAGGGACCCCAAGCCCTCCCAGTGGTACTACTGTTCCTTTCCCTGGATTGTGTTGTAGGCATATCATGCATTGTTGAACTAAGCATTTTGCTGAGTCTTCTATCCTGTCATTATGCCATACTCAAGTGATCAGTTCGGTCATGGGAGCGAAACCTATGTGCGCCGGTAAGTGTGCCATGGTCAATATGGGGATCAGATACGCATTGGGTAACATCCATTTGACTTTGTCTTTTGTCCTCCAGCAGCCTTCATCGTCTTTCAGTCCCACCCGAGCCCATTCATTCAGTTCATGTGGTGTACTCATCAGTTGGATATCTCTAATAGTGGTCCTAGCGTCTGTCCATTTCTCTGCTTGTGACCTGGTCACATACATTCGTGTCGTCTTTCTATTTTCCGCTGTGGCTCGGGCAGTAACGTCAGATAGTGCATTTCCCTGTCCTATAATGTCCGTTACTTTCTTATGTGCTTGGCATTTGATTACTGCTAGCTGCTTGGGGAGGAGGACTGCTTCGGTCAGGGCGGAGACTAGATCTCCATGTAAGATCGGTGTGCCGTGTGAGGTCAGGAATCCTCTTCCCTCCAAAGGAGCCCGAAATGATGAACTACCCCGAAGGCATACTGGCTGTCCGTGTAAATGCTTACTGTCGTTCCTGCTGCTAAGATACATGCTCGTGTGAGGGCAATAAGTTCTGCCGCCTGCGCGGATCACTGGGCAATTCGGGCTGTTTCAATAATGGTTCGGGCTGTGGTGACGGCATATGCGGCTGAGGTGGTACCATCGGGGAGTTTGATGCACGAGCCATCTACCGATAGTTCTCCGTCAGGTTCTGGGAAGGCAGTGTCTCGGAGGTCTACTCTACTCTTTGTCTGTTCGTCGGTGAGGGTCACACAGTCATGTAGGGGAGTTACATTAGGGTCGCTTTCAGGCAGTGGTAACAATGTAGCCGGGTTTAGAGTGGTGCATCGTTTCAGAGTAATGTGTGGTGCCAATAGGGTCAACTTGTATCCGGTCAGTCGTGCACTAGTCAGGTGCTGGGTCTTGGGCTGGTTCAGGAGGGTGTCAACAGCATGGGGTACTAACACTGTAAGGGGGTTGGAAAGTACAATTCCTTCACTCTGTCGTATCGATACTGCTGCGGCTGCAACAGCTCGTAGGCAAGCTGGTAATGCTCTGGCTACGGGGTCAAGAGTGGCTGAGAAATAGGTGCAAGGGCGGTGTTTGGGACCAATCGATTGGGTCAGGACAGATAATGCACATCCCTCTCTTTCGTTTGTGAAACGGGAGAATGGTTTGGAGTAGTCTGGGGTTCCTAGAACGGGTGCCGAACAAAGGGCGTCTCGCAATTCTTTGAACGCGATCTGGCATTCAGGGGTCCAAGGGAGGGGAAACGGAACATCTTTGGCTAGAAGAGAAAGTAGGGGCTTAACAATGAGACTAAAGTTCGGCAACCACTGTCGGCAGAATGAGGTGAGGCCTACCAGGGAGCGGACTTTCTTCTGGCTCTTAGGGACGGGAGTATCTAGGCTAGTCTGGATTCTGTCAGGTGTGTGTTTCCTTCCTTCCTTTGATAAGAGGTGTCCTAGATATGTTACTTGGGATTTACAAAACTGCAACTTCCTTCGGGAAACTTTGTGACCATTCTCTGCAAGGAAGTGTAGGAGCTGGATGGTGGCTGCGACTGCAAGTGGAGTGGTGTCAGCTGCTAAAAGGATATCATCGACATACTGTATCAACACCACCTCGTCCGGTAACTGAACTGCATCTAGCTGTCTTTTGAGTGCTTGGCTTGGCTATAGATACTCGGACTTTCGGTGTAACCCTGGGGTGCTCGACAGAATCTATACGAGCGGGATCTTAGGGTAAATCCGAAGAGGTAGCGGCTGTCTGGGTGAATGGGTATGGAGAAGAAGGCGTTTTTGAGGTCGATGACATTGAAGGTGGTGGCAGTGGACGGGATCAGGGTCAGGATGGTGGTGATGTCAGAGACTACATGGTACTGTGGCACAACTATCTTGTTGACCTCTCATAGGTCGATAATGAAGTGGTACGCTTTCTCATCTCCCTCTCCTTGTCTTTTGATGATCGGTAGAATTGGGCTGTTGCAGATGTTGCTAACTACTTCTTCTACAACTCCTGCGTCTACTAGCGACTGTATTATTTCAATTAGTGCTTTCTCGCCTTCTGGTGATATCTTGTACTGGGGTACTTTTGGTAGGGTCGCGTCCTGTCCTACAGTCACATGCACTGGGTCTATCATCATTCGTCCTACGTCTGGGTCAGCTTTCGCCAATAAGTGCGATGGTAAGGTATAAATTAGGGATATGTCTGCATCAGCAATGGGGTACATGTGTCGTGGAGGGCAAGATCTGAGTAGGCTGGGGTTGTCATATAGGATGACTCGGACTCCGTCGGGCGAGCATCTAATAGTTGCTCGAAAATACTTCAGCAAGTCAAGACCCATAATGGCGTCTGGGGTATTGGAGGAGAGGAGAAATGTCATGTCAATGATATTGTCTTCAAGATCAAAAGGGATCGGTTTGGACAAGGGGTTGGTGGAGGGCGTACCATCAAATCCTATTGATGTCACGTGTGAGCCAGACAAGGGTCCCCTTGGAATCAGTCGTTTGGATAATGCACTACGTGTTGCTCCCGTGTCAACCAGAAATGGAGACTTTGTGCCTAGGACCTTTGCGGTTACATCAGGGCCTTGCTGGTCAACATAGAGCTCGACTGGATCCCTCCCTTGCCCTTGGCAGTCCTATGCATAGTCGTATGCGTTGTCGCAGTCAGACTGCTGGTACTGATTCTGTCGGGGATGGTCAAATGTATTCGTTCTACCTGGCCTTTCGTCACTAGTGTCGTTTGTGTACCCTCGTCCACGTCCTCTATTTCTCGGTCCATTTGCTAGTTCTCTTGTCTCTTTGTTCCTATTCATTTCTAACAGGACCGGACATTGGGACTTCCAATGCCCGTACTCTTTACAAAAAGCACATTGGTTCTCGCCTAGGTCTCTACGTCCAGCGTAGGGTGCGAGTGCATTGCTTCTGGACGGTGGAGTTCTAGGAGTATTCTGTTGATAACCTCCCTTGTATTGTTCTTTCCCTATACTCACGCCTTGTAATTGGGCTATCATAACTCATTCCTTTAAATCCTTCTTTTTCCTTTCGGAAGCTCTGTCGCTTTCATTCTTCTGATGCTCGTAATACTGGGCCATTTGGAGGATGGCTGCGGGCTTTGAGGCAGCCCAACTGCTTTCACTGGTTTGTAATTTTTGTGAAACTTCCGGTAACAGACCTTTAACATAATTCTGTACAAACAAGTGATGTCCGGTTGCAGTGGTTATGTCCTGTCCACTGTAATCGGAGAACACCGTTTCGAACCGGGAGAAGTATTCGGAGACATCTTCTTGGGGTTTCTGGCGGCAAGCTGTTACTATAGACCAGTCTACCCTTTTCTCGTGGATTAGGGTCTTTTCCTTTTGTACGATTTTATCTGGGAGGTCTAATATTGCTTTTAGGGGTTTCTGTCCAGGGTTTCGTTGTTTATCTAGATTGTCGAGTTTTTCCCAGGTATGCCTGAACAGGTCAGTGTGGTTGACTTTCCGGATTTGCTTCCACACGTCAGCTGGCAGACATAGCCCAAAGAATAAATCGATATCAGAAAGGGTCATGATCGTTGATCCCAAAGCGGTACCTAATTCTGTATAGAACGCGGTGGGATTCTTTCGCAAGTCCGGCAAGGATTTGCGGAACGTCAGGATGTCCTGTCTATCCCAGGGTTGATACACCCAGTTGTAAACTACTCTACCTTTTGCGTCCTGGTGATTTATGTCATCGTGAGTTCCCTGTCCTCTAGGGGGAACCCAATAGTGGGCAGCTTCTTTTATGGGCATCATATTGTCAAATCTCTCTATCGGGGGTTCAGCTATTACAGGTGTGACGCTCTTGACTATTCGTCCCTGTTCTATGAGGTGACGGAAGACTTCTAAAGTGTAGGAGAAGAGTTCTGCTATGTCGCATTCACTCTCGTCCCCTGTGTTCACCTTCCTATATAGAGTCATGAGTCGGTCAGGTCCTATTTCCTTATATTTTTCTTCGTACGCTGTGAGGGTGTGATAACGAAAACGCACGATGAAATGTCGTTTGTAATTGCCAGCGTACGAGCTACACATGTCTGTAATATGTTCTTCGGTTTCCTTCCTAACGACTAAGGTCTTAACTACTTTGTCGATGCCGGCCCGTTCAGTTTTGCTCAAACGGGGAATTGTCGCTGGTTCTTTCTCTTGGGTTTCAATCTTTTCTGAGGTGCCTTTTGACGAGGTGTTTAGTACGAGAGGCTCGGTCGGCGCGGAGGCCGTGGCTACCGAGGCCCTGGCACTGCCTTCAGTTAAGTTCTGGGGTTCTAGGTGCTGAACTAAGGGATGGGTAGGGGCATAAGGAGGAGGCATGTAGATGATTGAGGGACCTAGGAGTAAATCATCGTCCGTCCTCTGCTTTGATGGGAGCTCAGGGTAAAGCGCTGAGGGTGTTCTAACAGGGCATTGACCTGAGGTTTCTGATTCTCTTTCTTTTCTAGCGTTTTCTCTTTCCTTTACTTCTTCTTCCAACTTTCTACCAGCTAAGTGAGCTGCTTTTCATAGCTCTTTATCGATCTTTGCTTCGTCTCTTTTCTTACTTTGCGTTGCTTCTTTGCGCCACATGCCGAGACTATCAAGCATGGTTGGCATGGTTTTATTTATGCGAAGGGCTATTTCTAGCGCTTCTATTTTAGCGAGGTCAAAAGATCCTATCAGTGGCCACTGACTTTCTCGATCTTTCTTAGTATTTTTATGCCATAGTTTACTGTAAGCTACGGCGACTAGTCCATATCTAACATACATGTCCTTATTAGGGGTGCCTTCCAGTGGAGCTGGATGATCTACCTCTAATAAACGGTCCGGGTTGAACCAATTTCCAATCAGTGGGGAGAAGATAGGCATGACGTATATCGGACAAGTGAAGATCTCAAATAATGGTGGACAACGGTCCGCACTACCTATCCTTCACTACCTGCAAAGACTAGACAGAATATTTCTATTCTTCGTTGTTTGCAAACAGAGAATATCTCAAAGAGAACCAATATGTTTTTTTTTTTTTTTTTTTTTTTTTTTTTTAAAACCTTTATTTGAGCAAGCAGAAATGTACAAGGATGGGCCTACAACCACACGGGCCAGCCGCTAAAAAGGAGAAGAGACATAGCACATAAGCCCGCAAAGGTAACCGTCAATCAACAATGCAATACTCCACATTATATACAGGACCAAAACAGGTTTTATATATATAAAAGAACAAACACACAAAAAGGCGAGAGTGTAGTACTGAAGGTCAGCCCAAGGGACGCAAGGGGGGACACAGCTGCGGAGGTACAGTAATAATATCCTAAGCACTAAGGAGCATGGAGCGGGGGGGGGGGAGGGGGGCAGAGATCAGGACGAGGAAGGGGGGAAGAGCCGGGGACACCGGCTCAGTCCCTATATGAAGATTCCGGGAACGCCAGCCTAGGGAGATAGGGCAATCTCGACAGTATCCACAAGGGGAGGAGTACAAATGTTGCCACGGTATTCGTTCCATTGACCCCACACCTTTACCCATGCCCTGGGTCTACCCCTGGCCACATAAACAGTTTTCTCACGGAACATGGACCAGTCCATATTATCCTCCCATTGCGAGAGGGCGGGGGGCCTGGAGGCCCCCCAGAGTTGCGCAATATCTCGCTTCGCGATCATATAGCCCAGGGTGGCCCATCTAGTCTGCGCCACCGAATAGTCCGTGGGCTCCCAAACATTCAAAAGACAGCGACGAGGTTCCGGTCGCAAGGACACCCCCGTCACCACAGTCATCAGATCAAGCACGGCCACCCAATAAGCAGCTACCATCGGGCACTCCCAAAGAATATGCAGGAAAGTAGCACGCAAACCACATCCACGCTTACACAGGCCGTCGGAGGAAAAGCCCATCACCATGAGTCGCGGTCCCGTAACATACACCCGATGAAGGATCTTCAATTGGACCAGACGGAGTCGAGCCGGTATAGCCACCTCCTTCGGAGAGGAGAGGGCCGATTGCCAATCCTCATCATCAAGTTCCAACCCATCCCCCATCCACTGTTCCCGAAGCCGGGCCAATAAGTCAGTCCGATTGTTGATCAACTTTTTATAAATCAGGGAGATAGTGCTATCAGGAAGATGTCCGTCAAGGATACGGTCTTCAAGTGGGGAAGAGTCAGGCGGAATCTCACCAGGGGCAAACACCGAAACCAAAGCGTGCCTGATCTGTAAATAACGAAAGAATTCCCGACTACTCAGGCCATAGTCAGCCTGGAGGGCCTGAAACGGCCGCACAGAACCCTTAGAATATACATCCCCCACTTTGGAAATCCCAATCAAGTCCCAGCGGTCAAAACCCTTGGAAGACCAAAGACCGCCCAGACGTTCCGAAGCATAAAGCGGCGTTGCCAACGTCAAGCGATCCTCCCAGCCCAGGCTCACATTCACTGCACGCCACACAGTCAAAGCAGTCAAAGTAGGCCCCACAAGATGGCGCCCAGCGGAGCGAGAATAAAGTACTCTATTAAAGTCACCTCCCGGAAGCTGAAATTTATCCATCTCAAACGCCGGATTACGACCCGGAGAGAACATAGCGTGATTAATAGCGGATAGATGGGAAGCCCAGTAGTATCTCTTAATGTCGGGGAGCGCCATGCCCCCATCGTACCATGGGATAGAAAGTTTCGCGAGAGCAATGCGTGGTCGCCCATCCCAAATAAGTTGTCTCTGAAGACTCTCAATCTCCCGAAAATAGGTCTTGGGGATAGGATCATAATAATTCTGGAGAGCGTAGAGAAACCGCGGTAGTGACATCATCTTAAACAGGGCCGCCCGACCCAGCGGAGACAGGGGAAGTTTGCGCCAGCGGGCAACGTCCAAACGGAGCCTAAGCAACGGGGGAAGGAGATTACGATCAAAACGAAGGGAAGGATCCAAGGTAACAAAAACCCCCAAGTATTTGAAACCATCCCGGACCACCTGAAGAGGAAGTCTACTCGGCAACGGAGGCAAAATACCAGACAAAACATATACACAGGATTTAGACCAGTTGATGACAAGGCCTGAGTTAGCGCCAAAGGACGCGAGAACGTCAAATAGAACAGATAAAGACTTGCGAGGAGAAGTAAGATACAAAAGGATGTCGTCCGCATAAAGCGAGACGCGGTCTTCGAAATCCGGGGCCCAACGAATACCTTTAAGGGACGGTTCCCAACGGAGCCAGGCCGCCAACGGTTCAAGAGCGAGCGCGAACAACAAAGGGGACAAGGGGCAACCCTGACGGGTACCCCTGCCCAAGGAGAAGGGGGCCGACACTCTACCGTTCACTACAACTTGCGCCAGAGGTTCCGCGTACAACAGCCTAACCCAGCTAATAAACTCGCACCCGAATCCAAATTTCTCAAGCGTCGCCCATAGATAGGGCCACTCCACAGTATCAAAGGCCATGGAGGCATCCAGGGACGCCAAAATGGCCGGTTCAGTCAAAAGCCCCGCCCTCGCCAGCGCGCCGTGGAGCCGACGTAAATTCAGAGCAGTGTTGCGATGCGGGATAAAGCCAGACTGATCCGGATGGACCAACTCCCCAAGAACCGTAAGGAGACGGGTCGCCAAAAGTTTAGCTAACACCTTAGGTTCAACATTCAATAGGGATATGGGCCTATACGAGGAACAGAGGTCACGCGGTTTACCCTCTTTGGGAATGACGACGATTGTCGCCAGACGCTGATCATAGGGAAGCATGGTCCGCTCACGAGCTTCTAGAAACATGGCGCGGAGATACGGCGCCACCTTATCGGGGCATAACTTATACAACTCAATAGGCAAACCGTTCGGGCCCAATGCTTTGCCCGAACGGAGCGATCGAACTGCATTGGCTATCTCATCATTCGTAAAAGGGGAGTCCAAAGCAACACGGTCCAGGTCGGTGACACAGGGCAAGGCGATATCACGCAGAAGAAGGCGGGAGTCGGCAATATCTCTCACGGACACGGGGGCATATACCACACGGAAATATTCCGCAAAACGATCGACGATGGCGGTCGGATCTATCACATTCTCACCACTCGCAGACTGAATCACGGGCACCACACGATTAACTCTTTCTTTCTTGTCCAACCACGCTAGGAGTTTGCCCGCTTTGTCACCCACATCGTACAGTCTTCCCTGCTGCTCACGAAACATCACCTTTGCAGCGTCAGTGACCAAAGATTTATATGCAAACTGTTTTAGACCCAGGGCATGGAGTTTGTCAGGCGTGACACCAGATTCCAACTCGTCCTCCAAAGCAGAGATCTCCCCCTCAAGGTCCACTACCTCCCTCCTCCCCGCCCTCTTAGCTTCAACAATCAAGGAAAGGGCCTGTCCACGAATCACAGTTTTAAAAGCCTCCCACAGGGACACAGCCGAAGAGACCGACCCCTCATTTTCCAGGAAATATGAATCCATGGACTTGAGCAAGAGGGTACGAGTCTCAGGGGAGGAAAGATACCAAGGGTTAATGGGAGCCACTCGGCCCGCCGCCTCTACCCCAACCTCGAAACGAAGCCAAAGCGGCGAGTGGTCAGAAATACCCCTCGGCAAGTGTAAAATCTCACGAACTGCCGATGATTGGGCTGCGGGCATCAGGAAATAATCCAGCCGGGACAGACTGCCATGGGCCCCAGAATGGAAGGTGTATTGGAGTTGAGTCGGATGCAACAGTCGCCAGCAGTCCACAAGGCCAAAGGTGTCTAAAAACCCACCCAACCACTGCTGAGCTAGCGGGGTATCTCTAGGGGGATGGCGATCGTGAAGGCCGGAGAGCACCAAATTAAAATCACCGGCAAGAAAGAGAGTGCTATCAGGGAGATCCAACAGAACACGGCCCAAGTCAGTAAAAGTAGAGGCCTGCAAACCCGGGGGAACATAAACATTGAAGAGAGACAGGGTACGGCCCTCATACCTACCCACCAGGACAGTATATCTCCCACGGTCATCATGAATCACCTCATCAATAGCCAGGGGGAGGGAGGTTCGAACAAGAATACCCACCCCCCTAGAGCCGGAGGTAAACCCCGAGTGCGCCACAAGGCGGTAGCCCCATCTATTCATTGCATAACAAACATTACCAATCAAATGGGTTTCTTGCATGAAAACAATGTCCGGTGACAAACGTCGTATACATTTTAAGACCACACTGCGCTTAATACGATCTCCCAGGCCATTAACGTTCCAGGAAAGAAATTTCAACCCTCTACCCCCCATCCCAACCACCCGAGCCAAAACCCCCCGTCCATGAGCTAGACATCAGAAACAGCAGCAAACACAGGAGCAGATCGCCTTGAAAACAAAACACAGAAGAGAAAAAACTTCCCAACCCCCCTCCCCCCAACTGAAGAGAAACACCCCCCACCCTGCACCCCTGCAAAAAGCTAAAGAGCCACCCCAACCTGCAGTGTGCCTGTCGCCCAAGAACCCCTATTCTACACAAAGACCCCGGAGGAGGAAAGGTCTCCGTTCCATCCACCCCCCGACCTCAGCAAGAACAAAAACCCAACGAAAAGACAGAATTATCACAATGTAGAGGGACGCCGGCCAATACCCCTGAGAAAGTATTCAAAATAAAACAAAAGAGCCGAACAGTTAGATCTCCACACCACCTTCGGCACCGCCAGGGTGAGCGGCGGAGTCTGTCTCAGGAGGACGTTCAGGCAGTGAGTCCAGCCAGTCATTAACAGCATCTGGCCGATCAAAGAAAAGGTTACGTTCATTGTACTCAACCCGGAGTCTAGTGGGAAAAAGCATGGCGTAGCGTAGGCCCCGATCCCGGAGACGTTTCTTAGCACCACGAAACTCCATACGTTGTCTCTGAACCTGTTGGGAAAAGTCCGGGTAAAAGTTCACCGTAGCATTCTCAAAGGCCACCGGGCCCTTCACCCGCGAGGCCTGCAGGATAGCGTCCCGGTCCCTATAATGAAAAAGCTTCGCTACAATGGGTCTCGGCGGGGCTCCCGGCTTGACTTTGCCCCCTGGAACACGATGTGCACGTTCCACCGTGAAAAATTTCGTGAGACCAGAAGGGGCCAAATGGTTCAAGACCAGATCCTCAACCAGGAGATCCACCGAGTGGGGTTCAGGGTTTTCCGGTACACCAACCAGGCGAACATTGCAGCGACGCGCCCTGTTTTCAAAGTCCTCCAGGCGACGGGTCATGAAGTCGTTCCCCCGACGGAGGTTCCCAATCTCTGTTTGGAGCTCCGAGACATCGTTCGTAAGGCTAGAGGATTTAATATCCAGTGATTGTACCCTCTCATTCGTCTTGCCGAGATCAGCACGAATCAGATTCACCTCAATAGCCACGGTGTCAAGCTTGTGGGCCAAGGCCTCGTACTGTAGGCCGATGGATTCCCTCACACCCGAGATGGCGCCCATGATATCCTGTAAGGAGGGCTCCACCGATTCTTCCAAAAGTCGCTCGGACGCAATACTAGAACCAGGCAGGGCAGCTCCGGGGGACCCCTTAGAATGGGTATAACGGTCCATGACATTGGATTGAACTGGAGCTCCGCGCAGAGGTGTTTTCGTCTTGCGCGTCTCCCTGTCCCCTCTGCCCGCCATTTTGAAGATGCGTCACAGGACAAGCCACCAGGTTCGACGGGCCCGACACCCAAAGTACAGAATCAAAAGTGCAGAAAAAGGGGGCACCACTCGGGTAGAGGTCGCCAAACCAGCAAATAGGTCAGATGAAAGCCCAACAGCCGATCTGCCTCCAAATCGCAGTCGCAACACGACATCCACAGCCGTGGCCCAAGTCTGAACGGAATCGAAACCGAAACTTAGGAAGGGGGGACCCACAAGGCCAGATCTCCTGCCGTTGTTGTTCAATTGCAGGACGGCTACAGCACCGCACCCCGTCCCGGGCGCACCTCAAGGGCGGAGCCCAAAAGTTCAGAGCACCATAACTAAGGAAGACGAGATCCAAATCGATTTCTGAAAAGTGCCAGGGTGATCAGCCAAACGTCCCCTACACGAATTCTTGCAAGAAATCAGGATTCAGCCAGGATAGATTGTGGGGAGCGGCGAGGGTCCGGAGAGCGCTGTGCTCAAGCGGCCATCTCGGATGCCCGCCAAGCTCCTCCTCCGAGAACCAATATGTTGAGTAGCAACGAAGGCTAAACAAACCAATAAATATAGGTAATACTAGTGTTTTCCAAACAATCAATCAATCAATCAATCAAAAACAGTTGTGCTGCACGACCTTACCCGGACCGTGTGGACTGTTTCTCGTCTTCCATTTCCAGCACCCGATCGTCCTTTATTCTCCGTTGTTGCCGCGGCACTCCTGTGGGATCCCAGTCAGGACCGTAGATCACTCGAGAGAGGTCCGTTCAGAACCAGTGAAGGTCGGATGATCGGCTGCCAGAAGAGGGTCTATCGGGCAGGAGCTCTTCCCGATCGTTGCAGTCGTTCACTCCGTCGTTAGGACCTCTCTAACTGGACCCACGTGTCGCTGATGGGCCCTGCGTTGAGATGCCAATTGATGAAGAAGCAGATTTTCCCCAGATATCCTCAAGCACTGCTTGGCGTTAGTCTCCTCTAATTCAATCGGTAGTTATCAAATAAAGAGGTGGGCGCTGGAAATTGGAAAGCAGGAAACTGATTTATTCTTCGAAGGAAAGCACGTCAGGTCAGACAGGCAGGGCGTCATCTCGAGGTGCTCTAACTGTATCTCTTTGGCCTGGCCTTTTATACACAGTTCTATCTCTTTATTGCAGTGTAACACATTCCTGACATTACTTTGATGCATTGTAAACCATCTTTGGAATCCCCGTTTCAGGCCCGTTCCCACACATATCAACAGTACTGTATCCCACCCCGGTTTCAATAGGTGAATGCTATCGCGCAGCTGGGCATTCCGGCAGGAGCTGAAATACGCGCAATCGGTCGGATCTCATGGGGTTGTGGCATTGATTAATTCCGGCTCCTTTGATGGGAGGCGAAATCCTACTGTACGGGGGCAATAAACTGTATCCGCAGGGGTTGGTTATGGCCTGGGATCGGATCGAACAGCCAGGTGCAGGGGAGGAGATTATTGAAGGGTCTGTTCGTGCACAAGGGATGAAAGGGTATGTGGGCTCGGCATGGGAACTGGCTCCGGGGCAGGGTCGCGCTGAGGATGTGTTATGACTCTAGCATGTGTGCTTGGGGGCTGCCAGCGCGTGGGCGATGATTGCGAGGTCGGGGAGACGTGCAGGCGATCGGCAATGTTACGAAATGGCCACAGTGTCTAAAATGGCTGCTGCTTATGCGCTCGCAAGGGCCTAAGTGGGACAAGATGGCGCCGGTAATGTTCACATCGCATTCTAATATTTAACAAGTGGTTTTAAATTTATTTTTAATTAATGTTGACTTATTTGTTAATGGGGGGTGGAGGCAGGTGGCGTAGCGTAGCGGAGTTCCACGGGGTTTGTTTGCAACTCCATGGACCTCCACGTAGCCCCGCTACGCCCACTACGCCCAGGGTTAAATTGCAAACACCCTCACGGCAAGGCACTTCGATGGGTGGGGTGGCGCGTCTAGAGGGATTCCAGAAGTGGGTGCTTATTGGTATCTCCCAGATTGGTGACGTCTGGAGGGGAGGGCAACGCCGAACATTTCAAGACCTCCAGCAGTAATGCTCACTTAATTAGACACAATTTTACAAATACCTTCAACTCTAACATGCGCTGGCGACTAAGCATGGGCGGAAAATCCGTTCCGCTCGCAGATTTTGCGGATTTTCGGTAAATTCGCGATCCGTGAACTCCCGCGAATTTACCAAAAATCCGCAAATCCGCGAGCGGCGGATCCGGGGGGCAAAAGTTCAAGCCCTCAAGCTTGAAGTTGTTGTAACTATTTTAGGATGGCGCCGGCAAACTGCCAGCGCCATCCTAAAATAGTTACTAAGTTAGCTTCAACAGGAAGCACAAATAGATAAAATAAAGCTGGTGCTCGAGCACCTGCTTTATTTTATCTATTAGTGCTTCCTGTTGAAGCTAACTTAGTAACTATTTTAGGATGGCGCTGGCAGCTTGCCGGCGCCATCCTAAAATAGTTACAGGATGATGGACAGCTCACTCAAGGGATATGAAGGGCAGGGTTCATTCTGGCACGATGGTCCTGTCACAAAAATTAAACCTCAACAGGAAGCACTTACAGATATCAATAAAGCATGTGCCCTAGTTGAAGCTCAAATTCAGTGACGCATTCATCAGCCCAAAAACAATCGTGAGCATTGTCGAGGCTGGGCAGGTGTGCTTTCTTCCCAAATCTACCGTCGAAAATCAGCTGTGATGCTGGATAGGGGCCTTTGCATCCTTGACTTTCACGAGCGCAATCCCCTGGCTGTTCCTGTGACCAGGAGCTTCTTTCTCTTCATCTGCTGCTCTGATCGGTCTCTGACCTTTTATACACACCAGAGGCATGTGTGCTCGCATGTAAGGCTCATCTGTTTGGCCCCGCCCACACACTTGCGGTGTGAACCGTCTTCCCGCCATTTACCCACTATGATGGACAGTTGAAGCTCAAATTCAGTGACGCATTCATCAGCCCAAAAACAATCGTGAGCATTGTCGAGGCTGGGCAGGTGTGCTTTCTTCCCAAATCTACCGTCGAAAATCAGCTGTGATACTGGATAGAGGCCTTTGCATCCTTGACTTTCACGAGCGCAATCCGCAAAAAAAAAAAAAATCTGCGGATTTTGCGGATCAATAATACGCAAATCCGCAAAATCCGCAGATCGTGGATCCGTGAAATCCGCCCATGCTTACTGGCGACACATATACCCAAAGGCACCACGCTCCCGGAGTTCAGCCCCCTTGAAGTGAAGATACTCATGGGGGAATTGGTCAGGGAGGGGTCTACCGGATCTACAAATCTCTCATCATAAACTCCCCCACCAATCTAGACCACTTACAAACCAGAGGGGAGGGTTGGCTGGACCTGTGGAGGATGACGATTGGAGGGACGCTGTCATGGCCCCCGAGTGATCACCATCTCAGCTAGACTGAGACTTATTCAACTTTACTCCCTCTAATATGCATACCTCACCCCTGTCAGATTATACCAAGCCGGCTGTCTGCCTGCCCCGAGATTCCACCGTTGTGCAGAAGAACCCTCAGACTTTTATCACATGACTTGGTCCTACACCCCTGTAGCAAACTACTGGGCGGCAGAGGTCAGGGAACTGAATAGAACATTGGGATGGGAGTTACCCTGTACAACCCAGAGGATGTATGTCAGTACAACGCGATCTTTTAGATTGCGGTACTTAACAACGCGGTTATTACAATGCAAGTCCTTACAACGACTTGTGTTGGAGGGAGTGGATTGAGGAATATTATAATTTTATATTCCAACACCAGTCCACGTAACAGTAGGGAAGGTGTTGGAATATATAAATTACAATATTCCTTAACCAACAGCGCCATTCAGCGCAAGTCGTAGTAACGACTTGCGTTGTGATGGCAGCGTGGTAAAGGTCGTGCTGTGTAAACACCGCGTTGTAAACGATGTTTACTCACCCCAGATTGTGCTCTTGGGGATCCAGGAAGGTCTAGGAGGTTTTAGGGCAGTCAAGACATTGTTGGGTACGGCCCTGGTGGTGGACAAAAGAGACATTGCCGCCAGATGGAAGAACTCAACCCCCACCACAATTACCCAATGGAGGAGGGGCGTAGACTGGTGTTTCTCGCAGGAACAACCAGTATATCTGGCTCAGGGATGTCCAAAGAAATACAAAAGGGTGTGGCGCAAATGGCTGGGGCTGTTGGGTTGATTGGGAGGGTGGGGCTGAGGGGGCCTTGGACCTTGAGCTATCACCAGGCTACATACATGTGCATTATTGAGTTGTATATGGAGGTGTGGAGGGGCAGTCTTAGTGTGATCCATGTTATCCATCCGCAATTCTCGTACAAATGTGGTCGTGTCTTTACTATGTCCGTGTAAAACCCAATAAAATGTGAGTATTAAAACTTTTTTTTACCACACATATGCCTTTACCATACATGCCTTTACAACGAAAATTAGATGTAAAGGCATGCGTGGTGTTAGAAAGGCGATCCCGGGGGAGGCAGAAGATGTCTGACTGACCACTCCTAGGTCCACCTCTCCGTCAAGAAGTAGCCGAGCGTTACTGAGAGGCCTCCTGGGTGAGGGTCCTCTCCTAGGATCGTACAGCAGGGTAACCACAACACTACAAACGGACACCACACAAGAGGTTCAGTTCTTAGGCTTTATCAAGAATAAAGGTGGCTGGGTCTCAGCGGTATATACAGGCAGATCGAGGGATCTGAAAAGTCTCGTAAAAGGGATAGGGTAGCGGGACAGTCTCGGTATAGATGCAGGAAGGGATACCCTGCGCACAGCTCTCAATCCTCGAGCCGGGGGTCCCGAGAGGTCGAGCCGCGGCAGCGCCAGCAGGCTCTCCAGATGGTTCGGCAAAGGTGGGCCGCGGCAGCGCCAGCAGGCTCTCTAGATGGTTCGACAAAGGTGGGCCGCGGCAGCACCAGCAGGCTCTCAAGAGGGTTCGGCAAAGGTGGGCCGCGGCAGCGCCAGCAGGCTCTCAAGATGGTTCGACAAAGGTGGGCCGCGGCAGCGCCAGCAGGCTCTCAATATGGTTCGACAAAGGTGGGCCGCGGCAGCGCCAGCAGGCTCTCAAGATGGTTTGACAAAGGTGGGCCGCGGCAGCGCCAGCAGGCTCTCAAGATGGTTCGACAAAGGTGGGCCGCGGCAGCGCCAGCAGGCTCTCAAGATGGTTCAGCAAAGGTGGGCCGCGGCAGCGCCAGCAGGCTCTCAAGATGGTTCGACAAAGGTGGGCCGCGGCAGCGCCAGCAGGCTCTCAAGATGGTTCGACAAAGGTGGGCTGCGGTAGCGCCAGCAGGCTCTCAAGATGGTTCAGCAAAAGGGGGGGGGGGGGCCGCGGCAGCGCCAGCAGGCTCTCAAGGTAGCTTCGGGTTACAGGAAAGATGAGTTCGTCTGGTGTCTGCCGCGTCAGCGTCAGCAGGGCTTCCAGTCCAGGATACAACTGCCGTCCTACTCCGGGGCTGGCCCAGATATAGGACTGGAGTCCTTTGATGTCCGGACCCTCGCGCCTGGGGGTCAGAGGGGCCGGGAAGATGGTGTCCAGACACCCAGCAGGGGGGTGGAGCCAGCACCCAGGGATGCCGGGGGTGATCGATACCAGGCGTCCGGGGACGGTTGGAGGGCCATCTAAACTCCCCTCCTCCGGGATCTGTCGAGTGGCCACTCGACCACCTGGGTAGATCTTGGCGCCTCGATGTCTGGGCTTCGCTGGGGCCGGGGCCGGGGCCGAGGCCACGTGGTCGTGACGTGGTGGGCCCAAGATGGAGTCGGGCGCGGCCTCGTGCGTAGGTCGTGAGGGGCCCATGATGGAGCCAGGCCGGTAGGGGGGGGTCCGGGATGGTGACCGGACCAGCAATGTTGGGGCGTGCAGTGTCGGGCAGAAGGGTTGCCCGGTGCTGGGTGGAGGGCCGATGTCGGCCTGGGCCCTCCATGCGGGAGGGGTAGGACCACGCCATGAGGCCGGGTCCAACACGCGTCCCCCCCAGCTGAAGGCAGGGGAGAGTCACCCATCTTCTTGGGGATTCTCCTCGCCGAGGTGGAAGAATCGGGACAGGCCGTCAGCATTGGCGTGGTCGTTGCCGGGGCGATGCTCCACAGTGAAGTCCATCCCTTGCAGGGAGATGGACCATCGCAACAGTTTCGGGTTTTCTCCCCGCATCTGCATCAACCACCGCAGGGGCCGGTGGTCGGTCTGGACCCGGAAGTGGGTGCCGAAGAGGTAGGGCCGGAGTTTCTTTAGTGCCCACACGACGGCGAAGGCTTCCCTCTCGATGGTGCTCCAGCGCTGTTCTCTGGCCAGCAGCCGCCGGCTGATGAAGGCAACGGGAAGGTCGATTCCCTCAGGGTTCACTTGTGAGAGGACCACCCCAATGCCGTGCTCCGAGGCGTCGGTTTGGACCACAAACTCTCGGCTGTAGTCGGGGGCCTGGAGCACAGGGGCGGTGCACATGGCCGTCTTTAGAGTCTTGAAGGCTGCGTGGCACTCTGGGGTCCAGCATACCTTCTGGGGTAGCTTCTTGGAGGTCAGTTCTGTGAGGGGCCCCACAATGCTCCCATAGTTTTTGATGAAGCGCCGATAGTATCTAGTGAGCCCCAGGAAGGCTCGGACGGCGGTCTGGGTGACCGGGGGCTCCCAGGCCTGGATAGCATCAATCTTTGGCTGGAGGGGAGCCTTGGCCGATCTGGCACTTGCTAGCCTTTATTGTTAGTCCGGCCCGTCGGAGGGCCGACAGGACCTCCCGGAGGTGGGTCAGGTGTGCATCCCAGCGGAGGCTGTACACCGCAATGTCGTCTAGGTAGGCGGCGCTGAACTCTTCTAGCCCGGCCAGCACTCTATTCACGAGTCTCTGGAAGGTGGCCGGGGCGTTTTTCATGCCGAAGGGCATCACCTTGAAATGGTAGTGGCCATCAGGGGTCGAGAAGGCTGATCGCTCTTGCGCTCCAGGGGTGAGGCCGATCTGCCAATACCCGGCCGTGAGATCGAAGGTGCTGAGATACTTCGCAGCCCCCAGGCGATCGATCAGTTCATCCGCCCGGGGGATGGGATGGGCGTCGGTCCTGGTGACGGCATTCAGCCCCCGGTAGTCAACACAGAACCGGAGCTCCGGGGGTGTGCCGGGGGCGGCGGCTTTAGGGACCAGGACAACTGGGCTGGCCCAGGGACTGTCGGAGGGTTCGACTACCCCCAGCGCTAGCATCTTGGCCACCTCGGACTGGATGCAGGCCCGCACTCGGTCGGGCACTCGGAAAGCTCGGTGTCTTACAGGCGGGCTGTCTCCGGTGTCTACATCGTGGACACACCACCGGGTGATTCCAGGGGTGAGGGAAAACAGATCTGCAAACTGCCCCAGCAGCTGCCGGCAGTCATGGTGCTGTTCCGGAGTCAGGGTGGAGGAGAGCATGACCCTTTCGATGGAGCCGTCCTTCTCAGTGGTGCTCATGAGATCTGGTAAAGGTTCGGAGTCGTCTTCAGCTCCGTCATCAGTCGCTAACAGCAGACTTAGTTCGGTGCGGGCAAAGTGCGGCTTGAGCCGGTTAGCGTGTAGAACCCGGAGGGGGGTCCTGGGGGATTCCACATCCACCAGATAGGTGACGGGGCTTTTGCGTTCCACCACTTTGAAGGGCCCCGTCCACTTGTCCTGGAGGGCACAAGGTTCAACCGGGGACATGACCCAGACCTGCTGGCCCGGTTCGAATTTGATGGACGAGGCGTTCTGGTCATACCAGCGTTTCATCTCCTCCTGACTGGCTTCAAGGTTGGCTTCAGCAAGTTCCCGGAACTTTCGAGTCTGGTTGCGGAGGGTCAGGAGGTACTGGTAGACATCTGGTGGAGCACCTCGGACAGCCGTCTCCCAGCCTTCTTTGACCAGGCTGAGGGGGCCTCGGACCGGGTGCCCATACAATAGTTCGAAGGGGCTGAACCCCAGGGACTTCTGGGGTACTTCGCGATATGCAAACAGGAGGCAAGGCAGCAGAACATCCCATTTGCGTCGTAGTGGCTCCTCTAGGCCCTTGATCATTCCCTTCAGTGTTCGGTTAAACCGCTCCACAAGTCCATTCCCTTGGGGGTGATACGGGGTGGTGAACTTATATGTGACCCCGCACTGTTGCCACAGGGATCGCATATACTTGGAGATAAAGTTTGTGCCCCGATCACTCACGACTTCTCGGGGGAAGCCGACTCGGGAGAAGATCCCCATTAGGGCTCGGCCTACTACTGGGGCCGTGATGGTTCGGAGGGGGATGGCTTCCGGATAGCGGGTGGCATGGTCCACTAGAACGAGGGTGAAGCGGTGCCCTTGAGAGGTGCGGGGGTCCAAGGGTCCCACAATGTCGATCCCCACTCGCTCGAAGGGGGTGGTGACTACGGGAAAAGGCTGGAGCGGGGCTTTGACTTTCCCCCCGCTCTTCCCGCTGGCTTGACAGGTCGGGCAGGATCGGCAGTGATTGTGCACATCGCGGCGCATTTTCGGCCAGTAGAAATGAGTCACCAGGCGGCTGTAAGTTTTGTCCTGCCCCAGGTGCCCGGCGAGGGGCACATCATGTGCTAAGTTCAAAAGGAAGTCTCTAAATCGGAGGGGAACGACCAGCACCCGGCTGGCCCCTAGTTCGGCAATCTTCTGCTCACTGTAGAGAAGGTCGTTGTCCCAATAGACCCAGTGGGACCCCGCAGGGTCTCCAGTGGCTTGAGTGGCGGCTTGGCGTCGAATTCCCTCGAGGGAGGGATAGGTGCTCTGTTCTTGTCGGAATTGTTCGCGGGTGGGGCCACCTTCTTGGCGCCATTGAGCTAGTTCTGGAAGGTGGCCGAGCTCGGTGATTTCTTCCTGGCTGGGCCCCTGGGGGCCGGGTTCAGGGTCGGCGTCCTCGGGGACGGCGGGCGGTGGAGGTGCGGGCCACTCCGGCTCCTCGATCGGGGCTTCCTCCGTTGGGGTGAAGGCCCGGGCGGACATGGAGCGGGTGGTCGCACAAACCCACTCGGGAAGGCCTAGCATCCCCAGATGCTCTCTCCGCTCTACGCCGGCCCAGAGGGAACTTTCCAGGTCGTTCCCGAGGAGGCAGTCCACGGGGGCATTGTCTCGGACAGTCACTTTCAGCATGCCCGACACCCCTCCCCACTCGAAGGGGATGCGGGCCATCTGGCACGAACTCTCAGAGTTGTCCGCCGACCGCACTGGGCACAAGACGTTGGGAAGAATTTGTTCGGAGGTCACCAAGTGGCAGCGGACCGCCGTCACGCTGGCCCCAGTATCCCGGAGGGCTTCGGCCCGGCGTCCATTGATGGTGACCCATTGGCGATATTTCTGGGTGTTACCTGGGATCGGGTCTCGGGGGATCATGTCTCGATCACCCAGGCATGCTAAGATCATGGCGGCGGGCTCCCACTCGGCCTGCTCGGTGTCGTCGCCCTCTTCTTCGCCTCCCTCTGCACTCAAGGCGGCGGCCGCAATCTGGCGGCTCGGGGGACCGGTGGTGCCGGGTCGCTGGTTCATCGGGCAGAGAGGGTCGTTCGCATAATGGCCCTGTCGCTGGCATCTGTGGCACGTAACATTCGGGCGAGGCCCGGGTCTTGCTGGGGGGCCCCCCTCCGCCCCAGGGATGGCGACGGGGAGGTAGGGGATGACCCCGCGGGGGTGTCTCGGCCCCTGCTCTGGCCTCCTCCGCCGCCTCGTGGTCGGTGGTTCCCCGGGGATCTCCGGCCGTAGTCTCCCATCGGACTCCGGGGAACTCGGTTGCTCACCCATCTATCCACCTCGACAGCGAGTTTTCGTGGGATGAGGTCGACCAACTGCTGGTAGGTGGTGACCTGGCAGCCTCTGATCCACCCTTCGAAGGCTCTGCTGTAAAAGTTCACGTACTCCACCCAAGTGGTACCGGGGATTTTTTTACAGTCTCGGAATCGCTGCCGGTACATTTCAGGGGTGAGTCCGTAGCGAATGAGGAGGGCGGTCTTCATGTGTTCGTACGAGGTCATCTCGGCGTCGGGGAGCTCTAGCAGGGCGTCTCTCCCCTCGTTGATGAACTTTCCCCATAGGCCGGCGCCCCAATCTTTGAGGGGTACTCGATGGGCGGTCATGGCGACCTCGTAGGCTTTGAACCACTGTTGGATGTCGTCGTTCTTATAGTATTCTTTGACGACCTCCTTGGGTATGTGCACCTTCGTGTCCACCGGCGGGGGTGAGGTCTTACCCCCGGCGGTGCCGGTTTCGGTTGTCTTGGCCTTGATTTCCAGTTCTTTGAGGCCGCGCTCATGCTCGAGCATGAGTTTCTTTTCTTCTAAGTCTCGTTGTCTTCGCCTTTCCTCTAGGTCTCCTTCTAGCCGTAGTTGCTCGAGGGCTAATTTCCTTTCCGCCAGCTGTATCTCTCCTTCTTGTCGGAGTCGGGCGAGCTCCAACTCGTGGAGCCGGGTCTTTTCTTGTTCTCGGGCGTCTCCGTGGGGGAGGCCCGTGTCCAGGTTTGCGGGTCTTTCCCTCGCTGGGTTCGTGTCGGTCTCCGGGCGTCCGTTCGGGCCCGGGTTATCTTCATTCTGGGGTGGCGCGTTATCGGCGTCCACCCAGGCTTGCAGGGCTGATTTAAAGTCCTCTTTGGTATTGAGGCCCGTGGTAGCGATGCCTAGGTCCTTGCAGAATTGTTTTAATTCCTTGTGGCTGTAATCTTCCATCTTTTCTTTCTGGAATTCCGCAGTCGGTCTGGTTTCCTGAGTAGTCATGGTCGTGGTGTGTTTTTCTCGGTAGTGAGTGAATTACTCTCTGTACGATCTGCGTCGGCTCGGATCCCGTCGCTTGCCACCAATGTTAGAAAGGCGATCCCGGGGGAGGCAGAAGATGTCTGACTGACCACCCCTAGGTCCACCTCTCCGTCAAGAAGTAGCCGAGCGTTACTGAGAGGCCTCCTGGGTGAGGGTCCTCTCCTAGGATCGTACAGCAGGGTAACCACAACACTACAAACGGACACCACACAAGAGGTTCAGTTCTTAGGCTTTATCAAGAATAAAGGTGGCTGGGTCTCAGCGGTATATACAGGCAGATCGAGGGATCTGTAAAGTCTCGTAAAAGGGATAGGGTAGCGGGACAGTCTCGGTATAGATGCAGGAAGGGATACCCTGCGCACAGCTCTCAATCCTCGAGCCGGGGGTCCCGAGAGGTCGAGCCGCGGCAGCGCCAGCAGGCTCTCCAGATGGTTCGGCAAAGGTGGGCCGCGGCAGCACCAGCAGGCTCTCCAGATGGTTCGACAAAGGTGGGCCGCGGCAGCACCAGCAGGCTCTCAAGAGGGTTCGGCAAAGGTGGGCCGCGGCAGCGCCAGCAGGCTCTCAAGATGGTTCGACAAAGGTGGGCCGCGGCAGTGCCAGCAGGCTCTCAAGATGGTTCGACAAAGGTGGGCCGCGGCAGCGCCAGCAGGCTCTCAAGATGGTTCGACAAAGGTGGGCCGCGGCAGCGCCAGCAGGCTCTCAAGATGGTTCGACAAAAGTGGGTTGCGGCAGCGCCAGCAGGCTCTCAAGATGGTTCAGCAAAGGTGGGCCGCGGCAGCGCCAGCAGGCTCTCAAGATGGTTCGACAAAGGTGGCCCGCGGCAGCGCCAGCAGGCTCTCAAGATGGTTCGACAAAGGTGGGCCGCGGCAGCGCCAGCAGGCTCTCAAGATGGTTCAGCAAAAGGGGGGGGGGCCGCGGCAGCGCCAGCAGGCTCTCAAGGTAGCTTCGGGTTACAGGAAAGATGAGTTTGTCTGGTGTCGGCCGCGACAGCGTCAGCAGGGCTTCCAGTCCAGGATACAACTGCCGTCCTAGTCCGGGGCTGGCCCAGATATAGGACTGGAGTCCTTTGATGTCCGGACCCTCGCGCCTGGGGGTCAGAGGGGCCGGGAAGATGGTGTCCAGACACCCAGCAGGGGGGTGGAGCCAGCACCCAGGGTTGCCGGGGGTGATCGATACCAGGCGTCCGGGGACGGTTGGAGGGCCATCTAAACTCCCCTCCTCCGGGATCTGTCGAGTGGCCAATCGACCACCTGGGTAGATCTTGGCGCCTCGATGTCTGGGCTTCGCTGGGGCCGGGGCCGAGGCCACGTGGTCGTGACGTAGTGGGCCCAAGATGGAGTCAGGCGCGGCCTCGTGCGTAGGTCGTGAGGGGCCCATGATGGAGCCAGGCCGGTAGGGGGGGGTCCGGGATGGTGACCAACCAGCAATGTTGGGGCGTGCAGTGTCGGGCAGAAGGGTTGCCCGGTGCTGGGTGGAGGGCCGATGTCGGCCTGGGCCCTCCATGCGGGAGGGGTAGGACCACGCCATGAGGCCGGGTCCAACACGTGGTAAAGGCATACATGTGATAAAGACTTGCGTGGTAAATGAATGCGTGGTTGTGCCCCTGGGATACTATAGTCACATGCAGCTAACATGCTTCCCACCGATCCTACTGTACATGCATGAACCACACACATGTATGCCGTCAGAGTCCTGGATGGATGGAGTGAATGACCCAGTGTTATAGGAACACACATGCATGCCATTGAGTTGTACATAAATATAAATCGTAAATCATACGTTCTTATATAGCGCCCTTCACCGTAAGGTCTCAAGGCGCTTGCTTTGGGAACTCGTCCTGGCTTTTCCCTGCGAGATTACCCCTACTGGGCACCCCCAAGATGAAAGCCAGGCATCCAATCGCGGTGGAGCCGTTGTGGAGACTAAGCAAGCTATTGCCCAGAGTTGCAGAGTGTGAACCCATGATTCGAGTAGGAGCCGAGGCTAGAATAATCGAGTCCGTCGACATTTTTGAGCTCAAGACCCTGCCGCGTCGGGAATTGAACCCTGGTCCCGGGTCTGACCTCTGCGTCCGGGTCTGCCTCCTCTAACCGGTGAGCCACACTTCTCCACATGAATAGGACACTTTACCCTGCACACTTTTACTCCATGTGCCATTAACCTGCAGTTTTTACATCGCAAAGTCTTTTACAACGCAGGTCTTTAAAACGCAATCCATTACAAAAAGAAACAATCACATCTACCCTGGCCGAAATCCTTAAACTGGCACCCGTATGAGGCTCAAATTCATCTAAAAATTGCTTGCATAACCTATAAAGCAATACGCTGCAACACCCGAGTTACCTGGCACAAAAACTGGAACTATTGGGCGGTTGTAGGTCATCACGTAGCAACAGCTCCGTGCTGTGGAAACCACAGATTTCCCGCAACAGCAAAAAAATGTGCAGCAGGGCTTTATCAGGCTTTGACCCGAAAATCTGGAATTCTCTGCTGAATGAAATCCGTCTGTTTCACTCTACTACCTTCTTTAAATCAGAAGTGAAATCATTCCTGATGTCTAAATGGTTAGACTAAAAACCGTCACCACACTATTTATCGATCAAACTTACCTGTTGAACTCTTATTTTCTTGATCACTACCTCTCCCGTCTGATGGCCTTAACCCCTTGGGTGCTCATGGCGAGGTCAGCTCGTCATGAGCCACGGCGCTCCGGTGCGTATGACGAGCTGAGCTCGTCATGACCGTGCCCGTTCTGTGGAACGCTCGCACGCTGGGCTGATTCCTCTGCTGTGCTGAGCGTTCCATTGGAACGGGCATGAGCACCAGAGCGCCGTGGCTCATGACGAGCTGACCTCGTCATGAGCACCTGGGCGCTGTATGCGCCCCACCACCCCCCAGCACAGCGGGGGGAGGAAACAGCCCTGCACGGAAGGTGTTAAGAGATCGTGCTCCTATATTTGATACTCTTCTATGTTTATATTTTATGTCATATCCACCCCCCATCACCCCTGTGTAAAGCGCTCTGATACCCTCGCGGGTCTTGTTCGTGCAATAAAAAACGTTATAAATAAATCCTTTTGGTTTGGCTCAGCTGCCTCCATCTACCAGTTCATGAAGACGCTATTCCAAGAGCAATGAGGCATAATATTTCAAAATCATATATTAAATTATGAGACAACTGATGGCAAATGTAGCTTAGAAGCCACTGTAGGAGGCAAGCTTTACCTTACATAAAGAAAAGAGCAATTTTGTTTTAAGGGAAATTGAGCATGTAGGTTAAATCATAGTAAAGAAGACAGTCGTACAAATGAAGTCCTAGTGACAGCAATTACATTTACGACCCAAGTTCCACCTTGACCTTGTAACAAGGACCAATTGAACACAGGAATGGACATGACTGACTTTTATGCCAAGCTAGTTGATCATTTTGCCAAATGTTTAGTAAATGTAAATTGATACTTGTATAGCGCACTACTCACCCGCAAGGGTCTCAAGGCGCTTGTACGAATACCGCTGTGGAACCCATCCTGGCTTTCCCTGTGAGGTGTCCACTCCTGGGCACCCCCAAGGTGGAGGCCAGGCATCCTTAGCGTTGTGGGGGCCGTTGTGGAGATTAAGCAAGCTATTGCCCAGAGTTGCAGAGTGGGACCCATGGTTAGCGTAGGCACTGAGGCGAGAATTATCAGGTCAGGGGAAATTGAGCCCAAGACCCGCCGTGGCAGGAATTGAACCCTGGTCCCGGGCTAGACCTCTGCATCAGGGTCTGCCGCTCTAACCATTGAGCCACACTTCTCCACATTTAGTGAACCCTATGCTAAAGAGTTCATTTTGGGAGGATCACAAACCTTTGTTTTGGGCCTTGTGACCTGGTGAACCGGAAGAGGAGTCAGCATGATTAGGAAGATTCATTGCACATCCCAAAGACATTGATTCCCATTGGAACATGTGCCACAGTGGTTTGTTTGGTCAGTGAAATGGTGGGACATAGTGGAGAGAGTTCATGAAGGGTTTGAAGAACAGTGTTTGGTGGCAAATGTGGGGGAACACTGGCTTGTTTGGAGGGAGGGTATATGAAGAAGAAGAGGAGGAGGCAGTTAAATGTGATGCAGCATGTTCAGAAGGGATACTATTGAAGAAGAAAGGTTGGAAGAGGGAACGAAATTTGAGCTTTAGCGCACAGCCATTTTTAAAGACCGCAAACGAGTTGTGTATCAAGAATGGGTGATTAGTGTGTGACGAATGGTTTACGTCTCCTTTGGGCTCTAACATAAACTTAACTCTTATGTGAAGGACATTTACATCTGATACTGACCGAAGAAAGATTGCGTGAATATTGTTTGGCTAATAACTTGTGGCATGGAGAGAAGCGTGTCTGCTAGTGTAAAAAAGTGAAAAAGATTGCATGTAGGGGGTGGCAAGGTGGAAATGTGAGGGAGAAAAGGTTGAGACTTCATTAGACGACTCAAGTACTTAAGAGAGAGGGAAAGGATATATGAGGTGTGACCTGGCTCGGAAATGTTGAACATGTCAAAGCTTGGCTTGGGGACTGTGGTCAGGTTCCACGTGGACTGTCTTATGTGTCCAGGAGCCCGGCTTGGGGTGTAGCTGCATAATCAACAAACTCCAGGCTAACCGTGCTCCCTTGTGAAATTACTACAAATATATATTCCGTATCAAGGAATATGCAGTCTTTGTCTCTCTCTCTTTCTGCTCTGCAGTTGTTCTGTTTCCCCCCTCTCTTTTCACCTCTTTAGTGTGTTCCAGACATTTCTAGGTTTTAGATTAGAACCTTTAAGTTCAAGTCCCTGTCCTATGTAGGTGGTACAGATTTATCTATCAGCTCAGATTACAAGCACACCAACTCTATCACCGTTCTCAGTGAGTCTTTTGGGGCCAGGCACCACTGGAGAAACAAGTTTAAAATGAACTTTTATAACACAATGTAGTATTCTGAGTATTTCCCCGTGTTATTTATAAGCTCTTTGCATATCTGTATCCCCTATATTCTATTGCCATGGATTCATGGAATACTGCTGTGTTCATAGAGCGTGTTCTACCAGAGACTCACTCTGGCTTGGACCACGACATTGGCAACTGCTTGTTCTTGTATCTCTACCTGAATAAACCCATTTAAGCAAACAACCTCGCCTCCCGTGGATTTCTACATGATTTTACTGGCGACGATGCGTGCTTGGCACTCATAACACCCCGGGACCAGTGGGGTTGTTTTTCTTCAAGATTGAGACGCCGCAACTCCTGTTCCTATTGAGTGTCTTCACTTAAACACTCAACTCTTGAGCGTACTGGAATATTACTGGACTCCGCTACAACACTGGCGATTTTCCTTGCCTCCCTCTACAAACAGGAACAACGAGCACCTTCTCCGCTGCCAACACCGAGACGCCAACACCGAGACTGCACCCAAAACTGTAAGAAATTCGTGTCCGTCTCTTTGTGTTTGGCATTCCGGTGTGAAAGTGAAACTCTCCATACTATCGGAGTTGATTTATTCTCCTGTATTTGATCTATAACATTTGAGGCCTTTCCTACGTTGGCAGTTGCTTACCTGCATTTTTTAAACTACGTCTCTCTTCGTGTCTGCCTCCTCGAGACTCACATTCTCTGTCGGAACTTCCCTCTCGCAACGTTCCTGTTTCTCTACAAGTACGCAGTCCTTCTCCACACTGCTTCAGGCGCGTCATCTCTGCACGCTGTTCTGTTTCCTCATTCCTGATTGGTCGACCAAACGTCAAAGTCTGTGATTCTCCATTGGTGATTGGATGAAACACTGAGTGGAGATTGGACGCTGTACTTTGTGACGTGATACCCAGCTACGCATTCTTCGTGCTCATCGCTGATGCGCACAGCTTGAGAAATTCCCTGTGACATCCGTGTTGCTTAGCGACACGCTACACATTCTTCGTGCTCATCGCTGATGCGCACAGCTTAAGAAACTCTTTCTGACGTTTCTATCTTCCAGCTACTCATTTTCTACAAACGCGCACAGCCTATCAATCTTATTGTGCTCATCATAGGTGCGCACAACTAAGTAAACCCTAAGTTTAACCCTTACAGTTTTTTCATATTGCGCTAGAAAATACATTCAAACATAAATTTTTTTGCATAGAAATTCTTGTGATAAGTCAGTTGTCTCTAACAAAAAAAAAAAAAAGTAATTTGAAATGTTTTTTTGTAATTCTACATATTGCTTTACTGATTGATCTACAGCAGGACAACATGTCCACACTACAATCTGTAAATCCACCTCCACCTTTTCTAGAGACCCCTGGTGAACCTCCAATTAGGTGGGAAATATGGCATGATGCTTTTGAAAATTACTTAGGAGCAATAGGTGCCTCCAGGTTTCGTCCTGAAAGGAAGAAATGCCTTCTCTTACATTCTTTGGGCTTCGAAGGCAGGTCTGTCTTCAAACATCTACCTGACCTACCTATTATTGAAGGTGTTGTGTCTGATGAGTACAATGTTACATTACAAAGACTTAAAAGTCGTTTTGATAAGCAGCCTAATTTAATGGTCCGCAGACACAACTTTTTCAAAAGAAAACAGGCTGATTCTGAAGATATTGATTCTTACATTTCGGTTCTGAGGAGGTTGGCGTCTGAATGTAAATTTGAAAATTTTAATGAACAGCTTATCAGAGATCAATTTGTTTGTCACTGCAAAGACAAAAACATCAGACAAAAGTTACTAGCCATGAGTGATCCTTCTCTGGATGACACGATAAAATTGGCTAAAAGCGTAGAAACGTCTATGGTTTCTCTTAAGGAACTGGAGGATAAAATTATTGAGCCCATAAATGCTTTAAGTCTAAACTCTTCTGCTAGATTTAATAGAAAGAAACCTATGTTTAACTCTACTAAAGGGAAAATTGTTAATAAATCAGATGCTGTTACTCATTCTCAAATGTGTATGAGGTGTGGTAATCCACAACATAAAAAAGGATCTACTTGTCCTGCTTCCAGTGTAGTTTGCAACTACTGCAAGAAGATTGGACACTTCGCTAAAGTGTGCCTAAAGTTGAAAAACAAAAATAATTCCAACAAACCAGTAGTAGGAGTTGTCGATTCGGATTCTTCCTCTGAATCTGAGACAACTATTGGTGTCGTTACTGATGCTCCTGAAGGATACGTTGTTGAGGGGGATCCTGATTCTTGTGTTGATCCTATCATAGATATTGCCATTGGGAGTAAAATTGTAAAACTTTTAGTTGACTCAGGTGCAAAAATCACTATGATAGACAGAGAACTTTTTGACAACACATGGAACAATGAACAACCTCTACTACCTTCAGACCGCACTCCGGTGTCCTATGAAGGAAGGAAAATCAATCTTCTTGGGTATTTTGAGGACATTTTATGCTTCCAAGGGAGAAAAATTAGAGGTAAAATGTATGTTTCAATCAAGGGTCTCAACATATTAGGTTGGTTCCATCAAGGTCTTTTTGGTATGACACTTAAACCTGGTGCGAAAGAACAGGTCTTCATTGCTGCATGTTCTGATTACTTGCAAATACTTAAGTCTAAATTTCCCTCTGTTTTTAGTTCCAAATTAGGCAAAATAAAAGGATTTAAACACAAAATTATTGTCAAAGAAGGGTCGACACCAGTCAAGCATAAACTTCGCAATGTCCCCTTCAGTGTCAGAGATGATTTGAAAAAGGAACTTGAAATGTTATGTAGCAATGGTGTAATCGAACCTGCTGAGTCTTCCCTTTGGCTTTCGCCTTTAGTTGTAGCTCGCAAGAGAGATGGAAAGCTTAGGGTCTGTGTTGACCTTCGCTCAGTAAACAAAGCCATTTGGGTCGATTCTCATCCCCTTCCACTGATTAATGACCTCTTTGCAGCAACCAAAGGTACGAAATTTTTTACTAAATTAGATTTAGCCAGCGCTTACCACCAGGTTGAGTTACATCCTGATTCCCGTCACATAACTGCTTTTGTCTCTCCCTTAGGCACTTATCAGTATCGACGCATGCCTTTTGGGTTAGCTTCGGCTGCGTCGGTTTTTCAGAGAGTCATGGGTAACATTTTAGAAAAGGTAAAGGGGGTTACTGTCTTCCAAGACGATGTCTTAATTTTTGGGAAAGATGTTTCTGCTCATGACTCTGTTCTTGACAATGTTCTGAATTTGTTCCAGGATTATGGTATAGTTTTAAAATTAGAGAAATGCAAGTTTTTATGTACGGAAGTTGAGTATCTGGGACATATTTTGACACAAGATGGTATTAAGCCTAGGCCAGGACTATTAGATACCATTTCCAATGCTCCCATCCCAACAGATAAGACTGGAGTTAAGTCTCTTCTAGGTATTTGTGAATATTACTCCAGGTTCATTCCTCATTATGCGACCATTGTACGTCCTATCAGTAACCTGTTGAAGAAGGGGGTCAAGTTTATTTGGTGTGAAGAATGTGTGAAAGCTTTTGATATAGTGAAACAGTCTCTGACGTCTGATTCTGTTCTTAAACCGTTTGACCCAACTCTACCGTGCTGTTTGACTGTTGATGCAAGTTGTGTTGGTCTCGGAGCGGTTTTGACGCAGCGTGAAGGTGGTGTTGAAAGGACCATTAGTTTTGCATCCAGAGTTTTAAGGTCTACTGAAGCTCAATATTCAGTAATAGAAAAGGAGCTATAGGCATGCACATGGGCCATTGAGAAATTTAGGCCATTCATTTGGGGAAGGCGTTTCTTGCTCCAAACTGACCACAAGCCATTGGTTAGCATCTTGGGTGGTGGTTTTACTAAATGTTGCACTCCCAGAATTTTGAGGATGGTAACTAGACTTTTACAATTTCATTTTGATGTTGAGTACATTGCTGGCGGGAAGAATGTGAGAGCAGATTTTTTGTCTCGTTTTGCTCCTCCTGTGTGTGACGATGATGTTGACATTTCTTTTGCTAGTCTTATTGAAGAAGACTGTGATGATTGCTTTGTTGCATGTGTAGATATTCCTGAATTACAAGTTTGTTCTGAGGCAGAATGGAGGAAGGCTTTTGAACAAGACAGTGTCCTGCAAGATGTTTGCCACTTTGTTAGTTTGGGTTGGCCGCGTGAGAAGGTTTTGTCTTCCTCTCTTCAACCATATTCTAAAGTTGGCCACGAAATCTCTATTGAAGATGGCATATTGCTTCGAAATGATAAAATCATTCCTCCTTTTGCGTTTAGAAATGACATCATCAAGAAAGCTCATGAAGGTCATCTGGGTTGTTCACTTACAAAACGCAGGATTCGCGAAGTATTCTGGTGGCCTGCCATGGACTCAGACATTGATCTGTTTGTCGCGGACTGTTGTATTTGCAAATCTTCAGACAAGAGTCTTAAGACTTGGGTACCTCCTCTTATGCCAGTTGAGTGTCCTGATTGTCCCTGGGCTAAGTTAGGCATCGACATTATGGGACCTTATTCAGTATTGAGTGGGACCTCTAGATTCATTTTGGTTTTAGTTGATTATGCTTCCAAGTGGCCGGAATACAGGATGACTAAAGATGCTGATTCTAAGTGTGTGATTGAATTTTTGTGTGTGGTTTGGACTAGAGAGGGTCTTCCTGAGGTACTAGTTTCCGATAATGGGAAACAATTTGTGAGTTGTGAGTTTGATGAATTTTTATCCAATTCAGGTGTTAAGCACATTAAAAGTTCACTCTATCATCCTCAAGGGAATGGTCTTGTCGAGAGGATGAACCAAGTTATTGGCGACTGTGTGAAGTGGGCCAGAAGCAGCAATGTTGAAGTCAACAAGGCTTTGAAGAGCATGATTTGGTTTTATAGGACCACACCTCACTCCTCCACTAAGGTCTCCCCATTTGAGTTAATGAGGGGTCGTAAACCTAACTCTTCATTCTGTCCAGGATGGATGTCCAAGTGGATGAAGTCTAGTTCTGATGTTTCTAGTCTCATGTCCATTGTTAAGTGTAATGTTTCTCATGCCCAGTCCAAACAAAAAGAAAATTTTGACATAAAAAGGGGCGCTAAGGAGAGTATCTTAGAAGTTGGAGACCGTGTCAGGATTAGAAAATCCATTCATGTCAGCAAAGGGGAGAGCAAGTTTGGGCCTCCTGTAAAGGTTATTAAGATTGTAGGAAATGCTGTACAAGTTGAGGGTGGGTTTTGGTGGAATCTCAACAGAATTGCCAAGGTAGTTGGCAACTCGTCTGTTGTCTCCAGAGCCTCCTCAACCTCTGAGGTTCCTAACTATTCCACTAGTTCCTCGAATATTCCAGTCACACATTTCAATGTCAGAAAAAGTTCACGTGTGGTTAATAAGCCATTGAGGTATAGAGATTAATGTTTCTATTCTATAAATTAGTACTATCTGTAGTTCTTTAACCATTGGAGTATAAAGTGTAATTTGTAAATTTTTTATACTGTTGTAAGTTTCCTTTGTCTCAATTCTTTTCATTAGTCTCATTACTTTTCTTTAGTAAGTTTCCTTGTCTCTTTTCCTTTCATTATAATCTTGTTTATTTTATTGTAACTTTGTTCTTTTAAGAAAGGGAGGTGATGTAGTATTCTGAGTATTTCCCCGTGTTATTTATAAGCTCTTTGCATATCTGTATCCCCTATATTCTATTGCCATGGATTCATGGAATACTGCTGTGTTCATAGAGCGTGTTCTACCAGAGACTCACTCTGGCTTGGACCACGACATTGGCAACTGCTTGTTCTTGTATCTCTACCTGAATAAACCCATTTAAGCAAACAACCTCGCCTCCCGTGGATTTCTACACACAAATGTCCTGGTTGTGTGTGGAGTTCCTCCACTGGGAGCCTTGCCGATGGCAGCTTTCCATGGGTGACGTCCTTGCCTAGACTCTAAGAATCAAACCCTTGTGCTTATCTTAAAAACTATTTCTCCATACATAATAATAATGCTAATAATAATAATAATAATAATAATAATAATAACAACAATGATAATAATAATAATGATAATCAATATAATAATAATAATAATGCTAATAATAAAAATAATAGTGATAATAATAATAATAAAATAATAATAATAATAATGATAATAATAATAATAATAAAATAATAATAATAATGATAATAATAATGATGATAATACAAATAATAATAAAGCTACTAATGATAATAATAATAATAATAAAATAATAATAATAATAATAATAATAATAATACTGATAATAATAATAATAATAGTAATGATAATAACAATAATAATAATGATAATAATAATAGCAATAATAATAATAACGATAATAATAATGCTAATAATAATAATAATAATAATAATAATGATAATAAAAAATAATAGTAGTAATAATAATAATAATAATAATAATAATAACATAATAATGATAATAATAATGATGATAATAAAAATAATATTAAAGCTACTAATGATAATAATAATAATAACAATAATAATAATGATAATAATAATAATAATAATAATTATATTAATAGAGACACTTGTAGAGTGCAACAGCTACCTCAAACAGAGGTGTCCCGGCGCTAAAGCGATCGGCAGTACGCAGATGGAAAACCAAAAAGTCAAGCCCCGGACCCATTATTCTGCCCTAAAGAGCCAGGTCTTCACAATTTTGCTAAAAAGAGGCTCCGCCTCAATGTTGCAGAAGTTACTTGGCAAGGAGTTCCACAACTTAGCAGCCCCGACCGTGAAGGATCTGCCCCCAGGAAGGCTTTGAAGCGAGGCAGGCAGAGCAGCTTTTGTGAGTTGGATCTTGGAGATCTCGTCTGCTTATAGCCGCGGAGTCTTTGTTTCAAGTAGCTGGGACAGTTACCATGCGTGGCTCGAAATGCAAGCGTCAGAACCTTGAACTTGATCCTTTTGGCCACAGGTAACCAACGGAGCTCTTTTAAATGCGGAGAGACAAGATGGCGGAAAGTAACACGTCTAATCAGTCTCGCAGCCGCATTTTGTATCATCTGAAGGCGTCAGAATAGGTACTTTGGCAGGCCCAAGGAAAGGCCCTTAGCATAGTCCAGTCTGGATGGCACCATGGCATGGACTATGATTTTTCGGCACTCCTCTGGCAACAGATGCGGAAATTTCCGCAAATATCTTAGTTTTCTGAAGCATGTAGCTGTCACCTGCCATATTTGTGCCGAAAATAAGAGACCAGCCTCCCACTTCACACCAAGATTTTTTTATAATACCTGCAGGGGACGGGGGCGGTCCCATTTCCATTGGCCACCAGAGATCCGGTGCTGGAGGTGACTCTTTCCCGAAGAACATCACCTTCGTCTTTCCTGCGATGACTTTCAGTTTGTTATTGTTCATCCACATTGTGATATCTCTCAGGTAGCCCTTAAAACTCCTGAAGGAGTCCTCGTTCTGCTCTTTAAAAGAAAAGACCAACTGAGTGTCATTGGCGTACGGAATCGCTTTTACCCCCCAGTTGGCTATCAGAGAGAACAGCGTAGCCAGGTAGAGATTAAACAGGAGAGGACTCAGCGCTGACCCCTGAGGGACTCCACACCAGAGCTGTTTTAGTTTAGACACAAAGGGTTGCAGCGCGACCTTCCGTGATCGATTACTTAAGTAGGAGTTCAGCCAGGCCAGTACCGTACCCCCTATGCTCAACTCCTGCAGTCTCTGAGACAGCAAGGTATGATCAACAGTATCAAATGCAGTCGAGAGATCCAGGAGCACCAACATTGCGGATGGCCTTGAATCCCCGCCAGTCTCACCGACTCAGCCACCTCCACGAGGGCCGTCTCGGTAGTGAAACCAGTTCGGAAGCCAGATTGGGTATCATGACGGATGTCCTTACTCTCAATGAAGTTTGCCAATTGTCGCTGCACCAGTTTTTCCAGCATCTTTGCTGGCACAGGCAGCAGCGTGATAGTTACCAGTTTATTTTGGTATGAGCATCCTGCTTCAACCAGATAAAATCCTTTTTGAAGAAGCCTGCATTTTATTCCACCCTCTCTGAACATCACTCCTTCTTTCAACTCCTAGCTGGCACCTTCAGAAATGTACCCTGGGAGCTCGTGCTAGCTGAGGAAGCTCAACCAACTTCCGGAAGCCTGCGGCTCTCTGAAATGATGCCCCCACCGTTGTTCCCTTTGTATCCTCCCATGTAATAACCCCGAGAAGATGTTGTATGCCTCTGGCACTATGGCATTTAACAACATGGGGCTCTATTTCTTTGGTATTATTCACACCTGACTGCTGTCTACAGACCTTTGATAAGGTTCTAATGCGCTTCTGCAAACGCATTCTTTCAGATGCCCATTTTACAGAGATTCTGTCATATCTACACCTCATCAGCAATCTACCTACTTCTGCTAGTCTTTGAAACCCCATTTCTTTTTTTTTTCTCCCACTAGTTTTTACCAAAAAGGTAAATATATAGCCTGATCATACAATAGGGCGAATAATGCCCTTCAAGATAAATCCATAACATATTAGATCATGATAATCAAGCAATAAAACCGAAAGACGTGTAAAAATATGTCATTCAGCGTGCCAGACAACACCTTGAATAAGAGTTCAAGTATTAAAAAGAAAACCAAATAGAAAAAAATCAAACAATATGTAACTAAATTAAGACAGGTCTGTTACATGGGTGACATCCAACCAACCAGGATAGAAATGAAGTCAGCAAATTCAGAATGGTTGGCGTTACTACATGGCTATGCACAGGCAGGGCCAAGTCAATCCAATGTATCAGGTGGGTAAGGATGCCAGAGGGGTGGAGAGGAGAAGGTAGTATGGTAGTAGCGTCAAGTGGCATCCAGGAGCTATACAGTTATAATGGAGGCCTGGGGTCATCTCTATGAGCGTCTTTCAAGGAAAGACTTAACCCCTCCCAAGTACCTGCTGTGGGGTGTTTTATGGGTGTAGGAAAGTAGGATCTGCTTCTTACGGTTACCCACACTTTTTGCTGGATGTGATGCTGTTTTTGACTGGTCTGACTGAGATCCTGTGAATCAGGACCCCAGTCTATCTGCTTTCTCCCTGAATTGTTGTGTTCAGTACTTAGGTACATCCTAGATTGGATACTGGGGTACCTTGTCAGTCCCTAGTATATAGTCCCTAGTATATGGTACCCTTGTACCCAGGGCATAGGTGCCCCAGAGGTCTCCAATGGGCTGCAGCATGCATTATGTCACCCATGAGACACCAATCAAAATGGAACTGCAGGCCTGCAATTGTAGCCTGTGTAAGTTGGTGTGTACACCACTTATTAAAGATATAAGTTTACAATATCTAAGGGTTACTGCACTTAAAACATATGTCACCCCTATAGTATGCCTTTACAATCCTGAAGGCAGGGTGCTTCGTTCTAAGTGAGAGGATGCCCCTAAATGAGCAGGACACCCCTACAGCCTACGGAGTGCATTCTCCCTGGTTGTCAGTCAAGCAGACATATACTATATAGAGGGGCACTGTGTAATCGTGCGATGAACATTTCGAAAACAGCTGCAACTAATCCTATTATGTTTGGTATCAAACATGTTGGATTCATACCCCCACACTGTAAACGGTGTGGGAGGAATGATTCCAAGCGCTGGAAGAGCCTTCCGTTAGGTTCTCAGTGTTCCCAGTACCAGCCTTCTAGTCCTGGACAGCACAAAATGGTTGCTGCCAACCAGAGACACATTTTCTGCCCTCCTGCTGCTGAGCCAAGCTCAAGCAGGGGAAGGCAGAACAATAGGCATCCTATCACAAGGAGGTGTGACCACCTCCCAGACAGGATTTAGTGTATTGGGACCGGGTGGGTGGGCTTGCCAGTGCCTGAAAGTCTGCCTGAGGGGCACATGTTGTGTCCCTGTGCATAGTCCAGTTCAAACCAGTCCTGGGAGCCGTTGGCTCCTACTCTGGCACGAAACTGGACAAAGGACATGGGAGTCAACTCCCCCTTTCCAGATCCTCCCCTGGGAGGGTCCCCTGAATCATCTCAACACTTTCCTTAGGGTACTTAAGGGCTTACCTGGGTGTAGTTCCCTAGATTTGTCATGTGATAAGATTCAGAACTGACACCACTGCACTTCTACCGTCTGGGTACTTTGGACTTCGCTGGACTTCATTTGGGCCTGACTTTGTCTCCCTTCCAGTCTGCTGCATTGTCTGTGCCTGTGCATCATGCAGGAACCTTCCAAGGCCTGTGAAGCATCAAAGACAACCGTAGTAATCTCCTTTGGAGTGAAGGAGTCACTCCCCTGCATTCACAGGCACCGCAACCGGTCTGCAGATCCTGAGCTTCTCCGGACTCTGTGGGCTCTGCATCACAAGTGGTGGTTTTCCACAGCTCTAGAGGCCTACTCTACCCTCTCACCAAGTTTGAGGCCAGTAGTCCTCGTGGGGGTTGCAATAACCAAACCGCGTCCACTTTGCAGTTGCATAGGCTTGTTGTCATCTTTGCAAACAGATATTTGGGCCCCAAGTAGCCCCAACCATGAGCGCCTCCAGTGACCAGAATCTTCATCGACGCTACATTGTGCGCATCGTGGCCTGCGTCTTTTGGTGAGCTTCTTGAGGTTTTCTCATGAATCCAGTGCCTCCGGGTCCACTTGAGGGTCACACTTGTTTCTTTTGGGGTCCCCTGATTGCTCCAGGCCTGCCCTGTCCTCCCTGCTTGTGGTGAGTCTCCTGGATCTTGCTGGTCCCAACGTTGCACCTTCTAGACTTTCTGCATTGGTTGCATTTGCCCAGGCGTGTTGGTGCTCCCGCTGTTCACTAACCCCTTAGCACTCGACATCTTTCATTGGACAGCTCATATCTGAGTCCTGGTCATCCTCAGCGTCGCCTGGTCCTCGCAGCTGCCGAGTCAAGGTCACCTTCACCTTTCATCGGAGGGCATTCGTCTTCCAGGGCTCCTGGACACTGCAGAGTGACATAGACTCTGTCCCCTCTGCTTTCAGGTACTCCTCTTCAAGAATCCATGTTTAGATTCCTCTGAATATCTTCTCCTCATCCAGCAGTGGCACTTTCCTGAAGTCCTCCATTGGATTCGACGGCGGTTTCCGACGCCACTCCACACCTATGCACCCGGCTTCCCTGGGATAGGGAACTTGGGTACCATGGTATCCATGGGTGGGATGGCTCTCCATCCTTCTGTCTTCCACAGTGTTTCTTCAGGGTCCACTGGGAAGGGTCCCTAATCTTTAAAAATCCAACTGCGACTTGTACATAGACTTGTATGGAGCACTCAGTTGTGTTCACACACTGCACACGCTCTCCGTGGGGTCTCTATCTACTTTCCTGTGGGTGGTTTTGTGGGTCCCCAGCAATTCTACGTTCTTTTGACATTGTCCTTACTCAAGTCGTGGTTCTTATACCACTTTCTTAGTATATGGTTTTGTCCCCCCCTGGGGCCACTGTGTATTAGTGCTATTTACTGTGATTTTTTTGCTAAGGTCTTGTATGCTTTGTGTCTGTCTCCATGTGGGAGATACTGTAACGTACTAGATAGTGTTATATCATAAATACATATCTTTATAAATACTTTGTGTGGTTCTTTTTCATTTGATCTATACAGTAAGATTGCTTTCTAGTAAATCAAGCTGCTTTACACTCCTTCAAGACTAAACCTGAAGGTTGTTCTCCACAGCTACCACTTGGATAGCTTTCTAAGGTTGGCTGAGACTTCCTAAGTCAAATCAAATCAAATCAAAAATAACTTTATTCGTTTTTTTAGAGAAAAACCATAAAAGTTCATAGAAATACATTTTTATACATTGATTCAATTTAAAAACAAAATGTTAAAAAAAATGTTAAAAAATCGTGAATTTAAAATACAGTTTATAAAATCATAAAAAGGGTAAACTTTTACTGCCATCCCTTATGGCCTCTTCACTCATTTAATTGTCAGAGATTAGACCTATGGCGTATGCAAAATTTCAGGAAACATACAGTTGTTTTTGCTATCAGTTCATTTTCCAAATATTGTAATGCCAAGTAGGCTGGGCGGCATTGCCGCAGACCCCAGTATTTAAGTAAGGGCAATAGCCATTGTCTGCGGGGTGCCTCAAAGAATTTACAAAATAAGACTGTATGTATCGTTGACTGCTGCGATTGGGAGTCGCAAGGGCACAACGACAGTTTTGATGACCAGTCATTCTGTGTGGGAAAACAGACCATTAGGTGGAACATGTTGAACCTGAAGCGCGTCAAGAGTAGTTTGTCAAATTGGCTCATATTAAACATCAAATATGGTTCTACAGATGATACTGTTTGAACTAATAGGCTTTGCTGTACAGAAGGTTTATGGACTTCTTTTAGCAGACGTATTTGATGCAAATGTGATAGACATGCTTTCCTCAGTTCTAGTTTGGAAATGCTGTTTAGAGATGTTGGATCTGTAAAATAATGACTGCATCCCATGTCTTTAAAAAAGGCTCTTACGTAGGCTGTCCATTTCATCCGCCCGTAGTGCTCGAGCGTCTGTATGTCTTGGATAATGAGTCTGGTTAGGTGGCATTGTTCGGTGACCCAAATTCTACGCCAGAGCATTATAGGTTGAGTTCTTATAATATCCTCTAGATGGTCTATGCCCAACTCTTCGTGACAGGCGTATGTAGAAGAATTTTTCGGAAGCCCCAGGAGGGATCTTAAAAAGGCGTTTTCTATTTTTTGTAAGTCAGTCACGTTTACATAGCCCCATATCCCTGCCCCATAAATAGCAGTGCTGACACATTTTGCCTTGTAGATTTTTAACGTTTCTAGAGGCGGCTTGTGACCCAATTTTTGAACAAATGATCTCAAAGCCATTGTTGCTTTTAGAAAGGATAGTTTCCTAGCAGAAATTGCTGCTTTCCATTTAAATTTGTCGTCAATGACGATTCCCAGATATTGGTAGGTGGATGTTCTTTCTAACGGTACTCCCTTCACGAATAGTCTTTTGGGTTTAATAGTTTTCCTCCCCGCATGCATAGTAAAAGTTTTCTTAGCATTTAAAAACAAATTCAGACTTAACATAAATTCACAGTATCTATCCAGCTCTCGCTGCAGTGCCACTGATGTTCTAGCCAAAATGACCGCGTCGTCGGCATATAGTAAGGCAGGTATATGCCGACGACCGACCGAGGGAAGATCTTTGCTTCCCTCAAGCATTGCTATCTCGAGGCCATTTGTGTAGAGGGTGAATAAAAAGGGGGCCAGAACGCATCCCTGTCTGACCCCCTTTTCCACACCGAAGCTGTCTGTCAGTTGTCCCTTTGTCCCGAATCGGACTCTGCCTGTTGTGCCGGTATAAAGTTCTCTTAAGAAGTCAACGATAGGAGGATCTACTCCCATTTTCAACATGATCATCCACAGCCTTGAGTGTATAACACAGTCGAAGGCTGCGGATAGATCTACATACACCATGTGAAAAACGCTCCCCTTGGCCTCTAAATACTTTCCTGCCAATAAAGACAGGTTTAGCGCTTGGTCCACAGTGCCTAGGCCCTCGCGGAAACCGTATTGTATATCTGATATAACGTTATTAGTAACAGCCCACTCCTGGAGTCTCTCGAGAATGATCCGACCAGCGACCTTCCCAAGAGAGTCCAGGAGGGAGATAGGCCTGTAACAAGTTGGTGAGTTTCGGTCTCCCTTTTTAAAAATTGGGACGAGTACAGAGGACTTCCATGATTTTATTAAGCCTTCTTCTAGGGATGCATTTAATACATTTGTCAGGAGCGGGGACCAAAGTTCTTCTTCATGTTTGTATATATCTACGGGAACCCCGTCAGGCCCCGGGGCCTTGCTTTTTTTTGAGGACCTTAATGCTTTCTGCACCTCGTCGTGCGTTAACTGCAGGTTTAGTGGATAAATAACCTGGTTCAGCGAGTCTGTTGATTCCGTATTATGTAAGGATCCTAAACCAAAAACATTTGAGTAGTGAGTTACCCATTCAGTGTTGGTAATTGCAACATCAATGGATGGTATATCCTCCTTACCTGTGAGGTATGGTGACCGTACTATTTTCCAGAACTCAGCACTATCTTTGAGTTCTGAGCTTTTCTTTAAACGCTCCCATAGCTCATTTTTTATCTCTTGTTTTCTATTTTTAATTGCCAAGGCGTATTCTCTCCTTAGAGCAGTGATTATCGCCCTATCTCTATGTTTCATGCATAATGCTTTTTTTAATTTTCTGTGTGCTTTAGTACAAGCTGAATTAAACCAGCCTTTCTTTTCACGGTTTATCTGTTTACAAGATCTAGTTAGTGCCTTTTTTATCTTTTCTGTGATGGTATTAAAACTGGCTAATATATTGGAGCTTTCTGCCTCGTAGTCTAGGCAAAGTGATATCTCATTTTTACATGCTGTAACTATTCCTGAGGTTATCGCTTTTTTATCGACATTTCCCCATTTTAGGGTGTAACCGTTAAGAGACCCCAACTCTAGATTTTGTTGATGTAATAAAGAGAATGTGTCGAGATCTTTTTGTTTTTTTTGTTCTCTTAAAGTAATTACAATCGGGAAGTGATCACTTAAAGGGTTTTTGACTACTTCAAATGATTCTATATTTGGGCCTTTGTGAGCTGAGATCATAACGTAGTCTATCAGACTCATTAGTCCCCTACCATTAAAGGTTGGTGTAAAAGGTACTTGGGAGGTTTTTAGTTCGTTTGCAAAACCTAGTTCTAATTCGGTTACAGCCTCATTCATTTTTTCGCCTTCATGTGAATGGGTAAAGTGGGTGATCGTATTACCATCATCTTCCTCTATCCCGCATTTATCTGTGTTATTATACTCGCATAGGTGGATATTAAAGTCACCACCCCAGAGTATAGTACATGTTTTATTAGTGAATTTCTCTTTTAAGTCTTGTAAAGTAAGAGAAATCTCTTGAAGAAGATTAGTCAGATCGTCTAGTTTCTTGTTATTATAGAAATTTACAATAATGTATAACGTCTGTTTAGTTATCTTTAGGATAACTATTTGGTAATTCTCATGTAGTTTGACTAGAACTATCTCTTCATGATGTAAAGTATTGGCTATATAGATAGTTAAACCACCACTGTTTCTTCCAGATGAAGATTTTTTGGCTGAAGAAAGGAAAGTCTTGTAACCCATTATATGTAATGGTTCGATAGCCCAAGTTTCCTGAAGACAGATAATGCTGCTCGCTGTCACTTGATTTATAAAGACTTCCTAAGTCACCATAAAGGTTGTCTGGACTGGTGCAAGATGGCCGCTTACATTAGTGGACATCATATACCAGGCCGGCTTCTCATTATGGGGTATTGTTTAAGACCTCCAGCTTCCTCCTTGCACAACACACCTGCTTCTGCCTCAACCCATTTTATGACTGTTATATGCATGAGCGAGAGCCCATGCAAGGAAGAAGCCTCCTAGTTCATAGTAGTAGAGTGTTTGGTCAACAACAGCGCAAGGCCTAAAAACCTTGTTTCAGCTCTACGAGCTTGGGATGTGGGTAAAGACCCAGCAGGGACCCTTCCATACTGTCCACCCCCTGCAAGTGACCACGGATGCCAGTATGATGTGGATTTGCTTCCAATAGTTGGAGACCGAGGAACGAACATTTCGCACATGATTGAAGTCTACATCAGGAAAGGAGCACCTGGGACAACTCGAGCTCGCAGCAGGATATATCTTATGCAATTGCATGGGAGTCACATAAACACGGTGTAGTATGTCATCCTGGATGTATTGGATCCTGGAATTTCTTGGGATGGACAAACTAGTGATCTTTCCAATTCCTTCTGAGGAAAGGCGCGACCGACCTCTGTCTCTCACCGTTCTCACAGTTCAACTAGCGGGTTCAACACCAATGCTTGAATGAACCATCGAATCTATGAAACTAGTGTTCGACTAGTGCCCATGATATACAGCATCTGCACAAGGCAGGAGCAGAAGGCTCTTAACTAGTGGCTCCTCAAATCGATTCAACCGCAGCAACTAAGCATTTGAGGGTCAGAACGTTCTTTGCATGAAGACTTTTCTGCTCTACTAGGTTCTCAAAGGTAGTTAATGCACCATATTGAGAAGGTAAACTATGCATTGGATCACAGACTTCTCCAACGCCTCTGGCACTCTAGAGGAAAGCCCACTTCTAAAATAATGTATACTTGTAAGTGGTGTGGAGGGGTAATAGTTGCAAGGACTGAAGACCCATCTTTTCTTAAATATTTCGAATCTACCTCCTTTTTGGTATATATGTGGTGACTAATAATCTCAAACCATCAAAGATGTTCAGCCTAGGAGCTATAAGACATTCCTAGTACAAGATAAGTCACTGAATGATAAAAGTCCTTTTGGTGGACTGGCTACGCTGGTGAAAACATTTATTTCTACTGACCTCATTGAAAAGGTGTCACAGTCATTGGATTCATGTCTACCCTCCTAAAGCTTACAAATAGGCCTCCTAGACTTGAACGGCGTCATTTGCCTAGCGTCCTTGCGTTCCTAAAAGCTGTAAGCCTCCGTTGACTTCAATGCACACACTTGCCACAGACATCTGAATACACCTTACTTAGACACTCTACATTCAAAATAAATACATTTTTGGCTTCAAAAGTCATAAGTCTTCTGCCTGAATCGGGTCTGTTGGCATATGTATAAAATGGGACTAGCCTTGTGCTGATGACATTTCTTGGAACTGTTCTGCAGTACATATGGTCGAGCCACTGAAGACTGAGCAAGGCACGAGCCTGAAGCCTGGCACTGGATCATATCGGGGTCCTGGTAGAACTTCAAGCCCATACCAAGCTGCGCTTTTATGTGGCTTCTGCCTCTCTCCCTCCCTCACTCTCTCTCCCCAGGATGTGGTGTTAGGGTCAGAGCTGCCGACTGTGGAACTAGAGGAACCACGGTTGATTCTCAGTGTCGGTTCAACAACCTGTGCTTCTGGGCAACTCACTTAATATCCTTATTTCTATTAACAACCCATGTGACCCTGTGTAATGTAACTGACACTCATGTAAAGTGTTCCAATACCTTTGGGTTGAGTTGTGCTATATTATAGGAACTGCAGAAAAATGCACTAAAAGGTAAAAACAAAGCCTTAACATAAGGAAAGACATTTACTGGTTGATTTGTACAAAGAAAAAAACAGAAAACATGGATAAATCGTGGCTTCCCCGCTTAAACTGTTTGATCTTAGGCAAATATTTCACTCCACCAAAAATCGTTTTTCTTCATTATCACGTATGAAAGCACTTTCAAATATGAGTTCACACTACAACAGAACTGTAAGCCACCAAATGCAACTGCCAGTCACCAAATGCCACTGCCAACAACTAGAAAGAAAGTGCGCCTCAGCAAACAATCGCAAGACCGCATCGCCTTCAGGTCAGTATTGAACCAGTACTACCGACTCCTGAAAGAAGCCATGAAGAATGCCCTGGAAGACTGCATTGAAGCCAGCAAGAACCACAGCAAGGAACTCTTTGCTACCGTGAAGGAGTTCTCAAACCCAGCAGCCATTGAGAATGACATCCCTCCCTCCCAAGAACTGTGCGACAACCTTGCTGATTTCTTCCATGCCAAGATATCAGCCATCTACCAATACTTTGAATGCCAGCCCCCGCCGCTGATAGAATTAACTGTCTCACACCCATGAACGCAAACTCCGAACACCAGCTCACCCACTGGGACCTCCTCACCATGCAAGACACTATAGCCATCATGAACACGGGACCACCCACTGACCCCTGACCCCACCACATCTTCAACCGGGGAAGCAAGAGAATAGGTACCGGACTCAGGAAATTCCTAAACACCTCCATCATTGCGGTCTCCTTCCCTGAGGACTGGAAAAACGCTGCAATTAAACCCCTCCTGAAGAAGCCATCTGTCGACCCAGCTGAACCTAAGAATAACCGACCCATCTTTCTGCTCTCCTACCCTGCAAAGATCCTTGAGAAAGCAATCAAATGAGCAACTTACTCAACACCTAGAACAGCACAACCTCCTTGGTCCTTCCCAATTCAGATTTCGAACCAACCACAGCACCACAACAGCCCTACTTGCAGCTACCGATAACATCAGGGCACTCCTGGTCCATGGAGAAATGATAGCCCTCCTCCTCCTGGAGTTTTCAGCTGCATTTGACACTATTTCCCATCACAGCCTGATCAAAAGACTTCACCACATCAGCTTCCGAGGAGATGTCCTCAAATGGATTGCATCCCACCTCACGGGTAGAACCCAGAGGATCCGTCTCCCACCGTTATTCTCAGAACCCAACAAAGTCATCTGCATCTGCAGAGACCCCAAGGATTGTCTCTCAGCCCCACACTCTTCAACTCCTGCATGACCCCCCTAGCTGACGCCGTCAGATTGCACGGACTCAACATCATCTCTAATGCCGAAGACACACAGCTCATCTTCTCACTATCTGAGGACGACTCCACCATTAGAGCCAACTTCCACAGATGCACGAGGGACGTTGTTGACTGGATGAAAGTCCACAGTCTCAAGCTCAACACAGACAAGACAGAAGTTCTCATCTTTAGAAACTACACCTCGCAATGGAATGATGCACGTTTGCCCACGGTACTCTGCCCTCCCCCGCCCCAACAGAACATGGCAGCAACCTCACCATCATCCTTGACAGCAAGCTTTTGATGAAGAAACAAGTCAACACAGTCTCATTCGCCCGATTTTACATCCTCACCTTTCGCCGCAAGATCTTCAGATGGCTCCTAGTCAACACCAGAAGGCCCGTCACGCAGGGCCTCGTCTCCAGCAGACTGGGTTCCGGAAACACTCTCTACGCAGGAATCACTGCAAGCCTCCTGAAGAGACTCCAGAACATAAAAAATCTAAGCAGCAAGACTCCTCCTTGACTTCCCCAGAAGGACCACATCTCGTACCCACCCAAGAAACTTAACTGGCTCCCGATCCAGAAGAGATTCCAGTTCAAAATGTTGACCCACATCTACAAGGCCCTACACAACGAAGGATCAGCATACATCAACAATCGCATGAACTTCTACCAACCAGACATGTCTGACCTGCTTCCCTTGCCGTTGCAGACACCCCTTGGATCCGCCGAAGCAACAGTGGAGGACAATCCTTCTCGCACCTGGCAGCCAAGGCTTAAAACAACCTTCCCTTAAACCTCAGAACCCCACCTTCACTCCAGCTTTTCAGGAAGGAAGTAAAAACTTGGCTGTTCGACTGAACATCCCACCACACAGCAGCCAACTTCCTCAGCACTTTGACCCCCTCACGGGTGATTTGCAAACATGCCAATAGACTAGGGTGAGCAGATCTTGAGAACCAAAAACCGAGACATTTTAGGAAAATAAAAGAAGGACTACCATTTTTTATCAACAGAATGGTGCAGAATGAGTTATCATCAACATAAGATCACAGAAAAGGCATTAAGAAAATAAATAAAATGTAATCTTATCAACCAACTTCATACATATTAATTAAACTGCTTATAACAGATCCTCACCAGCACAGCTTTATAACACCCAAAAAAGTGCCTCTTAATGTTTTCAGTCGACTCCCTCTAAAAACCGGGACATGAGCCAAAATTACCGAAATCTGCCGGGACAGCTGGTGGAAAACCGCGACTGTCCGGGTAAATCCGGGATGTCTGGTCACCCTCCAATAGACTCGATTCAGGCGATTTTTCAAGCTAAAAAATGTCTTTATTTTAGCCTCTCCCACCTGAAATTGCATTTTCTACAATAGAAGTCAATAGGGGATTTTTATACTCCCGATTTTTTATTTTAAATCTCCCACGTCCCTGCCCTTGAATGTTGGCATGTATGGAGTTGACGCCCTTTATAAATGTTTGATTCTGTAGAGTTAGGGGTGGAGGGCCCTGGGCCCACATGTGGGGAGCAGTAAATGACCTGACACAGACACCAGATGAGGGTAGTGGGAATGGCCACAAGCACGTGCGCTCGGCCCCTTTTATTGCCAGCGTCATGTGACACCATGACGTCTGTGGTGGGTGGGTGTAAAGTGTAATACAGACACTTGAACACTAGAACGTGTCCATGCTAGGACACTACATCCCTCCCATTTTTTAATTGCAAAGACCCACATTCAGAAATCAACCTGTGGGGAAAATAACATGTATCAGGATGCAGTAAAGCGTTCAGCTTCCGCAGTGTCTTTCAATCCGCCGCTGCTTGGAATCACAGATGGTGTTCAACCTGTTGCGGATAACATCAGTTCACAGTGGCACCAGTTTGTGGTGCTCGATGGAAACAGCCTGTTGATGACTCTGCGACCAAATTGTCCTCTCAGTCCTTCTTTTGCGCACTTCCATGGCGACGGGTGCAGTTAGAGTTCTTGTGGTTCGCCGGGGAATGATGCACGATTTCCAGCCTTGGCCTTGGCTTTATTTGTAGTCTATGTCCTACTTGGCAAAAGGCAGATCCATTGCAAGGCATCCCTCTCACTAGGATGACCCCTCTCGTCGGTATTCCCCTGCCACGGGATATCCTTGAGGTCCTCTTCTCGGATTCGCGCTGGGCTGGATGTGTCCACATCAGTTGTTCCTGCGCCGCCGTCAGTGGGGGTATGGAAGAGACGATGTGTCTCACCTCAGATTCCGCAGCCTCGTCCCAAGGTAGCTGTTGGTTTCTGTCTTTGCTTGCGATGTCTTCGCCCTCCCCGGACCTTTCGGATGGGCGTCGGAGGACCGTCTCTCGTCGCGGGGACTGCGTCCCGGAGGCCCCTGCCCCTGGGTCACCACGGCTGGCATGTGTCCAGTGTCCGTGTGACCCCAAAGGTGGATGTCACTAACGGTCTCGCTTGCTCCTCTCCGCAGATCCTGGGTGTGCGGAAACATCGTCTGTCAGCTGGTCTTCTTTGCCACTGGTGTTCTTCCGGCCTCGTGTTCCTCTCACCGTTGTCCTGGCACTTGTCACCTTACTTCTCTTCGGGAGTGAGCGGTCTTCGTCTTCCTGCACTCCTCTCTGTCTTTCCTTAGTTGTTTCTCTGTGAGGACATTGCTTCGCACTGACTTCTCCTTCTACTCTTAATTGTGGCAACGGGCCACATGGATATGCTTCCTTCCTTTTCACGGTGGCAAACGTGCCACTCAGATCTCTCCTTTTCTTCCTTCCTTTTCGCAGTGGCAAACGTGCCACTCAGATCTCTTCTTTTCTTCCTTCCTTTTCACGGTGGCAAACGTGCCACTCAGATCTCTCCTTTTCTTCCTTCCTTTTCACGGTGGCAAACGTGCCACTCAGATCTCTCCTTTTCTTCCTTCCTTTTCGCAGTGGCAGACGTGCCACTCAGATCTCTTCTTTTCTTCCTTCCTTTTCGCAGTGGCAGACGTGCCACTCAGATCTCTTCTTTTCTTCCTTCCTTTTCGCAGTGGCAGACGTGCCACTCAGATCTCTTCTTTTCTTCCTTCCTTTTCGCAGTGGCAGACGTGCCACTCAGATCTCTTCTTTTCTTCCTTCCTTTTCGCGACATCACTTGGACCGATCTTGTGTCTTCTCTTCTGACCTGGGTCCTCCATGCAGTGCGCGCACCCTGCATGTGTACCCCTGGTCTTGTCCCCGTCGGGGACACTTTCTCCTTCTTCCTCAGCAGCCAGAGTTGGTGTCGCGAGCCTTCTCTTCTTGATGCTTTCTTTTCTTGATGGTTGTTGGTGACGTTCGGGGGTCCATGTTTGTAGACCTGTTCATGGTTGAACGTCCTGGACCGGTTGGTGGTCCACTTCTGCCGATGCCTGGCAGGTTGCTTTCGGTCGTCCTGTCGGACTTTGCGCTACAGCAGTTCCTGGGGGACCCGTTGTGGGTTAGCACTTGACGGGCGATCATTCTGGGGATCGGCTCCAGGGAGGCGCCATGGATCTGTCGCGGGTCGGCACTTGATGGGCGATCGTTCGCGAAGATTGTTCTGCGCGATGGCGCTGCATGCATTCTTCTTGCTGCTGGCGGTGGCTGTGCGTCGCCACGTGGCGCGTTGTTTGCGCACTTACTGTTCAGGGTTCTGGGACGCCTGTGGCGTGACGTTGGGTACTTGCTGCTTTGGCTGTCGTCGGGTACTTGATGCTTTGGACCGTTGACGGGAGTAGTTGATGATGCGGTGAGCGCCTGTGGCCACAAGGCGTCGCTGCTCTCTCCGTTCTTTGATCGCGGCAGTCATTTCCCTGGACGTTCTTTTAGTGCTTGGCAGTCGTTTCCTCCAGACGTCAGTGCTTGGATGCTTTGTGAGGCACTGGTGCCTTTTCCCACGTCGCGTTGGAAGTGGCAGTCGCCGACTCCTTGCTGGTGTGTGTGGGTGTCGCTGGCGCTGTTGCGCAGTTACTTGCTGAGTGAGAGGTTGGATGCTTTCTTGCTGCGGGAGTTTCGACGCTTTCGCTGTCACTTGCGCTGTGGAGAACTTACTTGCTGCGTGAGTTTTCTTGCGTTGTGCAATGCTTGTTTTTAGTCCTTGTGGAGGCAGGTGCACTTTTGCATTTGGCCACTGGGTGGCAGTGTTGCAGGAATTGTTAGCAGCCTGTCTTGTCTTCCCCTGATGTGCACTCTACTGTTTCACTCAGTGCACAGGGGGCTGGGGCTGCTGTTGGGAACTTGTTTCGATGTGTCCTCCTGGTGAGTCTCTTTTCTTTTCACTATTGGAGGCAGGAATGTACTGAAGCATGCTCCCCGGACTGCCAGGTTCGTTCAGGAGGACATTGCAACAGCACTGTGTATTTCCCTTTGGTGTTGTGCAGCATTGATGCGGGGGGGGCGATTTCACAGTCTTTATGGGTGCACCGGTGCTTCCTTTTGATCAGTGCTCCGGTGGGGCTGGTTAATCTTTGGCGGTATTGACCGCTCTGCCGGCACTCTGCTCCTCACACGGAGCACTCAAGGAGGGGGCGCCTTTGGTATTGGCGGCGCGGCCGCTTTCCGGCACTTTGTTCCTGCCCACGAGGTGGGAGCACCTTAGATCGCGGCCGCACTGGCCGCATGCAGGCGCTTCCTCATTCTCCCGCTTTCCCTTCGCCGCCCGCGGAAACCTCGGCAGTCCTCACGCGGGCGGGGGTTTGTGCTTCACTCCGGCGGGGAGCGGGTCTCTCCGGTCACTCCTCCCTGGGGCAGGGGCGCTCGAGGCAGGCCGCGGGTAGGCTCCGCCGGCTCTGCCTATGTAACGGTTACTAGTTCTCCGGCACGGCAGGCTTCACTTTTCCCCGGTCTCCCGCCGCAGCAGCTTCACCTTGCTCACGCTGCGCGGCGGAGACCTGCCATGTACCTCGCAGGCCGCGGGTAGGCTCCGCTGGCTCTGCAGTGTCAATACACGCTGGGGTGCCGCCGGCAGGCCGCGGGTGGGCTCCGCTGGCGTTGCTGAGTCCTCCTTCGCTGGGGGCTACCGGCGGGCCGCGGGTGGGCTCCGCTGGCCCGGATGACGTGGCGAGGGGGGTCGGGAGGCGGTTAGCTACTCCGCTCCCTCCCCCTCGTAGTCGTCGGTGATTGCGGGTCCAGCCGCACTTATGTTCACCGCGGTCTTCAGTCTCTGTGCCCCTGCCGCTTCCAAGCTCACACGCGGCGGGGGCGGGGGACGACTCGGGCAGGCCGCGGGTAGGCTCCGCTGGCGCTGCTTATTGCTGGGCACAGTTCATGGCGGGCACTTCGCCCGTGGGGCTCACCTTCGGCCGGCGGGCCAGATGCTCCGTCGCGGTCGCGGCGGGTGGGCTCCGCCCGGCCCGGGTACCTCTCCGGTGGGGGTCGTAAGCCTCGCGGCCGTCGCAGGTGGGCTCTGGGCGGTCCGCAGCTGCTTGGTGCTCTCGGTGGTGGCGGTCGACGCGGGTGGGCTCCGGTCGGCTTGCTGAGGGGCTCCCGGTCACTGCGGGGCTCCGACGTGCCCACCGGTCTTCTCGGCGCGTCGCGCCTCGCCACAGGGGATGCCCTCTAGGCGGGCAGCTCTCTTCCCCTTTTTCCTTGTTGATTTAGCAGTGGGTAGTGGCACGCATGGGCTGCACTACCGGCCTCGTCGCCATTGTAGAGTTAGGGGTGGAGGGCCCTGGGCCCACATGTGGGGAGCAGTAAATGACCTGACACAGACACCAGATGAGGGTAGTGGGAATGGCCACAAGCACGTGCGCTCGGCCCCTTTTATTGCCAGCGTCATGTGACACCATGACGTCTGTGGTGGGTGGGTGTAAAGTGTAATACAGACACTTGAACACTAGAACGTGTCCATGCTAGGACACTACAGATTCAAGATTGACTACAAATTGTAGAAAACTACCACTTTTAATGGGCACTCCTCAGCGCAGAGCTAAAATGTGCCCTATGAATGTCAAAGCTTCAACGTGTTAGAGGAATACACTTTATTCATCTTAAAAAGGATATCATATTTTATGTGATGTTTGTAGTATGATGTACATAGCAAATATTTTCATGGCTCGGCCCGTGCACGGGCTCTAAGATCCGAGCCAGACCTGTGGCTCGGCTCTGGCTCGGCTCGTCCCCCTGAGCTCTGCGGGCCTCTCTCCAGTCTCCTCCAGTGGACCTCAAGACAGGCAAGACCGATCCAAGATGGCGGGCCCGCTGGCCTCTCTCTGGCGTCCCTCAGGGGCCCTCAAGGCTGGCAGGACCAATCCAAGATGGCGGGGCAGCTGGCCTCTCTCCGGCGTCCTCCAGTGGACCTCAAGGCTGGCAGGACCAATCCAAGATGGCGGAGCCGCTGGCCGTCTTGTCCTTCTTCAGTGTCGCTGCAGCGCAGGTGCGCCCGCAGCCACGCCCACGGCACCCCGGAAGGCCGAGCACCCTCCCAAGATGGCGGCGTGTCCCCAGTCCGTCGTCTGTGTTTATGCGCGGTGACGTCACCTCTGCCAGGCACTGACACTAGAAGCCGCGGCCGGTGGGCGCTATGAGGATCCTGCTGCTCGCCTGCCTGCGAGCCCAGACCGGAAACAGCAGCACCGCCGGCCGGATACAGTAAGAGGGGGAAGGGGGGGGGGGGTGAGCCCTCAAAACACACTGACACACACACAGCCACTCCTGTCAGGAAGGATCCTCTAAAGTGCACTGACACCACCCACACTCCAGGCACGCCCCCTTCCCATGTGCACTCTCAGAGGCTCACCAGTGCTCGTGCACCCCCACACACAGCAACTCCTATCAGGAAGGATCCTCCAATGTGCAAGACTGCCCCATGCACACTGACTGTATCACTGACTGCCCCATTCACACTGATTACCCCATGCACACTGACTGCATCACTGACTGCCCCATTCACACTGATTACCCCATGCACACTGACTGCATCACTGACTGCCCCATTCACACTGACACACTCACAGCCACTCCTGTCAGGAAGGCTCCTCTAAAGTGCAATGACACCACCTCCACCCCAGGCACGCCCCCTTCCAATGTGCACTCTCAGAGGCTCGCCAGTGCTCGTGCACCCCCACACACAGCAACTCCTATCAGGAAGGATCCTCCAATGTGCAATGACTGCCCCATGCACACTGATTGCATCACTGACTGCCCCATGATTACCCCATGCACACTGACTCTGTATCACTGACTGCCCCATTCACACTGATTACCCCATGCACACTGATTACCCCATGCACACTGACTGTATCACTGACTGCCTCATTCACACTGATTACCCCATGCACACTGACTGTATCACTGACTGCCCCATTCACACTGATTACCTCATGCACACTGACTGTATCACTGACTGCCTCATTCACACTGATTACCCCATGCACACTGACTGTATCACTGACTGCCCCATTCACACTGATTACCCCATGCACACTGACTGTATCACTGACTGCCTCATTCACACTGATTACCCCATGCACACTGACTGTATCACTGACTGCCCCAGTCACACAGATTACCCCATGCACACTGACTGTATCACTGACTGCCCCATTCACACTGATTACCCCATGCACACTGACTGTATCACTGACTGCCCCATTCACACTGATTACCCCATGCACACTGACTGTATCACTGACTGCCCCATTCACACTGATTACCCCATGCACACTGACTGTATCACTGACTGCCCCATTCACACTGATTACCCCATGCACACTGACTGTATCACTGACTGCCCCATTCACACTGATTACCCCATGCACACTGACTGTATCACTGACTGCCCCATTCACACTGATTACCCCATGCACTCTCACTGCATCACTGACTGCCCCATTCACACTGATGACCCCTTGCACACTGACTGCATCACTGACTGCCCCATTCACACTGATGACCCATTGCACACTGACTGCATCACTGACTGCCCCATTCACACTGATTCCCCCATGCACACGGACTGTATCACTGACTGCCCCATTCACACTGATTCCCCCATGCACACTGACTGTATCACTGACTGCCCCATTCACACTGATTCCCCCATGCACACGGACTGTATCACTGACTGCCCCATTCACACTGACACACTCACAGCCACTCCTATCAGGAAGGCTCCTCTAAAGTGCACTGACACCACCCACACTCCAGGCACGCCCCCTTCCAATGTGCACTCTCAGAGGCTGACCAGTGCTCGTGCACCCCCACACACAGCAACTCCTATCAGGAAGGATCCTCCAATGTGCAATGACTGCCCCATGCACACTGATTGCATCACTGACTGCCCCATGATTACCCCATGCACACTGATTACCCCATGCACACTGACTGCATCACTGACTGCCCCATTCACACTGATTCCCCCATGCACAATGACTGCATCACTGACTGCCCCATTCACACTGATTACCCATGCACACTAACTGTATCACTGACTGCCCCATTCACACTGATTACCCCATGCACACTGACTGTATCACTGACTGCCCCATTCACACTGATTACCCCATGCACACTGACTGTATCACTGACTGCCCCATTCACACTGATTACCCCATGCACACTGACTGTATCACTGACTGCCCCATTCACACTGATTACCCCATGCACTCTCACTGCATCACTGACTGCCCCATTCACACTGATGACCCCTTGCACACTGACTGCATCACTGACTGCCCCATTCACACTGATGACCCATTGCACACTGACTGCATCACTGACTGCCCCATTCACACTGATTCCCCCATGCACACGGACTGTATCACTGACTGCCCCATTCACACTGATTCCCCCATGCACACTGACTGTATCACTGACTGCCCCATTCACACTGATTCCCCCATGCACACGGACTGTATCACTGACTGCCCCATTCACACTGACACACTCACAGCCACTCCTATCAGGAAGGCTCCTCTAAAGTGCACTGACACCACCCACACTCCAGGCACGCCCCCTTCCAATGTGCACTCTCAGAGGCTGACCAGTGCTCGTGCACCCCCACACACCAACTCCTATCAGGAAGGATCCTCTAATGTGCAGTGACTCCCCATGCACACTGATTACCCCATGCACACTGACTGCATCACTGACTGCCCCATTCACACTGATTCCCCCATGCACAATGACTGCATCACTGACTGCCCCATTCACACTGATTACCCATGCACACTAACTGTATCACTGACTGCCCCATTCACACTGATTACCCCATGCACACTGACTGCATCACTGACTGCCCCATTCACACTGATGACCCCTTGCACACTGACTGCATCACTGACTGCCCCATTCACACTGATGACCCCTTGCACACTGACTGCATCACTGACTGCCCCATTCACACTGATTCCCCCATGCACACGGACTGTATCACTGACTGCCCCATTCACACTGATTCCCCCATGCACACTGACTGTATCACTGACTGCCCCATTCACATTGATTCCCCCATGCACACGGACTGTATCACTGACTGCCCCATTCACACTGACACACTCACAGCCACTCCTATCAGGAAGGCTCCTCTAAAGTGCACTGACACCACCCACACTCCAGGCACGCCCCCTTCCAATGTGCACTCTCAGAGGCTGACCAGTGCTCGTGCACCCCCACACACCAACTCCTATCAGGAAGGATCCTCTAATGTGCAGTGACTCCCCATGCACACTGATTACCCCATGCACACTGACTGCATCACTGACTGCCCCATTCACACTGATTCCCCCATGCACAATGACTGCATCACTGACTGCCCCATTCACACTGATTACCCATGCACACTAACTGTATCACTGACTGCCCCATTCAAACTGATTACCCCATGCACACTGACTGTATCACTGACTGCCCCATTCACACTGATTACCCCATGCACACTGACTGTATCACTGACTGCCCCATTCACACTGATTACCCCATGCACACTGACTGTATCACTGACTGCCCCATTCACACTGATTACCCCATGCACTCTCACTGCATCACTGACTGCCCCATTCACACTGATGACCCCTTGCACACTGACTGCATCACTGACTGCCCCATTCACACTGATTCCCCCATGCACACGGACTGTATCACTGACTGCCCCATTCACACTGATTCCCCCATGCACACTGACTGCATCACTGACTGCCCCATTCACACTGATTCCCCCATGCACACGAACTGTATCACTGACTGCCCCATTCACACTGATTCCCCCATGCACACTGACTGTAGCACTGACTGCCCCATTCACACTGATTCCCCCATGCACACTGACTGTATCACTGACTGCCCCATTCACACTGATTCCCACATGCACACTAACTGCATCACTGACTGCCCCATTCACACTGATAACCCCTTGCACACTGACTGCATCACTGACTGCCCCATTCACACTGATTACCCCATGCACTCTGGCTGTATCACTGGCTCCCCATTTACACTGATTCCCCCATGCACACTGACTGCATCACTGACTACCCCATTCACACTGATTACCCCATGCACACTGACTGTATCACTGACTGCCCCATTCACACTGATTACCCCATGCACTCTGACTGTATCACTGGCTCCCCATTCACACTGATTACCCCATGCACACTGACTGTATCACTGACTGCCCCATTCACACTGATTACCCCATGCACACTGACTGTATCACTGACTGCCCCATTCACACTGATTCCCCATACACACTACCTGCATCACTGACTGCCCCATTCACACTGATTACCCCATGCACACTGACTGTACCACTGACTGCCCCATTCACACTGATTACCCCATGCACACTGACTGTATCACTGACTGCCCCATTCACACTGATTCCCCCATACACACTACCTGCATCACTGACTGCCCCATTCACACTGATTACCCCAATCACACTGACTGTACCACTGACTGCCCCATTCACACTGATTCCCCCATGCACACTGACTGCATCACTGACTGCCCCATTCACACTGATTACCCCATGCACACTGACTGTACCACTGACTGCCCCATTCGCACTGATTCCCCCATACACACTGACTGCATCACTGACTGCCCCATTCACACTGATTACCCCATGCACACTGACTGTATCACTGACTCCCTCATTCACACTGATTACCCCATGCACACTTACTGTACTACTGACTGCCCCATTCACACTGATTACCCCATACACACTGACTGCATCACTGACTGCCCCATTCACACTGATGATGCCCCTTTCACACCGATGACCCCATGCACACTGACTGCATCACGGACTGCCCCATTCACACTGATTACCCCATGCACACTGACTGCATCACTGACTGCCCAATTCACACTGATTCCCCCATGCACACTGACTGCATCACTGACTGCCCCATTCACACTGATGACCCCTTGCACACTGATTGCATCACTGACTGCCCCATTCACACTGATTACCCCATGCCCACTGACTCTGTATCACTGGGTCCTCATTCACAATGATTACCGCATGCACACTGACTGTACCACTGACTGCCCCATTCACACTGATGACCCCTTGCACACTGACTGCATCACTGACTGCCCCATGCACACTGATTACCCCATGCACACTGACTGTATCACTGGGTCCTCATTCACACTGATTCCCCCATGCACACTGACTTTATCACTGACTGCCCCATTCACACTGATTACCCCTTGCACACTGACTGCATCACTGACTGCCCCATGCACACTGATTACCCATGCACATTAACTGTATCACTGACTGCCCCATTCACACTGATTACCCCATGCACACTGACTGCATCACTGACTGCCCCATTCACACTGATTACCCCATGCACACTGACTGCCTCACTGACTGCCCCATTCACACTGATTACCCCATGCACACTGACTGCCTCACTGACTGCCCCATTCACACTGATTACCCCATGCACACTGACTGCATCACTGACTGCCCCATTCACACTGATTACCCCATGCACACTGACTGCATCACTGACTCCCTCATTCACACTGATTACCCCATGCACACTGACTGTACCACTGACTGCCCCATTCACACTGATTACCCCATACACACTGACTGCATCACTGACTCCCTCATTCACACTGATTACCCCATGCTCACTGACTGCATCACTGACTCCCTCACTCACACTGATTACCCCATGCACACTGACTGTACCACTGACTGCCCCATTCGCACTGATTCCCCCATGCACTCTGACTGTATCACTGGCTACCCATTCACACTGATTCCCCCATGCACACTGACTGCATCACTGACTCCCTCATTCACACTGATTACCCCATGCACTCTGACTGTATCACTGGCTACCCATTCACACTGATTCCCCAATGCACACTGACTGCATCACTGACTCCCTCATTCACACTGATTACCCCATGCACACTGACTGTACCACTGACTGCCCCATTCACACAGATTACCCCATGCACTCTGACTGTATCACTGGCTCCCCATTCACACTGCTTCCCCCATGCACACTGACTGTATCACTGACTCCCTCATTCACACTGATTACCCCATGCACACTGACTGTACCACTGACTGCCCCATTCACACTGATTACCCCATACACACTGACTGCATCACTGGCTGCCCCATTCACACTGATTCCCCCATGCACACTGACTTTATCACTGACTGCCCCATTCACACTGATTACCCCTTGCACACTGACTGCATCACTGACTGCCCCATGCACACTGATTACCCATGCACATTAACTGTATCACTGACTGCCCCATTCACACTGATTACCCCATGCACACTGACTGCATCACTGACTGCCCCATTCACACTGATTACCCCATGCACACTGACTGTATCACTGACTGCCCCATTCACACTGATTCCCCCATGCACAATGACTGCATCACTGACTGCCCCATTCACACTGATTACCCATGCACACTAACTGTATCACTGACTGCCCCATTCACACTGATTACCCCATGCACACTGACTGTATCACTGACTGCCCCATTCACACTGATTACCCCATGCACACTGACTGTATCACTGACTGCCCCATTCACACTGATTACCCCATGCACACTGACTGTATCACTGACTGCCCCATTCACACTGATTACCCCATGCACTCTCACTGCATCACTGACTGCCCCATTCACACTGATGACCCCTTGCACACTGACTGCATCACTGACTGCCCCATTCACACTGATTCCCCCATGCACACGGACTGTATCACTGACTGCCCCATTCACACTGATTCCCCCATGCACACTGACTGTATCACTGACTGCCCCATTCACACTGATTCCCCCATGCACACGGACTGTATCACTGACTGCCCCATTCACACTGATTCCCCCATGCACACTGACTGTAGCACTGACTGCCCCATTCACACTGATTCCCCCATGCACACTGACTGTATCACTGACTGCCCCATTCACACTGATTCCCACATGCACACTGACTGCATCACTGACTGCCCCATTCACACTGATAACCCCTTGCACACTGACTGCATCACTGACTGCCCCATTCACACTGATTACCCCATGCACTCTGACTGTATCACTGGCTCCCCATTTACACTGATTCCCCCATGCACACTGACTGCATCACTGACTACCCCATTCACACTGATTACCCCATGCACACTGACTGTATCACTGACTACCCCATTCACACTGATTACCCCATGCACTCTGACTGTATCACTGGCTCCCCATTCACACTGATTACCCCATGCACACTGACTGTATCACTGACTGCCCCATTCACACTGATTACCCCATGCACACTGACTGTATCACTGACTGCCCCATTCACACTGATTCCCCCATACACACTACCTGCATCACTGACTGCCCCATTCACACTGATTACCCCATGCACACTGACTGTACCACTGACTGCCCCATTCACACTGATTACCCCATGCACACTGACTGTATCACTGACTGCCCCATTCACACTGATTCCCCCATACACACTACCTGCATCACTGACTGCCCCATTCACACTGATTACCCCAATCCCACTGACTGTACCACTGACTGCCCCATTCACACTGATTCCCCCATGCACACTGACTGCATCACTGACTGCCCCATTCACACTGATTACCCCATGCACACTGACTGTACCACTGACTGCCCCATTCGCACTGATTCCCCCATACACACTGACTGCATCACTGACTGCCCCATTCACACTGATTACCCCATGCACACTGACTGTATCACTGACTCCCTCATTCACACTGATTACCCCATGCACACTGACTGTACCACTGACTGCCCCATTCACACTGATTACCCCATACACACTGACTGCATCACTGACTGCCCCATTCACACTGATGACCCCATGCACACTGACTGCATCACGGACTGCCCCATTCACACTGATTACCCCATGCACACTGACTGCATCACTGACTGCCCAATTCACACTGATTCCCCCATGCACACTGACTGCATCACTGACTGCCCCATTCACACTGATGACCCCTTGCACACTGATTGCATCACTGACTGCCCCATTCACAATGATTACCCCATGCCCACTGACTCTGTATCACTGGGTCCTCATTCACAATGATTACCCCATGCACACTGACTGTACCACTGACTGCCCCATTCACACTGATGACCCCTTGCACACTGACTGCATCACTGACTGCCCCATGCACACTGATTACCCCATGCACACTGACTGTATCACTGGGTCCTCATTCACACTGATTCCCCCATGCACACTGACTTTATCACTGACTGCCCCATTCACACTGATTACCCCTTGCACACTGACTGCATCACTGACTGCCCCATGCACACTGATTACCCATGCACATTAACTGTATCATTGACTGCCCCATTCACACTGATTACCCCATGCACACTGACTGCATCACTGACTGCCCCATTCACACTGATTACCCCATGCACACTGACTGCCTCACTGACTGCCCCATTCACACTGATTACCCCATGCACACTGACTGCATCACTGACTGCCCCATTCACACTGATTACCCCATGCACACAGACTGCCTCACTGACTGCCCCATTCACACTGATTACCCCATGCACACTGACTGCATCACTGACTGCCCCATTCACACTGATTACCCCATGCACACTGACTGCATCACTGACTCCCTCATTCACACTGATTACCCCATGCACACTGACTGTACCACTGACTGCCCCATTCACACTGATTACCCCATACACACTGACTGCATCACTGACTCCCTCATTCACACTGATTACCCCATGCACACTGACTGCATCACTGACTCCCTCATTCACACTGATTACCCCATGCACACTGACTGTACCACTGACTGCCCCATTCGCACTGATTCCCCCATGCACTTTGACTGTATCACTGGCTACCCATTCACACTGATTCCCCCATGCACACTGACTGCATCACTGACTCCCTCATTCACACTGATTACCCCATGCACTCTGACTGTATCGCTGGCTACCCATTCACACTGATTCCCCCATGCACACTGACTGCATCACTGCCTCCCTCATTCACACTGATTACCCCATGCACACTGACTGTACCACTGACTGCCCCATTCACACTGATTACCCCATGCACTCTGACTGTATCACTGGCTCCCCATTCACACTGATTCCCTCATGCACACTGACTGTATCACTGACTCCCTCATTCACACTGATTACCCCATGCACACTGACTGTACCACTGACTGCCCCATTCACACTGATTACCCCATACACACTGACTGCATCACTGGCTGCCCCATTCACACTGATTACCCCATGCACTCTGACTGTATCACTGGCTCCCCATTCACACTGATTACCCCATACACACTGACTGCATCACTGGCTGCCCCATTCACACTGATTACCCCATACACACTGACTGCATCACTGGCTGCCCCATTCACACTGATTACCCCATGCACTCTGACTGTATCACTGGCTCCCCATTCACACTGATTCCCCCATGCACACTGACTGCCCCATTCACACGGATTACCCCATGCACACTGACTCTTAATCACTGACTGTGTGATGCATACGGGCCCTGGATCACTGGCTGCCCCATGCACACCGACTCCTAATAACTAACTTTTCAATGCACACTGAGTGACCCATGCACGCGGACTCTGGTTCACTTACGGCCCCATTCACACTGATTATTCCATGCACACTGACTCAGAATCATTGCAATATGAACTAAGAAACATTCCTGCCCCCTCTGACATCAATGCTATTAGTGCCCCAAGAGGCAAGTCCGGGGTCGTGTCTACTTACCAGTTGATGCTTATTTTATCCTGGAGATTGGTCTTTACTTTTCTTTCTCTGACTGCAAAATGAAAAGATTTTGTAAAGTGAGCTGTGAGCTGCCTGACAATCTCCCTGGACCTACAACATGAGCATACATGAACTCTACAAATATTTCCAAATATATTTTAGAAGTTAGGAAAGCATTTTAAAATTCTGAAGAGCAATGGAAACAAAGATTTTAATTGGAACAAAACAAACCCTAATCCTTAACTTAGTGATGTTCAAATAATACATATTTGCTGAAACCCGATTTCCAAACATTATCATTTATACAATATACAGTTATATCAGTAAAACTGCATGTCTGGGAAAGTCTGAGGCCAGTTCAATGAAACATGTCTGTCTGTAAATGACGGCACGCCACCACATCATGTTCTAGGAGTATATTTATTAAAAGTGAGTTTTTAACCATCAATTATTAAACATTCCTGCCCCTGTCCTGACAGCAATGCCATGAGTGATCTGAGAGGCAGGTCAGGGGCATGTGTGTACCCTGTATGTGGGCTAGATTTCTTTTATACATGGAGCAAAAATGGAGTCTGTTAATTCAAACAGAAACGTTTTTTGTACAGAAGACAGGTGGAACTCACTCTCGTATGTGATGAGGAAGAACAGGGCATCCCGGTGAAATAAAGTATTTGCCCAGGATCACACCATTTGAGATGAGTTTATGGGTCAAAAGCATTACAGTCTGGTTGAGTAGATTATTGAAGTCAACATTATTCTGATGTTCGAGGCCTATACCCTGTGCACACTGTATGCCCCATGCACATTGATTTCGGAAAACGGACTTTCCCATGTACACTTACCGTCCCTTGCACACTGATTTTGGATCACTAATGGGACCATGCATCCTAACTGTCCCACACACGCTGAAGCACAATGACTTACTACACCATGCACAGTCACTGCTCCATTCTTCCTCTTACCCTCACTGACCCACAGCCACTCCCATGGACAGTGTACCCATGCCCAGAACTATATGTGCACTTCATGTGTTGGCTCCCTCATTCATAAATAATCTTTACACCTATAACCCAGACACACAGCACATGGACAGACTCACTCCTTCTCAGAGTTCTCAGAGCTCACACCCACCGCCATAGAATGACCCTGTATTAGATACTCTTTATGAGCCACACGCACTGACCAGCCAGGACACATGCCCTCCCTGTAGGAGAGTAGGGTCTGCTTCCTATGTTCCCCCCCACTTTTTGCTCTGATCCACTGGTTTTTCGACTCTAGCATGGCTGTGGGCCTGCTAATCAGACCCACAGCCCTGCTGTTCTCTCTCTAAATTCATACCATGTACTTTAGGTACCTAACCAATTAGGTATTGGGTCACCTTTGTGAGCCCCGGTATAGTGTACCATAGGTACCCAGGGTATAGGTGCATCCAAGGCCTACCAGGGGCTGCAGCATGTATTATGACACCCCTGGCTGGCCCTCCAAACTGACACAACTGGCTGATCACTCAGCTGGGGCAAGGTTGTGTAATCACCCCTTGCTTAGGTATAGCATCCCTATACCTACCATTATATATAGACACATATATGCCTATAAGTCACTCCTATGGCAGGCCTTGACAATCCTGGAGGCAGAGTGCTTGGTTTTATGTGAGATGGTGCTCTAGCATGAGCTGAGCCTGTCTGCAGCTTTCGGAACCATGTCCTTATAGCTTTTCTATGATATAGCCATACCATATACTTTTAAGTGCATTATAATCCTCGCGGTTATTGCTAACTTTGGTTTGGCTTTATCAAAACATGTCGTTTAAGGTGTCATACGCTTTGGAATACTACCCCCCCCCCCCCCGCCAGTTCTGGCGGCGGGGGTAGCATTCCACCCTTCTAGAGGGAGGAGGGAGAAGACATGTAGTTGTGGCTTTACCCGGTTAAAGTTAAACAGAGCCTCAGCATCACAAAATGGATGCTGCTGCCACAGACACGAGTCTGACCTCCTGCTGCTGGATGAAACTCCAGCAGGGGAGGCCTGGACAATAGGTTTCCTGCCTTGGGAGTTGCGAGCACCTCCTCAGGGAGACTCTTGTGTATTGGGGCAGGGAGGGTTGAATGAAATGAGACACTGCCTGGGGCACACAAGGTGCCCCATGCATAGCCCGGTTGAAACCAGTTGCTGTGGCACTCCAGCCCCAGCTCTGGCGTGAAACTGGACAAAGGGAAAGGGGTGTAACCACCCCTTCTTGGGTCCCACCCATAGGAAGGACCTAGCAGGTAATCCAGCCCCTCAAATCAGTATATAGGTAGGAGCTGAGTCTAGAGACTTTAGATTATCCTGAACTGAAACTCTGAAATGAAACTCTGGACCTTCGACATTCTACTGCAACTAGAAGACTGAAGAATCTCCCTTGTGGTCAAGGAGTGACCACCCTGTGCAAACAGGCACCACCAGTAACTTGCCGGTTTGCTTAGTCGACGCTCCAGCCGGATCCCGACGACCTAGCGACGCAGCCTCTGGACTTCCAGACTCCTCTGACTCCGACCCACACCCACAGCAAAGCTGAGACCCGTGGCGGACACGAGAGACGTGGGACAGGATATCCTGCAGTACCTGCTTTTTGCTAACTGTGCAGCTTCTGGGGTGTCCTCGAAGTTGTGCATTGGGGTTTGAGAAGTCCCAACCCCGAGCAGTAAGTGCACCGAAGCTCAGCCCTCCACACTCCACGAGTACCGCGTGGGGCCTGTGCCTGCATTTCTCCTCGATGCGTCTTTGCGGTTGTTAGCCCATTGGCTAGTGGGCCTCCTGAAGATATCACCTTGAATCAACACCGCTTGCCTGGTTGCTCTGGGCTTGCTCCTGCTTTCCTGTAAAGGGAAAGCTCCCCAGACCTTGCTTGTCTGAACTAGAAGCCGATCTTCCCTTCCTGCATGGGTTGCCTTTGCCAAGGCTTGTTGACTCCAATCTGGAAGCCGACACCGCCAACAGCGAGATCCTTCGTGGGACAGTCCGTTTCCAGCTCTTGGTAGTCGTCGACGCCTCCTGGTCCACGTGGCTGCAGAGACAAGCTTCGCATCTTCACCTGATTGCATCTCGACATCGCCTGGTTCCTTCCTGGTTCCTTCCCGGTCACTGGCTAGTGACCCAGACTCTGTCCCTTCTGCTTTCAGGTTCTTCTCGACTCTGATCCACCCTTGGATCCACCCGGACATCTTCCTCCTGGTCGCCTGCAGCATCTTCTTGCAGCTCTCCATAGGATTTGACGACGAAACCCGTCACAACTTCACACCTATGCACCTGGCTCCTGTGGGTGAGGTAACTCGAGTACTCCGGTGCTCCCGTGGGTATTAACTATCCAAGTGTCCTAGTTTAACAGGGTTTTCCTGTGGTCCATCCGGAAGTGTCCTAAATCAATTACTTTGTGACTTTTACATTCCCATTGACTTTCTATGGTAACCCGCATGTGTGTTTAGACACTGCACACGCCTCCTGTGGGTCTCCTACTCCCAATCCTTTGGTAGTCCTGTGTAGCCCCAGCGATTCTTTAGGCCCTAGGCCTATTCACCTTTCCTGAAGTGGTTCTTATACCACTTCTTTAGTATATGGTTCGTGACGACCCTAGGGCAGAATTGTATTTGTGCAACTTATAGTATGCTTATTGAGTAACTTGTGCTGTATCTCGAACTCTGACCTCATAAAGAATGCAGAGGGGTTGTGTTAGTAATAAATACATACATATATATATATATATTTTTTTTTTGTAGAGTTTTATATAGCGTGAACTAGACCCGAACTGAATCAGGTATCAGAGCGCTTTACATAGCACCAGTTACGTTACATGAGGACACGCATTCATTTTAGGCACGGGGAGATTAAGTGATTTGCCCAGAATCACAGGAGGTTTTTTGGCGTCGTTACCGAGACTCGAACCCAGATCCCCAGGTCCGAGGTTGAGCGCCTTAGCCATTAGGCCAACTCCTCTCCCTATATACCGTGTGTGGTGTCCTTTATTTGGTATTCAAGGGATTATTATTGGTAAAACAATTGGCTTCACATGCTCTCTGAAGTGTTAGCCTAAGACTTCTTCGTCCATGCTACCACTAGGATAGCTGGTCTATAAGGTTGACTTTACAACCATCACCATAAGGGTTGTTTGGACTGGTGCAAGGTGCTCACTAGAATAGTGAACATCATATACCAGGCCAACTTCCCACACTCCCCCGCACACTTTGCAATAGAAGGACGGTCTTACACACACACACACACTGACTCATCAAATATTCAGCAGACGCACCCCACGCAGACATCCTATGCACACTTACGTCCACCCACTTTAGAGGGATAATTTTGCTCAAAATGTTCTAATGCGCCCAGACTAATGATATTGAGGGGGGGGGGGTGGGGAAGGAGTGCGGTTGATGGGACCGAGAGGCTTAAGATGCCCAACCCCACTCCCCTTTAAAACCTCGGATATTTTCTTCTGTTGGAATGCAGCATGTTCTAGTTGTGTGCATACAAAATACTTCTGTAATGACCACCAATGTGCACTGATCTTTAAGTACTGATACATTCGTCACACCCACATGCTCTGCTAACTTGGCACTGAGGCATTTGCAGGCACGGAGCTCTTAGTTTCCTCCTGATTTGGCTTCTGCCATGCACTGAAAGCCCAGTGTGGAGTCAATCACAGGACTCTCACTATGCACGTTCACACTGACTTACAGCGAGCACTGATATCCCACTACTGAACCTTCACAGGGCTCTTATGGTGCAACAATGGCCCACATGCTGCATTCATCAGATTCCAGTTCATGGACCATGGCATAAACCGGCGGTGGTTCAGCCGGGGGAATATGTTAGAGAACTGCACAACTTGATGGTAAATTCGCAGGAAGGTACCTCAGTGGCTTGAGTGCCTGTCTAAGAGCTTGTCAGTGACCTATAGGTCTGAGGCTCTGGTAAGAGTAACGCAGCTAATAGAACTGATGTCAGTAGAGTAGGTCAGAGAATGCACGCCAGTAACTCATGGGGCTCAGTCCCTGTTTCACAACTAGTGCACATATCCACTCTAACAGGTAGAATTCCCTTGTTGACCCGGCTTGTGAGTGCACCCGTCGTCCAGGTTAAGCGCCTCCCGAGTTACCCACGCCAGCCGGGGTTCTCCCAATCCGTTTAATCGCTCCTGAGGTTCCTTCTTGGCCCCTCGCGGCTCTCATAAGCTTCTCTCCAACTCACAAGGTAAGGGTTGCTACCTCCGGGCTCTCCTGACACGGTCACTCCCATCACCGTGGCTCGTTCATGTTCGACATGCTAGCACATTATTCGTCCTGATGAGATCGAAACGCCATGGACCATTACAACCTAAACTCCATAATGTTGATCATTTAATTTAGAGTTTTGTTTTTCTGTTGTTTTCAATGCAATAGTAATTTTAATTGTCACCAGCACTTTTCACTTCACGCACTTTCGCGTACCTGTGTGAGCACCAGAGCTATTATCTTTAAATAACAAATGGTACTCCATTTATGATGTGAATCAATGCGATGTCATTCAAAAAACTTGTGTTCCTTCATACATGTTTAATAGGTCCTGTTTGTACTTTTTACGCTGCTCTTAAATGAATTGTAGCCCAGGCTACCAGAGTACCGTATTGCCCCACACAGACCTGTGTTCTGCTTAACCACTCCTCACGAGGGCTTTCTGTGAGGGGATCCAAGTGTAGGTCCAGATTAACAGCCTCCTGCCTCTCTTGTAGGCAGGGTTTGTCCAGGCTGCAGTGTGCTTCCATTGTGGTATCTGCAATACCAGCCGGATGACTGACGCGCTGCTGCTTCGGTCCTTTTGGACTTTTCTGCTGTATTTGACATTGTAGATCATCAGACTGGGATTACCAGATTAGATCCCTGTGATTGCCAGATTAGACCTCTGTGATCATCAGATTAGACATCTGCGATTACCAGATTAGACCTCTGTGATAATCAGATTAGACCTCTGCGATTACCAGATTGAATCTCTTTGATTATCAGATTAGATCTCTGTGATTAGCAGATTAAACCTTTGTGATTACCAGATTAGATCCCTGTGATTATCAGATTAGACCTCTGCGATTATCAGATTAGATCCCTGCGATTATCAGGCTAGATCCCTGTGATTATCAGATTGGACCTCTGTGATTATCAGATAGACCTCTGTGATTATCAGATTGGACCTCTGCGATTATCAGATGAAATCCCTGTAATTATCAGATTAGATCTCTGTGATTATCAGATTAGATCCCTGTGATTATCAGATTAGATCTCTGTGATTATCACACTCGATCTCTGTGATTAACAGATTAGATCTCTGTGATTATCAAACAAGATCTCTGTGATTACCAGATTAGATCTCTGTGATTATCAGATTAGATATCTGTGATTACCAGATTAGATCTATGTGATTATCAGATTAGATATCTGTGATTACCAGATTACACTGCGATGTGAATTTGAATTGTCACCAGCACTTTTCACTTCACGCATGAGGGGTTCCAAGTGTATGTGAAAACTAACAGCTTCCTGTCTCTCTTGTATGCAAGGTTTGTCTAGGCCGCAGTGTGGTATCTGCAATACCAGCTGGATGACTGACGCGCTGCTGCTTCGATTCTATTGGACTTTTCTGCTTTATTTGACATTGTAGATCATCAGACTGGGATTACCAGATTAGATCCCTGTGATTACCAGATCAGATCTCTGTGATTACCAGGTTAGACCCCTGTGATTGCCAGATTAGATCCCTGTGATTGCCAGATCAGATCTCTGTGATTACCAGGTTAGACCCCTGTGATTGCCAGATTAGATCTCTGTGATTACCAGGTTAGACCTCTGTGATGATTAGATTAGACGTCTGCGATTACCAGATTAAATCTCTTTGATTATCAGATTAGATCCCTGTGATTACCAGTTTAGATCTGTGATTATCACATTAGACCTCTGCAATTACCAGATTAGACCGCTCTTATCATCAGATTAGACATCTGCGATTACCAGATTACACCTCTGTGATCATCAGATTAGACCTCTGCGATTACCAGATTGAATCTCTTTGATTATCAGATTAGATCTCTGTGATTACCAGATTAGATCTCTGCAATTACCAGATTAGATCTCTGTGATTATCAGATTAAACCTTTGTAATTACCAGATTAGATTTCTCTGATTGCCAGATTATATCTCTGTGATTATCAGATTAGATCCCTGTGTTTATCAGATTAGACCTCTGCGATTATCAGATAAGATCCCTGTAATTATCAGATTAGACCTCTGCGATTATCAGATTAGATCCCTGCGACCTCTGTGATTATCAGATTAGACCACTGTGATTATCAGATTAGACCTCTGCGATTATCAGATAAGATCCCTGTAATTATCAGATTAGACCTCTGCGATTATCAGATTAGATCCCTGCGACCTCTGTGATTATCAGATTAGACCTCTGTGATTATCAGATTGGACCTCTGCGATTATCAGATTAGATCCCTGTGATTACCAGATTAGATCTCTGTGATTATCAGACTAGATCTCTGTGATTAACAGATTAGATCTCTGTGATTATCAGACTAGATCTCTATGATTACCAGATTATATCTCTGTGATAATCAGATTAGATATCTGTGATTGTCATATTAGATCTCCGTGATTACCAGATTAGACACCTGTGATTATCAGATTAGATCTCTTTGATTACCAGATTAGACCTCTGTGATTATCAGATTAGATCTCTGTGATTATCAGATTAGATCTCTGTGATTATCAGATTAGATCTATGTGATTAACAGATTAGATCTCTATGATTAGACTATATCTCTGTGATTAACATACTAGATCTCTGTGATTATCAGACTAGATCTCTGTGATTACCAGATTAGATCTCTGTGACAATCAGATTAGATATCTGTGATTGTCATATTAGATCTCTGCGATTACCAGATTACACCCCTGTGATTATCAGATTAGATCTGTGATTACCAGATTAAATCTGTGATTATCAGATTAGATCTCTGTGATTATTAGATCTCTGTGATTTCCAGATTAGATCCCTGTGATTACCAGATTAGATCTCTGTGATTATTAGATCTATGTGTTCACCAGATTAGATCTCTGTGATTATCAGATTAGATCTCTGTGATTATTAGATCTCTGTGAATACCAGATTAGATCTATGTGATTACCAGATTAGATATTTGTGATTATTAGATTAGATCTCTGTGATTACCAGATTAGATCTCTGTGATTATTAGAACTCTGTGATTATTAGATCTCTGTGATTATCAGATCAGATCTCAGTGATTATTAGATCTCTGTGATTACCAGATTAGATCGCTGTGGTTACCAGATTCCATCTCTGTGATTATCAGATTAGATCTCTCTAATGTTTAGATCACTGTGATTCCCAGATTAGATCCCTGTGATTACCAGATTAGGTATCTGTGATTATCAGATTGGATCTATGTGATTGTTAGATCTCTGTGATTACCAAATTAGAATTCTGTGATTACCAGATTAGAACTCTGTGATTAATAGATGAGACCTCTGTGATTACCAGATTCGATCTCTGTGATTATCAGATTAGATCTGTGATTATCAGATTAGATCTCTGTGATTATCAGATTAGATCTCTGTGATTATCAGATTCGATCTCTGTGATTATCAGATTAGATCTCTGTGATTCTCAGATTATATCTCTGTGATTTTTAGATCACTGTGATTCCCAGATTAGATCCCTGTGATTACCAGATTAGGTATCTGTGATTATCAGATTGGATCTATGTGATTGTTAGATCTCTGTGATTATCAGATTAGATCTCTGTGATTACCAGATTAGATCTCTCTGATTGTTGGGGCGGGGGTGTCTCCTGCATGACGTACAGTCGTGTCCCCTGGACTTTTGTCAATAGGTTCTGGACCTAGTCCTTAAGCAAGAGGGCTACGCCAAATGCACCCCCATAGTGACACCGTCTCTGTCACCAGGTGTATGCGTGGACTGTGGTGGTGGCAGCATACCATGGTTGGTAAAATCTGCAGACAGGCTCTTACCTGACAGACTGCATTTAGTTCCTGAGGCGGAAATCTGGGAACATGTAACAGCGTTTTTAAAAATTGAACTGTTTTTAATTATTGTACCTGATCTGGTGTTCTATTTTCTTGCACCTCACAATTCATTATTCTTTCATTGCCTGACTTGCACTGCCTGGATTTTGCATTCTCGGCCCCACAGCAGCCGATTAGGTGCTGCCTCGGAGCCTTTCCATTTCGGCTGCCATCTTGGGTGAGTGAGAGGGCGAGCTGACTAGCTGCTCGGCCCTACCACCCTCACTGGCATAGATGGGTACCTCCCCTCGAACGCGCAGCGGACGAGCGCAGCGGGCGCGCCAAAGGCGAGCCCGTCTGCGCCCGTCCGCGTCGGCCCTAGGGCCAATCCCCCTGATCTCTGCTCCCCAGTTCCATCCTCCTCTAGATTGCGATATGACGTTGAGTATCTTAAGACTTTTAACATTACCAACCACACTTGTAGCCCCTTCGATATGGGTCTTCTAAACTACTCTCCTTATACCTGCTCAATTTGTTCTTTTCACATCATGGACAATCCTCACCTACTCTTTTCTGATAAGATGAAACAAAATAAGTCCTCTAAAACAATCAAAGCTGCACTCCTTAATGTAAGATCTCTCCCTAAGCACAGATACGAAATATCGAATATTATTGAAAACTGGAATTTAGACATACTGTTCCTCGCGGAAACTTGGGGTGACCAGGCATGTGACCCCGATTTAACCACGGCCACACCACTGGGCTTTACTAATATGAGACACGACAGGCGTTTAAAAAGAGGAGGAGGTATAGCGATAATATATCGAGATAACTATACTCTGCGAATGGAACCCTTAACCACTAGCACATGTGAAGCAATTAACTTTACGTTTTTCACCCCTTACTCCAGCTCATTTAGAGGTATTTTGCTTTATCGTCCTCCTGGCTCCTGCTCAGCATTTCTATCCTCTCTGAACCACCTTTTAGAGCCAATAGCAGGTGAAAATAACTTCACCATTATAGGTGATTTTAATTTTCACCTGGACTTGGATCAGGACCCAGACACTATCACTCTCCTTACTGAGATGGAAACAGTAGGATTGATTCAACTAGCCCATTCCCCCACGCATTCTGCGGGACATACGCTAGACTGAATCTTTTCTAATTTTAAATCTCTTTCTATAGATGAGATACTCCCTCTTACGTGGACTGACCACGCAGCAGTATGTTTCAATATATGCCCTCCTAGTACTCCTCCCATCACACTTTACAATACTAACTCTTTTAAATCTTGGAAAAGTATCAATCTTGATGATTTTACCCATAAACTGCACCTGATGCAGGACATCAATACTTCTAATCCTGAATCAGCTGCTGCTGCCTACACCCGCTGCCTTCAGAACGCACTTGAATCTTCAGTTCCTATAAAAAAAAGATCGACTAATAGAACATCCAACTCAGCCCCTTGGTTCAATGAGACCCTTAGGCTGGAAAAACAAAACTGTAGACGGCAAGAGCATAAGTGGCGTAGAAATTACGACCCGATTGAAAAAATCTGTTATAAAGACAAATTGAACAAATACAAACAAATGATCATCTGCCAAAAAAGTATATATTATAATAACCAAATTGAGTCAGCACAAGACTCGGCTAAACATCTTTTCCAGGTGGTTTCACTTCTTAAAGGACAGGACAAAACCACTACTATAGAAGCATCCCAATCGATGTGTGATGCCCTATCCACCTATTTTCAAGATAAAGTGTGCGACATTTTTTCAAAATTCAATAAGCACACTAATGATACCACAAATCCCAATACTCCCTCCGACCCTATCACGAATAACATACCAATATTTTCCTTCGATTGTGTATCACCTGAATAAGTTCACAAACAAATGACCATCAACTCAGGCTCACCTGATGACCCTTGTCCTCCCACTATACTTAAAATGGCCCCCGATATTATCTGTCACACGCTCACTGACATTTACAATGCTATGTTTGCCTCAGGTATCTTTCCATCTATATGGAAGAAAACAGTAGTCAAACCTCTTCTTAAAAAAAACACTCTTGATCCGTCCAATGTCACCAGCTACAGGCCCATAGCATGTCTTCCGTTTCCAGCAAAGATCATTGAAAAAATCATGAATACCCAGATTTCTGAATTCATAGACAATAACAACTGTCTTGACGACTCACAGTTCGGATTCAGAAAGGGTCATGGCACGGAGACTGCCTTAATAAAAGCATCCAATGAAATCAGAATGATCCTGGACGGAGGAGGTGCGGCGGGGCTCATAATGCTCGACCTCTCCGCGGCTTTTGACACGATCGATCACACCATCTTGATCGACCGTGTCAGAGTAACTGGAATTTCTAGCAGCGCCATTACCCTGCTCTCCTCCTTCCTGGCCAATCGGGAACAATCGGTGACCATGGGTGGCTTTTCATCCCCCTCTTTTGCTCTTCCATGTGGCGTTCCCCAGGGATCCTCGCTAAGTCCATCACTTTTTAACATCTATGTGGCGGACTTGGCGAGGATCATTAAAGATCATCGTTTAGCAGTTACTTCTTATGCTGACAACACTCAACTCGTCCTAGCTATCAACAACAGGCCAGGACACAGGAATGGGAACCAACCCAAACCGGTTCCCCTCTTCTTCACATAATTGGTTCTGCAAACTGGTCTCAACAAACCCCATGCATCCTTAAAGTCTGCACACCCTTCAAGGTGGAGCGCCTCCTGCTGTCGAAGGATAGTCTCTGTGGGCCGCCCTCTGCCGTGGGCTCCGGATCATTGCTCAATGAAACACTGAAGGCATCATATGTACTTTGCAATGATTGGCAGGCATGTATATTTTTTGTGTACTTTCGTACCCGGCTGTGCTGCCCTTCAGTCTCATGAAGTCTTCACTTGGCGCATGTACCATGAGTCTGTGTTATGTTGCTCAGCCGCGGAACCGTTTCTTGCTGAGCAGCTCTGTGGGGCTCCTTCTCTCCACCGTGAAAGGAGAAAGGATGCTTGGACCTGCTGGAACCTGTGATAGCAGCTCCAGCATTAGCAGTGTGAGCCAACTGTGGGAGAAGCAAGCCCTAAGCTTCCAGTATTGACACCTGGAGCCCAGCATCCCACACACAGGACCCTCACACGCACAGAAGAGCCCCTCCATAGACACACAAGACACACCTGCACACACAGGGGCCCTAATGTCTGTTTCAGGCCCTGTACACCCAGGGGTCCTCATTTCCGACCGTACTAGCCCCATGTCTGTCCCTGCTTCTGCACACGGAGACCCTCCTGTACATCCATACTGACCCCATACACACAGCGGACCTTATGTCCGTACTAACCCCACACTCAGAAGGATCCTTGCATCCGTACTGGGTTTTTACATACAAGGAGCTCCATGTCCGGACTGGCCCCATACACAGTCTCATGTCTGTCCCTGCTTGTGCAGTCAGACGCCCTCATGTACATCCATATTGACCCCATACGCACAACGGACCTGATGTCCGTACTAGCCAGGGTCGGATTGGGATGAAAAATTGGCCGGGGCAGCCGAAAAAAAGTGGCCCACATTTGCAGTTCGCAATCTTTCATGAATCATTGTGTAGTCAGCATCAGGAGCTTATTTTGGGGAGAATTTGTGGTAAAGTATGATTTTTTAAAGTTTCAAAGGCCAATAGTATCTTCAAAGCCTGGAAACATCATTTTCTTCTGACACAAACCTTCAGGTCAGAAAAGCTCTCACCGTCAGGTCCCTGAGCGCATACCCTAGCGCACCCTTGGATCTCTGGATCCCCTGTCCGGACCTAAAACTCCTGGTAATCCCCAGGGATTCTCAGTCTCTTCTAACCAACACTGCCCCAGGGGTTCACACTCATCCTCAAGTCTTCTGCTCACCACAAGGACCCCTGAGTCTCCACATTCTAAGGACTTAAGACTCTTACTCCATATCAGTTAGTTCCTAAACTAACCACTTACCAACAGGACTCTAACGCTCATTTCCACTCAGGCTCTGATCCCCAAGGCTCCAGCTCACTCGCTTGTGTCTTTGGATTCCAGCTCATCTTCTGGTCATCTGATTTCCCTGTTTACCCTCAGGCTTAGTAGCTCTTGCTTACTCATATCTAAAAGCTTCATAATACTTGCAATTCACTGAAAACCATGTTCCCCAGGAGATTTTTGCAAAGTTTAGATTTCTTTCTACTTCCATTGCTGCATGGCAGATAGTCACGCCCAGCTCTCTAAAGCTCCTGTTTACTGTCATTGGGCGTTGAGAGGGGTGAATATTTGCTTCAGGGGTATTGCTTCATTTAGGCCCCTCAGTCTGCAGCTCACCCTCCTGAGGTTCATGCTCACCCTCAGGTCACCATGCATTGCCCAGTGCTCATCACTGTCATTACTTGCGACTCCTTACCCTACTCAGGAGCCCAGAAGTTCTTTCTCGGGCACATTGATCATCAAAGCTCCAGCTAATATTAGGCCTCTGAGGTTCCTGCACTTCTCCAGGTCATTAAAACTCCTCCTCAATTCCACATCCAAAAGTTCTTGCTTACTGTTGGACCTGGCCCTCTTTTTAAAGGCTAACCCCTAAACTTTGCGAGACATTTACCCTTTTCTCTAACCTATTTGAGTTCCTTTGCTACATATCAGACACCCCTATGGTTGGCCCTTGGGCAGGGTGCGTTGTCAGCTGAAGGTAGGTCATGCCCTGAGGTGTGTGGCATGACCTAGTAATGAAGTACAACCATTTTCGTTTTTATTACTGTAAGGATACCTGCCTCCTCTAGGCCAGAAGGGGCAGGTTTGATTATTACATCAGATGATCTATCTGACCCAGGGAACATGCTAAAAATATGAGACTAGCGTCCCTGAAATCCGAATTTATTAATACATTCCTTAGGATGGATGATTTCTAAATACTACGTTTGGAAATACTACGTCTAGGAAGTGACTGTTTCCTCGTCCAATCTTGCTGTGTGCCACTGCTGGAATGTGTATTCCCCCGTCTGGAGATAGTGACAGGGCCTGGGAAAACTCCAGCATCTGGTGTTAGCTGTCTGTCGTGTAGATTAGGGGGAGGAGTGGTTTCTGGGCTGTGTCCTGCTCTTCACAATGCCGACGCCGCTTCCTGCTGGGCGGCTGATGACCCTGCCTTCCGGCTTCAAAGAGTGAAGTGTCCCATGACGGGAGACACCCACAACCAGGATCTGGGGAGGGGAACTCCCTGCCTACATCAAAGCCATCAAAGACATTTTGCTGGATAAAGGAAAGACCCTCGACCTAGAGGGGCAGACTACCATTGAAAAAACTCAAGAAGGCTACTGGACTGCAGGAGTAGAGAACTTTAAGGAAAAATAAACTTTGCATGAAGGCTTGAGGAAAGGAACTGAGCTGGCCCCCTGACTGAAGTCTCAGGAGCAGTAGACTTCACCTTCCTGCCTTCCCCTGAACCCCCTTGCTGTGAGGTTGGAGTACCAGCCGCTGCTTGAGCACTTTCCGGTGAACCCTCGTCAATTCTTTAAGAGCCCTGCTGACCTCGTCGCGGCTCCAGACCTCGCTTCTTCAAGAGCCCTGCTGACCTCGTTGCGGCTCCAGACCTCGCACCTTCAAGAGCCCTGCTGACCTCGTCACGGCTCTAGACCTCGCATCTTCAAGTGCCCTGCTGACCTCATCGCGGCTCCAGACCTCGTACCGTCAAGAGCTCTGCTGACCTCGTCGCGGCTCCAGACCTCGCAACTTCAAGAGCCCTGCTGACCTCGTCACGGCTCAAGCCCATCGTCCTCACCGAAGTGCAAGTATCAGCATGCGATTCGCACATTATCAAAGACGTCCCCTGTATGTCTCGTACTCTTACGGCCACCTGAGCCTCAGCGTGTGCTTCGCACATTATCAAAGTCGGACCCTGTAAGGGTTGTACCTTCAATGCCGCACAAGGATTAAACGTGCGCACCGCACCTCACTGAAACGCACCCTGTACGCCTCATACCTTCAATGCCGCACAAGGATTAAACATACACACCGCACCTCACTGAAACGTACCCTGTACGCCTCGCATCCACAGTCTCAGCGAAGCAGTCTCCACATACTGGCTACATGCACTAGCCGGTGCGCATTGCCTTTTCACCTTCAGCAACATCGAGTATGCCTTGTACCCCCCGCCGCATCTCAGTATGCCTCGTACTGTCTCTGCGCCCCAGCCGGCGCGCATCGCAGCACATCAGCAGCTTGTCACCAGAGTACTCCTCGTACTCCTCACACGCACCAGACCCGCAGCGACGTACTAGCTGCACCAGATCGACCGGTACACCTTGTACCGGCCACCCGCACCAGCCTGTGCGCATCCCTGCTTGTGTGTACATCGCCTCAGCTGACAGGGCCTGTGCCTAAACCACCACTTTCCTGGTATCTACCTGAGGGGGACTGCATCAGGGCCACCACGTGTCGCCCTGGGACTGCTCTGCAACTGGAATTGACACAGCTAGGTCTCACCTTAACGGGACCAGTTTGTCCCCCCTTTGGGGGCCCGGCCCTCCTGGCTACCCCTTATATGTCCGGGACCCTGTGAGTAAGAGTGGCGCTGTCTAAAGAACTTACCTAAAATGAACTGAACTAATCCAACCTAAGCCTTTGTAAAGGGTCACCTAAGCCTCGTTTTAAAGTAATACTGTGGACTGTTATCGTTAGTGGCCTTGTGATAAATTTATATAAAGAATCGGATATTTTTACATAAACTCTGAGTAACGTCCATCTGTAGTGGGTCTCTTCTATTACCGTACGTGGTCATAAATGCTTTACACGCCACCTAGGAAGTAAACCGGTCGGCTCGGGCTATGGTACCACAAGGGTGAGCAGGGGTTATTTTGGGGAGTGTACCTCCCCCCTTGACGTTGGAGTGGGGGTTCCTGCTTGGCTTTGGTGCAAACCTCAGCCAACTGGGAATCCCATTTCCAACACTTACCTTCTGAACAGTGACTTTTCTGGTCACACTGAGGTCCCATGAGGCTTCTGCCAAACCTTAGGTGGTTGCAAAACTCCCTGCTAAACCTGTCCTGTCCTTTACGCCAGTGTGTATTATCACACCAACGGCTCCTGTCCTTTACACCAATGTGTATTATCACACCAACGTCCCCTGTCTTGTCCTTTACGCCAGTGTGTATTATCATACCAACGGCCCCTGTTTGTTCCTTTACGCTAGTGTGCATTATCACACCAACGGCCCCCTGTCCTGTCCTTTACGCCAGTGTGTATTATCACACCAACTGCCCCTGTCCTGTCCTTTACGCCAGTGTGAATGATCACACCACTGGCCCCTGTCCTGTCCTTTACGCCATTGTGTATTATCACACCACTGACCCCTGTTCTGTCCTTTACGCTGTTGTGTTTTAACAGCCCCTGTCCTGTCCTTTACACCAGTGTGTATTGTCACACCAATGTTCTCAGTGGTTGGCACCGGAAGTTCTGGGTGCCAAAGATGAAAGATAAGGATGTGTGTGGAATTGCGGAATTTATCACAGAAGAATATCTGGATAGGCAGAGTTCCCATGCCTAATATTTCTGAGACCTTGGAACTGTTAAGTGATGCTAAATGTTTAACGTGATAGATTTGTCCTCAATATATCACCTGGTGTTAATGTATGAGAAATGAAAACTTCTTAGCTCCTTTAATACACCTTTGGGGTAGTAGGTTTAAATGGTTGTCATCCAGAAGTTCTTCCAGTGGTTGATAAAGAAAGACTTGTTCTTAAAGAAGGACGTCCTTATTTATGGCAGCGATCGGGAGCACCATGACAACATTGATGTGGTGGTCTTGGAGAAAATGGTGCAAAGTGATCTCGCCCTCAAAATGGAAATATGCAAGTTTAGGGTGGGGACTGTGCCATATTTGGGATCCATACTTTTGAGTTAGGGAATACTTGCAAAGTTAGAACTGGCAGCGTCTATCTTTAAGGTTCTGATCATGACAAATAAGGACCAGGTGAGATCCTTTCCCTTAGTAGCTGAATACTCTTCGAGTTATCCACAATTTTGCTAGCATAGTTCAGCCAATGAGGCAGTTGTTAAAGAAAAGGTAGTAGATGTGAATGGTCATCTGAGTGTGATGTTGCTTTTCAGAAGGTAAAGCAGAAGATGGGCAAGTTGCCCACTCTAGGGCACTTTGATGTGTATTGGAAATCATGGACAAAAGTCTGTGTGGTTTTGGTGGTGTGATTTCACATCGCATGCCGAACTTCAAACACCAACTTTAGGCTTGCTTGCTTGTATTACGCTGTTTCTTTTGGGAGCTTTAAGCCAAATGTTCTTCACTGTTCCAACCCCAACACTACAGCTTCTTTGTGACACACTATTCCTCCTTCCACAAGTGTGCTACAAGGTGTTCATACGTGTGCCATGTCTTTATATGTTGGACTCATGGTTTACATAGATACAAGCCATTGTTCTTCACACTCTCCTCTTCTCCTGGTTACAGCAATCCTTTCCATGAGGGTGTGTGCCTTTGTTGACCATTTTTAACTGTCCTAATTGATTCAATGACACATTGGCCTGAGCTGCTTCAAGATTCTTGATTGTTTCTAGTATGATTCTCTATTTTGTCCTCTTGGTGAGGTGTGCGCCTTTGTTGACCTTTTTTAACTGTCCTAATTGATTCAATGACACATTGGATTGAGCTGCTTCAAGTTTCTTGAGTGTTTCTAGTATGATTCTCTATTTTTTACTCTTGGTGAGGTGAGGTCTTGGTGAGATGTGTGCCTTTGTTGACCATTTTTAGGTCTCGGCTAAAGACGCGCGGAAGCGCGTCTCCGCCGAGATCTTATGTCACCGAGCGTGCTTCCCAGGAGACACTCCTGGCCGCGCGCAGGCGAATCTAAACTGGCACGCGCATTAGTACGAGCGCTGCGTGAGGCTCCCACACAACACACGCATACATAGAAACAGAAGCGCTCACGCACGCACATACATACAGAACCCCCCCACTCATATACACACACACACACACACACACACACACACACGCGCGCGCGCGCACCGGCCCCCCCTCTCCCCTTTAACTTACTGTGGTAATCTGGGGGACTCCGCTCTCCGCACCGGCAGGGAGAGTTGACGCTGCGGCTCCTATCCCGGGACTCCCTCTTGGTCAAGGGAGCCCCGCAACACGCGTGCAACGTCCTGTTGTCGGCCCCGGGGCTCTCCACGCTCGCAGGAGCCCCGGGCCGCTCCACGCATTTCCTCCGCCTGCCTCCTCTTCCGGTCCGGACGCGGCTCCGCCCCCGTCACAGGCGACCTTGCCTGACTTCCGGTGCGGCCGCGGCGGAATTCCGGGGGCAGTAAGAGTTATTGTATATTTGGCTGCTAAATGAAAGCGTGTCCATCTGCCACTGACATTTCTTTCAAAGTCCAAGTGTCTTAGCTTTTGATGCTCTGAGAGTGTTCTTAATTTCTCTGAAACAGATCTCCAGCATTTGTTTTCGGTAATGAAATATGTTTGATAATTCGATACATTATTGTAAAAAGGCATATGGAGTCTATGGTTGTCATCCCCATTAGAGTTTCTGCGCAACCTACATTATTTACGTTCCCTGGACTTTAAACTGTATTATGCTGTAGAAAGATTTTCTAGTTAAGCATCTTTTTATGTGTTTTCTTTTCAATTCTTGTGTAAATTCTATGTTCGTGGTCTGTCCAAGCGCATGGGGCACGTGGTAAAGATTTCATCTAGGTGATGGTAGGGAAAGGGAGGTTTTTAGTAGAGCCTGATTTTATTGTAGATAAATATATTGTATTAGCATCTTTGCAACTGAACACATTTGCTCCTGTATATCTTTAATTGTGTAAGATCCCTAAATGAAATCTGGTCATTTACTCTTCCTCTCACAGATGTTCAGATGTTACAACTTTATCAGTTCGTGATTTTCTTTTGCACATCTTTAGTTCCCATTTACTTTAAAATACATCTTACTTTTGATAATAGTTAATTTAATTATAGTTATTCTTGGTGTAGTCTTTGGGTTATTGCAGTAATAACTCTTTGCTTTCGGTTTCCATTATTCAACAGTATTAAAAAAGAGGAGTTGAGAGGGGTGGGCAACTTGAAGATGAGGAAAAGGACAGAGGTAGTCTATTGTGAATATTTTAAATTTTCTGTTTTGTCAAAAAGAAATGTCATGAGCAATGCCAATTGCTCTACCTTTAATGATGCCGAGACCATTGCATTGCAAATGCTTGTTAACTATCCTAATTGATTCAATGACACATTGGCTTGAGCTGCTTTAAGTTTCTTGAGTGTTTCTTGTATGATTCTCTATGTTGTCCTCATGGGTGATCCTCATTTGTGCATTCAATGCTTCTCTTTTTCTTTCTGAGTGAGCTTCTTAAGTTGTTATTCTTTTTGCCTAATGTCCCTGGATTGCCAAAGGTTATCCATTTAAAACACATTTTCAATCACAGTTTTGAAGGGCTGAGTGTCTAAAGCACAAGCAATAACTGCTGGAGTCGAGGACAGTCATAATTACCCCCAGTAATTCCTCATTAAAAATAACTGATACCTGAATCTTACAAGGTTTAAGAGGATCGAACACAAGAAATAAGCTTTCACCTGTCACCAAAGGTGCCATTGTGCACAGTGCCACCAAATACCCCACTCCTGGTGCCCATAGACGCCAGGACTGCCAGGGTGCTCTTGCTGCTGGAGTCTCTCATGCTCCCACCGTCAGCACCCTCAGACGTCCCAATTCCCCCAAAAAACATCTCGCTACCAATGCCGCAGGTCCTGTGCTAAGTTCCCTCACAAGCACCCCAGCGCCAGTCACACTGCCAGTGTCTCCACCCTTCAATTCCAGTTGCCCCTCTCATCCTCAGTGTCAGTGTCACCATTGTCCTTATCCCACTTACTCTCAAACTCTGTGTTCTAAATTTTTTCTTTACGTTTTCCTCGGCAAAGTGTGCGTGCTTAGACTGTACCCGGGTGCATCATCTAAAGGGCCCCAATATCATGTCCAAGAGACATGCCATGTCTTGAGCATGGAAAAACTACATGGTTACTGGGAAGCCTATACGATTAAGGGCGCCCCTTTTCTTACCTCCCTCCCATGACTGTGCAGATAAGGTCCATTCAGCTCTCCAGAAGATAACTTTTCTTTTATCATGTGGGTGAGTGGTGAGAATGGGTTACCCGGTCCCTGACCGTCCATCTTTTGGTATGGATGCTTGTACTATAGTGAAGGCTATCCCACCCATCATTCCGACAACCTTCAGCCACTTTTGGCAACCCTTCTAAACAATTCAGGGGCTGTTTTCTGTTTTTTTTTACTGGAGCTTTCCTAGAATTCATGCTCGTTGCTCCCAGATGGCACTTTTGGCCCTTGGAGTAGGAGCCTGTAAACAGGCTCTGCTCTCAGCTGTATTCTATTCTATATTCTCAAGCCATGCTTCCTGCGAGATTGGGAACTGCCCTCCTCTCCACCTTTCCTGAGATCTATATGTATGGGGTCTCTGCAGCTACTAGTTCAAGCAGCTACACCCCAGATACCTGCGTGGACCCTAGAGTGCGTTCTTGAAGTTTGTGGTGCGTATTGCCATCGGTACCCCCTATCATCCCCACCCCCCTCTCCAACACCTATAGTCAAGCTGTGGTGACATTCTTCCTAGGCCACAGCCAGCCTGAAGAGTTTGTAGACCAAAAGATGCCCCAGTAAGATGACAACACCAGCTCCATTGCTGCCCTAGAAGTTCTCCGTCATGAACTGGGGTCATCTCTGCTTCAGACGAGGCTGACAAGAAGATTACGACTCGTGCAGGTGGGCAGCATGGACTAGGGACAGTGATGTCCTACTTCACTAGCAAATTCTTAAGATTTCAGATCTCTCCCCACATTCCCTGTGGGACATCGAACCTACTGCCCTGATGAGGCTTCAAGCATGGTCTACCATGTATTGGACCAAAAATAGTTGGGGGTTGTTGGACCCGGCCTCGTGGCGTGGTCCTCCCTGACCCGTAGTGACCCCTCCTGACCCGTGCACATCCCCATGGCCCTGATTCACCCGACCATCCCTCCATGACCCACACCCACGACACTGGGCTTCCCCGTCCTCTCCCTCCATCTTCCTGGTACCCGAGGCCCGGTGCCATGTCCCTGCACCTAAGATGGCCGCCCCGTCCCCAGCCCGACCTCGGCCCTAGGCGCGCCATACCCGGCTGGGGGGTAGAGCGCTCCCTGTGAGTGAGAAAGGGAGGAGTAGTTCGATCACACCTCTCACCTCCCCTCGAGAGATGAGTTTCGATCGCCCATCCGGCCTCCCTGAGGGCTGGCTCCAGGCCTGCTGCGTGTCTGGGATCCCTCCAGACCCAACTGGAAAGGATGAAAGGAGCCGCCTAGGAGGAACCCCCAACAACCGGCCCCCAGGTGCTAAGACCTCCGCCTGCGAGGACTCCGGACATCAAAGGGGAGCAGTCCTATATCAAAGGTTGCTCTGGGACGATCAACAGTTGTATCCTGGAACTATGAGAGCCCTGCTGACGTTGTCGCGGCTCCTACCTGGCAGAGAAGGACTTCTGCACGAAACCATCTGAGCCCTGCTGACCTCGTCGCGGCTCCTAACCGGCAGAGAAGGACTTCTGCCCGAAACCATCTGAGCCCTGCTGACCTCGTTTTGCTCCTACCCGGCATAGAAGGACTTCTGCCCGAATCCATCTGAGCCCTGCTGACCTCGTCGCGGCTCCTACCCGGCAGAGACGGACTTCTGCCGGAAACCATCTGAGCCCTGCTGACCTCGTCGCGGCTCCTACCCGGCAGAGAAGGACTTCTGCCCGAATCCATCTGAGCCCTGCTGACCTCGTCGCGGCTCCTACCCGGCAGAGACGGACTTCTGCCCGAATCCATCTGAGCCCTGCTGACATCGTCACGGCTCCCTTGCAACTTTGAGAACTCCTGAGCCCTGCTGATCCGATCGCGGCTCAAAGATTACCCTGGTCCGGCTGGACCCAAGATCTACTCGTATCCCCCAGCTCGAGGATTGAGAGCTGTGCGCCGGATACGCACCCATATTGACTTTGAACCTTAAGACTGTCCCGCTACCCTAACCCATACCGAGACTCTGTGAGCCCTTGCTCTGCTGTACATAAGAATCTGCGGATCATAAAGATCCATTTGTTTGAGAGATAAAAGCTTATTTTCTCTTGCAACCTACGGTGTGGTGTCCCCTTTGTCAAGTAGTGGTAGCTCAGCGCGTGCGATCCTAGATTCGAGATCGTCTCCCTGAGGGATCTCTCGCCAGTGCTCGGCAGTGTTCCTAGGAGAGATGGGTCACAGGGTGGTCAGGTACACATTCTGGCTTCCCCTTGGATCGCCCTTCTAACATTGGTGGCAAGCGACGGGATCCGAGCCCATAATCTACAGATCGAACAGTGAGCGGCTGACGCACTACCGAACAAAGATGGCAGAAGGAAACACCAAGAGTCCCACTGAAACCGATGCAAGTACCACGTTCCGTGCGGAACGGCTGGAAGAGTACACGCACAAAGAATTGAAAGAGTTTTGCAAAGAACCGAGAATCGCTACCACAGGCCTAAATACGAAGGAAGACATGCAAAAAGCCCTACAAGCTTGGGTGGAGTCCGGAGCAGCCCTTCCCCAGTCAGGAGGAGAAGCGGAGCAGCCGGCCGAACCCGAACTCATCCAAAGGGGGAGCAGCGGCGCCCTGGTACGAAGCAACGCACCAGATGGGGGCCTCTCCCCGGAAGAGCTAGCGGATAGAGAGAGAAACCGCAATCATGAACTTGAATTGGCCAAACTCAAAATCGAGGGCGAACTAAAGTTAGCCGAAAAGAAGCTAGCGGTAGAACAGCTACGAGTGCAAGGGGAGTTGGAAGAGAAGAAACTCCAAAGAGAACATGAAGGCAAGAGACTCCAGCTGGAGCACGAGCGCGGCCTGAAGGAGATCGAACTAAAGGCCCGGAGCGAAGAAAACCGAGCCCCGGGGAACCGAGAAGCCGTTCCCCCGGTAGAGCCAAAAGTCCACATCCCCAAGGAGGTGGTGAAAGAGTACTATAAGAACGACGATATCCAGCAATGGTTCAAGGCCTACGAAGTCGCCATGACCTCCCACCGAGTTCCACAGAAGGATTGGGGAGCTGGGTTGTGGGGTCGATTCCTGAGCGAGGGGAGAGACACCCTGCGCGACCTGCCGTCCTCAGTGCAGACCTCCTACAGCCACATGAAAGAGGCCCTGCTAACGGGATACGGGCTCACTCCCGAGATGTATCGCCAGCGGTTCCGAGAGTGCAAGAAGATCCCTGGCACCACGTGGGTGGAGTATGTGAACTTTTACAGTCGAGCATTAGAGGGGTGGATCAAGGGCAGCAAAGTTACCACCTTCGAAGAACTTACCGACCTCATTGCATGGGAACACTTGTCCTTGAACTGTTTTGTGGAATTACGCCAGCATCTGCTGGACAGCAAGCTCGCAGATCCGAGGAAACTGGCCGTCGAGGCCGATCGCTGGGTGAACACCGGGTCCCCCGGGGCCCCGTAGGAGATTACCCCCGAAACAGTCAGGGACCTTCCCGCCAGAGGGGAGGGGGAAACCAAGGAAGACAGAGGGAGTCCCAGTCAGGTCCCCAGCCTAGTCCCCCCAGAAGCCAACTCGAGAACTTTCCAGCGCCCCCGCCAGCCAATTCTGCTCCCCCAGGTAAACATGGGCACCGGGTCACCATCACCTGTTTCCGTTGTCAGCAGCCAGGGCACTACGCCAGTGACCCCCAGTGTCCCATGATCCCGCGACCCTCCACGACAGCTCCCCCAGCCCGGCAGATAGCCAATGTAGCCCAAGGGGAGGAGATGGAGGACACCGAAGAGTGGGAACCTGCTGCCATGGCCCTAGTCTCCCTAGGAGACTGAGAGATGATCCCCGGAGCCCCCCTGCCCGATAACACAAAGAAATAACGGCAACTAGTGACAGTGAATGGCCACCGAGTGGAGGCCCTTCGTGACACCGGGGCGAGCATCACAGGTGTCCTCAGTCACCTAGTCAGAGAGGACCAAATCATTCCGAATGTCCTGTGCCCCGTACTCTCCGCTGACAATACAGAGAGCTTGTGTAAGATGGCCTTGATACCGTTCGAATGGGGGGAGTGATAGGCAAGTTACGCGTAGCTGTCCGAGCCTCCCAACCAGTAGACTGTCTCCTGGGCAACGACCTGGAAAGTTCCCCGTGGAGACAAGTTGAGTGCAAGACCCACCTGGGCATGATGGGCCTACCCGAATGGGTGTGCACCACCACCCGATCCATGTCGGCCCGACTGCCCCCCGCGGGGAAGTCAGAGCCGAGCCTACCAGCCACACCCCTGTAGATGAAGACAGGGACGACCGAAACGAGCCCAACGGCCTCTCCCCAGGAGGAGAACCCGTCGCCGACGACGAACCCTTGCATACAGATCCCGCACAGATCCCTGAGCTAGATGATCTGCCCGAGTTGGCACAATGGTGTCACGAGGGGGGCCCCTCCCGAGAGGAGTTCTGCCGGGAGCAAGCCACCTGCCCATCTCTGGTCGGACCACGGCAACAGGCCGCCGCCCAAGCTGCGGGCGACCAGTCTGGAACCCATCTAGTGTATTGGGAGAATGACCTCCTGTACAGTGAACAGAAGTCTGCCGAGCTAGGGTCAGCCCGGGTGCTGGTGGTGCCCCTACGCTTCCGAGACTTCCTCCTAGGACTGGCCCACGATGTGCCCCTGGCGGGACACTTGGGCCAGGACAAGACCTATCACCGCCTAGTTACGCACTTTTATTGGCCCAAGATGCGAGCGAACGTAGAGGCCCACTGCAAGTCCTGTCCCACGTGCCAGGCTAGTGGGAAAAGTGGAGGAACGCGCAAGGCTCCCCTTCAGCCCTTCCCCGTCGTCAGTACCCCCTTCGAGCGGGTCGGGATCGACATTGTGGGGCCCCTAGACCCCAGAACCTCCCAAGGTCACTGATTCATCTTAGTCTTGGTGGACCATGCCACGAGATATCCCGAGGCCATTCCCCTCCGCACAGTAACGGCCCCCGTGGTGGGCCGGGCGTTGATGGGAATCTTTTCCAGAGTAGGAATTCCCCGCGAGGTCGTGAGCGACCGCGGCACGAACTTCATCTCCAAATACATGATGTCCCTGTGGCAACAATGTGGAGTGTCCTACAAGTTCACCACCCCGTATCATCCCCAAGGAAATGGCCTAGTCGAATGGTTCAACCGGACTTTGAAGGGGATGATCATGGGCCTAGAAGAGCCCCTCCGGCGTAAGTGGGACGTCCTCCTCCCCTGCCTCCTGTTCGCCTACCGGGAAGTCCCCCAAAAATCCCTGGGGTTCAGCCCATTTGAACTGCTTTACGGGCATCCTGTCCGAGGGCCCCTCAGCCTGGTCAAGGAGGGGTGGGAGACGGCACCCCGAGACTCCCGCCCAGATGTGTTCAGATACATCCTAGCCCTCCGAAACCAGACTCGGAAGTTCTGAGCGCTGGCCGAGGCCAACCTCGAGGCGAGCCAGGAGGAGATGAAGCGCTGTTATGAGCCAGAATGCAACTCTGGTCGAGTTTCAACCGGGCCAGCAGGTCTGGGTGATGTCCCCGGTGAAACCCTGCGCCCTCCAAGACAAATGGACCGGGCCTTTCAAAGTCGTGGAGAGGAAGAGCCAAGTGACCTACTTGGTGGACGTCCAGTCCCCTCGGAACCCCCTTCGGGCCCTCCACATGAACCGCCTCAAGCCTCACTTTGTGCGGACGGAGTTGAGCTTGCTCTTGGCCACCGACGACGGAGCGGAAGAGGAAACTGAGCCTCTTCCTGACCTCCTGTGCGCCAAAGAGAAGGATGGCTCCGTAGACGGAGTGAGCCTCTCTCCCTCCCTCACTCCCCAGCAACCTGAAGACTGCCGCCAGCTCTTGGGGCAGTTCCCCGATTTGTTCTCCCTGGTCCCCAAGGTCACCGACTGGTGTGTCCACAACGTGGACACCGGAGACAGCCCGCCGGTGCGAAACCGAGCCTACCGAGTACCCGACCGAGACCGGACCTGCATCCAGGCCGAAGTCTCAAAAATGCTCACCCTAGGAGTGGTCGAGCCCTCCGACAGTCCCTGGGCCAGCCCAGTGGTACTGGTCCCAAAAGCCGCGGCCCCTGGTGTCGTCCCCGAACTCCGGTTCTGTGTGGACTACCGGGGGCTCAACGCAGTCACCCGAGCAGACACCCACCCCACTCCCCCACCAGATGAGCTCATCGACCGCCTGGGGTCTGCTCGCTACCTGAGTACCTTCGACCTGACCTGCGGATACTGGCAAACTGAGCTCACAGAGGGAGCCAAGGAGCGGTCCGCCTTCTCCACGGGCATTATCGCTTTTGAGTGATGCCGTTCGGGATGAAAAATGCCCCGGCCACCTTTCAAAGACTGGTGAATCGAGTCCTGGCCGGGCTGGAAGAGTTCAGCGCCGCATATCTGGACGATATTGCGGTGTTCAGTTCCCACTGGGACGAGCACCTCCGGCACATCCGGAGGGTGTTGCTGGCCCTGCGCCAGGCAGGCTTGACAGTGAAAGCTAGCAAGTGCCAGATTGGACAAGGGTCAGTGACCTACCTTGGCCACCAGGTCGGAAGCGGGCAGGTCGCCCCTCTCCAGCCTAAGATCGATTCCATTTTGGCCTGGGAACCGCCCACCACCCAGACCGAGGTCCAAGCCTTCCTGGGCCTCACCGGTTACTACCGGAGGTTCATAAAGAGTTATGGCAGCATAGTGGGACCCCTCACGGAATTGACTTCCAAGAAGCAGCCCAAGTGCGTGCAGTGGACCCCCTCCTGTCAAGAGGCGTTCGACACCTTAAAGACCGCCATGTGTACTGCCCCTGTGCTCCAAGCCCCGGACTACTCAAAGGAGTTTGTGGTCCAAACCGACGCTTCCGAGCATGGCATCGGGCCCGTACTGTCCCAGCTCAATGAGAAAGGCGTAGATCAGCCCGTAGCCTTCATTAGCAGAAGGTTGCTGCCCCGAGAACAGGGATGGAGCACCATCGAACGAGAAGCGTTCGCAGTAGTCTGGGCCCTCAAGAAACTCCGACCCTACCTGTTCGGAACCCACTTCCGAGTGCAGACAGATCATCGACCCTTGCGGTGGCTCATGCAGATGAGAGGAGAGATCCCCAAACTGATGTGATGGTCAATCTCCCTCCAGGGGATGGACTTCACAGTAGAGCATCACCCTGGTACTGACCACGCCAACGCTGACGGCCTCTCCAGGTTCTTCCTCCTCAGCGAAGAGAACCCCCAAGAGGATGGGTAGTTCTCCCCGACCTTCAGCTGGGGGGGACGCGTGTTGGACCCGGCCTCGTGGCGTGGTCCTCCCTGACCCGTAGTGACCCCTCCTGACCCGTGCACATCCCCACGGCCCTGATTCACCCGACCATTCCCTCCATGACCCACACCCACGACACTGGGCTTCCCCGTCCTCTCCCTCCATCTTCCTGGTACCCGAGGCCCGGTGCCCATGTCCCTGCACCTAAGATGGCCGCCCCGGCCCCAGCCCGACCTCGGCCCTAGGCGCGCCATACCCGGCTGGGGGGTAGAGCGCTCCCTGTGAGTGAGAAAGGGAGGAGTAGTTCGATCACACCTCCCACATCCCCTCGAGAGATGAGTTTCGATCGCCCATCCGGCCTCCCTGAGGGCTGGCTCCAGGCCTGCTGCATGTCTTGGATCCCTCCAGACCCAACTGGAAAGGATGAAAGAAGCCGCCTAGGAGGAACACCCAATAACCGGCCCCCAGGTGCTAAGACCTCCGCCTGCGAGGACTTCGGACATCAAAGGGGAGCAGTCCTATATCAAGGGTTGCTCTGGGACGATCAACAGTTGTATCCTGGAACTACGAGAGCCCTGCTGACGTCGTCGCGGCTCCTACCTGGCAGAGAAGGACTTCTGCACAAAACCATCTGAGCCCTGCTGACCTCGTCGCTGCTCCTAACAGGCAGAGAAGGACTTCTGCCCGAAACCATCTGAGCCCTGCTGACCTCGTCGCGGCTCCTACCCGGCAGAGAAGGACTTCTGCCCGAATCCATCTGAGCCCTGCTGACATCGTCGCGGCTCCCTTGCAACTTTGAGAACTCCTGAGCCCTGCTGATCCGATCGCGGCTCAAAGATTACCCTGGTCCGGCTGGACCCAAGATCTACTCGTATCCCCCAGCTCGAGGATTGAGAGCTGTGCGCCGGATACGCACCCATATTGACTTTGAACCTTAAGACTGTCCCGATACCCTAACCCATACCGAGACTCTGTGAGCCCTTGCTCTGCTGTACATAAGAATCTGCGGATCATAAAGATCCATTTGTTTGAGAGATAAAAGCTTATTTTCTCTTGCAACCTACGGTGTGGTGTCCCCTTTGTCAAGTAGTGGTAGCTCAGCGCGTGCGATCCTAGATTCGAGATCGTCTCCCTGAGGGATCTCTCGCCAGTGCTCGGCAGTGTTCCTAGGAGAGGTGGGTCACAGGGTGGTCAGGTGCACATTCTGGCTTCTCCTGGGATCGCCCTTCTAACAGGGGTCCCCTGTTTGACGTCTGCGCAGTATGGCATCGATGTCCCACAACTGTTAGCCTTGTACCAGTTCCAGTGCTTGTGAACGCCCGTTCTGCTTGTAAATGAAAGTGCTTTGCATTACCCTACTTGTAACAAAGGTAGCCACATGAACATTGGATTGGCCCGGGGCCCCACAATGCCCCTCATGATGCACTAGAGAAACAAGGCCCTCGAGGCCACCAAGAATGTCTTCGGCATGACTGCGGGATCCAGACGTATGAAGTTTCCTGGTGCCTTGAAACCTGACTGTAAGGCGCTTGAAACTAAGCGCTCCTCCACAGAACCAGAAACGTCTGACTGCGACCAGTTGATTCCAAGATGCAGGTCTGTCTTGTCCCCGTTGGCCGCAACCTTTACACCAAGGAAGAGTCTGTTGAACCGGTGGTCCACATAAAACATGGCCCACGGCCTGAAGTGGTCAAGGAAGTGTCACAGCCACAGTTTTAGGACCAGAAATTGTCATTGTTGTCACTTGACTACAGCTGAAGAGACTCCTCTCTGGTGTCCTACAGCTCAATCTTGACTTTAGAAGAACTCTGTCTCAGCCGGTGCTCCGCTTGCGAGAGACGGTCTACCATCTCGTCTCACGTGAGCACCAGTCCATCGACTGCCTCCTAAGTAATCATCAGCATTGACTTATCCAGACCCCTGAACCCTGAAGGCCTTGCTGAATCTGTAGATCCAAGTGGCTGCAAGGTTTCTTGAATGTAGTGCTGGTATTTAATAGGTGGGAGCTGCTGTTTTTGTAAATATAAACTTTGAAACTACTAGGTGTTCCCTGCAAGCAACAGGATCTGGAGAAATATCCCAACACCTGTGGTCAAAATTGAATATTCCTACATTTTCCGACAGTGAGTCCACATGAAGCGGCTACTAGCACACACCGCGGGAAGGCATTGCTGTTTGTAGGTTTTATGGATGACCCCAATACCTGCAGATCAGGAGAAGGGGTCATTCAAAGAGAGTAGTGTGATCACATTGCCTCATCTCCTCCCACCCTCAGACCCAAGAAACTCCCCCCTGTCATATTCTAAATCCCATGTTCTTGAAGAGTCTGTTTCATCATTTCAGAGACAGGTGTGACTTTGATGCCTCTGCTTAATTTGGCGTGGGTTATGGATGGTAAGAGAGGTAGACTAGCTTTTTATTTACTTCTTGTTGCTGCTTGCATTTTTTTTTCTGAAGGATTAACTTCCAGGCTGGGGCTGCCATGTGCATCTGAAGTTCTACCTCGTCTACTGTTTTATTAAGAGAAAATAAAACTGTTTAGGAAAGTTAACGTAGTGCCAAATTAAATCATTTAATATATGTGAAGCCTTAAATGAATTGCGGAAATTGCTAATAAACTGAAGGGAGTAGGTGTACTATAAAATTAAGAATCATTTCTTCAGCTGAGCGACTCTACTAAACAAAACAGCTTCCATAATATGAAGTTTAAATCGAAATTGAGATTAATGAGAATTTTCATGGCAGTGTGCCTTGTTTGCGTGGTCACATCTGTTGAATTGTAATGAGATTAAGACCTTCGTGCTGCTGAACTAAACCGAGGTACTCCTCTTCGGGGGCACCACCTCCCCCTGGAGCGACACCTGGTGGCCAGCTGAACTCGCCCCTCCCCCCACACCCACAGAACACGCTAAAAACCTCGCATCGTACTCGACAGCAAGGTCGCATTGAGGATACAGGTGAATAACAACTGTTCCGCATGCTTCCACAGCCTCTGCATGCAGATGAAGGGGTTCAAATGGCTCCCCACCGACACCAGAGACGCCATCACCAAAGCACTCGTCACCAGCCGCCTGGACTACGGCAACGCCCTCTATGCGGGGATCACTCCCCAATGCTGAACAGGCTCCAGACCAATCAGAACCATGTAGCTGCTGAGTTTAGGGACCACCTTAATGTTTAAATAAATGGGAGAGTCCTATGTAGATAAGAGATTCATAGAAATCCATAGTCATTGCAAAAAAAGAGTTCCATGCAATCCTTAGTGGAAGAGAAGGTTATTAAATCAACCATTGGTTCTGAAGACCTCTTCGGTGGAGTCGGGACCCCAATAGATGACGAATTTCAAGTCTCCATCCGCCGGCTCTGCTGGTTGTGCTGAGCTCATCAGACATTAAGTGGGTTATGATTCTGAATGATTTCCCTTGTGTCAACTGCAGGCTGGAGTTCAGTTCTAACTTAATTCCATCTTCGACCAGGACTATCGTGATCTCTTTCACAGGAGAGGAATCGGCCTTCTTCCAGTAGTTGACTCTTCCAGATGGTGCATCTTGTGACTGATACCTCCCCAACCGCCAACGATTATAAACATCGCCCTATGACCAGTTCTATATTACCTCAAGCTGGTTGGTTTGGTAATATTCCCCAGCGGTTTGAGCCCGATCATTAGGATAAGTGACTAAAAAAAGCAAATTGTTGATCATAGTTAGCGGGTATCCCTAATCAAAAATAAATAACAAGGCATCAGCAGAGGTCTTTAGCGATACAGTTTTGATTTAGGAAGCCCACGTTGGATTGTTTGGCGCTTATGCTGCTCTGAGCCCTTTTCCTGGTTTGAGTTGGTGAAGACAATGCTTCTCCTAAGTTGTGGATGTGGTTTCGAGTGCTCCAGTCACATTTCCTACAATGTATGCCATTCCTGCCATCTGTTATGGCATGTAGAGCTTGTATGGATGGTGCAGTGAGCTAAAAAACGGTGATGGATCAAGCCCTGATCTTTGGACTGGGTAAGAGTGGTCTGCTTAATTCAGACACTCTGTTCATCACCACCCCCTTTTCTGAATCATGTAGAGCTTGTATGGCAGAGCAGAAGTGCTGCAGATCCAAGTTATGCCTCCAATGCTGAGCAGAGAGGTCTTTAAATCCTCACAGGTCTCCCTACTGCTCAACCAGTAGGGCCATGCTTGCCTGAACAAGTTACGCCTTTTCGACTATGTGGGTTTTATTGTGCCGCTAGGAAAAAACATCTGTTACCTGTTTTGAGGGAGGCTGGCTTTATTCAAGTCAGACCCGCATTAATTCACCTCCAGATGTTGGGCAATATTTACATTACTTTTAGCGTTGCCAGTTTTCTAGCGGTAGCTTTTAGAATTAGGAACAAACGCGTACCATTGAACACCTTATTGTAAACATGGTATCGTTTTAACAGATTTTTAACTTTATGTGCCAAATACGATGTATAACAGCCTAATCATGACCTGCACTGATTTTGTACACAAATAAATTGTTGATTTTAATGTATATGTATTGTATGTGCCTTCTATGATTTTTTAAAAATCGAATAAAGTGTACTTTGACTGACTGACTGACTATGTGTAGTTGATCTAGAGGTCTTTATTCACACTTTTTGGTATTCTGGGAAAGTGGAAATATAGCAAGTGGTGTCCAGCACCCGTTGAAATATTTTGACCACTCTTTGACTTTGCTGCAGCCTAAAGTGTCCCTCCGGTGACTGGAGTCCCAACAAGTCTTGAAAACCCAACAGTGGGACATTCAAAAATCTCAAACCCAACCCGACATCATCAAAATAAGTGATATTCTGAAAGGTGAAACTCAATGAGACATCAAACTAAAGGGCCGTCTGAAACGGTAAACAACGTTTACCACAAATTTTTTACTACACGGTACCTTTACCACGCGGCCATTACAACGCAAGTCGATACCACGACTTGCGCTGGAGGGCGCTCTGGGATAAGGAATTTTATACATTTATATTCCAACACCTTCCCTAGTATCCACGGGGACTGGTGTTGGAATATAAAATTATAAAAATCCTAAATCCGCGCCCTCCAACGCAAGTCGTGGTAACGACTTGCGTTGTAGCGGCCGCGTGGTAAAGGTATGCGTTGTTACAACCTGCGTTGTAACAACGTACATCCGTCTGAAACCCATGCAGGCGTCATTAGAGGAAAGGGTACTCTGAAATGTGAAACGCAAACAAACATCATCAAAGGGACAAGATAAAATTCTAGCAGAGAGCCACAAACAAAGGGGTGTTTATAAATGTGACGCCCAACCTGACATCATGTATGTGTTTATGTATATATGTATATGGCTTTTCTCTAGCGTGAACCCAGCAGAAAGACAGTGGAGCACTCTACATTGTCAAAGAAGAGCATAAAATAGACAGTCAAGATGAGATTGAGATAGGTTGAGGACAGTCAATGCACTCTGATGTAGTGTTCTTTAACCCCTCCCACGCTTGTGACGGAACCTTTCCGTCACGCCCCTGCGCGGCGCGTATTCCGTGCCAGCGCTGAGCGTTCTATTGAGCGGGTGGGGCCGTGACGGAACCGTTCTGTCACAAGCACAGCTCACCCGAGGGCCGTGACGGAACGGTTCCGTCACAAGTGCAGGAGCACCGCGCGCCCCCCCCCCGCCCCTTAGCACTGCGGCGGAATAGCCGCCGCAGTGAAAGTGTTAAAGAGGTGTGTCTACCAGTCTTTCCAAATTTGAAGCAGCGTTTTGGCAGTCCTGATGGATATAGGGATGTTGTTCCAGATCCTGGATGCATACATGTAATAGGCCTGCTGTCATGCTTTTTTAGGCTTATTAGTCTTCAGTCTGGAGGTGTCCTGGTTGCAGGTGCGCTGCGAACCACTAGAGGTGAGGAGCTTGTATAAAAGAGAATCAGGGGTGCTGGTCATGATAGCTTTGTAAATGATGCAGCTGGTTTTTAAGATGTTTAGGGCCGGTAAGGGGAGCCAATAAGGTTCCGTCAGGATCGGGGTGTATGATTATGTATCTTCAGGCTCTGCATGGGTCGTGCTGCAGCAGGCAGGTGTGGGGTCTGGGAGCCAATGGAGTAGGGCACTAACATGGGATGAGCAGCAGCTCTGAAGTCACTTTTTGGAAGAAATGCTTTGAACTTCTTCTGAAGAGAGAGCTGGTCCCAGACCACCTTTGTTTTTTGGCTGGGAGTTCCTTGAGTGTGTGACGTTGCTGTCCAGGGTGAACCCAAGTGGGGGAATTCAGTGAAAGTTGGATTTCGAATCCATCAAGGTTCATGTCATTGAGCCAAGTTTGCACTGTATTTGGTTTATTTATTTTGGCAACTAATAAGAATGATGTCTTGATTGCGTTGACCTCCATGTGTGCGCTGAATATCCTAGTTTGGATGATGAGCCAGCAGTGTTAGAGGTATTGGGTGTCTGAAGCAGAGGAGACTTTACAAGTACAGTTGTGCATCATCGGCATATTGGTGCATCTCGATGCTGGTTTCACCAATCAGCTCCATGTAGAGGTTATAGATGACAGGAGACAGTATGGCGCCCTGTGGCACCCCTCCGGTGATGGGCATCTTGTGACCTGCAGGTACCCATGTGAAGAAACTGGTGACGGTTGAAAAGGTAGGAGAAGACCATTGCTGGTGAATCCCATTCGAGACTCCAGGGTGCGTATGAGGGTGGGGTGGTGCCTGTGTTGAAGGCAGCTGAGTGGTCCAGCGATATCAGAAAGCAGGAGCCATCTTCATCTGTGAACAAGAGGGCATCGTCTACAATGTGTAAGGCAGCGGCTTCCGTGCTGCAGCGTGATCTGAAGCCAGACTGGCAGTCGTGCAGGAGATGTTAGCACGGATGCGGTATTGGAGATGAACATCGGCTGCTGTTACCTTGATCTTGCCGATAGGTGGTAAAGGAGTGAAGGAGCGGTATTAGGCGAGGGTCTCCGGGTCTAGTGTAGGTTTCTTTAGGAGTGGGAGGATCTGGCCTAGCCTGGGAGCTTCTGGTTCCTTGAGCAAGGGAGGGATTGACAGTTCTAGGTTGGGGTAACACAATACCCCCAGAGAAAGTGCTTTGATGACGATTGACCGGAAGACGTAATCTTCATGTGGAGAAGTGTGGCTCAATGGTTAGAGCGGCAGACCCTGATGCAGAGGTCTGGCCCGGGACCAGGGTTCAATTCCCCGCCTCGGCGGGTCTTGGGCTCAATCTCCCCGGGCCTGATAATTCTCGCCTCGGTGCCTATTCTAATCATGGGTCCCACGATGCAACTCTGGGCAATAGCTTGCTTAATCTCCACAACGGCCCCAACAACGCTGGGATGCCTGGCCTCCACCTTGGGGGTTGCCCAGGAGTGGACATTTCACAGGAAAGCCAGGATGGGTTCCACAGCGGTATGAGTACAAGCGCCGGGAGACCCGGTCCGGGTAGCTGTGCGCTATACAAGTACAAACCCCCCCCCCCAAAAAAAAACATAAGAAGTGATTTTAAGGCCGTGGAGTGTATCAGGGAAGGCTGAAATCCATCAAAGCTACATTAAGCGCTTGTTGGCAACATCCGGGTGTGACCCGTTGGGCACAGATGGAAACCTTATAGGGCTTTGAGCGTCATTTTTGTGCCATCGAGTTATATAACAAGATCCTTTAACATGCAGCACAAGTAAGAGTTAATTTTGGGGTGTGTGTTACTTGAATGGTCAGTATTTTAACTGCACAACGCCAGCTCGAATTGTGCATGGTCAGAGAGGGCGGGAAGTGAGGGGCGAGACAAACTCTCCGGAGGCAAATTGAGACCAGGAGTGCGTTGCATTGCCATGCCTCGCTGTCTGCACCTTTGCTGAAGGCACTTCTGTCACTTGTGATCTGTGGGTTTAATAAACAGAGGTGATTTCTGTACCCAAATTACAGCAGCGCCTGAAATGTTATTTAGTGCCCCAGCCGCTTCCTCCCGTGATTTCAGAGGGAAAAAGATTTTAATGTGCGACCTCTGTTTCTGCACCTTCATCATCGTCAATTTTTGTTTATTTCCAAACTGATCAATAAAACCACTGCAACGACGCACATAAGCACATATTTATGGCAAAGTGTTCCTATATAGACATTAAATAAAGAGAAAGCAGTCACAGCACATGAAGACGATCACATCCGCACTCGAACATGTGAATCTGGAAAGTATAGAAGCAATTGATAGATATTTCTGAGTCTGTGGAGATTGATGTTTTTAATTTTTATTCTCTTAACCCAAAGTTTCCAATCCTAAAATTGCAGCTTTTCATTAAAGGGCTTTAACGTTTGTTGCTGAAAGAAGATGGCTGAGTGTAGTATCTTGAAAAAGGACTTCATCGTCGATTTTCTGTTTATCCCAATCTCCCTTCATTGCCGACACCCCTCGACTCCCTCTGATGACTCTCGCTTCCTTTGGGAAGGCGGGGAGACCAGCTGAACCCCCCCCCCCCCCTGCGCTGTGTGACCGGGGCCGGTGGGTGTGGTGTGTAGAATGCCTTTCACCAGTTGTGTGTTCGGTTTTAGGGGTTCAGACCTGTCAGCTGTGACAGGCACTGCGGCGCCGGCCTATGATGGAGCATGACACCCTCGGGTGAGGGAGGGCAGCTGACGTCACAAGCTCCTGCTCCTCGGGGTACCTGCACTCAGCCAGGGGTAGTGTCTTTTGGGGTGAGTCCCCTCGGAGCAGCAGCCTGTGGTTTGACTTGGGTTAGTTTGGGGGGCGGGGGGGGGTCTACTCGTCTGGTTATCTCCCCGCCCTCTTCTGTGACGCGCTTCTTGAAGGATGCCAGGCAGGGTTCAGAGGTTGGCTGTCTCTGCTTCTCATCACACTAAGCATCCTTACATTGAAATGAACTCATGCTCCTTGTAAGGTGAATCTTTGTTGCTGTGTGACTGTCTCATCACCTGAAGCCCTTGATTAGTAAAGAGAGGTTGTTGTTGGAACCATGAGTGCCCACTCCCTGGCTCTGAAGGCCTCCAATGTTTGTGTTTCTCTTCCATCCAGGAGTCACCTGGAGGCGGCGGGGCACACCTGTGTCCTGAAGGATGCCGCGGGGGTCCTGGGCCCATCCGAGGTGGCCGGCCTCGTCGCTGAGGGCCAGTTCGATGCCGGACTCGTGATTCACCTCTACAAAGCAGGACGCCTTCTGCGGGGTAAGCAGCGCCATGTTTGTAAGTGGGACCTCTCTCCAAGGGGGGGGGGCTAAGGAGAGGAGAGCCCTGCCCCCAAGGGGAGAAGGAGGGAGGTGGGACCTCTCTCCAAGGGGTGGGGGGGGCTGAGGAGAGGAGAGCCCTTACCCCAAAGGAGAGAAGGAGGGAGGTGGGACCTCTCTCCAAGGGGGGGGGGGCTGAGGAGAGGAGAGCCCTGGCCCCCAAGGAGAGAAGGAGGGAGGTGGGACCTCTCTCCAAGGGGGGGGGGGCTGAGGAGAGGAGAGCCCTGGCCCCCAAGGAGAGAAGGAGGGAGGTGGGACCTCTCTCCAAGGGGGGGGGGGCTGAGGAGAGGAGAGCCCTGGCCCCCAAGGAGAGAAGGAGGGAGGTGGGACCTCTCTCCAAGGGGTGGGGGGGGCTGAGGAGAGGAGAGCCCTGGCCCCAAGGAGAGAAGGAGGGAGGTGGGGATAGACTCCACTTCCCCACCCCTTAATGTGCCCCCAAGCCTCGGTCCTGGGGGCTCCTGTTCATGGCTGGCACGTGGCCCCCTGTTGTAGACCCCCCCCCCCCCCTCCCCCACCGTGGCTGCTTGGAGGCCTCAGGATGGGTCTTTATGCTTCTGGTAGGAGAATTTTAGGAAGATAAAATGTATTTCGAATATGCCATCTTTAAGCGGAGCACACCGAAAGGGTGAAAATGCAGATCAAATATTGAAATATTAGTAATGTTTTAGGAAATTATTTTGAACTGTTCCACCAATCACGACGGATCTCTCTTCTGGGGTTACTTTTTCCTGTCTGGTTAATCACATTCCACTGTTAGAAATGTCCTCTTAAAACCAGTAATACGACGTGTGATCAAATACAGACAATTTGCACCTTTTCTGCATCCTCATAATGTGCTCAGATGTTTGTCCTCTTTATTTTCGAACGTTTTATTGGGACAAACAATCCTGCCAGCTCTTTTCTGTAAATGGTTTCCCAATAGTGTTTACAGGTGAGTTCAAACATGAAGGATACCTGCGGTTAAGCATCAGGAGTTGCAGCGTGGCAGTGGCTGAGGGGCCCTGACATTGAGTGACAGGAGTCAGATGTCTGCAGTGATGGGCAGAGCAGTGAGGGGGTCAGGGGTCCTGTATATCAGTCACCCATCGGATCTTATATACTGTGGGGCACATACAGTGCATCTGGGTGTCTACTTGTGTTCAACAAATTGTGATGTACTTGCTGTGTGTCTGACGTCTATAAGGGCTGGGAGGCGGCCGGGTCCTGTACATTGCAGCTCACAGGATATGAACCTATGGGTTAGGGGGGACTTGCTTGTTTCCTGTAGGCTGCCGTGCACGTGCACCACAGCTTACAGCAGAGTAAGCGGCAGTGCAGAGACACCGCGACGTGTTGGAAGTGCACTCAGGTGCCTGTTAGGACCCCTTAGACTGTAGTGCACATGCAGAGTGCAGCGGGCGCGTACCAGGGCACCATATGGGTCCTATTGACGTCGACACGTAGGGAGTGCATGTGAGACTCACGCTGGGATCTCACTCCACCCCTTGGACTGCGGTGCACGTGCTTTGCAGCCAACACTCAGCAGAGCGCATGACAGGTGCTCCAGAACCTGGTGCGCAAGAATCACAGCCGATGCTCTGAAGCGAGCGCGACAGGTGCTCCAGAACCTGGTGCGCAAGAATCACAGCCGATGCTCTGAAGCGAGCGCAACAGGTGCTCCAGAACCTGGTACGCAAGAATCACGGCCGATGCTCTGAAGAGCACGTGACAGGTGCTCCAGAACCTGGTGCGCAAGAATCACGGCCGATGCTCTGAAGCGAGCGTGACAGGTGCTCCAGAACCTGGTGCACAAGAATCACGGCCGATGCTCTGAAGAGCACGTGACAGGTGCTCCAGAACCTGGTGCGCAAGAATCACGGCCGATGCTCTGAAGCGAGCGTGACAGGTGCTCCAGAACCTGGTGCACAAGAATCACGGCCGATGCTCTGAAGAGCACTTCAGAGGTGCTCCAGAACCTGGTGCGCAAGAATCATGGCCGATGCTCTGAAGCGAGCGTGACAGGTGCTCCAGAACCTGGTGCACAAGAATCACGGCCGATGCTCTGAAGAGCACGTGACAGGTGCTCCAGAACCTGGTGCGCAAGAATCACGGCCGATGCTCTGAAGCGAGCGTGACAGGTGCTCCAGAACCTGGTGCACAAGAATCACGGCCGATGCTCTGAAGAGCACGTGACAGGTGCTCCAGAACCTGGTGCGCAAGAATCACGGCCGATGCTCTGAAGCGAGCGTGACAGGTGCTCCAGAACCTGGTGCACAAGAATCACGGCCGATGCTCTGAAGAGCACTTCAGAGGTGCTCCAGAACCTGGTGCGCAAGAATCATGGCCGATGCTCTGAAGCGAGCGTGACAGGTGCTCCAGAACCTGGTGCACAAGAATCACGGCTGATGCTGTGAAGAGAGCATGACAGGTGCTCCAGAACCTGGTGCACAAGAATCGCCGACTGATCCTCTGACGAGTATGTGACAGGTGCTCCAGAACCTGGTGCACAAGAATCACGGCCGATGCTCTGAAGAGCACGTGACAGGTGCTCCAGAACCTGGTGCGCAAGAATCACGGCCGATGCTCTGAAGCGAGCGTGACAGGTGCTCCAGAACCTGGTGCACAAGATTCACGGCCGATGCTCTGAAGAGCACTTCAGAGGTGCTCCAGAACCTGGTGCGCAAGAATCATGGCCGATGCTCTGAAGCGAGCGTGACAGGTGCTCCAGAACCTGGTGCACAAGAATCACGGCCGATGCTCTGAAGAGCACGTGACAGGTGCTCCAGAACCTGGTGCGCAAGAATCACGGCCGATGCTCTGAAGCGAGCGTGACAGGTGCTCCAGAACCTGGTGCACAAGAATCACGGCCGATGCTCTGAAGAGCACGTGACAGGTGCTCCAGAACCTGGTGCGCAAGAATCACGGCCGATGCTCTGAAGCGAGCGTGACAGGTGCTCCAGAACCTGGTGCACAAGAATCACGGCCGATGCTCTGAAGAGCACTTCAGAGGTGCTCCAGAACCTGGTGCGCAAGAATCATGGCCGATGCTCTGAAGCGAGCGTGACAGGTGCTCCAGAACCTGGTGCACAAGAATCACGGCCGATGCTCTGAAGAGCACGTGACAGGTGCTCCAGAACCTGGTGCGCAAGAATCACGGCCGATGCTCTGAAGCGAGCGTGACAGGTGCTCCAGAACCTGGTGCACAAGAATCACGGCCGATGCTCTGAAGAGCACGTGACAGGTGCTCCAGAACCTGGTGCTCAAGAATCACGGCCGATGCTCTGAAGTGAGCGTGACAGGTGCTCCAGAACCTGGTGCACAAGAATCACGGCCGATGCTCTGAAGAGCACTTCAGAGGTGCTCCAGAACCTGGTGCGCAAGAATCATGGCCGATGCTCTGAAGCGAGCGTGACAGGTGCTCCAGAACCTGGTGCACAAGAATCACGGCTGATGCTGTGAAGAGCGCATGACAGGTGCTCCAGAACCTGGTGCACAAGAATCGCCGACTGATCCTCTGACGAGTATGTGACAGGTGCTCCAGAACCTGGTACGCAAGAATCACGGCCGATGCTCTGAAGCGAGCGTGACAGGTGCTCCAGAACCTGGTGCGCAAGAATCGCCGACTGATCCTCTGACGAGTATGTGACAGGTGCTCCAGAACCTGGTACGCAAGAATCACGGCCGATGCTCTGAAGCGAGCGTTACAGGTGCTCCAGAACCTGGTGCGCAAGAATCACGGCCGATGCTCTGAAGCGAGCGTGACAGGTGCTCCAGAACCTGGTGCACAAGAATCACGGCCGATGCTCTGAAGAGCACGTGACAGGTGCTCCAGAACCTGGTGAGCAAGAATCACGGCCGATGCTCTGAAGCGAGCGTGACAGGTGCTCCAGAACCTGGTGCACAAGAATCACGGCCGATGCTCTGAAGAGCACTTCAGAGGTGCTCCAGAACCTGGTGCGCAAGAATCACGGCCGATGCTCTGAAGAGCACGTGACAGGTGTTCCAGAACCTGGTGCGCAAGAATCACGGCCGATGCTCTGAAGCGAGCGTGACAGGTGCTCCAGAACCTGGTGCACAAGAATCACGGCCGATGCTCTGAAGAGCACTTCAGAGGTGCTCCAGAACCTGGTACGCAAGAATCACGGCCGATGCTCTGAAGCGAGCGTGACAGGTGCTCCAGAACCTGGTGCGCAAGAATCACGGCCGATGCTCTGAAGCGAGCGTGACAGGTGCTCCAGAACCTGGTGCACAAGAATCACGGCCGATGCTCTGAAGAGCACGTGACAGGTGCTCCAGAACCTGGTGCGCAAGAATCACGGCCGATGCTCTGAAGCGAGCGTGACAGGTGCTCCAGAACCTGGTGCACAAGAATCACGGCCGATGCTCTGAAGAGCACTTCAGAGGTGCTCCAGAACCTGGTGCGCAAGAATCACGGCCGATGCTCTGAAGAGCACGTGACAGGTGTTCCAGAACCTGGTGCGCAAGAATCACGGCCGATGCTCTGAAGCGAGCGTGACAGGTGCTCCAGAACCTGGTGCACAAGAATCACGGCCGATGCTCTGAAGAGCACTTCAGAGGTGCTCCAGAACCTGGTGCGCAAGAATCATGGCCGATGCTCTGAAGCGAGCGTGACAGGTGCTCCAGAACCTGGTGCACAAGAATCACGGCTGATGCTGTGAAGAGCGCATGACAGGTGCTCCAGAACCTGGTGCACAAGAATCGCCGACTGATCCTCTGACGAGTATGTGACAGGTGCTCCAGAACCTGGTACGCAAGAATCACGGCCGATGCTCTGAAGCGAGCGTGACAGGTGCTCCAGAACCAGGTGCGCAAGAATCGCCGACTGATCCTCTGACGAGTATGTGACAGGTGCTCCAGAACCTGGTACGCAAGAATCACGGCCGATGCTCTGAAGCGAGCGTGACAGGTGCTCCAGAACCTGGTGCACAAGAATCACGGCCGATGCTCTGAAGCGAGCGTGACAGGTGCTCCAGAACCTGGTGCACAAGAATCACGGCCGATGCTCTGAAGAGCGCATGGCAGGTTCTCTAGTACCTGGTGCACAAGAATCGCCGACTGATCCTCTGACGAGTATGTGACAGGTGCTCCAGAACCTGGTACGCAAGAATCACGGCCGATGCTCTGAAGCGAGCGTGACAGGTGCTCCAGAACCTGGTGCACAAGAATCACAGCTGATGCTCTGAAGAACACTTGAGAGGTGCTCTAGAACCTGGTGCACAAGAATCACAGCCGATGCTCTGAAGAGTGCATGGCAGGTCCTCCAGAACCTGGTGCGCAAGAATCACGGCCGATGCTCTGAAAAACACTTGAGAGGTGCTCTAGAACCTGGTGCGCAAGAATCACGGCCGATGCTCTGAAAAGCACGTGACAGGTGCTCCAGAACCTGGTGCGCAAGAATCACGGCCGATGCTCTGAAGAGTGCATGGCAGGTCCTCAAGAACCTGGGGCGCAAGAATCACGGCTGATGCTGTGAAGAGCGCATGACAGGTGCTCCAGAACCTGGTGCGCAAGAATCGCCGACTGATCCTCTGACGAGTATGTGACAGGTGCTCCAGAACCTGGTACGCAAGAATCGCCGACTGATCCTCTGACGAGTATGTGACAGGTGCTCCAGAACCTGGTGCGCAAGAATCACGGCCGATGCTCTGAAGAGTGCATGGCAGGTCCTCCAGAACCTGGTGCGCAAGAATCACGGCTGATGCTGCGAAGAGCGCATGACAGGTGCTCCAGAACCTGGTGCGCAAGAATCGCCGACTGATCCTCTGACGAGTATGTGACAGGTGCTCCAGAACCTGGTGCGCAAGAATTGCCGACTGATCCTCTGACGAGTATGTGACAGGTGCTCCAGAACCTGGTGCGCAAGAATCGCCGACTGATCCTCTGACGAGTATGTGACAGGTGCTCCAGAACCTGGGACGCAAGAATCACGGCCGATGCTCTGAAGCGAGCGTGACAGGTGCTCCAGAACCTGGTGCACAAGAATCACGGCCGATGCTCTGAAGCGAGCGTGACAGGTGCTCCAGAACCTGGTGCACAAGAATCACGGCCGATGCTCTGAAGAGCGCATGGCAGGTTCGCTAGTACCTGGTGCACAAGAATCGCCGACTGATCCTCTGACGAGTATGTGACAGGTGCTCCAGAACCTGGTACGCAAGAATCACGGCCGATGCTCTGAAGCGACCGTGACAGGTGCTCCAGAACCTGGTGCACAAGAATCACAGCTGATGCTCTGAAGAACACTTGAGAGGTGCTCTAGAACCTGGTGCGCAAGAATCACAGCCGATGCTCTGAAGAGTGCATGGCAGGTCCTCCAGAACCTGGTGCGCAAGAATCACGGCCGATGCTCTGAAAAACACTTGAGAGGTGCTCTAGAACCTGGTGCGCAAGAATCACGGCCGATGCTCTGAAAAGTATGTGAGAGGTGCTCTAGAACGTCGTGCGCAAGAATCACTGCTGATGCTCTGAAGAGTATGTGAGAGGTGCTCTAAAACCTGGTGCGCAAGAATTACGTCCGATGCTCTGAAGAATGCATGGCAGGTCCTCCAGAACCTGGTGCGCAAGAATCACGGTCGATGCTCTGAAGAGTATGTGAGAGGTGCTCTAGAACCTGGTGCGCAAGAATAACGTCCGATGCTCTGAAGAATGCATGGCAGATCCTCCAGAACCTGGTGCGCAAGAATCAAGGCCGATGCTCTGAAGAGTATGTGAGAGGTGCTCTAGAACCTGGTGCACATGAATCACGGCTGATGCTCTGATTAGCACTTGAGAGGTGCTCCAGAACCTGGTGCACAAGAATCACGGCCGATGCTCTGAAGAGCGTGTGACAGGTGCTCCAGAACAGTTATTATATGTTCTATAGGTCAGGGGATATGTTGGAGCTTCTTTTGGAGCCTGTGTTCAGTCTTGCTGTAGCGTTGATTGAGGCTCTTAGAGGGGCCGTTGCAGCTCTGGGCAGGCCGCAGAGAGAAATACTCCTGTAGTCCATTCTTGGGATGACTAGAGCTTGTACTACCAGCTTGAAGTCCTATTCCGGCAGGAAAGGTTTCAGTTTTCTCAAAGTGTTTATCTGAAAGTTTGCTCCTTTTGTTGCGTTGCTGATGCATTTCTGCATTTCGAGGTTTCTGTCCAGTGTTATTCCCAGCGATTTCGTTGAATCAACGATGAGAGGTGGGCAGTTGAGTGCAGTGAGGTGTTTGATCCACTCTTGCATTATGGGTACTTGGACGGGAGGGGCGATTAGGAGGAATTTGGTTTTGAGGGCATTGAATTTTGGATGGTTTCCTGCCAGCCAGGTCTGGGTTTTTCTTAGAGTTGTGTTGAGCGATTTGATGTCTTCTAGGGTGTGGATCTTATGGTATAGTTGTGTGTCGTCAGCGTACATGTGATATTGAAAGTTAGACGAATAGAGAATTTCAGTGAGGGGTTCCATGAATAGATTGAACAGTGTTGGAGATAGAGAAGATCCTTGTGGGACTCCTAAAGGGACTGGGACGGGTTTGGACAGGGAGTGGTTGACCTTGAATCGTTGCGATCTGTTTTGGAGGAACGAATCAAACCAATTTAGAATTGATCCAGATAATCCCATTCTGTGTTGCAGAAGGTCTAGCAGGTTAGGGCATGTGGTTATAAAGACATCCCGTGACACTGGTGCGTGGTGGCACAGCTGCTGACCCGTGTGATCCTCGGCACACTGGCCAGTCTGAAGATTGCATGGCCTAGTGATACGCTGTGTGAGTGCCGCAGTCGGCTCTTATCAGCTTTACTGGTAACAGCGGATAATAGATCACTTCCTTCACTTCAGTGCCGGGACGGACAGGAAAGACTTTAACTTCTGGATAACATTGTGTGGTCATCACGAAAGGACAGCGTCTTGGCCTCTTTGAGTCCTTTGCCCTGCGCTCTGTGTGATAAACCCTTATAACTCCCAAGGGTGGATTATAACCCCCCCCTCCGCATTGAGGACCCTTTGCTGAGACCTTTTTGTGGTGTCTGCCGATAGCCGCGTCACTGCCTCACACTGCCCAATGTTCCATCTTCGATCTTAGTTTATGTGTAGGGTTTTCCAGGTATTAAATGTCTGCTTTGTGTTCGCTTTATCGTCCTGCAGATATTAAAAGCGATCCCTCTTACGGCTGCGCGCTGTCTGCGTTATTACAAGGGCGCAGAGCACTGCGAAGCCCTGTGACACGGCAGGTAGGCGCACAGGTCACCGCGCATAAACTGTTAGCATTGGGCCTCGTTGAGTCACAGCATTGACTATCACTCCCGGCATAATGTACATTATAAACTTTATTAAAGACCTCAGTCTCTGGCGTTTCATGCGCTTCTCTGACTCAGAGAGCAGAGGTTGAAAGGAGTACCACGGCCTCGTGCTACAGCATTTATTACCCACAGGGACTTTGAAATGGTTCGCCTGCCTCACGTTTACACTTTACAGTAACTTGTGGCAAGACGTGTCTCGTCTTCTTAATCTTAGTAACGATGAATACCCAACGAATAAAAATTTTAAACGTCACGTCTGACTTACACCCTGTCAGCAGGGGTGTCCCCCAAGGATCCGTGCTTTCACCGTAACTCTTCAACATCTACATGGAACCCCTCACCAACATACTAAAAAAAGCCAACATCCCCTTCCACCTATATGCAGACAACACTCCGATCTATCTCGAAACCTCCTCCATTGCCGACATCCAGAGACTCAACAACACTCTAAGAGAGGTTCAACTCTGGCTAACTATAAATCATCTAAAACTCAACCAAGACAAAACGGAAATCCTCCTTATTTCCAACAAAGATGAGAACCCCCAAATCTTAAAATGGCTAAAAGCTATTGATGCTCTCAACGGAAATCTCACCCTGGCGAACTCTGTAAAATCGCTGGGAATCACCCTTGACCCAAGACTCGACCTGGCAAAACACATCGAGAACTCCGCAAAAAATGCCTTCCTCAACATGAAACTACTCAACAAAATAAAACCCTTCATTCCGCACAGAGACCTCAAACAACTGACTCAATCGCTAGTGCTGTCCAGACTCGATTACGGGAACGCAACCCTCACTGGGACGGCGAAATCCCACTTAGCTCCCCTCAGAGCAACTCTCAACGCAGCAGCTAGAATGGTCACTGGAGTTAAGAATTTCGACCACATCTCACCCGCGCTCAGAGAACTAAAATGGCTGCCTGTCGAAATGCGTGCCAGCTTCAGAACCACCTGCCTTACGCACAAAGCCCTTCACACAGGGAAACCTGAATACCTGGCCTCCAAACTCAAGAAAGCCGGCCAGGCAAGGAACCTCAGGAGCACCAACACCCTACTCCTCATTCCTTTGAAAACACGCAAACAAAAAAACGCAACACAGTCCGTCGCTGGAAATGCATAAAAAATCTGGAACCCCATTCCAGTTCATATCAGGACGATCTCCTCCTTTGTAAAATTGAAGAGACAGCTCAAAGACCTCTTCCTCAATCGTGCACTCCCGAACCGATAGCTGCCGCCGAAGCTCACAAGCCAACACACAGCTGCATTCTGCTATTGGGACATTACGTCTTCTACCGCCACCCCTTCCATGAGCCCGGCCGCTACCACACCTCCCCAAATGGAGACCTGATGCAAGTTAACAAAGGAGACTCGATGCAAGCTAACAGGCACAGAACCTGTAGGCTACCTGACCGTTGTGTATCAATACTGTACATCACGCGGAATTTTCAAACTCTATGTGTATACTTTCTGCTAGACTGTATGACTCTCGAACGACGACTGTCGTAAAGCGCTCCAATACCTTCGGGTCTGGCCAGCGCTATATAAAACTTCAAAATAAATAATAGATGGTCATTATTACATTTGCATAGCGCTCCCAAGGAAGAGAATCGTCTCGGGGCACTACAGGTGGTTATTGTTCCCCTCAGGAGCGCTGTTGGATTTATTCACCCCAGTGTTTCGTGTAGGGCAGTCAGGATACCTTTCAGTTACCTTCTCAAAACTGCAGTCACAGGTATCTCACCTTTAATCCTGGGGCTAATGACACAAACCTGCAAACACCGCACCACCTCCTGGGCTCTTTGGTTTTAGGCCAGTCCACCAGGCATCCTTGGCTCGATGAATGCCCACGACCTACCTATAGGGGCAGAAATATGTTGGCTTTGGGGGATGGTTTGGGCCATTGCTCTCACTTGCTCTCTCATTGATGTTTTTAGAAGTATCCGCGGTCCCCAATATTAAAGGTACCTGGGTAACCCAAGGTATTTTTAACTTATGAGAATCCCACCATTGGTCCATTTGAACTTTATCTTAGAACTCTCCCCTTCGTTTGAGTCTATCCGGAGGTCGAGTCTGCCCTGGTGGCTCTGTCCTACCAGGGTGGGGAGAGGTTGCTGATGATGAAGCGTGACACACACTGTGTGTGAGGGTTCCTCTTCCAACAGAGCGGCTTTCCCACTTGATCTGACAGATTCTTGTGATGTCCAAATAGGGCTCGGACTTGAATTCCCAATTTGGAGGAAACGTCCTTCTTTAACTTGTGTTTAACTTGTGTTGTAATGTTTAGTTTGGGAGGACATGCGGTGGCCTCACCTTCCCTCTCCATTTGCATGTTGAATGTTGAAAATAGATATACAGAAATGTGTGCATTCCACTGCTCTCTATGCATCACTGCCCCAGTGCATCTAAATGCCTCCTCTCCTTTCCTAATGCACCCTTCCGGTGCAGCCTCTTCTTCCAGTGGCCCGCCCCTCCTGCTGCTCTTACTCACGCTTAAACCACTACCAGTGCATCTGCTCCCTCCCAAGGCTCCTACTTACCTGCTGTGCACCCTCTGTACCCAAGTGCATTAATCTCATAGCACACCCGCTCCCCTCCCAGTGCACCCGCTCCCCTCCCAGTGCACCCGCTACCCTCCCAGTGCACCCGCTCCCCTCCCAGTGCACCTGCTCCACTCCCAGTGCACCCGCTCCACTCCCAGTGCACCGACTCCCCTCCCAGTGCACCCGCTCCCCTCCCAGTGCATCCGCTCCCCTCCCAGTACACCCCTCCCAGTGCACCAGCTCCCCTCCCAGTGCACCCAATGATCTTGTGAATCTAATTAAGGGGTGGAATGAGTCAACCAACCGCTCAAGCAGAGTGTGGTCTTAAGAGGCATACGTCCGACCGGCAGGATGTTATTCCGTCGTTCCATAATAATTTTCTTCTCATTTCTGTTTTCACTCACTTTTTGCCGTAGCTGTTTTTCTGATCCCGATGAAGGCCATGATACTTTGAGAGGTCACTGCAGGCCGAAACATGTTGATCTGGTTTTGTTAATGTAGCTTTCTCTAATGTCGACAGTCTCATTACTCAGCGTATTATTTTTAATCCTGTCACAGGGTAGCTGAATAAAGTTGTTGATAGCTAGCTCTGTAGGCCGTTTTAACACGTTCACATGCACCTCAGCACTGCACATCACACTTATTCATACACCACGCTCACATAGGATTTTTAGGGCAAACTATGTGCTGAAAACATCCCTGAGCTCCTCCCTCGTAGAGAGGGGATGGTAGCCCGCGCCAAGACCAGGCTCTTGACGCGAGGAGGCACCCCTATGATGAAGCATGACACCTCTGGTGTGTGAGGAGAACCGTCCTTAAAAAGGGATATTCCCCTTCCTCGCCCCCGTTTTTGGTGTTTTGGTGTACGGTTTATGTAGTCTACATACTTATCAGACCTGCACCTTGGACCCGTGGGCTCGTTGTGTGTTAGATATTACGAGTGGGGAGTGTGCCAACGCAGGTCCTTAAACCTCCTCTAGGCCCCCTTTTTGTGTGAGACATTGCTCTTAAGGGGTGCCTGCGTGGAGCCTGGACGACATGGAGTAGGACGTTACCAGCATTCAGATGCGAGAGGACGAGAGCTTGAACAGTAGTTCTTAAGTCGCAGTCCGGAAGCTGGTACCAGGCTACCAATTGTTTTTGCCAATATGTTCTCTGATGGTAAGGTTGTTATCCACCGGCACTCGAAAGCTGGGGTTCAAAGTTGCCAATGTTCGTGCCACTGAGACAGGTTTGCAGTGTTTCTTGCTTATTGTCTTCGCAGAATAACAGGAATTCCATCCGGTTGGTTTTAGCTTCAGGTAGACACTGGACATCAGGTTTGGTTGACGTGCAGACAGCGTTTGAGGTGTTGGATGCCCGAAGCAGAGGAGACGTTGAAGTAGAGTTGTGTATCATGGATGCTCGAGGCTCGTATCTTTGAGTAGATCCCTGGGGGGCACCAGATTGCGATTGAAGATGGCGTAGAATGTTATCTAGCTCTGGGGGATCCCTTATCTTTCGTCCTTCTTGCGGTGACTTCATTTTGGAAGACATTAGAGCTCCTCCGTCTGATGACTTCAATAGTGTAGATAAGTTTGTTTAGTGGAATGGTTGTCGTGCATGGATAGTTTTGAACCGTAAGTCAGCCGCGTACAGTGTCAGGAGAGTTACTGCTGTAGTTACTTGACTCCTGTTCACAGATCCACCTTCTTCAGTTCGTTCTGGACTAGAAACCTTTTTCATTCCAGGACCACATTTTGTACAGGTGACTTTACTACACATTTGAATCCACTGACTACAGCTCTCAGCATCGCACAGGAGAGGCCGTTAAATATATATGTGACACACCCTTTTCTGGCGACGTTCATTACGAAGCCCGTTGATGTTGTGTAAACCTGGAGTGGTTGTGGTTGGGTTGTCAGTAGAGCAGACTTCCTTCATTCGTGTGTCACGCAGGCCCGGCTCCAGGAATTTTTATTCGAGTAAGCCCAGGGTGCATTCGGGTGGGCCACTGGGGACCCAATTTGTCACTTATATGTCAAGCCAGACCTGCTTCAGGGCCCTCTTTTATCTCTCCTTAGTCTTACAAGGCCCAGTAAAACACATTATTTTCTTTCCAAATCTCTTGCTATATGTTATCACTCCTCAAAAAGTGTTTTTTCCATGTTCAGTCCTTCTGATGGGAAGAGGAGGTTTCTGAGGTGGGAGTATCAGGCAAGTGACACTTCTCGGGCTCTCCCTCATGACCTCCTCCTCGGATTCCCTCACTGCCACCCTCCACCAGCGCCCCTCATCTCTCTGTAGCCCCTCTCTCATATGCATTTCTTTTGTTGTATAGCGCTACTCATATCAGTGTAGGTTGTCACAGTGCTTTACATTAGGCACACATTATACAGATATCTACAATAAGGAGCTCAGAGGGTATAACAAAAGAAACGGGTTGCCCTCCACTCATAAATCATATCAAACAACAAAACCCGTTCTCTATGGCAAAAATAATCGTGTGTAGATCACTTTTATTCCCTACTCTACGAAGTGTGTGCATTACTTACAATTTTTGCAAAACAAACCTAATTCCTTTCTTGTGGTTATTTGCAGCACTTCCATGCCATTTCACTTATAAAAACTCTTATCCAATGACAGTCCCTCTAGTGGAGGATTGATACTGAGTGGCTGCTATATCTTTTCAAATCCCTCCTCCCACCTAAAATAGTGGTGAAAAAAATGTGTGAAAAGACAAAGTGACACCTCACGGGCGCACCACCAAGGGGGTAACTGGCAGGTACTCACCAGATAAGCCCACTTCTCTCATCATCGGCAGTCACTTTGTCTAAAATAAACGAGTGTCCAAAAGAAAAGAACAACAGGAGACCGTGCAAGTGCAAAAGAGTGATTCTAAACTACACTCTATGATAGTGACAAAAAAAGGAGTATTTAAAATTGACAGGCACACCTTACACCTGATAACTTTATTCTTCACTGGGGGTGAACTGTCAAATTAAAAATGTGAAAAGGTAGCTATTCATGCATACCCATTTTCACATGCCAACATGTTTCATTGTCTATAGTTTCCGGCAAATTCTTCAGGGCTAGACAACTTGTCACAGCACGGAAGTTGGACACATCAAGCTAGAAAGACCTGATTAAGCTTTGGTTTCTCATACCAGCCTCAGGTCATCACAGCTCCTAAAGTGAGCCCTGCTTTTCGATTGCGCTCTGATCGTTATATCAATCAATACGGGACTCAGTAAGCGTGACGTCTCATCCTGACAGACGTCGTGATTTAAAGCATTCCCCAGTGGGTAGGGGTCGGCTTTACTGATAAAAATGTACATCTGCCCAAACAAACTCTTTTTAGCCACATTAGAATAATGAAAGACTGGGGAAGTTCTGACTATATTACAACACAAAAAAGCTAAGTTCTAACTATACCATTCAGGTTTGCATGCAGCTCTTTCATGACAGTTCATAGGTCACTGACCTATGATAGGATTGTAACTTATGAACTGCAAATAACACAAGAATCTCTGTGACAAAGGCAGTAACCCACTGAGTTATCCACATAAAATACAGTTTATCTGCATTTCAAAACTACCAACAGACAAAGGATTGTCAGGATCATTAATCACCACTTATCTGGACATTTCTATTGTTGTCATCCATGGCAGAGCACAACTGTTTAAATAAAGCATACAGGAAGTATGTGTCTTGCTGGGCCTTCCCTGATGGTTTTAAAAAGATGCACAAATAGCCAGACATTCTCTCACCTGCTCGGTTCTTAGTCACAGCCCGATCTGATAAGAAGCTACAGGGCCAGGAAAGGTGAATCCGGAGAAACTCACTTTTTTTCTACATCATGGAATTGAAATGGAAATATCCACACAGCAGAACGGTTAAGATTACCCGGCGTCAAAGAGAGGATTTGTCCCCTTCGCCATGGCCATATTGTACCTGCTCGAGTGGGCGGGGTCACAGTCCACCTTTCTAAAAGGAGATGCGTGATTAGGGTGCCTGTGAAAGAGAGCCCAGGCCCAATCACGCAACTCCCAGAACAGGAAGAAAAACAATGTTCGGAGGAACGTTTTAACCCCTCCCATGCTGGTGACGAACCCCAGCCGTCACGCCCCGCGGTGGGCGTGTGCGGATGACGGCTGGGGTTCGTCACGGCCCCGCCCTGTTCTTTTGTTTACCGCTCAGGGGAAAAATCGCGGCCGCAGCGAAGGGGTTAAATGAAAGTGGCCATTTACTACTGGCCTTCGTGTCGTCACTGCCAGGGCTCATATTTGGGTGGGCTAGGCTCATGTTTTGGTGGGCCTACCCGGTCCACACGCTAGAACCGGGCCTAGTGTCACGATTTATCTCAAGCTTTACAGAATAGCCTAACGTTCAAACGTCATTTATAGGTGCTTGACTTTGTTGCTGCCCGCAAGGAGGGCTAGCAGTTTCATCTGAAGGAGTGTAACTAGTGGCTTATAAGTTGTATGTTGACTCTGCTCCTGTGATGATACTGAGGTGGCCATCTTACTAGTTGAAAACCAGGGGTTCTTTTTCCCATTTGCTTTTAGCTGTTTTTTCATGTTTTGCCTCAGTTTGTGGCATAAGAATCTTACGCGCTGCGAAGATGTTGTCAAAGCGTGTGTGTTTGCGTTTCGAGTGCTGCCCATACGATTGCTGTTCACTAAGTGCTACGTGCAGGATGCAGGTGCAGTTCTGCTTCGCAGTCTTTTTCATGCTATCTGTCAAAGCACTATAAATTTGCATTTTGTCCTGTGAAGTAGCAGTTAAACCCATTTTTATTGGAGCACTGGTCTATTACTGTTGCACCTTTCGGCTGTTCTATTAGTCTGGGGTGATACTTTCATAGTTTGAGTCATGGATGTAATCACATCAGACCATGGATGTAATCACGTCAGATCTGGATTCTGAGGGAAGGATGCAGCTGATATCTGGTTGAAGAAGGAGGGGTACATACGCTTCAGAGCCAGGAAGGTCAGCACCATACACCTAGTTTTCTTTCAGTACAGGAAGCTTCTTGACTTTTGGATTTGAATAAAGGCATGGTTCCTTCTCTTCTCTCCAGGTGACATCAGTGGCTGACCTCTGTAGTAGTCCACTTAGTTTGTACAACTAAGGGACTGACATATTTATATCCAATCTTTTTGGCACTCATTTTCCGGTTTAATAAGTATTGAAAGCTGAGCCTTCTCTGCTGGGATTCAACTTGTGAGCAGTTTGGGCATATCTCTCCCTCTCTCTCTCTCTCTCTCTCTCTCTCTCTCTCTCATTCTCTTCTCCCTTCTCTCTCTCCTCTACGCTTTCTTTTTCTTTCTCTCTCTACTCTCTGTCTCTCTCTCTCTCCTCTTCTGTCTCTCTCTCTATCTCTATTTTTTTCACTCTCTCATTTTCTTTGTCTCTCTCCTCCCTACTGTTTCTTTATCTCTCTCTATTTCTCATTCTCTTCTCTCTCTATCCCTCTCCTCTTCTCTCTCTCTCCCCTCTCTTCTGCCTCTCACTCTCTCTTTTTCTTTCTCCCCTCTACTGTCTCTCTCTCTCTCTCTCTTCTCTCTCTATCTCTCTCTCTTCTCTGACTCTCGCTCCCCTCTTCTGTCCCTCTCTATCTGTTTTTCTTTCCCTCCTCTCTTTTTCATTTTCTCTTTCTCTCTCCCCTTTACTGTCTCTCTCCCCAATTTCTCTTCTCCTCTCTCTTTCTCTCTTTTTCTTCTCCCCTCTCTCTCCTTCTCTCTCCCCTCTACTGTCTTTCTCCTTCTCTTTTCTCTCTCTCTCTCTCTCTCTCTCTCCTCTCTATCTCTCCCCCTCTCACTCCCCTCTTCTGTCCCTCTCTATCTCTCTTTTTCTTTCTCTCTCCTTCTTTCTCTCTCCTCTCTCTCTCTCTCCTTCTCTCTTTTTCGTTCTCTCTCCCCTCTACAGTCTGTCTCTCCCCTCTTTCACTTTCTCTTCTCCCCCTCTCTCTCTTTCTCTTTCTCTTCTCCTCTCCTCTCCTCTCCTCTCCTCTCTCCACTTTGTCTTTATACATTGTTTTTTCCTGCATTCATGTTCTCAGCGTTGCACTTCGTTAGGTGTCTTACATGTGAATCTTCCCAGCAGTTTGCATTGGACCCCCCCACCGCCTCGTGCCTCTCTCTGGGGGCACGTGAGTGATTCCAGTCTCTAGACCCCCACCTCTTCCGAGTGTCAGAAGCTCCCTGAGTTTAGTTGCTTTGTTGACAGTCTTGTTTTAGTCCTCACTTTCAGTCACATAATAGACCTGCCCAGATCTATGACTGAAGGTGACCCTGGTGTGATCTGATTTCTCGATCTAGGTTCTGGGATCCCTTTTGGAGCCGTGTTTGGTGGAACCGACATTAATGAAGATATTAAAAATGAAGAGAAGTCCCGGGTGATGGGGGCTGTGCTGCAGGAGGCCAGGTAAGGCAGGTCTGTCTCTCTGTTCATGTGTGTGCTTGTGAATGTAGTGCTGGGAGCTCTTAGCCGAGTGTGAGCAGTGGTCGAAGTGGGGGAAAAAAATAAAGGAACTGTGCGGAGAATCAAAGGGCGGGAATAACCCGTGGATCGGGTCAGTGGGCGGAGTCAGAGGTGTGGCAGAAAGAGCAAAATATCCTAACTTTTAGGTCTCGTGGCGTTGACCGCGCGAAAGCGCGGTCTCACCAGAGACCTATTGTGAGCGACGCAGCTTTCCAGTAGACAGCACCTGGCCACGTGCATTTCCTCTGTGAAGGCGATTTGTGCGGGCCACGCGCACGAGAACGCGCTCGCTGTGGCCAGCTCCTGTCTCCTGGAAAGCCGTAACACACCTCCCCCTGCACGCATGCGCACACACAGAGACACACACACGAGCGCACCTACACACACACACGCACACACACATACAGAGACCCCCGCCCCCCCGCCGCCGCACACACGCGCACACACACACAAGCGCACCCCCGCCCCCCTACAACTAAGCCCCACTTACCGCCACTCCGGACTTCTGCAGCCTCCGCGGGGCTCTCCCTCGGGCATGGGAGCCCCGCGTCACCAGCACTGCTTCTCCGGCCATTCCGAAGACGGAAGTCCCACCCCACGGCAGGTTTCGGTTTTGTTCACGTCTTGAGATGGTATTTGGAAACTGAAGTAAGGTACAGAAATCGCATTTCTAAAGACAGTTCATCGCCAGACAGGAATTAAGTCCGCCGATGGGTGGGTTGGTAGAAGGTCGGGAACCCCCCGTACTTTGAGAGTGTTGGCATGTTTGCTTTTAATGCTGGGCGAGGTATGGTGGTCCCTAAAACGCTGCTAATTACTTCTTTACCTTTCATTGTGAAATGCGGACCATTGCATGTCTTTCATTTAGCCGAATGGAAGAATCCAAACTGTTCTTCTCTGTGTCTTCTAGTTTAGCTTACACTTCTCCAGTGTTTGGACAATGGTTGATCTGTCCACGCAAAAAATAAGAACCATGTGTTTGTTGTAATATAGAACTCATGAAAATGTTAGCATGTATAGATAAGAAGTTTTATAACATACACCGTGTGCGCTTAAATTACAAATCAGTATTTAAGACTGTAACAGTGTTTGCGTGTTAGTATACATTTCCTTGCTACTCCGGAAACTGCTTTTCACTGCAAAGTCATTTACATGCATCATGAAAGCGACTGAATGAGGATGCTTGCACTTTTCTTTCAAGTGGACCAATGAAATGCTGTTTAAATGCTCAGTGAGGGGAATGAATGTATGATATAGATTTCTATGCGAACCTACTTTAGTAACCAACATCACGCAAAGTGGGAACAATGAAAAAGCCAGGAAAGAAATGCGCTTATCGTATCGAACATGTTACTAATAATGGGTGTGTTTCCTGGCCGATTTAATATTTGCTCTACTATGTTAATTCCTCTGAAGAAGCTTACCCCCTTCCCCCCGCGCCCCCCCCCCTCCAAGGTGTAAACTGTGCCTATACAAGTAGATTAGTCATAATGTTGAAACTGTAGCTGCTTTAATTCTGTTGTTGTTTTTAATACTACAAATACTCTGGTACCCAAGGATGAATAGCAAAAATATTATTCACAACGTTGCTTACTATTCAGCAACATTTGACAGTTTGCAAATCATCTTTATACACCAATTCAGAGTTTGCCAACAAATTAATGCAACACATTGCCATATACAATGCCAATAGATCAAACTTTAATGCTGCGAGACCTATTGCATTCTAAATGCTTGTTAGTATTTGTTTCTTATTTCACTAACCGCTTACAACTTATTACTTTATTTCATTTAACCAATGGATACACATGAATATTTAAGGTTTAATATGAGTTATTGACATTAAAATAGATTCACAAATTGGGATACGTTTCCAATCACAGAATGTCCCAAATATCCTTAAAAGTGGAATCGCGAGCCATTTGTCTCCGAGCCGTGGAGTTTCTGTCATCAGCACTTCTCCCTTTTTCCACAAGTGCAGTTCAAACAGGAATTGTTTATAGCTCAAACGGATCAAAAGTTACTAAAAATGTGACTTGTGCTGCTGTGAGGTGGAGGGCCCTTTGCAAAGGTTGACTGTTCACCTTTCTCACTGCTGCAGTTGTATGTTCCACTGGTACTAATAAGGAAATATCTTTGCAGAGACTGTTAGCATGTGTAAAAATTTCTAAATAATAAAGTATCAGAAAATTTACAGCACCACTATTACCAGTGTAGGGTGTCAGAGCACTTTACATCGCACATATTGCACAGAAGCAATCAATCATACGTGTTTAAATCACTGTCTAGAAAATGTTACATAAGACAAAGGACTACAAGGTGTAGGAGTCACATGACAACCACACTAGTAGGCTGCATAGTTAATAGTGATTGATCTGGAGAAACACAAACTCAGAATTTAAAACGTAATACCATGGTTGGGGGTTCTCTTTAATAATCAGAATTGATTTCTACCCAAATGAACCCTTTTGTGCAACATTAGGATAATCAAAGACTGTCGAAAAAACCATAAGGCTCTAATTTATACCTTGCAGTTTGCATGCAGCTCTTACATGACAGTTAATAACTCACGGTTCTATGTTAGGATTTTAATGTATTAACTGCAAGTAACAATAGGGTCTCTCTGAGTAGATCAGTAACCCACTGACCTATTTACATTTTGTGCACTTTGTGATCTGCATGTTACATGTTCTTAGCAGCAGGCACGTTAATCCTCTGTGCTTCCTTTCCATGAGTCAAAACTTCCGCTAGACAAAACACCATCTCTCTCTACTAAGAACATTAATTACTGGAGTTATCATAACATTTTTATTGTTGCGAAAATTGTTGGAAGCCCGGAAGGAGACAGCAAGTGCTTTTAAAACCATATTATACTTGTAAACACAACGCCCCCACCTGAAGTCAGCGCCCGGTGCAGTCGCACCGCCCTACAGCCACCTGCTCCAGGGTCCTGTGACCTCCGTGACAGAGTCACTGTCACTCTAGGGTGTGCTGCTTCATAGGCCTGCCTGCAAGACTGGAGGTGAACTTCAGAATAAATTGTGGCGGACAGGGCTTCAAGGTTAACCCACATTTGCCACCGCTAGGGTACTCAAGCTAGTGCTAAGACACCAGGGCTTTTAAAATCTTGCGAAGCCTTCTAAGGTCTAGCAAAGGAATGTGCTCCCTCAAGGGGAGTGGTCTGGTGGGCTGGTCATGAAGGCTGAACCTGCTTTCACAGTTCCAAATTCAGAAACTCTGACCATAGTGCCACACCCTCTCCCTCACTGAACAGCATACTGTCCCACTGAGAGAAACTTGCACTGCACTAACCCGCTATAAACACCTGGATGGGACTCAATTCAAATTAGGCACTAGACGAGCAATATACTGGCTAAAAAAAAATGAACAACAGCCTAGAAAAAGCAAACACTCATAGGGAATGCAAGATTAAGTAAAGCATGTGAAATGTAAGCAGGAACATGGTTACCTTTTTCCTTTTACACTCATTATTCAGAAATCAATGAGTGTTTTTGCCTGGAAAGTTAAGGCCATGATTACAGGGCCCAGAAGGGACCCGCTTCAACGCCCATTGCTTATATCCTTACAAAACGTAAGCAGTATGGTTTAAAAAGACCGCATTGGTCACACAGTCGCTCTACACATTTTGTTTTCCAATTCACCCATCAAGCAGGTATTTCAGTACCTCCAGGAATGGTGCACTTTCCCACCCAGGGAAAACACTGTTGTTCAAAGAGATACGAGAAAACAAAAGCAGGGCTTCACTGGCAAACGCTGTACAGTGGCGGCGCTAATGTGTATAGGTGTGAATAAATCAATCTGGCCACCTTGCAACCACTCTGTCCTGCTTTAGTTAGTTTGTTAGTTATTTTTCATATTTTGAATGTTTTAATTCTCTCCACCCCGAGGCTGCACATTTAGAAATGGAAAAACATAATAAAAAGATGAGGTTACCAGCAAAAGTGTTTATCTGTTTTGGGTCCATTTCACAGGGGAGCAATTAAACGAAAGGAGGGCGTGTATGTGTGCCACATGTGCACACATGCACGATTCAGGGGTGCATCAAGGTGTCAATGTGACACGCTGCCACCCTTGAATATGTTCCCCCTATTACCGATTCGGTATTTACTGAATCAGTAATAGTGAATGGCTTCCCATTCATTCCTATGGGCCTCCAGGCCCATAGGAATGAATGGGAAGGTGATTCCTTATTACCGAATTGGTATTACCGATTCGGTAATACCGAATATTACCGAATCGGTAAATGTTACCAATTTATTACCTACATCACATTTACCGATTCTTAAATACTGAATCGGTAAAATTCGGTATTTAAGAATCGGTAAATTTAAATTACCTACAGCTAGCCCATAATGAGGAAGAGCGAGACAGAAAGAGAGGGAAGAGGGGGAGCAAAGAGGAGGGGGGCAGCTGCCAGCGGCAGGAGAACTGGACACTTCAAGTGGACTCAGTTTCGGGGTTATGATTCCAACTACAGTTATTAGGTAACTCTTCTCGCCCGTTATGGTACCCTCTCCGTGTTCTCGAAGCTTCTCCAGAGTTTATGAAGCGTCCACCCAAGTGTAGGCATAGACCGGGTACTGGTGCAGAGCGCCAAGTTTCATCTCATAACCGAGTATTTATCCCAAGGTGGGAAAGCTCAAGCAGCTCTCAAGGTCCCTCGGCGGACCGCGGTCTGCTGTCCAGCTCTGTCCTCCACATGTGAGGGTCTGCTGGCCTTGGGTGGTCACGGGGTGCCCAAAGAGGACTCTCCCCTCGATCCATTGGTGGCTGACACCCACGATTGACCTGCGGCAGCGTGAGTCTAGTCAAGGGCATCAGACAAGCATTGCAAGATTCTGGTGCTTATACTTGTGAACTGGTGGCCTGTGCTGCACCCCGTCCTCACCTCTCCTCACCGGCTTGGCCAGCCCCAGCCCCAGGACCATGAGGCCTTGTGCCCTGGCCCTTTCCTGTGCAGGGAAGGCTGCCCTGAGACCAGAACCGCTTGGCCCATGTCTACGGCTCGGTGGGTTCTGTAGATATTGACTTTCTTACTTGAGGTTCTCCCAGCCCTGCATTCTAGTTTCTAGTTGGAATTTGTAGCCAAGCTCCCTGGGTGCTTTCTCCCCAGAGTGCTCTATTTGTTATGGACTTGTGTGTTGTTGTGATGAGACTGCGCCCTGTGCTCCTCGGCGATACAGAGTGCGCACGCGCTCCCTAAATATGAGGTACACACACTTGACTTTTTGAAGTTTTAACTTGGGCCATAACACGTTGGCACAGGAAATGCAGCAATCAATGGAAGCTAAGTGCCATATGTGGACTTTGCTGCATTTATACACCACAGACATAGATGCCTGTAGTGCTGGGCTCCAGAGAGCACCATCGCGGCCTGGCTGGCACGGAGCTTGGAAAGCACTGCAGTAACATGGCAGGGGAATAACGTTCATAAGACATTTCTAAGTCTGCCCTGTTAGTCTTATCCCATCCTCGTCGCCATAAATATTGTAGTATTCAAGTCCACACACAGTAGATGATGTTAAGTTGTTTATTAGCAGATAAGTAGATAAGATGGTACAGCCCCACCAGGGCATCCAGCATGATGCTCAGCCCAATGCCAACTGAAGGCCTCGGCCCACAGATTCCCAACATCCTATTGCGCATCATGGCAGCAGCATTCTACAGGCTGGGCTAGTGATGGAGAAAACATGCATATTAAATAAACATGGTGCAAGGATACTACATTAAGGCATATTAAATATTGAAGAAAAGTAAGCCCCAAGTGAAGGGGTGCCAGAAGTGCGTTATCACCTTGTAGGGCAAGCTATGTTTTCCACTGTCGGCTCTGTTATGTTTAAAAGCATATTTTTATAAGTTCACGAATCCCTCAGACGCGCAGTATTTACCGGAACTAGAATTACTCCTTCGGTTTCGGGAAACATCCTAATTTTGCAGCAGTGTTTTCTCCCTGGAAGCAAGGGCGCTGAGAGGTTTCATATCAGAGGCTTTCAAGGAGCAAACGTGTCTGATTCGTGGCGGTAGGGCATCTGACAGTCCCCTGGATCTGTCCCGACACACATGTGTCCAGTGACAATTTGTGACCCCTTTCACATCGCATGTGTCGGGTGCAGAGCAACGAGGATCAAAACAGAGCGATTTCACTTGAGGCCGAAAAGGTGCTTGAATGGGGCTCTTGTTTGGACAATGATAGGAGCTAGAATCGGCCAATCATCACTTATGCAGATCAGGTGGTTCGATGAAGCCCCTGACGTAAAACTTAATTGTGGAAGATGTATGTCGGAGGCATTCCCTTTCAATCGAAGGACTACGCGGGGGGCCTGTACCCACCGCTGCTACTCTTATAGGCGCTAGATCCGCACGGGCCATACTCTAGGGGTGGGCGGAATTTGCGTAATTGCGTTACGCAAAACTCCACGAAACGGTAAAAAATCTCCGCGAACACGTGGAATTGCTTGTTTGCGATACTTTTTTCCTGTTTGCAATTGCTGTTTGCGTGCTCGGGGGGAAATATCTCGCAAATACGCATTTTGAGAACACGAACAAGTAAAAAATTTCACGAAGTCGCATAATGCTGAATTTTGGGCAATTTCGCGTTCTCCGCGGAACGCGAAATTACCCAAATTCTGCGAGCGGAACAGAATTTACCGCCCAGGCCTACCATACTCCCAGACGCTAGCGTAAAAGGGATTCCTACAGATGCAGGAGTAAAAAAGATGGTCTATATGCCAACAACTTCTTGCTCACTCTTTCCCGGCCACTGTCCTCGATCGATACCGTCTTTGATGTACGGCGTAGATAGATTCTCCCAATGTCGGGTTACAAATGTAATTGGAATAAAAGCGAGCTAATGGAAAAGGGATTATTGGGGACTACTCTGGATGCCAAACAACATGGAATATTTGGGGACGGGGGGGTTACAATAATACGAGATTAAAACACTTGGCCAGGGGCAATCTTTACACCTCTTTTTAAGAAGGTGAGTGATAATTTACAAAGTTGGAAGTCCCTGGGCATTTGTTTGTGGAGCCAGGGTATCATTTATAAAACTGAAAGTAACACTAAGGCCTAATTCCCTTCTTGGGGTGTTTGCTGTGCCTGTCCCTTGAACCCTATGAGGCGCCATTGATACTTCCTCTAAAAATGTGTTTTTAGGAAACACCAAGCCACGAAACCAAATGTCCAACTGTACGCCTTCTCGAAATATGGATTATTGAGAGCGCCCGATCTGAACTCTTAGGATGTAGCTGTTAGACGTGCACCACCAGCCGTATAGTTCTGAATAAATTCCACAGCACCAGCCCAGTTGTTAATAGAAGGCACTAATTGCGGCACCGGACCATAGAGACATAATTTAGGGGAGTTCTAGGGCCCCTTCAGGAGCAGATAACCCCATACGGATGTCCTCTACTCATGTGTGGCGAACAATACATAAACAACTCCATATACGTCCATATATTCCTGCTGGAACCCCAATATGGAGAAACAAGACCTTGTAGATGGGTGATTCCCCAATCTGGTTGAACCCATGGGCGGATTCAGTGATGTGCGATGGACACGACTTATTACAAGAAGGTAGACGACATTTATTTATGGATCCCCGGCATGAATAAAATCTACCCTGCTCTCCCTTCCCTGCTTCTACCCCCTCCCCACGTCTTTTGAGGTTCACCTACACGAGAGAAGGTCATACAGGTGAGTACTGTTGGGGTGATGCGTTACGATTATGAAGGATTTGTTCTTTAAACCTATGCCGGAGGGTGTGAGACAGTCCTGGCAAATGTTACCGGACGGTGAATATGCGTTTAAGGACTGCGAAAGGATGTTTGAACACCGAGGAGGTCTAAAGGAGGTCAGACTTGAATTCACCGCCTTTAATTTCACCCGTGCTTGGCACTGGACTCTGTAAAGGTTGTTTACATATAAGGCTCCCTGTTTTCTGTTTTGACTGATTTTTACAGATAAATACAGACAGAAAACATTTATTTTCTTGTCTGTATTTATTTTTAAATATGGATAAAAACGGAAGTTGGGTTGCTTTTTGAGTAATTCTAAATACTGTCTGACATGACTGCCAGGCCAGTAGCTGTGTAGATGAATAGGTAAGGTGATTAAAAAAGAAAGGAATTTTAGTAAAGAGGCTTCAACAGCACAAGGTTAATACTGAAATGTGCAGATTTTCATATAGGTGCATTGATTTATCTTCTCTGGGTGTTTGTCACCCAGAGAAGATAAATTCCGCACCAGGATACTAATTTTAGTAATAGAGTGCGCTATAAAAGTTTTTATATCATATCACAGCATTGAAACCTGCAGAGATTCAAGCATGATTGCATATTTATTGGTTAAATAAATGTGGAAATGTACTAATTTTAGTTTAATTTTTCCACAAAACCAAAAAGAAATATGGATAAATACAGATAAAATTAACAAAAAATAAATATGGATAAATACAGGCGGAAATGTCCAAAAAATAGATACCATAAAACCGGGAGCCCTGTTTACATATAACCCGAGTCCTAACTGCACATTATTCATATTGGCTGGGACCTCAGAAAGGAAATGGAAGCAAGTTTGAGGAACCTGATTGGTGTTGGGGAGACTAGGGGGGAGTGGTTTTTTTCTAAGGTTTTGTGGGTTCTTGGGGATCCCTGCAGAGATTTACCTCTTGGACACATGAGGTTGGAGAAGAACTCGCTCAGGTACTTAGTTATTGATCCTGGTGGGTGTTGCGGATTTCGCAGAACCGGCCCATTGAACGTGGAGAGCGATACAGCCTTCCGCGTCCAGAGCCAATGTCCCTCCGCAGTATCTCCGCTGCTGCTATTCATCACGCAGTCATTAAAACAACAATTGATTTTTGTTCCTCCATTGATTGCGCCGGAGCAGTCAGAAAGGTGCGTGGATTGTGGATTCCTCTCCTGCGCGATACACGGCGAAACTTCATAAAACGAAATATTGAACGGTGCAGGGCTGTATAATGAGCATTTCATTTTTAATTAAATTCCTTTGCATGGAGCTGTGCTCCTCAGGGAAGACTCCTGCGTTTATACGGGTTGTCTCTATAGGAATCCAATTTTTTCCCCGGGCAACATTGTTTGGGTCCTAACGATCACCAGCAGGTAGGTACATCCATGCCCGCAGGTGAGTGGCACACAGTCCTGTGCTCTGCAGCAGTGGGTCATGATGCATGCCTGTGTCTGGCTTTGTCGTCACACAGTCACCAGCCTCTCCATGCTGTACTGCCCGGCTCCTGGACTTCCATGAGCACGCCATCAAGGCTTGCACCGTCTCCCCTCCTGTAGACCTGGAATAGAAGAGTCCCAACCCTCACCAGAGGCTGCACCCAGCCTTTCTTCATCAGGCAGCCAAGTAGCTGTAACTACCACAAGAGAACCAAGACCCTTGGAAGATACTGACAGGAGCCTAACTGACCCCCACTGCATTGGTCCTCTCCAGAAACAGAGGAACCTGTCAAGTTATTCCAGATCGCATCCCAATCCATCGTGGCCTGGTAGTTCGGGCTGGACTGTTTCCATTGGATCAGGATCAAGACTGATTTGCATATGTCTGGGTCCAAACTCAAGTGGGATGTTGTGCGAAAAATAACAAGGGACTTTGATGTGGCCCGAGTAGTTACCAGTGGGTGAGATTTATTCAAGAATGAAATCCATCACTTTTTTGTATACTTTAGTGCAACGCCCTTAGTGGGACGTGTATGCGCAGACATGGGTCCCGTGCACACTGTGGCACTAGAACTTACCTGTACTCGACTGATGAGCCCATAACTAGGGCAAATCCGGTCCTGGGCTGCTTGTGTTCTGCTTCAGAGAGGGCCTGACTTGTCAGTTCTGGGGTGGATTGTTCCTATTGTGCATGAGATCTGATTTGTATATCGCGGGGTCCAAACTGAGGAGGTCTGGAGGGCAATGGATTGGGATGTGGCCTGAGTAATTACCAGTGAGTGAGATTGATTCAATCACTCCATCCCTCACTCTCTTGTATACTTCAGTGCTTCAGGAGTGCAGCAAGAGTAGAGGGCTCGGTGACCGATGACTGAGGACCAGAGTGAACTCCAACGCTGCCAGCTTTTTTTTTTTTTTTTTTAAGAGTTTTATATAGCACGAACTTGACCCGAATCGGGTATCAGAGCGCTTTACATAGCACCAGTTGCATTACATGAGGACACATTCATTTTTGTTAGGCACGGGGTGATTACGTGATTTTCCCAGAATCACAGGATGTTCAGCGTCATTGCCGAGACTCGAACCCGGTTTCCCAGATTCGAGGTCGACCGCCCTAGCCGTTAGGCCAACTCCTCTCCCCAATGAATGCTCTTCTCCTTCAGACATACTGATCAGTCCCCTTCCTTAACTCCACTCTCTTTCTTCCTAGGTTTGCGGTGGCGTTCACCTGCCAGATGAAAGAGGCGGCAGACACGCAATGGGTAAGTTTTTATGAATTAGTTATATGATCCAAAGAGCATGTTATGTTCGGTGGTTGGTATTTTTGGTTTTCTGTGCTTCTGTGAGTCTATTGTGTTATAGTTGTGTTAAAGAATGCTTCGCTCAGCCGTAGTGACGCGTGATTAGAGGGTACACAGCTCTTCCTAATCCCTTGAAGGCGATGTACCTGCATGGTTGCTTAGATGTCTCTGTTGGATGTAAAGCAGCTCGTGGTCCCTTATTAAGGATGTTTTTGGGGTGTTGACGTGTGCAAGGAGATCGAAGACTGAACCAATGGAACTACGTGTTCAGCGATAAGGACAACTGTAGAGCATCTAATGAGGGGGTAGAGTAGACGGGCATCACAGCAGGCTAGGATTATAAACCAGACTTGGTGCATTCCTGGTGCCCCCTCATAATAACGATGACCATATACAACCATGGACTGGATTGGCTCTGGTCTCTTGTCTGTTGGGTGCTTTGAAGCCGAGGCTCAAGGGTGCTCTAGTTATTGAGTCCTGGAAGATGATTGGATCAGGATTCCTACCTGTAAGCCCCCATGACTCCCAGCGCACTCCCGTCTCTCACAGGAGTCTGTCTTCGCCAGACTGAGCACAAGCGCATGAAAGGCAGCGCCTGCGGGGTACAGGTGCTCTCTTAGGCTTCTGTTAAGAAACAAAACACACAGAAAACCAAGAGCTGAAACCGAGGTATAAAGGCAGAGGGGGTGAGTGACTGGGGATAAACCTACACTCCTATGGCCGCCAGCAGGACATGGACGCCTCTGCTACCTGGAGCACCCACCCTCACGCTCATACCAGGTCAACGACAGACTACACCATTAACGAAGAGCTCCCAGCGGGAAGAGTTTCTGTTGGGTGCACTATACAATACCCCGTTACGTCTCTGGTGCTAAGAATAAATCAGGATTGAGGTCTATAAGTAACACTTGAATAGCATCAGGATTTATGACCAAGGTAACAATTCAAACAGAGTTAAAATGCAAATAGAAGCATAGGTGTGGATGGAGAAAATTATCAGAAACTGAAGACTGAAGTATAAATCTGTAGTAAACAGGAGTTACAAAGCTGCCTGGCTCTTGTGGGTGTGGGCTTTGTGGGGTCATCGTAGTATCCTGTGCTGGGGAGGAGACGCACTAAACATGTGCTGGAGTGCACGTGCTGCGGCCATCTTAGATTGGGATGGACCCTCAGACTAGATGCAACGTGGTGTGGCCATGTTAGTTTGGGAGAGTTCCTGAGCTAACTGCAGACTGTGGTGTGGGATAGAGTACCCTGTCCTTGAAATGTGACTGAGAAATGTCTGCCATAGTTGTTGGGCCCTGGTGCCCTGGCAAAACAGCTATTGATTCCTCACCACAGAACCATGTATGGCTGGGAGCCTGGGCAGGTGGCTGCTGCCTGACCTCAGTACCACAGATGTGGTCGGTTATTGTATTGTATTGTAATTGCATTTATATAGCGCCTACTATCCATGACGAGTCATCAACACGCTTTTTCGGAGAGTAGCACGCTACTCCAGAACCCATAAAGGATTAATATAATGAAATATGAAAGTAATTTGAGTGATGGATATGTTAGTTATTTGGATTGAGAAGGATAGCGGATGGATAGAAGAGGGAAAAAGGTTTGCATTTATATAGCACGTGCTACCCCTGATGAGGTGTTGAAGCTCTTTTTGGTGAGTAGCACGCTACTCTGGAACCCAAACAGGATTACTGGGAATTAGTATATGGAAAAAAACATGAATTTGAGTGGTGGAAATGTTAGTCTGTTATTTGGATTGAAAAGGAATAGTGGAGGGTAAAAAAGGGAAGGGTCCAGATTTTTTTGGGGGGGTGGGCGGGGGGGTTTATAGCCATGAGAGGGGGTTTGGGATGAGTACAGGGGAGGTGGAGGGGAGTTAGTATGGGGAATATGAAATGAATTTGAGTGGTGGAGATGGTATTCTGTTTTTTTGGATAGTGGAGGGATAGAAGAGGGAAGGAGGGATAGAAGAGGGAAGGGTCTAGAAACTTTTTTTGTTTGAGTTCATAGCAGTAGGCGGGCCTGGGGTGAGTAAAGGGGAGGTGTAGGAGGAAGAGTGAGAGGTAAGGGTTTAGAAAGGCCTGTTTGGTAAATCTGAATAGTAAAATAGGTATGAGATAATGCGAGGAGGGGCAGAGGAGGGAAATGTCTAGAAAGGGTTATCCTTGGGATCATGGTAGTGGCATGGGCCTGGGATTAATGAGAGAGTGGAGGTAGATGATATATTGATAGAGGTATAGGGTGAGAAATAGGGTAGTGCATTTGATATGCTGAATTAGAATAAAAGTAATACATATATAGATACATACGTACTTGAAAGGTATATATATGCATAAGGAAGGTAATATATGTAGATTAAAGATGCATTTGATAAACTTAGGCTTTCAAGTGTTGTACTTAATTATTTTTTTATTTGTAATTCAATAGTGAAGCAATTGTACATACATAGTTATGATAAAAGATTTACTTATTTATGCAGTCACCTACATACATGTTAAAAACGTAGATTAATGTAACTATCCGTAATATGTAGATTTGTTAAGCAGAACTAACAAATATCTATATTTTTAAAAACATACTTATTATACATGTTTATACAAACCAATGCACAAATATAGATACATATTTATAGTCTATAATCTATAAATGTGCAAATGTGCGATTTATAAACGTTTGTAGAATTGATGGCTGTTGGTGGGCGGGGCACGCCACACCACCCACCCTTCATTCCTTTACACTATGCAATACTATTAGCCAATGACTTGCATATGTGAATTGTTTGCCACAGAGGCTTTGTAGTGACCACGGGTGTAAATCCCTGCCCTCTAGAATGGTGCCTACGTTTTAGTTCTCATTCAACCGTTTATGCATTTCAATGGCCTTGCCCCCATGCTGCCCCAATATGGGTGCCTTATTTCTTGATAATTGAGTATTACGTGTTTGCAAGTGAGCCTGTCAGAGCGCCCTCATGCACATACCAATGGGGTGAAATAATGTTCAGTCTGACTCTTGCTGTTTGTGCACTACACCCTGGCTTGTGTCATCAATCAGGAAGTGGGTCCCTGCTCAGTAAAGCGTTCTATTTATTTTATGGGGAGGGGTGGTTGTAAGGCGCTGTAAACCATCTGGTGTTAGCCTCAGAGCATTTTATGTCTACAAAATACAAGGCAGAGTTCACCATGTGGTTTTCGGGTGTGTGACCTGCAGGTGAAACCGGCGCTCTAGTTTGGAGATAGTCCAAGGAGAGGTGCAACCAGGGGCATAACACACGCCCCCGCAGCCCGGGGGGGCCCCGCGCTCCAGGGGCCCCTCAGTTTGAGCAGAGCCAGCAAGCCTAAATGGGGGCCTCCTCATTCATTAAATGGTGGTGCGCACGCGCCAGGCACGCCACGGCATCTTCTTTCATTACTAAGGTGCGCAGGCCGGGGGCCCCGCCTCTTAATAAATCATTTGTCTCCAGTCCAGGCCCAGGCCTCGCCTCACCAGGGCCTCTGAAGTGTCCCACAACTGAAGAGAAGAGGCACAGGAAGCAGGGGGTGGACAAACTGGGAAGGAGCGGAGACAGATGCCAGCAGACACATCCAACTACTGTAGCTAAGCATGTCAGGGAGGGTGTGTGCTTCCTGCCTGAGTACCGGCATAGTACGGGCATAGTACTGGCATAGCACCGGCATGCACTGTTCTTCTGTTTACTTCACAATTTTAGTTCCTATCTTTTTTTAACTTTGAAAGTTCTCGGCGCCTGGCGCGCGCACTGCTGGCGCTGTGCATTTTATTTGAATGGCCACCAATGCTTCCTTGGGCACATATGAGCCAGCGGGGGCCGCCTTTAAACGGGCGTCCAATCAATACAATAATGATGGCCTTAGTGTGTCTGTGCGCGCCTCAGGGGGCATCTTTGATCATTATTGTGAAACCTTGTTACAGAAACTTTGAAAGATGTCCACCTGCGCATGCTCATACAGAGGCGGCCATTGTTTCATGCTATTGTAATAAAGGTTTACAAAAAGCATTGCAAAGGAAGGATTGTCAAAGCGAGTAAGCTGCCAGCCAGAGTCAGTCCTACGGGCTTTGCCGGCCTGGTTGGATGCGCACATCTCATCAGTTTAGGAGACTTTAGGTGATGTTGTGTTGGGACAGGAATTGCCTCTGAGGTCTCTGGCCATGTTCTCTGCGCGGGGTACGTGGTGTCCTCGCTTTTGGATGTTTGTCCCCAACCTCACTCCAGTCTAGCCTGTAGACACAGGCCTGTCTAGCCTCGCGCTAGCCTAGCCTGTAGACACAGGCCTGTCCGCCCCCCTTAATCTTAATATGTGTGTTCCTAGCCTCATGCTAGTCTAGCCTGTATACACAGGCCTGTCCACGCCCCTTAATGTGAGTGTGGTCCTAGCCTCACTGTGGACCCTGACGGTGCACCAACCGTCCCCTCTATACTGACAGCAGACTATCGTCCCCATCATGGACACTAGCCGAGCCTGGTGGCTCAGTGGACTAATGTGTCCTCTGGAGGAGCCTGTGTTTGACCTCTTGGTCACAGGTTCAAATCTTGACTAGCCTTTCAACCTTCTAAGGTTGATTGAATGAGAACCATTGAGTTGGATAACAAGAAACGTGTTATTCAATGCCAAGATACCCTTGGGTGAATGTGCGCCCTTACAAATAGACTTTATGATATGTTTTTACATTACTAGCGTGCAGACGGGTGACGGCAGCGCACCGGGTTTCAGTTATCCTATAGTTGTGACCAGACCTCTTTATCTGTGTCATGGGAGTGATGCCCATCTGGCCCTTTTGTTTAAAGTTCCCTTGCTACAGGCTAGACCCAGATTGCTGCGCTAATATCCCAGTGCATTTCTGCCTGTATGTGTGTGGTGTCGGCGTGCAACACTCATTGGGCTGAAAGGGCTTCAGCCCCCTCCCCTCGTGTGTCTGAGCCCGGGCTGCTGCAGCTCAAGCTGCTGTGGGCTCGTTAAGGGTGGGGGGGCAGTGTCTGGAGTTTTATCTTTGGCATGCCCTTGTTTTTCACTGGTCTTTAAAGATCATTTACGTATTTACGTACCTTTGTAAACTGGCTGACGCTACGACCCGGCGGCACTCCACGCTCTCAACTCAGGCCGCAACAACAACTGCAAGCTAGCATCACCAGCCGACACCCACGGACCCTTCAGCTGTCACCGCTGCCGGCACACCTGCAGCACCGCCAGGACCACTGACCCAGAGCAATTCGCCCACAAGAACACAACCGAACCGAAGACCCTGCAAGTCATCCTCCTCAACGTCCGATCCCTCCACAAACACGACACCGAAATCTTGGACCTCCTCGACAGCTCTACCCCAGACGTAGCATTCTTTACCAAAACCTGGACCAAAACCACCTCAGGACTTGACATCGCCAAGGATACAAGATCTTCAGGAAGGACTGCCCTACCCACCCTGGCGGAGGAATTGCCATCGTCCACAAATCTACCCTCTGCCTGAGCACACTCCCCGACGAGCCCACAGACCTGATAGAACACCTTCACTTCAAGATACTGGCCAGCCCTACTTCTACCCTCCGTGGAACCCTCATCTACCGACCCCCTGGACCCCGCAGACGTTTTGCCAACTCCATCACGGACATCATCTCCTCACATGTCATCGCATCCACCAACTACACCCTGCTGGGAGACCTCAACTTCTCCCTCGACAACCAACTGGACCCCAGCACCACATCCCTCCTGGACAACCTCCACAACATTGGACTCCGCCAGACCGTGACCGAACCCATGCACTTAGCAGGACACACCCTCAACCCCCTCTTCACAACAGGAAACTATCACCTTCAGCCACACCACCGAACTCCCATGGACTGACCATCGATGCGTCCCCTTCACCTTCAGAACACCCACCATACACAGACCGCAGCACCTGCTCCCACGAAGAAACTGGACCAGAATCACCTATGACCAGCTAACCTCATCACTCAGCAACTCCAACCCAACCATTGCGGAAAACGACGACGCCAAGACATCAGCCCGAACCCTGCACAGATGGATCTCCGACAGCGCCAACACCATAGCCCCACTCAAGAAAAACAACAACACCCACGCCAAGAAAGCTAGATGGTTTACTACTGAACTTCAAGAGTACAGACGCACTTTCCGCTGCCTTGAAAAGGCCTGGAGGAACACCAAGTCCACAGAAGCTCACAACAACTTCAGAGCCACCTCCAACGCCCACCACCAACTCATCAGAAAAACGAGGAAAAAAGTGATTGAAGACAGAATGTCCACTCTTGCACACAACAGCAAAGAACTCTTCAACATCATCAAGGAGTTTGCCCAACCCACCAGCGAGTCCACTGACATCCCTCGCTCACAAGACCTCTGCGACAAACTCTGCACCTTTTTCCACCACAAAATCAAGAGCATCTACGACAACTTCGACGAAGACAACCAACACACTGAATCCTCACCAACCACCCGCGACACCATGAAGCCAGCGATCGGCAGCTGGGCAGCCCTCACCATCGAAGAAACACTAAAGACGATGAAGTCAACCCACTCCGTGGCCCCCACGGACCCCTGCCCACACCACATTTTCAACAGAGCCACCGACACCATCGCACCCATGCTCTGCCACACCATCAACCACTCCCTGGCAACCGCCTCATTCCCTGACGACTGGAAACCCGCTGAGATCAACCCCTCCTGAAGAACCCTCAGTGGACCCCACCGACCTAAAAAACTACAGACCCATCTCCCTGCTCCCGTTCCCAGCGGAAGTAATCTAAAAAGCCATCAGCAGCCAACTCGCCACATTCATCGAAGAGCACAACATCCTCGACTTCAGAAAAAAACACAGTACGGAAACCGCCCTCCTTGCCGCAACAGACGACATCTGTACCTTACTGGACAAAGGAGAAACAGCATCCCTCATCCTCCTCGACCTCTCAGTGGCGTTCAACACAGTCTCTCACCGCACTATCATACGCAGACTCCACGACGCAGGGTTTCAAGACAAGGCCCTCGACTGAATCCGCTCCTTCCTCTCCGGCAGAACGTAGCAGGACAGACTCCCCCCTTTCATCTCAGACGCTACACCTACCACCTGCGGAGTCCCCCAGGGGTCCTCCCTCAGACCTACGCTCTTCAAAGTCTACATGGCTCCGCACGCCCCCATCGTCAGAACCTACGGACTCAACATTATGTCACACGCAGATGCCACCCAACTCATCCTCTCCCTATCCAACGAACCCAACACCGCCAGACACAACTTTCGAGAAGGCATGGAAGCCGTTGCCAAATTGATGAAAAACTGCTGCCTACAACTGAACACAAACAAAACAGAAATACTCATCATGGGCCCAAACCCAGATGCCTGGAACGATACCTGGTGACCCCTCGCCATAGAAAGCCCACCCACCCCCACGGACCACGCACGCAACCTGTGAATCATCCTGGACTCAGAGCTCAAAATCGACCTCCAGATCAACTCCGTCTTGTCCTCCTGCTTCCACACCCTCCGCCTTCTACGTAAGACCTTCAAATGGATCCCCCTCGAACACGGAAAGACTGTCACTCACGCCCTCGTCACCAGCAGGCTCGACTTCGGCAACGCACTCTATGCCGGAATAAACAAAAACATCACTTGCAAGCTACAGAACATCCAAAACGCCGCAGCAAGACTGGTCCTTAACCTGCCAAGCCACTGCCACATCTCCCAGCACCTGCGCACACTCCACTGGCTCCCCGTCGAGGCGAGAATCACCTTTAAGACGCTCACCCACGCTCACAAGGCCCTCCACGACACCGGACCAGCATACCTGAACAGCCGACTCAAATTCCACGAACCCCAAAGGACCCTAGGATCAGCCCAGCTCTCCTACGCCGTGATCCCCCGCACCAGAAAGACCAGATCGGGAGGCCGCTCCTTCTGCGCGGCCAGTGCCTGGAACGTCCTTCCACTCCACCTCAGACAGATAACCTCGCTCCCCATCTTCGCGAAAAACCTCAAAACCTGGCTCTTCGACAGACCCCCTCCTTGATGGACTGGAGCCTGCGAACCCAGCCCCCACAGACCCAGCGCCTGGAGACCCTTACGGGTGAGTAGTCACGCTTAACAAACACCTGATTTGATTTGATTTGTTACTTGTTTTTTTTTGGTTCCAGTACTCTCTGGGTTCCCACTCTGCCTATTTCTTCAATGTATTTTACATTTACTTCCGTAGTGGGAGAATGCATTTCATGAAAAGGAATATAAAGCAGCTTTGCCAAAAGAAAAATGCCAGCCATGTGTTGTTTAAAGAGCCTGCAAAGATCGGCTTGACTAAATAGGGTTTTAGAAAAAAATAAGTATTCATTTGTAATGTGACTTTTCTGTGTTTGTTCCCTTTAATTATCAGTCATGGATCATACACACAGCCCTAGAACACAATTAAAAGTGTATTCTATTTATATTTACTGTTCCAACTATGCACAGATAAGTGCTGAAAATAGCCTGTAGGTGACTGCTTATTTTTGTAATGTCTGGGACATCACTATAATGAGCTGGGAACACTAATCACAAGACTGGAAGTTTGTTGCAGGATGAGCACAATATATTTCCACCACCCTCCTGCCCTGAGCAGGGCCTGACTGGGAACGCAAACCGGCCGCGGTGATTGAGTCGGACCGGCAGTGGAGGAGGGGGGTGGGGGCCAAGGGGGGGCGGGGCGCGTGGAAATCACTGCAGCTGCTTTTGGGATAGGGGGGCGCTATTGCAGCACTGCTGCAAAACCGGCCCCCTGTACCAAAAACGGCCCCCACTGGTCCAAAACCAGACCCCACCCTTCCGGCCCACCGAGAAAACGCCCAGTGCCCGCTATGGCTAGTCCAGCCCTGCCCCTGAATAATGCATTAATAGCAATAGTTTAACTGATATTTGAAACCCTACTCTGCTGTCAATAACAAGCTGAGTTTCTTCAAGTGTCTGGGAATCAGACAACTCACTCCTCATTCTCTCCCTTCACTTTCAAACTCACCCTGCACTTACAGCGATCACAATGCACTCGCATTGATCCCCAGGCACTCACACCATTCACCCTGCACTCATAGCGATCACACAGCACTAATGCCACTTGCCATGAACTCACCGTTCTCCCTTCACTTACCCAGCAGTCACATGAGCACACCGCTCACCCTGCACTCACAGTGATCACTCTGCACTCACAATGCACTTGCTCTGTTCACCCTGTATCTCACCCTGCAGTCACACAACCACACTATTCTCCGTGCACTCATGTGGCACTTAACTCACCTGTCCACCTCGCTGCTCACTTTGTAATCTCATTCAAACAAGCCCATCACTAACCATATATTCATTCGTCCCACTCTGCACTTACATCCGCACTGAAATTCATATGGTCACCTCACTCCCCCCGCATCCTCTTCTCCCACCCTACTCTCACACTGTTGCACTGCTCACCATGCACTCACATTGGGCACTCCTGTCACCCAGTCAGTGAAGGGGGTTAATGTGCCTGCTACAAAGAACGTGTACCATGCAGGTCACAGCACTGAGTGTGACTAAACCACGAGTAGACCTATAAACAAATGAAATGGTTGTCAGAAAGGGGCTATAGAGAGATGAGGTGCATTGTTGTCGAGAGTTAGTGAGGGAATTCATGGAGAAGGAGGACATGGGGGGAGGCACTAAAAAAGCAACGTGCGCGACCAGTGCTAGGTCCAGCCTGTCGCGGAGTCTTAGCCCCTCGGACCTCCAAAGTTCGAGTCTAGTTGCGCCCCGGGTGTGGTGCATGTATGGTGTGTGAATGAACCAGAGTGACATCGCAGACATCGTCCGACAACACGTCCTCAACATCGTATCCTACGCCGACGACACCCAGCTCATCCTCTCCCTCACCAAACACCCCACCACCGCAGCAAAACTCAACTTCCAGAGAGGAATGCAAGACGTCGCAGTCAGGATGACCAACAGCTGCCTAAAACTCAACACCAAGAAGACAGAAGTCCTCGTCCTTGGAATCACCCCTTCAGCATGGGACAACACCTGGTGGCCAATGCCCTCTCACACCCTGACCAGCAGTGTCTCACACCCTGGCCAGCAGTGTCTCACACCATGGCCAGCAGAGAGTCACACCATGCCAGGTGGTGAGACACACCCTTGTAGGCGATGGGCAACTTCTTGGAGGTGCTGCCCGTGCCCTATCAGGCGCTGGTATCACTCTTGCAGGCCGTGGGGTGACACCATAGCAGACGTTGCACTGTGCCCTGGCACTCCGAGAGGGCTGCACTACACCCTAGCAGGCGCTTGGTGTCACTCGCAGGCCGCGGGGTGGCCCCATAGCCGATGGCGCACCATGCCCTGGCACTCCTAGGCAGCTGGACTACACCACAGCAGGCACTTCGTGTCACTCTTGCAGGCCGTGTGGTGACACCTTAGCAGACGGCGGGTGCAACATGGCTTGGTGGACTACTAGCGGTCTATGGTATCACTCTGAACTGAGGTGGCAAAGTGAGCTAAAAAATGATGATAGATTCAACCCAGATCTGTGATTGGGAGTGAGTGTCTGAAAAGTTTCAGCGCTCCGTCCATCATCTCCTTGCGTTTGCTTTGTTCACCATAAGTTGGCAGGGTGTGCTCAGACGTGGGCCTCGTGCTCACTTTGCCACTGGATTCAAGCTAGCCCGGCTGATGAGGGCAGTTAGCCGGAAACCGGCCCCAGGATGCTTTTTTCCAGTTTAGGGAAGACCTGGTTTGGCAGTTCCGGCTGGATTGTTCCCATGAGGCACAGGGTCAGACAGATTTGCATATATCTGGGTCTGAACTGAGGTAGCGAGGTGAGTTAAAGAACGATGATGGATTCAACCCAGATCTGTGACTGGGAGTGAGTGTCTGAAAAGTTTCAGCGCTCCGTCCATCATCTCCTTGTGTTTGCTTTGTCCACCCTAGGTTGGCAGGGTATGCCCAGGCGTGGGTCCCTTGCTCACTTTTCCACTGGATTCAAGCTAGCCTGGCTGATGAGGGCAGTTAGCCGGAAACCGGTGTCTCTTCTTTACAGACCCTTCCAGTTCGCAGCCGGGGACACTTGTGGTGATATGTTGCGACGAAGAGGCGCAGATGTCACCCCTTCAGGCCTCCTCAGTAACAAGCATTGGCAGTCTAAGAGGGTTGGCACACTGTGAGCGCTGGCATCTCTTGCCACCCCAGGCTAGGACTGTCCATGCTGTGAACCTCACCACAGCTGCTGCCGCGCCTTGGCACCAAGCGCCGACCCCCCGGGGCAGCTCAGCGCTACATGCATCGCAGGATGTACAGGAAATAAAAGTGATAGACGCATGGCGCGGGTGAGGAGGGTGGGGTAGGGTGGGGAAGGGTGGAGGAGGGGGTGGTGCGCATCTTGCAGCCTAGAGTGGAAGGGTGGGAGGTCATGTACTCTCTCTAAAGAGACAGGGCGCGAAAAGCACTTTCAGAGGCAAATCATTGAGACTGACTCGTGATTGTGGGGCCGCTATACCAAGAGTCGTCATTTAAAAAAAAAAAACAAGGTGTCAGCTGTCGGAGAAGTATCTGTACAATTTCCACCTTGTTCCTTAAAAGTTGTATCAGCAAACTTTTATAGGCAACGGGGTTGTTGTAAACCAGACAGAGCGAGTAGGTACATTGACATGATGTGCCAACATGTTAATGTTTCCCTGACGTATTTTGTGAGCAGTGTGTTCTCTGTCCGAACTGTTATTGTCTCCTAGGAGTATTTCTGAGCAGTGTGTGCTCTGTCTGACACGTTATTGTCTCCCTGGAGTATTTTTGAGCAGTGTATCCTCTGTCTGACACGTTATTGTCTCCCTGCAGTGTTTCTGAGCAGTGTATCCTCTGCCTAACACGTTATTGTCTCCCTGTAGTATTTCTGAGCAGTGTATCCTCTGCCTGACACATTAGTGTCTCCCTGGAGTATTTCTGAGCAGTGTGTCCTCTGTCTGACACGTTAATGTCTCCCTTGAGTATTTCTGAGCAGTGTATCCTCTGCCTGACACATTATTGTCTCCCTTGAGTATTTCTGTGCAGTGTATCCTCTGCCTGACACGTTAATGTCTCCCTTGAGTATTTCTGAGCAGTGTATCCTCTGCCTGACATGTTATTGTCTCCCTGGAGTATTTCTGAGCAGTGTATCCTCTGCCTGACACGTTAATGTCTCCCTTGAGTATTTCTGAGCAGTGTATCCTCTGCCTGACACATTATTGTCTCCCTTGAGTATTTCTGAGCAGTGTATCCTCTGCCTGACCCGTTAATGTCTCCCTTGAGTATTTCTGAGCAGTGTATCCTCTGCCTGACCCGTTAATGTTTCCCTTGAGTATTTCTGAGCAGTGTATCCTCTGCCTGACCCGTTAATGTCTCCCTTGAGTATTTCTGAGCAGTGTATCCTCTGCCTGACACGTTAATGTCTCCCTTGAGTATTTCTGAGCAGTGTATCCTCTGCCTGACACATTAATGTCTCCCTTGAGTATTTCTGAGCAGTGTATCCTCTGCCTGACCCGTTCATGTCTCCCTTGAGTATTTCTGTGCAGTGTATCCTCTGCCTGACACGTTAATGTCTCCCTTGAGTATTTCTGAGCAGTGTATCCTCTGCCTGACCCGTTAATGTCTCCCTTGAGTATTTCTGAGCAGTGTATCCTCTGCCTGACACATTATTGTCTCCCTTGAGTATTTCTGAGCAGTGTATCCTCTGCCTGACCCGTTAATGTCTCCCTTGAGTATTTCTGAGCAGTGTATAATCTGCCTGACACGTTAATGTCTCCCTTGAGTATTTCTGAGCAGTGTATCCTCTGCCTGACACATTAATGTCTCCCTTGAGTATTTCTGAGCAGTGTGTCCTCTGCCTGACACATTAATGTCTCCCTGGAGTATTTCTGAGCAGTGTATCCTCTGCCTAACACGTTAATGTCTCCCTTGAGTATTTCTGAGCAGTGTATCCTCTGCCTGACACATTATTGTCTCCCTGGAGTATTTCTGAGCAGTGTATCCTCTGCCTAACACGTTAATGTCTCCCTTGAGTATTTCTGAGCAGTGTATCCTCTGCCTGACACATTAATGTCTCCCTTGAGTATTTCTGAGCAGTGTGTCCTCTGCCTGACACATTAATGTCTCCCTTGAGTATTTCTGAGCAGTGTATCCTCTGCCTGACCCGTTAATGTCTCCCTTGAGTATTTCTGTGCAGTGTATCCTCTGCCTGACACGTTAATGTCTCCCTTGAGTATTTCTGAGCAGTGTATCCTCTGCCTGACACATTATTGTCTCCCTTGAGTATTTCTGTGCAGTGTATCCTCTGCCTGACACGTTAATGTCTCCCTTGAGTATTTCTGAGCAGTGTATCCTCTGCCTGACATGTTATTGTCTCCCTGGAGTATTTCTGAGCAGTGTATCCTCTGCCTGACACGTTAATGTCTCCCTTGAGTATTTCTGAGCAGTGTATCCTCTGCCTGACACATTATTGTCTCCCTTGAGTATTTCTGAGCAGTGTATCCTCTGCCTGACCCGTTAATGTCTCCCTTGAGTATTTCTGAGCAGTGTATCCTCTGCCTGACCCGTTAATGTTTCCCTTGAGTATTTCTGAGCAGTGTATCCTCTGCCTGACCCGTTAATGTCTCCCTTGAGTATTTCTGAGCAGTGTATCCTCTGCCTGACACGTTAATGTCTTCCTTGAGTATTTCTGAGCAGTGTATCCTCTGCCTGACACATTAATGTCTCCCTTGAGTATTTCTGAGCAGTGTATCCTCTGCCTGACCCGTTAATGTCTCCCTTGAGTATTTCTGTGCAGTGTATCCTCAGCCTGACACGTTAATGTCTCCCTTGAGTATTTCTGAGCAGTGTATCCTCTGCCTGACCCGTTAATGTCTCCCTTGAGTATTTCTGAGCAGTGTATCCTCTGCCTGACACATTATTGTCTCCCTTGAGTATTTCTGAGCAGTGTATCCTCTGCCTGACCCGTTAATGTCTCCCTTGAGTATTTCTGAGCAGTGTATCATCTGCCTGACACGTTAATGTCTCCCTTGAGTATTTCTGAGCAGTGTATCCTCTGCCTGACACATTAATGTCTCCCTTGAGTATTTCTGAGCAGTGTGTCCTCTGCCTGACACATTAATGTCTCCCTGGAGTATTTCTGAGCAGTGTATCCTCTGCCTAACACGTTAATGTCTCCCTTGAGTGTTTCTGAGCAGTGTGTACTCGGTGTGACAAGTTAATGTCTCCCTTGAGTATTTCTGAGCAGTGTATTCTCTGCCTGACACGTTAATGTCTCCCTTGAGTATTTCTGAGCAGTGTATCCTCTGCCTGACACTTTAATGTCTCCCTTGAGTATTTCTGAGCAGTGTATCCTCTGCCTGACACGTTAATGTCTCCCTTGAGTATTTCTGAGCAGTGTATCCTCTGCCTGACACGTTAATGTCTCCCTTGAGTATTTCTGAGCAGTGTATCCTCTGCCTGACACGTTAATGTCTCCCTTGAGTATTTCTGAGCAGTGTATCCTCTGCCTGACACGTTAATGTCTCCCTTGAGTATTTCTGAGCAGTGTATCCTCTGCCTGACACGTTAATGTCTCCCTTGAGTATTTCTGAGCAGTGTATCCTCTGCCTGACACGTTAATGTCTCCCTTGAGTATTTCTGAGCAGTGTATCCTCTGCCTGACACATTAATGTCTCCCTTGAGTATTTCTGAGCAGTGTATCCTCTGCTTGACACGTTATTGTCTCCCTGGAGTATTTCTGAGCAGTGTATCCTCTGCCTGACACGTTAATGTCTCCCTTGAGTATTACTGAGCAGTGTATCCTCTGCCTGACACGTTAATGTCTCCCTTGAGTATTTCTGAGCAGTGTGTCCTCTGTCTGACACATTATTGTCTCCCTGGAGTGTTTCTGAGCTGTGTATCCTCTGACTGACACGTTAATGTCTCCCTTGAGTATTTCTGAGCAGTGTATCCTCTGCCTGACACGTTAATGTCTCCCTTGAGTATTTCTGAGCAGTGTATCCTCTGCCTGACACATTAATGTCTCCCTTGAGTATTTCTGAGCAGTGTATCCTCTGCTTGACACGTTATTGTCTCCCTGGAGTATTTCTGAGCAGTGTATCCTCTGCCTGACACGTTAATGTCTCCCTTGAGTATTACTGAGCAGTGTATCCTCTGCCTGACACGTTAATGTCTCCCTTGAGTATTTCTGAGCAGTGTGTCCTCTGTCTGACACATTATTGTCTCCCTGGAGTGTTTCTGAGCTGTGTATCCTCTGACTGACACGTTAATGTCTCCCTTGAGTATTTCTGAGCAGTGTATCCTCTGCTTGACACGTTATTGTCTCCCTTGAGTATTTCTGAGCAGTGTATCCTCTGCCTGACACGTTAATGTCTGCCTTGAGTATTACTGAGCAGTGTATCCTCTGCCTGACACGTTAATGTCTCCCTTGAGTATTTCTGAGCAGTGTATCCTCTGCCTGACATGTTATTGTCTCCCTGGAGTATTTCTGAGCAGTGTATCCTCTGCCTGACCCGTTAATGTCTCCCTTGAGTATTACTGAGCAGTGTATCCTCTGCCTGACACGTTAATGTCTCCCTTGAGTATTACTGAGCAGTGTATCCTCTGCCTGACACGTTAATGTCTCCCTTGAGTATTTCTGAGCAGTGTATCCTCTGCCTGTCATGTTATTGTCTCCCTGGAGTATTTCTGAGCAGTGTATCCTCTGCCTGACACGTTAATGTCTCCCTTGAGTATTTCTGAGCAGTGTATCCTCTGCCTGACACGTTAATGTCTCCCTTGAGTATTTCTGAGCAGTGTATCCTCTGCCTGACACATTAATGTCTCCCTTGAGTATTTCTGAGCAGTGTATCCTCTGCTTGACACGTTATTGTCTCCCTGGAGTATTTCTGAGCAGTGTATCCTCTGCCTGACACGTTAATGTCTCCCTTGAGTATTACTGAGCAGTGTATCCTCTGCCTGACACGTTAATGTCTCCCTTGAGTATTTCTGAGCAGTGTGTCCTCTGTCTGACACATTATTGTCTCCCTGGAGTGTTTCTGAGCTGTGTATCCTCTGACTGACACGTTAATGTCTCCCTTGAGTATTTCTGAGCAGTGTATCCTCTGCCTGACACGTTAATGTCTCCCTTGAGTATTTCTGAGCAGTGTATCCTCTGCCTGACACATTAATGTCTCCCTTGAGTATTTCTGAGCAGTGTATCCTCTGCTTGACACGTTATTGTCTCCCTGGAGTATTTCTGAGCAGTGTATCCTCTGCCTGACACGTTAATGTCTCCCTTGAGTATTACTGAGCAGTGTATCCTCTGCCTGACACGTTAATGTCTCCCTTGAGTATTTCTGAGCAGTGTGTCCTCTGTCTGACACATCATTGTCTCCCTGGAGTGTTTCTGAGCTGTGTATCCTCTGACTGACACGTTAATGTCTCCCTTGAGTATTTCTGAGCAGTGTATCCTCTGCTTGACACGTTATTGTCTCCCTTGAGTATTTCTGAGCAGTGTATCCTCTGCCTGACACGTTAATGTTTGCCTTGAGTATTACTGAGCAGTGTATCCTCTGCCTGACACGTTAATGTCTCCCTTGAGTATTTCTGAGCAGTGTATCCTCTGCCTGACATGTTATTGTCTCCCTTGAGTATTACTGAGCAGTGTATCCTCTGCCTGACACGTTAATGTCTCCCTTGAGTATTTCTGAGCAGTGTGTCCTCTGTCTGACACATTATTGTCTCCCTGGAGTGTTTCTGAGCTGTGTATCCTCTGACTGACACGTTAATGTCTCCCTTGAGTATTTCTGAGCAGTGTATCCTCTGCCTGACACGTTAATGTCTCCCTTGAGTATTTCTGAGCAGTGTATCCTCTGCCTGACACATTAATGTCTCCCTTGAGTATTTCTGAGCAGTGTATCCTCTGCTTGACACGTTATTGTCTCCCTGGAGTATTTCTGAGCAGTGTATCCTCTGCCTGACACGTTAATGTCTCCCTTGAGTATTACTGAGCAGTGTATCCTCTGCCTGACACGTTAATGTCTCCCTTGAGTATTTCTGAGCAGTGTGTCCTCTGTCTGACACATTATTGTCTCCCTGGAGTGTTTCTGAGCTGTGTATCCTCTGACTGACACGTTAATGTCTCCCTTGAGTATTTCTGAGCAGTGTATCCTCTGCTTGACACGTTATTGTCTCCCTTGAGTATTTCTGAGCAGTGTATCCTCTGCCTGACACGTTAATGTCTGCCTTGAGTATTACTGAGCAGTGTATCCTCTGCCTGACACGTTAATGTCTCCCTTGAGTATTTCTGAGCAGTGTATCCTCTGCTTGACACGTTAATGTCTCCCTTGAGTATTACTGAGCAGTGTATCCTCTGCCTGACACGTTAATGTCTGCCTTGAGTATTACTGAGCAGTGTATCCTCTGCCTGACACGTTAATGTCTCCCTTGAGTATTTCTGAGCAGTGTATCCTCTGCCTGACATGTTATTGTCTCCCTGGAGTATTTCTGAGCAGTGTATCCTCTGCCTGACCCGTTAATGTCTCCCTTGAGTATTACTGAGCAGTGTATCCTCTGCCTGACACGTTAATGTCTCCCTTGAGTATTACTGAGCAGTGTATCCTCTGCCTGACACGTTAATGTCTCCCTTGAGTATTTCTGAGCAGTGTATCCTCTGCCTGACATGTTATTGTCTCCCTGGAGTATTTCTGAGCAGTGTATCCTCTGCCTGACACGTTAATGTCTCCCTTGAGTATTTCTGAGCAGTGTATCCTCTGCCTGACACGTTAATGTCTCCCTTGAGTATTTCTGAGCAGTGTATCCTCTGCCTGACGCGTTAATGTCTCCCTGGAGTATTTCTGAGCAGTGTATCCTCTGCTTGACACGTTATTGTCTCCCTTGAGTATTTCTGAGCAGTGTATCCTCTGCCTGACATGTTATTGTCTCCCTGGAGTATTTCTGAGCAGTGTATCCTCTGCCTGACACATTAATGTCTCCCTTGAGTATTTCTGAGCAGTGTATCCTCTTCCTGACACATTAATGTCTCCCTTGAGTATTTCTGAGCAGTGTATCCTCTGCCTGACATGTTATTGTCTCCCTTGAGTATTACTGAGCAGTGTATCCTCTGCCTGACACATTAATGTCTCCCTTGAGTATTTCTGAGCAGTGTATCCTCTGCCTGACATGTTATTGTCTCCCTTGAGTATTTCTGAGCAGTGTATCCTCTGCTTGACACGTTATTGTCTCCCTGGAGTATTTCTGAGCAGTGTATCCTCTGCCTGACATGTTATTGTCTCCCTGGAGTATTTCTGAGCAGTGTGTACTCTGTGTGACACGTTAATGTTTCCCTGACGTATTTCTGAGCAGTGTGTGCTCTGTCTGACATGTTATTGTCTCCCTTGAGTATTACTGAGCAGTGTATCCTCTGCCTGACACGTTAATGTCTCCCTTGAGTATTTCTGAGCAGTGTATCCTCTGCCTGACATGTTATTGTCTCCCTGGAGTATTTCTGAGCAGTGTATCCTCTGCCTGACACGTTAATGTCTCCCTTGAGTATTTCTGAGCAGTGTATCCTCTGCCTGACACGTTAATGTCTCCCTTGAGTATTTCTGAGCAGTGTATCCTCTGCCTGACATGTTATTGTCTCCCTGGAGTATTTCTGAGCAGTGTATCCTCTGCCTGACCCGTTAATGTCTCCCTTGAGTATTACTGAGCAGTGTATCCTCTGCCTGACACATTAATGTCTCCCTTGAGTATTTCTGAGCAGTGTATCCTCTGCCTGACACATTAATGTCTCCCTTGAGTATTTCTGAGCAGTGTATCCTCTGCCTGACATGTTATTGTCTCCCTTGAGTATTACTGAGCAGTGTATCCTCTGCCTGACACATTAATGTCTCCCTTGAGTATTTCTGAGCAGTGTATCCTCTGCCTGACATGTTATTGTCTCCCTTGAGTATTTCTGAGCAGTGTATCCTCTGCTTGACACGTTATTGTCTCTCTGGAGTATTTCTGAGCAGTGTATCCTCTGCCTGACATGTTATTGTCTCCCTGGAGTATTTCTGAGCAGTGTGTACTCTGTGTGACACGTTAATGTTTCCCTGACGTATTTCTGAGCAGTGTGTGCTCTGTCTGACATGTTATTGTCTCCCATCTCCAATTTGCCTGCTCTGGACCACAAGGACATCTTGATGCACGCTGCCCGACTTACCTATCTGCTCTGCACTCGGCCCGACTGGCCTCAGTAACGACGATCCATCTGTGCTCCTGTGGTCCTGAGGCCCTTGCGACCTTTTCTTTCGAGTGGGCCCCTTTGGACTTACCTGTAAGTCCCTTTGTGCAGGGTGTTTTCAAGTGGTTCCCTCTCCCATAGCGCACCAGCTACCATGCTCCCGCCCGAATCCTGGGCGCTCATTAGAATCCACGGGTGGAACATTGGAACTGGCCTTGTTAGCTACCAAAATCCAAGGGGTGAACCGTGAAAGTCGACTGTACGATTTTACATGCATTTTTGTCCTTTTCCATATTGATTTCAATGGTGTGTAATCGCACACAAATGTGATTGATTTTGCGAACTCTAAAAAAAACATATCTTTAAAAGTACTTACTTTAGAATGAAGTTCTTGGTCTGAAACATTATATAACAAGCATTAGAAATGCAATCGGGCTCGGATTTATTTGAGTTTGAGCTAATGGCATTGTAAATGCCAATGTATTGTTGCTATGTGTTATGGAATGTGTTCATGTGGTGTGTACTGCCAGTGATCTCCTTGTGAGTGTGAGAATATTGCACCGTTACTGCCTGTGATGTCCTTCTTGTGAGTGTGAGGAGCTTGCACCTCTGCTGCCTGTGGTCTCCTTGTGAGTGCAAGAAGATTGCACTGCTGCTGCCTGTGATGTCGTTCTTGTGAGTGTGAGAAGCTTGCACCACTGCTGCTTGTGATGTCCTTGTGAGTGGGAGAAGCTTGCACCTCAGCTGCCTGTGGTCTCCTTGTGAGTGTAAGAAGCTTGCACAGCTGCTGCCTGTGATGTCCTTCGTGCGAGTGTGAGAAGCTTGCACCGCTGCTGCCTGTGAGTATGAGAAAGATTGCATTGAGCATCTCTGTGCTGTGCCTGTTCTTTGTAAGGGACTCTTGCTCTGTTGCTGCTGCTGCCTTGGCACAGTACCTGCTGTGAGTGTGTAAGGGAAGCTTGCACCACTGCTGCTTGTGATGTCGTTCTTGCGAGTGTGAGAAGCTTGCACCTCTGCTGCCTGTGGCCTCCTTGTGAGTGTAAGAAGCTTGCACTGCTGCTGCCTGTGATGTCGTTCTTGTGAGTATGAGAAGCTTGCACCGCTGCTGCTTGTGATGTCCTTCTTGTGAGTGGGAGAAGCTTGCACCTCAGCTGCCTGTGCTCTCCTTGTGAGTGTAAGAAGCTTGCACAGCTGCTGCCTGTGATGTCCTTCTTGTGAGTGTGAGAAACTTGCACCGCTGCTGCCTGTGAGTATGAGAAGATTGCATTGTGCATCTCTGTGCTGTTCCTGTTCTTTGTAAGGGACTCTTGCTCTGTTGCTGCTGCTGCCTTGGCACAGTACCTGCTGTCAGTGTGTAAGGGAAGCTTGCACCACTGCTGCTTGTGATGTATTTCTTGCGAGTGTGAGAAGCTTGTACCTCTGCTGCTTGTGGTCTCCTCGTGAGTGTAAGAAGCTTGCACTGCTGCTGCCTGTGATGTCGTTCTTGTGAGTGTGAGAAGCTTGCACCGCTGCTGCTTGTGATGTCCTTCTTGTGAGTGGGAGAAGCTTGCACCTCAGCTGCCTGTGGTCTCCTTGTGAGTGTAAGATGCTTGCACAGCTGCTGCCTGTGATGTACTACTCACTACTCTACTCTACTCACTACTCTGCACTCACTACTCACTACTCTGCACTCACTACTCACTACTCTACTCACTACTCTAGTCACTACTCTGCACTCACTACTCTACTCACGACTCACTACTCTACTCACTACTCTACTGACTACTCTACTCACTAGTCTACTCACTACTCACTACTCTGCACTCACTACTCACTACTCACTACTCTCCACTCACTACTCTACTCACTACTCACTACTCTACTCACTACTCATTACTCTGCACTCACTACTTTACTCACTACTCTACTCTACTCACCTCACTACTCTACTCACTACTCTACTCACTACTAACTACTCAACTCACTACTCTACTCACTACTCTGCACTCACTACTCACTACTCACCTCACTACACTACTCACTACACTACTCACTACTCTCTTCTCACTACTCTGCACTCACTACTTTACTCACTACTCTACTCTACTCACCTCACTACTCTACTCACTACTCACTACTCTGCACTCACTACTCACTACTCACCTCACTACTCTATTCACTACTCACTACTCTACTCACTACTCACTACTCTACTCACTACTCTACTCACTACTCACTACTCTACTCACTACTCTGCACTCACAACTCACTACTCTAGTCACTACTCTGCACTCACTACTCACTACTCTACTCACTTCTCACTACCCTACTCACTACTCTGCACTCACTACTCACTACTCTACTCACTACTCACTACTCTACTCTCTACTCACTACTCTACTACTCTACTCACTACTCTACTCTCTACTCACTACTCTACTCCCTACTCTACTCACTACTCTACTCACTACTCTACTCACTACTCTACTCACTACTCACTACTCTACACACTACTCTGCACTCACATCTCACATCACTTACGACTTGAAAGCGCTGCAACAAAAGATGTTACAGTTAACCAATGAATTGGTACGCAGTTTACATACATAGGAAGGATGGACATTTACGTTGGCTTTGCTTGTTCTTCCTATCAAAACCGATGTTCGCAGCAAGAGTTTAACTCAGTGAGACATCTTGCTGTACATTATGCATGTTAGTGCTTACAAACTACTGTATTCAAACTACGTTTTGAAGTGTTCTGCTCTGCAGTGCCCTGTATGACCTCTGAGCCCTCCATTGCCATTTGACCCGCACTAAAGTGCACAGGTGCACATCCCCTCCCTGGCCCAGGGCCTGGGTTATTGCCCTGTGTCCTTTATGTGCTGCGTACAAGTGCCTAGATCTGCTTGCGTCCGTTCTGCCGTGCCATGAATAGGCGCTGGAAGGAAGCGTGTCACCTCTACATTCATTGTGTAACAGTTTGTTCTAGCCTAGGCAGCAGTGTAGCTCACTGTATGTCTTGTGCTGTGTCATGCTGCACTGCATTCTGCAGCATTGTCTCCCATCTCATTGTCTCGCCTAGCCGGCTTTTCAAATTTTGGTTATCCATTTGTTGTTGAAAGTGATTCTCCCCGCCAAACCTCACAGGTTATTTGTTCGTCGCTGCATATTTGTTCTAGTGCGGAGAAGGGATGTTCTTGTGCAAGATCCTTGTCGATAACACCTACATCCGGTCTTCGTCCGGCTTTCCAGTTCTGCATCTGCAGTCAATGCTATTGGTCTTTGTCTGTCTTTTAGTTTTCCCAACTCTACTTTAATGATAATCAGCATTTCATCTCGCCACCGTTAGAAACATAGTTGGTCTCGTTCATTATGCAAATATCCAGTTTTCTGTGTTTCATGCAGCCGCAGCCCGGTCAGCTTGGCCTACCCCAGGTGACAGGAGAGGGGGGGAGGGGGAGGGGGAGGATGGAGGGGGGTTGAGGGGGGAGGAGGGGGGGGGAACTGGAGCACTCTCAACCCAATGGGCTTTGCATTATTTCTTTGGTGTTTTTTTAGCTGATCTGAGCCATAGTTTTCATCCGTTTATAGTGCCTGGTGCGTTTCTCAGTGAAAAGATTTGTTGTAGTTATTAGTTTTCACAGGTGCTCGGTGTGAGCTGCTATAACGCATATTTACGTGCTCCTACTTAAAGCATTTTTTCCTTGTAATCCCCTCTAGAAATGTCCTGGCCTTTTTGACATAATCCGCGAACTCCTTTTGGCCCGTGTTTTGGCACGATAAGAGTGTTCCTGCTCGAAATAGTGTGTTATAAGAATACATAATCCTTGTATCCCACCTTCTTAATGATTGATGGAGTTTTGGCAGCGCAAATCACGAACAGCTTGGATCCGTGTGCTGTTTTGTGTTTAGACAGGCGCTCCTCGCATTGTGATGCTTTACAATTTCAGCTTGGCAAACCGGTGCAGACTAGAGCGCCTCGCAGTTCGGTGCTTCTGCTGCCGCTGCCCTGCGCGTGCCCATTACCCAGTGCGGATGGGCTCGGGGGCCATACGGGAGCACAGCGGCGCTGCTGCTGCCACTTGCACGTCCCCATAAACTGCAGAGAGCACCGCAGCACATATACTGCTCCTGGCACGTGCCCATAAACTACACACTAAATCAGGCGGGGAGACGGGGGGTGAGCCAGAGAGCGGCAGAGCAGCTCCCCGGGCCGGCAGGAAGGAGCCGCACACGGCGTCTATGCCTGTGTGCACGTGAGGAGGACGCGCGCCAGACAAACACACTGCTAGATGGTGAACGCGCGCACACCATCTGGAATGCATTACACGGCCACCCTGACAGCTCCTAATTATAATTAATGTACTTCTTTGCGCGAGCACGAACGAAATATGCCCAAGATGGCGGAACCAAACTACATTTACCCTATCACTTCAAGCCTATTAAAACGACAACACAACGAAGACGAATCACTGGCCAGATGACAGAACACGCAAAGGAATGTGTGGAATTTTTCTCGGCCAAAGCCCTAGGAGATACTTCTTTTTTTTCTTCTTTAACATTAGTTCTCGAAGCTCCTCCCACTTTCAGTGGGGAGGAGTCCGAGCCCTAAAAATCAATATTATTTTTGCAAATTGGTCTCGGATTTATTCTTTGAGTGTTTGCCTCATTTATTCCTTCTGTGAGTACAACAAACGCTTAGCACTACTCTTTGATAAGCTCGCCCACACTATAGAGCGTTAGTATTATCTACTTTTCCTCTGTTAACCAATAAGGGACTCCCTGGACTCTCTGCACAGTGTACTTTGTTTTAGTACACTATATAGAGAACCAGCTTCCTACATGTGTGTATTCCTGGAGTATTTTGAGCAGTGTGTGCTTTTCCTGACACATTAATGTCTACCTAGCATATCTCTTCAGTGTGTGTTCTGTCTGTGATGTTAATGTCTCCCAGGAGTATGTCTACAGTGTATGCTCTGCCTGTCATGTGAATGTCTTCCTGACGTATTTCTGAGCAGTGTGGACTCTGATTTACTTATGAATGTCTCCCTGGAGTATGTCTCCAGTGTGCTCTGCCTGACATGTTAATGTCTCCCTGTGGTATGTCTTCAGTGTGTGTTCTGCCTGACACGTTATTGTCTCCCTGGCTTATGTCTTCAGTGTGTGTTCTGCCTGACACGCTAATGTCTCCCTGTGGTATGTCTTCAGTGTGTGTTCTGCCTGACACGCTAATGTCTCCCTGTGGTATGTCTTCAGTGTGTGTTCTGCCTGACACGCTAATGTCTCCCTGTGGTATGTCTTCAGTGTGTGTTCTGCCTGACATGTTAATGTCTCCCTGTGGTATGTCTTCAGTATGTGCTCTGCCTGACATGTTAATGTCTCCCTGGAGTATTTCTCTAGTGTGTGCCCAGCGCATCTCTCAGCACAGAAGAACACAACAACACTCCACACCAGCACACAAGAGACCAGAGTCGGTGCATCTCTCAGCACAAGTGAACACAGCAACCCAGAACAGCACACAAGAGCCCAGACTCAACACATCCTTAAGCACAGGTGAACACAGCAACATCACCGGCCAGCACAGAAGAGGTCAGACACAACACATCTTCATGCTTCTAAAACTCGGGAATCTCCTCAAATAAATCCCATACACAAAAACCACCAAGGTATTCCATGGGACTTGGCAATTGTAGGGGCTTTGTGTACACCAAGACATTGTAGACAATCATAGGGTCTGTCTGTACTCCTGGAGATCATAGCTGATCCTAGGGTCTGTATTTATGCCTGGAGATCGAGGTGATCCTAGGGTCTGTGTGTACACCTGGAGTTCATAGGCGATCCTAGGGTCTGTGTTTACACCTGGAGATCGAGGCGACCCTAGGGTCTGTGTGTACACCTGGAGATCATAGGTGATCGAAGGGTCTGTGTGTACACCTGGAGATCGAGGCGACCCTAGGGTCTGTGTGTACACCTGGAGATCATAGGCGATCCTAGGGTCAGTGTGTATGCCTGGAGATCCTAGGCGATCGAAGGGTCTGTGTTTACGCCTGGAGATCGAGGTGATCCTAGGGTCTGTGTGTACACCTGGAGATCATAGGCGATCCTAGGGTCTGTGTTTACACCTGGAGATCGAGGCGACCCTAGGGTCTGTGTGTACACCTGGAGATCATAGGTGATCGAAGGGACTCTTTTGGAACACCTGGAGATCACAGGTGACACTAGGGTCTGTGTGTACACCTGGGGATCATAGGTGATCTAAGGGTCTGTCTGTACACCTGGATATCATAGGTGATCGAAGGGTCTGTGTTTACGCCTGGAGATCGAGGCGATCCTAGGGTCTGTGTGTACACCTGGAGATCGAGGCAACCCTAGGGTCTGTGTTTACACCTGGAGATCGAGGTGATCCTAGGGTCTGTGTGTACACATGGACATCATAGGTTATCGAAGGGTCTGTCTGTACACCTGGAGATCGAGGCAACCCTAGGTCTGTGTGTACGCCTGGAGATCAAGGTGATCCTAGGGTCTGTGTGTAAACCTGGAGATCATAGGCGATCCTAGGGTCTGTGTGTACGCCTGGAGATCATAGGCGATCCTAGGGTCTGTGTTTACACCTGGAGATCGAGACGACCCTAGGGTCTGTGTGTACACCTGGAGATCATAGGTGATCGAAGGGTTTGTGTGTACACCTGGAGATCATAGGTGACACTATGGTCTGTGTGTACACCTGGAGATCATAGGTGATCGAAGGGTCTGTGTGTACACCTGGAGATCAAGGCGATCCTAGGGTCTGTGTGTACAACTGGAGATCATAGGTGATCCTTGGGTCTGTGTGTACACCTAGAGATGGAGGCGATCCTAGGGTCTGTGTGTAAGCCTGGAGATCGTAGGTGATCCTAGGTTCTGTCTGTACACCTGGAGATGGAGGCCATCCTAGGGTCTGTGTGTATGCCTGGAGATCGAGGCGACCCTAGGGTCTGTGTGTACACCTGGAGATCATAGGTGATCGAAGGGTCTGTCTGTACACCTGGAGATCGAGGCAACCCTAGGTCTGTGTGTACGCCTGGAGATCGAGGTAATCCTAGGGTCTGTGTGTAAACCTGGAGATCATAGGCGATCCTAGGGTCTGTGTTTACACCTGGAGATCGAGACGACCCTAGGGTCTGTGTGTACACCTGGAGATCATAGGTGATCGAAGGGTTTGTGTGTACACCTGGAGATCATAGGTGACACTATGGTCTGTGTGTACACATGGAGATCATCGGCGATCTTAGGGTCTGTCTGTACACCTGAAGATCATAGGTGATCGAAGGGTCTGTGTGTACACCTGGAGATCAAGGCGATCCTAGGGTCTGTGTGTACAACTGGAGATCATAGGCGATCCTAGGGTCTGTGTGTAAGCCTGGAGATCATAGGTGATCCTAGGGTCTGTGTGTACACCTGGAGATAAAGGCCATCCTAGGGTCTGTGTGGATCGTAGGCGATCCTTTGGTCTGTGTGTACGCCTGGAGATCATAGGTGATCCTAGCTTCTGTCTGTACACCTGGAGATGGAGGCGATCCTAGGGTCTGTGTGTACACCTCGAGATCATAGGTGACCCTAGGGTCTGTGTGTACACCTGGAGATGAAGGCCATCCTAGGGTCTGTGTGTATGCCTGGAGATCATAGGTGATCCTAGGTTCTGTCTGTACACCTGGAGATCATAGGCGATCCTAGGGTCTGTGTGTACGCCTGGAGATCATCGGTGATCCTAGGGTCTGTGTGGATCATAGGCGATCCTAGGGTCTGTGTGTACGCCTGGAGATCATCGGTAATCCTAGGGTCTGTTTGTACACCTGGAGATCGGGGCAATCCTAGGATCTGTGTGTACACATGGAGATCATAGGTGATCGAAGGGTTTGTGTGTACACCTGGAGATCATATGTGACCCTATGGTCTGTGTGTACACCTGGAGATCATAGGTGATCGAAGGGTCTGTGTGTACACCTGGAGATCGAGGCGACCCTAGGGTCTGTGTGTACACCTGGAGATCGAGGCGATCCTAGGGTCTGTCTGTACACCTGGAGATCGAGGTGATCCTAGGGTATGTGTGTACACCTGGAGATCATAGGTGATCCTAGTGTCTGTGTGTACACCTGGAGATCAAGGCGATCCTAGGGTCTGTGTGCACACCTGGAGATCATAGGTGATCGAAGGGTCTGTGTGTACACCTGGAAATCGAAGCGACCCTAGGGTCTGTGTGTACACCTGGAGATCATAGGCGATCCTAGGGTCTGTGTGTACGCCTGGAGATCATAGGCGATCCTATGGTTTGTCTGTACACCTGGAGATCATAGGTGATCGAAGGGCCTGTGTTTACGCCAGGAGATCGAGGTGATCGTAGGGTCTGTGTGTATGCCAGGAGATCGAGGTGATCGTAGGGTCTGTGTGTACACCTGGAGATCATAGGTCATCCTAGGGTCTGTGTGTACATCTGGAGATCGAGGCAACCCTAGGGTCTGTGTGTACACCTAGAAATCCAATGTGGTCCGTGGTACCTAAAATAGGTACCAGCTCCTAGAGCACAACCTTCTGGTGAAATAAATTCACGTTTTGTACCAAAAATGTATGAATGCAGTATCTATGTTTAATTCACATATGTCCATTCATGTCCAATGATCAATATTCATTCAACACATGTTGTCAATAATCCAATGGTCGTATTCAGATATTTAAACATTTCCCTCCCGATGCATTTCGGACATCTGTCCTTCGTCAGGGGATTCCTACAAGGCAAAAACACGGTCTAAGCATTTCACCCCCGAGGTTCAGAGAATCAGTAAGCTGTATGAGTCAAGTGCGTCAAAAGTAAAAAGTAAACTGAACGTGCTCAACTAAAATTGAAACGTGACCCTAATTGTCATTAATATTAACCGTGCAGTTAACGTACTCGCTGTGTTTGCTCAGAGTGCTCTGTAAAACAAAAATAGACTGGAGATTGTTCTAGCCGATTCTAAAAACACCCGGTGCTCGGTCAAAAGAACACTTTAAAAAAAATATATACGTAAATCATCATCTAGTGTTCAGTGTCTAAACAGATATCTAATATTCCTCCACCAAGACTCAAAAAATGTTCAAACAAAACTTACGAGAAAGTGATGAGCGTGAGCACCCGCGTCCCACTCGTGCACTAAACAAGCGTCTGCCGGCTGTGTTTAAATCAAAGCGTAGACATAGATGACGGACGTGCTGGTGTGTGAGGACCTCCAAAACTATGGCGGCCATGTTGTAAGGGTCTGCAAAAGTAGCCAGTGTGTACGTGCAACTGTTGTGAAGTGAATTGGGTGCTATATGCGTTTCTAACTTTCATGCAAAATATCATGAGAGAGCCTACGGGCCAACTGTAACAGCATTGCTTATACTCTAAATGCAAATGAAAAATGTAAACAATAATCAACATAAACATAACGTTAAAAAATGAAATACAGGCAAGTTTTCAAGTATCCTCAGGTCATTTACAGGTAACAAGTAAACTCCATCCGATCAGATGGAGTTTACTTGATATGTTTATGTTGATTATTGTTTACATTTTTCATTTGCATTTAGAGTATAAGCAATGCTGTTACAGTTGGCCCGTAGGCTCTCTCATGATATTTTGCATGAAAGTTAGAAACGCATATAGCACCCAATTCACTTCACAACAGTTGCACGTACACACTGGCTACTTTTGCAGACCCTTACAACATGGCCGCCATAGTTTTGGAGGTCCTCACACACCAGCACGTCCGTCATCTATGTCTACGCTTTGATTTAAACACAGCCGGCAGACGCTTGTTTAGTGCACGAGTGGGACGCGGGTGCTCACGCTCATCACTTTCTCGTAAGTTTTGTTTGAACATTTTTTGAGTCTTGGTGGAGGAATATTAGATATCTGTTTAGACACTGAACACTAGATGATGATTTACGTATATATTTTTTTTAAAGTGTTCTTTTGACCGAGCACCGGGTGTTTTTAGAATCGGCTAGAACAATCTCCAGTCTATTTTTGTTTTACAGAGCACTCTGAGCAAACACAGCGAGTACGTTAACTGCACGGTTAATATTAATGACAATTAGGGTCACGTTTCAATTTTAGTTGAGCACGTTCAGTTTACTTTTTACTTTTGACGCACTTGACTCATACAGCTTACTGATTCTCTGAACCTCGGGGGTGAAATGCTTAGACCGTGTTTTTGCCTTGTAGGAATCCCCTGACGAAGGACAGATGTCCGAAATGCATCGGGAGGGAAATGTTTAAATATCTGAATACGACCATTGGATTATTGACAACATGTGTTGAATGAATATTGATCATTGGACATGAATGGACATATGTGAATTAAACATAGATACTGCATTCATACATTTTTGGTACAAAACGTGAATTTATTTCACCAGAAGGTTGTGCTCTAGGAGCTGGTACCTATTTTAGGTACCACGGACCACATTGGATTACGACACCTCTCTGTCAGGGGGTGATATCCTGGAAGCACACCACAGCAATACAATTTGAAACTCAATCGAGGTGTGCGTGACCCATACCACATTCATATTTCGCCCTGACTTGGGCCACTGCACCCCTGAAACAGACAGCTAGAACATGGCCTCTCTAGCATACGATGATATTGCGGCTTTAACTGACCTGAAAGCAGACACTTTTGCTTTTAACGTTGACGACATCGACAAGATCTACGCTTTAATCCCCGAGGTGGCAAGTCCTCAAGGTCCCACCAGGAACAAAGACAATTGTTTGAAACAACTTTTGTATTACACACGAAAGGAAATCAGTCAGAGGCTTCATGCCAGTACGTTGATACGTTACCATCGCGCACAGCGTATACCTAGAGGTCTCCGCATCCCGCTAAAGCCACTCCTTTGCAGGAACAGCTCCAAATTTGTGGAAAGATGGTACGCCATCCTTAATAAATGTTCGTTGGATTTAATTTTGCTAATTGTTGATGAGCTATCTCGAGCTTTGGAAGAATTAAATAAAGAGATACAGCAGTGCAAACAGGAACTCAGTGACATGCTGTCCGCTGAGGAATGGTCCAAGATACTTGATGACATCACCATTCAAATGGACAAGCACACTCGTGAAATCAATGACCGAAAGATACGCAAGTATCGAAGAGACACCATTGATTACAAGTTGGGGGAGGTGTACTCCTGGGCCGAGGTATATGCCAGGAGGAGACAGAATAAACCACCGAGGGACCAGACTAATACAACAGAAACTTCATCCTCGGAGGAGGAATCTCGGGGTGACCGCAGACGAACGGATATCAGTAGACCTACAGCTAACGTGGAATCATCTGTTCCCACCACGGTTCCTTTTTTAGGCGAAGGTTCAGAAGAAAGAGACGACCCAGGAGGAGCCAGGCCAAAAGAAAAGGAAAAAGAGACGGGGAGAGACATGAGGAGTTCAACTTTGAACAAGAGGGTAGAGAAAACCAAGAAAACAACCTAGTGATCAACATCTCATCATATACGTTATCTGATGAGGAAACCAAAGTTTTACAAAAAGGCACCTCGTTTATTCCGACCAGTCACACCAATGAGTTAGAATTGGAAATTAGTCTGTTTAAATTCATGCGCAATTTGCGACTAAGGCACTTTTTTGAAAACGTGATACCCCCACCAACGAGTGAACATATAGATCAATTGAGAGGACTAAGAACTAAGAGCACTTTTATGGCACCTGTCAGCCATAAGTCCTTTGATACTTTTGAAAAACTGGTGAAGAATGACATTAGCAACATCAATTTCACCAGAAAAAAGAAACACGTGAATTTAACCAACAAGGAGTATTCCTTACTGAGCAGATTGGCAAACAAGGAAGACATCACGTATCAGACAGCAGATAAGGGAGGGGCTCTTGTCCTAATGGATACCAAATTTTACAATGACAAAGTCCAAGAACATCTTGCAGATACCGATACTTACTATCTCTTAACATTCAATCCCACCGTACAATACAATGAGGTGCTTATGAACATACTTTCAATGGCCGAGGAAAAGGGGACGATCAATTCCAAAACTAAGAAGTTCCTAACTACTATCAATCCACGTACCCCTAGCATGTATATGCTTCCTAAAGTTCATAAGAATTTAACATCGCCACCATTCAGACCAATTGTTTCGACTCGTGGAAGTATACACGAGAACACTGGAAAATTCATTGATCGGTACCTGCAACCTTTCATACAGCGGTCCGGCACATATGTGAAAGATACGACTGATTTTTTGCTTAAGATCAAGGAAATCAAGTTTGGGCAAACTGACAACATCTGGTTATGTTCCATTGATGTAAAATCCCTGTATACTAGTATTCCCCATGACCTGGGGATGGAAGCAGTGGAAAGCATTTTGCTACAATCAGATCTATCAGAAGACTTGCAGATTTTTATCATGCAGCTTATACATTTCACATTGTATCAAAGCTACTTTGCTTGGAATGATCTAGTGTACGCACAGCTGTCTGGGACATCCATGGGCAACTGTGCGGCTCCGGTGTACGCTAATGCATTCATGCAATATTTTGAGAACAATTACATTTTGAACCAGACCCAATGGATACAACATGCCGTGATGTTTCTGAGATATATAGACGACATCTTCGTCTTGTGGCATGGAGATCAAGATTCATTAACATCGGCTCTAACTAACTTAAACAACATCAATGACCGCATTCAGTTTACACATGAAGTGAACCAGTCAACGATCACGTTCCTGGATGTCAGGGTGACACGGGTTGGTGACCATCTGGAAACCAATCTGTACAGAAAAGAGACAGACAAAAACAACATGTTGCATTATAAGTCTTATCACCAAAGATCATTAAAGAACCATCTGCCCTTCTCACAACTGCTCCGGGTAAAAAGAATCGTTTCCAATGAATCCGAATATGAATCACAAGCACAACTAATGCTTAGACGTTTTGCACATAGAGGATACCCAGAGAGCATTTTGAATAACGCCAAGGAACGATGTGATAGTCTCACAAGGCAGGATACACTTACGATGAGCATCAAAGAAGAAACCAAAAGACCAGTCATTGTGTCCAAATTTTCTGAAGTTTCTAAAACATACAAGGCTTCAATTCTACGGCATTGGCCCATCATTAGTGGAGAACAAGATTTTAATGGCATTTTCAACCAACAACCATTATTCGCCTACAAAAGAGGCAGAAATTTGAAAGAGATTATCACTCATCCTGGTCAACGTGAGTGTATCACATATAAGGGCAATATGCCGTGTTTGAATTGCAAAAACTGCAACAATATGATCAAAGGTCCCACACTTAAACACCCCCTAAAGGGCACCAACATCAATCTCAAACTGAATGCGACCTGTGACACCGAGAATGTGATCTACATCATTAAATGCCCGTGTGGCTTGGTGTACACTGGTAAAACATCAAGGAAACTTAAAGTGAGGATTAATGAACATAAAAGTAATATAAGAACAGTTAACCTCAAATCGAACCTTGCGGTACATTTCAAAGACAACCGACATAACATCAGCCAACTGCGGTTCGCTGCTGTGGAAGTGGTGAAAAAACGGGATGGCAGAGACAATAATGATTTCTTACTGCAACGTGAGAACCACTGGATAAAGTTTCTTCAATCCATGAAGCCGTCCGGTCTCAATGATCGGATGGAGTTTACTTGTTACCTGTAAATGACCTGAGGATACTTGAAAACTTGCCTGTATTTCATTTTTTAACGTTATGTTTATGTTGATTATTGTTTACATTTTTCATTTGCATTTAGAGTATAAGCAATGCTGTTACAGTTGGCCCGTAGGCTCTCTCATGATATTTTGCATGAAAGTTAGAAACGCATATAGCACCCAATTCACTTCACAACAGTTGCACGTACACACTGGCTACTTTTGCAGACCCTTACAACATGGCCGCCATAGTTTTGGAGGTCCTCACACACCAGCACGTCCGTCATCTATGTCTACGCTTTGATTTAAACACAGCCGGCAGACGCTTGTTTAGTGCACGAGTGGGACGCGGGTGCTCACGCTCATCACTTTCTCGTAAGTTTTGTTTGAACATTTTTTGAGTCTTGGTGGAGGAATATTAGATATCTGTTTAGACACTGAACACTAGATGATGATTTACGTATATATTTTTTTTAAAGTGTTCTTTTGACCGAGCACCGGGTGTTTTTAGAATCGGCTAGAACAATCTCCAGTCTATTTTTGTTTTACAGAGCACTCTGAGCAAACACAGCGAGTACGTTAACTGCACGGTTAATATTAATGACAATTAGGGTCACGTTTCAATTTTAGTTGAGCACGTTCAGTTTACTTTTTACTTTTGACGCACTTGACTCATACAGCTTACTGATTCTCTGAACCTCGGGGGTGAAATGCTTAGACCGTGTTTTTGCCTTGTAGGAATCCCCTGACGAAGGACAGATGTCCGAAATGCATCGGGAGGGAAATGTTTAAATATCTGAATACGACCATTGGATTATTGACAACATGTGTTGAATGAATATTGATCATTGGACATGAATGGACATATGTGAATTAAACATAGATACTGCATTCATACATTTTTGGTACAAAACGTGAATTTATTTCACCAGAAGGTTGTGCTCTAGGAGCTGGTACCTATTTTAGGTACCACGGACCACATTGGATTACGACACCTCTCTGTCAGGGGGTGATATCCTGGAAGCACACCACAGCAATACAATTTGAAACTCAATCGAGGTGTGCGTGACCCATACCACATTCATACACCTAGAAATCCTCATTGGCTTATGTGACATTCCCTGTAGACTGATTTTCGTACTTGTATGATTCATTGTCTGTGTGTACACCTGGAGATCAAGGCGATCCTAGGGTCTGTGTGTACAACTGGAGATCATAGGCGATCCTAGGGTCTGTGTGTAAGCCTGGAGATCATAGGTGATCCTAGGGTCTGTGTGTACACCTGGAGATGAAGGCCATCCTAGGGTCTGTGTGGATCATAGGCGATCCTATGGTCTGTGTGTACGCCTGGAGATCATAGGTGATCCTAGCTTCTGTCTGTACACCTGGAGATGGAGGCGATCCTAGGGTCTGTGTGTACACCTCGAGATCATAGGTGACCCTAGGGTCTGTGTGTACACCTGGAGATCGAGGCGATCCTAGGGTCTGTCTGTACATCTGGAGATCGAGGTGATCCTAGGGTATGTGTGTACACCTGGAGATCATAGGTGATCCTAGTGTCTGTGTGTACACCTGGAGATCAAGGCGATCCTAGGGTCTGTGTGCACACCTGGAGATCATAGGTGATCGAAGGGTCTGTGTGTACACCTGGAAATCGAAGCGACCCTAGGGTCTGTGTGTACACCTGGAGATCATAGGCGATCCTAGGGTCTGTGTGTACGCCTGGAGATCATAGGCGATCCTATGGTTTGTCTGTACACCTGGAGATCATAGGTGATCGAAGGGCCTGTGTTTACGCCAGGAGATCGAGGTGATCGTAGGGTCTGTGTGTATGCCAGGAGATCGAGGTGATCGTAGGGTCTGTGTGTACACCTGGAGATCATAGGTCATCCTAGGGTCTGTGTGTACACCTGGAGATCGAGGCAACCCTAGGGTCTGTGTGTACACCTAGAAATCCTCATTGGCTTATGTGACATTCACTGTAGACTGATTTTCGTACTTGTATGATTCATTGTCTCTGTATAATGTGTGCATGGTGTAAAGTACTGTCACACCCTACACTGATATGAGTAACGCTATACAACAAAGGAAATGCGTATGAGAGAGGGGCTACGGAGAGATGAAGCCACTGGTGGAGGGTGGTAGTAATGGTGTCTGTGGAGAAAGAGGTCATTGGTGGGCCGCCAAATAAGACTTGCACACTATTATCTGTCAGGTTATTAGGGCAACTGTGGAACATATTTTAAAGTGCGTGCTAATTATACTTACTGCTATATTCAATGTTTTAAGTTTGGAGGTGATAATACTAATATTTTTTTACGGGAGTTATGAATGTGGAGCTGGATGGTGTCTGATATGGGGCTGGGGCCAAAGGTCAGCTGTGAGATAAGGTGCACAGGAGAGGGGTGGTAGAAAAGTGGAAAATCGGGCCTGGAAGTACTCGCTTTGACGCCTGGCCTGCTGGAGTTTGAGGGTTTGCACTTCGGTCCAGACATTGCTCTTACTTTCAAATATCTCTCCAAATGCTCTGTATACTCTCAGAATCGATCAGCTGTATCATGGTGACTGTTTGCAAGAAGACATGATGTAATCTAGGGCTTGTAGGCTACCACTATGTACCCTTGGCCCACCCAAATAAACCCCCCCCTCAGGCCTCAGCCGCGCTCTCGGGGGTGTTGACCCACCCCTGGAGGCCTCTATGAAACTGTTGCTCATTAATAATTATATTTATAAAAAGTAAGAAAGAAGTAACTCACTGTCAGATGTTTCTGCGATCATAATTAATAACACTTCCAGGTTTGGTTTCCAGCTGATTTCTGGGTGTGAATCTGCCTTTTTATTTGTAATATTTCCCTTCGGGCCAGAAGCCCCCTCTCTTGACACTCCAAGTGTAATATGTATGTGAGAGGCAGGAAGTGTCTCAGATTGTGTCATTAAAACTGTGATCCCAGCATGGATGCGCGATACTAAGAGGGGTTACCAGCCCCCCAGAGACGTCTTATTATAACTATAACTCCTCGCAGACAACGGCGGCAGTGACGAGACACTGTGATATTAACCATGTAATAAAAACAAACAAGGAACTGAGTGAGGGCGGCTGAGGAGACGGGGGCATTGCGGCCAGCCCGGGGTGGATGGTGTTTGTCGGGTGTCAAACACCCAGAAGGCGTCAGCGAAAGGCGCTTTTCAACGTGGAGAAACTTCATTTATGTATTCAGTAGTTTTATTAAGCGCCACAAGGTCGTTTTTCGTTGCATCAGAGCGCTGTAGAACGCTGTAGGCTGACTTGGTATACATTTTGCAGGTCTGACCTCCTGCTTTCTTTGTAGCTCATTTGAAAGTTAGTTTCAGAGTTTGATTGTCCAGGTGGACGGAGATCCTTTGAGGTCGGTCAGTTTCAGAGTCTGAGATGCCTTGAGGTCGGTCAGTTTCAGAGTTTGATTGTCCAGGTGGTCTGAGATCCCTTGAGGTTGGTCAGTTTCAGAGTTTGATTGTCCAGGTGGTCTGAGATCCTTGAGGTCGGTCAGTTTCAGAGTTTGATTGTCCAGGTGGTCTGAGATCCCTTGAGGTTTGTCAGTTTCAGAGTTTGTTTGTCCAGGTGGTCTGAGATCCCTTGAGGTCGGTTAGTTTTAGAGTTTGTTTGTCCAGGTGGTCTGAGATCCCTTGAGGTCGGTCAGTTTTAGAGTTTGATTGTCCAAATGGTCGGAGATCCCTTGAGGTCGGTTAGTTTTAGAGTTTGATTGTCCAGGTGGTCTGAGATCCCTGGAGGTCGGTCAGTTTCAGAGTTTGATTGTCCAGGTGGTCCGAGATCCCTTGAGGTCAGTTAGTTTCAGAGTTTGATTGTCCAGGTGGTCTGAGATCCCTTGATGTGGTCAGTTTCAGAGTCTGATTATCCAGGTGGTCTGAGATCCCTTGAGGTTGGTCAGTTTCAGAGTTTGATTGTCCAGGTGGTCTGAGGTCCCTTGAGGTTGGTCAGTTTCAGAGTTTGATTGTCCAGGTGGTCTGAGATCCCTTGAGGTCGGTCGGTTTCACGTTTGATTGTCCTTGTGGTCTGAGACCCTTTGAGGTCGGTCAGTTTCAGAGTTTGATTGTCCAGTTGGTCTGAGATCCCTTGAGGTCGGTCGGTTTCACAGTTTGATTGTCCAGGTGGTCTGAGATCCCTTGAGGTTGGTTAGTTTCAGAGTTTGATTGTCCAGGTGGTCTGAGATCCCTTGATGTGGTCAGTTTCAGAGTTTGATTGTCCAGGTGGTCTGAGATCCCTTGAGGTCGGTCGGTTTCACAGTTTGATTGTCCAGGTGGTCTGAGATCCCTTGAGGTCGGTCAGTTTCAGAGTTTGATTGTCCATGTGGTCTGAGACCCTTGAAGTCGGTCAGTTTCAGAGTTTGATTGTCCAGGTGGTCTGAGATCCCTTGAGGTCGGTCAGTTTCAGAGTTTGATTGTCCAGGTGGTCTGAGATCTTTGAGGTCGGTTAGTTTCAGAGTTTGATTGTCCAGGTCGTCTGAGATCCCTTGCGGTCGGTCAGTTTCAGAGTTTGATTGTCCAGGTGGTCCGAGATCCCTTGAGGTCGGTCAGTTTCATAGTTTGATTGTCCAGGTGGTCTGAGATCCCTTGAGGTTGGTTAGTTTCACAGTTTGATTGTCCAGGTGGTCTGAGAACCCTTGAGGTCGGTTAGTTTCAGAGTTTGATTGTCCAGGTGGTCTGAGATCTTGGAGGTTGGTTCTTTTTTTAAGTCATGTTCAGAGACTCCCCGGCCTCTCATTGACCTTCTTCCATCTTTCCTCTGTGTCGGGCACGTGCTGAGCACATATCACTGTTTCTTTTGTAGCAAAGTGCCAGTTTTTTCAGGAATTCTGTACATTTGCCCAGATAGTATTTGCAGTGTACAGAACTCTGAACTTACCCCTCCATCAGTGAGTACCTTCAAGGCGCTGAGTATCCAGTGCTGTGGTTGTCAAGGTGACCCAGCACCAAAGCTCTTGTACTTGCCACTCAGTGTTTGGGTTAGAGTAGTTGAAGGGTTCCTCAACCCAAGAGGAACCAGGCGACCACCCTTGGGGGCAATCGAGGGATCCAAGTAGAGCAGCAGCCCCCGGTCGCTTCCTGTCACTGTAGGTGGCGAGGGCATTTCAAGGGTTGGTGGCCAGAAGAGAGGCAATGTTTCTGGTTCTGGTTCTGCTCCATCTTGAACATCTGAGTTTCCTCTTTTCATGCCGATGAAACCTCTCCTTCATCCAGTGGAGCGCTTGATCAAGGAGTGAGGATATTCTTCAAATGGAAGGTGCACCGGAAAATAGAATCAATGTAGCAAATTTCAGTCCATCATCTTCTTTTATTTTTCAAATTATTGCACATGATTTAAAATCAGCCAACGCGTTTCGTAGGAACTTCATCAGGGCATAATGTATATTAAAGTGTATTCACAACCTTTTGCAGTGTTAATTGCTGTACCATCATGAGGGAATCACAAGATACACAGGTTTAAATTCATCCCGTCCATGGAGGGTACATGGGGACCATCTCAATCCCCTGCTCGAGATCTGAGTCCTTGGCAAAGAAGGCGCTTGTAGCCTGCAGTACGGTTTTGGAGCAAGGAGATGCTAGCTTGCATTGCTCGTCTAGTTTCCACCTGGTAGTGGATTTGGCGATGATGAAGTCCTCTGCACAGTACTGTGCAAGATGGCAACGCCACACAAGCTCCGGTTAAAGAGGAGCGATTGAATCCCCTCGGATAGTTGACTCCAGGCAGGCCCGTACCCTCGGATTCTGTATTCAGACTTTGCAGTTGTTAGCCCTCGTCCACCACATACCTGATGGCAGTGAGATCAATGCATAGAAGCTTGTCTGATCCTGTCTTTGTCCATGGAAGACAGACTTTTTCTTCCGTTGATGGCCAGGATGAAATCAATCCCCCCTCCATGGTTGAAACATTGATTGAAGTGGGTGGTCAGGTCCATGTTATTCTTGAGGATGTTATGATAGCGATCGGCTGGTAGTTTAGCAGCATCGGACCACTGCCCGCACCACATCTTTAACACATCGTCGCCTAACTCTTCTGCACCATCAACTGCTCCATCTTCTCCGCTACCTTTCCAGAAGACTAGAAACACGCAGCGATCAACCCCTTGCTGAAGAAACCCTCTGCTGACCCAACGGACCTCAAGAACTTCAGACCCATCTCTCTGCTCCCCTTCCCAGCTAAGATCATCGAGAAGCCGATCAACGTCCAACTCTCCGAGTTCATTGAAGCAAACCACATCCTGGACCTCTCCCAGTCCAGCTTCTGAAGCAACCACAGCACTGATACCGCACTTCTTGCTGCCACAGACTATGTACACACCCTCCCCGACTGAGGCGAAACTGTAGCCCTCATCTGGCCGGACCTCTTGGCTGCCTTCGATATAGTCTCCCACTCCAACTTAAGCACAAGACTCCACGATGCCGGCATCTGCGACAAAGCCCTGGAATGGATCCACTCCTTTCTCATCAGTCGAACACAGAGAGTCAGACTACCACCGTTCCACTCTGAACCCACAGAGATGAGCTGCAGAGTGCCTCAGGGCTCTCCTCAACATCTACATGGCCCCTCTCGCAGCCATCGCCAGGAACCACGGACTCAACTTCGTCTCCTACGCCTACGACACCCAGCTTATTCTTTCCCTCACCAACTAACCCAGAGTCCCCAAGTACAGCTTCCACTATGGGATGAAGGCTGTCATCACCTAGTTGAAAATCAGCTGCCTCAAGCTCAACTCGTAGAAGAAAGAAGTCATCATCCTTGGCTCCACCCTCTCTGCCTGGGAAGACTCCTGGTTGCGGCAGCACATGGAACCCTCCCTCCCCCCACACAAACCCAAAGACTATGCTCAAAACCTTAGCATCATCCTGGACTCCTCACTCACCATGAACCCCCAGATCAACGCCGTCTCATCATCCTGCTTCCACAAGCTACGCCTGCTTCAAAAGATCTTCAAGTTGATTCCCACTGACTCCAGAGAAACAGTCACCCACGCACTCCTCAGCAGCAGAATCGACTATGTCAATGCACCCAGAAACTTCTCAAGAAACTGCAGAACAATCAGAACGCCTCCACCAGACTCATCCTCAATATCCACTGCCACAGCCACATCACCGACCACCTGAGAGACCTCCACCGGCTCCCAGTCAACAGGAGAATCACCTTCCAGCTCCTCACACATGCCAACAAAGCCCTTCACAACGCGAGACCTACATACCTCAACCACCGCCTCGCATTCCACGCACCCACCAGAGACCTCTGCTCCGCCCAACTGGCCCTGGCCACCGTCTGACGTATCCCCAAGACCAAGGCCGGAGAAAGATCCTTCTCTTACCTTGCAGCAAAGACCAGGAAGAGCCTACCCCTCCACCTCGGGCAATCACCGTCACTGCCTCAATTCAGGAATATACTCAAGATCTGGCTCTTCGACTGAACCACAGTGCTTTTGACGGATCAGCAGTCCCCCCTTGAACCTTTATACTCTTATGGGTGAGTAGCCGTGCTTTACAAGATGCCTGATTGATTGATCTTTGGGTCAGCTGAGTAGTGGGTGGAAAGTAATGATGATGCTGTTCAGAGGGTTGGGAATGACTCGATGTAGAAGAAAGGTCTTCCTTGTATTGGTAATATTCACAGAGAGTGATGGGTGGCACCGTGTGGCTGAGCATGATATTCCAGGTAATATATATAGTTTTATCAATATTTCTTGGCTTCCGAGGCTAAGTTGTGGTGAAAGGATGTTGTGGTGAAGGTGGAGTGATGGTGTGCAATGAGGCATTTTAGTTTGTTTGAGATTGAGGCATCAATTTGGGACTTGAAGTAGTCCACTAAGTCTTGTTGGCGTTATTGTGATACACAAAAATATTTTTGTTGATACCTTTCTGATGCATTTTGCAAAGGAAGCCTTCTTATATTTCTTGATGGCTTGGCGGCTGCCTCTGTGGTTTGTTGCCTTCTACAGTCCGTGAATGAAGCCTTTGGCGTTCCGTGGTGTGACAGGTAGCTCCAGCCCAGGCAGTTCCTCACTGTCCACGCCTTGGTGGATTGGATGGCGGACTTTGGTTTCTCTATGTTGGCCAGTGCCATCCTGCCCATAGCAGTTGTTATCTTGAATTAATGGTTTTCCAGCAGAGTTGTGTGTTCTGTTCAGTCTGTTGGGTTACGCTTAATTCAAGGACCACTTTCCTGAGGCTTTTATAGGGCATGTGCCTGACATTGATGGGTAGTGAGCTTCTCCTTTTACGGTTGTGAGGCGTTATGTCAGTGCTGTAGCTTTAAGGCTTCAACATTCCTAATAATCTGTGTGTTGGAGTCTGTTGTTGTTTTCTAGGTTGTGAATGAGCTCTAGAGAGTGTGTCCAGTTGTGTGAGAGTTGACCTGGTAGCACCTGCCTCTTCTGTCATTAATGATCAGATTTGTATTGTTTATGGCTTGCACTAGAAGGGTCTGTTCAAGAGTGCGATGCTAAAACATTGGGTTGTATCATGGGGTGCAGTAATCCTGTCTTGTGATGAATGAGCTGTTAAAGTTCAGTGCGACTACATACCAAATGAAGTGCATAGTGTGGGTCAGTGCAAGAGAACTTAACAATGAGTGACTGGCTTGTGTGAGTGTTGGCAAAATTGAAATCTGTGCAAAACATAATGCTGCTCGAGGTTGGGCTTCAGCACTATTGTGTTCTGGTGTCTTTAGGATCTAAGGACCTATGGAGTTCTATAAGGTTTTGGGGTACTGGTGATCTGTGTTGGACTTGGCCCTTCTGGCAGGTTCACCCCTAATCCTTTTGCTTTTAATGGTGACCTGGTGATGGTGATTTTTGGTTTCTGCGCACTTTCACTGTGTCCCAGTGGAAAGTGCGTGCGCACTCTGAGTGCATGTGGTGAGATAGGCCTGCCCTCCCATAGGAATGCATTGGGAATGTCTCTGTCCATGTTAGTTCCTGATGCGTGGGGTGTGCAGGCTCGAGTCTGGTATGTGCGGACTCGGGTGATTGAATGCTGCGCAATGATGTATGTGTCTAGTGCGGAAGTGCCACTTCTAGACATGGGTGTGCGTGTGCAGTGAGTGTGCTGGCGTGTGATTGGCTGGAGCTGGCTGGTGAGCCTGGCTCCAGGAGTCTAGATGGTTCTGCCCCGGTGGTGAGTGTTGAGATTAGCATGTGTGATGTGAGGGAGTGGTGCACCTGGGACCTGAATAGGGCTGGGCTTTCCCCACACAATGCTGGCTCCGCCCCCTGTGGTGCGACTGATGACCCTAGCCTGCCTGGTGAATGGAAAGGGTGGCTGGGGAAAACAAAGTACTCCAAAACCAGCTGCGACTGGTTTCTCCCCCACCCTGCACCCGGAGACAAAGGAATTTGATGTATAAAAAGGGGCTGTGTCCCCATGCAATTTGTTCTCTTCTTGGATCCTGTTGCTGAGGGGGGCTGGTGCTGGGTGCCAGGAGGACCGCCACTGGGGATTGCCTCCTCGCCTAGGAGGACCCTGTGAGCTGGCTCTGGGCCCAGCCTTGCCCCCCACCTTCCTGAAGGACTTGGTTGCTAACTTTGGGGGCCTGAACTTTCCCCTAGCGCTTGGGAGCGCTTTATATTGGCCCCTAGAGCTTGAGAGCGCTTTATTTTACCTTAGCGCCTGGGAGCGCTTTATTTTGTTTTTAGCGCTTGGGAGCGCTTTATTTGTATTCTAAGCGCATGGGAGCGCTTTATATCGCTCTAGCGCCTGGGAGCGCTTTATTTGTTTCTAGCGCACCAGCGCTCTATTTACTATAGCGCTTGGGAGCGCTGCCGTCGCTTTGGCCGGTGCCCACCCGGCATCTTTCACCCGTGAACCAGGAAAGTATCACCGCCACCGCCCGGCCGGAAGTCAGGCAGGCCGGGGGCGGGACGACAAGGCAAACCGGAAGTTAGCGCAGGGCTCCCGCGAGGCTGAGAGAGCCCCGCACTGCCCAGCGGAGACGCCGGAAGCCGGACAAGAGGAGGTGCGCGTCTCCCCCCCCCCCCCCAGCGGAGCTCCCGGGAGCCCCGCAGTCACCGAAAGACCAGCTTCAGTGCAAACCGGTGAGTGGAGCTGCCCAGGAGGAGGGGGGTGCGAGGCCGAAGCCCCGTGGTGTTAGTTTGGGGAAGAGGGGGAGGCGTCGGGGCACATTGCCGGTGCTCGCCCCCCGTGTTACTGGCTGCAGTCGGGGGCATTTCTCCAGAGCCTGAGAGTCTCCGACGGTGCAAGTTGTTTACCGAGCCCACGAGGCTCCTGGGCACCACGGTAGTTTTGAGCCCCCCGAGTGGGGATCCTACGTTGCGGGGGCAATTTGTTTAGAGCCCAAGTGGCTCTTGGGGGGCAATTACTGATTTTGAGTCCCCCAAGCGGGACTCCAGCAGAGGCGGCATTCTTTCTTTTGAGTCCCCAGTGAGGGGCTCCATCGTCGTGAGGGGGCATTTGTGTATTTAGAGCCCGAGAGGCTCAGACCGGCCCCTTTGTGTTACGAGCCCCGAGAGGCTCCTGAAGTGCCGCATTTGTTCTTGAGCCCACGAGGCTCCCACCCTGCCCCTCCCCCCCCCAAGATGTTCGAGAGCCCAGAGAGGCTATGGGGCATTGCTTTGTTTTTGAGCCCACGAGAGGCTTGGGCGGCATATATGTTTGGCGAGCCCTGAGAGGCTCGTGAGTGCCACAGTTATCCTCGAGCCCACGAGCCTCCAGCGTGGGCCCCAGTGTCTTCACAGCTGCCCAGCACTTAGTGGGCAGCTGCTACGTTTAGGCCCCTGACATTTGGGACAGTCACTGGTTGTGGCCTAATGTGATTTCTGCGAAGTGTTCTTTGCTGCACCTCTGAATGTGTTTTTGATGCATCATGTGCCTTGTTCTTACACCGCTGAATGTATGTTTATGCATCATGTGTTTTTCTTCCCCTACACCTCTGAATGTTGTGATGCATCATGTGTAATGTGTTCTTGCTTATACCTACATGTATGGAGATACTTAGGTGGTTGTTCCCTCCTAGTAAAGGTGTTGCTAGTGAGGTCCTGGTTCCCTGCGTGACCTTTTCCTAAGGTGGTTAGGGTTGCGTAGGTGGTACTTACCTGTGACCAGTGGTTACTGGTTGTGTGCTTTATGTTCTATTTTGTGCTACAGTGATTATTATTATATGTGTTAATTATTATTCCTACAAGTGCTAATTCTACCAAGTACTAAGTCTGAAAGTGCATATTCCTGACAGTGGTCCATGTGGCCCTGTCTTGTACATATCCCCTGTAAATTCTGCCCGTGCCTGTTGGCACATTGTAAAGTCTGTGTTTTTATCTAATGTGTTTTGGTGTAATACAAAGGCTATTTTTACATATAACCTTGTGTGGAGTTTCCTTTGTGGTGGGCCTTGGGTGTTGTTGCTGGGTGCGCGCGAAAACACTTAACTCACATTGCCTCCGAGTTGAGCCTTGCTGCTCGCGCCACGTTACCTAGAGGGTGAGCAGGGGTTATCTTGGCATGTAACTCCTTTGCCCTGATGTAGGAATGGTGGTCTCTGACTGACTTTGGCGCAAGCCCTGGCCAGCCAGGGATCCCATTTCTAACATTGGTGGCAGCGAAAGGATCCGGATTTGTGTTTGCGTTGTACCGCAGTGGCAGCTGGCTGCCCCACAAAACTCTGCATTTTAGATAAATCACATTTTGGGGATTATTGTTTCAAAATTGTTCTAAAAGTCATTTCTTAGGAAATGTGTGTCTTATGCACTGTGAGTTAGGTGTCACTAGCTCTGGGTGGTTTTCTATCCCCTCAGTGCAGTTTTGAATTTTCTGGATTCACCAGAGGGTGAGATCCAGTGGTAGCAGCGTAATTGTGTCTAGTACATTTGTTCCCCGCCCCGCTCCCAGAGTTGGTACCTGTTCATGTGTGGTCAGGTTGAGGAATCAGGGGTGGTAGAAACTGCCTAACCAGTCCTAGGGGGGGTTGTGTGTGGATGAATGGTGTGTTGCACTGGACAAGTGAGGGTGAGTTCTCTGGGATAGGGAGCTTGCTGATTACTTTGAATTGGGTACTCCTGCTTCTGCTCAGACTGTTAGGTCCCCTGTGTTGCACGTGTCTGTGAGCATCCTGCCAAGATGGAATCTTCTTTTAACCTCTGTGGTCTGTTTAGGTACAGTATGCATGAGTTGGTACAGTTTTGTGAGGAGAGAGACATCACAGTGAATGAGTCAGACACCCAGTCCAAGCTTAGGGATAACCTGATCCTATGGCAGAAGGGTGACTGGGAACGTGAGCACAGTGAGAAAGAGAGGGCCCGGGCCTCACACCATGTGGGTGGTGGGTCTGTGGGGAGCCCTGAAGAGTCGGAAGAGGAGGAAGAAGATGACAGTGAAAGGGCACCAGCAGATAGAGAAGACCTCATAGATAGGGAGTCCCTTGCTGGGTCCAGTGTAGGAGGCAGCGCCTCATCCCTTTCCTGGTCCCTGTCCCCAGAGGAGTGGGTAGATAGGAGGGAAGAGAGGGAGCACCAGCTGGCTTTGGAGAAGCTCAGGTTAGAGCATGCCAAGGAGATAGCGCAGCTGGGTGTGCAGGAGAGGATGGCGGAGGCTGAGAGGGCCTTTGCCAGAGAGAGATTAGCTCAGGAGGGTAGATTGTCCCCTGAGCGCAGTTTTAATTTTCTGGACTCCCTAGGGAGGGTTGAGTCCAGTGGTGGCAGCTATATAGAGCCCAGTGCAGGAAGTCCCATTCCCAGTTCCCAGAGTCTGGTACCTGTTTCCCCAGAGGAGGAGTTAAGGCTGAAATTCAGGGGCAGTAGGAAACTGTCTCACCAGTCTTGGGAAGAGTTTGTGGATGAATGTCAAGGTGCACTGGCTGATTGGTTAGAGGTTCACATGGAATCTGAGTTTGCCAAGCTATTTGATCTGGTTCTAAGAGAGCAGGTGCTCAGTAGTTGTTTGCCAGGGTTGCGCCAACACCTGTTGGAATATGGGTTGACTGATCCAGACACCCTTGCAGAAGAAGCAGAGAGCTGGGAGAGTGCCAGAGGTTCTGTAGAGTCATTGGAGAGTGAGTCCAACAGTAGTGGTACAGGTATCTTCCAGCCCAGCGTGGTGGAAGAGGCTCAGTGTCGCCCAGCTAGGTCCCAGTATAGTGAGAGGGGTGGAGAGGCTGACTACCTGGCTCAGTGGAGCAGGAGTCAGTGGAAGGCTGAGAGTCCCCAGATGCCCGAAGCCCTATCTCAGAACCTGGGTGGTTTCTTGAGGGAACACCAGGTTGGGGACCTAGGCTATCCTGTTAGTACACTTGAGGAGGATCTCCTAGTGTCTAGGGAACCTGGAGCATCTGTAACTAGAGCTCCAGGGGTTCCAGTGTCCGGCACTGCTACTCCAGTTGGGAGGGCACAGGAGTCCGAAGTTAGGAGCGATTGGGGGATGAGTTTCCCAGTGGAAGAACCCGTGGGTCAGGGACTACCCAGTTGGGCTAGGTTCCCGTGTAGTGACCAGGGTGACACCACTTCTGTTCTGGGGGATCTTCGCGCACTGTCAGATGGACGGGGGACGGGAGATCTGCGCCAGACAGACAGTCACACGACACATGGGTCATGTGTCAGCCTCAGGGGGATGGCGTGTGAATCCCCAGAAGTCCTGGAGTGCCAGGCAGTTATTCCTCCAAAGGTTCTAGACCAGAGGTTGGAAAGCCAGGTTCAGGATCCGCCTGACCTGAAGGGTAGGACGTCTGTAACCAGCGTCCTGACCAGTTCATCTTCCAGGGGTACCACTCCAGCTTGGAGGGTGCAGAACTCTGGAAGGGGGTGCAGAGGGTGGGAGAGCCCGCCTCTGACCCCGGTGCAACCTGAGGGGTTAAACCCTAGGTTGGGAGAATGGCGTTCTAAGGGTACCCCTTGCAGGAGGAGGAGGAACCCTAGAAGAAGAGGTAGGGGGAGGAGAGCCTTCCCTGAGACTCCTGGTCCGCCTGAGGGTGTAGACCCTAGGCTGGAGAACCAGTGGCAGTCTAGCCCTGTCTTACGGACAGGAAGAGTGGAGCATAGCTACTACGTGCCAGGGGTTACTACCCCTCATTCTGTGAATAGGAAAGGACCAGTGGCACCTGGGTGGCCCAGGGCTTGGTCTTGGCCGCGGACAGCTTGGGAGTACCAGTGGGGTAGCCCAGTTGTTCCAGTTAGTGTTTCTGGAAGGAACCCGCTGGGTTCACCGTGGCATAGAACAGGAGGGTGTCCCTGCAGTTGCGGGCCCGCTTCCGTGTTCTATCGCCCCAAGCAGGGAAGTCCATCACGGTGGTGATTGGTCTCTCCTGCGTTTTGGCTGGAAGGGGGTTGTGTTGGACTTGGCCCTTCTGGCAGGTTCACCCCTAAACATTTTGCTTTTAATGGTGACCTGGTGATGGTGATTTTTGGTTTGTGCGCACTTTCACTGTGTCCCAGTGGAAAGTGCGTGCGCACTCTGAGTGCATGTGGTGAGATAGGCCTGCCCTCCCATAGGAATGCATGGGGAATGTATGTGTCCCTGGTAGTTCCTGATGCGTGGGGTGTGCATGCTCGAGTCTGGTATGTGCGGACTCGGGTGATTGAATGCTGCGCAATGATGTATGCGGCGTGTATGTGTCTAGTGTGGAAGTGCCACTTCTAGACATGGGTGTGCGTGTGCAGTGAGTGTGCTGGCGTGTGATTAGCTGGAGCTGGCTGGTGAGCCTGGCTCCAGGAGTCTAGATGGGTCTGCCCCGGTGGTGAGTGTTGAGATTAGCATGTGTGATGTGAGGGAGTAGTGCACCTGGGACCTGAATAGGGCTGGGCTTTCCCCACACAATGCTGGCTCTGCCCCATGTGGTGCGACTGATGACCTTAGCCTGCCTGGTGAATTGAAAGGGTGGCTGGGGAAAACAAAGTACTCCAAACCCAACTGCGACTGGTTTCTCCCCCACCCTGCACCCGGAGACAAAGGGATTTGATGTATAAAAAGGGGCTGTGTCCCCTTGCAATTTGTTCTCTTCTTGGAACCTGTTGCTGAGGGGGGCTGCTGCTGGGAGCCAGGAGGACCGCCACTGGGGATTGCCTCCCTGCCTAGGAGGACCCTGTGAGCTGGCTCTGGGCCCAGCCTTGCCCCCCACCTTCCTGAAGGACTTGGTTGCTGACTTTGGGGGCCTGAACTTTCCCCTAGCGCTTGGGAGCGCTTTATATTGGCCCCTAGCACTTGAGAGCGCTTTTTTTACCTTAGCGCCTGAGAGCACTTTATTTTGTCTTTAGCGCTTGGGAGCGCCTTATTTGTATTCTAAGCACCTGGGAGTGCTTTATATCGCTCTAGCGCCTGGGAGCGCTTTATTTGTTTCTAGCGCACCAGCGCTCTATTTACTATAGAGCTTGGGAGCGCTGCCGTCGCTTTGGCCGGTGCCCTCCCGGCATCTTTCACCCCGTGAACCAGAAAAGTATCACCGCCGCCGCCCGGCCGGAAGTCAGGCAGGCCGGGGGCGGGACGACAAGGCAAGCCGGAAGTTAGCGCAGGGCTCCCGGGAGGCTGAGAGAGCCCCCCGCTGCCCAGCGGAGACGCCGGAAGCTGGACAAGAGAAGGTGCGCGTCTCCCCCCCCCCCTCAGCGGAGCTCCCGGCGTGTACGGAGCCCCGCAGTCACCGGAAGACCAGCTTCAGCGCAAACCGGTAAGTGGAGCTGCCCGGGAGGAGGGGGGTGCGAGGCCAAAGCCCTGTGGTGTTAGTTTGGGGAAGAGGGGGAGGCGTCGGGGCACATTGCCGGTGCCCGCCCCCCGTGTTACTGGCTGCAGTCGGGGTCATTTCTCCAGAGACTGAGAGGCTCCGACGGGGCAAGTTGTTTACCGAGCCCACGAGGCTCCTGGGCACCACGGTAGTTTTGAGCCCCCCGAGTGGGGCTCCTACGTTGTGGGGGCAATTTGTTTAGAGCCCAAGAGGCTCTTTGGGGCAATTACTGATTTCAAGTCCCCCGAGCGGGACTCCAGCGGAGGCGGCATTCTTTCTTTTGAGTCCCCAGTGAGGGGCTCCATCGTCGTGAGGGGGCATTTGTGTATTTAGAGCCCGAGAGGCTCAGACCGGCCCCTTTGTGTTACGAGCCCCGAGAGGCTCCTGAAGTGCCGCATCTGTCTTGAGCCGACGAGGCTCCCACTCTGCCCCCCCCAGTTGTTCTAGAGCCCAGAGAGGCTCAGGGGCATTGCTTTGTTTTTGAGCCCACGAGAGGCTCGGGCGGCATATTTGTTTGGCGAGCCCTGAGAGGCTCGTGAGTGCCACAGTTATCCTCGAGCCCACGAGCCTCCAGCGTGGGCCCCAGTGTATTCAAAGCTGCCCAGCACTTAGTGGGCAGCTGCTACGTTTAGGCCCCTGACATTTGGGACAGTCACTGGTTGTGGCCTAATGTGATTTCTGCGAAGTGTTCTTTGCTGCACCTCTGAATGTGTTTTTGATGCATCATGTGCCTTGTTCTTACACCGCTGAATGTATGTTTATGCATCATGTGTTTTTCTTCCCCATCACCTCTGAATGTTGTGATGCATCATGCGTAATGTGTTCTTACTTATGCCTACATGTATGGAGATACTGAGGTGGTTGTTCTGTCCTAGTACAGGTGTTGCTAGTGAGGTCCTGGTTCCCTGCGTGACCTTTTCCTAAGGTGGTTAGGGTTGCGTAGGTGGTACTTACCTGTGACTAGTTGTTACTGGTTTTGTGCTTTATGTTCCATTTTGTGCTACAGTAATTATTATTATATGTGCTAATTATTATTCCTACAAGTGCTAATTCTACCAAGTACTAAGTCTGAAAGTGCATAATCCTGACAGTGGTCCATGTGGCCCTGTCTTGTACATATCCCCTGTAAATTCTGCCCGTGCCTCTGGCACATTGTAAAGTGTGTGTTTTTATCTAATGTGTTTTGGTGTAATACAAAGGCTATTTTTATATATAACCTTGTGTGGAGTTTCCTTTGTGGTGGGCCTTGGGTGTTGTTGCTGGGTGCGCGCGCAAACACTTAACTCACATTGCCTCAGAGTTTAGCCTTACTGCTCTTGTCACGTTACCAAGGGGGTGGCGTGTAACTCCCTTGCCCTGACGTAGGAATGGTGGTCTCTGACTGACTTTGGCGCAAGCCCTGGCCAGCCAGGGATCCCAATTTTAACAATCTGGTATACCAGCCAGAGGTTAGACCTCAGAGACTTCGCTCCCAGTACGCTGTCCATGTCCCTTCTTTGTACAAAAAAGCACGGCGTTGAGAAGAGGTTGGGGATGCTCAAACCCTTTGCTAGTCTTATGGGCTAACCAGATATTGAGCAGCGATGATTGTGGTCCTGGGAAGATGTCAGCTGGGAGGGCAGATTCCTTCATCTTTTTTTTAGAAGTGGTAACGTTGTTTAGTGGTGGGTGTGATATGTCTTTGATACTGAGGTGCTGGTTCAGGACACAGCTGAGATAGGTGTCAATGACCTGTGTGACACTTTGAAAGATCCTTCAGCGTAAGACCGATTCTTGTTGTTGTCCCAACCCAGGATTATTCAGTTGGGCTAGAGATGTAGAGGAGCATGTCTTGCGGTCCTGAGGCTGTCCAGCATCGTCTGAGGGTGCTTGCGGCACAGGAGCCTCCTAAGGATGGTGTGTGGGTCGAAGCAGATCCTGAGGGTGGGGGAGTTATAGCTGTCCTGGAGAAGACAGTAGATGCAGGCTGTGTGAAGGGGGAGGGGTGAAGTAGTGTGCTCTGTAAATGTCCTAGTAACAGGAATGACAGCACTGCACCTAGACTCTTTACGGCAGAGAGACGGGTGGAAGTATGGGGGCAGTTGTCCTCCAGCCATTTGAGGTTTCATTTCTACTAGTGTGGTTTGTGTCCTGATCTAGAATGACGTGGGCTATAAATAAGAAATAAGAGTTAAAACACTTGGAAGTCCAGAGAGGTATTATATTCATGCATGTATTTTATACATTCTGAGCCACTACCGAATCAGCTGTTCCCACGATTCAACGTGCACTTACTTCCTTGTAGGATCGCTAGCGCTGTAGGCCCCATCTGCCATCTCACCCGCACTAGGGCCACTTCTATCATTGACAATACCCGTTACAGTACCGTGATATTGTCTGGCTGCAGCCTATGGTAATTAGTCGGGCTGTCCTCACCCATATACTGGTCCCATATACCGCTTCATCAAAGACTGCGGTTCCTCAAGCCCCTTCTCACTAGTACACGAATATCCTGCTACAGGCGGCCTTCGCATCGTATACCTTCACTTCTAGCTATGCACAGGTGTATGGTTTCTAACCCTTTAGTGCGCGGTTCTATGTGCCATATAAAGAATGTTCTGACAAGTTGTATCTTCTTCTACTTCACACTTACCTCTGCCTTTCAGTCCCGACGTTTCTCAACAGGCAGAAATTTAATTCAGGCATGTGAATACAACTGTCCTGATGATGATCCCACTATAGGCTGTAAGGGATCGAAACGCCGTCGACCACTTGTATAGTTTCACACAGTCAACCAATGTGTCCTACCAGTGTGTTAACTATCGGGGATAGCTTGTTTATGTATTACCATTGACCGAAGCTCTCGTCCTCTCGTTGCCTGAAAAACTTTAAGTTTGCTTTATTTTTCTCCTTTTTGTGTGATTTTCTTGTGTATCGGATGCAGGACTGTATCCCACTGTATTGTTTGTTTGGTTTTGAATACTTTTTGCATATACTTAATTGATTAAATTTTTGTCCGGCTGGACACTAATGAATAAAGGACTCATCGAAGGCTATATTTTATTCAAATGTTCCAACAGTTCTTTTTAAGGACCATTGTTGTTACTAAAGATTCTAATAACTCCATTCCTCTGTTTTTCCTTCATCTTCTTCCCACTGACCTCAGGCTTGCACAGAACACCACAACCTCTTATAATTCAGGAACTAACACCGTTGAAAGCTCAGATAGTGCTAATGTGAACTTTGTTCATACCCCATGGCTAGCAGGGGGATAACTTTCTTCTTAAAATGGAGCTGGACTCTGAACCCCCCACTGTGCCCCCTCTGCCCCCAGCCTCCCTTCTGAATCTTCAGTCACTACCTTTAAAATAGAATTAAAGGTGGCAGGGGCTGTTCTGTACACCCTGGGTTAATATTCTGTGAAAACATCTGCTGCGTCAGCATCAATCTCACGCTGTCCTATGAGACAAACGTCGTTGATTAATTAACGTCAGGCTTTATAAACTTGGCACAGCTGAGAGCAGGTTTACTAATGAGCAATGCACCAGAGAGGTATTTACATAAGTGTAGAGCATGGCACAGTTCAGCACAGGATGCAAATACCCACTTTACCTTCTTGCAGTAATTGAGGCTCAATGAAAACATCGCGGCTCGTCTTCCCACACCTAGGATTCCCTCAGAAGGTTCAAGCTGCCATCTCGCTCGTCCTTGCAAAGCGAGATTACGCTGATGGTCTGTATCGCAGCTCACCTCTGTCAACTATCAGAAGATTACAAAGAATTCAGAACTGTGCCTCTAGACTCCTCCGACAAGTAAAGCCACAAGCGCACATCTCTCCTGCTTGAGGGCACTGCACTGGTCACCAGAAGATCCCCCTGCAAGCTGCTCTGTGTCACACACAAAGCAATACATGGCAAAGGACCCCTCTTTATCAGGAAGAAAATCAACGAATACATACAACTAAGAAACCTTGTAGGAAGGTAGGACCTGCTTTCATGGTCACCCCCACTTTTTCTGGTGCTAATCAGGAGCCCAGTGTCTGTGCTTCTTCCCTGAATTTGACATGGTGAGTACCTGGGTACACTCCAGATTGGCTATTGGTGTACCTTTGTAAGCCCCTGGTATATGGTACTAAGGTACCCAGGGCACAGGTACACCAGGGATCTCCCATGGGCTGCGGCATGCATTATGCCACCCATAGGAGAGACCACTTCAATTGTGGCTGCAGGCCGGCCATTGCAGCCTGTGTAAGCTGGTGCTAGCACCACTTAGGACAGATACAAGTTTCCTTATATCTGAAGTCACTACACTTTAAACCTATAAGTCACCCTAAGGCAGGCCTTTCAATCCTGAAGGCAAGGTGTTCGGTTATAAGTGTGAGGATGCCGGCGTTTGAGCAGGACACCCCTGCAACCTTAGGAGTCCATTCGCCCGGGTTGTAAGTACATCAGCCATTACGATATATAAAGAGTGGCCATGTGTCATTGCGCAAGGGCTTTCTCTAAACTGGCTGTAACAAACTCAGTCATGTTTGGTATCTAACATGTTGGAATACCCACACACTGTAAAATGTGTGGGAGGTAGGATTCCATGCACTGTAACTCCGGGAGGCCTTCAGTGCTCCCGGTACCAGTCTTCTAGACCCAGAAGGCAAACTATGGCTGATGCCGACCAGAGACAGGTTTCTGCCCTCCTGCTGCTGAGCCAAGCTCGAGTAGGGGAAGGCAGGACAATAGGTTTCCTGTCTCAGGGAGGTGAGACTACCTCCCAGACACGACTCAGTGTATTGGGCCAGGGTGGGGGGCGCTTGCCAGCGCCACAAGACTGCTTTGAAGGGCACATTTGGTGCCCTCCTTGCATAATCCAGTTGAAACCAGTTCAGGAAGCAGTTGTCTCTGGCTCGAAACTGGGTAAAGGACATAGGAGTATCCTCCCCACTGTCCAGCCCCTCCTCTAGGAGGCACCCCTGAATCGTCCCAACCCTTTCCTTAGGGTACATAAGGGCTTACCTGTGGTTGGGTCCCTAGATTCGTCGTGGGACAAAATTCAGATCAGAAACCACTTCATCTTCAACCGTCTGGGCTCCTTGGACTTCGCTTTGGGAACTGAGACTGCAACTGGGAAGACTCTTGCTGCTCTTGGCCTCGTCTTCCTGCCAGTCTTGTGCGTCATCTGTGCCTGTCCTCTATTCAGGTTCTTCACAGGACCTGTGGACATCCAAGACAACCGAAGGAATCTTCCTTGGAGTGAAGGAGTCACTTTCCTGCATCTGTAGGCACTGCAACAAAGCTGACCAGTATGCCGTTCCTGAGCTCCTACGGACTCCGAAAGGTTCAGCAACACAGGTGGTGGTTCTGCAACACCCTTGAGGCCTACGCTGTCTTCACAGCAAGTTTAAAGCCAGTATCCTCGTCGGAACTGCTGCAGCAGTACTCATGTGCCCCAGGTTGACATGCCCTTGCCAAGGCTTGTTGACTCTCTCCTCCAGAGATCTTTGAGCTCCAAGAAGCTCCAGCCTCAAGCATCTCCTGCATTCAAGATCTTCACCTGCACCCGCATCCCTTGCACTGTGGGCCTTCATCCTTTAGTGAGCTGCCCGAAGTCCTCTTGCGACTACTGTGCCTCCGACCTGAGGGTCCTCTCTGGATCTTCTTTGGCTCCAGTGTGCTCCCCTGCATGCTCAAGGCCTGCTCTAACTTACCTGCTTGCGGTGAGTCACTTGGACCTTGCTGGTCCCGACACTGCACCTTTTTCGATGATCACTATGTGGGTTGCCGTTGCAAAAGTTTGTTGGTGCCCCTGCCAGACACTGACCCCCTGGCTCTTAACATCCAATGTGTGACAGCTTGTGAACGGCTTCTGGTCTTCCACAACGCGCCTGGTCTGCACAGCTGCAACTTCAAGGACACCGTCAACTCACCTGCAGCTCCGACATCGGTCACTCCTGTTCACTCCTGTGTGGCATAGATTCTGTTCCATCTGCTTGCAGGTACGTCTCAACTTGAATCCACCTTTGGGTTCCACTGGACTCTTTCACCTTCTTCGTCAGCTGCATCTTTTCTAAAGTCCCCCATTGTGGTCTATGGCAGTTTCCGACGTCACTTCGCACCTATGCACTTGGCTTTCCTGATATAGGTATCCTGGTTCCTGGGGTATCCACAGGTGGGGTGACTCTCCAACCTTTCATCTTCCACGGGGTGTCTTCCTGGTCTGCTGGGAAGGGTCTTTTTCTTCAAAACTTCAACCACAACCTACCCATTAACTTGTATTGAGCACCCGGTTGTGTTCCCACTCGGCACACAACCTTTATGGGGTTCTTAGATACTCACCATGGGTGGTTCCTTGAGTCCCCGACTCTTCTATGCCTTCTGTCGACTTAGGTCGTGGTTTGCATTCCACTATTTTAGTGTATGGTTTGGTCTCCCACTGGAACCACTGTGTATATGTGCTACTTACGTGTTCTGTTATCAAGTATTGTGTGTATTGTGGTTATATCTCCGGGTTGGAGATATTGCAATGTGTTAGTGTTTATAATAAATGCATATTTTTATAACTACACTGTGTGGTCATTTTTCACTTACTCTACACCATAAGATTAAGTACCTGGAAAACAAGCTGTTTTACACTCCTTCTGGACTAAGCCTGAAGGCTGCTCTTCACAGCTACCACTTAGAGAGCCTTCTATGGTTGTGTAAGAGCACTAAAATAAAATAAAGTTGATCTAGATTAGTGCAGGGTGCTACACTTACATAAGTAAACACCATATACTAAGCCAGCCTCCTCCAGCCTGTCTCTTCACCTCATAATTTCTTTCCTTTCTCTGTTCAAGCTGCCAAACTATGGAACTCCCTTCCCGCAAACAAAAGATCTACCGACAACCATCTTATCTTCAGAAGATTAGTCGAGAGCTGGCTCTTCCCCACATGACAACTCTACTCACAACACAACCGTGTACCACAATAGTATACTCAGACGTAAACAACTATGCTTCTCACGGTATAGACATGAAGCTGTTGCTATATATGTATCCCTGTACATTGAAATATGCTTCCGGTTACAAGCAGCTATGTTCATATAAGGAGAAAATATATATTACAGCAGAAGAGACATGTATGTCTGACATTGTCATAATTGGTGCTTCGATGTATATATAGGTGCATATATAGAGCTGTTTATAGTTGATACTAAAACTTTAACAAGTGTCAGACAAAATGTGTAGATCTCACCACAAGTTAACTCTGCACATCAGACCATATTTAAATGACTGCTTCTGTGCACATATGGACATTTATATATAGGCTGTCCAGCCAATACAATAATAAACTCTACTAAACACACAAGAAATCAAGAGCACAAACCTAACACAACTAATACACAAAGGAATGGAAAGCAATATATAGATATATGTAACTAATCTATTAACGTCTAGCGTTGGGCTCCGGAGTAGCGTGCTACTCGCCCCAAAGCGCTTCAACGTCCTGTTAGGAGTCGTACGAACTATGTAAATACAATCTACAATTACATTTATAGTTGTGTCACTGCTCAGTTCCACCGAGGGGTGTCAACCACTGGCTGGTTCTCTTCTAAATTTCAGTTTTATGATGAGGATACATTGGTTTGTTTTACCCAGCCTCAGGTGGTTACACTTTCTGTTGTAGCATTTGTATAGTGCTTTCCTGCCTGACCCAAATCCCCACAGTGCTTTCTGAGTGAGTGAGTAAATAAGTACTGTTTGCTATGCGTTGTTGGAAGAGTGTAGAGTGTAGGTTTGCGGTGTCCTTTAGGAACGCTGTGGTTGGTGTCAACTTTGGATTTCTGAAATGTGCTTCATTTTGTTTTTTTTTTCTTCTTTTTATTCACAGCCACAGTGCAGAAATAAAATCTACGTCCAGCCTCAAGGTAATGTCCACTTTTCATGGTAAAGAGCCACCTTCATGTGTGTGCTCTGTGCCTTGCATTTCACACTCCTCTCTGTGTTGGTGCTACATGCTTTCTAACCACCCATTTCACAGGTTGAGCGCGACTCCATTATTGACCAAGTGAAACCTCATCTTGCTCTGTTCCGCTTCTCAGATCCATTTCCTCTGCTTCTGGGTCACCTTCCCTCTCTGCCCAACAACTTGGAAAGACTTTAGATACTCCTCCGTGGTTCTTCAACTAGCTCTAGCCTAGTGTGACTCCCTCTCCGTGGTCTCCTTTACACCCATGGGTCGCACTGTGACTCCCTCTCCATGGTCTCCTTTACACCCATGGGTCGCACTTTGACTCCCTCTCCATGGTCTCCTCTACACCCAGGGGTCGCACTGTGACTCCCTCTCCATGGTCTCCTCTACACCCGTGGGTCGCACTGTGACTCCCTCTCCATGGTCTCCTCTACACCCATGGGTCGCACTTTGACTCTCTCTCCATGGTCTCCTCTACACCCGTGGGTCGCACTGTGACTCCCTCTCCATGGTCTCCTCTACACCCGTGGGTCGCACTGTGACTCACTCTCTCATGGTCTCCTCTACACCCGTGGGTCGCACTGTGACTCCCTCTCCATGGTCTCCTCTACACCCGTGGGTCGCACTGTGACTCCATCTCTATGGTCTCCTCTGCACCCAGGGGTCGCACTGTGATTCCCTCTCCATGGTCTCCTCTACACCCAGGGGTCGCACTGTGACTCCCTCTCCATGGTCTCCTTTACACTCATGGGTCGCACTGTGACTCACTCTCTCATGGTCTCCTCTACACCCGTGGGTCGCACTGTGACTCCCTCTCCTTGGTCTCCTCTACAGCCAGGGGTCGCACTGTGACTCCCTCTCCATGGTCTCCTCTACACCCATGGGTCGCACTGTGACTCCCTCTCCATGGTCTCCTTTACACTCGTGGGTCGCACTGTGACTCACTCTCTCATGGTCTCCTCTACACCCGTGGGTCACACTGTGACTCCCTCTCCATGGTCTCCTCTACACCCGTGAGTCGCACTGTGACTCACTCTCTCATGGTCTCCTCTACACCCGTGGGTCGCACTGTGACTCCCTCTCCATGGTCTCCTCTACACCCAGGGGTCGCACTGTGACTCCCTCTCCATGGTCTCCTCTACACCCGTGGGTCGCACTGTGACTCCCTCTCCATGGTCTCCTCTACACCCGTGGGTCGCACTGTGACTCCCTCTCCATGGTCTCCTTTACACTCATGGGTCGCACTGTGACTCACTCTCTCATGGTCTCCTCTACACCCGTGGGTCGCACTGTGACTCCCTCTCCATGGTCTCCTCTACACCCAGGGGTCGCACTGTGACTCACTCTCTCATGGTCTCCTCTACACCCGTGGGTCGCACTGTGACTCCCTCTCCATGGTCTCCTCTACACCCGTGGGTCACACTGTGACTCCCTCTCCATGGTCTCCTCTACACCCGTGGGTCGCACTGTGACTCCCTCTCCATGGTCTCCTCTACACCCGTGGGTCGCACTTTGACTCTCTCTCCATGGTCTCCTTTACACTCAGAGGTCGCACTGTGACTCCCTCTCCATGGTCTCCTCTACACCCATGGGTCGCACTGTGACTCTGTCTCCATGGTCTCCTCTACACTCAGAGGTCGCACTGTGACTCCCTCTCCATGGTCTCCTTTACACTCATGGGTCGCACTGTGACTCACTCTCTCATGGTCTCCTCTACACCCGTGGGTCGCACTGTGACTCCCTCTCCATGTTCTCCTCTACACCCGTGGGTCGCACTGTGACTCCCTCTCTCATGGTCTCCTCTACACCCGTGGGTCGCACTGTGACTCCCTCTCCATGTTCTCCTCTACACCCGTGGGTCGCACTGTGACTCACTCTCTCATGGTCTCCTCTGCACCCAGGGGTCGCACTGTGACTCCCTCTCCATGGTCTCCTCTACACCCGTGGGTCGCACTGTGACTCCCTCTCCATGGTCTCCTTTACACTCATGGGTCGCACTGTGACTCACTCTCTCATGGTCTCCTCTACACCCGTGGGTCGCACTGTGACTCCCTCTCCATGGTCTCCTCTACACCCAGGGGTCGCACTGTGACTCACTCTCTCATGGTCTCCTCTACACCCGTGGGTCGCACTGTGACTCCCTCTCCATGGTCTCCTCTACACCCGTGGGTCACACTGTGACTCCCTCTCCATGGTCTCCTCTACACCCGTGGGTCGCACTGTGACTCCCTCTCCATGGTCTCCTCTACACCCGTGGGTCGCACTTTGACTCTCTCTCCATGGTCTCCTTTACACTCAGAGGTCGCACTGTGACTCCCTCTCCATGGTCTCCTCTACACCCATGGGTCGCACTGTGACTCTGTCTCCATGGTCTCCTCTACACTCAGAGGTCGCACTGTGACTCCCTCTCCATGGTCTCCTTTACACTCATGGGTCGCACTGTGACTCACTCTCTCATGGTCTCCTCTACACCCGTGGGTCGCACTGTGACTCCCTCTCCATGTTCTCCTCTACACCCGTGGGTCGCACTGTGACTCCCTCTCTCATGGTCTCCTCTACACCCGTGGGTCGCACTGTGACTCCCTCTCCATGTTCTCCTCTACACCCGTGGGTCGCACTGTGACTCACTCTCTCATGGTCTCCTCTACACCCGTGGGTCGCACTGTGACTCCCTCTCCATGTTCTCCTCTACACCCGTGGATCGCACTGTGACTCCCTCTCCATGTTCTCCTCTACACCCGTGGGTCGCACTGTGACTCCCTCTCTCATGGTCTCCTCTACACCCGTGGGTCGCACTGTGACTCCCTCTCCATGGTCTCCTCTACACCCGTGGGTCGCACTGTGACTCACTCTCTCATGGTCTCCTCTACACCCGTAGGTCGCACTGTGACTCCCTCTCCATGGTCTCCTCTACACCCAGGGGTCGCACTGTGACTCCCTCTCCATGGTCTCCTCTACACCCAGGGCTCGCACTGTGACTCACTCTCTCATGGTCTCCTCTACAACCGTGGGTGGGTCGCACTGTGACTCCCTCTCCATGGTCTCCTCTACACCCGTGGGTCGCACTGTGACTCCCTCTCCATGGTCTCCTCTACACCCGTGGGTCGCACTGTGACTCCCTCTCCATGGTCTCCTCTACACCCATGGGTCGCACTTTGACTCTCTCTCCATGGTCTCCTCTACACTCAGAGGTCGCACTGTGACTTCCTCTCCATGGGATCCTTTACACTCATGGGTCGCACTGTGACTCCCTCTCCATGGTCTCCTTTACACTCATGGGTCGCAATGTGACTCAATCTCTCGTGGTCTCCTCTACACCCGTGGGTCGCACTGTGACTCCCTCTCCATGGTCTCCTCTACACCCAGGGGTCGCACTGTGACTCCCTCTCCATGGTCTCCTCTACACCCAGGGGTCGCACTGTGACTCCCTCTCCATGGTCTCCTCTACACCCAGGGGTCGCACTGTGATTCCCTCTCCATGGTCTCCTCTAACCCCATGGGTCGCACTGTGACTCCCTCTCCATGGTCTCCTCTACACCCATTGGTCGCACTGTGACTCCCGCTTCATGGTCTCCTACACACTCAGGGGTTGCACTGTGACTCCCTCTCCATGGTCTCCTCCACACTCAGGGGTTGCACTGTGACTCCCTCTTCATGGTCTCCTCCACACTCAGGGGTTTCACTGTGACTCCCTCTCCATGGTCTCTCTACACCCGTAGGTCACACTTTGACTCCCTCTCCATGGTCTCCTTTACACACATGGGTCGCACTGTGACTCCCTCTCCATGGTCTTCTCTGCACCCAGGGGTCACACTGTGACTCCCTCTCCATGGTCTCTTTCACACCCGTGGGTCGCACTGTAACTCTGTCTCCATGGTCACCTCTACACCCGTGGTTCGCACTGTGACTCCCTCTCCATGGTCTCCTCTAACCCCATGGGTCGCACTGTGACTCCCTCTCCATGGTCTCCTCTACACCCAGGGGTCGCACTGTGACTCCCTCTCTATGGTCTCCTCTGCACCCAGGGGTTGCACTGTGATTCCCTCTCCATGGTCTCCTCTAACCCCATGGGTCGCACTGTGACTCCCTCTCCATGGTCTCCTCTACACCCAGGGGTCGCACTGTGACTCCCTCTCCATGGTCTCCTCTACACCCGTGGGTCGCACTGTGACTCCCTCTCCATGGTCTCCTCTACACCCAGGGGTCGCACTGTGACTCCCTCTCCATGGTCTCCTCTACACCCAGGGGTCGCACTGTGACTCCCTCTCCATGGTCTCCTCCACACTCAGGGGTTGCACTGTGACTCCCTCTTCATGGTCTCCTCCACACTCAGGGGTTGCAATGTGACTCCCTCTCCATGGTCTCTCTACACCCGTAGGTCACACTTTGACTCCCTCTCCATGGTCTCCTTTACACCCATGGGTCGCACTGTGACTCCCTCTCCATGGTCTTCTCTGCACCCAGGGGTCACACTGTGACTCCCTCTCCATGGTCTCTTTCACACCCATGGGTCGCACTGTAACTCTGTCTCCATGGTCACCTCTACACCCGTGGTTCGCACTGTGACTCCCTCTCCATGGTCTCCTCTACACCCAGGGGTCGCACTGTGACTCCCTCTCCATGGTCTCCTCTACACCCGTGGGTCGCACTGTGACTCCCTCTCTATGGTCTCCTCTGCACCCAGGGGTCGCACTGTGACTCCCTCTCCATGGTCTCCTCTACACCCGTGGGTCGCACTGTGACTCACTCTCTCATGGTCTCCTCTACACCCGTAGGTCGCACTGTGACTCCCTCTCCATGGTCTCCTCTACACCCAGGGGTCGCACTGTGACTCCCTCTCCATGGTCTCCTCTACACCCAGGGCTCGCACTGTGACTCACTCTCTCATGGTCTCCTCTACAACCGTGGGTGGGTCGCACTGTGACTCCCTCTCCATGGTCTCCTCTACACCCGTGGGTCGCACTGTGACTCCCTCTCCATGGTCTCCTCTACACCCGTGGGTCGCACTGTGACTCCCTCTCCATGGTCTCCTCTACACCCATGGGTCGCACTTTGACTCTCTCTCCATGGTCTCCTCTACACTCAGAGGTCGCACTGTGACTTCCTCTCCATGGGATCCTTTACACTCATGGGTCGCACTGTGACTCCCTCTCCATGGTCTCCTTTACACTCATGGGTCGCAATGTGACTCAATCTCTCGTGGTCTCCTCTACACCCGTGGGTCGCACTGTGACTCCCTCTCCATGGTCTCCTCTACACCCGTGGGTCGCACTGTGACTCCCTCTCCATGGTCTCCTCTACACCCAGGGGTCGCACTGTGACTCCCTCTCCATGGTCTCCTCTACACCCAGGGGTCGCACTGTGATTCCCTCTCCATGGTCTCCTCTAACCCCATGGGTCGCACTGTGACTCCCTCTCCATGGTCTCCTCTACACCCATTGGTCGCACTGTGACTCCCGCTTCATGGTCTCCTACACACTCAGGGGTTGCACTGTGACTCCCTCTCCATGGTCTCCTCCACACTCAGGGGTTGCACTGTGACTCCCTCTTCATGGTCTCCTCCACACTCAGGGGTTTCACTGTGACTCCCTCTCCATGGTCTCTCTACACCCGTAGGTCACACTTTGACTCCCTCTCCATGGTCTCCTTTACACACATGGGTCGCACTGTGACTCCCTCTCCATGGTCTTCTCTGCACCCAGGGGTCACACTGTGACTCCCTCTCCATGGTCTCTTTCACACCCGTGGGTCGCACTGTAACTCTGTCTCCATGGTCACCTCTACACCCGTGGTTCGCACTGTGACTCCCTCTCCATGGTCTCCTCTAACCCCATGGGTCGCACTGTGACTCCCTCTCCATGGTCTCCTCTACACCCAGGGGTCGCACTGTGACTCCCTCTCTATGGTCTCCTCTGCACCCAGGGGTTGCACTGTGATTCCCTCTCCATGGTCTCCTCTAACCCCATGGGTCGCACTGTGACTCCCTCTCCATGGTCTCCTCTACACCCAGGGGTCGCACTGTGACTCCCTCTCCATGGTCTCCTCTACACCCGTGGGTCGCACTGTGACTCCCTCTCCATGGTCTCCTCTACACCCAGGGGTCGCACTGTGACTCCCTCTCCATGGTCTCCTCTACACCCAGGGGTCGCACTGTGACTCCCTCTCCATGGTCTCCTCCACACTCAGGGGTTGCACTGTGACTCCCTCTTCATGGTCTCCTCCACACTCAGGGGTTGCAATGTGACTCCCTCTCCATGGTCTCTCTACACCCGTAGGTCACACTTTGACTCCCTCTCCATGGTCTCCTTTACACCCATGGGTCGCACTGTGACTCCCTCTCCATGGTCTTCTCTGCACCCAGGGGTCACACTGTGACTCCCTCTCCATGGTCTCTTTCACACCCATGGGTCGCACTGTAACTCTGTCTCCATGGTCACCTCTACACCCGTGGTTCGCACTGTGACTCCCTCTCCATGGTCTCCTCTACACCCAGGGGTCGCACTGTGACTCCCTCTCCATGGTCTCCTCTACACCCGTGGGTCGCACTGTGACTCCCTCTCTATGGTCTCCTCTGCACCCAGGGGTCGCACTGTGACTCCCTCTCCATGGTCTCCTCTACACCCGTGGGTCGCACTTTGACTCTCTCTCCATGGTCTCCTCTACACCCATGGGTCGCACTGTGACTCCCTCTCCATGGTCTCCTCTACACCCAGGGGTCGCACTGTGACTCCCTCTCCATGGTCTCCTCTACACCCATGGGTCGCACTGTGACTCCCTCTCCGTGGTCTCCTTTACACCCATGGGTCGCACTTTGACTCTCTCTCCATGGTCTCCTCTACACTCAGAGGTCGCACTGTGACTCCCTCTCCATGGTCTCCTTTACACTCGTTGGTCGCACTGTGACTCACTCTCTCATGGTCTCCTCTACACCCATGGGTCGCACTGTGACTCCCTCTCCATGGTCTCCTCTACACCCGTGGGTCGCACTGTGACTCCCTCTCCATGGTCTCCTCTACACCCGTGAGTCGCACTGTGACTCACTCTCTCATGGTCTCCTTTACACCCGTGGGTCGCACTGTGACTCCCTCTCCATGGTCTCCTCTACACCCGTGGGTCGCACTGTGACTCCCTCTCCATGGTCTCCTCTACACCCGTGGGTCGCACTGTGACTCCCTCTCCATGGTCTCCTCTACACCCGTGGGTCGCACTGTGACTCCCTCTCCATGGTCTCCTTTACACTCATGGGTCGCACTGTGACTCACTCTCTCATGGTCTCCTCTACACCCGTGGGTCGCACTGTGACTCCCTCTCCATGGTCTCCTCTACACCCGTGGGTCGCACTGTGACTCCCTCTCCGTGGTCTCCTCTACACCCGTGGGTCGCACTAGGACTCCCTCTCTCATGGTCTCCTCTACACCCGTGGGTCGCACTGTGACTCTCTCTCCATGGTCTCCTCTACACCCGTGGGTCGCACTGTGACTCCCTCTCCATGGTCTCCTTTACACCCATGGGTCGCACTGTGACTCCCTCTCCATGGTCTCCTCTACACCCATGGGTCGCACTGTGACTCTGTCTCCATGGTCTCCTCTACACTCAGAGGTCGCACTGTGACTCCCTCTCCATGGTCTCCTTTACACTCATGGGTCGCACTGTGACTCACTCTCTCATGGTCTCCTCTACACCCGTGGGTCGCACTGTGACTCCCTCCCCATGGTCTCCTCTACACCCGTGGGTCGCACTGTGACTCCCTCTCCATGTTCTCCTCTACACCCGTGGGTCGCACTGTGACTCCCTCTCCATGGTCTCCTCTACACCCGTGGGTCGCACTGTGACTCACTCTCTCATGGTCTCCTCTACACCCGTGGGTCGCACTGCGACTCCCTCTCCATGGTCTCCTCTACACCCGTGGGTCGCACTGTGACTCCCTCTCCATGGTCTCCTCTACACCCGTGGGTCGCACTGTGACTCCCTCTCCATCGTCTCCTCTACACCCGTGGGTCGCACTGTGACTCCCTCTCCATGGTCTCCTTTACACTCATGGGTCGCACTGTGACTCACTCTCTCATGGTCTCCTCTACACCCGTGGGTCGCACTGTGACTCCCTCTCCATGGTCTCCTCTACACCCAGGGGTCGCACTGTGACTCACTCTCCATGGTCTCCTCTACACCCAGGGCTCGCACTGTGACTCACTCTCTCATGGTCTCCTCTACAACCGTGGGTCGCACTGTGACTCCCTCTCCATGGTCTCCTCTACACCCGTGGGTCGCACTGTGACTCCCTCTCCATGGTCTCCTCTACACCCATGGGTCGCACTTTGACTCTCTCTCCATGGTCTCCTCTACACTCAGAGGTCGCACTGTGACTCCCTCTCCATGGGCTCCTTTACACTCATGGGTCGCACTGTGACTCACTCTCTCATGGTCTCCTCTACACCCTCTCCATGGTCTCCTCTACACCCGTGGGTCGCACTGTGACTCCCTCTCCATGGTCACCTCTACACCCGTGGTTCGCACTGGGACTCCCTCTCCATGGTCTCCTCTACACCCAGGGGTCGCACTGTGACTCCCTCTCCATGGTCTCCTCTACACCTGTGGGTCGCACTGTGACTCCCTCTCTATGGTCTCCTCTGCACCCAGCGGTCACACTGTGACTCCCTCTCCATGGTCTCCTTTACACTCATGGGTCGCACTGTGACTCTCTCTCTCATGGTCTCCTCTACACCCGTGGGTCGCACTGTGACTCCCTCTCCATGGTCTCCTCTACACCCAGGGGTCGCACTGTGACTCCCTCTCCATGGTCTCCTCTACACCCAGGGGTCGCATTGTGATTCCCTCTCCATGGTCTCCTCTAACCCCATGGGTCGCACTGTGACTCCCTCTCCATGGTCTCCTCTACACCCATGGGTCGCACTGTGACTCCCGCTTCATGGTCTCCTACACACTCAGGGGTTGCACTGTGACTCCCTCTCCATGGTCTCCTCCACACTCAGGGGTTGCACTGTGACTCCCTCTCCATGGTCTCTCTACACCGGTAGGTCACACTTTGACTCCCTCTCCATGGTCTCCTTTACACCCATGGGTCGCACTGTGACTCCCTCTCCATGGTCTTCTCTGCACCCAGGGGTCACACTGTGACTCCCTCTCCTTGGTCTCTTTCACACCCGTGGTTCGCACTGGGACTCCCTCTCCATGGTCTCCTCTACACCCAGGGGTCGCACTGTGACTCCCTCTCCATGGTCTCCTCTACACCCATGGGTCGCACTGTGACTCTGTCTCCATGGTCTCCTCTACACTCAGAGGTCGCACTGTGACTCCCTCTCCATGGTCTCCTTTACACTCATGGGTCGCACTGTTACTCACTCTCTCATGGTCTCCTCTACACCCGTGGGTCGCACTGTGACTCCCTCTCCATGTTCTCCTCTACACCCGTGGGTCGCACTGTGACTCCCTCTCCATGGTCTCCTCTACACCCGTGGGTCGCACTGTGACTCACTCTCTCATGGTCTCCTCTACACCTGTGGGTCGCACTGCGACTCCCTCTCCATGGTCTCCTCTACACCCGTGGGTCGCACTGTGACTCCCTCTCCATGTTCTCCTCTACACCCGTGGGTCGCACTGTGACTCCCTCTCCATGGTCTCCTCTACACCCGTGGGTCGCACTGTGACTCACTCTCTCATGGTCTCCTCTACACCCGTGGGTCGCACTGCGACTCCCTCTCCATGGTCTCCTCTACACCCGTGGGTCGCACTGTGACTCCCTCTCCATGGTCTCCTCTACACCCGTGGGTCGCACTGTGACTCCCTCTCCATGGTCTCCTCTGCACCCAGGGGTCGCACTGTGACTCCCTCTCCATGGTCTCCTTTACACTCATGGGTCGCACTGTGACTCTCTCTCTCATGGTCTCCTCTACACCCGTGGGTCGCACTGTGACTCCCTCTCCATGGTCTCCTCTACACCCAGGGGTCGCACTGTGACTCCCTCTCCATGGTCTCCTCTACACCCAGGGGTCGGATTGTGATTCCCTCTCCATGGTCTCCTCTAACCCCATGGGTCGCACTGTGACTCCCTCTCCATGGTCTCCTCTACACCCATGGGTCGCACTGTGACTCCCGCTTCATGGTCTCCTACACACTCAGGGGTTGCACTGTGACTCCCTCTCCATGGTCTCCTCCACACTCAGGGGTTGCACTGTGACTCCCTCTCCATGGTCTCTCTACACCGGTAGGTCACACTTTGACTCCCTCTCCATGGTCTCCTTTACACCCATGGGTCGCACTGTGACTCCCTCTCCATGGTCTTCTCTGCACCCAGGGGTCACACTGTGACTCCCTCTCCTTGGTCTCTTTCACACCCGTGGTTCGCACTGGGACTCCCTCTCCATGGTCTCCTCTACACCCAGGGGTCGCACTGTGACTCCCTCTCCATGGTCTCCTCTACACCCATGGGTCGCACTGTGACTCTGTCTCCATGGTCTCCTCTACACCCATGGGTCGCACTGTGACTCCCTCTCCATGGTCTTCTCTGCACCCAGGGGTCACACTGTGACTCCCTCTCCTTGGTCTCTTTCACACCCGTGGTTCGCACTGGGACTCCCTCTCCATGGTCTCCTCTACACCCAGGGGTCGCACTGTGACTCCCTCTCCATGGTCTCCTCTACACCCATGGGTCGCACTGTGACTCCCTCTCCATGGTCTCCTCTACACCCATGGGTCGCACTGTGACTCTGTCTCCATGGTCTCCTCTACACTCAGAGGTCGCACTGTGACTCCCTCTCCATGGTCTCCTTTACACTCATGGGTCGCACTGTTACTCACTCTCTCATGGTCTCCTCTACACCCGTGGGTCGCACTGTGACTCCCTCTCCATGGTCTCCTCTACACCCGTGGGTCGCACTGTGACTCCCTCTCCATGTTCTCCTCTACACCCGTGGGTCGCACTGTGACTCCCTCTCCATGGTCTCCTCTACACCCGTGGGTCGCACTGTGACTCACTCTCTCATGGTCTCCTCTACACCCGTGGGTCGCACTGCGACTCCCTCTCCATGGTCTCCTCTACACCCGTGGGTCGCACTGTGACTCCCTCTCCATGGTCTCCTCTACACCCGTGGGTCGCACTGTGACTCCCTCTCCATGGTCTCCTGTAGGAATGTAGATCCCTGACTATGGTTGCCCCCAACTTTTTGCCTGGTGTTTTGCTGGTTTTCTGACTTAGTTGACCTGAGGCCCTGCTATTCAGGACCTCAGGCCTACTGCTCTCTCTGTAAAATGGATTCCATTTACCTTAGGTACATATCTAAATTGGATACTGAGCCACCTTATCAGTCCCTGTACAGTGTACCTTAGGTACCCAGGGCATAGGTGTACCCAGGGCCTACCAGGGGCTGCAGCATGTATTATGCCACCCCTGGCTGGCCATCCAAATCTGACACAACTGGCTGCACGACAGCTGGGGCAAGGTGGTGTAATCACCCTTTGCTTTAGATATAGTATACCTATATCTAACCCTAAAATGGACACACAGATCTCCTATCAGTCACTCCTATGGCAGGCCTTAACAATCCTGGAGGCAGAGTGCTTGGAATCGTGTGAGATGGTGCTCTGGCATGAGCTGAGCCTGTCTGTGGCTTTCGGGATCTATCCCTTAGCCGTTTCCATGATATCGCATACCATATACTCTTAAGTGCATTATAATCCTCGCGGTTAAATGCCAACTCTGGTATCGCTTTATCAAAACATGTCGAGTAAGGTGTCATACGAATTGGAATACTAACCCCTCGCCAATTCTGGCGACGGGGTTAGCATTCCACCCTTCTAGAGGGACACGACATGTATGTAACCCCTAAACCCGGTTAAAGTCAAACAGAGCCTCAGCTCCACAAAATGGATGCTGCCACCGAGACACAAGTCTGCCCTCCTGCTGCTGGGAGTCCTCCCAGAGCAGGAGATAAGGACAAAGGGTTTCCTGCCAGGGGCGGTGCCAGCACCGTCCCAGACAGGGTTTTGTGTATTGTAGGTAGGCAGGGCTTTAGAGGAAGGTGACTGCACGTGGCACCCCGGTGCTCACTGTGCATAGGCTGGCTGGAACCAGTTCCAGGGACACTCCAGACCCTGTGCTGGGGAAAAGCCCGCCAAGGAAGTGGGTGTAACCACCCCCCTCCTGGTCCCACCCATAGGGCAGGACTTAGTTGCGTGCCAGCCCCCTTTTCCCAGATAAAGGTAGAGACTGGCCCCCTTCCAAATCAGATCATCTTTGGAATCAAGATACCACTTTCCACGAAAGGACTTCACGATTTCTTCCTCAAGATTCTCCCTTGTGGCTAAGGAGTAGTCACCCTGCATCCGCAGGCACCATCTAAGAACACTGCGGTCTGCTGCACGTCCTTCCTCCGGAATCCGACTGCCCAGCTCGACGAGACCCGGCTTCCCTGGCACCTCTGACCTCTACCAACCTCTACAGCACAGCTGAGAACCGTGGGTGCGACGAGACCTCGAGGGACCGGCCATCGCCAAGACTGCACGACTTCTGCACAGCAAGCCCACCGAGTAATTTCCTGGTGAGTGCTTTGGGGTCCGAGAAGCCCCCACCCTGAGCAGCTCCAGCACCGAAGAGCAGCCCCCCAGCATCTCCACGATCGGCGTGGGGCCCTTCTGCTTTTGCTTTGCTCACCGCGTTGTTTGGCTACTAGCCCGCTGGCTTGTGGCCTTCCGAACGACGCCCGACGACAACACTGCTGCTAGTCTGGTTGCTCCAGACTGGCCCTTGCTTCCCTCCATCGGAGAAGTACCCTGGACCCTCCTGGTCCGGCTAAGACGCCATTTTAGGTCCACCGCGTGGGCCTTGCATTTGCCAAGACTTGTTGCCCAATCCTGGGTCCAGCGACGTCGACAGCAAGAACCTTCGTGGGACAGCTCGCACCTCCATCCTGGTCGCCGACAACGCCTCCTGGTCCGAGAGACTGCAGAGCCCAGCAGCGCCCACTCACCTGACTGCGGTGACTTCGCCCGGTGCCATCCTGGTGCCCACTTAATCACTGGCTAGTGATTCAAGAACTTGGTCCTCTCTGCTTTCAGGTTTCCTTCTTCCTTGATCCAGGCTTGGATCCATCGAACTTTCCTTCACTGGTCGCCTGCCAGCAACTTCCTTCTTCCAGGCTCCTGGTCCGGCAACGAGATTCCCGACGTCTTTTCAGACCTATGCAGCTGCAGCCCCTGGGCTAGGTAACTTCGGCACTTCGGTGTCCCAGCATAGCCTCACTATCCAAGGGTTAGGATCCACTGTCGTTTTCTCCCTACCAGGTCGGGTTCGCCCGTGAACACTAACTTTGTGAATTCTAGCTTCCATAGACTTTGTCCCGCATCCCGCGTGAGAGTGCACACTCTGCACCCGAGTTCCCTAGGCCTCCTGCTAGTAATCTAAAGGTTCAGTAGTCTAGTCCTAGCGATCCCAAAGCCTCTGAGAATCGTTACTTACCTGCTAGTAATTCGCATTCCACTTTTAGAGTATATGGTTTTTCGTGCCCCTCGGGCATTTGTGTATAACGTGCTAACTTAAGTATTTTCATAAGAGTTTTGTTGTGTGCTTAGCACCCTGTCCTCATAAAGAGTACAGGGTTGTTGTGATTCTAATAAATACACTGTTTATTTTCATAACACTTGTGTGGTGTCCTTTCACTGGGTGTTCAAGGGGTAATGTGATGGTAAAACAGCTGGCTTAACACGCCCTCTAGAGTCTTAGCCTTAGACTGCTCGTATCCATGCTACTAGGATAGCTGGTCTATAAGGTTGACTTACAACCAATCATCAATAAGGGTTGTTTGGACTGATATATAGTGATCACTAGAATAGTGAGCACTGCCCATCAGGCCAACTTCTCACATTGGTGAGCAGCGGTTGGGATTTGAGCTTGCTGTTGTTTTACCACACATGCCCTAAGAATATCTTGTGAAAGATCACATAAGTACTAAAGGTACATATAACTTAGCTTAGAATACTCTGAGTTCTACTGAACCAGCTGTTGTAGCTCCTAGGGCCTAGCACACTCTAAACTACAACTCTAGCAAGGGATCAGTAGGCAAACATATAGTGTAGGTAAGTGCACCACTTACACCTCACTAGAAAAGCATGTCTACCCAGGGAGAATCTACTGAGACTTCCCTGGTCAGTGTTGACCCTCCACAGGTCACTTCAAGATATGCAGCTCTCAGTTTCAAGGAGATGAGACAGATCTGTGTCTCCAGGAAACTGAAGCAGGGGTCTAACCCCACCATTCCCTTTCTGATAGGTCTCTTAGAGACATATGATGCCAGGAAGATTTCTCAGTTACATGAGAACATGCCAGCCTTGGAGGGAACCTCTGGAGATCCAGACCTCTCCAACACTGCTACTGCAGTTGAGGAGGAGGGGGATCAGGAGGAACTCTCTGGGGATGAGGTAGACAAAGGTCTTGAGGTAGTCAGAAGGCTAACCAGGGCCAACTTAGACTTACTTGGGCTAGGATCTGGGGGACCCCCAGTACTGACCCGAAGTGGGCCTAACCTTGGAGTTAGGAGAGATAGATCTCTTTCTAGGGACTCCAATAGGTCTCTGCACTCTAATGCCTCTTCCCAGAGGAGAAGGAGCTCTCCCCAGTGGAGATGGACTTCCCCTCAGAGAAGAGAGCATGAAGCAAGGATGAGACAAGCCAAACTGAGGATTGAAAGGGAAGAACTTGCCCTGGCCAAAGAGAAGCTTGCCTTTGCTAGAGAGCAGCAGATGACTGGGATAGTTCCCACTGGTGGCAGCAATCTCCCAAGAGAAAAAGAGAAGGGTTTAGATACTAAACACCTGACTAAGATAGTGCCCCCCTTTAGACAAGGGGATGACATCCAGAAATGGATGGCTGCTTTGGAGAGGGCCTGCACTGTGCAGTGCATTCCCCAAAGTCAGTGGGCAGCTATACTGTGGCTCTCCTTTGATGGTAAAGGTAGAGATAAGCTCCTCACTACAAGAGTGGAGGATGCTAACAATTACCAGGTCCTGAAAAATGCACTGGTTGATGGGTTTGGCTTAACCACTGAGCAGTACAGGTTGCTGTTCAGAGACACCCAGAAAACTCAGTCTCAGGACTGGTCAGACTTTGTTGATTGTGCCACTAAGGCTTTGGAAGGCTGGCTACTGGGTAGCAAGGTTACTGACTTCACAGGATTGTATAATCTTATTATGAGAGAGCAAGTCTTAAATAATTGTCAGAACCAGTTATTACACCAGCACCTGGTAGACTCTGATCTGACCTCTCCACAAGAATTGGGTAAGAGGGCAGACAAATGGGTCAGAACCAGGATTAGGCCCAAGAACCAAGGTGGTGACCAGAAAAAGGAATCAACCAAGCCTCAAGAGAAGGGTGGGAATAAATCTACAGATCAAACCACATCAGGGCCCCAAAAATCCTCTGAGGGGGGTGGGTCCCAGAATCCTTCTAATAACCAGAAGAAACCTTATTGTTATCCCTGTAAACAGGTGGGTCATTTGAAAACTGACAGCAGTTGCCCAAAGAATAACAATAAGGACAACATACCCCCAAGAAACATTCCCAAGCCTCCTGTTACTACTAGTAGTAATCCCCCAGGTGGTGGGAGTGCCCCCAAGAATTTGGGTGCATTTACTTTGGGAGTTCCTGGGGACTCTGGCCTAACCAGGTCCCCAAACTTAGATACTCTTGTCTGTGAGACTGGCATGGGGTTTGCCAACTTCACAACTTGTCCCAACACTTTGGGCAAGTACAGACAGGAGCCCCTCATCAATGGTATAAAAGTTGAGGCCTATAGAGATACAGGGGCTAGCATCACTATGGTGACTGAGAGTCTAGTCCCCTCAAGGCAACTTTTACCTGGTGCCACATACCAGGTAACCAATATTGATGGAGTACAGAGAGATCATCCCATGGCAGTGGTCAATCTCAGCTGGGGAGGTGTCACTGGCCACAAGAGAGTGGCAGTGTCACCAAACTTGCCTGTAGATTGCCTACTGGGGAATGATTTAGAGCTCTCAGCCTTGGCTGAAGTTGAGCAAGAAACCCATTCTAAAATGGTAAACACCCATGGTAAGGTTAGTGGGGCAGTGATAGCCACAGCCCCAGTCCAAGATGTCCTCCCTGAACAGGTCAGGAGGGTTGTGCCAGTCACAACCCAATCTCAGACAACTTCCTTCCCAGAACAGGTTGTCAAGGCTGTCATGGTAACAGCCCACACCCAAACTGAGCCCCCTCCTGAAAAGGTTGGGAGAGTTGTGATGGCCACAGCTCAAACTCAGACAGATGATAGTGTTGTGAAGCCTGAAACTATGGATCACTCCACTCAGACAGAGAGCATTGAGGAGGAAGAGAAATCTCCCTCCCACCAGACTTTAGGAAAAGATCAGCCTCCTCAGGGAACTGATCTGACCCCTTGTGAAGAAACTGCCACAGAGGTAGTCAGGCCTAGCCTGGCAGAACCCCTGATGTCAGTGGACCCTTCCAAGGTGGGACCCAGTCTGGAGCAGGTAACCTGCCCCTCTCTACCCTGCCTCAGTCAGCCCAGGGCTGTAGAGGTCAGGGAGGCCAGTGTTGGACCCCAAGGGGCCCCCTGTCCAAAAGAATTTCCCAATCAGCAGATTAAGGGCACTGAAGCTAGTAGTCCTAGCCCAGTGAAAATAAAACCTACTCCTGAGGGATCCCCCTTAAAATTAGTTAGGGACCTCCCACAGATGGACACTGTTGGGCACAGCCAAACTTGGGACCTGAGGGCCCCAGACCTGACCTGTCCCTCCAGTAAGCCAAACAGAGGGACCCAACCTCCAGCTGTAGGTAGCCAGAGGTTGACCCTGAGAGCCCAGAACAACTCAGTCTTGGAAAGAAAGGCCTCTATGGTGGTAAATGATTGGAGGAAGCTGAGCCCAAAATTAGTGGAGCCTCACTTCAGTACTCCATTTCAGCACCAGCCTTTTACTTTGCCAAAACACACCACAGGTAGAGATTCCCTATGGTGGAGACCCTCAGACACCCTTAGGGTGAGGGATTGCTTAGTGGACCATGAGATAGGGGGTAACCATGCCAGTGCTGGTACTTCCTTATATGGCCACTCAGGCAATATAGGCTTACCTGGCAAGGCTAGCCTTATCTCCTTTCGTTTGGGGGGGGGTTATGTAGGAAGGTAGATCCCTGACTATGGTTGCCCCCAACTTTTTGCCTGGTGTTTTGCTGGTTTTCTGACTTAGTTGACCTGAGGCCCTGCTATTCAGGACCTCAGGCCCACTGCTCTCTCTGTAAAATGGATTCCATGTACCTTAGGTACATATCTAAATTGGATACTGAGCCACCTTATCAGTCCCTGTACAGTGTACCTTAGGTACCCAGGGCATAGGTGTACCCAGGGCCTACCAGGGGCTGCAGCATGTATTATGCCACCCCTGGCTGGCCATCCAAATCTGACACAACTGGCTGCACGACAGCTGGGGCAAGGTGGTGTAATCACCCTTTGCTTTAGATATAGTATACCTATATCTAACCCTAAAATGGACACACAGATCTCCTATCAGTCACTCCTATGGCAGGCCTTAACAATCCTGGAGGCAGAGTGCTTGGAATCGTGTGAGATGGTGCTCTGGCATGAGCTGAGCCTGTCTGCGGCTTTCGGGATCTATCCCTTAGCCGTTTCCATGATATCGCATACCATATACTCTTAAGTGCATTATAATCCTCGCGGTTAAATGCCAACTCTGGTATCGCTTTATCAAAACATGTCGAGTAAGGTGTCATACGAATTGGAATACTAACCCCTCGCCAATTCTGGCGACGGGGTTAGCATTCCACCCTTCTAGAGGGACACGACATGTATGTAACCCCTAAACCCGGTTAAAGTCAAACAGAGCCTCAGCTCCACAAAATGGATGCTGCCACCGAGACACAAGTCTGCCCTCCTGCTGCTGGGAGTCCTCCCAGAGCAGGAGATAAGGACAAAGGGTTTCCTGCCAGGGGCGGTGCCAGCACCGTCCCAGACAGGGTTTTGTGTATTGTAGGTAGGCAGGGCTTTAGAGGAAGGTGACTGCACGTGGCACCCCGGTGCTCACTGTGCATAGGCTGGCTGGAACCAGTTCCAGGGACACTCCAGACCCTGTGATGGGGAAAAGCCCGCCAAGGAAGTGGGTGTAACCACCCCCCTCCTGGTCCCACCCATAGGGCAGGACTTAGTCGCGTGCCAGCCCCCTTTTCCCAGATAAAGGTAGAGACTGGCCCCCTTCCAAATCAGATCATCTTTGGAATCAAGATACCACTTTCCACGAAAGGACTTCACGATTTCTTCCTCAAGATTCTCCCTTGTGGCTAAGGAGTAGTCACCCTGCATCCGCAGGCACCACCTAAGAACACTGCGGTCTGCTGCACGTCCTTCCTCCGGAATCCGACTGCCCAGCTCGACGAGACCCGGCTTCCCTGGCACCTCTGACCTCTACCCACCTCTACAGCACAGCTGAGAACCGTGGGTGCGACGAGACCTCGAGGGACCGGCCATCGCCAAGACTGCACGACTTCTGCACAGCAAGCCCACCGAGTAATTTCCTGGTGAGTGCTTTGGGGTCCGAGAAGCCCCCACCCTGAGCAGCTCCAGCACCGAAGAGCAGCCCCCCAGCATCTCCACGATCGGCGTGGGGCCCTTCTGCTTTTGCTTTGCTCACCGCGTTGTTTGGCTACTAGCCCGCTGGCTTGTGGCCTTCCGAACGACGCCCGACGACAACACTGCTGCTAGTCTGGTTGCTCCAGACTGGCCCTTGCTTCCCTCCATCGGAGAAGTACCCTGGACCCTCCTGGTCCGGCTAAGACGCCATTTTAGGTCCACCGCGTGGGCCTTGCATTTGCCAAGACTTGTTGCCCAATCCTGGGTCCAGCGACGTCGACAGCAAGAACCTTCGTGGGACAGCTCGCACCTCCATCCTGGTCGCCGACAACGCCTCCTGGTCTGAGAGACTGCAGAGCCCAGCAGCGCCCACTCACCTGACTGCGGTGACTTCGCCCGGTGCCATCCTGGTGCCCACTTAATCACTGGCTAGTGATTCAAGAACTTGGTCCCCTCTGCTTTCAGGTTTCCTTCTTCCTTGATCCAGGCTTGGATCCATCGAACTTTTCTTCACTGGTCGCCTGCCAGCAACTTCCTTCTTCCAGGCTCCTGGTCCGGCAACGAGATTCCCGACGTCTTTTCAGACCTATGCAGCTGCAGCCCCTGGGCTAGGTAACTTCGGCACTTCGGTGTCCCAGCATAGCCTCACTATCCAAGGGTTAGGATCCACTGTCGTTTTCTCCCTACCAGGTCGGGTTCGCCCGTGAACACTAACTTTGTGAATTCTAGCTTCCATAGACTTTGTCCCGCATCCCGTGTGAGAGTGCACACTCTGCACCCGAGTTCCCTAGGCCTCCTGCTAGTAATCTAAAGGTTCAGTAGTCTAGTCCTAGCGATCCCAAAGCCTCTGAGAATCGTTACTTACCTGCTAGTAATTCGCATTCCACTTTTAGAGTATATGGTTTTTCGTGCCCCTCGGGCATTTGTGTATAACGTGCTAACTTAAGTATTTTCGTAAGAGTTTTGTTGTGTGCTTAGCACCCTGTCCTCATAAAGAGTACAGGGTTGTTGTGATTCTAATAAATACACTGTTTATTTTCATAACACTTGTGTGGTGTCCTTTCACTGGGTGTTCAAGGGGTAATGTGATGGTAAAACAGCTGGCTTAACACGCCCTTTAGAGTCTTAGCCTTAGACTGCTCGTATCCATGCTACTAGGATAGCTGGTCTATAAGGTTGACTTACAACCAATCATCAATAAGGGTTGTTTGGACTGATATATAGTGATCACTAGAATAGTGAGCACTGCACATCAGGCCAACTTCTCACATCTCCTCTACACCCGTGGGTCGCACTGTGACTCCCTCTCCATGGTCTCCTTTACACTCATGGGTCGCACTGTGACTCACTCTCTCATGGTCTCCTCTACACCTGTGGGTCGCACTGTGACTCCCTCTCCATGGTCTCCTCTACACCCAGGGGTCGCACTGTGACTCACTCTCCATGGTCTCCTCTACACCCAGGGCTCGCACTGTGACTCACTCTCTCATGGTCTCCTCTACACCCGTGGGTCGCACTGTGAGTCCCTCTCCATGGTCTCCTCTACACCCGTGGGTCGCACTGTGACTCCCTCTCCATGGTCTCCTCTACACCCATGGGTCGCACTTTGACTCTCTCTCCATGGTCTCCTCTACACTCAGAGGTCGCACTGTGACTCCCTCTCCATGGGCTCCTTTACACTCATGGGTCGCACTGTGACTCACTCTCTCATGGTCTCCTCTACACCCTCTCCATGGTCTCCTCTACACCCGTGGGTCGCACTGTGACTCCCTCTCCATGGTCTCCTCTACCCCCATGGGTCGCACTGTGACTCCCTCTCCATGGTCTCCTTTACACTCATGGGTCGCACTGTGACTCTCTCTCTCATGGTCTCCTCTACACCCGTGGGTCGCACTGTGACTCCCTCTCCATGGTCTCCTCTACACCCAGGGGTCGCACTGTGACTCCCTCTCCATGGTCTCCTCTACACCCAGGGGTCGCACTGTGATTCCCTCTCCATGGTCTCCTCTAACCCCATGGGTCGCACTGTGACTCCCTCTCCATGGTCTCCTCTACACCCATGGGTCGCACTGTGACTCCCGCTTCCTGGTCTCCTACACACTCAGGGGTTGCACTGTGACTCCCTCTCCATGGTCTCCTCCACACTCAGGGGTTGCACTGTGACTCCCTCTTCATGGTCTCCTCCACACTCAGGGGTTGCACTGTGACTCCCTCTCCATGGTCTCTCTACACCCGTAGGTCACACTTTGACTCCCTCTCCATGGTCTCCTTTACACCCATGGGTCGCACTGTGACTCCCTCTCCATGGTCTTCTCTGCACCCAGGGGTCACACTGTGACTCCCTCTCCATGGTCTCTTTCACACCCATGGGTCGCACTGTGACTCACTCTCTCATGGTCTCCTCTACACCCGTGGGTCGCACTGTAACTCTGTCTCCATGGTCACCTCTACACCCGTGGTTCGCACTGGGACTCCCTCTCCATGGTCTCCTCTACACCCAGGGGTCGCACTGTGACTCCCTCTCCATGGTCTCCTCTACACCTGTGGGTCGCACTGTGACTCCCTCTCTATGGTCTCCTCTGCACCCAGGGGTCACACTGTGACTCCCTCTCCATGGTGTCCTCTACACCCATGGGTCGCACTGTGACTCCCTCTCCATGGTCTCCTCTACACGCAGGTGTTGCACTGTGACTCCTTCTCCATGGTCTCCTCTGCACCCAGGGGTCACACTGTGACTCCCTCTCCATGGTCTCCTCTACCCCCATGGGTCGCACTGTGACTCCCTCTCCATGGTCTCCTTTACACTCATGGGTCGCACTGTGACTCTCTCTCTCATGGTCTCCTCTACACCCGTGGGTCGCACTGTGACTCCCTCTCCATGGTCTCCTCTACACCCAGGGGTCGCACTGTGACTCCCTCTCCATGGTCTCCTCTACACCCAGGGGTCGCACTGTGACTCCCTCTCCATGGTGTCCTCTACACCCATGGGTCGCACTGTGACTCCCTCTCCATGGTCTCCTCTACACGCAGGTGTTGCACTGTGACTCCTTCTCCATGGTCTCCTCTGCACCCAGGGGTCACACTCTGACTCTGTCTTCATGGTCTCCTCTACACCCAGGGGTCGCACTGTGACTCCCTCTCGCATGGTCTTCTCTACACCCATGGGTCGCACTGTGACTCCCTCTCCATGGTATCCTCCACACTCAGGGGTCACACTCTGACTCCCTCTCCATCAGTCACAGTCTAAGGTGTCCTGCTCCCCTACCCATGGGACTCGTTGTCACTCTATCTCTCTCCTGGTCTTTCTTTCTGCGCTCTCTCCACGCTGTCTCATTCGGTCATTATTATGTCACGTTGAGGTGTCACCCGTGCAGTGTCTCCTCTGGTTCCTCTGCACTTCGAGTCTCTTTTTAAGAGTAGCGCCTTGAACCCCGCTCCCTTTCCTCCTCTTTGCTTCTCTACTGCTGTTATCAAGGAAGAGGGACGAAGGGCTTTTAAAGGTCCGGCATACGGGCCCTGAAAGAAGTAATAAACAATTGAGTATGCCGTTCCTCCGGAATGAGGACCCTCACACACCCTTTCAGGTGTCATGCTACATCATCGGGCGTTTGCTCCTCGTCGGGTCGGCGCTGCAATACCCGACGGGCACCCTATGTAGGGGCTCTTTGGCGGAGATCTTGTATTCCTTGCCGTATGGTGCAGTGGGTGTAAGGGGCCCTAGGAGTGTAGAAGTGCCAAAGTGTAGGTTCAGGTAAACCTTGTGAGTTAAAACAGGGAATTGGAGGAGTGAGGAAGACTCGTTTTAACGGTCCTGCCTCCCACCCTGGTTAAAAACGTGTGTGGCGACTCTCTGCAATGATCTTGCCGATTGTTGCGCTCAAATTACTTGGGTCGCCATGTTTCTTGCCTGATAGTCTGGTGGATCTGGCGGCCATTCTTCAGGACCTAATGAAAAATGTATGTATCGTCACTAAAAGTGCCACATGACATCGTAACCTTTGAGCAAGCTGTGCTCAAGGATTTAAAAGAGGTCAGACCCGAGGCCCCCTTTCATAACTTCTCCATAGCAGAACGGTCTGCAGTAAGACCTACGGCTGATGACGCTACCATAACCATCAAGCAGGCTGACAGAGGGGGTGCAACTGTAACCATGTCCACCAGTGATTATGATACTGAGTGCCTTCGCCAGCTTAGTAACGATTATACTGTCGGGTATTGCAGCGGCGACCCGATGAGGAGACTGCCCGATGAAGAAGCATGACTCCCAGCGGGCTGGGTGTGTGTGAGGGCCCTCATTCCGAAAGGAAGGATTCCCCGTCCCTCCTCTCGTTAGACATCCTAGGATCCCGCTTTCTCCTTCTCTACTACCCCTTTCCCCTCCTATACCTGCTTCTCTCTCTACTCCTTTATCAGCGACCCACAATATTCCAGCCAGTGCTTTAAATGGGCCGGTACTGAGTACCGACACTTCTTATTTTCATCACTCTGAGTACCGACACTTCTTATTTTCATCACTCTGAGTACCGACACTTCTTATTTTTATCACTCTGAGTACCAGCACTTCTTATTTTTATCACTCTGAGTACCAGCACTTCTCTACTGCCGAGGAGAGTGCCTGTGCTCATTAAAGGATAGGCGCATTGCTGCTAGGGCTGGTAACCTGTCTCTGACAGTCAAACACTTCTGTAGCCCTGAGCCGAGCCCCCGCTGGTTTGCATGATATCTGGGTGTTCACCATCAGGCTGTGTTGAAAGAAATCGAGGTAGCCCGGTGACAGTGCAAATAAGAAAGACATGAGAGGTAAGGAGGTTAAAATGGCTTTAATCCCACCCAATTCGTTTGTGTGTGTGCGCCTGCTTGTGTTTGTGTGTTTACCTGTGCGTGTTTTCGTGTTAGGGAAAAGAGGGAGGAAATCGAGACACTGTTGGGGGAATATTAAAGGACATGTGTGGAATGCTTTGTGTGTGCACATATGTTCGTTTCTTTATGCGTGTGTCTGAATGCTCGAGAATATATAGTATTGTGCCAAGTAACAGCAAATAACAGTATTCGAGCTGCAAATATTGCAAAACCAGGAATTGTTAAAATATCACTGCGTTTGTCTTTTGTTTTGTGTAATGATTTAACCTATTTTATTCATAGAAACCATTTCTCATGTGTTTTGGTATGAGCTACAACTAGTATAGAAGTCAATAAGTATGTCATGTCTTGCCTTTGGCCACGCCCCTAGCCCCGCCCACTCACCACATTTAAATGAGTACTTGCACTATTTTTTTCTCATTTAACATCTTAAACGCCGCGGCAATTCCGCTGCGGTGCGGGCGTTCTGAAGAGTGGGCGGGCCGCATCGGCCAACGGACGTACGCAGCACTACGAAGGTAGTGCTGCGACAGCCGTTGACGACGGCAGCAACGAAAGGGTTAAAGCACTGATTCCAGCAGTGTCCCTGAAAGAGAACATTTCATCCTTTGGATTAAAACCGTCCTCTTACCAACATTTTCCTTACACAGGTATTGTGTCCTCTTCTTCAATAACTAATTAATGTATAAATCACATTTACCTTTAACTTGAATTTTGGCCTCCAGCATGACCCAGACCCAGCAGCGAGCCTGAAGGGTGTACATTCAAAGTCCTAAACCTTGCAGAACAGACCACATGTCACCCCCCTGGCAGGGCACCGGGGCCACCTTTGTCCAGCATCACCTGCTGCAGGTGCGGCCACCTGTGCCGGGTGTGCGGGCGGTGGGTCTCTTCCGGGTCACGCCCCTCCTGCTGGGTCCTGACACCTGATGTCTTCGAGCTGGGGAATAACACCTGCCTCTTCTTCTTCCCTTAGGGATACTTACCTCCCCGACTCCTGCCTTCAACTACGAGGCGTTCCTGCGACGCACAGGTAGGTACCTTCTGCTGGAAAGAAGAATTATACTCTTTGTGTCATTATCATTTATCTGAAATGTGTCATTGCCTTTGTCTCTTTAAGTGCACAGCCTGCGGCGTTACACAAACCCCTATTTCACAGAGATGATGGTATTCCTGTGATATATTCTCTTTATTTTGCAGAAATTGCACCATCCAATGGGATGCTGTTGTAAGTGAAGGTCAGAGGCCGCAGTGCAGATTATAAGAAGGTTTATTAGATCTTAGTTTCAAGTAGGTAAGTAGATAGCAACGCCCCCACCAGGAGCAGCCTCCGTGCTGCTCAGCCCACACTGTCAACTGACCGCATCCAAGCACAGGCACTCTCAACACTCCGCGTGACTTCAGTCACTGACTGAGCAGCAGGGGCTTGAGAGCCAGGCGGTTGCTTTATCACCTTCGATGCTCATGACAAGGTCAGCTCGTCATGCAGTACACTGATCGTGTGCTTATGACGAGCTGACCTTATTTATTTTATTTATTTATTTGCTTATTGAGCGCCTGAGTCAATTCCCGAAGGGATATCTCTGCGCTGTTACTTAAAGCTGGACAGTGTATTATATGATTCACGCTGTGGGGAAAGAATGAGTAATTTATGGCTGGGTAAAGAGATAGGTTTTAAGTTTTTTCCTGAAAAGTTCCAGATTACTGATCAGTTTGAGCTCAGTGGGTAGGGAGTTCCAAAGGATAGGTCCTTTATAAGACAGGGCTCGGCCGCCTTGTCTAGCTCTTCTTATTTTTGGGACCTGTAGCAGCTGATGATTGCTTGAACGTAGTGTACGTCCGGGAGTGTATGGGACAAATTTTTCTTTTAGATATTTGGGGCTGGTTCCATACAGGCAGTTATGTATCATACTACAGATTTTGAATTTGATGCGCTGTTTTATTGGCAACCAATGGAGTTGGCGAAGCAGAGGACGGGAAGGTGTTCTGGGTGGGGCATTGAGAGCCAGTCTAGCTGCCGTATTTTGGACAACCTGAAGTTTATCCAACTGTTCCTCATTTGCTGATAAGTATAGTCCGTTGCAGTAATCCATTCTGCTTATTATAAGAGTTTGTATGAGAGTTTTTCTGTGATTGTCTGGCAGAAATGGAAAGACGCGCCGCAGTAGCCCCACCACGTGGAGGCACGCGCCTGCCACTTGAGTGGTGTGCTCCTTGAGCAGGAGCGCCTGATCTAATTTGACGCCAAGGTTTTTTGCTATTGGTTTAGGGTCGGGGACAGGGCCTAGCTCCAAGGGCCACCATTCTGGGGACCATAGAAGAGTCGCCCCCCCAAACAGCATTACCTCGGTTTTGGACACATTGTATTGGAGGAAATTCATTCAATGTCATGAACAATGTAAAATCAGACTAGGCAGCACCCAGCGGGAATTGCTGTAGCAGTCAAGGTGTTAAGATATTAAGGTACAACCGATGCCTCGGCTGAAGCGGATTTCCTTCCCTGCAGATAATTAGTTTGACATTATAGTGCGTTTATGGATTGGAATCCCCAATCCATTTTCAGAGCTTGATCATTGCCCATTGTTTAATTAGTATCTTATTGATGCTGAAGACGCTGGTCCCCGTCCATGCCCTTTATCTGCACCTTGCAGAGAGCAGTTTCAATAGTCTCTCACTTTCCATAGGTACAGTTTGTTTTTTAGGTCGAGCCTGTGGCAGCGCGCATACGCTGCTCGCTCCGCGAGGCATGCTGTATTAGGGTACGTTGTTGATGCGGCTCCCACTCTCAGCTCATTTTTGTCATTGGCTTTGTTTCATTGTCCTCCTCAAATGGTGGCTTCTGATTCGTAAATGGGCTTGTTAGTCCCGCCTTGGTACCGCCTTGTCTCCATTTGTTACGTCCCATAACGATTGGACCTTTTACTTGTTTGGTTACGCAGCCTGCTTTATCTAGGGGGTGAGCACTATTTGTGTTACTGCCACCGATGGGGACAGTGGCGGCTGCTTTTTGGGAATTTGCATAATAATTGTGGCAACTGCTTTAGGGACACTGCAATCATTTTCAATATACATTTTATTCATTGTTCATGTTGAGTGTGGCGCCCACTTCTGGGACACCGCGCTTTGTTTTATTTTTATTTTTTTTAACTTTCATGGTGAGCACGTTGCCTGCTTCAGGGACACCGCGCTCTGTTTGTTTATTATTTGTTTTTACTTTAAAACTGAGTGCGGCGCCGCTTCAAGGACACGGTGCTCGGTGGTAACGTTTTTTTTTTTAAAGAAACCAAGCGCGGTGTCCTTGAAGCAGTAACGTGCTCAGTTTTAAAGTCAAACAAGCATTTGCGGTGCAATAGATCTCTCATTTATGTGATTTCATTTACAATGCCAATAGCTTAAACTTGCATAAATGCAAGACCTATTGCATTGCAAAGGCTTGTTTAACTATGAAAAGATTGCTTTTTTTTCTAAAAATGTCTGTATTCGTTCACTACATAACAACTTTCGTTCTCTTCTTTTCACTATAAACCACAACATGTTATAATGCAATATTTTAATCAATCACTCATTATTTGTAAAACGCGGCTTGTCCTGAGAGGGTATCCAGGTGCTTGCTGTATGTCTCATTCGAAGAGCCAGGTCTTGAGCCCCTTCCTGAAGTCGGTCAGCGAGGGCGAGGTGCGGAGTTGGAGAGGGAGGCTGTTCCAGGCTTTTGCGGTGAGAAAGGAGAACGAGCGCTCTCCGGCGTGGCAGCGGCATACAAGAGGGATCTGTGCGAGGGCGAGGTGTGTTGAACGTAGGTTCCTGAGGGGCGGGGAAGTGCAGGTTGTGGTTCAAGTAGGTGGGTCCTAGGTCATGGAGGGATTGTAGACGTAAGACAGGAGCTTGTCATGGCATCTCTTCTGGACTGGGAGTTAGTGAAGGTCTGTCAGGTGCTGGGTAATGTGAGTTCTCTTGGGCAGGTTGAGACTCAGTCTGGCAGCTGCGTTCTGGATCATCCGGAGTCTTTGTGTGAGTTCTGTGGTGGTGCTTCCTTAGTTTGCGTTGCCGTAGTTTAGTCGGCTGGTGATGAGGGCATGCATTACAGTCTTCCTGGGGCGATGGGGAGCCACTTGAAGATTTTGCGGAGTGTGTTGAAGCATGCTGAGGAGACGATGTTGACCTAACATTTCATAGAGAGTACGCGGTCTAGTGTGACCCTAGGTTGCGGACGTGGTCTTTCGACGTGGAGGTTGGTCCAAGTTCCGATGGCCACCAGGAGTCGTTCCAGAGGGCAGTGTGTTTGCCGAAGATGAGAAGTTCCGTCTTGTCCGTGTTGAGCTTTAGACAGTTGTCCTTCATCCACACTGAAATGTTCTTCATGCAGTTTTGGAAGTTAGACTTCATTGAGGTGGGTCAGCAGACAGTGATAGGACGAGCTGTGTGTTGTTGGTTTAGGAAATAATGTTAATGTTGTGTGATCTGACGATGTCTGCGAGTGGTGTCATATAGAGTTAGAAGAGTGTTGGGCTGAGGGGTGAGCCTTAGGTACGCCGCAGAAGTTGTGCTTGGCTTGCGATCTGAAGGGAGAGAGGAGGACTTTCTGGGTGCATCCTTGGCGAAAGGATGCCATCCAACTGAGTGTGTCGTCTGTTATACCAATCTGGCGTAGGCGGTCGATGAGTGTGTGGTGGGAGACCGTGGAGAGGTCACGTAGGATCAGGGTGGCTGATTCTCCTCTGTTGAGTAGGGTTCCATCGTCGTCTGTTGTGGCGATCAGAGCTGTCTCGGTGCTGTGGTTGGGTCTGAACAGAAGGCAAAATATAGTTAGTCTCAAAATCAGTTACATTTCATATTTAATCAGACATATGGAATTAACATAGCACTCAACTTACTTGCTGAACTCAGTAATGCAGCATGAGGTCAGACCTAGGGGCCGCCACAACAGAATTGTACATTTTCTGAGTCCACAGTATGCAATAGGTCAATGTGAATTTGTTTTCTATGAATTAGAAAAGCATCACTGGCTCAGCTTCAAAATTAGCCATCTTTTTTATGGAAAATACACTGTAATGGACTGGACATTGCAGGCCTTAAAGCTCTAAGGCAAGGTGCACTGTATCCCATTTGTGCACATATCTGCATGAGCAGATATGCCCCTACAATGTCTAGTCTATTATTGGATATTGTAAGTGCACAGGGAAGCCATGAATAGTACGTGGGCTGGATACTTGTCATTACGAGTTTTCTCGCTCCATGATGGCTTCACTGTAGCCTAAGATGTTTGGTACCAACCATCTTGTCTTAATAAATTCTCACTGATGCCAGTGCTTGATTTATTATTAAACGCACACAGGAGACCTTTGTGAGGGTCCCATAAAACCTACCAAGCACTTGTGTGGTCTCTGACTAGTCTTAGCCAGCCTGCCACCACCAGACATGTTTCTGACCTCATGGGTTGAGGATCAAAGCCTGCTCTGGGCAGAGGTGCTTCACACCTCCTCCAGGCCAGGATGGCCTTTCAGGGCGGGAAGCTTCAAATGCGAGGCCACCTTTGGAATGCCACCCAGGCAGCTCCAGATAGTGGAAAATGCCAACCCCCTTTCCTGCTCCACATTTTGCTGGAGGAGAGACAGGAAAATGTGTTAAATTAGAAGGTGAGTCCCCATTCAGCCTTCACCACCCCGAAGGTGGGGCAGGCGATGTGGAGCCCATTTTTCATTTTCCTCCATCTTGGTTTGAGTAGAAATTGGCCAGTTAGGGTAAGGGTAGTACTTCTTCCCACAGGAATGGGTCGCTTAGAGGGAGGAGACACTTTAAAGGTAGGTAGCCCATTGCTACTACCTGTTACTCCCTTTAACATCCCTAAATTTAGTATTTATACAGCATCCAGGGACCCTGAACTTAGATTTGTTGGACACAGAGAAGAAAAGGACAAAGAAGAGCTGCTGACCTGAGGACTGACGCCCTGCTACAGAAAATTGGTGCCAAATTCTACCTGCTGCCTTAAGGACTTGTCAATTGTGGTGTGCTGTCTCGTCCTGCAATTGTGAGGCCTCAAAAAACCCAGGAGCTCCTCCAGCCTTCTGCAAATCACCAAAGAATCCCTTTGGAGTGGAGGTGCTGCTCCCCTGCAGCTGCAGTCCCCGAAATGCAGAATCCAGTTGTATCGAGTTCCTGATCCCCAGCGACTCCAACACAGCCCTCAAACCAAAAGTGGTATACCAGCTCCAGATAGTCATATCTGTCTCCCAACACAATTTGAAGACACCAGGATCTACCAGAGCCGTGCCGCACCAATACTAGGAATCCAAAACCCTCTGCAGCGTACACCGAGGCGAAGAGTACAGTCCGGACTCCAACTGCTCTAGAAGCAATCATCAGTAGAGGAGAGGTGAGACCCACTCCGTGAGTGGCCTAGCTGTCCCGGAATGGCCTCTCCAAGCTGCCTTCTCCTAACCGCAGGAACATCTTGATGTGCACCCCCCGACTGACCTATCTGCTCTGCACCTGGCCCATCCGGCATTGGTAATGACGATCCAGCTGTGCTTCCGTGGTCCTGAGGCCCTGGCGGCCTGCTCCCTTGAGTGGGACCCCCTCAGACTTACGTTTAAGTCTCTTTGTGCAGTGTTTTTTCAAGTGGCCCCTTCTTCATAGCGCAACAGCTACCAACGACCCCAGCACCCTGACGCATCTGGGACGCTCTCTAGAGTCCGCTGTTAGAACATTGAGCCTGGCCTTGTTATGTGCTTTTATTGTTTTTTTGCTGTGTTATACAGCGTGAACTCAACTCTGAAGGCTTTACATGAGCACCAGTTTTTTAGACCCTGAGAGATTAAGTGATTTGCCCGGAATCACTAAATGTTTGAGCCTCCCGCCAGACTCGAACCTGCTTCCCCAGCTTCAATGTTGGCCGCTCTAGCCATTAAGCCACACCCCAAAATTGAATCTTCAAATCCAACAGTGTGATTTTATATGCATTTTTCTCTTTTCTCACATTGACTTCAATGGTGCGTAATTGAGCACAAAAACGAATTATTTTGCTAACTTAATGAATTCATATCTTGAAAAGTACTTGCTGACGAAGGAAGTTCTTTCCGTGACAAATTTGATCAAAATCGGTGTTCTTTTTATTAATTGGTTTTGGATGTATTCGAGTGTGTCTCATTTATTGCCTCTGTGAGTACAACACATGCTTTCCACTAACTACCCCCTGCGTAGCCGCACTGCTCGCCCACACTACCACAAATAGAGCGTTATTATTATCGACTTTTGCCTCTGTGTACCAATCTGAGACTAACTGGACTCTGCACAGTGTACTTCTTTTTAGTGCACTATATAAAGAGCCAGCTTCCTGCAGGGCAGAGTGGGCGTGTCCTGCCCATCTGTTGCCCGCCCCTCGGCTCTATATTGGCGCATCCCTCGTGGCGCTAGCGCCAGGGCGGGGACTGTCAGTCGCTCATCAGCGTCCGCCTGCGCGTCCGCGGCTGCGCCAGGATTCATGGAGGGCGCAGCATCCCACCATGGAGCAGTGCATGCTGGGAGGTGCAGCTGAATGATGGGGCGCGCTCTGACGTGATGGAGGGCCGGCACAGCGGGGGTCATTGGTACCCCCGCCAACATCTGTAACTCCTGGCAGAGATGGATGGCGCCAGACTGCTGCTTTTATATTCGGTTGTTTGAGAGAAATGGATGGAAATGAGTGACGCTGCAGAAGTGGCCAACCAAGGCTGGGAAACCGGTGGAAATAAAGCGCCTCGGCTGTGGCCTCGAGGGGTTGTGACTCAGGCACCCTCTGTTGTATGACACCGTTTGATTGTGATAAAAATGAAACATCACTAGATTATTTCAATTCCTGTGTAATAGATATACAAGCCCCCTGCGGTCTCTGTAAGGTGTCAGTGCCAGGCACTCACTTAAAGTGCCAGCACCCGTGCACACCTGCAGCTGCGGGTGCCCACTAGGAGCTGGCCACTCCCTCTGCTGCCCGCGGGCAGGCACAGGCCTGCCGCTTATGACTGGCGGCATGGAGAGCCACGGTAAAGATGGCATGTTTGTATTATTCTGTTTTAAAAAAACTATTAACATATAACATAACATAGCATGTGTATTTGTAAAGCGAACGTTCACCCACAGGTCTCTTGGCGCTGAATAACAGATGTTTATTGTTACCCAACTCAATGGTACTCATTTCATCGACCTCAGATGGATGAAAGGCTGAGTGGACCCGCCGGGCTGTGAACCTGTGACCATGAGGTTGAACATAGACCCCTCCAGTGGATGCATTAGTCCACTGAGCCACCAGACCCGGCACTATTGTTTCTGTCAGTATTTGTATCGACGTCGTTAGGAGATACATCTGGGAGCCTTTTTGGTTTTAAGTGTCATCAGCAAAGTGCAGACTCAACTCTTGGGAATGCTGAGGAGGCCTAAATCAAGAGTAAAAAGGGAGTGTGGCAGAGTACCACCGGTTGAGATTGAGACCCCCGACTCCTGTCCACCCACCACATGCATTTATTGCTTCATTCAACCATCCGTCCCTGGCCAGCCGCAAACACTCCACGCACCCCTGTGGATCGATTCCTGCGCCAGGGCACACAGTGCATGTTTATTCATTCATACATGTATCATTCACCGCAGGGCACAAGTCCTAATAAAGGTGTGGGGGGACTAACCTAGTTAATCGGTAGGCAAGTGGCATCACGGCGCGTGACATCGCGGCATGTGAGGCGTGTGACATCACAGCACGTGACATCACAGGAAGTGTCATCACAAGAAGTGACATCAGATCCCCGACACATATATGTATCTTTCATTTCAGCACATTTCCAGTATACTTGAAAACCCTCCTGATTTAGGCAGAAGATTCACACTTTTGTAGCTTCACATAAAACAAATGTTGCCTTTTGTCAGCGTAAAGCTTCTTCTACCCATAGTGCTTTAAAATAAACAGTGATATTTAAATTATTACAAGGCCTCCTCAGGGGTAGTAAACGCTATATAAATGCTATTTATTTTGTACAAATACTGGGAAAGATCAACACATCTGATATTCTAACAATGCATGCATATCTCCTAAACAGAGCCTGGACAAAGTGAAAGGCTGCCTCTCTTAGGTATGTGTGAAGTGTTACAAGGTGTGAGCCTTTGTTTCCCCTCTGCTGCATTTGCATCAGGTGTGAGGCTCCTGACTGCTCCCAGCCAGGAGACTCCAACAAAAGGAGGCCTGATGACCCCTGAGACTGGCCTTTCTTATGGGCCCAGCAGGAGTTAGAAATAAAAGAGCCCCATCCTGTCCCGCCTGCATGTTGTTGCGATCGAAAGCAGGCGACAACGTGCAGGTGCTGCTGAAAGTGTCCCGTTGTTTGAAAATTACACCGGGACAAATTCAGCTTCTTTTTCAGCCTTTGGGGCCTTATATGTATTTAGCTGTGCAGCACATTAGCCTGGGTACTGAAACACCTACTGTTCTTTAACATGGAGGGAAAGTAGGCACCAAACTGCATGACACACTAGGTATGGGAACACATGGAGAGAAATATTGCCTTTCAGCTGGAAATGGTATCGTCCAAAGCTCTGTTTTTAATATAACAGCAGGGCCTTCAGTGGTCATATCACTGAAAATACAAGACTTGAAAAAAATATTATTGTCTACGGGTGCTCGTGGAAGACAATTTCTATGGACTTGAATCTAGAAAATGCTAAAGTGATTCTGGCATTTTACTGACCTCTGCTGGTCGTTTTCTATCAAGAAAGTTACATAGAGGCAGTTGAACAAGCAGAAAGCAATTCTGGTATTTTACTGACCTCTACTGGTCGTTTTCTATCAACACAAGTAAATATTTTATTTATTTATTTAATTTGTATAGCGCTTTATAACCACCGGGGTCTCTAAGCGCTGTTTGTCCAGATTGCGTAGTGGGGTTCAGTATTTACTTGATCTTAACACAGCGCCTAGAGGCTACTCCATGCTTGCTTGAACAGTGCGGTTTTTAACTTTTTCCTGAAGGATAACAAATTGCATTCCTTCCGTAGTTCTGGGGCCAGTTTGTTCCATAAAGCTGGGAGTGTGTTGGAGAAAGCACATCCCCCCACCGTGGCCAGTTTAAAACGGGATTGGGACAAGAGGGTAGCGTCCGACGAGCGCAAAGTCCTGCTCGGTGTATATGGGGACAGGCGAGATTTCAAGTATCTTGGTGCATTACCGTACAGCGTCTTATGAACGATACACAATCCTTTAAATACGATCCTCTGCCGAATCGGGAGCCAATGTAGCTCCTGCATCAGAGGGGAAGAGTGGGCAGTCCTAGGTTTCTTATAAATCAGCCGGGCTGCATCATTCATAACCCCCTGTAGCATATCCAGCAGCCGCTGGGGTAAACCAATATACAGGGAGTTTCCATAGTCCAGCCTAGCCAAGATTGTGGCTGAGACCACGTGTCTCAAGGTGGAAAATGAGAGTAGTGCAGCGATCTTCCTCAATTGTCGCATCAGGCCTATGCAGGTGCCCACTACCGTGGTGACTTGTTTTTTCATGGAGAGTTTGTCATCCACGTACAGGCCTAAACTTTTGACTGCAGACGCCGGTTCCGGTGGCACACCCAGCTCCACAGGCCAGAATTTCTCGCTTCAGGGGTTGCCCGAGATGGAAATAGGCAACACTTCCGTCTTGTCCGGGTTGATTTTTAAGGAATTCTCGGACATCCAATTAACCGTGGCTTTGAGTATGTCCTGTAACCTGGTAGACGCTCCCGGGCCATCATCCAGCCGGATGATTATCTGGGTGTCATCGGCGTAATTGTATACTAGGCAGTCCATCCTATTCAGAAGTGCAATTAGAGGCTGCAAGTAAATATTAAAGAGTAGGGGTGACAGGGCAGAACCCTGTGGAACCCCACAAGTGATGGGAGCAGAGGTGGAAAGGAGATCCCCCAGCTGTACTCTTTGTGTCCTGCCCTGCAAGAATGATGTAAGCCATGCATGTGCTGTGCCCCTGATACCAAAAGACCTCAACCGCGACAATAGTTGTTCATGACACACGGTATCAAAAGCCGCGGAGAGATCCAGTAGTACCAGGGCGCTCGGTGTTTTTATATCAGCTCGACTCCTCAGTTCATCCAGGATTGATAGCATGACTAATTCCGTGCTATGGTTGGCACGGAACCCTGCCTGATTGGACTCCAGCAGGTTGTTGCTCTCTAGATGTCCTGAGAGCAATGCCAGCACATGCTGCTCGATCACTTTGGCCAGAAAAGGCAGCTGGGAAATGGGTCGGAAGTTCTTCAAACACTTCGTGTCCGATCCAGGTTTTTTTAGTAGAGGAATCAGGCGAGCCTCTTTGAAAGCTAGAGGGACCTGTCCTGTGTGAAGGGAGGAGTTCAACAGATGCAAAACTTCTTTCTCAATGCCTGGCAGTGCCAATTTGAACACATCAGTAGGGCATAAATCAGCCTGAGTGCCGGATTTGACTCGGTCCGTAATCATGAGTAGTTCCTGTTTTGCAATTGGGGTAAACTCAGCTAACGGTATAATATCCGACGGGGCAGTGTGGTCCGGTGGGCGGGGACAGTCGAGGGGTGTAGTTGCAGCAATTTCTCCCAGAATATCGGAGATCTTGTTCACAAAGAAGTCCTGGAACCTCTGGCAATGCTCCTGTGCGAACTCAGTGCTTTGCTCTTTGTTTATCCTGAGCTCAGCCAGGACCCGAAAGATTTCCTTCTGAGGATTTCTAGCTGCAACTATTCTTTCCTCAAAGAAAGCGGCCTTCCTAGTTTGGATGGCTAGTTTGTAAATCGCTAAGGATGAAATATCTTCTTTCTTGGCAGTGGCGTCATACTCTTTCCGCCATGCTCGTTCTTTCCTCCTCACCCCACGTTTCATCTCCCGTAAGGAGTCATTATACCAGGGAGCCCCGGCTCCTCTCTCCACCTTCTTCACCCTACGAAGGGGTGCCACCAAATCAATGGCTCTCCCCAGTCTATACTGAAGGTGTCCATAAAGGGCATCAATATTAGCGTTCTGCTCCTTTGCTGGAGGAGGCGCTTCCAGGAGATGCACCATTTCCTCCCCATCGATGTTTCTCCATTTCCGGGCCATTTTCCAACCTTCCCCAGGCTTGGACTGGTGGCCGTTCAGTAGAATTCTGCCCCTTATTAAAGAGTGGTCAGACCAGGCGCATGGCAAGATCTCTGTAGAGCCCTGGACTGGCATAGTGGTCCAAACTAAATCAAGCGCATGTCCCTTCTCGTGTGTCGGTCCCTTCACTTGTTGAGTGAAGTCCAAGGAGGAAATTGCTTCCTCAATCTGTAGCGCTTGCCCCTCTTTAGGGGATTTTTCCCAATGGTAGTTGAAGTCCCCGACAATAATCATTTTGTCATATCTCGAACGCAGATCCTGGACCAATCTAATGAAGAGAGCCGGGAATGCTGGCGAAGCCCAAGGCGGCCGGTATACTACCAAAAACACCACACATACCGCCCCCTGCCTGAGTTTTACTCCCATAACCTCTGCGCCCCCCAGGGTTTCGGAAAGAAACCTTTCGGCGCGGAGACGGGCCTGATAGAGAAGAGCTACTCCACCTCCTTTCTTGGCTCCCTCCCTATTGAAATGGAGTGCCAGATAATTATCTGGTAGGGCCGCCACTAAATCCGGCGCCGAACAATCCTCCAGCCATGTTTCGGTAAGCGCAAGGGCATCAAGCTCCCCGTCTTCCAATAGTGAAAAGACCTCCAACTTGTGGCCCGGCAAGGAGCGCGTATTCAACAGGCCATAGTGTAAAGCGTGAGCATTAGAGTAGCGCTGCCGCGCTCTTGTGCTCTTAGATGTAATCAGAAGGCCCTCCCGAGCTAACAGATGTATACAATCCTGATCAAGGTGGGACTTACCCATGTTGAGCTCCAATAGATCACATCTAGAGTAATGGAAATTTGGGCCAGGGGTTCTGGCCCCGGGTCCCGTATGGTCACTGATGGGCAAAGATGGGCTCGCCTCTGGCGCGCATATGGCGTGCCCGCTGCGCGTCACCGCTGCGCGTCATCATGGGGATGTTTAAATAGTACCCAATCGTGCTATGTCTGCAGCAACAGCTATAACGCCAACAAAGATGGCGTCCCTTGCCGGCACTTCCCCTCCCAAGATGGCGCCTAACCCCCAGTCCAGCTAACGAGCCGCCGAACAGCGGTGCAGATGACAGATTATGTGCAGGTATGTCCTAGCAAGCCCACTAATCACACCAAGTCCAAAACGAAGTATTCCCTTTAAAACGCGCAGATAAAAGCGCACAAGACCGCGCTTCAAGCGCCGAGCATGTGGCACAGTTAAAAATTAAGTTCCAGGTCCACAGATTGAATTAAGTATCCACAAGTAAGTGGCAGTTATTAGGTTTTATAAATCAGCAAGCGCAGCAGCAGAGTGTCGAAAAATGCCTCGCCTACACTGACGCTTACCTGAACAATAGAGGCAGTTGAACAGAAAAAAAGTCCCTAAACGGAGCAGACGCAGACAAGTCCTAGGGCTGATCTCCAGAGCCCACAAAGTACATGCACATATAGACATATACTAAAGTATATACAAGCAGTCTTGAATGCTCAACCTAAAAATGTAACAGCTGGTCAGTGTCATGAAGCACATGGATAGTAATCAAGCGACTTGTATTTGAAACTAGAATTCATGGCTGCGCTGCTCTCACCGTGCTGTCTGTCCGGCCCTATCGATCTTGCTGCGATGAGACCCCGCGGGCATCAGCAGCACTTGAAGTGTTGAATGTGGTAGTTAGTTCTGGTGATGCATCGTTTAATTGAAAATCTTCTTAAATCATGAATCTTATTGCGGCTCTTCCCTAAGAAGACCTCAAAGATCGCTCCGTAAATATGAAGTTGGCTCACGAGTCTTCCCGTAGAATGAAGCCGCCCTAAGAAGACCCTGTGACTGGTTAGAAAAAGGCGGTACGTCGTCACGTGCTCGGGTTGGGCCTTAAGGAAACTATTACTTTACGTCAGTCTTTGACACTACGCTCTATCCTCCGGAAGTATGCGCATCGGAGAAGTGATTCCATTTCTCTTGGTGGCCCTGGTTCTGTTGGGAACTCTGGAGACTGTGTCTTTGACTCAATAACCTTCATCCGCTGTAGACCTGATGAGTCCTGGAGTCTGAACTCTCCTGTAGAGCGCATGTGGCCGGGGTAGTATGTAATAAAGTCCAGTTTTATATTGTTGGTGAAATGATCAAGGTAATATCGTTGTATCCTTCATTGTAACCTATGACAATTTGAAAAATTTACATTTTAAAAGTTGTTACTTTTACATGCATTATTTACTTTATGCAACTCTCCCCTAATATCCTCTTATTAGGCCTTAACACATCCCATCCGTGAACCCTAAATAGTCTGTACTACCCCTTAATGGTACCCTTCGTTGAACCCCAAAAAAACCCAACTATCCCTTGACTATACCAGCCCCTGAACTGCACTGTTAGACCTGGCACCAATGCATGGGTCTCCCTTCCATTTTTTGCTGCTGCCTCCTGTGTTTTTGCTGGTCTAGATGCTTTGGGCACTTAGCCACTGCTGTTCAGTGCTAAAGTGCAAGTGCTCCCTACTGTAAATTGTTGCAATGGATTAGTGTCTCCATGATTGGCTATTCGATTTACTTGTCAGACCCTAGTACAGTGCACCATGTGTGTCCAGTGTGAGAAGTTGGCCTGGCATATGCTGTCCACTATTCAAGTGGGCACCTTGCACCAGTCCAAACAACCCTTATTGATGGTAAGTTTAAAAACAACCTATATAGAAAGCTATCCTAGTGGTAGCTGTGGAGAGCAGCCTTCAGGCTAAGTCTTGAAGGAATGTAAAGCAGCTTGTTTTACTAGTCTATAATCTCATGTAATGACCAAATGAAAGGAGAACCACACCAGGTATATATATAAAACATATGTATTTATTCTAAACACACCCCTCTAGTCTCTTTATGAGGCTAGAGGCAAAAGTACATAACATAAACTTATTTAGCACACAGTAAATTAGCACAATATACGATTAGCCCTAGGGGCGTCACAAACCATATACTAAGAAAGTTGTATAAGAACCATGACTTGTATAGATACAAGGCCTAGAGCCTTTAGAACCGCTGGGGCCACCAGGAACCACCCAAGGTAGTGACACAGGGGACCCACGGGGACGTGTGCAGTGTCTAAACTCAGCAGCGCATCACCATTAACTTCTATGAGGGGAAAGTCGCGGTTGGAAAATTACAGATTAAGGACACTTAGGGGTGGACTATGAAAAAACCCCTTCAGAACTAGACAGTTCGAGAGTCAAGACCCACAGGAGCACAGGAGTATTCGTGTTACCTCACTCAGGGAAGCCGGGTGCATAGGTATCTTTTCGTGTCGGGTTTGGTCGTCGTTTCCTATGGCGAGCTGCGAAGAAGTGCTGCAGGCGACCAAGTGGAAAGTGTCCGGATGGATCCAAGGGTGGATCGTAGATCTGATGAATCTGAATGCAGAGGGGACAGAGTCTGGGTCACTAGCCAGTGACCAGGAAGGCGAAGAGAAGGTGCCAACCAATGTCGGGTGATTTCAGGTGAAGAAGGTGAAGCTTGACTCGAGGACCAGGAGGCGTCGATGATGACCAGGAGCTGGATTCGAGCTGTCCCACGAAGGATGTCGAGTGCTGCGGTGTCGGTTTCCGAGTGGACCCAACAAGCCTTGGCAACAGCAACCCACGCAGAAAGCAAAGATTAGCTTTGGTGCAGACCAGCAAGGTCTGAGGGACTCACCCTTTGGAGGGGAGTCAGGGCATGTCTGGATCTACCAGGAAAGCCCAAGAAACAAAAGAGTTACCTTCATGGGGAGCCACCAGTCGACGGACCAGGGATCGCGAAGGAGCCTCGAGCAGAAATGCTAGAAGCAGGCCCCCGGAACACTCTTGGAGTGTAGGCCTACAATCTTCGGTGCAGATGGTGCTCGGGACTTGGACTACAAGTAGCCCAATGCACAACTTTGGGAAAGCTCGGAAAGTTGATGCACTTGCAAATGTGCATGGTGTCCAGGAGTTCCGGTCCCACGTCTCTCGTGTTGGCTACAGGTCTCAGCATTGCTGGGATCTTGTTTCGGCCTCGGAGATGTCTGGAAATCCGTTCCTGTGTCGCAAAACCTTCAGGATCCGGCGGGAGCCTCGGAAATACAGACTGGCAAGATGCTTCTTTGGTGATTGTTTGAACAGGGGAGTCACTCCTTGACCCCAAGGGAGATTCTTCCGTCTTCTAGTCGAAATAGAATGTCGAAGGTCCAGGATATATGTTGCAGAGTTTCGTCCAGGGTATTCTAAAGTCCTAAGGACTGTGTTCCTATACTTATACTAAGTTTAGGGGTTGGACTAACTCTAGGCTCCCACATATGGGTGGACCCAGGGAGGGGGTGGTGACACCCCTTTCAATTTGTCCAGTTTCAGGCTGAGTGCCCCTGCAACCGGTTTGACCTGGGGTATGCACAGGGACACCTTGTGTGTCCCAGGCACTGTCTGAAAGCATTCACTGAACGCACCCACCCTGCCCCAATACACTAAAGCCTGTCTGGGGAGGTAGTTACCCCTCCCTGTGACAGGAAACCTATTGTACAGGCCTCCCCTGCCGGAGTTTTGTCCAGCAGCAGGAGGTCTGATTTGTGTCTGAGGCTACAGAATCCATTTTGTGATGCTGAGGCTCTTTTAAACTATTACTGGGAAAGTAAGTGTTTACATGTCTTCTTCCTCTAGAAGGGTGGAATGCTACCCCCGCCACCAGAACTGGCGGGAGGGGGAGGGGGAGGTTGGATTCCAAAGTGTTTGACACCAAACACGAAATTTTTCCATGCAGCCATTTCAAAGTTAGCATTAACCGCGAGGTTATAATACACTTGAGTATATGGTCTGGCTGCATCACAGAACAGTTACAGAGAAGTGATTCCGAAAGCTGCAGAGGGGCTCAGCTCATGCTAGGGCACCCTCTCACTCAAAACTAAGCACTCTGCCTTCAGGATTGATAAGGCCTGCCATAGGAGTGACTTATAGGTTTATATGTGTCAGTGATATAAGGTAGATATAGGTAACATATATCTTAGTAAGGGGTGCATGCACCACCTTAACCAGGCTGCAGTAGCAGACTGGTGGTGCCATTTTGGAAGGCTTCCCAGGGGTGGCATAATACATGCTTCTGCCCCTGGTAGGCTTCTGGGGTACCTATCCCCTTAGTACCTAAGGTACCATATACTAGGGACTCACAAGGGTAACCCAGCAACCAATCTGGAGTGCACCTAATGTACATGCAATCAATTTAGAGAGGAAGCCGCTAGGCTGTGGTCCTGGTTAGCAGGGCCCCAGCCAAACTAAGTCAAAAACCATCAAAACACCAGGAAAAAAATGGGGGCAACCATGCAGTCAGATTCCACCTTCCTCCACCCTCCCCCCAAACGAAAGGAGATAAGGCTAACCTTGTCCAGGTAAGCCTTTATTGACTAAGTGGCCATATAAGGAAGTACCTGCACTAGCATGGTTACCCCCTGTCTTATGGTCCACTAAGCAATCCCTCACCCTAAGGGTATGAGAGGGTTTCCACCATGGGGAATTACTACCTGTGGTGTGTTTTGGTAAAGTAAAAGGCTGGTGAGAGGTCTGAGTGGGTAAGTGAGGCCCTAACAGGGTTGGTCTCAGCTTAAAATAGATCTAGGCGTTAGATGCAGGTGAAATGGAAGCCTTCATCCCCTGTGTCAGTGCAACACGTTATGATGTGATTTGATTTGAATGTGTAAAGCGCCACGAATGCCCCAAGGCGCCTCGCTGATGTCTGTTCTTACAAAATCACAAAAGAACATAATCGAATAAAAAAATTTAGACTTGCAAGGGGGCGGGGGGCACGTTTTTAACATGTTGTTGTTTTGGTTCCTTGTATCCTGTATAAGGGGCATGGTGGGGTTGTTTTGTGGGTGTTTCTGCCCCCACAGGAGGATGGAGGCTGAGAATAGTTGACCCCAGGCAGAATTGCCGGTTTCTGAGTCCTGAGTGTGTCACCCCTCTGAGCAGGTCCGCCCGCCCCTCTTCTATGCCATATCTTATAAGTGCTCCCTCCCTCCCTGGCACAGAGGGCAGCACTGTCTGTAGCCCTGACACCCTAGGGCACTGGAGTCCGCGTTCCCTCCAGTCAGTCTTCTTACAGGGTAAAGATGTCGGCGTTTCCGCTTCTACGTTTTTTTTCCTAAGAATCCTACAGCAACATGAGGTGGCCATAAAATGGATTTTTTTAGTGAATTCGTTTTATTTTTGTTTTTTATGTTCCCTCTCAGTTCACAATCTTAGTTTAGTAGACATTTGTTTTTGTGTTAACTTTTCACGTGTTCTGCCACTTTACAATGCGTTGTTATGCACTGTTTTTAAGTTTTGTCCTTTAAGTAGAATATTAGGTTGTTTTCCATTCAGGGGCCGAGGGAATATTTTAGAAATGTCCGCTTGGTTATTTGCTGTGTGTTTCATGGTGGATCCGCTGTGATCAATTCTTGTTTTCCGTTGTTTTCAACTAAGCATTGGTAAATGGCAGCAGGGTATTTGAGACTAGTGTCCTTGGCTGGTGGGTTCTGGTGTGCACTGATGACGTCTGCTCCTCTAGGACACATGTAAACGCCTCCACCCTCTTATGTTGCAGAGATCCCGCAGCGCCTCGACGCCGTGCGCCTCTTCGTGCTGGTGTGCGGCCTCCGGCGCGTCAAGGACCCCCTGTTCTTGGTGGACGCCTTCTCAGGTGCGTAGCCCGGATGTTGTGCTGCTGTTGTGGGCATCTTTCTCAAGACTAAACACGATAGTAGACCGTTATGGAATATGGAGCACTTTGTCCATGTTAAAACGTGTATCACCATGTAAACACCGGGACTACGCGCATCGAGACTGCTTACTCTTGCAGGTTTATCAAGACCTCCGGTTGTGTACGGAAGTGTAGTTAGAGAGGATACTTGCGACTCTCTATGCTACAGGTGTCAAACCTTCAACGCAGGTGGTACACATTTTAGCATGGACAAAGAATCCCATTTTACATAATGGTCTACTATCGTGTTTAGCCTTGAGTAAGTCTTTTCGGACGAAACACGTGTCGGGTGCCTGTTTCGGATGACATGAAAATCGTGCATGATATGGAATAAAGGATATACAAAGAAAAATCAAGACTGTTTTATGAACTTCTTGTTTATTTGAGTGGCTTAAGCCAGTTGCACTGTATTGGACTTCTTTTTGTGCCTCGGCATTTGTGTAGCTCATTGACTGTGAGTATGTAGACGTCTTAACGCAGACATGGGTTACTCATTGCGTTCTTTTCCTCTCCTAGAATGGCACCGGAATGAGACCAGTGTTTACATGATCATTATCGGACCCACAGTAAGTTTCGTCTCTTCAATTATTTTTCATCCTATACTGGGTTTGTCTTGTATTTGAAGCAGATTTGAAGTTGTAAATGACAAACCCAGTAAATACATTAGTGCTATTTTTGTTTTCTTGGTTAAAATATGTTGAAAAACCATCTCTCAAGGTTCTCTTGACTATTGCTCACTCCTCGTTGACCTGGTTCTGTCTGCCCACCAGGCACCTCTTGGGTCCACCTGCTGCTTTCCCGCTCCAAGCCACCAGGTCTCCTGATCCAGGCACCGACCACAGCTCCCTTTCTGGTTGTGCGAAAGAGAAACTACTGTTACAACACGGCTCGAACCTCGCTGTGCCTTTACAACGCATCTTGAACCACGCTATGCCTTTACAACATGGTTCAAACCACGCTGTGCCTTTACAACTTGTCTTAAACTACACTGTGCCTTTACAATATGGCACGAATCACGCTGTGCCTTTACAGCACACCTCAAACCACACTGTGCCTTTACAACGAAGCTCGAATCATTCTGTGTCTTTACAACGCTGCTCGAACCATACTGTTCCTTTAAAACTAGGCTTGAACTATGTTGTGCCTTTACCTCTTGGTCCGAACGATGAATGCATCTTTAAAATGCATTCCTTTACCACGCAAGTCGTAACAACGACTTGCCTTAGGGAAAACGTTGTTGGAGTGATGTTGAAATTTAAGTCCAACACTTTCCATGCTGCTGCGTAGGCTGTAGTTGGAGTGGTAAATTATATCACTCCAACGTCCAGCACTTTCCTTATGGCATGTCGCTCAACGACTTGCATGGTAAAGGAGTGCGTTGTAAAGATACATTTGTGGTTCGGACCGCGTTGTAAAGGCATGCGTGGTAAATTCATGCGTAGTTTAACATAAAACTGTGTTGAAGTACCATAGGCATCAACCTTATTCTATAGATCGTATTCTTGATGTGTTCCAAAGGTCTTTAAATTAGTGTCTTCTGGACACTTTAACTTGCCAAAAATGGAAAGCACACTCAACGGCTCGGACTGTGGGCGAGTGGAGACAGGGGCTCGCACGCAGGAGGGTGAATTAGTTATAGACACATTTTCATAGGATACAACTTGACGCTGGTAGGTGCAGAGTGGACCAGCCCGTAACTTGAACCGGTGGTCGGTGGGGCCCGCCAACACTCATGTTTGGGGCCCACCATCACTCATGTTTGGGGCCCTCCATCACTCATGTTTATGGCCCTCCATCACTCATGTTTGGGGCCCGCCATCACTCATGTTTGGGGCCCTCCATCACTCATGTTTGGGGCCCGCCATCACTCATGTTTGGGGCCCGCCATCACTCATGTTTGGGGCCCTCCATCACTCATGTTTGGGGCCCGCCATCACTCATGTTTGGGGCCCGCCATCACTCATGTTTGGGGCCCGCCATCACTCATGTTTGGGGCCCGCCATCACTCATGTTTGGGGCCGCCTTCACTCATGTTTGGGGCCGCCATCACTCATGTTTGGGGCCCGCCATCACTCATGTTTGGGGCCCGCCATTTATTTTTCCGTTCAAGACATTTACACACAAATGGGAAAGAAGTAGGAAGAGAAAGACAGGAAACCTGTCGCAGAGGGAGAAAGGAGGAACCCGCAGGAGTGAGGTAGAGGGGCGGGGAGTGTCTTGTGGTGGATTAAAGAGGCATGAGGTGGATTCGAGGCTGCGCATCCTTGGAATTTGGGGGCCCAAAATGTAATCCCACCGACTGCGGGCTCCGAAGCAGAGCCCTGGGCACCGGCGCTCATTCTATCACAAACTAAGCTTTGGGGAGGACTCCCCTCCATGACTGGCCTCTGTAGGAGTCTTTGTAGCAGGTGCTGCTGTGTAGTTGCACATTAGTGCCACTCGGTGGCAGAGTGTTGCAGTGTTTTTTGTTAAAGAAGAGGAAGCAGGTGACACAGCATTGACAAGCCACGCCTCTGTATCTTTGCTCGTCATTTCCTGTTTCCAGATTTAGGTGGGAGATTACCACATTTTTTGAAGTATAAAATTGCATTATGTAATCTTTCTGCCGCATATGACTTACTCATTTTAATGCAAGTTAAACCAGCCTCCACCCTGGCAGAAACCATCCTTACACAAGAAGGAACCGGCTGCTGGCATCAAAATGGACCATCAGGGATCGTGTAAGACATGCAAGTGTCATAGGTTGAGGTGTTTTCCAACAAAATCTGTGTTGGACTTGGCCCTTCTCGCAGGTTCACCACTAGACTTTTTGCTTTTAATGGTGACCTGGTGATGGTGATTTTTGGGTCCAGCGCACTTTCACTGTGTCCCAGTGAAAAGTGCGTGCGCACTTTGAGTGCATGTGGTGAGATAGGCCTGCCCTCCCATAGGAATGCATGGGGAATGTATGTGTCCCTGGTAGTTCCTGATGCGTGGGGTGTTCAGGCTTGAGTCTGGTATGTGCCGACTCGTGTGATTGAATGCTGCGAAATGATGTATGCGGCATGAATGTGTCTAGTGTGGAAGTGCCACTTCTAGACATGGCTGTACTTGTGCTGTGAGGGTGCTGGAGTGTGATTGGCTAGAGCTGGCTGGGATGCCATGCTCCAGGATGTCTGGATGGGTCTGCCCAGTGGTGAGTGCTGAGATTAGCATGCTGATGTGAGGGGAGGGCTGCACCTGGTTCCTGAATGAGGCTGGGTTTCCCCAGACAATGCTGGCTCCGCCCCCTGTGGTGCGACTGATGACCCTAGCCCTGCCAGTGAATGAAAAGGGTGATTGAGCACATCAAGGGTGCTCCAGAACCAGCTGCGACTGGTTTCTCCCCCACCCTGCACAAAGACAAAGGATTGTGGTGTATAAAAATGGGGCTGTGTCCCCACGGAAGTTGTTCTTTCCTGATCTTACTGAGAGGGGCTGCTGCTGGCGCCAGGAGTAACCGCCACTTGGGACTGCCTTCCTGCCTGGAGGGCCCAGTGAGCTGGCCCCTGGCCCAGCCTTGCCACCCCCTGCCTTGCTGCATTCCTGGAGGACGTTTGCTGGGCTTGTTGGCCCCTAGCGCCTGGGGGCGCTTTATTTGGGCCTCTAGCGCTTGAGAGTGCGTTATTTTCGTCCTAGCGCCGGGGAGAGCTTTATTGGTGAAAGCCGGTGCCCAGCCGGCATTTGCCCCATTCTTGGCCGATCTTGGAGCCCCCTGGCAGGTGCCCACCCTGCCAGGGACATTGCCGCCCAAGCGAGTGCCCACCTCGCTTTTATTGGTGAATTCCCGGGAGGCTACCCCGGATTAGGGCAAAAAGAAGCTCCCCTCTGCCTCAGCAGCGCGACCCGGAGCCTGGGGGCTCGTCTGCAGGGTCGCGCTGCCATTGGCTGCTTCGTCAGCCTACCGCGTGCTAAGGCCCGGCCAGAGGGTTGCCCGGCAACCAGGACGCTGGTGTTCCTTTTCCCCGGAGCAAGGAGGCAGGAAGTCCTGCCCCCGCAACCGCGGGACGGAGGAAGGTGATCCCGGAAGCCACAAGGATCGAGAGAGCAGGGCTCCCGCACCCGCGGTGTGAGCCCTGCGTGTGTCATCACACGAGGAGAAGCGGGGCTCTCAGAAGGGTGAGAGAGCCCTGCGAGGCCACAGAAACCCGCCAGAGAGCATCACGGTAAGGAGGGAGCGCCGCGACGTGAAGAGTTGTGCCTGAGCAAGGCACCAGTGCAATTGCCCCCCCAGAGTGGCCCCACTTGGCAGCGGGCCGCTCCCACGTTGTCCAGCAGGCATTTCCTGGGGGCATTTATTGTTTTCGAGCCGTGAAGGCTCCCGGGGGCACTGTTGTTTCAGGTGTTGTGTTAGAGCCTAGAAGGCTCTTGCTGCCATTATCTTTCTGAGTCCACAGAGAAGCGGGACTCCAACGACCGGCCCTATTTGTCTAGAGCCCAGAGAGGCTCAAAGGCCCCATTGATCTCGAGCCCAGAGAGGCTCAAGGGGGCACAGTTGTTTTACGAGCCCTGAGAGGCTCGGGAGGGCCATTCTGTTTGTTTAGAGCCACGAGGCTCTTGGGGGACAAAAGTGCTTTGTGCAGAGCCTGGGAGGCTCCAACGGTGTCCCCACCATTGTCTTCCCAGTTGCCCAGCACTTTGTGGGCAACTGCCACGTTTAGGCCCCTGACAATTGGGACACAGGGCGTCCTAGCCCCAACAAGGCCAGTTGGCCTAGGGACAGTCACAGGTGGTGACTTTTGTGAGTTTGGCGCAATTGTGTTCTTTGATACACCTCTGAATGTTTTTAGGCATCATGTGTTATGTGCTTATACCCCTACAGGTATTGTGACACTTAGGTGGTTGTTCTCCTAGTACAGGTGGTGCTAGTGAGGTCCTGGTTACCAGTAGTTACTGGTTGTGTGCTACAGTGATTTTCTATGCTATGTTCTAAGTGCTATTTCTAAAAGTGTTACTTCTAAAAGTGCTGATTCCTGACAGTGGTCCAGGTGGCCCTGTCTTGTACATATCCCCTGTAAATTCTGCCCGTGCCTGTTGTCACATTGTAAAGTGTGTGTTTTTATCTAATGTGTTTTGGTGTAATACAAAGGCTATTTTTATACATAACCTTGTGTGGAGTTTCCTTTGTGGTGGGCCTTGGGTGTTGTTGCTGGGGTGCGTGCGCAAATACTTAACTCACATCGCCTCCAAGTTTAGCCTTACTGCTCGTGCTATGTTACCAAGGGGGTGAGCAGGGGTTATCTTGGCGTGTAACTCCCTTGCCCTGACGTGGAAGTGGTGGTCTCTGACTGACTTTGGCGCAAGCCTCCCATTTCTAACAATCTGCAATAAGAGAATGTATTTCACTACACCCACATTTGCCAGTTTTGGACCAGTGAATGTTTTAAGAATGTGTTACAGGAATTGCTGTCCGCGTGCCGCAATATCCAGGCCATTGCTCATCGCACGTGATCGGAGCCAAGATTTGTAATCCCCTTTCATATATTTTTCCTGGAACCTCCGCGTAGTTTCTCATCTATTCATGTTCAGATAACAGGACGAGTGCGCGCGAACTTCACCTCCGGCGCAGGTATTTTTGTCACTTTTTAATTTAAAAATGTGTTTTATTATTACAAAGGAAGCGAGGGCCCTTTCGCTGTTTGATCTGCGCGTTGCTTCCGCTCTGCTACTCCAGGAGATGTGATGGTGAAGGGATGCGGAAGAGGATGCAGAGGGGGCTTTAGTGCCACCGTTTGCACCACAGACCTGGGTACCGCGCCGGCAGCGCGCGCCGAGGGTCCCAGCATCTCGCCCTCCGCCTCATGGCTCTGTGCTTCCAGCAGGCTTGAAAGACCCGCTCTTCTGATCTGTTCAACTTTCATCTGCTCCAGTCTTTGCAATTTGTCATCTTTTTTGTTTTTTTATCAGGCAGGTGAGATGCGAATGTAATTAGAAAATAGATTAATTTATTTATTTAAAAGGTTTTATATAGCGCTGGCTAGACCTGAGGGTATCAGAGCGCTTTACAATGGTTAGGTGATGACCCCAAAAAAATTTGCAATATAACATTTGTACAAAAAGGTAAAAAGCAAGACAGTTAGAGCAATCTACACAGTACCGTTATAACATGGGCCTATAAATGAGGAATACCATTAGACCCTAGCCAGTATTGAATAGTTAAACTAGCGTGGATGGTCAGGGATGAGGGGGGGGGAGTATAAAAGTAGGGGGGAACTGAGGAGGGTGATGGGGAAGGTGATAGCATGCAGGCGTAGGCGGTAATTACAAGAGAACTAGAGGGGGAGGGTAGAAGTATAGGCAGATATGAGAAGAGGGGGGAAGTGAGTCGGGTATAATGTAGCAGAAACCTAGTACAGCCGGGGGCGGGTTGTGAAGCCGTGCTAGGCGGCAAGGATTAAGGACCCCAGTATTTGTTGAGAAGATGCAACTTGAGGTCTTTTTTGAAGCTGAGGTTGGAGGGGTTGCAACGTACATCTTTAGGGAGTGAGTTCCAGATAGTAGGTGCATTTCCAGCGAAAGAGCAGGATTGAGTAGATTTCTTGTTCAACAAAGGAGGGACTCGCATGAGAGCGTTGGTGCTCCTCAATTCTCTCGAGCAGCCCGCTTTGTGGAGTTTATCGGAGAGATACAGTGGGGTGTGACGATGAAGGGCTTTATGCGTAATGCAGGCGGTCTTGTAGGAGGATCTGCCTTCGATGGGAAGCCATTTGAGACCTTTGAGGGCGGGGAGATTTGGTCAAACCGCTTACAATCAGTGATAACCCTGGCCGCGAGGTTAAGGACTGATTTAATTGGGGCTAAGTGGACTTTCGGTGTTCCCGAGAGAATGGCATTACCATAGTCCGATCTAGACAGTACCAGTGATTGAACAACTCATTTAAAGTCCTCAGCAGGAATGAGGGGTTTAATTTTCTTTTGGTGATCGAGAGTGAAGGGAGCTCCTTTGGCCGAGTTTTTTATGTGGGGAGTAAGACTGAGGTTCTGATCGATGCTTATACCGAGGGATTTTACTGACTTAGAAGTCGAAAGAGAGCAGTTGAGAACTTTAAGGTCGGAGATCCTTGTTGAATTGGGAGCCGGTTGGCTTTAGGAGCGAAGAGAATGATTTCCGCTTTTTTAGGGTTGAGTTTAAGGTGATTGTGATGGAACCAGTGTTGAATCTTGGTCAGGGCGTCATTGAGGTGCAGAATGTCAGTTAGTGATTTGATCTTATAGTAGAGTTGGGTATCATCAGCATAGAGCTGGAAGTTGATTCCGGTTTGCTTAATAATGAGGGTGAGGGGTTCCATGAAGAGTTTGAATAGAGCGGGAGAGAGAGTGGAACCCCGGGGGACACCCAAGAAGACAGGTATAGGTTTAGAGAGGCAGTCGCTGATTTTAATTTGTTGGGTTCTGTGCTGGAAGAAGAAGGAGAACCATTTGAGGACAGGACCATTGAAGCCGAAACGATCTTTGAGGGTGTTGAGTAAGGCAGAGTGGTTAACAGTATCGAAAGCGGCAGAGAGGTCAAGGAGAATGAGAAGGGAGGCCTCCCCCTTGTTGAGGGAGTGATGGATGTCATCAGTGATGTTTAGCATGGCAGTTTCAGTACTGCAGCCCTTTCGAAAGCCTGACTGAAATGTGTCGAAAAGGTTGAAAGAGTCACTGTGCTTGTCCAATTGGAGCTGGGCGTATTTTTCGGGGGCCTTGGATAGAAGAGGACGATTAGAGATAGGGCGTAGATTGTTGAGGTCATTGGGGTCGGCTGAAGCGTTTTTGAGGGTGGGAGGGGTTTGGCCAAGCTGAAGGGAAACCGGGACACAACCCGAGGCCAAGGAGGAGTTGATGGTGATCCAATATGGTGCAATGATGTGTTTTAGATTTTGAACAAGGTTAGCCAGAAGAGGGTCCGTGGTATGAGAGGAAGGTTTACGCTTGGTGATGATGTTGAGGACTTCAAGCTCTGCAACTGGGCTGAAGTTAAGGCAAGATGCATTATTTTTTAGCTGGGAGTTGGGGTAGTAGAGTTCCTGCGGGGTGACAGCGAGAGGGAGATGAGCAGAGTCAGGAGGGGGTGAGGGTGTGAAAGGGGACTTGGAGGGAAAGTCATATGGGGGTGATGAGCAATGTGGAGGGGGGTCAAGGCAAAGGATTGATCAATCTTAGCGATTTGTTTCGGAAAAGAAGTTTTCAATTTCTTCACATAATGATAAGGCCATCAATTTGGGGGAGGAGGGGCAGAAGCTGTTTGTTTCTTGACAATGCTAAATAGTTCCCTGTGTCTATTTTTAGCCCGGTCGAGTTGTGCGCGGAAGTAGGAGGCCTTTTCATTGAGGATGTGGTTTTTTGTAACTAGCCCTTGCAGCTCTGAGGAGAGCAAGATTTGAGGTGGAGGGGTGTTGTCTCCACGTGCGTTCGGTCAGCCTAAGAGAGCATCTCTTGTTGTTGAGATCAGCCTTGAACCAGGATTTGGCGGGGTTGTTTTTTTGCATTTGTAATTTGGCTGGGGCAATTAGGTCAAGGACCTCCAAGATGGATTTCTTGTAGTGTTCAGCAAGGTCATTTGCGCTTAGGGAGGGAGGTGTAAGTTGTATTTTTGCTTTGATCTTAGTCTCCAGTGCGCCAGGAGGAATAAGGTGAAGATTTCTGGTTAATTTCCTATGTTTGCAAATTTTAGGGGAAGGGGGAGACACAGCGTTGGTAAGCGTGAAGAGGATGAGGCGGTGGTCAGACCAGTCAATGGGGACTATGTGGGAAAGGGAAGCCAGATCTTTGCTCGTGATGATAGCGTCAAGAGTACATATTCCGCATTTCAACTTGATGCAGGAAAATCAAATTTCTTGGATTTGCAGTCAATTAAAATGTGAAGGTGATATGGGATTGAATGAGTATATTTGTACTGAACCATCACATATATGTGTCACCAACATTGGCACAATGAGGCATTCCATATTAAGCACATTATGAAAGGATGACCAGCACGTTAGGGGATGTCCAAGCGTGGTCGAGTACCCTGTTGCCACCAGGTGTAAAATATTTGCCACACATTGCCTACAAATGCCAGTTTTATTATATTATTTTAGGGGCTACCTTCTCCATTTGTTTATATTGCATAGGGCTCTTGCCCCCAACTGTCCTTAGCAACCGCTCTGACATTGCAGCGTGGACGGTCCGGGAACGCAGAAGCTTGTTTGAAAGCGCCTGCAGGAGCGTGAACGGCTTAAGATATCCAATACTGGACAGAGTTTGGTTGGCACACTGTGCTTGAGGATTGCTGCAGGGCCAGTACGTTAGCAATATACCTAACAGCAGTGATGGTTGTCCTGAATGGGGACGTATCTGCTCTACATGTCTGAGCCTTGAAAAAGGCCACGTGTGGGTGAAACACCTTTCGGCCGGCTGCCCTGTTCTTGAACCTGGTCAACTCAAAAAATTGATGGGGATAAAAAAAGACCGGTATTGTAGGCTGGACACTTGTCCTTTTAGAATTAAATCATACACGCAGAGTGAGAAATGAATATTCATAAAACCAAAATGTGTTTCTCTGAAGGAAGTCTTGCAATAAAAGTAAAAGAAACCCATCGAAGAGACCCCCATTTTTTTTTTTAGGCCAACCCACAACTGAAGCAAGAGACGTTTGGGGTACTATACAACCAACAACGCCCTACGCCTTCAGTAATATACCTTGTGGGGTCTGTCCTTGTCATTTTAGGTCCTTCACCGGGTTGAGCAGGTTGTTGGATAAAGTACCCTGCCGTGGCACAGGGGTATTCATGGCTTCTAAGCAGGGGCACAAGAGCATTTTAAGGACACAGCGGCGACCTACGACCCCCTTTTTTACTTCTTAGCTTACAGGAGCACCCATCATCTCTTACTGGGCAAGGGTCCAACTCTCACTCCATTGGTTGTCTCACCAAAAAAACATCCAGTTTGGAGATTGGCCTTTGGGTGCTCCGTTCGTGACTTGACTTCATGAGGGGGGCTCTAGTGAAGATACGTGTTCTTGGGTTGAATGCTAATATAGTGAATCGGTTCCATATTCCCATCGCATTGAACTGTTTTAAGATTGGTAAAATAAGATTCAGTTTCACTCATATTGCCACCAAGTTTCATGTCTCAATGATTCCGACCTCCACCAAAAACCAATTGAAAACACCTGTTCAGGTTGCTACAGCCTCTGTAGTGAAGGGACTCGTTAACTCCAACCGCTGACCTGTAATATGCGACTTATTGCACCCCTGCCGTGGGATTATTTTCTTTTCCATAATTACTGGACCATTGTGATGTCACAAAGGTTCTGTAATAAGGGAATACATGTAGGTATTTTTGTAAAAGCGCTGCCGTCATCCAGGTGTTGAAGAAGAGACGTCCGATCCCGAAGCATTGGTCACGTGACTCTACATCTGGGAGGTCTTCACCCCACTTATAGAACCATCTCACCCCAGATTTACCACTGTGCACAGAGAGAGAGGCTGCCCGGGGTACTTTTTGTATTTTTGTGGGGAACTAGTGTGCAGTGTTCCCACTCATCCCTTATTTTATAGAAGAATAGCTCTCTTGTCGCGTGTAGCCAGTATGTCAGCCACATATGTGTATCGCCGTATGGATGTATAACTGACCTGGTCCTCCAACGTTCTCCTGGTCTCTCCAGAACATATCAGTGTTTCTACCTGTAACTTCCTGTTTTTTTATTTTATTTATTAGATGACGCTAATGTCAGAATGTCATCCTCCATGGGATCAGCTCCAGGAAATTCTGCTTGTGTATTTTTGCCTATTAGACAATTTATTTTGTTGCCTTTGGCCACCTCCTGGACACCATGCTTCACTCTGAATAGCTGATTGAGCGCTCTGGTGGAATCCATCTTCTGGCATGCGTGTGGTCGGTGACCGCTTCACTCATACATCTGTGCCAAATTCCAGTTGTGTGAGCGGCAATTGACCTGTGAGAATTGAAGGAGGTGGTCAGTGAGTAACGACTGGAAAGATTGCAATGTAAGTGCAAATTTAGTGATGTTGGTAGCGTCTCCGGTGCTGCGCACGCTGTAGCACTCTAGTTCACTTCACATTGCACTTGCTGATTGATCACTTATTGTCACTAGTACCTGCTTTTCATTGATTAGAGCTTGGCTATCTTTCAGTTGAAGCAATCTAAAAAGGATCACTCATTTCTAACGGATTACTTTGTAGTTTTATCAGTCCATGATTGGTTCACTTCATGTAACTGTTGATGATTGACGCATGTCCTACTTCCATGATTGGTTCACTTCATGTAACTGTTGATGATTGACACGTGTCATGCTTCCATGATTGGTTCATTTTATGTAACTGTTGATGATTGACACGTGTCCTGACTCCATGATTGGTTCACTTCATGTAACTGTTGATGATTGACGCGTGTCCTGATTCCAAGATTGGTTCACTTCATGTAACTGTTGATGATTGATGCTTGTCCTGCTTCCATGATTGGTTCACTTCATGTAACTGTTGATGATTGACGCACGTCTTGACTCCATGATTGGTTCACTTCATGTAACTGTTGATGATTGACGCGTGTCCTGATTCCATGATTGGTTCACTTCATGTAACTGTTGATGATTGACGCGTATCCTGCTTCCATGATTGGTTCACTTCATGTAACTGTTGATGATTGACGCGTGTCCTGATTCCATGATTGGTTCACTTCATGTAACTGTTGATGATTGACGCATGTCCTGCTTCCATGATTGGTTCACTTCATGTAACTGTTGATGATTGACGCTTGTCCTGCTTCCATGATTGGTTCACTTCATGTAACTGTTGATGATTGACGCGTGTCCTGATTCCATGATTGGTTCACTTCATGTAACTGTTGATAATTGATGCGTGTCCTGATTCCATGATTGGTTCACTTCATGTAACTGTTGATGATTGACGCCTGTCCTGCTTCCATGATTGGTTCTCTTCACGTAACTGTTGATGATTGACGCGTGTCCTGACTCCATGATTGGTTCACTTCATGTAACTGTTGATGATTGACGCGTGTCCTCATTCCATGATTGGTTCATTTCATGTAACTGTTGATGATTGACGCGTATCCTGCTTCCATGATTGGTTCACTTCATGTAACTGTTGATGATTGACGCGTGTCCTCATTCCATGATTGGTTCACTTCATGTAACTGTTGATGATTGACGCGTGTCCTGATTCCATGATTGGTTAACTTCATGTAACTGTTGATGATTGACGCGTATCCTGCTTCCATGATTGGTTCACTTCATGTAACTGTTGATGATTGACGCGTATCCTGCTTCCATGATTGGTTCACTTCATGTAACTGTTGATGATTGACGCGTGTCCTGATTCCATGATTGGTTCACTTCATGTAACTGTTGATGATTGACGCGTATCCTGCTTCCATGATTGGTTCACTTCATGTAACTGTTGATGATTGACGCGTGTCCTGATTCCATGATTGGTTCACTTCATGTAACTGTTGATGATTGACGCATGTCCTGCTTCCATGATTGGTTCACTTCATGTAACTGTTGATGATTGACGCTTGTCCTGCTTCCATGATTGGTTCACTTCATGTAACTGTTGATGATTGACGCGTGTCCTGATTCCATGATTGGTTCACTTCATGTAACTGTTGATAATTGACGCGTGTCCTGATTCCATGATTGGTTCACTTCATGTAACTGTTGATGATTGACGCCTGTCCTGCTTCCATGATTGGTTCTCTTCACGTAACTGTTGATGATTGACGCGTGTCCTGACTCCATGATTGGTTCACTTCATGTAACTGTTGATGATTGACGCGTGTCCTCATTCCATGATTGGTTCATTTCATGTAACTGTTGATGATTGACGCGTGTCCTCATTCCATGATTGGTTCATTTCATGTAACTGTTGATGATTGACGCGTATCCTGCTTCCATGATTGGTTCACTTCATGTAACTGTTGATGATTGACGCGTGTCCTCATTCCATGATTGGTTCACTTCATGTAACTGTTGATGATTGACGCGTGTCCTGATTCCATGATTGGTTCACTTCATGTAACTGTTGATGATTGACGCGTATCCTGCTTCCATGATTGGTTCACTTCATGTAACTGTTGATGATTGACGCGTATCCTGCTTCCATGATTGGTTCACTTCATGTAACTGTTGATGATTGATGCGTATCCTGCTGCCATGATTGGTTCACTTCATGTACCTGTTGATGATTGACGCATGTCCTGATTTAGCAACTAACACTTGATTGCTTACCTTATAGAGTTCGTAAATTGATCACTGATTACCGTTTAAATGCAGCAATGTGTGATCACTCTGAGGTTCCGCTGCACCATCCTGTCCTCATGTTTTGTCCTTTGTCTCTTTCTAGATTGATGCACAGTTCACAAGTGAAGTTGAAGCAAAGCTTAGCCGGTAGGTGGGCACTTCCAGAACCTTGTAGGACTTGCAGTCTTTCTTCTCTGTCTGCTCCCTTCAATTTGCGTTCTTGAGCCGCGTGTAATTGGGGCCAGGTGTCTTGGCGGGCACGGCGTGTTTAAAAGGAATAGGTTCTTTATGCCGAAGTAGAGACGAGCAGGTACACCGACCAGCCCTATCCAGAGATGGGGTCAAGAGGGACGCGGCGGCGGATTATTGGATTTCGCCCGGAGGGTAATTGGATTGCAGAACACACGGCAGGAGATCTGTGGGAGGGCGCAGATGTGAAGGCAGTAAAAATAGGCAGTCTGGTATTGAATCATAACTGTGCAGACTTGTAAGGCGGCGGCGGCGGGGAGGGCGGGAGAGATGGCTGACTCCCTCCGCGGCTATATTTCTTTCTCACTGTACATTTCAATTGGCTCTGTCAATTTTCCATTTAAGGCTCTTTGCTGGGGTTATGGGCTGCATTCATGCTGCTTTGCTGTTTGCTTGCTGGGATCTGCCTTCTCTTTGTGCTCCCTTCCGCCTGCACGCTGCGTCTCCCCGCTGATCATTATTGGTCCATGTTGGATGCTAAGAGACGTCTCTGCGGTGCCGCAGATCAGTTCACACCGGGTAATAGATATCAAGTGAGGTTTCACCGGTCCCTCTCGAGAGGCTGGTCCGTAAGCAATGTAAAGCGGGTAGGATCCACATAGGATGTGAATTACTGTACGCAGCCTCTTTGTCTCCAGGGCAACTGGGGTGCAACTGGTGCGCGAGATGCCTCAACGAGACCTTCAGGCGGTCATGAAGTGCTGCTTCGCTGTGGTCAACAGCTCCATCTCAGAGGGGATGTCGGCGTCAATTCTGGAGGTAAATTGGCAGTTTTAAGGCACAGTGTGAGACACAGTTCTTCTATGGTCATCTGGAAAGAGTAAAAGGATAACAGCCTTTTATGGGAGGAGCTGACAGGAGTGACGTAGGGGGTGATGTCATCCGCACCTGAAGGATACAGAGGGATCGATTCAGAACTGCATTTCGTACTGCGTAAAGTGCCTACTACAACTATTCCCAAACCTACAGTTGCATCTCCACCACTCTTATCTTTTCCATGGGGGGATCCTCATATGTGGAACTTTAGTGCTCAGTCGTCCGTGTAGGTGGGACCGAGGGAGTGACGGGAAAATGTGTAATATCTAAGGATAGGATAGGGTTTAGGGAGGAGTGAGATGGAGCTTGGGGCACCCTCTAAAAACTAAGCCCACTGCTTAGTAGAGTGGTGTGGCTCACTGGTTAGAGGCGGCAGACCCGGAAGCAGAGAACGGCCCGGGACCAGGGTTCAATTCCCGACGCGGCAGGGTCGTGGACCAGGGTCAGCGGACTCGACAATTCTCGCCTCGGTGCCTACTCTAACCAGGGATCACACTCGGCAACTCTGGGCATTAGCTTGCCTAATCTCTACCACGGCCCCCCACATACGCCGGGGATGCCTGGTTTCACCTTGGAGATACCCAGATGGGACCATCTCACAGGGAAAACCAGGACGGGTTCCCCAGCGGTCTTCAGCGCCGGGACGCTTACGGGCAGCTGTGCGCTTTACAAGTCCCACACATTTACACATTTACATTTATTCACAAACTATACTTCTAAAGTTAGTACAGCCAAAAAGTCCACAGAACAGTTGAGAATGTATGTCGCCTCAGCCTTGGAGTAAGTCTAGCACCACAGCTGGCCACCTTCTGCATCAACCTCCCAATGGAAAATAATTGACATAAGGGCTTACAATAGAACCCTATAAAAAACAATGTTAAAATGAATTAATTCATTTATTTTTACATTTTAAATGCATATACACATTTATTTTACTTTTTAAAAAATATGTAAATAAATCAGATATGTTATTGCAAAATACTTTAATAAAGTTTTAAATTTTAAAATAATTGCGTTAAAATAAATTAATACTGTACATAACTTTTAGTAATTTAAGGCATAGTAAATATAAACATTTTACTTTTAAAATATATAAAAATAATTTGCATCACTATTTACCATAACAAAGCGAGTGGGTGAGTTGCCCCTCTTACAGTATGCTGTCTCCATCGAGGGTAAGAGACGAGATCTGTGGAGGTTGGCACCATAGTGCTTCTGTCTGTAGCACTCGGGACCCCTCCCCCCGACCCCTGGTAAGGGAAAGATTTGTGTGGTGCATCCCTGCCGTGGAAGCGGATAGTGTGGCTCAGACGTCAACCACCGGTGAGACGACTGTCGCAACATGGCAGCCTTCATTCAAACTGCAGAGTGTACAGGTGGGAGGAGCATCAATCTCGCCACGTCCATTGGTGCAGGCGTGCAAGCTGCAGCTCACTTCTGCAGGCAGGGCGGAACTGGGGAAATGTTTATTATGAGCTCCTGTAAACAAGTGACCGAGCGTAGCAAGAGACCCTGACTCCCTGCAAGCGAGCCTGACCCCCTGCGAGCGAGCCTGACCCCCTGCGAGTGAGCCTGACCCCTGCGAGTGAGCCTGACCCCCTGCAAGTGAGTCTGGCCCCCTGCATCGAGCCTTACCCCTGCAAGCGAGCCTGACTCCCTGCAAGCGAGCCTGACTCCCTGCAAGCGAGCCCGGCCCCCTGCAAGCGAGCCTGACTCCCTGCAAATGATCCTGACCCCCTGCGAGTAAGCCTGACTCCCTGCAAGCGAGCCTGGTCCCCTGCTAGTGAGCGTGATCCACTGCAAGTGAGTCTGACCCTTGTAAGCGAGCCTTTTATGCTGCAAGTGAGCGTGGTCCCCTGCAAGTGAGCCTGACCTCCTACTATTGAACCTGACCCTCTGCAAGTGAGCGTGGCCCCTGCAAGTGAGCCTGGTATGCTGCAAGTGAGTGTGGTCCCCAGCAAGCGACCCTGGACCGCTGCAAGTGAGCCTGATCCCTGCAAGCGAGCTTGACCCCTGCAAGCGAGCCTGGTATGCTCCAAGTGAGCGTGGTCCCCTGAAAGCAAGCCTGACCCTCTGCAAGTGAGCCTGGTAGCCTGCAAGCAAGTGTGGTCCCCTGTAAGTGAGCGTGGTCCCCTGCAAGTGAGCCTGGGATGCTGCAAGTGAGCATGGTCCCCGGCAAGCGACCCTGGACAGCTGCAAGTGAGCCTAACCCCCTGCAGCAAGCCTTACCCCTGCAAGCGAGCCTGGTATGCTCCAAGTGAACGTGATCCCCTGCAAGTGAGCCTGACCCTCTGCAGGCGAGCCTGACCCCTGCAAGAGAGCCTGGTATGCTCCAAGTGAGTGTGGTCCCCTGCAAGCGAGCCTGACCCCCTGCAAGTGAGCCTGGTAGCCTGCAAGCAAGTGTGGTCCCCTGTAAGTGAGCGTGGTCCCCTGCAAGTGAGCCTGGTATGCTGCAAGTGAGCATGGTCCCCAGCAAGCGACCCTGGACCGCTGCAAGGGAGCCTGAATACCTGCAGCGAGCCTTACGCCTGCAAGCGAGCCTGGTATGCTGCAAGTGAGCGTGGTCTACTGCTAGGGAGCCTGATCCCCTGCAAGTGAGCCTGACCCGCTGCAAGTGAGCCTGATATCCTGCAAGTGAGTGTGGTCCCCTGCAAGTGAGCGTGGTCCCCTGCAAGCTTGCCTGACCCTCTGCAAGCTGGCTTGACCCCCTGCAAGAGATCCTGGCCTACCTGCAAGTGAGCCTGGCGCCTGCAAGCGAGCATGGTCCCCTGCAAGTGAGCACGACCCCCTGCTTGAGAGCCCGACCCCCTGCAAGAGAGCCCGACCCCCTGCAAGAGAGCCCGACCCCCTGCAAGAGAGCCCGACCCCCTGCAAGAGAGCCCGACCCCCTGAAAGAGAGCCCGACCCTATGCAAGAGAGCCAGATCCCATGCAAAAGAGCCTAATCCCCTACAAACGATTCTGACTCCCTGCAAGCGAGCTTGGCCCCCTGCAAGTGTGCCCGGTCCCCTGCAAGGGAGCCGACCCTCTGTAAGCGAGCCCGGCCCCTGGCAGTTAAACCTTCTTCGGGTTGGAGATGTGGGTCTGAAAAAAAGTGTTGTTGACCGGGGAGGGGAAACAGCCATTACATTGCATGCGTTACAATGCAGGCGATTACAACGTTGTTGTTACAACGACCTTGTTGTTACATCGCATCGAATTACATTACAACGTAAGTCGTTACATTTACTTGCTGTAGGGGGCACGCTAATATACGGAATAGTACAATTTACTATTCCAACACCTCCCCTACTGTTGCACACACTGGAGCTGGAATAGTAATTTATTCTGTTCCTAAGTCGAGAGCGCCCCCTACAGCAAGTCGATGTAATGACTTGCGTTGTAATGTACTGCGATGTAACAACGCAGTCGTCGTAACGACCGCGTTGTAATCGCATGCGCTGTAAACGCATGCAATATAAAGTGTCCTATTCCCGGGAGGCCTCTGCGGGGTGCCTCTGTGTAGAGAAGTGACATGTGTGGACACGTATGTGACATGCTGCTTGCACACACCTCTGATCTCTGTGTCTGCTCCACCCCCCTCTGTAGGCCATGGATCTGGGGGTGCCCGTGCTGGCGAGGAACATCCCCGGAAACGCTGCAGTCGTATCCCACGAGGACACCGGGCTGCTCTTTTCAGACCCCCAGGTAAGCGAAAAGCCACCTTGATCATCTGACATGTTAGAAGCGTCATTGTAGTAATGCAGTAGCATTATATGTTGTTTTCATCATTTAAAACGTCACTGGTGTGATGAAACGATATTCAATGCAATAGTACTTACCGTTCACCCTTAGGCTGATGAAAGGCGGAGTCAGTCGCGGTCTAGTCCAGCCTGTGACGTTCAGCGGGTGTCTGAGCCCTGCGAGGTATCCACAACGCATGGCTGTGGAGTTTTCTGAGCGTCTGCCCTTGGGGGAGTGGGGTGCTGCTTTAAAGAGGGGGGTGGGGGAGGGGTGCGGGCTGGAAGTCGTAGACGAGGTCTGGATGGAGAGGTGGACACACACGCCAGATTATTCCCAGTGGGCAGAGGACCGTTGTTTTGTTCTTCACGAAGCTGAAGCAGAAAAGATAAACTGCCCCTATTGAAGAACTATCATCAATCCTAAATACTGGTGGGTGACGCACTCATACAGCGCCTGCCGCCGAAACCGGCGCTGGGAGGCGCTTGGTCAGATGCGACTGCGGTTACACGGGGTTTAATGTCAGGTGTGTGTGTGCGGGGGGGGGGAGTGGGGTCCTTTTATAAGGGGTTTAATGCCAAGAAGAGCCCTGTCTGAGGCATCATAGGCGCGAGGCGGGGCCAGGCTGAGCCCGGAGGCCCCGGCATGTGAAACCTGGACATGGCTCAGTGGTGACGGTCAAAGGATCTCCCCATAGGGTGACCAACTGGCATTGGTGCAAATTCAGGACGGTGAGTGTAAAAATTCAGGACAAAGGGTCAAAATTCAGGACAAAACTTCAGGACAATAGGTACGTTTAACAGACACATCAGAGGTCGCGCAATAGTATATAAGTAAGCCCAGCCATTTCCAAACATATTCAACCATTTGCAAACCTATCCATCATGTATCCTTCATCTATCATTTCACTCATCCATCCCTTCATCCATCCCCTCATCCATCCTTTCACTCATCCTCCATTATCCATCCACCCTTTCACCCTATCCATCTGTACACTTATCCATCCACTCTTCATCCCATCCATCCATTCACTCATCCATCCAGCCATTTACCCTTTCACCAATCCAGCCATCCTTTCACTTACTAATCCTTCCACCCATCCACTCTTTTAGTCATCCATCCATCCTCCCTTTCTCTCTCCATTGACCCTTTCACTTAGCCATCCTTCCTTCCATCCATCCATCCACCCACCCATCCATCCATCTACTCATCCACTCACGAATCCATCCATTGACCCTATCACTCATCCATCTATCATTTCACTCCTTCACACATCTATTCATCCTTTTGTCCATCTACCCTCCCTTTCACTCACTCACTCATCCATCCTTACATCCACCCTTTCACTCATATGTCCATTCATTCACCCTTGCACTTATCAATCCATCAATCCATCCATCATTTCACTCATCCACCTACACACCCATCATCCACCCAACCATCTACCCACCCACCCACCATCCACCCACCCACTCATCCATCCTTTCACCCACCCACCATCCTTTCACCCACCCACCATCCAATCCACTGATCCATCCTTTCACCCACCCAGCATCCACCCACCATCCATCCATCCACTCATCCATCCATCCATCCATCCTTTCACCCACCCACTCATCATCCATCCATCCATCCATCCTTCCCCTCATCATCCATCCTTCCACTCATCACCCATCCATCCTTTCACCCACCCATTCATCCATCCTTCCCCTCCACCCATCCCCTCATCCATTCATCCTTCCTTCCCCTCATCCATCCATCCTTCCTTCCCCTCATCCATCCATCCTTCCCCTCATCCATCCATCCTTCCCCTCATCCATCCTTCCTTTCATCCATCATCCATCCTTCCCCTCACCAATCCATCCATCCCATCCATTTATCCTTCCCCTCATCCATCCATCCTTCCCCTCCATCCATCCATCCATCCACCCATCCTTCTCCTCGTCCATCATCCTCCCCTCATACATCTTTCCCCTCATCCATCATCCAGCTACCCTTCCACCCATACATCCAGCTATTTACATTTTCTCTCCATCCTTCCCCTCACTCATCAATCAATCAATCAATCAATCAATCATAACATTTGTATAGCGCACTACTCACCCGGAGGGTCTCAAGGCGCTGGGGGGGGGGGGTCCGCTACTGCTCGAACAGCCAGGTCTTGAGCTGCTTCCTGAAGGCGAGGTGGTCCTGGGTCAGGCGGAGGCGGAGGTGGGTCAATCCATCCATCCTCTCTCATTATCCATTTATTCAATCTCTCATTCATCCATTCACCCTTTCACTAATTCATCCAGCCATTCACCCATCCCTTCACTCACTTACTCGCCCACCTTTCCATATTAATTTTGAGCTGAGCCCTTTTGAGAAGAGGCCCATCAAGAACTTCACCCTCGCGGCAGGGGTCGTTCCAGGACTGGGACAGAAGCCACCCAGGGCGGAGACAGGATCCGCCACAGGGGGGGACAGGATCCACCACAGGGGCGGGGGGGACGGCAGGATCCACCACAGTGGGGACAAGAGCCATCACAGGCGGGGGTGGACTGGAGCCATTACTGAGGGGAGGGCAGGAGCCATCACAGGAGAGGGACCAGGATCCACCAGGGTGGGCACAGGGGTGGGCATGCAGTATTCTAGTATCATCTTGGGCTCCTCGCCCCCTCCTGCACAAGACAACGAGAAGACAGGCTCTCTGTTCAAAATGCCATCCCCCACTGTGATGTACAGTACTTACAGGAGATACTCTAAGAGAACTGATTGAACTGATTTTCCTCCATTCTTTGTTAATCAATGTGGGTGCGATTGTGCCATTTCTTTATTGTATTACATTATAGACTGCATGTTTGAAGAACCGAGGTTTGCTTACAATTTAATGACAGTAATTAAGCTTGGTGAAGAGAAGCACGTGCTGCCTCGGTGTAATCAGGGGTGTAATCTGACCTAGGATGTTTGGGGCCCTGGGTAGAAATGGAATGTGTGAGCCCCCTCTAAATAGCAGAGACATGGCGCATTCAGGGCTGTTTGCATCTGAATAGATGTCGCTGCTCTTGAACCTGCAGCCCCTCCCTCTCAGTCACCTTCGAAGCACCTCTTAACAGCTCATCAAGGGCTGAAGGTGTGATGGTTGCCATCCTGCTGTGCCTCTCCAATGCTGCGGGGCATCTGAGCTTTGGAACAGCATCGGAGTCTGTTGCACCCGACCTCAACAGCAACAGAGCAAAAGAAGGAGGTGGGTGGAAGCTGTGCGATCGGTGCCCGGTTAAAATTACGGACAAATGGCGTCCGTTAAAAAATCCTTCACGGACAACGGACAGACGGCCGAAATAACGGACTGTCCGTGAAATTTACGGACGGTTGGTCACCCTATCTCCCCAAACAGGTCCTTGTGCTGGGGTTTCACCTCAACTTGTGTGACACGGGCGCGGGGTGGCTTCTTTTTAAAATGAATTGATTTTAGGTAGCGCACGATTCGCCGAAGGTGTCTTCAAGTTGGCGCTAGCGCAACGGCACCTGAAACTCAAAATCTCGGACAAGATCGCCTGTTGTCAGAAAAGAAGCAGAAAGGCCGTGACCGAAGTTCATAGGGAACTGAATACCAGGTGCTTCAGGCTTTGCTGAAGAGCTGCAGGGCAGGCCGATCATCATTCGTAGGTGGAGCAGTGGGGCGTTCCAAGATCACAAAACCTTTCCCTCCCCATGAGTCCCTGGTACATCCCTGGCTGCGGAGCCCCTCCGTGTTCATGGTTTCAGGGGTGCATTACGTAACTCTCTTGTAAGTACCTAACACAGATGTTCCATCTCCTTTGACCCCATGCCCGTATCACCCTCCCCTGCGTCTTTAGTGTAGTTGTACGGGCAGCCGTGCGTGGACTCCTCAATGAGTTCATTCGAGTGATGAGTTTGCCCTCCCCTCCCATGTCCGCAAGGGTTTGGTTTAACATGAGTTTCCGGTTCTCGTGAAAACTAACCCTGGGCGTAGTTCGCGTAGTAGTGCTATGCATAGCTACGCGAAGTGCACTTCGCTCTATGTGCGCTACGCGTAGCTAAGCGAACTGTGTAGTGCACTGTGCAAAATGCTGTTCGCACTGATTGCACAGTGCCGGATGCTTGTCCGCACTGTGCAATCAGTGCAAACCGCATCTTGCACAGTGCAAGCGGTCGTTTTCTGCCGCTCGAATAGATTTCTACTTGAGCGTCAGCTTTCTCAACGCGGACTGGTAGTTTCTCATCGCGAGCGGTCACGAGCATACGTGACAACTCGCAATGAGAAACCTGACCTCCCCGCGTTGTGAATCTCGCCGGGAGGTTTATTTTCCATGCTCGCGATCGGCAACTTGATGTTGCTAATCGCGAACGAGGAAAAAGTCTCGCCGGGATGTCATTTTGCTCGCTCGCAGTCGCCAACTTGACGTTGAGGACTGCGAGCAAGAAAAAAATGACCGCTATGCGTGTTTGCACTGTGCTACGTGCAATTCGCGTAGTGCGAAGTAGCGGACACTTTGCAAACTACGCGAGCGTAGCGTAGTACTTTGCCCAGGGTTAGTGAAACCCTGCCCTTCCCAGCCTCTGCGAACAGCTGCAGCCAGGCCAGCATATGCCAGAAAGCACCACCAGCGACCCCCCATTTATGGTAAAAAGCCACATAACCCACTATTCAACCATCCTCAGACAAGTCTCCCATCTTCTGTGAAATATCTTTCTCACCCCCATGTCTTAAGAAGACTGGGACTTTTTATTCTACAGAGAGAGACAGAGCGCTGAGAAGAACAACAAGTGAAGGATGGAAGCGCTTGAAACGATCTTAGCCGCTGGTAATGACCCTGGCAGTCATTCTAATTCAGCATTTTTCAACTCGTCTGTCCCTCAGTAGATAGGGACCAACTATACACAGTTCAGTGCTCGTTCCCCATTAAACTGGAGTACGACCCACCCCTGAATGAGAACGCAAGCCCTCCCCCCCCAGACCGGTTTCACCAACATGAGCCTCATTGGGTGTCACGTGTGTGTGTACAAGAGTGTCCCGTACGGACTGTGCTGGTACCTGTCGCACCGTGTAGCAGTGCAGTGTGTTTGTGTGTGTGGGAGTAACAGTCTGTAAACCGTCTGTGATTCACGACACTATACGGCGGTGTTGGTGTATATATTGATTTCCTGCCAAAAGTACTTTACATTTTACATTGGTTTTACCCACATGGTCTGTGTGATATTGCAGTATTAGGATTGTGGCATTGGGCATAAGGCTGACAACGTATCGCACCACATAGGGTGCTGTGTAGGGTTTAGGATAGGACTTTTCTCGTGTGGATAGTGTTGACATCATATCAACACGATTGAGCCTAGTACCGCTAGTAAGATTGACAAGTGTGATTTATGCCCGGAACTACATGATATCATGATATTCATGTTGCGTTGATTAATGTGTGTGTTGACTACAAACTACATTTACATATGTTTGGTGTGAAGTCTCTCTTTTGTGACGTGACGTGTGTTTACTCAGGTGGAGTTTTGTGTCTTTGCTTTACGCGTTGCCTTTGTAATAAGCCTGACTGCTCAGGGCCACCATACCCAAGGGTGAGCTAGGACTGTACAGTGTGTGTAACCACCCGCCTTTCACAAGAGCGATGGATTCCGCCTGGCTGAGGCGCATCTTCAGCCAACCAGAAGTGCCGATTCCAACACTTCTTGGCACCTTGGCCGTCAGAGTTGGGACCAGCGGCACCTGATCTTCGTTGCTTTGGTGATGGGTCCAGAGTTTAGTTGGCAGGGTATGCCCAGACGTGGGTCCCTTGCTCACTTTGCCACTGGATTCAAGATAGCCTGGCTGATGAGGATTATGAATCCGAAACCGGTCCTCGGAAGCTTGTTTCGGGTCCAGGGAAGACATGGCTTGGCAGTTCGGTCTGGACTGTTCCCTTGAGGCACAGGGTCAGACTGATTGGCATATGGCCATGTCTGAACTGGGGTGCAGAGTGGGCTAAAGAACGGTGATGGATTAAACCCAGACCAGTTGACTGGGTGTGAGTGTTTGATTGATTAAGATGCTCCGTCCATTAACACCCCCTTTTGTACCGCTTTTGGCCGCCATAAGTGTGGCAGGGTATGCTCAGACGTGAGTCCCTTGCTCACTTTGCCACTAGATTCAAGCAAACCGGGCTGAAGACGGCTGTAATGCCAGAAACTGGTCCTCGGAAGCTTGTTTCCGGTCCAGGGAAGACATGGCTTGGCAATTCGGGCTGGACTGTTCCCATGAGGCACAGGGTCAGACTGATTTGCATATAGCCATGTCTGAACTGGGGTGGCAGAGTGGGCTAAAGAACGGTGATGGATTAAACCCAGATCTTTTGACTGGGTGTGAGTGTTTGATTGATTCAGACATGTTTTGCTGCACCTGTTCTGTTGATGAAGGAGCCTTGCACAGCTGCAGCCTGCGTTGAAGCTTGCACTGCTGGTGCCTGTGGTGCACGTCATGTGTTTGCTGTGCGTGTTCTGTGTGTGAGAAGCTTGCATCGATTGTGCTCCTGAAAAAAGTTTCTGTCTTTTTTTTATTTGAGGACATTGATCGCAGTACACTCAATTATCGCCTGTTATAAATGCTTGTTTAAAGGTGAGGAGATTGACTCTCCACACCCTAGTGGTGACCCCATCCCACCCCTCCTGTGCATGTTCTCTCGGTTCCTGCCGGATCCCACAGGCCGTGACCCAGCGGCTCCTATGTTCTCGTCTTTGCCTACGTCAGTGCCTGGCTCAGGCGCCTTGTGGTCAAGAATTATAAAGAAAACTTCATTACAGTGTTCACGCAACCTCGTGCTCTTCGTTTGCACGGTATGGGGCCTGTTACAGCGTGCTCTTACCTCAGTAAAGGCTCACGCTGTAGATTGCTGGTGTTGTGCCTTCCTCTGACATAGGCTGCGTCAAAGCGCTAAGCGTTCGTTGTAACCTGAGCGTGTGACATTGCATGTATGTTGTGTTTTAAACTGCATGTATGTTGTGTTTTACATTGCATGTATGTTGTGTTTTACACTGCATGTATGTTGTTTTTTACACTGCATGTATGTTGTGTTTTACACTGCATGTATGTTGTGTTTTATACTACATGTATGTTGTGTTTTACACTGCGCAGAGCCACAAAGGCCTCGTTGTCACATGATGCTGTACCCTGACTGTCCTCTGGGTGTCTCTGTCGCACTGGTGTCTGTCTGCTCGCTCCGGTATGTCACATGATGCTGTACCCTGACTGTCCTTCGGGTGTCTCTGTCGCACTGGTGTCTGTCTGCTCCCTCCTGTATGTCACATGATGCTGTACCCTGACTGTCCTCTGGGTGTCGCTGTCGCACTGGTGTCTGTCTGCTCCCTCCGGTATGTCACATGATGCTGTTCCCTGACTGTCCTCTGGGGGTCTCTGTCGCACTGGTGTCTGTCTGCTCCCTCTGGTATGTCACATGGTGCTGTTCGTTGACTGTCCTCTGGGGGTCTCTGTCGCACTGGTGTCTGTCTGCTCCCTCCGGTATTTCACATGATGCTGTACCCTGACTGTCCTCTGGGTGTCGCTGTCGCACTGGTGTCTGTCTGCTCGCTCTAGTATGTCACATGATGCTGTACCCTGACTGTGCTCCGGGGGTCTCTGTCACACTGGTGTCTGTCTGCTCCCTCCGGTATGTCACATGATGCTTTACCCTGACTGTCCCCCGGGTGTCTCTGTCGCTCTGGTGTCTGTCTGACTAGTCGTCTCCATCAATCAGGCCGACCAATCCATGGAGAACCTAGTCACCTGTCTGTAAAACATGTCCAAATGGATGGCAGACTCCAGACTCAAACTCAACGGCGAGAAAGCGGAAATCATGCTCCTAGGCGCCCCAAACAAACTCCCCAAAACCATTGCCTGGCCTCCTAGCATGGGCACCCCCCACACCTAAACAAGAAATCAAGAGCCTGGGTTTCTGGCTTGACCAGGACCTTAGCTTCAGAGCCCAAGCAAGAAAGACAGCCGGCACATGCTTTGGGCTCATGCTAGCAGCCCGTAAGATCCTCCCTCTCATCCCACCCCCAGTCTAGAAAAATTCAGATCCAGGGCCTTGTCATATCGAGACTAGACTATGGAAACGCCTTGTACCTGGGCGCGCCAGTAGCTGTCATAAATAAACTTCAGCACGCCCAGAATGCCGCAGCAAGACTACTCACGGGGGTGAAATCAAGATGCTCAGCTAAACCCTCTCTCAAGGCACTTCACTGGCTCCCCATCAAAGAGCGCTTTACCTTCAAAACCCTTTGCATCTCTCATAAAATCCTACAAGGTAAAGGCCCACCTATATTAAAACATTTCATCAAACCTTACAAAGCCACCCGACAGCTCAGGTCGGACTCACTTCTTTTGGCCAGCGTCCCGAGAATATGGAAAGCACGCACGGGCGGCCGCTGTTTCTCATACAACGCCTCTAAGCTCTGAAACAACCTCCCCCTTAGCGTCCGCAAAGAAAACAATCTGCTCACATTCCGCAGATTACTTAAAACCTGGTTGTTCCCCCAATAATCATTCCCAGGAGAACTGTTAGGCTGTCACGTTAGCGCTGGGACTCCCGAGGGTAGCTACGCGCTCTCCAAATCCTTAATCGAATCAAATCAAATCAGTCTGTGCCCTCCGGTATGTCACATGATCCTATTCCCTGACTGTCCTCTGGGTGTCTCTGTCGCACTGGTGTCTCTCTGCACCCTCCGGTATGTCACATGATGCTGTTCCCTGACTGTCCTCTGGGGGTCTCTGTCGCACTGGTGTCTGTCTGCTCCCTCAAGGATGTCACATGATCCTGTTCCCTGACTGTCCTCTGGGGGTCTCTGTCGCACTGGTGTTTGTCTGCTCCCTCCGGTATGTCACGTGATGCTGTACCCTGACTGTCCTCCGGGTGTCTCTGTCGCACTGGTGTCTGTCTGCTCCCTCCAGTATGTCACATGATGCTGTACCCTGACTCTCCTCCGGGGGTCTCTGTCGCACTGGTGTCTGTCTGCTCCCTCCGGTATGCCACATGATGCTGTACCCTGACTGTCCTCCGGGTGTCTCTGTCGCACTGGTGTCTGTCTGCTCCCTCCGGTATGCCACATGATGCTGTACCCTGACTGTCCTCCGGGTGTCTCTGTCGCACTGGTGTCTGTCTGCTCCCTCCAGTATGTCACATGATGCTGTTCCCTGACTGTCCTCCAGGTGTCTCTGTCGCACTGGTGTCTGTCTGCTCGCTCTAGTATGTCACATGATGCTGTACCCTGACTGTCCTCCGGGGGTCTCTGTCGCACTGGTGTCTGTCTGCTCCCTCTGGTATGTCACATGATGCTGTACCCTGACTGTCCTGTAGGTGTCTCTGTCGCACTGGTGTCTGTCTGCTCCCTCCAATATGTCACATGATGCTGTACCCTGACTGTCCTCCGGGGGTCTCTGTCGCACTGGCGTCTGTCTGCTCCCTCCAGTATGTCACATGATGCTGTACTCTGACTGTCCTCTGGGGGTCTCTGTCGCACTGGTGTCTGTCTGCTCCCTCCAGTATGTCACATGATGCTGTACCCTGACTGTCCTCCAGGTGTCTCTGTCGCACTGGTGTCTGTCTGCTCGCTCTAGTATGTCACATGATGCTGTACCCTGACTGTCTCCCGGGTGTCTCTGTCGCACTGGTGTCTGTCTGCTCCCTCCAGGATGTCACATGATGCTGTACCCTGACTGTCCTCTGGGTGTCTCTCTCGCACTGGTGTCTGTCTGCTCCCTCCAGGATGTCACATGATGCTGTTCCCTGACTGTCCTCTAGGTGTCTCTGTCGCACTGGTGTCTGTCTGCTCCCTCTGGTATGTCACATGATGCTGTACCCTGACTGTCCTCCGGGTGTCTCTGTCACACTGGTGTCTTTCTGCTCCCTCCAGTATGTCACATGATGCTGTACCCTGACTGTCCTCCGGGTGTCTCTGTCGCACTGGTGTCTGTCTGCTCCCTCCGGTATGTCACATGATGCTGTACCCCTGACTGTCCTCTGGGTGTCTGTCGCACTGGTGTCTTTCTGCTCCCTCCAGTATGTCACATGATGCTGTACCCTGACTGTCCTCCGGGTGTCTTTGTCGCACTGGTGTCTGTCTGCTCCCTCTGGTATGTCACATGATGCTGTACCCTGACTGTCCTCTGGGGGTCTCTGTCGCACTGGTGTCTGTCTTCTCCCTCCGGTATGTCACATGATGCTGTACCCTGACTGTCCTCTGGGGGTCTCTGTCGCACTGGTGTCTGTCTGCTCCTTCCAGTATGTCACATGATGCTGTTCCCTGACTGTCCTCCAGGTGTCTCTGTCGCACTGCTGTCTGTCTGCTCGCTCTAGTATGTCACATGATGCTGTACCCTGACTGTCCTCCGGAGGTCTCTGTCGCACTGGCGTCGGTCTGCTCCCTCCAGTATGTCACATGATGCTGTACCCTGACTGTCCTCCAGGGGTCTCTGTCGCATTGGCGTCTGTCTGCTCCCTCCAGTATGTCACATGATGCTGTACTCTGACTGTCCTCTGGGGGTCTCTGTCGCACTGGTGTCTGTCTGCTCGCTCTAGTATGTCACATGATGCTGTACCCTGACTGTCCTCCAGGTGTCTCTGTCGCACTGGTGTCTGTCTGCACCCTCTAGTATGTCACATGATGCTGTACCCTGACTGTCCTCCAGGGGTCTCTGTCGCATTGGCGTCTGTCTGCTCCCTCCAGTATGTCACATGATGCTGTACTCTGACTGTCCTCTGGGGGTCTCTGTCGCATTGGCGTCTGTCTTCTCCCTCCAGTATGTCACATGATGCTGTACTCTGACTGTCCTCCAGGGGTCTCTGTCGCATTGGCGTCTGTCTGCTCCCTCCAGTATGTCACATGATGCTGTACTCTGACTGTCCTCTGGGGGTCTCTGTCACACTGGTGTCTGTCTGCTCCCTCCAGTATGTCACATGATGCTGTACCCTGACTGTCCTCCAGGTGTCTCTGTCGCACTGGTGTCTGTCTGCTCGCTGTAGTATGTCACATGATGCTGTACCCTGACTGTCTCCCGGGTGTCTCTGTCGCACTGGTGTCTGTCTGCTCCCTCCAGGATGTCACATGATGCTGTACCCTGACTGTCCTCTGGGTGTCTCTCTCGCACTGGTGTCTGTCTGCTCCCTCCAGGATGTCACATGATGCTGTTCCCTGACTGTCCTCCGGGTGTCTCTGTCGCACTGGTGTCTGTCTGCTCCCTCTGGTATGTCACATGATGCTGTACCCTGACTGTCCTCTGGGGGTCTCTGTCGCACTGGTGTCTGTCTTCTCCCTCCGGTATGTCACATGATGCTGTACCCTGACTGTCCTCTGGGGGTCTCTGTCGCAATGGTGTCTGTCTGCTCCCTCCGGTATGTCACATGATGCTGTACCCTGACTGTCCTCTGGGGGTGTCTGTCGCACTGGTGTCTGTCTGCTCCCTCCGGTATGTCACATGATGCTGTACCCTGACTGTCCTCTGGGGGTGTCTGTCGCACTGGTGTCTGTCTGCTCCCTCCGGTATGTCACATGATGCTGTTCCCTGACTGTCCTCCAGGTGTCTCTGTCGCACTGCTGTCTGTCTGCTCGCTCTAGTATGTCACATGATGCTGTACCCTGACTGTCCTCCGGGGGTCTCTGTCGCACTGGCGTCTGTCTGCTCCCTCCAGTATGTCACATGATGCTGTACCCTGACTGTCCTCTGGGGGTCTCTGTCGCACTGGTGTCTGTCTTCTCCCTCCGGTATGTCACATGATGCTGTACCCTGACTGTCCTCTGGGGGTGTCTGTCGCACTGGTGTCTGTCTGCTCCCTCCGGTATGTCACATGATGCTGTTCCCTGACTGTCCTCCAGGTGTCTCTGTCGCACTGCTGTCTGTCTGCTCGCTCTAGTATGTCACATGATGCTGTACCCTGACTGTCCTCCGGGGGTCTCTGTCGCACTGGCGTCTGTCTGCTCCCTCCAGTATGTCACATGATGCTGTACCCTGACTGTCCTCCAGGGGTCTCTGTCGCATTGGCGTCTGTCTGCTCCCTCCAGTATGTCACATGATGCTGTACTCTGACTGTCCTCTGGGGGTCTCTGTCGCACTGGTGTCTGTCTGCTCGCTCTAGTATGTCACATGATGCTGTACCCTGACTGTCTCCCGGGTGTCTCTGTCGCACTGGTGTCTGTCTGCACCCTCCAGTATGTCACATGATGCTGTACCCTGATTGTCCTCTGGGGGTCTCTGTCGCACTGGTGTCTGTCTGCTCCCTCCAGTATGTCACATGATGCTGTACCCTGACTGTCCCCTGGGTGTCTCTGTCGCACTGGTGTCGGTCTGCTCGCTCTAGTATGTCACATGATGCTGTACCCTGACTGTCCCCTGGGTGTCTCTGTCGCACTGGTGTCTGTCTGCTCGCTCTAGTATGTCACATGATGCTGTACCCTGACTGTCCCCCGGGGGTCCCTGTCACACTGGTGTCTGTCTGCTCCCTCCAGTATGTCACATGATACTGTACCCCTGACTGTCCTCTGGGTGTCTCTCGCACTGGTGTCTGTCTGCTCGCTCTAGTATGTCACATGATGCAGTACCCTGACTGTCCTCTGGGTGTCTCTGTCGCACTGGTGTCTGTCTGCTCCCTTGGGTATGTCACATGATGCTGTACCCCTGACTGTCCTCTGGGTGTCTGTCGCACTGGTGTCTGTCTGCTCCCTCCGGTATGTCACATGATGCCGTACCCTGACTGTCCTCCGGGTGTCGCTGTCGCACTGGTGTCTGTCTGCTCGCTCTAGTATGTCATATGATGCTGTACCCTGACTGTCCTCTAGGGGTCTCTGTAGCACTGGTGTCTGTCTGCTCCCTCCAGTATGTCACATGAAGCTGTACCGTGACTGTCCTCTGGGGCTCTCTGTCGCACTGGTGTCTGTCTGCTCCCTCCGGTATGTCACATGATGCTGTACCCTGACTGTCCTCCGGGTGTCTCTGTCGCACTGGTGTCTGTCTGCACCCTCCGGTATGTCACATGATGCTGTTCCCTGACTGTCCTCCGGGTGTCTCTGTCGCACTGATGTCTGTCTGCTCGCTCTAGTATGTCACATGATGCTGTACCCTGACTGTCCCCTGGGTGTCTCTGTCCCCCTGGTGTCTGTCTGCTCGCTCTAGTATGTCACATGATGCTGTACCCTGACTGTCCCCTGGGTGTCTCTGTTGCACTGGTGTCTGTCTGCTCGCTCTAGTATGTCACATGATGCTGTACCCTGATTGTCCCCTGGGTGTCTCTGTCGCACTGGTGTCTGTCTGCTCCCTCCGGTATGTCACATGATGCTGTACCCTGACTGTCCTCAGGGGGTCTCTGTCGCACTGGTGTCTGTCTGCTCCCTCCAGTATGTCACATGATGCTGTACCCTGACTGTCCTCTGGGTGTCTGTCGCACTGGTGTCTGTCTGCTCCCTCCGGTATGTCACATGATGCCGTACCCTGACTGTCCTCCGGGTGTCGCTGTCGCACTGGTGTCTGTCTGCTCGCTCTAGTATGTCACATGATGCTGTACCCTGACTGTCCTCTGGGTGTCTCTCTCGCACTGCTGTCTGTCTGCTCCCTCCAGTATGTCACATGAAGCTGTCCCGTGACTGTCCTCTGGGGCTCTCTGTCGCACTGGTGTCTGTCTGCTCCCTCCGGTATGTCACATGATGCTGTACCCTGACTGTCCTCCGGGTGTCTCTGTCGCACTGGTGTCTGTCTGCACCCTCCGGTATGTCACATGATGCTGTTCCCTGACTGTCCTCTGGGTGTCTCTGTCGCACTGGTGTCTGTCTGCACCCTCCGGTATGTCACATGATGCTGTTCCCTGACTGTCCTCCGGGTGTCTCTGTCGCACTGATGTCTGTCTGCTCGCTCTAGTATGTCACATGATGCTGTACCCTGACTGTCCCCTGGGTGTCTCTGTCCCCCTGGTGTCTGTCTGCTCGCTCTAGTATGTCACATGATGCTGTACCCTGACTGTCCCCTGGGTGTCTCTGTTGCACTGGTGTCTGTCTGCTCCCTCCGGTATGTCACATGATGCTGTACCCTGACTGTCCTCAGGGGGTCTCTGTCGCACTGGTGTCTGTCTGCTCCCTCCGGTATGTCACATGATGCTGTTCCCTGACTGTCCTCTGGGGGTCTCTGTCGCACTGGTGTCTGTCTGCTCCCTCCAGTATGTCACATGATCCTGTTCCCTGACTGTCCTCTGGGTGTCTCTCTCGCACTGCTATCTGTCTGCTCCCTCCAGTATGTCACATGATGCTGTACCCTGACTGTCCTCCGGGTGTCTCTGTCGTACTGGTGTCTGTCTGCACCATCTAGTATGTCACATGATGCTGTTCCCTGACTGTCCTCTGGGTGTCTCTCTCGCACTGCTATCTGTCTGCTCCCTCCAGTATGTCACAAGATGCTGTACCCTGACTGTCCTCTGGGGGTCTCTGTCTCACTGGTGTCTGTCTGCTCCCTCCAGTATGTCACATGATGCTGTACCCTGACTGTCCTCTGGGGGTCTCTGTCGCACTGGTGTCTGTCTGCACCCTCTAGTATGTCACATGATGCTGTACCCTGACTGTCCCCCCGGTGTCTCTGTCACACTGGTGTCTGTCTGCACCCTCTAGTATGTCACATGATGCTGTACCCTGACTGTCCCCCCGGTGTCTCTGTCACACTGGTGTCTGTCTGCTCCCTCTGGTATGTCACATGATGCTGTACCCTGACTGTCCTCTGGGTGTCTCTGTCGCACTGGTGTCTGTCTGCTCCCTCCGGTTTGTCACATGATGCTGTTCCCTGACTGTCCTCCGGGTGTCTCTGTCGCACTGGTGTCTGTCTGCTCCCTCCAGTATGTCTCATGATGCTGTACCCTGACTGTCCTCTGGGTGTCTCTGTCGCACTGGTGTCTGTCTGCTCCCTCCGGTATGTCACATGATGCTGTACCCTGACTGTCCTCCGGGTGTCTCTGTCGCACTGGTGTCTGTCTGCTCCCTCCGGTATGTCTCATGATGCTGTTCCCTGACTGTCCTCCGGGTGTCTCTGTCGCACTGGTGTCTGTCTGCTCCCTCCAGTATGTCACATGATGCTGTACCCTGACTGTCCTCTGGGTGTCTCTGTCGCACTGGTGTCTGTCTGCTCCCTCCGGTTTGTCACATGATGCTTTTCCCTGACTGTCCTCCGGGTGTCTCTGTCGCACTGGTGTCTGTCTGCTCCCTCCAGTATGTCTCATGATGCTGTACCCTGACTGTCCTCCGGGTGTCTCTGTCACACTGGTGTCTGTCTGCTCCCTCCGGTATGTCACATGATGCTGTACCCTGACTGTCCTCCGGGTGTCTGTCGCACTGGTGTCTGTCTGCTCCCTCCGGTATGTCACATGATGCTGTACTCTGACTGTCCTCAGGGGGTCTCTGTCGCACTGGTGTCTGTCTGCTCCCTCCAGTATGTCTCATGATGCTGTACCCTGACTGTCCTCCGGGTGTCTCTGTCACACTGGTGTCTGTCTGCTCCCTCCGGTATGTCACATGATGCTGTACTCTGACTGTCCTCAGGGGGTCTCTGTCGCACTGGTGTCTGTCTTCTCCCTCCGGTATGTCACATGATGCTGTACCCTGACTGTCCTCTGGGGGTCTCTGTCGCACTGGTGTCTGTCTGCTCCCTCCAGTATGTCACATGATGCTGTACCCTGACTGTCCTCAGGTGGTCTCTGTCGCACTGGTGTCTGTCTTCTCCCTCCGGTATGTCACATGATGCTGTACTCTGACTGTCCTCAGGGGGTCTCTGTCGCACTAGTGTCTGTCTTCTCCCTCCGGTATGTCACATGATGCTGTTCCCTGACTGTCCTACGAGGGTCTCTGTCGCACTGGTGTCTGTCTTCTCCCTCCGGTATGTCACATGATGCTGTACTCTGACTGTCCTCAGGTGGTCTCTGTCGCACTGGTGTCTGTCTTCTCCCTCCGGTATGTCACATGATGCTGTACTCTGACTGTCCTCAGGGGGTCTCTGTCGCACTGGTGTCTGTCTTCTCCCTCCGGTATGTCACATGATGCTGTTCCCTGACTGTCCTACGAGGGTCTCTGTCGCACTGGTGTCTGTCTTCTCCCTCCGGTATGTCACATGATGCTGTACTCTGACTGTCCTCAGGGGGTCTCTGTCGCACTGGTGTCTGTCTGACCCCTCCAGTATGTCACATGATGCTGTACCCTGACTGTCCTCCAGGTGTCTCTGTCGCACTGGTGTCTGTCTGCTCCCTCCAGGATGTCACATGATGCTGTATCCTGACTATCCTCCGGGTGTCTCTGTCGCACTGGTGTCTGTCTGCTCCCTCCGTTATGTCTCATGATGCTGTACCCTGACTGTCCTCTGGGGGTCTCTCTCGCACTGGTGTCTGTCTGCTCCCTCCGGTATGTCACATGATGCTGTACCCTGACTGTCCTCCAGGTGTCTCTGTAGCACTGGTGTCTGTCTGCTCCCTCCGGTATGTCACATGATGCTGTACTCTGGACTGTCCTCTGGGGGTCTCTGTCGCACTGGTGTCTGTCTTCTCCCTCTAGTATGTCAGATGACGCTGTACCCTGACTGTCCCCTGGGTGTCTCTGTCGCACTGGTGTCTGTCTGCTCGCTCTAGTATGTCACATGATGCTGTTCCCTCGCTGTCCTCCGGGTGTCTCTGTCGCACTGGTGTCTGTCTGCTCCCTCCAGTATGTCACATGATGCTGTACCCTGACTGTCCTCTGGGGATCTCTGTAGCACTGGTGTCTGTCTGCTCCCTCCGGTATGTCACATGACGCTGTACCCTGACTGTCCTGCAGGTGTCTCTGTCGCACTGGTGTCTGTCTGCTCACTCTAGTATGTCACATGATGCCGTACCCTGACTGTCCTCTGGGGGTCTCTGTCGCACTGGTGTCTGTCTGCTCCCTCTGGTATGTCACATGATGCTGTACCCTGACTGTCCCCTGGGGGTCTCTGTCGCACTGGTGTCTGTCTGCTCCCTCCAGTATGTCACATGATCCTGTTCCCTGACTGTCCTCTGGGTGTCTCTGTCGCAATGGTGTCTGTCTGCTCCCTCCGGTATGTCACGTGATGCTGTACCCTGACTGTCCTCCGGGTGTCTCTGTCACACTGGTGTCTGTCTGCTCCCTCCAGTATGTCACATGATGCTGTACCCTGACTGTCCTCTAGGGGCGTCACTGTCGCACTGGTGTCTGTCTGCTCCCTCCAGTATGTCACATGATGCTGTACCCTGACTGTCCCCTGGGTGTCTCTGTCGTACTGGTGTCTGTCTGCTCCCTCCAGTGTGTCACATGATGCTGTACCCTGACTGTCCTCCGGGTGTCTCTGTCGCGCTGGTGTCTGTCTGCTCGCTCTAGTATGTCACATGATGCTGTACCCTAAATGTCCCCTGGGTGTCTCTGTCGCACTGGTGTCTGTCTGCTCGCTCTAGTATGTCACATGATGCTGTACCCTGACTGTCCCCCGGGGGTCCCTGTCACACTGGTGTCTGTCTGCACCCTCCAGTATGTCACATGATACTGTACCCCTGACTGTCCTCTGGGTGTCTCTCGCACTGGTGTCTGTCTGCTCCCTCCAGTATGTCACATGATACTGTACCCCTGACTGTCCTCTGGGTGTCTCTCGCCCTGGTGTCTGTCTGCTCCCTCCGGTATGTCTCATGATGCTGTACCCTGACTGTCCTCTGGGTGTCTCTGTCGCACTGGTGTCGGTCTGCTCGCTCTAGTATGTCACATGATGCTGTACCCTGACTGTCCCCTGGGTGTCGCTGTCGCACTGGTCTCTGTCTGCTCCCTCTAGTATGTCACATGATGCTGTTCCCTGACTGTCCTCCGGGTGTCTCTGTCGCACTGGTGTGTGTCTGCTCCCTCCAGTATGTCACATGATGCTGTTCCCTGACTGTCCTCTGGGTGTTTCTGTCGCACTGGTTTCTGTTTGCTCGCTCTAGTATGTCACATGATGCTGTACCCTGACTGTCCTCTGGGTGTCTCTGTCGCACTGGTGTCTGTCTGCTCGCTCTAGTATGTCACATGATGCAGTACCCTGACTGTCCTCTGGGTGTCTCTGTCGCACTGGTGTCTGTCTGCTCCCTCGGGTATGTCACATGATGCTGTACCCCTGACTGTCCTCTGGGTGTCTGTCGCACTGGTGTCTGTCTGCTCCCTCGGGTATGTCACATGATGCTGTACCCTGACTGTCCTCCGGGGGTCTCTGTCGCACTGGTGTCTGTCTGCTCCCTCCGGTATGTCACATGATGCAGTACCCTGACTGTCCTCCGGGTGTCGCTGTCGCACTGGTGTCTGTCTGCTCGCTCTATTATGTCATATGATGCTGTACCCTGACTGTCCTCTGGGGGTCTCTGTAGCACTGGTGTCTGTCTGCTCCCTCCAGTATGTCACATGAAGCTGTACCGTGACTGTCCTCTGGGGCTCTCTGTCACACTGGTGTCTGTCTGCTCCCTCCGGTATGTCACATGATGCTGTACCCTGACTGTCCTCCGGGTGTCTCTGTCGCACTGGTGTCTGTCTGCACCCTCTGGTATGTCACATGATGCTGTTCCCTGACTGTCCTCTGGGTGTCTCTGTCGCACTGGTGTCTGTCTGCTCGCTCTAGTATGTCACATGATGCTGTACCCTGACTGTCCCCTGGGTGTCTCTGTCGCACTGGTGTCTGTCTGCTCGCTCTAGTATGTCACATGATGCTGTACCCTGACTGTCCCCTGGGTGTCTCTGTTGCACTGGTGTCTGTCTGCTCGCTCTAGTATGTCACATGATGCTGTACCCTGACTGTCCCCTGGGTGTCTCTGTCGCACTGGTGTCTGTCTGCTCGCTCTAGTATGTCACATAAATGCTGTACCCTGACTGTCCTCTGGGGGTCTCTGTCGCACTGGTGTCTGTCTGCTCCCTCCAGTATGTCACATGATGCTGTACCCTGACTGTCCCCTGGGGGTCTCTGTCGCACTGGTGTCTGTCTGCTCCCTCCGGTATATCACATGATGCTGTACCTTGACTGTCCTCTGGGGGTCTCTGTCGCACTGGTGTCTGTCTGCTCGCTCTAGTATGCCACATGATGCTGTACCCTGACTGTCCTCTGGGTGTCTCTGTCGCACTGGTGTCTGTCTGCACCCTCCGGTATGTCACATGACGCTGTACCCTGACTGTCCCCTGGGGGTCTCTGTCGCACTGGTGTCTGTCTGCTCCCTCCGGTATATCACATGATGCTGTACCTTGACTGTCCTCTGGGGGTCTCTGTCGCACTGGTGTCTGTCTGCTCGCTCTAGTATGCCACATGATGCTGTACCCTGACTGTCCTCTGGGTGTCTCTGTCGCACTGGTGTCTGTCTGCTCCCTCCGGTATGTCACATGATCCTGTTCCCTGACTGTCCTCTGGGGGTCTCTGTCGCACTGGTGTCTGTCTGCACCCTCCGGTATGTAACATGATCCTGTTCCCTGACTGTCCTCTGGGTGTCTCTGTCGCACTGGTGTCTGTCTGCTCCCTCCGGTATGTCACATGATCCTGTTCCCTGACTGTCCTCTGGGGGTCTCTGTCGCACTGGTGTCTGTCTGCACCCTCCGGTATGTCACATGATGCTGTACCCTGACTGTCCTCTGGGGGTCTCTGTCGCACTGGTGTCTGTCTGCTCCCTCTAGTATGTCACATGATGCTGTACCCTGACTGTCCTCCGGGTGTCTCTGTCGCACTGGTGTCTGTCTGCTCCCTCCGGTATGTCACATGATGCTGTACCCTGACTGTCCTCTGGGGGTCTCTGTCTTACTGGTGTCTGTCTGCTCCCTCCGGTATGTCACATGATCCTGTTCCCTGACTGTCCTCTGGGTGTCTCTGTCGCACTGGTGTCTGTCTGCTCCCTCCGGTATGTCACATGATCCTGTTCCCTGACTGTCCTCTGGGTGTCTCTGTCGCACTGGTGTCTGTCTGCTCCCTCCGGTATGTCACATGATGCTGTACCCTGACTGTCCTCTGGGGGTCTCTGTCTTACTGGTGTCTGTCTGCTCCCTCCAGTATGTCACATGATGCTGTACCCTGACTGTCCTCTGGGTGTCTCTCTCGCACTTTTGTCTGTCTGCTCCCTCCGGTATGTCACATGATGCTGTTCCCTGACTGTCCTTTGGGGGTCTCTGTCGCACTGGTGTCTGTCTGCTCCCTCCGGTATGTCACATGATGCTGTACCCTGACTGTCCTCTGGGGGTCTCTGTCTCACTGGTGTCTGTCTGCTCCCTCCAGTATGTCACATGATGCTGTACCCTGACTGTCCTCTGGGTGTCTCTCTCGCACTGGTGTCTGTCTGCTCCCTCCAGGATGTCACATGACGCTGTACCCTGACTGTCCTCTGGGGGTCTCTGTCTCACATGTGTCTGTCTTCTCCCTCCAGTATGTCACATGATGCTGTCCCCCGGGTGTCTCTGTCACACTGGTGTCTGTCTGCTCCCTCCAGTATGTCACATGATGCTGTACCCTGACTGTCCTCTGGGGGTCTCTGTCGCACTGGTGTCTGTCTGCTCTCTCCGGTATGTCACATGATGCTGTACCCTGACTGTCCCCTGGGTGTCTCTGTCGCACTGGTGTCTGTCTGCTCCCTCCAGTATGTCACATGATGCTGTTCCCTGACTGTCCTTTGGGAGTCTCTGTCGCACTGGTGTCTGTCTGCTCCCTCCAGGATGTCACATGACGCTGTACTCTGACTGTCCTCAGGTGGTCTCTGTCGCACTGGTGTCTGTCTGCTCCCTCCGGTATGTCACATGATGCTGTACCCTGACTGTCCTCTGGGGGTCTCTGTCTCACTTGTGTCTGTCTGCTCCCTCCAGTATGTCACATGATGCTGTACCCTGACTGTCCTCCGGGTGTCTCTGTCGCACTGGTGTCTGTCTGCACCCTCTAGTATGTCACATGATGCTGTTCCCTGACTGTCCTTTGGGAGTCTCTGTCGCACTGGTGTCTGTCTGCTCCCTCCAGGATGTCACATGACGCTGTACCCTGACTGTCCTCTGGGGGTCTCTGTCTCACTTGTGTCTGTCTGCTCCCTCCAGTATGTCACATGATGCTGTACCCTGACTGTCCTCTGGGGGTCTCTGTCGCACTGGTGTCTGTCTGCTCCCTCCGGTATGTCACATGATGCTGTACCCTGACTGTCCTCTGGGGGTCTCTGTCGCACTGGTGTCTGTCTGCTCCCTCCAGTATGTCACATGATGCTGTACCCTGACTGTCCTCTGGGGGTCTCTGTCGCACTGGTGTCTGTCTGCTCCCTCCGGTATGTCACATGATGCTGTACCCTGACTGTCCTCTGGGGGTCTCTGTCGCACTGGTGTCTGTCTGCTCCCTCTGGTATGTCACATGATGCTGTACCCTGACTGTCCTCTGGGGGTCTCTGTCGCACTGGTGTCTGTCTGCTCCCTCTGGTATGTCACATGATGCTGTACCCTGACTGTCCTCCGGGTGTCTCTGTCGCACTGGTGTCTGTCTGCTCGCTCTAGTACGTCACATGATGCTGTACCCTGACTGTCCTCTGGGGGTCTCTGCCGCACTGGTGTCTGTCTGCTCCCTCCGGTATGTCACATGATGCTGTACCCTGACTGTCCTGTAGGTGTCTCTGTCGCACTGGTGTCTGTCTGCTCCCTCCAGTATGTCACATGATGCTGTACCCTGACTGTCCTCTGGGGGTCTCTGTCGCACTGGCGTCTGTCTGCTCCCTCCAGTATGTCATATGATGCTGTACCCTGACTGTCCCCCCGGTGTCTCTGTCGCACTGGTGTCTGTCTGCTGCCTCCAGTATGTCACATGATGCTGTACCCTGACTGTCCTCTGGGGGTCTCTGTCGCACTGGTGTCTGTCTGCTCCCTCCGGTATGTCTCATGATGCTGTACACTGACTGTCCTCTGGGGGTCTCTGTCGCACTGGTGTCTGTCTGCTCCCTCCAGTATGTCACATGATGCCGTACCCTGACTGTCCTGTAGGTGTCGCTGTCGCACTGGTGTCTGTCTGCTGCCTCCAGTATGTCACATGATGCTGTACCCTGACTGTCCTCTGGGTGTCTCTGTCGCACTGGTGTCTGTCTGCTCGCTCTAGTATGTCACATGATGCTGTACCCTGACTGTCCTCTGGGTGTCGCTGTCACACTGGTGTCTGTCTGCTCCCTCCGGTATGTCTCATGAAGCTGTACCCTGACTATCCTCTGGGTGTCTCTGTCGCACTGGTGTCTGTCTGCTCGCTCTAGTATGTCACATGATACTGTACCCTGACTGTCCTCTGGGGGTCTCTCTCGCACTGGTGTCTGTCTGCTCCCTCCGGTATGTCTCATGATGCTGTACCCTGACTGTCCTCTGGGTGTCTCTGTCGCACTGGTGTCTGTCTGCTCCCTCCGGTATGTCACATGATACTGTACCCTTACTGTCCTCTGGGGGTCTCTCTCGCACTGGTGTCTGTCTGCTCCCTCCGGTATGTCACATGATGCTGTACCCTGACTGTCCCCTGGGGGTCTCTATCGCACTAGTGTCTGTCTGCTCCCTCCGGTATGTCACATGATGCTAATCCCTGACTGTCCTTTGGGGGTCTCTGTCGCACTGGTGTCTGTCTGCTCCCTCCGGTATGTCACATGATGCTGTACCCTGACTGTCCTCTGGGGGTCTCTGTCTCACTGGTGTCTGTCTGCTCCCTCCAGTATGTCACATGATGCTGTACCCTGACTGTCCTCTGGGTGTCTCTCTCGCACTGCTGTCTGTCTGCTCCCTCCAGTATGCCACATGATGCTGTACCCTGACTGTCCTCCGGGGGTCTCTGTCGCACTGGTGTCTGTCTGCTCCCTCTTGTATGTCACATGATGCTGTACCCTGACTGTCCTCCGGGTGTCTCTGTCGCACTGGTGTCTGTCTGCTCGCTCTAGTATGTCACATGATGCTGTTCCCTGACTGTCCTTTGGGGGTCTCTGTCGCACTGGTGTCTGTCTGCTCCCTCCAGGATGTCACATGACGCTGTACCCTGACTGTCCTCTGGGGGTCTCTGTCTCACTTGTGTCTGTCTGCTCCCTCCAGTATGTCACATGATGCTGTACCCTGACTGTCCTCTGGGGATCTCTGTAGCACTGGTGTCTGTCTGCTCCCTCTGGTATGTTACATGATGCTGTACCCTGACTGTCCTCTGGGGGTCTCTGTCTCACTTGTGTCTGGCTGCTCCCTCCAGTATGTCACATGATACTGTACTCTGACTGTCCTCAGGGGGTCTCTGTCTCACTTGTGTTTGTCTGCTCCCTCCAGTATGTCACATGAAGCTGTACCGTGACTGCCCTCTGGGTGTCTCTGTCGCACTGGTGTCTGTCTGCTCCCTCCGGTATGTCACATGATGCTGTTCCCTGACTGTCCTCTGGGGGTGTCTGTCGCACTGGTGTCTGTCTTCTCCCTCCAGTATGTCACATGATGCTGTACCCTGACTGTCCTCTGGGTGTCTCTGTCGCACTGGTGTCTGTCTGCTCCCTCCAGTATGTCACATGATGCTGTACCCTGACTGTCCTCTGGGGGTCTCTGTCGCACTGGTGTCTGTCTGCTCGCTCTAGTATGTCACATGATGCTGTACCCTGACTGTCCTCTGGGTGTCTCTGTCACACTGGTGTCTGTCTGCTCCCTCCGGTATGTCACATAATGCTGTACCCTGACTGTCTCCTGGGTGTCTCTGTCGCACTGGTGTCTGTCTGCACCCTCTAGTATGTCACATGATGCTGTACCCTGACTGTCCTTTGGGGGTCTCTGTCGCACTGGTGTCTGTCTGCTCCCTCCGGTATGTCTCATGATGCTGTACCCTGACTGTCCTCCGGGGGTTCCTGTCGCACTGGTGTCTGTCTGCTCGCTCTAGTATGTCACATAATGCTGTACCCTGACTGTCCTCTGGGGGTCTCGGTCGCACTGGTGTCTGTCTGCTCCCTCCGGTATGTCACATGATGCTGTACCCTGACTGTCCTCCGGGTGTCTCTGTCGCACTGGTGTCTGTCTGCTCCCTCCAGTATGTCACATGATACTGTACTCTGACTGTCCTCAGGGGGTCTCTGTCTCACTTGTGTCTGTCTGCTCCCTCCAGTATGTCACATGAAGCTGTACCGTGACTGCCCTCTGGGTGTCTCTGTCGCACTGGTGTCTGTCTGCTCCCTCCGGTATGTCACATGATGCTGTTCCCTGACTGTCCTCTGGGGGTGTCTGTCGCACTGGTGTCTGTCTTCTCCCTCCAGTATGTCACATGATGCTGTACCCTGACTGTCCTCTGGGTGTCTCTGTCGCACTGGTGTCTGTCTGCTCGCTCTAGTATGTCATATGATGCTGTACCCTGACTGTCCTCTGGGGGTCTCTGTCACACTGGTGTCTGTCTGCTCCCTCTGGTATGTTACATGATGCTGTCCCCCGGGTGTCTCTGTCACACTGGTGTCTGTCTGCTCCCTCCAGTATGTCACATGATGCTGTACCCTGACTGTCCTCTGGGGGTCTCTGTCGCACTGGTGTCTGTCTGCTCCCTCCGGTATGTCACATGATGCTGTACCCTGACTGTCCTCTGGGGGTCTCTGTCGCACTGGTGTCTGTCTGCTCCCTCTGGTATGTCACATGATGCTGTACCCTGACTGTCCTCTGGGGGTCTCTGTCGCACTGGTGTCTGTCTGCTCCCTCCAGTATGTCACATGATGCTGTACCCTGACTGTCCTCTGGGGATCTCTGTAGCACTGGTGTCTGTCTGCTCCCTCTAGTATGTCACATGATGCTGTACCCTGACTGTCGTCCGGGTGTCTCTGTCGCACTGGTGTCTGTCTGCTCCCTCTAGTATGTCACATGATGCTGTACCCTGACTGTCCTCCGGGTGTCTCTGTCGCACTGGTGTCTGTCTGCTCCCTCTGGTATGTCACATGATGCTGTACCCTGAGTGTCCTCCGGGTGTCTCTGTCGCACTGGTGTCTGTCTGCTCGCTCTAGTATGTCACATGATGCTGTACCCTGACTGTCCCCTGGGTGTCTCTGTCGCACTGGTGTCTGTCGGCTCCCTCTAGTATGTCACATGATGCTGTACCCTGACTGTCCCCTGGGTGTCTCTGTCGCACTGGTGTCTGTCTGCACCCTCTAGTATGTCACATGATGCTGTACCCTGACTGTCCTCCGGGTGTCTCTCGCACTGGTGTCTGTCTGCTCGCTCTAGTATGTCACATGATGCTGTACCCTGACTGTCCTCCGGGTGTCTCTCGCACTGGTGTCTGTCTGCTCGCTCTAGTATGTCACATGATGCTGTACCCTGACTGTCCTCCGGGTGTCTCTCGCACTGGTGTCTGTCTGCTCGCTCTAGTATGTCACATGATGCTGTACCCTGACTGTCCTCTGGGGGTCTCTGTCGCACTGGTGTCTGTCTGCTCCCTCCGGTATGTCTCATGATCCTGTTCCCTGACTGTCCTCTGGGTGTCTCTGTCGCACTGGTGTCTGTCTGCTCGCTCTAGTATGTCACATGATGCTGTACCCTGACTGTCCTCTGGGGGTCTCTGTCACACTGGTGTCTGTCTGCTCCCTCTAGTATGTCACATGATGCTGTACCCTGACTGTCCTCTGGGGGTCTCTGTCGCACTGGTGTCTGTCTGCTCGCTCTAGTATGTCACATGATGCTGTACCCTGACTGTCCTCCGGGTGTCTCTGTAGCACTGGTGTCTGTCTGCTCGCTCTAGTATGTCACATGATGCTGTACCCTGACTGTCCCCTGGGTGTCTCTGTCACACTGGTGTCTGTCTGCTCCCTCCAGTATGTCACATGATGCTGTTCCCTGACTGTCCTCCAGGTGTCTCTGTCGCACTGGTGTCTGTCTGCTCGCTCTAGTATGTCACATGATGCTGTACCCTGACTGTCCTCCGGGGGTCTCTCTCGCACTGCTGTCTGTCTGCTCCCTCCAGTATGCCACATGATGCTGTACCCTGACTGTCCTCCGGGTGTCTCTGTCGCACTGGTGTCTGTCTGCTCCCTCTTGTATGTCACATGATGCTGTACCCTGACTGTCCTCCGGGTGTCTCTGTCGCACTGGTGTCTGTCTGCACCCTCTAGTATGTCACATGATGCTGTTCCCTGACTGTCCTTTGGGGGTCTCTGTCGCACTGGTGTCTGTCTGCTCCCTCCAGGATGTCACATGACGCTGTACCCTGACTGTCCTCTGGGGGTCTCTGTCTCACTTGTGTCTGTCTGCTCCCTCCAGTATGTCACATGATGCTGTACCCTGACTGTCCTCTGGGGGTCTCTGTCGCACTGGTGTCTGTCTGCTCCCTCCGGTATGTCACATGATGCTGTTCCCTGACTGTCCTCTGGGGGTGTCTGTCGCACTGGTGTCTGTCTTCTCCCTCCAGTATGTCACATGATGCTGTACCCTGACTGTCCTCTGGGTGTCTCTGTCGCACTGGTGTCTGTCTGCTCCCTCCGGTATGTCACATGATGCTGTACCCTGACTGTCCTCTGGGTGTCTCTGTCGCACTGGTGTTTGTCTGCTCCCTCCAGTATGTCACATGATGCTGTACCCTGACTGTCCTCCGGGTGTCTCTGTAGCACTGGTGTCTGTCTGCTCCCTCTAGTATGTCACATGATGCTGTACCCTGACTGTCGTCCGGGTGTCTCTGTCGCACTGGTGTCTGTCTGCACCCTCTGGTATGTCACATGATGCTGTTCCCTGACTGTCCTTTGGGTGTCTCTGTCGCACTGGTGTCTGTCTGCTCCCTCCAGGATGTCACATGATGCTGTACCCTGACTGTCCTCTGGGGATCTCTGTAGCACTGGTGTCTGTCTGCTCCCTCTGGTATGTTACATGATGCTGTACCCTGACTGTCCTCTGGGGGTCTCTGTCTCACTTGTGTCTGGCTGCTCCCTCCAGTATGTCACATGATACTGTACTCTGACTGTCCTCAGGGGGTCTCTGTCTCACTTGTGTCTGTCTGCTCCCTCCAGTATGTCACATGAAGCTGTACCGTGACTGCCCTCTGGGTGTCTCTGTCGCACTGGTGTCTGTCTGCTCCCTCCGGTATGTCACATGGTGCTGTTCCCTGACTGTCCTCTGGGGGTGTCTGTCACACTGGAGTCTGTCTTCTCCCTCCAGTATGTCACATGATGCTGTACCCTGACTGTCCTCTGGGTGTCTCTGTCGCACTGGTGTCTGTCTGCTCCCTCCGGTATGTCACATGATGCTGTACCCTGACTGTCCTCCGGGGGTCTCTGTCGCACTGGTGTCTGTCTGCTCGCTCTAGTATGTCACATAATGCTGTACCCTGACTGTCCTCTGGGGGTCTCTGTCGCACTGGTGTCTGTCTGCTCCCTCCGGTATGTCACATGATGCTGTACCCTGACTGTCCTCCGGGTGTCTCTGTCGCACTGGTGTCTGTCTGCTCCCTCCAGTATGTCACATGATACTGTACTCTGACTGTCCTCAGGGGGTCTCTGTCTCACTTGTGTCTGTCTGCTCCCTCCAGTATGTCACATGAAGCTGTACCGTGACTGCCCTCTGGGTGTCTCTGTCGCACTGGTGTCTGTCTGCTCCCTCCGGTATGTCACATGATGCTGTACCCTGACTGTCCTCTGGGTGTCTCTGTCGCACTGGTGTCTGTCTGCTCGCTCTAGTATGTCATATGATGCTGTACGCTGACTGTCCTCTGGGGGTCTCTGTCACACTGGTGTCTGTCTGCTCCCTCTGGTATGTTACATGATGCTGTCCCCCGGGTGTCTCTGTCACACTGGTGTCTGTCTGCTCCCTCCAGTATGTCACATGATGCTGTACCCTGACTGTCCTCTGGGGGTCTCTGTCGCACTGGTGTCTGTCTGCTCCCTCCGGTATGTCACATGATGCTGTACCCTGACTGTCCTCTGGGGGTCTCTGTCGCACTGGTGTCTGTCTGCTCCCTCTGGTATGTCACATGATGCTGTACCCTGACTGTCCCCTGGGGGTCTCTGTCGCACTGGTGTCTGTCTGCTCCCTCCAGTATAAGCAAAAAGGGGGGTTGCTGAACTGTTCCTCATAAAGAGAAAGGGAAAATATAAAATTGTTAGCTGGCGTGACCAGAGGTGTTGATGTGGCACCTCAGGGCATCCATTTTGTTGGACGTGTTTGCCTCACACACCCAGAAGGGTGTCATGCTTCATCATCGGCGTTTGCTCCTCGTCGGGGAGGCGGTGCAATTCCCGACGGGCTCACCTCAAAGAGGGGCTCTTTCGCGGAGATCTTTTTGTCCAACAGCCTTATGGTGAAGTGGGGGTGTGTGGGCAAGGTGGTATAGTGCTTATGATAGGGCAGTTAAAATGTAGCAAGGGGTACCGGAATTGACTTTATTCTGGGGGTCCCCTGGCTGCAAATAAAAGGTGGGGCTAGCTCGCTAGGTGTCAACAGGCTAATTCAAGTGATCCTAGAGGAGACTAGAAGTGGAAGTGGTCGACATGTTTCTCGCAGAGGGGATAATCACCCGCGATTCATCAGGACCTTTACAAAAAGTGAGAAAAGGGGAAAACTTAAAAACAATCACTACATGCTAGCGTCATGTGTTGTGTATGTTACCTCAGTGGAAATTCTCCTATGCCTATGTATAGAGAGAAGAGATAAGAACACAATGGTTAAGACATAATTTTCATTAAACCAAAAGCACAAAGGTCACGTTTTTGCCAGCGTTTGAAAGAAGTAGTGGCATGCTGGCGGTGTTGTGAACTATATTGCACAGCCACTGCATGCCTGGGAAGTGGAGTGAGCAACGTGCGTGGTCAGGTGCACACAACCACTATAGACGTGAATAGATCTATGGCGTGAAGGAGTGAAAATAAAATTAAAATTAAAACCAACGTTAAAAATGCAGCATACTTGGAGCGATGTGGGGCTCATCCATAGTTATTTCAAGGTACAGTGCTTGTAGTAGAGGCACCTATAGAACGTTAACTATATTGTGGCTTGGCTGTAAACAGGCAATCATTCAATTCACTCAGATTCCATCCGCGCTGCGGAGGTATCGCATCCGTGCAAGCCCTTCTTACCTAATAGTCAAAGACTAATTGCCACATGAGGGGTCGGCGGGGCTGAACATCAGGGATGAGCCCAAAGTAGCTAGAGGGAAACAAAAATTGTGGCGCCTTCAGGGTTAAGAAATACGAACACTGGAGTGTTCGTCGATCAAGGCATGAACTATCCTTCCCTATCCTGGAGCGCTGTCACTCACCTCTAATCGCCAGTGTCCGCGTGGGGAGACCTACCCTTCACCGCCGAGCTCGAGTAGATGTATGAGTTCGGCGGTCGGTGTATTTTATCATGGTAGCTGGCCCGGCGTGCGGGGACGTGGCGCCGCCCACTCAACCTGATCACGTGGTTATAGCCGATATTGAGGCGGCCATATTATAGTGGTGGATGTGCACTGTTTGCTGGGGCTATCGAGCATCACTGTTTGATGATACAAGGGCCTCAATGTATGTGCGCTTTGAAAAAATGGCCGAAATGGGAGCAGGGAAAATTAAATAATTAGAGGCACTAAAATGTTCCCCGTGTTTTGTTGTTCGGGTAACTTTCCTTCCAGCCGGCCCTATTGACATCCAGATTGTAGCGGCCATGATGTAATGGTGCAAGTGGCGGCAGGAGTGGTGTGGTGGGCGCGGCCAAGTCGCTCGTGGTGAGTAGACAACGGCGAGAGTGGTGTCTAGCTAGTTATGCGGACCCCTGGTGTAGTGGTAGAAGGCAACTGCACGTATATTGTGAAAATGGGCCAGAGAGGAGTGGTATAGTGCAATCACGCAGAGTGTCACTGTTACACTCAATTTGTGGCCGTGTGGGATGTATACAAAGGCAAGAGCAAAAGATGGTAGGGAGTAGCCCATAGACACTGATTGTACACTAGACGGTTTATAGTGAGTGCCAGGGAATATCTTCATTAAGACCCTGTTTATCTGTAGACAATCGGTGTACCCATCTTTGCTCTTTGCGGAAGAGGGCATTTTTCGGGCAATGTGGGCTGGATTCCAGAACCACCCACTTCATGGAGTCTTCATTGTGGTCGGAATCAACATAGTGTTTACACATTTTTGTGTGGGTCTTCTTGCAACGAAAATTGCTGCGATGTTCGATGATACGGGTCTTGACCGGGCGGGTTGTCATCCCAATATATTGCAAACCACATGGGCACATTAGCATATAAATGCAGTGTGATGTGTTGCAATTCGTGTGGTGCCTGAGCTCCCATTTGAATGTTGCAGAAAGTTGTATGGTCTTAAGTGTCATGGTGTATTTGCATACCGCACAATTGCCGCACGGGTAGTGGCCCGTCACGGGAGGTAGATGCCACAAGGTTCGCTGAGTCTCTTTCCTAATAATTTTGGGCCTGGTGTTGATTAGGATATCCTTTAAGTTTTGCGACCTCTTGAAGGCAAACCTTGGTTCTTCCAGGGTCATATCTCCAGTGTTGAGAATCCCCCCGTGATGTTTAATAGTATTCCTGATTTTATTGGATAGTGGGGTAAAAGTGGTCACACAGGTGATAGGTTGATTTTCAACCGTGGTTCGTTCCTGACGATCAAGAAGTGCTTCTCGATTGTTATTCCTGGCCCGTTTTCTCGCTTTTAGGACATCACTTTTAGGGTACCCCCTATCCAGTAGATTCCTCGAGAGGACTGAGGACTCCTTCTTGTAGTCCAAAACATCACTACAGTTGCGCCTTATCCGCAGAAATTGACCAAAAGGCAAGTTGGTGCGTAAGGCCCTGGGATGGTGGCTCTGATAGTGTAAGAGGCTATTGCGGTCTGTGGGTTTTCTATACATTGTAGTACTTATAGCCCCGTCTTCCAGTTTAATTGTCAAGTCGAGGAAGGCAATCTCTTTGGGTGAGGAAGTCATAGTGAAATGTAAGTGAGGGTTCAGCGTGTTGATCCATTCAAGGAAAGCTGCATGAGTGGCAGGAGTACCCTTCCATAGGATCAGGATGTCGTCTATAAAACGTCGCCACATTTTAATGTTGTCCTGGAAAGGGTTAGACTCATGATGTATATGTAATCCCTCAAAATAAGCCATATACAAACAGGCCACCGAAGGGGCAAAGGTACTACCCATGGAAGTACCTTGGGTCTGGTGGTAGTACTTGCCACTATACTCGAAGTAATTTTCGGTAAGAGCTAGGGTGGCACATTCCATTATGAAGGTCTGTGGGGTGTTAGAGTCCCACATTTCTAGGCCCAGTCTCTCCTCAATTACCTCTAGAGTGGCCCTCTGAGGGATGTTGGTGTAGAGGGCTTCAACATCTAGGGTAATCAGAAAATCAACCTCTCCTATGTCCTGTATAGTGTCCAGGATACGTAGTACATCCGTAGTATCTTGGATATATGAGGGAATGCTTTTCACAAGGGGTTGTAGGAAATGGTCACAGAACTGGGAGAGTGGTTCCAGGACGGAGTCTATCCCTGAGACGATAGGTCTCCCTGGTACTGGTCTGGTCACTTTATGGATCTTGGGCAGTATATAAAAATATGGTACCCGTGGGTCCTTTTTTATAAGAAAATCTGCCTCCTTGCTGGTGATCCATTGTTCACTCTCCGCGCTTGTGACTAAGCTTGTGATCATAGTCTGTAGGCGTGTCGTTGGATCAGATGGGATGGGTGTATAGTATCTTTGGTCGTTGAGTTGTCTGGTACACTCTAGTTCATAATCCACAGTATTCATTAAAACTGTGGCTCCCCCTTTATCCGCCTGCTTGATCGTAATCAAGGGGTCATCGGCCAAAGATTTCAACCTTGCCATCTCAATCTTAGAGATGTTGGAGTGGGTTGTTTGTCGGTCTAGTTTTTTGTTGATATCTTTAAGAACAGCTTGTTCGAATGTCAAGACCTCGTTAGGCACCATTCCGTTATTGGGTGTGAAAGTTGAAGGATTTCGTAGTCCTGAGTCTTCAATAGTTTCACAGGGCTTTCCTTCAAAAAAAGTTCTTAACCTTATTTTTCTGAAAACGATTTCAGTTCCCTTGTTTGTTGGAATGCATCTATTTTAGGAGTGGGTACAAAGCCCAGGCCTTTCTGTAAGACTTCTTCCTCTCTCTCTGTCAGGGAACGGTCAGATAGGTTAACCACCAGGCTCATTTGGTCCTGATCTGGTCGTGGTCCTCGTGTCCATCCCTTGGGGGCGTGTGTCTTCCCACTGAACTCTCTTTTCTGGCAAGTTGCCTCTTTTTCGCCCTCGCCCTCTGCCCCAACCTCTGCCTAAAAAAGGAGGGTGTGTAGGGTTTTGAGGGGGATAGAATGGAGGATATTGTGGTGCAAAGGGGGTTGAAAGTGGGGGAATTGTCGGTATTGCCAAACAAGGGGACCAGCTGGTTGTCCTTGGTTTGGATAATTGGAGTAGTTGTGTTGTCCCCGTCCCCTCCCTCTTTTAGCCCTAGGAGGCATCTGTGCAGGATTATTTTCCCTGCTACTGTCAGAACCACTGTTGGAACCCCTTCTCGAGGAATTCGCGCTGGAGTCTGAATTGTAGCTTGTGCCTGGGGGGACATAATCATCCCGTAGGTAGGGGTAAACTTTTTCCTTTGAAAACTTCTTTATGTCCTTTTGAAGTTTAGCTACCTTCTGGTTCATCAGGTATTCTTTATGTTCTGCCATTTCCTTATTTAGTTCAGCCAATTTTGTTTTGAAGCCTGGATTTTGTACCGCATTCTTCAAGGCAGCCTCTGCTGCATGGATTTTGACTAGAAGTGCATCCGCTAGTCGTTTGGCTGTGTTGACGATAAGAATGAGTAGGTCGTGGGTGCATTTCCATGACACCTGTGACCATTCAACTTTAAATACTCCGTCCTCCCAGAAAATTCTGGGGAAGTTTTTGACAATCAAGCCATTAGGTGCAATTTTGGCTTTGAAATATTCAGCCATCATAGTCCCGTGGATTGTGACCCTGATCCATTCTCGTTTGAGATCGGACAGGGATTGCCACTCTGTTGTATTACTCCCTGTAGCCTGTTCGATGTCAATGCCAAACAGAGAAGGTGTCCTCATAATTGCTGCTGCATCCTCCTCACCAAAACTCAGTCCTTGGCCTTCCATGGTGGTCGGATCAAGGGTTGTTGGTCTAGGTGGGGTAGACTCCTTCACAGAAGGAAGTGGTTAAGAACAGAAGAGATAGGGCGAAGAAGATTCCAGTGCCGTAATAGGCTGTGAACCGAGTGGAACCCAACCACTTGGTGTGGGTTTAATTTTTCGGGGGATATGAACAATCTAACCCGCCAGGAGGAAACTCCCACGGTGGATACCGTGCAGACGTTTTTATCAACAGGAAGGGAGGTAGGGTAAGCGATCAATCGATCAAGCGGACACTATTAACCACACAGAAGGGTGGGAGGTCCAGTAACAGCTTGTGTCCGTGTCTAGAACTGTACAAGCAAAAAGGGGGGTTGCTGAACTGTTCCTCATAAAGAGAAAGGGAAAATATAAAATTGTTAGCTGGCGTGACCAGAGGTGTTGATGTGGCACCTCAGGGCATCCATTTTGTTGGACGTGTTTGCCTCACACACCCAGAAGGGTGTCATGCTTCATCATCGGCGTTTGCTCCTCGTCGGGGAGGCGGTGCAATCCCCGACGGGCTCACCTCAAAGAGGGGCTCTTTCGCGGAGATCTTTTTGTCCAACAGCCTTATGGTGAAGTGGGGGTGTGTGGGCAAGGTGGTATAGTGCTTATGATAGGGCAGTTAAAATGTAGCAAGGGGTACCGGAATTGACTTTATTCTGGGGGTCCCCTGGCTGCAAATAAAAGGTGGGGCTAGCTCGCTAGGTGTCAACAGGCTAATTCAAGTGATCCTAGAGGAGACTAGAAGTGGAAGTGGTCGACCTGTTTCTCGCAGAGGGGATAATCACCCGCGATTCATCAGGACCTTTACAAAAAGTGAGAAAAGGGGAAAACTTAAAAACAATCACTACATGCTAGTGTCATGTGTTGTGTATGTTACCTCAGTGGAAATTCTCCTATGCCTATGTATAGAGAGAAGAGATAAGAACACAATGGTTAAGACATAATTTTCATTAAACCAAAAGCACAAAGGTCACGTTTTTGCCAGCGTTTGAAAGAAGTAGTGGCATGCTGGCGGTGTTGTGAACTATATTGCACAGCCACTGCATGCCTGGGAAGTGGAGTGAGCAACGTGCGTGGTCAGGTGCACACAACCACTATAGACGTGAATAGATCTATGGCGTGAAGGAGTGAAAATAAAATTAAAATTAAAACCAACGTTAAAAATGCAGCATACTTGGAGCGATGTGGGGCTCATCCATAGTTATTTCAAGGTACAGTGCTTGTAGTAGAGGCACCTATAGAACGTTAACTATATTGTGGCTTGGCTGTAAACAGGCAATCATTCAATTCACTCAGATTCCATCCGCGCTGCGGAGGTATCGCATCCGTGCAAGCCCTTCTTACCTAATAGTCAAAGACTAATTGCCACATGAGGGGTCGGCGGGGCTGAACATCAGGGATGAGCCCAAAGTAGCTAGAGGGAAACAAAAATTGTGGCGCCTTCAGGGTTAAGAAATACGAACACTGGAGTGTTCGTCGATCAAGGCATGAACTATCCTTCCCTATCCTGGAGCGCTGTCACTCACCTCTAATCGCCAGTGTCCGCGTGGGGAGACCTACCCTTCACCGCCGAGCTCGAGTAGATGTATGAGTTCGGCGGTCGGTGTATTTTATCATGGTAGCTGGCCCGGCGTGCGGGGACGTGGCGCCGCCCACTCAACCTGATCACGTGGTTATAGCCGATATTGAGGCGGCCATATTATAGTGGTGGATGTGCGCTGTTTGCTGGGGCTATCGAGCATCACTGTTTGATGATACAAGGGCCTCAATGTATGTGCGCTTTGAAAAAATGGCCGAAATGGGAGCAGGGAAAATTAAATAATTAGAGGCACTAAAATGTTCCCCGTGTTTTGTTGTTCGGGTAACTTTCCTTCCAGCCGGCCCTATTGACATCCAGATTGTAGCGGCCATGATGTAATGGTGCAAGTGGCGGCAGGAGTGGTGTGGTGGGCGCGGCCAAGTCGCTCGTGGTGAGTAGACAACGGCGAGAGTGGTGTCTAGCTAGTTATGCGGACCCCTGGTGTAGTGGTAGAAGGCAACTGCACGTATATTGTGAAAATGGGCCAGAGAGGAGTGGTATAGTGCAATCACGCAGAGTGTCACTGTTACACTCAATTTGTGGCCGTGTGGGATGTATACAAAGGCAAGAGCAAAAGATGGTAGGGAGTAGCCCATAGACACTGATTGTACACTAGACGGTTTATAGTGAGTGCCAGGGAATATCTTCATTAAGACCCTGTTTATCTGTAGACAATCGGTTTACCCATCTTTGCTCTTTGCGGAAGAGGGCATTTTTCGGGCAATGTGGGCTGGATTCCAGAACCACCCACTTCATGGAGTCTTCATTGTGGTCGGAATCAACATAGTGTTTACACATTTTTGTGTGGGTCTTCTTGCAACGAAAATTGCTGCGATGTTCGATGATACGGGTCTTGACCGGGCGGGTTGTCATCCCAATATATTGCAAACCACATGGGCACATTAGCATATAAATGCAGTGTGATGTATTGCAATTCGTGTGGTGCCTGAGCTCCCATTTGAATGTTGCAGAAAGTTGTATGGTCTTAAGTGTCATGGTGTATTTGCATACCGCACAATTGCCGCACGGGTAGTGGCCCGTCACGGGAGGTAGATGCCACAAGGTTCGCTGAGTCTCTTTCCTAATAATTTTGGGCCTGGTGTTGATTAGGATATCCTTTAAGTTTTGCGACCTCTTGAAGGCAAACCTTGGTTCTTCCAGGGTCATATCTCCAGTGTTGAGAATCCCCCCGTGATGTTTAATAGTATTCCTGATTTTATTGGATAGTGGGGTAAAAGTGGTCACACAGGTGATAGGTTGATTTTCAACCGTGGTTCGTTCCTGACGATCAAGAAGTGCTTCTCGATTGTTATTCCTGGCCCGTTTTCTCGCTTTTAGGACATCACTTTTAGGGTACCCCCTATCCAGTAGATTCCTCGAGAGGACTGAGGACTCCTTCTTGTAGTCCAAAACATCACTACAGTTGCGCCTTATCCGCAGAAATTGACCAAAAGGCAAGTTGGTGCGTAAGGCCCTGGGATGGTGGCTCTGATAGTGTAAGAGGCTATTGCGGTCTGTGGGTTTTCTATACATTGTAGTACTTATAGCCCCGTCTTCCAGTTTAATTGTCAAGTCGAGGAAGGCAATCTCTTTGGGTGAGGAAGTCATAGTGAAATGTAAGTGAGGGTTCAGCGTGTTGATCCATTCAAGGAAAGCTGCATGAGTGGCAGGAGTACCCTTCCATAGGATCAGGATGTCGTCTATAAAACGTCGCCACATTTTAATGTTGTCCTGGAAAGGGTTAGACTCATGATGTATATGTAATCCCTCAAAATAAGCCATATACAAACAGGCCACCGAAGGGGCAAAGGTACTACCCATGGAAGTACCTTGGGTCTGGTGGGAGTACTTGCCACTATACTCGAAGTAATTTTCGGTAAGAGCTAGGGTGGCACATTCCATTATGAAGGTCTGTGGGGTGTTAGAGTCCCACATTTCTAGGCCCAGTCTCTCCTCAATTACCTCTAGAGTGGCCCTCTGAGGGATGTTGGTGTAGAGGGCTTCAACATCTAGGGTAATCAGAAAATCAACCTCTCCTATGTCCTGTATAGTGTCCAGGATACGTAGTACATCCGTAGTATCTTGGATATATGAGGGAATGCTTTTCACAAGGGGTTGTAGGAAATGGTCACAGAACTGGGAGAGTGGTTCCAGGACGGAGTCTATCCCTGAGACGATAGGTCTCCCTGGTACTGGTCTGGTCACTTTATGGATCTTGGGCAGTATATAAAAATATGGTACCCGTGGGTCCTTTTTTATAAGAAAATCTGCCTCCTTGCTGGTGATCCATTGTTCACTCTCCGCGCTTGTGACTAAGCTTGTGATCATAGTCTGTAGGCGTGTCGTTGGATCAGATGGGATGGGTGTATAGTATCTTTGGTCGTTGAGTTGTCTGGTACACTCTAGTTCATAATCCACAGTATTCATTAAAACTGTGGCTCCCCCTTTATCCGCCTGCTTGATCGTAATCAAGGGGTCATCGGCCAAAGATTTCAACCTTGCCATCTCAATCTTAGAGATGTTGGAGTGGGTTGTTTGTCGGTCTAGTTTGTTGATATCTTTAAGAACAGCTTGTTCGAATGTCAAGACCTCGTTAGGCACCATTCCGTTATTGGGTGTGAAAGTTGAAGGATTTCGTAGTCCTGAGTCTTCAATAGTTTCACAGGGCTTTCCTTCAAAAAAAGTTCTTAACCTTATTTTTCTGAAAAACGATTTCAGTTCCCTTGTTTGTTGGAATGCATCTATTTTAGGAGTGGGTACAAAGCCCAGGCCTTTCTGTAAGACTTCTTCCTCTCTCTCTGTCAGGGAACGGTCAGATAGGTTAACCACCAGGCTCATTTTGGTCCTGATCTGGTCGTGGTCCTCGTGTCCATCCCTTGGGGGCGTGTGTCTTCCCACTGAACTCTCTTTTCTGGCAAGTTGCCTCTTTTTCGCCCTCGCCCTCTGCCCCAACCTCTGCCTAAAAAAGGAGGGTGTGTAGGGTTTTGAGGGGGATAGAATGGAGGATATTGTGGTGCAAAGGGGGGTTGAAAGTGGGGGAATTGTCGGTATTGCCAAACAAGGGGACCAGCTGGTTGTCCTTGGTTTGGATAATTGGAGTAGTTGTGTTGTCCCCGTCCCCTCCCTCTTTTAGCCCTAGGAGGCATCTGTGCAGGATTATTTTCCCTGCTACTGTCAGGACCACTGTTGGAACCCCTTCTCGAGGAATTCGCGCTGGAGTCTGAATTGTAGCTTGTGCCTGGGGGGACATAATCATCCCGTAGGTAGGGGTAAACTTTTTCCTTTGAAAACTTATTTATGTCCTTTTGAAGTTTAGCTACCTTCTGGTTCATCAGGTATTCTTTATGTTCTGCCATTTCCTTATTTAGTTCAGCCAATTTTGTTTTGAAGCCTGGATTTTGTACCGCATTCTTCAAGGCAGCCTCTGCTGCATGGATTTTGACTAGAAGTGCATCCGCTAGTCGTTTGGCTGTGTTGACGATAAGAATGAGTAGGTCGTGGGTGCATTTCCATGACACCTGTGACCATTCAACTTTAAATACTCCGTCCTCCCAGAAAATTCTGGGGAAGTTTTTGACAATCAAGCCATTAGGTGCAATTTTGGCTTTGAAATATTCAGCCATCATAGTCCCGTGGATTGTGACCCTGATCCATTCTCGTTTGAGATCGGACAGGGATTGCCACTCTGTTGTATTACTCCCTGTAGCCTGTTCGATGTCAATGCCAAACAGAGAAGGTGTCCTCATAATTGCTGCTGCATCCTCCTCACCAAAACTCAGTCCTTGGCCTTCCATGGTGGTCGGATCAAGGGTTGTTGGTCTAGGTGGGGTAGACTCCTTCACAGAAGGAAGTGGTTAAGAACAGAAGAGATAGGGCGAAGAAGATTCCAGTGCCGTAATAGGCTGTGAACCGAGTGGAACCCAACCACTTGGTGTGGGTTTAATTTTTCGGGGGATATGAACAATCTAACCCGCCAGGAGGAAACTCCCACGGTGGATACCGTGCAGACGTTTTTATCAACAGGAAGGGAGGTAGGGTAAGCGATCAATCGATCAAGCGGACACTATTAACCACACAGAAGGGTGGGAGGTCCAGTAACAGCTTGTGTCCGTGTCTAGAACTGTACAAGCAAAAAGGGGGGTTGCTGAACTGTTCCTCATAAAGAGAAAGGGAAAATATAAAATTGTTAGCTGGCGTGACCAGAGGTGTTGATGTGGCACCTCAGGGCATCCATTTTGTTGGACGTGTTTGCCTCACACACCCAGAAGGGTGTCATGCTTCATCATCGGCGTTTGCTCCTCGTCGGGGAGGCGGTGCAATCCCCGACGGGCTCACCTCAAAGAGGGGCTCTTTCGCGGAGATCTTTTTGTCCAACAGCCTTATGGTGAAGTGGGGGTGTGTGGGCAAGGTGGTATAGTGCTTATGATAGGGCAGTTAAAATGTAGCAAGGGGTACCGGAATTGACTTTATTCTGGGGGTCCCCTGGCTGCAAATAAAAGGTGGGGCTAGCTCGCTAGGTGTCAACAGGCTAATTCAAGTGATCCTAGAGGAGACTAGAAGTGGAAGTGGTCGACCTGTTTCTCGCAGAGGGGATAATCACCCGCGATTCATCAGGACCTTTACAAAAAGTGAGAAAAGGGGAAAACTTAAAAACAATCACTACATGCTAGTGTCATGTGTTGTGTATGTTACCTCAGTGGAAATTCTCCTATGCCTATGTATAGAGAGAAGAGATAAGAACACAATGGTTAAGACATAATTTTCATTAAACCAAAAGCACAAAGGTCACGTTTTTGCCAGCGTTTGAAAGAAGTAGTGGCATGCTGGCGGTGTTGTGAACTATATTGCACAGCCACTGCATGCCTGGGAAGTGGAGTGAGCAACGTGCGTGGTCAGGTGCACACAACCACTATAGACGTGAATAGATCTATGGCGTGAAGGAGTGAAAATAAAATTAAAATTAAAACCAACGTTAAAAATGCAGCATACTTGGAGCGATGTGGGGCTCATCCATAGTTATTTCAAGGTACAGTGCTTGTAGTAGAGGCACCTATAGAACGTTAACTATATTGTGGCTTGGCTGTAAACAGGCAATCATTCAATTCACTCAGATTCCATCCGCGCTGCGGAGGTATCGCATCCGTGCAAGCCCTTCTTACCTAATAGTCAAAGACTAATTGCCACATGAGGGGTCGGCGGGGCTGAACATCAGGGATGAGCCCAAAGTAGCTAGAGGGAAACAAAAATTGTGGCGCCTTCAGGGTTAAGAAATACGAACACTGGAGTGTTCGTCGATCAAGGCATGAACTATCCTTCCCTATCCTGGAGCGCTGTCACTCACCTCTAATCGCCAGTGTCCGCGTGGGGAGACCTACCCTTCACCGCCGAGCTCGAGTAGATGTATGAGTTCGGCGGTCGGTGTATTTTATCATGGTAGCTGGCCCGGCGTGCGGGGACGTGGCGCCGCCCACTCAACCTGATCACGTGGTTATAGCCGATATTGAGGCGGCCATATTATAGTGGTGGATGTGCGCTGTTTGCTGGGGCTATCGAGCATCACTGTTTGATGATACAAGGGCCTCAATGTATGTGCGCTTTGAAAAAATGGCCGAAATGGGAGCAGGGAAAATTAAATAATTAGAGGCACTAAAATGTTCCCCGTGTTTTGTTGTTCGGGTAACTTTCCTTCCAGCCGGCCCTATTGACATCCAGATTGTAGCGGCCATGATGTAATGGTGCAAGTGGCGGCAGGAGTGGTGTGGTGGGCGCGGCCAAGTCGCTCGTGGTGAGTAGACAACGGCGAGAGTGGTGTCTAGCTAGTTATGCGGACCCCTGGTGTAGTGGTAGAAGGCAACTGCACGTATATTGTGAAAATGGGCCAGAGAGGAGTGGTATAGTGCAATCACGCAGAGTGTCACTGTTACACTCAATTTGTGGCCGTGTGGGATGTATACAAAGGCAAGAGCAAAAGATGGTAGGGAGTAGCCCATAGACACTGATTGTACACTAGACGGTTTATAGTGAGTGCCAGGGAATATCTTCATTAAGACCCTGTTTATCTGTAGACAATCGGTGTACCCATCTTTGCTCTTTGCGGAAGAGGGCATTTTTCGGGCAATGTGGGCTGGATTCCAGAACCACCCACTTCATGGAGTCTTCATTGTGGTCGGAATCAACATAGTGTTTACACATTTTTGTGTGGGTCTTCTTGCAACGAAAATTGCTGCGATGTTCGATGATACGGGTCTTGACCGGGCGGGTTGTCATCCCAATATATTGCAAACCACATGGGCACATTAGCATATAAATGCAGTGTGATGTGTTGCAATTCGTGTGGTGCCTGAGCTCCCATTTGAATGTTGCAGAAAGTTGTATGGTCTTAAGTGTCATGGTGTATTTGCATACCGCACAATTGCCGCACGGGTAGTGGCCCGTCACGGGAGGTAGATGCCACAAGGTTCGCTGAGTCTCTTTCCTAATAATTTTGGGCCTGGTGTTGATTAGGATATCCTTTAAGTTTTGCGACCTCTTGAAGGCAAACCTTGGTTCTTCCAGGGTCATATCTCCAGTGTTGAGAATCCCCCCGTGATGTTTAATAGTATTCCTGATTTTATTGGATAGTGGGGTAAAAGTGGTCACACAGGTGATAGGTTGATTTTCAACCGTGGTTCGTTCCTGACGATCAAGAAGTGCTTCTCGATTGTTATTCCTGGCCCGTTTTCTCGCTTTTAGGACATCACTTTTAGGGTACCCCCTATCCAGTAGATTCCTCGAGAGGACTGAGGACTCCTTCTTGTAGTCCAAAACATCACTACAGTTGCGCCTTATCCGCAGAAATTGACCAAAAGGCAAGTTGGTGCGTAAGGCCCTGGGATGGTGGCTCTGATAGTGTAAGAGGCTATTGCGGTCTGTGGGTTTTCTATACATTGTAGTACTTATAGCCCCGTCTTCCAGTTTAATTGTCAAGTCGAGGAAGGCAATCTCTTTGGGTGAGGAAGTCATAGTGAAATGTAAGTGAGGGTTCAGCGTGTTGATCCATTCAAGGAAAGCTGCATGAGTGGCAGGAGTACCCTTCCATAGGATCAGGATGTCGTCTATAAAACGTCGCCACATTTTAATGTTGTCCTGGAAAGGGTTAGACTCATGATGTATATGTAATCCCTCAAAATAAGCCATATACAAACAGGCCACCGAAGGGGCAAAGGTACTACCCATGGAAGTACCTTGGGTCTGGTGGTAGTACTTGCCACTATACTCGAAGTAATTTTCGGTAAGAGCTAGGGTGGCACATTCCATTATGAAGGTCTGTGGGGTGTTAGAGTCCCACATTTCTAGGCCCAGTCTCTCCTCAATTACCTCTAGAGTGGCCCTCTGAGGGATGTTGGTGTAGAGGGCTTCAACATCTAGGGTAATCAGAAAATCAACCTCTCCTATGTCCTGTATAGTGTCCAGGATACGTAGTACATCCGTAGTATCTTGGATATATGAGGGAATGCTTTTCACAAGGGGTTGTAGGAAATGGTCACAGAACTGGGAGAGTGGTTCCAGGACGGAGTCTATCCCTGAGACGATAGGTCTCCCTGGTACTGGTCTGGTCACTTTATGGATCTTGGGCAGTATATAAAAATATGGTACCCGTGGGTCCTTTTTTATAAGAAAATCTGCCTCCTTGCTGGTGATCCATTGTTCACTCTCCGCGCTTGTGACTAAGCTTGTGATCATAGTCTGTAGGCGTGTCGTTGGATCAGATGGGATGGGTGTATAGTATCTTTGGTCGTTGAGTTGTCTGGTACACTCTAGTTCATAATCCACAGTATTCATTAAAACTGTGGCTCCCCCTTTATCCGCCTGCTTGATCGTAATCAAGGGGTCATCGGCCAAAGATTTCAACCTTGCCATCTCAATCTTAGAGATGTTGGAGTGGGTTGTTTGTCGGTCTAGTTTGTTGATATCTTTAAGAACAGCTTGTTCGAATGTCAAGACCTCGTTAGGCACCATTCCGTTATTGGGTGTGAAAGTTGAAGGATTTCGTAGTCCTGAGTCTTCAATAGTTTCACAGGGCTTTCCTTCAAAAAAAGTTCTTAACCTTATTTTTCTGAAAAACGATTTCAGTTCCCTTGTTTGTTGGAATGCATCTATTTTAGGAGTGGGTACAAAGCCCAGGCCTTTCTGTAAGACTTCTTCCTCTCTCTCTGTCAGGGAACGGTCAGATAGGTTAACCACCAGGCTCATTTTGGTCCTGATCTGGTCGTGGTCCTCGTGTCCATCCCTTGGGGGCGTGTGTCTTCCCACTGAACTCTCTTTTCTGGCAAGTTCCCTCTTTTTCGCCCTCGCCCTCTGCCCCAACCTCTGCCTAAAAAAGGAGGGTGTGTAGGGTTTTGAGGGGGATAGAATGGAGGATATTGTGGTGCAAAGGGGGGTTGAAAGTGGGGGAATTGTGGGTATTGCCAAACAAGGGGACCAGCTGGTTGTCCTTGGTTTGGATAATTGGAGTAGTTGTGTTGTCCCCGTCCCCTCCCTCTTTTAGCCCTAGGAGGCATCTGTGCAGGATTATTTTCCCTGCTACTGTCAGAACCACTGTTGGAACCCCTTCTCGAGGAATTCGCGCTGGAGTCTGAATTGTAGCTTGTGCCTGGGGGGACATAATCATCCCGTAGGTAGGGGTAAACTTTTTCCTTTGAAAACTTCTTTATGTCCTTTTGAAGTTTAGCTACCTTCTGGTTCATCAGGTATTCTTTATGTTCTGCCATTTCCTTATTTAGTTCAGCCAATTTTGTTTTGAAGCCTGGATTTTGTACCGCATTCTTCAAAGCAGCCTCTGCTGCATGGATTTTGACTAGAAGTGCATCCGCTAGTCGTTTGGCTGTGTTGACGATAAGAATGAGTAGGTCGTGGGTGCATTTCCATGACACCTGTGACCATTCAACTTTAAATACTCCGTCCTCCCAGAAAATTCTGGGGAAGTTTTTGACAATCAAGCCATTAGGTGCAATTTTGGCTTTGAAATATTCAGCCATCATAGTCCCGTGGATTGTGACCCTGATCCATTCTCGTTTGAGATCGGACAGGGATTGCCACTCTGTTGTATTACTCCCTGTAGCCTGTTCGATGTCAATGCCAAACAGAGAAGGTGTCCTCATAATTGCTGCTGCATCCTCCTCACCAAAACTCAGTCCTTGGCCTTCCATGGTGGTCGGATCAAGGGTTGTTGGTCTAGGTGGGGTAGACTCCTTCACAGAAGGAAGTGGTTAAGAACAGAAGAGATAGGGCGAAGAATACTGACTGTCCTCAGGGGGTCTCTGTCTCACTTGTGTCTGTCTGCTCCCTCCAGTATGTCACATGATGCTGTACCCTGACTGTCCTCTGGGGATCTCTGTAGCACTGGTGTCTGTCTGCTCCCTCTAGTATGTCACATGATGCTGTACCCTGACTGTCGTCCGGGTGTCTCTGTCGCACTGGTGTCTGTCTGCTCCCTCTAGTATGTCACATGATGCTGTACCCTGACTGTCCTCCGGGTGTCTCTGTCGCACTGGTGTCTGTCTGCTCCCTCTGGTATGTCACATGATGCTGTACCCTGACTGTCCTCCGGGTGTCTCTGTCGCACTGGTGTCTGTCTGCTCGCTCTAGTATGTCACATGATGCTGTACCCTGACTGTCCCCTGGGTGTCTCTGTCGCACTGGTGTCTGTCTGCTCCCTCTAGTATGTCACATGATGCTGTACCCTGACTGTCCCCTGGGTGTCTCTGTCGCACTGGTGTCTGTCTGCACCCTCTAGTATGTCACATGATGCTGTTCCCTGACTGTCCTCTGGGTGTTTCTGTCGCACTGGTTTCTGTTTGCTCGCTCTAGTATGTCATATGATGCTGTACCCTGACTGTCCTCCGGGTGTCTCTCGCACTGGTGTCTGTCTGCTCGCTCTAGTATGTCACATGATGCTGTACCCTGACTGTCCTCCGGGTGTCTCTCGCACTGGTGTCTGTCTGCTCGCTCTAGTATGTCACATGATGCTGTACCCTGACTGTCCCCCGGGTGTCTCTGTCTCACTGGTGTCTGTCTGCTCCCTCCAGTATGTCACATGATGCTGTACCCTGACTGTCCTGCGGGTGTCTCTCGCACTGGTGTCTGTCTGCTCGCTCTAGTATGTCACATGATGCTGTACCCTGACTGTCCTCCGGGTGTCTCTGTCTCACTGGTGTCTGTCTGCTCCCTCCAGTATGTCACATGATGCTGTACCCTGACTGTCCTCCGGGTGTCTCTCGCACTGGTGTCTGTCTGCTCGCTCTAGTATGTCACATGATGCTGTACCCTGACTGTCCTCTGGGGGTCTCTGTCGCACTGGTGTCTGTCTGCTCCCTCCGGTATGTCACATGATGCTGTACCCTGACTGTCCTCTGGGGGTCTCTGTCGCACTGGTGTCTGTCTGCTCGCTCTAGTATGTCACATGATGCTGTACCCTGACTGTCCTCTGGGTGTCTCTGTAGCACTGGTGTCTGTCTGCTCGCTCTAGTATGTCACATGATGCTGTACCCTGACTGTCCTCTGGGGGTCTCTGTCGCACTGGTGTCTGTCTGCTCGCTCTAGTATGTCACATGATGCTGTACCCTGACTGTCCTCCGGGTGTCTCTGTCGCACTGGTGTCTGTCTGCTCGCTCTAGTATGTCACATGATGCTGTACCCTGACTGTCCTCTGGGTGTCTCTGTCGCACTGGTGTCTGTCTGCTCGCTCTAGTATGTCACATGATGCTGTACCCTGACTGTCCTCTGGGGGTCTCTGTCGCACTGGTGTCTGTCTGCTCGCTCTAGTATGTCACATGATGCTGTACCCTGACTGTCCTCCGGGTGTCTCTGTAGCACTGGTGTCTGTCTGCTCGCTCTAGTATGTCACATGATGCTGTACCCTGACTGTCCCCTGGGTGTCTCTGTCACACTGGTGTCTGTCTGCTCCCTCTAGTATGTCACATGATGCTGTACCCTGACTGTCCTCTGGGGGTCTCTGTCGCACTGGTGTCTGTCTGCTCCCTCTAGTATGTCACATGATGCTGTACCCTGACTGTCCTCCGGGTGTCTCTGTCGCACTGGTGTCTGTCTGCTCCCTCCGGTATGTCACATGATGCTGTACCCTGACTGTCCTCTGGGTGTCTCTGTAGCACTGGTGTCTGTCTGCTCGCTCTAGTATGTCACATGATGCTGTACCCTGACTGTCCTCTGGGGGTCTCTGTCGCACTGGTGTCTGTCTGCTCGCTCTAGTATGTCACATGATGCTGTACCCTGACTGTCCTCCGGGTGTCTCTGTCGCACTGGTGTCTGTCTGCTCCCTCCGGTATGTCACATGATGCTGTACCCTGACTGTCCTCCGGGTGTCTCTCTCGCACTGGTGTCTGTCTGCTCGCTCTAGTATGTCACATGATGCTGTACCCTGACTGTCCTCCGGGTGTCTCTCTCGCACTGGTGTCTGTCTGCTCGCTCTAGTATGTCACATGATGCTGTACCCTGACTGTCCTCCGGGTGTCTCTGTCGCACTGGTGTCTGTCTGCTCCCTCCGGTATGTCACATGATGCTGTTCCCTGACTGTCCTCCGGGTGTCTCTCGCACTGGTGTCTGTCTGCTCCCTCCGGTATGTCACATGATGCTGTACCCTGACTGTCCTCCGGGTGTCTCTGTAGCACTGGTGTCTGTCTGCTCGCTCTAGTATGTCACATGATGCTGTACCCTGACTGTCCTCTGGGGGTCTCTGTCGCACTGGTGTCTGTCTGCTCGCTCTAGTATGTCACATGATGCTGTACCCTGACTGTCCCCTGGGGGTCTCTGTCACACTGGTGTCTGTCTGCTCCCTCTAGTATGTCACATGATGCTGTACCCTGACTGTCCTCTGGGGGTCTCTGTCGCACTGGCGTCTGTCTGCTCCCTCCAGTATGTCACATGATGCTGTACCCTGACTGTCCTCTGGGGATCTCTGTAGCACTGGTGTCTGTCTGCTCCCTCTAGTATGTCACATGATGCTGTACCCTGACTGTCCTCTGGGGATCTCTGTAGCACTGGTGTCTGTCTGCTGCCTCTGGTATGTCACATGATGCTGTACCCTGACTGTCCCCTGGGTGTCTCTGTCGCACTGGTGTCTGTCTGCTCCCTCTGGTATGTCACATGATGCTGTACCCTGACTGTCCTCCGGGTGTCTCTGTCGCACTGGTGTCTGTCTGCTCGCTCTAGTATGTCACATGATGCTGTACCCTGACTGTCCCCTGGGTGTCTCTGTCGCACTGGTGTCTGTCTGCACCCTCTAGTATGTCACATAATGCTGTTCCCTGACTGTCCTCCGGGTGTCTCTCGCACTGGTGTCTGTCTGCTCGCTCTAGTATGTCACATGATGCTGTACCCTGACTGTCCTCTGGGGGTCTCTGTCGCACTGGTGTCTGTCTGCTCGCTCTAGTATGTCACATGATGCTGTACCCTGACTGTCCTCCGGGTGTCTCTGTCGCACTGGTGTCTGTCTGCTCCCTCTAGTATGTCACATAATGCTGTTCCCTGACTGTCCTCCGGGTGTCTCTCGCACTGGTGTCTGTCTGCTCGCTCTAGTATGTCACATGATGCTGTACCCTGACTGTCCCCTGGGTGTCTCTGTCACACTGGTGTCTGTCTGCTCCCTCTAGTATGTCACATGATGCTGTTCCCTGACTGTTCTCCGGGTGTCTCTGTCGCACTGGTGTCTGTCTGCTCCCTCCGGTATGTCTCATGATGCTGTTCCCTGACTGTCCTCTGGGTGTCTCTCTCGCACTGGTGTCTGTCTGCTCCCTCCGGTATGTCACATGATGCTGTACCCTGACTGTCCTCCGGGTGTCTCTCGCACTGGTGTCTGTCTGCTCGCTCTAGTATGTCATATGATGCTGTTCCCTGACTGTCCTCTGGGTGTCTCTCTCGCACTGGTGTCTGTCTGCTCCCTCCGGTATGTCACATGATGCTGTACCCTGACTGTCCTCCGGGTGTCTCTGTCGCACTGGTGTCTGTCTGCTCGCTCTAGTATGTCACATGATGCTGTACCCTGACTGTCCCCCCGGTGTCTCTGTCGCACTGGTGTCTGTCTGCTGCCTCCAGTATGTCACATGATGCTGTACCCTGACTGTCCCCCGGGGGTCCCTGTCGCACTGGTGTCTGTCTGCTCGCTCTAGTATGTCACATGATGCTGTACCCTGACTGTCCTCCGGGTGTCTCTGTCGCACTGGTGTCTGTCTGCTCCCTCCGGTATGTCACATGATGCTGTACCCTGACTATCCTCCGGGTGTCTCTGTAGCACTGGTGTCTGTCTGCTCCCTCCGGTATGTCACATGATGCTGTACCCTGACTGTCCTCCGGGTGTCTCTGTCGCACTGGTGTCTGTCTGCTCCCTCCGGTATGTCACATGATGCTGTACCCTGACTATCCTCCGGGTGTCTCTGTCGCACTGGTGTCTGTCTGCTCGCTCTAGTATGTCACATGATGCTGTACCCTGACTGTCCTCCGGGTGTCTCTCGCACTGGTGTCTGTCTGCTCGCTCTAGTATGTCACATGATGCTGTTCCCTGACTGTCCTCTGGGTGTCTCTCGCACTGGTGTCTGTCTGCTCCCTCCGGTATGTCACATAATGCTGTACCCTGACTGTCCTCCGGGTGTCTCTGTAGCACTGGTGTCTGTCTGCTCGCTCTAGTATGTCACATGATGCTGTACCCTGACTGTCCTCTGGGGGTCTCTGTCGCACTGGTGTCTGTCTGCTCGCTCTAGTATGTCACATGATGCTGTACCCTGACTGTCCCCTGGGGGTCTCTGTCACACTGGTGTCTGTCTGCTCCCTCTAGTATGTCACATGATGCTGTACCCTGACTGTCCTCTGGGGGTCTCTGTCACACTGGTGTCTGTCTGCTCCCTCCAGTATGTCACATGATGCTGTACCCTGACTGTCCTCCGGGGGTCTCTGTCGCACTGGTGTCTGTCTGCTCGCTCTAGTATGTCACATGATGCTGTACTCTGACTGTCCTCTGGGGGTCTCTGTCGCACTGGCGTCTGTCTGCTCCCTCCAGTATGTCATATGATGCTGTACCCTGACTGTCCCCCCGGTGTCTCTGTCGCACTGGTGTCTGTCTGCTCCCTCCAGTATGTCACATGATGCTGTACCCTGACTGTCCTCTGGGGGTCTCTGTCACACTGGTGTCTGTCTGCTCCCTCCAGTATGTCACATGATGCTGTACCCTGACTGTCCTCCGGGGGTCTCTGTCGCACTGGTGTCTGTCTGCTCGCTCTAGTATGTCACATGATGCTGTACCCTGACTGTCCTCCGCGGGTCTCTGTCACACTGGTGTCTGTCTGCTCCCTCTGGTATGTCACATGATGCTGTACCCTGACTGTCCTCTGGGGGTCTCTGTCGCACTGGCGTCTGTCTGCTCCCTCCAGTATGTCACATGATGCTGTACCCTGACTGTCCTCTGGGGATCTCTGTAGCACTGGTGTCTGTCTGCTCCCTCTAGTATGTCACATGATGCTGTACCCTGACTGTCCTCCGCGTGTCTCTGTCGCACTGGTGTCTGTCTGCTCCCTCTGGTATGTCACATGATGCTGTACCCTGACTGTCCTCCGGGTGTCTCTGTCGCACTGGTGTCTGTCTGCTCGCTCTAGTATGTCACATGATGCTGTACCCTGACTGTCCTCTGGGGGTCGCTGTCGCACTGGTGTCTGTCTGCTCGCTCTAGTATGTCACATGATGCTGTTCCCTGACTGTCCTCTGGGGGTCTCTGTCGCACTGGTGTCTGTCTGCTCCCTCCAGTATGTCATATGATGCTGTACCCTGACTGTCCTCCGGGTGTCTCTGTCGCACTGGGGTCTGTCTGCTCCCTCCGGTATGTCACATGATGCCGTACCCTGACTGTCCTCTGGGGGTCTCTGTCGCACTGGTGTCTGTCTGCTCCCTCCAGTATGTCACATGATGCTGTACCCTGACTGTCCTCTGGGGGTCTCTGTCGCACTGGTGTCTGTCTGCTCCCTCTGGTATGTCACATGATGCTGTACCCTGACTGTCCCCCGGGTGTCTCTGTCGCACTGGTGTCTGTCTGCTCCCTCTGGTATGTCACATGATGCTGTACCCTGACTGTCCTCTGGGTGTCTCTGTCGCACTGGTGTCTGTCTGCTCCCTCCGGTATGTCTCATGATGCTGTTCCCTGACTGTCCTCTGGGTGTCTCTGTCGCACTGGTGTCTGTCTGCTCCCTCCAGTATGTCACATGATGCTGTTCCCTGACTGTCCTCTGGGTGTCTCTGTCGCACTGGTGTCTGTCTGCTCCCTCTGGTATGTCACATGATGCTGTACCCTGACTGTCCTCTGGGGGTCTCTGTCGCACTGGTGTCTGTCTGCTCCCTCTGGTATGTCACATGATGCTGTACCCTGACTGTCCTCTGGGGGTCTCTGTCGCACTGGTGTCTGTCTGCTCCCTCTGGTATGTCACATGATGCTGTACCCTGACTGTCCTCTGGGGGTCTCTGTCGCACTGGTGTCTGTCTGCTCCCTCTGGTATGTCACATGATGCTGTACCCTGACTGTCCTTTGGGGGTCTCTGTCGCACTGGTGTCTGTCTGCTCACTCCAGGATGTCACATGACGCTGTTCCCTGACTGTCCTTTGGGGGTCTCTGTCGCACTGGTGTGTGTCTGCTCCCTCCAGTATATCACATGATGCCGTACCCTGGCTGTCCCCTGGGTGTCTCTGTCGCACTGGTGTCTGTCTGCTCCCTCCGGTATGTCACATGATGCTGTACCCTGACTGTCCTCTGGGGGTCTCTGTCGCACTGGTGTCTGTCTGCTCCCTCTGGTATGTCACATGATGCTGTACCCTGACTGTCCTTTGGGGGTCTCTGTCGCACTGGTGTCTGTCTGCTCACTCCAGGATGTCACATGACGCTGTTCCCTGACTGTCCTTTGGGGGTCTCTGTCGCACTGGTGTGTGTCTGCTCCCTCCAGTATGTCACATGATGCCGTACCCTGGCTGTCCCCTGGGTGTCTCTGTCGCACTGGTGTCTGTCTGCTCCCTCCGGTATGTCACATGATGCTGTACCCTGACTGTCCTCTGGGGGTCTCTGTCGCACTGGTGTCTGTCTGCTCCCTCTGGTATGTCACATGATGCTGTACCCTGACTGTCCTTTGGGGGTCTCTGTCGCACTGGTGTCTGTCTGCTCCCTCCAGGATGTCACATGACGCTGTTCCCTGACTGTCCTTTGGGGGTCTCTGTCGCACTGGTGTGTGTCTGCTCCCTCCAGTATGTCACATGATGCTGTACCCTGACTGTCCTCTGGGGGTCTCTGTCACACTGGTGTCTGTCTGCTCCCTCCAGTATGTCACATGATGCTGTACCCTGACTGTCCTCCGGGGGTCTCTGTCGCACTGGTGTCTGTCTGCTCCCTCTAGTATGTCACATGATGCTGTACCCTGACTGTCCTCCGGGGGTCTCTGTCACACTGGTGTCTGTCTGCTCCCTCTGGTATGTCCCATGATGCTCTTCCCTGACTGTCCTCCGGGTGTCTCTCGCACTGGTGTCTGTCTGCTCGCTCTAGTATGTCACATGATGCTGTACCCTGACTGTCCTCTGGGGGTCGCTGTCGCACTGGTGTCTGTCTGCTCGCTCTAGTATGTCACATGATGCTGTTCCCTGACTGTCCTCTGGGGGTCTCTGTCGCACTGGTGTCTGTCTGCTCCCTCCAGTATGTCATATGATGCTGTACCCTGACTGTCCCCCCGGTGTCTCTGTCGCACTGGTGTCTGTCTGCTGCCTCCAGTATGTCACATGATGCTGTACCCTGACTGTCCTCTGGGGGTCTCTGTCGCACTGGTGTCTGTCTGCTCCCTCCGGTATGTCACATGATGCTGTACCCTGACTGTCCTCTTGGTGTCTCTGTCGCACTGGTGTCTGTCTGCACCCTCTGGTATGTCACATGATGCTGTACCCTGACTGTCCTCCGGGTGTCTCTGTCGCACTGGGGTCTGTCTGCTCCCTCCGGTATGTCACATGATGCTGTACCCTGACTGTCCTCCGGGTGTCTCTCGCACTGGTGTCTGTCTGCTCGCTCTAGTATGTCACATGATGCTGTACCCTGACTGTCCTCTTGGTGTCTCTGTCGCACTGGTGTCTGTCTGCACCCTCTGGTATGTCACATGATGCTGTACCCTGACTGTCCTCCGGGTGTCTCTGTCGCACTAGGGTCTGTCTGCTCCCTCCGGTATGTCACATGATGCTGTACCCTGACTGTCCCCTGGGTGTCTCTGTCGCACTGGTGTCTGTCTGCACCCTCTAGTATGTCACATGATGCTGTACCCTGACTGTCCCCCGGGGGTCCCTGTCACACTGGGGTCTGTCTGCTCCCTCCGGTATGTCACATGATGCTGTACCCTGACTGTCCCCTGGGTGTCTCTGTCGCACTGGTGTCTGTCTGCTCGCTCTAGTATGTCACATTATGCCGTACCCTGACTGTCCTCCGGGTGTCTCTCGCACTGGTGTCTGTCTGCTCCCTCCAGTATGTCACATGATGCTGTACCCTGACTGTCCTCTGGGGGTCTCTGTCGCACTGGTGTCTGTCTGCTCCCTCTGGTATGTCTCATGATGCTGTCCCCCGGGTGTCTCTGTCACACTGGTGTCTGTCTGCTCCCTCTGGTATGTCACATGATGCTGTACCCTGACTGTCCTTTGGGGGTCTCTGTCGCACTGGTGTCTGTCTGCTCACTCCAGGATGTCACATGACGCTGTTCCCTGACTGTCCTTTGGGGGTCTCTGTCGCACTGGTGTGTGTCTGCTCCCTCCAGTATATCACATGATGCCGTACCCTGGCTGTCCCCTGGGTGTCTCTGTCGCACTGGTGTCTGTCTGCTCCCTCCGGTATGTCACATGATGCTGTACCCTGACTGTCCTCTGGGGGTCTCTGTCGCACTGGTGTCTGTCTGCTCCCTCTGGTATGTCACATGATGCTGTACCCTGACTGTCCTTTGGGGGTCTCTGTCGCACTGGTGTCTGTCTGCTCACTCCAGGATGTCACATGACGCTTTCCCTGACTGTCCTTTGGGGGTCTCTGTCGCACTGGTGTGTGTCTGCTCCCTCCAGTATGTCACATGATGCCGTACCCTGGCTGTCCCCTGGGTGTCTCTGTCGCACTGGTGTCTGTCTGCTCCCTCCGGTATGTCACATGATGCTGTACCCTGACTGTCCTCTGGGGGTCTCTGTCGCACTGGTGTCTGTCTGCTCCCTCTGGTATGTCACATGATGCTGTACCCTGACTGTCCTTTGGAGGTCTCTGTCGCACTGGTGTCTGTCTGCTCACTCCAGGATGTCACATGACGCTGTTCCCTGACTGTCCTTTGGGGGTCTCTGTCGCACTGGTGTGTTTCTGCTCCCTCCAGTATGTCACATGATGCTGTACCCTGACTGTCCTCTGGGGGTCTCTGTCACACTGGTGTCTGTCTGCTCCCTCCAGTATGTCACATGATGCTGTACCCTGACTGTCCTCCGGGGGTCTCTGTCGCACTGGTGTCTGTCTGCTCCCTCTAGTATGTCACATGATGCTGTACCCTGACTGTCCTCCGGGGGTCTCTGTCACACTGGTGTCTGTCTGCTCCCTCTGGTATGTCCCATGATGCTCTTCCCTGACTGTCCTCCGGGTGTCTCTCGCACTGGTGTCTGTCTGCTCGCTCTAGTATGTCACATGATGCTGTACCCTGACTGTCCTCTGGGGGTCGCTGTCGCACTGGTGTCTGTCTGCTCGCTCTAGTATGTCACATGATGCTGTTCCCTGACTGTCCTCTGGGGGTCTCTGTCGCACTGGTGTCTGTCTGCTCCCTCCAGTATGTCATATGATGCTGTACCCTGACTGTCCCCTGGGTGTCTCTGTCGCACTGGTGTCTGTCTGCACCCTCTGGTATGTCACATGATGCTGTACCCTGACTGTCCTCCGGGTGTCTCTGTCGCACTGGGGTCTGTCTGCTCCCTCCGGTATGTCACATGATGCTGTACCCTGACTGTCCCCTGGGTGTCTCTGTCGCACTGGTGTCTGTCTGCACCCTCTGGTATGTCACATGATGCTGTACCCTGACTGTCCCCCGGGGGTCCCTGTCACACTGGGGTCTGTCTGCTCCCTCCGGTATGTCACATGATGCTGTTCCCTGACTGTCCCCTGGGTGTCTCTGTCGCACTGGTGTCTGTCTGCTCGCTCTAGTATGTCACATTATGCCGTACCCTGACTGTCCTCCGGGTGTCTCTCGCACTGGTGTCTGTCTGCTCCCTCCAGTATGTCACATGATGCTGTACCCTGACTGTCCCCTGGGTGTCTCTGTCGCACTGGTGTCTGTCTGCTCGCTCTAGTATGTCACATTATGCCGTACCCTGACTGTCCTCCGGGTCTTTCGCACTGGTGTCTGTCTGCTCCCTCCAGTATGTCTCATGATGCTGTTCCCTGACTGTCCTCCGGGTGTCTCTGTCGCACTGGTGTCTGTCTGCTCCCTCTTGTATGTCACATGATGCTGTTCCCTGACGGTCCTCTGGGTGACTCTGTCGCACTGGTGTCTGTCTGCTCGCTCTGGTATGTCACATGATGCTGTTCCCTGACTGTCCTCCGGGTGTCTCTGTCGCACTGGTGTCTGTCTGCTCCCTCCGGTATGTCACATGATGCTGTACCCTGACTGTCCTCCAGGTGTCTCTGTCGCACTGGTGTCTGTCTGCTCCCTCCGGTATGTCACATGATGCTGTTCCCTCGCTGTCCTCCGGGTGTCTCTGTCGCACTGGTGTCTGTCTGCTCCCTCTGGTATGTCACATGATGCTGTACCCTGACTGTCCTCTGGGGGTCTCTGTCGTACTGGTGTCTGTCTGCTCCCTCCAGTATGTCACATGATGCTGTACCCTGACTGTCCCCTGGGTGTCTCTCGCACTGGTGTCTGTCTGCTCCCTCCGGTATGTCTCATGATGCTGTACCCTGACTGTCCTCTGGGGGTCTCTGTCGCACTGGTGTCTGTCTGCTCCCTCCGGTATGTCTCATGATGCTGTACCCTGACTGTCCTCTGGGGGTCTCTGTCGCACTGGTGTCTGTCTGCTCCCTCCAGTATGTCACATGATGCTGTACCCTGACTGTCCTCTGGGGGTCTCTGTCGCACTGGTGTCTGCCTGCTCCCTCTGGTATGTCACATGATGCTGTACCCTGACTGTCCCCCGGGTGTCTCTGTCGCACTGGTGTCTGTCTGCTCCCTCTGGTATGTCACATGATGCTGTACCCTGACTGTCCTCTGGGTGTCTCTGTCGCACTGGTGTCTGTCTGCTCCCTCCGGTATGTCTCATGATGCTGTTCCCTGACTGTCCTCTGGGTGTCTCTGTCGCACTGGTGTCTGTCTGCTCCCTCCAGTATGTCACATGATGCTGTTCCCTGACTGTCCTCTGGGTGTCTCTGTCGCACTGGTGTCTGTCTGCTCCCTCTGGTATGTCACATGATGCTGTACCCTGACTGTCCTCTGGGGGTCTCTGTCGCACTGGTGTCTGTCTGCTCCCTCTGGTATGTCACATGATGCTGTACCCTGACTGTCCTCTGGGGGTCTCTGTCGCACTGGTGTCTGTCTGCTCCCTCTGGTATGTCACATGATGCTGTACCCTGACTGTCCTCTGGGGGTCTCTGTCGCACTGGTGTCTGTCTGCTCCCTCTGGTATGTCACATGATGCTGTACCCTGACTGTCCTTTGGGGGTCTCTGTCGCACTGGTGTCTGTCTGCTCACTCCAGGATGTCACATGACGCTGTTCCCTGACTGTCCTTTGGGGGTCTCTGTCGCACTGGTGTGTGTCTGCTCCCTCCAGTATATCACATGATGCCGTACCCTGGCTGTCCCCTGGGTGTCTCTGTCGCACTGGTGTCTGTCTGCTCCCTCCGGTATGTCACATGATGCTGTACCCTGACTGTCCTCTGGGGGTCTCTGTCGCACTGGTGTCTGTCTGCTCCCTCTGGTATGTCACATGATGCTGTACCCTGACTGTCCTTTGGGGGTCTCTGTCGCACTGGTGTCTGTCTGCTCACTCCAGGATGTCACATGACGCTGTTCCCTGACTGTCCTTTGGGGGTCTCTGTCGCACTGGTGTGTGTCTGCTCCCTCCAGTATGTCACATGATGCCGTACCCTGGCTGTCCCCTGGGTGTCTCTGTCGCACTGGTGTCTGTCTGCTCCCTCCGGTATGTCACATGATGCTGTACCCTGACTGTCCTCTGGGTGTCTCTCTCGCACTGGCGTCTGTCTGCTCGCTCTAGTATGTCACATGATGCTGTACCCTGACTGTCCTCTGGGTGTCTCTCTCGCACTGGTGTCTGTCTGCTCCCTCCAGTATGTCACATGATGCTGTACCCTGACTGTCTCCCGGGTGTCTCTGTCGCACTGGTGTCTGTCTGCTCCCTCCGGTATGTTTCATGATGCTGTATCCTGACTGTCCTCTGGGGGTGTCTGTCGCACTGGTGTCTCTCTTCTCCCTCCAGTATGTCACATGATGCTGTACCCTGACTGTCCTCTGGGTGTCGGTGTCGCACTGGTGTCTGTCTGCTCCCTCCAGTATGTCACATGACGCTGTTCCCTGACTGTCCTCCGGGTGTCCCTGTCACACTGGTGTCTGTCTGCTCCCTCCGGTATGTCACATGATGCCGTACCCTGACTGTCCTCTGGGTGTCGGTGTTGCACTGGTGTCTGTCTGCTCCCTCCGGTATGTCACATGATGCCGTACCCTGACTGTCCTCTTGGTGTCTCTGTCGCACTGGTGTCTGTCTGCTCCCTCCGGTATGTCACATGATGCTGTACCCTGACTGTCCTCTGGGTGTCCCTGTCGCACTGGTGTCTGTCTGCTCCCTCCAGGATGTCACATGATGCTGTAGCCTGACTGTCCTCTAGGGGCGTAAATGTCGCACTGGTTTCTGTCTGCTCCCTCCAGTATGTCACATGATGCTGTACCCTGACTGGCCTCTGGGTGTCGCTGTCGCACTGGTGTCTGTCTGCTCACTCAGGGCCTCACTCAATTGCCATTACGAGCCTGCCCGCTAGGCGTCGCTGTTCCCTGCGAGCACACTCACTGGTCTCATATCGCCCCCCTCCCCTGGTGTCACAGTGCTGCTGCTTGAGAACGGATGGCTCATTCTCCTGGGGGGGGGTTGTAAAGTGCTGGCACCTTTATCCGCCGCCTCACGCAGAGAAGAGATTGAGACACAGCTCATCGCAGCAGGTGAATTAAGATACAGGCAACCCTTCTTGCTTTGGCTTCAATGCTTTGTTGTGCTTCAACTGGAATGATCTTGTCTGTTGTTAAAGGAATATTGAATTCTGCATTGTTTCTGTGCAAGCATCCACTGCAGACTTTGAACATGTGTCTCCTTGTGCAGCTGTTTGTGCAAGCATCCACTGTGGGATTTGAACATGTGTCTCCGGGCCCAGCCGTTTGTGCAAGCATCCATTGAAGGCTTTGAACATGTGTCTCCGGGCCCAGCTGTTGGTGCAAGCATCCACTGCAGGCTTTGAACATGTGTCTCTGGGCCCAGAGGTTGATGCAAGCATCCACTGCAGGCTTTGAACATGTGTCTCTGGGCCCAGCGGTTGATGCAAGCATCCACTGCAGGCTTTGAACATGTGTCTCCGGGCCCAGCTGTTTATGCAAGCATCCACTGCAGGCTTTGAACATGTGTCTCCATGCCCATCTGTTTATGCAAGCATCCACTGCAGGCTTTGAACATGTGTCTCCAGGCCCATCTGTTTATGCAAGCATCCACTGCAGGCTTTGAACATGTGTCTCCGGGCCCAGCCGTTTATGCAAGCATCCAGTGCAGGCTTTGAACATGTGTCTCCGGGCCCAGCCGTTTATGCAAGCATCCAGTGCAGGCTTTGAACATGTGTCTCCGGGCCCAGCCGTTTATGCAAGCATCCACTGCAGGCTTTGAACATGTGTCTCCAGGCCCATCTGTTTATGCAAGCATCCACTGCAGGCTTTGAACATGTGTCTCTGGGCCCAGCTGTTTGTGCAAGCATCCACTGCAGGCTTTGAACATGTGTCTCCGGGCCCAGACGTTTATGCAAGCATCCAGTGCAGGCTTTGAACATGTGTCTCCGGGCCCAGCCGTTTATGCAAGCATCCAGTGCAGGCTTTGAACATGTGTCTCCGGGCCCAGCCGTTTATGCAAGCATCCACTGCAGGCTTTGAACATGTGTCTCCAGGCCCATCTGTTTATGCAAGCATCCACTGCAGGCTTTGAACATGTGTCTCCAGGCCCATCTGTTTATGCAAGCATCCACTGCAGGCTTTGAACATGTGTCTCTGGGCCCAGCTGTTTGTGCAAGCATGCACTGCAGGCTTTGAACATGTGTCTCTGGGCCCAGCCGTTTATGCAAGCATCCACTGCAGGCTTTGAACATGTGTCTCCGGGCCCAGCTGTTTGTGCAAGCATCCACTGCAGGCTTTGAACATGTGTCTCCGGGCCCAGCCGTTTATGCAAGCATCCAGTGCAGGCTTTGAACATGTGTCTCCGGGCCCAGCCGTTTATGCAAGCATCCAGTGCAGGCTTTGAACATGTGTCTCCGGGCCCAGCCGTTTATGCAAGCATCCACTGCAGGCTTTGAACATGTGTCTCCAGGCCCATCTGTTTATGCAAGCATCCACTGCAGGCTTTGAACATGTGTCTCTGGGCCCAGCTGTTTGTGCAAGCATGCACTGCAGGCTTTGAACATGTGTCCCCGGGCCACCTGTTTGTGGAAGCATTCACTGCAGGCTTTGAACATGTGTCTCTGGGCCAGCTGTTGGTGCAAGCATCCAGTGCAGGCTTTGAACATGTGTCTCTGGGCCAGCTGTTGGTGCAAGCATCCAGTGCAGGCTTTGAACATGTGTCTCCGGGCCCAGCCGTTTATGCAAGCATCCACTGCAGGCTTTGAACATGTGTCTCCAGGCCCATCTGTTTATGCAAGCATCCACTGCAGGCTTTGAACATGTGTCTCTGGGCCCAGCTGTTTGTGCAAGCATGCACTGCAGGCTTTGAACATGTGTCTCTGGGCCCAGCTGTTTGTGCAAGCATCCACTGCAGGCTTTGAACATGTGTCTCTGGGCCAGCTGTTGGTGCAAGCATCCACTGCAGGATTTGAACATGTGTCTCTAGGCCCAGCTGTTTGGGCAAACATCCACTGAAGGCTTTGAACATGTGTCTCCAGGCCCATCTGTTTATGCAAGCATCCACTGCAGGCTTTGAACATGTGTCTCTGGGCCCAGCTGTTTGTGCAAGCATGCACTGAAGGCTTTGAACATGTGTCTCTGTGCCCAGCTGTTTGTGGAAGCATCCACTGCAGGCTTTGAACATGTGTTTCCGGGCCCAGCTGTTTATGCAAGCATTCACTGCAGACTTTGAACATGTGTCTCCGGGCCCAGCTGTTTGTGCAAGTATCCACTGCAGGCTTTGAACATGTGTCTCCGGGCCCAGCTGTTTGTGCAAGCATCCACTGCAGGCTTTGAACATGTGTCTCCGGGTGCAGCTGTTTCTTCAAGCATCCACTGCAGGATTTGAACATGTGTCTCCAGGCCCAGCTGTTTGTGCAAGCATCCACTGAAGGCTTTGAACATGTTCCTCCAGGCCCAGCTGTTTATGCAAGCATCCACTGCAGGCTTTGAACATGTGTCTCCGGGCCAAGCTGTTTGTGCGAGCATCCACTGCAGGCTTTGAACATCTGTTTCCGGGCCCAGCTATAGGTGCAAGCATCCACTGCACGCTTTGAACATGTGTCTCCGTGCCCAGCTGTTTGTGCAAGCATCCACTGCAGACTTTGAACATGTGTCTCCCGGCCAGCTGTTTGTGGAAGCATTCACTGCAGGCTTTGAACATGTTTCTCCATGCCAGCTGTTTGTGGAAGCACCCACTGCAGGCTCTGAACATGTGTCTCTGGGCCAGCTGTTTGTGGAAACATCCACTGCAGGCTTTGAACATGTGTCTTTGGGCCCACCTGTTTGTGCAAGCATCCACTGCAAGCTTTGAACATATGTCTCTGGGCCCAGCTGTGTGTGCAAGCATCCACTGCAAGTTTTGAATAAATGTCACCAGGTGGCTCCTGGCCCACCTGTTTGTGCAGACATCCCTGCAGTGCAGATTTTGAACATGTGTCTCTTGAGTGGAACTATGTCTATCTGTTTGTGCAAGCTTCCACTGCAGGCTTTGAACATGTGTCTCAAGGCCCAGCTATTTGTGCAAACATCCACTGCAGGCTATGAACATGTGTCTCCGGGTGCAGCTGTTTCTGCAAACATCCACTGCAGGCTTTGAACATGTGTCTCAATGCCCAGCTATTTGTGCAAACATCCACTGAAGGCTTTGAACATGTGGCTCCGGGTTCAGCTGTTTCTGCAAACATCCACTGCAGGCTTTGAACATGTGTTTCTGAGCCCAGCTGTTTGTTCAAGCATCCACTGAAGGCTTTGAACATGTGTCTCCAGGCCCAGCTGTTTATGCAAGCATCCACTGAAGGCTTTGAACATGTGTCTCCGGGTCCAGCTGTTTCTGCAAACATCCACTGCAAGCTGTGTACATGTGTCTCCGGGCCCAGCAGTTTGTGCAAGCATCCATTCAAGGCTTTGAACATGTGTCTCCTTGTGCAGCTGTTTGTGCAAGCATCCACTGAAAGCTTTGAACATGTGTCTCCGGGCCCAGCTATTTATGCAAGCATCCACTGCATTCTTTGAACATGTGTCTCCGGGCCCAGTTGTTTGTGCAAGCATCCACTGCAGGCTGTGAACATGTGTCTCCGGGCCCAGCTGCAGGTGCAAGCATCCACTGCAGGCTTTGAACATGTTTCTCCTGGCCCAGCTGTTTGTGCAAGCCTCCACTGCAGACTTTGAATATGTGTCTCCGGGTCCAGATGTTTGTGCAAACATCCACTGCAGGCAGTGAACATGGCTCCGGGCCCAGCTATAGGTGCAAGCATCCACTGCAGGCTTTGAACATGTGTCTCCGGGCCAGCTGTTTATGGAAGCATCCACTGTAGGCTTTGAACATGTGTCTCCGGGCCCAGCTATAGGTGCAAGCATCCACTGCAGGCTTTGAACATGTGTCTCCCGGCCCAGCTGTTTGTGGAAGCATCCACTGCACGCTTTGAACATGTGTCTCCTTGTGCAGCTGTTTGTGCAAGCATCCACTGTGGGATTTGAACATGTGTCTCTGGGCCCAGCCGTTTGTGCAAGCATCCACTGAAAGCTTTGAACATGTGTTTCCGGACCCAACCGTTTATGCAAGCATCCACTGCAGGCTTTGAACATGTGTCTCTGGGCCCAGCTGTTTGTGCAAGCATCCACTGCAGGCTGTAAACATGTGTCTCCGGGCCCAGCTATAGGTGCAAGCATTCACTGCAGGCTTTGAACATGTGTCTCCGGGCCCAGCTGTTTGTGCAAGCATCAACTGCAGACTTTGAACATGTGTCTCCAGGCCCAGCTGTTTGTGCAAGCATCCACTGCAGACTTTGAACATGTGTCTCCGGGCTTCCTGTTTGTGAAAGCATCCACTGCAGGCTTTGAACATGTGTCTCCGGGCCCAGCTGTTTGTGCAAGCATCACTGCAGGCTGTGAACATGTGTCTCCGGGCCCAGCTGTTGGTGCAAGCATCCACTGAAAGCTTTGAACATGTGTCTCCGGGCCCAGCCGTTTATGCAAGCATCCAGTGCAGGCTTTAAACATGTGTCTCCGGGCCCAGCCGTTTATGCAAGCATCCACTGCAGGCTTTGAACATGTGTCTCCGGGCCAGCTGTTTGTGCAAACATACACTGCAGACTTTGAACATGTGTCTCCAGGCCCAGCTGTTTGTGCAAGCATCCACTGCAGACTTTGAACATGTGTCTCCGGGCCACCTGTTTGTGGAAGCATCCACTGCAGGCTTTGAACATGTGTCTCCGGACCCAGCCGTTTATGCAAGCATCCACTGCAGGCTTTGAACATGTGTCTCTGGGCCCAGCCGTTTATGCAAGCATCCACTGCAGGCTTTGAACATGTGTCTCCATGCCCAGCTGTTTGTGCAAGCATCCACTGCAGACTTTGAACATGTGTCTCCGGGCCACCTGTTTGTGGAAGCATCCACTGCAGGCTTTGAACATGTGTCTCCGGGCCCAGCCATTTATGCAAGCATCCACTGCAGGCTTTGAACATGTGTCTCCTGACCCAGCCGTTTATGCAAGCATCCACTGCAGGCTTTGAACATGTGTCTCCGGGCCCAGCTGTTTGTGCAAGCATCCACTGCAGGCTTTGAACATGTGTCTCTGGTCCCAGCTGTTTGTGCAAGCATCCACTGCAGGCTTTGAACATGTGTCTCCGGGCCCAGCCGTTTATGCAAGCATCCACTGCAGGCTTTGAACATGTGTCTCCGGGCCCAGCTGTTGGTGCAAGCATCCACTGCAGGCTTTGAACATGTGTCTCCGGGCCCAGCCGTTTATGCAAGCATCCATTGCAGGCTTTGAACATGTGTCTCCCGGCCCAGCTGTTGGTGCAAGTATCCACTGCAGGCTTTGAACATGTGTCTCTGGGCCCAGCTGTTGGTGCAAGCATCCACTGCAGGCTTTGAACATGTGTCTCCGGGCCCAGCTGTTTGTGCAAGCATCCACTGCAGACTTTGAACATATGTCTCCGGGCCCAGCCGTTTATGCAAGCATCCATTGCAGGCTTTGAACATGTGTCTCCGGGCCCAGCTGTTGGTGGAAGCATCCACTGCAGACTTTGAACATGTGTCTCCGGGCGCAGCTGTTGGTGCAAACATCCACTGCAGGCTATGAACATGTATCTCCGGGCCCAGCTGTTTATGCAAGCATACACTGCAGACTTTGAACATGTGTCTCCGGGCCCAACCGTTGGTTCAAGCATCCACTGCAGGCTTTGAACATGTGTCTCTGGGCCCAGCTATTTGTGCAAGCATCCACTGCAGGCTTTGCACATTTGTCTCTAGGCCCAGCGGTTGATGCAAGCATCCTCTGCAGGCTTTGAACATGTGTCTCTGGGCCCAGAGGTTGATGCAAGCATCCACTGCAGGCTTTGAACATGTTGTCTCTGGGCCCAGCGGTTGATGCAAGCATCCACTGCAGGCTTTGAACATGTGTCTCCAGGCCCAGCTGTTTATGCAAGCATCGACTTCAGGCTTTGAACATGTGTCTCCGGGCCCAGCTATAGGTGCAAGCATCCACTGCAGGCTTTGAACATGTGTCTCCCGGCCCAGCTGTTTGTGGAAGCATCCACTGCACGCTTTGAACATGTGTCTCCTTGTGCAGCTGTTTGTGCAAGCATCCACTGTGGGATTTGAACATGTGTCTCCGGGCCCAGCCGTTTGTGCAAGCATCCACTGAAATCTTTGAACATGTGTTTTCGGACCCAACCGTTTATGCAAGCATCCACTGCAGGCTTTGAACATGTGTCTCCGGGCCCAGCTGTTTGTGCAAGCATCCACTGCAGGCTGTGAACATGTGTCTCCGGGCCCAGCTATAGGTGCAAGCATCCACTGCAGGCTTTGAACATGTGTCTCCGGGCCCAGCTGTTTGTGCAAGCATCAACTGCAGACTTTGAACATGTGTCTCCAGGCCCAGCTGTTTGTGCAAGCATCCACTGCAGACTTTGAACATGTGTCTCCGGGCCACCTGTTTGTGAAAGCATCCACTGCAGGCTTTGAACATGTGTCTCCGGGCCCAGCTGTTTGTGCAAGCATCCACTGCAGGCTGTGAACATGTGTCTCCGGGCCCAGCTGTTGGTGCAAGCATCCACTGAAAGCTTTGAACATGTGTCTCCGGGCCCAGCCGTTTATGCAAGCATCCAGTGCAGGCTTTGAACATGTGTCTCCGGGCCCAACCGTTTATGCAAGCATCCACTGCAGGCTTTGGACATGTGTCTCCGGGCCCAGCTGTTTGTGCAAGCATCCACTGCAGGCTTTGAACATTTGTCTCCGGGCCCAGCTGTTTGTGCAAACATCCACTGCAGACTTTGAACATGTGTCTCTGGGCCCAGCTGTTTGTGCAAACATCCACTGCAGACTTTGAACATGTGTCTCCGGGCCCAGCCAGTTATGCAAGCATCCACTGCAGGCTTTGAACATGTGTCTCTGGGCCCAGCCGTTTATGCAAGCATCCACTGTAGGCTTTGAACATGTGTCTCCGGGCCCAGCTGTTTGTGCAAGCATCCACTGTAGGCTTTGAACATGTGCCTCCGGGCCCAGCCGTTTATGCAAGCATCCACTGCAGGCTTTGAACATGTGTCTCCAGACCCAGCTGTTGGTGCAAGCATCCACTGCAGACTTTGAACATGTGTCTCCGGGCCCAGCCGTTTATGCAAGCATCCACTGCAGGCTTTGAACATGTGTCTCCGGGCGCAGCTGTTGGTGCAAACATCCACTGCAGGCTGTGAACATGTGTCTCTGGGCCCAGCGGTTGATGCAAGCATCCACTGCAGACTTTGAACATGTATCTCCGGGCCCAGCTGTTTGTGGAAGCATCCACTGCAGGCTTTGAACATGTGTCTCCGGGCCCAGCTGTTGATGCAAGCATCCACTGCAGGCTTTGAACATGTGTCTCCGGGCCCAGCGGTTGATGCAAGCATCCACTGCAGGCTTTGAACATGTGTCTCCGGGCCCAGCTGTTGGTGGAAGCATCCACTGCAGACTTTGAACATGTGTCTCCGGGTGCAGCTGTTGGTGCAAACATCCACTGCAGGCTATGAACATGTATCTCCGGGCCCAGCTGTTTATGCAAGCATACACTGCAGACTTTGAACATGTGTCTCCGGGCCCAACCGTTGGTTCAAGCATCCACTGCAGGCTTTGAACATGTGTCTCTGGGCCCAGCTATTTGTGCAAGCATCCACTGCAGGCTTTGCACATTTGTCTCTAGGCCCAGCGGTTGATGCAAGCATCCACTGCAGGCTTTGAACATGTGTCTCTGGGCCCAGAGGTTGATGCAAGCATCCACTGCAGGCTTTGAACATGTTGTCTCTGGGCCCAGCGGTTGATGCAAGCATCCACTGCAGGCTTTGAACATGTGTCTCCAGGCCCAGCTGTTTATGCAAGCATCGACTTCAGGCTTTGAACATGTGTCTCCGGGCCCAGCTATAGGTGCAAGCATCCACTGCAGGCTTTGAACATGTGTCTCCCGGCCCAGCTGTTTGTGGAAGCATCCACTGCACGCTTTGAACATGTGTCTCCTTGTGCAGCTGTTTGTGCAAGCATCCACTGTGGGATTTGAACATGTGTCTCCGGGCCCAGCCGTTTGTGCAAGCATCCACTGAAAGCTTTGAACATGTGTTTTCGGACCCAACCGTTTATGCAAGCATCCACTGCAGGCTTTGAACATGTGTCTCCGGGCCCAGCTGTTTGTGCAAGCATCCACTGCAGGCTGTGAACATGTGTCTCCGGGCCCAGCTATAGGTGCAAGCATCCACTGCAGGCTTTGAACATGTGTCTCCGGGCCCAGCTGTTTGTGCAAGCATCAACTGCAGACTTTGAACATGTGTCTCCAGGCCCAGCTGTTTGTGCAAGCATCCACTGCAGACTTTGAACATGTGTCTCCGGGCCACCTGTTTGTGAAAGCATCCACTGCAGGCTTTGAACATGTGTCTCCGGGCCCAGCTGTTTGTGCAAGCATCCACTGCAGGCTGTGAACATGTGTCTCCGGGCCCAGCTGTTGGTGCAAGCATCCACTGAAAGCTTTGAACATGTGTCTCCGGGCCCAGCCGTTTATGCAAGCATCCAGTGCAGGCTTTGAACATGTGTCTCCGGGCCCAGCCGTTTATGCAAGCATCCACTGCAGGCTTTGAACATGTGTCTCCGGGCCCAGCTGTTTGTGCAAGCATCCACTGCAGGCTTTGAACATTTGTCTCCGGGCCCAGCTGTTTGTGCAAACATCCACTGCAGACTTTGAACATGTGTCTCTGGGCCCAGCTGTTTGTGCAAACATCCACTGCAGACTTTGAACATGTGTCTCCGGGCCCAGCCGTTTATGCAAGCATCCACTGCAGGCTTTGAACATGTGTCTCTGGGCCCAGCCGTTTATGCAAGCATCCACTGTAGGCTTTGAACATGTGTCTCCGGGCCCAGCTGTTTGTGCAAGCATCCACTGTAGGCTTTGAACATGTGCCTCCGGGCCCAGCCGTTTATGCAAGCATCCACTGCAGGCTTTGAACATGTGTCTCCAGACCCAGCTGTTGGTGCAAGCATCCACTGCAGACTTTGAACATGTGTCTCCGGGCCCAGCCGTTTATGCAAGCATCCACTGCAGGCTTTGAACATGTGTCTCCTGGCGCAGCTGTTGGTGCAAACATCCACTGCAGGCTGTGAACATGTGTCTCTGGGCCCAGCGGTTGATGCAAGCATCCACTGCAGACTTTGAACATGTATCTCCGGGCCCAGCTGTTTGTGGAAGCATCCACTGCAGGCTTTGAACATGTGTCTCCGGGCCCAGCTGTTGATGCAAGCATCCACTGCAGGCTTTGAACATGTGTCTCCGGGCCCAGCGGTTGATGCAAGCATCCACTGCAGGCTTTGAACATGTGTCTCCGGGCCCAGCTGTTTATGCAAGCATCCAGTGCAGGCTTTAAACATGTGTCTCCGGGCCCAACTGTTGATGCAAGCATCCACTGCAGGCTTTGAACATGTGTCTCCGGGCCCAGCGGTTGATGCAAGCATCCACTGCAGGCTTTGAACATGTGTCTCCGGGCCCAGCTGTTTATGCAAGCATCCAGTGCAGGCTTTAAACATGTGTCTCCGGGCCCAACTGTTGATGCAAGCATCCACTGCAGGCTTTGAACATGTGTCTCCGGGCCCCGCGGTTGATGCAAGCATCCACTGCAGGCTTTGAACATGTGTCTCCGGGCCCTGCTGTTTGTGCAAGCATCCACTGAGGCTTTGAACATGTGTCTCTGGGTGACACTGTGTCTATCTGGTTCTGTAAGGGTTCACTGCAGGCTTTAAACGTGTCCCCAGGTGGCACAGAGCCCCGCTGGTACCCCACTGCCCTTTGAATCAAGGGCCCGTCAGGTAATTGCGCTCTTTATAAATTAAAGGGCAGCGCCGTCCTCTCTAGGAGCAGTATGTATCGATCTGTGACGCTTGCCAATTCGGAAAGAAAGCCTCAAAGTCAAGGAGATCATTTGCTCGCTACCACCTACAGAAATGTGTACATTAGGTCTCTGTCACCTACAGAAATGTATAAATTAAGTGTTTGTCGCCTACAGAAATGTGTACATTTGGTCTCTGTGACCTACAGAAATGTATAAATTAAGTGCTTGTCACCCACAGAAATGTGTACATTAGGCCACTTCCATTGTCCCAAATCACGTTCGTGCAGATCCTGGTGGAATATTTCCTTCCGGATCTGAGGTTGACGGACGCGCTGAGTCCAGAGCGTCTTTCTGTCTCCAGTCCTTAGAGGTGGATGAACTTTGTGCGGGGCGATCAGTGACGCTTCACTTGTGTCTTCAGGATGGTGTAAGATCACGAATGAGGGTCTTGGGAAGCTCTGAGGGTGTGGCCTCTGGGGCGGGCTTGTTGGGCCTTCAGCCTTCCTGTGGGGCTGCCCGTCATGTGGTCCTGCCTGTGTCCGTAGTATGGATCGGCAGTGGGACCTGACGTCACCTCGGTGGGGGGTGCCGCTGACCCTGCAGGAATAGAAAGGATCCGCCTCTTCGACGCGGTTTAAGGGGTCAGGGGTCATTACGCAAAGCCTTATTCAGACACCTCCCCAGAGTGTCCCAGAGCCAAGGGGGGGCAGGGACCTTCTAAGCCCTCTCGGGGTGATGGCAGAATGTCGAAGAGAAAGGGTGCTCGGTGGTGGATTATGATACATGCAGTGTGATTGGTTACATTCGGTAGTATTCGGAGTCTCTGTTTTAAAAAAAAGACAATATTGATTTTTTAAAGTTTTTCGTTTTTTTGTCATGGCATACATTTGTATCCCTTCTGTGTCCTTTGGGAGGAGACAGCAATGACTGTGTGACCAGGCTTTTTAGTCTTTATCGAAATTGTGATTTTTTTTTGCTTCTGAGTATGTTTTTTATTTAGTATTAAACACATTGGCCCTCCAAATGAGCCAGTATTTGGAATTACCGCCCGTAACTGGTTCACAAATAAAACAGAAACAAACTGCACACCTTTTTGCATTTTCTCACATAAATTCTGCCAGCTTTTCAAGGTGAAATGTATCTAGGAAAATTGCTGTGAGTGAGATTGAAGCCTGTGGGTTTGAGCGGGAGAGCACAGATATTGTAGTAAGAAACCAGGGTACAATAGTTGTCTTGAGTGGATTTATTGTATGGTTACTACAGATATCCATAATTATTCCCCATTCCAAGTCTGGGAATTTGGAGTATGATGAGAATTTCTCTCTGTGGAAATACTGAACCCTACAATATTGTTGTATGCCCTGGGGACAATTCTAGCCGATGAAACTGGCAAACTTGTAATCTTGATCAAGTGCCTGATCCTAAAATGCTGTAGGAAAAAGTGGGGAACCCAACACACCCTTGTAGGCTTGGGTAATCAAACTATTGAAGAGTAAGTGTTCCTACAGGGATTTACTAACTTATGCACAATTAGGCATTCAATATGCAAACAATTGTGGCAAGCTCTATCTGGTGGGTCACATTTAATCAATTAGAAATTAAATTGACTTATTTCAATCAGAGTAAATCTACTACAAGAAATCTTACACAGGTGTTTTTAATTTAAAAAAGTGAAGCCTACTTTTGTTCTGAATCATTTAACTTAAGGATATTTTTTCTGTTTGATCAGTCACATGTTCCTGTTCTGGTTTGAAAGAGGTGCTCACAGTAACAACAATGAGGTGTCAGTAACATCGAAATATTTGGAAATCCCCAGTTGCTTTGTGTTGTTTTAGATGGATTTTTTTGTACTTGTTTTTTGTACCCTTTGAAATATTTTTTCAGTATAAATTCACTTTTTTTGTTAAATATATACACCCGTGTAAGACTTTTTGTAGTAGATTTACTTTAATTGAAATAAGTCAATTTAATTTCTAAATGATTACATGTGAGCCACTAGATAGAGCTTGCCACCATTGTTTGTATATTGAATTGTGCATAAGTTGGTAAATCTCCTGTAGGTACACTTACTGGTCAATATTTTGATCCTAAAATGGCCGCTGTGTAGAACATCTAATTTAGTTGTTGAGTTTGTTGGCGTGCATGAAGGGATACTCCCAATATGTCCACTCAGTTGCTGGTGTAAGCAGCACACTTTTTTCTTTGATGCGGTCTAGTGTTAGCGCTTAGTCACTAATGGCCTAATTACGTGTCTGGTAGTCCAAGGACCGACAGACTCGCCGGGGCACGGTGGTGGCGGTCTGACCACCAGGGCACAAGTCCTAAAAAAAAGAAGTGGGGGGACGCTGTCACCGGAAGTGACGTCACGACAGGAAGTGACGTCACGAAAGGTGTTTTGCAGATTTGAGCTAATTGCCTCCCCGTGTGTTTCCAAACCCGGTAGAACCACCCCCTCCCCACACCGCCCCACCTCACGCCAATGAGCGCAGCCATGCTGTGCCAGTGATCGCATGAACATAGGGAGGAGGCGAGATGTCAAATCCCTAACTTAAATGCCCTCCGCCCCTTCCCCAGAACACCTTCGCAGCCTCCTCGCACTGAATAGAACGGGACTCTGCCATTCCCCAGTCTTCTGTTTCTGTCTCCCCTAACCCTAGTTTCCCCCCGTATTTCTCCACCCCCGCCTCCCCCCCACCCCCCTCCGCTTCACTCTATTCTTCTAACTTCTCCGGTCCTGTATCTGTTGCTCAGCCAGCGGCTTCTTGCGTCCACCGTCCGCACATCTCACCCCCCCACTCGATTGTCCACAATGTGCAGTTCCTTACACACCGCCCCACCTCCTTCAAATGCCCATCGGCTCGTGGAAGGAGCTCGCCTTACCGCTGCGTCCTCTCTGGGACGAGATCGGAGCTCACGGTGAGCTCCGATCTCGTCCCAGAGAGAGTCCAAAGAGTGAAGTCCAGCTGTTTAGCAGGGGGGACGACGTCCACCCGGTAAGACCCCTTAAAATAAGTGGGGGGACGCCGTCCACGCGCGTGGTACCCCAACTCGAGCCCTGCTGACCACCCCATTACAAGTTGGGCAGTCGGACTGCCATTGCACCGCCGCAGCTGCCAGGCACCCACTGTTCCCTGGCGGTGGCGCGCTGATGAGGGCCTCAGTAATAAACTGGTGGTGCCGCTGCAGAATCGCCGTGCATATTACGAGTTTGAGGACTGCTAGCGGTGGCATGAAGGTTTTTCCTCTATGAAAAGGCTGGCGGTCCTGAAACAAAGCGGGCCCTACGGGGCCCCCTGTTGCTCATGTGCATGGGGATGCATGCAAGGGGGCACATGTGCCCCCCTGTGGGCATGCACCCCAGTTCCTGCACAGCATAGACTTTAGAGGCCATGCTGTACAGGAACTTGTTTTGGTGTTCCGATTACAATGCCCATTTTCAAAGAGGGCCCTCGTATACTCACCATTCCCCGATGAACTGCTCAGGGACACTCAATCGCTATAGTTTTTAATTGCACTGTTGCCTGTTCCTTACTTCCTTTTTAAAATCTTGATCTGCTCTCTGCTGTCTCCTACTTCTCTCCTGAGGCGGAAGCCGGGAGATCTTGCGCTGCGCTCTTTTTCTGAACGGACATCAGGATTGTGTTGGTGTCACTTGGGGCAGTTTACCATTAGGTCACCACCTACCTGATAGCCGCGCCGCTCTTTTCTACCACCTTAGCGCCGCATCTCGCTTCGTTGCCCTCTCAGCCGACTAGGAGCTGAGGGGCATTGTGGGACTGGGAGGCAGTGTACCAGTCTGGCGGCCATCTTGGAGAGGCAGGCTTGCTACTCAGCGGACTAGGCTTGCTGCTTCTCGAGGGCGGGCACTATAAAGCTAGACGGGGATGCTTACGCGCAGCGGACGCGAGCAGCGGGCGCGCCTCCTGCGCGATGAAGGAGCGCCAAAGGAAAGCCCGTCAGCGTCCTGGAGGCGGACGTGGGCGGACGGGCTGGGGCTCTCCCGGTGCATTCTTCGGGGATGTTACTCAGCTACTCCTCAGCATATCTGTTGAGTTTAAGAGGTAACCTTAACAGCGTGTGTTTAGGTGAGTACAACTGCTCGGGGAATAGTTTTCATTGCCATAATTGTGGCTGGAATTCAGAGAAGGGCCTAATTAATTGAGCCGTCACGGAGCAGGATTTTCAGTGTGCCACAAAGAATGGCAAGGGAACTGCGGACAGTAATTTCCCATGTGCGTTGCTGAACACCCGCTCGGTGAGGGAAGCATGCTATGGATCTTTTCAATCTTTTGTTGGAGCGTAAACCATCATGTCTCTTTTTGACAGAAACCTGGCTGGGCGAGCTTTCAGGTCCGGACATTACTAATGCCCTTCCTCCAAATTATTTTATGATTCGGAAAGATCGAGGATCTGGTAGAGGCGGTGGAGTGGCTTTAGTGGTCGACAGACGCTACAGTTGCTCCGTTGTCCCGACGGAAGGTATTGATGGAGCAGAGGCCCTGGGCTTCTGCCTGACTCTTTCGCCCTATCAATCATGTGCTGGATTGTTAGTCTATAGACCCCGGGTTCTATCGGGTCCTTTCATGAGGAGTTGTATACTGTGCTATCTTCTCTCAGCGTGAAGTTCAAACACTGCCTTTTGTTGGGTGATTTCAATATCCACATGGATCAGGCAGATACGGTAGACACCATTAAATTATTGGATATTACTAACCCGTTGGGCCTGCTGCCCTATTTAGTGTCCCCCACCCACAATGAGGGCCACATCCTCGATCAAATATTCTCTACGGTCCCTATTTTAGCAGCTGTGCCTGAACCAGTACTGTGGTCTGACCACATGCTGGTAAGCTTTGACATCCTGGGTAAGTGCAGGTCCTACAAGAGGGACCCGGCTGCTATTCTCAGCCCTCGCGTGCTTTTGCCCCGATTTCGGTTGATATGGTGACGCAGCACTTACTGTCCCATCCTTGCGAGCTCACAGGCAGTCTGGAGGACGATTTAGAGCGGTTTCGATCATGGTTGATGCGTTGCCTCGATGAATTAACTCCTATCCAACCGGCCCATAAGAACTCGGCGCGGACATCGGAACCTTGGTTCACGCCGGCACTTAACACCAGCCGGAGGCATTGTAAGAAGGCTGAAAGAGCATGGAGATCGAATTACGAAGAGTCTCTTAAAGTAGCTTATAGACAGTGTGTTAAGGCCTATCACAAAGACATCTACTCAGAAAAGAAGGCTTATTTTGCCAAGAGGATAGAGGAGGCATCCAATACGAGTAAAGAAATCTTCACGATTGTGAAGGAATTCATATCTCCTGCCTCGGCGACAACCAAGGGCTCCTTTTCTGAGCCATGGGTTGTGGAATTAGCAGTTTTTTTTTCTAATAAAGTCCGCAGCATCCAGGCCTCGTTTGCTCCGGCTGGGCTAGAGGTGACTGCTAATGCCGCCCCCCCTCCTCCCTCGTACCAGACTGAATAGATCTACGCTGTCAGAGTTTCCGCCTATCGGCCCTGCAACCTCACTGGACCTCCTATCCAAAAGGAAATCGGGCCCCCCGCTGGACCCCTGTCCGGCCAAGTTCTTAGCCAAAATTGCGAAGGCCATTAATCCAATTATTAATCCGATTTTAAATCACTCCCTAGAGTCGGGGGTGGTACTGCAGGCATGGAAACAGGCTCTGGTGCTACCTCTCCTGAAAAAGCCAACTCTCGACCCTAAAAGCCACTCCAATTACCGGCCCATTTCCCTGCTCCCGGTCTTGGCGAAGATCGTGGAAAAACACGTTCAGTCAGTTCTTTCTGACTTTGTTGAGACTCATGGTGTCCTTCATCAGACTCAGTCGGGTTTCAGGGCCAATATGAGCACCAAAACAGCACTGTTGGAGGTATCGGAGGCCATCAAGGAGGTTCTTGAAGGTGGAGGGAAAGCTCTGTTGGTGATGTTGGACCTGTCGGCGGCATTTGACACCGTCCCCCACAACCGTCTCCTTGATAGACTTTCGGAGATGGGGGTTGAGAGGACGGTGTTCAGATGGTTTAAATCATTCCTTTCGGACTGTCAACAGACAGTCTGGGCCCCCCCGTACTCAGCCGTGGTGCCGCCTTTGGAGGTGGGAGTTCCTCAAAGTTCCATTCTGAGCCCCACTCTTTTTAATATCTATATGTCCCCTCTGGCGGCGCTGGCTGAGTCGATTGATGCCCAGATTGTATCCTACGCCGACGATACTCAACTCCTCTTCACCTGTGAGAAGAACATCGATTTTGATGGGGAGCGGATCAGGAACTGCCTGAATACCGTCTTCGCCTGGTTCCATCTTAATCAGCTGAAGTGTAACTCCGACAAATCGGAGATTCTTTTCTTTGGCTGTTCCCCGGACCTTGGTTGGAAATCGTGGTGGCCGGCTGACATGTTTCCTCCGGCCACAGATACTTCATTGGCGAAAAATTTCGGAGTGAAAATGGACAATGGTCTCTCCTCTAAACCTCAGATCACGAGCCTGGTCGGACAGTGTTTTGGCCTGCTCAAAATGCTGAAGAAATTTCTTCCACTCCTATCTATTTCTCATAGAAGGACGATTGTCCAGGCTCTGATAGGATCCAGGCTGGACTATGCGAATGTGCTCTATCTTGGACTCCCTGACTATCTCCTGTCTCGCTTGCAGGTGGTACAGAATTCTGCAGCGCTGGCAATTTTTGGTCTTGGCCGGAGATCCCATGCATCAGGGATCCTGCAATCGCTCCACTGGTTGGCCATTCGACAGCGTATTGTTTTTAAGACTCTCACTATCGCATTCAAGGCCCTGCATGGCCAGGGCGCGCAATACCTGAGGAACAGTATTGGCTTTCACCATCCAGCCAGGACCCTTCGCTCAGCTTCACGGGCCTTGGCCAGAACACCGGCCATAAAAAGGGCCCGAACTGGAGGGCGCTCTTTTAAATATCTAGCGCCTAAGGCCTGGAATGCGTTGCCAGTGACACTAAGGAGGATTGACAATCTCTTATCATTCAGAAAAGAGCTTAAGACATGGCTGTTCAGCCAGTAATTTCACCTGTGTCTTTCGTTTTGTGCCTGGACGGGTCTGTCAGCACCGGGACACTCTGTCTGAGTAGCTGAGCGCTATAGAAATCCCCCAATAACATAACATAGTGGCCTCGTCACATGACCCTTCTTTCTTCCACAGCCTGAATCTCCCTCATTCCAGTTAGAGTAATTTCCAAATGCCCTCTTGCCCCAAGGCCAGTACCACCCTTTCCCCCATTGCACCTTCCTTGCCTGACTTTAGTGTGCCGGGATCTAAGCGGCGTAAGATGCGGGCATGGCAGGCGGTATTACCGCAGATTCTAGTCCCACCCTGAAGGCCGCTGAATGTAATAGGCCAGCCTCGCTCCTCAGGATTGGTCCATGCTGGAGGTGCCTGGTAGGCTGGTTCCTTCCGTCAAACCTTGCCTTTTAAACCAGACTGGCCCTGCGCGGCGGAAGCCTGAAGATGCCGCAGTGGGTACCGCTAGCGAGGCCTGCGTAATTGGATAAGAGTAGTGCGCGTCTCTTCCCAGTAGTCTGCCTGCAGGTCTTTGTTACAGAGTGGAGCTCTGAGAGAGGACTGCAGGCTTCATTATAACACTTGGAAGAGGCGCCCCTGTGGTGAGGGGGGGGGGGGCTGATCTGGGCCCTCCCAGGTCACCGCCTGTCTTCCTATAAATTAACAAGCCCCCTGAGAGCCAGGCGCCCGCACTTTCTTTCTGTTTTTTGAATTCTTTGATATATTGGGGGGGGTCTCTGTTGGCTATGACATGTTACACTTTCATACAGCTATCCATTCCTGAACAGGTTGAGACTGCAGGGGTCGCAGGACCCTCAACACACTAAGAAAGCATCTGATTGGTGAGGTTGTAGCTGTACGAGGCCCCTCTGTAGCAAGTAAAAGTGACAGCAACACACAGAAAAACAAACAATGAAAACAAGTTGGCCAGTTAAAAATGAATGAAGCATTATTTCACTAACTGGGGGTCAGAAGGGGGCGTGCTGCTGCTTGGAGAGCTAAGGCGGCAGCAGACTAGCAGAGTGTGTGAAAAGCTCAAGAGTTCCAGTGACCACAGGCACAAATTAACTAGTCCGGATGGAGCTGGTCACAGCTAGGTTTGCTACCTTTCTTAGAAACAAATACCAGCCATTGGTGTCCTTTTTGCTAAGCTGGAACAGTCAGGAGCTGGTGGTGAAAACAAATTTGAGTAAAATTGTCAGGATGCTTTTTTAACCTGTCAATGATGCCTCTGTTTGCGGTAATTTCTCACGATCTGGTCAGATCTCAAACACTAATATATTGATATCTTAATGGCATTGGTTTTTTGGTTTATGTTTCTGAAGGGGGAAAAATCTAGATTTCACTGGTTTTCTGAATATATTTAACTGCTTGAACTTAAAAATAGAAGCCAGGCCATTAAAAACGGAACAAAGTGGCAAACCATGTCACAACCCAAGGAAATATCTTGTAAGGTGTGTTCTGAGGCCAGAGCCATCTCCAGCGGAAGGCTACATGTGAGTGTGCGATAGTCGTTTGTGCGTTTATATATTTTCACTACTTCCTAAAGTGATCTTCGTCGTCACACTTGGATCTTGGTTCGAAAGATCTGGAATTTGTCCTAGTCGTCTCAACCTTCTTGCGTGGTGTTGGATGGGTGGGAGACCTTCTTTGGGGGTCGTGGCCTTAGTGTTCGGCCTCAAACACCCCCTTACATCAAGTATAATGGCGTTACCCAGTGACCCTCAGAACCTGGGTATCTGAAATATATTCTAAAGTAGGTTCTGTCGGAAGAAAAATAATCATGTATGCATGAAGAAGGAAGAACACACCTAGTTTGACGTAATCAAAAGGAATTGTATTAGCAACTTAATTCATTTCTCCTTTTTTACAATTTTATCTGGTTGTTACATAGTCCGGCTGTCACAAAAAGCAAAACAATATTGATAAATTAGGCAAAGCAAACTAATCTGTGATAAGGTGATGAATGGCAGAACTCTTGAGAGATTTAATTTGTCATAAACTAACACTATACACTTTGGTGGTCTGTGCTTCAAGACACGTTTCAATCGAAGTTCTAGTGTGAACTGGTCGATGCCCCATGGTAGAAGACCAGGAGACCCTTTCCAACTGGAAAGATTGTCTTTGGAAATGAGGAGTCTGGTCTGCAGAGAATTGAATACAAAATGGCTGCCGATGTGCAAGGAAAAGGCGCTTGTATTAGTCGGTGGATGGAGGCACCTCCCCTGCGAGAGAGTGTCGCGGGCCATCACCCGCAGAAGGACTGGCCCATAGAATGTGCAAATATGGCAGGCAGGAATTGTTTGCGTCTCTCTTGCCAGCTCCCAGTGCTTGTACACCCCCTCAGCTCAGTGCCAGGGTTCATGTCTTATTACAACGCTCGACTGTAGGATGAAAAATGAGGCGCTCACTAGCTGCAGACACTGGGAACGGCCCTAGAAATGAAGCCACAATTATCTTCTGAAGCTCTGTGCAGAAGAGTGAGAAAATAACTCTTGCGAGAGAAGCCAGCCTTTAACTCCCCAGCGGCGCTCTGGGTTTTATAACTGGAGTTAAATCCTTTACTGCGGAGTATTCGGTCGGAACTGAAGGCTGCACCAGGATAGACATAGTGACACGTTAATCTTTAACCAGAATCATGATAGGTTCGCTGGTCCTACAGGTTGTAAAAGATCGAAGCATACAAGAAGCGACAATCAAGAAAAGACATGTGTATCCACCGCTCAAATGAACTCATATTTCCCTATACTGATCCACCACTAATCCATTTTAGGTTCCGGAGAAGCAAAGCGCTTCGACGCCTCATCAGGGGTAGTAAGTGCTATATGATTACAATTTCAATATATGTATGTATGGTAGGACACGCCAAGCTCACTCGCATCTGATGGAAACCCTTTGGAACAATGGGGGCTTGAGTCCAGCTCCTAGACCGGCAGCTCAAAAGATTTATACCCTGTCTCCGCAGCTCGAAAGATTTAAACCCTGACGCCACAGCGAGTCGAAAGATTTAAACTCTGACTCCGCAGCTCGAAAGATTTATACCCTGACGCCACAGCTCGAAAGATTTAAACTCTGACTCCGCAGCTCGAAAGATTTATACCCTGTCTCCGCAGCTCGAAAGATTTAAACCCTGACTCCACAGCTCGAAAGATTTAAACCCTGACTCCGCAGCTCGAAAGATTTAAACCCTGACTCCGCAGCTTGAAAGATTTAAACCCTGACTCCGCAGCTCAAAAGATATAAACCCCAACCCCACAGCTCAAAACATTTAAACCCTGAATCCGCAGCTCGAAAGATTTATACCCTGACGCCACAGCTCGAAAGATTTAAACTCTGACTCCGCAGCTCGAAAGATTTATACCCTGTCTCCGCAGCTCGAAAGATTTAAACCCTGACTCCACAGCTCGAAAGATTTAAACCCTGACTCCGCAGCTCGAAAGATTTAAACCCTGACTCCGCAGCTCGAAAGATTTAAACCCTGACTCCGCAGCTCGAAAGATTTAAACCCTGACTCCGCAGCTCGAAAGATTTAAACCCTGACTCCACAGCTTGAAAGATTTAAACCCTGACTCCGCAGCTCAAAAGATATAAACCCCAACCCCACAGCTCAAAACATTTAAACCCTGAATCCGCAGCTCGAAAGATTTAAACCCTGACTCCACAGCTCGAAAGATTTAAACCCTGACTCCTGTAGCCGTCGGGCAGGTGTTTGAGGCTCATGGTGTCCGAAAAACACAAACTATGAAACAATTTAAAAACACGAAGTGAAGAGAATTGAAGGCCTACACATAGGGTTGAGGAATATAAAACAGTAGAAAGTCAGGAAGATTGAAAGAAATGTAGAGAAAGCCAGAGGAAAAGCAATAAAAGAGAGACTGAAAGAACGGAAGGACAGGGGTGCAAATATATAAACAATAGGCAGGTGGAATGAGATCTAAAGATGCATAGCGAAGAAAAAATACCCAGCAAGAGGAGTAGAAAAGAATTACAGAAAAAAAAATTAACGCGATGGAAAAAGGAACAAATGAAAAGTGTGGTTTCAAGAATGAGAAAGAAAGGATAAAAGGCACACAAAATGAATGGGAATGAAACAAAATGAAAGAAATGAATGAGTAGGAGAATTAGTTAGAAAAATGAAAGAACAAAAATAAAATAAAAACAAAAAAGTAAAACGAAGCAAACTAAAGAGGGCGAACAAATAAAGGACAAGAAAGAAAGATTCAGAAAAATGACACAACAGGAAAGAATGACAAAGAAGTAGGTAAGAATTGTAAAGAAAATGAGAAAGCAACATGACAATATCCGACGTAGGTGACAGAGCAGAGAGTGAGCGGATACAGTGGCAAGAAAGAGACAGCTTGAAAGGGCGGGTAGAACTGGATGAGGCAGGGTGGAGATACTCACAGGACGCAGGGTGGAGATACTCACAGGACGCAGGGTGGAGATACTCACAGGACGCTGGGAGGAGGTGGAAGAGGAAGGGACGGTCCAGAGTGAGAGAAGCAGAGAGGCGGAAAGATGTGATGGACGAGCAGAGAGAGGGAGGAGAGAGGACGCGGAGAGGAGTTTGGAGATATGAATGTGAGGGGAAGAGATGGAGTGAGTGGGAGCATGCAGAGGTGCAGCTGTGCTTATTGTAAGGAGCTCCTTCACAGCACCAACAACATCTGCTCCCCTCAAATGTAAGCTCTTCTTGCAGCATTTCGAAAAAGAAGGCCATTTCATTCGTTATCCATGACACAAGAACAATCACAAAACTGTGTGCATTTTCCAGCTAACACTAAGAGTGGGATTACCTGCTTGGTTCCCATTTGCAGATGTAAAAAACAAAAGCACTTTACCACCCAGGAACTGCCACATTTACTACATCTTTGGGTTGATATCGCCCCATACAAGCCAACCCGGAGTAAGTAAAAGCAGGTCCTGACACATGTTTCGCTCTCATTAGCGAACCTCAAAGAAGCACAGCCTTCTCCAGACGTAAAGATAATGCAAGCTGCATACATTATGCAAAACACAAATGTTGGGGACTCCGGGTAGTGGAGAGAAGCTTTACCTTACCGTCAGCATCCACGGCATGAACAGACCTCGAAACTTGCCCCCCTTATATGTATTTGATCCTAGCACCCTTTTAAAGCCTCGGTTTGGCGTCCATGGCGCGCTGGGAAGCGACAAAGCTCCTTGCAGGGTTACAGTAGGCGCTTGAGTCATAACATGGAGCATCCAAAGTGTGCTCTTGAGCGCCTCTTCCATGTGGCTGCCATGACGACGGCTGAGAGGTCCCTCGTGAGCCTGAATAGAGTAAGGGTCTCTTTGGGATTGCTTGGGTTTTTATTTGTTTCCGTAACATCATCAGACGCTGCTCACCACTTGATTCTTGGTAGTATCAGCGATTTCTCCACTTTCTAAGAATTGACACTTACGTGTGTTTACAGGGACTACTACACTTATCAGTTTTTACTTCTTCCAGCACTTGCCTTCTTCCAAGTGGGAGGAAAATAGAAAACATTAGAGGCCATTTATTAAGGAAATTCATTGGTGGGATCGCCAATACACGCCCTCTAATGGGAAAAGAGGGGGGTGCAGATCTGTGGTTTCGTTGTATGATAGAAGCATGCATGGCTAAGCCACGCGCGCCTCACCCACGCAGCCCGAACCACGAATGTGTCTAAACCACTCGTGCCTGTACCATGTAACCCGAACCACAAATGCGTCTAAACCACACGTGCCTCTACCACGCAGCCCAAACCACGAATGCGTCTAAACCACTCGTGCCTGTACAACACAGCCTGAACCACGAATGTGTCTAAACCACTCGTGCCTGTACCATGTATCCCGAACCACAAATGCGTCTAAACCACACGTGCCTCTACCACGCAGCCCAAACCACGAATGCGTCTAAACCACTCGTGCCTGTACAACACAGCCTGAACCACAAATGCGTCTAAACCACTCGTGCCTGTACCACGCAGCACGAACTACGAATGCGTCTAAACCACTCGTGCCTGTACCACGCAGCCCGAACCACGAAAGCGTCTAAACCACACCTGCCTCTACCACGCAGCCCAAACCACGAATGCGTCTAAACCACTCGTGCCTGTACCATGTAACCCGAACCACAAATGCGTCTAAACCACACGTGCCTCTACCACGCAGCCCAAACCACGAATGCGTCTAAACCACTCGTGCCTGTACAACACAGCCTGAACCACGAATGCATCTAAACCACTCGTGCCTGTACCATGTATCCCGAACCACAAATGCGTCTAAACCACACGGGCCTCTACCACGCAGCCCAAACCACGAATGCGTCTAAACCACTCGTGCCTGTACAACACAGCCTGAACCACAAATGTGTCTAAACCACTCGTGCCTGTACCACGCAGCACAAACTACGAATGCGTCTAAACCACTCGTGCCTGTACAACACAGCCTGAACCACAAATGTGTCTAAACCACTCGTGCCTCTACCACGCAGCCCAAACTACGAATGCGTCTAAACCACTCGTGCCTGTACAACACAGCCTGAACCACAAATGTGTCTAAACCACTCGTGCCTGTACCACGCAGCACAAACTACGAATGCGTCTAAACCACTCGTGCCTGTACCACGCAGCCCGAACCACGAAAGCGTCTAAACCACACGTGCCTCTACCACGCAGCCCAAACCACGAATGCGTCTAAACCACTCGTGCCTGTACCATGTAACCCGAACCACAAATGCATCTAAACCACACGTGCCTCTACCACGCAGCCCAAACCACGAATGCGTCTAAACCACTTGTGCCTGTACAACACAGCCTGAACCACGAGTGCATCTAAACCACTCGTGCCTGTACCATGTATCCCGAACCACAAATGCGTCTAAACCACACGTGCCTCTACCACGCAGCCCAAACCACGAATGTGTCTAAACCACTCGTGCCTGTACAACACAGCCTGAACCACAAATGCGTCTAAACCACTCGTGCCTGTACCACGCAGCACGAACTACGAATGCGTCTAAACCACTCGTGCCTGTACCACGCAGCCCGAACCACGAAAGCGTCTAAACCACACGTGCCTCTACCACGCAGCCCAAACCACGAATGCGTCTAAACCACTCGTGCCTGTACAACACAGCCTGAACCACGAATGCGTCTAAACCACTCGTGCCTGTACCACGCAGCACAAACTACGAATGCGTCTAAACCACTCGTGCCTGTACCACGCAGCCCGAACCACGAAAGCGTCTAAACCACACGTGCCTCTACCACGCAGCCCGAACCACGAATGCATCTAAACCACTTGTGCCTGTGCCTGTACCACGCAGCCCGAACCACGAATGCGTCTAAACCACATGTGCCTCTACCACGCAGCCTGAACCACAAATGCGTCTAAACCACTCGTGCCTGTACCACGCAGCCCGAACCACAATTGCATCTAAACCACTCATGCCTGTACCACGCAGCCCGAACCACGAATGTGTCGAAACCACTCGTGCCTGTACCACGCAGCCCGAACCACAAATGCATCTAAACCACTCATGCCTGTACCACGCAGCCCGAACCACGAATGTGTCGAAACCACTCGTGCCTGTACCACGCAGCCCGAACAACGAATGCATCTAAACCACACGTGCCTCTACCACGCAGCCCGAACCACAAATGCATCTCAAACAAACGTGTCTATCACGCAGCCCGGCGTCTAAAACACGAATTACTTTACCAAGCAGGCCGTTACTACGCAATTTTGTGGTAAAGGCATGAATGTTAGAGGGGTATGCATGGCTAAGGTTGCAAACCTCCGCCCTAAGCTAGAAACCCCATACCTGCCCCTCTGACCTGAAGTTCAAATACCCCAACGCCCTCCTACCCCCCACGCTGTCCCTAACCCTTAATATACAGTACCCGACCCCCTCCGACCCCTGCGCTGTCCATACAACTACCCCAACCTCTTTCACTGCCCATAGGCCTAAAACTTAACCCCTATTTTAAAAAAACAATACTGACCCCCCCAGAACCCTAAGAAAACGACTACACCCTCCTCTAAGCCCTAAAAACCACCCGCCTACACATTCCCTTCCCCTACCCTGAGGTCTAAAGTCCTGTCCCTTAACATACACTACTCCCTGCGCGTTCCCTAAAACGACCCCAACCTCTTTCACTGTCCCTGGGCCTTATACCCTAACCCCTAATTAAATAAACTACCCCTACCCTCCCCCAGTCTTTAAAACTACCCTGACCCCCCAGCCCAGAAAACTCTCCTGAACCCCAAGCTCTGAAAACGACACAACCTCCTTCCCCAGCACTGAAAAATACCCCAGCCCCCCTCCCTAGCCCTGAAAACGACCCCAAGCCATAAAAGCGACCCGACCCCTGACCTTAAAACAGCCCTGACACCCCATCCCTGAAAACGACCCCAACCCTTAAAACCACCCCCAACCCATGCAGACTACCCCCAAACCCGGCCAGAGCCCCACTTACCTCACTGCGTCCTCTCTTCGTGGCCTCTTCCTGCTTCTGCTGAGCTGCAGCCAGCGGCTAGCCCGCGCACTGCCATAACCACGCGTGTGAGTGATATCGCTTGCGTAGTCGGAACACGCCTGGCTCTGCCTGCGTTGTTCCCTCTGTTTCCCCTGTTGATTGGCTTTGTTCCTGGGTGAAGACAAAGTGTTGGGTGTGGTGTTTGGAAGGAGTATGGTGGTGTTGTCATGCGCTGCCCTGTTGGTAGGACTCCCTTTCTGAAAGGATGTGCAGAGAGTCAAACACGTGGACCCACTTAGAGTGGGCCACACGCGAGCTTCTTCCCATCAAACCTTTGGACTTCTCAAGAGGACGGATCTGGGAAGATGTCACTCTTCCTCGGGGAAGCCACTGCCCAATGAAAGAGCACCCGCCATTTTCTATCTTTGAACTTCTGATTCTTTTATAGTGAGGACCAATGAGCTCTGGGCCTTCCTTTTGGGATCAGTTGATCTGTCGTCTTCATAAATAGTCAAAGGGATATTACCCAATGTAATCAGTTTTCTCAACTGAACACAAATGCATCAAGCTTTTTACTCAGCGGGGTGCCTTTACTTGGCTTTGGTGTAAATTTCTTCTGCAGTTTATTTTTTAGAAATTAGCTTCACAAAAAACGTTTTGGCTGTACTTTAAATGGTTAAAAGTTAGAAATAGCTTAGCTAGTTAAAAATGTTGTTTTTCCATTTGCCTATAACCTTAACACTAGTTACTGAATTTGCACAAAATGTGGCGGATCTTCAGTGTGTTTAAGGTAATCGTGTATTTTTAAATTTGTGTAGATCTGTCATGCAAGCACCCAGTCAAGATGAGGAGTCTAAAAAGTCTTCATTTGCTGATCACTGTCCTTTAACGCATCTACATAACATTTGGAAGGGATTTCTCATGCTCGGCTTCTGTGGGTACAGCAAGGTTAGCGCCGACCCAAGAGATGGAGGGATGTTTCATTTGCTAATGACTTTAGCCTCTTTCATGAATCCGTATGACATGAGGCTGGCTCTGAGGCAGTTCTGTCCGGTGCAGAGGCAGGTGTAGGTAAAAAGAAGAAGGGAGTAGAAACTCATCTTTTGCTAATAACTTTGACACGCTGTCAGGTCTGTGCATACTTACCATGTTTAGTTTACTCTTGATGTTTTGAGTTTCATGCAAATAGCGGATCACTTTGGCCTTCTTTTTAATGAATCTGCATTCATTTTTGGTTTTGCAGACTTTTAGTTAATCTCAGTGCAGGGCAAAGCTAAAGGGAGGAGTAAGAGGACCGCAGACTTTGAGTGCCGGAGAACCGCAGACTGTGAGTGCCCGAGAACCACAGACTGTGAGTGCCCGAGAACCACAGACTGTGAGTGCCCGAGAACCACAGACTGTGAGAGTCTGAGGACCGCAGACTGTGAGTGTCCGAGGACCGCAGACTGTGAGTGTCCGAGGACCGCAGACTGTGAGTGTCCGAGGACCGCAGACTGTGAGTGTCCGAGGACCGCAGACCGTGAGTGTCCGAGGACCGCAGACTGTGAGTGCCCGAGGGCCGCAGACTGTGAGTGCCCGAGAACCTCAGACTGTGAGTGTCCGAGGACCGCAGACTGTGAGTGTCCGAGGACCGCAGACTGTGAGTGCTCGAGAACCGCAGTCTGTGAGTGCCCGAGAAACGCAGACTGTGAGTGTCTGAGGACCGCAGACTGTGAGTGTCAGAGCAGCGCAGACTGTGAGTGCTCGAGAACCACAGTCTGTGAGTGTCAGAGCAGTGCAGAGTGTGAGTGCCCGAGAACCGCAGACTGTGAGAGTCTGAGGACCGCAGACTGTGAGTGTCCGAGGACCGCAGACTGTGAGTGCCCGAGGACTGCAGACTGTGAGTACCCGAGAACCACAGACAGTGAGTGCCTGAGAACCGCAGACTGTGAGTGTCCGAGGACCGCAGACTGTGAGTGTCCGAGGACCGCAGACTGTGAGTGCCCGAGGACTGCAGACTGTGAGTGCTCGAGAACCGCAGACTGTGAGTGCCCGAGAAACGCAGACTGTGAGTGTCTAAGGACCGCAGTCTGTGAGTGCCCGAGGACCGCAGACTGTGAGTGCTCGAGAACCGCAGACAGCGAGTGCCGGAGAACCGCAGACCATGAGTGCCCGAGAACCGCATACTGTGAGTGTCAGAGCAGTGCAGACTGTGAGTGTCAGAGCAGTGCAGACTGTGAGTGCCAGAGGAGCGCAGACTGTGAGAGTCTGTGGAACGCAGACTGTGAATGCCCGAGGACCGCAGACTGTGAGTGCTCCAGAACCGCAGACAGTGAGTGCCCGAGAACCGCAGACTGTGAGTGCCCGAGAACCGCAGACTATGAGTGCCCGAGGACCACAGACTGTGAGTGCCCGAGAACCGCAGACTGTGAGTGTCAGAGCAGTGCAGACTGTGAGTGCCCGAGAACCGCAGACTGTGAGTGTCTGAGGACCGCAGACTGTGAGTGTCAGAGGAGAGCAGACTGTGAGTGTCAGAGCAGTCCAGACTGTGAGTGCCCGAGAACCGCAGACTGTGAGTATCCGTGGACCGCAGACTGTGAGTGCCCGAGGACCGCAGACTGTGAGTGTCAGAGGAGAGCAGACTGTGAGTGTCAGAGCAGTGCAGACTGTGAGTGTCAGAGGAGAGCAGACTGTGAGTGCCCGAGAACCTCAGACTGAGTGCCCGAAGACTGCAGACTGTGAGTGCCCGAGAACCGCAGACTGTGAGTGCCCGAGGACCGCAGATTGTGAGTGCCTGAGGACCGCAGACTGTGAGTGCCTTAGGACCGCAGGCTATGAGTGCCCGAGGACCGCAGACTGTGAGTGCCCGAGAACCGCAGACTGAGTGTCAGAGCAGCGCAGACTGTGAGTGCCCGAGAACCGCAGTCTGTGAGTGTCAGAGCAGTGCAGACTGTGAGTGCCCGAGAACCGCAGACTGTGAGAGTCTGAGGACCGCAGACTGTGAGTGTCCGAGGATCGCAGGCTGTGAGTGCCCGAGGACCGCAGACTGTGAGTGCCCGAGAACCGCAGACTGTGAGTGTCCGAGGACCGCAGACTGTGAGTGTCCGAGGACCGCAGACTGTGAGTGCTCGAGAACCGCAGTCTGTGAGTGCCCGAGAAACGCAGACTGTGAGTGTCTGAGGACCGCAGACTGTGAGTGTCAGAGCAGCGCAGACTGTGAGTGCCCGAGAACCACAGTCTGTGAGTGTCAGAGCAGTGCAGACTGTGAGTGCCCGAGAACCGCAGACTGTGAGAGTCTGAGGACCGCAGACTGTGAGTGTCCGAGGACCGCAGACTGTGAGTGTCCGAGGACCGCAGACTGTGAGTGCCCGAGGACCGCAGACTGTGAGTGCCCGAGAACCACAGACAGTGAGTGCCTGAGAACCGCAGACTGTGAGTGTCCGAGGACCGCAGACTGTGAGTGTCCGAGGACCGCAGACTGTGAGTGCCCGAGGACCGCAGACTGTGAGTGCTCGAGAACCGCAGACTGTGAGTACCCGAGAAACGCAGACTGTGAGTGTCTAAGGACCGCAGTCTGTGAGTGCCCGAGGACCGCAGACTGTGAGTGCTCGAGAACCGCAGACAGCGAGTGCCGGAGAACCGCAGACCATGAGTGCCCGAGAACCGCACCGCAGACTGTGAGTGTCAGAGCAGTGCAGACTGTGAGTGTCAGAGCAGTGCAGACTGTGAGTGCCAGAGGAGCACAGACTGTGAGAGTCTGTGGAACGCAGACTGTGAATGCCCGAGGACCGCAAACTGTGAGTGCTCGAGAACCGCAGACAGTGAGTGCCCGAGAACCGCAGACTGTGAGTGCCCGAGAACCGCAGACTGTGAGTGCCCGATGACCACAGACTGTGAGTGCCCGAGAACCGCAGATTGTGAGTGTCAGAGCAGTGCAGACTGTGAGTGCCCGAGAACCGCAGACTGTGAGTGTCCGAGGACCGCAGACTGTGACTGTCAGAGGAGAGCAGACTGTGAGTGTCAGAGCAGTGCAGACTGTGAGTGCCCGAGAACCGCAGACTGTGAGTATCCGTGGACCGCAGACTGTGAGTGCCCGAGGACCGCAGACTGTGAGTGTCAGAGGAGAGCAGACTGTGACTGTGAGTGTCACAGCAGTGCAGACTGTGAGTGTCAGAGGAGAGCAGACTGTGAGTGCCCGAGAACCTCAGACTGAGTGCCCGAGGACTGCAGATTGTGAGTGCCCGAGAACCGCAGACTGTGAGTGCCCGAGGACCGCAGATTGTGAGTGCCTGAGGACCGCAGACTGTGAGTGCCTTAGGACCGCAGGCTATGAGTGCCCGAGGACCGCAGACTGTGAGTGCCTGTGTACTGCAGACTGTGAGTGCCCGAGGACCGCAGACTGTGAGTGCCCGAGGACCGAAGACTGTGAGTGCCCGAGGACCGCAGACTGTGAGTGCAAGAGGACCGCAGACTGTGAGTGCCTAAGGACCGCAGACTGTGAGTGCCCGAGGACCGAAGACTGTGAGTGCCGGAGGACCGCAGACTGTGAGTACCCGAGGTCTGCAGACTGTGAGTGCCTGAGGACAGCAGACTGTGAGTCCCAGAGCAGCGCAGACTGTGAGTGTCCAAGAATTTAGGACTATGAGTGCCTCAGGACCTAGGACTGTGAGTGACCGATGACCACAGACTGTGAGTGCCAGAGCAGTGCAGACTGTGAGTGTCTGAGGACCACAGGCTGTGAGTGCCAAAGCAGTGCAGACTGTGAGTGCCCGAGGACCACAGACTGTGAGTGCCAGAGCAGTGCAGACTGTGAGTGTCTGAGGACCACAGACTGTGAGTGCCAGAGCAGTGCAGACTGTGAGTGCCCGAGGACCACAGACTGTGAGTGCCAGAGCAGTGCAGACTGTGAGTGCCCGAGGACCACAGACTGTGAGTGCCAGAGCAGTGCAGACTGTGAGTGCCAGAGCAGTGTAGACTGTGAGTGCCCGAGACCCGCAGATAGTGAGTGTCCGAGGACTGCAGACTGTGAGTGCCCAAGGACGCAGACTGTGAGTGCCCAAGAACCTCAGACTGTGAGTGCCCGAGGACTGCAGACTGTGAGTGTCCGAGGACCGCAGTCTGTGAGTGCCCGAGGACCGCAGACTGTGAGTGATTGGGAACCACAGACTGTCAATGCAGAAGAACCGCAGACTGTGAGTGTCAGAGGAGAGCAGACTGTGAGTGTCAGAGCAGTGCAGACTGTGAGTGCCAGAGAACCGCAGACTGTGAGTGCCCGAGGACCACAGATTGTGAGTGCCCGAGGACCGCAGATTGTGAGTGCCCGAGAACTGCAGACTGTGAGTGCCCTAGGACCGCAGATTGTGAGTGCCGAGGACCGCATACTGTGAGTGCCCGAGGACCGCAGACTGTGAGTGCCAGAGGCCCGCAGACTGTGAGTGCGCAGACTGTGAGTGCCAGAGGCCCGCAGACTGTGAGTGCACGAGGACTGCAGGCTGTGTCCCAGGACCGCCGACTGTGAGTGCCAGAGCAGTGTAGACTGTGAGTGCCTGAGGACCGCAGACTGTGAGTGCCCGAGGATCACAGACTGTGAGTGCCCGATGACCGCATACTGTGAGTGCCCGAGGACCGCAGACTGTGAGTGCCCGAGGACCGTAGACTGTGAGTGCCGGAGGCCCGCAGACTGTGAGTGCCGGAGGCCCGCAGACTGTGAGTGCCGGAGGCCCGCAGACTGTGAGTGCCTGAGGACCACAAACTGTGAGTGCCAGAGGCCGCAGACTGTGAGTGCCCGAGGACCGCAGACTATGAGTGCCCGAGGACCGCAGACTGTGAGTGCCCGAGGACTGCAGACTGTGAGTGCCCGAGGACCGCAGACTATGAGTGCCTGAGGATCGCAGACTGTGAGTGCCCGAGGACCGCAGACTGTGAGTGCCCGAGGACCGCAGACTATGACTGCCCGAGGACCACAGACTATGAGTGCCCGAGGACCGCAGACTATGAGTGCCCGAGGACCGCAGACTGTGAGTGCCCGAGGACTGCAGACTGTGAGTGTCCGAGGACCGCAGACTGTGAGTGTCCGAGGACCGCAGACTGTGAGGGCTCGAGAACCGCAGTCTGTGAGTGCCCGAGAAACGCAGACTGTGAGTGTCTGAGGACCGCAGACTGTGAGTGCACGAGGACTGCAGACTGTGTCCCAGGACCGCCGACTGTGAGTGCCCGAGGACCGCAGACTATGAGTGCCCGAGGACCGCAGACTGTGAGTGCCCGAGGACTTCAGACTGTGAGTGTCCGAGGACCGCAGACTATGAGTGCCCGAGGACCGCAGACTGTGAGTGCCCGAGGACTGCAGACTGTGAGTGTCCGAGGACCGCAGACTGTGAGTGCACGAGGACTGCAGACTGTGAGTGTCCGAGGACCGCAGACTGTGAGTGCCCGAGGACCGCAGACTATGAGTGCCCGAGGACCGCAGACTATGAGTGCCCGAGGACCACAGACTGTGAGTGCCCGAGGACCGCAGACTATGACTGCCCGAGGACCGCAGACTTCGAGTGCCTGTGGACCGCAGACTGTGAGTGTCAGAGCAGTGCAGACTATGAGTGCCCGTGGACCGCAGACTGTGAGTGTCAGAGCAGTGCAGACTGTGAGTGCCCGAGGACCGCAGACTGTGAGTGCCCGAGGACTGCAGACTGTGAGTGTCCGAGGACCGCAGACTATGAGTGCCCAAGGACCGCAGACTGTGAGTGCCCGAGGACTGCAGACTGTGAGTGTCCGAGGACCGCAGACTGTGAGTGCACGAGGACTGCAGACTGTGAGTGTCCGAGGACCGCAGACTGTGAGTGTCCAAGGACCGCAGACTGTGAGTGCCCGAGGACCGCAGACTGTGAGTGTCTGAGGACCGCAGACTGTGAGTGCCCGAGGACCGCAGACTGTGAGTGTCCGAGGACCGCAGACTGTGAGTGCCCGAGGACTGCAGACTGTGAGTGTCCGAGGACCGCAGACTGTGAGTGCCCGAGAACCGCAGTCTGTGAGTGCCCGAGAACCACAGACTGTGAGAGTCTGAGGACCGCAGACTGTGAGTGTCCGAGGACCGCAGACTATGAGTGTCCGAGGACCGCAGACTGTGAGTGCACGAGGACTGCAGACTGTGAGTGTCCGAGGACCGCAGACTGTGAGTGCCCGAGGACCGCAGACTATGAGTGCCCGAGGACCGCAGACTATGAGTGCCCGAGGACCACAGACTGTGAGTGCCCGAGGACCGCAGACTATGACTGCCCGAGGACCGCAGACTATGAGTGCCCGTGGACCGCAGACTGTGAGTGTCAGAGCAGTGCAGACTATGAGTGCCCGTGGACCGCAGACTGTGAGTGTCAGAGCAGTGCAGACTATGAGTGCCCGTGGACCGCAGACTGTGAGTGTCAGAGCAGTGCAGACTGTGAGTGCCCGAGGACCGCAGACTGTGAGTGCCCGAGGACTGCAGACTGTGAGTGTCCGAGGACCGCAGACTATGAGTGCCCGAGGACCGCAGACTGTGAGTGCCCGAGGACCGCAGACTGTGAGTGTCCAAGGACCGCAGACTGTGAGTGCCCGAGGACCGCAGACTATGAGTGCACGAGGACTGCAGACTGTGTCCCAGGACCGCCGACTGTGAGTGCCCGAGAACGCAGACTATGAGTGCCCGAGGACCGCAGACTGTGAGTGCCCGAGGACTGCAGACTGTGAGTGTCCGAGGACCGCAGACTGTGAGTGCCCGAGGACCGCAGACTGTGAGTGCCCGAGGACCGCAGACTGTGAGTGTCCGAGGACCGCAGACTGTGAGTGTCCGAGGACCGCAGACTGTGAGTGCACGAGGACTGCAGACTGTGAGTGTCCGAGGACCGCAGACTGTGAGTGCCCGAGGACCGCAGACTGTGAGTGCCCGAGGACCGCAGACTATGACTGCCCGAGGACCACAGACTATGAGTGCCCGAGGACCGCAGACTATGAGTGCCCGAGGACCGCAGACTGTGAGTGCCCGAGGACTGCAGACTGTGAGTGTCCGAGGACCGCAGACTGTGAGTGTCCGAGGACCGCAGACTGTGAGGGCTCGAGAACCGCAGTCTGTGAGTGCCCGAGGACCGCAGACTATGAGTGCCCAAGGACCGCAGACTGTGAGTGCCCGAGGACTGCAGACTGTGAGTGTCCGAGGACCGCAGACTGTGAGTGCACGAGGACTGCAGACTGTGAGTGTCCGAGGACCGCAGACTGTGAGTGTCCAAGGACCGCAGACTGTGAGTGCCCGAGGACCGCAGACTGTGAGTGTCTGAGGACCGCAGACTGTGAGTGCCCGAGGACCGCAGACTGTGAGTGTCCGAGGACCGCAGACTGTGAGTGCCCGAGGACTGCAGACTGTGAGTGTCCGAGGACCGCAGACTGTGAGTGCCCGAGAACCGCAGTCTGTGAGTGCCCGAGAACCACAGACTGTGAGAGTCTGAGGACCGCAGACTGTGAGTGTCCGAGGACCGCAGACTATGAGTGTCCGAGGACCGCAGACTGTGAGTGCACGAGGACTGCAGACTGTGAGTGTCCGAGGACCGCAGACTGTGAGTGCCCGAGGACCGCAGACTATGAGTGCCCGAGGACCGCAGACTATGAGTGCCCGAGGACCACAGACTGTGAGTGCCCGAGGACCGCAGACTATGACTGCCCGAGGACCGCAGACTATGAGTGCCCGTGGACCGCAGACTGTGAGTGTCAGAGCAGTGCAGACTATGAGTGCCCGTGGACCGCAGACTGTGAGTGTCAGAGCAGTGCAGACTGTGAGTGCCCGAGGACCGCAGACTGTGAGTGCCCGAGGACTGCAGACTGTGAGTGTCCGAGGACCGCAGACTATGAGTGCCCGAGGACCGCAGACTGTGAGTGCCCGAGGACCGCAGACTGTGAGTGTCCAAGGACCGCAGACTGTGAGTGCCCGAGGACCGCAGACTATGAGTGCACGAGGACTGCAGACTGTGTCCCAGGACCGCCGACTGTGAGTGCCCGAGAACGCAGACTATGAGTGCCCGAGGACCGCAGACTGTGAGTGCCCGAGGACTGCAGACTGTGAGTGCACGAGGACTGCAGACTGTGAGTGTCCGAGGACCGCAGACTGTGAGTGCCCGAGGACCGCAGACTGTGAGTGTCCGAGGACCGCAGACTGTGAGTGTCCGAGGACCGCAGACTGTGAGTGCACGAGGACTGCAGACTGTGAGTGTCCGAGGACCGCAGACTGTGAGTGCCCGAGGACCGCAGACTATGAGTGCCCGAGGACCGCAGACTATGAGTGCCCGAGGACCACAGACTGTGAGTGCCCGAGGACCGCAGACTATGAGTGCCCGTGGACCGCAGACTGTGAGTGTCAGAGCAGTGCAGACTATGAGTGCCCGTGGACCGCAGACTGTGAGTGTCAGAGCAGTGCAGACTGTGAGTGCCCGAGGACCGCAGACTGTGAGTGCCCGAGGACTGCAGACTGTGAGTGTCAGAGGAACACAGACTGTGAGTGCCCGAGGACTGCAGACTATGACTGCCCGAGGACCGCAGACTATGAGTGCCCGAGGACCGCAGACTGTGAGTGCCCGAGGACTGCAGACTGTGAGGGACAGAGGAACACAGACTGTGAGTGCCCGAGGACCGCAGACTATGAGTGCACGAGGACTGCAGACTGTGTCACAGGACCGCCGACTGTGAGTGCCCGAGAACGCAGACTATGAGTGCCCGAGGACCGCAGACTGTGAGTGCCCGAGGACTGCAGACTGTGAGTGTCCGAGGACCGCAGACTATGAGTGCCCGAGGACCGCAGACTGTGAGTGCCCGAGGACCGCAGACTGTGAGTGTCCGAGGACCGCAGACTGTGAGTGCACGAGGACTGCAGACTGTGAGTGTCCGAGGACCGCAGACTGTGAGTGCCCGAGGACTGCAGACTATGAGTGCCCGAGGACCGCAGACTATGAGTGCCCGAGGACCACAGACTGTGAGTGCCTGAGGACCGCAGACTATGAGTGCCCGTGGACCGCAGACTGTGAGTGTCAGAGCAGTGCAGACTATGAGTGCTCGTGGACCGCAGACTGTGAGTGTCAGAGCAGTGCAGACTGTGAGTGCCCGAGGACCGCAGACTGTGAGTGCCCTAGGACTGCAGACTGTGAGTGTCAGAGGAACACAGACTGTGAGTGCCCTAGGACTGCAGACTGTGAGTGTCAGAGGAACACAGACTATGAGTGCCCGAGGACCACAGACTGTGAGTGCCTGAGGACCGCAGACTATGAGTGCCCGTGGACCGCAGACTGTGAGTGTCAGAGCAGTGCAGACTATGAGTGCTCGTGGACCGCAGACTGTGAGTGCCCGAGGACTGCAGACTGTGAGGGACAGAGGAACACAGACTGTGAGTGTCAGAGGGACGCAGACTGACTTAGCCCGGTGGGTTCCTGGCCTCTGGACAGCCGGCAGAGACCCTCCACCCCCCATGTGCGAGTCCAGGTACAGACCTCGCCAGCAGAGACCCCCGCACTGGCCTCTGTCTCATCCTTTAATCATGAAAAGAGGCAGCGCAAGCCCAGGGCCAGAGCCCACACTCCGAGCACCGCTGGAAGGTCCAGCAGCCGCACATCACCGCGGTGAGCCGCTGGGGGGCGCTCTTCCACTGCCGCTGCTCGGGCTGAAAAGGGCCTTCTATGAAGGAATTATACTTTTCGTTGTTGTGAATTTCTAGCAACAAAGAAAGCCTGGATCAAGCAGAGGTGGTCCCCTTTTAAAGATATTTGTTCTTGAACCCGCTTCAGTTGAGTCACCCCGGGAATCAGACCGTTTTTTGCCGGATTTATGATTTGATGCCTAATTATGAATCGACGGAGTGAAGTGCTGTATGTGACAGGTTTACTGGGCCCTGAAAGCCCTGAGGACAGACACCCGTGTGCAGACAGCAGGCCTGAGGCTGTCGAGCCCTGGAGTGCTGTGGACAGAGCCTCCCCAGCAGCGCCAGCCTTGGATTAAGATGGATGGATTAAACCCAGATCTGTGACTGAGGGTGAATGTTTTGCCATTGTGCAACATTCCGTCCATCATCTTGTGTGTTTTGCTGTTCGCCCTATGTGGGAAGGGTATGCCCAGACGTGGCTCACTACGCCACTGGAGTCAAGCTATCCTGGCTGAAGACGGCTGATAGCCAGAAACCGGTCCTTGGATGCTTGATTCTGGTCTGGGAAAGACATGGCTTGGTAGTTCGGACTGGACTGTTCCCATGAGGCACAGGGTCATGTCTGAACTGGGGTGGCTTGGAGAGCAAAATAACGATGGATTAAACCCAGATCTGTGACTGGGGGTGAATGTTTTGCCATTGTGCAACATGCCGTCTATCATCTTGTGTGTTTTGCCAGCAGGACAGAGCCTCCTCAGCAGCGCCAGCCTCGGTACAGAGCGGCGCTGTCTGCAGGACAGAGCCTCCTCAGCAGCGCTGCGCGCTTTGTAAATAGCTCCTTCCCCGCCACGCCGTGAATTTGCAATTTTATGGCATATGTGACAGCGAGTTAATATAACCCGAGGGTGAAATTGATAACAAGGAAGGGAAGCAGCAGCGCCCATTGCCAGACTCATAAATACTGAACGGTGCGTAAAAACGCCACCCCCTAAACGGAGGAGGCTCCCTGGGACTGTAAATGTGTCCCCCCCCTCCCCACCTCCTCCGGCGGCGCAGTCAGTCCGTCACCGGAGCAGGGGTGTCACCAGAACCCTGACAGCTAATCCTGTGTGTCAGGGGCAGGTCTGGCGCAGGCACAGCGGAGGCCACTTAAAAGCGCCTGGCGAGGCCTGCGAGGCGCTTGGTGGGACTCCTCCGCCTCCACCTGTCCTTCTATCCCTCAAGGGCGGGTGAAGGTCGGGTCATTCCCAGGGTTGGACTGGGATTAAAAATCGGCCCGGGCACGCTAAAAAAAAGTGACCCACATTTGCATATTGACTTTCGCAAAACACTGCTTTGGCCAATTGTTATTAAAAAGGGGGGGGGGGGCGTTAAAAAACATGGACGGATTCGTTTACACTGGTGAAACACACCTGAAGAGAAGTGAGGCCACTTTTGCTCAGGCCACAGCCCCTGCTCAGTATACATACATTAATGGGCCTGCCCAGCGAGAGAAAGGGAGGGACACCTCTGCCCGTTGATGAAAGGGAGGTAATGGACGCCCATCCACCTCCAGCCCCCAGTGGGCCGCCTGCGGCATTGAACAACACAGAAACCGCCCAAATCGGTCCCCCAGACTGCTCAAAAAAGTAGCCCACAGCTGGATCTGGACACTGGCCCCTCTGGCATTGCACAAGTGCCAGCGTTACCAATCCGACCCTGGTCATTCCGCAAAGTCCGCCTAGGTGGACAACCTTTGAGGGTGCAGGCAGCTCCCTCTCAGGGGTCGCGGCTGGACTGCCGAAGGCTTGGGTACCCCTCCCCGGCCACTGACCTCAGGACAGGCAGGGCTTCTTGACCCCACCATAGGGGCGGGCGCTGTTTTCCACTGGTGTCTGTCACACCATGGCTTTCACACTTCACTGTCAGGGTAGCGAGGGCAGCAGTCACAGCCTCATCATGGAGGTAGTGTGAGTGACAGCAGTCAGTCTTCGCAGGGAGGTAGTGTGAGAACAGTCACAGACGTCTCAGGGAGGTAGTGAGGGCGAGCATTCACCGGCTGCTCGAGGAGGGATCACTGACAGAATATCGAAGTACAAAAATATCGACACAAAAATATCGATATCCAGAATATCGTAGTCCTATATACATTATAGTAAGTACAAAAATATTGAGAGAAAAATATCGTTATCAAATATATTGTTGTTAAAAATTTCGTTTTTTTTTAATATATATTTTTATTGATAATAAAACAAAAGGAGAAATAGCCATATCGGGTATCATACAGCAGAACACATTACAGTGGTGAACGAGCAAATCGATGGAAGAAGTACATACCAATTAAAAGGCATCTGAAAGTCAACAATACAGGTATATAACTGGAGCAAAACAGTACGGTGCAGACCACAACCAGCCAAAGTCTTCAGAGCCAGCCCACCCGTAAATCAGGATAATGGAAATCAAATACTTGACACCCGAATATGAGAAACAGAGCAACTCAGGATAATACGCCACATCTCTTGTAAAAAGGAAAAAGGGGAAAGAAGAAAAGGCCATAGAAACAAAATAAAGGAAAAACAAAAAAAAACCATCCCCCCACCCTGCACCCCTGCAGATGGCTACGGCCTAACCCCACTAGCAGCGTGCCTGTCACCCACTAAACTAAGCCCCAATGATAGGGAAAAGGTGGAGGAGGAAATGTTATACAGGCTCCCGGACTCCCCTCCCCCCCGTCAGAAGCAAACAACCCCTACTTTCATACATAGCGGTTTAAAGAAAATAAGTAAACAAACAGATAGGGGACGTTATAAAAAAAAACCACCCAACTCCCGGAGCAATAGAGGCAGCAAGTCCCGTATCAAACAAAGTCATTGTATCGAACCCAGACAGTCAAACTCAGCCCTGGCCCTTCCGATCCGTCGTACGAACACCATCCGGAAGAACCACCATATTAGCAGTAGAGTCAAAACGTTTTAGTGAAGTGAAACCAATACAGCCAGAGAGGGTCAAAAATGTTAAGTCTCGAAGTCCACCAACCATACGGAGGTCAATCCAAAAAATACTGAAGGAAGACTCCAGGAGTAAAAGAGCGGTTGGGTCCATCAAGGGCGGTGGCACTGTTGATTGTGCTAAGTGTTCAGAAGGTCCAATCTCGTACAATTTTGCTCGTGCGTCGACAAATGGCACCAGTTCTCGTTTCTGTTCGGGGTCCTCCGTCCGGGTTAAACCAAGCTTCACGGGAAACGCTGTTTGTTGCAGGTTTAGCAAAGGGTCGGAGTCCGGTCCCGGACACACAGTCTCAATCCTTGCGGCCAGTTTGTGGAAAATGGCCTCCTTTTGCGAATGAAGAGCCCAAATGGCGGCCATTACTGTCCCCAGTGACGGCATACACTCCGTCCGATCCATCTCCACTCGCCCGATGACAAAGCAGATCTTTAACCCCGGAGGCCGGCTACTCTGGGGAAGCAGGCTGGAGCAGGGTAGACGGAAACAGGGGGCGACACGTTGATTTAGCGATCTCGACACCGCCGCCGCGGGCGAGGATCCCACCCGTAGACCCCTGGGAGGGCAGCAGGGTCCCCGGGACCTGGACTCCCACCTACAGCCACAGACACGTCTTGTCGCCGTCCTTTCAGTATCAACCGGAACCCAGGACCGCCATCAGGATCGACCAGGATAAACTTAACTTCGGTGAGACCGGACTCCGCCTAGGTCCCGCTGCCGATGTTATTCAACTGAAACCCGGCTGGGTCAGTACTCGATGCCCCGGCTTAAAAACGTTGGGTTAGGCCGAAAATGGAAGACGGTGTAACTTCGTCAATCGAGTCGATAGAAACTCCGGGATTGCACCCCTGGACTCAGCAACGATTCAGACACACGGGAGTCGGGCGCGAGTTCAGGATTAATTTCAGGATATATCCACAGACGACGGAGGTCGGCGGAGCCGGGAGCTTATGCGGCCATCTTGGTTGCTAGCGTAGCTCCTCCCCCAATTTCGTTTTTTTTAATGTTTAAAAAATAATGTAAAATAAAAAAGACATATAATTAAAAGAAACATAGTTCAAATGATTTTAAAATGTTTAAAGTTATAACTAATACATAGAATGTAAAAATAAATTAAACATATACATGTATAAAATATAATATATATACTTAATATTTATAAATAATTATTTCAATAACTTATAAATTGTTAAAATATATTAAAAATGATAAATTCATGTATATATATACACATACACCAATAATATATATACAAATATTAAATATATATAACAAATAAAAAAAATTGAATATTTTTAATCTTTTTAAAATACATTATACACTACATTAGCTAAAACAGTAGAGAAGATATTGGATAGCGGAGGGAATAAAATGACTATTCCTACTCTATTGAGTGCAACAGTAGGGAAAGTGTTGGAAAGCGTAGGGGTAAAAATTACTATTCCCACTCCAGAGAGTGCAACAGTAGGGAACGTGTTGGATAGCGTAGAGCTAAAAATTACTATTCCCACTCCAGAGAGTGTAACAGTAGGGAAAGTGTTGGATAACGTAGGGGTAAAAATGACTATTCCCACTCCAGAGAGTGTAACAGTAGGGAAAGTGTTGGGTAGCGAAGGGTTAAAAATTACTATTCCCACTCCAGTGAGTGCAACAGTAGGGAAAGCATTGGATAGCATAGGTGTAAAAACTACTATTCCCACTCCAGTGAGTGCAACAGTAGTGAAAGTGTTGGATAGCGAAGGGGTACAAATTACTATTCCCACTCCAGAGAGTGCAACAGTAGGGAAAGTGTTGGATAGTGGGTGGGTAAAAATTACTACTCCCACTCCAGTGAGTGTAACAGTAGGGAAAGTGTTGGATAGGGTAGGGGTAAAAATTACTACTCCCAATCCAGTGAGTGGAACAGTAGGGAAAGCGTTGGATAGCGGGTGGGTAAAAATTACTACTCCCACTCCAGAGAATGTAATTGTAGGGAAAGTGTTGGATAGCAGAGGGATAAAATTAACATACTTATCAATTAAATAATTGTTTTCATTAAATAACCAATTAATAATAAATTATTTATAAATAATATCAAATAAAAGGTTAATAATTCATTATAATGAAATTACTTTGCACTCTATTCCCCTATAAACCCACAACCCGCTCCTAAAAAAATAAGACATTTAATATAAATATCAATTAATCAATTAATAACAATTAATTACCAATTAATAATCAACAATAAATTATTTATCAATACCAATAAATAAAAATGAATAATGACCTTATTAAAATTAAATCACTTCCCACCCCATTCCCCTATAAAGCCACAACCCGCTGCGGAATAAAAACACAAAATTTCATTTAAAATAATTAATAATTTCTAAAAATTATTATTACATTTACTACAATTAAAGTACTTCCCTCCCTATTCTGCTATAAACCCACAGCCCGCTACAGAACTAAAATGCAAAGTTTACTTTAAAAAAAAATTACTTCTAAAAATGTAATACATATATTTAAAAAAATACAATACTTAACAAAAAATATAGAACACATACATTTAAAATACATACTAAAATACATAACACTAACATAAACATCGATATTATTAACAACAATATTTTTTACAAATGATATTATTGACTTTGATATTAACAAAAACGATATTTCTGGTGGCCCCTTTGTTCTCATGGAGGCAGGGGCTGTGGCTAGCCAAGACGTGGGGTGAGCTGAGCGCCTCTCTCCATGGACAGTCTCTCCTCCTGTAGGGCCACACCGACCTCGTGGTGCCCCCCACCTCAGGCAGACCCCAGCCCTCTTCAGGCAGCAGTCCCTGCGGAGCACCCCCTTCCCTGGTCATAAAGTGCTTGGAACTAGAACAAAGTGCGGGAGTTCGACCCCCTTTTATACACATCTTTGTGCTGGTTTGGTGGTGTGCACCGTGTGATCCTGAGCACAGAGCACTTCTTGGTAAACTTCTGATTAAACAGCTACATGTTTTATAATATTTAACTGTTATCCCAGCTTCTTGTCAGACCTATCAGCCTTTGTTTGTTGGGGTTTCTTTTGGAAGGGGTGGGCGGGGGTCACATGTGGAGAAGTGTGGCTCACTGGTTAGAGGAGGCAGACACTGAAGCAGAGGTCAGCCCGGGACCAGGGTTCAATTCCCGGCTCAGCGGGGTCTTGAGTCCTAAAATGTCCATGGACTCGACAATTCTCGCTCCGGTGCCTACTCGATTCACGGGTTCACACTCTGCGACTCTGGGCAATAGCTTGCTTAATCTCCACAACGGCCCCTCGTGGCGGGATGCCGGGCTTTCACCTTGCGGATACCCTGCCGGGGTTATCTCACAGGGGAATACCTGGACGGGTTCCCTAAGCAAGCGCTTAGAAACCGCTCGGTGATTTGCGATATAAATTCCTGTACATTTACATTTACATCCCTGAGGAGCGAGGAGCGAGGAGCGGTGGGATGCTGGTGGTGCTGCTACTGATCGAAAAGCCATGTCTTGAGAAGTCTTCTGAAGGCCAGCAGGTCCTGGGTCTGCCGTAGGTCGGTAGGGAGGGTGTTCCAGGTTTTAAAACCCGGATTTCACAAAATATTGCGTAGTACACACCTCTGAGGAAGGGACGTTATTGTAGTTACATCTTTCATAAGCCTCTGTGAGTGTGTCTTTACCTTTTGAACATTTTTTTTTTCACTTCAGCGTTTTATCATCATGAAAGTAAAACAAATGAATGCATAATGGTGGTTAGTGAATATCGCTGTCTTTATGACAGGCTAAGGCATCCAAAGAGCATCCACTTCTTAAACAAAAAAGTCATAAATGAGCAATTAAAATATTATGTAAGCAAAAGAAATGCATAAAAAGAGACTGGGTCTCAGTTAGAAGCTAGTCATCATGTAAGGTGGCATCTGCAGTCTGTCAAAGGGGCTCCCTGGGGCCCCATCACCAACCGCGGGTGGCAACTCAACGGGGACCGTGTCAGCATCTGTGAGGTGCCAAGTCCTGGGAAGCTGGCTCGATGATGTATCGGCAACCAAAGAAAGAACACACAAACCTGTGGGTGCAGGGGAGTGACCCAGAGTCCACCCTCTCTCTGGACACCATCTTATTTGTACCTGTTTGAAGAAATTATGCTGTAGCGGATTCCACGCAGATAATGCAGGCTGTAGCCAGACTCAGAAAGAGTACTGTACCTTCTGTGATATAAAAAAAGGCCATAGTGACTCTGGGATCTGTAAGCATTCGGAACCCTCCACACTTCTTCATGGAACATGTCAGTACAGACCCACGCCTTCTACTCATTTTGCAATTCTGGGTGTAAACCCCCCTCATGAGAGCCCACGGTGGGTACCGAAACGGTCACGTGGGGGGGTTCCTTTCGGCTCTGTAGCGTGTCACAGGCAGCAGACTGCAATAACAGCCCTTCTTAGGCGACTACAATGCAGCCAGATGCCCTTAGTTTATGCCTGGAGGTTTCTCTCTGTGACCCCTGAAAACTATATATTTTTTCTAGGCCTGGGCGTTCAATTTCGTTCCGCTCACGGAATTTGGGAAATTTTGCGTTTCTGCGGATAACGCGAAATTGCCAAAAATTCCGCGATCCGTAGCTTCACCGAATTTTTGGCTTGTTCACGCTTTCAAAATGTGTGATCGTGAGATATTTCTATCCGAGCACGCAAAAAGCGTTGGCGAACTGGAAAATAGCATCGGAAACGGGCGGAACAAGCAATTCCGCGTGTTCGTAGAGATTATTTACTGTTTCACGGAGCTTTGCGTAGCGCGACTGCGCAAATTCCGCCCACCCCATATGTTTTCTTTACAGACAGTGATCTAATACATTTGGTTATTGTTTTTCCTCACTCGTACGTCTTCAGAAAGTTCACTCATTTCTAACCCAATCTGCATAGATCTATTTCCCATCAGCACTTGGAGAGCTGAGCCTTGGACTGGAGCGGTCCTGTGCACTCCCGAGCTGCATTCCTAAAAGAGATGTTAACGATACATTGAGAGGGCGTCCCTGATGAGAGCAGTTCTATAGGAGCTGCTGGGCACCACATGGGGCCACCTGGGCATTCGCAGGTGTGAAAACGATTATTTTGGTTGTTGGGGAAAAACAAAGAGTTCCCAGATTGTGAGTCATCATTTGTAGCTATTGGTGGCCGCGCACACCTCCTCTGCTGCACCATCTGAAACAGCGGCATCTGAAGTGGCGGAAGAAAGATGTTGTGCAGGAGAATCTTGGAGGAGCAGCACGCGGCAAAATATTATTCACCATCATAATAAATTTCATAGGATCAAAATGAAATTAAATTCTTTGTTATGAGTAATGTAACAGGAGGTTTCAGCTTTAGGGGGTAAATGATAAATCCTATTGACTAAGGATAACAAAAAGGACAAATTATTTGAAAGCCTACCTATAAATTAGAGTATAAATAGCAGTAAAACCATGAACTGTCCTTAGAAGCTTTAAAGTTAAATGGCGTTTATGCCCAATTGTGTTTATTCACAGCCTGATTCTGGGTTGAAGACATTTGGGTTGGAACTCTTCTGTAGGATGTCTTCTGGGTTGTGGTGTGCGTGGGCCTCTTCAATGGAACGTTTTCTGGGTTGTGGTGTGCGTGGGCCTCTTCAATGGGATGTATTTTGGGTTGTGGTGTTGCCTGGGGTGGGCCTCTTCAATGGGATGTATTTTGGGTTGTGGTGTTGCCTGGGGTGGGCCTCTTCAATGGGATGTCTTCTAGATTGTGGTGTTGTGTGGGGGTACACATCTTCAATGGGATGTCTTCTGGGTTGCGGTATTGTGTTGGGGTGGACCCCTTCAATGGGATGTCTTCTGGATTACGGTGTTGCGTGGGGTGGACCTCTTCAATGGGATGTCTTCTGGATTACGGTGTTGCGTGGGGTGGACCTCTTCAATGGGATGTCTTCTGGGTTGTGGTGTGCGTGGGGCTCTTCAGTGGGATGTCTACTGGGTTTTGGTGTGCGTGGGCCTCTTCAGTGGGATGTCTACTGGGTTGTGGTGTGCGTGGGCCTCTTCAGTGGGATGTCTTCTGGGTTGTGGTGTGCGTGGGGGTGGACCTCTTCAATGGGATGTCTTCTGGGTTGCCGTGTTGCGTGGGGTTGACCTCTTCAATGGGATGACTTCTGGGTTGTGGTGTTGCGTGGACCTTTTCAATGGGACTTCTTCTGGGTTGTGGTGTGCGTGGGCCTCTTCAATGGAAAATCTTCTGGGCTGTGGCCTTGCGTGGGGGTAGATCTCTTCAATGGTTTTTTATCTGGATTGCCCTGTTGCGTGAAGTGGACTTCTTCAATGGGACGTCTTCTGGGTTGTGGTGTTGCGTGGGGGTAGACCTCTTCAGTGGGATGTCTTCTAGGTTGTGGTGTTGCGTGGGGATGGACCTCTTCAATGGGATGTCTTCTGGGTTACGGTGTTGCGTGGGGGTGGACTCCTTCAATGGGACGTCTTGTGGGTTGTGGTGTGCGGTGGCCTCTTCAATAGGATGTCTTCTGGGTTGTGGTGTTACATGGGGTGTACCTCTTTGATGGGATGTCTTATGAGTAACAGCATTGCGCGGGGTGGACCTCTTCAATGGAACGTCTTCTGGGTTGTGGTGTTGTGTGGGGGTAGACCTCTTTAATGGGACGTCTTCTGGGTTGTGGTGTTGCGTGGGGTGGACCTCTTCAATGGGACGACTTCTGGGTTGTGGTGTTGCGTGGGGTGGACCTCTTCAATGGACTGCCTTCTGGGTTGTGGTGTTGCGTGGGGGTAGACCTCTTCAATGGGACGTCTTCTGGGTTGTGGTGTTACATGGGGGTGTACCTCTTTGATGGGATGTCTTATGAGTAACAGCATTGCGCGGGGTGGACCTCTTCAATGGAGCGTCTTCTGGATTGTGGTGCTACGTGGGGGTAGACCTCTTCAATGGGACGTCTTCTGGGTTGCCGTGTTTATTTATTTATTATTTATTTATTTATTATAAAGTTTTGTATAGCGCGAAGAAGACCCGTGGGTATCAGAGCGCTTAACATAAAAAGTAGGTTACATATAAACAAAATACTAACACTTATAAAAACAAACAGATATGAGGTAGATGATCATATGATTGTGATAATGCGTAAATATGTACATATTCCTAATATACGTGCAATTTGCAAATAAGAGGTAAGTGAAGGCTTAACTTATGTCATAAGCCATATACACAGACATAAGTGAGGTAGGAGATTATAAGGTTATGGCTGTGAGATAAAGATATACTTTCACGTTGACCTGAGGTAGCGGTAAGGATACATCTTAGTCTTATACAAAGCGCCAATCTTGTGTCATCGATTAGCCTTCATAATATTCATGTTGAAGCTTACCCATCTGAAGACATAAATGTACTGTATTAGGGCAGCACTAAGTCATAACAGTGAATAAAAATCGTCCCTATGTAAGGTATTTACTCATCATATGGCTCTTCACTTCCCGCTTAAATGTTGCAATATTATGAATCTTCCTAATGCTTGGAGGGAGTGAGTTCCAGATTCTGGGGGCCGCTCCTGAGAATGCTTTGTCATAAGTCTTTTTCTTTCGGAACATGGCTGGCCGCAACAGCAATTCCTTGGCACTCCTAGCTGGTCTGTTACCTCCAGATAACTCAATTTTCTTGGCTAGGTATCTTGGAGGGTTGAAATGGAGCGCTTTATGGGTGATACATGCTAACTTCATTTGAATTCTGGCTTCATAAGGTAGCCAGTTTAATGCTTTCAGGTGAGGAGATATATGATCAAATTTCCTTGTTCCCGTGATCAGTCTTGCCGCTGCGTTGAGGCAAGCTTTTAGTGGTGCTGTGGACGTTTTTGGTAAGCCTGCTAAGGTGGAACAACCATATTCAATCCTAGAGATAACTAAGGATTGGATTGCCAGTTTTAGATCGGCCTCAGAGATGTAAGGTTTCAGTTTCCTTAAGTAGTTAAGGTGGAAGCGTGCACTTTTAGCCATTGAATTAATGTGGGCTTTCATGTCGAGGTTCTCATCTAAGGTGATTCCTAGTGATTTGGCTGATTCGACTAGGGTTCGGGTGCAGTTTAGCGCAGTCACCAACTTGGTCCATTCCTTTATTTCCGTATGGCATCTTGGTGGTGCAATTAGTAGGAACTCTGTTTTGTGAGCATTTAGCTTCAGATGATTGGTAGTTAACCATTGCAATGCCATCCCTAGTGACTTATTCATTAGATCAATGTTTTCAAGGGAAGGGATCTTTATGTAAATTTGCGTGTCATCTGCATACATGTGGTAAGATATCTGTGATTCTCGGAGAATTTCTGTAAGGGGTTCGACATACAAGTTAGATAGATCTGGGGATAGCGTCGATCCTTGAGGGACTCCTAATGAGTTGGGGCATGGAGGTGAGATTGAATGGTTGACCAGGAATCGTTGTGTTCTGTTCCGTAGGAAAGAATCAAACCATTTCAGCACATTTCCAGATAGTCCCATTCTATCTTGGAGCCTGGTCAGTAATGCTTCGTGATTTACCGTGTCAAATGCAGATGACAGGTCCAAGAGAATCAGTAGGCATGCTTGATTTTGGTCTAGGGCTTGTAGCGCGTCCTCAACAATATGGAGGATCGCTGTTTCCGTGCTGTGACCTGCTCTGAATCCTGATTGGCAATCGTCTAGTAAGGAGAACTTGGTGATGTGTTGGCTTAGTTGACCCTGCACACATTTCTCAATTAGTTTGGCCAGTAAAGGGATGTTGGTCACTGGGCGAAAGTTATTCGGATCTGTTGCATCCGCTGTAGGTTTTTTGATTATGGGAACCACTTGACCTGTTTTCAGGCAGTCCGGTAGGATCCCTTGTGATAATGATGCATTTATTATTTTGGTCCAGATTGGAACCACAATGTGGCTGATTTCTCGTAAACATTTTGCAGGAAGGGGGTCGTGATAGTGGTTATTAGGTTTGATTTCCGACAGCGTTTTGGCGATCTTGTACTGGTCATATAATTCGAATGTGTCCCAATTTGCCTTGTTTTTTGTCTTAGTACCTTCTATTGACAAGTTGGCATGGCTCATAGGCAAATATTGGGTAGGGAGGTCAGCCGCGGCGTTTGTGAGCTCTACTTCACGCGATTTTGCCTTCTCCGTGAAAAATGTGGAGAATTCTTCACAGCATAAAGGTGTATTTGTATTCTCTTGAGCGGATTTGGCTAGTTTGTTTGATTGTTGCTTTAGGATTTCAAAGAGTTTTCGTGGTCTGTTTTTGGCATTATCCAGTGCTAATCTTATAAATTCCTTTTTGGAATTGGAGACCTTTTTGTTATATTGGTTTCTAATTTTTCTAAGGGCTTTCAGCTCAGGGGAAGACGGGTGTTGTCTCCATTTCCTTTCGGCCATTCTCAATTTCCTTCTGTCTTCATTCAGTGATCCATTAAACCAAGGATTTTTTGTCTTCTCAGTGACTCTTTTTAGTTTTAATGGCATGGTGTTGTTGACTATATTTCCGACTGATGTTATGTAGTGATCCGTCAGCTCATTTACATTCTGTAGATAGTTAGGTGGCTTTAGGTCTCGCTCACAGCATTCAACCAGTAGTTCAATATTAGACTCTTTTGTGTCTCTAATCCATTTTTTGAACTTGAAGGGTTGCACAGTCATGCCCTTTTTCACTATGGCTATCGCAAATGTTATGGCATGATGATCGGACCAATCACACAGGGCTATAGAGAGGATCGATGTATCTTTGTCTCTTGCAATAATCCAGTCTAACGTCGCTCCTTTCAAGTGTGTAGGTTGCGTGCATGCTTGGGTTAGGTTTAGCTCAATGAGGAAATCTTTAAGCGTATTAACCTGTTTGTCATTGCAGTTGTCCCAATGTAAATTGAAGTCGCCTAGGAATATGTTATTGGCATCGGTGTTAGAGTTGGCCGTTATGATCTCCATTAACTGCTCTGTGAACTTTGCGTTATCTCCTGGAGGATGGTAAAACGCATGCAAGTTGCATCTTTGATTGCTTGCCGCTCTTATATTAAGCCCTAGGTATTCGCAAGATTCTAAGGGGTCGGCTTGAATTTCTTTGACCTCAATCTCCGATCGGTGGATGCAGGCTATACCTCCTCCTGTCTTTCTTAGTCTATCTAGTCTCACAATGTTATATTGAGGTGGTACTAAGAGATCCATGGTTGGAGATGATGATTCCGTTAGCCAAGTTTCAGTAAGGATTGCCAGATCAATTTCCTTGTTGATGATGAGGGCTGCTATGTCTGATGCATGTTTGGTAGCCGATCGACAATTGAGTAGAAGGCAAGTCAGGGGTTTCCCTGAGTTACTGAGGTTCGTATTTTTGGATTCGGATGTTATTAACTGGACATGTTGTAGATTGTGGAGATTGGGTTTTCTATTATTCTTTCTGGATGTTCTGTTAGAATCGATTGTTACTGTTTTGATTCTTTCCTCACTCTCACGGTCCGATGGATCATATGTTTGGAGTAAAGCAAGTATTTCCTCCTTTGTCAAGGACTTCGTCCTATCTGGTCGGTTGTGTCTATTTGCTAATGGCATGGCCATCTCGTTAATTTTTCTTTGTGAGGAGTGTATGAGATTCTGGATATGCGTGACCTTAGAGTGCATGCTTACCGTCATCTCAAAAAAAAATTCAATCTTTTGTGAGGTATTACTTGCTTCTTGTGTCAGGTTGCCGACTAGCTTCTGGAGCTCTTTAATATCTTTCTGGTTTCGAGGAGGCTTCTTAGGGATGATTAATCTGTTTATCCGGGGTTTGCATTTTGCTCTTATCTGTTTTTGATCTGTTCTCAGTGCCGCAGTCCTTTTCTTTATATCCCTTGTTTGGTTGTCAGTTCCGTTGCTATTTGAGATGACGAGAGTGTTATCTAGGTTCTGTGATGCTAGGGGTGTTTTTGTGGGTGAGGATCTACAAGACTCTATTATTGTACTTGAGAGATGTAGCGGAGCGTTGGTATCTTCTATCTTCTTCGATTCCCGATTAACATAGAGTGATTCACTCAGGGTCGATGTACGCTCTATATGGGAAGTCGCAACTTTTGGTGGCGGCGTTTGTTCTTCCCTTCTGAGCTGGTCCTGCTCTTTGTTCACATGATTTATAGTTCTCTCTGGCCTTTCTATCTCGTTCTCCGGTACAATCCGATCTATTTCGATTCTATCTCTCGGACTAGCGGTTTGATCATGGTGGCCTCCAGTTCCATTGGCGTAAGGTTGCGTGGGGGTAGACCTCTTCAATGGGACGTCTTCTGGGTTGTGGTGTTGCGTGGGGGTAGACCTCTTCAATGGGACGTCTTCTGGGTTGCGGTGTTGCGTGGGGGTAGACCTCTTCAATGGGACGTCTTCTGGGTTTTGGTGTTGCGTGGGGTGGACCTCTTCAATGGAACGTCTTCTGGGTTATGGTGTTGCGTGGGGGTAGACCTCTTCAATGGGACGTCTTCTGGGTTGTGGTGTTGCGTGGGGTGGACCTCTTCAGTGTGTTGATTTCTTGGTTGCAGTGTTAAGTGGGCTGTAGCTCTTCAATGGGACGCCTTCTGAATTGCGGTGCTGCATTGAGTGGAACCCTACAGAGGGATGATTTCTGGGATGCGGTGTAGCATGGAGTACACCACTTCATTGGGAGGACTTCTCTTGTGCTTATAATCACATAAACATGTCCTCGTCAGTGGTAGTAATAATATTAATTAGGTGTTGTCACATCTGGGTGATTGGTAACTACAAACCTTGAATCCTTTGGCAATACTCAACTCACAAAAAGGATCCGTTTTTATCACAATTCTGAATAGGAGGAGGTCAGGATGAATTTCCCACTGTTCATGAACCAGTGCGACAGCGTAGAATCTACGTCACATTACAGATTCACTAACGATTACCCCAAAAGAAGTAGTTTTGTGCTGTTTGTACTGTTGGTTCCATAAATAAATTTATACCAAAAGAATTGCCCAACTCATTGAAAAGGATTAGATAAGCTGAAATAAATTGCAGTTTTTTCCGCTCACTGGTTCACAGTAGTAGCCATCTTCAGACCATTCAGCTGCCCTAGGCGTCTCTCTGTTTTACAATGGGGGCTAAATGTGGAACTTTGCGCAAGTGATTTAGTAGCATTAACAGATGCGTTTAATGGACATAATTGCCCCGTGCGAGTCCTACGGCAGGTGTTACTTCTAATGGTGGGTACCAGTGGGCTTCCAGTATAACTGTGGAAACCAGCGAGACCCTCTTGTACTTTTTAAATCTTTAGCCATCAGCTCAAGCTCCAAGAACGACCAAAGGCTACAAGGTGCTAAAAACCAGCAATCAAGACATTAAGACCATTTTTCTCCAGATGTGAAGTGTTTTAAATCCAAACTTATCATGTCTGTAACCGTCTCTGATGAGCTGGACTTGCAGTTAATGTTCAATCATCTTAACATTAAGGCCAGTCATCTGACTGAAGCAGTGTCTTGTGCAAGGAGACAGTCTGAAAAACTAAGGTCATGCTGGGGATCCCTTCTCTTGGTTGGATCTGCCCCAGGATGCTCTGAGAAGCGTCACGCGTGGCGCTAATGCTCGGATATCCCAGCAGCACGTGCGGTGCCTAGCTTCTCGGATGGCACTATCAAGATGGAAGATGCTTCCGGGTGCCTCGTGGCAACCAGTAGACTCTGCCCCATGACGATGACGTGATCATGGTGATGTCCCAGTAAATCGAGTCTGTATCGGCCCAACACTCACAGGGTTTTACAGAAGAAAGTACCCCATCCATTCAGGGCTGAAATAAAAAAAAGAAAAAGAATAATTATAATTGTGTAAAGTTAAGCATGTCTCTATGTAATGGTGCAGGATGAAGTCCAAATGTTTTGGAAGTGGTGATTATGCTTCACGTGAGATCACCTAGGCACTCGGTTGTTGGTATTCGTAACCAAATGTTGGGTTCTTTGTAAATCTTGTGTTTTGTGAAGTGTGTGTTGATTCTCTTGTGTACTGTTATCTCGCTGATGGGGACTGCCTTGTTTACCGTTTATTCTGACATTCTGGTCTGGGAACCGCTCTCCCACCACACAGCTCCGCATGGCCGTCACTGCTGCTGACTGAGAAGAGCAGGGTTTGAGACCACTCTCAACTCGCTATCTGTGCCTGCCCTGTTTTGCTTGCCCTGATGTCTGGTTTGGCATTGTTTTTAGTTTTCATTGCCTCATTTTTTTTTTGCCTCTCTCTCCACTTGTTTACTTTTTTGCCTTCTCTGCACAGTTTTCGGTGCTTGTAGACCCCACCCACTTTCCCGCTTGCCACTTCCCGTCTTTTCCGCCTCCGAGCTGTGCTTACCCTCCCCCTCCCCTATTTAATGGAGGCCGCTGCGGGGAGGATCGAGCGAGTGCCCTGACCTGGCCTGGGAACCGCTCTCCCTCCAAGCAACTCCGCCTGGCCGTCACCGCCGCTGACTGAGAAGAGCAGGGTTTCAGACCGCTCTCGACCCGCTCTCTGTGCCTGCCCTGTTTTGCCTACCCTGGTGTCTGGTTTAGCATTTTTTAAGTTTGCATTGCCTTATTTAGTTTTTTGCCTCTCTCTCCACTTGTTTACTTTTTGCCTTCTCTGCACTTTTTTCGGCGCTTGTAGACCCCACCCACTTTCCTGCCTCCCAGCTGTGCTTACCCTCCCCCTCCCCTATTTAATGGAGGACGATGCGCGGAGGATCGAGCGAGTGCCCTGACCTTCTGGCCTGGGAACCTCTCTCCCTCCACGCAATTCCGCCGGGCCATCAACGCCGCTGACTGAGAAGAGCAGAGTTCGAGACCCCTTTCGAACCGTTCTTTGTGCCAGCCCTGTTTTGCCTACTCTGGTGTCTGGTTTGGCATTGTTTTTAGTTTCCATTGCCTTATTTTGTTTTTTGTCTCTCTCTCCACTTGTTTACTTTTTTGCCTTCTCTGCACTGGTTTCGGTGCTTGTAGACCCCGCCCACTTTGCCACTTCCCGCCTTTCCTGTCTCCCAGCTGCGCTTTTGCTCCCCCTTGTTGGAAGGGGCAATCTCAGAGGGGCAGGTTATGCTCACCCGGTCACCCCAAGACCCACCTCTCCCACAGAACTTGCTGAGTCTTATCGTGAGGTCCTCACCGGGGAGGACTTCGAGTCTAGGATCGTACACACTGAGCTCTCACCACACTACGAACAGACACCACACCGTTGGATTCTAGTAACAAGTTCTTTATATAAGCAGTAAAACGAAGAAAGCACTCTTATGTACACAGTGGTCGAGGGACCACAAAGTCTTGCAGGATTCGGGAAGGGGGAAGCGGGACAGTTTTTAGTCTCTGGGTCAGTACGAGGCGTACCCTGCGCACAGCTCTCAATCCTTGAGCCGGGGGGTACGGGATGATGGTCGTACCGACTGCTCCACCTCTGTCGAGTCGGCTCGGTCGTGATGGTGGTCTCGATGGTCCAGCCGGACCAGAGTACTCCTCGAGCCGCGACGACGTCGGCAGGGCTCGATCTGGAGAAGTTCGTGGGGAGCCGCGACAGCGTCAGCAGGGCTCGGATGATAGCAGGTTCAGGCTTGAGCCGCGACAGCGTCAGCAGGGCTCCGGTGGTCTTAGAGAGGTCGAGCCGCGACAGCGTCAGCAGGGCTCCGATGGTTAAAGTTTAGCTCGAGCCGCGACAGCGTCAGCAGGGCCCCGATGGTTACAGTTCAGCTTGAGCCGCGACAGCTTCAGCAGGGCTCCGATGGTGATAGTTCAGCTTGAGCCGCGACAGCGTCAGCAGGGCTCCGAGGTTCCAGATGAGTTCTTCTTAGGGTCAGCCGCGATCAGATCAGCAGGGCTTCAGGTCCAAGATACAACTGCCCGCTAGTTGTCGGGCCGGCCCAGATATAGTCCATTGGCCCTTTGATGTCTGGACCCTCGTAGGCGGAGGTCTCAAGCCCTGGGGGCTGGTTGTTGGCGAGGTCCAGCGGTTGGCTCTTTGATCCTTTGAAAAGAGGGGTCCGGGAATTCCCAGACGCCCAGCAGGTCTGGAGCCAGCACTCAGGGAGGCCAAAGGTGCGATCGAAACTGGCCCACAGGGGAGGGCCAAAGGTGTGACAGATACCAGTCTCTCAGGGGAGGCCGGAGGTGCCATTGAACTGCCTGGCTTATCACACTCGGGGAGCGCTTTACCCCCCAGCTGGGACTGGCGCGCCTTTGGAGTCTGGGTTTCGCTGGGGCTGGGGTCACGCTAGGCCCAGGGAAACAGGGATCTCGGGAAGGAAAATGGCTGCCGGGCCTTGTGGGGCATGCAAGGTTAGGCGCTCGGAGCCGGGAGCGGGACGGGGACACGCGGGCCTGGTCGTGGTTTACGGGGGTTCGGGCTTATCGGGGGTGAGACGACCAGGCTGCGGGGTGCAGCTATTCTTACGGGGGTGCTGCGCAGGGGGCTCAGGGTGCAGGCCTACGCTCACAGGGTGTGGAGGGACAGAGACGGACCACGCCACGAGGCCGGGTCCAACACACGTCCCTCCCAGCTGAAGGCGGGGAGAACTACCCATCCTCTTGGGGGTTCTCTTCGCTGAGGCGGAAGAATCGGGACAGGCCGTCTGCGTTGGCGTGGTCAGCGCCAGGCCGGTGCTCAACAGTGAAGTCCATCCCCTGGAGGGAGATGGACCAGCGCAGCAATTTGGGATTCTCCCCTCTCATCTGCATTAGCCACCGGAGGGGTCGGTGGTCGGTCTGGACCCGGAAGTGAGTACCGAAAAGGTAGGGCCTCAGCTTCTTCAGGGCCCAAACCACCGCGAAGGCCTCCCGCTCGATGGTGCTCCACCTTTGTTCTCGAGGGAGTAGCCTCCGGCTAATGAATGCCACTGGCTGGTCCAGGCCGTTCTCGTTCACCTGGGACAGGACTGCTCCGATGCCATGCTCGGACGCGTCCGTCTGAACTACAAACTCTCGTGAGTAGTCGGGGGCCTGTAGGATGGGGGCAGTGCACATGGCGTCTTTCAACGTTTCGAACGCCTCTTGGCAGGTGGGGGTCCAGCTGACTTTCTTCGGCTGGTTTTTGGAGGTTAACTCCGTGAGGGGGGTCACGATGCTGCCATACCCTTTGATAAATCTCCGGTAGTACCCCGTGAGTCCTAGGGACGCCCGTACTTCCGTCTGGGTCGTGGGGGCCTCCCAGGCCACGATTGCATCGATCTTGGGCTGGAGGGGGGCTACGAGGCCGCTTCCGACCTGGTGCCCGAGGTAGACTACGGACCCTTGTCCGACCTGGCACTTGCTTGCCCTAATGGTGAGACCGGCCCTTCTCAGGGCCGTCAGCACCGCCCAGAGGTGCTGGAGGTGCTCGGACCAGTGGGAACTGTAAACTGCGATATCGTCCAGATACGCAGCACTGAACTCTTCCAACCCCGCCAGTACCTGGTTAACCAGTCTCTGGAAGGTGGCGGGGGCGTTTTTCATCCCGAAGGGCATCACCCGGAAATGGTAGTGACCATCCGGGGTGGAAAAAGCGGGTCTTTCCTTAGTTCCCTCGGTGAGGCCGATCTGCCAGTATCCACTGGTCAGGTCAAACGTGCTAAGGAAGCGAGCAGCCCCGAGGCGATCAATAAGCTCGTCTGCTCGGGGGATGGGATGCGCATCGGTTCTGGTGACTGCGTTGAGCCCGCGGTAGTCAACGCAGAACCTCAGCTCGGGGACAGCGCCAGGGGCGGCTGCCTTCGGAACCAGCACCACGGGGCTAGCCCATGGGCTGTCAGAGGCTTCGACCACCCCGAGAGCTAACATCTTTGATACCTCGGCCTTGATACAGGCCCGGACTCGGTCAGGGACGCGGTAGGCTCTGTGCCGTACCGGTGGGCTGTCACCGGTGTCCACGTCGTGGACGCACCAGCTGGGGACGCCGGGGGTGAGGGAGAAGAGGTCCGAGGACTGTCCCAACAACTGGCGACAGTCCTCGCGCTGTTCGGGAGAGAGGGAGGAGGAGAGACTCACACCCTCTACGGAGCCATCTTTTTCTTTCACACACAGGAGGTCGGGAGAGGCTCAGTTTCTTCTTCTTCTCCATCGTCCGTGGCGAGGAGCAAGCTCAACTCGGACCGGGCGAAGTGGGGCTTGAGGCGGTTCACGTGGGGAACCCTCAAGGGGTTCCTGGGGGACTCTACATCGATGAGGTAGGTCACCTGACTCTTGCGCTCTACCACCTTGAAGGGTCCTGTCCACTTGTCTTGCAGGGCACAGGGCTCCACGGGGGCCATCACCCAGACCTGCTGTCCGGGCTGAAACTCGACCAGAGTGGCATTCTGGTCATACCACCGCTTCATTTCTTCTTGACTGGCCTCGAGGTTGGCCTCGGCCAGTTCTCGGAACCTCCTAGTCTGGTTCCGGAGGGCCAGGATGTATCGAAACACATCGGGAGGGGGCTCTGGGGCCGCCGTCTCCCACCCTTCCTTGACCAGGCTGAGGGGCCCCCGGACAGGGTGTCCGTAGAGGAGCTCGAAGGGGCTGAACCCCAGGGACTTCTGGGGGACTTCGCGGTACGCGAAGAGGAGACAGGGAAGGAGGACGTCCCACTTACGCCTCAGGGGCTCTTCGAGGCCCATGATCATTCCCTTGAGGGTCCGGTTGAATCGCTCCACCAGACCGTTCCCCTGGGGGTGATATGGGGTGGTGAACTTGTAGGTCACCCCACATTGTTGCCAAAGGGACTTCATGTACTTGGAGATGAAGTTGGTCCCACGGTCGCTGACGACTTCTCGGGGGAATCCCACCCGGGAGAAGATGGCCATGAGGGCCCGCCCCACTACGGGGGCTGTCACCGTTCGGAGGGGGATGGCTTCGGGGTAGCGGGTGGCATGGTCCACCAAGACAAGGATAAAGCGGTGACCCAAGGAGGTCCGGGGGTCGAGAGGGCCCACGATGTCGATTCCCACCCTTTCAAAGGGGGTACTGACCACGGGGAAGGGTTGGAGGGGGGCCTTGCATCTCCCTCCGCTCTTTCCGCTGGACTGACACGTAGGGCAGGACTTACAATGGGCCTCCACATCGGAGCGCATGCCTGGCCAGTAGAAGTGGGTGACTAGGCGGTGATATGTCTTGTCTTGACCCAAGTGTCCCGCCAGGGGCACATCATGGGCCAGGTTCAGGAGAAAGCCGCGGAAGCGTAGGGGTACCACCAGCACTCGGGCTGACCCTAGCTCGGCCGATTTTTGTTCGCTGTACAGGAGGCCGTACTCCCAATAGACAAAGTGGGAGCCGGACTGGTCACCCGCGGCCTGGGCAGCGGCCTGCTGCCCAGGCCCAACCAAGGATGGACAGGAGGTCTGTTCTAAGCAGAATTCTTCCCGGGACGGTCCTCCTTCCTGGCGCCACTGGCCCAGCTCAGGAAGGTCGTCCAAGCTCGGGGTCGGTTCGATGCCAGGACCGAGGGGACCTGCGTCGGGGGGAAAGCTCTACCCGGGGAATAGTTCAGGGGTCTCAGAGGATTCGGGGACCTCGGGGTCCTCGGGGGTAGCCGGGGTTGCCTCTGGAGTTGCCCCTCGGGCGGTCATCGACCGGGTGTTTACACAGGCCCATTCAGGCAAGCCCACCATCTCCCAAGTGGGTCCTTTTCTCCACCCGCTGCCATGGGGAGCTCTCTAGATCGTTGCCGAGCAGGCAGTCCACGGGCATGTCGGAGCGGACCGCCACTCGTAACTCTCCAGAGACGCCCCCCCATTCGAACGGGACTTGAGCTATTCAGCAGGTGCGGACGGAGTTATCAGCTGCGATCACCCTGCAGGAGATGTGGGGAACGATCTGGGCTCCGGTGACTAGGTGGCGTTTGACTGCGGTGATACTGGCTCCCGTGTCTCGGAGCGCCGCTATGTGGTGGCCATTGACAGTCACCTGCTGTCGGTATTTCTCTGTGTTGTCGGGTAGGGGGGCTCCTGGGACCATCTCCCTATCACCCAGGGAGACTAACATCATAGCTGCGGGGTCAGCTCCCTTGAACTCCTCTTCTCCCCCTTCTTCTTCTAGGGCTACTGAGGTGATGTGGCGCGCTGGGGGCCCTGCAGCGGCAGGCTTCTTGAACAAAGGGCAGCGGGGGTCATTGGCATAGTGCCCGGGTAGCTGGCAATGGTAGCAGGCTTGGCTGACTCGGGCCCTGGCTTAGCTGGGGGGAACCCTGCGCGCGCTGTGGGAGGTGAGGTGCCGGGCTGGTTTCTGGGGGGACTGCGCGGGGACCCTACCTGGGATCCCCTCTGTCTGTTCTGATTCCCCCCTCCTCTCTGGCGGGAAGATCCCTGTTCATTTCGGCCAGAGTCTCCCCCGGGCCCCCGGGGTACTCTGGTGCTCACCCAGCGATCGGCCTCGACGGCCAGCTTCCGGGGGTCAGCCAACTTGCTGTCCAGGAGGTGCTGTCGGAGTTCCACAAAGCAGTTCAGAGACAAATGTTCGTAGGCAATAAGGTCAATGAGCCCCTCGAAGGTGGACACCTTGCTGCCCTTGATCCACCCCTCGAGGGCCCGGCTGTAGAAGTTGACATATTCTACCCAGGTGGTGCCGGGGATCTTCTTGCAGTCTCGGAAGCGTTGGCGGTACATTTCTGGGGTGAGCCCGTACCTTGTGAGGAGGGCTTCTTTCATGTGGCTGTAGGAGGTCTGTTCGGCAGACGGTAGGTCGAGTAGGGTGTCTCTCCCCTCACTCAGGAATCGCCCCACAGCCTGGCTCCCCAATCCTTCTGCGGAACTCGGTGGGAGGTCATGGCGACCTCGTAGGCCTTGAACCATTGCTGGATATCATCGTTTTTATAATATTCTTTGACCACGTCCTTGGGGATGTGGACCTTGGGTTCTACCGGGGGAACGGACTCTCGGGTCGCCGCTGTTCTGTTGTCTTCGGTCCGGGCCTTTAGTTCGATCTCCTTCATGCTGCGCTCGTGCTCTAGCTGGAGCCTCTTCCCTTCGTGTTCTCTCTGGAGTTTCTTCTCCTCCAGTTCTCCTTGCAGCCGCAGCTGCTCGATGGCTAACTTTTTCTCAGCTAGCTTGAGTTCTCCTTCCATTTTCAGACGGGCCAGTTCTAGCTCGTGGTTTCGGTTGAGTTCTCGGTCGGTCATCTCTTTTCAAGACAGACCTCTCTCTGTGCTGGGACTCCACGTCGGGGACTCTGCTCTCTCATGCTCTGGGGGGTGGGTTTCGATCAGGGGGCTCCCCCTCCATCGGCTTCTGTCGGTGCTGGAGGTTGGGCTCCGGTCTCCACCCAGGCTGTTAGAGCTTGTTGAAGGTCTTCTTTGGTGTTTAATCCCGTTGTCGGGATATGGAGATCTTTGCAGAATTGCTTGAGCTCTCGGTGCGAATAGTCTCCCAGAAGCTCCATCTGGAAGGTGGTCTTGTCGTTCGTGAGGCTCATGGCTGTTCTTCGTTCGGGTAGTGTGTCAGTACTGTACGATCCCTAGACGTAGGTTCTTATCGCGACGCTGCCACCAATGTTGGAAGGCGCAATCTCAGAGGGCCAGGTTATGCTCACCCGGTCACCCCAAGACCCACCTCTCCCACAGAACTTGCCGAGTCTTATCGTGAGGTCCTCACCGGGGAGGACTTCGAGTCTAGGATCGTACACACTGAGCTCTCACCACACTACGAACAGACACCACACCGTTGGATTCTAGTAACAAGTTCTTTATATAAGCAGTAAAACGAAGAAAGCACTCTTATGTACAAAGTGGTCGAGGGACCACAAAGTCTTTGAGGATTCGGGAAGGGGGAAGCGGGACAGTTTTTAGTCTCTGGGTCAGTACGAGGCGTACCCTGCGCACACCTCTCAATCCTCGAGCCGGGGGTACGGGATGATGGTCGTACTGACTGCTCCACCTCTGTCGAGTCGGCTCGGTCGTGATGGTGGTCTCGATGGTCCAGCCGGACCAGAGTACTCCTCGAGCCGCGACGACGTCGGCAGGGCTCGATCTGGAGAAGTTCGTGGGGAGCCGCGACAGCGTCAGCAGGGCTCGGATGATAGCAGGTTCAGGCTTGAGCCGCGACAGCGTCAGCAGGGCTCCGGTGGTCTTAGAGAGGTCGAGCCGCGACAGCGTCAGCAGGGCTCCGATGGTTAAAGTTCAGCTCGAGCCGCGACAGCGTCAGCAGGGCCCCGATGGTTACAGTTCAGCTTGAGCCGCGACAGCGTCAGCAGGGCTCCGATGGTGATAGTTCAGCTTGAGCCGCGACAGCGTCAGCAGGGCTCCGAGGTTCCAGATGAGTTCTTCTTAGGGTCAGCCGCGATCAGATCAGCAGGGCTTCAGGTCCAAGATACAACTGCCCGCTAGTTGTCGGGCCGGCCCAGATATAGTCCATTGGCCCTTTGATGTCCGGACCCTCGTAGGCGGAGGTCTCAAGCCCTGGGGGCTGGTTGTTGGCGAGGTCCAGCGGTTGGCTCTTTGATCCTTTGAAAAGAGGGGTCCGGGAATTCCCAGACGCCCAGCAGGTCTGGAGCCAGCACTCAGGGAGGCCAAAGGTGCGATCGAAACTGGCCCACAGGGGAGGGCCAAAGGTGTGACAGATACCAGTCTCTCAGGGGAGGCCGGAGGTGCCATTGAACTGCCTGGCTTATCACACTCGGGGAGCGCTTTACCCCCCAGATGGGACTGGCGCGCCTTTGGAGTCTGGGTTTCGCTGGGGCCGGGGTCACGCTAGGCCCAGGGAAACAGGGATCTCGGGAAGGAAAATGGCTGCCGGGCCTTGTGGGGCATGCAAGGTTAGGCGCTCGGAGCCGGGAGCGGGACGGGGACACGCGGGCCTGGTCGTGGTTTACGGGGGTTCGGGCTTATCGGGGGTGAGACGACCAGGCTGCGGGGTGCAGCTATTCTTACGGGGGTGCTGCGCAGGGGGCTCAGGGTGCAGGCCTACGCTCACAGGGTGTGGAGGGACAGAGACGGACCACGCCACAAGGCCGGGTCCAACACCCCTCCACCGTGCACACCAAAGACAAGCCCGTCTGTGCCCGTCCACGACCTGACTGCGACCAGCGCCAGGAACCCTCGATCTCCACCCCCCTCACAACTACGACGCAGCCACCCTCCTCGCCCTCAATCCCGGAAGGAACATCAACTCCCAACTGTCCACGGCAAGCACCACTCATGGACAGTGTTCCTGCCGCCACTGCCGCACGACCTTCAACACCATCATCACCCCCGCACCGAACACCAGCACCCCCGAAACCTAAGGTGCATCCTTCTCAATGTGCGCTCCCTGCTCAGACACGCCATTGAAATATGGGACCTTCTCGACACCCTCTCACCGGATGTCGCATTCTTCACTGAAACCTGGAACAACGCCACCTCTGCACCCGACATCGCCATTGCCATCCCCGACGGATACAAGATCCAGAGGAAAGACCGCCTCAACTGCCCATGAGGAGGACTCGCCATTGCACACAAGAGCCCCCTTTTACTCTCCACCTCCACCACGTATGATCCCCGCTCCACCACCGAGCACCTTCACTTCCAGATACGGACGAGCCCAAGAACCACTCTCCGCGGCACCCTCGCCTACAGACCCCCCCGGGTCTCACGCCTCGTTCGCCGCAACCATCGTTGACCTCATCGCACCCCATGCCATCACCTCCATGGACTACATACTCATCGGAGACCTGAACTTCCACCTCAACAACCCCACCGACCCCCACACCACCCTCCTGGACAACTTCTCCAACATCGGCCTGAAACTCGTCACCACGCCCACCCACAAGGCAGGATACACCCTCGACCCCATCTTCGCAGGAGGCAACAACATTCACTTCAGCCACACCACGCAACCCCCTGGACGGACCAACACTGCATACACTTCAGCATCGACAAACCCACCTACAACGCGCCCTCCACGAAGAAACTGGAGCAAAATCACCAAGGAACAGCTCAACCACACCCTCAACCGCGGCGCCCTCTCCTCCTCGACAGACGCCAACCTTGCGGCCAGACGAACTCGCACCCCTACGCAATACCAACAGATAGCGCCCCATAAAAGCCACCTAGTTCACCGCCGACCTCCAAGAATCCAGACGCACCTGCAGACGTCTCGAGAAAAACTGGAGAAACAGCAAAACCCCGGAAGATCAATCCACCTACAAGACAGCCATAACAGAATACCACCATCGCATCAGATCCACCAAAAAAACCTTCATCCAAAACAAGATCATCACCAACTCCAGCAACTCAAAAGAACTTTTCAACGTTATCCAGGAATTCAGCAAGACCCCCCAGCAAAACAACAGACATTATCCCCTCCCAGGACCTCTGCGACAAGCTCGGATCCTACTTCCATCTGAACATCGAGGGCCTCTACGACCACTTCAACGACCAAACACCGGGCACCAAAGCCACCGCCCTCTCTAGCAATGCCTACAGGCCTACCATCTCCTCCTGGACCCCAGCCACCACCAAGAACATCACCTCGACCATAAAGGCATCCACTCAGTAGCCCCCACAGACCACTGCCCACCGCACATCTGCCACAGAGCCGCCATCGCCATTGCTCCCTACGACGCACCATCAACACCACCCTCAAGACCGGCACCTACCCCAATAACTTGAAACACGCAGAAGTCAGACCCCTGCTCAAGAAACCGTCAGCAGACCCCACAGCCCTCAAGAACTACCGACCCATCTCCCTCCTCCCTTTCTCGGCCAAAGTCACAGAGAAGATAGTCAATGCACAGCTAACAACATTCATCGAAGAAAACTCCATCCTCGACCCCTCCCAATCCGGATTCCAAAGCAACCACAGCATCAAGACCACCCTACTCGACGCCACAGATGAAATCCGCACCCTCCATGACCAAGGACACACCGCGGCCCTAATCCTACACAACCTTTCGGCAGCATCCAACACCATCTCCCACCGCACACTCACCACCAGACTCCACGATGCCGGCATACAGGGTACCACCCTCAAATGGATCAGCTCCTTCCTCACCAGCAAAACCCAAAGAATCAGACTGCCACCCTTCCTTTCCAAACCCACGGATATCAACTGCGGAGTACCCCAAGGATCGGTGCTCATCCCCACAATCTTCAACATCTACATGGCCCTCCTCGCCGCCATCGTCAGACACCACAGACTCAGCATAGTATCCTGCGCCGACGACACCCAACTTATCCTCACCAAGGACCTGTTACCACCAGCCTCAGCTTTCAGGAGCAATGAAGGACATCGCATCATGGATGAGCAACAGCTGCCTGAAGCTCAACTCGGAGAAGACAGAACTCCTCATCCATGGACCCTCCGCATGGGACAACACCTGGTGGCCCACTGCCCTCGGCAGTCCTCCCACACCCACGGACCACACCCGAAACCTCGGCATCGTACTCGACTCCTCCCTCTCCATGACCCGACAGGTCAACCCTGTCACCTTCAACACCCTTTGCATCCTCCAAAAGACCTTCAAATGGATCCCCCCCGAATCAAGGAAGACGCTCACCCACGCACTCAAAACCATCAGACTGGGCTACGGAAACGCCCTCTACGCCGGGATCAACAAGTCTCTCATCCACAAACCATACAGAACACCGCAGCAAGACTAGTCCTCAGCATCCCCTGACAGGAACACAACACCTACGCTACCTCCACTGGCTCCCCGTAGAGAAGAGAGTCACTTTCAAGATACTTACACATGCCTACAAATGCCTCAATACCTCAATGAGAAAATCTCCTTCCATGTACCCAAGAGAAACCTCCGCTCCGCCGACCTCACTCTCGCCGAAAACCAGCGCATCCACAAAGACAGGAGGAAGAACTTTCTCCCACATAGTGGCCAAGACCTGGAACGAGCCCCCGGTTGACATCAGATGCATCCCCTACCCTGAACATCTTCAGGAAGACACTCAAGACCTGGCTATTCGACTGATCGGAGCTGCTAAAACCCTCCCCCCCTCACCCCCCCCGCCTTGAGACCCTCATGGGTGAGTAGCGCGCTTTCCCTTATTGATTGATTGATTGATTGACTCTCTTGGTAAGTGTAGGAGTAGGTGTTTGTCGGCATGTAGGTGCTCAGGAGTGGCTCTTCGTGCACCACCGTGGATTAACCCTTTATTCTGACATTCTCTTGGTAAGTGTAAGAGTAGAGGTGTGTACGTAGTTGCTCAGGAGTGATCCTTCGTGCTCCACCATTCATTGTCTACTGTTTTTCTTGCTGAGTTTTAGTCTTGTTGTCTTGACTGCCTTTGCAAGGTCAGGCACTGGTCTATGTTGTATCATTGTTGGTGAGCGCATGAATGTCCTCTTCGGCGTAGAGGGCATTTCCGTAGTCGAGTCTGCTGCTGACTAGGGCCTGCGTGACTGTTTTCCTTATGTCTGTCGGGATCCATCTGTAGATCTTGCAGAGCATACGGAGGGTGTTGAAGCAGGTGGAGGAGACAGCGTTGACTTGTTTGGTCATGGTGAGTTTCGATTCGAGGATGACTCCCAGGTTGCATGCGTGGTTGGTATGTGCGGGGGGTGTCTCCAGCGATGCGGGCCACCAGGAGTCATCCCATGCTGAGGGGTTGGGCCCAAGGATGAAGATCTCCGTCTTGTCTATGTTCAACTTAAGGTGGCTATCCCCCATCCAGTCGGTGACGGCCTTCATTCCATGGTGGAGGTTGGATTTGGCGGTGAGGGGGTCCTTGGTGAGGGAGCGGATCACTTGCGTGTCGTCGGCGTAGGAGATTATGTTGAGGTCGTGATGTCGGGCGATGCGTGCGAGAGGCCCCGTGTAGACGTTGAACAGCGTTGGGCTGAGGGAGGATCGCTGCGGACGCCGCAGATGTTCTCGGAGGCTTCGGATCGGAACGGGGGGAGGCGGACTCTCTGGGTTCTGCCGGAGAGGAAGGAGGAGGTCCAGTCCAGGACCTTGTCTCGGATCCCTGAGTCGTGGAGTCGTGTGCGTAGTGTGCGGTGGCAGACGGTGTCGACTCTCAACTTCTTCTACTGGTGGGGTTGGCCAATCAATGTATACCAGGAAGGGGGTTCCTGGAGGTCAACCTCTTCTTCTTGGGGTGTTGTCCTCAATCTATACTGGGAATTGGTTCTTGTTGGTCACTGTCTTTATCAGGTGGTGTTGGCATCAATGTATGCCGGGAAGGGGGTGCTTGGTGGTCAACCTCTTCACGTGGTGGTAATAGCATCAATGCATGGTGGGAAGGTCCACCACACAGGTGTTGGTCTGGTCCTGTCCAGCTTCCAGCTCTTTTCTGGGTTACATTATTTTCATGTTATAATGTGATGCGCTAGCAGCTGGAGTCTGGAAGCAGAAGCTCATTTATGTCAATTTGTACCATCGTCCCTCTGAGTGGATGCGGGTCTGGAAGGTGGCGCTGATGTGGTTTGCTGGAGCGCAGTCATTCTTGGCTCCTGACTCTCCTGCGCGATGGCCAAGAGGCATTGCCTGCTGTCTTTCCTTGTCATCACAGGATAAATTGGACAGTTTTCAGCCTCTTGTCCTCGTCCAGCCCTGGCACTCTGATAAAGAGTGGGCACAAAGGGTGTCCCCTACGGCATGGTGCCTTCTCGCTCTGGCTTGGTGCCTTCCTGCTACCAGTGGGAGTTGTGATGGAGATGTCTCATTAGCAGTCGCACGAGGAGCCAGTTGGGTCTGAGGGCAGCATTGTTCACCACCAGCTACCGGAGGGCTAGGAAACCAGTTGGCTTTGGTACTGCACACCCATCCATCCTTTCCAGGTGCTTTCTTTGGTCGCTTTCGGTGTCGATGCTGTGATCCACGCTGCTGCAGACGCGAGTTGTTCTCCTGGCAGATCTTTGTGGATCTTGTAATCTGCACTCCATCTTCAGTTTATTCTGAAAATGAATGTTTTAATATGTTTGGGCAAAACCACTTTCTTGCTGCTTGTTTACTAAACTTTTTTTTTTAGTTGAGATAGATGTTATAATCTATCCTTGCCACCTCCTTAGAAAGTTGTTTCTACCACATGCTGATGTCATCATTTTGTTTTCTTCATCGTTGGTGTTGCCTCTTCCTCTCTTTTGGTGGGCCTGGTTCTTTTGATTCTCAGTAGACGGATGCCCCTGCAAGAGGTTTTTAGAGTTTACCAAATTGATGGTCATTTTACCATGGGCGGGTACCGTCCCCCAGTGAAAGCTGTGAGTGGCCTACTTTAGTGCTATGTTAAGGCAGTCTGCCTTCATTAGCTGCTCTGTGTATTTCGACAGGACCAGTTCCATAACTCTCTACTCTTTTGGAGACTACATTTGCTCCTCCATTGTGGCTTCTGCTTTCCTTGACCTGGAGGCCGTCGCTTCGATGGACGCCTTCTACCGGTCACTCAGTCCCACCCCTGGCTTTGTCGACAGCCGATGCTTTCTGTGGGGCTTCCATTCATTTCTTGCTCTCTTACCGTAAGGTTTGGCTCTGTGGGTGCAGCCATTTGCGAGGTATGGGCATCGCCCTGCCTCAGACCCCAGACAGACTCTCTAGTGCTGAAAAAGTCAAGCCTCCCTCGTGGCGCTTTACCTGTTTTTCACATTGAACCGACACGGAGGTCTTCCAGCGGCGTCACCTGGAGTTCATGTGATCTGACTGAAGACGATACTCACTTCCAACAACAAGAGAGTCAGGGTATAAATACTCACTCTTTTACCCCTCCTATCAGTATTCAATAACAACAAAAGAGTGAAACCAGTGTGGCACCTCAAAGTTAATGAAAATCCAAAGAAGTGTAAGAACGTGGGACCTGGTGAGAAAAACACAAAAGGTAATAGTAAAAAGAACCCTCACTCACCACCTAGTGGTGACATGCTTCATCATTGGGTTCCCACTGGAAGGACCGAGTGTCCTCCCAGTGTGCTTCTACGCCTGTTTACAGCGGAGCTGGTTCTTTTGTGTGTTGATGCGCTGAAAACCCAATTGTGCTAAGTGTGTGCAAAACGAATAAAAAAATGCGTGGTTGTGACTGTCAACTACTTTATTAATAGTCCAACCCACATTGGTTAAAAACAGGTGATGTTTGGACTTAAAAAAGGGTTTCTTTATTTGGAAACCTTGAGTCCTATATAAATTTGGTCAACATGTTTCAGCTGTCAGAGCTAATCGCTCAGCATTCGTCAGGACCAGTAGTGTGATCCTCTGGTGGTGTGCACACTCTAAGGTGCACCCAGCCGTGAGGATATGTATGTGAAAAAACAAAATGTGTTACTCACGGATCTGTCTGTGTGGGAGCCCTCAGTAATTTACTGGGGCCTCAAGCAAATTGCGTTTGGTTTCCGTGTAACATGGGCGGACACGGCAGGGGTTTTCTTCACGTCGTGCAATTTTATAGCCGACGGCTCCCCTCAGGCAACCTAGCCTTTCACATTCGTGGCCCGAAAGAAGACATGAAGACGATACTCACCTGGAATTGTACAGAAAGTGATAACTCAGGAGACGGTGTGTGAGTCGGGATCTACCTCTTTCACACCAATCAGAAGTGACCCAGGGAGATCACTCATTCAGCAGGTATTTCAGGGTGGCTGTCACCCCACCTTGAGCTGTAGCAGCGCCATCGAGTGTGGATGGCCCGGCGGCTCCCTGAGACTCACACACCCACAAGCAGCCAGCCCTGAACGGTGTCCCTCTTGTTCCTCACCTTCTGGCCGCTGCGACCTTCTCTCAGACCAGCTCTATGGTCCAGATAATGACCATCTAGCTGGCTACCGCTGGCTTCCTTGTGATTTGTGCCTGTGTTGAGGATTATGGATCATGTAGATATGCTGCAGACCCTTGAGAACATGTTGTCTTGGTTGTGTCAGTGCTTACTTTCATCTGATGTCAAGCGTGGCAAGGAGGATTCATGAGCCTTTGGGTGGTGACGCAACTGAGAAGGTTACCTTAAGATTCACTGTGTGCAGCCACCTGGTTCCTTCTGGCGCCACCACAGCAATGGCTTCTGTGGGACCAGGGATGTGCACAGCCCTGTAGGTGCACGGGGGGCTGGCCGGCCTGGTGTCTGGGACCTTCATCAACATGGTAGCTGCCAGGTCCTGGCATTCCCCAGCCTTGGTTGAGAGTGTGAGATGTGTGATGGAGCAATACACAGTTCTCCAGATTGCCCTCATGTTGGACAGGCCTCGTAGTCGGGCCGTCCCCCCCTCCGCACAACAGGGCCGGGACCCCGGCTCTCCCTGAATCCCCAGCAAGAGCCACCCCGGCAACCCCCCGAGGTAATCCACAACCCGTCCACAATGGGACTCCAGCTCCTGAACCCTCCCGTACAGGCTGGCCCTGGTCCCCGTCAGCACCATGGCCCCGACCCGGCAGCCATCTTTGGACACTACAACACGAGGCCATGCGGCCTCGACTCGACCCCAACCCTGGGCCTGGCCAGGCCCCGACAGCGAGGCACCAACCTCCCCACAGGAGGTAAGGAGACACTTGGCAGGTCAATGAAAGAAGAAGGCGTCAACGGCTCTCCCCCGCCAGGTATCGATCACCCCCGGCCTCCCTGGGCGCTGGCTCCAACCCCCTGCTGGGTGTCGGGACTCCCTCATTCCGTACCTCCCGACCTCCAGGCGCGAGGGTCCGGACATCAAAGGGAACCAGACCTATAACTGGGGCGGCCCCAGACCAGGAAGGCAGTTGTATCCTGGAGTCGAGAGACCCCGAGAAGAACTCATCCTTGGTGGACTGCTGGCGCTGCCGCAACCTTGCTCTGTGAAACCTTCGTCTTGGCCTGCTGGCGCTGCCGCGGCCCTCTGCAACGTGAACCATCACCTTGGCCTGCTGGCGCTGCCGCGGCCCTCTGCAACGGGAACCACCACCTTGGCCTGCTGGCGCTGCCGCGGCCCTCTGCAACGTGAACCATCACCTTGGCCTGCTGGCGCTGCCGCGGCCCTCTGCACGTGAACCATCATCTTGGCCTGCTGGCGCTGCCGCGGCCCTCTGCAACGTGAACTATCATCTTGGCCTGCTGGCGCTGCCGCGGCCCTCTGCCATTTGAACCATCACCTCGGCCTGCTGGCCCTGCCGCGGCCCGACCTTGCAGACTCCTAAGCTCGAGGATTGTGAGCTTCCCTCCTGCCACCTCCTGTACCGGTCCGGTACCAAGACTGTCCCGCTACCCCCTTCCCTACAGAGACTAGAATTGAGAGGACCCCCGAGTCCTGAATCTCCTGTACCGCTGATAACCTTACCGCAAGAACCCTATATAAAGAGTGTTGATCTCATCCTTGTGTGGTGTCTATCTGTGGGGAGGGAAGTGACTTGTCTGTACGATCGCCGGAGACGGCCCTCATCGGAGGCCTCTCCCCCAGTCTTCGGCCGACCCTCCGGGTCCCCATCTAACACCTCTCCACCTGTTGCGTTGCCCCTTCAAAGAGACAGTGCATCTTTCTATCAACGTCCTGGTATTGCTCTTGTGCTTTTGACTCTGCACCCTGCATCGTGCACCCACACCATGCACCCTGCATCATGCACCATGCACCCTGCACCCCGCACCTTGCATCATACACCCTGCATCATGCACCCGCACCATGCACCATGCACCATGCACCATGCACCCTGCATCATGCACCCTTCACCCCACACCATGGACCCTGCATCATGCACCCTGCATCATGCACCCGCACCATGGACCCTGCATCATGCACCCTGCATCATGCACCCGCACCATGCACCCTGCATCATGCACCCTTCACCCCACACCATGCACCCTGCATCATGCACCCTTCACCCCACACCATGCACCCTGCACCATGCACCCTGCATCATGCACCCTTCACCCCACACCATGGACCCTGCATCATGCACCCTGCATCATGCACCCGCACCATGGACCCTGCATCATGCACCCTGCATCCTGCATCATGCACCCGCACCATGCACCCGCACCATGCACCCTGCATCATGCACCCTTCACCCCACACCATGGACCCTGCATCATGCACCCTGCATCATGCACCCGCACCATGCACCCTGCACCATGCACCATGCACCCTGCATCATGCACCCTTCACCCCACACCATGGACCCTGCATCATGCACCCTGCATCATGCACCCGCACCATGGACCGTGCATCATGCACCCTGCATCATGCACCCGCACCATGCACCCTGCATCATGCACCCTTCACCCCGCACCATGCACCCTGCATCATGCACCCCGCATCATGCACCCCGCACCAGGTGGAGGAGTGTGGCTCAATGGTTAGATCGGCAGACCTTGATGCAGAGTTCTGGCCAGGGACCAGGGTTCGATTCCCGCCTCGGCGGGGTCTCGGGCTCAATTTCCTCGGACCTGTTAATTCTCGCCTCGGTGCCTATTCTAATCATGAGCCCCATGCTGCAACTCTGGGCAATAGCTTGCTTAGCCTCCACATCGGCCCCAACAGTGCTAAGGATGCCTGGCCTCAACCTGGGGGTGCCCAGGAGTGGACACCTCACAGGGAAAGCCAGGAGGGGTTCCACAGCGTATGAGTATCAGCGCCAGGAAGCCGAATAGGCGACACCGCAAGGTGACCGTCTGGTGACAGTGCGCTCTATAAGTACCATGACATTTACATTTACCATGCACCCTGCATCATGCACCCGCACCATGCACTCTGCACCCTGTATCATGCACCCGCACCATGCACCCTGCATCATGCAACCCGCACCATTCACCCTGCATCATGCAACCTGCATCATGCACCCCGCACCATGCACCCTCCATCATGCACCCACAACATGCACCCTGCACCATGCACCCTCCATCATGCACCCTCACCATGCACCCAGCACCATGCACCCTGCACCCGCACCATGCACTCTGCATCATGCACCCCGCACCCTGCACCCCGCACCATGCACCCGCATCATGCACCCTGCATCATGCACCCGCACCCTGCATCATGCACCCTGCATCATGCACCCTGCATCATGCACCCTGCATCATGCACCCTGCATCATGCACCCTGCATCATGCACCCTGCATCATGCACCCTGCATCATGCACCCTGCATCATGCACCCGCACCATGCACCCTGCATCATGCACCCGCACCATGCACCCTGCATCATGCACCCCGCACCATGCACCCTGCACCCCGCACCATGCAACCCGCACCATGCACCCTGCATCATGCACCCTGCATCATGCACCCGCACCATGCACCCTGCATCATGCACTCTGCACCATGCACTCTGCACCATGCACTCTGCACCATGCACTCTGCACCATGCACCCTGCATCATGCACCCAGCATCATGCACCCTGCACCCCGCACCATGTAACCCGCACCATGCACCCCGCACCATGCACCCTGCATCATGCACCCTGCATCATGCACCCCGCACCCTGCATCGTGCACCCGCACCATGCACCCTGCATCATGCACCCTACACCCGCACCCGCACCCTGCATCATGCACCCGCACCATTCACCCTGCATCATGCACCTGCACCCTGCACCCTGCACCCTGCACCCCGCACCATGCACCCCGCACCATGCACCCCGCACCATGCACCCCGCACCATGCACCCCGCACCATGCACCCTGCATCATGCACCCCGCACCCTGCATCATGCACCCCGCACCATGAACCCTGCATCATGCACCCCGCATCATGCATCATGCACCCCCACCATTCACCCTGCATCATGCACCCCGCACCATGCACCCTGCATCATGCACCCTGCACCCGCACCCTGCATCATGCACCCCGCATCATGCATCATGCACCCGCACCATTCACCCTGCATCATGCACCCTGCATCATGCACCCCGCACCATGCACCCTGCATCATGCACCCTGCACCCGCACCCTGCATCATGCACCCTGCATCATGCACCCGCACCATTCACCCTGCACCCCGCACCATGCACCCCGCACCCTGCACCATGCGCCCTGCACCCCGCACCATGCACCCCGCACCATGCACCCTGCATCATGCACCCTGCATCATGCACCCGCACCATTCACCCTGCATCATGCACCCGCACCCTGCATCATGCACCCTGCATCATGCACCCTGCATCATGCACCCCGCACCATGCACTCCGCACCATGCACTCCGCACCATGCACCCTGCATCATGCACCCGCACCCTGCACCATGCACCCGCACCCTGCACCATGCACCCTGCACCATGCACCCTGCATCATGCACCCCGCACCATGCACCCTGCATCATGCACCCTGCATCATGCACCCGCACCATTCACCCTGCATCATGCACCTGCACCATGCACCCCGCACCATGCACCCTCCATCATGCACCCACAACATGCACCCTGCACCATGCACCCTCCATCATGCACCCTCACCATGCACCCAGCACCATGCACCCTGCACCCGCACCATGCACTCTGCATCATGCAACCTGCATCATGCACCCCGCACCATGCACCCTCCATCATGCACCCACAACATGCACCCTGCACCATGCACCCTCCATCATGCACCCTCACCATGCACCCAGCACCATGCACCCTGCACCCGCACCATGCACTCTGCATCATGCACCTGCACCCTGCACCCCGCACCATGCACCCTGGACCATGCACCCCGCACCAAGAACCCTGCATCATGCACCCGCACCATTCACCCTGCATCATGCACCTGCACCCTGCACCCCGCACCATGCACCCTGGACCATGCACCCCGCACCAAGAACCCTGCATCATGCACCCCGCACCCTGCATCATACACCTCGCACCATTCACCCTGCATCATGCACCCCGCACCATGCATCATGCACCCCGCACCATGCACCCTTCATCATGCACCCCGCACCATGCATCATGCACCCCGCACCATGCACCCTTCATCATGCACCCCCACCCTGCATCATACACCTCGCACCATTCACCCTGCATCATGCACCCCCACCCTGCACCTGCACCATGCATCATGCACCCGCACCCTGCACCTGCACCATGCACCGTGCATCATGCACCCGCACCATGCACCCTGCACCATGCACCCTGCATCATGCACCCGCACCATGCACCCTGCACCATGCACCCTGCATCATGCACCCGCACCATGCACCCTGCACCATGCACCCTGCATCATGCACCCGCACCATGCACCCTGCACCATGCACCCTGCATCATGCACCCGCACCCTGCACCATGCACCCGCACCATGGACCGTGCATCATGCACCCTTCATCATTGCATGCCATTACAACACTTGCCATTACTGAGCAGCAGTGGCACAACTGCAGGCACCTTGTAATCAGTGGCGACTGGTATTTAATGGCGTGGGCGGGGGCAAGTCATGATTCTGTCGAGGGGAGGATGAAGGAAAAAATAAAATAGACACTTACCTGTCTGCGGCCGTCTCGTCCTCTCGGATCTCTTCGCCTACTTCCAGAGAAGGAAGCAGGAATCAACTGGCTCCCAGCCTCCTGATAGCCAATCACAACGCTGTAATGCAGCTTTGTGATTGATTTGAGCACCGTGGTTCGGCGCTCAGCCAGAGAATGGGAGACTGGGCTTGTGCTCCATGCACGCTGTAATGCAGCCTCCATGGAGAACATGTAAAGTGCCCATGACGGTTTGACTGGCCCGAGGCGCATGACAAAAGCGTCCTGCGCACTTAGAGTGGGCAATCCACTCCTCCCCTGCCCTGCGAGCGAGCAGCCCCGCCCCTACCCAGCGGAGCAAGGACGGAAAAAGAAAATGAAAATAACAACGAGTTGTTATCATTTTCTGTTTTCCTTTTCCAACCTGCTCAGTGGGACGGCGCTCCTCAGCCTTTGTGGAGGGGCCGCCACTGCTTGAAATGATGCTAGCCCAATGACTAGTGACGCCCACGTGGAGTCGGCCGCCAGGCTGGTCACAGCTCCAACGCCTTACAGAATATTGTCTCAATCTCAGAGAAGCTGATCTGTTGCCAACACGTTTGTTGAGGTGAAATCCATTTTCTATGGACATTTTTTTGGCAGAAGAAGTGCGTTTACACCCCACTCTGTTTCCACGACAGGGAAAATCCACTGCAAAATGGCAACAAGCCTAAACCGTCTCCACCCAGAAATCTCATAGACAAGGCGTTGCGGAAAAAGATGCTAAAATAGATTTTCCTAAAAATGGGGCCAGATTTACAAAAAAGCAGGTCACAGATTATTGGTTACAAATTGTGAACCGACTTTTTGCGACCTGTCTGTGATTTTGTGATGCAACCTATGTACTGATAAGTCATGTAGCAAAGTCTTGATTCGCAGGGGGTCGGAGAACACCTCTCTAGTGGGTATTCATTCACCAGGTCACTATTTTCGACCCTGTTTAGTAGATACCGAAATGTCACCGTGTATCAGCCAACTCTGTGATTTTGCAAATTTCCAGGTTTCAGGCCACAAAATCATTTTGTGCATCTACCCAAAGTACGCAGACATTTATTTACATAACTTGTTTTTAATGTGCAATTACATCTTCTTGGGATCACAGAATTAACTCTCCACAATAATACTGACTTAAAAAACGCAACTCCTAAAAAGGTTTTAGATTATGTAATTCATTTTCTTTATTCAGAAGTTTAAAATTGTTGGAATTGTTGTTTTGAGATGTTACATTTTTAACGACTTTATCAAAACCAAATATTCCACCTAGGACTTAAAAATATGTATTTATCAATGATAACATGTTATAAACCACAGCCATGACTTCTGAAAGCTAATGGTTATATATGAACTTTACTTGGGATATTTTAAAAATGATAGGACTTAAAAAATATATGAAAAAGTGAAAATTGTTTTGACTGGCTCCGTGAAAAGCATACACTTTATTCGCGAGTTCCAGGAAATGTGAAATTGTTTAAAGGTTGGAAAAGAGAGTGACTATTAATTACACGTTTCTAGATCACCTTTACCTGTGTTTTTTTTTCTCAGGAATTTGTCCGGCTTGCTCAGAGACTCATAGACAACCCTTCTTTGAGGACTCGGATTGTGGCGAACGCGAAGGAGTATGTGGAGAAACGTCACTCGTGGGAGCTGGAACGAGGAGTTTATCAGAGCCTCGTGGCCGGACTCCAGTGACCACCAGTGCCCATCGAGGGGGGGGCCTGCTCAGAGCCTCGTGGCCGGACTCCAGTGACCAGTGCCCAATGGGGGGGGGGGCAGCTCAGAGCCTCGTGGCCGGCCTCCAGTGACCTGTGCCCATCGAGGGGGCCCTGCTCAGAGCCTGCCAGCTGCTGGGCTCCATGTTGGCGTCATGTTGAAGATGGAACCCAGGCTGCCCCTGGCGGGCGTCTTTGTGCAGTTAACACGGTGCCATAATAGGACATGTGACATACTTGCAGCTCTGCATACTTGCAGTACGTGCCACCAGAGATGCAGAACCATAACCCATATTACAATTTCAGAACTGAGGGTAAACTATGGAAATCGGTGGCATTTCACACGTGTTCTTTAATTTTACGTGTATTTTTTTGTACCCTTCTTATTTATATAACATTTTCACAGAAGGTTTTTTTTTTAAAGTGTGGAGGTTTCATTCTTTATTTAATCATATTTGGATATCAATGCAATAATTACAAAAAAAACTTCTCAGGGCTTGGAACTTTAACCTCTGTTTTGCCACACCATTTAAACTTTTTTTTCCTGAAAGTACTTTAGTGTTGATTTATTTGATCTTTTTGGGATTTTCTTCAATTTGGACTTGAAAGCAGCCAGCTCGTAAAACCTTAAATCTTTTTCCTGGTCACTCTTATGTCTTTGCCAAAACTCTCTTTGTCATGCCAGTCTGTGTGGAATCACTGACGCCCACTTGGGTTTTTAAAGGTTTTTTTTGTTTATGCGTATTCATTTGGGATTACTCCGATTGCTTTGCTATCTTTGGCTGTCTCAGCAGAGGGTTGTGTTTCTTTAGATGCCTGCTTTTCTTTGGGGAGGGATGATTTTGGGTGTAGAAGCCACATTGTTGCATCTTTTCAAAAGTAATCAGTCTTTCGCCTGAAGCTGGTTACTAGTTTGCCAGTTCTGGGCGGCAGTCTGTGGTTTTCCTTCCTCAATTTTGCTGTTTACAGGATTTCACTCTTTGTTTTAATGATGTAACGTTTCGACGGGCTACGGCTTTTGCATTTTCTTATGGGCGGGAACCTCACTATTGTGTTTGGCTGTCAATCACTGAACAAGTAATTGCTCATCATCAGGTGTGCTCAAGCTTTTCATGGATCACCCTGCTGGTCTGCTGAAAAATCATCCCCCTGGTCTGCTGAAAAATCATCTCCCTGGTCTGGTGAAAAATCACCCCCCAGACCCTGCTGGTCTGGTGAAAAATCATGCTGCTGATTTAGTGAATTATGACACATTTGAGGTGATGTAGTAAAATTAGTAGCCAACGGACTAAAATATATTTTTGTGGAGGGATGAAGGTGTAGAGAAAAATGCACATTTAAATTAAGTTTTTCTAATAGTGATTTTAACATCCCTGTGCAGTTGTTTCGTCAGTGCTGTGTTGTGCACACTCAGTGGCCAAGATAATTCTGTATTCACCTTGTCCTTTAAATCAATGTTTTTAAGGCTGTTGCCTGTGGGGGGATGGGGGGGGCTCTTAGGACTCACACCAGATCTTCGGATAGTTTTTCTCCTTTTTTTATTCACCTGAGGCTGTTGATGGTTGTTGCTTGGTCTAGAGTGTCCATGTTTGGGGGTTCGAGTGTCTCTTTTGGTCAGGTCAGGGGTGGCCTGGATCGCTGTCTGCTTTGAGTCAAGGAGCGCCTGGAGGGAGGGGTGACTTGAGTTAAACCCCAATAACAAAGAGACCCTTACAAAAGGTGGAGGGGGCGTGCCGGACTCTGCAGTGTGGTCAGCACCCTCGGGTGAAGCTCCTAGGCCAGACCCAGGCCTGCACAGCCGGGGCTGCAGGTGGACGCAGATCTGTCTTTGTTCCCACATAGACTCTCAGCTGCCTCTTCCCACTTCTTCCACCCAGGGGTTATAGGGTCATTCTGCCGGCCAGTACCTGGGTGACCCTGGTTTTCAGGGGGACTCTGGGACCCTCCTTTCATTGAGGATTTCCATGAAGTCTGTTGTGTTCTGTTCAAGGCCCGAATTAGCCGCTCTTTTCATCACTTTGTTATGTGTCATGTTATCTTTTCCAGAACCTTCTAGGGAAACCCGCCCCATGTTCTAGAGATCAGTTGTCGGCCTCGTTGTGACTCCAGCCCCTTTCCTGGTGCATTTTCATAAAGCTCCTAGGAAGCGCCTAGAAGTGAAACAAATCCCTGGTTTCACCACAGAGTCAGGGGGGTGTACTATGAGGCAAGCAGGCCGAGGTTACTGGGGCCTGCTGACGTCACTCCTCTGCGCTGGAACACTGTTATACTCCTGCAACATTTCTAAAGGCCTTGTGTATTTTGGGTTTTAAAATGCACAAAAAAAATTTAATTGACTGTATGTAGCGCTTACTACCCCTGGCGAATGTGGAAGCGGAGCTCACCGGGCCGGGCTTTCAAATGAGGTTTTCACTCAGGACCGTGAGGAGACATAATTTATAGAAACCTGTCATCCTAGTCCCAACCGTCCCCTCTGCTCCCCACCCCCACCCCAAAAATGAAGCATGTAACAGAGCCTGATAGTGACACGGCTGGTGGCCGACGCAGAGGGGGCGTGGGGTTGTTTGAAAATAATATTCATACTTTATGTACCTCCAGTGGCGCGGTTTATACTTCATTTCACGTGTGCAAGAAAAGTGTTTAGTTCAAAAATGGGAAAGTGAGTTAAAATACTGGGGTTGAGAGAGTCGTGTCCTCCCAGGGACAGCCTGTTTGCCTCCCACATACCATGAAACGTGTATTCGTAAAGCGCGTTCCCGGGGACACCACAGTCGGAGTTTACATTATTTCAACAACATGAAGGTGTCTGTGAAATCTTTTCATATTTCTATATACATATATATTTGTTTTTAAATGAAATAAAGTGGTTTATGAATGGATTTTGGAAAAAGTAAAACATTCTGATTGTGTTTCTAATAAAATGTGTGCAACCTACAACTTGTCAAGAGAGTTTGTTTTTGGGGTGAGCTCAGTAGAAGCGCTACATTCCCCATGAGACGCTATAAACCACCTTTCCCTCTGCCCCCACCCTTCACCAGGCATTTTTACCGCAGAATCAATACCCTGTCAGAGGCCTTGTGCTATGAGCCTGTTTATAAACCATTACAGCGCTTAGCGCGGCTTTAGATCCGCGCTGCAGCCAGGCGCTAGATTTATGGGTCATCGGACACCTGTTTAATTCCCACTGCCACACACCTTCCTTTGTCGATTAATGTTTGCAGTATTTCTACTTTACAATATTGGTGCCGGGCTGTAGAACAGCCCGGCACCAATATTGTGAAGTAGAAATATTGCAAACATTACTAAAAAGAGGAACCTGTGGGGCAGTGGGAATTAAACAGGTGTCCGATGGCACATAAATCTAGAACTTCTAGCGCTGCACTAGGCGCTGCCTGATGACGCCGCGCTGCCAGTGCTGCTTTCACCTGCTTCTAGGCGTCCCTTGGCGGACATCTTTTTTAAGGGCACACATGTACCTCTTCTTTTTAGGTCTCTACTATTATATCCCCGCAAAGGATAAATAGACGAGAGTATAGTGGGCAAACCAAGGTCTTAAACCATTGCGGATTTCGGACAGTTCATGTGGTGCACTCATGCGGAAAGCGCGTCCACATCAAAGCCATCAGCCTTCCTCCCACAGGCATCTGTTGCTTCCCCAGGGTGTGCAGTGCGCGCTCGGCCTCACTTCTCCTCCCCCCCCTATTTACATCCCTGCTTTCACTTTCACGGCTGCGAGGCCGTGGCTTTGCTTAAAGCTTGAAGGCAATCTGCTTCCCCGCCCACCTGGTGTTTCTGGCTTTTCACGCTCGCTAATCAGTTTTTTCCCCCTCCCACCCTTCCTTTGATGTCCGCCGCTCGTGGCCTCTGCCTGTCGCCTCTCTGTCCTTCACATCCCCTCTCTGTCGTGAATCTTAGCTTAGTAAAGAGGTCTCTGGGTCCTAGCGCGCGCTCGATTTTCTCCTCCAAGATGTCTCCTTTTCAGTTTCTACGTTTGCATCTCTCTCGCACGCCGTACTTGTCTTACTCATTTCGTTTTTCCAGAACTTGTATTGCCTGTCTCTTTTCCTTCTGTGTCCTTTTGTTTCTTCATTTCGCCCTCAGCTGTGTGTTTTTTTTTCTCTATTGTTCTGTCTTTTTCTTCCCATATTTACCCGTCGATTACTTTTTGCTTTCCTTTCATTTGTACGTTCTGCCCTTTTTCCTATGGATTCTTTATATTGGTCAAACTTTATAATCCTTCAGGGGTTTAAATTCCACATTCTCCGAGCACCTGCCTCTTGCTGTCTTGTTTCTCACGCTACACGGGACAATTTCCTTACCCTGGACTGTTACACAGGAGATGCTCCCTATGTCTGCATGTAACACGAGAGGCACTTCCTCTCCTCTGTCAGGCTGTTCTCTCTCTGTCGCCTCTCCGTCCTTCACAGCCCCTCTCTGTCGTGAATCTTAGCTTACTAGTATTTCTGATTCTAATGATATTAGATCCTAAGTCCTGTCATGCAACAGCATCTGACTGGTTTACTACACTTGGAATAGCTCCACCGACCTCATCAAAAGAGGAACATTGGATTCTTTTCAAAACGAACATCACCTTTACCCTCCAAATAAACACTGAGGTAAAGGGCGTGAATAAGTAGCATTCCCTTCCATGGAAAAGTCTCCCACTCAGCTCAGAATCAGACATGGGTCGTGCTGAAGAAAATGGAACATGGTTACGCACCCTTCCTGATTGTATGATCACTTTTCCTTCAATCTGTTCATCTACCGGTCACCACTATGAGTTGAGGTAATAAAACATGTAGCATCATGTAATACACCTCAATAGAGAATTACTGAAGGGCTTGAGGAAGTGATGCAGAATAGGGTACTGAGTGTACATAAGCTGATACGCTTTATTTTAATTGAATTACTGATGTCAATAAGAAGCTTTCAGTGAATTTGCCCTTTTTTATAGCACTCATCAGTACGGCCTTTAACTACGCATTCTGCCATGAATTGGTTTAAATATACACTAAATATGCATTCTAAAGGCTGACACCATGCCCTATATTGTGCCACATTGCTTTTCTAGATACCACAAAAATAAAAGTATTCAAATGCAGGCTTCATACACATGTTCATTGGAAGCTGTAAGAAGAATCCAAATACACGACATTTGCAGGCTATCTATAAAATGGACACTAACTAAAGAATATCTGATTAATTCATGTAAACATTTTATGTAGTATTTCGACCCTCCTTTGGGATCCTTCACGGCTACAGTAGAGTTTGGATTAATCATAGCACCACCACAGCATCACTCAACACCACCACAGCATTACTCAGCACCACCACAGCACCACTCAGCACCACTCAGCACCACCACAGCATCACTCAGCACCACCACAGCATCACTCAGCACCACCACAGCACCAATCAGCACCACCACAGCATCACTCAGCACCACCCAGCACCACCAAAGCATCACTCAGCACCACCACAGCACCACTCAGCACCACCACAGCATCACTCAGCACCACCACAGCATCGCTCAGCACCACCACAGCATCACTCAGCACCACCACAGCACCACTCAGCACCACCACAGCATCACTCAGCACCACCACAGCATCACTCAGCACCACCACAGTGTGGTATATAAATAAATAATACCTGATCTAGGTTTGTCTGGATTTAGCAATAACAGATAGCTCAATAAAATAAGAGTCAAGATTCGAGGTAGTAGGAGTTTGCAGGTTTATTACAGCATAAAGGACAGGAACAGGACAACCTGCACAGGAATAGGATGGCAGGGCCCGGCAGCTGCCGGGACAGGATCTGGGATGAGCGCGCTGCCTTTTAATAACAATACACGAACATATATACTAAAACAGTTGCATTACAGTACATAGGATAGGCGGAGCAGTGGGTGTGGTCAATAGCAGTCGCGAAAGATAAGGGTGAAAGTAGGTGTAACAGAGGCGTATACATAGACATGTGATGCAAACGTAACAGAATATGTCATAAATGGGGCGGAAACATGGAGGGGGCTACCTAAGGAGCCGGGACCTCTGACCTGATGGTGCGCGCAAACCGGCAATGACGTGTTACTAGGAGAAGCTGGGGGCTACAAACTCTGTGCTAGGAGCAGAGACTGAAGTCTGGAGAGTCAGGGCGACATGTACCTAAGCAGTATCTAGTATCTGATGTTTAGAGAACATGTTGATATGAACTGAGAGTCAGGAGGGGAGAGGCTAACGGACTCTAAGACTGGAGCATGCATTATTCTACATGTAGTGCGTGATGAAGAATATTAAATGACCATTAATACAGTATTTCTCTTACATGGAGACGGAAAGGCTAGACAATGACGGAAACTATTGATGCGATTCAGTAGCTTTAGGAATGCAGAGAAGGAGGACTGAACTGATAACTGGAATCATAACATACTCTTGGCAGACTCAGAGGCAGAGCCAGGCTGAGCCGGGCACTGCGAGGCATGAAGTAAGTGAAGGGTCGAGGATACAGGTGGGGGCTGTATCGCTCCTCAGCGAGGCTCAGGAGACAGAAGCTGAATCTGGTGTCCAGGCCCTTTTGAGGCCTAGAAACGGGGACTTTACAATGGAATAACGTGCACACTGAGAAACGTGGCAACGTAGCTTTACATAGGCCTGATATTCGTAGTATTCACGAGAACTGGAAACTGGCATACTAGAGGTGGACACAACTGTAATTGCGTCTTTAATCGAACATAGGGAATACATATGCATATTAATCATGCACAGATAACATATGATGGAGGACGCGTAGGGACACAGAACATGGCAAAATTTACTTTTCCACATTCCCTCCTTGTCACTACGTTTCCTTCAGGAAACATCAATATTCATGATACCATCTATCATTTCATACAGTATCATTTGCTCGTCTCGAATTTTCTGGGAACGGGTTTTAGAACGGGGCTCGGGACTAGGAATACAAGAGGTAGCACAAATGCCGCAAATCGCAGGGCCACATTGTATACAGAGGCAGCAGCTGAATATGATCGCTACTGCAATACCTAGAAAGGACAATACTTTCCATCCCCAGGCGGAAATTATATTCCAGAACCAACCGGACCACGTCCAGGTGCCTGGATCTTGGTGTAACAGATGGGCAATTTTATGGAGTCTGGTTATAGCTGAATAAACAGACGGCGCGTTATTTGGAATGAAAATGCAGCAACTAGATCCGATGACTCTACAGGCCCCGCCCCTATCGGCCAATATGACGTCAAGGACGAGACGATTCTGTAAAACGACAAATCTCATAGCAGATTGCTCTTCGGTTAAGTTACCTAGAGCAGAGGCAGTCTCATTTACTACAGCTTCAAGGGTTCTGGTTAACCTACGGATTAGCTTACTATTCTGGATAGGTCCTATAAAGAAGAAGAAACCTCTATTGAAATCTGTATACTGTTCTAGAGCAGTTTCAGTATAATCGACAATGGGGGACTCGATCTCCCTTCTATGTCTAATGTGTACTAGATGTGTGTTTCTATGATAATCAGATGGGGCTAGGAAAACTGGTGGCAGTAGGAAGGCAATGTAACAGGTTCCCTCCCAATCGAGGGGCAGACGAACATATGCAGTTTGACCACAAATAAAATAAGAATGGCGTGAAGCTTTGAAAATAGATTTCCCACTGTCACTATATTTGACAATAGTAGTACAATCGCTATGTCCTACATGTACGGAACCATTATTTCGGACACATAATTCGCCTTTGACTGGTAGTACTGAAATAGCAGGTAAGTCTGGAGTGGAATCAGACTGAACATTTAGGACCATAAAATTCGAAGAATAATTACCTAAATTGTAAACTTCATTTTCTAGATCTAACCCTGTTCTGTGGGGAAGACCTTGCTTGTCTGGGAAACATGTACTGTTAAGAAAAGACATATCCGTTGAGGATGACGTTAACGTGGACCATGCTCCACACGACCCATTATGTGAAAATGGATAAGGAAAGAGTGGCAGAACTCCCTTCGGGGTCTGGAAAGGGGGGAGTCGACCACACACCCAACAATTAGTGGCATTGCTGGTCTGATGTGAATAATGTAACATGCGGATAAAAGAATTATTTCGCATAGCAAGGCGGTAGGAGAGTTCATGAGGAGGCAGATCACTAAACGTGTGTTCTACTGTAGCATTAGAAGACTTATTTACATGAGAAACCGGGAAATACAGGTAAAATGCATAACTGGTGCAGGAAATCATAATGCTGAGAAATAATATGAAACATAGGAAAACGATACATCGGATTGAGTTTTGACTAACTCTCTCACTATGGGGGTCTATTTTATACATGTCAGAAACCGGTCTAACCGTTTCACCTAGGGGAGGACTTAGACAATCAAACTGGCTGACTTATTTTACTAGACCTTAACTTGAGCTTATACTCCTGTTGCGGAGTTGTCTCTAACAGGGAGGGTGCAGTATCATTGTCTTTTGCGGGACAGTCCTTAAGAATAGTACTTTGGCAGTCCTTTGAATCCTGGGAAATGTTCTTTGAGACTGGCTTCAATCCATAAAACTTCTTTATATGCGAAAGATGCACCCAGCCTTTGCGTCCCTCCAACTTCACGGCTGTATGGGTGGCGAGGAGGACCTGTCGGGGCTCCTTCCAGCGAGGCTCCAGCGGACTTGAGCGGTCGAAATTCCGGACAAGAACCATGGATCCAGGAACGATTTCATGCGGTGCCACCTCGGTATTGTCTGGAAATGCGGCAGCAACCTGTGAACGACAAGAGTTGAGGGCAGACATCAAGGAAGCTAGGTAATCTGTCAGCATATTACTTGAAACATCGGTAATACTTCGGGGTCTAGGTGTACCCCACATATTTGGGGGGCGGCCGAAAACGACCTCATACGGGGACAGACCTGATCTGGAATGTGCGACCATACGCATGTAAAACAGAGCAACTGGCAGAGCTACTAGCCAGTCTACACCTTTCTCTTGACAAACTTTTGCAATACGGATTTTCAGGGTCTGATTATGTCTCTCTACGAGACCGGCTGCTTCAGGATGGCGTACACAATGGAGCTTCCACTGGTACCCTAACAAAAGGGACACGTGTTTCATGAGTTCAGATGAGAATGGCTGGCCGTTATCAGAATACACGACCCTAGGGAGTCCATAGCGGGGGAAGAACTCACGAACCAACTGCTTGGCAGTGGTCGCGGCTGTGTAGTCTGGAACTGGATATGCCTCCGTCCACCTGGACAAAGCGCATACAACTACAAGGACATACTTGAAACCTCGACATCGCTCCATCTGAATGTAATCCATCTGGAGGACTTCAAAAGGGTGGTCAGGGGGCTGGAATCCACCTTGTTCCACCGGGACACTTTTACCTGGATTAAACTGACAACATATCATACAGGTACGGACCTTCTGCTTGGCTGCAGCTCGTAAATGCTTGTTGAACCAAATGTTCTGGATACTGTCTAACATGGCTTTTTCTCCTAAATGTGCTGGACTATGTGCGGTATTGATAATGACTTGAACCATAGAGTCGGGGAGAAACCATGTGGCTCTACCCTTCGTTACCCATCCTTGATCTGTCTGGACCCCTCCTTGTTCGGACCATTTCTTGATTTCATCAGGAGTAGCATGTAACTGGATATCTATGACATCTTGAGTAGGGTCCTTAACTGTCATACAGGTAGTTGGATCTGGAGTGTATGTCGGTGTCTTATTTACTGGAATGTCTGGTGTCTGAGCTGTAAGCCTGGCTGTGCGATCTGCTAGATCATTACCCTGGGAAATAATGTCAGTAACTTTCGTATGTGCTTTGCACTTCATGATAGCGATAGATGTCGGTAAGTGTATGGCATCTAACAGAGCCTGAATAAGGAGACCATGCTGAATCTTGGTTCCATGAGAAGTCATGAAACCTCTCTCTTGCCAGAGCACTCCGAAGTCGTGTACAACTCCAAATGCGTAACGTGAATCGGTGTAAATATTAACTTTCAAGTTCTTGGCGTGTATGCAGGCTTGAGTCAGAGCAACTAGCTCCGCTGCTTGAGCAGACAGGGTGTCAATGCGGTGTGTTTCAATAACTTCAGTGTCAGTAGTCACTGCATACGCGGCGACTAGTTCTCCTGTACTAGTTCTCATGCAGGAACCATCCACATAAAGTGTCAGGTCTGGATCTGGTAATGGAATATCTGTCAGATCTTGTCTTGGCTTTGTCATGATGTTAACTATTTCCACACAGTCGTGTGTGGCAGAATTCGAAGTAACTGATGGTAACAATGTAGCAGGATTTAAAACGTTGCAGCGTCTGATTTCTATGTGTGGCTGGAACAGTGTCAATTCATAACCTGTTAAACGTGCAATTGTCAGGTGCTGAGTTTGTGTTCGGTTTAAAAGAACTTCCACGGAGTGTGGAACCTGTACTGTCAAGGAATGTCCTAATACTATGGAATCACTTTGTCTGATAGCTAGTGCTGTGGCTGCAACTGACTTGAGGCATGCAGGCAGAGCCTGGGCTACATGATCTAATGTGCTCGAAAAATAAGCACAGGGCTTGTATTGTCCTGCTTGATCTTGTGTGAGAACAGATAATGCTGTACCTTCGCGTTCAGTGACGAAAAGTGTAAAAGACTTACTGTAGTTCGGTGTTGCTAGAACTGGAGCTTGACATAGGGCTTTCTTTAACTCATTGAAACTAAGTGTATGTTCAGATTGTGGTAAATAAATAAATAATACCCTATTTTTGAGTGCATGAATGAATAAATAACAGATAGCTCAATAAATAAGAGTCAAGATTCGAGGTAGTAGGAGTTTTGCAGGTTTATTACAGCATAAGGACAGGATCAGGACAACCTGCATAGGATGAGCAGAATGACAGGGCCCAGCAGGACAACTGGGACCCAGTAGGGGAAAAAGATGCCCAGCAGCTGCTGGGGCTTGGTCTGGGATGAGCGCGCTAACATTCAATAACATAACATTGATATATATATACATAGCGCAAACACATAGCATTACATTGCAGTAGGCGTAACAGTGGGTGGAATAGAAGGCGTGACGTGTAACAGTCGCGAGAGATAACAGTAAAAGTGGGTGTAACTGGGAGTTTACATAGACATGTGATGCAAACGTAACAGAATATGTCATGAATGGGCGGAAACATAGGAGGGGGCTACCTAAGGAGCCGGGACCTCTAACCTAATGGTGCGCGAAAACTGGCAATGACGTGTTACTAGGAGAAGCTGGGGGCTACGAACTCTGTGCTAGGAGCAGAGACTAGAGTCTGGAGGGTCGGAGCGACATGTACCTAATCCTATCTGGTATCTAATGTTTAGGGAACATGTTGATATAAACTAGAAGTCATGAGGGGAAAAGCTAACCTGATTCTAAGACTGGACCATGCATTATTCTACATGTAGTGCGTGAAGAATATTAAATGACCATTAAATACAGTATTTCTCTAACGTGGAGCCGAGAAGGCTAGACAATGACGGAAACTATTGATGCAGTTCAGTAGCTTAGGAATGCAGAAGAGGAGGACTGAACTGATAGCAGGAACTATAACATACTTTTGGCAGACTCAGAGGCAGAGCCGGGCTGCACCGGGCACTGCTAGGCAGGAAGTAAGTGAAGGGTCGAGGATACAGGTGGGGGCTGTATCGCTCCTCAGCGAGGCTTTCAGGAGACAGGAGCTGAATCTGTGGTCCGGGCCCTTTTGAGGCCTAGAAACGGGGACTTTATAATTGAATAACGTGCACACTGAGAAACGTGGCAACATTACTTACATAGGCCTGATATTCGTAGTATTCACGAGGACTGGAAACTAACATACTAGAGGTGGACACAACTGTAATTGCGTCTTTAATCAGAAATGGGGAATAACATATGCATATTGGTCATGCATACATAACATATGATGGATGAGGCGTAGGGACACAGAACATGGCAAAATTTACTTTTCCACATTCCCTCCTTGTCACTACGTTTACATCAGGAAACATCAATATTCATGATACCGTCTATCATTTCATACAGTACCATTTGCTCGTCTCGAATTGTCTTGGAACGGGATTTAGAACGGGGCTTGGGACTAGGGATACAAGAGGTAGCACACATGCTGCAAATCGCAGGGCCACATTGTATACAGAGGCAGCAGCTAAATATGATCGCTACTGCAATACTTAAAAAGGACAGGACTTTCCATCCCCATGCGGAAATTACATTCCAGAACCAACCGGACCATGTCCAGGTGCCTGGATCTTGATGTAACAGATGGGCAATTTTATGAAGTCTGGTTATAGCTGAATAAACAGACGGCGCGTTATTTGGAATGAAAATGCAACAACTAGATCCGAGAATTCTACAGGCCCCGCCCCTATCGGCCAGTATGACGTCAAGGACGAGACGATTTTGCAAAACGACAAATCTCATAGCAGATTGTTCTTCGGTTAAGTTACCTAGAGCAGAGGCAGTCTCATTTACTACAGCTTCAAGGGTTCTTGTTAATCTACGGATTAGTTTACTATTCTGGACAGGTCCTATAAAGAAAAAGAAACCTTTATTGAAATCTGTATACTGTTCTAGAGTAGTTTCAGTTTGATCGACAATCGGGGACTCCCTTCTAGGTCTAGTGTGTACTAAAAAAGAATTCCTATGATAATCAGGTGGGGCTAGAAAAACAGGTGGCAGTAGGAAGGCAATGTAACAGGTTCCCTCCCAATCGAGGGGCAGACGGACATATGCAGTTTGACCACAAACAAAATAAGAATGACGTGAAGCTTTAAAAATAGATTTCCCACTGTCACTATACTGGATAACAGTAGTACATTCACTATGACCTATATGTACAGAACCATAACTACGGACACATAATTCGCCTTTGACTGGTAGTACTGAAATAGCAGGTAAGTCTGGAGTAGTATCAGACTGAACATTCAGAACCATGAAATTCGACGAATAATTTCCTAAATTATATACCTCATTTTCTAAATCTAAACCTGTTCTGTGGGGAAAACCTTGCTTGTCTGGAAAACATGTACTGTTAAGAAAAGACATATCTGTTGAGGATGACGTTAACGTGGACCATGCTCCACACGAACCATTGTGTGAGAATGGATAAGGAAAGAGTGGCAGAACTCCCTTCGATGTCTGGAAAGGGGGGAGTCGTCCACACACCCAACAATTAGTGGCATTGCTGGTCTGGTGTGAATAATGTAACATACGGATGAATGTGTTATTACGCATGGCAAGGCGGTATGCATATTCGTGAGGAGGCAGATCACTAAACGTGTGCTCTACTGTAGCATTAGCAGACATATTTACATGAGGAACTGATAAATACAGGAAAAATGCGTAGCTGGTGCAGGAAATCATTAGGCTGAGAAATAATATGAAACTCAGAAAAACGATGCATTGTAGTGAACTGCGACTGACTCTCTCACTATGGGGGTCTATTTTATACATGTCAGAAACAGTCTAACCGTTTCACCTAGGGGAGGACTTATACAATCAAACTGGCTGACTTATTAGACCTGAGCTTTAACTTATACTCCTGTTGCGGAGTTTTCTCTAACAAGGGAGGGGTTGTAACAAAGTCTGGTGCGGGACAGTCCTTTAAAACAATGTTCTGGCAATCCTTCGAATCCTGGGAAATGTTCTTGGTAATGTCTTTAAAGTCTGGCTTTGGTCCTTTGAAAAGTTTTACATGAGAAAGGTGGACCCACCCCTTCCTGCCTTCTAACTTGACGGCAGTTCGGGTGGTCAAGAGGACTTGACGTGGCTCTTTCCAACGTGGTTCCAGCGGACTTGATCTGTCAAAGTTGCGGATCATCACCAACGACCCTGGAACGATCTCGTGCGGTGCCACCTCGGTATTGTCTGGAAATGCGGCGGCAACCTGTGAACGACATGAGTTGAGGGCAGACATCAAGGAAGCTAGGTAATCGGTCAGCATATTACATGAAACATCGGTAATACTTCGGGGTCTAGGAGTACCCCACATGTTAGGGGGGCGGCCGAAAACGACCTCATACGGGGACAGACCTGATCTGGAATGTGCGACCATACGCATGTAAAACAGAGCGACTGGCAAAGCTACTAACCAGTCTACACCTTTGTCTTTACAGACTTTTGCTATACGGATTTTCAGAGTCTGATTATGTCTTTCAACTAGTCCAGCTGCTTCTGGATGGCGTACACAATGAAATTTCCACTGGTACCCTAACAACAGGGAAACATGCTTCATGAGTTCGGATGAGAATGGCTGACCGTTATCAGAATATACGACTCTAGGGAGTCCGTATCTAGGGAAAAATTCACGAACCAACTGTTTGGCAGTGGTCGCGGCTGTGTAATCTGGGACTGGATATGCTTCCGTCCACCTGGACAAAGCGCATACTACTACAAGGACATACTTGAAACCTCGACATCGCTCCATCTGAATATAATCCATCTGGAGGACCTCAAAAGGGTGGTCAGGGGGCTGGAAACCACCTTGTTCCACCGGGACACTTTTACCTGGATTAAACTGACAACATATCATACAGGTACGGACTTTCTGCTTGGCTGCAGCTCGTAAATGCTTGTTGAACCAAATGTTCTGGATACTGTCTAACATAGCTTTTTCTCCTAAATGTGCTGGACTATGTGCGGTATTGATAATGACTTGAACCATAGAATCGGGGAGAAACCATGTGGCTCTACCCTTCGTTAACCATCCTTGATCTGTATGGACCCCTCCTTGTACAGACCATTTCTTGATTTCATCGGGAGTAGCATGTAACTGGATATCTATGACATCTTGAGTAGGGTCCTTAACTGTCATGCATGTAATCAGATCTGGAGTATGTGTCTGATTAACTGGAATGTCTGGTGTCTGTGCTGTAAGCTTGGCTGTGCGGTCTGCTAGATCATTACCTTGGGAAATAATGTCTGTGACTTTCGTATGTGCTTTGCACTTCATGATAGCAATAGATGTCGGTAAATGTATGGCATCTAACAGAGCTTGAATAAGGGGACCATGCTGAATCTTGGTTCCATGAGAAGTCATAAAACCTCTCTCCTGCCAGAGCACTCCGAAGTCGTGTACAACTCCGAATGCGTAACGTGAATCTGTGTAAACATTAACCTTCAGGTTCTTGGCGTGTATACAGGCTTGTGTCAGAGCAACTAGCTCTGCTGCTTGAGCGGACAGAGTATCAATACGGTGTGTTTCAATAACTTCAGTGTCAGTAGTCACTGCATACGCGGCGACTAGTTCTCCTGTACTAGTTCTCATACATGAACCATCCACATAAAGTGTCAGGTCAGGATCTGGTAACGGAATGTCTGTCAAGTCTTGTCTTGGCTTTGTCGTAATGTTAACTATTTCCACACAATCATGTGTGTCTGGATTTGAACTAACTGATGGTAACAATGTAGCAGGATTCAGGACGTTGCAGCGTCTAATTTCTATGTGTGGCTGGAACAGTGTCAATTCATAACCTGTTAAACGTGCAATTGTCAAGTGCTGAGTCTGTGTTCGGTTTAAAAGAACTTCTACTGAATGTGGAACTTGTACTGTCAGGGAATGTCCTAAAACTATGGAATCACTTTGTCTGATAGCTAGTGCTGTGGCTGCAACTGACTTGAGGCACGCAGGTAACGCCTGGGCGACTGGATCTAATGTGCTCGAAAAATAAGCACAGGGCTTGTATTGACCTGCTTGATCTTGTGTGAGAACAGATAATGCTGTACCTTCGCGTTCTGTAACGAAAAGTGTAAAAGGCTTACTGTAGTTCGGTGTAGCTAGAACTGGAGCTTGACATAGGGCTTTCTTTAACTCATTGAAACTAAGTGTATGTTCAGATGTCCAAGGGAGGACAGTCGATACGGCTGCCTCCTGTGTCGTTAACTGTATCAGTGGCTTGGCTAGAAATGCATACTGGGGAATCCATTGTCTACAATAAGAAGTAAGGCCGATAAAAGCACGTACCTCCTTCTGGGTTCTGGGCTGGGGAAGACTCGCTATTAACTGGATACGGTCGGGTGTCAACTGCCTACCCCTCTTGGACAGCAAGTGTCCTAAGTATACCACTTGCTGGACACAGAATTGAAGCTTCGAAGGTGACACCTTGTGTCCCATCTCGGCTAGAAAATACAGAACTGTAAGTGATGCTCGCTCGCAATCACGTTCAGAACGGGCTGTGATCAGTAGATCATCGACATACTGGAGCAGGGCAGTGTCAGTTGGCATGTGAATATTGTCTAGTTGTCTCTTGAGTGCTTGACTGTAAATACTAGGGCTTTCTGTGAAACCTTGAGGAGCGCGTGTAAACATATAGCTCCTTCCATTTAAACAAAATCCGAAAAGAAACTGGCTGTCTGGATGAATTGGAACACTAAAAAATGCATTCTTGAGGTCAATAACAGTGAAAAACATGGCTTCGGAATCAATGGCTGTTAACAGGGAAGAAATGTCTGGAACAACTGGGTACTGAGGAATTATACATTTATTAAGCTCTCGTAAATCAATCACTAATCGATATACTGGGGGTGCATTTGGATCAGTACGTTTCATGACTGGAATGATCGGAGAATTACATACATTGGAGTCAGTTTCTACAACTACTCCTTGAGCCATGAGCTCGTCAATAATTTTGGATAAGGCTGCTACAGCCTCAGGTGGCAATCTGTACTGTCTGATTCGGGGTAACACTACACCTGGCTTGAGAGTCACACGATAGGGTGTGATTTGCATGTAACCTACATCAGTTGGACCTTGCGCCCATAAATGCTGCGGAACATTAGACAATCTTGAATCAAAATCTCGTAATACATAGTGACCCTTAAAGTCACGTAGGAACAGACGTATTCCCTCTGGGGAACAGCAAATAACTGCACCTAACTCTTTCAATGTCTTAATACCCAATAGATTTTCTGGACATGACTTAGTAAGTAACAGATCAGTAGTACGGGACAATGGACCTACTTCTAAAGTAACTGGCTTTGAAATCTCATTAACGATGGGTTTTCCTGAAAATCCAAGGGAAACATTTCTTGAGCCTGAGAGCGGAGCCCCTGGAACTTCGGCATGACTAATTGTGGTCCTACTTGCCCCTGTATCGATCAGAAATTTTCTGTCTTTCCCTAATACTTGACTATGAACATAGGGACCTTCTTGGTCTACAGGTATCTCGATGAGAGGCAAGCCTACCTCCCTCTCTAGGCTGTTTCATGAATATGACTGGTACTCTGGATACTCAGACTGTGCATACTGGTACATCTGCGATGTAACGTGCTGTGTTGCAGCAATAGGCTGCGGTACTGTAACTGTCTGTGGTGCATTCTGTGACTGAGGAGCCTGTGAAACTTGTTCTTGTCTAGGCGGACGTGGTCTTTCTTTAGTCTTACCAGTAGCTATGTTGTGCTTCAGAACTGCACACTCGTTTATAAAATGACCTGGCTGTTTACAATAATTGCAGTTCCCTTTAACGGGAGCTGCAGGATGACTGGCTTGAATCGGACCCCTCTTCTGACTGCCTTGAGGAATAGATTGTGCAACTAGCACTTTCATTTTCGTGTCTTTCATACGTTTTCTTTCGTGTTCTTGCTCTTCTCTGATTCTATTCTGGTGATACTGAAGCATCTGGAGCATCTGGGACGGAGTATTTGCTTGCCAGGTGCTTTCGACTTTCAAAACTCGGTTTTTAATTTGTGGACTTGAATTCTCGACTAATTTGGTAACGAAAAGATGAGGGTATGACTCACTACTTGTCTTGAGACCACTATTAATACTGAAACATTTCTCGAATCTAGAATAAAAATCACTAATATCTTCTTCTTGTTTCTGTTTACAGGCTGAGATTGCATCCCAGTCTTCTTTCCTAGTTGTCAATAATCTTGGCAAAACTTGAATCAATAAGTCTGGTAATTCTTTACATTTATCTCCAAGACCGGTACCTGGTACTCGTGCCTTGTCTTCAGCTTCTAGAGCTGCCCAATCGATCTTTTTCTCTCCCACCTCCCATTCTTTTTCTTTTAACTTTTCATACACCCCTGCGGGTAGCAGAACCTTTAACATTTTAATGATATCTGGGTAAGTGTATTCTCCCATACGGAGCATGTCTTTTAATTCTCTATGGAACCCTGCTGGATCTTTGTCATGACAGGGAATTAATTTTTTCATTTCGAGAAGTTCCATCTTTGAAATCGGAGTGTATACAAACACTCGTTGCATTACGCCACCCGCCCCTTGGACTGGGTGGACTTCTCGTAACGGATTCTGTCTGTCTATGTAGAATGGTTTACTTTCTGGGGGTGAGACATGAACAAAATGCGGGTTCAGGAACGTTCTATACTTGTGGCGCTGTTCTAGAATGACACTAATTAAATCGGTACCTAGACCTCTCCATCTGTACTGGAGTAACTCGTTCAGGATATCGTGTAACGGGCCTGGATCAGAGTGTTGACCCTCATACAGAGTAATGAGGTGCTGGATCATATACATACCCACCAGTCGTTGCTCGGCTGGGGGCAGTTTCAGAAACATTTGTGCCACTATTTCGTCTGGAAAAGTGGTAGAATCAGTAATCCATCGGACTGCTGATCGGGCTAGTTCTTGTTCATGCATGGTGCTTAACTCACTATAACCGACTCGTGATTTCAGAATGTGATCGGTAGCTTGAAATACTTGTTCTAGAGAACCTTGTTCTGGTGTTGGATGATGAAAAACAGACTTGGGTTCTAGGCGTAAATGGCGATCTGGAAATCTGGATTTTCCTACATACGCTATTCTGGCGGGATTCTCGTCTTCCTCTTCAGGATCAGAGATACTTTCTTTCTCGCTTACTTGTGCTGCTTTACGCTGTTCGTGTAACCTTACTATTTCTTTACGAATTTTCTTGTACATACTTTCCATAGCACTAATGGTCTTGTGCTTACCCTCGGCTATATTATCACTCCACCTTGTTAGGATTCTCATTTCGGCGGGATCTTTAGACGGGTAATCTTGTTCTCTTATTAAACAATTGATCAGGAACTTTAATATCATGAGCTGAATCTCGGCTTTCCTTTGAGACATAATCTCGCCAATACTTTCTGGATCATCCCCTGTACGGATGAAACGATATATTCTGTCTAGATCTTCTTTCATATTCGGCAAGGTGACTAAATACTCGGTCACCCTTCTTACACGTAAGGAATATAAAACCATAGTATTTTCGCCTGGAACTGGATCATAACTACATTCGTTAAGGGCTTGCCTGATTTCTGCGACAGACTTATTACTCTTGGGAGTACGCTGTGATGCTTGAGCATGTAATTCGAGTGCTGATAAACGCTTGTGTGGCGGCGGGGTTTGAGGAGGACCTCCTCCTGCGGCCCCTAGACTAGAATCGTCGACTGACATTCTTCGTGCTTGCAGGGTCGGTAATTGTGACGTGGGCTGAACTTGTATGGCTGGCTGACCCGGGGGTACCGTAACAGGTACTCCGGTGTCTGGAGGAACGGGAAGTGCCTGATTTACAGGGACAGGTGGAGCGCGAACAGGATTGGCATATTCGGGGACTGTGTCATCCAGATAGGATGAAATAAAAATATCAGCTGCGGTCGGTTTGTGACGTAGCTTGGTCGGAACTAATGGTGGCGGGAAATTACTGGATGCCTCTGGGGTCGCTTTTGGCAAACCTTCGGCAAGGAGAGGATACATACCCTTAATGAGGGCATGCCTCTGTCTGTCTGACTGTTCGGCTTTGACTTGTTCACCTATCTCGATTAATTCTCTTTCTTGGGCTCGTTCTTGGGATTCTCTACTTAACTCTGACTTTCTGACTTCCTTTTCCGTTCTTCTATGCGCTTCCTTACGCCATAACTCGATGGCATCTTTCTGTGACTGTCTGGCTTTCTTTTTCCATAATACTTCTTCTACTCGCATGATACATTCGGCATCCCATGTACCCGATACGGGCCATCTATACTTTTCTTCTAACTGTTTGGTATACTCTACCCATAAATCTAGATACAATATGGCGCTTATGCCATGTTTCTGATACATAAAGTGACCTGGACTGTCCCTAGGCGGAACAGGAACTGCTGCTTCCAGCAGACCCTTTCTAGTTTTTAACTGACGTAACCTTGAAAAGAGCGGCATTCTAAACTTAAATCGGAACACAATACAATACACGAAAAACAATAACAATTGGGAAAACAATTCAGGCATACCACGACATTGAAAATACATTAAACAACATCATAAATAACAGTTCGAACAGAATACTACCTGAAAAATACTGAAAACAGAAACAGAACAGAATTCTCGAGAACGGAACAGACTAGAGTTACTGGATGCACTGCTGTAACAGTACGGAACATACCGGTCCCATAAAGGAACACATCAAGACCCGCATCCACCTAGGTGAACACTTCGTTTGCGGGCTTGGGTACCACCAACCCACGGACCAGAGTCAATTTAGACTGACCCTGTCTAGACACTACCCCAGCAATGGTACTCACCGGGCAGCACGGAACGGAAGGCCTCGGACGGGACTGGACTACAACGACGAACTTCGGGCTTCGGACTTCAGTTACGGGTGGACCTCCGGATACCTCGGACCTTGGACTCTCGGCTTGGGCTCTGGTCGGGACTCGCCGCGTTCCTCCACCGTCTCGTTCGGATGCTGGACCGCCTCCTCCGTCTCCTCCGTGGGCCTGAGGGATACTTGAAGCAGAAATATCTGCACTTGGCCAGAAGAGTTCCGTCACGACTGCAGGGGGTCGGCGTGGCTTCACCGACGCGTGGGGAAAGGGCAAGTCCCTGTTCGGGCGCCATTATGTGGTAAATAAATAAATAATACCCTATTTTTGAGTGCATGAATGAATAAATAACAGATAGCTCAATAAATAAGAGTCAAGATTCGAGGTAGTAGGAGTTTTGCAGGTTTATTACAGCATAAGGACAGGATCAGGACAACCTGCATAGGATGAGCAGAATGACAGGGCCCAGCAGGACAACTGGGACCCAGTAGGGGAAAAAGATGCCCAGCAGCTGCTGGGGCTTGGTCTGGGATGAGCGCGCTAACATTCAATAACATAACATTGATATATATATACATAGCGCAAACACATAGCATTACATTGCAGTAGGCGTAACAGTGGGTGGAATAGAAGGCGTGACGTGTAACAGTCGCGAGAGATAACAGTAAAAGTGGGTGTAACTGGGAGTTTACATAGACATGTGATGCAAACGTAACAGAATATGTCATGAATGGGCGGAAACATAGGAGGGGGCTACCTAAGGAGCCGGGACCTCTAACCTAATGGTGCGCGAAAACTGGCAATGACGTGTTACTAGGAGAAGCTGGGGGCTACGAACTCTGTGCTAGGAGCAGAGACTAGAGTCTGGAGGGTCGGAGCGACATGTACCTAATCCTATCTGGTATCTAATGTTTAGGGAACATGTTGATATAAACTAGAAGTCATGAGGGGAAAAGCTAACCTGATTCTAAGACTGGACCATGCATTATTCTACATGTAGTGCGTGAAGAATATTAAATGACCATTAAATACAGTATTTCTCTAACGTGGAGCCGAGAAGGCTAGACAATGACGGAAACTATTGATGCAGTTCAGTAGCTTAGGAATGCAGAAGAGGAGGACTGAACTGATAGCAGGAACTATAACATACTTTTGGCAGACTCAGAGGCAGAGCCGGGCTGCACCGGGCACTGCTAGGCAGGAAGTAAGTGAAGGGTCGAGGATACAGGTGGGGGCTGTATCGCTCCTCAGCGAGGCTTTCAGGAGACAGGAGCTGAATCTGTGGTCCGGGCCCTTTTGAGGCCTAGAAACGGGGACTTTATAATTGAATAACGTGCACACTGAGAAACGTGGCAACATTACTTACATAGGCCTGATATTCGTAGTATTCACGAGGACTGGAAACTAACATACTAGAGGTGGACACAACTGTAATTGCGTCTTTAATCAGAAATGGGGAATAACATATGCATATTGGTCATGCATACATAACATATGATGGATGAGGCGTAGGGACACAGAACATGGCAAAATTTACTTTTCCACAAGATGTCCAAGGGAGGACAGTCGATACGGCTGCCTCCTGTGTCGTTAACTGTATCAGTGGCTTGGCTAGAAATGCATACTGAGGAATCCATTGTCTGCAATAAGAAGTAAGGCCGATAAAAGCTCGTACCTCCTTCTGGGTCTTGGGCTGAGGAAGACTCGCTATTAACTGGATACGGTCTGGTGTCAACTGCCTACCCCTCTTGGACAGTAAGTGTCCTAAGTAGACCACTTGCTGGACACAGAATTGAAGCTTCGAAGGGGACACCTTGTGTCCCATCTCGGCTAGGAAATACAAGACTGTAAGGGATGCTCGCTCGCAAGCACGTTCAGAACGGGCTGTGATCAGTAGATCATCGACATACTGGAGCAGGGCAGTGTCAGTTGGCATGTGAATGTTGTCTAGTTGTCTCTTGAGTGCTTGACTGTAAATACTAGGACTTTCTGTGAAACCTTGAGGAGCGCGTGTGAACATATAGCTCCTTCCATTTAAACAAAATCCGAAAAGAAACTGGCTGTCTGGATGAATGGGGACACTAAAAAATGCGTTCTTGAGGTCTATGACAGTGAAAAATGAGGCTTCGGAATCAATGGCTGTCAATAGGGAAGAGATATCTGGGACAACTGGATACTGCGGAATAATACATTTATTAAGTTCTCGGAGATCAATCACTAATCGATATACTGGAGGTGCATTCGGATCAGTACGTTTCATGACTGGAATGATCGGAGAATTGCATACATTGGAGTCAGTTTCTACAACTACTCCTTGAGCCATGAGCTCGTCAATAATTTTGGATAAGGCTGCTACAGCCTCAGGTGGCAATCTGTACTGTCTGATTCGTGGCAGGACTACACCTGGCTTGAGAGTCACACGATGGGGTGTGATTTGCATGTAACCTACATCAGTTGGACCTTGCGCCCATAGATGCTGCGGAACATTAGACAATCTAGGATCAAAATCTCGTAATACATAGTGACCCTTGAAGTCACGTAGGAACAATCGTATTCCCTCTGGGGAACAGCATATAACTGCACCTAACTCTTTCAGTGTTTTAATGCCTAATAGATTTTCTGGACATGACTTAGTAAGTAACAGATCAGTAGTGCGGGACAATGGACCTACTTCTAGAGTAACTGGCTTTGATATTTCATTTACGATAGGTTTTCCTGAAAATCCAAGGGAAACATTTCTAGAGCCTGAGAGCGGAGCCCCTGGAACTTCGGCATGACTTATAGTGGTCCTACTTGCCCCTGTATCAATCAAAAACTTTCTGTCTTTCCCTAATACTTGACTGTGAACATAGGGACCTTCTTGATCTACAGGTATCTCGATGAGAGGCAAGCCTACCTCCCTCTCTAGGCTGTTTCATGAATATGGCTGATACTCTGGATACTCGGACTGAGCATACTGGTACATCTGCTGTGTAACATGCTGTGTTGCAGCGATAGGCTGCGGTACTGTAACTGTCTGTAGTGCATTCTGTAACTGCGGAGTCTGTGTAACTTGTTCTTGTCTCGGCGGACGTGGTCTTTCTTTAGTCTTACCGGTAGCTATGTTGTGTTTCAGAACTGCACACTCGTTTATAAAATGACCTGGCTGTTTACAATAATTGCAGTTCCCTTTAACGGGAGCTGCAGGATGACTGGCTTGATTCGGACCCCTCTTCTGACTGTCTTGAGGAACAGATTGTGCAACTAGTACTTTCATTTTCGTGTCTTTCATACGTTTCCTTTCATGTTCTTGTTCTTCTCTGATTCTATTCTGGTGATATTGGAGCATCTGTAACATCTGGGACGGGGTATTAGCTTGCCAGGTACTTTCGACTTTCAAAACTCGGTTCTTAATTTGTGGACTTGAATTCTCGACCAATTTAGTAACAAAAAGATGAGGGTATGACTCACTACTTGTCTTGAGGCCACTGTTGATGCTAAAACATTTCTCAAATCTAGAATAATAGTCACTAATATCTTCGTCTTGTTTCTGTTTACAGGCTGAGATTGCATCCCAGTCTTCCTTTCTAGTTGTCAATAATCTGGGTAAAACTTGTATTAACAATTCTGGTAATTCTTTACATTTATCTCCAAGACCGGTACCTGGTACTCGTGCCTTGTCTTCAGCTTCTAGAACTGCCCAATCGATCTTTTTCTCTCCCACCTCCCATTCTTTTTCTTTGAGTTTCTCATATACCCCTGCGGGCAACAAGACTTTTAACATTTTAATGATATCTGGATACGTGTATTCTCCCATACGGAGCATGTCTTTTAATTCTCGGTGGAACCCTGCTGGGTCTTTATCATGACAGGGAATTAACTTTTTCATCTCTAAGAGTTCCATCTTTGTGATCGGGGTGTAAACAAACACTCGTTGCATTTCACCACCGTCTGTCTTAACTGGATGCACTTCTCGTAACGGATTCTGTCTGTCTATGTAAAAGGGTTTACTTTCTGGGGGTGAGACATGAACAAAATGCGGGTTCAAAAACGTTCTGTATTTGTGGCGCTGTTCTAGAATGACACTAATTAAATCGGTACCTAAACCTTTCCATTTATACTGGAGTAACTCATTCAGGACATCGTGTAACGGACCTGGATCAGAATGTTGACCCTCATACAATGTAATGAGGTGCTGGATCATATACATACCCGCCAGTCGTTGCTCGGCTGGGGGCAATTTCAGAAACATTTGTGCCACTATTTCGTCTGGAAAAGTGGTAGAATCAGTAATCCATCGGACTGCTGATCGGACTAGTTCTTGTTCATGCATAGTACTTAACTCGCTATAACCGATTCGTGATTTCAGAATGTGATCGGTAGCTTGGAATACTTGTTCCAGAGAACCTTGTTCTGGTGCTGGATGATAGAAAATTGACTTGTGTTCTAGACGTAAATGGCGATCTGGAAGTCTAGATTTTCCTACATACGCTATTCTGTCGGGATTCTCGTCCTCAACCTCTTCAGTATCAGAGTTACTTTCTTTCTCGCTTACTTGTGCTGCTTTACGTTGTTCGTGTATCCTTATTATTTCTTTACGAATCTTCTTATACATACTCTCTATACTACTGATGGTTCTGTGCTTACCCTCGGCTATATTATCACTCCACCTCGTCAGGGTTCTCATTTCGACTTGATCTTTGGTCGGATAATCTTGTTCCCTTATTAGACAATTAATCAGAAACTTTAATAGCATGAGCTGGACTTCAGCTTTTCTTTGGCACATGACATCACTAATACTTTCTGGATCATTCCCGGTACGGATGAAACGATATATTCTGTCTAGATCTTCTTTCATATCTGGTAGGGTGACTAGATACTCGGTCACCTTTCTTACGCGTAATGAATATAAAACCATACTATCCTCGCCTGGGACTGGATCATAGCCACATTCGGTAAGGGCTTTTCTTATTTCTGCAACAGACTGATATCTGGGCGTACGCTGTGACGCTTGTGCATGTAATTCGGCTAACGTTAAACGCTTGTGTGGCGGCGGGGTTTGAGGAGTACCTCCCCCTGCGGCCCCTAAACTAGAGTCGTCTACTGATGCTCTTCGTCCTGGCTGAGTGGGAAATGGAAATGTAGGCTGGACTTGTATGGCGGGCTGGACCGGGGGTACCGTAACAGGTACTCCGGTGTCTGGAGGAGCGGGAAGTGCCTGATTTACAGGGACTGGCGGAGCGGGATTTGCATATTCTGGGACTGTGTCGTCCAAATAGGACGAAATGAAAATATCAGCTGCGGTCGGTTTGTGACGTAGCTTGGTCGGAACTAATGGTGGCGGGAAATTACTGGATGCCTCCGGGGTCGCTTTTGGCAAGCCCTCGGCAAGAAGAGGATACATACCCTTAATAAGGGCATGCCTCTGTCTGTCTGACTGTTCGGTTTTGACTCTTTCACCTATCTCGATTAATTCCCTTTCCTGGGCTCGTTCCAAGGATTCTCTACTTAATTCTGACTTTCTGATTTCTTTTTCGGTTCTTTTATGAGATTCTTTGCGCAATAACTCAATGGCATCTTTTTGTGACTGTCTGGCTTTCTTTTTCCATAATGCTTCTTCTACTCGCATGATGCACTCGGCATCCCATGTACCCGATACGGGCCATCTATACTTTTCTTCTAACTGTTTGGTATACTCTACCCATAAATCTAGATATAGTATGGCACTTATGCCATGCTTCTGATACATAAAATGACCTGGACTGTCCCTAGGCGGGACAGGAACTGCTGCTTCTAGCAGACCTTTTCTGGTTTTTAACTGACGCAGTTTTGAAAAGAGCGGCATGACTGATCTATAACCTGGACACAACACAATACACAATAAACACGATAATTACTTCGCACTCATACCACGACATTAAAATACATGAATAACATTCAGAATAACAGTTCGAACAGAATACTACCTGGAATACGGAAAACAGAATACATGAATTTTCTCGAGAACAGAACTGACTAGAACAGAAACTAGATGCACTGCTGAAACAGTACGAAACTTACCGGTCTCATAAAGAGACACGTCAGGACCCGCATCCACCGAAGTGAACACTTCGTTTGTGGGTCTGTGTACCACCAACCCACGGACCAGAGTCAATTAGATTGACCCTGTCTAGATACTACCCCAGCAACGGTACTCACCGGGCAGCACGAACGGAAGGCCTCGGACGGAACTGGACTGCTTCGACGCCGGACGGACGAACTTCGGACTTCTGTTACGGGTGGGCCTCCGGATACCTCGGACCTTGGACTCTCGGCTTGGGCTCTGGTCGGGACTCGCCGCGTTCCTCCACCGCCTCGTCTGGATGCTGGACCGCCTCCTCCGTCTCCTCCGTGGGCCTGAGGGATACTTGAAGCAGAAATATCTGCACGTGCACGGTATGGTTCCGTCACGGCTGCAGAGGGTCAGGGGGCCGGCGTGGCTTCACCGGCGCGTGGGGAAAGGGCAAGTCCCTATTCGGGCGCCATTATGTGGTATATAAATAAATAATACCTGATCTAGGTTTGTCTGGATTTAGCAATAACAGATAGCTCAATAAAATAAGAGTCAAGATTCGAGGTAGTAGGAGTTTGCAGGTTTATTACAGCATAAAGGACAGGAACAGGACAACCTGCACAGGAATAGGATGGCAGGGCCCGGCAGCTGCCGGGACAGGATCTGGGATGAGCGCGCTGCCTTTGCCTGTAGATTGCCTACTGGGGAATGATTTAGAGACCTCAGCCTGGGTTGAGGTAGAGCAAGAAACCCATTCTAGAATGGTAAACCCCCATGGTAAGGTTAGTGGGGCAGTGTTAGCCACAGCCCCAGTCCAAGATGTCCTCCCTGAACAGGTCAGGAGGGTTGTGCCAGTCACAACCCAATCTCAGACAACTTCCTTCCCAGAACAGGTTGTCAAGGCTGTCATGGTAACAGCCCACACCCAAACTGAGCCCCCTCCTGAAAAGGTTGGGAGAGTTGTGATGGCCACAGCTCAAACTCAGACAGAAGATAGTGTTGTGAAGCCTGAAACCATGGATCACTCCACTCAGACAGAGAGCATTGAGGAGGAAGAGAAATCTCCCTCCCACCAGACTTTAGGAACAGATCAGCCTCCTCAGGGAACTGATCTGACCCCTTGTGAAGCAACTGCCACAGAGGTAGTCAGGCCTAGCCTGGCAGAACCCCTGATGTCAGTGGACCCTTCCAAGGTGGGACCCAGTCTGGAGCAGGTAACCTGCCCCTCTCTACCCTGCCTCAGTCAGCCCAGGGCTGTAGAGGTCAGGGAGGCCAGTGTTGGACCCCAAGGGGCCCCCTGTCCAAAAGAATTTCCCAATCAGCAGATTAAGGGCACTGAAGCTAGTAGACCTAGCCAAGTGAAAATAAGACACACTCCTGAGGGATCCCCCTTAAAATTAGTTAGGGACCTCCCACAGATGGACACTGTTGGGCACAGCCAAACTTGGGACCTGAGGGCCCCAGACCTGAACTGTCCCTCCAGTAAGCCAAACAGAGGGACCCAACCTCCAGCTGTAGGTAGCCAGAGGTTGACCTTGAGAGCCCAAAACAACTCAGTCTTGGAAAGAAAGGCCTCTATGGTGGATAATGATTGGAGGAAGCTGAGCCCAAAGTTAGTGGAGCCTCACTTCAGTACTCCATTTCAGCACCAGCCTTTTTCTTTGACAAAACACACCACAGGTAGAGATTCCCTATGGTGGAGACCCTCAGACACCCTTAGGGTGAGGGATTGCTTAGTGGACCATGACATAGGGGGTAACCATGCCAGTGCTGGTACTTCCTTAAATGGCCACTTAGGCAATATAGGCTTACCTGGACAAGGATAGCCTTATCTCCTTTCGTTTGGGGGGGGGTTATGTAGGAAGGTAGATCCCTGACTATGGTGGCCCCCAACTTTTTGCCTGGTGTTTTGCTGGTTTTCTGACTTAGTTCACCTGAGGCCCTGCTATTCAGGACCTCAGGCCCACTGCTCTCTCTGTAAAATGGATTCCATGTACCTTAGGTACATATCTAAATTGGATACTGAGCCACCTTATCAGTCCCTGTACAGTGTACCTTAGGTACCCAGGGCATAGGTGTACCCAGGGCCTACCAGGGGCTGCAGCATGTATTATGCCACCCCTGGCTGGCCATCCAAATCTGACACAACTGGCTGCACGACAGCTGGGGCAAGGTGGTGTAATCACCCTTTGCTTTAGATATAGTATACCTATATCTAACCCTAAAATGGACACACAGATCTCCTATCAGTCACTCCTATGGCAGGCCTTAACAATCCTGGAGGCAGAGTGCTTGGAATCGTGTGAGATGGTGCTCTGGCATGAGCTGAGCCTGTCTGCGGCTTTCGGGATCCATCCCTTAGCCGTTTCCATGATATCGCATACCATATACTCTTAAGTGCATTATAATCCTCGCGGTTATATGCCAACTCTGGTATCGCTTTATCAAAACATGTCGAGTAAGGTGTCATACGAATTGGAATACTAACCCCTCGCCAATTCTGGCGACGGGGTTAGCATTCCACCCTTCTAGAGGGACACGACATGTATGTAACCCCTAACCCCGGTTAAAGTCAAACAGAGCCTCAGCTCCACAAAATGGATGCTGCCACCGAGACACAAGTCTGCCCTCCTGCTGCTGGGAGTCCTCCCAGAGCAGGAGATAAGGACAAAGGGTTTCCTGCCAGGGGCGGTGCCAGCACCGTCCCAGACAGGGTTTTGTGTATTGTAGGTAGGCAGGGCTTTAGAGGAAGGTGACTGCACGTGGCACCCCGGTGCTCACTGTGCATAGGCTGGCTGGAACCAGTTCCAGGGTCACTCCAGACCCTGTGCTGGGGAAAAGCCCGCCAAGGAAGTGGGTGTAACCACCCCCCTCCTAGTCCCACCCCTAGGGCAGGACTTAGTCGCGTGCCAGCCCCTTTTTACAGGATAAAGGTAGGAACTGGCCCCCTTCCAAATCAGATCATCTTTGAATCCTGAAACTACTTTCCACGAAAGGAACTCAAGACTTCTTCCTAAGATTTCTCCCTTGTGACTAAGGAGTAGTCACCCTGCATCCGCAGGCACCATCTTAAGAACACTGCAGTCTGCTGCAAGTCTCTCCTCCGGATCAAGACTGCCCAGCTCAACGAGAACCGGCTTCCCTGGCACCTCTGACCTCTACCTGCATCATCAGTCACGCTGAGATTCGTGGGTGTGACGAGACCTCGAGGGACCGGCCATCTTCAAGACTGCACGACTTCTTTCCAGCAAGCCCGCCGAGTAATTTCCTGGTGAGTGCTTTGGGGTCCGAGAAGCCCCGACCCTGAGCAGCTCCAGCACCGAAGTGCAGCCTCCCAGCATCTCCACGATCTGCGTGGGGCCCTTCTGCTTTTTGCTATTATATTATATATATAATATAATATATAATATATAATAAATAAACTTGCTGCTCACCGCGTTGTTTGGCTACTAGCCCGCTGGCTTGTGGCCTTCTGAACGACGCCCGACGACATTTCTGCTGCTGGTCTGGTTGCTCCAGGCTGGCCCTTGCTCCCTTCCAAAAGAGGAGCACTCCGGACCCTCCTGGTCCACTCAAGACGCCATTTTGAGTCCACCGCGTGGGCTTGAATTAGCCAAGGCTTGTTGCCCAATCCTGGGTAACTTCGACGCCGACAGCTTCATCCATCGTGGGACAGCTCGCCTCTCCATCCTGGTCGCCGACAACGCCTCCTGGTCCGTGAGATCTGCAGAGCCAGCGTCGCCCACTCACCTAGTCGAGGTGACTTCGCCCGGTGCCATCCTGGTGCCCACTTAATCACTGGCTAGTGATTCAAGAACTTGGTCCCCTCTGCTTTCAGGTTTTCTTCTTCCTTGATCCAGGCTTGGATCCATCGAACTTTCCTTCACTGGTCGCCTGCCAGCAACTTCCTTCTTCCAGGCTCCTGGTCCGGCAACGAGATTCCCGACGTCTTTTCAGACCTATGCAGCTGCAGCCCCTGGGCTAGGTAACTTCGGCACTTCGGTGTCCCAGCATAGCCTCACTATCCTAGGGTCAGGATCCACTGTCGTTTTCTTCCTACCAGGTCGGGTTCGCCCGTGAACACTAACTTTGCCTTTACTAGCTCCCATAGACTTTGTCCCGCATCCCGCGTGAGAGTGCACACTCTGCACCCGAGTCCCCTAGGTCTCCTAGAAGTAATCTAACGATTCCCTAGTCAAGTCCTAGCGATTCCAAAGCCTATTAGTACTGTACTTACCTGCTAGTAATTTCGCATTCCACTTTTTAAGTATATGGTTTTTCGTGCCCCTCGGGCATTTGTGGATAACGTGCTAACTTAAGTATTTTCGTAAGAGTTTTGTTGTGTGCCTAGCACCCTGTCCTCATAAAGAGTACAGGGTTGTTGTGATTCTAATAAATACACTGTTTATTTTCATAACACTTGTGTGGTGTCCTTTCACTGGGTGTTCAAGGGGTAATGTGATGGTAAAACAGCTGGCTTAACACGCCCTCTAGAGTCTTAGCCTTAGACTGCTCGTATCCATGCTACTAGGATAGCTGGTCTATAAGGTTGACTTACAACCAATCATCAATAAGGGTTGTTTGGACTGATATATAGTAATCACTAGAATAGTGAACACTGCACATCAGGCCAACTTCTCACAACATGTAAACAAGTTTTCTAATGCTACAGTAGAGCACACATTTAGTGATCTGCCTCCTCACGAGCTATCCTATCGTCTTGCTATGCGAAATAAAACATTTATCCGAATGTTACACTATTCACACCAGACCAGCAATGCCACTAATTGTTGGGTGTGTGGTCGACTCCCCCCTTTCCAGACACCGAAGGGAGTTCTGCCACTCTTTCCTTATCCGTTTTCACATAATGGTTCGTGTGGAGCATGGTCCACGTTAACGTCCTCCTCCAATGATATGTCCCTTCTGAACAGAACATGTTTTCCAGACAAGCAAGGTCTCTCCCATAGAACAGGGTTAGATCTAGAAAATGAAGTATATGATCTAGGTAATTATTCTTCTAATTTTATGGTCCTGAATGTTCAGTCTGATACTACTCTAGATTTGCCTGCTATTTCAGTACTACCAGTCAAAGGCGCATTATGTGTCAGAAAGAATGGTTCCGCACATGTAGGACATAGTGATTGTACTACTACTGTCGAGTATAGTGACAGTGGGAAATCTATTTTCAAAGCCTCACGTCATTCTTATTTTGTTTGTGGTCAGACCGCATATGTTCGTCTGCCCCTCGATTGGGATGGAACATGTTACATTGCCTTCCTACTGCCACCAGTTTTTCTAGCCCCATCAGATTATCACAGAAACACACATCTAGTACACGTCAGACATAGAAGGGAGATCGAGTCCCCAATTGTCGATCAAACTGAAACTACTCTAGAACAGTATCAAGACTTTAATAAAGGTTTCTTCTTCTTTATAGGCCCTGTCCAGAATAGTAAGCTAATACGTAGACTAACCAGAACCCTTGAAGCAGTAGTGAATGAGACTACTTCTGCTCTAGGTAACTTAACCGAAGAGCAATCTGCTATGAGATTTGTCGTGCTCCAAAATCGTCTCGTTCTTGACGTCATACTGGCCGATAGAGGAGGAGCATGTAGAGTCATCGGATCTAGTTGCTGCATTTTCATTCCTAATAACGCGCCGTCTGTTTATTCAGCTATAACCAGACTTCATAAAATTGCCCATCAGTTACACCAGAATCCAGGCACCTGGACATGGTCCGGTTGGCTCTGGAGTATTATATCTGCCTGGGGATGGAAAGTATTGTCATTCCTAGGTATTGCAGTAATGATCATATTCAGTTGCTGCCTCTGTATACAATGTGGCCCTGCGATTTGCGGCATTTGTGCTACCTCTTGTATTCCTAGTCCTAAATCCCGTTCCAAGACAATTCGAGACGAGCAAATAATGCTATATGAAATGATAGATGGTATCATGAATATTGATGTTTCCTGATGGAAACGTAGGGCACGAGGAGGGAATGTGGAAAAGTAAATTTTGCCATGTTGTATGTGCCTACGTGTTCCCCATCTTATGTTATATGTGCATGATCGATATGCATGTATTCCCTTTCTGATCAATTAAAGACGCAATTACAGTTGTGTCCATCTCTAGTATGCCAGTTTCCAGTCTTCGTGAAAGCAACGAATATCAGGCCTATGTAAACCTACGTTGCCACATTTTACAGTGTGCACGTTAATTCATTGAATTGTCCCCGTTTCTAGGCCTCAAAAGGGCCCGGACTCAGATTCAGCTCCTGTCTCCTGAACCCTCTCCGAGGAGCGATACAGCCCCCACCTGCATCCCTGACCCTTAGCTTACTTCTTGCCACGCAGTGCCCGGCCCGGCCTGGCTCTGCCTCTCAGTCTGCCAAGAATATGTTATGTTTCTAGTTATCAGTCCAGCCCTCCTTCTCTGCATTCCTAAGCTACTGAATCGCATCAATAGTTTCCGCCATGGTCTAGCCTTTATGTCTCCATGTAAGAGAAATACTGTATTAATATTCATAGAATATTCCTTACACACGCATGCACCAGTCTTAGAGTCTATTAGCCTTTGCCCTGATAACTTTTGGATTCTATCAACAAGTACTCTAAACACCAGATACTAGATATGCCTGGGTACATGTCGCTCTGACACTCCAGACTTTAGTCTCCTCTTCTAGCGCAGAAGTCATAGCCCCAGTTCTCCCTGGTAACACGTCACTGCCAGTTTGCGCGCCCCACTAGGTTAGAGGTCCCAGCTGCTCAGGTAGCCCCCTCCATGTTTCCGCCCTGTTTATGACATATTCTGTTACGTTTACATCACATGTCTATGTATACGCCCTGTACACGCCTTCTTGTTACATCATTTTGCCCTTATCTTTCGCGACTGCTACGAAACCACGCCTACTGCTACGCCTACTGTATTGAATGCTATTGTAAATGAAATGTATATATATCATGTACTGTTAATATGAAACAGCGATCCTGCCATTTTCCCCGGCCCCCGGCAGCTGCCATCCTATTCCCATGCAGGCTGTCCTGTTCCTGTCCTTTATGTCTGATTAAAGCCTGTGACTCAAGATACCTCGAATCCTGACTCTTATTTATTGAGCTGTCTGTTTATATGAGTATCCTGAAAAATAGAACCGGTAATTAATTATTTATTTACCACAAAGTTCCTGAAAAGATTTAAGCGTGGTGCCTCTCAGGACGTGCCCTAATGCAGAAATTCCAATCGAGTCCCAGTGTCCGAAGCCTTGCAGCGACATTAGTGCCGGCAGCTGCCCATTATGCCAGAGTGGGGTCTCCCTCGTTAATTTCCCCCACCATCCCATACGACGAAGCGATTGACGCCAAATCTGGAAGACTACTTGTGTTGCTTGAGGCAGTCTCTTTCTCAGCCGCGCCGAGTAGAGAATGGTGTGCAGGGTGTCCGGTTCCATCAGGTACCTTTCAAGGGCATATGCCGGGTCCCCCCTGTCACTGTACCACCAGTCATTCAGGACTACAAGATGTGATGCTTGGTTATAGGACAACATATCGGACGTCGCCAATCCCCCACAGTATGTGGACAGAAAACACGTCCGTAGGGCTACTCGCGACGCACCCCCAGCCCATAAAAACTGGCCTAGAGCAGAGTTGACCTGCCGAAACCAATGCGGCGGGATTGTGTACGGGTGGTTCTGCAATTGGTAGAGCAGGCGGGGGAGGGCAACCATCTTAAATATAGCGGACCTGTCATATAAATTGAGGGGCATACGGGACCAGCATTTCATTTCTTGTTGCACCTTGTCCCACACCGGGATTACGTTGCGCTCCCAAGCAATAGCTGGTGAGGTCGTCAAAAACACCCCCAGGTATTTAAGACCCCCAGCCGCCCTTTGTAATGTCGAGGCCCACGGCTCGAGCTCAATGTGGTTGCCAAGCATCCAAAGTGTGGACTTCCGCGGGTTGAGGTACAGTCGCGAGACTTCGCCAAAGATTCTCATTATTTCTAGGACCCGTGGCCCGGACCGGTTCACATCCGTAAGAAAGAACAGGACGTCATCCGCATATAGTGCGATTCTATCCGAGGATCCTGCCTCCCATTCAAATCCCCTCATTTGTGCATCTATCCTGACCCATGCAGCTAGTGGTTCCATAGCTAGAGCAAAGAGGTAGGGTGAGAGGGGGCACCCCTGTCTGGTGCCTCGCCTTATTGAGAAGGCCGCCGACGTCTCCCCCGCTACTCTCACTGAGGCCGTCAGGTCGGTATACAATAACCGAATATAGGACATAAAATGCGGCCCTAGATTGAGACGCGGAAGGAGTGCGAATAAATAGGTCCAGCTTAGAGAGTCAAAGGCCCTGTCAATGTCTGCGAGGAGCAGCGCCGCTTGATCCCCAGTCTTACTCATCGCCGCCACCGCCACGTGCGCACGCCTAATGTTGTGTCTAGTTGCCCTGTGGGGCATAAATCCAGCCTGATCTGGATGGACCAGATCTGCTATATAGGGGAGTAACCGGTTCGCAAGCGCCTTGGCCAGTATTTTGGCTTCGATGTTCAAAAGAGAGATCGGTCGATAGGACTCATGACGGTCCGGGGGCCGACCGGGTTTGCAGAACACCACTATCTCTGCATGCCTCCAGTCTGCTGGCAGAAGGCCCTCTTTTCTCGCTGCTTCCAGGGCAGCCTTGTAATAGAGCCCCAGCTGGAGATGATAACGTTTGAAGAACTCACTCGGGAACCCGTTAGGCCCTGGGGCCTTACCGGTATTAAGCTCCCCCAGAGCTGTACCGAGTTCCTCAGCCGACAGCGGAGCCTCGAGGCGCTCTCGCACGTCGTCTGGGAGCGCACGGGGTGGAAGATCCAGTATAAATTTGTCTACATCCAGCGCCGGGAGGAGATCCCGTGGGGCATACTGGGCCGCAAGGTAGCGTGCGAAGCTATCCACCAGCTCCCTCGGGGCTGAAATGGAAGTTCCAGTATCATCCTTGAGACCTGGTAGCTCCTGTGCCCGAAACACTTTCTGACAGAGCCTATGGAGCATTGTGCTGGACTTGTCGCCCCATTGATATATCCTGCTTCTCGTCGCCAGCCAGACTTGCCGAGCCTCGTCCAACAGTAGCGACGCATATGATTGCTGCGCTAACAATAGCTGCCCTACTCCCTCCAGATGGCTTGCTACCCCGCACTGAGACTCCAGCTGTTCCACTGTCGCTGCAGCCTTCACTAGCTCTTCCTTCCGTATGCGGCGCGCTACTGCACACCAGGCTATATCTACCCCACGGAGCGTGGGCTTCATGGCTTCCCAGGCCGTCCGTACGTCGGACACAGTGCCCAGATTCTCTTCCCAGTACAGAGCAATGGCCACCTCCATATGATGTTGGTAGGCTTCCTGTTGCAGATTCCAAGTGGAGAGGCGCCATCGAAATGGCTGTCTCCCCTTGTCCAGGGTAACTTCTATCGCCACTGGGGAATGATCTGATAATCCACGTGGCAGGATAGACGCTGAAACCACTCTGTTCACAGCGGCGGTAGGGACGAAAACATAGTCTAGTCTCGAAAACGAGTTATGGACTGCCGAGACATAGGAATACTCTTGTTCATGTGTGTGGAGGTATTGCCATGTGTCCACCCAGTCCATGCCACGCACCATATCATTCAATTTAGTGGGGGTATCTGCTATAGGGTCGCCCCTAAGTCTGAGACGATCGAGTCGACAGTGCATAACATCATTCCAGTCCCCTCCAATTACAGCCAGTCCCTCCAGGATTTCAGCCCATATTGCAAACAGTTTTTCAATCAGAGCCCACTGTAGCAGGGGCGGGGCGTATACACTCCCGATTATAATTGACTCCGTACCCACCATTCCCTGTATGAAAACATATCGGCCCTGCGGGTCTGTCCACTGTCTCGTGTGAGTATAAGATAATCTGCGATGCATCAAGATCGCCACCCCTCGGGACCCTCTCACAAAACCTGCGTGAAAGACCTGGTCATAGCCGTATCTCTGCAGGCTCAGCGCTTTGTTACCCAGTACGTGTGTTTCCTGTAACAGTAGGACATCCACTCTCTCTCTCTTCCCCAGCCTTAATACAGCACCTCGTTTAACCTTGTCAAGCATACCTCGTACATTCCAACTCATCACTTTCATCAAGGCTCCAGTAGGTTTCCGCTCAGCGTTTTCAGCCCCCATCTAAGCGTAAATGCAATTGTGTAGGTCGCAATGGGCACATTGAGCTTGGACACCTCAGAAGCATCTTTCGAGACAACCATGTGCAAAACAACCCCCTCCCCCCTCCCTCAGCCCCCAACCCCCCCTCCATCCCCCTTCCCCCCCCATCCCCAACTTCAACCAACATTCCCCCAGGTCATCCCCAACTCCCCCCTCCCCAAACCTCAGCAACGTTGAAGTACCTGTCGCGGCATAAGACATCTCCAGCCCCCAACGGGAGACTTGAGACCGTCTATGCCAATGGATCCCCACCAATTACCCCAGAACTTACCAGCTGCCCCCCTAAAAGAGCAACTTCTCCCTATCCGAGGCATGTGTCCGCCTTGTAGTCCGTCCCTCCCCACCCAACCCATACCCCGCGTCAGCAGGTCCACAATTGTCCGCCAGTGTTAGTGCTACTGTATGCATACATGTTCGCCAGCCAGGCCGTCAATATCTGCCACTTAGCTTATGTTGTGGTACACAATTCAAGCAAAGAACTTGCGTCCCATCGCCCCTCACGGATCCACTGCCGGAGAGTCTGGAGGGTCGGCCTCTCCCGTGTGTCCCTTTTTTGCTGGGGAGCGTTTCGACGAGCGAGATCTCCAGTTGCTTCTGCTTCTTGAGCGTCGGGGCGTCCGTCGCGGCCCTGTTGAGGAAGATGAATCCGAGTCTCGAGCCGGTGGAGTATGCGGTCTAACTCGTACTGTCTCATCCGTCCAGGTAAACACCTCGTCAGGAGAGTTGAAAAAGAGAGTGCGGGATTGATAGACCACCCATAGACGTGCAGGATAGAGCAGTGCATATCGATCTTGAGGCTGCGCAGGCGGGCCTTAGCTGCCGTAAAGGACTGTCGCTGCCGCTGCACTAGTCTAGTATAGTACGGAATATCAGGATCCGCTGATTGTCCCACATAAGAGGCTCTTTCAATCGGGCTTGTTTCAGGATCATGTCCCTGTCATGATAATTGAGCAGCTTGGCTATGACCGGCCGTGGGCGCTCGGCAACCGGCGGCTTCTGAGTTAGCGCTCTGTGAGCCCGTTCAATTACACAACAGCGGGAGAGGGACTCCGGTGGGAGCCAGCCCTCCAGCCACTCAGTGAGGAAGGCCTCCATATTGCCCTTTTCGCAGTCTTCCGGAAGGCCGACAAAGCGTAGATTGTTGCGCCGAGCCCGTCCTTTGGCGTCCTCTGCCCTGAGCACCAGGCCCTTCTGTATGCCTTCCATGCTGGCCACCTTCTTCTTTAAAATCGCTACGTCGTCCTCCACTCCAGAGATCCGGGCTTCTGCCTCAGTGATGCGGGTCACCGCATTCCGTAAGTCCTGGCGCAGCAAGGTAACATCAGCCCCAACGGCCCCTATTTTTGCATCCAACATGTCTCTAGATTGAGACTTACTGCGTCCCTCGTGTCCCCTGTCCCTCATCACGGGGGGGGGGGGCTGCCTTTCTTCAAGGAGTCGTCCTCCGAGGCCCACTAGTCGCACACCCCGGGTTCCACCGGTACAGCAGTAGGCAGCTGGCAGCCGGGCTCCGGCCAGCCTGCCGCGATGCACAATGGCCGCCCTTGGCACCTCCCCACTAGCTTCACCACCGTCCACAGTACACGTCGAGCCGCCAAGGGGTCCCCAACCTCTGGTAGGTAGGACCCGGATTCGGTCACCCACGGCCGTGGGGGCAGGCAAGCTGATCACGCCGCCTGCCGGCTGTCAATTTCGGGGCTCCAGTATCCCCGCTACCCCTGGCCGCCTCAACCCCAAGACGGCCGTTCCAGGGGCCCGATTAAGGTCGCCCGTCACTGCCCCTCGCCGCCTGAAGAGGCTTACTTGTCCGCGGTCCGTCACGACCGTCAGGATATCTGGGGCATTACATCTGCCCCAGGCGCTGCACTCGATCGTCACTGTGCACCCCAGTATCTGCTCTCAGTGTGGTGGGCACCCCTGGGCTCCGGTGGTGCCTCCGGTCATCCGCCTTCACCTCCAGTCAGTGTGGCAGCAGAGTCCTGGTCATCGACAGCACCGCATCGATCTAGAGCCACCACCACGATATCCAAAGGATCCGTCCGCGCCGCCGGACCAACGCTAGTGCGGCCGCCGTCCGTCGTCCTCTCTCCCCGGCGTCGCCAAACTCGAGGTCCCCGGCTCCGCTCTGCACAGCAGGCCGCTCTGGCTTCGGGCGGAATACTGCGTCTCCCGGCACTCCAATAAGGCTCAAAGCCGCCTTAGCAGCCGAACGTCTTCCGCTGCACCTCCTCACACCGGGATACTGTCAGGTGCGGGGGAGGAAGGATATGTCGGCGGATGTTGCAGCGGCGGGACGGAGCTCCGTTAAGCTGCGTCCGCCATGATGGCTTCCCTAGCCACTCCCCAGTGACTATGTTTTTTGCGGCTGCTATCACTGGTAAACTGGTGATATGGGCTGTTAGCACCGGCTTGTGAATGGAGCGATAAATTTATTGCGACTTTGGCTGGGCTAAAGTGCCAATAACTCGGTGATAAAACCTTGAGAATATGCCCCTCAGAGTATATCTGAAGGGGAGTTTCGCTGTGTCGCTTCAATGAAAAATCAGTGAAGACCAACCCGCCTAAAAATGGTGGCCTGGCGTGTCTCGTGGTCAGCTATTTACACTTCTGAAGGTCAACCCCCAAAAAGGGGTTTGTCGTTGGAAAGTAGCACAACAATATCCTTTGTTTGTTGGGATTTATCTGCAGGTGCCTAGGGACATCTGCACTTGGTTCCTGTCTGGGACCACCATGGAGTTCAAGGCAGGGCTTGGGGTGAACCAGCAAGAGGAAGTGAAACTGGCGGGGTGGGACTTCCGCAGCAGTGGCATTGGTGGACTAGCAGAGGGTTTCTTGACCTGTGATAGGTCCACACTCCCAGCAAATGAGGTGGGCTCTGGGGTGTGCAAGGGCTGTTGGGTCGGGCACCAATGTCTGCCACCTTCAAGGACCCCCTCTGTCCTTACCCCCTGCCAGGAACAGGACAATAAATGAATGAATACATTGGGTGCAGTTCCCACCGCGCGTGCCATCCTGTACCCCCACCCCCATGTCAGAGAGGGGGGGGGGGGCTGTGAGCAGACAGGGAGCAGGAGACAGAACTATATTAAAGTAACATTAAGACTCCGATCTCAACTCATCAATTTCCTCGCCGGCTTTGGACAGACATTTTAACAAGTTCTGTTTGTTCTGTTTTTTGAATAATTTGCAGGCCCGGCGCCGGGGTGCGAGGGGGGGGGGCGGGGGGGGGGCATCGCTCCCAGACACCTGCTTGTAAATGAATTCCCCAGGTGCCCCCGTCGCGGGTGCAATTTCGTTTTTGATTACTGTGCAGGTGAATCTGAGCGAGGCCTGATGCCGCCTTGTCATTAAACAGAAACACTGCATTATCTCGGAGCGGCAGCAATAGGCGCGCGCGCGCCGCACACAAAATGGAACGGCATTAAATTTGTGTTTTTTTAATGCTAAAAATGTGTTTTATACATTGGTTCGCGGGATTGAGTTCCGTAAAATATTCACGTGACTTGGGATGAAACTTTGACGCTCGCCTGTGAATATTCCCTGCAGCGGCCACGAAAAGACGCGCAGAACCTGTGGGTGAAAACAGAATATTAAAATCAAGATTTATCTTCGTATTTATTGAATAAAGGAATGCAGGGCACTGCTATTTGCATCTTTTCGATCGATGCTGTTGACAGGGTAAGTTGGCAGCTCGTTGGGGCAGAGAGTGGAGGCTGAGGACAGGCGGACAGTGAGAGACACACGGGAGGCTGAGGACATATGGCAGACCCCCCAGGATATAGCGGCATGGATTCGCAAATTTAGCGGCACAAATATGGAAATTTAGCGGCACAAATATGGAAATTTAGCGGCATTTTTGCGGCACTTTATTTTACTCATATTCATTCATTTTCAGCCTTAAATCAATGGAAACTGTTTTAGCAGAGTATTCCACTATGAATAGGCAACCTGGAATATGGAATAGAGGAAGCAGCCCACAGGTGAAGGCTGTTATCCCTTGGAATTGCAATTCTTCATCTGAAATCGCGAAATCCTGGAGGGTCTGTTTATTGGCTCTTCCAGAGAGGACGAAAGTTGCTGTTGTCATTTGCATTATACATTTGTGTTAGTTTGTCATTTCCTCTTAACTCACTTCAGAAGAAAAAAACTGCTACAGATAAATATTTTAGGTGAAAACCTTTAGATAGAAAATATCGTGTTTGTCTGGGTGCGCTTTGCAATCGATACTTCAATAAAAAAAATGTAGGTGATAACATTTTTTTTTGTGGAAATCTTATACTGGTTTTGAGTGGTTCTCTCTGCTCTACTTAGAATGTATTTTAAATCCTAAACAATAAGCTAAATCCCAACCTAACGTCTGACCGTAACCCATTTTCTAAATCATACCCGTGTTACCTCATCTTAACCATTTTCATAAATCTAACTACACAACCTAAATTGACCAAAATCATGTTCCATACCTTTATCCAAATATAACTCTAAAATTATCTAAACTTTAAGAGCTGGCCCTCTCCAATCCTAACCTCTACCGTTAGCCTAACATGACCGTAACCTCACACCATCTAATCCTATGCTGACCCCAATACAGTCATAAACGTGACCTTTTCCCATATATTAACCATAACTATTCATTATCCTGATCCTGATCCTGTTCCTATTGTAATCCTAACTCCATCCTTTAGCCTGGCCCTAACCATAGCCATGGGGAAAAGACTTGTGCAGGAACTACGAACTGACAAGTGAGGGGGGGGCAGTCCCAGCACCGTCTACGGGTTAAAAATGCAGTGATCTATCAACGGCCTCTCCGAAGCAGCGACCAGTGTGAAATACATTTAACCTTCTACCTGAGCAATAAACCCAGAAACTGCGAGAAACAACCTCTGTTCATCACAACACCATAGAAATCTGCAAAGGGCATTGTAAAGAGCCGCCGTAGCATTGTTTAGAGGTCACTGGGAAATACCACTTCCAGACAGAGCGGTGCTACTTATGTGGAAAGTGCAATTCGACAACTGATAAAGTGGTAATGTCCCCAACCTGAAACAGCCCAATGATGCCAGAAGCACACACGAGCGACCTGAGCTCAGCCACTTAAAAATGCCCCCCCCCCTCCCATCCCAAATCAAGTATATTCGCTAAGCCTTTGGAAACACATTAGCTCCACAGATTATCCTGAATTTCGGACACAACTTTTTTTACAAGCACAAGCCAGTTCTACCAGTACCCGGGTCCTGCTTTTTAAGTGGGTTATTTTCACTTGCAGATTTGCCAATGTAAATATGACCCAGGCGTGCCCTGTCCTGCTGACACGCCTAGTGCGCCTCGAGGCCTTCTCCCTGCTCCTGATACCGAGGGAATGGCTGGAGTACAAGAACCCTTTGGCATGTATGTGTATTGTAAATGCTAACTTTCTGAACTCTACTCCCCAGAGCAGATTTGCTGAGGCGCTTTGCGTCACAAACTGTCTGTGAATGCGCTAGCTTAATTGGCAATTTAGCAGACCTCCAGGATATAGCAGCTTTTGTAAAAATGCCGCAATTTCTACAAAAGTGCAGATTTCGCTGGCACTCTTGTAAAAATCGCGGCATTTTTACAAAAGTGCCGATTTCGCGGCAGACCGCGAAATTGTGAAATCCTGGAGGGTCTGCTTACGGCGCCCCACTGCTATTTGCGTTGCGTGGAGGGGAGCTTGCTCAGGAGCGGAGGACCAAAGAAAGTAAAAATACTTATGAGTTCTTAGCTGTAAATGTTCTCAAATATTAATATCTGCCAGTTTTTGTGAACTTTTCTTTTTTTAATTAATGATCCACAGGCAGGTTCCCTAGGCACTTTGGAACAGATAATCTTCTTAAAAAATGAAAACTAAATGTGTACAAAATTGCAGGATTTGCTTTCCACAAATGTCCTTGAAATATTGTGCAAAACTTTGCAAATTTCACTAAAGGCATTGGAAAAACTTAGGAAATGTAATTTAAGGTTCAAAGTTGTATTTTTGAAATCACTGGAGAAATAATCTAAAAAAAGGCAGAAAGAAGTAATAATTCACAATTTGCAGATCCCACGTACCAGAAAAATAAACATAATTTCCTTACGAGTGTTTTGACTTATTTTGCAAATCTCCCACCTTCCCAAACACTGAAATGTAGCAGGACATTTTCCCAGGACAAAATAAACGCCAGGGGCTTCACTAACAACTAACTAAATAAAAATTATCTGACGGATCGTATACCACTCTCTGACCCACAGACATGGACAGAAGCCCACATACACAAAACACTCCTTTCAAGTCAAACAGCCATTTCCTAATCCTGCTTTCTGACAAGGCAAGCGTTTGCTGAGACATCACAATAAGAGCAGTGTTACACGAACAATAAAATTCAACAAAAGACAGTACGGCATGGAGCGTGCTCACCAGGCACTCCTCACTCAGTCCACCTGCACTTGTACATTTCTTAAGCAATCTTTCCCTAGACATTAGTGCCAAGAAATGCACGGGCTGCTGAAAACGGATAACACCCTTCCGCAGCCTGAGCCGACCTACACTCTCTCTGAGCCTCAGGCGTCATGGTGAGAGTAAAAGTCCTGTCCCGGAGCGAATCGCCAGCTGCTTTTGCACATCAAAGCCACATAGGCTAAAGGATTAGATCTTATCAAGTGGGAGCCAGCAGGTATTTGACGGCTGGACGGCGGCAGTCGTAACATGTGCGCCAACAGCCAATAAAAGGGCAATGTTTGTTTTGATGACACTTATCGCGGCAATAATAGTAAATATCGCGGCCATCGCGCTACTCACCCGATTTCGTGATTTTTTTGCAAATCGCGAAAAGCTGGAGGGTCTGATATGGGCAGTGAGAGACACACTGGAGGCTGAGAGGTGCCAGAGGGGCCACTGGGAGCTGTAGTCACCGGGACACAGGAGTCAGAAGGGAATGGGAGGTACCACGGAGGGCCGCTGGTATTGCTGTGCAGCCGCGGCCCGTGGAGGGAGTTACGGTGGGACAGAGAGGCAGGTGGGCCAGGATGGGGGGTGCTAAAAACCGGAATATGGATAATTGGAGGTTAGTAAACAATTTAATAAATAAAACGAATTTTGTAGCTCGCCATGCATCGCATTTTGAGAGGTGTCTTTTATCAGCAGGGCTCCCTCACAGCTGGGTGGTTTTAGTTGCTGGAATTTTGCTCTGGTTTGTGTCACAGATTGATAATGTGCTGTGTATCTTTACGTTTACAACAGCAATAGTTTAAATAATAAGTGTAATGACTCCACTGGTGTCCAAGTTTGGTGTGATGTCACTTCTTGTGATGTCAGTGGATGTCAAGCGGCAGGTGATGTCTCCCATAGAAGTTTTATAGTTTTGTTGCGATAACGTAATTGAGGGGAAGACGTCTGATGGTGGAGCGTTTTTAGGGGTGCCTATGGCTCAGGTGAGTGGAGCATTGGGGTGCGTTTGCAGAGAGTGGTCGAGGGGCAGTTTAAGAGGAGAAAGAGGAAGGGCCTTAAGGGGTGCTCGTGGTCGCTGACCTTCACTCCACTGGCTCCACATCGAAGCTAGAGTCACCTTCAAGATCCTCACTCACGTATACAAAGCCCTCCATAACACCGGACCAGCATACCTGAAAATCTTACTCAAATTCCACGCACCCCAAAGGACCCTACGATCAGCCCAGCTCTCCTACGCCGTGGTCCCTGCACCAGAAAGACCAGATCGGGAGGCCGCTCCTTCTCCTTCCTCGCTGCAAAAGCATGGATCGACCTTCCGCTCCAGCTCAGACAGACAACATCGCTCCCCATCTTCGAAAGAAACCTCAAAACCTGGCTCTTCGACAGACCCCCTTCCTCGATGGACTGAAACCTGTGACCCCCCAGTGCCTTGAGACCCTTACGGGTGAGTAGTCGCGCTGATCAAACGCCTGATTGATTGATTGATTATCAACTTGGACTGATTGTTGGAGGTGAAGGCTTGGCACGCTTTGACAATGCATTTTGTGGTGTCACGTCTCTGGCAGTGCGTGACTACAGGACTCTTATCAACTGGAGGATTATAGTTTTTGAATATTAAATGAGTTTGCTGTCTTTAACAGGCTTCTGGTTACTAGCGATGTACACAATTAGATTTTCTTTATGGAGCTTAAAATGAGTATGGAATTGTTTTGCAATTATTTTTTCTTGTCTGCAGACTCACCTCAGGGGGCTCCTTACACAGCACGAGCAGCTGGTATAAAGGGTCCCCTGGTCGCGAACACACACCCTGAGGACACACGCCAGGTGCCCTGCCTCACACGGGGTACTACCTGCCCTGGTGCAGATTAGAGCGAGTGCTTTAAAACCACCCACAAGCTGACTTTTGAGGCCCCATGGACCCGGCTGCTGCCTTAGCGCTGCCCCCAAATAAAGCAGATCTTGCTTTTCGGGGAGTCATGCGCTGTGCAATTAGCTTTAAGGCACTAAGACCTCGGAATACTGCAGAAATCCACTGCATGATGGGAAGCAAAGTGGGAACATCTACCCCAAAAGTTTCCAGAATGATAAGGGGACCCATTTCAGCAGAGGTGAACCAAGGAGGGCGAAGACCCCACTTTTGAAAGGAGACCCCACGGCAGTTGTCACAAAGACCTCAGACGAGTGCGAGTTTCCTTATAAGGGGACACGTTGGAAGCAGGAATTGATCTAAGATTCATCAAAAAACTTTTATCAAAGACATTTACAGAAATAGGTAAAGTAAGACATAGTCATCCAAGGGAAGGGATGGGTGGGATGATGTCAGCCTCCGTGTCTTTAATGAAATCTAGATTCCCTAGTCATGGTAATAGGAGATTTGCAATTGTTGGCTGGTGGGTTAGGGGTGACCTGTGGAAACAGAAGACGTTTCTCAGCAGTTAACCAGTAACGTGAGCATCCAAGGAGAAGCCACCTGGCTTTAGACACACAATATTATCTACTTAAAGAGATTGATTTATGTATTTTGGGGGAAATGGTGTGCAAGGCACACATCTTTAAATTCAATCCTTTTCTTAGGACTGAATCTCTTGGTTTAGCTGTGTTTGCGACGCTTCTTTCTCCGAGAATGAACATGCGCCAAGGCAAATTCTGGCAAATGAGAAACCAGCCTTCTGAGTTCTGGCCAGATCTGTTCCCAAATCTATGTGCACGTGGGCATACGTAATGCACAATGATCTCTGTAAATAAATGCCTTTGCTCTCCCAGACATTGGCTAACGCGACCTTTGTGAAAACATATTTTATTGCGCTATATTATAATTAAGGTTTCTGGTTTTCCGTTTTTACTGATTTTTACTGGTAAACGCAGACAGAAAATAATGTATTATCTTGTCTGCCTTTATTTTTTAAAGTGGAAAAATACTGAAAATAGTGCTTCGTTCGAGAATTACAGACAACACCTGAGCAGGTAGATGTACTGCCGATCTACTTCTGCTGCTACCAATCACACTCGCGTTTTAAGGGATGGATGGATGGGGAGGGAGCGAGCCCAGCAAGACCAAGCCTCCGTCTCCGGTGCCACTGAACCTGCTGTTAGAAGTCCTCGCAGACGTCTCTTCCCACTTTCAAAAGGAAACTATAGTTAAATAGAGTGAAAAGGGCAGAAGGGTGGGCCTTGCAATAGAGGGCAGATATACAAGCCCCGTGCGCCACTTTTGAGCTGCCGTTGCGTCACTTTTATGAAGCAGCGGCGGCGCAAAGCCAGTGCCATGCTGCGGGGTATTTACAAAGTGACGCATCTAGGGAGATGCGTCATGTTGTAAAGCCCTGCCCCACATGAAACCTGCGTCAGGTTTCATGTGGGCATTCTGGCTCAGGGGGGGCGGGGGGGGGGGGGGGGGAACTCCTCGGAAAAGTGGCTGAGTGAAATCTACCAGATTTCACTCAGTCACTTTTCCGGCCCCGCTGCATCAAAACCTTGCGCCTGCTTGAAGCAGGCGTAAGGCTTGACGCACCATGTTAGACATGGGCAGGGTTGGCACAGTGCTGGAGTTGTGTTGCACCCGCGACGCAACTACTGCACTGCACCAACTTTACGGCAGCAGATGCGACACGCATCTGCATTTCCTTGCGCCATGATGCGCCGCATTGTAAATGCGGCGCATCCGTGGTGGTGCAAGGTGCAAGGATTGAGATGCGTGTCGCAAGTTTCCTTGCGCATCCCTGCTGATTTGCAGGGATGCGCCACGAAACGTAAATCTGCCCCATAATGTTTTGTTGTTTGCATTGGGCTTCTTTTTTCCTGACACACTCGTGCCTTGTTTGTTTTGATGTCGACGTCAGCAGGAATTGCGGAGACTGCACCAGGGTTTTTACAGAAAAGTACTTCCATCGTGGCAGCGCACCTCAGAGTGTGCCCGGTTCCAGCTGGCATTTAGAGTGCTTTGCAGTGTTTGTGTCAGGCGCTAGGCACACTAGCTCAGTGGTACTTTATTTTCTCAAAGCTGGGCTGATTAGGCCTTTTTGGGTTTCTAACCATTCCTCCCCAGTCTATTATGCAGCGGATGCTCAACCCACTGAGCTGTTTTATTGGCCCTGGTAGTTGAACTCTGTTTTGTTAGCCACCCTTAGGCAAAGTGGTAGACTCCTTGCCAGTGTCTGACCTGGTTGGTTTTTGTTGTGTACACAAAAGGAAACACACATTGACAAAGCCAATAGCCAAGGCTTGCATTTTGGGGTCTGCTGAAGTGGAAAAAAACCCAAAGACTACTGGTTTCTATTCACATAAAAATTCAGATAAGAATTTTAAAATGTAATGATTCAGTGTACTTTTGAGATGTCAAATCCCCGTCCCCCAATGCATTGTAGCGCAAGTATTGCATAAAAGGTGGAGTGCTGCACCAAGCAGCAAGTAAAGTGGAGTGAGAGAAATGCAGCTCATGGCTAAGATAAAGCCCGTGCTATTTATATTTTAAAACTTTGGTAGCCATGGTTCTTGCTGACAGCTGCAGGGTCAAACCAGACTTGAAGCCCACTCTATGCACACTTTAAAGAAATGATAGCAATAGATTTTTTGCAGACAGCTGCGCAGTCACGCCACATCTAACAAGCATTTGCAATGCAATAGGTCTTGCATTACTGAATGTTTGAGCTATTGGCGTTGCATTATTATTTCAACGCCAATAGCTCAAACTTTCAGTAATGCGAGAACTATTGCATTGCAAATGCTTGTTTCCCTCTGCAGCCAGACTTGTACACGATGCTTACAAATACGAGATCCTCGCGCTCATACTGTTTGACTTATTGGGTCCCCAGAACGGATTCCGATCCAATTGAAGATGTGTGGTCCAACCCGTAAAGTTTACCCATCATGTGTGGTGGACGAGAGCGCCTAGAAGCAGATCCTCGCTGCTCCTAGAAGTCCAGAAGTCCACATCTGCCATAGCTCAAAAGCACGGCTTCTCTTCCTCCTGGTCACACCCACTCATCACCTACAAGAAATACATTTTTGTGTCTAATACCAGCGCGCCATCCTGCCCTAGATGGCTTAGAGACTATTTGAGACCTTCCTCTACGTCAGCAATGATCTTCGTGCCTGGCTCTTTAGAGCTGCAGCTTTCAAGGGGTTTATACCTTTTATCAACTTCTTTTACTTAGTGAGAGAGAACTGACAGTCACCCATGGTTGTTTTTATCACTGTAGCTGGGTTAAATTTCCCTCATATAAAATCCTGACGTGATCTCCCAAACCATCTGGGGGAGTCTGCAGTTAGACACAATAGTTTGCATGTGTACTTCTATTAGGTATTTGTACATCGCACAACTCATCCCCAGAGGGGTATCCTGGTGCGCGACTATTATCGTTACTGGCTCTGATCGTTGACCTAGAGTGTGTAAAACAATGCCTTCAGTTTTTTTTAGAAATGTCATTAAATCTGACGCAGGGCATGAATCCTGAGGGAGCTTGCCCAGAGAGTGGAGGCCAAAAAGTTTAAAGAACGGACGCCCTCCCTGGGTTCTTTGGGGCTTATTTATGAACCCTTGCATCACTTTTGCGTCGCTGGTGCATCACTTTTTGTGACGCACCAGCGGCGTAAAAAATGTGGCTTGTTGCACCATATTTACAAAGTGATGCATCTAGGTAGATGCGCCACTTTGTAAACCTCTGTGCCACATTATACCTGCGCCAGGTATAATGTATGCAGGGGGTGCGTTCCGACAGATTTCACTGCGTCAATATCTTACGCCTGCCTCACAGCAGGCGTAAGACTGACGCAGGCCCTTTCACATGAGACTTGCCAATGTGAAATGACCCATTGCTGGAGTTGCGTCAGGCTTCTGACACAACTCCAGAAATGCGTCATTTTTGCGCCTACAGATGCGTCAGAAATACTGACGTGTCTGTAACTCTTTGCAACATGATGTGTCATACTGTAAATATGACGCATTATTGGTGTCGCAAAGAAGGCGCAATGAAAAGTGACGCATCGCTATTTTCACGCAGCGATGCATCATTTCTCATAAATGAGGCCCTTTGATTCTTTTGCACTGGATACGGAAACTCAGGGGATGTCACTCTCTGATACGAGAGGATATAAGTGCTGTAACGAGGTGTTAATCAAAGACCTGGAATTTGACACAGTTGCGGCAATACTGCGGGACAAGAATCTCGCTGATAGTTTAGTAGATTTTGATGCTTGTACATTGGATCTATGTGACACCCAAATACGCTTTAAATATAGGCACCCAGAAGACCCTGCCCCTACGGAATCCAACATGCCTACATCCACTGGCTGTGACACATTGCCTACAATGACTCTACTCCATTCGTAATTCCAGTTTGGCTCTTTGTCATGGTGGTCATGTGCCTCATGGCAAATTTATTTCATCAGTCGTACAAAGCCTGATTCCCCATGGACAGGACAAGGGTGAGACGTGCGGTACAGTGGACTCTACAATTTAAAACACCATAAGTGTCCCCCATAATCTCTCTTGACACCAAAAATAGACCTCCTATGTACATTATTGCATGGAACGTGGCAGGTCTTGGCCCCAAGATTCCACTCCCAGATTGGAGCATGCTTGTAGAGGATTATGATGTATGCTTCTTCCAAGAAACGTGGAGTGTGGAACCAATACATAGGCCAGGTTATCTACATGTGTTTACCCCAGCAAGGCACGTTCGCATTGGTTGACTGGCAGGGGGTATAACAATCTGGACTAGAGCCAGTCTGTCATGTAAAATACATCCAATAGACTTGGATATACAGGATGTCTTGGCCATACGCCTGGCAAGCGATAAACACACTAGCATGGAAATCTATAATGTGTACTCCAGAGGTGTTAATGGGGGTGTGTAATTACCCACTGTCTCGCCCCTTGATGCCTATTTGGTGTCTACCAATCACTGTCCCGATCTAGTACTATCTGGGGATTTTAACACAACTTTTGAACCCCTGAACAGCAATGATATTGACCTAACAAGGGATGAGAATGAAATAGGAGGCAGCCCCAGATTGGAACTTCCACAAACTAAAAACTGGACAGAGGCAGCTCTGCAACTTAAAGCTTCTTCTATAGAACTGGAGTGAAGAGCAACCAATGCACAACAGAAAGGGGCTTATATTTTGGACAACACACTGTGCTCAAGTTGTATAGACTATATCTTGCTGGATGTCCGGTTGTGGCCATTACTTGGGGACGTGGCTGTCAAAACACGGTTGGAGAGCGATCACAATCCCCTATGCCTTTATATGGAACCTCTGTGTAGTAGAGTAGAAACAGATAGGTGCGATACAGCTCCCTCAAGAAGCATCCAAATCTCTGACGCTAAAAGACGACTTAAGTGGTGTTGGATAGCTAGCTCAGAAGAAATACTATCTAGGATCGGAGACTATATATCTTCTTGGCTGACAGAGTGGGCAATAGAACCTCTGTCTCTTGAGGACCCAAATACAGTTATAGCCCGCATAACATGCTCTTTAAGAGATTACCCCCATACTCCACTACTGAGAGCAAGTTCTTAAGAAACCTAACTCGCCTTCCTTTTAGTAACCCACATGAAAGTGGTATGAATTTTATATTTTTAATTGGGAAGTTTTTAAGTGTATTATAAGATAGTATTGATACGATTAATGCCTTGAGCTTCATGTGTATTGGATTGTATAGCCGGCTCATATGGGAAGTTTAAGATGATCTTAAGCCATGATGGAAATTTTAACTAATTTGATTGGTATACAGTATCTGCTATCGATGCTGGATTGCAGCATGGTCACTTTTTGGAAATGCTTTTATGGTTTTTGATCGAAATAAAGAGAAATGACATGAAATGATATTAGAGCCTTATTGGCTGACCTGAAGTTCCGCGTGGGATTGTGGGTTTCAGAAAATTGACTTCGTTCAACAAAAAAGAAGGGCTGTTTCCATAAAGTGCTCTGCGCGTATGGCACATTAGCTTAAAATGGCTTGTTTATGGACCGAAGCCAATGGAGCTGGTCAAGGCTGGCCAATGCTGAGCTCTTTTTTCTTTTATTACAAATAAGTTTAGCCGCTGTCTTTTGAATAGTCTGGAGCAGTGTGAACAGGTACTCAGCCATGCCTACATTTCCAGAATCTCCTACTCAGGATTAAAGCTCGGATTATGTTCCTTCTCCAAGCTACTGGAGGCCATCAGAATAATTTCCAAAGGGTACGCAGCAGTCCAAACAAATCCATCAAACCCTGGGGACTTGTTCTTGCAGGGACAGGGCATTGCCAATAAGAAAGCCTAGGTTTTTTGACTACTGTCTTAGGTTGGGTTGCGGGGCCTAAAATTGTTGGCCACCACAAACCACTCCAAAATTTTTAGCACCCCCAAAAAAATAATCTCTAATTTATCGTCATTTATCTGCTACCTCGGAAAGGCACGTAACTAGATTACCCTTTATCCCGTCGTACTTATCATCAATGGAGATAACCAGATGAGTGTCATCAGCATACATAATGGTCTCAAATTCTCTTTTTTTTTTACAATGTTACCCAGTGATGCCAGATAAACATTCAATATGAGGGACTCCACAGTGCAAATCTTAGGGGCTAGATCAAAAAGGCAGAAGCTGTACCGATTTCAATCTATTGCTTAGGAAGGAGCAGAACCAATGCAGAGCGCTGAATGTAGACCAGTTTTATGCAGCCTTCAAGGTAGATGTTGGCGAGACACAGTATTAAAGTCTGCTGATAGGTCCAATAGTTTTAAGACCACTGATCTCCCTTGGTTTACTAATGACCTGTCCGCCACCGCGAGCGAGGTAGTTTCCCTACTGTTCTTTACCCTGAATCCTATTTGAACTGGACTCAGGATGTTGTTGAATGAATGAATGGCTTTATTTCGATATGAAAATATCATAAAAGCAGAAATACAACAATTTTAAGATCAATTAGAACAGTCACATTCTATTTACACAGATAAAATCATGTAAAAACAGATAATACAAACAAGCATTAAATAGTCAAAGAAAGCCTATTCAAACGAATTAACCATGACCATTTTAAAAACTTAGACGCACCGCAAACAACCAAGGTGCGAGTGTCAGATTTTAAAATACGAAGCGCCTCTCTATACTGCCGGGTACCTAATTGTCTGCATAAGGGTTTGAGCCATCTCCGCCTCGGCAGTACATATGCTGGACATACAAAAAAGATGTGGGCGACCGTCTCTACACATGATGGGCAGGTCGCACAGGAGGAGTCAAGTCAAATCAAGTCAAATAATTTATATAGCGCGCTACATACCCAGAGGGTCTCAAGGCGCTTAAAGAAGGGTGGGGAATTATTTGTCGAATATCCAAGTTTTAAGTTGCTTTCTGAATGCTAGGTGGTTCTGAGTGAGGCGAAGGTGAGTGGGAAGTGAGTTCCAGGTTTTAGCTGCCAGGTAAGAGAAGGATCTTCCTCCCATGGTGGTTTTGTTGATGCGAGGTACCGCAGCAAGGGCTTGGTTGGAGGATCGTAGCTGGCGGGAGGGGGTGTAGAAGGAAAGTCGTGTGTTGAGTCATTCGGGTCCAAGTTCGTAAAGTGCTTTGTGAGCGTGGGCTAGGAGGCGGAATGTAATCCTCTTATTAACGGGGAGCCAGTGGAGGTTTTTCAGGTGACTAGAAATATGGTCTTTATGCGGGATGTCTAGTATGAGTCTGGCTGATGCGTTCTGGATGCGTTGGAGTTTTTTCTGAAGTTTTGCGGTGGTACCGGCGTATAGGGTGTTTCCGTAGTCCAGGCGGCTCGTGATCAGTGCGTGGGTGACCGTTTTTCTAGTTTCGGTGGGGATCCAGCGAAATGTTTTTTTGAGCATGCGAAGAATGTTGAAGCAAGATGATGAAACGGCGTTGACTTGTCTGTTCATTGAGAGTGAGGAGTCCAGGATGACGCCCAGGTTCCGTGCGTGGTCTGTCGGGATGGGTGCTTTTCCAAGGGCCTCTGGCCACCAAGAGTCATCCCAGGCGGAGGGGGAGGTACCTAAGATAAGGACTTCTGTTTTGTCTGAGTTCAGTTTCAGACGGCTGTCCTTCATCCATTCGGCTACTTCTTTCATTCCTTCATGTAGGTTGGTTTTGGCGGTGTCCGGGTCATTGGTGAGTGAGAGGATCAGTTGAGTGTCATCAGCGTAGGAGATGATGTTGAGGTTGTGTTGGCGTGCGATGGTCGCGAGGGGGCTCATGTATACGTTGAAGAGGGTGGGGCTTAGTGAAGATCCTTGTGGCACGCCGCAAATGACTTCAGTGGCTTCTGACTTGAATGGTGGAAGGCGGACTCTCTGAGTTCTTCCGGTAAGGAACAAGGTGATCCATTCCAGTGCTTTTCCTTGGATTCCGATGTTTCTGAGGCGATGTAACAGGGTGTTATGACAGACTGTGTCGAAGGCTGCGGAGAGGTCAAGGAGGATGAGGGCGACTGTGTCTCCATTGTCCAGTAGAGTTCGAATGTCGTCTGTTGCTGCGATGAGTGCGGTCTCAGTGCTGTGTTTTGCTCGGAAGCCGGACTGTGAGGAGTCGAGGGATTTGTTGGTTTCGAGGATGGCGGCGAGCTGGTTGTTGACAGCTTTCTCGATAACTTTGGCCGGGAATGGAAGGAGCGAGATGGGGCGGTAGTTTTTGAGTTCGGTGGGGTCAGCTGTGGGTTTTTTCAGAAGGGCGCTGAGTTCGGCGTGTTTCCAGCTTTCCGGGAAGGTGGCGGAGTTGAGGGAGCAGTTGATGACGTCTCGGAGGTGTGGTGCTATAATGGAGTCTGCTTTGTTGAAGATGTGGTGAGGGCATGGGTCAGTGGGGGATCCTGAGTGGATGGAGTTCATTAGGCGAATGGTGTCTTCAGTGGTGATTGGGTTCCAGTTATTAAGGATGTTCAAGGGGGGTGAAGGTACTGCAGGAGGTTGGGTGGGTTGGTCTCCGGGTTGGTTGTTGAAGCTGTTGTGGATGTCTGCGATTTTGTTGTGGAAGAATGAAGCTAGGGAGTCGCAAAGTGTTTGAGAGGGAGTGATGTCGTTGGAGTTGGCTGAGGGGTTGGTAAATTCTTTGACGATGTTGAACAATTCCTTGCTGTTGTGGGCGTTGTTGTCTAGTCGTTCTTTGAATGCGGCTTTCTTGGTGGTCCGGATCAGTTGGTGGTGTATGCGGGTGGCGTTTCTGAAGGCGTCCCTGGTGCTGGTGTTTGGGTCTTTTTTCCAGGCCTTCTCAAGGGAGCGACAGAGTTTCTTGGATTTCTTGAGGTCATCGTTGAACCAGGGAGCGTTTTTGCTGCCTAGTTTGGTTTGACGTTTTTTCAAAGGTGCTAGGTTGTCGGCGCTGTTGGTGAGCCATTGAGTGAGGTTGATGGCTGCTTGGTTGGTGTTCGAAGAGTGGGCCGGGGGGTTTTGAAGAAGCGATGAGGAGATCTGGTCAATGGTGATTTTGTTCCAGTTTCTTCGCAGAGTAGGTTGAGGATGGTTGTGGGTTGTGGTCTTTTTGTAGAAAAAGTGAACGCAGCTGTGGTCCGTCCAATGGAGAACTGTGGTGTGACTGAAGGAGATATGTTTGCTGGAGGTGAAGATGGGGTCGAGTGTGTGACCTGCGTAGTGAGTGGGGGTATTAACAAGTTGTTTGAGTCCGAGGTTGGCGAGATTATCCAGAAGGGTTGTGGCGTTGCTGTCGTTGCTCTTTTCCAGGTGGAAATTGAGGTCTCCCAATAGAATGTAGTCCTCGGAGGGGAGGGCGTGTGGGGTGATAAAGTCAGTGATGTCTTCACTGAATTGTGCACGGGGTCCTGGAGGTCGGTAGAGGAGGGTGCCTCTGAGTGTGGTCTTGGGGTCGGTGTGGATCTGGAAGTGAAGATGTTCGGCGCTGGCGAGGTTGACGTCTGAGCTGGTTGAGATGCGGATGGAATTCTTATGGACGATGGCGATGCCTCCTCCTGTTTGTTTGGTGCGGTCCTTACGGATGATCTTGTAGCCGTCCGGGATGGCAATGGTGATGTCTGGGGCTGAGGAGGCGTTCATCCATGTTTCTGTTAGGAAGGCGACGTCCGGAGAGATGGTGTCTAGTAGATTCCAAAGGTCGATGGCGTGTCTGTGGACCGAGCGGGTGTTGAGCAGGATGCATTTTAGGTGATTGGTGTCGGAGCTCTGGTTGGAGTTTGTGGGTTTGGTGTGGGTCTTGATGCAGGTGAATTTGCAGGAGTGGCAGGTGAAGGGTCCATGGGTGTGTCCTGGTGCTGCTTGGGCGCAGTTAGGGAGTCGGCCGGGGTTAAGTGCTAAGAGGGTGGAGGCGTCGTAAGTAATGCGGGTGGGGTGGGTGGTACGGGGGCCAGGGGGTCTGGCGCTGGGCGCGGGCCAGGCGCGGACGGGCGTAGACGGGCTTACCTTTGGCGCACCTTTGGCGCGACCGTAGCGCGTGGACGCTGCACGTTGATGCATCTGTCATAAGTGGAGAAGTGGAGGGGGGCGGAGCGTGGGAGGGGGAGCAGGGAGGCGGTAGCGTAGGGGTAGGGACGGGCTGCAGGCACAACAAAATGGTGGAGTCAACAATAACAAGGACAGCAGGACGCTATGGGCTCAAACAATCAGGCAGCACACAATATTGATGAAATCACAGAAAAAAGAAATGCGGAGCACTATGCCACAGATCGGCTTCCAAGTCAATTTCAAATTAAGTTTAAGGCAGAGGGGAGAGGCAGCGCTGCGCACACAGATCAGTAAAATTAATCTAAGCACTGGGAGCAATGCGAGGAGAGGATGAGCAGCGTTATGCACACAGGACGAGTGAAATCACAAATAACGCAATGCAGGATCAAAAGATGAATGGCAGTGTGGACAGGCAGCGCTACGATACCACTATAGCGCTTGCAGGTCGGGAGGAAGGCTGGAGCGACCGCTTCACACGGGGTTAGGGGTGGGAAAGTTTCCAACGGGCAGTGAAATCACCTACGGGTAGTGTCCCTACTCTGGATTTGAAGTACAAAGCCCTATCAGTTGGGTTGGAAATAATGTCAAGATAGGGTTCGTAGACCACCACTTCCTTCATCTTCACAAAGTCTCCCTACTGTTCTTTACCCTGAATCCTATTTGAACTGGACTCAGGATGTTGTTATTCTCTAGATATTTAATTAGTTGAGTGTTCACTAGTCGCTCCAGTACCGTAGCCAGATAAGGTGTCAATGAAACGGAGCGATAGTTAGGGAATGTGGAAGCATCCACCCTTCTTTCTTAGCTAATGGCACAACTAAGGTCTGCTTCCAACTTGTTGGAAACTCTGCCTCCCTCACAGATTTATTTAGGAGAAGTGTGGCAGTTCCATCTTTCATCATTAGCCAGAAATGATGACGATTGCGCCATTGTATTCTTTGAGATAGATGGGCCATTCAATTCTAACGTGCTACTTTATCTTGGAAATTAGTAATGTTTGCAAGACTGTGTAAGTGGCCTAACAATTCACTTTTTTTTGCTTCTGGAGAGTGGGCATTGGTCCTTATAAATCCACACAATCTGGGCAATATATTCCTTATTCTCAAAAATCCATAATCCATCTGCTTATTTGCTGGACCTTTGGAGCGGCTTCCAATGAAGTACTTCCTTGGTTTGACCCTTCTGCTGTGTCTTAGAAGTGAGGGCAGCCCTTCCTATAATTCAATTAATCGGATTTTCAACAAAACACTCCGAACATTTTCCGAATTTAAGCTAGAGACGTTTAGGTTAGACACCTAAGAGTAAGTCATCAACCCGCCTGCTTTCGAAGTTGCTTTTCAGACCAATTGTTATTTTACCACGTCCTTTGCTCTACTTGTTGTTGCGTCCTCCTCCTACGATGTACCTTAAAAAAAGGTATATTTTGAGGCAGCTGGTAACTCTGGAATCTGAGCTGATTCCAAAACCAGTCCCCAAAGAAGGGATTCAATGTTGCTGAATGTATATTCCAATATTATAGCTACCATCCGCGAGCGTCGAGAAGGTGTCGATGGGATTTAAGACACTGGAATTGACTAGACTTGGTTCATTAGGTGGACTTTTTTGTCACATGTTGGAGGGTCATAAACATTGCTTTATAATAGGCTCTAATACAATTGATACAATTTTTTTGACTTAACATTAGGTATCAAAATAGACTTTGCTGTTTATTAATAGTTTTGTTAACATTCAGGGCAAGAGAAACAATTATATTCTCCAAGATCAGTGTCAAATCTTCGAACGCTACAGTGATGATATTGGTAATGATAAGTCAGGATTGTTCAACGTCATCAATAACTGTGCCATTGGCACAGTACATGTCATGACAGTTACTAGGAGTCCAAAGGGATAGCCTTTGTTTCCCTCTTGACCTTCATTTGTCACTCGTTGTACGATCCATTGCATCATATGACCTGGCCAGTTTGCCTTCTTCAACTTGTTTTGTAAATACTGATGGTGGTCTCTGAGGCCAGTCACTCGTTGTACGATCCATAGCATTATATGACCTGGCTAGGGGCCTTCTTCAACTTCTTTTTTAAATACTCATGGAGATCTCTGAGGGCAGTCACTCACTGTATGATCCATAGCATCATATGACCTGGCCAGGGGCCTTCTTCTTAGTGCTGTCCATCTGACTTCTGTTTTTTTCCTTTTTCCTTTTTACAAGAAACACATTGTCCTTTCAATATGTCTTTCTAAACATAACATTCTGTACTGTCTCTTGAACCCTTCAGGATCCTTATATAAATGTAACTAACTTTGGGCCAGATGTACGACCCTTTGTTGCACAAACAAAACAGAATAAACGTACACAAAAGTGTAAGTTTCCCTGTGTACCAGGCTCACTATCTTGAGCTCTTCAGTCAGTCAGGATCCTCCACAGTCAGATTCTCTAAGAAGCCTTCAAACGTATCTGCAACAAAACCAGATATATTGAAGACGAAAACAGAGCTCTTGTTGCAGTACCTCCTCCCCCCACACTTTTTGCCTGGTTTTTGATGCAACTTTGACTGTAGTGTACTAGGTCCCTGCTCACCTGGTTCCCAGTACCTGGGTTCATTCCCTAAAACTGTACCACGATTGGCCCAACTTCAGCCACCATAGAAGCCCCTAGTAAATGGTACCCCAGTTACCTAGGACATGGGAACTGAGGAGGGCCCCCTAGGGCTGCAGGACCAATTGTGCCACCCTAGATACCTCTCACCAAGACCATGCACACCGCCATTGCAGGCTGTGTGTCTTGGTGCAGAGAAACTGTAGAATCAACATAGCACACAGCCCTGTGCACCATGTCCACAGCCACTGCAAGAGGTGTGGGTAAGTCACCTCTACTGCAGGACTTACAGCCCTAAGACAGGGTGCACTATATCCCATGTGTGGACATTTCTGCATGAGCAGATTTGACCCTACAATATCTGAGCCAGTCCCTGATATTGTAAATGCACAGGAAAGCCATGGATAGTACATGGACTGGATACTTGCGATTACGAGTTTCCTAGCTCCTTGATTGCTTTACAGTACCCTAAGATGATTGGTACTAACTATCTTGTCTTCATATATCCTCACTGATGTCAGTGATGGACTTATGAATAAATGCACACAGGGGTCACCTTAGAGGGTCCCCTGAAACCCTATCAAGCAGCGCTGTGGTCGCTGACTAGTCTTAGCCAGCCTGACATGTTTCTGACCTCATGGGGTGAGAGCATTCGCTCACAGAGGCCAGGAACAAAGCCTGCTCTGGGCGGAGGGGCTTCACACCTCCCCCAGGAGAGGATGGCCTTCCAGGTGGGAAGCTTCAAAGGCGATGCCACCTTTGAAATGTAACCCAGGCAGCTCCAGAGAGTTGAGGATGTAACCCCCCCTGTCCTGCTCCATATTAGGCGGGAGGAAAGGTGGGAAAAGTTGTTAGATTAGGAGGTGTGCCCACATTCATCCAGCATCACCCCTATGGTGGGGCAGGAGAAGGGGACCCCACGTTTCAGTTTCCTCCACCTTGTTTGAGAGGGAATTAGCCAATTAGGATCAGGGTTGTGCTCGCTCCTCAAAGGAAGTGGGCACATAGAGGGTGTAGGGACACCCCTAAAGGTAAGTAGCCCATTGGCTACTACCTGTCTCCCCCCAGGTAACACCTGTAAATGTAGTATTTAGGTGGCCCCTCTGGACCCTAAACAATAGATTTAATGGACACAGAGAATAAAAGGAAAGAGAAGAGTTGCTGACCTGAGGGCTGAAGCCCTGCTTCAGAAACCTGGTGCCAAACCCTGCCTGATGCCCTAAGGACTCGACAATCATGGTGTGCTGTCTCATCCTGCAACTGCGAGGCCTCCAAGAACAATGGCGCCCCTCCAGCTTTCAACAAATCGCAAAAGAACCTTCCTTGGAGTAGAGGCTCTATTCCCCTGCGACAGCAGGCACCGAAACGGAGACTCCGGTTTCGCCAACTTGCTGCTTCCCAGCGGCTTTGATCCAGCACCCAGACATAAAATCTGTCCCCCCACCAAGTTTGGGGACACCAGGACTTCCTGGAACCGTGCTCTAGCAATACCTGGAGTACTGTACCCTCTGCAGTATTAACTGAGATGAAGAGTCCACTCCAGGCTCCAACTGTCCAGGAACCAAGCACCCATCAAGGGACGTCAAGGCACCAACCTGGGTCTCACTGGATTCTCCACGCAGTGTACTTCATTTTAGTGCACTATATAGAGAGAAAGCTTCCTACAATTGGACCACCATGCACTCTGCAGGTGCACATTTCATATCAGAAGAAAAGCAGAGTGGCATTGCACATGTGGATTTGGGCTAGAAATAAAATGCACAAGCGCTGTGGAGCCAGATGACAACCAAAGGTTAGCCAGTTCAAAAGGCTGGCCTACATTAGCCAAGGCCAATTTAAACATGAATAATACATAGTCAATAACATTATTGGGCATATGTGTTATTGTCAATATAATGCAAAACATTTAATATGTATATATAACAAAAACCTTCACTTCTAATATCCCTCCAATGTGCGGCAGGAACAGGAGCTTTCAACCAGTTGCCATATCAGTGAAAAGCCGCATTGTGGAGCAAAAAGATGAAATAGATCTTTTTGGACACAATAACGGTTACAGAGTATGTGAAGTGGTATTATGGGAAAAATGACACGCATGCATTTTAGGGAGATTTTTTTTTTAAACAATCCTTAAAAAGAGGCAGGGCAAAATTGATGAATTTCTTTCTGTGAAATGTAAGGGATATTTTATGAAACTGTGTAATCTTTTCTGTGAAATGTTGCTAAATCCAAGTTTTAGCATGGAAATTCGCTTGCCAAAGTCTGCCTTGACTGCTTCTGCGTGAGGGTACACTTTAGGTAAAAAACATAGGGGCAAGCCCCTATAGCTACCACAACGTCACCTATAGGGACTTTGTGGTGGCGATAGGGGCTGTGCCTTACGTACAAGGCAGTGTTAAGCTACTTAACGTGGCTTAACTCTGCATTGTACATAAGGCCCCCTTTCACGCTATGGTTAGCATGAAAGGGCTGGGCAATGGGTGTTGCGGTGGGCGTTCCACCACAACAAAGCGGTACAAAAGCGAGTGGTGATGGACGGAGCATCTGAACCAATCAAACACTCACACCCAGTCAACAGACCTGGATTTGATCCATCACCGTTCTTAAGCCCACTCTGCCACCCCAGTTCAGACATGGCCATATGCAAATCAGTCTGACCCTGTGCCTCATGGGAACAGTCCAGCCCGAACTGCCAAGCCATGTCTTCCCTGGACCACAAACAAGCTTCCTAGGACCTGTTTCTGGCATTACAGCCGTCTTCAGCCAGGCTTGCTTGAATCCAGTGGCAAAGTGAGCAAGGGACTCACGTCTGAGCATACCCTGCCACACTTATGGCGAACAAAGCGGTACAAAAGGGATGGTGATGGACGGAGCATCCGAACCAATCAAACATTCACACCCAGTCAACTGATCTGGGTTTAATCCATCACCATTCTTTAGCCCACTCTGCCACCCCAGTTCAGACATGGCCATATGCAAATCAGTCTGACCCTGTGCCTCATGGGAACAGTCCAGCCCGAACTGCCAAGCCATGCCTTCCCTGGACCGCAAACACCCATTAATTTTGACACTGCCCCCTATGTACAAAGGTGGCTTACATAGGAGGCAGCGCCAAAATTAAGACCGGATAAAAACAGGTCTTAAGATAGCAAAAGGTGTCCCTTCCGGTACATAAACAAAGCTTTTTCAAAAATGCCATTTTGTCACTTTCATGTGTGCTGCATGAAGCAGCGTGCATGAAAGTGACATAGTGGCATTTCTAGAATTGCTTATGTGCAGGAAGGGACACCAACCTACACGTAAACAATCCTCCCCTGCACGCAGACACCCTTGCACGCTGGTACAAGAGTGCCTGCATTGGCGCTAAACTTTGCACTATCGCTGGGGGAAACGTAAGGCTGTACCACATTCTTGTAAATATGGTGCAGCCTTGCGTTTCAGAAGTAGCGGAGAGAGGCGTTAAGCCAGGAAGGCTAACGCCTCTCTCCTCCACTTCCTAGTACATAACCCCCATAAAGTCGTGCAAGACATAGGCTGGACACTGGTTTGAATATAAAATCTCTCAGCGAGATATTGTGTGTGAACCAGACTCCTGCTGGTGAAAATTAAGCACATTTTGTAGCGTTAACTTCTGTGACTTTCACACTACAACAATTTGTCGAATTTCATCAGTTTCTCCTGCCAGGTTTACATTTTCCCCAGACCTGCTTAAAAGGGTATTTTTCCTGCAATTTGGACAACGTGGGTTGGGAACAACAAAAGACACGGATGCTAACCCACTTTCATCTGTCAGATAAAATGAAATGTGCCTGAACTGCCAGCAGAGGAAGAATGCTTTTGAGATGTAATGCCATGTGATTCTCTCGTTGGTGCCAGTTTACAATCTGCCAGGTGGCACTCTATCACCAGGTATTATTGTACCTGGGCAGCGCCACAATAGCAAGCCCTTTTTACCAATCCAGAACATACTTGCCACCTTTCAGAAGGCCCTGTACCTCTATCCTAGCTGGCCAGTTACCAGGAGCACCTCCAGCCTGTTTGCCTTTATGCCCTGTTGGAAGATCACCACCATTTTAAATTAATCCCTGATTTAAGTCTTAAACTCCGCAGACAGCCCCGGTGATGTACCGCCTGCTCGTCCATGGTACCCTCTAAGCACCGAAGTGAACCAGGTATCCACGGCTGACATCAGAACATTACCATCCATTACTTATCGCATGGGTTTCCCTTCCACACTGAAGCGTGTAATAACAGCAGCGAGTAGTAACATTATGAAATAAACGGTACAGCTCGCTAGCGCCTCACGGAGGTGAACCCTGCAAGTGACCTCAGTTCACGGGTTCTCTAGCATGCTAAGAGGCAGTGTGCAGGGTCCACTGGACACCCCCTTCCATCCCCTCATCGACATATAGATATATGTATTCAGTGGCGGCTCCTCCGCAATGGCAGAGGAGCGTCGCCCCACTGCCTTTGAGCAAAAATATAAAATGATAATACATTTTAGTTATTATTATTTTATGATTCCTTTGCGGGCGGGCAGGTGGGGCTGCTCTTCTCACGAAGCAGGAAAGGGGGAGTGGTTTTCCCACTCTGAAGTGCGCAATGACCGCTTGGTCGGCCTCTCGGGCCGCCTAAACCAGTCATGCGCACTTTACCCGTTCTCCATGCAGACTGCATTACAGCCTGCGCGTAGACCAATCCCAGGCCCCCATTCCATGGTTGAGCATCAAACTAGGATGCTCAAAGCCAATCACAATGGTGCACTGCAGCATTGTGATTGGTCAGGGGAGCCGGGCTGTTCTTCCTGGCTTCCTGTCCCACGAGGAGAACAAGAGCTAGAAGCAGAGACGCAGGACCTTGTGGCAAGGTAAGTTCATCTCTCCCCCCCTTTGAGCAATCCAGTGGCCCCCTTCTGCGGCCCCCCTCACCTCTGCCCTGCCACCCACGAGTCACACCGGCCGCCACTGTCTGTATTACTCTAATCAGACGTACAGATAAGTACGTTTGCAACAGTGATGCACCGCGCAACGCATACTCACGGGGTGACCTCTCAGAACACCAACAGTCACATTGGGTCTAACACAAAATCTGTCCTAGCACGATAAGTATGCGTGGGCTTCGAAGGTTTAACTTTCCTAACGCACTACCCCTCCACCCTTTTACTCCGTTGGGAGTTGGGGGATGGCCACAGCAAAGATCACTGAGAGGTTTCAGCGTGAAAAGGGCAAATTTACTGAAACAGCTGCACAGCACAAACAAAGAACACCCCTAGGCAATTTGCCTTACAAAACTACTGCCCTCACTAATACAACAAGCTTCATCTACCATTTCATCTTACCCCCACCCCTAGAAGACTCCCCACCTACCCTAACCATCCTGCCTACCCTTTATTTGCCTTTTGTATCTGAACTGACCACAACTGTAACCTTTTATCTTTCTGCCGTCATCAATTGTGGGTATACCCCTCCCCCTTTAAACCCCTCCCCCACCCCAGCAGCATTACACCAATTGAACCATGGTAACCTCTGGGCAAACTATCCGTGCACCCGCCTCCAGCGACAACCTCATCCCCAGCACTCCTGCTCCAACCAGACGCCCCAGACATCCCCCTTTCTAACCTACACTAGCTACACTACCAGGCACCGCATACATACCAACCCTCCCAATTCAGGTGAGAGACGACCTATTTCAAGGCTAGTCTCCCGTCTACCTATTCCTGTATGCAAAAAAGCGATACCTCTACAGGCTTCTGCAGATAAGGACTGGTCTTGTGTGACTCGGAGTATGCACTGCCAGTAACCTGCTCCTGCGGGCCAGCGCACAACATTTTTGTCACGCTCGCTCTGCCTGCCATAGCGCATTCTCCGTGCTCCTGACCGGTAAGGTAAAAAAAACTTTGAGTCCGATTCACAACAGTAAACTTAAGCTGAGATGAAAATCTAACTTTACGACTTTCGGTATTCACAAAGGACATTTACGAGTAGTAAATTTGGACTTTTGTCTCAGTTTAACTTAAGTTTTGGTCTTAAATGTAACTGAGTTGAATGCACCGTGGTCCACACATCTCAAAATGGCGGATGCTAGCCCAACTGCACCCTACCTATATCTCCTGCCTCTGCCTACTAAGGACTCCCACATCCGCCTACAATGCTTTGGACTGCACCACCCGCCCATCATCCCCAGAGAGCACATATCCCCTAGTCACCCTCCCCCAACGCCCTAATCCCTGCGGTGTCGATAAAACGTCTACTTATTTATGGAAACTTTAATACAGATCATGTTGTAATTTAGCTTTTTGCAAACTCAGTGAAGGCGGAGTGCGATGTTGGGCCTCACCGAGTCCCCAGCTACTCTGCTGATACATTATTCATAAATATTATATAAATTGGCTTTCAGCCTGGCAAACAGCGCCTACGCAACTTCGTGTAAAGTGTCTGAAACAAGTAACTTCATAAAAATAAACACATCATAATGCTCTAATCCTGGCCGGGCCAGGAAAGCACCATTTTAATGAACTTACTCAGCTCGAGCCCCAGGGGGCACTTCAGAAATTGGTTTGAAATATTGAAATGTGTAATTTCTGATGCAAACTAACAGATCTTATTCAAAAAATGTAATTTTATTCATCAAGTGAATGACTCGGATGAAACGTTTAAGTCTGCCTTCCTAATTTGTTTCTCGGGGTGATGTTTTCAATAAACTAGAGGTTAATTGAATCCCTTATAGTCTAGAAAGAACTACAAGAAAATCAGGACAGTTGTGAAATCAAAATAAATATATATATATATATATATATAAATATGTATAAACCCTACTGGCGGTCGCCATTATGTAGTTATAGTTAGGACCAGGTTTCCATAGCAAAAGCATTTTTCGACTTGCCTATATCTTAGGCGCAGGTTGACGAATCTTCACAAAGTTTTCCAAAAAAGTGCTGTTAGGTCTTGTTGTGCATGGAAAGTTTTTGAGTGATCCGTCAAAAAAAGCGCATTTTCCCATGTTGATTCCCATAGAAACTTTAGACACGTCTGCTGCCCAAACTGCTGGATAGAATTACACCAAATGTGGCAGAGTATTTTAGTTGGTTACACAGATAGTGCTTTTTGTTATTTGGTGTAAATATGTTCAGTAGTTGTTGAGAAATTTAAGAAAATAAAGATAGTGATATCTGTGGCCGTGACAACTTTGTGAAATATAACGAGCTCGTGCGGGGAAATGCAGAGCTCTGATTGGCTGCCAACACATCAACCAAGAAGTGTTGCAGCCATCTTGAGACTCAGTTTCAACCAAGTCCCAGAAAAAGCATTTAAAAAAAAGGGGGCAGTGTAGGAATACCCTCCTACACCAAAGTCTTGCTGCTGGGATCCTCTTAAGACCCTGCCATGGCAAAAAAAAGTTTTAAAACAACTTTTGCTGAGACTTTGCGACAAAGTTGTAAAAATCGGCAAACCCCCCCAAAAAACAGCAAGGTTGCCTGTGCCTCTTTGTAATTGAGCCCCTAGGTGGAACAAATTCCAATTGGGACCCCCTCCAAGGGATTATTTTAGCCCCAGGGACGTCCACCTTATGGGCACTCTATTTATGTGGGCAGGCCCGCTGATCCCGTCCACACCCCAGGGACCACCACTTCCCTGGGGTAAACAATGTGTGGGGCCGCCACAGCCCCAGTACAACCACCTCCCCGGGGCACTGTACAATACATATGGCCCACCCGCACCCTGGGGACTGCCTCCTCCCCAGGGCAAACAGTGTAAAATAAATGCAGGGGTCTTGCACAGCCCCTTGCAGCCCCAGGGGATGGCATCTCCCAGGGGCAAACAATGTAAAATAAATTTGAGGGGCATATTCAGCCCCCTTTCAGCCCCAGGGACCGCCATCTCCCCAGGATCAAAGAAAATAATGAAGGGGTCCATCGAGAACCCAGAGACATCCACTTCCCCGGGGGTTAAATAAATATTGGAGGGTGGCCGCGTGCCCCCATCTCTTGGAGCCATGGATGGCCATGGGGACCGCCACCCCCTAGTGCCGGCTTCTGCTTCCTCCCAAGGTGCCCACTGTTGGGAAGTAGCTATGTTATGTTACTAAATTTCTAAAGCGCAAGAATACCCGCGGGTGTCTTGGTGCTGATAGGTTTAGCAGTTTGGCAGGGAGAGAGAGGGCTAGATGTTAGAGAGCCAAGTTTTAAGCAGCCCCCAAAAAATCAGTAAGGTGGGAGCTGCTCTAATGCTTATAGGCAGGTCATTCCAAAGGACGGGGGCTTCTGAAGAAAAATAGCTGCCACCCCATATGAGTCTCTTGAAATTGGGGTGAGAGACCCTCATGGTGTTTTTAGATCGTAAGACTATACTGGGGACGTACCAGGTTAGGGACTGTTTGAGATGACAAGGACCTGAACCATGCAATGCCTTATGGTAAGGCACAACACCTCAAATTCAATTTGGTCACTCACTGAGAGCCAGTAGAGTCCCCTGATGGAGGCAGAAGCAGGTTGAAATTTGGGGAGATCAAGAGTAAGTCTCACCGCCGCGTTCTGTACGCTCTGTAACTTTTTCAAATATTGTTTTTGAAGTTTGACATGAAGTCCATTACAATGGTCCAGTTTGGTAAGAAATAGTAATGAATTTACTGTTTTTCTTGAATTAAGTGGAATGAATGGAAGGATCTTCCTGATGGTTCTCAAGGTATAAAAACTGGAAGAGATAACTGAGCTAATATATTTATTAAACTTTGATTTATCATCCATAAGTACTCCTAAATTTCTCACTTTTTGAACCAGAATGGAGAGTGTTCCTAGCTCAGATGGCCAACAAGGTGGACTCCAGAAATTTGGGCAATTACCTGAAAGTATGACCCCGGTTTTATCAGAGTTCAGCTTAAGACAGTGTTTGCCCATTGAGTTGCTGACATCTCTCATAAAATCTAGCTGTTTGATTTTACTCGGTGGGAACTGACAGCTCCCACAAGAAAAACAAACATAACCACTTTAAACAAGCCAAAGCTGTCAAACAGCTCAGGCTTTCAGAAGCAGAATTTTCATCTGTTTCCCTGCACGCATATTGCGTGCAGGGAAACAGATGAAAACATTGCCCCCACAAGCACGGAGCTGCTATTTCAAGCAGCTCCCTGCTTGCGGAAGCAGTGCTAGCTCCCGCAGGAGTCTGGAGCTGGCTGGGACCGTGGGGGCTTTAAGGCTCCCCGTGGTCCTGGGGGAAGAGCAGAAAGAGAGAAAATAAAGGTGATAAACAAGCAGAAAGGCAGAATAAAGGTCAGAAATGAGCAGAAAGAGACCCAATAAAGTTCAGAAATGAGAGACCCAATAAAGTTCAGAAATGAGAAGAAAGAGGCAAGATAAAGGTAAGAAATGAGCAGCAAGAGGCTGAATAAAGGTCATAAACTAGCAGAAAGAGGTAAATTAAAGTTCAGGAACTAGTAGAAAGAGACAAAATAAAGGTGAAAAACGCACTGTAAGAGGCAGAATATAGGTCAGATATAATCCAGAAAAAAGCAAAATAGAGGTGTGAAACAAGGATGTATGACTGATCAACTACTCCCTAAACCACGAATTCCCTAACCACGAAGGCTAAACGACGAGCATACTTAAACAACTACATTATTATTAACGAGTTCCTGAACCACGAAAATGACCATATTGCTCTTTAGACATTAATACTACTATTTTCTTATCAATCCGCTTTTTTTTTTACTCTTCCCACAGATATAACATTACTTTCGAGGTACCCACCATTCTTTTTTTAAAATGTAACGTTTTTTAATCTTACCTGTGTCTTTCTTTGCTGTCTCTTCTCTTCATCACCAGAAAGCATTAAGATCCGGAAAACGGAGGGAAACTATCTTGCGCACACATCAACTGATTCGACAGAAATTCTATGCATGCATTTCCCAATGTATTTTTTAAAAGTATTACAGCCATTTTTCAAACATCACTACTTTATTATTGTGATTTGTCATGGCTCTTGGGCAACATAATGTTTAGTCAGAAAGATGCATTTATTGCGGAATGAGTTTTACGATCAAACAGATATGGAGTCAAAGTGATTAGCTCATTCTGAGTTTAAAACACATTTAAACTAACTGAAGTATACGCTTTCACTCGAGTTGGAAGACAAAAGCTTGTTTATGATGTAATGTTCATTTGAGCACAATTCTCTTTTCTGTTAATGTAGCTTTTTATTAAATTTGACACCAGTATAACAGATCGTGAACAGTATATTTGATTCTTCCAGAGGTCTTCATTTAAATATACACCACGAGCAGTATGTGCTTTTTTTTAACTTTTATCATGTTTAAGGATGGAATTATAGCATTATAAGCAGTGTGGTTAAAAGCGTAATTTCTTTCAACTGCATGTCATGAATCTGCAGAGGCTTCTTCTCTAATAGTTTTACCTCCCTAGTGTTGTCGTTCAGGAATTCGTTGAAATGACGAGTCGTGGTTAAGGACTTCGTTGTTCTGGATTCCTCGTTTTTCTGACTTGTTGTTCAGGTAAGTCGTGATTTAGACTTCGTTGTTTAGGATGTTTCCCGTGAAACAAACTGAAAGAGGCAGAATAAAGGTCAGAAACAAGCAGAAAGAGCCACAACAAAGGTCAGAAGTTAGCTGAAAGAGGCAGAATAAAGATCAGAAATGAGCTTACTGAAAATTGCTGAGGCCTCGTTGGATGCCGTGTCCCTGTTCTCAACCACTCTGCACAGGGGCCTCCTGTGGTACTACAGGTTGGGGGATGAACTCCCCTTGGCTGCTGAGGGTCGTTGGGGGCCAAGAACCCATATTTTTGTAGTAACTAAGTCCCCCACTGCCAGATTGCTGAGATGTTTTTGGAGGCCCTTCCCCTTTCTGTACCACTTTGCAAAGGGGTCTCCTGCTGCACTACTGGTTAAGGGATGAAGTTCTCTTGGCTGCTGAGGGTCACTGGGAGCCAAGAACGACTATATTGCGATAAGTAAGTCCCCCACAGCTGGATTGCTGAGACCCCAACGGAGGATCTGCCCTGTTGGACCCGGCCTCATGGCGTGGTCCTACCCCTCCCGCATGGCGGGCCCAGGACGATATCAGCCCTCCACCAGACCTCGGGCGGCCCCTTCGGCCCGATCCTGCACGCCCCAACACCACAGGGCCGGCTACCATCCCGGTCCACCAGCGCAGGCCTGACCCCAGCGTAGGCCTAGCACGACCTCAGCAAGAGGCCGTGCCCGACTCCATCTTGGACCCACCACGTCACAACCACGTGGCCTCGGCCCCAGCCCAGGCCCCAGCGAAGCCCCGACATCGAGGCACCAAGATCCACCCAGGTGGTCAAGTGGCCACTCGACAGATCCCGGAGGAAGGGGAGTTTCGATGGGCCTCCCACCGTCCCCGGACGCCTGGTATCGATCGCCCTCCGGCCTCCCTGGGCGCTGGCTCCACCCCCCTGCTGGGTGTCTGGACACCATCATTCCGGCCCCTCTGACCCCCAGGCGCGAGGGTCCAGACTTCAAAGACCTCCAGACCTATATCTGGGCCAGCCCTGGATTAGGACGGGAGTTGTATCCTGGACTGGAAGCCCTGCTGACACTGTCACGGCCGACCCAGACGAACTCATCCTCCCCGTAACCCGACGACCATCCTGAGAGCCTGCTGGCGCTGCCACGGCCTATCTTGCTGAAACATCTGAGAGCCTGCTGGCGCTGCCGCGGCCTATCTTGCTGAAACATCTGAGAGCCTGCTGGCGCTGCCGCGGCCTATCTTGCTGAAACATCTGAGAGCCTGCTGGCGCTGCCGTGGCCTAACTTGCTGAACCTCCTGAGAGCCTGCTGGCGCTGCCGCGGCCTACCGTGCTGAACCATCCTGAGAGCCTGCTGGCGCTGCCGCGGCCTATCTTGCTGAACCTCCTGAGAGCCTGCTGGCGCTGCCGCGGCCTACCGTGCTGAACCATCCTGAGAGCCTGCTGGCGCTGCCGCGGCCTATCTTGCTGAAACCTCTGAAGGCCGGCTGGCGCTGCCGCGGCCTACCTCGCTGAACCATCCTGCAAGCCTGCTGGCGCTGCCGCGGCTCGAACTCTCGGGACCCCCGGCTCGAGGATTGAGAGCTGTGCGTAGGGTACCCCGTCCCCCGCCCAGAGTAAGACTGTCCCGCTGCCTTACCCCCCTTTACGAGACTTTACAGATCCCGCGATCTGCTGGTACATACTACCAAAAACCTGCAACCTTTTACTAGCTATAAAAGCTTAAGAACTTGACCTCTTGTGTGGTGTCCATCTGTAGTGTTGTGATTACTCTGCTGTACGATCCTAGGAGAGGACCCTCACTCCGGAGGCCTCTCCGTACCGCTTGGCTACTTCTCAACGGAGAGGCGGACCTAGGGGTGGTCAGTCAGACATCTTCTGCCTCCCCCGGGGGCGCCTTTCTAACATTGGTGGCAAGCGCCGGGATCCGAGCCCACGCAGATCGCACAGAGAGTAATCCGCTCACTACCAAGAAAAACTCACTGCGACCATGAGCACAGAATTCCAGAAAGAGAAAATGGAAGACTACAGTCACAAGGAGCTAAAGCAATTCTGCAAAGACCTAGGCATCGCTACCACTGGCTTAAACACCAAAGAAGACTTTAAATCGGCCCTGCAGGCCTGGGTGGACGCCGGCGAGGCGCCACCCCCGAGGGAAGATAACCCGGGCCCGAACGGAGGCCCGGAGGCTGCAACGAACCCAGCGGGAGGAAGACCCGCAAACCCAGACGCGGGCCTCTCCCACGAAGAGTCCTGAGAACGAGAGAAGAACCGGCTCCACGAGTTGGAGCTCGCTCGACTCAGACAAGAAGGAGAGATCCAACTGGCAGAAAGGAAATTAGCCCTCGAGCAGCTACGGCTAGAAGGAGACCTGGAATAAAAGCGAAGACAGAGAGACCTCGAGGAGAATAAACTCATGCTCGAGCACGAGCGCGTCCTCAAAGAAATGGAATTTAAAGCCAAGGCCAACGAGAATAACCCCTCCGGGGGGAAGACCTCACCTCCCCCGGTGGACACAAAGGTACATATACCCAAGGATGTCGTCAAAGAGTACTATAAGAACGACGACATCCAGCAGTGGTTCAAAGCCTACGAGGTCGCCATGACCGCTCATCGAGTACCCCTCAAGGACTGGGGCGCCGGCCTGTGGGGGAAGTTTATCAACGAAGGGAGAGACGCCCTGCTGGAGCTCCCTGATACCGAGATGACCTCGTATGAGCACATGAAGACCGCCCTCCTCACTCGCTACGGACTCACCCCCGAGATGTACCGGCAGCGATTCCGAGACTGCAAAAAAAGTCCCCGGTACCACGTGGGTGGAGTACGTGAACTATTACAGCAGAGCCTTCGAGGGGTGGACTCGGGGCTGTCAGGTCACCACCTACCAGCAGTTGGTCGACCTCCTTCTATGGGAACATCTATCCAATAACTGCTTCGTCGAACTCCGGCAACACCTCCTCGACAGCAAACTGACTGAGCCACGAAAACTCGCTGTCGAGGCGGATAGATGGGCGAGCACCCGAGTCGCCCGGGGTCCGACGGAAGACTCCGGCCGGGGACCTCCGGGAAACCACCGACCCCGAGGCGGCAGAATAGGCCAGAGCCGGGGACGAGACGCCCCCCAGGGGTCATCCCCTGCCTCCACGTCGCCACCCTTGGGCCAGAGAGGGGGCCCCCCAGCCAGACCAGGGCCCCGCCCGAACGTTACGTGCCACAGATGCCAGCGACAGGGTCATTACGCAAATTACCCCCTCTGCCCGATGACCCAGCGACCCGGCACCACCGGTCCCCCGGCCCGCCAGATAATGGCCGCGGCCCTGGGTGAAGGAGGAAGTGAGGAAGAGGACAACGGCCCCGAGCAGGCCGAGTGGGAGCCCGCCGCCATGACCTTAGCCTGCCTAGGGACTCACGACCTGATCCCCCGAGGCCCGATCCCCGGCAACACCCAGAAGTACCGCCAGTGGGTCACCATCAATGGTCGCCGAACCGAAGCCCTCCGTGACACTGGAGCCAGCGTAACAGCCGTCCGCTGCCATTTGGTGACCCCCGAACAGATCCTTCCTAACGTCCTGTGCCCAGTCCGGTCCGCAGATAACTCAGAGATTTTGTGCCAGATGGCCCGCATCCCCTTCGAGTGGGGGGGAGTGTCGGGCATGCTAAAAGTGACTGTCCGCAACGATGCCCCCGTGGACTGCCTCCTTGGGAACGACCTTGAAAGTTCCCCCTGGGCAAGCGTCGAAAGAAGAGAGCACCTAGGGATGCTAGGCCTTCCCGAGTGGGTCTGCGCGACCACCCGTTCCATGTCCGCCCGAGCCTCCACCCCAGCGGGGGAAGCTTCGACTGAAGAGCCGGAGTGGCCCGCACCGCCGCCGCCCGTCCTCCCGAGGACCCTGGCCTGGAACACGGCTCCCAAGAGCCCGACCAAGAAAACCTCCCCGAGCTCCAACACCTCCCCGAACTCGCTCAATGGCGCCAGGAAGGGGGCCCCACTCGCGAACAGTTCCGGCAGGAGCAGAAAACCTGCCCCTCCCTTGAGGGGGTCTGACAGCAGGCCGCTACTCAAGCCGCGGGAGACCCCGCGGGGTCCCACTGGGTCTATTGGGACAACGACCTTCTCTACAGTGAGCAGAAGATTGCCGAACTAGGGGCCAGCCGGGTGCTGGTCGTGCCCCTCCGATTCAGAGACTTCCTCCTAAACTTAGCACATGATGTGCCCCTCGCCGGGCACCTGGGGCAGGACAAAACTTACAGCCGCCTGGTGACCCATTTCTACTGGCCGAAAATGCGGAACGATGTACATAACCACTGCAGGACCTGCCCGACCTGTCAAGCCAGCGGAAAGAGCGGGGGGAAGATGAAGGCCCCGCTCCAGCCTTTTCCCGTGGTCACCACCCCCTTCGAGCGAGTGGGGATCGACATCGTAGGGCCCCTGGATCCTCGCACCTCGCAGGGGCACCGCTTCATCCTCGTCCTGGTGGATCATGCTACCCGCTATCCCGAGGCCATCCCCCTCCGAACCATCACGGCCCCCGTGGTGGGCCGAGCTCTCATGAGCATCTTCTCCCGAGTCGGCTTCCCCCGGGAAGTCGTGAGTGATCGGGGCTCCAACTTTATCTCGAAGCATATGCGGTCCCTCTGGCAGCAGTGCGGGGTCGCCTCCAAGTTCACCACTCCGTATCATCCCCAAGGAAATGGTCTAGTCGAACGATTCAACAGGACACTTAAGGGGATGATCAAGGGCCTAGAAGAGCCCCTCCGGCGCAAATGGGATGTCCTACTGCCTTGCCTTCTGTTCGCCTACCGAGAGGTACCCCAGAAGTCCCTGGGGTTCAGCCCTTTCGAACTCTTGTACGGGCACCCGGTCCGCGGCCCCCTCAGCCTGGTCAAGGAAGGCTGGGAGACGGCAGTCCGAGATGCCCCACCTGATGTCTACCGGTACCTCCTGACCCTACGCAATCTGACTCGGAAGTTCCGGGAACTTGCCGAAGCCAACCTGGAGGCTAGCCAGGAGGAGATGAAACGCTGGTATGACCAGAACGCCTCGTCCATCGAATTCGAGCCGGGCCAGCAGGTCTGGGTCATGTCCCCGGTCGAACCTTGTGCCCTCCAGGACAAGTGGACGGGGCCCTTCAAGGTGGTGGAGCGCAAGAGCCCCGTCACCTACTTAGTGGACATGGAATCCCCCCGGAACCCCCTCCGGGTTCTCCACGCTAACCGACTCAAGCCGCACTTTGCACGCACTGAACTAAGTCTGCTGCTGGCGACCGATGACGGAGCGGAAGACGACTCCGACCCACTACCAGACCTCCTCAGCACCTCCGAGAAAGACGGCTCCTTCGAAGGGGTCCGGCTCTCCTCTACCCTGACCCCAGATCAGCAACACGACTGCCGGAAGCTGCTGGGGCAGTTTGCGGATCTGTTTTCCCTCACTCCGGGGGTCACCCGGTGGTGTGTCCACGATGTGGACACCGGAGACAGCCCGCCTGTGAAGCACCGAGCTTTTCGAGTACCCGACCGGGTTCGGGCCTGCATCCAAACAGAAGTGGCCAAGATGTTAGCTCTGGGGGTAGTCGAACCCTCCAACAGCCCCTGGGCCAGTCCCGTTGTCCTGGTCCCTAAAGCCGCCGCCACCGGAGCGGCTCCGGAGCTCCGGTTTTGTGTTGACTACCGGGGACTAAATGCAGTCACCAGGACCGACGCCCATCCTATCCCCAGGGCGGATGAACTAATCGATCGCTTAGGAGCTGCCAAATTCCTCAGCACCTTCGATCTCATGGCGGGGTATTGGCAGATCGGCCTCACCCCGGGTGCACAAGAACGATCAGCCTTCTCGACCCCCGATGGCCACTATCACTTCAAAGTGATGCCCTTCGGCATGAAGAACGCCCCAGCAACCTTCCAGAGACTCGTGAACCAGGTGCTGGCCGGACTAGAAGAGTACAGCGCTGCCTACCTCGATGACATTGCTGTATACAGCCTTCACTGGGGTGAGCACCTGGCCCACCTCGGGACGGTCCTGACGGCCCTCCGGCGGGCCGGACTAACCATCAAAGCCAGTAAGTGCCAGATAGGCCAAGGGTCCGTGACCTATCTGGGACACCAAGTGGGGAGCGGCCACGTGGCTCCCCTCCAACCAAAGATAGACGCCATCCGGGCCTGGGAGCCCCCGGTCACCCAGACCGCTGTCCGAGCCTTCCTGGGGCTCACTGGATATTATCGGCGGTTTGTAAGAGACTACGGGAGCATTGTGGGGCCCCTGACCGAACTGACCTCCAAGAAGCTACCAAAGAGGGTGCACTGGACCCCTGCATGCCAAACGGCATTAGAGACTCTAAAGACTGCCATGTGCACCGCCCCTGTGCTCCAGGCCCCCGACTACAGCAGAGAGTTTGTAGTCCAGACCGACGCCTCGGAGCACGGCATCGGGGCGGTCCTGTCCCAAGTCAACCCCGAAGGAATCGACCAGCCTGTGGCCTTCATCAGCCGCCGCCTGCTGGCGAGAGAGCAACGCTGGAGTACCATCGAGAGGGAAGCCTTCGCCGTGGTGTGGGCCCTCAAGAAGCTCCGGCCCTACCTCTTCGGCACCCACTTCCGGGTCCAGACCGACCACCAGCCCCTGCGTTGGTTGATGCAGATGCGGGGAGAAAACCCGAAGCTGCTACGCTGGTCCATCTCCCTGCAGGGGATGGACTTCACTGTGGAGCATCGCCCCGGCAACGACCACGCCAATGCTGACGGCCTGTCCAGATCCTTCCGCCTCGGCGAGGAGAACCCCCAAGAAGATGGGTGACTCTCCCCTGCCTTCAGCTGGGGGGGACGCGTGTTGGACCCGGCCTCATGGCGTGGTCCTACCCCTCCCGCATGGCGGGCCCAGGACGATATCCGCCCTCCACCAGACCTCGGGCGGCCCCTTCGACCCGATCCTGCACGCCCCAACACCACAGGGCCGGCTACCATCCCGGTCCACCAGCGCAGGCCTGACCCCAGCGTAGGCCTAGTACGACCTCAGCACGAGGCCGTGCCCGACTCCATCTTGGACCCACCACGTCACAACCACGTGGCCTCGGCCCCAGCCCAGGCCCCAGCGAAGCCCCGACATCGAGGCACCAAGATCCACACAGGTGGTCGAGTGGCCACTCGACAGATCCCGGAGGAAGGGGAGTTTCGATGGGCCTCCCACCGTCCCCGGACGCCTGGTATCGATCGCCCTCCGGCCTCCCTGGGCGCTGGCTCCACCCCCCTGCTGGGTGTCTGGACACCATCATTCCGGCCCCTCTGACCCCCAGGCGCGAGGGTCTGGACTTCAAAGACCTCCAGACCTATAACTGGGCCAGCCCTGGATTAGGACGGGAGTTGTATCCTGGACTGGAAGCCCTGCTGACGCTGTCACGGCCGACACCAGACGAACTCATCCTCCCCGTAACCCGACGACCATCCTGAGAGCCTGCTGGCGCTGCCGCGGCCTATCTTGCTGAAACATCTGAGAGCCTGCTGGCGCTGCCGCGGCCTATCTTGCTGAAACATCTGAGAGCCTGCTGGCGCTGCCGCGGCCTATCTTGCTGAAACATCTGAGAGCCTGCTGGCGCTGCCGCGGCCTACCTTGCTGAAACATCTGAGAGCCTGCTGGCGCTGCCGCGGCCTAACTTGCTGAACCTCCTGAGAGCCTGCTGGCGCTGCCGCGGCCTACCGTGCTGAACCATCCTGAGAGCCTGCTGGCGCTGCCGCGGCCTATCTTGCTGAACCTCCTGAGAGCCTGCTGGCGCTGCCGCGGCCTACCGTGCTGAACCATCCTGAGAGCCTGCTGGCGCTTCCGCGGCCTATCTTGCTGAAACCTCTGAAGGCCGGCTGGCGCTGCCGCGGCCTACCTCGCTGAACCATCCTGCAAGCCTGCTGGCGCTGCCGCGGCTCGAACTCTCGGGACCCCCCGGCTCGAGGATTGAGAGCTGTGCGTAGGGTACCCCGTCCCCCGCCCAGAGTAAGACTGTCCCGCTGCCTTACCCCCCTTTACGAGACTTTACAGATCCCGCGATCTGCTGGTACATACTACCAAAAACCTGCAACCTTTTACTAGCTATAAAAGCTTAAGAACTTGACCTCTTGTGTGGTGTCCATCTGTAGTGTTGTGATTACTCTGCTGTACGATCCTAGGAGAGGACCCTCACTCCGGAGGCCTCTCCGTACCGCTCGGCTACTTCTCGACGGAGAGGCGGACCTAGGGGTGGTCAGTCAGACATCTTCTGCCTCCCCCGGGGTCGCCTTTCTAACATGCCCCCTTTTTCAACCACTCTGCAAAGGGGCCTTCTGGCACACTACTGGTCAGGGGATGAACTCCCCATGGCTTCTGATATTTGCCAGGCTCCTGGCAAGCACCCGTCAAGTCACGTTGTGTTCCCCACATGCGCGAAATGTTGTGACGAGCACACCCAATGGAAACAAAAATCCTGCTCCATTGTGGAGTGCCGAGTTTATCGGTAACTCCTCATTTTCCACTTGACATAGAGTTTCCAAACTCCGCAACCTTCAAAGTGGAATTTTACGCCCAGGCCTCGTAAAAAACAAAGGTTACATGGACATTATAGTTCGGAAATAGAATTTTAAAAAACCTCAGAAGTTCACTGAAAAAATACAAAGGTTACAGAGACAATTTAGTTAGGCTCACATTTCATTTGTACTAATCAGTGACATTCAGTAGCTATAGTTACCGGAGCAAATTATAACTTAGGCACCCACAACGCACTGCTTATAACCTCACATATTACATCACTAATGACATGGTCAGTGACATCTCTGATGGGATCACTCATGGCATCACTGATGATATAATCCAGTGAGTGGCCTGCCTCCAGGCCCTGTGTCCAACCCCCAGCAGCCTGCTAACCGCATACCACACACAGCCTTTGGTGTGCTAACTGTAGGGTTGGCCTTTGGGCCCCAGGCACTGCATCACCGTGGACAAAACATATATAATAAAGGTCGGGGTGTGCAGTCCCCTCCTTGACCCTGAATTTGCCCGGGAGGGACACCATCCCCAGGGGTCTGTTCCAATGAAATAGGGAGGTGAGCCATGTGGCCTCCCTCCCTAAGCCTTAAAAGGCCCCAGGGAGCCTATCCCCTGGGGGACAAATACAATTAAACAGGGGAGGAGAGCATGCCATCCCTTTCACAAGCCTGTTCAGTCCCTGGGGACCTCAACCCCCATAGTAGTTCTTTTTTTTAAAAGAGGAGGGGGCAACATCGCATCCCCCCTGAGTCTTCTATGGCCCCGGAAACCCCATCTCTCAGGGCAGTCCATTTTTGTAAGGGGAGGTGGGTCATGTCGCCCACTCACTGAGCCCCCTTTATCCTCAGGGAACCCATCGCTCAGGGCCATCTATTTTTTTAAAAGGTGAGCCCACGTTCTGGACTCAGCAGTTTATCTGCCCACATCGGCGTGGGCAGGAAACGTGTGTTTGCTACCACCGGGCAGGAGCATTTTTAAATCTCCTTCCAACCGAAAGCAAACACAATGTTGCTCCTGCCGAGAGGGAATAGCTATTTATGCACCTCCCTCTGGATGGGAGCAATCTCTTGATCTATGCGGGCAGGGAAACAGTTCAAAAGTCTGCTGCCAGCACGCAAGGAGCTTTTTCAAAGCTGCCACTCACTGGAAGCATACTCAGTGTTTCCCCCCCGTTCAGCTGGAGTGTTAGAAATACTCCCTCTAGGCAGGAGCACACAGGCTTTCCTGCCCACACTGATGCGGACAGGGAAACAGCTGTGTTCAGGGATGGGCTTCCTGAGCAATTTGATGGCTAGTGCCAATACAGGCATCCTTGCACCAAGATGCAGGGGTGTCTGCGCTGTTGCCAGGATTGTTTTTATGCAGGATGGGACACCTTTGTGCCAGCTGCGACCCATGCAGGTGAGAGCAGTGGGGCCAGGAGAGGGGGTTTTGACAGACGACGATGAGGAAAAAGTAAATATTTATTTAATTTTCCCTCGTGGTCGTCTGTCGAATCGCCCCCCTAAACTCGCGCCACTGCCCCACGCTCTTACCTGCACGGGTCGCGGCTGCTTTCTGCATAAACACAATCTATGGAGGCATTTTCTGCTTTCTATGTGTGCAGCACAAGGAGGAAAAAACGAGGAGAAATAAAGATATTTCTTCTTGTTGTGCCTGCCCTGGGGAGCTGTGCAGCTTTTATGCATTCTCAGGTTTACAGATCTTTGTAAGTCTGGGAATGCGTTAATACCCATCGGTGCAGCGGTGGAAAACCCACCGCAACACCCATGAAACGGCGCCCTGACTTTGTGTAAGGCATCACAGCGACTTGTGCTGCTTGCCTTACACCATATTTATGAGGCCATGAAAAGCCATGCAAAGTGGCTTTGTGTGGCCTCTAATGTGTGGGTCTGCACTTTACGCTGCTGGCACATCATAAAAAGTGATTTAGCAGCGGTGCAAGGGCTTGTAAATAGGACCTTCAGTCCACATATATCATGCGCGAGTGTTGGTGGGTTTCACCTGGCTCATAGTAGCACATCTAACCCCTAAACTAACCAGGGTAACAGATGTTGTTGGCAACCTCGAACAGGACACTCTGATTCCCAAAGAATCTGTGGAACAGATCTAACTCTGTCTTTTATCACTCTTGCATGCAAGTGTTAAACACAAGAAAGATGTGACAATGCATTTTCAAATCTTCCTTCAAATGGTTGTATTCTTGCATAAAAAGCGTGCGCTGCGATCATTAGAAAGATCAGACATGTAACTGTAAATAGCATTGTTAGATTGGTAAACAATATGAACAATTCAACCATGTTAATTCTTGCTAATGTTTACCTACTCCTATCTGTATCTAATATTATACTATGGAGAGCGTAGAATAAGCATCAGTCTGCCAGATCAATTGGGACAGCCTAACCCCCATACCTTAGACTTAGGTATCAGGGGGCTGGTTCACAGGTTATCTTCCTTAGCAGGATGGAGGTTGAAATCAGCAGGGCTGTATCTCAGTCAAAGTCTGTGATAATCTCAGCATGGAAATGCTCCTCTCAAAGAGCTCTAGTACTGAAGCTGTTTATATAATAAAACGCTGCTCTTATCAACTGTGGTTGAGGTGCAGAACCGCTCATTTGATTTCGCCGCTGCTGAATGAGCACAGAAAGCAACGAAAACAGACAATAAGATGCTGGTGCCAAGCACCGGAAACCACCGGCTGAAATTAAGCACTGTGAATGCATTGTATAACACACAGTGTAAATTAGACACATTACATTGTCAATATCCATGCAGCCCATTAGCGGCTACTGCCCCCTGTCCCACTCATAGGCTTGGTAGTGGCGGCTGGTGACACTGGGCGCTAGACTCCTGTGGGCTGTGACCACCTGCTTTAGTGGTAATGTCCAGCTGCAGACCTGAGAACTGCAGGGCTGTGACATTTCATCCATGGTGGACCTGCAACATGAATCCACAAGCCACAGATATTTTAACACATGGGCAAAGTAAGCAACTTTCCGAGGGTCGCAGCCAGTTTGCAGGTGGCCTCCTGGTAGAGTGATTGGGACATACAGAAATCATTTTTTCTTTACAGCTGGGCATGCATTGCTGGGAAGCACAAACGTAACCCTTGTGTTTGCAGGCTGTTGGTGAGGATTACATGAAACACAATCTTGTCTATCTCCACTCTTCAGTGCATCTTGCCCCTTTCCTCTCTTTCTCATCATCTTTGTGCACCTACCTCCACTCCATCTCAAATCTCTCTACCACACCTATGTCTACCTCAATTTTCCCTCAATATAATTCTTTCTCCTGCACCCCCTTCCCCTCTCTCACAACCTATCACTCTCTCTCTCTCTTTCTATCAATTTTCGTGCCTACCTCTTCAATTTTAAGTCGCTACTTCTCTACTCTCTAACTTTAACTCAACACTCTTTTCCTCACCTCTCCCTTCTTTTTTGCCTATTTCCTCACCATTCTCTTTTCCTCACTCTTCTGTTTCTATCTCATCTTCCTGTATCTCTCCTTCATCTAATTCCCTTCTCTCAACCTCATCACTCTCTTTTCCTCACCCCTCTATGTCTCTGTCCTTCACTCTATACTTTACTTCTTTTAGACCTCTTAGGCCAGGGGTGAAATGCGCCATTGGCGTGTTCCGAGAAGGGCTTTTGATAGACATCAGTGCAGGGAAGTGTAGAAACAACCATGTGTAAAGCATTCCTACACAAGGAGGAGAAGAGATCTGGCCTCCAGACCTAGATCCACTGTCTGGTGCCTGCACACAGGGTCGTGCACGCGACCAAGAGCACACGGTGCAACGCTAGTGAAAAGAAACCAGCACCAGATGTGTGCAAGGAGAACAGGACCAGGGTCACATCTCTCTTGTCATTTCACCGAGAATGTCCTGAACCTTTTTCAAGTTATCCACATTGACCGCTGCCTTACTGCTGGTGAGATGAAAAGTGTGGTACGTGACAGCCAGCCTTGTTACACACTCGAAGAAAAGGGGTGAGGTGTTTACTCATGAAAAAGTGTTCGTTCAAATTTTGTACGTTCGTCAAAAGGAGCGGAACATTTAAACAAGTATTGGCATAGCCAATAGGTCTCGCATTTGGGGCCTTATAAGTGTTTAGCCATGCAACAGTTGATGTTGTTGCACCAAGGATATTCTGCTGCATAACTAAATACTTATAGGGTCCAAAAAAGGAGACCTATTGGCTATGCCAATGCTCCTTTGTTTTTTGTTGCTGTTTTGTTTAAGTTAAGCTGGACATGGTTTTTGTTAACAGTTCTTTGCATCAAATGAACTTGTTTTCATTGCTCTGAATGTTGCTTCCATTCTGGTTGTAGGAAGCATTCCCCGGGGCGTGGGGGCTGCCTAGCTGTGCACATGCACCGAACTTTGCAAATGAGAAAAAGCATGGTGCAGGCGCAATTTACAAGTGTGGAGTGAGTGAGCCCCAGGCAGCATGACTCACTAACACAGGAGTTCATGCACTGCACCTGCATACTCAGCATGGGTTACGGAAACTCGACCCACTCCCTCCCAGGCATTGAACACATATTTACCAAGAAACTCTGAGAAGGGCCTGCCTGCTGCACTGACGACTGGTGGTGTGTGTGCCTGGTGAAAGCGTGCACTGACGGCTGGTGGTATGTGTGCCCAGTGAAAGCGTGCACTGACGGCTGGCGATGTGTGTGCCCGGTGAAAGCGTGCACTGGCGGCTGGTGGTGTGTGTGCCCGGTGGAAGCGTGCACTGACGGCTGGTGGTGTGTGTGCCCGGTGGAAGCGTGCACTGACGGCTGGTGGTGTATGTGCCCGGTGGAAGCGTGCACTGATGGCTGATGGTGTGTGTGCCCTGTGCAAGCGTGCACTGATGGCTGATGGTGTGTGTGCCTGGTGGAAGCAGGAGCATTCACAGTGATAGAAGACACAAATGAAGCTGACCAGGAGGGAGGGGGAAAAGGGAGGGGAGTAGTGCAAGCAGAGGAGCCTGATTACAGCAATAAAAACACAGATGACAGCTGTGCACGTGCACAAGCTCGTGAACGCAAGCTGTAGGCCAGCAAAAGCCTCTGGTGGCACTTTCAAAAGCCACTTACTAAATGTCTCGAAGAGACAGCATGCGTTGTCTCAGGCGAGACCTAAAAACGTTTTCAAGCTGTGACTATCACTTGGGTTTTTGATGGTTCTCTGAGGAGACCAATGGAAGCTTTCTCCCCCCCTGACGTCAATATTAAAGGTAGAGGAGATCAATTGAGTGATTTTTTGGTCAGAGGTTTCAACCATAAGATCTTTCTCCTCTTCCCGATCTCACTCTTCTGCCATTGGGAAACAGAGTAGAAGACAACATGAAATGAAATGAAATGAAAAATTATATTTGTATAGCGCCAGCCACCCGGAGGCCTCGCAGCGCTTCTATTGATAGCTAGGTGGGCCAGCAGGAAAGTTTAGCAGATTTTAGTGTATAGGTGTGTTTTCAGCGCTTTCCTGAAAGCCATCCTGTTTGGGTTCTCTCGCAGGGCAAGGGGGAGGGAGTTCCAGAGTCTGGCAGCCGTGTAGGAAAAAGAGCGGCCACCCCACCTCACTTTATTAATTTTAAATGTGGTCGCTAGATGCAATGATCCAGAACGGAGGGCTCTGGGGGGGACATAGGGCACTGCTAAGGGAAGCAGGATGGCAGGGCCAGTTTGATGAAAGGATTTGTGCACAATGCACATCGCCTTGAACTGAGCTCTGGCCGCCACTGGAAGCCAGTGTAGATCTTTTAAGGCATGCTTTGCCGACTGCCACCGTGGGATGTTGTACAGCAGGCGAGCAGCGCAGTTTTGTGTGACCTGAAGCCTCCGGATCACTGCTACCGGGGTGCCCAAATACAACGCATTTCCATAATCCAGGCGGGAGAGAATCAGGGCCTGAACCATGACTCTCCTCGCCTGGAAAGGAAGTAGGGGGAGCACCTTACGGAGCATCCTCATAAGCCCTACGCAAGTGGCAGCTGTTTTGGTTGCCTGAACCGAAAAATCAAGCGCTTTGTCGAGCCAGATGCCCAGGCTCTTTATCTGGGGTTTAGGAATGGGGGGGACACCGAGACAAGTGGGCCAGATGGAAGCCAAAGGAGTCAGCGGAGGGTTACCCAACAACATAATCTCCGTCTTCTCTCCGTTGAGTCTGAGGCAGGAGAGTTGCATCCACTTAGCCACAGCCTCCAGACAGGGACCTAAGGTGTTGGACGCCCCTTCCCTGTGGTCAAGAGTGACCACCAGTTGGGTGTCGTCCGCGTAGGTGACAATACGCACACCAAAGGGTTGGACTATCCCTGCTAGGGGCTGCATGTAAACGTTAAAAAGCGTGGGGCTCAGGGAGGAGCCCTGAGGCACCCCGCATCTAAGAGGATGTTTGGGGGAGACAACCTCGTCCTCAAACACCTGGAAGAAGCGCTCGGTCAGGAAGGAGGACAACCATTCCAGTGCCGCGCCCGACACACCCAGACTGCCTAAACGATGTAATAAGGTGGTGTGGTTGACTGTGTCGAACGCGGCACTGAGATCGAGTAAAATAATGGCTGCCTTTCCTCCCCGATCCAGCACAGCACGGGTCTCCTCCGTCACTGCAATAAGGGCAGTTTCGGTCCCGTGCTGAGGGCGGAACCCTGTCTGAGAGGCATCCAGCAGATTTGCTGATTCCAGGTGGTCTACTAGAATGGTGTTGACGTGCCTCTCAAGCAGTTTGCTCAACCAGGGGAGTAAGGAGATTGGGCGGAAATTGGCGAGGTTGTTCTGGTCCAACGAGGGCTTTTTTAATAGAGCCCTGACCATCGCGCACTTCCAGGGGATAGGAACAGAGTTGGTGGTAATAGAGGCATTGAGAGCCTCCAAAATAACCGGACAGATGGTATCCAAGGCTTTAGTAAGAATCCAGGGTGGTGCTGGGTCGCTAGGGGAACCTGAAGTGACTTTGGATATGATTTTGTCAAGAGTTGTGCAGTCTAACAAAGGAAATTTGTCCAGCGTGCAGAGGCCGGTAGGGACAATAGGTGCCCCAACATCGATGCAGTTGGTAAATGAAGAATAGATAGTCTGGATCTTCTGAGAGAAGAAATTAGCCAGACTATCACAGCGAGATTGGGCACCTGCCAATGACAAACGCTCAGGGGCGGGATAAATTAGAGACTTTGCTATTTTAAAAATTTCTCTGGGGGAGTTTGAAGCTGAGCTGATTTTAGAGTCATAGAAAAGGGCTTGGGCAGATTTCATTTCCCGTTTATAGAGCCTTATTGCAGCTCTATAGTCTGCTTTTTTTCCAGGAGAGCGATTACTTCTCCAGGCTCTCTCCAATTTGCGACAGGCTTGTTTCATGAGCCTAAGGGCGGGAGAGTACCAGGGCGCAACCTTGGATCTTTTTATCAGGTCGAGGGATTTTTTGGGGAGAACTTGGTCTAGAGAGCTAGTGATCCAGGTATCAAAATTAGCAGAGGCCATGTTGGGATTGGCCACCATCTCCAGAGGGTGTTCCTTAAGAACCTGAATCCACTCAGGGGCGGAAAGTGAAGCCCACTTCCTCCCCCATCGTTTATTATGGCTCTGAAGGATAGGTGGAATGTTAGGAGACCAGACAAAAGGTATTAGGAAGTGGTCGGTCCAAGGTAAGGGTAGGGGTACCTCGACCGTAAAGTTATCTAAATTACTAAAGATATGGTCGAGAAGGTGTCCTTTGATGTGCGTTGAATGGAACCCTTGCTGTCGTAGACCAATAGCCAAAAGATTCGAGCGAAGACAGTTGGCTGCAAGGTCGGATGGATCATCCAGATGTAAATTTAGATCGCCCAACACGGTGAAATTTGCTGAGGTAAGCACCGAATTGGCAGCTATATCAGTAATATTGGTGATAAAATTACCGAGGGTCCCAGGTGGTCGGTAAGCTAGGATCCCAGAAAAGGTGGTAGTGGGGGAGAAGTTGAGGGTGAAGTGTAAACTCTCACACCCTAATGTTGTGGAGGGGGTGATGCGACATCCGTAGTTGTCTCTATAGATGATGGCCAACCCTCCGCCTCTCCCTGTCTGGCGATCTAGTCGCTTGATGGTGTAGCCTGGGGGGACAGCCCATATAGAGGCAGGATCGGACTCAAGCTGGAGCCATGTTTCTGTTAAGAAAAGGGCCTCCGGCTTGTGCTCCTCTATGAGCATAGCCAGCTCGGTGTAATGCTTCGGCAAAGAGCGGCAATTAAGAAGGAACATCCTCCATTTGTGTACAGGGGAGGATTTCCCTTGCGTCAGGAAGGGGATGCCCCATTTACAAGTTTCGCACCGAACCACTTTCTTAGTGGGAAGGATCGAGTGCGAACATCGCAAATTAGTGGGAGAGCGCAAGGAGTACAAAAAGGGGGCAGTGTAGGTCAGGCGAATTCCCACCATAGTGTTGGCACAGTCTGGAGGCGTCTGGACGCGGACTGGCGCAGACTGGCTTCTCTTTGGCGCGTCTAAGGCGCTCCCGCTGCGCGTCACCGCTGCGCGGGGAGGCAGAGATTATATAGATTGGGAGGGTGTGGGAGACTAGACCGTCGCCCTGCCAAGATGGCCGCCCGTCGTGGAACGACCAGGAAGTGCCAGCGCTATTCCTCCCTCCACAACAATCAGCATGGATAGCTGCGGTGGAACGGGGAGTCAGCGCGCCAAGTAATGAGGTAGACACAGGTTTTAAAAGTACACGTTTTTGTTAAAAAATAACAGGTTAAAAACCTCTTTAGAAATGCTTTCACACACGACACGCTTTCACCACAGTATTTGTCATCAATATGCAGAATGCTAGGAACTGCTCCGCCGTGTTTTCTTCTGCATCCTGGTGAACCAGACTCAACCTATACAGTAAATTGAAAACCTTTCCTCGAGTTGTCTACAGGTGTTTGATGCTAATTTAGGAGCAGGAATCAATGTCGCACTCTAGAGGCATCGTTTGGGTGCAGAGAGGCTAGCAGTCCTGGAAGATTTACCCTAATTACGGTGGGAAGATGTCCATGGTCGAAATTAGTTTAAAATTGCTAGAGAGAAACTTAATCTGCATTATTTACCAAAACTCAGTACTCTCCTGAGTGATTTAGTTTTAGAAGAGTACAAAGGGAGGATGAATCCATGGAGGAATATATAACAGCATTGAGAAGCATCTCGTAAGATTGAAGCACTGTCTGAGGAATATTTAAGAGACTGATTTGTTTTACATGATAAATTAGATCAAATAAAGGACACATTGTGACTCAAAGATGAGCCACCATTGGTAGACGACATTGCATATGCAGAGTGCATGGAACATATGATGAGTTGTGTTGAATATAAAAAAAAAGAAAAAACGGGTAAATGTAAGTATTATATCAGAAAAATCTAATGTCAAGAGTAAGACATTATTTAAGGTAACTGTCTCCAATATGTATTAGCAGGTCACATGGAAAACGACAAAGATTGCCCAGGTTTGAAAGCAGTTTGTAACAAGTGTAGGGAAAGGGGGCCCTTTGTCAAATGCTGCAGAATTAGGGATAGATTGAGAGAGTTAAAGGCGTGTGTGATGAAGTTGTGTTGCAGACTGGTAGGATATATCGGGTTAAGTCCTCAGCAGTGTTTAAGACTGAGAACATAGAAGTTGAGCTCATGTTTGATTTGTGTTTGAAACTGAGAATTATTTCATTGCAGGTGTATACAAAGGATCACTGAAAGAATATCGACGGACAGAATATCGACCATCAAAAATATCGTTGAGAAAATATCGACAGTCAAAAGTAGAGTTTCTATCTACAAACAGGTAAGTACAAAAATATCGAGTTAAAAATATCGTTTACAAAAATATAGTTGTAAAAAATATCGTATTTACTAAAAACAGTGTTAACTTAAATTAATAATAATAATTAATTACTAAAATATACTTAAAATTACTTAAATTAACTTATAATAATTAAATAATTAATGAAAGTTAAATAAATATTTTTTTATTTCATATTTATTAAACATATATATATAGTAATAAAATATAATAAAATAATACCCAAAAACTGAAAACTGACCCTGAACCCTAAAAATACCCCTTTACCCAAAAACTGAAAACTGGCCCTGAACCCTAAAAATACCCCTTTACCCAAAAACTGACCCTGAACCCTAAAAATACCCCTTTACCCAAAAACTGAAAACTGACCCTGAACCCTAAAAATACCCCTTTACCCAAAAACTGAAAACTGACCCTGAACCCTAAAAATACCCCTTTGCCCAAAAACTGAAAACTGACCCTGAACCCTAAAAATACCCCTTTACCCAAAAACCCAAAACTGACCCTGAACCCTAAAAATACCCCTTTACCCAAAAACCCAAAACTGACCCTGAACCCTAAAAATAAAAACGATATTACTTCACTTACCTTAAAAACGATATTACTTCACTTACCTTAAAAACCATATTTTGGCTGTCGATATTCTGTCCAGTCGATATTTTCTCCAAACGATATTTTGGAGTCGATATTATGTCCAAACGATATTCTGTAGTCGATATTATCTCTGTGCACCGTATACAAAGTTGTTTGAGTGGAGAATACACCTGAAGAAAATGGACATTAAACTAAGAGGATTTCGTGGACATTTAATACAAATTGTAGCAGTTTTCCATGCTCTTATAGAATTAAATAACACAGATTTACTGAAGATAAAGCATATGTGGCTGTCAAAGTTGACACTATTTTGGGATGGTTTTACCAAACGATTGTGGCGGTCTACCTGGATCTCAACTCAGAGTCACAAGTGTGATTTCAAGAGCAGATAGAGACAAGTGTGGATGATCTGAAAGAAGAATGTATGAATTCTTTAAAGAAATATTCCAACTGTCAGGGAAAAAAATCCTACTGTGTTTATTTCAAGTTGTTACAATGTTATTCTCGCAAGATTATATTGAAGGAGGGGGCAACTTCTTCTGTCTCAAGAGCAAGGAAAATACCTCTTAAGGAATAGGAAGCTGTACAAAGGGAGTTAGAGCTATTGAGTGAAGAAGGCATCATTGTTCCTGTTGAAGCAATCAAATGGTTAGCACCTGTGGTTGCAACTCCTAAAGCTAATGGGAACATAACAGTTTGTGTTGACCCTACAGATTTGAATACAGAGGTGGTGATGGGCAAATTTCCACTGCTGAATTTGGTGGAAATACTTTCCAGTCACAGACTAGTCAAGATTTGCACTAACTCATGTGGGGGCCCATGAATGGTCTAAATACACCGACACAGTGGAGATAGGGAAGCTCTTCAGCAATGCAGTGTAAACTAAGGGTGGATATATTTGAAATCTGAGTAGAATAGTTGCACTGGAAAGGAAATCTGGGAAAAGAGTCTGTCAAGACTCTTTCAAGAATCAGAAAGGGCTGAGTTTGGACATTTTTATTGGTTTATGTTCAAGAGGAGAGGATTTAGGAAACACTTTTTGTGTGCAAACTCACTCAGAAGATACCTACGTATTTTATGTATTATGCTGTTTAAATCATGAAATCATGTTTTCTTTTAGTATCTTCATCTGTCCTTTCACAAGGGGAGCTTTTGAGGACAAAATACTGGGTTATTGCTTTACTTGTTTATGTTTTTTCTTTTCTATTGTCTTCTATTGATCTCAAAGATTCGTCTATTTGATCATTTTACATAAGGGAAGATGTGTGGTGTCTCTTGTTTAAAGAGTTCTGTTGTAATGAAGTTCACTGGTAGGCAGAGTACACAGTTCCTAAAGAGGTGGGAGAAGACAGAAAGTGTGTCTGATGTTCTAACAGGACAGGTATGGTGGAACCAGAAGGGTAGTTTCTTTTTGGCAATAGAGCCTTCATACACTCTTATGAGTGTCATGCTTCATCATAGGCCTATGCTCCTTGTTGAGCCAGCACTGCAATGCTTGAGGGGTACCGTCTAGGCAGCTCTTTGACAGATATTTTTTTCTAAAGCCGTATGTGATGTGCCAGTGTAGGGCTCTAGGTGTAGATGCGTCAAAAGTGGGTCTTGAGATAGTGGGTGATAGTGAATTAAAAGGATCACACCGATTGAGGTTTTTAACTTTGAACAAATAGTCCTGAAAGAGATTGCGAAAAGCAGCAGTGTCCCGGCTTTCCATAATCTCTCACAAAGCGAGTTATCAGTGATAAAATCTTTATCTAACGACATGCAAATCACCATAATACAGGCGGACAAGGGTGGCGCTATTATCTTTATGCCCACCACTGAGTATGATGCTGAATGCACACGTCAGCTAGCTAACAGTAACTGCTACACCCGATTGCTGTGGATCCAACAAAACATCTTTGCACCCAGATTGTCTCTCTAGTCTCGAAAGCAGACTCATGATTTGAACAGAAAGCACAAGGCAGAATTTCTAATCAACATGCTACTCAGGACTCCTTATTTTTACGTCCTCCCCAAAATTCACAAAGGCCCACCCACCACCAGGCAAACCAATTGTGTCAGGCATGGATTCCCTACGTGAACCCCTATCCAATTTCTGTGACTAGTACTTGAAACCCTTGGAGAAAAAAAGCCTCTTTCTTGCAAGACACCCGAGATGTACTCAGTCTTATAGAAGACAGCACCAACACATACCAAACTAAACTGCTCGTCTCATTGGAAGTGGCGGCCCCTTATACTAATCCCCAGACCACTCCTCTCGAAGTGGTGGAGAAGGCCCTACACTCTAAAAATTGGATGAGCTTTATCATGAAATGTGCCACACTCGCACCGACTGAAAATCTTTTTCAATATGGTGTCCAAATACACCATCAAACCCAGGGGACTTCCATGGGCAGCACCTTTGACCCAAGTCTGGCCTTTTACACATGCAGCCTTTGAGGATGAGAGAATATTTTTTTAAATTCTAACCCATGTACCAGAAATATTCCCCTCTGCCGCAGACACCTCGATGACATCCTCATCCTATGGAAAGAGGATAGGACCCCGTTTGAGGCTTTTTCTGAGTGGGTTAACTCCCTCACCCCTTCCTCCAGTTCACAAGTAATATCTTGGATAGTGCTCTGCTGTTTCTAGCCTTCATGATTCACTTGAAGGCAGATTGAAAACTAACAACAACCAGCTTTAAAAAGCCCATAGACTGCAAAAGGCTGATACTCTTTAGGAGTCACCACCTCAAGACCCTACAAGAGAATCTCCTGTACGGCCAATTTCTGTGATTGCGCCTTAACTGTAATTCTGTCACTGACAACGACACCCAGGCACAGGAACTGTCAAAAAACCTTGAGGCTAGAAGAAATCCTCCACACTCTGATCAAATCGTCCAGAATGACAAAAAAAACACCCAATGATATGCCTACCTGTGTCACTGCATACACTGCTGATTCTAGCAGAATACGTAAGATCATAAGAGAACACTGGAACATTCCAAGTTCAGGCAACCTCTGTTTACCTCCCCCAAGGTTTGCATTTAAACATAACCCCAACATCAAAGATATGCTGGTCCACAGCAGACCCCAGTGTCTTGATATTCTGAATCAGAATAGTGAGTGGTCACTACCACCAGTAAAGGGTCATTTCCCCTGTGACTCATACTCAGTATGTAACCTTACCACAGCCACAAAGGACATTAAGATCACATCAACCTTCACTTGGACACAAAAACCACATACTAAGTGCAACACTAAGAATTGTATCTACACAGTGACATGTCCATGTGGGAAAAGATACATAGAGATGACACCCGACCAGTGAAAACTTGCATTACAGAACATCGGAGTAATGGTAGATGTCAGAGAACAGCACAAAAATGTGTGCGCACTTTGTGAACAATAAACACTCAGCAGATGATTTGCGCTGGACCGTACTCAAATCACTACCCCACCTCACGAAGGGTGCCCTTTAAATTAAAAAAAAAGCAGTATTGAATGTTTCAATTGTCTACCCTTTTATTTGGAGTGAATGAGGACATTTCTCGGGTGGAAATTGACCTATGAACTACATCACATATGGTGCACCACCCCTTACCAAGAGTACCCCCACCATTAACCCACTGGGTCTCTGGCCCCCATATGATGAGTTGCACATCACTATGACAAACATCCAGCGTCCCTCCCAACCACCGGACACTTATAGACCAACCCCTCCCACATGGGTTACTGATAACATCAGCACTTTGCAGCCGCTGAGCCTGCTCATTTTAGGCTGGATACCTCCTTCACGGAGCCTGTTCCCACAAACTACCTGGACTCAGTTACTAACAGCAACATTGACTGCACATTTAATCAGCCTGAGACATTTACGCCCAGTCCATTAAGATTATGAAAAGCTATTTTTAAGTTTTTATTGCCTTCGCTACCATTTGAGTACACAACTACCATGCACGTCCTCCACCTGCATGGTGACCTTATACTAACATAAGTCAAAACAACAATTTTCCCTTTGGACTGTTTGGAAGCGCACTATCTCAAACTCATACCACATCCATACACAAGCAAACCAATATCACCAGTGAGTGTCAAAAAATCACCAAAGCTAATATATAAATATTTTATTAAAGGAATCCTATTTTTTTATAAAAATACATTAACAAGGCAAATCAATTATTGTGCCATGAATCAATTACCAATTCTAGTAAATCACATACACAAAATAATACGAATCAAATTAAATGCGGAACAATGTAATAGACATTAAACTTTTGTTGTTAAAAGCACTAATCCAACTGGAATTTCATGAACAAAACATCATTGTATACAGTTCTTTTTTCGACCAAAACCAATTCAATTTAGTGCTTTTGTGTAGCAGTGCGACGCGTTTCGGTGGTATAAACTGATCCAACCACCTTCTTCAGGCAGAAATACTTGATATCTCCCAGAACTTCATCTGTTATAAAAACATCATATAAAATAAATCTTATAAAATCTTTTACTAACATAGCCCAGCAGGAGCCACTTCCTACTGTGCTCAGTCCATCTAGCACTACCCAATGGTGTTGATGAAGTCCAGGCAACCACCTTTGTACGCGACTTCTGCCCGGAATGCCAGCACACACCAGTGAGTACCACAGCACTATCAGTCTTAAGCGGCTGACTGCTGGCAGCCCTAATTTCTAAGAGTCTGGAGACAGGGTAGGTCATTGTGTGAATGTCAACAGGATGATATAAGTACTTTCCTTATTTCTTAGACTCCAGAACAGAATGAGGACACTTTACATAACATCCCACTGACCTGTAGGGCTGATATTTCTTTATCTCGCCACAGTATGCTGAAATACAGTGTGCCTCTCTAGACGCCCTCAAGGAGGCATACACTAAACCTAATTGGGTAAGTGGTCATTCTACTGGCCTCCCTACAATGTTTGCAATCAATTGTTATGGTTTATTTGTAATATGTTTGTCACGTGTTTCTACTCATCTATGCTTTACCATCACGTTAAGTGTTCTCCAGGGTGTAAAGCATGCAAAGTGTGAATGCTTCACCAGATTTTCAGACGCATTACTTTCTAGAATGCTATTCAGTTCTTGTTTTTCTCATGTATGTTGCTTGTTCTCCCGTTGCTCTAGCAGGTAAGCCTCTTTAAGTTCCAAAGACCTGCCGAATCAGGTTTTAATGGTGTATTATCTAGGACACCCCACCGCGTGGATCACATGCGCTACACTTATGGCTCCAAGCATTGTGTAGATTAAATGGCCCTTCTTTTTGGTCCTGAAGAATTGCCGCAGAGCATATATTGACTACTCCTGGAAAGTTAATGTCGACCCTTTTTTTTTTTACTAATAAGTCACCAGAGATCATTGCTTTTATTGGTGGCGCACAAGTTTTTAACCAGACAGGCGGACTCACTGAATAAAACGTTTTTAGTCTCGGGATTTGTCTGATTTCTTTTAGTTCACTATCACCCACTATCTCAACACCCACTTTTCCCATATCTACACCTTGGGCCCCACACTGACGGTAAACAACCTTTACCACAAAGTTTTTACCACGCGGTACCTTTACCACGCGGCCGTTACAACGCAAGTCGTTACCACGACTTGCGCTGGAGGGCGCTGTGGGATAAGGAATTTTATAAATTTATATTCCAACACCTTCCCTACTGTTACGGGGACTGGTGTTGGAATATAAAATTATAAAAATCCTAAATCCGCGCCCTCCAACGCAAGTCGTGGTAACGACTTCCGTTGTAGCGGCCGCATGGTAAAGGTATGCGTTGTTACAACCTGCGTTGTAACAACGTACATCCCACACTGACACTTCACATATGGCTTTGTCTTCCACCCTATACACCAGCTATCTTCCGGAGTCCATCGAGTCTATGTCTTGTTTTTGAAGGGGGCCTTGGCATGTTGTAGCTGGCCAATCACGTCTTCTGTTTCCTTGACTCTGTCAGCAGTCTTCTTTTGGTCCTCTCTCCAGGGGCGTAACAAACACCCCTGCAGCCCCTGCAGTTCGGGGAGGCCCCCACTCTAATGTAAATAAAGGAGGCCCCCTCAGCTCTTTGGTGAGAGCTGTGAGAGAGGCTTGCGCTAAAGCAAGCTACAAGTTACATTGTTTCTCTTCAGTCAGAGCCATGAATCAGGCCCAGAAAGAAGATGGGGGCCCCAGAGACAGGAGGCAGCACAGAGCACTGCTGGGACCCTGACAAGGGTGGGAGTGGGGGCCTTCAGAGACAGCATTCCCCACAGGGCACAGCCTCTGAGAAGGGAGAGGACAAGGATGGGGATGGGGGTGGGGGGCCCAGAGAGAACATTCCCCATAGAGCGCTGCTCCTCTGAGAAGAGGCAGCACAGAGCTGACAGGGCCAGGAGGGGGACATTTTAAGGATTTTGGGGGCCCTGGGCTAAAATATTTTTGGGGGCCCCTGTTCGAACAGCTTTGAATTTATGATCTAATTTCAGCTCTTTCATGCACCCTTTGGCCAGGTCACTCACAGTGCACAAGCACACTATTGCAAATTCTAAATATGTTTACATCTAATATCAAGGGGTAGTAACTTGTGTTTTCAATATTGTAACACAGCAGCACCAGCTCACTAATGTTACTGCTAATAACCTCTGTGTCACCCTCCCATTCCTCATATTTCAGGTCCTTTTGATCTAAAAGAACCTTTTTTTTATGGATTTTGCAATAAACATAAACACAACATTTCTCTGCAAAATGTCTGTAATAGACTTTCACACATCACCCCCATTAAGAAAAATGTTATATGAAGCAAACTGTCTAAGTATTACTCAAGGTCACCAGGACAAGACTCTGCAGAAAAGAGCTAGCTCTATGAGGGGGCCCCCTGAAAGGCTGGCGTCCTGGGCCAGAGCCCACTTTGCCCATGCCTTAAAACATCTCTGGCCAGGAGAAGGTTTGCAGCTCCAGTAATAGGACTCTGCTGGGACGCACTGGAAGGTAAGCAAGCATTGGAAATGCAATAGTCCTCGCATTTGTTTGTGTTGGAGATATTAGCACTGTAAATGGCAATCTTTTTTACTTATTTGTTACAGAGTGTATGCATGTGGTTTGTTGTGGAATCATGTGGGTTGGATTGAATTAGTTAGTTGTGTAATTGTGTGGCTTGGAATTGTGTGGTGTGGAGTGAATTTGTGTATTGGAATTATGTGGCATGGGTGCTGTGGAATTATGTGGATAGTAATTATGTGGTATTAAGAGTCCTGGAATTATTTGGAGTGGGATTGTGTCAAGCTACATACAAAAACTTAAACTGTCCTCATGATATCTAGCACTCTTTGCTTTTCAAGAGATAGGTTTGGTATTTATCTGTGATTAATCTGGCATAAACATAGAGCAACGTATTAAGCTTTTCAAAACTACGGTGACGGAATTCCATAGCACGAGCAGCGGTAGGGGCAGGGGAGACGGGGCTTTAGCAAGACGCAATGCAGATAAGAGGGACTATTACACGCTGTAACAGGAAGAAGCATGAAAGTACTATCATGGTCAAAAACATTGTTCTCTTAGTGATATCGCCTGGGCATCAACCAAGCAGCCTGGTGTGGGACTTTGGAAAGTAGTCCACCAACAGGGGGCCAGCATTTCTGACTGGCACAGCAGAGAGCGAGTGGAAAGCGCTCTGACTCTAAGCTTGACCTAAAAAGCTGAGCTATGCTGCTACTTTGGGTCTAGGAAACCAGGTGAAAGTTTCAGCGTCAGACTCTTCATCCAGCAGGCATGATACTGTTGGAAACATCAGGGCACTCTGAAAGTTAGTGACATGCTGACAGCTGAGCACCTAGTATAGCAGGGCCTAGGGAGGAGGGGGTGAGAGGGCATGACCTCTGCCCCCCAGAGTACACAGTGGATGCTGGGTGCCAAACATGAGGTATTGGAGACGACAAGATGGACCAGTAAAGCTTGACACAGAACGCCAGGACAGGCTTTCAGCTGAGTGCAGAGCTAAAGTCCCAACACCCAAAGGGGTCTTTTGTAATGGGGTCACTTTATAGCTGCTATGACCATAGCTTCCTACTATCTCTTCAGGGACCAAGCGATACACCACCCATATGTCACACTCTAAAGCACGTCCTGTTAATGCAGGTAATGTGAGGAGGGGAGTGGGAAGAAGGCTGAGATAGGCCCCAAAGGTCCTTTTCCTGCTGACCTCTGTATATCCACAAGCATGTGTACACACAGGGAATAGTTGCCCCTTTCCCCTTACCGGCTTTGTGTTAAACATGCTGGCTAACAATTGCATGTGTAGTCTTGGGGTGAATGCGACCTATTTAACAGTTCTATGTGTACAAGTCTCAGAGCCATGTGTGAACGTGTACATATGTCTTCTGCATTCATTGCTTTTAAGTACAACTCCCAGGGCCACAGATGAACTTGTGAAAACTAGGGATGACGGCAGATGTTTTTCTACACTCCAGTGTCCGTGTTCATCCTCTTGGGTCCCAGTCACATGCATGTGCACATAGGTAGATTGAAGGCTTCTTTCTACTCTATGTAAAACCAGGAGCCTCCTGTTATATTCAATGCATTGCTATGTTGACATCAGAGACTCTGTTTAAACCTTCTATCCTAGTGGTGTATGGTTGGAGAGGAATGGAGGGAAACAAAATCGTTTTTTTTAAAAGGGGGTGTCTCCCAGGCAGTCATAATAGAATAATAAATGGAGTACTGGTTCAGACAGGCATCCCCTTCGGGTCCCCCTGGGTACACGCAGACACCGGAAGCGGAAGCTATTGTCGCTTTGGCTGAAGCACCCGCTATCCATGACACTGTGGGCTGCCGCCATGACAGGATGCCAACGCTCTCTTAACTGCGATGTCACACATGTTCATCTCTATCCGCTGCTACCTAATCTCAGAGCTCCTGGTGTAGTTCTCAAAAGCAGCAGGCACGCAGTTCTGAAAGACGCAGGTGACAGCAGCTGCAAGTTAGTACACCCCTTTCAATGTTACTTGTGTTGATGGAATATTATATAAATAATGTTAAAATGTAAATATTTTGCCGACCCATTGATCTTTTATGGTTCAGATCTTTTTATTAATTTATCCAGGAACAGATACTCTTACCTAAATCCAAAGGCCGATGAGGTAGAACAGTGGGAGAACAGAAGAAGGAGATAGAAGGTGAGGAAGGGAGAATACAAGGGGGGACTGGGATAGGCGAGAGGGAAGCGATAAAATATCAGGTGCTGTCACCCAGGGAGCATAGCCGCTCCCGCCAGAATTAGCTCTTTCCCAACGTATTCAGTGTCAGAAGGCTGCCTCTTTTATTGCGTCATACCCACAGCGGTCAGTCTTTGTCTTGCTGACCAGGCGTGCCCCCTCGTCCTGTAAGCTGTTGTACTCATAAGTAAAGAGGTCTAGTAAGTTCCCAAAAGTCCTGTGCCAGAGATTGGATGCATGGGCCCCTCATTTTGTCAAAGTGTAGCAATTTGTTCTGCGGGAAGCAGTAAGCTTGTCCATCCCTGTGAGGCCCACAGTTTATGCAGCCAGTCAAAGTCAGACGACAATGTATATATGCCCCATTTGGTTTTGATTACATGTTTAGTCCCACACAAAGTCAAAACCCATTATTAATGCTTTCCCTTTGTTAGAGTGTAGAGGGTGTGTTTGGGCATTGGTAAGGCTCAGTAGGACGTAGCTAGAAAGACAGGGTATATCTGTTGCAAACATTTCATTGATATCTTTTAGACGGCCTACCAGTTGCGTTTGAGTTTGGGACAGAACCAAAGAACACGAGTCAGTGTGTCTGGGTGGCCGAAGTTGCATTAACAGCCATTAGGACTGTTGAGTTTACATTTCACCTTCTGGCTGGGGTGTAGTACCAATAGTGTGTCACCTTAAGCATTGCTTCTTTTTCTGAGGCACAGAATGAGGAGGTGTGCACTTTGCGGAGGATGTCAGCCCATTTCTTTATAATGAAGTGAAAGTCCAGCTCAGCTTCCGAGCTGCGGGGCAAGAATAGTTGCACAATTCCCATGATTTGAATTGTGTACCCAGACCCACCTTATACAGCATTTTCCACAGAAAAAGGCCAGTGCACTCTATCAAATGCATGGTCTCTGTCAATTGACAAGAGAATTGCTGGGACGCACTCTACAGTGAACGTGAGTCTGTCTGTCACTCTCTCAGACACCCTGGAAGAGAAAGCTGCACAGTGTGAAAGGTTATGTTTGTGACTGGTTGTCTTTGTCTTATTGATTTAGAGAAATTTGGCGAAGACATCTTGGATTGTTTCTGCAGGACAGTAGGTTGGAGAAAGCGGTAGGTCTTATTTTTGGGCTGGTGATCGACAAGGCTGGAGTTGGGGAAACTTATGAGTCTTGAGTTGGTAGGTTGGGTGTTGGCAGGACATCCTTGAGTTGTTCTCTGAACAGTAGCAGGTTGGACGGGTTGTGATGCTTGACAGGAAGTCTGTTTCAAGGGCTGTTGTCAAACATTAAATGGATCAGCCCTCTGCGGAGTATTTTTTATTTTTTTTTTAAACCTTTATTGTACAGAGAAGGCTCACAAGTACGGGCCTACAACCCAGCGGCCGGCCACCACAAGTAAGGAACATAGTCAACAGTACAGAAACGCATACAGGATATCACAACAAATCATACAGGAAATAAGGGCTAAAAGCCATACAGCAACCAGCAGGGGCAGGATACGAGAAGGTTGATTTTTCTAATATAGAAATGGGTATGACAGGATAATAACAGGTAGGAGGTCTCGGAGGGCCGTGGTGGGCCGCGAACAAGCCGCGGTAGAAGATACAGGATAACTCAATAATGACAAACACATATCGGTAAAAGCAGAATAGGAGTCTCGCCAGAAAACCAGTGGCAACCGCCGTTCAGCGCCCACCCACCACAACAAGAACGCATCATGTCAAACAGATCCGAAAAAAAAAAAGGGCTTATCACATAAAGCCCTCCGTCACACAACCCAGGGAATAAGGAAAAACCCCCCCACGAGAGGGAGGAAGAAGGGAGGAAAAAGAGGGAGAAGGGGACAAAAGGCGAAAGGAAGAACGCCACCTCAAGCACGCGCCCCATGGCAAACGAGGCCGGAAACCACAAATCGGTATACAGAACCAGTAGTAACCGGAGCAAAATTACGCAGTGAGCCAAAGTCACAGTAAGACCAAACGGCTAGTGCATCAAAAATAACCCACCCAGGGGGACACATGCTGAGACCGCGTCCCGAAAAAGAGGACACACAAGAGCCATAGAACCAAAAAAGTAAGAAAAATGAGGGGAGAAAAAACCCCAAAGAAATGACAGACCCCCCCCCCACCCCGCAAGCCCACCCTGCACCCCTGCAGAAGGCTATGGCCTACCCCCCAGCAGCGTGCCTGTCGCCCTAATCAGAACCCGAAATATAGAAGAACTAAAGCAAGATAGAACCATAAAGACAAAAAAGGGGGGAAAAGAAGGAATAAGGGAGGAAAGAACACGGGAGAGGGCCATAAAACAGAATCATAGGCTCCCACCCTCCCGTCCGAAACATCAATGTCCACGGGAAGACAAAAATTCTAAGGATACAGTCCAGGAATACGACAAAAATCTGACATGGTCATACCGTACCAACCGATCATCCAACCATTACAAAACGACAGTCCACAAAGGCAAGATCGTCTCATCCCTGTCCTTGTTTTTCCAAATCTGTAGCAGTCCGCCTCACGAAGAACCAGACCACGAGGAACAGGAGGCAGAGAACAGGGAGGTCAAACTTCAATCCGCAGAAGATGTTTCGTGTACAACTCGGATGATCCGGAACAGTCAGAAACCATTGTACACAATGCAGGCACAGTTCCGAAGATGATCTGAGGAAAGCCGACCCAGCGGAGTCAGCACAGGATATACGTTCGGCCATTCGAGGAGATGAAGAACAGGAAGAACCACCAAGACCGGCCCGGGCAGGACCCGGCCCACCGACCCACAGCACAGGAGAGGACACATCACGATGGAGGGCAGCGGAACTCCGCATATCCGCCGAAACGGCAGCCACCGGGTTCATACTTTCCAGGATAGTTCCAGCCGCACCCAGCAGCGACGTAGCCGCACACGCCAGGGGGGGGCTCAAACGGCCCAGCGAAACAAGCCTCCTCTAGGTTAACAGCGGGTGCGGCCCCAGGAGTACCCCAGGAGCGCAGGGCGGCGAGGATGTCGGCAAGTGTAGGAACACCTTTACAGTATCCGGCTTCTGTGCCACGTCGTGGACCGCCGCCGCCCATCTCGGCCCGGCTGAGATATACAATGTCGGGCGCCATCTTGGAAGCCCGGCGGGGTCGTAGCGATCCTCGACCCCCGACCGGGCCGCAGCAGGGCCAGCGGAGTTCAGTCAACCACCAGCAGAGGCACGTTCAGAGCAGGAAGGGGGGCCACCAGAAGAAGGAGGATCGCCGGCCCCCCAATGCCACCGGCCCCGTTCTCCGAGTCCGGGCGGAGGCACTCAAAATGGCCGGACCGGAGAACAAAGGGGGGGACAAGCCACATTTACGGTCAGCCCCGGCAACAGAGGGCAGCGCCTCCACCCCAGGCCGCGGGACCGCCTGATCAGGCCAGAAAGCCGCAACCGGCCTCTCTGCACAACCGCCTCGTCGGCCGAGCCCACTGCGCAATCAAGGGCCGGCCATAGCGTAGCGCCCCGTCCGGGCGCCGCCGAGGAGACTCAGGCCAGTCCGCTCTGGAGGCCCCGAAGCGAGCGAAGGCACAGTTCCGGAACCACGGCACCCAGAGACAACCGGAACAGACGGTAAGTGTCTATAAATCGCCGTAGATCCACAGCGTAGCAGAAATCGTCTTCCCGGGGCAGGATAAAAGCAGGATGTATGTTTCGAACAGGAAAGTAGACGGAGCCGAGCTAAAGCGCGGCCATCTCGGACGCGAGCTTGGCTCCTCCCTCTGCGGAGTATTTTAAAGTGAGTTATTGGAAAGGTGGTGTGGGGTTGGAACATAGCTTATTTTTTGGGGTGATTTTGTCCTTGAGCGATAGTTGTGCTTATTGAAATGACTTGTAGCACAGTGGTTTGTAGTAATAAAAAGGTTTATTCAATAATACAACCCCAGAGGCAACCAAGGACCAACTCCTTCAGCAATAGTACATCTCTGGTCTGCCCCCTGGATTCCACATTCTAGAATCCAGTGAACATGGCATAGCAACATAGAACATTAAAGGAACAACAAGAGATTACCAAGATATACCATATCTCCCTTCCTATAAAACTCAAAATAAAATAAAATAAAAAATGATAAAAGATACAACATATCCTCCTTCCTATAAAATAACTACACTAAAAAAAATTAAAATAAAATTAGGATAGAAACATAAGAAAGATATACGGTGAACACTGTACAATGTTCACAAATAAAGTGCACTAAACTAAGAACATTTATAATCTTTCATCCATATTGGTTTGAACTTAGGACGAATGTACCTTCCCTTCACATCTGCATTTGATGCAATGACTAAAGATTTCGAAGGAACAGATTCTGAAAGGATATTTTCCTGACTCACAAAATGCTTACATTCCAAATCATTACATTTCGTTGTACTTCTCACATTCCATCGCTTACCATCATCTAATTTAACAATATTTCCTGCGGTATAAACAATTTGTTTTGGTTTAGACCATTTAGAAGAACCAGGTTTTTTATTCCCCATCTGCTGTGTGCGTACCCACTCACCAACTCTAAATGATCTTGAGGAAGTCTTAACCTTAACATTATGATCATGAACATATTTATTCTGATACCCCTGTACCTTACTCAAGACATCCTTGCTATCCAAAATCTTCATGCTATTATTTTTGGACATCCAAGAAGGTTTAACTTTAGACCCTGCCACTCGTCCCTTTAATAAGGAAAAAGGAGACATTCCAGTAGCGGTATGAGGAGTATTTCTATAGCACCATAACATATCCTTGACAGCATCTTTACAGTTATCATCATTGTTGCTGGTTAGTTGAATACATTCTTTTAACACCCGGTTAAATCTCTCTACTAAACCATTTTCTCTTGGATTGTAAACGGAAGTGGTAATATGTTTTACACCCACCATTTTAAGGTAGACAGCAAATTCTTCTGCCACAAACTGTGGACCATTGTCTGATAAGATCACACTAGGGTATCCTTCCCTATGAAAAATTCCCTCACAAAAATCAATCATGTTGGAAGCCTTGATATCCTTCACAAAAGCAACCTCAGGCCATTTGGAATGAAAATCCATCAGAACAATAGCATATTTATTCTCAATGCCTCTTACATGAAAAGGACCACAAATATCAATAGCGACTTTGTCCCAAGGTTTATCGGGAAAAGAAGTTGCAGATATGGTAGTTTCCTGAGATTTGTGAGATTTATCACTGCACATACACGCCAAACAATTACGAACACATCTCTCTATGTCTTTGTCCATACCAATCCACCAAAAGTCATTCCTAGTCCTTCTTTTCATGCTGGTCATACCACTATGTCCTTCGTGCAATAAACTCAACATCTTTTCCTTTAGTGATGAAGGTACAACTAATCTGTCACCTCTTCTAAGGATACCATCAAAAAAAGATAATTCCGACCAAACCATTTTATAATCAGCAAGAATAGTCTTGTTCAAAGATAAGGAATCTACACCTACATGCAACTTATTGATTATATGTTGAAACACATCATCATTGGCTACAGCTTGAATCCATTCTTGTTCATTTAATGCACTATTGCATGATTCCTCAGTACTGGCTACCAACCATTCATCTTTATCTTCTATTACATTATTTGTATCACAAGGCAAAGGAAGACGCGACAAACAGTCTGCATTGATATTTTTGTGACCAGGAACGTCGTTTTTTTGAAAATTATACTCTTGTAGTCTGTATAACCATTTTGCTATTCTGGGTGTGGCCCTAGAAGCGCCTTTTGTAGTGAAGATGTCAATGAGAGGTCTATGATCTGTCCACAATTCAAATGCTGTTCCCCAAATGAATGTTTTAAAGTGGTCCACACCCCACCAACACGCTAAAGCCTCTTTTTCAATCACAGAATAAGAAGGTTCAGCACCCTTGAGTGTGCGAGAAGCAAAAGCAATGATCCGTTCAACAGCATCGTCTCTTTGCTTAAGGACAGCACCTAGACCATATGCACTAGAATCTACAACAATAATAGCGGTATGACTTGGATCATAAGGCTTCAGAGCAACTGCTTTGGTAATATCCCTTTTAATATTGTCAAATGCCTGCTGACATAAGGTGGACCAAACAAATGAAGCACCCTTTTTCATCAATAATCTCAATTCATGTACTTTGTCGGCAACATTTGGAACAAATTTGGAATAGTATTCCGCAAGTCCTAAAAATGAGCGTAATTGATCTTTATTAATTGGATGAGGTGCCTTTTCAATAGCATCCAACAATTTCATTTTTGGCTTAACTCCCTCATTGGAAATAGTATGTCCAAGATAATCAATTTGTTTAACTCCAAATTTACATTTCTCACCACACACAGTCAAACCGGCATCTTGAAGTTTATGAAGAACATTATGCACATTCTTATCATGAGTAGATAAATCTTTACCCCAAATTAGAACATCATCTTGAAATACCCTCACGTTTACTTCATCCTTCAAAATGCTGCACATGACTCTTTGAAAAACTGAAGATGCGGATGCTAGTCCAAACGGCATTCTTAGATATTGAAAAACACCCTCAGGAGTAATGAACGATGTCAAATGTCTAGATTCAGCATGTAATTTGACCTGGTGATATGCATTGGACAGATCAATTGATGAGAAATACATGGCATCCTTGATGCTAGATATCATTTCATTTATGTGTGGGAGAGGATAACGGTCAACCCAAATATTCCTGTTCAGATCTCTCAGATCCACACACATCCTAATTTTTCCATTGGGTTTTCGAGCCAAACCAATAGGACTAAGCCAATCAGAAGCTTCGATAGGCTCGATTACTTTAGCATCACACAACCTGTTTAACTCTTCTCTTAATAAATCTCGCAATGCAAATGGCACATTTCTTACTTTATGAACTGTTGGTATGCTGTCAGCCTTGAGAATTATTTTATGTTCAAATTTAACCAAACATCCAAGCTCTTTGCTGAACAACTTGGGAAACACACATTCCCACTTGGATGAATACTTGTCATTGGTTAACAAAACTTGATCAGAATAATCTTCAGATAACAATATCTTCAGGATGATTGGGATTTAATATTAGCCCCATTTATTTTTACATCCTTCCATCCTAATAAGGCACGTCCTTGTTCAACCACATAAACTGGGCTCATACAAGATCTCCCTTTAAATGTTAACTGAGCATCAAAATAACCTAACATAGGTCATTTTACACCACAATATCCTTTGGGATGTACATCGGAGTATATCAATGTTGGTTTGCTCCCATTTTCCCACATACATTTATCTATGATTGTATATGGTGAACATGAGTCTGCCCAAAGTGCCATGTTATCATGGTTTATCAACACATTACATTTAGGAGGTTGGTAATCTTCAGAAATATCACATACAGAATCATCATGTATAACCATTACTTCCATTTCGGTCTAATTATTTTCATTTTCATCATCCTCACTATCACATTGAGGTTCAAGGAGATTAACCGAACGTTTCCAATTGCTATTATCACCAGTTCTGCACCATTTAGCGAAATGACCTATCTTTTTGCATTTGATGCAAGTGACTTTAATAGCAGGGCATTTATTAAAATCTGCAGTATGTTTTTGACTTCCACATCTAAAGCAAATACGTTTGCTGAAACTGCTTTTGTTCTTGGTAATATTAAATTTCACATCTTTGTTATCACTTCTTAATTCAGTTTTTTTTGCTATTGCTTATGACACTAACACTACTAGATTCATCTTTCTCTTTTTGTTGCAGGGAACTTAATTCTTTAACGTAATGAGAAGTGTTTTCCATTTTCCTAGCAGTGTCAAGAGTTTTTTGTAAGGAAGGATTTTTAAGTTCAAGTAAACGTTCTTGAATTTTGATGTTTTTAATCCTATTAATAAATTGATCTCTAATTATTTCTTTGTGTAAATCTTTAAATTTACAGGTAATGGCTAAAGTTCTCAAACAAGCTACATATTGTTGAACATTTTCTCCTTGTAACTGTGCCCTTGAGAAAAATGTATGCCTTTCTGCGACAATGCTAGTTTTCTTGCCATAGTTCTCTTCTAAAGCTTTTAGGGCTTCAGAATAAACGTCTATAGATGTGTCATTAGAACTGGTTTCACTAGTTTCACTACCTTCATTAACAGTGTCAACAACTGTGGAAACTACACGATTTATCACAGGTAGGGTTTTTAAAACTTTCCTCCCTTCAACTCCTAAATTATGTTTTAATAAAGCTAATTTTCTAGATGGTAAAAATACATCGCCACCAATAGCTTCTAGGTAAGTTTCAAATGTTTCCGACCAATCTTCCCAATTCATGGAAGGAGGGCCAGGACTTTGTAAAAATTTAGGAGGAGCTGCAACAGAAGATGTAACATCCATACTAGCTTAAGAAAGTTAAATATCAAGCATTAATACATTCACTGTGTAAATAGGAAATATAAAAAAATGAACTAAAATAAATAATGTAGTCACCGATGTCTGGATACTGTTGTTTGAATAATTCAAGTTCACTTCACTTTTTCACACTTCACTGTATGCAGTACTTTGAATTAGAATAATTGCTGACTTTCCCAAAAAAAATCGATGTTTAAAGTTTTTAAGTTTTTTTTTTCCAAAATTACTCTGTGATTGATTTTAAGCGTTATAATTCTGTATTCAATGTTTCAAAATCGTTCATGTGCTGTAGAAATCTCCATTTGAAGGAAGGTTTTCCTTAGCGAGAACGTAGCTGCCTTCGTATGCAGTTACAGACATCTACTTTTGTATACAGTTGTCATGGGGATCAAAGATGGCCGCCGTGCGTCAAAAGCGTGAAGACGCGATGATGCTCAACGTGATTGCAGCGCTGTGACGAGTGAGTGGCAGAACACTTGGAAGCGCGTGAAGAATGACAGCTTGAAGATCAACACTGCGCATGCACTCGAGGCAGATTATCGAAAATAAACAAGGTAACGATCTTGAAATAACTCGAAGCAATATATCGTATGTAAACACGATAGCGATCTTGAAATACAACGTTGCTTCCTTCAGAAAGGTGTTACTTGTAAGTTCAAAATTATAACTGCCTTAGGGGTTGAAAGTAGATCTTCATCAAGTCAAATCTTCATAAAATCGGTATTGTAGATCTTCAAATGGATCCCATCCTCGTAGCCACTGAAATGACTTGTAGTACAGTGGTTTGTAGTAATAAAAAGGTTTATTCAATAATACAACCCCAGAGGCAACCAAGGACCAACTCCTTCAGCAATAGTACATCTCTGGTCTGCCCCCTGGATTCCACATTCTAGAATCCAGTGAACATGGCATAGCAACATAGAACATTAAAGGAACAACAAGAGATTACCAAGATATAACACTTATCAGTAAATGGCTTTGTGAGGTAGTGGCGTGGAGATTGAAAAAGAAGCAAGAGCGAGGTGTTAGCGTCCAGGAAATACAACAATGTACTATTTAAATACATTTGTACAAGAATGATAACAGACAGTTGCATGTGTTAGAAACCTTAGCCCTGTCTGGTCTTTACAATTTATTATCAGAGTGTAAACACCAATGAATTAGCAAAATTAAAAGGCAGCAGGGAGAGATTCCAAGACCAGGTTTACTAATGTCTCAATGTCACAGGTGATGGAAAATGTTGATAAACGAACTCTGACCACAAGAAAAGTGTACATCCCATTTAAGCCAATGTGCTGACCTAATAGATGCACCTCATGCAATATACTCTTTTTTACCTTTTCCTATGTTGGAATATGCCTGGGGGTTTTGGGAGCTGTGTCAATGTGGATGTCTCTGGGTATGAGGTATTGACCTGGAGGGGGATCTTTTTCTTGTTTGCATAAGAGTCCACAGTAACATTGCTATGTCACTGTACGGAATACAATGAGAATGCTGTATGAGTGATAAGGGAAGTGAAGGGGTTTGAACAAGGCTATAATACATGGTCCAAAACAAAAAGTGCTTGTGGTGGGTCAGAGGTAAGAATGTGTCCCCCACTCCTGCAAAATCCTCTCCTCCATCAGTGGCCTTTTTGTATGTGTGTGGGTGTGTGTTTGTGTGTGTGCACGTAGAGAGAGAGAGAGAGAGAGAGAGAGCGAGAGAGAGAGAGATTCAAACAATGTAATCAAACAGCACTGATTTGCTACAAAAGGTAGTCAGACAATTTAATGTGTGTGGCAGGGTGCAGTGTCTGTTTTTTCTGTGTCGTCACCCAATACAATAATCAGCTGTGGTGGAGGGCACTACGGGAGCCAGGACAAATAGCACTGGGGAACAGGCACGATCTGGCCTCTATAGAGACACCAGGGAAGACTCTGGAGTAAACAAATACAACCTTTGATGCTAGGGGTTCTGGGAGAGTATGAGGAAGAAGAAGGGCAATAAGGCCTGTACAGGATTGATGAAGAGCAAAAGAATGCACCGGAAGCGGTAACCAAGGGACCCCGCAAGAAAGTATGAAGGAAAGAAATCACAAGGTGCTATAGGTACAAGGTCAGCTGGGGTATATAGGAAGAAAAGAGAGGTAGGGAATGGAGAGGGTGAGAAAATGGACGAAGCGAATACAAAGCAGATAGTATAAAAAGAGCAGACAAAGGAAGAGAAATACTTCACAGGAGATAGGAAAAGCATAGCAGAATGATTTTGACGGGATGGGATAGAAAAAATTTGAGATAAAAGGGATAGAGAATAGGAAGAAAAAGGCAGGGATGAGAATGAAGAAAAGATAGGATGCTCAGAAATAATAGAAAGGAAGAAACAGAAAGCAAGAGGGAGGAAGGAGGTGTGAAAGAGAAGGAGCAGTGGATGTACTTTTGGAAAAACTAAGCGATGAGTGGGACCGATGTTGTATATCATGACAGGAGTCTGCATCTGGAAACCCACCTAACATAGTGCAAACTTCCCCAGCGTACTGATGACAGGGACCCTGTAGTGGATAGACCACCACCTAAATAGACTGCAAGCAGACTAAGCCCAACTATTAACACCACCATCCTGGGGTACTTAAAACGGCCCTATTGGAACCAGTGGAGTAGCAATAGCCCCTGTAGTTTGGCAGGTGGCTGGCCTGAGAGATCTTGAGTGGCGTGGAGAATGAGGGGGGCCATTCATGTACTTTGCAGGGGGGCCCCCTCAAGTTTCGTTACGCCCCTAAAGCCAGTGTCCATTGTGATCGATTAGATCCTATGCTCTGGGGCCTCTCAAGTGTCTACGATTGCAGCCAATATCTATCCATTGGTTTGCAGCCCACCATGTCAGCGCTGGGCACTGTTGCCACTGCAGCCCCCTTAAGTGCTTCCGGGGTATCCATAATGCATCTGCACCTCTAACTCCAACGCTCTTGCCCTTACTGCGGTAATGAAGAAAAGCTCCTCACCTTTTAAGTCTGGCAAACATACACCGTGCATTGATCAGTTTACTGTTTAACAATTATGTGTGGAAGGGGGGATCCTGCAGAGTCAGCATGGGTTTCCAACCTTATTGTGTGATATCTCTGGCCCAGATGTGCTCCCAGCAACTTCCAATGCTTTTCCCTATCTCTTGGTGCACTGAAATGCCCATGGTCTGGTCCTGCAAGCAGGGGGCTCTCACCTTTCGCAATCGGGGGTCCGATTGTGCGACTATGATGTGATGTTCCCTTAGGCTGCACCCTTCCACAGTGTACATCTAAGCTTCCATCCAGCCCATGCATTCAGAAAAGTGGCATCCATCTAGCCTTTGGGGGATGTATGACGTTACAACGCATACTTTTACAATGCATACCTTTACAACACATTTTTTACAACGCAACATCCATTACAGCGCATGCCATTACAACGCATGCCATTACAACAAATTTTTAAAAACTACCTTTACAACGCATTCCATTACAACGCATACTACCTTTACAACGCATACCATTACAATGCATAACATTACATTGCATGTATGGTAAGTATTGGTTAGTGTAGGGGTACAAATTACTATTCTAACTCCAGGGGGTGCAACAGTAGGGTAAGTGTTGGATAGTGTAGGGGTAAAAATTACTATTCTAACTCCAGGGGGTGCAACAGTAGGGTAAGTGTTGGAAAGTGTAAGGGTACTAAGCGTTGTGATATTATGCGTTGTAATGGTATGCATTGTAATGACATGCATTGTAATGGTATGCGTTGTAGTGTAATGCGTTGTAATGGTTGCGTTGTAATGGCATGCGATGTAATGGATGTTGCGTTGTAAAAGTTTCGTTGTAATAGTAATGCGTTGTAAAAGTTGCATTGTAAAGGTTGTTTCCCCCTTTGGGCAGTCAGATGATGGTCAACCTTACTGTCTCACTGCCCCAGCCCAGCAACACCCACGGGAGGTCTCTTCGAAATCCCTCTAGTCCAGCTGCCGATGTGGCGAAGAGGCCTGTGCAGGGTCCCTGTAGTCGTGGGGAGCCAGTGAGTGCCCCAGAACTCTCATCTCACCGCCTAGGCTTTAAGAGGCACCTGCACCACATGGGGGGGTGCATACATGTCTATGCAGCCTCCTGGAGGTCTCACACCAATGATCTGCCATCGCTGGCACTGTGAGTCACCGGTCTTTGCCTCCGTGTGTAGCCTTGCAATGCAGCCCTTACTCAAGCGACTGTGGTTATCATGTTGCTTTTCACACGTCAAACTGATGCAAAAACAGTTCCACACCTGACTGTGATCGTGTCCATAGTTTGTTTCTCAGGCATTGAACCCTTGGGCACCATGTGCAACGTCAGGGACTGCAAGATACTGCGGGTACTGGCCTCTGACAAGAAGCCCTCAGAAGCACGGTCAGTGTGGGGACGCACTAAGGGCCATATTATCAAGAAAAGGCGACACATTATCACCGCTTTTATCGGCAGGAAACTGCCCCATAAGCAACGATAATGGGCTTGATAATAGGCCGTTGTGAATTCCCATAGCAGCCCAGGTTAACACCAGAATGTGGTCTTCTATTGGAATTCTCCACGGCATATTATCAAGCCCATTATCGCTGCTTTAGCGGCAGTTTCTTGCTGATAAAAGCGGAGATAATGTATCGCCCTTCCTTGATAATATGGCCCTATGGCTTCATCCTTTTCAGAGAGTGCAACCAGAATCTTGAACTCACTGAGTCTAGTGCGACCACCTCACCAGCCACCTTTACACCAGAACTGAGATCCCTTCTATTTGAACGACATTGTAGCTCTTTTCTGTTCTTCCTCCTCGTCATGAGCGTGACGCTCCACAGTGATACAAGCCCAGAGGGTCACATCTCTATCTTCCTGCTTTGATTGGGCTTTTCCTCACACTGCACAGACTTTCCTCCTGGCACTCAATACTTCTGAGTGTGCAATCTATGGGCAGGATGCAATACCCTATGTGTAACAGGAAGCGCCTGAACACCTGGGAATGCCTGCAAGGATTCCCCATGTGCTGGGACCCTCTGTCCTTCCTCAACATTACATGGCCCCTTCCCGGCCTTGTACTGGGCCCTTTCTGCTGCTGGTTACTCATGAATATGGAATTGACGTTAATAATGTAATGCTACAGAGCCCTAACTCCCCTGGGAAATGTCTGCGCTAAATCAAACAGCATAAATAAATAAATAAACAATAGGATGCTGTGGGTGTTGGGTCTCTGGCGAGGAGCTCTCAGAAGCGAGTAACAGCCTTTACCACGCATAACCTTAGCAGCGCTGTCTTTACCACACAGGTAAGTACATACTGTAGGTTTTTACCTTTACCACGTGATACTTTATTACATAGGTAAGTATTTTAAATAAGAAACGTATTTTAGCAATAGGCAAAGGTGGAAGTGAAGTTAAAAGGAGGCGAGGGTGACAATTTTAGGGGTTAGAGATGGTTAGGCGTAGGTGTAGGTATGGATAATTTTAGGGTTTAGGGGTTGGTAGAGGTAAAGAGAGGTAAGGGTAATTTTAAGGTTTATGGGTGAGTAGTGCTAAAGGGAGGTAAGGGTGTTTTTATAGCTTAGGCTTGGCTAGACCTGATGGGAGGTAAGGGTAATTTTACGGTTTATATATGGGTAAAGGAATGGGTAAATTTAGGATTTAGGGTCGGGTAAACATAAAGGTAGGAAAAGGTAATTTTAGGAGTAAAGAGATGGTAGAGGTAAGGGTAGGTAAGGATGATGATTTTAGGGTTTAGGGATGAGTATAAATAAGTGTAGGTAAGGGTAATTTTAGGGATGAGGGGTGGGTAGAGATAAAGGGAGATAAGGGTAATTTTAAGGTTTAGAGGTGGTTAGAGGTAAAGGGAGATAAGAATGCTTTTAGGATTGGATAGAGGTAAAGGAAGGCAAGTGGCATAAATGTAGGGTTTCGGGGTGGGTAGAGATCAGTGGTGGGCTGTACTTTTACCAGGGAGGGGGGTGGTCAGTGCACAACGGCACACACAAACACACTCATGGATTCACACACAAACACACTGTGAGAAGTTGGCCTGATATATGATGTTTCCAATTCTGGAACCACCTTGTATCAGTCCAAACTATCCCTTATGGTGTCTGGTTGTAAGTCAACCTTGTAGACAAGCTATCTTAATGGTAGCATAGACTAAGCAGCCTTAAAGGCTAAACTCAAGAGGTCGTGTTAAGCGAGCTGTTTTACCAATCACAGTCCTGTAATATCAAATGAAAGGACACCACACAAGTATATATTATAAAAATATATGTGTTTATTTCTAAAAATAATCCCCAGTACTCTTTATGAATAAAGGGGCACAAGCGTTAAATCAAAAGCACAGTATAACATACAAAGTTGCACAATTATGGATGAGGGCGGGTGGCCACTCAGACCATATATTAAGAAAGTGGTATAAGAGATACCAATCGAACAGTGGTTAGGCCTAGGGCCTAGGAAATCGCTGGGAGCAGTCGGGACAAGCAATGCTGAAGTCGGGAAAAGCCCGCGGGATTCGGGTGCAGCGCTGAAAGCGCACGCATGCACCAATGTTGAGTCAATGGTGCGTAAAAGTTACACAAATAGAGTTTTAGGATACTTCCGATGAACCTAGAAGGACAAAACTTTAGACACAGACCCTAGAGGTGTGTACCAGTGTGGGAACACTGGCGTTGCAATGTTACCTCACCCACAGGAAGCGGGTGCATAGGGTCGAAGTGGCGTCGAGTTTCGTCACGCAGGTTCTGGATGCTTGAAGCTGAAGATGCTGCAGGCGATGTGAAGGAGAAGTGTCCGGTGTGATCCAAGGGTGGATCAGAGTAGAAAAGTACCTGAAAGCAGAGGGGACATAGTCTGGGTCACTCAGCAGTGACCAGGGTGGAACCAGGACGGAACCAGGCAATGTCGGGGCAATCAGGTGGTTGTCGAGGAGCTTCTCTCTGCTGCCACGTGGGCTCTGGGGCATCTGCGACGTCCAGGAGCAGGTCACGATCTGTCCCACGCAGGCTCTCATCGTCGGTGCAGTCGGCTTCAAGATCGGAGCAAACAACACTTGGCAAAAGCAATCCACGCGGAACTGGAAGATTGCTACTCACTCGGACCAGGAGGGTCAGAGAGGGTGCTCCTTTTCAGAGGAGCGGGTGCAAATCTGGAGCAACAAGAATCACAAGTCGTATTTAGGTTTTCACCGGCACAGGGGCCACAAGCCCGCTGGCAAGTGACCGGGCCAACGCATTGAGCCAAAGAAAGCACAAGGGCCCCATGCAGCACTCGTCGAGTGTAGAGGGGTGAGCTTCGGTGCAAGAGTGGCTCAGGGTTGGGGCTTCTCAAACGCCGGTGTACAGCTTCGAGGGTCACTCGTGGGCTGCACGGTCAGCGTCTCGTGGTCTTTTCAAGATGGCGTGCCCCACGCTTCCGGTCGCCTCCACGGGTCTTAGCTCTGCAGGGACTGTGGATCGGGCTGTAAGAAGGCAGGCAAGCTTGATCTCGTCGATCTCTGTCACTCGAGTTCCAGCGGGAACTGCAACAAAGCAGACATTGAGGTGCTGGATGGTGCCTGTTTGCACAGGGTGGTCACTCCTTGACCACAAGGGAGATTCTTCAGTCTTCTACGTCGAGTAGGATGTCGAAGGGTCCAGAGTTTCGTTTCTTATGTTTCATCAGGATAATCTGAAGTGCATTGGCACTGCTCCCACTCTTATTCGAATCTGGGGGGCTGGATTACCTGGAACAGTTTAGGGAGTTGTTCCCGACAGCTGCAGACAGGCTCAGCTCATGCTAGAGCTCCATCTCACATTAAACCACGCACTCTGCCTCCAGGACTGACAAGGCCTTCCATAGGAGTGGCTCACAGGTTTATCTGTGTCCAGATATAGGTTTAGATATAGGTATACTACATCTAAGCAAGAGGTGATTATACCATCTTGCCCCAGCTGAGTGATCAGCCAGTTGTGTCAATTTAAGTACCAGCCAGGGGTGGCAAAAGATATGCTGCAGCCCCTGGTAGGCCTTGGATGCGCCTATGCCCATGGCACCTATAGTGCACTGTATAGGGGTTGATAAGGTGTCTAGTACCAATTTGGTTATGCACCTAGGGTGCATGGAGTCCATTTTAAGAGAGAGCAGATAGCCTGGGGCCCTGGTTAGCAGGATCCCAGGCCAACTAAGTCGAAAACCAGCTAAACACAAGGCAAAAAAATCAGGGGTAACCATAGTCAGGTATCCACCTTCCTACATAGCCCCCCAAACGAAAGGAGATAAGGCTATCCTTGACCAGGTAAGCCTATATTGCCTAAGTGGCCATATAAGGAGGTACCTGCACTAGCATGGTTACCCCCTGTCTCATGGTCCACTAAGCAATCCCTCACCCTAGGGGTATCAGAGGGTCTCCACCATAGGGAATCACTACCTTTGGTGTGTTTTGGCAAAGTTAAAGGCTGGTGTTGAGATGGAGTACTGAAGTGAGAATCCACTAAATTAGGGCTCAGCTTCCTCCAATCCTCTTCCACCATGTGTGCCTTTCTTTCCTTGACTGAGTTGCACTGTGCTCTCAGGGTCAACCTCTGGCTGCCTACAGCTGGAGACTGGGTCCCTTCTGTTGGCTTACTGGAGGGACAGGTGAGGTTTGGGGCCCTTAGGTCCCAGGTTTGGCTGTGCCCAACAGTTTCCATCTGTGGGAGGTCCCTAACTAGTGGTAAGGGGGATCCCTCAGGAGTTTTTAACTTTTTCACCTTGCTAGGGCTGCTAGCTTTGGTGCCCCTAATCTGCTGATGGGGGTGATTTATTTGGCTACAGCCCCAATCCAAGATGCCCTTTGGGGCTCCCCGACTTCCTTGACCTCTGCAGCCCTGGGCTGGTTGAGGCAGGGTAGAGAGGGGCAGGTTACCTGCTCCAGACTGGGTCCCACCTTGGAAGGGTCCACTGACATCAGGGGCTCTGCCAGGCTAGGCCTGACTACCTCTGGGGCAGTTCCTTCACAAGGGGTAAGATCAGTTCCCTGAGGAGGCTGATCCTTTCCTAATGTCTGGTAGGGGGGAGATTTCTCTTCCTCCTCAATGCTCTCTGTTTGTGTGGAGTGATCCATAGTTTCAGGCTTCACAACACATGAATCAGTTTGAGTTTGGGCTGTGGCCATCACAGCCCCACCAACCTTTTCAGGAAGGGACTCAGTTTGGGTATGGGCTGTTATCATAACAGCTTTGCTAACTTTTTCAGGAAGGGATTTAGCTGAAGATGGGGCTGAGTCTTGCACAGCCCTACCAACCTTTTCAGGAAGGACATCTTGGATTGGGGCTGTAGCCATTACAGCCCCACTAACCTTTCCATGGAGATTTACCATTTTAGAATGGGTTTCTTGGTCAACCTCAGCCCAGGCTGAGATTTCCAAATCATTACCTAGTAGACAGTCTACAGGCAAGTTTGGTGACACTGCCACTCTCTTTGGGCCAGTGACACCTCCCCAGCTGAGACTTACTACTGCCATGGGATGATTGGTTTGTATTCCATCAATGTTTGTTACTTGGTATGTGGCACCAGGTAAAAGTTGCTTAGATGGGACTATACAGTCAGCCACCACGGTGATGCTAACCCCTGTGTCTCTAAAGGCTTCAACTTTCAAACCATTGATGATGGGTTCTTGTCTATATTTGCTCAAGGTATTTGGGCAATCAGAGAAGTTGACAAACCCCATGCCAGTCTCATAGACAAGATCATTTGGGGATGGGGACCTGGATAGGCCAGGGTCCCCCTGTGCTCCAAAAGTAAACCCACCCAGATTCCTGGGTGTGCTCCCGCTTCCTGGGGGATTACTGCTGACAGTAACAGGAGGTGTTGGAGCTGGCTTTGGAGGTATATTTTCTTTATTGCCATTCTTGGGACAACAGCTGTCTGTTTTCTAATGCCCAACCTGTTTACAGGCATGACAATAAGGCTGTTTTTGAGTTGATGAAGTGTCTTGGGACCCACCCCCATTCTTGGAGTTTTGGGGCCCTGGGGAAGTCTTCTCTTTGGATTTATCCCCACCCTTATCTTGAGGCTTGGTAGACTCCTTCTTCTGGTCATTGCCCTGATTCTTAGTCCTAATCCTGGTTCTGACCCATTTATCTGCCCTTTTTCACAATTCTTGGGGAGAGGTCAAATCTGAGTCCACCAGGTGCTGGTGTAAGAGCTGGTTCTGACAATTACTTAGGATCTGCTCCCTCATAATCAAATTATACAATCCTGTATAGTAATCTACAAAATTAGCCCAGTCCTGGTTCTGTGCTTTTTGGGTGTCTCTGAACAACAACCTGTATTGCTCAGTGGTTAGGCCAAACCCTTCAATAAGAGCACTCTTCAGGACAGAGTAGTTTGTGGCATCCTCAGGTCTAACTGTGAGGAGCCTATCCCTCCCTTTCTCTGAAAAGGAGTACCATAAAATTGCAGCCCACTGTTCCTGAGGGACCTGCTGTACCATGCAGGCTCTCTCAAGAGCAGTCATCCATTTGTGGATGTCATCCCCTTCCTTGTAGGGTGGCACAATCTTTGTCAGGTTTCTATTGTCATAGGACCTGTCTTTCTCTCTAGGAATTATGCTGCCACCAGTGGAGTCTAATCCACACAACTTTCGTTCTCTTGCCAAAGCAAGTCTAGCTTGAGCCAAAGCTACCTCTTCCCTCTCTATCTGGAGTTTGACAGCCCTCATTCTGGCCCTATGCTCTTTCCTCTGAGAGGGAGTCATACCTCTCTGAGATTCTCTTGAGGCACTAGAAATATGAGAGTCCCCTGATGGAGATCTCACCCTTCTGTTGCCTGGGAGAATGATGTTATGGAATCTGGGTAAGTGCTGGCCCTCTCCATTCCCAAGTAGGTCTAAGTTGGCCTGGTTAAGCCTGGCAACTACAACCTGGTTACCCCTCTGATCCTGATCTTCAGGTTCCTCTACTTCTGAGTCCTCCTCCTCCTCTTCCTCCTCTTCTTCTTCCTCCTCTGGAGTGGTCTCATTCTCAGGGGGGTGCACTCCATTTCCTAAGTCTAAGGGAGCTGCACTCTCCTTATCTAAGTCATCCTTTTCCAGAATGGCTATCAGGGTAGGAATGGTGGGGCTTCTGCCCCTTTTTAGCCCTCTTGCAATGCACAAGGCATTCAAGTCTTTGTGGCTAAGTTTGTCATAGCTGGAAGTTGCCTTGGTAAGGTCAACTGTCACAGGGGCAGAGCCTGAAGCTCTTCCTGTGTCAGACATGACTGCTAGTGAGGTGTAAGTGGTGCACTTACCTACACTAAGTGTTTTCCTACTGTACCTTGCTAGTGAGTTGTAGTCAGGGTGTGCTACTCCCTTTAATCTACAACTACTAAGTTCAGTAGAACTTAAATATGCTAAGCTTTTGATTTATATGTACCTAAGGTACTTGATGTGATCTTTCAATTTGATAAAAAGATTGCAATGGTAAAACAACAGCAAGCTCAAATCCCAGCGCTGCCACCAATGTGAGAAGTTGGCCTGATATATGATGTTTCCAATTCTGGAACCACCTTGTATCAGTCCAAACTATCCCTTATGGTGTCTGGTTGTAAGTCAACCTTGTAGACAAGATATCTTAATGGTAGCATAGACTAAGCAGCCTTAAAGGTTAAACTCAAGAGGTCGTGTTAAGCGAGCTGTTTTACCAATCACAGTCCTGTAATATCAAATGAAAGGACACCACACAAGTATATATTATAAAAATATATGTGTTTATTTCTAAAAATAATCCCCAGTACTCTTTATGAATAAAGGGGCACAAGCGTTAAATCAAAAGCACAGTATAACATACAAAGTTGCACAATTATGGATGAGGGCGGGTGGCCACTCAGACCATATATTAAGAAAGTGGTATAAGAGATACCAATCGAACAGTGGTTAGGCCTAGGGCCTAGGGAATCGCTGGGAGCAGTCGGGACAAGCAATGCTGAAGTCGGGAAAAGCCCGCGGGATTCGGGTGCAGTGCTTAAAGCACACGCATGCACCAATGTTGAGTCAATGGTGCGTAAAAGTTACACAAATAGAGTTTTAGGATACTTCCGATGAACCTAGAAGGACAAAACTTTAGACACAGACCCTAGAGGTGTGTACCAGTGTGGGAACACCGGTGTTGCAATGTTACCTCACCCACAGGAAGCGGGTGCATAGGGTCGAAGTGGCGTCGAGTTTCGTCACGCAGGTTCTGGATGCTTGAAGCTGAAGATGCTGCAGGCGATGTGAAGGAGAAGTGTCCGGTGTGATCCAAGGGTGGATCAGAGTAGAAAAGTACCTGAAAGCAGAGGGGACATAGTCTGGGTCACTCAGCAGTTACCAGGGTGGAACCAGGACGGAACCAGGCAATGTCGGGGCAATCAGGTGGTTGTCGAGGAGCTTCTCTCTGCTGCCACGTGGGCTCTGGGGCATCTGCGATGTCCAGGAGCGGGTCACGAGCTGTCCCACGTAGGCTCTCACCGTTGGCGCTGTCGGCTTCAAGATCGGAGCAAACAACACTTGGCAAAAGCAATCCACGCAGAACTGGAAGATTGCTTCTCACTCAGACCAGGAGGGTCAGAGAGGGTGCTCCTTTTCAGAGGAGCGGGTGCAAATCTGGAGCAACAAGAATCACAAGTCATATTTAGGTTTGCGCCGGCACAGGGGCCACAAGCCCGCTGGCAAGTGACCGGGCCAACGCGTTGAGCCAAAGAAAGCAGAAGGGCCCCACGCAGCACTCGTCGAGTGTAGAGGGGTGAGCTTCGGTGCAAGAGTGGCTCAGGGTTGGAGCTTCTCAAACGCCGGTGTACAGCTTCGAGGGTCACTCGTGGGCTGCACGGTCAGCGTCTCGTGGTCTTTTCAAGATGGCGTGCCCCACGCTTCCGGTCGCCTCCACGGGTCTCAGCTCTGCAGGGACTGTGGATCGGGCTGTAAGAAGGCAGGCAAGCTTGATCTCGTCGATCTCTGTCACTCGAGTTCCAGCGGGAACTGCAACAAAGCAGACATTGAGGTGCTGGATGGTGCCTGTTTGCACAGGGTGGTCACTCCTTGACCACAAGGGAGATTCTTCAGTCTTCTACGTCGAGTAGGATGTCGAAGGGTCCAGAGTTTCGTTTCTTATGTTTCATCAGGATAATCTGAAGTGCATTGGCACTGCTCCCACTCTTATTCGAATCTGGGGGGCTGGATTACCTGGAACAGTTTAGGGAGTTGTTCCCGACAGCTGCAGACAGGCTCAGCTCATGCTAGAGCTCCATCTCACATTAAACCACGCACTCTGCCTCCAGGACTGACAAGGCCTTCCATAGGAGTGGCTCACAGGTTTATCTGTGTCCAGATATAGGTTTAGATATAGGTATACTACATCTAAGCAAGAGGTGATTATACCATCTTGCCCCAGCTGAGTGATCAGCCAGTTGTGTCAATTTAAGTACCAGCCAGGGGTGGCAAAAGATATGCTGCAGCCCCTGGTAGGCCTTGGATGCGCCTATGCCCATGGCACCTATAGTGCACTGTATAGGGGTTGATAAGGTGTCTAGTACCAATTTGGTTATGCACCTAGGGTGCATGGAGTCCATTTTAAGAGAGAGCAGATAGCCTGGGGCCCTGGTTAGCAGGATCCCAGGCCAACTAAGTCGAAAACCAGCTAAACACAAGGCAAAAAAATCAGGGGTAACCATAGTCAGGTATCCACCTTCCTACATAGCCCCCCCAAACGAAAGGAGATAAGGCTATCCTTGACCAGGTAAGCCTATATTGCCTAAGTGGCCATATAAGGAGGTACCTGCACTAGCATGGTTACCCCCTGTCTCATGGTCCACTAAGCAATCCCTCACCCTAGGGGTATCAGAGGGTCTCCACCATAGGGAATCACTACCTTTGGTGTGTTTTGGCAAAGTTAAAGGCTGGTGTTGAGATGGAGTACTGAAGTGAGAATCCACTAAATTAGGGCTCAGCTTCCTCCAATCCTCTTCCACCATGTGTGCCTTTCTTTCCTTGACTGAGTTGCACTGTGCTCTCAGGGTCAACCTCTGGCTGCCTACAGCTGGAGACTGGGTCCCTTCTGTTGGCTTACTGGAGGGACAGGTGAGGTTTGGGGCCCTTAGGTCCCAGGTTTGGCTGTGCCCAACAGTTTCCATCTGTGGGAGGTCCCTAACTAGTGGTAAGGGGGATCCCTCAGGAGTTTTTAACTTTTTCACCTTGCTAGGGCTGCTAGCTTTGGTGCCCCTAATCTGCTGATGGGGGTGATTTATTTGGCTACAGCCCCAATCCAAGATGCCCTTTGGGGCTCCCCGACTTCCTTGACCTCTGCAGCCCTGGGCTGGTTGAGGCAGGGTAGAGAGGGGCAGGTTACCTGCTCCAGACTGGGTCCCACCTTGGAAGGGTCCACTGACATCAGGGGCTCTGCCAGGCTAGGCCTGACTACCTCTGGGGCAGTTCCTTCACAAGGGGTAAGATCAGTTCCCTGAGGAGGCTGATCCTTTCCTAATGTCTGGTAGGGGGGAGATTTCTCTTCCTCCTCAATGCTCTCTGTTTGTGTGGAGTGATCCATAGTTTCAGGCTTCACAACACATGAATCAGTTTGAGTTTGGGCTGTGGCCATCACAGCCCCACCAACCTTTTCAGGAAGGGACTCAGTTTGGGTATGGGCTGTTATCATAACAGCTTTGCTAACTTTTTCAGGAAGGGATTTAGCTGAAGATGGGGCTGAGTCTTGCACAGCCCTACCAACCTTTTCAGGAAGGACATCTTGGATTGGGGCTGTAGCCATTACAGCCCCACTAACCTTTCCATGGAGATTTACCATTTTAGAATGGGTTTCTTGGTCAACCTCAGCCCAGGCTGAGATTTCCAAATCATTACCTAGTAGACAGTCTACAGGCAAGTTTGGTGACACTGCCACTCTCTTTGGGCCAGTGACACCTCCCCAGCTGAGACTTACTACTGCCATGGGATGATTGGTTTGTATTCCATCAATGTTTGTTACTTGGTATGTGGCACCAGGTAAAAGTTGCTTAGATGGGACTATACAGTCAGCCACCACGGTGATGCTAACCCCTGTGTCTCTAAAGGCTTCAACTTTCAAACCATTGATGATGGGTTCTTGTCTATATTTGCTCAAGGTATTTGGGCAATCAGAGAAGTTGACAAACCCCATGCCAGTCTCATAGACAAGATCATTTGGGGATGGGGACCTGGATAGGCCAGGGTCCCCCTGTGCTCCAAAAGTAAACCCACCCAGATTCCTGGGTGTGCTCCCGCTTCCTGGGGGATTACTGCTGACAGTAACAGGAGGTGTTGGAGCTGGCTATGGAGGTATATTTTCTTTATTGCCATTCTTGGGACAACAGCTGTCTGTTTTCTAATGCCCAACCTGTTTACAGGCATGACAATAAGGCTGTTTTTGAGTTGATGAAGTGTCTTGGGACCCACCCCCATTCTTGGAGTTTTGGGGCCCTGGGGAAGTCTTCTCTTTGGATTTATCCCCACCCTTATCTTGAGGCTTGGTAGACTCCTTCTTCTGGTCATTGCCCTGATTCTTAGGCCTAATCCTGGTTCTGACCCATTTATCTGCCCTCTTTCCCAATTCTTGGGGAGAGGTCAAATCTGAGTCCACCAGGTGCTGGTGTAAGAGCTGGTTCTGACAATTACTTAGGATCTGCTCCCTCATAATCAAATTATACAATCCTGTATAGTAATCTACAAAATCAGCCCAGTCCTGGTTCTGTGCTTTTTGGGTGTCTCTGAACAACAACCTGTATTGCTCAGTGGTTAGGCCAAACCCTTCAATAAGAGCACTCTTCAGGACAGAGTAGTTTGTGGCATCCTCAGGTCTAACTGTGAGGAGCCTATCCCTCCCTTTCTCTGAAAAGGAGTACCATAAAATTGCAGCCCACTGTTCCTGAGGGACCTGCTGTACCATGCAGGCTCTCTCAAGAGCAGTCATCCATTTGTGGATGTCATCCCCTTCCTTGTAGGGTGGCACAATCTTTGTCAGGCTTCTATTGTCATAGGACCTGTCTTTCTCTCTAGGAATTATGCTGCCACCAGTGGAGTCTAATCCACACAACTTTCGTTCTCTTGCCAAAGCAAGTCTAGCTTGAGCCAAGGCTACCTCTTCCCTCTCTATCTGGAGTTTGACAGCCCTCATTCTGGCCCTATGCTCTTTCCTCTGAGAGGGAGTCATACCTCTCTGAGATTCTCTTGAGGCACTAGAAATATGAGAGTCCCCTGATGGAGATCTCACCCTTCTGTTGCCTGGGAGAATGATGTTATGGAATCTGGGTAAGTGCTGGCCCTCTCCATTCCCAAGTAGGTCTAAGTTGGCCTGGTTAAGCCTGGCAACTACAAACTGGTTACCCCTCTGATCCTGATCTTCAGGTTCCTCTACTTCTGAGTCCTCCTCCTCCTCTTCCTCCTCTTCTTCTTCCTCCTCTGGAGTGGTCTCATTCTCAGGGGGGTGCACTCCATTTCCTAAGTCTAAGGGAGCTGCACTCTCCTTATCTAAGTCATCCTTTTCCAGAATGGCTATCAGGGTAGGAATGGTGGGGCTTCTGCCCCTTTTTAGCCCTCTTGCAATGCACAAGGCATTCAAGTCTTTGTGGCTAAGTTTGTCATAGCTGGAAGTTGCCTTGGTAAGGTCAACTGTCACAGGGGCAGAGCCTGAAGCTCTTCCTGTGTCAGACATGACTGCTAGTGAGGTGTAAGTGGTGCACTTACCTACACTAAGTGTTTTCCTACTGTACCTTGCTAGTGAGTTGTAGTCAGGGTGTGCTACTCCCTTTAATCTACAACTACTAAGTTCAGTAGAACTTAAATATGCTAAGCTTTTGATTTATATGTACCTAAGGTACTTGATGTGATCTTTCAATTTGATAAAAAGATTGCAATGGTAAAACAACAGCAAGCTCAAATCCCACCGCTGCCACCAATGTGAGAAGTTGGCCTGATATATGATGTTTCCAATTCTGGAACCACCTTGTATCAGTCCAAACTATCCCTTATGGTGTCTGGTTGTAAGTCAACCTTGTAGACAAGATATCTTAATGGTAGCATAGACTAAGCAGCCTTAAAGGTTAAACTCAAGAGGTCGTGTTAAGCCAGCTGTTTTACCAATCACAGTCCTGTAATATCAAATGAAAGGACACCACACAAGTATATATTATAAAAATATATGTGTTTATTTCTAAAAATAATCCCCAGTACTCTTTATGAATAAAGGGGCACAAGCGTTAAATCAAAAGCACAGTATAACATACAAAGTTGCACAATTATGGATGAGGGCGGGTGGCCACTCAGACCATATATTAAGAAAGTGGTATAAGAGATACCAATCGAACAGTGGTTAGGCCTAGGGCCTAGGGAATCGCTGGGAGCAGTCGGGACAAGCAATGCTGAAGTCGGGAAAAGCCCGCGGGATTCGGGTGCAGTGCTTAAAGCACACGCATGCACCAATGTTGAGTCAATGGTGCGTAAAAGTTACACAAATAGAGTTTTAGGATACTTCCGATGAACCTAGAAGGACAAAACTTTAGACACAGACCCTAGAGGTGTGTACCAGTGTGGGAACACCGGCGTTGCAATGTTACCTCACCCACAGGAAGCGGGTGCATAGGGTCGAAGTGGCGTCGAGTTTCGTCACGCAGGTTCTGGATGCTTGAAGCTGAAGATGCTGCAGGCGATGTGAAGGAGAAGTGTCCGGTGTGATCCAAGGGTGGATCAGAGTAGAAAAGTACCTGAAAGCAGAGGGGACATAGTCTGGGTCACTCAGCAGTGACCAGGGTGGAACCAGGACGGAACCAGGCAATGTCGGGGCAATCAGGTGGTTGTCGAGGAGCTTCTCTCTGCTGCCACGTGGACTCTGGGGCATCTGCGATGTCCAGGAGCGGGTCACGAGCTGTCCCACGTAGGCTCTCACCGTTGGCGCTGTCGGCTTCAAGATCGGAGCAAACAACACTTGGCAAAAGCAATCCACGCGGAACTGGAAGATTGCTTCTCACTCAGACCAGGAGGGTCAGAGAGGGTGCTCCTTTTCAGAGGAGCGGGTGCAATTCTGGAGCAACAAGAATCACAAGTCGTATTTAGGTTTTCGCCGGCACAGGGGCCACAAGCCCGCTGGCAAGTGACCGGGCCAACGCGTTGAGCCAAAGAAAGCAGAAGGGCCCCACGCAGCACTCGTCGAGTGTAGAGGGGTGAGCTTCGGTGCAAGAGTGGCTCAGGGTTGGGGCTTCTCAAACGCCGGTGTACAGCTTCGAGGGTCACTCGTGGGCTGCACGGTCAGCGTCTCGTGGTCTTTTCAAGATGGCGTGCCCCACGCTTCCGGTCGCCTCCACGGGTCTCAGCTCAGCAGGGACTGTGGATCGGGCTGTAAGAAGGCAGGCAAGCTTGATCTCGTCGATCTCTGTCACTCGAGTTCCAGCGGGAACTGCAACAAAGCAGACATTGAGGTACTGGATGGTGCCTGTTTGCACAGGGTGGTCACTCCTTGACCACAAGGGAGATTCTTCAGTCTTCTACGTCGAGTAGGATGTCGAAGGGTCCAGAGTTTCGTTTCTTATGTTTCATCAGGATAATCTGAAGTGCATTGGCACTGCTCCCACTCTTATTCGAATCTGGGGGGCTGGATTACCTGGAACAGTTTAGGGAGTTGTTCCCGACAGCTGCAGACAGGCTCAGCTCATGCTAGAGCTCCATCTCACATTAAACCACGCACTCTGCCTCCAGGACTGACAAGGCCTTCCATAGGAGTGGCTCACAGGTTTATCTGTGTCCAGATATAGGTTTAGATATAGGTATACTACATCTAAGCAAGAGGTGATTATACCATCTTGCCCCAGCTGAGTGATCAGCCAGTTGTGTCAATTTAAGTACCAGCCAGGGGTGGCAAAAGATATGCTGCAGCCCCTGGTAGGCCTTGGATGCGCCTATGCCCATGGCACCTATAGTGCACTGTATAGGGGTTGATAAGGTGTCTAGTACCAATTTGGTTATGCACCTAGGGTGCATGGAGTCCATTTTAAGAGAGAGCAGATAGCCTGGGGCCCTGGTTAGCAGGATCCCAGGCCAACTAAGTCGAAAACCAGCTAAACACAAGGCAAAAAAATCAGGGGTAACCATAGTCAGGTATCCACCTTCCTACATAGCCCCCCCAAACGAAAGGAGATAAGGCTATCCTTGACCAGGTAAGCCTATATTGCCTAAGTGGCCATATAAGGAGGTACCTGCACTAGCATGGTTACCCCCTGTCTCATGGTCCACTAAGCAATCCCTCACCCTAGGGGTATCAGAGGGTCTCCACCATAGGGAATCACTACCTTTGGTGTGTTTTGGCAAAGTTAAAGGCTGGTGTTGAGATGGAGTACTGAAGTGAGAATCCACTAAATTAGGGCTCAGCTTCCTCCAATCCTCTTCCACCATGTGTGCCTTTCTTTCCTTGACTGAGTTGCACTGTGCTCTCAGGGTCAACCTCTGGCTGCCTACAGCTGGAGACTGGGTCCCTTCTGTTGGCTTACTGGAGGGACAGGTGAGGTTTGGGGCCCTTAGGTCCCAGGTTTGGCTGTGCCCAACAGTTTCCATCTGTGGGAGGTCCCTAACTAGTGGTAAGGGGGATCCCTCAGGAGTTTTTAACTTTTTCACCTTGCTAGGGCTGCTAGCTTTGGTGCCCCTAATCTGCTGATGGGGGTGATTTATTTGGCTACAGCCCCAATCCAAGATGCCCTTTGGGGCTCCCCGACTTCCTTGACCTCTGCAGCCCTGGGCTGGTTGAGGCAGGGTAGAGAGGGGCAGGTTACCTGCTCCAGACTGGGTCCCACCTTGGAAGGGTCCACTGACATCAGGGGCTCTGCCAGGCTAGGCCTGACTACCTCTGGGGCAGTTCCTTCACAAGGGGTAAGATCAGTTCCCTGAGGAGGCTGATCCTTTCCTAATGTCTGGTAGGGGGGAGATTTCTCTTCCTCCTCAATGCTCTCTGTTTGTGTGGAGTGATCCATAGTTTCAGGCTTCACAACACATGAATCAGTTTGAGTTTGGGCTGTGGCCATCACAGCCCCACCAACCTTTTCAGGAAGGGACTCAGTTTGGGTATGGGCTGTTATCATAACAGCTTTGCTAACTTTTTCAGGAAGGGATTTAGCTGAAGATGGGGCTGAGTCTTGCACAGCCCTACCAACCTTTTCAGGAAGGACATCTTGGATTGGGGCTGTAGCCATTACAGCCCCACTAACCTTTCCATGGAGATTTACCATTTTAGAATGGGTTTCTTGTTCAACCTCAGCCCAGGCTGAGATTTCCAAATCATTACCTAGTAGACAGTCTACAGGCAAGTTTGGTGACACTGCCACTCTCTTTGGGCCAGTGACACCTCCCCAGCTGAGACTTACTACTGCCATGGGATGATTGGTTTGTATTCCATCAATGTTTGTTACTTGGTATGTGGCACCAGGCAAAAGTTGCTTAGATGGGACTATACAGTCAGCCACCACGGTGATGCTAACCCCTGTGTCTCTAAAGGCTTCAACTTTCAAACCATTGATGATGGGTTCTTGTCTATATTTGCTCAAGGTATTTGGGCAATCAGAGAAGTTGACAAACCCCATGCCAGTCTCATAGACAAGATCATTTGGGGATGGGGACCTGGATAGGCCAGGGTCCCCCTGTGCTCCAAAAGTAAACCCACCCAGATTCCTGGGTGTGCTCCCGCTTCCTGGGGGATTACTGCTGACAGTAACAGGAGGTGTTGGAGCTGGCTTTGGAGGTATATTTTCTTTATTGCCATTCTTGGGACAACAGCTGTCTGTTTTCTAATGCCCAACCTGTTTACAGGCATGACAATAAGGCTGTTTTTGAGTTGATGAAGTGTCTTGGGACCCACCCCCATTCTTGGAGTTTTGGGGCCCTGGGGAAGTCTTCTCTTTGGATTTATCCCCACCCTTATCTTGAGGCTTGGTAGACTCCTTCTTCTGGTCATTGCCCTGATTCTTAGGCCTAATCCTGGTTCTGACCCATTTATCTGCCCTCTTTCCCAATTCTTGGGGAGAGGTCAAATCTGAGTCCACCAGGTGCTGGTGTAAGAGCTGGTTCTGACAATTACTTAGGATCTGCTCCCTCATAATCAAATTATACAATCCTGTATAGTAATCTACAAAATCAGCCCAGTCCTGGTTCTGTGCTTTTTGGGTGTCTCTGAACAACAACCTGTATTGCTCAGTGGTTAGGCCAAACCCTTCAATAAGAGCACTCTTCAGGACAGAGTAGTTTTTGGCATCCTCAGGTCTAACTGTGAGGAGCCTATCCCTCCCTTTCTCTGAAAAGGAGTACCATAAAATTGCAGCCCACTGTTCCTGAGGGACCTGCTGTACCATGCAGGCTCTCTCAAGAGCAGTCATCCATTTGTGGATGTCATCCCCTTCCTTGTAGGGTGGCACAATCTTTGTCAGGTTTCTATTGTCATAGGACCTGTCTTTCTCTCTAGGAATTATGCTGCCACCAGTGGAGTCTAATCCACACAACTTTCGTTCTCTTGCCAAAGCAAGTCTAGCTTGAGCCAAGGCTACCTCTTCCCTCTCTATCTGGAGTTTGACAGCCCTCATTCTGGCCCTATGCTCTTTCCTCTGAGAGGGAGTCATACCTCTCTGAGATTCTCTTGAGGCACTAGAAATATGAGAGTCCCCTGATGGAGATCTCACCCTTCTGTTGCCTGGGAGAATGATGTTATGGAATCTGGGTAAGTGCTGGCCCTCTCCATTCCCAAGTAGGTCTAAGTTGGCCTGGTTAAGCCTGGCAACTACAACCTGGTTACCCCTCTGATCCTGATCTTCAGGTTCCTCTACTTCTGAGTCCTCCTCCTCCTCTTCCTCCTCTTCTTCTTCCTCCTCTGGAGTGGTCTCATTCTCAGGGGGGTGCACTCCATTTCCTAAGTCTAAGGGAGCTGCACTCTCCTTATCTAAGTCATCCTTTTCCAGAATGGCTATCAGGGTAGGAATGGTGGGGCTTCTGCCCCTTTTTAGCCCTCTTGCAATGCACAAGGCATTCAAGTCTTTGTGGCTAAGTTTGTCATAGCTGGAAGTTGCCTTGGTAAGGTCAACTGTCACAGGGGCAGAGCCTGAAGCTCTTCCTGTGTCAGACATGACTGATAGTGAGGTGTAAGTGGTGCACTTACCTACACTAAGTGTTTTCCTACTGTACCTTGCTAGTGAGTTGTAGTCAGGGTGTGCTACTCCCTTTAATCTACAACTACTAAGTTCAGTAGAACTTAAATATGCTAAGCTTTTGATTTATATGTACCTAAGGTACTTGATGTGATCTTTCAATTTGATAAAAAGATTGCAATGGTAAAACAACAGCAAGCTCAAATCCCACCGCTGCCACCAATGTGAGAAGTTGGCCTGATATATGATGTTTCCAATTCTGGAACCACCTTGTATCAGTCCAAACTATCCCTTATGGTGTCTGGTTGTAAGTCAACCTTGTAGACAAGATATCTTAATGGTAGCATAGACTAAGCAGCCTTAAAGGTTAAACTCAAGAGGTCGTGTTAAGCGAGCTGTTTTACCAATCACAGTCCTGTAATATCAAATGAAAGGACACCACACAAGTATATATTATAAAAATATATGTGTTTATTTCTAAAAATAATCCCCAGTACTCTTTATGAATAAAGGGGCACAAGCGTTAAATCAAAAGCACAGTATAACATACAAAGTTGCACAATTATGGATGAGGGCGGGTGGCCACTCAGACCATATATTAAGAAAGTGGTATAAGAGATACCAATCGAACAGTGGTTAGGCCTAGGGCCTAGGGAATCGCTGGGAGCAGTCGGGACAAGCAATGCTGAAGTCGGGAAAAGCCCGCGGGATTCGGGTGCAGTGCTTAAAGCACACGCATGCACCAATGTTGAGTCAATGGTGCGTAAAAGTTACACAAATAGAGTTTTAGGATACTTCCGATGAACCTAGAAGGACAAAACTTTAGACACAGACCCTAGAGGTGTGTACCAGTGTGGGAACACCGGCGTTGCAATGTTACCTCACCCACAGGAAGCGGGTGCATAGGGTCGAAGTGGCGTCGAGTTTCGTCACGCAGGTTCTGGGTGCTTGAAGCTGAAGATGCTGCAGGCGATGTGAAGGAGAAGTGTCCGGTGTGATCCAAGGGTGGATCAGAGTAGAAAAGTACCTGAAAGCAGAGGGGACAGAGTCTCGGTCACTCAGCAGTGACCAGGGTGGAACCAGGACGGAACCAGGCAATGTCGGGCGCAATCAGGTGGTTGTCGAGGAGCTTCTCTCTGCTGCCACGTGGGCTCTGGGGCATCTGCGACATCAAGGAGCAGGTCACAATCTGTCCCACGTAGGTTCTCGCCATCGGCGCTGTCGGCTGCAAGATTGGAGCAAACAACACTTGGCAAAAGCAATCCATGAGGAACTGGAAGATTGCTTCTCACTCAGACCAGGAGGGTCAGAGAGGGTGCTCCTTTTCAGAGGAGCGGGTGCAAATCTGGAGCAATCAGAATCACAAGTCGTATTTAGGTTTGCGCCGGCACAGGGGCCACAAGCCAGCTGGCAAGTGACCGGGCCAACGCATTGAGCCAAAGAAAGCAGAAGGGCCCCACGCAGCACTCGTCAAGTGTAGAGGGGTGAGCTTCAGTGAAAGAGTGGCTCAGGGTTGGGGCTTCTCAAACAGCGGTGTACAGCTTCGAGGGTCACTCATGGGCTGCACGGTCAGCGTCTCATGGTCTTTTCAAGATGGCGTGCCCCACGCTTCCGGTCGCCTCCACGGGTCTCAGCTCTGCAGGGACTGTGGATCAGGCTGTAAGAAGGCAGGCAAGCTTGATCTCGTCGATCTCTGTTGCTCGAGTTCCGGCGGGAACTGCAACAAAGCAGACGTCGAGGTGCTGGATGGTGCCTGTTTGCACAGGGTGGTCACTCCTTGACCACAAGGGAGATTCTTCAGTCTTCTACGTCGAGTAGGATGTCGAAGGGTCCAGAGTTTCTTATGTTTCATCAGGATAATCTGAAGTGCATTGGCACTGCTCCCACTCTTATTCGAATCTGGGGGGCTGGATTACCTGCTAGGTCCCCTCCTATGGGTGGGACCCAGGAAGGGGGTGAATACACCCCTTTCCTTTGATCCAGGCCGCGCTGGGACTGGGGCTGGTGTGCCCCAGAACCGGTTTGGCCGGATTATGCAAGGGGCAGCCTTGTGCTCCCCAGGCAGTGTCTGGTTTCTTTCAAACCTCCCTGCTACAATCCACTATCTCCTGTCTGGGGTGGTGTGACACCTCCCTGTGACAGGAAATTCTTTGTCCAGGCCTCCTTGGCCGAGTTTCGGTCAGCTGCAGGAGGTCAGACTCGTGTCTGTGGCAGAAGCATCCATTTTGTGGATCTGAGGCTCTTTTAAAAATCAACCGCATTACAGTAAAGTAACATGTCTTCTCCCTCTAGAGGGGTGGAATGCTATCCCCGTCGCCAGGACTGGCGAGGGGATAGTATTCCGAATCGTATGACACCTTACACGACATGTTTTGATAAAGCCAAACCAAAGTTGCCATATAACCGCGAGGATTATAATGCACTTAATAGTATATGGTATGGCACTATCCCGGAACAGCTTAGGGAGTTGTTCCCGACAGCTGCAGACAGGCTCAGCTCATGCTAGAGCTCCATCTCACATTAAACCACGCACTCTGCCCCCAGGACTGACAAGGCCTTCCATAGGAGTGGCTCACAGGTTTATATGTGTCCAGATATAGGTTTAGATATAGGTATACTACATCTAAGCAAGAGGTGATTACACCATCTTGCCCCAGCTGAGTGATCAGCCAGTTGTGTCAATTTAAGAACCAGCCAGGGGTGGCAAAAGATATGCTGCAGCCCCTGGTAGGCCTTGGATGCGCCTATGCCCATGGCACCTATAGTGCACTGTATAGGGGCTGACAATGTGTCCAGTACCAATTTGGTTATGCACCTAGGGTGCATGGAGTCCATTTTAAGAGAGAGCAGATAGCCTGGGGCCCTGGTTAGCAGGATCCCAGGCCAACTAAGTCGAAAACCAGCTAAACACAAGGCAAAAAAATCAGGGGTAACCATAGTCAGGTATCCACCTTCCTACACACATACACGCACACACACATCCATTTGCAATACTTATTCCCAAATATTCATGCACGCACACATGCTCCAAACATAAAAACTAAGGGGCAGATTTACAATAAATGGCGCATCCCCAGGGATGCGCCAGTTATTGTGCGCTGCAGCTCCGCCACCCATGGTGCGCCGCATTTACAATGCGGCGTACCATGGTGCACAGATACGTGACGCATCTGTGCCGTAAAGGCGGCTCATTGCTGGAGTTGCGTCGCAAGCGCGACGCAGCTCCAGCAATGCTCTGGGGGGCCCTATCTGTCCAATGCTGCATCAAGCCTTACGCCTGCTTCAAGCAGGCGCTGGGTTTTGATGCAGCATTGGCCTAAAAGTGCCTGCGTGAAATCTTGTAGATTTCACACAGGCACTTTTGCGAGGCGCACCTGCCCAGGAACGCCCACCCTGCGCCGGAACGCCCACATGTGGCGCAGGGCTTTACAACGTGACGCATCTGCCTAGATGCGTCACATTGTAAATGGGTCACAGGGATGCGCCACGGTTACGCCGCCGTTGCGTGATGCAACGGCGGCGTAAACGTGGCGCAAGTCCAACATAAATCTGCCCCTAAAATCATACTTACCTGCACAGCCCTGCCTTGGAGGTCCCAGGAAAGTTTGTACTGCTGCTTTCTCTCATTGGCTGACCAAAGGTAAGCCAATGAGGGAAGACAGCAGTCCCTCACTCATCACAGAGTGGGATGGTGTCAGCGGGACTGCTGACCCCACTCCACTCTCTAACAAGGTGTCAGTGATTGACCCTCTGTCCAGGGCACTTCAGTGCTTAGAACTGAAGTGAATAGGTCCAAGGCATTAAGTGAGACTCCCCCTCATCACAAACTTAGTTGGGCCTTAAGGTGCTTTGCCACGCTTAAAAGGTAACGCACACAGGAGCAGTGACTTCTTCAGCCGGGCAAAGTTCAGCTCAGGTAGCCGGGAGTCTGTGCATTTAGCGCATGTCTGAAAATAAAGAGTGTCTGTCAAGCTAACCTTTGCTAAGTCTGACAGACATTCGTTGGTGGCCAAAATGCGAGAGTTGTGGCCCCTCAGCCCAGTAGGATGGGCCACGGTAGGGGTAAATTTAGGATTTAGGTTTGGGTTGAGGTAAACGGAGGTAAAGATCATTTTTGGGGCAAAGGGAGGGTAGAGGTAAAGGAAGCTAAGAGTAAATGTAGGGTCCAAGGGAGGGAAGAGGTAGAGGGAGGTTAGAGGTAAAATAAAAGTGGGGTTGGGGTGGACAGTTTTTGCAATATCACTGTTCAATTTTCCTATAATAAAATAAATGGGTAAAACCCCTCTTTTTTCTTGGCCCATGCTTCACAAATTATCCTGAAACTTTCCGGGAAGGAGCTGAGGTGGATGAGAATTACTTGTGGAAATTTTTTGTGAAGAATTGTCAAACTGCGTCAGTTGAGAGGAAAATTAAAAATGTGTTTTCTATGAGAGGTATTCGCCACTGGGTAGTTATAGTTAGTATCGTGTCACAATAGGGAATGCATTTTTGTGTTGCTAATAACTTTGGCACAGTTTAACAAATCTCCATGAAACTTTCCGAAAGAGTGCTCTTTTTTGCCTAGTTTGCACATAAAAAGTATCTGAAAAAGGAAAATGAGGTCCAGGAATCCTGAGACTGGACTTGAATCCCAAATGTATCTTTGGAGAAAAGTTTGCTCAAAGCTCTGGACCTCCCGCGGCTCTGGAGAACATAAGTTAGACAGAAGTTGCGAGCAAGTATATCTCCTTTTATAATTTTTCAAATAAAATCACTCCCATCAATGGGTATTTTGATAGTAGAAAATAGTACAAAACAGGTTCGCTTGAGTGCACACATTATCTTTTTATTGGTGTTTTCACTGGATTTATCCATTTACACTCTTTTTTTTAAATATTTATTGTGCGTATTTTCTTAAGGAACAGAAAGGTAGAACAGCCAACATGTGTTTCGCACTGTGTGGCGAGTAAAACCAGGGCTTTCTCAAGGCTATTTTCAAAGCAGCAGTACATCATGATTAATTAATTTGTTTTCACTTAGTATGGTTGACATCATCATCAGTCAGTCCAATTAGAAAACGGCCATCATTGGTTCCGAAGTCCCCGGATCAATCATGATGTACTGCTGCTTTAAAAATAGCCTTGAGAAAGCCCTGGCTTTCTATATATATTCACTGAAAATACCAAAGGTTAAAATAACATTATAGTTAGGTAAATATGTCAGTGACATTAATGTTTTGAGCTAAAAACAACCCGGAAATTATCCAGTCATAATTAGCAGAGCTAAGTATAACTTACACCCCATCATGCGCTTTTTATGACCTCACATATTACATCACTCATGACATGTTCTATGCCTTCATTTATGAGATCACAGATGACATCTCAAAAGACATCATTGGTAGCATCACTGATGACATCATCCAATGAGTTTGTGAGTTTGTTTTTATAGTTTACACAGTGACAAGAAACTACCTTATTACGACTCTCCTACTTTTTTACAGCCTGAGTCCAGCTAGTGGGTGTAAGTTTTTACAAAATATATGCGCTCCCAATGCAGTTCACGACTAGTGTCCAGTATGCTACACACAAGTTTTCTGGTTCTGCAGAAAATGTTTCCAGCGGGGCAAACATTGTACGTAGTAGTTAATAAGTATTACAAGCAGACTTGAGTTATTAAATAGAATTGTCTTAACATGGTAATTTCTGCATAACATAGACAACTGCAGGCGTCTTGTACATGGTGCGCCCCCGCCCCTTAAAATGGAACGGCCTCTTTAGATGCCCTTTGGATGGGATCCCTGGTGCTGAAATCATCTGGTGGAGGGGACCCCAAGCATGTCCCCTTCACAAAATTAATAAAAAAGATTGTGGTTTGACCCTCGGGCCCTGGCCCTCCCCTGGGTCATTTATTTTGTTTTTAGGTCTCGTGACCTATCAATGCGCATGCGCATTGAGAGAAGCGAGACTATAGGGCTTTAAACAAAGTTTACCTAACTGCAGCGATTTGGTGCTGTGCCTGTGGCTTTTAGGTCAATGCGCAAGCGCATTGACCTAAAATGTGCGTGCACATCACCAAATCGCCGTCTGTTCCCTCAGCCGCGCTCCTCCCACACCTTTGAAGTGAAGCTTAGCTTCACTTCAAAGGCCCCGGCTGCTTCACACCCTCATGCCGCTCTCCCCGCTCCGCCCCCTCCCCTGCCCGCCGTGTGCATTTCTCCTCCCCCCCCCTCCCCACAGCAATGCCCTCCGTCTTGTTTCCTTTCTTGTTTTTCTTTCAGGTGAGATATCTTTTCCATCATTTGCGATAATACAGTTCTCATATGCATTTTTTAATTATTAGCAGCATATACACAGGCGCCCCTTCGGCGCTTTTGCTCTCAACCCTACTATCCTGTCAGCCGCATCTCTATAAGTTACTCGAAGCATGGCCTGACATGTGCACAGCTTATTCCGGCACCACCATCCTGCCAGACGCTTCTGCTTTGTTCGCCCACCGCATGGCCCTATTTGTGCAAATTTTACTTTCGTGCATACCCTTACCCGCAGCCTCTCCTTCCCCACTTCTGCCTTTTCGGGTCTCGCGCTCACCGCAGACCCCTTCACATGGCTCACACCCACCTTTTTTTCAGGTTACCATGCCATTCCCCACCTATCCCCCAGTCATTTCCGGGTAGGACGCGTGCACCCAGTGGACTCTCGGCCTTGGCCCGCTTATTCTGCCAGCCGCTTCTGCTTTGGTCGCCCACCGCATGACCCCATTTGTGCACATTCACTTTCGTGCACACCCTTACCCGCAGCCTCTCCTTCCCGACTTCTGCCTTTTCGGGTCTCACACTCACCGCAGACCCCTTCACATGGCTCACACCCACATTTTTTTCAGGTTACCATGCCAGGTTACCTCACTCACCCTCAACCCCTCACCCTCACTCACCCTCAACCCCTCACCCTCACCCTCACTCACCCTCACGCACCCTCAACCCCTCACCCTCAACCCCTCACCCTCACTCACCCTCACCCTCACTCACCCTCAACCCCTCACCCTCACTCACCCTCAACCCCTCACCCTCACTCACCCTCACTCACCCTCACCCTCACTCACCCCCTCACCCTCACTCACCCTCACCCTCACCCTCACTCACCCTCACCCTCACTCACCCTCACCCTCACTCACCCTCACCCTCACTCACCCTCACTCACCCTCACCCTCATTCACCCTCACCCTCACTCACCCTCACCCTCACTCACCCTCACTCACCCTCACCCCCTCACCCTCACTCACCCTCACTCACCCTCAACCCCTCACCCTCACCCTCACTCACCCTCAACCCCTCACCCTCACTCACCCTCAACCCCTCACCCTCAACCTCACTCACCCTCACCCTCACTCACCCTCACTCACCCTCAACCCCTCACCCTCACCCACCCTCACCCTCACTCACCCTCAACCCCTCACCCTCACTCACCCTCAACCCCTCACCCTCCCTCACCCTCAACCCCTCACCCTCACTCACCCTCAACCCCTCACCCTCACTCACCCTCACTCACCCTCACCCTCACTCACCCTCACCCTCACTCACCCTCACCATCACTCACCCTCACCCTCACTCACCCTCACTCACCCTCACCCACCCTCACCCACCCTCACCCTCACTCACCCTCACCCTCACTCACCCTCACCCTCACTCACCCTCACTCACCCTCAACCCCTCACCCTCACTCACCCTCACCCACCCTCAACCCCTCACCCTCACTCACCCTCAACCCCTCACCCACCCTCAACCCCTCACCCTCAACCCCTCACTCACCCTCACCCTCACTCACCCTCACCCTCACTCACCCTCACCCTCACTCACCCTCACCCTCACTCACCCTCACCCTCACTCACCCTCACTCACCCTCACCCACCCTCACCCACCCTCACCCTCACTCACCCTCACCCTCACTCACCCTCACCCTCACTCACCCTCACCCTCACTCACCCTCACTCACCCTCAACCCCTCACCCTCATCCTCACTCACCCTCACTCACCCTCAACCCCTCACCCTCACCCTCAACCCCTCACCCTCAACCCCTCACCCTCAACCCCTCACTCACCCTCACTCTCACTCACCCTCACTCACCCTCAACCCCTCACCCTCACTCACCCTTACCCTCACTCACCCTCACCCTCACTCACCCTCAACCCCTCACCCTCACTCACCCTCACCCTCACTCACCCTCAACCCCTCACCCTCACCCTCACTCACCCTCACTCACCCTCAACCCCTCACCCTCACTCACCCTCACTCACCCTCAACCCCTCACCCTCACTCACCCTCAACCCCTCACCCTCACCCTCACTCACCCTCACTCACCCTCAACCCCTCACCCTCAACCCCTCACCCTCACTCACCCTCACCCTCACTCACCCTCAACCCCTCACCCTCACTCACCCTCAACCCCTCACCCTCACTCACCCTCACACACTCACTCACCCTCACCCCCTCACCCTCACTCACCCTCACTCACCCTCACTCACCCTCACTCACCCTCAACCCCTCACCCTCACCCTCACTCACCCTCAACCCCTCACCCTCACTCACCCTCAACCCCTCACCCTCACTCACCCTCACCCTCACTCACCCTCACTCACCCTCAACCCCTCACCCTCACTCACCCTCAACCCCTCACCCTCAACCCCTCACCCTCACTCACCCTCACCCTCACCCTCACTCACCCTCAACCCCTCACCCTCACTCACCCTCAACCCCTCACCCTCACTCACCCTCACTCACCCTCACCCTCACTCACCCTCAACCCCTCACCCTCACTCACCCTCACCCTCACTCACCCTCACCCTCACTCACCCTCACCCTCACTCACCCTCACCCTCACTTACCCTCACTCACCCTCACCCTCACTCACCCTCACCCTCATTCACCCTCACCCTCACTCACCCTCACCCTCACTCACCCTCACTCACCCTCACCCCCTCACCCTCACTCACCCTCACTCACCCTCAACCCCTCACCCTCACCCTCACTCACCCTCAACCCCTCACCCTCACTCACCCTCAACCCCTCACCCTCACTCACCCTCACCCTCACTCACCCTCACTCACCCTCAACCCCTCACCCTCACTCACCCTCACCCTCACTCACCCTCAACCCCTCACCCTCACCCACCCTCACCCTCACTCACCCTCAACCCCTCACCCTCACTCACCCTCAACCCCTCACCCTCACTCACCCTCAACCCCTCACCCTCACTCACCCTCAACCCCTCACCCTCACTCACCCTCACTCACCCTCACTCACCCTCACTCACCCTCAACCCCTCACCCTCACTCACCCTCAACCCCTCACCCTCACCCTCACTCACCCTCACCCTCACTCACCCTCACTCACCCTCAACCCCTCACCCTCACTCACCCTCAACCCCTCACCCTCAACCCCTCACCCTCACTCACCCTCACCCTCACCCTCACTCACCCTCAGCCCCTCACCCTCACTCACCCTCAACCCCTCACCCTCACTCACCCTCACTCACCCTCACCCTCACTCACCCTCAGCCCCTCACCCTCACTCACCCTCAACCCCTCACCCTCACTCACCCTCACTCACCCTCACCCTCACTCACCCTCAACCCCTCACCCTCACTCACCCTCACCCTCACCCTCACTCACCCTCACCCTCACTCACCCTCACTCACCCTCACCCTCATTCACCCTCACCCTCACTCACCCTCACCCTCACTCACCCTCACTCACCCTCACCCCCTCACCCTCACTCACCCTCACTCACCCTCAACCCCTCACCCTCACCCTCACTCACCCTCAACCCCTCACCCTCACTCACCCTCAACCCCTCACCCTCACTCACCCTCACCCTCACTCACCCTCACTCACCCTCAACCCCTCACCCTCACTCACCCTCACCCTCACTCACCCTCAACCCCTCACCCTCACCCACCCTCACCCTCACTCACCCTCAACCCCTCACCCTCACTCACCCTCAACCCCTCACCCTCACTCACCCTCAACCCCTCACCCTCACTCACCCTCACTCACCCTCACTCACCCTCACTCACCCTCACCCTCACTCACCCTCACCCTCACTCACCCTCACTCACCCTCACCCTCACTCACCCTCACCCTCACTCACCCTCACCCTCACCCACCCTCACCCACCCTCACCCTCACTCACCCTCAACCCCTCACCCTCACCCTCACTCACCCTCAACCCCTCACCCTCAACCCCTCACTCACCCTCACTCTCACTCACCCTCACTCACCCTCAACCCCTCACCCTCACTCACCCTCACCCTCACTCACCCTCACCCTCACTCACCCTCAACCCCTCACCCCCTCACCCTCACTCACCCTCACCCTCACTCACCCTCAACCCCTCATCCTCACCCTCACTCACCCTCACCCTCACTCACCCTCAACCCCTCACTCACCCTCACCCCCACTCACCCTCAACCCCTCACCCTCACTCACCCTCAACCCCTCACCCTCACCCTCACTCACCCTCACCCTCACTCACCCTCAACCCCTCACCCTCAACCCCTCACCCTCACTCACCCTCACCCTCACTCACCCTCAACCCCTCACCCTCACTCACCCTCAACCCCTCACCCTCACTCACCCTCACAACACATATTGTGTTACAATAGGTGTCACATTTGCGAAAGATAAAACTATTGGCATTGTAAATAACAAAGCTATTAATTTCGCTATTTTCAAAACAAGCACATAAATAAAAAATGTGTCCTTTACAATACCAATAGCTCAAACTTTCCTAATGCGAGACCTATTGCATTGCTGTGCTTCTCTCCCCTGCTGCACTCTCCTGCTCTCTAGAGATGTGGCCTAACGACCAGAGCTGCCATCTAAGTGACGTAAATACAAAACATGTTGCATTCCAAATGCTATAGGTGTCACATTCGCGAAAGTTATAACTATTGGCATTGTAAATGACAAAGGCATCAATTTAGCAATTTTAAAAACCAACAAATAAATAAAATATGTCATTTACAAGACCAATAACTCCAACTTTTCTAATGCGAGACCTATTGCATTTCCAATGCTTGTTTTTAACTGCTGCCATTTTGCTAGATTGTGGCAAAACATGTTTTTTTTTTATTGAGCCCCAGGGGCATCTCTCTGGGCTAGTGGGGCAGGGTATCCCTACCTTGTCCTTTTATATTCTTATAAAACTGTTTCAGGAGAGGAGACCAAGGGCCAGATGTAGGTAAATGTCATTTACCGAGTCGTAAATACCGAATTTTACCGATTCGGTATTTACAAATTGGTAAATGCTACTTAGGTATTTTTACCGATTAATTTAACGAACCTGTAGAATTCGATAATTACTAAATCGGTATTTACCGATTCGGTAATTGCCATTCGTTCCTATGGGCCTTGAGGCCCATAGGAACCAATGGCAATTACCGAATCGGTAAATACCGATTCGGTAAAATTACCGAATTGACAAGCGGGACAGGGTGTCACTTTGACACCCTGTTGCACCCCTGATTCAGGCTTGTGGGCATGTATGTGTGTCACATGGCACAGGTGTACATGCACAGATGTGCACGTACTCAGGAATTCGTTATTTACCATGAAATAGTATTTGATGGTAAATAACGAATTCTTAAGAGCCTGTGGCACTGTTTTCAGTGCCACCTACATTTCAAATTAACGATTCGGTAAATTTACAGAATCGGTAAATACCGATTCAGTAAATTTACCGAATCGGTAATTTTTAAGCCCCCTACATCTGAAAATCCAAATACCGGTCGGTAATGGCCAAAATCGTCCGTTACCGACCGGTATTTGGGGACCTACATCTAGCCCCAAGTCTCTGAGTCCTGAAATGGCTGTTGCAACATTTCCATTCATGTTGCTGCCAGCTTGCGAGCTCTTGTTGAACACAAACTCCCACGGGAGCTAGGTGACAGGAGGGAAAACGCCTCCTCTGCTGATCAGATCATCTAGTTTTTGACCCTTCATTTTTTACAAAGTACTGAACACATTTAAACTGAATCACAAAAAGCAGACTTTCTGGACCAAGATCTAGCTTTCTGCCAAATGTGTTGTATGGTGTAATTCTGTTTGGCCGTTTTCACTATATTGCTGTTCAATTTTTGTTTGGAAAAATGAGTGGGGGTTTAAATGCCCTCCACCCAGTTATCATGGAAATGCACCTCATGTCTTTTTATCCTCACACGTTGAGTACATATCCTGTACATATCCCATTGCTACGTAGAGCACTCCTCTGCCCTCTGGAACTATGGTTCAGATGCACTACGAACGGGTTGCAAAATACTGGTTGCAATTTGCAACCAATTGTTTTTAGACCAGTGTGGTAATTTGCAAATCGATCCATGTACTAATAGTTCCGTTGGTACATTGCTGATTTCTACTGGGGCACAATTCTATCTACATCATAAATATTAATGAGGTAGGTTGCAATTTGTGACCCACTAGGAATAGCCGTAATTTTTCGGGAACTGCAATCCTTTCTCCTGAAAGGAAAACAGGATGTTTTGGAGAAAAAAACCAGAAAAATGTAAGTTTCAGTTTTTCAGAATAGCCCGTGGTCCCTGGGACTCTTAAGAAATGTTTTTGTCAACATTCACGAAGGGGATGCGATCCCTTGGAGAGCCCTCCCCATTTGTGAATGGCTAACCTCCTTTGAGGAGGTGGCAAAAGAGTAACTTATTGCAAACCAGAATTTAATCTCAAAATATTAATACATATCGATCCGATTTGGTGTTTAGAAGAGATGCCTTTAACAGTCCCATTCCAAATTCTGGATTGGTATTTGGTCGCAAACCAAAAGTGCGATTCCGTAACATATTACCAAATTGTAACTTAGGGGCATATTATCAACAATCAGCGATAATTATTGTTGGCAGTGCTAAGCGATAATGTTATGGATAATGTCTGGAATGTATCGCCCTGGTAGCGTGTTATTAACAACGCGTTACTGCAGGGCGATAAAAATTCCAGAGGTAGCGAGGTTATCGCTGTTTTGCAGGGAACATCGCAAGTCGATAACCTTGCTGATACGACCCACAAGGTCGTATCAGCATAATCCACCCCAATGTCAGGGATAGGTAAGTCTGCATTTTAGCAGATTTCAGTTTTTGGAGAAAACAGTGGTTTTCTCCCAAAACTAACGTGTGCTAAAATGCTGGGGCAGCCTTGTAAATATCGTGAAGTGAACATCAGCGATATTTGCAAGGTTGTCCGTTCGGGGTACGCCCAGTGACGACCATTTTGCATCTCATTAGAGATACAAAGGGAGGCGTTGAGAAAAAGGGTGCTAACATGCGATTATGCATGTAGTCACCCTCTTGTAAATAGGGTGATATTTTTATCTTCGCTTCTTTGGCTTTTTAAGCCAAAAAATCGGAGATAAAGCCCTTGTAAATATACCCCTTAGTTTTGAACATAGAAAAGAGACTTTCGAGGTTACATGTGATCTGATTTGAAAATTTAGACCCTTTGCAATCACAAATAAGCTTTGTACATCTGGCCCCTATGTTCGAGGTTTATAAATACCCTCAATAAAATTAAATATAAACATCTCCCTGTCAATCTGTCCTGTCTGCCATTCTGTCTGTTCTTTTGCCATTCCTGTATCTCTGCTTTCTGCATGACAGCTGTCTCAGACTCAGGGGCTCGTTTACAAGCCCCGTGCGCCACGGGGACATCCCTTTTTTAGACGTTTCGGTGGTGCACTGGGATTACCCATATCTAGAAGACACCATAGAGCCACCCTGTGTAGCCTTTCATGGCCTTGTAGATATGAGGTGGGGCAACGTAGCACGAGTCGCTGCGTTGCCTCACACTGCGATGGGGCGCCGTGCCATGGGCGTCACGGTGGGTGCACGCACACAACTCCTACGGCATTCGACACATTCCCAGATTCACAAAAAGCTGTAGACCTGAGAATGCGTCAAAAGCCTACGCTTCCCCAGGGAAGGCAGGCGTAGGGGAGGCACTACGAGGAGAAATAACGTATTTCTCCTTGTTTTTTCCACTTTCTGTGTGTGCTGTATTCGGCGGCGCACATAAAAAAAGAAGAAATCTCCTCCATTGGTTGTTTTTGTGCAGGAAGGCTTCCCTTCCTGCACAAAAACAATCCCCCCTACAACTCAGACCCCTTGCACTTTGGCGCGAGGGTGCCCGCGTTGGTGCATGGCAGCCATTTGTTGCCAGCGCCCGGGCAAAGGACAAGCATCTGATGGCTACAGCGCATTCCTACCCTTTTCTTTTGCCGTAGGGCAGCGCAGCAGGAAGGCTGGTGGCGCTGCATGTGTCAAAACTTGATCATGTGGCCCTCAATCTCTGTACCCACACGCGCCCCTTTGGCTGTTGTCTATCCAGCGCCTGCTCCCCCGTGTGATCTCATCTGGATTGAAGCGCTAGAGAGGCCAGTCTGCTGCAGCTACCACCCTGTCTGGACCCGTGCCCCTGTGTGGGCAGTTTTATTTCATCATTGGCTCTGTTCTTTAGAACGTCTGTCTGTCTGTCTGTCTGTCTGTCTGTCTGTCTGTCTGTCTGTCTGTCTGTCTGTCTGTCTGTCTGTCTGTCTGTCTGTCTGTCTGTCTGTCTGTCTGTCTGTCTGTCTGTCTGTCTGTCCGTCCGTCCCTCTCACCTCCTCCCACTCTGTCTCTGCACGGGGCCGCATGTGCCCCATTTTATCCGCTTTTATGATGTGGCGCTTTCTGAACCTTCGCTGCGGCGCTAAAATAAAGATTCTTTTTGTGAAGAGAAGAACCAACGCCAAAAATAGCGCTGTTGTGAAGCGGCGCCACGCGGCGCTGAAAGCGGAAGGTGTAAAGGAAGCGCCCAGAGGGGGTTCAAAGAGGGACCTTCTGAAGGAACAAGGGACAGAGTCCCCAGAAGAGCCGCCTCCATCCAGGCAGGCGAGGAGGGTGTGGGGGCCTCTCCTTGAACTCCATGTTCAAGAGAACAGTGCGCCTTCCTTCCGAAGCGCTGCACTCAGCGCGGAGGTGCACAGCGGGCCGAACACACGGTCGCGTTTTCTTCTGTTTGATCACATGTGTTTCATCCATTCCTTCCGTCTTATTTCACACAGACCCTTTCCTCACTCCCTTTTCGTCCCTCTCTACTACTATCCGCCTACTCCTAGTCGTCCACGCCCTCCCAGCCCCTCCATTCTTCGTTCACCGTTCTTATTCCACCCCTTAATTCATCCTCTGCTCGTCTTCATTATTCCCTTTTTTAGTAACTTCCTCATCTCCCCCCATCCCTCCACTAATGCAACCCCCTGCTTTCTCTCACCTTCCCCCACCCTCCTCTCTTGTCTTCCAACTTTTCGGTCATCCTTTAATTTCTCTTCTTCCTTCTTTCCTTCATCGTCTCTTTCCAATCCTCAGATATTCCTTCCTTTCCCCTCCTCCTCACCTCTCCCTTACCCTATCCCCTCCTCTCTTTGTTCCCCTCTTTTCTTCCACCTCTTCCTTCATCCTTTTTCTCTTTCCTTCCTTCTTTTCTTCATCTACTCCCTCGATCCCTCCCATATTCCTTCACTTTCCCTTCCTTTACCCCTCTCACCTTCTTATACTCTTCCCTTCCTCTTTCCATTCTTCCACCTCTCTCTTCATCTTTTCCTCTCTCTCTCGCCTTTCTTTCTTCGATACTTGTTTTATTCTTTCCTTCTATCCTTTTGCGCCAATCGTACTCAATCGGTTAAATTGGGCGAATCCTATTCTCCAATGTTTTCTCTTCCCTGTGGGGTCCCACAAGGATCCTCCATTAGTCCGACCTTATTTAATATCTACGTGTCGGACCTGGCCAGGATCATTAAAGATCTAGGGATGAGAATAACTTATGCCGACGACACCCAATTGGTGTTGGCAGTACATAACGATGGAATACAAGTGGCAGCCAGTTTTAGGAGGGAATGTTAGCCATCAGCGCCTGGATGGCAAAAAACTGCCTAAAGTTAAACTCCGAGAAAACGGAGGTAATGACTTTTGGCAGTTTAACCCCTGGCGGGTCCCCTACGTGGTGGCCAACCGTCTTGGGACCTCCACCTCAACCAGTCAATAAAGTCAGGAATCTTGGGGTTATGTTCAACGACAAGCTCTCGTTAATTCACCATGCAAATGCAGTTGTATCCGCATTCTTCAACATTCTCACAATGGTATGGAAGCGTCTTCCCTTCCTTCCCCCTAGTGCGGGAAAGACTCTCATGTGTACGCTAGTTATGGCAAAGTTCGACTATTGCAATGGCCTCTTTCTGAATGCTCGGGAGAGAGTTTTAAATAAGCTTCAATTAGTGCACAATTCAGCAGCAAGAATGCTTTCTGGTACGTCTAAATTTAAATCAATTTCCCCAGTCATTCGCCAACTACATTGGCTACCAATCAGAAGCCGAACCAAATTTAAGGCTTTATGTATAACATATAAAGCTATCAATAACTCTGGACCAGAGTTCTTGAAAAAGGCACTCTGTCTATATATTCCCACCAGAACCCTTCGCTCCTCCTCTGCACGCTGCTTAACCATCCCACGCACAAAGAAATCATCATGGGGAGACAGAGCATTCATAGTTGCTACCGCCAAATTGTGGAATACCCTTCCTCTACATATCAAGGCCAGCCCATCCCTCATGACATTTAGGAAGTCGGTAAAAACGTGGCTGTTCAACCAGTAAGCACTCCCCTCAATCTTATGTTCTTTGTCTTTCAGCGCAGAGACACCTCCGGGTAGTTGTGCGCTATAAAAATTTCATAAATACATATCCTCATTCATATTCCTTCCTTTTACTCTCCTTCTCCCTCACCTGCTCTCTTATCTCCTTTTCCCCTACAGTTCTTCTATTTTTCACACTTTGACTGTATCCTGCCTTGATGCCTGTTGGGTTTTCCTCCCTAAGGCTTCTGCCTCGAGCCAGTCAGAATAAAATGCTGGTCTAAGGAGTAGGATTTAAGAATGGCCTAGAGGGAATATCTGATCTTAATGAATGGAAGTGACGAGAGGCCTTAGTTAATAATGGTGTAGGCACAGAGGAGCACCTTGTGGACATCTGCGCTGGCAGGGCTGGGGCTGAGAGACTTACATTAGGTATTGGTATGAAATTACCCCACGGTAGTCGTGAAAGAGCACCCACCAACGATGAGACGTCCCAATGAGTCTTCAGTAGCCCCAAAGCTGTAACACTAGCCTTTACAAGGCCCACGTGACCAGGGAAATGAGAGGACCACGTGGTTCCCACAGAACGCCAACTGAGCCAGGCAAAGGCACCAATATAACCAATGCACCTTTGTTAGAATTGGGGGTCTCTAATTGGCACAGGTAGGTACTTGTGACAAATAGGGGCCCTCTCCTCTAGTCAGGGTAAGGGAGTACACTCCTAAAATAACCCTTGCTCACCCCTTTGGTAGCTTGGCACGAGCAGACAGGCTTATCTCAGAGGCAGTGTGTAAAGCATTTGTGAACACATACAGTAATCAAGTGACAACACTACAAATGGACACCACACAGGTTGGATATTTATAAAAATTATTATCTTTTATATGGAGTTACCACAAGACCATAAATGACAAAAATAATCCACAATACTATTAGAAATCAAGAGTTCTTGTTAAAAAGGCTTAAATCAAAGTTCTGTGCGAGTCGGTAGCCCTGTCCAGCTACAGCGTTGCTGAAATAACACAGAGTCTAACAAATCCAGTGGACTGCGTCGGTCCGGGCCCACTCAAATGTCGACAGACTCGGTCACTGTACCTTTACTTGAGGCGTTCGTCTCGGTGCAGAAAAGAAAGCGTTGCAGGACGCGTTGTCCCTCGATGCGGTGCGGGCAACGGCCCATTGACGAAGTCGGTGGGTCCAAGGCGTATGTTACAGGGTGAGACAGTGCTTGCAGCTTGCGGTGTGGCAACAGAGCCGGATTGCGGGAGCTGGTGTCAATCAGTCCGGACAGCGGTACGAGTCGGGAGGTGCGTTGCGAAGGGTGCGAGCGGGGCCCAACTTCGATGCGTTAACAGGACTCGAAGTCAGCAGCAGTGATCGTGTCGGTCAGACCAGTTCGATTTGGTGTAGCGAGGCGTTGCACGTCGCGGTGTCCACAAGTCACGGTGCAGGCAACGGCTCAGTGACGGCGTCAGGTCGGAGTAAGTGAGCTCAGAGCTTGTGTTGTTCGATGCGGACGTTGTTCGATGCGGTGCCTACAGGACATTAGGCCGGTCGTGAGAGTGGTCACAGCTCCCTGCCACTGTAGCACTGAAACAGCGTTCCCAGCAGCAATCCACAAAGGCAGGTGAAGTCTACTGGTCCTGAGACTTCGTTCAGGGGACAAGCTCTTTTCCAAGCCCTTGGGGATCCTTCACAAGTTGAAATAAAGCACACAAAGTTCCTTTCTCCTTCCTTTGGCAGTCACGCAACCACTGTAGGTCAATACCCCAAGCAGCACTTCAGCTTAGGGATAGTCTCTCCTCAGTTTCGTCAAGTTCCTCTCCTCAGCAAAGGTTTCTTCCTGTAGTCCAAAAGTCATCTAATTTCTTGGGATCAGGGTGCCAATATTTATAACACCCAAAATTCTTTGTCCTCTGAGGGCATAGGGCCCTTTGCCCAGTCCAAACCAGATTGGGGGGAAATCTGTTTACATGACTCCTTCTTTCCTTTCACAGTGCAATGCAGAAACATCAGATGCCCCGCAGAAGGTGGAGCCAGCATTTTGGAGGGAAAGCACTGCCCTGGAGCACTTTGTTGACATGATTCCTTCTCTCCTTTCACATTGCAGGACAGAAACATCAGACACACCACAGGGGGTGGAGCCAGCACTGTGGGTAGCAGACACTGTCCTATTCAGGTCCCAGGTGCAACTCCTCCCTCCCATCTAGATGCATATCTCTCTATTCACCACTGGGCGGACTCATCTTGTCTCTTGGAATCCCCCAGCCCTGTCACTCAAACTCCAGACAAGGAATACACAACCTAGCAGAGGCAGGCCTGGATAGTTAGACAAGAAAATACCTACTTTCTAAAAGTGGTATTTTCAAACACAGAATGTTAAAACCAACTTCACTAAAAGATGTGTTTTATCATTCTGAGTTCAGGCATACTAAACTCAAATTTCTACCATGTTCCCTGAGTCAGTTAGGATTATAAAATGTAATAATCTAACTGCCCATTCTGGCCTATGGGGAACAGGTATCCTTGCAATAGTGAAAAACGAAAATGGCTGTAATTTACTATTAGGACATGCCACACACACCAGGGCAGGTCCTACCTTATACTTACAATATACCCTGCTCTTGGGCCTACCATAGGGGTGTCTGACATGGAGAAAATGGAAGGTTTAGGGACTGGCAAGTGGGTGCACTTGCCCAGTCAGCATGGCAGTACCAGACTGCACACAGGTTCTGCAATGGCAAACCTGAGACACACTTTTACAGGCTGCTTCTGTTGGTGTCACAACCAGTGCTGCAAGCCCACTAGCAGCCTTTGGATTACCAGCCCTGGGCCCTCCTGGTGCACTGTACTAGGGTCTGACTGGTAAACCAAACCAGCCAATCATGGAATCACTAATCCATACATTAATTTACAATAGGGAGAGCATATGCACTTTATCACTGATCAGCAGTGGTAAAGTGCCCAGAGTCATAATATAGCCAACAACAGGTCAGAAAAAAATATAGGAGGAATGAAAAAAGTTCAGGGATGACCCTGCAAAAAGGGCCAAGTCCAACCACCTTCCCTAGTAGTTCCACCAGAATACCATTGTTTAAAAAATATTGTGGCCAAAACATTGTCATGACAAAGGTATCACAAGTCGTAATATTGTCTACACTTGTGTCATCAGGTACTACGATCAGTGTTAGCTAAGTGCTAAGGTCAGTCTCAGGGCTAGGGTTCGTCTCAGGTCTACGCGCAGCCCATCCCATGCTCATGTTCTTCATCACATGTGCTGGGGCAGCCATCTTGTATCCATGGATGGTCATCCTGTGACCAGATGCAGATGTCTCATGCTAAGGCTCATTCAGTAGACTCCATGTGTTGCCATGATATGCCCAGATGCAGCCATACTATTTACTTTATTTATTGAACATTTATATAACATCCCCTGGTCTATAAGGCATTATGACACTTCATACAAGCCAATTGTAGCAGAGAATGTAGTCTCAGAATGACGTCATCATCTTGTGATGCTGCACCTGTTCCAGGCCTCGTCAGTAGAGTTTGGTGTCTCCTCTTGTCCAGTTCTCTCTGAGTCTATGATGGAACGTAATTTTATTTACACCAAACTGCCTCTATAAAACACCAATTTAGTAATTATGCTGAGGAAAACTATTTGAGGCTTTTTCTAGAGGCTGTGGCTTATTTCTTTCAGTAGTGTCCCCTAAGTGGCCAATGAGATGGCTGCTTTCACTTTTATTTTTCACATCCCATATGTTCCACAATACTCCTGCGGGACCCATAGAGTCAATGGTGTTACTTCCATTGGGCATTTACTTCCCTTTCCGGGTCTTGCTGGAGAATCGCAGGACCAGGAAGTTAAAAAAATAGTTGTGTTTACTAAGAAGGGGTATTTTATTTTTAGTTGAATTGCAGCAGTTTCCTCGCAGGCACAAGTTTTAGTTAAAATGTTTGAATGTTTAGGAGTCGCAGTACAGCGGTTCCTAAGATTGGTACAAGGTGCCTGTGACTCATAGTAAAAGCACATCGCTGGAACTCTTGAAGTTCGGTGGTGAACCAGCTAGCTTTCTTGGTGTGGGTGTTGTTTTTCTTGAGGGGGGCTATGGTGTTGGCGCTGTCGGAGATCCATCTGTGCAGGGTTCGATCTGCGGTGTAGGGGTCGTTGTGTTCCGCAATGGTTGGGGTGGAGTTGCTGAGTGATGAGGTTAGCTGGTTGTTGGTGATTCTGGTCCAGCTTCTCTGTGGGAGCAGGTGCTGGTGTCTGTGGATGGTGGGTGTTCTGAAGGTGAAGTGGACGCATCGATGGTCGGTCCATGGGAGTTCGGTGGTGTGGCTGAAGGTGATTGAGTTTCCTGATGTGAAGAGGGGGTCGAAGGTGTGTCCTGCTGAGTGTGTGGGTTCGGTCATGATCTGGAGGAGTCCATTGTTGTGGAGGTTGTCCAGGAGGGATGTGGTGCTGGGGTCCAGTTGGTTGTCGAGGTGGAAGTTGAGGTCTCCTAGCAGGGTGTAGTTGGTGGATGCGATGGCATGCTGATGTCCCTGATGGCGTTGGCGAAAGGTCCACGGGGTCCAGGGGGCTGGGAGATGAGGGTTCCACGAAGGGTGGTGGTGGGGCTGGCCAGTATCTTGAAGTGAAGGTGTTCCATCAGGTCTATGGGCTTGTGGAAAAGTAAATTTTGCCATGTTATATGTGCCTACGTGTTCCCCATGTTATGTCATATGTGCATGATCGATATGCATGTATTCCCCTATGATCGATTAAAGACGCAATTACAGTTGTGTCCATCTCTAGTATGCCAGTTTCCAGTCCTCGTGAATACAACGAATATCAGGCCTATGTAATCCTACGTTGCCACGTTTTACAGTGTGCACGTTAATTCATTGAATAATCCCCGTTTCTAGGCCTCAAAAGGGCCCGGACTCAGATTCAGCTCCTGTTTCCTGAACCCTCTCCGAGGAGCGATACAGCCCCCACCTGTATCCCTGACCTTTAGCTTACTTTCATGCCTCGCAGTGCCCGGCTCGGCCTGGCTCTGCCTTCCAGTCTGCCAAGAGTATGTTATGGTTCTAGTTATCAGTCCAGCCCTCCTTCTCTGCATTCCTAAGCTACTGAATCGCATCAATAGTTTCCGTCATGGTCTAGCCTTTATGTCTCCATGTAAGAGAAATACTGTATTAATATTCATAGAATATTCCTCGCACACACACTACATGTAGAATTATGCATGCACCAGTCTTAATGTCTGTTAGCCTTTGCCCTGATAACTTTTGGATTCTATCAACATGTTCTCTAAACACTAGATACTAGATAGGCTTTAGGAACATGTCGCTCTGACCCTCCAGACTTTCGTCTCCTCTTCTAGTGCAGAAGTCATAGCCCCCCAGTTCTCCCTGGTAACACGTCATTGTCAGTTTGCGCGCACCACTAGGTTAAAGGTCCCAGCTGCTCAGGTAGCCCCCTCCATGTTTCCGCCCCATTTATGACATATTCTGTTACGTTTGCACCACATGTCTATGTATACGCCCTGTACACACCTCTTGTTACACCCACTTTATGCCTTATCTTTCGCGACTGCTACAAACTCCGCCTACTGCTACGCCTACTGTATTGAATACAATGTATTTTGTTTAACTATAAATATTGTGCACTGTTATTAAAGTTTGCTAGCCATTCCCAGATCCTGCCCCCGGCAGCTGCCGGGCCCTGCCATCCCATTCCCATGCAGGCTGTCCTGTTCCAGTCCTTTATGCTTAATTAAAGCCTGTCAACTCTAGCTACCTCGTATCTTGACTCTTATTTATTGAGCTAACCGTTTATTGTTTATTGTCAAAAATAGAACCGGTAATTAATTATTTATTTACCACATAATGGCGCCCGAATAGGGACTTGCCCTTTCCCCACGCGCCGGAGAAGCCACGCAAGCCCCCTGACCCTCTGCAGCCGTGACGGAACCATACCGTGCACGTGCAGATATTTCTGCTTCAAGTATCCCTCAGGCCCACGGAGGAGACGGAGGTTGCGGTCCAGCATCCAGACGAGGCGGTGGAGGAACGCGGCGAGTCCCGACCAGAGCCCAAGCCGAGAGTCCAAGGTCCGAGGTATCCAGAGGCCCACCTGTAACTGAAGTCCGAAGTTCGTCCGTCCGTCGTCGTAGCAGTCCAGTCCAGTCCGAGGCCTTCCGTTCTTGCTGCCCGGTGAGTACCGTTGCTGGGGTAGTATCTAGACAGGGTCAATTAATTTGTCTCTGGTCCGTGGGTTTGGGTACGCAAATCCAACACGAAGTGTCCACCTAGGTGGATGCGGGTCCTGACGTGTCTCTTTATGGGACCGGTAAGTTTCGTACTGTTTTAGCAGTGCATCTAGTCATTCTAGTAAGTTCTGTTCTCGAGAAATTCATGTGTTCTGTTTTCAGTATTTCAGGTAATATTCTGTCCAAACTGTTATTTTAAATGTTATTTCATGTGTTTTCAATGTCGTGGTATGAGTGATTTGTTTTCTTAAAGTTATTATTGTGTTTATCGTGTATTGTATTGTGTCCAGACTCCAGTCTAAGCCATGCCTCTGTTCTCAAAGTTACGTCAGTTAAAAACTAGAAAAGGTCTGCTCGAGGAAGCGGTTCCTGTCTCGCCTAGGGACAGTCCAGGTCATTTTATGTATCATAAGCATGGCATAAGTGCCATATTATATCTAGACTTATGGGTCGAGTATACTAAAGATCTAGAAGAGAAATATAGATGGCCTGTATCAGGTACATGGGATGCCGAGTGCATCATGCGAGTAGAAGAAGCATTATGGAAAAAGAAAGCCAGACAGTCACAGAAAGATGCCATCGAGTTATGGCGCAAAGAATCTCATAAAAGAACCGAAAAAGAAATCAGAAAGTTAGAATTAAGTAGAGAATCCTCAGAAAGAGCCCAAGAAAGGGAATTAATCGAAATAGGTGAACGAGTTAAAGCCGAACAGTCAGACAGACAGAGAAATGCCCTCATTAAGGGTATGTATCCTCTTCTTGCCGAGGGCTTGCCAAAAGCAACCCCGGAAGTACCATGTCATTTTCCGCCGCCATTAGTTCCGATTAAGTTACGTCACAAACCGACCGCAGCTGATATTTTTCTCTCGTCCTATTTGGACGATACAGTCCCAGAATATGCAAATCCTGTTCCGCCAGCTCCTGTAAATAATGTAATTCCTGTTCTTCCAGCCACCGGGGCACCTGTTACAGCACCTGTTACGGTACCCCCGGTCCAGCCCATAGTACAAGCTCCCGCTACATCGGTCACTCTGCCAGCACGAAGAGTATCAGTCGACGATTCCAGTTTAGGGGCCGCGGGAGGAGGTCCTCCTGGTACCCCGCCGCCACACAAACGTGTAACATTAGTCGAGTTACATGAACGTGCGTTACAGCGTACGCCCAAATATCAGTCCGTTGCAGATATCAGGCGAGCTCTTACCGAATGCCGTTATGATCCAGTCCCAGGCGATGATAATATGGTTATATATTCATTGCGCGTAAGACGGGTGACCGAGTATTTGGACACCCTACCGAATATGAAAGAAGATCTAGACAGAATATATCGTTTCATCCGTACAGGGGACGATCCAGAAAGTATTGGCGAAATCATGTCTCTAAGGAAAGCTGAGACCCAGCTCATGCTATTAAAATTTCTAATTAATTGTTTAATAAGGGAACAAGATTATCCGACTAAAGATCCGACCGAAATGAAAGTCCTGACAAGGTGGAGTGATAATATAGCCGAGGGAAGACACAGGACATTAAGTTGTATAGAGAGTATGTACAAGAAAATTCGTAGGGAAATAATAAAGTTACACGAGAAACGAAAAGCAGTACAAGTAAGCGAGAAAGAAGACAACTCTTCTACTGAAGAGGTAGACGACGAGAATACCGCCAGAATAGCGTATGTAGGAAAATCTAGATATCCAGACCGACATTTATGTCCAGAACACAAGAAAGTCGTTCATCTTCCAGCACCAGAACAAGGTTCTCTAGAACAAGTATTTCAAGCTACCGATCACATTCTGAAATCACGAATCGGTTATAGTGAATTAAGTACTATGCACGAACAAGAACTAGCCAGATCAGCAGTCCGATGGATTACTGATTCTACCACTTTTCCAGACGAAATAGTGGCACAAATGTTTCTGAAACTGCCCCCAGCCGAGCAGCGACTGGTGGGTATGTATATGATCCAGCACCTCATTACATTGTATGAGGGTCAGCATTCTGATCCAGGTCCGTTACATGATGTTCTGAACGAGTTACTCCAGTATAGATGGAAAGGTTTAGGTACCGATTTAATTAGTGTCATTCTAGAACAGTGCCACAAATATAGAACGTTTCTGAACCCGCATTTTGTTCATGTCTCACCTCCAGAAAGTAAACCATTTTACATAGATAGACAGCATCCGTTACGAGAAGTACACCCAGTTAGGACACCAGATGGTGAAATGCAACGAGTATTTGTTTACACTCCAGTTACCAAGATGGAACTCTTAGAGATGAAGAAGTTAATTCCCTGTCACGACAAAGATCCAGAAGGGTTCCATCGAGAATTAAAAGACATGCTCCGTATGGGAGAATATACGTATCCAGATATTATTAAAATGTTAAAGGTCCTGTTGCCCGCAGGGGTATATGAAAAACTCAAGGAAAAAGAATTGGAGGTGGGAGAGAAAAAGATTGATTGGACAGCTCTAGAAGCTGAAGATACTTCACGAGTACCAGGTACCGGTCTAGGGGGTAAAGTTAAAGAATTGCCCGAGTTATTGATTCAGGTCTTGCCAAGATTACTAGCCACGAAAAAGGAAGATTGGGATGCAATCTCAGCATGCAAACAGAAACAGGATGAAGATACTAGTGATTTTTATTCTAGATTTGAAAAATGTTTTATAATTAACAGTGGTTTAAAGACAGGTAGCGAGTCATACCCTCATCTTTTTGTTACTAAACTAGTCGAGAATTCAAGTCCACAAGTTAAAAATCGAGTTTTGAAAGTCGAAAGTAGTTGGCAAGCTAATACCCCGTCACAAATGCTCCAGATGCTCCAGTATCACCAGAATAGAATCAGGGAAGAGCAAGAACACGAAAAGAGACGTATGAAAGACACGAAAATGAAAGTATTAGTTGCCCAATCTGTTCCACAAGACAGTCAGAAGAGGGGTCCGAATCAAGCCAGTCATCCTGCAGCTCCCGTTAAAGGGACATGCAATTATTGTAAACAGCCAGGTCATTTTATAAACGAGTGTGCAGTTCTGAAACACAACATAGCAACTGGTAAAACTAAAGAAAGACCACGTCCGCCTAGACAAGAACAAGTTTCACAGACTTCACCGTCATCACAGAATGCACAACAGACAGTTCCAGCACCGCAGCCTATCGCTGCAACACAGCATGTTACACAGCAGATGTACCAGTATGCTCAGACAGAGTATCCAGAGTATCAACAGTATTCATGAAACAGCCTAGAGAGGGAGGTAGGCTTGCCTCTCATCGAGATACCTGTAGATCAAGAGGGTCCCTATGTACATAGTCAAGTATTAGGGAAAGACAGAAAGTTTCTGATTGATACAGGGGCAAGTAGGACTACTATCAGTCATGACGAGGTTCCAGGGGCTCCGCTCTCAGGCTCTAGAAATGTTTCCCTTGGATTTTCAGGAAAGCCTATTGTAAACGAGATATCAAAGCCAGTTACTCTAGAAGTTGGTCCATTGTCCCGAACTACTGATTTATTACTTACGAAGTCATGTCCAGAACATTTGTTAGGCATTAAAACATTGAAAGAATTAGGTGCAGTAATTTGCTGTTCTCCAGAAGGAGTCCGATTGTTTTTGAGGGACTATAAAGGTCACTATGTATTACGAGATTTTGATCCAAGATTGTCAAATGTACCGCAGCATTTATGGGCGCAAGGTCCAACTGATGTTGGTTGTATGCAAATCACACCCCATCGTGTGACTCTGAAACAAGGTGTTGTCCTGCCACGAATCAGACAGTACAGATTACCACCTGAGGCTGTAGCAGCCTTATCCAAAATTATTGACGAGCTCATTGCTCAAGGAGTGGTTGTAGAAACTGACTCCAATGTATGTAATTCTCCTATCATTCCAGTCATGAAACGTACTGATCCAAATGCACCTCCAGTATATCGATTAGTGATTGACCTTCGAGAACTTAATAAATGTATCATACCCCAGTATCCAGTAGTCCCAGATATTTCATCCCTATTGACAGCCATTGATCCCGAAGCTACATTTTTTACGGTAATAGACCTCAAGAATGCATTTTTCAGTGTCCCCATTCATCCAGACAGCCAGTACCTTTTCGGATTCTGTTTAAATGGAAGGAGCTATAAATTCACACGAGCTCCTCAAGGTTTCACAGAAAGTCCTAGTATTTACAGTCAAGCACTTAAAAGACAACTAGACAATATTCACATGCCAACTGACACTGCCCTGCTCCAGTATGTAGATGATCTACTGATCACAGCCCGTTCTAAGCGTGCTTGCGAGCGAGCGTCACTTACAGTTCTGTATTTCCTAGCCGAGATGGGGCACAAGGTGTCCCCTTCGAAGCTCCAGTTCTGTGTCCAGCAAGTGATCTACTTAGGCCACTTACTGTCCAAGTGGGGTAGGCAGTTGACACCAGACCGTATCCAGTTAATAGCGAGTCTTCCACAGCCCAAGACACAAAAGGAGGTACGTGCTTTTATCGGCCTTACTTCTTATTGCAGACAATGGATTCCTCAGTATGCATTTCTAGCAAAGCCACTGATACAGTTAACGACACAGGAGGCAGCCATATCGACTGTCCTCCCTTGGACATCTGAACATACACTTAGTTTCAATGAATTAAAGAAAGCCTTATGCCAAGCACCTGTTCTAGCTACACCGAACTACAGTAAGCCTTTTACACTTTTTGTCACAGAACGTGAAGGTACTTCATTATCTGTTCTCACACAAGATCAAGCAGGACAGTACAAGCCCTGTGCTTATTTCTCGAGCACACTAGATCCAGTAGCCCAGGCTCTGCCTGCGTGCCTCAAGTCAGTTGCAGCCACAGCTCTAGCAATCAGACAAAGTGATTCCATAGTATTAGGACACTCCCTGACAGTACAAGTTCCACACTCCGTGGAAGTTCTTTTGAACCGAACACAGACACAGCACTTGACCATTGCACGTTTAACAGGTTATGAATTGACACTGTTCCAGCCACACATAGAAATCAGACGCTGCAACGTTCTAAATTCTGCTACCCTGTTACCATCAGTTACTTCAAATCCCGCCACACATGACTGTGTGGACGTTATTAACACTATGACCAAGCCAAGACAAGACCTGACAGACATTGCATTACCTAATCCCGACCTGACACTTTATGTGGATGGTTCATGTATGAGAACAAGTACAGGAGAACTAGTAGCCGCGTATGCAGTGACTACTGAAACCGAAGTTATAGAAACACACCGTATTGACACCTTGTCTGCTCAAGCAGCAGAGCTAGTTGCTCTGACCCAAGCCTGCATACGTGCCAAGAACCTGAAAGTAAACATATATACAGATTCACGTTACGCATTCGGAGTTGTACACGACTTCGGAGTGCTCTGGCAGGAAATTTTTCCCCCGTTATGGACTCCCTAGGGTCGTGTATTCTGATAACGGCCAGCCATTCTCATCTGAGTTGATGAAACATGTTTCCCTTTTGTTAGGGTACCAGTGGAAGTTCCATTGTGTACGCCATCCTGAAGCAGCCGGTCTTGTAGAGAGACATAATCAAACCCTGAAAATTCGTATTGCTAAGACATGTAAAGAGAAAGGTGTAGACTGGCTAGTTGCCCTGCCAGTTGCTTTATTCTTTATGCGCATGGTCGCACACTCCAGATCAGGTCTGTCCCCTTATGAGGTCGTATTCGGCCGTCCCCCAAATATGTGGGGTACACCTAGACCCCGCAGTATTACAGATGTTTCCAGTAATATGTTGACAGATTACCTAGCTTCCTTGATGTCTGCCCTACACTCTTGTCGTTCACAGGTTGCCGCTGCGTTTCCAGACAATACTGAAGTGAAACCGCATGAGGTCATACCAGGGGACCTGGTACTTGTAAGGAACTTTGATCGTTCAAGTCCGCTGGAGCCTCGCTGGAAGCAGCCACGACTTGTCCTTCTGACCACCCGTACGGCCGTGAAGTTGGAGGGCCGTAAGGGATGGGTCCATCTGTCTCACGTCAAGAAGTTTCATGGAATCCGAGAAAAGACATTTGCCAAGAACATTTTTAAGGACTGCCAAAATCCTAAAGACTGCCCTATTCTCAAGGACTGTCCCGCTACTGACTTTGAAATAAAGCCCTCCCTGTTAGAGAAAACTCCGCAGCAGGAGTATAAGTTAAAACTCCGGTCTAGTAAAATAAGTCAGTCAGTTTAATTGTCTAAGTCCCCCTCGGGTGAAACGGTTAGACAGGTATCTGACATGTATGAGATAGACCCCCATAGTGAGAGAGTTAGTCAAAACTCTATCAGATGTATCGTTTTTCTAAGTTTTCTATTGTTTCTAAGTTTGATGGTTACCTGCACAAGTTATGCATTGCATTTATGTTTTCCAATTTCTCATGTAAATAAGTTTTCTAATGCCACAGTAGAGCACACATTTAGTGATCTGCCTCCTCACGAGTTATCCTATCGTCTTGCTATGAGAAATAATACATTCATCAGAATGTTACACTATTCACACCAGACCAGCAATGCCACTAATTGTTGGGTGTGTGGTCGACTCCCCCCTTTCCAGACACCGAAGGGAGTTCTGCCACTCTTTCCTTATCCGTTTTCACATAATGGTTCGTGTGGAGCATGGTCCACGTTAACGTCATCCTCCAATGATATGTCCCTTCTGAATAGAACATGTTTCCCAGACAAGCAAGGTCTCTCCCACAGAACAGGGTTAGATCTAGAAAATGAAGTATATGATTTAGGTAATTATTCCTCGAATTTTATGGTCCTGAATGTTCAGTCTGATACTACTCCAGACTTACCTGCTATTTCAGTACTACCAGTCAAAGGCGAATTATGTGTCCGAAAGAATGGTTCCGCACATGTAGGACATAGTGATTGTATTACTACTGTCGAGTATAGTGACAGTGGGAAATCTATTTTCAAAGCTTCACGTCATTCTTATTTTGTTTGTGGTCAGACCGCATATGTTCGTCTGCCCCTCGATTGGGATGGAACATGTTACATTGCCTTCCTACTGCCACCAGTTTTTCTAGCCCCATCTGATTATCACAGAAACACACATCTAGTACACGTCAGGCATAGAAGGGAGATCGAGTCCCCAATTGTCGATCAAACTGAAACTACTCTAGAACAATATCAAGACTTTAATAAAGGTTTCTTCTTCTTTATAGGACCTGTCCAGAATAGTAAGTTAATACGTAGGTTAACCAGAACCCTTGAAGCAGTAGTGAATGAGACTACTTCTGCTCAAGGTAACTTAACCGAAGAGCAATCTGCTATGAGATTTGTCGTGCTCCAAAATCGTCTCGTTCTTGACGTCATATTGGCCGATAGAGGAGGAGCATGTAGAGTCATCGGATCTAGTTGCTGCATTTTCATTCCTAATAACGCGCCGTCTGTTTATTCAGCTATAACCAGACTTCATAAAATTGCCCATCAGTTACACCAGAATCCAGGCACCTGGACATGGTCCGGTTGGCTCTGGAGTATCATATCTGCCTGGGGATGGAAAGTATTGTCATTTCTAGGTATTGCAGTAATGATCATATTCAGTTGCTGCCTCTGTATACAATGTGGCCCTGCGATTTGCGGCATTTGTGCTACCTCTTGTATTCCTAGTCCTAAAACCCGTTCCAAGACAATTCGAGACGAGCAAATGATGCTGTATGAAATGATAGATGGTATCATGAATATAGATGTTTCCTGATGGAAACGTAGGGCACAAGGAGGGAATGTGGAAAAGTAAATTTTGCCATGTTATATGTGCCTACGTGTTCCCCATGTTATGTCATATGTGCATGATCGATATGCATGTATTCCCCTATGATCGATTAAAGACGCAATTACAGTTGTGTCCATCTCTAGTATGCCAGTTTCCAGTCCTCGTGAATACAACGAATATCAGGCCTATGTAATCCTACGTTGCCACGTTTTACAGTGTGCACGTTAATTCATTGAATAATCCCCGTTTCTAGGCCTCAAAAGGGCCCGGACTCAGATTCAGCTCCTGTTTCCTGAACCCTCTCCGAGGAGCGATACAGCCCCCACCTGTATCCCTGACCTTTAGCTTACTTTCATGCCTCGCAGTGCCCGGCTCGGCCTGGCTCTGCCTTCCAGTCTGCCAAGAGTATGTTATGGTTCTAGTTATCAGTCCAGCCCTCCTTCTCTGCATTCCTAAGCTACTGAATCGCATCAATAGTTTCCGTCATGGTCTAGCCTTTATGTCTCCATGTAAGAGAAATACTGTATTAATATTCATAGAATATTCCTCGCACACACACTACATGTAGAATTATGCATGCACCAGTCTTAATGTCTGTTAGCCTTTGCCCTGATAACTTTTGGATTCTATCAACATGTTCTCTAAACACTAGATACTAGATAGGCTTTAGGAACATGTCGCTCTGACCCTCCAGACTTTCGTCTCCTCTTCTAGTGCAGAAGTCATAGCCCCCCAGTTCTCCCTGGTAACACGTCATTGTCAGTTTGCGCGCACCACTAGGTTAAAGGTCCCAGCTGCTCAGGTAGCCCCCTCCATGTTTCCGCCCCATTTATGACATATTCTGTTACGTTTGCACCACATGTCTATGTATACGCCCTGTACACACCTCTTGTTACACCCACTTTATGCCTTATCTTTCGCGACTGCTACAAACTCCGCCTACTGCTACGCCTACTGTATTGAATACAATGTATTTTGTTTAACTATAAATATTGTGCACTGTTATTAAAGTTTGCTAGCCATTCCCAGATCCTGCCCCCGGCAGCTGCCGGGCCCTGCCATCCCATTCCCATGCAGGCTGTCCTGTTCCAGTCCTTTATGCTTAATTAAAGCCTGTCAACTCTAGCTACCTCGTATCTTGACTCTTATTTATTGAGCTAACCGTTTATTGTTTATTGTCAAAAATAGAACCGGTAATTAATTATTTATTTACCACAGGCTCGTGAAGGAGTGTGCTCAGTCGGAGGGTGGATTTGTGGACGATGGCGATTCCTCCTCCCGGGCGGTTGGGACAGTCCTTCCTGGAGATCTTGTATCCTTGGGGGATGGCGATGCGATGTCCGGTCTCGAGGAGGTCTTGGTCCAAGGAATGCTACGTCCGGGGTGGTGCTGTCGAGGAGGTCCCAGATTTCGGTGGTGTGTTTGTGGAGGGATCGGAAGTGGAGAAGGATGCATTGCAGGGTCTTCGGTTCTGGGGTATTCTTGCGGTGGGTTGCGCTGGGTCCGTGGTCTTAGCGGAGCTGCAGGTGTGCCGGCAGCGGTGACAGCTGAAGGGTCCGTGGCTGTTGGCCGGTGACGCTCGCTTGCAGTTGTTGTTACTGCCTGGGTTGAGGGCGTGGAGTTCTGCCGGGTTGTAGATTTGGCGGTGCGGAGATCCAGGGTTCTTGGCGCTGGTCGCGGTCGGGTTGCAGGGTCAAGACTGATATGCATATGGCTGGGTCTAAACTGAAATGACATTGTTCTGCATTCTGTTCATCAATTGCTCTTTTTTTGCATTTGTCACCCCGAGTGAGACGGGTATGCCCAGACGTGGGTCCCGGGCTCTCCACGCCACTGGAGTCGAGCTATCCTGACTGCAGAGGGGTGAAAGCCCGAAACCGGTCCTAGGATGTTTGTTTCCAGTCCAGGGAGGACCTGGCCTGGCAGTTCGTGCTGGACTGTTCCCATTGGGCGCAGGGTCAAAACTGATTTGCATATGGCTGGGTCCAAACTGGAAAGGCATGGTGATCAAAAAAACGATGGTGTAGGCCCTGATCTCTGTAGTGGGGTGAATGTATGACATTGTTCTGCAGTCTGTCCATCAACTGTTCTTTTTGCGTCCTGTGTCCCACTGTGACCCATGATCTCTCCCTGCCGCAGGATGCCGTCGTGTGTTCCACACAGACCCAGGATCCTTCCCTGACATAGGATGCTGTGCCCCACGCAGACCCATATTCCCTCCCTGCCACAGGATGCTGTCCTGTATCCCACGCAGACCCATGACCCCCCCCTAACACAGGAGGCGGGAACTGAAATCTTTAATTGTGGGCGCTATGCTGTTGGAGAGGCGCTGGGAGGGGTGCCGCCCCCACTTCCAAATGGGGTGATTTCACCCGATGGCGCGCAGGTGAGCGGCAGGACTGTCGCAATGCCGGGTGGGGGAGGGGGGGCTAGCCAGGGCCCCTTACCGAGGGCCCCCGCGCCTCCTTTGGCCCCGCACTTGTTATAACATCTGGTTGTTTACATGATAAAAAGCTGCTCTAACCTGTACCCTGTGACGTAGCTAACGCTATAATACCACAAGGTGGCGCCAAATACCAGGCTTTCCCTTTTTCAAATGTATTTATTGCTTCAACTTCAGCTTGGATGGCAAAACCAATGAAGGTCCCGCCCACCTTTTGGAACCCCAAAAGCATCCGCCCTGCCTGGGAAACAGACACGTGCACTCACACATGCGTCACCCAAGGGCACACTGCACACACTGCACACATCAACACATCCCTCAAAAGTATGTCATAGAAGCTCTGCCCAATCAGAAGGGATCACTCCGAACCAGTCAAGAACCAGGGAGCATGGGGGATTCTAGGAATGTGTGGAGTTCCTTCCCCGGGCCCTCTGGTCCCAAATGTTGACGTTGCAAAGGGGCGCCGGACTTCTGAACCCGTTTCTTTGTGGAGTCAGGGTAAGTCGAGAATGTTCTCATATTCATGTCTCTCCATCATAACAACAATATTGGCCAGAGGTGCATTGAAAACGACCACCTATCTTGTCTCATGGTGCCCTCATGGCAACGTCGGCGGGCTTCAAGAAGTCTGGAATATGTCTAAATTCCTGTTAACAAATGTTTGCTTTCAACATATGGCCCTCAAATCAGCAATCGCATCTAATTTATTAAACTGGAACTTTCGCAAGTGGTAAAGAAGCTTTTAAAACTTTTTGAAGTAGTTTTTAGGTCTCGCCCTGGAACAGGGACAGAGACTCTATAGCTGTCTGATGCCGGGGAATGAGGGACACAAAACTGGCACGATTTTTAGCAGTCGGATTTGGCTGCGCGAACGCGCACGTTCCGTCCTGCGCCGCCCTCCCAGCCTACTGCGCATGCGCCGCCCTCCCAGCCTACCGCGCATGCATGCATGCACACACACAGACACACACACACACACACACACACACGTCGCAGACAGACACTCGCTCACACACACACCCCCTCCCTCACAGTCACACACACGCACTCCAAGACACATACACACACGCACGCACACACATACACACACATACACAGGCCGCCTCCCCCCCGCGCCTACATGCTCCTCTCCCTCCGCCCGCCCGCCGCTCAGCAACGCACTCACCGGCTTCCTCTCCTCAGCTGCAAGGCCCGGCAGCAGGACTCTTCTTCCCTCCTTCGGCACCGGGGCGCAGGGTAGGCTCCTGCCTGCTCCGGTGCTCCCTGCTCCCAACACGGCTCCAATCGCGGCTCTTCCGTGGGAGGCGGGGTAGGCTCCCGCCCTCCTACTTCCTGTTTCCGGGTGTCGCGCCGGCCTGCCTGACTTCCTGGTCGCAGGCCGGCAGAGTAACGAGGATGTTTTGCGGTATGTATTTATTTATTTAATTATGCATTTTTATATAGCGCAGACTTTACCCGAAGGCGGTATTTATTTATTTATGTATTTATGCATTTTTATATAGCGCGGACTTTACCCGAAGGCGGTATTTCTTTATTCATGTATTTATGCATTTTTATATAGCGCGGACTTTACCCGAAGGCGGTAATGCTTGCCTTAGCGTAATGGTGTTCCTTCTTAATTTATTGGTGGTGTCCCTGTTAGAATTATTCCCACTTTTAGTCTAGCAATGCTTGGCATGATGTTGGCATCTTTGGCATTATTGAGCCCATCCCTGGTATAATGGGACCACAACGTATTGTGGGCATTCTTGACCCAATTGTGCTTCTCTTCACCAGCGGTGATGGTCATCCCTGGCATGCGATGGGTGTTCATGGAATTGGATGTTGATATGTAGACATGTAAAGCCAGACTCTGTCCATGGGGCAGTAATATTCATGAGTACTTGATGACATGGAGATCAAAAATACAACTAAAACTGAAAAGCCATTATTTTGAGAGACTGTCATATTTGTTTTTGGGAATCAGAAATATTTATTAAAATGAAATGCTTGTAATAACAAGCCAATGCATGATTACCAGCTGTGATCGTGTTTTCAAAATGTTTGTAAAGTTGATGTTAAAGTGATAATTCATGCTAATTTCTGTAGTCTTATTTACATCTTGTTTACAATTATACTATGTTGGACTTTGGCCCTTAGGGCAGGTTCACCCCAAGACTTTTTGCTTGAAATGGTGACCTGGAGATGGTGATTTTGGGATTCTGCGCACTTTCACTGTGTCCCAGTGGAAAGTGCGTGCGCACTCTGAGTGCATGTGCTGAGCTAGGCCTGCCCGCCCATAGGAATGCATGGGGAATGTATGTGTCCCTGGTAGTTCCTGATGCGTGGGGTGTACAGGCTTGAGTCTGGTATGTGTGAACTCGTGTGAGTGAATGCTGCGCAACGGTGTATGCAGCATGTATGTGTCTAGTAGCGAAGCGCCATTTCTAGACATGGCTGTACGTGTGCTGTGAGGGTGCTGGCGTGTGATTGGCTGGAGCTGGCTGGCATGCCAGGCTCCAGGAAGTCTGGATGGGTCTGCCCGGTGGTGAGTGGGAGATCAGCATGAGTGATGTGTGGGAGGAGTGTACCTGTGTCCTGGATGGGCTGGGTTTTCCCCACACAATGCTGGCTCCGCCCCCCTGTGGTGTGTCTAATGACCCAAGCCCTGCCAGTGAATAGAGAGGGTGGTTGAGGTAAACAGAGTACTCAAGAACCAGCTGCGACTGGTTCCGCCCCCACTCTGCACCCTTGAACAAAGGAATGCACTGTATAAAAATGGGGCTGTGTCCCCACTGAAGTTGTTCTCTTCCAGGATCCTGAGGGGGCTGTTGCTGCTGTCGCTGGGCCAGAGGACCGCCACTTGGGGTGTCTCCCTGCCTGGAGACCCAGTGTGCTGGCTCTGGGCCCAGCCCTGCCCCCCTGCCTGCCCAAGGACCTTTGCTGGGCTTGTTGGCCCCTAGCGCTTGGGAGCGCTTTTGATTGCCTTTTTAGCGCTTGAGAGCGCTTTATTGTGACCCAGCGCTTAAGAGCGCTTTATTTTGCTTACAGCGCTCTTTGCAGATTTTAAAGTCCCCTGGCAGGTGCCCACCCTGCCAGGGACCTGGCGCTGTGTTTACCCCACAAGCGAGTGCCCACCTCGCTTTTATTGGTGAGTTACGGCAAAAGAAGATAGCTTTTGCCCTCCGCAGCGCGACCCGGAGCCTGGGGGCTCGTTCGCAGGGCCGCGCTGCTATTGGCTGCTCCACCAGCCTATTGCGTGCCTAGCTTGGCCGGAGGGTTGCCCGGCAACCAGGACGCTCGCAGTCCCTTGTGGAGCGAGGCCGCCATCTTGTGTCGTCGGCCGTGTCCTGTCCGGGGCTCCCAAGGACGAGGGAGAGCCCCGGGCTGCCACAAGAAAGGAAGGAGGGGCGCGAGGCACTGTGCCGTGCCTGCCCCCACCGCGGCGCGAGGAAAAGCAGCCGCCCGCCTCCCGCCAGGGCCGCGCTGTGATTGGTCGAGCCGGCCGAGCCCCCGCCGCATCACAGAAGGAGGAGCGGAGGGCAGGAAGCAGCCGGCTGTGTGCCTCCGAGGCTCCCCGGGGGAGAGAGGAGCCCCCGGACCTTCACCAGAGCCGGTGAGTGTTGCCCCAAGAAGAGAAGGGAGGGGCGCCGGGACACGTTGTCGGTGTCCGCCCCCCCCCTCAGCAGCGCGACCTCGCGCTTTGTGTTTAGAGCCCAGAGAGGCTCGTAAAGGCGGCATTTGGTTGTTGGAGCCTGCGAGGCTCAGGGGCATTTTCTGTCTGCGAGCCCCGAGGCTCCGGGGGCATAATGTGGTAGTTGAGCCCGAGAGGCTCATTGGGGCAATTATTTCACGAGCCCTGAGAGGCTCTGAGCGCCCCACTTTCACTTCGAGTCCCCAGAGGGCGGACTCCCAAAGAGAAGCGCCACAGTTGTGTCTAGAGCCTAAGAGAGGCTCAGGGGGCCAATTTATTTCTTGAGAGCCCAGCGAGGCTCCCACATTGGCCCCATTGTTGTTTTAGAGCCCTGAGAGGCTCTCCCTTGTTGCCCTAATTTCCCTGCACCAGTTGCCCAGCACTTTGTGGGCAACTGCTACGTTTAGGCCCCCCCTGACATTGGACACAGGGCGTCCTAGCCCCAGAGAGGCCAGTTGGCCTAGGGACAGTCACAGGTGGTGACTTACGTGGGTTTGGCGCAATTGTACTTTCTGCACCTCTGAATGTGTTTTTATGCGTCATGTGCCTTACACCTCTGAATGTATTGTGATGCATCATGTGTTTTCCTCCTTACACCTCTGAATGAATGTTATGCATTGCATCATGTGTTTTCCTCTTACACCCCTACAGGTATTGTAATACATAGGTGGTTGTTTTCTCCCTAGTACAGGTGGTGCTAGTGAGATCCTGGTTACCAGTAATTACTGGTTGTGCGCTCTATTGTTATATTGTGTGCTATTTTGTGCTATATTCTATGTACTAAGTGCTATTTCTGAAAGTGCTACTTCTGATTCCTGACAGTGGTCCAGGTGGCCCTGTCTTGTACATATCCCCTGTAAATTCTGCCCGTGCCTCTGGCACATTGTAAAGTGTGTGTTTTATCTAATGTGTTTTGGTGTAATACAAAGGCTATTTTTATATAACCTTGTGTGGAGTTTCCTTTGTGGTGGGCCTTTGGTTGTTGTTGCTGGGGTGCGTGCGCAAATACTTAGCCTACATCGCCTCCAAGTTTAGCCTTGCTGCTCGCGCCACGTTACCTAGAGGGTGAGTAGGGGTTATCTTGGCGTGTAACTCCCTTGCCCTGACTTGGGTGTGGTGGTCTCTGACTGACTTTGGCGAAAGCCCTGGCCAGCCGGGGATCCCATTTCCAACATTGGTGGCAGCGGTGGGATAAGGATTTGTGTTTGCCTTGTACCTTAGTAGCAGCTGGCTGCACCACAAAACTCTGCATTTTAGATGACCACATTTTAAGGGGATTGTGTTTTTGAAATTCCATTGTTTCTTCTCCTGAAGAGTGTCATTTGATTGTCTTCAGTACATTTGTCCCCCGCCCTGCTTCCAGAGTTTGGTACCTGTGTCGCTTTTGGTCAGGTTGAGAAGTCAGGGGTGGTAGAAACTGCCTTACCGATCCGAGGGGAGGGTGTGTGTGGATGAATGGTGTGTTTTCCTGGACGCATGAGTATGAGTTCTCTTTGATAAGGAGATTGTTGAAGTTTTGGAATTGTGTACTCTTACTTCAGATTGTTAAGTCCCCTGTGTTGCACGTGTCTGTGAGCATCTTGCCAAGATGGAGTCTGCTTTTAATGTCTGGGGTCTGTTTTTGCATGAACTGAGAGAGTTTTGCGAAGAGAGAGACATTGAAGTGAATGAGTCAGACACCCAGTCCCAACTTAGGGGTAACCTGATCCAATGGCAGAAGGATGACTGGGAGCGTGAGCACAGTGAGGAGAGGGCCCGGGTCTCACACCATGAGGGTGGTGGGTCAGAGGGGAGCCCTGAAGAGTCTGAGGAGGAGGGAGAAGATGATAGCACAGGGACGCCAGCAGAGAGTGAGGACCCCATAGATAGGGAGTCCCTTGCTGGGTCCAGTTTAGGAGGCAGCGCCTCATCCCTTTCCCTGTCCCCAGAGGAGCTGGAAGATAGGAGGAGAGAAAGGGAGCACCAGCTGGCTTTAGAAAAGCTCAGGTTGGAGCATGCCCAGGCTATGGCACAGCTGGGCATTAGAAGGCAACAGCTGGAGACCGAGAGGGTCTTAGCGCAGGACAGGATAGAGGAGGCTGAGAGGGCCGCCACCAGAGGCAAAGTAGCTCTGGAGGGTAGACTATCCCCTGCGCGCAGTGTTGAGTGTCTGGATCCCCCAGGGAGGGTTGGGTCCAGTGGTGGCAGCTATTTAAATCACAGTGTAGAAATTCCCAGTTCCCAGAGTATGGTTCCTGTTTCCCCAGAGGAGGAGAATAGGTTGAGGTTTAGGAACCTTAGGAAACCGTCTCACCAGTCTTGGGTAGACTTTGAGGATGACTGTTGTGGAGCACTGTGGGCTTGGGTAGAGGTTCACACTGACTCTGATTTTGAAGTCTTGTTTGATCTTATAGTCAAAGAGCAGGTGCTCAGTGGTTGTTCGCCAGAGTTGCGCCAACACCTGTTGCAAGTTGGATTTACTGATACAGAGTTACTGGCAAGGGAAGCCGACCGCTGGGAAAGGGCCAGAGGTTCTCTAGGGTCATTGGTGAGTGACTCCAAAAGTAGTGGTTCAGGGATCTTCCAGCCCAGCGTGGTGGAAGAGGCTCAGTGTAGCCCAGCTAGGTCCCAGGATAGCGAGGAGGGTGTAGGGGCTCACTGCCTGGCTCAGTGGAGCAGGAGTGAGGGGGAGACCGAGGTTCCCCAGACGCCCAAAGCCCTGCCTCAGGACTTGGATGGTTTCTTGAGGGAACACCAGGTTGGGGACCTAGGCTGTCCTGTTAGTCCACTTGAGGAAGATCTCCTAGTGAGTAGAGGACCTGGAGTGTCTGTAACCAGAGCTCCTGTGGTTCTAGAGTCTGGCAGTACCGCTCCGGTAGGGAGGGTACAGGAGTCCAGAGTGAGGAGTGATTGGGGGAGTTCCCCAGTGGCTGGACCAGTGGGTCAGGGACTACCCAGTTGGGCTAGGTTCCCGTGTAGTGACCATGGTGACACCACTTCTGGTCTGGGGGATCGTCACGCACTGTCAGGTGGACAGAGGGCGGGAGATCTGCGCCAGACAGACAGTCACACGACACATGGGCCATGTGTCAGCCTCAGGGAGATTGTGTGTGAGTCCCCAGAAGTCCTGGAGTGCCAGGCAATTGTTCCACCGAAGGTTTTAGACCAGAGGTTGGAAGGCCAGGTTCAGGATCAGCCTGACCTGAAGGGTAGGACAACTGTAACCAGTGTCCTGACCGGTTCTTCTTCCAGAGGAACTTCTCCAGGTGGGAGAGGGCAGACCTCTGGAAGGGGGTGCAGAGGGTGGGAGAGCCCACCTCTGACCCCGGTGCAACCTGAATGGATAAGTCCTGGGTTGGAATGGCGTTCTAGGGGTACCCCTCGCAGAGGGAGGAGGAACCCTAGGAGAAGAGGTAGGGGGAGGAGAGCCTTCCCTGAGACTCCTGGTCCGCCTGAGGTTGTAGGCCTTAGGCTGGAGAACCAGTGGCAGTCTAGTCCTGCCTTGCAGACAGGAAGAGTGGAGAATGGCTCCTATGTGCCAGGGGTTACTACCCCCCGCTCTGCGAATTGGCATGGACCAGTGGCACCTGGGTGGCCCAGGGCCTGGTCCTGGCCGCGGACAACTTGGGAGTACCAGTGGGGTAGCCCAGTTGGTCCAGACAGTGTGTTGAGAAGGAATCCCATGGGTTCACCGTGGCATAGAACAGGAGGGTGTCCCTGCAGTTGCGGGCCCGCGTCCGTGTTCTATCGCCCCAAGCAGGGAAGTCCATCACGGTGGTGATTGGTCTCCCCTGCGTTTTGGCTGGAAGGGGGTTATGTTGGACTTTGGCCCTTAGGGCAGGTTCACCCCAAGACTTTTTGCTTGAAATGGTGACCTGGAGATGGTGATTTTGGGATTCTGCGCACTTTCACTGTGTCCCAGTGGAAAGTGCGTGCGCACTCTGAGTGCATGTGCTGAGCTAGGCCTGCCCGCCCATAGGAATGCATGGGGAATGTATGTGTCCCTGGTAGTTCCTGATGCGTGGGGTGTACAGGCTTGAGTCTGGTATGTGTGAACTCGTGTGAGTGAATGCTGCGCAACGGTGTATGCAGCATGTATGTGTCTAGTAGCGAAGCGCCATTTCTAGACATGGCTGTACGTGTGCTGTGAGGGTGCTGGCGTGTGATTGGCTGGAGCTGGCTGGCATGCCAGGCTCCAGGAAGTCTGGATGGGTCTGCCCGGTGGTGAGTGGGAGATCAGCATGAGTGATGTGTGGGAGGAGTGTACCTGTGTCCTGGATGGGCTGGGTTTTCCCCACACAATGCTGGCTCCGCCCCCCTGTGGTGTGTCTAATGACCCAAGCCCTGCCAGTGAATAGAGAGGGTGGTTGAGGTAAACAGAGTACTCAAGAACCAGCTGCGACTGGTTCCGCCCCCACTCTGCACCCTTGAACAAAGGAATGCACTGTATAAAAATGGGGCTGTGTCCCCACTGAAGTTGTTCTCTTCCAGGATCCTGAGGGGGCTGTTGCTGCTGTCGCTGGGCCAGAGGACCGCCACTTGGGGTGTCTCCCTGCCTGGAGACCCAGTGTGCTGGCTCTGGGCCCAGCCCTGCCCCCCTGCCTGCCCAAGGACCTTTGCTGGGCTTGTTGGCCCCTAGCGCTTGGGAGCGCTTTTGATTGCCTTTTTAGCGCTTGAGAGCGCTTTATTGTGACCCAGCGCTTAAGAGCGCTTTATTTTGCTTACAGCGCTCTTTGCAGATTTTAAAGTCCCCTGGCAGGTGCCCACCCTGCCAGGGACCTGGCGCTGTGTTTACCCCACAAGCGAGTGCCCACCTCGCTTTTATTGGTGAGTTACGGCAAAAGAAGATAGCTTTTGCCCTCCGCAGCGCGACCCGGAGCCTGGGGGCTCGTTCGCAGGGCCGCGCTGCTATTGGCTGCTCCACCAGCCTATTGCGTGCCTAGCTTGGCCGGAGGGTTGCCCGGCAACCAGGACGCTCGCAGTCCCTTGTGGAGCGAGGCCGCCATCTTGTGTCGTCGGCCGTGTCCTGTCCGGGGCTCCCAAGGACGAGGGAGAGCCCCGGGCTGCCACAAGAAAGGAAGGAGGGGCGCGAGGCACTGTGCCGTGCCTGCCCCCACCGCGGCGCGAGGAAAAGCAGCCGCCCGCCTCCCGCCAGGGCCGCGCTGTGATTGGTCGAGCCGGCCGAGCCCCCGCCGCATCACAGAAGGAGGAGCGGAGGGCAGGAAGCAGCCGGCTGTGTGCCTCCGAGGCTCCCCGGGGGAGAGAGGAGCCCCCGGACCTTCACCAGAGCCGGTGAGTGTTGCCCCAAGAAGAGAAGGGAGGGGCGCCGGGACACGTTGTCGGTGTCCGCCCCCCCCCTCAGCAGCGCGACCTCGCGCTTTGTGTTTAGAGCCCAGAGAGGCTCGTAAAGGCGGCATTTGGTTGTTGGAGCCTGCGAGGCTCAGGGGCATTTTCTGTCTGCGAGCCCCGAGGCTCCGGGGGCATAATGTGGTAGTTGAGCCCGAGAGGCTCATTGGGGCAATTATTTCACGAGCCCTGAGAGGCTCTGAGCGCCCCACTTTCACTTCGAGTCCCCAGAGGGCGGACTCCCAAAGAGAAGCGCCACAGTTGTGTCTAGAGCCTAAGAGAGGCTCAGGGGGCCAATTTATTTCTTGAGAGCCCAGCGAGGCTCCCACATTGGCCCCATTGTTGTTTTAGAGCCCTGAGAGGCTCTCCCTTGTTGCCCTAATTTCCCTGCACCAGTTGCCCAGCACTTTGTGGGCAACTGCTACGTTTAGGCCCCCCCTGACATTGGACACAGGGCGTCCTAGCCCCAGAGAGGCCAGTTGGCCTAGGGACAGTCACAGGTGGTGACTTACGTGGGTTTGGCGCAATTGTACTTTCTGCACCTCTGAATGTGTTTTTATGCGTCATGTGCCTTACACCTCTGAATGTATTGTGATGCATCATGTGTTTTCCTCCTTACACCTCTGAATGAATGTTATGCATTGCATCATGTGTTTTCCTCTTACACCCCTACAGGTATTGTAATACATAGGTGGTTGTTTTCTCCCTAGTACAGGTGGTGCTAGTGAGATCCTGGTTACCAGTAATTACTGGTTGTGCGCTCTATTGTTATATTGTGTGCTATTTTGTGCTATATTCTATGTACTAAGTGCTATTTCTGAAAGTGCTACTTCTGATTCCTGACAGTGGTCCAGGTGGCCCTGTCTTGTACATATCCCCTGTAAATTCTGCCCGTGCCTCTGGCACATTGTAAAGTGTGTGTTTTATCTAATGTGTTTTGGTGTAATACAAAGGCTATTTTTATATAACCTTGTGTGGAGTTTCCTTTGTGGTGGGCCTTTGGTTGTTGTTGCTGGGGTGCGTGCGCAAATACTTAGCCTACATCGCCTCCAAGTTTAGCCTTGCTGCTCGCGCCACGTTACCTAGAGGGTGAGTAGGGGTTATCTTGGCGTGTAACTCCCTTGCCCTGACTTGGGTGTGGTGGTCTCTGACTGACTTTGGCGAAAGCCCTGGCCAGCCGGGGATCCCATTTCCAACATACTATACTACTAATGTATGTTTACTAGCCATAACTGTACTGTTATATGTTACATTTTAATTACAGTGTTTGCCTTTTACAATCATTTTCTTACAAACTACCTCGTAAAACAAAAATATTTATGGCTAAAATATTTTGCACTGTTTGCACAATATATTTGTGATGTTTACACTTACCTATTTGAAATTAAAATGTACAAATGGACATTTAGTCAATTACCATTAAAAAGTTTAACTTTTTTGCTAAGATATTCTTGTAATCTTTTATGCAAACAAATTTAAATACTGCATAAATAATTTTAACAACAAATACTTTATATGTAGCTTTTTATGTACATAAGAAAACTATAGCATAAAGCAAAAAACATTGCCATTTACAATAATAATAGCTCAAACTTAAATAATGCGAGACCTATTGCATTGCAAATGCTTGTTTTAACAGGCTTAAATGAAACGTGTTGAGTTGCGTGCAGTGCCTTCCAATGGTTCATATGTTTTTAAGGTCTCGGCTAGAAAGCGCACGTGTCGTCTCAAAGGGACCCATGTGTTTAATCTGTGGGCTTCAGCTCACCCACAGGCTTCCCATTTGCCCGCTCCATTGTCTGTCTCATATTCTTTGCAACCGTTTGTCCCTGACATGCCTGGTCATGCCTCTTCCTGTGTTTAGCCCTTCCCCAGAGCATGGACCAAGTACTGTAACCATCCACTGCTCCAGTTTTTGTGACCATTTTAAGACATACTTTTTTCTTTCTTTCTCAGCACTCTACTCGGTGCTCGTTCTTTTACAGCTCCATCTCCTCCCGCTGCCCTCATGCCCCGTTCACAGATCACCCCCTCTCCTGTCACTGCTTTTCCCTTCGTTGCTGCTTTCCGTTTCCCCCACCTCCTCCCTCCTGTCTCTGCTTGCTCCTTCGCACCTGCTGGTATTTGTCCCCCCCACCCCCCGACCCCTTAACTGATTTAAACCCCCATTGTAGTCTGTTTTGTTCTAGTGAGTGGTGGAGTTCTGCCTTTTAATGTCCTCTTAGTGTCTTATAGCCACTCAGCTTTACTACCTTTTTGGGTGGCACCCCCGAAGTGTGATTATGCCTGCTGATTGTTATATTATATACGTTCTGCTGCTTACATATTCGTTGTTACATTTCGCCCTGGGCCCCAAGTACCTCAACAACCGCCTGACCTTCTACACGCCCACCCGCCAGCTACGGTCCACCAGCCTCGCCCTCGCAGCCGTACCACGCATCCGAAGAGCCACCGCCGGAGGAAGATCCTTCTCCTACCTGGCGGCCAAGACTTGGAACTCCCTCCCCATCCACCTTCGGCTGACCCAGGACCATCTCGCCTTCAGGAAACAACTGAAGACCTGGCTGTTCGAGCAGTAGCATACCCCTCCCCCCAAGCGCCTTGAGACCCTCCCGGGTGAGTAGTGCGCTATACAAATGGCATGATTGATTGATTGATTGTATGTATAACTTACCTGCTCTCTGTACGGCACTCTGATACCCTCCCAAAATAAAAATAAAATAAATAATAAATAGCTGATGTGCTGATTGGTGCATGCGTTGTCACACCATATGTGGTTCCTCGGCAATGGTGTTTATAGCTGGAAACTCAGACCAAGTTAATCAGGTATGCGTTATCACAAAGCATGTCAGAACTCCTAAAGTACCCGTGTCTTCTGCTGTAATTACATAGCCACGTTTCTCCTGTGCGAAATGATTGAACTGTTCATGTCTCACCTCGTTGCTTCTCATTTCATAGGGTGGGACTCTATGTCTTCAAATTTCTCCCCTCCAGACACTTTCTTACATTTCCTCATTCACCACTGAAGAGTTTCAATGCACCATTGTGGTTTAACTTGAACTTTCTTCGAAGGAGCCAGACGGAGTCTTGATGGCATCAAGGTCTGCCCGCCCCTCATTGCCTAGGGCAAAAGTTATCTTTTTAATGTGGTTACTGAAGCAATCTATTTCCTCATGTTTACTACAATAAACCAGCCCAACACTATGATTCTTTCTGTTTTTATTGTGCAGTTTTAGATAGCGCCGACACCACCCGCAGGTATTGGAGCGCTTTACATTAGCAGCAGTTACTTTACACAAGTACACATTCATTTTTGTAGGCATGGGAGATTGAGTGATTTGTGCAGAATCAAGGATGTTAAGTTGATCCCGAAACTCTTACCCGTTTTCCCAGCTCCATATTCAGCAGATGTACCCCTTATGCCACATCAAATAAAATCAAATCAAATCAGATGTTTGTTAAGCGTGACTACTCACCCGTAAGGGTCTCAAGGCAATGAGTGTGTGTGTGTGGGGGGGGGGGGGTTCACAGGTTCCAGTCCATCAAGGAGGTGGTCTGTGGAAGAGCCAGGTTTTGAGGTACCCTGCGAAGATGGGGAGCAATGTTGTCTGTCTGAGGTGGAGGGGTAGGGCATTCCAGGCTTTGCCGCAAGGAAGGAGAAGGAGCGGCCTCCCGATCTAGTCTTTCTGGTGCAGGGGACCTCGGCGTAGGAGAGCTGGGCTGATCGTAGGGTCCTTTGGGGTGCGTGGAATTTGAGTCGTTTGTTCAGGTATGCTGGTCCAGTGTCGTAGACGGCCTTGTGTGCGTGGGCGAGCATCTTGAAGGTGACTCTAGTCTCGATGGGGAGCCAGTGGAGTGTGCGCAGGTGCTGGGAGATGTGGCAGTGTCTTGGCAGGTTGAGGACCAGTCTTACGGTGGTGTTCTGGCTGTTGTGTAGATTGCGTGTGAGGTTTTTGTTTATTCCGGCATAGAGTGCGTTGCAGTAGTCGAGCCTGCTGGTGACCAGGCCGTGAGTGACAGTCTTTCTGTGTTCGAGGGGGATCCATTTGAAGGTCTTACTTAGGAGGCGGAGGGTGTGGAAGCAGGAGGACGAGACAGAGTTGATCTGGCGGTCCTTTTTTAGCTCCTCTCCCATGTGGATGCCTAATCGTCTCCCTAGCCTTGGCCTCAGTTCCACATTTTGGGATTACAGCCAAATCACTTAATCTCACCGTGGCATCCCGCATTTGCTGTTGGTTGCCTGTCCACCTGCTGCCTGTTGCTGCTTGCCCCGCTGAACTCTGTTGCACAGATCCCGCCTCCCCCGACTCTGCTTTAGACATTTTTTTTTGTGAAGTTGTACATAGCACCAACACAACTCAAACGTACTGGAGTGCTTTACATTAACAACAGTTACTTTTCACGAGGACACCGTAAACGTGGGCAAATCACTTAATCTTCCTTGGCAGCCCGCATTTTCTGTTTGTTGCCCGTCAACCTCCTGCCCGTCGCTGCTTGCCCACGCTTAACTCTCGCTGAACATATCCTCTCTTCCCCCAGATCCCCTCCTTCCCCGACTCTGCTTTTGTGTGTGCAGTTTTATGTAGCACCAACACCACCTGAAGCTATTTGAGTGGTTTAGATAAACACCAGTTACTTTTTTATGTGCAGTTTTACATAGCGCCAAACACCACCTGAAGGTATTGTAGCACTTTACAGTAGAACCAGTTACTTTTTTTGTGCAGTTTTTTATAGCGCCAACACCACCCAAAGGTATCGGATTGCTTTAGATTAGCACCAGTTACTTAGCAGAAGGACACATTAATTTATGTTGCCATAGGAAGATTACTAGCCTGTAGAAAACTAACTACAAGTGAGGGCAACACCTTGTCACCTGGTTTATGCAAACGTCCATGTGGTTAAAGCTGTAATCACTTATGATCACATGGTCATAATCAAAGTCTGTCTTTGTTGCAAAGAACTGATTCTCAAGCTCTGGATTTTTCAAATATTTTTTATTTTCAAGCCAATTTTCCAGTTTTGTTTGGACAGACCCAGACAGACCCAGCCAACATGTTTCGTTCCAATAAAGGGACTTTATCAGGGCCTAAAAAATACATATATACAATAAACAACATTTCACCAATGAAAAATCATTTTCATTTTTTAAAATTTCTTTTAAGTTTTTTATAAAAATCATACGTATGTACCTAACGTACTTACATTGTCTTAAACCAGTTTCCCCCAACATCACACTTCTATCGCAAATTAATTTTGTGACTATCCTAGCCCCTAACAATATACCCACAGGGATTAGAGCTCAAACAGTCTACCAATGTTCTATTCCATTCACCCTTATTACTCCATGGTGAATATAGTGATGCAACGGCACCGGAGAGAATCAGTTGTTTAATGGCCCTTCTTAACTTTGATGTGTAAACATCCTGGCCACAAAACACAAGACATTAAATATCACTGAAATAAATAAAATAGCATGGAACAGCTGTGGGCAGAGCCATACATGGTTAAAGAGGGCAAGAGAAATAACTGCAATTACAAAGAAAACAAGCATAGGCAAATCCACTAGGTCGAGCCTTTGGATTCTTATGGCTTTGCCAATATCTCTTGTCAATGCTGTTCAGTATCAGAAAAAGCAAGTTTCTCAATATTGTGCATTATTGGCCACAAGAAAAAAAAAATGAAAAAAAGGCATGTTGACTCTACTTCTGGCCATGTCCTTTAAAATGCACTTGCACGATCATGTATGCATGTGCATGCATCATCACGCATGCGCGCACGGATGAAATGCCACGGTGGAATCTTTTTTATTTACTGAACCAAGATAGATCAGTACATTTTTAGAAATGAAGCTGTAGTGCAAGAAAGCTCTGTAAACTAAGGACACGATTCACAGAACTAACTTAAGACAAAATCCTAAACTTACGACCATTTTGGTATTCACAGAAGGCACTTACTCATTTCAGTATTCACAAAAGTTAGGACTCCTAACTTTAGGACTCCTAAACTGAGAAAAATCCTAACTTTAAGACTTTCGACATTCACAGAAGGCATTTAGGAGTCCTAAAGGTAGGAGTCCTAACTTTACTACTCCTAAACTGAGAAAAATCCTAACTTTAAGACTTTTGGTATTCACAGAAGGCATTTAGGAGTCCTAAAGTTAGGAGTCCTAACTTTACTACTCCTAAACTGAGAAAAATCCTAACTTTAAGACTTTTGGTATTCACAGAAGGCATTTAGGAGTCCTAAAGTTAGGAGTCCTAACTTTACTACTCCTAAACTGAGAAAAATCCTAACTTTAAGACTTTTGGTATTCACAGAAGGCATTTAGGAGTCCTAAAGGTAGGAGTCCTAACTTTTGTGAATACTAAAATGGGAGTAAGTTTGGGATTTTGTCTTAAGCTAGTTCTGTGAATTGGGCCCGTAGAGTCACCAGGTGTTTGCTTACGCACATTCCAAAATGTTTTTTTACAAAATGTAAATAGAAAAGAACCAGAGAGAGTCTGAATGAGCAGGTGTCAGGAAAGCAATGGAGAGTGGGCAGGGGAAATACAAATATAATAAAGCCATTGAGTGGAGGAAGGAGTGGTAAGGCAGCACATGAGGTAGAGAGCAGCAAAGAGGGTGTGGGGAGACTCCCACAAGAGAGAGAGCAACACTGAGTCTTGAGAGTGGGTATTTGTACGAGGAAGAAACACGTGAGAGTCAGAGATGAAAACCACCTGCACTCTTAGAGTGCTTCAACAAGAAGAAAAAAGTAGTACCCTAAATATGAGCAGTGGAATCAAAACGATGGTAAAGAGGCTTTGCTTCAGAGAGGGAGAAACACAAGCTGGACAAGATGGGAACAGGAGAGCCAATCAATAGCAAGCAAACACAAAAGAGTGACAGTAAAGCCAACCAATGATAAGCAATGGGCGGGCCTTAAGCTCACTGTGAGATCCTGGTAAGGCCACAATAGGTCTTTCACAAACAAACACCTTGTGCTGGAGGGTGAGACCTAAAAATGAGAGCTAAATCAAATGAGAGTTTAAAAAAAGGAAGAAAAAAGAATGCAAAGATGAAAAATAAATAAAGAAAGGAAGATAAAAAGGAGAAAAGAGAAATGAAGGAGGAAGTAAGTAAACTTTTCAGGGGGAACAATTCCCAGGTCACCTACCCAGACAGGGCTGCTGTTGCACGCTTCGCTCACTCGTGTAGTGCCGTGAGCCTGAAAGGTGGGGGTATTTTATATTTCTATCTGCTCTCCTGGATAAGTCCATGTTCAGAGTTGCAGCCCCTGTTCTGAGATATCTGTGGCCCTTTCACAGTGGCACTCTCTGGAAGGCACCATTTAAACATCTGGATAAGTCACTCGCCATGTTTGTGGTGTGGGAAGCAGGGGAGGCTGCAAGAAAAATTTGATGGCAAAGCCACGAGTCCTTAAAACCCGAAGAGAGAGACTTTGTGGGCACGGAGTGTGGGGCGACCACGACAAATGCAGACTCCTTCCTAAACATCAAACATGCATCACTTGAGGCCATCAAACAGAACACTTCATCTCCTCTCTAATCAGTGACCACTTCCTTTGAGGGGTGAGTGGGATTTGTTTGGTCTTCAGGTAGAAACTTTGGTAGGGGTTGTATATTTCTGGTTATAGATTATTTCTTTATGTGTTTGTTTCTGTTCTAGTGTTTTGTAAATTGCCTTTCAGACCTCTTTCTGCCTGACTCCTGACCAGCCCTCAGATGCCTGTCGATGGCATGTTCCCGCGGTATGAATATTGTAAATAAATAAATCATCACTGTGGCCATCATCAGAGAAGCTGATGCCTCTGTAGAGGATCACAGGGGACTCAGAGTGAAGATCAGCATTGACAGGCGCTGTGCTGGGGCATGGCGACCAGGCTGGGAGTGACAGCACACAGCCATGACCACAGGGGTCTGCCCCTGCCGGGGAGCGGCTCTGAGCCGGGGGCACCCCCATACACCATGCATTATTCAGGCTAGAGGGGAGTGCAGACATGAAAGGACAGCAGCGAGCGGGAGAATCACAGCGTGGGAGCACGTGCCACGCGGACGGCCGCCATTTGCATTTTACATGCTTGGAAGTCTATCCGCTGGCGCCGACAAGCTTGAGAGACACGTCTGCACCTACCACATAGGGGCGTCTGCCGCGGACCACCCACTCTGCTGGTTGAATCACTTCCTTTGTACTGAGTCAATTCTCTGAGGACTTTGTGTCTGTTTGAAAATCTATGCGTTGGAGAAGGCGGGTTTATGCAACACGGCAACACCACTACACAGCCATGGTCTGCACAAGGACCACCGACTCTGCGGTGCCCCCCTCCTCTGAACCACGTCAGCTCCCTGGAGGCAGCGGCTACCTTGGACTCAGTCGAGCCCTCCGCACCCTGGCGTGAACTTCACCAAGGATCGCAGAGGATCACAAGATGAGACGGAGAGACCCCCTGACACTTGGATAACATCTTCTACCTTTTTAAAGAAAGTAATTCAGGACTCCAATGTGAAAATAAGAATGGGATCCTTTAGGGAACAAGCATTGGCAAAGCCAATAGATCCAATATTACTAAAAAAATAGCTAAAAGCAAAAATATTATTTTAGCCTCAAAACGCCTATAGTGTCATAGTCATTATTGGCACTGAAGGAAACTACTTTCATTGTGGACATGCTTTTTGTGAAAGGAGAGGATGCAGTCACTCACGGTGAAGTTGGCCAATGGCTGAAGTGGGCTGACTCATTGCCCTATTCTGCATGCTGCTAAAGGGGGAAGAAAATGTGAATGATAAACAGACCAATGGATGAAGTGGGTTGGCTTATAGCCCTGATAAGTTAGTGCAAAACATATATATATATTAGCTCTGCTAACTATAATTGATGAATTTCCGTGTTTTTTTTGTTCAAAACGTTAATGTTCTCACTGACATATTCACCTAACTGTGGGCCAGATGTAGGTGGCTCATTACCGGTCGGTAACGGCCGAAATTAACAAATTTCGGCCGTTACTGACCGGTAATGGGCTTTTCCTATGTAGGGGGCCAAAATTAAGGATTCGGTAATTTACCGATTTCTTAAATACCGATTCGGTAAATTACCGAATTCCTAATGTAGGGAGCACTTAAATGAGTGCTTATCCCATGTTAGTATTCGTTATTTACCACCAACTACAAGTTGGTAGTAAATAACGGAAAAAAAAAAAAGCCATTTAATGCAAATTGCTTCAGTGCCATGTTGCAGACATACATGACCAAAGGGCATGTATGTCTGCAACTTGTGCACCCATAAACAATTGAGGGGTGCAACAGGGTGTCAAAGTGACACCCTGCCACCCTTCAATGTTTTCCCCCTTTTACCGAATCGGTATTTACCAATTCGGTAATTGCCATTCATTCCTATGGGCCTCCAGGCCCATAGGAATGAATGGCAATTTTCGGTAAATACCGAATCTTAACGATTCGGTAATTTTTACCGATTTTTTAGCTACATAGCATTTACCGATTCGTAAATACCGAATCGGTAAAATTCGGTATTTACGACTCGGTAAATACTATTTACCTACATGAGGCCCTGTAACGTTACTTTAACCACTTCGATGCTTGTGACGGAACCATTCCGTCATCAGTCACGGTTGAGCTGTGCTGATAACGGAACGGTTCCGTCACGACCACACCCTGTTCTGGAATGTCCAGCACAGGGGGGGAATCGGCGCCGCACGGAAGCGGTTAACCCTTGTTTTTTTCAGTGACTTTGTCAGATTTTTTTTACTGTAAATTAAGATGTCCATCGCAATGCGTGGTGGGTTGGGAGAGTTGGATGCAGCGCCTGGCCTGACATTGTCTGTTGTGCTGCCCCCGCCAAAGCTTGTGCCCTCTCTTCTTTACCTTCCTTTCTTGAAGTCAATGCCCCTGCCCCCTCATTTCAGCCCTGTTTGGCCATTATTTTGCCTCTGCCCTTTCTACCTGCCATGCACGGTTAGCTTGCTGCCCTACCCACCTCCTCCCTGCTCTCTGTTGTCCGAATCCGTGCACCTGCCCCCTTCCTGCTTCCTTCCATGGTCCAATGTGCTGCCACTGTCCTCCCGTTAGCTTGCTGTTCCTCTCCTCTCCTCCTGCCCTCTGTTGCCCGAGTCTATTCCCCTCTCACGGCCGTCCTGCTTAGCCTTTGTTCTTAGTTTATCACCCTTGCCCTGCTGCCCCTGCCCTTCCATGTCTGTGTGCATGACCCTGCAACCTCCCTTTTGCCCAGCATGCTCCACGGAGCTGTAACAGTCCCTCCTGTCTACTCTGAGTATTCTGTTGAGCTGCCACTGCCCTTTTTGCCTGCCCAGCATGGTCAGATGGCTGCCGCCTTTCCCTGCCTTCCATTATCCGAGTTCCATGCTCCTATACCTTCCCTCCTGCCCTCCACAGTCCATTCTGCTGCCACTCCCTTCTGCCCTCCATGATATGTTGTGTTGCAATTGTTCCTCCTGCCCACCCTGCGTGGTCTATTATGAAGCCCCTACCCCTTTCCCCTGCCCGGTGTTGTCTGTGTCCAGTCCCCACCCGTCCCTTCTATGCTCCATGCTGCTTTGGTCATGTCCCTGCCCCTCCCTCCTGCCCACCACGGCTGCTGTGCTGCCACTAATTCTCCCACCTGCCATGCATGTCCTTTTGTGCTGCCACTGACCCTCTCACCTGCCCTTTGTGGTCAGCTGACCCCGTCCCACCGTTGCTCCATTGTCCATATGAATGCCCTTATCGGCTCCCTGTTGCCCTCCGTGGCGTGTTGTGCTTCCAGCGCCCATCCTGCGGGACCTTCATGGTCATCTTGTTGCTCTCACCGTGCCCTCTTGCCCCCTACCCTCAATTGACCATGTGCGGGTCCCTATCCCCTCCTCCTGCCTTTCATGGTCCCTTGTCGTGACCCCGCCTCCCTTCCTGTCCTTCATGGTCCATGGTGCTGACACTGTTCCTTTTGCCTGCCCTGTGTGGTCAGCGTGCTGCCGATGCCTCCTTCCCCAGCCCTCCGTTTGTGTGTGCGTCCCTCGCCCCTCTCTATTGCTTTCCATCGTTCGTTGTGCTGCACTACCCTCCTGCTTGCCGTGTGTGGTGTTTGTGCTGCCACAACCCCTGGCGCTTGCTCTGTTAGGTCAGTTTGGTGCCCATGCCACGTCCCCCCTGCTCTCTATTGTCAGAGCCCATGTACCGACCCCATTCACTCTGTCCTCCATGGCCTATCGTCACGTACATGACAACTTTTCAAACTTGGTAAGAGGTAGGAGGGAGATCTTTTAAAGAAAATTGATTTTCTCATTGATTTACATTGAAAAAGAGGAGATTAGGCAGGCGGCCGCTAAAATAAAGCCCTTTTGGGTTTAACAAATGGGGGGTCTCCGGCCTGAATCGGGTCTGCTGCCATGCACGGTAGTACTGCCACTACCGCTCCTTTCTGCCCTCCATTGTCTGATGTTTTGCCCCAGCTGCCTCTCTTGAATGTCCAAAACAAAACAGTGATGTAGAGGAACAAATCAACTCTAAATATTGATAAGGTACAATCAATTAATCCTATAAAGTGGTTCATAGTCACATCTTATTCATATATTTATTTCAAATTCACATATCAACGCTTATTCATGATCCAAACCAATATTTTATTTCTTTTCATTTGATTATTATTTAAGATCATTTATCCATTCACATGGAACATTAACATTCTATAATATGAACACAAATAAATCAGTGTCAACAAAATATATATACACAAAACAATTCCTAACACCCTTAATTAAAAAAAAGTGTACGCTTTACCAATTTACTGCGGTCCACTGTGAGGTAATCCTTTGCACACTTCAGGTACCCTATCCACCTCTATATCGTATTCCTGTGTGCATGAACAATTTTACATAACAATTATATATTCATCAGATTCCTCCTTCCTTGTCGGTCGGTCTTGAATGTCCTGCATGGTTTGGTTGGCTCCCCTGCCCTCCATGGTCCGTTGTGCTTCCATTGCCCCTCCCGCCTGCCCAGTGTGCTTAACTTGCTGCCTTTGCCCCCTCCTCCCCGCCCTCTTTTGTCAAAGTCCATATCCCTAGCCCCTCCCTCCCCATAGTGTTCTAATGAACAACTAGACATGCTGTATACATTACTAAAGTGTGGCACACCTGGAGCCATCTTGATGGAATCAAGACTGTAAAACATCGAGGTAGGGGATATCGATGAGGCGGAATGGAGAGAGGCGCTAGCGTCCCCTAAGGAAGCTGCCATTCCATCAAGGCTTAGACTAGTGCAGCTTAAAATCCTGCACCGCACATACGATACTTGAGCACTTTTACACAAGATAGGGAGGGCAGGCACGCCGCACTGTCTTAGGGAGTGTGGGGAAATAGGGTTGTTCTATCACACTATCTGGAGTTGCCCCAGGATTGTGGGTTACTGGATGGCGGTAACGAGGACACTCTCCCGGGTTATGCAAATTGCTGTACTGCCCTGTCCGAGATGCTGTCTGCTTAACATATGGGACCCAACGGACTTAAACAAGACGACCCAGGATTGGGTGACGTTAGCAATGACTGTTGCAAAAAGGAATATCGCGCAACGCTGGGGTTCCAGGGTTAGCCCCACTCTCGCGCAGTGGTGTAGAGCTATGGACCTAGCAATGGTCGCAGAAAGATCAGTGTATTTATATCGAGGTTGCCCAAGAAAGTGGGAGATGGTCTGGGGTGGATGGAACACGTACAGAGGAGATATATGTGAACCCCCGCAGCTGGAGGAATCTGATTCAGATGCAAGTATATGAACAAAATATGTTACGCGACTCCCTGGAACATGTCCATATAAGGTGGGGAGGGCTTAGAGAAGGGAGAATAGATGTGATGGTTTATAAAAGTGTAGCAGAAAATATGTAATTCATGTAAAAATGTATTTTTTCCTTTTTACAAACAATGAACGAAATACTGTCATTGAAATGCTCTGCAATCTGTTTTCAATAAAAATTTTATATAAAAAAAACTGTAAAACATAAAGCATTTCCTTTAGAAATTATGAAAATGAAGGAGTTTTATGCCCATAGAAATTATGGCTAGTGCGACTAAAATGAGGACACATATACTGAGTTCTCAAACAGTCACATGGTATTATGAAATTATTTGCTATTGTTATGTTTTTTTATCCTGTTGAAGACTTGCTTATTTGTTGCGCTTAGGAGAGAGGATGTGGTGCTCCGGCCAGAGCTGCTGACTTTGTAACTAGGAAACCAGATTCGAGTTTTTTTTGTGTTTTATTTTTCAAAATATGTTTATTAGTAAGTAACGTTTGGCGTACATTACACAGCACAAAATACGTCACAAAAAGATCATAGACACATATTAATGGAAGTGAAAATCTGTGCATACATGACAAAGTATTATTCACAGCAATAGTCGTATTCAGCCCAGTACCTCCCTTAGTCTTTGTGTCGTGTGTTTGATTCTTGCTCTCCAACAGGCACTGATTAGTCGTTATCGTCCGACCTTTCCTCTGGTGGGGGCAAGGGGGCTCACAAATATCACCCCGATAATGATTCAACTTGCCCCATATCCGTGTCCATTTCTTGGGGCAACCCCTGTGGATGTAGATAGCTCTCTCGGTTACCATTATGTGGTCCATGTCACGACACCACTGCTGTGGTGTCGGGGACTGTTTGGAACCCCAACGCTGAGCTTTGTTTATTTTGGCCAATGCCATTCCTAATGTGACCCAGGCTTGGTCTGCATGGGTCACAATGCGAATCGCCAAAAAACGCAATTTGCGCCCCACAAAACTGAATGGTCATACATCTGGGGCCGGATGAAACGTTACTGTTTCATTTGTTAAGATTAGGCAGTGGTCCGTGGGATGACTGCCTGCTCTTAAAAAATATTTTCTCTGCTCAACACAAAGAGGAAGGGGTTACCTAGAGACCCCTTACAATTTGTGACTGGCTTACCACCTACTTGAAGTAGGTAGTAACTGTGATTGTTTTGCAATGGTATTTGCAGTCACACAACAATTATACATACCAGTGCGACTCACTACTAGGATGGGATATCCTTGGCACGCCCCTTCCTCATAGTGACTCAAAAACACTATTTTGCGGGTTGAGAATAGGTTACCGACTCCCAAAATAGGGTTTGTACCTACCACAATTTTTTTTTTGCAGTACCAAACGGGCTGGTTGCCCTTTTGTGACTTCTAAAAAGTGTCATGCATTGTATAGAAGATGCCCTGAGACCTCATAGGACATTAACTCCTATTTCTTCGGTGTGAAGAGGTGTGGCGCCGCGGCCAGGGCGACTGACGCTGGAATCTGGGGACCACGGTTCGATCCCCGGCTCCGGCGGCAGGTCATCCCAGCACCATGTGACTCTGGGCAATAGCTTGCTTAATCTTCCCGACAGCCCCCAGCGCCTAGAGACCCTTACGGGTGATTGTGCGCTTTACAAAATGTGGATTATTATTCCAGTACTGTTTGTTTTTTCTGGAAATCTGGTCACCCCAAATAGATAACACATGATTATTTTCTCTGCCTCTTTTTTATAAAATATTTTCACTTTTAATCCAACACTTTTTTAAACACAACCTTTCATGGGAATTTTCACTATGTCACAGGTTTAAATGTTCATACAAATTTATAGAAACCACACTATTCATTCCTTGTATGTCATTGCTGCCATGTATCGGTTTATATTATGTTATGCAGATATGCGTCATTTTTATGCCGATCCGGGAGTGCCGGCCTCAATCATATCTAAGAGGGGACGCAAAGCCACTGTGCACGGCTTTTTGCAGGAAGGTGCCCCTTCCTGCACAAAAAAGAATCAGGCCAACAAAACAGACATCAATACAATATGTACCTATGGTCTAAAGAAATGTCAAAGGCACAATAGGTGTGTCACTCCAAATACCCACAAGTGAAGAATTAATGGAACAAAAACATACAAAAAGGAAGGCAAGACATCCCTTAAGGATAAGAACCCTCACTCACCCGAAGGTGACATGCTTCATCATTGGGGTTATCCTTACCAATGTACAGACCTGGTCAGCATTGGGAGCTGCTACTTCTGATGGATTTAGGGAAGTAGCTCAGAGATGTTTTCACTATTGAGGACTAGGATATTAATCCCAATGGAGCAAGAGAGTGTAGTGAGGTGTGCAGCGCTGTGAAAAGATATATACACTAAGTGGTGAAGTTAAAACTGCCTAGGTGCAATCACAGAGCAATGCTTTAATAGTGTGTTGTACTTGACAGGATTAAAAGAAAGGTAACAGCACAGTGGTATGAATTTAGAACCACTGTCACTCGGTGGTCGACATGTTTCAGCCTCTAGATCACTACTCATGTATCAATGGCTTTCTTCAGGACCAGATTGCATTAGTGATGATGATGCTGCACTATTTGGTGTACAAATAAACATAAAATAATAAGGAAAAAAGTTTATACAGAACCGGTATTCCTGCTTGTCTTTTCAGTCAGGTCATACCCAGGTATCTGTAAGCAATAAACACATTGTGGGAGGGAGAAGAGACACACTTGAAACTACTGTGAAAATTGATCATTATGGGAACACTTGTCAGTAAATCACAAGTGTCATACTAAAAAAACAATTTAAAGTATCAAGGACTTACCCTCTATAGTAGGATATTCCTGCCTCACCTCTACCTGGCGAACTGCTCTGGAGGGAGGCCCCGCACTGCGGGGGAAAAATGTGTATGAGTGTCGAAGGAAAAGTACACTTCTCTATATCAATATATACATTTATTCAATTTGACATGGGTGTCTTTAAAAAAACTCCTAATGAGACACTCTTGAAAAATGAAGAGACCTAAGACACCACCCAACTCTGTGACCAGGGGCGCCACATCAAAGGTTCCTTATGTTATAAAACAGACAGCCTTGCACCATGGTGCAAGGGTGCCTGCTTTGGCGCACGGCTGCAGAGGAGCAAAGGACAGGAATGCAGCACATCTAGTAAATATGGTGCATTCCGGCCCTTTCACATTGGTGTAGCGCTGCGCAGTCAGAAGACTTGCGGCGCTGGCCGACGCCAATTCTTTGTAAATGAGGCCACCTGTCTTTACAAGGTCAAAACTGCCTCGATTTACAAATGTGGCCCACTTCTTAGTTATCTGATTGGCCAAGGGGGGGCCTTTATTTTGGTGCCAGGGCCTATTTCCGTCCCAGTCCGACCCGGCTCTCCTCTCCTGCTGCACAGGGCTGCTCGCGATGCTCGCGATCCTCAGCCCGCCGGCAGCTTCGCCCAAAAGCGCAGAGATACCCCTTCGGGGATGATTCAGGCGCTCTAGAAAACCAATAAATTAATAAATAAACACACAGAAGAGGATGCTACAACGCTTCTTCGTTCTGATGGAACTAGTAAGGTCGCCTCTTTTCTTAGCCACGTTGCAGGTCCCCTGTTTTTTACAAATTCCTCAGAGGATGGACATGACAGTTGATCACGTTTCATAAGTTTGCACAGTTCCAGTGGCTCTTGTTAGAACATGAGCAGGGCAGTTTTCCAGGCCTTATGTTTCCATCACATACTCTGATGAGTTTAATGCACGTACAGTGACCATGTTAATAAGCAGCAAGGAAAGACTTCTGGAACATTATGTGCTATCAGACTGGGCATCTGTGCGCTGCATAAGTTCAGTAAAAGACACTCAAGAGTAGAGCTGTCATTGTTTTTGTAAATGTTTGCAGGGATTTATGTCCTCTTATGGCCTGCTAGAGGGAGTTCCAGACTTGCCTCTAGAAAAGTATGATCCCACCCCCAACCTCTCCAGCTCGCACGAGCTCTTTTCATTGCAGACTCGTCCAGGAATAGTGTTCCTCTGACTGAAGGGCTCTGGCAGGGTGTACAGCCTCAGATGGGAAACAACCTTTACAACGCAACTTTTACAACGCACTACCATTACAACGCAGTCATTACAACGCAACATCCATTACAACGCATGCCATTACAACGCAACCATTAGCACGCACGACACTACAACGCATACAATTACAACTCATGTCATTACAACGCAGTCATTACAATGCATACCATTACAACGCATACCATTACAACGCATAGTACCCTTACACTATCCAACACTTACCCTACTGTTGCACCCCCTGGAGTTAGAATAGTAATTTTTACCCCTACACTATCCAACACTTAACCTACTGTTGCACCCCCTGGAGTTAGAATAGTAATTTTTACCCCTACACTATCCAATACTTACCATACATGCAATGTAATGGTATGCGTTGTAATGGTATGCGTTGTAAAGGTAGTATGCGTTGTAATGGAATGCGTTCTAAAGGTAGTTTTTAAAAATGTGTTGTAATGGCATGCGTTGTAATGGAATGCGTTGTAATGGATATTGCGTTGTAAAACGTGCGTTGTAAAGGTATGTGTTGTAAAAGTATGCATTGTAATGTCATACAACCGCCTCAGACTGTCCATTTGCATTGGTGACTTCTCTGGGAGGACCTGTGCACTTTAGGGGGACTTGAAGAGTATATGTGCTTGCACAGGCCCCAGCCCTGCGTCTCAGAGTAGGGGTTTCTTTACTCCTCCCCCCTCCCTCGTTAGAATTACTCATCTCTACTTACATTGGAGAGCTTATAATTTCTGGATGTCTTCCTTGGTGGGGTCAATCCACAGTTACAATAATCAATAATCTATATTAAAGCTTAAGATGACTCTGTACTGACAGACTCTTCTCCATTGAGACAAACCGTTTCCACCAAATTGTAGTTGTAATTGCATTTATATAGTGCTTCCTACCCCTGACGAGGCATCAAAGCACTTTTTTTCGGGGAGTAGCACCCTACTCCAGAATCCAAAAAGGATTAGTGGTGGATCAGTATAGAGAAATATGAAATGAATTTGTGCAGTGGACATGTTTGTCTGTTATTTGGATTGAAAAGGATAGTGGAGGGATAGAAGAGGGAAGGGTTTGCATGTAAATAGTGCTTGCTACCCCTGATGAGGTGTTGAAGCGCTTTTTTGGTATGTAGCACGCTACTCCAGAGCCCATGAAGGATTAGAGGTGAATTAGTGTTGAGAAATATAAAATTATTTTAAGTGGGTAATATGTTCGTCTGTTATTTATATTGAAAAGTATACCGGAAGGATAGAAGATGGTTCTTTCTGCACCATGCTGCCATCCCTGGTGAATGCCAATGAGTGCAACTGCTATTGGCGGGGCCACCAATATGAGCCAGGCTTCATTGGTCACGAGCAGTTCGACTAGCTGTGGATGCTGGGAGGCATCACCACATCCGAGCCTTGTACTGGACTAGCGGTGGAGGCTGGGAAGCATTGCCACATCCAAGCCTGGTACTGGATTAGTGGTGGATGCTGGGACCCATCAACACATCCGAGCCTGGAACGGGACTAGTGGTGGAAGTTGGGAACCATCAACACATCTTTTTTTGGCGGGGAGTTTTATATAGCGCAAACTAGACCCAAAGGTATCGGAGCGCTTTACATGAGCACCGGTTGCGGTTCAGATGGAGACATTAATTATATTATTGTTTTGTTAGGCATGGGGAGATTAAGTGATTTGCCCAGAGTCACAGGATGTTTAGCGTCCCTGCTGAGATTCGAACCCGGTTCCCCAGCTTTGCGGTTAACCGCCCAGCCATTAGACTACATCCTCTCCCCAATCACTCCCCACATCTGAGCCTGGAACTGGACTAGTGGAAAAGACCTGGCGTGTAGATAGTACAAGATGATGTGAATGAATCCCTCCTTCTTTGATGTCAGCATCATCTTTAAAGACTGTTTGCAAAGAATTGAAAACTTTTTTGTTTCCCTAGAATGGCAGCTAGTTGTTAGCTGCCTCTTTCTTTGGTTTTTTACTGCTGCTTCGTTTCTATTTTTAGGCATAGGTGTCGTTCACATGGCACAATAGGTCTTTTGTGCCCATTTTCATGATTTTCGATTTCCTTCTCACTGCTCTGTAATTGTGTAGTTCAATGCAGACCGTCTGCCACTTTTGGCAGTGTGTGAGCCATGATAAATGCTCCTGAAAGCATAAATACAAAGCTGTACCTCCTGCACAGCATGGTAGGCTATGCTAGTCGAGGAGCTGCCATATGGCACTGTAGGGATTATCAGCAACCTGCTGCCGGAGGTGGCAAAGAGTGTCTTGAGGGACATTCTGTCACTGGATGTCAAGATCTATCACTGACTAAGTGCTTGCGGGGTCTGGCGTGCTTAGGTGTGGTGGGAGCTGGGGGTTTATTAGGGGCATCTCACTATGGCATAGGGTGTATGTAATTAGGGCATTTAGCAGTATTGCTACTCTGAAAGCTTCTCACAGCATCCTCACATCACACAAGTCTCCAAAACAGGCAAGGTAGCAGTGCCAGGGAATCATCGCAACAATCCGATTGCAAACATTTATCCCTCCATTTCTTCCCTTCAACTGCCTACCCCTTCCACCTGTTGCACCTTGTCCTACCCCATATTCATTCTGCCCCAAGTCTGTACCTCGGCCAGTACAGCACCACTGTCTGTACTGCTTCCCGAGCTCCAAACGGTGTGCCTGTTGAATCGGCATTTGGTGGCTTCCCGTGAATTCTGTACGAATGCGAACGAGACATAGCATCTGCAATGTGATAACCTGTGCCCTGTGCATGCCTCGCCATGCAGCTCATGTCATGCAAAAGTGTCTTCAAGTCGAGGTTCCTTGTTGCCTGTCTATTAACCACACCCACCATGGATTGATTGTCCTAACTTCAACAACACAGATCACGTTCTTGTTTGTAAAAAAGAAGAAGGTAAACAGAAAATATAAAAGAATGGGTGAAAGGATGGCTGAAAAAAAGAAAAATGTTAAGACATGAAGACTCCAAGAACAGGAAAACAATGTTTATTCAAGTCGATCCTCAGGAACCAACTGACAGGTAAGGCTCACTGAACATTCTACTGTGAGCTTCACATGAAGATTCCTTGGAATGGTAAGTACCAACAGGGATGCAACGGGGGGTGAGGAGGGCGAGGAAAAGAAGGACGGAATAGGAGAAGGCGGGGAGGGTAAACCCAACTATATATTGCAACACATTTGCATTTGCGTAAGGAAGAAATCAGGGTGGAAAGGATAAGAATTACAATTGTTTTCGAAAAGAATACCACTCTGATACAAAGTGCGATAGTTGGAAAAGATTACCTTTGATAGTCGTCTTGCCAGCTTGGAGGATGACAATTTCTGACATCCTTGGACTCTTCAAAGCTTGAGATGGATTCTTCTGTTCTTCCATCATTAACAAACTCTGGAATACACACCTTGGAACATCGTGCAACATTGTCCATGCTCCAAGTACTACCATCTTCCAATACGACAGAGTTACTATTGACACGCTTGATTCTCAAAGGTTTAGAGAAAACTGAAACTTTTCATCAATTGACATTAGGGGCCAGATGTAGGTAAATGTCATTTACCGATTCTTAAATACCGAATTTTACCGATTCGGTATTCAAAAATCGGTAAATGATATGTAGGGAAAAAATCGGTATTTTTTTTACCGAATCGGTAAAATTCGGTATCTGACTATCGGAATTTACTGAATCGGTATCTCCCGTATCGGTATTTACCGAATCGGTAAAACCAATTCATTACTATGGGCCAAAAGGCCCATAGGAATGCATTGGAAATACCGAATCGGTAAATACCGAATCGGTAAATACCGAATCGGTAAATTCAGAATCGGGAAGCAAGCAAAAGTGAAACTAATGAAAACAGCCAATCAGGTGCTACCACCCTCCCCCTCCCTACCAGGAAGTGGCTACCCAGGCAGCTGCAACTAATTAGAAGGTTCTGGAGAGGTAGTCAGAGCTGAGCAGAGACACAGAGCTGCAGGGAGAGTTTTCTTGAAAGTTTACCACAAGAAAAATGGCAAGCAGCAGTGAGAGTCAGAAGGCAGAGAGGAAGAGAAAAATTAAGTTCAGCAGCATGGAGCTGCAGGTACTGGTGGAGGAGGTTGTGAGAGTTCACAGGCAACTATTTGTCCGGCACTCCCTCACTGTTCCTGAGTCTGCAAAACGTAAAATGTGGCTGGCAATTGCAGAAAAAGTCAATGCAGTGGGAGTCACAAGCAGGAATATTGAGGATTTGAAAAAACGCTTTTATGACATCAGGAGCCTCACCAAAAAGAAGATGTCTGAAATACACAAGCAGGCTGGTGTCACCGGTGGAGGAAGGAACCCTGCGCCCCCCCCTGACAGACCTGGAGGAGTTGGTGGCCTCAACCATCGAGGCAGACAGCGTCCTGGGGCTTGGAGATGTCGACAGCTCAGCCAGAGCAATAAAAAAAGGTAAGACGCAAGTGCAGCATGACACCCCATATCAACCTGCTTCCCTTTACCCTTTGTGCACAGGCCAACCCCAGTCCAGTACTGCTAACACTATACAGGAGCAATGCATTATGGGAAATGTAGTCAGCCAATGTAAGACCATGTGTAACTGCACAAACATCAGCAAGTCTCTGAAAGTAATGCAGATAAATGAAAGTGAAATGTGTAAAGCATTTATTGTAGTGACTGTGATACAGTATCACCCAGTTGATATACGCTTATTTATACCTAGGGGCTGTTGGACAGGCCACATGAAGGGCCGCTCTCCCCCGGCCCAACCAGGCCCGAACCAGCCACGCAAGTACCACACACCACCATTACACGTCCACCGTCCCCGCAGGGACCCCTACACTCGAACCTGTTGACCGCGTAGGCCGACCCACTACCGGCCTGCGCGCCCATCCTGGGCGCCATCTTGGACACTCCACCACGAGGCCGCCTGGCCCCCGATCGACCTCAACCCTGGGCCTGGCCAGGCCTCAGACATTCCGGCACCAACATCCACCCAGGAGGTGAGCGGGCTACTTGGTCAGTCAATGGGAGCAAGAGGTGTCGATGGCTCTCCCCCGCCAAGTACCGCTCGCCCATCGCCTCCCCGGGCGCTGGCTCCACCCCCCTGCTGGGTGTCTGAACCCCCTCATCCCGGACCTCCCGACCTCCAAGTGCGAGGGTCCGGACATCAAAGCACACCAGCCCTATAACTGGGGCAGCTCCAGAGCCGGACGGGAGTTGTATCTTGGAGTCGAGAGACGCAAAGAAGAACTCATCCTTGACGGACTACTGGCGCTGCCGTAGCTCTGTCTTGTGCACCCTCGTCTTGCCTGCTGGCGCTGCCGCGGCTTTGGGAACCACCCTATCCTTCATCGTCGTCGGGACCTGCTGGCGTGGCCGCGGACCGTTTGTAACCACCACCTTCATCGGGACCTGCTGGCTCTGCCGCGGACCGTCGTCTTCCTTCATCCATCACGGGACCTGCTGGCTCCGCCGCGGCCCGTTCATCTACACCACCGAGCTCGAGGATTGAGAGCTATTTCCATCTCTTTGGTAACAAGACTGTCCCGCTACCCTTTTCCCAAACAGAGACCAGAATAGAGGGGACCCCTGAGTCCAGACCTCCTTGTACCATTCTACCGTACTTGAAGAATTGCCTATAAAGTATCGTTGAACTTTATCATTGTGTGGTGTCCGTCTGTGGGGGGGGAGTTACTTGTCTGTACGATTCACTGGAGACGGCTCTCCCCGGAGACCTCTCCCCTTATCCTCGGCCGACCCTCCCGGTCCGTCTAACATTGGTGGCCAGCGACGGGATCCGAATCACCGCATAAACCGTACAGAGAGTAGCTCACCCCACGGCGAATCACGATGTCAACTAAAGACAGCGGATCAACGGAGAAATTCCAGATGGAGAAATTGGACGAGTACAGCCATCGTGAACTTAAACAGTTCTGTATCGAATTAGGTATCGCTACCACCGGACTAAATACCAAAGATGACTTTAAGCAGGCCCTGGAATCTTGGGCAGAAACCGGGGCTGCCGGAACCCCCGATCAAGACATCGCAGCACAAACCCCCATGGCCCCTGAAGAACGAAGAACGGGTCTCTCGCCAGACGAGATCCAGGAACGAGAAAGAACCCGACTACACGAGCTGGAAATGGCCCGGCTCAAAATGGACGTTGAACTAAAGTTGGCCGAACAGAAAATCAACTTAGAGCACCTGCGTCTCCGAGAAGAAAGAGAGGAGAAACAGAGACAAAGGGAGCTCGAGGAAAAGAAACTGGCATATGAACATGAGCGGAAATTAGCTGAAATCGACCTACGCAAACAGAATAAAGAAGCAGGGGTGCCCGAGCAACCCCACACTCCAGGGGCAACAGAGAAGAAGGTACACATCCCCAAGGATGTCGTTCGAGAATACTTCCGAGAGGACGACATCCAGCAATGGTTTAAGGCCTATGAAATCGCTATGACTGCACACCGGATCGATAGAAGCGATTGGGGGGCCGGTCTGTGGGGGAGATTCCTCAATGAGGGCCGCGACGCCCTGCTGCAACTCCCGGACCACCAGATGACCTCCTATGACCATATGAAAGCTGCACTCCTCACCCGCTATGGCCTCACACCCGAGATGTACCGTCAGAGGTTCCGAGACTGCACCCGCATCCCAGGTACAACTTGGGTGGACTATGTCAATTACTTTAGCCGAGCCTTCGAGGGCTGGATCAAAGGAAGCAAGGTCACAACCTACGAACAACTGTTCAATCTTATGGTATGGGAGCATCTGTCGAACAATTGCTTCATTGAACTTCGTCAGCACCTCCTCGACAGCAAGTTAACGGATCCCCGGCAGCTCGCAGCCGAAGCAGACCGGTGGGAGATCACCAGAGTGAGTCGAAATGGGTCCTCCGAACAGAACCGGAACAACAATGGTCAGCACCGTCCCCGAGGAGGTGGAGGCCAAGGACGCGGAAGAAGCAACGCTCCGGTCACCCTCACTACCAGCCCCACCCCCCCGGCCAACCGGGGCAGCACCCCAGCGCGACCGGGACATCGAGCCAATGTTACCTGCCATCGATGCCAACGAGTCGGACACTATGCAAACGACCCAAACTGCCCCCAGTACCAGAGCCCAAGGCCCCGCCAAGTAGCCGCTGCTGCTCTGGGGGAGGAACAGATCTCAGAGGAACAAGAAGAATATGAACAGGAACACCAAGAATGGGAGCCAGCCGCCATGGCTCTCGCCTGCCTAGGGGGGAGAGACATGGTCCCGCGGGTCCCCCTACCCGCTAATACCCAGAAGTACAGCCAATGGGTGGGCATCAATGGACGCCGGGCTGAAGCCCTTCGTGACACTGGGGCCAGTGTAACAGCCGTCCGCTGTCACCTGGTGACCCCCGAACAATACTTACCAAACATTCTCTGCCCTGTACGTTCAGCCGATAACTCAGAAAGTCTGTGTCGGATGGCCTGCGTCCCCTTCGAATGGGGAGGGGTCTCCGGCATGTTGAAGGTGACGGTCCGAGATGATGCCCCCGTAGACTGCCTCCTGGGTAATGACCTGGAAAGCTCTCCATGGGCAGCAGTCGAACGAAAAGAGCACCTGGGGATGCTGGGCGTCCCGGACTGGGCGTGCGTCACCACCCGGTCCATGACCGCCCGTGCCAACACCCGCCCAGAGGAACTCGAATGGCGGCGCCACCGCCTCCGGTCGCCCCCGCCGAAACCACCGACCGTGACGTCCCCCCCGAACCAGCTCAACCTCCAGACCTCGCTAACCTCGACCAGTGGCCTCAAGAGGGGGGGCCCACGCAAGAACAATTTCGCCAAGAACAAAAGACCTGTCCCTCCCTCGAGGGACTCCGCCAGCAAGCGCTAGCCCAAAGCGCAGGGGATACCTCCGGAACTCACTGGGTCTACTGGGACAATGATCTGCTGTACAGTGAGCAAAGAATCGCGGAGCTGGGGGCCAGCCGAGTCCTAGTGGTACCCCTCCGTTTTAGAGACTTTCTGCTAAACCTGGCCCACGATGTCCCCCTGGCAGGACACTTGGGTCAAGACAAAACCTATAGCCGCCTGGTGACCCACTTCTTCTGGCCCAAAATGAGGGACAATGTACACCAGCATTGCCGATCTTGCCCCACGTGCCAAGCCAGTGGGAAGAGCGGCCGCAAACTGAAAGCCCCCCTGCAACCTTTTCCCGTGGTCACCACCCCGTTCGAGAGGGTCGGAATCGATATCGTAGGGCCCCTGGACCCGCGCACAAAACAAGGCCATCGATTCATCCTGGTGCTAGTGGACCACGCCACCCGCTACCCGGAGGCTGTTCCCCTGCGGACTGTGACAGCCCCGGTAGTCGGCCGGGCTCTGATGGGGATCTTCTCCCGGGTGGGCTTCCCCCGGGAGGTCGTCAGTGACAGAGGCACGAACTTTATTTCGAAATATATGAAATCTCTCTGGCAACAGTGCGGGGTTACCTACCGGTTCACGACCCCCTATCACCCTCAAGGAAACGGCCTCGTTGAGCGGTTCAACCGCACGCTCAAAGGGATGATCGGGGGGTTGGAAGAGCCCCTCCGTCGCCAGTGGGATGTGCTGCTGCCGTGCCTCCTCTTCGCATATCGAGAGGTTCCCCAGAAGTCCCTGGGCTTCAGCCCATTTGAACTGCTATATGGACACCCCGTGCGCGGGCCGCTCAGCCTAGTTAAGGAAGGCTGGGAGATGCCCCCTCTAAAGAACCCACCAGATGTTTTCCGCTACCTCCTAACACTCCGCAACCAGACCCGGCGATTCCGAGGACTAGCAAAAGCCAACCTAGAGGCCAGTCAAGAGGACATGAAAAGGTGGTATGACCGGAATGCCTCCTCCATCGAATTTGAACCTGGGCAACAGGTATGGGTGATGTCCCCCACCGAACCCTGCGCCCTACAAGACAAGTGGACAGGGCCCTTCAAAGTGGTCGAGCGCAAGGGTCCGGCTACCTATCTCATCGACTTGGAATCTTCCCGGAACCCCCTCCGGGTCCTCCACGCTAACAGACTGAAACCGCACTTTGTACGGACAGAACTCAGCCTCCTGATGGCCACAGACAATGGGGCTGAAGAGGACTCCGAGCCCCTCCCGGACCTCCTACGAACGCGGGAGAAAGATGGTTCCGTAGAGGGGGTCCGACTCTCAGAGGCCCTCACCCGAGAGCAACGCCAGGAGTGCCAAGTTCTCCTGTCACAATTCGCCAGCCTGTTCTCCCTCACCCCAGGTGTCACTTCCTGGTGTACGCACGATGTGGACACGGGGGACAGCCCCCCTATCCGCCACCGGGCCTACCGCGTGCCAGATCGGGTACGGGCCTGCATCCAGGAGGAAGTAGCCAAAATGCTCACGCTCGGGGTCATCGAGCCCTCAGACAGCCCCTGGGCCAGCCCTGTAGTACTGGTCCCCAAAGCAGCTGCCCCCGGCACCACACCAGAACTCCGGTTCTGCGTCGACTACCGGGGCTTGAATGCGGTCACCAGGACAGACGCACATCCCATCCCCCGGGCAGATGAACTAATCGACCGCATGGGAGCTGCCCGCTACCTCAGTATCTTCGACCTGACGGCGGGCTACTGGCAAATCGGCCTCACACCCCGGGCACAAGAACGTTCTGCCTTCTCCACTCCCGATGGCCATTACCATTTCACAGTCATGCCCTTCGGCATGAAGAATGCCCCAGCAACATTCCAACGACTCGTCAATCAGGTCCTGGCGGGGCTCGAAGGATTCAGCGCCGCCTACCTAGACGACATCGCTGTATACAGCAACCAGTGGTCCGAGCACCTCCGCCACCTCCGAGCAGTGCTGCACGCCCTTCAGCAAGCTGGCCTCACGATCAAGGCCAGCAAATGTCAAATTGGGCAAGGGTCTGTAACCTACCTCGGGCACCAGGTGGGAAGCGGCCTGGTGGCCCCTCTGCAGCTAAAAATTGCCGCCATCCAGTCCTGGCAGCCCCCCATTACCCAGACCGAGGTACGAGCCTTCCTGGGCCTCACGGGCTATTACCGAAGGTTCGTGAAAGACTATGGTACTATCGTGAGGCCCCTCACAGAGCTCACGTCAAAAAATCAGCCCCAGAAAGTCAACTGGACCCCAGAGTGTCAAGCTGCATTTGAACAATTGAAAGCCGCCATGTGCTCCGCCCCTGTGCTCCAGGCCCCCGACTACAGCCGGGAGTTCATCGTCCAGACGGATGCCTCCGACCATGGCATTGGGGCAGTCCTGTCTCAAGTGAACACCGAAGGCCGTGATCAGCCGGTGGCCTTCATCAGCCGGCGACTCCTACCACGGGAACAACGCTGGAGCACCATAGAGAGGGAGGCCTTCGCGGTGGTATGGGCCCTCAAGAAGCTCCGGCCCTACCTTTTTGGCACACCCTTTCGGGTACAGACCGACCACCGACCCCTGCAGTGGCTGATGCAGATGCGGGGGGAAAACCCGAAGTTACTACGCTGGTCCATCTCCCTACAAGGGATGGACTTCACAGTTGAACATCGGCCTGGGCCAGATCACGCCAACGCAGATGGCCTGTCCCGGTTCTTCCGCCTCGACGAGAAGAGTCCCCAAGAGAATGGGTAACTCTCCCCGCCTTCAGCTGGGGGGGACGCATGTTGGACAGGCCACATGAAGGGCCGCTCTCCCCCGGCCCAACCAGGCCCGAACCAGCCACGCAAGTACCACACACCACCATTACACGTCCACCGTCCCCGCAGGGACCCCTACACTCGAACCTGTTGACCGCGTAGGCCGACCCACTACCGGCCTGCGCGCCCATCCTGGGCGCCATCTTGGACACTCCACCACGAGGCCGCCTGGCCCCCGATCGACCTCAACCCTGGGCCTGGCCAGGCCTCAGACATTCCGGCACCAACATCCACCCAGGAGGTGAGCGGGCTACTTGGTCAGTCAATGGGAGCAAGAGGTGTCGATGGCTCTCCCCCGCCAAGTACCGCTCGCCCATCGCCTCCCCGGGCGCTGGCTCCACCCCCCTGCTGGGTGTCTGAACCCCCTCATCCCGGACCGCCCGACCTCCAAGTGCGAGGGTCCGGACATCAAAGCACACCAGCCCTATAACTGGGGCAGCTCCAGAGCCGGACGGGAGTTGTATCTTGGAGTCGAGAGACGCAAAGAAGAACTCATCCTTGACGGACTACTGGCGCTGCCGTAGCTCTGTCTTGTGCACCCTCGTCTTGCCTGCTGGCGCTGCCGCGGCTTTGGGAACCACCCTATCCTTCATCGTCGTCGGGACCTGCTGGCGTGGCCGCGGACCGTTTGTAACCACCACCTTCATCGGGACCTGCTGGCTCTGCCGCGGACCGTCGTCTTCCTTCATCCATCACGGGACCTGCTGGCTCCGCCGCGGCCCGTTCATCTACACCACCGAGCTCGAGGATTGAGAGCTATTTCCATCTCTTTGGTAACAAGACTGTCCCGCTACCCTTTTCCCAAACAGAGACCAGAATAGAGGGGACCCCTGAGTCCAGACCTCCTTGTACCATTCTACCGTACTTGAAGAATTGCCTATAAAGTATCGTTGAACTTTATCATTGTGTGGTGTCCGTCTGTGGGGGGGGAGTTACTTGTCTGTACGATTCACTGGAGACGGCTCTCCCCGGAGACCTCTCCCCTTATCCTCGGCCGACCCTCCCGGTCCGTCTAACAGGGGCAAAATCAGGCAGTCAACCCACAGAGACAGAAGGGACTGCACCAGCGAGGGAGGCGAGTGATGAAGCAGGGCCAAGCCAAGTACAATGATTGGGGGGATACCTAGCGCACTCGGATTCAATTTCCTACAATATTTCGGTATGTGTGCTATGTTGTGTAAATGCCTACTGAGCATATGTGACAATCAATTAAGGGGCCCAGTCCAACACAAGCGACTGGGACAACAACATGCAACAACAAAATAAATTTTTTAACAATAAAATGTTCAATTCATGATCCTCAAATGTTTCATTCAAAATAAATTTTTATGTTTCAACATAATTCTTTGATGACTAATTACATCCCAAATGTTTTCAAATAACATTTAAACATTCTCAAATTTTGCAAACAATGTACATTATCAACTTCACACCCAATGCATTTCGAGACCTGCGTCTCTTCTTCAGGGGTAGCTGCAAAAGAAATTATAACATGAGACCAAATTTCATGAAGAGGTAAAGTTCTGCATAAGAGTTGAAAGAATCCATTCACCAACACCTCTGTGACATACTATATTTTATCAACCACTCACTTGAAGTCCTTAATGTTTGTTTAAATCCTTAATGAGTTCCTGCAAGAAACTTCAAAAGAAACGACATACTAAGCCATAGTCCTATTCATCATCCTAATATTAGGAGTGTAGACGGAACACAAAACACCTGAAATCTATGTACCTTCATTTACTGGAACCGAATCTGACCAAGATGAACAAACGTTGCCAGCCTCAATAATCCTGAGCTGAAAGATGGAAAAAGCATCCAGCTCATATATCAACACTATACTCAGTCATGAACCTCACCGGTTGCATCAAAAACCATATTCTTACCTCGAGTCGTGGTAAATTCAAATAATACGCGAATAATCTACAAACAAAATAATACATAAACTATTAGATTCACCCTGTTACTAGAGTCTACTACACATAGCGACCAACGTAAAAGCTGTTATTACCGTTCTGCCGTTCTTCTCTAATGACCATCTGTGCTCGGTTCTGTTTGAGCAGGCGCCATGGAACTCACCCTGTTTATCCGATTTACTACTTCCGCGTCACGTGATCGCGGTTCAGAAAATAATGAACATCAACAGAAGACTAATCGGATACACAAAACTCCGGATCAAAAAACGATCGGGCAAAATGATCAAAAGGATAGTTTTATCAGGCTGATCTATGTACGACTCGTTAGTGACTGACACCATGAATAATGCTAAACAAAAACGTTCTACTTATCGCCGCGAGTCACTCGTCAAAAAATGAATTAAGTTCATGATATCTCTACTACCAAGCATTAGTGATTAATATTCCACAAATATGTATTAACTGTAATGTCCCAGTGTTCTGTGTACACTGACCCTTATAATCCTCAAGGACGACACCCTCTTCAAATCAGACTGTCCTTCATCAAAACAAACGGGGGACTCTTACCAAAACAGTCTCTGGTGTTCAAAGTCATTATCAGTTAATGTGTGAATGTAGAGAAAATATAGAGAAAAGATCAGATCATACAGTTCAAAATTGAAGTAGACTTGTACATAAATTATAAACGATATGAGTCATCAGGAACCCGTTAAGGGAAACAAACATGTTATCTATAAAATCATGTGTTCATCAAAATGGACAATTCAAAAAGTTGTGAGCAGTATGTCATGTCTGTGTGTTTTGTTGGTGCTGGGGTGCTAAGAACATTTCAGAGAAAGCACGACATTTCCAATTTGTCGTTAAGTCCCATTGGGTTTAAGGTTTTAAGACGTTTAATCCAGTACACTTCCCGTTGTAGTAATCTTTTTGAATGGTCAAATCCTGGTTGTTTGTGTACTTGCTCGATGATTTGAAATTTAAGTTGAGCTATAGTGTGCCTCTTATCTTTCCAATGGACTGCCAGTGGTGATGTCAAATTGCCGGTGCGAATTCGACTCTTATGTTCAGAGAGTCTGATTTTCATTTTGCGTTCAGTCTTACCGACGTATAGTAGCCCGCATGGGCATTTAATGGTATATATTATATTCTCTGAATCACAGGTATTGAAATTCTGCAAAGTAATTTTTTCTCCTGACTGAGGGTGTAAAAGTGTATCCCCCAAAATCGCATTGTTACAATGAATACAATTCCAGCACTTGAATGTGCCAGTTTTCTCCAATTTCTCTTTCTTCTTTTTAGTCAGAATTTCTTTCAAAGTACTCGACCTGGTGTAGGCAAATAAAGGTTTGTTTTCAAATAGTTCATGGAAATCTGGTTCAGACCTTAATATTTCCCAGTGCTTGAGTATGCTCCTTTTGATGTCCCACGACACAGTGGAAAATTTTGAAACAAAGACGATTTTTTCAGTAGTGGATTTTTCTCTTTTTTCCATAAGTTTTGGTCTGGGAATTTTACGTGCCCTCTGCATTTGTTTTTCAATTAACAACCTCGATAACCTCGGATGAGATAGTTGTTTTTTTGGTACTGGCAGGAATCCTCACATTTTTTGTCATCTGATGAGATGCGGCAAATCCGTAAAAATTGTGAAAATGGTAAATTGTTCCCCAATGTAGGCGGATGGAAGCTATTAAAAAGTAATGCATTGTTTTTATCTGTTGCTTTTTTTAATACACTTGTGTGTAAATTACCATCCTTTAGTTCAATCTGCACATCTAGAAAAGAGATTTTGTGTTTATCCATCTGATGAGTGAATTGAATCCTGGGGTCTGCTAGGTTCAATGTATCAATGTTGTTCTTTAAGTTGACTTCCGTGCCGTTCCATATTATGAATATGTCATCGATGAATCGTCGATAACAAATTAATCCTTGGGTCCAACATTCATCCTGTAAAATGTAATCCTGTTCAAACCTTGCCATAAAGGTATTTGCATAGGCCGGTGCTCCCGGAAAACCCATACTCGTTCCATTCAACTGAATGTAGAAATCGTCTTCCAAGCCAAGTACAAGCCTCGCAGGAGGAGGGTGAGGAGGAGGGTGACACCACTGGCAGTGCCCATGAAGAAGACACACTGCAGACCCCAGAGTTGCCGCACTCCCCACACCTTTCACAATCCCCTCCCCTGGTTTTCTCTCCAGAAACTTCCCCAACACTATTCATGTCCACTCCTGCAACCCCACCAGCCAGGAGGCGTGTTGTGGCCCCACTACCAGCAATGGAGGCAGCAGAGGGTGAGGCTCAAGTCACTGTAGCTGTGAGTCCTGCTGCACTGCAGTCCACCAATGAGCCAGTCACCTCGCGCAGAAGGCAACGCAGACCCAGCAGTGCAGGTGGACGTGGAGATGGCACTGTGTTCCGTGGGCTGGAGGGGAGCATGGTGCGCATACAACGGATTCAGGGGAAATCCATTCAGGCCTGCCATCGCCAATTCCGAGTCCTGAATGAACAAATAGGAGACATGGGGAAGGGCATCAGAGACATTGTTGATTCCAATAAGGAGATTGGCAAAAACATTGCGGACCTTGCTGCAGGAATGCAGCAGAAGAGCAACTCCATCACCTAGCTCTGCTCAAAACTAAACAGCCTGGAACACACAAGGCGCAGGGAGGCCCGAGTCCACAATATGGCCATTAATCGTCTGGCCACTGCCACATCCCAGCTATGCCGTAGGGGCATTAATATGCAGGAGAGCCTGACACAGAACACGGCCGAGGTCACCAGGGGCATGGCCAGAATCACTAGTGCACGAGAGGCTATGCTGATCTCACACACTGCACAGGATCCTGCCCTGGATGTGGCAGAGGCAGAAGACAGTAGTAGCCGCAGCAGCATGGCAAGCGCTGTAGTGGAGCCACGTAGGAGTAGCAGGCGCCCATCTGAGGCTGCAGGGCATGCTGAAAGCAGAGACCAACATCCCAGTGGCTCAGGGAAGCACGGGCACAAGTGACATTGCCGGTCATGGGTGACGTAACCCGGGACATACAGTCCCCAAATTTAAAATGTTTAATTTGGTGCACTTCCGTGCTTAAATGTTGTGGCAACATTAAATTACGTTGTTCTCATACACTACCTGTCTGTGTCTCATTACTTACTCAGAAATAGTTGTGTGTAATCTCCTCACGTCTGTATCTGCCATCACTTGGTGTTGACACTCCAGCAGGTTGTGTTTCAGGCACAGCAATGTCATCGTCATGATCCTCGTAGTCAGACAACTCCACCTCAGTACCCTTCTTTACAGCAAGGTTGTGCAACATGGCACAGGAAGCAATTATCTTACAGCAGGTGATGGGGGTATACTGCCTTGCACCTCCACTCTTGTGCAAGCATCTGAATCTGCTTTTCCAGATACCAAAGGTCCGTTCTACGACATTCCGTGTGCTTTTGTGGGCCCGGTTATATCTCCTTTGGCTGGGTGTTGAGGGGTTGAGGTAGTGGGTGAGTATAAATGAGCGGAGGGCATATGCACTGTCTCCTAAAAGGAAAAGGGAATACATTACTCACATGCATACATGTACTTCTTACTGCAATAGGTATTATGGGGGTCAGACACTGTGTCTTACCTAGGAGGTATCCTTCACCAAATTCCCCTGCAGTCAGCTGTGCATAGATGCCGCTGTTTTGAAAAATATAGGAGTCGTGGGTACTCCCAGGGAATTTCGCAACAAGGTCTGTGATGATAAACTTTGCATTGCAAATCACCTGCACATTGATGGTGTGGGTGGACTTCCTATTCCTGTAGATATATTCGGTGGCAGCAGGGGGACAAATGGGAATGTGCGTGCCATCTATGCAGCCAATTATATTGGGAAATCGAGCCGTCTGGTAAAAGTCAGATTTTGTTTGGACCAGTTCAGCATGGGTAGCAGGAAAAGATATGTAATGCTCCATCCTGTGTAACATGGTGTCAAGAATTTGTGGAAAAACCTTGACAGGCTGCTCTGTGTCACCCCACCTACAGCAGCAACCACGCTCTGGTAGCTCCCAGACGCAAGCAGGTGGAGGCTGCACAGCACCTGCACATGGGGTGGAATTGCATGTGCCCTAAGGGGTAGTGTGCTGCAACAGTGGTTGGAGGTCCCTGATGGGCTCCAAGATGGTGTCTGGGGCCAACCTGTACCTCTGCAGTATCTCTGCCTCTGTGAGCATGAACAAGGCGACCCTCTGCCTGTAGATCTGCTCCTCTCTCTGCCATTCCCTCTCTCCTTCCTCCTGCAGCCGTAGCCGTCTTGCAATGACATAAAATTCCGCCATTGTGCAAACAGAATTGCCTTTTGGGTTCATTTTTGTAGGCTGCACCTGGTTACCACCTGATTTCAATCCATGGTAAATACCGACTCTTAAATACCGAATTTCAAGCTAATTCGGTATTTCAGAGCTTACCTACATCTCAATCTTCAATTTTACCACTTCTTATTTACCGATTCGGTAATTTACAGATTCGGTAACTTTACCGATTTGGTAAATTTACCGAATCGGTAAATTTACCGATTCGCAAACCGTTGCGATTCGGTAAATTTACCGATTCGCAAACCGTACCGATTTGGTAACTTTACCGATTCGGTAAATTTACCGAATCGGACGATTTTGGGTCTCCTACATCCTGATTGCTCAATACCGGTCGGTAACGGCCGAAAATACCGATTTTCGGCCGTTACCGACCGGTAAAGGGCTACCTACATCTGGCCCTAGGTCTCTTGATAACCACCCATTGACCTTTATGCCATTCTCTGTTGTGTGTTTCCCATTTCTGTCATACCTGGATATGTAATCTGTTTGATGACCCTTTTCTTTGTCCATTACTGTCATCCTATCTACCCAAACAGGACATCCTCCATTGAGCCAATTAGGGGTTAGTTTAGAACCCGGATTTCTTCCTTTGAGAGACACAAAAGGAGATACACCCGAAACACTATTAGGAGTGGTGTGATACGACCATAGCATCTTCCTTACAGCGTCAACAACAGTTCCTGAGGGACAAGAGACAATTGAATGGTATCTTTTATCATCCTGTTAGCTCTTTCTACCAACCCATTGGCCTTAGGACAATAAAAGGGGGATTTGAGGTGAGTGATGCAAAAAGTACTCAAAAACCATTTCATTTAATCGGAAATGAATTGAACACCATTGTCAGGGATTAAGGTGTTAGGAATACATTCTTTGGAAAGTTGTAAGTGAAGAAGTAGAGATGCTGGTAACTGATTTAGTAGAAATCCAGTAAGAGTAATAATCAATTAACACAAACATAAATCTCTGGGAGAAATTAAGCAAATTAAGAGGGCCAATGGTATCAAGACCCAACTTGTCCCATGGCTTGGAAGGTACAGAAACAGGAAGAAGTGGGGGGGCCTTGCGAGTGACTTTGGTCTTATCACTGGAGCCACAAGCTAAGCAATCTTTCACCATTTTCTCCACCATAGAGTCTATATTGGGAAACTAATAGTCATTTCTGATTTTACTTTTCGTCATGCTCCTACCAGGATGGCCTTCGTGAGCTATCTCAATGATGTGTTCATACATGCTTTTGGGAGGTATATTTCTATTGCACTTATATATTTAATTATCTATGATGGACAATTCATCCCTTACAATCTAGAAAGGTCTAAGGATTTCAGTAACTTCACTGAGATTCTTGGGCCACCCATTACTGATCATGTCTTTAAGAGTTGCCAAGGTGTTGTCGTCTTCTACACATTTCTCCTATTCGTCTTTACCAATGGCTGGAATGTCAATGGAAAGAAAAGCATCTTCAGAATGATTAGCACAGGAATATTTAACATTAATGGGAAGTCTGGATAGACAATCTGCAACTTGATTCCTGTCACCAGGTACATACATCATATTGTAGTTAAAACCTTGTAGAGCTAACACCTATTTAGAGATGCGGGGAGTGACCTTCTCAATACATCTGGGAGTATGGGTAGACCCCTCTCTTACTTTTCTGGCCCAAACCAAAGTGGTAGCTGGGACCTGCTTTGGTTTCCTACGTGGGCTTAAGCCACTTTTGGGATTCTTTGACCCCACCATCCGTCAGGTTATCGTCCAGGCCACCAGTCAATCTAGGCTCCCTATACTTGGGGGCAAACAGAGCCGAGATTCTCCGCCTACAAAGGGCACAAAATGCTGCGGCCCGGACACTCCTCGGCCTGCCGAGAACATGTCCTACAACTGACGCTATCCGCAGACCGCATTGGTTGCTGGTGGTGAAAGGTATCGAGTTCAAAATTCTTTGTATAGCTCACAGAATTCTGAACCTTCATTTCCCTGATTTTCTGGCCAATCTCCTTCCTGCCAGCTATGCTCAATGGGGCAGCACCTGGCGATAGTCCCCAGGGTAAGGAAAGCCCTGGCTGGAGGACGCTCCTTTTGCGTTCTCGCTCCGAAGCTTTGGAACTCTCTTCCTGTGAGTATCAGAAGCATCCAAAACCATGCATTGTTCCGTAAAGCCATTAAAACACATCTATTTCCTTCTTAATCTGCCTCCTCTGCTTCTCCTACAGTGCCTAGAACAGTTTGCAGTTTTAGCGCTGGGACGCCCCTTTGCTGGGCCAGTTGCGCGCTCTACAAAACTTATAAGATAACATAACATTCACCCTCCCTTGCACTCTGATCTGGGGCATGAGTGCGCATGGCGCCTTTTCTCTTCCCACTCTTTGCTTACACCTGACCCATTGGTCCATGGTCACTCAGGCCCCCTTCATCCTGGAGCAGCGTTCGCCCCCCCCCCCCCCCCCCCCCCGCACTCTGATCTGGGGCATGAGTGCGCATGGCGCCTTTTCTCTTCCCACTCTTTGCTCACACCTGACCCATTGGTCCAGGGCCACTCAGGCCCCCTTCACCCTCGAGCAGAGGTCACCCCCCCCCCCCCCCCCCCCCGCCCTCTGATCTGGGGCGTGAGTGCGCATGGCACTCCCTGCCTCGGGCCTTCCTGCTGCAGTCACCCTCCCTCCTGGTGGTCCACAGTCCTTCAGGGCCCTCACCTGGGCGCCCTCCCTCCCACTCTCAGGTGTTTGCCCACGTGACGCGGTGGGTCTTCCTACCCTGCCCCCTCCCCCCTGCCTTTGCCCCCCACCGACTGTCAGCCACTGTCTGTGGGAGAAGAAAGGCTCCAGGTATCTCCAGCAGCGCCAGGGCCAGGCAGACACCCGGGCTCAAGATTAGAAAGCCATTAATCACGGGGGGCTGGCAGCCGCGTGCCACACAGGCCCATTCAGGCCTAGACTGGCACCCGCGAAGGCTGAGCTGGCCAGAGCCGTGACAGGGCGCGGGCGCCATCCTTTGTGCGGGCAGCGAGGTCAGTGCGTGGCCTCTCAGCCCAGGCCTGGCATCTCAGCGCCATCATCCACAGACCTGGATACAAAACCCAGCTGAGCCGCGGAGCCCCTGGGGAGCCAGGCAGCAGCAGAGACAGGGCACAGCAGGGGCCACATGCAAAGAGGGGCCATTGATTGCTTCTGTCTGCCTGAGTGACGGCCGTGATCCGGGAGCGTTTATTAATGGCTGTGCGCAAAGAGCTCAGACAATAGGGCCATTGTCCATGGAACGACGGCGCCTGGTGCAGGAGCCGTGTGCTCTGAGGCAGGGCGGGGGAGCCTGGTGGAGGAGCCGTGTGCTCTGAGGCAGGGTGGGTGAGCAGTGTGCTCTGAGGCAGGGCGGAGGAGCCGTGTGCTCTGAGGCAGGGTGGAGGGGCCTGGTGGAGGAGCCGTGTGCTCTGAGGCAGGGCGGAGGAGCCGTGTGCTCTGAGGCAGGGCGGGGGGGGGGGGCCTGGTGGAGGAGCCTTGTGCTCTGAGGCAGGGCGGGGGGGGGGGGGCCTGGTGGAGGAGCCGTGTGCTCTGAGGCAGGGCGGGGGGGGCCTGGCGGAGGAGCCGTGTGCTCTGAGGCAGGGTGGAGGGGCCTGGTGGAGGAGCCGTGTGCTCTGAGGCAGGGCGGGGGGCCTGGCGGAGGAGCCGTGTGCTCTTAGGCAGGGCGGGTGAGCCTGGTGGAGGAGCCGTGTGCTCTGAGGCAGGGTGGAGGGGCCTGGTGCAGGAGCCGTGTGCTCTGAGGCAGGGCGGGTGAGCCTGGTGCAGGAGCTGTGTGCTCTGAGGCAGGGTGGAGGGGCCTGGTGGAGGAGCCGTGTGATCTGAGGCAGGGTGGAGGGGCCTGGTGCAGGAGCCGTGTGCTCTGAGGCAGGGTGGAGGGGCCTGGTGCAGGAGCCGTGTGCTCTGAGGCAGGGCGGGTGAGCCTGGTGCAGGAGCCGTGTGCTCTGAGGCAGGGTGGAGGGGCCTGGTGCAGGAGCCGTGTGCTCTTAGGCAGGGCAGGTGAGCCTGGTGGAGGAGCCGTGTGCTCTGAGGCAGGGCGGGGGGCCTGGTGGAGGAGCCGTGTGCTCTGAGGCAGGGCGGGTGAGCCTGGTGCAGGAGCCGTGTGCTTTGAGGCAGGGCGGGTGAGCCTGGTGCAGGAGCCGTGTGCTCTGAGGCAGGGTGGAGGAGCCGTGTGCTCTGAGGCAGGGCGGGTGAGCCTGGTGGAGGAGCTGTATGCTCTGAGGCAGGGCGGGTGAGCCTGGTGGAGGAGCCGTGTGCTCTGAGGCAGGGCGGAGGAGCCTGGTGGAGGAGCCGTGTGCTCTGAGGCAGGGCGGAGGAGCCTGGTGGTGGAGCCGTGTGCTCTGAGGCAGGGCGGGTGAGCCTGGTGGAGGAGCCGTGTGCTCTGAGGCAGGGCGGAGGAGCAGTGTGCTCTGAGGCAGGGCGGAGGAGCCTGGTGGAGGAGCCGTGTGCTCTGAGGCAGGGCGGGTGAGCCTGGTGGAGGAGCCGTGTGCTCTGAGGCAGGGCGGGGGGGCCTGGTGCAGGAGCCGTGTGCTCCGAGGCAGGGCGGGGGGCCTGGCGGAGGAGCCGTGTGCTCTGAGGCAGGGCGGGTGAGCCTGGTGCAGGAGCCGTGTGATCTGAGGCAGGGTGGAGGGGCCTGGTGGAGGAGCCGTGTGCTCTGAGGCAGGGCGGGGGGCCTGGCGGAGGAGCCGTGTGCTCTGAGGCAGGGAGGGGGGCCTGGTGCAGGAGCCGTGTGCTCTGAGGCAGGGAGGGGGGCCTGGTGCAGGAGCCGTGTGCTCTGAGGCAGGGCGGAGGGGCCTGGTGCAGGAGCCGTGTGCTCTGAGGCAGGGCGGGGGGCCTGGTGGAGGAGCCGTGTGATCTGAGGCAGGGCGGGGGGCCTGGTGCAGGAGCCGTGTGCTCTGAGGCAGGGTGGAGGGGCCTGGTGCAGGAGCCGTGTGCTCTGAGGCAGGGTGGAGGGGCCTGGTGCAGGAGCCGTGTGCTCTGAGGCAGGGCGGGTGAGCCTGGTGCAGGAGCCGTGTGCTCTGAGGCAGGGTGGAGGGGCCTGGTGCAGGAGCCGTGTGCTCTGAGGCAGGGCGGGTGAGCCTGGTGCAGGAGCCGTGTGCTCTGAGGCAGGGTGGAGGGGCCTGGTGCAGGAGCCGTGTGCTCTGAGGGAGGGTGGAGGGGCCTGGTGCAGGAGCCGTGTGCTCTGAGGCAGGGTGGAGGGGCCTGGTGCAGGAGCCGTGTGCTCTGAGGCAGGGCGGAGGAGCCTGGTGCAGGAGCCGTGTGCTCTGAGGCAGGGTGGAGGGGCCTGGTGCAGGAGCCGTGTGCTCTGAGGCAGGGAGGGGGGCCTGGTGCAGGAGCCGTGTGCTCTGAGGCAGGGCGGAGGGGCCTGGTGCAGGAGCCGTGTGCTCTGAGGCAGGGCGGCGAGCGAGGCCTGGTGCAGGAGCCGTGTGCTCTGAGGCAGGACGGAGGAGCCGTGTGCTCTGAGGCAGGGCGGGTGCACCTGTCGGTGTACGGGACAATCCCAGGCCGGAGGGTGCCTCAGTGTCTCTGAAGAGGATAGGAGGCTGCAGAACAGCTCCTGTGGAGGGAGGGCGCACCCCAGCTCTTCAAAACAGCACACCAAGGCCCCCCAAGCAGGAGATACCAGGGTAGGCCCCACTGATGCCAGGAATTCGAAAGTTATGCTATATTTTTTCTATGTTACGTCAAGCTAAAGGCAGAGTCAGGTATGCACTCAATATGTAATTTTATAAATTAACCTCTGACTATAAACTCAGTAGATTTTACTCCCCCCGCTTCCCTCCCAAATCCACTATCTGCTTGGTGAGAAAAAACACTGTCAGTTCACTATGGGCCTGATTCACAGAACTAACTTAAGACTATGGGCCATATGTATCAAGAAAATTTTTACTCGCAAACGATGCGAATCGCAAAAAACAGCGTTTACGAATAAAAATGTGCTATTTCCAATGTATGAAGCAAAATTTCCTCGCTAAATAAGAAATCGCTAAAATAGCGATTCCTTACGTTGCGAGAGCCTGAATTCTGCAATTCCCCTAGCGATTCCTTATTTTGCGATTATCGCAGGTTGCGAAAATCGCAAATGGGGTAATCGCAAAATAAGGAATCGCAATGGAATGTATCAAAAAATCTCAATTTGCGAATTCACGAAATTCGCAAATTTGAGAATCGCAATTACCACCAAGTGGGAGCAGGTGGTAACCAGGTGCAAACTATTTAAGGAGGCCCACAATGCAACAGACTTTTTCCACAATGTCTGGGCTTTACGTGATAGCGAGGAGGCTGCGACTGAGAGCTGCTGCACAGAGGAGGAGACGCCAGGAGAGGATATTCCGTGCACGCATTTCCATCTTCCAGCGCACTGAGGAGGACATCTAAACACACTACAGACTGAGTGAAGAGAGTATCCTTGATTTAATTGAGTAGCTCAAACCCTTCCTTGAACACCCCACACGCAGGACACAATCCATCCCCACCCACATCATGGTCCCGTGCTCCCTGCACCTCTTGGCATCAGGCAGCTTCCAGGGGGTGATAGCCACAGCAGGAGGGGTTTCACAAAGTGCTCTTTCGCGCTTTTTCCAGGCATTCCTTGATGCCATGGTACAGAGGCTGCCCCACCACATTCACTTCCCAAGCACTCCACAGGCACTAGACCAGACCAAACAGGACTTTTATCAAATTGCCCAATTTCCCCACGTCATCGGATGCATAGATGGGACACATGTTGCAATATCCCCCCCTCCCAGAATGAGTACGTGTTCAGGAATCGCAAATCTTACCATTGCCCGAACATACAGGTGGTGTGTGATGCCAAACACATCATCACGGACATTGTTGCCAAATACCCTGGCAGCACGACTCATACTTCTTCCGCCACAGTGGGATACACCGTAGACTCACAAGTGGGGAGTTTGACGAGGGCTATCTACTAGGTAAATGCTTTTAAAGAAAGACCACACTTGTTAAGGATAGCATGTGCAGGACAGTGTCTAACCACATACCTTCCTCCTCTCGGGTGATAGTGCGTATGCAGTCCGTGACTTTATACTGACGCCCTACCTCAATCCAGCCAATGCAGCGGAGCGGCGGTACAACAGCGCCCACATCGCAACAAGAGCCACCATTGAGAGGACATTTGGGATTCTCAAAAGCAGATTTAGGTGCTTACACAAGAGTGCAGGGGCACTACAATACAGCCCAGAAACCTGTTGCAAGATAGTGGTCGCATGTGCCATCTTGCACAACATCGCCACCAGGAAAGGCACACCGGTGGAGCTCAGTGAATCTGACACATCAGATGTGGAGGGGCCAGCTCCAGGACGCATGCCTGCCGGAGTAGTTGGTGCAGCTGCTGGGCGACAGAGGCGGGATGAGATCACGCGCAACTATTTTTAGGTAAGAGAAAATGACACAATGCTATATTTCAATTGTCAGACTGTGTTTTTTATTCCTTAACATCAGGATTGTTACCGTCACACAGGCTGAGTGACACACAATGTCCATCAACATGTCCTGCACATGTTCATGCACAGTACAAGTCCCCCATCAGGGGCAAGTGTCCATGTGCAGTGGGTAGCTGCACCCATCCTGTGGTCCCATGTATGTCTCTTTACAAGCGGCGCTGGCGGGAGGAAGCTCCTGTTTGGGGATGCACAGTGCCTCCCTCACTTGGTTCACTAGCCCTAATGTTACGGCCACTACGGCGCCTATCCATGGTTGGTGGGGGGTGGCGCTGCTCCTTCCTGATAGGGCGTCCTCATCAGTTGGAGTCAGGACTACTGGCCCAGTGGTGCGGATTACGCTCAGCTCATCCACAGCCGTAGAGATTTGGAGCAGGGCCCTTGCCACGTCCTGGCTGTTGTGCGCCACCTCGCGCTGCATGCAGATGCTGCGCCTGGCTAAAACATTGCTGGAAGAGGACAGGCGGTTCACCGCCCGTGTGTACAGGTCCAGGTGCTGCATCTCCCTACGCCTGGCTGCACGGTCGGCCATGAGTTCAGCACAAAGTGCCTCCATGGCACATGTCATGCTCCTGTAGCCTGCCCTGACTTCCCTTTGGAGTGACTTTATATTTTTCGTTTGCAGGCGCTGTACCTGCAACATGTTCAACTCAAGACCGGCAAACACGGACCCATCCCCTGGATCTGCAGCACTTGTGGCAGCAGGGGACCTGCGCCTGGTTAGGGCTTCTGGCATTGGCTCTGCACGGGGCCGTTGTTGTGGTTCTGGCTGTGTGTTATCAGTTTGGCCATCGCCATCAGTGTCCTGGCCCTCGTCCTCCAAAGGGGGTAGTGGTCATACAACATTCCTCCTGCGGCGCTTGGGGGGGTTCACTGGGCTAGCCTCGTCCTCACTTTCCTCCTCTTGCGTAGATGCTGTCTGGTAGGGTAATTGCCCTGTCTCCCACTGCCTGTGGTCTGATTTGCAGGTGATGCTGTGGACGTAAAAGCACACATTTATTTTCTGTTCTGACTAGCACTTGACAATTAATACACTTCACTTGTTGGGATTACATGTATCTTGTTTTCTCCTTTTATGATGTGCGCATAAATTTGGGGACAGGCTGGGTGTAAATGCACCACTGCAATGTGCATGTGACTACATCTCCCATAATGCATTGCAGTATGTGCTTGTGTACCTGCACTGGACTTCTAGTTTAGTCCTGCCCCTGGGTTGCTGCTGGGTGTGTGGGGGAAGTTGGGGTGGGGTCTGGGGTGTGATGGCATGCCTCTTACCTTGTCCTGCTCCCGGGGGCTCCGAGCTGTCCAGGTTGGCCACGCCCATGACGCTTTCAGGAAGTAGGGTTCCCTCCACCAGTTCCTCCAAAGGTGTCGAGTCAGTGGCAGTGGAGGTCCCTGCATCAGTCTTCCTGGCTTGCTCCAACCTGGCAGCCACCTTCTCCTTGGAGCGCTGGCGCATGTCGTACCAGTGCTTAGGGAGGTCTTCGACACTCCTATGTGTCACCCCAACAGCATTCACCTTTTGCTGTATGTCTGCCCATATGCGCCTCTTCCGTGTCTCAGGCACCCTCAGAGATTTTTTGCCAAACAGCAGCTCATGGTTGGTGACCATTTCTTGAATAAGGACTTCCAGCTCTGCTTCAGAGAACTTGAAGTGTAGGCCAAAAATCTTCAGTGGAAATACTGCTCGGGGTATTTCCACTACACGTCGCCCAAAGCACAGCCTCAGGGATCGCCAAAAAGCATATGCTGCTACAAAAGTACAGAGTGCACAGGGGTTCGGGTTGCACGGTCCCCACGAGGGATACTGGTCTCAGAATTGCTGAGAGGTCAGATCAATCTCAGGGATGCTCGGTAACTCACGTCCTGTGTTGCAGAAATCTTTGGAGTCCTCAGGAGCTCGGGAGATGCAAACCGGTCAGATGCATTAAGGTGCCTGCTGCTGTAGGAGTAACTCCTTTACTCCAAGGGAGATTCTTCAGTCGTCCAGCAAAGTGTAGATCATCAAAGTACTTGGTTTCTGCTTGCAGAGTTTAGTCCAGGTAAAATCTAAAGTCCTTTAGTCAGGGTTCCTACTTTATACCCAAGGAAGATGTTGGACAAACTCTGGGGACCCACCTATGGGAGGGTCAGGACAGAGGGGCGGCTACACCCATGTCCTTCGTCCAGTTTGGCACCAGAGAAGGAGCAAATGGCTCCTGCAACCGGTTTGAGCTGGACCATGCACAGGGACACCAAATGTGTCCCCAGTGCATACTTTCTGGTACTCTCAGAGTGCACCCACCTAGCCCCAATACACTAAAGCCTTTCTGGGAGGTGGTCACACCTCCCTGTGATAGGAAACCTATTGTCAGGCCTACCTCTGCTTGAGCTTGGCTCAGCAGCAGGAGGGCAGACTCATGTCTGTGGATGGCAGCATCCATTTTGTGATGCCCAGGTCGAGAAAGCTGGGACCGGGTGTTCCGGAGTTTCACATAAGTCCCTCTAGAAGGGTGGAATCATACTTTCCCCACCAGTTACTGCGGGGAGGTATGATTCCAAGGTGTTTGACACCAATCACTACACGTTTCTAAGCAGCCGTTTTAAAGTTAGCATTTACCTTGAGGTTATAATGCACTTAAATATATATGATTGGCTGCATCACAAACAACCCTGGAAAATAGGTTCTGAAGGCTGCAGAGGGGCTCTGCTCATGCATGGGCACCCTCTCACATAAAACCCAGCACCCTGCCTTCAGGATTGATAAGTCTGTCATAGGGGGTGACTGATAGGTTTATATGTGCAGTGATTTAGAATAGATGTAGCAAACCTATATCTAAGTATGGGGTGCATGCACCACCTTACACAGGCTGCAGTAGCAGACTTGTGGTGTCAGTTTGAATGGTCTCTCAGGGGTAGCACAATACATGCTGCAGCCCCTGGGAGGCCTCTGGGGTACCTATGCCCTGGGTACATGGTGTACCCTATACTAGGCACTGATAAGGGTACCCCAGAATCCATTCTGGAGTATACCTAAAGTACATGCAATCAATTTATAGGAGAAAGCAGCTAGACTGGGGTCATGGATAGCAGGATCCCAGTCAGTCTAAGTCAAAAACAGTGAAACATAAGCAAAAAGTGGGGGTAACTATATGAAGCAGATCCTACTCTCCTACGTATGCCACATACATTGCCGATTAGGATCTGTATTGAAGCCATCAATATCTGATTGGTGCACGGGACGGACAGGACTAGATCAGCGGCTGGCCACAGTATCACTGAGCTGCTTCCGTTTACAGAGAGAGTGGTGGAGGCTGGGAAGGAGAAACGTATGCTTGAGAGGAATTTTAATAACGCCGAAGTAAGCTGAAACATTATGGTAATTCCACCTCATTCTTTGATGTGAGGTTACAGATAACAATGTGATTACACCGGCTCCTGTAATTTAGAGGAATTGTTCTTAACACATTTTGGAAGCAAGTGTGCATTTTGCACTAAGAAACCATCGGCAATTTCTGGGAGTAAGAAGGGGGACAATCCTACAAGTGCTCATTTAGCGAGCGCGAGCGGCCGCTCACACTGCTATTGAGTTCTATTGGGTTTTAGCACGATTTCTTGGCGCAAAATGCATCTTTGTGTCCATTTTGGAAAATAGCACTAAATGCACAATTACTCGTGTAACCTCAGTGAATTTTTAGATATTTATGTGTAACTATGCTGCACGGAGGTCCTCAAGTCACGCCCACCGCTAGTGCAAAGGTGCTGCTATGATGTCATAAGGAGATGGTCACTAAAGAGGATAGTGTGCATCCAGGGTTAGCAGTAACATGCCATCAGGAAGTGCATGGAAACACGTGCCTCCTCTCATTCACAGCACATCCCACAATGCAGCTCGCTGACGTGGCAGGTTGCCCCATAAGGCTCAGCTGGACCTCCTGTATTTTTTGTTGGCAGAGTTTTATATAGCGCGAACTTGACCCGCAACCGAATCGGGGATCAGAGCGCTTTACATAGCACCAACTACGTTACATGAGGACATACATTAATTTTTGTTAGGCACGGGGAGATTAACAGCCTGATTCATGAAGCGAAATAGCGCCCGCAATGGCTGCGAAAATGCAATTGCGGGTGCAAAACACGGAATCGGCATTCAAGTACAAAATAGCGAATTCGCAAACACAGAATAGCGATTAAAATTGCGATTACGCTATAATAGTCGCAGAGTCCCGGTAGTCGCGCATTAGCGATACGGAAATAGCGACCAACCACGGAATCTGCGAAATGAATAGCAAAACGCAATATATTCTCAATCGGCATTCATGAAAAATATACAATAGCGGAAAACCCCAAAATCGCAATTTAGCGCGGCGCAAATTAAGGACAACTCAAAGCAGGTGGTAACCATAAAAGCCATGATTAACAAAAATTTGAAAAACAGTTGGCCAATCACCAACAGGTCCAGGCCTGACCAATCACACATAAGGACATTCAGCAGCAGCATTAGGCGTTCCACAATGCCAGGAATGTACATGGTGGTGAGGCGGCGAAGGCTACAGCGAGCAGCACGGAGGAGACGCATGAGGCAGGAAAGGATTTACCGGCAGCGGGTCACCTTGCTGGGCCAAACCAGAGAACAGATATATGCTAAATACAGGCTGAATGGGGAAATGATCATCTGGCTGATACATGAACTTGACCCCCTCATGCAGCACCCAACAAGGCGGAACAATTTGGTGCCTACACATGTGCAGGTATTGTGCAGCCTGCACCTCCTGGCCTCCGGCAGTTTCCAGGGCATAGTAGCGGCTGCTGGGGGGATATCCCAGCCCACCATGTCACGCTGCCTCCACACTTTCGTTGACGCCATGCTCACCCAGCTCCACTGCCACATCACATTTCCCACGAGCCAACAGGAATTGGACCTGACTAAACTTCAATTTTACAATGTAGCCCATTTTCCCCATGTCCTCGGCTGCATAGACTGTACCCACGTCGCCATCTGCCCACCAGCTGCCACGGAGTATATGTACCGCAACAGGAAGTCGTACCACTCCCTCAACATACAGATGGTCTGCAATGCCAAGACCATCATCACTGACATTGTCGCCCAGTACCCAGGGAGTACCCATGACTCCTTTATCTTCAGGCACAGCGGACTCCACACACGACTGCTCAGGGGAGAGTTTGGGGAAGGACACCTACTTGGTAAGTACACTTTGTTGACAATGTCACATTGCAATGAAGGCACAGCGCTGCACAGGCAATCAACATCTGCTCCTCTCATTCAGGTGACAGTGGCTACGTCCTACGGGAATACCTCCTGACCCCTTACCTCAACCCTGCCACACCTCAGCAACGGCGCTACAATGTTGCGCACATCCGGACAAGGAACTGTATAGAAAGGACATTTGGCCTGCTCAAGAGCAGGTTCCGTATACTGCACAAGACAGGTGGGGCCATGTATTACAGTCCTGCTGCCTGCTGCCGCATTGTGGCTGTCTGTGCAATGCTTCATAACATTGCAACCAAGCGCCGGATACCTGTTGAGATCTCAGGCAGTGAATCAGAAGGGGACGACCGGCCACCAGCACATGCGCACCATGCACGCGGGGAGAACCCAGCTGAAGGCCACAGACTTCGCAACCACATCACAGCGAACAATTTCTAGCCCACCCTCTACCCCCACCCCACATATCACAATTGCATGCAAAATGTAATGATCACACAAGGCTAATGTGTGCAGCAAAATAAATATATTTGTTTCATTCACAAGAAAAAGGTAATCTGTACAACTATTTACAACTAACAGTATTCCTTCATACTGCAGTGTGCAAGTCCATGACAGGCTTATAGTCAGCCTGTGCCAGTGTTTTTCTGACAGAGTCAAGTGCGCCTCCTGCGCGTTATGCCCAGCCGCCTCTGAGGCTCATCCTCCTCCGGGGCACCTGTACCTGGCGTTGCCCTGGTGCTGCGCCTAAGTGGCGGGACTAGTGTGGCAGATTGGCTGCTGACGCTTGAAGCCCCCTCACTGCCATCGTCACCCCCTACAGTGGCAGGTACAGCTGGAGGGTGTAGTGCCGTCACCGCGGCGGTTAGGTGCTCCAGGACCCTGGTGATGTCCTCACAGCACTGAACTAGTTGGTGCTGCTGTGTGAGGGACCGGCGTGACAACTGGGAGGTGGCATTTGCAGCCACATAATTTGACCGGCTGTAGGAGGCCAGCCGGCCCATGAGCTGGTGGTGGCGCCGGCTTGCTTCCCTGCGCTGCTTGCTCATCGCAGCAGTGTTTGCCTCCATGGCTGCAGTCATGCAGCCCATGGCCGCCGTCATGCGGTCCATGCGGTCTCCCACTCCCGCCACATTGCGCCCAATTTTGTGCAGCTGGAGCTGTATGGCACCTTGCTGCTGTGACTGGCGCTGATGGATCCTGAGCATGCGCCTCTCTACGCTCATACAGGCATGGAGATGTCCATTGCCCCTCCTGCTGATTGGAGCTGTGGTGTGACCGTGAGAGCTCCCACGCCTGCTCTGCTGGCCTGTCACAGTGGCTGGCCGCTGTGTTGCCGCTGTCGCAGGCCCAGATGACGTAGCACCAGCTGCAGGTGGTGTCACAGCAGGCGTTGCTGGTGTGGCAGGGACTGGAGGCACATTAGTGGGGTGCCTGGCTCTGGCTGCGGGTGGGATGGCAGGAGCAGAGGCCACAACGGTGGGGGGCCTGGCCTTGGCTGCGGGTGGGATGGCAGGAGCAGAGGCCACAACGGTGGGGGGCCTGGCCTTGGCTGCGGGTGGGATGGCAGGAGCAGAGGCCACAACGGTGGGGGGCCTGGCCTTGGCTGCGGGTGGGATGGCAGGAGCAGGGGCCACAACGGTGGGGGGCCTGGCTGCTGGTGTTGTTGCAGCGGCAGGGGCTGGTGCCTGGGTTTCCGGTTGTGAATCCTCCTCCTGGGCCTCCTCATCTATCTGCAGCCTCTCGCTGTCACTGCTTTCTGCGCCACCTGTGTTGGGTAAGTGGATACTCATTAGTTGCATGTGACTGCCAGACGTGCTGATGTTACATGCATGCTGGGTGACATTCCCTGGATGGCTGTGGATTTGCGTACTTTGGGACCTGTCTGGCTGCATTGTGGTACTACAACATTGTGGACATACTACATCTCCCACAATGCTTCAGGGCATACCCTGATGCGCAACAAAGGCATGACTAAGGGCCAATAAGTGAGCCTATTTGGTAAGGGACGGTCATAGGGGACAGGGTCGCAGTCGCATGCCACTTACCTTGGGTGTCTTGGGTGGGGCGGGAGGAGTCCAGAGGGGTGACGCCAACGCACGCCTCCCTCTCAAGGGTGTTCTCGACCTGGTCCTCCAAGGGTGTGTTGGGTGTTACTGTCGGTCCGCCACCTCCAGTGCCCGATGCCTCTCCAAGGCGCTCCGCCACCCTCTCCTTGGCACGACCTCGGAGGTCGTACCATCGCTTCTTAAGCTCCTCCAATGACCTATCGGCCACACCCACCGAGTTCACGCTGGAGGCTATTCCCAGCCAGATCCTCCGTTTGTCTTGCTCTGGGACCTTCCTGGAGTTGATCCCGAAGAGCCTGTCATGGTTGGCCACCACCCCTTCAATAAGGTTCTCGAGCTCCTGCTCTGAGTACTTCAGCTTTCTCTTTCGTCCTGCGCTGTTGCTGGGGCCAGGGACAGGTTCCTCAGACATGGCAGCAGTTAGGTCGCTATTACAGTCGTTTGTGAAGTTGCTATCGCTGGTTTAGCGTCTGCTTTCCGACTTGCTCCCTCGAAGGTTTGCCTCACTGTGGTGTTTGGGGGTGGGAACTGCCTGCTTCCTGGTTGTGATGTCATCACTGTGCTCGGAAAGCGACTTCCCGTTTTCCCGATCGCGCGAGAATGCGAGTCGCATTCCCGATCGCACGGGATTGCGAGTCGCAATCCCGAACGCACGAGATTGCGAGTCGCAATCCCGACGCAGGTAGCCGGGAATAGCGATTTTTCTGCGTTTTTAGTTAGTCGCTAACGGATTTAGCGCCCGCGTGCGAGTCGCTATTTTTTCCCCGAAAAGTACATGAAATGAAATGAAATGAAATGAAATGAAATGAAAAATTGCATTTGTATAGCGCATAACTGCCCTAGGGCCTCGCTGCCGTTTTGCGTTTCCTCAATAGCGAGTCGCTATAATTCGCTATTAGGGACACGCAAAACGGCCCGTACATGAATCAGGCTGTAAGTGATTTGCCCAGAATCACAGGATGTTCAGCGTCGTTACCGAGACTCGAACCCAGTTCCCCCAGTCCGAGGTCGAACGTCCTAGCTGTTAGTACACTGGCAGTCATTTTGTAAATTGCATTTTTTCGGTTACGAAGGGGTAAACAACTCGCAGGGGCTCCTGGCAAGAATTGAGGGTGCTTCGAGACGTGATTTGCAACAAGTGCCACGGATGCCATCAACTAAGGAAACCCTGTGGCACAGACTGTTTTATAATTAAACCCAGAAAATATTCCCATAGGTTTACTACAGTTTATGTCTATGAAGGGAAAGTAAATAGTGGCCTAGCTTGGAGATATATTCACCACAAAATCCCCTTGACTAAACATTTGCCATAAAGTGGGGTTCATTATTTCTGAGGACATAGGGGATTATTTATGAGCGGTTGCCTCACTTTTGCGCTGTCGGTGCATCACTGTTTGTAACGAAACTGTTTGTTGGAAGAGGTGTGGCTGTGAACTGTTTGTTGGAAGAGGTGTGGCTGTGAACTGTTTGTTGGAAGAGGTGTGGCGCCGCGGCCAGGGTGACTGACTCCGGAATCTGGGGATCACAGTTCGATCCCCGGCACCGGCAGCAGATTAGCCCAGCACCGTGTGACTCTGGGCAATAACTTGCTTAATCTTCCCGACGGCCCCCAGCGCCTAGAGACCCTTACGGGTGATTGTGCGCTTTACAAATGTGGATTATTATTATTATTAACGAACCAGCAGGGTAAAAAATGGGCCTTGTTGCGTCATATTTACAAAGTGACGCATCTAGGTAGATGCTTCACTTTGTAAACCCCTGCACCAGGTATAATGTATGCAGGGTGGGCGGTCTGATGCAAGTTTACTTCATAGAAGTGACGCAGTGAAATTTTTGAGTTTTCACTGCGCCACTTCTAGGACACAAATGCGTCAATATCTTACGCCTGAAGGCACATTTGAAATGGGACTCACCCATTTGAAATGACCCATTGATGGAGTTGTGTCACTTTCGTGACACACTCTGCCATGCGTCATTTTTGCACCTACAGATATGTCAGAAATACTGACGTATCTGTAACTCCTTGTGACATGATGCGTCATACTGTAAACCCGAACCATCCATCATGTCGCAAGGAGGGCGCGATGAAAAGTGACGCATCGCTGTGTTCACGCAGCGATGCGTCACTTTTCATAAATGAGGCCCATAATATCATTTTATTTTTGTTACCAGTGCAAGTCAGGGTAGTGCAGTGGTAAAGGTAAGATACCAACAGGAGTCACACCCACCACCATTTATACAAAATCCAGCCAAGTCTGCAATGAAATGGAAACAAAGGCTCTGGAGGTTTGAGAATCATCTGACTGTGATGGAGGCTTCAGGATCTGATGCTTGGAGAGGGCCAGCTTTGTTGTTCAGTCCTTTGAGGCGTTCAGAGCTGGACGTTTATGACAACTCGCTGAGGGTGCTCCCCCCCAGGGGCGGTCCATCATTAGGGAGGAGTATTGAGGCTTGAGCAAGGCTGAGGAAAGATGGACAGCCTATATGGTTAAAATGTCTTCGAAAGGAATCAGACAGCGGAAAAAATATGTAACGGAGTATGTAACGGAGTACATAACGTAGTACGTAAAAGAGTACATAAAGGAGTGCGCAAAGGAGAACGTCGTAAGTAGTACATAGTGGAGGACATAAAAGAGTACATAAAGGAGTACATAAAGGAGTACGTAAAAGAGTACGTAAAGGAGTATCTAAGGAGTCTGTAAAGGAGTATGTAAAGGAGTATGTAAAGGAGTACGTAAAGGAGCACGTAACGGAGTACATAAAAGGACACACAACAGAGTACATTGCAGCTTTGAGATTTTTGGCACCCACCTGCAATTTTTAAAACAAGGTTGAAACTTGTATAAGAGTGATCATTTTCAATGTAAGTGGTATTCAAGGAAAATGCAGTAGACACTTCTATGCTGTAGAAATGCAGCGCTTTTAGAAGTCATGGACATTGCTAAAAGATTTGTACGCTCTATGCTGTCTCCAGAAGCAGTTAATGAGGAGGACACAGCAGTGGTGGAGAACCCACAGGAGGCAGAATCCAAGTATGAGCAGGTACAAAGGATCACAGAAGAAAAACACAGAGGGGGGTATGGATAAGACTCAAAAACATATTGGACAAAGATTAATATTGCCCAGCTCAGGGCAAACTGTAACCTGGGCAAGAAAGCTGGTCACTTTCAAGTTGTTTGCAAAAGTGGTAAACCACACATGAAGGTCAATCGAGTGCAAGTGGCTAGATTATCAAGGGGTTGTGTTGTGTTTGCGTCATGCAGGGTAATGCAGGGAAACCCAATCCCGAAGTCAGATTTACCAAGCAATGCAATGCCACTCTGCGTACCTCTGCAGAGCCCGGTAGATCTGGTGCAATGCAACGCAGTGCAAGTCGCAGCCTTGAGTTACTCTGCCCCAGGGAGGCGTGCCATGGGCTGACTGTAGGCGTTCCCTTGCATCTACACATGGAGTCTGATGCATTATCTTAAGTGGAAGACCTGGAAAGGCGTCAAATGCTATGCGTCCCCAGCTGAGACATAACGAGGTGAAATATTCTTATTTCTCCTCGTTTTTTCCTCTCCACCCATGCTGCATTCTGCATTCTATAGCACACATAGCAGGAGGTAAAAGCCCCGGTACACAGTCTAAATATCGAGTTTGTAATATCGATCTACAGAAATATCGTGTCTGAAATATCGAAGGTACAGAATATCGAGGTCAAGAATATCGTTGGACAGAATATCGACCCTAAGGTAAGTAATATCGAATTTATTTAGATCGATGTAAGTAATATCGAAGTCAGTAATATCGATATCAAATATATCGATGTTACTAATTTCGATATTTGTATAACTATTATGTATTTTATTATGTATTTAATATGTATGTGTTATATGTTTTTTGTTAAGTATTTTAATTGTTTTAAATTACATGTGTACTATTTTTATATAATAATAATGATATTTTAAAGTTAATTTAATGTTTTAGTACTGGAGCTTGTTGAGGGTTTATAGGGGAATAGGGTGGGAAGTAATTTAAATATATTAAATTAATTATAATTTTTTAGAAATGACAAATTAATTTTAATTAATTTTTGCATGTACGTTTTGTAGCTGGTAGTGGGTTTATAGGGGAAATGGGTGGGAAGTATTTTAATTGTAATTAAATAATTATTTATTTTAATGTATTGGTATTGATAATAAATTCATTTTTAATTAATTATTAATTGGCAATTAATTATTTTAATTGTTAATTTATTTTTTAAATTGGTAATTAATGTTTGTAATTGGTAATTAATTTTTGTAATTGATCATTTTTTTTTTAATTGGTAGCATCGGTTGTTACAAAGATTTCAGATTTAGGATCAAATCCTTTGAGAAAGGGTGCATCGCTCATTTCCTTTTTGATTGTCTCAAAGGTGTTCTGACATTCCGGGGACCATTCAAATTTTGTTCTATTTTTTAGTAATTGTCTTAAACTGTACATTTTGATGAAAAATTTCTAATGAATTTCGAATAATACTCAGTTAATCCGAGAAAGGCTCTAACATCTTCTTTGCTGGATGGGCAGGGAGCATTGAGAATGGCATCTACTAAACCTTGTTTTGGTTTGAAACCAGCTCTGGCTAATAGTGTGCCCAAGATAAACCACTTTGTCCTGGGATATTCTACATTTGTCTAACTCAACAGTAAGACCATGCATTTTCAGTTTGCTAATAACTTGCTTTAGGCGTGTGTCATGTTCCAATTGGTTGCTGCCCATGACCAAGATATCGTATTGGAAAAACCTGATACCATCAACGCCTTCAAAGATGGAAGTCATGACCCTCTGGAAAAGCGCTGCGGCCGAGGCTAAACCAAACGGTACCCTGGTGAAGCGGTAACAACCAAATGGGGTAATAAATGTGGTGTATTTCTTGCTGTCCACGTGTAGAGGTATTTGGTGATACACGGATTTTAAATCAATAATGGAAAATACACACATATCATTGGTGGCATTGAACATTTCTCAAATACGTGGTAGCGGATACTGATCAACAATAATGTTTTTGTTAAGATCCCTAAGGTCAATGCACAGTCTAATTTTCCGATTAGGACGTTTGACCACCACTAAGGGAGAAACCCACTCCGCAGACTCAACCTCCTCAATTATTCCATCTTTGACCAGCCTATTCAGTTCGACTTGAACATCATTTCTTTCCGACACTGGTAAGTGTCTTACCTTGTGAATGCATGGGACGGCTGAGTCTTTTAGTTCTATTTTATGTTCAAAACTGTTCAGGAGACCAACTTTACCAGAGAACACTTCTGGATAATCTTTGTGGATAGTATTCTTACATGACTCGTCAACAGACAAAACAGGATCTGCGCTGTTTGGGTTGAGGATAATTCCAAGATCGGCTTGATCACTCCAACCAAGTACCGAAGGTCCCTTCTTAGCCACAAAAAGTTTACAACATGCTTTCCTGTTTTTTAATTCAAATTCTAATTCATGTGTTCCTAAAAATTCAATGTTGTTGCCAGTGTAACTTCTAGCAATGATATTGGATTTTTCTAGCGATGTACCAATTTTGTCAGTGAGCAGTTGTTTCCAAACATTCTCATTGATAATCGTGAAAGGAGAACCAGAATCAGCCATTAAGTTCACAATTAACCCACCCAATTTCAGATCACACATTGTTTCTTTTTCTTAGTGGGTGTGAGTTCCAATACATCATTTTCAATGGAGAATACATAGTTGATGCTATCAGAATCTGAGTACTCCGAATTTTCCTCAGAAGAGTCACTCTCTCCTTGAATGTGTTTGACATGTTTGCTTTGTTTGAAAGATCTCCTATTACAAGCTTTAGCAATGTGACCCGTCAAACCACATGACATGCACTTCTGATGTCTGGCAGGACATTTCGTGGAATCAGCTAAATGGTTAGGAGAACCACATCTAAAACATTTGAGTTCAGAGAGATCATTGTATTTCATGCTGTGACTCTTCTCACTTCTGTGTTTGGATTTGTATAGTTCACCTTTCTTGTGATAAACATGCGCAATTTCCTTATTATTGACTTTTCGTCTCAGTTTGTTAGCATTGGATGAATGTATTGCTTTAACTTCAACTGTCTCATCTAAAACTGCTTTGGCACATCTGCCAGTAAGTTCTGCCTTTTTAACCAGAGCGACAACTTCTTTTAAAGAAGATTCACCATTCACCCAAAGTTTGTCTTGGATATTAGGGTTGCTAGCACGCATGATAATTTGATCACAAACAAATTCTTCCTGTAATTGACCAAATCTACAAGTTAAAGCTAAATTGTTCAAGGCCGCGACATAATCATCAATGCTCTCATCTTTACCCTGTTTTCTTCTAGACAATTTGTAACCGTCAACAGCAACACATACTATAGGTGAAAAATGAGCATCCGGATCATCTAAGGCATGTAGGAAGCCAGATCTTCTGTATCACCGGTAAAACGTCAGGAATTGTCCATAGAATAAGCTTCAATTCACGAAATCCGCGGTGAGGGGCTGTGGTTTCCGCTCGTCGCCACCTGTAGAAAGTGAATCACGAATGCAGTAGTTGAAATCAAGTACGAGTGTATTCATAAACAGCCCCACACCTGGTGCGGTGGAACCAATGGAAGGGGTAGGGTGACAATGGGTGCTCTCGCGCAGGAGAGGTGACTTGTTGTCGTCACACACAAGGGCACGAGGAAGTACAGAACTGGGATACAACATATGCCCTACCCCCTTGGTCCTGCACACCCTGCCCTCTGTGATGTCACTGACCCAAGAACTATGCCCTACCCCCTTGGGCTTGCTCACACTGCCCACTGTGATGTCACTGCCCCAGGACCTATCCCCTAGCCCCCTAGGCCTGCATACCCTGCCCTCTGTGATGTCACTGCCGCAGGACCTATGCCCTACCCCCCTGGGCCTGCACACCCTGCCCTCTGTGATGTCACTGCACCGGGACCTATGCCCTACCCCCCTAGGCCTGCATGCCCTGCCCTCGTGATGTCACTGCCCCAGGACCTGTGCCCTACCCCCCTAGACCAGCTCTCCCTACCCTCTCTGATGTCACTGCCGCAGGACCTATGCCCTACCCCCCTGGGCCTGCCCACCCTGCTCTCTGTGATGCCACTGCCCCAGGACCTATGTCCTACCCCCTTGGTCCTGCACACCCTGCCTTCTGTGATGTAACTGCCCCAGGACTGCATACCCTGCCCTCGTGATGTCACTGCCCCAGGACCTATGCCCTACCCCTCTAGACCAGCTCTCCCTACCCTCTCTGATGTCACTGCCGCAGGACCTATGCCCTACCCCCCTGGGCCTGCACACCCTGCCCTCTGTGATGCCACTGCCCCAGGACCTATGTCCTACCCCCTTGGTCCTGCACACCCTGCCCTCTGTGATGTAACTGCCCCAGGACTGCATACCCTGCCCTCGTGATGTCACTGCCCCAGGACCTATGCCCTACCCCTCTAGACCAGCTCTCCCTACCCTCTCTGATGTCACTGCCGCAGGACCTATGCCCTACCCCCCTGGGCCTGCACACCCTGCCCTCTGTGATGCCACTGCCCCAGGACCTATGCCCTACCCCCCTGGGCCTGCACACCCTGCCCTCTGTGATGTTACTGCCCCAGGACCTATGCCCTACCTCCCTGGGCCTGCATACCCTGCCCTCTGTGATGTCACTGCCCCAGGACCTATGTCCTACCATCTAAGGCCTGCACACCCTGCCCTCTGTGATGTCACTGCCCCAGGCCGGCATACCCTGCCCTCTGTGATTTCACTGTCCTAAACCTGCATACCCTGCCCTCTGTGACGTCACTGCCCCAGGCCTTGCATACCCTGCCCTCTGTGATGTCACTGCTCTAAGCCTGCACACCCTGCCCTCTGTGACGTCACTGCCCCAGGACTTATGCCCTACCCCCCTAGGACTGGACATCCTGCCCTCTGTGATGTCACTGCCCCAGGACCTATTTTCTACCATCTAAGGCCTGCACACCCTGCCCTCTATGACGTCTCTGCCCCATGCCTGCATACCCTGCCCTCTGTGACGTCACTGCCCCAGGCCTGCATACCCTGCCCTCTATGATGTCACTGCCCTAAGCCTGCACACCCTGCCCTCTGTGATGTCACTGCCCCAAGCCTGCTCACCCTGCCCTCTGTGATGTCACTGCCCCAGGACTTATGCCCTACCCCCCTAGGCCTGTATACCCAGCCCTCTGTGATGTCACTGCCACAGGCCTGCATACCCTGCCCCTCTGTGATGTCACTGCCCCAGGCCTGCATACCCTGCCCTCTGTGACGTCACTCCTCAAGGCCTATATATCCAGAGGGCGGCGGTGAGAGCCTCAGTGTTGGGCAGTGAGGGAGGAAGGCTGGGAGGGGCTTCGACCAGGGCATGAACCGAGCAGCAGGTCATGTTCCTCTCAGATCCCCCCTCCCCCTGGGGTGGGAGGCGCAGGATTGGCCCTCCTTGGCCCCTGCTGCCCCATCTTTGGACTCACCTCCTCAGGGCAACCAGCCTTCCTTCTGGACCTGCCGCGATATGTTGGGGGGTCCCGGAGGGGGCCCCCAGCATACGCCTGAGTGTGAATGGGGCTGTTTGGTAAGGTGGCCCTCACAAGTCGGTTCCAGGTCGTAGATTTCTAATTGCTGCAAAGGGATAGGGTGAGGGTCACTGTGAATGGGGGTGTGAATGGGCAGTAGCGGGGGTCAGAACCGTGACGTGGTGCTACTGCTCACCAGCCTCCCCAGGGCTGGTGCTAATCTGACCTGTGTGTGAGAGGTGTGGCGCAGCGGCCAGAGAGGCTGACTCCGGAGCGTGGGGGCCACTGTGAATGGAGGTGTGAATGGGCAGTAGCGGGGGTCAGAACCTTGACGGGGTGCTACTGCTCACCAGCCTCACCAGGGCTGGTGCTAAGCTGACCTGTGTGTGAGAGGTGTGGCGCAGCGGCCAGAGAGGCTGACTCCATAGCGTTGGGGCCACTGTGAATGGTGTGAATGGACAGTAGCGGGGGTCAGAACCGTGACGTGGTGCTACTGCTCACCAGCCTCACCAGGGCTGGTGCTAATCTGACCTGTGTGCGAGAGGTGTGGCGCAGCGGTCAGAGAGGCTGACTCCATAGCGTGGGGGCCACTGTGAATGGACAGTATCGGGGGTCAGAACCGTGACGTGGTGCTACTGCTCACCAGCCTCACCAGGGTTGGTGCTAATCTGACCTGTGTGTGAGAGGTGTGGCGCAGTGGCCAGAGAGGCTGACTCCGGAGCGCGGGGCTCAGGGCTCGATCCCCGCGCCGGCGGCAACTCAGTTCAGCACCGTGTGACTCTGGACAACAGCTGACTTCATCTCGCCGACGGTCCCCAGCGCCTTGAAACCCTTAAGGGGGGTGATAGGTTTGCGCTTTACAAATAGAAATGAGTATGATGGTGAGGTGGAGAGGTAGGTGTGTGTCCTGACCCCCGACAGACGCTCTTCCACTCTGTACACCTCCAGGAAGAACCCCACGACCTGGCTCTTCGGCTGACTAGGAGCTGCAACGCCCCCCCCCTACACCCCCTCACCCCCTTACCCCCAGCGCATTGAGACCCTCACGGGTGAGTAGAGCGCTTCACGAGTCCCCGATTGATCCGGACTAAAGGTGCCTCAGAGGAGCTAAGGTGAGCTGTGTGTGCGCGTGGGTGTATAGTGAAGATGTGTGATCCTGGGGGGTCATGTTGCCAATATGACACCAGTGCATGGAGTGGTGAGGTGAGAGCATCCAGAGGTGAAGTGAGGTCTATCCAGAGGTGAGAGGGAGGTGGGCACATCCAGAGGTGAGAGGGAGATGGGTGTATCCAGAGGTGAGAGGGAGGTGGGCACATCCAGAGGTGAGAGGGAGATGGGTGTATCCAGAGGTGAGAGGGAGGTGGGCACATCCAGAGGTGAGAGGGAGATGGGTGTATCCAGAGGTGAGAGGGAGGTGGGTGCATCCAGAGGTGAGAGTGAGGTGGGTGCATCCAGAGGTGAGAGGCAGGTGGGTGTATCCAGAGGTGAAGGTGGTGCATCCACAGAAGTGAGGTCTGTCCAGAGGTGAGAGTGAGGGGTGTATCCAGAGGTGAGAGTGAGGGGTGTATCCAGAGGTGAGAGTGAGGGGTGTATCCAGAGGTGAGAGTGAGGTGGGTGCATCCAGAGGTGAGAGGGAGGTGGGCGCATCCAGAGGTGTGAGTGAGGTGGGTGCATCCAGAGGTGAGAAGGAGGTGGGCGCATCCAGAGGTGTGAGTGAGGTGGGTGCATCCAGAGGTGAGAAGGAGGTGGGTGTATCCAGAGGTGAGAGGGGTGTGTGTGTCTAGAGGGGAGATGGAGGTGGGCGCATCCAGATATGAGATCTGCATCGAGAGGTGAGATCTGCATCTAGAGGTGAGAGTGAGGTGGGCGCATCCAGAGGTGATAGGGGCATCGGTGCATCCAGAGGTGAGAGGGAGGTGGGCGCATCCAGAGGTGAGAGGGAGGTGGGCACATCCAGAGGTGAGAGGGGGGTGGGTGTATCCAGAGGTGAGAGGGAGGTGGGTGTATCCAGAGGTGAGAGGGGGGTGGGTGTATATCCAGAGGTGAGAGGGAGGAGGGTGTATCCAGAGGTGAGAGGGGGGTGGGTGTATCCAGAGGTGAGAGGGAGGTGGGTGCATCCAGAGGTGATAAGGTGGTGGGTGTATTGGGTGTATCCAGAGGTGTGTGTATCCAGAGGTGAGAGGGAGGTGGGTGCATCCAGAGGTGAGAGGGAGGTGGGTGTCTACATCCAGAGGTGAGAGGGAGGTGGGCGCATCCAGAGGTGAGAGGGAGGTGGGCGCATCCAGAGGTGAGAGGGAGGTGGGTGTCTAAATCCAGAGGTGAGATGGAGGTGGGTGTCTACATCCAGAGGTTATGCGAGATATCGGTATACAGAGATTAAGTGAGATTCTGCATCCAGATGTTAAGTGAGATGTCTGTGTCTCTAACGAGTGCTGGACAAGGTCTGGTCTTTGACTTAGACCCAGAGGGCTGTGACAGATGAATAGGATGACAGAATGAAACTGTGGATTTCTCGAGATTTACCAGTTATGGGTGGTTACTGGGATGGGTGTGATTTGTTCTAAGTGTGGGGGTGCGAGACTACTGATATGTGTTTTGTGATTCACAATGAAATTGGAGGAAGGGGGATTATTGCATTTGTTTACATTCCCCCCTGAGTGTGCCCCAAGGTCTGGCAGTACATTGGGTACAAATGGATGTACAGATGGCTCTTCATGGGGGGAGGGGGGGATACAATGGACAAAACCTACATATTCAGGGGAAAGCCTTGCAATTATTAGTGCATTGGCGGTGTTTAGACAGAATGTCGGAACCAAAAATGTTGTGAAGGTAAGATTCTAAAGGTAAGCAAAGTTGTACTATTTAACTCCATATATGTGTACCATGGCAATAAATATATTTTCAAGGTACGTAGAAGTAGACTTAATTAGTAAATCGGTACTTACCTATTTGCACTTACCGTCTTGATCTTGTGTTTCTCGATATTTTTTGTCAAAATTCTTTTTATTAACAAAAGATTTCACAATCATCGCAAAGAATGGTTTACATAGTTTTTGTGTATCACAAAAGATTCTGTGACAGTTTATCTCAATCGCCATTCCGAGGAGACTAAGCAACGTCAGGATTGACCACGCTTTGTAAAGAAACAATTGCTTCCCCTTATGATATGGCGGGCTATAAAGTACAGTTGCGATCCATGAGAGAGCAAGAACAATTAATTAATCTTATGTTTATTCAACCCGTCTGTTCTTTTAGAGATACCTTATACCAAGTACCTCCTTGCACCAACCTTGGTGAAATACTTATGAACTTTGTCCTGAATCATACAAACTGCATGTACCAGAATGCAAAGGGGCGATCCGGCTGAGAGGGTAGGAGTGTGCTCCCTCTTTGTTTCCTGTTGAAGGGCTCCCGTGAGCCTCCGTAGCTGCCGAGCTATGGGTGATGCACCTGCGCGCCCGAGAGGAAACGAAGCCTGTTAGTGTTGTTTGGCAGCCTTTAAAGCCACCCCAAACTGATCTCTACTGATGAAGGATATTATCCAGAAACACGAGTCGTGTCTCGTGTCTAGAGATACCTTATACCAAGTACCTACTTGCACCAAACTTGGTGAAATACTTACGAACTTTGTCCTCAATCATACGAACTGCATGTACCAGAATGCAAAGGGGCGATCTGGCTGAGAGGGTAGGAATGTGCTCCCTCTTTGTTTCCTGTTGAAGGGCTCCCGTGAGCCTCCGTAGCTGACGAGCTATTGGTGATGCACCTGCGCGCCCGAGAGGCAACAAAGCCTGTTAGTGTTGTTTGGCAGCCTTCAAAGCCACCCCAAACTGATCTCTACTGATGAAGGATATTATCCAGAAACACAAGTCGTGTCTCGTGTCTAGAGATACCTTATACCAAGTACCTACTTGCACCAACCTTGGTGAAATACTTACGAACTTTGTCCTGAATCATACGAACTGCATGTACCAGAATGCAAAGGGGCGATCCGGCTGAGAGGGTAGGAGTGTGCTCCCTCTTTGTTTCCTGTTGAATGGCTCCCGTGAGCCTCCGTAGCTGACGAGCTATTGGAGATGCAACTGCGAGGCCCGAGAGGCAACGAAGCCTGTTAGTGTTGTTTTGCAGCCTTCAAAGCCACCCCAAACTGATCTCTACTGATGAAGGATATTATCCAGAAACACAAGTCGTGTCTCGTGTCTAGAGATACCTTATACCAAGTACCTACTTGCACCAACCTTGGTGAAATACTTACGAACTTTGTCCTGAATCATACGAACTGCATGTACCAGAATGCAAAGGGGCGATCCGGCTGAGAGGGTAGGAGTGTGCTCCCTCTTTGTTTCCTGTTGAAGGGCTCCCGTGAGCCTCCGTAGCTGACAAGCTATTGGAGATGCAACTGCGAGGCCCGAGAGGCAACGAAGCCTGTTAGTGTTGTTTGGCAGCCTTCAAAGCCACCCCAAACTGATCTCTACTGATGAAGGATATTATCCAGAAACCAAGTCGTGTCTCGTGTCTAGAGATACCTTATACCAAGTACCTACTTGCACCAACCTTGGTGAAATACTTACGAACTTTGTCCTGAATCATAAGAACTGCATGTACCTGAATGCAACGGGGCGATCTGGCTGAGAGGGTGGGATTGTGCTCCCTCTGTGTTTCCTGTTGAAGGGCTCCTGTGAACCTCCGTAGCTGATGAGCTATTGGTGATGCACCTGCGCGCCTGAGAGACAACAAAGCCTGTTAGTGTTGTTTGGCAGCCTTCAAAGCCACCCCAAACTGATCTCTACTGATGAAGGATATTATCCTGAAACACGAGTTGTGTCTCGTGTCTAGAGATACCTTCTACCAAGTACCTACTTGCACCAACCTTGGTGAAATACTTACGAACTTTGTCCTGAATCATACGAATTGCATGTACCAGAATGCAAAGGGGCGATCCGGCTGAGAGGGTAGGAGTGTGCTCCCTCTTTGTTTCCTGTTGAAGGGCTCCCGCGAGCCTCCGTAGCTGACGAGCTATTGGTGATGCACCTGCGCGCCCGAGAGGCAACAAAGCCTGTTAGTGTTGTTTGGCAGCCTTCAAAGCCACCCCAAACGGATCTCTACTGATGAAGGATATTATCCAGAAACACGAGTCGTGTCTCGTGTCTAGAGATTCCTTATACCAGGTACCTACTTGCACCAACCTTGGTGAAATACTTACGAACTTTGTCCTGAATCATACGAATTGCATGTACCAGAATGCAAAGGGGCGATCCGGCTGAGAGGGTAGGAGTGTGACTCGATCTCCGCTTCCCAGCAGAGTGGTCGCTCCCCTGAGACTTTGGTATCGTACTTGCAGCGCATTGCCCATAGCGACTGCCAGCTGTGTGTTCTGACCGCCGCTTTGCCTATTTTCATGTTAAACTGCCAGCGTTATCTGCATTGCTTATAATTTGCCAACTTTATCCCAGCATTTGCGTTCTCCCCCAAGCGCTCTCGGCGTTCAGACCCCTCCGCCTCCATTTTGTTGATTGTTGTCCCCGTAGCCCGCCCCGCCTCCCAGCTGAGCCGCCCTCCCACAGACAACAAACAGCGCTCCAGTACCTGGAAGCGCCGTGACTCGATCTCCGCTTCCCAGCAGAGTGGTCGCTCCCCTGAGACTTTGGTATCGTACTTGCAGCGCATTGCCCATAGCGACTGCCAGCTGTGTGTTCTGACCGCCGCTTTGCCTATTTTCATGTTAAACTGCCAGCGTTATCTGCACTGTTTATAATTTGCCAACTTTATCCCAGCATTTGCGTTCTCCCCCAAGCGCTCTCGGCGTTCAGACCCCTCCGCCTCCATTTTGTTGATTGTTGTCCCCGTAGCCCGCCCCGCCTCCCAGCTGAGCCGCCCTCGTCCCTCCCCCTCCACCACCCATTTATGACAGTTGTTCCCGCGCGCAGCGTTTACGCGCAGCGACCGCGCCCAACCCGCGCCGAAGGTGCGCCAAAGGTAAGCCCGTCTACGCCCGTCCGCGCCTGGACCGCGCCCAGCGCCAGACCCCCTGCCCCTCGCGCCGCCCATCCCTCCCGCATTACCTACGATGCCGCCACCCTCCTAGCCCTTAACCCCGGTCGCGCCCCCAACTGCGTCCAAGCCGCTCCTGGACACACCCATGGACCATTCTCTTGCTACTCCTGCAAATTCAGCGGCACCGACAACATCTCCGCTACGACCACACCACAGACTCCCGACCCCAACCACCTACAATGCATCCTTCTCAACACCCGCTCGGTCCACAGACACGCCATTGACCTATGGAATCTACTAGACACCATCTCTCCGGACGTCGCCTTCCTAACAGAAACATGGATGAACGCTTCCTCCGCCCCAGACATCACCATCGCCATCCCGGAAGACTATAAGATCACACGCAAAGACCGCACCAGCCACACAGGAGGAGGCATCGCTATCGTCCATAAGAAATCAATCCGCATCTCAACCAGCTCAGACGCCAACCTCGCCAACTCCGAACACCTCCACTTCCAAATACACATCGACCCCAAGACCACACTCAGAGGCACCCTCCTCTACAGACCACCAGGACCCCGCGCAAAATTCAGTGAAGACATCACGGACTTCATCACTCCACACGCGCTCCCCTCCAAAGATTACATCCTTCTGGGAGACCTCAACTTTCACCTTGAAAAGAACAACGACCGCAACACCGCCACCCTCTTGGACAACCTCGCAAACCTCGGACTTAAACAACTGGTCACTTCCCCTACCCACATCGCAGGTCACACACTCGACCCCATCTTCACCTCCAGCAATCATGTCTCCTTCAGCCACACTACGGATCTCCTCTGGACTGACCACAGCTGCGTTCACTTCACCTACAACAAGCCAAAACCCTCCAACCACCTCCAACCAACTCTGCAAAGAAACTGGAACAAGATCACCACCGACCAGATCTCCGCATCGCTCCTTCGAAACACCCCAGCCCACTCGTCTAACCCAGACCAAGCCGCCGCCAACTTCACCCTATGGTTATCCAACACCGCCGACACCCTAGCACCACTGAAAAAACGTCAAAGCAAACCTGGTAACAAGAAGGCTTCATGGTTCAACGATGATCTTAAGAAGTCCAAGAAACTCTGCCGCTCCCTTGAAAAGACCTGGAAAAAAGACCCAACCACTAGCACCAAGGACGCCTTCAAAAACGCCACCCGCACTCACCACCAACTAATCCGAAAGGCCAAGAAAACAGCATTCAAGGATCGACTTGACAACAACGCCCACAACAGCAAGGAACTCTTCAACATCGTCAAGGAATTCTCCAACCCCTCCGCCAACTCTAACGACATCACCCCCTCTCAAGCCCTCTGCGACTCCCTGGCCTCATTCTTCCACAACAAAATTGCAGACATCCACAACAGCTTCAACAACCAACCCGGAGACCAACCCACCCAACCAACTGCCGAACACTCCCCCCCCTCGAACACCCTCAACGACTGGAACCCAATCTCTACTGAGGACACAATCCGCCTGATGAATTCCATCCACTCAGGCTCCCCCACAGACCCATGTCCTCACCACATCTTCAACAAAGCAGACTCCATCATAGCACCGCACCTACGAGACGTCATCAACTGCTCCTTCAACTCCGCCACCTTCCCGGAAAGCTGGAAACACGCTGAACTCACCGCCCTTCTGAAAAAACCCACAGCGGACCCCACCGAACTAAAAAATTACCGCCCCATTTCGCTCCTTCCATTCCCGGCCAAAGTCATCGAGAAAGCCGTCAACAACCAGCTCGCCGCTTTCCTCGAAGCCAACAAATCCCTCGACTCCTCACAATCCGGCTTCCGAGCAAAACACAGCACTGAGACCGCCCTCATCGCAGCAACAGACGACATTCGAACTCTATTGGACAATGGAGACACAGTCGCCCTCATCCTCCTCGACCTCTCGGCAGCATTCGACACAGTTTGTCACAGCACCCTGTTACAACGCCTCAATAACATCGGAATACAAGGAAAAGCACTTGAATGGATCACCTCGTTCCTCACCGGAAGAACCCAGAGAGTCCGCCTCCCACCATTCAAGTCCGAGGCCAATGAAGTCATCTGCGGCGTACCTCAAGGATCCTCACTCAGCCCCACCCTCTTCAACGTCTACATGAGCCCCCTCGCGACCATCGCCCGCCAACACAACCTCAACATCATCTCTTACGCGGATGACACCCAACTAATCCTTTCTCTCACCAATGACCCCAGCACCGCCAAAACTAACCTACACGAAGGAATGAAAGAAGTTGCCGAATGGATGAAACAAAGCCGTCTGAAACTGAACTCAGACAAAACAGAAGTCCTCATCTTAGGTACATCCCCATCTGCATGGGACGACTCTTGGTGGCCGGAAGCCCTTGGAAAAGCACCCATCCCGACAGACCACGCACGGAACCTAGGCGTTATCCTGGATTCTTCACTCTCAATGAACAGACAAGTCAGCGCCGTTACCTCATCCTGCTTCAACATTCTCCGCATGCTCAGAAAAACATTTCGCTGGATCCCCAACGAAACAAGGAAAACAGTCACCCATGCTCTAGTCACGAGCCGTCTGGACTACGGAAACACCCTCTACGCCGGTACTACCGCTAAACTCCAGAAGAAACTCCAACGAATCCAAAACGCCTCAGCCAGGATCATATTAGACATCCCGCGCAACGAACACATCTCTGGTCACCTGAAAGACCTCCACTGGCTACCCGTCAATAAGAGAATCACCTTCCGACTGCTAACCCACGCACACAAATCACTCTACGACATCGGACCAGAATGCCTCAACTCACGACTATCCTTCTACACCCCCTCCCGCCAACTTCGCTCTTCCAGCCAAGCCCTCGCCACTGTACCTCGCATCAACAAGACCACCATGGGAGGCAGATCATTCTCCTACCTGGCTGCCAAAACATGGAACTCACTCCCCGCTTACCTTCGCCTCACCCAGAACCACCTAGCATTCAGAAAGCAACTTAAAACATGGATATTTGACAAGTAATACTCCTCCCATTTCTAAGCGCCTTGAGACCCTCTGGGTAGGTAGTGCGCTATATAAATTCTCTGACTTGACTTGACTTGACTTGCTCCCTCTTTGTTTCCTGTTAAAGGGCTCCGGTGAGCCTCCGTAGCTGCGGAGCTATTGGTGATGCACCTGCGCGCCCAAGAGGCAACAAAGCCTGTTAGTGTTGTTTGCCAGCCTTCAAAGCCACCCCAAACTGATCTCTACTGATGAAGGATATTATCCAGAAACACGAGTCGTGTCTCGTGTCTAGAGATACCTTATACCAAGTACCTACTTGCACCAACCTTGGTGAAATACTTACGAACTTTGTCCTGAATCATACGAACTGCATGTACCAGAATGCAAAGGGGCGATCCGGCTGATAGGGTGGGAGTGTGCTCCCTCTTTGTTTCCTGTTGAAGGGCTCCCCTGAGCCTCCATAGCTGACGAGCTATTGGTGATGCACCTGCGCGCCCGAGAGGCAACGAAGCCTGTTAGTGTTGTTTGGCAGCCTTCAAAGCCACCCCAAACTGATCTCTACTGATGAAGGATATTATCCAGAAACACGAGTTGTGCCTCGTGTCTAGAGATACCTTATACCAAGTACCTACTTTCACCAACCTTAGTGAAATACTTATGAACTTTGTCCTGAATCATACGAACTGCATGTACCAGAATGCAAAGGGGCGAATCGGCTGAGAGGGTAGGAGTGTGCTCCCTCTTTGTTTCCTGTTGAAGGGCTCCCGTGAGGCTCCGTAGCTGACAAGCTATTGGTGATGCACCTGCGCGACTGAGAGGCAACGAAGCCTGTTAGTGTTGTTTGGCTGCCTTCAAAGCCACCCCATAGTGATCACTACTGATGAAGGATATTATCCTGAAACACGAGTCGCGTCTCGTGTCTAGAGATACCTTATACCAAGTACCTACTTGCACCAACCTTGGTGAAATACTTACGAACTTTGTCCTGAATCATTCGAACTGCATGTACCAGAATGCAAAGGGGCAATCCGGCTGAGAGGGTAGGAGTGTGCTCCCTCTTTGTTTGCTGTTGAAGGGCTCCCGTGAGCCTCCGTAGCTGACGAGCTATTGTTGATGCACCTGCGCCCCCGAGAGGCAACGAAGCCTGTTAGTGTTGTTTGGCAGCCTTCAAAGCCACCCCAAACTGATCTCTACTGATGAAGGATATTATCCAGAAACACGAGTCGTGTCTCGTTTCTAGAGATACCTTATACCAAGTACCTACCTGCACCAACCTTGGTGAAATACTTACGAACTTTGTCCTGAATCATACGAACTGCATGTACCAGAATGCAAAGGGGCGATCCGGCTGAGAGGGTAGGAGTGTGCTCCCTCTTTGTTTCCTGTTGAAGGGCTCCCGTGAGCCTCCGTAGCTGACGAGCTATTGGTGATGCAACTGCGCGCCCGAGAGGCAACGAAGCCTTTTAGTGTTGTTTGGCAGCCTTCAAAGCCACCCCAAACTGATCTCTACTGATGAAGGATATTATCCAGAAACACAAGTCGTGTCTCGTGTCTAGAGATACCTTATACCAAGTACCTACTTGCACCAACCTTGGTGAAATACTTACGAACTTTGTCCTGAATCATACAAACTGCATGTACCAGAATGCAAAGGGGCGATCCGGCTGATAGGGTGGGCGTGTGCTCCCTCTTTGTTTCCTGATGAAGGGCTCCCCTGAGCCTCCATAGCTGACGAGCTATTGGTGATGCACCTGCGCGCCCGAGAGGCAACAAAGCCTGTTAGTGTTGTTTGGCAGCCTTCAAAGCCACCCCAAACTGATCTCTACTGATGAAGGATATTATCCAGAAACACGAGTCGTGTCTCGTGTCTAGAGATACCTTATACCAAGTACCTACTTATACCAACCGTGGTGAAATACTTACGAACTTTGTCCTGAATCATACGAACTGCATGTACCAGAATGCAAAGGGGCGATCCGGCTGATAGGGTGGGAGTGTGCTCCCTCTTTGTTTCCTGTTGAAGGGCTCCCCTGAGCCTCCATAGCTGACGAGCTATTGGTGATGCACCCGCGCCCGAGAGGCAACAAAGCCTGTTAGTGTTTGGCAGCCTTCAAAGCCACCCCAAACTGATCTCTACTGATGAAGGATATTATCCAGAAACACGAGTTGTGTCTCGTGTCTAAAGATACCTTATACCAAGTACCTACTTGCACCAACCTTGGTGAAATACTTACGAACTTTGTCCTGAATCATACGAACTGCATGTACCAGAATGCAAAGGGGCGATCCGGCTGAGAGGGTAGGAGTGTGCTCCCTCTTTGTTTCCTGTTGAAGGGCTCTCGTGAGCCTCCGTAGCTGACAAGCTATTGGTGATGCAACTGCGCGCCCGAGAGGCAACGAAGCCTGTTAGTGTTGTTTGGCAGCCTTCAAAGCCACCCCAAACTGATCTCTACTGATGAAGGATATTATCCAGAAACACGAGTCGTGTCTCTTGTCTAGAGATACCTTATACCAAGTACCTACTTGCACCAACCTTGGTGAAATACTTACAAACTTTGTCCTGAATCATACAAACTGCATGTACCAGAATGCAAAGGGGCGATCCGGCTGATAGGGTGGGAGTGTGCTCCCTCTTTGTTTCCTGTTGAAGGGCTCCCCTGAGCCTCCATAGCTGACGAGCTATTGGTGATGCACCTGCGCGCCCGAGAGGCAACGAAGCCTGTTAGTGTTGTTTGGCAGCCTTCAAAGCCACCCCAAACTGATCTCTACTGATGAAGGATATTATCCAGAAACACGAGTCGTGTCTCGTGTCTAGAGATACCTTATACCAAGTACCTACTTGCACCAATCTTGGTGAAATACTTACGAACTTTGTCCTGAATCATACGAACTGCATGTACCAGAATGCAAAGGGGCTATCCGGCTGAGAGGGTAGGAGTGTGCTCCCTCTTTGTTTCCTGTTGAAGGGCTCCCGTGACCCTCCATAGCTGACGAGCTATTGGTGATGCAACTGCGCGCCCGAGAGGCAACGAAGCCTGTTAGTGTTGTTTTGCAGCCTTCAAAGCCACCCCAAACTGATCTCTACTGATGAAGGATATTATCCAGAAACACGAGTCGTGTCTCGTGTCTAGAGATACCTTATACCAAGTACCTACTTGCACCAACCGTGGTGAAATACTTACGAACTTTGTCCTGAATCATACAAACTGCATGTACCAGAATGCAAAGGGGCGATCCGGCTGATAGGGTGGGAGTGTGCTCCCTCTTTCTTTCCTGTTGAAGGGCTCCCCTGAGCCTCCATAGCTGACGAGCTATTGGTGATGCACCTGCGCGCCCGAGAGGCAACAAAGCCTGTTAGTGTTGTTTGGCAGCCTTCAAAGCCACCCCAAACTGATCTCTACTGATGAAGGATATTATCCAGAAACACGAGTCGTGTCTCGTGTCTAAAGATACCTTATACCAAGTACCTACTTGCACCAACCTTGGTGAAATACTTACGAACTTTGTCCTGAATCATACGAACTGCATGTACCAGAATGCAAAGGGGCGATCCGGCTGAGAGGGTAGGAGTGTGCTCCCTCTTTGTTTCCTGTTGAATGGCTCCCGTGAGCCTCCGTAGCTGACGAGCTATTGGAGATGCAACTGCGAGGCCCGAGAGGCAACGAAGCCTGTTAGTGTTGTTTTGCAGCCTTCAAAGCCACCCCAAACTGATCTCTACTGATGAAGTATATTATCCAGAAACACAAGTCGTGTCTCGTGTCTAGAGATACCTTATACCAAGTACCTACTTGCACCAACCTTGGTGAAATACTTACGAACTTTGTCCTGAATCATACGAACTGCATGTACCAGAATGCAAAGGGGCGATCCGGCTGAGAGGGTAGGAGTGTGCTCCCTCTTTGTTTCCTGTTGAAGGGCTCCCGTGAGCCTCCGTAGCTGACAAGCTATTGGAGATGCAACTGCGAGGCCCGAGAGGCAACGAAGCCTGTTAGTGTTGTTTGGCAGCCTTCAAAGCCACCCCAAACTGATCTCTACTGATGAAGGATATTATCCAGAAACACAAGTCGTGTCTCGTGTCTAGAGATACCTTATACCAAGTACCTACTTGCACCAACCTTGGTGAAATACTTACGAACTTTGTCCTGAATCATAAGAACTGCATGTACCAGAATGCAAAGGGGCGATCCGGCTGAGAGGGTAGGAGTGTGCTCCCTCTTTGTTTCCTGTTGAAGGGCTCCCGTGAGCCTCCGTAGCTGACAAGCTATTGGAGATGCAACTGCGAGGCCCGAGAGGCAACGAAGCCTGTTAGTGTTGTTTGGCAGCCTTCAAAGCCACCCCAAACTGATCTCTACTGATGAAGGATATTATCCAGAAACACAAGTCGTGTCTCGTGTCTAGAGATACCTTATACCAGGTACCTACTTGCACCAACCTTGGTGAAATACTTACGAACTTTGTCCTGAATCATACAAATTGCATGTACCAGAATGCAAAGGGGCGATCCGGCTGAGAGGGTAGGAGTGTGCTCCCTCTTTGTTTCCTGTTAAAGGGCTCCGGTGAGCCTCCGTAGCTGCGGAGCTATTGGTGATGCACCTGCGCGCCCAAGAGGCAACAAAGCCTGTTAGTGTTGTTTGGCAGCCTTCAAAGCCACCCCAAACTGATCTCTACTGATGAAGGATATTATCCAGAAACACGATTCGTGTCTCGTGTCTAGAGATACCTTATACCAAGTACCTACTTGCACCAACCTTGGTGAAATACTTACAAACTTTGTCCTGAATCATACGAACTGCATGTACCAGAATGCAAAGGGGCGATCCGGCTGAGAGGGTAGGAGTGTGCTCCCTCTTTGTTTCCTGTTGAACGGCTCCCGTGAGCCTCCGTAGCTGACGAGCTATTGGTGATGCAACTGCGCGCCCGAGAGGCAACGAAGCCTGTTAGTGTTGTTTGGCAGCCTTCAAAGCCACCCCAAACTGATCTCTACTGATGAAGGATATTATCCAGAAACACGAGTCGTGTCTCGTGTCTAGAGATACCTTATACCAAGTACCTACTTGCACCAACCTTGGTGAAATACTTACGAACTTTGTCCTGAATCATACAAACTGCATGTACCAGAATGCAAAGGGGCGATCCGGCTGATAGGGTGGGAGTGTGCTCCCTCTTTGTTTCCTGTTGAAGGGCTCCCCTGAGCCTCCATAGCTGACGAGCTATTGGTGATGCACCTGCGCGCCCGAGAGGCAACGAAGCCTGTTAGTGTTGTTTGGCAGCCTTCAAAGCCACCCCAAACTGATCTCTACTGATGAAGGATATTATCCAGAAACACGAGTTGTGCCTCGTGTCTAGAGATACCTTATACCAAGTACCTACTTTCACCAACCTTAGTGAAATACTTATGAACTTTGTCCTGAATCATACGAACTGCATGTACCAGAATGCAAAGGGGCGAATCGGCTGAGAGGGTAGGAGTGTGCTCCCTCTTTGTTTCCTGTTGAAGGGCTCCCGTGAGGCTCCGTAGCTGACAAGCTATTGGTGATGCACCTGCGCAACTGAGAGGCAACGAAGCCTGTTAGTGTTGTTTGGCTGCCTTCAAAGCCACCCCAAAGTGATCACTACTGATGAAGGATATTATCCAGAAACACGAGTCGTGTCTCGTGTCTAGAGATACCTTATACCAAGTACCTACTTGCACCAACCTTGGTGAAATACTTACGAACTTTGTCCTGAATCATTCGAACTGCATGTACCAGAATGCAAAGGGGCAATCCGGCTGAGAGGGTAGGAGTGTGCTCCCTCTTTGTTTGCTGTTGAAGGGCTCCCGTGAGCCTCCGTAGCTGACGAGCTATTGTTGATGCACCTGCGCCCCCGAGAGGCAACGAAGCCTGTTAGTGTTGTTTGGCAGCCTTCAAAGCCACCCCAAACTGATCTCTACTGATGAAGGATATTATCCAGAAACACGAGTCGTGTCTCGTGTCTAGAGATACCTTATACAAAGTACCTACTTGCACCAACCTTGGTGAAATACTTACGAACTTTGTCCTGAATCATACGAACTGCATGTACCAGAATGCAAAGGGGCGATCCGGCTGAGAGGGTAGGAGTGTGCTCCCTCTTTGTTTCCTGTTGAAGGGCTCCCGTGAGCCTCCGTAGCTGACGAGCTATTGGTGATGCAACTGCGCGCCCGAGAGGCAACGAAGCCTGTTAGTGTTGTTTGGCAGCCTTCAAAGCCACCCCAAACTGATCTCTACTGATGAAGGATATTATCCAGAAACACGAGTCGTGTCTCGTGTCTAGAGATACCTTATACCAAGTACCTACTTGCACCAACCTTGGTGAAATACTTACGAACTTTGTCCTGAATCATACAAACTGCATGTACCAGAATGCAAAGGGGCGATCCGGCTGATAGGGTGGGAGTGTGCTCCCTCTTTGTTTCCTGTTGAAGGGCTCCCCTGAGCCTCCATAGCTGACGAGCTATTGGTGATGCACCTGCGCGCCCGAGAGGCAACGAAGCCTGTTAGTGTTGTTTGGCAGCCTTCAAAGCCACCCCAAACTGATCTCTACTGATGAAGGATATTATCCAGAAACACGAGTCGTGTCTCGTGTCTAGAGATACCTCATACCAAGTACCTACTTGCACCAACCGTGGTGAAATACTTACGAACTTTGTCCTGAATCATACGAACTGCATGTACCAGAATGCAAAGGGGCGATCCGGCTGATAGGGTGGGAGTGTGCTCCCTCTTTGTTTCCTGTTGAAGGGCTCCCCTGAGCCTCCATAGCTGACGAGCTATTGGTGATGCACCTGCGCGCCCGAGAGGCAACAAAGGCTGTTAGTGTTGTTTGGCAGCCTTCAAAGCCACCCCAAACTGATCTCTACTGATGAAGGATATTATCCAGAAACACGAGTCGTGTCTCGTGTCTAAAGATACCTTATACCAAGTACCTACTTGCACCAACCTTGGTGAAATACTTACGAACTTTGTCCTGAATCATACGAACTGCATGTACCAGAATGCAAAGGGGCGATCCGGCTGAGAGGGTAGGAGTGTGCTCCCTCTTTGTTTCCTGTTGAATGGCTCCCGTGAGCCTCCATAGCTGACGAGCTATTGGAGATGCAACTGCGAGGCCCGAGAGGCAACGAAGCCTGTTAGTGTTGTTTTGCAGCCTTCAAAGCCATCCCAAACTGATCTCTACTGATGAAGGATATTATCCAGAAACACGAGTCGTGTCTCGTGTCTAGAGATACCTTATACCAAGTACCTACTTGCACCAACGTTGGTGAAGTACTTACGAACTTTGTCCTGAATCATACGAACTGCATGAACCAGAATGCAAAGGGGTGATCCGGCTAAGAGGGTAGGAGTGTGCTCCTTCTTTGTTTCCAAGCATTGTCAGGATGGACCACGCTTTGTAAAGAAACAATTGCTTCCCCTTATGATATGGCGGGCTATAAAGTACAGTTTCGATCCATGAGAGAGCAAGAACAATTAATTCATCTTATGTTTATTCAACCCGTCTGTTATTTTGTGACGAGGTTTTAACCCCTTCCAACCAGGAAGGTCCTAAAATTACCAAACACAAAAGGTGTAATCTGTGGTCGAAGGATAAAGGGCTCGCCATGCATCTCTCAGCCCCAGGTTATGTAGCATTTGTTTAGTTCCCTTCGGAAAGGTGCATGCAGCAGATCTATGTGAGTGTGTACTATCCAACTCTTCCTGCCAATTAAGTTTAAAATCTCCCATTAGGCTCGTCTGGCCCTCTGCAAACACCCCCACCTGATCTAATAGCATGGCGAGGAATGGCGGTTGGCCCACGTTGGGCGCATACACCGCGATAATTGTCCCCTTCACCATGACTATTCGACCCTCTTTATTTGCCTTAATGGCCTCCGGCTGAAATTTAGTGGAGTTGAAAGAGGAGCGGCACCCCCGCTGTTTAGTGCGAGCCAAAGATCTATAAAAGAGGGAATACTGCTTATGGCGAAGCTGAAATTCCGCAGCGTGTTTTAGGTGTGTCTGCTGGAGGGCCACGACCTCAAAGTGATGGTCCATTAGATATATCCAGACGTTATGCCTTTTGAGAGGCAAATTCACCCCTTCACATTCCAGGACACTATGGAGATCACCATGTCTCTGTGTTGAATCTCCTTTTCTAGAGGGGTCAGGTGTTTAGTGGCCTTCAAAGATACCAGTGAAACGGGTTAGGTGTCGGTTCCAGCATCATCAAGGGGTTAAATGTGGGGGATATTCTCTTTTAGACCACCTCTAAGACTCACTTGGTTTTTTGTTTATTTTTCTATGATTGGTATAAGGGTGTTTCAGTATTGAGTTGACCACTGGTCAGGGAGCCCGCTTTCATCTGATACAGACCGGGGGGCGGTCTGGTTGCTTTTCAGGATTGGGAGGGTAGGAAGGGAGCGGGGGGTACTCGGTCCAGAGGGAAGGGCAAGGGAAGGGGCCAGCTGGGTTGGGAAGGGTTGAGGGATTTGGGGCGGCAGGGTAGGTGGCAGCTAAAGGGGTGGGAAATCCATTGAGTGAGCCAAGTAGGTTTTTTGATGGGTTAATATGGAAATTTTGGGCAGGCAAGAAAGAATGGCAACTTATTTCTATTTTATAAATGGGTTAAATACATATATGTTCAATAAATGTGGGGGTTTAAATGACAAGATCAAATGATTAAGGGTGGCTGAGGTAATAAGATCCCAAGGCGATGACATAATATGTCAGCATGAGACATATCCCATGGGGTAAGAGCTATACATTGAGATGATTAAAACTTTAGCAGCATGATCCACCCAAACCTCTACCATCAGGGGGGCTGATAATCATGTTAGTAACAATATGTGATGAATAAAACGATTATTGGAGGATAAGTGGGGTAGGTGGGCTATTGTTGCGCTGCCCATGGGATTGACGGTTCGCACCTTTATGGTTCGTACCAGGACGACCCAAAGGAACTTCATGACCAGGAGGTGGAATTGGCATCCTGGCCAGATCCATTGATAAACTGCTGGGATCTATATATACACCAGGAGGGGAACGGGGCTCAAACCTATAAATATCAAGGCAGAAAACCACCTGCTGATCCAGAGTACACCTATTTTACAAATACATCAGATTAGATTACTTCTTGGGTCCCCCTACTAAGCTTGGTAAAGCAGGAATTAAGAAACTACTTACAATTCTGTCTGACCATAATCCCTTAATTTTGGATATTATAGTTAAAGGCGCTATCCCAAATGGACATTTGATAGGAAATTTCTCTCCAATAATTTGTTTGTTCAACATATTAGGCACTGGGTGGTAGATTATTTTGACATAAATCGCTATAGCGCCTCTCTGGAGTGGTTTGGGATAGCTTCAAAGCAGGTCTGACGGGGGAGTGCATCAGCTTTGCGGGACGGAGCAGGAGGCAGCAAAAAAGACTAAAACAATGGCCTGATTGGAAGATTAGCATCTTTGGAAAAGGATCAGACTTTAGCAATAAACCAGAGACAGGAAGAGACTGAGTTACAGTTGCAACAGGAAATCGTGATAGTAAAAGCAGAAATTTGCAGCTATGATAGAAGAAGGATTTCAGTCTCATAAGAATGAAAATTATGAACATGGGAGTCTGTGGGAAAGCTTTTAGCGCCAGGAATGATACTGCTGGAATGAAAGGAAAGGATGGGCTGGATGTTACAGATTCAAATGATATCCTCAGTATATTTGAACATTTTTATAAGGAATTATATCCACAAGATAACATTATATCCACCTTTACCGGGGAAGAGGGAAGAGAAAGGGGAGCTCAGGAGGGATTGATTTTGAAACAAGGCAGGAGATGGAGGCAAACATCACGCTCAAGGAAGTCCTAAACTCCTTCCCTTGATGGCTTCAAGGAAAGCGGCAGACTCCAATAGAATCCCTCTTGAATTATATAAAGTACTCCAGGCAGAGCTAGCTCCCCATCTCCTGCATCTGTTCTTAGGGGTGCAGCAAAATGGGCTTCCCCCTGAATCCTGGCAAGGAACAGATGCAGTGATCTCTCCAAAGACAGACAAACCTTTAGATAATCCGGTGTCCTATGGGCCGATTTCTCTTATAAACTCGGACGCCGATTTGTTTTAAAAAATCTTGCCAATTGGCTTAGGGAGGATCATACCTCGTCTAGTCACCCCATGGCTGGACTATTGTTCTACCTCGAAAGAGGCAGAAAAATGCTCCTTAGGAAGACAGAGGGGCCCTCCAGGGCAGGTGAGACCATTGTGTCCCGACGACCTACAAGTGTCCCTCTAACTGACCGGGAACCTCCGTCTTCTTAAGGAGCATTTTTCTGCCTCTTTTGAGGTGGAACAATAGGCTGGCATATGCTCAGGAGTAATCCGGTCAACCTCATTGGGTCATCCCCTATTAGAGGGAAACCTGAAGCCCCAGACAGGGGCCTACCTCACTACCCTTTTGTCCTGATGAAGTGCTGTCCGAACCATGGGTGCTCGAGGCACGAAACATGTTGACCACTCCACACTACAGCTATCCTGGTACTTTAAGACCATATGATAGCACCACTGTTTTTAGTTAGACCTGGTATCCATTCTCTATAAACTTTAATACCAGTGCCTATTTTAGCCAGCACTCAATCACTTCACCAGCTATACGGTTAGGTGGCTCCCTCACTTGCTCTCATCTATATGGTATCCTCAGATCTAAAAGATCTCCGACAAAGAGCCCCGAGGCCCATCAGGCATTGCAGCGCTGACCTGACGAGGAGCACCCAATGATGACGCATGACAACCTGTCAGGTGTCTGAGAGCAGCAAGATCCGACCTTCAGGTCTTTCTGTGACAGGAATATTAGCCGTTTGGGTCAACTCTTAGAGAACACCTTTGGCAAAGGAGGAACTAACCCTTTCTTGAGATTCATTGTATTATCCCCAGGGAGGAGCTTGGGATTAGGACCTCGTTAAAACAATTTGCTCTTCTAGGTATAGGAATTTACATCAATCATTAACCATGTAATAGCATTTATGTCCTATGAGTTTTGAAAAAGAACACAAGTTATAATGTCACCGGCTGAGATTTTTAAAACATAGGGGATTTGAAACATATGTTTTGGGCCCCATAACCACTTAGGAAACCCTTTCACAGACAACAATGTCCTGCACTGGGTACACAAAAATGCTCACAGCATCATTATTCTGTTCAGATCTGTGAAAAGAAGAATGCTGCTGCAATTCATGTACCACATGAAATGGCACTTTTTTTCCCCATATATTGAAAGCAAAAGTATAACAAATATAAAAATCCAGATTAGATAGCAATCCAGATTCATGACCATGGTAGGAAAAGGTGTCTTTCATGGGAACAATATCAAACAAGAAGCCCGCTGTAGAGTTGACTGACTGGAGGAGGGAAGATTATGTCCCTTTTTTCAAAATCTATATCAGAGTAAGTTTTGTATAACACTTTCTTGCAGTGGTGTTATTCCAATTGATGTGGGTCCTGTTGGTGGTTCATAATAAACCAGGTTTAGAGGTTGCAATTGTTGAAATTGCAGCATCCGTTTCGCTCACTGAAACTTGCACTTGGTGTAAAGCGGTGGACACAGCATTCTCATCATTCTCCCGAATAGGGGTGAAGATTTCAACGTGATGACTCTTCTTGGGGTACTTCCTCCAGAGTAAGGCGATGTTGATCTACTCCGGAGGCACCGGAGTGTTGATGGGGCGCTGTGGTACAGAATCGGTCACACGCGTGGACGCAGCACCCGTGATTCTGGGTGCACAACTCCTTACTCCTAGTTTCACTCCCCTCCCCTCTGTTAGCCCGTGCATATCCCTGCAGTCAATCTCTGCTTTTCTGTCCTTGAACTCTTTAATGCATCAAATTCACCGTTTAGAATGAATATGAAAAATTGATTTGCTGTTAACACTGTGCACGTTAAGTGCAAGGAGGTTGAGGGGTTGGGCTGGGATAGTTTGCCTGCTTGTTTTGAGCACTGGTTTTTAATTTTGGGGATTTAACATTCCTAAGAAAGGTTTACTTGCCTTTTCTTATCGCCAAGACTCACTATCGCCATGCTCATTTTGATATTGGTCAGCCATTCAAAGGTTCCGCCAGTGTACCTACTAGGGTACCGGTCTAGTTGCCGCCACCTGTTCCTTCCAGATCGAGACTGTGCATATAATTGACCTTGATGCATGGACACGCAGTGGACGAGCGCAGCGGGCACACCGCAGGCATGCTGAAGGCACACTGAGGACAAGCTTGTCTGCACTCGGATAGTGCCAGGGACCAGACACCCTGCTCCTCTTATGCCAAACAGGTTGGTCTAACCCTACTCAGTCCTTCATGCACTCAAGGCCTACACACAGTATAACTGCTTGCACACTTGGGGCCTTACTTTGTCTCTGGGGGTGTGGGAGCAGGACCACCACGTCGTCTTCTGGCTCCCACACCGCCAAAGCTAAAATAGACCACCTGCCAGTTTACGATGTTTTTTTGTATCTGGTGGGTGGTTCTTTGGTGGTCCAGCTGCGGTGCCTTTGAAAAAGGCACCACAATGAGAACATCAGAGGTAGTTCCTGCAGGATATGGACTGTCAAGTCCATGCCCTGCAGGAACTGGGTTGCATGCATACAGGGGGAACAACATGTGTCACTTGCATGCGCCCCATGTCCCTGAGGCAACAGGGGGAACTGTAGGGCCCACTTTGTTTACTCACTGCCACACTTTTCATGGTGAGCTCACCGCCATGAAAAGTGTGGCAATAAGGAAACTAGTAATATATACCATATTACCAGCCTCATACCTCTGCAAGAACACCAGGGATCTCGGATCACTGGCGGCAGCAGTGGTTCTGTGGCAGTCCGTCCGTCATAGTCAGAATATGGTGGGTGGACCACCACCACGACTATCGATCCATTATCAAGTGACAACTAAAGGTGACCTCCTTTAAGGAAGGTCTGATTGACTTTAGCAGCCCCCCTTATCAGTCTAGCACCCTTGAAGTCCATCATAAAGCCACAACCAAAGGAGACCTATTTAAGGAAGCTTTGCAGGACTTTAATAAACCCTATCACTCTAGCACCTTTCAAATACATCAAGTGACAACCAAACGTGACCTCCTTTAGGGAAGGTCTGAAGGTTTTTAGTCATCTCCCTCTTCACTCTAATGCCCTTGAAATCCATCATCCAGGCACATCCAAAGGTGACCTACATTAAGAAGGCGTGAAGGACTTTAGTAAGGGAAGTGTGCTTAGCCAGTGATCGACACATAAACGTCATCCTCCCCTTTTTTTATTCACCAGTTCTGTAGGTATTAAATGTAAAGTGCGTTGCCGTGGCTTCATTTCCAGCCTTGGGCTTTCTGGGAGTGGAAGGCGCCTCCCCTCAGAAAGAATGTAACTTGTCTCTGCCATATATTGTGATGTGTGTCATTGTAAAAGAAGTGGTTACGCCCTCTGCTTCATCTGTTTAATGAGGGAGCACCCACAGATGACTGTGTTTTTATAAAGTTCTAAAGTTCTTGGAAGCCGCCATCCCTTCCCCCCTCCTCCAGGGTTTAATGCGATTTTAAATGTAGCGTCTCCTATGATTTACCTGTTTCACTCTCTGTAATTTTAGACCACAGAGACTCATCTTCATTTATTTTAATTTATTGGTGCTGCAATGTTTTATTATTGATTAGTTATAATATGCTAAACTCTGTATCAGTCAATGATTACCATGTGTCCTCTGTGATATCAAACCCCCTCCCCCTAGGCTTGCATCTCCTGTCATCCTCCCTTCCATGTGATGTCACTTCCACTGACCCTCACTCCCTCCTCTGTCATGTCACTCCATCATGCCTGCAGGTCCTGCTCCCTGGCATTCCTCTGTGATGTCCCTTCCTAAGCCTGCACCACATCTCTGTGACTCCACTCCCTCATACCTCAATGTCTAATCTCTACTCTCTCCTCTGCCATGTTAATCTACAAACTCCGCTCTCCTGTGATGTCACTCACCAGACCTGCATCATACCTTCTATGTGATGTCACTCTCCTGACCTTGACCTCTCTCAAGTCACTCCATTATGCATGCATGTCCTGCCCCTGGCTTTCCTTCGTGATATCACTCACCAGGCCTGCATCACACCTACTATGTGATGTCACTCTGTTATGTTCCTGAGTTAGTCTTTCAAAAAAAGAGAGAGTTTCCCATAAAACCAGAAAGGACTGGGTAATACAAGTAACACAAGTAACAAAACAAACTTCCTTCCTGTGTTCTTCAGTATGTTTGTATTCGAGACCTTGTTAGACAGTTTTAGAAAACAATATTTAAAATGAAGTCCTTATGACATAAGGACTTCATTTTAAATATTGTTTTTTGTATATTTGTATAAATTCTATGTACATTTTTTCACATTGTGATTATATTATTATCATTTGTAACATTGTGAACATTAGGAACAATTGTGTTTAGATAAAGTAGGAATTTTGGCTATAAGCCTGTTTTTAACAAACCTATTTTTAATAAAATCAAGTCATTATATGCAAATTTGTGTGTTGATAGTATATGTACACAGGGTGTTTTCTAAAACTGTCTAACAAGGTCTCGAATACAAACATACTGAAGAACACAGGAAGGAAGTTTGTTTTGTTACATGTTCCTGAGTGAGGCCATGTAGCAAACCAGCTTATCCCCTAATTTATACTAGAAAATAACATTTCAGCAGTGACTCTTTGCATACATTTGCATGCACAACAATGTTGGATTCTTTTAACTACCTTGTTTTCACATCCAGCTTCGTGCAACATTATCACGACGCCTTGAACATCATGCACTAGGCCTCTCTGTGCACTAGGTGCAAAAGTCTTCCTCTCCTCATCAACAGAGCGGCAGCGCTATCCACATATCCATAGCATCAATAATCTGGCGCGCACATAGTGAAGGCTGCTTTTTATTATAAATATTAAGCATCCCGATAGATTGGCAGAGGAGGCCCTTCTGCTGACACCGAAGGTCCCTGGATCCTAAGAAATCACCACGCACCGGTCTAACATTCAGTGAGGGGTGACCAAGACGAGGTCCTTCACTCCGTCCACTCAGGAAATGGGGTTGGATCATCCCTCTAGGCACACTTAGTGTAGGATCCACATCGTAGGAGTATGTTAAATTACCATATCACATATATGCCTGCATATATTCATTGCTTCAGCACCCTGGTAGAAGTGTATTTACTGTTTACGCTCTTGTTGCGTGTAATCTTCATTTGCTTCTGTCTCCCAATCATTGTAGCTCACGTATGTTATGCAAGAATAATGTTGGTTCAATAAATATTATTGGAAACGTCCCACTGTGTATTCTCTGTATATCTCTCTGAGAACAAGGGAGCACGAGTGACGAGCGAAAGGTACTGTACTGTTTCCACGATCCCCGAGTGCTCAGGGTTGCCATGTGCAGGGGTTGCCAGAAACCATTTTCTCCCTGGTAAGGTTAGAGGGGCTTACGGTGGCAGTGTGAGCGAGCTGGTCTCTAGGCCAACATATCCTAAAAGGGGGGGAGGGGCTTGTCAGGAACTAGTCTCGGCACCAAGTCCTTAGTTAATGTTGTCCAAACAATGCGCAGATCCTACGGATTAGTAGGAACTACGTGACAACTCCCCCTGCCCCGATGTCTTATCCTCACTCCCTCCTCTGTCATGTCATTCCAACTTGTCTGCACATCCTACCTCTCTGTCTTTCCTCAGTGATGTCACTCACCAGGCCTGCACCACGCCTTCTATGTGATGTCACTCCCTCTGTCCCCAATGTCTTATCTCATCCCTCCTCTGTCATGTCCCTCCATCATGCATGTCCTGCCCACCAGACTCTCCTCTGTGATGTCACATCGCAAAGCTAGCTGTTTCCTGGCCCTCACTCTTCTTTGTGATGTCACTCCCGATACCTGCACCACATCTCTGTCACTCCCTCAGACCTCGATGTCTAATCCCTGCTCCCTCTTCTGCCATGTCAATCTCACATGTCTCACACTCCTCTGTGATGTCACTCACCAGGCCTGCATCACGCCTTCTTCGTGATGTTACTTCTCCAGGCTTGCATCTCCTGTCCTCCTCCCTTCTGCCTGATGTCACTCCCTCTCACCTCGACGTCCTATCCCCACTCCCTCCTGTCATGTCACTCCATCATGCCTGCATGTCCTGCTCCCCTCGCTGTCACTCAGCAGGCTTGCATCATGCTTCCCTGAGACGCTTATTCCCTCTTCCTCCTCTCTGATATCACCCTCCAGGGCTGCTTCACACTCTCTAGGATGTCCCCCTCCCCTAGGCCTGAATGTCCAGCCTCCTCCCTGATCCATGATGTCATTTCCCTGGGTGTGCACATCTTTCTCTCCATTGTGATGTCACGCCTACAGGACTCTATGTTGTACGTCTCCCTGCTCTGTGATGTCACTCTAAGAGGACATATGCCCTAAACCCCTCCCTCCTCTGTCATGTCATTTTCCCAGGACCTATGCCCTAGCGCTGCACACCCTGCCCTCTGTGATGTCACTGCCCCAAGACCTATGCCCTACCCCCCTAGGCCTGCAAACCCTGCCCTATTTATGTCACTCTCCCAGGACCTATGTCCTATCCCCGCTAGGCCTGCATACCCTGCCCTCTGTGATGTCACTACCCTGGGACGAGTGTCCTACCACCCCCCCCCCCGGCCTGCATACCCAGCCCTCTGTGATGTCGCTTCCCCAAATCCTGGCTCTTCTCTCCGGATCACTGACATAACCTCGAATTACCGAATATCGACTAGACAAAATATCGGTGACAAATTATCGACCACAAAAATATCGACTGCCAATACTTAACTAAGAAAAAGCATAAATATCAAAACCACAATATCGTCAATATAAAATATCGACTACAACATAATCGACCTACAATATTATCGATTTAAAAAACCCCGATTTTCACATCTTAACGTGAAACATAGCTAAAATATCGAATACAAAAATATAGAATACAAAAATATCGTCATTTAAACATTATCGACTTTAGAAATAACATAAATTATACACTTTGTAATGAAATAAAACTATTACATTTTTCACAAATAAACATAAACTCTGTTATAAAATATATACAACATACAATAAATATTGCAAAATGTAAAAATTAAACATTTACAACAAACAAACATTTTTAAACACATAAACAAGCTTTGTTTATTAGAAAACATTGCTTACCGCACAATATAAAAAATATAACACTTTAAATAAATAAAATGGCCTTACCTATAGAAAAAAAGTCCCTTGCACTTAAAAAAATTAGTAATTGGCGTCACCCATATAAGGAAACTAATTAGCAAAAATTAAAAAAAAATTCAAATTTACAAATCAGAATAAGCTATCAATTTAAACAACCAATAAACTTTCAGAAACAATTAAACAACTGCTATAAAAACAAGATTTACACCTGCTAAAATTTCTGCCAATACCTCCAAAAAAAGGAAGGAGACACTCTGCAGGATTGCTAAAAGAAAACTGATTGACTTCAACTGAAAACCAGCTAAACCTATCTAAAGTAAGTACTACCACCTTGAAATATATCCAAAACCTAACTCTAACTCCCCAAACATTTTTTAAAGAAACAAATATCTTAAACATGTCTTTTATTTCTACTCTATTTTCTACAGTAGTAAAGAAAATACAGAATACCTACACAACATCTGCACTTCAAAGAAAAAAGATAAAAAGTAAGTATATATTTAGAAACATTACCTAAAACCTTAATAGAGAGGTAGCAAAGTACAAACCAGCTAGCAGAGCACAACCAAAGAAACATAACTGCTTAAAAAAGATTGTAACACATTTTCTCAATGTCCCAGGTACAAAAGAAATTAACAGTAAAGAACAGTTTGAAAAAAATCAACACATCAAAAGAAGAATTTAAAGAAAAGCAACAACTGAAATCAACATACAAATATACAGGTAAATAATAAATGTGCTAAATTGTGTAATTATAATACAACATGCATATTTTAAATACTTTTCTAATATTTAAATTTTAATTTCTCCTAGCACCAAAAGCAAGCATGACTGAAGGAGCTACATTTATTTATTCTCAAAAAGGGAAAATGCTTCTTTGTTATATGGGATATGTTTACACTCAAGAAAACAGAAAGATTTGAAAGTTTTTGGGAAGTGTACAAAATATTATTCTAGCAAATGTTATGGTAGAGCTATGACTCAGGAGACCACTGTTACTTATACTAAAGAACATAATCATCCACCCAATGTAACAGAAATAGAGATAGACAAATGCTAGATTCCCTCAAAGAAGCTAGTACTAGTACGGATAAACAATCAACTACTATTTTGAAAGAACATTTAAGAACACTGCCCCAACATGCTTCTAGCCAACTACCATCTATTGAATCCCTTAAAAGAACTATAGCTAGACAAAAAAGAGCTACATCAACTACTCCTCCCACACCTACATCTTTTGAAGAAGTGCAAATTCCCCCTGAACTCTCTGTAACGCACAATAAAGACCCATTTATACTATATGACAACAACTCTAATGATAAAAGAGTGATACTGTTTGCTACTGCAAACAACATGAATAAACTAAAGCTATGCCAAACTTGGATGATGGACGGTACTTTTTCAGTTTGCCCTAAACCTTTTTACCAATTGTACACTATCCACGGTCATTTCCAAAATGCTAATATTCCCTTCCTATATGCCCTCCCACCAAACAAACAACAAGCTACCTACCAGGAATTACTAACCCAAGTCAAACAACATACTAATGACTATTTTCCCCAAAAAATAATCATTGACTTTGAAAAAGCAATGATAAACATCATCCTTAAAACATACCCACACACAACAATACAAGGTTGCTACTATAATTTCAATCAGTGTATATGGCGACACTTACAAACATTAACATTAGGGGGTCCATTAGGATGTCGGGCCGTGGCACCACCGTGGTGGTGGCGGGACGGAAAAACAGCTTTTTCCGCCCGCGAGCAGCGGAACTCACGTCCGCAACATTAGGATAGGTTAACACAGGTCATTTCCCATCTGCCGCGGAGCAGCGCGCACCGCCATCAAAGTGTGCCCGCCACCGCGGCGGCGGGAGCCAATCGAGACCCTCCGCCGCGCCCGATGACGTCCGCCCCGCTCGACAAATTAGGATGGCCCAAACAAGCAGACGCACCGCAGCGGAGACACCGCACAGCTGAAGCAGGTAGAAAGTCGACAGCGGAGCACGAACGCCGAGACCCGACATGAACCCCATGGACCCTGCCCTCCACTTGCATCCGGTCATGTACCTGCTGCAACACTATCACCAGATGGGCCGCCGCGGACGCCGCCGTAGGTACGCCACTACACATATGCACCACACAACACACATGCCGACACAGGGCCCAAGCACCACAATGGCACCCTGCTGGGGGGCACAACACATCCACATGGGCACCCACACATCACCCACCTCACAACAAGGCACCCCACAGCATCCGGAACACACAACGTCCGCCAACCAGCAGCAACGTTCCGGCCACGGTCACGTCACCGCCACGGTCAACACATGTGCACTATGCAGAAGGCAGGGCAACACCAAGGCATGGGCAGGGCACTAACATCACAGGGACACACCACCCCAAACCACATTGCACCCCACCCGAGCTAGCCACAGGCCAGGTGCTTATCCCATGCACCCCCATGCACACCAACAAGCACTGTAACAACAAGCACAATACACATACACTGCAACACACAACACACAACCAGGGACACAGGCACTGCAGGATTGGCTGACAAGGAACACACAACACCAGTGCACTCCCCACAGCCCACACAATTGCATACAATCATCCACACAGGGCAAGACAAAACAAACAACAGGCATACAACACCTGGCTGACACATGTGTGTCTCACACCATACAGGGGCACACATACATACACTATAAACTAACACCCTACACACTGCACACCTCTGCTACACCCAACACCACACATGCCATGTAAGCCATGCCACCAGGACTTAGGGCCAACACAAGATGACCATACACATACACGCCTGGGCACACAGAAAGGAAAACACATACATACCTCATGACATCACAGACAGCTACAAAACCCCTGAACAGCCGCACACCCTGTGCTGCCAGTGTCCCCCAAGGTGACCTGTGAACAGTGTATGCATCAATGGCAAATCACCAACAAGAAAACTGCATGGCCTGTAAAATAGCCATCACAGAGTACAACATCAGCAGGGCCAGAATGGACTGAAGACCCTGTCACCCCTGTCTAAAAATCAGATGGCCACAAAGAGCCTTGCAATGGTGAACTGAAAAATAGAGCATGGTACACAGTCAAGCAAATGCAAACAAGAAAAGGACTTTAATCAGCAAGGAGACTTATAAAACACACACCAGAAGTAACTGTATTTATTCACATATTGCACAGATGTAGCAATAAAACATTAGTAGACAACAGCAAGCCACAAAACCATGTACAAATGGCAGAGACTATGCACAGGTGAAACACAAACAGGTAGGCCAGAGTCCATGGCAGGTGACACAGCAAGTACATGAGAGGCTGCACAGGGGAGAGAACAGCACATCAGAGCAACAGGCCCAGAGTCCCTGGCAGGGCAGGAGAGAGTACAGCACATCAGAGCAACAGGCCCAGAGTCCTTGGCAGGGGAGACAGCAAGTACATGAGAGGCTGCACAGGGGAGAGTACAGCACATCAGAGCAACAGGCCCAGAGCCCTTGGAAGGGGAGAGTACAGCACATCAGAGCAACAGCCCCAGAGTCCTTGGCAGGGGAGAGTACAGCACATCAGAGCAACAGGCCCAGAGTCCTTGGCAGGGGAGAGTACAGCACATCAGAGCAACAGGCCCAGAGTCCTTGGCAGGGCAGTGTACAGCACATCAGAGCAACAGGCCCAGAGTCCTTGGCAGGGGAGACAGCAAGTACATGAGAGGCTGCACAGGGGAGAGCACAGCAGACCAACAGGCCCAGAATCCTTGGCAGGGGAGAGTACATCACATCAGAGCAACAGGCCCAGAGTCCTTGGCAGGGGAGAGTACAGCACATCAGAGCAACAGGCCCAGAGTCCTTGGCAGGGGGAGTACAGCACATCAGAGCAACAGGCCCAGAGTCCTTGGCAGGGGGAGTACAGCACATCAGAGCAACAGGCCCAGAATCCTTGGCAGGGGAGAGTACAGCACATCAGAGCAACAGGCCCAGAGTCCTTGGCAGGGGAGAGTACAGCACATCAGAGCAACAGGCCCAGAGTCCTTGGCAGGGGAGAGTACAGCACATCAGAGCAACAGGCCCAGAGTCCTTGGCAGGGGAGAGTACAGCACATCAGAGCAACAGGCCCAGAGTCCTTGGCAGGGGAGAGTACAGCACATCAGAGCAACAGGCCCAGAGTCCTTGGCAGGGGAGAGTACATCACATCAGAGCAACAGGCCCAGAGTCCTTGGCAGGGGAGAGTACATCACATCAAAGCAACAGGCCCAGAGTCTTTGGCAGGGGAGACAGCAAGTACATGAGAGGCTGCACAGGGGACAGTACAGCACATCAGAGCAACAGGCCCAGAGTCCTTGGCAGGGGAGAGTACAGCACATCAGAGCAACAGGCCCAGAGCCCTTGGCAGGGGAGAGTACAGCACATCAGAGCAACAGGCCCAGAGTCCTTGGCAGGGGAGAGTACAGCACATCAGAGCAACAGGCCCAGAGTCCTTGGCAGGGGAGAGTACAGCACATCAGAGCAACAGGCCCAGAGTCCTTGGCAGGGGAGAGTACAGCACATCAGAGCAACAGGGTCAGCAACACACCCAGGTCGCAAACAATGGTCTTGACTAGCACACCTGTGTGGGGCACAGGCGTATGACGGTGTTGACAACTCACTCCTGGCTGTCATGCGGCCTGGGACCTGGCTGTGTGTCGGGGACAGCAGGCCCACTTAACTGGTGTGACAGAGGCCCATGTGATGTGGTAATAACAGAGGGCCTGCAAGGTGGAGGGCTGTGTGGACCAGGTGGCACTGTGGCACGTGGAGGTGGAGTCATGCACACCCCTGACACAGTGTGGGTGGGAGAGGTTGGAGGGGTGCCCATCCACTTTTTGGGAACATGAAATGGCTTCCCTGTCTTGGGGTTGATGGGAAGTGGTGGTGACACAACAGGCACACACACCAACTGTCCCACATCAGGGGCAGACACTGGCACTCCCTCTGGTGCTGTGCTTGATCCTGCAGAACGCTTGGGCTGGCTACGCCTCCGGACCACCTTACCCTCTCTGGAAGGTGTACCCCCTACAGTGCCCACCTTCCCACTTCCCCCAGGGGTGGTGTCTACAGTGCCCTCCTGTCCCTTCTTGCCAGGGCTGGTCACAACACAACACCGTTTCCTGAATCTCTGGCCTGGACACAACACTGCCCTCCTTTTACCGAATCAATGGGCTGGTCACAACAGGGCTCTCCTCTGCCGCAATGCCTAGGCTGGTCACAACAGGGCTCTCCTCTGCCTCAATGACTGGGCTGGTCTGGTCACAACAGGGCTCTCCTCTGCCTCAATGACTGGGCTGGTCTGGTCACAACAGGGCTCTCCTCTGCCTCAATGACTGGGCTGGTCACAACAGGGCTCTCCTCCACCTGCCTCGATGTAGTTTGTTTTGGGGTTGATGTGGTGGGTGGTTGTGTCCTTGTGCTCTCCCCAGGTGTAGCCATGACATGCCACACATCCTCTGTGGGCATAGGTGAGTCCATTTCTGGTGATGCCTCTGCAGCATGTGAGCCTGATGTCTGCCACAATGATCTTCTGGCCTTGCTCTTCTCTGACTTCATCTTGTCTGTGCATATTAGGGGTGCCCTGCTCTTCTTTGGGGATGGAGTCTGTGGACGGGATTGTTTGGTTTGGGTCTGACCTGTGCTCCTAGTGTTGTATCGTTTAGTTGACATAGGTCCCAGTGGTCACTGTCATCTGATGTGGCCACTGAATGGGTGGACGTCACAGGCACCTGAGCTGCAATGGGACCATGTGCCTGTTGGAGGGCTGACGTGACTGTGGCTGACAATGACTGGACTGTACGGTGTAGCCCACCCACGTCAGAGTGTATGCCCTCCATGAATGCTAGAACCTGGCCTATTTTGTTCTCGTGGGCACTGAAGGCATTGAGCAGGACGGTCTGGCCCACGCAAAGTTGGCGCAGGAGCTCTACGCACTCTGCACTGAGGGCAGCAGGGGGGATAGATTCAGGGGCAGCGGTGCCATGTGTGAATGTTACACGTCCCCTTTTAGTAACACGGATACGGCCAGCACCAGAGGAAGTGGATGGGAGGCTGGGCAGTGGCCGCTGGGTGTCAGATGCAGCAGCAGACTCCCCATCCCTGTGCCTAATAACAGGGACGCATCCCCGCTGGCATCAGATGAAGTGGTACTCTGTGTCTCAGCCACAGATTCCTCATGCACACTCCTGTCACCCTCAGGAGCGCTGGTGTGCTCAGTGTCACTTGGCTCAGTCTCACTTGCCTCCGCTGCCGCAGTCATGCTGGTCTCGCCACCACTTGTTTCAGGATCATGTACCGCCGTGGTGTCTTGCGAATCTGCATTAGTGAGAGAAACAGGGTTGTGTAAGTGTCATCATCTGGTCACACGATTTCAGATCAATGCAGCACAGTAGAGGCCTAGAGCTACATGGTAACCACCACACCCTGCAATCACTGTGCATATACACCTTATATAGACCACAACAGTGCCTGTCATGCAGACAAACTGCCATGAGTGAGGCATGTTCTTGTCACACAGCACTACACCCTGCCCATGGATGGTATTCCCACAGCCCACATTGACCTGCCCCATGGACATGATGTAGCCACAACACACATCACCGCTTACAGCCCTACAGGGAACCAGAGGGGACCACACACACCTGTATTGACTACACATGCCACAATGCCAACTAGGCCATAGCAATCACCACGTGCCAATCAGGGTTCACATTGTCGTCAGATGTGTGGGCCTCTACCATCATGGTGCATGCAAAGTAGACAGGCATGGTCTCACACTCATTAAGTGGACACTGCATTTCGGCACAATATGGACTCCCCACACCATCACAAAGAAGAGTGACTATGTGTACACAAAAAATCTGTCAAGGACTGAGAACTGCATGCATGAGCAGAACAGTAAGGCCATGGTGGCCCAATGCCTCTTACAGGCACACATCACAGTCGCCACTCACATCACATATCACAGCATGGCAACACACGCACATCACATGTGTCACCGCTGCCACAGGCCCTGTACACATGCATCCACTCCCAGACAAACTCTCCCTCCCCAGATACTCACCATCTCTGTCTTGCTGCTGATGCCCCTTCAGACGTGCATCCAGGTCTGGATTGGTCACTGCCAGTATGCGTCCCATCAGCGGAGTCATGGTGCGCCGTGCCAAATGCCCTGTGCGTGGTACCATCCCCAAGGTCATCTCTGCCACTTGCTTAGTCAGCCGGCTGATGTCGTCCCACCTCTTGTGACAGTGTGTGTGTCGTCTGTTTGATACCCCCAGGGCTCGCACCTTTGCTGCTATGGCCCTCCACACGGACTTACGTTGGTGTACCTTGAGCTGCAGGTATGAGAGTAAAGAAGGGCAAATGAACAATTACACAATGTCAGATGTCAGCATCTATCAGTACTTTTTAAGTAACAAGGGAGACCCAACGGATAGCTAAGCACCATGGGTATAACAACGTTATAGTGAACAAAACGGTTCTTAGCTTATTTTGAAATCAACACACCAATGTTGTATAGAAACACAATGGAAAACTATACACGTTATAAAATTTCCAAACCCAGCCGGGAAAGGATTTTATTTTATAAAGAAACAATGTTCAATTCAGTAATCAATTCGTAATCACAAGACACAAGCCTGTGTCGTACATGAAAAAAGAAGGAAACAGAAAAATAGCATAAGGGTGAAAGGGGTGTCTATCAGGCAAAGAGCGAGAGCAAAGACAGGGTACTGTATTTAGGTAAGTGATCAATCACAGTATCGCCTGGAGTGGAACATAAACAATCTTATTGGTCAATGTTATCAATATGAAACCACTCATGGGTGTCGACGTTTCGATCCCTATTGCTCAAAAAGATACATGGGATCATCATCAGGACATTTATAATGAACAAAACATGCCTGATTGTAAAAGAAGCCAAGAAGAGAAATGAAAAGGCGGTTTCTTCGGGGGTCCGGACGCAATAGGTGAGTCAGGATACTTTCACCGTATCGGTCGTTTCCATACGCGGAAATGGCGCTCAGGTCGGCAAATCAGCCGGAGTGTATTTTGAATAAGATAAGATGAGATTTAAGTGTAGGTATCATGGACCATACACATGGGATCCCAACAATGGGGATTTGGACGTCAGTCCTGATGAGGACTCGTCTTCCCGTTGCTCCTCGGTCGGTGCCGAATGCAAGGACTTGCATAAAATCCTTTCCCGGCTGGGTTTGGAAATTTTATAACGTGTATAGTTTTCCATTGTGTTTCTATACAACATTGGTGTGTTGATTTCAAAATAAGCTAAGAACCGTTTTGTTCACTATAGCATCTATCAGTACAGCAGCCAGACACTGACTCAGGACTCTCAGTAACCTCCCTCCCTCCCGAACTGGGGGTATTCTCACAAGGGCACTCTGCATGGCATAAACATTAGTGAATGCATGCACACATTGTGGTTCCTAGTCCCCATGATATTCACACAAATGCATGATGCCTCAACACAAATGCATCGACAGCAGTGTGTAATTCAGAAATTGTACCGGGCACTGATGGGGCATATCTACTAATCAGTGTGAAGCAACTGTAGCATGTAAGTTGGCTGATGTTCAACGTTTGGCTGTGCAGCCACTGAACCTACTCTGTGGGTCACACTGACTCTGACTACAGGGGCACCCTGAAATGTCCTCACAAGCGTTCACTGTCCTGGCATCTAAAAGGCTAACAACCGTTGGTTCTGTATGCCCGGCAATGTAACACACCCCACTCACACATATGAGTACAGGCCTAGGAAAGAGTCACATTGCAACACACACACTCCCTCGACCTGGCTACAGCTTGTCTGTCAGTGTATGTCATCACCCCACATCCCCAAGCATATACTTAGGCTGTGGGGTTTTAGGTTTAAACCTATAATAACTGATAAAACCCCACTGAAAGAAAAATAGCCCTCACCAGTGAAAACATATACACACTGAAAAAACACATGCACAACCACAAACTAAATGCCATTCAAAGAAAGGAAAAAGAAAGTGAAAGAGTCATTTTGTTCTTACTGAAGGGGTCAATAAAATGTAACTTTGTTATACAAGCTAGCAGTAAGAAAGACTGGCTAACATTATTCTGCTTGAGTTTTGTTCTTTAGGGATGCCACTAAAACATTGTTTCTTCTTCCTTTTACTTTTTTCAGTTTTATGGCCTTTGGTCTAAAGATGCAGGGTTTAGTTTCATGTTTTAGGTTTTGTTTAATTATTTTATAAACTGTAGAGAATCAGGACATATCAAACTCACATTTGATATTTTGGCTTCATTTGATTCTTTCACTGATAGGTAAAATAGCTAGTTTCGTAAAAAATCTTTCCCAATATGTGTCATCACATTTACCCACAGAGAATGGGTAAAAACCCTTAATACATCAGACCATAGTTTCTATTGGGTCAGTATTGATAGTGGGTGAATTGCCAACATCTCAGGCTTTAAACATTAAATGTAAGGTATAGTGACAAGTATATATGGTAGGCAGACAAAATATCAAAATTAAAATATCGATATGCAATAATATCGATGTTTTAATATCGATGGTATAGTATATCGATGTGCCATAATATCGACAGACAGAATATCGAGATTAAGGTATGTATGTTAGTAATATCGAAATTTTGTTGTTTAGTGTTATGTATTTTATTTTGTTGTTTATATGTTTGCTAAATATGTTTAGAAATGTATGTTTGAAAATTAGTAATTTTGTTAACATTTTGGGGTCCATTATGATGTCGGGCGGATTGCCTCCGCCAGGCTGGCGGTAGCCACCGCCGGCCTGGCGGAGGCAATCCGCCCGACATCCATTGCCAAATTCCCCCCGCCATATTAGGATGGCGAGGGGGACCGCAGCAGTGATAATCACCGCCCGCCTGTTTTCCGCCCCGGTGGCCTTGCGGCCGGGGCGGAATATGTTTAATATGGTGGCGTTGTCTGTTAGACACCGCCAGCCATATTAGAATGCGCATTCTGGCACGCCTTTCCGTGGCGGCAATGCCGCCACGGAAAGGCATGCGGAGTCCCCCTGCAGGGGCCCGTTGCGGGCCCCCAGGGACTCCGTGGTGGTGGGGGGTGCACATGGGGGGTACCTATGGTACCCCCCCGCATTTCAAAGTGCAACATGGCAGGCACCGCGCGGTGCCTGTCATGTTGCACTTTGAAATGCACAACGTGCACGTTTCACAAGGCGGCGGGCAGAGATTACTGCTCCGCCCGCCGCAATGGCAAAAATACAGTATGCGCCCGCCTGTGTGGCGGGCGCATCCTAATGCACATTTCGGGACCCCCGCCCTCGAGGCGGGCGGTCCCGTTTCCGATAGGGTGGCGGGCGGGCAAAGCCCGCCCGCCATCCTAATGGCCCCCTTTGCGTTTTAGTATTAGAGCGGGTTGTGGGTTTATAGGGGAATAGGGTGGGAAGTAATTTAATAATAATTAATTAATTAATATATGTTTGTAAAAATTTTTAATTAATGATTAATTGGTAATTAATTAATATTAATTAGTTAATTAATTAATATCATTTTGTACATATTTTTAATTAATAATTAATTGGTAATTAATTAATATTAATTAGTTAATTAATTAATATAATTTTGTACATATTTTTAATTAATAATTAATTGGTAATTAATTAATATTAATTAGTTAATTACATTAATTAGAGTAATTTTTTAATATATATAATTTTTTTATTGTTAATTAATTATTTGGGAAAAATTAATATTAATTAGTAAATTAAATTAATTATAGCTAATGTGCTAATATATTTACTTTATTGTTATTGTTAATTAATAATTAATTGGTAATTAAATAATGTTAATTAATTTTGGGTAAAGGAGTATTTTTAGGGTTCAGGGTCAGTTTTCAGTTTTTGGGTAAAGGGGTATTTTTAGGGTTCAGGGTCAGTTTTCAGTTCTTTGGTAAAAGGGTATTTTTAGGGTTCAGGGTCAGTTTTCAGTTCTTGGGTAAAGGGGTATTTTTAGGGTTCAGGGTCAGTTTTCAGTTTTTGGGTAAAGGGGTATTTTTAGGGTTCAGGGTCAGTTTTGGGTTTTTGGGGTACAGGGGTATTTTTAGGGTTCAGGGTCAGTTTTCAGTTCTCGGGTAAAGGGGTATTTTTTGGGTTCAGGGTCAGTTTTCAGTTCTTGGGTAAAGGGGTATTTTTAGGGTTCAGGGTCAGTTTTCAGTTCTTGGGTAAAAGGGTATTTTTAGGGTTCAGGGTCAGTTTTCAGTTCTTGGGTAAAGGGGTATTTTTAGGGTTCAGGGTCAGTTTTCAGTTTTTGGGTAAAGGGGTATTTTTAGGGTTCAGGGTCAGTTTTGGGTTTTTGGGGTACAGGGGTATTTTTAGGGTTCAGGGTCAGTTTTGGGTTTTTGGGGTACAGGCGTACAGGGTAAAAATAAAATACATTTAAATTTATTTTAAATCAATTAAATGAAATTAAAAAAAATAAAATTACATTAAATTATTAAGTTTTTAATTTATTTTAAATGTATATGTATTACTTTTAATTTTTTAATTATGTTTTAATGTTTTTATTTAATATTTGTTAAATTATATGTATTTTAAAATTATTTTTACATTATTATTAATACATTTAAAAAAACGATAATTTTTAAATTTCGATATTTTTGTACTACGATATTATTTTTTCGATATTTTTGTACTTACCATTATGTAGATATAATTTCGATATTTTTGACTTCGATATTTTTGTCTCGATATTTTTGTAGGTCGATTTTCTGTCTGTCGGTATTTTGTCAGACATTCGTATATATATATCACCAAGCATCTGGGATAGTGGTGAAAACGTGACACCAGACTTTTGGAAAACATTGAACGCATTGTCACTTATTATACTCTGCAAAAAAGGTTCTTTCCAAGTTCAACAAAGATTGGAGTGATATTGTTTGTATTTGTAGTGATTCAGCTACATATATAAAACATTTGTGTGATGACCTGTCAAAATTGATACCTGAGATGAAGTGATTGCCTGTAGGAGATCTTTGCCACTTGTTAGATGGTATGCTGAAAGCATCTTTACAATCTTCAGAGTTAATGAGGGATGCTATTGACTTTTTAGTCCATTCTGGTGCACTGTATTCTTATGCCCAGGAACTAAAATGCAAATATTTATCATTTTGTGCTTTATGTGGCATCAAAGAAAGAGTCATCCCAACTGTGCCCCTTAGCTGACGGTTCTTAGCCCAAGGGGCTATGAATGCTGAGAGGGCCTTTTCACAGAAGTTTACATGGGAAGGAAAGCGCGAGCGCACCTGACAACGACTCACTGAAGAAGTATTGTATGGTGTACTAAAATAAGATTAATTTGCAAAAATCTCTTTGGACCTCATATACACTATACGTACACTGTCCATATACCATGTTCTTTCAGTGCAGAAAGCAAGCAATGATAAAAGCAAAACTTTCCATAAACACCGGAAAAACACTTTTTCTGCTGTTTTTAGTGGCGTGAAAATGTGTAGCCACTGATAACAACTGTTTTTTAAGATATTAAAAACACTGAAAAACCCCCACCAGAATTTACCAAAAATAGAAACTGAAAACAGGACAGCCTACATATACTGCAGCATCACGACTACAGGTCTGACACCACCCTGCCCTACAGCTCCCTTCATGGTGACTTACCACAACATTGGGACCACCAAACAGCCGTGGGTACTTTGCCAGCACCTCGTCCACAAGGACATCCAGCTCCTCACTCGTGAATGGACTGGCACGGATCTTATCTGTTCTTGACATCCCTGTGGATATGGCAGACCTGTGGCGGAAGTGAGTTGTGAGGGGTCCCAGGCAGCAGGCTCTTGGGGCAGCAGCAGGACAGGGTCCCAGGCAGCAGGCTCTTAGGGCAGGGTCCCAGGCAGCAGGCTCTTGGGACAGGGTCCCAGGCAGCAGGCTCTTGAAGCAGCAGGACAGGGTCCCAGGCAGCAGGCTCTTGGGACAGGGTCCCAGGCAGCAGGCTCTTGAGGCAGCAGCAGCAGGAGATGGTCCCAGGCAGCAGGCACTGTGAGCAGTGGAAATGTGAGGCTCACTCCCACAGATTCATAGCCCCCTGGGGTCGTTAGGAAGCTTAAAAGCTGCTAAAATTGGTTGTCCGGGTCTGCCTTATTCAAAAACATCCAATGACCGCCTTCCGCGATTTTCAAATCTGCATCATGCCACCGCGATCATCGCTGCCATTGGCTGTATGCAATGCTCCACGGCGGTGACGCAGCGCGGGTGCCCGGGGTGCGCTATCGCGATGGTGCATCATTCAAAAGCATCCAATGACCGCCTCCGCGGTAGCGGAGCACACCTTCCGCGATTTTCAAATCTGCATCATGCCACCGCGATCATCACTGCCATTGGCTGTATGCAATGCTCCACGGTGGTGACGCATTGCGGGTGCCCGGGGTGTGCTACCGCGATGGTGCATCATTCAAAAGCATCCAATGACCGCCTCCGCGGTAGCGGAGCACACCTTCCGCGATTTTCAAATCTGCATCATGCCACCGCGATCATCGATGCCATTGGCTGAATGCAATGCCCCATGGCAAGGATGCACCGCCGGGGCCAGGCGGTAGGTACCGCGACCCATGCGGCGGAGCATAACCACCGCCATATACACATGTCCATATGCCAATGGCTACCTTGGCTGGGTAGATGGTGATGCTGGGGTCACACCGCCAGGGACCGGCGGTAGGTACCGCGACTCATGCGGTGGAGCATACCCACCACCATATACACATGTCCATATGCCAATGGCTACCGCACTTGTGAAGGGGGTGGTGCTGGGGTCACACCGCAGGGGACCGGCGGTAGGTACTGCCATTTTCGTACACATTGCGGTGTATGTCAATCAAGGACACTGTATCAGCACCCTGCAGCAACATGGTGAAGGGCACATCATTGTACACACGATGCCACACAGCCATGTCATCCACAGGTGGACGCACGTTCAGTGTGAGACACTTTGGCCTGTGGTTCAGCCATTTTAGTAAGAAATTTGATGGATGATGATGATTGACAGACTTCAGCTGGTGTAAATGATGTTGTGACGTTTAATGTGTTGTGGGTCAGTGCAGACCTTGACCTGGCTGGTGTCACTGCATTGTATCGGATCAGACTTGTGCATTCACAACTGCTCATGCACACAACCGGAAGTGTACCTGCTACTGTGATCATTGTGTTGATGAATGTGTTCCGACTTTACATGATGCATTGAGGTGTGGCAAGTACAGCAGATGGGTATGATAGACATGGTAAGTCACAATACATTGGCGGGTCTTGCTGCACCTTGTCTGCACATGTGAATTGTTCATCCATTATATCCGATTTCACAGTCCCAGATGTGTTTGTGGCACTTGTGTATTGTCACTGGAGAGTAGCTATTGTAACCTGATGTGCCATGCATCTCTCTGGCACTCGTTGTTTTCCCATTACATCATTGATGCTTTGTACTATGCTCATCTCATGATGCTTGTCTCTGACATATTCATTCCACTCCTCATCTAGGAGGAGGCCGAATCTCCTACGTCACCTGACAGTGCTGCAGGACATGGAGAAAGAGGCAATCATCAGGAAATTCAGGCTGGACAGACCAACATTGAAGATCGTATGTGATCTATTGGAGCTCCACCTGCAGCCTCGCCGTCACTATCCTACGGCATTCACACCCACCTACAAGGTGATGGCAGCACTCTACTTTTTTGCGACTGGTTCCTTCCAGGAGACCGTGGCTAACGCTGGGGGGATGTCGCAGCCCATGTTCAGCATGGTGCTGAGGGATGTTCTTGCGGCCATGATGCTATATCGCAATCGCTACATACATTTTCCCAGGGGACGTGAATGGGCTGCTGTGAAGGGTGACTTCTATCCACTTGGGCGCATCCCACATGTAGTCGGTGCCATCGATTGCACCCATGTAGGTCTGTTGTCACCGCAGGCGACGGAGCACATTTATCGGAACCGCAAACACTACCACTCCATGAATGTGCAGGTGGTGTGCCTTGCGAACATGACCATATCACATGTGTGTGCAAAGTATCCCGGTTCGGCCCATGATTCGTACATTATGAGGAACAGCATGGTGCCACGGATGATGGAGAATCTGCATCCCGAACGTGCCTGGATTGTGGGTGAGTTTCACTACTGCTATGGCGTGCTGTGTGTCACTCTGGCTGTACAACATTACAATGTGTGTTTGTCATTCACAGGTGACTCAGCATATCAATCAATCAATCAATCATATCACTTGTATAGCGCGCTACTCACCGGAAGGGTCTCAAGGCGCTTGGGGGAAGGGGGCCGCTACTACTCGAACAGCCAGGTCTTGAGTTGTCTTCTGAAGGCGAGGTGGTCCTGGGTCAGCCGAAGGTGGATGGGGAGGGAGTTCCATGTCTTGGCCGCTAGGTAGGAGAAGGATCTGCCTCCGGCGGTGGCTCTTCGGATGCGTGGTACGGAGGCGAGGGCGAGGCTAGCGGATCGTAGCTGGCGGGTGGGTGTGTGGAAGGTCAGGCGGTCGTTGAGGTACTTGGGGCCCAGGTCGTGGAGAGACTTGGGTGCATGGGTGAGGAGCCTGAACGTGATTGACGGGGAGCCAGTGCAGGTTCCTCAGGTGGCCGGAGATGTGGCTGCGTCGAGGGATGTCTAGGATGAGTCGGGCGGAGGCGTTCTGGATGCGTTGTAGTCTTTTTTGTAGCTTGGCTGTGGTTCCGGCGTAGAGGGTGTTTCGTAGTCCAGCTGGCTGGTGACGAGGGCCTGGGTGACCGTCTTCCTGGTTTCGATCGGGATCCATCGGAAGATCATGCGGAGGGTGTGAAAGCATGAAGAGGAGACGGCGTTGACTTGTCTGGTCATGGAGAGGGAGGAGTCCAGGATGAAGCACAGGTTGCGTGCGTGGTCTGTTGGCTTGGGAGCGGTGCCCAGGGCGGGGGGCCACCAGGAGTCGTTCCACGCAAAGGGTGATGGTCAAAGGATGAGGACTTCCGTCTTGTCTGAGTTCAGTTTCAAGCGGCTGTTCTTCATCCACTCGGCGACGTCTTTCATCCCTTCGTGGAGGCTGGTTCTGGCGGTGTCGGGTTCTCTGGTGAGGGAGAGGATCAGCTGGGTGTCGTCGGCGTAGGAGATGATGTTGAGGTTGTGTCGGCGTGCGATGGCTGCGAGGGGTCTCATGTAGACGTTGAAGAGGGTGGGGCTGAGTGATGATCCTTGTGGGACGCCGCAGATGACTTCGGTGGCCTCGGAGCGAAACGGGGGAGGCGGACTCTCTGTGTTCTTCCAGCTAGGAACGAGATGATCCACTTCAGTGCCTTCTCTTGGATGCCGGTGTTGCTGAGGCGCTGGACTAGGGTGCGGTGGCAGACAGTGTCGAACGCTGCAGAGAGGTCCAGGAGGATGAGTGCCGCTGTTTCCCCGTTGTCGAGCAGGGCTCGGATGTCGTCGGTGGCTGCGATGAGGGAGGTCTCGGTGCTGTGGTTGGCTCTGAAACCGGATTGCGAGGGGTCGAGGGATTCATTCGTCTCGAGGAAGGCGGCCAGCTGTCTGTTGACGGTCTTCTCGATGACTTTGGCAGGAAAAAGGAGGAGCGAGATGGGGCGGAAGTTCTTGAGGTCGGTGGGGTCCGCTGTTGGTTTCTTCAGTAGGGCGCTGAGCTCGGCATGCTTCCAGCTCTCCGGGAAGGTGGCGGTGTCGAAGGAGGTGTTGATGATGTCTCGGAGTTGGGATGCGATGGTGGAGATGGCTTTGTTGAAGATGTGGTGGGGGCAGGGGTCAGTCGGAGATCCGGAGTGGATGGTGTTCATCGTGCGGGCTGTGTCTTCGGTGGTCACTGCGGTCCAGGTGTGGAGGGTGGCGGTGGGGTGCGTTGGTTCGATGGTTGGGTGCGAGGATGGTGTGCCGAAGCTGTTGTGGAAGTCAGCAATCTTGCGGTGGAAGAACGAGGTGAGGGAGTCGCAGAGATCTTGTGAAGGGGTTATGTCGTTGTTGCTGGTTCTGGGGTTGGAGAACTCCTTGACGATGCTGAAGAGTTCCTTGCTGTTGTGGGCGTTGTTTTCCAGTCGATCCTTCAGTGATTTCTTCTTGGTGGTGCGGATGAGCTGGTGGTGCTTGCGGGTTCCGTGTTTGAGGGCGGTCATGTTGTCAGTGGTCCGGTCGAGGAGCCAGGCTTTCTCGAGGGTGCGGCAGGTCTTCTTGGAGTCCTTGAGTTCGTCGGTGAACCAGGGGGCCTTCTTGCTTCTGGGTTTGATGGGGGGGTTCTTCAGTGGTGCGAGGTAGTCGGCGCAGGCGGTCAACCATTGCGTGAAGTTGCGGGCTGCTTCTTTGGGGTCCGGTGTGCTGGCAGGTGGGTTCTGGCTGAGGGAGGCGGTGAGCTGGTCGGCGGTGATCTTGCTCCAGCTCCTGTGAGAAACCTGTTTCGGGTGGTGGTGGGTGGTGGTTTTTCTGAAGCTGAAGTGGACGCAGCTGTGGTCGGTCCAGTGAAGTCCGGTGGAGTGGCTGAAGGCGATGTGCTTGCTGGATGAAAAGACGGGGTCGAGCGTGTGGCCGGCGTAGTGGGTGGGAGTGTTGACCAGTTGCTTGAGTCCGAGGTTGGCGAGGTTGTCCAGCAGGGTGACGGTGTTGCGGTCCTTGTTGTTCTCCAGGTGGAAGTTGAGGTCCCCTAGGAGGATGTAGTCGGCGGAGGGGAGGGCGTGTGGGCTGATGAAGTCCGTGATGTCTTCGCAGAATTGAGTGTGTGGTCCCGGGGGTCTGTAGAGGAGGGTTCCTCTGAGGGTCGTCTTTGGGTCGGTGTGGATCTGGAAGTGGAGGTGTTCGGCGGCGGTGTAGGTGTCATCGGCGTCGGTTGTGATGTGGATGGTGTTCTTGTGGACGATGGCGATGCCTCCTCCCGTCTGGTTGACGCGGTCCTTCCTGATGATCTTGTATCCATCCGGGTTGGCGATGGCGATGTCGGGGGCTGAGGAGGCGTTCATCCATGTTTCAGTGAGGAAGGCGACGTCTGGTGATGTAGTGTCGAGCAGGTTCCAGATTTCGACGGCGTGTCTGTGGACGGAGCGGGTGTTGAGCAGGATGCACTTGAGGTGGTTGCTGATGGTGCTTGGCTTGGCGGGCGCGGTGTGTGCTCGGAGGCAGGTGAACTTGCAGGTTGTGCAGGTGAAGGGTCCGTGGAAGCGTTTCGGGGCGGCTCGGCAGCAGGTGGGCTTCCGGCCTGTATTGAGTGTGTTGAGGGCCGCTGCGTCGTAGGTTTGTCGGGTCATCTTGCGTCGGTGGGGGCCAGGGGTCCTGGCACTGGGCGCGGTCCAGGCGCGGACGGGCGCAGACGGGCTTGCCTTAGGCGCGCCTTTGGCGCGCCCGCTGCGCGCGTCCACTGCGCGGCCTCGCAGCGACCGCCATTTATGGGTATCTGGGGGAGGAGGGGTCAGCTGGGAGGTGGGTGGCGGGAGGGTAGGTGGGGAAGAGACCGATTTGCGGGCAAAACAGCGAGAAAGGGTGGCGGGGGAGACGGGAAAAGAGTGAGGGGGAATCTGTGGATGGGAAAAGAGTGAGGGGGAATCTGTGGAGAAAAAAGAGGGTGAACAGAGGCACACAGAGAGGTCAAAAAACGAAGGGGAATCTGTGGAGAAAAAAGAGGGTGAACAGAGGCCCACAGAGAGGTCAAAAAACGAAGGGGAATCTGTGGAGAAAAAAGAGGGTGAACAGAGGCCCACAGAGCGGTCAAAAAACGAAGGGGAATCTGTGGAGAGAAAAGAGGGTGAATAGAGGCACGTAGAGAGGTCACAAAACAAAGGGGAATCTGTGGAGAAAAAAAGAGGGTGAACAGAGGCACACAGAGAGGTCAAAAAATGAAGGGGAATCTGTGGAGAGAAAAGAGAGTGCAAAAAACTGGCAGATGGCAGAGAGCACTGGTGGCGCTGCACGAGGCAGGGGGAGCGACCTACCCTTGGTCGGCCATGGCTGTTGAGCCCACTCCGGAATCCCCGGACACCAGCAGACATCCGCTACAATGAGGCCCATGGCAGGACCCTACTGGTAATCGAGCGGACTTTCTGCCTACTGAAGTCAAGGTTCCGGTGCCTTGACAGGACCAGAGGCGCACTGGCATACTCGCCTGGGAAGGTGTGCAAGATCGTTATGGCATGCTGTATGCTGCACAACCTGGCCATCCACAAGGGGATCCCCCTGCTCCTGGACGATGGTGAGGAAACAAGGCCACAATCTGCTCAGGGACCTGAATCCAGTGATGAGGACAGTGGAGAGGAGGAAGGAGTTGACCTGCGCCAGCAGCTCTTCGAACGCTACTTCACTTGAAGGTGGGTGACCCGGTACAACGTGTACATTGTCTGGTGTGGTTGCTTTTGTTGTGAATGGCTATGCACGGATGTAACCGATAGGCACATGTTCTGTCACCTATGTGTGGTATTGGTGAAATTGATGTTCCGTACGGAGATGTATGCTGGACCGTATTTGTGCACATCTGCTAGACATTGTGTAGTATGCCTGTGATGTCTTGGATATTTTTTGTGCAGTGATCTGTGTGTGTTCCACAATGAGACCAGTGACTGTTGTTCTGTTGTGTCTCCCTAGGTGCTACAGAGTGTTCCTGTCCTGCATACTGTACATCATTTTTACACATGTTATGTTATGTTATGTTAGCCGGATTTATAGAGCGCACAGATGCCCCAGCAAAGGAGCGTCCTGGCGCTAACAGAACAGAGAACCGGACAAAAGCAGATAATAGGAGCCATAACACAACAACACTAAAAAACTGAGGGAAAAAGGAAAGTTTTGACAGCCTTCCTGAACGCCAGAAGACCGTCAATAGCACGGATATAAACAGGAAGGGAGTTCCATAGCTTGGCAGCAAGCACTCTAAAGGAGCGGCCGCCAATCCTAGATCTCTTGAAACGTGGTACTATAGCCAGATAGAGTCCGGAGGACCTCAGAGACCGTGATGGAACATATGAGGAAATAAGATGCTCCAGAATCGGAGGAGAAGAGAGTTTCAGGATTTTGAACGAAAGACAAAGAGACTTAAACTTAATTCTCTGAGCAACAGGAAGCCAGTGGAGCTTATAAATAGTTTTTTGGGCTGAGCAGAATCGTGGTAGGCCTACCAGAGCCCTGGCGGCAGCGTTCTGAACACGTTGGAGTCTAGAAAGTTCAGCCTGATTAGCTCCAAGCAGAAGAGAACTGGCATAATCCAATTTAGACAGAATCATAGCTTGTACAATAAGCTGTCTAGTAGCAGCATCAAAGAATTTAAAAATGGGTCTGAGCTTACGCAAAGTCCCGAAGCACATAGCAGCAACTCTCCTAGTGTGGGCGGTAAAACTGAGTTTAGAATCGAACCAAACCCCTAGATGTTTAACCTCAGTAGCAGGGATGGGAGTGGGACCGAGCCCTGGAGGCCACCAATTGTCATCCCATAGATGACTCTGTTTTCCGACAATGAGCACCTCGGTTTTCTTGCCATTCAATTGAAGGCAATTATCAGTCATCCAACGGGCCACTGAGATAAGCCCCTCACGGAACTTAGCTGCCTCAGGATCGGGAGCCCCACTTATTACAACCGCCAGCTGCGTGTCGTCAGCGTAGGACACCATAGTCAGGTTCCCACGCTTGGCGACATCAGCCAGCGGCTGCACATAAAGGTTGAACAAAGTGGGGCTGAGTGCCGAACCCTGCGGAACTCCCTGAGCAATCGAATAGGGTTTAGATTCAAAAGGTGGGGTGGCAACCTTGAAGGTACGACCAGATAAAAAAGATCCAAACCATTCAAGCGCCATATTGTCGACACCGGCCTCAACCAGACGTTGTAATAAAATATCATGGGAGACAGTGTCGAACGCGGCACTGAGATCAAGGAGAACCCGTGCCGCGGTATCACCAGAATCTACCACCATACGTAGATGTTCAGCTACTGAGAGTAGCGCAGTCTCGGTACTATGACCGGGCCGAAACCCATTCTGTGAGGGATCTAATATATTGGCAGAGTGGAGATGATTAGATAAGATGGTATTAACATGGGCCTCGGTCAGTTTAGCTACCCACGGAAGAAGGGAGATGGGGCGATAATTCTCCAATTTCAGTGGGTCCTGAGGTTCCGTGGGAATTGTTACGAAGCTCTGGGCCTGAACGAACATGGACAAATGCGGTATCTATGAACCGTAAATGATGAGTTCGGTAAGTGTACGCGTTTTCGTTACACTACCTGGCATGGTTCGCCTCATTTACGTCATTCTTCACCTGAACCCGTGGGTTCCATTTTAGATACGGCATCCATTTTGTTTTCTTGCCCTCACGTAGTCAGCGAACAGGCAACTGTTCGCCTCATGACCTTTCAGTCCCAAGCCTTACGGAAAACGCATATTCCTCTTATGTGCCTTTATGACCGGGGGAATGACACTGGAGAGGCACAAGGGTAATCACGCCACGCCGAGCTATTGATTCAGCCCTGCATGTGGTGGGCTCGAGTCCTTTGATCCTACGATCAGGCTTCCAATGCTTCCCCCACACTTCTCTTTCCTACTATTGTCTGACTTCCTTGCACCTGTTCCTGTCTTTTCCTCTTGTCCGTTTACAACTGGAGTGGAATGCACCTAACGGTGGGAAGATGTGCTTTTACAGTTGGGAACCGGTAATGTTACTGTGATCATGTTCCGGGGTTCTGAAAACATGAAAGCGACCCCCTTGAAGTTTACTGTGGGAACTGGGTTGTAACCTTTTGTCCACATGTTGCGCAATGGCAAAACCTTGTATAAAAGAGAGCGACCCACATATGTAATTGGAAGCAGATTCGCAGAACCTACACGCTGTTGTACTTCTAGTGACTTTTGCCTCCCTGCAGTAATAAACGCTGATCTTTGACGCCGAAGGAAGTGTCCCGTGTCTCTGTCACTTGTGCGCCGAACAGGTATCCCATGAAGGTTATAGGTGTTGTTCCCTGGCACCGCTGGTTCTGTTAAAAGTCCAGTCCTTCAGTTGGCGCCCAACGTAGGGCGACATCAGCGGTACCGGTCCAAAGCCTGACGACCATGAGGAACTTCGTGTGAAATCTCCGAGGAAAAGGTGCACCCCGCTTCATCGATCCTGTTGTCGAAATAAGTGGTCCGAAGATTTTCCCCGCGAAGATTCCCACCTCCTGACGGCTGCGACGGACTGATGCCCTGACTGTCGACCTGTTTCCGGTGCCCGGCGTAGACCTTTCGTACAAGCGAGACGATAGACGGGCCTTCCTGGTGACGCCATTGAAGTTCTCAGTTAAGTATTTTGTGGGTCGCTCCCAGTGTCCTTAGTTGTTGTCAAGCTTTTTGAAGCTTTGTTGTATGCATGGTTCCATTGCATTTGTGGTTCTTAGTTGTGGTTCTTAGTGGTTATTTGACAGTTGCAATTGCCAAAAACCGAGGGTTTTGTCTTTCACGAAGATTTAGTACTTCGGTAACCCTTGAAGTTTGATACTAGGTTAGTGTGCACGATGCCTAGCCATAGTGGTTTTCTTGGTTTCTTAAAATGTTGCGCAATGGATTCCCAGTTGGAGGACTCGTGTCCGATACCTCCGGCTGGAACTCCGATATATGAGCTATATAGTCGACATGGTGTGGGTCCTATTATTTATAATAAATATTGGGTCCGTTACACGAAAAACGATGGTGTCCTTAGTTGGCCACCACATGGAAGTTTTGAACTTACGATTTTAGATAATCTAGAAGCTAAATTATTTAAAAAGAAAGCTAGGCCAGCTATGTTTGATTCCTTCCGGTTGTGGCGTAAAGAGGCCAAGCAGAAAGAAATCAAACAGTCTAAAAAGAATAAAAAAGATGGTATGGCTCCGATAATGCAACTTGTACGACAATGTCAGCGAGATAGAGAAGAATCAGAAATTGAAGTTTCTACTAGATTACATCACATGAGGATAGACAAATGTTATCCGGCTTTACCAGCCAGTCCTGATAAGAAAGAGGAGGACCCTAAGGAGGATCCTCTGTTAACGTATTTCATGAACTCGCCACCTCCATATGCACAGGGTGCTACGGCTCCTGTTGTTCCTCCTGTAGTCCCTCCAGTAGTCCCTCCTGTTGTTCCGGCAGTTACTGGCCAGCCCGTTGCTGGTCCTGTATCCGTCCCTCCTACAGCTCCTGTGCCTTTACCTCCTCAGCCTCTTATCACTGCTCCTCCGACTATCTTGCCTGCTCCAACTATGCCTACCTTCACTTCTAATATTGTCGCTCCTGTTCTTCTTTCTTCTTCTCCTTCTGTTCGTAATCGAATCCCTAACGCTGTTGCTACCCTTTATTCACCGCTTACTGGTCAGTTATTTCCGTCTGATCTTTCCGAAACTCCCCAGAGACGGAGTCAGATCCCTAGTGGAAGGGAAAAAGAGACGTTAGTGACTATGGCACATAGATGGGTAAGACACCCTGCTAACTACACTCCACGCATGGTTTTCGACACGTTTTCTCAGTTTAATGAGCCTACGCAGAGATTCGTGTTTGAAGAAATGTGTAACTTTTTGAGGGAAGAATGGTATAATAATGATGTAGATAATGTACCGCCCGATGTAACTGAGCTTCAGAGTCAATTTTCGAATGGTATGATTGTAGGTGGAGATGTACGACGTGCCTTAGAGCGATTGTTAGCTCATAGGTCGGCAGTGCCTTCTCAAGTATCGTTTGATGATGACTCTGAGAATTGGAAAGCGGCTCCTGGTCAGTATCCTATGAGAGAGGTTCCGCCACTTTGGGTGCCAGGTGATCCACAAGCTCACCCTCCGGTTTTACCGCACTTTCGAAGAGTATGGATACACCTCCCATGGAAACGATCAGAAGTTTTACAAGTAAAGCAATCTTTGCCTGATCCACGTAAGAATCCGGCTGGTTATTATAAGGAACTATCCCAATTGGTGGAAGCCTCTGTTATGAACCTTGCCGATATTGACATGTTGTTTGGTAATGTTGTACCACAACCAGTTTGGGCAAAAATTCGCCAAGCAAACCACGCAAATGAGTTAGGTGGTGATTGGGCTGCACTAATAGCGGCTGATGCATTACAGGTTGGTGGGGCTAAGCCTGAGCAGTTGATTTTAGATTTACCTCAGAAAATCATTACACTTATGAAAACTCTCATGCCAGCGATGAGGGTGAACTGGGATAAATTATCAGCCTGTAAGCAAAAGAAGGACGAGAGTGTTTCGGATTTCTTTACAAGGTTTGAGGAAGCGTTTATCGACCATAGCGGTCAGGACATGGGCTCCGAGGGAGGTCAGCGGTTATTTGTCGACAAGTTCGTGTCGAATTTGTTGCCTGAGCTAAGCAACAAATTGAAGAATTCCGAAAGTGCGTGGGCTGTTTCAACCACCGCACAGATATTAGCAACGGCTCAATATTATGAGAATAGGGAAAAGGAAGAAAGTGATCGTGCAGATAAGAAAACGAAGGAGCTCTAAACGAAGGTGTTGTTGCAGCAAGCGTATCCTCCACGATCAAATCAAAATGATTCGCAACAGCAGTATCGACCACGAGCACAGCCCAATAGGATGCAGCCGCGCTCTGACAACTTTGACTATAGATCTTCACTTGGGTATAATCAGTGCGCATATTGTAGGCGAGAGGGCCATATCAAGTATGATTGTCCTGCTCTACGAGATCGCCTTAATGGTGTGTCGACTAGAGGGGGTCGTGGTGGCCCCCACCAGTCATCTCGAGGACGAGGCCGTGGTATCGCGCAAAGTCAGAACGAGCGCCCTCTTCCTTCATCGGACGCGAATAATTGTTTTGATCAGCGCAATGTGAAATCCGACAGATCGGCACAGTACCATGTGGACGATTATTACACGGAACATGAGATTGTGACAGACGACAGTTACTAGGACAGCCATCGACAAAGAGAGGTAGTAGTGTCAGTTCCGGTTGATCAGAGAGGGCCGTACGTCGCAGTTGCCACATCTGGCGTCGTTGAGCCTTTTCTGTTAGACACTGGTGCGGCGAAAAGTTCCATCATGCATTCAAAACTCCCTGGCGCACCTTTGTCCGGCTTAACAAATGTTTCCATTGGATTCTCTGGCGCCCCGGTTAGCAATCCTGTCTCCCGCCCTTTGCCCCTTACTATTGGTCCTCGTGAGCTGGAGGCTCCATTGATTCTATCTACTGGTTGTGGTGAGAATCCTTTGGGTCTGGATTTGTTAAAACGGTTATATGCGACTTTGTATTGCTCCCCTGAGGGAGTGGAGCTTACATTAGGTCGGAGAGTAATTTCTCCAATGTATTTATCGATCAATAAATTCCCACCGGAATTGAGCTCCCTTCCTGTGTCTCTATGGGCCACGGGTCCCAATGATGTGGGGCTATTGGACATTCCCCCTTATGTGATCCAATTGAAACCGAATGTGCGACTGCCACGTATACCTCAATATCGTATCTCTCTTGATGGTGAGCGAGCGCTATTGGCGATTGTTCACGACTTGATCCAAAAGGATGTCATTGAAGAAACTCGGGGAAATGTGTGTAACAGTCCTGTGCTACCCATTTTAAAACGAACTGACCCATCTAAACCTCCTGTGTATCGCTTCATAATCGATCTAAGAGAAGTGAATAAAATTGTGATTCCACAGTTTCCCGTGGTACCTGATATCACGGCTTTGTTGACACTGATCCCAGCCTCTGCCTCCTGGTTCACGGTGATCGATCTAAAGAATGCTTTCTTTAGTATCCCGATTGCTGAGGAAAGCAGAGACCTATTCGGATTCACATTAGGTGGTCGAAGTTTTAGACTAAAACGCGCTCCACAGGGCTACTGTGAGAGCCCGTCGATTTACAGTCAAGCCCTTAAAAGTCAGCTTGATGCCTTTGTGTTACCGGCAGGTGCGGCTTTGATTCAGTATGTTGATGACCTATTAGTAGCTGCAGATACTGAGATTATTTGCAGAACTGCTACCGTTTCGTTGTTACACCATTTGTGTGACCTACATCATAAGGTGTCACCTTCTAAGCTGCAATATTGTTGTCAAGAAGTAACCTACTTAGGTCACTTGTGGAGAAGTGTGGCTCACTGGTTAGAGGAGGCAGACCTGGAAGCAGAGGTTAGCCCGGGACCAGGGTTCAATTCCCGGCTCTGCGGGGTCTTGAGTCCTAAAATGTCCATGGACTCGACAATTCTCGCTCCGGTGCCTAATCGATTCACGGGTTCACACTCTGCGACTCTGGGCAATAGCTTGCTTAATCTCCACAACGGCCCCTCGCGGCGGGATGCCTGGCTTTCACCTTGTGGATACCCTGCCAGGGTTATCTCACAGGGGAATACCAGGACGGGTTCCCTAAGCAAGCGCTTAGAAACCGCTTGGTGATTTGCGCTATATAAATTCCTGTACATTTACATTTACATTCACTTATTGTCAAAAGAAGGGAGAAGGTTGACCCCAGAGAGAATAGGAGCGATTGCTCGAATGACTGTGCCAAAAACTCAGAGAGATGTACGTGCCTTTCTAGGTATTACGTCATACTGCAGACAATGGATTCCGAATTTTTCATTATTGGCGAAACCATTGTTAGCTCTCACGTGCAAGGACGTCCCGACTCCGTTGCCTTGGACTGAAGAGTGTCAGAAAGGTTTTTCTGAATTACGTGATGCGTTGTGTTCGGCTCCTGTGTTAGGGACTCCTGACTACAGTAAGCCGTTTACACTATACGTTCACGAAAGGGATGGCTGCGCGTTGAGTGTTTTGACACAACACTTTGGCGACAAACAACGACCATGTGCATATTTTTCTTCGACCTTAGATCCAGTGGCTAGAGCATTGCCGAGTTGCTTAAGAGCGACAGCGGCAGCTGCAGTATCCATTCGACAGTCCGCAGGTCTGGTCATGGATAATATGCTTAGGGTAATGGTTCCACACGCGGTCGATACTCTCTTGAACTGGACAAAAACTCAGCACCTGACGAGTGCAAGGTTGTCTGGCTATGAACTAACGCTCTTGGCAAGTCATATACGGATAAAACGGTGTAATGTGTTGAATCCAGCAACGTTGTTGCCGATTGGCATGGAACCAGATGATGTAGCACCGCATGACTGTTATTTAAGAACCGAGGAGGAGACAAAAGGTCGTATCGACCTGAAAAACACTCCGTTGGTAGATCCCGATGGTACTTTGTATGTGGATGGTTCATGTTTTAAGTTACCAAATGGTGATGTAACGACTGCGTATGCTGTAGTGACGTTGAGTACGGTTGTGGAAACTGCGAGATTGAGTCAGAATTCGGCCCAAGTGGCCGAGTTATTTGCATTGACGAGAGCGTGTGTGCTGTCTAGAGGAAAACGGGTGAATGTGTTTACCGACAGCCAGTATGCATTTGGTGTGGCACATAGTTTTGGGCGTTTGTGGAGAGAACGTGGATTCTTTACGTCACATGGCACGAAGATCCAGCATGGACAGCTTGTGAATGATCTTTTGGAAGCACTTACGTTGCCAACAGAAGTGGCCATAGTTAAATGTAGTGCGCATCGGAAAGTGACGGATGATGTTGGTCGTGGTAATGCGTTTGCGGATGAGACTGCTAAGAAGACTGCTAGAGATTTGACAAGCCGAATGTATGTTGCAAACCCAGTGAGATGGCCGGCAGAATCTAGTATTCGAGAGGATACAATTGAGAGTGTGAAGGAGATACAGAATGAGGCTACTGAGATGGAAAAGACTCGATGGAAAGAAAGCACTGGGAAATTAGACGAGACTGGATGTTGGGTTGATTTGTCAGAAAAACAGAGATGGATGTTACCGGATGCGTATGTACTTGCTGTTGTTACGATGGCTCATGGCACAGCACATATTAGTTCGAAAGGCATATGCAAGTTGTTGTCTCCTGTATGGAAGAATGATGGGATCAGTAAGTGTGCGGAGAGAGTGGTCAAGAATTGTATGGTGTGTCTGATGTATAATCCTGGTAAGGGCACTCCCACTCCACCTGGTCATTTCGCTCCCCCTACGTATCCATTCGAGGTTATTCAGTTAGATTTCATCCACATGGAGAGATGCAACAATTTGAAATATGTCTTAGTTGTGGTTTGTGCATTCTCCAGATGGATTGAAGCTTACCCTCTTAAGGATAACACTGCCCTATCCACAGCAAAAGTTCTGCTCAGAGAGTATTTTACTAGGTATGGAATGCCTCGGGTTGTATGGTCGGACAACGGAAGTGAGTTTGTCGGAAGTGTGATGAAGAGTGTGTGTCGTGGCCTTGGTATCAATCAAAAATTCCACAGTGCCAATCATCCACAATCAGCGGGTTTGGTAGAAGGATACAACAGTACCCTGAAACTAAAACTTGCAAAAATTCAGGCAACTACTGGCTTATCATGGCCTGACGCTCTGCCCCTAGCTCTTTTATCGACTAGGGCGACCGTGCACTCTCGAGTAGGGCTTAGCCCATATGAAATTGTGTTCGGTCGACCTGCTAATGTTTGGGGGGTTCCGAGGCCTAAAGAGTTTGATAGGATTGAATATCCAATGTTGATTGATTATCTTTATGATCTGACTGCTAAATTGAGTTTGATTCATCAACAGGTCTTTGAGGCACTACCGGCACAGACAGAGGGTCCTGGTCACCGGCTCCAACCCGGTGACTGGGTACTTACCAGGAATTTCGGCCGAAAACGGAATCTAGAACCGAGATTCGTGGGTCCCCATCAAGTGCTACTTGCAACGAGGACAGCAGTCCGGCTGGAGGGGAGAAAGAACTGGGTTCATGCAACCCACACCAAGAAGATACCGCTTCCTCTACCAGTCGATACATGGGTGAAAAAGGGCATTTCATCGTCTCAGACTGATGTTCCGCTGCAATTTGTGCCATTTGGTGATGCTCAGTTAATAAAGAACAAATCAGTGCAATCAGACAGTCATGTTGAATCATCAGAAACTTTGACTTCGTCATCAGCATTGGAGAATTCAAGCTCTGAACCGTTACCTGAACATTCAAATACTGTTTCATCATCAGAACAATTGTTTGAAGAGCAGACTAAACCTGGGAAAAGTCGATATTTCCTTCGACCGCGCGTTAAGGACAAATAAAAGAGCCCTGTTTATTTTTCTCTTACTCCCCATTTTTGATTTCACAGTATCACGTACTGTTGCTATGAACATTGTGGACATTTTATATTGTGTTTATCTTATCTCTTCATGCAGCTAAGAGATTATTATTGAATTAAAATAATTCATTTTAACCTATCATCTGGGTTGGCCGTAGGGCCGTGCGGGTACTTCCTTCTGTTTAGCAGCTATCGACACTAGGTCGGTTTCTTTTGTCGATTTCTGGGAACTCCTGGGAATTGGCAATCGCTACTCAGAACGAAGTGCGTCAAGAACGTCACGGACGGTTTTTTATTAGAGGATGGACTTCTCGAAGCTGTCGGAAAGAGAGAAAATGTCGGCGCAAAGATCAAAAGTGGTTTGCACAAAATGTTTTCTATTTCAGATCTGTATGTTGTTCCTAACTATTTCACTGCTACTGGTGGGTGAAGTATATTTTGGGATCCAATTATTATTGTCTTCCATTTCACCTACTACTCCTCCCTATAATCTGAATTTTGCTTCCACTGTTTCTCCACATTCCTTTCATCTTCTGCCCCAACATGAACAAATTAGACGTGCTGAATTTAAGAACAATTCCTTCGTTCAACTTCTGCATCAGCATCAGTTGGTGGTTAATACTACTAATTGTTGGGTGGGTGGGTTAATGCCACATACCATGGATAGGGGTATTCCGTACTTGGTTCTTCCATATAGTTCCCAAGGGTCAGCACGAGCATTTCAAATTATGTTCCGTAGTGCACTAGATTCCTACCCCCATCGAGAGCCACGCTCAGCAAGTTTTGGTCCTGGTCCATACCACAAGCCTCTGACGACAGCGATCGCTGATCTAGAAAGAGACATTTTTAACGTATCACTTATCCCAGAGGAGGAAGTACAGGCCTATAAGTACCTTAGCGAAGCTGAGTACAGTATATCAGTGGGTGATAGACAGCTTAAAAGCTCGTCTCCGATATGGATTGTACCTCAAATGGGCCATTTCTGTCTGCAGGGTCAGGGCCGAAATCCGAGAGCTCATCTTGGGAAGAGTGCTTGTGTAGATACTTATGTTTTACCAATGCTCTCTTCCCCTGTCTTCCTGACTGCCAAGGGTACCTATTTTGTATGTTATGATCGCGCATATACGTGGTTGCCCCATGACTTCTCGGGTACGTGTTATATCGCGAATCTTTTGCCACCGACTTTTACTGTTGCCTCAGATTACCACAAGAGAATTGTGAGAGGTGTCATTAGTAAAGAAGATACTTCCGGTCAAGAAGCAGGAGACTTCTTTAAGGGTTTCCTTCCGTTTTGGGGCCCTATGGTTAATAGCAGGAATCTGAGACAGTTAACTCGCGTGGTAGAGTCGACTGCCAATATAACTGCAAGTGCCCTTGGTAACCTGACAGCAGAGCTTCAAGCGGATAGGCTTATGACGTTGCAGAACCGTATGGTTCTAGACGTAGGACTAGCAGATAGGGGTGGAGTCTGTAAGATCATCCATTCGAGTTGTTGCATATTCATACCAGATAATGCTCCAACTGTCTATCAAGCCATCACGAAGTTGCATAAGATCTCAGAGTCCATACACATGGACGAGGGAGATTGGACGCTACTAGGATGGTTCTGGGGTCTGATGTCGACGTGGGGTTGGAAAATTCTGATGATCATAGGGGTTGTTGTGGCGTTTTTGTTCACATGCTGTCTTTGTGTGCAGTGTGGTCCTGCCTTATGTGGCCTCTGTGCTACTACGTGTATAAGAAGGCCATCTGTTACCAAAGAGGCGTTGATGGATAAAATAATGTTCCAACAACATCTGAATGATCTAATGAATATCGAGATCGACTCCGACTTCGATTAGTTCTTGCCTACCTGAGGGCAAAAGGAGCGTCTGAGGTTCCGTGGGAATTGTTACGAAGCTCTGGGCCTGAACGAACATGGACAAATGCGGTATCTATGAACCGTAAATGATGAGTTCGGTAAGTGTACGCGTTTTCGTTACACTACCTGGCATGGTTCGCCTCATTTACGTCATTCTTCACCTGAACCCGTGGGTTCCATTTTAGATACGGCATCCATTTTGTTTTCTTGCCCTCACGTAGTCAGCGAACAGGCAACTGTTCGCCTCATGACCTTTCAGTCCCAAGCCTTACGGAAAACGCATATTCCTCTTATGTGCCTTTATGACCGGGGGAATGACACTGGAGAGGCACAAGGGTAATCACGCCACGCCGAGCTATTGATTCAGCCCTGCATGTGGTGGGCTCGAGTCCTTTGATCCTACGATCAGGCTTCCAATGCTTCCCCCACACTTCTCTTTCCTACTATTGTCTGACTTCCTTGCACCTGTTCCTGTCTTTTCCTCTTGTCCGTTTACAACTGGAGTGGAATGCACCTAACGGTGGGAAGATGTGCTTTTACAGTTGGGAACCGGTAATGTTACTGTGATCATGTTCCGGGGTTCTGAAAACATGAAAGCGACCCCCTTGAAGTTTACTGTGGGAACTGGGTTGTAACCTTTTGTCCACATGTTGTGCAATGGCAAAACCTTGTATAAAAGAGAGCGACCCACATATGTAATTGGAAGCAGATTCGCAGAACCTACACGCTGTTGTACTTCTAGTGACTTTTGCCTCCCTGCAGTAATAAACGCTGATCTTTGACGCCGAAGGAAGTGTCCCGTGTCTCTGTCACTTGTGCGCCGAACAGGTATCCCATGAAGGTTATAGGTATTGTTCCCTGGCACCGCTGGTTCTGTTAAAAGTCCAGTCCTTCAGTCCAGGGCAGGTTTTTTTAAGATGGGCATCACCTGGGCTTGTTTCCAGGTGCCCAGAACTGAGCCTGAGGATAACGACAAATTAATAAGCTCACATAAAGGAGGAAGGCAAAAGTAAGCGGATTCTCTAATCATCATGGACATTATCAACAATGTAAATACTGCAATAAAGAATTCACTACACAAAATCTGGAGTGTCAGATATTTTATTTTGGAAGTGGACATGTGAATTGTGCGGGAATATTTACATGAAGGTGGGGAATGAGCAGTGAGTTGACAGTCATGGTCGCAGAAATGCAAGAGTAGACACCACATAGATGTGGTGACCCAGTCCAACAGAGAGGTGCCATTGCCAAGGCAATGTGGGGAAAGATAGTCCAAACAGTGAATGCAGTTGGGGAGAGGGTTGTCTTCACGGCTGGCTCCGTGACTGGCGTGTGGCAGGTGGTTTGCCTCTAGAGAGTCCCAGGCTCTTCTTTGGATGCCCCCTAGATCTTTTTGGCGGTGGGGGGCCTGCTGAATGGCCAGCGGCGTCAGAGGACTCGTCCCTCTCTGTTGACGCAGGGGAGGATGGTGCACTGTCATCCTGCGGCACAACAGGAGGGGACGGAGGTGGTGGTTGGGACACAGGACACAGGCCTGTCCCTCTGCAACGCCACTTGCTGGCCCATGAGGTCCATCATCTGTCCCAGGCGGTTATCGATGGACCTCATCAACAGGATGAGCTCCCTTAATAGTTCATCAGACCGACCACTTTGTCCCTGGACCTCTTGATAGGCCTGCACAACTCTGGTGAAGTGGTCCAGGGATGGTGTCCACTCCTCCCGAGGTCTTGTGGTGACATTGGCCCTCCCACCTGCTCTGCTGCCACAGACATCTTCCCTCGCCACTGGGGGGCCACGCACTCTCTCCCTGCCCTCCACAGGTGTTGCTGTGGGATGGTCATCCCTAGGGACAGGGAGGGTGCTGCAGGTGGTACTGGTGGTGTTGGTGGCAGTGGCAGTGGCGGCGGTGGTGGTGGTGGTGGTGGTTGTGGTGGAGGCAGAGGCTGTGACAGCAGGGGTCTGCTGCGTTGTTGTTGCAGCAGAGGTGGTGGTGGGGATGATGGGGGCCTGGGACCTCTGGGTCTGTGGCACACCAGATGGGCCGGGCTGGAGCTCATCATCCAAACTGTCCTGGGAGTCCACATCTGAGAGTCCATGTGCCGGGGGTGGAGACTGGCTCTGCTGGTCGTTGGTGTGGTCCTCAGCAGTGAGTTCTTCATCACCTGTGGAGTAGATGGGGAGTGGTCAGTGTTTGTGTCATCTGCATATCAACATCTGTCTGTACACTAGTTATATATGCAGTCATCAGTAGTACAATTCATGGCAACACCGTGTAACATTTCATAGTGCAGAGGGACCACATGGAGTCATACATGTTGAATGTCAATGCATTGCGTGCAATTGTTGTTGGTTTTCTAGATGCAGGTCCCCCACACACACTTCATGAAGAATGACGGTAGGTACGTACCTGTTAGGTGAGTGTGCAGGGTACAATGGCTGACAGTTGCTCCTGGGTGAGGGAGGCATCCATGCAGCTGTGGTGTGGGACGGGGGTATGCTGGGAGTTGAGATACAACCCTCCCACCCCAATACAGTGCTCCAATACAAGATGGCTACCAACCTGTGACTCTGTTTGTTAAACAGTGCAATGGCTGACACATGCTCCTGGGTGGGGGAGGCCTCCATGCTGCTCAGCTGTGGTACAGGGGCTATGGTGTGAGTTGTTGTACAGACCTCCCTCCCCCCTACAGGCCTCCTAAGCAGGGTGGCTGGCTACATGTTGGGTGGGGATGGACAGTGTAATGGTGTTTGGGGATTGCAAGGAGGTAATTCTCATTGTGGTGTTAAACATTTGTCTGTACTTACCAGCCTCCGCTCCCCCGGCTACTCCTGTGAGACTCTCAGGAAGCAGGATAGCAAGCACCTTCTCCTCCCATGGTGTGAATGTCTTCTGTGGGATGGGAGGGCCACTGCCAGTCACGTTTGCCAGCGTCCAGTTCTTGCTCCTCCTCTCCTTGACAACCCTCTTGAGATCGTGCCACCGCTTCATGATCTCCTTCTTGGATCTTGGGGTGGCCCCTACTGCATTCACCCTTTGGACTATCCTTTCCCACATTTGTGTCCTGGTGGCTAATGGTGTCTGTTGGACCAGGCTACCAAATATTTGTGGCTTTACTCTTACAATCTCGTTGACCATGACTGTCAACTCACTCTCGGTGAATTTGGGCATTTTTTGTGATGTCATGGTGTGTGGGGGTTGAGGTGTTTGTGGGTGCAGGGGTGTGTGCGTGCAGGGGTGTGGTGATGATGTGTGAGGTGTGTTGTGTGCTGGGGGTTTGTTTGTGATGGTGTGATGGTGGTGTTGATGGTGGTGGGTGTGCTGTGCTCTTTTGCCTCTCCTGTCAGATGTGGTGTATGGCCTTCTCTTCTGGAGTGATGCAAAGGAATGTGGTCAGTGAAGGGGGTGGCTTTGTACTCAGCTGTGTGGGTGTGTCCAATTGGATTTAGGTTGTCAGATGTGTTGTGTGAGTGGTTCTGTGGTTCTGTATATTTATTTTCGTTATTTATGTTTCTGTGTATTTGTGTTGTATATTTTGGGTGCAGGGCTACTTTGTTTATGCAATGTTAGGCATCACTGCGGTGTTTTCACATCGACCGCCATGTTTTTCATGTTCATCCGCAGCGGTGGCTTTGCTGCTGCTTGACCGCCATTTCTCCCGTTCACTCCTGGGTGCGACCGCGGCGGTCGGTGTCGGCGGTTCTGGCGACACCCTTGGGGATATCATAATTTCCCGTGCGGTGTCTCCGCTTTACCTGTAGACGGTTTTGTCTTTTCCGCTGCTTTTCCGGCCGCCGCGGTCGGATTTTTTGCATCACCGCACGCGTCGGGCGGTTTTATATCGACCGCTACCGCCGTGGTCGGTTTTTTGTGGCGGTTGATCCTAATTGGACCGCCGTTTTTTTCGCCTCCATGGCGGTCGGGGTGGTTTTCCGCCCGCTATCCTAATGGGCCCCCAAGTGTCCAATACGCCACAGACAGCACTTTTGCTTATCAAATAAAAAACTAATTGCCCTAGCCTATGTACCCGTCACAGACGTTGCTGAACACTATAATGTATTAATAGACAGCCCCTACTATAAAAGAAACGAAGAAAGACTAAGCCCTATGCTTGACTACTTCGAAGATACATGGGTAGGCAGACTACACCGATCTGGCCATAGTAGACAGCCAAAATATCAAATAGCCTGGTGGAATGTCTACCTAAGCACATTAAACAAAGAAGCAAAAACAAACAACGCAGTTGAAGGATGGCATGATGCCTTCCAATCAACTACAGACAGAGGGAGACCTACCGTTCACAAATTACTACAATCCTTACAAAAAGAGCAAAGTTACCAAGAGCTCAGAATGGAACAATCAGTAACCCTAATAGGACCAAAAATAAGCAAAGAAACCAAAAAAATGTATAACACACTCCAAAGCCAAGTTACCCTCTATCCAACTAGCAAAGGACTGGAATATCGCTCAATGATCGCTAAAACTCTTCTATAAAATATAACATAAATATACATCCAACATTAGCCACTTTGAAATATAAAAATTGCTACCTTTCTGATATGTAACAAATAGTAATTAAATTATCAAATACATTGTAAAAACATATATTAAATGTGTTATGATAATTTATTTACCAAATGTTACATATAACATAACAATATAACAAATAAATACAGTTTTCCCACCCAAAAAAAATTTTTTTTAATACTTACATTTCCGTCAACGGTTCTGAAGAAATCCAATGGCAAACAATCCATACGAAAGAGTTCAAAATATCCATATAATCCAAGTAAGCAAAAATGGAAAAATACAAGCAAATCCATGGCGACCCCTCTCCAATGTAATCCACAGGATGTACCCTTCAAAACCCGAAAATAGTACTTTAAAAAAATAAACACTCCTGGAAAACCCGAAAATAAAAGTATGTGTGTAAAAATAAGAGTATATAATACTCGTCACACAACTTTAAAAAAAAAAACACCTCCTCCTAAACTTCGAACGGCGAAGAAAACCTGAAAAATAGAAAACAACATTCCCACCCACACAAATACACCCATACAGATATAAGAACACATATTTATACTCTAAACATATCAATTTAAAAACATTTAAACATATTAGCATATCTCACACACCTAGACCTGAAACGCGGTACAAACCAAATATCTTACACTCTAGCTAACACCTATAACACAATCTATGATCGATAATACCATCTAACTAGCCTAAACACACCACACATACACTTGACATAACTACATTAAGTAATAAAATATAATTTAACAAACTTACCCTCTCCAACGTGAAGCAGCATCCAACCGCGAGCTGTTGAAGCACCAAATGAGCCAAAGTAACATTACGCGGTTAAAAAATAGTCCCTGTAAATATGAAAAGGCTATTTAATTTCTATTTTTCAACACTTTAAATTAAAAAACACAGTCTTCTATTATACATTATTACTGATGAATTTTTTTAATAATATTTCTAAATTGGGCTTTATTTTTAAAAATTATTTCCACTATTATTTAACTAACTGTTAAATAGAAACTATTATTTAGATGTACACTTTGTAATTAATTTAAATGTAAAAATTTCTTCTATATGTAACTTACTGTTAATATAATGTTTATGAATATGTTAATGTTATTTTCACAATTACCTATGTATTTTATTATCTTTTGTATTATTTACCTATGTAAAAAATTAATATTATTAATATTTGCAATATAAATTTTATTAATTTCTAAATTAACCTATTGCAATTGTTGAAACAAAAATTTTTTATTCTTGTAAAATCTTTATAAAAATGTATCTATCAATATTCTGTACATTAAAATTTAAAAAAATGTATGTACAACAAATATAACAATTATTTGCAACATGTTTATTATTCAAATATTTGTATTTTGTATGTGATTTAAATAATTGTTATTAAATCAATTGTACACTATGTTATGTTTATTTGTAAAATTTGCTTTTAAAATACATGTGAATAAACATAAACATTATTTAAATATAATTTTTAAATATATTGTTAAATGTATATTTTGACCTTCTTTATTTTTTGTGATAATAAACACTATCTACTTATCAATTTGTACGACTAATAAAATTATTTACTCTACTTACCATTTCTTTTTCAATTTCAATACACTGTATTTCAATAGTTCCATTTAACCCTCTGTGTGTATAATTTTTTGTTAGTAAAAAATGATTAAATAAATATTATAGTCAATATTTTTAGCTATGTTTTTAATTTCATATTTATTATTATTTATGTATCAATTTATCAATAAAGTAACATTAATTACAATTTCTATTTTAATTTTTATATTTTAAACAAATAAATATTGTAGTATTCTAACAACCAAAAAATAATTTTCTACAAATATTTTGTTATTCCCACTCCACCAAGTATAAATAGTGGGAAGGTGCTTGACACTAAACCCATATCAATTACTATTCCCATTCCACCAAGTATAAACTCAGAGAAGGTGCTGGATACTATAACAACATAAACTACTATTCCCACTCCACCAAGTATAAACTCTGAGAAGGTGCTGGACACTAAACCCATATAAATTACTATTCTCACACCACCAGGTATAAACTCACAGAAGGTGTTGAATACTATAACAATATAAATTACTATTCCCACTCCACCAAGTATAAACTCTGAGAAGGTGCTGGACACTAAACCCATATAAATTACTATTCCCACACCACCAAGTATAAATTCAGGGAAGGTGCTGGACACTAAACCCATTTAAATTACTATTCCCACTCCGCCAAGTATAAACTAAGAGAAGGTGCTGGATACTATAACAATATAAATTTCTATTCCCACTCCACCAAGTATAACCTCTGAGAAGGTGCTGGACACTAAACCCATATAAATTACTATTCCCACTCCACCAAGTATAAACTCAGAGAAGGTGCTGGATACTATAACAACATAAATTACTATTCCCACTCCACCAAGTATAAACTCTGAGAAGGTGCTGGACACTAAACCCATATAAATTACTATTCTCACACCACCAGGTATAAACTCACAGAAGGTGTTGAATACTATAACAATATAAATTACTATTCCCACTCCACCAAGTATAAACTCTGAGAAGGTGCTGGACACTAGACCCATATAAATTACTATTCCCACTCCAACAAGTATAAACTCAGAGAAGGTGCTGGATACTATAACAACATAAATTACTATTCCCACTCCACCAAGTATAAACTATGAGAAGGTGGTGGACACTAAACCCATATAAATTACTATTCCCACTCCATCAAGTATAAATTCAGAGAAGGTGCTGGATACTATAACAACATAAATTACTATTCCCACTCCACCAAGTATAAACTCTGAGAAGGTGCTGGACACTAAACCCATATAAATTACTATTCCCACTCCACCAAGTATAAACTCTGAGAAGGTGCTGGACACTAAACCCATATAAATTACTATTCCCACTCCACCAAGCATAAACTCTGGGAAGGTACTGGACACTAAACCCATATAAATTACTATTCCGACTCCACCAAGTATAAACTCAGAGAAGGTGCTGGATACTATATTAATATAATTTACTATAACCACTCCACCAAGTATAAACTCTGGGAAGGTGCTGGACACTAAACCCATATAAATTACTATTCCCACTCCACCAAGTATAAACTCTGGAAAAGTACTGGACACTAAACCCATATAAATTACTATTCCTACTCCACCAAGTATCAACTAATAAAACATTTTACCATTTATATACTTTTTGTAATTTCTAAAAATTTGCCACTATAAAAAAAAAATGTATTTATATTTTTAAATATTAAAAAAATTATTACATTATACCACACATTTTTCTATATAATAAAAAAAAGATTATTACAAACAATACATACACAAAAACAAATATATAATTAAGTATTTTTAATTTTTGTTCTTTAACAATAGCAATTTTTTTTACCATAGCCTAATACTTTAAAGACAAATCTGTGAAATTTGATTTTTAAATTAATGTATTACTTTCAATTTTAAATGTTGTTTTACAATTTTTAAATGTTTACATTTAACATTCAAATTTAATAATCTTTATATTTATTATATCTATATACTAAATCAAATTTATTTGCAATCCCCACATTTTTTACAAATTTTTAAAATAATATTAAATTTAATATATAATAGGATTTTTTTTGTAGCACATTTCTTTCAATGTCCATTTTTTTATATATTTATTTTTACTTTTTAAATTTTAAATTAATTATGACATTTATTTTAGCATATTTATGATAATACCCAAAATGTTGTATACATTTTTTTTAAATATTTTAATTTTAAAATATATTAGAATTTTGTTGTAGCAAATTTAGTACAATTTAAATTTTAAATGTAAATTTAAATAAATTTCGAAATTTATTTGATTAAATTTATTATGAAACCATAAAATTTGTATATATATTTTTTTAATTTTGAAATTTGAAATCTATTTTGAAATTTATTTTACCAAATTTATTAAAATACCCAAAACATTGTTATTATTTGTTTTTTAATCAATTTGGAAATGTATTTTAACAAATTTACTATGATAGACAAAAGTTAGTATATTTTTTATTTGAAATTTGAAATTTGAAATTATTTGTGAATTTGTTTTATCACATTTAATATGAAACCCTTAAATTTGTATATATTTTTATTTAAATTTGAAATTTGAATTTTATTTTGAAATTCATTTTACAAAATGTATTACAATAAATTATTTATCTTTATTTTAATTTTTTTATTATTTTGGAAATGTATTTTAACAAATTTATTATTATAGACAAAAGTTAGTATATATTTAATTTTAAATTTTAAGTTTTAAATTAATTTTGAAATTAATTTTAGTAAATTTATTACAATAGCCATATATATATATTTTTTTTTCCGAATTAGAAATTAATTTAGAAAAGTATATTTCAAGCGTGGACTGCCCTGCGCAAAGGGGCGCCAAGACCCAGGAGACAGCCGTACCGGCCCCCCTCCTCACCCCCCACCTACCTTGAAGTGGCGAGAAGCACGGTTGGGCTGGGGTTGTCCCACCTGTTACAGTCGGACGCGCTGCTGGTGGGAGGTAACTGGGCTGCTGCGGTGGATCGCCCCCCTGCTTTGCCTGTTGCCCGAGTGTTGGGACCCGGGGGATCTGAACTTTTGCAGCGCGGACTTTTGCAGCGCGGACTTTCGCCGCAAACTCTACATTTCCTGCAAGCTGCTGCAATCCCGGCACTTAATCCATTGTTTGCCATCCGTTCATAGAAACTAGCGTGCGCCTGAGTCAATGACCCTACTGCGGGAGGCGGCGGTTGCTACTGGTGTGGCCTGGAGCGAGTCGTGACGGAGGGTTCTTGGGCCATTCTGGGCCCCGACATTGCCGATCAACGACTATCCAGACGGAGTGTCAGACAAGAGAGGTCACCCCCTGCTGGAGTGATCGTCACGACGCATGGACGGTGCGTGGTGCCCCTGTTTGGGATCTTGAAAGATTGTGGGCTGTTGCCCCCGATTAACCCTGGGCCGGGACTAGTGTCGTGCTGCTTCTGAGTCTTGTGGAGTGGCGCTCAGCTGGGCCGGGATACTTGGGCTTGCCGTCTTTGACCCCCTGTTCTGGCCGCGAGTAGCCGGCACCTCCTGCAGGCTCCGAACTGCCTTGGGACCGCTTCGCAACGGGGCCTGTCTGCCATCATGAGCCCCAAACCTAATTTCCCTACGCAATTCAACAAATTGGACAAATATGTCGTCCAGAAGGGGACCCCCCCAGAGGTGGTGCGACGGATGGGGCGACTCCCCCTAAGGAGCCGTCTCTTGCCTCTATCATGGCGGCTATACAGTCCCTGGGCACGAACCTGGAGACCAAAATAGACAGAGTATCCATCGAGGTTAACCTTCTCAGAGCGGACCTCAATAAAACTTCTGACAGGGCCTGTGCCAATGAAGACGGGCTCAGGGAGCTTCAGACTGCCACTAAATCATTAGAGACCCGCGTCAACGAGCTGGTCCACCAACACCGACAGACAGCCCTCAGGCTTGAGGACCAGGAAGGGCGGGATCGGAGGAGCAATATACGCATGGTGGGCGTTCCGGAGAAAATGGAGGGGCCCAGCGTGGAGCTTTTCCTTGAGGACCTGATACTCAATCACCTGAAACCTAAGCGACTCTCTCGTATCTTCACCATTGAGCGGGCGCACCGGGTGCCCATCCCCAAGCCAAAACCGGGTGCACCACCTAGAACCATCATAGCGAAGGTCCTGAACTATCGAGATAGAGATGCCATCCTACAAGCGGCTAGGCTATCAGGTGATCTTCTATATGAAAATGCCACTATCCGATTCTTCCCGGACTTCACGCTACAGGTACAGAGGGAGCGCCATACCTTCACGGGCGTCAAGGCAGCACTGTGTGAAAAAGGGATAAAGTATATGATGTTCTTCCCAGCCAAACCCAAGGTCATTGCAGGGGGCAGATCCCTATTTTTTACTAATCCCTCGGATGTACAGAGTTGGCTGGACAAGGGGGCATCCAGAAATCCGGACAGCCAGGACGGAGGTAGCTGGAGGGACACGCAGGCTGCTTCGCCTGGATCGACCACGGGACATTCGGAGGCAGGGGGTCGGGGTCAACGCTCTTGGAGGTCGAGATCGGCCAGTTCTCTTCGGGACGTTCTTCACGAGGCAGAATAGCGGATACAGAGATGGATCGGCAGGAGTGAACCTCTACGAACTGTAACGTATTGAGCAGCCTGAACAGGGAGGTCATGCCCTCTCATTGGGGGGGAGCAATCGGGCGGCATGTCGTAGTTGCTGTACTGGGCTTACGTTATGTGATTGAACGGAGATGATGTATGTATTGCTCCCCTCTGGCAACTGACTACGTGGGGTTTATCTTTTGGGGGCAGGTTGTGACATTGTTTAACTCTGATAGTGCCGGACCCGGCCTCTGGCCTAACTGCTGCGGTGACTAGAGAGTTGGAATGGTATGCTGATATATTCCAGGCTGGGGGTTGGTGGAGGCTGGAGCCTGGGCCGGCACACGTTCCCCAGAACGTTAAGCTTTTTAGAGGAGGGGAGCCTATCTCCACTCTAGGTTGGGGTTTTGGGCGATAGGCACTCTGCTAATTGGGGATGTGGGTAGTTGTACACCTACGGAGCAGGGGTGCAGGGAGGGGGGCTTGTTTGGGGAGAAGGTGGGGTCGGCTTTGGTGGGGAGTTTGGATGGGGTGGGTGGACGGGGGCGGGGGGAGTTAGGGTGCGGGGGTGGGGCTGTTTTGGTGTTGTCACTCATGATGAAAATGATTGTTTTACAATATGGTACCAGGGATAGCGAGGCTTTATGCGCATTTCGGCAGATCTACCGACATGGGGTGGGATAAAAGTCTTAGAATTCTGAGTTGGAACGTTAACAGGCTGGGGGACAAGCTGAAGAGAACAATAGTCTTGCAATTTCTTAAACAGCACTCACCTGATGTGGTTCTGCTGTAAGAGACCCACCTCCTGGGAAACACATGTCACGCGCTTAACAGATTTGGTTACTCCCTTGTTCTGCATGCCGGCTTCTCCTCTGGCTCCCGAGGGGTTGGCATTATGATCCGCCGTAACCTGCCCTTATCCATTGACCACACCGAGACAGACTCACTGGGTAGATATGCAGCTCTTTCAGGCCAATGGGAGGGAGGCACGATTAACCTGGTGACTTGCTATGTCCCACAGGGTTTGCAAACCCAATCTTTTCAGGCTTTGGGGAAGCTCCTCCTCTCCCTTCCGGAGGGTCGACTCTTTGTTGGGGGCGACTTCAACGCAGTGGTCTCCGGCCACTGTGATAGACATCCCCCGAAAGACCTTCCCCACAGTCAGTTGTGGCTCGCTGATTTTGCAGATACTTTTGGCCTCACTGACCTCTGCCGCTTTAAACACCCTGCTGACAGGCAATACACCTTTCTATCTGGTCCGAATCGCTCCTTCTCTCGGTTGGATTACATTTTCGCTCCTATACAGTGCGGCTCGGTTGTCCGCGAGGCCACCCATCTGGCACGTGGTATATCAGACCATTCCCCTCTGCTGATCCACATTACCATTGAGAACGAGCGGGAGGGCAGGGTGGCTCCGATCAGTGCCTGGCACCTCCGACATCCGGAAACCCGTAAGGTCCTTGCTAAGGTGATTGACCGTTACTTCAAAGAAAACGATGGCACGGTAGAGTCCTCAGCCATACTATGGGAGGTCTTTAAGACGGTTTTGAGAGGGGAGGCCTTGGCGGCGATTGCTGGCCGCCGGAGAGAGCGGGAGGCACAGATGCTCAAGGTGGAGGGTGACTTACAGGCCCTTGAGGCAGTGGTACCTGCTAGTGATAACCCAGAAGAAACGCACTGGTTGCGCCTCAAATGTGAGGAATACAAGGCGCTAGTCACTGATGCTGCGCGCACCACCCTTAGAGATAGGGAGGGAAGGATTTACGACCAAAGAGACAAGGCTGGCAAACTTATCGCATGACTGGACAAGAAACAACAGTCACAGAAGGTGGTAGCGGAAATCTTGACAGACTCAGGGACGGTTGTGACAGAGCCTAGGGAGGTGGTACAGGAGTTTGAGAAACCCTACCGGTGGGTGTACAGTAGAGGGTCCGATCGGCCTGAGGAGGACTCTGTCGACTTGTTGACTGACATCCGATTGCCTACCCTTACGGAGGTGGAGAGGGAGCTTTTGGAGGCCCCACTCTCGGTAGCTTAGCAGAGCCATATGCGATCTGCGCTCTGGCAAGGCTATGGGACCTAACGGACTCCCTATCAAGCTGTATAAGATCAAGGCCGACGGCCTTAGTCCATACCTTAAGAGGATGTTCGAGGACAGCAAAGAGCAGGGCATACTACCCAGGGATCAACGGATAGCTTCCATAGTAGCCATTTCAAAGGAAGGCAAACCCAGAAACCTTTGTGCCTCCTATAGGCCTATCTCCCTACTCAACTCGGAACCCAAGATCCTAGCTAAGGTCCTTGCCACTAGGCTCCGGCCTGTCTTGTCAACACTGGTCCACCCGGACCAATCGGGATTTATGCCGTGCTGGAACACTGCGCTCAACCTCCGCCGCGTGCAGGGAGTAGTGGGGCGCTGCCATACTCTCCGAGAGGATGCTGTGCTGGTGTCCCTGGACGCGGCTATGGCTTTCGACACTCTGGAATGGCCTTACATGATAGCGGTCCTCCGGAAGTTGAGTTTTGGACCCGATTTCATTGGGTGGGTCCGCCTCCTTAACTCGGAGCCACTCGCCAAAGTTACTGTCAACAATAAAGTATCTGAGGTGTTTACCCTGGAGAGGGGAACGCGACAGGGGTGCCCGCTCTCGCCGCTGCTTCTTGCCTTGTCCCTTGAGCCCTTGGCGGCCTTGATCCGACAGGACCTCTCCATAAAGGTAATCCGATGGGAAGACAGCTGGGAGGACAGGATCTCGCTTTATGCGGACGACATCCTTTTATACCTGACTAACCCCCGTAAATCTCTAATTGTGGCCTTGGACATTTTCACTAGCTTCGGGCGTAACTCCGGCTACAGTATAAATTGGAGTAAATCGATCTCGTATGTCCTCCATGGGGACCCACCGGTTGTACCCCGTGGCTGCCCGATTACTATAGCTGAAGACGGGTTCAAGTACTTGGGGGTCTATATCTCCAAGATCGCGAGTACACGGTATACGATGAATCTCCTCCCTCCCCTGCAGAGGTTCCGGAGGGACTCTGCCGCGTGGCGCAAGCTCCCATTGTCCCTCTTAGGCAGGGCTTCGCTGTTTAAGATGATGGCCCTGCCTAGATTCTTGTATGCATTGCAGAACCATCCGGATCTGGTGCTGCAGTCCTACTTTGCTACACTTCAAGCCTCACTCCGGAGCGCCCCGCATATCCCTTCAGAAGCTGACGCTTGGCTGGTTTGATGGGGTTATTGCATTACCTGATATCCGTAAGTACTACTGGGCAGCACACCTCTCTGCCATCAACCAAGGCACGTATTGTGCGGGAGATGAACCCGGGTACGGAATGGACCGTTGGCTGCTGCCGGGGGGGAACTATGAAAGAGCGCTTTACTCTAAACCGGGTAGGTTCCCGCTCACCGGGCCCACCAAACACTCTGTGCAACTCTGGCCCATGGTGCAAAAGAAGCTGGGTTGGGCAGATACCCTTGCTATGTCCACTCCGCTATGGGCCTCGGAGCGTTTGGGTGGCCTGCACCACACGAAAGGGTTCCGTAGCTGGGACCTGATAGGGATCTCTCATGTCCGAGACCTATGGGGCTCCAAAGGGGTTGTCTCGTTCGAACACCTCCAACAGACTTTTTCAATACTTGCAGGTTCGCCACTCCCTTCGTTCTTTTCCATATTTTGTGGGAATACCCTCCCATACAGAGTTACTAGTTCAAGTTCAAAAATTTGTATAGCGCGCTACTCACCCAGAGGGTCTCAAGGCGCTTGAGGGAGGGGAGGTACTTTACTTATCGAATATCCAAGTTTTTAGTTGTTTTCTGAAGGAGAGGTGGTTCTGTGTTAGGCGGAGGTGGATGGGGAGAGAATTCCAGGTCTTGGCCGCTAAGTAGGAGAAGGATCTTCCCCCCAAGGTGGATCTTTGGATGCGTGGAATTGCGGCGAGGGCTTGATTGGACGATCGTAGTTGGCGGGAGGGGGTGTAAAAGGACAGGCGCGTGTTGAGGTATTCGGGTCCTAGGTCGTAGAGGGTTTTGTGTGCGTGGGTGAGGAGACGGAACATTATTCTTTTGTTGACTGGGAGCCAGTGGAGGTCTTTCAGGTGACCGGAAATGTGAGCTTGGCGGGGGATGTCTAGGATGAGTCTGGCTGAGGCGTTTTGGATGCGTTGGAGTTTTTTCTGTATTTTGGCTGTGGTTCCGGCGTAAAGGGTGTTTCCGTAGTCCAGTCGGCTTGTGACCAGTGCATGGTTGATCGTCTTTCTTGTTTCGGTGGGGATCCAATGGAAGATTTTTTGGAGCATACGTAGGATGTTGAAGCATGATGATGAGACGGCCTTGACTTGTCTGGTCATCGAGAGGGAGGAGTCCAGGATGAATCCAAGGTTACGTGCGTGGTCCGTTGGAATAGGTGCGTTTCCCAGGGCCGGTGGCCACCATGAGTCGTCCCAGGTGGAGGGGGATGATCCTAAGATGAGGACTTCCATTTTGTCCGAGTTCAGTTTTAAACGGCTGTTCTTCATCTACTCGGCTACTTCTTTCATCCCTTCATGTAGGTTGGTTTTGGCGGTGTTTGGGTCTTTGGTGAGGGAGAGGATCAGCTGGGTGTCGTCTGCGTAGGAGATGAATTTGAGGTTGTGTTGGCGCGCGATGGATGCGAGGGGACTCATGTATACGTTGAAGAGGGTGGGACTGAGTGATGATCCTTGTGGTACGCCGCAGATGACTTCGGTGGCCTTTGATATGAAAGGGGGGAGGCGGACTCTCTGGGTTCTTCCGGCGAGGAACGAGATGATCCAGTCCAATGCTTTTCCTTGTATTCGGACATTGCTGAGGCGTTGTATAAGGGTGCTGTGACAGACTGTGTCGAAGGCTGCGGAGAGGTCAAGTAGGATGAGGGCCGCTGTTTCTCCGTTGTCCAGTAGAGTTCGAATGTCGTCTGTTGCTGCGATGAGGGCAGTCTCGGTGCTGTGTTTGGCTCGGAAGCCGGACTGTGAAGGGTCGAGGGATTTGTTGGATTCGAGGAAGGCGGCGAGCTGACTGTTGACGGCTTTCTCAATGACTTTGGCAGGGAATGGGAGGAGCGAAATGGGGCGGTAGTTCTTAAGTTCAGTGAGGTCTTCTGTGGGTTTCTTCAGGAGGGCGCTGAGTTCGGCATGCTTCCAGATTTCCGGGAAGGTGGCGGAGTTGAGGGAGCAGTTGATGACGTCTCGGAGATGGGGTGCGATAGTGGAGTCTGCTTTGTTAAAATGTGGTGGGGACATGGGTCGGTTGGCGATCCTGAGTGGATGGAGTTCATCAGGCGGATGGTGTCTTCAGTGGTGAGTGGGTTCCAGGCGCAGAGGTTGTTGGAGGGGGGTTTAAGTTCGGAGGTGGGTGGGGTGGACTGGTCTCCGGACTGGTCTCCAAAGCTGTTATGTATGTCAGTGATTTTGTTGTGGAAGAACGAGGCTAGAGAGTCGCAGAGGTCTTGGGAGGGAGTGATGTCGTTGGTGCCGGCGGTGGGGTTGGTAAACTCTTTGACGATGTTTAATAGTTCCTTGCTGTTGTGGGCGTTGTTGTCGAGTCGATCCTTGAATGCTGATTTCTTGGTGGATCGGATCAGTTGGTGGTGTTTGCGGGTGGCGTTCTTGAAGGTAGCTAGGTTGTCAGTGGTTGGGTTTTTTCGCCGGGCTTTCTCGAGGGTGCGACAGATCTTCTTGGATTTCTTTAGGTCATCATTGAACCAGGGGGCTTTTTTGCTACTTTGCTTGATTTGATGGTTTTTCAAGGGTGCTAATTCGTCAGCGCTGTGGGTGATCCATTGTGTGAGGTTGGTGGCTGCTTGGTTTGGGTCCGATGATTTGGTAGGAGGGTTTTGGTGAAGCGATGTGAAGAGCTGGTCGGTGGTGATTTTGTTCCAGTTTCTGCGGGGAATTGGTTGTGGGTGGTTGTGGGTCGTAGTCTTTTTGTAGTAGAAGTGAACGCAGCTGTGGTCCGTCCAATGGAGAGCTGTGGTGTGATTGAAGGAGATGTGCTTGCTGGAGGTGAAGATTGGGTCGAGCGTGAGCCTGGCATAGTGGGTGGGGGTGCCAACAAGTTGTTTGAATCCGAGATTGGCGAGGTTGTCCAGAAGGGTGGTGGTGTTGCTGTCGTTGTTCTTTTCCAGGTGGAAGTTGAGGTCTCCCAGTAGAATGTAGTCCTCGGAGGGGAGGGCGTGTGGGCTGATGAAGTCAGTGATGTCTTCGCTGAATTGTGTGCGGGGTCCTGGTGGCCTGTAGATTAGGGTGCCTCTGAGTGTGGTCTTGGGGTCGGTGTGGATCTGGAAGTGAAGGTGTTCGGCTGCTGCAAGGTTATTGTCGGAACTGGTCGTGATGCGGATGGTGTTCTTATGGACGATGGCGATGCCTCCTCCTGTTTGGTTGATGCGGTCCTTTCGGACGATCTTGTAGCCGTCCGGGATGGCTATGGCGATGTCGGGTGCTGATGAGGCGTTCATCCAGGTTTCTGTAAGAAAGGCGACGTCCGGCGATGTGGTGTCGAGAAGGTTCCAAAGTTCAATGGCGTGTCTGTGACCCAGCGGGTGTTGAGCAGGATGCACTTCAGGTGGTTAGTGTCGGAGCTCTGCTTGGAGTTTGTGGACTTGGTGTGGGTCCTGATGCAGTGGAACTTGCAGGAGTGGCAGGTGAAGGGTCCATGGGTGTGTCCTAGGGCGGCTTGGTAGCAGTCTGGGCGACGGCCGGTGTTGAGTGCTGAGAGGGTTGCGGCGTCATACGTTATGCGGGTGGAGTGGATTTTGCTGGGGACAGGGGTTTGGCGCTGGGCGCGGTCCAGGCGCGGATGGGCGTAGACGGGCTTACCTTTGGCGCGCCTTCGGCGCACATAGGGCGCGTCCGCTGCGCGCAAGAGCATCTGTCATAAGTGGATAGTGGAAGGGGGCGGAGCGAGGGAGGGGCAGCTGAGAGGCGGGAGCGGGGTGGAGAGCCTGGCTGGGAGTCACAACAACAAAATGGCAGCAAAGCAAAAGTGAAACAGGACGCGATTGGCACAAGCAGGGATATCGCAATGATGTGGGCAGAGGCACCGGCACAATCAGGCCCTAAATCAAATAATAAGCAAAGCGACCTTTGAGCTAAAGCGCTACGATTACAAACAAAGCGCTACGATAACCAATAGTCACAAATGGAGCAGTGAGAGCAGAGCACAATCAGGTACAAAATCAATTAGCAAGCAAAGCGACCTTTGAGCTAAAGCGCTACGATTACAAACAAAGCGCTACGATTACAAACAGAGCAGTGAGAGCGGGGGAAAATAGCAGAGCAGGTATTGTCAGCAGTGACTGGTAAAGCACTACGATACCAAGTCAGGAGGGAGCGTGGGGAGCGACCGCTTCTGCACGAGTCAGGACGGTCACCTGGCGAGGAATACACCACTGCATGCATGAGGTTTGGGGGGTGAACTTGCGGGTGGAGGCTAAGCGTTGCCTGTTGAATGTATGGGAACCCACCGATCTATCTACACGGGGTAGAACATGGGCTACGCTGGGATTTGTAATTGCAAAACGTTATGTAGCGAGTCTCTGGGGGGCTGGAATGCCCCCAAAGCTGGAGCCATGGAAAAAAGACATGGATTGGTGCATGCTTCAGGAAAAGACAGTTTACGCGGCGAGGGGCTGCCCACAGAAATGGGTTGACATCTGGTCCAGCTGGAATGAGTATAGGGGACACATCTGCGAGCCCCGAGTGGCTTCCAGGGTTGACGAACTCGAAATGTTGCATAACTGATGTAATCCTGCTCACTGTAAAGTTTGTATCTATGATCTCATGCACTGAGTCTTGCTCCTGTCTGGTACGAAAATGCTCAAAATGCTCAAAATGTGATGTACACTATTGTCTTTTTGCTATGAAGTTAATAAAATTTATTTAAAAAAAAGAAAAGTATATTTCAAATTTTAAAAAAATTATTTCAATTTTACAATTGAAATTTATTTTTCAAAATTTATTTTTACTAAATTTAAAACACTTCCCACCCTATTCCCCTAAAAACCCACAACCTGCTTCTAAGAATTATTATATCTTTTTTGCTACATAAAATTTTTACATAATTTTTTAAATAAATATTAGGTAAATTGTACCCATTTTTTAACTTAACATTTTTTTTTTACAATATATTTTAAAACACTTCCCACCCTATTCCCCTAAAAACCCACTACCCGCTCCTAAACATTATTATACATTTGTAAATATATTTATTAAAAATATATATATATTATATATTTATATATTTAATAACAATAAATTACCTACATTTTTAATAAATATTCAATAATTTTTTACTAGTACTACATTATAAACAATCTACATTTAAAATTTCGATATTATTGCAATCGATATTATGACAGTCGATATTCTGACATTCTATAGTTAATAACAATAAATTACCTACATTTTTAATAAATATTCAATAATTTTTTACTAGTACTACATTATAAACAATCTACATTTAAAATTTCGATATTATTGCAATCGATATTATGACAGTCGATATTCTGACATTCTATAGTTTGACTTTCGATATTTTTTACCTATACAAATAGACGATATTATTTACAGTCGATATTATTTACTCGATATTTTTAACTTCGATATTTTTTACAACACCTTATAATCGATATTAATGACATCAAAATTACTTACCTCAATATTACTGCCATCTCGATATTCTGTAGCCGATATTCTGTCCAGTCGAAAAAAAACTCGATATTATGACTGCACACCCTTCTCTCCATCTCCTTCAATGGGGATGTCAGTCACTCAGACCTACCTGTCCCCTCCCTCACCCTCCTCTTTCAAGTCATTTACTCGGGACCTATGTACTACCCTCGAAGGCCTGTATGCCCTGCCCTTTGTGATATCACTGCCCCAGGTCCTATGTCCTACCCCCTAAGGCCTGTATACCCGGCCTTCTGTAATGTCATTGCCCAGGTCCTATGCCCTACCTCCCCCTGGGCCTGCATAGCCTGCCCTCTGTGATGCCACTGCCCCAGGTCTGTATGCTCTACTCCCCACCATCCTCTGTTTGTTTTTTTCGTTTTTTTTTTTATTTAAATTTTATGCAAGGAAAAAACAGAAAAAAGCAAAACATCTCATTTACAGACCAGATACAATCAGGTGCCTGAGCTCTTCAAAACAAGCTTATCACATTACTGTTCGCACATATAAATGGCATACGAAAAAGCAAAAGAGAAGCTCCTATCTGGAACATCACGGCGACTAAATCCATTCAGTAATTGGTGCCCATATCTTTGCACCGCTATCCCTCCTTTTCACCCCCTTAGTTTTATAAATAGCCAATTCTATGTTATACATTGATAATAATCTTTCACGCCATCTAAGAAAAGAAGGGGGGTCATTAATCCAGTCTCTTGTTATACAAGCACGTAATACAGCCGTACAAATAAAGAGAAAACAAGTTATAGCTTTTGGTCTAGGATAGCCCACGTTATCTGAGCTGCAACCAATCAATTCCATCTCAGCAGTTAAATTAACAGTGCGTTTGAGAATTACCCCCCCAAAAAAATTCAATTTCCCGATAGAGTTCAGCAAGCTTAGGGCATTGGAAAAACATATGTACCGCGTCAGCGCCATGGACGCCACACCTGCTACCCTTAGTCCCCGTTGTAGTACTCCACTTTGAAACCTTACTAGGGGTATAATATAAATCATGTATGCACATAACGTATTGTGATTTCATCATCCCAGTAAAAAGAACTTGATTTGCTAACCTTACTGACCCGAGTATATCTATTTCCAATAACCCAAGCTTATTCATCCATTTAGATTGGCAGTTTTCCAAACCATCAGGAAATTCCTGCATTAGACATGCATATAGTGTACTAATTGACGTCTTTTTTGTCAAATGTTCCATCAGGGGAATTTTACTCATTTGATCATCTCCCGATTGCCCTATGTTCTGTAAGAAGCTGCGAATTTGCAGAAACTTTAAAAAATCATGTTTTGTTGAAGCAAATTTATTCTGCAGCTCATTAAAAGAGGCTAAGTGCCCTTCTATATACAGATCCCCCAGATGGCGAATTCCTTTAGTCCCCCATCTAATAGCTACTAAATCATACAAAATAGGAGGTAATAAACCAGGTGCAACAAAGGGTGTATATGCATTCAATTTTGCAATGCCCAGATGTCTGCGAATCGTTTGCCAAACCCCATGTGCAGCTTTTACAATCTTAAATGTTGTCTTCTTACAATAACTGGGCTCAATTACCTTCAAAAAGCATGCTCTCATTTCTTCGCCCATAACTAGCTCATAAATTGATGGAATATTGCACTGAGGAATGCTGGCTCTGTCCCCCCATTATGAGTGGACTAATAAATTTAAGGATCGCCGCAAAATGATAAAAGAGAAAATAAGGAATATTCCACCCGCCACATTCTTTTGGAAGAATCATCTTTTTGTGCGCTTTGCGATGTCGTTTATAACCCCAGAGAAACCTCGAGGTTGCCCTTTCTAATTTTTTAACACAAGCAGAAGGGAATTCAATGGGAATTGTGCGAAACATGTACAAAAATGTAGGTAGAATTAACATTTTTAATACATAAACTCTCCCATGCAAGGATAAATGTAGGTGGTTTAATCTTTCTAATAAATAATTGATTCTAGTCAATGCTAGATTAATGTTCGCTTCAGGGATATTGGAAATTGGAAGTAAGATCCTAATACCCAAATAGGTTACTTCCGAAGCCTATGGAATATTAGGCGGTGGATCAGCCCCAGAATATAAAATCTGAGTCTTTGAAAGATTCAGCTTATACCCAGAAAAAAGCCCAAACTTTGAAGCCAAGTCATTTATGGCAGGCAAGGCAGATTAAATATCTGTTTTAACAGCCACAATGTCGTCAGCCTATGCTAAAGCCCGATAGTTTGTATGAGCTAAATAAATTGGCTTTATTCTTTCTTCCGAATGTAAACGGTTAACAAAAGGATCGATATACAGCGCGAAAAGGAAAGGAGAGCACGGGCACCCTTGACGCGTACCACGAGTGATTGAAAATGGGGCAGAGATTTGGCCATTTAAACGGATAGATGCGAGAGGAGCACCATACATGGTCCGCAGGGCAGTTAGCATACCCCGACCCAGTTCCTTTCTGGATAAGATGTCCCACATATATGGCCAGGCCACCCTGTCGAATGCTTTCTCCGCATCCAACAGGGCTACACCGATATTCGAGCGAGTTGCCTGAGCCCAGTCCAGAAAAGTGATCAGTCGGCGGATATGGTCGGCTGTGTCACGTTCAGGAATAAACCCATGTTGGTATTTCGAAACAAGTGGAGAAATAATGTTGGAAAGTCGTGAAGCTAAAATCTTGGAATACACTTTGCTCTCGGCATTGATTAGCGAGATAGGTCGAAATGAGGACGGTAATAAAGGAGGTTTATCCTTTTTAAGAAAAACAGTGATTATTGATTCCTGCCAAGATGGTGGAGCAGTACCATTTTGGGCCGCTATAAACAAAGTGACTAGTTCCTGCTTTAAGCTATGACGGAACAACCTAAAAACTCAAGAGGGATGGCATCAGGTCCTAGAGCTTTACCAGAAGCTAGTGACAATAAAGATACTTCTATTTCTTCCCCCGTGATGGGAAGATCCAATTGTTCAGCTTCCTCAAATGATAAGGTGGGATTACATAGTGACTCCATAAAGTCAGTTACCTTTTGTTCAATGTCTCCGTCAACATCATCCATATATAGTTTACTATAGAACTCGCGAAAAACTCCCAATATCTCTGCTGGTTTGTCATGTAAATTCCCTGAGTCATCCATTATTTTATCTATATTCGCAGATACCGCCTTATGTCTTAACCTTTTAGCCAACAGCTTACCCGAGTTTTCCCCGACTTCGTAGACCTCCGATCTAAAAGCAGCTATTTGTTGAGCCAGTTTTGTAGCAAAGCCATGAGGTGTGGAGAAGTGTGGAGAAGTGTGGCTCACTGGTTAGAGGAGGCAGACCTGGAAGCAGAGATCAGCCCGGGACCAGGGTTCAATTCCCGGCTCGGCGGGGTCTTGAGTCCTAAAATGTCCATGGACTCGACAATTCTCGCTCCGGTGCCTACTCGATTCACGGGTTCACACTCTGCGACTCTGGGCAATAGCTTGCTTAATCTCCACAGCGCCCCCTCGCGGCGGGATGCCTGGCTTTCACCTTGCAGATACCCTGCCGAGGTTATCTCACAGGGGAATACCAGGACGGGTTCCCTAAGCAAGTGCTTAGAAACCGCTTGGTGATTTGCGCTATATAAATTCCTGTACATTTACATGATGAATCTTAGCTTTCTGTATCGTCAAATCCCTTAAAATCACCTCTGTACAGTTCCCTCGACTACATGCCCTCATTAATTCAATTTCAATATCTCGCAGATTGGTCAGGTCTCCTTCCTCCGCCTTCCTATTTTCCCTCTGCTTATTTATTGCATAGCTTAAGGTTTCCCCTCGAACCCCTGATTTTAACGCATCCCATATAATCCCAATTGAAGCTGATTCTCTATTATTTTCAAAAAATTCCGGGATCCATTTACTCGTATGTTCAATGTAGAGGGAATCATAAAGAAGCTTGCGGTCAAAAGACCAAGGCTTTGGAGACTGCATAAATTTAATATCTATACTAAAAGTAATGGGATTATGATCAGAACTCAATTTAGGAATATTTTCAAAACCAAAATTTCTAGTAGTACTTATAAGTCCGGCAGATACAAAAAAGTATGGGGGGGAGCCGCACATACCTGTCCAGGGGGACGAGGGAAGTCCTATCTGCCGCCGCCACCGCCAGGAGTCCATTCACTGCAGAAACAGCGCCGCCGCCCCGGGACTGCAACTCCCGGCTGCCTCAGCGGCGGCGCTGCATTACCACGCATCCCAAGCGCCAGGAGGCGCCTACAAACAGCGCTCTGCTTGGCGGAGCAGGGGGGAGCCGCACATACCTGTCCAGGGGGACGAGGGAAGTCCTATCTGCCGCCGCCACGAGTCCATTCACTGCAGAAACAGCGCCCCCGCCCCGGGACTGCAACTCCCGGCTGCCTCAGCGGCGGGGCTGCATTACCACGCTTCCCAAGCGCCAGGAGGCGCCTACAAACAGCGCTCTGCTTCACTTCGCGGGACGCGAGCGGGACGCCGGCCAAGCCCGGGCAAAGGGCGGGCCCTCTGTGGCCCTCAGAGGCCCGAAGAGGACGGGACGGGCCACCCCATTTGGCTCCAACGAAGGAGGAGGTATCGGGTTGTCCTGTATTAATCCTTATATTTAAACTCTCTTTCCTTGTTTTCCTCTCAACATGTCCATTTGGGAGGAGTTGAATGCCTTGTGTGGTACGAACTACGCCCAGGATGTGTCTACCCCCCCTATAGTGGGTAGAGATCCCAATGCGGAAAAAGACTATGACACTGGGAATTCACCTAATGCCGATATAATGTGCACTAGCCCCTTATCATCTCCTCCCAATCCACCCTCAATATCGCCGGTTGTGTCCGTGAATACAATACCTAACTCTGTATCACCACTTCATTTGACCTTACTGGCCCAGATAGAGCAACTGTTAGTATCTGCCTTAACACCCCTGGTCACAAAAATTGACGCCCTGGGAGACAGGCTGACCATTATCGAAAAATCAATATCAAGGAGCTATACTCCTACTGAAATAACTGCTACACCCATCCACCCCATTTTCCCCAGCAAAAATGAAAAATTTAAGCTTATGACATGTATCACAAGTACGAAAGCTCAAACTCTTGCACCTCTTATGCCTATACCCAATCCAAGAAGCCGGAATATTACTTTTAACTCTGTACCTGTACCCCATAGAGCTCCCAGGACTGCACTCCGGATTAATTTACCTCCGGAAGCCGCCCCCTATGTGGCTGTTCTGTCTGGGGTCCCTGCACCTAGGCAGAGTAAATTGGAAACTCATCATACAAAACCATTTCCTGGCTACAACAAAACAGACCATTGCCATCTGGTTTAGATGGTGGAATCCTGAGTGTCAGGAGGGTGGGGTGGCTAGGCACGTCGCCCAAAGACATCCCGGGCGACTTGATTTCAATTAAATTCAAGAGTGTGAACATTGTCCCCTATTTGCGATCTTCTCTGCTCAAAGAGGGAGATGGCCCCATTTCCATCTGGGACCTGCATGATTTCTATCCTGGCCCCCGATTTAATCTGCCCAATACGCAAATGACATTGAATCACAATTCTTGGTGAAAGGGGTTTTCTAAGAATTTTGTGCCACTAACCATCTACCCTTTTTTATTTCGTACGTACATCGTTAAATTGATTTTCAGTTGTTGGGTTTCGCCTGCCGAAAGGCTGCGCTCTGCGCAGCTTTTCAGCGCAGGTGAAATCCTATGTCGACACTAAGCACTTCGGGAACGTCCCCCGGCTCTCATTGGCTAGCTCCATAAATGGAGGCTAGCCATTGGGTGCCGGATCTGTCCGTCAAGGCCGGACCAGATTCGGGGGCGTTCCCGAGATTTTTTCCCAGGGCGGAGTTACGTTTTTTCCCGTTCCCTCCCCTTTCACTGAAAGTGAATTCAGATGCGCTGTCCATTCCCGCCCCCTCCGTGTGCCTTTCCGCCCCCCCCCTCGCTGTCCTGTGCACGTTTCCCGCCCCCTCCCGCCCCCTCCCGCCGTCCGTGTCCCCTCCCGCCCCCTCCCGCCGTCCGTGTCCCCTCCCGCCCCCTCCCGCCCCCTCCCGCCGTCCGTGTCCTCTCCCTTCAAGAATGCTTCGAAGGGCTCAGGTTAAGTTTACGCTCTAGTTGTTTCTTAGAACTAGCTGGATAGAACCCTTTCTATTATGGTGTCTACATCAGCTCTCCCTCAGGGGTCTGCCATCGCCTAGGGGAGCGGTCAGACCTTGACCTTCCCAAGATGGCGGCGGACGGCTGCTTCCCCTTCCAGCGCAGTGTGGTGGCGGCTGCAGGAGCAGGGTCAGGGCTGGCAACAGTGAAAACGGAAGATGGCGGAGGCCTGGGGTTGGAGCCGCGAGTGGATACTGGGGTTCTGCGCCTTCCTGATCCCGGCTGTCCCTGGCAAAGCCACTACGCACTGGATAGTGACGGAGGACGGCAAGATCCAACAGCAGGTCAGGCGGATTAAAAAATGCCCATATGAGAGAAGAGAGCGCTGGGGCACAGGGGGCAAGGTCCAGCCGAGGGATGTCACAGACCATGCTGCAACGCAGAGTGCGCCTGACTGGGTATACAGGGGGGCTGGCCTGTTCAGTTGTAGCCCGGGGTAAGGGACAGGATGGTGCTGAGGGACAGCGTGAATTCAGGGAGTGGACTGGTTAAAGGAAAGGGGTACTTTGATGCAGCATATGTTCAGGCATTGCGTGAGCCCGGTGTGGGGATGGACCAAAATGTGACAGCAAACTGACCCAACAGCTAATGATCTCCTGGAAGAGGAGATGCCAATGGGAAATACAAGGTGATCTATTCAGTGTGTCCCTAGATAGAATGGCGTAATGAGGTACTCCTAATCTCCAGAGACCTAATGGTATCTCACTGCCTTCTAATATAGAAAATAAACTATGTATGTACTATAATAAGGTAATGACTTTTTAAATGTTGTTTTGTAAGAAATGCCTTTACAAATGTCAGGTTATATTGCAAGGATAAACCTGTTAGAAAAGGACTGTTTGCCCTCCCGACAGTCAATCTGCAATAATTTATAGCTTTCCGATGTTTCCTCCACTGTTGTCTAGTTTTTGCATTCTATTACATCAAACCAGTCATAGTACTCATTTGGTCCGCATTAGGACCCTCTGCATTCTTGTTTTTTTAGGTCTGTTTTTTTGTGCGCTAAGATAAATGCAGTTTGATTTTGAATCTTGATGGATTCTACATAGTCGTATTGTGGAATGTTTTCACATGGCAGTTTGACATATATATTTTTTTAACGCTGATGAATTTTTACGCTTACAATGTTTACCAACACTCATCACTTTGAAGTAACCTGTATGGTTCTCTGAGGATTAGGACAAATGCAGTTTTTTTATTTACTTTGATGCATTTTATGGTTATTAGTTCTAATCGAATTGCCGAATGAGCCGGTAATGTATGATAACGTCAGATTGCAGGATATGTACTATAATATGTCATTTTGTGATGATTTTTATTAATTCTGTAGTGTAGTGTGGCCTGCATCCTGCCCAATAGTCAGTGGGTCAGTTTTCCGTTTTTTTTATTTTCCTGTTTCCTGTTCTTGTGTCAGTGGTAGAAGGCCCTCCTCATCTTTTATTAGCAATGATAACTTCTTACATAGAGTTTCAATGCTGTTGTTTCTAGATGCTGTAAACAACAGGTGTTACTACTGCCCAATTCAATGGTGCTCATTGTACCCACCTCCGAAGCATAGGGATCGGAGTTGGCCTTGCAGGGCTCAATGTTATGACCTGCAGAAGATGAATATGTAATTACTGACCGGTATTGCAGGTTAACATTAGTGGGGTGGGTCCCCAATTCCTTCCTTATTAATAGCAGGGTCTTCATCGCCCTCCTTCGTTTTCATATGCTGTAAAAGATTCTGCATTCCACCTCCTTCATAAGTGATGCCTGCCTCTCTCTTCTATCGTGAGGGGTAGTGGTAGCGGTGTCTGTCTCCCTCTCCCTTCATTAGAGGTAGCAGGGTCTCTCTTCCTTCATTAGAGGTAGCAGGGTCTCTCTTCCTTCATTAGAGGTAGCAGGGTCTCTCTCCCTTCATTAGAGGTAGCAGGGTCTCTCTTCCTTCATTAGAGGTAGCAGGGTCTCTCTTCCTTCATTAGAGGTAGCAGGGTCTCTCTCCCTTCATTAGAGGTAGCAGGGTCTCTCTTCCTTCATTAGAGGTAGCAGGGTCTCTCTCCCTTCATTAGAGGTAGCAGGGTCTCTCTTCCTTCATTAGAGGTAGCAGGGTCTCTCTTCCTTCATTAGAGGTAGCAGGGTCTCTCTTCCTTCATTAGAGGTAGCAGGGTCTCTCTTCCTTCATTAGAGGTAGCAGGGTCTCTCTTCCTTCATTAGAGGTAGCAGGGTCTCTCTTCCTTCATTAGAGGTAGCAGGGTCTCTCTCCCTTCATTAGAGGTAGCAGGGTCTCTCTTCCTTCATTAGAGGTAGCAGGGTCTCTCTTCCTTCATTAGAGGTAGCAGGGTCTCTCTCCCTTCATTAGAGGTAGCAGGGTCTCTCTTCCTTCATTAGAGGTAGCAGGGTCTCTCTTCCTTCATTAGAGGTAGCAGGGTCTCTCTTCCTTCATTAGAGGTAGCAGGGTCTCTCTCCCTTCATTAGAGGTAGCAGGGTCTCTCTTCCTTCATTAGAGGTAGCAGGGTCTCTCTTCCTTCATTAGAGGTAGCAGGGTCTCTCTTCCTTCATTAGAGGTAGCAGGGTCTCTCTCCCTTCATTAGAGGTAGCAGGGTCTCTCTTCCTTCATTAGAGGTAGCAGGGTCTCTCTTCCTTCATTAGAGGTAGCAGGGTCTCTCTCCCTTCATTAGAGGTAGCAGGGTCTCTCTTCCTTCATTAGAGGTAGCAGGGTCTCTCTTCCTTCATTAGAGGTAGCAGGGTCTCTCTTCCTTTGTGGTATATAAATAAATAATACCGGATCTAGGTTTGACTGGACATAGCAATAACAGATAGCTCAATAAATAAGAGTCAAGATTCGAGGTAGTAGGAGTTTGCAGGTTTAATACAGCATAAAGGACAGGAACAGGACAACCTGCACGGGAACAGGATGGACAGCGCTGCCGGGGGCAGGATCAGAATCGGCGTAACATTTAATAACAGTGCACAAATATATACACTAAAACAGTTACATTACAATGAATACAGTAGGCGGAGCAGTGGGTGTGGTCAATAGCAGTGCGAAAGATAAGGGTGAAAATGGGTGTAACAGGGGCGTATACATAGACATGTGATGCAAACGTAACAGAATATGTCATAAATGGGGCGGAAACATGGAGGGGGCTACCTAAGGAGCCGGGACCTCTCACCTAATGGTGCGCGCAAACTGACAATGACGTGTTACTAGGAGAAGCTGGGGGCTATGAACTCTGTGCTAGGAGTAGAGACTGAAGTCTGGAGAGTCAGGGCGACATGTACCTAAACCCTATCTAGTATCTGATGTTTAGAGAACATGTTGATATAAACTAAGAGTCAGGAGGGGAGAGGCTAACGGACTCTAAGACTGGAGCATGCATTATTCTACATGTAGTGCGTGATGAAGAGTATTAAATGACCATTAAATGCAGTATTTCTCTTACATGGAGACGTAAAGGCTAGACAATGACGGAAACTATTGATGCGATTCAGTAGCTTAGGAATGCAGAGAAGGAGGGCTGGACTGATAACTAGAATCATAACATACTCTTGGCAGACTCAGAGGCAGAGCCAGGCTGAGCCGGGCACTGTGAGGCAGGAAGTAAGTGAAGGGTCGAGGATACAGGTGGGGGCTGTATCGCTCCTCAGCGAGGGTTCAGGAGACAGGAGCTGAATCTGGTGTCCGGGCCCTTTTGAGGCCTAGAAACGGGGACTTTACAATGAAATAACGTGCACACTGAGAAACGTGGCAACGTAGCTTTACACAGGCCTGATATTCGTAGTATTCACGAGAACTGGAAACTGGCATACTAGAGATGGACACAACTGTAATTGCGTCTTTAATCGAACATGGGGAATACATATGCATATTAATCATGCACACATAACATAAGATGGAGGACACGTAGGGACACAGAACATGGCAAAATTTACTTTTCCACATTCCCTCCTTGTCACTACGTTTCCATCAGGAAACATCAATATTCATGATACCATCTATCATTTCATACAGTATCATTTGCTCGTCTCGAATTTTCTTGGAACGGGATTTAGAACGGGACTTGGGACTAGGAATACAAGAGGTAGCACAAATGCCGCAAATCGCAGGGCCACATTGTATACAGAGGCAGCAACTGAATATGATCGCTACTGCAATACCTAGAAATGACAATACTTTCCATCCCCAGGCGGAAATTATATTCCAGAACCAACCGGACCATGTCCAGGTGCCTGGATCTTGGTGTAACATATGGGCAATTTTATGGAGTCTGGTTATAGCTGAATAAACAGACGGCGCATTATTAGGAATGAAAATGCAGCAACTAGATCCGATGACTCTACAGGCCCCGCCCCTATCGGCCAGTATGACGTCAAGGACGAGACGATTCTGGAGCACGACAATTCTCATAAAGGATTGCTCTTCGGTTAAGTTACCTAGAGCAGAAGTAGTCTCGATCACTACTGCTTCAAGTGTTCTGGTTAATCTACGTATCAGTTTACCATTCACGACAGTACCTAAGTAGGGGAAGACACCTTTATTGATATCTATGTATTGGTCTAGAGCAGTTTCAGTATAATCGACAATCGGGAGATTTCTCTTGTGTCTAGTATGTACTAGGTGGGAATTCCTATGATAGTCAGGTGGGGCTAGGAAAACTGGTGGCAGTAGGAAGGCAATGTAACATGTACCATCCCAATCAAGGGGCAGACGAACATATGCGGTCTGACCACAAACAAAATAAGAATGACGTGAAGCTTTGAAAATAGATTTCCCACTGTCACTATACTTGACGATAGTAGTACAATCACTATGTCCTACATGTACGGAACCATTCTTTCGAACACATAATTCGCCTTTAACTGGTAGTACTGAAATAGCAGGTAAGTCTGGAGTAGTATCAGACTGAACATTCAGGACCATGAAATTCGAAGAATAATTACCTAAATTATAAACTTCATTTTCTAGATCTAACCCTGTTCTGTGGGGAAGACCTTGCTTGTCTGGAAAACATGTACTGTTAAGAAAAGACATATCTGTTGAGGATGACGTTAACGTGGACCATGCTCCACACGAACCATTATGTGAAAATGGATAAGGAAAGAGTGGCAGAACTCCCTTCGGTGTCTGGAAAGGGGGGAGTCGACCACACACCCAACAATTTGTGGCATTGCTGGTCTGGTGTGAATAATGTAACATGCGGATAAAGGAGTTATTACGCATAGCAAGACGATAAGAAAGTTCATGAGGAGGCAGATCACTAAACATGTGCTCTACTGTAACATTAACAGACTTATTTACATGAGAAACTGGAAAATACAAATACAATGCATAACTGGTGCAGGAAATCATAATGCTAAAATATAGCAGAAAACATAAAATAATAGTACAATTTCTAGAGTTCTCACTAACTCTCTCTCTGTGGGGGTCTATTATATACATGTCAGAAACCGGTCTAACCGTTTCACCTAGGGGAGGACTTAGACAATCAAACTGGCTGACTTATTTTACTAGACCTTAATTTGAGCTTATACTCCTGTTGCGGAGTTTTCTCTAACAGGGAAGGGTTCGTAGCAATGTCTTTTGCGGGACAGTCCTTAAGAATAGTACTTTGGCAGTCTTTAAGATCCTCGGAAATGTTCTTTGAAACAGGCTTTAGTCCAAAAAATCTTTTCACATGTGACAAGTGGACCCAGCCCTTCCTGCCTTCCAGCTTGACGGCAGTACGGGTGGCCAGGAGGACCTGTCGGGGTTCCTTCCAGCGAGGCTCCAGCGGACTTGAACGATCAAAATTCCGGACAAGAACCATGGATCCGGGAACGATTTCATGCGGTGCCACCTCGGTATTGTCTGGAAAGGCGGCAGCAACCTGTGAACGACAAGAGTTGAGGGCAGACATCAAGGAAGCTAGGTAATCTGTCAGCATATTACTTGAAACATCGGTAATACTTCGAGGTCTAGGTGTACCCCACATGTTAGGGGGGCGGCCGAATACGACTTCATACGGGGACAGACCTGATCTGGAATGTGCGACCATGCGCATATAAAACAGAGCAACTGGCAGAGCTACTAGCCAGTCCACACCTTTCTCTTTACAAATCTTGGCAATACGGATTTTCAGGGTCTGATTATGTCTCTCTACTAGACCGGCTGCTTCTGGATGGCGTACACAATGGAACTTCCACTGGTACCCTAACAAAAGGGAAACATGTTTCATCAACTCGGATGAAAATGGCTGGCCGTTATCAGAATACACGACCCTAGGGAGTCCATAACGGGGGAAGAACTCACGAACCAACTGCTTGGCAGTGGTCGCGGCTGTGTAATCTGGGACTGGATATGCCTCTGTCCACCTGGACAAAGCGCATACAACTACAAAGACATACTTGAAACCTCAACATCGCTCCATCTGAATATAATCCATCTGGAGGACTTCAAAAGGGTGGTCAGGGGGCTGGAATCCACCTTGTTCCACCGGAACACTTTTACCTGGATTAAACTGACAACATATCATACAGGTACGGACTTTCTGCTTGGCTGCAGCTCGTAAATGCTTGTTGAACCAAATGTTCTGGATACTGTCTAACATAGCTTTTTCTCCTAAATGTGCTGGACTATGTGCGGTATTGATAATGACTTGAACCATAGAGTCGGGGAGAAACCATGTGGCTTTACCCTTCGTTACCCATCCCTGGTCTGTCTGGACCCCTCCTTGTTCAGACCATTTCTTGATTTCCTCGGGAGTAGCATGTAACTGGATATCTATGACATCTTGAGTAGGGTCCTTAACTGTCATACATGTAGTCTGTTCTAGAGTGGATGTCGGTGTCTTGTTAACTGGAATGTCTGGAGTCTGTGCTGTAAGCTTGGCTGTGCGATCTGCTAGATCATTACCTTGAGAAATAGTGTCGGTAACTTTCGTATGTGCTTTGCATTTCATGATAGCAATAGATGTCGGTAGGTGTATGGCATCTAACAGAGCTTGAATAAGGAGACCATGCTGAATCTTGAGTCCATGAGAAGTCATGAAACCTCTCTCCTGCCAGAGCACTCCGAAGTCGTGTACAACTCCAAATGCGTAACGTGAATCTGTGTAAACATTAACTTTCAGGTTCTTGGCGTGTATGCAGGCTTGTGTCAGAGCAACTAGCTCTGCTGCTTGAGCAGACAGGGTGTCAATACGGTGTGTTTCTATAACTTCAGTGTCAGTAGTCACTGCATACGCGGCTACTAGTTCTCCTGTACTCGTTCTCATACATGAACCATCCACATAAAGTGTCAGGTCGGGATCTGGTAATGGAATATCTGTCAGATCTTGTCTTGGCTTTGTCATAATGTTAACTACTTCCACACAGTCGTGTGTGGCAGGATTCGAAGTAACTGACGGTAACAGTGTTGCAGGATTTAGAACGTTGCAGCGTCTGATTTCTATGTGTGGCTGGAACAGTGTCAGTTCATAACCTGTTAAACGTGCAATTGTCAAGTGCTGAGTCTGTGTTCGGTTTAAAAGAACTTCCACGGAGTGTGGAACTTGTACTGTCAAGGAATGTCCTAATACTATGGAATCACTTTGTCTGATAGCTAGTGCTGTGGCTGCAACTGACTTGAGGCACGCAGGCAGAGCCTGGGCTACAGGATCTAATGTGCTCGAAAAATAAGCACAGGGCTTGTATTGTCCTGCTTGATCTTGTGTGAGAACAGATAATGCTGTACCTTCACGTTCAGTGACGAAAAGTGTAAAAGGCTTACTGTAGTTCGGTGTAGCTAGAACTGGAGCTTGGCATAAAGCTTTCTTTAACTCATTGAAACTAAGTGTATGTTCAGATGTCCAAGGGAGGACAGTCGATACGGCTGCCTCCTGTGTCGTTAACTGTATCAGTGGTTTAGCTAGAAATGCATACTGAGGAATCCATTGTCTGCAGTAAGAAGTGAGGCCGATAAAAGCACGTACCTCCTTCTGTGTCTTGGGCTGAGGAAGACTCGCTATTAACTGGATACGGTCAGGTGTCAACTGCCTACCCCTCTTGGACAGTAAGTGGCCTAAATAGATCAGAAGCGTGGCTCAGTGGTTACAGACGGCAGACCCAGAAGCTGAGATCGACCATGGACCAGGGTTCGATTCCCCGCCTTGGCGGGTCTCGGGCTCAAAATTCCACGGTCGCGACAATTCTCGCTCTGGTGCCTACTCAACTCACGGGGTCACACTCTGCGACTCTGGGCAATAGCTTGCTTAATCTCCACTACGGCCCCTCGCGGCGGGATGCCTGGCTTTCACCTTGTGGACACCCTGCCGGGGTTTCTCACAGGGGAATACCAGGACGGGTTCCCTAAGCAAGCGCCGGGACGCTTACGGGCAGCTGTGCGCTTTACAAGTCCAGCACATTTACATTTTACATTTACATTTACACAGAATTGAAGCTTAGAAGGGGACACCTTGTGCCCCATCTCTGCTAAGAAGTACAAGACTGTAAGGGATGCTCGCTCGCATGCACGTTCAGAACGGGCTGTGATCAGTAGATCATCAACATACTGGAGCAGGGCAGTGTCAGTTGGCATGTGAATGTTGTCTAGTTGTCTCTTAAGCGCTTGACTGTAAATACTAGGACTTTCTGTGAAACCTTGAGGAGCTCGTGTGAACATATAGCTCCTTCCATTTAAACAAAATCCGAAAAGAAACTGGCTGTCTGGATGAATGGGGACACTAAAAAATGCGTTCTTGAGGTCTATGACTGAAAAAAATGAGGCTTCAGAATCAATGGCTGTCAATAGGGAAGAGATATCTGGGACAACTGGGTACTGGGGAATAATACATTTATTAAGTTCTCGTAGGTCAATCACTAATCGATATACTGGGGGTGCATTTGGATCAGTACGTTTCATGACTGGAATGATCGGAGAATTACATACATTGGAGTCAGTTTCTACAACTACTCCTTGAGCCATGAGCTCGTCAATAATTTTGGATAAGGCTGTTACAGCCTCAGGTGGCAATCTGTACTGTCTGATTCGTGGCAACACTACACCTGGCTTGAGAGTCACACGATGGGGTGTGATTTGCATATAACCAACATCAGTTGGACCTTGCGCCCATAAATGCTGTGGAACATTGGACAATCTCGGATCAAAATCTCGTAATACATAGTGACCCTTGAAGTCACGTAAGAACAGTCGTATTCCCTCTGGGGAACAGCAAATAACTGCACCTAATTCTTTCAGTGTTTTAATGCCTAACAGATTTTCTGGACATGACTTCGTAAGTAACAGATCAGTAGTGCGGGACAATGGACCTACTTCTAGAGTAACTGGCTTAGATATCTCGTTTACAATAGGCTTTCCTGAAAATCCAAGGGAAACATTTCTTGAGCCTGAGAGCGGAGCCCCTGGAACTTCGGCGTGGCTGATGGTGGTCCTACTTGCCCCTGTATCAATCAAAAACTTTCTGTCTTTCCCTAGTACTTGACTATGGACATAGGGACCCTCTTGATCTACAGGTATCTCGATGAGAGGCAAGCCTACCTCCCTCTCTAGGCTGTTTCATGAGTACGGCTGATACTCTGGATACTCGGACTGCGCATACTGGTACATCTGCTGGGTAACATGCTGTGTTGCAGCAATAGGCTGCGGTGCTGGAACTGTCTGTTGTGCATTCTGTGACTGAGAAGTCTGTGAAACTTGTTCTTGTCTAGGCGGACGTGGTCTTTCTTTAGTCTTACCGGTAGCTATATTATGTTTCAGAACTGCACACTCGTTTATGAAATGACCTGGCTGTTTACAATAATTGCATGTCCCTTTAACGGGAGCTGTAGGATGACTGGCTTGATTCGTACCCCTCTTCTGACTGTCTTGAGGAACAGATTGTGCAACTAGTACTTTCATTTTCGTGTCTTTCATACGTTTTCTTTCATGATCTTGCTCTTCTCTGATTCTATTCTGGTGATACTGAAGCATCTGTAACATCTGGGACGGGGTATTAGCTTGCCAGGTACTTTCGACTTTCAAAACTCGATTCTTCACTTGTGGACTTGAATTCTCGACTAATTTAGTAACAAAAAGATGAGGGTATGACTCGCTACTTGTCTTGAGGCCACTGTTTATAATAAAACACTTTTCAAATCTAGAATAAAAATCACTAGTGTCTTCGTCTTGTTTCTGTTTACAGGCTGAGATTGCATCCCAGTCTTCCTTTTTAGTGGCTAATAATCTTGGCAAAACTTGTATTAACAGTTCTGGTAATTCTTTACATTTCTCTCCAAGACCGGTACCTGGTACTCGTATCTTATCTTCAGCTTCTAGAACTGCCCAATCGATCTTTTTCTCTCCCACCTCCCAATCTTTTTCCTTGAGTTTCTCGTATACCCCTGCGGGCAATAAGACTTTTAACATTTTAATTATATCTGGATACGTGTATTCTCCCATACGGAGCATGTCCTTTAATTCTCGGTGGAACCCTGCTGGATCTTTGTCATGACAGGGAATTAATTTCTTCATCTCTAAGAGTTCCATCTTTGTAATCGGGGTGTAAACAAACACTCGTTGCATTTCACCATCTGTTGTCCTGACTGGGTGTACTTCTCGTAACGGATTCTGTCTATCTATGTAAAAGGGTTTACTTTCTGGGGGTGAGACATGAACAAAATGCGGGTTCAAAAACGTTCTATATTTGTGACGCTGTTCTAGAATGACACTAATTAAATCGGTACCTAAACCTTTCCATCTATACTGGAGTAACTCGTTCAGGACATCGTGTAACGGACCTGGATCAGAATGTTGACCCTCATACAGAGTAATGAGGTGTTGGATCATATACATACCCACCAGTCGTTGCTTGGCTGGGGACAATTTCAGAAACACTTGTGCCACTATTTCATCTGGAAAAGTGGTAGAATCAGTAATCCATCGGACTGCTGATCGGACTAGTTCTTGTTCATGCATAGTACTTAACTCACTATAACCGATTCGTGACTTCAAAATGTGATCGGTAGCTTGAAATACTTGTTCTAGAGAACCTTGTTCTGGTGCTGGATGAGGAACAGTTTTCTTGTAGTCTAGACGTGAATGTCGGTCTGGAAATCTAGATTTTCCTACATACGCTATTCTAGTGGGATTCTCGTCCTCTACCTCTTCAGTAGAAGAGTCATTTTCTTTCTCGCTTACTTGTGCTGCTTTACGTTGTTCATGTAACTTTATTATTTCTTTACGAATTCTCTTGTACATACTCTCTATACTACTGATAGTCTTGTGCTTACCCTCGGCTATATTATCACTCCACCTTGTCAGGATTCTCATTTCGGCCGGATCTTTAGTTGGGTAATCTTGTTCTCTTATTAGACAATTAATCAGAAACTTTAATATCATGAGCTGGATCTCAGCTTTCCTTTGGGACATGGCTTCACCAATACTTTCTGGATCATCCCCTGTACGGATGAAACGATATATTCTGTCTAGATCTCCTTTCATATCTGGTAGGGTGTCTAAATACCCGGTCACCCGTCTTACACGGATGGAATATATTACTGTACTATCATCACCTGCAACTGGATCATAGCGGCATTCAGTGAGAGCTCGTCGGATGTCTGCAACGGACTTAAATTTGGGCGTACGCTGAAACGCACATTCATGTAACTCGGCCAACGTTCTACGTTGGTGCGGTGGCGGGGTACCAGGAGGACCTCCTCCTGCGGCCCCTAAACTGGAATCGTCGACTGATACTCTTCGTACTAGCGCGGCGGGAAATTGTAATGTAGGCTGGACCGGGGGTACCGTAGCAGGTACTGCAAGAGGTGACCCGGTGTCTGGGGGAGCAGGAATTGCCTGATTTACAGGGACTGGCGGAACAGGATTTGCATATTCCGGGACTGTGTCGTCCAAATAGGACGAGATGAAAATATCAGCTGCGGTCGGTTTGTGACGTAGCTTAGTCGGAACTAGTGGTGGCGGAAAATTACTGGATGCCTCCGGGGTCGCTTTTGGCAAGCCCTCGGCAAGAAGAGGATACATACCCTTAATGAGGGCATGCCTCTGTCTGTCTGACTGTTCGGTTTTGACTCGTTCACCCATCTCGATTAATTCCCTTTCTTGGGCTCGTTCTAAAGATTCTCTACTTAATTCTGACTTTCTGATTTCTTTTTTGGTTCTCTTATGAGATTCTTTGCGCCATAACTTGATGGCATCTTTCTGTGACTGTCTGGCTTTCTTCTTCCATAATGCTTCTTCTACTCTCATGATGCACTCGGCATCCCATGTGCCTGATACAGGCCATCTATACTTTTCCTCTAACTGTTTGGTATACTCTACCCATAAATCTAGATATAATATGGCACTTATGCCATGCTTCTGATACATAAAATGACCTGGACTGTCCCTAGGCGGGACAGGAACTGCTTCTTCTAACAGACCTTTTCTAGTTCTTAACTGACGTAGTCTGGAAAATAACGGCATGACTGAACTGTTAATCTAGACACAATACAATACACAATGAACACGATAATTACTCCACATTCATACCACGACATTAAAATACATGAAGAACATTTAAAATATCAGTTCGAACAGAATACTACCTGGAATACTGAAAACAGAATACCTGAATTTTCTCGAGAACAGAACTGACTAGAACAGAAACTAGATGCACTGCTGAAACAGTACGAAACTTACCGGTCTCATAAAGAGACACGTCAGGACCCGCATCCACCGAAGTGGACACTTCGTTTTTGGGTCTGTGTACCACCAACCCACGGACCAGAGTCAATTAGATTGACCCTGTCTAGATACTACCCCAGCAATGGTACTCACCGGGCAGCAAGAACGGAAGGCCTCGGACTGGACTGGACTGCTTCGACGCCGGACGGACGAACTTCGGACTTCTGTTACGGGTGGGCCTCCGGATACCTCGGACCTTGGACTCTCGGCTTGGGCTCTGGTCGGGACTCGCCGCGTTCCTCCACCGCCTCGTCTGGATGCTGGACCGCCACCTCCGTCTCCTCCGTGGGCCTGAGGGATACTTGAAGCAGAAATATCTGCACGTGCACGGTATGGTTCCGTCACGGCTGCAGAGGGTCAGGGGGCCAGCGTGGCTTCACCGGCGCGTGGGGAAAGGGCAAGTACCTGTTCGGGCGCCATTATGTGGTATATAAATAAATAATACCGGATCTAGGTTTGACTGGACATAGCAATAACAGATAGCTCAATAAATAAGAGTCAAGATTCGAGGTAGTAGGAGTTTGCAGGTTTAATACAGCATAAAGGACAGGAACAGGACAACCTGCACGGGAACAGGATGGACAGCGCTGCCGGGGGCAGGATCAGAATCGGCGTAACATTTAATAACAGTGCACAAATATATATACTAAAACAGTTACATTACAATGAATACAGTAGGCGGAGCAGTGGGTGTGGTCAATAGCAGTCGCGAAAGATAAGGGTGAAAATGGGTGTAACAGGGGCGTATACATAGACATGTGATGCAAACGTAACAGAATATGTCATAAATGGGGCGGAAACATGAAGGGGGCTACCTAAGGAGCCGGGACCTCTAACCTAATGGTGCGCGCAAACTGACAATGACGTGTTACTAGGAGAAGCTGGGGGCTATGAACTCTGTGCCAGGAGTAGAGACTGAAGTCTGGAGAGTCAGGGCGACATGTACCTAAACCCTATCTAGTATCTGATGTTTAGAGAACATGTTGATATAAACTAAGAGTCAGGAGGGGAGAGGCTAACGGACTCTAAGACTGGAGCATGCATTATTCTACATGTAGTGCGTGATGAAGAGTATTAAATGACCATTAAATGCAGTATTTCTCTTACATGGAGACGTAAAGGCTAGACAATGACGGAAACTATTGATGCGATTCAGTAGCTTAGGAATGCAGAGAAGGAGGGCTGGACTGATAACTAGAATCATAACATACTCTTGGCAGACTCAGAGGCAGAGCCAGGCTGAGCCGGGCACTGTGAGGCAGGAAGTAAGTGAAGGGTCGAGGATACAGGTGGGGGCTGTATCGCTCCTCAGCGAGGGTTCAGGAGACAGGAGCTGAATCTGGTGTCCGGGCCCTTTTGAGGCCTAGAAACGGGGACTTTACAATGAAATAACGTGCACACTGAGAAACGCGGCAACGTAGCTTTACACAGGCCTGATATTCGTAGTATTCACGAGAACTGAAAACTGGCATACTAGAGATGGACACAACTGTAATTGCGTCTTTAATCGAACATGGGGAATACATATGCATATTAATCATGCACACATAACATAAGATGGAGGACACGTAGGGACACAGAACATGGCAAAATTTACTTTTCCACATTAGAGGTAGCAGGGTCTCTCTTCCTTCATTAGAGGTAGCAGGGTCTCTCTCCCTTCATTAGAGGTAGCAGGGTCTCTCTTCCTTCATTAGAGGTAGCAGGGTCTCTCTCCCTTCATTAGAGGTAGCAGGGTCTCTCTTCCTTCATTAGAGGTAGCAGGGTCTCTCTTCCTTCATTAGAGGTAGCAGGGTCTCTCTTCCTTCATTAGAGGTAGCAGGGTCTCTCTTCCTTCATTAGAGGTAGCAGGGTCTCTCTTCCTTCATTACTGATAGCAAGGTCTGCCTCCATCTCTCTCTTCATTCCTGGAGGCACGGTCATTTTACGTCTTCTTTCATTTCAGATAGGAGGGTATGTCTCACCTCGTGCCCAACTCCTCACACAATGCCACGCATGCCGCTCTTATAGATTACCAGCCTCTGTCCATTGCAGAGTCTTTATTCTCCTATCATGAAGCCCCGTCCCCGCGGCACGGTAAGCATCTAAAGAACTAGCCCAGAAAACAGCTTACTCGCCGTCACAGTTACTCCCCATGCTTGAAGCTGCTCCTCGAGGCTGGCTGTTTCTGCGGCCTCAATAACAAGAAAAAACATTTTTTAATGAACTGCATTTGTAACACGTTGCCAGGACTTCAACCCCGCTTCTATTTCTGGGCAGTTTTAAATAACGCGAAAGTAGGTATTGGAGTGCTTTACATGAGCACCAACTACATTACACAAGTACATTAGGTAATGCTATTCTTTCTGTGCTGTGGCATTTCAGAAGTAGCGTCCAAACCTGGGCCTGTGGTGTTCCTGGATCCAAAGCACAGTGGTATGCAGTCGTGTACGAGGTTGTTATTCCTCCACTATAGTTGTACGCCGTCTTCTTCTCAGTTCAGTGGTATTTGTCCCTCGCAGTTACAATTGCAGCCTCTCTCGTGTAGTCAGGACATAATGTTTCTACTTCTGAGGTTTCATTTAGCTATTTAAGGTATTCTGGGAGTTGTTTTCGTTTGAGTGGCAGGCCGGATACCAATGGTTTGTTCAGAATAGCCAAGCACTGGAAACATGGCTGTGCTTGCTTCCCTGCCCCCTGGCTGTGCTTGCTTCCCTGCCCCCTGGCTGTGCTTGCTTCCCTGCCCCCTGGCTGTGCTTGCTTCCCTGCCCCCTGGCTGTGCTTGCTTCCCTGACCCCTGGCTGTGCTTGCTTCCCTGACCCCTGGCTGTGCTTGCTTCCCTGCACGTGCTTGCTTCCCTGCCCCCTGGCTGTGCTTGCTTCCCTGCCCCCTGGCTGTGCTTGCTTCCCTGCCCCCTGGCTGTGCTTGCTTCCCTGCCCCCTGGCTGTGCTTGCTTCCCTGCCCCCTGGCTGTGCTTGCTTCCCCGCCCCCTTGTTCCCCTTCCCCTGGCTGTGCTTGCTCCCCTGCAACCTGGCTGTGCTTGCTCCCCTGCAACCTGGCTGTGCTTGCTTCCCTGCCACCTGACTGTGCTTGCTTCCCTGCGCCCTCTCTGTGCTTGCTTCCCTGCCCCCTCGCTGTGCTTGCTTCCCTGCCCCCTCGCTGTGCTTGCTCTCCTGAGTTTGTGTGTGGCTCTGGGTGGGTGTGTGTGGCTCTGGGTGGGTGGGTGTGTGTGGCTCTGGGTGGGTGGGTGTGTGTGGCTCTGGGTGGGTGGGTGTGTGTGGCTCTGGGTGTGTGTGTGTGGCTCTGGGTGTGTGTGGCTCTGGGTGTGTGTGGCTCTGGGTGTGTGTGGCTCTGGGTGTGTGGCTGTGTGTGTGGCTCTGGGTGTGTGTGTGTGTGTATGGCTCTGGCTGTGTGTGTGTGTGTATGGCTCTGGGTGTGTGTGTGGCTCTGGGTGTGTGTGTGTGTGGCTCTGGGTGTGTGTGTGTCTCTGTGTGTGTGTGTGTGTGTGTCTCTGTGTGTGTGTGTGTGGCTGGCTCTGGGTGTGTGTGTGGCTGGCTCTGGGTGTGTGTGTTTGTGGCTCTGGGTGTGTGTGTGTGTGGCTCTGGGTGTGTGTGTGTGGTAGTAATTGCTGTCTGCTGAGCTCGTCCGTAGGGTACAATAGGTCTCACATTTGCGAGAGATTAAGCTAATGGCAATGTAAATGACAATGCCATTTATTTATCTGTTTTAAAAACCAACACATAAATACAAATTTTGTCATTTACAATGCCAATAGCTCTAACTTTTCCAAAGGCGAAACCATTGCATTGTAAATGCTTGTTTTTAATAGTGGGATTATTCTTATTTTGTATACGTTCTGCTGAGTTATTTATACCTGTATGTATTTTCACTTGTCGCTTTTATGGTTTCAAACAAAAGGAACAAAACAATAAAGACCCACTCCACCGGCGTACGTCCAAATCAGTGACTAGAGGGGGGTGTTCCAAACGTCCTACTCCCTACAATTCTCTTACCAATTTTGTAAGAGACACTATGCACTGTTCTCCGCCAACATATAAAAACCTGTTCTCCCGGGCCACACACCAGAACCCACACGTTCGGTGTACCCGAATATCGAGAAACACCACTGCATCCACACCCAACGTTGGACACTGCTCCTACTAGAGCAAAAAATGTGAAAGACGCAAGTGACACCTCACGGAAACACCACCATCGGGGTAACTGGTATACAATTTCCAGACAGGCCCCTGTCTCATCATCGGTTATCACCTGCGTCTTAAAGAAAAATAAGATGAAAGGAAAGAAGTGTCCAAAACAACCAACATATAAAGTGACAAACTCGTGAAGGCGCAGAAATATCTGCTAGTGACCAACACATACAAACAAAGTGAAAATAACGTAACAAAGTGCATTAAAACACACACGACAATCCGTCCCTTACCCAATTTTATTCATAGGGCGGAGATTGTGTGCTTGTATAAAAAGGCTGGTAGTTAATCATGCCTACCACAACCTACTGCCAGTGCCGACATGTTTCACTGCTATGTTATATTGAAGCAGTTTCTTCAGGGCTGCACTCTGGGAATGTCACTTCACTGTTTTGGACACTAGTTCTGTAGTGTGCTGCCAAGAGAGAACAGGTGAAAGAACCAATTAAAAACATGCAGACCTGGACCAGGAGCCAACGCAGCCTGGATCTACTGAGTGAGGTATGGGATGTACAATGTGAAATATTACCAGGGGTCAGCCAGGCCATTCATACCGGCCGCTCCTGTTTCTTCTAGGGCAACAAACACTTCTCATGTAAGTCTATTCCTTATTGCTCCAGTATAAAATCTGTGAAAGGTGATAAAGTATATGCATTTGTATCATGATCAAACTGAGACATAGTCTTCATATTGCTGTCTACTCGTTTGCACCAACATACTCCGCTAGTTGTTGCACCGGTGTCATACCCACGGCGTGCCTATAGTTTATTTTGATTTGATTTACAAAAAAGTAATCTAATCGAAAATGCCTCTGATATGAGGCAGAAAAAAAAGTGCTCCCAGAGGTGTCCCCACCCTTTAAGAACCCTACATCCACTAATCCAAATTCCTCAATAATACCTTTAATAGCTTTAAACACATTTTTCTTCCTACCTACATACAGACTATTGCCCGATATATCATATGCCCCATCCAAATGTATATTAAAATCTCCACACAAAACTAATATAGGAGACCATACCGCCAACTCTATACTCAATTGATTCCATACGGCTGAATCATCAGTATTAGACCCATACACAGAGCACATGGTCACTACTGTAGGATCTAATCGTAATTCCATCAGGACCCGGCGACCCAAAGGATCTTCTTTAAGTCGTCTACATTGGCCCAGCCCGAACCGCTTCAGTATAGCAACTCCTCTTATAGTAGAACCTTGTCGAGAGCAGCCCACCAGGTCTAATCCTAATTCCTTAAGCCGGCTTCTATTCTTCCAAGGAATGTGGGTCTCCTGAATACACAATACATCGATTCTCACGGTTTTCAATATTTGAGCCATTATTCCCCTCTTTCTTTTATCATTTAGGCCGCAAACGTTCCATGAAGACATTGTGAATTTACCCATTTTTTATTCTAAACAGTAATTCGTTAGAAAACGCGACACAAACAGTGCACAATGCTGAAATATATGTATCTAAACAAAAATACATAAGTGAAGAGCTCTTGACCCTGCTTTGCACAAAAACCACCATCCTCCGTGAACTCACTCACTTTGGACCTATGCCCTACCGTCCTAGGCCTGCATACCCTGCCCTCTGTGACGTCACTGCCCCAGGACCTATGCCCTACCCGTCCTAGGCCTGCATACCCTGCCCTCTGTGACGTCACTGCCCCAGGACCTATGCCCTACCCGTCCTAGGCCTGCATACCCTGCCCTCTGTGACGTCACTGCCCCAGGACATATGCCCTACCCGTCCTAGGCCTGCATACCCTGCCCTCTGTGACGTCACTGCCCCAGGCCTATGCCCTGCCCCCCTGGGCCTGCACACCCTGACCTCTGTGACGTCAATCTCCAAAATCCTGGCTCTCCTCTCCATCTCCTTCCTGGGGTTGCCTGTCCCCTTCCTCACCCTCCTCTGTCAAATCATTGACTCAGGACTTTTGTCCTACCCCCCTGGGCCTCTATACCCTGCCCTCTGTGACGTCACTGCCCCAGGAACTATGCCCTACCCCCCTGGGCCTGCACACCCCGCCCTCTGTGATGTCACTGCCCCAGGGCCTATGCCCTACCCCCCTGGGCCTGCACACCCTGCCCTCTGTGATGTCACTGCCCCAGGGCCTATGCCCTACCCCCCTGGGCCTGCACACCCTGCCCTCTGTGATGTCACTGCCCCAGGGCCTATGCCCTACCCCCCTGGGCCTGCACACCCTGCCCTCTGTGATGTCACTGCCCCAGGGCCTATGCCCTACCCCCCTGGGCCTGCACACCCTGCCCTCTGTGATGTCACTGCCCCAGGGCCTATGCCCTACCCCCCTGGGCCTGCACACCCTGCCCTCTGTGATGTCACTGCCCCAGGGCCTATGCCCTACCCCCCTGGGCCTGCACACCCTGCCCTCTGTGACGTCACTGCCCCAGGGCCTATGCCCTACCCCCCTGGGCCTGCTCACCCTGCCCTCTGTGACGTCACTGCCCCAAGCCCGCATACCCTGCCCTCTGTGATGTCACTGCCCTAAGCCTGCATACCCTGCCCTCTGTGACGTCACTCCTCAAGGCCTATATACCCCGAGGGCGGCGGTGAGACCCTCAGTGTTGGGCAGTGAGGCAGGAAGGCTGGGAGGGGCTTCGACACTGGGCATGACCCGAGCAGCAGGTCATGTTCCTCTCAGATCCCCCCTCCCCCTGGGGTGGGAGGCGCAGGATTGGCCCTCAGGGGCCCCTGCTGCCCCATCTTTGGACTCACCTCCTCGGGGACACAGTCTTCCTTCAGGACCTGCCGCAATATGTTGGGGGGTCCCGGAGGGGGCCCCCCAGCATACGCCTGAGTGCCTTGGGTTATGGCTGGTGTGAATGATGTTTTTGAGGTGGCCCTCAGTAGGGAATTCCCTGACCCTTTGCCTCGCCGGCTGGAGGGCAGCGGTGACTGGCTTGGGGTAGAGTTACACTCCGTGGCTTTGCCTCGTGGGCTGATGCTCACAGGTGTGTAGTCCACGGTCTAGGACCCCAATCTAGGACTTACCTTGAACACTGGCCTCTCCAGGGGTCGAGTTTGACGCACGAACTGCTGCAAAGGAATAGCCTGGGGGCCACTGTGAATGGTGTGAGTGGACAGTAGCGGGGGTCAGAACCGTGACGTGGTGCTACTGCTCACCAGCCTCACCAGGGCTGGTGCTAATCTGACCTGTGTGTGAGAGGTGTGGCGCAGCGGCCAGAGAGGCTGACTCCATAGCGTGGGGGCCACTGTGAATGGTGTGAATGGACAGTAGCGGGGGTCAGAACCGTGACGTGGTGCTACTGCTCACCAGCCTCGCAAGGGCTGGTGCTAATCTGACGTGTGTGAGAGGTGTGGCGCAGCGGCCAGAGAGGCTGACTCGGGAGCGTGGGGGGCACTGTGAATGGTGTGAATGGACAGTAGCGGGGGTCAGAACCGTGACGTGGTGCTACTGCTCACCAGCCTCACCAGGGCTGGTGCTAATCTGACCTGTGTGTGAGAGGTGTGGCGCAGCGGCCAGAGAGGCTGACTCCATAGCGTTGGGGCCACTGTGAATGGTGTGAATGGACAGTAGCGGGGGTCAGAACCGTGACGTGGTGCTACTGCTCACCAGCCTCACCAGGGCTGGTGCTAATCTGACCTGTGTGTAAGAGGTGTGGCGCAGCGGCCAGAGAGGCTGACTCCATAGCGTGGGGGCCACTGTGAAAGGTGTGAATGGACAGTAGCGAGGGTCAGAACCGTGACGTGGTGCTACTGCTCACCAGCCTCACCAGGGCTGGTGCTAATCTGACCTGTGTGTGAGAGGTGTGGCGCAGCTGCCAGAGAGGCTGACTCTGGAGCGCGGGGCTCACGGCTCGATCCCCGCGCCGGCGGCAACTCATTTCAGCACCGTGTGACTCTGGACAATAGCTGACTTAATCTCCCCGACGGGCCCCAGCGCCTTGAAACCCTTAAGGGGGTGATAGGTTAGCGCTTTACAAATAGAAATTAGTATTATAATGGTGAGGTAGAGAGGTGTGTATCCTTACTAAAGGTGCCTCAGTGTTAATGTGAGCTGCGTGTGTATATAGTGAAGATGTGTGTTAGTATGGATCCTGGGGGGGTGGGAGGGGGTTGTTTCGAGGCCACGTTGCCAATATGACACCAGTGCATGGAGTGTGGTGAGGTGATTGCATCCAGAGATGAAGGGGGCTGTATCCACATATGTGAGGTCTATATCCAGAGGTTGAGAAGGAGATGGGTGCATCGAGAGGTGAGATATCTGCACTCAGACGTGGGGGTCTACATCCAGAGGTGAAATCTGCATCCTGAGGGGAGAGGGGGTGGGTGTATCCAGAGGTGAGAGGAAGGTGGGTGTATCCAGAGGTGAGAGGGAGGTGGGTGTATCCAGAGGTGAGAGGGAGGTGGGTGTATCCAGAGGTGAGAAGGGGTGGGTGCATCCAGAGGTGAGGGGGAGGTGGGTGCATCCAGAGGTGAGATGGAAGTGGGTGCATCCAGAGGTGAGAGGGAGGTGTGTGTATCCAGAGGTGAGATGGAGGTGGGTGTATCCAGAGGTGAGAGGAAGGTGGGTGCATCCAGAGGTGAGAGGGAGGTGTGTGTATCCAGAGGTGAGATGGAGGTGGGTGTATCCAGAGGTGAGATGGAGGTGGGTGTATCCAGAGGTGAGAGGGAGGTGTGTTTATCCATCCAGAGGTGAGATAGAGGTGGGTGTATCCAGAGGTGAGAGGGAGGTGTGTGTATCCAGAGGTGAGAGGGGGTGGGTGTATCCAGAGGTGAGAAGGGGTGGGTGCATCCAGAGGTGAGGGGGAGGTGGGTGCATCCAGAGGTGAGATGGAAGTGGGTGCATCCAGAGGTGAGAGGGAGGTGTGTGTATCCAGAGGTGAGATGGAGGTGGGTGTATCCAGAGGTGAGAGGAAGGTGGGTGCATCCAGAGGTGAGAGGGAGGTGTGTGTATCCAGAGGTGAGATGGAGGTGGGTGTATCCAGAGGTGAGATGGAGGTGGGTGTATCCAGAGGTGAGAGGAAGGTGGGTGCATCCAGAGGTGGGTGTATCTAGAGGTGAGATGGAGGTGGGTGCATCCAGAGGTGAGAGGGAGGTGTGTTTATCCATACAGAGGTGAGATGGAGGTGGGTGTATCCAGAGGTGAGAGGGAGGTGGGTGTATCCAGAGGTGTGAGGGTGGTGGCACATCCAGAGGTGAGAGGGGCTGGGTGTATCCAGAGGTGTGAGGAAGGTGGGTGTATCCAGAGGTGAGAGGGAGGTGGGTGTATCCAGAGGTGAGAGGGAGGTGGGTGTATCCAGAGGTGAGAAGGGGTGGGTGCATCCAGAGGTGAGGGGGAGGTGGGTGCATCCAGAGGTGAGATGGAAGTGGGTGCATCCAGAGGTGAGAGGGAGGTGTGTGTATCCAGAGGTGAGATGGAGGTGGGTGTATCCAGAGGTGAGAGGAAGGTGGGTGCATCCAGAGGTGAGAGGGAGGTGTGTGTATCCAGAGGTGAGATGGAGGTGGGTGTATCCAGAGGTGAGATGGAGGTGGGTGTATCCAGAGGTGAGAGGGAGGTGTGTTTATCCATCCAGAGGTGAGATAGAGGTGGGTGTATCCAGAGGTGAGAGGGAGGTGTGTGTATCCAGAGGTGAGAGGGGGTGGGTGTATCCAGAGGTGAGAAGGGGTGGGTGCATCCAGAGGTGAGGGGGAGGTGGGTGCATCCAGAGGTGAGATGGAAGTGGGTGCATCCAGAGGTGAGAGGGAGGTGTGTGTATCCAGAGGTGAGATGGAGGTGGGTGTATCCAGAGGTGAGAGGAAGGTGGGTGCATCCAGAGGTGAGAGGGAGGTGTGTGTATCCAGAGGTGAGATGGAGGTGGGTGTATCCAGAGGTGAGATGGAGGTGGGTGTATCCAGAGGTGAGAGGAAGGTGGGTGCATCCAGAGGTGGGTGTATCTAGAGGTGAGATGGAGGTGGGTGCATCCAGAGGTGAGAGGGAGGTGTGTTTATCCATACAGAGGTGAGATGGAGGTGGGTGTATCCAGAGGTGAGAGGGAGGTGGGTGTATCCAGAGGTGTGAGGGTGGTGGCACATCCAGAGGTGAGAGGGGCTGGGTGTATCCAGAGGTGTGAGGGAGGTAGGCCCATCCAGAGGTGAGAGGGAGGGGGGTGTATCCAGAGGTGAGAGGGAGGTGGGTGCATCCAGAGGTAAAAGGGAGGTGTGTTTATCCATCCAGAGGTGAGAGGGAGGTGGGTGTATCCAGAGGTGAGAGGGAGGTGGGAGTATCCGGAGTGTGTATCTGGAGGGAGATGGAGGTTTGTTTATCCAGAGGTGAGTTGGAGGTGGGTGTATCTAGAGGTGAGATGAAGTTGGGTGTATCTAGAGGTGAGAGGGAGGTGTGTGTGTCTAGAGGTGAGATGGAGGTGGGTGTATCCAGAGGTGTGAGGAAGGTGGGTGCATCCAGAGGTGAGATGGGGTGTGTGTATCTAGAGGTGAGATGGAGGTGGGTGTATCCAGAGGTGAGATGGAGGTGGGTGCATCCAGAGGTGAGAGGGAGGTGTGTTTATCCATCCAGAGGTGAGATGGAGGTGGGTGTATCCAGAGGTGAGAGGGAGGTGGGTGTATCCAGAGGTGTGAGGGTGGTGGCACATCCAGAGGTGGGAGGGGCTGGGTGTATCCAGAGGTGTGAGGGAGGTAGGCCCATCCAGAGGTGAGAGGGAGGTGGGTGTATCCAGAGGTGAGAGGAGGTGGGTGTATCCAGAGGTGAGAGGGAGGTGGGTGTATCCAGAGGTGAGAGGGAGGTGGGTGTATCCAGAGGTGTGAGGGAGGTAGGCCCATCCAGAGGTGAGAGGGAGTTGGGTGCATCCAGAGGTAAGAGGGAGGTGTGTTTATCCATCCAGAGGTGAGAGGGAGGTGGGTGTATCCAGAGGTGAGAGGGAGGTGGGAGTATCCGGAGTGTGTATCTGGAGGGAGATGGAGGTTTGTTTATCCAGAGGTGAGTTGGAGGTGGGTGTATCTAGAGGTGAGATGAAGTTGGGTGTATCTAGAGGTGAGAGGGAGGTGTGTGTGTCTAGAGGTGAGATGGAGGTGGGTGTATCCAGAGGTGTGAGGAAGGTGGGTGCATCCAGAGGTGAGATGGGGTGTGTGTATCTAGAGGTGAGATGGAGGTGGGTGTATCCAGAGGTGAGATGGAGGTGGGTGCATCCAGAGGTGAGAGGGAGGTGTGTTTATCCATCCAGAGGTGAGATGGAGGTGGGTGTATCCAGAGGTGAGAGGGAGGTGGGTGTATCCAGAGGTGTGAGGGTGGTGGCACATCCAGAGGTGGGAGGGGCTGGGTGTATCCAGAGGTGTGAGGGAGGTAGGCCCATCCAGAGGTGAGAGGGAGGTGGGTGTATCCAGAGGTGAGAGGGAGGTGGGTGTATCCAGAGGTGAGAGGGAGGTGGGTGTATCCAGAGGTGAGAGGGAGGTGGGTGTATCCAGAGGTGTGAGGGAGGTAGGCCCATCCAGAGATGAGAGGGAGTTGGGTGTATCCAGAGGTGAGAGGGAGGTGGGAGTATCCGGAGTGTGTATCTGGAGGTGAGATGGAGGTGTGTTTATCCAGAGGTGAGAGGGAGGTGGGTGTATCCAGAGGTGAGATGGAGTTGGGTGTATCTAGAGGTGAGATGGGGTGTGTGTATCTAGAGGTGAGATGGAGGTGTGTGCATCCAGAGGTGAGATGGAGTTGGGTGCATCCATAGGTGAGATGGGGTGTGTGTATCTAGAGGTGAGATGGAGGTGGGTGTATTTAGAGGTGAGATGGAGGTGGGTGCATCCAGAGGTGAGATGGGGTGTTTGTATCTAGAGGTGAGATGGAGGTGGGTGCATCCAGAGGTGAGATGGGGTGTTTGTATCTAGAGGTGAGATGGAGGTGGGTGCATCCAGAGGTGAGATGGGGTGTTTGTATCTAGAGGTGAGATGGAGGTGGGTGTATCCGCTCCACCGGCTATTAAGGAATTTTGGTGCAGAGACTGGAAGGCGCTTGCTCGTTTGAAATCCTCGGATGGGGTATTCAATGTGAGTAAGTCCCTTGGCTTGGATACGCAATTTGAGGAGAATTATACCTCACTCTGCTCGGGGATCACGGCGGTGTTGGATGCCCATGCTCCCTTAAAAACACGTCGCTGTAAGGGGAATGTCTCTGCCCCATGGTTCAATGATACGCTGAAAGATTGGAAGCAGGGTTGTAAACAGGCAGAAAGAAGATGGAGGCGGGATTATGAGGAAGCATCTAGGATGCTATGGAAAAGCAAAGTATTGGAATATAAGAGTTTGATTAAGAAATCCAAGGCGGACTATTATTCCTCCGTGATTTGTAAAGCTGCTAATAGCTACAGGAGCATCTTCAACATATTAAATAATCTGACCAACCCTGAATGCTCCAAGAATGCCATTGTCCCGTCTCAAGAACTTTGTGAGAACCTGGCCAAATTCTTTAAAGAGAAAATTGAGCAAATTATTGAGGATTTGGAGGCTTCCCCTGACATCTGTCTCCCCCATGACACCGAACTTAGGGCAACGGTAGACAGGGCTGATGAATCAGCCTGGGTGTTGGGGGAACCATTACTTGAGTTCTCACTCCTCACGGAAGATGTATTTTGTGGGTTGGCTAGGGGGATCTCCTCCGGGTCTCCTCCGGACCCTGTGCCATGCAAAATCTGGAAGGAGTATGAGGAGGAATTATTTCCTACACTCCGCCTAATTTGTAACCAATCCCTTGTTACTGGTATTGTCCCAGCTCAGTGGAAACAGGCGGTGATATCCCCCCTGCTGAAAAAGCCCTCTTTAGACCCGGACTGCTCCAAAAATTATAGGCCTATTTCCCTGCTGCCTTTTCCAGCTAAGGTGGTCGAGCGCCTGGTCAGTGCAACCCTCTCTAAACATCTGGAACAGCATCATTTACTAGAGAATGATCAATTTGGTTTCCGTCCAGCTCACGGGACCGAAACGGCTTTGGTGACCGCCGTGGATGAGCTTCAGAGGCGTGCAGACAGGGGACAGACAGAGTTTCTGATCCTGTTAGAAATGTCTGCCGCCTTTGATACGGTTAACCATATGATCTGGCTGAACCGTCTATTTGAGGCTGGGGTGAGAGGTAGTGCCCTGATGTGGTTTCGATCTTTTTTGCAGGATAGGCAGCAGGCGGTGTCCCTGCCCCCCTTTCAATCGGTGTTCCATCAGGTGCCTCATGGGGTCCCACAGGGCTCAGCAATTAGTCCCATACTTTTTAATCTCTATCTAAAACCCTTGATCTCGCTTATTAAAACCTATAACATCAGGACTGTGAACTATGCTGACGATACGCAGATGATCCTCTCCTTTGAGGGAGAGGACTCGACATCTGTGGAAGCTTTCCACAACTGTCTGCGGGATACGTCACGGTGGCTAAAGGATAACTCTCTTCAGTTTAATGCTGGTAAGACGGACGTGCTTTTTAGCACTGGGAATAAGATCTCCCGCCCGTTTCCAGAAAACATTGGGCCTCCTGAAACAGTGACTAAAGTACGGCCTGTGGCTTCAGTCCGTAATTTAGGGGTCATGCTTGATCAAAAGCTCAGTATGGAGACTCGTGTTAAAAAAACGACCGCTTGCTGCTTTGCTATCCTGCGATCCCTGATGAAAGTTTTGCCACTTTTACCATACCAGGCACGTGCTCAAGTGGCAAGGTTTACAATCCTCAGTTGATTGGATTGTTGCAATGCCCTTCTGCTGGGCTCCCCTGAGTTTCTGTTGGATAGGCTTCAAAGGTGAGATGGAGGTGGGAGTATCTAGAGGTGAGATGGAGGTGGGAGTATCTAGAGGTGAGAGGGAGGTGTGTGTATCCAGAGGTGAGAGGGAGGTGGGTGTATCCAGAGGTGAGAGGGAGGTGGGTGTATCTAGAGGTGAGAGGGAGGTGTGTGTATCCAGAGGTGAGAGGGAGGTGTGTTTATCCAGAGGTGAGATGGAGTTGGGTGTATCTAGAGGTGATATGGAGGTGGGAGTAACTAGAGGTGAGATGGAGGTGGGAGTATCTAGAGGTGAGATGGAGGTGGGAGTATCCAGAGGTAAGAGGGAGGTATGTTTATCCATCCAGAGGTGAGAGGGAGGTGGGTGTATCTAGAGGTGAGATGGAGATGTGTTTATCCAGAGGTGAGAGGGAGGTGGGTGTATCCAGAGGTGAGAGTATCCAGAGGTAAGAGGGAGGTATGTTTAGCCATCCAGAGGTGAGAGGGAGGTGGGTGTATCCAGAGGTGAGAAGGAGGTGGGTGTATCCAGAGGTGAGAGGGAGGTGGGTGTATCTAGAGGTAAGATGGAGATGTGTTTATCCAGAGGTGAGATGGAGGTGGGTGTATCCAGAGGTGAGAGGGAGGTGGGTGTATCCAGAGGTGAGAGGGAGGTGGGTGTATCCAGAGGTGAGATGGAGGTGTGTTTATCCAGAGGTGAGATGGAGGTGGGTGTATCTAGAGGTGAGAGGGAGGTGTGTGTATCCAGGGGTGAGAGTGAGGTGTGTTTATCTAGAGGTGAGAGGGAGGTGTGTTTATCCAGAGCTGAGATGGAGGTGTGTTTATCCAGATGTGAGATGGAGGTGGGTGTATCCATGGGTGAGAGGGAGGTGTGTGTATCCAGAGGTGAGAGTAAGGTGGGTGTATCCAGAGGTGAGAAGGGGTGGGTTATCCATGGGCAAGAGGAAGGTGTGTGTATCCAGAGGTGAGAGGAAGGTGTATGTATCCAGAGGTGAAATGAAAATAGATTTATAAAACGCATGTCTGCCCGGAGGCGTCCCAGCGCTAGGTGAGAGGGAGGTGTGTGCATCCAGAGGTGAGAGGAAGGTGTGTGTGTATGGTGGTTGTTCCCATTTTCCGTTACGGTGGCGGGCGGACATCGTAATGGAGCCCATAGTCTCAAACTAGTTTTAAAAATGTTAATGAGAATTTGTCATACGAAGCCAAAGTTATTGGCAAAACAAGTGCTCTTCCTATGGAACTAGGACTTAACTATAACAACATACTGGCAATCGCCACTGGGTAGCTATAGTTAGGTCAGGATTTCCATATGAAGTGCATTTTTTTATTTTACTAACAACTTTGCTGCCATTTAAAAATCTTAACAACTTTTTTTAAATTGATATTTTTTTTGCCTAGTTCGTCCATAGACGTTTCAGGGTGATCCGTCATGAACTGAGAAAAAGGGGGGTGCCAAAAGGTAAATATCCGTTGCATTTTCCATAGATGCTTTTGCCACAGGGACCTCATTTCACCCACCAAATTCTAAAAATAAGTGGGGCAGGTGTGCCCCACTCCCTAAACTGCACACAGCCCTTGGGGCCCCTTCATTGTAAAAATGGGAACGGGGCCATGAGGCCCCTCCCCCGAGCTTGTATAAACCCCAAGTACCCCATCCCCCAACGAGTAAATAATTGTATTGGGAGGGGCCGCAGTGTTCTCTCTGAACTATGATTGGATGCCGGGGGCCCCATCTTTGTGAGTATAGAGGAGGGGGACATGCAGCCCTTCTCCTTGAGCCTTAAAAGGCACCGCGGCCCCTAACCTCGGGGCCGGCTCATATAATGTACCTTGGGGATTCATCCCCGGGACACAGCAGTCTCCCAGCCCGCAGGGGTGAACGGTTTGAAAATGCTCCTGCATGAATTCTAAGGGCCAGATGTAGGTAGGCTTTTACCGGTCGATAACGGCCAAAATCGGACGGGTAAAAGCCTTTCCCTATGTAGGAGGCTATTTTACCGATTCGGTAAATGCGATGTAGGAAGCACTTTCAACAGTGCTTCAGGGCTTTTAGGATTCGTTATTTACCACCAACTATTAGTTGGCGGTAAATGACGAATTCCTATGTAAATGCAAATATGTGCATTTACACCTGTGCCATGTGACAGACATACATACCCTTAGGGCATGTATGTGTGCCACCTGTGCGCACAAGCACGTTTTTCCAATTTTACCGAATCGATAATTACAGATTCAGTAATTGACATTCCTATGGGCCTCCAGGCCTCCAGGCCCATAGGAATGAATGGCAAATACCGAATCGGTAATTACCGATTCGGTAAATACCAAATCTTACCGATTCGGTATTTTTTACCGAATATTTACCTACATTGCATTTACCGATTCGAAAATACCGAATCGGTAAAATTTTGTATTTTCGAATCGGTAAATCTAAATTACCTACATCTAGCCCATAATTTCTCTGGGAATCAAGCACATCTTGAACATGGTATCTGCGCTTCTAACTGAATAAACTTTGATTCCCCACACTCTTCGCATCTCTATTTTTCTCCCAATATGCATTATCTTTTTCTAAAATTGAGTCGATAAAATGCACTGAATAAATAAATCTGTGATTGGAGATCAGAATTCTTGTCCATGTCTCTGGTTAATAAAAGGCCACCGGGTTTGACCTGTCATCACTATTAAAATAAGGAAATCTTTTCGGATGCTCCTAGGAGTATTTATGAGCTGAGCCTGAGAATGTTCCCCCTATGTATATTTATTTATTTCTCTGGGGCTGTTTCAAAGATGGACGTAATGATGTCTTTAATGATGAAAAGAAAACATTGACGTTCTATGTTTATATCAATATATTTACTGTCTAAGAAGGTATGGGAATTTACATCTATCATTAACCATTTATCAACATTTATGTCCTATGAGTTTTCAAAAAGGACACAAATTATAATGTCACCGGCCTAAATTTTTAAAACATAGGGGATTTGAATATTTTCTTTTGGGCCCATAATCTCATAAGTAACCCTTTCCCAGACAGAAATATACAGCACTGGATAAACAGAAATGCTCACAGCATGATACTCCTGTTGAGATCTGTGAAAAGAAGAATGTTGCTGCAATTCCTGAACCACAGAAAAATTCACTTTTTATGAGGAATGTAGGGTCCGATTCACAGAACTAACCTAAGACAAAATCCTAAACTTACTACCATTTTGGTATTCACAGAAGGCACTTACTCATGTCGGTATTCACAGAAGTTAGGAGTCCTAACTTTAGGACTCCTAAATGCCTTCTGTGAATACCGAAAGTCTTAAAGTTAGGATTTTTCTCAGTTTAGGAGTGGTAAAGTTAGGACTCCTTTGCATGTATGAACATTTACATATCTAGAGTCCAACACTATTCTATTTGAATAGTCAAGTTTGAACACCAGAAAAAGAGGAGTGTTCATGGTGAAACTGCAAGGCACTGTTATACCTAGCAATTGCAGTTTAACAAAAAATGCTAATACAATGTGCTTAACTTTTGTCTTTAACCCCTTCCGATCCGTCATGAGTCACAGTGGAGCTGTGCTCATGACGAGCTGAACTCGTCATAACAGCCGCGGCCCGCCCACGTGCGGCTAATTCCCCGTCTGTGCGGGACAATTAATCAGTGGGCAGGTCTGTGACGAGCTCAGCTCGTCATGAGCTCAGCTGGGCCGTGGTCACACCCCGCACCCCCAGCACAGTGGGGGAATTACCCCAGTTGCCAAGGGGTTAAAGAATATTGAGCATGAACTTGGGGTTCACGCTTTCAGAGAATCACATGTTGAATACATTATTTGCCCCATCCCAATTGGCTTCTATATGAGGCACAAGCCTGCTTTAAGGCCCATTTGCACACATATTTGTATCTAAATTCTTCAGGATGAAAATGCTTGCATTCTGCATCCTCACCTCAAAGTTCATCCTTTGAGGATGATATCATAAGCATCCGACAAATGAGACCAGACTATAGCTTTGATTTTGCGCAATATATCACCCTCAAGGTGTATCTCTACATCATAAGTGTAAAGATGAAAGCGGGAACATTGTAGGTTTGTAAATATAAGTCCTTTATTGAAGATAAGGCACAGGAAACTCCAGCTCCTCTATCCGCCAGCTTCACACTGTACTGTACACAGCCTTTCTAATCATCACATTCTATGTTACCTAGCAACACATGAACATTCTAATAAAGGCATCTCTACACATCTTCCCCCCTACAAAATGGTAATTAAAACATTTAAATAACTTATATACATACTATACATATACTCATAAATCAAAATAATCAATCGCATGGCAACAATGAAGGGGCAGAACATTTAGAAATGCTTCCATAACTCCAAATGGAACCATCACTTAAGACCAGCACACTTTTCTTCACTTCCTTGACTTGAAAAGGTTTAGAGAATTTACTATCGCCTTTGACAACAACACCACCCCGTTTCACCACTACCCAGTCACCCACCTTGATAGTAGGAAACCTGACACTTCTCATTTGATTATACCGAGAGTCAGCAGCTAATTGCTGACACCTAACATTTCTACTAATTCTCTCCCGGTCCACCCACACACATTCCTTGTCTTTTAACCATCCAGGTATTTCTTTAAGCCCTGGCTCCCTTCCTTTGAGTGATACAAAAGGTGACACACCAGTCACAGAATGTGGCGTCAATCTATAAGACCATATTAATTTTTTCAACTCATCTGACCATGACAACCCATTACACAAGGAACGTTGAATGTTATCCATTATTAACCGATTGATTCTCTCTACTAAACCATTCGCTTGAGGTCTGAACATGGCAACTTTTTCATGTTTCACACCTTTGCTATGAAGAAAATCTTGCATAGCCCTAGAAACCAGCTGAGGACCATTATCTGACACTAGAATCTTGGGAATTCCTTCATTCATGAAGACCTTCTCCAAAAATGGTATTACTTTCTCAGATACAATACTGTCAGCAGTTTCCACAACAAACCATTTGGAATGGTAATCCACCAAGACCATTAAAAATTTACAGTTTGACCATAACCTAGAAATGGGACCAAGGAAATCTATTGCTACTCTTTCCCAAGGATGATCAGGAAATTTAACACAAGAAAGGGGTGGTTGACGAACAACCTTGGTTTTGTCGCTAGCAGCACAAGCATAACCATCCTTGACAGTATCTTCAACATCCTTATCTATTTTTGGCCACTAAAATGACTGACGTATACGTCTTTTAGTCATATTCCTTCCCATATGACCCTCGTGTGCAATATTGATGATCTTGGCTTTAAGACCTTGAGGTGGTACCAGTTTATCCCTTCTCCATAACTTTCCTTCTCTTACACTCAACTCTTCCTCCACATTCTTGTGACCCTTGAAAGACAAACCATGACTAGAATCACCATTCCAACCATTAGACACCCTTAGAATGACCTCCTTTAATACGACATCAGCCAACATTGCCGCATCCCATTCTTCCTTATGAAAAGATTGTTCTTCAGTATAACATATCAAATCTTCCTCAATTTCCTCCTCTTCACTACTCATTTTAATAGCCATCCTTGATAAGCAATCAGCCACAATGTTTTTTAAACCTTTCAAGTATTCAATTTCAAAATTATATTCCAATACAGAAAGAATCCACCTTGAAATCCTCGGAGTTACACTCCCTTCCAATCCTTTCACTCCTTTAAATAAGTGCACAAGGGGTTTGCGATCGGTTCGAAGCTTGAAAGGAATGCCCCAAACAAATATTTGAAGTGTTTGATCCCCCAACAACATGCTAGAGCTTCTTTTTCTATCACAGAGTATGATGTTTCTGCATTCTGCAATCTCCTGGACGCAAATCCAATTACCTTCTCTTCACCATCCTTTACCTGTGACAACACCGCCCCAATGCCCACAGCACTGGCATCTGTTGTGACATACGTTTTCGCCTTAACAACAAAATGTCCTAGACAAGGGGCAGATAAAATCCCTTCCTTCACTTCTTTGAATGCTCTTTCACAAACATCACTCCAAACAAATTCTACCCCCGCCTTCATTAATAATCGCAGAGGTTCAACAATGTTCGTAAACCCTTTCACAAATTTCGAACAGTACTCTGCTAATCCCAAGAACCTTTTAAGTTGTTCTTTGTTTTTAGGTGTAGGTGCATCTTTAATAGCCAACACAATGTATTTTTTCGGTTTAATTCCATACTTAGAAATTTCATGACTCAAATAACATACTACATCTGTTCTTAATTTACATTTTTCTTTCTTAATTTTTAAACCATTTTGTCGCATGCGACATAGAACATTTTCCATCACCATATCATGATGTTCATAATCCCTGCCTACAATAAGTACATCGTCTTGAAAACAAAGCACATCTTTCAAACCTTGCAACACTTTTTGCATGACTCTTTGAAAAACCGCCGAGGCCGATGCCTGGCCAAAAGGCATTCGACAGTAGCGGAATGCACCTAACGGGGTTACAAACGATGTCAGGTGTCTAGATTTCTCATCAAGGTCTATCTGATGATATGCTGCCGACATATCTATCACAATAAACACACGCCCCCCACCCATTGCAGTGTGCATTTCTGATATATTGGGTAGGGGTTGGCGATCTACCCATATGTTCTTGTTTAAATCGCGGAGATCAATGCATAAACGAATCTTCTTTCCACCATCCTTTGGCGCGACTACAATGGGCGCCAACCATTCAGAAGCCTCAATTGGCTCTATAATACCCAGTTTTAACAACTTATCAAGCTCTACTAGCAAGAGACCCCTCATTAAATGAGGCACCGACCTAACCTTATGAACAATGGGGGTAGCATTATTTTTAAGAATGATCCTATGGGAAAAATCCTTGAGTTTTCCCAATTCCTCAGTAAAAATATCGGCATATTTACTCATTATTAAGGAGTCATAATCATCAATGTTATTTACAATTACAGATTGAACTGGTTCACTAGCATTTGGATTTAAGACAATCCCTAAATCTTTTTGATGTCGCCATCCTAATAAATTTGACCCTTGCTTGGTCAAATAAACACGTCCATAAACTTTCTTGGATTCAAATTCAATCACCCTCCATTTCAAGCCCAATATATCTATAGTTTTACCACCATAACCCACTGCTTTAATATCTGGAGCATCCCAATCTTTTCCACTAATTAACTCTCCCCATGTTTTGAGATACATTTCTTTAGATAAAAGAGTGTACAGACTGCCAGAATCAATCAACATTTTTACTCCCTTAGAATCTAGATTGATGACATAGTGTGGTTTTTCTAACTTGTCTGTACTTTCCATCTTGATAGTAGAATTACTGATGTTAGAATCAGGTTGAACAGTGCAAACATCAGTTTGAGAAGTAACACCATCTATGGAAGGAATAAACTCGTGGACATTTTTGCAAGAATCATCAATTTTGTTTACGAAAGGCATCTTGGTCCTACAGGCTTTAGCAAATTGTCCTTTTCTACCACAGGTTCTACAAATTGTATTCCTTCCCATGCACTTACTGCTAGAAGCAATAAGGCCCGGTGCACCGCAACGAAAACACCTAACAGGTTGCGACCCAAAAGACACAGGTGGTTTATATTGAGAAGATTCATTAGTTTTATCAATGATCTTATTATAGGGCGGCTTAGTATAAAGTTTAGTTACCTTAGTCTCACTAATGTCTGCCTGACTCTCTGAATCCTTAGATGACATGACTTTTAATCCAGAGTCTTTGTTTACCATAGAATTTGTACATTTTTCCATTTCCTTAATCTAAATATCAGTGTGCTCCAAACCTTTCGCAATTGGAATCGCTTCTTCTAACGTAGAATCCTTAATAGCTTTTCACGCACTCTCTTATTATTTGTGCATCTGACTATTTGGTCACGTATCAATGAATCCGCAAGTTGTTCAAATTGACAGGTTAAAGATAATCCCCTCAAAGCTGCTACATAAGATAATATGTCTTCATCTATCTTTTGCACTCTGCAAAAGAATTTATGCCTCTCTAGTACTACATTAACCTTTGCAATGAATCTGATATCTAACATCTGCATACTCATCTCATATATATTGGTAGGTTGACCATCACCATTACCTAACGAAACTTCCGACAGATTCTCATATAATCTCCTACCCTCTACGCCTAAATTATGAAGTAAAATAGCTTGTCTACGCACTGGCCCATATTTATCAGCACCTGTAGCCAGAAGGTAGTTAAAAATAACTGTTTCCATTCCTTCCATGGAATAGCAGGCTCTCCGGGAGTTGGAAGAAAGGATGGAGGAGCAGACAAACTTTGATCACTCATCTTAAATTCAAATTACCAATACTAGTTATAAATAAGCTTCGAATCAATTCAGTCTAATTTTACTAATACTGTCCCTGTAAAAAAACAAAAGTGGTAATAAATAAAGAAATTAAAATAACAAATTAAAATAAATATTTAGTTGACTTAGACTTGAATCCATTGCAGTTCTAATTCCAGCTTTAATTTCGATGTAATCTTGGATCCTTGGTGTCTTTCAAATTGCCTCAGAAACAGTTCTCAATGTTTTGAATCACATCGCAATCTTATCTGCAATGATAGTCAATGCACGTTTCCCAACTGTGCAAAATGGCTGCTACGTTGCGCCGTTTACGTCGGTTTCTAGAGGAATTAGTTCTTAAAAAGCATAAGATAATGACGCGTGGATGACGATGATGATTGAGACTTCGGACTCAAAAAAAAATGGAAGCCGCGTCCTTCAAAACCCAGATCGTTAAGAATGCAGGCACCGAAAGAAATCACAGCGCGTCTTTCAAAGTAAGTTCGTTATTCAATGCCAAGATAGTTGATGGCAGATATTTAACAATGACAGTTATAGCAGGTTAAAACAAACAGTAACATCGGCAGGTATTTCTTGCATTGCAGACAGTAACAATGTGTAAAAACAGACTTTTCCTCATATAAATGTCTTAATCTTCACAAAGCAGCTAGCTAGTGCTCAAAATATTGGAGTATAAAACTTTGCGGAAACTTTCAATCCTTGAAGAAATGAACAGACTCCCATGCAGTTCAAAATCGAAAGTTAAGAAACTAAGCAAAGTGTCCAACAGAAACTCCAACCAACTGTATTACGAATTCAATCAATGTTTGGGACATCCACGAATTAAATCAACTCTTTATAGTTCTTTAAACGTTCAAATTGAAATCCAGTTTCTTGTGAAGCTTGTAATATTTTTTTTATTTTTATTTATTTTTTTAGTTTCAAAAAGCAAAATTTTACTTACAATGTGGATGAGGCTTTTTTTATCTTTTAAGTAGTGATAATCCAAGGGTGGAGAATCCAGCGCCTGCCCCTTGCGCTGGAATGTTCATGGGTAACCCTCGTCGCCAATGTAAAGATGAAAGCAGGAAAATTGTAGGTTTGTAAATATAAGTCCTTTATTGAAGATAAGGCACAGGAAACTCCAGCTCCTCTATCCACCAGCTTCACTCTGTACTGTACACAGCCTTTCTAATGATCACATTCTATGTTACCTAGCAACATATGAACATTCTAATAAAGACATCTCTACAATAAGCCCTGCCTGGAGGGTGGATGTGTTCATCTGATTTCTTCATCTATACATCTATTCTTTAGTTGAAGTTGCCACCAGGTGCTCCTTGAGAGCCTGGTGAACTTTGTCACTTAAGTCTTATTCCGTAGAAGTATCCGCCTATCAGCCAATCAGAATTCATAAAGTGCTGTAAATCACCTGTGAGGGTCTCACGGCGCTGGAGTTGCTAGCAGTGAAATATGAGGGGAAATCAGGAGAAAGCACTCAGAAAAACAGGGAGAGTATAAATTGAGGAAAAGGCATGAAAAAGCACTCAAAAATGAAGGGAAACAAAAGAGAAAACAGTAAGAAATTAGGCAAAAGCAAGAGAAAGAACTCTGATAAATGAGGTGAAAAGAAGGATAAATGCAGGAGAAAGCACTCAGAAAAATAGGGGGGGGGGAGAAGAGCGGTACAGCAGCACAGGAGGGCTGGGCCTGGGGCTTGCTCAATGGCACTGCGGCCCCGTTAATGAGGTCCTGGGAAGAGGGAGGGGCACTGGGGGGTGGTGGGTGGGGCTAAGTGGGAGGGGAAAATGGGCAGCAAGTGGGGGAGGAAAATGAGGGAAAAAACTGGGAGAAGAAGTGGAAAACGAGGGAAAAGCAGGAAAAGCACTTGGAATAACTGGAGAGAGGAAGAAAAAAGCTGTAAAGAACAAGGGAAAAGAAAGAAAAGCACTTAAGAAATGGAGGGAAAGGAAGGAGCAAGCAGTAACAAATTAAGGAAAAGCAGAAGAAAGCACTGGAAATGGGGTAAAGGAAGGAGAAAGTAGAAAACAAATGAGGGAAATGCAGAAGAAAGCACTCAGAATAGCGTGGGAAAGGAAAGAGATAGTAGTAAAAAATGAGGGAAATGCAGGAGAAAGCACTCAGAATAGCGTGGGAAAGGAAAGAGAAAGTAGTAAAAAATGAGGTAAATGCAGGAGAAAGCACTCAGAAAAGAGGGGGAAGGAAAGCGAAAGTAGTAAAAAATGAGGGAAATACAGGACAAAGCACTCAGAAAAGAGAGGGAAGGAACGAGAAGGCAGTAAAAAAATGAGGGAAAAGCAGGAGAAAGCACTCACGAAATCAGGAAGGAAGCAGCGTGGTGCAGAAGCACGAGACAGCTGGGCCGTTGCCGTCAAGACAGGTTCTTTCTCTAAACTGTCTACTTTTGCAGAGGTTATTGTGTGCTGTGAAGCAGCGGCTGTGTACTGGAAACATAGGGGCATCTTTTCAAAGAAGTGGTGGAGTGAGGCGTTAGCCTTGCTGGCTTAACGCCGCGCTCTACCCCTTCTAAAACACAGGGCTGCACAGTATTTACAACAATACGGTGCAGCCCTGCATTTCCCCCTGCGCTGGCACTAAACTTAGCAACCTAACGCCAATCCAGGCATCCTTGCACCATGGTTCAGGGGTGTCTGCGTTGCAGGGGAAGATTGTGTATGCAAAGGAAGTTCTCCCTTCCTGCGCATAATCTTAAATGGCGATTTTTAACTTCAACGTGTGCTTCTTTGTGCAGCACACATAGAAGTTGCAACTCGTTATTTTTTTAAGTGATTGTTTATGTGCAGGAAGTTGTCCTTTCCTGTACATAAACATGGGGTATTGCAACACATGGGGTGTTGCTGTTTTTCTGTGTGCTGCACAATGAAACACACATCATAACAGCAAAAACAAGGGGAAATAAAGCATTTCTCCTCATTGTGCCCTTTTAAGACCAGGTTTTCCCTAGTCGTAATTTTTGCGCTTCTCCATGTTTACACCGCCCTTGTAAATAGGGGCAGCGTCAAAATCAACGGGTGTTGTGGTGGAATGCCCATCGCAACACCCATTGCCCACCTCTTTTATGCCAAGTATGGGGGGAAAGGATGCCTTATTTACAAGGCAGCGATAAGCCACAGGAAGTGGCTTAACACTCCCTTGTAAATAAGGCGAAGCCCCTATCGCCACCATGTCTGAAGAGTGACATTGTGGTGGCGTTAGGGGCTTGTAAATATGCCCCATAATCGTATTATAAACATAATTCCTATCCCTAGCCAGACCTGGAATTATCCCACACATTGGATGTGTGCTATGCACCTAAGTAAACATGCAATGCTTGTTTTTATTTTTGAGAAATAAAGACAGCGTGTACTTTAAGGAGGCGTTTTGTTAGTAGATCGGACTTTGCATCAAAACCTGAGGATGCTTCGCGTGATATACCTAAGTAACACTGCAGTGATGCCCCCTTGATACCAAGCGTTGCAAAATGTTGCAAACTGCCCTTTGTGCTGGAAAGTAAATTCCATGCACCAGTTTGCATCGCTGTGCCCCAGTCTGTGCCCTTTGTCAATTTTGAGCCATCATCTCTTTCTTTTGGTAAAGCAAAAAGGTCCAGCACTTATCAATGTAGTGACAAGATAATGTCCAAAGCGGTGAGCACACGAAGAGATGTTCAAATTCCAGGTATTTTTTTCTTTTTTTGTGCAAGGATGTTCTTTATTGAGTTTTAAAATTCAAAGGACAATAGCCGACACGTTTCGTCTCACACTGAGACTTCTTCAGGGCTTATTCAAGTCACAAAAGTGTATTCAGAGATGATAAGTATTTCAACAGAATGTCATGGTTTCCAGGTTCTAAAGACTTTCATACAGTAAACGCTTCCATGGTTGCGGCTCGGTGACCGGCAGCGTGTGTGTTCGTCTGTTTCTCAGGTAGCAATTTTAACATCTTTTTGTGTGCTCACTGCTTTGGACATTGTCTTGTCACCACATTAAGTGCTGAACCTTTTTGCTTTAATGTTGTTATAGGAATGTATTCCTTGGTGAGGAGTATAGAGGGCAGTGCTCCTTGGTTCTTTGCACTAGCACGCTCTACTCAGATACCATATTTGTCAGGTGCGGATGTTTGCAGCCTCTACCCTCAACTTGTCTATATTTACTCTTTCTTTTGGTGCTTTGTCATGAAAGCACTTTGAAATGTGAGTACATTTCTTGTTGAATGTGACAATAGTGGGGGGGGGGGTTGGAAATGGTTGAGCTCTATTGTTGATTAGGCATAAAAGTGTTTTGACCTATTACTTGCGTCAATCAGTTCACTAAAAAGAATGAACCTTTGGCCTTTAGTATGTTTTTGGAGTTGTATTGACATTAGTGAGATACATTTCGGATTGTATGATTTTTTCATAATCAACTTTCCAGTGCTCCAAATGATTCCCTTTCCTGTTTCAAGTCTTGGGAGAACCAAGGTGCTATTTTTTTCTATTTTCTCCATTTACGTCAGTACTGAGTTTACTTCATCCAACAAAGACACTGCAATGATGTTGTGGTTTAATGCAAGTTACTTTCTGAAGAGAGAGTCAAGGGTTCGGCCAGTGGCCAGACTAATGGGCTCTGAAGAGATAAGACCCTTCTTTGGTGGTTAAGAGGTCTACAGTGGCTCTTTTGGAATGGGTGGAAGAAGAAGATTGAATCATGTTGTTTTCCTCCAGGAATAATGACTGTATTTTTGCAAATGGGTTAGGGTTGTTTCCAGCAGTAAAGGTTGGAGCTTGCCAGCTTCTCATAGAGTACATTGTGTGAATTCTTGCTCTGCATTTGGAAATCTGGCTGTAGTAAGCGATGTTGCCAATGATTGGGGTGAAGTGTTTTGGACTCATTTCTGGTGCAAAGTGTTGAGCCTTGCTCTCTTGCACCTCCTTGCAGTTGAGTTTGGCCCAATGGATCCTTGTTGCTTCACCATTGGTAAACCAGGTGTCCTTGAGGAAGTATCAAGGGGTCTCCCTGTTTACTCCTGTGCTCTGCAGCTGATCTCTCATTGAGCAGCACACCTGACAGAGTTGTCTCTGCTGACTTTATTTGGTCGAGGTTGGTCAGATCACACCTTAAAGGTTTGAGAGGGGTTGTTCTTACCCGAAGAAGGCACTCTGCAGGGTCTGATGGTATTTGGTTACTGTATTGAATATTCCTTTCTTGTATTTGTGCATTGCATTATGTTTATTGTTGCTTATTCTGGTAATATGCCCCCAGTAAATGTCAGGGGAGGTAATTGTGAAGGTGGTAGGAGACTTTGTAAAGTTGGCCTTGTCTTTTTTTTTTTAGTCCAGTGAGTCTTTGGAGACACTTAGCATCACTTCAGTATCTTCAGAAAGAAAGCTATGTAGGACTTTTTTGAAGGGTGCATGACATTGTAGTAATGAGAATTTTAAGGAAATGTTGGGGTGGCTTTGTTTTGAGATTCTGGGTGTGTGATGGGGAGGGACCCTCCTTCTGTATTTTTGTACCATGGGGATGGATTTAGACTCCTTTTTCCAAGGTGTGTTGGCTCAGCATGTGAACTCTGCATGTTGCCATGAGTAGAGAGGAGCTGATTGGCCGCTGCTGATGGTTCTTTGTCACGTGGCATCACATTTCACATCAGATGTTGCATGTAGCTGGTGAGAGTTGGTGGCACAGAGCACGCCTATAAATCTTTTGGTGCAAACACGGTGATGGTATTAACTATTTGGTTGATTTTACCATTATTATCAGCATGCCCATCATTCTGGTTGACCAGTAGCGCACTGGTTCATTGATGGAATGTGCTATAAATTTTATTACAAGGTGCCATAGTTTTTAAACTTGTAGCTCGTGATATGTATGGCATGTCTAATATAAAGTTACCCCTGAGGAAGGGCAGTTTTGCTCGAAATGCATTGGGTTTCAATGCGGCACCGGTTGGAACTTTGTTGAAGCATATGAGCAAAGCATGCATGTTATTGGAATATGATGGATTAAAAGTTTAAATTAAAGCAAGAATAAGTTTCAATATGTCTGACTGATGACCCTTGGGCTGTGCATCTTGGTCCAATAGGAGCCTGACATGGCTTGACCTCTCTTTCACTCATTCACGTGCAGGGGTGGGGCGCGTTCCAGGATAGCACGCCGTCTACAGCATAAAAAGGTGAACATCACTTCCATTGGGGTTCACTCTACGCTATCTTTCCATATCACATGGCGGGGGATGGCGATCCACGGAAACTGACGGAGAGTGATGGTGCGGCCGAAAGCAGCAGGTCGGAAGAGAGTGAGTATGAAAAAGGTCATGCGTTGTTAGATTGCGGTTGTGTTGTGTTGTCTTGCGGAGTTGAATGCCTGTAGTGTGAAAGGAAGTCAGGTTGTGAGCGCGTGCAACCGGAGAAAATCTTAAGCTGAGAGGAGAGTTTAAGTAAGTAGTAATTGTCAACCATTGTTAAGGGGGTCAAGAGGTACCATTGACCGCCCACAAGACCGAGATAGGGGGAATGTGTGTGTGAGTGCGTGGGTAACGGACGCTGGTCGGAAGTTGCAGCGAGTTTGTAACCTATGAGGCGATTTGTCTAGCCATTAGCGAACAGGCAGTTGCCAGTTCAGGTGACAATTACAGTCAGACTGTGGACGTACAGTCAAGGAAGTGGTTGCTTGATCGGAAGTGATCATTTCTAGTGTATGAATGGGACGCATGCGTGACCGGGAGACGAGCGGAGAGAGGAGGGGAACTGCTGCGAAACGGAGGCGAATGATGTCAGAAGGAGCCGTGCTGGGATAGGGCGGTTAGTAAGAAGCCGCGCTGAGATTGGTGGATTGGCGTCAGGAAGTAAACAAGCGCCGTAGGACAAGGAAACGTTGTGGTTTTCATCATGAAATGTTTTAAAGTGTTGCGAAATAGTTTCAAGGGTGAAAAGATGATAGAACCGCTCCTAAATATGGAACGTTTAGACTGGAAGTGTTGTATCAGCTGAAAACGATTATGGCTGCGTTGCGACCTCTGCCCAGACCCACACAGTTTGAAGCGTTAAATGCATGGATCAGGGCGGCCCATGAAAAGAACAGAGATAGGAGACAGGAAAGAGTGAAACGATCAGTTAGGGCGGTTCAAGATGCAAGATGGGATGCCATGGCCAAGAGGTGGAGGGTACAGACCATTGAAGGGGATAGGTTGTACCCGTTGCTGGTAAATACAGGGGATGCACAGGGGAAAAGTACGGAGGATGAAAACAGTGAGACAGACGACAGCCTGATAGAGAGACTGTTGTCAGAGAGACCCCCTCCATACAATCCTGAGTTGGAGGGAACGCCAACATCAGCAAAGAACCGGGAAGACTCTGTCGGGGATGGTGGGGTCCAAATGGTGAGGGGGCTGAGCACCTCAGGGGACAAGTTTGGCCCAGCGGAGGGAGAAAAGGCACCTCCACCTTCCCCAGTGACGAGAGTAGTGGGAAGATTTACAGTACAAAAAGTTCGGGTAGAAGAGGGTGTCAACTCTCAGAAACTGCCAGATGCTCTTACGGTACCTGTTACCATAGGTCCCATAGTATCAGTGTACAATCCAGAACAGAAACAGAAACAAGGCGAGAGTCCGCAACAAATGGGGAGTGAGAGATGTGCCAGCGAAGACAGGAGTAATGTGGTGGAATGGTGGAGGCAGTTGCCAAGGCCTGTAGAAAGGAGCACTCCTTTGGCAGCATCGGCTGACTCCTCCGAAGAGCAGAACGGTTGGAGGGGACCAATGGATCTGAGGGGACCACGGCCGAGGTCGATGAGAGAATTAAGGCCAGATTTGAGAGATTGGGACACAATTGTGGACACTCAGAGCAACAGATCGATAAATGATTCTGGGTCTGGAAATCTGTAGGATGGTGCCTCACTGCGTGCCTAGCGAAAGCAGGCAGGAATGGGAATACAGAGGGGTGGGGAATAGGGGGGAGTCCCACCACACCTCTGGCGACAGTAGACAGGAGTGGGACCGAGAGGGTTGGGAAAACAGAAGGGTTCCCCCTAACACACCTGAAGAAAACAGACGAGAGAGTCAGGATGGTGGCGGGAGGGACTCTAATGGAACTTCTAGCCAAGGTACGTTGAGGGCTGCAATAAAGGCAAGAAGGATAGATGTGCTGAGACTAAAATCAGAAGTGGAGGAAATAGTGGAAGGTACATTGCCTCTAGAAAGGATCAAACTCTACGAACCAGACGAGCTGTTGTTTGTGGCGAAAGATGTTACACGGAGAGCTAGGACAGCTCATGAGAAACTCTCAGAACTAGCGAATAAGTATACCGTGGATTTGACAAAGACAAAAGCACTACAGGGTGGCCATAGGTTGCAGTACTCGGACCAAGATCTAGAAGAGAAGAGGGTGATCGGATTAAAAACCCACATCAGAAAACTGATTGTGGGAATCCGAACATGGTCCCAGTTGGAGAAATGGGAGGAAAGGTGGTCAAAGAAAAAGAGTGTGAGACGGAGTGTTATTGAGACATCCCCGGGAGGAGGGTTGATGCATACAGAAGCGTACCCCTTGCGGGAGGTGGCTCATGGGGGATATGTACATGTACCCTGGAGTAGGGGAGATTTGGCTGCTTTTACGAACACATTTCCAAAGTTGCGTGAGAGTCCAGTGGAATGGTACAAACAGGTAGAGAGGTTCGTTAAAATCTTAAAGGTGTTGTGGATTGATTTAAACACGCTGTTTGACATTGTGGTTCCAGGTGATTTGTGGATAGCATGTAAGGTCAGCGTTGAATGGCCCACGACAGAGCCAGAGCGAGATGCTGCCACAAACGGACCGTCGCCCAGGGTGATGGCAAAGTATGAGCAGGCGATCACGTGGTTAAAGACTAAGGTACCACCACAGGACATTGACTGGGTAAAAATAGATCGGACTAGGCAGGAACCGAAGGAGACAGTACATGAATATTATGAGAGGCTATTGCAGATTTTCAAACAGTATAGTGGATTAGATGTGATGGATGCAAAAGACATGGGACAGTTTGTATCCAAGTTTGTGCTGGGACTGAGGCCTGATTTCTGTCTCATGATACAGCAACATTTAATTTGTTGGCAGAACAAGCCTCTGGATGAGATTTTGAGGTACGCGAGGTATTGCAGTGATGAGATAGACTCGAAGACAAGGAAGCTTAAGGATAAACTGATGTTAGTACAGATACAATCGGGAGGACAGGGTCAGTCAGGAAGTGGCACAGTGGGGAGGAAATCAGGGGGACAGAAAAGGGACAACGAGGAAGGTCCGAGACCAAGGATAGATATGGCGACCCTGAAAAAGACGACCAAGTGCCATCAATGTCATGAGGTCGGGCATTGGAGACGTGAGTGTCCCCATAACCCTGACAATCAGGTACAGGAGGAAGAGGAGGAGGAAGTCCAAGCCCCTCCGGTACGGAAGGTAACAGTAGCAAAATTCCAGACAACAAAGGGGGGACGTCAGCCCCTAGGGCTCAGGTTCCCCAGCCGCCGAAGATTTCAGCAGGGAACAAGGTTTACAAGCAGATGCCTTTCATAGTCGAAGGGGACGAGTGCTATTACTTTGACCCAGTGACAGGGCGATACATGGATGGAGAGGAGGACTGTACTCTTGGAGCAGTGCTGGAGGTAGATCAGAGGGGACCATTTGTGGAGGCAGATGTGGATGGACATCCCACCACCTTTTTGGTCGATACTGGTGCTTCTCGCTCTACTGTGCGGTCTGCGGTAGTCCCCAACTTACCCCTTTCAGGACAGACCATACAAGTTGTAGGAGTCGCAAACAGAAGAATGACAAACCCCCTGACTGAGCCAGTCCCAGTGAAGATCGGGAGTTTCAGAGACAGACATCAGTTTTTGGTGTGTGATTCCAGTCCCGTGTGCCTGTTAGGAAGAGACCTTTTGTGCAAACTCAATTGCACCATCTATTGTACCCCCAAGGGAGTAGAATTACAGACAAACGATGACGATGCTGACTTTAAAGTTGCAAATACGCATGTGTGCATTGAATTATACCCTGCTTTAACTGTGGAGGAACTCCCTTGGGATTTGAGGGACTCTGTCTCACCGTAGGTGTGGGACTTTACAGGGGAAGAGATCGGACTGATCAAAGGAGTAGAGCCCGTCAGAATTCAAGTAAGACCGAATGCTGAATTCCCGAGGACACCCCAGTACAAGTTGACTCCGGAAACCCTTGCAGGCATAAAACCTGTGATTGAGTCCATGATTAGACAGGGAATTCTGAAGGAGGTCATGGGCAGTCCCTGTAACTCTCCAATCATGGGTTTGCAGAAGCCAAGTGGGAAGTTCAGGATAGTGCAGGATTTGCGAAAGGTGAACAACATAGTTGTTCCATGCTGTCCAAAGGTACCGAATCCATCAGTGATACTGTTTCAGATACCGTTCCAAGCTGAATGGTTTTCTGTGATTGATTTGTGTCAGGCTTTCTTCTCAATCCCATTGCACGAGGAGAGCCCATTTCTTTTTGCGTTCAAAATAGAGAGCCGCGTCCTAACATGGTGTCGTATCCCTCAAGGGTATACAGAGAGTCCATCGATTTTTAATCAGTTGTTGAAAAGGAATCTCGAGAGTCTGGTACTGCCGCAGAACTCCGTTCTTGTGCAGTACATAGACGACCTCCTTGTTGCGTCAGACACTGAAGATGCGTGTAGGATTGACACCATTGCCTTGCTGAACCATTTGGCAGAGAATGGACACAAGGTATCCCCCAACAAGTTACAGTACTGCCTGTCTGAAGTGCAGTATCTGGGTCACAGAATAGAGAAAAGAAAGAGAAAAGTGTCGCCAGACAGGATTGAGACGATCATGAGAATGACTGTGCCTTCGACCCAAAGAGAGGTTAGGATGTTCCTAGGCATGGTTGGCTATTGCCGACAGTGGATTGCTAACTTTTCCCTGAAGGCAAAACCATTGCAGAAACTGACGCACAAGGACGTAAGTGATCCGGTACCATGGGACACGGATTGTATGATGGCTTTTCTCGAGCTGCGAGAGGACTTGTGTCGCGCTCCGGCTCTGGGAATGCCCGATTACACCAAATCATTTGCACTGTTCTGCTGTGAGAGAGAGGGGTGTGCTTTGGCAGTCCTAGTGCAGGATCATGGAGGAGTCCGTAGACCAGTTGCCTACTTCTCGGCTACTTTAGATCCAGTAGCCGCAGCGTTGCCCGGATGTCTCAAATCCGTTGCTGCAACAGGTATCAGCATTGAAAGATGTGAAAGCATTGTAATGGGATTCCCACTGACCGTGCACCTACCACACTCTGTGGAATTGTTGATGACCAGGACCAAGACTCAGCACTTGACTAATAATAGGCTCACACGCTACGAGCAGGTTATACTTGCTGCGGAGAATGTGACTCTCAGGAGGTGCTCTGTCTTGAATCCTGCTACCTTGTTGCCATTACCAAATGATGTAGAAGATGATTGGGAAGACCATGATTGCCTTGATGTGATTGAACTATGCACCAAACCTAGACCGGATATGGTTGATGAGCCATTGGTGGACCCTGATGAAATTTACTTTGTGGATGGCTCATGTGTAAGAGACAATACTGGTCAGTTGAGAGCAGCGTTTGCTGTCTGTACTATTTCTGGAATAATTGAAGCGGCCTGCTTGGAAGGAGTACACTCCGCGCAAGTGGCTGAGATAATTGCGTTGATGCGTGCCTGTTTGGCAGCCAACGGGATTCGGATCACCATATTCACTGACAGTCAATATGGGTTTGGGGTGGTCCATGACTTCGGTCAATTGTGTTCTCAAAGGCGTTATATGACATCATCGGGCTCCCCAATCAGGAATGGAGATTTTATCAGGCTATTGCTGGAGGCTTTGCAAGGTCCCACAGAGATAGCCGTGGTAAAATGCACAGCCCACACCAAAGGTACTGATTTCGTGTCAATGGGGAATCGTTATGCTGATGAAGTTGCACGCTACTGTGCTGAGCAGGGATATTCATTTATCGAACAAAAAATCGAAGGGCCCAGGGAAAGAACCGAGTTAAGCATGATGCTTGAGGTGGCGGATACCTGGGAAGAGTTGAAGAGCATGCAGGACCAGGCGTCAGACTATGAGAGAAGGGTGTGGGAATTGGCAGGCTGTGTCAAAGGAGACCTGGACATGTGGGTTTCGGCTGATGGAAGAGCTGTGTTGCCGAATGAGCAGGTGAGTTCGATGGCACGACAGATACATGGTCCCGTGCATCTGGGAAGAGATGCAATGATGCGTGTGTTCAGGCAAACGTGGTACAATCCGAAATTTAGACAGGCTGCTGAAGCGGTATGTCAGAGGTGTGTAACATGTCAACAGATGAATGTTGGGAAAAGAACACCAGTTACATTGAGTCACATTGGAAGGTCCGGTGGACCTTTCTATAGGATGCAATTGGATTTCATCGAGATGCCGAGGTGTAATCGCCTCAGGTATGTCTTGGTGATTGTGTGTGTGTTTTCTAGATGGGTTGAGGCATACCCAACTCGTAGGTGCGATACACTCACAGTAGCCAAACTGTTGTTGAGGGAATTGGTGCCACGATTCGGGGTTCCGACCTCTTTGGAATCGGACAGAGGGAAGCATTTCAACAGCGAAGTTGTGAAAATGCTCTGCACTGAACATTGACCAGAGACTGCATTGTAGCTACCGCCCAGAGGCTTCTGGCATAGTGGAGCAAATAAATGGAACTCTTAAGGCCCGAATAGCAAAAGTATGCTCATCCACATCCTTGAAGTGGCCCGATGCACTGCCGTTGGTACTGATGAGTATGCGTAGTACACCAGACAGGAGTGTGGTAAATAAATAAATAATACCTCTATTTTTGACTAGACATACAATAACAGATAGCTCAATAAATAAGAGTCAAGATTCGAGGTAGCTGGAGTTTGCAGGTTTTAATACAGCATAAAGGACAGGAACAGGACAACCTGCATGGGAATGGGATGGCAGCTGCCGGGGCCAGGATCTGGGCAAGAGTGGCAACTTTTAATAACAGTGCACAAGTATATATAGTTAAAACAAAATACATGGTATTCAATACAATAGGCGTAGCAGTGGGCAGGGCCTGTAGCAGTCGCGAAAGATAAGGCAGAAAGTAGGTGTAACAAGAGACGTGAACAGGGCGTATACATAGGCATGTAATGCAAACGTAACAGAATATGTCATAAATGGGGCAGAAACATGGAGGGGGCTACCTAAGGAGCCGGGACCTCTAACCTAGAGATGCGCGCAAGCTGGCAATGACGTGTTACTAGGGAGAAGCTGGGGGCTATGACTTCTGCGCTAGAAGGAGAGACTAAAGTCTGGAGAGTCAGAGCGACATGTACCTAAACACTATCTAGTATCTGATGTTTAGAGAACATGTTGATAGAATCCAAAAGTTATCAGGGTAAAGGCTAACGGACTCTAAGACTGGTGCATGCATAATTCTACATGTAGTGCGTGTTGAGGAATATTAAATGACCATTAATACAGTATTTCTCTTACATGGAGACGTAAAAGCTAGACTGTGACGGAAACTATTGATGCGATTCAGTAGCTTAGGAATGCAGAGAAGGAGGGCTGGACTGATAACTAGAATCATAACATACTTTTGGCAGACTGAGAGGCAGAGCCAGGCCGAGCCGGGCACTGTGAGGCAGGAAGTAAGTGAAGGGTCAGGGATACAGGTGGGGGCTGTATCGCTCCTCGGAGAGGGTTCAGAAGACAGGAGCTGAATCTGAGTCCGGGCCCTTTTGAGGCCTAGAAACGGGGACTTTACAATGAAATAACGTGCACACTGTGAAACGTGGCAACGTAGCTTTACATAGGCCTGATATTCGTTGTATTCACGAAAACTGGGAACTGGCATACTAGAGATGGACACAACTGTAATTGCGTCTTTAATCGATCATAAGGGAACACATATGCATATTAATCATGCACATATAACATAAGATGGGGAACACGTAGGGACACAGAACATGGCAAAATTTACTTTTCCACATTCCCTCCTTGTCACTACGTTTCCATCAGGAAACATCAATATTCATGATACCATCTATCATTTCATACAGTATCATTTGCTCGTCTCGAATTTTCTTGGAACGGGATTTAGGACGGGACTTAGGACTAGGAATACAAGAGGTAGCACAAATGCCGCAAATCGCAGGGCCACATTGTATACAGAGGCAGCAACTGAATATGATCGCTACTGCAATACCTAGAAATGACAATACTTTCCATCCCCAGGCAGAAATTATACTCCAGAACCAACCGGACCATGTCCAGGTACCTGGATTCTGGTGTAACTGATGGGCAATTTTATGAAGTCTGGTTATAGCTGAATAAACAGACGGCGCGTTATTAGGAATGAAAATGCAGCAACTAGATCCGATGACTCTACATGCTCCTCCTCTATCGGCCAGTATGACGTCAAGAACGAGACGATTTTGGAGCACGACAAATCTCATAGCAGATTGCTCTTCGGTTAAGTTACCTAGAGCAGAGGCAGTCTCATTCACTACTGCTTCAAGGGTTCTTGTTAACCTACGGATTAGCTTACTATTCTGGATAGGTCCTATAAAGAAGAAGAAACCTTTATTGAAATCTGTATACTGTTCTAGAGCAGTTTCAGTTTGATCGACAATCGGGGACTCGATCTCCCTTCTATGTCTAATGTGTACTAGATGTGTGTTTCTATGATAATCAGATGGGGCTAGGAAAACTGGTGGCAGTAGGAAGGCAATGTAACAGGTTCCCTCCCAATCGAGGGGCAGACGAACATATGCGGTCTGACCACAAACAAAATAAGAATGACGTGAAGCTTTGAAAATAGATTTCCCACTGTCACTATACTTGACAATAGTAGTACAATCACTGTGTCCTACATGTACGGAACCATTATTTCTAACACATAATTCGCCCCTGACTGGCAGTACTGAAATAGCAGGTAAGTCTGGAGTAGGATCAGACTGAACATTCAGGACCATGAAATTCGAAGAATAATTACCCAAATTATAAACTTCATTTTCTAGATCTAACCCTGTTCTGTGGGGAAGACCTTGCTTGTCTGGAAAACATGTACTGTTCAGAAGGGACATATCTGTTGAGGATGACGTTAACATGGACCAGGCTCCACATGAACCATTATGTGAAAACGGATAAGGAAACGGTGGCAGAACTCCCTTCGGTGTCTGGAAAGGGGGGAGTCGACCACACACCCAACAATTAGTGGCATTGCTGGTCTGGTGTGAATAATGTAACATACGGATAAATGTATTGTTGCGCATAGCAAGACGATAAGACAGTTCATGAGGAGGCAGATCACTAAACGTGTGCTCTACTGTAGCGTTTGAAAACATATTTACATGAGAAATTGGAAAACATAAATGAAATGCATAACTTGTGCAGGTAACCATCAAGCTTAAAAACAATATAAAACTTAGAAAAACGATACATCGGATTGAGTTTTGACTAACTCTCTCACTATGGGGGTCTATCTCATACATGTCAGATACCTGTCTAACCGTTTCACCCAGGGGGACTTAGACAATTAAACTGGCTGACTTATTTTACTAGACCGAAGCTTCTGTTTATACTCCTGCTGCGGAGTTTTCTCTAACAGGGGAGGATTTGAATCAAAGTCATTAGCGGGACAGTCCTTGATAAAAGTGTCTGTAGAAGTGTTATTTAAAGTTTTAGGTCTTAGTCCATGAAATTTCTTGACATGAGACAGATGCACCCAGCCTTTTCTTCCTTCCAACTTCACGGCAGTACGGGTGGTCAGAAGAACTAACTTCGGTTCCTTCCAGCGAGGCTCCAGCGGACTTGAACGATCGAAATTCCGGATTAAAACCAGGGTGCCAGGAAGGACCTCGTGTGGCTTGACTTCAGTATTGTCGGGAAATGCAGCGGCAACCTGTGAACGACAAGAGTGTAGGGCAGACATCAAGGAAGCTAGGTAATCTGTCAGCATATTACTGGAAACATCAGTAATACTTCGGGGTCTAGGTATACCCCACACGTTCGGGGGCGACCGAATACGACCTCATAAGGGGACAGACCTGATCTGGAGTGTGCGACCATGCGCATATAGAACAAAGCAACTGGCAGGGCAACTAACCAGTCTACACCTTTTTCTTGACAGATTTTGGCAATACGTATTTTCAAGGTTTGATTATGTCTCTCTACGAGACCGGCTGCTTCTGGATGGCGTACACAATGGAACTTCCACTGGTACCCTAACAAAAGGGAAACGTGCTTCATAAGTTCGGATGAGAATGGCTGGCCGTTATCAGAATACACGACCCTAGGGAGTCCATAACGAGGGAAATATTCACGAACCAACTGCTTGGCAGTGGTCGCGGCTGTGTAATCTGGGACTGGATATGCTTCTGTCCACCTGGACAAAGCCCATACAACTACAAGGACATACTTGAAACCTCGACATCGCTCCATCTGAATGTAATCCATCTGGAGGACTTCAAAAGGGTGGTCAGGGGGCTGGAATCCACCTTGTTCCACCGGGACACTTTTACCTGGATTGAACTGGCAACATATCATACAGGTACGGACTTTCTGCTTGGCTGCAGCTCGTAAATGCTTGTTGAACCAAATGTTCTGGATACTGTCTAACATAGCTTTTTCTCCTAAATGTGCTGGACTATGTGCGGTATTAATAATGACTTGAACCATTGAGTCGGGGAGAAACCATGTGGCTTTTCCCTTCGTCACCCATCCCTGATCTGTCTGGACCCCTCCTTGTTCGGACCATTTCTTGATTTCTTCGGGAGTAGCATGTAACTGGATATCTATGACATCTTGTGTAGGGTCCTTAACTGTCATACAAGTAGTCTGTTCTAGAGTGGATGTCGGTGTCTTGCTAACTGGAGTGTCTGGTGTCTGTGCTGTAAGCTTGGCTGTTCGATCTGCTAGATCATTACCTTGGGAAATAATGTCAGTGACTTTCGTATGTGCTTTGCACTTCATGATAGCGATAGCTGTCGGTAAATGTATTGCATCTAACAGAGCTTGAATAAGGAAACCATGCTGAATCTTGGTCCCATGAGAAGTCATGAAACCTCTCTCTTGCCAGAGCACTCCGAAGTCGTGTACAACTCCGAATGCGTAACGTGAATCTGTGTAAATGTTAACTTTCAGGTTCTTGGCACGTATGCAGGCTTGAGTCAGAGCAACTAGCTCTGCTGCTTGAGCAGACAGGGTGTCAATACGGTGTGTTTCAATAACTTTAGTGTCAGTAGTCACTGCATACGCGGCTACTAGTTCTCCTGTACTTGTTTTCATACATGAACCATCCACATAAAGTGTCAGGTCGGGATCTGGTAATGGAATATCTGTCAGGTCTTGTCTTGGTTTAGTCATAGTGTTAACTACTTCCACACAGTCATGTGTGGCAGGATTTGAAGTAACTGACGGTAACAGTGTAGCAGGATTCAGAACATTGCAGCGTCTGATTTCTATGTGTGGCTGGAACAGTGTCAGTTCATAACCTGTCAAGCGTGCAATTGTCAAGTGCTGAGTCTGTGTTCGGTTTAGAAGAACTTCCACGGAGTGTGGAACTTGTACTGTCAAGGAGTGTCCTAATACTATGGAATCACTTTGTCTGATAGCTAGTGCTGTGGCTGCAACTGACTTGAGGCACGCAGGCAGAGCCTGGGCTACTGGATCTAATGTGCTCGAAAAATAAGCACAGGGCTTGTATTGTCCTGCTTGATCTTGTGTGAGAACAGATAATGCTGTACCATCACGTTCTGTGACAAAAAGTGTAAAAGGCTTACTGTAGTTCGGTGTAGCTAGAACAGGAGCTTGGCATAAGGCTTTCTTTAATTCATGAAAACTAAGTGTATGTTCAGATGTCCAAGGGAGAACAGTCGATACGGCTGCCTCCTGTGTCGTTAACTGTATCAGTGGTTTGGCTAGAAATGCATACTGAGGAATCCATTGTCTGCAATAAGAAGTAAGGCCGATAAAAGCACGCACCTCCTTCTGTGTCTTGGGCTGTGGAAGACTCGCTATTAACTGGATACGGTCAGGTGTCAACTGCCTACCCCACTTGGACAGTAAGTGGCCTAAGTAGATCACTTGCTGGACACAGAATTGAAGCTTCGAAGGGGACACCTTGTGCCCCATCTCGGCTAGGAAATATAGAACTGTAAGTGACGCTCGCTCGCAGTCACGTTCAGAGCGGGCTGTGATCAGTAGATCATCGACATATTGGAGCAGGGCAGTGTCAGCTGGCATGTGAATATTGTCCAGTTGTCTCTTAAGTGCTTGACTTTAAATACTAGGACTTTCTGTGAAACCTTGAGGAGCTCGTGTAAATTTATAGCTCCTTCCATTTAAACAAAAACCAAAAAGGTACTGGCTGTCTGGATGAATCGGAACACTGAAAAATGCATTCTTGAGGTCGATTACGGTAAAGAATATTGCCTCAGGATCAATAGCTGTCAACAGAGATGAGATATCTGGAACAACTGGGTACTGGGGAATGATACATTTATTAAGTTCTCGAAGATCGATCACTAATCGATACACTGGGGGTGCTTTTGGATCAGTACGTTTCATGACTGGAATGATAGGAGAATTACATACATTGGAGTCAGTTTCTACAACAACTCCTTGAGCCATGAGCTCGTCAATAATTTTGGATAAGGCTGCTACAGCCTCAGGTGGCAATCTGTACTGTCTGATTCGTGGTAGGACTGTACCTTGTTTGAGAGTCACACGATGGGGTGTGATCTGCATAAAACCAACATCAGTTGGACCTTGCGCCCATAGATGCTGCGGAACATTAGACAATCTTGGATCAAAATCTCGTAAAACATAGTGACCCTTAAAGTCACGTAAAAACAAACGTATTCCTTCTGGGGAGCAGCAAATAACTGCACCTAATTCTTTCAGTGTCTTAATGCCTAACAAATTTTCTGGACATGATTTCGTAAGTAATAGGTCAGTAGTTCGGGACAATGGACCAACTTCTAGAGTAACTGGCTTTGATATCTCGTTTACAATAGGCTTTCCTGAAAATCCAAGGGAAACATTTCTAGAGCCTGAGAGCGGAGCCCCTGGAACCTCGTCATGACTAATAGTAGTCCTACTTGCCCCTGTATCAATCAGAAACTTTCTGTCTTTCCCTAATACTTGACTATGAACATAGGGACCCTCTTGATCTACAGGAATCTCGATGAGAGGCAAGCCTACCTCCCTCTCTAGGCTGTTTCATGAATACGCTTGATACTCTGGATACTCTGTCTGGGCATACTGGTACATTTGCTGTGTAACATGTTGAGTTGCAGCGATAGGCTGCGGTGCTGGAACTGTCTGTTGTGCATTCTGTGGCTGAGAAGTCTGTGAAACTTGTTCTTGTCTAGGCGGACGTGGTCTTTCTTTAGTTTTACCAGTGGCTATGTTGTGTTTCAGAACTGCACATTCGTTTATGAAATGACCTGGCTGTTTACAATAATTGCATGTCCCTTTAACGGGAACTGCAGGATGACTGGCTTGATTCGGACCCCTCTTCTGACTGTCTTGAGGAACAGATTGCGCAACTAGTACTTTCATTTTCGTGTCTTTCATACGTCTTCTCTCGTGTTCTTGCTCTTCTCGGATTCTATTCTGGTGATACTGGAGCATCTGTAACATCTGTGACGGGGTACTAGCTTGCCATGTACTTTCGACTTTCAAAACTCGATTTTTAACTTGTGGACTTGAATTCTCGACTAGTTTAGTAACAAAAAGATGAGGGTATGACTCGCTACTTGTCTTTAAACCACTGTTTATTATAAAACATTTCTCAAATCTAGAATAAAAATCACTAGTGTCTTCGTCTTGTTTCTGTTTACAGGCTGAGATTGCATCCCAGTCTTCCTTTTTAGTGGCTAATAATCTAGGCAAAACTTGTATTAACAGTTCAGGTAATTCTTTACATTTGTCTCCAAGACCGGTACCTGGTACTCGTATCTTATCTTCAGCTTCTAGAGCTGTCCAATCAATCTTTTTCTCTCCCACCTCCCAATCCTTTTCCTTGAGTTTCTCGTATACCCCTGCGGGCAACAGGACTTTTAGCATTTTAATAATATCTGGATACGTGTATTCTCCCATACGGAGCATGTCTTTTAATTCTCGGTGGAACCCTGCTGGATCTTTGTCGTGACAGGGAATTAACTTCTTCATTTCTAAGAGTTCCATCTTGGTAACTGGGGTGTAAACAAATACTCGTTGCATTTCACCACCCGCTGTCCTAACTGGGTGTACTTCTCGTAACGGATGCTGTCTGTCTATATAAAACGGTTTACTTTCTGGAGGTGAGACATGAACAAAATGCGGGTTCAGAAACGTTCTATATTTATGGCGCTGTTCTAAAATGACACTAATTAAATCGGTACCTAAACCTTTCCATCTATACTGGAGTAACTCGTTCAGGATATCATGTAACGGACCTGGATCAGAATGTTGACCCTCATACAGTGTAATGAGGTGCTGGATCATATACATACCCACCAGTCGCTGCTCGGCTGGGGGCAGTTTCCGAAACATTTGTGCCACTATTTCGTCTGGAAAAGTGGTAGAATCAGTAATCCATCGGACTGCTGATCGGGCTAGTTCTTGTTCATGCATAGTACTTAACTCACTATAACCGATTCGTGATTTCAGAATTTGATCGGTAGCTTGAAATACTTGTTCTAGAGAGCCTTGTTCTGGTGCTGGAAGATGGAAGACTTTCTTGTGTTCTAGGCGTAAATGTCGGTCTGGAAATCTTAATGATAAATGCCAGTGAAGGACCAATACATACTCTTTTACAGATAACCCCTGCCTAGGACTGTTGACATAATTTTACCACGTGGAAAGAATAAGCAGCAAGGAAATTCCTAGCAGGTATAAAATGTACAAAGCAAACCAACTCTAGGAGATCTAAGTAATGGATCTATAAAAATGTGGAGCTGTAAATATCTCCTTATCTTTCAGATTAGCCCTGCCCCATAACATGCCTGTGCAGGATAAAGAAAGAAATTCTTCCTAAATATGACATAAAAGGTAAAAACTGACCCCAACCTGTGTATTTTCAATCAGGTCCAAGTACAAGTCTTTACTGCCAATATGCGGGAGGGTGATATGGATTTGTATCAGCACACATGGTAAGATTGGATAACTGCAGGTACCTAGTTGGCTATTAATGATGAGATATAGGTGCTATCTGATGCAGTCGCTAAGGGTGGTTAGAAAAATGGTTCTAACATAGCAAATGAGAAATGAAATTGAGAGTTTTTTTTTAAACAAGATGTATACTACCTTGGATGTATAAAGTTCAATTGCACTAAGGATAGGTGTGGTAATGCAATGATTGAAGTGGCAATATAAAATAGATACTGATGGCCATATGTTTGTTCATAGGAACCTCTAATTTAAGGCAACCATCCAGTGCCGCTGATAAAGGGAGACGAAAAAACAACAGTCTTGAAAAAGATGGCAAGAATATGAAATAGCCATCGAAACGCGTCGACGCAAAACGAATTGCACAACTGAGTAACCCTGCCAATTTTGTAAAGTACAATAATTAGATGTACCCAAGATTGTCAGTCTGAGATTGATACACTCGGTGTGCTATAGCCGGAATGACAAAACTGTATTGTCTTTATGTGTCTCTCTTTGTTGTGGTGTAGTATAATTTGATTTATTTATCCCATTCTGTCCATTGAATTCGTCATTGATTTTTCTTATGATATTATGTTCAGTTGTATTATAAATTGTTAGAAGAAAAGGTTTTTTGCTTTCTTCCCTCTGTTTTTATTAGTTGTAATATGGTAACACCATATTTTTTAAAATTGTGACTGTCATTGTTTTTAAGAATAATAAATTTATACCAGCCTTTTTATATATGTATTGGTTTGTTTTATAGTATTTAGATGTTTAAATATCCAAAGTTAACATGTGGGCTTAACGATTAAACTGTGCCAAGGGAAACATTCTATTCCAATCTAGATTTACCTACATACGCTATTCTGGCGGTATTCTCGTCGTCTACCTCTTCAGTAGGAGAGTCATTTTCTTTTTCGCTTCCTAGAGCTTCTTTGCGTTGTTCGTGTAACCTTATTATTTCTTTACGTATTTTCTTGTACATACTCTCTATACTATTGAGTGTCTTGTGCTTACCCTCGGCTATATTATCACTCCACTTTGTCAGAATTTTCATTTCGGTCGGATCTTTAGTCGGGGAATCTTGTTCCCGTATTAAACAATTGATCAGAAACTTTAATAGCATGAACTGGATCTCAGATTTTCTGTGAGACATGACTTCACCGATACTTTCTGGATCTTGTCCTGTACGAATGAAACGATACATTCTGTCTAGATCTTCTTTCATATTCGGTAGGGTGACCAAATACTCGGACACCTGCCTTATACGTACGGAATATATAACCATACTATCCTCGCCTGGGACTGGATCATAACAGCATTCAGTAAGAGCTCGCCTGATTTCTGCAATGGACTGATATTTGGGCGTACGCTGTAATGCACGTTCATGTAACTCGACTGGCCCTAGACATCTATTTGGCGGCGGGGTACCAGGAGGACCTCCTCCCGCGGCCCCTAAGCTGGAATTGTCGACTGATACTCTTCGTGCTGGCAGAGTGGCTGATGTGGCGGGAATTTGTACTACGGGCTGGACCGGGGGTACCATAACAGGTGCCCCGGTGGCTGGAGGAGCAGAAATTACATTATTTACAGGGGCTGGCGGAACAGGATTTGCATATTCTGGAACTGTGTCGTCCAAATAGGACGAGAGAAAAATATCAGCTGCGGTCGGTTTGTGACGTAGCTTGGTCGGAACTAAGGGTGGCGGAAAATTACATGGTGCTTCCGGGGTTGCTTTTGGCAAGCCCTCGGCAAGAAGAGGATACATACCCTTAATAAGGGCATTTCTCTGTCTGTCTGACTGTTCGGTTTTAACTCGTTCACCTATCTCGATTAGTTCCCTTTCTTGGGCTCTCTCTGAGGATTCTCTACTTAATTCTGACTTTCTGATTTCTTTTTCTGTTCTTTTATGAGATTCTTTGCGCCATAACTCGATGGCATCTTTCTGTGACTGTCTGGCTTTCTTTTTCCATAATGCTTCTTCTACTCGCATGATGCACTCGGCATCCCATGTACCCGATACGGGCCATCTATACTTTTCCTCTAACTGTTTGGTGTACTCCACCCATAAATCTAGATATAATATGGCGCTTATGCCATGCTTCTGATACATAAAATGACCTGGACTGTCCCTAGGCGGGACAGGAACTGCTTCTTCTAACAGACCTTTTCTAGTTCTTAACTGACGTAATTTGGAAAACAAAGGCATGACTGGGCTGGAGTCTAGACACAATACAATACACAATGAACACGATAATTACTGAAGAACAACACATTCATACCACGACATTGAAATACATGAATGACATTTAGGATAACAGTTCGGACAAAATACTACCTGGAATACCAAAAACAGAATACATGAATTTCTCGAGAACAGAACAGACTAGAACAGAAACTAGATGCACTGCTAAAACAGTACGAAACTTACCGGTCTCATAAAGAGACACGTCAGGACCCGCATCCACCTAAGTGGACACTTCGTGTTGGATCTGTGTACCCAAACCCACGGACCAGAGACAATGCAATTGACCCTGTCTAGATACTACCCCAGCAACGGTACTCACCGGGCAGCAAGAACGGAAGGCCTCGGACTGGACTGGACGGCTACGACGCCGGACGGACGAACTTCGAACTTCAGTTACGGGTGGGCCTCCGGATACCTCGGACCTTGGACTCTCGGCTTGGGCTCTGGTCGGGACTCGCCGCGTTCCTCCACCGCCTCGTCTGGATGCTGGACCGCAACCTCCGTCTCCTCCGTGGGCCTGAGGGATACTTGAAGCAGAAATATCTGCACGTGCACGGTATGGTTCCGTCACGGCTGCAGAGGATCAGGGGGCTTGCGTGGCTTCACCGGCGCGTGGGGAAAGGGCAAGTCCCTATTCGGGCGCCATTATGTGGTAAATAAATAAATAATACCTCTATTTTTGACTAGACATACAATAACAGATAGCTCAATAAATAAGAGTCAAGATTCGAGGTAGCTGGAGTTTGCAGGTTTTAATACAGCATAAAGGACAGGAACAGGACAACCTGCATGGGAATGGGATGGCAGCTGCCGGGGCCAGGATCTGGGCAAGAGTGGCAACTTTTAATAACAGTGCACAAGTATATATAGTTAAAACAAAATACATGGTATTCAATACAATAGGCGTAGCAGTGGGCAGGGCCTGTAGCAGTCGCGAAAGATAAGGCAGAAAGTAGGTGTAACAAGAGACGTGAACAGGGCGTATACATAGGCATGTAATGCAAACGTAACAGAATATGTCATAAATGGGGCGGAAACATGGAGGGGGCTACCTAAGGAGCCGGGACCTCTAACCTAGAGATGCGCGCAAGCTGGCAATGACGTGTTACTAGGGAGAAGCTGGGGGCTATGACTTCTGCGCTAGAAGGAGAGACTAAAGTCTGGAGAGTCAGAGCGACATGTACCTAAACACTATCTAGTATCTGATGTTTAGAGAACATGTTGATAGAATCCAAAAGTTATCAGGGTAAAGGCTAACGGACTCTAAGACTGGTGCATGCATAATTCTACATGTAGTGCGTGTTGAGGAATATTAAATGACCATTAATACAGTATTTCTCTTACATGGAGACGTAAAAGCTAGACTGTGACGGAAACTATTGATGCGATTCAGTAGCTTAGGAATGCATAGAAGGAGGGCTGGACTGATAACTAGAATCATAACATACTCTTGGCAGACTGAGAGGCAGAGCCAGGCCGAGCCGGGCACTGTGAGGCAGGAAGTAAGTGAAGGGTCAGGGATACAGGTGGGGGCTGTATCGCTCCTCGGAGAGGGTTCAGAAGACAGGAGCTGAATCTGAGTCCGGGCCCTTTTGAGGCCTAGAAACGGGGACTTTACAATGAAATAACGTGCACACTGTGAAACGTGGCAACGTAGCTTTACATAGGCCTGATATTCGTTGTATTCACGAAAACTGGGAACTGGCATGCTAGAGATGGACACAACTGTAATTGCGTCTTTAATCGATCATAAGGGAACACATATGCATATTAATCATGCACATATAACATAAGATGGGGAACACGTAGGGACACAGAACATGGCAAAATTTACTTTTCCACAGGAGGACAGGGCTCTCACCACACGAAGTACTGATGGGGAGGGCTATGAGACTGCAATCTATTCCTACAACTGCCTTGCTGAATATCACAGATGATCTGATTCTTGATTACTGCAGGGGACTTTCTGATGTCATCCGTTCTGTGTCTCTTCAGGTGCAGGCTGCTGAAATTCCGGCTTCTAGCGACCTTTGTTACGATTTGTGCCCGGGTGACTGGGTCCTGGTGCGGAAGCACGTCCGAAAAAGCTGCCTGGGTGTGCGCTGGAGAGGACCTTTCCAAGTTATATTGGTGACAAACACTGCTGTGAAGTGTGGTGGGTTGCCAAACTGGATCCATGCTTCTCATACCCGACGAGTCCCAGCACCCCTGGAAGGGACAGCTCCTCTAGAAGAGAGAAATCCTGACAAGGAAGAAGATCCACAAGAGGAGGCAAGTCAAGCTGTGGGGGTGCCGGTGGAAGTCGGTGATTCTCCTGATCGAGCAGAACGTGACCACGACAACAGTGATACTGAGTCTGCCTCGGAAAGGGAAGGTGGCGACGAAGGTGATCTGAGCGCAGAGGAGGCTGACAGTGAGGACAAACAGGGTGTACAAACGAGGAGCAGGAGGGCAAGAAGTGCAGAGGCTCATTGGCCCGAGAGACGGAGGCGAATGAATGTGAGATTAGCTTCCGAAAGAGATCTTGTCCCTGTGTCCGAAGAATCAGACCCGGAAGAAGGAGAACAAGAACAAGAGCAAGAAGGTCCAAGGAGGTCAGGGAGGGTGAGAGTACCTTGTCGAAGATACGCCACTCCCGAGTGGACCTACCCTCTGACAAATGCCCGGTGTACTGAGATCAGGGAGGGTGAGGTCAGTGGTGGTGACCAGTACAATCCCAAATGTTATGTTGGAAGTGATATTGTTGGTACCTGGACTAGAGATTGAAGGCGTACTGACACTTACCATTCCTAATCCCCCTTACCTAAGCAAGATACGTGATTTACTCCTGGATAGACTGATTTTTCCTACGTTTGGTCCGGATATACCATCTTATGACTCAGTCGTGCTCCGCATGAAACTTTTGGACTATGTGTTACAGGCAATCGGAGCAAATGTGATCATAGATTATTAAAGACTTGTAAAGACTTTGAAAAGACTTTTGTAAATAGCGGCTGAAACTAACCTAGAGCCGAGTGGAAGAAGAGCAAATTTAGGGAATTTCCACAGAGGACGGAGAAGGGTTAGGGCTGTGTGAGGCTGATACATTTGAAGAACTGAATGGGATTTCTGCTTCCGGGTGGTTCGGGACTCAAGTAACCAAGAAAGAGACTTTGGGTGATTTCCGAGAACGAACTACTCTGTGCTGAGACCATGGCGGCTGGAGACCCGAATCGTAGAGCTAAGTGCATAGTAGGCACCCTTTTAGGAGGAGTGATACTCCTTATAGTTGTAGTAGTTCTAGTTTCCTACTTTGCACCACACAAGCAGGTAGCGAAGGTTGAGGGGACACCGACACCTACTACCCCTAGCAAGAAGGAAGACAGAGCAAGAGCAGAGAAGGCTTTGATGGCTGCAGAAAGTCGTAGGTTACATGCAGATCTGTCTAAAGGAAATTTTGGACAGAATGCGTATGCAAAGTTGTTGTATGAATACATTGATGCGATGGATGCCAAGGACTGTTATGTGTGCATGCAATTGCCAGCTTCGGTAGATGAGGGTATTAGATACCATCATCTTCCATTGACATATGGAATCTCATGTAGTTTGCTGCTTAGCATATTTTATGGGCGAAACCATTTAGAATATTTCTTTTCGAATTATGACGCTGTGCTACCAGAAGTCCCAGCTTATAAACACTTGAACAAGTGGGACCATTATAAGTCAGAGGACAGACTTGGATATTTCTTCATTCCCACACAAGAATTGGACACCCCGTATGCACACTGACACAACTTGACCTGCTCATTATCTGAGACAGAGAAGAAGTTCATTGAGCAAGTAGAAGATAGGTACACGAAGCAAAAACAGTTGCGAGATTCAGGGCAAGGCAAAGTAGATTGGACCGACGAAGAGAAGCAGCACAGGTCAAGAGGGAGTTATGGTCTAATAGCATTAGACGCGGTACAGAAAGGGAAATTGTGCATCCATAGACCACAGACCTACTATGAAAACGTGTATGTGGGTCATACTACATGTGAACACACTTTTACATTGGAGTATTACACAAAAGATTTCTTGAAGAGCGTGGTGCAGGTGATCCCTACTGTATATTTTGTCTGTGGAAGAAGTGCGTATGTGAGACTGCCGGAAAAATGGTATGGGACATGCTACCTAGCGATTATTTTTCCAAGATTTATCATACTGAGGACTTTGCTCTCTTAGAGGGAGGGCAGCAGAAGAGGGTAAAGCGAGGGGAAAGTGCTGGAGCAATTGTTGGAGACGTGTTTGGAGCAGCGATACCTATGTTGGGAGTCATTTTGAATGACATCAAAATACGGAGATTGGCCACTGTAGTGGATGAACTGTCAATGAATACAGCAAAGTCATTAGTGTTGGTCCAGGGTGAGATGTTGTCGATAAGGACAATGGTTTTACAGAACCGTCTTGCCCTAGACGTCATTCTAGCAAAAGAGGGAGGGGTCTGTAAACGTTTGAAGGTCCAAGAATGTTGTACTTATATTCCAGATAACTCTAAAGATCTGCAGAAATATATAAGCAACATTACTGCGATCCATTATGAAATTGAAGATTTGACCCAAGAGAATGCATGAGAGACGGTTGGCAAGGGATTGGGCAAGGTTGGAAATTGGTTTGCAAATCTAGGACGAAGTTTCCTTGGGTTTGTACTGAAAGCCCTCATCATAGTGGTGGCATGTGTGATTGGATTGTGGGGTTTAGTAAGAGTGTGCAAGTGGTACAAGTCCACTAGATTGTCGAGATCAATGAGAATGCAAGAGCAGCGAATGGAAAGGCTGCAAGACAGTCAATATCGTAGCTTGAGAGCGTTGGAGATGCTCAAGCGAGGGCAAGTGGCCACGAGTTCTGTTTAGTCCGGTTCTTACCCTGAGGGATGGTGTGGTGGTGATGACACGGGTCATCAAAGGGGGGAACTGAGAGAGCGTTAGACAGAAATGGAAAATTGTAGGGGTGCATCATATGTACAAGTAGTCAGCACCCGCATGTGTAAGGGTTTACTAATCATGTTCAAATGCAATGTAGGGTTGAGAACTGAAGTATTTGATGTTAGAACTACTTGCAGAACAATTGTTAAGGGTTTTGAATTACTAGTGATGAATTAAAACACCATTGTATGTTTAGGTCTGCTTCATTAAAATTTATATTTGCATTCTTTTATAAGTGATTAGCTGCTCGAAATAGAAAATGTATTTGCTTTAAAGTTGGAGGCCTAAAGAACGGAGAGATTATTCATGTAGAATGAGGGGGCTATGAAACGTGCAAAGGTCCAGTCCATGGAAATCGAGTAGGCCTGACTGGAAATGTTTTCTTCGCATTAAAATGGTAGAATTATTTTGTAAAAGCGGCCTTTGGCTAAATTTAATCAACGTTAAAGAATGTGTGAGCCGATTCTCATGTATTTCCTTGCAGATGCCTGGCCATGTAGACAGTAGAGTAGAAGGGCCCATTGTGTATGAGCGTTAGGATGCTAGACTCAGACATGGAGGAGTAGCTGAGAAATTTGAAGATACAACTTGAAGCGACGGAGAGTCTGGGACCCAAGGACGTTTTAACCGACAAGGATGGAAGAGTGCCATGATGGAAAATTTTGGAAACCAACACCTTCGAGAGGGGCGTACCTGAAGGCGTGTCACCAGTATTTGGGGTTTTGTATTAGGGAAAGCACCCCGAGGGTGGAGAGAGAGCAGATGGGCTGAGGAGCTAGAGAGAGCGGTTGGATGGACAAAGAGCTTAGCTAGGGTTGAGAATTACACCTGACTGAAGAGAAAGTGAGTGAACTTCTTTGGAAGTCACCACGGCTGACACCTTTTGCTAGGAATGGGCTATTGTTGAGTAGGGATGTCACTTAGGATAGGGTAGGGACAGATTAACTTGACTCTTCTTTCCAATGCATTCTAGAACTCAAGTTACAGCAATTTTTATTAGCCTGATGGTTCTGGAACTGATTCTCGTATTATTCATAAGCAGCCTAAGACTTTTCCGTAGGATTATGTTTGTATTAGTGCCTGTCTATCTTTTGAACCTCGTGTTGAGGTGTTTGTATCTTCAGCTGTTTCCATTTCTGTAATAAATCTTCAAACTTGGTTCTTAGTCGGTGGTCCTTTGGGGAAGATAAATGGGAATTGATGCAAGTATTAATTGCTGGTAAATAGGTTGCCTAATTCACTCTATGACAGGTAAAAAGGTCCAGTCGACCTGTGACGGGATTTTGGAGAATGGTGCGCAGACTCTAAAAGAAAAATCCCGCCTTTCCACGTGTGAAGGGCTGTATTTACAAGGAGAGGAAAAGTCACACAGGGTGGCTTTTCCTGTCCTTGTAAATATGGAGCAGTAACATGCGGCACCAGCACGTCACGAAAAGTGATGTACTGGTGGCGCAGGGGGCTTGTAAATCTGCCCTCTAGTATTTATGAGAGATCTGCTCCTCGTGCCCCTGTAGCCTGCCCACTTCCCTGTTCTCTGTTGATTGACACTGCGCTGTTGAAGCAACACATTGAGTGCGCTTAATTTGTTTTATAAAGCGCCCACTTCTGGTTGGCCCGCCTTTAAGCACAAAAGAGAGACAGTGGAGCAGCTGGGCAGCAAACATTAACCGCACAGTCATTCTTTCACCACATGCCGAAAGATATATTCGATGGGAACAGAAAGGGAATCTCACACCTTTGTGCCGACCTCAGTGTTGCTGTGACATTTCAGGAAGCTTGACAGTATCGACACGTTTTGACATTAACACACAGTGAAAGCCTTTCTCCCAAAAGAGGCCTGAAACCAGAAATATTCAGCCTTGTTCTGTTACAATCGCCCTTGAGGGTGTAAGAGAAACCGGCTGCGTCTTCCACCCCAGCCCCTGCGGCTGAGGGAATCTAACAGCTGAGGGTTGTTGCAATAAGTGGTCGAGTCTCGAGGTGGAAGTATATGAGGTGAGCAGACAGGGATCTGTAGATAAATGATATTTTTGGACCCACGAACTGGGTGTGAGTTCTAATCATCGGGCATATTATCAAGGGCAGTTCTGCCGCTTTAGCGGCAAAGCAGCGATATTCTTATCGCCCTAATAGGAAGGCGGCGCTAACATGCTTTAGCGCATGTAAGTAGCTGAATTCCCAACCCCAAGCATCGTAGCGATATACATCACTAATGAGATGCAAAGTAGGCGTTCCCTCCTAGGGCAACATGTGTAATGCTCGCTAAGCCAACATCGCGCTCTTACCAACGCTTCCCATAAACAGGGAAGCGAACAGAAAAGACGCGCTAAACCCCCATTATCGCCAGATCCTAACGCCATAAAAAACCTGACTCGTCATTATTGAGTGTGGGAGGTGGATTGTAAGACTGAGTCCACACTCAGCGGATGTATGACGGTACAACATGGTATAAAACACCGCACACCATCACAACGCAGGTTTTACAACGCAAGTTGTTACAACGACTTGCATTGGAGGGCGCTGGACTTAGGAGTAGTATAATTTACTATTCCAGCTCCAGTCTACATACAGTAGGGAAGGTGTTGGATAGTAAATTATACTATTCCTTGTCCTAGAGCGCCCTCCAGCGCAAGTCATGGTAACAACTTGCATTGTGAAACCCGCGTTGTAATGGCACTGCGGTGTCATTACTGCGTTGTAAAGGATGTTCCCCCACTCCCCTATTGCCAAGCTCGACATTAGCGCTGTGAAAGCTTCGCAGGATTTCACGCGCTAATGTTCATTATCGCAGTCTATCGCAGGATTTCACATCGCCTGTCAGCTAAGCGTTGCTAATACGCCGCTGACACGGCGATGAAATCCTGCAATAGCCGGCGATAATTGAAATGAAATGAAATGAAATTGTATTTATATAGTGCATGGCTACCCTGAGGCCTCCCAGCGCTATATGATAGAAAAGCAGAAGAAGCTGAAGGCCGAGATGTTAAAGTGATGACTTAAAGAGGTAGGTTTTTAAGAGCTTCCGGAAGGCCAAGAGGTTGTATTCCTTCCTTAAAGTAGGGGGAAGAGTGTTAAAGATCCTTGCAGCATTAAACGAGAAAGTCCGTCCCCCCCATCTAGATCTTCGTATTTTCTTAGGGGTGGCCAGATGTAGGAAGGTGGATACCTGACTATGGTTACCCCAGATTTTTTGCCTTGTGTTTAGCTGGTTTTTTACTTAGATGGCCTGGGATCCTGCTAATCAGGGCCCCAGGCTATCTGCTCTCTCTTTAAATGGACTCCCTGTACTATAGGTACATCACCAATTTGGTACAGGACACCTTGTCACCCCCTGTAACATGCACTATAGGTGCTCAGGGCATAGGTGCATCCAAGGCCTACCAGGGGCTGCAGCATATCTTTTGCCACCCCTGGCTGGTACTTAAATCGACACAACTGGCTGTTCACACAGCTGGGGCAAGGTGGTGTACTCACCCCTTGCTTAGATATAGTATACCTATGTCTAAACCTATATCTGGACATATAGACACCTATAAGTCACTCCTATGGCAGGCCTTTACAATCCTGGAGGCAGAGTACTTGGTTTTATGTGAGATGGTGCTCTAGCATGAGCAGAGCCTGTCTGCAGTGTTCGGAACCATTTCCTTACTGCTGTTCCAGTGATACTGCCATACCATATACTCTTAAGTGCATTATAATCCTCGCGGTTAATGCTAACTTTGGTTTGGCTTTATCAAAACATGTTGTGTTTGGTGTCATACACTTTGGAATACTACCCCCTCGCCAGTTCTGGCAATGGGGGTAGCATTCCATCCTTCTAGAGGGAGAAGACATGTTACTTTACTTAAAACGCGGTTAATCCTAACCAGAGCCTCAGCATCACAAAATGGATGCTGCTGCCCCGACACAAGTCTGACCTCCTGCTGCTGACCGAAACTTGGCAGAGGAGGCCTGGACAAAGGGTTTCCTTTCACAGGGAGGTGCTACACCACCCCAGACAGTAGATAGTGGATTGGAGCAGGGAGGGTTGAAAGAAACTAGACACTGCCTGGGGCACAGAAGGTGTCCCAGGCAAAATCCAGTCAAACCGGTTCTGGGGCACTCCAGCCCCAGTCCTGGTGTGAAACTGGACAAAGGGAAAGGGGTGTAACCACCCCCTTTCCAGGTCCCAGCCATAGGAGGGACCTAGCAGGTAATCCAGCCCCTTGATTTGGAATAAAGGTAGGAGCTGTGCCAGTGCACATCAGATTATCCTGACTGAAACTTATGAAATGAAACTCTGGACCCTTTGACATCCCACTCGACGTGGAAGACTGAAGAATCTCTCTTGAGGTCAAGGAGTGACCACCCTGTGCAAACAGGCACCATCCAGCACCTCAACATTTGCTTTGTTGCAGTTCCTGCCGGAACTCGAGCAACAGAGATCAACAAGACCCAGCGTGCCTGCCTTTTAACAGCCCGATCCACAGTCCCTGCAGAGCTGAGACCCGTGGAGGCGACCTGAAGCGTGGGTCAGACATCTTGGAAAAACTACAAAGCGCTGACCGTGCAGCATCCAAGACTCCCTCAAAGCTGTGCATTGGAGTTTGAGAACCTCCATCCCCGAGCAGCTTTTGCTCCAAAGCTCACCCCTCCACACTCATCGAGTGCTGCGTGGGGCCCTTTTGCATTTTTCTGCTCAACGGATTGGTCCGGTCGCTTGCCCGTTGGCTAGCGGCCCAAGTACCGACGAACCTTCGAATTTGCTCTGCTAGTCTGGTTGCTCCAGACTTGCCCTCGCTCCCCTGAAAAGGAGCACCCGCTCAGACCTTGCTGGTCCGAATAAAAAGCGATCTTCGAATCCTGTGTGGGTTGCACTTGCCAAGGCTTGTTAACTCTGATCCGGAAGCCGACACCGCCGTCAGCGAGAGCCTTCGTGGGACAGCTTGTTATCCACTCCCGGACATCCTTGGTGCCCCAGAATCCACGTGGCAGCGGAGACAAGCTTCACGACAACTACCTGATTGCGCCCGACATCGCCTGGTTCCTTCCTGGTTCCTTCCTGGTCACTGGTTAGTGACCCAGACTCTGTCCCCTCTGCTTTCAGGTACTCTACATCTTCGATCCACCCTTGGATCGCACCGGGCACTTCTCTTCTGGACGCCTGCAGCATCTTCATCTCCAGGCACCCTAGATCTTCCTGACGAAACCCGACACACCTTTGCACCTGTGCACCCGCTTCCTGTGGGTGAGGTAACTCTTGAACGCCGGTGCTCCTATAGTGGTTTACACCTCTAGTGTCTAAGTCTAAAGTTTTGTCCTTCTAGTCCAGTCGGAAGACTCTTAAAACTGTAACTCGATAACTTTTACGCACCATTGACTTTGCATTGGTGCATGCGTGCGCTTTAAGCGTTGCACCCGAATCACGCAGGCTACTCCCGTCCTAACTGCTGTTAGTCCAGTGTAGTCCCAGCGATTCCCAAGGACCTAGGCGTTACCAGTGATCGATTAGTGATTCTTATACCAATTTTTTTATATTTGGTTTGAGTGGCCACCGGCCTCATCCATAATTGTGCAACTTTCATATGTTATATTGTGCTTTTGTTTAAACGCTTGTGCTTCATTGCTCATAAAGAGTAGTGGGGATTATTCTGAGAATAGATACATATATTTTTATAATATATAACTTGTGTGGTGTCCTTTCATTTGATATTACAGGATTGCATATGGTAAAACAGCTGGCTTCACATGCCCTCTTGAGTTAAGCCTTTAAGGCTGCTTAGTCCATGCTACCCCTAGGATAGCTTGTCTATAAGGTTGACTTACAACCACCACCATAAGGGATTATTTGGACTGATACAAGGTGCCCACAGAACTGTGGACATCATATATCAGGCCAACTTCTCACATTGGTGGCAGCGGTGGGATTTGAGCTTGCTGTTGTTTTACCATTGCAATCTTTTTATCAAATTGAAAGATCACATTAAGTACCTTAGGTACATATAAACAAAGCTTAGCATATGTAAGTTCTACTGAACTTAATAGTTGTAGATAAAAGGGCTTAGCACACCCTGACTACAACTCACTAGCAAGGTACAGTAGGAAAACAGTTAGTGTAGGTAAGTGCATCACTTACACCTCACTAGAGTCATGTCTGGCACAGGTGAAGCTCTCAGCTCTCTACCTGTGGTGGTTGACCCTCCAAAGGCAACCTCCAGCTATGACAAACTCAGCCACAAGGACTTGGGTGCTTTATGCACTGCAAGGGGGCTGAGAAAGGGTTACAACCCTACCGTTCCCATCCTGATAGCCATCCTGGAGAAGGATGATCTTAAGAAAGCTAGAGTAGTTCCCTCAGGGTCAGGAGAAGGAGTGAACCCCCTAGATACTGAGAACACCACCCCAGAAGTAGAAGATGAGGAGGTGAACCCAGAGACAGATGGTGATGAGTCAGATTAAGATCAAGGGGTTATCCAGGTACCAGTTGGGAGGCTTAGCCAAGCCAACGTGGACCTACATGGAAATGGAGAGGGCCAGCACCTTCCCAGAGTACATAACAGAATTCTCCCAGGCAATAGAAGGGAGAGATCTCCTTCAAGGGATTCTCACATTTCTAGTGCCTCAAGAGAATCTCAGAGGGGAATGACTTCCCCCCAGAGAAAAGAGCATAAGGCCAGGATGAGAGCTGTTAGACTCCAAATAGAGAGGGAGGAAGTAGCCCTGGCCCAAGCTAGACTTGCTTTGGCAAGAGAACAGAAGTTGAGTGGGGAGACGCCCACTGGTGGCAGCACTATCCCTAAGGATAAAGACAGGTCCTATGAACATAGAAACCTGAGTAAGATTGTGCCCCCCTAGGGAGGGCACAATCTTACCCTCAAGATCAGTGGGCAGCAATCTTGTGGCTCTCCTTTTCTGAGAAAGGGAGAGATAAGCTCCTCACTGTTAGATCTGAGGATGCTAAAAACCACTCTGTCCTGAAGAGTGCTCTTATTGAAGGGTTTGGCCTAACCACTGAGCAATACAGGATGTTGTTCAGAGACACCCAAAAAGCATAGACTCAGGACTGGACTGATTTTGTTGATTGTGCCACTAAGGCTCTGGAGGGTTGGTTGCAGGGAAGTAAAGTCTCAGACTATACAGGATTGTACAATCTAATAATGAGAGAACAGATCCTTAATAACTGTCAGAACCAGCAATTGCATCAACACCTTATTGACTCAGACCTGACCTCTCCCCAAGAATTGGGAAAGAAGGCAGACAAATGGACAAGATCAAGGGTTAAGCAGAAACCCCAGAACCAAGGAGGTGATCTGAAGAAAGCAGACCAGAAGGGTGGAGATAAGAAGGAAAAAGACCAGAAGTCTTCTACAGGCCCCCAAAATAGTAATAAGGAGGGTGGGTCCCAAAATGGTAACAAGAAAAAGAAGAATGATGGCCCAAAGAAACCTTGTCCCTACCACTGCAGCCCCTAAGGCAACTGCGCCCCCTAGTACAATCAGCAGTGGTGGTACACAACCCAAGGCTATAGTGGGGTTAACCCTGGGTACTGAGATGGAGTCTGGCTTAGTCATAATCCCTACTCAGGCAGTTCTGCTATATGATGTGGACATATCTGTGTCCACTCCTATGAGTCCCAATACTTTGGGCAAATATAGACAGACGCCTTTAATTAATGAGAAACTGGCTCAGGCCTACAAGGACACATGTGCCAGTGTCACTATGGTGACACCTAACTTTGTGGATCCTGGACAAATCATACTAGGTGAGAACTACCTAGTGACCAATGCTAGCAATGCCACTACTACACTTAGGGGCTCATTAGGATGGAGGATTGTCCGCATCCTCCCGGCCGGCGGAAGCCACCGCCTGGCCCTCGCTCCCCTGAAAAGGAGCACCCGCTCAGACCTTGCTGGTCCGAGTAAGAAGCGATCTTTGAATCCTGTGTGGGTTGCACTTGCCAAGGCTTGTTAACTCTGATCCGGAAGCCGACACCGCCGTCAGCGAGAGCCTTCGTGGGACAGCTTGTTATCCACTCCCGGACATCCTTGGTGCCCCAGAATCCACGTGGCAGCGGAGACAAGCTTCACGACAACTACCTGATTGCGCCCGACATCGCCTGGTTCCTTCCTGGTTCCTTCCTGGTCACTGGCTAGTGACCCAAACTCTGTCCCCTCTGCTCTCAGGTACTCTACATCTTCGATCCATCCTTGGATCGCACCGGACACTTCTCTTTTGGACGCCTGCAGCATCTTCATCTCCAGGCACCCTAGATCTTCGTGACGAAACCCGACACACCTTTGCACCTGTGCACCCGCTTCCTGTGGGTGAGGTAACTCTTGAACGCCGGTGCTCCTGTAGTGGTTTACACCTCTAGTGTCTAAGTCTAAAGTTTTGTCCTTCTAGTCCAGTCGGAAGACTCTTAAAACTGTAACTCGATAACTTTTACGCACTATTGACTTTGCATTGGTGCATGTGTGCGCTTTAAGCGTTGCACCCGAATCCCGCGGGCTACTCCCGTCCTAACTGCTGTTAGTCCAGTGTAGTCCCAGCGATTCCCAAGGCCCTAGGCCTTACCACTGATCGATTAGTGATTCTTATACCACTTTTTTTATATATGGTTTGAGTGGCCCCCGGCCTCATCCATAATTGTGCAACTTTCATATGTTATATTGTGCTTTTGTTTAAACGCTTGTGCTTCATTGCTCATAAAGAGTAGTGGGGATTATTCTGAGAATAAATACATATATTTTTATAATATATACTTGTGTGGTGTCCTTTCATTTGATATTACAGGATTGAATATGGTAAAACAGCTGGCTTCACATGTCCTCTTGAGTTAAGCCTTTAGGCTGCTTAGTCCATGCTACCCCTAGGATAGCTTGTCTATAAGGTTGACTTACAACCACCACCATAAGGGATTGTTTGGATTGATACAAGGTGCCCACAGAACTGTGGACAACATACATCAGGCCAACTTCTCACATGTGCACAGAGGCCCGCGCCATCCTTCGCACAGGTCCCACAGGTGTAGATCTATCTATCTATCTATCTTTCTATCTATCTATCTATCTATCTATCTATCTATCTATCTATCTATCTATCTATCTATCTATCTATCTATCTATCTATCTATCTATCTATCTATCTATCTATCTATCTATCTATCTATCTATCTATCTATCTATCTATCTATCTATCTATCTATCTATCTATCTATCTATCTATCTATCTATCTATCTATCTATCTATCTATCTATCTATCTATCTATCTATCTATCTATCTATCTATCTATCTATCTGCCTGCCTGCCTGCCTGCCTGCCTGTCTGTCTGTCTGTCTGTCTGTCTGTCTGTCTGTCTGTCTGTCTGTCTGTCTGTCTGTCTATCTTAGAGAGGTGTGGCATAGAGTGCAGTGGCATAGAGTGGAGTGCTGTGGCACAAAGTAGCATGAAGTAGATTGGCGTAGAGGGGAGTGGCATAGAGTAGAGTGGTGTAAGGTGTCATGAAGTAGTGTGGAGTGGTGCAGAGGGATGTAGAGTGTTGTAGAGTAGAGTGGCGTAAAGTTGAATAGAGTGGAGTGGTGTACAGTAGAGTGGAGTGCGTGGAGTAGAATGGCATGACATGACGTAGAGTAGAGTGGAGTAGAGTGGAGTGGCATACAGTAGAGTGGAGTGGAGTAGAGTTGGATGGAGTAGAGTGGTGCAGAGTGGGTTGGAGTGCAGTGGAATCTGTAGAATGGTGTGGAGTATAGTGCCACAGAGTAGAGTGGGGTGGTATAGAGTAGAATGGCAGTGAGTGGCATAGAGTGGAGTGGCGTAGAGTGGAGTGGTGTAAAGTGGAGTGGTGTACAGTAGAGTGGAGTGCGTAGAGTAAAATGGCATGATGTGGCGTAGAGTACAGTGGAGTGGAGGAGAGTGGGATGGAGTAGAGTTGTGCAGAGTGGGATGGAGTGCAGTAGAATGGTGTAGAGTAGAGTAGAGTGAAGTAGAGTGGGATGGAGTAGAGTGGTGCAGATTGGTGTACGATGTCATGGAGTAGAGTGGAGTGGTGTAGAGGGATATAGAGTGGCGTAGAGTTGAATAGAGTGGAGTGGCGTAGAGTGGAGTGGTGTACAGTAGAGTGGAGTGCGTGGAATAGAATGGGGTGGCGTAGAGTGCGATGGAGTAGAGTAGTGCAGAGTGGTGTAAGGTGTCATGAAGTAGAGTAGTGTAGAGGGATGTTGAGTGTCATAGAGTAGAGTGGCATAGAGTTGAATAGAGTGGAGTGGCGTAGAGTGGAGTGGTGTACAGTAGAGTGGAGTGCGTGGAGTAGAATGGCATGACGTGGCGTAGAGTAGAGTGGAGTAGAGTGGAGTGGCATAGAGTAGAGTGGAGTGGAGTAGAGTGGGAAGGAGAAGAGTGGTGCAGAGTGGGTTGGAGTGCAGTGGAATCTGTAGAATGGTGTGGAGTATAGTGCCACAGAGTAGAGTGGGGTGGTATAGAGTAGAATGGCAGTGAGTGGCGTAGAGTGGAGTGGCGTAGAGTGGAGTGGTGTAAAGTGGAGTGGTGTACAGTAGAGTGGAGTGCGTAGAGTAAAATGGCATGATGTGGCGTAGAGTACAGTGGAGTGGAGTAGAGTGGGATGGAGTAGAGTTGTGCAGAGTGGGATGGAGTGCAGTAGAATGGTGTAGAGTAGAGTAGAGTGAAGTAGAGTGGGATGGAGTAGAGTGGTGCAGATTGGTGTACGATGTCATGGAGTAGAGTGGAGTGGTGTAGAGGGATGTAGAGTGGCGTAGAGTTGAATAGAGTGGAGTGGCGTAGAGTGGAGTGGTGTACAGTAGAGTGGAGTGCGTGGAGTAGAATGGCGTGCCGTAGAGTGCGATGGAGTAGAGTAGTGCAGAGTGGTGTAAGGTGTCATGAAGTAGAGTGGTGTAGAGGGATGTAGAGTGGCGTAGAGTTGAATAGAGTAGAATGGCGTAGAGTGGAGTGGTGTACAGTAGAGAGGAGTGCGTGGAGTAGAATGGCGTGGCGTAGAGTGCGATGGAGTAGAGTAGTGCAGAGTGGTGTAAGGTGTCAAGAATTAGAGTGGTGTAGAAGGATGTAGAGTGTCGTAGAGTAGAATGGCATTGATTTGCATAGAGAGACTGGAGTGGCATAGAGTGGAGTGGTGTACAGTAGAGTGGAGTGGAGTGTATAGAGTAGAATGGCATGACGTGCCATAGAGTAGAGTGGAGTGGGGTAGAGTGGGATGGAGTAGAGTGGTGCAGAGTGGTGTAAGGTGTCATAGAGTAGAGTGGAGTGGTGTAGAGGGATGTAGAGAGTCATAAGGCAGAATGGCGTGACGTGGCATAGAGTGGAGTGGAGTAGAGTGGGATGGAGTGTAGTGAAATGTGTAGAATGGTGTAGAGTAGGTGTGCCGCAGAGTAGAGTAGAGTGGCATAGAGTAGAGTGGCATAGAGTGGAGTGGTGTAGAGTGGAGTGGTGTACAGTAGAGTCGAGTGCGTAGAGTAGAATGGCATGAAGTGGTGTAGAGTGGAGTGGATTAGAGTGGGATGGAGTAGAGTGGTGCAGAGTGGGTTGAAGTGCAGTAGAATGGTGTAGAGTAGAGTGCCGCAGAGTAGAAGTGGGGTGGTATATAGTAGAGCATCAGTGAGTTGAGTGGAGTGGAGTGATGTGGTGTAGAGTGACATGAAGTGGTGTAGAGCGGAGTGGCGTAGAGCAGAGTGGAGTGGCGTAGAGTTGAATAGAGTGGTGTAGAGTAGAGTGCAGTAGAGTGGGGTGGCATAGAGTGGCTGAAGTGGAGTGGAGTACTGTGGTGTAGGGTAGTGTGGCATAGAGTAGAGTGCAGTGTAGTGGCATATAATGGCATATAGGAGAGTAGCTTGGAGTGGTGTAGAATGGCATAGAGTAAAGTGACATAGAAAAGCATGGCGGAGTAGAGTGGCATAGAGTTGGATGGAGTGGAGTAGAGTTTGGTGGAGTAGAGTGGAGTGCGTAGAGTAAAATGGCATGATGTGGCGTAGAGTGGTGTAGAGTGGCATAGCGTTGAGTGGTGTAGAGTGGAGTGGCATAGAATACAGTGGCATAAAGTAGAGTGGCATGGTGTGAAGTAGAGTTGTGTGAAGTAGAGTGGAGTGGCATAGATTGGTGTAGAGTTGCGTAGAGTGGAGTGGGCGTACGGTGGCATAGAGAAGAGTGGTGTTGAGTAGAATACAGTAGAGTTAAATAGCATAGAATTAGTAACGTAGAGTAAAGTGGCATAAAGTAGAGGGGGTTGGTGTTGAGTAGTGGGGCGGAGTAGAGTAAGGTGGCATAAAGTAGAGTGCCATAGAATGTAGTGGCGTTCAGGGAAGTGGTATATATTGTGGAGGTGTGGAGTGGCATAGAGTCGAGTGGACTAGAGTAGAGTGGTGTAGAGTGGCATGGAATAGAGTGGCGTAGAGTTGAATAGAGCGGAGTGGCGTTGAGTAGAGTGGCAAAAAGTGGAGTGGTGTAGAGTGCCGAGAGTGGAGTGGCATAGAGTAGAGTGTCATAGAGTGTAGTGGCGTTCAGGGAAGTGGTGTATATTGTCGAGGTGTGGAGTGGCATAGATTAGAGTGGCATAGAGTCGAGTGGAGCATTGTAGAGTAGAGTGGACTAGAGTAGAGTGGTGTAGAGTGGCATAGAATAGAGTGGCGTAGAGTTGAATAGAGCGGAGTGGCGTTGAGTAGAGTGGCAAAAAGTGGAGTGGTGTAGAGTGCCTAGAGTGGAGTGGCATAGAGTAGAGTGGTGTAGAGTGTAATACAGTAGAGTAAAATAGAATAGAATGAAGTGGAGGGGCATAGAGTGGAGTATAGTAGAGTTGAGTGGGGTAGGGAATAGTGGTGTAGAGTGGCACAGAATAGAGTGGCGTAGAGTTGAATAGAGTGGAGTGGCGTTGAGTAGCGTGGCATAAAGTGTAGAGCGGCATAGAGTGGAGTAGAGCAGAGTAGAGTGGTGTAGAGCGGTACAGTTGTGCGTGTAAGTAATTGAAGTGGCCATATGTCTCGTAGCGCAGCGCATGTGGTGTGTAGATGAAACCAAATAGCTGGAGGATCCCATTCTCCCTTTGGCCCAGTTTTGATTCTCCCTGTCCTCCCTCCATGCCCTTTCACTTTGGCGTAGGGCAGCGTAGCAAGGGACCTTGGTACGCTGCCCTACGCCAAAGGGCAGGAATGCACCGTATTTAAGCAATACGGTGCCTTCCTGTCCTTTTTCCCTGAGCTAGCGCTATTTTGCCAGCCTAGCACCAACGTAGGTGCCCTTGCACCTTGGGGAAAGGGGACCTCCATTGCAGGCAGTATTGTTTTTAATAACCCTGAGAGGCGTGTTCCTCTTTATATGTGTGCTGCAGAATAAAGCACACATGGAAAGAGGAAACAATTAGGTGAAATAGGAAATGTTTCTCCTTCTTACTCCTGCTCAGAGGAGGCGTAATGTTCGGTGCTTCCCCAGGTTTAAGTCATTAAGTAAATCTGGGGCAGCGACAAAACCCATGGGTGTTGTGTGAGAAAACCCACCACTACGACCGTGCAATGTGTCCCTGGTGCAGAATAAGGCAATGTAGCAACTTGCGCTGCTTTGTCTTACTCCACATCTGAGGCCGTTCAAAGCCACGTACTTTAGACCTTCCATGAGACTTTCTTTGCTTCACAACAGAATATTGTTGAGTTAATATCTTCATTTAGTTTGAGGCTTGGCATTTATTCATGCATATTATTCTTATATGACCTTATAAACACAGATCACCAGAACGGGGTCGCTGCCCCTCTTCTCTTAGACCTTTAGGCAGCTTGTGACTCAATGGATCTTGAAACACTAATCCAAAGACTTGAAGAAGCCGGAATGGAGTGGCGGCTTTCACTTACACAATAGAGTAAATATTACCCATACTCCTCCATTCTTCTCTAACCCATACAGCCTTAAAGCAGGAGTCCCTCAATACACAATCATCTCACCCAGGCTTTGCAACGTCTACATGAAATCACTACCAGATCTGATCAATGGTTCTGACGTCACCTGCTGTAACTACACAGATGACACGCAGATACTCCTGAAATTGGAAAGCCAAAAGGACATTGGAACATCAAAAATATTCAGTTGCCTCCGGGCCGCTGACCAGTGGATGACATGGAGCCACCTCAAACTAAATGCCCCCAAAACCGAAATACTCACCTGGGAGCCTGGAAAACCTGTGACCCTCTCCTCATCTGGCCCGACTATCCAGAACCACCTCCAAAAATGTCCAAGGAGGTAAGAAACCTCGGAATTACCATGGACGCTATGGGTCAATGCATGTCCACGTGGATGCGATAAACTTCAAACTGTCCTCTCGGTGGTCCTATCAAAACTGGATTACGCTAATGGTCTGTCTCGCAGCTCACCTTTGTCAACTATAAGAAGATTACAAAGAATTCAGAACGCTGCCGTTAGACTCTTCGTACATGTAAAGCTACAAACACACATCTGCCCTGCCTTGAGGGTCCTACACTCCAGAGGATCCTCCTGCCCACTGCCTTGTATCACACACAAAGCAAGACACGGCAATGGACCACTGATTCAACTACATACACATATGAAAAAAACATGGGTGGACCATCCTTCTCAGTTCAAGCAGCCAAACTATGGAACTCCCTACCCGCAATCCTAAGATCCACAGACACCCACCTCAGCTTCAGAAGATTAGTCAAGAGCTGGGTCTTCACCACATGGCAACTATACTCACAACTCAAGAATGTACACAACAATATACTCAGACATGACAAACTATAATTCTCACAGTCTCTCTCTCTCTCTCTCTCTCTCTATATATATATATATATATATATATATATATATATATATTTGTTTGTGTTTATGTGAAAAACAATTTGAAAAATATCACATCACTGTGGTTTTTAAGGTGTGACTGCCCATCCGTGGGCTATATTGCATTCAATTTTGTTTGTTTGACTAGCTGAGCTACATGACAGATTATATGTCACTCTAAGATGGCGCTCACCTTGAACAATGTGATGACAGTCCCTTGTCCATGTCTATTACCATTTGAATGCTTTATCAACATGTCGGTAATGCATTGTGTTTAACACACACTGACGAAGGCAGCACGCCGAAATGCGTCTGTGTGAGCCCCTTCCGCGAAATAAAAACTAGCGTGATTGGCAAAACTCCCTCTCGAGTGCTGTTTGTCTTCTTCGTTAAATGAGGAGGAGTTGGAGTGTTATGTGACACGGCGTCCACGAGCCGCTGACAGCACCCACCCGAGAGTGCGCGGCTTTCTTCGTGGAGAAGGAGCGTTCTGAAAGTTAGAAGCTGTGCACCGCCATTTCCGCACATGGGGAATCGAAGCAGAGCCTGAAGACAGAGTACGGAGGAAACCAGCTGGCTGCCCGCCGAAGGTTTCCCAAGGAAGACGTCTTCCTTGGTGAGCACGTTTTAATTTGTTTATCCCCATTGCTGCATGTCAGCGAAACATTGCGGAGCATTACGGCAGGGCGTCAGAAGGGAGAAAGTGCCGGACGCGACCAAGCGGGGGGCCACACCAGTCTCAAACACGGATAAAAGCAGTGTGAGACGTTAGGCATAACGACATGTTTTCTGATGCAGAGCGACGAGAAGCAGCTAAGTGCATGTTTAAGCGGCAGGAAAAAACGCCTGATAAAACTGTCATGCCGGCAGCTGAGGCACCCAATAATCAATTAACAGTTACCATGACAAAGCTTGAAAGACTCCACGAACGGGAGATACGGAAATGGTGGCAAGTGGAGGCAACAAGTCTTACCAACTACATTGAAGAAGAGAGAGTACCCCGGGGGCTATGGGTCCATACAGTTCCAACACACGAGAATCCTGACCCTCAATTGCTCACAGACTGGTTTGAACACACCTCGACCTACTGTGAAGGGATTCTGAAAATACTAGTAAAATACGCGTGGAGCGACAGAGAAAGAGCATTAGCTGAAATTGCTTTAGTAAACACTGAGCTGGATAAAGAAACAGAACCAAGAATAATAACATCTATTGGGCAGATGAAAGATCAGATGAAAGCTCGGCTTGTTAAATATGAGACTAATTCAAGCTTCGCAAGCAAGAAAAATATGAACGCGACGCAAATGATTACGAGACAGGTCGCGTATTAACATATGCGAAGAAATACGACGCTCCTCGCAAAGCTTTACAGAAAGGAACGGGCGGAAGGGCCGGAGCGGCGGCCGCAACTGATGCAGTTACCTCGGAATCCGAAGTAACTGAAAATGAGTCTGGAGAAGACCAGTCTGACCCAGATGAACGCGGCAGCAATCGAACATCGCAAGCAACCCAGCCTGGAAGGAATAAGAGAACCCCTTTTCAAAAGGAATTCGAGGTGATAAAGAAATCCTGGCTCCGGGGCGGAAAAAACAAACCGCCGGATGCGGGAACATCAGGACCAGGAAAACCAGGAGGACAAGGAGAGCAGGAGGCGGCAAGAAGAGGCAGAGGAGGCACAGGAGCTTCCCGCTGGACGAACCGCAACAGAAACAAAAAACACCAAGCTATATTGGCTTTGAAGATCAAGCCAATTTAACAGTGGTGAATTTAACAACAAGGGAACTCACGAACCAAGAAGAGGAAGTTCTTAGCCTCGGATTAACATTTTGTCCCAACAATGAGTTGGAGTTCACACAAACAAAGATTGACTTGTTCCGATTTACAAGAAAATGAAAGCTCCATAAGTATTTCAAATTGCGTCCACATTTGCAAGATAGAGGCAAAAAAGGCCCCAGGATAACTGCAACTGATGCTCTTAGCAGTAGAGACCTACAAACAGTCGAGATCCTAGAGGGCCTAGAAATGTAACAAACTCCCAACATTGGACATCTGAATTTGGCACAAGGAGCGGAAATGCAGGGAGTGGAACAAGAGAGAGAGGAAAGCGGATTCAAACCCATCTCCATCTTTGTTCCTCAATCCCCATGGGACGCCATTGATATATTTACGGAAGCAATGAATAACGATCTAATGGAATATCAGAAAGCAGACCACCATAACCATGAACACAACATCACGGAACAACAAAGGAACACCCTGAAGACCCTTATGCTAGATAAAAATATCGTGGTAAAACCCTCAGACAAAGGGGGGAATGTGGTTTTAATGAGCAGGGACTATTACAAGGAGGAAGCTCTGAAGCAACTCTCGGATGAGAAATTTTACAATAAATGTACCAACGAAACTTACCAACAAAGTGTAAGTGAATATGATGAACTAATTAAAAAATGGTATGACCTTCAGATGCTAAGTAGAGACGAACACATGTTTCTGCGAAACAACTGTCCCATGACACCGACATTTTACCACCTCCCTAAACTGCATAAAAACCGTGACCGCCCTCCAGGCCGTCCAATCATTTCCTCCATTGGGAGTTTGACAGAGAACATGTCCCGATTTGTTGACAATGTCCTGCTCCCGTTGGTGTCCGGTCTGAAATCTTACATCAGAGACACAAAAGACTTCTTGGTGAAAATACAGGACTTGGAATGGGAACCGGGATATTTAATGATTGTATTGGATATCACTAGCTTGTACACAAGCATTGAACACCAACATGGCCTGGAGGCAGTGAGGCATGCTTTAGAACAGCGTCAACTACGTTTCGCCAGACATAATAACATGATTCTGGAGTTCATTGAATTTTGCCTGACACACAATATATTTCTGTTCGAAGATCAACTATATATACAGAGTTCAGGGACAGAGATGGGAACCTGCTTCGCTCCCAGCTACGCAAATTTATTCGTGGGCTGGTGGGAGGAGCAGGTTCCCAGGGGCTGTAAGATCAGGGAGCATGAGGGAAAAGTGGTATGCTGGCATCGTTATATCGATGATTTGTTCATCGTATGGAACGGTGGGGAGGAAACAGCAGATGAATACATAAACATACTCAATAATAACAACTTGAATCTGCATTTCTCGGGTTCAGTTAGTCCGGTGGCAGCGGAGTATCTGGATCTGAGAATATTTATTGAAGGAGAACATCTTCATACCTCCCTGTATAGGAAGGAGACTGCTGGCAATTCTGCACTCTTCGCCAGCAGCAGCCACCCTCCTCAACTTATCAATAGCATTCCCTATGGGGAGCTATTGAGGCTCTGCAGAAACTGCTCCAGAGATTCCGACTTTGAGGCGGCTGCCTCTGAGTGTTTATCCCGTTTCAAGAACAGGGGGTATGGCGAAAAATTGTTGAGAAAGACACTGACTAAAGTAAGCAAGATCGAGAGGGGAACCCTTCTCACTTCCAACCCCACAAGGGGGGAACGTGGGAAAGAGGCAACCAAGAATAAAGGGAAATTCAGGCTAATCACCCCATATTCATCAGGGGCATCAGATTTGAGAATGATGCTTAAGAAAAACTGGCACATTCTGTTAACTGATAATGTACTTAAGGAAGACTTACCAACTTACCCACTACTAACCTTCAGCAAAGCAAGATCAGTTGGGGATATGCTGGTTACGAGCCACTTTGATAAACCTGCCCCTAGAACGAACACCCTAAGGGAGCAGAAAAGCTTTTACCCCTGCAGCTGCCAGGGCCAGACTGGCTACCGGGCGGTTGTGTGTGAAGCCGAGCTGGGGGCTAATTTCTCTGCAGTGGGGGCTGATTTCGTTGATGGGGACCTGCGTGTGTTTTGAAATAAAAAAAGCAAAACGAATTTTGTTCAGCGCACGCAGGCCCCCATCAACGAAATCAGCCCCCAGCTCTGCAGCACACACAACTGCCCGGTAGCCAGTCCGGCCCTGGCGGCCGCTGTAAAGTGTGCGCAGGTAGTAAACGGGTCCTGGCGTACACAATAACAGAAACAGGGAGGAAAATGACTATCAATAAATTTATTACCTGTACTACGCAGTATGCGGTCTATTGCCTGCACTGTCCGTGTGGCCTCTGCTACATTGGAAGCACAATTAAAGAGCTTAAACTAAGAATATTAGAACATCTTAGAGCGATAGACAAAGCGGACCCAGCCTACCCGGTGGCTCGCCACTTTGCTGATGTACACGGGCACGATCGGAATAAGTTACAATATTTTGGAATAGATGTTGTACCTCCAAATGTGAGGGGTGGAGACCGCTTGAGGAGACTCCGGAGGTTGGAGTCGAGATATATAATTGACCTCTCCACGAAACATCCCAAAGGTCTAAATAGTGGGGAAGAGATGGCATTCCATCTAGGCAAATAAGAGACATGGCTCACAGCAAAAAATGTAGAAGTTGAACACTGTATGAGCACCATTGCGGAATGTAAATATGTGCCATCTTCAAGTTGAGAATGTGATGTCCCCCATAAGTAACATGTCCCCCCTAAGTAACATGATTTGTCATAAGTATCTGATGTTTGTTGTAGCAGCTCTCAATTGAAATCGTGATCAAATAATACTGGCTTGAATTTGATTTGATGAGGTTATGAATAACCACGACTTGCTGATTGTATAATATGTAATTTCCTATCAGATTTTCACTTTATAGATTGAGGTAATTATCCTTAGACTTATGAATTATGTCAATTGTATAGTAATCATGCAATCGTGAATTGGCAATGAATTGACAATGAATTGGGAAGATCTCACAATACTGACATGACTTGGTTTTAAAAGGCTTAAAGGGCGAAAGATCATCCTTTTTTGAATGAGTTAGCTAGGTTGATACAATCGTAGTTGTACAATATACTAACATTCTTAGATAATGACGGAGATACAACCTTACATGATTCATTCATTGAGCTGATAGTAGCAATGCAAAGCTTTGCCTCTTTCTTCGCTAATGCATTACAAATATAGATGGATATGTAACCATGTAAAGATGAGGGACACTAGCCGATCCACGGCTTGATTTCTGTTTATGTGAAAAACAATTTGAAAAATATGACATCACTGTGGTTTTTAAGGTGTGACTGCCCATCCGTGGGCTATATTGCATTCAATTTTGTTTGTTTGACTAGCTGAGCTACATGACAGATTATATGTCACTCTAAGATGGCGCTCACCTTGAACAATGTGATGACAGTCCCTTGTCCATGTCTATTACCATTTGAATGCTTTATCAACATGTCGGTAATGCATTGTGTTTAACACACACTGACGAAGGCAGCACGCCGAAACGCGTCTGTGTGAGCCCCTTCCGCGAAATAAAAACTAGCGTGATTGGCAAAACTCCCTCTCGAGTGCTGTTTGTCTTCTTCATTAAATGAGGAGGAGTTGGAGCGTTTTATATATATATATATATATATATATATATATATATATATATATATACATATATATATATATTACCTACTGGCGATAGCCAGTAGGTATATATAGTTAGGATTGTTTTCCATAGGGAAATTGCAACATTCTATTGGGAATAACTTTGGCGCCGGTTGAGGAATCTTCCTGAAACTTTCCTTAACTTTGCCTCGCGGCGCTCTGCTCCTTCCCTGATAGTTTGGGGGGGATTCGTCAAGCGGGGGCCGAGATAAAAGGGGGTCCCAAAACGTGTTTTCCCCATGTTAATTTCCATAGGGCGGTTGGACTCACTTTTAGCCCGAACGGCTGAATGGTTTTCCACCAAACTTGGCAAAATTGTAGGGACTGGTAGCCCGATGGGCCTTTGCTATGTCTCAAGATATGTGCTCCAGTGGTTTTTACGAAAATTAACTTTGAAAAAATATATATTGGGCTACATTGGGCTATATATATGTTAGAGCCCAAATGTAGCCCAATGTAGCCCAAAGATGGCCACCAGAGACAAAAAAAAACAAATGTAGCCCAAATATCAGCCAGATGTAGCCCAACTATAGCCCAATGACAGAATGTCCCAGAGTGTTCTAAAGAACAACTAGAGCACTAACAGTCTTACTTATGACAAAAGTATGGCACACCTGAAGTCATCTTGATTGGAATAAAGTGTTAACACTTAAAACATTTAATTTGCAAAGGAACAAAATGAGGGGGTTCATTTTGCCATAGAAATTATGATTAGTGCTGAAGAAAGAAAAATTAGGGCACATTTTGAGTGACTTCTCAAATCCTCTTATATTTCATTAAAAAAATTCTGATATGCAGTCTCCCAAGATGGCCACCAGAGACAAAAGAGCCCACATGTAGCCCAAATATCAGCCAGATGTAGCCCAACTATAGCCCAATGACAGAATGTCCCAGAGTGTTCTAAAGAACAACTAGAACGCTAACAGTCTTACTTATGACAAAAGTATGGCACACCGGAAGTCATCTTGATTGGAATAAAGTGGTAACACTTAATACATTTAATTTGAAAAGGAACAAAATGAGGGGTTTCATTTTGCCATAGAAATTTTATATTACCTACTGGCGATAGCCAGTAGGTATATATAGTTAGGATTGTTTTCCATAGGGAAATGGCAACATTCTATTGGGAATAACTTTGGCGCCGGGTGAGGAATCTTCCTGAAGTTTTCCTTAACTTTGCCTCGCGGCGCTCCGCTCCTTCCCTGAAAGTTTGGGGGGGATTCGTCAAGCGGGGGCCGAGATAAAAGGGGGGGTCCCAAAACGTGTTTTCCCCATGTTAATTTCCATAGGGCGGTTGGACTCACTTTTAGCCCGAACGGCTGAATGGTTTTCCACCAAACTTGGCAAAATTGTAGGGACTGGTAGCCCGATGTGCCTTTGCTATGTCTCAAGATATGTGCTCCAGTGGTTTTTACGAAAATTAACTTTGAAAAAATATATATTGGGCTACATTGGGCTATATATATGTTAGAGCCTAAATGTAGCCCAATGTAGCCCAATGTAGCCCAAAGATGGCCACCAGAGACAAAAGAGCCCAAATGTAGCCCAAATATCAGCCAGATGTAGCCCAACTATAGCCCAATGACAGAATGTCCCAGAGTGTTCTAAAGAACAACTAGAACGCTAACAGTCTTACTTATGACAAAAGTGTGGCACACCTGAAGTCATCTTGATTGGAATAAAGTGGTAACACTTAATACATTTAATTTGAAAAGCAACAAAATGAGGGGTTTCATTTTGCCATAGAAATGTTATATATATATATATATATATATATTCACTGAAAAAACCATAGGTTACACACCAGTTATAGTTAGGAATTAGCATTTAAAAAACCTTTGAAATTCACTGAAAAAAACCATAGGTTTCAAACCAGTTATAGTTAGCTGGAAATTTTACTTGCATAAAACCATTGAAATTCCCACGTTATAGTTAGTTGGACTCACTATAACTTGCGCGTCTGCAATGCACTGCTGATGACGTCACATATTACATCACTCATGCATATATTTAAATATTTAAACATTACTCGCTAATATATGTATTCACTAAGATACACTTAATAAGCCAGTTAACCAATCAATTTTTTTTTTTAAAAACACTGAAAAAACCATAGGTTTCAGGCCTTATATAGTTAGGAATTAGCATTTAAAAAACCTTTGAAATTCACTGAAAAAACCATAGGTTTCAGGCCTTATATAGTTAGGAATTAGCATTTAAAAAACCTATGAAATTCACTGAAAAAACCATAGGTTTCAGGCCTTATATAGTTAGGAATCAGCATTTAAAAAAACCTTTGAAATTCACTGAAAAAACCATAGGTTTCAGGCCTTATATAGTTAGGGATTAGCATTTAAAAAAAACTTTGCAATTAACTGAAAAAACAATAGGTTTCAGGAGTTATATAGTTAGGAATTAGTTTTTAAAAAACCTTTGAAATTCACTCAAAAAACTATAAGTTTTAGTGGTGTTATAGTTAGCTGGACATTTTACTCATACAAAACCAATGAAATTGCTCCTATATAGTTAGTTGTACTAATTATATTTCGCGCGCCCGCAATCCACTGCTGATGATGTCACATATTAGATCATTCATGACATGGTCAGTGACATCACTGATGACATCTCAAATGACATCACTGATGACATCACTGATGACATCATCCACGTGACAATCACATACACCTTTTCATACACTATTACAATTTTTCATCACTGTTTGTAAAATACAGAGTATCATATTTAAATCCATTGTCACAGCAATACAAGTATCTAAAAATCCACTCAGTGATTCATAGATGTATACACACATCTAATCACTTACCTATGGATTCACTCATACATGCTGTCAATGAACAATAGAACACTATCAAAAATACTTATACATCTATATCGACATTAAACAACAGCACACATCCTATTCACATATGAAGTCATCCTACTCACGTATGCAAACAATGGATCATACTTACATATTTACATAGCAAAACACTTATACAAACACCACTTCTTCTATTCATTTAGATAGTATGTCATACTTAGTGAATTATAAAATCATTATTACAAGTATATAGTTATCCATACAGTCACTCACACAATCATTGTGTCTTATGTATACTTATTTATATACAACAACTGACACATACACTGCCTTTTATTTTTCTAGTTTGTTGGACCTGTACCTTTGAGAAATATATTTGCTCATCACCAGACCCATAAAGAGATTCCCTCACCCAAACTGTTAGAACATGTAGTTTTAACTTCATATATCTACTGAATCAACTATTCACACATCTTTGGACAGTCACACACCACCCACCGAACCACACAAACTTTCACACTCCCATACAAATACTCAGTTAACTAATCAATAACTAATATAGACTTTCACATAGCTAGTAACCAACTGTAGAATCAGTTTACACAACAACTGACAAAGTGATACAGATATTCACACAGTTTAGTCATTATCCTTTATATTTAGTGAGACATTATAAATTGGTCAAGTAAACAGTCAATTACACTGCTACTAAATCCTCCATCCAAATATTTATTTATATATATCCACTCATTCTTCAATGTAAATTGCTATATATATAATGCATATTTAAATAACGAAGCAAACCACATTCACTGGATGATGTCATCAGTGATGTCATTTGAGATGTCATCAGTGATGTCACTGACCATGTCATGAATGATCTAATATGTGACATCATCAGCAGTGGATTGCGGGTGCGCGAAATATAGTTAGTACAACTAACTATATAGGAGCAATTTCATTGGTTTTGTATGAGTAAAATGTCCAGCTAACTATAACACCACTAAAACTTATAGTTTTTTGAGTGAATTTCAAGGGTTTTTTAAAAACTAATTCCTAACTATATAACTCCTGAAACCTATGTTTTTTTCAGTGAATTGCAAAGGTTTTTTTAAATGCTAATTCCTAACTATATAAGGCCTGAAACCTATGGTTTTTTCAGTGAATATATATATATATATTCACTGAAAAAACCATAGGTTTCACACCAGTTATAGTTAGGAATTAGCATTTAAAAAACCTATTAAATTCACTGAAAAAACCATAGGTTTCACACCAGTTATGGTTAGCTGGAAATTTTACTCGCATAAACCATTGAAATTCCCACGTTATAGTTAGTTGGACTCACTATAACTTGCGCGTGCAATGCACTGCTGATGACGTCACATATTACATCACTCGTGACATGGTCAGTGACATCACTCATGACATCACTGATGACACCATCCAGTGAATGTGTGTCTTTCTGAAAAATAAATATGTGTTATATATGCATATGTAAAAGTTGATGGAAGAATAAATGTTTAAATAAGTGTTTACATGGATGTTTTTTTTTTAATTGATTGGTTAACTGGTTTATTAAGTGTATCTTAGTGAATACATATATTAGAGAGTAATGTTTAAATATGTAAATATATGTATTAGTGTTTCACTTTGTGTATAAGTGGCTGCATGGGTTGGTGAGTAGCTACATGTGTATGTATATGGGTTATTAGATGTTTTTCTTAGTATCAGTATGAGTGTTTGTATGGTTTGGTGGGGGTATTACTTAGCACATAGATGCATGAATGACTGACCCTCTTTGTATGTGTTTTGAAGAAAGCATATGTGCAGGACTGTATGGGTTGATGAGTGTGTATATCTGTGTGTTAGTGAGTGAATGACTGTCTTACTAGTGTCTTTATCAGTAACTACATATGTTTTAATCTAGTATATGTGAATATTGATGTATATAAGTGAGTATATGTGAGAGTGAGGGATTGTAAGAGTTCCTGTTTAAATTAGTATGTGTTTCTATAAGTGATTGTTTAAGAGAGTAAGTATGTGTAAGTTTCCTTAGAAGTAAAGTGGTAGTGTGTGTATAGCTGTATATGCAAATACATGGATGTTTAATAGTTTATTTGCATGTGTGAGTATGTGTGAGAGTATCTTTTGGATGACTGTCGGTGTGTAACAGGATTTATAGGTGTATCACTACATATGATGAGTGAGTATATGTATGAGTGACTATATAGAACTGTTGGTGAATGAGTGGATGTGTATATAGATAGTGGAATTATTGAATTGGTTGTTGTAACTGGTATGGGTATCTCCATTTTTTTGAAAATTGTAGTTTCTATTTTTGAATATGTGTTTCAAGGGTTACATTACAGTGAAAGGAGGTCTGTCACTCTGTCACAAGGATGGTGTCATCAGTGATGTCATGAGTGATGTCACTGACCATGTCATGAGTGATGTAATATTTGACGTCATCAGCAGTGCATTGCACGCGCAAGTTATAGTGAGTCCAACTAACTGTAACGTGGGAATTTCAATGATTTTATGCGAGTAAAATTTCTAGCTAACTGTAACTGGTGTGAAACCTATGGTTTTTTCAGTGAATTTAATAGGTTTTTTAAATGCTAATTCCTAACTATATATAGGGCCTCAAACCTATGTTTTTTTCAGTGAATTTCATAGGTTTTTTAATAGCTAATTTCTATAGCTATGAAATATAATATTTTTTATAATAAATCCTATATTGTATATTTATGTAATACTATTTTTTTAATGTATATTTTTCTCTTTTTTAATTTTTTTTTGCCTTGGTACGCTCCTGGTGCGCGTACCGGTGAACGCACGGGTAAGCGCAGTGTTATGGTGCGCCCCGGTGCGCGTACCAGTGAGCATCCCGTTAGCGCCATTGCCGCGAACGAAAACAACATCGTGACGTATCGCGTAGCCGCGTGATGCGTCTTATGACGCACGGCGTAAGCGCACCCGGAAGCGCCCGAGCGCATACGATCGTGCAACATAAGCGCCGCCGGGCGCGCCCCCGGGCACGTAGCGTAAGCGCGTCGGGTCATGTGACCTAAAAATAACACTTTTCATTGGTTCAGATCAGTTTTGGTTTCCAAATGATGAAAGCTCGGATCATGTGACTTGGAAATAACACTTTTCATTGGTTCAGAACAGTTTTGTTTTCCAAATGATGAAAGCCCCCACTTTTTTCCTCATTTTCACTTTGTTCTTTGAGTGAGGAAGACCTGCTTTTTTCTTAGAGATATGGCTACAGTACTATCAGCAGCTGGAGCATCTGCCCACCACCACCAGCACCACCACCACAAGGACCACCAGAACATCACATTGGTGGTCAAGAAGAAGAGGAGGAGGAGTAGGAAGAGGAGGAAGAGAGAAGGCAGTTCCTGCCAGAAGACAATCCCCCATACAAACCTAGGGAGCACTTTATATGGGAGTTTTATAAAATCCCAAGGGGTTCCAAAAAAGTAAACGCTGCAAAGGTGACCTGTCTCATCTGTGGCGCTGTACAATCCAGGGGGAACCCTGCCAAAAAATATTCATTTATTTATTTATTTAAACTTGTAAGGCGCGCAGCTACCCGCAATGGGTTTCCCGGCGCCAAGGGAAAGACTGAAGAAGAAAACTACAAGACTTAAAGGAGGGACGGCTGTTCAAAGAAAACAGTGCTTACTTAAGAACCTATTGCTGAAAAAGCCAAGTTTTTAGTCCCTTGCGGAACTTAACAAAGTTAGTTTCCAACTTTAGACTCACAGGCAAGGTATTCCACGTCTTAGTGGCCAGATGCGAAAAGGAGCGGCCACCCATCTTCACCAGCCTAAATCTAGGAACGACAAAGTCTCCCTTACCTGCAGATCTAAGGGTACGGCTAGGAGTATAGGCATGAATAAGACTTTGTAGGTATTTGGGGGCAGAGCCCTGTTTAATCTTAAAAATATAACATGAAGCCTTAAACTTAATTCTATTTTGAATTTCTAGCCAGTGCAAATCGCGAAGGGCAGGAAGTGCTGATGCTCTCCTGGGAACATTGCGTAGCAGCCGTGCGGCCGCATTTTGAGCTACCTGGAGTTTTCTCAGCGTAGTCAGATCAGCGCCAAGGTACAGGACATTCCCGTAGTCCAGGCGTGATGTTATCAAGGCCTGGACCACTGTCCTTTGGGTGTTGGTCGGAAGCATCCACAGGATTTTTTGGAGCCATTTGAGGGTGGCAAAACAAATGGCAGCCACTTTGACAGCCTGTTGACGCATCGTAAGCTTCTCATCAATTAAGAAACCGAGGTTGCGAACCTGAGCCACAGGCTTGGGAGTAAGACCTATACTTTCGGGCCAATGTTGTGGGCCCCAGAGATCTTTGTCTTTACCCAGGATTACAATCTCGGTTTTATCACCGTTCAGCCTCAAGAAGTTTGCCTTCATCCAATCAGCCACCCGAGACAGCCCTAAATTAAGGGCCGAGACATTGCTGCCATCCCCTCCAGATAGAGTGAAAATTATCTGTGTGTCATCGGCGTACGAGAATAACGTTAGGCCAGCTCCTTCCACAATAGTGGCCAGGGGTCTAATATAGATGTTAAAAAGTAATGGGCTAAGGATAGACCCCTGGGGCACGCCGTACGCCGATGCACAAATTTAAGATGATGCTTTAGCCGAGAAAACCTGGAAGGTGCGCCCTCTCAGAAAGGAAGCTATCCAAGTAAGGGCCGAACCCCCAACTCCCAGAGATTGAAAGGATGAGAGAAGAATGGAATGAGACACAGTATCGAAAGCTGCGCTTAAATCCAACAGGATAAGCGCTGATGTCTCCCCGCGATCGACACTGTGTCTCAAATTCTCGGTAACTCCCAAAAGAGTAGTTTCTGTGGAGTAGTGGGCCCTGAACCCAGATTGAGATGGATGCAGGTAGCCCGAGCTCTCCACTAAATGTGATAGTTGAGAGTTAATGTGTCTCTCCAAAATTTTGGAGAAGATAGGCAGCAGTGAGATAGGCCTATAGTTGGATAGATTTGAAGTATCCACGCCTGCTTTTTTCAGCAGGGGAACCACCATTGCGTGTTTCCACTTCTGTGGGACGCATGATTCTCTCAATGAGGTATTTAGGAGTTTCATCAATACATTGCGAGAGTTTAAGTCCAGTTGTTTAAACATTTTTGCCGCGAGGGGGTCACAAGGCGATCCAGATTTGATGCTCTTAAGACAATTGGCAAAGGAGGCATCATCAAAAGGCAGCCACTCAGAAAGTGTAATTGTCATGGGAAGTTGACAATCTGGAGCAGGTCCAGGAGGCAGAGGAGAATGAAGGTCTGTGTTCAGCCGGCAAATGCCCAGTGAGTCATAGATTCGTTCTACCTTAGTGATAAAATAGTCAGCTACTGAGTTGCACTGTTCCTCATTCAGAGCTGGAGGGCAGCATTAGAGTCAGCTCCTGTTAGTTTTTTTACCACTGAAAATAAGGTGCGAGGACATGTCTGGGCGTGTGAGATGGTGTTAGTAATGTGAGTAGCTCTTGCGATCTTGCATTGTTTATGGTAGTCTCTGAGAGCTACCTTATATGCTATCTTACGGGAGGGCGAATAAGAGCGTCTCCATTGTCTCTCAAGTGCCTTGCACATAGACTTAGCAGTTTTCAAACTATCCGAGAACCACGCTGCAGGATGACGATGTGGCAGGGCATACAGGGGCCTAAGAGGAACAAGTTTATTCACGGCAGAAGTCAGCCAGTCAACGACTGCTGCTTCTGATGTCAAGAAACATGGATTGTCGGTAGGTGAGGTAAGGCTTAAGTACTGATTAAATTCTGAAATATTGAGTTTACCCCAACAACGTGATTTGTCACCAGAAACAGCGTCAGATTTTATCTTCCTATGACAGGGAAGTGAGAATTTAACAGCCATATGATCCGACCATTCCAAGGGACGAGCAGCGGGTTTGCAATCGAACATCAAATTGGATAAAACAGGATCCAATAAATGCCCTGCCTGATGAGTAAGTCCAGAATTTCGAAGCAAGATGTTAAGCGCTTCTAGGTCAGCCAAAAGGGTTTTACTGGTTGAACATAGAGGATCTTCCAGATGCAAATTCAGGTCACCTAGAATAGTAAAATTGGCGGCTTTCAAGACCAGTGGGGCTGTGGAAAATTGAATTTTGCCCTGTCATGTGTCCCTACGTGTTCCCCATTATATGTTATATGTGCATGATCGATATGCATATTTATCCCTTGCCCGAATACAGACGCAACTATAGTTGTGTCCAACGTTAGTATGCCAGTTATCCAGTCCCTCCTGAAAGCAACAAGTATTAGGCCTATGTTGCCAACGTCTTTACATTGTGCACGTTAAATCATCGAGTTGTCCCCGTTTCTAGGCCTCACAGGGCCCGGACACCAGATTCGAGCCTCAAGTCTCCCGAAACCACTCCGAGGAGCGATGTAGCCCCTCCCGCATCCCTGACCCTTCACTTACTTTCTGACAAGCAGCGCGGTGCCCGGCCTGGCCTGCCTGCCTGTCTGCCAAGAATATGTTATGCCTCTAGTTATCAGTTCAGCTCCCCGGCTTCACATTCCTAGCTAACGAACTGCATAAACATCTTCATCTGTAGTCTAGTCTTCCTGTCTCCATGCAAGAGAATTACTGAATTAATGTCCATAGAAGATTCATAGCACACGCAATACATTACGAAATATATGCATGCACTAGCCTTAGTGACAAGTAGCCTTTGCCCTGACGACTTTTAGATTCAAGCAACATGTACTCCAAACACGAGATATCAGATATGCTATAGGTACATGTCGTCCTGACATCCCAGACTTTAGTCTCCTCTTCTAGTGCCAGAAGTCAGAGCCCCCAGCTCTCCCCAGTTACACGTCATGGCCCGTTTGCGCGCACCAGTAGGTTAAAGGTTCCAGCTGCCCAGGTAGCCCCCTCCATGTATCCACCCATTTATGACACTTCTGTGACGTTTACATCACATGTCTCCGTGCACGCCCTGTGCACGCCTTCTTTCACGCCCATATGTTCTTATCTTCCGTTTGTCACTTGTTACGCCTACTGTATTCAATGCAATTGTACTGTTTTACTATATATACTGTATGATGTTAATGAGATGCTGCAGCTGCCATTTCCCTTTGTCCTGTGTCTGTCCCTTCCTGAACCTTTGCAGGTGATGGAACCCGATGGTCCATTGGCTCGAGCCATCTAATTAAAGCCCGTATGACTCAGATACCCCGGATTCTGCCTCTTATTTATTGAGCTATCCTTTTTAGTTAATGCATAGAAAAATAGTACCGGTAATTATTTATTTATTTACCACAGAAATGGCGCCCGAACAGGGACGAGCCCCTTCCCCACGCGCCGGCGATGTAACGCAGGCCCCCTGACCCTTCTACAGCCGTGACGGACCCCTACTGTGCACTTGCAGATATTTCTGCTTCAAGTCTCCCTCAGGCCCACGGAGGAGAAGGAGACTGCGGTCCGGCATCCAGACGAGGCGGTGAGGAAGGCGGATCGTCCCGACCAGAGCCCAAGCCGAGAGAGCAAGGTCCGAGGTATCCGGAGGCCCACCTGTTTCCGAAGCCCCAGGCGCATGCGTAGTGCGTAGCAGTAACCAGACGTCGTAGCAGTCCAGTCCAGTCCGAGGCCTTCAGTTTGCTTCCCGGTGAGTACCGTTGCTGGGAACGTATCTAGACGGGTTCATTAATTTGTGCCCGGTCCGACGGGTTTGGGTACACAGATCCGGTCCGACGTGTTCACCTAGGTGGATACGGTATGACGTGTCTCTTTAGGAGACCGGTATGTTCTGTACTGTTTTAGCAGTGCATCCAGTAATTCTAGTAAGTCTGTTCTCGAGAAATTCAAGTATTATGTTTTCAATGTATTAGGTACCTGTTCGAACTGTTAATAATGTGTTTTTAATGTCGTGGTATGAGTGATTGTTTTGCTATTCATTACTGTGTTCATTGTGTATTGTGTTCAAGTTCAAGTACGGTTCAAATATGCCGCTGTTTTCTAAGTTACGTCAGATAAAAACCAGAAAAGGGTTACTCGAAGAATCAGTTCCTGTCCCTCCCAGGGACAGTCCTGGACATTTCATGTACCATAAGCATGGCTTAGATGCCATACTGTATCTAGATTTATGGGTGGACTACACCAAGCATCTCGAAGAGAAATATAGATGGCCTGTTTCAGGAACATGGGATGCCGAGTGCATCATGAGAGTAGAAGAAGCATTATGGAAAAAGAAAGCCAGACAATCCCAGAAAGATGCCATAGAATTATGGCGTAAAGAATCGCATAAAAGAACGGAAAAGGAATTCAGAAAAGCAGAATTAAGTAGGGAATCCTCCGAAAAAGCCCAAGAAAGGGAATTACTAGAAGAAGGTGAACGAGTTAGAGCAGAACAGTCAGACAGGCAAAGAAATGCCCTTATTAAAGGTATGTATCCCCTTCTCGCCGAGGGTCTGCCTAAGGCGACCCCGGAAACACTCTGTAATTTACCGCCACCATTGGTCCCGATTAAGCTACGTCATAAACCGACCGCAGCCGAAATCTTCCTTTCTTCCTATTTAGATGACACTGTCCCAGAATATGCTAATACGAATCCTACTCCGCCTGTTCAAGTTCAACCTCCTGTTAATAACTTAATTACTGTGCCTCCAGCCGTTGGTCCCGGGAATCCTGTTAATGTGCCAGTACCCCAGGACCAACCCACATTACGTACACCTACTTTACCAGTCACGTTACCAGCAGCCGCACATTCAGTATTAATTGACGATTCTAGTCCAGGAGGAGCAGGGGGAGGTATTCCTATCACCCCGCCTCAAACAAAGCGCCTGACGCTGAGAGATGCAGCATTACAGCGTACGCCAAAAGTGGCCACGTACGAAGCACTCAAAAAGTACCTTACTGATTGTAGATATGATCCAGTGCCAGGCGAAGATCACATGATATTATATTCCGTACGTTTACGACGAGTTGTAGACTTCTTGATTACCATATCAGATATGAAAGAACATTTAGACAGAATATATCATTTCATCCGAACAGGGGAGAAACCAGAAAGTATTCACGAAGCCATGGCACACAGAAAAGTCGAGATTCAAGGCATGATTTTGCAATTTTTAATAAATTGTTTAATAAGAGAACAGGATCGTCCTGATAAAAATCCAGAAGAGATGAAAGTCCTGACAAGATGGAGTGACAATATAGCAGACGGAAAACACAAGACACAGAATAGTATAGAAACCATGTACAGAAAGATTCGTAAAGAAATTATAGGCATACACGAGAGGGAGAAAGCAAGAATAATAGCAGAGGAAGAGAATGACTCTTCAGACGAAGATGTAGATAACGAGAATCCCACCAGAATAGCATATGTAGGTAGGACGAGACCTTCTGATAGACACACACGCCTAGACTACAAGAAAGCTTTTCCTCCTCCCGTACCAGAACAGTGTTCTCTTGAACAATTATTCCAGGCTACCGATAAAATTCTGAAATTACGAATAGGTTACAGTGAACTTAGTACCATGCATGAACAGGAACTAGCCCGATCAGCAGTCAGATGGACTAGTGATTCTACCACGTTTTCAGACGAAGTAGTGGCTCAAATGTTTCTGAAACTGCCCCCAGCCGAGCAGCGACTGGTGGGTATGTACATGATCCAGCACCTCATTACACTGTATGAGAGTCAGCATTCTGATCCAGGTCCTTTATATAATGTACTGCACGAGTTACTCCTAAACAGATGGAAAGGTCTAGGTACCGATTTAATTAACGTCATTCTAGAACAGCGCCACAAATATAGAACGTTCCTGACTCCGCATTTTGTTCCTGTCTCACCCCCATTCTACATAGATAGACAGAATCCGTTGCGAGAAGTACATCCAGTTAAAGGAACGGGGGGTGCTCTTGAACGAGTATTTGTTTACACCCCTATAACGAAAATAGAACTACTAGAAATGAAAAAGTTAGTGCCCTGTCACGATAAAGATCCAGCAGGGTTCCACCGAGAGTTAAAAGACATGCTCGGTATGGGGGAATACACGTATCCTGATATCATCAAAATGTTAAAGGTCCTGCTGCCTGCAGGCATATATGAAAAACTTAAAGAAAAAGAATGGGAGGTGGGAGAGAAAAAGATTGATTGGACCGCGTTAGAGAACGAAGATAATACACGAGTCCCAGGTACTGGTCTTGGGGATAAAGCCAAAGAATTGCCCGAGTTGTTAATACAAGTCTTGCCAAGATTACTAGCCACGAAAAAGGAAGACTGGGATGCCATCTCAGCCTGTAAACAGAAACAAGACGAAGATACTAGTGATTTTTATTCCAGATTTGAGAAATGTTTCATTATTAATAGCGGTTTGAAAACAAGTAGTGAGTCGTATCCAAATCTTTTTGTTACTAAACTAGTTGAGAATTCTTTACCACAGGTTAAAAATCGAGTATTAAAAGTCGAAAGTACCTGGCAAGCTAACACTCCGTCCCAAATGCTCCAGATGTTACAGTATCACCAGAATAGAATCAGGGAAGAGCAAGAACACGAAAGGAGACGTATGAAAGACACGAAAATGAAAGTTCTAGTTGCACAGTCTGTTCCACCAGATAGTCAGAAGAGGGGTACGAATCAAACTAGTCATTCTGCAGCTCCCGTTAAAGGGACATGCAATTATTGTAAACAGCCAGGTCATTATATAAACGAATGTGCAGTTCTGAAACATAACATAGCTACTGGTAAGACGAAAGAGAGACCGCGTCCTCCTAGACAAGAACATGTTCCGCAGAATTCGCAACCGCCGCAGAACGCACAACAGACAGTTACAGTACCACAGCCTATAGCTGCCACACAACACGTTACACAGCAGATGTACCAGTATGCGCAGTCAGATTATCCAGAATATCAGCAGTATTCATGAAACAGCCTAGAGAGGGAGGTTGGCTTGCCTCTCATCGAGGTTCCTGTAGATCAAGAGGGTCCCTATGTACACAGTCAAGTATTAGGGAAAGACAGAAAGTTTCTGATTGATACAGGGGCAAGTAGGACTACCATCAGTCATGACGAGGTTCCAGGGGCTCCACTCTCAGGCTCAAGAAATGTTTCCCTGGGATTTTCAGGAAAGCCGATTGTTAATGAAATATCGAAACCAGTTTCCCTAGAAGTTGGTCCATTGTCCCGAACTACAGACTTGTTACTTACGAAATCATGTCCAGAAAATTTACTTGGTATTAAAACATTGAAAGAATTAGGAGCAGTCATATGCTGTTCTCCGGAAGGAGTGAGATTGTTTTTACGGGATTTTAAAGGTCATTATGTGTTACGTGATTTTGATCCAAGATTACTGAATGTACCACAGCATTTATGGGCGCAAGGTCCAACTGATGTAGGTTGTATGCACATTACACCATATCGTGTCACTCTGAAACAAGGTGTTGTATTACCACGAATCCGACAGTACAAGTTGCCACCTGAGGCTGTAGCAGCCTTATCGAAAATTATTGACAAGCTCATTGCTCAAGGAGTAGTTGTAGAAACTGACTCCAATGTATGTAATTCTCCTATCATTCCGATTCTTAAACGTACTGATCCAAATGCACCTCCTGTTTATCGATTAGTGATTGACCTTCGAGAACTCAATAAATGTATCATACCCCAGTACCCAGTGGTTCCAGATATCTCTTCCCTATTGACTGCCATTGATTCTGAAGCTACGTTCTTTACTGTTATTGATCTCAAGAACGCATTCTTTAGTGTCCCCATTCATCCAGACAGCCAGTTCCTTTTCGGATTCTGTTTAAATGGAAGAAGTTATAAATTCACACGTGCACCTCAAGGTTTCACAGAAAGTCCTAGTATTTACAGTCAAGCACTTAAACGTCAACTAGACAGTATTCACATGCCAACTGACACTGCCCTGCTCCAGTATGTCGATGATCTGTTAATCACAGCCCGTACAGAACGTGACTGCGAACGTGCGTCACTGACAGTCTTGTATTTTCTGGCAGAGATGGGACACAAGGTGTCCCCTTCGAAACTGCAATTCTGTGTCCAGCAAGTGGTATACCTTGGACACTTGCTGTCCAAGAGGGGTAGCCAGTTGACACCAGACCGTATCCAGTTAATAGCACATCTTCCACAGCCCAAGACACAGAAGGAGGTACGAGCTTTTATCGGCCTCACTTCTTACTGCAGACAATGGATTCCTCAGTACGCATATCTAGCCAAGCCACTGATACAATTGACAACACAGGAGGCAGCCACATCGACTGTCCTCCCTTGGACCCAGGAACATACACTTGTTTTCAATGAGTTAAAGAAAGCTTTATGTAATGCACCTGTGCTAGCGACACCAAACTACAGTAAGCCTTTTACACTTTTTGTTACTGAACGTGAAGGTACAGCATTATCTGTTCTCACACAAGATCAAGCAGGACAACACAAGCCTTGTGCTTATTTTTCTAGCACATTAGATCCAGTAGCCCAGGCTCTGCCTGCGTGCCTCAAGTCAGTTGCAGCCACAGCTCTAGCTATCAGACAAAGTGATTCCATAGTGTTAGGACATTCCCTGACAGTACAAGTTCCACACTCCGTGGAAGTTCTTTTAAACCGAACACAGACTCAGCATTTGACAATTGCACGATTAACAGGATATGAACTGACACTGTTCCAGCCACACATAGAAATCAGACGCTGCAACATATTAAATCCTGCTACACTGTTACCCTCGACTGTTCCAAATCCAGCCACACATGATTGTGTGGAAGTTATTAACACCATGACGAAGCCAAGACAAGACTTGACGGACATTGCATTACCTGACCCTGACCTGACACTTTACGTGGATGGTTCATGTATGAGAACAAGTACAGGAGAGTTAGTAGCCGCGTATGCAGTGACTACTGAAACTGAAGTTATAGAAACACATCGTATTGACACCCTGTCTGCTCAAGCAGCAGAGCTCATCGCTCTGACCCAAGCCTGCATACGAGCTAAGAACCTGAAAGTAAACATATATACAGATTCACGTTATGCATTCGGAGTCGTTCACGACTTTGGAGTCCTCTGGCAAGAAAGAGGTTTCATGACCTCTCATGGAGCCAAGATTCAGCATGGCCCCCTCATTCAAGCCCTGTTAGAAGCAATACATTTACCGACAGCCATTGCCATTATGAAGTGCAAAGCACATACGAAAGCCACTGACACCATTTCCCAAGGTAACGATCTAGCAGATCGAACAGCCAAGCTTACAGCTCAGACTCCAGACATCCCAGTTAACACAACAAAGACAGATGTTCCAGATCAGACGACTTGTATGACAGTTAAGGACCCTACACAAGACGTACTAGACATCCAGACACATGCTACCCCAGACGAAATCAAGAAATGGTCTGAACAAGGAGGGGTCCAGACAGATCAAGGATGGTTGACAAAGGGAAAAGCCACATGGTTTCTCCCCGACTCTATGGTTCAAGTCATTATTAACACAGCACATAGTCCAGCACATTTAGGAGAAAAAGCTATGTTAGACAGTATCCAGAACCTTTGGTTTAACAAGCATTTACGAGCAGCAGTGAAGCAGAAAGTACGTACCTGCATGATCTGTTGTCAGTTCAATCCAGGTAAAGGTGTCCCCGTGGAACAAGGTGGATTCCATCCTCCTGACCACCCTTTTGAAGTCCTCCAGATGGATTATATTCAGATGGATCGATGTCGAGGTTTCAAGTATGTCCTCGTAGTTGTATGCGCTTTGTCCAGGTGGACAGAAGCATATCCAGTTCCAGATTACACTGCCGCGACCACTGCCAGGCAGTTGGTTCGTGAGTTTTTCCCACGCTATGGTTTGCCCAGGGTTGTGTATTCAGACAACGGACAGCCATTCTCATCCGAACTCATGAAACAAGTATCTCTTCTGTTAGGGTACCAGTGGAAGTTCCACTGCGTACAACACCCCGAGGCAGCTGGCCTCGTCGAGAGACACAACCAGACTCTGAAAATCCGTATTGCAAAGGTCTGTGCCGAGAAAGGTGTAGATTGGATGGTAGCCCTGCCAGTCGCCCTTTTTTATATGAGAATGGTCGCTCACTCCCGTTCAGGTCTGTCACCTTTTGAAGTTGTATTCGGCCGTCCCCCGAACATGTGGGGTACACCTATGCCACGTAAAATTACCGATGTTGACAGTACTATGCTGACAGATTACCTAGCTTCCTTGATGTCTGCACTACTCTCTTGTCGTTCACAGGTCGCGGCTGCCTTTCCAGACAACACCCAGGTGAAACCGCACGAGGTCATTCCAGGCGACCTCGTCCTCGTTAGGAATTTCGATCGTTCAAGCCCGCTGGAGCCCCGCTGGAAAGAGCCTAAACTTGTTCTGATGACCACAAGGACCGCTGTGAAACTGGAGGGCCGGAAGGGCTGGCTACACTCCAGCCACATCAAGCGTTTTCATGGACTCCGTCCAAAGACTTTTTTCAAGGACTGTCCCGATACAGACTCTAAACTTCCCCTGTTAGAGAAAACTCTGCAACAGGAGTATAAAATCAAACTAAGGTCTAGCAAGTCAGACAGTTTAATTGTTTAAGTCCCTCTCGGGTGAAGCGGTTAGACAGGTTCCTGACATGTATGAGATAGACCCCCATAGTGAGAGAGTTAGACGAAACTCCAAGAAAATACGTTATTGTAAGAATCTGCGCAGCAGATGTATTATTACGTTATTGTTTATGTTATTTCTGAGTCTTACGATCACATGCATAAGTTATGTTTTACATGTATTTTTTCCTCCTATTGATTCGCATGTACATCTTTCCTCTAATGATACAGTAGAGCACACTTTTAGTGAACTACCCCCTCACGAGTTATCCTACCGACTTGCAATGCGCAACAATACTTTTATACGTATGTTACACTATTCACACCAGACCAGCAATGCCACTAATTGTTGGGTGTGTGGTCGACTCCCCCCTTTTCAGACACCGAAGGGAGTTCTGCCACTTTTTCCCTATCCGTTTTCACACAATGGTTCGTGTGGAGCATGGTTTACGTTAACATCATCCTTAGACAATAAGTCCCTTTTGAATAGAACATGTTTCCCAGACAAGGAAGGTCTTTCCCATAGGACAGGGTTAGATCTAGAAAATGAAGTATATGATCTAGGTAATTTCTCCTCGAATTTCATGGTTTTGAATGTTCAGTCCGAGACTACTCCAGACTTGCCTGCTATTACAGTTCTACCAGTGAAAGGCAAGTTATGTGTTAGAAAGAATGGTTCAGTACATTTAGGACACAGCGATTGTAATACTGTGGTCGAGTATAGTGACAGTGGGAAATCTACTTTCGAAGCCTCACGTCATTCATATTTTGTATGTGGTCAGACCGCATATGTACGTCTGCCCCTAGATTGGGATGGAACATGTTACATTGCCTTCCTACTGCCACCAGTTTTCCTAGCCCCATCCGATTATCACAGAAATACACATCTAGTACACACCAGACATCGAGTCCCCAATTGTCGATCAGACTGAAACTGCATTAGAACAGTATACCGATTTCAATAAAGGTTTCTTTTTCTTCATAGGACCTATCCAGAATAGTAAGCTAATACGTAGGTTAACCAGAACCCTTGAAGCAGTAGTGAATGAGACTACTTCCGCTCTAGGTAACTTAACCGAAGAGCAATCTGCTATGAGATTTGTCGTTCTTCAGAACCGCCTTGTTCTTGACGTCATACTGGCCGATAGGGGCGGAGCTTGTAGAGTCATCGGATCTAGTTGTTGCATTTTCATTCCTAATAACGCACCGTCTGTATATTCAGCTATAACTAGACTTCATAAAATAGCCCATCAGTTACACCAGAATCCAGGCACCTGGACATGGTCCGGTTGGCTCTGGAGTATAATATCTTCCTGGGGATGGAAAGTACTGTCATTTCTAGGAATAGTAGTAATGATCATATTCAGTTGTTGTCTCTGTTTACAATGTGGCCCTGCGATTTGCGGCTTGTGTACTACCTCTTGTATTCCAAGTCCAAAGTCCTATTCCCAGAAAATAAGAGACGAGCAAATGATGCTGTATGAACAGATAGATGGTCTCATGAATATTGATGTTTCATGAAGGAAACGTAGGGAACAAGGAGGGAATGTGGAAAATTGAATTTTGCCCTGTCATGTGTCCCTACGTGTTCCCCATTATATGTTATATGTGCATGATCGATATGCATATTTATCCCTTGCCCGAATACAGACGCAACTATAGTTGTGTCCAACGTTAGTATGCCAGTTATCCAGTCCCTCCTGAAAGCAACAAGTATTAGGCCTATGTTGCCAACGTCTTTACATTGTGCACGTTAAATCATCGAGTTGTCCCCGTTTCTAGGCCTCACAGGGCCCGGACACCAGATTCGAGCCTCAAGTCTCCCGAAACCACTCCGAGGAGCGATGTAGCCCCTCCCGCATCCCTGACCCTTCACTTACTTTCTGACAAGCAGCGCGGTGCCCGGCCTGGCCTGCCTGCCTGTCTGCCAAGAATATGTTATGACTCTAGTTATCAGTTCAGCTCCCCGGCTTCACATTCCTAGCTAACAAACTGCATAAACATCTTCATCTGTAGTCTAGTCTTCCTGTCTCCATGCAAGAGAATTACTGAATTAATGTCCATAGAAGATTCATAGCACACGCAATACATTACGAAATATATGCATGCACTAGCCTTAGTGACAAGTAGCCTTTGCCCTGACGACTTTTAGATTCAAGCAACATGTACTCCAAACACGAGATATCAGATATGCTATCAGGGTGCCGCTCGACCTGGAAGCAAGCAGCTTCAGCTATTGAGACCGGGACTGTGTTACTAAGGAGGTTCCAGCATTTTTACCTGGCGGGATCCCTTCACCGGCGCACCAGCGGGACTGCGAGTCCCAGGGAGCAAAGCGGCTCTTCACACGCCGCACCTGGTGGCTCTTCCCGGCTGGCCGCGCCTCCTGCCTGGGAGGTCAAAACCGCGACTCGCGGCCCCCGCTCCGCGGGAGCCGCTCGACCTGGAAGCAAGCAGCTTCAGCTATTGAGACCGGGACTGTGTTACTAAGGAGGTTCCAGCATTTTTACCTGGCGGGATCCCTTCACCGGCGCACCAGCGGGACTGCGAGTCCCAGGGAGCAAAGCGGCTCTTCACACGCCGCACCTGGTGGCTCTTCCCGGCTGGCCGCGCCTCCTGCCTGGGAGGTCAAAACCGCGACTCGCGGCCCCCGCTCCGCGGGTGCCGCTCGACCTGGAAGCAAGCAGCTTCAGCTATTGAGACCGGGACTGTGTTACTAAGGAGGTTCCAGCATTTTTACCTGGCGGGATCCCTTCACCGGCGCACCAGCGGGACTGCGAGTCCCAGGGAGCAAAGCGGCTCTTCACACGCCGCACCTGGTGGCTCTTCCCGGCTGGCCGCGCCTCCTGCCTGGGAGGTCAAAACCGCGACTCGCGGCCCCCGCTCCGCGGGTGCCGCTCGACCTGGAAGCAAGCAGCTTCAGCTATTGAGACCGGGACTGTGTTACTAAGGAGGTTCCAGCATTTTTACCTGGCGGGATCCCTTCACCGGCGCACCAGCGGGACTGCGAGTCCCAGGGAGCAAAGCGGCTCTTCACACGCCGCACCTGGTGGCTCTTCCCGGCTGGCCGCGCCTCCTGCCTGGGAGGTCAAAACCGCGACTCGCGGCCCCCGCTCCGCGGGAGCCGCTCGACCTGGAAGCAAGCAGCTTCAGCTATTGAGACCGGGACTGTGTTACTAAGGAGGTTCCAGCATTTTTACCTGGCGGGATCCCTTCACCGGCGCACCAGCGGGACTGCGAGTCCCAGGGAGCAAAGCGGCTCTTCGCACGCCGCACCTGGTGGCTCTTCCCGGCTGGCCGCGCCTCCTGCCTGGGAGGTCAAAACCGCGACTCGCGGCCCCCGCTCCGCGGGTGCCGCTCGACCTGGAAGCAAGCAGCTTCAGCTATTGAGACCGGGACTGTGTTACTAAGGAGGTTCCAGCATTTTTACCTGGCGGGATCCCTTCACCGGCGCACCAGCGGGACTGCGAGTCCCAGGGAGCAAAGCGGCTCTTCACACGCCGCACCTGGTGGCTCTTCCCGGCTGGCCGCGCCTCCTGCCTGGGAGGTCAAAACCGCGACTCGCGGCCCCCGCTCCGCGGGTGCCGCTCGACCTGGAAGCAAGCAGCTTCAGCTATTGAGACCGGGACTGTGTTACTAAGGAGGTTCCAGCATTTTTACCTGGCGGGATCCCTTCACCGGCGCACCAGCGGGACTGCGAGTCCCAGGGAGCAAAGCGGCTCTTCACACGCCGCACCTGGTGGCTCTTCCCGGCTGGCCGCGCCTCCATGGGCTTATGGCTATAGAATAACGCCCTTAGACGCGCAACGCGGGACGCGCGCGGGCGGTCGCCGGGCTAAGCCCGGGCAAAGGGCGGGCCGTTCTAGGCCGTTAGAGGCCGGAAGAGACCGGACCGGGCCATCTCTCTGACTCCTGGCTTGCCGGTCCTTCTCCCTCGATTTTCGAGTTGTTCTACTGCTAGGATACCATCATGGCTTCCAGAGGATCCCGGAGTAAGTCCGCCCTGCAGCACGCAAACACTCTTGAAAATTTTTTCCCCAAGGCTAGCGCTGGGGCTAGGAAAAACTCCACTGTGAAAGAGTCATTGCTTGAGGTGAACACCGGAAATCTGTCCCAGGAATCTCTGGCTTCACCGTCTAATGATGCCAGCACCCCAACAACTCTCCATAATACTCACCTTTCACTTCTGGATAGCATTGATGAGACTATTGAGTCGGTGCTCCAACAACTCAGGACCCCGACAACCCAACCTAGGGACAGCCAGCAACTATGTCCCTCCGGTGTAGTGGATACCACTCCGTATGTGAACTGTGTGGCACCAGTCGAGTCATCGGAGGAGGGCCAGCCTTTACTGCCAACAGTCCCCTTGGGTCGTCGAAGGGCTCACCCGCCGAAAAGGAAAAGGTCTAGAGAGTCATCAGGCTCAAAAAGGGCTAAACTGGATGCGACTGCTCCAACACTGGATGCCAGCACGGATATGTCGGCATCCTTTGATAGTACGGGATTGGGCTTTGAGTCTGATCAGCCAGATACACCTTGTGCCACAGCTGATCAGGGGCGCTTGGGGCCATTTATATTTGGGGGGCCCTCAATCAACCCTGCAGACGCTCTAATCAGCTCACTCACAGTCATCTTCAAGAACCTGTTGGAACCACTGTCTATGAAATTAGACTCTATAGATGCTAGACTTACGGCCATAGAAAATGCGCATAGGCGTGACTTTTCCGGAGGGGGGTTGGGTGCAAGCGCGCAGCTCGCTCCTGGAGAATCTGGGGGGAACGGTCATCTCACTGTTGAAACACCTATACAGCCCCAGACTGGGGCTCCAACAGGAACTCTAGCTAACCATGTCCCCTCACTTCCTCCCACACAAACTCGCAGGCCTCCTATTCCCGCGCCGAGAAGATCTAAGCCACCAGTAGCAGCTGAACCAAGGAGGGTGGGGCGGGATACTAATGTACCCTCTGGTCATAATATTAGTCCCAATACCAGGCGTAGGGCGGTTAACTTGCCCCCGGAGGCAGTGCCCTATACGGCTATAATGGTGGGTGTTCCTGAACTCACTGGTGGTTCCAGAGAACCGCAGGATTCACTTCGCAACAAGGTAATTAGTTGGCTTAATATCAACAGACCCCTCCCCCCCAATATCAAAGGAGACGTCCTAATGGTCAGAAGGATTCCTTGGATCGGAGTCACTCCAAAGAATAGGGTTGGGGACTGTGTTATAATTAGCTTTAAAAGCCCACTAGTTGCTCCCTACATTTGCAATTGGTTGGTAAGACCTGATAATTCTAATATAGAACTAGTGCCACTTTCAGATTTCTATCCACAAGTGACTAATATACCCACGGGGAGGGAGCAGAGCTGGACGAGAGTGGGCTATGCAATTGATGGCTCAAGGTACAGACCGAAGCATAACCCAATCCCCGCCCTTGTTAACTTTGTTCACCAGAACAGATTTTCTTGCCTGGACAATGTTGATTGACCACTACGGGGAGTGACATCAAAATTTTCTGTGAAATCTCCCCATGTGACCCCAGCAAGAGGTGAGGACTTGTTCCAACCTCTAGCTGAGGCAAAGATCCAGGCTATCCACAATGAGGGGGGGGTCTCTGAGGGATGCACCCAAGAGCAAGTACAGGAACCACTCTACCCAAGCTCTGCCCCTACACTGCAACAGGAGGAGTCTGCTGTATTATCCATCCTGCAGCCTAGTTCACCAGGGCTGGGCAGGTTGCCACTGCACACTTGTGACACTGTGCCAGCACTAAGCGAAGCTCTCCTTCAACCCAAGGGCCTAGCACTAAGTGAAGTTTCCCTGCAATCCCGAAGTCCAGGGCTAGCGATCCTGTCATGGAATGTGGCGGGCATTATGAATAAGGTGGGCACCCCGGAGTGGGAGACCCTACTCGAGGGGAGCGACATCCTCCTCCTACAGGAAACGTGGGCAAGGGAACCACAGCATATGAGGGGGTACGATATTTACGAAATCCCGGCGAAATGGAATGGTAGGGGGAGACCCTCGGGTGGGTTGGCAATCTGGGTGGCGAGTCACATTGGGTGCCTGGTGGAGAGTATGGATACTCTCTCCCAGGACATCCAGTGCCTTCGCCTTAATTGGCCTGGTAAAGGGACTTGGGTAATTGTAAATGTTTACTCCCGACCAGTTGCCGTGGGTAATGAATCTCCCACTCTAGTCGAACTCTCATCCTTTTTAGGTCAACTACCTGCAGACCTGAAAATAGTGGTGGGAGGGGACTTCAATTGCCATTTTGAACCACTAGAGGGCCTAATGGAGGGACCATTCACATCTGAGGATGACTACTGGGGAGTCCCACCCTCCTCCTCGCCTCACCCTAAAGCGTGGTCCCCGCTGGCAATACAGCTCACTTCCCTTACTCTGAACTTTGCACTGAGGGCGTGCAATGGGCGCACTCCCTCCGATACTCCATCAAAGTGCACATTTAACAGAAAGGGGCACGAGTCCCGGCTGGATTACATTTTTATTGATATATCCCTATGGCCTAAAGTACAGGACTTCAAAGTGGCACCTAGAACAGATAGCGACCATAATTGTCTCCTTCTGGAAATTCAGCACCCAACCTTCACTGTAGGGCTGGTAGCCACCGATGCAGGAGGCGATCAGAGGGACATACTCCTGACCTCAAGCAGACGACGGGTGAAATGGGGGAAGTTGGTCAAAAACGAAAATGCCATGAACAAGTTATATGGTATAGCACTCCCCATGCTTCAGGAGGTGGATGCTTTAATCAGTCAACCCAGACCCTTTGACTATAATGAGAGACTCTCCGGCATCCACCAGACCTTGGTCAGGGACCTTGCTGATGTCTTTAACCCAGTGGTACCCGCAAGAAGGAAAGCTACCCGTATTGCGACTTGGTATACTTCCACCTGTAGGAAAATCAAATCCGACCTACTTTCAGCTATTAAAGAAGGTAGTGATAGGGAGAGGGTTATTACCCTGAGGAGGGAGTATAAGTCTGCGACGGCCAGTGCTAGGGCTGAGTGGGACTGGAACCACTGGCAGGAACTGTTTGAAGCCCTGAAGTGCAGAGACTCCAGGAAGTTCTGGGCTCTGGTAAATAACGGCACCGGGGCGCTCACGCCTGCGGTGGAGCCTAACATTGCCCCCTCTGTGTGGGAGGCCCACTTCGGAGCACTATACCATGCAACTACGCTATGGCCTGACGGGCTGGCGATGGATTTTCCTGGTCCCTCAGACACGCCCCTGGAATTCTCCCTAGGCGAGGTGAAGATAGCGTTGGAGTGTCTGGCTTTGGGGAAGGCACCGGGTTTGGATAAGCTGCCCGGGGACCTGTTCAAGTGCTACCCCGATATTTGGGCCCCGTACCTTCTTATTCTATTCAACGCTATACTAGGAGGTATGGCGGTTCCTTCCTCCTGGCTAGGGGCCGAAATTGTCCCGATCCACAAGAAAGGTTCCCCTCTAAATCCAACTAACTATAGGCCAATTAGTCTTATAGATGTCCCCCAAAAGCTTTTTGCGCGTCTTATCCTGAACCATCTACAAGACTGGGTAGAGGACAATGACATCTTGAGTCCTCTGCAGGCTGGCTTCAGGAAGAACACGTCGACCATGGACCAGATCTTCCGCCTCGTCCTCCTTTACTGGAAGACCGTGACCATCGAGGGGGGAAGACTGTACATGGTCTTCGTGGACCTGAGGTCAGCCTTTGACCTAGTCCCGCGCAGAAAGCTCTGGGAGGTGCTGGAAAAGCTGGGAGTTCCCCCCCAGCTACTTAACATCTTAGTCAGGCTGCATGAAAACAACTATGCGCAGGTCAGGTGTGGGAAAGATGGCAAATTGTCATCAAGGTTCCCCGTTTCTCGAGGGGTGAGGCAGGGTTGTGTCTTGGCACCAACCCTGTTCTGTCTGTATATCAACCATGTCATCTCCCACCTGGAAAATGTCAATAACAACGATGCGCCCTGCCTGGCAGGAAGGAGGGTACCGGCAATTATGTTTGCCGACGACACCCTCCTTCTTTCCAAGTCCCCCATGGGGATTCAGAGGATCCTGGATGGATTTGGACTCTTTTGTGCTCAGCACGGGTTGGAGATAAACACTGAGAAGACAAAATATATGATTTTTAATCCACCCACTAAAACAAGACCTAATCCTACCTTGGGGACGGCCAGTCTCGAGAGGGTGTCCACCTTCATATATCTGGGGGTAACACTACAGGAACACTTATCTTGGGACCACCAGATAGCACGCTCAAGGGTAAAACTGTCTCAACTGTCTGGTGCAATTTTGAAGGTGGCAAACTCTTCGTCCTTTAAGCCTGTGAGCCCGGCCCTCGAAACCTACAGGTCCCAGGCCAAGGCAGCGGCCATTTACGGTTGTGAACTCTGGGGGCATAAAGCGGCGAGGGATTTGTCTACAGTTGAAAACAGTTTCTTGAGGCGATTACTGACCCTTCCGCGTGCAACGCCACTTCTGCCCCTGAGAATGGACTTGGGGCTACCCCCTATTGCAGAGGAGCTTGTGTCAAGACCAGTGAAGTTTTGGCACAGGCTTTGGTCCACGAACGAACTGCGTCATTATAGGGAGGACCTCACTCACGTTATGAGTCTTAATAGTGGTGGAAAAATTCCTTGGCTTGTCTCTGTCAAAAATGAACTGACTTTGATGAATCTCCGTCTCCTCTGGGAGGACCCAGCGCGAGGTTGCCAAGCAATCTCGCGTAAAGCACTGTCAAAAATTTTCAAGGACAGGTCACTTGCTTTCTTGGTAAATGCGCAACACAGCGGCACCCTTACTCTGCGATTTTTAGAATCCAAAAATTCATACACTTTTGAACATTTTATGGATCTTATTTTTCCCATTCTGGCTAGAAAACTTTTTGTCCAATGGAGGCTGGGCACACTGCCTACTAAAACCTTCACATCCAAGTGGTCTAGTACGGCTGACAAATCTTGCCCATGCTGCAAAACCCACTTGGAAGATGATCTTCATATTTTATTTGTGTGCCGCGCCTACCAAAGGCCTAGGAAACGCTGGATAGCACCACTTTGCAAAAACCTGGGGTTTAGAGAGTATGCACAGGCATACAGGATCTTGAAAACTAGCACCCTGGGCCACATCGTGTTTGCTGTTTCAAAATTTCTTATGGCTGTATGGTTGATCAGAAAAAAGACAGGATCTGTTGAACTCTCTGAATTTTAGTATCTTAATTATTTCTACGCTGGGATGGAGTATTTTATAATATGTAATTTTCTAAACATGATGTGTATTTAAATGTATGTGTGTTTTTATTGTCTCTTTTATGGTCTACATGACCGAAATAAAGAATTTTTGGAATTGGAATTGGAATTGGATATGCTATAGGTACATGTCGTCCTGACATCCCAGACTTTAGTCTCCTCTTCTAGTGCCAGAAGTCAGAGCCCCCAGCTCTCCCCAGTTACACGTCATGGCCCGTTTGCGCGCACCAGGTGGTTAAAGGTTCCAGCTGCCCAGGTAGCCCCCTCCATGTATCCACCCATTTATGACACTTCTGTGACGTTTACATCACATGTCTCCGTGCACGCCCTGTGCACGCCTTCTTTCACGCCCATATGTTCTTATCTTCCGTTTGTCACTTGTTACGCCTACTGTATTCAATGCAATTGTACTGTTTTACTATATATACTGTATGATGTTAATGAGATGCTGCAGCTGCCATTTCCCTTTGTCCTGTGTCTGTCCCTTCCTGAACCTTTGCAGGTGATGGAACCCGATGGTCCATTGGCTCGAGCCATCTAATTAAAGCCCGTATGACTCAGATACCCCGGATTCTGCCTCTTATTTATTGAGCTATCCTTTTTAGTTAATGCATAGAAAAATAGTACCGGTAATTATTTATTTATTTACCACAGGGCAATGGTTTCTGAAAAGGTCGTTACCCAGGAGGTGGAATTCCCTGGGGGATGGTATATCAATAAACCCGATAAGGTCATCTGGGCATTGATGGCTAATTTAAATAGAGCAGCCTCACACCCCTGAAGCGAGAAAGCCTCAAATTTACAGTTGTAGGTTGATTTAAATATAATGGCAATACCGCCATCCCTTCCTATATCTCTATCTCTATGTACCATGGCATAGCCAGAGGGAATAGCAAAGGCAATATCCGGTCCTGAGCTTGCTTGAAGCCATGTTTCCGTTAGGAAAATGGCATCAGGATTCTCATCGACCAGAAAATCATAACTATGATTTTGGTGTTTAGGGAGAGAACGACAATTAATGCTCCAGAAGTGAAGTTTAGATGCAACAGAAGGAATTTTAGTGGCAACCGTTTGGCCCTGTGAACGGGAGCAATTCCTCCTTTTACATCTGCGCATCCTTCCCAAGGAGAAGCAGCAGTTCTTACAACGAAACCCCTGATGGGGAGGAGAGCATACAGAACAATACATATTCAACGCCTGTCTATAGGACAACAGGTCCTCAGACGTGTAGGATATGAAAGTACCTGGTAAGGCAGAGGTGATGGCACAGGCATCAGGGTTAGTGGCCACGTGGCCCAGTCTGGCGCGGACGGGCGCAGACGGGCAGGACTTAGGCTTGACTTCGGCGCGACATAGGCGTGCCCGCTGATTGCGTCCGCTGCGCGTAGCGCCGTCCATCTTGCTTTGTAGTCCCGAGTGCAGCGCGCAGGCGCTGGGACTTGTAGTTTTTATTAGCCAAATCCTATTGCCGTGTACAATGTCAGGCAAATGGCTTGAGAGCCACAGACCCCGATTCGGGTAAGTCAACACGGGAGGGAGGGGTAGTGTGGGCAATGAGAGGATAGGTCAATGACTTAAAAACATATAAAGCAGGCGCAAACAATTCCTAAATAAAATATTTTTATAAAAATTACACGCTATCTACCACCCGGCTTTCCGCCTCAGGTGGGTTGAATGCACTAGGTTCTAGTGAAAAACTAAGCTATTCCAGGGAGCAGCACACGTATTCTGAGTGCCCCCAAAGCCAGGAGTTCTCGCGAGCGGATTTGGCAATCACACAATGATTCGCCACATGCAACGATTGCATCCCAACAACTATTCTGCAGCAGAGGTGAGAGAACTGTGCAGAAACCTTCCCCCATCGTCTTCCCGAACCTCAACAACCAAAGAACCCACTCCATCGGGTCCAGAGGCAAAGGAGATGGTGCCAAACATACAAACCAAGTTTGGTGGGTACAAAATCGTTTACCTATGGTGAGCAAAGTATAAATCTCATCAACCTTGCTGGTGACAACCACCAGTGCCGAAAGAAGCCTTTATTTTTTCCTGTTTTTTTTTGCTCCAGTTGAGCTGTTTACAATTCCCTGTTTTTTGTTTGTCCCCATAAAAAATACAAAAAAAATATAAAATTCTTCATAAAAGCCAAAAAAAGTAAAAAATGTTCACAAAAACAATAAAGAAATAAAAAACAACAAAAAGAATAAAAAAACTGTTCTTTTTAGAACTACCTCTAATTTATAAAAAAAATGCTACATTTTTTGAAAACTCTGTCATTCTTTTTTCTCCAGGGTACGCGTACCGGTACGCTCCCCGGTGTGCGTACCGGGGAGGGCACCAAAAAAAAATAAAAAAAAAATAAAGGAGTGAGCATGAGGGAAAGACACAGAGAGAGTGATGTTAAGAGAAAGAGAGCTAGAGGGAGCAACACAGAGGGACTGTGTATTAGATAGTAAGACAGAGAGAAGGTGCAATAGGGTGTAAGTGAGAAAAGGAAAATGAATAAGGGAGCAAAACAAGGGAAGAGAGAGGAAGAAAACTAAAGCAGAGGTACTGGGAGAATGTGAGTGGGTGTTGAAAGTAAAGGGAAGGACACTAAAGGATGGGGAATGAGGGGTAGTGACGGAACCGGAGTAAAGGAACAACGGTGAGGGAGGGTTAGAAAAGAGCAGTGACTGTAAGTAAAGAGGGGTGAAAGAGGGTGGATAAAAGTGAATAAGGGTAAGACATGTAAATGTATTGGACTTGTAAAGCGCACGGCTGCCCGTAAGCGTCCCGGCGCTTGCTTAGGGAACCCGTCCTGGTATTCCCCTGTGGGAAACCCCAGCAGGGTGTCCACAAGGTGAAAGCCAGGCATCCCGCCGCGAGGGGCCGTAGTGGAGATTAAGCAAGCTATTGCCCAGAGTCGCAGAGTGTGACCCCGTGAGTTGAGTAGGCACCAGAGCGAGAATTGTCGAGTCCGTGAAATTTTGAGCCCGAGACCTGCCGAGGCGGGAATCGAACCCTGGTCCACGGTCGATCTCAGCTTCCGGGTCTGCCGCCTCTAACCACTGAGCCACGCTTCTCATGGGGAGTGACAGAAAGAAAGGAGCGAGAGAGTAAAGGAAGGAGTGACTGAAAGGGAGTGAATGAAGCAGCAAAGAAAGGTAAGTGAGGGAGTGTGGGTGAGTTGTAGGGAGTGAGCATGACGAAAGAGTATTGACAAAATGAGGGGACAGAGATAGCGACGGTAAGAGAGACAGAGTGAGGGAACGGAAGTGAGGAACTGTGAGGACAGACGGACTGAGAGAAGGAGTGACAGGAGTGAAGTAAATGATTAAGGCAAAGGGAATGAGTGAGGGAGCAAAAGAAGGGAACAGATGGTAAGGGAAATAAAGCAGGGGGACTGAAAGAAGTTGAATGTGGGAGGGGAGTTAGGGAAAGGGGAGTAAACATGGAGGATAAGAATAAGTGAGGGAAGCAGAGTAAGGAAACAGGAGTAAGGTAGGGTGAGAGAATAATAGTGAGGTTAAAGCAAAGGGTGATGACAAACTAAATTTTTTTTGTCACACTTACCATATAATTAATGTAACTTTAATTACATTTTTTTACTACACTTTGTATCTGGGAAAGAGAGAAGAAAAAATAAGTTATAATTAGTAAAATATATATTTTAAAATAAAAGATACAAATGAAGAGGTTAAAAATCATAACAGTGTATTAAGAAATAAAGTACGAGTGAAAGACACAGAAAGGGAAATAAAGTCATGTAGAAGGACAAAAAGAGGGTAAAAGAAATAGAAGGAGAGCAAATTACTAAGAGTAAGGCGTATAGATTCACTGACAGAGAGGAAGAGAAGAAGAGAGAAATGAACTGAAGGTAATAAAGATACTAAAAGAATGTGAGTTAGCAAAACTAAATCAGGAAACAGGAGTAAGTAAAAAGAGAATGACTGAGAGGGAAAGGAGTCTGATTAAGGATGCATTTAGAAGAATGAGGAATGGAAGATAACTGAGAGTAAGTGAAGGAGAGTCATAGAGTGAAGGGATGAAGGGAGAGAGGATAATATAGAAGGATTGAGAGAAAAGGAGTGAGGAAGTTAGTAGACAGAGAGACTAAGGGAAGGACTGAGTGAAGTGGAGTACAATGAGTGAGGAAAGGAAAATGAGTAAGGGAGCAAAAGAAGGAAAGAGAGGAGAAGAGGACTAAAGCAGTGGTACTGAGAGAAAGTGATTCGGTGATGAAAGTAAAGAGAAGGACATTGAAAGATAGGAAATGAGGGGTAGTAATGGAACCGGACTAAAACAAATGGGGTGAAGAACGATGAGAGAGGAGCAGTGAAGTTGTTGTAAGAGAAATGATAGAAGGTAGATAAACACAAGTGAACATAACACAAGGAGAGTGAGGGACTGAGGACATAGAGGTAGTGAACGGAAAATAGAGAGAAGAGGTCAAAAGAAAGGAGCAAACAAAGATAAGCGAGGGAGAGTGGGTGAGTTATAGTGATAGAGTGCGACAATACTGGTGAGTGAGTAAAGAGGAATTACTAAAAGAGCAAAGCAGGAAAAGACGGAAAAGGGAAGTAAAACAGAGAGACTGAAAGCTGAAAAGTGGTGCAAGGGCGAGAGGGGATGCAGACAGTTGAAATGGAAATGAGGGGGTGTGAAAGAAGTGGAGTAAACGAATGGGTGTGAAACAGAGTGAGAGAAAGGCAGTGTGAGTGAGTAAAGAGAGCTGAAAGAGAGAGGAAAAAGGAAAGTGAGTGTGAGACAATGGGAATACAATATAAATTACACAATACAAACTATATAATAATTTGTACAACATGTTAGATAGTTTATTTTTGCTGTTCTCAGAACATATTGAATTTCACTAAAAACAGTGAGTTCAAACTATTCATCATATGACAGCGGAAAAAAAAACCACAATCAAAAAGATTGTGTTTAAAAAAACATATAAACTTACAAATCACATATGTACACTAATCTTTGATTCACTTACTTTTCCTTTAGGCCAAATAGTACATCATGAAGGTCCTTTTTGTTGTAAGGTACTCTGCTGTTCTCTAAAAATTCCATTTCATCGACTCTCTAGAAGAAAAGCTCCAAGAATATCTGAAATATGTTTCAATGTTTTGATATTCTCCTTGTGTTCAGTCATGACTCTTTGCTCATTCCTTCACCTTTCCTTAAGGCCAAATAGTGTCAGATGTATCAATATATTTTCAAATTACTTAAAACAAACTTTAAAATTACCGTTTTCCCGACATTCTGAAAGAAAGGCTCAAACAACATATTCACAATATTTAAATATTCATAATTCCATCTCTGGCTCTCTCATGTTGAACATTTCCTATAATACTGATATCACTTACTATGCGATCCACTTACCGTACCTATATGAGAACTATAATTTTTATATTATCTTCATCACTTTTACTCACAATATAATTTTAAACAGCAGACTAATTTTTATTAACTACTCCTGTCTTCATAGGCCAATTACCTTTACTTAAATTTGGGTTCTAAAAACACTTGGTATGAATTTTTCTAAGTCAAAAGGCAAACGTTGTTTGAAAGTCAAATGAGTATCATTACAGTTAGTCCAACCTATTCGACATTTTAAATAGCATGTGTAATGCCCTGATGTTGTTGAAGGACCGTCATGATAAATAATAGCGACAGTTGCAAAAGTTCTTCCTTAAATTGATAACTGAGAAGGCACCAAATTTTTAATAGAAGTTGTCAATTTAGTTCCATCAGGTCTACATCATTGGAACATTAAAATGACAAACTGACCATAATTATGTGTAAATAATGTGGACAGCATTGCAGACTTACATTGGGTCCCCCCATATTGTGATCAGCTGCTTTAACTAGATTATTAAAAGGCACTGATTTGCAGTCTGGTAAAGTCAAATATATAAATCTTTCGGTGTCTATTGTAGTACTACTTGATAAACTACAGTTGTCGCAGTCATGCTGCAATTGATAAGAAAGGCTAAAAAGATTTTTTATATCTACACCTTCATCTTCCAATACATCAAACATATACATTAAAAATTCCTGACAATCCTGCTGAATATTCTGTGAAAATTGATTTTGACCAGAACATATGTCTAGAAGATTTCGAATTTCTGAAACACTTTCTATTTTTGCTCTATCACTGCTACATTTCTCAAACACAGAATTCAATAAACAGCAGAATCTTTGATCCCGATTTTCAACAATCTGTTCTTGTAAATTTTGAAGAAAAAAAACAACATTAACCACTACATTAGCATAGCAGTTGACACCAGAACTGTTTTCAAACTGAAATCCAACAACATCTTCAACAGAATCCTTTTTCTTTCTGCTTACAATTACAGTTTCATCTACTTTTTGTCTTTTTGCTACTACCTCACTGCAATTATTCTCATTTCTTCTTTTTCGGCCTACCACACGTTTTTCAAACAGAAGATATTGAGGCAAATGTGGAGCATACTCTCTTCTTAACCTATTGTATTCTTTAACACAATCTAGATCTGCACAAATCTTTGTTTCATCACACTCAATCAAGTACAATCCTGATAAAGTTCTGACTCGTGATAATGCCACATATGCCATACGCTCTTTAAACACAGAACTTCCAATGTTCACCAAAGCACTATCTACACTTAAACCTTGAGATTTATGAATTGTCACCGCATATGCCAAACAAACAGGAAACTGTTTTCGGCGAACATATAAGTCTTTCACAAGCAAAAATCTAGCTGAACAACGACAAATTTGTTCTATTTCGTCAATGCCATCAAATTTAATTTTTAAAATTTCAATTCCATCTCTATTTTTGTAATTCACAAAATCAACAAAATGACCCATTGCTCCATTTACCAGACCTCTTTCAACATTTAAATTCCTTCTCAAAATGATACGACATATTTAAACACACATTCAGCCTTGAAATTAATCGTGCATGTAATGCTTCTTTCCCATGCTCACTTACTTTTCCGATTCTTACATCTTGTAGAATATTTTTATAATCTTCATCCTTTGCCTGTCGCATATTTTGAAGCAGTTCTGCATATTTGAAATTTAACTATATATTAACATTTCCAATGCTTCCTAGGCACTTCCTGGTATCTTCATGTGTGAGCATTTTAAACACTGGTTGTCCTTTCACTGGAGTCAACTGCAGTAGATCTCCAAAAACAATAATGTCTTTTCCTCCGAATAAGACATCATAGTCTGTTCTAAGAATGTCTTGCATTCTCAAATGCACAAAAGCAAGCATTAGATTTGAGACCATGCTTACTTCATCAATGATGAGAAGATTCATTTTCTTCAGGACTCTGGAAACTTCAGAACAAGCATCTCCAGATAGCTTGTGGTATTGTAATTTGCTATCATGCTCCACTGGTAGCATCAGTAAACGATGTAAAGTAATCCCTTTAATGTTATGTGCTGCCAGCCCAGATGGAGCGGTAACAACACAAGACAGCGGTGATTCAGTCCTTTTCTGCAGATAAGTTGCAATTGCTTTAATCAGAAAACTTTTTCCAGTTCCCGCTTCTCCACTCACGTACAGTCGGACAGGCTTAAATGATGTACATGAGCACTCTTTTTTCTCATGACTGAATCCATGTTCAACCTGTTCTGTGACTTCGTCATATATCTGTTTCTGCTCAAGGTTTAGTTGTTTCACCAAATCTTCTAAGTTAACTACATCATCTTGAGCTAGTTCCGTAGCTCTTTCCACCTCATGCATGGCAGTGGCAGCTTCATTTTGGATAATTGGTCCTCCTAGTGAATCCTGACTCAATGAAGCAGAACTCTGACTGTCTTGAGAACTGTCTCTAGCAATCTCTACAGCAATTGTGGCTTCTTGCTCTATTTCTTCGTTCAACAATTGCAGATAATTTGGAAAATCAGGACATTCTATGGTATCCTTGGTTGCATTAAAAGAATCTTCGTAACAGAGAAAATCTCCAAGTAGTTCCTCTTCTGTACGCCATGGCTTAAAGAGTTGCAAAAGAGCTAAATAGTAAAATTCCCTTTTCTCTGGATTTTCGCAACTCAATTTTCGATGATTAATCAAATGGCCTTTTCTCTGCTTCACTGGACATCCTTCACACCCAATGATAGCATATATTCCATTATTGATATCTTCTCTGATGGTCCTCTTATAAATATAGTTTTGCAGAACTTCATACAAACAACTGTTCTCAAGGTGACTACTTCTATTTGGATAGTATGTATCCAACATGTTTGTCTTCAAAATATCTGTACTGTTTGGTTCTTTCTCCGCCAAATACTCAATTTTTTGTACAGATTTCAAAACTCGGTTTCCTGTTGCAGCAAGACCTAGACTCACCCAAATAATTGTATTAGACTTGGCGTAGAGACTTGCTGATGATAACCGATCAGAACATTCATATGCTCCAATTTCTCGATGCGACGACATCTTCAAACTGAAGCTGTATAATTTTTTACTTATACTCTTTTCATGTGAAATGTCCTCCCACATTTCCTTCAGTTCTCTCTTTTCTTTTTTTGTGATGTAAGACGTCACATATCGAGCCACAGCAATAGAGTTGTCAGCAACGAACTGAATAGCCATGTTAGCATTCCACATGGACAAAATCACTGGGGTGCAGTCGTTGATGTACTTGGACTCTTCGTTTCTTTTTAAATTGGATGTATTTTTTGGTGATTTCCTTGTCACAGTATGTCGCAGAGAAGACATCAAATTATTTACTCTTCCTTTAGAAATCACTGGTCGTGGAAATCCGAAACGACATTTTGTGTAGAACTTGTCCTTGTTTCTGAATTTTCGACAACAGTACTTTCCACAGCGATGGGATTGAAAGCCATAAAACTTGTTGCCTTAAATTGTTTTCTTCGGTAGTTTTCGGAACAGCACATGTTGAATACTCTTCAATGAAACTCATCACTGTGTCATCCGAATCTGTTCCAAATTTGGGTGCATCTTTAATCCATAACAACATATGTGCAAGGATTATAGGTTCTGTTCAGGTCCCCAGGTCAAAATCAGTAGCAAAGCTGATTAGGCGCAAAAAGGTGCAATCAGTTCCTCGTGGAAGAAGAGGGTTCATAGTGTCCAACCTTATGTGGAAACTATGTTTGAGGGCACTTTGCAATCCTCATCATAGCCGCCTTAAGTCCTGTGATCGCTGTCCAGCGGCAGCGGTCTAGTGCTCGTGAGCTCGCGCTGGTGGCACAGCTGAAGCTCAGATTAGAACGAAGGAATGACGCACTTCAACTGAAATCGTGCCATGGCTGGTGCGTTATCTGTGAGGTTCGTCGTTCCTGTATCCGTTTCGTGTCAAGACTTCAGTTTTCAAGGTTCCAACAGACTTCATAATTCCTTCAATCAAGTCGCATGCGCTACGTGGGAGCACCAGAAACATTTGTCGTTTTCAGAGTCAAGTAAGAGGTTTATTGAATTCCGTTTTGAGGCACAGGTTGTTAGTGCCATCTACTGGAACTTTCTAGAAGATAGTTTGTCGAAAGACTTGCATTCAGTTCGTTTCCGTTCTTTAAGGAACATTTCAATTACTGAGGTCTCGGGGAAAAGATTAGAAATATTGACATTAACGCCAGGGCAGAGTGTGGCGTAATTCTTCATAACTTCTCCCCGAGTAACATTCAGTGTACAGGACAATTCTCTTCACAGTTGAAGCAATTACCAGGACTTTTCATTGATCTTCTGGTAACCTTTGAGGCAGCAACACATCATGGGTTGGTGAGTAGAGGAGTGGGGATAAATATTCTGAGATATTAAAAAGTCACAAAACACAGTAGTGAATTATAGTAAATAATATATGTTCATATATGTTTTTGCAGACACAGAACAGTCTAACCTATATGTAGATGTCAGTCACCTATTCATATAAGAGAGAAGCAGATAGCCAGGTCTTCCAGGTAAAGTTAGTAATAATTAGACTGGTTATAATTTTCTGAAAATTGTAAAAGTATCAGAGAAGGTTAAGTGTGTGTCTTACTGCAGGTGCCAGTGTTATCTTTGACGTTGGCAGAAGACCAGAGAAGAACAATCCTCAACCAGGCTGTCTCTCTTTTTCAATCCACTTCCCCTTTCCCTTCTGCTTCAGAAGCGGCTTAGATGTTTTCTGGCCGTAGCTGAGGTGGGGGGGCATTGGGAGCATCGTCGGCTTCGATGGACTTCGAGTGAGCCTTCTGACAGATTGAAGTGCCAACTTTCCATCTAACAACAAAACGTAGCGATATGCACTCCTTGTTTTATACAATACTATATTGTGCTTTCAACAAATTAAATCTGGTGCTAACCCATACATTGACTAGCCCCTAGTCAAGTTACTAACATTAAAGAGAATCCACAGCAGCCCGTGGTATGGGGAGTGCTCCCCATACCACGGGCTGCTGTGGATTCTCTTTAACTTTCCATCTAAGCCACGATGGCAGAGGGCTTTGATTTGAACACTCTGGCAGGAATCTTGGATGGACTGCAAAGTCAGTTGACTCAGTCTGTTGAAGATAATAGGGTGTTAAGAGAGGAAATTAAAAGGTCCCAACAAGAGAATCATATAATTAGGTCAAAAATGGAGGAACTCATAGCAGGAGGGTCTTTGGGATCGAGTAGAAATTCAGCTACAGAAGCAGCTACTCAGGTGATTCATTCGGTAGCTCCAGTGGTTCCATTGGCTAATCCAGAGAGATTTGGGGGGACCCACATAAGGCCCAGATATTCCTCACGCAGTGTTCGCTGCACTTTCTTTGTTGTCCTGTAGTATTTAAAGATGATAGAGTGAAGGTTGCGTTCATGCTGTCCTACATGAGTGGTGATGCTGCAGCGTGGTCAATGCCATTAATTTCAAGAGATGACCCAGCCCTGTACAACTTCGATGTATTTAAAAAGGAATTTTTACGAATTTTTGATCGCAGAACTGCAGAACAGGCCACGGATAATGAATTTTTGGATCTAAAACAAGGAAACAGAGAGTTAATTGCCTACATTGCTCAATTTAACAAATTAATTGTTGAGACTGAGTGGCCAGAAAGTAAGCGCTCCGCCATTTTTTACAGAGGCTTGAGGGACGAGCTAAAAGATGCGTTGGCGCAGATACCCAAGAGACCATGGGAGATATCAGAATTAATAGACCTGGTCTTGCAGCTGGAACATCGTCTTTCAGAAAGGAAGTCAGAGAAGAGAAAAGACTTTCGGACCTATTTCCCACGTCTTGATCGGGTAAAGAGTGAATCGAGTCGATCTGAAAACAGTACAGGGAGGGAACCAATGCAGATTGGCTCCATCAGGGGACCATTGTCTAAAGAAGAAAAAGAAAAAAGGCGAGCCAACAGCTTGTGCCTGTACTGTGGTGTGTCAGGGTATTTCGTAAGAGATTGTTTGAAAAAACCAAAAGTCAGTGGAAGTTTAAAAGCCAAATCCCACCAGTAGAAGGAGTTGCTCTGGTGGGAAAAGAACAAAATTCAACTCCAGAGGTGCAGCAGTTAATAAACACCCTACAGTCGGCAGCTCCACATTTGACAGTCTCATTCGTTGTGAAATTTGGTACTAAAGAAATTTCTGGGGTATCAGTCATGATTGACTCAGGTGCCACTGGCAATTTTTGTGACTTGTCTTATGCCAAAGCAATGGGCATTCAGGCTGTGATAAAGAAACACCCGGAGATAGTCAAAGCAGTGGATGGCACCAATCTCACCTCGGGACCCATCACTAAAGAGACTGAGACTCTAGAGTTGTTGGGATTACAGGGCCATCGGGAATTTCTTCGTTTCAATCTGATAGATGCTCCACAGTTCAAATTAATATTGGGATTACCTTGGCTCACAGAGCATAATCCAAAAATCGATTGGGAACAGCGAGCAGTGGAAATGACCTCAGCACAGTGTCGTCGGTTTTGTTTTTCCGCTTCTCATCAGAAAACTGAGGGTTCGCCAGCTTGGAATTTGGCTCTACTTACACATCAAGTGTGTGCACTGGAAACTATAGAAATTCCTCCGGAGTATCAAGATTTGGCCAGTGTGTTCGATAAAGGAAATGCTGAAAAACTCCCACCCCATCGTGAGTACGATTGCAAAATAGAGCTAGAACCCGGAGCCAGGTTGCCGTGCAGTCGAATCTATGCCCTAACAGAAGCAGAGAATAAGTTCTTAAAGAAGTATTTGGATGATTACTTAAAGATTGGATTCATAAGACCCTCTCAATCACCCGTCTCCTCGCCTCTGTTTTTCCGGCCGAAGAAGGATGGTACATTGTGCATCTGTATTGATTACAGAGCTTTGAACTTGGTGACAGTAAAAAATCGTTATCCACTACCACTCATCTCGCAGCTACTAGATCAAGTGAAGGGAGCGAAAATATATACTAAATTGGATTTACGAGGGGCATACCATCTGGTTAGAGTCGCTGAGGGAGAGGAATGGAAAACAGCGTTTCGCACCAAGTACGGCCTTTACGAATACCAGGTAATGCCTTTTGGATTGAGCAACGCTCCGGCAGCGTTTCAACACTTTGTAAATGATGTTCTGAGAGAATTTTTGGACCGAGTAGCCGTCGTTTACATTGACGATATCCTTATTTTTTCGGACAGCATTGGGAATCACGTTCTTCAGGTGCGAGCAATTTTAAAGAAATTGTTAGAAAACCATTTGTATGTCAAACTGGAGAAGTGTTCTTTTCACGTGGAGAAAGTGGAGTTCCTAGGATTCATCTTGTCGGCTGATGGGGTGGCCATGGATCCTTCCAAAGTACAAGTCATTCAGGATTGGTCATCTCCGAAGAGCGTCAAGGAAATTCAGAGCTTCTTAGGTTTTTCCAATTTCTACAGGAGGTTTATTCCGAATTTTTCAGCCAAAGTCCAACCCATTACTCAACTCCTTAAGAAAGGGAAAGAGTTTGTTTGGTCCCTTGAAGCGGAAGAGGCTTTTCAGTTCCTTAAGAGGGCATTTGTCACGGCACCTATCTTGATGCATCCAGACCCAACGCAGGAATTTTTCGTGGAAACGGATGCGTCAGATTTCGCAACTGGTGGAATTTTATCACAAAGAAACAAGCTTACTGGACAACTCCATCCTGTGGCTTATCGGTCGAGAAAATTGTCTGAAACTGAATTCAATTACACCATTGCAGACAAGGAATTACTGGCAGTCAAGGAAGCATTTCAGGATTGGCGTCACTATCTGCTTGGGGCCAGACATAAGGTAACTGTGTACACGGACCATCGGAATTTGCAATTTTTAAAATCCGCCAAAACCCTGACCCCTCGTCAATTGAGATGGTCGTTATATTTTTCCGAGTTTGATTTCGTCATAACCTTCAAACCAGGAGTGAAGAATGGCAAAGCTGACGCTTTAACGCGAATTAATTGTTCAGAAGATAAAAGAGTTCCCGGAGACGAACCAATCATTCCACGAGAGAGAATTGTGGGAGCTATTCAGTTAGAAGACTTCACCAAGGAAATATTGGAAAGATGTTCATGGCAGGAATTGGAAAAGTGGGCAGCAGACGATGAGAAAAAATCGATAAGGCCCTCGTTACCATACTACGAAGAAGCTTTGTACTTGCCCACCAGAGAATTACAGGAAAAGGCACTGGCCAGTTGTCATGACGACCAGCTAGCTGGTCACAAGGGCAGTACGAAAACGTTGCAGTTGTTACAGAGGCTTTTTTGGTGGCCTGGAATGGCAGCTCAAGTGGGACAGTATGTCGCAACCTGTGAACTGTGTATAAAAGGAAAGCCCTCTAGACAGAGTCCACAGGGGTTATTACAACCTCTACCCAATGCTCCAGGTCCTTGGCATACAGTATCATTAGACCTAATTGTAGATTTGCCACTTAGTCAGGGGTACACTGCTATTTTAGTGTTAGTCGACACCTTTTCTAAAATGAGTCATTTTGTTCCTTTGGAAAAAGTTCCATCTGCTCCACAGTTGGTGAAATTATTTAACCAACATGTGGTGCGAGCTCATGGTATTCCTCAGATTCTAATTTCGGACAGAGGTGCTCAATTTGTGTCTCGATTCTGGAAGAACTATATGCACAGTTTGGGCATAGACACTCGGTTCTCAACTAGTTTCCATCCAGAGACAGATGGGCAGACCGAGAGAGTAAACCAGGAATTGGAGCAATACCTGAGATTATATTTAATGAAGCAAGAAGGGAACTGGTCAGACCTGCTGTGGTCGGCAGAGTTCGCTTACAACAATGCAGTTCATGCCTCCACCGGTTTTACCCCATTCTATTTAAACTATGGTCGTCACCCTAAGATAACATTGGGGAAACTTATTGAGGAAAATCCAACTGTGGTAGAGTGGATAGCAAACTTGAAAAAATCGTATCAACAGGCTCAGTTAAACCTCACCAAAGCAAAGATTTCCTATAAACAACAGGCAGATAAAAAGAGGAGGGCAGGAGAAAATTTTGAGGTAGGTGATCAGGTTTGGTTATCCACTAAACATCTTAGATTGAAAGGTAACAGGAAGTTTCAGCCTAGGTTTATTGGCCCTTTTAAAATACAGAAAAAAATAAACCCAGTAGTAGTCAAATTGCAACTTCCTCGTAGTTTAAAAGTGCACCCAGCTTTTCATCTATCTTTGCTAAAGAAAAATCCTCCTAAGGTTCGATACAAAAGTAAACCAGCACCAATCAGAGTAGAGTCAGAAGAGGAATTTGAGGTCAGTAGAATCTTAGATTCTAAAATCTCCAGGAAAAAATGTTCTATCTTGTCGATTGGAAGGGTTTTGGACCAGAGGAAAGATCATGGGAACCTTCCAGTAATGTACATGCTCCTAAGTTAGTTAGACAATTTCATCAGACCAATCCCTCGAAGCCAAAATTGGGAGGGCCCCCTTTGGAGGGAGGTACTGTCAGGATTATAGGTTCTGTTCAGGTCCCCAGGTCAAAATCAGTAGCAAAGCTGATTAGGCGCAAAAAGGTGCCATCAGTTCCTCGTGGAAGAAGAGGGTTCATAGTGTCCAACCTTATGTGGAAACTATGTTTGAGGGCACTTTGCAATCCTCATCATGGCCGCCTAAAGTCCTGTGATCGCTGTCCAGCATCAGCGGTCTAGTGCTCGTGAGCTCGCGCTGGTGGCACAGCTGAAGCTCAGATTAGAACGAAGGAATGACGCACTTCAACTGAAATCGAGCCGTGGCTGGTGCATTATCTGTGAGGTTCGTCGTTCCTGTATCCATTTCGTGTCAAGACTTCAGTTTTCAAGGTTCCAACAGACTTCATAATTCCTTCAATCAAGTCGCATGCGCTACGTGGGAGCACCAGAAACATTTGTCGTTTTCAGAGTCAAGTAAGAGGTTTATTGAATTCCGTTTTGAGGCACAGGTTGTTAGTGCCATCTACTGGAACTTTCTAGAAGATAGTTTGTCGAAAGACTTGCATTCAGTTCGTTTCCGTTCTTTAAGGAACATTTCAATTACTGAGGTCTCGGGGAAAAGATTAGAAATATTGACATTAACGCCAGGACAGAGTGTGGCGTAATTCTTCATAACTTCTCCCCGAGTAACATTCAGTGTACAGGACAATTCTCTTCACAGTTGAAGCAATTACCAGGACTTTTCATTGATCTTCTGGTAACCTTTGAGGCAGCAACACATCATGGGTTGGTGAGTAGAGGAGCGGGGATAAATATTCTGAGATATTAAAAAGTCACAAAACACAGTAGTGAATTATAGTAAATAATATATGTTCATATATGTTTTTGCAGACACAGAACAGTCTAACCTATATGTAGATGTCAGTCACCTATTCATATAAGAGAGAAGCAGATAGCCAGGTCTTCCAGGTAAAGTTAGTAATAATTAGACTGGTTATAATTTTCTGAAAATTGTAAAAGTATCAGAGAAGGTTAAGTGTGTGTCTTACTGCAGGTGCCAGAGTTATCTTCGACGTTGGCAGAAGACCAGAGAAGAACAATCCTCAACCAGGCTGTCTCTCTTTTTCAATCCACTTCCCCTTTCCCTTCTGCTTCAGAAGCGGCTTAGATGTTTTCTGGCCGTAGCTGAGGTGGGGGGGCATTGGGAGCATCGTCGGCTTCGATGGACTTCGAGTGAGCCTTCTGACAATATGAATGTGAGGAGTACCTCTCGCTTGATACTCCTTTCTCCAAAAGAAATCCAAAACCTCTCCAAGGGGAGGATTTTTTTTGTTGGTAATGAAAGACATCATAGCTTCAAATCTATGATTGAAATATCTGCATACATTCACTGGATCCAAAGAACACAGTTCTCCAGGTGTTTTGAATTCTATATTTTGTATGTTTGCATTTGCCTCTCGTAGAAATTGAAGTAAGTCGTCCCATGCATACTCAGCACAGCTAAGAGTGAGGAACCATGTAGGAGTTCCTAAGTTTCTTAGCATACATTTCAATTCCCCATGACGACGGTACCAATACTCGTTTTTACCACGCTGACATGCCATGAGATTGATTAGATGAGATTCCAAAATATTGTCTTGCAGATTGACTTTCTCCATAAACTCCCTCGCATTTTGCAGATGTGCTCCACTTTTCAGTATATGGTTTACTGCATAAGAAAGCCCAGACAAGTCACTTTCATACAGTAGATGAAACAAATATGGGATGCATTGACGAAACCTTGGATCTTCAGCATATAATCTTAAAGTCCGGTATTCAGATGCTGGAATTTGAAGTGGTCGATCGTCATAGCGTCCACCTTGACCTGTTGGAAATAGCTGTGGAAAACAACGAGCTTCCAAACTTTCTTCCCATACACTAATGGGACTTCCTTTTGCTGCTTTCATTTGAAACAAGTCAATTGCATTCCCCATTACTTCTTTGGAATGCAAAGGATGAACAGTATAATTTTCATATACTTCTTCACTTCTAGACACATCAACTTTTTCAAATTGGCCGGCTGAACAATCACTGTCTTCTTCTGCAGCTGTTTCCTCTGCTCCAACACATACATCTTTGTAGTACTCATTGTTTTTGACCAAATACAACGTTGCCTTTTTGGCTTTCCTAACATCCACTAAATCTTGCCAGATTTTCTTACTCTTTGTCGGAACCCCATTAACTAGAATAACCAGGGGTTCCTCTTCCACTTTCTCTACACCAATTGTATCAATATTTTTCTTGAAATCTAGAGGCAAATAAACAACTCTTCCCTTTAATCCTCTCTGTAAATCCGAAGGAGGCAATTTCCCTATCTTAGGCTCCATGCGAACAATAGCCTGAAAAGGATGGACACATTGAATCAAAATAGATTCATATGTATTTAAATCCATCAATTCAGGAGGAATGTCTAACAACTCAAGATTATTATGAACAGCTCTAGCAGGCATTCTGTTTTCATTTAATTTATTATAACAATATTTACAAATACGCTGATCAGAACTCAAATCAAAAGAATTCTCCACCAACAAAAAAGTTGCAAAATTCTTCCATTCAGTATTATTTTCCATTTCACTTTCTGCATATAAATCAACTAACCTAGTCTGAATCTTATAATGAGTCCGTCGACAACACACACAAGTAAAATTAGGCCTTTCACTTGATTTCACCTTAAACTTGGTAATTTCCTGGTCAAACTTTTCTGTACTTAAAATCTGTACATTATCTTCCACATTACCTTCTATTACTGTGTCACTTTCTACACTGTCCTCTTTTTCACCAAAGTAACTTAACTCAATTTCTTCACAAATTTTCTTCACATCTAATTCAGTTCCATGCAAAAGAGCACTGTTTAATTGTTTAAGCTTAAGTGCTGGACTTTTTGCATAATACAACATTCTCACTAATTTCCTCATTTTGTTATGATGCACTGCTAACATCCTAAAATGATGAAAAACACTCTGACATACTTTTCTAGTAAGACAAGCCAGTGAATGCCCATGCAAACCTGTGTTTTCTCTGACTCTGCAAGGATCTAAGTATTGCAACATCTTCATTTTCTGTTTTAGACTTTTCTTACTATATGTCCGTAAGAAATTACAAAGCAAATCAATTGAATCTTGTCGCACACTACAAATACTACTACACTTCCAAGTGTACACAGGACCCTTAGTAAGTCTCCCTAAAACTTCATCAGCTAACACCTCCTCTGCATCTCTAGACACAAGTTTCTCTTTTTCAATCGGACAACTGTCTATCACCTCATATGCTCGACCACTGGTGTCAACTGCATGCACCAAATCATTCTCCTGGAAGTAACTCTCCTCATTAAAAAATGGCTCACAACTTGAACTATGCATCCATTCTCCAGAAAAAACTTTACAAAAATTAGTCCAATTAATTACTCTTTTGCATCTACTGTTTGATTTGAAAACATCAATTGTCTTGTTAAGTGTCCTAATTCTATTGATTACTAAAATAAATCATTTTTTCTTAACTTCAAAAGCCTGATCAACAATTTTCTCTACATTTTTCTTTTTCTTGTAAAAAGCAGCTCTCTGTTTACCTTTCTTAATATTTTTTAACAAATTTAAAACTACCCTATAGCGAAACATTTGTTTATGAATGTCCCAAATTGGTTTTGCCTTCTATTCCTATACATATTAATCTCTCCTGCTGCAGTAGTAACATTTTTGGGAGGCCTCTCCTTCCTCTTCAAATTTGCTCTCTCCTTCTGTTTATTCACATTCTCATCAACATTTTTTTTTATCTACATATGTTCCGAAAGAAAGACTTAGTTGTCTTACCAGGAGCTTTTTTCCTGTCTTTTGAAGTATTTGTTGTAGAGGAGTGCTTTAATTCCGTTGCTGTTTTTGATTTTTTCCGCTTGGCATCTTTTCTTCTCCTCTGCCTTGAGGGCATATTTCCTTACTATTCAAATCTTGATTTCAATCTGTGTTAAAGAAAAAAGATAACACATTTTAGATCACTATTACCAAACAACAAAGCAATGACAATAAGCAAACGATATAAACACTACTTTACAACATATCTAAGTTTGTATCACAACAACTATGTAACTAGGAGTAAGACAGAGAAAAAGAGCTAGAGGAACTAACACAAAAAGACAGAGAGAGTTAGACAAAGAAACAGATAGAGGGAGTAAAACATAGAGAAGGAGTAAGACAGAAAGAGTGTATAATATGTTGTAAGACAGAAAAAGGATGTAATAAGGAGAGGGAGTCAGTCAAAGAAAGGGACAAAGGGAATAAGTCAGAAAAAGGATATAACAGGGTATAAGACAGAGAGAGGGTGTAAGAGGATGTAAGACAGAGAGAGGGTGTTAGAAAGGGAGAGGATGTAAAAGAGACTAAAACAGAGAGAGGCTGTAAAAGGTAGAGAGAGACTAAGTTTGAGAGAGGGTGTAAGAGGAACTAAATCAGAGAGAGGATGTAACAAGGAGAAATGAGAGAGAGGGAATAAATGAAACACAGGCTGTAAGAGAAAATAAGTCAAAGAGAGAGTGTAAGAGAGTGTAACACAGAGTCAGGATGTAAAAAGGAATAAGTCAGAAAGAGGGTGTTAGAAGGGGGCAGGTGGAAAAATACAGTAAGTCAGGAAGAGAATATAAGAGAGACTTATACATTCTTGATAATACTTAGTAAAGAAATGTTGGTGCATAAAGGAATTGTATTTTGTAAATGAGCGAGGTTTCAGTACTGTAATGAAATGCTTATACATAGGACCTTTTCTCTGTTTTTTAAATGTTATTTTAAAAAAAGAATATATTAGCACATTTCACAATTATGTCACCTGTGTTTCCTCAGATTAGTAAGCAGATTTTGCACATGAGGTGCGGCATGTCCAGGGGTGCAGAGGAGGTGAGGCCTGTATCCAAGAGTGCAATGGACAGGACTCACCTCCTCTGACCCTTGGACAAGTCTCACCTCCTCCGTGCGCCCTGGACAGGCCTCAATGTATTGGATATAATTGATGGTAACAGGATGCACATAAGGTGAGGCCTAACCAGGAGTGCAGATGAGGTGAGGCCTGTCCAGGGGTGCAGAGGAGGTGAGGCCTGTGTCCAAGAGTGCAGTGGACAGGACTTCATAAAGCCTCTCCCCCACTGCACTCTTACACACAGGCCTCATCTCCTCAGCAAATTTCACAATCATGAAAGCCATTTCGACTTTCCTCACCTCCTCTGCACCTTTTGCAATCATGTCAGGTGTGTTTCCTCATATTAGGAGTCACATTGTGTTTTTTTATTGTTGCTTTCTGTTATTTTTTTTCTTAATGCTTCGTTAAAATTTTCTGCTGCATACAGGAATTGTATTTTTTTTAAAACGGAAGTTTCAGTAGTGAAATGGAATGCTTGTACATATAACCTGTACTCAGTTTTCCTAATGTTAATATAAAAACGATTAAAGGGCAAATGAATGGCTTTTATAAGGATTGTCCAGAGGTACAGAGGAGGTGACACCTGTGTTCAAGACTGTAAAGGGAGAGAGGCCTCTCCTGGGGAGCATAGGTGGGGAGGCCTGTGTCTAAGAGTGCACTGGACTGGACTTCATGAAGCCTATCCCCCACTGCACTCTTAGACACAACACTCACCTCCTTTTCACCCCTGGACAGACCTCTCTTGCACTACACTCTTCAACACAGGCATCACCTCCTCTGCACCCCTGGACAATCCTCACCTCATCTGCAACCCTGAATAGACCTCAACTCATCTCCACCCCTAGACAGGCCTCAGCTCATCTACACCCCTGGACACGCCTCATCTCATCTGCACCCTGTTACCATCAATTATACCCAATATATTGAGGCATGTCTAAGGGGCACAGATGAGGTAAGGCTTGTCCTAGGGTCAGAGGAGGTGAGTCCTCTCCACTGCACTCATGGACACAGGCCTCAAATCCTTTGCACCCCTGGACATGCCTCACCTTATCTGCACAATCTGAGGAAACACAGGTGACATAATTGTAAAAGGTTCAAATGTATTTATTTAATCTTGCAGACACTATTTATTCCTTCTCAAAAATATAGAAGCCATTCATTAGCTGCAAAATCGTTTTTTAAATAACATTTACGAAACAGAGCGCAGGTCCTATGTACAAGCATTCCATTTCACTACTGAAACCTCACTAGTTTTTAAAATGCAATTCTTCTATCTAGGAAGTGTTGATAACAAACATTATCATTAAACTTATTAAAATGCAGCAAGAAAAAAGCTCAATCTGCTCCCTAATCTAGAGTAACACAATTGACATGATTGTGAAATCTGCAAATATATTTATTTAATCATGCACACACTATTTATTCCTCGTCAAAAATGTAAAAGCTATTCATTTGCCCAGAAATCGTTTTTCAAATAAGATTTTAGAAACAGAGCGCATGTCCTATGTACAAGCATTCCATTTCACTACTGAAACCTCACTATTTTACAAAATACATTTCCTCTCTCTTGCAAACATTGCTACCAAGCATCATCGAAAACCATGACACAATTCAACAAGAAAAATGCTCATTCTGCTTCCTAATTTGGGATAACAGAGGTGACATCATTGTGAAAGGTTCAAGTATATTTCTTTAATCATGCAGACACTATTTATTCCTTTTCAAAAATGTAGAAACCATTGATTTGCCCCAAAATCATTTTTTAAATAACATTTTAGAAACAGAGCGCAGGTCCTATGTACAAGCATTCAATTTCACTACTGAAACCTCACTATTTTACAAAATACAAATCCTCTATCTTGCAAATGTTGTTACCAAGCATTATCAAAAAACATGACACAAACCAACAGCAAAGAAGCTCAATGTGCTTCCTAATCTGAGGTAACACAGGTGACATGATTGTGAAAGGTTCAAATATATTTATTTAATCATGCAGACACTATTTATTCCTTCTCAAAAATGTAAAAGCCATTCATTTGCCCCAAAATCTTTTTTTAAATAAGATTTAAGAAACAGAGCGCAGGTCCTCTGTACAAGCATTCCAGGTCACTACTGAAACCTCACTATTTTACAAAATACATTTCCTCTCTCTTGCAAACATTCCTACCAAGCATTATCAAAAAACATGACACAAAACAACAGCAAAGAAGGTCAATGTGCTTCCTAATCTGAGGTAACACAAGTGACATCATTGTGAAAGGTTCAAATATATTTATTTAATCACCCAGACACTATGTATTCCTTCTAAAAAATGTAAAAGACATTGATTTGCCCCAAAATCGTTTTTCCAATAACATTTTAGAAACAGAGCGCAGGTCCTATGTACAAGCATTCAATTTCACTACTGAAACCTCACTATTTCACAAAAAACAAATCCTCTATCTTGCAAATGTTGATACCAAGCATTATCAAAAAACATGACACAAACCAACAGCAAAGAAGCTCAATGTGCTTCCTAATCTGAGATAACACAGGTGACATCATTGTGAAAGGTTCAAATATATTTCTTTAATCATGTAGACACTATTTATTCCTTCTCAAAAATGTAAATGCCATTAATTTTCCCAAAAATCTTTTTTCACATCACATTTAAGAAACACAGCACAGGTCCTATATACAAGCATTCCATGTCAGTACTGAAACTTCACAATTTTACAAAATACATTTCCTCTATGCAGCAAAAACCTTTTACCAAGCATTATCAAAAAACATGACACAAAGCAACATTTAAAAACCACAATTTACTTCCAAATCTTCTCCATAGACTCACCCTTACAAATGCTTTGGGAGATTGAGAACAGTGTCAGACACACACACCAATATTTCTTTAGCAGAGCAAAAGGTATGTACTCCACGCACTGCAACCATGATTGGCACAGAAAACCTCTAATTCTACACACATATCCCTCATGTTAACCAATTAAAACTCTTCCCTCTCTATTTTCAAACCAACACCCTTCCCCCCCTCAGCCCTTTCTACCTGTTACCATAGCAACTCCCTCCTCACTGACCTCTCAGGTTTAAAAGTTTATTCTACAATGTTGCAAATGAACTCAGCAAGGATGTTTGACCTCTAAATACACCAGCTTATCCAGTGCAATGTTTCTTTAAATTACTTTTTCTTAACCATTCAAATTACTTCTTTCACAGAACAGAACCATGCACCCTAACTTTCAGTTTTCAACTATCTGAATCCACCAATCATTGCTTGTGATTCAAGAGCACTGAAACTCCACAGTTTGTTTTTGCAAACTCCTACTGTTCCAACTGCCATTTCATTCCCACACTTCATCTGACTGCACCAGAACCTCCTCTCACCATGTATTCTGTCTGGATTATTGGACATAGCTACATCCACTGGGCTCAAAGGTATGCAGCTATCAGAAATTTTCACAACCTTGATTTACCAAATGTAGACATCAAGTGGATTGGCCAAAGAGGATTGAGATGTCATCAATTGATACCATTGGTGAAAACCTTTTACCATCTGCCACACCCTGACCTCATAATTTTGCACTGTGGTGGAAATGACCTAGGCACTTTGACTGGGGTAGGTCTGGAAATGGTTTTAAAGGACAACTTTGGGCAATTGATGACACTTTTTCCACAAACTGCCTTGGTATATTCCAATATATGCCAAAGACCGAAATGGATGTGGTCCAACCAATTTTGTGCACAATTTGAGAAAGCACGGAAACGTGAATAAATCTGTTTCTGCTTACATGAGAGACTATGGAATGGGTTCAATATACAACAATAACTTGCGTTACAACATGCAAGATATCTACAGAGGAGATGGTGTGCACTTTTCAGATGAGGGGAATAGAATATTCCTCCTGAATTTAAGACTGTGCATTGGAACCTACTTGTAGGTACCTAAATCAGCCACAGAACCCAAAAGCTCTTTTCAGGGCTACCCTACCTCTCATCACTCAAAATGATTACTTGACTCTTTTTTTCACTGTTTTTCACCAAAGTACGCTCCCCAGTACGCTTCCCGGTACGCGTACCGGTACGCGTACCGGGCGCTCCCCCCGCGAAAAATTATTATTATTTTTTTTTTACGCCTATATAGGCCTCCTAAGCCCCCCTCAGAAAACCTAGGGGGTCAAGGGGTGTCTACTGTGCCCCCTTTTACCCATTCCCAACGTTGTTTGTCCTCCATCTTGTGTCTCAAATCTACCGAAACACAAGATGGAGGACTCCCGTAGCACTGCCGGTACGCGTACCGGGGCGCGCACCGGTAAGCGCTCCCCAAATTTTTTTAAAGTTAATTTACATAAAAACCACTGGAGAGACTTTCACCAAATATAGAATAGGCCCTACTAAATACCAGTCCCTACCATTTTCCCAAATTTGGTGGAATTCCATTAAGCCATTTGGGCAGTAGCCTGTCTAAATATCCTGAGGTAAATTACATGACAAAAACACATATGAAGTGTTAGAATTTACAACCAATTAAAATGTTACTTTCATTTTCTACTTTTATTTCCTGACATTTGATTGGTTATGTACATGAATATAAATGAAAAATGAGAGGGAAACACGGCCATTTTGACTACAACTACCTGAGGTACATCTTTAAAGGATTTTCTCATTTATCTTCATCACCTTTATATAAGGTAAGTTGTTAATTTGTAAGGGGCACTTTAAGTTAATTTGTAAAAACGTTTTCTGATAGTTATTTACTGTCCCTCTGTTATAGTTATAAATTAAGATAGGCTTCTCTGTTATACTTATAGATTAAGTTAGGCTTCTCTGGTATAATTATGAATTTACTTAGGCTTCCTAACATACACTTTTTTTATATTTCTACTTCCTGCCTGATACCATACACTGCCCAAAGATAACTTCACTGTTAAAAACTCAGAAGTACCTCTCTGAACTTAAACCCAACAGTGCCCTAACTCTACTGATATAGTTATTTTTTATGCAATTTACAGCAAGAAAATGGAAGGAGAACAAGACATCATCAATATTTCTTTCGAAATTACCAATGAGGAGATTGTTCAAGAAGATTTTGTTGACGAGGACTTTATGAATGAGTCTCTGGACCAACAATTTACTGACTGTTTACAAGATATTGAATCATGCAATTTTGAGGAGATGCCAGATCATCTGATGCTGGAAGTTTTATTAAACTATGAAAATTCTAACCAATACATTTTTATTTAATAATTACAAATTGTTTGAGACATTATTCATTTTTATATGTAATTCATGAAGTAGTACCAAAATGATTATAATATAAAGTGAAACTTACAGTATACTGTGCAATTTTAAAAGATCATAAGGGAGCAGGGTAGACTACCCATGATCCCCTAGGCCTTCTCAGGGAGTTCTTAAAGGATCTGTTTCTGCTTTCCTGACAGACTATGGTATGGATTCCATATACCACAATAACTTCTGTAACAACATGCAAGATATATACAGAAAAGAAGGTGTACATTGAATTTAAGACTCTGCATTGGTGCCTACATGTTGGTACTTAAATCACCCACACAACACAACAACTCTATTCAGAGCTACCCTACCTCTAAGCATTTTAAATTATTATTTTACTGTTTCACTTGGTTTTCCCCATGGTACGCTCCCCAGTACGCTCCCCGGTGCGCGTACCGGGCGCTCCCCCCACGAAAATCGAAAATGTATTTTTATTTTTTTGTGCCCCGCGGGGCCCTTTTATGGCCCCCACATCAAACCTAGGGGGTCAGGGGGGGTCTACCCTACCCCCTTTTAGTCATTTCCCCCTTTGTTTTTGCCACCTCTTGTGTTTCGATCCTACCGAGACGCAAGATGGCGGCCGCTCCGGACTGTTTGGAATGTTGACAGACACCCGAGAACCAATCAGCTTTCCGCTCGCGAACTCGCGTTACGCGCCAGGTGCGCTCCCCGGTGCGCGTACCGGGGCGCGCTTATAGATATATATATTTTTTTTAACCTAAATTACTCAAAATCCACTGGAGCACATATCTTGAGACATAGCAAAGGCACATCGGGCTACCAGTCCCCACAATTTTGCCAAGTTTGGTGGAAATCCATTCAGCCGTTCAGGCTAAAAGTGAGTCCAACCGCCCTATAGAAATTAACATGGGGAAAACACGTTTTGGGACCCCGAAATATCTCGACCCCCGCTTGACAAATCCCCCCCAAACTTTAAGGGAAGGAGCAGAGCAGAGCGGGCCATCTTCTTTGAGAAATTTGCGAAGATTCGTCCACCGGCGCCAAAGTTATTCCCAATAGAATGTTGCGGATTTCCTATGGAAAACAATCCTAACTAAAAAAATATATATATATATACACATCACTATCTCTTTCTCTCATGCTCCCTCTATCTCTTTGTCAACTCTCTATATATCTCACTGTATCTCTCTCCCACTGTCTCTCTCTCTCTCTCTCCTCTTCTCGTTCTCTCTGTTTCACTCTACCCCTCTGTTTCTCTCTCTCCTCTCTCTAACTCTCCTATTCTCTCTCTCTACCTCTCTGTCTCTCTCTGTCTCTTGCTCTCGCTCACTCTCTCCTTCTCTCTTTCTCTCTCTAGCTCTCTCTCTCTTGCTCACTCTCTTCTCTCTTGCTCTCTCTTGCTCTCTTTCCCTCTCTTGCTCTCTCTCGCTCACTCTCTTCTTCTCTCTCGCTCTCTCTCACTCTCCCCTTCTCTCTTTCTCTCTCTAGCTCTCTCTCTCACTCACTCTCTTCTTCTCTCTTGCTCTCTGTCTCGCTCTTGCTCTCTCTCTCCTTCTCTCTCTCGCTCTCTCTCTCTCTCCTCTTGTTATTGTTATTGTTATTGTTAATTCCGGCTTTTATAGCGCCAACTCACCGGCAGGTCTCAAGGCGCTTATGACCGAAAAGACAACAATTACATGATTATCAGAGAAAAAAGCAACATCATGTTTAGACCGAGCTCAACATATCCCTGAACAAAAAGGTTTTTAAAGTTTTTCTGAAACGGAGGAGATTACCTTCTTTACGGAGGGTTTCAGGTAGTTTATTCCAGATTTTTGGAATCAGAGCAGAGAAAGATCTCCCGCCTTTTGTGGCCAGCTTAAACCGGGGGCATACCAACAGTTGTGCATCTGAGGACCTTAGTCTCCGTTCCGGATTATATAACTCCAACCGTTCCTTTATGTAAACAGGTGCTTGCCCATAGATTGCCTTATGGGCAATACACAGGCTTTTAAAGACAGACCTTTGTCCAATGGGCAGCCAATGAAGGCTCTGCAACAGTGGAGAGGCATGGGATCGTCTTGAGAGTTTAAAAATAAGGCGTGCAGCATCATTTAAAACCACCTGCAATCTACTGATCAGGATTTTTGGAAGGCCCAGATAAAGGGCATTGCCGTAGTCCAGCCTTGAAATTATTGTGGCAGAGACTACGGTGCGCAGCATAGACTGGGATAAGAGGGGGACTAACTTACGCAATTGTCTGATTAGACCATTGCAAGTGCCTACTACAGTGGAGATCTGACTGCACATTGAAAGTTCGCTATCAATCTTGATACCCAGACTTTTCACCTTATCCGCTGGTATGGGAGTTGGGCCTAATTCCTGGGGCCAATACAGGTCACTCCATGGGGAGCATGTGGATGATATAACTAGAACCTCTGTTTTTTCAGGATTGATCTTCAAAAGGTTCCTCTCTTGCTCTCTTTCTGTCTCTCTCTCTCTCACTCTCTTCTCCTCTCTTGCTCTCTATTGCTCTCTCTTGATCGCTTTCTCTCTCTCGCTCCGTCTCTCTCTCTCTCTCTCTCTCTCTCTCACTCTCTCTCTCTCGTTCACTCTTCTCGCTTGCTCTCTATTGCTCTCTCTCTCTCTCTCTCTCTCTCTCTCTCATAGTTTAGCAATCTGTTTCTTAAATCAGGGAGTTGTACAAACGTCATGCTCAGAACAGGAATAAATCCACCAGGTTTCTAAGATTGCCCTTCACTGGCATAATTTGCAAAATCTTTGTGAATCCGTAAACTATGCACATTTGCACTCAATCGATGTCATAAACTTCCTGATAGAGGTGAACTCTTTTTATGCGGACTGAGCCCAGAAGGGTTTGCCTCTTTCACTATTCTCGTACCACACACTGATTCTCACAGGTAAACTTACACCTTTGCGTAACTTTAACTTTTGCATTTGACAAAGGAATTTTACGAGTAGTATCTTTACGACTGCCCATCTTTTTATGTCCGTAGTCTCCTACACAACTGCGGATGCTCTTCAGTCGTAAAGAAACTACTCATAAAATTCCTTTGTGAATTGCAAAAAATCGTAAACTTACACAAAGTGTACGTTTACCTTTGTGAATTAGGCCCTAGTTGTTCTTGTGGGAATAGGATCTTTCCCTGCTGTCCTTCCAAATGTTGTGGCTGTTTTCTCTGCATTGTCAATCTGGCTACGGATTCATTACAGTGTCTGGAAGCAGAAGTCTCTGCCTGTGTCCAAGTGTCCGGATGTTCTCCAGCGTAGTCAGGCGCCGGAGGAGATCTTCTCACTCTTGGGGGCTTTTTTTTATGAGAGCCCTGCGTCACTTTTGCACCACATAAAGTGGTACTTGCGTGACGCAGGGCTTTCATTTTGATTTATGAAGCCACGCCGACCCCCCCTCCGTGGCTTTGAGTGGTCTCATAAATCATGAGTTAGGTGACGCAGCACGAAGAGCTGCGTTGTCTCACTCTGCGCCCGGGAGGCATTCCATGGGCGTTGCGGTGGGTTTTCCTATACAACACCCATGGAAATTTGACAGTGTCCAACATTTACAAAAGTGATGGAAACCTGGGGACGCGCAAAATCCGTACGCCTCCCGAGACGAGGTGGAGGTGTAATGAGGTGTAATGAGGAGAAATATGTTTATTTCTGCTCGTTTTTTTTCTTCTTTCCATGTATGTTACATTCTGCTGCACACATAGGAAGAGGAAAATGCTTTGTAGGGTTGTGTTTGTGCAGGAAGGTACCCCTTATTGCACAAAACGAATCCAGCATGCAACGGGGGCACCCTTGCACTATGGTGCACGAGTGCCTATGCTGATGCCATGGTGGAAGAAAGGCCAGGAATGCGCCATAGAGCTTAAATACAGGGCATTCCTGCCCCTTCACTCTGGCGTAGAGCAGCACAGTAAGGTGTCTTATTGCACTGCCGTCCACCAAAATCCCATAAATGAGCCTCTATATGTTTAACCATGTTTCTATCATGTATGTCCTTCCTTTTCCTTTTATGAGTGTGATATTACTACTTCTACCACCAGCACTGATGTAAGAGGGTCTCTTCACACCTCCTGAGAGTCCCAGAGCTGCCCTGCCATGGAAGGGGATATACGCAAAATACAATATCCCAACAGGTACCAGTTCAAAGACAGTTATGCATGTATGCACAAAGCATTACACGAACAGGAAACAAGGAGACTCAATTGGTTTGTCTTAAGGTTGTTGATCACCAAAATATATCAAACAAAGTTACATCAAGGTATACAGTTAAAGCAGCGCTGTATAGAGAAAATCATGTGACAACCCGGAGGCACTTGGTGTATAGTGATATATATACAAGTGGATAAAGGTGACGACGCAAGTGATCAGAGTGAACAGCGTGGACGGCGCAAGGTGAACAATGGTAAAAAATAATATACAGTGGTGGCTCAAAGAGTAACAATTTACATCAATTTCATTCATTATTTTCCATTTTTTCGTGAGCCAAACAGAAGAAATACGCCTAAAATTGCGCTGTGGTGTCGACGGCGTTTCGACCCTCTTTACTAGGGATCGTCTTCAGGACGGGGTTGTCAAATTTGCTGAGTGCTGCGGGGGAAAAGGGAAGAGAAGATGGCGGTAAGAGGTGGGGGTTGGGCAGTTAAAGAAGGCAGGAGCCCGCATTGCTGACTGATGTGTAAAACCAGCGGTGTTAAGAGAGCTACTGGTTACCGGGTGAGGGTTGTGAAGATCTCTGCATAATTATGGTGGTAAAACGTGGAGATATAGATATATTCAGGTATGCACCTTTACTTCTCCCGCATTTCCACTACTTCCACGGAATATTACCAACCAAACTGTATATTCACCTGATATTCTCTAGTCTCACTTGCTGCTTATCTCTGAATGCCTTCCCGCGCATCGCTAGCAGCTAGACCTTACCGGCCTGAGCGCTTTAAACGGTCCTTCCACAAGTACACAGACTGGTTTCTTGCCGCAATTTTACCGCTTAATGAGTGCGCAGCCCTATACTTCTGTATCGCGCTAGTCACACGAACAGAATTTCAACACTTAAACTTCACAGGGCATTACTATAACTGAACATCTAGGTTTATCTATCCGCGTTGTTCTCAGTCTTGGCGCCACTCTTGATCGTTCGCTCTACATCTCCATGTTTTACTACCATAATTATGCAGAGATCTTCACAACCCTCACCCGGTAACCAGTAGCTCTCTTAACACCGCTGGTTTTACACATCAGTCAGCAATGCGGGCTCCTGCCTTCTTTAACTGCCCAGCCCCCACCTCTTACCGCCATATTTTCTTCCCCTTTCCCCCGCAGCACTCAGCAAATTTGACAACCCCGTCCTGAAGACGATCCCTAGTAAAGAGGATCGAAACGCGGTCGACGCCACAGCGCAATTTTAGGCGTATTTCTTCTGTTAGGCTAACGAAAAAATGGAAAATAATGAATGAAATTGATGTAAATTGTTACTCTTTGAGCCACCACTGTATATTATTTTCTACCATTGTTCACCTTGCGCCGTCCACGCTGTTCACTCTGATCACTTGCGTCGTCACCTTTATCCACTTGTATATATATCACTATACACCAAGTGCCTTCGGGTTGTCACATGAGTTTCTCTATACAGCGCTGCTTTAACTTGATGTAACTTTGTTTGATATATTTTGGTGATTAACAACCTTAAGACAAACCAATTGAGTCTCCTGGTCTCCTGTTCATGTAATGCTTGGTGCATACATGCATAACTGTATTTGAACTGATACCTGTTGGGATATTGTATTTTACGTATATACTATACCCAATCCCGACGTGGTTTATGGGTCCCACTCCTGTTATGTTTCACTGCCATGGAAGGGGGCACTAATGCTGTTCAAGGCAGAGCAGGTCTCAAAGAGCCCTCCTCCCCCTTCTGGTGGTAACTCTCTGTGCCCGGCGGGCATGTGCCAATGAAGGGCAGGGCTGCAAAGCGCATATTTTCAGCAATCCATTGAGGCGCGGAGGGGGGCAGCTTTCAGATGTCCAGACTGGTGGCAGAGGCAGGGCGCAGGGTGGCAGAGTCTGTTCTCCAAGTTAAAATCAGAGACTGCCTTGAAGAACTAATGTCTGACATTAAACCTTTAAAAATAGCAAACACGCTAAGGTGATGATTACCGGGAGAGCAGTGCGCCGGCTGCGGCCGCTCTCATGTGATTCCGCTTATGGCAGCAAATAATGCGAAGCAAATGACTCGTAGAGGTAATTGCTGTAACTATACATGGAATAAATGGCCCTGTGTCATTTGAGCACAGCAAAAAAAAATTGGTAATTATGGGAGCGGAAGGACACGGCGCTCCGGCAGGCTGCGCGGATTGAGTGGCCCTCGGTGCATGGCGGACATTGCCTCGGCTTCAGCAGCGGGAGCCACGTGCTCCTTGGACACACAGGGGGCGCCGCCATGTCCCACGGGGATGACCCGGAAGGAATACCTCCCCATTCATTCCTATGGGCCTAGAGGCCCATAGGAATGACTGGGAAAACATTCTCAATTTGCGTTTAGCAATTAGCGAATTGCAAATTGAGAATGAAATAAGCATGGGTGCACATGTGGCGCACATACATGCCCGTCACATGGCACTTTGAAAAATAAAAAAAGTGCATTTTTCAAAGAAATCGCAAATTACCACCAACTTGAAGTTGGTGGTAATTTGCGACTCCTTAAGGCCAAATTGCACTTTTTTGGTGCTTCTTACATTGCATTTAAGGAATTGCAAAATTTGCGATTCCTTAAATGCAATCGCAAAATAAGGAATCGCAAATTTTACAATTCTTTATTTTTGCCTTAATACATACCATTTGCCAAAATTGCATTCGCAAACGCCGAAATTTGCGAATGCAATTTTGCTTGATAGATATGGCCCTAAGTCAGGTCACAAGTAGGCATTAGGAAAGTAGCATTAACTGTGGTTAGCGCTACTTTTCTTAACGCTCTGCTTGTTAGTGTGCAGCTTGATAATTGGAGAAATGTCCCTTAGCGACATTTCTCCAGTTATTTTGCCACGGAACGTCCACTTTGCATCTCATTAGAGACGCGAAGCTCGGCGTTGCTAAAAGGGGCGCAGAATCAGCAAAACACGCGATAGCGTGTGTTTGCTGATAAGGAGGTGAAACTATCACCCCTTTTCGTCTGAAAACGGTCACAAAAGTGGCGATAATTTCACATCGCCGCCTTGGTAATATGCCCCCAGTAATGCATAAAACATAGATTGCGTAGGGGAACACTTGCTTCTATGTAAATGAAAAATTAAATGACTGTTTGCCTATCCCTGTATGGTTGAGGCACTGATTCCCAGAGCCGGGGATAGATTCCAGTCCCCACACGAATGAAGTTTGCACAGGGATCAGAATTCCAAGTTCTGCAGAAATTATCTCCCCCCCCACCCTCTCCCCCTTACTGTTGTCCCCTGACAGACTCCGCCAGATAAACCTGGTCACATTTACTGGAGAAAATATTTATGCAATCCGCTTGTTATGCCTCATTCTCAACTGGCGAACTCACAGTAGGAAGTATTCAGTGCACTTATTAAATACCCCACCCAGGGCTATTTGTGCACATGCAGCGCAGTAAATACCCCAACGCATTCTTCCCTACTCAGAATCCGCCCCTAATCTGAAAGTTCTGCAATAACTGCCTCTGCAGACGCCCAGCTCAGGGCTGCTTGTTTTATCAACCTCAGCAGCATGAGAAGCAAAGTGGACTGGTGAGCATTGGGACCAGTGGTCCTCAGGTATGGAGGCATTTCTACAGTGGACGCATCAGTCCATTGAGATATCTGACCGTCTACTAGATAGGATGTCTCCAGATGTGACAGTCCGGCTCGCAGTGTCGTAAGGTTCCCTTACGGGTCTCCAAACCAGTGTTCCTGTAGCACTTAGCGCCTTTAAGCCTCCAGGTGCCATCTCGATCTTTTAACTAATGAAACCTCAGCACGGGAAGCCCCACCCCCACCAAGGATGAGCCTCCTCTGAGCATCTTACAAAAAGCTAAGATGCCACCTTTGTAAACCAAGAAACCCACAACACCTCATCACGGTGGCCATGAGGGCCGGTGTCACATGCAACAACTGAGAAGACAACACTCCAAGCTCCAAGGCGCAGCAGCTTTCTCATCTTGCGGTGTTACTCCCCGTTGCCACATCACTTCCTGGATTCTGCAGCCAAGCGCTTGAAAAATCCTCAGGTGTACACTCTTCTGGCTACAAGTTTGCTGTAAGGCGCACGTCAAATTAATACGTGCAGGGACTTCAGGTTGAGGTTCCAGGGTGCAGCAATTCTTACTCTGTGTTTATATAGGATATTTTCAAAGATTGGTGAAGTTGACAGGACCCCACTGACCAAGACGCTGGATACGAGGTTTGAGATAGAAAGTTGGGTCTCCAACGTTTCCTTGAATGCTTGTATTAGCAATAAGTAGTACTATTATTATTATTATTATTATTATTATAATTACACTTGTTAAGCGCACAGCTACCCGGAGGTTTCCCGGCGCTAAGGCAGACAGAAAGGCATACAAGATGAGAGGAGCATCAGACCAGCAGACTACGTATTAAAGAGCCAAGTCTTGATTCCTTTACGGAAAGTCAAGAAGCACATTTCAGAACGCAAAGGTAAGGGTAAAGAGTTCCAAAGAGAGGGTGCTAACAGGGAGAACGAGCGGCCTCCATTTTTTGCTCTCTTAACACGCGGTATCTTAAATTTATTCTGGGTGGATGACCTAAGTGTGCGAGGGGGGACATAGTGCTGCACTAGAACAGATAAGTAGTGCAGAGCTCTTCTAGTCATGATTTTGTGCATGAGACATAAAGCCTTGAATTTGACCCTACTCTCAATTCGCAGCCAATGCAATTTGCGCATGTGAGACGTGGCCGATGTTCTAGCAGGGAGGTTACAAATTAGGCGAACAGCCATATTTTTTACCACCTGGTACTTCCTAATTACCTCCTTACAGGCACCCAAGAGTAAGATGTTCCCGTAGTCCAGGCGTGAGATGACAAGAGCCTGGACTACAGTCCTAAGGGTGTCGGCAGGCATCATCCATTAAGGCCTGGTTCGTGGAAGATGGTGTGAAGGATGAGTCAAATACAGTATAACATGTTTATTATATAGGCAATAAATGCTACGAATATCATGTACAGAATGTGAATACAGAAGGGTCGCTGAGAAGACACAGCTTACACAAGGCTTTGTCTAGAAGAGCAGTGTGGAGGGGCAGTGCGTCTGGAGTCCCCAATTACCCTTTTGAACTAAGTAACTGACTTGCAGCACAAAATGAAGTTGCCAGAAGTAAGGGCAGAGGACATTGATAGAAGATCATGAAGGTACAAAATACAGATTGTTGGCGCACTGGAGGGAGCTGAAGGTGGGACAATTGAGACTTTGTGGAGGGCAAACAGCCCTGACAAACCGCCTCAATATTTTGTTGTGCAGTGTGAACATAACACACTTACGAGGCACCCACAAGAATAAGTTCTCCTAGTGCTGTCACCAAGATATCCAATAAAAAGGAAAGGGGTGCCTTCTGATGCGAGGTGAAGATAAATGGTCCTTAGATCAGCTGGGAGGTACTTATGTTTACTGCAGTAGTTGAAGAAGCAAAGAAATCCTTTCAAAGAGTGACTATACCATTGCTGTAAAAAATCTAACAACAGTGGTGAAGATAATTTGCTGGATACAGTGTTCCTATGTTCTATGTATTAAATAACCTTTTCTGACTGGGGATAGTCAGTTGTGTACTTGTTTGTGCTGCGCTCTGTCTCTGTTTTATATCGTTCATATATACGGAGGCTTCTGTATATAGGTATTAGCACTGTGGGTGGCACGGTGCAAAGACATAGAGCACGCTCTGAAAAAGATTGCAGTGAGTTAACCTATGTGCGAACACAACAGAGGTGCTGGCCATTGTTGAAAAACCACTTCCATCAATTGTTTGTAGATGCTATGAACACTGACGCTGCAATGCATGTTGATCTATGATACTAGGTTGAAAGTTATGAATGCAGAAAGTTTATAGTTCTTCGAGGTTTCCTCTGACTCCTGCAGTTGGAGAAAGAGGGGTGTTGAGGAAGAGCGTGCTCAGCAAAAGCAGGTGAGAGAGGATGGTGACGGGCGCAAAGTGTCAAAGACAACAAAATTCAGCCTCAAACCTACCTACATACTGAAAAAACTCTGCTATCTGAGAAATGGGAATTGGCAGAAAGGTGAGATTAACTATTAAACATCTCCTTTCTTTTTTGTGAAAGGGCAATAAGCTTGTTTTTTGTTTAAATGCACAGGAATAGCTCATTACAAGATTTACACACAGCACCAAAGATATCTAATCTGGGACAACTAGAGAACGAGAGACCGGACGGCTCAGTTGTACAGTTGGTTAGTAGCCATGGATATTGGTGATTATCTCCTCGAGGTTCTGGACAGGTTGGGAGGGCAAGTGAGGCGCTATGGCTAGTCGGCCACGGGCTCATAGATACTGAGGTGGTGTGGTGACTCGGTCCATACATGCCGATGGTCTATGGTCCAAGCATAGTTCTGTTCCTGAGCAGAATCCCTACAACAGGTGGAGACAGTCATCAGGCACCGATCCAAGGAAGCCGCTCTGGAGGGAACTGTTGTGCATTCCAGCCAGACCACTCCACCATGGAGAAGGAGTGGGGAAAGGGTTCCCTCTGTATGTGGGTGGCAACCGTCCATATTCCAGCACAACGGAAGGGGAGGTCATACGCTTGCCGTGGTGAGGGAAGGGGCCCCTGGTACTGGTAGGTCACTGGTTTTCAAGAGTGGAGCCAGAAGGCAGCAGGCCCGGACTGGCCATTGCGGGCACCGGGCAATCCCCCGGTGCGCCACAAGGGTGGGGGCCGGTTTGGGGCCCTGGGGGCCGTGTTTGTTACAGGGCCGTTTTTGCAGCATAGCTGCAAAATCGTCCGTGTAACAAAATCGGCCGAAACCGGCCCTGGCAAAGAGCTCGGTCGCACCCCCAGGGGGCCGGCCGGGCACTTTGCCAGGGCCGGTTTTGGTTCTCAGTCCGGCCCTGGAAGGCAGCCATCTTGGAGTGTGGCCAGCGGGCACCGGGCAATCCCCCGGTGCGCCGCACGGGTGGGGGCCGGTTTTGGGCTCCTGGGGGACGATTTTGTTACAGGGCCGTTTTTGCAGCATACCGACCCTAGCAAAGCGCTCGGCGGCACCCCCAACCCCCGGAGTGGGGGGAGGGGGGCCGGCCGAGCACTTTGCCAGGGCCGGTTTTGTTTCCCAGTCCGGCCCTGATTCTGCACTTCCAAACACCGTGAAATGCAGCAGCAGCCAAAGGTGCAGAGGAGGGTAGCAAGGGGGTGAACCCAAAGGGACAGCAGTTGTGGAGAAACCCTTTGCAGATGATTCCAGTACCCCCTGTCCTCCTCTGTAATCTGCCTTAGCTGATTGGTACCTTGCAAAACCCTCAGTTAAATCTAAAATACTTCGATATTTGCTTGGTCTAGAGTGACAGTGAGGTGCATTGTCCCATAGTGTATGGCGATTTATTTTCTATTCTAAAACGTCACATGAAGCAAATGAGAAATTTAATAGCCCGAAGACGATTGGACACTGAATTACTACACGCGGCGAGTCCTGGCGTGTGTTCTATTAATGTGGCATGTCAACATCTGCACTTCAGTTTGTGGAATAGTCTTTTAATGTTTGCTTTGCTGTATTTATGGGGTGCTTTTTGTAGGCACTGTACATTTATCATGTCAGCTACAAGGACGTTTGAAACATAACAGCTCGTGTCTCGATATTCCCTCAGTTCCTTAGTCCTTGGTTGCAACACAAAGTAACATCAGTGCTTTTAAATGGAGACAGAAAAGTGCAGAGTACCCGCATGCCTCTGAGAAGTGCTGGTGCCCTCCCTTTGACACTATTGCCCCAATGCCGAGAAGTGCAGGTACTCTCCCTTTCAACTGAATGAAGTGCAGGTACTCTCCCTTTCAACTGAATGAAGTGCAGGTACTCTCCCTTTCAACTGAATGAAGTGCAGGTACTCACTACTCCAGAGCACCTGCTTACCTCTGAGAACTGCTGGTTCCTTCCCTTTAACACTATTGCACCAATGCCGAGAAGTGCAGGTACTCTCCCTTTCAACTGAATGAAGTGCAGGTACTCTCCCTTTCAACTGAATGAAGTGCAGGTATTCTCCCTTTCAGCTGAATGAAGTGCAGGTACTCTCCCTTTCAACTGAATGAAGTGCAGGTACTCTCCCTTTCAACTGAATGAAGTGCAGGTATTCTCCCTTTCAGCTGAATGAAGTTCAGGTACTCTCCCTTTCAACTGAATGAAGTGCAGGTACTCTCCCTTTCAACTGAATGAAGTGCAGGTACTCTCCCATTTCAACTTAAAGAAGTGGAAGTACTCACTTCTCAAGAGCACATGCTTGCCTCTGAGAAGTGCTGGTTCCTTCCCTTTAACACTATTGCACCAATGCCGAGAAGTGCAGGTATTCTCCCTTTCAACTGAATGAAGTGCAGGTATTCTCCCTTTCAGCTGAATGAAGTGCAGGTACTCTCCCTTTCAACTGAATGAAGTGCAGGTACTCTCCCTTTCAACTGAATGAAGTGCAGGTACTCACTACTCCAGAGCACCTGCTTACCTCTGAGAACTGCTGGTTCCTTCCCTCTAACACTATTGCACCAATGCCGAGAAGTGCAGGTATTCTCCCTTTCAACTGAATGAAGTGCAGGTATTCTCCCTTTCAGCTGAATGAAGTGCAGGTACTCTCCCTTTCAACTGAATGAAGTGCAGGTACTCTCCCTTTCAACTGAATGAAGTGCAGGTACTCTCCCTTTCAACTGAATGAAGTGCAGGTATTCTCCCTTTCAGCTGAATGAAGTTCAGGTACTCTCCCTTTCAACTGAATGAAGTGCAGGTACTCTCCCTTTCAACTGAATGAAGTGCAGGTACTCTCCCATTTCAACTTAAAGAAGTGGAAGTACTCACTTCTCAAGAGCACATGCTTGCCTCTGAGAAGTGCTGGTTCCTTCCCTTTAACACTATTGCACCAATGCCGAGAAGTGCAGGTATTCTCCCTTTCAACTGAATGAAGTGCAGGTATTCTCCCTTTCAGCTGAATGAAGTGCAGGTACTCTCCCTTTCAACTGAATGAAGTGCAGGTACTCTCCCTTTCAACTGAATGAAGTGCAGGTACTCACTACTCCAGAGCACCTGCTTACCTCTGAGAACTGCTGGTTCCTTCCCTCTAACACTATTGCACCAATGCCGAGAAGTGCAGGTATTCTCCCTTTCAACTGAATGAAGTGCAGGTATTCTCCCTTTCAGCTGAATGAAGTGCAGGTACTCTCCCTTTCAACTGAATGAAGTGCAGGTACTCTCCCTTTCAACTGAATGAAGTGCAGGTACTCTCCCTTTCAACTGAATGAAGTGCAGGTATTCTCCCTTTCAGCTGAATGAAGTTCAGGTACTCTCCCTTTCAACTGAATGAAGTGCAGGTACTCTCCCTTTCAACTGAATGAAGTGCAGGTATTCTCCCTTTCAGCTGAATGAAGTGCAAGTACTCACTACTCCAGATCACCTGCTTACCTCTGTGAACTGCTGGTTCCTTCCCTTTAACACCATTGCACCAATGCCGAGAAGTGCCGGTACTCTCCTTTTCAGCTTAATGAAGTGGTGACACTCACTACTCTAGAGCACCTGCTTGCCTCTCTCTAAGAAGTGCTGGTGCCCCCCCCCCATCCCCCCATTACAAGTAATGTACCAATGACGAGAAGTGCAGGTACTCTCCCTTTCAACTGAATCAAGTGCAGGTACTTGCTGCTCCAGAGCACATGCTTGCCTCTGAGAAGAGCCGGTGCCCACCCTTGAAAAGTATTGCACCAATGCTGAGAAGTGCAGGTGCTCCCCCTTTCAACTGAATGAAGTGGAGGTACCCTGTAAAGAGCAGTACCTGTGCACGCCCCTACCAGTAGAGACAGTATATGTAAATTTGACCACAATGAAAATTTAAGTGCATGTGTATACACAGGAGTGTGGAAGACTTTTGTCCCCACCTTTTTTCATGACTCACTTTTATTTTGCTGTTTTGCCTTTATGGGGCTGCCCACGCCAGAGTTGTTTAGGTCCAGCCTTAGCTGCCTGCTGTCGAAGAAGGATTGCAAACACGATAAATTGAATAGTTATGAGTGGGTGTGGGGTTTTCTTCTGACAACTGTTTTTCCACTTGGTTCAGCCCCTGTTCCTTATTCAATGGCTTTGCTGCCAATTTCTGTGTGTTCCACCCGTTCTGACATCACTCTTTCCAGTGCTCATTGATGTAAATGTGTATTCTCCTTGTGTGACATAAGAGATTTTATCATCCCAATTTTCCTGAGGGCTGTTATTTTTAGGTCAGGCCTCTACAAAGCTTGTGCAGTCTGGAGACCTGTTGTATACACTTTGTGGGCATTTTATTTGTTACTTGGTTTGTCCTTCCAAAATTCCTGCTTGCTATTGGTGAATCCTTCCTCTATGTCCCTTCTTTTTGTCTTGTGTTTCTTCCCATGGAGCAGGGACCAAGCACTGTATCTTAACGCTTCGGTTGTTTATCTATTCATTTTTTGGACTTCTGTTTTATTTGTTTCCTTCTCACGTTACTGTTTGCCTGTGTTCAGCTTTGGTGCTCCTAGCTGCTTTATTCTTTTGTTTCTGCACAGCAGCATGGAGAGGCTTTGCTTTGCATAGCTACTTCCCCTGCCTTTCAACTTTGAATGTGATTTAAAACAGGCCAGTGAATCTTGTGCCTTTCTTTCATTAGCATGGAACCAAGTTTCATCTTTCACCATTGCATGCATTTCACTACATCAGCATGGCACCCTACAGCTGGTCATTGGTACTGGAAGGACTCTGGTACCTAAAACCTCAGCTTCGGGAACCTAATCGCACGCGCCTCTTGGTTTTCGGTGTCTTTGATGTTTCCTGTGTCATCAAGGGTTCCTGTTGTGTGAATTTGAGTCTCTTTTAACAAGTTTGTGTATTTACCATTGCAATGCGAATTGTCACGCAAAACAGGACAACGCTAAGATTTAAAGTTGGCTTTCTGGCTCGAATTTGTTCAGCATTATCTTTACCATAGCCGTACTGTGCTTTGCTTGGAGTAGCCGCTCAGAGGGCACAAATACACTAAACTTAATTTCTCTTCTGATCTGCAGATAATAGATACAGTGAGGAATACAAGTCAGTCCAGACTTTTCAGATGTCAGCCGCACAACTCCCCCACATCGCTCCTTTTCCCGTCCCTTTCCCGATGCCGCTACTTGTTTGTACTAACAGGGTCCACTCCTGTGGTTTCTTTTACTTTTCTCTTGCTGCCAGCAGTGGGCCTGCTGCTCTCTGAAGCCGGGGGGAAGGGCCTGCTTGCATGTCCTTTGAAGGTGGGCTGGTGACTCTTGCCTTCTGTCTGCCCTACTCTGCAGGGTTGTAAACAACCACTGGGTTTGCCCTAATCCTCCTCCCACATCTGGGCAGAAAGTATCTAACTATACACAAAATTGATGCAGAGGAATCAATACAGCACAAGTTTCATTAGGACACATACAAATTAAATCCTTCTATGTGGCAAAAAAGTCCCTTCATGTTGACTTGCTAACACTATCACACATACCACCTCTGATTCCAATTGGAACAATTTATAAATTCATTTAATTGTTCCAATTGGAACAATTTATAAATTCATTTAATTGTTCTCTTAATCTTACCAACACATAAAATACATAACAGACAAAAAGGGGATATAACCAATTGCAGAAACATTAACAAAAGACAATTAAATACATTTAACTATACATGATTATGTGCCATGGAGCCATCTGGAAGACTGGTACAGCTATTACCCATGCCCTGGTCACCCCCTATCTCCCTCATAGAACCCTTCACTCCAGCTCTTTGTGTCTGGTGTGAGAAGTTGGCCTGATGTAGGATGTCTCCAATTCTGGGGGCACCTTATATCAGTCCAAACAATCCCTTATGGTGGTGGTTGTAAGTCAACCTTAAAGACAAGCTATCCTAGGGGTAGCATGGACTGAGCAGTCTAAAGGCTTAACTCAAGAGGACATGTGATGCCAGCTGTTTTACCATATGCAATCCTATAATATCAAATGAAAGGACACCACACAAGTTATATATTAAAAAAAATATATGTATTTATTCTCAGAATAATCCCCTGTACTCTTTATGAGTATAGAAGCACAAGCGTTTAAACAAAAGCACAATATAACATATTCAAGTTGCACAATTATGGATGAAGCCGGTGGCCACTCAAACCATATATCAAAAAGTGGTAAAAGTATCACTAATCGATCAGTGGTAAGGCCTAGGGCCTTAAGAATCGCTGGGACTACACTGGACTAACAGCAATTAGGACGGGAGTAGCCCGCGGGATTCTGGTGCAGCGCTAAAAGCACACGCATGCACCAATGCAACGTCAATGGTGCGTAAAAGTTATCGAGTTACAGTTTTAAGAGTCTTCCGACTGGACTAGAAGGACAAAACTTTAGACTTAGACACTAGAGGTGTAAACTACTAAAGGAGCACAGGCGTTCAAGAGTTACCTCACCCACAGGAAGCGGGTGCACAGGTGCAAAGATGTGTCGGGTTTCGTCACGAAGATCTATAGTGCCTGGAGATGAAGATGCTGCAGGCGTCCAGAAGAGAAGTGTCCGGTGTGATCCAAGGGTGGATCGAAGATGTAGAGTACCTTAAAGCAGAGGGGACAGAGTCTGGGTCACTACTCAGTGACCACGAAGGAACCAGGAAGGAACCAGGCGATGTCGGGCGCAATCAGGTGGTTGTTGTGAAGCTTGTCTACGCTGCCACGTGGACTCTGGGGCACCCAGGATGTCCTGGAGTGAATCAGGAAATGTCTCACAAAGGTTCTCGCTGTCAGCGGTATCGGCTTCCGGATCGAAGTCAACAGGCCTTGGCAAATGCAACCCACGCAGGATTCAAAGATCAATTCTTACTCGGACCAGCAAGGTCTGAGCGGGTGCTCCTTTTCAGGGGAGCGAGGGCCAGTCTGGAGCAACCAGACTAGCAGAGCAAATTCAATTCAAAGGTTCGTTGGTAGTGGGGCCACTAGCCAACGGGCAAGCGACCGGACCAACGCGTCAAGCAGGAAAATGCAAAAGGGCCCCACACAGCACTCGATGAGTGTGGAGGGGTGAGCTTTGGTGCAAAAGCTGCTCGGGCTGGAGCTTCTGAAACTCTAATGCACAGCTTCGAGGGAGCCTTGGATGCTGCACGGTCAGCGCTTTGTAGTTTTTCCAAGATGGCCAGCCCCACGCTTCAGGTTGCCTCCACAGGTCTCAGCTCTGCATGGACTGTGGATCGGGCTGTTGGAAGTCAGGAAAGCTGGCTCTTGTCGATCTCTGTCGCTCGAGTTCCGGCGGGAACTGCAACAAAGCAAATGTCGAGGTGCTGGATGGTGCCTGTTTGCACAGGGTGGTCACTCCTTGACCACAAGGGAGATTCTTCAGTCTTCCACGTTGATTGGGTTGTCGAAGGGTCCAGAGTTTCGTTTCATAAGTTTCAGTCAGGATAATCTGATGTGCACTGGCATAGCTCCTACCTTTATTCCAAAATCAAGGGACTGGATTACCTACTAGGTCCCTACTATGGGTGGGACCTGGGAAGGGGGTGGTTACACCCCTTTCCCTTTGTCCAGTTTCGCGCCAGGACTGGGGCTGGAGCGCCCCAGAACCGGTTTGACTGGATTTTGCCTGGGACACCTTGTGCGCCCCAGGCAGTGTCTAGTTTCTTTCAACCCTCCCTGCTCCAATCCACTATCTCCTGTCTGGGGTGGTGTAGCACCTCCCTGTGACAGGAAACCCTTTGTCCAGGCCTCCCCTGCCAAGTTTCGGTCAGCAGCAGGAGGTCGGGGCAGCAGCATCCATTTTGTGATGCTGAGGCTCTGGTTAGGATTAACCGCGTTTTAAGTAAAGTAACATGTCTTCTCCCTCTAGAAGGGTGGAATGCTACCCCCGTCACCAGAACTGGTGAGGGGGTAGTATTCCAAAGTGTATGACACCAAACACAACATGTTTTGATAAAGCGAAACCAAAGTTAGCATTAACCGCGAGGATTATAATGCACTTAAGAGTATATGGTATGGCAGTATCACTGGAACAGCAGTAAGGAAATGGTTCAGAACACTGCAGACAGGCTCAGCTCATGCTAGAGCACCATCTCACATAAAACCAAGCACTCTGCCTCCAGGATTGTAAAGGCCTGCCATAGCAGTGACTTATAGGTGTCTATGTGGCCAAATATAGGTTTAGACATAGGTATACTGGGGCAGATTTATTTTGGTAATGCGCCACGTTTGCCTCATGCAACTGCGGCGTAAACGTGGCGCATCCCTACTACCCATTTACAACGTGACGCATCTAGGCAGATGCGTCATGTTGTAAAGCCCTGCGCCACTTGTGGGCGTTTCGGCGCAGGGTGGGCATTCCGGGGCAGGTGCGCCTCGCAAAAGTGGCTGAGTGAAATCTATAAGATTTCACTCAGTCACTTTCAGGCCAATGCTGCGTCAAAACACTGCGCCTGCTTGAAGCAGGCGTAGGTCTTGACGCAGCATTGGTCAGATAGGGCACCCCCGAGCCTTGCTGGAGCTGCGTCGCGCTTGTGACGCAACTCCAGCAATGCGCCACCTTTACGGCACAGATGCGTCACGCATCTGTGCCGTTTTTGCCCCATGGTGCGCCGCATTGTAAATGCGGCGCACCGTGGGTGGCCGAGCAGCGGCGCAATATAACTGCCGCATCCCTTGGGGTAACATGTCTTCTCCCTCTAGAAGGGTGGAATGCTACCCCCGTCGCCAGAACTGGCGAGGGGGTAGTATTCCAAAGTGTATGACACCAAACACGACATGTTTTGATAAAGCCAAACCAAAGTTAGCGTTAACCGCGAGAATTATAATGCACTTAAGAGTATATGGTATGGCAGTATCACTGGAACAGCAGTAAGGAAATGGTTCCGAACACTGCAGACAGGCTCAGCTCATGCTAGAGCAGCATCTCACATAAAACCAAGCACTCTGCCTCCAGGATTGTAAAGGCCTGCCATAGGAGTGACTTATAGGTGTCTATGTGTCCAAATATAGGTTTAGACATAGGTATACTATATCTAAGCAAGGGGTGAGTACACCACCTTGCCCCAGCTGTGTGAACAGCCAGTTGTGTCGATTTAAGTACCAGCCAGGGGTGGCAAAAGATATGCTGCAGCCCCTGGTAGGTCTTGGATGCACCTATGCCCTGAGCACCTATAGTGCATGTTACAGGGGCTGACAAGGTGTCCAGTACCAAATTGGTGATGTACCTATAGTACAGGGAGTCTATTTAAAGAGAGAGCACGAAGCCTGGGGCCCTGATTAGCAGGATCCCAGGCCATCTAAGTAAAAAACCAGCTAAACACAAGGCAAAAAATCTGGGGTAACCATAGTCAGGTATCCACCTTCCTACATCTGGCCACCCCTAAGAAATACGAAGATCTAGATGGGAGGGACGGTCTTTCTCGTTTAATGCTGCAAAGATCTGGAACTCTCTTCCCCCTACTTTACGGAAGGAATACAACCTCTTGGCCTTCCGGAAGCTCTTAAAAACCTACCTCTTTAAGTCATCACTTTAACATCTCGGCCTTCAGCTTCTTCTGCTTTTCTATCATATTTATTTATTTTATTTGCATGTTTTTATGGCGCTGCGAATCGACTCCCGAAGGAGTATCTCCGCGCCTTTGGCAGCACTAAAGAGCAGCAACTCGTCATGATCTAATTCAAGGCCCTGGACCAGCTAAAGATTAAACAGGAAAGTTTTAAGTTTCTTCCTAAAAGGGAGATGTTCCCTGCATACTCTGATTTCCTTAGGGAGTTGGTTCCACAACTTAGGGCCGGCTACAGAAAGGGCCCTACCCCCCTTTCTAGCTTTCATGGCCCTAGGAACACATAACAATTCCTGATCTCCTGATCTCAAGGCTCTAGATGGGACATAAGGGATGAATTTTTCAGTGAGGTAGCCAGGGCCCTTACCTATAAGGCATTTGTGGATGACACAACAGATCTTAAACATCACCCTCTGCCTTACCGGAAGCCAGTGTAGTTTGGCCAATAATGGTTTTGAGGGAGTACGAGGCGGGGCGTTTAAAACTAGTCGTGCAGCAGTGTTTTGTACAACTTGTAATCTAGCCAAGATACCCTCATTGGCACCCAGCAACAGACCATTGCAGTAGTCCAGCCTACTTAACACTAGTGACTGGACCAACGTTCTCCTGGTGAAATCCGGTAGCAGAGGGAATACTTTCCTGAGAAGACCAATTACATGAAAACATGAACCCACCACTTGATTGGTTTGTTGTGTTAGGGTGAGCTCATGATCCAGTTTCACTCCTAGATCTTTAACCACCGTTTTGGGCTCAGGGACGGGGCCAAGATCTTGAGGCCACCAGTCAGGAGTCCATAGACGTTTGGCCTCTCCGAAGAGCATCACCTCGGTCTTGGAGACGTTGCACTGTAAAAAATTGGCTGTCATCCAGCGTGCCACCTCCTTCATCCCCCGGGCAAAGGAGTCACGCACCTCAGGAGTCATGATTTTAAAAGGGAAGAGGAGTTGTGTATCATCTGCGTATGATACTGGAATGAACCCGTGGGATCTCATGATGTTTGCTAGGGGTGCCACGTAGATATTAAATAACGTAGGGCTCAAACACGAGCCCTGTGGCACCCCCTTTGAGATCACCACCTCCTCTGATTGGTACGGTCCCCAAATGACTCTCTGGGTGCGTTCACTAAAGAAACTCCTTAGCCAGGCCAGAGCCTTGCCTTCCAGACCGATGTCAACTAGTCTGGAGGTCATGATTTCATGTGACACAGTGTCAAACGCCGCTGACAAATCCAGAAGCACCAGGACGACGGAGTAACCCTTGTCCTGTAACATCTGGAGATTGTCAGCGACGGACAGCAAGGCGGTCTCCGTACTGTGCCTGGGCCTGAAACCCGACTGAGAGGGGTCGAGTCCACCCGTTTGTTCAATAAATTTTGACAAATACTGATTCACATATCTCTCAGCAAGCTTCCCTATAAAAGGGAGAAGAGAGATCGGTCTCAGATTTGACAAATCCGACCAGGGGATTGAATTGTTTTTACGAAGAGGTCTGACCTGAGCCTGTTTCCAGGCTGAAGGGACTTCCCCCGTACACAAAGATAAGTTGACTATATGTCGCATTCCAGCCCCCAGATCATCAAGCAGAAGTGGCATAATACGTGCTGGGATGATATCTGTCGGGCACCCACTCTTTGTTTGCATGACAAGAGCAATCAGCTCTTCAGTGGAGATGGGTGGGAAAGCGGCAAGCTTTTTGGCCTCATTATCTGGGGTCATAGTATGCAGCCGGACTGCATTGTCAGTTGCAACTGGATTGTTGGAGATGGAATTGGACGCAAGTATTTTATTATATATGGCGTCGATTTTCCTGACAAAAAACCGTGAAATATTATCACAGAGTTCTTGGGATTCGATCCCTTCAGTGTCACAGGCAGTGGGTTTGGTGAACGTCTGTAGAATGTTATACAGAGTTTTTGCGTTAGAACCCGCAGCTGATAATTGAACTGCTATATGTTGTTTCCTAGCAGCGCGGATTGCTTTATGATAGATTTTAAACGACCTCATAAAGTCCTCCTTATCCTCTGCCTTATGTGTAGCTCTCCATTTTTTCTCCAACTTTCTCATGGTCTGTTTTAGTTGTCTGAGATCTCCAGTGTACCAAACTTCTTGTTTTGGGGCCGGGCGGGGTTTATAAGTTTTCAGCGGGACCACACGATTTATGGTTCTTGACGCAGCTTCACTAAAAGCGCTTAAGGCTAAGGTAGCGTTTTCTCCGCAATCTTCCCAATTAGGCTCAGAGTAATTGTCCCTAAAGTCTGCAGGGACTAGTTTGTTCCAGGGCCTTCTGACATTGGCCATTGGCCTATAAAAGGCTTTGACTTTATAGTTAGTACGAGTGTAAAACGTAATAACCGAGTGGTCTGTCCAATCAACTTGGTAGGGGTTAAGACAGTTAATGGCTGTTGAATTACATAGTACTAGATCAAGAGTATGGCCCGCAGAGTGAGTTGGCCCCTGATTCATTTTATTTAATCCCAGTGTGGCCAAATCTGTAAGCACAGTCCGTGCATCAAGACATGTGGTGATCTCACTGTGGATATTGAAATCCACCACCAAAATGAACTCAGAGTTAGCTTGCATGTGAGCCGCCAAAATTTCCATTAATTTAATGGAAAAGGTCCCACATGGGCCAGGAGGTCGATACACAAGTGCACCCTTCCTGGTTTCCCTAGAAGTGGGATTGATCGTAAAAATCATAAGTTCCATTTCCGGGGTACACACAGTTTCAATGACAGCAACCTCCAACTCTTGTTTAAACACAATAGCCAATCCTCCTCCCATTTTGATCGGGCGATCCAGCCTTACTATTTTGTACCCAGTCGGTACCCCCAGTGTTATGGCTGGGATTGTATGAGGCTTCAACCAGGTCTCCGTTAAGAAACACAGATGGGGTCTCTCCGTTGTAATGAGGTCCCAGACCTGTGTTGCATGAGAGACAAGGGAGCGAACATTGCACAGAAAGTTTTTACACGCTAGGGGCGGAACTTTAGGTGCGCTAGTAGGCTGAGTTACGGGATTAGGGCTCCGCACAGGACAGGCAGGCTTTAAGTGATGAGCAGTTATTACCGCAGTGCTGGTAAATTGCAAATGACAACCCAAACAAGAAAAAGGTCCCCCCACGCTGGAACGAGTCCAGTAGGGGCACAGTGTGGTAACATACCTGCCTATTTCCAATAGAGTCTGGCGTGAATAAACCTGAGTTGCGACATGACTCTTCTCCGTTAGGAGGGTACAGGATGACATGGCCCCTTGCCCCTAGCCCCGTCCTGTCGCGGACGGGCGCAGACGGGCTGGTCTTTGGCTCGTCTTAGGCGCAGGATTAGGCGCCACACTGCGCGTCAACACTGCGCGTTGAGTCGCCGAGGTGCTATATAGCCCTCGAGTTAGGGGAGAGCTGGAGCGCTAACCGCTCGCTTCCCAGGATGTTCCTGCCTCTGTCTCTGCCCCGCCTTCCCCACCCGTGATTGGCTGAGGGTCTGGGAGGGCGTGCAGGCACAGGACAAACAACAAGTGCGTGTGAGTATGCGGAACCAATTTTAAACTAATTATACAAGTGCAACACTACAACAGAGTGAGACACAGGCAACAAACTATTTTGCCCCTTTAAAAGCACATAAATCAATTACACAGCTAAAATTCTGCACGAGCTCACGGAGCCGGTTTAGAGCAATATTAAAACACAACAGGAGCAGAATGCTCGCAGATGGCGCCAAAACGGAGTCAGGGAAAGCTGCCACCGTCCCCCTTACCGCCCCTATATACCCTTATAGCGCTGGGAGGCCTCAGGGTAGCCATGCGCTATATAAATACAATTTCATTTCGTTTCATTTCAATTATCGCCGGCTATTGCAGGATTTCATCGCCGTATCAGCGGCGTATTAGCAACGCTTAGCTGACAGGCGATGTGAAATCCTGCGATAGGCTGCGATAATGAACACTAGCGCGTGAAATCCTGCGAAGCTTTCACAGCGCTAATGTCAAGCTTGGCAATAGGGGAGTGGGGGAACATCCTTTACAACGCAGTAATGACACCGCAGTGCCATTACAACACGGATTTCACAACGCAAGTCGTTACCACGACTTGAGGTGGAGGGCGCTCTAGGACAAGGAATAGTATAATTTACTATCCAACACCTTCCCTACTGTGTGTAGACTGGAGTTGGAATAGTAAATTATACTACTCCTAAGTCCAGCGCCCTCCAATGCAAGTCGTTGTAACGACTTGCATTGTAAAACCTGCGTTGTGATGGTCTGCGGTGTTTTATACCGCGTTGTACCGTCATACATCCGGGGAGTGTGGACTCAGCCTTACAATCCACCTCCCACACTCAATAATGACGAGTCAGGTTTTTTATGGCGTTAGGATCTGGCGATAATGGGGGCTTAGCGCGTCTTTTCTGTTCGCTTCCCTGTTTATGGGAAGCGTTGGTAAGAGCGCGATGTTGGCTTAGCGAGCATTACACATGTTGCCCTAGGAGGGAACGCCTACTTTGCATCTCATTAGTGATGTATATCGCTACGATGCTTGGGGTTGGGAATTCAGCTACTTACATGCGCTAAAGCATGTTAGCGCCGCCTTCCTATTAGGGCGATAAGAATATCGCTGCTTTGCCGCTAAAGCGGCAGAACTGCCCTTGATAATATGCCCGATGATTCGAACTCACACCCAGATCGTGGGTCCAAAAAATATCATTTATCTACAGATCCCTGTCTGCTCACCTCATATACTTCCACCTCGAGACTCGACCACTTATTGCAACAACCCTCAGCTGTTAGATTCCCTCAGCCGCAGGGGCTGGGGTGGAAGATGCAGCCGGTTTCTCTTACACCGTCAAGGGCGATTGTAACAGAACAAGGCTGGATATTTCTGGTTTCAGGCCTCTTTTGGGAGGAAGGCTTTCACTGTGTGTTAATGTCAAAACGTGTCGATACTTTCAAGCTTCCTGAAATGTCACAGCAACACTGAGGTCGGCACAAAGGCGTGAGATTCCCTTTCTGTTCCCATCGAATATATCTTTCGGCATGTGGTGAAAGAATGACTGTGCGGCTAATGTTTGCTGCCCAGCTGCTCCACTGCCTCTCTTTTGTGCCTAAAGGCGGGCCAACCAGAAGTGGGCGCTTTATAAAACAAATTAAGCGCACATTGGGGCATATTATCAAGGGATTTATCTCCGCTTTTTTGGCTTTAACAGCCAAGAAAGCGGAGATAAAATTATCTCCCTATTAGCAACAGGGTGCTAACACGCAAATTCTCATGTTAGCACCCTTTTTCTCTACGCTTCCCTTTGCATCTCTAATGAGATGCAAAGGGGGCGTACCAGAGAAAAATAATAGGAGAAATACTGTTAAGCGACATTTCTCCTATTATCAAGGATTTCGCTAACCCTGTTAGTGATAAAAAAAGCAACGCTAACCGCGGGTAGCGCTGCTTTTTTTACACCTGGTATTTTCCTGACTTAGCCATGATATCCTATGGAAGGTGGATATCATGGCTAAGTTTGTGAGCCCCTATCATCAAGCTAACGCCAAACTTCGAGAGATTATCGTTGGTTTTCCAGCGATAATCTCTTATTTGGCAGTTAGCGCGAGGATTTGTATCACTTCTGAGATAAGCGTTGCTAATATCAAGTTATCTCTGCGATAATTTCCGACGATGCTTAGCGATAAAAAAATCGTTGCTAAGCCTCGTTAGCGATAAATATCGCTAATCGTTGATAATATGCCCCTCAATGTGTTGCTTCAACAACGCAGTGTCAATCAACAGAGAACAGGAAAGTGGGCAGGCTACAGGGGCACAAGGAGCAGATCTCTCATAAATACAAGAGGGCAGATTTACAAGCCCCCTGCGCCACCAGTAGGTCACTTTTTGTGACGTACTGGTGGCGCATGTTACTGCTCCATATTTACAAGGACAGGCAAAGCCACCCTGCGTGACTTTTCCTCTCCTTGTAAATACGGCCCATTCACACGCAGCACTTTGCGTTGAAGGGGTGTTCCATGGGTGTTGCTGTGGGTGTTCCGACGCAACACCCAGGGAACAAGACACATTTCCTGATTTACGAGAAATCGTAAATCTGGGGATATGTCTGAATGTTACGCCACCCTAGAGGTGGCGTAGCAAGGCGCAACGAGGAGAAATTATTTAATTTCTCCTCGTTTTTTCCTCTTTCAATGCGTGCTGCATTCTACAGCATGCATTGAAAGAGGAAAATGCCTGAAGTGATTGTTTTTGTGCAGGAAGGTGCTGCCTCCTTATTACAGTGGCACATGTATGTGTGATGATGCTTACACCTGCAACACAATGAAGCAGGCAGCATTTACGCCGCGTCATTGAACTTTGTGCATCATCGGCAGGAAGCATTGGCAAACCTAGTAAGTCGACAATACGCAACTGTTGGAAATGGGATCCCCGGCTGGCCAGGGCTTTCGCCAAAGTCAGTCAGAGACCACCACACCCAAGTCAGGGCAAGGGAGTTACATGCCAAGATAACCCCTACTCACCCTCTAGGTAACGTGGCGCGAGCAGCAAGGCTAAACTTGGAGGCGATGTAGGCTAAGTATTTGCGCACGCACCCCAGCAACAACAACCAAAGGCCCACCACAAAGGAAACTCCACACAAGGTTATATAAAAATAGCCTTTGTATTACACCAAAACACATTAGATAAAACACACACTTTACAATGTGCCAGAGGCACGGGCAGAATTTACAAGGGATATTTACAAGACAGGGCCACCTGGACCACTGTCAGGAATCAGAAATAGCACTTAGTACATAGAATATAGCCCAAAATAGCACACAACCAGTAATCACTGGTAACCAGGACCTCACTAGCACCACCTGTACTAGGGAGAAAACAACCACCTATGTATCACAATACCTGTAGGGGTGTAAGAACATAACACATGATGCAATGCATGACATTCATTCAGAGGTGTAAGGAGGAAAACACATGATGCATTAGCAATACATTCAGAGGTGTAAAAACAATAATAATTGCACCAATCTCACGAGTCACCACCTGTGACTGTCCATGTGTCCCACTATCAGGGCCTAAACGGAGCAGCTGCCCACGAAGTGCTGGGCAGCTGTGTGAGACAATACTGGGGCCAACGTGGGAGCCTCGCTGGGCTCTGTGCCCCAGAACAAAGATGTGCCCCCTAGAGCCTCTCTGAGCTCTCAATGACACATGCGCTGTGGAGCCTCTCTGGGCTCTTAGTAAACCAATGGCCCCTGAGCCTCTCTGGGCTCTGAATACACAGGTGCAGCCTCACTGGGCTGTGGGGGTCCCTCACGGGGGACCCGGGACACTGGGAGTGCCTCAAGCCTCTCTTAGGCTCGAGCACAAATGCGGGCGTGTTGGAGTCCCCCTCCTGGGGACTCGAAGCACAAGGAAATGCCCCCTGAGCCCTCTTAGGGCTTTAGACCACACTGGCTGCCAAGAGCCTCGCAGGCTCTCAAGAATCACAGGCGCGAGGTCGCGCTAAGGAGAGGGGGCGGGGCGGACACCGGCAATGTGTCCCGACGCCCCCCTCTCCCCTTTCCCAGCACCAGCACTCACCGGGACGTGACGCTGCAGCTTTCCTCTGCCCGGCGGCTCTTCACGGGAGCTCCCGCTCCTCAGGGGCTCCCTTCCCACACTTCTCCCTCTTGTGGGCGGCGGGGCTCTCCTCTCCGCAACGGGGCCCCGCCGGCACCTTCCCGCCGCCTCTCCTCGCTGCTGGGCTCTCCTCTCCGGCGGCGAGGCGGGACTTCCGGTTGCTTCCCCCCGGGGCCGCGCACGGATTGGCCGGCCGGCCCTTCACTTCCGGGTCACCGCGGGCAGCGCGGCGGCCCGATTCAGGCAGGCAGGCGGGGGATGAATTTACCGAGGGGTGGCCTCCCTCGAGGTAAATTATAAATCAAAACAGCGGCAATGTCCCGGGCAGGGTGGGCATCTGCCAGGGGACTCCAAAATCAGCAAAAGCGGCGTGGGCAGCCGCGGAAGGACAACGACAGCGCTCCCAGCGCTCAGCTGATAAGCAAAGCGCTTCTGAGCGCTATGGCCGCAAATAAAGCGCTTCAAACGCTTCAGGGGTAAGAGAAAGCGCTCTCAAGCGCTAAGGGCCACAAGGAAGCGCTTCCAAGCGCTAGAGGCAAAGTTCAGGCCCCAAAGTCCTTGTAGGCAGGCAGGGGGGCAGGGCTGGGCCCAGAGCCAGCACACTGGGTCTCCAGGCAGGGAGACAGTCCAAGTGGCGGTCCTCTGGCCCAGCGACAGCAGCAGCAGCCCCCTCAGGATCCTGGAAGAGAACAACTTCAGTGGGGACACAGCCCCATTTTTATACAGTGCATTCCTTTGTTCAAGGGTGCAGAGTGGGGGCGGAACCAGTCGCAGCTGGTTCTTGAGTACTCTGTTTACCTCAACCACCCTCTCTATTCACTGGCAGGGCTTGGGTCATTAGACACACCACAGGGGGGCGGAGCCAGCATTGTGTGGGGAAAACCCAGCCCATCCAGGACACAGGTACACTCCTCCCACACATCACTCATGCTAATCTCCCACTCACCACCGGGCAGACCCATCCAGACTTCCTGGAGCCTGGCATGCCAGCCAGCTCCAGCCAATCACACGCCAGCACCCTCACAGCACACGTACAGCCATGTCTAGAAATGGCGCTTCGCTACTAGACACATACATGCTGCATACACCGTTGCGCAGCATTCACTCACACGAGTTCACACATACCAGACTCAAGCCTGTACACCCCACGCATCAGGAACTACCAGGGACACATACATTCCCCATGCATTCCTATGGGCGGGCAGGCCTAGCTCAGCACATGCACTCAGAGTGCGCACGCACTTTCCACTGGGACACAGTGAAAGTGCGCACAATCCCAAAATCACCATCTCCAGGTCACCATTTCAAGCAAAAAGTCTAGGGGTGAACCTGCCCTAAGGGCCAAAGTCCAACATAACCCCCTTCCAGCCAAAACGCAGGGGAGACCAATCACCACCGTGATGGACTTCCCTGCTTGGGGCGATAGAACACGGACGCGGGCCCACAACTGCAGGGACACCCTCCTGTTCTACGCCACGGTGAACCCATGGGATTCCTTCTAAACACACTGTCTGGACCAACTGGGCTACCCCACTGGTACTCCCAAGTTGTCCGCGGCCAGGACCAGGCCCTGGGCCACCCAGGTGCCACTGGTCCATGCCAATTCGCAGAGCGGGGGGTAGTAACCCCTGGCACATAGGAGCCATTTTCCACTCTTCCTGTCTGCAAGACAGGACTAGACTGCCACTGGTACTCCAGCCTAGGGCCTACAACCTCAGGCGGACCAGGAGTCTCGGGGAAGGCTCTCCTCCCCCTACCTCTTCTCCTAGGGTTCCTCCTCCCTCTGCGAGGGGTACCCCTAGAACGCCATTCCAACCCAGGACTTATCCACTCAGGTTGCACCGGGGTCAGAGGTGGGCTCTCCCACCCTCTGCACCCCCTTCCAGAGGTCTGCCCTCTCCCACCTGGAGAAGTTCCTCTGGACGAAGAACCGGTCAGGACACTGGTTACAGTCGTCCTACCCTTCAGGTCAGGCTGATCCTGAACCTGGCCTCCCAACCTCTGGTCTAGAACCTTCGGTGGAACAATTGCCTGGCACTCCAGGACTTCTGGGGATTCACACGCAATCCCCCTGAGGCTAACAAATGTCACATCTGTTGCGTGACTGTCTGTCTGGCGCAGATCTCCCGCCCTCTGTCCACCTGACAGTGCGTGACGATCCCCCAGACCAGAAGTGGTGTTACCATGGTCACTACACGGGAACCTAGCCCAACTGGGTAGTCCCTGACCCACTGGTCCTTCCACTGGGGAACTCCCCCAATCACTCCTCACTCTGGACTCCTGTACCCTCCCTATCGGAGCGGTACTGCCAGACTCTAGAACCACAGGAGCTCTGGTTACAGACGCTCCAGGTCCTCTACTCACTAGGAGATCCTCCTCAACTGGGTTAACAGGACAGCCTAGGTCCCCAACCTGGTGTTCCCTCAAGAAACCACCCAGGTTCTGAGACAGGGCTTCGGGCCTCTGGGGGCTCTCAGCCACCCACTGACTCCTGCTCCACTGAGCCAGGCAGTCAGCCCCTCCACCCTTCTCACTATACTGGGACCTCGCTGGGCTACACTGAGCCTCTTCCACCACGCTGGGCTGGAAGATCCCTGACCCACTACTTTTGGAGTCACTCACCAATGACTCTACAGAACCTCTGGTCCCTTCCCAGCGGTCTGCTTCCTCTGCCAGCTCACATGGTTCAGACAATCCACACCCTAACAGGTGTTGGCGCAACCCTGGTGAACAACAACTGAGCAACTGCTCTCTGAGAAACATATCGAGCAATAGGTCCCAATCACATTTCGTGGGCTCCCGTACCCAATCACACAGGGCTCTACAACAGTCATCCTCAAAGTCTTCCCAAGACTGATGAGACGGTTTCCTAAGGTTCCTAAACCTCAACCTATTCTCCTCCTCTGGGGAAACAGGAACCATACTCTGGGAACTGGGACTTTCTAGACTGAGATTTAAATAGCTGCCACCACTGGACCCAACCCTCCCTGGGGGATCCAGAAACTCAACACTGCGCGCAGGGGATAGTCTACCCTCCAGAGCTACTTCGCCTCTGGTGGAGGCCCTCTCAGCCTCCTCTATCCTTTCCTGCGCTAAGACCCTCTCGGTCTCTAGCTGTTGCTTCTTAACCTCCAGCTGTTGCTTTCTAATGCCCAGCTGTGCCATAGCCTGGGCATGCTCCAACCTGAGCCTCTCTAAAGCCAGCTGGTGCTCCCTTTCTCTCCTCCTATCTTCCAGCTCCTCTGGGGACAGGGAAAGGGATGAGGCGCTGCCTCCTAAACTGGACCCAGCAAGGGACTCCCTATCTATGGGGTCCTCACTATCTGCTGGCGTCCCTGTGCTATCATCTTCTTCCTCCTCCTCAGACTCTTCAGGGCTCCCCTCTGACCCACCACCCTCATGGTGTGAGACCCGGGCCCTCTCCTCACTGTGCTCACGCTCCAAGTCATCCTTCTGCCATTGGATCAGGTTACCCCTAAGTTGGGACTGGGTGTCTGACTCATTCACTGCAATGTCTCTCTCTTCGCAAAACTCTCTCAGTTCATGCAAAAACAGACCCCAGACATTAAAAGCAGACTCCATCTTGGCAAGATGCTCACAGACACGTGCAACACAGGGGACTGAACAATCTGAAGTAAGAGGACACAATTCCAAAACTTCAACAATCTCCTTATCAAAGAGAACTCATACTCATGCGTCCAGGAAAACACACCATTCATCCACACACACCCTCCCCTCGGATCGGTAAGGCAGTTTCTACCACCCCTGACTTCTCAACCTGACCAAAAGCGACACAGGTACCAAACTCTGGAAGCAGGGCGGGGGACAAATGTACTGAACACAATCAAATGACACTCTTCAGGAGAAGAAACAATGGAATTTCAAAAACAATCCCCTAAAATGTGGTCATCTAAAATGCAGAGTTTTGAAGTGCGGCCAGCCGCTACTGTGGTACAACGCAAACACAAATCCTTATCCTCACCGCTTGCCGCCAATGTTGGAAATGGGATCCCCGGCTGGCCAGGGCTTTCGCCAAAGTCAGTCAGAGACCACCACACCCAAGTCAGGGCAAGGGAGTTACACGCCAAGATAACCCCTACTCACCCTCTAGGTAACGTGGCGCGAGCAGCAAGGCTAAACTTGGAGGCGATGTAGGCTAAGTATTTGCGCACGCACCCCAGCAACAACAACCAAAGGCCCACCACAAAGGAAACTCCACACAAGGTTATATAAAAATAGCCTTTGTATTACACCAAAACACATTAGATAAAACACACACTTTACAATGTGCCAGAGGCACGGGCAGAATTTACAGGGGGATATTTACAAGACAGGGCCACCTGGACCACTGTCAGGAATCAGAAATAGCACTTAGTACATAGAATATAGCCCAAAATAGCACACAACCAGTAATCACTGGTAACCAGGACCTCACTAGCACCACCTGTACTAGGGAGAAAACAACCACCTATGTATCACAATACCTGTAGGGGTGTAAGAACATAACACATGATGCAATGCATGACATTCATTCAGAGGTGTAAGGAGGAAAACACATGATGCATTAACAATACATTCAGAGGTGTAAAAACAATAATAATTGCACCAATCTCACGAGTCACCACCTGTGACTGTCCATGTGTCCCACTGTCAGGGCCTAAACGGAGCAGCTGCCCACGAAGTGCTGGGCAGCTGTGTGAGACAATACTGGGGCCAACGTGGGAGCCTCGCTGGGCTCTGTGCCCCAGAACAAAGATGTGCCCCCTAGAGCCTCTCTGAGCTCTCAATGACACATGCGCTGTGGAGCCTCTCTGGGCTCTTAGTAAACCAATGGCCCCTGAGCCTCTCTGGGCTCCGAATACACAGGTGCAGCCTCACTGGGCTGTGGGGGTCCCTCACGGGGGACCCGGGACACTGGGAGTGCCTCAAGCCTCTCTTAGGCTCGAGCACAAATGCGGGCGTGTTGGAGTCCCCCTCCTGGGGACTCGAAGCACAAGGAAATGCCCCCTGAGCCCTCTTAGGGCTTTAGACCACACTGGCTGCCAAGAGCCTCGCAGGCTCTCAAGAATCACAGGCGCGAGGTCGCGCTAAGGAGAGGGGGCGGGGCGGACACCGGCAATGTGTCCCGACGCCCCCCTCTCCCCTTTCCCAGCACCAGCACTCACCGGGACGTGACGCTGCAGCTTTCCTCTGCCCGGCGGCTCTTCACGGGAGCTCCCGCTCCTCAGGGGCTCCCTTCCCACACTTCTCCCTCTTGTGGGCGGCGGGGCTCTCCTCTCCGCAACGGGGCCCCGCCGGCACCTTCCCGCCGCCTCTCCTCGCTGCTGGGCTCTCCTCTCCGGCGGCGAGGCGGGACTTCCGGTTGCTTCCCCCCGGGGCCGCGCACGGATTGGCCGGCCGGCCCTTCACTTCCGGGTCACCGCGGGCAGCGCGGCGGCCCGATTCAGGCAGGCAGGCGGGGGATGAATTTACCGAGGGGTGGCCTCCCTCGAGGTAAATTATAAATCAAAACAGCGGCAATGTCCCGGGCAGGGTGGGCATCTGCCAGGGGACTCCAAAATCAGCAAAAGCGGCGTGGGCAGCCGCGGAAGGACAACGACAGCGCTCCCAGCGCTCAGCTGATAAGCAAAGCGCTTCTGAGCGCTATGGCCGCAAATAAAGCGCTTCAAACGCTTCAGGGGTAAGAGAAAGCGCTCTCAATCGCTAAGGGCCACAAGGAAGCGCTTCCAAGCGCTAGAGGCAAAGTTCAGGCCCCAAAGTCCTTGTAGGCAGGCAGGGGGGCAGGGCTGGGCCCAGAGCCAGCACACTGGGTCTCCAGGCAGGGAGACAGTCCAAGTGGCGGTCCTCTGGCCCAGCGACAGCAGCAGCAGCCCCCTCAGGATCCTGGAAGAGAACAACTTCAGTGGGGACACAGCCCCATTTTTATACAGTGCATTCCTTTGTTCAAGGGTGCAGAGTGGGGGCGGAACCAGTCGCAGCTGGTTCTTGAGTACTCTGTTTACCTCAACCACCCTCTCTATTCACTGGCAGGGCTTGGGTCATTAGACACACCACAGGGGGGCGGAGCCAGCATTGTGTGGGGAAAACCCAGCCCATCCAGGACACAGGTACACTCCTCCCACACATCACTCATGCTAATCTCCCACTCACCACCGGGCAGACCCATCCAGACTTCCTGGAGCCTGGCATGCCAGCCAGCTCCAGCCAATCACACGCCAGCACCCTCACAGCACACGTACAGCCATGTCTAGAAATGGCGCTTCGCTACTAGACACATACATGCTGCATACACCGTTGCGCAGCATTCACTCACACGAGTTCACACATACCAGACTCAAGCCTGTACACCCCACGCATCAGGAACTACCAGGGACACATACATTCCCCATGCATTCCTATGGGCGGGCAGGCCTAGCTCAGCACATGCACTCAGAGTGCGCACGCACTTTCCACTGGGACACAGTGAAAGTGCGCACAATCCCAAAATCACCATCTCCAGGTCACCATTTCAAGCAAAAAGTCTAGGGGTGAACCTGCCCTAAGGGCCAAAGTCCAACAGCAACCTATTAGCTTTACCAATGCTTGTTTTTTCACTTGCCGCTTCGAGATTGAGCTTCAGTTTTGCTAATTATTATTTTTTCTTCCTGATTTTACAATAGTAAGTGCTTGTCTATGGCATGGTGGGAGCAGAGCTGCGATCTTGCACGAGGACCTCAGAGTCCATGTTTGCTTGATGCTCTCTTCACATGCTTCCATTGGTGCTCCCTCTCCTACTCCTCCTTTCGTATTTCCCCACGCTCTGTTTCCTCTTCTCTCCATTGACCTCCTCATATCTTGTCCCTTGCCTTTGCAATTCTTGTTCACTCCTTCGACCCCTTGTAATCTATAAGGTCCCAGCAGCTGCCCATGCTCCACTATGGCTCAGCCGCTCCTGACTCAGGGGCGGCTCCTACGAAGAGGCGGAAGAGCGTCGCCCCACAAAATAAATTGATAATAACATCATTATTATCATTTTCATTTTATTTTATGATCATTTTATTTTTCGTAGGTTTGTGGCTGGGTTAGGGTAGGGTGGGCGGGGCTGGTAGCACAGTGGGGGGAGTGTACATGAATATTTGAACGCTGTCTTTGGCCAGCCAAACAGTCATGCACACTTTGCATGCTCTCCGGTGGCGCAGACTGCAGACCCATATCTACGAGGCCACACAAAGCCGCTTTGCTTGGTTTTCATGGCCTCGTAGATACGGTGTATGGCTCACCAGTGCAAGTCACTGCGTTGCCTCACATCAGAGAGGCGTTCCATGGGCGTTGCTGTGGGTGTTTCTATCGCAACACCAATGGGTTTTATGCATTTCAAAAATGTACAAGGATGTGTGAGCATGGGAATGCGTCAAAACTGTACACCTCCTCAGGGAAGGCCTAACGAGGAGAAATAACTTTATTTCTCATATTTTTTTCCTCTTTCCGTGTGTGCTAAATAGAAAGAGTAAAAAGCCTCTCAGGGTTGTTTTTGTGGAGGAAAGTGCCCTTTCATGCACAAAACAATCCTGCCAACAAGGCAGACACCCTTGCACAATGGTGCAAGGGTGCCTGCAAAACTCTTAAATGAGGCCGCAGGTCTCGAGACAGGTCCGTATCGTGCTCTCTATTATGGCCCTCAGAGTGTAAAAAACTGACCTCAGTAGCCGTATCCTCCCTTCCTTGTGTTTGAGGTAAACTCAGAGAGACTGCTTTGTTATGTTTCCTACCCTGATCAGCAGCTAATTAGAAGGTAGAATCATTTGATAGTGATCTGAATGCGCGTGCTACAGAATCCGCAGGGGGCAAAAAGGGTGGGCGCGGTGGGCAGACTTCAGGTGATGAAGCCGCAGTGTGGGCTTCTGCTGCCCAGTATTAGCAGCTTCCAGATATTACCTATTTTCCACGGGTTTCATTTACAATTTTTAATGGAACATTATCATCCTACCCAGAAACCCTGTCCAGCAAGAGGAAGAGAGGATGCCCGATGTATCAGCACATTTTCAGCTGATCAGACAAAAGGTGAGCTCTTAAAACGGAGAATAAATCATCCTTGTAAAACCCTCCTTCTCCACAGTTACTGAGCTGCAGCGTTACCTGCAGCAGACGCAATGTTCTTGTAGGAACTGGGGCCACCAGTTCCCCGGGTGTAGCCTTGCACGAGCAGGTAGGCACCCGAAAGCTCAGGTGTTAAGTGACTACGCAGCACACACAACCACTGAGACGATAAATGCACACCCAATGACGGAGTCCACACCAGTAAGTTTTTGATTCCAATCAATTAATTTTATCTAAGACCAAAATCAGGGTGATCAATTTGCAAGGTATCAAGAGCTCATTAGGACATCTCATTCAAGGTAATTTCTGCCATAAAGGTATCAATATCTCCATAAAACATTTCATCAGTACATTTCATCAGCACATTTCAATAACAGACTCATTGCAGGAATGAGGGGTGTAACTTAATAATCAATAGAGCATTTCTCCATAAACATTTCATCAAGGAGCAGCCTAGTAGATAACTGGGAGCATTTAGGAAGCCTGGCAGTACCAACTTTTCATTAGGAAGCAGGCAACCTCTCACTAGGCAGGAATAAAACTTTTCATGCAAGAATAAAGCATTTTCTCAAGCAGGAATAAACAGTGCATTAAATGAAGATAAAGCATTTGATTAGATGTAGTAACCATTTCCTTTCATTCACCTTCACCAACGGTAGCCCCCTTCGTCTAGAAATGACTCAACATTTCATCAGGGAGGCAACCAGTGCATTAGGCAGATTATTCATTGGGGGAAACGGAAATGAACCCCTCAACTGGGCAGGGCACGTCAGCTAATTTCGTTCCCTCTGGCAAGGGGTTACATTTATGGCCCAGATTGTCACTAACGGCCTTTGCAGAGGGTCTTTGCACTCTGCCCTTTATCAGTCAACAGGGGGGGGGGGCAACGGGGCCCCAAACACAGTCTTCTCCGGAGGTGGGGCGGTCACAGGCCTTTCGCCCGCCCACCCGGGGGGTTACCTCAGTCTTCGGGCCAGCTCCGGCCCCTTGCGATGGTCTTTTGCTGGCAGGTGGGCTCCGATGTTCAGATGGTCCCCGCGCTACCAGGGGGACAGCACCTCACCTCAACATTCTGGAGGCCGAGCACGACCCTCTCCTGGCGTCGGGGGGCTGCCGGGGCAGATGACAGCACAGCGCTGAGAGCGGGGCAGGCTCACGTGTGGCAGGCAGTCGGGCGCTCGATAAGAATAGCGGCTCGAGGCACAACCGGCCTGAGGAGTGTGGTACTTGGCAGTAGTAGCGCTTGGGGGAAGCCCCAACAATAGCGCTTCAGGCAGCAACAGTCTGTAGGCCCACCGCGCTTCTCCAGCAGTTAAACAAGGCAGGACAGAGATTCAGACAGTTCAGTCAGGGGGAGTTAGGCAGGACAGCGCAGGCCCAGGTGAAGGCAGGGGTGAGCAGGGGCAGCACAGTCCAGTACCTGGTTGATCCTCCAGTAGTCCTGGTCAGCGCAAGGGAGCTTCTTCTTGGCGCCTGTTTGTTCTGGCGCCCTTTGGTTGAAGTGACTTCTTGGTTTCTTGAGGGGGGAATGAGTTGAAGGCTTGTCAGCAGGTCACTTCAGATGGACCCTGGGTTCCCCTCCCGCCGGGCCAGATCAGTGGGCTAGTCCAGGGTTCCTCACTCTACTTGGAAGGCAGCACCTAAGCCCTGTCACTCCCAGTGGCATAGGTCCCTGACTAGGCCCTACCGCCTAAATCTCCTGCGTGGGTCCCCCAGGTCAGTGATGCCCCAACTGACTAAAAAGTTTCCCTCCCTTCCTTATATATGCCCAGGTCAGGTGACCACTCTCTAAGGTGGCAAAAATAGGCTCCGCCTCTATTCTAGAAGGTTCCAGGAGCTTCCCCACTCTATCTATGGGCAGGCGATGGAAGGCTGGTGTCGCAACAATGTTTGGGGTCCCTGCCAGCTCCTGCCAACTAGAGTGCTACTAGAAAAAGACCACGCTGCAGTAGCAGGGGCCAGTGGCAGCCATGTTTGAAGTAGAGAGCACCTGCACCTTAGCATTGATTGGCAATGGGAAGGTGCCCAGAGACCTAAGGCCAACAAAAAGAAAGAGGGAAAAATAAGGCAAGGGTGAAAAAAAAATAGGGAAAGACCACCCTAGGGCTGACAGGTCTAACATGCTTCCCCCCCAGCCGAAAGAGGGGAGAGCTACCCAACCTCTAGGGAGTTCTCGTCACTAAGGCGGAAAAACCGGGAGAGACCGTCAGCATTGGCGTGGTCAACTCCGGGCCGATGTTCCACCCTAAAGTCCATCCCCTGTAGGGAAATGGACCACCTTAGTAACTTGGGATTTTCGCCTCTCATCTGCATGAGCCAGCGAAGGGGTCGGTGGTCGGTTTGAATCAGGAAATGAAAGCCAAAAAGGTATGGCCTCAACTTCTTCAAGGCCCAGACCACAGCGAAGGCTTCTCGCTCGATGGTACTCCATCGCCGTTCCCGAGGGAGGAGTCTTCTGGAGATGAAGTCCACAGGTTGGTCTTGGCCGTCGTTGTTGAGTTGCGATAGCACGGCGCCTACGCCGTGCTCTGAGGCATAAGTCTGCATGATGAATACTTTCTGGAAGTCAGAAGTGGCCAGCACCGTAGCGGTGCACATCGCGCGCTTTAGTGTTTCAAATGTGTCTTGGCAAGCAGCCGTCCAGATCACCTTGCGTGGCTGCTTTTTGGACGTCAACTCGGTCAAGGGGTCTACGATGGTGCCATATCCCTTGACAAACCTGCGGTAGTATCCAGTGAGGCCGAGGAACGATCGGACCTCAGTTTGGGTCTTGGGGGGCTCCCATGCCATGATGATCTCAATTTTGGCCTGGAGGGGTTGCACCTTACTCCCGCCCACCAGGTATCCCAGGTACACGACAGATCCCTGTCCAATCTGGCACTTGCTAGCCTTGATGGTCAGGCCAGCCCGTTGCAAAACCTGCAGCACCTCCTGGAGATGCTGCAGATGGTCCTCCCAGGTGCTACTGAAGACAGTTATGTCATCCAGGTACGCCGCTGAGAAGGACTCCAGGCCAGACAGCACCTGGTTTACCAACCGCTGGAAAGTGGCCGGAGCATTCTTGAGCCCGAAGGGCATCACTCTGAATTGGAAGTGGCTCTCGGGGGTGGAGAACGCTGTCTTCTCCTTTGCTCCATCGGCCATGGCAATCTGCCAGTACCCTGATGTTAAGTCTATGGTGATGAGGTACCGGGCTGCTCCCAGCCGGTCGATCAGCTCGTCTGCCTTTGGGATCGGGTGAGCGTCTGTCTTGGTGACAGAGTTAAACCGCCGATAGTCCACAAAGAACGGAAGTTCTGGTGTGGTGCCCGGTGGGGCCGCTTTCGGCACCAACATGACCGGACTAGCTCACGGGCTGCTGGAGGGTTCGATCACCCCCAGCTCCAGCATTTTGGCCACCTCACCCTGGATACTGTTCTTCACTTTCTCGGACAGCCGGTAAGACTTGGTTTTTACTGGCGGACTATCCCCTGTGTCCACATCATGGATACACAGATGTGTAATTCCAGGCGTGAGGGAGAACAACGAGGCGTGCTGCGCCAATACCTGGCGGCAGTCCCTCTGTTGCTCTGGGGTCAAGGATGGGGAGAGTACAACTCCCTCCGCTGAACCATCCTTCTCCTGGGCCACCAGAAGGTCAGGAAGAGGCTCACTCTCCTCCTCCTCGCTCCCATCCGTCACCATGAGGAGAGCAAGCTCCGATCGCTCAAGGTGAGGCTTCAGGCAGTTGGCGTGGAGCACCCGATGGGGCTGACGGGGGTCTTCAAATCCACGACATAGGTAGTCTGGCCTCGACGTTCCACAATCTCGTACAGACCAGTCCACCGGTCCTGGAGGGCACTAAGCTCCCCAGGCTCCATGACCCACACCTTCTGTCCAGCGTCCAACTCCACCATCCGAGCGTTGCGGTCATACCACTCCTTCATGACGGCTTGGCTATCCTCCAAGTTGTCTGAGGCTTCCTTCCACAGCTTGGCCATCTGGCTGCGGAATGCCAGCATGTAGCTGATGACATCACGGGGAAGCTTCTTCGAAGTCTTCTCCCACCCCTCCTTGACAAGGCTGAGGGGTCCCCTAACGGGATTGCCATAGAGCAGTTCAAAGGGGCTGAACCCGACTCCCTTCTGTGGTACCTCGTGGTATGAAAAAAGCAGGTAAGGGAGGAGGATGTCCCATTTCCGCCTCAAGTCCTCTGGCAGGCTCCGGATCATCCCCTTCAAGGTCTTGTTGAAGCGCTCTATGAGCCCGTTAGTCTGGGGGTGGTAAGGAGTGGAGAACCGATAGGTCACTCCGCACTCCTTCCACATGGCCTGCATGTAGGCCGACATGAAGTTTGTGCCCCTGTCCGACACCACGACCTTGGGGAATCCCACTCTGGTAAATTTCCCCATCAGGGCCCGCGCCACCACAGGTGCAGAGACGGTCCTCAGAGGAATAGCCTCCGGGTACCTAGTGGCGTGGTCCACTAACACCAAGATGAACCAGTGTTCTGCCAAGGTCGGAGGGTCCAACGGCCAACGATGTCGCTACCGACCCGCTCAAAAGGGGTCCCGACCACCGGGAACGGTTCCAAAGGGACCTTCACTTTAGTCCCAGTCTTGCCACTTGCCTGGCAAGTCTTGCAGGTCTTACAGTAGGTGTCAGAGGCAACTCTCATCCTGGGCCAATAAAAATGAGGGACTAGCCTCGCAAAGGTCTTGTCTTGGCCCAGGTGTCCAGCCAAAGGAATTTTATGCGCCAGTTCCAATAGGAAGGCCCGGTAGCATTGGGGGACCACTAAGGCCCTCGAGGATCGATGCACTGGAACCTTAGGCTCACTGTAAAGGAGGCCATCCTCCCAGTACACATGAAAACTGCCAGTCTCCTGATCAGTTGCTTGGGCCTCAGCCTGTCGCTGCATGCCTTCAAGCGTGGGGCACTCCTTCTGTGCCTGACAGAATTCCTCCCGGGTAGGCCCTCCTTCCACATGCCACTCGGCAAGGGTTGGCAAGTCCCCCACAGGAACAACATCCACCTCCACGGACTCCGGGGGTACCTCTGCGGGCTCCCCATCCATCACACGGGGTGTGTCCTCCACAACACTCTCCTCTTCACGACCAGCATTGGGTTGGGCCATTGTCTCAAACTCCAACCCGGGTTGAGCTTCTCGCCGGGCAGCCATGGACCGCGTGACCACGCAAGTCCACCCTGGTAACCCCAGCATCTCAGTGTGGGCCTTAAACTCCACTTCCTTCCAGGCGGTATGTTTCAGGTCGTTACCTTGCAGACAGTCCAGAGGCAAGGCAGGGCTTATCGTAACTCTCAACTGGCCTTTAACTCCTCCCCTCTCAAAGGGAACCTGAGCCACGGGATAGTAGCTCAGACTGCCGTCAGCCAACACGGCCGGATGGATCACATCAGGTACTACTTGCTCAGGGGACACCAGCCGCCTCACTACGGTGGTCATGCTGGCACCTGTGTCCCTCAGAGCCTCCACCTCCTCCCCATTGACCTTCACCCTCTGCTGGTACTTAGCAGTATTCGATGGTAAGGGCGTCACTGGGACCATTTCTCTATCCCCAAGTGAAACCAGGGTCAGGCCTGTCCCCTCCCCTTCCCTATCTAGGGGCAGCTCCACCCTAAGCGCTACACTAGCCACCCCGGGACTCTTGTCACCAGTGGGGGCTGGTGGTCGTTTGAGACACTGGGCATCTCTCTTGTAGTGTCCAACCTCCCCGTATTCATAGCACCGGACAACTTTTGGCTGCTGACTCTTGTCAGGGTAAGTGGGCTTTGGGGAACGGTTCTGAGGTGGGGTACCTACTCCTCTCCCAAACTGTCTAGTTTGTGGGCCTCGTGAGAACTCCTTTTTATCTCCCCCCTCTTTCTTCTGGGGGATGCCCTGTCCGCCTTTCGGGCCATCTCCCCCGGGGCCCTTGTGTGACACCCGGGTGCTAACCCAAGTATCCGCCTTCTGCAAGCTCACGGGGACCAGTCAGCTTGCGGTCCACCAGATGTTGGCACAGCTCCGGAAAGCATTTATCCAAGAGGTGCTCTCTCAAAAAAAGATTGTACAGGCCCTCATAATCATGCACCTCGCTGCCACGCACCCAAGCATCCAGAGCTTTACGGGCATAGTCAAAAAAATTCAACCAATTCTGCGTGGACAGCTTATGGCTGCCACGGAACTTCTGGCGGTACCTTTCGGGGTTGAGGCCAAACTTTTTAATGAGCGCCTCTTTCATGGGGGAATACCTGAACTGGTCCGCCTTATCCAAGTACAGGAGGGTGTCCCTGACATTGGGAGGTATATAACGATACAGGCCACCTCCCCAGTGTTTCTCGGGTACCCCATGGGCTGTCAAGGTCACTTCAAACGCCTCCAACCACCTAGCAATGTCATCCCCCTGTGTGTAGCTCGCTATCACCTCCTTGGGTAACCAAAATCTGGGCTCCTGTTGAGCCCCTTGTACGCTGCCACCAGTGGGACTTCCTGGCGCACCCAATTGCAATGCTCGCAGCTCCATTTCTTTAAGCTGGAGCTCATGCGCCAACTTCCTTTCCTCCATTGCTAACCTTTTTTCTTCCAAAGCGAGCTTCTTTTCCTCCCTTTCTCTCTCCCTCTCGAGCTCTAGCTTGGCAAGCTCCAATTTCAATCACCTCTCCTCCCTCCTGTCCTCATACTCCTGCGACGACGCACTCCCCCTAGGTACACTGCTCCCTGCCCCGGAACGTCTTCCGGCAACACATTGTCAGACATATCAATGTTGAGCAGGCCTGGGTCTTCTGAAGTTCCCGCCTCCCCTGGTGTGACCTGCCCCTCCTGTTCCCCATCCCCTCTCTTCCCTGGGTGGGCCCTTACCCGTGCCCTCAAGGCGGTACGGAGTTCTTCCTTTGCGGCTCTCCGCCCAACCGGCACCCCATCCCCTGACAAAATTCCCTAAGCTGCACCACTGTGTACTCCTCCAGATCGGCTAGCTGGAACTCCATTCTGCCAGGTGGGGACCCAGATAAAATCAAGGTAAGATGCTAGGATGTGGGTCCAGTACTGGGTCAACACAGGTCTCTACACACTCTACAGGCTAGACAGTGGGGGGTCAATTGAGCAAGCTTGTAGGCACAATAGGTGTCCAGTCTAATTGCAGCGCACTCTGTCCCACTGGAGGGTGCTGTATAGTCACAGGTCCTGGATCCCACTGCTCGGCACCAATGTTGGAACTGGGGCCACCAGTTCCCCGGGGGTAGCCTGGCACGAGCAGGTAGGCACCCGAAAGCTCAGGTGTTAAGTGACTACGCAGCACACACAACCACTGAGACGATAAATGCACACGCAATGACGGAGTCCACACCAGTAAGTTTTTGATTCCAATCAATTCATTTTATCTAAGACCAAAATCAGGGTGATCAATTTGCAAGGTATCAAGAGCTCATTAGGACATCTCATTCAAGGTAATTTCGGCCACAAAGGTATCAACATCTCCGTAAAACATTTCATCAGCACATTTCATCAGCACATTTCAATAACCGACTCATTGCAGCAATGAGGGGTGTAACTTAATAATCAATAGAGCATTACTCCATAAACATTTCATCAAGGAGCAGCCTAGTAGATAACTGGGAGCATTTAGGAAGCCTGGCAGTACCAACTTTACATTAGGAAGCAGGCAACCTCTCACTAGGCAGGAATAGTACTTTTCATGCAAGAATAAAGCATTTTCTCAAGCAGGAATAAACAGTGCATTAAATGAAGATAAAGCTTTCATTAGATGTAGTAACCATTTCCTTTCATTCACCAACGGTAGCTCCTTCGTCTAGAAATTACTCAGCATTTCATCAGGGAAGCAACCAGTGCATTAGGCCAGATTATTCATTGGGGGAAACGGAAATGAACCCCTCAACAGGGCAGGGCACGTCAGCTAATTTCGTTCCCTCTGACAAGGGGTTAATTTTATGGCCCAGATTGTCACTAACGGCCTTTGCCCAGGGTCTTTGCACTCTGCCCTTTATCAGTCAAGAGGGGGGGGGGCAACGGGGCCCCAAACATAGTCTTCTCCGGAGGTGGGGCGGTCACAGGTCTTTCGCCCGCCCAACCGCGGGGTTACCTCAGTCTTCGGGCCAGCTCCGGCCCCTTGTGATGGTCTTTTGCTGGCAGGTGGGCTCCGATGTTTAGATGGTCCCCGCGCTGCCAGGGGGACCGGTCCCAGGCCTCGGGACCAGTCGGGGCACAGCGCTGAGGTAGGCATCAGCAGAATGGGCCCGGGCTTCTCTCAGCCTACCCCGGGTCCGAGGACCAATTGCAGCAGACAGAGGGGAGGCACGCCCGCGGCCGCCAATGGCTGCACGGCCTGCGGCCGGGGCAGCCTCACCTCCTATCGCGGGACACTGGTGGCGGGGGCGTGGCTGATGACGTCGCGTCCCCGTCACATGACAGTGGGAGGAAGGCTTCAGGTGGCTTCAGGCCCTGTCAGGCCTAGCGCGGCCTGACAGGGATTCCGGGGGCTTCCTCACACTCGGGCCGGGCGGCGGCGGTGCTGGGGCCCTGGCCCACCGGAGGACAGCGTCTCACCTCAACGTTCTGGGGGCCGAGCATGGCCCGCGGCAAGACGGCGGCGGCCCTCTCCTGGCGACGAAGGCCGCCGGGGCAGATGACAGGCCTCCGCAGGGGAATTGGTGGTGAGTACTTCAAGGAGCACTGCGGGGTCGCAGCAGCGCTCCGGGGGCACAGTACTTATCCCGCACGACAGGCACAGCGCTGAGAGCGGGGCGGGCTCACGTGTGGCAGGCAGGCGGTCACTCGATAAGAATAGCGGCTCGAGGCACAACCGGCCTGAGGAGTGTGGGTCTTGGCAGTAGTAGCGCTTGGGGGGAGCCCCAACAATAGCGCTTCAGGCAGCAACAGTCTGTAGGCCCACCGCGCTACTCCAGCAGTTAAACAAGGCAGGACAGAGATTCAGACAGTTCAGTCAGGGGGAGGCAGGTAGGACAGCGCAGGCCCAGGTGAAGGCAGGGGGTGAGCAGGGGCAGCACAGTCCAGTACCTGGTTGATCCCCCAGTAGTCCTGGTTAGCGCAAGGGAGCTTCTTCTTGGCGCGTGTTGGTTCTGGCGCCCTTTGGTTGAAGTGACTCCTTGGTTCCTTGAGGGGGGGGGGGGTGAGTTGAAGGCTTGACAGCAGGTCACTTCAAATGGTCCCTGGGTTCCCCTCCCGCCGGGCCAGATCAGTGGGCTAGCTCAGGGTTCCTCACTCTACTTGGAAGGCAGCACCTAAGCCCTGTCACTCCCAGTGGCATAGATCCCTGACTAGGCCCTACCGCCTAAATCTCCTGTGTGGGTCCCCCAGGTCAGTGATGCCCCAAATGACTAAAAAGTTTCCCTCCCTTCCTTATATATGCCCAGGTCAGGTGACCATTCTCTAAGGCAGCAAAAATAGACTCCGCCTCTATTCTGGAAGGTTCTAGGAGCTTCCCCACTCTATCTATGGGCAGGCGATGGAAGGCTGGTGTCGCAACAATGTTTGGGGTCCCAGCCAGCTCCTGCCAACTAGAGTGCTACTAGAAAAAGACCACGCTGCAGTAGCAGGGGCCAGTGGCAGCCATGTTTGAAGTAGAGAGCACCTGCACCTTAGCATTGATTGGCATTGGTAGGTGCCCGGAGACTTAAGGCCAACAAAAAGAAGGGGGGAAAAATAAGGCAAGGGGCGAAAAAAAATAGGGAAAGACCATCCTAGGGCTGACAGGTCTAACATGCGTCCCCCCCAGCCGAAAGAGGGGAGAGCTACCCAACCTCTAGGGAGTTCTCGTCACTAAGGCGGAAAAACCGGGAGAGACCGTCAGCATTGGCGTGGTCAACTCCGGGCCGATGTTCCACCCTAAAGTCCATCCCCTGTAGGGAAATGGACCACCTTAGTAACTTGGGATTTTCGCCTCTCATCTGTATGAGCCAGCGAAGGGGTCGGTGGTCGGTTTGAATCAGGAAATGAGAGCCAAAAAGGTATGGCCTCAACTTCTTCAAGGCCCAGACCACAGCGAAGGCTTCTCGCTCGATGGTACTCCATCGCCGTTCCCCAGGGAGGAGTCTTCTGGAGATGAAGGCCACAGGTTGGTCTTGGCAGTCGTTGTTGAGTTGCGATAGCACGGCGCCTACGCCGTGCTCTGAGGCATAAGTCTGCACGATGAATTCTTTCTGGAAGTCAGAAGTGGCCAGCACCGTAGCGGTGCACATCGCGAGCTTTAGTGTTTCAAATGCCTCTTGGCAAGCAGCCGTCCAGATCACCTTGCGTTGCTGCTTTTTGGACGTCAACTCAGTCAAGGGGGCTACGATGGTGCCATATCCCTTGACGAACCTGCGGTAGTATCCAGTGAGGCCGAGGAACGCTTGGACCTCAGTTTGGGTCTTGGGGGGCTCCCATGCCATGATGGTCTAAATTTTGGCCTGGAGGGGTTGCACCTTACCCCCGCCCACCAGGTATCTCAGGTACATGACAGATCCCTGTCTAATCTGGCACTTGCTATCCTTGATGGTCAGGCCAGCACATTGCAAAGCCTGCAGCACCTCCTGGAGATGCTGCAGATGGTCCTCCCAGGTTCTACTGAAGACAGCTATGTCATCCAGGTACGCCGCTGAGAAGGACTCCAGGCCAGACAGCACCTGGTTTACCAACCGCTGGAAAGTGGCCGGAGCATTCTTGAGCCCGAAGGGCATCACTCTGAATTGGAAGTGGCCCTTGGGGGTGGAGAACGCTGTCTTCTCCTTTGCTTCATCGGCCATGGCAATCTGCCAGTACCCTGATGTTAAGTCTATGGTGCTGAGGTACCGGGCTGCTCCCAGCCGGTCGATCAGCTCGTCTGCCCGTGGGATCGGGTGAGCGTCTGTCTTGGTGACAGAGTTCAATCCCCGATAGTCCACAAAGAACCGAAGTTCTGGTGTGGTGCCCGGTGGGGCCGCTTTCGGTACCAACACGACCGGACTAGCCCACGGGCTGCTGGAGGGTTCGATCACCCCCAGCTCCAGCATTTTGGCCACCTCACCCTGGATACTGTTCTACACTTTCTCGTACAGCCGGTAAGACTTGGTTTTTACTGGCGGACTGTCCCCTGTGTCCACATCATGGGTACACAGATGTGTAATTCCAGGCGTGAGGGAGAACAATGAGGCGTGCTGCGCCAATACCTGGCGGCAGTCCCTCTGTTGCTCTGGGGTCGAGGATGGGAAGAGTACAACTCCCTCCACTGAACCATCCTTCTCCTGGGACCCCAGAAGGTCAGGAAGAGGCTCACTCTCCTCCTCCTCGCTCCCAACCATCATCATGAGGAGAGCAAGCTCCGATCGCTCAAGGTGAGGCTTCAGGCGGTTGACGTGGAGCACCCGATGGGGCTGACGGGGGGTCTTCAAATCCACGACATAGGTAGTCTGGCCTCGACGTTCCTTAATCTCGTACCGACCAGTCCACCGGTCCTGGAGGGCACTAAGCTCCCCAGGCTCCATGACCCATACCTTCTGTCCAGCGTCAAACTCTACCGTTTGAGCGTTCCGGTCCTTCCACTCCTTCATGACGGCTTGGCTAGCCTCCAAGTTGTCTGAGGCTTCCTTCCACAGCTTGGCCATCTGGCTGTGGAATGCCAGCATGTAGCTGATGACATCACGGGGAAGCTTCTTCGAAGTCTTCTCCCACCCCTCCTTGACAAGGCTGAGGGGTCCCCTAACGGGATGGCCTTAGAGCAGTTCGAAGGGGCTGAACCCGACTCCCTTCTGTGGTACCTCGCGGTATGAAAACAGAAGGCAAGGGAGGAGGATGTCCCATTTCCGCCTCAAGTCCTCTGGCAGGCTCCGGATCATCCCCTTCAAGGTCTTGTTGAAGCGCTCTACGAGCCCGTTAGTCTGGGGGTGGTAAGGAGTGGAGAACCGATAGGTCACTCCGCACTCCTTCCACATGGCCTGCATGTAGGCCGACATGAAGTTTGTGCCCCTGTCCGACACCACGACCTTGGGGAATCCCACTCTGGTAAATTTCCCCATCAGGGCCCGCGCCACCACAGGTGCAGTGACGGTCCTCAGAGGAATAGCCTCCGGATACCGAGTGGCGTGGTCCACTAACACCAAGATGAACCGGTGTTCCGCCAAGGTCGGAGGGTCCAACGGCCAACGATGTCGCTACCGACTCGCTCAAAAGGGGTCCCGACCACCGGGAGCGGTTCCAAAGGGACCTTCACTTTAGTCCCAGTCTTGCCACTTGCCTGGCAAGTCTTGCAGGTCTTACAGTAGGTGTCAGAGGCAACTCTCATCCTGGGCCAATAAAAATGAGGGACTAGCCTCGCAAAGGTCTTGTCCTGGCCCAGGTGTCCAGCCAAAGGAATTTCATGCGCCAGTTCCAATAGGAAGGCTCGGTAGCATTGGGGGACCACTAAGGCCCTCGAGGATCCATGCACTGGAACCTTAGGCTCACTGTAAAGGAGGCCATCCTCCCAGTACACATGAAAACTGCCAGTCTCCTGATCAGTTGCTTGGGCCTCAGCCTGTCGCCGCATGCCTTCAAGCGTGGGGCACTCCTTCTGCGCCCGACAGAATTCCTCCCGGGTAGGCCCTCCTTCCACATGCCACTCGACAAGGGTCGATTCAGAAAAGGGGGTGGTGATGAACAGAGTGTCTGGATTAAGCAGACCACTCTTACCCAGTCCAAAGATCAGGGCTTGATCCATCACCATTAATTAGCTCACTGCCCCATCCCAGCTCAGAACCTGGCTACATGCAAATTAGTCTGTCCCTGGCCCAGTGCATCATGGGAACAGGGCAGACCAAACTACCAAGCCAATTCTTCACCAGAAAGGATACAAGCTACCGGGGACCGGTTTCTGGCATTTCAGCCTCGTCGGCCCGGCTTGCTTGAATCCTGATGGAGCAGTGAGCAAGGAACTCATGTCTGAGTATACCCTGCCACACCTATAGTGGCCAAAAACGATTCAGAAAAGGGGGTGGTGATGAACAGAGTGTCTGAATTAAGCAGACCACTCTTACCCAGTCCAAAGATCAGGGCTTGATCCATCACCATTATTTAGCTCACTGCCCCATCCCAGCTCAGAACCTGGCTATATGCAAATTAGTCTGTCCCTGGCCCAGTGCATCATGGGAACAGGGCAGAGCAAACTACCAAGCCAATTCTTCACCAGAAAGGATACAAGCTACCGGGGACCGGTTTCTGGCATTTCAGCCTCGTCGGCCCGGCTTGCTTGAATCCTGATGGAGCAGTGAGCAAGGGACTCATGTCTGAGTATACCCTGCCACACCTATAGTGGCCAAAAACGATTCAGAAAAGGGGGTGGTGATAAACAGAGTGTCTGAATTAAGCAGACCACTCTTACCCAGTCCAAAGATCAGGGCTTGATTCATCACCATTATTTAGCTCACTGCCCCATCCCAGCTTAGAACCTGGCTATATGCAAATTAGTCTGTCCCTGGCCCAGTGCATCATGGGAACAGGGCAGACCAAACTACCAAGCCAATTCTTCACCAGAAAGGATACAAGCTACCGGGGACCGGTTTCTGGCATTTCAGCCTCGTCGGCCCGGCTTGCTTGAATCCTGATGGAGCAGTGAGCAAGGAACTCATGTCTGAGTATACCCTGCCACAGCTATAGTGGCCAAAAACGATTCAGAAAAGGGGGTGGTGATGAACAGAGTGTCTGAATTAAGCAGACCACTCTTACCCAGTCCAAAGATCAGGGCTTGATCCATCACCATTATTTAGCTCACTGCCCCATCCCAGCTCAGAACCTGGCTATATGCAAATTAGTCTGTCCCTGGCCCAGTGCATCATGGGAACAGGGCAGACCAAACTACCAAGCCAATTCTTCACCAGAAAGGATACAAGCTACAGGGGACCGGTTTCTGGCATTTCAGCCTCGTCGGCCCGGCTTGCTTGAATCCTGATGGAGCAGTGAGCAAGGGACTCATGTCTGAGTATACCCTGCCACACCTATAGTGGCCAAAAACGATTCAGAAAAGGGGGTGGTGATGAACCAGAAACCGGTCCCCGGAAGCTTGTTTCCTTCCCAGTATGAGAATTGGCTTGGTAGTTTGGTTTGCCCTGTTCCCATCATGCACTGGGACAGGAACAGACTAATTTGCATATAGCCAGGTTCTGAGCTGGGATGGTGCAGTGAGCTAAAAAACGGTGATGGATCAAGCCCTGATCTTTGGACTGGGTAAGAGTGGTCTGCTTAATTCAGACACTCTGTTCATCACCACCCCCTTTTCTGAATCATTTTGTCCACCATAAGCGTGGAAGGGTATACTCAGATGTGAGTCCCTTGCTCATTGCACCATCAGGATTCAAGCAAGCCGGGCCGACGACGGCTGAAATGCCAGAAACCGGTCCTCGGAAGCTTGTTTCCTTCCCAGTATGAGAATTGGCTTGGTAGTTTGGTTTGCCCTGTTCCCATCATGCACTGGGACAGGAACAGACTAATTTGCATATAGCCAGGTTCTGAGCTGGGATGGTGCAGTGAGCTAAAAAACGGTGATGGATCAAGCCCTGATCTTTGGACTGGGTAAGAGTGGTCTGCTTAATTCAGACACTCTGTTCATCACCACTCCCTTTTCTGAATCATTTTGTCCACCATAAGCGTGGAAGGGTATACTCAGATGTGAGTCCCTTGCTCATTGCACCATCAGGATTCAAGCAAGCCGGACCGACGACGGCTGAAATGCCAGAAACCGGTCCCCGGAAGCTTGTTTCCTTCCCAGTATAAGAATTGGCTTGGTAGTTTGGTTTGCCCTGTTCCCATCATGCACTGGGACAGGAACAGACTAATTTGCATATAGCCAGGTTCTGAGCTGGGATGGTGCAGTGAGCTAAAAAACGGTGATGGATCAAGCCCTGATCTTTCGACTGGGTAAGAGTGGTCTGCTTAATTCAGACACTCTGTTCATCACCACCCCCTTTTCTGAATCATTTTGTCCACCATAAGCGTGGAAGGGTATACTCAGATGTGAGTCCCTTGCTCATTGCACCATCAGGATTCAAGCAAGCCGGGCCGACGACGGCTGAAATGCCAGAAACCGGTCCCCGGAAGCTTGTTTCCTTCCCAGTATAAGAATTGGCTTGGTAGTTTGGTTTGCCCTGTTCCCATCATGCACTGGGACAGGAACAGACTAATTTGCAAATAGCCAGGTTCTGAGCTGGGATGGTGCAGTGAGCTAAAAAACGGTGATGGATCAAGCCCTGATCTTTGGACTGGGTAAGAGTGGTCTGCTTAATTCAGACACTCTGTTCATCACCACCCCCTTTTCTGAATCATTTTGTCCACCATAAGCGTGGAAGGGTATACTCAGATGTGAGTCCCTTGCTCATTGCACCATCAGGATTCAAGCAAGCCGGGCCGACGACGGCTGAAATGCCAGAAACCGGTCCCCGGAAGCTTGTTTCCTTCCCAGTATAAGAATTGGCTTGGTAGTTTGGTTTGCCCTGTTCCCATCATGAACTGGGACAGGAACAGACTAATTTGCATATAGCCAGGTTCTGAGCTGGGATGGTGCAGTGAGCTAAAAAACGGTGATGGATCAAGCCCTGATCTTTGGACTGGGTAAGAGTGGACTGCTTAATTCAGACACTCTGTTCATCACCACCCCCTTATCTGAATAATTTTGTCCACCATAAGCGTGGAAGGGTATACTCAGATGTGAGTCCCTTGCTCATTGCACCATCAGGATTCAAGCAAGCCGGGCCGACGACGGCTGAAATGCCAGAAACCGGTCCCCGGAAGCTTGTTTCCTTCCCAGTATAAGAATTGGCTTGGTAGTTTGGTTTGCCCTGTTCCCATCATGCACTGGGACAGGAACAGACTAATTTGCATATAGCCAGGTTCTGAGCTGGGATGGTGCAGTGAGCTAAAAAACGGTGATGGATCAAGCCCTGATCTTTGGACTGGGTAAGAGTGGTCTGCTAATTCAGACACTCTGTTCATCACCACCCCCTTTTCTGAATCATTTTGTCCACCATAAGCGTGGAAGGGTATACTCAGATGTGAGTCCCTTGCTCATTGCACCATTAGGATTCAAGCAAGCCGGGCCGACGACGGCTGAAATGCCAGAAACCGGTCCCCGGAAGCTTGTTTCCTTCCCAGTATAAGAATTGGCTTGGTAGTTTGGTTTGCCCTGTTCCCATCATGCACTGGGACAGGAACAGACTAATTTGCATATAGCCAGGTTCTGAGCTGGGATGGTGCAGTGAGCTAAAAAACGGTGATGGATCAAGCCCTGATCTTTCGACTGGGTAAGAGTGGTCTGCTTAATTCAGACACTCTGTTCATCACCACCCCCTTTTCTGAATCATTTTTCCACCATAAGCGTGGAAGGGTATACTCAGATGTGAGTCCCTTGCTCATTGCACCATCAGGATTCAAGCAAGCCGGGCCGACGACGGCTGAAATGCCAGAAACCGGTCCCCGGAAGCTTGTTTCCTTCCCAGTATAAGAATTGGCTTGGTAGTTTGGTTTGCCCTGTTCCCATCATGCACTGGGACAGGAACAGACTAATTTGCATATAGCCAGGTTCTGAGCTGGGATGGTGCAGTGAGCTAAAAAACGGTGATGGATCAAGCCCTGATCTTTGGACTGGGTAAGAGTGGTCTGCTTAATTCAGACACTCTGTTCATCACCACCCCCTTTTCTGAATCACTCGACAAGGGTTGGCAAGTCCCCCAAAGGAACAACATCCACCTCCACGGACTCCGGGGGTACCTCTGCGGGCTACCCATCCATCACACGGGGTGTGTCCTCCACAGCACTCTCCTCTTCACGACCAGCATTGGGTTGGGCCGTTGTCTCAGGCTCCAACCCGGGTTGAGCTTCTCGCCGGGCAGCAATGGACCGCGTGACAACGCCAGTCCACCCTGGTAACCCCAGCATCTCAGTGTGGGCCTTAAACTCCACTTCCTTCCAGGCGGTATGTTTCAGGTTGTTACCTTGCAGACAGTCCAGAGGCAAGGCAGGGCTTATCGCAACTCTCAACGGGCCTTTAACTCCTCCCCACTCAAAGGGAACCTGAGCCACGGGATAGTAGCTCAGACTGCTGTCAGCCAACACGGACGGATGGAACACATCAGGGACTACCTGCTCAGGGGACACCAGCCGCCTCACTACGGTGGTCATGCTGGCACCTGTATCCCCCAGAACCTCCACCTCCTCTCCATTGACCTTCACCCTCTGCTGGTACTTAGCAGTATTCAATGGTAAGGGCGTGACTGGGACCATTTCTCTATCCCCAAGTGAAACCAGGGTCAGGCCTGTCCCCTCCCCTTCCCTATCTAGGGGCAGCTCCACCCCAAGCGCTACACTAGCCACCCCGGGACTCTTGCCACCAGTGGGGGCTGGGGGTCATTTGCGACACTGGGCATCTCCCTTGTAGTGTCCAACCTCCCCACATTCATAGCACCGGACAACTTTTGGCTGCTGACTCTTGTCAGGGTAAGTGGGCTTTGGGGAACTGGACTGAGGTGGGGTACCTACTCCTCTCCCAAACTGTCTAGTTTGTGGGCCTCGTGAGAACTCCTTTTTATCTCCCCCCTCTTTCTTCTGGGGGATGCCCTGTCTGCCTTTCGGGCCATCTCCCCCGCTGCCCTTGAGTGACACCCGGGTGCTAACCCAAGTATCCGCCTCCTCTGCAAGCTCACGGGGACCAGTCAGCTTGCGGTCCACCAGATGTTGGCACAGCTCCGAAAAGCATTTATCCAAGAGGTGCTCTCTCAAAAAAAGATTGTACAGGCCCTCATAATCATGCACCTCGCTGCCACGCACCCAATCATCCAGAGCCTTACGGGCATAGTCAAAAAAATCCACCCAATTCTGCGTGGACAGCTTATGGCTGCCACGGAACTTCTGGCGGTACCTTTCGGGGTTGAGGCCAAACTTTTTAATGAGCGCCTCCTTAATGGGGGAATACCTGAACTGGTCCGCCTTATCCAAGTACAGGAGGTGTCCCTGACATTGGGAGGTATATAACGATACAGGCCACCTCCCCAGTGTTTCTCGGGTACCCCATGGGCTGTGAAGGTCACTTCAACACCTCCAACCACCTAGCAATGTCATCCCCCTGTGTGTAGCTTGCTATCACCTCCTTGGATAAGCAAAATCTGGGCTCCTGTTGAGCCCCTTGTACGCTGCCACCATTGGGACTTCCTGGCGCACCCAATTGCAATGCTCGCAGCTCCATTTCTTTAAGCTGGAGCTCATGTGCCAACTTCCTTTCCTCCATTGCTAACCTTTTTTCTTCCAAAGCAAGCTTCTTATCCTCCCTTTCTCTCTCCCTCTCGGGCTCTAGCTTGGCAAGCTCCCACTTCAATCGCCTCTCCTCCCTCCTGTCCTCATACTCATGCGACAACGCACTCGCCCTAGATATACTGCTCCCTGCCCCGGAACGTCTTCCGGCAACACATTATCAGACATATCAATGTTGAGCAGGCCTGGGTCTTCTGAGGTGCCCGCCTCCCCTGGTGCGACCTGCCCTTCCTGTTCCGCATCCCCTCTCCCCTGGGTGGGCCCTTACCCATGCCCTCAAGGCGGTACGGAGTTCTTCCTTTGCGGCTCTCCGCCCAACCGGCACCCCATCCCCTGACAAAATTCCCTAAGCTGCACCACTGTGTACTCCTCCAGATCGGCTAGCTGGAACTCCATTCTGCCAGGTGGGGACCCAGATAAAATCAAGGTAAGATGCTAGGACGTGGGTGCAATACTGGGTCAACACAGGTCTCTACACACTCTACAGGCTAGACAGTGGGGGGTCAATTGAGCAAGCTTGTAGGCATGATAGGTGTCCAGTCTAATTGCAGCGCACTCTGTCCCACTGGAGGGTGCTGTATAGTCACAGGTCCTGGATCCCACTGCTCGGCACCAATGTAGGAACTGGGGCCACCAGTTCCCCGGGGGTAGCCTTGCATGAGCAGGTAGTCACCCGAAAGCTCAGGTGTTAAGTGACTACGCAGCACACACAACCACTGAGACGATAAATGCACACGCAATGACGGAGTCCACACCAGTAAGTTTTTGATTCCAATCAATTCATTTTATCTAAGACCAAAATCAGGGTGATCAATTTGCAAGGTATCAAGAGCTCATTAGGACATCTCATTCAAGGTAATTTCGGCCACAAAGGTATCAACATCTCCGTAAAACATTTCATCAGCACATTTCATCAGCGCATTTCAATAACCGACTCATTGCAGCAATGAGGGGTGTAACTTAATAATCAATAGAGCATTACTCCATAAACATTTCATCAAGGAGCAGCCTAGTAGATAACTGGGAGCATTTAGGAAGCCTGGCAGTACCAACTTTACATTAGGAAGCAGGCAACCTCTCACTAGGCAGGAATAGTACTTTTCATGCAAGAATAAAGCATTTTTCAAGCAGGAATAAACAGTGCATTAAATGAAGATAAAGCTTTCATTAGATGTAGTAACCATTTCCTTTCATTCACCAACGGTAGCTCCTTCGTCTAGAAATTACTCAGCATTTCATCAGGGAGGCAACCAGTGCATTAGGCCAGATTATTCATTGGGGGAAACGGAAATGAACCCCTCAACTGGGCAGGGCACGTCAGCTAATTTCGTTCCCTCTGGCAAGGGGTTACTTTTATGGCCCAGATTGTCACTAATAAGTATGAGCACAAAATCCGTTCCGTTTGCGGATTTTGCGGATTTTCGGTAAATTCGCGATCCGCGAACTCCCGCGAATTTACCAAAAATCCGCAAATCCGCGAGCGGCGGATCCGGGGGGCAAAAGTTCAAGCCTTCACGCTTGAAGAAGTTGTAACTATTTTAGGATGGCGCCGGCAAACTGCCAGCGCCATCCTGAATAGTTACTAAGTTAGCTTCAACAGGAAGCACAAATAGATAAAATAAAGCTGGTGCTCGAGCACCTGCTTTATTTTATCTATTAATGCTTCCTGTTGAAGCTAACTTAGTAACTATTTCAGGATGGCGCTGGCAGCTTGCCGGCGCCATCCTAAAATAGTTACAGGATATGAAGGGCAGGGTTCATTCTGGCACGATGGTCCTGTCACAAAAATTAAACCTCAACAGGAAGCACTTACAGATATCAATAAAGCATGTGCCCTAGTTGAAGCTCAAATTCAGTGACGCATTCATCAGCCCAAAAACAATCGTGAGCATTGTCGAGGCTGGGCAGGTGTGCTTTCTTCCCAAATCTACCGTCGAAAATCAGCTGTGATGCTGGATAGAGGCCTTTGCATCCTTGACTTTCACGAGCGCAATCCCCTGGCTGTTCCTGTGACCAGGAGCTTCTTTCTCTTCATCTGCTGCTCTGATCGGTCTCTGACCTTTTATACACACCAGAGGCATGTGTGCTCGCATGGAATCCCCGCCCCTTTGGCCCCGCCCACACACTTGCGGTGTGAACCGTCTTCCTGCCATTTACCCACTATGATGGACAGTTGAAGCTCAAATTCAGTGATGCATTCATCAGCCGAAAAACAATTGTGAGCATTGTCGAGGCTGGGCAGGTGTGCTTTCTTCCCAAATCTACCGTCGAAAATCAGCTGTGATGCTGGATAGAGGCCTTTGCATCCTTGACTTTCACGAGCGCAATCCGCAAAAAAAAAATCCGCAAATCCGCAGATCCGCGGATTTGGCGGATCAACAATACGCAAATCCGCAAAATCCACGGATCGTGGATCCGTGAAATCCGCCCATGCTTAGTCACTAACGGCCTTTGCCCAGGGTCTTTGCACTCTGCCCTTTATCAGTCAACAGGGGGGGGGTAACGGGGCCCCAAACACAGTCTTCTCCGGAGGTGGGGCGGTCACAGGCCATTCGCCCGCCCACCCGGGGGGTTACCTCAGTCTTCGGGCCAGCTCCGGCCCCTTGCGATGGTCTTTTGCTGGCAGGTGGGCTCCGATGTTCAGATGCTCCCCGCCAGGGGGACAGCACCTCACCTCAACATTCCGGGGGCCGAGCACGGCCCGCGGCAAGACGGCGGCGGCCCTCTCCTGGCGTCGGGGGGCTGCCGATGACAGGCCTCCGCAGGGGAATTCGTGGTGAGTACTTCAAGGAGCGCTGCGGGGTCGCAGCAGCGCTCCGGGGGCACAGTACTTATCCCGCACCGCAGGCACAGCGCCGAGAGCGGGGCAGGCTCACGTGTGGCAGGCAGTCGGGCGCTCGATAAGAATAGTGGCTCGAGGCACAACCGGCCTGAGGAGTGTGGTACTTGGCAGTAGTAGCGCTTGGGGGGAGCCCCAACAATAGTGCTTCAGGCAGCAACAGTCTGTAGGCCCACCGCGCTTCTCCAGCAGTTAAACAAGGCAGGACAGAGATTCAGACAGTTCAGTCAGGGGGAGTTTGGCAGGACAGTGTAGGCCCAGGTGAAGGCAGGGGGGGTGCAGGGGCAGCACAGTCCAGTACCTGGTTGATCCTCCAGTAGTCCTGGTCAGCGCAAGGGAGCTTCTTCTTGGTGCCTGTTTGTTCTGGCGCCCTTTGGTTGAAGTGACTTCTTGGTTTCTTGAGGGGGGAATGAGTTGAAGGCTTGTCAGCAGGTCACTTCAGATGGACCCTGGGTTCCCCTCCCGCCGGGCCAGATCAGTGGGCTAGTCCAGGGTTCCTCACTCTACTTGGAAGGCAGCACCTAAGCCCTGTCACTCCCAGTGGCATAGGTCCCTGACTAGGCCCTACCGCCTAAATCTCCTGCGTGGGTCCCCCAGGTCAGTGATGCCCCAACTGACTAAAAAGTTTCCCTCAATCCTTATATATGCCCAGGTCAGGTGACCACTCTCTAAGGCGGCAAAAATAGGCTCCGCCTCTATTCTGGAGGGTTCCAGGAGCTTCCCCACCCTATCTATGGGCAGGCGATGGAAGGCTGGCATTGCAACAATGTTTGGGGTCCCAGCCAGCTCCTGGCAACTAGGGTGCTACTAGAGAAAGACCACACTGCAGTAGCAGGGGCCAGTGGCAGCCATGTTTGAAGTAGAGAACACCTGCACTGTAGCATTGATTGGCAATGGGAAGGTGCCCAGAGACCTAAGGCCAACAAAAAGAAGGGAGGGAAAATAAGGCAAGGGCGGAAAAAAAATAGGGAAAAACCACCCTAGGGCTGACAGGTCTAACAGTTCTGTTAAGTGGAGTTTTGTTTTATCTCTCATTCTTGGCACCCTGACTGTGATAAACTCATTGCTCTAACGTCCTGCTTAAGTAGTTTTGTCCTCTTGCTCCCTATCCAGAAGAGATGCCAGTTCAAGATCCTCACGCACGCCTTCAAAGCCTTCAAAGCCCTCCCTGATCTAGGACCTGCCTCCATCAAGCATCGACTGAACTTCCACCAGCCCTCTAGACACCTGCCCTCCTCTTCACTCGCCCTCGCTCACACACTCTGCATCCGTCGCCACCGCAGCAGTGGTCGCTCCTTCTCTTACATCAATGCCAAGACTTGGAATGACATTCCCCTCCAACTCCGTGCAGCCTCCTCGCTGGCAGACTTCAGGAAGAGACTCAAGACCTGGCTCTTCGATGAAGACACAGCGCCCAGATACCCCTAGGGGTGACAGTGCTGCGCTTTAGAAATGTTGTCTGATTGATCGCACGTGTATAAACATTCCTAGCCTCCCTCACTCGGTGCTTTCTCTGACTGAACCCAGAACGCTGGGTACTTATTATCTTTACCGATCGTCTCTTGACGAGTTTTTGGCACTTCATCCAGTATTACCATGTTCTTACTTATCCACAGCTGCCAACACTTTCTGGATGAAACAAATTGTGTGAGATAGCCATTGCGCATCATATTCCTGCATAATAGTTTCAAACGGAAAGTTAGAATTTCTGCTCAGTTCATTGATAAATAAAAGTAACCCAACAATCTTGTTAGGCGTTCGTATGCAGTATGAAATTGGAAAGTTTGTATTTAGGGGCACATGCATCAAAGCCTTTTGCGATCGCAAACGGTGCGATTCGCAAAAACCGGCCGTTTGCGATCACGAAATTTGCTTTTCCGATGCATCAAGGGTCAAGGCCCTCGCAATTTGAGAATTCGCAATTCATTGTGAGTTCTCAAATTGCGATTGCATTTAAGGAATTGAATTTAACGATTCCTTAAATGCAATGCATGAAAGTTAAAAAATCTGCAATTTCGCAAATAGGGGGATCAAATTACCATGAAGTTCAACTTCATAGTAATTTGCAAAAACTTCGAAAAATGCACTTTTGTGCATTTTTCAAAGTTTCATGTTGCGCATGTGTGTGCGCAACATATGTGCACAAGTCAATTTCAGGGGTGCAACAGGGTGTCCTTTGGACACCCCTTCACCCTTGAAATTGCATTCTCAATTTGTGATTCGCTAATTACGAATCACAAATTGAGAATGTCTTCCCATTCATTCCTATGGGCCTTTAGGCCCATAGGAATGAATGGGGAGGTATTCCTTAATTGCGAGTCGCAATTTGCGAGTCGCAATTAAGGAATATTTAGAAATCACAATTTTTTTGGCGATTTCTTCATGCATAGGCTTTTGCTATCCCTTATTAGACATTCCGAATTTTTCGCTAATAAGGAATCGCAAGTGGCATTGTTGATGCATGTGGGCCTAAGCCTCAAAAATGAGTCAGCTGGTTAAAAATGCCAGTGCTTTTACCCCAAAATTTCCTTTTCAGGCTTACTATTTGTAATGCAGAGAAAAATGTTTCTGTGTAAACTTAAATGTATTGCTGCGAATAGTTTTCAGTTATGATTTTGTGAAAAATAAAAAAAACAGTTTATTAACTTGTGCGGGGTTGTATGCCCCTCTATTAGGCCACGCCTTTCTTCACATAGGCCACAACCCTTTTGTGCACCTACTTCGTGCAATTTTGTGATGCGACCTATGTGCTAACGGGTCGCATTGCAAAATCTACAGGTACGAGGGGGTCGCAGAACAACCTGTCTAATGAATATTAATGAGGCGAGTTACTACTTGGGATTAACTTGCTGCCCCTCAAGTCAGCACTCGCATTGCCCCCAAAGTGGAGGCTTCCACAATCGCAGTTGCAAACCATTGACACACGCCAAAAAGAATCATAACTACGGGGAAGTGCCCCTTTCCTTCCCTTGCTAGTAGCAACTCTCTGTGGGTCAGTAAACGCATTTTGGGGCAGTTGTACGAAGCATTTTATCAGTCGACATTGGGCCGTTTGCAACCGGTAAAATGCATTTTGACATGTACAAAAGGCAAAATGTGACTCTATAACTTGTTAGCGAATCGCAAAATCGGTATTAGGAAGGAGTGTGTTTAGGGCTTTCCTTCCTAATACCGAGTCGCACTGGTATGTATAAATGTTTTGAGACTGGAAATGCAGTTGAAAAACATTTGAGAACACATTTGCTAATGGAAAACGGTCCCCAAGGTACCCCTTCCCCTTTGTGAATGTGAACACCAACAATTTTTAAGAGCAGGCATTTTGAAATGCATTACATTTTCCTTTAAAGAAAATGGGCTGCATTACAAAAACAATATTGCTTTATTTAAAAAGCAATGACAGACATGGCGGTCTGCTGACCCCAGCAGGCCACCATACCTATTAAGAATTGCAAACAAGCGACTTTGTTCATCTGGCCCTTTGTGAGCTGCTCTGTCTGCACAACTGGGTTTCATACAAACCGAAAAGCCATTTTACTTTCTCCACAAAAGGGGTGGTGCACCTCAAGCCCTGGAAGTGTTATTTTATTTTCAGGTATTGTGTGTGTGGGGAGGCTAAGAAAAAATATCATGGGGGGCTAATTCTTCCAGCTATAGTCCGAGTGGAGCTGCAGGACCTCTAAGAAGGGGTGAAAACACAACACAGCCTCATTAAAAAGCAAATGGTCTTTTAAAGACCTGTGAAGTACTCGGGAGCGGCTGTGTTTGTGCCCAGGAAGCTGTAGCCCGGGCTGACACACATAACAGGGGAGGGGGGCTGAAGCCCTTTGAGCCCAATGGGAGTTGCACGCCTGGTAGCAGGTGGCGAAGGCCCAACCTCTGCCTTTATTAGGATATAGGGTGACCAACCGTCCGTAAATTTCACGGACCGCCCATAATTTGGACCTCTCTTCCGTTGTTCGTGAGGATCTTTTTTAGGGACGCATTTTATCCGTAATTTTGGGCATTGCAGGGAACAGCGCTGTTGCCTGAATGAAACCTCAACTCCCTGATTGGGCCGCTTTGTGCTCCTCCTAAGAGCTCAAGAGCAGCCCTTCCCCGCCCCTTGTCATTCTGTCTGCGGCTGATTGCCACATACAGAAGGACAATGGGCCAGTTTGAGCTCTTACAGCATGTGGTGGCCTCCTCCTGCCATGGTCTAGGGCAGGGCGTTCTGTCAGACAGAAGAAATGTGCAAAAACGCCGGCGCTGCTACATGAGAATCCTGTTCAAGAAAAGAAGCTGGTGAAAGAAGTGAAAAAGAAGGGGCTAGAGTTCTCTCGCAGTCTCACCATTTTAGAACTGATGCATTTTCAATATTATATTCAAGGAAGGCATGATTGCTACTTTTTTATTTTATGCAACTGATGGAGCAGATTTCATCTGCAGTCATGCATTGTTTATTTTTTTTTGTGCTTCAGACAGGCTGCATTTAAATTGCCACGCACATTTTGGTGCAGGTTAAAAACATGGCACATGAAAAACTCAAGTGAGGCCTATTCACTTCAGTGTGAAAATGCTTTTGCTGTATTAACATGTGTTTTTTTTGCAATGTAGAGAAAAGTGGCCTTTTTACCTTTGAAGATTCATTAAATGTGTTTCTCTCTTCCCAGCTCATCCCTTGCCAATCTAAATTTATTATTCCTGTCTTAATAGACTTTGACTTGTTGCATATTTTGATAAACATTTTCAGTTAATAACACCTCTTTTTATAATGTGTGTGAATTAATAATGCACTTGGGAAACATAATGGACTGATTTACATGAAATTAATATTATCTTTGTGTTTGTTTTATTTTTGGGGTCTACACAAAACATGGCTGCCTGTGAATCCATCAAGGCTATGACTTGCAATTTAATGAGAAGGGAGCATGCGCAGACTGTGGCAGCTTTCCTCATGACAAGAAGTCAAGGACAGCGTGAACTGCACATTCTTGTCATTCTGCCAATGTACCAGTTAGTTAAAAGTGTCCATCTACTGCGCTGAGAAGGAAGGAAGGATGAATTAGATTGAAACATTTTTCCTAGTAAATGTTGCAAATGTTTATAAATGTAGTTATTCATGTATGCTTCTTTTGTTAAGACTAGTGAAGTCAGGTTTTTAGAATGAGTCAGGGAAGTGTGACCTCATGCATCATGACTGACCAATCACGTAAAGATTTTACTGAAAAATGTTACATCTTTGTGTACTCTGCCAATAATTATGGTATAAATACTGTCCTCTCTGGATGGGGGCTGGCACTTCTTCTTTTTCTCAGCTCAGCTAACTTCTATGGGTTAGGTACGAGAAACGTCCCGGGAGATTGCTGAAGGGCGGGCTTGCGTCCGAGGAGTGTCAGGGGGAGGTTTCTTGCTTCCACGTCATATCTTGGCACTTCATGCCACATTCCTTTGAGGCCTGTGAAGGGCGGGCTGCTTTCCTCTTTAGACACAGACAGACAGAGAGTGCAGTGGATCAGGATAGGATTAGATGCTAAACTTTAAGTTTTGACTAATTAATTAGGTCTGAAAAGATTTATTTGATTTATGCATTTATTTCTCTTAATAGCATATTTTTGAAAATTATTTAAGTACTGATTAGCTTTGCAAGACTATTTTTCTTAGAAACTCTTTAAGACTTTTGCGCCACATTTTTCATAACTACATGTAATGCTTATATGCAGACTGTAATGTGTTCTGTATTATTGATATTTTTCCTGTTTTCCAAATTCTGTAACCTGATTGATATTTTACTAATGAATAAAGGGTCAGAGAAAAATTAACTTTTTGACTAGAAAATAAAACCCTTTAAAATAATCAACAACTCTCTTTATTGGCTTACAATAATAATTGTATTTTGACTGTTCATCTTTATTTAAAGTCTCCTGAAGGTAATACATGGTGTGAAGGGCCCAACACCTTTTGAGCGGTAAATTAGAGGTAGCATGAGGGTTTTGCATTGAGAAACTACCAGAAGAAATTACCGCTCTCCATCAGTTTTTGGTAGCAGAGGATGGTCATTATTGATTAGTTTGGTGATTAGTAATTATTGATTTCACCATCAACTACTCAACTAATGGATCATTGACCTTAGAAGGGAAATAAAATAATTGCCCAAGTTAGATAAAATGTCCAAGTCCTGATTCCTGACTCCAATGCTCAGAACCTGAAGACAGGCAAAGCAGTACTGGCAGGTGATGCAAGAAGAGGTGTGAGTATCAATAGGGTTGTGAAATGTTGTTAATATACTAGCATGTATTTTTGAAGTGTTGAAAATAGTAAGGATTTTTTTTACTGTTGGTGACATTTTGCTCATTTTGAATTGATGGTGTTATTGATTATATTGGTAATTTCATTGGACATAATTTTTGGTTATTGATTACATGTTTTAACTCTTCATGTTAAGTTAGTGTCTTGTTCAATGTTGTCTGGAACACGCAGGTATGCACACCTGTGGTATCCCGGGAAGGAATAGCGGGTGGTAAATGGAAGCCACACTGCACTGAGGTTACTCGCCTGTTGGAATAACACTGAGAAGCTAGGTAGGGCTGGCAGTGTTAAATTAGGGACTATTTTCTGTGTGAGTGATTAATAGCAAAGAGTTCGCTGGTGAAACTTTGGTCTGATATCACCTAGAAAGGGTCACACCAAAGGAGTAGCAGGTTCTTCTGAGCTTGATTGATAGCAAAAGGGTTCGCTGGTGAAACTTTGGCCTAAGATATATCCTGAAGGATAAGTCCAAAGGAGTAGCAGGTTCTTCTGAGCTTGATTGACAGCAAAAGGGTTCGCTGGTGAAACTTTGGACTAAGATATATCCTGAAGGATAAGTCCAAAGGAGTAGCAGGTTCTTCTGAGCTTGAGTGAAAGGTAAGCGGAAGGGATTTACCTGTAGTGTTTGAAGAGTAAACGGAAAGTCTTACTTTGTGAAGGGTAAGCGGAATGTGTTACTCGCAGTGAATATAAATCTATCCTTTATTTAGCACAACAGACAGAGTAGCGAATGTATTTATGTTGTTACTAACAGAGTTATTGATTAAGAGAAATATTGCAGTAAGATTTTGTGGAGGGTCAGTGGTAGGAGTAAAACTGACTGAAATTGAAATTGACAGCTTTGGAAAAAAGAAATTGCATTGAACTATTGCAAAAATGAAAATGTTTGAAGGTTTAAAGAAGCTGTTAAGAGGTAAAATGAAAAATTCGTTTTTTATTGGTGATGCTCCTGAAGGAACACCTGTGCATTTTATGTCTACCAATTTGGGACAAAATACATGTATGTGGGTTCACCAATGGTGCAAGATTACTGAAAAAGAGGGTGCTTTGAGGTTTCCAAAAGATGGTACTTTTGAATTGCAAATTATTGACAAATAAAGGGAAGTGTTATGTGAAATAAAGACACCATCTAAAGCTGCACAATTTGAGGCCTTAAGCCTGTGGGAGAAGACAGCAAGAGAGAAAGCAAGTGAGGATGAAAAGGTAAAGCACCAGATGCAGGAGAAGGGAATTAGTGATGATAAAGAGCTTCAAATAAATAATAATTCAGGGGATGAAATAATGGATGCATTGTTAACTGAGTGTCCATCACTTTATGTGGTTCCCATGAAAAATACTGAAAATATTGAACCAGTAAATACTACAGGGGCTACTGCTTCTGTTGAACAGAGAGAAATACAGACTGAGAGAACTGTGCAGACATTGTATATTGACCCATTACCTGTTGATTCAGCACTGACAGTGATACCTCCAGGTGTTACTGCTTCAAATGTGCCTGATTTAGTTCAAGAATTGCAAACTGCAGATGCACAGATAATGCCTAGAAAAATTATGACTGTCCCAATTAATATGGTCCCTACTGAAAAAGTTCAAAGAGCTGCAGAATCAGTGATTTTGCCCGAGTTTATTTCAGAAACTCAGAATACACAGATTATTGAACAGAAATTACCCCAAGCACTGAAAGGTGAGAGAAAAATGGTATTTACAACATCTGCAGCCCAGGATAAAATAAATGTAATTGAAAATGGGATTTTTCAAACCTGCTCTGAGGAAGCAGCAGTGATTAAAAAGATAGAAGACATGGGAGAACATATTAACACAGGCCCTGGAAAAGAGAGACAGCTTAGTGTTTTAAATTCAGCATTTGAACATGAAGAAATTAACAATCCCTGCTGTTTAAATAATGAAAATGTGAACCAGTGTCAGGAAAAAGAATTAATTTCCCTGAGTATGGAAACAGCTGCATGTGCATTAACTACACATAATGGACTGACAGATTTGGCTCATAAATATGAAACTGATGTTTCAGGAAGTTTTCCATTTCAGAAAAGTGTCAGGGTACACATGGATGATGAAGCAAATGAGAAAATGTGTTCTTCAGGAATGCATTTGCACATTGCAGAAATAAAATATATGTTTAAATGCAATGGGTTTGAGAAATTAGGAGACAATTGGGCAAGAAAACATGAGAAGAAAAAGAAACCACCAGACCTAGCAAGGAAAATGGATAAGGAAAAGAAGCCACCAGATATAATTGAGAAAAATAATAAGCAGAATGAGGGAGAAGCTTTTACTTACTCATTGAGAGAAAAGGTGGGAGAAATGTATGTGCATATGCCACAGAATAAAAGTGAACTTGCAGCATTTCTGAACACATTCCCACAATTGAAAGACAAGATTGTGCTGTGGTACACACAAGTTGATGGATTTGTTGAAATTTTAAAAGAGTTGTGCATTAATTTGGAAATGTTCTTTTACATTGACATGCTGACTAAATTGTGGTTTGAATCTAATGTTGTTCAAGGGTCAGGTGAGGAGACAGTGAAAAGGGTTTGCAGGAATGCGCCATCATTTTTTGTTGTTATGGAGGAAAACATAGCAGTAATTACTTTCCTGAAGGGCAGAGTGCCAGCAAAGGATGTTGATTGGGTACAGATTAAAAGAGCACAGGATGGAAGTAAAGGTGTTTTGGTTAGTGCAAATTCAGGTATGGATGTTGTACTGCTGGAAAATGTGTCCTTTTGCCATCTTTATAACAGATTTGAGCATTGGAAGAAGGAAAATAACTTTAAACATGATGCACAAAAACATGGAGAATTGCAGATGCAAAATATGCCAGTTAAGCAAATGCAAATGTCAGTTCAGAAACAGGTACCTATGGCAGGAATTATTCAAGCACAGATGGTCCCACAAAATATGGAAAATGCTAACATTAATTTAAATAGGTTGTCCAGAGCAAATGGGAATTATTTCCAGAGACAAAATCAGAATCCAGTCCAACAGGTTGCTGTGTTTGCAAATGAGAGTTTTAACACTCACAATTTAGAATCTACCAAGTCCATTGTGAAGGCAGTGGAAAGTCCAGATTTAGTTGCAGGAGTTTTAAAGAAAGAAATTACAAACCCAGTTTTAGAAAAATGTGCACCAAAAATAGGCCTATTTGAGGAAAACTGCAAAACTGTTGTCTGTGACTCAGGCATAGCAGGAAAACAATTATTTTGCAAATTAAGCAGCACAGATTACTGTACACCAGATAATGCTATTTTTCAGATTCCTGATGAGGATGTACATTTTAAAATGGCCCAACAAGAGACAGCTGTAGCATTATTTTCAGAAAAGACAGTTGAAAAATTACCTTCTGCTTTGGAAAAAATAATAAACACAGAAATAAGAGAGTTCACAGAGAAGGATGCCAGGTTAATAAAATGTGCAGAGCATGTCTTATTAAAATTAGAACAAGATGACATGTATTCAGGAATACCATCAGTTGCAGGAATTTTACCAATAAAAGGATTTTTGATGGAATTGATTGGAAGTTTGTGTAACTTTCTGATCACAGGTTTACAGAAAATAAATGAAAAGAATAGAATAGTGCAGGAGATTAAAAGCATATTTTTTCCATGTTGTCCTGTGGTACCGAATCCAGCCAAAATATTTCTTCACATTCCATGTGCTGAAGAGTGGCTTATTTTTATTTATTTTTGCCAAGCTCATGTCTCAGTGGCATTGCATGAGAATAGTCAGGAGTACTGTCAAAAAGAAGATGAATACCTGGGACACAAAATTGGAAAGGGAGGTAGAAAGGTGTCACCAGAGAAGGTGGAAATAATTTCCAAGATGAATCCACCTCAAATTCAGAAAGAAGTCAGAACATTTTTGGGAATGGTTAGCTGCTGTAGAGAGTGGTTACTAAACATTTCCCTAGTGGCTAAGCCTTTACTGAGGCTGACACACTCTGGTGTGTCTGATCCGCTTCCATTGGACAACAACTGCACAAAAGCATTCCTAGAGTTGAAAGAGAAAAAATGGCGCACCCCAGCACTAGGAATGAAAGTTTATTTGAAAGAAAATACACTAATTTGCAGTGAGAGGGAGGGCTGCGCTCTCTCATTGCTTATTCAAAAAGATGAATGTTTTCAAAGGTCTGTGATGTATTGCCCAATGGCCTTTGACCCTAACTTCACAGAAATGTCAGCAAATGAATTGGATTATGATGAAAATGAATATGAGTGTCTAAATATCATGAAAATATGCATAAAGCCAAATTCAGACTTGAAGGATGAACATCTGAGTCAGCCCAACAGTGTCCTTTTTGTAGATGTCCCAAGTTTGAAAGGTGACACATTAAAAGCAGCACATGCTGTGCTCCTTATACATTATGTTGTCAAAGCTTCATGGCTTTTAGTAACTACCCCAGCCCAAAATTCGAAATTGGTTGCCCTTACCATAACATGCAGTATATCTGCTCAATTGGGAGTCACTGTTGTCATGGAAGAGAGAAATGCTAATTCAGTTGCACAAAATTGTGTTCTGTTAGCATGTACATTCTATGGAATCTTCACAGATGAATTAAAAGAGGCTCAAGAAAATGTTTTTGAAGCAGAACAACAGGATTGTATCAGAACTGTTTTTGAGAGAAATGACAACTGCAAAGTGGCAAATGTGTTATTGCAAAGACTGATGCCCAGGTATAGATTGCCAGTTTCTCTGAAATCAGATCATAATGTGGTCTCAAAGATAATAAGTGCAGAACAACAGATTGGACAAGGAATGGATTGTAGCTATCTGCCTGAAGTGTCAAGCATAATAAAGCAACACAATGGCAGCACTGAGTTACCTTTTGTAAAAGACTGTTTTTCAGCATCACCAAATTGGCTTGAAAATGCATATGCAAATGCACTTGTGGAAAACACTGATGAGAACACTAGCCATTGCTGTGTAGGTCTGGTTGATGTACAGTGTGCAGTTTCTCACCAGATTGCAGCTGCTACACAAGATCTGCATAATGGATGGTGCAACGGTTTTGATCTGAGAGATGCTGTGGTGAAACATCTGAATCTGATCAAAGTGAAAATAAGAGTGAAAGGCCTTGGTTGAAAAAGTGCAAAGGATTGATGGTGCTCTGTCACAGTTTCACAACACCTAAGTAGTCCAATTTGCATGGAAAGTATGAGCCATACTAATGACAAGCTGATGACAAATGAGCAAAGAAATGCTGAAACTGTCATGTTGAATTCCTTTTTTATTATTTTAGTTACTTATTTTAAAGAAGACTAACTGTTCCAAAAAGCTACTTACAGAACTCTGCACTAAAACAATTGAACTTGGCTATATATGATCTGATTACAGACCAAACTTGTGTTTGCCTTAGAAATAGAAGTAACATTGTTATATGCTCAGCTTTTGCAATTTAAAAAAAATAAAAAAAAAATAAAAAAATACTGTCACTTGTGAAATTAAATATGTGTGATGAATTATAAATCATTTTATTATGATTTGAATTATCAGAAGGGTGGATTTGATGGAGCAGATTTCATCTGCAGTCATGCATTGTTTATTTTTTTTTGTGCTTCAGACAGGCTGCATTTAAATTGCCACGCACATTTTGGTGCAGGTTAAAAACATGGCACATGAAAAACTTGAAAGTGAGGCCTATTCACTTCAGTGTGAAAATGCTTTTGCTGAATTAACATGTGTTTTTTTTGCAATGTAGAGAAAAGTGGCCTTTTTACCTTTGAAGATTCATTAAATGTGTTTCTCTCTTCCCAGCTCATCCCTTGCCAATCTAAATTTATTATTCCTGTCTTAATAGACTTTGACTTGTTGCATATTTTGATAAACATTTTCAGTTAATAACACCTCTTTTTATAATGTGTGTGAATTAATAATGCACTTGGGAAACATAATGGACTGATTTACATGAAATTAATATTATCTTTGTGTTTGTTTTATTTTTGGGGTCTACACAAAACATGGCTGCCTGTGAATCCATCAAGGCTATGACTTGCAATTTAATGAGAAGGGAGCATGCGCAGACTGTGGCAGCTTTCCTCATGACAAGAAGTCAAGGACAGCGTGAACTGCACATTCTTGTCATTCTGCCAATGTACCAGTTAGTTAAAAGTGTCCATCTACTGCGCTGAGAAGGAAGGAAGGATGAATTAGATTGAAACATTTTTCCTAGTAAATGTTGCAAATGTTTATAAATGTAGTTATTCATGTATGCTTCTTTTGTTAAGACTAGTGAAGTCAGGTTTTTAGAATGAGTCAGGGAAGTGTGACCTCATGCATCATGACTGACCAATCACGTAAAGATTCTACTGAAAAATGTTACATCTTTGTGTACTCTGCCAATAATTATGGTATAAATACTGTCCTCTCTGGATGGGGGCTGGCACTTCTTCTTTTTCTCAGCTCAGCTGGCTTCTATGGGTTAGGTACGAGAAACGTCCCGGGAGATTGCTGAAGGGAGGGCTTGCGTCCGAGGAGTGTCAGGGGGAGGTTTCTTGCTTCCACGTCATATCTTGGCACTTCATGCCACATTCCTTTGAGGCCTGTGAATGGCGGGCTGCTTTCCTCTTTAGACACAGACAGACAGAGAGTGCAGTGGATCAGGATAGGATTAGATGCTAAACTTTAAGTTTTGACTAATTAATTAGGTCTGAAAAGATTTATTTGATTTATGCATTTATTTCTCTTAATAGCATATTTTTGAAAATTATTTAAGTACTGATTAGCTTTGCAAGACTATTTTTCTTAGAAACTCTTTAAGACTTTTGCGCCACATTTTTCATAACTACATGTAATACTTATATGCAGACTGTAATGTGTTCTGTATTATTGATATTTTTCCTGTTTTCCAAATTCTGTAACCTGATTGATATTTTACTAATGAATAAAGGGTCAGAGAAAAATTAACTTTTTGACTAGAAAATAAAACCCTTTAAAATAATCAACAACTCTCTTTATTGGCTTACAATAATAATTGTATTTTGACTGTTCATCTTTATTTAAAGTCTCCTGAAGGTAATACATGGTGTGAAGGGCCCAACACCTTTTGAGCGGTAAATTAGAGGTAGCATGAGGGTTTTGCATTGAGAAACTACCAGAAGAAATTAACGCTGTCCATCACAACTAACAACCATTGAAAAAGCCAATAGTTCTTGCTTTTTGCAGGTGTAACGTTGCTTGTTGTTATATATCTGGATACAATGACAGAAGAGGCAAAATACCAGTCAGGCGGTACACATTTTTTGCTTCGGTGTTTTAAGCCACACCCCTGATTACATCCAACACCCCCTTTGGAGAGACCCCCCCAGTTTTTTCATCCCACTTAAAGCCCTGGAAACAACACCATGTCACAGTCAACTCATGACCTGGCATTGTGCATCATGCATGAGTCATGACTTAGATTGCCTATGTACAGGGGCATAGTGATCCCCCATCCGCCCCCCGCCCCACCCCTTGCTTTAGGAACTGCAGCAAGGGTGAACTTCTTGATGGGTCTGCAGACAAAGGCTCAACCCATAATTAATATCAAAAGGTGGGTAAGTGAGTAAGTGAAGAGATGGATGGATGAGTGAATGAAAGAATGGGTGGAAGAGTGGACGGATGAGTGTACAGGAGGGATAGGGTGAAAGGGTGGATGAATGGATGGATAATGGATGGAGGAGCGAAAGGGTGGATGGAGGGAGGGATGAGTGAAATTATAGATGGAAAGGTACATGATGGATAGGTTTGCAAATGATTGAATAAGTTTGGATATGGATGGGCTTAATTATATTCTATTGCGCGACCTCCTCTGATGTGTCTGTAAAACGTACCTTTTGTCCTGAATTTTTGTCCTGAATTTGACCCTTTGTCCTGAATTTTTACACTCACCATCTTAAATTTGCACCCATGCCAGTTGGTCACCCTATTAGGATATCTTCAGGCAGTTCTGAAGGGCATGGGAGGGAGTCAGTTTCAGGTGGGGCTTGTGACTGACACGGTGCAGAATCCGCCCCTGCCCTGCCATCCTGCCCTCCTCACAGAAGCACTGCTCAGACCCTAGGAGTCATGTGAGCTTGTGGTGCCCGCATGGGGCACCCCAACTCAGGCTGGCCATACCGGTAAGAGCAAGGGAGTCCCCACCCACACTGCCAGCGAGCTGCATGGGTCCAAGACGTTAAAAGGAGTGACCTTTCTGAGGCAGCTGCTCCACTCCGCTCCATATACCCTTGTCACACCTCATTGAGGTAATGGATAGATTGTACTCCAGGCGCTGGGACGCGAGGCTTCCAGGAGCTTCCCTGCATGGTGTCCCTAGATTCCCTCACACCCACATCCTTTGAGGGGTTGCCTGACTATTAAGCAGACTGTTCACCCTACATTGAGCAGCAAGCGCCTTGGATAGATGCTGTGTAGTGTTCAGTGAGTCGAGGCGCTCTGCTGGAACCCGACAGTGATGCTGTTGACTGTTCGAGTCATTGCAACTCTAGGATGGGCGCTGTGGCTTTAGCTGGGCAGAAGTGTATCAGAGAGAGATCTTTAATGTGCTGCTCTGAAATATGCTGGTGCTCCGCCTTTCAACATGCTTCAGCCGGTGCACTTTTGACCTGGTTGGGGTGGGGGTGGAGTGAAGTTTGATTCTCCAAAGCCACTTTAATACGATTCGCCCAATCCGCGAATATAAACGACTGAAGCTATAAAGTTCTGAGAAGCGACAGTAAATGTTGTGTCAGCATTTCACCTGATTTCCCCCACAAAGCCCATCCCCCCTGCAGAATTATGGGTTGGGCCCTTGGAGCAGCCGGAGGAATGAGGAATGTCTGTTGTGTGTCGATTAAGATTCCACATGAATTTCCCAATTTATGTCCTTATATAGGTACAATTCACATTGCCCTTATTTAGGCATTATCCATGCTAATCCAATACAGGCATGGCTACGTACATCCGTTTATCTACGTCACAACGAGTTCTTGGAAAACCAGACTCTTAAGCCTTTAGGACTTCCCCTTGCTTGGATTATTTATTTCTCCAAGAACTCATGTATTATGCATGGACATCTATTCCTTAGGGGTTCATTCATGACGTTCCTCTGCCCCACTTTTACGTCAATACTGGCATTCCTAAACATCTTCGAGGTATAAATATACCTTCACTTGCCATGGCAAACCACGATTTGGTCCATGGTTCGACTGCCTACTTGCACGACGCGGTTCACAGCGGCAAGTTCGGAAGAAAGTCAAGTCCCCGTCTGACGCACAGACCAGACGCTGTCATCCTCCTCGCAAAGAATCCAGCTCCAGTGTTTCTGGCTCCCCTTGCAGGGTGTTAGCGATCGAGACCCAGGAAAGAGATTCCAACCTCTCACATTCTAATGTATGGAGCTGATTAGAACCTAGAGGGACTCTTGGCAACTTTAGCTGAACTAGACTATAACTAAACAGCTCCTACTTCTTCCCTCGTACTACACTTAGGTTAGGTACACTGGGGTAGGATTATTTTAGAAGCACCAGACGTGTATTTTAGCTTGTGTTATTTATGTATGTATTTTTATGAATATATGTCATTGCTACAAACCATGCTCTTATAGTATTATTTTATCTTACTGCAAACACTGTACGTATTATACTTCACATTCTGTCTTTCGATTGTAGCAGTTCATATCTCTTGTATGAGAAATAAGACTGTTCAATAAACCCTTTTTATTGAAACACCAGTCTATCTATTTCTGTGCAACTCTGTAGAAACGAAGCATGCATGATTGACTGAGTTAAACGGTTATCTATTGTTTCCACGATTCTGAGATTGTTCCAACTCTAAGGGAAACAAAGTTGTCATGTTTATGCGGCTGTCCGAAACTAATCCCTTCTTGTTCATTCGAGAAAGTTTCTAGTGACCTCTGAGTTAGCTGGCACACACAAGTAATTAAGTTTAATGAACTCGATAGAGACATACTGACCTCAGTCCTATGTCAAAACTATAGTGTATATTATTCCAATGCGCAGTGCCTATCAGGGATATAGGAACTACACTACTACTGCTACTACTACTTTCCTGCTCTGTGCCTCTGCATACCTATAAATATGTCAAACACCGAGGGCGTGTCCTGGTTATTGCTTACAGTGTTGGCTGCCCAGTCCTAATTCTGTTACGGCTGCTCTTTCTTTACATGCGTCTACACGTTTCATTCCTCACTGAATCCTTTCCGGCAGCCTTCATCAGGACTGGGGCTCCTACACTGAAAGTGTATGTAGCTGTTCTGGGGTTTCTTTACTGTGTTGTGTAGGGCTTTGTATGTGTATGTGAGAAGTTTGAATTGGATGTGCTTGTGAACAGGGAGCCAGTGAAGCTTCCTGTGTGATGGGGATGCAGTGTGGGAGGTTGAGCATGAGTCCGGCTGTGTTCTGGATGGTCTGAGTCTGTGTAGGAGTTGTTTAGAGATTCCGGCATAAAGGGTGTTGCCATAGTCCAGCCTTCTAGTGTTGAGTGCTTGCGTGACAGTCCGCCTGGTGTTCTGTGGCAGCCATTTGAAGCTCTTTCACAGCATGCATAGGATGTGGAAGCCGGAGCTGCACACGTGGAATCCCATGGGGAGGTGTTGTTGCTGAAGACCAGTACTTCCATCTTCTCAGAGATAAGCTTCAGGTAGTTGGCTTGCATCCAGTCTACTATCATGTTCATGCAGTTAGTAAAGTTGGCATTTGTCTTGACCATCGGGGAGAGGATGAGTTGGGTGTCATTGGTATAGGAGATGACAGTGATGTCTTGTGATTGGATGATGTTGGCGAGTGGCGTCATGTATATGTTGAAAAGACTGGGGCACTGTATAATTAGTTTCTTGGCCTCTGATGTGAAGGGTGGAAGCCTGACCCTTTGGGTTCTTTCAGTAAGGAAGGACAGATCACTTTGAGAGCGAATCCTTGTATGCTACTCTTGAGGAGTCCTCTGATGTGGGTTTTATGGGAGACAGTGCCGAAGACCGCAGAGAGGTCGAGCAGGATGATGGCTGCTTCTCCTCGGTCCAGGATGTTTTGAATGTCATCAGTGGCCATGATGAGTGCTGTTTCAGTGCTGTGGTTCATTCTGAATCCTCAATGTGTATTGTCTAGAAGATGGTGAACTACGAGGTGGGTTATAAGTTGCTTGTTGACGGCCTTCTCAATCACTGTGGCTGGATAGTGGAGCAGGGGGATCGGTCAGAAGTTGCTCAGTTGATTCAGGTCAGCTGTGGGCTGCTTGAGGAAGGAGTTGATTTCTGCAAGTTTCCATTTGATCTGGGAAACTGGCGGATGTAATGGAGGAGTTGATGATGTAGTTCAGGGTGGTGCTGATTGGTGGTTTTCCCCGGTTGTAGATGTGATGGGGCATCGGTCCGTTGGGGCACCTGATTGGATGGTCAGCCTGATTTCCCTTGTGTCGTTTCTAGTGAGGGATGTCAATGTGGTCAGGTGGTCATCTTGGTTGGTAGTGGATAGGTTGGTGGTGAGTTCTCTGGGGCTGGGTAGTTGTGCAAAGTTCCTGAAGATGTTTGTCATTTTGCTATGGATGAATAGGTTGTTGAAGAGTTGTTGGGAGTCGGCCATGTTGGTGACAGTCACTGATGGTGAGGTGAAATCCTTGACAATCGAGAAGGTCCCCTTGCAGCTACAAGAACTTCCTTTGAAGTGATCTACTAGTGCTTTTTTCTTGGTGTCTCTAACTTGCTGGTGATAACGTCTGTGGTGTGTAGCAATGTGGTGCTTTCGAATAGTTATTTGTAATCGGCTGTTCATCTTTCTCTGGCAGGACTGCTAGCTTTTGTGGGGCAAAAATGTCTCCTGTACAACAATGGTGTTCTAACAAAACTGTTTCTAGTGACAGGGCCCTTCTTTTGGCATCCCCTATGGACCTCTATATCCGTGACCGAAGACATTGCTGTGCGGGTGATTAGAACAGAGAGGGATGAAAATTACAAAAAAGTGAATGGCGGAACGCTTGAATTAATTGCAGCCGTTGATAATTGCTCAGGGCCGCATTCCAGTCCATCATGTTTTTTACCCACTAAACCACCTCAGATCATGCACAGCCATATGCAAATCAGCCTTGGCCCTGCTCCAATAGGAAACGTCCACCCTGACCGGCCTAGCTCCTCTCTTTCAGATCCCATCAGCAGCAGAAAAGTTATCCTCTGCAAGAGGGTGTTTCACTCGGATGTCAACGAGCCAATCGGACACTGTTGCTGGCCTTCAGCCCTCTTCAGCCACAGCTGACCACAGTGGGAGAGGATGGGCACATCTCTTTCTTTCAGGTGGGAGCAGGAGACTCACTCTTGGCCAGTCCTTGCCAAGGTGAGGCTTCTTTGCAGGCAACAGGATCACCTGCCAGATTAGTCCCATGAAGTGGGTTGACCATGAAGAGCTCTTCCTGTTTCATTGAACAATCTGCAGATTCAAAACAGACACAATAAGCTAGTTAAAGCAACCCGTGCAGCATGTGGGGAGAGAAGTGAGCAATTCTGGGCTATATTGGTTGGAGTGGGGAGACAGACAAAAAATGATCTTGGAGAAACACAAACCGAGGGACCCTCTGCACAGAATACCCCACCCCTTCATGCTGTCAACAGCATATTGCTCAACTATCAGGGCCCGATTCACAGAACTAACTTAAGACAAAATCCTAAACTTACTACCATTTTGTTATTCACAGAAGGCACTTACTCGTTTCGGTATTAACAGAAGGCATTTAGGAGCCCTAACTTTAGGACTCCTAAATGCCTTCTGTGAATACCGAAAGTCTTCAAGTTAGGATTTTTCGCGGTTTAGGAGTAGTAAAGTTAGGACTCCTAACTTCTGTGAATACCGAAATGAGTAAGTGCCTTCTGTGAATAACAAAATGGTAGTAAGTTTAGGATTTTGTCTTAAGTTAGTTCTGTGAATCAGGCCCTCAGAGTCTGGCACATGGCGTGCACCAATCATAGACTACACAGGTTTACCACAGAGGCCAGCAAGAAGCTTCCCAAATGTTGTGGTCAAAACTCCACAACCACAACTTTTAATCAGCTGCCATCCACTGCTGGTCGGCTCATGGCCTGAACAAGGTTATTGCAGTCACATGCGTTAAAAGAGGCCCACTGTCGGTGAACTCCACCTGCTGTGACGAGCACTCGGCTGAGAGGAACTTGGTGCAAAATGCAGAGCATCTGACTGGGGACCGACTTCGCCAGAGGGAATGCACTGAAAGGGCCATATCAACAACAAGTAGGGAAATTAACGCTAAACTAGCTTAGCGCATTTTTCAATATGGCGTGCATCGCTGGTACACATCGCCGTGTTAGCGGCATATTAGCAACGCTTAGCGTACAGGCGATGTAATTTCCAGCGATACACAGCGAGAATCGGCGTTAGCGTGTGAAATCCGGCGAAGATTTCACAACGCTACCGAAATGCTTGCTGATAGAGGAGTGTGGACCTAACCAGGCAATCCACCTCCCATTATCAGTATAGCTAAGTCAATTTGAAAGGAGACGTTAAATGACAGCGATAAACACGGTTAGCGCGTTTTTTTATATTGCTTCGCGGATCGGCTGCATTGTTGTAAATATTGCGAAACCGTGTACATGAGTATTTACACAGAGTTGTGGGCAGGAACGTCCACTTTCCATGTTATTAACGATGTTCATCACTGACATGAAAAGTGGAGAAAAAAAAGCAGCTAACTCAAGGAAACTCGTGTTAGCGAGTCCTTGTAATTATTGATTTACTGAAATCGCTGCTTTTCCGGTGCTATGTGCCAGAAAAGCAGCAATATGTTTGTTGATAATATGCTCCAAAGTCTTTTTAAGCCAAGACAATAACATCTTTTATTCATGCTCTCACAGAAATCGACAACATAGAAGCGCCACCATGCACAGAGAATAAAGTCAAGAAGAGTGTCTGAATGTAAGACCATAGAACCCCCAAATGAAACCCTTTTTTTAAAGGCCAACTTACAGGGTGGCAGACTGAGGTGCAGAAGCAAATGAGATCAAGCTTAATACTAAGGTGAGGAGGTTGAGCCTCCTAACAAGACCTGGTCCAAAAGAGACACCTGGGGAAGACGCCATGCTCAGAGGGGAAGTCAACAAGACTACATCTAAAGTCCCGCCCCCTCTCCCCCCCCAAAAGTTCAGAATCTTTCTAATAATGACAAAGTACAAAGACTGGAATGATGAGGGGTGATACCAACAAGAGTCTCTCAAATGTTGAGCCCACTGACCCCCCGATCAGACCCCGTGTAAACCCATCAACAGAACGCCAACATACTGGATGGTAGAAGTCAATGTGATATGGAAGGATAGCATAGAGTGAACCCCAAGGGTAGTAATGTTTACCTTTTTATGCTGCTCGAAGGCACCTGGGGAGAGGGTGCTATCCTGGAACGCGCTCCGTCCCTGCGCGTGAATGAGTGAAAGATGTCAAGCCTCGTCCGCCTCCTATTGGACCAAGATGCACAGCCCAAGGGTCATCAGTCAGACATATTGAAACTTATTCTTGCTTTAATTTAAACTTTTAATCCATAATATTCCAATAACATGCATGCTTTGCTCATATGATTCAACAAAGTTCCAACCGGTGCCGCATTGAAACCCAATGCATTTCGGACAAAACTGCCCTTCCTCAGGGGTAACTATAATAAAAGACATGCCATACATATCACCAGTTACAAGTTTAAAAACTATGGCAGCTTGTAATAAACTTTATAGCACATTCTATCAATGAATCAGAGCGCTACTGGTCAACCAGAATGATGGACAAGCTGAGTATAATCGTGAAATCAACCAAATAGTTAATACCATCACCGTGTTTGCACCAAAAGATTTATAGGCGTGCTCTGTGCCACTAACTCTCACCAGCTACATGCAAAATCTGATGTGAAATGTGATGCCACGTGACAAAGAACCATCAGCAGCGGCCAATCAGCTTCTCTCTACTCATGGCAACCTGCAGAGTTCACATGCTGAGGCAACACACCTTGGAAAAAGGAGTCTAAATCCATCCCCATGGTACAAAAATACAGAAGGAGGTTCCCTCCCCATCACACACCCAGACTCTCAAAACAAAGCCACCCCAAAATTTACTAAAAATTATCATTACTACGATGTCATGCACCATTCAAAAAGGTCCCATATGGTTTCCTTTCTGAAGATATTGAAGTGATGCTAAGTGTCACTGGGCTTTAAAAAACCTAAGCCCAACTTTACAAAGTCTCCTACCACCTGCACAATTACCTCCCCTAACATTTACTGGGGGCATATTACCAGAATAAGCAACAATAAACATAATGCAATGCAGAAATACAAGAAAGGAATATTCACTACAATAACTAAATGCCATCATACCCTTCAGAGTGCCTTCTTTGGGTAAGGACACATCCTCTCGAAGCTTTAAGGCGTGATCTGACCAACCTCGACCAATGAACAGTCAGCAGAGACAACTCTGTCAGCTGTGCTGCTCAATGAGAGATCAGCTGCAGAGCACAGGGTTGAAAAGGGAGACCTCCTGATACTTCCTCAAGGACACCTGGTTTACCAATGGGGAAGCAACAAGCATTCATTGGGCCAAACTCAAGTGCAAGGATGTGCAAGAGAGCAAGGCTCAAGACTTTGCACCAGAAATGAGTCCAAAACACCCCACCCCAATCATTGGCAACATTGCTTACTACAGCCAGAGTTCCAATTGCACAGCAAGAATTCACACAATGTACTCTATGAGAAGCTGGTAAGCTACAACCTTTACTGCTGCAAACAACCCTAACCCATTTGCAAAAATACAGTCATTATTCCTGGAGGAAAACAACGTGATTCAATCTTCTTCTTACCACCCATTCCAAAAGAGCCAATGTAGACCAAAGAAGGGTCTTATCTCTTCAGAGCCCATTAGTCTGGCCACTGGCAGAACCCTTGACTATCTCTTCAGAAAGTAACTTGCATTAAACCACAACATCATTGCAGTGTCTTTGTTGGATGAAGTAAACTCAGTACTGATGTAAATGGAGAAAATAGAAAAGAATAGCACCTTGGTTCTCCCAAGTCTTGAAACAGGAAAGGGAATCATTTGGAGCACTGGAAAGTTAATTATGAAAAAATCATACAAACCGAAATGTATCTCCCTAATGTCAATAAAACTACAAAAACATACTAATGGCCAAAGGTTCATTCTTTTTAGTGAACTGATTGACACAAGTAATAGGTCAAAACACTCTTATGCCTAATCAACAATATAGCTCAACCATTTCCAACCCCCCCCCCCACTGTTGTCACATTCAATAAGAAATGTACTCACATTTCAAAGTGCTTTCATGACAAAGCACCAAAAGAAAGAGTAAATATAGACAAGTTGAGGGTAGAGGCTGCAAACATCCGCACCTGACAAATATGGTATCTGAGTAGAGCGCGCTAGTGCAAAGAACCAAGGAGCACTGCCCTCTATACTCCTCACCAAGGAATACATTCCTATAACAACATTAAAGCAAAAAGGTTCAGCACTTAACAATGTAGTGACAAGACAATGTCCAAAGCAGTGAGCACACAAAAAGATGTTAAAATTGCTACCTGAGAAACAGACGAACACACACGCTGCCGGTCACCGAGCCGCAACCATGGAAGCGTTTACTGTATGAAAGTCTTTAGAACCTGGAAACCATGACAATCTGTTGAAATACTTGTCATCTCTGAATACGCTTTTGTGACTTGAATGAGCCCTGAAGAAGTCTCAGTGTGAGACGTAACGCGTCGGCTATTGTCCTTTGAATTTTAAAACTCAATAAAGAACATCCTTGCACAAAAAAAGAAAAAAATACCTGGAATTTGAACATCTCTTCGTGTGCTCACCGCTTTGGACATTATCTTGTCACTACATTGATAAGTGCTGAACCTTTTTGCTTTACCAAAAGAGATGATGGCTCAAAATTGACAAAGTGCACAGACTGGGGCACAGCGATGCAAACTGGTGCATGGAATTTACTTTCCAGCACAAAGGACAGTTTGCAACACTTTGCAACGCTTGGTATCAAGGGGGCATCACTGCAGTGTTATTTAGGTATATCATGGAAAACATCCTCAGGTTTTGATGCAAAGCCCGATCTACTAACAAAACGCTTCCTTAAACTACACGCTGTCTTTATTTCTCAAAAATAAAAAAAAGCATTGCATGTGTACTTAAGTGCATAGCACACATCCAATGTGTGGGATCACTCCAGGTCTGTCAAGGCATAGGAATTATGTTTATAATACGATTATGGGGCATATTTACAAGCCCCTAACGCCACCACAATGTCACTCTTCAGACATGGTGGCGATAGGGGCTTCGCCTTATTTACAAGGGAGCGTGAAGCCACTTCCTGTTGCTTAACGCTGCCTTGTAAATAAGGCACCCTTTCACACTATACTTGGCATAAAAGAGGTGGGCAATGGGTGTTGCGATGGGCGTTCCACCGCAACACCCATTGATTTTGACGCTGCTCCTATTTACAAGGGTGGTGTAAACATCGGGAAAGCGCCAAAATTAAGACCAGGGAAAACCTGGTCTTAACAGGGCACAATGAGGAGAAATGCCTTATCTCTCCTTGTTTTTGCGGTTATGATGTGTGTTTCATTGTGCAGCACACAGAAAAACAGCAATACCCCATGTTTATGTGCAGGAAAGGACACCTGCCTGCGCATAAACAATCACTTATAAAACTAACGAGTTACAACTTCTATGTGTGCTGCACAAAGAAGCACAAATTGAAGTTAAAAATCGCCATTTAAGATTATGCGCAGGAAGGGAGAGCTTCCTTTGCATACACAATCTTCCCCTGCAACGCAGACACCCCTGTACCATGGTGCAAGGATGCTTGGATTGGCGTTAGGTTGCTAAGTTTAGCGCCAGCGCAGGGGGAAATGCAGGGCTGCACCGTATTGTTGTAAATACTGTGCAGCCCTGTGTTTCAGAAGTGGTAGAGCGCGGCGTTAAGCCAGCAAGGCTACCGCCTCACTCCACCACTTCTTTGAAAAGATGCCCCTATGTTTCCAGTACACAGCCGCTGCTTCACAGCACACAATAACCTCTGCAAAAGTAGCCAGTTTAGAGAAAGAGCATGCTTTGGCGGCAACAGCCCAGCAGTCTCGTGCTTCTGCACTGCGCGGCTTCCTTCCTGATTTCGTGAGTGCTTCCTCCTGCTTTACCCTCAATTTTTACTACTTTCTCTTCCCTCTCTATTCTGAGTGCTTTCTCCTGCATTTCCCTCATTTTTTACTACTTTCTCTTTCCTTCCCTCTCTTTTCTGAGTGCTTTCTCCTGCATTTCCCTAATTTTTTACTACTTTCTCGTTCCTTCCCTCTCTTTTCTGAGTGCTTTCTCCTGCATTTCCCTAATTTTTTACTACTTTCTCGTTCCTTCCCCCTCTTTTCTGAGTGCTTTCTCCTGCCCTTCCCTCATTTTTTACTACTTTCTCTTTCCTTCCCTCTCTATTCTGAGTGCTTTCTCCTGCATTTCCCTAATTTTTTACTACTTTCTCGTTCCTTCCCCCTCTTTTCTGAGTGCTTTCTCCTGCCTTTCCCTCATTTTTTACTACTTTCTCTTTCCTTCCCTCTCTATTCTGAGTGCTTTCTCCTGCATTTCCCTAATTTTTTACTACTTTCTCGTTCCTTCCCCCTCTTTTCTGAGTGCTTTCTCCTGCCTTTCCCTCATTTTTTACTACTTTCTCGTTCCTTCCCTCTCTTTTCTGAGTGCTTTCTCCTGCCTTTCCCTCATTTTTTACTACTTTCTCTTTCCTTCCCTCTCTATTCTGAGTGCTTTCTCCTGCATTTCCCTCATTTTTTACTACTTTCTCTTCCCTCTCTATTCTGAGTGCTTTCTCCTGCATTTCCCTCATTTTTTACTACTTTCTCTTTCCTTCCCTCTCTTTTCTGAGTGCTTTCTCCTGCATTTCCCTAATTTTTTACTACTTTCTCGTTCCTTCCCTCTCTTTTCTGAGTGCTTTCTCCTGCATTTCCCTAATTTTTTACTACTTTCTCGTTCCTTCCCCCTCTTTTCTGAGTGCTTTCTCCTGCCCTTCCCTCATTTTTTACTACTTTCTCTTTCCTTCCCTCTCTATTCTGAGTGCTTTCTCCTGCATTTCCCTCATTTTTTACTACTTTCTCGTTCCTTCCCCCTCTTTTCTGAGTGCTTTCTCCTGCCTTTCCCTCATTTTTTACTACTTTCTCTTTCCTTCCCTCTCTATTCTGAGTGCTTTCTCCTGCATTTCCCTAATTTTTTACTACTTTCTCGTTCCTTCCCCCTCTTTTCTGAGTGCTTTCTCCTGCCTTTCCCTCATTTTTTACTACTTTCTCGTTCCTTCCCTCTCTTTTCTGAGTGCTTTCTCCTGCCTTTCCCTCATTTTTTACTACTTTCTCTTTCCTTCCCTCTCTATTCTGAGTGCTTTCTCCTGCATTTCCCTAATTTTTTACTACTTTCTCGTTCCTTCCCCCTCTTTTCTGAGTGCTTTCTCCTGCCTTTCCCTCATTTTTTACTACTTTCTCGTTCCTTCCCTCTCTTTTCTGAGTGCTTTCTCCTGCGTTTCCCTCATTTTTTACTACTTTCTCGTTCCTTCCCTCTCTTTTCTGAGTGCTTTCTCCTGCCTTTCCCTCATTTTTTACTACTTTCTCTTTCCTTCCCTCTCTATTCTGAGTGCTTTCTCCTGCATTTCCCTAATTTTTTACTACTTTCTCGTTCCTTCCCCCTCTTTTCTGAGTGCTTTCTCCTGCCTTTCCCTCATTTTTTACTACTTTCTCGTTCCTTCCCTCTCTTTTCTGAGTGCTTTCTCCTGCGTTTCCCTCATTTTTTACTACTTTCTCGTTCCTTCCCCCTCTTTTCTGAGTGCTTTCTCCTGCGTTTCCCTCATTTTTTACTACTTTCTCGTTCCTTCCCCCTCTTTTCTGAGTGCTTTCTCCTGCCTTTCCCTCATTTTTTACTACTTTCTCGTTCCTTCCCTCTCTTTTCTGAGTGCTTTCTCCTGCCTTTCCCTCATTTTTTACTACTTTCTCGTTCCTTCCCTCTCTTTTCTGAGTGCTTTCTCCTGCGTTTCCCTCATTTTTTACTACTTTCTTTTTCCTTTCCCACGCTATTCTGACTGCTTTCTCCTGTATTTCCCTCATTTGTTTTCTACTTTCTCCTTCCTTTACCCCATTTCCAGTGCTTTCTTCTGCTTTTCCTTAATTTTGTACTGCTTGCTCCTTCCTTTCCCTCCATTTCTTAAGTGCTTTTCTTTCTTTTCCCTTGTTCTTTACAGCTTTTTCCTTCCTCTCTCCAGTTATTCTAAGTGCTTTTCCTGCTTTTGCCTCGTTTTCCACTGCTTCTCCCAGTTTTTTCCCTCATTTTCCTCCCCCACTTGCTGCCCATTTTCCCCTCCCACTTAGCCCCACCCACCACCTCCCAGTGCCCCTCCCTCTTCCCAGGACCTCATTAACGGGGCCGCAGTGCCATTGAGCAAGCCCCAGGCCCAGCTCTCCTGTGCTGCTGTACCGCTCTTCTCCCCCCCCCCCCCCATTTTTCCCAATGCTTCTCCTGCATTTATCCTTCTTTTCACCTCATTTATCAGAGTTCTTTCTCTTGCTTTTGCCTAATTTTTTTTACTGCTTTCTCTTTTGTTTCCCTTCATTGTTGAGTGCTTTTTCGTGTTTTTTCCTCATGTTTACTCCTTCCTTCCCTGTTTTTCAGGTGTTTTTCTCCCGCTTTTGCATTTTATTTACTGATTTCTCCTTCCTCTCCCTGTTTTTCTGAGTGCTTTCTCCTGATTTCCCCTCATATTTCACTGCTAGCAACTCCAGCGCCGTGAGACCCTCACAGGTGATTTACAGCACTTTATGAATTCTGATTGGCTGATTGGCGGATACTTCTACGGAATAAGACTTAAGTGACAAAGTTCACCAGGCTCTCAAGGAGCACCTGGTGGCAACTTCAACTAAAGAATAGATGTATAGATGAAGAAATCAGATGAACACATAAACCCTCCAGGCACGACTTACTGTAGAGATGTCTTTATTAGAATGTTCATATGTTGCTAGGTAACATAGAATGTGATGATTAGAAAGGCTGTGTACAGTACAGAGTGAAGCTGGTGGATAGAGGAGCTGGAGTTTCCTGTGCCTTATCTTCAATAAAGGACTTATATTTACAAACCTACAATTTTCCTGCTTTCATCTTTACATTGGCGACGAGGGTTACCCATGAACATTCCTGCGCAAGGGGCAGGCGCTGATTTCTCCACCCTTGGATTATCACTACTTAAAAGATAAAAAAGCCTCATCCACATTGTAAGTAAAATTTTGCTTTTTGAAACTAAAAAAAAAATAAAAAAAAATATTACAAGCTTCACAAGAAACTGGATTTCAATTTGAACGTTTAAAGAACTATAAAGAGTTGATTTAATTCGTGGATGTCTCAAACATTGATTGAATTCGTAATACAGTTGGTTGGAGTTTCTGTTGGACACTTTGCTTAGTTTCTTAACTTTCGATTTTGAACTGCATGGGAGTCTGTTCATTTCTTCAAGGATTGAAAGTTTCTGCAAAATCTTATACTCCAATATTTTGAGCACTAGCTAGCTGCTTTCTGAAGATTAAGACCTTTATATGAGGAAAAGTCTGTTCTAACACATTGTTACTGTCTGCAATGCAAGAAATACCTGCCGATGTTACTGTTTGTTTTAACCTGCTATAACCGTCATTGTTAAATATCTGCCATCAACTATCTTGGCATTGAATAACGAACTTACTTTGAAAGATGCGCTGTGATTTCTTTCGGCGCCTGCATTCTTAACGATCTGGGTTTTGAAGGACGCGGCTTCCATTTTTTTTTTTGTCCGAAGTTTCAATCATCATAGTCATCATCGCGTCATTATCTTATGCTTTTCAAGAACTAATTCCTCTAGAAACCGACGTAAACGGCGCAACGTAGCGGCCATTTTGCACAGTTGGGAAACATGCATTGACTATCATTGCAGATAAGATTGCGATGTGATTCAAAACATTGAGAACTGTTTCTGAGGCAATTTGAAAGACACCAAGGATCCAAGATTACATCGAAATTAAAGCTGGAATTAGAACTGCGATGTATTCAAGTCTAAGTCAACTAAATATTTATTTTAATTTGTTATTTTAATTTCTTTATTTATTAACATATCTTTTTTTTTACAGGGACAGTATTAGTAAAATTAGACTCAATTGATTCGAAGCTTATTTATAACTAGTATTGGTAATTTGAATTTAAGATGAGTGATCAAAGTTTGTCTGCTCCTCCCTCCTTTCTTCCAACTCCCGGAGAGCCTGCTATTCCATGGAAGGAATGGAAAAAGTTATTTTTAACTTACATTCTGGCTACAGGTGCTGATAAATATGGGCCAGTGCGTAGACAAGCTATTTTACTTCATAATTTAGGCGAAGAGGGTAGGAGATTAAATGAGAATCTGCCTGAAGTTTCGTTAGGTAATGGTGATGGTCAACCTACCAATATATATGAGATGAGTATGCAGATGTTAGATATCAGATTCATTGCAAAGGTTAATGTAGTACTAGAGAGGCATAAATTATTTTGCAGAGTGCAAAAGATAGATGAAGACATATTATCTTATGTAGCGGCTTTAAGGGGATTATCTTTAACCTGTCAGTTTGAACAACTTGCGGATTCATTGATACGTGACCAAATAATCAGATGCACAAATAATAAGAGAGTGCGTGAAAAGCTATTAATTAAGGATTCTATGTTAGAAGAAGCAATTCAAATTGCGAAAGGTTTGGAGCACACTGATATTTGGATTAAGGAAATGGATAAATGTACAAATGCTATGGTAAACAAAGACTCTGGATTAAAAGTCGTGTCATCTAAGGATTCAGAGATTCAGGCAGACATTAGTGAGACTAAGGTAACTAAACCTTATACTGAGCCGCCCTATAATAAGATCATTGATAAAACTAATGAATCTTCTCAATATAAACCACCTGTGTCTTTTGGGTCGCAACCTGTTGGGTGTTTTCGTTGCGGTTCACCAGGCCATATTGCTTCTAGCAGTAAGTGCATGGGAAGGTGTACAATTTGTAGAACCTGTGGTAGAAAAGGACATTTTGCTAAAGTCTGTAGGACCAAGATGCCTTTTGTAAACGAAATTGATGATTCTTGCGAAAATGTCCACGAGTTTATTCCTTCCATAGATGTTGTTACTTCTCAAACTGATGTTTGCGCTGTTAAACCTGATTCTAACATCGGTAATTCTACTATCAAGATGGAAAGTACAGACGAGTTAGAAAAACCACACTATATCATCAATCTAGATTCTAAGGGAGGAAAAATGTTGATTGATTCTGGCAGTCTGTACACTCTTTTATCTAAAGAAATGTATCTCAAAACATGGGGAGAGTTAATTAGTGGAAAATATTGGGATGCTCCAGATATTAAAGCAGGGGGTTATGGTGGTAAAACTATAGATATATTGGGCTTGAAATGGATGGTAATTGAATTCGAATCCAAGAAAGTTCATGGACGTGTTTATTTGACCAAGCAAGGGTCAAATTTATTAGGATGGCGACATCAAAAAGATTTAGGGATTGTCTTAAATCCAAATGCTAGTGAACCAGTTCAATCTGTAATTGTAAATAACATTGATGATTATGACTCCTTAATAATGAGTAAATATGCCGATGTTTTTACTGAGGAATTGGGAAAACTCAAGGATTTTTCCCATGAGATCATTCTTAAAAATAATGCTACCCCCTTGTTCATAAGGTTAGGTCGGTGCCTCATTTAATGAGGGGTCTCTTGCAAGAAGAGCTTGATAAGTTGTTAAAACTGGGTATTATAGAGCCAATTGAGGCTTTTGAATGGTTTGAGCCCATTGTAGTCGCGCCAAAGGATGGTGGAAAGAAGATTCGTTTATGCATTGATCTCCGCGATTTAAACAAAGAAGAACATATGGGTAGATCGCCAACCCCTACCCAATATATCAGAAATGCTCACTGCAATGGGTGGGGGGAGTGTGTTTAGTGTGATAGATATGTCGGCAGCATATCATCAGATAGACCTTGATGAGAAATCTAGACACCTGACATCGTTTGTAACCCCGTTAGGTGCATTCCGCTACAGTCGAATGCCATTTGGCCTGGCATCGGCCTCAGCGGTTTTTCAAAGAGTCATGCAAAAAGTGTTGCAAGGTTTGAAAGATGTGCTTTGTTTTCAAGACAATGTACTTATTGTAGGCAGGGATTATGAACATCATGATATGGTGATGGAAAATGTTCTATGTCGCATGCGACAAAATGGTTTAACAATTAAGAAGGAAAAATGAAAATTAAGAACAGATGTAGTATGTTATTTGGGTCATGAAATTTCTAAGTATGGAATTAAACCGAAAAAATACATTGTTTTGGCTATTAAAGATGCACCTACACCTAAAAACAAAGAACAACTTAAAAGTTTCTTGGGATTAGCAGAGTACTGTTCGAAATTTGTGAAAGGGTTTACGAACATTAAGTTAAAAAAGTTCTTGATAGAGCGCACTGTGACCAAGCGGCTTCCTGGCGCTAAAGTTAAGGACTGAAGAGCATAGAAGTCTGCCGGGATGGAAATCAGCAGGAGTACGCTTGGGAGAACAGGAAGGTCTTAAGGGCCTTACGGAATTGTGAGTAAACTGGAGTAGATCTAATGGACAGTGGAAGGCTGTTTCAGAAGTGAGGGGCTAATACAGAGAATCTAGTACCTCCAGTTTTGGATCTGCGGAAGCGAGGGACAATGAGAAGGGCCTGATTGGAGGAGCGGAGGGCACGACTGGGAGTGTAGGGACTGATAAGGGAATTAATGAATGCCGGGGCAGTGCGGGCACGGGCCATGAAGGCCAGACATCCTATCTTGAATAGGGATCTCTGGCAAATGGGGAGCCAGTGAAGGGATTTCATAACAGGAGTGATATGATGGAACTTGGGAAGGTGGTGGATAAGACGGGCGGCCTGATTCTGAATAGCCTGAAGACGGCGTAATTCGTAGGCCGGAATGCCCGCGTAGAGGCTGTTCCCGTAGTCAAGACGGGAGAGAATCATTGCCAAAATAATAAGTTTGAGAGCATCGGGGGAAAAAAACCGGGACACTTTCCAGATAATCCGGAGGGAAAGGAAACAGGAAGAGACAACAGAACTAATCTGGGCATGCATGGAGAGGTCCCGACTGACTTTGATGCCAAGGTCTTTGCTGAAGCCGCCGGTACTGGCGGGGGGCCGAAGGTGGAAGGCCAAAAGGCGGCAGACCAGGGAGAGATGGTAGGGCCAGTCAGGACCAGCTCCGTCTTGTCCAGATTGAGTTTAAGTTGGTTATGATTCATCCACTCGGAGATGAAAACTAGGGTAGAGTGGATTTTAGGGAGGGAGAGGAAAGATCAAATACTAGCTGGAGGTCATCCGCATAATTGTACACAGAGACCCCCATGTCGAGAAGAGAAAGAATAAGGGGGTGAATATATAAATTAAAAAGAAGATGGGACAGGGAGGAACCTTGGGGGACCCCGCATGGAACCAAGCGGGAGGGGGCAGAAAAGCCAGAAAGATGGACCGCCTGGGTCCGTTCTTTAAGAAAAGAGGCGAGCCAAGAGAGAGCAGTGCCCCGAACGCCCGCTGCGCTGACACAGCCGAGAAGGATGGAGTGGTCGACCGTGTCAAACGCAGCGATCCTCTGCGATTATTAATAGAGACGGGGTAGAATTTGTTTGGAGTGATGTTTGTGAAAGAGCATTCAAAGAAGTGAAGGAAGGGATTTTATCTTCCCCTTGTCTAGGACATTTTGATGTTAAGGCGAAAACGTATGTCACAACAGATGCTAGTGCTGTGGGCATTGGAGCGGTGTTGTCACAGGTAAAGGATGGTGAAGAGAAGGTAATTGGATTTGCGCCCAGGAGATTGCAGAATGCAGAAACATCATACTCTGTGATAGAAAAAGAAGCTCTAGCGTGTTGTTGGGGGATCAAACACTTCAAATATTTTGTTTGGGGCATTCCTTTCAAGCTTCGAACCGATCGCAAACCCCTTGTGCACTTATTTAAAGGAGGGAAAGGATTGGAAGGGAGTGTAACTCCGAGGATTTCAAGGTGGATTCTTTCTGTATTGGAATATAATTTTGAAATTGAATACTTGAAAGGTTTAAAAAACATTGTGGCTGATTGCTTATCAAGGATGCCTATTAAAATGAGTAGTGAAGAGGAGGAAATTGAGGAAGATTTGATATGTTATACTGAAGAACAATCTTTTGATAAGGATGAATGGGATGCGGCAATGTTGGATGATGTTGTATTAAAGGAGGTCGTTCTAAGGGTGTCTAATGGTTGGAGTGGTGATTCGAGTCATGATTTGTCTTTCAAGGGTTACAAGAATGTGGAGGAAGAGTTGAGTGTACGAGAAGGAAAGTTATGGAGAAGGGATAAGCTGGTACCACCTCAAGGTCTTAAAGCCAAGATCATCAATATTGCACACGAGGGTCATATGGGAAGGAATATGACTAAAAGACGTATACGTCAGTCATTTTGGTGACCAAAAATAGATAAGGATGTTGAAAATACTGTCAAGGATGGTTATGCTTGTGCTGCTAGCGACAAAACCAAGGTTGTTCGTCAACCACCCCTTTCTTGTGTTAAATTTCCTGATCATCCTTGGGAAAGAGTAGCAATAGATTTCCTTGGTCCCATTTCTAGGTTATGGTCAAACTGTACATTTTTAATGGTCTTGGTGGATTACCATTCCAAATGGTTTGTTGTGGAAACTGCTGACAGTATTGTATCTGAGAAAGTAATACCATTTTTGGAGAAGGTCTTCATGAATGAAAGAATTCCCAAGATTCTAGTGTCAGATAATGGTCCTCAGCTGGTTTCTAGGGCTATGCAAGATTTTCTTCATAGCAAAGGTGTGAAACATGAAAAAGTTGCCATGTTCAGGCCTCAAGCGAATGGTTTAGTAGAGAGAATCAATCGGTTAATAATGGATAACATTCAACGTTCCTTGTGTAATGGGTTGTCATGGTCAGATGAGTTGAAAAAATTAATATGGTCTTATAGAGTGACGCCACATCCTGTGACTGGTGTGTCACCTTTTGTATCACTCAAAGGAAGGGAGCCAGGGCTTAAAGAAATACCTGGATGGTTAAAAGACAAGGAATGTGTGTGGGTGGACGGGGAGAGAATTATAGAAATGTTAGGTGTCAGCAATTAGCTGCTGACTCTCGGTATAATCAAATGAGAAGTGTCAGGTTTCCTACTATCAAGGTGGGTGACTGGGTAGTGGTGAAACGGGGTGGCGTTGTTGTCAAAGGCGATAGTAAATTCTCTAAACCTTTTCAAGTCAAGGAAGTGAAGAAAAGTGTGCTGGTCTTAAGTGATGGTTCCATTTGGAGTTATGGAGGCATTTCTAAATGTGCTGCACCATCATTGTTGCCATGCGATTGATTACTTTGATTTATGAGTATATGTATAGTATGTATATAAGTTATTTAAATGTTTTAATTACCAATTTGTAGGGGGGAAGATGTGTAGAGATGTCTTTATTAGAATGTTCATATGTTGCTAGGTAACATAGAATGTGATGATTAGAACGGCTGTGTACAGTACAGAGTGAAGCTGGTGGATAGAGGAGCTGGAGTTTCCTGTGCCTTATCTTCAATAAAGGACTTATATTTACAAACCTACAATGTTCCTGCTTTCATCTTTACACTTATGATGTAGAGATACACCTTGAGGGTGATATATTGCGCAAAATCAAAGCTATAGTCTGGTCTCATTTGTCGGACGCTTATGATATCATCCTCAAAGGATGAACTTTGAGGTGAGGAGGCAATAATGCAAGCATTTTCATCCTTAATACCTGAAGAATTTAGGAAAAAATATGTGTGCAAATGGGCCCTAAAGCAGGCTTGTGCCTCATATAGAAGCCAATTGTGATGGGGCAAATAATTTATTCAACATGTGATTCTCTGAAAGAGTGAACCCCAAGTTCATGCTCAATATTCTTTAACCCCTTGGCAACTGGGGTAATTCCCCCACTGTGCTGGGGGGGCGGGGTGTGACCACGGCCCAGCTGTGCTCATGACGAGCTGAGCTCGTCACAGACCTGCCCACTGATTAATTCTCCCGCACAGACGGGGAATTAGCCGCACGTGGGCGGGCCGCGGCCGCTATGACGAGTTCAACTCGTCATGAGCACAGCTCCACTGTGACTCGTGACCGATCGGAAGGGGTTAAAGACAAAAGTTAAGCACATTGTATTAGCATTTTTTGTTAAACTGCAATTGCAAGGTATAACAGTGCCTTGTAGTTTCACCATGAACACTCCTCTTTTTCTGGTGTTCAAACTTGACTATTCAAATAGAATAGTGTTGGACTCTAGATATGTAAATGTTCATACATGCAAAGGAGTCCTAACTTTACTACTCCTAAACTGAGAAAAATCCTAACTTTCAGACTCTTGGTATTTACAGAAGGCATTTAGGAGTCCTAAAGTTAGGACTCCTAACTTCTGTGAATACCGAAATGAGTAAGTGCCTTCTGTGAATACCAAAATGGTAGTAAGTTTAGGATTTTGTCTTAGGTTAGTTCTGTGAATCGGACCCTACATTCTTCATAAAAAGTGCATTTTTCTGTGGTTCAGGAATTGCAGCAACATTCTTCTTTTCACAGATCTCAACAGGAGTATCATGCTGTGAGCATTTCTGTTTGTCCAGTGCTGTATATTTCTGTCTGGGAAAGGGTTACTTATGAGATTATGGGCCCAAAAGAAATTATTCAAATCCCCTATGTTTTAAAAATCTAGGCCGGTGACATTATAATTTGTGTCCTTTTTCAAAACTCATAGGACATAAATGCTGATAAATGGTTAATGATAGATGTAAATTCCCAAACCTTCTTAGACAGTAAATATATTGATATAAACATAGAACGTCAATGTTTTCTTTTCATCAATAAAGACATCATTACATCCATCTTTGAAACAGCCCCAGAGAAATAAATAAATATACATAGGGGGGACATTCTCAGGCTCAGCTCATAAATACTCCTAGGAGCATCCGAAAAGATTTCCTTATCTTAATAGTGATGACAGGTCTGACCCAGTGGCCTTTATTAACCAGAGACATGGACGAGAATTCTGATCTCCAATCACAGATTTATTTATTCAGTGCATTTTATCGACTCAATTTTAGAAAAAGATAATGCATATTGGGAGAAAAATAGAGATGAGAAGAGTGTGGGGAATCAAAGTTTGTTCAGTTAGGAGTGCAGATACCATGTTCAAGATGTGCTTGATTCCCAGAGAAATTATGGGCTAGATGTAGGTAATTTAGATTTACCGATTCGAAAATACAGAATTTTACCGATTCGGTATTTTCGAATCGGTAAATGCAATGTAGGTAAATATTCGGTAAAAAATACCGAATCGGTAAGATTTGGTATTTACTGAATCGGTAATTACCGATTCAGTATTTGCCATTCATTCCTATGGGCCTCGAGGCCCATAGGAATGTCAATTACCGAATCTGTAATTACCGATTCGGTAGAATTGGAAAAACGTGAATGTATGTCTGTCACATGGCACAGGTGTAAATGCACATATTTGCATTTACATAGGAATTCGTTATTTACCACCAACTAATAGTTGGTGGTAAATAACAAATCCTTAAAGCCCTGAAGCACTGTTGAAAGTGCTTCCTACATCTCATTTACCGAATCGGTAAAATAGCCTCCTACATAGGGAAAGGCTTTAACCCGTCCGATTTCGGCCGTTATCGACCGGTAAAAACCTACCTACATCTGGCCCTTAGACATCATGCGGGAGCATTTTCAAAGTGTTCACTACTGCGGGCTGGGAGACTGCTGTGTCCCGGGGATGAATCCCCAGGGTACATTATAGGAGCCGGCCCAGAGGATAGGGGCCTAGGTGCCTTTTAAGGCTCAAGGAGAAGGGCTGCATGTCCCCCTCCTCTATACTCACAAAGATGGGGCCCCCGGCATCCAATCATAGTTCAGAGAGAACACTGCTGCCCCTCCCAATACAATTATTTACTTGTTGGGGGATGGGGTACTTGGGACCTATACAAGCTCGGGGGAGGGGCCTTATGGCCTCGTTCCCATTTTTACAATATAGGGGCCCCAAGGGCTGTGTGCAGTTTAGGGAGTGGGGCACACCTGCCCCACTTATTTTTAAAATTTGGTTGGTGAAATGAAGTCCCTGTAGCAAAAGCATCTATGGAAAATGCAACTGATATTTACCTTTTGGCACCCCCCTTTTTCTCAGTTCATGACGGATCACCCTGAAACGTCTATGGAAGAATTAGGCAAAAAAAATATAAATTTTAAAAAAGTTGTTACGATTATTAAATGGCAGCAAAGTTGTTAGTAAAATAAATAAAAGGCACTTCATATGGAAATCCCGACCTAACTATAGCTACCCAGTGGCGATTGCCAGTATGTTGTTATAGTTAGGTCCGAGTTCCATAGGAAGACCACTTGTTTTGCCAATAACTTTGGCTACGTATGACAAATCCTCATTAACATTTTTAAAACTAGTTTGAGACTATGGGCTTGATTACGATGTCCACCCGCCACCGTAACGGAAAATGGGAACAACCGCCATACACACACACCTTCCTCTCACCTCTGGATACACCCACCTCCATCTCACCTCTAGATACACCCACCTCCATCTCACCTCTGGATAAACACACCTCCATCTCAACTCTAGATACAAACTCCGGATACTCCCACCTCCCTCTCACCTCTGGATACACCCACCTCCCTCTCACCTCTGGATGGATAAACACACCTCACTCTTACCTCTGGATACTCCCACCTCCATCTCACCTCTAGATACTCCCACCTCCATCTCACCTCTGGATAAACACAACTCCATCTCACCTCTAGATACACCCACCTCCCTCTCACCTCTGGATGAACACACCTCCATCTCACCTCCAGATACACACTCCGGATACTCCCACCTCCCTCTCACCTCTGGATAAACACACCTCCATCTCACCTCCAGATACACACGCCGGATACTCCCACCTCCCTCTCACCTCTGGATACATCCACTCCCTCTCACCTCTGGATACACCCACCTCCCTCTTACCTTTGGATGCACACACCTCCATCTCACCTCTGGATACACCCAACTCCATCTCACCTCTGGATGCACACACCTCCAGCTCACCTCTAGATACACCCACCCCATCTCACCTCTAGACACACCCAACTCCATCTCACCTCTAGATACACCCACCTCCATCTCACCTCTGGATAAACACACCTCCAGCTCACCTCTAGATACACCCAACTCCATCTCACCTCTGGATGCACACACCTCCATCTCACCTCTAGATACACCCAACTCCATCTCACCTCTAGATACACCCAACTCCATCTCACCTCTGGATACACACACCTCCATCTCACCTCTAGATACACCCACCTCCCTCTCACCTTTGGACAAGCACACCTCCATCTCACCTCCAGATACACACTCCGGATACTCCCACCTCCCTCTCACCTCTGGATGGATAAACACACCTCCCTCTTACCTCTGAATGCACCCACCTCCCTCTCACCTCTGGATACACTCACCTCCCTCTCACCTCTGGATGGGCCTACCTCCCTCACACCTCTGGATACACCCAGCCCCTCTCACCTCTGGATGTGCCACCACCCTCACACCTCTGGATACACCCACCACCCTCTCACCTCTGGATACACCCACCTCCATCTCACCTCTGGATGGATAAACACACCTCCCTCTCACCTCTGGATGCACCCACCTCCATCTCACCTCTGGATACACCCACCTCCATCTCACCTCTAGATACACCCACCTCCATCTCACCTCTAGATACACACTCCCCATCTCACCTCTGGATGCACCCACCTTCCTCTCACCTCTAGACACACACACCTCCCTCTCACCTCTAGATACACCCAACTCCATCTCACCTCTAGATACACACACCCCATCTCACCTCTAGATACTCCCAACTCCATCTCACCTCTAGATACACCCACCTCCATCTCACCTCCAGATACACACTCTGGATACTCCCACCTCCCTCTCACCTCTGGATGCACCCACCTCACTCTTACCTCTGGATACACCCACTTCCCTCTCACCTCTGGATGGGCCTACCTCCCTCACACCTCTGGATACACCCAGCCCCTCTCTCCTCTGGATGTGCCACCACCCTCACACCTCTGGATACACCCACCTCCCTCTCACCTCTGGATACACCCACCTCCATCTCACCTCTAGATACACACACCCCATCTCACCTCTGGATGCACCCAACTCCATCTCACCTCTGGATACACCCACCTCCATCTCACCTCTAGATACACACACCCCATCTCACCTCTGGATGCACCCAACTCCATCTCACCGCTAGATACACCCACCTCCATCTCACCTCTAGATACACACACCCCATCTCACCTCCTGATGAACCCAACTCAATCTCACCTCTAGATACACCCACCTCCATCTCACCTCTAGATACACACACCCCATCTCACCTCCTGATGCACCCACCTCCATCTCACCTCTAGATACACCCACCTCCCTCTCACCTCTAGATACACACACCCCATCTCACCTCTAGATACTCCCACCTCCCTCTCACCTCTAGATACACCCACCTCCCTCTCACCTCTAGATACACAAACCACTTCTCACCTCTGGATGCACCCAACTCCATCTCACCTCTGGATGCACACACCTCCATCTCACCTCTGGATACACACACGCCATCTCACCTCTAGATACACCCAACTCCTTCTCACCTCTAGATACACCCACCTCCCTCTCACCTCTGGATAAACACACCTCCATCTCACCTCCAGATACACACTCCGGAAACTCCCACCTCCCTCTCACCTTTGGATACACCCACCTCCCTCCCACCTCTGGATGGATAAACACACCTCCCTCTTACCTCTGGATGCACCCACCTCCCTCTCACCTCTGGATAAACACACCTCCATCTCACCTGCAGATACACACTCTCGATACTCCCACCTCCCTCTCACCTCTGGATGGATAAACACACCTCCCTCTTACCTTTGGATACACCCACCTCCCTCTCACCTCTGGATACACCCTGCCCCTCTCACCTCTGGATGTGCCACCACCCTCACACCTCTGGATACAACCACCACCCTCTCACCTCTGGATACACCCACCTCCATCTCACCACTGGATGGATAAACACACCTCCATCTCACCTCTGGATGCACCCACCTCCATCTCACCTCCAGATACACACACCTTCCTCTCACCTCTGGATGCACCCACCTTCCTCTCACCTCTGGATACACCCACCTCCATCTCGTCTCTGGATACACACACCTCCCTCTCACCTCTGGATGCACCCACCCCATCTCACCTCTGGATGCACCCACCTCCATCTCATCTCTCGATACACCCACCTCCATCTCACCTCTGGATACACCCACCTCCCTCTCACCTCTGGATGCACCCTCCTCCATCTCACCTCCAGATACACACTCCGGATACTCCCACCTCCCTCTCACCTCTGGATACACCCACCTCACTCTCACCTTTGGATGGATAAACCCACCTCCCTCTTACCTCTGGATGCACCCACCTCCCTCTCACCTCTGGATACACCCATCCTCCCTCTCACCTCTGGCTCCCCCCTCCCTCTCACCTCTGGATACACCCACCTCCCTCTCACCTCTGGATGGGCCTACCTCCCTCACACCTCTGGATACACCCAGCCCCTCTCACCTCGGGATGTGACACCACCCTCACACATCTGGATACACCCACCTCCCTCTCACCTCTGGATACACCCACCTCCATCTCACCTCTAGATACACACACCCCATCTCACCTCTGGATGCACCCAACTCCATCTCACCTCTAGATACACCCACCTCCATCTCATCTATAGATACACACACCCCATCTCACCTCTGAATGCACCCAACTCCATCTCACCTCTGCATGCACCCAACTCCATCTCACCTCTAGTACACACACCCCATCTCACCTCTGGATGCACCCACCTCCATCTCACCTCTGGATGCACCCACCTCCCTCTCACCTCTAGATACACACACCCCATCTCACCTCTAGATACTCCCACCTCCATCTCACCTCTAGATACACCCACCTCCATCTCACCTCTAGATACACCCACCTCCATCTCACCTCTAGATACACCCACCTACATCTCACCTCTAGATACACACACCCCATCTCACCTCTGGATACACACACACCCTCTCACCTCTGGATACACCCACCTCACTCACACCTCTGGTTACACCCACCCCCTCTCCCCTCAGGATGCAGATCTCACCTCTGGATGCACCCACCCCCTCTCATCTCTGGATACACCCGCCCCCTCTCCCCTCAGGATGCAGATCTCACCTCTGGATGTAGACCCCACGTCTGAGTGCAGATATCTCACCTCTCGATGTGCCCATCTCCTTCTCAACCTCTGGATATAGACCTCACATATGTGGATACAGCCCCATTCATCTCTGGATGCAATCACCTCACCACACTCCATGCACTGGTGTCATATTGGCCTCACCCCCTCCGCCTCCCCCCCCCGGATCCATACTAACACACATCTTCACTATATTCACTATATAAACACGCGCACACACAGCTCACATTAACACTGAGGCACCTTTAGTAAGGATACATACCTCTCGACCTCACCATTATACTCATTTCTATTTGCAAAGCGCAAACCTATCACCCACTTAAGGGTTTCAAGGCGCTGTGGCCCCCACGCTATGGAGTCAGCCTCTCTGGCCGCTGCGCCACACCTCTTACACACAGGTCAGATTAGCACCAGCCCTGGTGAGGCTGGTGAGCAGTAGCACCACGTCACGGTTCTGACCCCCGCTACTGTCCATTCACACCATTCACAGTGGCCCCCACGCTATGGAGTCAGCCTCTCTGGCCGCTGCGCCACACCTCTCACACACAGGTCAGATTAGCACCAGCCCTGGTGAGGCTGGTGAGCAGTAGCACCACGTCACGGTTCTGACCCCCGCTACTGTCCACTCACACCATTCACAGTGGCCCCCACGCTATGGAGTCAGCCTCTCTGACCGCTGCGCCACACCTCTTACACACAGGTCAGATTAGCACCAGCCCTGGTGAGGCTGGTGAGCAGTAGCACCACGTCACGGTTCTGACCCCCGCTACTGTCCATTCACACCATTCACAGTGGCCCCCACGCTATGGAGTCAGCCTCTCTGGCCGCTGCGCCACACCTCTCACACACAGGTCAGATTAGCACCAGCCCTGGTGAGGCTGGTGAGCAGTAGCACCACGTCACGGTTCTGACCCCCGCTACTGTCCATTCACACCATTCACAGTGGCCCCCACGCTATGGAGTCAGCCTCTCTGACCGCTGCGCCACACCTCTCACACACAGGTCAGATTAGCACCAGCCCTGGTGAGGCTGGTGAGCAGTAGCACCACGTCACGGTTCTGACCCCCGCTACTGTCCACTCACACCATTCACAGTGGCCCCAACGCTATGGAGTCAGCCTCTCTGGCCGCTGCGCCACACCTCTCACACACGTCAGATTAGCACCAGCCCTTGCGAGGCTGGTGAGCAGTAGCACCACGTCACGGTTCTGACCCCCGCTACTGTCCATTCACACCATTCACAGTGGCCCCCACGCTATGGAGTCAGCCTCTCTGGCCGCTGCGCCACACCTCTCACACACAGGTCAGATTAGCACCAGCCCTGGTGAGGCTGGTGAGCAGTAGCACCACGTCACGGTTCTGACCCCCGCTACTGTCCACTCACACCATTCACAGTGGCCCCCAGGCTATTCCTTTGCAGCAATTAGTGCGTCAAACTCGACCCCTGGAGAGGCCAGTGTTCAAGGTAAGTCCTAGATTGGGGTCCTAGACCGTGGACTACACACCTGTGAGCATCAGCCCACGAGGCAAAGCCACGGAGTGTAACTCTACCCCCAGCCAGTCACCGCTGCCCTCCAGCCGGCGAGGCAAAGGGTCAGGGAATTCCCTACTGAGGGCCACCTCAAAAACATCATTCACACCAGTCATAACCCAAGGCACTCAGGCGTATGCTGGGGGGCCCCCTCCGGGACCCCCCAACATATTGCGGCAGGTCCTGAAGGAAGGCTGTGCCCCTGAGGAGGTGAGTCCAAAGATGGAGCAGCAGGGGCCCCTGAGGGCCAATCCTGCGCCTCACACCTCAGGGTGGAGGGGGGATCTGAGAGGAACATGACCTGCTGCTCGGGTCATGCCCAGTGTCGAAGCCCCTCCCAGCCTTCCCCCCTCACTGCCCAACACTGAGGGTCTCACCGCCGCCCTCGGGGTATATAGGCCTTGAGGAGTGACGTCACAGAGGGCAGGGTGTGCAGGCCCAGGGGGGCAGGGCATAGGCCTGGGGAAGTGACATCACAGAGGGCAGGGTGTGCAGGCTTAGGGCAGTGACATCACAGAGGGCAGGGTGTGCAGGCCCAGGGGGGCAGGGCATAGGCCTGGGGCAGTGACATCACAGAGGGCAGGGTATGCAGGCCTGGGGCAGTGACGTCACAGAGGGCAAGGTATGCAGGCCTGGGGCAGTGACATCACAGAGGGCAGGGCCTGGGGCAGTGACATCACAGAGGGCAGGATGTGCAGGCCCAGGGGGGTAGGGCATAGGTCCTGGGGCAGTGACATCACAGAGGGCTGGGTATACAGGCCCAGGGGGGTAGGGCATAGGTCTTGGGGCAGTGACAGCACAGAGGGCTGGGTATACAGGCACAGGGGGGTGGGACATAGGTCCTGAGTCAATGATTTGACAGAGGAGGGTGAGGAAGGGGACAGGCAACCACAGGAAGGAGATGGAGAGGAGAGCCAGGATTTTGGAGATTGACGTCACAGAGGGCAGGGTGTGCAGGCCCAGGGGGGTAGGGCATAGGACCTGAGGCAGTGACGTCACAGAGGGCAGGGTCTGCAAGCCTTAGATGGTAGGACATAGGTCCTGAGGCAGTGACGTCACAGAGGGCAGGGTATGCAGGCCCAGGGGGGTAGGGCATAGGTCCTGGTGCAGTGACGTCACAGAGGGCAGGGTATGCAGGCCTAGGGCGGGTAGGGCATAGGTCCAAAGTGAGTGAGATCACGGAGGATGATGGTTTTTGTGCAAAGCAGGGTCACGAGCTCTTCACTTATGTATTTTTGTTTAGATGCATATATTTCAGCATTGTGCACTGTTTGTGCCGCGTTTTCTAACGAATTACTGTTTAGAATAAAAAATGGGTAAATTCACAATGTGTTCATGGAACGTTTGCGGCCTGAATGATAAAAGAAAGAGGGGAATAATGGCTCAAATATTGAAAACCATGAGAATTGATGTATTTTGTGAATGTCTGAAAAAATATCGACAGACAGAAAATCGACCTACAAAAATATCGAGACAAAAATATCGAAGTCAAAAATATCGAAATTATATCTACATAATGGTAAGTACAAAAATATCGAAAAAATAATATCGTAGTACAAAAATATCGAAATTTAAAAAATATCGTTTTTTTTAAATGTATTAATAATAATGTAAAAATAATTTTAAAATACATATAATTTAACAAATATTAAATAAAAACATTAAAACATAATTAAAAAATTAAAAGTAATACATATACATTTAAAATAAATTAAAAACTTAATAATTTAATGTAATTTTTTTTTTTTATTTCATTTAATTGATTTAAAATAAATTTAAATTTATTTTATTTTACCCTGTACGCCTGTACCCCAAAAACCCAAAACTGACCCTGAACCCTAAAAATACCCCTGTACCCCAAAAACCCAAAACTGACCCTGAACCCTAAAAATACCCCTTTACCCAAAAACTGAAAAGTGACCCTGAACCCTAAAAATACCCCTTTACCCAAGAACTGAAAACTGACCCTGAACCCTAAAAATTCCCTTTTACCCAAGAACTGAAAACTGACCCTGAACCCTAAAAATACCCCTTTACCCAAGAACTGAAAACTGACCCTGAACCCAAAAAATACCCCTTTACCCAAGAACTGAAAACTGACCCTGAACCCTAAAAATACCCCTGTACCCCAAAAACCCCAAACTGACCCTGAACCCTAAAAATACCCCTTTACCCAAAAACTGAAAACTGACCCTGAAGCCTAAAAATACCCCTTTACCCAAGAACTGAAAACTGACCCTGAACCCTAAAAATACCCTTTTACCCAAGAACTGAAAACTGACCCTGAACCCTAAAAATACCCCTTTACCCAAAAACTGAAAACTGACCCTGAACCCTAAACATACTCCTTTACCCAAAATTAATTAACATTATTTAATTACCAATTAATTATTAATTAACAATAACAATAAAGTAAATATATTAGCACATTAGCTATAATTAATTTAATGTACTAATTAATATTAATTTTTCCCAAATAATTAATTAACACTAAAAAAATTATATATATTAAAAAATTACTCGAATTAATGTAATTAACTAATTAATATTAATTAATTACCAAATTAATTATTAATTAAAAATATGTACAAAATTATATTAATTAATTAACTAATTAATATTAATTAATTACCAATTAATTATTAATTAAAAATATTTACAAACATATATTAATTAATTAATTATTATTAAATTACTTCCCACCCTATTCCCCTATAAACCCACAACCCGCTCTAATACTAAAACGCAAAATGTTAACAAAATTACTAATTTTCAAACATACATTTCTAAACATATTTAGCAAACATATAAACAACAAAATAAAATACATAACACTAAACAACAAAATTTCGATATTACTAACATACATACCTTAATCTCGATATTCTGTCTGTCGATATTATGGCACATCGATATACTATACCATCGATATTAAAACATCGATATTATTGCATATCGATATTTTAATTTCGATATTTTGTCTGCCTACCGTATTGTGTATTCAGGAGACCCTCATTCCTTGGAAGAATAGAAGCTGTTTTAAGGAATTAGGATTAGAAGTGGTGTTCTGCTCTCGACAAGGTTCTACTATAAGAGGAGTTGCTATACTGAAGCGGTTCGGGCGGGGCCAATGTCGACGACTTAAAGAAGATCCTTTGGGTCGCCGGGTCCTGATGGAATTACGATTAGATTCTACAGTAGTGACCATATGCTCTGTGTATGGGTCTAATACTGATGATTCAGCCGTATGGAATCAATTGCGTATAGAGTTGGCGGTATGGTCTCCTATATTAGTTTTGTGTGGAGATTTTAATATACATTTGGATGGGGCATATGATGTATCAGGCAATAGTCTGTATGTAGGTAGGAAGAAAAATGTGTTTAAAGCTATTAAAGGCATTATTGAGGAATTTGGATTAGTGGATGTGGGGTTCTTAAAGGGTGGGGATACCTCTGGGAGCACTTTTTTTTCTGCCCCACATCAGAGGCATTTTCGATTAGATTACTTTATTGTATCTGCCGGACTTATAAGTACTATTAGAAATTTTGGTTTGAAATTATTCCTAAATTGATTTCTGATGATAATCCCATTACATTTAGTATAGATATTAATTTTATGCAGTCTCCAAAGCCTTGGTCTTTTGACCGCAAGCTTCTTTATGATTCCCTCTACATTGAACATACGAGTAAATGGATCCCGGAATTTTTTGAAAATAATAGAGAGTCAACTTCAATTGGGATTCTATGGGATGCGTTTAAATCAGGGGTTCGAGGGGAAACCTTAAGCTATGCAATAAATAAGCAGAGGGAAAATAGGAAGGCGGAGGAAGGAGACCTGACCAAGCTGCGAGATATTGAAATTGAATTAATGAGGGCATGTAGTAGAGGGACCCGTACAGAGATGATTTCAAGGGATTTGACGATACAGAAAGCTAAGATTCATCAGGGCTTTGCTACAAAACTGGCTCAACAAATAGCTGCTTTTAGATCGGAGGTCTATGAAGTCGGGGAAAACTCGGGTAAGCTGTTGGCTAAAAGGTTAAGACATACGGCGGTATCTGCGAATATAGATAAAATAATGGATGACTCAGGGAATTTACATGACAAACCAGCAGAGATATTGGGAGTTTTTCGCGAGTTCTATAGTAAACTATATATGGATGATGTTGACGGAGACATTGAACAAAAGGTAACTGACTTTATGGAGTCACTATGTAATCCCACCTTATCATTTGAGGAGGCTGAACAATTGGATCTTCCCATCACATGGGAAGAAATCGAAGTATCTTTATTGTCACTAGCTTCTGGTAAAGCTCTAGGACCTGATGCCATCCCTCTTGAGTTTTTTGGTTGTTCCGTCATAGCTTAAAGCAGGAACTAGTCACTTTGTTTATAGCGGCCCAAAATGGTACTGCTCCACCATCTTGGCAGGAATCAATAATCACTGGTTTTCTTAAAAAGGATAAACCTCCTTTATTACCGTCCTCATTTCGACCTATCTCGCTAATCAATGCCGACCGCAAAGTGTATTCCAAGATTTTAGCTTCACGACTTTCCAACATTATTTCTCCACTTGTTTCGAAATACAAACATGGGTTTATTCCTGAACGTGACACAGCGGACCATATCCGCCGACTGATCACTTTTCTGGACTAGGCTCAGGCAACTCGCTCGAATATCGGTGTAACCCTGTTGGATGCGGAGAAAGCATTCGACAGGGTGGCCTGGCCATATATGTGGGACATCTTATCCAGAAAGGAACTGGGTCGGGTATGCTAACTGCCCTGCGGACCATGTATGGTGCTCCTCTGGCATCTATCCGTTTAAATGGCCAAATCTCTGCCCCATTTTCAATCACTCGCTGTACGCGTCAAGGGTGCCCGTGCTTTCCTTTACTTTTCGCGCTGTATATCGATCCTTTTGTTAACCGTTTAAATTCGGAAGAAAGAATAAAGCCAATTTATTTAGCTCATGCAAACTATCGGGCTTTAGCATAGGCTGACGACATTGTGGTCGTTACAACAGATATTCAATCTGCCTTGCCTGCCATAAATGACTTGGCTTCACAGTTTGGGCTTTTTTCTGGGTATAAGCTGAATCTTTCAAAGACTCAGATTTTATATTCTGGGGCTGATCCACCGCCTAATATTCCATTGGCTTCGGAAGTAACGTATTTGGGTATTAGGATCTTATTTCCAATTTCCAATATCCCTGGAGCGAACATGAATCCAGCATTGACTAGAATCAATTATTTATTAGAAAGATTAGACCACCTACATTTATCCTTGCATGGGAGAGCTTATGTATTAAAAATGTTAATTCTACCTACAATTTTTGTACATGTTTCGCACAATTCCCATTGAATTCCCTTCTGCTTGTGTTAAAAAATTAGAAAGGGCAACCTCGCGGTTTCTCTGGGGTTATAAACGACATCGCAAAGCGCACAAAAAGAGCATTCTTCCAAAAGAATGTGGCGGGTGGAATATTCCTTATTTTCTCTTCTATCATTTTGCGGCGATCCTTCAATTTATTAGTCCACTCATAATGGGGGACAGAGCCAGCATTCCTCAGTGCAATATTCCATCAATTTATGAGCTAGTTATGGGCGAAGAAACGAGAGCATGTTTTTTGAAGGTAATTGAGCCCAGTTATTGTAAGAAGACGAAATTTAAGATTGTAAAAGCTGCATATTGGGCTCGGCAAACGATTCGCAGACATCTGGGCATTGCAAAATTGAATGCATATACACCCTTTGTTGCACCTGGTTTATGACCTCCTATTTTTTTATGATTTAGTAGCTATTAGATGGGGGACTAAAGGAATCCGCCATCTGGGGGATCTGTATATAGAAGGGCACTTAGCCTCTTTTAATGAGCTGCAGAATAAATTTGCTTCAACAAAACATGATTTTTTTAAAGTTTCTGCAAATTCGCAGCTTCTTACAGAACATAGGGCAATCGGGAGGTTATCAAATGAGTAAAATTCCCCTGATGGAACATTTGACAAAAATGACGTCAATTAGTACACTATATGCATGTCTAATGCAGGAATTTCCTGATGATTTGGAAAACTGCCAATCTAAATGGATGAATAAGCTTGGGTTATTGGAAATAGATATACTCGGGTCAGTAAGGTTAGCCAATCAAGTTCTTTTTACTGGGATGATGAAATCACAATACGTTATGTGCATACATGATTCATAGTATACCCCTAGTAAGGTTTCAAAGTGGAGTACCACAACGGGGACTAAGGGTAGCAGGTGTGGCGTCAATGCCGCTGACGCGGTACATATGTTTTTCCAATGCCCTAAGCTTGCTGAACTCTATCAGCATATTGAATTTTTTTGGGGGGTACTTCTCAAACGCACTGTTAATTTAACTGCTGAGATGGTATCGATCGGTTGCAGCTCAGATTTTTTTGGAAAATCTGTTTATTAGCATAGTAGGTAAAGCAGTCACAAATACTTCCAATCCCGGAGGGATACAGAGTAATACACATATAAGGTTGCTTAGAACATATAATTGCATAGTTGTCTTAATTTTCAGTTTGTTGGTGACATTAACCGTCACATTTTATGCAAACTCCTGTCCAAAACTATCCCTCCCCCCAACCTCAACAAATCCATCCGACACTCACATAACAACATATAATTGATTAATCAGTAGACCGGGGCACTCAGAGAACCACAGCATATGGCTCTATTCAAATGTCCACATAGATGGAACTAGACCAATACAGAAAATATAAAATGGGGGGATCCCCCTCATCTCTCCATAGCGCACCACGGTTAGTGACAGTGCATGTCAGTCCGACCAAGGACACATTTATCGTGCAATCGAAGAGGCACTTGTATCCTCGTCATCCCCGTCTCCCTCAGTTTCAAACATACCTAATATGGTATACCAGTCCAGAGAAATTGTTTTTTTCCTCAGTCCCCTGTATTCCTCCCTCTGCAGTGCAACTCCCTCCGCCTTACCCCATCTCACCACTTCCGCTCTCCACAACTCCGGGTCAGGAGGCCTAGCCGACTTCCACCTCATAGTGATGGCACGTTTCGCCAGCAACAAGGCCAGATCCGCGAAGCGTGTCGCCACGGTTCTAGTGCGCTGTGAGGGCCCCAACCCCAGTAACGTGCCTTCCAATGTTGGGGATCGGGTCAAAGCACCCGCTTCCTGGAGCGAAGCATGGACCGTGGTCCAGTAGTATCCTAGTTTGGGGCATTGCCAAAGCATGTGTATTAGTGTTGCGTCCTCGGTGTCACACCGGGGGCAATTACTGTTCGCATCAGGAAACATCATGTGTATGCGGCGTGGGGTCAGGTAGGCTCTGTGTAGAAGCATCGACTGAATAAACTTGAACTTGGGGTTCCTAGCTACTTTTTTGGGGAACTGAAGGATACGTTCCCATTCCTTATCCCTCAGGGGCCTACCAATGTCCACCTCCCATGCTGCTCGGAGTGGCGACAGATCGAAAGCCCTCCCCTTCTTAATACTAGCAGTGAGCCACTTAGTAAGGTGGGCGCCCGTGCCCATCAGGTAGTGCATGGTGATGAGAGGATTCGTAGCTGGCTCCATTCCCCTAGGGGACCACTTATGTGTGATATAGTGGCGAAGGCCAGAGTGTAGCAGGAAGGTGCCCCCAGGGACTCCATGGGTAGTTCTAAAGTCTGCAAAGGACTGTAGGCGCTCTTCCGCGAACAGGTCACCCACGTGCGACACTCCGGCGTCATGCCATTGCTCCAGCAAGGCCGTCGATAGAGTCCCCGTAGCCAATGGGATACCCAAGAGCGGGATCGTGGGGGCATAGGACGACTCAGGGGATGTGTACTTTAACGCCTTCCGCCAGTATGTTATCGCCAGTTTGAGGAGAGGTGGGACATCCCTAGGTACAATTGAGTTGGGCAAAAGTAACGTGTGTATTCTCCCCAATTCATGATCCCTGTCCGTCATGTTAATCTCCTGAAGATTGCGGCCCGCTACCCAGAAGGCCAGCCATTGCAATTGACACGCATAGTTGTAGGCCCTAAAATCAGGCAAACCCATGCCACCGGCTTCAGAGGGGAGCTGCAGCTTGGACAGACCTACACGCCTGCGGCCGTGCCCCCATACCAGTTCGGTGAGTAGAGTGTCCAGGGCCTTAAAGGTAGCTGCCGGGATCAGGTGTGGCAAGTTAGTGAAGTGGTAGAGAAGGCGGGGGAGCATCACCATCTTGGATATCGCCACTCTGCCAGGTATAGAGAGTGGCAGTGTGAGCCAAAATTGTATCTGCGACTTCAGTGCTCTAATGGCCCTCCCAAGGTTACCGTCGATCATCTGACCTGCTTCCCTGTAAATTTGCATCCCCAGATATCTGAAGGTGGTTTCCGCTATCTGGAACTCGTGGGGGGCGAAGGGCAATGGAGTAGTCAGACCAGCGGCTGCAAATGTGAAGCCATATGATTTGGACTCGCTTATGGTCAGGCCTGAGATCGACCTAAAGACCTCAAACACCTGGGCAACAGGGCTCAAGTCGCTCCTCAAGTCTCGGAAATATAAAATAATATCATCCGCATAAGCGGACACTATATGCGCCATCCCATGTCGCATAATGCCAAACCGGGGGGCCACATGGCGGAGCCTACAGAGCATCGGCTCAAGGGCAAGGACAAATAGTAGGGGGGAAAGTGGGCAGCCCTGTCTGGTGCCCCGTGCAATAGCTATAGGAACTGATATATGACCTGAGGTGCGCACTCTAGCAGTGGGAGCTGTATACAGCAATCTGACCCAAGCGAGGAATTCGGGGGGTATCCCAAATTTCGACAGTGTGTCAAACATGTAATCCCATCTAAGGGAGTCAAATGCTTGTTTCAAGTCCAGTGAGATGCAGCCTTCAGAGCTCGTGCCCTCTTGATCACCGAGCATGAGCTGGGCTAGTCGCCTGAGGTTCATGGCTGTATTGCGGCCCGGGACAAAACCACATTGATCCGAGTGGACTAGTTGAGGTACATATTGCACGAGCCTTGATGCCAGCACCTTGCTCAATATCTTGGAGTCAGTATTGAGAAGGGACAGGGGTCTATAGTCAGCCATCTGAAGCCCATCTTTATTAGGCTTTAAAAGGGACGTGATTAATGCCTGCATAGACGACTGCGGTAGGGTGGTCGTTCGCAGTGCTTCCAAGTAGATAGCGTGTAATCGTGGGGCCAGTAGTTCTATGTATGTTGCATAAAAGTCGGCCGGTAGGCCGTCTGTCCCAGGGGTCTTGCCCTTAGGAAGGGCGCGTATTGCCTGTCTGATTTCAGCTATGGTAATGGTGCGCTTAAGGTCTTTGATCTGCCCCTCTGTAAGTCGAGGCAGGGCTAAGTCCCTCGTAAAGGCCTCGAATGCGACCTCTGGAAGGGGCTGTGGGGGACTGTACAGCGCTGTATAGTATTCCCTGAACGCAGTGTTGATCCCAACCTGGGTGGTGACTGGATTTCCTGCTTGGTCCAAGATTCTCAGAATGGGGTGGCTCACTGGTGAGTCCTTTAATAGGCGGGCTAGGAGGGGGCCAGCTCTATCTGCCTGTGCATGCTGCCTGTTCGTATATTCCCTATAGTCTAGGAGCCTCAGGTCTTCCAATAGCTCTGCGTGTCGAATGTGAGCCTCCTGTAGTGGTGTGAAGGGCGCATGCGTGCCGGCAGCCTCACTTTCTAGGGAAGCCAGGGAGCCCTCCACCTCCTTCAATTGATTAATTATCTCCCTTTTCCTGCCCATTCCAGCGGCCATGGCCGCCCCCCTAAGACAGACCTTAAATGCGTCCCACTCCACTTGACGGGTGCTGGCAGTGTCCATGTTTGTGGAGAAATATGTTTCTATAGCGTCGGACAGGGAGGCCCTGAACACTGAGTCTTCAAGAAGATCTGGGGACAGTCTCCAAGTAGGGATGGGGGCCAGCCGCCTGCCCCACTGCCATGTGAGTTCTACAGAGCTATGATCGGACAGGGTTTTCCCCATGTGTTGGGCCTTAACAATTGTATCCGCTACGGAGCGGGAACAGAAAATGTGGTCAATTCTAGTATGAAGCTGGTGTGGTGGGGAGAAAAAGGTATATTCCCTCTCCTGTGAGTGTGTACTGCGCCATACATCAGTCAGGTCCCAGCCCTCAGCCCAACGAACAAGAGCATCCGCTTGTTTCCTACTCTCAGTCGCCTGTAAAGGGGGATGTGACCTATCCATCGTAACATCAAGCACAGCATTAAAATCACCCCCAATAAACCATCGATGATCAGCCCATCCTGTCAGCACCCCATTCACTGTCAACAAGAACTCCGATTGATTAGAGTTCGGCGAGTAAACACAGCCAAATACAACAGCATCCCCGTCCAACATCCCCCGCACAAATACATATCGGCCCTCTTTATCAATTCTATGCTCTAACATCTGAAAGGGGACAGAGCCACGGAACCAGATCGCCGCCCCCCTTGAAAATGCAGAATAAGAGGTAGCAAATAACTGTCCCCTCCATTTTTTGCGCAGCTTCACTGCTTCAGAGGCGTTCAAATGCGTCTCTTGCAGGCATGCAATCTGGGTTCCCCTGCGGTTGAGCTGGGCCAAAATTCTATGGCGTTTCTGGACTGCTCCCATGCCACGCACGTTCCAGGTGCACATTTGGTAATTGTTAAGCGGCCCCATATCCAACCATGTGGTGCGACTCAGTGAGACTCCCTGGGCCCCATGTCAGTTTTGCGTTGAGATAAGGTGAGTGTGTCGTGGAAACAAATAACCCCTTAACAAAAAGGTCCCCAAGCCAACGTGCCCGGGATCCAAACTGTGGTGCCCAACGTGGGCACAAGTCATTGGAGTCCGTGTGCAGACCGGGGGGTGACAGGCCTCTGTCGACTGTCATTGAACGGTCTGCATAGGCTCGGTAGTCCTCAACAAAGTGAGTTCCCCACGCAACCCATCAATTGCGAAAAGAGGGGGAGGGGGGGGGGGGGTTCAAGTATACATTACCACCCGGAGGGGATCATATTTTCAGCAAATCAGAACTCCTCCGCCATTTGGGCTGTAACTTTCGGGAACAGCGGCAAGCTGTCCATTGAGCCGGATACCTCTGTATGGGTGCCAGTGGTGGCGGAGTGCCTGTCGCTACGTGCTTTGGCGTCATGTGCTGCTAGGGCCTCCTCCGTGAGCTGCTGCCGGTGAGATGACGATGGGTGGTTTGCCATTCGAGCATCAGGAGGATGCGTCTTCACAGGGGGTCCATGGGAAGAGTGGAGTCCAGGGCCTGAAGTGTTGTGTCTTCTGTCCGATGTGTCTCCGCGCTCGTTGCGGTCGTCCCCCCGGTGCTCCCCGAATGGGTCCTGTGAGGTCGGCGGTGTCAGAGTGACCTCCATCCATTCCTCTGCCTCTTCTGGTGACTCGAAGAAGTGGGATTTATTGTCGTGCATGATTTTGAGCCGAGCAGGGAACAGCAGCGCATACTTCATATTTCTGTCCCTTAACTTGCGTTTGACACCCATGAAGGTGGACCTGGCGCGCTGTACAGTGGGCGTGAAATCAGGATAGACTGAAATGTTTTTATCTTCAAATCGTATCGGTGCTTTCTCCCTGGCCGCACGTAACACAGTGTCCCGGTCTCTGAAATGAAGGAGGCGCGCGATCAGAGGACGAGGGGGCGCCCCTGGCTTGGGGGGCCGAGGAGGCATCCGATGTGCCCTCTCCACGCTGTACAGTGCAGTGAGATCTTCTTGGCCCATGTTGTCAATACGCGATTCCAGGGCCTCACGGGTCGCTCGTATCTCATTAAGGATAAGGTCCAATTTTGCGTCCTGGGACCCTTTCCCAGTCGGCGGGATGATGTCCGCGTTGGAGGAGGCCAGTGGGTCCTCGGAGCCCGTGGACTGCAGGTCCGTCGCAGCGCCCTGTCCATGAGTCCTGCCCCTTGGCTTGCCCATGGCTCTTGTCAGCAGGGTGGCGTCGGAAAGGGCACAGCAGTTCGCCGCCGCCCTCTCCCGTATCTACTCCGGGCGCCGGGCTGTGTTCGCCGCAGGGCCAGGGAGTGGTGTTGTGCAAGGGTGGGAGCAGCACAGGCCCAGGGCCGGCCGATAGCGCGTAGAATCCCTGTCCTTGACGTCAGTTGCAGAACAGGCGGCCCACCCAGGGAGGCCCCGAGTGCAAAGTCGTCTTTAGCTTCTCGCAGTACAGATGAAGGAGGTAAGGTGGCCTTCTGCCAGTGTCCAGTGAATCGGCTTTACGCAGGTGCACTCTAGAAGTCTGGGCCAGTGCGTGGTGGTAGGCCTGCAGAGCGGTGTCCCCCTCTCTCGCCGCTGTCCTAGGCCAGTCGCTCCGCCAGCCAGGTCCTGCAGTCCACCGTCCCCTGCACACCGCTGGGCACACCGCCCTCCGCAGGGGCGTTGCACCGCGTGGAATCCTAGTCGCGGTTCAAGCAATCGACCAGTGTGTGGGCCAGAGAAGCTCCTCCCGTCCGGGCCCCAGTAACAAAATGGCGCCCAAAAAACTGCTAATGAGGCCTGCAGGGGGGTCCGGAGCAAGCGGCGCTTGTGTCCGATGTCCGGCGCTGTCCGCCTCACAGTCCCGGGCGGCGCAGCAGGTAACGGGCGTCTAGCCCTCCGCGTGGGTTCAGCCGGTCAGCCAGAGAGGAGAGCCTCCGCTCGATACGCAAGGCACCCAGCAGGATGCCGTGTAGTGCCCCGCAGCGTAGGCGGGGGCCGCAGGGTCGCCGCACTCTCAGGACACCCCCCTACAAGCGAGGTCTGCCGCCGGTTTCCGCCTCAGAGGTCCGGCGCGGAGCTGGTCTGACCGCGCCAGAGGCTATGGGGAGGCCGGGGAGAACGTCCACTCGAGCCCGGGGCTTCACCCTATGCAGCAGGCCGCTTCCAGAGCAGTCGCACCGAGCGTCAGCAGAGCGGGCGGACAGGAGAAGCACCGCTCCGCTACCAGGATAACACCCCCGGGGACCTCCGGTGCAAGTATCAGGTGGGTCGCGGTGGGGGAAAGCAGGATAATCAGCGCAGTTTGAGGATTACGGACGGAGCTTTCGGGCTACACGTCCACCATCTTCGGCTTCAGGCCACGCCCCCCCGGTTGCAGCTCAGATAACGTGGGCTATCCTAGACCAAAAGCTATAACTTGTTTTCTCTTTATTTGTACGGCTGTATTACGTGCTTGTATAACAAGAGACTGCATTAATCCCGACCCCCCCTTCTTTTCTTAGATGGCGTAAAAGATTATTATCAATGTATAACATCGAATTGGCTATTTATAAAACTAAGGGGGTGAAAAGGAGGGATAGCGGTGCAAAGATATGGGCACCAATTACTGAATGGATTTAGTCGCCGTGATGTTCCAGGTAGGAGCTACTCTTTTGCTTTTTCGTATGCCATTTATATGTGCGAACAGTAATGTGATAAGCTTGTTTTGAAGAGCTCAGGCACCTGATTGTATCTGGTCTGTAAATGAGATGTTTTGCTTTTTTCTGTTTTTTCCTTGCATAAAATGTAATTAAAAAAAAAACGAAAAAAAAAACGGAGGATGGTGGGGAGTAGAGCATACAGACCTGGGGCAGTGGCATCACAGAGGGCAGGGTGTCCTGGCCTAGAGGGAGGTAGGGCATAGGACCTGGGGCAGTGACGTCACAGAGGGCAGGGTGTGCAGGCCTTCGGGGGTAGGACATAGGTCCTGAGTAAATGACTTGAAAGAGGAGGGTGAGGGAGGGGACAGGTAGGTCTGAGTGACTGACATCCCCAGGAAGGAGATGGAGAGAAGAGCCAGGATTTGGGGAAGTGACATCCCAGAGGGTAAATGGTCAAAATATCGATTCCAAAATATAGACAAACCAAAATATCGAGTCCAAAATATAGAATGGACAAAATATCAAATGGACAGAATATAGACATCAAAAATATCGTTTTGAAGGTAAGTAATGTAATATCGATTTTAAAAATATAGACAGTCAAAATATCGAAGTACATAATATAGTTTGTTAAAAATATCGAAATTTTAATAATATCGAATTTATTTAAGTGTTTTTTTTGTTAGTATATGTGTGAAAAGTGTATATATTTTTGTAATTTATTTTAAGTAATTAATGTTATGTTATTTAATTATTGTGTAATTTAATTCTGTAGCGGGTTGTGGGTTTATAGGGGAATAGGGTGGGAAGTAATTTAATTATAATTAATTAAATATGTTAATTAATTAATTGGTATTTATTTATAATACATTGTTAATTAATTTTTAATTGGTAATTAATTAATTCTTAATTGATAATTATTTTTTATTAATTGATTAATTGATAATTATGTGAATTAAATTAATTTATTTTCTGTAGCGGGTTGTGGGTTTATAGGGGAATAGGGTGGGAAGTAATTTAATTATAATTAATTAAATATGCTAATTAATTAATTGGCATTTATTTGGTTAAATTGTTAATTAATTTGTAATTGATAATTAATTAATTCTTAATTGATAATTAATTTTAATTAATTGATTAATTGATAATTATGTGAATTATATTAATTTATATTCACTAGAGTGGGAATAGTAACATTTACCCCTATGCTATCCAACGCTTTCCCTACTTTTGCACTCTCTGGAGTAGGAATAGTAATTTTTACCCCTACGCTATCCAACGCTTTCCCTACTGTTGCACTCTCTGGAGTGGGAATAGTAATTTTTACCCACTGCGCTATCCAACGCTTTCCCTTCTGTTGCACTCTCTGGAGTGGGAATAGTAATTTTTACCCCTACGCTATCCAACGCTTTCCCTACTGTTGCACTCTCTGGAGTTTGAATAGTAATTTTTACCCCTGCGCTATCCAACGCTTTCCTTACTGTTGCACTCTCTGGAGTGGGAATAGTAATTTTTACCCCTACGCTATTCAACACTTTCCCTACTGTTGCACTCTCTGGAGTGGGAATAGTAATTTTTACCCCTGCGCTATCCAACGCTTTCCCTACTGTTGCACTCTCTGGAGTGGGAATAGTAATTTTTACCCCTACGCTATCCAACGCTTTCCCTACTGTTGAACTCTCTGGAGTGGGAATAGTATTTTTTACCCTTACGCCATCCAACACTTTCCCTACTGTTGCACTCTCCGGAGTGTGAATAGTAATTTTTACCCCTACGCTATCCAACGCTTTCCCTACTGTTGCACTCTTTGGAGTGGGAATAGTAATTTCTACCCCTATGCTATCCAACGCGTTCCCTACTGTTGCACTCTCTGGAGTGGGAATAGTAATTTTTACCCCTACGCTATCCAACGCTTTCCCTACTGTTGCACTCTCTGGAGTGGGAATAGTAATTTTTACTCCTACGCTATCCAACGCTTTCCCTACTGTTGCACACTCTGGAGTGGGAATAGTAACTTTTACCCCTACGCTATCCAACGCTTTCCCTACTGTTGCACTCTCTGGAGTGGGAATAGTAATTTTTACTCCTACACTATCCAACGCTTTCCCTACTGTTGCACTCTCTGGAGTGGGAATAGTAACTTTTACCCCTACGCTATCCAACGCTTTCCCTACTGTTGCACTCTCTGGAGTGGGAATAGTAATTTTTACTCCTACACTATCCAACGCTTTCCCTACTGTTGCACTCTTTGGGGTGGGAATTGTAATTTTTACCCCTACGCTATCCAACGCTTTCCCTACTGTTGCACTCTCTGGAGTGGGAATAGTAATTTTTACCCCTACGCTATCCAACGCTTTCCCTACTGTTGCACTCTCTGGAGTGGGAATAGTAATTTTTACCCCTACGCTATCCAACGCTTTCCCTACTGTTGCACTCTTTGGAGTGGGAATAGTAATTTTTACCGCTACGCTATCCAACGCTTTCCCTACTGTTGCACTCTCTGGAGTGGGAATAGTAATTTTTACCCCTACGCTATCCAACGCATTCCCTACTGTTGCACTCTCTGGAGTGGGAATAGTAATTTTTACCCCTACGCTATCCAACGCTTTCCCTACTGTTGCACTTCCAGGAGTAGGAATAGTAATTTTTACACCTCCGCTATCCTACGGTAATAATATTGTGTATTTTGTATTAATATTATGTTAATATATATATATATATATATATATATATATATGTTTTAACAGATATGATTGTATTTTTTTAAGTTAAATTAGTTATTTAATAATTTTAATGTAATTTAAGTATTTTTAAGTACATTTTAGCTATTTATTTTTAATATTTTTTTAATTTTAAATTAATTTTAAGAAATTCGATATTTTTATAATGTATATATATATAAACGATATTTTGGGGTCGATATTTTGGTACTTACCTGTTTGTAGATAGGAATTCGATATTTTGTCTGTTGATATTTTGGAATCTATATTTTGGGTAGTCTATATTTTGTCCCTCGTTATTAAGTCAGTGATCCCCCTGAGGGCAGGGTATGCAGGCCTAGGGGGGGTAGGACATAGGTCCTGGGAGAGTGACATCAAATAGGGCAGGGTTTGCAGGCCTAGGGGGGTAGGACATAGGTCCTGGGAGAGGGACATCAAATAGGGCAGGGTTTGCAGGCCTAGGGGGGTAGGACATAGGTCCTGGGAGAGTGACATCAAATAGGGCAGGGTTTGCAGCCCTAGGGGGGTAGGGCATAGGTCTTGGGGCAGTGACATCACAGAGGGCAGGGTGTGCATGCCTAGGGCATAGGTCCTGGGAGAGTGACATGACAGAGCAGGGAGGGGTGTAGGACATATGTCCTGTTAGAGTGACATCACAGAGCAGGGAGACGTATGACATAGAGTCCTGTAGGCGTGACATCACATTGGAGAGAAAGATGTGCACACCCAGGAAAATGACATCATGGATCAGGGAGGAGGCGGGACATTCAGGCCTGGGGGGGGAGGGGGAGGGGGGATCATAGAGAGTGTGAAGCAGCCCTGGAGGGTCACATCAGAGAGGAGGAAGAGGGATGAAGCGTCTCAGGGAAGCATGATGCAAGCCTGCTGAGTGACAGCGAGGGGAGCAGGACATGCAGGCATGATGGAGTGACATTGTAAGTCAGAAAGGGCAATCCCTGGACACTTTACTTCAAAAAGCGAACTCTTACCGCCAGTACTTTAACATTCACTCTCCCACACAAACAAAGGTGTCAGCTAAATCACCGGTCACAAACTAAATCATAATGTTTACACTCTAAACAACAATATAGGTTAAAAATCCAGTACAGATTGACTGAATACATCAATTTAAACACATCTCATGAGGACATTATAAAAACAGACCTATATTAAAAAAAGAGAAACATGATACATTTTCATATAAAGATACAGTAAGAAAACAATGTATATCTAACTAACAAGACCACAATACATTTGTCAAATCCACATGAATAATTCCACAGTGTATCACAATTTAGACAACACAAACAACATAACCCCTTTGCAATCAATAAAGCTCTTAATATTGCTACAGATTGATTGATTCAAAAAACCTTATATGAATGTATGGGGTGCTTCTAGTACAATATAATAAAAATATCTCAGGAGTCCCCTAGGTAAATTTGAATTCTATGCAGAAAATGCGTCGACGCGTTTCGGTGTTGTAGCCCGATGATATGGTCACACCTTCCTCAAGACAATTTTTTATTTATTGTGGTCTTCGAAAGCAAAGCTCCGTATCCTCTCTCTAGATAATATTGTCTAGGTTCCTCGCACTCACCCGATCTTTCACCAATTCATACGTTGAAAAGCAAAATATCCTCTCTATTTCCAGCCAAACCGAACTGAATATTCTGATCCTAAATTGGTTGCTTTTTGGTCGCTGTGAATTTCAAGTTCCTGTTGGTACACTTTGTAGTTGTTTCATATGGGATCCTTGCAATCTTGGATAATCCTCGTTCCCCGTGGTGAACTATCTTTCCGGATCGCCACTTGCGTCCTGGTACAGAATTATTGAATCCGGTAATTTCTCCGTTATACCGGCTCTTTGCGTCCACGGGTACGTCTTGTCTTACTTCCTCCCTTGATGGAGTGACATGACAGGGGGGAGTGGGGATAGGACGTCGAAGTGAGAGGGAGTGACATCACATAGAAGGGAGGAGGACAGGAGATGCAAGCCTGGAGAAGTAACATCACGAAGAAGGCGTGATGCAGGCCTGGTGAGTGACATCACAGAGGAGTGTGAGACATGTGAGATTGACATGTCAGAAGAGGGAGCAGGGATTAGACATCGAGGTCTGAGGGAGTGACATCACATAGAAGGCGTGGTGCAGGCCTGGTGAGTGACATCACACAGAGGAAAGACAGAGGGGAAGGACGTGCAGACAAGATGGAGTGACATGACAGAGGAGGGAGTGAGGATAAGACATCAGGGGCAGGGGGAGTTGTCACGTAGTTCCTACTAATCCGTAGGATCTGCGCATTGTTTGGACAACATATACTAAGGGCTTGGTGCCTACACTGGTTCCTGACAAGCCCCTCCCCCCCTTTTAGGACATGTTGGCCTAGAGACCAGCTAGCTCACACTGCCACCGTAAGCCCCCCCTAACCTTACCAGGAAGCGAATGGTTTCTGGCAACCACTGCACATGGCAACCCTACAGTACCTTTCGCTCGTCACTCGTGCTCCCTTGTTCTCAGAGAAATATACAGAGAATACACAGTGGGACGTTTCCAATAATATTTATTGAACCAACGTTATTCTTGCATAACATACGTGTGCTACAATGATTGGGAGACAGAAGCAAATGAAGGAGATTACACGCAACAAGAGGGCAAACAGTAAATACATTTCTACCATGGTGCTGAAGCAATGAATATATGCAGGCAGAAATGTGATATGGTAATTTAACATACTGCTACGATGTGGATCCCACACTAAGTGTACCTGGAGCGTGTGGGTGTAGAGCCAAGAACTCCCCCCAAGGATGCTCCAACCCCATTTCCTGAGTGGACGGAGTGAAGGACCTCGTCTTGGTCACCCAGCACTGAATGTTAGACCGGGGGGTGGTGATTTCTTAGGACCCAGGGACCTTTGGTGTTAGCAGAAGGGGCTCCTCTACCAATCTATCGGGACGCTTAATATTTATGATAAAAAGCAGCCTTCACTATGTGCGCGCCAGATTATTGATGCTATGGATGTGTGGATAGCTATGTCGTTCTATTGATGAGGATAGGAAGACTTTTGTACCTAGTGCACAGAGAGGCCTAGTACATGATGTTCAAGGCGTCATGATAATGTTGCACGCAGCTGGATGTGAAAACAAGGTAGTCAAAATAATCCAACATTGTCGTGCATGCAAATGTATGCAAAAGGTCACTGCTAAAATTTTATTTTCTAGTACAAGTTAGGGGAATAAGCTACCTTGCTACATGGCCTCACTCAGGAACGTAACAGAGTGACATCACATAGTGAGTGTGATGCAGGCCTGGTGAGTGATATCACAAAGGAAAGTCAGAGGCAGGACATGCATGCATGATGGAGTGACATGAGAGAGGTCAAGGTCAGGAGAGTGACATCACATAGAAGGCGTGATGCAGGTCTGGTGAGTGACATCACAGGAGAGCGAGGTCAGTAGATTAAGGCATGATGTAGTGACATGGCAGAGGAGAGAGTAGGGATTAGACATCAAGTTATGAGGGAGTAGAATTACAGAGATGTGGTGCAGGCATAGGGAGGGACACCACAGAGGAATGCCAGGGAGCAGGACCTGCAGCATGATGGAGTGACATGACAGAGGAGGGAGTGAGGGTAAGACATTTGGGTCAGTGAAAGTGACATCACATAGAAGGGAAGATGACAGGAGATGCAAGCCTGGGGGGAGGTGGTATGACATCACAGAGGACACATGGTAATCATTGACTGATTTGTTAATTAAAATAAAGACAACATACAGAGTTTAGCATATTATAACTAATCAATAATAAAATGTTGCTGTAGCAATAAATTAAAATAAATGAAGATGAGTCTCTGTGGTCTAAAATGACAGAAAGTGAAACAGGTAAATCATAGGAGTTGCTACATTGAAAATCACATTAAACCCTGGAGGAGGGGGGAAGGGATGGCGGCTTCCAAGAACTTTAGAACTTTATAAAACACAGTCATCTGTGGGTGCTCCCTCATTAAACAGATGAAGCAGAGGGCGTAACCACTTCTTTTACAATGACACACATCACAATATATGGCAGAGACAAGTTACATTCTTTCTGAGGGGAGGCGCCTTCCACTTCCATAAAGCCCAAGGCTGGAAATGAAGCCACATCAACGCACTTTACATTTAATACCTACAGAACTGGTGAATAAAGTAAGGGGAGGATGACGTTTATGTGTCGATCACTGGCTAAGCACACTTCCCTTACTAAAGTCCTTGATGCCTTCCTTAAAAGAGGTCTCCTTTAGTGGTGCCTTGATGATGGATTTCAAGGGCATTAGAGTGAAGAGGAGACTGACTAAAGTCCTTCAGACCTTCCCTAAAGGAGGTAACGTTTGGTTGTCACTTGATGGATTTGAAAGGTGCTAAAGTGATGGGGGTTTATTAAAGTCCTCCAAAGCTTCCTTAAATAGGTCTCCTTTGGTTGTGGCTTGATGATGAACTTCAAGGTGTTAGAGAGATGAGGGGGGGGGGTTACTAAAGTCATTCAGACCTTCCTTAAAGGAGCTGTGACCTTTAGTTGTCACTTGGTGAAGGATCGCCATAGTCGTTGTGGTGGTCCACTCACCATATTCTGACTATGACGGACGGACTGCCACAGAACCACTGCTGCCGCCAGTGATCCGAGATCCCTGGTGTTCTTGCAGAGGTGTGAGGCTGGTAATATGGTATATATTACTAGTTTCCTTATTGTTACATTTTTCATGGCGGTGAGCCCACCATGAAAAGTGTGGCTGTGAGTAAACAAAGGAGGCCCTACAGTGCCCACTGTTGCCTCAGGGACATGGGGTGCATGCAGGTGACACATGTTGTTCACCCCTGTATGCATGCAAACCAGTTCCTGCAGGGCATGAACTTGACAGTCCATATCCTGCAGGAACTCCCTTTGGCGTTCGCATTGTGGTACCTTTCTCATAGACAATGCAGCAGGACCAGCAAAGAACCTCCCACCAGATACAAAAAAACATCGTAAACGGACAGCTTGTCTATTTTAGCTTTGGCGGTGAGGGAGCCAGAAGACGAAATAAGGCCTCAAGTGTGCAAGCAGTTGTACTGTGTAGAGTCCTTGAGTGCATGAAGGACTGAGGAGGGTTAGACTAACCTGTTTGGCATAAGAGGATCAGGGTGTCTGGCCCCTGGCACCATCCGAGTGCAGACAGGCTTGTCCTTGGTGCGCCTTCGGCATGCCAGTGGTGTGCCCGCTGCACTCGTCCGCTGCGTGTCCATACATCGAGGCCAGTTATATGCACAGAGTCTCGATCTGGAGGGAACAGGTGGCGGCAACTAGACCGCTACCAAAGTAGGTACACTGGCGGAAACTTTGAATGGCTAACTAATGAGCATGGCGATAGTGAGACTTGGCGATAAGAAAAGGCAAGTAAAGCTTTGTTAGGAATGTTAAATTCCCAAAATTAAAAACCAGTGCTCAAAACAAGCATGCAAACAATCCCAGCCCAACCCCTCAACCTCCTTGCACTTAAGGTGCACAGTGTTAGCAGCAAATCAATTTTTCATATTCATTATAAACTGTGAATTTGATGCATTAAAGAGTTCAAGAACAGAAAAGCAGAGATTGACTGCAGGGATATGCACGGGCTAACAGAGGGGAGGAGAGTGAAACCAGGAGTGAGGAGTTGTGTACCCAGGATCACGGGTGCTGCGTCCACCCGTGTGACCGATTCTGTACCACAGCGCCCATCAACACTCCGGTGCCTCCGGAGAAGGTCAAGAAATCCTCTCCTTACTCTGAAGGACATACCCAAAAAAGAGTCACCACGGTGAAATCTTCACCCCTATTTGGGAGAATGATGTGAATGCTGTGTCCACAACTTTACACCAAGTGCCAGTTTCAACGAACGAACAGATGCTGTAATTTCAACAATTACAACCTCTAAAACTGGTTTATTATGAACCACCAACAGAATACAGATCAATTGGAATAACACCTCCACAGAAAGTGTTATACAAAACTTACTTTGTATAGAGTTTGAAAAAGGGAAATATTCTTCCCTCCTCCAGTCAGTCAACTCTACAAAGGGCTTCTTGTTTGATATTGTTCCCATGAAAGACACCTTTTTGTACCATGGTCATGAATCTGGATTGCAATCTAATGTGGATCTTTATATTTGTTATACTTTTGCTTTCAATACATGGAAAAAAGTGACATTTTTGTGGTTCATGATTTGCAGCAGCGTTCTTCTTTTCACAGATCTGAACAGGGTATGATGCTGTGAGCATTTCTGTGTGCCCAGTGCAGGACATTGTTGTTTGGGAAAAGGTTTCCTAAGTGGGTATGGGCCCAAAACATATGTTTCAAATCCCCTATGTTGTAAAAATCTTACAATATTTGTCGTTTTTCAAAACTCATTGGACATAAATGCTATTACATGGTTAATGATTGATGAAAATTCCTATATCTTCTTAGACAGGGAAGATCTCTATATAAATACAGAAATTCCTCAGGAAGTGTTTTGTTTTCATCATTAAAGACATCATTACATCCATCGTTCAAACAGCCCCAGAGAAATGTATAAATATACGTGGGGGGAACATTGTCGGGCTCAGCCCATAAATCCTAGGAGCAGCCAAAAAGATTTCCTTATCTTAATAGTGATGACAGGTCTGACCCAGTGGCCTTTTAATATTCTTAAGGTCCAGAGACATTGAAATAAATCCTGATCTCAAATTACAGATTTTTTATTATTTTTATTTTTATTACCCAGAGAGGACAGCAATACAGATTACAAATATGTGTCAATTAAATATGCAATAAATACCAGTTTCATTACATGAAATATAAATAGATTAGACAGACAAAATTGATTATACAAATTTCTTAAAGACAATAGGGTAAATTTAAGACCAAATTAAAAGTAAAAATGTGTTTACATTATGATTGTGGTCAGCTCATACAGATTTACGTATAGGAACCATAAGGGATATAACCCCGAGCATACCCTCTCCTCAGGAGTCCGAGACAAACCGATCCCTGTTCGTTCTATCCCTTGTAAGCCACTTGGTCATTGGGGACCAGATCTTGCCGCTCCCTATTCCTAGGGCGCCTACCTTTGGAATTGCACAAGCCTCTTTCTTGACCCAACAAAGCTGAATAGGTAGTGGTCTCTGCATCCTTCCATCTTGTTGCTATAAGCAGCCGGGCTAAAGCCACCGAGATAAAGATGAAATTAATCTGGTTTATATCCAATGCATCTTTATTATCATACCCCAGAGGCATTATACCTGGAGCTAAACAGATCTGCTACCTTATCACCCCCTGCAAGAAATCCTCCATCCCTTTGTTTAGGGATTGCAATTTATCGCAACTGAGAAACATGGGTGAGTTGGGCCTTCTACACACCTGGGCACTGATCATCCCCTCTTTTACCCCACCAAAATAGCTTTGTTGAAGTATAATAAAGTTTAAACATTGTTTTATAATGCTGGGCTTTCAAGTTGTCTGATAGATAAATATTCCTTCCTAATGCAATTGACCTATATAGATTTGTATCTCCATCCATTGCCTTCCTAGCCTAGTTGGCTTTAACCTTCTCTAAATCATTCAGTATAGAATCCACTAAGATTTTATACATATGTTTTATCCTACAATACAGGTGAATAACAGCTTCCAGGAGGGGAATTTTATCTAGGAAAAGTAGTTCGGCCCTGAATTGATTAAAAAATGTCATTATCTTAATGTACTGAAATAATATCTAGCAATTACTCCACACTCCTGCTGTACATCTGGGAATGAACTAATTTGCTCAGCCGAAGGAATGTCTCTTATCTTAGATATACCAGATTGTTCCCAATGCCTGCCCATTACATCATCGCAAGGGAGATTGCCACAATGGCGTATACCTGCTGTATCTCTGTATCTTCAATAGTTTGACCACTTTACCCCAAATATTCCAAGTCCCTATTAAAAAAAGCATGTTTTTAGTAATAGCCGGCCTCCACCTGTCGGAGAAAAACACCCCGTGCCAGTCTTCCTACAGCAAGCTCGTATATAGTTGGGATGGCAAACCCATACTCCTGGTCCCAAGCATTTGTTTTTGAATTTTCAGATTTTAACAAAACCACCATCTGTTGTAAAAAGGCTGAACAGTAATAAAATCTTAAATTAGGGGCACCCACCTTTCCAGTGCCTGCAAGTATTTTAAAGATCATCGTATTTTCATATACTGCCAGATCAAATTTATGAAGATGGAATCTAAGGGGCATATTATCAAGGCGGGCAAAATGAAATTATCACCGCTTTAGCGGCCGTTTTCGTCCGCTAAGCAGCGATAATTTCATCGCCCTATTAGCAAGCTGTCGTTAACATCAGTTAGCGACAGCTTTTAGGTGATAGCGAGCGGTTTGGGGCCCGCTTTGCATGTCAGCGATATTTATCGCTAATGACAAGCAAAGTGGGCATACCCAACCTGTTAGTGACTACAAACAGTCGCTAACATCGCTATCGCCTATTATCAACGCAGACGTAGCGATGGAAATATTTGCACTAAGCGCGAATATCTCCAAAAGCTAACGCCTGCTCAGACCAGTTCTTATCTATTACATCCAATGGGAGGTGGATATTATAGCTAAGACCCTATTGGCGATAATGCGTGAATATCGCTGTATTCTCAGTGATATTCACGCATTTCACCGTAATCATCAAATATTTTATCGTTTTAGAGATAAATGTTGCTAATAGCAGGTCATCACTGCAATAATATACGGCGATGCTTGGCGATGAATAGAAACTCGCTAAGCCCATTTAGCGATAAATATCGCTAGTTGTTGGTAATATGCCCCTAAGTTATTAAACAAGGAACCTTTGATCTCAAGGGGATAAGTAAAGTATCTTGGGGAGTATGTTCCTTTTGAGGATATTACATCTGCCTATTATTGACAAGTGAAACCTGTCCATACGTCTTAAATCAGTACTGATCTTATTTAGCACAGAATTCAAATTGATCGACCATATTCAATCAATCAATCAATCACAGCATTTATAAAGCGCACTACTCACCCGGTGGGTCTCAAGGCGCTAGGGGAGGGGAGGTCCGCTACTGCTCGAACAGCCAGGTCTTGAGCTGTTTCCTGAAGGCGAGGTGGTCCTGGGTCAGGCGGAGGTGGTTCGGGAGGGAGTTCCAGGTCTTGGCGGCCAGGTAGGAGAAGGACCTTCCTCCTGTGGTGGCTCTTCGGATGCGGGGGACGGCGGCGAGGGCGTGGCCGGTTGATCGAAGTTGGCGTGTGGGAGCGTAGAAGTTGAGGCGTCTGTTGAGGTATCCTGGGCCTTGGTTGTGTAGGGCCTTGTGTGCGTGGGTGAGGAGACGGAAGGTGATTCTCTTGTTGACCGGTAGCCAGTGCAGATCTTTCAGGTGTCCGGAGATGTGGCTGCGACGGGGGATGTCCAGGATGAGTCGTGCTGAGGCGTTCTGGATCCGCTGGAGTCTCTTTTGGAGTTTGGCGGTGGTTTCGGCGTAGAAGGAGTTGCCGTAGTCCAGGCGGCTGGTGACGAGGGCCTGGGTGACCATCTTCCTGGTCTCGGTGGGGATCCACCGGAAGATCTTACGTAGCATGCGCAGGATGTTGAAGCATGACGAGGAGACGGCGTTGACTTGTCTGGTCATGCAGAGGGAGGAGTCCAGGATGAAGCCCAGGTTGCGTGCGTGGTCTGTTGGTTTGGGTGCGCTGCCTAGGGCGGGGGGCCACCAGGAGTCGTCCCAGGTGGAGGGTGAGGATCCCAGGATGAGAACTTCCGTCTTGTCTGAGTTCAGTTTCAGGCGGCTGTTCATCATCCACTCGGCTACGTCTTTCATCCCTTCGTGTAGGTTGGCTCTGGCGGTGGCGGGGTCGTTGGTGAGGGAGAGGATCAGCTGGGTGTCGTCGGCGTAGGAGATGATGTTGAGGTTGTGTTGGCGTGCGATGGCTGCGAGGGGGCTCATGTAGACGTTGAAGAGGGTTGGGCTGAGCGAGGAGCCTTGAGGAACGCCGCAGATGACTTCGGTGGCTTCTGATGTGAACGGGGGGAGGCGGACTCTCTGTGTCCTTCCGGCGAGGAACGAGGTGATCCATTCCAGTGCCTGCTCCTGGATTCCGACGTTGCTGAGGCGCTGCACTAGGGTACGGTGGCAGACAGTGTCGAAGGCCGCGGAGAGGTCTAGGAGGATGAGGGCCGCTGTTTCTCTGTTGTCGAGCAGGGCTCGGATGTCATCGGTAGCTGCGATCAGGGCGGTCTCGGTGCTGTGGTTGGCCCGGAACCCAGACTGCGAGGGGTCGAGGGATCCGTTCGTCTCGAGGAAGGCGGCCAGCTGCTTGTTGACGGTCTTCTCGATGACTTTTGCAGGAAACGGGAGCAGTGAAATGGGGCGGTAGTTCTTGAGGTCGGAGGGGTCGGCTGATGTCTTCTTGAGTAGAGCGCTGAGTTCGGCGTGCTTCCAGCTCTCCGGGAAGGTAGCGGTGTCGAAGGAGGTGTTGATGATGTCCCGCAGGTGGGGTGCGATGAGGGCGTCGGCCTTGTTGAAGACGTGGTGAGGGCAGGGGTCGGTCGGAGATCCGGAGTGGATGGAGTTCATCGTGCGGATGGTGTCTTCGGTGCTGATCGGGGTCCAGGCGCGGAGGGTGGTGGTGGGGGGCGGTGGTTCGGTCGTGGCGTGCGTCGGTTGGGAGCTGAAGCTGTTGTGTATGTCCGTGATCTTGTTGTGGAAGTAGGAGGCGAGGGAGTTGCAGAGGTCTTGCGAAGGGGTGATGTCGTTGTTTCCGGCGTTGGGGTTGGAGAGCTCTTTGACGATGTTGAAGAGTTCCTTGCTGTTGTGGGCGTTGTTGTCCAGTCGTTCCTTGAATGCAGTTTTCTTGGTGGCGTGGATCAGTTGGCGGTGTTTTCGGGTTATTGAATAAACCCTACAATTTATTCTAACCCCAAGATACGTCCCCACATCCTTCCTACAGGCATCCGAAAAAATAGACTTTTCGTGGACAATCTGTGTTTTTCCCTTTTTAAGAGATACCCTGAATTCCTCCCATATTCTCAAAATCACAGGGGAAAAGAAGAGAAAAATGTTTTAACGAGTTCTTAAGCCCAAGCTCCTCCCTGGGGATACTACAATAAATCTCAAGAAAGGGTTAGTTCCTCCTTTGCCAAAGGTGTCTCTAAGAGTTGACCCAATCGGCTAATAGTCCTGTCGTAGAAAGACCTAAGGGTCGGATCTTGGTGCCCTCACACACCTGTTAGGTTGTCAAGCTTCATTATTGGAAACTCCTCGTCAAGTCAGCGCTGCAATGCCTGATGGGCCTCGGGGCTCTTTGTCGGAGATCTTTTAGATCTGAGGAGGCCGTATAGATGAATGCAAGTGAGGGAGCTACCTAACCGTGTAGCTGCTGAGGTGAGTGAGTGTTGGGCTAAAATAGGCTCTGGTATTAAATGGACCGATTTTATAGAGAATGCATACCAGGTCAAACTAAAAACAGTGTGTTAGACCTGTCAGCCCTAGGGTGGTCTTTCCCTACTTTTTTCCGCCTTGGCCTCATTTTTGCCACCTACTTTTTGTTGGCCTTAGGTCTCCGGGCACCTTCCCATTGTTTCCCAATGTTGAGGTGCAGGTGCTCTCTTCCCCTAAGATGGCTGCCACTGACCCCTGCTACTGCAGCGCGGTCTCTGTAGACGGGAAACAACACTTACAACGCAACTTTTACAACGCACTACCTTTACAACAAAACTTTTACAACGCAACATCCATTACAACGCATGCCATTACAACGCAACCATTACAACGCATGTCACTACGACGCATACCACTACAACGAATGTCATTACAACGCAGTCATTACAACGCATACACATAGTACCCTTACACTATCCAACACTTACCCTACTGTTGCACCCCCTGGAGTTAGAATAGTAATTTTTACCCCTACACTATCCAACACTTACCCTACTTGTGCCCCCCCCCGGAGTAAGAATAGTAATTTTTACCCCTACACTATCCAACACTTACCCTACTGTTGCACCCCCCCTGGAGTTAGAATAGTACATTTTACCCCTACACTATCCAATACTTACCATACATGCAATGTAATGGTATGCGTTGTAATGGTATGCATTGTAAAGGTAGTATGCGTTGTAGTGGAATGCGTTGTAAAGGTAGTTTTTAAAGATGCGTTGTAATGGCATGCGTTGTAATAAAATGCGTTGTAATGGATGTTGCGTTGTAAAAAATGCATTGTAAAGGTATGCGTTGTAAAAGTATGCGTTGTAGTGACATACATCCGTGTAGACGCACTCTAGTAGCCAGGAGCTGACTGGAACCCTTAAACAATGTTGCGATACCAGCCTGCCAGCCTGCCCATAGCTAGAATGAGGGAAGGTCCTGGAACCTTCTAGAACAGGGGAGGTGACACCAACTGCCACTGCCAACTGCCAACTGTCACTATATAAGGAAAGGGAGGGAAACTTTCCAGTCAGTTGGGGCATCACTTACCTGGGGGAACCTATGCAGGAGATTTAGGCGGTAGGGCCTAGTCAGGAACATATGCCACTGGGGGTGAAAGGGTTTAGGCGCTGCCCACCAAGCTGTGTGAGGAACACTGGACTAGCCCACTGATCTGGCCCGGCGGGAGGGAAACCCAGGGACCACCTGAAGTGACCTGCTGAGGAAAGCCTTCAACTCACCCCCCCTCTCAAGAAACGAAGACTCTACTTCTACCAAAGGGCGCCAGACCCAACAAGCGCCCAGAAGAAACTCCCTTGCGCCAGTCAGGACTACTGGGCCTCCGTGCTGACCCTCTGGGCCGGTCACCCCACGCACCGCGCACACTCCCCGTGAGTGAGCCCAGGCTGCCCCGATCCCGCCGAGTGCCGCCGCTGCCCGCAGCTGTGCTCCTGGTCCTTGACCAGGTAGTGTATCTTGCCGCTGTTACGCCTATAGTTTGTATTCTGCCTCTGTTGTTCCTCTCCTCTGTGCATAGCGTCATTTAGTGTTCGTCCCATTGCGTCTGTAATTAGTATTTGCCTCTGTTACTCTTTTCCTCTGCTGCCAGTATTATTGTGTGTTCGCCCCATTGTGTCTGCATTTATTTTGCTGCCTCTGCTGTTTCTTTGCCTCTATTTCCAGCATTACCGTATTATCGCCCCACTTGCTGTGTCCTGCCCCGCCGCGTTTCCCACCCTCTCCCCGCCGCTGCTCCCCTGCGGCCCGCCCCTTCTTTCTGTGTCCCTTCCCATTCGCCGCCCCGCTCCCGCCTCCCAGCTGCTCCTCCCTCCCACTTCGCCATTTATGGCGGAGTGCACACGGTGGTGAGCAGTGACCTCTGACCCTCTGGGCCGGTCACCCCACGCACCGCGCACACTCCCTGTGAGTGAGCCCAGGCTGCCCCCGATCCCGCCGAGTGCCGCCGCTGCCCGCAGCTGTGCTCCTGGTCCTTGACCAGGTAGTGTATCTTGCCGCTGTTACGCCTATAGTTTGTATTCTGCCTCTGTTGTTCCTCTCCTCTGTGCATAGCGTCATTGTGTGTTCGCCCCATTGCGTCTGTAATTAGTATTTGCCTCTGTTACTCTTTTCCTCTGCTGCCAGTATTATTGTGTGTTCGCCCCATTGTGTCTGCATTTATTTTGTTGCCTCTGCTGTTTCTTTGCCTCTATTCCCAGCGTTACCGTGTTATCGCCCCACTTGCTGTGTCCTGCCCCGCCGTGTTTCCCACCCTCTCCCCGCCGCTGCTCCCCTGCGGCCCCGCCCCCTTCTTTCTATGTCCCTTCCCATTCGCTGCCCCGCTCCTGCCTCCCAGATGCTCCTCCCTCCCACTTGGCCATTTATGGCGAAGTGCACGCGTCCGCGCAGCGTTCACGCGCAGCGGGCGCGCCGATTGTGCGCCGAAGGCAAGCCCGTCTACGCCAGTCCACGCCTGGACCGCGCCCAGCGCCGAACCCCCTGGCCCCCGCAGTAACCTGCCTACCCGTCGGACTTACGACGCCGCCACCCTCAACGCACTCAAACCTGACCGAACCCCCGGGTGCTACCGAGCCACCCCAAGGCGCACCCACGGACTCTTCACCTGCCGAGCCTGCAAGTTCTCCTGCATCCGGTCCTGCTCCGCACCCGCCAAGCCAAGCACCAGCAGCAACCACCTGAAGTGCATCCTACTCAACAACCGCTCCGTCCACAGACACGCCGTGGAAATCTGGAACCTGCTCGACACCACATCTCCAGACGTCGCCTTCCTCACGAAAACTTGGATGAACGCCTCCTCAGCGCCCGACGTCGCCACCGCCATCCCGGACGGATACAAGATCACCCGAAGGGGCCGCGTCAACCAGACAGGAGGAGGCATCGCCATCGTCCACAAGAACACCATCCACTTCACGACCAACTCCGACGACACCCTCACAGCCGCCGAACACCTTCACTTCCAGATACACACCGACCCCAAGACCACATTCGGAGGCACCCTCATCTACAGACCCCAAGGACCGCGCTCACAATTCAGCGAAGACATCGCAGACTTCATCAGCCCGCATGCCCTCCCCTCCGCTGATTACATCCTCCTAGGGGACCTCAACTTCCACCTGGAGAACAACAACGACAACACCACCGCGCTGCTGGACAACCTCGCCAACCTCGGACTCAAGCAACTGGTGAGCACCCCCACCCACTACGCCGGACACACGCTTGACCCCGTCTTCTCCTCCAGCAAACACATCTCCTTCAGCCACTCCACCGGACTCCACTGGACAGACCACAGCTGCGTCCACTTCAGCTTCAGAAAGACCACGACGCACCACCACCCGCAACAGGTCCCCCGCAGGAGCTGGAACAAGATCACCACCGACCAGCTCACCACATCACTGAGCCAGAACCCTCCCACCAGCTCAACGGACCCCAACCAAGCAGCCAACAACCTCACTCAGTGGATCACCAACTGCGCAGGCGACCTAGCACCTCTGAAAAACCATCCCAGCAGGCCCGGCAGCAAGAAAGCCTCCTGGTTCAACGACGACCTCAATAACTCCAAAAAGAACTGCCGCACCCTCGAGAAAGCCTGGAGAAAAAACCTGACTACAGACAACATGACCGCCCTCAAACACGCCACCCGCAAACACCACCAGCTGATCCACACCACCAAGAAGGCAGCATTCAAGGCACGACTAGACAACAACACACACAACAGCAAGGAACTCTTCAGCATCAAAGAGCTCTCCAATCCCAGCGCCGGAAACAACAACATCACTCCCTCACAAGACCTCTGTGACTCACTCGCCGCGTTCTTCCACAGCAAGATCGCAGACATACTCAACAGCTTCGGCGCACAGGCCATGCACCCAACCACCGAACCGACGTCCCCCAATACCGCCTGGACCCCGGTCAGCACCAAAGACACCATCCACACGATGAACACCATCCACTCCGGATCACCTACCGACCCATGCCCCCACCACGTCTTCAACAAGGCCGACTCCGTCATCGCACCCCAACTCCGGGACATCATCAACTGCTCCTTCAACACCACCACCTTCCCGGAGAGCTGGAAGCACGCCGAACTAAGCGCCCTCCTGAAGAAACCATCAGCAGACCCCACCGACCTCAAGAACTACTGCCCCATCTCGCTCCTCCCGTTTCCTGCTAAAGTCATCGAGAAGAACGTCAACAGACAGCTTGCCGCCTTCCTCGACCACTCGCAGTCTGGCTTCCGAGCCAACCACAGCACCGAGACCGCCCTCATCGCAGCCACCGACGACATCCGAGCCCTGCTCGACAACGGGGAAACAGAGGCCCTCATCCTCCTGGACCTCTCCGCAGCGTTCGACACCGTCTGCCACCGCACCCTAGTGCAGCGCCTCAGCAATATCGGAATCCAAGAAAAAGCACTAGAATGGATCATCTCGTTCCTCGCCGGAAGAACCCAGAAAGTCCGCCTCCCCCCGTTCAGATCCGAGGCCACCGAAGTCATCTGCGGCGTGCCACAAGGATCATCACTCAGCCCCACCCTCTTCAACATCTACATGTGCCCCCTCGCAGCCATCGCACGCCAACACTACCTCAACATCATCTCCTACGCCGATGACACCCAGCTGATCCTCTCCCTCACCAACGACCCAGCCACCGCCAGAACCAACCTACATGAAGGGATGAAAGACGTAGCCGAATGGATGATGAACAGCCGCCTGAAACTGAACTCAGACAAGACGGACGTCCTCATCCTTGGATCATCACCCTCTGCCTGGAACGACTCCTGGTGGCCCCCTGCCCTGGGCAGCGCACCCAAACCAATGGACCACGCACGCAACCTGGGCTTCATCCTGGACTCCTCCCTCTCGATGACCAGACAAGTCAACGCCGTCTCTTCATCATGCTTCAACATCCTACGCATGCTCCGAAAGATCTTCCGATGGATCCCCACCGAGACCAGGAAGACGGTCACCCAGGCACTCGTCACCAGCCGACTGGACTACGGAAACACCCTCTACACCGGAACCACAGCCAAACTACAGAAAAGACTCCAACGCATCCAGAACGCCTCCGCACGACTCATCCTGGACATCCCCGACACAGCCACATCTCCGGACACCTGAGGGACCTGCACTGGCTCCCCGTCAGTAAGAGAATCACGTTCCGACTCCTCACCCATGCACACAAGGCCCTCCACGACCTGGGCCCCAGGTACCTCAACAACCGCCTGACCTTCTACACCCCCACCTGCCAGCTACGTTCAGCCAGCCACGCTCTCGCCGCCGTTCCACGCATTCGAAGAACCACCATGGGAGGATGATCCTTCTCCTACCTGGCGGCCAAGACTTGGAATTCCCTCCCCATCCACCTCCGTCTGACCCAAGACCACCTCTCCTTCAGGAAGCAGCTCAAGACCTGGCTGTTCGAGCAGTAGCGGACCCCCCTACCCTAAGCGCCTTGAGACCCCCCGGGTGAGTAGCGCGCTATACAAATTTCTTGATTGATTGATTGATTGATATTCTAACCCCTCCCCCCCCCCGACTGAACTGCCTGAATTGCTATGCCCCTGTGTAGCGCTATGGACATCTGACTGTCAAGCGCTTCCTTGTATGCCACCTGAGAGGCGCTGTAATGGTGCATCAAGCGTCCTCCTGCCTGTCCTGGCTCCCAGCGCTGTACCTGTGGTGCGGGATAAGTACCGTGCCCCTGGAGCACCGCTGCGACTTCGCAGCGCTCCTAGAAGTACTCACCGCCAAATTCCCAGTAAAGCGTGGGACCCGAAGCGCTGTTGTATGCTCCCGGCGGCCCCCGGTAGCAGGAGAGGGCCGCCGCCGCGTCGCTGATAAGCATGGGTGTAAAATCTGTTCCGCTCGCGGATTTTGCGGTTTTTCGGCAAATTCGCAATCCGCGAACTCTCGCGAATTTGCCGAAAATTCGCAAATTCGCGCGAAGCGGATTTTTTTGCTTGGTCGCACTTGTCAAATAGAATACTATACAATTTTGCGGCGCGCAGCATTCACTTACCGTCATTTAGCGTTTGAAGAGTTGTTTTTCTCCATGTTTGCGTGTGCTGCGCCATTTTGGGTCTTGCTGCGGGATCCCACGGGAGTTTGTCGACCGCGATTACGTCATCGCGGCTTGCCACCTTGCACAGCGAGAGTTTGGCAACGCGAGTACGTCATAAAGGCCCGTGATCACGCATCGTGGGAGTAAACACTTGCGAACACGTAGATGCGGCGGGCAGCAACAATCTCGCAATTGCGAGATTTCAAAATTTGCAATTTCGCACAAGAAATCCACCAGCAGGCAGCATAAACCTTGAAAATTATGATTGTTATCAGAATAACTCCCCAGGTTGACATTTGCCTGCACTTTTTTTTGCAAGGAGTCCATTTTGGGGGGGGGGTGGAGGAAGGAAGTGCCCCACAGTCTCCAACTTCCTGTTCCTGTCCAGCAGGCTCCTCCCAGTGCTTTCTTCATGTGCTGGTCACTTTCATTTGGATTTTGACCTGGAAGGATTACTTTTTGTGGATGCTGCTGGATATTTGGATTTGAGGCCTTTTTGACTTTCTTTGGATCACTTTTGGATTAGAAATTTTACAAGTAAGTTGATGTTGTTTGTTTGGGGCATTACAGTTGCTGCAACTACAATTTTGGAACTTTTTGTTTTTTGTGTGTTTTTCGATTTTTTTGGCTGTTGGGGCCTTTTGCCCAGGGGTACTCACTCACTCAGTGGTGCATGGGCCTAGTCTTTCTGTGTGGTTTCTTTAATGTAAGCATCATGGAGGGCATGGATGGCATTGGATTGTGGGGATGTTTGTGTGTTTTTCGTTTGTTTGGGCTGTTGGGGCCTTTTGCCCAGGGGTACTCACTGAGTGGTGCATGGGCCTAGTCTTTCTGTGGGGTGTCTTGAATGTAAACATCATGGAGGGCATGGATGGCATTGGATTGTGGTGATTTTTGTGTGTTTTTCTATTTTTGGGGGTGTTGATGGGGCATGGCCATGTGGGTGGGTGCCATTTTGAGGCCTGGTCCATGTCCATGTGGTGGGGGTGAAGGGGCCATTTTGAATCCAGGCAGTGTGCTTTGAGCCATAGGCCTGCATCCAATGTGCCTTGCTTTCATCCATTATGCCCAGGGGTACTCACTCACTCAGTGGTGCATGGGCCTAGTCTTTAAGTGTGGTCTCTTTAATGTAAGCATCATGGAGGGCATGGATGGCATTGGATTGTGGTGTTTTTGTGTGTTTTTCGATTTTTTTGGCTTTTTGGGGCCTTTTGCCCAGGGGTACTCACTCAGTGGTGCATGGGCCTAGTCTTTCTGTGGGGTGTCTTGAATGTAAACATCATGGAGGGCATGGATGGCATTGGATTGTTGTGATTTTTGTGATTTTTGTGTGTTTTTCGATTTTTGGGGCTGTTGGGGCCTTTTGCCCAGGGGTACTCACTGAGTGGTGCATGGGCCTAGTCTTTCTGTGGGGTGTCTTGAATGTAAACATCGCGGAGGGCATGGATGGCATTGGATTGTGGTGATTTTTGTGTGTTTTTCTATTTTTGGGGGTGTTGATGGGGCATGGCCATTTGGGTGGGGGCCATTTTGAGGCCTGGTCCAGGGCCATGTGGTGGGGGTGAAGGGGCCATTTTGAATCCAGGCAGTGTGCTTTGTGCCATAGGCCTGCATCCAATGTGCCTTGCTTTCATCCATTATGCCCAGGGGCACTCACTAACTCAGTGGTGCATGGGCCTAGTCTTTCTGTGTGGTCTCTTTAATGTAAGCATCATGGAGGGCATGGATGGCATTGGAATGTGGTGATTTGTGTGTGTTTTTCGATTTTTTTGGCTGTTGGGGTCTTTTGCCCAGGGGTACTCACTCAGTGGTGCATGGGCCTAGTCTTTCTCTGGGGTGTCTTGAATGTAAACATCATGGAGGGCATGGATGGCATTGGATTGTGGTGATTTTTGTGTGTTTTTCGATTTTTTTGGCTGTTGGGGCCTTTTTCCCAGGGGTACTCACTCAGTGGTGCATGGGCCTAGTCTTTCTGTGGGGTGTCTTGAATGTAAACATCATGAAGGGCATGGATTGCATTGGATTGTGGTGATTTTTGTGTGTTTTTCGATCTTTTGGGCTGTTGGGGCCGTTTGCCCAGGGGTACTCACTGAGTGGTGCATGGGCCTAGTCTTTCTGTGGGGTGTCTTGAATGTAAACATCATGGAGGGCATGGATGGCATTGGATTGTGGTGATTTTTGTGTGTTTTTTTTATTTTTGGGGGTGTTGATGGGGCATGGCCATGTGGGTGGGGGCCATTTTGAGGCCTGGTCCAGGGCCATGTGGTGGGGGTGAAGGGGCGATTTTGAATCCAGGCAGTGTGCTTTGTGCCATAGGCCTGCATCCAATGTGCCTTGCTTTCATCCATTATGCCCAGGGGTACTCACTCACTCAGTGGTGCATGGGGCTAATCTTTCTGTGTGGTCTCTTTAATGTAAGCATCATGGAGGGCATGGATGGCATTGGATTGTGGTGATTTTTGTGTTTTTCGATTTTTTTGGCTGTTGGGGCCTTTTGCCCAGGGGTACTCACTCAGTGGTGCATGGGCCTAGTCTTTCTGTGGGGTGTCTTGAATGTAAACATCATGGAGGGCATGGATGGTATTGGATTGTGGTGATTTTTGTGTGTTTTTCGATTTTTTGGGCTGTTGGGGCCTTTTCCCCAGGGGTACTCACTCAGTGGTGCATGGACCTAGTCTTTCTGTGGGGTGTCTTGAATGTAAACATCATGGAGGGCATGGATGGCATCGGATTGTGGGGATTTTTGTGTGTTTTTCGTTTTTTTGGGCTGTTGGGGCCTTTTGTCCAGGGGTACTCACTGAGTGGTGCATGGGCCTAGTCTTTCTGTGGGGTGTCTTGAATGTAAACATCATGGAGGGCATGGATGGCATTGGATTGTGGTGATTTTTGTGTGTTTTTCTATTTTTGGGGGTGGTGATGGGGCATGGCCATGTGGGTGGGGGCCATTTTGAGGCCTGGTCCAGGGCCATGCGGTGGGGGTGAAGGGGCCATTTTGAATCCAGGCAGTGTGCTTTGTGCCATAGGCCTGCATCCAATGTGCCTTGCTTTCATCCATTATGCCCAGGGGTACTCACTCACTCAGTGGTGCATGGGCCTAGTCTTTCTGTTCGGTCTCTTTAATGTAAGCATCATGGAGGGCATGGATGGCATTGGATTGTGGTGTTTTTTGTGTGTTTTTCGATTTTTTTGGCTGTTGGGGCCTTTTGCCCAGGGGTACTCACTCAGTGGTGCATGGGCCTAGTCTTTCTGTGGGGTGTCTTGAATGTAAACATCATGGAGTGCATGGATGGCATTGGATTGTGATGATTTTTGCGTGTTTTTCGAGTTTTTTTGGCTGTTGGGGCCTTTTGCCCAGGGGTAATCACTCAGTGGTGCATGGACCCAGTCTTTCTGTGGGGTGTCTTCAATGTAAACATCATGGAGGGCATAGATCGCATTGGATTGTGGTGATTTTTGTGTGTTTTTCGATTTTTTTGGCTGTTGGGGCCTTTTGCCCAGGGGTACTCACTGAGTGGTGCATGGGCCTAGTCTTTCTGTGGGGTGTCTTGAGTGTAAACATCATGGAGGGCATGGATGGCATTGGATTGTGGTGATTTTTGTGTGTTTTTCTATTTTTGGGGGTGTTGATGGGGCATGGCCATGTGGGTGGGGGCCATTTTTGAGGCCTGGTCCAGGGCCATGTGGTGGGGGTGAAGGGGCCATTTTGAATCCAGGCAGTGTGCTTTGTGCCATAGGCCTGCATCCAATGTGCCTTGCTTTCATCCATTATGCCCAGGGGTACTCACTCACTCAGTGGTGCATGGGCCTAGTCTTTCTGTGTGGTCTCTTGAATGTAAACATCATGGAGGGCATGGATGGCATTAGATTGTGGTGATTTTTGTGTGTTTTTCGATTTTTTGGGCTGTTGGGGCCTTTTCCCCAGGGGTACTCACTCAGTGGTGCATGGACCTAGTCTTTCTGTGGGGTGTCTTGAATGTAAACATCATGGAGGGCATGGATGGCATTGGATTGTGGGGATTTTTGTGTGTTTTTCGTTTTTTTGGGCTGTTGGGGCCTTTTGTCCAGGGGTACTCACTGAGTGGTGCATGGGCCTAGTCTTTCTGTGGGGTGTCTTGAGTGTAAACATCATGGAGGGCATGGATGGCATTGGATTGTGGTGATTTTTGTGTGTTTTTCTATTTTTGGGGGTGTTGATGGGGCATGGCCATGTGGGTGGGGGCCATTTTGAGGCCTGGTCCAGGGCCATGTGGTGGGGGTGAAGGGGCCATTTTGAATACAGGCACTGTGCTTTGTGCCATAGGCCTGCATCCAATGTGCCTTGCTTTCATCCATTATGCCCAGGTGTACTCACTCACTCAGTGGTGCATGGGGCCTAGTCTTTCTGTGTGCTCTCTTTAATGTAAGCATCATGGAGGGCATGGATGGCATTGGATTGTGGTGATTTGTGTGTGTTTTTTGATTTTTTTGGCTGTTGGGGCCTTTTGCCCAGGGCTACTCACTGAGTGGTGCATGGGCCTAGTCTTTCTCTGGGGTGTCTTGAATGTAAACATCATGGAGGGCATGGATGGCATTGGATTGTGGTGATTTTTGTGTGTTTTTCGATTTTTGGGGGTGTTGACGGGGCATGGCCATGTGGGTGGGGGCCATTTTGAGGCCTGGTTCAGGCAGGGCCTGGCCATGTGGGTGGGGGTCTAGGGACAATTTTGAAGCCAGGCAGTGTGCTTTGTTGTGTCATAGGCCTGCACCCAGTCTGCCATGCTTTCCTCCATTATGCCCAGGGGTACTCTGTCAGTGGTGCATTTTATTGGTCTTTCCATTTTGGGGGGTAGGTATAATAAAAATGCTTACTTGCAAACTATTAATTGAAGCGCTAGATATGCAACATTTATTTAACTGATGTCCCTTTGGCTTCGTTTGCTTTAGGTGCAGAAAGACGAATCATCAGCCTCATCGTTCCTCATCAGTGCCAGGAAGAAGTCCTGCTGCGGTGTGTGCAGCACAACGTCACGTGTGGCCACAGACAACTCTGCAACTTGTGCAACTGCGGCCTGCTGTTGTGACATCTGAAGAAGATGGCCCCAAAAAAAGTTGCCCGTAGCTCCTCTAGCAAGAAAGTTGCCAGTAAGGAGCAGAAGAAGCAACTGGCGCCACTTACCAAGGAGACTGGTGTGACGACCGCCACGTTTTTTGGGATAAAAAAAAAGTACACCTGCAGCAGCAGCGGGGTCTGCTGGGGACCAAGCTGGGAGCAGCACCTCCGCTCCATTGGGCTCAGTGCCACCAACACCACGCCAACTTAGGTCCAAGCCCTTGCAGAGGTAGCCAGTATAGTTGTTCAATCACCATCGAGCAGTGATGTTGGCTCATCGCAAGAAAGTAGCAGCATCCCTCAATCAACACAGGTTGTTGTAACTCATCTGACGAGTGTTCAACAACCACAGCCCCAACAACAACCACATGTGCAAGTACAAGCCCAAGTACATGTGGAAGGAGAGGCGGCGCAAGGAGAGGAGCAAGCAGAGGTGCATGGAGCGGCACAAGTGCCCACAATAGTTGTTGCTCCCGAAGTAGGGGCACATCAGGAAATCGACATTCAAGCCGAGGTATCACATGAGGAAGCCACTCCTCCTGATGATTCATTGTCTTCCAGATCCCCAGCAAGGAAAAGATCAAGGATGGTGTCTACTTCTTCTTCAAGCCCCCTTCCTTCTGATGATATGGATGAAACTTGGGAACCACAACGGCCATCTGAGAGTGAGGCACACCATGTATGTAAATGTAAATGTAAATGTAGTTGAGCTTATATAGCGCACAGCTACCCGCAGTGGGTTTCCCGGCGCTTGCTTAGGGAACCCTTCCTGGTATTCCCCTGTGAGATAGCAGGGTATCCACAAGGTGAAAGTCAGGCATCCCGCCGCGAGGGGCCGTTGTTGAGATTAAGCAAGCTATTGCCCAGAGTCGCAGAGTGTGAACCCGTGAGTCGAGGAGGCACCGGGGCGAGAATTATCGAGTCCGTGGAATTTTTAGTCCAAGACCCGCCGAGGCGGGGAATTGAACCCTAGTCCAGGACCGATCTCAGCTTCCGGGTCTGCTGCCTCTAACCCCTGAGCCACACTTCTCCACATGATCACACCATGATCTGACAAAGGTAGCTAAGCGTAAAAGGAAGGTCCCCGAAAGTCTCAGAGTCATGGAGTGTGATGATGACGCTGAACAAGAAGGGGCATATACTGCTCCTGCTGATGAAGACTCTCACGACGACGACACAGTCATCATAGGCGTCACTCCAGCCTCAGCGCGGCATGCAGCACACAGACATTTTCACCCTAGCCCGAAATGCTGCTGAGCGTGATGATGATGATGGCGACGTGGGAATGGGACCACCACGAATGCAGCAACACCACCACCTACAGCTTCCATATTTTCTCGCCAGAAGGGACCTCCATCCACCTCGACCTCCATTTCCCCAATTAGTGGTGCTGTAAGTGCACAACGTATTACATTTTGGCAACACACATCCTCCAGTTCATCTGGCATTAGCAGCATTCCCAGTATCGCCTCCTCCGCTCCCCACAGACATTTGAAGTCCGCAGTTTGGGACTTCTTTAGTGTTAGCCCAACAAGGGAAAACATAGTCATTTGTACCATTTGTAAGGTTCGAGTTGGTCGTGGTAAGCTTGGTACCAACTATGGTACCGGAGGCCAGAGAGGTCATCTTGAGAGACAGCACACTGTCAAATGGCATGCGCACCTAAGGGAGATCAAGGATGCTCGAATTGCAAGTCAACAAATTGTATCCGTTGATGTTTCATCTGCTGATGACGAGGAGGAAGAAGAAGCGTCAAACATTTCTTCACTTACACCCAGTACCCCTGTCAGCAGCAGATCTATGAGCCACACTAAGAATGTGGGAGAGAGTGAGACACCAACGCGAAAAAGTTCATCACGGACCGTAACTGGGTCGCAGAAGTCATCATCATCCCGTAAAATGGACCAGCCCACCATTAGAAGCATGTTGTTTTCAGAAGCGCCATATGAACGCAACTACCCAATGGCGCGTCTGTATAACAGTAAGCTGGCTAAAATGCTAGCGCTGAACCTTCTCCCTTTTTCTTTTGTGGAAGGGGTGGGTTTTCTTGAAATGGTGGCAACGCTCTGCCCTAAATGGAAGGTTCCTAGCCGGTTCTATTTTGCCAGAGTTGCGATTCCAGCACTACATGAAGATGTGCTGGAGGTGATTAGGGCAGCTTTGCAGAAGAGTGCTGTTCACACTATACATCTGACAACAGACATGTGGAGCAGTTGCGCAGCCACTGATTACATGTGCATCACTGCACACTGGGTCTCTTTTTCAGGGGTTAAAGGCAAGGTAAACGCAGGTGTTGACGAGGACAAAGTTTATAAAGCTGCTCGGAAACATGCAACAATAGCCATGTTTGCCATGGAGAAAACTCATACAGCAGAAAACATTTTGCATGAGTTTAACACAAACGTCTTTGAATGGCTGTCCCCAAGAAAACGCATGATTGGTTATGTTTCCACAGATAATAGCGCCAATGTAGTTAAGGCCATGGATATGGGTAACTATTTCAGAGTGCCGTGTCTGGCGCACTGTATAAACCTGATTGTTAAAAAATTCTTGAGTGAAGAAAGTCCAGTCTCGGAGTTACTGATCACCTGCCGAAGAATGTGCACACTTTCAACCATTCATTTAAGGCCCAGAAGCAGCTGAGGTGCCTGCAACATGAACATAAATTGCCAGTGAAAGCACTCATCCAGGAGGTGGCAACACGTTGGAACTCAACCTTCTACATGCTTGAGCGTCTGTATGAGCAGTATGCGGTAGTCGATCAGTATTTCTTTAAACTGGGTACACCTATGATAGACATGAGGATACAGGTGGAGCAATGGCACCTAGTTAAAAGCCTGACAGACATGCTTCGTCCTTTTGAGGTCTTCACGCGTGCAGTCAGCAGGGAGGACTGTAATTTGGGAAAAGCTATCCCATTGTTGAGCATGCTAGAGCACCGACTGAAGGCGATGTGTTCTAAGTTTGAAAAAGATGGAAAGGAAGAAGCATTTGAATTGGTGGAGAAGTTATTACACCGCCTACTTGGCGATGATCGTCTTGAAATGATCAAGACAGAACAGCATTACATTTGTGCTACTATTCTGGATCCACGGTACAAAAAGGCAGTGACAGGCAGAGTATTCTTTCCTTTTGATGACGCAGATGTTACAAAGTACAAACATTGGCTAGCTGTGTCAGCCACTCGGTTTGAAAGAGAACGGCGGGAAATTGAAGGAAAAGGCAGTACATCAGCATCAGCAGGCCGTCCGCAGTCAAAAAAATCCACTTCTGCATTTGTGGCTGTGGCAGAAGTGAGTGATTTTCCCTCTCAGCCGTTAACGACACCAGCAACCGTATCATCTGCACACGACACAACAGTAATATTGGGTGATGAAGAGGATTGGCTAACTCAGATTGGGTTTGCTTCTGAAATGGTCCCAGAAAAAAGTAAGCAAAGTGGAGGAGCCCGGGAGAACCTTGAGTTGATGGTGCAGGCCTATCTGAATGACTCAACAGAGGTCCATCTTTCTCATGACCCATTGGCGTATTGGCATGGGAAAACAGTTGTGTGGCCAGAGAGATCACCAACCTGGCTATAAATTACTTGTCTTGCCCACTCGCAAGCGTGTCTTCTGAACGTGCTTTCAGTGCTGCTGGTGGCATTGTAACTTCCAAAAGGACCCACCTCTTGCCCAAAAATGTGGAGAGGTTAACAATGATCAAGATGAATCAGCACCTCATACCACCAGATTACAAAATACGATAATGCACGCAGGAAGAAGACTAGGAGGACACCAACTTAGATGAGGGAAGTTCTTCTCTGTTAAGTGACCTACTCCCGTATGAATTCGCAGAGTTTGAGGATGAGCTCTTCTTCCCTGACACCGAGCCCTGAAAATGAGTCAATGAATCACTAACTTTCTTTTTCTTCCTTATTCACTTTTATTCCTGTGTGTCTGTCTTTCTTTGTTTTGCAAAATCTATATAAAAAAAACTTTAATCACCTAATCACAAAAACAAGCCCATCAGCAGAACTGCCTTCACTTATTTGCTTATTGATTTGAAGGTGCCGCAGTCTGCATTCCTCATGTTCACCAGTTCACAAGAACATGCTCCTCTATCCTCCTCCTCCTCCAGACTCCTATTTCCCTCAAAGCAGATGGCTGGATTACGCCCAATGAAGACAGACTCTGCACTTGTGGGGGTGTTCTACTTCTTCGCGGGTGAGTTGACGGGTCTGGGCCCATTGCTGGGAAGGTCTAATACCGGCTAAAAGTGGTTTGGAGAAAATCGGATCAGAAAAAGATTTTGCGCTTTTGATCACTTGCCTGTCTTTGGGGTACTGTTTGGCGGGCTTTTAGGTTGTTGTGGTGGGTTTTGGGGTCTGGAAGCACTGCTGGCACAGTCTAATGTTGATTGCATTTGTTTTTCAGGAAATCCATGGTGGAAAAGGGGAGTTAGGGCCTAGCTGCAGAGCGCATTTGGACAGAATTGAAGGTAGTAGGCCCATTTTTGCTTTTTGCCTGTTTGGGTGTGTTCTGCTTCTTTGCGGGTGGCTGCAGGGGTCAGGGGCCATTGCTGGGAATGTCTAATACCAGATAAAAGTGGTTTGGACAAAATGGGAGGTGAAATTGTTTTTGCGTTTTTGCTGACTTGCTTGTCTTTGAGGTGCTGTTTGGGGGGGTTCCGGGTGTTTGTGGGTGGGATTTGGGGTCTGGGAGCACTGCTGGGTATGGATAGTTTGATTGCAAGAGGTTTGAAGCAAATCCAAGGTGGCAAAGGGGAGTTAGGGCCTACCTGCAGAGCGCGCGTGGAGTGATTTTGGAAATTTGCATGAAAATTTCTAAGTCCCCATTTTTGTAGTTTTGCTTTTTGGCTGTTTGGGGGTCTTCTACTTCTTTCCGCCTGGGTTGACAGGTCTGGTGCCATTGCTGGGAAGGTCTAATACCGGCTAAAAGTGGTTTGGAGAAAATCGGATCAGAAAAAGATTTTGCGCTTTTGATCACTTGCCTGTCTTTGGGGTGCTGTTTGGCGGGCTTTTAGGTTGTTGTGGGTGGGTTTTGGGGTCTGGGAGCAATGCTGGCACAGTCTAATGTTGATTGCAATTGTTTTTCAGGAAATCCATGGTGGAAAAGGGGAGGTAGGGCCTAGCTGCAGAGCGCATTTGGACAGAATTGAAGGTAGTAGGCCCATTTTTGCTTTTTGCCTGTTTGGGGGTGTTCTGCTTTTTTGCGGGTGGCTGCAGGGGTCTGGGGCCATTGCTTGGAATGTCTAATACCGGATAAAAGTGGTTTGGACAAAATGGGAGGTGAATTTTTTTTTTTCCTTTTTGCTGACTTGCTTGTCTTTGAGGTGCTGTTTGGGGGGTTCCGGGTGTTTGTGGGTGGGTTTTGGGGTCTGGGAGCACTGCTGGGTATGGATAGTTTTGATTGCAAGAGGTTTGAAGCAAATCCATGGTGGCAAAGGGGAGTTAGGGCCTAGCTGCAGAGCGCGCGTGGAGTGATTTTGGAAATTTGCATGAAAATTTCTAAGTCCCCATTTTTGTAGTTTTGCTTTTTGGCTGTTTGGGGGTCTTCTACTTCTTTCCGCCTGGGTTGACGGGTGTGTGGCCATTGCTGGGAAGGTCTAATACCGGCTAAAAGTGGTTTGGAGAAAATCGGATCAGAAAAATATTTTGCGCTTTTGATCACTTGCCTGGTTTTGGGGTGCTGTTTGGCGGGCTTTTAGGTTGTTGTGGGTGGGTTTTGGGGTCTGGGAGCACTGCTGGCACAGTCTAATGTTGATTGCATTTGTTTTTCAGGAAATCCATGGTGGAAAAGGGGAGTTAGGGCCTAGTTGCAGAGTACATTTGGACTGAATTCCAGGTAGGCCCAAAGTTTTTTAAGTGTGGCTTTTCCCGGGTTTTTCCTTTTGGCTTGTTGGGGGGGTTAAACTTGTTTTCGCCCAGGTTGACAGTTCTGGGGCCATTGCTGGAAAGGTCTAATACAAAAAAGAAAGTGTTTTGGAGACAATCCCTGGGGAAAAAGTTTTTGCATTTTCTGAGATTTCACTCACTCTACCGTTTTCGGGTGGCTGTTTGTGGGGGTTCCTGGTGTTTGTGGAGGGGTTTGCGAGTCTTGGAGCAATGCTGGATATGGATACTTTGCTTGCTTGCAAGTGGTTTTAATACAATCCATGGTGGGTAAGGGGGAATTTGGGCCTACTTTACTTTCCAAGTATGTTTTGTCACCATTTTCTACTAGGCCTCGTTTTTGGAGATCTTATTGGGGGTCTTCTACATTTTTGCGACTGGGTTTAGTAAGGGTCTGGGAGCACTGCTGGGAAGGTCTAATTTTGTTCTAAAACACAGTTTACAGTACACCTAGCGTGAGGGGAAGGATCCGCTAAATTAATTTGCCCATACTTATTTACCCTTCAAAAGGAGACTCAGACAGAGTAGGCACTTTCAAAAATATTGTACTGTCTATTAGGAATCTCAAAGTGTGACTTTTTGCACTACACAGCGTACATACCTTATATTTATTTGTCAATGGTGTTCCAATATCACTTCCTGTTTTTCCTTCAATAATTACAGGCCGGGTTTCAGCCTGTGTAATGGGAAAAAAAGGACGAAGTCAGGCTTCACATTAGCGAGCCGCAATTCAGCATCCGCCAGGCAGGCAGTGGACAGCGTGTCTTCTGGTCACCAACATTGATGGACGGAGCGTCAGATGGAATGGAGGAGTCCCGCTAATAAGAGGAATGGTTGGATGCATGCAACTTACCAAATTCAACAGGAAAACTACAAAAACATACAGATACAGTATCCATTCTTTTCTAATTATCTTTTAAGTAATGTTATTGCTGTGAACTTCTATGAGTGTGACTCTGCATTTCCTTGATCTCTGCTTCTAAATTCATCCCTAGAGCCATTCTATAGGTTTTACTTCTGCTATTTTTTAAACCTAATTTAATGTAAGCAGTGTTTCTCTGAGTGCAGAGATAGGCAAGTGAAAAACGCATAATTATTACTGCAGCCCTGTACTGTCGCATTCTTTCATTCACGGTTGTCGAAAGTACTACTTACTTTTCAGTAACCATGCATGCAGTAGTGTCACTTACAAGATTTATGGCTAGCTTTGTACCCAAAGATTTGCTTATCTTCAATTATTGTTTGTCCATGCTGTGCTTTTTTTTTTCTTCTCTCAACAAAACTTTCCCAAAAACCCCCATTCCCATCCATTTTCCAAACCCTAACCCTCTTCCCCCGGGCTGTGTGGTTTTGATTGATATGTGACTAAATGACAGCAATAATTCCACACACTTGCTGGGGAGAATAAGGTCATAGCAACAGGCTGGTGAAGGAATTCGAGGATATATTCTTACTCAGCTTGACACTGAGTCACTATTGGCAAATGAAAGCAGATTTTCATGTGCGCCATCAACTTGATTGGTCATCAAGAACATACTCCTCCTAGACGTGGCAAATTAATATTACGCTGCTGTGTCCTTCACCTTCAGTACTATTTCTTGTAGTAGTAGCCAATGTCAAAGAAATTCAACGCAAGTACTTTCAATACTTTACCATTTGTTCGGCTACATTGTGGCACTGTTCTAGTGTACTGTCACCTGCTATATTCTCTATCGTACCGTTCTAATGCTACGGTAAGGACAAACAAGGTTTCATTTTCTTTTTTTTCAGATGCTGCAACTGCCACTGTGTAACACCACAAGTACCACCGCAATGATAACATTTCATCCGCCCAGGATTGCCAACCTTAATCGCCATTTCCCGTGCAGCCAGCCCTGTGCCTAGCCCTATTTCCAAACACAAATTACAGGTAAGATAAGCGTTTGGGGGGAGGTAGTATAATGGAGTATTAGGAGAGACAATAGACTGAAGGTCCTAGGACTATTGAATTCACTTACTCTGTGACAGGCACTTAGGTTTGAAAACATTTGGGCAATTACTAGTACTTACCCAACTTGAATCAAGATGCCACTTAAGTTTCAGGTTAACAAACTTACTGTTAAACCCCTACCCACCAGCCTCAAAAGCAGTAAAAAACATGCATGCTAAGATAAAGTTTAAAGTATATTTATATATCCCTAACATAAATAATCTCCCGCAAGACCCAACCCACCCCCCTCCCAAACCCCAACGAATGTCCGTGAAAACTAAGTCCAAAAAAATAGAAAACCCAACTCCCAATTCCCACCCCCCAGAAGTCTTTAAGAAAGGGGCATGTGGAAAATTAGTACGGTTTGGTAAACATTATCTGCGCCATCTTGCCTTTTCCCCTGATGCCACACTTTTTGTCATACGCACCCGCCATTTTAGGTGCCTCGATCAGAACCACCCTCTGCACGCCACTGGCCCCCAGCACAGCCCTTCGCCCTCACAAGCCCCCCACGCACTGGCCACCCCCCGCTCTCACATGCCTTGGGTCGTAAACCCCTCTTCAGCGCAGCTCTGCCTCGGAACCCCATCCTGTTCCCAGCGCGACACCTCCCTTCATTCCTTTCATGGTCCCAGACCCTTTGATACAAACCCCCTTTTCCTGTGTGCCCGTTTGTCTTCCTCGTTCCCAGGCCGCCACCTGGCCCTGCGGATACTGTTTATTGCCCCCTCCCGTACAGTAGGAAGCTTCCCCCATTAAAGGACCCTTGAATTGATCAAAGCCCCCACCCTATGATATCCGATCAACCCCACACATTCCGTGAATCGGCGGAATGTCCAGCTGCGCGATAATCATCACCTATTGTGACCGGGGTGGGGACTTCAACTGTAAATGTGTGTGGGAACGGGCCTGAAGGGGAGATTCCGAGGATGTCCTTTCATACTTCAAAGCATTGCAAGAATGTGTTACCTGCAATAAAGATCATAAACCTGTGTATAAGAGGCCAGGCCTCAGAGATGCGGTTAGAGCACCTCGTGACGATACTGGCTGTCCGAACTGATGTGTTCTCCTCCGGAGAGAATAAACCTTGTTTCCTGCCTTCCAGTCTCCAGCGCCTGCCTCTTCATTGATTAATATTTTGTGGGTTAAAGAGGCGATACCGCCGGGCAAATATTGATTGTCCCTGACCTTTTTTACAATTGGCGTCCCAAGCGTGGGGCCCATCAGCGACACGTGGATCCAGTGGGAGAGGTCCTGACGACAGAGTGAACGACTGCAACAATCGGGAGAGCTCCTGCCCAATAGACCCTCGTCTGGCAGCCGATCATCCGAACTTCACTGGTTCCGAACAGACCTCTCTCTCGAGTGATCTACGGTCCTGACTGGGAACCATCAGGAGTGCCGCGAAGAATACGAGGAAAAGAGGACGATCGGGCGCTGGATTCGGAAGACAAGAAACTGTCCATACGGTCCGGGTAAGGTCGTGTAAACACGACGAATTGCGAAATGATTGTTTGATTGTTCGGAAAATACTAGTATTACTCTTTGTTGACTTGTTTGGAGATTCACTGTCTGCAAACGGAGAAACAACAGGCTCTCTCTCTTTGCAAACAGTGAAGGATAGGTAACGCAGCCATCGTGCCTATCTTTCTCCCCCACTGATTGATTGTTTGAACTCGAACTACGGTTCGTGGATTGTTCTCGGGAGATTTCCCTCTCCCACACTGATTAATTGTTTTTGACCCCGAACTACTGTTCGCGGATTGTTTTCTGGAGATTCTCTGTCTGCAAACAGGAAAGAACAGGTTCCTCTTTGCAGATAGTGAAAGGGTAGAGGACGCAGACCTTTTGCGGGCCTACTTATTCTCCCCACTGATTGTTTGATTGACCGAGTATTGACTGTTCGATATTGGTTCATGAGGTATTCACTGCCTGCAAACAACGTAGAATAGAAATATTCTGCCTAGTCTTTGCACGCAGTGATAAGATAGGCAGTGCTGACTTTTGTCCTCGTTGCGAGCCGTCATGTCTGTCTTCTCCCCACTGATTGGTAGTTGGTTCAGCCCGGACCGTTTATTAGAGGTGGACCATCTAGCTCCGCTGGAAGGCACCCCTAATAAAGACATGTTCACAAAGTATGGATTAGTTACCATAGCCTATAGTAAGCTGTGGCACAAGTATACCAAAGAAAATCAAGAGAAACAGTGGCCACTGATAGGATCCTTCGATCTTGATAAAATAGAAACGTTAGAAATAGCCCTTTGTAGTAGTAAGACAACGCCTATTATGCTCGACAGTCTCGGCATGTGGCGCAAAGAAGCAATGCAACGAAAGAAAAGAGACGAAGTCAGAGTAGGTAAAGAAACGCGACAGACAACCTTCCAAGCATCTGGTAGGCAAACGGAAGGGATAGCGGCAACACGGTTCCAAGGAGTAAACGCAGAAAGGGAACGGTGTAAAGGGATATATCGACAGGACAACCCCAAGACACAACGACCCGAAAGTAATCCCCCGACACTACGCGCAGGACGACCAGACTTAGGGCAAAACCAATGTGCTTTTTGTAAATATTCCGGGCACTGGAAAGCCCAATGCCCGACTCTACTGAACAAGGGTAAGAGCAGAGGGCCAACAGAAATAACAGGCCGGCAGAAAGGGAAAAGGCGTGAGACAAAGATGAATCAGACTGACACGGACAGGCCAGATAGAACCACCACGTTTGATTACGCCCGATGGCACAGATTTCGCCAGACCGATTTCAGCGACATGTTTGAGTCCTCATAGACCGAACAACGCTAAGACGGGAAACCCAGTCTAGCTCTAAGTTACCCGGTGACGAACCCCGTACTACCGCTACTGTTCCCGAACACAAAAAACCACCCTTTTCGGATAACCTACAGAAACAATACACAGAGTAGTCTCGGACAGATTAGTATACATTCCATTAATGAACTCAAACTCCGAGTGCAATGGAACTGATTACTCTCTGTTGCCCCCCCCACTCTGTGAAAAAGGAGCAATTACAGGCCTGCATAGACAACCCCCCATTACCCAGACATGCCTGTCCAAACAAAATACCTACCCCCACTCCGGAAGTTTCCGAAATGCCGCAGGTCACCGGTCACGCCCATCCGGAAGGTGAAACACACAGCACGTGTGGGGCGGGGCCTGCTGACAGCCATCGATCGAAAAGATCGCCAGTGGGATGTCCAGGAGGCACCACGGGCCCGGCATGAAATGGCCTTCCCATCCTCTTCTTCCTGGGGTGGCGTCCCCCGGGCCACGAGTAGGGAGGGGGAGGATGCAGATGACCCCCTCCCTCGTATCTCCTGGTCCGGCCATCACAAATACCTCCGCTGAAGAATTGGTACAGGGTGGGCTGGGAGGGAGAGGCGACGCGAACGAGCCTCTCCCACCTCCCCGGATAGGAGGTTTCCCAGCCCCGGCCCGGCGCCGAAATCCTCCAGCCGGGCGGCGGCCATACTTCCGCAGCACAGGACATGCACCGCCGGCGGCCATACTTCCACAGCACAGGACATGCACCGCAGGCGGCCATACTTCCGCAGCACAGGACATAGGATGGCGGCGACCATACTTGCGCAGCACAAGACATACGATGGCCCTCAAGTGTACTTGTGGAGCACGGGATGTGGGGTGGCCATCATGTATGCCCGTGAGAAGGGGCGGCGTGGGGTGCACTGGGAGAGGGAGGCGGCGTGAACGAGTCTCCCTCGCCCCCCCAGGTGGGGGCGCCACAGCTGCACCCTAGCCGAATGTCCTGTTCCTACGGCACGGTGTTCCATTTTTTCACCCCAAAAAGTCTCTTCCACTCTTGCAGACTCGACGAAGGGCGGCTGCTGCGGGGTCTCAAAATGGCGTCTGGGCCCCCTGGAAGGCGGGTCTAGGCCGCTAGAGTAACTTTGACCAGCAATGTAACTCGGACGCTTGCCCACCGGGGCACGAGCCCCCACCTCCGACAGCATCCCCACAGCCTTGAAGATTCTACAAAAAGTCCCAGGAGCCCTCGGCCCCTGCAGGCTTCCGGTGAGGAACAACTGCCTTGATCGCTAACGAAATAACCACGACATAGCCACCCCTTCTGTTAGCACGAGTTTTTTGAACTGCCGAAAGGGACTCTGGTCCAACCGCCGGTTGTGGGAAACATTTTGTCCCTGATGCTACTTCCGGACTAACCCGGCCCCGCCCAAAATGGCGCCGGTGTCAATAAGAACTTACGAACACCTCGTGGTGTTTTTAGCTAATAAGACTTGATGTTCTGAGATATGTATATGATCCTTTGTACACTTGACGAAAAAGAGGGAGGGTTCACTCGACGAACATGTAAAAGGATCCCGTTAAAAATGTTGGTTTCAATGTACGATTTATTATGATATTATTGTAACTGATACATAACCTCGCTTGTGACACACGCCCACGGTATGCATTTAGGAAATTTGATTGCAACTAGTCTGACTGTGCTTCCAATTATGAAATGAATGCCCCTTGATCCCTCACCTATTGATAGACCTTTTTAGTTTCCTACAAATGACTAAATAAACCCTTTTAAATGTTTTTAATGCTGCAAAATAGCCCCCCCTCACTGTACGCGCTTCAGCCATCGCCGTGTCCGGCCAAATACGATTGCACTCTCATACCTACATGCTGAACGATTGTGCAAATAAAGGTTTTCCAAACTATGAACAGGTATTGCATGCTTTTGTAAAATGTGGGATCAGCGGGAGAGTTTTTTTGTGCGCCCTGCTTTGTTCTCTTTTTAAGGTTATTAGAAGATGGTTGCTCAGCCCCGGATGGAGGATCGAATCTAAGACACGATACTCTGCCTCCAAATATGCGACTGGCTCAGGAACTAACGCATGGAGAAGGACCTCGACTTCTGAGGACGGGTAAAGTGAAGCGGTGTAAATGATAGAATGTTATAAAGGTACGGCACTCAAAGGTACTAGGGAACAGAGTTGGCCGAAGAGCTGATATGCCTTAGAACATCACAGCGTTGGAAAAGATTTAAGGACCCCGATAGCTAGATACATCTACAAACTAGATACATCGCACTAAGTGCCTCTGATTTTTAACATTTCCCTACACACGGCCTATAAGGACACACTGCCCCCCCTGGCTTCAGAAACCAAGACCCCAGGGATTCTATCCCGAGGAGATAAGACGAGTATGTGGTAAGTAAAGGACATTCGTGCCCATACATTTGATATGCTCGAATGTTGTCCCCCCTCCCTTCCCCTCTTTTCCTCCCTCTACAGGTTACATTGGAATCACGACTGAGGTATGGTGAAGATCTGAAGCCTCGCCTGTCTGATACATGAAGCGGACTAACGCTGCAAGGTGGCACCTAAGGACACCCACAAACTACCCTTGTAACGAAAGAGCCAATAAGTTGTATGATATGATGAAACACGATCACCCCTAATCCGTGTTGCGTGAATGGGCACATGTCACGTATGTCTGAAACTATGAGAAAATGTTTTTATGCGACTGAAGCGTTGACTTAACTAGTCAAAGGACCGAGAGTGCGAGAAGTGCGACACAATGGTGCCTTTTACTCAATGCATGTCCCTTGTACCCGGCCTAATGCTCGTCCGTCCCAAACTGCATGCTTTCGAAATTCTAACACAGACCCGTAATGTCTCATGTTGTGTAATGCGCTGAATAGCCTATCTTAATACACGGCCACTCCCCATGTCGCACGTGTACTATTTAGCCTATTGTTGCTCTCTCTCTCTCTCTCTCTCTCTCTCTCTCTCTCTCCTCCACACTCTCACTCTTCCGAACGACTAGCACCTAATTGGCAAACCGCCACCCCTGGTGCACCACCCAATTGGCTCCAAATACCGCAAGTATTTGCACAAATTTGTCTTAAATAAAATCACCTTGATGCCGTGTCACTACCTCTCCTTTCTGCTAAATATTGATGAAACCTAGAATTGGCCAAAAGGGAAAGTGTGGTAAATAAATAATTAATTACCGGTTCTATTTTTGACTGGATACAATATAAACAGATAGCTCAATAAATAAGAGTCAAGATTCGAGGTAGCTGAAGTTGACAGGCTTTAATAAGCATAAAGGACAGGAACAGGACAGCCTGTACGGGAATGGGATGGCAGCTGCCGGGGGCAGGAATAAGGCAATTGGCGTAACCTTTAATAACAGTGCATTAGTATATATACTAAAAACAATTACATTGCATTCAATACAGTAGGCGTAGCAGTAGGCGGAGTTTGTAACAGTCGCGAAAGATAAAGCATAAAGTGGGTGTAACAAGAGGTGTGTACAGGGCGTATACATAGACATGTGATGTAAACGTAACAGAATATGTCATAAACGGGGCGGAAACATGGAGGGGGCTACCTGAGCAGCTGGGACCTCTAACCTAGTGGTGCGCGCAAATGGCAATGACGTGTTACTAGGGAGAACTGGAGGCTATGACTTCTGCGCTAGAAGAGGAGACTAAAGTCTGGAGTGTCAGAGCGACATGTACCTAAAGCCTATCTAGTATCTGGTGTTTAGAGAACATGTTGATAGAATCCAAAAGTTATCAGGGTAAAGGCTAACAGACACTAAGACTGGTGCATGCATAATTCTATATGTAGTGCGTGTGCGAGGAATATTCTATGAATATTAATACAGTATTTCTCTTACATGGAGACATAAAGGCTAGACCATGACGGAAACTATTGATGTGATTCAGTAGCTTAGGAATGCAGAGAAGGAGGGCTGGACTGATAACTAGAAACATAACATACTCTTGGCAGACTGGGAGGCAGAGCCAGGCCGAGCCGGGCACTGCGTGGCAAGAAAGTAAGTGAAGGGTCAGGGATACAGGTGGGGGCTGTATCGCTCCTCGGAGAGGGTTCAGGAAACAGGAGCTGAATCTGAGTCCGGGCCCTTTTGAGGCCTAGAAACGGGGACAATTCAATGAATTAACGTGCACACTGTAAAATGTGGCAACGTAGCTTTACATAGGCCTAATATTCGTTGTATTCACGAAGACTGGAAACTGGCATACTAGAGATGGACACAACTGTAATTGCGTCTTTAATCGATCAGAAGGGAATACATGCATATCGATCATGCACATATAGCATAGGATGGGGAACACGTAGGCACATACAACATGGCAAAATTTACTTTTCCACATTCCCTCCTTGTGCCCTACGTTTCCATCAGGAAACATCAATTTTCATGATACCATCTATCATTTCATATAGCATCATTTTCTCGTCTCGAATTGTCTTAGAATGGGACTTAGGACTAGGAATACAAGAGGTAGCGCAAATGCCGCAAATCGCAGGGCCACATTGTATACAGAGGCAGCAAGTGAATATGATCATTACTGCAATACCTAGGAATGACAATACTTTCCATCCCCAAGCAGATATAATACTCCAGAGCCAACCGGACCATGTCCAGGTGCCTGGATTCTGGTGTAACTGATGGCCAACTTTGTGAAGTCTGGTTATAGCTGAATAAACAGACGGCGCGTTATTAGGAATGAAAATGCAGCAACTAGATCCGATGACTCTACATGCTCCTCCTCTATCGGCCAGTATGACGTCAAGAACGAGACGATTTTGGAGCACGACAAATCTCATAGCAGATTGCTCTTCAGTTAAGTTACCTAAAGCAGAAGTAGTCTCATTCACTACTGCTTCAAGGGTTCTGGTTAGTCTACGTATTAACTTACTATTCTGGATAGGTCCTATAAAGAAGAAGAAACCTCTATTGAAATCTGTATACTGTTCTAGAGCAGTTTCAGTTTGATCGAAAATTGGGGACTCAATCTCCCTTCTATGTCTGACGTGTACTAGATGTGTGTTTCTGTGATAATCAGATGGGGCTAGAAAAACTGGTGGCAGTAGGAAGGCAATGTAACATGTTCCATCCCAATCGAGGGGCAGACGAACATATGCGGTCTGACCACAAACAAAATAAGAATGACGTGAGGCTTTAAAAATAGATTTCCTACTGTCACTATACTCGACAGTAGTAGTACAATCACTATGTCCTACATGTGCGGAACCATTCTTTCTGACACATAATTCGCCTTTGACTGGTAGTACTGAAATAGCAGGCAAATCTGGAGTAGTATCAGACTGAACATTCAGGACCATAAAATTCGAAGAATAATTACCTAAATTATATACTTCATTTTCTATATCTAACCCTGTTCTATGGGAGAGACCTTGCTTGTCTGGAAAACATGTTCTGTTCAGAAGGGACATATCATTGGAGGATGACGTTAACGTGGACCATGCTCCACACGAACCATTATGTGAAAACGGATAAGGAAAGAGTGGCAGAACTCCCTTCGGTGTCTGGAAAGGGGGGAGTCGACCACACACCCAACAATTAGTGGCATTGCTGGTCTGGTGTGAATAGTGTAACATTCGGATGAATGTATTATTACGCATAGCAAGACGATAGGATAGCTCGTGAGGAGGCAGATCACTAAATGTGTGCTCTACTGTAGCATTAGAAAACTTATTTATATGCGAAATTGGAAAACATAAATGTAATGCATAACTTGTGCAGGTAACCATCAAACTTAGAAACAATAAGAAACTTAAAAAAACGATACATCTGATAGAGTTTTGACTAACTCTCTCACTATGGGGGTCTAGCTCATACATGTCAGGGACCTGTCTAACCGTTTCACCCGAGAGGGACTTAGACAATTAAACTGGCTGACTTATTTTACTAGACCGGAGTTTCAATTTATACTCCTGTTGCGGAGTTTTCTCTAACAGAGGAACTTTTAATTCAGATTTAAGTTCTGGTTTCAGGCAGTCTTTAGAAATGGAACAGTCCTTTTCGAATGTCTTTTTACGAAGTCCATGGAATTTCTTGATGTGGGACAGATGGACCCACCCCTTGCGGCCTTCCAACTTCACGGCCGTGCGGGTGGTCAGAAGGACAAGTCGCGGCTCCTTCCAACGAGGCTCCAGCGGACTTGAACGATCAAAGTTCCTTACAAGGACGAGGTCGCCTGGAATGACCTCATGCGGTTTCACTTCAGTATTGTCTGGAAATGCAGCGGCAACCTGCGAACGACAAGAGTGTAGGGCAGACATCAAGGAAGCTAGGTAATCTGTCAGCATATTACTGGAAATATCCGTAATACTGCGGGGTCTAGGTGTACCCCACATATTTGGGGGGCGGCCGAATACGACCTCATAAGGGGACAGACCTGATCTGGAATGTGCAACCATTCTCATGTAGAATAAAGCAACTGGCAGGGCAACTAGCCAGTCTACACCTTTCTCTTTACATATCTTAGCAATACGGATTTTCAGGGTCTGATTATGTCTCTCTACGAGACCGGCTGCTTCAGGATGGCGCACACAATGGAACTTCCACTGGTACCCTAACAGAAGGGAAACATGCTTCATTAACTCAGATGAGAATGGCTGGCCGTTATCAGAATACACGACCCTAGGGAGTCCATAGCGGGGAAAGAATTCACGAACCAACTGCCTAGCAGTGGTCACGGCTGTGTAGTCTGGGACTGGATATGCTTCTGTCCACCTGGACAAAGCGCATACAACTACGAGGACATACTTGAAACCTCGACATCGCTCCATCTGAATATAATCAATCTGGAGGACTTCAAAAGGGTGGTCAGGAGGTTGGAATCCACCTTGTTCCACCGGGACACTTTTACCTGGATTGAACTGGCAACATATCATACAGGTACGGACTTTCTGCTTGGCTGCAGCTCGTAAGTGCTTGTTGAACCAAAGGTTCTGGATACTGTCTAACATAGCTTTTTCTCCTAGATGTGCTGGACTATGTGCGGTATGGATAATGGCTTGAACCATAGAGTCGGGGAGAAACCATGTGGCTTTTCCCTTCGTCACCCATCCCTGATCTGTCTGGACCCCTCCTTGTTCAGACCATTTCTTGATTTCTTCGGGAGTGGCATGTAACTGTATGTCTATGACATCTTGTGTAGGGTCCTTAACTGTCATACAAGTAGTCGGATCTAGAGCGAGTGTCTGTGTCGTGTTAACTGGAATGTCTGGGGTCTGAGCTGTAAGCTTGGCTGTTCGATCTGCTAGATCGTTACCTTGGGAAATGATATCAGTAACTTTCGTATGTGCTTTGCACTTCATGATAGCGATAGCTGTCGGTAAATGTATTGCATCTAACAGAGCTTGAATGAGGAGACCATGCTGAATCTTGGTTCCATGAGAAGTCATGAAACCTCTCTCCTGCCAGAGCACCCCGAAGTCGTGTACAACTCCGAATGCGTAACGTGAATCTGTATATATATTTACTTTCAGGTTCTTGGCACGTATGCAGGCTTGGGTCAGAGCAACTAGCTCTGCTGCTTGAGCAGACAGGGTGTCAATACGATGTGTTTCAATAACTTCAGTTTCAGTAGTCACTGCATACGCGGCTACTAGTTCTCCTGTACTAGTTCTCATACATGAACCGTCCACATAAAGTGTCAGGTCGGGATTAGGTAATGCAATGTCTGTCAGGTCTTGTCTTGGCTTAGTCATAGTGTTAACAACTTCCACACAGTCATGTGTGGCCGGATTTGAAGTAACTGACGGCAACAGTGTAGCAGGATTTAAAATGTTGCAGCGTCTGATTTCTATGTGTGGCTGGAACAGTGTCAGTTCATAACCTGTTAAACGTGCGATTGTCAAGTGCTGAGTCTGTGTTCGGTTTAAAAGAACTTCCACGGAATGTGGAACTTGTACTGTCAGGGAGTGTCCTAATACTATGGAATCACTTTGTCTGATAGCTAGAGCTGTAGCTGCAACTGACTTGAGGCACGCAGGCAAAGCCTGGGCTACTGGATCTAATGTGCTCGAAAAATAAGCACAGGGCTTGTACTGTCCTGCTTGATCTTGTGTGAGAACAGATAATGCAGTACCATCACGTTCTGTGACAAAAAGTGTAAAAGATTTACTGTAGTTCGGTGTAGCTAGAACAGGTGCTTGGCATAAGGCTGGAAGCTGAGATCGGCCGTGGACCAGGGTTCGATTCCCCGCCTTGGCGGGTCTCGGGCTCAAAAATTCCACGGACTCGACAATTCTCGCTCCGGTGCCTACTCGACTCACGGGGTCACACTCTGCGACTCTGGGCAATAGCTTGCTTAATCTCCACTACGGCCCCTCGCGGCGGGATGCCTGGCTTTCACCTTGTGGATACCCTGCCGGGGTATCTCACAGGGGAATACCAGGACGGGTTCCCTAAGCAAGCGCCTTGATGCCTTCGGGTGATACGTGCGCTATATAAGTCGCAATACATTTACATTTACATTTACATAAGGCTTTCTTTAATTCATTAAAAACAAGTGTATGTTCCTGGGTCCAAGGGAGGACAGTCGATACGGCTGCCTCCTGTGTCGTTAACTGTATCAGTGGCTTGGCTAGAAATGCATATTGAGGAATCCATTGTCTGCAATAAGAAGTGAGGCCAATAAAAGCACGTACCTCCTTCTGTGTCTCGGGCTGTGGAAGACTCGCTATTAACTGGATACGGTCTGGTGTCAACTGCCTACCCCACTTGGACAGTAAGTGGCCTAAGTAGATCACTTGCTGGACACAGAATTGAAGCTTCGAAGGGGACACCTTGTGCCCCTGCTCGGCCAGAAAATACAGGACTGTAAGTGACGCTCGCTCGCAGTCACGTTCAGAACGGGCTGTGATCAGTAGATAATCGACATACTGGAGCAGGGCAGTGTCAGTTGGCATGTGAATATTGTCTAGTTGTCTTTTAAGTGCTTGACTGTAAATACTAGGACTTTCTGTGAAACCTTGAGGAGCTCGTGTGAATTTATAGCTCCGTCCATTTAAACAAAAACCGAAGAGGTACTGGCTGTCTGGATGAATGGGGACACTGAAAAATGCATTCTTGAGGTCGATTACAGTAAAAAATGTAGCTTCAGAATCAATAGCTGTCAATAGGGATGAAATATCTGGGACTACTGGGTACTGGGGTATGATACATTTATTAAGTTCTCGAAGGTCAATCACTAATCGATATACTGGAGGTGCATTTGGATCAGTACGTTTCATGACTGGAATGATAGGAGAATTACATACATTGGAGTCAGTTTCTACAACCACTCCTTGAGCAATGAGCTCATCAATAATTTTGGATAAGGCTGCTACAGCCTCAGGTGGCAATCTGTACTGTCTGATTCGTGGCAAGACTATACCCTGCTTGAGAGTCACACGATGGGGTGTGATTTGCATAAAACCTACATCAGTTGGACCTTGCGCCCATAAATGCTGCGGTACATTTGACAATCTTGGATCAAAATCACGTAATACATAGTGACCTTTAAAGTCACGCAAAAACAATCGTATTCCTTCTGGGGAGCAGCAGATTACTGCACCTAATTCTTTCAATGTTTTAAGGCCTAACAAATTTTCTGGACATGATTTCGTAAGCAACAAATCAGTAGTTCGGGACAATGGACCGACTTCTAGAGAAACTGGTTTTGAAATCTCGTTCACAATAGGCTTTCCTGAAAATCCAAGGGAAACATTTCTAGAGCCTGAGAGCGGAGCCCCTGGAACCTCGTCATGACTGATAGTAGTCCTACTTGCCCCTGTATCAATCAAAAACTTTCTGTCTTTCCCTAATACTTGACTGTGCACATAGGGACCCTCTTGATCTACAGGTATCTCGATGAGAGGCAAGCCTACCTCCCTCTCTAGGCTGTTTCATGAATACTGTTGATACTCTGGATACTCTGACTGAGCATACTGGTACATCTGCTGTGTAACATGCTGTGTTGCAGCAATAGGCTGCGGTGCTGGAACTGTCTGTTGTGCATTCTGTGGTGACTGAGAAGTCTGTGAAACTTGTTCTTGTCTAGGCGGACGTGGTCTTTCTTTAGTTTTACCAGTTGCTATGTTGTGTTTCAGAACTGCACACTCGTTTATAAAATGACCTGGCTGTTTACAATAATTGCATGTCCTTTTAACGGGAGCTGCAGGATGACTGGCTTGATTCGGACCCCTCTTCTGACTGTCTTGTGGAACAGATTGTGCAACTAATACTTTCATTTTCGTGTCTTTCATACGTCTCCTTTCGTGTTCTTGCTCTTCCCTGATTCTATTCTGGTGATACTGGAGCATCTGAAGCATTTGTGACGGGGTACTAGCTTGCCAGGTACTTTCGACTTTCAAAACTCGATTTTTAACTTGTGGACTTGAATTCTCGACTAGTTTACTAACAAAAAGATGAGGGTATGACTCGCTACCTGTCTTCAAACCACTGTTAATAATAAAACATTTTTCAAATCTAGAATAAAAATCACTAGTGTCTTCATCCTGTTTCTGTTTACATGCTGAGATTGCATCCCAATCTTCCTTTTTCGTGGCTAGTAATCTTGGCAAAACTTGTATCAATAACTCGGGCAATTCTTTACATTTGTCCCCAAGACCGGTACCTGGTACTCGTATTTTATCTTCAGCTTCTAGAGCTGTCCAATCAATCTTTTTCTCTCCCACCTCCCATTCTTTTTCCTTGAGTTTTTCATATACCCCTGCGGGCAACAGGACCTTTAGCATTTTAATAATATCTGGATACGTGTATTCTCCCATACGGAGCATGTCTTTTAATTCTCGATGGAACCCTGCTGGATATTTGTCGTGACAGGGAATTAATTTCTTCATCTCTAAGAGTTCCATCTTTGTGATAGGGGTGTAAACAAATACTCGTTGCATTTCACCACCCTCTGTCCTAACTGGGTGTACTTCCCGTAATGGATGCTGTCTATCTATGTAAAATGGTTTACTTTCTGGAGGTGAGACGTGAACAAAATGCGGATTCAGAAACGTTCTATATTTGTGGCGCTGTTCTAGAATAACACTAATTAAATCGGTACCTAAACCTTTCCATCTATACTGGAGTAACTCGTTCAGAACATCATGTAACGGACCTGGATCAGAATGCTGTCCCTCATACAGTGTAATGAGGTGCTGGATCATATACATACCCACCAGTCGCTGCTCGGCTGGGGGCAGTTTCAGAAACATTTGTGCCACTATTTCGTCTGGAAAAGTGGTAGAATCAGTAGTCCATCGAACTGCTGATCGGGCTAATTCTTGTTCATGCATAGTACTAAGTTCACTATAACCGATTCGTGATTTCAGGATGTGATCGATAGCTTGAAATACTTGTTCAAGAGAACCTTGTTCTGGTGCTGGAGGAGGGAAAACTTTCTTGTGTTCTAGGCGTAAATGTCGGTCGGGAAGTCTAGTTTTACCTACATACGCTATTCTGGTAGGATTCTCGTCGTCTACCTCTTCAGTAGAAGAGTCGTTTTCCTTCTCGCTTACTTGTGCTGCTTTGCGTTTCTCGTGTAACCTTATTATTTCCTTACGAATTTTCTTGTACATACTCTCTATACAACTTAGTGTCCTGTGTCTTCCCTCGGCTATATTATCACTCCACCTTGTCAGGACTTTCATTTCGGTCGGATCTTTAGTCGGATAATCTTGTTCCCTTATTAAACAATTAATTAGAAACTTTAATAGCATGAGCTGAGTCTCAGCTTTCCTTAGAGACATGATTTCGCCAATACTTTCTGGATCGTCTCCTGTACGGATGAAACGATATATTCTGTCTAGATCTTCTTTCATATTCGGTAGGGTGTCCAAATACTCGGTCACCCGTCTTACACGCAATGAATATATAACCATATTATCATCGCCTGGGACTGGATCATAACGGCATTCGGTGAGAGCTCGTCTGATATCTGCAACGGACTGATATTTGGGCGTACGCTGTAACGCACGTTCATGTAACTCGACTAACGTTACACGTTTGTGTGGCGGCGGGGTACCAGGAGGACCTCCCCCCACGGCCCCTAAACTGGAATCGTCGACTGATACTCTTCGTGCTGGCAGAGTGACCGATGTAGCGGGTACTTGTACTGTAGGCTGGACCGGGGGTACCGTAACAGGTACTGTAACAGGTGCCCCAGTGGCTGGAGGAACAGGAATTACATTATTTACAGGAGCGGGCGGAGCAGAATTTGCATATTCTGGGACCGTGTCGTCCAAATAGGACGAGAGAAAAATATCAGCTGCGGTCGGTTTGTGACGTAGCTTAATCGGAACTAATGGCGGCGGAAAATTACATGGTGCTTCCGGGGTTGCTTTCGGCAAGCCCTCGGCAAGAAGAGGATACATACCCTTAATAAGGGCATTTCTCTGTCTGTCTGACTGTTCGGCTTTAACTCGTTCACCTACTTCGATTAATTCCCTTTCTTGGGCTCTTTCTGAGGATTCTCTACTTAATTCTGACTTTCTGATTTCTTTTTCGGTTCTTTTATGAGATTCTTTGCGCCATAACTCGATGGCATCTTTCTGGGACTGTCTGGATTTCTTTTTCCATAAGGCTTCTTCTACTCGCATGATGCACTCGGCATCCCACGTACCTGATACGGGCCATCTATATTTCTCTTCTAGATCTTTAGTATACTCGACCCATAAGTCTAGATATAATATGGCACTTATGCCATGCTTATGATACATAAAATGACCTGGACTGTCCCTAGGCGGGACAGGAACTGCTTCCTCGAGCAGACCTTTTCTAGTTTTTAACTGACGTAACTTTGAGAACAGAGGCATGACTTAGACTGGAATCTGGGCACGAATACAATACACGATAAACACAATAATAACTTGAAAACAAATCACTCATTCCACGACATTGAAAACACATGAAATAACATTTAAAATAACAGTTCGGACAAAATACTACCTGGAATACTGAAAACAGAACACATGAATTTCTCGAGAACAGAACTGGCTAGAACAGAAACTTACTAGAATGACTAGATGTACTGCTAAAACAGCACGATACTTACCGGTCTCATAAAGAGACACGTCAGGACCCGCATCCACCTAGGTGGACACTTCGTGTTGGATCTGTGTACCCAAACCCACGGACCAGAGACAAATTAATTGACCCTGTCTAGATACTACCCCAGCAACGGTACTCACCGGGCAGCAAGAACGGAAGGCCTCGGACTGGACTGGACGGCTACGACGACGGACGGACGAACTTCGGACTTCAGTTACAGGTGGGCCTCCGGATACCTTGGACCTTGGACTCTCAGCTTGGGCTCTGGTCCGGACTCGCCGCGTTCCTCCACCGCCTCGTCTGGACGCTGGACCGCAACCTCCGTCTCCTCCGTGGGCCTGAGGGATACTTGAAGCAGAAATATCTGCACGTGGCCGGTATGGTTCCGTCACGGCTGCAGAGGATCAGGGGGCCTGCGTGGCTTCTCCGGCGCGTGGGGAAAGGGCAAGTCCCTATTCGGGCCCCATTATGTGGTAAATAAATAATTAATTACCGGTTCTATTTTTGACTGGATACAATATAAACAGATAGCTCAATAAATAAGAGTCAAGATTCGAGGTAGCTGAAGTTGACAGGCTTTAATAAGCATAAAGGACAGGAACAGAACAGCCAGTACGGGAATGGGATGGCAGCTGCCGGGGGCAGGAATAAGGCAATTGGGGTAACCTTTAATAACAGTGCATTAGTATATATACTAAAAACAATTACATTGCATTCAATACAGTAGGCGGAGTTTGTAACAGTCGCGAAAGATAAAGCATAAAGTGGGTGTAACAAGAGGTGTGTACAGGGCGTATACATAGACATTGATGTAAACGTAACAGAATATGTCATAAACGGGGCGGAAACATGGAGGGGGCTACCTGAGCAGCTGGGACCTCTAACCTAGTGGTGCGCGCAAATGGCAATGACGTGTTACTAGGGAGAACTGGGGGCTATGACTTCTGCGCTAGAAGAGGAGACTAAAGTCTGGAGTGTCAGAGCGACATGTACCTAAAGCCTATCTAGTATCTGGTGTTTAGAGAACATGTTGATAGAATCCAAAAGTTATCAGGGTAAAGGTTAACAGACACTAAGACTGGTGCATGCATAATTCTATATGTAGTGCGTGTGCGAGGAATATTCTATGAATATTAATACAGTATTTCTCTTACATGGAGACATAAAGGCTAGACCATGACGGAAACTATTGATGTGATTCAGTAGCTTAGGAATGCAGAGAAGGAGGGCTGGACTGATAACTAGAAACATAACATACTCTTGGCAGACTGGGAGGCAGAGCCAGGCCGAGCCGGGCACTGCGTGGCAAGAAAGTAAGTGAAGGGTCAGGGATACAGGTGGGGGCTGTATCGCTCCTCGGAGAGGGTTCAGGAAACAGGAGCTGAATCTGAGTCCGGGCCCTTTTGAGGCCTAGAAACGGGGACAATTCAATGAATTAACGTGCACACTGTAAAATGTGGCAACGTAGCTTTACATAGGCCTAATATTCGTTGTATTCACGAAGACTGGAAACTGGCATACTAGAGATGGACACAACTGTAATTGCGTCTTTAATCGATCAGAAGGGAATACATGCATATCGATCATGCACATATAGCATAGGATGGGGAACACGTAGGCACATACAACATGGCAAAATTTACTTTTCCACATTCCCTCCTTGTGCCCTACGTTTCCATCAGGAAACATCAATATTCATGATACCATCTATCATTCCATATAGCATCATTTGCTCGTCTCGAATTGTCTTAGAACGGGACTTAGGACTAGGAATACAAGAGGTAGCGCAAATGCCGCAAATCGCAGGGCCACATTGTATACAGAGGCAGCAACTGAATATGATCATTACTGCAATACCTAGGAATGACAATACTTTCCATCCCCAAGCAGATATAATACTCCAGAGCCAACCGGACCATGTCCAGGTGCCTGGATTCTGGTGTAACTGATGGCCAACTTTGTGAAGTCTGGTTATAGCTGAATAAACAGACGGCGCGTTATTAGGAATGAAAATGCAGCAACTAGATCCGATGACTCTACATGCTCCTCCTCTATCGGCCAGTATGACGTCAAGAACGAGACGATTTTGGAGCACGACAAATCTCATAGCAGATTGCTCTTCAGTTAAGTTACCTAAAGCAGAAGTAGTCTCATTCACTACTGCTTCAAGGGTTCTGGTTAGTCTACGTATTAACTTACTATTCTGGATAGGTCCTATAAAGAAGAAGAAACCTCTATTGAAATCTGTATACTGTTCTAGAGCAGTTTCAGTTTGATCGACAATTGGGGACTCAATCTCCCTTCTATGTCTGACGTGTACTAGATGTGTGTTTCTGTGATAATCAGATGGGGCTAGAAAAACTGGTGGCAGTAGGAAGGCAATGTAACATGTTCCATCCCAATCGAGGGGCAGACGAACATATGCGGTCTGACCACAAACAAAATAAGAATGACGTGAGGCTTTAAAAATAGATTTCCTACTGTCACTATACTCAACAGTAGTAGTACAATCACTATGTCCTACATGTGCGGAACCATTCTTTCTGACACATAATTCGCCTTTGACTGGTAGTACTGAAATAGCAGGCAAATCTGGAGTAGTATCAGACTGAACATTCAGGACCATAAAATTCGAAGAATAATTACCTAAATTATATACTTCATTTTCTAGATCTAACCCTGTTCTATGGGAGAGACCTTGCTTGTCTGGAAAACATGTTCTGTTCAGAAGGGACATATCATTGGAGGATGACGTTAACGTGGACCATGCTCCACACGAACCATTATGTGAAAACGGATAAGGAAAGAGTGGCAGAACTCCCTTCGGTGTCTGGAAAGGGGGGAGTCGACCACACACCCAACAATTAGTGGCATTGCTGGTCTGGTGTGAATAGTGTAACATTCGGATGAATGTATTATTACGCATAGCAAGACGATAGGATAGCTCGTGAGGAGGCAGATCACTAAATGTGTGCTCTACTGTAGCATTAGAAAACTTATTTATATGCGAAATTGGAAAACATAAATGTAATGCATAACTTGTGCAGGTAACCATCAAACTTAGAAACAATAAGAAACTTAAAAAAACGATACATCTGATAGAGTTTTGACTAACTCTCTCACTATGGGGGTATAGCTCATACATGTCAGGGACCTGTCTAACCGTTTCACCCGAGAGGGACTTAGACAATTAAACTGGCTGACTTATTTTACTAGACCGGAGTTTCAATTTATACTCCTGTTGCGGAGTTTTCTCTAACAGAGGAACTTTTAATTCAGATTTAAGTTCTGGTTTCAGGCAGTCTTTAGAAATGGAACAGTCCTTTTCGAATGTCTTTTTACGAAGTCCATGGAATTTCTTGATGTGGGACAGATGGACCCACCCCTTGCGGCCTTCCAACTTCACGGCCGTGCGGGTGGTCAGAAGGACAAGTCGCGGCTCCTTCCAACGAGGCTCCAGCGGACTTGAACGATCAAAGTTCCTTACAAGGACGAGGTCGCCTGGAATGACCTCATGCGGTTTCACTTCAGTATTTGTCTGGAAATGCAGCGGCAACCTGCGAACGACAAGAGTGTAGGGCAGACATCAAGGAAGCTAGGTAATCTGTCAGCATATTACTGGAAACATCCGTAATACTGCGGGGTCTAGGTGTACCCCACATATTTGGGGGGCGGCCGAATACGACCTCATAAGGGGACAGACCTGATCTGGAATGTGCAACCATTCTCATGTAGAATAAAGCAACTGGCAGGGCAACTAGCCAGTCTACACCTTTCTCTTTACATATCTTAGCAATACGGATTTTCAGGGTCTGATTATGTCTCTCTACGAGACCGGCTGCTTCAGGATGGCGCACACAATGGAACTTCCACTGGTACCCTAACAGAAGGGAAACATGCTTCATTAACTCAGATGAGAATGGCTGGCCGTTATCAGAATACACGACCCTAGGGAGTCCATAGCGGGGAAAGAATTCACGAACCAACTGCCTAGCAGTGGTCGCGGCTGTGTAGTCTGGGACTGGATATGCTTCTGTCCACCTGGACAAAGCGCATACAACTACGAGGACATACTTGAAACCTCGACATCGCTCCATCTGAATATAATCCATCTGGAGAACTTCAAAAGGGTGGTCAGGAGGTTGGAATCCACCTTGTTCCACCGGGACACTTTTACCTGGATTGAACTGGCAACATATCATACAGGTACGGACTTTCTGCTTGGCTGCAGCTCGTAAGTGCTTGTTGAACCAAAGGTTCTGGATACTGTCTAACATAGCTTTTTCTCCTAGATGTGCTGGACTATGTGCGGTATGGATAATGACTTGAACCATAGAGTCGGGGAGAAACCATGTGGCTTTTCCCTTCGTCACCCATCCCTGATCTGTCTGGACCCCTCCTTGTTCAGACCATTTCTTGATTTCTTCGGGAGTGGCATGTAACTGTATGTCTATGACATCTTGTGTAGGGTCCTTAACTGTCATACAAGTAGTCGGATCTAGAGCGAGTGTCTGTGTCGTGTTAACTGGAATGTCTGGGGTCTGAGCTGTAAGCTTGGCTGTTCGATCTGCTAGATCGTTACTTTGGGAAATGATATCAGTAACTTTCGTATGTGCTTTGCACTTCATGATAGCGATAGCTGTCGGTAAATGTATTGCATCTAACAGAGCTTGAATGAGGAGACCATGCTGAATCTTGGTTCCATGAGAAGTCATGAAACCTCTCTCCTGCCAGAGCACCCCGAAGTCGTGTACAACTCCGAATGCGTAACGTGAATCTGTATATATATTTACTTTCAGGTTCTTGGCACGTATGCAGGCTTGGGTCAGAGCAACTAGCTCTGCTGCTTGAGCAGACATGGTGTCAATACGATGTGTTTCAATAACTTCAGTTTCAGTAGTCACTGCATACGCGGCTACTAGTTCTCCTGTACTAGTTCTCATACATGAACCGTCCACATAAAGTGTCAGGTCGGGATTAGGTAATGCAATGTCTGTCAGGTCTTGTCTTGGCTTAGTCATAGTGTTAACAACTTCCACACAGTCATGTGTGGCCGGATTTGAAGTAACTGACGGCAACAGTGTAGCAGGATTTAAAATGTTGCAGCGTCTGATTTCTATGTGTGGCTGGAACAGTGTCAGTTCATAACCTGTTAAACGTGCGATTGTCAAGTGCTGAGTCTGTGTTCGGTTTAAAAGAACTTCCACGGAATGTGGAACTTGTACTGTCAGGGAGTGTCCTAATACTATGGAATCACTTTGTCTGATAGCTAGAGCTGTAGCTGCAACTGACTTGAGGCACGCAGGCAAAGCCTGGGCTACTGGATCTAATGTGCTCGAAAAATAAGCACAGGGCTTGTACTGTCCTGCTTGATCTTGTGTGAGAACAGATAATGCAGTACCATCACGTTCTGTGACAAAAAGTGTAAAAGATTTACTGTAGTTCGGTGTAGCTAGAACAGGTGCTTGGCATAAGGCTTTCTTTAATTCATTAAAAACAAGTGTATGTTCCTGGGTCCAAGGGAGGACAGTCGATACGGCTGCCTCCTGTGTCGTTAACTGTATCAGTGGCTTGGCTAGAAATGCATATTGAGGAATCCATTGTCTGCAATAAGAAGTGAGGCCAATAAAAGCACGTACCTCCTTCTGTGTCTCGGGCTGTGGAAGACTCGCTATTAACTGGATACGGTCTGGTGTCAACTGCCTACCCCACTTGGACAGTAAGTGGCCTAAGTAGATCACTTGCTGGACACAGAATTGAAGCTTCGAAGGGGACACCTTGTGCCCCTGCTCGGCCAGAAAATACAGGACTGTAAGTGATGCTCGCTCGCAGTCACGTTCAGAATGGGCTGTGATCAGTAGATCATCGACATACTGGAGCAGGGCAGTGTCAGTTGGCATGTGAATATTGTCTAGTTGTCTTTTAAGTGCTTGACTGTAAATACTAGGACTTTCTGTGAAACCTTGAGGAGCTCGTGTGAATTTATAGCTCCGTCCATTTAAACAAAAACCGAAAAGGTACTGGCTGTCTGGATGAATGGGGACACTGAAAAATGCATTCTTGAGGTCGATTACAGTAAAAAATGTAGCTTCAGAATCAATAGCTGTCAATAGGGATGAAATATCTGGGACTACTGGGTACTGGGGTATGATACATTTATTAAGTTCTCGAAGGTCAATCACTAATCGATATACTGGAGGTGCATTTGGATCAGTACGTTTCATGACTGGAATGATAGGAGAATTACATACATTGGAGTCAGTTTCTACAACCACTCCTTGAGCAATGAGCTCATCAATAATTTTGGATAAGGCTGCTACAGCCTCAGGTGGCAATCTGTACTGTCTGATTCGTGGCAAGACTATACCCTGCTTGAGAGTCACACGATGGGGTGTGATTTGCATAAAACCTACATCAGTTGGACCTTGCGCCCATAAATGCTGCGGTACATTTGACAATCTTGGATCAAAATCACGTAATACATAGTGACCTTTAAAGTCACGCAAAAACAATCGTATTCCTTCTGGGGAGCAGCAGATTACTGCACCTAATTCTTTCAATGTTTTAATGCCTAACAAATTTTCTGGACATGATTTCGTAAGCAACAAATCAGTAGTTCGGGACAATGAACCGACTTCTAGAGAAACTGGTTTTGAAATCTCGTTCACAATAGGCTTTCCTGAAAATCCAAGGGAAACATTTCTAGAGCCTGAGAGCGGAGCCCCTGGAACCTCGTCATGACTGATAGTAGTCCTACTTGCCCCTGTATCAATCAAAAACTTTCTGTCTTTCCCTAATACTTGACTGTGCACATAGGGACCCTCTTGATCTACAGGTATCTCGATGAGAGGCAAGCCTACCTCCCTCTCTAGGCTGTTTCATGAATACTGTTGATACTCTGGATACTCTGACTGAGCATACTGGTACATCTGCTGTGTAACATGCTGTGTTGCAGCGATAGGCTGCGGTGCTGGAACTGTCAGTTGTGCATTCTGTGGTGACTGAGAAGTCTGTGAAACTTGTTCTTGTCTAGGCGGACGTGGTCTTTCTTTAGTTTTACTAGTTGCTATGTTGTGTTTCAGAACTGCACACTCGTTTATAAAATGACCTGGCTGTTTACAATAATTGCATGTCCCTTTAACGGGAGCTGCAGGATGACTGGCTTGATTCGGACCCCTCTTCTGACTGTCTTGTGGAACAGATTGTGCAACTAATACTTTCATTTTCGTGTCTTTCATACGTCTCCTTTTGTGTTCTTGCTCTTCCCTGATTCTATTCTGGTGATACTGGAGCATCTGAAGCATTTGTGACGGGGTACTAGCTTGCCAGGTACTTTCGACTTTCAAAACTCGATTTTTAACTTGTGGACTTGAATTCTCGACTAGTTTAGTAACAAAAAGATGAGGGTATGACCCGCTACCTGTCTTCAAACCACTGTTAATAATAAAACATTTTTCAAATCTAGAATAAAAATCACTAGTGTCTTCATCCTGTTTCTGTTTACATGCTGAGATTGCATCCCAATCTTCCTTTTTCGTGGCTAGTAATCTTGGCAAAACTTGTATCAATAACTCGGGCAATTCTTTACATATGTCCCCAAGACCGGTACCTGGTACTCGTATTTTATCTTCAGCTTCTAGAGCTCTCCAATCAATCTTTTTCTCTCCCACCTCCCATTCTTTTTCCTTGAGTTTTTCATATACCCCTGCGGGCAACAGGACCTTTAGCATTTTAATAATATCTGGATACGTGTATTCTCCCATACGGAGCATGTCTTTTAATTCTCGATGGAACCCTGCTGGATCTTTGTCGTGACAGGGAATTAATTTCTTCATCTCTAAGAGTTCCATCTTTGTGATAGGGGTGTAAACAAATACTCGTTGCATTTCACCACCCTCTGTCCTAACTGGGTGTACTTCCCGTAATGGATGCTGTCTATCTATGTAAAATGGTTTACTTTCTGGAGGTGAGACGTGAACAAAATGCGGATTCAGAAACGTTCTATATTTGTGGCGCTGTTCTAGAATAACACTAATTAAATCGGTACCTAAACCTTTCCATCTATACTGGAGTAACTCGTTCAGAACATCATGTAACGGACCTGGATCAGAATGCTGTCCCTCATACAGTGTAATGAGGTGCTGGATCATATACATACCCACCAGACGCTACTCGGCTGGGGGCAGTTTCAGAAACATTTGTGCCACTATTTCGTCTGGAAAAGTGGTAGAATCAGTAGTCCATCGAACTGCTGATCGGGCTAATTCTTGTTCATGCATAGTACTAAGTTCACTATAACCGATTCGTGATTTCAGGATGTGATCGATAGCTTGAAATACTTGTTCAAGAGAACCTTGTTCTGGTGCTGGAGGAGGGAAAACTTTCTTGTGTTCTAGGCGTAAATGTCGGTCGGGAAGTCTAGTTTTACCTACATACGCTATTCTGGTAGGATTCTCGTCGTCTACCTCTTCAGTAGAAGAGTCGTTTTCCTTCTCGCTTACTTGTGCTGCTTTGCGTTTCTCGTGTAACCTTATTATTTCCTTACGAATTTTCTTGTACATACTCTCTATACAACTTAGTGTCCTGTGTCTTCCCTCGGCTATATTATCACTCCACCTTGTCAGGACTTTCATTTCGGTCGGATCTTTAGTCGGATAATCTTGTTCCCTTATTAAACAATTAATTAGAAACTTTAATAGCATGAGCTGAGTCTCAGCTTTCCTTAGAGACATGATTTCGCCAATACTTTCTGGATCGTCTCCTGTACGGATGAAACGATATATTCTGTCTAGATCTTCTTTCATATTCGGTAGGGTGTCCAAATACTCGGTCACCCGTCTTACACGCAATGAATATATAACCATATTATCATCGCCTGGGACTGGATCATAACGGCATTCGGTGAGAGCTCGTCTGCTATCTGCAACGGACTGATATTTGGGCGTACGCTGTAACGCACGTTCATGTAACTCGACTAACGTTACACGTTTGTGTGGCGGCGGGGTACCAGGAGGACCTCCCCCCGCGGCCCCTAAACTGGAATCGTCGACTGATACTCTTTGTGCTGGCAGAGTGACCGATGTAGCGGGTACTTGTACTGTAGGCTGGACCGGGGGTACCGTAACAGGTACTGTAACAGGTGCCCCGGTGGCTGGAGGAACAGGAATTACATTATTTACAGGAGCGGGCGCAGCAGAATTTGCATATTCTGGGACCGTGTCGTCCAAATAGGACGAGAGAAAAATATCAGCTGCGGTCGGTTTGTGACGTAGCTTAATCGGAACTAATGGCGGCGGAAAATTACATGGTGCTTCCGGGGTTGCTTTCGGCAAGCCCTCGGCAAGAAGAGGATACATACCCTTAATAAGGGCATTTCTCTGTCTGTCTGACTGTTCGGCTTTAACTCGTTCACCTACTTCGATTAATTCCCTTTCTTGGGCTCTTTCTGAGGATTCTCTACTTAATTCTGACTTTCTGATTTCTTTTTCGGTTCTTTTATGAGATTCTTTGCGCCATAACTCGATGGCATCTTTCTGGGACTGTCTGGATTTCTTTTTCCATAAGGCTTCTTCTACTCGCATGATGCACTCGGCATCCCACGTACCTGATACGGGCCATCTATATTTCTCTTCTAGATCTTTAGTATACTCGACCCATAAGTCTAGATATAATATGGCACTTATGCCATGCTTATGATACATAAAATGACCTGGACTGTCCCTAGGCGGGACAGGAACTGCTTCCTCGAGCAGACCTTTTCTAGTTTTTAACTGACGTAACTTTGAGAACAGAGGCATGACTGAGACTGGAATCTGGGCACGAATACAATACACGATAAACACAATAATAACTTGAAAACAAATCAATCATTCCACGACATTGAAAACACATGAAATAACATTTAAAATAACAGTTCGGACAAAATACTACCTGGAATACTGAAAACAGAACACATGAATTTCTCGAGAACAGAACTGGCTAGAACAGAAACTTACTAGAATGACTAGATGTACTGCTAAAACAGCACGAAACTTACCGGTCTCATAAAGAGACACGTCAGGACCCGCATTCACCTAGGTGGACACTTCGTGTTGGATCTGTGTACCCAAACCCACGGACCAGAGACAAATTAATTGACCCTGTCTAGATACTACCCCAGCAACGGTACTCACCGGGCAGCAAGAACGGAAGGCCTCGGACTGGACTGGACGGCTACGATGACGGACGGACGAACTTCGGACTTCAGTTACAGGTGGGCCTCCGGATACCTCGGACCTTGGACTCTCAGCTTGGGCTCTGGTCGGGACTCGCCGCGTTCCTCCACCGCCTCGTCTGGACGCTGGACCGCAACCTCCGTCTCCTCCGTGGGCCTGAGGGATACTTGAAGCAGAAATATCTGCACGTGGCCGGTATGGTTCCGTCACGGCTGCAGAGGATCAGGGGGGCTGCGTGGCTTCTCCGGCGGGTGGGGAAAGGGCAAGTCCCTATACGGGCGCCATTATGTGGTAAATAAATAATTCATTACCGGTTCTATTTTTGACTGGATACAATATAAACAGATAGCTCAATAAATAAGAGTCAAGATTCGAGGTAGCTGAAGTTGACAGGCTTTAATAAGCATAAAGGACAGGAACAGGACAGCCTGTACGGGAATGGGATGGCAGCTGCCGGGGGCAGGAATAAGGCAATTGGGGTAACCTTTAATAACAGTGCATTAGTATATATACTAAAAACAATTACATTGCATTCAATACAGTAGGCGTAGCAGTAGGCGGAGTTTGTAACAGTCGCGAAAGATAAAGCATAAAGTGGGTGTAACAAGAGGTGTGTACAGGGCGTATACATAGACATGTGATGTAAACGTAACAGAATATGTCATAAACGGGGCGGAAACATGGAGGGGGCTACCTGAGCAGCTGGGACCTCTAACCTAGTGGTGCGCGCAAATGGCAATGACGTGTTACTAGGGAGAACTGGGGGCTATGACTTCTGCGCTAGAAGAGGAGACTAAAGTCTGGAGTGTCAGAGCGACATGTACCTAAAGCCTATCTAGTATCTGGTGTTTAGAGAACATGTTGATAGAATCCAAAAGTTATCAGGGTAAAGGCTAACAGACACTAAGACTGGTGCATGCATAATTCTATATGTAGTGCGTGTGCGAGGAATATTCTATGAATATTAATACAGTATTTCTCTTACATGGAGACATAAAGGCTAGACCATGACGGAAACTATTGATGTGATTCAGTAGCTTAGGAATGCAGAGAAGGAGGGCTGGACTGATAACTAGAAACATAACATACTCTTGGCAGACTGGGAGGCAGAGCCAGGCCGAGCCGGGCACTGCGTGGCAAGAAAGTAAGTGAAGGGTCAGGGATACAGGTGGGGGCTGTATCGCTCCTCGGAGAGGGTTCAGGAAACAGGAGCTGAATCTGAGTCCGGGCCCTTTTGAGGCCTAGAAACGGGGACAATTCAATGAATTAACGTGCACACTGTAAAATGTGGCAACGTAGCTTTACATAGGCCTAATATTCGTTGTATTCATGAAGACTGGAAACTGGCATACTAGAGATGGACACAACTGTAATTGCGTCTTTAATCGATCAGAAGGGAATACATGCATATCGATCATGCACATATAGCATAGGATGGGGAACACGTAGGCACATACAACATGGCAAAATTTACTTTTCCACAAAAGGACAGGTAAGACGACTGAGGTTCCCTAATCTGACCCGTAATAAGGGAACTACATGTCAGTGGCTTCTATGATAAAAAAAAAAATGCCTCAGATAACGCGACCTTCCCCGTCCCGAATTGTCTCAATACCCAAACAGTAAAAGTGATCGAAACATCCCCATCTTCCCAGAACGCCCCCAGTTTTGTATCAGCTGCCCCGGACGAGAGTTTAAAAAATGTCCCTCACCCCCGGTTGTAAGAGGTGGGTCGACTTACAACTAACACAGGCCAGCCGTTGTTCCTAGAAATGATTTGTTGATGAGCAAGCTACAGAGTTTAGAATTCGAGAAATGTCACTGAACGCTTACCAACTGAGCTGTGGCCTTCTGCTAGATAACGCCCTCATGACACAAAGCAAGACGATAGTCCCTCACCCCAGTTGCTATGTTCCTAGTTGTTTTCCATAAGACCCCGGTCACCCCAAGGAATGAGTCGAATAGTTATCGCAAGCCCCCCGGTCTTTAATGAAGTAGTCAGGTTTTAAGAGACTATGTAGAAATTAGAATGATGTTTGCAAAGTTCAGATTAGACCGAAATGAAGAAATTGTTGCAATAAACCCTGTTAAAAGTAAAATGTTTAGCTGAAAGGTAGGATGCATTGATAGAATGGAAAATTGTTTAGCCTATGTTCGTTCCTCAGAAAGATACCTATCAGACCATGGTGATAGCACGTTGCACTTTTTCGTAAAATACAAAGCCCTGGAGAACGGTATAGCTTCGTAAGGCTCGTACTAGGAAAGTGGGTCTCTGCCAGAAGAACTGACGTGATTGTAATAAACAAAATGCAATGAATAGGTACCAGATCTCGTACCACGACAATGAATGTAACACCAACAAACACCAAAGAAATAGTTACGAAGGAAAGTTATAGGAAATCCAGCAAGCCCATCATCAATTATTTATAGGTTGGTTGTAAACCCCAATGTAACGGATGTTTCTCAGTTGCTTGGAGCTGGGAGAGAAATAGACCTATGTGATTACCTTCCTCTGCCAATTCTCTAAAGACTGTCTTATCAAACTCATTTAAGGGTACCACTGTCGGAGGAGAGAGAGACCGGATGTGGGAGCACGCGGCCTGACTGCAGATCGTGGAACATCTGCGACATTGGCCAAGGCGAGACCGCAACAGTAAGGAGTCGCAGGACGAGGCACTGTTTCCGAAAGGGCCGACCTGATGCCCCTGCTCGATGATCAACATGTGTCGAAAAGTCCCCGCTCTCTGAACTCGGTCATGGGCCCGCCTACCTAAAATTTTCCGTCCCCCTGGTCTGTTCCCGATCTGGCCCTGCTCCACCCCCTTTTCCTCCGACCTACCCTAAGGACTACTCACACACCCCCTTCTTCCACCTGAACTCTTTGACAATCGACTCGAAAGGACACAGGGCGAAAAATACCTTTTTTGACCAGGAAAGCGAGGAAAAGGTCATGCCCTGCAACGCGGGACCTAGAATAGAGCTGGACACATAGCTCCACCGCCGGTGCTCCACAGTGCCAACAGAAGACGACAAAGAATGCTGAGAACTCACTAATAATGGTCCATGACAATAAGACTTCCCCTTCGAACAATGACACCCCTGATTATCGTTTTTACTACGTCTCATTTCTCTCCCAGCCACCATTGTATTGATTATGCTCCAACCGAATACGAAAAGAACTTACATATGTAATAACCTATCAGTTCATATTCCGAATGACTATAAGCATCTATGAAATGTACCCAACGCTCTCACTACAGAATCGTTTTTGTCCGATATTGCATTACTATGACTTTCCTGCAAACGAGCTTATCGATAGGCCCGCCTCCTAAGATGAAAGATTTTAAATGTAATGTTTATAGCTCCTTCACCTGGGTTCCTACTTCTTTACTTATGACCGCCACAGTAGACATGGATAGGAAATAGGCCAGCAAGATGTCTTGGGAATGTTAAAGGGAGGACTGTGGAAAATTAGTACGGTTTGGTAAACATTATCTGCGCCATCTTGCCTTTTCCCCTGATGCCACACTTTTTGTCATACGCACCCGCCATTTTAGGTGCCTCGATCAGAACCACCCTCTGCACGCCACTGGCCCCCAGCACAGCCCTTCGCCCTCACAAGCCCCCCACGCACTGGCCACCCCCCGCTCTCACATGCCTTGGGTCGTAAACCCCTCTTCAGCGCAGCTCTGCCTCGGAACCCCATCCTGTTCCCAGCGCGACACCTCCCTTCATTCCTTTCATGGTCCCAGACCCTTTGATACAAACCCCCTTTTCCTGTGTGCCCGTTTGTCTTCCTCGTTCCCAGGCCGCCACCTGGCCCTGCGGATACTGTTTATTGCCCCCCCGTACAGTAGGAAGCTTCCCCCATTAAAGGACCCTCGAATTGATCAAAGCCCCCACCCTATGATATCCGATCAACCCCACACATTCCGTGAATCGGCGGAATGTCCAGCTGCGCGATAATCATCACCTATTGTGACCGGGGTGGGGACTTCAACTGTAAATGTGTGTGGGAACGGGCCTGAAGGGGAGATTCCGAGAATGTCCTTTCATACTTCAAAGCATTGCAAGAATGTGTTACCTGCAATAAAGATCATAAACCTGTGTATAAGAGGCCAGGCCTCAGAGATGCGGTTAGAGCACCTCGTGACGATACTGGCTGTCCGAACTGATGTGTTCTCCTCCGGAGAGAATAAACCTTGTTTCCTGCCTTCCAGTCTCCAGCGCCTGCCTCTTCATTGATTAATATTTTGTGGGTTAAAGAGGCGATACCGCCGGGCAAATATTGATTGTCCCTGACCTTTTTTACAGGCAAGGGACAGTCTCCTCCTCCTACTGCTGGCTGCTGCTGTTGACTTTTCGGGCCAGGTCTGCATGCTCCTTGCGGAGGGTCTCAAGCAGGGTTTTGGTGTTGAGGAGCTCCTGCTCGAGGTCGGACACCCTCAGTGAAAGGCGGTGCACGCGTGCCTTGCACCTGCTGTGGGGGCAGCTGATTTATTTGCTGCTCGGCGGTGGCGGGTGGCTGCAGTACCCCGGCTCCGTACCGCTGGAGACCTGCTGCGCAGACTGGCTGACCCAGGGAGCGCGGAGGAGGATGCACGTGTCGCCGTGGATGTTGTTGACGTACTGTGCGTGTCCTCCTCCTCCTGGGCCACCAGCCGCCGATATTCGGCGACAGTGGCATCCAGCCTCCGTTGCTGGGCCCTGTTAGCCAGCTCCTTCCGTGTTGGTTTGGAAGGAGCATCTATATTAGGAAAGAAAGACATAGTCTGTAACCAATGCTCTTTAAGATTAACACAAAATGATTCAGCAGAAAGTTGAGTCACAGTAGAACTAGCAACTTGCAAGCGCAGTACATAACTATTGTGGCCAGTATCTATCTAACCTCCCACTTCTTCATCCTTGCTCTAACATTAGTGGGAGTTTAAGGAATCAATTCTACGAGCACTATGGACTCACTCCATTAGAGTCGACTATGACAGTACACCAGTCTTATTCTTCTTCTTCTCTCTTGTTTAGCAAAATTGGTACGTTAACTTCTGCAAGCTGGCATAATGCCAGCGCTGTCAACTTGCACCCCAGAAAAACAGACACTTGCCATGATGAGTGAGACAGACTTGCGTTACTGTACCAGTCCAGTACATGCAGGTGGTGATGCTCTTACTTTTCTATTACGGTGGCACTGAGAATACTCTGTTACAAGGGCTACTGCTTAATTAATTTAACTTTAACCCTACAGTGCCAATGAATACTAGAAAAGGAAAATGAAGAAGATAAATAATCTGATTATCTATCACTGCACATGGTATGTATTTGCTTACATATGGGATGACGTTAGGTGCTTTGCTTTTTATTAAGTGAACAGTGATACATCCACACATGAATGACCGAGTTCTTCTAAACTTATTAACAGAGGTAGTGAGTGGCCATCGTAATAGCCGGATATATGCTGTGCTTGCAATACAAACTACTGCTACTATTCATGGTAGCATTCGGACAAATGTACAACTTCTTTCCCTTGCCTTTCCTATACTGGGACGGACGTGCAGGTGCGGTGTTACATGCTCTTCAAAGTAACACTTAGTTCATCCAGTGACCGTCTACTCTCTCTAGATACACATATGCTATCTAAGAGTCAGATAGTACCATGATCCAGGCATCCATCCATTCAAACTATATGTCAATCATTCTTCTTCATGTCTCTCATCTGGACAAACCTTACGTTTTCTCACGGGAAAACAACCTTTTCACTTTATTTGGGAAACCGCAAGCCATACATCCGTGCTTGACTTGCATTTGAATTTCAACCAAAGCATATATTGCGCACACATACAGTTTCTGTTTCACCCACCCAGGCTGTTCTCCTTCCATCCATCCTTGCTTCATCCTTCACCCAGCCATGCATCATATTCCTTCCCAGCCACCTCGGGCACCAATCAAACATGTATCATTCTTCTTTGTCAGTCATCATTACTTTTAACTTGCTCGTCCTTCCACACTTACGTACACCCTTCTTTCACTTTTCGTTCATCCCATCCATCAAGTTCATCTCAGATCTGATTTGGATTCTCAAAAAAAATTCACCGCTGAGTTGAAGTAAATTTAGAGAAGCCTACTACCTGGTTGATAAAAAACGTTGTTCTAAATTTGAAAGTCTGCTTAACAGTATAGTAACTTAACTGTAGAACATATATACTACACCCGTGCAGAGAGCACACTATGCAGTCTGCAATCTCAATAAGTAAGGAATGTAAGAGCTTACCACTGCCCGCCACTACCGTGGCAACCCGCACAGCAGTTTCGTCCGGCACTTGCACCGCCTCCTCACCAGAACTGTCCTCCACCTCCGCGCTGGGCCCAGCACCAGATGTTCCACCTACAAAGTACATTTAACCTCTTCCACGCTCATGACAAGGTCAGCTCGTCATGAGGCACACTGGAGCTGTGCTCATGACAAGGTGAACTCGTCATGATCAATGGGATTTAAAAAAGTTCAGCACAGATGGGGAAAAGCCTTAGCAGCCAAGTGGTTAAGAATGTTAGATGTCATAGACATACACCACTCACTAGTATTTTGTCTAGGAATGAAGAAATGTGAATACAGAAACTAATTTCAGAATTTGTGACTGTCTACTCTAAAGTAAAAATGTCCCTTTTTCCAGGGAAGGGTGTTGTCTTGCTGCACTTTTTGGCACAACTGATGAATGCTTGCTTTTTAACACGCACCACTTTTCTCATAACGGACAGATGCTTTACTTCTAAGAACAAATCATCATCACTAGGACGGAGTGACCAACGATTCAGCACCAAAAAGAAAAATTAAAGTTCAAAGTCAAACCAGGTGAGGGCTCGGCTCGCCCACAATAAATGTGTGAAATAAATAATTACTAAGCACTTTTCCATTTTTAATCAACCGTTTATGTTTTATGACAAGCTTGATTTTAATAAATATTTTTACTTTTAATAAAGCTTTAAAACTTAAATAGACTCTGTGGTTTTTGGTCAAGAGTGACTGAGCAAAAGGTTTTGCAATTTCCAAGCATGAGTCCGTGCCTCTGACACTTCTGGACTCTGACTCCGTACTTTTGCCCTGCGTTGGATAATCATCATTGGGGAACAATCATCGATGAATTCGGGAGCTAAATGACTCTGCCACACTATCTAGTCAGTAAGGAGATTGGGGGTTCTTCAAAGTCTGATATCACTGAGGTATGTGGAAAGTCTACCTGCGCTATTATAATTGATAAACAATGCACTATTTAGTGTCCATAGTTCTGTTTGTGCAGATTTGTCCCTGCAACAGTAGTAGTATGGATTGTCCTCCTATCTAAACCAAAAGTAAAGTAGTATCTTATTCTTTCTTGGTGGTCATTCATCTTTTTATTGTTGGTAATTGTCAAAGCATAAACATTTAGAAGACTTGAAAAGACATTATGGACAATCCCAGAGGACTGCACTCAGTGCATAGGGCTATTGCTGACTAGAATGGGAGTTTCGTTTAACACCTTTTGCCAACTGTGCAATCTTAGTTAGCTACACAGACAGACTAATAAGAATAATCTAGTAATACCACAGGGAGTCATAGTAGAGGTAGGATAAGAATTTAGATACAGTCTACAAAAAGATCAAAGACGATTTAGAAAAAATCAAATGAGGAAAGTTAGGAAAAAATAGGTACTCTATATTAAAATTAAAACTTACCGGGGCCAGCAAAGGAGCCCTCGCCTGACCGATCCTGGCCTTGAACAGCAGCAGCAGCCTATGACCCCTCCTCCTCTGTCCTCTTGCCCCTGGGGGGAGCTGATGTACAACATGAAAGAAAGAAAGACCCGAAAACATGGATGACTGTTGTCAACCAAATCAAATATTTCAAAAGAACAATAACAAAATATTTTGGCGAAATAGCAAATAGACAACTATTCCACAGGATATATTGACCTATCTCATGTGGTATACTACAATATTAGTATTGCTTGATTTGCGGACTGTCGACTTGGAAAGTTATGTAACTCACTAAACAAACTACTAAAAAGGTTCGCCTAGGACTGGCAGGCAGCAGGCCGCAGCACGCGAAGTGACAGACAAACTCCATTGTGATTGCAGATCAGCGACAACACTAAAAAGTTTCCTACTACATTAACCAGTCATTAAAATACTCAAACTATCAATCCACCACCACTATTTCTTCTTATTGCCAGGTGTACAAAGGAAGGACTGGACTTGAGTCTGTAGGGGCAGATTTACAAGCCCCTTGCGGCTCTTTTGCTCCATTGTTGCGTGACTTTTGTGACGCAGCGGCAGAACAAAAGAGGCGCCATGGTGCGGCGTATATTAACAACGTGACGCATGTGGGAGATGCATCACGTTGTAAAGCCCTGCGCCATCAGGGGGTGTTCCGGCACAAGGGAGGGCGTTCCTGTGCAGGAACGCATCCTAAAAGTGGCTGAGGGAAATCTACAAGATGTCAATCAGTCAATTTTAGGACAATGATGCGTGACTCAAACCCTGTGCCTGCTTGAAGCAGATGTACGGCTTGACGCAGCATTGGGGAGATAGGGCACCCCAGAGCATTGCTGGAGCTGTGCCATCGTTGTGACGCAACTCCCTCAATGCGCCGCCTTTACGGCACAGATGCGTAACGCTTCTGTGACGTTTTGGGCCCATGGTGCGCCGCATTGTACATACGGCGCACCATGGGTGGTGGTGGCGTGGCGCACAATTACTGGCGCATCCCTGCTACTTTGCAGGGATGCGCCGGTAATTGAAAATCTGACCGTTAGTGTCTAGCATTACGCAGTTCTTTACACTACACTCCTACATAATTTCTCAGGCCAATGAAATGAACACAAAATAGAAAACAAATAAGCATAGTAGCAACGCTACTGAGAAGGAGAGCAGTGCACCTGAAATGCACAGAAGATTTTGAAATATAATTTACCTACAATGTAATCGGCAGCATTATTGCTCTTGGTAAAAAACAAAAAGTTGCAATATAATAACACACAGAGCGGGAGAAAACAGAGTAGTGATGAAATAGCTAGAAATAGCTACTACTACTCACCAAGCCCGGGGATCTCGATGCCGAGCACGTCCAGCAAGTCGCGTTCCCAGTCCATGAGATCCGTCCAGCGGTGGGTGGCCTGGTTGTAGTTGCGCCGAACCCCAGAGTGTTCAAACATGGACCGGCACACCTTCTCCCACTGCTTCCGGCGCTCCCGGAGCCCGTACCCGGTAGCGATCTTGCCGCCTCCCATGATGGTCCTGGGGAGGCGGCGCGGGACATAAAAGACTAGTGCGGCCACCTCCTCAGCACTAAAAATCTCCCGAGCTATAACTTGCTCCCCCCTCAAACGCCCGCACGGGAGCCAGGCACGGGGTGCGGGACCCTTCCCCTTCGCGGGCTGCTTCCCGGCTCCCTTTACCATGGTCTGGGCAGAAAGGAAGGTAAATAATAAAGAAGAAATAGAATAGAGAAGAAGAAAAAAAAAGAGTTAAAAAAGTAGTTTAAAATTAACCAAAAGTAGCAGAAAACACAAAAATATAGAGCTAGAAAAATAGAGGGATAAGTAATAAGTAAAATAGATAAAAAAAAATTCAAACAAGCAAAGGATGGTAGAGATTGACAGAGGATACAGAAAGCATGCCCAGAACCATAGCAATGAATGAAAAACAAGATGGCCACGCACGTTCACGGCCGTGTGGGTAAGTTTGCGCGAGATTTCCCCCGCGATCACACGCAAACATGTACTAGCGAGCCGCACACTTTGCGAGATTACACATAGCGCCTGGAAACGGAATCACGTCACGCAAACAAGATGGCCGCGCCCATATACGACCGCTAGGGTAACTTCGCAAACGTTGCGCTACAGTGGCTTGTGAACACGCAAACAATCACGCGAACAAACACGCCGCAAAAAAAACAAATCGTGTATTCGCACGAATTCGCGGCTTCCGAAATCGATCTCGCCCAAATTCGCACCCCGCGAATCGCGCAAAATTGCTGAAAAACGATTTTTGCAAAACTGAAAGCACTCAGCAGGTGCAAAAGTTCAATCTTATCATTAGTAACCATTCCCTCTAGTGCTTCCTGAGGGGCCCCTCCAGAGTTCAGTTGCCTACTTGCAACTATTCTATGACCCTGCTCTGACCCTCACAGCAGGCTCAGAGAATAGCTACAAGTATGCCACAAAGGTCCTGCTAAAAAAAATTAGACTGCAACAGAAAGCAATTACAGATAAGGAAGCAGGTGCCAGACTGGAAGTTCAAATTCAGTGACACATTAATCAATCAGCCCCTAATTCATTCATGTCAGTTGAGGCAGGGCAGGTGTGCTTTTCCCCCCATAATCTACAGTGATGAAACAGAGGGTGGCATGGGTGAGCCAGAAGGTGGCAGTGGTGAAACAGAGGGTGGCAGTGGTGAAAAAGAGGGTGCTGTGATAAACCAGACGTAGAAACAACATGGTCGCGACCGTTGCTACCCGACAAGTAAGTTCGCGTTTGCAAACTGGTAAAAAACCCTCACAAAACAGCAGAAACACTTGCGAGCCCAAAAAGAAATCCGCAAAATTTGTGAGAGTTCGCGGATTTTGCGGATTGCGAATCCGTAAATACGCTATTTCGCGGATTGCCAATTCGCAAAATTCGCCCATGCTTAGTCGCTGAGGGCCGCGCCCGGACCCGGAGTGAGGAGATCCCTGTAGCGGCCCCCGGTAGCAGGAGAGAGCCGCCGCCGTCGATATCACCGCCGCCATCCGGCCCAAGAGTGGAGAATCCCTATGGCGGTCCCCGGTAGCCTGAGGTAGGCCGCCGCGCACTTCAGCTGGGCCGCGCTTGGCCCTGAGGCCCTTCACCAACATCACGTGATGGGGGCGCGTCCTGGACTCCGCCCCCGCCAACGCCGCGCACTGATTGGGCCTTTGGCCGAGCCTCTCGGGAAGCGAGTCTCCAAGTGGCTCCTGTGCCCGGCACCAGCGTCGGCTGCCCTGTCATTGGTTGAGGCTGTCGCGCCTCTACTGCGCCGTGACCTCGCTGGTCCCTGGGCCCACGGAGCAGTTAAGAGGCCTGGGACCGGCGAATCCTTAGCGCGGGGCTCCCCTCTGAGTGAGAGCCCCCCCCCCCCAGCATGCGCCAGCCCAAGAGGAACTTCACGAAGGGCTGAAGAGGCCCAGAGACTTCAGGTAAACCCCCGGGGAGGAGGGCGGAAGGCCCCGCGGAGGCTCTGAGTTCGCCCCTCCCCTGGGGAAAGACTGTTGCCGGGCTAAGATAGCCCCATTAATGAAGTGTTTTCCCCAAGCTTATGAAGTGGTTTTCCTATGCTGAATGAACTGTTCTGCCAGCCCCCGTGTTCGTACTTTTACCTACAAAAAGGGTTATTCCTACGAGCTGAGATGTCATTTATGCTTAATGAAATGTTTATGCCTGTTTAGTATAGGCTCCGGACTGCTGATTCTGACCTACTGTCCTGGGGTAAAGTTAAAGGTTCATTAGGCTTTATACATGGTTTTCCTCACCACTGAAACTTTTACTTCTGCTAAGTAACTGGTCTACATTTAATGAAAGTCCATTCCTACCTAATGAGATGCCTGTTCACTTAGAATGGGATGTTGCATGATCTTTACTGAAATGTTTACCTTTACCAGATGAAATGCGTACTTCTGACTAATGCAGTATTTATTGGAAGGCATACAGATATTTAATATTTAATATTTATTTAGTTAAGTATTTATTGCTGAGAAATGCAGAGCATGTGTTTTGAAGGAAAGGCAATGAGTTAATGCTACTGTGATTTTTGACGGCCCTGATTCTAATCCCAGATAAAAACATGTATTTATTTGAATCCAGCATACTGGTGTGGTCTCAGTCATTGCGTGTGCATTTGTGGTCTCAGTGGATGCGTGTGCTGTGTAGTCACTTAACACCTGAGCTTTCAGGTGCCTGCCTGCTCGGTCCAAGCTACCCCCCGAGGACCTGGCGAACCCAGTTCCTACACAGTGGTGCTATTGTTGCAAGGATCCTGCTCATACACAGAATTGTGCACATAGACCCAGGAAATCAGTGAATTGTGGTGTGCCAGAAACTCACCTCAGTACCAAGAGAACCCCAACCAGGTAGCATCAGTGTCACATTAGCTCTTCATCCTATAGCAAAGCAACCAATGATTTGACAACCTAGAACATGCAACTTAGTACAAACTCAGGAATGGTGGGAAGTGAGAACACTCTTTTGTTATACTCTCATACCAGTCCACAACAGGAGTAAAGAAGAGACAAGGCAAGGTTAAAATATTTATTTTAACGATGTGATCTCATGTGCAGTATCTTAGCCAACAAAAGCAGACATATGATTAAAAATAATATGGTCAGCATGGTTACAATTCCATAAAACACAAAAGGAGAAAGCAAATAATAATAATGGTGAAAACAGGTCCTATAGTGCCTAGTTTTAACACCCTTCTCTATATAGGAACTATTGGCCAGATGTAGGTATCCAAATACCGGTCGGTAACGGCCGAAAATACCGATTTTCGGCTGTTACCGACCGGTATTTGGATACTGAGATGTAGGGGATGTCAAAATAGATTCGGTAATTTTACTGAATCGGTAAATTTACCGATTCGGTAAATTTGCTAATTCTGTAAAATTACCGAATCTGTATTTTGACATGTAGGTAGCACTTTAAACAGTGCTACAGGGCTTTAAGGATTCGTTATTTACCACCAACTATTAGTTGGTGGTAAATAACGAATTCCTATGTAAATGCAAATATGTGTATTTACACCTGTGCCATGTGGCACACATACATGGCACACAAGCACTAATCAGGGGTGCAACAGGGTGTCAAAGTGTCACCCTGCCACCCTTGAATTTTTTGGTAATTACCGAATCGGTATTTACCGATTCGGTAATTGACATTCATTCCCATGGGCCTTAAGGCCCATAGGAATGAATGTCAATTACCGAATCGGTAAGATTCGGGGCAATTAAATACCCCGAATCTTACCGATTCGGTAAAAAATACCGAAAATTTCCCTACATCAGATTTACCAATTCTAAAATACCGAATCGGTAAAATTCGGTATTTTAGAATCGGTAAAAATTATTTACCTACATCTAGCCCTATGTATTATAAACTAAAGAAGGTCTCTAAGGCTTGTTTTGGGGGACTCCATTACCTTTCCGCTCAGTAAGAGTGAATTACATCTAGATCATCATAGGCTCTCTGCATCCCTGGAAACAGACATCTTCCAAGTGTGTGAAACCATCGCGAGTGTGTAATAATAAGGGCGCCAGAATCTTAGTTGGCTCACAGCAGCCAAATTGTTGTGTCTAGAAAGCGTTACTCGAACATGCCGAAAACCAGCCACCATGTTTTGATAACCTTGACTGCTTCAGCACTAACTGTGCACACTAAGGGCACAATGTAAGTCTAGAGATGTTGAAAACAAAACCTTTTCTCATTTGTAGACGTTCGTGAAGTCTAACTTACAAAAACAGCTATGCAGTGTCGTGTGCAAAAGCAGCAAAAGGGAAAATGGCGTTTAAACCTCTAATAAGCCATGCTAACATAACATGCAGGCAAAGCAGACCTCAGGCCATACTACACCCTCCCTTGATCGGGGTAACGCACAATAAAGGGGCAAAATTCATAAAATGAGAGTTCAAGTTGGAATGAGACAGAATCAAGTTATGGAATTTTGCCAAACTTGAAAATTGGGAGTAGAAAGTCTGAATTAAAAAGTAACTATGTCAGTCAAAACAGTCACGTGTGGACATAGTGTGAAGGAAAAATCTTAAAAAAAGAAGAAAATGCTTCAGGCATAATAGAACTTTGTTTCTTTATCATCAGTGCAGTACGTGTCTATGAAGCATAAAAATGTCACACCTCAATCCAACAGCGTGTAGGCACCGTACGTTGCCACTGCCTCCAATAGGAAGTCGTTTTCAGCATCCATGAACATTTCAGCCATGCAATTAATCAACGGAAATTAACTTTCATGTTCTTCAACAGCCGGGCCCTCTAGCACCATCAGAGGACAACTCTGGGTTACTTCGAGATAACTGTGTGCCAGAAAGTCATTGGTCGCAGTCCATATGTTCCAATTGCTTAGAACCCCAGGAGGTGCTGTGCAGGCCATAATCCCAAAACTAGAACAATCTATTTCATGAGCAACTAGGGGACTCATTAGTAGATTAAAATCCAGGTCAGGAGACACCATGTTGCAGATGCACAAATTTAGGGCCCATTCAAATCCACAATCCAGGCAATGGAAAACAGGCTGCACACAAGTGGAGTAGAAAAACCGGAAGGATAAACCATATGCCACACTCAGAGTCGCCAGAGGCAGTGATCCATAGTATTCTAGCATCCGGTTACAAAGCTGGAGCAGCCAGGGCAGATCGTTGTGGGGCACAGATTGTGCATCCATTTCGTAGTAAACAAATTAACAGCAGCACATCCACTCCCAAAGCAAGAATTAACGGGAAACCGCTGAAGACACTCGAAAAAAATTGAATGAAAAAATGCTGGGATCACACCAAATATAGCTTGGAATGAGGTCACAAGGCCAGAACTTACTACTTTAAAAAAGTCCACCAGGCCTGTGGTCGACAAGGCATTAAAAAGTGTGTGAATCAGAGCGCCAAAATATAGGGGCAGGTCAGTATTTAATAAGACATGTACCTCAGTATGAGTGTTTGCAACGTGAAGGACAAATGTCTCACGCACAGATGTAATAGCGACTTCTTTTTGAGACAAAAGGGTTCTTATTCTACTCATCTTGTTGAACTCTGCTTTCAAGGTCGGGATAGAAGGCCAGATGGAAACATCGAGCCTCCCATGTGGAGGAGGAAACAAGACATTCTTACATCAAACTACACGTTGGGAAATGTAACGATATACGGAATACCAGCAAGCATACCACAGCAATCTTCATTATTTAATAACAAATAACTACCAGTTGCTAACAACGTGAAAGTTGGTGCAATAGCTGGGGCGGGAGTGCCTTTCAAAACACATGCAAGATTAGGCGCTGTAATATTACAAGAACCATGCAATTGCAGATTTCTACAGACTAAAGAGTGATCCTGTGTTGAAGTGCAGTCTTTACCTTTTAAATAAACCTCCTTTCCTTCCCTCAAGCACCTATATGTAAACGGGAGATTCCATACTTCATGTAAAAAAGCGCTACCTAAAGGTTCAACTCTGCCTATGGCATAGTGTTTCATGCAATGTTCAAATTTAAACAGGGGAAAAGGTAGAGTTATGAACCCCTGGATGAGCCAAACTGCAGAATTCAACTCTGCCACTGAAAATGGTAATGGTTCCAGCTTTTCAATATGCAGCAGTGAAAACGTGGCATCTTTCATTGACATAAATTGTTGTTTAACAGTCAAATTAAAAAGCAAAAATAACGACGTTGTGTTCATGTAATCCCAAGGCACCCGCCCAGACTTTAAGGTTTAAAGAGTCCATGCAAACTGCATAATAGAACACAATTGATTTTGTCCCTGGTACAGAACTGCAACGTCTTCTTGTACAATATCAACAACAGATGAAACAATATTATCTAATGTGTAAATACGGGAAGAAAAGGCGTTAATGCTATTATCTACAATGGCAAGCACTTTTTCTAAATTGGCTTGATCAATAGCTCTAAGCCTAGAAGCAGCTTCAATCTGGGACAGTTTCCAAACTTCGTTGTAAACAGCATATATCCATCTTTTTGATCTGCCTGCTGCAGGCCCTTTTACAAAATCATTTAAAATCAATGGCATCAGTCAGTTTGGAAAAATGCAGTTTAACTGACGCCAAGGTAGAGTGCTTGAGCCAACTTTGACATAATTTTCAAACAGAATAGGTAGTGACCGAATGATGGCTCTGAAAACGGGGATCCACTCTAACCTCTGTATAGAAATGGGAGAGACCCAGAAAACGGTGCTGGCAGGAATCTGCACTTTTTTGCCATAGCAACCAGCCTGATTAATGCTGGAAACATTAAAAGAGGAATTACTCAACAGGGCTTGTAGTTCACTCAGGGAAAAGCCAGTGTAATTATTCCAATGTGGATATTCACCCAAATCAGGAAATGAAGGAGCATTTAATGTTTTAGAAGTAGCCAATCCAAAGCAAGTGGTTTGTGAAATAGTGGCATTCAGAAAAAACATATGGTTTGGGATGAGACAAGCATGATGCAAAGCTTCAGTGCCTTGAACTTGCCAACTTTTAGAACCCCAAACAGATTTAAGATCAACAGCATCTTTCCACAGTTCATAGCCCCAAACAGCCAACTGGTTAATAAAGGACTTCGAATACAGTAATTTTGTGTGGGGAAGTCGAACCTTGGAAGAGGACTTCTCAGTCATCTTAAAGTAAAATGCATTAGGGTTTGATTGATTAAAGTCTGTAAAATAAGAACACTTTTTCAAAAGAGTTTTAGAGTTGCCTTCCACTGGTGTGGAACAGTGTTCCCACTGTGTATAGTTAATCGTATTTCTAAATGAATTTGTCTCATGCAGAAAGTGATTGCCAAAATGCTGGTAACAGTACAAATCACCATAGTTTTCAGATTCTAAATATAAATCTTCAGCATCGAAAGCAGCATAATATTTCAAATCAGAAAATAAAGCCTCTACAGATTGGACGTCCCAATCATCAGAGCGAATATTTTGTTTAACCACATCCCCCATAGAAACACGTACATCGGGAACGTTAATAACCTCTGTGGGACCATGAATCTGGAACTTTACAGCATCCCATACAACCCCATCTAAAACGGTCCAAGCAGTTACATTCACAATTGTCTGGTCCCTTTTCATGATGTGCGATGAGGAGTGAAGAGCCAAAGTTCCATCAATTAGTCTAATTGAAGTTCTTTCTTGTAGGCTTTAAGATCTGCCTATCCCCGACCTTAATGATCTTTGGAAGCGATACTAAGCTGGGTGTAAATAAGGAGATAGAAGCATTCATTTTTATCTCAATGGCAGTAATGCGTATTCTCATTTCAGCAGCCTGGAAGGATGACACTGCTCCATCATTCCAAATGTGGTTGACCAGATTATTGGGTATCCATAATAGCGAGTCCACACTCTATGAACCAAAGAGCAGAAACACACGGGAATTTGGGTTAAAAATTTGGGCACCACTGAAAACCTGGAGAGATTCACGAATGTAAATATAGGATAGTATCTTTTTGTATTTCTACATGTATAAGGTATTTAAGAACTGCTATGATTTTATTGAAGACGACAGTATGCTCCTATATATAATGTCTATTTATCATATTTATTGCATCTCCTTTTTTTATCCTAAACAGATGAACTATTGTATGGAATAATGTATGAAATGGTCTCTTTTGTTTTGAACCAGTATAAATTCTCATTTAAAAAAAACAACACAAATGAAGTTCTTTCTTGAACGTAGTGTCCATTTACAAAGCAGAAAAAATACACCACAAATCCAATGGACATGAATAAAAATATTGAAAAAAGTACCAGCCAGATGTAAGTCCAAGGGGGAATCAAAAATGTTTTTTAAACCAGGTAGCAAAAATCAAATCTTTTGAAGGGGTCGTAGACGTGATCGAGCCAATTTCAAATGAAAAACGGGATTGATTAGCCACACGGGTCTCCAAATCAGGCATAGACAAGTCAATGGGGTAAGTGTATTCAGTATCATTAAGAGGATCACCAGCAGGTGAATTCAATAAAGGATTCGCAACTTTACTCATCTCGATGGCAACATCATGCCCAATGGCAGGATCCTGGACCAAAACAGAGTGTTGCACCATTGCTGGACACAAAACCGCAGGTGTCATACTATAAAGAATTGCCCACCCTGTGTAGTTTGACATTGTCAATGGAGATGTACCTGTTCCCCTTTCGCCCAATGACTGTTCTTGTACCCTGCACACCAAGCATGGGAACTGGAGCTCGATAGGAGGGACCAAATTCCTTCTTATGTTCGATCTTCTCTCAGACCAGTTCTCCAACTTGGGGTAGCCAGCCGACTACCGGAATCTGCAACGCAGCATCAGATGTGTAGGGCAAATGTTCCTTTGCAAGACTGTCTCTCGTCTTTTGTAAGTTCCTCAAAACATCAGAATGTTCATCTACGTCAAAGGATGCGGCGGCCGCCGCCATGTCTAGACCATCAAGGTCCGGAACAAACATTTTGACGCCAAAGAGCATTTTGTATGGGGTCCGCCCACCCAGAGACCTTCTAGGGAGATTATTTAATGCACGTTGAACACTATTGAGGTGGGTAAGCCAGTCTCGGCCAGTACCTAAAATCTTAGCTGTCAGGGATTGCTTTAAGTCACGGTGCATCTGCTCCACAACTGAACTACCGTCAGGCCTGTATGGAGACAAAAATTTGACTTGGACCCCCAAAGAACTCATGGCATCCTTGTATGCATTAGAGGCAAATGCTGGACCCTGCTCTGAATGGAAGGTGCCACACGCTAAAATTCCCACAAAGACACGCAAATCCCTTATGAAAGTTATGGAATCAGCACTCCTTTGAGGCCATAGCCACACAAAGCGCGTTACCAGAGTCAACTGTAACTAAGATGTACTTATACGAAGTATCAGATGAGAAAGGACCGCAGTGATCCAAATAAACACATGTAAGTGGTTTATTTGAGATATACAACTGAGTTTGGGGTGGGCGTGCAGCAATAGAAGGTTTAATTTGCTGAGAAAAGTCACATTTAGGGACATAATCACGCGTTTGTTTGTACAAACCCCGCCACCAATATCGTTGCTGGAGAAGAGCCCCAGTAGCTGACACACCAGCATGCGATGAAGCCAACCCAGCATGGGCTGCTGTAATCAAAGTCTGTCTGCGGTCCGCGTTGGGTATTAACCTGTCACCAACGTCGTTAATTCTCACATAAGGAACTTTATCAGGGCTTAAATGATAAGAGTATTTAGAAGGGAAACCTCTAGGGTAATTACCTCCCTTCTCTGTTGCGGCAATAGCTGCCAAGATGTCATCGTCAATCTTACTTTTGGAATGTGTAACCGCCGCTACTGAGTGTTTTGCAACTGCTATCTTCGCAGCCTCATCTGCGAGACAGTTGCCAACAGCGTGAACACCAACACGCTAGTGACCCAGAGTATGAATTACAAACACAAGTGGCAGTCGTTCTTTAAGTTCAGCCACTCTAACCCAGATCATTTTATGTTTGATTGTGCGACCCTTGGAGTCCTGATAAGCATTTTGAGTCCAAAAGGGTAGATTGTCATTGTATGATTGAACACAGTAGTAAGAGTCACTCACAATAAGCGTAGTCACACTGGGATCTACATACTCCAATGCAAGCATCAGAGCACGAAGCTCTACCACCTGGGCGGTACAGTCCCCTAATGTCTGTGTATGCACGACATCGGACTTGAATTCACCATCCACCATAGTACCAACCACAATTGCGCAGGCCGAAGAATAGGCGTGCTTTGAACCCGTAGCCGCTTGCGCATTTCCATCAGTGTAAATGATACAACGGAAATCCTCAAGTGGGCGCATAGTCAGAGTTGGAGGATGAACAAATTCGTACTGCAAAAACTCTTGAGTCTGCAGCGAGAGAGTCAAAAATAAACATGACATCCGATATGTCAAAGACGTTGCCCATTGTATCCACCTTGGGTGCAAAGCTTTGGAATTTGGTACACTGGCTTTCGTCAGGATGTATGTCGATACATCGCGCACCATTCCATTGCGTGCGTTTATCGCGCGTATTTTACATCGCAAAGTCCATAAAATCGTCACCTTTTACATCGAACGTTGTTGCAACGCCAATGCGTTGATTGCTATTCAGCAGTACATAACTTCGCAGACCACGAAATCGCACGTCTTGACAACACATTTTCGTGTCCTACCACAGTGTTTGCATTCTTTTGGCCGAATGCGTGATCCTGCCTCTAGCCCCTGGCCCCCACTGCCCCCGGTCCCTCCGACGCTAATTCTTCTCTTTTTATGTTTCCCAATTTTTTTTTGTTTTTGTGTTATTAGTCAATACATAGTGTAATACTTATTTTTTTTTAAAGACCTTTATTGATAGAAATTAGCAAATACAGCTTAATAAAGAGCCCAAAGTGCTCACAGATACAGTACATTGCAACACAATAAACGCAAAGGATCTGATACAGGAATAATGAGGTCTAAATTTTAAAGGTTTTTTCTGAAGGATAGACGAAAGCAGGATAGTACAGCACAACAGATTAGATCCGGCCAAGGACGATCAGGATAGACAAATGCACAATGTAACAAGCTGCCAGAGTCGCCGCGCACCACCTAGAAGATAAACGTCTAAACCCAGAAAAGAAGAAAGGGAAAAAGAATAGAAGGCCCATTGAACTAAAAATAAAAACAAACCCCCCCCCAATCCACCCCCCACCCTGCACCCCTGCAGCGGCTACGGCCTACCCCCCCCCTTGCAGTGTGCCTGTCGCCCAATAAAAGGAGTCCCGAAATATAGAGAGTAAGATAAGAAACCTAATCTAAAACTCCTATAAACTAAGGAAAGCGGGGAGGAGCCCACCATCCGTCCCTCAGCTCCACCCTCCCGTATGGCCAATAACAGCGCAAAATATAGTGTCCGGCGATGACAAGCCTTACGGCCAAAAGAAAGTAAAAGCAGAAAGGCAGCCCGCAGCGTAATCAAGTGTAGCCATCCATAACCCACCTGTCCAGGGCAGCAACAAGGAAACCACCAAATCATGATCACAAGCGCTCATCCCCGACCCACTCTCTTTTCCCCACCACTGCAAACCAGCGAAACCCAGCAGGAAGCCGTCCCTCGGCCATACCCTCCCGCAAATACAATATTAACCCAAAGTGAATAGTCCGGTGGTAAGAAACAGTTCGCAGCAAAACAGTGGAAAGCACAAAGTCAACACATCGCACCATCAGAGAAAACAGCACGCCACCCAGTTGCCACGGTCAATAACGAGGAATCTGCCAGTCCGCAAGAAGAAGCGGTCATCCCTGTCCGTTTTTAGGGCTCGGACTCCTCCCCACTGTAAGTGGGGGAGGAGTTTCGAGATCCTAATGTTATAAGAAAAAAAAGAAGAAGTATCCTTAGGGCCTTGGCGAGAGGAATTCCACACATTCCTTAGCGTTTTCTGTCATCTGGCCAGTGATTCGTCTTCCTTGTGTTTTCGTTTTAATAGGCTTGAAGTGATAGGGTAAATGTAGTTTTGTTCCGCCATTTTGGGCATATTTCGTTCGTGCTCGCGCAAAGAAGTACATTAATTATAATTAGGAGCTGTCAGGGTGCCTCCGTAAGTGAATCCAGATGTCCGGGCGCGTTCACCATTCAGCAGCGCTCAGCGCGCAGCTCCCTTTGTTTGATTTCGTAGTCGTTTTAGTTAAGCAGCTTGAAAAAATTTCACAGTGCACTTTCGTTTAAGTACGACTTCAGGCAACAGTGTGCCTTTGTTAATTGTATTCACAGTATTATTTTATTTGTTTCTTCTCCAAATAATGCGTGCCATGATAGTGCTTTCCCCGGTGAAATGTAAAATTAATATTACGTATGGATCGGTTTCACTTCGCAACACACAGCAACCCTTTAGCTACCCTCATGCATTCTGCAAATGCATACATATTGTACCAAATAATGTGTTGCAAGATAACACTCACTGAAAACAATTTGAGCATGATAAACCAACCATCTCTTCTAAAAGCCTGGTATGACTAGACAGCTACCTTTCACCAGCCAGAATTGCCTATATGCGTGCTGTTTCCAAGCCAGGTTTATACTGACATTGCGGCCAAACAAATGACAGCAGAACACATTATGATCTGCAGGAAACAAGTCTAGCCCACGATAATCAGCGCATTCGTAAACAAACAATATATGAAACACAAAGTATAATCCTGGTATAGGTGACTCGGGAAGTCAAAATAGAAGAGCTCAACACAGATGCGAACTGTTAAGACCCATCCTCACAAGCACCTTGTGCAAAACGAGGCTAACACGATATTTAATTATGCATGTAACTTGCGTTTCCGAGAGGGGAGTGCGCGCGCAAGCCTCCACTGATCTACTGCTTCCGATGGTGTCTGCCATCTGTGCTGTGTAAATCAAGGCTCAGACAACAGGCAACGCGGGAGGGGGCACCTCTGTAAACATTACGTGCTGGATGAGGCAGCCACATCCAATGTGGAGGAGGAGCCCCACCTCTGTAAACAGAACGTAAATGAGGCTACCGCAAACCAATGGAGAGAAATGAAGGACCCTTCTTAACCCCCAATATTTTAAACACTGTGTTTAAAGGGTGCATATGCAAAACCTACCAGGAGGGATAATCCTGAGCCGGTAATCTCAAGGCTCCCAAGCGAACATACTGTGCACGGCACCCGTCTGTCGTTTACGTTAAAGAGCAGCGCTACGGTGCTGTTGGGGGCAGAGTGCTGTTGAGTGCAGAGTGCTGTGTGCTGTTGAGTGCAGAGTGCTGTGTGCTGTTGAGTGCAGAGTGCTGTGTGCTGTTGAGTGCAGAGTGGTGTGTGCTGTTGGGTGCAGAGTGCAGTGCTGTGTGCTGTGAGTGCTGTGTGCTGTTGAGTGCTGTGTGCTGTTGAGTGCTGTGTGCTGTTGAGTGCTGGTTGCTGTTGAGTGCTGTGTGCTGTTGAGGGCAGAGTGCTATTGAGGGCAGAGTGCTATTGAGGGCAGAGTGCTGTTGAGGGCAGAGTGCTGTTGAGGGCAGAGTGCTGTGTGCTGTTGAGTGCTGTGTGCTGTTGAGTGCTGTGTGCTGTTGAGTGCTGTGTGCAGTTGAGTGTTGTGTGCTGTTGATGGCAGAGTGCTGTTGTGGGCAGAGTGCTGTTGTGGGCAGAGTGCTGTTGTGGGCAGAGTGCTGTTGAGGGCAGAGTGCTATTGAGGGCAGAGTGCTATTGAGGGCAGAGTGCTGTTGAGGGCAGAGTGCTGTGTGCTGTTGAGTGCTGTGTGCTGTTGAGTGCTGTGTGCTGTTGAGTGCTGTGTGCAGTTGAGTGTTGTGTGCTGTTGTGGGCGGAGTGCTGTTCTGGGCAGAGTGCTGTTGAGGGCAGAGTGCTGTTGAGGGCAGAGTGCTGTTGAGGGCAGAGTGCTATTGAGGGCAGAGTGCTGTTGAGGGCAGAGTGCTGTGTGCTGTTGAGTGCTGTGTGCTGTTGAGTGCTGTGTGCAGTTGAGTGTTGTGTGCTGTTGTGGGCAGAGTGCTGTTGTGGGCAGAATGCTGTTGAGGGCAGAGTGCTGTTGAGGGCAGAGTGCTGTTGAGGGCAGAGTGCTATTGAGGGCAGAGTGCTGTTGAGAGCAGAGTGCTGTGTGCTGTTGAGTGCTGTGTGCTGTTGAGTGCTGTGTGCTGTTGAGTGCTGTGTGCAGTTGAGTGCTGTGTGCAGTTGAGTGTTGTGTGCTGTTGAGGGCAGAGTGCTGTTGAGGGCAGAGTGCTGTTGAGGGCAGAGTGCTGTTGAGGACAGAGTGCTGTTGAGGGCAGAGTGCTGTTGAGGGCAGAGTGCTGTTGAGGGCAGAGTGCTGTGTGCTGTTGAGTGCTGTGTGCTGTTGAGTGCTGTGTGCTGTTGAGTGCTGTGTGCTGTTGAGTGCTGTGTGCTGTTGAGTGCTGTTATGTGCTGGGTGCTGATGAGTGCTGTGTGCTGTTGAGTGCTGTTATGTGCTGGGTGCTGATGAGTGCTGTGTGCTGTTGAGGGCAGAGTGCTGTGTGCTGTTGAGTGCTGTGTGCTGTTGAGTGCTGTGTGCTGTTGAGTGCTGTGTGCTGTTGAGTGCTGTGTGCTGTTGAGTGCTGTGTGCTGTTGAGTGCTGTTATGTGCTGGGTGCTGATGAGTGCTGTGTGCTGATGAGTGCTGTGTGCTGTTGAGGGCAGAGTGCTGTGTGCTGTTGAGTGCTGTGTGCTGTTGAGTGCTGTGTGCTGTTGAGTGCTGTGTGCTGTTGAGTGCTGTGTGCTGTTGAGTGCTGTGTGCTGTTGAGTGCTGTTATGTGCTGGGTGCTGATGAGTGCTGTGTGCTGTTGAGGGCAGAGTGCTGTTGAGGGCAGAGTGCTGTTGAGGGCAGAGTGCTGTTGAGGGCAGAGTGCTGTTGGGGGCAGAGTGCTGTTGGGGGCAGAGTGCTGTTGGGGGCAGAGTGCTGTTGGGGGCAGAGTGCTGTTGGGGGCAGAGTGCTGTTGAGTGCAGAGTGCTGTTGAGGGCAGAGTGCTGTTGAGGGCAGAGTGCTGTTGAGGGCAAAGTGCTGTTGAGGGCAGAGTGCTGTTGAGGCCAGAGTGCTGTTGAGTGCTGTGTGCTGTTGAGTGATGTGTGCTGTTGAGTGCTGTGTGCTGTTGAGTGCTGTGTGCTGTTGAGTGCTGTGTGCTGTTGAGTGCTGTGTGCTGTTGAGTGCTGTTATGTGCTGGGTGCTGATGAGTGCTGTGTGCTGTTGAGGCCAGAGTGCTGTTGAGGCCAGAGTGCTGTTGAGGCCAGAGTGCTGTTGAGGCCAGAGTGCTGTTGAGGCCAGAGTGCTGTTGAGTGCAGAGTGCTGTTGAGTGCAGAGTGCTGTTGAGTGCAGAGTGCTGTTGAGTGCTGTTGAGTGCAGAGTGCTGTGTGCTGTTGAGTGCAGAGTGCTGTTGAGTGCAGAGTGCTGTGTGCTGTTGAGTGCTGTGTGCTGTTGAGTGCTGTGTGCTGTTGAGTGCTGTGTGCTGTTGAGGGCAGAGTGATGTTGGGGGCGGAGTGCTGTTGGGGGCAGAGTGCTGTTGGGGGCAGAGTGCTTTTGGGGGCAGAGTGTTGTTGGGGGCAGAGTGCAGTTGGGGGCAGAGTGCTGTTGAGTGCAGAGTGCAGAGTGCTGTTGAATGCAGAGTGCTGTTGAGTGCAGTGTGCTGTTGAGTGCTGTTGAGTGCAGAGTGCTGTTGAGTGCAGAGTGCTGTTGAGTGCAGAGTGCTGTTGAGTGCAGAGTGCTGTTGAGTGCAGAATGCTGTTGAGTGCAGAGTGCTGCTGAGTGCAGAGTGCAGAATGCTGCTGAGTGCAGAGTGCAGAATCCTGTTGAGTGCAGAGTGCAGAATGCTGTTGAGTGCAGAGTGCTGTTAAGTGCTGTTGAGGGCAGAGTGCTGTTAAGTGCTGTTGAGGGCAGAGTGCTGTTGAGGGCAGAGGGCTGTTGCGGGCAGAGTGCTGTTGCGGACAGAGTGCTGTTGAGGGCAGAGTGCTGTTGAGTGCAGTGCTGTGTGTTGTTGAGTGCTGTGTGCTGTTGAGGGCAGAGTGATGTGTGCTGTTGAGGGCAGAGTGCTGTGTGCTGTTGAGGGCAGAGTGCTGTGTGCTGTTGAGGGCAAAGTGCTGTGTGCTGTTGAGTGCTGTGTGCTGTTGAGGGCCGAGTGCTGTGTGCTGTTGAGGGCAGAGTGCTGTGTGCTGTTGAGGGCCGAGTGCTGTGTGGTGTTGAGGGCAGAGTGCTGTGTGCTGTTGAGGGCAGAGTGCTGTGTGCTGTTGAGGGCAGAGTGCTGTGTACTGTTGAGGGCAGAGTGCTGTTGAGTGCTGTTGATTGCAGAGTGCTGTTGAGGGCAGAGTGCTGTTGAGGGCAGAGTGTTGTTGAGTGCTGTGTGCTGCTGAGTGTGTGACTATGTGACAGTGTGTGACTATGCAGGGTGACATTGGGAGTGTGCGGGTGAGCAGTGTGTGAATGTTACGGGGCAGTGTGTGAGTGTGCAGAAAACACCACACACACATACACCACACACACATAACGCACACACAAACCACACACCTCAGTCTCTCAACACCACACACTTGTCACCACTCAACACAACACACTCACCACCACACTCACTCCCCAGGCTCACCCCCACAGACTCACCAGCACACACTCACCAGCACACAGAAAACAACACACACAACAACACACCCCCAGCCGTCATTGAATGCTTTCACCATGCACAAACACCAACAGCCATCATCCATCTGTGCACGCTTTTACCAAGCACACACCCACCAGCCGTCAGTGCACCCTTCCACCAGGCACACACACCTCCAGCCGGCAGTGCACTTTTCCACCAAGCAATCGCAGTATGGTACACTTTACTTTTAAACATATTCATATAAAGCACAGCATGCCACCATTGGTAAAATTACAATTCAACCAACATACTTCCACTACACACCACATGCACACACTCCATAACACATGGCAAAAAGACATTGGCATTTACAATGCCATTAGCTCAAACTCAAATAAATCCGAGCCCGATTGCATTTCTAATGCTTGTTTTCCTTACCGCCACTGCACATCAATGCAAACGAGGAAGACGTGTGCGGTAGTCCAGAAGTGTCACAGTGGTATGAAAACCCAGACGTGTTGCACAGAAGTAAAGCAGGGGATCCCAGAGAGGACAGAAAGGGTACCAACTTCGCAATGGGGAGCACGGGCAAGATCCACAGACCAGTAACACCAACATTAAGCAACCGGACATCAGCGATGGCCGCCTCAAGGCGCTCCGGGGATTCCAACCAGGATCGAAAGCAGATAGGCAGGGTGGCATGTGACAGAGTCGGGTCAGAGAAGGAAGACACAAATTCCACCAACGGCAGCAGCGGCGACTCCAAGTACGAAGGGGGCAAGGATCGGAGCGGGCGCTTCAATCGCAAGTCCGGCTCAGGATCCACCGCGTGGTCTGGACGTAGAAGTTCCGCAGCAAGGGACACAGCAGGACAAAGAGCCTCAACAATGGCACTCGGGGCCGCCATCTTGCAATGGAGAGGCAGGAGATGCGGTGTGAAGCTGTGCTCTGTCTGTACAGTCAGCCTCAGACTCCCCAGTAAAGAACCAAGCGCATCAACTTTGTCGGCAAGATCCCGAGCAGAATATTCCATCGCACTGCGGAGGTCAGCAACAGCTGACATCAGGTCACCATATCAGCCGTCTCTATGGCGCCTCACCCCAACTACAGCAGTCCGCTCCAGCCGTCCAGAATGTACTCGGGATGTAGTCTCCTCTTGGCTGGCGATATCCATGTCCGTCACAGTACTCTGCACGGTCCCACCGTCTCAGGCCGGTAGAAATGCGTAGGGCTACGGTAGTGGCAGAGGAAGTCAGGACCTCGAGAGCTGTTCGCAGGGCAAAGCGTCCCATCGGGTGTGAAAGCAAACAATAGGGTGGGAGTCGCCGGCCGATCGCCAGGCTAAATACAAGCCGCCACCGTGACCGGGCAGGCCGTATGGACAGCAGGGAGATGCGCCCAAAAATATCCGGAACACCCCATGCGTCGCCGCTAGTCCAGCTGAGGCAGAGCTCGAAAATCGGCCAATTCCAGGTGGAGGTGCTCCGGCCGGCACCCAGTCGCCGCAGTCATCCGCTATTGTTCACACAGCGGCCGGCCCGGTTTCCAACTAGAGGTCCCGGTCTCAAGTCCACAACAGGCCTCAGGATGTATTCGAGCGGGGCTGCCGCTAGCTTTCAGGTAGAGGCTTCAGAGTTTCACCGCCGGGCGTCGGAGGAGATCGGACACACGTTCGTGCCGTTTTCATACAGGAGCACTGGCAGGATAGATGCGGTGGAGGCGATGGTATCAGGAGCCGAGGGATTAATCGACTGTCCCGGTCGCCATCTTGGCTCCTCCCCCCGTGTAATACTTTTTTGTTTTAATGTGACGCTGTTTACCAAGTGACAGGTTGTCGCTATCACTAATGTTCTCAGCCTTCCCTCTGCTGAAAGCAAACAATCGCGGATCCGTTTGCTGTCTTATGCCTCAGTCCTGTCATTTTGTATTTCAAAATATGATTTGCATGAGGAAGTGCAACAGTTTTAGCAAATTAGACAGTAGAGCAGTGAGGCTTCAGCTGGAAATGGCATTTGCCGAGAAGTTTACAATACAAAAATATGCCTGTACTTCTTAGAGGAGGCAAAACCTGCACACGATTGCAATGCAGTGAAAAAGTGATTACAAATGTATTTACATGCTGTGTGCAAACGTGCGCACCGCATCTAATTCACACTCGGATATTTATTGACCAGGTTAGCACAGCTGTGGTGTGAATGTAGCTATCGGAAGTCTTTCGATGTAAATATGACCTGCCCGGTCTATTTTACTAGTTGCAAATGTGCATGCGTGTGCGTGCACGCACATAGAGACGCACTTTTCCCTACCCCCCTCGCATTCATAGCGGGTGTTAGACGGGGACCCTGAGGGTCGGCCGGATACTGAGGGAGAGATCCCCGAGGGGGACCGTCTCCGGCGATCGTACAGACAAGTTACCTCCCTCCCCACAAATAGGCACCACACCAGGTCGAGTTCAATACTTTATATAAGGTTCGTAAGGCAAGGATATCAGCGATACAGGATATCTCGGACCCGGGGGTCCTCTCACTTCTAGTCTCTGTAGGGAAAGGGGGTAGCGGGACAGTCTTGGTACCGGGTCGGTACAGGTGGTGGTAAGAGGCGAGCTCACAATCCTCGAGCTGGAGAGTCTGCGAGTTGGGCCGCGGCAGCGCCAGCAGGCCAAGATGATGGTTTCACGAGGCAGAGGGCCGCGGCAGCGCCAGCAGGCCAGGACGATGGTTTCACGAGGCAGAGGGCCGCGGCAGCGCCAGCAGGCCAAGACGATGGTTTCACGAGGCAGAGGGCCGCGGCAGCGCCAGCAGGCCAAGACGATGGTTTCACGAGGCAGAGGGCCGCGGCAGCGCCAGCAGGCCAAGACGATGGTTTCACGAGGCAGAGGGCCGCGGCAGCGCCAGCAGGCCAGTCACGGATGAGTTCTTCTCGGGTCTCTCGACTCCAGGATACAACTGCCTTCCTGGTCTGGCCCTGCCCCAGTTATAGGTCTGGTCCCCTTTGATGTCCGGACCCTCGCGCCTGGGGGCCGGGAGGTCCGGGATGAGGGAGTCCAGACACCCAGCAGGGGGGTGGAGCCAGCGCCCAGGGCGGCCGGGGGTGAACGACACCTGGCGGAGGAGAGCCGTTGACGATTCCTTCTCCCATTGACTCGCCAAGTGGTCACTCTGCCTCCTGGGGGGAGGTTGGTGCCTCGATGTCGGGGCCGGCCGGGCCCAGGGTTAGGGTCGAGTTGAGGCCACGCGGCCTCGTGCTGCAGTGCCCCAAGATGGCGGCTGGGCCGAGGCCGTGGTGTGGATGGTGACCCGGGCCAGCTGGGTCCGGAGCTGGTGTCTTGTGGTGGAGGGATTGCAGTGTACTTCGGGTGGTCGTCGGGGACTCCGGCTGGGGATGCAGGGAGAGCCAGGGTCCAGGTCCCATTGCGGGGAGGGGGGACAGCCCGACCATGCGGCCTGTCCAACATGCGTCCCCCACAGCTGAAGGCGGGGAGAGTCAGCCATCTTCCTGGGGACTCTCCTCGCTGAGGCGGAAAAAGCGTGACAGGCCGTCGGCGTTGGCGTGGTCCTGGCCTGGACGATGTTCCACCGTGAAGTCCATCCCCTGCAGGAAGATGGACCAGCGCAACAGCTTCGGGTTCTCCCCCCGCATTTGCATCAGCCATTGCAGGGGTCGGTGGTCTGTTTGCACCCGGAAGTGGGTGCCGAAGAGGTATGGCCGGAGCTTCTTGAGTGCCCAGACTACGGCGAAGGCCTCCCTCTCAATGGTGCTCCAGTGCTGTTCTCGGGGCAGTAGGCGTCTGCTGATGAAGGCCACTGGTTGGTCGACCCCTTCGGCGTTGAGTTGGGAGAGGACGGCCCCCACACCATGATCGGAGGTGTCCGTCTGCACAATGAATTCCCGGCTGTAGTCGGGAGCCTGGAGCACGGGGGCCGTGCACATGGCGGCCTTTAGTTTCTCGAAGGCCGATTGGCAGTCCGGGGTCCAGTTGACGGTTTTGGGGCCCTTCTTGGAGGTGAGCTCTGTGAGGGGCCCCACGATGCTGCCATAGTCCTTCACGAACCGCCGGTAGTATCCGGTGAGCCCCAGGAAGGCCCGGACCTCCGTTTGGGTCGTAGGGTGTTGCCAGGCCTGGATGGCAGCAATCTTGAGTTGGAGAGGGGCCACCAGCCCGCTTCCCACTTGGTGTCCCAGGTAGGTCACGGACCCTTGGCCAACCTGGCACTTGCTGGCCTTGATGGTGAGCCCGGCTTGCTGGAGGGCGTGTAGAACCTCCCGCAGGTGGCGGAGGTGGTCGGTCCACTGGTGGCTGTACACAGCAATGTCGTCCAGGTAGGCGGCGCTGAAGTCTTCCAGGCCCGCCAGTACCTGGTTTACCAGCCGTTGGAACGTTGCCGGGGCGTTTTTCATGCCGAAGGGCATTACTTTAAAGTGGTAGTGCCCGTCCGGGGTAGAGAAGGCGGAACGTTCTTGGGCCCTAGGGGTGAGGGCGATCTGCCAGTAGCCCGCTGTTAGGTCGAAGATGCTCAGGTAGCGGGCGGCCCCCATCCGGTCAATTAGCTCATTTGCCCGGTGGATGGGATGAGCGTCGGTCCTGGTAACCGCATTCAGCCCCCGATAGTCCACGCAGAACCGGAGCTCAGGGGCAACGCCCGGGGCGGCCGCCTTGGGAACCAGGACGACTGGGCTCGCCCAGGGGCTGTCTGAGGGTTCGATCACTCCCAGGGTCAGCATTTTGGACACCTCGGTCTGGATGCAGGCGCGCACCCGGTCGGGTACGCGGTACGCCCGGTGTCGAATAGGAGGGCTGTCCCCGGTGTCCACATCGTGAAGGCACCAGGGGGTGACTCCGGGGGTGAGGGAGAACAGGGAGGCGAACCGCCTCAGGAGCGTTTGGCAGTCTTGGCGTTGCTCCGGGGACAGGGCCTCGGAGAGCTGGACCCCTTCCACTGAGCCATCCTGCTCGAGGGTCCTCAGTAAGTCCGGAAGGGGTTCGGAGTCTTCTTCTGTCCCATTATCGGTAGCCATCAGGAGGCTGAGTTCGGATCGCACAAAATGGGGTTTGAGCCTGTTGGCATGGAGGACCCGTAGGGGGTTCCGGGCAGTCTCCATGTCGATTAAATAGGTGACGGGCCCCTTGCGTTCGATCACCTTGAAGGGCCCGGACCATCTGTCTTGGAGTGCACAGGGTTCAACCGGGGACATCACCCAGACCTGTTGTCCCGGTTCGAACTCAATGGAGGACGCGTGCTGATCGTACCACCTCTTCATGTCCTCCTGACTGGCCTCGAGATTGGCTTTGGCGGTGTCTCGGAACCGCCGGGTCTGGTTGCGGAGAGCCAGGAGATACCTGTAGATGTCCGGGGGAGTTTTCTGGGGAGGCTGCTCCCAACCTTCCTTGACTAGGCTGAGGGGGCCCCGGACGGGGTGCCCGTACAGGAGTTCAAATGGGCTGAAGCCGAGGGATTTCTGCGGGACCTCCCGATAGGCAAACAGGAGGCATGGAAGTAGCACGTCCCACTGGCGTCGAAGGGGTTCTTCTAGGCCCATAATCATTCCCTTGAGGGTGCGGTTGAACCTCTCGACCAGTCCGTTTCCTTGCGGGTGATAGGGGGTCGTGAATTTGTAGGTGACCCCGCATTGTTGCCAGAGAGACTTCATATATCTGGAGATAAAGTTCGTGCCCCTGTCACTGACGACCTCCCGGGGGAACCCCACCCGGGAGAAGATCCCCATCAGAGCTCGGCCCACCACGGGGGCCGTCACAGTCCGAAGAGGGATGGCCTCGGGATAGCGGGTGGCGTGGTCTACTAGGACCAGGATGAACCGGTGTCCTTGGGCTGTTCGAGGGTCGAGGGGCCCCACAATGTCTATTCCCACTCGTTCAAACGGGGTGGTGACGACAGGAAAGGGTTGTAAAGGTGCTTTGATTTTTCGGCCACTTTTTCCGCTGGCCTGGCAGGTGGGGCAGGCCTTGCAGTGGTTGGTGACATCCTTTCGCATTTGGGGCCAGAAAAAATGGGTCACCAGGCGGTCGTAGGTTTTATCCTGTCCCAGGTGTCCGGCAAGGGGGACATCGTGGGCTAAGTTCAGGAGGAAGTCTCGGAAGCGAAGGGGCACCGCCAGCACCCGACTGGCTCCTAGTTCTGCAATTTTCTGCTCGCTGTAGAGCAGGTCTTGGTCCCAGTAGATCCAGTGGGCCCCCGAGGTATCCCCGGTGCTCTGGGCCAGGGCTTGCTGCCGGAGTCCTTCGAGAGAGGGACATGTTTTCTGTTCGGTCCGGAATTGTTCCTGAGTGGGGCCTCCCTCCTGCCGCCATTGTGCCAGGTCAGGGACGTCCCGAAGCTGGTCGGATCCTTCTTCTGTTTGGGTCGAGGGACTGGCTTCTGGGGCGGCCTCCTCTGGGATGAGCGCGGGAGGAGGTTCCGGCCACTCGGGCTCTTCTAGACTGGGGACCGCGCGGGCGGTCATGGACCGGGTCGTGACGCAGACCCATTCGGGGAGGCCGAGCATCCCCAGGTGTTCCCTCCGTTCGACAGCTGCCCAGGGAGAGCTTTCGAGGTCGTTTCCTAGGAGGCAATCCACGGGGGCATCATCGCGGACAGTTACCTTTAACATCCCCGTTACTCCTCCCCACTCGAAGGGGACGCAGGCCATGTGGCATAGGCTTTCGGAATTGTCTGCTGAGCGGACAGGGCAAAGAATGTTCGGCAGGAGTTGGTCTGGAGTGACGAGGTGGCGTCGGACCGCCGTTACACTGGCCCCGGTGTCGCGGAGGGCTTCCGCCCGGCGGCCATTAATGTTGACCCATTGACTGTACTTCTGCGTGTTGGCGGGAAGGGGGGCCCGCGGAATCATCTCTCTCTCCCCTAAGCAGACCAGTGCCATGGCGGCAGGTGCCCATTCAGAGGGGTCGGTCTCGTACTCTTCTTGGTCTTCCGGGATTAGTTCTTCCCCTAGGGCGGCCACTGCGACCTGGCGGGGGGTAGTGTTCGGATTCTTTGGGCAGTTGGGATCACTGGCGTAGTGGCCGGGTCGCTGGCATCTGTGGCACATAACGTTGGCCCGGAAACCGGCCCGGATGGCAGGGCTTCCTCGGCCGACCGGGGTCGAGGGGCTGCTGGGGGGTGACGAGGGGCCGGGGTCTCTCCCCCGACCCTGGCCTCCTCCTCCTCCTCGGGGGCGATGGGGCCCTGGGTACGGTCTGGATGATTCGCTGGGTCCGTTCCGGCCAACTCGGGTGCTTTCCCACCGGTCGGCTTCGGCGGCGAGTTGTCGAGGTTCGGTTAGCTTACTGTCCAAGAGGTGTTGCCGGAGCTCCACGAAGCAGTTGTTCGACAGGTGCTCCCATACGATAAGGTCAAAGAGTTGTTCGTAGGTGGTCACTTTGTTGCCCTTGATCCACCCCTCGAAGGCTCGGCTAAAGAAGTTCACGTACTCCACCCAGGTTGTACCCGGAATCCGTTTGCAGTCGCGGAACCGTTGGCGGTACATCTCAGGTGTGAGCCCGTATCGAGTGAGGAGGGCGGCCTTCATGTGGTCGTAGGATGTCATCAGATGGTCCGGGAGTTGCAGCAGGGCGTCCCGCCCTTCGTTGACAAACCTCCCCCATAATCCGGCTCCCCAGTCGCTTCGGGGAATCCGGTGGGAGGTCATTGCCACCTCATAGGCTTTAAACCACTGCTGTATATCATCGTTCTTGTGGTATTCCCGGATGACATCTTTGGGGATGTGAACCTTGGGCTCGGTAGAGGCAGACAGGGTCGGTCGTTCGGGGAGCCCGAGGTCTTTATTCTGTTTCTGGATCTCCAGTTCTTTGAGATTGCGCTCATGTTCGTACGCTAGTTTATTTTCCTCTAGCTCTCTCTGTCTTTGCTTCTCTTCTCGCTCCTCTCGGAGCCGTAAGTGTTCCAGAGTTATTTTTTGTTCCGCCAGCTTGAGTTCCCCATCCAAGCGAAGTCGCGCTAGTTCTAACTCGTGGAGTCTGCTTTTTTCTCTTTCTCGGATCTCTTCCAGGGAGAGACCCGCTCTTCTTTCTTCAGTTGGTGCGGGGCTCGTCTCGGTTGTTCGTGTTCGGGGTACGGCCGTACCCGTTTCCGCCCAAGCTTCTAGGGCTCGTTTGAAGTCTTCCTTCGTGCTCAGACCTGTGGTTGGGAGACCAAGTTCTATGCAATATTGCTTCAGTTCTCGGTGGTTGTAGTCTTCCAATTTTTCCATCTGGAATTTCTCCGTTGTTCCGCTCTCTGTTGTCATGGTGGTCGTGTGCCGTGGGTCGAGTGACTTTCTGTGCGATTATGCGTAGGTTCGGATCCCGTCGCTGGCCACCAATGTTAGACGGGGACCCTGAGGGTCGGCCGGATACTGAGGGAGAGATCCCCGAGGGGGACCGTCTCCGGCGATCGTACAGACAAGTTACCTCCCTCCCCACAAATAGGCACCACACCAGGTCGAGTTCAATACTTTATATAAGGTTCGTAAGGCAAGGATATCAGCGATACAGGATATCTCGGACCCGGGGGTCCTCTCACTTCTAGTCTCTGTAGGGAAAGGGGGTAGCGGGACAGTCTTGGTACCGGGTCGGTACAGGTGGTGGTAAGAGGCGAGCTCACAATCCTCGAGCTGGAGAGTCTGCGAGTTGGGCCGCGGCAGCGCCAGCAGGCCAAGATGATGGTTTCACGAGGCAGAGGGCCGCGGCAGCGCCAGCAGGCCAGGACGATGGTTTCACGAGGCAGAGGGCCGCGGCAGCGCCAGCAGGCCAAGACGATGGTTTCACGAGGCAGAGGGCCGCGGCAGCGCCAGCAGGCCAAGACGATGGTTTCACGAGGCAGAGGGCCGCGGCAGCGCCAGCAGGCCAAGACGATGGTTTCACGAGGCAGAGGGCCGCGGCAGCGCCAGCAGGCCAGTCACGGATGAGTTCTTCTCGGGTCTCTCGACTCCAGGATACAACTGCCTTCCTGGTCTGGCCCTGCCCCAGTTATAGGTCTGGTCCCCTTTGATGTCCGGACCCTCGCGCCTGGGGGCCGGGAGGTCCGGGATGAGGGAGTCCAGACACCCAGCAGGGGGTGGAGCCAGCGCCCAGGGCGGCCGGGGGTGATCAACACCTGGCGGAGGAGAGCCGTTGACGATTCCTTCTCCCATTGACTCGCCAAGTGGTCACTCTGCCTCCTGGGGGGAGGTTGGTGCCTCGATGTCGGGGCCGGCCGGGCCCAGGGTTAGGGTCGAGTTGAGGCCACGCGGCCTCGTGCTGCAGTGCCCCAAGATGGCGGCTGGGCCGAGGCCGTGGTGTGGATGGTGACCCGGGCCAGCTGGGTCCGGAGCTGGTGTCTTGTGGTGGAGGGATTGCAGTGTACTTCGGGTGGTCGTCGGGGACTCCGGCTGGGGATGCAGGGAGAGCCAGGGTCCAGGTCCCATTGCGGGGAGGGGGGACAGCCCGACCATGCGGCCTGTCCAACAGCGGGTAAAGAATACATCTTGTAATATTACTCCCCCCAAGGAGGTCAGTTCGGACCTGGTCTACAGACTCCCGCATCTCTGCATGTGAGCAGTATAAAACCAGGGTAACAGCGTAGTAATTCGGCTCCAGAATGCCAATAAACCACTATTGTTGTGCGAAATAAGAAGGGGTTGAGGTGTGGCGCCGCGGCCAGGGCGACCGACGCTGGAATCTGGGGATCAGGGTTCGATCCCCGGCTCCGGCGGCAGGTTAGTCCAGCACCATGTGACTCTGGGCAATAGCTCGCTTAATCTTCCCGACGGCCCCCAGCGCCTAGAGACCCTTACGGGTGATTGTGCGCTTTACAAATGTGGATTATTATTATTATTATTATTTACGAAAAATTCCATCTCTGGTTGCCTGATAAATGTGTCACGTAAGGCGCCTGTGTGACTCGTTTTTTATCTTTATCATCACATGTATCATATTCGAACAGTTGCAGAACTAATTGCTTTCTGTTCTTGACCAAACCTACCCATTTTGAGAATAATTTGACCTTTTGACGCAATCCAATTCTATTACATCCGAAAACTAAACACTATTGTCCTTGCCGGGCAACCAAACGTTTGTAGTTATCGCAGGTAGCGAAGTGGTTAGCGTTGTGTTCACTAGCTGTATTATGCATAGAAGTGATATTTAGCTAACCCTAATAAAGTGTGTTAATTTTGAAAGTTAAAATGTGTGTCGTGCAAAAACTTCATGGGACTAGACAGCACAGTGCATATGATGGGCCGGTCATATATTATCAAACTGTCAAAACAAATTAATTCACTTGATGATGCCATTTTTGCTGATTAATGCATGTGATCAGTAAAACGGTATGTGTGTGCAAATGTAAAGGTGATGTGAATTTAAAATGTGTTGTCAGTAATGGGTCTGGTGGCCTGTATTTGACCTCATAGTCACAGGTTTAAATCATGGCGGGTCTGCTCAGCCTTCCATCCACCTGAGGTCGATAAAATGAGTACCACAAAAAAGTTATACTGTAACTAATTTTTTGTAGACCTGTAAATAAAATTTCTAAAGAATTGAAACATTGTACTTGCATTTTTTGTAAAGACGTACATAAAGCAAATATTAGTAAGTATGTGTGTGTTAAGCCATCCTTCACCCATCAACGCTTTCATCCATCCATTCATCCACGTACCCTTTCATCGATCTTGCAAGCCATCCTTCACCCACCCACCCTTTCATCCATACATTAATCCACCCATCATTCATCCCCGCCTTCCATCATTCATTCATCCAACCATCATCCATCCACCCTTTCATCCATTCTTTCATCCAGCCAGCCTTTCACCCGTCCAACCATACACCCTTCATCCATCCACCCTCTCACCCATCCATCTATCCACCCATCATTCATCCCCGCCTTCCATCATTCATCCATCATTTATCCATCCAACCATCACCCATCCACCCTTTCATCCATCCATTCATCCAGCCAGCCTTTCACCTGTCCAACCATACACCCTTCATACATCTACCCTCTCACCCATCTATCCTACCATCAGAAGCACATATTAGTATGTGTGTTAAAGCCATCCTTCACTCATCAACGCTTTCATCCATCCATTCATCCACCTACCCTTTCATCCGTCTTGCAAGCCATCCTTCACCCACCCACCTTTTCATACATCCATTCATCCACCCACCCTTTCGTCCATTCATTCATCCAGCCAGCCTTTCATCCGTCCAACCATACACCCTTCATCCATCCACCCTCTCATGCATCCATTCACCCATCATTCATACCCGCCTTCCATCATTCAGCCATCCAACCATCATCCATCCACCCTTTCATCCATCCATTCATCCAGCAAGCCTTTCTCATACACCCCTCACCCACCCACTTACCACACACACATCATCATCCACCCATCCATGCATCCATCCAGACACCCATCCATTCATCCACCCGCCATCCACCCATCCATCCACCGCCCACCCACCCATGCATCCACCCACCCATACATCCATCCACCCCCCACCGAGCACCCACCCATCCATCCACCCACCCATACACCCATCGACCCCTCCACCCAGGCCCCACCCATGCATCCATCCAGACACCCATCCATGCATTCACCCGCCATCCATTCATCCATCCATCCATCCACCCAGCCACTCACCACATGACTGTGAATACATAAAAAGTTAATAATATGTAGCGGGGCACTTGAGGCGTTGATAGGAGACTCGAACCCTGGTTGACAACACCAAAGTCAGCAGAGCTATCCCTCAGACCACATCCTCTCACAGTCACCGCTTGTTCTTAAATCTTGCCTATATTGACATTTACCCTCCAAAAAGGCCGTTAGTAACATCCTCCCAATATATTTATTTATTCCGTCCATCCTCCAATATAATTAATTGCTGGCACATCCTCCCAACATCGGGTTACATCGAATGCGTTGTATTGCATGCGATGTTAACGGCATCGCTCCGTGGTAGCCTGCGATGTCAAGGATGATGCGATGTATTAACATCGCTGTAATTGGTGTTTCCCCTTTCGTCACTGCCTCTAGGGCAGGATACTGAGTAACAACCAAAATGAGTTTTCCCTGTGACAGTGCGCGTTCCTTAAGAATCGCCATTTGCACTGCTGTCAAAACTTTTTCCACAGTGGAAAACCGCAACTGGGCCGAAGTATACAAGTGTGACTTGTAAGCGATGGGGACTGTGTCACCTTCATTAAAAGTGAGGTACGTGAAACCCACCACCCCAGGCACGATTCTTATCATGAGGTTGGTGTGGTTATCACGGGTCAACAAGAATTTAGATTCTAGAAGATCAGCCTGCTAAGATTGCAAAATGGCTGAATGTTCAGGCAGCCTGCACGATTTGGAGAAAGTAGGTTGTATCAAAGCATAAAGTGGCTTGATACACTGGGCATATTCACTAATGTAGGTACGCCTGAAATTTAAAAATCCCAGTAAAGATTGTAACTTCTTCAGTGTTGTGGGAGCACGCAAAAGTGCGCACTTCTCCAGGAAGTGAGGAGCTAACCCTCAACCTTCGTTGTTGAGCAATTAGCCCAGGAACAACACTGTATACGCAATGTGTTATTTAGCAAAGTTAAATTTGTAACCAAAGTCCGCAAACTGACAAATTATGCGGTCAATGCAGCACAAATGTGGCCGTAATTCGTCATCTGTGAGATGAAAGTAATCCACATACGAACATGCATCTGCGTCGAGCCTCTCCAAGAGACATTGCAGACGGCAAAGGCGCCTGGACTGTTCTTATAGCCCATAGCCAAACGGCAAAATTGGCTCGGTTTGCCCCCACTGGTGAAAGCTGTCCATTGACTACTAAGAGAGGACAGATTGTGGGTAAAAAAACCATTGGATATGTCAAGTGTGGTTTTGAACCTTTTATGCATGAGACTATCCACGAGAGCAGAACTGTGAGTATTCTGCACCGCGCACGAACGACAATGTGAGTTTAAGTGGCGGTAATCCAATACCAAACAGTAGGAGCCATCCGGCTTGGTCACAGTAAAAAGAGGGTTATTCATCGGAGACACAGATGTTTCAATTACACATTGATATTCCAATTGTTCAAGGATTTACGCAACGGAAGCTTTCGCTTCACGCCGCATGGGGTATTGGGGTTGAGGCTGTGGAATAGACCGTAAAGGAATCTCATGTCGGGGGGAAAATTTGTCCCATACACAGTGAGTACGGTACAAAGCTGGCACAAACGCCTTAGCCCATTCTTCTGCAAACTGCAGCGCCTGCTCTTTCAGAACAGTGTGCGCAAAACAAGGGAGGATCACCTCCTCCCCTGGGGAGCAGCTAAGACAAACGGAAGGGGCCAGTTAGCCTCCGCCAACAAAATATCATAGGTAGAAGAAAGATTTTCCCAAAATACCCCTTTTATGGTACATTCTATGTCACCTTCAATGATAAGGACAATTTCATAAAGCCTATCAGGGGGAGCCATTCTTGTGTCAGCTGTCTCTACTACAACGAAGGTATCAGTCGCTGTCACCTTCAGTAGTGGACGCAACGCCTCTCGAATTATGGTAATCTCCACCACGCTGTCCAAAAGTGTCAGCGCCCATGTCAGATTCCGAAGCTGCATTCACTATCTGTGGCATATCTCGCTGTTACAGCAGCAAATTTCTTCTCATGAAACTGGGGCCTCTGATGCGGTGACTCGTCCTGCTTGCCCTTTCCATCAGCCTTACAAAGTTGCTCACGGCCCTGTTGGCACCTTGAACTCTGCCGCCGCCTCCTCCACCGGTGGGTGTTACCGATGTTTCCTGTAAAGAGCAAGGAGAACGTTGTTCAGGGACCTGAAATCTATCAGGAGACTTAATCGTAGCGCTGTCGTGCAACTCATATGTACGGTCAGTAGTGGCAGTTGTAGGTGAAGCAAGACGGGACCCCTGTTTCTGTTGCTGTTTCTCCTGTTTTTTGTTCTTACTCCAATTTTGTTTCTGAACTTTTGAGCGGTCATCTTTCTCAGATGACGCTTGCTGAGTTTGCTGCTGTGCTTGTTTTTTAGTGAAAGGATTAACACCCAAACTATTACGGCCTACGGTCTTATAAGCCTCTGTAATAATCCTCCGTAACTGACGGGGTTCTCGGCCTCGGGAATATCGCGCAAAGCATTAGGCACTTGAAAACTTACCGCATCTCCCTTGATATTAGCAAGGACGAGATCACGTACCATGTCAAACGCTCCCACGAGTCGCATTCCCAACTCCACAGCCACCTCCGGTCCATGTTCACCCTGAACACACTTGATCATGGAGGACAGGACAGCCATTGACGGGGTGCCAAAGCACCTAGTATGGACTGCCGCAAAAATTCACACCCCAAGTGGTACAGTCATTTACGTCTGGCACCAAGTCTTTATGCAAACTAATAGTACGGATCCTGTGTTTCTCCACAGGTGAAGTATTCGGGAATACTGCCTCCAGTTGGTCAAATTTCTCGGCAAGCCAAAAGGGCATCTCATCCCTATCTTGGGGAAGCTTGCCCATAATCGCATTAACCATAACCGGACTAAGTTTCAGTCCGTTCGGCCCAACTGGACACGCCGCCCCCCCACCCCCGGGGCCCCACCGGGAGGTTGAGGAAAATGTAATGAACCAGACCCCTATTACTTACACTGCAGAGGCATAAAGGGGTCTCAGTTGTGGAGCTGTTGCAGGGAACAAGCAGCTGAAACACGCCATGTAGCGCCTGGGATTGACAATGGTCCTTGTCTGACCGCCGCTATAATGTGTGGGAGGGCGCCATTAAACCAAACGGCATGCTGCCAAGCAGAAATCAGAACTTCCTGTGTCCTATATGGAGCGTACACCGCAGGCGTGGCAGCCAGAGTATACGTGTGAAACACACCAGTACCAGCATCAACCACAGGAAACGTCACCCATGAGTAAAACAACTCAAACGGGTGCGCTGCATCAGCAGATACAACAAAACCACTCCCTGTCCATCCACAGAGACTAGGAAGTTCTGCAAATGATTGCGCACTGCCAAACGGCTGTGTACAGGGATATCAACTGCCATATCAACAAATTGTAAGAAAAGTACAATGCAATACAAATGCACAACTGGGTAGTAATTCAATAGAAAAACGTTTTATATTATCAAGCTTGAATACACCTGAATAACTATAGGTAGGTTTAATTTGTCACCACTGTCAACCGGAAACAATAGTGAGGGGGTCGTGGACTGATATAAGCCCTACTCGAGAGTCTCACAATAAGACTACACTCATTGCAAGGATACTGCTCATACACATAATTGTGCACAGAGACCCAGGACATCAGTGAATTGTGGTGTGCCAGAAACTCACCTCAGTACCCAGAGAACCCCAACCAGCTAGCATTAGTGTCACATTAGCTCTTAGTCCTATAGAAAAGCAACCAATGATTAGACAACCTAGAACATGCGACTAGTACAAACTCAGGAATGGTACGAAGTGAGAACACTCTTTTGTTATACTCTCATACCAGTCCACAACAGGAGTAAAGAAGAGACACGGCAAGGTTAAAATATTTATTTTAACGACGTAATCTCATGTGCAGTATCTTAGCCAACATAAGCAGACATATGATTAAAAATAATATGGTCAGCATGGTTACAATTCCATAAAACACAAAAGGAGAAAGCATATTATAATACTGGTGAAAACAGGTCCTATAGTGCCTAGTTTTAACACCCTCCCTATATAGGAACTATGTATTATAAACTAAAGAAGGTCTCTAAGGCTTGTTTTGGGGACCCCATTACCTTTCCGCTCAGTAAGAGTGAATTACATTTGGATCAGCATAGGCTCTCTCCATCCCTGGAAACAGACATCTTCCAAGTGTGTGAAATCATCACGAGTGTGTAATAATAAGGGCGCCAGAATCTTAGTTGGCTCACAGCTGCCAAATTGTTGTGTTTAGAAAGCGTTACTCGAACATGCCGAAAAACAGCCACCATGTTTTGATATCCTTGACTGCTTCAGTACTAACTGTGCAGAGATGTTGAAAACAAAACCTTTTCTCATGTGTAGACCTGTGTGAAGGCTAACTTACAAAAACAGCTACGCAGTGTCGTGTGCAAAAGCAGCAAAAGGTAAAATGGCGTTTAAACCTCTAATATGCCATGCTAACATAACATGCAGGCAAAGCAGGCCTCAGGCCATACTACACTATCATATGGCCTTAAAGTACCAGGATAGCTATAGTGTGGAGTGGTCAACATGTTTCGTGCCTCGAGCGCCCATGGTTCAGGCGGCACTTTGTCAGGACCAAAGGTCAGTGAGGTACGCCTCTGCCTGGGGATTCAGGTTTCCCTCTAATAGGGAATGACCCAATGAGGTTGACCGGCTTACTCCTCAGTGTTTTTGTCAGCCTATTGTTCCACCTCAAAAGAGGCAGAAAAATGCTCCTTAAGAAGACGGTGGGTCCTGGTCAATTAGAGGGACACTTGTAGTTTGTCGGGACACAGTGGTCTCACCTGCCCTGGAGGTCCCCTCTGTCTTCCTAGGGAGCATTTTTCTGCCTCTTCCGAGGTGGAACAATAGGCCAGCCATGCGGTGACTAGACGAGGTATGATCCTCCCTAAGCCAATTGGCAAGATTTTTTCATACAAGTCAGCGTCCGAGTTTATAAGCGAAATCGGCCGATAAGACGCAGGATTATCCAAAGGTTTGTCTTTCTTTGGAGAGATAACTGCATCTGTTCCTTGCCAGGATTCAGGGGGAAGCCCATTTTGCTGCACGCTTAAGAACAGATACAAGAGTAGGGGAGCAAACTCCACCTGGAGAACTTTATATAATTCAAGAGGGATTCAATTGGAGGCTGCCGCTTTCCCTGAAGCCATCAAGGGCAAGGAGTTTAGGACTTCCTTGAGTGTGATGTTTGCCTCCATCTCCTGCCTTGCTTCAAAATCAATCCCTCCCGAGCTCCGCTTGCTCTTCCCTCTTCCCCGGTAAAGGTGGATATAAGGATATCTTGTTGATATAATTCCTTTAAAAAAAATTGAATATACTGAGGATATCATTTGAATCTGTAACATACAGCCCATCCTTTCCTTTCATTCCAGCAGTATTATTCCTGGCAAGCTTCTGCCTTGTGCAGAGCTCTAAAAGCCTTCCCACAGACTCTCCATATAATCATAATTTTCATTCTTATGAGATTGAAATCCTTCTGCTATAATAACTACAAATTTCTGCTTTTACTATCACTATTTCCTGTTGCAACTCTAACTCAGTCTATTCCTGTCTCAGGTTTATTGCTAAAGTCTGATCCTTTTCCAAAGATGCTAATCTTCTAATCAGGCCAATGTCTTAGTCTTTTTTGCTACCTCCTGCTCCTTCCCGCAAAGCTGATGTGCTCCCCCGTCAGACCTGCTTTGAAGCTATCCCAAACCACTCCAGAGAGGCGCTATAGCAATTTATGTCAAAAAAATCTACCACCTAGTGCCTAATATGTTGAACAAACAAATTGTTAGAGAGCAATTTCCTATCAAATGTCCATTTGGGCTGGTCCTTAATAGTGCCTTTGACTATAATATCCAAAATTAAGGGATTATGGTCAGACAGAATTGTAAGTAGTTTCTTAATTCCTGCTTTACCTAGTATAGTGATAGGAACCAAGAAGTAATCTAATCTGTATTTCTTAAATGGACACGAAAAATATGTGTACTCTGGATCGGCGGGTTTCTTAACCGCCCAAACATCAGTCAGATCGTGGCTAGCTTTTAGTGCGGCAGTGCCCTCTAAACTTCTGGTTCTCTGCCTTGATATTTATAGGTTTGAGCCCCGTTCCCCTCCTGGTATATATTTAGATCCCCGCAGATTATCAATGGATCGGGCCAGGATGCCAATTTCACCTCCTGGTCATGACGGGGCATATTACCAACAAGTAGCAATATTTATCGCTAAATAGGCTTAGCGACAATTTTTTTATCGCTGAGCATCGCCGGAATTTATCGCTGAGATAACGTGCTATTAGCAACGTTTATCTCCAAAGCGATAAATTGGTGAAATGCGTGAATATCGCTGAGAATACAGCGATGTTCACGCATTAGCGACAAAATGCTCTTAGCCATGTTATCCACCTCCCATTGGATAACATGGCTAAGAACTGGTCTGGGCAGGTGTTAGTTTTTAGAGATATTCGCGCTTAGCGCAAATATTTCCATCGCTATGCCTGCCTTGCTAATAGGCGATAGCAACGTTAGCGACTGCTTTCAATCGCTAACAGGTATGCCCACTTTGCATGTCATTAGCGATAAATATCGCTGACATGCAAAGCGGGCCCGAACCGCTCGCTATCGCCTACAAGCTGTCGCTAACTGCTGTTAGCGACAGCTTGCTAATAGGGCAATAGAATTTTCGCCGCTTAGCGGCCGAAAACGGACGCTAAAGAGGCGATAAGTCCCTATTGCCACCCTTGGTAATATGCCCGACGAACCTTTGGGTCGTCCTGGTTCAAACCATAAACGGTGCAAACCGTCAATCCCAGGGGCAGCGCAACAATTGCCTACCTACCCCACTTATCCTCCAATAATGGTTTTATTCATCACATATAGTTCCTAACATGATTATCAGCCCCCCTGATGGTAGAGGTTTGGGTGGAACATGTTGCTAAAGTGTGCCCTTTAACCATCACAAATTCCCTCTTACCGCATGGGACATGTGTCTCCTGCAGACATATTATGTCATCGCCTTGGGATCTCAATACCTCAGGCACCCTTAATCATTTGATCTTGTCATTTAAATCCCCATATTTATTGAACATATATGTATTTTACCCATTTATAAAATAGAATTAAGTTGCCATCCTTTGTTGCCTGCCCAAAACTTCCATATTAACCCATCAAATAACCTACTTGGCTCACTCTCTGGATTTCCCACCCCTTTAGCTGCCACCTACCCTGCCGCCCCAAATCCCTCAACCCTGCCCAACCCAGCTGGCCCCTTCCCTTGCTCTTCCCTCTGGACCGAGTACCCCCCGCTCCCTTCCTACCCTCCCATTCCTGAAAAGCAACCAGACCGTCCGCGGGTCTGTAGCAGATGAAAGCGGGCTCCCTGACCAGACATCAGCTCAATACTGAAACACCCTTATACCAACCATAGAAAAATAAACAAAAAACCAAGTGAGTCTTAACTTAACGGTGGTCTAAAAGAGAATATCCCCCCATTTTACCCCTTGATGATGCTGGAACCTACCCCTAACCCGTTTCACTGGTATCTTTGTTGGCCAAGAAACACCTGACCCCTCCAGAAATCCTTTTGCTGAATGTATGACATTACAACGCATGCTTTTACATCGCATGCTTTCACAACGCGGTTTTTACAACGCAAACCTTTACAACGCATAGTGCTTTTAGGCGCTGGATAGTGAATTGTTTAATTTACTATTCCAACTCCAGTCCCCGTGGATAGTAGGGAAGGTGTTGGATAGTACATTAAACCTATTCCCTATCCTAGAGCGCCCCCCAGCGCAATGCGTTGTAATGGTTTACGTTGTAAAAGTTGCGTCGTAAAGGCACTGCGTGGTAAAAGTTGCGTTGTAAAGGTTGTTCACCCCTTTTGCTTAATCTCCAAAGTGAAAAACAGAGTCTGATCCCCCCAGATCACTTTTAGGCGGGCTGGATTTAACAACCAGGCTTGAGCCCCCTTGTCCTGAAATGGTTTGATCAGCTGTCGTAATCGCCATTGCCTCTCAACTGTATTATGGCAAAAGTCTGTCCTGACAAAAAAATTAGAAATCTGCCACAATGCTCTTATCTCAGATCTGGAGGGGTCATTCAAAAAGCACATATGAGAAGAGGAGACTCAACACAGAGACATGGGGACCTCCATAGTGTCCTGGAATGTGAAGGGGTGAATTTGCCTCTCAAGAGGCATAAAGTCTGGATATATCTAACGGACCATCACTTTGAGGCCGTGGCCCTCCAGGAGACACACCTGAGACGCGGCGGAATTTCCGCTTCGCCATAAGCAGTATTACCTCTTTTATAGATCTTTGGCTAGCACTTAACAGCGGTGGTGCCGCTCCTCTTTCAACTCCACTAAATTCCAGCCGGAGGCCATTAAGGCAAATAAAGATGGTCGAATAGTCATGGTGAAGGGGACATTTATCAAGGTTTCACAAAAAGGCAAGGGTTGAGGCAAAGAAAGAATGTGAAAAAAGAAAATCTTACAAAAGTCCGGACTTATTTATTACGAGATCGTGCACTTTTATATATATTGTGGACATTTGAAACTTCTAAAAAAATATTTCTTGGATGGGTGCTGATTCCTTACCATTTATTGACATTTATCAAGGTGTATGCCCCCAACGTGGGCCAACCAACATTCCTCGCCGCACTATTAGATCGGGTGGGGGTGTTTGCAGAGGGCCAGACGAGCCTAATGGGAGATTTTAATCTTACTTGGCAGGAAGAGTTGGATAGTACACACTCACATAGATCTGCTGCATGCACCTTTCCGAAGGGAACTAAACAAATGCTCCATAACCTGGGGCTGAGAGATGCACGGCGAGCCCTTTATCCTTCGACCAAAGATTACACCTTTTGTGTTTGTTAATTTTAGGACCTTCCTGGTTGGAAGGGGTTAAAACCTCGTCACAAAAGAACAGACGGGTTGAATAAACATAAGATGAATTAACTGTTCTTGCTCTCTCCTGGATCGAAACTGTACTTTATAGCCCGCCATATCATAAGGGAAAGCAATTGTTTCTTTACAAAGCGTGGTCCATCCTGACGTTGCTTGGAAACAAAGAGGGAGCACACTCCTACCCTCTCAGCCGGATCACCCCTTTGCATTCTGGTACATGCAGTTCGTATGATTCAGGACAAAGTTCGTAAGTATTTCACCAAGGTTGGTGCAAGTAGGTACTTGGTATAAGGTATCTCTAGACACGAGACACGACTTGTGTTTCTGGATAATATCCTTCATCAGTAGAGATCAGTTTGGGGTGGCTTTGAAGGCTGCCACACAACACTAATAGGCTTCGTTGCCTTTCGGGCGCGCAGGTGCATCACCAATAGCTCGTCAGCTACTGAGCCTCACGGGAGCCCTTCAACAGGAAACAAAGAGGGAGCACACTCCTACCCTCTCAGCCGGATCGCCCCTTTGCATTCTGGTACATGCAGTTTGTATGATTCATGTCGGGTTGCCCCACAAGTCTTACCTTTGCTTGTGACGCGATTCCGCAGAGACGACAAGAGCACCCGTCCCTGTACCCACCTGACCCTCGTGGAAGACAATACCCAGCAGGGATGAGATGGACGCAGGGATGGGAGCCAGGGTGTAGGGTTAAAGGATGGCGTGGAGCTGGCGGGGCGTCCCGGTGTCAACTGGAAACCAAAGAAGATAGATCAGAAACTGAAGCAGACCAGAAAAGGAACCACCCCCCCACATACACACACAGACCTAGTCACCCCTTGAGGACTCACCAAAACTCCCGGGAAGAAAGGTCCCCACATGAGAACAACTCCGGATGTGAATAGCGAAGGTAAGGCGCTCCTGCGCGTTATCGCCAAGTTCAAACTAAAGAAAGCGCTCCTGCGCGTTTCACCCAAGCTAAAACAAAAAGAAAGCGCTCCTGCGCGTGTAGCTGAAGTCTGGAAGTAATCACTCAACCTGTGGCATCCCTGATAAGGAAACCAAGTCTGTAGGTTGAGTTGTTTCCCTTTTGCCGGGTGGAAACAAAGTATAAACCCCCAAAACACAATCCAGGTCCAATAAACACCCTCAAGGCGCTCCTGCGCATCAAGGGTTCAGTAAACAAAAACGGGCACTTTCCTGGAACCCCCAGGAGAAGAAACAAACAAGCGCTCCTAAATGGCGCAGTCTTGAGGCAAAGTAGCGCTCCAGCGTGGCTTGCCTCCTTGATGTCAGCCGAGGCTAGGGAGAGCTCCGAAAGGCGGCTGACGTGACAGCCGAGCAGCGCTCCAGCGCGGCTCTTCTCGGCACCGGACAGGCAGGTCTCGGCAAGCGGGAATCCCAGAATGAATCCGGAATCCGAAGCACCAAGCCGGCGGGAAACGCGATGGTTAAGCGTTTTCCCCCTGAAGTGCTTCGGTGCTCTGCGACCCGGGACTAGACCGGGTACTCGACTTCTGGCCGGAAGTGAGTATTTCGGCCTCCCGTGTGTGTATGCGGGATCTGCCGGCCGCGAACCGTGACAGCACCCCCCCCAAGAACAGAACCCCCCCCCAACCTCCCTCGGAAGTCAGAAAAGAGAGACAGGGCGAGGGCACAGAGGATGACTTAGATGGAAAGCACGAACCAGAACAGGAGCATGGCGCACATGTGACAAGGGCTCCCAGGACCGTTCATCGGGACCGTACCCCTTACAGTCCACAAGGTAGAACAGCTTGCCCCTGGTACGACGGGACCCCAAGATAGCCCTGACCTCATACTCAACGTGGCCCTCCACCACCACCGGAGAAGGGGGAGACGGAAGGGAGCCGCCAGACTGGACCGCCCGCAGAAGGGAGACATGGAAGACTGGATGGATCTTCATATGCGGAGGAAGCGACAGCTTCATGGCCACAGGGTTGATCACCTTCTCGATGACAAAGGGACCCACAAAACGAGGCAACAGCTTGTTGGGCCCATGCACATTCAGGTGCCGAATCGAAAGCCACACGCTATCACCTGTGCGATAAGCGGGTTCTTTTTGTCTGTGAGCGTCAGCATGCTCGTTGTAGGTGTCCTTCGCCTTGGCCAGCTCGAACCGTGCCTGTTGCCAGAGTTCGCGTAGTGTCTCTTGATAAGATCGCACGGTGGGCAGGTGGCTATTCTGAGGCTCCTCCCATGCTGAAGTGCTGGGATGACGTCCATGGAGGCAAAAGAAGGGGGACATGCCGATGGCCGAATGCTTGCTGTTGTTGTACGCATACTCTGCCATCCATAGCACTTCGGACCATTCCTTCTCGACTGTAAGCAGCAAACAGCGGAGGTACTGTTCCATGGTGTGATTTGTTCTTTTGGCTTGACCGTCGGTCTGGGGGTGATACGCTGAGGAGAGATGTACGTCCATCTCGAGTATCCTGCATACCTCCTTCCAGAAACGGGACACGAACAGCGATCCCCGATCCGTTATGACCACAGACGGGATGCCATGGAGGCGAACCACCTCCTGTACGAAGATCAAGGCCAGTTCGGCCGCCGTGGGTAGTTTCGTCAAGGGAACGAAATGTGCCATCTTGGTGAGGTGGTCCACTATAGTGAGAACCGTGGTGTGACCTGTCTTGGTGAGCGGGAGCTCAACCACGAAATCCATGGAGATGGTATGCCATGGAAATGGAGGCACAGGAATGGACTGCAAAAGGCCAACCGATGGTTCGGATCTATTCTTGCCGAGCAGGCAAACCGCGCAGTTCGTCACGTGTTTCTTTGTATCGGTCACCATCGTTGGCCACCAAAACAGCCTTCGCACGAGATCGAGCGTTTTGTGGTAACCAGGATGGCCGTAGAGGACATGATCGTGACAGGAGTAAAGGGCCTTCTTCTGTTCGGGTACCCTTGGAAGATGTCTTTGGTCTCCTAAGCGCCGTGAACCGCTCCCGCTTGTCCCGCCTTCTTCGTCCCCTGTCGGGACAACGGGATCGGACCGTATCATGTTTGGTTCTGCCTGGCCGACGGAATCCATAGAAGCGACTATGCCCTGGAAGTGTTTCTCCGGTAGGATGGAGACAGGCCCGTGGTCTTCGGCGTCTTCCTCGGATTCAGCCAGCCGCGACAGTGCATCAGCCTTGGCGTTGTCTTTCCCTGGCCGGAACGTGATCACGAAGTCGTACTCGTTGAAGAATAGGGTCCATCGGAGCTGTCGGGCTGTGAGGGCACGTGCTGATCGTAGAAACTGCAAGTTTCTGTGGTCTGTGTAGATGGTCACCTTGTGTTTTGAGTCCATCAGGAAGTGACGCCATTCCTCAAACGCGGTCTTGATGGCTAAGAGTTCCCGATCAGACACGGTGTAGTTGCGTTCGGCGGGTTGGAGTTTCTTGGAATAAAAGGCCACAGGATGCAGTTGTCCCGTCTCGAAGTTTCGTTGTGAGAGTACTCCGCCTATGGCGTCCCTAGAAGCGTCTGCTTCTACTATGAAGGGCTGCTCGGTGTCGGGGTGCACCAGGATCGGGGCTACGGTAAACCGTCTCTTTAGTTCCTGGAAGGCGTCGTCTGCTTTTTGGTCCCAACCAAAACGAACCCCCTTGCGCAGCAAGCGCGTGATGGGAGCCACCATCTCGGAGAAACCGGTGATGAAACGACGGTAATAGTTGGAAAAACCGAGGAACCTTTGGACGCCTTTCACGGACTCCGGTGTAGGCCAAGACAGGATGGCTTCTACTTTTTTGTTGTCCATTTGGATACCCGCCGGAGTGATGATGTGCCCCAGGAACTCAACAGATGTGACGTGAAACATGCTCTTCTCCAACTTCACGTACAGACGGTGTTTCTCCAATTGCTGCAGAACGGAATGCACGTGTTGTACGTGCTCTCCGGTGGTCTGAGAGTAAATCATGATGTCGTCAATGTAGACGATACAAAAGACGTCGATGAAGTCTCTCAACACTTCATCTATGAAGAACTGGAATGCGGCGGGGGCGTTGCAGAGTCCGAAAGGCATGACCTGATATTCGAACAGGCCGAACTTCGTCCGGAAGGCTGTCTTCCGTTCGTCACCCTTCCGGACTCTGACAAGGTGGTAAGCACCCCGTAGGTCCAGTTTAGTGTATATGGTGGCGTTCTTGACCTGGTCCAAGAGATTGGAGATTAACGGTAGCGGGTACCGGTTTTATACGGTGATGGAGTTCATTGCGCGAAAGTCTATACAGGTCCTCAGATCCCCTTCCTTCTTCGACACGAAGAAAAGAGGAGATGAAACCGGAGATCTGGAGTGACGAATAAACCCGTTGTCCAGGTATTCGTCCAGATAGGAGCGGAGGTGGCTGTTCTCCTTTTCCGTGAGCGAGTAAATCCTGCTGCATGGCAACGTGGAGCCGGGAATCAGGTCGATGCGACAGTCGAATGACCGGTGGGGTGGCAGAGTGTTGGCTCCCTTCTTATCGAACACTTCCACTAGGTCCAGATATTCTTTCGGTATGGTTCCTTGGGAAACCATTCCCATGCCTCCTACAGGCAACGAGTGAGCCTGTATGAAACGAGGGCCTGACAGGTCGACCTTTGCGTAACAGGTGCTGCAGCAGTGCTCCGATTCTAGGTGAATGGCTCTGGTCACCCAATCGATGCGGGGATTGTGCTTCACCAACCACGGCAAACCCAAGATCACCTTAAATTGAGGGGCGTCTATGACGTCAAAACTAATGGACTCGGTGTGGTGGTTTGAGAAGGACATCGTCATGGTCTCTGTTCTGTGTCGGATAGGGCCGGAAGTTAGGTCCGTTCCATCAACGGCCTTGACGGGTTCGGGTTGGGCCTTCGTCACTGTGTCAATTCCCAAGGCGCGGGAAAACGCTGTATCAATGAAGCAGCCTGTCGCCCCGGAATCCAACATGGCGGTCACCACCCAGGTTCTGCCCGCCAGATTCTGTAAGGACACGTCCATGCCGACGTGATGACTACCGTCGTATACCACAGGGATCGCAGATGTACAAGACGAAGAACCCAGAGGACGGATCCCCATGTCTACTGGGTTGTCTCGTTTCCCGTCTTGTCGCCCTTGCTGATGGGCAACGCGTACGGCCTTCTGCCTCGCGGTCTGGAGGGCTTAGCAGGGCATTCCCTCACGAAGTGGCCGCTTTTTCCGCAATATAGGCACTGGTTCTGCTTCCTCCTTTTTTCCCTTTCTTGACTGGTCAAGGGTCCTCTTATGCCTCCGATCTGCATGGGTTCGGACGCTTCTCCCTGGGGAGCAGATTCCTCTTTGGCTTTCTCGACGCCCTTGTCCCCAATGGGCAAGAGACGGTTGTCGTTGCCTTTTCCCCTGTCGGTCTTTCTTTCCTGTAGTCGGAAGTTCATTTTCACCACCATGTCAATGAAAGGGCCTATAGCTTCGGGCGGATCGGGATACTGCGAGATGAGGTCCTTCAGGTCATCCCGTAACCCCCGATAGAACACAGATACTTTCTTGTCCTCTGGCCAGTGGGCCTCGATGACCAGCCGGGTGAACATGGTGATGTAATGGAGCAAGTCCTGGTTGCCTTGTTTTAGGCCGAGCAACTCGTTATCTGCGACCTGCACGAATGTATGGCGAGCGAACATACGCGCATGGTTTCCTTAAACGTTGGCAGGTGGTTAAGCATGGGATCGTCGTTCTCTACCAAGGAAATGGACCACTGAGCAGCATCCCCGCCCATGTAAGACAGTATGTAGGCGACCTTGGAAGCATCATCGGGAAAAGCCGCAATCCTAGCCATGAAATGTAGTTGACATTGATGTATGAATATTCCGTACTTAGTACTATCTCCGTAGAAACGTTCGGGTGGTGCCAACTGCACAGGATGGGGAGTGACAACCTGGATGGCTGTGTCTTGGTTTGTGGCGGCGGACGGCCCCCCAAAGGTGAACGTTGGTTGTCTCAACAGGCCGTCTTGTCTAACTCTGGGGCTGGGAGTAGTACCCCAAGGATTAGTGAACCCGGCTGCCATTTGACCCTGTAGGGCCGTTATGTCCTGGCGTAGGGAGAGGTTCTCTGTTTGCATGGCAGCCAGCATGACTGCGATGTCTTGCAGAGTGACCTCCGGGTCGCCCATGTCGTCTGGGCGGAATGGTTACCGTGGGCTTCGGATTCTGTCGGGTTGCCCCACAAGTCTTACCTTTGCTTGTGACGCGATTCCGCAGAGACGACAAGAGCACCCGTCCCTGTACCCATTTGACCCTCGTGAAAGACAATACCCAGCAGGGATGAGATAGACGCAGGCATGGGAGCCAGGGTGTAGGGTTAAACGATGGCGTGGAGCTGGCGGGGCGTCCCGGTGTCAACTGGAAACCAAAGAAGATAGATCAGAAACTGAAGCAGACCCGAAAAGGAACCACCCCCCACATACACACACAGACCAAGTCACCCCTTGAGGACTCACCAAAACTCCTGGGAAGAAAGGTCCCCAGATGAGAACAACTCCGGATGTGAATAGCGAAGGTAAGGCGCTCCTGCGCGTTATCGCCAAGTTCAAACTAAAGAAAGCGCTCCTGCGCATTTCACCCAAGCTAAAACAAAAAGAAAGCGCTCCTGCGCGTGTAGCTGAAGTCTGGAAGTAATCACTCAACCTGTGGCATCCCCGATAAGGAAACCAAGTCTGTAGGTTGAGTTGTTTCCCTTTTGCGCTCCTGCACGGGTGGAAACATAAAGTATAAACCCCCAAAACACAATCCAGGTCCAATAAACACCCTCAAGGCGCTCCTGCGCATCAAGTGTTCAGTAAACAAAAACGGACACTTTCCCGGAACCCCCAGGGGAAGAAACAAACAAGCGCTCCTAAATGGTGCAGTCTTGAGGCAAAGTAGCGCTCCAGCGCGACTTGCCTCCTTGATGTCAGCCGAGGCTAGGGAGAGCTTCGAAGGGCGGCTGACGTGACAGCCGAGCAGCGCTCCAGCGCGGCTCTTCTCGGCACCGGACAGGCAGGTCTCGGCAAGCGGGAATCCCAGAATGAATCCGGAATCAGAAGCACCAAGCCGGCGGGAAACGCGATGGTTAAGCATTTTCCCCCGGAAGTGCTTCGGGGCTCTGCTACCCGGGACTAGACCGGGTACTCGACTTCCGGCCGGAAGTGAGTATTTCGGCCTCCCGTGTGTGTATGCGGGATCTGCCGGCCGCGGCAATGCCGCGAACCGTGACAATTCAGGACAAAGTTCATAAGTATTTCACCAAGGTTGGTGCAAGTAGGTACTTGGCATAAGGTATCTCTAGAGACGAATCTCAAACAAGAAGCCCTATTCAGCCTGCATGCTATGGATCTCAGACTCCGTAACTCAAGGGGCCATACCTTATATTGGCTCACCAAATGGCCAGATCAAGCCAGTGCTGCGTTACAGGTCCGGACATGCCTTCAGACATACAAACAATGGTGTGCACAGACTACAACACATAAAAAATTGTGTGAGAGCAAGGAAAGTACCTCACGGACGTAACACCCGTGGGGTTTCCCGGTCTATAAATGATCGGTCTACCCACTTCTCATCATCGGTTACTTTCCTTGCTGGGAGGATGAAAAGGAATGTGCCAGGAACGAGTGCACAAAACAGAATAGAGAAATGAGAAAGGGAGTGTCCGATTACACTACCTAGTAGGATAGAGAAAGTGTTCAGAAAAGGATTGACAAGTACCTACACCCAACACCAACAAACATAAATATAAAATAGTGAGGTTTGGCTGGCTGAATCGATTTTATTCTGGTGCTGCCAAACTTCACTTTTTTAAAAGAAATGGTTAAATGGATACCATTAATGTTGTAACTGGACCAACATGTTTCATTGCCTTTTCATTGGCAATTTCATCAGGGCAAATGGTTGGGTCTCTTATTCTTTATCCTCCGTAAATCATATGGGAACCTGTGCACACACATACAATTAAAACAACAGAACACAGCAGTGGATATATAGTGAGTCAATCAAGGTCTATGAATACAGCACACTCATGCCAGTGGAAACACCTCGCCGCTATTACCTTGTGCTCGCACTTCATGAGTATACCGTCGAGCATCAAAAGAACGGCGTGTCAAAAGATCACGGATCCGTCTTGGAGACTCCTCAATGTGAGTCACCTATATGAAGACATATAACACACCAGTTTCATGCATCATGATGGCCACGGTATTGTTCGCTATTTACAAGACACTCGTGGAGCCCATCGGACACCTAGAGTATGCCATCAGGTTACCCAGCGGTAACGGTTGTCACAAATAAATTTAAAAGATGACGGGGCGTTGCTAGCGTCATCAGGTCGATAAACAATAAACAATAAAAATTCGTAAATGTAAAAATGTACAACTCGGTAGGGAGATGACTCAACTGAGGTCTTTAACTCCTCCTTAAACCAATGCTCGCACGGGGGTGCCGCGTGTCTGCCAAATGTATGCAGTGGTTACTAGGAGAGAAAAACTCGCCGCTCTGGGAAATGCCCAGGCGGGAGTTCCTACCGGTAACGGTGTGGAGTGTTCACAGCTGGACCGGGGCCAAGTGCAAGCGCGCCCGGTTACAACATACCGCTGCCGAGTCCCTCCGGCGCTTCCGACGTCTCACAATCCAAGCCTGGATTGGGACGCGGAAGTACCCCGGCTGGGACTCCGCCCACCTCAAAACGTGGCGGCCATCTTGAGAAAGGAGTGAAGCCAAGCTCAGTAAACAAAGAACTTTATTCAGTAGGGGGATGAACAGTGGACACAGGGCCATATGTATAATAGCGTGACGGCCCTCTTTTGTATTCCCGTGATTTTATTTACATGGAAATGAAAGCTATTAGCACGGGACCTTATATGCACATTTTTGTAGTATGTTCAAGCCAATCGGGTGTGCCAGCAATCAAAAGGACACGCACCGGAAAAGCCGGCATAAAGACCGGAGGGAGGTGTTAGGGTAGGTTTTTTGTGTGTCGCAGACTATGATAATAGCGAGGCCTGAATCAGGGCTATATATCTAGATCCTACAATAACTACCGCTGTCAGCCAGCATAACTTCAATACAAATTTCTTGGAAATAATTGCCCACAACAGCATATCATGGCCAAACCTCAACTCACATAGTGTTGGGATGCTTGTCACTAATGGCCACAATAAAGGCTGTCGGCAGGGTAGCCCAGGTATCTACCGTCGACTCACTTTGTTCCACTCAATGGAATCGTTAAGACCCTCTTTATCTGCCTTCTCTAGATAGATCCATTGTGCTTCCTTTCTTGCAAGTATTGCATCCAGGTTGTGCGTGTTACCCACAACCTTCTCCAATACTGTCCATTGTAAATCATTCTGCCCATGATTTTTTTCAATAAAGTGCTGAACCAGCCGGGTTGTCAGTTTCCTTGCTCGGATAGTGCTTAGGTGTTCCTGAATGCGCACTTTCACCTTACGTGTAGTGAGACCTATATACTGTAACCCGCAACTGCAAGTGATTCTATAGATAACATGTGTGGTGTTACAGTTACTGAATTTGGTCAGGTACCATGTCTTGCCATTGTGTAGTGTGACTTCTTTAGTGGCGGTGGTCAGTGGGCACACAGAACACCCACCACAAGGGTAATGACCCGCCGGAATAGACCTGATTTCTGGGTTAATAGTCAAGGTCCTCGTATGAACCAACTTGTCGCGCAGGTTGGCTGCCCTTTTGAATGCGAAACGAGGGACTGGCATCTTATCATTGGGAGTATCCAGTAAGGTCCAATGTTTGCGGATAATCTGTCTGATTTTTGTAGACAGTGGGTCGAAAGTGGTCACCACAGGTAGGCAAGGCTGATTGGTTTTCACATTGCGTTCAAGCAGGGCATCGCGGGGGGTATTCAGAGCCCTCTTGCGTGCATGTTTAATAACCCTGTTTGGGTACTGCCTCTGCTTAAGTCTGTCGACAAGGCCAGCGGACTGATCTACATATGCCGCAGTTGTGGAGCAGTTCCTGCGATATCGCAGAAACTGGCCCACCGGCAGATTGTCTCTGAGAGAGCGCGGATGGAACGAGTGATAATGCAGAAGAGAGTTTCTATCCGTGTCTTTCTGGTGGACTGTGGTTGCCAATTTATTGTCCTCCACTGATATATCCACATCAAGGTATACTGCTTTACAGTTACTGATTGACCATGTGAAGCGTAGGCTTTCATCAGCTTGATTCAGCCAGTCGAGGAATAGATGTAATCGGTCCTCTGTACCTGTCCAGATACAGAGGACATCATCTATGTAACGTCTCCATTCCTGGATGTTGCTCAGGAACGGATTGGAGGGGTGGTAAATCACATTCTCCTCGAACTGGCCCACATAAATGCAGGCCAGGCTCGGGGCAAATGTAGCCCCCATAGATGTCCCAGACGTCTGTAAGTACAGTTGTCCCTTGTACTCAAAAAAGTTCCTCGTGAGAGCTAACTCTATACATTGGAGAACAAATGACACAGGTGTGTCATAGAACCATTCCATCGCCTCCAGGGCTCTAGCTGCTGCCACCAGCGTCGCGCCCTGGGGGATGCTGGTGTACAATGATTCGATATCAATCGTAACCAATAGTTGGTTCGAAGGGTCAAAAGTCATATCCTTCAAGAAGTTAAGTATATCTGTGGTGTCCTGCACATATGATTTTTGGGTGATGACTGCTTCTCTGAGAAAAAAATCGGAAAATTGAGACAGGGGTTCGAGGATAGATTGTATACCAGATACGATTGGGCGTCCTGGTGGGGGGCGCTGTGGCTTATGAATCTTGGGCAAGATGTAAAATGCCGGGATGCGTGGGTTTACATTAATAATGAAATCCGCCTCCTTGGTGGTGACCCATTTCTTGGATACCGCATCTGCCACCAGGTGTTTAATGGTACTGGCGAGATCTTGGGAGGGGTCACGCATAATGGGGCTGTAATTGGTGCGGACGGATAGAAGTCTGAGTACCTCCGTCTCGTAGTCGGCGGTGTTAAGCACGACCACTGCCCCACCCTTGTCCGCTGGCTTGATGGTGATCGCCGCGTTCAGTTGTAATGCCCTTACGGCTTGCCAATCTTCTCTGGTCATATTGTGGCCCTGATGAAAATTTGTTTGTTGTTCGAGGGCCTCCACCTCATGTAAAACTCGTTGCTCAAAGACCGCGACCTCAGGGCCCAAGGCTGATACTGGGGGGCAGAACATAGAAGGGCCTACCCTCTCAGCCGGATCGCCCCTTTGCATTCTGGTACATGCAGTTCGTATGATTCAGGACAAAGTTCGTAAGTATTTCACCAAGGTTGGTGCAAGTAGGTACTTGGTATAAGGTATCTCTAGACACGAGACACGACTCGTGTTTCTGGATAATATCCTTCATCAGTAAAGATCCGTTTGGGGTGGCTTTGAAGGCTGCCAAACAACACTAACAGGCTTTGTTGCCTCTCGGGCGCGCAGGTGCATCACCAATAGCTCGTCAGCTATGGAGGCTCATGGGAGCCCTTCAACAGGAAACAAAGAGGAGCACACTCCTACCCTCTCAGCCGAATCGTCCCTTTGCATTCTGGTACATGCAGTTCGTATGATTCAGGACAAAGTTCGTAAGTATTTAACCAAGGTTGGTGCAAGTAGGTACTTGGTATAAGGTATGTCTAGACACGAGACACAACTCGTGTTTCTGGATAATATCCTTCATCAGTAGAGATCAGTTTGGGGTGGCTTTGAAGGCTACAAAACAACACTAACAGGCTTTGTTGCTTCTCGGGCGCGGAAGTGCATCACCAATAGCTCATCAGCTACGGATGCTCACGGGAGCCCTTCAACAGGAAAGAAAGAGGGAGCATACTCCTACCCTCTCAGCCGGATCGCCCCTTTGCATTTTGGTACATGCAGTTCGTATGATTCAGGACAAAGTTCGTAAGTATTTCACCAAGGTTGGTGCAAGTAGGTACTTGGTATAAGGTATCTCTAGACACGAGACATGACTCGTGTTTCTGGATAATATCCTTCATCAGTAGAGATCAGTGTGGGGTGGCTTTGAAGTCTGCCAAACAACTCTAACAGGCTTCGTTGCCTCTCGGGCGCGCAGGTGCATCACCAATAGCTCGTCAGCTACGGAGGCTCACGGGAGCCCTTCAACAGGAAACAAAGAGGGAGCACACTCCTACCCTCTCAGCCGGATTACCCCTTTGCATTCTGGTACATGCAGTTCATATGATTCAGGACAAAGTTCGTAAGTATTTCACCAAGGTTGGTGCAAGTAGGTACTTGGTATAAGGTATCTCTAGACACGAGACACGACTCGTGTTTCTGGATAATATCCTTCATCAGTAGAGATCAGTTTGGGGTGGCTTTGAAGGCTGACACTAACAGGCTTCATTGCCTCTCGCGCGTGCAGGTGCATCACCAATAGCTCGACAGGTACGGAGGCTCACTGGAGCCCTTACACAGGAAACAAAGAGGGAGCACACTCCTACCCTCTCAGCCGGATCGCCCCTTTGCATTCTGGTACATGCAGTTTGTCTGATTCAGGACAAAGTTCGTAAGTATTTCACCAAGGTTGGTGCAAGTAGGTACTTGGTATATGGTATCTCTAGACACGAGACACGACTTGTGTTTCTGGATAATATCCTTCATCAGTAGAGATCAGTTTGCGGTGGCTTTGAAGGCTGCCAAACAACACTAACAGGCTTCGTTGCCTCTTGGGCGCGCAGGTGCATCACCAATAGCTCGACAGGTACGGAGGCTCACTGGAGCCCTTACACAGGAAACAAAGAGGGAGCACACTCCTACCCTCTCAGCCGGATCGCCCCTTTGCATTTTGGTACATGCAGTTCGTCTGATTCAGGACAAAGTTCGTAAGTAGTTCACCAAGGTTGGTGCAAGTAGGTACTTGGTACAAGGTATCGCTAGACACGAGGCACGACTCGTGTTTCTGGATAATATCCTTCATCAGTAGCTGGATAATATCCTTCATCAGTAGAGATCAGTTTGGGGTGGCTTTGAAGGCTGCCAAACAACACTAAAAGGCTTTGTTGCCTCTCAGGCGTTAAGGTGCATCACCAATAGATCGTCAGCTACGGAGGCTCATGGGAGCCCTTCAACAGGATATAAAGAGGGAGCAAACTCCTACAATCTCATCCGGATCGCCCTTTTGCATTCTGGTACATGCAGTTCGTACAAGTCAGGACAAAGTTCGTAAGTATTTCACCAAGGTTGGTGGAAGTAGGTACTTGGTATAAGGTGTCTCTAAACACGAGGCACGACTCGTGTTTCTGGATAATATCCTTCATCAGTAGAGATCAGTTTGGGGTGGCTTTGAAGGCTGCCAAACAACACTAACAGGCTTTGTTGCCTCTCGGGCGCGCAGGTGCATCACCAATAGCTCGTCAGCTACGGAGGCTCACGGGAGCCCTTCAATAGGAAACAAAGAGGGAGCACACTCCTACCCTCTCAGCCGGATCCCCCCTTTGCATTCTGGTACATGCAGTTCGTATGATTCAGGACAAAGTTCGTAAGTATTTCACCAAGGTTGGTGCAAGTAGGTACTTGGTATAAGGTATCTCTAGACACGAGACACGACTCGTGTTTCTGGATAATATCCTTCATCAGTAGAGATCAGTTTGGGGTGGCTTTGAAGGCTGCCAAACAACACTAACAGGCTTCGTTGCATCTCGGGAGCGCAGGTGCATCACCAATAGCTCGTCAGCTACGGAGGCTCACGGGAGCCCTTCAACAGGAAACAGAGGGAGCACAGTCCTACCCTCTCAGCCGGATCGCCCCTTTGCATTCTGGTACATGCAGTTCGTATGATTCAGGACAAAGTTCGTAAGTATTTCACCAAGGTTGGTGCAAGTAGATACTTGGTATAAGGTATGTCTAGACACAAGACACGACTCGTGTTTCTGGATAATATCCTTCATCAGTAGAGATCAGTTTGGGGTGGCTTTGAAGGCTGCAAAACAACACTAACAGGCTTCATTGCCTCTCGCGCGTGCAGGTGCATCACCAATAGCTCGTCAGCTACGGAGGCTAGCAGGAGCCCTTCAACAGGAAACAAAGAGGGAGCACACTCCTACCCTCGCAGCCGGATCGCCCCTTTGCATTCTGGTACATGCAGTTCGTATGATTCAGAACAAAGTTCGTAAGTATTTCACCAAGGTTGGTGCAAGTAGGTACTTGGTATAAGGTATCTCTAAACACGAGACACGACTCGTGTTTCTGGATAATATCCTTCATCAGTAGAGATCAGTTTGGTTTGGCTTTGAAGGCTGCCAAACAACACTAACAGGCTTCGTTGCATCTCGGGCGCGCAGGTGCATCACCAATAGCTCGTCAGCTACGGAGGCTCACGGGAGCCCTGCAACAGGAAATAGAGGGAGCACAGTCCTACCCTCTCAGCCGGATCGCCCCTTTGCATTCTGGTACATGCAGTTCGTATGATTCAGGACAAAGTTCGTAAGTATTTCACCAAGGTTGGTGCAAGTAGGTACTTGGTATAAGATATCTCTAGACACGAGACACGACTCGTGTTTCTGGATAATATCCTTCATCAGTAAAGATCCGTTTGGGGTGGCTTTGAAGGCTGCCAAACAACACTAACAGGCTTTGTTGCCTCTCGGGCGCGCAGGTGCATCACCAATAGCTCGTCAGCTATGGAGGCTCATGGGAGCCCTTCAACAGGAAACAAAGAGGAGCACACTCCTACCCTCTCAGCCGAATCGTCCCTTTGCATTCTGGTACATGCAGTTCGTATGATTCAGGACAAAGTTCGTAAGTATTTCACCAAGGTTGGTGCAAGTAGGTACTTGGTATAAGGTATGTCTAGACACGAGACACAACTCGTGTTTCTGGATAATATCCTTCATCAGTAGAGATCAGTTTGGGGTGGCTTTGAAGGCTACAAAACAACACTAACAGGCTTTGTTGCTTCTCGGGCGCGGAAGTGCATCACCAATAGCTCATCAGCTACGGAGGCTCACGGGAGCCCTTCAACAGGAAAGAAAGAGGGAGCATACTCCTACCCTCTCAGCCGGATCGCCCCTTTGCATTTTGGTACATGCAGTTCGTATGATTCAGGACAAAGTTCGTAAGTATTTCACCAAGGTTGGTGCAAGTAGGTACTTGGTATAAGGTATCTCTAGACACGAGACATGACTCGTGTTTCTGGATAATATCCTTTATCAGTAGAGATCAGTTTGGGGTGGCTTTGAAGGTTGCCAAACAACACTAACAGGCTTCGTTGCCTCTCGGGCGTGCAGGTGCATCACCAATAGCTCGTCAGCTACGGAGGCTCACGGGAGCCCTTCAACAGGAAACAAAGAGGGAGCACACTCCTACCCTCTCAGCCGGATCACCCCTTTGCATTCTGGTACATGCAGTTCGTATGATTCAGGGCAAAGTTCGTAAGTATTTCACCAAGGTTGGTGCAAGTAGGTACTTGGTATAAGGTATCTCTGGACACGAGACACGACTCGTGTTTCTGGATAATATCCTTCATCAGTAGAGATCAGTTTGGGGTGGCTTTGACGGCTGCCAAACAACACTAACCGGCTTCGTTGCCTCTCGGGCACGCAGGTGCATCACTAATAGCTCATCAGCTACGGAGGCTCACGGGAGCCCTTTAACAGGAAACAAAGAGGGAGCACACTCCTACCCTCTCAGCTGGATCGCCCTTTCGTATTCTGGTACATGCAGTTCATATGATTCAGGACAAATTTCGTAAGTATTTCACCAAGGTTGGTGCAAGTAGGTACTTGGTATAAGGTATCTCTAGACACGAGACACGACTCGTGTTTCTGGATAATATCCTTCATCAGTAGAGATCAGTTTGGGGTGGCTTTGAAGGCTGCCAAACAACACTAACAGGCTTCGTTGCCGCTTGGGCCCGCTGGTGCATCACCAATAGCTCGTCAGCTACGGAGGCTCACGGGAGCCCTTCAACAGGAAACAGAGGGAGCACACTCCTACCCTCTCAGCCGGATCGCCCCTTTGCATTCTGGTACATGCAGTTTGTCTGATTCAGGACAAAGTTCGTAAGTATTTCACCAAGGTTGGTGCAAGTAGGTACTTGGTATATGGTATCTCTAGACACGAGACACGACTTGTGTTTCTGGATAATATCCTTCATCAGTAGAGATCAGTTTGGGGTGGCTTTGAAGGCTGCCAAACAACACTAACAGGCTTCGTTGCCTCTTGAGCGCGCAGGTGCATCACCAATAGCTCGACAGGTACGGAGGCTCACTGGAGCCCTTACACAGGAAACAAAGAGGGAGCACACTCCTACCCTCTCAGCCGGATCGCCCCTTTGCATTTTGGTACATGCAGTTTGTCTGATTCAGGACAAAGTTCGTAAGTAGTTCACCAAGGTTGGTGCAAGTAGGTACTTGGTACAAGGTATCTCTAGACACGAGGCACGACTCGTGTTTCTGGATAATATCCTTCATCAGTAGCTGGATAATATCCTTCATCAGTAGAGATCAGTTTGGGGTGGCTTTGAAGGCTGCCAAACAACACTAAAAGGCTTTGTTGCCTCTCAGGCGTTAAGGTGCATCACCAATAGATCGTCAGCTACGGAGGCTCATGGGAGCCCTTCAACAGGATATAAAGAGGGAGCAAACTCCTACAATCTCATCCGGATCGCCCTTTTGCATTCTGGTACATGCAGTTCGTACAAGTCAGGACAAAGTTCGTAAGTATTTCACCAAGGTTGGTGGAAGTAGGTACTTGGTATAAGGTGTCTCTAAACACGAGGCACGACTCGTGTTTCTGGATAATATCCTTCATCAGTAGAGATCAGTTTGGGGTGGCTTTGAAGGCTGCCAAACAACACTAACAGGCTTCGTTGCATCTCGGGCGCGCAGGTGCATCACCAATAGCTCGTCAGCTACGGAGGCTCACGGGAGCCCTGCAACAGGAAATAGAGGGAGCACAGTCCTACCCTCTCAGCCGGATCGCCCCTTTGCATTCTGGTACATGCAGTTCGTATGATTCAGGACAAAGTTCGTAAGTATTTCACCAAGGTTGGTGCAAGTAGGTACTTGGTATAAGATATCTCTAGACACGAGACACGACTCGTGTTTCTGGATAATATCCTTCATCAGTAAAGATCCGTTTGGGGTGGCTTTGAAGGCTGCCAAACAACACTAACAGGCTTTGTTGCCTCTCGGGCGCGCAGGTGCATCACCAATAGCTCGTCAGCTATGGAGGCTCATGGGAGCCCTTCAACAGGAAACAAAGAGGAGCACACTCCTACCCTCTCAGCCGAATCGTCCCTTTGCATTCTGGTACATGCAGTTCGTATGATTCAGGACAAAGTTCGTAAGTATTTCACCAAGGTTGGTGCAAGTAGGTACTTGGTATAAGGTATGTCTAGACACGAGACACAACTCGTGTTTCTGGATAATATCCTTCATCAGTAGAGATCAGTTTGGGGTGGCTTTGAAGGCTACAAAACAACACTAACAGGCTTTGTTGCGTCTCGGGCGCGGAAGTGCATCACCAATAGCTCATCAGCTACGGAGGCTCACGGGAGCCCTTCAACAGGAAAGAAAGAGGGAGCATACTCCTACCCTCTCAGCCGGATCGCCCCTTTGCATTTTGGTACATGCAGTTCGTATGATTCAGGACAAAGTTCGTAAGTATTTCACCAAGGTTGGTGCAAGTAGGTACTTGGTATAAGGTATCTCTAGACACGAGACATGACTCGTGTTTCTGGATAATATCCTTCATCAGTAGAGATCAGTTTGGGGTGGCTTTGAAGGCTACCAAACAACACTAACAGGCTTCGTTGCCTCTCGGGCGTGCAGGTGCATCACCAATAGCTCGTCAGCTACGGAGGCTCACGGGAGCCCTTCAACAGGAAACAAAGAGGGAGCACACTCCTACCCTCTCAGCCGGATCACCCCTTTGCATTCTGGTACATGCAGTTCGTATGATTCAGGGCAAAGTTCGTAAGTATTTCACCAAGGTTGGTGCAAGGAGGTACTTGGTATAAGGTATCTCTAGACACGAGACACGACTCGTGTTTCTGGATAATATCCTTCATCAGTAGAGATCAGTTTGGGGTGGCTTTGATGGCTGCCAAACAACACTAACCGGCTTCGTTGCCTCTCGGGCGCGCAGGTGCATCACTAATAGCTCATCAGCTACGGAGGCTCACGGGAGCCCTTTAACAGGAAACAAAGAGGGAGCACACTCCTACCCTCTCAGCTGGATCGCCCTTTCGTATTCTGGTACATGCAGTTCATATGATTCAGGACAAATTTCGTAAGTATTTCACCAAGGTTGGTGCAAGTAGGTACTTGGTATAAGGTATCTCTAGACACGAGACACGACTCGTGTTTCTGGATAATATCCTTCATCAGTAGAGATCAGTTTGGGGTGGCTTTGAAGGCTGCCAAACAACACTAACAGGCTTCGTTGCCGCTTGGGCCCGCTGGTGCATCACCAATAGCTCGTCAGCTACGGAGGCTCACGGGAGCCCTTCAACAGGAAACAGAGGGAGCACACTCCTACCCTCTCAGCCGGATCGCCCCTTTGCATTCTGGTACATGCAGTTTGTCTGATTCAGGACAAAGTTCGTAAGTATTTCACCAAGGTTGGTGCAAGTAGGTACTTGGTATATGGTATCTCTAGACACGAGACACGACTTGTGTTTCTGGATAATATCCTTCATCAGTAGAGATCAGTTTGGGGTGGCTTTGAAGGCTGCCAAACAACACTAACAGGCTTCGTTGCCTCTTGGGCGCGCAGGTGCATCACCAATAGCTCGACAGGTACGGAGGCTCACTGGAGCCCTTACACAGGAAACAAAGAGGGAGCACACTCCTACCCTCTCAGCCGGATCGCCCCTTTGCATTTTGGTACATGCAGTTTGTCTGATTCAGGACAAAGTTCGTAAGTAGTTCACCAAGGTTGGTGCAAGTAGGTACTTGGTACAAGGTATCTCTAGACACGAGGCACGACTCGTGTTTCTGGATAATATCCTTCATCAGTAGCTGGATAATATCCTTCATCAGTAGAGATCAGTTTGGGGTGGCTTTGAAGGCTGCCAAACAACACTAAAAGGCTTTGTTGCCTCTCAGGCGTTAAGGTGCATCACCAATAGATCGTCAGCTACGGAGGCTCATGGGAGCCCTTCAACAGGATATAAAGAGGGAGCAAACTCCTACAATCTCATCCGGATCGCCCTTTTGCATTCTGGTACATGCAGTTCGTACAAGTCAGGACAAAGTTCGTAAGTATTTCACCAAGGTTGGTGGAAGTAGGTACTTGGTATAAGGTGTCTCTAAACACGAGGCACGACTCGTGTTTCTGGATAATATCCTTCATCAGTAGAGATCAGTTTGGGGTGGCTTTGAAGGCTGCCAAACAACACTAACAGGCTTTGTTGCCTCTCGGGCGCGCAGGTGCATCACCAATAGCTCGTCAGCTACGGAGGCTCACGGGAGCCCTTCAATAGGAAACAAAGAGGGAGCACACTCCTACCCTCTCAGCCGGATCCCCCCTTTGCATTCTGGTACATGTGGTTCGTATGATTCAGGACAAAGTTCGTAAGTATTTCACCAAGGTTGGTGCAAGTAGGTACTTGGTATAAGGTATCTCTAGACACGAGACACGACTCGTGTTTCTGGATAATATCCTTCATCAGTAGAGATCAGTTTGGGGTGGCTTTGAAGGCTGCCAAACAACACTAACAGGCTTCGTTGCATCTCGGGAGCGCAGGTGCATCACCAATAGCTCGTCAGCTACGGAGGCTCACGGGAGCCCTTCAACAGGAAAACAGAGGGAGCACAGTCCTACCCTCTCAGCCGGATCGCCCCTTTGCATTCTGGTACATGCAGTTCGTATGATTCAGGACAAAGTTCGTAAGTATTTCACCAAGGTTGGTGCAAGTAGATACTTGGTATAAGGTATGTCTAGACACAAGACACGACTCGTGTTTCTGGATAATATCCTTCATCAGTAGAGATCAGTTTGGGGTGGCTTTGAAGGCTGCAAAACAACACTAACAGGCTTCATTGCCTCTCGCGCGTGCAGGTGCATCACCAATAGCTCGTCAGCTACGGAGGCTAGCAGGAGCCCTTCAACAGGAAACAAAGAGGGAGCACACTCCTACCCTCGCAGCCGGATCGCCCCTTTGCATTCTGGTACATGCAGTTCGTATGATTCAGAACAAAGTTCGTAAGTATTTCACCAAGGTTGGTGCAAGTAGGTACTTGGTATAAGGTATCTCTAAACACGAGACACGACTCGTGTTTCTGGATAATATCCTTCATCAGTAGAGATCAGTTTGGTTTGGCTTTGAAGGCTGCCAAACAACACTAACAGGCTTCGTTGCATCTCGGGCGCGCAGGTGCATCACCAATAGCTCGTCAGCTACGGAGGCTCACGGGAGCCCTGCAACAGGAAATAGAGGGAGCACAGTCCTACCCTCTCAGCCGGATCGCCCCTTTGCATTCTGGTACATGCAGTTCGTATGATTCAGGACAAAGTTCGTAAGTATTTCACCAAGGTTGGTGCAAGTAGGTACTTGGTATAAGGTATCTCTAGACACGAGACACGACTCGTGTTTCTGGATAATATCCTTCATCAGTAAAGATCCGTTTGGGGTGGCTTTGAAGGCTGCCAAACAACACTAACAGGCTTTGTTGCCTCTCGGGCGCGCAGGTGCATCACCAATAGCTCGTCAGCTATGGAGGCTCATGGGAGCCCTTCAACAGGAAACAAAGAGGAGCACACTCCTACCCTCTCAGCCGAATCGTCCCTTTGCATTCTGGTACATGCAGTTCGTATGATTCAGGACAAAGTTCGTAAGTATTTCACCAAGGTTGGTGCAAGTAGGTACTTGGTATAAGGTATGTCTAGACACGAGACACAACTCGTGTTTCTGGATAATATCCTTCATCAGTAGAGATCAGTTTGGGGTGGCTTTGAAGGCTACAAAACAACACTAACAGGCTTTGTTGCTTCTCGGGCGCGGAAGTGCATCACCAATAGCTCATCAGCTACGGAGGCTCACGGGAGCCCTTCAACAGGAAAGAAAGAGGGAGCATACTCCTACCCTCTCAGCCGGATCGCCCCTTTGCATTTTGGTACATGCAGTTCGTATGATTCAGGACAAAGTTCGTAAGTATTTCACCAAGGTTGGTGCAAGTAGGTACTTGGTATAAGGTATCTCTAGACACAAGACATGACTCGTGTTTCTGGATAATATCCTTCATCAGAAGAGATCAGTTTGGGGTGGCTTTGAAGGCTGCCAAACAACACTAACAGGCTTCGTTGCCTCTCGGGCGTGCAGGTGCATCACCAATAGCTCGTCAGCTACGGAGGCTCACGGGAGCCCTTCAACAGGAAACAAAGAGGGAGCACACTCCTACCCTCTCAGCCGGATCACCCCTTTGCATTCTGGTACATGCAGTTCGTATGATTCAGGGCAAAGTTCGTAAGTATTTCACCAAGGTTGGTGCAAGTAGGTACTTGGTATAAGGTATCTCTAGACACGAGACACGACTCGTGTTTCTGGATAATATCCTTCATCAGTAGAGATCAGTTTGGGGTGGCTTTGACGGCTGCCAAACAACACTAACCGGCTTCGTTGCCTCTCGGGCGCGCAGGTGCATCACTAATAGCTCATCAGCTACGGAGGCTCACGGGAGCCCTTTAACAGGAAACAAAGAGGGAGCACACTCCTACCCTCTCAGCTGGATCGCCCTTTCGTATTCTGGTACATGCAGTTCATATGATTCAGGACAAATTTCGTAAGTATTTCACCAAGGTTGGTGCAAGTAGGTACTTGGTATAAGGTATCTCTAGACACGAGACACGACTCGTGTTTCTGGATAATATCCTTCATCAGTAGAGATCAGTTTGGGGTGGCTTTGAAGTCTGCCAAACAACAGTAACAGGCTTCGTTGCCTCTCTGGCGTGCAGGTGCATCACCAATAGCTCGTCAGCTACGGAGGCTCACGGGAGCCCTTTAACAGGAAACAAAGAGGGAGCACACTCCTACCCTCTCTGCCGGATCGCCCCTTTGCATTCTGGTACATGCAGTTCGTATGATTAAGGACACAGTTCGTAAGTATTTCACCAAGGTTGGTGCAAGTAGGTACTTGGTATAAGGTATCTCTAGACACGAGACACGCCTCGTGTTTCTTGATAATATCCTTCATCAGTAGAGATCTGTTTGGGGTGGCTTTGAAGGCTGCCAAACAACACTGACAGGGTTCCTTGCCTCTCGGGCGCGCAGGTGCATCACCAATAGCTCTTCAGCTACGGAGGCTCACGGGAGCCCTTCAACAGGAAACAAAGAGGGAGCACAATCCTACCCTCTCAGCCGGATCGCCCCTTTGCATTCTGCTACATGCAGTTCGTATGATTCAGGACAAAGTTCATAAGTATTTCACCAAGGTTGGTGCGAGTACGTACTTGGTATAAGGTATCTCTAGACACGAGACACGACTCGTGTTTCTGTATAATATCCTTCATCAGTAGAGTTCAGTTTGGGGTGGCTTTGAAGGCTGCCAAACAACACTAACAGGCTTCATTGTCTCTCGGGCGCGCAGGTGCATCACCAATAGCTCGGCAGCTATGGAGGCTCACGGGAGCCCTTCAACAGGAAACAAAGAGGGAGCACACTCCTACCCTCTCAGCCGGGTCTCCCCTTTGCATTCTGGCACATGCAGTTCGTATGATTCAGGACAAAGTTCGTAAGTATTTCACCAAGGTTGGTGCAAGTAGATACTTGGTATAAGGTATCTCTAGACACGAGACATGACTAGTGTTTCTGGATAATATCCTTCATCAGTAGATATCAGTTTGGGGTGGCTTTGAAGGCTGCCAAACAACACTAACAGGCTTCGTTGCCTCTCGGGCGCGCAGGTGCCTCACCAATAGCTCGTCAGCTACGGAGGCTCACGGGAGCCCTTCAACATGAAACAAAGAGGGAGCACACTCCTACCCTCTCAGCCGGATCGCCCCTTTGCATTCTGGTACATGCAGTTCGTATGATTCAGGACAAAGTTCGTAAGTATTTCACCAAGGTTTGGGCAAGTAGGTACATGGTATAAGGTATCTCTAGACACGAGACACGACTCGTGTTTCTGGATAATATCTTTCATCAGTAGAGATCAGTTTGGGGTGGCTTTGAAGGCTGTCAAACAACACTAACAGGCTTCGTTGCATCTCGGGCGCGCAGGTGCATCACCAATAGCTCGTCAGCTACGAGGCTCACGGGAGCCCTTCAACAGGAAACAAAGAGGGAGCACTCTCCTACCCTCTCAGCCGGATCCCCCCTTTGCATTCTGGTACATGCAGTTCGTATGATTCAGGACAAAGTTCGTAAGTATTTCACCAAGGTTGGTGCAAGTAGGTACTTGGTATAAGGTATCTCTAGACACGAGACACGACTCGTGTTTCTGGATAATATCCTTCATCAGTAGAGATCAGTTTGGGGTGGCTTTGAAGGCTGCCAAACAACACTAACAGGCTTCGTTGCATCTCGGGAGCGCAGGTGCATCACCAATAGCTCGTCAGCTACGGAGGCTCACGGGAGCCCTTCAACAGGAAAACAGAGGGAGCACAGTCCTACCCTCTCAGCCGGATCGCCCCTTTGCATTCTGGTACATGCAGTTCGTATGATTCAGGACAAAGTTCGTAAGTATTTCACCAAGGTTGGTGCAAGTAGATACTTGGTATAAGGTATGTCTAGACACAAGACACGACTCGTGTTTCTGGATAATATCCTTAATCAGTAGAGATCAGTTTGGGGTGGCTTTGAAGGCTGCAAAACAACACTAACAGGCTTCATTGCCTCTCGCGCGTGCAGGTGCATCACCAATAGCTCGTCAGCTACGGAGGCTAGCAGGAGCCCTTCAACAGGAAACAAAGAGGGAGCACACTCCTACCCTCGCAGCCGGATCGCCCCTTTGCATTCTGGTACATGCAGTTCGTATGATTCAGAACAAAGTTCGTAAGTATTTCACCAAGGTTGGTGCAAGTAGGTACTTGGTATAAGGTATCTCTAAACACGAGACACGACTCGTGTTTCTGGATAATATCCTTCATCAGTAGAGATCAGTTTGGTTTGGCTTTGAAGGCTGCCAAACAACACTAACAGGCTTCGTTGCATCTCGGGCGCGCAGGTGCATCACCAATAGCTCGTCAGCTACGGAGGCTCACGGGAGCCCTGCAACAGGAAATAGAGGGAGCACAGTCCTACCCTCTCAGCCGGATCGCCCCTTTGCAATCTGCTACATGCAGTTCGTATGATTCAGGACAAAGTTCGTAAGTATTTCACCAAGGTTGGTGCAAGTAGGTACTTGGTATAAGGTATCTCTAGACACCAGACACGACTCGTGTTTCTGGATAATATCCTTCATCAGTAAAGATCCGTTTGGGGTGGCTTTGAAGGCTGCCAAACAACACTAACAGGCTTTGTTGCCTCTCGGGCGCGCAGGTGCATCACCAATAGCTCGTCAGCTATGGAGGCTCATGGGAGCCCTTCAACAGGAAACAAAGAGGAGCACACTCCTACCCTCTCAGCCGAATCGTCCCTTTGCATTCTGGTACATGCAGTTCGTATGATTCAGGACAAAGTTCGTAAGTATTTCACCAAGGTTGGTGCAAGTAGGTACTTGGTATAAGGTATGTCTAGACACGAGACACAACTCGTGTTTCTGGATAATATCCTTCATCAGTAGAGATCAGTTTGGGGTGGCTTTGAAGGCTACAAAACAACACTAACAGGCTTTGTTGCTTCTCGGGCGTGGAAGTGCATCACCAATAGCTCATCAGCTATGGAGGCTCACGGGAGCCCTTCAACAGGAAAGAAAGAGGGAGCATACTCCTACCCTCTCAGCCGGATCGCCCCTTTGCATTTTGGTACATGCAGTTCGTATGATTCAGGACAAAGTTCGTAAGTATTTCACCAAGGTTGGTGCAAGTAGGTACTTGGTATAAGGTATCTCTAGACACGAGACATGACTCGTGTTTCTGGATAATATCCTTCATCAGTAGAGATCAGTTTGGGGTGGCTTTGAAGGCTGCCAAACAACACTAACAGGCTTCGTTGCCTCTCGGGCGTGCAGGTGCATCACCAATAGCTCGTCAGCTACGGAGGCTCACGGGAGCCCTTCAACAGGAAACAAAGAGGGATCACACTCCTACCCTCTCAGCCGGATCACCCCTTTGCATTCTGGTACATGCAGTTCGTATGATTCAGGGCAAAGTTCGTAAGTATTTCACCAAGGTTGGTGCAAGTAGGTACTTGGTATAAGGTATCTCTAGACACGAGACACGACTCGTGTTTCTGGATAATATCCTTCATCAGTAGAGATCAGTTTGGGGTGGCTTTGACGGCTGCCAAACAACACTAACCGGCTTCGTTGCCTCTCGGGCGCGCAGGTGCATCACTAATAGCTCATCAGCTACGGAGGCTCACGGGAGCCCTTTAACAGGAAACAAAGAGGGAGCACACTCCTACCCTCTCAGCTGGATCGCCCTTTCGTATTCTGGTACATGCAGTTCATATGATTCAGGACAAATTTCGTAAGTATTTCACCAAGGTTGGTGCAAGTAGGTACTTGGTATAAGGTATCTCTAGACACGAGACACGACTTGTGTTTCTGGATAATATCCTTCATCAGTAGAGATCCGTTTGGGGTGGCTTTGAAGTCTGCCAAACAACAGTAACAGGCTTCGTTGCCTCTCTGGCGTGCAGGTGCATCACCAATAGCTCGTCAGCTACGGAGGCTCACGGGAGCCCTTTAACAGGAAACAAAGAGGGAGCACACTCCTACCCTCTCTGCCGGATCGCCCCTTTGCATTCTGGTACATGCAGTTCGTATGATTAAGGACACAGTTCGTAAGTATTTCACCAAGGTTGGTGCAAGTAAGTACTTGGTATAAGGTATCTCTAGACACGAGACACGCCTCGTGTTTCTTGATAATATCCTTCATCAGTAGAGATCTGTTTGGGGTGGCTTTGAAGGCTGCCAAACAACACTGACAGGGTTCCTTGCCTCTCGGGCGCGCAGGTGCATCACCAATAGCTCTTCAGCTACGGAGGCTCACGGGAGCCCTTCAACAGGAAACAAAGAGGGAGCACAATCCTCCCCTCTCAGCCGGATCGCCCCTTTGCATTCTGCTACATGCAGTTCGTATGATTCAGGACAAAGTTCATAAGTATTTCACCAAGGTTGGTGCGAGTACGTACTTGGTATAAGGTATCTCTAGACACGAGACACGACTCGTGTTTCTGGATAATATCCTTCATCAGTAGAGATCAGTTTGGGGTGGCTTTGAAGTCTGCCAAACAACAGTAACAGGCTTCGTTGCCTCTCTGGCGTGCAGGTGCATCACCAATAGCTCGTCAGCTACGGAGGCTCACGGGAGCCCTTTAACAGGAAACAAAGAGGGAGCACACTCCTACCCTCTCTGCCGGATCGCCCCTTTGCATTCTGGTACATGCAGTTCGTATGATTAAGGACACAGTTCGTAAGTATTTCACCAAGGTTGGTGCAAGTAGGTACTTGGTATAAGGTATCTCTAGACACGAGACACGCCTCGTGTTTCTTGATAATATCCTTCATCAGTAGAGATCTGTTTGGGGTGGCTTTGAAGGCTGCCAAACAACACTGACAGGGTTCCTTGCCTCTCGGGCGCGCAGGTGCATCACCAATAGCTCTTCAGCTACGGAGGCTCACGGGAGCCCTTCAACAGGAAACAAAGAGGGAGCACAATCCTACCCTCTCAGCCGGATCGCCCCTTTGCATTCTGCTACATGCAGTTCGTATGATTCAGGACAAAGTTCATAAGTATTTCACCAAGGTTGGTGCGAGTACGTACTTGGTATAAGGTATCTCTAGACACGAGACACGACTCGTGTTTCTGTATAATATCCTTCATCAGTAGAGTTCAGTTTGGGGTGGCTTTGAAGGCTGCCAAACAACACTAACAGGCTTCGTTGTCTCTCGGGCGCGCAGGTACATCACCAATAGCTCGGCAGCTATGGAGGCTCACGGGAGCCCTTCAACAGGAAACAAAGAGGGAGCACACTCCTACCCTCTCAGCCGGGTCTCCCCTTTGCATTCTGGCACATGCAGTTCGTATGATTCAGGACAAAGTTCGTAAGTATTTCACCAAGGTTGGTGCAAGTAGATACTTGGTATAAGGTATCTCTAGACACGAGACATGACTAGTGTTTCTGGATAATATCCTTCATCAGTAGATATCAGTTTGGGGTGGCTTTGAAGGCTGCCAAACAACACTAACAGGCTTCGTTGCCTCTCGGGCGCGCAGGTGCCTCACCAATAGCTCGTCAGCTACGGAGGCTCACGGGAGCCCTTCAACATGAAACAAAGAGGGAGCACACTCCTACCCTCTCAGCCGGATCGCCCCTTTGCATTCTGGTACATGCAGTTCGTATGATTCAGGACAAAGTTCGTAAGTATTTCACCAAGGTTTGGGCAAGTAGGTACATGGTATAAGGTATCTCTAGACACGAGACACGACTCGTGTTTCTGGATAATATCCTTCATCAGTAGAGATCAGTTTGGGGTGGCTTTGAAGGCTGTCAAACAACACTAACAGGCTTCGTTGCATCTCGGGCGCGCAGGTGCATCACCAATAGCTCGTCAGCTACGAGGCTCACGGGAGCCCTTCAACAGGAAACAAAGAGGGAGCACTCTCCTACCCTCTCAGCCGGATCCCCCCTTTGCATTCTGGTACATGCAGTTCGTATGATTCAGGACAAAGTTCGTAAGTATTTCACCAAGGTTGGTGCAAGTAGGTACTTGGTATAAGGTATCTCTAGACACGAGACACGACTCGTGTTTCTGGATAATATCCTTCATCAGTAGAGATCAGTTTGGGGTGGCTTTGAAGGCTGCCAAACAACACTAACAGGCTTCGTTGCATCTCGGGAGCGCAGGTGCATCACCAATAGCTCGTCAGCTACGGAGGCTCACGGGAGCCCTTCAACAGGAAAACAGAGGGAGCACAGTCCTACCCTCTCAGCCGGATCGCCCCTTTGCATTCTGGTACATGCAGTTCGTATGATTCAGGACAAAGTTCGTAAGTATTTCACCAAGGTTGGTGCAAGTAGATACTTGGTATAAGGTATGTCTAGACACAAGACACGACTCGTGTTTCTGGATAATATCCTTCATCAGTAGAGATCAGTTTGGGGTGGCTTTGAAGGCTGCAAAACAACACTAACAGGCTTCATTGCCTCTCGCGCGTGCAGGTGCATCACCAATAGCTCGTCAGCTACGGAGGCTAGCAGGAGCCCTTCAACAGGAAACAAAGAGGGAGCACACTCCTACCCTCGCAGCCGGATCGCCCCTTTGCATTCTGGTACATGCAGTTCGTATGATTCAGAACAAAGTTCGTAAGTATTTCACCAAGGTTGGTGCAAGTAGGTACTTGGTATAAGGTATCTCTAAACACGAGACACGACTCGTGTTTCTGGATAATATCCTTCATCAGTAGAGATCAGTTTGGGGTGGCTTCGAAGTCTGCCAAACAACAGTAACAGGCTTCGTTGACTCTCTGGCGTGCAGGTGCATCACCAATAGCTCGTCAGCTACGGAGGCTCACGGGAGCCCTTTAACAGGAAACAAAGAGGGAGCACACTCCTACCCTCTCTGCCGGATCGCCCCTTTGCATTCTGGTACATGCAGTTCGTATGATTAAGGACACAGTTCGTAAGTATTTCACCAAGGTTGGTGCAAGTAGGTACTTGGTATAAGGTATCTCTAGACACGAGACACGCCTCGTGTTTCTTGATAATATCCTTCATCAGTAGAGATCTGTTTGGGGTGGCTTTGAAGGCTGCCAAACAACACTGACAGGGTTCCTTGCCTCTCGGGCGCGCAGGTGCATCACCAATAGCTCTTCAGCTACGGAGGCTCACGGGAGCCCTTCAACAGGAAACAAAGAGGGAGCACAATCCTACCCTCTCAGCCGGATCGCCCCTTTGCATTCTGCTACATGCAGTTCGTATGATTCAGGACAAAGTTCATAAGTATTTCACCAAGGTTGGTGCGAGTACGTACTTGGTATAAGGTATCTCAAGACACGAGACACGACTCGTGTTTCTGTATAATATCCTTCATCAGTAGAGTTCATTTTGGGGTGGCTTTGAAGGCTGCCAAACAACACTAACAGGCTTCGTTGTCTCTCGGGCGCGCAGGTGCATCACCAATAGCTCGGCAGCTATGGAGGCTCACGGGAGCCCTTCAACAGGAAACAAAGAGGGAGCACACTCCTACCCTCTCAGCCGGGTCTCCCCTTTGCATTCTGGCACATGCAGTTCGTATGATTCAGGACAAAGTTCGTAAGTATTTCACCAAGGTTGGTGCAAGTAGATACTTGGTATAAGGTATCTCTAGACACGAGACATGACTAGTGTTTCTGGATAATATCCTTCATCAGTAGATATCAGTTTGGGGTGGCTTTGAAGGCTGCCAAACAACACTAACAGGCTTCGTTGCCTCTCGGGCGCGCAGGTGCCTCACCAATAGCTCGTCAGCTACGGAGGCTCACGGGAGCCCTTCAACATGAAACAAAGAGGGAGCACACTCCTACCCTCTCAGCCGGGTCTCCCCTTTGCATTCTGGCACATGCAGTTCGTATGATTCAGGACAAAGTTCGTAAGTATTTCACCAAGGTTGGTGCAAGTAGATACTTGGTATAAGGTATCTCTAGACACGAGACATGACTAGTGTTTCTGGATAATATCCTTCATCAGTAGATATCAGTTTGGGGTGGCTTTGAAGGCTGCCAAACAACACTAACAGGCTTCGTTGCCTCTCGGGCGCGCATGTTCCTCACCAATAGCTCGTCAGCTACGGAGGCTCACAGGAGCCCTTCAACAGGAAACAAAGAGGGAGCACACTTCTACCCTCTCAGCCGGATCGCCCCTTTGCATTCTGGTACATGCAGTTCGTATGATTCAGGACAAAGTTCATAAGTATTTCACCAAGGTTTGGGCAAGTAGGTACATGGTATAAGGTATCTCTAGACACGAGACACGACTCGTGTTTCTGGATAATATCCTTCATCAGTAGAGATCAGTTTGGGGTGGCTTTGAAGGCTGTCAAACAACACTAACAGGCTTCGTTGCATCTCGGGCGCGCAGGTGCATCACCAATAGCTCGTCATCTACGAGGCTCACGGGAGCCCTTCAACAGGAAACAAAGAGGGAGCACTCTCCTACCCTCTCAGCCGGATCGCCCCTTTGCATTCTGGTACATGCAGTTCGTATGATTCAGGGCAAAGTTCGTAAGTATTTCACCAAGGTTGGGGGCAAGTAGGTACATGGTATAAGGTATGTCTAGACACGAGACACGACTCGTGTTTCTGGATAATATCCTTCATCAGTAGAGATCAGTTTGGGGTGGCTTTGAAGGCTGCCAAACAACACTAACAGGCTTCGTTGCCGCTTGGGCCCGCAGTTGCATCACCAATAGCTCGGCAGCTACAGAGGCTCATGGGAGCCCTTCAACAGGAAACAGAAGGAGCACACTCCTACCCTCTCAGCCTGATCGCCCCTTTGCATTCTGGTACATGCAGTTCGTATGATTCAGGACAAAGTTTGTAAGTATTTCACCAAGGTTGGTGCAAGTAGGTACTTGGTATAAGGTATCTCTAAACACGAGACACGACTCGTGTTTCTGGATAATATCCTTCATCAGTAGAGATCAGTTTGGTTTGGCTTTGAAGGCTGCCGAACAACACTAACAGGCTTCGTTGCATCTCGGGCGCGCAGGTGCATCACCAATAGCTCGTCAGCTACGGAGGCTCACGGGAGCCCTGCAACAGGAAATAGAGGGAGCACAGTCCTACCCTCTCAGCCGGATCGCCCCTTTGCATTCTGGTACATGCAGTTCGTATGATTCAGGACAAAGTTCGTAAGTATTTCACCAAGGTTGGTACAAGTAGGTACTTGGTATAAGGTATCTCTAGACACGAGACACGACTCGTGTTTCTGGATAATATCCTTCATCAGTAAAGATCCGTTTGGGGTGGCTTTGAAGGCTGCCAAACAACACTAACAGGCTTTGTTGCCTTTCGGGCGCGCAGGTGCATCACCAATAGCTCGTCAGCTATGGAGGCTCATGGGAGCCCTTCAACAGGAAACAAAGAGGAGCACACTCCTACCCTCTCAGCCGAATCGTCCCTTTGCATTCTGGTACATGCAGTTCGTATGATTCAGGACAAAGTTCGTAAGTATTTCACCAAGGTTGGTGCAAGTAGGTACTTGGTATAAGGTATGTCTAGACACGAGACACAACTCGTGTTTCTGGATAATATCCTTCATCAGTAGAGATCAGTTTGGGGTGGCTTTGAAGGCTACAAAACAACACTAACAGGCTTTGTTGCTTCTCGGGCGCGGAAGTGCATCACCAATAGCTCATCAGCTACGGAGGCTCACGGGAGCCCTTCAACAGGAAAGAAAGAGGGAGCATACTCCTACCCTCTCAGCCGGATCGCCCCTTTGCATTTTGGTACATGCAGTTCGTATGATTCAGGACAAAGTTCGTAAGTATTTCACCAAGGTTGGTGCAAGTAGGTACTTGGTATAAGGTATCTCTAGACACGAGACATGACTCGTGTTTCTGGATAATATCCTTCATCAGTAGAGATCAGTTTGGGGTGGCTTTGAAGGCTGCCAAACAACACTAACAGGCTTCCTTGCCTCTCGGGCGTGCAGGTGCATCACCAATAGCTCGTCAGCTACGGAGGCTCACGGGAGCCCTTCAACAGGAAACAAAGAGGGAGCACACTCCTATCCTCTCAGCCGGATCACCCCTTTGCATTCTGGTACATGCAGTTCGTATGATTCAGGGCAAAGTTCGTAAGTATTTCACCAAGGTTGGTGCAAGTAGGTACTTGGTATAAGGTATCTCTAGACACGAGACACGACTCGTGTTTCTGGATAATATCCTTCATCAGTAGAGATCAGTTTGGGGTGGCTTTGACGGCTGCCAAACAACACTAACCGGCTTCGTTGCCTCTCGGGCGCGCAGGTGCATCACTAATAGCTCATCAGCTACGGAGGCTCACGGGAGCCCTTTAACAGGAACCAAAGAGGGAGCACACTCCTACCCTCTCAGCTGGATCGCCCTTTCGTATTCTGGTACATGCAGTTCATATGATTCAGGACAAATTTCGTAAGTATTTCACCAAGGTTGGTGCAAGTAGGTACTTGGTATAAGGTATCTCTAGACACGAGACACGACTCGTGTTTCTGGATAATATCCTTCATCAGTAGAGATCAGTTTGGGGTGGCTTTGAAGTCTGCCAAACAACAGTAACAGGCTTCGTTGCCTCTCTGGCGTGCAGGTGCATCACCAATAGCTCGTCAGCTACGGAGGCTCACGGGAGCCCTTTAACAGGAAACAAAGAGGGAGCACACTCCTACCCTCTCTGCCGGATCGCCCCTTTGCATTCTGGTACATGCAGTTCGTATGATTAAGGACACAGTTCGTAAGTATTTCACCAAGGTTGGTGCAAGTAGGTACTTGGTATAAGGTATCTCTAGACACGAGACACGCCTCGTGTTTCTTGATAATATCCTTCATCAGTAGAGATCTGTTTGGGGTGGCTTTGAAGGCTGCCAAACAACACTGACAGGGTTCCTTGCCTCTCGGGCGCGCAGGTGCATCACCAATAGCTCTTCAGCTACGGAGGCTCACGGGAGCCCTTCAACAGGAAACAAAAAGGGAGCACAATCCTACCCTCTCAGCCGGATCGCCCCTTTGCATTCTGCTACATGCAGTTCGTATGATTCAGGACAAAGTTCATAAGTATTTCACCAAGGTTGGTGCGAGTACGTACTTGGTATAAGGTATCTCTAGACACGAGACACGACTCGTGTTTCTGTATAATATCCTTCATCAGTAGAGTTCAGTTTGGGGTGGCTTTGAAGGCTGCCAAACAACACTAACAGGCTTCGTTGTCTCTCGGGCGCGCAGTTGCATCACCAATAGCTCGGCAGCTATGGAGGCTCACGGGAGCCCTTCAACAGGAAACAAAGAGGGAGCACACTCCTACCCTCTCAGCCGGGTCTCCCCTTTGCATTCTGGCACATGCAGTTCGTATGATTCAGGACAAAGTTCGTAAGTATTTCACCAAGGTTGGTGCAAGTAGATACCTGGTATAAGGTATCTCTAGACACGAGACATGACTAGTGTTTCTGGATAATATCCTTCATCAGTAGATATCAGTTTGGGGTGGCTTTGAAGGCTGCCAAACAACACTAACAGGCTTCGTTGCCTCTCTGGCGTGCAGGTGCCTCACCAATAGCTCGTCAGCTACGGAGGCTCACGGGAGCCCTTCAACATGAAACAAAGAGGGAGCACACTCCTACCCTCTCAGCCGGATCGCCCCTTTGCATTCTGGTACATGCAGTTCGTATGATTCAGGACAAAGTTCGTAAGTATTTCACCAAGGTTTGGGCAAGTAGGTACATGGTATAAGGTATCTCTAGACATGAGACACGTCTCGTGTTTCTGGATAATATCCTTCATCAGTAGAGATCAGTTTGGGGTGGCTTTGAAGGCTGTCAAACAACACTAACAGGCTTCGTTGCATCTCGGGCGCGCAGGTGCATCACCAATAGCTCGTCAGCTACGAGGCTCACGGGAGCCCTTCAACAGGAAACAAAGAGGGAGCACTCTCCTACCCTCTCAGCCGGATCGCCCCTTTGCATTCTGGTACATGCAGTTCGTATGATTCAGGACAAAGTTCGTAAGTATTTCACCAAGGTTGGGGGCAAGTAGGTACATGGTATAAGGTATGTCTAGACACGAGATACGACTCGTGATTCTGGATAATATCCTTCATCAGTAGAGATCAGTTTGGGGTGGCTTTAAAGGCTGCCAAACAACACTAACAGGCTTCGTTGCCGCTTGGGCCCGCAGTTGCATCACCAATAGCTCGGCAGCTACGGAGGCTCATGGGAGCCCTTCAACAGGAAACAGAAGGAGCACACTCCTACCCTCTCAGCCTGATCGCCCCATTGCATTCTGGTACATGCAGTTCGTATGATTCAGGACAAAGTTTGTAAGTATTTCACCAAGGTTGGTGCAAGTAGGTACTTGGTATAAGGTATCTCTAAAAGAACAGACGGGTTGAATAAACATAAGATTAATTAATTGTTCTTGCTCTCTCATGGATCGAAACTGTACTTTATAGCCCACCATATCATAAGGGGAAGCAATTGTTTCTTTACAAAGCGTGGTCAATCCTGACGTTGCTTAGTCTCCTCGGAATGGCAATTGAGATAAGCTGTCACAGAATGTTTTGTGATACACAAAAACTATGTAAGCCATTCTTTGTGATGATTGTGAAATCTTTTGTTAATAAAAAGAATTTTGACAAAAAATATCGAGAAACACAATATCGAGACGGTAAGTGCAAATAGGTAAGTACCGATTTACTAATTAAGTCTACTTCTATGTACCTTGAAAATATATTTATTGCCATGGTACACATATGTGGAGTTAAATAGTACAACTTTGCTTACCTTTAGAATCTTACCTTCACAACATTTTTGGTTCCGACATTCTGTCTAAACACCGCCAATGCACTAATAATTACAAGACTTTTCCCTGAATATATTGGTTTTGTCCATTGTTTCCCCCCCCCCCCCTCCAACCCCCCCGCCCCCTTGGTGTCACACTCAGGGGGAATGTAAACAAATGCAGTAATCCCCCTTCCTCCAATTTCATTGTGAATCACAAAACACATATCAGTAGCCTCGCACCCCCACACTTAGAACAAATCACACCCATCCCAGTAACCACCCATAACTGGTTAAATCTCGAGAGATCCACAGTTTCATTCTGTCATCCTATTCATCTGTCACAGCCCTCTGGGTCCACCAAGTCAAAGACCAGACCTTGTCCAGCACTCGTTAGAGATACAGACATCTCACTTAGCATCTGGATGCAGAATCTCACGTAATCTCTGTATACCGATATCTCGCATAACTTCTGGATGTAGACACCCACCTCCCTCTCACCTCTGGATGCGCCCACCTCCCTCTCACCTCTAGATACACACACCTCTGGATACACCCAATACACCCACCACCTTATCACCTCTGGATGCACCCACCTCCCTCTCACCTCTGGATACACCCACCCCCCTCTCACCTCTGGATACACCCACCTCCCTCTCACCTCTGGATACACCCACCCCCCTCTCACCTCTGGATGTGCCCACCTCCCTCTCACCTCTGGATGCGCCCACCTCCCTCTCACCTCTGGATGCGCCCACCTCCCTCTCACCTCTGGATGCACCCACCTTCCTTTCACCTCTGGATACACCGATGCTCCTATCACCTCTGGATGTGCCCACCTCCCTCTCACCTCTGGATGCGCCCACCTCCATCTCACATCTGGATACACCCACCTCCCTCTCACCTCTGGATACACCCACCCCCCTCTCACCTCTGGATGCGCCCACCTCCCTCTCACCTCTGGATGCGCCCACCTCCCTCTCACCTCTGGATGCACCCACCTTCCTTTCACCTCTGGATACACCGATGCTCCTATCACCTCTGGATGTGCCCACCTCCCTCTCACCTCTGGATACACCCCTCACTCTCACCTCTGGATAGACCTCACTTCTGTGGATGCACCACCTTCACCTCTGGATGCTCTCACCTCACCACTCCATGCACTGGTGTCATATTGGCAACATGACCCCCCCAGGATCCATACTAACACACATCTTCACTATATACACACGCACACACACAGCTCACCTTAGCTCCTCTGAGGCACCTTTAGCCCGGATCAATCGGGGGCGTGTGAAGCGCTCTACTCACCCGTGAGGGTCTCAATGCGCTGAGGGTGAGGGGGTGTAGGGGGGAGGGGGGTTGCAGCTCCTAGTCAGCCGAAGAGCCCGGTCTTGGGGTTCTTCCTGGAGGTGTACAGAGTGAAAGAGCGTCTGTCGGGGTCAGGACACGCACCTCTCTACCTCCCCATTATACTCATTTCTATTTGTAAAGCGCAAACCTATCACCCCCCTTAAGGGTTTCAAGGCGCTGGGGCCCGTCGGCGAGATTAAGTCAGCTATTGTCCAGAGTCACACGGTGCTGAAATGAGTTTCCGCTGGCGCGGGGATCGAAAGTGAGCCCCGCGCTGCGGAGTCAGCCTCTCTGGCCGCTGCGCCACACCTCTCACACACAGGTCAGATTAGCACCAGCCCTGGTGAGGCTGGTGAGCAGTAGCACCACGTCACGGTTCTGACCCCCGCTACTGTCCATTCACACCTTTCACAGTGGCCCCCACTCTATGGAGTCAGCCTCTCTGGCCGCTGCGCCACACCTCTCACACACAGGTCAGCTTAGCACAAGCCCTGGTGAGGCTGGTGAGCAGTAGCACCACGTCACGGTTCTGACCCCCGCTACTGTCCATTCACACCATTCACAGTGGCCCCCACGCTATGGAGTCAGCCTCTCTGGCCGCTGCGCCACACCTCTTACACACAGGTCAGATTAGCACCAGCCCTGGTGAGGCTGGTGAGCAGTAGCACCACGTCACGGTTCTGACCCCCGCTACTGCCCATTCACACCTTTCACAGTGGCCCCCACGCTATGAAGTCAGCATCTCTGGCCGCTGCGCCACACCTCTCTCACACAGGTCAGATTAGCACCAGCCCTGGTGAGGCTGGTGAGCAGTAGCACCACGTCACGGTTCTGACCCCCGCTACTGTCCATTCACACCTCCATTCACAGTGGCCCCCACGCTATGGAGTCAGCCTCTCTGACCGCTGCGCCACACCTCTCACACACAGGTCAGATTAGCACCAGCCCTGGTGAGGCTGGTGAGCAGTAGCACCACGTCACGGTTCTGACCCCCGCTACTGCCCATTCACACCCCCATTTACAGTGGCCCCCACGCTCCGGAGTCAGCCTCTCTGACCGCTGCGCCACACCTCTCACACACAGGTCAGATTAGCACCAGCCCTGGTGAGGCTGGTGAGCAGTAGCACCACGTCACGGTTCTGACCCCCGCTACTGCCCATTCACACCCCCATTCACAGTGGCCCCCACCCTATCCCTTTGCAGCAATTAGAAATCTACGACCTGGAACCGACTTGTGAGGGCCACCTTACCAGACACCCCCATTCACACTCAGGCGTATGCTGGGGGCCCCCTCCGGGACCCCCGACATATCGCGGCAGGTCCAGAAGGAAGGCTGGTTGCCCTGAGGAGGCGAGTCCAAAGATGGGGCAGCAGGGGCCAAGGAGGGCCAGTCCTGCGCCTCCCACCCCAGGGGGAGGGGGGGATCTCGGAGGAACATGACCTGCTGCTCGGTTCATGCCCTGTGTCGAAGCCCCTCCCAGCCTTCCCCCCTCACTGCCCAACACTGAGGCTCTCACCGCCGCCCTCTGTTTATATAGGCCTTGAGGAGTGACGTCACAGAGGGCAGGGTATGCAGGCCTGGGGCAGTGACATCACAGAGGGGCAGGGTATGCAGGCCTGTGGCAGTGACATCACAGAGGGCAGAGTGTGCAGGCTTGGGGCAGTGACATCACAGAGGGCAGGGTGTGCAGGCTTAGGGCAGTGACATCACAGAGGGCTGGGTATACAGGCCTAGGGGGGTAGGGCATAAGTCCTGGGGCAGTGACATCACGGAGGGCAGGGTGAGCAGGCTTGGGGCAGTGACATCACAGAGGGCAGGGTGTGCAGGCTTGGGGCAGTGACATCACAGAGGGCAGGGTGTGCAGGCTTAGGGCAGTGACATCATAGAGGGCAGGGTATGCAGGCCTGGGGCAGTGACGTCACAGAGGGCAGGGTATGCAGGCATGGGGCAGTGACGTCACAGAGGGCAGGGTGTGCAGGCCTTAGATGGTAGAAAATAGGTCCTGGGGCAGTGACATCACAGAGGGCAGGGTGAGCAGGCTTGGGGCAGTGACATCACAGAGGGCAGGGTGTGCAGGCTTGGGGCAGTGACATCACAGAGGGCAGGTTGTGCAGGCTTAGGGCAGTGACATCATAGAGGGCAGGGTATGCAGGCCTGGGGCAGTGACGTCACAGAGGGCAGGGTATGCAGGCATGGGGCAGTGACGTCACAGAGGGCAGGGTGTGCAGGCCTTAGATGGTAGAAAATAGGTCCTGGGGCAGTGACATCAGAGAGGGCAGGATGTGCAGTCCTAGGGGGGGTAGGGCATAAATCCTGGGGCAGTGGCGTCACAGAGGGCAGGGTGTGCAGGCTTAGAGCAGTGACATCACAGAGGGCAGGGTATGCAGGCCTGGGGCAGTGACGTCACAGAGGGCAGGGTATGCAGGTTTAGGACAGTGAAATCACAGAGGGCAGGCTGTGCAGGCCTTAGATGGTAGGACATAGGTCCTCGGGCAGTGACATCACAGAGGGCAGGGTGTGCAGGCCTAGGGGGTAGGGCAGAGGTCCTGGGGCAGTGACATCACAGAGGGCAGGGTGTACAAGCCTTAGATGGTAGGACATAGGTCCTGGGGCAGTGACATCACAGAGAGCAGGGTGTGCAGGCCTAGAGGTAGGGCAGAGGTCCTGGGGCAGTGACATCACAGAGGGCAGGTTACGCAGGCCTCGGGCAGTGACATCACAGAGGGCAGGGTGTGCAGGCCTGGGGCAGTGACGTCACAGAGGGCAGGGTGTGCAGGCCTGGGGCAGTGATGTCACAGAGGGCAGGGTGTGCAGGCCTAGGGGGGTAGAGCATATGTCCTGGGGCAGTGACGTCACAGAGGGCAGGGTGTGCAGACCCAGGGGGGGTAGGGCATAGGTCCTGGGGCAGTGACATCACAGAGGGCAGGGTTTACAAGCCTTAGATGGTAGGACATAGGTCCTGGGGCAGTGACATCACAGAGGGCAGGTTGTGGAGGCCTAGGGGTACGGCAGAGGTCCTGGGGCAGTGACATCACAGAGGGCTGGGTGTACAAGCCTTAGATGGTAGGACATAGGTCCTGGGGCAGTGACATCACAGAGAGCAGGGTGTGCAGGCCTAGAGGTAGGGCAGAGGTCCTGGGGCAGTGACATCACAGAGGGCAGGTTACGCAGGCCTCGGGCAGTGACATCACAGAGGGCAGGGTGTGCAGGCCTGGGGCAGTGACGTCACAGAGGGCAGGGTGTGCAGGCCTGGGGCAGTGATGTCACAGAGGGCAGGGTGTGCAGGCCTAGGGGGGTAGAGCATATGTCCTGGGGCAGTGACGTCACAGAGGGCAGGGTGTGCAGACCCAGGGGGGGTAGGGCATAGGTCCTGGGGCAGTGACATCACAGAGGGCAGGGTTTACAAGCCTTAGATGGTAGGACATAGGTCCTGGGGCAGTGACATCACAGAGGGCAGGTTGTGGAGGCCTAGGGGTACGGCAGAGGTCCTGGGGCAGTGACATCACAGAGGGCTGGGTATACAGGCCTAGGGGGGTAGGGCATAAGTCCTGGGGCAGTGACGTCACAGAGGGCAAGGTATGCAGGCCTGGGACAGTGACATCACAGTGGGCAGGGTGTGCAGGACTAGGGGTACGGCAGAGGTCCTGGGGCAGTGACATCACAGAGGGATGGGTATTCAGGCCTAGGGGGGTAGGGCATAATTCCTGGGGCAGTGACGTCACAGAGGGCAGGGTATGCAGGCCTGGGGCAGTGACATCACAGAGGGCAGGATGTGCAGGCCCAGGGAGGTAGGGCATAGGTCCTGGGGCAGTAACATCACAGAGGGCAGGGTGTGCAGGCCCAAGGGGGTAGCACATAGGTCCTGGGGCAGTGACATCACAGAGGGATGGGTATACAGGCATAGTGGGGTAGGGCATAAGTCCTTAGGCAGTGACGTCACAGAGGGCAGGGTGTGCTTGCCAAGGGGGGTAGGGCATAGGTCCTGGTGCAGTGACATAACAGAGGGTAGGGTGTGCAGGCCTAGGGGGGTAGGGCATAGATCCTGGGGCAGTGACATCACAGAGGGTAGGGTGTGCTGGCCAAGGGGGGGTGGGGCATACGTCCTGGTGCACTGACATAACAGAGGGTAGGGTGTGCAGGCCTAGGGGGGCAGGGCATTTGTCCTGGTGCAGTGACATCAGAGAGGGTAGGGAGAGCTGGTCTAGAGGGGTAGGGCATAAGTCCTGGGGCAGTGACGTCACAGAGGGCAGGGTGTGCAGGCCCAGGGAGGTAGGGCATAGGTCCTGGTGCAGTGACATCACAGAGGGTAGGGTGTGCAGGCCTAGGGTGGTAGGGCATAGGTCCTGGTGCAGTGACAGCACAGAGAGCCGGGCATGCAGGCCCACGGTAGTAGGGCATAGGTCCTGGGGCAGTGACATCACAGAGGGCAGGGCATGCAGGCCTAGGGGGGTAGGGCATAGGTCCTGGTGCAGTGACATCACAGAAGGCAGGGTGTGCAGGCACAGGGGGGTAGGGCATAGATCCTGGGGCAGTGACATCACAGAGGGCAGGGTGTGCAGGCCTAGGGGGGTAGGGCATAGGTCCTGGTGCAGTGACATCACAGAGGGTAGGGTGTGCAGGCCCAGGGGAGTAGGGCATAGATCCTGAGGCAGTGACATCACAGAGGGCAGGGTGTGCAGACCTAGGCAGGAAGGGCATAGGTCCTGGTGCAGTGGCATCACATAGAGCCGGGCATGCAGGCCCACGGGGGTAGGGCATAGGTCCTGGGTCAGTGACATCACAGAGGGCAGGGTATGCAGGCCTAGGGGGGTAGGGGATAGGTCCTGGGGCAGTGACATCACAGTGGGCAGTGTGTGCAAGCCCAAGGGGGTAGGGCATAGTTCTTGGGTCAGTGACATCACAGAGGGCAGGGTGTGCAGGCCCAGGGGGGTAGGGCATAGGTCCTGGTGCAGTGACATCACAGAGGGCAGGGTGTGCAGGCCCAGGGGGGTAGGGCATAGTTCTTGGGTCAGTGACATCACAGAGGGCAGGTTGTGCAGGACCAAGGGGGTAGGGCATATGTTGTATCCCAGTTCTGTACTTCCTCGTGCCCTTGTGTGTGACGACAACAAGTCACCTCTCCTGCGCGAGAGCACCCATTGTCACCCTACCCCTTCCATTGGTTCCACCGCACCAGGTGTGGGGCTGTTTATGAATAAACTCGTACTTGATTTCAACTACTGCATTCGTGATTCACTTTCTACAAGTGGCGACGAGCGGAAACCACAGCCCCTCACCGCGGATTTCGTGAATTTAAGCTTATTCTACGGACAATTCCTGACGTTTTACCGGTGATACAGAAGATCTGGCTTCCTACATGCCTTAGATGATCCGGATGCTCATTTTTCACCTATAGTATGCGTTGCTGTTGACCGTTACAAATTCTCTAGAAGAAAACAGGGTAAAGATGAGAGCATTGATGATTATGTCGCGGCCTTGAACAATTTAGCTTTAACTTGTAGATTTGGTCAATTACAGGAAGAATTTGTTTGTGATCAAATTATCATGCATGCTAGCAACCCTAATATCCAAGACAAACTTTGGGTGAATGGTGAATCTTCTTTAAAAGAAGTTGTCGCTCTGGTTAAAAAGGCAGAACTTACTGGCAGATGTGCCAAAGCAGTTTTAGATGAGCCAGTTGAAGTTAAAGCAATACATTCATCCAATGCTAACAAACTGAGACGAAAAGTCAATAATAAGGAAATTGCGCATGATTATCACAAGAAAGGTGAACTATACAAATCCAAACACAGAAGTGAGAAGAGTCACAGCATGAAATACAATGATCTCTCTGAACTCAAATGTTTTCGATGTGGTTCTCCTAACCATTTAGCTGATTCCACGAAATGTCCTGCCAGACATCAGAAGTGCATGTCATGTGGTTTGACGGGTCACATTGCTAAAGCTTGTAATAGGAGATCTTTCAAACAAAGCAAACATGTCAAACACATTCAAGGAGAGAGTGACTCTTCTGAGGAAAATTCGGAGTACTCAGATTCTGATAGCATCAACTATGTATTCTCCATTGAAAATGATGTATTGGAACTCACACCCACTAAGAAAAAGAAACCCATGTGTGATGTGAAATTGGGTGGGGTAATTGTGAACTTAATGGCTGATTCTGGTTCTCCTTTCACGATTATCAATGAGAATGTATGGAAACAACTGCTCACTGACAAAATTGGTACATCGCTAGAAAAATCCAATATCATTGCTAGAAGTTACACTGGCAACAACATTGAATTTTTAGGACCACGTGAATTAGAATTTGAATTCAAAAACAGGAAAGCATGTTGTAAACTTTTTGTGGCTAAGAAGGGACCTTCGGTACTTGGTTGGAGTGATCAAGCCGATCTTGGAATTATCCTCAACCCAAACAGCGCAGATCCTGTTTTGTCTGTTGACGCGTCATGTAAGAATACTATCCACAAAGATTATCCAGAAGTGTTCTCTGGTAAAGTTGGTCTCCTTAACAGTTTTGAACATAAAATAGAACTAAAAGACTCGGCCGTCCCATGCATTCACAAGGTAAGACACTTACTAGTGTCGGTAAGAAATTATGTTCAAGTCGAACTGAATAGACTGGTCAAAGATGGAATAATTGAGGAGGTTGAGTCTGCGGAGTGGGTTTCTCCCTTAGTGGTGGTCAAACGTCCTAATGGGAAAATTAGACTTTGCATTGACCTGAGGGATCTTAACAAAAACATTATTGTTGATCAGTATCCGCTACCACGTATTTGTGAAATGTTCAATGCCACCAATGATATGTGTGTATTTTCCATTATTGATTTTAAAAATGCGTATCACCAAATACCTCTACACGTGGACAGCAAGAAATACACCACATTTATTACCCCATTTGGTTGTTACCGCTTCACCAGGGTACCGTTTGGTTTAGCCTCGGCCGCAGCGCTTTTCCAGAGGGTCATGACTTCCATCTTTGAAGGCGTTGATGGTATCAGGTTTTTCCAAGACGATATCTTGGTCATGGGCAGCAACCAATTGGAACGTGACACACGCCTAAAGCAAGTTTTTAGCAAACTGAAAATGCATGGTCTTACTGTTGAGTTAGACAAATGTAGAATATCCCAGGACAAAGTGGTTTATCTTGGGCACACTATTAGCCACGATGGTATCAAACCAAAACAAGGTTTAGTAGATTCCATTCTCAATGCTCCCTGCCCTTCCAGCAAAGAAGATGTTAGAGCCTTTCTCGGATTAACTGAGTATTATTCCAAATTCATTCGAAATTTTTCAGAAAAAATGTACACTTTAAGACAATTACTAAAAAATAGAACAAAATTTGAATGGTCCCCGGAATGTCAGAACACCTTTGAGACAATCAAAAAGGAAATCAGCGATGCACCCTTTCTCAAAGGATTTGATCCTAAAGCTGAAATCTTTATTTTTTTTTTAAAACATATTTATTTGCATTTTGTGTATAACTCAACAATACAGTCATGTATTCAGCAACAGTCTTCCCTCTGATTCCACTCCCTCCACCCCACAATCGCATGCTGTTGATATGCGGCACACCACATAGTCGTGGAAAAGGACTAAGCATCGAGGAGTCTTCCCTCAACTCCCCCTTCCCGCCCCACCCGTCTCCACCCGTGTGAAGTAGTAAAGCAACCATAGGCTCAACCATCCCCCAAACCTCCATCAAGTCCATGATAGTGCCTCCACTTAGACCACATTTTTCGAAACTTCCTAGGGCACCCCCTGGATTTGTAGGTCACCCTCTCAGCTGCCATGTACAGGTCCAGCCCTTGCCTCCATTCCTCCGGGTCAGGAGGAGTCGGGGACCCCCACCGTTTCGCAATGTCTCGCTTGACCACCACCAAGGCCAGAACCAGGAAGATTATAAGTGGGCGCAGCAGGTCTACATCATTGGACATCCCCAGAAGAGCCAGCTTAGGCTCCTGTGCCAGTGGTACTCCCAGGATCTCCTGCAGTTCTGAAAAGATAGTAGATTTGGATTACTGTGCAGGAGCATAGAATATGATAAAAGCCTCCTTCTGCCCTGTGCCATCGGAGACATCTGTCGTTCTCTATTTTCCCCATCTTATAGAGTTGTATCCTGTCATAGTATGTTCTATGTAACACATTGTATTGAATGAGGCGCAGCCTGGACTTAATCGCTACCTCTCGGGGGTGCATTAAGACCATATCCCAATCTAGGTCCTCAAGGGTTCCTACCTCACTCTCCCATGCACTTCTGAGCTTCGCTAGGTCCCCCAGCATGTTGTTGGTTAGTGCTTTGTAAGTAAGTGAGACTGCTTTCCCCTGAATCCGTTCTTGCAGAAGCCTCCCCTCCAAAGGTGCATATTCTGGTATCCCTGACAGGCTTATATGTTGCGCCTTCCACGCGTGGCGGAACTGGGTATACTTAAAAAGTTGTGAACTTTGAAGTCCGAATTCGGTTCTCATAGTCTGAAAGGATTTCAATTCTCCCTTAGCTATTACATCACCGATGGTGGAGATACGATGTCATCCCATTGCTTGAAACCTTTTAGTTTGTGTAGCTCATGTAGCCACGTACAGTGCCACAGTGGTGTCTGTCGAGTGGGAGTCTTGTCCCAGCCTGTGCGTTTCATGCCCTTATTCCAGACTCGTAGTGTTATAAGGGTCGCCAGAAGCAGTGTGCGATGTGCGGGCCCTCCATACTGGTAGTGCAGTAAGTTGTGTGTGGATAGGGTATGTCTTTCCAATGCATACGTGGGATGGTCTGCCGGCAAGTGTAACCATTCATTAATCGGGGTCGTGTGTTCCGCCCAGTAGTATGCTTACAGATTTGGGAGTGAGATTCCGCCGCTATATTAGTGTCTTTGAAGCGTGGTCAGTGCTATCCTAGGTTGTTTTCCTAGCCAGAGGAAGGCCCGGAGATCCGAATGGATCCTGTGTAGTAGTGTGTCTGGGAGGGGGTAATATTCATTTTGTAAGGCGTACAAGTATTTGGGAAGGATGATCATTTTATACATGGCTGCCCACCCTAGGAGTGTGAGTGGCAGGCGTTTCCATCTCTCCATGTCCGCGGCTGATTTTTGGGAGATCCTATCTATATTTTTCTGAAGCGAGAGTTTCTTGTCAAGGGTGATGTAAATCCCTAGGTATTGAAAACCCTCTGTAGTAGTTATTATTGTTGTGGCAACGTTGTCCAATGGTTACCTCCCCCGGGGTCGTATAAAATGGATTTATGCCAGTTAATTACAGTTTCAATCTTTATTTCGATCAATTAGACCATCAAAGATATGCAAATAATCCCAATCATTATAAAACATTAGTTAAAAAAACGGCTGGCAATATATAAGTAGTCCATCAGCAAGAGGCTAAAAAACATGAATAAAATAAAATAGAATAAGATTGTTATGGGCCCAGCTCCGCCTTCAAGATGCGGGTACGAATAAACCACATAGCTGTGAGGTATTTCGCCAGTGCAAAGACAGTTAGGGGTGAGACATCAGTTTTTAAAATTCTGTACACGGGGGAGAACTGTCTGCAACCAAAGTTTTTGAGAAGGGGGACGAGCCAGTGTTTTCTGATGCCTTGGTAGGCCTTGCAAAATAAAACCACATGTAGATCACTTTCGTCAGAGAGTGCACATGCCGGGCATTGCTTGGTGGTTGGTGGCGATGTCCAGGAACTAGTGAAAGACCTGAGGGGCAGTGTGCCGTATCTCCACTGGAGAAATAGCTTCCTGGTTAGCACAGGGGTCATCCCATCCAATGCACTTTCCCGGCAATAGGAGTCTTTACTTTGAATGAATAGATTCCTCAGAGAACCCTCACGCTTGCTGTCTAGAGCAATGGTAAGCTTTAGGTCATAATAAGCTTTTGACAGAACTTTGCGTGGTATCCTGGTAGATGCGTTTGCTGGGTCAGTCCATAATTCTGTGAACCCTAGACTCTTGCATGATGTTTTTATGTATTTTAACCAAGGAATCTGGGTGGCTTTTGGTTGGGTTAGAAATTCCTTGAGCTCAGACCTATAGTTCATAAGTTCCTGACTGCTCCATAGCCTCCGCCAGAATATCAAAGGTTTAAGACCCAGTTCCTCTGTGATTGGGCTAAGTCCCAAATCCAGTCTCAACGGGAGTAGCGGCGTGCTTAGTGGAAGTGCAACCAATTGTCTGATAAATTTATTTTCAGTTGACATCATGTTTTAGGCCGAAGTGTGACCCCAAAGTTCAGCCCCATAAGTGACAGCTCCCCGAGCCTGGGCTTTGTAGATCTGGATGACTGGGCCCAGTGGACGATATGATGATTTGGTCATCATCCTTGTGATACCTCCCACGATCTGCACCAATTTCAAGTTTGCCTTGGTCTGGTGTGTCCCCCATGTCATGTTCTCATTTAGGGTTACACCCAAATATTCAAATGTGGAAACCCCCTCTAAGCGTGATGAACCAAGCAATGGATTGGGACGTGTCTTCGGATTGGGATTTAGGATCATATATTTTGTTTTTAGAGCGTTGATCTCTAAGCCCCTCTCCGTACAGAATACCAAGAAAGAGTCGAGAATTCGCTGGATCCCCATTGGGGTTTTGGACAGCAGCAGGGTGTCGTCCGCAAACATGGTTGCGGGCACCCTGCTGCCATTCAATTTGGGGGCATCGGTGTGTTCGATCCCGTTCAGGTGGGCGATTACCCCCTTGACAAAGAGGCAGAACAGGGTCAGTGCAAGCACGCAGCCCTGTCTCACCCCTCTGTCTATGGGGAATCTGTCTGTTAATTTACCATTTCTTCCACACCTGACACGTGCAAAGTTGTTCCAATGCAATCTCTGTAGAATGTCAAGGATTTCAGGTGGAACCCCCATCTCAGCGAGCACACTCCACAGTCTCGATCTGGGCACCAAATCGAAGGCGGCTCGCAAGTCCACGAAAACCGTGTACAAGCTGCCCCCTTCGATTAGTGCGGTCCTCCAATAGATAAGGTGATCTAATACAAGCCTGCCAAAAAGCTTCTGGGACACATCTATTAAGCTGATGCGCCTATAGTTGGCTGGGAGCAGAGGCGAGCCCTTCTTGAATATAGGGACCACCTCTGCCCCCAGCTGAGTGCTAGAGATCACCATGCCCAATAAAACAGCATTAAATATTGTCAGGAGATAGGGGGCCCATGTGTCAGGCTCTTGTTTAAACAGGTCACCTGGGAGACCGTCCAACCCAGGGGCCTTACCTGATGCCAGTCCCGCGATAGCGGCTCGCACCTCCTTTAATGTGAACAAGTCGCCCTTATAGTGGATAGGCGTGCTTGGGGGTGGGTTACAAGTGGCCCCAGCATCCGAGGTATAGAGCGACTGAAAGTGCGCCTGCCATGCCCCGGCTGCGATATTTGGTTCAATTGCTGAAAGTAAGTGCCCAGAACCCGCATTCACAGTTCGCCAGAACTTACGGTAATCCCTGGTGGCTAAGGAACTAGAGAGTTCCTCCCACTTGCCCTGCTCCCATTCAACCTTGGCCTGGGCGACTAGTTTCTTATATGCCCGTCTACTGGCCTGTATCTCCGCTCTGCATTTGCCCTCCTTAATGCATGAGAGGAGTTCTCCCTTTGCCTTGCGGCATGCTGCATTGTACCATGAAGACTTGCAATGTGCTCCGCCCCTTCTGCATTGACCTTCAATGAAGAGATCATCCGCCATGGTCCTAATGAGATCCTCGTGAGCCAGATATTGTAGTTTGTGGGTATCCTCATTGCGGATTTCATCAGTTAAGTTACCCACTTTTTCCAAAATCGGGATTATTCCGGCATAGAGCTTTGGAAGCTTCTGTCGGCTAGCAGCTAGTTTTTCCCACCTAATTCTCCTTCTGTTGTTTTCAAGGAGGATCCCAGGCTTAGTCACCGCCGCGGTGTGATCACTGACTTCCGTGCCAGGGAGGGCATAGTCTAGTTCTAGAGCATTATGGTCGCTATCAGCTCTTTCTGTTACCCTAAAGTCGATGATATGCGACCATGAAGAAAGTTGTACAAGGACGTAGTCCAAGCGCGACTCCCTGCCCACTCTATTGTAGGTGTGTCTGCTCGGTATATCAGATTTGATATGCCCGTTACAGGCTCTAACTCCGTGCTTGAGAGTTAGGGCAGTAATCTGTAAGGCTAAAGGTGTCCAGGTTCTGGGAGGGGGTGCCACTGCAGAGGGGACCGCCCACCTTGCATCCTCTTCCATGGAAAAACCATCCAAGAGGCCTGCTAGGGGCTCAAAATGTGAATTCAGGTCCCCACCGACCAGGAATGGGGTGCCCCTAGGAATTTCACTGAGGTAAGCTGATAGTTCCTCAATGGTAGGTGATTCGCGTGTTATGTTAACCGGCCTTGAATATACATTTATCACAGCAAGTCTGACTGAGTTCGGCCATTCTAGCAAAACCACTAATATGTCCTCAGAAGCCAGGGGAAGACGTGCTGCCTGGCAGCCCAAATGGGTCGCCACCCACGTTGTGAGTCCGCCAGAGGGACGGCCCCTTCCCCCCCACTTTGCGGGAATGGAAAATGCCAGGTAACCCCGTCGGGAATATTCTTCCCTCGCCTAGGTTTCCTGGAACATACATACATCCCCGGTATCCACAAAGATGTCCATTCCTGTAGGTCTAGCTTGTTACCCAAGCCAGCCACATTCCACGAAATTATCTTCATGGATGGTGGCTTTAAAGTTGGGACCACTTTTGGGGACGTAACAGTGTTACTTAAATTGTCCAAGAATGTTACCACGGGAGTCCGAACACCCCTAGGAGACCGAACACCCCTAGGTTCCCCTACCTCCGAATTTGTGGGGGGGGGGATGTCTGCGTTAATTTGATTTTTCTCGACAGGCTGACCCAGATCTAGCATTGGATCAAATGTGGGTCCAGGGAGAATTAAATCTGCCTCCACGCCCTCCCTGAGGTGAGAGTTGTACCTGGACTGTCAATCTACCATGTCCAAGTGACTGTACCTATTGGACACGGGGAAATATGTGTGGTGTTGGGATCTGGGGTGGCGATAATCAACTCTCTCTCTTCTCCTCCATCCGCCTCCCCCTCTATGACAGATTTCCCATCCGTCTTCTTCGGGGTTTGGTGCATAATACACTGGTTGGTGGCGACTTGGATAGTAGAAGTCTCCGCTCCCACCTACCTCAGGGAAACTCCCCCATCCCTCCTCCTCGTAAGCATGTGTCAGCCGGGGATAAAAAAAGGAGAGAGGTAGGGAATGAATATTGGTCCCCTGGTCCTCTTGATGCCATCCGCAGATGTGGGAGACGGTCATGGGGTCTCTGAAGCTGATCAGGACGCAGTCTCCTTTGATAGTTTTTCTAGTACTGCCCACCCACGGGACCCTTCTTACCATAAGGACATCACTTGTAATACCTTGCGGTAGAGGTCTGTACATAGATAACCAGTCCATCACCTTGTTCTTAAGAGAGGCGGTGGATTCGATCAGAGTGGTTTTTAACTCTGGCACCCCCGCTAAGATTACTGTGTACTGGCTGGCCTTCGGCGGCAAGTTCACTACTCTTGGCTTTTTGATGTTTCCTAGAGTCTCATCTGTCGGTGGTAGTACTTTTTGGGGTAAGCTAGGGGCAGGAGTGTTAGCCTTGGGCTGGTTTGAAATAGTTTTGGGAGGGGGTACCTGTGTGTGGTTGGGAGTAGCTGTATTAGTGCTGGGTTGCATGATCTTAATTGAGGGGGCAGTTGGTTTGTCCTGATGTACTGGGGGGCCTGCGCTTTTCCCTGCCTTGCTGTTAGCTGGGGCACCCCTCTTGTTCTTAGTCTCTATCCCTGGTCTGTCACCCTTGTCAACTATTTTACTGTCTGTTTTGGGATTGTCGGCTAGTAGGGCCGTAAATTTCTCTATATTCAATAGCCTGGCTTCCATTTTAAATAGCCGTGTTTCTAAAGGACATAATAAGGTTCTCAGGAGTGATCCTATGTCGGCCAGAGTAATGTCTTCGCCCGAGGTGTCATGGGAGTTAGTGCTGGTATGTTCCAAAGACGCTACAGTCTGAGGCTCTGGTAGTGTGGCCTCGGCTCCCTCAGTAGACGTGATCCCCATTATGCTTGGTCTGTGACTGTTTATCTTCGGGGTGGGATTGTTCTTTAGGGTTTTTATCTTCCTCCCACCTCTTTTTTGTGCCCTTTTTTTCACTTTGGGGACTGCTCCTTCTCTTAACCCCAGCAATGTTACTCTATCATTGGTAGTTACCACGTCTAAAACGTGGTCAGAATTGGAGGTTTGGACTGGGTGGGTTGGTACTGGTTGGACTGGTGGGAGATTTAGCAAACTCATGTCATCAAGGTCACTTACTTCCTTTACACTAGTGTGCAAGCTATAGATGGACAAATCTAAATTCACAGCGTGCTCGCTGACACTAGTTACCCCGTTGCTAATGCCAGTTAGCTCAGTACAATTAGGTCTGTTGGTTGGGCTCTTGGCGTGTGCGAGGGGGCCCATAGAGGACCTTCTCACCCAGTCAATTTCTTGGGAAATGCGCCTTTCGAGAATAGTAATTTCGTCGATCAATAATGACCCAGCTTTTACAAAATAATTGTCCAGAGTACCTTTTGTGGCTCCTGTTACCGCCTGCGTGCTTTTGCTCCTTGTTTCCATCGTTGTCATCGTTGGTCACGGTAAGAATCAATCAATTCCAGGTAGGTAGTTAAAAGGGAGGTGGCCCGGTCCGGTCTCTTTCGTCCTCGAACGGCCTCAAACGGCCCGCCCTTTGCCCGGGCTTCGCTCCGTGCTCCGCCCCGCGCGCGTCCCGCGATCCGTGGGGGAGGGCATGTTTATGTATTGGGAGGGTGCAGGGGCGAGAAGAGACACCAGCTGCGCTGAGTTGTGAGAGCGCTTGGTATGCTGGATCTCGCAGTTCCGACCCCTGGTGCTGCTGTTCTCAGTTTCCCCTCAGCGTTCCCCACCTGCGTGGATTGTTCTCCTGACGATTTTTAGCAAAGTCCGTGATAGGCAGAAGTTCCCAACAGAAAGTGCCAGCAATGAAAAACGGCTGCGAGCGGCTCCCGCGGAGAGGGGGCCGCGAGCCGTAAATAGCCTGGGGAGGGGCAGGGGCGGGAAGAGACACCAGCTGCGCTGAGTTGTGAGAGCGCTTGGTATGCTGGATCTCGCAGTCCCGACCCCTGGTGCTGCTGTTCTCAGTTTCCCCTCAGCGTTCCCCACCTGCGTGGATTGGTCTCCTGACGATTTTTAGCAAAGTCCGTGATAGACAGAAGTTCCCAACAGAAAGTGCCAGCAATGAAAAATGGCTGCGAGTGGCACCATGCCAGTTAATTGTATAACCGGAATGTTTACCATAATTTTCCAACTCCCGGAAGAGCTCTGGGATGGTCGTCTCCGGGTTGGTGATGTATAGGAGGACATCGTCCGCATATAGGGACAACTTCTCTAGGGCAACATCTGTGTTTGTTATTCTAAATCCACTAATTGTCGAGTTCTGTCGAACCCGGGCTGCCAGTAAAGCTGAAATCTTTGTAACAAATGATGCTAGCAACAAAGGATTGGGTGCTGTGTTAGCGCAGAAGGATACCTCAAACCAAGAATGGGTTGTGGCCTTTGCCTCAAGATCGCTCACCGCTGCTGAGGAGAAATACTCTGTAATCGAACGTGAAATGCTAGCTTGTTCATGGGCGCTCAATTATTTCAGAGCATACATTTGGGGATACAATATACATCTTCGCACGGACCACAAACCCTTAATTAAAATCTTGTCTGCCTCAGGTCTGCAAAATGCTTCACCACGACTAAGTAAAATGTCTATTAAATTGTTGGATTACAACTACACAGCTGAATATTGGCCGGGGATCAAGAACAAAGTTGCAGATTTCCTCAGCAGACTACCTCTTCCACACAATGAAAATATGGATGCTCTAGAGGATGATGAAAAAGTGGCTCTGCTTTTCAACACGTATTTTGATGGAATCTCAAATCACATGTCTCAGGATTCAACACTTAAAGACGTATGCAAATTCGTCAACACCTCTTGGCCAGAGAAACGCAATCTTCATGACAATGTCAAAGTTTATTGGGAAATAAGAAATGAACTTGGTTGTGAGAATGGAGTGTTGTACAGAATTGGCAAAGCCATAGCCTCTATCACACTCAGAGACAAAATTCTAAAACTTTGCCACATCGGTCACCTTGGCATTTCAAAGACACAGCAGAGAGTCAGAACCAGTTATTGGTGGCCAGGTATTGACAAGCAAATTGAAATCCTGATAAGAAACTGTGTTGAATGCTGTGATTCAGATAAAACCCTTAAAACATCCAAAGTTTCCCTTTCTCCAGTTCAACCCCCCTTAATGGCATGTGAAAAATTAGGCATGGACATCGCGGGACCCATTGAAGGACATGATGGATAGATCAAGTACATTGTAGTGGTCATTGATCACATCTCAAAGTGGCCGTAAATAGAAATTGTTTTTGAAATAGACAGCTCAACAGTCATATCCTTCCTGGATAGGTTGTTCTTAAGTGAAGGATTACCCAAATGTGTTCTCACTGACAGTGGTCCACAATTTTGCTTAGAGGCGTTCAAGTCATTCCTTGAGAGGAATTGTATCACCCACCACACTACCTCTTTATACCATCCTGAAGGTAATGGCCTAACTGAACGTTTCAACCGTGTCTTGAAGGGACACATGCAATTGTCAAGAAATGCTAACCTTAACTGGGAAGAAGAAGTATTCAAACTCATCTGGGCCTTTAGGATATCTCCTTGTGCCAGCACCCGTAATGCACCATTTGTTCTCATGAGAAGCAGACAGTCCCTAAGTATAGACCTAGGTTGGATGCCTACTTCAAAACAACTTGAATGGTCACCAGACGTCATCATAAATAACATAATAAAGGCGCAAAAATACTACAAAGAATGGTATGACTCTAAACATGGCGCAAAAGAACACTCTTTTAAAGTAGGGGATCTTGTGAAAGTCGATTTAGAGAAAAAAGTAAGAAAAGGAGAAAGCAGATTCATCGCTCCTCTTCATATCGATGAACTTTATAACAATGCTGCAAGACTCAGCGATGGGAAAGTGTGGCACATGAGTGGATTGGCCAGATATCATCATGGAGTCAATGTACCCAATCAAGTGCAACCTAATATGTATTGCAAAGATCTGTGGGTTGATGTTGATAGGACCAGTTTACAACAAAGTTGCATGCCCAGAAACGAGACTTCACACGATCTCCCACCTGTCACTGACTTTGCTGATTGTCACTCATCAGACCAGTCTGTTGATGTCAGTCCTCACACTCCGATATCAAGGTGGAGTTGTTACGGCGACTCACACTCTGACTCTGAAGTCATGTCAGACGGTCATAGCTTCAGTGGTAGGTCTGGTAGAACCAGTAATGATCCTCACTCCGACACCGAAAGTGTCCCTGATCCCCACTTAGTCACGGGGAGGTTTGGGAGAACCATCCATAAACCGAAACATTATGAAGGCTTTGTGTTTGACTAAAGGTTCATAGTTAAATCCACATGAATGTTTGTTATGTCACAGAATGTAGTTTATTAGTCAAAACTCTCAAGAGAGGAAGATGTGTTGTATCCCAGTTCTGTACTTCCTCGTGCCCTTGTGTGTGACAACAACAAGTCCCCTCTCCTGCGCGAGAGCACCCATTGTCACCCTACCCCTTCCATTGGTTCCCCAACATTCCACCCATCCTCTTGTCCCACTCCAACTGCCCAACTGTCATTCGAGTGATGACTTTCCTTACCTACGCACCGCACCAGGTGTGGGGCTGTTTATGAATAAACTCGTACTTGATTTCAACTACTGCATTCGTGATTCACTTTCTACAGCATAGGTCTTGGTTCAGTGACATCACGGAGGGCAGGGTGTGCAGGCCCAAGGGGGTAGGGCATAGGTCCTGGGGCAGTGACATCACAGAGGGCAGGGTGTACAGGCCTTAGATGGTAGGGCATAGATCCTGGGGCAGTGACATCACAGAGGGCAGGGTATGCAAGCCCAGGGGGGTAGGGCATATGTCCTGGTGCAGTAACATCACAGAGTGCAGGGTGTGCAAGCCCAGGGGGGTAGGGCATAGGTCCTGGGGCAGTGATATCAAAGAAGGCAGGGTATGCAGGCCTAGTGGGGTCTGCCATAGGTCCTTGGGCAGTGACATCACAGAGGGCAGGTAGGGGAGTAGGATAAATCCTTACATTACAGAGGAGGGAGTTAAGTAGGGTATACAGGCCTTGGGGAGTGACATCACAGAGTGCAGGGTGTGCAGGACATGGGGTTAGGGCATAGGTCCTGGGCAGTTTCATCACAGAGGGCAGGGTTTGCGGGGCCTAGGGCAGTAGGGCATAGGTCCTGGAGCAGTGGCAGTGGCATCACATAGGACAGGGTTTGCAGGCCTAAGGGAGGATAGGGCATAGGTCCTTGGGCAGTTGCATCAAGAGGGCAGGGTATGCAGGCCTTAAGAGGTAGGAAATAGGTCTCGGGCAGTGAAATAACAGAGGGCAGGGTTTTTAGGCCTAGGGGACAGGGCATAGGTCCTGGGGCAGTGACGTCACAGAGGGCATGGTATGCAGGCCTAAGGGGGAAGGACATAGGTCAAGGGGCAGTGACATCACATAGGGCAGGGTTTGCAGGCCAGGGGGAGTAAGGCAGATGTCCTGGGGAAGTGCCGTCACAGAGATCGGGGGTTTGAGGCCTATGGGATAGGATATAGGTCTTGGGGCAGTGACAGCACAGAGGGCAGGGTGTGCAGGCCTAGGGGGAGGTAGGGCATAGGTCCTGGGGCAGTGACATCACAGAGGTCAGGCCTCGGGGGACGTAGGAACCCACCATCTGTGTTGCTGAGCCGTTCGGAGTCCATCGAAGCTCAGGATCAGCAGACGTGTCAGCAGTTTTGCGCGGTGCCTGTGAATGCAGGGAAGTGACTCCTTCTCTCCAAGGGAGATTATCTTCAGTTGTCTTCGATGCTCCAAAGGTGCTGCACTGATCCTGTATGGTGCACGGGTACAGACGATGCGGCAGACTGAGAGGGAAACGGAGTCAGGCCCAAAGTCCAGGGTGCCCAGACGATCGAAGAGCAGTGGTTTCAGGTTAGAATCTTGTCCATGACCAACCTAAGGTCCTACAGCCAGGTAAGCCCTTAAGTACCCGCGAGAGAGGGATGGAAAGATTCAAGGGACCCTCCCAGGGGAGGGTTAGGACAGGGAAAAGGTTACTCCCATGTTCTTTGTCCAGTTTCACGCCAGAGCGGGAGTCAGTGGCTCCCAGGACTGGTTTGAACTGGACCATGCCCCACATGCAGACTTTCAGTCGCTGGCAACATAACATAGCATAACATAACAGGTGTATTTGTAAAGCGCACGATTACCCGAAGGTGTCCTGGCGCTGAATCACAGATGTTTATTCTTACTCAACGGTACTCATTTTATCGACCTCAAATGGATGAAAGGCTGAGTGGACCCGCCGGGATTTTAACCTGTGACCATGAGGTCGAACACAGGCCCCTGCAGTGGATGTATTAGTCCACTGAGCCACAGACCTGGCTTTCGTGGACTAATGGCAAGCGCACGCACCCAGCCCTAATACACTAAATCGTGTCTGGGAGGTGGCCACACCTCCCTGTGACAGGATGCCTTTCCCTGCTCGAGCTTGGCTCAGCAGCAGGAGGGCAGAATTTGTCTCTGGTGGGCAGCAGCCATGTTGTGCTGTCCGGAGTTAGAATGCTGGTACCAGGATCACCAGGGGCCCCATGAATCTCACTTCTGAGGGGTGGAATCACACCTCCTACACCAGTTACAAGTGTGGGGTATGATTCCAACATGTTTGACACCAAACATGATAGGGTTTGTTTCAACCGTTTTAGAGTTGGTCATCATGCGGTCGCGTAATGCCCCTCTGTATGTCGGATATGGCTGCTTTACTGACAGCCCAGGAGAATGGACTCTGTAGGTTGCAGGGGTGTCTTGCTCATGCAGGGGCAACCTCTCACTTAGAAGCAAGAACCCTGCCCTCAGGATTGCAAAGGCATGCTAGACGGGTGACTTATAGTGACCCTTAGATATAGTAAACATATATCTTAAGTAAGTGGTGTATGCACCAACGTACACAGGCTGCAATGGCAGGCCTGTAGTTCCATTTTACATGGCCTCTCATGGGTGGCATAATGCCTGCTTCAGCAGATGGGAGGTCTCTGTGGTACCTATGCCCCGGGTACATGTGTACCATATACTAGGGACTGACAAGGGTTCCCCAGAATCCAATCTGGAATGTACCTAAGTACAAAACATAACAGTTTAGGGAGAAAGCAGATAGAGTGGGTGTAGGAGAGTAGGATCTTCTTACTGTGGTTACCCCCACTTTTTGCTGGTGTTTCACTGTTTTTCGACTTTAGTCTGGCTGGGGCCCTGCTATCCAGGACCCTACCTAGCTAATTCCTCTCCAAAATGATTGCATGCACTTTAGGTACATCCCTGTTTGGTTACTGGGGTATCCTTGTGAGTCCTCAGTATATGGTACACTATGTACTAAGGGCATAGGTACCCCAGACGCCTACCAGGGGCTGAAGCATGTATTATGCATCCCCTGGGAAGCCTCTCAAAATGGCACCACAGGTCTGCTACTGCAGCCTGGGTAAGGTGGTGCATGCATCCCTTACTAATAAATAGGTTACCTATATCTACCTTTAATCACTGACACATATAAACCTATAAGTCACTCCCATGGCAGGCCTTATCAATCCTGAAGGCAGAGTGCTTGGTTTTGTGTGAGAGGGTCCCCTGCATGAGCAGTTGCACTCTACAGCTTTCGGAATCTATTCTCTGAAGCTGTTCTGTGATACAGCCAGACCATATACTCTTAAGTGCATTATAACCTCACTGTAAATGCCAACTTTGGAATGGCTGCATGGAAACATGTGTTTGGTGTCAAACACTTTGGAATCCTACCCCCCCCCGCCAGTCCTGGTGGCGGGGGTAGAATTCCACCCTCCTAGAGGGAGAGACATGTGCACACTGGTTTAACCGGTTATAGTTTAAAAGAGCCCTGGCATCACAAAATGGATGCTGCAGCCACAGACACAAGTCTGGCCTCCTGCTGCTGGATGAAACTGTGGCAGGGGAGACCTGGACAATAGGTTTCCTGTCACAGGGAGGTGTAACCACCTTCCAGACAGGCGTTTGTGTATTGGGGATGGGTGGGTGCACTCTGAGAGTGCTTTGAAGTCAGCACGGGGGTCACATTTGGTGTCCCTGTGCATAGCACAGTTCAAACTGGTTGAAGGGTCTACCAGCCTCTGCTCTGGTGCAAAACTGGACAAAGGAAATGGGTGTAGCCCCTTTTCTTAGTAAAAGTAAGGGACCCCTGACAACAGGACTTTAGATTACACCTGGACGAAACTCTGAAACTGAATCCTGGAACTTCAACGCTCTACTAACGATTAGAGGACAGAAGAATCTCCCTTGGGGTCAAGGAGTGACTCCCCTGTTCAAACAGGCACCAACAAAGCATTTGCCGGTCTGCATCACTGAAGCTCCTGCCAGATTCGGAAGTATTTGCACCGCAGGAAGAGGATTTCCAGACTTCTCGAAGGCCGACATGAGTCCCTAGTAAAAAATGCTGAGATCGGCAGCCCTCACGAGTGAGGTGGAAACGGAACTCCTGGACACCGTGCACATTTGCTAGTGCATTGACTTCCCGATCTTTCCTGAAATTGTGCTTTGGGTTACTTGTAGCCCAAGCCCCGAGCACTATCTGCACCAAAGATTGTGGGCCTACACTCCACGAGTGTTCCGTGGGCCCGCTTCTTGCATTTCCGCTTGAGGCTCCTTCGCGATCCCTGGTCTGTTCACTGGTGGGTCCCCACGAAGGCCATTCTGATTTTCCTTGTGCAACCCTAGTTGCCCCAGACGTGCCCTGACTCCCTACCAAGTGGTGAGTCTCTCAGACCTTGCTGGTGTGCACAGAAGCCTATCTCTGCTTTCTGCGAGGGTTGCTGTTGCCAAAGCTTGTTGGGTCCAACCCGGGCAACAACACAGCAGCACTCAACATCCTTCGTGGGACAGCTCGAATCCTGCTCCTGGTCATCGTTGATGTCTCCGGGACCTCGTGGCTAAAGAGTCAAGCTTCACCTTCTTCACCTGAAATCACCCGACATCAGTGGGCATCCACCTATCGTGCTCCTGGTCACTGGCAAGTGACCCAGACTCTTCCCCTCTGCTTTCAGCTTCTTCCCATCTCCAATCCAGGCTTGGATTTTTCCGGACACTTTCCTCTTGAACGCCAGCAGCACTTTGCAGCAGATCGCTATTGAAAAGGACTACGAAACCCAACACGAAAAGGCATATATGCACCCGGCTTCCCTGGATGAGGTAACTCGAGTACTCCGGTGCTCCCATGGGTGTTGACTCTAGAACCTCCTAGTTCTAAAGGGATTTGCTCTTCTAAGTGTCCTTTAGCTTTAAAATTCCAACCGTGACTTTCCCCATAGAAGTTAATGGTGATTTGCGGCTGTGTTCAGAACACTGCACGCGTCCCCCGTGGGTCCCCTGTGTCACTACCTTGGGTGGTCCCTGGTGGCCCCAGCGGTTCTACAGGCTCTAGGCCTTGAGTCTATGCCAGTCGTGGTTCTTATACCACTTTCTTAATATATGGTTTGGTACACCCCTAGGGCTCAACGTATATTGTGCTAATTTAGTTTGTGCTATTAAGTTTACAGAATGTTCTTTTGCCTCTAGCCTCATAAAGAGACTAGAGGGATGTGTTTAGAATAAATACATATATTTTATATATATACCTGGTGTGGTTCTCCTTTCATTTGGTCATTCACAAGATTATAGACTGGTAAAACACGCTGCTTTACATTCTTTCAAAACTTAGCCTGAAGGCTTCTCTCCACAGCTACCACTAGGATAGCTGTCTATAAAGGATGTCTTTAAACCTACCATCAATAAGGGTTGTTTGGAGTGGTGCAAGGTGCCCACTAGAATAGTGGACAGCATATGCCAGACCAACTTCTCACAGTGGGGTCCTGGTTAGCAGGATCCCAGTCAGACTAGTCAAAAACAGTGTAACATCAAGCAAAAAGTGGGGGTAACGATAAGAAGCAGATCATACTGTCCTACACCTTCTGTAAAGGAGGTCATCTTTGAATGTGACTTGATGATGGATGTTGACTGTGTTACAGTGAAGGGGAGGGTTACTAAAGTCCTTCTAAGCTTCTTTAAAGGAGGTAACCATTAGCTGTCACTTGATGGTGGATTTAAAGATGTTGGAGTGATGGGGGGGGGGGGGGTTCTAAAGTCCTTCAGACCATCCTTAAAGGAGTTCATCTTTGTTTATGACTTGATGATGGATTTCAAGGGCGTTAGAATTGTGGGGTTACTAAAGTCCTTCAAACGCTCTTAAAGGAGGCCACCTTTAGATGTCACTTGATGATAGACTTTAAAGGCAGCAGAGTGGTTGGGGGAGTTACTAAAGTCCTTCAAAGCTTCCTCAAAGAAGATCGCTTTTGGTTGTGCCTTGATGATGGATTTCAAGAGCATTAGAGTGGTGGGGGGTGAGTGAAGTCCTTCAGACCTTACTCAAAGGAGGTCCCCTTTGGATCTGGTATGATGATTGCGTTTGTTAGCGTGATGGGTGGTTACTAAAATCCTTCAGATCTTCCTTAAACGAGGTCACTTTTGGATGTGGTTTATCGATGGATTTTAAGGTGTTAGAATGATGTGGCAGGGGTTCCTAAAGTCCTTCAAACCTTCCTGAAGGAGGTCACTGTTGGACCTAGCCTGATGATGCATTTCACATGTGTAAGTGTGATGGGAGGGGTTACTAAATTTCTTCAGACCTTCCTTAAAGTAGATCACCTTTTGTTGTGGCTTGATAATGGATTTTAAGGGAGCTAGGGTGATGGGGAAGGCTACTAAAGTCCTTCAGACCTTTCTTAAATTAGGTCACCTTTAGATATCACGTGATGGTGGATTTCAAGGGCGTTATAGTAATGGGGGGGGGTTACTAAAGTCCTTCAAAGCTTCCTTAAAGGAGATTGCCATTAGTTGTCGCTTGATGATGGATTGCAAGGGCATTAGAGTGATGTGGGGGTTACTAAAATCCTTTAGGCCTTAATTAAAGGACGTCACCTTTTGTTGTGGCTTGATGATGGATTTTGACGGTGTTAGAGTAATAGGGGGGGGGTGTTGTATTCCGCTTTAGGTATCGGTATTTAGGTTTTCCTGAAACATGTCATTAAATAGGCACAATTCGCATTGCCCTTATATAGGCATAAGATCCCAGTCCTTATTTAGGCATTAGCCATGCTATCCAAATACAGGCATGGTCACCTACATCTCTCCACCCCAACGTCACAATGAGTTCTTAGAAAGCAGACCCATAAGCTCTTGGGAGTTTCCCTAGCACAGGATTATTGATTTCTCCAAGAACACATTTATTATGCATGAACCGCTATTCCTAGGCTTTCCTGTTTTCAGTTTCTATTTTTGGCAAATTCTGGTGGGGTTTTTTCAGTGTTTTCAGGTGATTTCAATACCTTTAAAAAACAGTGGTTATCAGTGGTTACACATTTTCACACCATTAAAAACAACAGAAACAGTGTTTTTCTGGTGTTTATGGAATGTATTGCTTTTATTATTGCTTGCTTTATGCACTGATAGCACATGGTATATAGACAGTGTATATATAGTGTATATGAGGTCAAATACATTTTAACAAGCACATTTAACTTATAGTAGTACACCATACAATACTTCTTCAGTGAGCCTTTGGTCATGTGCGTTCACTCTTTCCTTCCCATGTAAACTTTTTTCTGTGAAAAGGCCCTGTCAACATTGGCACTGGAGACTGCAACAAAGCAGCCAGTACACAATTTGTTGACTCTGGCCATTGACATAGCTTTCCATGCCAATACTGGTGTACTTGAAGCTTGCGATTCTCATGGTAGGTTCTGCACATTTGCATTGAACTGGGCGCTTAGGCCCTCAGAGTTATTGAATCGGTCAAAAATGAAGCAGCACTTTTTAAACTACGGAGGAAATCCACATTTACGGAAGGGATCTAGAACTTGTACAGAGTACCACAGTGAGGTTTCATTGACTTCAAATGCCATGTTGGTGAAGGGACATTTCTATGCATCATTGCAAGCCATTTCTCATACATTGTAAAAAAAAAGTTCCTGAATTGCTCTTCAATGTTGCTTTGCTTACCAAGTGGCAAGCACTCTAACATGGAACATGTTGCAGTGCCAGAGTAACTAAAAGCGTCACCCAGCCTACTCTCCAGGTGATGTCTCACATCTACATCAATTATGCTGAACACTTGGCAGACAAGGGTGTTTTCAGACTCTAGTTTTTTATTATGTCCACTACAGCATTTATGTTTTCCTGTAAAAATCTAAGAATGCTGTAGAGTGTACTTTGTTTTCACATCACTATCAATATGTGACCAAATATCCTCACATTACTTGCCTTTGCCATCATCACTCAGCACAAATTCTGTAAATGGTCGCCACATGGATAATATAACATTCATCGCCCCTTGGTCTGAGAACCATCAGCTAAGTGACACAGTTGGGATGCCGCTTTCTTTGATGCCACACAAAGCACAAAAGGAGAAATATTTGCATTTTAGTTCCTGTGGATATCAAAACAGTGCCCCAGAATGGCCTAAAAGTCAATAGCATTTTTATTAACTCTAAATATTGTTGTAAAGATGCTTGCAACATACGATTTAACAAGTGGCAAGGATCTCTTGCAGGGAAGAACTTCAGCTCAGGTATCGATTTTGACAGGTCATCAAACAACATTTTCATATACATAGCTGAATTACTACACATACAAACAATAGCATTCCAATCTTTGTTGAACTTGGATAGAACCTTTTTACAGAACATTCCAAGTGACACTGCATTCCTTGTTTTCCAAAAGTCTGGTGTCACGTTTTCACCACTATCCCAGATGCTTGATGATAGTACTCTTTTCACATATACTTGTCAATATACCTTGCATTGAATGTTGGAAGCCTGAGGGGTTGGCAATTCACCTACTATTAATACTGACTCACTAGAAACTGGGGGCTGATGTATTAAGGGTTTTTACCCATTCTCTGTGGGTAATTGTGATGACACGTATTGGGAAAGATTCCCAGTCATTTTGCCTACCAGTGAAAGAATCAAACGCAGCCAAAATATCAAACATGATTATGATATTTCCTGATTCTCTACAGTTTATTAAAATAATTAAACAAGATCTAAAACATGCTTCGAAACCCTGTATCTTTAGACCAAAGACTACAAAACTGAAAAAAGCAAATAAAAGAAGAAACAATATTTTTGTGGTATCCCTAAACAACAAAACTCAAGCAGAATAATGTTATCTCAGTCTTTCTTGCTGCTAGCTTGTATAACAAAGTTACATTGTATTGGCCCCTTCAAGAAGAAGAAAAAATACTCTTTCACTCTCCATTTTCTCTCTTTGAATGGCAATTAGTTTGTGGTTGTGCAGGTGTTTTTTCAGTGTTTATATGTTTTCACTGGTGAGGGATATTTCAGTGGTGTTTTATCAGTTATTATAGGTTTAAACCTAAAACCGGACAGCCTAGATATTCCTTACCGGTTCATTCCTGACGTCTTCCTCTGCCCGACTTTACGTCAATGCTAACATTCCAAGGCACCTACCATGTATAAACATACCTTCCCGTGCCCAAGCAAGTAGGAGACCTCGACTTTAGAGGAGCCCGTGTCCCGGCCTGATGCACTGACATGACGCTGTCATCCCTGCTTGCAGAGAATCCAGCTTCCAGTGTTCTGACACCCTTCGCGGGGTGTTAGAGTTTGAGACCCGGAGAGAGATTCCCACCTCTCTCATTCTCAAGGTATGGAGCTGGCTAGAACCTAGAGGACTCTTGGCACACCAGACTTGGCATACTATACTTTACCATACTATAGCCTACCATACTACAGAATACATCACCTACTTCTTACTTTGTACCACATTTAGCTTAAGTATACTGGGTTAGAACTAGTTAGAGAAGCATCTTATGAGTACTCGCATTTTTAGCTTATGTTATTTATGTATAGGAATATACGCCACAGCTAAAAGATAATGCTAGCGCAGTATTATTCCTTTCTACTGCTTACGCTGTACATAATATATCTTGCATACTGTATTACGATTGTAACAGCTCATGATACTCTTACTCAAGAAACAAGACTGTTCAATAAATCCTTTTATTGAAATGCCCGTCTATTCTTTCTGTATAACTCTGAAGACACTAAGCATGCACAATTAGCTGAGTGAAACTGTTATCTGTTGTTTCCACGATTCTGAGAGTGTTCCGATTTTAAAGGGAAACAAAGTTGTCATGTTTATGCAGTTGCCAGAAACTACTCCCTTCTTGTTTAAAAGGAGTTTCTAGTGGCCTCTGAGTTAGCTGGCACAAAATAATTAAGTTTAATATACTCGATAGGGGTATACTGACCTCAGTCCTATGCCAAATCTATAGGGTATATTATTCCAATGCCAAAGCCTATTAGGGAAATAGGAACTACTCTACAGGGGGGGGGGGTTACTAAAGTCCTTCAAAGCTTCCTTAAAGGAGGCCACATTTGGTTATGGCTTGATGATGGATTTAAAGGGCTTTAGAGTTATGGGGGTTACTAAACTCCTTTAGACCTTCCTTAAAAGAGGTCAACTTTAGCTGTTCTTTGATGATGGCGTTCAAGGGTGTTAGAATGATGGGAATATTACTAAAGTCCTTCAAACCTTCCATAAAGGAGTTCATGTTTGGTAATGGCTTGATAATGGATTCAAGGGTCTTAGAGTGATGTGGGATTTACTAAAGTCCTTCAGAGAATCCTAAAGGAGGTGACCTTTAGTTGTCACTTGATGATGGCTCTCGAGGGCGTTAGAGTTATGAATGGGGGTTACTAAAATCCTTCAGACCTTTCTTGAAGGAGGTCACCTCTGGTTATGGCTTGATGATGGATTCCCAGGGCCTTAGAGTGATGAGGCAGAGGTTACTAAAGTCTGTTAAGGCTTGCTTAGAGGAGATCACCTTTAGTTGCCACTTGATGATGGTTGTCAAGGGTGTTAAAGTGATGGGGGGGCTACTAAAGTCCTTCAAACCTTCCTAAAAGAAGGTCACCTTTGGATGAGGCTTGGTTATAGATTTCAAGGGCGTTAGAGTGATGAGGGTTAATAGAGTCCTTCGGACCTTCCTCAAAGGAAGCCACCGTTAGTTGTGGCTTGAAGATGGACTTCCAGGGTGTTAGAGTGATGGGGCGGGGGTTACTAAAGTCCTTCAAGGCTTCCTTAAAAAGAGTCACCTTTAGTTGTGCCTTGACAATGGATTAATAGGGTGCTAGAGTGGTGAGGGGGGTTACTAAAGTCCTTCAGACCTTACGTAAAGGAGATCAGCTTTGGATATGGCTTGATGATGGATTTGAAGAGCGTTATATTGATGGAGCAGGGTTTCTAAAGTTCTTTAAAGCTTCCTTAAAGGATGTGACCTTTGGTTGTGCCTTGATGGTGGAATTCAAGGGAGTTAGAGTGATCTGAGGGTCACTAAAGTACTTTAAAGCTTCCATAAAGGAGGTCATCTTTAGTTGTGCCTCAATGATGGGTTTCAAGGGAGTGAGAGTGATGGGGTGGGATACTGAAGTCCTTCAGACCTTCCTTTAAAGAGGTCACCTCTGGATGCGGCTTAATGAGGAATTGATGGGCGTGAGAGTGATGGGTGGGTTACTAAAGTCCTTCAGAGCTTCATTAAATGAGGTCACCTTTTGCTGATGCTTGATGATGGATTTCAAGTGTGTTAGAGTGATGGGAGGTTATTAAAGTCCTTCAAACCTTACTTGAAGGAAGTTACCTTTGGATATGGCTTGATTATGGATTTCAAGGGCGTTAGATTGATGGCAAAGGGTTTCTAAAGTCCTTCAAGGCTTCCTTAGAGAAGGTCACCTTTGATTGTGCCTTGATGATGGATTTCAAGGGTGTTAGAATGTTTTGGGGTTTCTTCATTCAGACCTTCCTTAAAGGAGGTCACCTTTAGATGTGGCTTGATGAAGGATTTCAAGGGTGCTAGTGATGGAGCAAGGATTCAAGAAAAAGAAACTTGCTTGAAACAAATCCTTCATTGACTTTTAAAAATCGTTAAAAGTTGTAGATGAGAAGAAACTAATATACACCAAACACCGACACATGGGGAGAAAGCTTTACGCTAAGGGTGGGGGTAGTTCGCGAAGTAGCGCTACGGGTAGCTACGCAAAGTGCACTTCACACTACGCGAGCTACGCGTAGCACTACGCGAACTGCGTAGTAGCATGTTTGCACTATGAAAGATGTAATTTTCAATGATTGCAGTGCAGAGAAGCATCCCGCACTGTGCAATCATTGAAAACGGCATCTTGCACAGTGCGAGCTGTACTTTTCTGCCGCTTGAGTAGATTTTTACACAAGCTGCAGCTTTCTCAACGCGGACTGGTAGTTTCTCATCGCGAGCGGTCGCGAGAATCCGCGACCACTCGCAATGAGAAACCTGATCTTCCCGCGTTGAGAATCTCGCCAGGAGGTTTATTTTCCATGCTTGCGATGGCAACTTGACGTTGAGGACCGCGAGCAACCAAAAAATGACCGCTGCGCTACGCTACCCTACGCATGTTTGCACTGTGCTATGTGCTGTTCGCGTAGTGCGAAGTTGCGCAAACTTCGCAAACTACGCGAGCGTAGTGCTTTGTCCAGGGTTACTTTATGCATGCTTATATAATGTGGATTAAAGTGCAACGTGACTAAACCTGCTTTAATTTGTAAAAACGCTTTGCGGATGTGCAAACTGGAATTACATAGAGATAACGTGACTAACTCGCCTTTGGAGGGAAATCTTTGCTCATGCGCAAGAAGGACTAACGTGGTCTTGCGGAACCGCATGCCCGGCATCTGCTTGCCTAAACTAAAAAGAAGGCTGCTTATGCTAATGCTTCTGCCTAGAAAAATAATAATAACATGGGATAGAGTAGAAGTGGGTGGTGAACAGTGAGAAATGTATATTTGAGAAAATAACATCCTTTTATGATTCTTTTATCAATAGTGTGCACCGGGGCCTGTTTCGCGTATGACAAGGAGAGAAAATGGAGTCGAATGATGATGAGTTGCGCATGCTCAGTAGACTTGGAAAATGACCCAATGACCGGAAAAATGAACTGCTGCCAAACATCAAGGAGAGAAGACGTGGGAAAGTGAAGACGTGTACGCCTCGTCTATGGAGCCTGCATTGAAAGTGTTAATAAAAGCTGCAACAATATATGAATGTGAAAGGAAGCATGAATGAGCTAAAGGGGAAGGGTTTGCGAAACAATGGTACCTTAATTAAAATTAATATGTCAGCATAGTGTGATGAAAACTCCCCTAGCCCTGTCCAATCATATTCCGTATTTTAATAATATTTGCAACTGTTGAGGGTGGGACATGTAGAAATGAAGACTATAACTAGAGTGACTTTAGAATGTTAGATCGATGCTGCTGTTGAGAGATGCAGATGCTGTTGCTGCGATTTGCTTGCTGCTGCTGGGTCGAAAGAGAGAAGCTGGGTCTGGAAAGATCAAGAAAAAGAGAAGAGAGAGCAGTCTGGGAAGATTCAGGTCCAAATGACAGCCTGATTAGATTAGAACATTCCGGAAGAACATCGAGGAGGGAGAGAGTGTAAGAGAGGGATGCGCTGTGGTCCGTCGGGTTTATAAAGAAGCCTAGTAAGTATCTGTTCTGTCCTGATCCTGTCCTATAGTCTTTCTCTCCTGATTCTAACTCAGGGGACCCCCACCATTCCTTTGGCCAGAGGGGTGGTTTCAGTATTTTCAAATAGGTAAATATTATTCTGAGTCACATATTGCATATTTCTTTGCAAATGTATTTTTACCTCTGAACCCTATTTGTCTCTTAATCTATCCACTCCTTTGCATGCGATTTATTGAATGAGTTTGTGTCATTGGCTGTATCTGCTAAATGATTTATCTCTCCCATGTGAAAATGATGGCGTTTGCTCTGTGAATTTGTATTGAAAAAGCGTTCACCTTTATTACTGAAATTTAGATAAAACTTATGAATCTTACCCAGAATAAGTCTGTGGTTATTTCACTGAGGTGTATGAATTAGTTAGGAAACTGTTAATATCACCATCAAATAACTCAACTAATGGTCCATCGACCAGAGGAAAGAGTGTTGATTTGGGAAAGATTAGTTAGGCTATATATTTTGTTTCAAAAATTACAAGACTGCAGGAAAATAACTAATCGACATCTGAGTGAATTATAAAACTTGACCCCCAGTGGGTACAGGGGAAAGTGATGAGAATTTGGGTAAATGTGTATGGGCCTTATTGAATTGTGTGAAATATTTATCCCTGGCACACCCGCTGGATCACCTGGGTGATGGGAGGATCACTAAAGTTGTTTAAAGCTTCCTATAAGGAGGTTATCTTAAGTTGTGCCTGGATGATGGGTTTCAAGGGTGTGAGAGTAATATGGTGGGTTACTAAACTCCTCCAGACCTTACTCAAAGGAGGTCCCCTTTGGATCTGGCATGATGATTTCAAGTTTCTTAGAGTGATGGGTGGTTCCTAAAGTCCTTCACATCTTCCTTAAAGGAAGTCACATTTGGTTATGGCTTGGTGATGGATTTCAATGGGGTTATAGTGATGTGAGGTTTACTAATGTCCTTCACACCTTCCTTAAAGGAGGTCCCCTCTGGATCTGGCTTGAGGATGGTCTTCAAGGGCGTGAGAGTGATGGGGATACTAAATTCCTTTAAACGTTCCTTAAAAAAGGTCACCTTTGGATGTGGCTCGATGATGGATTTCAAGGGCGTTAGAGTGATGGAGTTGGAAAAGTTGCTAAAATCTTTAGGAACTTTCTTAAAGGAGGTGTGGGGCACACAACACATTGAGCCCAGGTAGCGTTGTGAGAAAATGTTATGTCAAAGAAGAAACCCATGACCAGGAAGATGGACCCGGCGGCTTTGATGTCCAACATCCTCAGGGGCTTATTTACAAAGAAGTTATGCAGCGCGGTGCCGCAAGCCATTTGACTGCGTTGCACTGTGTTAATTCTAAAACACAGGAATGCGTCATATCTACAAGGATATGACTGATCCCTTTGCTCCCCCCTGCACTGGCTCACAATTAGCTGCCATGCGCCAATGGAGACGCCCTTGGACAATGGTGCAAGTATGCCTGCTTCACGTGGATGATTGTTTATGTGCAGGAAGGTGTCCCTTCCTGCACATAAACAATCTGAAATGGTATTTTACAACTTCTATGTGTGCAGCATTAGCACACATAGAACTTGTAAAACATCAATTTTTTAAAAGATTGTTTAAGTGCAGGAAGGGACACTTTCCTGCACACAAACAATCATTAGAGGACAAAAAAAACAAGGAGAAATGAATACATTTCTCCTCATTGCACCTTTCTACGCCTCCCCTGGGGAGGGGCAGCATTGAGCCACATTTCCAGGTTCACGATGTCTCATAAATCTGGAAATGTGTTTGTTCCATGTGTGATGCGTGGGAACACCCACAGCAACACCCATGGAACACGCCTTTCACTCAAAGTGCTGCGTGTAATGGGGCCATATTTACAAGGACAGGAAAAGCCAAGCATGGTGGATTTTCTTGTCCTTGTAAATATGGGGTAGGGAAATGCGTCGCAGGTGCATCACAAGAAGTGACGCACTTGAAGCGTAAGGGGCTTATAAATGAGCCCCTCAGTGTTTTGAGCGTCTGTCATATCGCATTGTTCTCCAAGTTTAGCCGTGGTGGGTGTGCCGCGGTCTCTTCGTCCTCACTCATTTGTTTTTGGTGTGAGTGTGTTTTTGTTGGGGACTCCTTGTTAAGGTTGTTGCTCAAGAATGTTCCTATTTTCGTGATCTTCTTCTGTGAAGGACTGCGATACGTTTCCCCGTTGCTCCACTGTCGCCGTTGTTTTTCGTGGGTGTGCGCTGTTTGTTGTCTAATGACGTTGAAGGGTTGTTTTTGGCGATTATTTGCTTTGTGTGGCTGCGATTGGAAGACGTTGGCTTTAGTTCCAAAGGTGTGTTTGTTTTTTCTATCTGTTTCTCTCCTGTTTAGTTTAAGGCTCGAGGGGAAGAGGTCTTGGCTTCAGTTTCTTTCCGCCACTATAAGTTGTCTTCTTTCTTCATTGAGGGGCCTATTCATCAAATACTTATGCAACGCAGCACGCCTCCTTGCTGCGCTGTGCTGCGTGAAAGGGAGAGGACAGGAATGCCCCATGTTCACCATTATACGGCATACTCCTGAACTCTGCCTACATCATGGTCTAAGGGTGCCTGCGTTGTAGGCAGGATATTGTTTATAGACAGGAAGAGACACTTTTATGCAGAAAAATAATCCTCTGGGGCTTTTACCTCCTTCTATGTGTGCTGAAGAATGCAGAATGCAGCATACGAAGACAGGAAAACACGAGGAGAAGTAAGAATATTTCACCTCGTTATGTCTCAGCTGGGGATGCGTGGCATTTTGACGCATTTCCAGGTCTTCCACTTATGGTAATGTATCGCAGTCCATGGGTAGATCCATGGGGACACGCACAGTCCACCCCACAGTCCACCCCTGGCACGCCTCCCTGGGGCAGAGTAACTCAAGGCTGCGACTTGCACTGCGTTGCATTGCACCAGATCTACCAGGCACTGCAGAGTCACACAGAGCGGCCTTGCATCGCTTGGTAAATCCGACCTCGGGATTGGGTTTCCTTGCATTACCCTGCGTGACGCAAGCACCACACAACCCCTTGATAATCTAGCCACTTACACTCTTTTGACCTTCATGTGTGGTTTTCCACTTTTTCAAACAACTTGAAAGTGACCAGCTTTCTTACCCAGGTTAGAGTTTGCCCTGAGCTGGGCAATTATTGCCCAAGTGTTTTTGAGCCTCATCCATTGCTCCCTCAGTGTTTTTCTTCTGTGATCCTTTGTACCTGCTCATACTTGGATTCTGCCTCCTGTGGGTTCTCCACCTCTGCTGTGTCCTCCTTCTTAACTGCTTCTGGAGACAGCAAGAAGCGTTCAACGCGTTGAGCAATGTCCATGACTTCTATAAGAACTGCATTTCTACAGCTTAGAAGTGTTTACTGTATTTTCCTTGAATACCACTTACGTTGAAAATGTTCTCTCTTATACAAGTTTCATCCTTCCTCTCCAGCAGGACGCAGCGGGTCAGACTCCCCCCTTTCCTCTCGGACCCCACACCTATCACCTGCGGAGTCCCCCAGGGCTCCTCCCTCAGCCCGACGCTCTTCAACATCTACATGGCTCCACTTGCCCCCATCGTCAGAACCTACGGACTCAACATCGTGTCATATGCAGACGACACCGAGCTCATCCTCTCCCTATCCAACGAGCCCAACACCGCCAGACGCAACTTTCGAGAAGGCATGGAAGCCGTCGCCAAATGGATGAAAAACAGCTGCCTACAACTAAACACCAACAAAACAGAAGTACTCATCATGGGCCCAAACCCCGACGCCTGGAGTGACACCTGGTGGCCCACCGCCCTCGGAAACCCTCCAACCCCCACAGACCACGCACGCAACCTGGGAATCATCCTGGACTCCGAGCTCAAAATGGACCGCCAGATCAACTCTGTCTCATCCTCCTGCTTCCACACCCTCCGCCTCCTTCGTAAGACCTTCAAATGGATCCCCCTCGAACACCGAAAGACAGTCACTCACGCCCTGGTCACCAGCAGACTCGACTACGGCAACGCACTCTACGCCGGAATAAACAAAAACCTCATCTGCAAGCTACAGAACATCCAGAACGCCGCCGCAAGACTGGTCCTCAACCTGCCAAAACACTGCCACATCTCCCAGCACCTGCGCACACTCCACTGGCTCCCCGTCGAGGCGAGAATCACCTTTAAGATGCTCACCCACGCACACAAGGCCCTCCACGGCACCGGACCAGCATACCTGAACAGCCGACTCAAATTCCACGCACCCCAAAGGACCCTACGATCAGCCCAGCTTTCCTACGCTGTGGTCCCCCGCACCAGAAAGACCAGATCGGGAGGCCGCTCCTTCTCCTTCCTCGCGGCCAAAGCATGGAACGCCCTTCCGCTCCACCTCAGACAGACAACATCGCTCCCCATCTTCGCAAGAAACCTCAAAACCTGGCTCTTCGACAGACCCCCTCCTTGATGGAATGGAACCTGCACCCCCCCAACCCCCCCCACCCCTAGCGCCTTGAGACCCTTACGGGTGAGTAGTCGCGCTTTAACAAACTCCTGATTGATTGATTGGAACCTTGTTTTCAAAATTGCAGGTGGATGCCAAAAATCTCAAAGCTGCAATGTACTCTGTTATGTATTTTTTTATGTACTCTGTTACGTACTCCTTTACGTACTCCTTTACAGACTCCTTAGGTACTCCTTTATGTACTCTTTTACATACTCCTTTAGGTACTCCTTTATGTACTCTTTTATGTCCTCCACTATGTACTACTTACGACGTTCTCCTTTGCGCACTCCTTTATGTACTCTTTTACGTACTACGTTATGTAATCCATTACGTACTTCTTTACGTACTCCGTTACATACTCCTTTACATACTTTCTCCGCTGTCTGGTTCCTTTCGAAGACTTTCTAACAGTATAGGCTGTCCATCTTTCCTCAGCCTTGCTCAAGCCTCAATACTCCTCCCTAATGATGGACCGCCCCTGGGGGGCAGCACCCTCAGCGAGTTGTCATAAACGTCCAGCTCTGAACGCCTCAAAGGACTGAACAACAAAGCTTGAAGCCTCCATCACAGTCAGATGATTCTCAAACCTCCAGAGCCTTTGTTTCCATTTCATTGCAGACTTGGCTGGATTTTGTATACATGGTGGTGGTTGTAACTCCTGTTGGTATGTTACCATTACCACAGCCCTACCCTGACTTGCATTAGTAACAAAAATAAAATGATATTATGGGCCTCATTTAGGAAAAGTGACGCATCCCCTATGTCCTCAGAAATAATGAACTCCACTTCATGGCAAATGTTTAGTCAAATGGGTTTGTGGTGAATATATCTCCAAGCTAGGCCACTATTTACTTTCCCTTCATAGACATAAACTGTAGTAAACCTATGGAAATATTTTCCGTTTTAATTATAATACCATCTGGGCCACAGGGTTTACTTAGTTGATGGCGTCCGTGGCACTTGTTGCAAATCACGTCTAGAGTAACCCTGGGTGAACGACTTCGCTACACCCACGGAGTGGGCGTAGTGTTGCCTAATTTGCCCTTTGCAAAGTAGGCGTAGCAGGCAACACTACGCCCACTCCGTGGGTGTAGCGAAGTTGCCCGCCACCCACCTCCCTCCCGCCCTCCACTACATACCTAATTTGTGTAAATACTAAAAGAAAAGTAAATAAAAGGCACTTATCTTCTCCGCTGCGTCCCGGGGCTCCCTCTTCTCGTTCACGCCGCCCTCTTAGATACCAATGCGTATTTACACAAATTAGGTATGTAGGGGAGGGGGGCAGGCGGCGCGTAGTGGGGCTACGCGAAGTGCGTAGGTGGGCGTAGTTTCTCACCTACTTTGCGTAGCTTCGCGTAGCCCCACTACACATACTAGGCCCACCCTTAGTCTAGAGGCACCCTCAATTCTTGCCAGGAGCCCCTGAGAGTTGTTTACTATCTCGTAACCGAAAAACTGCAGTTTACAAAATGGCTGATACACGAAGTCCCGCTGAGCCTTATGGGGCGACCTGCCACGTCAGCGAACTGCATTGTGGGATGTGCTGTGAATGAGAGGAGGCACGTGTTTCCATGCACCGCCTGATGGCATGTAACTGCTAACCCAGGATGCACTCTATCCTCTTTAGTGACCAACTCCTTATGATGTCATCTCTGCAGCAGCACCTTTGCACTAGCGGTGGGTGTGACTTGCGTAACTCCATGTAGCATAATCCTACATAATCACCTAAAAATTCATCGTGATTACACAAACGTAATTCTGCATTTAGTACTGTTTTCCAAAATGGACATGAAGATGCTTTTTGTGCTGAGAAATAGCGCTAAGCTCAATAGACACGAATAGCAGTGTGAGCGGCCGCTCGCGCTCGCTAAATGTGCACTTGGAGTAGGATTTTCCCCCTTCTTACTCCCGGTATTTTCCGCTGGTTTCTTAGTGCAAAATGCACCCTTGCTAACAAAATGTGCCAAGAACAATTCCTCTGAATTCCTCTAAATTATATGAGCAGGTGTGATCACATTATTATCTGTGACGTCACATCAAAGAATAAGGTGGAATTACCAAAATTACTCATATTACTCATGCATAATTAAAATTCCTCTCTAGCATACGTTTCTCCTTCCTAGCCCCCATGGTGCTCCTCGGAGTGATAGCTGCGCTCTACAAGGGGAACATCCTTTACCACGCAACTTTTACAACGCAGTACCTTTACCACGCAGGTATTACAACGCAAGTCGTTACAACGACTTGCGCAGGGGGGCGCTGTAGGATAGGGAATAGTTTAATTTACTATCCAAAACCTTCCCTACTGTTGGACTTTGGCCCTTAGGGCAGGTTCACCCCTAGACTTTTTGCTGGAAATGGTGACCTGGAGATGGTGATTTTGGGATTCTGCGCACTTTCACTGTGTCCCAGGGGAAAGTGCGTGCGCACTCTGAGTGCATGTGCTGAGCTAGGCCTGCCCGCCCATAGGAATGCATGGGGAATGTATGTGTCCCTGGTAGTTCCTGATGCGTGGGGTGTACAGGCTTGAGTCTGGTATGTGTGAACTCGTGAGAGTGAATGCTGCGAGATGGTGTATGCAGCATGTATGTGTCTAGTAGAGAAGCGCCATTTCTAGACATGGCTGTACGTGTGCTGTGAGGGTGCTGGCGTGTGATTGGCTGGAGCTGGCTGGCATGCCAGGCTCCAGGAAGTCTGGATGGGTCTGCCCGGTGGTGAGTGGGAGATTAGCATGAGTGATGTGTGGGAGGAGTGTACCTGTGTCCTGGATGGGCTGGGTTTTCCCCACACAATGCTGGCTCCGCCCCCCTGTGGTGTGTCTAATGACCCAAGCCCTGCCAGTGAATAGAGAGGGTGGTTGAGGTAAACAGAGTACTCAAGAACCAGCTGCGACTGGTTCCGCCCCCACTCTGCACCCTTGAACAAAGGAATGCACTGTATAAAAATGGGGCTGTGTCCCCACAGATGTTGTTCTCTTCCAGGATCCTGAGGGGGCTGCTGCTGCTGCTGCTGGGCCAGAGGACCGCCACTTGGAGTGTCTCCCTGCCTGGAGACCCAGTGTGCTGGCTCTGGGCCCAGCCTTGCCCCTGCCTGCCCTGAGGACCTTTTGCTGGACTTTGTGCTAGCGCTTGGGAGCGCTTCATTTCTCCCCTAGCGCTTAAGAGCGCTTCATTTTCCTGAGGAGCGCCTGGGGGCGCTTTATTGTCTCGCTATCGGCTGCCCACGCCGCAGATTCACCTTTTAAGTGACTTAGTTCGAGTGCCCACCTCGATTTCGTCCCCGTAATCCCTGCTGCAGCCCGGGGCCGGGGAGAAGCCGAGGAGCAGCTGCTGGCGTCACCCGGGAGCCGCGCTGCCATTGGCTGTGGCTGCGGGAGGCTCGCCGGGCGATCAGCGCCGTGATTGGAGGAGCCCTTTATTTAGGAATATAGCGCTGGGAGCGCTGTGTTAACCCCCTTTGTGGCGCTTGGAAGCGCTTTATTCCCCAGAGCCGGTGCCCACCCGGCATTTGCCCGCAAATCGCTCCATCCGCTGCCCGGCGCCCGACCAGGAAGTCAGGCAGGCCGGGGGCGGTACTGCGGGACACCTCTGACGTCATTCCCGGGCCGCGCTCTGATTGGCTGCTGGCCCGGGACCTGACGTGTAACCGGGAACAGAGAGGCGACCGGAAGCGGACGGGAGGCCACCCCGCGCTCCGGTGAAGAGTGAAGCCGGCGTCTTCCCTTTCCCCCCCCCCCCCCAGGCTCCCAAAGTGAGGGAGAGCGAGGGAGAAGTGTCCAGAGAGCCCCGAGGAGCGGGAGCTCTCGAGGAGCAGAGCCTGCCGCGTCTTGCCTGGAGCCCCGGCACGAGAGGAGAGGAGCCGCCCTGCAGCCCAGACAGCCGGTGAGTGACTGCTCAGGGAAAGGGGGGCATCGGGGCACATTGACGGTGCCCGCCCCTCCCCTCCAGTGCGAGGCTCACGGCGCCCCCTTTGTCAGAGCCACGAGAGGCTCTTGAGGGCATTTCGGGGTCTAGAGTCCTGAGGGGCTCGAGGTGCCAGTTGTTTCCGAGTCCCCAGAGGGGGGACTCCAACGAAGGGGGCACCATTGTTCTAGGCCCTGTGGGGGGCCCGGGCATTTATTTGTGTTGAGCCCTGAGAGGCTCAGAGGGTGCCATTCCCTCGTGTTGAAGCCCAGAGAGGCTCCAGCCCTTTTTGCGTGGCGAGCCCCAGAGAGGCTTGAGTGCCCATTCTTGTGAGGAGCCCAGAGTGGCTCCACAGGGCCACAGTGGTGGTCCTTGAGCCCAGAGAGGCTCCAACGTTGCCCTAACTTTCCCTGCACCAGTTGCCCAGCACTTTGTGGGCAACTGCTACGTTTAGGCCCTGACATTGGGACACAGGGACTGTCACAGGTGGTGACTGATCTAAGTTTTGCGCAATGTTATTTTTACACCTCTGAATGAATGTCATGCATTGCATCATGTGTATATTCTTACACCCCTACAGGTATTGTGATACATAGGTGGTTGTTTTCTCCCTAGTACAGGTGGTGCTAGTGAGATCCTGGTTACCAGTAATTACTGGGTGTGCGCTCTATTGTTATATTGTGTGCTATTTTGTGCTAAAGTAATTTTACTTTCTGAAAGTGCTACTTCTGATTCCTGACAGTGGTCCAGGTGGCCCTGTCTTGTTCATATCCCCTGTAAATTCTGCCCGTGCCCCTGGCACATTGTAAAGTGTGTGTTTTATCTAATGTGTTTTGGTGTAATACAAAGGCTATTTTTATATAACCTTGTGTGGAGTTTCCTTTGTGGTGGGCCTTTGGTTGTTGTTGCTGGGGTGCGTGCGCAAATACTTAGCCTACATCGCCTCCAAGTTTAGCCTTGCTGCTCGCGCCACGTTACCTAGAGGGTGAGTAGGAGTTATCTTGGCGTGTAACTCCCTTGCCCTGACTTGGGTGTGGTGGTCTCTGACTGACTTTGGCGAAAGCCCTGGCCAGCCAGGGATCCCATTTCCAACATTGGCGGCAAGCGGTGGGATAAGGATTTGTGTTTGCCTTGTACCTTAGTAGCAGCTGGCTGCACCACAAAACTCTGCATTTTAGATGACCACATTTTAGGGGATTGTTTTTGAAATTCCATTGTTTCTTCTCCTGAAGAGTGTCATTTGATTGTGTTCAGTACATTTGTCCCCCGCCCTGCTTCCAGAGTTTGGTACCTGTGTCGCTTTTGGTCAGGTTGAGAAGTCAGGGGTTGTAGAAACTGCCTTACCGATCCGAGGGGAGGGTGTGTGTGGATGAATGGTGTGTTTTCCTGGACGCATGAGTATGAGTTCTCTTTGATAAGGAGATTGTTGAAGTTTTGGAATTGTGTACTCTTACTTCAGATTGTTAAGTCCCCTGTGTTGCACGTGTCTGTGAGCATCCTGCCAAGATGGAGTCTGCTTTTAATGTCTGGGGTCTGTTTTTGCATGAACTGAGAGAGTTTTGCGAAGAGAGAGACATTGTAGTGAATGAGTCAGACACCCAGTCCCAACTTAGGGGTAACCTAATCCAATGGCAGAAGGAGGACTGGGAGCGTGAGCACAGTGAGGAGAGGTCCCTGGTCTCACACCATGAGGGTGGTGGGGCAGAGGGGAGCCCTGAAGAGTCTGAGGAGGAGGAAGAAGATGATAGCACAGGGACGCCAGCAGATAGTGAGGACCCCATAGATAGGGAGTCCCTTGCTGGGTCCAGTTTAGGAGGCAGCGCCTCATCCCTTTCCCTGTCCCCAGAGGAGCTGGAAGATAGGAGGAGAGAAAGGGAGCACCAGCTGGCTTTAGAGAGGCTCAGGTTGGAGCATGCCCAGGCTATGGCACAGCTGGGCATTAGAAAGCAACAGCTGGAGGTTAAGAAGCAACAGCTAGAGACCGAGAGGGTCTTAGCGCAGGAAAGGATAGAGGAGGCTGAGAGGGCCTCCACCAGAGGCGAAGTAGCTCTGGATGGTAGACTATCCCCTGGGCGCAGTGTTGAGTTTCTGGATCCCCCAGGGAGGGTTGGGTCCAGTGGTGGCAGCTATTTAAATCTCAGTCTAGAAAGTCCCAGTTCCCAGAGTATGGTTCCTGTTTCCCCAGAGGAGGAGAATAGGTTGAGGTTTAGGAACCTTAGGAAACCGTCTCATCAGTCTTGGGAAGACTTTGAGGAGGACTGTTGTGAAGCCCTGTGTGATTGGGTACGGGAGCCCACGAAATGTGATTGGGACCTATTGTTCGATATGTTACTCAGAGAGCAGTTGCTCAGTTGTTGTTCACCAGGGTTGCGCCAACACCTGTTAGGGTGTGGATTGTCTGAACCATGTGAGCTGGCAGAGGAAGCAGACCGCTGGGAAGGGACCAGAGGTTCTGTAGAGTCATTGGTGAGTGACTCCAAAAGTAGTGGGTCAGGGATCTTCCAGCCCAGCGTGGTGGAAGAGGCTCAGTGTAGCCCAGCGAAGGTCCCAGTATAGTGAGAAGGGTGGAGGGGCTGACTGCCTGGCTCAGTGGAGCAGGAGTCAGTGGGTGGCTGAGAGCCCCCAGAGGCCCGAAGCCCTGTCTCAGAACCTGGGTGGTTTCTTGAGGGAACACCAGGTTGGGGACCTAGGCTGTCCTGTTAACCCAGTTGAGGAGGATCTCCTAGTGAGTAGAGGACCTGGAGCGTCTGTAACCAGAGCTCCTGTGGTTCTAGAGTCTGGCAGTACCGCTCCGATAGGGAGGGTACAGGAGTCCAGAGTGAGGAGTGATTGGGGGAGTTCCCCAGTGGAAGGACCAGTGGGTCAGGGACTACCCAGTTGGGCTAGGTTCCCGTGTAGTGACCATGGTAACACCACTTCTGGTCTGGGGGATCGTCACGCACTGTCAGGTGGACAGAGGGCGGGAGATCTGCGCCAGACAGACAGTCACGCAACAGATGTGACATTTGTTAGCCTCAGGGGGATTGCGTGTGAATCCCCAGAAGTCCTGGAGTGCCAGGCAATTGTTCCACCGAAGGTTCTAGACCAGAGGTTGGGAGGCCAGGTTCAGGATCAGCCTGACCTGAAGGGTAGGACGACTGTAACCAGTGTCCTGACCGGTTCTTCTTCCAGAGGAACTTCTCCAGGTGGGAGAGGGCAGACCTCTGGAAGGGGGTGCAGAGGGTGGGAGAGCCCACCTCTGACCCCGGTGCAACCTGAGTGGATAAGCCCTGGGTTGGAATGGCGTTCTAGGGGTACCCCTCGCAGAGGGAGGAGGAACCCTAGGAGAAGAGGTAGGGGGAGGAGAGCCTTCCCCGAGACTCCTGGTCCGCCTGAGGTTGTAGGCCCTAGGCTGGAGTACCAGTGGCAGTCTAGTCCTGTCTTGCAGACAGGAAGAGTGGAAAATGGCTCCTATGTGCCAGGGGTTACTACCCCCCGCTCTGCGAATTGGCAGGGACCAGTGGCACCTGGGTGGCCCAGGGCCTGGTCCTGGCCGCGGACAACTTGGGAGTACCAGTGGGGTAGCCCAGTTGGTCCAGACAGTGTGTTTAGAAGGAATCCCATGGGTTCACCGTGGCGTAGAACAGGAGGGTGTCCCTGCAGTTGTGGGCCCGCGTCCGTGTTCTATCGCCCCAAGCAGGGAAGTCCATCACGGTGGTGATTGGTCTCCCCTGCGTTTTGGCTGGAAGGGGGTTATGTTGGACTTTGGCCCTTAGGGCAGGTTCACCCCTAGACTTTTTGCTGGAAATGGTGACCTGGAGATGGTGATTTTGGGATTCTGCGCACTTTCACTGTGTCCCAGGGGAAAGTGCGTGCGCACTCTGAGTGCATGTGCTGAGCTAGGCCTGCCCGCCCATAGGAATGCATGGGGAATGTATGTGTCCCTGGTAGTTCCTGATGCGTGGGGTGTACAGGCTTGAGTCTGGTATGTGTGAACTCGTGAGAGTGAATGCTGCGAGATGGTGTATGCAGCATGTATGTGTCTAGTAGAGAAGCGCCATTTCTAGACATGGCTGTACGTGTGCTGTGAGGGTGCTGGCGTGTGATTGGCTGGAGCTGGCTGGCATGCCAGGCTCCAGGAAGTCTGGATGGGTCTGCCCGGTGGTGAGTGGGAGATTAGCATGAGTGATGTGTGGGAGGAGTGTACCTGTGTCCTGGATGGGCTGGGTTTTCCCCACACAATGCTGGCTCCGCCCCCCTGTGGTGTGTCTAATGACCCAAGCCCTGCCAGTGAATAGAGAGGGTGGTTGAGGTAAACAGAGTACTCAAGAACCAGCTGCGACTGGTTCCGCCCCCACTCTGCACCCTTGAACAAAGGAATGCACTGTATAAAAATGGGGCTGTGTCCCCACAGATGTTGTTCTCTTCCAGGATCCTGAGGGGGCTGCTGCTGCTGCTGCTGGGCCAGAGGACCGCCACTTGGAGTGTCTCCCTGCCTGGAGACCCAGTGTGCTGGCTCTGGGCCCAGCCTTGCCCCTGCCTGCCCTGAGGACCTTTTGCTGGACTTTGTGCTAGCGCTTGGGAGCGCTTCATTTCTCCCCTAGCGCTTAAGAGCGCTTCATTTTCCTGAGGAGCGCCTGGGGGCGCTTTATTGTCTCGCTGGCGGCTGCCCACGCCGCAGATTCACCTTTTAAGTGACTTAGTTCGAGTGCCCACCTCGATTTCGTCCCCGTAATCCCTGCTGCAGCCCGGGGCCGGGGAGAAGCCGAGGAGCAGCTGCTGGCGTCACCCGGGAGCCGCGCTGCCATTGGCTGTGGCTGCGGGAGGCTCGCCGGGCGATCAGCGCCGTGATTGGAGGAGCCCTTTATTTAGGAATATAGCGCTGGGAGCGCTGGGTTAACCCCCTTTGTGGCGCTTGGAAGCGCTTTATTCCCCAGAGCCGGTGCCCACCCGGCATTTGCCCGCAAATCGCTCCATCCGCTGCCCGGCGCCCGACCAGGAAGTCAGGCAGGCCGGGGGCGGTACTGCGGGACACCTCTGACGTCATTCCCGGGCCGCGCTCTGATTGGCTGCTGGCCCGGGACCTGACGTGTAACCGGGAACAGAGAGGCGACCGGAAGCGGACGGGAGGCCACCCCGCGCTCCGGTGAAGAGTGAAGCCGGCGTCTTCCCTTTCCCCCCCCAGGCTCCCAAAGTGAGGGAGAGCGAGGGAGAAGTGTCCAGAGAGCCCCGAGGAGCGGGAGCTCTCGAGGAGCAGAGCCTGCCGCGTCTTGCCTGGAGCCCCGGCACGAGAGGAGAGGAGCCGCCCTGCAGCCCAGACAGCCGGTGAGTGACTGCTCAGGGAGAGGGGGGCGTCGGGGCACATTGACGGTGCCCGCCCCTCCCCTCCAGTGCGAGGCTCACGGCGCCCCCTTTGTCAGAGCCACGAGAGGCTCTTGAGGGCATTTCGGGGTCTAGAGTCCTGAGGGGCTCGAGGTGCCAGTTGTTTCCGAGTCCCCAGAGGGGGGACTCCAACGAAGGGGGCACCATTGTTCTAGGCCCTGTGGGGGGCCCGGGCATTTATTTGTGTTGAGCCCTGAGAGGCTCAGAGGGTGCCATTCCCTCGTGTTGAAGCCCAGAGAGGCTCCAGCCCTTTTTGCGTGGCGAGCCCCAGAGAGGCTTGAGTGCCCATTCTTGTGAGGAGCCCAGAGTGGCTCCACAGGGCCACAGTGGTGGTCCTTGAGCCCAGAGAGGCTCCAACGTTGCCCTAACTTTCCCTGCACCAGTTGCCCAGCACTTTGTGGGCAACTGCTACGTTTAGGCCCTGACATTGGGACACAGGGACTGTCACAGGTGGTGACTGATCTAAGTTTTGCGCAATGTTATTTTTACACCTCTGAATGAATGTCATGCATTGCATCATGTGTATATTCTTACACCCCTACAGGTATTGTGATACATAGGTGGTTGTTTTCTCCCTAGTACAGGTGGTGCTAGTGAGATCCTGGTTACCAGTAATTACTGGGTGTGCGCTCTATTGTTATATTGTGTGCTATTTTGTGCTAAAGTAATTTTACTTTCTGAAAGTGCTACTTCTGATTCCTGACAGTGGTCCAGGTGGCCCTGTCTTGTTCATATCCCCTGTAAATTCTGCCCGTGCCCCTGGCACATTGTAAAGTGTGTGTTTTATCTAATGTGTTTTGGTGTAATACAAAGGCTATTTTTATATAACCTTGTGTGGAGTTTCCTTTGTGGTGGGCCTTTGGTTGTTGTTGCTGGGGTGCGTGCGCAAATACTTAGCCTACATCGCCTCCAAGTTTAGCCTTGCTGCTCGCGCCACGTTACCTAGAGGGTGAGTAGGGGTTATCTTGGCGTGTAACTCCCTTGCCCTGACTTGGGTGTGGTGGTCTCTGACTGACTTTGGCGAAAGCCCTGGCCAGCCAGGGATCCCATTTCCAACACCTACTATCCACGGGGACTGGAGTTGGAATAGTAAATTAAACTATTCCACTATCCAGCACCCCTCAACGCAAGTCGTTGTAACGACTTGCGTTGTAAAACCTGCGTGGTAAAGGCATGCGTGGTAAAAGCATGCGTTGACATACATCCGCTCTACAAATGTCTGTTTACATTACATCACCCTCTCTGTAACTGAATCAGCTCAATGATACTGCGGCCAGCCGCTGATCTAGTCTTGTCCACCCGTGCACCAATCAGAGGATGGTGGCTTCAATACAGCTCCTGATCAGCAATGTGGGTGACATGTACAACGCGTTGACGCCAGGTCATCATCATATATATCTTTATTCGGTCATTTGTAAAAAAAAAAAAACATCAAAGTATACAAAGTATAAAACATAAATATATCTACAATTAAAATAGTATTAAACCATTACAATCTCTGATACAAATGACATCGAATCAATTTAAGAACATGAATACATGTCCCATCAATCTAATCATGCTTAAGAAGGGGAGCAATACAACCCAACACAACCGCTAACACCAGGTATCATTGTAAAGGTTATTTCAAAATAGAAACGCACCACTGAGAAGAAGGACCTGGTGGTGTTGACGTCCAAAGGCCTGAGGAGCAGAACACGCATAGGACAACCGCAACATCACGAGTTCCACAATCCTAGGCGTGAGAGCAACAAGCAAGTAAAGTAAGAAAGTCCAACACTATGACACGGTGCAGGAGGTCATTTTTGTTTGCTGTTTTAAGATCAATCCGAAAGAGTTGTCGTGTATTTCTATAGGTTCTGAATCGATCCCCCTATTCCTGACCATATTCTGGTTAACCTACCTAGCTAGTTAACTAACAGTCAGCCCATGAGGCAAGAAATCCCCCATGATGCAGATACCGTTATCTGACGCAGTCACACTACGGCACAGGAACGTGTTATCTGATTAGGTCATAACGCTTGAGATCTAATTAGACAAGCGACATTCCTCCAGCCCCTGATAAGGCATACGACGTTCTCATAACAAATCAAACCTATGACAACCTGGATAATCCGTGCGCCCATTGTTTTGATTTCACAGAGAACTTTAGTAAAGAATGTGCTAACGAGCAAGTCGTATGACATCTTTATTGACGTACCTATGTCCATCCTTACGTCAATCCCGGCACCTTTAAGGTATAAATATTGCCGACCTTGCCCTATGCAAACACACGCGTGGTGACAAGACGGAGCAGCCATACTTGCCGAAGCCGAGAGCAGAAGCAGACCCCGCAGGCAACAGCCCCGCCTTCCTGACGCGCTGAGAGACGCGCTGCTATCTCAAGCCGAGAGACCCAGCACCGGCGCTTCTGGGCAGCCCTCGCAGGCAGCCTGGAATATCGAGAGCAGAGAAAGAGATACCATTCCTCATTCATCCTAAATTCCAGGTACAGAACTGAATAACCCCTCCTAGAGAATTCTTTAGTTATTCACTTGGCAAAAACAAACTTAACTTAAACTGTAACTTTCTATTCCCGCCCACGTATTAGACTTAGGTCAGGTACACGGGGTAGGCGTATTTAGAAACACCAGTTGAGTACGTTTAGTCAAATGTATATGTGTATGTAAATATATTTTAATCATTTTAAACATCATATGGCTCAGAAACCATATCAATGTTTTTACAGTATTATTTTATACTATTGCTTTTAATGTATGCACTTTACTTAACTATAAGTATTGCAATAATATCGATCCATTTCTCTTGTACGAGAAAAGAGACTGATCAATAAATAACATCTTTTACTGAACACGCCCGTCTCCTCCTTTTCTCTACATTCTGATGAGACTAAGAATGCACGTACTGACTGAGTAAAATAATTGCCTTGTGCTCACACGACTCTTGAGATTGACTCTTGATTAGGGGAGAGCAAAGTTGTCATGTTCTATGGTTGTCAGAAACTAAATCCCTTCTTGTCTAATCAGGGGAGTTAATCCTTCCTTGAACATTCGAGAAAGTTTCTAGCGAACTCTGAGCTTAGCTGGCAAACCCAAAAATTAAGTCTAGTATCGACAGTAGTAGACCTAGTTAACGTCTGGCCTAGGCCTTTACTGCTGTAGGTACTATTCCAATGCGCAGAGCCTATTGGGAAAATAGGAGCTACACTACAGAGTTAGAGAGGGGGTCATTAAAGTCCTCCACATCTTTTGGTTAAAGATCTCTCCTGGATGTCAATTGATGATCTATATTAAGGGCGGTGGAGTCCAGAGGGATTCTCCCAGACCTCCACAACTGAGAAATGAAATGAAATGAAACGAATCTTGTAATGCGCGACTAAGCCCGAAGGCATCAAGGCGCCTGGGCGGCTAGCTCTACACGTTTGCTCCACAGCCTTTTATAGATTTCTCCATAAAAACAAAACACTCCCTTCCGCACAGATATCCTTTGCTTCCCCTCTGGGGAGGTACCTAAGGAGTGACACCTTATAATGTAAGGCATCCCGCACTCTGGTTCGTTCGTACAAGTTGAAATCAAGTCTAATCTGTGCTTGCGGCGTCCTTCTGGCCATGGTTTGTCCCCTACGTACGGTAGTGGTGGCACAAGAGTCCAGGAGGTCTGGCCAGGGTTTGTCCGCTACGTACGGTAGCGGTGGCACAAGAGTCCAGGGGGTCTGGCCAGAGTCGGAGCATGAGGACAAGCGCGTAAATAACAGGCAACCCAACCAAAGATGGACTTGAAAGGCCTTAACCCTTCTTTAATAGACCCCATCTCAAGTCAAGTGTCCATAAAACATTATTACTTCCTACATGGAAGCCAACAAACATTAGGCAATGCAACGCTCCTGCATAACATCCCTGAGGCAGAACAGGACACAGGAGGCAATGACCAAGGGCGTGGGAGCACCACCCATGGTCCAGACAATAGCCCCCCTCCTCCCAGTCAATGGAGGGACGTCACATCACGCGCAGCTCTTATGTGCTGCATTAAAATGTTTCCCCAATCTGGGGTGCCCTGTCTTCTGTCTCCTCCTCTGCACTTTTCATTCCTTTCACTTCCTCCATGAACTGTGGTATCGTTGAGGGTCAAAGGGCGTGTGATGCCTGCTGTACTCCTGGGGGCAGAATTACAAGTCCCTGGTTCCACTTTTGCGTTACTTTTAACATGGGAAAAGTAATGCAAAAGTGGCGCACGGTGTGAGAAGTTGGCCTGGTATATGATGCTCACTAGTTCTAGTGATCACCTTGTACCATGCCAAACAACCCCTATGATGATTGGTTGTAAGTCAACCTTATAGACCAGCTATCCTAGTAGTGTGGAAAAAGCAGTCTTAGGCTAAACTCTGTAAAGGCACGTGAAGCAAGCTGTTTTACCATACACAATCCCCTTGAATACCAAATGAAAGGACACCACACAGATATATATTGAAAATATATATATTTATTTACTACAAAATATCCCCTATACTCTTTATGAGCACAGAAGCAAATGCGTTAAAACAAAACACAGTTTAAATACACAAAAGTTGCACAATATGGATGAGCCCTAGGGGCCACTTAAACCATATACTAAAATAGTGGTATAAGAACCACCAATGGGAAAGGAAGGAGGCCTAGGGCCTGGGGAATCGCTGGAGCTGTTCGGGACTAGCAATGATGAAGTCGGGAAAGGCCCGCGGGACTCGGGTGCAGTGCTTAAATTGCACGCATGCACCAATGTTAAGTCAATGGTGCGTAAAAGTTACAAAGTTAGTGTTTAAGGAACCTTCCGATGGACCTAGGAGGACAAAACTTTAGAGCTAGGCACTAGAGGTGTGTACCAGTGTAGAAACACCGGCGTTGCTGAGTTACCTCACCCACAGGAAGCGGGTACACAGGTGCCAAGTCGTGTTGGGTTTCGTCACGCAGGTCGATGGTGCCTGGAGATGAAGATGCTGCAGGCGGGTCGTCGAGGAGGGTTCCGGTGGATCCAAGGATGGATCTGAAGATGTGAAGACCTGAAAGCAGAGGGGACAATGTTCAAAGTCACTAGCCAGTGACTACCGTGGAACCAGGATGGAACCAGGCGATGTCGGGTGCAAACAGGTGAAGAGGTGCAGCTTGTCTCTGCAGCCACGTGGACACGAAGAGGTCAAGGACGTCCAGGAGTCGATCACGAGCTGTACCACAAAGGCTCTAGCTGATGGCGGTGTTGGCAACTTGATTGGAGCAGACAGGCCTTGGCTAATGCAAGCCATGCAGGAAGTGGAAAAAGCTTATCACTCGGACCAGCAAGGTCAGAGCGGGTGCTTCTTTTCAGGGGAGCAAGGGCCAGTCTGGAGCAACCAGACCAGTGGTGTAGTTTGTAGGTTTCGTCGCCAAGATGGTTGCTAGCCGCGTGGCAAGTGGACGGGATGGCGCGTCGAGTGGCAAAGTGCAAAAGGGCCCCATGCACATCGTGGAGATCCTGGGGGGCTGATCTTTGGTGCAAATGCTGCTCGGTGGTGGGGCTTCACAAACTCCAAAGCACAGCGTCGAGGGTGCCTTGGGTGCTGCGCAGTCAGCTTCTCGGGGGTCTTTCGAGATGGTTGGTCCCACATCTCTCGGTGCCTCCACGGGTCTCTTCTTTGCAGGGACTGTGGATCGGGCTCTGAGATGTTTGGGAGTCTGGGTCTCATTGGGCTCTGGGCTCGGGCTCCGGCAGGAGGTAGCGGCAAAGCAGACGTCGAGCTGCTGGTTGGTGCCTGTATTCACAGGGTGGTCACTCCTTGGCCACAAGGGAGATTCTCTTCAGTCTTCTGTGCAGCAGAATGTCGAAGTCCAGTTTTCTTCTTAGTTTCAAGTCGAGTTCAGGATGATCTGAAGTCTTGGGACACAGCTCCTACTCTTATTCCAAATCTAGGGGCCGGATTACCTGCTAGGTCCCTCCTCTGGGTGGGACCAGGAAGGGGGGTGGTTACACCCCCTTTCCTTTGTCCAGCTTCGCACCAAGACTGGGGCTGGAGAGCCCCAGCACTGGTTTGAACTGGCATATGCACAGGGACACCTTGTGTGCCCCAGGCATGTCTGATTCTATTCAGCCCTGTCCTACCCAATACAAAAAATCCTGTCTGGGGTGGTGCTAGCACCTCCCAAGGCAGGAAACCCTTTGTCCAAGCTGCCCTCGCTGGAAGGACTCCCAGCAGCAGGAGGTCAGACTTGTGTCTGTGGTGGCAGCATCCATTTTGTGATGCTAAGGCTCACGTTTAACTTTAACCGGGGTTCAGGTTAGGTACATGTCGTGTCCCTCTAGAAGGGTGGAATGCTACCCCCGTCGCCAGAACTGGCGAGGGGGTAGTATTCCAATTCGTAAGACACCTTACTCGACATGTTTTGATAAAGCCAAACCAAAGATAGCATTTAACCGCGAGGTTCATAATGCACTTAAGAGTATATGGTATGGCAGTATCATGAAACAGCTAAAGGACTTGGTTCCGAAAGCTGCAGACAGGCTCAGCTTATGCCAGAGCACCATCTCACATATTTCCAAGCACTCTGCCTCCAGGATTGAAGAGGCCTTCCATAGGAGTGGTTGATAGGAACATATGTGTCCATTTTAGGTTAGATATAGGCATACTATATGTTATGTTATGTTATGTTAATTTTGATTTCTATAGCGCACAGCTACTCCATTGGAGTGTCCCAGTGCTTTTAATTGGCGGCTCATAACCAAGAAAACATAACACAAAGACAGAAGAAAAGGCGGCAGCAACAGACGGTAGGAGACGGAAATTAGAGGGTAAAGAGCCAAGTTTTTAGGGCCTTCCTGAAGGACATCAGATTGGAGGTACGACTTAAGGCCAATGGTAGGGCATTCCAGAGCTGTGGCGCCCTGAGCCTGAAGGAACGCCCCCCAATTCGGGCTTTCTTTATTCGGGGAACCGTCGCAAGGAACAAAGATTCGGATCATAAGGCACGGACCGGGCGATGAAAGCCCAACCTGCGCTGGAGATATTTCGCTCCTGACCCGAAGAGTGCCTCATGAGCCAGTGTCAATGTTTTAAACATTATCCGTTTCCAGATAGGCAGCCAATGAAGTGACTGCAATAGACCGGACACTCTGGCTCGCCTATGAAGGCCAAAGATGGCGCATGCAGCGGAATTCTGCACTACTTGCAGCCGCTGCACAAGATATTCTGGAAGGCCCAAATAAAGGACGTTGGAATAATCCAATCTGGAGCCAATTAGTGCCTGCACCGTGATCCTCCTATGCTCTTCCGATAGCAAAGGAAGAAACTTCCGGAGCATCTTGAGAATGCCGAAACATGTGCCCGTAAGACTGAGGATCTGAGATCTCATATTCAGACCATTATTGATCTTAATCCCCCGATTTTTTGCCAGCTGGGACGCATGAGCTGGGGGGAACATATTCATTGGCCACCATGCATGCCAGTCAGGGTCCGAGGCACAGCCGAAAAACAGTACCTCGGACTTATCTGAATTACATTTGAGGCTGTTCAGATGAAACCACCTGAAAACAGCCCCCAGGCATTCTCGAATGCTCTCTCCGTCAAACTCCTCACCCTTCTTACTCTTAAAGAGGAGCTGGGTATCATCGGCGTAAGAAACGATCTGGGCCCCAAAGGACTCAGCCAGTGCCGCCACGGGAGTCATAAAGATGTTAAAAAGAGTCGGGCTCAACACAGAACCCTGCGGAACCCCGACTCCCAAAGGCAGCATCTCAGCAGAGCTTGGAGAGGCCCAGACCGTTTGTCGACGGCCCGCTAGAAAAGACGTAAACCAGCTAAACACCGTCCCCCTCAGACCGATGTCATAAAGTCTGGCGAGGAGCCCCTCATGGTGGACGGTATCGAAGGCCGCCGACAAGTCAAGCATAACAAGCATGACTTTGCCGCCTGAATCCAGGACCTCCTTAATGGCTTCTGACACCTCCAACAACGCTGTCTCGGTACTAAGGTTGGGGCGGAAGCCAGACTGGGAGGAGTGCAGCAGGCCATTGGTCTCCAGAAAGTCAGAGAGCACGCTATGCACGTGCCTCTCCACGACTTTGGCCAGTGCCGGAAGGAGAGAAATAGGTCTATAATTGGCTGGCGCCTCAGGGTCGAGGCCGGGCTTCTTAAGAAGGGGGATCACCATCGCCTGCTTCCAGGTCTGCGGGACCAGTCCCTCGCTCAAGGAGAGGTTCAAAAGAGGATTAACCAACGGGTTCACCACAGCCGCCATCCTCGCCAGGAATTTGGCCGGACACGGGTCTAGCGGGGACCCAGATTTGAGAGTAGATAAAAAAGCCAGTGACGCAGAGGGGTGATTACACCGACTTACCCCAGCTGAGTGATCAGCCAGTTGTGTCAAATATGGAGGCCAGGCCAGGGGTGGCACAATACGTGCTGCAGCCCCTGGTAGGCCTTGGAAGCACCTATGCCCTGGGTACCTGGGGTACACTGTTACAGGGGCCAATAAGGTGAACCTGTTCCAATTCGTAATGCACCTAGAGTGCATTGGCATCAATTTAGAGAGAGAACAGCAGGCAGTGGGTCTGATTAGCAGGCCCACAGCCACATTAAGTCATAAACCAGTGAAGCAAAAAGCAAAAATTTGGGGTGACCATAGGATAGCAGACCCTACTCTCCTACACAACCCCCCCCCCCAAACGCAGGGACATTAGACTAACCTTGACCAGTTGTGTCTTCATGTTCTAAGTGGAAGTACCTGGAGAGACCATCTGCATACCATGGTCAGTCCCTGGGCGGTGCTCCACTGTAAAGTCCATCCCCTGTAGGGAAATGGACCACCTGAGCAGTTTGGGGTTTTCACCCTTCATCTGATTAAGCCATAAGAGGGGCTTATGGTCGGTCTGAATCTTGAAGTGAGTGCCAAACAAGTATGGTCTCAACTTCTTCAGGGCCCACCCACAGCAAAGGCCTCCCTCTCAATGGCTGATCAACGTTTCTTTCTGGGGGTCATCCTTCTGCTAATAAAAGCAATGGGCTGGTCTTAACCATCTACATCAAGTTGTGAAAGCACAGCTCCCACTCCCAACTCAGAAGCATCTGTTTGGACAATGAACTCTCTTGAATAGTCAGGACTCTTCAGGATAGGTGCGAGCACATGGCCTTCTTCAGGTCATCAAATGCCTTTTGACAGTTTACTGTCCACTGAACCTTTTTGGGCATCTTCTTGGATGTCAGATCATTAAGAGGAGTCACAATGGACCTATAGTTCTTCACAAACTTCCTGTAGTACCCAGTCAGGCCCAGGAAAGCTCTGACCTGAGTCTGGGTAGTTGGAGGGGACCAGTCCATTATGGTCTGGATCTTACTCTCCAGTGGTTGAACTTGGCCTCCACCTACAAGGTGGCCCAAGTATACAACTTTACTCTGCCCTATCTGGCACTTGGTGGCCTTGATAGTGAGGCCTGCCTTTTGCAGAGCCTCTAGCACTTCCTTCAGGTGGACCAGGTGATCCTCCCAGGTGGAGCTGAAGACAGCAATATCATCCAGATATGCTGCGCAAAAGTCATCCAACCCAGTAAGGACTTGATTCACCAACCTTTGGAAGGTGGCAGGTGCGTTTTTCAAACCAAAGGGCATCACCACAAATTGGTAATGCCCACCTGGGGTAGAAAATGCTGTCTTGGCTTTAGACTCCTCAGCTAACCTGATTTGCCAGTAGCCAGATGTCAAGTCAAATGTGCTCAAATACTTGGCAGAAGCCAATTTGTCTATGAGCTCATCTGCCCTTGGAATTGGGTGAGCATCTGTCCTAGTGACAGCATTGAGACTTCTATAGTCTACACAGAACCTCATCTCTCTCTTTCCATCTTTGGTGTGAGGTTTGGGGACCAGAACCACTGGGCTAGCCCAGGGGCTCTCTGAAGGCTCAATAACACCTAATTCCAGCATCTTTTGCACCTCAGTCTTGATACAATCTCTGACATGGTCATGTTGCCTGTAAATCTTGTTTTTCACAGGAAGACTATCACCAGTGTCCACCACATGGGTACACCAGTTAGTCTGACTGGGTGTCAGGGGGAACATAGGTCTGTATGACTGCAAAACTTGTCTACAGTCATTTTGCTGATTTTCAGTGAGGCTGCCATCTAAGGCCACACCATCACCTGAGCCATCTTCAGGGTTCTGAGTCAGAAGGTCTGGGAGAGGGTCACTCTCTTCCTCCTGCCCCTCATCTGTAGCCATGAGCTAGCCCATGTCTGCCCTGTCAACATATGCTTTCAGCCTGTTAACATGGAGCACCCTGTGGGGGCTCCTGGGAGTTCCCAGGTCCACCAAGTAGGTAACCTCTCCCTTCTTTTCAATGATAGTATGGGGTCCAGACCATTTGTCTTGGAGTGCTGCTGGGGCCACTGGCTCTAACACCCATACTTTCTGTCCAGGCTGGTACTCAGTCAAGACAGCCTTTTGGTCATGCCAAGCTTTCTGTAATTCTTGGCTGGCTGAAGGTTTTTGGATGCCTTCTCCATATACTCAGCCATCCTGGAGCAGAGACCAAGTACATAGTCCACTATGTCTTGCTTGGGCTTTTTGAGAGGTAACTCCCATCCTTCCCTCACCAAACACAGAGGTCCTCTTACAGGGTGCCCAAACAACAATTCAAAGGGGCTGAAGCCAACCCCCTTTTGTGGGACCTCTCTGTAAGCAAACAGAAGGCAGGGTAGAAGGATGTCCTATCTTCGCCTGAGCTTTTCTGGTAATCCTTTGGTCATACCCTTTAGGGTCTTGTTGAACGTCTCAACAAGCTCATTGCATTGTGGATGATAGGGAGTGGTGAACTTGTAGTTGACACCACATTCCTTCCACATAGCTGTTAAGTATCCTGACATGAAGTTGGTATCTCTATCAGATACTACCTCCTTAGGAAACCCCACTCTGGAGAAAACTCCAAGTAAGGCCCTGGCCACAACATGAGCTGTTGTGGTCCTAAGTGGAATTGCCTCTGGGTACCTGGTGGCATGGTCCACCACCACCAGTATGAATCTGTGCCCAGATGCTGTAGGGGGATCCATTGGACCTACAATATCAATCCCCACTCTTTCAAAGGAGACCCCCGCCACAGGTAGTGGTATCAGGGGGGCCTTTGTTGTTCCACCTGCTTTGCCACTGGCTTGGCAGGTTACACAGGAGCGACAAAACTCCTTTGTATCTTCAGACATGTGAGGCCAGTGAAAGTGAGAGACAAGCCTGTCCCAAGTCTTATTCTGTCCTAAGTGTCCTGCTAAGGGAATATCATGGGCCAAGGTAAGAAGGAAGCCCCTAAATTGCAGAGGTATGACCAACCTCCTGGTTGTACCAGGCTTGGGGTCTCTAGCCTCTGAATAAAGGAGCCCATCATCCCAATATACTTTATGGGTACCTTGAGCATTCCCAGCAGCCTCAGCAGCAGCCTCAGCAGCAGCCTGCTGTCTGAGGGGTTCAAGAGAAGGACAGGTTAACTGAGCCTGCCCCAAGTCTGCCCTAGAAGGTCCCCCTGTCCCCAGAAACTCAAACCTGATCAGGTTCAAGCTCTTCAGGGACAGTTCCTTCAGGGGTCTCAAGATCATCTTCCTTTGAAGGCTGATCCTCACTTGTAGGCAGTTGGGAAGGCACAGCCTTTACCCTCCTGTTCTTCTTCTTGGAAGGTGCTTGGTCCATTGTTCCAGGATCCAAGACCTGAAGTTCAGAGAGGCACTTTTTGGCCTGTGACCTGGTCACAGCAAGGACATGTGATGATATCCCTAACATCTCTGCATGAGTTCTGTACTCAACTTCTGACCATAGAGAGTTCTCCAGGTCATTGCCCAACAAACATTCTACTGGGAGATCAGCACTAACCACAACTCTTTTTAGGCCAGTTACCCCTCCCCAGGAAAAGTTAACAAGTGCCATACTATGTGTAGTAGTGACATTGCTGGCATTGGTCACCAGGTAATTATCACCTGGTAGGTATTGTCCAGGGTCCACAAAGCTAGGTGTCACCATGGTGACACTGGCACATGTGTCCCTGTATGCTTCAGCCACTTTGTCATTAATCAAAGGCGTCTGCCTGTACTTGCCCAGATTACTGGGACTGACAGTAGCGGACAAATCAATCTCCACATCACAGATCAGAACAGCCTGTGTAGGGGTTCTGACTAGGCCAGAATCTCCCTCAGTTCCCAAGGTGATACCTACTACCCCCTTAGTTTGTGGACCAACACTGCCAACTGTACTAGTGGGTGCAGGTGCCTTAGGGGCTGCAGTGTTGGGGGCTCCACCCTTTTTACACTCACTGGTCCAGTGAGAAGTGTTTTTACAAGTCCTACACCAGGGTTTTCTTTGACCTTCTTTCTTCTTCTTCTTGGATGTTTGGGACCCACCCTCAGTATTAGTTTGGGGCCCTGTTGAAGACTTCTGGTCTTTAGCTTTCTGCAACCCACCCTTCTGGTCAGTTTTCTTTTGGTCACCGCCCTGGTTCTGGTTCTGGTTCTTTTGCTTAACTCTGATTCTAACCCATTTGTCTGCCCTCTTTCCCAATTCTTGGGGAGAGGTTAGATCTGAGTCAACCAAATGTTGATGCAACTGCTGGTTCTGACAGTTATTTAAAATCTGTTCTCTCATCAGTAAATTGTACAATCCTTCATAGTCTGTAACCTTACTTCCCAGCAATAAACCAAAGCACGCAGCAGCTGACCAAGGTTTTGCACATCAACTTCGCCTGTTTCGATAAAGTTTTTTGTGGTGCTGCTACTCTCACCATCCGCTGCCAAGGATGTATATCTAAGCAATAGAAAAAAGAGTGGAGAGGCGCACTCAATGAAGTCAGTCACACAAAGAGTCCATTAAATATGTAGATCTTCTGTTTTTTTCCTTGGAAATATTCTTTATTTTCTTTCACATATAACGGCACAGCCAACGCGTTTCATCCCCATATGTGCCTTTGGGAATTTCGTCAGGGCTGCAAAAAGACATTTGCGTACATAAGTGTTTGATTTATCTTATGCTTAAAATTACATATAAAATGGAACAAGTCCAAGCTAGTATCCGGAGAAATACATTCTTAACAAAGACACTAGCAAAAGTTAAAAAACATACCAATAGATCCAAACATATTGGACAGATATAATATCTGCCAATTGGCAAAGCTACTTATCTCCTTACGGATGCATATGCTCCCTCACCAGTGCATTGCTACCGCAAGGTCAGTGCTTAGAACTGGAAGTAAGAGACACCAGGCTATTGGAGAGATAGATGCCTGGAAGGAGTCAAGTGATTGTGACATGCACAGTGTGTACTTATGTCAATGAAGGAAATGTGTGGTCAAGAAGACCATAGTCCAAAGAGTGAAAATCACCCATGTGAAAAAAGAAGGTTACAAAAACCCCTTAAAGTGAAAAAGTCGCCGGTTTTGAATGATCGAAAGGCCATAAGGTGTCACAGGACATAGCTAAATAAATTTGTTCCATGGCTCACCATGTACTAAGTAGTCGAGTTGATCCGGTAATCCTAGATGGAGTTACTCTAGGGAAGCCGTTGTGAGGAAAAGATCGCAGTAGGTCACAATGTATGCCTGAAGTAAAAATATAAGAATACGGTTTATAGTTCCTGTTATCCCCATGTTGGGCCAGGTGTCTAGTACAGACATATCACCTAACAGTGTAGTATCCGTACTGGTCCCGTTAAGGTGAATAATATCCCCAACGTGCATAATAGCCATAATGTCCTACTTGAAGGAGAGGCTCTATACGGAGAGCACTCACAAGTTAAGTAGACAAACATTCCCTGACTCAGCATGTAATGAGATAAAATAAAGGGGAGGGTGAGCATAAAACAGGGCAAAAAACGATCCCTTGTAGTCCTGATTGTAACCAAGAAAAAACTGTTTTATACCTGGGAAATGCTTGCCGCTTAGGTCCGAGTTGGAAGGTGGTTTGTGTACCCCGGGTTAGCCGAAACTTGCAGCTTACAAAGGTCAAGGTGTCGGTCAAACTTGGACCCCTATATATAATAAATGTAAAAAATTTTGGGATTAGGTTATATACCGCATATCCGGATAAGGAACTTGGCTGTCATAATCCAGCGTTAAAAAGGAAGAGTTCATCTGATGAAGGTACAAGGTTAAAAAATATTTCATTCTGAAGTATCCAATGCGTAGCGGACTTGTATAAGGCAATAGTCTGCAATCCTAATTTGGCTAACAGTATTACTTAGACCAAACTCTGAAACCGATAATAAGACAGTGTAAGGGAAAGGTGGATCGCTATGATGAACAATAAATGCCTCTATCTGGTGGTGCACACGGTGTTCTACGTAGACCCCCCTCCTCTACCTGAAATCACACGCAAGGCTAGAGGCCTCCACCCCCCTCGCGTTCAGATTTTCACAAGCTTTAATGTAGTACCTTAGGAGAACTGCAAGGCGAAGGACCTACAGCGTGCTCCGGGAAATAACCGGCGTCGGTAGTTTCTTGTCTTCGCAATGTTGCGGAAGGTACCTAAAAAAGGCCAAATGGTATAAAGTTGCCGCCAGTGTAGACGAAAGGTAAAGGGCCGACAAGAAAACCAAACTACCAACTGCCTCACGTACCTCTGATAGGGTGGCCGTTCTCCGCCGCTCCTCCTCGCGGAATAATGGAAGCGCGGAGACGCCGGTGTACACCATATTTAAAACAAGGTGTGTCATTGTTTAGAGGCACTCACGTGGTACCTGGACCCGCCCGTTACGTTTTGGGGAATCCCGTGTCCACGAGAGCGGCCATCTTTGAGTGTAGCTAGGGATAGCATATTTATAATGTCTAGAGATGCAAAAAGTCGCAATGTATCGACAATTTAAAAAATTCACAAAGTTAGGATGAGGTAATAATGAATTGAATTAGGAGAGGGATATTCTCTTGTATCCCATGGATTATTAGTTAAAAGCACTCAAATACGGTAATTTTTGGTACATCATAACCATCGGATTTAGTTAAATTGAATTAAATTCATGTGATATATGCAAAAAGGGGAACACGATATAATCGTGTCATAGTATCACGAAAATAACGAGTGTGTACATGTTTTGTTTAATCCCTAAGCTATAAGAAAGCACAATTGCTGCCAATCACGGCGGCCATCATAGAATAGTCTCGGATATGCGCACATTGCAGTTGAAGTGCAGCGGCAGGTGTAGCAAAACCTGTCCTGTACAGTAAAAATCGATCAAGCTGGGGACGCCCCAAAGAGTGAAGAAAAGGGGTGAAAGGAAAAAAGAGAGAGAAGGGGGGAAATACAAGCGGAAGACGCGGAGGGTGAACCAGTGTTGGTGCACCCTGAAGGGTTATGACACTACTAAGGTGCAAATTTAAAACTGAAAGTGAGCAAATATTTACAGTTCCGTCAATAAACAGAGAGTGGCAGACAGGTTTAAATAATATACAAAAGAGAAGAAAAAAAGAAAAGGAAAAAAGGGGGGAAGGAAAACAATTGATTATTATCTCAAAAGGAGCAAGTGCCCCTACAGAACAGTTCAGGATATCACTGAGGAATTACCACAACTAAGGAAAACCCCTAGTAGTGGTCCAATATTTCATAGAGTACTTACGGTGTGTGGAGAAACAACATTACAATGTCAAACAGACCAATGTTATACATAGAGAAGTTACAGAATGTAAACAGACAATATTAAAATCCTAGAGAAGTCAATATTTCACCCATTTGGTGCAAGGGCAAAACGAATGGAGTCAGTTACAAAAGTTTCTTTTTTACATTATGGTACCGTGTATCCCCATCCATTCAATTGAACCTCTGTTCATCCCCTGCACCAGGCGATAGCAACCCTCAAGCATAATTTACACATTCAAGTCTCGATATTCCGAGCGTTGATTAAGTACGGGAAGTGACATAGATAATAGTGGCATTGTTTTGTATTTTATGTCAAGAAGTGATGAAACTCCTTGTCCGTGTTATGCCCCCTTTGTGTTGCCCGCAAACGGCAAATCCACTTTGCTTCCCTCTGCCTGACGGCTAATTCTCGATCACCCCCTCTTTTGTCCTGTGGTATGTGATCAATACCATGGAACCAGAAGGTAGTGTCATTTGGATGTTTCTCGTCATAATGTGAGCTTACTGGGTAGCGTTTGTCTCTGCCATTGATTGCCCTTCGATGCTCTTGAATTCTTATTTTCAAAGGGCGAATGGTGCTCCCCACATAGATGATGTTGCAACTGCATCCCAATACATAAATTACGTGTGTGGTATTACAGTTAATAAAACTGTTTATTTTGTAATTTTTCGATGTATTATACCTGAAATTGGTAGTTTTATTTAGGCCTGAATTACAAACTATACACGACCCACATGTATAAAAACCCAAAGGTTGGGATGGAAACCATGATTCACGCGGGGTGGTTATGTAGCTTTGACATAAGTCATCCCTGAGGGATTTGCCCTTTCTATATGAAATTAATGGTCTGTTGGATATTAAATCCCGTAGGCCTGGAGCATTTTGCAAAATTCCCCAATGCTTTCTAAGTACATTGTGGATTTTATTACTGTTGGCGTTATATTGGGTCGTGAAAGTTATACTGCGGTCCTTCTTCTTAGGTTTAGTGGGGTTAGCATGAGTTGTCATCAACAGAGTGTCTTCCCTATCTAAGTTTTTTGCTTTTTGTACGGCTACATCCACCACTTTTGGATCATAGCCCCTCTTAAGAAACCTATTTCTTGCAGTGGTCAGATTTTGAGCATAGACATGTTCTTCGCTACAGTTTCTGTGCAATCTCCCCATCTCGCCGTATGGTATATTGTTGATTACAGTGCGAGGGTGGGCGCTGTCCGCATGCAATACTGCATTACATGAGGTTTCTTTCCTGTATAAGCTACTTTGTACCACATTCTCCTTGACATAAAAACAAATGTCCAAGAAATTGATGGTTTCTTTACTGTGGACTCTTTGTGGGACTGACTTCATTGAGTGCGCCTCTCCACTCTTTTTTCTCTTACTTCCCAGCAACCAGCCCTCCAGAGCCTTAGTGGCACATTCAACAAATTCACACCAGTCCTGAGTCTGTGTCTTCTGGGTGTCTCTGAACATTAACCTGTACTGTTCAGTGGTTAAGCCTAACCCATCAATCAGAGAACTCTTCAGGACCAGGTAGTTTCTAGAATACCCATCACTAACTGTGAGGAGTCTGTCTCGGCCTCTACCTTCAAAGGAGAGCCACAATATTGCTGCCCACTGCTCCTGAGGGATCTGCTGTACTCTGCAGGCTCTCTCAAGTGCAGTCATCCATTTGTGGATATCATCCCCAGCTTTGTAGAGGGGCACAATCTTACTCAGGTGTCTATTGTCATAGGACCTGTTGTTATCCTTTTGGATAATGCTGCCACCAGTGGATCCTAATCCACTCTCTCTAGGCTGTCTTGCTCTAGCAAGCTTCTCTTTGGCCAGGGCAACTTCTAGTTCTTGCTTCTGGATCCTAAGCTCAGCCTCTCTCATTTTGGCCTCATGCTCCCTTCTCTGAGGGCTAGTCAACCCCCTTCTGGAGTGACCATGAGAACCTCTAGAAGCTTGGGAGGTATTGCACTCACCTGAGTGATTCCTCCTCCTCCTTTGCTCCTGGTTAAGTCCACTTGGGGGTCTGAATGGGTTGGACCCACTTTCAGTCCCAAATAAGCTTAAGTTAGCCTGGTTAAGCCTGCTGACTAACACCTGGCTATGTCTACCATCATCAGAATCACTTCCTTCCTCCTCCTCTTCCTCTTCTTCCTCATCCTCAGGCTGAGTATCTCCAGTGACCTGGTCTTCCTCATCTATCTGGATGACAGGGACAGGGGTGTCAGGGTTATCATCTTCAGTGGGAGAGCCTCCATCTCCAGTGCCTGAGGGGCCTGGTTTGGAGGTCTTTAGAGCTTCAGAGTTTTCTAACAGCTCTCTGAGGTGACCTGATGTAGGGGTAGGACCCGTTTTGATTCCTCTTAAGGAACACAGCTGCCTCAGTTCTTTAAAGTTGAATATAGCAAATTTGGATGGTGCCCTTGGAGGGTCACTCTCAATAGGGACAGGTCCAGTGGACCCCTCTGCTCCAGACATTGCTCTAGTGTGGGTGGATGTGTTGCAATCTATCTACACTGGTGTTTACCTACTAAACCTATCTAGTAGTTGTAGTCAGGGTGTGCTACTCCCTATCCTCTACAACAACTAAGTTCAGTAGAACTTAAGTATACTAGTCTTGTTTTTAATGTACCTATCGGGTACCTGTATGATCTTTCAGATGATACTCTCAAAGATTGTAATGGTAAAACAACAGCAAGCTCAAATCCCAACCGCTGCTCACCAATGTGAGATGTTGGCCTGGTATATGATGCTCACTAGTTCTAGTGATCACCTTGTACCATGCCAAACAACCCCTATGATGATTGGTTGTAAGTCAACCTTATAGACCAGCTATCCTAGTAGCGTGGACAAAGCAGTCTTAGGCTAAACTCTGTAAAGGCATGTGAAGCAAGCTGTTTTACCATATACAATCCCCTTGAATACCAAATGAAAGGACACCACACAGATATATATTGAAAATATATATATTTATTTACTACAAAATATCCCCTATACTCTTTATGAGCACAGAAGCAAATGCGTTAAAACAAAACACAGTTTAAATACACAAAAGTTGCACAATATGGATGAGCCCTAGGGGCCACTTAAACCATATACTAAAATAGTGGTATAAGAACCACCAATGGGAAAGGAAGGAGGCCTAGGGCCTGGGGAATCGCTGGAGCTGTTCGGGACTAGCAGTGATGAAGTCGGGAAAGGCCCGCGGGACTCGGGTGCAGTGCTTAAAGTGCACGCATGCACCAATGTTAAGTCAATGGTGCGTAAAAGTTACAAAGTTAGTGTTTAAGAAACCTTCCGATGGACCTAGGAGGACAAAACTTTAGAGCTAGGCACTAGAGGTGTGTACCAGTGTAGAAACACCGGCGTTGCTGAGTTACCTCACCCACAGGAAGCGGGTGCACAGGTGCCAAGTCGTGTCGGGTTTCATCACGCAGGTCGATGGTGCCTGGAGATGAAGATGATGGAGGCGGGTCGTCAAGGAGGGTTCTGGTGGATCCAAGGATGGATCTGAAGATGTGAAGACCTGACAGCAGAGGGGACAATGTTCAAAGTCACTAGCCAGTGACTACCGTGGAACCAGGATGGAACCAGGCGATGTCGGGTGCAAACAGGTGAAGAGGTGCAGCTTGTCTCCGCAGCCACGTGGACACGAAGAGGTCAAGGACGTCCAGGAGTCGATCACGAGCTGTCCCACGAAGGCTCTAGCTGATGGCGGTGTCGGCAACTTGATTGGAGCAGACAGGCCTTGGCTAATGCAAGCCACGCAGGAAGTGGAAAAAGCTTATCACTCGGACCAGCAAGGTCAGAGTGGGTGCTCCTTTTCAGGGGAGCAAGGGCCAGTCTGGAGCAACCAGACCAGCGCTGTAGTTTGTAGGTTTCATCGCCAAGATGGCCGCTAGCCACGTGGCAAGTGGCCGGAATGGCGTGTCGAGTGGCAAAGTGCAAAAGGGCCCCACGCAGATCGTGGAGATGCTGGGGGGCCGATCTTCGGTGCAAATGCTGCTCGGTGGTGGGGCTTCTCAAACCCCAAAGTACAGCATTGAGGGTGCCTCAGAATCTCCTCACAGTCAGCTTCTCGAGTTGCTGGTAGATGCCTTTGTCCAAGCCACCCTCGCTGGAAGGACTCCCAGCAGCAGGAATGTCAGACTTGTGTCTGTGGTGGCAGCATCCATTTTGTGAGGTAAACATCGTTTACCACGATGTTTTCACAACGCAGTACCTTTAGCACGCATCCCTTACAACGCAAGTCGTTACCACGACTTGCGCTGGAGGGCGCTAAAGGATTAAAAATAGTTAATTTACTTTCCCAACACCTTCCCTAGGGTCCACGGGGACTGGTGTTAGAATAGTAAATTAAACTATTCGAAATCCGCACCCCCAACGCAAGTCGTGGTAACGACTTGCGTTGTAAGGGGTGCGTGGTAAAGGGATGCGTTGTGACGGTACACGCTGTACCGTCATACATCCATTTTGTGATGCTAAGGCTCACGTTTAACTTTAACCGGGATTCAGGTTAGGTACATGTCATGTCCCTCTAGAAGGGTGGAATGCTACCCCCGTCGCCAGAACTGGCGAGGGGGTAGTATTCCAATTCGTATGACACCTTACTCGACATGTTTTGATAAAGCCAAACCAAAGATAGCATTTAACCGCGAGGTTCATAATGCACTTAAGAGTATATGGTATGGCAGTATCATGGAACAGCTAAAGGACTTGGTTCCGAAAGCTGCAGACAGGCTCAGCTCATGCCAGAGCACCATCTCACATATTTCCAAGCACTCTGCCTCCAGGATGGAAGAGGCCTTCCATAGGAGTGGCTGATAGGAACATATGTGTCCATTTTAGGTTAGATATAGGCATACTATACCTAAGTAAGGGGTGATTACACCGACTTACCCCAGCTGAGTGATCAGCCAGTTTTGTCAAATATGGAGGCCAGGCCAGGGGTGGCACAATATGTGCTGCAGCCCCTGGTAGGCCTTGGAAGCACCTATGCCCTGGGTACCTGGGGTACACTGTTACAGGGGCCAACAAGGTGAACCAGTTCCAATTCGTAATGCACCTAGAGTGCATTGGCATCAATTTAGAGAGAGAACAGCAGGCTGTGGGTCTGATTAGCAGGCCCACAGCCACATTAAGTCATAAACCAGTGAAGCAAAAAGCAAAAATTTGGGGTGACCATAGGATAGCAGACCCTACTCTCCTACACACGGGGCTTGTAAATCTGCCCCCTGGTAATTTGTTGAATTTACCCCTAATGGGCCCGATTCACAGAACTAACTTAAGACCAAATCCTAAACTTACTACTTTTGGTATTCACAGAAGTTAGGATTTTGTCTTAAATTTGTCTTAAGTCTGTCTTAAGACAAACTTAAAACAAAATCCTAACTTCTGTGAATACCAAAAGTAGTAAGTTTAGGATTTTGGGCCATATGTATCAAGCTCCCCATTTGCGAATCTGAATTTGCAATTTTTAGAGAATCGCAATTTCAGAATCGCAAAATGGTGTTTGTAGAAAATCGCAATAAAAATCGCTATTTTTATTGCGATTCCCCGAATAGCAATTCCTTAAAGGAAAAAATGGCAAAATTGCGATTCCTTAATATAAAAAAATCACAAAATTGCGATTTTCGCAAATCGACCAATCAGAAACTCATGTGCTGCTTGATGACATCACAACCAGGAAGTGTGACCACCCATGCTGCACCTGACTTTGTGAAGCAATCAGAGTGAAGGAGTGGTGGAGAGTGAACACTTGTGGAGGAAAAAATGCAGGACACAGGAGACATGCCCAGCCAGGACACCCCCCAGTAGCAGCAGGCTGACAACCAGAGGAAGAGGAAACAAAAGTTCTCTGAAGCAGAGCTGGAAGTCCTTATTCAAGAAATGGTCACCAACCATGAGCTGCAGTTTGGCAAAAAATCTCTGAGGGTGCCAGAGATACGGAAGAGGTGCATATGGGCAGACATACAGCAAAAGGTGAATGCTGTTGGGGTGACACATAGGAGTGTCGAAGACCTGCCTAAGCACTGGTACGACACGCGCCAGCGCTCCAAGGAGAAGGTGGCTGCCAGGTTGGAGCAAGCCAGGAAGACTGGTGCAGGGACCTCCACTGCCACTGACTCGACACATTTGGAGGAACTGGTGGAGACAACCCTACTTCCTGAAAGCGTCATGAGCGTAGCTGACCTGGACAGCTCAGACCCCCCCCGGAGCAGGTCAAGGTAAGAGGCATGCCATCACACCCCAGACCCCACCCCAACTACCCCCACACACCCAGCAGCGACCCAGGGGCAGGACTAAACTAGAAGTCCAGTGCAGGTACACACGCACACACTGCAATGCATTATGGGAGATGTAGTCACATGCACATTACAGTGGTACACCCAGCCTGTCCCCAAGTTCATGCGCACATCATAAAAAGAGAAAACAAGATGCATGTAATTCCAACAAGTGAAGTGTATTAATTGTCAAGTGCTAGTCAGAACAGAAAAGAAATGTGTGCTTTTACGTCCACAGCATCAACTGCAAATCAGACAACAGGCAGTGGGAGACAGGGCACTTCCCCTACCAGACAACATCTACGCAAGAGGAGGAAAGTGAGGACGAGGCTAGCCCAGTGAACCCATCCCCCAAGCGCTGCTGGAGGATGAGGGCCAGGACACTGATGGCGATGGCCAAACTGATAACACACAGCCAGAACCATAACAACGCCCCCGTGCAGAGCCAATGCCAGAAGTCCTAACCAGGCGCAGGTCCCCCACTGCCACAAGTGTTGTAGATCCAGGGGATGGGTCCATGTTTGCCGGTCTTGAGTTGAACATGTTGTAGGTACAGCGCCTGCAAGCGAAAAATATAAAGTCACTCCAAAGGGAAGTCAGGGCAGGCTACAGGAGCATGACATGTGCCATGGAGGCATTTTGTGCTGAACTCAGGGCTGACCGTGCAGCCAGGCGTAGGGCGATATAGCGCCTGGACCTGTACACACGGGCGGTGAACCGCCTATCCTCTTCCAACAATGTTTTAGCTAGGTGAGGCATCTGCATGCAGCGCGAGGTGGCGCACAACAGCCAGCACGTGGCAAGGGCCCTGCTCCAAATCTCTACGGCTGTGGATGAGCTGAGCGTAATCCGCACTACTGGGCAAGAAGTCCTGACTCCCACTGATGAGGACGCCCTATCAGGAAGGAGCAGCGCCACCCCTCCACCAACCATGGATAGGCGCCGTGGTGGCCGTAACATTAGGGCTAGTGGCCCTAATGAAGGAGGCACTGTGCATCCCCAAACAGGAGCTTCCTCCTGCCAGCGCAGCTTGTAAGGAGATGTACATGGGACCACAGGATGGGTGCAGCTACCCACTGCGCATGGAGACTTGCCCCTGATGGGAGACTTGCACTGTGCAGGAACATGTGCTGGACATTTTGATGGACATTGTGTGTCACTCAGCCTGTGTGACGGTAACAATCCTGATTTTAAGGAATAAAAACACAGTCTGACAATTGAAATATAGCATTGTGTCATTTTCTCTTACCTAAAAATAGTTGCGCGTGATCTCATCCCGCCTCTGTCGCCCAGCAGCTGCACCAGCTAAACCGGCAGGCATGCGTCCTGGCGCTGGCCCCTCCACATCTGATGTGTCAGATTCACTGAGCTCCACCGGTGTGCCTTTCCTGGTGGCGATGTTGTGCAAGATGGCACATGCGACCACTATCTTGCAACAGGTTTCTGGGCTGTATTGTAGTGCCCCTGCACTCTTGTGTATGCACCTAAATCTGCTTTTGAGAATCCCAAATGTCGTCTCAATGGTGGCTCTTGTTGCAATGTGGGCGCTGTTGTACCGCCGCTCCGCTGCCTTGGCCGGATTGAGGCAGGGCGTCAGTATAAAGTCACGACTGCATACGCACTATCACCTGAGGGGAGGAAGGTATATGGTTAGACACTGTCCTGCACATGCTATCCTTAGCAAGTGTGGTCTTTCTTTAAAAGCATTTACCTAGTAGATAGCCCTCGTCAAACTCCCCACTTGTGAGTCTACGGTGTATCCCACTGTGGCGGAAGAAGTATGAGTTGTGCGTGCTGCCAGGGTATTTGGCAACAATGTCCGTGATGATGTGTTTGGCACCACACACCACCTGTATGTTCAGGGAATGGTAAGATTTGCGATTCCTAAACACGTACTCATTCTGGGAGGGGGGGATATTGCAACGTGTGTCCCATCTATGCATCCGATGACATGGGGAAATTGGGCAATTTGATAAAAGTCCTGTTTGGTCTGGTCTAGTGCCTGTGGGGTGCTTGGGAAGTGAATGTGGTGGGGCAGCCTCTGTACCATGGCATCAAGGAATGCATGGAAAAAGCGCGAAAGAGCACTTTGTGAAACCCCTCCTGCTGTGGCTATCTCCCCCTGGAAACTGCCTGATGCCAAGAGGTGCAGGGAGCACGGGACCTGGATGTGGGTGGGGATGGATTGTGTCCTGCGTGTGGGGTGCAAGGAAGGGTTTGAGTTCCTCAATTAAGTCAAGGATACTCTCTTCACTCAGTCTGTAGTGGGTGTAGATGTCCTCCTCTGTGCGCTGGAAGATGGAAATGCGCGCACGGAATATCCTCTCCTGGCGTCTCCTCCTCTGTGCAGCAGCTCTCAGTCGCAGCCTCCTCGCTATCACGTAAAGCCCAGACATTGTGGAAAAAGTCTGTTGCATTGTGGGCCTCCTTAAATAGTTTGCACCTGGCTACCATATGCTCCCACTTGGTGGTAATTGCGATTCTCAAATTTGAGAATTTCGTGAATTTGCAAATTGCGATTTTTTGATACATTCCATTGTGATTCCTTATTTTGCGATTACCCCATTTGCGATTTTCGCAACCTGCAATAATCGCAAAATAAGGAATCGCTAGGGGAATCTCAGAATTCAGGCTCTCGCAACATAAGGAATCGCTATTTTAGAGATTTCTTATTTAGCAAGGAAATTTGGCTTCATACATTGAAAATAGCGAATTTTTATTCGCAAACGCTGTTTTTTGCGATTCGCATCCTTTGGGAGTAAAAATTCGCTTGATACATATGGCCCATAGTCTTAAGTTAGTTCTGTGACTCAGGCCCATGGTGAACTGACAGTGTTTTTTCTCACCAAGCAGATAGTGGATTTGGGGGGGAAGCGGGGCCGGGGAGTAAAATCTACTGAGTTTATAGTCAGAGGTTAATTTATAAAATTACATATGGAGTGCATACCTGACTCTGCGGCTGTAGCTTGACGTAACATAGAAAAAATATAGCATAACTTACGAATTCCTGGCATCAGTGGGGCCTACCCTGGTATATCCTGCTTGGGGGGCCTTAGTCTGCTCGTTTGAAGAGCTGGGGTGCGCCCTCCCTCCACAGGAGCTGCTCTGCAGCCTCCTATCCTCTTCAGAGACACGGAGGCACCATCCGGCCTGGGATTGTCCCGGACACCGACAGTCCCACCCGCCCTGCCTCAGAGCACACGGCTCCTCCGTCCTGCCTCAGAGCACACGGCTCCTCCACCAGGCTCCCCCGCCCTGCCTCAGAGCACACGGCTCCTCCGCCAGTCCCCTCCGCCCTGCCTCAGAGCACACGGCTCCTCCGTCCTGCCTCAGAGCACACGGCTCCTCCACCAGGCTCCTCCGCCCTGCCTCAGAGCACACGGCTCCTGCACCAGGCTCCTCCGCCCTGCCTCAGAGCACACGGCTCCTCCACCAGGCCCCTCCGCCCTGCCTCAGAGCACACGGCTCCTCCACCAGGCCCCTCCACCCTGCCTCAGAGCACACGGCTCCTCCACCAGGCCCCCCGCCCTGCCTCAGAGCACACCGCTCCTCCACCAGGCCCCCCTCCCTGCCTCAGAGCACACGGCTCCTCCGCCCTGCCTCAGAGCACACGGCTCCTCCGCCCTGCCTCAGAGCACACGGCGTCTCCGCCCTGCCTCAGAGCACACGGCTCCTCCGCCAGTCCCCTCCGCCCTGCCTCAGAGCACACGGCTCCTGCACCAGGCTCCTCCGCCCTGCCTCAGAGCACACGGCTCCTCCGCCCTGCCTCAGAGCACACTGCCTCTGCCTGGCCACCTCAGATCTTCCACTCAATACTCCCACTTCCGAAAGGCCCTAAAAACCTTTTTTTTTCACAAGCCTTCCCTTCATAATCCACCCCTCCTCTTCTTCCCCGACTTCCCTACCCTCTAGGGCTCAGTACCTCATAGCGCCATGAAACCGTCAGGTGTACGCTCGCTCAATAAATGTTTTAAACTCAAACTCAAACTCAAACACATGGCTCCTCCACCAGGCTCCCCCGCCCTGCCTCAGAGCACACGGCTCCTCTGCCCTGCCTCAGAGCACACGGCTCCTCCGCCCTGCCTCAGAGCACACTGCTCCTCCGCCCTGCCTCAGAGCACAAGGCTCCTCCACCAGGCCCCCTGCCCTGCCTCAGAGCACACGGCTCCTCCACCAGGCTCCCCCGCCCTGCCTCAGAGCACACGGCTCCTCCACCAGGCTCACCCGCCCTGCCTAAGAGCACACGGCTCCTCCACCAGGCCCCCCGCCCTGCCTCAGAGCACACAGCTCCTCCACCAGGCCACCCGCCCTGCCTCAGAGCACACGGCTCCTCCGCCAGGCTCACCCGCCCTGCCTCGGAGCACACGGCTCCTCCACCAGGCCCCCCCGCCCTGCCTCAGAGCACACGGCTCCTCCACCAGGCTCACCCGCCCTGCCTAAGAGCACACGGCTCCTCCACCAGGCCCCCCCGCCCTGCCTCAGAGCACACAGCTCCTCCACCAGGCCACCCGCCCTGCCTCAGAGCACACGGCTCCTCCGCCCTGCCTCAGAGCACACGGCTCCTCCGCCAGGCCCCCTCCCTGCCTCAGAGCACACGGCTCCTCCACCAGGCCCCTCCGCCCTGCCTCAGAGCACAAGGCTCCTCCACCAGGCCCCCAGTGGCGTAACGAAACTTGAGGGGGCCCCCCTGCAAAATACATGGAGGGGGCCCGCCCGTGGCCCGGCCCACCATCTACCACTTTGCCCCACTTTGGATGGATTGATGGGTGGGTGGACGGTGGTACGGATGGATGGATGTGGTTGGATGGATGGATGGATGTGTGGCTGGGGATAGATGGATGGACGGATGGATGGATGAGCAGACGGAGGTACGGATTGATGGATGGATGTAGATGGATAGGTGGAGGGATGGGTGGATAGGTGGAGGGATGGGTGGATAGGTGGAGGACAGATGGGTGTGTGGTGGCTGGGCGGACGGATAGATGAATTAATGAACGAATGCATGTGTGGCTAGGGATGGACGGATCGATATGTGGCTGGGGATGGCTGGACGGGTGGACTGAAGTACAGATGGATGGATGGATGAAAGAATGGGTGTGTGGCTGGGGATGGATGGATGGAAAAATGTATGGATGAAAGGATAGATGTGTGACTGGGGATGGTTGCATGGGTGGACGGATGGATGGGTGGGTGGATGGATGGAAGGATGGGTGTGTGGCTGGGGGGGGATGGGCAGACAGACAGATGGATAGATGGATGGATGAACGGATGTGTGTGGCATGGGATGGACGGATGGATTTGTGGCTGGGGATGGACGGATGGATGGACAGAGGTATGGCTGGATGGATGAAAGGATGGGTCTATGGCTGGGAATGGATGGCTGAATGGATGGATGGACAGACGGACGGATGGATGGATGCAGGAGCAAGTGATGCCGTTAAGCTCGGCGGGCGGGTGATGTTGACTCACGTTGGAATAGGATTTATTTAATTTACTCTATTCTATCGTCTAGATTTCCCCCCTTCGGCGATCAACTGCACCGGTCGCTGCTGGATGGATGAATGGATAGTTGAATGGATGGATGGATGGACGGGTGGATGGAATGATGGGTGTGTGGCTGAGGACGGTGGATGATTGGTTGGGTGGATGGTTGGTTGGATGGATGGATGTTTGGGTAAATGGAATGGGTGGACTGGATTTGAAGGTTAGAATGCACATGACGTAGTAGGCTGTGGGAGGCGACAGGACACTAGGGCCAGTTGGGGGTCTGGTTTCAGAAGCAGGCATGCGGCACAGGTGGCTGGGAGGCAAAGTGGCACCAGTTACAGACCCTCCTCTCCCCAGGCCTGTAAGGGGTGCCACAGTAAGCAGACCCTTCCTTAAGCTTCTCTCTAGAGTCTTGACACCCTAAAGGGACCACGGGCCTTTGCCAGACTGTCCCAGACTCATCAGTGAGTGGGGGCCCCATGCCACCCAGACTTGGCCTGTGATTCTCTGCCCCTAAAGGCCTCCCCACAGCCTCTCTCCAGCGCTCCTGTGAGCCGCCATTGTCCAGGTGAACAGCCCCCAGTGACCACAGTCAATGCCCCAATGTTTACAATCAGCCTCGCCCAGTCCCGGGCACCTGGCCCTACCTCGTAAACACACTTGCTTGCTGTGCCAGCACTCTAGTGCTCCTTGTTAGCCCTCCCTAGAGAGCCCTTTAGGAACCCTCAAACCGCCTGTTATTCGTTGAGCGCGCCCCTGACCTCGAATGCACCCAGGCCCGGTCCTAGCGAGAGGGCCAGGCCCACCCAAGGTAGCCCCATGGCCCTCCCAAAGCCGATTTGCAAGCAGAAAAACATTGTTTGTTCTTTTTCGTTATGATTTATTTGGGTCAGTGGCCTCGCTTTCCCATCCTAATTGTTTAATAAACATGATAGGCACCAATGCCATGGGCTGCTTGAAGTGCCTGGAGACAGGCGTGAAGTCGGTGAGGATTGCGGTTATCAATGAGCACGTGTGAAAAGGAGGGAAGCCTGTGACACTCCGACCAGATCACAAGAGACACAAAAGCCCCCATCACACAGCATTAGGGAGATACTACAGGGCCACAATAATCGGATAGTATTTTGCCATCCCATGGTAAGTAATTGAAAATGTGGAATTAGTATTTATATCTTAGTGTGCTTTTGTGCTATTCTTAAAGTGCAGCACTATATACTGCAAATACCACATCCGTTGACTTTTGTGAAGTGAAGACTTTTGACAAGTTTCACTAATACAACACAGATACAGCTTTGACTGGGGCAGGGCAAGTTCTTATTAAGCGAAAAAAACACTGGCGGCTGTCCTGTGGCAGCACTGCCTACTTTTAGTTTCCAGCAGTACTCGCTGATGGCTGAGTCTAATATAATTACACCTCAATTATGGCACAAACACCACACATTGCTGCGAGCAACAGTGACTGAGTATTCGTTTTATTCTCTTTTTTTGCCATATGAATAGATACAAATGGAATATAGCACAGCTGTAGCCCCTCAGATCATAAAGAGATAAGATACACCTGTGGGCTAATGCACTTGCTTCAAACATGTTCCTATAATCTGTGACTTAGTAAGTTAAAATCTTGTCAGCCTTTCATTACTTACACAAGAGTGGGACAACTTGTATGTCCTTACATCAGTATAAATATTCTGAGCTTCTCAGTGTCTCTGATCTGGGTAAACACAGATATCTAAGCTTCAAATAAATCTGGTCTTTTGGGGCATATCAAAAGTTAGTACACAGCACACTAATGTTGTCGATTGACTAGCAGCTGGGATGGTGTCTTTTCGACAGAAGTCCTGAAAAACAGTTTTCATACCTGTGGCACTTTAGGGCAGGGAACATTATCAACAATTATAGAATTTTGATGAGGAAATGGGGATGAGGTGCAGAGAGGAGAAATGGAGGAGGGTGATTAGAGGAGAATGTGAGGATAAAAAAGATGAAGGTAAGAAAAAAGGATAAAACAAAAGAATAGTAAAGAAAGAGGTAGGTGAAATAAGAGTAACCGAGTGTGTAGAAGGCAGGAGAACACATTTAACAGATGTTGATTAGAGAAGAGTATGAGGGTGATGAGTGTTAAACTAGAGAAGGTGATGAAGATGTTGTTTGAGTTGGATGAAGGCAGATGAAAGAGGACTCTGGGAAAGCAGAATATAGGAGCAGGAGAATGATGAGCAAATTGGGTGACGCAAGTAGACTGATGATTGGTCGGCATGTACTGGGAGAGGGTGATAAGATGGGAGTAGTAGGAGAGGAGTATGAAATGGTGAAAGTGGAAGATGAGTCTGGTGAAAGATAAAAATGATGAGAAAGGAAGGTGAGCAGAGAGAAGGGTGGTGAGCAAATTATAATTTGGGGGAAATGGAGTGTTAAGAGGAGAGTGGTAGAACTCAAGGAAGAGGACGGTGATGCGAATAGGCTATACTAGTAGGAGAAAGTAGGAAAACAGGAAAGAGGAGGGGACAAGCTAATCACAATTTAGAAGAGATAGTTCAGTTTTGAAGCATTCACATAAGGTGTATGTTTTCTTGGGTTTCACCTAGAATGCATTCTGCTCAAAGAGCTGACAGTCTAATATTGTTTGAGAAACTAGCCACCAAATTGAAGGACCACTTGACATTCTCAGAAGTTGTAATCTTTGCACAGTGGGAAGCTCGGGGTTGAAACAGACCTCTCTCTGTTTGAAGTTTGGTTGGTTCAGCTCAGGTTGGCAACTTTGATTGATCATCCAGTTGTTACTTCTCTTCTTTGGAGTACATGTAGCGCAGTAGGCACTATCCAAAACTTTTTTTTTAAGTTGCATAGGCTATTAATTCTTCTTTAAAACATGTATGGCTCTCAAGTGTTTGTAGATGTTCTGCGTGCTCAGGAGCACACTATTTACATTATTCAGGCCTTGTTGCTGCTGTCATTCCAAATGGTAAAGGCCACCAGGGAAGAACAGGAACAGGTGCAGGGCAGCAGGATTGCACACATCCATGCACCCTCATAAGTACAGCCACTATCCCTCCTGCAGCAGTAGGAAAGGCAAGACCGACAAAAGAGGGTGAGGTGGAGAGAGTCAAGGTTGAGATAGATAGAAAGAAGAATAGGTGAAGCAGAGAGAAGGGAGGGTTACAGGTAGAAGAGTGATGATGAGAGGGGGGAGGGTGAGGCAGAGGGAGGATAGTGAGAAAGAGAGAGGGGGGTGACTGGTAAAGAAGAGAGAGTTGGGTGAGCTAGAGAGAAGAAGGGAGTGGAGGTGGAGGTGCAGTCAGACCAACGAAAGGTGGAGAGAGAGGGGAGAGTGAAGCAGAAAGAGCGGCGAGTGAGATGAGAAAACGATGGGGGTGGGTCAAACAGAGAAGAAGCCAAGCCAGGGAGAGAGCAGGGAGCGGTGGAGAGATAGGAGGGTGAGGCAGAGGAAGTGGAAGTAGAGATGAAAAGAAAAGGGGAAAAAAGAAAACAAAAGAGGGGGAGGAGGGTAGGTGAGCAGGATGAAGTGGAAAGGAAGGAGGTAGAGGTGTAAAGAGAGATGGGTGAGGTAGGGAGAAAGGATCATGTGGTAGAGAGAAAGAAGCCTGATGCAGAGAGAACGGAAGAGATTAAGCACCTAGGTGAAACCTCAAGAAAGGCAGGACTAAATCTGGTGTGCATGCTCTCAGCAGTAGGTACAGTATGCAGCTCAACCCCCTTCAAAGCCCCTCCAGCATGCCTGATTCCAACTCACTGATACCTGGGAAATGCTAAGTACCTCCATTCATCTTCACAGCCCACCCATGCTTTCTCTTGGCCCTCCCAGATCCTGAATCCTGGAGCCGGGCCTGAATGTACCCCTCGGGGGCAACTCCTAGTGCCTGGAGTCAGCAGCCCCCCGGTGCCCACTACAAGCCACAACGCTTGCCCGTAACCACCCGCTCTTGTATGCCCCCACCCCCAACCCCAAGGTCCGTGAACACCCCACAGTGCCCTCGGCAGAACCATCACCCCAAAACCGTGAGCTGGTTCTGCCTACCTCCCTCAGGTGAAGTGCCATCGACGGCCACCCCTCCACCCCTCGCCCACGCAGGCAACACTCTGCCATGAAGAGCACACGGCGAGCACTGGCAGGGCAGCTCTGCTCAACAGTGCTTGCTCTCGCTGGGTGAGGGGGCCCATGGAGTGCGCCCCCCCCTGCAATGCAGGGACTGTGGGGGCCTGTGTTACGCCCCTGGTCCACAGTCAAACACTGAATATTACTGCAGTCATCCTTCCAGGCCTTCTGCAAGAGTTCTCCCCACTCCTTCAATTAAAAAACCCTGGCCTGGCTTCCTGTAGAATCAGTGGCTTCCTTAAATTCAACAATAAAGGGTTACTTACATGTCTTCAGAGCACTGTCACCTTATTGCACTGTCTCTGCACAAAGAACAGAGCATGCTGGTGTATGCTGAATATCAGGACAAGCCAGGTGCAGGGCTGAGGGGTCCCGGGCCTCCTGCACCTGGGGGGGGGGGGTAAGCCCCTCTGAGTGCACACACAGAGTTCTATCACCTCTCTCTCCCTCTCAGCATTGCTTCTTCCTTTGAACTTCCTTTTGACCTTCTCCTGATCACTGCTCTATCCACTGTTTCTTTCTGCACTCCTGCTCTCTGGTTTCCTTGGCTTATAAATCCTGGGGTGCCTTCCCTTCCAGGCCTCCGTACACAAGCAAGAAACAAAAGCTATAAATTGTAACTGGTTTTTTTGTGTGTGCAAGATCTTCAGAAAACTGCTTCCTGCCAAAAGAATGGCTGAAGCTGGTCAGAACTGGTGTGCAGTGCTCAGGCCTGTGCTCAGCACTCTCTTCACTGTGGGGGCTGAGGGGGCCCCTTCAAGAGTAGGGAAGCCTGGAGCTGCAAACTTTCTCCAGGTCCAGTCAGCTCTGTGCTGCCTCAGAGGAGCAGGGCCCTCTCTGGGGCCCCCACCCCATCCTTGTCCCACAGGGTTGATACTTTGTTTCTCTTCAGTCCACAGCACGTGCAGGGCAGGCTGCTTTAGGGAGACAGAGGGGGGCCCCTTCACTTACTGAAGCCTGCCCCCCCTACCCCCACCGTGTGTGTCCTCTGTCTTCCATCACAGGCCTGTCTTCTCTTCAAGCTCCTTTACTCATTGGTTTCACTTTCACCTCCTCTTCTCTTGCCTTTCCCCACTAGCATCTCTCCCCCTCCCCCCCCCATCTGTCTCCACTCCTTCGCTGTTTGTCCTTCCCCTGCTTCGTGTGTGCCTGGTACACTTTCAGAGGCCCGGGCCGGGCCTGGACTGGAGACCAATTATTAAGAGGCCAGCCCGGCCTGTGCATTAAGTAATGAAGAAGATGAGGTGGTGTGCCTTGCTGGCTCTGCTCAGACAGAGAGGGCCCCCCTGCAGTGCGGGGGCTGCGGGGGCCTGTGTTACGCCCCTGCAGGCCCACCGCCCTGCCTCAGAGCACACGGCTCCTGCACCAGGCCCCCCGCCATGCCTCAGAGCATGCGGCTCCTCCACCAGGCCCACCGCCCTGCCTAAGAGCACACGGCTCCTCCACCAGGCCCACCGCCCTGCCTAAGAGCACACGGCTCCTCCACCAGGCCCCCCGCCCTGCCTCAGAGCACACGGCTCCTCCACCAGGCTCCTCCGCCCTGCCTCGGAGCACACAGAGCACACGGCTCCTCCACCAGGCCCACCCGCCCTGCCTCAGAGCACACGGCTCCTCCACCAGGCCCACCCGCCCTGCCTCAGAGCACACGGCTCCTCCACCAGGCTCCTCCGCCCTGCCTCGGAGCACACAGCTCCTCCACCAGGCCCTCCCGCCCTGCCTCAGAGCACACAGCTCCTCCACCAGGCTCCTCCGCCCTGCCTCAGAGCACACAGCTCCTCCACCAGGCCCTCCCGCCCTGCCTCAGAGCACACGGCTCCTCCACCAGGCCCTCCCGCCCTGCCTCAGAGCACACGGCTCCTCCGCCCTGCCTCAGAGCACACAGCTCCTCCACCAGGCCCTCCCGCCCTGCCTCAGAGCACACGGCTCCTCCGCCAGGCTCCTCCGCCCTGCCTCAGAGCACACGGCTCCTCCACCAGGCCCCCTGCCCTGCCTCAGAGCACACTGCTCCTCCGCCCTGCCTCAGAGCACAAGGCTCCTCCACCAGGCCCCCCGCCCTGCCTCAGAGCACACGGCTCCTCCACCAGGCTCACCCGCCCTGCCTCAGAGCACACGGCTCCTCCACCAGGCCCCCCCGCCCTGCCTCAGAGCACACGGCTCCTCCACCAGGCTCACCTGCCCTGCCTCAGAGCACACGGCTCCTCCACCAGGCCCTCCGCCCTGCCTCAGAGCACACGGCTCCTCCACCAGGCTCCTCCGCCCTGCCTCAGAGCACACGGCTCCTCCACCAGGCCCCCTGCCCTGCCTCAGAGCACACGGCTCCTCCACACGGCTCCTCCGCCCTGCCTCAGATCACACGGCTCCTCCGCCAGGCCCCCCGCTCTGCCTCAGAGCACACAGCTCCTCCACCAGGCCCTCCCGCCCTGCCTCAGAGCACACGGCTCCTCCACCAGGCCCACCCGCCCTGCCTCAGAGCACACAGCTCCTCCACCAGGCCCTCCCGCCCTGCCTCAGAGCACACGGCTCCTCCGCCAGGCTCCTCCGCCCTGCCTCAGAGCACACGGCTCCTCCACCAGGCCCCCTGCCCTGCCTCAGAGCACACGGCTCCTCCACACGGCTCCTCCGCCCTGCCTCAGATCACACGGCTCCTCCGCCAGGCCCCTCCGCCCTGCCTCAGAGCACACGGCTCCTCCACACGGCTCCTCCGCCCTGCCTCAGAGCACACGGCTCTTCCACCAGGCTCCTCCGCCCTGCCTCAGAGCACACGGCTCCTGCACCAGGCCCCCCGCCCTGCCTCAGAGCACACGGCTCCTCCGCCCTGACTCAGAGCACACGGCTCCTCCACCAGGCCCCCCGCCCTGCCTCAGAGCACACGGCTCCTCCACCAGGCCCCCCGCCCTGCCTCAGAGCACACGGCTCCTCCACCAGGCCCCCCGCCCTGCCTCAGAGCACACGGCTCCTCCACCAGGCCCTCCGCCCTGCCTCAGAGCACACGGCTCCTCCACCAGGCCCCCCGCCCTGCCTCAGAGCACACGGCTCCTCCACCAGGCTCCTCCGCCCTGCCTCAGAGCACACGGCTCCTGCACCAGGCTCCTCCGCCCTGCCTCAGAGCACACGGCTCCTCCACCAGGCTCACCCGCCCTGCCTCAGAGCACACGGCTCCTCCACCAGGCTCACCCGCCCTGCCTCAGAGCACACGGCTCCTGCACCAGGCTCCCCCGCCCTGCCTCAGAGCACACGGCTCCTGCACCAGGCTCACCCGCCCTGCCTCAGAGCACACGGCTCCCCCACCAGGCTCACCCTCCCCTGCCTCAGATCACACGGCTCCTGCACCAGGCTCCCCCGCCCTGCCTCAGAGCACACGGCTCCTGCACCAGGCTCACCCGCCCTGCCTCAGAGCACACGGCTCCCCCACCAGGCTCACCCTCCCCTACCTCAGATCACACGGCTCCTGCACCAGGCGCCGTCGTTCCATGGACAATGGCCCTATTGTCTGAGCTCTTTACTCGCAGCCATTAATAAACGCTCCCGGATCCTGGCCGTCACTCAGGCAGACAGAAGCAATCAATGGCCCCTCTTTGCATGTGGCCCCTGCTGTGACCGGTCTCTGCTGCTGCCAGGCTCCCCGGGGGCTCCCCGGGTCAGCTGGGTTTTGTATCCAGGTCTGTGGATGATGGCGCTGAGACGCCAGGCCTGGGCTGAGATGCCACGTACTGACCTCGCTGCCCGCACAAAGGATGGCGCCCGCGCCCTGTCATGGCTCTGGCCAGCTCAGCCCTCGCGGGTGCCAGTCTAGGCCTGAATGGGCCTGTGTGGCACGCGGCTGCCAGCCCCCGTGATTAATGGCTTTCTAATCTTGAGCCCGGGTGTCTGCCTGGCCCTGGCGCTGCTGGAGATACCCGGAGCCTTTCTTCTCCCACAGACAGTGGCTGGCAGTCGGTGGGGGGCAAAGGCAGGGGGGAGGGGGGCAGGGTAGGAAGACCAACAGGGGCAAGTGGGCAAACACCTGAGAGTGGGAGGGAGAGCGCCCGGGTGAGGCCCTGGAAGACTGTGGACCACCAGGAGGGAGGGTGACTGCAGCAGGAAGGCCTGAAGCAGGGAGTGCCCTGCGCACTCACGCCCCAGATCAGAGTGCGAGGGGGGGGCAAACGCTGCTCCAGGGTGAAGGGGGCCTGAGCGACCCTGGACCAATGGGTCAGGTGTAAGCAAAGAGTGGGAAGAGAAAAGTGTAATATCCTCAGGTCATGTCATTATGTTCTCAGCTGCTCAGCCAGTGTGAGTGTTCCGGTTAGAATGTTAGTGTGAGTGGAATGCTTGGGTGCCTGGGGTGTGAGTGTTGTCTGGTGGGAGATGGGCTGAACAGCTAGGAGGCTGCTCCTGGTGGGGCTTGCTGTATATACATCTAAGAACTTAATAAACGTAATCTACTTCTACCTGGCCACGACTACTGCGTCTACTTGTGACTCCTGAACATGTGGGACCTGCCCACAACAAAAAGGTGCCATGCACACTCACTCCATAGATCTGAGTGCAAGGGAGGGCGAATGTTATGTTATGTTATGTTATAAGTTTTGTCAAGCGCGCAGTTGGCCCAGCAAAGGGGCATCCTTGCGCTAAGACTGCAAACTGTTCTAGGCACTGTAGGAGAAGCAGAGGAGGCAGATTGAGCAGGAAAGAGATGGGTTTTATTGGCTTTGCGGAACAACGCATAGTTTTGGATGCTTCTGATATTCACAGGAAGAGAGTTCCAAAGCTACGGAGCGAGAACTTGAAAAGAGCGTCTTCGGCCAGGGCTTTCCTTACCCTAGTGACTACCGCCAGGTGCTGGCCCATTCAGGGCCGGACTGGGAAACAAAACCGGCCCTGGCAAAGTGCTCGGCCGGCCCCCCTCCCCCCACTCCGGGGGTTGGGGGTGCCACCGAGCGCTGTGCTAGGGCCGGTTTTCGGCCGATTTTGTTACAGGGCCGGTTTTGCTGCAAAAACGGCCCTGTAACAAAATCGTACCCCAGGAGCCCAAAACCGGCCCCCACCCGTGCGGCGCACCGGGGGATTGCCCGGTGCTCGCTGGCCACACTCCAAGATGGATGCCTTCTGGCTCCACTCTTGAAAACCAGTGACCTACCAGTACCAGGGGCCCCTTCCCTCACCACGGCAAGCGTATGACCTCCCCTTCCGTTGTGCTGGAATATGGATGGTTGCCGCCCACATACAGAGGGAACCCTTTCCCCACTCCTTCTCCATGGTGGAGTGGTCTGGCTGGAATACAAAACATTTCTCTCCAGACCGGCTTCCTTGGATCGGTGCCTGATGACTGTCTCCAACTGTTGCAGGGATTCTGCTCAGGAACAGAACTATGCTGGGACCATAGAACATCGGCATGTATGGACTGAGCCACCAGACCACCTCAGTATCTATGAGCCCCTGTCCGATTAGCTATAGCGCCTCACATGCCCTCCCAACCTGTTCAGAACCTTGAGGAGATAATCACCAATAAACCATGGCTACTAACCAACTGTACAACTGAGCCGTCCGGTCTCTTGTTCCCTAGTTGCCCCAGATTAGATATATTTGGCGCTGTGTGTACATCTTGTAATGAACTATTCCTGTGCATTTAAACAAAAAACAAGCTTATTGCCCTTTCACAAAAAAGAAAGGAGATGTTTAATAGTTAATCTCACCTTTCTGCCAATTCCCATTTCTCTGATAGCAGAGTTTTTTCAGTATGTAGGTAGGTTTGAGGCTGATTTTTGTTGTCTTTGACACTTTGCGCCCGTCACCATCTTCTCTCACCTGCTTTTGTCTGAGCCCGCTCTTCCTCAACACCCCTCTTTGTTCAACTGCACGAGTCAGAGGAAACCTCGAAGAACTATAAACTTTCTGCATTCATAACTTTCAACCTAGTATCATAGATCAACATGCATTTCAGCGTCAGTGTTCGTAACATCTACAAACAAATGATGGCAGTGGTTTTTCAACGATGGCCAGCACCTCTGTTGTGTTCGCACCTAGGTTAACTAACTGCAATCTTTTTCAAAGCGTGCTCTATGTCTTTGCACAGTGCCACCCACAGTGCTAATACCTATATACAGAAGCCTCCGTATATATGAACATTATAAAACAGAGACAGAGCACAGCACAAACAAGTACACAACTGACTATCCCCAGTCAGAAAAGGTTATTTAATACATAGAACATAGGAACACTGTATCCAGCAAATTATCTTCACCACTGTTGTTAGATTTTTTTTACAGCAATGGTACAGTCACTCTTTCAAAGGATTTCTTTGCTTCTTGAACTACTGCAGTAAACATAAGAACCTCCCAGCTGATCTAAGGATCAGAAGGCACCGATTTCCATTTTATTGGATATCTTGGTGACAGCACTACTAGGAGAACTTATTCTTGTGGGTTCCTGGTAAGTGTGTTATGTTCACACTGCACAACAAAATATTGAGGCGGTATGTCAGGGTTGATTGCCCTCCACAAAGTCTCAATTTTCCCACCTTCAGCTCCCTCCAGTGCGCCAACAATCTGTATTTTGTACCTTCATGACCTTCTATCGTTGTCCTCTGCCCTTACTTCTGGCAACTTCATTTTGTGCTGCAAGTCAGTTACTTAGTTCAAAAGGGTAATTGGGGGCTCTTAAGCATCAGACGTACTGCCCCTCCACACTGCTCTTCTAGACAAAGCCTTGTGTAAGCTGTGCCTTCTCAGCGACCCTTCTGTATTCACATTCTGTACATGATATTCGTAACATTTATTGCCTATATAATAAATGTGTTATACTGTATCTGACTCATCCTTCACACCTTCTTCCATGAACCAGGCATTAATAGCACAAATTATTGCTAATACAAACATTCAAGGAAACTTTGGAGACCCAACTTTCTATCTCAAACCGCGTATCCAGCGTCCTGGACAGTGAGGTCCTGTCAACTTCAGCAATCTTTGAAATATCCTATATAAACACAGAGTAAGAATCGCTGCACCCTGAAACCTCAATCTGAAGTCCCTTCACGTATTAATTTGACGTGCGCCTTACAGCAAACTTGTAGCCAGAAGATGGTATAGCTGAGGATTTTTCAAGCGCTTGGCTGCAGAATCCAGGAAGTGATGTGGCAACGGGGAGTAACACCGCAAGATGAGAAAGCTGCTGCGCCTTGGAGCTTGGAGTGTTGTCTTCTCAGTTGTTGCATGTGACACCGGCCCTCATGGCCGCCGTGATGAGGTGTTGTGGGTTTCTTAGTTTACAAAGGTGACATCAAATCCTTTTGTAAGATGCTCATAGGAGGCTCATCCTTGGTGGGGGTGGGGCTTCCAGTGCTGAGGTCTCCGCAGTTAAAAGACTGAGGTGGCACCTGGAGGCTTCAAGGCGCTAAGCCTTACAGGAACACTGGTTTGGAGACCCGTAAGGGAACCTTAGGACACTGCGAGCTGGACTGTCGCATCTGGAGTCATCCTATCTAGTAGACGGTCAGATATCTCAATGGACTGATGCGTCCACTGTAGAAATGCCTCCATACCGGAGGACCACTGGTCCCAATGCCAACCAGCCCACTCAGCTTCTCATGCTGCTGAGGTTGATAAAACGAGCAGCCCTGAGCTGGGCGTCTGCAGAGGCAGTTATTGCAGAACTTTCAGATTAGGGGCGGATTCTGAGTAGGGAAGAATGGGTTGGGGTATTTACTGCGCTGCATGTGCACAAATAGCCCTGGGTGGGGTATTTAATAAGCGCAGTGAATACTTCCTACTGTGAGTTCGCCAGTTGAGAATGAGGCATAACAAGCGGATTGCATAAATATTTCCTCCAGTAAATGTGACCAGGTTTACCTGGTGGAGTCTGTCAGGGGACAACAGTAAGGGGGAGAGGGTGGAGGGGGGGCGAGATAATTTCTGCAGAACTTGGAATTCTGATCCCTGTGCAAACTTCATTCGTGTGGGGACTGGAATTCATCCCCGGCTCTGGGAATCAGTGCCTCAACCATACAGGGATAGGCAAACAGTCATTTAATTTTTCATTTACATAGAAGCAAGTGTTCCCCTACGCAATCTATGTTTTATGCATTACTCGGGGGCATATTACCAAGGCGGAGATGTGAAATTATCGCCGCTTTTGTGACCGTTTTCGGACGAAAAGGGGCGATAATTTAATCGCCTTATCGGCAAACACACGCTATCGCGTGTTTTGCTGATTCTGTGTCCCTTTTAACAACGCCCAGCTTCGCATCTCTAATGAGATGCAAAGTGGACGTTCCGTGGCAAAATAACTGGAGAAATGTCGCTAAGGGACATTTCTCCAATTATCAAGCTGCACACTAACAAGCAGAGCGTTAAGAAAAGTAGCACTAACCACAGTTAATGCTACTTTCCTAATGCCTGCTTGTGACCTGACTTAGGGCCATATGTATCAAGCAAAATTGCATTCGCAAACTTCGGCGTTTGCGAATGTAATTTTGGCAAATGGTATGTATTAAGGCAAAAATAAGGAATTGCAAAATTTGAGATTCCTTAAATGCAATGTAAGAAGCACCAAAAAAGTGCAATTTGACCTTAAGGTGGTAATTTGCGATTTCTTTGAAAAATGCACTTTTTTAATTTTTCAAAGTGGCATGTGACGGACATGTATGTGCGCCACATGTGCACCCATGCTTATTTCAGGGGTGCAACAGGGTGTCCTTTTGACACCCTTGCACCCTTGAAATTGCATTCTCAATTTGCAATTCGCTAATTGCTAATCGCAAATTGAGAATGTCTTCCCAGTCATTCCTATGGGCCTCTAGGCCCATAGGAATGAATGGGGAGGTATTCCTTCCGGGTCATCCCTGTGGGGCATGGTGGCGCCCCCTGTGTGTCCAAGAAGCACGTGGCTCCTGCTGCTGAAGCTGAGGCGTCCGCCACGCACCGAGGGCCGCTCAATCCGCGCAGCCAGCCGGAGCGCCGTGTCCTTCCGCTCCCATAATTACCACATTTTTTTTGCTGTGCTCAAATGACACAGGGCCATTTATTCCATGTATAGTTACAGCAATTACCTCTACGAGTCATTTGCTTCCCATTATTTGCTGCCATAAGCGGAATCACATGAGAGCGGCCGCAGCCGGCGCACTGCTCTCCCGGTAATCATCACCTTATCGTGTTTGCTATTTTTAAAGGTTTAATGTCAGACATTAGTTCTTCAAGGCAGTCTCTGGTTTTAACTTGGAGAACAGACTCTGCCACCCTGCGCCCTGCCTCTGCCACCAGTCTGGACATCTGAAAGCTGCCCTGTCTGTGCCACCAGTCTGGGCATCTGAAAGCTGCCCCCCTCTGCGCCTCCATGGGTTGCTGACAATATGCGCTTTGCAGCACTGCCATTCATTGGCTCATGCCCGCCGGGCACAGAGACTTACTCTCAGAGGGAGGAGGGGGGTTCTCTGAGGCCTGGCTCTGCCTTGAACAGCATTAGTGCCCCCTTCCATGGCCGGGCAGCTCTGGGACTCTCAGGAGGTGTGAAGAGACCCTCTTACATCAGTGCTGGTGGAAGAAGTAGTAATATTACACTCATAAAAGGAAAAGGAAGGACGTACATGATAGAAACATCCAATCCAATCCAATCAATCGCATTTGTAAAGCGCGGTACATACCCGTGAGGGTCTCAAGGCACTGGGTGGGTGGGGGGGCCGCTACTGATCGAAGAGCCAGGTCTTGAGGAGTCTTCTGAAGGCGAGCAGGTCCTGAGTCTGTCGTAGGCTCAGTGGGAGAGCGTTCCAGGTCTTGGCGGCGAGGTAGGAGAAGGATCTGCCGCCGGCGGTGGTTTTCCGGATACGAGGGACTGTGATGAGGGCGAGGTTGGCAGAGCTGAGGCTTCGGGTGGGGGTGTGGAAGCTGAGTAGGTCGTTGAGGTATGTGGGTCCAGTGTTGTGTAGTGCTTTGTGTGCGTGGATGAAGAGTTTGAAGGTGATCCTCTTGCTGACGGGGAGCCAGTGCAGGTGTGATGTGGTTGCGTCGGGGGATTTTGAGGATCAGTCGTGCCGAGGCGTTCTCAATTCGTTGAAGTCGTCTCAGGAGCTTGGTTGTTGTTCCTGAGGTGAGGGCGTTCCCGTTGTCGAGTCTGCTGGTGACGAGGGCCTGGGGGACGGTCTTTCTCGTGTCGGGAGGAATCCATTTGAAGATCCTGCGGAGCATACGGAGGGTGTTGAAGCAGGACGCGGAGACGGCGTTGACTTGCCTGGTCATGGAGAGGGTGGAGTCGAGGATGACCCCCAGGTAGCGTGCGTGGTCTGTGGGTTCCGGGGCTGTGCCTAGTGATGTGGGCCACCAGGAATCATCCCAGGCTAATGGGGTGGGTCCGAGAATGAGGACCTCCGTCTTGTCTGAGTTCAGCTTCAATCTGCTGTCCTTCATCCAGTTCGCTACGTCCCTCATTCCTCTGTGGAGGTTGGCTTTGGCGGTGTTCGTGTCTTCAGTGACATGGTTAAACATATAGAGGCTCATTTATGGGATTTTGGTGTACGGCAGTGCAATAAGACACCTTACTGTGCTGCTCTACGCCAGAGTGAAAGGGCAGGAATGCCCTGTATTTAAGCTCTATGGCGCATTCCTGTACTTTCTTCCACCATGGCACCAGCATAGGCACCCGTGCACCATAGTGCAAGGGTGCCCCCGTTGCATGCTGGATTCTTTTTGTGCAATAAGGGACACCTTCCTGCACAAAAACAACCCTACAAAGCATTGTACTCTTCCTATGCGTGCAGCAGAATGTAACATACATGGAGAGAAGAAAAAAAAACGAGGAGAAATAAACATATTTCTCATTACACCTAATTACACCTCCACCTCGTCTCGGGAGGCGTACGGATTTTGTGTGTCCCCAGGTTTCCATCACTTTGTCAATGTTGGGCAGGGTCAAATTCCATAGGTGTTGTATGGGAAAACCCACCGCAACGCCCATGGAATGCCTCCCGGGCGCAGAGTGAGACAACGCAGCTCTTCGTGCTGCGTCACCTAACTCATGATTTATGAGGCCACACAAAGCCACGGAGGGTGGGTCGGCGTGGCTTCATAAATCAAAATGAAAGCCCTGTGTCGCGCAAGTACCACTTTATGTGGTGCAAAAGTAGCGCAGGGCTCTCATAAAAAAAAGCCCCCAAGTGTGAGAAGATCTCCTCCCAGAGCCTGACTACTCTGGTGAACATCCAGACACTTGTAAATATTCTCAAAATCTATGAAGACACCAGGACACAGGCAGAGACTTTCTGCTGTCAGAAGTTGGAATAAATCCATAGCCAGATTGCCTAATTCACAAAGGTAAACGTACACTTTTGTGTGAGTACGATTTTTTGCAATTCACAAAGGCATTTTATGAGTAGTATCTTTACAACTACAGAATATTTGCACTTGTGTCAGAGACTCCAGGCATCAAAAGATAGGCAGATGTAAAGATACTACCCATAAAATTCCTTTGTGAAATGAAAAAGATAGAGGGGCATATTACCAAGCAATAGCGATAATTATCGCTACTGCTTGGTTAGAGACAAAAATTTACCGCTGAGCTGCGGCGATTTTTATCGCAGATAAACCTTGGTATTACCAAGGTTAATCGCAAATGCGATAAAAAACGGCCGCAATGCATGAATATCGCTGAAAAGTCAGCGATATTCATGCATTACCGAGCTAATGCTCTTAGCCATGTTATCCACCTCCCATTGGATAACATGGCTAAGAACTGCTCAGGGCAGGTGTTAGCTTTTGGAGATATTTGCGCTTAGCGCGAATATCTCCAAAAGTTGGTAATAGGAGATAGCGATGTTAGCGACTGTTTCCAGTCGCTAACATCTTGGCACGCCCACTTTGCATGTCATTAGTGATAAATTTCACTGACATGCAAAGCGGGGCCCAAGATGGTCGCTATCTCCTACTAGCTGTCGCTAACTGGTGTTAGCGACAGCTAGGTAATAGGGAGATAATTTTATCTCCGCTTTCTTGGCTTGTAAAGCCAAAAAAGCGGAGATAAATCCCCTTGATAATATGCCCCACAGTTCCTTAAAAGTGTAAGTTAACCTTTGAGAATCAGGACCTTAGTGTGTGATACGAGAATAGTGGAAGATGCAAAACCTCATGGGCTATGTCCTTATAAAAAGTGTCCAGCTCTATGTGCACAATTTTTGGATTCACAAAGGTTTTGCAAATTATGCCAGTGAAGGACAGTATGGGAAACCTAGTGGATTTAGTCATATTCTTAGCATGACGTTAATACTACTCCCTGATGTAGAAAACAGATTGCTAAACTGAGAGAGAGAGAGAGAAAGGAGTGAGAGAGTGATAGATAAAGAGAGAGAAGTAGAGAGAGAGAAAGAGATAATAGGAGAGTTAGAGAGGGAGAAGAAAGAGAAAGGAGTGAGAGAGTGATGGAGAGACAGAGAAGTAGAGAGAGAAACAGAGAATAGGAGAGCTAGAGAGGGAGAGGAAAGCGAAAGGAGTGGTGAGAGAGAGATAGAGAGAGAGACAGAGAAGTAGAGTGAGAAAGAGAGCGAGAAGAGGAGTGAGAGAGACACAGTGAGATATATATAGCTAGAGAGAAATGGCAAAGAAGGAGGTAGAGAGAGCAAGAGAGAAAGAGATAACCATATATATGTATATATAGAGCTAGAGAGAGAGATAGAGAGCGATATACATATTATATATATTGAGAGAGATAGAGAGAGAGAGACAGCGAGACAGAGAGAGAAAAAGACACACAGACAGAGAGAAACCGTGAGAATTATATTTTGTCATGTCTGAGTATATTGTTGTGTACATTCTTGAGTTGTGAGTATAGTAGCCATGTGGGGAAGACCCAGCTCTTGACTAATCTTCTGAGGCTGAAATGGTTGTTGGTGGATCTTATGTTTGTGGGCCTAGAATTCCATAGTTTGGCTGCTTGAACTGAGAAGGCTGGTCCACCCATGTTTTTTTCATATGTGTATGTAGTTGAATCAGTGGTCCATTGCATGTCTTGCTTTGTGTGTGATACAAGGCAGTGGGCAGGAGGATCTTCTAGAGTGTCGGACCCTCAAGGCAGGGGAGATGTGTGCTTGTGGCTTTACATGTACTAGGAGTCTAACGGCCGCGTTCTGAATTCTTTGTAATCTTCTCATAGTTGACAAAGGTGAGCTGCGATACAGATCATTAGCGTGATCCAGTTTTGATAGGACCACAGAGATGACAGCTTGAACTGTATCCTAGCCACATGGACATGCATTGACCCGTGGCGTCCACGGTAATTCCGAGGTTTCTTACCTTCTTAGACATTTTTGGAGGTGGTTCTAGATGGTCGGGCCAGATGAAGAGAGGGTCACAGGTTTTCCAGGCTCCCAGGTGAGTATCTTGGTTTTGGGGGCATTCACTTTGAGGTGGCTCCATGTCATCCACTGGCCAGCGGCCCGGAGGCAACTGAAGATTTTTGATGTTCCAATGTCCTTTTGGCTTTCCAATTTCAGAAGTATCTGCGTGTCATCTGTGTAGTTACAGCAGGTGACATCAGAACCATTGATCAGATCTGGTAGTGATTTCATGTAGACGTTGCAAAGCCTGGGTGAGATGATTGTGTATTGAGGGACTCCTGCTTTAAGGCTGTAGGGGTTAGACAAGAACGGAGGAGTATGGTTATATTTACTCTTTTTTTAATTTTTATTTTTATTTTTTTTAAACCATTTATAGAGCGCATGGTTACACTATAACAGTGTGTCCCCGCGCTATGGAAGCAGTCCATCCAGCAAGCAAGACCTTCTGTACTTAGCATCACAAAGGGGGAAGAGGAACTAATAAGTGCCCCGAGTTCGAGGGAATAGGTAAGTTTTCAGTTTAAGTCGGAATCTTACCTCCGACAATTCCATACGGAGTTCGATCGGGAGCTCGTTCCATTTTTTGCAAGCTGGGTACCTGAACGAGCGGCCTCCCATACTCTATTGTGTAAGTGAGAGCCGCCCTTCCATTCCAGCTTCCTCAAGTCTTTGGATTAGTGTTTCAAGATTCATTGAGTAACAAGCTGCCTAAAGGTCCAAGAGAAGAGGCGCAGCGACCCCGTTCTGGTGATCTGTGTTTTTAAGGTCATATAAGAGTAATATGCATGAATAAATGCCGAGCCCCAAACTAGATGAAGATATTAACTCAACAGTATTCTGTTGTGAAGCAAAGAAAGTCTCATGGAAGGTCTAAAGTACGTGGCTTTGAACGGCCTCAGATATGGAGTAAGACAAAGCGGCGCAAGTTGCTACATTGCCTTATTCTGCACCAGGGACACATTTCATGGCCGTAGTGGAGGGTTTTCTCACACAACACCCATGGGTTTTGTCACTGCTCCTGATTTACTTAATGACTTAAACCTGGGGAAGCACCAAACATTATGCCTCCTCTGAGGAGGAGTAACAAAGAGAAATATTTTCTATTTCACCTAATTGTTTCCTCTATTCTGCAGCACACATATAAAGAGGAACACGCCTCTCAGGGTTATTTTTGTGCAGGAAGGTGGCCCTTCTTGCACAAAAACAATCCTGCCTGCAATGGAGGTCCCCTTTCCCCAGGGTGCAAGGGCACCTACGTTGGTGCTAGGCTGCCAAAATAGCGCTAGCTCAGGGAAAAAGGACAGGAATGCACCGTATTGCTTAAATACGGTAAATTACTGCCCTTCACTTCGGCATAGGGCAGCGTACCAAGGTCCCTTGCTACGCTGCCCTACTCCAAAGTGAAAGGGCATGGAGGGAGGACAGGGAGAATCAAAACTGGGCCAAAGGGAGAATGGGAACCTCCAGCTATTTGGTTTCATCTACACACCACATGTGCTGCGCTATGAGACATGTAGCCACTTCAATTACTTACACGCACAACTGTACCACTCTACACCACTCTACTCTGCTCTACTCCACTCTATGCCGCTCTCCACTTTATGCCACGCTACTCAACGCCACTCCGCTCTATTCAACTCTACGCCACTCTATTGTATGCCACTCTACACCACTCTACTCTAGTCCACTCTACTCTACTATGCTCCACTCGACTCTATGCCACTCCACACCTCCACAATATATACCACTTCCCTGCACGCCACTACACTCTATGACACTCTACTTTATGCCACCTTACTCTACTCCGCCCCACTACTCAACACCAACCCCCTCTACTTTATGCCACTTTACTCTACGTTACTAATTCTATGCTTTTTAACTCTACTGTATTCTACTCAACACCACTCTTCTCTAAGCCACCGTACGCCCACTCCACTCTACGCAACTCTACACCAATCTATGCCACTCCACTCTACTTCACACAACTCTACTTCACACCATGCCACTCTACTTTATGCCACTGTATTCTATGCCACTCCACTCTACACCACTCTACTCTGCTCTACTCCACTCTATGCCGCTCTCCACTTTATGCCACGCTACTCAACGCCACTCCACTCTATTCAACTCTACGCCACTCTATTCTGTGCCACTCTACACCACTATTCACTACCCCACTCAACTCTACTATACTCCACTCTATGCCCCTCCACTCAACATCACTTCATTCTATTCTATTTTACTCTACTGTATTACACTCTACACCGCTCTACTCTATGCCACTCCACTCTAGGCACTCTACACCACTCCACTTTTTGCCACTCTACTCAACGCCACTCCGCTCTATTCAACTCTGTGCCACTCTAATCTATGCCACTCCACACCTCCACAATATATACCACTTCCCTGAACGCCACTACACTCTATGACACTCTACTTTATGCCACCTTACTCTACTCCGTGCCACTACTCAACACCAACCCGCTCTACTTTATGCCACTTTACTCTACGTTACTAATTCTATGCTATTTAACTCTACTGTATTCTACTCAACACCACTCTACTCTATGCCACTGTACGCCCACTCCACTCTACGCAACTCTACACCAATCTATGCCACTCCACTCTACTTCACACCACTCTACTTCACACCATGCCACTCTACTTTATGCTACTGTATTCTATGCCACTCAACGCTATGCCACTCTATGCCACTCTACTCCACATCACACCACTCCACTCCATGCCACCCCACACCAGTCTACTCCACCAAACTCTTCTCCACTCCACCCAACTCAATGCCACTCTACTCCGCCATGCTTTTCTATGTCACTTTACTCTATGCCACTCTACACCAGTCCAAGCTACTCTACTATATGCCATTATATGCCACTACACTGCACTCTACTCTATGCCACACTACTCTACACCACAGTACTCTACTCCACTTCAGACACTCTATGCCACTCCACTCAGCGACACTCTATGGCACCCACTCTACTGCACTCTACTCTACACCACTCCACTCTATTCAACTCTACGCCACTCCACTCTGCTCTACGCCACTCCGCTCTACACCACTTCATGTCACTCTACACCACATCACTCCACTCCACGCAACTCACTGCCGCTCTACTATATACCACCCCACTTCTACTCTGTGGCACTCTACTCTACACCATTCTACTGCACTACATCCCAATCTGCACCACTCTACTCCATTCCACTCTAATCCACTCCACTCTACTCTACACCACTTCATGCCATTCTACTCTACGCACTCCACTCTACTGTACGCCACTCCACTCTACACCACTCCACTCTACTCTGCTACACACCTACTCTACACCATTCTACACATTCCACTACACTCCATCCCACTCTACTCCACTCTACTCTATGCCACTCTACTCTATACCACTCCACTCTACTCTGCTGCACACCTACTCTACACCATTCTACACATTTCACTACACTCCATCCCACTCTACACCACTCCCCTCTATGCCACTCTACTCTTTACCACTCCACTCTACTCTGCGGCACACCTATTCTACACCATTCTACACATTCCACTGCAGTCCATCCCACTCTACTCCACTCCACTCTATGCCACGTCACGCCATTCTGCCTTATGACTCTCTACATCCCTCTACACCACTCCACTCCACTCTATGACACCTTACACCACTCTGCACCACTCTACTCCATCCCACTCTACCCCACTCCACTCTACTCTATGGCACGTCATGCCATTCTACTCTATACACTCCACTCCACTCTACTGTACAGCACTCCACTCTATGCCACTCCAGTCTCTCTATGCAAATCAGTGCCATTCTACTCTACGCCACTATACATCCCTCTACACCACCCCTCTCTACTCTATGACAGCTTACACCACTCTGCACCACTCTACTCCACTCCACTCCAATCTACGCCACGTCATGCCATTCTACTCTACGCACTCCACTCCCCTCTACACCACTCCACTCTACGCTACTCACAGCCACTCTTCCCTATACCACCCCACACTACTCTTCTGCACTTTACACCATTCTACACATTCCACTGAACTCCAACCCACTCTGCACCACTCTACTCCATCCCACTCTACTCCACTCCACTCTACTCTATGCCACTCCACTCTACTCCACTCTACTTTACTCTACACCACTTCACGCTATTCTACTCCACGCACTCCACTCTACTGTACACCACTCCACTCTACGCCACTCCACCCTATTCAACTCTACGCCACTCTACTCTACGACAATCTACATCCCTCTACACCACTCTACTTCAGGACACCTTACACCACTCTGCACCACTCTACTCCATCCCACTCTACGCCATGCCATTCTACTCCATGCACTCCACTCTACTGTACACCACTCCACTCTACGCCACTCCACTCTATTCAACTCTACGCCACTCTACATCCCTCTACACCACTCCTCTCTACTCCATGACACCGTACACCATTCTACTGCACTCCATCCCACTCTGCACAACTCTACTCCATCCCACTCTACTCCACTCCAGTCTACTCTACGCCACTCTACATCCCTCTACACCACTCTACTTCATGACACCTTACACCATTCTACTCCATCCCACTCTACTCCACTCTACTCTATGCCACTCCACTCTACTGTACACCACTCCACTCTACGCCACTCCACTCTATTCAACTCTACGCCACTATACTCTATGACACTCTACATCCCTCTACACCACTCTACTTCATGACACCTTACACCACTCTGCACCACTCTACTCCATACCACTCTATGCCACGCCATTCTATTCCACGCACTCCACTCCACTCTACTGTACACCTCTCCACTCTACGCCACTCCACTCTATTCAACTCTACGCCACTCTAGATCCCTCTACACCACTCCACTCTACTCCATGACACCGTACACCATTCTACTGCACTCCATCCCACTCTGCACAACTCTACTCCATCCCACTCTACTCCACTCCAGTCTACTCTACGCCACATCATGCCATTTTACTCTACGCACTCCACTCTACTGTACACCACTCCACTTTACACCACTCCACTCTACGCCACTCCACTCTACACCACTCACTGCCACTCTACTCTATACCACCCCACTCTACTCTGGGGCACTATACTCCACACCATTCTACAGATTCTACTGCACTCCAACCCACTCTGCACCACTCTACTTCATCCAACTCTACTCCACTCCACTCTACTGTATGCCACTCCACTCTACTCCACTCTATTTTACGCCACGTCACGCCATTCTACTCCACGCACTCCACTCTACTGTACACCACTCCACTCTACACCACTCCACTCTACGGCACTCCACTCTACACTACTCCACTCTACGCCACTCCACTCTATTCAACTTTACGCCACTCTACCCTACAACACTCTACATCCCTCTACACCACTCCACTCTACTTCATGACACCTTACACCACTCTACTCTATGCCACTCCCCTCTACGCCAATCTACTTCATGCTACTTTGTGCCACAGCACTCCACTCTATGCCACTGCACTCTATGTCACGCCACTCTAAGATAGACAGACAGACAGACAGACATACAGACAGACAGATAGATACATTGATAGATAGATAGATAGATAGACAGACAGACAGACAGACAGACAGACAGACAGACAGACAGACAGACAGACAGACAGACAGACAGACAGACGGACGGACGGACGGACGGACGGACGGACAGACGGACGGACGGACGAACAGACAGACAGACAGACAGACAGACAGACAGACAGACAGGTAGATAGATAGATAGATAGATAGATAGATAGATAGATAGATAGATAGATAGATAGATAGATAGATAGATAGATAGATAGATAGATAGATAGATAGATAGGTAGATAGGTAGATAGATAGATAGACAGATAGATAGATAGACAGATAGATAGATAGATAGATAGATGCATAAAAACAGTTAATTCACTATTGGAAACAGCTGGAAACTCACAGCTGACAAATGAAAACTAAGTGCCTCAATTACCTTTTTCAGTTCAACAGAAAATAGAAACCTCTACAGTCTCAGCGGGGTGTTAATGTAGACATGCACGTGGGACCTGTGCGAAGGATGGCGCGGGCCTCTGTGCACAGCACTCTGTCTTTTCAGGGTCATTTGTACAAAACACCCGCAGATCTTCCCTTCTGTGTTGAGCTGCTAAACATGGTGCACAACCCACAAGAGGAGTCATCACTTTTACAACGGGACTATTTATAAATATATTGCATTCTAGCAATTTATACATTCATATCAGGTGTACGTGGTACTGAGAGAGTGAGACGTCCATTCCACGCGCGCGTGCACGACATGGGTCCACAGTCTAAATATCGAGGTTTTTTAATCGACCTACAGAAATATCGAGTTTTTAATATCGAAGGTACAGAATATCGAGGTCAAGAATATCGTTGGACAGAATATCGATCCTAAGGTAAGTAATATCGATTTTTTTTTAATATCGGTGTAAGTAATATCGAAGTCAGTAATATCGATATCAAATACATCGATGTTACTAATCTCGATGTTACTAATATCGATTTTTTTATTGTTGTTATGTATTTTATTATGTATTTAATATGTATGTGTTATTTGTTTTTTGTTAAGTATTTTACTTGTTTTAAATTATATGTGTACTATTTTTATATATTAATAATGTTATTTTTGCGTAAATCTTATGTTTTAGTACTGGAGCGGGTTGTGGGTGTATAGGGGAATAGGGTGGGAAGTAATTTAATAATAGTAAATTAATTATTAATTTTTAGGAGTTATTAATTCATTTTAATTAATTTTTGCATGTAAGTTCTGTAGCGGGTAGTGGGTTTATAGGGGAATTGGGTGGGAAGTATTTTAATTGTAATTAAATTATGATTTAATTTTAATTTTTGGTATTCATAATTAAATTATTTTCAATTAATTATTAATTGGCAATTACATGTTTTAATTGGTAATTAATGTTTGTAATTGGTAATTAATTTTGTTAATTGGTAATTAATGTTTGTATTTGGTAATTAATGTTTGTAATTGGTAATGTCCATCGATATTGTTTCAGTGATCCCAAGACATGTCCCTGCTCTGTACAGTCCAGGACACCAGAGCACTGGCAATGATAGTGAGATCTCCATGGCAGGCCCACATCAAAAGTCCTGGTCTCAGTTAAACTTAAGACCAAAACTTGAGCTTAACTGAGACAAAAGTCTAACTTTAAGTCTGGTAAATGCCCTTTGTGAATACCGAAAGTCGTAAAGTTAGACTTTCATCTCAGTTTACCCTTGTGATTCGGCTGATGTGTGTAAATGTAGGTCAGACTGCCTTTGAGGCCTGGGTGCGCACTTGCACCGCCGGTGGGGTTTTCCTACGTGTCCGACCTGTTATTGCACTCCGGTGTGCACTCTCGCACGAACTTCATGTTTAAACATGTGTCTAACAGCAGGTCTGTGAGAGTGCCCTTGCGTGCGGACTCTGGCTGGCCTGTAATAAACCCAGTCCAGCCGGAAGGGGGCCTTTCACCTCTATTCGGATGTAATATGAAGGGCTGGACAGGAACCCACTAGTGTTTGCTACCCAGGTAGTATAAAAGACCCACGAGGGTTCCCCTACCAAGGATGCTTGCTCTTCCCTGAAGTTAGGAAAAGGAATGGGGCACCTGTATTTCAGGCAGTAATAAGGGATTGCAGTGGCGCAGCCTCATAATGTTTCCTATCAACGGATTGGTTAGGCCAAACCCGTTCCAAAGGCAATGGTGGGCTTTGCATATCTTGTATGGACATGCCACATATAGAAAGTGGACATTTCTGTACTTCAATCTCTTTATGTGCCATTGTGTTTGGTGCCTGTCAACACCGGAGACCGGCAGAGCACATCTGGGCCTTCCCCAGCGACAGCCGTAAACCATTGGGCATGCAATTGACTTAGCCGACCACTGCCATTTGCGGGCCTGGCAGAATATTTAGGGAGCAGAGATTGTGACACCTGGACTCTGGGGCCAGATCACGGCACCCCCCCATAAAGATAGAGATCTTCAAGCCATGGCCTCATGGTAAACAGGATGGAAAATGTAGGGGACACATCTGTGGTTCAAATGAATACCCTTTCAACCTTCCCCAACTTCAAAGACCCAATGGGGTAAAACTACCCAGTGCCACCATGCAGTCGAGGATCTGAGAAACTGGTCTGCGTTGTGCACATTGCCAAAGGACTCTGTTGTGCACATGGAGGATAACGTCCTGTGGAAAGGAACGTGTGCCTTCCTGAATAGTGGCTGACCTGGGCCTACAACATGCTTCTGTGTGTCACCCCGACGTGGGCTCCCAAGTACCAGTTGGCTGGTCTCCTGTTCTCTCAGAGGTCTCAGGGACATCAAAGATCTTTCATGAGGGGCTCACACCATCAACCAGTGACATCTGGAGAGCGATGCCCTCTAAGTGCCTACACCCGCTGCTGAAAACTGGACAGCGTGGTGTGAGCTTGGAACTACAGAATATTGATTGGAGATTGGAGTGCCCAGTGTGGAGCTCAAGAAGTTGTCCGCATCTACGGCAAAGTTGTTGCTGTACTGCAGAGACCCGACACTGATAAGCACCTGGTTGGTGCTGAGTGGATTTCTCTTGTGTGCCACACCAACTACATGCTCATTGCATGCTGTGTCTCATTCTACCTCTTGCGGCACTGCTGAACTTGCACCTGTGTGTCTCTGGAATCGTCTGGTGCAACCGACATCAAGGTGTGCCGCACTCAGTGCCTAATTTCCAGGGAGGTACGGAATTGCAACTCTACTTCGGGTAACCTGAAGTGCATGGTGCGACTCTTCTTGCTGTGTGCCAGACCTTGTGCCCAGATTGCTGTGGCACCACTCGGATCATTGTGTACCAGACGGGGTGCCTCCTCAGGCTGAGAGGCTCCCCTGTATGTTGTTCCCCATTCACTGCTTGTTCCCTCACTGGCCCCATCACGGTGGACCAACTGCCCTCTTCCCATCTGGCCCTTCTGAAGTTTTGTGGTGCCAGGTAGGAGTGAGAGGAATTGACTAGGCTGGAGGGACACTTTAAAGAAGGTTCAGGAACCCCCTGTGCTGCGGGGAACTGGACTGCTGCCAGAAGGCCCTGGTGGACCCCTGTTTGTAACACATTGTTGCTCGTGGCCCGTTTCTGCTTCACAACTTGTTAGTGAACTTCCTGAGTGGTGTAAAGACCCCCTTTGTATAAGTCTGCCTCTTTTATATGCTTACTGTCTATCCCCACCTGGTTTCTGGGGGCCCAGATGAGGTGTGAGATTAGCCATGAGTGGCCTCGTGTCCAGAGGGAGGGGCTGGTGAACTTCCATCTGGGTATCTGGGACAGTGGGGGTGAATTAAAGGGTGGAGGGAGACTTGGAGCCACAGGGTCTAGAGTGTGTTATCTATTGACCTGCTTGGTATCAGTGGCACTACATTAGGGTCTCAGGTGTGTATGAGTGTGAACGTGCCCATACAGACTGGTACCTGTCGCATTGTGTAGCGGTGCAAAGTGAATGTGAGTGTGCAGGAGTGACCGTCTATGGGCTGCCTGTGCTTCATGACACTGGTCAGCGATTTTGGTTTATATGTTGTTCTCTTGCCAAAAGCACTGTATCTCTCAACAGCGGGTTTTATCTGAGTACCCTCCTCCTGCGGCACTGCTAAAAGTGTCATTATTATGTGTATGCACATAATACTAATATTGTAGCCCAGGGTGCAGACTATAGTCATGTGAAATTGCATGATTGTAAGGGTCGGTCAGGGAGTTGACTACGTGTCTCACCACATAAGAGTGATGTGCCGGGTTAAGAATAGGATTTTTCCCATTTGTGCATGCTATAGAGATCTGATCAACATGAATTGGGCCTAGAACTGATATTCATGTTACATTGTTTAATGTGAGTGTTGAATATAAACAACATTTCTCAACAACACTAGTGAAGTCTCTAATTTGTGTTGTGTGGAGCATTTAATATGGCTGCGTGCTGTGCTCCTGCTGTACACACTGCTTCTGACAGACACCTGACTGCTCAGTGCCAAGCTACCCAAGGGTGAGCATGGGTTGTACAGTGTGTGCATTCACTTGCCCTTGAGGGGAGCGGTGCATACTTGACTGGGGCATCCCCTCAGCCAACCAGACTGTGCCAGTTCCAACATTTCAGTTCACACATTGCCCCAGTCTTGCTTTCAGCTCACACAGTACCCCCAGTGATCCCTTCCGTTCACACATTGCCTCCAGTGATGCTTTCTGTTGACACATTGCCCCAGTCTTGCTTTCAGCTCACACAGTACCCCCAGTGATCCCTTCCGTTCACACATTGCCTCCAGTGATGCTTTCTGTTGACACATTGCCCCAGTCTTGCTTTCAGCTCACACAGTACCCCCAGTGATCCCTTCCGTTCACACATTGCCTCCAGTGATGCTTTCTGTTGACACATTGCCCCAGTCTTGCTTTCAGCTCACACAGTACCCCCAGTGATCCCTTCCATTCACACATTGCCTCCAGTGATGCTTTCTGTTGACACATTGCCCCAGTCTTGCTTTCAGCTCACACAGTACCCCCAGTGATCCCTTCCGTTCACACATTGCCTCCAGTGCTGCTTTCTGTTGACACATTGCCCCAGTCTTGCTTTCAGCTCACACAGTACCCCCAGTGATCCCTTCCGTTCACACATTGCCTCCAGTGCTGCTTTCTGTTGACACATTGCCCCAGTCTTGCTTTCAGCTCACACAGTACCCCCAGTGATCCCTTCCGTTCACACATTGCCTCCAGTGATGCTTTCTGTTGACACATTGCCCCAGTCTTGCTTTCAGCTCACACAGTACCCCCAGTGATCCCTTCCGTTCACACATTGCCTCCAGTGATGCTTTCTGTTGACACATTGCCCCAGTCTTGCTTTCAGCTCACACAGTACCCCCAGTGATCCCTTCCGTTCACACATTGCCTCCAGTGATGCTTTATGTTGACACATTGCCCCAGTCTTGCTTTCAGCTCACACAGTACCCCCAGTGATCCCTTCCGTTCACACATTGCCTCCAGTGATGCTTTATGTTCACAAACAGCCCCAGTTATGCTTCTGTTTCACACATTGCCCAGATTGATGATTCCAGTCCACACATTGGAACCCTTCTTGAAGGTGGTGCAAGACCTTCGTTCCCGCTATAAAGGATTGGTGGTGCTCGGTGATTTTAATTTTCACTGGGAAAGGACCCCGAAAGAGAGTCAGGCTCAACATCTGGAAGAGGTCTTAGTGTCCCTAGGTCTTACTCAGCTGGTGGGAGAATCGACACATGAGAGGGGTCATACGTTGGACCTGATCTGGTCCTCCTGTCCACTCTTGGCCCCGCTCACGATCTCCCCCTGTCCCTGGTCAGACCACTATTTGATTGAAGGTCACTGTCCACTTTCCATAAAACGGCCAGAAGTCAAACCTGATTGGAAATGGTTGCGCAGCTGGAACCAGGTTAAAGCGGTAGACTTGTCAGCTATCTTATTACAATCTGACTACCCCCCGTCGTGTGTGGATAATTTGGAAAGTGAAAGCAACGCCTTGGTGTCTGTAATTAAGGAGGCTATTGAGGTAGTCGCTCCAGCCCATAAAATTAGACTGAGGGACAAGGGCAAAGGAGCACTGTGGTTTAATAATGTTCTTAGAGAAAAAAAGCAAGTTCTTCGTAAGTACGAGAGAGCTTGGCGTAAATCCCGTATGCCTGCTGCTCGGGATGCCTATACTGCACAGTTTGCAGTATATAAAAAGGCCATCCGCCGGAGGAAAGCGGATTTTTACGAAGCCGCTATCTCGGAGGCGGCCAATCCGCAGAAAGAAATATTTAAAGTCCTGAATGATCTGCGGACAGTGAAAGGACCAACCCCGACTTTTAATTTGAAGGACTGTCAAGATTTCCAGGCCTTCTTTTTGAATAAAATAAAGGATTTGATGGTAGAGATTAGCCAGACCCCGCACTTCCCCTGCTCTATTGAGCTACCCCTTATATCCCCGAGATCAACACTGGGCTCCCTGACGGACCTTCCAGCTCTCACAATGGAGTCTCTATTCACTATAATGAACCGGGTGAAATCAGGGTCTCCAGCCGACCCTTGCCCGCCCAAGATCTTCAAACTGGGTTGGCCTGGTATGGAGGACAAAATTCTCAACTTGCTGAACCGCTCCTTGGAAGAGGGACTGGTTCCCCCCAACTTTAAGGAAGCACGGGTGATCCCCCTCCTAAATAAACCTGGTGCCAACCCAAAAAATTTAAAGAATTTTAGGCCAATTTCCCAGCTACCCTTTCTTTCTAAGATCTTGGAGCAACATGTCCTGCACTCTCTCACTCACTTCGTAGAAAGCAACCATCTTCTGGAGTTTAATCAAGCAGGTTTCAGAGCTCATCACAGCACCGAACTGGTGATGCTCTCCGTGCTGGATGACCTGAGACTGAAGGCTGACAAAAGAAATCCATGTGCTTTGGTCCTTCTGGACTTATCCGCCGCATTTGATACCGTGAACCATTGTTAACTTCTGTCGCGGGTTGAGGACTTAGGGATCCGGGGTACAGCCCTGGCCTGGCTGACTTCTTTTCTAGAAGATCGCTCACAGCAAATCCAACTGTCTGACCTCGTGTCAAGTCCAGCTAAATTGACATGTGGAGTGCCCCAGGGTTCAGCCCTTTCGCCCTTGCTTTTTAATATATATCTATAGCCTCTGATGGCAGCCCTGAATAAGTTGGACTGTAGGGTTTACAATTATGCTGACGACACACAAATTTTGATCCAGATCGAACATTCTTCGATGGCTTATTTGAGAATGCAAGACATTCTCAAATTTACGATTAACTGGATGTCGGATAACTTGTTGAAAATCAATCCGGACAAAACAGAAGTCCTGGCAGTTACTACAGCTACCAATCCATGGAACGATCTGTTCTGGCCAGCTGAATTGGGGCTATGTCCAGAACCAGCGGTAGCAGTAAAAAGCCTGGGAATCAAAATTGATGCCCTGTTGTCCATGACACAGCAGGTGTCGGCAGCGGTAGGCACTTGTGTCGGTCTACTGCGCCAGCTTCGGAAATTTTCCTTACTGCTGTCCGTCTCCACCCTTAGGCTGGCTGTTTCCGCTCTAATTTTGGCACAGCTGGACTACGGTAACTCCTTATATCTGGGTCTACCTAACAATCTTCTAGCCAGACTCCAGGTAGTAATGAACGGTGCGGCCAGGCTTATTTTTAATAAGCCTCGGCGCACTAGGGCAACACCCTTACTTCAGGACCTACACTGGCTGCCAATAGCTCAGAGAGTTAAATTCAAGAGCCTATGCATTGCTCATAAAGCGGTCTATGGCTCAGCCCCTTTCTATATTAAGGATCGACTGACTAAATATGCACCAAACAGGACCCTTCGGTCTGCTGAGGCGTGTAATTTGATGTGCCCTAGGTTCAACCTGGTATCCAAGGGCGGCAGAGCCTTTTCAAGCACGGTCCCCCGAGCATGGAACCTTCTCCCAGCTAAACTGAGGAAAGAAACTCATCTTCTTATCTTCAGAAAGAATCTGAAGACGGTGCTCTTCTTGGAAGCATGGGGGCCACTGTAGTGGGAGGCTTTGTGTTCTTACTGGTGTTGTGTGTCCACTGTTAGCGCTTAGATACCTCGGGGTGATAAGGCGCTTTATAAAAATATAATAACATAACATACCATAACATAACATTGCCTCTAGTGGGACTTTATTTTCACACACTGCCCCAGTTATGATTCTGTATCACAAATTGCCACATTGCCTCTAGTGGTGATGCGTTCAGCTCACACATTGCCTCTAATGATTTTTTATGTTCACAAACAGCCCTGAGTGGTGCTTGTTCCACACATTCTCCCTGGTGATGCTTTCAGTTCACACATTGCCTCTAGTGATGCTTTATGTTCACATACAGCCTCCAGTTATGTTTCTGTTTCACCCAATGCCCCAACTGATGCTTTCAGTTCACACATTACCTTTATTTATGCTTTTTGCTCACATACAACGCCCAGGTACTCTTCTGTTTCACACATCACCCAGATTGATGCTTTCACCTCCAACATTGCATCTACTGATGCATTATGTTGACATGGAGCCCCAGATACTCTTCTGTTTCACTCATTACCCCTGGTGATTATTTTACTTCTCACATAGCCCCAGACATGCCTTCATTTGAAGATGATTGTGCAGTGCTTCAAATGTCAATAGAAGAGTCTTCTAAAGTGTGGTAGACTTTGTTGCGCTTACCTCAACCTGCTCCGGAAACAGGGAAACAGACAGGAGTAGAGACAGGGCAGAGTGGTGGAGCTCGTCAGCTAGAAACGAGGGTTCTACGCCATGAAAAGTCACTATGGTTTCTAAAATAAATAGCTAGCAAGTCCTCCGCTGCTCAAGCTCGGCCATCTGTGGGCCCAACCCCCCCCCCCCTCATGAAGGAAAGTATACATTCCTTTTCTTAAAAAGGGGATCAGCTATATGTTGCTTGGCAAATAGCATCAGTTATTTTTCAGCTTTTCTATGTGCAACCCAACCTGAAGGACCACAGCCACTAATATCCCTTTGCCTGTCTGCATTGTCTCTAACCCTGGGCGAAGCACTACGCTACGCTCGCGTAGTTCGTGAAGTTTGCGCAACTGAGCACTACACGAGCTGCACATAGCACAGTGCGAACACGCGTAGCGTAGCGTAGTGCAGCGGCCATTTTTTGCTTGTTTGCGGTCCTCAACGTCATGTTCGCGACCGCGAGCAAGCAAAATGACATCCCAGCGAGACTCTCAATGCGGGGAGGTCAGGTTTCTCATTGCGAGTGGTCGTGCATGCTCACGACCGCTCGTGATGAGAAACTACCAGTTCGCGTTGAGAAAGCTGCCGCTTGAGTAAAAATCTACTCGAGCGGCAGAAAACAACAGCTCGCACTGTGCAAGATGCCGTTTTCAATGATTGCACAGTGCCGGATGCTTGTTCGCACTGTGAAATCATTGAAAATGCATCTTGCACAGTGCGAACATGCTACTACGCAGTTCGCGAAGTGCTACGTGAAGTTTGCGTAGTGCGAAGTGCACTTCGCTTAGCGCTACTTCGCGAACTACGCCCACCCTTAATTTTGTCTCCTTATCCCTCCCTGACAAAAGTGGACATCTTAAACATTACAGAAAAGTATGTGCCCAGTCGCCCGAGCTCTGGGGCAGACTTACAATGCCTCTGCAGCACAGTAACACTGTTGGAGCACCACTTTTATGAGGCGCCATTTGCAAGCCCACTTAAAGTCACTCTGCGCTACTTTTCATGGCCTTGTAAATATGGCCCTCTTTCATGCATTACTCTGCGTGAAAGGGGCGTTCCATGGGTATTGCTGTGGGTGTTCCCATGCACCACCCATGGATCTGACGTATTCCCAAGGTTTTGTAAACCTATGAATGCGTTAGATTCCTACTTCGATCCAGAGGAGTAAAAGTGGCGTAACAAGCAGAAATACCTTTATTTCGCCTCGTTTTTGCTCTTTCAATAGAAGGAGGAAAATGCTATCAATGATTGTTTATGTGCAGGAAGGTGTCCCTTTCTCCACATAAACAATCATCTGTGCAACGAAAGCATCCTTGCACCATGGTGTAACGGTGCCTGCGTTGGTGCTAGACAGACAATGATGCGCCAGTGCAGAGTAAAGCACAGGGATGCGTCGTATTACTGTAAATATGACGCATCCCAGCACTTTCCGAATGATGCAGCTCGGAGCAGCAAGATGCTGTGTGGTTGCACGCTGCGTCATTTTCTAGTATATATGCCGCTCTGGTTGATACTGTGTAGGCAAAGTTGCATTTTTATATGAAAAGACCTAGGGGCAGATGTAAGAGCCCAAATACCGGTCGGTAACGGCCGATTTCGGCCGTTACCGACCGGTATTTAGGAATTGGCATGTAGGGGCCATTATTTTACAGAATCGGTAAATTTACCGATTCGGTAAATTTACCGATTCTATAAAATACCGAATCGGTAATTTTACCGATTCAGTAAATCCAAATGTAGGTGACACTCCTGAGAGTGTCACAAGCCCTTAAGAGTCGGTATTTTACCACACAATCCTATTGTGTGGTAAAATACAGAATCCAGGTGTGCATGCACATCTGTGCATGCACACCTGTGCCATGTGACACACAGACATGCCCTAAGGGCATGTATGTGTGCCACATGTCACACATGCCTTTACTTCGGGTGCTAGAGGGTGTCAAAGTAACACCCCCAGCACCCTTGCAACATTCGGTATTTACCGATTCGGTAAATATCGAATGTTACCGATTCGGTAAATCAAATTTAAAAAATACCTACATCTCCCACCTTCATATTTACCGATTCATAAATACCACATCGGTAAAATTCGGTATTTATGAGTCGGTAAAATGAAGTTACCTACATCTGGCCCTTAGTCATGAATAAAAATCTATTTTTATAATATAGTGTGGGTAAATGGTAAACTCTTGAAAGTTCTTTTTTGTTTTTTAGGTTTTAGGATAAAGATCTAGGTCAGTGAATCAGGTAGATTTTTGATATGTGTAGTGGAAAAGTAACTTTTTCAAAGTACACTTTATGCTTTCAGAAAACAAAAATAATTCAACCAGTTCTGCTGATCTTTCTCCTTCTAATGGCAAGAGCAGCCTCTTGTAGCTTTTGTTTTGTAATTCACATATAATAACACTGACTTTTACACATCCATCAGTTCATTGAGCATTATTTACAATCTTGCTTTGAATCTTCATCTTCTTGGCATCCTTAGTCCGTTATTAGCCATTCGTGTGTCATTTTTCTTAGTAAACAGTTTGTGATTTTTTTTAAATTAGCTTTAAATTCAATCATTATGTGCTCCTGACTTTAATGTTGTTGACACTTTCTGAACCTAGCAACCATTTCTCTTGGGAATCGTCGGCTGCCTTATTGTACTTTATTAATTTGGTAGGGTCGCCTGCTCCTAATCTAACAGCATATTTCTGAGAAGCATAATGTAACATAAGATACCATAAACAAGCATAACAAAATGAATGCCTTAGCACAACATAACAGAAAACATGACATACAATTAAAGAAAGTCAATCGTTCCCCATTTATTTACATTTCAGATTTTACACTTGGTGTAGTCTTCCATTCTACCCATATTGCCAAAATCCAGTGTTTTGATTGACAGCTGCTTTTTCAACATGTATGGATCATGCACATATTTCCCAGGTCTCAGTAACAGTGTAATATGCCCCCCTTGAACGCTGCGGGCCACAACTCATTTGGGGACCGGGGTGTGGGGGGATGCATAATCCTTTGGCTTTGGAAAGCTTTGCACTTTTTGGGGAAATGTGTGGGGGAAACAAACACCTCCTACTGCAATATTGCTGCAACTTTACACAGCTGTGTCACTGATCCTCTGTCTTACTCCTGACTTCAGGGCAATTTACTCCTGCTTTTCCAGGGACTAGAAGCTTCATGAATTGGGCCAGAAGAGGTTTACAATAGTTTGAGGCTGGCGGTGTTTAAGACCTGTAGTGGTGGTGCCGCTGCACGTAAGCAGAGTGCGTCAGGTGGGCGGAGTCAGGCAGGCAGGAGGTGGCCACATATTGGGAGCTGACAGGGGCTAAAGGGTATTGATTGCCTTAAATAAATCAGCATCAAAATGTCCAGGAGATTACCATTAATAAAACCAACCCCTAATCTGAACTGCTAGTATTGGTGCCAAAGGGACAATATGGCTGTCTGTCTGTCCGTCTGCATCATTAAATCATTACCGTAATTTACCAGGAGCTGTACCGGTAACACTGTGTCACTCTGGGTAATTTCCATGAAGAACTCCGGTCCTTGTGGTTATTCCCACCAAATGCCATAAAAAGTTTTAAGATGTTGGAAAACTGATTCGAAGAATACTATTGTCAAATCTGCCTTTTCCAACATATTTGTATTGATTCTTCATCACCTGGGAAGAGGGGGAAGGGACGTATGTTCAGGCTCTGATTATTGGAAAAGGCCAAAAATATTGATCCCATAAAAGTTGAAAGCGTAGTTCATTATCACAGAATTCCTGAAAAAATCTAACAGATCTTTGTGCCCTGTTTGAGCTGCTTTTAACTTACAAAACAGAGCAGGCAGGCTCGGCTCCAGGGAACTGCCACAGTAATATTTCTACCACAGAGGTAACTTGGGGAAAATGACACCACATGCAGTGCATGTATTGTTTAAAACATATTAAGTCAGTATTACTGATTAAATCTATCCAAGAGTAACCCTCTTTTGAAAAGGCATTGGCAACAGTTCTGTCATTGGTGGGCAGTATTTTGTATTTGCCAATGCTTGTTTTGTTTCCTCATTGATTTTGCAAACCTTTAATTATTGGGGGAACTACTGGGACCCCAGCCAATATATAAAAAATTACTGAAAGTGAAAATATTAGATTTGTCTAAAAACACAAATTTCCGCAGTTGCATCTAATATTAAGGGAACTATTTTGTGCATTGATATGCCACTTGTGAAAAGGATTATTGATAATAATCCTGGTTTATACACTGAAGCCTCAATTGAAAACTCGGTTGATTGATTTAAAAAATATTTCATAAAGTAATTATTATAGTTGACATGTTGACTTCATAAGAGACTTTTCCCACAAAATACCAACACGTGTTTCGTGACTGCAAACCATGTATTGTTCCTTCTTCAGGCACATTCATTTCTGTGCACTGTATATGTAACACTGAAATAAGTGTAAGCGATCTAACGGGTCTCATTTATGAGGCCCCTTGCGCGTCCGGAACGCCACTTTTTGTCACGTTCCATGGCGCGAGAGCCTGCTCCACATTTACCAAGCATCACTAAGCCACTTTTTCTGGCTTAATGCTGGCTCGTAAATATTGTCGTCCCCTTTAGCGCAGTTTTCTGCATTAAAGAAGCATGCAATGGGAGTTGCTGGGGGGCGTTCCAAGCAGCATTCATGACTTTTTGACACTGCCCCAGATTTACGAGAAATCGGAACACTGAGGCAGCGCCAAAAACGTATGCCTCCTGAGGGGAGGCGTAAGGGAGGCACAACGCGGAGACATATCTTTATTTTTCCTCTTTCAATGAGGAAACAGCCTCTTTGTTCAGGAAGGTTTCCCTTCCTTCACAAAAATAATCATCTCCGCAACGCAAGCCCCTTTGCACCATGGTGCAAAGGTGCATGTGCTGGTGCACGGCAGCCCATTGTCCGCTGGTGCAGGGGAAAAGGACGGGAATGCGCCATATCCAATAGATACTGTGCATTTCTGACCTTTTCTTTTGCCGTAGGGAAGCGCCTGCGGCGCTGTCCAAGGGCAAAACCTCATAAATGAGGCCCATATATATATTTTGTGGTCTCCCCTTTTCTCATATTTAGTGATTCTTTAACCCCTTGACTGCAGCCGTCGGTCAATGGTCGTCGCGGGCACTACCTTGGTAGTGCTGCGAACGTCCGTTGGCCACCGCTGCCCCACCCGTTTTTCGTCGAACGTTCAGCACTGGAGCTGAATGTTCGACGCAGCCAAGGTGTTAACAATCATTCTTCTGTTAAATTTGGTAGTTCATCTTACTGTAACAGTGCTGTCAATGAAAATATGCCCATATGTGATTTATATTAAAAATAGAATTATATCCTGAAAAAGCCCCAAATAGCTGCACCGTAGCACCGAAACATAAGTTGGCATTTTCTAGAGAAATTGTGGGGCATGTCAAGGACGGTCATTGGAGTTATATTTAGAATCACTCAACGCACCTTTGAATTGAGGTTTCAATATGGAGCCAATAATGAAATTATGATCAATAAAAAGAAGCAGAAAAGGTTTTGTCTCGACAACCTGCCTTAGAAAGCGGACATGCCAACAATAGAACTATTTTGTGAAGTTCTACTTAGAATCGGTCAGTACGTTGTTGAATTGAGGTTTCCATGAAGAAACCAATCGTGAGATTATGATAACAATGGAGAAAACTCGAGCACTTCATATACTTGAATGTAATCGATAGTGTCGCCTTCAGTTCTTGAACCTCAGGATCTCAGGCGATCCCTTAAGTGTGTTCATGGTGGTGGGAAGACACCAAACAGCTGACGTTCAATATTGCTGGTTTGATTTGAGAGTATCTACCCACACTGGGTTATCTTTACTATATTAGGTTTAGGTAGGATTAGGTCCAGGAAGGGGAAATAAAAGGCTTATGGTTATAGTGAGAGTTAGGGATAGGATATGATATAAGTCATGGAAAGGGTTGTCATGGGGATAAATAATTGGGTTAACTTTAGAGGCAGAGTAAGGGTTTGAGTAAAGGTGTGTTCGGGCTAGGATTATTTATAGGGATAGGTTTACAAGAGTGGTAGGATTATTTAAAGGGATAGGTTTAGGAATAGAGGTAGGACTAGGTATAGGGATAGAGTTCTGGGATAGATATAGGAACATATTTAGGGCTAGGGATAGATTAGGATCAGGGCTAAGGATAGGTTTAGGGATGGGGTAGGATTTTGGATAGGTCTAGTTTTACAGCTAGGGGTATGGGCAAGATTAGACAAAGAGATGGATTTCAGGCTGTGAGTAGGACAAAGGAAATTGCTAGGTGTACCTGTTGGATTAGGGTTAAGATTTGGTTTATGACAGGATTAGAAATTGAAAAGTTTGGAGCTAGAATTAGGGCAAGAGATACTGATAGGGCTGGGTTCTGATTAAGGTTTAAGCCAGGGTTAGATTCAAAATGAAGGGGAAGTTGAGGTTGATGGGGAAGTTTAGTGTTAGGAGTCGGATGGTGGTTAAGGTACAGAGCTGGAAGTCGTTACTGACGGGGTGAGCCTGAGGGGTTGGTGTTTGATAACAGGGCCATCCAGCTTGGGTAAGCCCATTAAAGACCTTAAGAAACATTGTGAAAAATTGAAAGAAATGTAAACTTCTGGCTTCCAAACCAAATGCCATTTTCATAGCTGCATATCTTTTTGAACAATAGGTTTCTCCGGCTGGATTCGAACGCTTGGCTATTCTAACTCAAAAATACAAACTTTGAAGGTACATTTGTAGGAGGTCGGGGGCTCAAGAGAGTATGGCAGTGACTCAAAGGGCGGAGGAAGAAATAAGATGTCTTAGGTGGAGAAGATGCCCTATTTATAGCATGAGTGTGAGACCCTCACCAGAAGCCTCCTGAAGGTCCCCAAGCCACGGCACACCCCAGGAAGACAGGATGCAGGTATAATGGCACGAGAGCTTCCCCATCATTGGCGCCACCAATTGTCTGAAGTGTGCAAAGCAGAATATTACAAAAAATGAATGTGGTTCTCTGTCAACGCCTTAAATGTCCCAGTCACATGTTGACATCATTAAAAAACCTTTACATACAATAATATCTCTCAGAATCTTACAAATGAAAAACAACACAAATTGAGCAGCTGGGCGAGAACCGGAGCTACTCAGAAATAAACACAATTTCAGGCCGTTTTTACATCTCTCCCATTTCTAGAGGCCAGCTGTTGGTTGTGGTGACCAAGTGGCGTTGCGTCGATTCTTTGGAGGTCCGCGTGTGTGTGGGCACTGCCCCACTGTCCGTGTTGTGTTTGTTGACTTGCTAAGAGTTTCTCGGTGGACGCTCCGAGTCTTTTCTCACAGACATAGGTCCTCACTATCTGTTGATAGGAGCTTTGACCTCATCATGGTCTTTAGACACAATGGCGGCTACGAAACACAGACACGCTTCGCGGAATCCGAAGCACCATTGATTTCTCTGCTGTTTGCACTTCCTCACTTCCATTTTCTGGACCCAACAACAGCGACTAAAATTGTGCATCTGAAAACTCTATAAGGCAAGCATCTCAGAGCTTCTAGAGTCACTTGTTGGTCTGGAAGCCTAGTGAACACATGTGTTCCCTCCCAGGTTTGTGCCAGCCCTTTCCGGGGCACCACTAGCTCAGGACAGCCCTGGAGACCCGCCTGTACCATGAGGCGCGCGTTGTCCTACCCTCTGAACTTAAAGGCAAGATGGTGAGTGAGCAGAGCCCCAGGGACGTCCTGTTATGCGCTTTCGTGTAGCCTTTCCATGTAGGTTCTTAGTTCTTTGCACTCCCCCAGGTCCATGTCCTGGCAGACCCATTTGATGTCGTCCTCGTTCTTGAGGACGGCGTTAACGCCGGGACTTTTGTCATCTGAGGATATAGTGGTGAAGGTGGTAAATTTGACCCGCTTGCGTTTGGACGTTGGGGAGGATGAAGGCTCGGTCCTGGCCTCCTTGCCTTCGCTGAACTGAGAGTCCGGCGGCCTGTACAACTGGCCGTTTAATGTTGTTGCAGGGTTCGTACTGAGGAGATATTTGCTTTCCTCCACGTCCACCCCGCGGTCCATGGCCGTGATGCGCTCCTCAGTAGCTGAGAACGTCATAGAGTTCTCCAGAAGTTCTGTCCTGTTACTTAGCCCGACCCAGTCGTGGGAGTGGGTCACGCCTTCCTGCTCGTCCACTGGCACGCGCTTGTGGCGGTACTTCAAAGCAAAGGTGACGCAGTTGATAAGGAATACGAGTATGGCCAGGCAGAAGACCCCAAGGAGTGCATACATCCCTATCTCAAGGTCACTCAAGCCCCTTTTGCTCTGCACCAGGTCATTCTCTTCATCATCCCCATGACCTCGCGGAAGGTCGACTGGTGCTGGAAAGCTGGTGAAGTCGCTCGGCATGCTGGGAAGATGGCTGGCATCATCTAAAGGGTTTTCTCTGTCCCCTTTCTTTCTCAGAAGGGATTGGTCGGTGGTCGCTCTCTTTATTGCGCCCTCTTCGCGGTCGATGGAGGAGCTGTGATACTGTTGGCCATCTTGTCTGGCTCCGTTGGGCGAACCCTTCGGCCTCCTGTCGCGGTTATCTGAGTACGCACCATCCCCATGGCGTTTGCCGTTGCTTGTATTTGGGCTCCTGTCGCTCTGCCCGTATTTGACTTTTATGTTTCCGGTGCCGATGGCCAAGACGCTCTTCCTCTTCGACTTTTGGCAAAGTTCGCTGATCATGAGCTCGACTTTCACCAGGGCGCCCTGCCCTTCGCCCTCCGCCGCCACTGTCGGCCATCTTGCTTTGGGGTCCTGCTGCACGGACACTACCTTCTCATCCAGTGACGTGGCACTCAAGGCGAAGTCTTTGACGTTGTAAATATCCAGTGGTGTCACCAGTCCATCACTAAACTGGACCCAGCAGCTGATGGTGGCGGCCTGAGGAGGAAGGAACATAAACAAAATACAGTCAGAGGGTAAAGGAAATATTCCACAAAGACAGCTTCTATACTGCAAAAAACAGAACAAAATGCATTATCGCTGCATGGTCATAAATTCGGTTGTTGAGGCATAAAAACACTAGTTTCAAAATCAACAGTAATAAAAAGTGATTTTTTCCCCCCTGTAAGTGCTAAAAGGGATACGTGCCCCCGGGGCGCCACTCCTTGTGTGCAATAATAAACTCTGTGTCAAATAAATTGCATTTCACCAGAAGCATTTACTGCTGTTTGGCTCTGAGTGAAGGACGTTAATGCAAAGCGCCCGTCGGTGACTCGTAACCGCTGCTGGGATTAACCCCCCCCCCCACCCACCCCGTCCTGCATTTAGATCAGCCCAGTGTCAGCCTGTAATCCGCTGCTCCTGTCCGAGCCGCTTTAAGATGCTGGGCTCATGGGGGCGTCTCGAGGGGCGAGGGTGTGATGGAAGGCGCTATTCCAGGCAGCATAGCAAGTGCTCAGGAAATGCGCTCTCTCTTCTTGACAAAAATGTAGAGATTTATTGGGCCTTATTTATGAAGGCCTTGCGCCGCCGGTGCGTCACTTTTAACATGGGAAAAAGGGACGCACCGGCGGCGCAAGGCCTTCATAAATAAGGCCCAATGTACTCTTGCTGCAAAGCTAACAAAAAGATATATACAATTGCGTCTATCATTATTTGTTATTATTAATACTGCTATTTCAAGACAAGTATTAATCAATCTAATAATTAAAATGATAATGATCATAACATCCCCTCAGCTGTCATATGTAACATATTTACACTCGCCCCGCAGAGAGCATTCGAGTTTCCTCTTATTACCTGTGCCCGACATACTCAGACATGCCAACACGTGGAACCAGGAAAGGGAGATTTTCAACAAAATCCCAGGACTTTATTTTACATATTGACTTCCTCTGAAGAGGGGGCATTCGAGTCATCTTTAGGTCTGGTCTAGGCAGCGCACGCTCTGTCTTCGAGACATGTGGGGGCAGATTTACAAGCTCCTTGCGAAGCTTTTGCGCTGCCGTTGCGTTAAAAAAGTGACACAATGGCAGCGCAAAAGTGTCCCTTTTGTGATGCAATGGCGGCGTAAAAAATGCTGCAAATTTACAACGTGACGCATCTAGGGAGATATGTCACGATGTAAAGCCCTGCGTGACATTATACCTACGTCAGGTATAATGTATGCAGGGGGGGCGTTCTGACACAAGAAAGGGTCATAGAAGTGACGCAGTGAAATCTACGAGATTTGAAGCAGGCGTAAGGTGCAATGCAGTGAGGAATAGGCCACAACGTACATTGCTGGAGTTGCGTCGTGCTTGCGGCACGACTCCAGCAATGCGTGACTTTTCCGCTAACAGTTGTCATCCATTTTACAACTTGCCCTTCTACAAAGCCCTCTCGTGGGGTCACCAACAGAGCCCCCGTGCAAATCTGCCGATGGGGGGTGGGTGCAAGGGGCACATCATGTGCCCGCCCCACAAGTGCATGGTCATGCATTCATTGTGTGACATGCATGACATGGTGCACGCCATACCGTGCATGGACAAGCATTCAGCACAGTCCCGGAGGAGGTATAGGTTCTCCTCTGAGCCTAACCTACCCGGTGCAGTGGCACCGCCGCCACACCGCCGACCCTGGATCCGGAGGGTGGGTGCACTATGGGTTTGGAGCTCTTCCTGGGATTGCGGCGGTTAAGGTCCCAGCTGGAGACCGTTCGGAATAAGGTCCTTAATAATTGTGGAAGTCCCAAACCCTGTGAAACCTGAAATTCCAAAACAACTGTCTCCTGTTGGTTGAGTAATCACTTGTGACGTCAATGATCAACAAGATACAGGATCCTGAGGCCCAACTGAAAGAAGCTGTCTGGTTTTGGGGTATTCTGTTGAATGCTGCAGGGAAGTCTGATAAAGACAATTTTCCCACATGGCTCTTAGGCACCTGAGGCCGTATTACATATTATCATTGTTTACGCCCGGCGCAAGTTTCAAAAGGTGCGCTGGGCGCAAACAATGATAATGCACCCTGTTGTGGTAAATGCCCTGCCCCCAGTGCAGCTGTAAACTCACACTGCCCTGGGTGCAGCGCATTCATGTGAAAACATGGAGCAGCTGTTCCGTGTTTTCACTGTGCAGGCACTAGCCTGCACTTTTAAATATATAATAATAATAATAATCCACATTTGTAAAGGTCACAATCACCCGTTAGGGTCTCTAGGCGCTGGGGGCCGTCGGGAAGATTAAGGAAGCTATTGCCCAGAGTCACATGGTGCTGGACTAACCTGCCACCGGTGCCGGGGATCGAACCGTGATCCCCAGTGTCCGGAGTCATTCGCCCTGGCAGCGGCGCCACACCTCTTCCGGCTAAGAGATCCCCTTGCTGGCGGGTGCAGTATATAGTACCTACAGGTAGTTATAGTAGGGAACTACTTTCGATAAAAAAGCTTTTTTTGTATTGCCAATAACTTTGGCGCAGTTTGACAAATCTTCACAGACATTTCAAAACTAGTTTGCCTCTCACTTCAGCTGCTGTCTTGAAAGTTTCAAGGTGATTCATCAAGTGGGGGGCAAGAAAAAGGTGGGGCACATAATGCATTTTCCCCATGCAATGTCCCTTAGGGATTTTGAACACAGCTACAGCCCGAACCGCTGAACGGAATCACACTAAAGTTGGCAGAAAGCTAGCTCTTGGTCCAGAAAGAGGCTTTTATTATAATTTGGTGCAAATCTGTTCAGTAGTTTTGGAGTTATTAAACATACAAGAAATGTAGATATCCAGATCCATCGCAGATGCACCGCGGGGAATTTGCAGATCCACGGGAGAATCACAGATGCGCATGCCAAAGCAAGGTCCTGATTGGCTGGCCGCAACCTGAGTGAAAAGTTGCGGCTGCCATTTGTTAATTGGCTCGGTGCGGGAATAAAACTGTACAGTGAGATAATGGGTCAGGATCGAGGAATCCCCATAAGACCCCCCATGGACAACAAATTGCCCAATTATTTTGACAGGACTGAACCTAGGATCCACCACGAGACTCTGCACAACCATGCAGTGTAAATTTGCGATGGATCCGCGGATCCGGAGCCGAATGAAAAAACAAATTACACACAATCACTCAACCCACACTGCTTGGGTTTGGCAGCACTCAGGGGATTTCCAGAAGGCACTGTGGTCAACTCCTTGCTGCGCACGACCAAAGGCAATGTGCAGCGTGGGGTTTGCAGTACTTGTTGGGTTGGGGCAGGGCCTGGTTGCAGGTCCTGTGGCCAACCGCCCGCTGCACATGGCTAAGGGCTGTGCGTGGCATGGAACTGAATGCATGCGGGGGTTTGGCCCCATGCAAGCACACCCTGTGGCTTGCCCCCTGATATGTTAGAACAAAGAAATTCACTAAAAAACTAAAGGTTACAGGGGCGTTATAGTAAGGAATTAGTATTTAAAAAACCTTAGACATGCTTTGAAAGGGTGGGTTTACATTTATGTCTAAGAGTAAAAGATCCCCCTTCTGGAACAAAACTTGGTCAGAAGCACAGCAAGATTGATGGGGGCATTGCAGATTGTGCAGCTGTGGTACTGGGATGTCTCAGATCTGGAGTACAGTCACTCACATCTCTGTCTATGCACTACTTTATATGCTGCTAAATAAGTTTTGTGTATTATACCTTTATAGGGTGTGTTTGAGCTCTCTTCTAATGCATATGGTGTCAAGACTCAGGGCCATATGTATCAAGCAAATTCGCATTCGCAAAGGCCGAAATTCACAGAATTTCGGCCTTTGCGAATGCGAATTTGCTAAATGGAATGTATTAAGCAATATCTGGTGCAAAATAAGGAATCGCAAAATTTGCGATTCCTTATTTTGCAATTGCATTTAAGGAATCGCAAAATTTGCAATGTATGTAGCAAATCAAATTAGCAAAGTTCCCTTAAGGAATCGCAAATTACCACCAACTTCTAGTTGGTGGTAAGTTGCGAATTCCTTGAAAAATGCAAATTTTTGCATTTTTGAAAGTGCCATGTGACGCACATACATGCCCTTAGGGCATGTATGTGCGCCACATGTGCACCCATGCATTTTTCAGGGGTGCAACAGGGTGTCCTTTGGACACCCCTGCACCCTTGAAATTATTCTCAATTTGCGATTAGCAAATTGCGAATCACAAATTGAGAATTACTTCCCATTTATTCCTATGGGCCTCCTGGGAAAGTATTCCTTGATTGCTATTTGCAATTGCCAATCACAATTTAGGAATTTTAAGAAATCGCAAAAAAATGCGATTTTGTACATACATACCCATTTGCGATTCTCAAATAGCGATTTCTTAAAAATCGGTATTTGGGAATCACAAATGGGTATCTTGATACCTATGGCCCTCAATGTCTTACGCAATCCATCTCTTATGGCTCACAATGTGCCAGGTTTACACATTTGGAACAGCTCTGTTGGAAGGTGGGACAATCACCATCTCACGAGCAGGTTAAATACTGGGCCCTCTGTAAGTATCTATGAGAAGTCTCAACACTCTCTGGCACAGGTTGTTAACCTGAAGGGCGCCGGGCGACCATTCTACGTGTCATTACAGTAGTGGTCAGCTCTGGACTTCAGCTGTTAAGCTGTTGTTACGGCGCAACGCTATCTGAGGCAACTCTGATCTTGTGAAACAGGGGAAAGTTCACAAAAAGCTTATGTCCTTGTGAAGCATTACTGAAGTAATTACAAAGGAAGTCTTTTGGAAGACTATCATTGTTCTCATAGTGGAAGGTTCACGTATGGCCACTATAGTCTAGTGAAACACTAGTGATGTCTTTACAATGGAAAGGCAACAAGAAGCCGCACTAGTCTCATGAAACACAGCAAATTACATTATAGCAGAAGGTCAACAAAGGGAGCACTATAGGCTTGTTGACTTTCTGAATGCAGGCCAATGTTGTCCTAGTGAAAAGTCCACCTGCGGACCATTCTAGCCTTGTGAAACACTACTAATGTTTTCACAATGGAAAGGCCACAAGAATCTGCACTAGTCTTGTGAAACACTGCAAATGAAATAATAGAGGAATGTCAACAAAGGGAGCAGTCTAGTCTTGTGAAAGACAATGTTGTCATAATGGAAAGTCCATGTGCAGACCACTCCAGTGAGACACTAGTGATGTCTTCACAATGGAAAATGCACACGAAGCTGCACTAGTTTTATGGAACATTGCAAATGACATTGTAAAGAAAGGTGAACAGAGGGAGCACTCTAGTCTAGTGAAACACTGCAGTTGTCTTTCCAATAGAATGTACACAAGAAGTTTACACTAGACCAGTGAAACACTGCAGTTGTCTTTCCAATAGAATGTACACAAGAAGCTTACACTAGTCTAGTGAAACACTGCAGTTGTCTTTCCAATAGAATGTACACAAGAAGCTTACACTAGACCAGTGAAACACTGCAGTTGTCTTTCCAATAGAATGTACACAAGAAGCTTACACTAGTCCAGTGAAACACTGCAGTTGTCTTTCCAATAGAATGTACACAAGAAGCGTACACTAGACCAGTGAAACACTGCAGTTGTCTTTCCAATAGAATGTACACAAGAAGCGTACACTAGACCAGTGAAACACTGCAGTTGTCTTTCCAATAGAATGTACACAAGAAGCTTACACTAGACCAGTGAAACACTGCAGTTGTCTTTCCAAAAGAATGTACACAAGAAGCTTACACTAGACTAGTGAAACACTGCAGTTGTCTTTCCAATAGAATGTACACAAGAAGCTTACACTAGACTAGTGAAACACTGCAGTTGTCTTTCCAATAGAATGTACACAAGAAGCTTACACTAGACCAGTGAAACACTGCAGTTGTCTTTCCAATAGAATGTACACAAGAAGCTTACCCTAGACCAGTGAAACACTGCAGTTGTCTTTCCAATAGAATGTACACAAGAAGCTTACACTAGACCAGTGAAACACTGCAGTTGTCTTTCCAATAGAATGTACACAAGAAGCTTACACTAGTCTAGTGAAACACTGCAGTTGTCTTTCCAATAGAATGTACACAAGAAGCTTACACTAGTCCAGTGAAACACTGCAGTTGTCTTTCCAATAGAATGTACACAAGAAGCTTACACTAGACCAGTGAAACACTGCAGTTGTCTTTCCAATAGAATGTACACAAGAAGCTTACACTAGACCAGTGAAACACTGCAGTTGTCTTTCCAATAGAATGTACACAAGAAGCTTACACTAGACCAGTGAAACACTGCAGTTGTCTTTCCAATAGAATGTACACAAGAAGCTTACACTAGACTAGTGAAACACTGCAGTTGTCTTTCCAATAGAATGTACACAAGAAGCGTACACTAGACTAGTGAAACACTGCAGTTGTCTTTCCAATAGAATGTACACAAGAAGCTTACACTAGTCTAGTGAAACACTGCAGTTGTCTTTCCAATAGAATGTACACAAGAAGCTTACACTAGACTAGTGAAACACTGCAGTTGTCTTTCCAATAGAATGTACACAAGAAGCTTACACTAGTCTAGTGAAACACTGCAGTTGTCTTTCCAATAGAATGTACACAAGAAGCTTACACTAGTCTAGTGAAACACTGCAGTTGTCTTTCCAATAGAATGTACACAAGAAGCTTACACTAGTCTAGTGAAACACTGCAGTTGTCTTTCCAATAGAATGTACACAAGAAGCTTACACTAGTCTAGTGAAACACTGCAGTTGTCTTTCCAATAGAATGTACACAAGAAGCTTACACTAGTCCAGTGAAACAGTGCAGATGTTTTCGCAATGTAAAGTCCACAAGAACCTTACTCTAGTCTTATGGGACAGATTCGCCACTCATCACATGCACATCAAACCCTAGTACCTGCTTGAGAGCCTGAAGAAGCTCTTGTCCAGTTGTGGTAGCGAAGATGGCCTTGTTGCTGCCAGTGCTGAGTTGAAGGGACAGAGACAGCCCGGTCACCATCTGCACTCCAAGATCAGTGATTGTCACCTTCTCATCCACCACGGTCACGGTCTTCTCCGCCAAGATGGCGTCCGAGAGCGGGGACAGAATCTACACAAAGAGACAACAGATATGACCGAGTGCATCAATTGCAATACGCCTCCTGCAACTCAAGGACATTGAGAACATCAGGAGTTTTATCTAGTGGCTGCTTACTAGAAAAGGCAGGTCGGGCTGGGACAATGCCAGTCATGTCAGGTGAGCCTTATATAAAGGAACAACTTTCTTCAGAACTTCAAAGGCAAAGATAAATGGGAGATCTGTCTCTCACTGTATGCACTGGTCTGTCTCTCTACAGCTCACACAGAATCAAGACTCTTAAGATTTAGGTCTCTTTATTTAGATGAAATGAAAACTATAGAATTACAGCCTCATTTAGATGTCTGAGTTCATGGTAACATGACAACAAATGGAATTGTATGTGTGCCTGTGTTAGCTGATCGAAGCCGTTTCCTTTTTAACCCCTTGCGCACTGCGCGAATTCCCCCGCACATTCGCGAATTAATGAATTAATCAGACGGCCCACGGCCGTCCTCCGCACACGCCCACCATGTCGTAGGATGGCCGGGGGGCGTGTACAGCACGCAAGGGGTTAAACCAACGCCTCCCATGAGATTTAGCTGGTGGTAAACGTGTCAAAAAAGTGACAACATTTCTCATGGAACGAGTCATGCACATAGGAATAATAACCAAGACATATTCTCACTCTCCTCCCATTCACAAAAAGGGCCCAGGTGGTTGGATCAACTTAGAACACCCACCTTCACTATTGCAATACATTATTTTCTGACCTCAGTGCTAAGTTTTTAAAGAAATCAGTGCAGAGCCCAAACTTGTTGTTTGGAGCTTACTCTCAATTGCACCGAAGGCCTGTGTTGCCAAACACCAAGGATGCCTATTCTTGGTCCCCCTCTTGCCACTTTCTTCCACCATCATACAGTTTCTGTCTTCTTATCTCGCTCCTGTAAAATCTTTTGAATCCTTGCTTTCTCCCTTTGTCAGTGTTTTTCTATGAAAGTCTGTTTTAAGAAAACCCATTCAAAGATGGTGCCACAGACCGTACTTTTAATGCAGAGGAAAATTGAATCAGCCATCTTGGAATGGTTACAAACATTTAGGATGCCTGCCAACCAATACAGGGGCAAGTGGCAATCAGAGAGGTAGGTGTCTTAAGAAAGTGAGGGTTGGACAAGCAAGTGCTGGAGAGGGGGACAATTTTAATAAAGAGAGGGGTGCGTAGAGGAGCGGTAGCAGGGAGAGATGGGGACAACACACTTATATAGTCCATCATATACAGTGTAATTCAAAGTTTGACATAAACAGTGGAAGGATGCAGGCCATCCAATCAAATGAAGGTGAGACCTCAGTGCTTCTCTGGGGCGGGACACGTAGAGGAAGAGGGAGGGAAGCCATCGAAACAGCGCCAGGTAAGATGGAAACCTAAGCCATCCACACACGAGTGGGGGTCTGATCCAAGCCCACTCTATGCACTGCATTGTTTACAATAGGTTTTTTACAACACACATTTAAAGATATCTGTAAGAAAGACCTGAACATAAATAAGGGCAGTTTACAGACTGACAGAGAAGCTAAGGTAAAACTACAGCCAACAGTTCGCGAGTTTCTTTGCTAGAAGAGGGACGCGGAGCAATCTATAGGCGCTGAAGTTCTTGCTCACCCCTAAAGACAATGGAGATCTGAAATGCCACCCCCCCTGCCCTTGCATTCTTGTTACATTTTGGAAAGCATGAATAGATCTTATTCACTCAGTCATGAGAGCAAGTGGAAGGCCTCTTGGATTTAAGATCCCTTTATTGCTCGCTGGCGCGCAGAAGAGAAAGTAAGCGCGCGATACAAATCTCTAGCATAAAAAAAATGGGTATCCCACATGCAATGCATGGTTCCATGTGGGCCCACGTGAAATGCATAGCCCCACTTACAATGCATGGACCCATATGCAATGCATGGCCCCACGTGCATTGAATGGCCCCACGTGCAAGGCATGGTCCACGATCGATGCCTGACACCACATGCTATGCATGGTCCTGCATAAAACGCATTGTTCTATGTGCAATGTATAGCCCCTCTTGCAATGAACAATCCCTCATGCAATGCATAGCCCCGCGTGCAATGCATGGTCCCAGGTGAGCTGCATGGACCCTCGTGCAATGCAAGACCCCACATGGAGCGCATGACCCCAAATGCAATGCATGGCCCTATGTGCAATGAACAGTCCTACGTGCCATGCATGGCCCCAGGTGAAACGACGGCTCGTTCTCCCCTGGACAAGAAGTCATCATAAGCTGTGTGGGCAGGACAATCTAGAGCCCGGGTTAAGCTCAACAGCAAACGAGCAGCAAAGGGAACAAACTACAGGTATTGATGGACAAGCACTGGAAGCACCTCCTATAAGGAGCAGGGAACACAGTGGGTTAAATCATGAATTGAGCAGGACATTCAAACAATTCTTGCGTCAGGACTGAAACTTCTTAATATCTTCCTAGTTTAATATTCAACGTACTATTATTTTCAAGGTGTTGATGTGGTCCTTACTGGGGAAGGAACCATTTGTCTCACCTGGATTGTTGTCATGCCAACTTCCTGTCCAATCAGAATCTGGCTTCCTTGCAGCTTGGCAATCCTCGGCTCCTCCACTTGCATGAAGTCACTCACAAGGTCTGTGATGTCAACCTGCCAATCAGAGCCCATCATGTGGATCATCTGACCTCCCGGGTCCAGAGGTTCTGCGATGAACTGTGTGAGGACGCGCACCATGGCATGCTGGTACTGCAGCGTGCACCCGCGACCCTTCTTCTCGTCTTCTTCATCATCATCACCACTGTCTCTAGTTGGCCTGTCAAAACAGACAAAATAGTTTGAACTGCCCATGAACAGCTCAGACACAAGGATAAAACAACAAGCAAAGAATCCAAATGGGATACAGAAGTCCCACTTCACTGGTTCAGTTGACCGTTGACCCACCCCTCTCCCTCCACTGATCTTAGGATCTTGTAAATCTGTCTCTAAAGGTGCTGACCACATGCGGTGTGGGGAGTAGGCGAGCTAGATAGGTTCCAGTCTCCTATGAGAGTTCTAATCCTATCTCAGAGGGCGTCATCCTCTGGGCGTGCGACCTCTGGTACCAGCAGTGAAGGTCCACCAGTCATTGCACCTCTTTACGGCTGGGCATCGTCAGGTGGTGCCAAACCAGCTCGGATCATTCCATAGTGGCAACGGTCCAAGGGGGTGGGGACCCATGTGTGATGTCAATGCTACAAGAGGAGATAGATGGAGGTCTCTGCTCACAAAACCAGCCATGTGTTCCTCAAGCCATGCTACACACACACACACACACACACTCACTTGAGAGGTAAGCTGGGGCAGGTGCAGAGGTGCAGAGATCTTGGTCGCCTTTGTGAGGGCTGCTTGCATGCACTGCCCGCCCTTCGTGCAGGCTCACTGTCCACCCACTGTATGTGGAAGGGGTGTTACATCGCTGCTGCCCTTCTGCCACATGATTACACGCCAGATGTCAACACATGTTAAGGCGATGGCCAGAGGTCAGGCCTTCCGCTGACGTAATGTCTTCATGAGTGGTGCCTGTCAAGGGGATTGGGCCTGTGCTCTAATGGTAATAACTGCTGATACCTCAAGGAGTTTGAAGACACCCCATTTCTGTAGAAGTGAAGTGCATCCCTTTATCTGTCACTAAAATGCAGAAAAGTTCTAGTGCAAAAAAACTCTGATAGCTAACTTAATTACAGTACTATACATAGAGTGCTGTGAGAAACCTTTAGAGCTATAAACATTAGGCCCAATTCACAGAACTTACTTAGGACAAAATCCTAAATTTACTACTTTTGGTATTCACAGAAGGCATTTAGTAGTAGTAAAGTTAGGATTGTGTCTGAAGTTTGTCTTAAGACAGACTTAAGACACATTTAGGACAAACTTAAGACAAACTGAAGTTAGGATGTTGTCTTAAGTCTGTCTTAAGTTTGTCTTAAGACAAACTTAGGACAAAATCCTAACTTCTGTGAATACCAAAAGTACTAAATTTAGGATTTTGTCTTAAGTTAGTTCTGTGAATCGGCCCCATTGAGAGCAGGCACAATGACTCTCAAGGTGGAGACTCAAGAGGGTCAACAAAGTACACAGCAAGCCCCTAGGCATGGATCCTTGGGGAGGGACAAGGGTCAATGGAGGTGTACGTGTTTACAAATACTTGTATTTACCATGACATCTCATGTATGACTTACCCACAACTTAACATCCCAGTCCTCAGGGGGCCACCAGTCTTCTTCCCACAACATCTTCATGCTAGGTGTGAGAAGTTGGCCTGGCATATGCTGTCCACTAGTGATAGTGGGCACCTTGCACCAGTCCAAACAGCCCCTTAGAGGTGATAGGTTTAAGACAACTTTATAGAAAGCAATCCTAGTGGTATCTATGGAAAGCAGCCTTCAGGCTAAGTCTCGAAGGAATATAAAGTAGCTTGGTTTACCAGATTATAACCTCTTGAATGACAAAATGAAAGGAGAATCACACAAGGTATATATATATATATATATATATATATATATATATATATATATATATATATATATATATATATATATATATATATATATATATATATAAAATGTATGTATTTATTACTAAACACTCTCTCCTAACCTCTTTATGAGATTAGAGAACAAGACACACAATATTACAGTGCTAGAATGATAGTAAATAGCACAATAAACAGCGGGCCCCAGGGGGAGACCAAACCATATATACTATGAAAGTGGTATACAATCAAGACTTGACTAGACACAGTGCCTAGAGCACCTAGAATCACTGGGACCCCAAGGAACCACCCAAGGTGGTGTCACAGGGGACCCACGGGGACACGTGCAGTGTGAGAATACAGACGCAAGCTCCGTACAATACTATGGGATTGTTGAGGTTTGAATTTTTAAATTTAAGGACACTTAGGAGAGGACTTTGAGCAAACCCTTTTCAAACCTAGAAGGTTCTAAGGCCAGCACCCATGGGAGCACCGGAGTACTCGTGTTACCTAACCCAGGGAAGCCGGGTGCATAGGTGTCAAATTGTGTAGGGAATCTTCATAGTTTTCAGTGGCGCGATGCTGCAAAGTGCTGCTGCCATGAAGAGAAAAAGTGTCCAGTGTGATCCAAGCCTGGATCGGAGCTGTGAAGAACCTGAAAGCAGAAGGGACAGGGTCTGGGTCACTTGCCGGTGACCAGGGGCTCGGTAGACGAATGCCCACCGATGTCGGGTGCTTCAGGTGTTAAGAGGGGAAGCTTGACTCTGCAGCCACGGGGACCAGGAGACGTTGACAATGACCAAAGTCCACAGGCGAGCTGACGCACGAAGGATGTAAAAGTGCTGGGGGGGTCAGTGTCCAGATTGGAGACCAAGAAGCCTTTGCAACTGCAACCCATGCGGTCAGTGAAAAGATGCTTCGGTGAGCACCAGCAAGTTCGTGGAGACTCACCAAGTGATGGAGAGTCAGAGCACATCTGGAGCAACCAGGTAAGCCCTTTGAAAGTTAATGTTCCCTTTTTGAGGACCCACAGATCAACGGACCAGGGATCGCAAAGGGACCTCCTGAATCACACAATACCAGCCCACGGGACACTCGTGGAGTGTAGGCCAGTAATCTTTGGTGGAATCACTGCTCGGGGTTGGGACTATAAGTAGTCCGATGCACAGCCTCAGGGATCACCAAAAAGCATATGCTGCTGCAAATGTCACGGTGTCCCGGGTTACAAGTTGCCAGGTCCCCACGAGGGCTGCAGGTCTCAGGATTGCTGAGAGCACTGGTTGGCCTTGGGGAAGCTTAGGAACCCACCTCCTCTGCTGCAAAATCTTCGGAGTTCTTCAGAAGCTACGTAGTTGCAAACCGGTCAGATGCGTTGAGGTGCCTGCCTTACAGGGGAGTTACTCCTTTACTCCAAGGGAGATTCTTCAGTCATACAGAAAAGTGTAGATCTTCGAAGGATACTTGGTTTTTGTAGCAGAGTTTAGTCCAGATAAAATCTACAGTCCTGTAGTCAGGGGATCCTACTTTATGCCCAAGGAAGGGGTGGGACAAAATCTGGGGACCCACCTAGGGGAGGGTCAGGATAGAGGGGTGGCTACACCCTTGTCCTTTGTCCAATTTCACACCAGAGCAGGGGCTGGTAGCCCCTGCAACCGGTTTGAGATGGACTATGCATATGGACACCAAATGTGCCCCAAATGCAGACATCAAAGCCCTCGCCGAGTGCTCCCACCCAGCCCCAATACAGTAAAGTCTGTCTGGGAGGTGGTCACACCTCCCTGTGACAGGATACCTATTGTCCAGCCTCCCCTGCCGGAGTATCGTCCAGCAACAGGAGGGCAGACGTGTGTCTGTGGCTGGCAGCATCCATTTTGTGATGCCAGGGTTCTGTGAAGCTGGTACCGGGTGTATTGGTGTTGTCATATTTCTCCCTCTAAGAGGGTGGAATCATACCTCCGCACCACTTACTGGTGTGGAAGTATGATTCCAAGGTGTTTGACACCAAACACAACATGTTTCCATGCAGCCGTTTTAAAGTTAGCATTTACCGCGAGGATATAATGCACTTAAGAGTATATGGTTGGCTGCATCACAGACAACTCCGGAATAGAGACTCCAAAGGCTGCAGAGGGGCTCTGCTCATGCAGTTGCACCCTCTCACATAAAACCCAGCACCCTTCCTTCAGATTGATAAGGCCTGCCATAGGGGTGACTGATAGGTTTATATGTGCAGTGATATGGATAGATATAGTGAACCTATATCTAAGTAGGGGTGCATGCACCACCTTACACAGGTTGCAGTAGCAGACCTGTGGTGTCAGTTTGAATGGTCTCCCAGGGGTGGCATAATATATGCTGCAGCCCCTGAGAGGCCTCTGTGGTACCTATGCCCTGGGTACATAGTATACCATATACTAGGGACCTATAAGTGTACCCCAGATTCCAACCTGTGGTGTACCTAAAGTACATGCAATCCATTTTAGAGAGAAAGCAGCTAGGCTGGGGTCCTGGATAGCAGGATCCCAGCCAGACTAAGTCGAAAACAGTGAAACATCAACAAAAAGTGGGCGTAACTATAAGAAGCAGATCCTACTCTCCTACACCTGGGACCATGCCAAGGTATCCTACATTTGCTACTCGTACCGAACAATCCTCATGTACGTCAGTGGAACATGATTTGATCCACTTATGACTACACCTTCTAACACGTTTTGTGATGTTATGGAAGTGTAGATCTCGGGATCCTAAGAACACTCCCTTGGCCAAAACTCCACTATGTACCTATTTAACTAAATAACGTCACTGTCCCGTCTACGAGCTTCCATCCACTGGTCCTTCCTGAAGTGTAAGTCTCCTGATATGTAAGTCTCCTGATGCATAAGGCTTACAGCATCCCACAACGTCCACTAAAGTGACAATGCACTCAATGCTCTCAGGTTGTGTCATCCAGTAGGCAAGACAGGTAACGCGTCCCAATACTCCAGGCTTAACATCGATACATGAGCATCGTTAGCACGTGGTTTACAAGCCCAGTGATGGTCCTGCTGGCACAGCCGTTGGAAAGGATAATCACTTCAGGTTCAGGGACACATATATTGAATAGGGGAGGAATGCGCTGTATTTCATATTATATGATTAATATATGTATATATTAATATAAAAAATGGCTTGCTGTGTACTTTGTTGACCTTCTTCAGTCTCCACCTTGAGAGTCATTTTGCTTGCTCTCAATGTTTATCGCTCTAAAGGTTTCTCACAGCACTCTGTGTATAGTACTGTACTTAAGTTAGCTACCATGAAATGCACTAGAGGTTCAGGGACACATTTATTGAATAGGGCAGGAATGCGCTGTATTTAACATTAGATAGCCCCTTCCTGCCCTTCACTTGTACTGGCGCACAAACTGGTGCCTAGTGCCAACACAAACATCATTGTGTTGTTGTGCAAAAGGGCCTTCATTGCAGGCTTTTTTATTTTTGTGCAAGAAGGAGCAACTTCATGCACAAAAACAATCCTCAGAGGCATTTTCCTCTTCCTCTGTGCACTGCAGGATGCAGCACACATGGACATATGAAAAAAACAAGGAGAAATAAAGATATTTCTCTTTGTTACGCCTCACCTGGGGAGACGTAACATTTTAACGCATTGCCAGGTCTACCAGTAATGGAAAATCTGGAAATGCACCAAAATACTTGGGTTGATGCGGGGCAACACCCACGTTCCACCCTTGGAACGCCTCGCTGGGGCAGCGTAATGCAACGCAGAGATTTGCCTTGTGTTGCGTTACTCTAGCTGTATCAAGCCATGCAGGGCCAACCAAAGAGTCCTTGCGTGACTTGAGGAATCTTACTTAGTAGTTGCGTCGCCCCTGCACCCCATTGCGCGGCATGCGCCCCACGATGGTGACACAACAGCTTGATAAATCTGTCCCTTAGCATCCATCACACTGGAAAGTGCCTGTTCCCACATAATGTTTTTTTAAATGAACATCCACCCACACAGGACAGCATTTCCTTGAAATCACAGAATAATTCCGCTCCGCTAATGGAAGTGCTCTCGATGGCGAAGCAGCGGTAGGTTCATTTTTGCCTACCTGTAATTATAACTCCTACGCCACATGCATCAGCATCCACCCGAACACTGCAAAGGTCTCCAAGACCCAAAGATTGCGATGCCAAGGCTGCGGTGATGGCAGTGTTCACTTGATGGAAACCATTTTGCAAACCTGTAATCATTCACACAACACCATATACTTAACTAACTCCTTCAGCTGCTCTGCTGAGGACATTCACACACACAAATTCAGCAAACTTCACAGAGGCAAATGAATAACACCAGTGACTCTTGATCGAAATGATGGATGCATCTTTAATGGCATCGATTAGCCCCAGTGATGGCGTTATCCCTTCCCCGATCATGGAATGGTCCTGATGTTTCTACTCTCTGCATGAGCAACAACAGTTGTCCTTGCTGGCTGTCATGCCGGGGCCATCTCACATTTCTTGATATGTTTGCTATGCTATGTGTATTAGTAAAGCACACCATCACCAGCCAGGGTTTTCTGGCACTGAGCAGGTGTGTGTGCCTAGCCCTGCCTATGGTAGGTGGATTATCACCCGCGAGGGTATCCTGGCGCTGAGCAGGTGTGTTGCTAGGTCCTGCCTAGGGTAGGTTGATTAATCACCCATGAAGGTAACTTGGCACTGAGCAGGTGTGTGTGCCTAGCCAAGCCTAGGGTAGGTTGATTATTCACCTGCGAGGGTATCTTGGCGCTGAGCAGGTGTGTTGCCTAGTCCTGCCTAGGGTAGGTTGATTGATCACCCATGAAGGTATCTTGGTGCTGAGCAGGTGTGTATGCCTAGCCCTGCTTATGGTAGGTTGGTTAATTGAAAGTCCATGTCTTCCGCTTGTTGCAAAATTCAAGTAGCAGTGATTTTGGTGGTGGAGAAGGTTGACCATGAGGTCAGAGTTTGATCTTCGGCCGTGATGGGACACTGAGTCTTGACAGTGACAGAGTCCAGTTGAGGGTCAAAGTTGCTGTATATGCAGGTCATTTTGTTTCAGAAATATTACAAGAGCTTGTTGCAAAGTTCTTGTGAATGGGGGATGCTACTGGAGGGTGCTGGAGGTGTGGAAAATTAGTACGGTTTGGTAAACATTATCTGCGCCATCTTGCCTTTTCCCCTGATGCCACACTTTTGTCGTGCGCGTCCGCCATTTTTAGGTGCCTCGATCAGGACCATCCCTTTTGCACGCCACTGGCCCCCAACATAGCCCTTCGCCCTCGCCAAGCCTGCACGCTGACCAACCCCCCCTCGCTCGCACATGCTTTGAGTCATAAACCCCTCTTCAGCGCAGCTCTGCCTCAAAGCCCCATCCTGTTCCCAGCGCGACCCCTCCCTTCATTCTTTTCATAGTCCCCGGCCCTTTGATGCAAAAAACCCCTTTTTCCTGTGCCCGTTTGTCTTCCTTGTTCCCAGGCCGACACCTAGCTCTGCCGATACTATTCCTTGCCCCTCCCCGTACAGTTGAAAGCTTCCCTCATCAAAGGACCCCCGAGTTGATCAGAGCCCCCACCCCACGAGATCCGATCGAACCCCCACACTCCATGAATCGGCGGAATATCCAGCTGCGCGATAACCATCACCTGTTGTGACCGGGGTGGGGACTTCTACTGTAAATGTGTGTGGGAACGGGCCCGAAGGGGAGATTCCGGGAATGTCTTTCCGTACATCAAAGCATTGCCATGAATATGTAAACTGTAATAAAGCCACAAAAACCTGTATATAAGGGGCCAGGCCTCAGAAATGAATTAGAGCACCTCAGAACGATACCTGCTGTCCAACTGATGTGTTTCTCCTCCGGAGAAAATAAAACCTTGTTTCCTGCCTTCCAGTCTCCAGCGCCTGCCTCTTCATTGATTAATGTTTCGTGGGTTAAAGAGGCGATACCGCCGGGCAAATACCGATTGTCCCCGACCTTAGTTTCTACAATTGGCGTCCCAAGCGTGGGGCCCATCAGCGACTCGTGGATCCAGTGGGAGAGGTCCCGACGACAGAGTGAACGACTGCAACGATCGGGAGAGCTCTTGCCCAACAGACCCTCGTCTGGCAGCCGATCATCCGAACTTCACTAGTTCCGAACAGACCTCTCTCGAGTGATCTACGGTCCTGACTGGGAACCATTAGGAGTGCCGTGAGAAATACGAGAAAAAGAGGACGAACGGGCGCTGGATTCGGAAGACAAGAAACTGTCCATACGGTCCGGGTAAGGTCGTGTAAACACGACAAACTGCAAAATAATTGTATTGGTTGTTCAGAAAATACTAGTATTACTCTTTATTTGACTTATTTGGAGATTCACTGTCTGCACACGGAGAAACAGTAGGCTCTTTCCCTTTTGCAAACAGTGAAGGATAGGTAACGCAGCCGTCGTGCCTATTTTTCTCCCCCACTGATTCTATTATTTATTAACGGTTTTCAGGAGATTCCCTCTCCCACACTGATTAACTGGGTTCTTTGACCCCGAACTACTGTTCACGGATTGTCTTCTGGAGATGCGCTGTCTGCAAACAGGAAATAACAGATTCCTCTTTACGGATAGTGAAAGGGTAGAGGACGCAGACTTTTGCGCCCTACTTATTCTCCCCACTGATTTCATTTTATTTTATTCTATTTTTATTTTATTTTTATTGGTTGTTCTTTATTGGTTCATGAGGTATTCACTGCCTGCAAACAACGTAGAATAGAAATATTCTGTCTAGTCTTTGAGCACAGTGATAAGATAGGCAGGGCTGACTTTTTGTCCCTCGTTGCGAGCCGTCATGTCTGTCTTCTCCCCACTGATTAATAATTGGTTCAGCCCGGACCGTTTATTAGAGGTGGATCATCTAGCTCCGCTGGAAGGCACCCCTAATAAGGACATGTTCATAAACTATGGATTAGTTACCATAGCATATAATAAATTGTGGCACAGGTATACCAAAGAAAGTCAAGACAAACAGTGGCCACTGGTAGGATCCTTCGACCTTGATAAAATAGAAACGTTAGAAATAGCCCTTCGTAATAATAAGACAACGCCTATTATGCTCGACAGTCTCGGTATGTGGCGCAGAGAGGCAATGCAACGGAAGACGAGAGACGAGGACAGAGCAGGTAGGGGAATATATCAACAGGACAACCCCTGGACACCACGACCCGAAAGTTATCCCCCGACACTACGCGCAGGACGGCCAGACTTAGGGCAAGACCAATGCGCTTTTTGTAGACGTGTCGGACACTGGAAAGCACAATGCCCGACTTTACTGAGCGAGAGTAGGAACAGAGGACCGACAGGAATAGCAGCCCGGAAGAAAGAAAAAAAGCGCCAGACAAAGAAGAATCAGACTGACATGGTCAGGCCAGATAGAACCACCACGTTTGATTATGCCCGATGGCACAGATTTCGCCAGACCGATTTCAGTGACATGTTCGAGTTTTCATAGATCGGACAATGTTAAAGACGGGAACCCAATCTAGCTCTAAATCAACAGACAGAAAGAGAAAATTATGGCCAATCACCGTTTTATGTTTGTCTTTGGGTCTTGTGTGTCATACTTTTACTGTCTCCCCGTCTGAGTTTGTGTGTACGTAATGTATGAATCTGCGTCATCCCTCTGCACGTGCTTCCGTGTTACATAAACTCTGTTAACAGAAATTTTAGCTTGAAACAACCTGGAAAGAAAGGAATGGGAAACGAAATCAGTAAGCCACTGATGAACACAAACTTTTAATTAACATAACAAGCAAGGAACAATAACGCTAGAAACAAGAACGGTAAACTGTAGAAAATGAAAGTCAACAGAACATTCGCCCCCCCCCCACATTCTGGAACCTTCCAAAGTAGGGCAGGGTTACGGCTACGCCCAACTGGCGGCAACCCATATAAGGCGGGCCCTGCTGCCAACACTTGGTCAGGAAATCTTAACATATGGGGGAGCCAGAGGAGAGGCAGGGGCCAGCGGAGTCCAGCCGCAGCGGCCCTGGGTAGTTGCAGGTAGTCCCGCCACATGCCTCCTCGGCCCAACCGCAGCGGCCCTGGATAATTTTAGGTAGTCCCGCCACATGTCCTCCCGGTCCGACCACCCATGGCCAGGGACCGACAGGGGGCCAACTGGATCCGGCTGCAGCCGATAACCTAAGGAAGCCCGGTCCAGAGAAGAACGAGACACCTCTTCCTTTTCCCCTCCGTGACAGCCGCAGCAGCTCTGGGCGGCGGGATGTCCTGTCCATACCTCTGCAGAAATTTGTCCAAGTTGGGCTGGGAGGGAGAGGCGACGCGGACGAGCCTCTCCCACCTCCACGGATAGGAGGTCTCCCAGCCCCCGGCCCAACGCCGAACTCCCCCAGCCAGACGGCGGTGCCAATATCTGCGTAGCACCGAACATACCATGGTGGCGCCCCAGTACTTGCGCAGCACCGAACGTGCAACGGTGCCCATATTTTCGGAGCACCGAATATGCAATGGCTGCACCGATACTTGTGCAGCACCGAAACGTGCGCCGCAGGTGGCCGTACTTCCACAACACAGAGTTCCATTCCCTACTTGTCCTCGGAAAGGTCTCTTCCACTCTTGCAGACTCGACGAGAGGGGACTGCTGCAGGGCCTCAAAATGGCGTCTGGGCCCGCTGGAAGGCGGGTCTCGGCCGCTAGAGTAACTTTGAACGGCAATGTAACTCGGTCGCTCGCCCACCGGAGCACGAGCCCCCACCTCCGACAACATCTCCACAGCCTTGAAGCCTCTGCAAAGGTACCCGGCGGAGCCCTCGGCCCCTGCAGGCTTCCGGTAAGGGACAACTGCCTTGATCGCCAACGAAATAAACATGACATTGCCACTCCCTCTGTTAGCATGAATTCTAGAACTGCCGAAAAGGACTCTGGTCCAACCGCCGGTTGTAGGAAACTTTTTCCTGATGCTACTTCCGGACTAACCCGGCCCCGCCCAAAATGGCGCCGGTATCGATAGGAACTTACGAACACCTCGTGGTGTTCCTTTTTACTAATACAAAACTTGATGTTCTGAGACATATATGACCCTTTGTACGCTTGACAAGAAGAAAGGAGAGCTCACTCGACGAACATGTAAAAAGGATCCCGTTAAAAATGATGATTACAAATGTACAATGTATTATATTTTTTTATATATATAGCTGATGTATAACCTCGCTTATGACGCACGCACACGGTATGCATATAGGAAATCTGATTGCAACTAGTCTGACTATGCTTCTAAATTATGAAATAAATGCCCCCGAACCCCCCCCAGCCAATTGATAGACGTTTTAGTTTGCTACAAATGAATTGATAAAACTTTCTAATGTTTTTATTGCTGCAAAACAACACCCCCCACTGTACGCACTTTAGCCATTGCCGTGTCCGGCCAAATACGACTGCACCCTCATAAATCCACGTACTATGATTTTGCAAAAATAAAGGTTTTCGAAATTATGAACGGGTATTGCATGCTTTATTTAAAAATATGGGATCGGCGGGAGAGTTCTTTTCTGTGCACCCTACTGTGCTCTCTCTTTAAGGTTATTAGAAGATGGTTGCCCAGCCCCGGAGGAAGGATCGGATCTACGACACGATACTCTGCCTTCAAGGTACGCGACTGACTCATGAACTCTCGCGTGGAGAAAGACCTCGACTTCTGAGGATGGGTAAACCGAAACGGTATAAATGATGGAATGTAAAAGAAGGGTAAAATAAAACGATATAAATGTTATAAAGTACGACGCTCAAAGGTATTAGGGAACAGAGCTGACCAAAGAACTGAAGAACCTTAGAACGTCACCGCGTTGAGGGAGATTTAAGGATCCCGATAGTGAGATACATCTACTAACTAGATACCTCGCACTAGGTACCTCTGGTTTCCTTTTTACGTTTCCCTGCACACGACCTATAAGGACACACTGCCCCCCCGACTCCAGAAACCATACCCCAGGGATTCTACCCCGAGGAGGAAAGACGAGTATGAGGTAAGTAAAGGACTCTCGAATCCATGTATTTGATATGCGCGAATGTTGTCCCCCTCCCTTCCCCTCTTTTCCCTCCCTCTACAGGTTACATCAGGGGCCGCAACCGAGGTATGGCGAAGATCTGAAGCCTTGCCCCGTCTGATACGCGAAGCGGACCAACGCTGCAAGGTGGCGCCTAAGCACGCCCACAAACTACTCACGTAGCAAACGAGCCCATAAATTTAGTATGATCTGATGAAAAATGATCACCCTTAACCCATGCTGCATGAATGAACCCATGTCACGTATGTTCGAAACTATGAGAGAATGTGTGTGTGTGACGGAAGCGTTGACTCAACTGGTCGAAGGACCAAGAATGCAAGAAAGTGCGACACAGTGGTACCCTTTTCCTTTTTCTCAAACGCATGTCCCCCGTACCCGACCTAATGCTCGCCCGTCCTGAACCGCATGCTTTCAAAATACTAACACAGACCTGCGATGTCTTGTATCAAGTAAAGCGCCGAAATAATCTACTTTAAACACACGGCCGCTCCCTATTTTGCGCGTGTGCTATCTAGCCTATTGTTGCACATCTCTCTCTCTCTCTCTCTCTCTCTCTCTCTCTCTCTCTCTCTCTCTCTCTCTCGCTTTCCCTCTCCTCCACACTCACTCTTCCGAACGACTAGCTCCTAAATTGGCAAACCGCCACCCCTAGCACACCACCCAATTGGCTTCAAATACCACCAGTATTTGCACAAAACTTGTCTTTAATGCAATCACCCTAACGCTGTGTCACTACCTCTCCTTTCCGAAAAATATTTTGATGAAACCGAGAATTGGCCATAAGGGAAAGGACAGGTAAGACGACTGAGGTTCCCTAATCTGACCCGTAGTGAGGGAACTACATGTCAGCGGCTCCTATTATGAGATAAAATGCCTCAGATGACGCGACCTTCCCCGTTCCAAATTGTCGCAATACCCAAACCGTAAAGGTAATCGAAACCTCCCCATCTTCCCAGGACGCACCCAGTATTGCGTTCAGTTGCCCCCGATAAGAGTTTTTTAACTATCCTTCACCCCCCGATCGTAAGAGATGGGTCGACTTGCGACTAACGCAGGCCAGCTGTGGTTCCTAGAAATGATTTTTTCGATAGGCAAATTTCAGAGTTTGGAATTCGAGAAATGCCACTGAACGCTCACCAACTGAACTGTGGCCTTCTGCCGATAGTACCCTTATAACCCAAAGTAAGATGATGCCCCCCCCATCACAGTTTTCTATGTCCCTAGTTATTTTCCCATGAGACCCCTGTCTTTTCTAATTAGTAATCAGGCCGTGAGAGGCTGCATAGGAACCAGAATGATGTTTTACAAAGTTAAAGATTAGACCGAAGCGAAGAAAACCATTACAATGAACCTTGTTGAAAAGCGAAAATGTTTAGTTAAAAGGCAGGATGCATTGATAAAATGAAAAATGTTTAGCCTATGTTCGTCCCTCAGCGAGATACCTATTAGTACCATGTTGGTAGCTCACAACACCCGTTGTAAATATAAACTCCTAGAGAACGGTATAGCTTTGTCAGGCTTGTATCACGAAGGTGGGTCTCCATCAGATGAACTGTCATAACTATAATAAACAGTTGTGAAGGAAAGTCATAGTAAATCCAGCAGGCCCACCATCGATCATTTATATGTCAGTTGTGAACCCTAATATAACGGACGTTTCTATTCTCATTTACCTGGAGCTGGGAGAGAAATAGACTTATGTGATTACTTTCCTCTACCAATTCTCTAAAGACTGTCTTTTCGAACTCATTTAAGGGTACGACTGTCGGAGGAAAGAGGGACCGGATGTGGGAGCACGTGGCCTGACTACAGATCTTGGAACACCTGCGACGTTGGCCGAGGCGAGACCACGACAGAAAGGAGCTGCAGGACGAGGCACGATTTCCGACAAAGTGAGAGGAAAGGGCTAACCTGATGCCCCTGCTCAATGTTCAAATGTGTGCCGAAAGGTCCCCGCTCCCTAAACTCGGTCATGAGCCCGCCAACCTGAAATTTTCCTTTCCCATAGTCTGTTCCCGGTCTGGCCTTTGCTCCATCCCCCTTTTTCTCCGACCTACCCTATGGACTATTTATACACTCTTCTTCCATCTGAACTTTTCGACTATCGACTCCGAAAGACACAGGGTGAAAAAGACCTTTTCGACCAGAAACGCGAGGAAAAGGTCGTGCCCTGCAACACGGGACCTAGAATAGAGCTGGACCCTTGGCTCCACCGCCGGTGCTCCACAGCGCCAACAAAGGACGACAAACAGTACTGAGAACTCATTAACTTCGAACATTTACACCCTCAATCATCGTTTCTGCTACGTCTCATTTCTCTCCCAGCCACCATTGTGTTGATTATGCTCCAACCAAATATATACGGAGCCTGTATATAATAACCTGTATGCCATGTACTCACTGCTCGCTACAGAATCATTTTTGTATTACCTTACTATGACTTTCCTGCTAACAAGTTTATCAAAGTTTATCAATAGGCCCGCCTCCTAAAACTAGAGATCTTAAATGTAATGTTTACGACTCCTTCACCTGAGTTCCTACTGCTTTTTCTTATGCCCACCATAATAGACTTGAATAGGAAATAGATCAGCAAGATGTCTTGAATATGTTAAAGGGAGGACTGTGGAAAATTAGTACGGTTTGGTAAACATTATCTGCGCCATCTTGCCTTTTCCCCTGATGCCACACTTTTGTCGTGCGCGTCCGCCATTTTTAGGTGCCTCGATCAGGACCATCCCTTTTGCACGCCACTGGCCCCCAACATAGCCCTTCGCCCTCGCCAAGCCTGCACGCTGACCAACCCCCCCCCTCGCTCGCACATGCTTTGAGTCATAAACCCCTCTTCAGCGCAGCTCTGCCTCAAAGCCCCATCCTGTTCCCAGCGCGACCCCTCCCTTCATTCTTTTCATAGTCCCCGGCCCTTTGATGCAAAAAACCCCTTTTTCCTGTGCCCGTTTGTCTTCCTTGTTCCCAGGCCGACACCTAGCTCTGCCGATACTATTCCTTGCCCCTCCCCGTACAGTTGAAAGCTTCCCTCATCAAAGGACCCCCGAGTTGATCAGAGCCCCCACCCGACGAGATCCGATCGAACCCCCCACACTCCATGAATCGGCGGAATATCCAGCTGCGCGATAACCATCACCTGTTGTGACCAGGGTGGGGACTTCTACTGTAAATGTGTGTGGGAACGGGCCCGAAGGGGAGATTCCGGGAATGTCTTTCCGTACATCAAAGCATTGCCATGAATATGTAAACTGTAATAAAGCCACAAAAACCTGTATATAAGGGGCCAGGCCTCAGAAATGAGTTAGAGCACCTCAGAACGATACCTGCTGTCCAACTGATGTGTTTCTCCTCCGGAGAAAATAAAACCTTGTTTCCTGCCTTCCAGTCTCCAGCGCCTGCCTCTTCATTGATTAATGTTTCGTGGGTTAAAGAGGCGATACCGCCGGGCAAATACCGATTGTCCCCGACCTTAGTTTCTACAATGGCACTGTGAAATCTTTGCTGATGGGGAAGTTTTCCATGCTGCTCTAAGTGCTGCCGTCTATGCGATATGCAAGAGCTGTGTGCTTGTTGTTACATATGTGCTGGTGCTAGTGTCTTAGGGCAGATTTGAAGATCTCTTTATTTGTGGTGGCTTGACTTATTCTCCATTTGTGCTCTAGTTACTTGCAGAGGCATATCATCAGCTTGAGTTCCTCTTTGTGCCAACTGGCCTGTGGATGGGCTCTTGCTACTGGGTCCGGTGCGGCTCTCGGTGTGATGTTTCATTCGGAGAGCCGCACGGAGAGAGCAACCAAACAGTGTGTTTACCGTCCCCTGCGTGATTCAGTCTGAACCCCAACTTGAATCCAACCTTCAGTGGATCAAGCCTTCAAGACTTCTATTGGTATCCATTACATCTTCTTCTGGCTGTCCCCCTGTCCCTCCGTGTCCTGAAGAAGACTCGCCGTGACTACAATTCCAATCCCGCACTCTTCTGGGTCGAAACGTTGACGGGCCTGTCTAAATCCATACTCTACTTTCTCCACTCCACGTGGAAGGCAAACTAAGTCCCAGTCAGACTGGAGATTCATGTACTTAGGGACGGATGTCTTTTGAATGAGCATTTTTATGAACAATGTGTACAGCACTGTAAATATTGCACTTACGTACAGCACTTCTTGCATTTTTAATCACCCTTGCGCCATTTGTCAAAAGTTCTGTTGATTGCTCTTGACAGCCTTATTGTGTCATTACTTAACCACAAAAAATGTAAAAAAGTAAAAGGTGATTAAGCTGTAAATACATGTTGGTTTGAATCATTCAAAATTGGTGTGTTCTTCCCTTCTTTATTAAATCCTTTATTGATTAAGTGTTGGAGTAACTGTCCCTCTCTCCTTGATGTCTATTATTGATTAAGTGCCAAAGCAATTTTGAACCCGACAGAACCAACATTACTTCACATTCTACACACCCAGGTTCTGAGGGGCACTGGGGTACCCCATTATACTTGATGTAAGTTCAGAGAAAAGCCAGCACCAATCAATCAATCAGTATTTATAAAGCGCAGCGAATCACCTGTGAGGGTCTCAAGGCACTGGATTTGTGAGCTGCTTCATTCGAACGGCACGGTCTTGAGTCCTTTCTCGAAGCAATGCGACACACCTATGGTGCTGAGAAAGGTCGTTGCAGGCTTTGGCCGTTAGGTGCGAGAAGGATCGTCCTTCGCTGTTGGCTCAGCCGATGCGGGGGTGTCTGCGAGGAAGAGGGAGGCGGATCACAGGTGTCTTGGCAGGTGGCGGAAGGTCATTTCTTTGTAGATATATACAGCTGGACTTTGTATGCGTTAGTCAGCATCTTGAACTGTCCTCTCTTCTGGATCGGGAGCCAGTGTAGCTTCTTGAGGTGGGGAGGTAGAGGATGAGTCTTGCCGCTGAGTTTTGTATTGTCTGTTGCCTCTTCAGGAGGCATGCAGTGGCTCCTATATGGTCCACCATGGTTACTCCTGAGCTAGTCGAGGCTAAAACCAGGCTTCGCCGCTGGGAGCGACACTGGAGCAAGCACTATGATGAAGAGGTCAAACAAGGTATGGGTGATTATAAACACCAGCGGCCTGCTACAAAGAAGGTCGCCTGCACGGGCAGGATTAAGGTTACCTCCAATATACAGAAAGTGGATTTCAATCAGTTTAACCCCATCACTGCTGCGGCTATTCCGCCGCAGTGCTAAGGGGGCGGGGCGGCTGCGCGGCGGGCGCATGCTGGTGACGGAACCGCTCCGTCACCAGCCGCGGTTGAGCTGTGCTCATGACGGAGCGGTTCCGTCACGGCCCCGCCCGCTCAATGGAACGCTCAGCGCAGGCACGGAATCCGCACCGCGCCGGCGTGCCGAGCGGGCCGTGACGGAACCGCTCCGTCATCATCAGCACAGCGCGACCGCAGCTGATGACGGAGTGGTTCCGTCACCAGCAGGGGAGGGGTTAAGAATCCATTAACAGAATAGCCCTTAGGCCACCACCTAATCAATCATTGCCAATAAGATAAAATCCGTCTCTTGCTAGGATCCAGGCCCACCATCTATGTTGTTACAAATATGGCCTCCCTTGGGTGAACCCTTAAAGTCTTGGACAACGCCACTCTTGCTCAAGACTTAGCACTGCTATCTTTCAAAGAGACAGTGGCCCAATGACAACCCTGACATTTTAAAAAAAATTCTGGCCCATATCCTTACTCCCATACAGTTCTAAAATAATAGATCCCATGTGGCAAAATCTCTGAGCAATTTTCTTTAATAAACCAATTTTCTTGATTCCTTTCCAGCTGGTTTCCTTCCTGCTGTGAGTTAGCGTTGCTGTCCCTTTTTGATGTGGGAAGACCTTGGTTATACCACTTCACTGGTTTTGCTTGACTTATCGGTCCCATTCGACACTGTTAATCATGAGATCCTGCCTATACGTGCCGAGGAGGTTGGAATCAGAGGTTGGCTCTATCTTGGATGCACTCCTTTTAGATAGGCCTTCTTCAGGCCGTTCGGCTGTCCTCTGTCATAGGAGAACGGAGGCATGTGACCTGCAGGAATCCACATGGATCTCCTCTGCCTCCTCATCTTTTTAATATACATGTTCGATCTCTAGAAAAGGACCTGCCTACTGTGTTCCTTCAGCACGAGCAGAATTAGCAGCTTTGCACTGTCACAAAAACGCATCTCGTGGCAACATCCAGATCTCTAAAATCGACAGTGGGACCATACAGCTTTTCATTCTGTGCACAAACACTGTGGGATGTCCTCCTACTTTACTTGAGATCTGAATCTGAATTCCTGCCCTTGAAGAATTAACTAAAAACTTGGCTGTTGAGGCAAGCTTTTGTATGCTATCCCCTCTTCTTCTTATGTCTGAGATGCGTTGCTCAGTGCCAAGAAACCAGTGGTGTATATTCACCATAACATAAAATAACATAACACACCATAGGACAACACAGCACAGCGCAGCGCACAGCAACACAACACAACACTTTATAACACAAAATAGCATAACCATGTTCAAATGCTCATGCATGCAAAAATAGGCTTGACTTTTACACAGGACTAGACACATCTGTGCTCACATTCACACATAGGGACACATGCACATGCATGAAACACAAATTGACCTACAGACTCAGGGCCCAATTATAAATGTTGGCGATGCGGGGTGGGTGGTACGGCACTGCCGCAACCCTGCACCACCAAGTCTCGCCGCTGCCCACCCGCCAGAATCTGATTTTAAAGTGGTTTGGCAGCCGGACGGGTGGGCAGGCGTTGTGGCGGTCCCAGGACAGTGCCTTTGAAAAAGGAAACGCAATAGGAATGCCTCAAAAGGTCCCTGCATGGCCTCGAAAGTCTGTGCCGTGCAAGAACTGTTGTGCATGCACACAGGGGGGGGGGCACATGTTATGCCCCCCTGTGTACATCCACAAGCGTAGGAGGCTCAGGGTGCTCTGTAGGGCCCCCCTTGATGCCTCCCAATCAATCGGGGATCTGTAAAGTGCACTTCTCAGCCGCAAGGGTCTCAAGGTGCTGGGGGGGGGGGGTAAAGTTCAGGCAGCTGCGATTCAACTAAAGATCCAGGTCTTGAGGCTGTTCCTGATTGCTTGCAGTGAGGGGGTTCGTCTGATGTTGAGGGGGTATTTGTTCCAGGTTTTGTCCGCAATGTAGGAGAAGGCGCTTCCTCCCATTCTGGCTCTGTCGATGCATGGGATTTCAACAAAGGCAAGGTCGGCAAAGTGAAGGTTTCTCTTGGGGGCGTAGAAGTAGACTCTTTCATTGAGGTATTGGGGTCCGGTGTTGTGGAGGGCTTTGTAGGTGTGTTTGAGCAGCTTGAAGGTCACTCACTTTTCGACTAGGAGCCGGTGGAGGTCTCATAGGTGCTGGGTGATGTAGTCTTGTTGTGGGATGCTGAGGACGAGTCTCGCTGCGGCGTTCTATATGGTCTGGAGTTTGTAGGGTAGAAATTTGTTGATTCTGGCATAAAGGGCGTTCCCATGTGGTACTGAAAATTCTGGACTCGTGTAATAAACTTTGTCGTAGCATGACGATTTTTATATCAAAAGACCGAGAATGGCTAGTACACTATGTACAAGCATTTTCGTCATATTCCAGTAACAATTTCACCTCGAAATCGTCATTTTCGTTCTGAACCCTTGGCTTCCATTTTGTGTACAGCAGCCATTTTGTGTGTTGCCCTTTACATAGGCTATAATACAGCTACATTCGATTCCAAAGGCCACGTACACCTTGATTGACTTTTCTCTGACCTGTGCAAGTTGGAACCATTGCCCCAGGCCGAACCTGTTTGGTCAGTTCCTCTCCCAGTGGCCGAGCAAGATATCATCAAGGCCCAACATGCCATAAACATCTTCAATCGCACACACACCCTGCCTATCTTACTTCCATCTGTTCCTGTTCCTGCCTCCACGAGCTATTTATGACATGACCTGTGATCTTACTGTTTTGGGTTTATCCGGCCTTGTCAGCTAGAGAATGTATGCATTATGTGGACATTGTTTATGGCCTGGACTTATCTTGAAAGTGGGTTTGCATCTGTGTGCGCGTCCTGGGAATGTCCAACAATAATGTACTTCAAAGAGAAAATGTGTGCCTAGGGCATAATAAATGGTATAAAGAGTCTGTGCTCAGACCATTCAGCAGACTGCCTCATTCAATTGCTAAGGCAGTTGGGTGACGTAGCCTCACAATTGTGTTTAATAAAGATGTCTTTTTCATATTTTCAGAGTCTGTGCCAAGTTCTTATTATATTAGTAAGTATTCCCTGAGAGCAAAAATTGCCAAGTTCTACACCCATAGTTCAGTCTGCTGGTTATGAGTGCATGGCGCCGGCCTTTCTGGATTTGGGGGGATCCATCTGAAGGTCTTGAGGGGTATGGGGAGGGTGTTGAAGCACGTGGAAGATACAGCGTTGATCTGTCTGCTCATGGTGAGGGAGGAGTCAAGTGTGATGCTGAGTTTGCGGGCGTGATCTGTGGATGTGGGAGGGTTGCCGAGGGCAGTGAGCCACCAGGTGTCATCCCAAACAGAGAGGTTGAATCTGAGGATGAGGACTTCCGCTTTCTCTGAGTCGAGCTTTACGCAGCTGCTGCACATCCAGGATGTGAGACAAATTTCATTCCCTCCTGGAAACTGTCTGGTGATGTCGGGTTCCTTGGTGCGGGAGAGGATGAGCTGGGTGTCATTGGCATAGGATATTATGCTGAGTCTCTGTTTTCTGACAATGGTTTTTGAAAGGGGCCATTTAGATGTTGAAGGGCATGGGGCTGAGGGAGGGTCCTTGGGGTACTCCGCATCTGATCGCTGTGGGTTCGGAGAGGAAGGGAGGGAGTCTGATTCTTTGAGTCCGGCAGGCGAGGAAGGAACGCATCCAGCCTAGAGCTGTTCCCTGCATGCCGGTGTCGTGGAGTCTGGGGTCTAGTGTGCGGTGGGAGACGGTGTCGAAGGGTGCTGAGAGGCCTAGTAGAATAAGGGCTGCCATGTGGCCTTAGTCGAGGAAAGTGCGGATGTCATCCATGACGGCTAGGAGGGTGGTATTGGTGCTGTAGTTTCTGTGGAATCCGGATTGAGAAGTGATGAGGATCGAGTTGGATTCTATGAAGTTCGTGAGCTGTTTGTTGATGATCTTCGCTGTCTATTTGGTGGTGAAGGGGAGGAAAGAGATGGGTCTGTAGTTCTTGAGGTCCATCAGGTCTGTGGAGGGCTTCTTGAGGAGCGGTTTGACTTCTGCACGCTTTCAGTCGTCGGGGAATGTGTCTGTTCGATGGTGCAATTGATTGTACATTGTAGCTCAGGTACTATGGCAGAGGCAACTCTGTGGAAGATCAGCAGCGGGCAGGGGTCTGCGGGAGCTCCTGAATGTATGCTAATCACGGTCTCATGGCCTCTCTGCCACAGTGTACTTGGAGGAGGAACCGCGATGACACCGCCGGCAAAGAGGACACTCCTAATATGCTTGGCAGGATCGCAGCGGTCCGGGCAATCATATAGTTGCCTTATGACCACAGTGCCACCTCCAGGGAATGACAGTCCCAGGATAGTCAATGCCCAACTCGTAATGGGCCAATCGGACCACTGGTGCGTTGGTGGCTGGATTGCCACCACCAAGCCCCCACGAGTCCTCGGATCGCCAAACTCTTAATTAGGGCTTAAGTGTGCATGTAGATGGGCAGACACACACATCGCACCACAAACACAAACCAGATAACATACATAAGTGTTTGTAGTGCTTTTCAAGTAGTTCTAGTGTGCTGTTCAGCCCCACCACCAAACCACAGACTCGACTGGTGGATCCAACGTCATCCATTCGTCATGTAAAATTCTGTGTATGGAATCATCCTCACCCACTGAGGTGGTATGCTTCATCACTGGCCATTGCAGCGCTCACCCAGCGGGGAGCTCACCTGGTGATGACGCATGCCACTTCGGTGAGTGAGGGCTATTGCATCCTTTTGCAGAGGAATCTCCATGACAAGTGGAGGATGTTGAATCCACCAGTTGATTATGCCTTTTGGTGGTGAAGTGGAAAAGCACTCCAGAATTACTTAGATATTGTCTGTGGAGAGGGTGTGTGCTGGATCACATTAAATATTTCCTCCTCTACTCCTCTCTTGCTGTTCCCAGCCGCCTGCCTTGCTGCAGATGGTGAACTTGGTTTGAGAAGGATGGACCGAATCTGCCTTGTAATGTTTTGTGAAGTACACACTTTTGACCTGACACATCTCAGGCATTAAGGGCTCTGGCAGGACAAGCGGTACAAAAGGGGGTGGAGATGGACGGAGCATCTGAACCAATCAAACACTCACACCCAGTCAAAAGATCTGGGTTTAATCCATCACTGTTCTTTAGCCCACTCTGCCACCCCAGTTCAGACATGGCCATATGCAAATCAGTCTGACCCTGTGCCTCATGGGAACAGTCCATCCCGAACTGCCAAGCTATGCCTTCCCCGGACCGGAAACAAGCTTCCGAGGACCGGTTTCTGGCATTTCAGCCGTCTTCAGCCCGGCTTGCTTGAATCCAGTGGCAAAGTGAGCAAGGGACTCACGTCTGAGCATACCCTGCCACACTTATGGTGGCCAAAAGCAGTACAAAAGGGGGTGGTGATGGACGGAAGCTTGTTTCCGGTCCAAGGAAGGCATGGCTTGGCAGTTCAGGCTGGACTGTTCCCATGAGGCACAGGGTCAGACTGATTTGCATATAGCCATGTCTGAACTGGGGTGGCAGAGTGGGCTAAAGAACGGTGATGGATTAAACCCAGATCTTTTGACTGGGTGTGAGTGTTTGATTGATTCAGATGCTCCGTCCATTACCACCCCCTTTTGTACCACTGGCAGGACAAGGACATCTCCCCGCAGCTTCACATGCAGGTGCATGCTTAATTTTACTCGAGCAAATAAAAATATTCAGTACCAAGAGCCGAGACTGCCCTTGAACCAGGAGACACCGTTTTATGTGCATGAAGTTATTGGACTCGATTCCATCAGAGCGGTTTCATCCCTCCGGGTTACTAGCGAGTTTTAAAGCTCGACAATGGAGAAGCTGAACCCAATAAAGAGAAAATAAGGAGCCACCACCGAAGGCAGCGTTTGTAGGGACAGCAGTGAACATAACGACACAGTTCGCAGACTAATATCTATCGAGTACAGTACCTTCAACAATGATGCCTTGAACCTGTCCTAAAATGTGCTCTGCCCTTGCCCATTTAAAGTACTATAGAAAAGTTAATGTTAAGGAGCACGTGTAGCCCACCTCCTGTTGGAGAGAATCAGGCAGAGGGCATTTCGCCTCTTAAAGGATTGTCGCCTGCTCTTAAGATGTAAATGTAAATGTAGTGTACTTGTATAGCGCACGAATCGACCCCAGCTGGGGTATCTCGGCGCTTGTACGAATACCACTGTGGAACCCTTCCTGGCTTTTCCCTGTGAAGTGCCCACTCCTGGGCACCCCCAAGGTGAAGCCAGGCATCCTTAGCGCTGTTGGGGCTGGTGTGGAGATTAAGCAAGCTATTGCCCAGAGTTGCAGAGTGGGACCCATGATTAGAATAGGCACAGAGGCAAGAATTATCAGGTCCGAGGAAATTAAACCCAATACCCGCCAAGGCGGGAATTGAACCCTGGTCCCGGGCTAGACCTCTGCATTAGGGTCTGCCGCTCTAACCATTGAGCCACACTTCTCCACCCAGGGTAACACCTACAACCCACCTCCAGTTGCAGAGAATGGGGACCCTTTGGCCAATTTATTTATTTATTTATTTAAACTTTTACCGCGCACAGCTACCCACAGTGGGTTTCCCGGCGCTAGGGACAGACTGGAGAAGAAGATATCAGATAGCCAACCTGCAGGTACTAACTACTTATGTGAACAACAGCGTTTTCAGTGCTCTGCGAAAACGAAAAAGGCTGGTCTCTAATTTAAGGGCAGTGGGCAGGGCATTCCAATATTTAGGACCAAGATAGGAGAAGGAACGTCCCCCCATCCTTGCCAACTTAAATCTTGGTATCGAGAAATTGCCAATTTCTGAGGATCGTAAGGTACGTTTGGGCCTGTAAAGTTGCACCAGCTTTTGTAAGTAAGTAGGTGCAATACCTTGCTTGATCCTAAACATGTAGCATAATGCCTTAAACTTTATGCGGCTGGACATCTTCAACCAATGAAGATCATGCAAGGCAGATAATGCAGAAGTTCTTCTAGGGACATTCTTCAAGAGTCGCGCAGCTGCATTTTGTACAACCTGCAGTACTTTGACAGTGGCTACATCAGCACCCAAATATAGTATGTTGCCATAGTCCAGGCGAGATGTTATCAATGCCTGGACAACCGTTCTACGGGAAGGAATGGGAAGCATCCATAGGATCTTTTGTAGCCACCTAAGAGTAGAAAAACAGGTTGCTGCGACCTTAGTGGCCTGCTGCTTCAATGTTAACTTGTCGTCAATTTGGACGCCCAAGTTGCGTACAGCATGTGTGGGTACAGGAAGTGCACCCATCTCATTAGGCCAGTGCTGAGGGCCCCAGGGGTTCTTATTTTTTCCCAGAATGACCACCTCTGTCTTCTCCCCATTCAGTTTGAGACAGTTCCTCTGCATCAAGTCCGCCACAAGAGTGAGGCCCGATTTTAGTGCAGAGGGGTTTTTCTCGTCTCGCCCTGATAGGGAGAAGACAATCTGGGTGTCATCAGCGTAAGAGAACAGGGTCAGCCCCGCCTGCTCTACGATGTTAGCCAAGGGTTTTACATAAAGATTGAATAATAGGGGGCTGAGTATGGACCCCTGGGGGACACCCCGTGCTGAGGGACAGACTGCTGAAGCCGCCTTAGGGGAGAAAACTTGAAACGTTCGCTCGCCAAGAAAAGTGGCCACCCAAGCTAAGGCCCTACCAGTCACGCCGAGTGACCGCAGAGAGTCAAGAAGGATGGAATGTGACACGGTGTCGAAAGCTGCGCTCAAATCCAGCAGGATGAGCGCCATGATTTCACCCTGGTCGACACCGTGTCGGAGACTCTCTGTCACCCCAAGAAGGGCTGTCTCGGTCGAGTGGCAGGACCGAAAACCCGACTGGGAGGAATGTAAGAAACCAGAACTTTCCACCAATTCAGTGAGCTGGGTATTAATGTGTCTCTCCAACACTTTAGAGAAGATGGGTAGCAGGGATATTGGACGAAAATTGGCAAGATTCGAAATATCCGCACCAGACTTTTTTAATAAGGGCACTACCATGGCGTGTTTCCATGGCTGGGTACATATGCCTCAGTAAGTGAGGCGTTTAACAGTTTAACAAAAATCTGATGGGTGGAAGAATCTAATTGTTTGAGTATTCTGGCCGGAAGTGCATCGCACGGGGAGCCAGAGCGCACACTATTTAGACAAGAGAGGAAGGAAATATTGTCTAATGGCTGCCATACAGAGAGTTTGGCAGTATCGTCAGCATTAGCAGATGACTGCACAGCGCCAGATGCAAAAGGTATTACCATCGATGGCGGGGTAAAAAGATCATAGATCAGGTCGACCTTTTTAACAAAAAAGTCAGCTAGGGATTGGCATTGAACCTTGTCAAGCGCGGGAGGCGTAGGAATAGAGTCCGCTCCTGTCAGTTTTTTTACAACTGAAAAGAGCACCTTAGGACAGTTTTGTGCATCTGAAACTATTTTTTTAGTGTAGTCTGCTCTAGCAGTTTTGCAGCTGTTATGATAGCCCTTCAGAGCTTCTCTGTAAGCTACTTTGCGGATAGGAGTATAGTTGCGCCTCCATTTCCTTTCTAAAATCTTACATTGAGTGCGGAGGCACTTAAGCTTGTCGGAAAACCATGGTGCAGGTGGATGATGAGGCATAGTTTTCTTATATGTCAAGGGAAGCGTGGAGTCAACAGCATTATTTAACCACTGACCAACTGCACAATTTAGTGCGGAGATAGATAGGTCGGTGTTAGGAAGTGTCCTCAATAATTGTTTATTAAGTTCTGGCATATTAATTTTCCCCCAACTGCGTGTCCGTTTATCTATTTCCTTTCCGATCTGTGATGCTGTCCTGGTGATATCCAATGAAAAAGGAACAGCAAAGTGGTCGGACCATTCTATTGGGCGTGCTTTCTGGGAGCAGTCCAACTGGAGGTTTGACAGGATAGGATCTAATAAGTGACCAGCACGATGTGTAGGGGCCGAGTTCAGTAATTGAATGTTGAAGAGTTCGAGAGTAGAAATAAGCTGTTTAGTGGACGTACAGTCGGGATCTTCGAGATGGATATTTAGATCCCCAAGAATCGAGAAGTTGGCTGCTCTAAGCAGCAAGGGGGCCAGAAAATCTGACAGAGAAGAGACCCAGGGAGTAGCATTCCCAGGAGGGCGATAGATTAGTAAACCTGTCATTGTGAACTGAGGGTTAATAGTTAGCCTAAAAAGGGCTGCCTCGCAACCCCTGAGAGGAATGTCTTCAAATTTACAGGTGTACTTAGATTTGAAGATCATGGCTATCCCCCCCCCCCTTTGCCTAGAACTCTGTCCTTCCTTACGATGACGTAATTAGGGGGAACTGCAGCGGCAATATCGGGGCCAGAGCTATCATGCAACCAGGTTTCTGTAAGAAACACAGCATCCGGTTGTTCCTCAATGATGAGGTCGCAGATGTTATATTTGTGTTGTGGGAGAGATCTACAATTAATACTCCAGAAATGTAAAGAGGAGTGTAAAGAGACAGTATTGGACTTGACAGGCCTGCTGCGTCTGACATTGCGCTCAAGCGATCTGCAGCTCGCTGGCTTTCCGAGAGCAAAACCGCATTGGTGACATTTGAATTTGGGAAAGGGCAATGTACATACAGAGCAGGATTTGCACGCAAAGCGGCGCCATGAATGTAATTCCACAGCAGAATAGAAAAGGACCATAATGCAATATAGTAGATCAGAAACAAGGTACTCACAGATGAGGTATAAGGTACTTGCCGGAGCCCAGAGCCCGTCAGAGCGCAGACGGGCTGACTCAGGCGAGACTCCGGCGCTAGGGACGGCTCTTCCGCAAACGCGACCGCTAGCACGATAGGGTGACCGTATCCTTTTATATGTACCACTAGAGCGCTCCCACTGCTCTGGGCACACTAAAGATGGCCGCCGTGGGAAGATTTCCCTAACCCCAATTTAGCTCAAAAACGGCAGCTAAAGGCGTCAAATGTCGGCAAAAATGTGTGCAGGTGGCCTAGGGGTATGCTGTCTGCAATACAGAGTGAGAAAATACCGTTTTTAAAATCACGAGTAAAACGAGTCAAATAACTCTAAAACAGCTGACAATACAGCATTAATGTTATCCCTTCACAAATAGCATTTCCTGTTAGTGGCAGGCAAAGAATCATGACAAGTGAGAAGTAATTTGTAACCAAAACTTTGCTTGCATTTCGAGCACTCATAAAGTTTTACCCCAGAGTGGGATCTCTCATGAAGCATAACTCTGTCTTTCAGATTCAACCTTTTATGGCATAAGGATTTTCTCCAGTGTGGAGTTTCTCATGGTGAGATAGCGTTTTTTTCTGCAGCTTTTCTGGCATTCAGAGCACTCATAAGGTTTTCATCAGTATGGAGTCGCTTATGCTTAGTGAGACTGTGCCAATCAAATAGGAATTTATGGCATTCACAGCATTGGTAGTGTTTTTCCCCTGTATGCGTCTGCTCATGTAGAGTGAGATTGAGTTTAAAATTGATGCTTTTCTGGCATTCGGAGAACTGATTATTCTGATGGTGTGTTTTCTTATGGCGCTTGTAACCATCTCTACCTCTGAATCTTTTCTGACATTTAGAGCACTGATCATTTTTTTTCTCCAGTGTGGATTCTCACATGTTCAGTGAGATGAGATTGTTGTCTGAAACATTTTTGGCATTCGGAGCACTGATAAGGTTTTTCCCCAGTGTGGATTCTTATATGCTTAGTGAGACTGCTTTTTACACTGAAACATACCTGGCATTCGGAGCACTGATAAGGTTTTTCCCCAGTGTGGATTCTTATATGCTTAGTGAGACTGCTTTTTACACTGAAACATACCTGGCATTCGGAGCACTGATAAGGTTTTTCCCCAGTGTGGATTCTTATATGCTTAGTGAGACTGCTTTTTACACTGAAACATTTTTGGCATTCGGAGCACTGATAAGGTTTTTCCCCAGTGTGGATTCTTATATGCTTAGTGAGACTGCTTTTTACACTGAAACATACCTGGCATTCGGAGCACTGATAAGGTTTTTCCCCAGTGTGGATTCTTATATGCTCAGTGAGACTGCTTTTTTGACTGAAACATATCTGGCATTCAGGGCACTGATAAGGTTTTTCCCCTGTGTGGATTCTTATATGCTGAGTGAGACTGCTTTTTTGACTGAAACATATCTGGCATTCAGGGCACTGATAAGGTTTTTCCCCAGTGTGGGTTCTTATATGCTGAGTGAGACTGCTTTTTTCACTGAAACATTTGTCGCATTCAGTGCACCGATAACGTTTTACCCAAGTGTGGGTCCGTGTATGTTTAGTGAGTCTCATTTTGTCACTGAAACATCTCTGGCATTCGGAGCACTGATAAGGTTTTTCCCCAGTGTGGAATCTCACATGTGCAGTTAGAAGTGATTTAAGTTTGAAATGTTTTGGGCATTCAGAGCACTGGTAAGGTTTTTCCCCAGAGTGGATTCTCATATGTTCAGTGAGATGAGATTTTTGGTTGAAACTTTTGGGCATTCAGAGCACTGATAACGTTTTTCCCCAGAGTGGGTTAATTCATGTCGATATAGACTCAGTTTGATACTAAACCTTTTCTGACATTCAGAGCACTGAAAAGGTTTTTCCCCAGTGTGGATTCTCATATGCTCAGTGAGATAAGATTTACGGCTGAAACTTTTTTGGCATACTTTGCATGGAGAGTGTTTTCCCCCAGTGTGGATTCTCATATGCTCAGTGAGATAAGATTTACGCCTGAAACTTTTTTGGCATACTTTGCACTGAGAGTGGTTTTCCCCTGTGTGCATTCTGTCAAATTCGGTGAGATAAGATTTATGGCTGTATCTTGGTAACTTTTTTCCCTAACTTCGGTTATTTTGCCTCGATTTTAGAGTCGGGCTTGTTTAGATAATGTTCAGCACTTATCTCTAAAAGAAATTGTGTGTAATCTTCTCAACACTTGAATTGAGCAAAAAATGTCGGGAAGCAGTCCTGTAACACCTGTTGAAATTTTTCTAACAGATAATAGTCTTTAAGTAATAGCCTCTCCGGCAGCAACTTAATTTGTGACTGAAGTTTTTCTCAAATCTATTTGTATAGGTTCTTAGCAATGCAGTAATAAGGTGTTAGTCTGATATTTAATGATTAAACTGATAAGTACCTTTTTGCACTGGTATAATGGCAGTAACTGAGGGCGTTAGAGCGTGCAGAGTACTATTGTGGATGATTAGTCGCAGAACATCAGTTCCTTCTACCCTTTCTATGTTTGGGGTAAGGTTAAGGTTTGTAGTTCTGAGGATGAGGATTTATTTACATTAGATATAGCGCAACGGTGCTCCTTTAATCCATTTTTATATTTAACAGTTTTACATATCACTCCTGCACAACAGATAATGTTGAGGCGATTTACATAGAATTACAGAACAGTACACATTAAAAAGGAAACAATCTGAGATGGTCATTAACACAATAAAGTGGTGAATTCTTAAGGTTTTCGCAAGAGTGAGCAGAGTGGGTCGAGGTCCCGAGGCAGATAGTCTCAAACTTGCGTAACTGGTTAAAAACAGTTGTTGAACAAAGGTGTTTTTCCAATCTTTTGGTTGTTAACGTGTCAGCTTCGGAGTCTTCTTTCAGCGTCTTTTCTTTGATGTTATCCAGAAGAAACCTTTAGTTGTAACTTTCTTTTATGTAGTGTGTGCTTCCACTCTAGAATTACATGATGCTTTATAAACAACCTTTGCCTGGTGTTCATATGTTTGTTAAATCCCTGAACGTGCCTGCAGTTGGAGAGAAGGCTATCACCTCCTGCTGTAGGGATGACCAGTATCACCTGAAGCCCACCTCCTGTTGGAGAAGGTGGGGACCCTTTGGTCATTACAGGACCCGTGTCTCCTGCTGGACTACATGTTAGGACCTGTGACCATCACCTGCTCTACGGATGCAGAGTTACTATAAGAGACAGTGGTCCCTGAGTCAGCAGAGAATGCGATTGAAATCAATATAGCCCCAATCGCTACTATATTTTAGCTGATATCCAGCCGGATAAGGGCAATTTAATATGCAAATCAATGAAATAAAACAAACATGTGACTTAATTACAGTGGGATACAAGCCTGAATCCATGAATTCACTTAGCAGACAAACACAGTGAAAGGCTCAGTCAGCTTGTAGTTGTTTGTGTCAAACAACTTACAATAGAGTAAACAACAATTAGGAAAAGGTCACCTTTTCACATATTACACATGTAAATCACTCTGTGTAAGGTTGACAACTTTGTCGACGGCGTTTCGATCCTTAACCAAAGGATATAGGATCCTCATCAGGACTTTCAGATACAGTGCCTGAAAACAATTGCATGTAATTTACTGTAATATTGCCGTGTGGGCAAGACCATGTCTTAATACGTCATGATTGCAGGGGTTGCCAGATTTAAAATTCTGCATCTAATGTGGATGGAATCATAAGCAAGATATTATGTAACGTCAGCGACTTGGTAAGCGGGATATTCACGAGGTTTCCAACTGCAGTCGGCAGACAAAAGTACTGTGCCGAAGGGTACGAATCTCTCAATGGAGTATAATAATGTACTGGCAAGGATGTTGTCTGGAAAGCTTTTGGCCAGGACTGGGCACGCAATGCGGAACCTGTCCTATCACAGGAGCCGTGGCGACATGCTGGCTAACCCTGGGCGTAGTTCTGTAGTAGCGACACGGGTAGCTACGTGAAGTGCACTTCGCACTACGCAAGCTACACGAACTGCGTAGTGTGGTAGGGAAAATGCTGTTCGCACTGATTGCACAGTGCCGGATGCTTGTCTGCACTGTGCAATCATTGCAAACCGCATCTTGCACAGTGCAAGCGGTCGTTTTCTGCCGCTCAAGTAGATTTGTACTCGAGTGGCAGCTTTCTCAACGTGGACTGGTAGTTTCTCATCGAGAGTGGTCGCGAGCATACGCGACCACTCGCAATGAGAAACCTGACATCCCCGCGTTGACAATCTCTCCGGGAGGTTTATTTTGCACGCTTGCGATCGGCAACTTGATGTTGCTGATCGCGAATGAGGAAAAAGTCTCACCGGGATGGTATTTTGCTCGCTCGCGGTCGCCAACTTGACCTTAAGGCCAGCGAGCAAGCAAAAAATGCCCGCTACGCTTTTTTGCACTGTACTACGTGCAAATCACGAAGTTGCACAAACTACGCACACCCTGCGAGCGTAGCGTACTCCTACGCCCAGGGTTAATGCTGGCATGATGGCGTGGCTGCAATCATTGGTCATTAAAGAACCCGTGCCACCTGCTGGAATGCAGTTAGGACCTGCGACCATCACCTGCTGTAGGGATGCAGAGTATCACCTGAAACCCACCTCCTGTTGGAGAGGATGGGGACCCTCCAGCCCTTGATCTGGTTCAGCTCGGTGTCGGAGATCTCGATCTGGAGCGGAAGTCGTGGAACCCACGCCGTCATCTCCAGGGACTTCCTCAGATGCTGGTAGGTGAAGTCAACCAGGACGTCCACTTTCCCTTTCATTTCTTTCCCGTTGACGTAGACGTAGTCACACCTATCAGACACCTGCAAAGGAAGAGACAAAAGCAGATCTTCAGTGAGTAAAACAACATGTCTGCAAATCACCTCTTTGTTTTCATACAACAAGTCTGGGTGCAAAACCAGCCCCAGGGGGCACACTGTAAAGGGGGAGGGGAGGAGCATTGCTGTAGTGTGTGAGGTCAGCATTGAGAAGGTGGTGGTTGGTGGCTGGTGGAGGTGGCATAAGGAATGCTCTTCTGTCTGTCTGCTCTGGGTGGTTGAGGGAGTCTAGGGAGGGCGCATGAACATCCCTGAGTGACATCATGCGCCCTGTGCAGACACACTGCAGCATGTATTCTGATTGGTGGTGGCCAGGCAGACATCTGCAGGTGAGATGTATTCTTCTCTTACTGACCCATGAGCACTGTGTGAGCTGTGGCAGCCACATGTATTACTGTATCAGTCCACTTCAAGAAGGTGCACTCTACCTCCCTTTCCACTGCACTGGGTCTGAACTGGAAACTTTTTGTCACCCCAGACACATTCTTGTCCAAAATGCTGAAATCACTGCTGATCAACCAACTTACCAACCAACTCACAACTCACAATTTCCTCAAAGTTTTCCAGCCTGGGTTCCTGCTGTGCCACCCTACAGAAACTGGTGAGCACACATGTCGAACCTTACAACACAACGCAAACACAAGAGATGATGGATGGAGCGCTGAAACTTTTCAGACACTCACCCCCAGTCACAGATCTGGGTTGAATCCATCATCATTCTTTTGCTCACTTCGCCACCTCAGTTCAGACACAGCTATATGCAAATCAGTCTGACCCTGTGTCTCATGGGAACAGTCCAGCCCGAACTGCCAAGCCAGGTCTTCCCTGAACCGGAAGCAAACATCCTGGTACCGGTTTCAAGACTGATTTGCATATGGCTGGGTGCAAACTGGAATGGCATGGTGAACAAAAAAATTATGGATTTAAACCAGATCTTTTGACTGAGGGAGAATGTTTGCATTGTCAGCATTGGGTCCATCATTAGTTTGCTGGAACCTCACAACACGCCCACCTGCCCTCCATTCTTTTTCCATGCTGTTTGATATTGTTAATCACCTCATTATACAAACATTACTGACCTCCCCCAAACTACACTGCAGAGATTCTTACCTTACCTGTTTGGGCAAAGATTATCTATTTGTGGAGGTCCCTGCATTCCCAAGCTTAACCTCTACCAGTTAACCTCCCCACCCCTCCTAACAGGTCTACAGCCCTTTCCTTCAGTGACACCATCCCCTTTTCCCTTCTTCTATCATCAATATGCAGGTGGCATGGGAATATTCTTTTCCGTCCCATTTTTCTCTTCCCCCACTTCAGAGTCACTTGTCTTACTGCTGGAAGGGTCACCCATTGCTGGGTACCACTCTCATCACCTTACATGAACTTATGCAAAAGCATCCCTATGCAGAAACGTGTCTAGAGATCAGCACCATCTGCGCCAAACTTGGAAAAACACTCAATAATATCGGAGCAAGCTACAAGAGACTGCATTTCCCAGAATGCCAGGGGCGAACCTTGCCTGAGAGGTCAGCGGTGTGCTCCCACATCCTGTTGTCTTTCCCTATGCATCATCTCCTCCAATCTCATCCACCAATTATATCGGTATCTTGTTCCCCGATGAGGGTCAGACTGTTCAGATCTGTCAACAGCTTCATTGGATCCACTTGATGCCCGCCACCTCTGCCAGGGTCCAGGTATCCACCACTGGAAAGACTCCCCCCGCCCCCCTTCAGGAAGCCCAGACCCCATCAACACTCAGGGGGTGAGCAAAACACGGTACGCCACAGCCTCCTTATCAGCCACCCACTGTGCTCCAACCCATCCATAGATAAAGGGCCAGATTTAGTAGGTGTTGGTTTGTCCTTGCATCATGCAAGATGGCACAAGGCAGCTCAATTCCCTAATTCAGATTTACAAAACCACGCAAATCGTGATTTGCGCAGCCTTGATTGGCTTTGCATCGCAGCTGCATGAACTGCGTCATTTTACATTTCGAGCTGGGATGTCTTCCATGGGTGAAGCCCGGGTGGAGCATGGGCGTTCCCACGCGTCCACCCATGGATTTGATGCAATTCCAGATTCATAAAAGTTTGTACACGTAGGACTGCGTCAGTTTGGTACATCTGCCAGAGGATGGCGTAAAGAGAAGAAGAATCATTTTTTCTACTTATTATTTCCACTTTGTATGTGTGACGCGTTCAAGAGCCCTCCTAAAAAGAAGAAAATGCCTCTTTGAATGTTTTTTTGCAAGAAGGTGTCCCTTCCTCAACAAAACAATCCTGAGCACAATGCAGACTCCCTTGCACCGTGATGCATGGTGCCTGTGTTGTGTCTGGTAGCACACAGTGCGTCAGCGCAAGGAGACTCCAGAAAGGCTCCGTATCTTTGTAAATGTGCTACTTCTTTGCACTCTCCCTTTCACACAACACATCACAGCAAGTTTCCTTGCTGTGCCCCGTTGCGTGAAATAGCAGGGGCCTTATTTATGAAGGCCTTGCGCCACCAGTGCGTCACTTTTTCCCATGTTAAAAGTGACGCAGCGGTGGCGCAAGGCCTTCATAAATAAGGCCCCAGGAGCTTTGCTGTTAAGTGAATAAGTTGGTGATACAGTGTTATTTATTTAATTATTGCATTTGTAGAGCCCGCACTTTGCCACAGGCAATCCCTAGTGGGTTGCAAATCGACCTAAATCATGATGTCATGAATATTAATGAGGTAGGTCACAGCTTGAGACCCATTAGCCATCACAGCCATCACAGGGATGGTGGCCTGCTGAGGTCAGCAGACCCCCATGTCTGTGGCTGCGTTTTAATAAAACTTTTTTTTTTGTTGAAATCCAATCCGTTTTGCTTCAAGGAAAATTTGATGTTTTTCACATTAAGAAATGTAACTTTTTGCTTTCACTTTTTAAGAGCAGGCAGTGGTCCCTCTGAAAAAATGTTTTCCCAGCATTTACAAACGGGAAGGGGTCTTCTTGGGGGGACCTCTTCCAATTTGCGAATGCAATACCACCAACATTGAGTTGGTGGTAAAGTGCAAATGTTTTGAGACCGCATTTCAGTCACGAAACATTCATACATACATAAGAATGGGATTTGATATTTGGAAGGCATGCCCTAAACACACCCGATCCAAATACCGAATCGCAAACAGAAATTGCAATTTAGTAACACGTTACTGAATCACTATTTGGGTTTTGTACATTCCAAGAAGCATTTTTCCAGTCGCAAATAGACGGATTCTGTGAATTGGACCATTTGCGACTGGAAAAATTATTTGTACATGTGGCCCCTAGTTCTTAGCTTTGTGTGAAATGTTAAACCCTAAATCAGGGCCTTACTCTTTTTATCCCTCTCAGACCAGAGCCTGAACAACTAATTTACCGGCGGGGGTGTAGCCTGGCCAGTAAGATTGGGGGTGTGAGCTTCAGATTTTACAATAATGGCGCTGCCGTTGTTTATACAACAAGCGGGGGGCGCATGAGAAGGGCTAAAGGGGAAATGGACAGGCAGACAAATGCAGATTGGCGGGGTACTAAGAGCAAACACATTGTTTTGTAGAATAACCAATATTACTAAAGAATTTCAAAACAAAGAGGGAAAAGTGTGTATGTGTTTTTCTCTGTGTGTAGGTAAAAATTCCTGTTGAAATTCGACAGACTTAGCAAAAAGGAATGTCAGTAAGGGATACTAGAGAGCCGCACCACCAAGCTATACAAATTTGTTGTCTACAGAAGCACAATTCGTGTTGCCCACCTCTTTAGTCCACTGCCATAAGACCCAACAATTGTTAAACAATATTTTTAAATACAGAGAGGCAACATCACAATTAATTAAAGCACAAATGCACAATATAGAAATCAGATACACATTCCTTCTTCTTTTCTCAATGACAATATTATTAATCTTGTCTTGTCGTCACACAAAATGCCAGAGGATGTTTCAAAAACAGCAAAAACAGCCAACGCGTTTCGCCCCACAAGGGGCTTCCTCAGGGCAAGCTTCACGACGTTCAAGTTCAAATGAAAAATTGCTTCTGATACCCGTTAGTACTCTATAGTTTACGACCTAGCCCACGTGGCTAGGAAAGCATTCGCCTTGTGTAGGAAGGTGGATACCTGACTATGGTTACCCCAGATTTTTTGCCTTGTGTTTAGCTGGTTTTCGACTTAGTTGGCCTGGGATCCTGCTAATCAGGGCCCCAGGCTATCTGCTTTCTCTTTAAAATGGACTCCATGTACCCTAGGTGCATAACTAATTGGGTCACCTTATCAGCCCCTGTACAGTGCACTATAGGTGCCCAAGGCATAGGTGCATCCAAGGCCTACCAGGGGCTGCAGCATATCTTTTGCCACCCCTGGCTGGCCATCCAAACTGACACAACTGGCTGATCACTCAGCTGGGGCAAGGTCGTGTAATCACCCCTTGCTTAGATGTAGTATAACTATGTCTAAACCTATATCTGGACACATATATACCTATAAGTCACTCCTATGGCAGGCCTTTACAATCCTGGAGGCAGAGTGCTTGGTTTTATGTGAGATTGTGCTCTAGCATGAGCTGAGCCTGTCTGCAGTGTTCGGAACCATTTCCTTACTGCTGTTCCAGGATATTGCCATACCATATACTCTTAAGTGCATTATAATCCTCGCGGTTATTGCTAACTTTGGTTTGGCTTTATCAAAACATGTTGTGTTTGGTGTCATACACTTTGGAATACTACCCCCTCGCCAGTTCTGGTGACTGGGGTAGCATTCCACCCTTCTAGAGGGAGAAGACATGTTACTTTACTTAAAACGCGGTTAATCCTAACCAGAGCCTCAGCATCACAAAATGGATGCTGCTGCCCCGACACAAGTCTGACCTCCTGCTGCTGACCGAAACCTGGCAGGGGAGGCTTGGACAAAGAGTTTCCTGTCACAGGGAGGTGCTACACCACCCCACTCAGGAGATAGTGGATTGGAGCAGGGAGGGTTGAATGAAACTAGACACTGCCTGGGGCACACAAGGTGTCCCATGCAAAATCCAGTCAAACCGGTTCTGGGGCACTCCAGCCCCAGCTCTGGTGCGAAATTGGACAAAGGGAAAGGGGTGTAACCACCCCCTTCCTGGGTCCCACCCATAGGAGGGACCTTGCAGGTAATCCAGCCCCTTGATTTGGAATAAAGGTGGGAGCTGTGCTGATGCACATCAGATTATCCTGACTGAAACTTTGATACAGAACTCTGGACCCTTTGACATCCCACTCGACGTGGAAAACTGAAGAATCTCTCTTGTGGTCAAGGAGTGACCACCCTGTGCAAACAGGCCCCATCCAGCGCCTCACCATTTGCTTTGTTGCAGTTCCCGCCAGAACTCGAGCAACAGAGATCAACAAGACCAGCTTCCCTCAACTTCTAACCGTCCGATCCAAAGTCCCAGCGAATCTGAGACCCGTGGAGGTGACATGAAGTGTGGAGCCGGCCATCTTGGAAAAACTACAAAGTACTGACCGTGCAGCTCCTGAGGCTCCCTCGAAGCTGTGCATTGGGGTTTGAGAAGCCTCAGCCCCGAGCAGCTTTTGCACCGAAGATCTCCCCTGCACACTCACCGAGTGCTGCGTGGGGCCCTTTTGCATTTTCCTGCTTGACGCATTGGTCCAGCCGCTTGCCTGTTGGCTAATGGCCCCAATACCGACGATCCTTTGAATTTACAATAATAGTCTGGTTGCTCCAGACTGGCCCTCACTCCCCTGAAAAGGAGCAATCTATCTGACCTTGCTGGTCCGAATAAGAAGCAATCTTCCAATCCTGCGTGGGTTGCACTTGCCAAGGCTTGTTAACTCCGATCCGGAAGCCGACACCGCCGACAGCGAGAGCCTTTGTTGGACAGCTTGTGATCCACTTCTGGACATCCTCGATGCCCCAGAGTCCACGTGGCAGCAGAGACAAGCTTCCTGTCACGCACCTGATTGCGCCCGACATTGCCTGGTTCCTTCCTGGTTCCTTCCTGGTCACTGGCTAGTGACCCAGACTCTGTCCCCTCTGCTTTCAGGTACTCTACATCTTCGATCCACCCTTGGATCCAACCGGACTCTTCTCTACTGGCCGCCTGCAGCATCTTCATCTCCAGGCTCCATAGATCTACACGACGAAACCCGACACACTTTGGCACCTATGCACCCGCTTCCTGTGGGTGAGGTAACGATCTAACCCCAGTGCTCCTGTAGTGGTTTACACCTCTAGTGTCTAAGTTTAAAGTGTGGTAATTCTATTCCAGTCGGAAGACTCTTAAAACTGTAACTCGATAACTTTTATGCACCATTGACTTTGCATTGGTGCATGCGTGTGCTTTCTGCACTGCACCAGAATCCCGCGGGCTACTCCCGTCCTAACTGCTGTTAGTCCAGTGTAGTCCCAGTGATTCCCAAGGCCCCAGGCCTTACCACAGTTCGAAAGGTGATACTTATACCACTTTTTTGATATATGGTTTGAGTGGCCACCGGCCTCATCCATAATTGTGCAACTTTCATATGTTGTACTGTGCTTTTGTTTAAACGCTTGTGCTTCTATACTCACAAAGAGTACAGGGGATTATTCTGAGAATAAATACATATATTTTTATTATATATAACTTGTGTGGTGTCCTTTCATTTGATATTACAGGATTGCATATGGTAAAACAGCTGGCTTCACATGCCCTCTTTAGCTAAGCCTTTAGGCTGCTTAGTCCATGCTACCATTAGGATAGCTTGCCTTTTTAAGGTTGACTTACAACCATCACCATAAGGGATTGTTTGGACTGATACAAGGTGCCCACAGAATTGGAGACATCATACATCAGGCCAACTTCTCACACCTTGGACTAGTCTCTGTATGTAGTTCTGGTATTGCAGATCTCATGTATTGTATTCTTCAAAATGTGACACAAACGGTTCAGATTAACCACAATTACTTCAAAACTCCTCTGTAGGGAAAAGGTCAATACGATAGTTGACTCCAAAAGAGGCATATGTGGCTGACTCAGCCGAATTAGCGTTCTTTCTCACAGATCCATTTGTGAAAAAAAATATCCGACTAAAAGGACCTGTACCCAACTATTTAGCAGAAAATATATTTATTAGGGGGGGTATATGCCACCAAACACTCCCCTGAAGTTACGCACCTGCTTACCAGAAGACCGATAAAAAAAAAATCAAACTTTTGGGAAAATTGAAAAAAAGGGGAGGAGCAGGGGAATATAAAATGTATTTTCTAATTCTGCTAATTAAATGTAGTATGGCAGGGTATGGACATTTATTGTGGTCACATTGGGAACTAGAATGATATTTGGCTTGTCAAATAACTGGAAACAAATTCTTGCATCAACCCAAGTGCCTTACCATAACATCCTAGTTACTTTTCACAATTTGCAATGGTGTCCTTACCTGGTTTATATAGGAACCTACATTGAGAACACAGAGGCCCTTTCTCACTTGATTATAAGTGCATGATTCAGTGCAATTGACAAAGGAATTTTATGAGTAGTATTTTTACGACGCCTACCTTTTAATGTGCGTAGCCTCCAGCATGAGTGCAGAGACACTGCACCAGTAAAGATACTGCTAGTAAATTTCCATTGTGAGTTGCAAAAGATTGAAAACTTACAATAAAGTCTATGTTCACTTTATTGTTATTCAGGCCCAATGTTAGAAACTTTTTAAGTTTCACCCAGACAGCGCGTGCCCTGTCTCTGCGAGAATATCGAAGGAAGTAAGAAACCTCCAAATGACCATGGACTCCAAGCTATCGGTGAATGCCCAAGTGGACAAACTAACAAGATCAAGCTTTGTTACTATAAAAACTCTGTGACAAATCTTCCCCCATTTGGGGTTTCCAAACAAGATTCAGGCTACTATCTCCCTTGTTTCGTCCAAACTTGATTACGCCAATAGCCTCTACCTCGGATCACCTTTAATGACCATGAAAAGATTTTGAAGGATTCAGAACTCACTGCCAGACTACTCTTAAGTATAAAACCTCAAGACCACATCTCCCCTGCCTTGAAAGCCCTGCATTGGTTACCGGTTTCCAGAAGATCCACGTTCAAGCTGCTTTGTATCACACACAAAGCCATACATGGAACGGGACCGCTCTGCATCAGGAATAAAATCACCAAACACATTCAACAAAGAAACCTCCGCTCTAGAGTGGCACCTCTCCTCAAAATTCCAAGATTAAAGAAAAAACAATGGGTGGCACAATATTCTCTTTTCAAGCTGCCAAACTATGGAACTCTTTACCCTCCAATATAAGATCCACGGATAACCACCTTATCTTCAGCAAACTGCTCAAGAATTGGCTCTAATCCACATGACCGCCATACGAAAACAGATAGAAATATACGGCATATCTCTCTGTATAAAAGCATTCATTTCTACTAGAGATATGTACCTATATATGTCCTCTATGCCACTGTACTCCACTTTGCACCTCTCTACTCTCCACCACAGCGCTCTACGTTACTGCACTGGACTCTGCATTACTGTACTCTGTGCCACTGTACTCTACAACACTGCACTCTTGTCTCTTGTCTGCATCACTCTCCTCTATGCTACTGCACTCTACACACTCTACTCTACACCACTGAACTCTAGGCCACTGTACTCTACGCCACTTTACTCTACACCACTCTGCTCTGCGCCACTCGGCACCACTCTACTCTTCACTATTGCTCTCTACCCCACTGCACTCTGCACCATTGCAATGTACGGCTCTACAATCCACGCCACTACACTCAACACCACTGCACTCCATGCCACTGCTCTCTACACCACTGTGCTCTACTCTGCACTATTCTACTCTATGCCACTGTGCTCCACACCACTGCACTCTATGCCACTTTACTCTACTCTGCAGCACTTTACTCTGTGGACTGCACTGTACACCAGTCCACTCTACTCTACTCCTCCCGACTCTACATTATGCCACTGCACTCCATGCCACTCCGCTGTACACCACTAGATGCCACTCCACTCTTTACCACTCCACTTCACTATATACCTCTCTATGCCACAGAACGCTACACCACACCACACAGTTCCACTCTACTCTACTCCTCCCGACTCTACATTATGCCACTGCACTCCATGCCACTCCGCTGTACACCACTAGATGCCACTCCACTCTTTACCACTCCACTTCACTGTATGCCACTCTACGCCACAGAACGCTACACCACACCACACAGTTCCACTCTACTCTACTCCACTCCACTCCGCACAATGCCACTCTAATCTATGCCAGTCTATTCTATGCCACTCTACTCTATGTCACTTCACTCCAAGCCCCTCTGTTGTAATATAACAGCGATTAAGATTAAGTTGAGCGTTAGCAAAAGACATCTGAGTTCTAGCCGTTATCTTGACATTTTAGCGGCATCCATTTTGGATTCACGGCAGCCATTTTGTCTGCCACACGCTGCCTTGTGTCAACCATGTGCGTTGTCCTACCTTTCTGCTCATGGCCTTTGAATCTGCCCGGCAATAGGCTAATAATAGCATCTCTGAGTTTCGCCGTTGACCGTTAGGGTCCGCATCTGCTAATGGTTAGCCCTAGATTGGAATGTGTTAGCCGAGACCCCAAGACTGTTAGCTCCTCCCACTGATCGATTGTGCTTCTCGATATTACCTTGTATGGACATAAAATGTGCTCTTATGCCTTGTACCACCTTCTTTTGAGCCCCTGTGTGGGTATAAATAAACCATGTGTCCAGTAGCCCTTTGTGCTACTTCTTGCAGGGACGAAGGGTACTGTCCGAACTTTAGCACCACCTCATGAGGGGTTGTAAACTATGTGTTTTGCATTTCCAGTTTCTGTGCCAACTTTTTCCTTTGGGTCTGAGGACTTCGTGCGCAGAAGGGCGAACCCCTTGCACTAGCGGGTCTGGCTGAGGCCTGCACGACACCTCCACTCTACTCTTCACCTCTCCAAGCCACTCTACTTCACTCCACTCCTCACCATATTACTCTATGCCACTTTAATCCACTCTATGCTACTCTAGTCCACTCCACTCTATGCCATTTCACACCACTCTATGCCATACTACTGCACTCTACTATGCTCCACTCCACCTGTTCCACTCTATACCACTCTAGTCTACCCTAAGCCTCTCTACTCACCTCTCCTCTATGTCACTCCACTCTGTGCCACTGCACTCCACATCACTCTACTCTACGCCTGTCCACTCCACTTAATTCCACTATACTCTATGCCACCACACTGTATGCCACTACACTCCACTGTTCCACACTCCACACTGTCATTCCACTCTACATCACTCTGCTCGATGCTACTCTATTCTACACCATTTCACTCGACCTCACTTCACTCTATTCCACTCTATTCTATGCAACTCCAAGCCATATTGCTTCACTTTACTCCACCCCACGCTATGACACTCCAAACAACTCATTGCCATGCCACTCCTTTGTAATCTGCTACTCTCTGCTTCACTCCACTTTACACACCTCCACGCCACTCCACCCTATGCCAATCTAGTGTACACTACTTCACTCTAATCCACTCAACTCTACTCTGTGTCATACCACTCTGCGCCACTAGGCTCTACACCACTCTACTATATGCCAGTCCACTCCACTCTACCCAACTCCACTCTAAGCGACTTCACTCTATGCCACTCCAGTTTACACTACTCCACTGTAGACCACTCCACTCTCCACCACTCTACTTTATGCCACTCCACTTCAAGCCACTTCAATCTACACCACTCTACGCCACTCCACACCACTTCACACCACCCCACTGTAGGCAACTCCACTCTCTACCACTCCACTTCAAGCCACTTCACTTCACTCCACTCCACGCCACTCCTGACCACTCTATTCCACTTCACTCCATGCTACTTCGCAGCACTCTCTGCCATGATACTCCACTGCACTCTACTCCAACCTGCTCTGCAGCATAGCTAAATGACATTGGCAAAGCCAATAGCTCTGCAATAGCTCTTTGTAGGCGAAACCTATTGGTTTTGCCAGTGCATATTTATTTTCTAGTCAGACATCAGAGCAACACACTTCGTTGGACACTGCTCTGAGATCAGAAGAGCAAAAAGCAGGACTCCAAAGCCGGTGCTGTTCTTTGGTCATGATCTGACACCTCCAATGGAGCTCAAAAGAGGAATGCGGGGGCCACCTGTGCCACCAATCACTGTCTCCCCATGAACTGGCCATGGGTCATCAAGAGGGACCTTCCTCTGACCATGAACTGCCACGGGTCATCAAGAGAGTCCTTCCTCTGACCATGAACTGGCCACAGGCCTTCAAAAGGAACCTGAAAGGTGCTAATCAATCAAGAGCCATTTTTTTTAAAGTGCGCTATTCCCTTTGTATCAGATATATTAAAGATTCGGTGGAGCAGGTCCCTGAAATGCAGTGGGAAGTGAGCATGAAGTAGCGCCTGTATCTTGGACAAGGATCTTGCAACCTTGAAAACAAAGGTCTCTCTAGCGGATGTTAAGGCCACATCCTTTTGAAAAAGCATGGCTTTCAGTTTGCTTAGAGAATCAAAGTGTATGTTGGAAACATTTACCAAAGGCCACACCGTTGCCTCCCTAACATTGTGGGCCGGTGGAAAGGTGGAAAGAACACGTGTATGCAACAAGTAACTATGCAATTAACTGTTACAAGATAGCCATGTCTTATTAAAAAAGAATGTAACAAAATAACAGAGTCTCAACCAGTAATCATTAGCAAGGACAGGTACAATGATTGTATAAATATTTTAAAGGAGGGGGAGAAGAAAGGAAGACCACGAGAAAGTTTCATAGAGTGTAGACTATTATTTGCAAGTAGTTGTATCAGCTGCTGCCGCTTGTCTCTTGAACCATTGGACCCCTGAGGATAGTCCTAAACCAAGCATCCAAGTGACTTATCATCCCACTCAACATGATTTCTGTATAGTACAGGAGCTAGCACTAATGTCTACTCCTTGGTGTAAGAATGTTAACTGATTCTGGAATGAGGTTGAAGAAAAGCAGGTAAAATTACTGTTTCCCTGTTTGGGCATTCCATTACGAACTCAGATGGCTAGTCTTTTTCAGCCAAAAGAATATTGTAACCATACGTCAAGTTGTTCCAAAATAGAGCCTTGATGTTTCTGGGTATGTCCCCCTCCAACTGGAGAATAATTTTGTATAAACGATGGACAACACTTAACCTAGGATCAGGTGTTTCCACCGTGATATGTTCACTTAGAGCTACTGCCACCAGATAATCCATGAGGTTCATGCGAGCTACTGTGACTTCTGCTGTGCTGTACAGCACTGTCACTGCCCATTCCCCGTTCTGAAGCAGAGTCCTCGTAGCCTGGGCATGCCGTATTTTTTCTTCTTTAATAACAATGTAGTCAGAAAGGCATCACAATTCCTTCTCCTTTTTCACGTGTTCTTCTGATCTGCACTTTGACCATCCACCTCTCTCCAAATGTGTATCGGATTACTCTTAGAAGGAACGAGAGGAATGTGTATCTGTATCCTGATATCTGTCAGGTTTTCTAATATTATCATGGTTTCTAAGATTGTAGCTTTTTTTCAGTGGCTTCCTGCTGAGAAGACCCGCTCTATGATCTTTATTTGTCTTTATTTTTTTGTTTATTATACCACTTCATCTTTGTCAAAGAATTGGGTACCTGCTTAGAGTTCTCATTTTCAGAATTACTATTAAGTTGTGGTTTCCCAGGTCTCACTCACAAATTATCTCTACCTAAGGTAGCATAGGTTTCTTCAATAATCTTAGGTAATTCACGCTCCTGTTGTGTAGGAGTGAAATCCCTCAAGTGTTGGCATATTGCTAATGCAGTTGTCTCCCCATTTATGTTACTTAACATAGCGATGGATACTGCTCCAAAATTGCCCATCAGTTTCATCAGTAAGTCCAATGCAAGTGCTGTCCCATACTCATTCACAAGCTGCTTCAATACATCAGTAAAAACAACCAGTGAAGGGGGAACACTTCTGGTAAAAACATCAGCTTAGACGTCATCCCAAGTGGCGCAGTATTACTCTGGGGGAGCAAACCCCATGGGCAAGCAAATAGTCAATAGTATGTGTTTGTCCTGTAGTCCCGTATGGGGAAATACTGCTATAAGCTTTCTTGTTTTTGTGCTATCCAGAACTGAATTTGCTCCCGACTTGTGGGAATCTTTTCCATAATGGCATGCAGTGTTTGTGAGAGGGTACCCGTGGTAGTCAATTGAGGTTGAGCAGCCTGAGCAGGCCGTACAGAGTAAACTGTAACTGTTCACAATATAAAGTATGTTAGATTTCTATATATTTTCACTAAATCTATGTATAATGTATGTATTCCTGCTGCAGTTAAATTGTCAGTGTCAGGTTGAGGTGTGTATGCAGCTAAGACCAGCCATGTCACTCCCTCTTTACTGAGCGGACTGAGTCTCACGTTTTCTGTAGTACGTGGAAGGGCACCTTTATACCAATTAATATGCTCTTGGTAAGAGAGAGGAATTTCTATATCTTCATGTGGAGTGTATTCCTCTGATGTTTCATTCTCTATGTAGGTATGAAATACTTGTATACGAGCATTTGCAGCTAGGATTTTAACCCAGGAATAGAATACCTATGTTCTGAATGCTTCGTGTGCCTCAACCATGAAGGTAACGTCTCCACCCATAGCCGGGAGACCATAGTTCAATGATTTCATAGTAACTGCATGTCTGCAATTCTCTGCTATGTTTAAAGAAGTCAGAAGGTCTTGTATAGCGCAACATATCACCATTAGGTCTCAGGGCGCTTAGCAAAGCACCTTCTTCCCTGTTTTCTTGGTTTTCAGACATTGTTTGAAGAAACAGGATACTAGAAAATGAATTTACGGAGCTAGGGTAGGCACAATGTGGTAAGCTTTCCTACAAGCCTGAATAACCTACAGCCAATACAGGAGTATACCTATGCAGCTGAGGCAGATTTCCCTACCACCACAAACATCTCCAGTTTGGAGGTGAGTAGGAGTCTCTGAAAAGACACAATAGAACTACTCATGTTATCTGTAAAAGAAAAACCCAAGCAATTTCGGCAGTGCTGTGTCGTATAGTTCCTACTAAACCGTAGAATCTGTACCTTTGCTGGAAAGCATAAACCTTGGGTGAGGTTTCTAGACTGATTCCAAGCACCCCTGCAGGATAAGTTGGCCTGGAGACCAGCTAGCTCACAGTGCCAACACAAGCCCCCCTAACCAAACCAGGGAGCGAATGGTTTCTGGCAACCACTGAACATGACAACCCTGACCCCGCAGGGGTCGTGGAAACAGATCAGGACCTGTCGCTCAGTCACTCGTGCACTCTCGGTCTCAGAGAAATATACAGGGAATACACAATGGGACGTTTTCAATATATTTATTGAATCAACATTATTCCTGTATAGAATACATGTGCTGTGATAATCAGTAGACAGCAGCAGATGAAAGTGATTAGAAGCACCAACAGGGTAAATAGCAGATACAGGTCCACCATGCTGCTAAAACAGTGTATATTTGCAGGCATATATAAAACAAGGTAATAATCAGGCACAGGCCTCCTATGAAATCCCTACTCTCTGTATGTCTAGAGTGTATGTACGTTTAAAGCCAAGAATTCCCCCACTGGATGATCCAAACCCATTACCTGGTGGGAGAGAATGTAGGACCCCATCTTGATCAGGAATTGGACACCATTCACGGGGATGTCTGCAGCTGTTCTGCAAAGCGACAGCATACAGGCGCCCTCGGTGTCAGCTTAAGTGTCTCCTCTGCCAACTCCCAGAAATGGTTGTTTATTTATAATAAAAAGCATCCTTGCGATGTATATGCAGATTAGCATTGAGGTGGATATGTAGAAAGCCATGTCGCCCCATGGAAAAAGATAGAACAACATTTGTACATCGTGCCTAAAGGCCTTTATTTATTTTATGTATTTATTTAAAGAGTTTTATATAGCGCTGGCTAGACCCGAAGGTATCAGAGTGCTTTACATGAGAGTCAACAATGTAACAGAACAAGTTCAACAAATTACACAGTACATCAAAAATTAAGCAATACAATTAGGATGGGAAAGAAAGGACAGAGAGAAGTAGGGGCAGGGGAGGTGAGAAAGGGAGGATAAGGGAAGAGAAAATAAGGAGAGACGAAAAGAAGTCTGTCTAAGACCGACTGGGTAGGTGAAGACCAAGGAGGAAATCCACGGCCCATCTCCTCTATAGCTAAACAAAGTAGCTCCATCGGGCATCAGACAAAATAGTTTAGTCTCAATACATTGAGACAGGAGAGAAGGAGAGACATAAAATAGAGGGACGATGCGGGAGGAGACCACAGGAGAGACGAAAGGAAGTGGAACAATGTTGTTCAACAATATAATAGAAAAAGATCAACAATTACACATTATATCAAGTAATCAGCAATACATTAGGAGAGGAGAGAAAGGAGAGAGAAAAGTAGTGGGTGGTAGGGGAGGTGTTCGAGGCATTGTGATAATATTGCGCAAAGCCAGATGTGTATACAGAAGTAGCTTCAGAGAAACTAATCTAACATTGTCACTCACGCAAATATGTGCAAAAGGTCACAGCAATAATGTTATTGTGTTAAAAAAAGGACAATGTAAGAACATGTACAGCATTGCTACATGGACCTAACTCTGGCATATAACAGCCCTAAGGCCTTTGAAAGTTAGGGACCCATTGACAAGAGGCCTGTGGTGCCGGACGGTCACTTTTTGTATGCTCTGGCGGCACAAACCTCTCACTCATATCTATGAGGTGAAGAAAAGCCACCCCGTGTAGCTTCGGAGAGCCTCATAAACATGGAGTAAAGCAAGACAGTGCAAAGCTCTGCGTTGCCTTATTCTGTGTCAGGGAGGCGTTGCCATGGATTTTGACATTGCCCTAGATTTTACAAAAGCACGTAAACCTGAGGCAGTGCCAAAGCCTTACGCCTCCTCAACAGGAGTAATGAGGAGAGATGTTTTCATTTCCACAAGTCGGGGCAGCGCAGCGAAGTGACTTGCTGCGTTTCCCTGCATCAAAACCTCATACATGATGTCTAAAGTGTCCCACAGCATTTGTATAGGTATGATTCATGCTCCACTGCATGCGACTCGATACCTGGGCGTGAGTCCTTTGAAAGTAAGTGTTCCATGACACGCGCACAGCTATGCTTCGCGCACCACTGCATGCGACTGGATACCTGGGCCTTGAGGCCTTTGACGTTAGTGTCCCACAGCATGTGTACAGGTATGTCTCATGCTCCACTGCATGCGGCTGGACATCTAGGGCCCCGGGCCCTACGGCCATCAGATGCCTGGGAGATGAATACACGACCACAGGGACCCCAGAACCTTAGTGCAAGGGTAGTCAGTGTTCGAGAGCTGGTGTTTTTTTCTGAGGGTTGTCCAAGTAGGGGAGAGGGGGTGCTCCATGCCCTGTTTCTGGGCGGGGTTCTGTGGTCAGGGTTTGAACGACAGCAGGCTGGCATTACTTCACAGCTAGCAGAGACTGCGGGACCAGCAGTGGCATTGAGACAAAGCACCGCAGGCTGGCATTGCTTCACATCCAGCAGAGACTGCGGGCCGGCAGTGGCATTGAGACAGGGCACCGCAGGCTGGCATTACTTCACAGCCAACACTGCGGGCCGGCAGTGGCATTGAGACAGGGCACCGCAGGCTGGCATTACTACACAGCTGAGACTGCAGGGCCGGCAGTGGCATTGAGACAGGGCACCGCAGGCTGGCATTACTTCACAGCCGAGACTGCGGGCCGGCAGTGGCATTGAGACAGGGCACCGCAGGCTGGCATTACTACACAGCCGAGACTGCGGGGCCGGCAGTGGCATTGAGACCGGGCACCGCAGGCTGGCATTACTACACAGCCGAGACTGCAGGGCCGGCAGTGGCATTGAGACAGGCCGTCCCTTGTTAAAGAGCCAGTGCTGGATATAAAACAATCCTGGGTCTGATGAATACAATTACTGGGGCACAAGTGGGCACGCGGCTGGCGGTGGAGCGGCAGGACACGCGCGCGGCGCGAGACACTCATAAATCAGAGACGGCTCTTAGAAAAGGGCAATGAAAAGCCACACTTCACCCCTGTCTGGGGCTGGTGCAGGCAGATAGAGGCAATAAATCAGCAGTGGGAGCAATCCCACAGCAGGGCACCAAAGCCAGGCATTTCACCCACAGTAATAGCATTCATTTATCTGTAGCCACAGTGCCGCCTCCTGAACCCTCACCTTGGGCGACCGAAGGGAATGCACCTGCCTTAGCAAAGGTAACACACCTCAGGGGCGTAACAAACACCGCCGCAGCCCCCACGGTCCGAGGGGGAGGCAGTCTTCAGTAGGTGAAGGGGGCCCGCTCAGCTCTTCGGTGAGAGCTGCAAGAGAGAGGATTGCTCGAAAGCAAGCCTCTCTCCCTCTAAAGCAGCCTTTAACCCCTTCGCTGCGGGGTTATTCCCCCACTGTGCTGGGGGGGAGGGGCGCGCACAGCGCCCGCATGCTCATGACGAGCTCAGCTCGTCACAGGTGCATTGGCTCCTTGGAACGTTCAGCCCAGCGGGGGAATTCTCCCCGCACCTGAGCGTTCCACAGGCCATGACGAGCTCAGCTCGTCATGAGCATGGAAGAGGCTAAAGCATCCTGCACTGAGCTCCTGCTGACCCAGGACCGAAGAGAAACAAGGCAACAAGTCACATTGTTTCTCTTCAGTCAGAGCCACGAGCCAGGAACGGGACAAGGATGGGGCTGGGGGCCACAGAGACAGCATTCTCCACAGGGTACAGCCTCTGGGAAGGGACAAGGCAGCACAGAGCTGACATGGGCAGGAGAAGGTGTGCAGCTCCAGGAACAGGATCTGCTGGTACACATTTGAAGGTAAACCAGCATTTGCAATATATGGTTTTGCAATATATGCATTTGCATATATGCAAATCATATATGGTTTGGATTGGAATTGTTAGTTTTGGAATTGTGTTGTGTGGATTGGATTTGTGTAGTGAAATAATGTGGCATGGTGTGCAGTGTAATTATGTGGATAGTAATTGTGTGGTATTGAGTGTGCTGGAATTATGTGGAGTGGGATTGTGTGTCATGGAGTGAGATTAGCGGGAGTGGTATTTTGTGTTCTGGAGTGGTATGTAGTGGAGTCTAGTTATAGGGTGTGTTGTTAAATATTGTAGCATGGTGTGGAATTTTGAGGTGTAGATTAGATCTATGTGGTGTGTTGTGTAATTGTGTTGTTGGTTTGAATTATGTAGTTTGTTGTTGAATTATGTGGTGTGGAATGGAAATGTATAGAGTTGAATTTGTGTGACGTGGAAGTGTGCGCTGTTGAGTGAACATTATGTTGAGTGGTATTGTAAGGCATGGTGTGAAGTGTGGTTATGTGGAATATTGCTACGTGGCATCGACTGGATTTATGTGGAGTGTATTTATGCAATATGGAGTAGAGCATAATTATGTGGAGGTAAAATATGTGGTGCTGAGTGGTATTATGTGGAGTGTAATTATGTTGTGAGGTGAATTGTGTGGGGATGAATTGTGTGACGTGTGGAATTATGTGGCTTGGTGTGGTGTATAATTGTGCAGAGTGGAATTATGCAGCATGTTGCAGAGTTGTATTTTGTGGAGGGTAATTATGTGTTTTGGAGTGGAGTGTAAATGTTGTGTGAAGTAGAATTATATAGGTTGAAGTGGAATTATGTGTAGTTGAATTGTGTTGTGTTGAGTGTAATTATGTGGTTTGGAGTGGTATTAAGTTGTGTGGAATGTTATTATGTGATGTGGAATTATGTGGTATGGAGTGAAGTAGAAATATGTGTTTTTTAATTTTTAGGATTGTCATTTTGTGGTATGGAATGTTGTAGGGTTAAATCATTTATAGTAGAATTCTGTGGCATGGGATTATGAGATGTTCAAATGTGCTGTGTGTGGTAGAATTAGCATAGCTGCCAAGGTTTCAGATTGAGATGTGTGACATTTCCATAATTTCAGTGTAATTATGAGTGACATTTCAACGACTATGAGTGACACTTTCTCATGAGCAAAATCAAGCAATGAAGAGGAGGGAAACATATAAATATTAGAAATTATGCCCATTTGAGCAACTAGAAACTCAAAGAAAGTCACAATAAAGTTTGCTAACAGCCGGCCACTGAAAACTGAGCAGAGTCAGACTGTGTGAATGTCACCCTTTATTACAGTTAAATTATGAAAACGTCACACTTACCAATCTGAAACCTTGGCATGGATTGCCCTGGTCAACTCCTTCCTTGAACAAGGTTTGCTCCAAGACCATCTAAAAGTGGGTCTAATCTCTCCTCGTCTAAACAAACAATCTCTGGACGGATTGAACAAATTTCGTTCAGTCTCCACCCTTTCATTCCTAGGTAAGGGGATTGAAAGCTGCAAAACCTCTCAAATGCCATCACACGTCCAAGCAAGGAGCCTCCTCGGTACTCTCCATCAGGCGTCCATCAGGAACACAGCACAGAAGATGGAATTCATCCGATTGTGGACAACACACCACGCGTCCTAGACTCAGGGAAGCTCATGGCTTCTTGTTCTCCTCGACCTCTCCGCTGCATTTGACACAATCACCATCAGGCTCTGCTGAAAACTTTGAAGCAGCAAATGGGAAGGGAGGGTGTAGTCCTGATCTGGTCCTCCTCCTACCCGACGAGCCGCTCTAGAATGGTTAACATTGGGAACTCGGCCCCCGAAGACTGGGCCCCATTCACAGAACTAACTCAAGACAAATCCTAAATTTACTATAATTATGGTATTCATAGAAGGCACTTACTCATTTTGATATTCACAGAAGGCACTTACTCATTTTGGTATTCACAGAAGGCACTTACTCATTTTGGTATTTACAGAAGGCACTTACTCATTTTGATATTCACAGAAGGCCCTTACTCATTTCGGTATTCACAGAAGGCACTTACTCATTTTGGTATTCACAGAAGGCACTTACTCATTTCGGTATTCACAGAAGGCACTTACTCATTTTGGTATTCACAGAAGGCACTTACTCATTTTGGTATTCACAGAAGACACTTACTCATTTCGGTAGTCACAGAAGGCACTTACTCATTTCGGTATTCACAGAAGGCACTTACTCATTTTGGTATTCACAGAAGACACTTACTCATTTCGGTAGTCACAGAAGGCACTTACTCATTTTGGTATTCACAGAAGGCACTTACTCATTTTGGTATTCACAGAAGGCACTTACTCATTTCGGTATTCACAGCAGGCACTTACTCATTTCGGTATTCACAGCAGGCACTTACTCATTTCGGTATTCGCAGAAGGCACTTACTCATTTTGGTATTCACAGAAGGCACTTACTCATTTTGGTATTCACAGAAGGCACTTACTCATTTCGGTATTCACAGCAGGCACTTACTCATTTTGGTATTCACAGAAGGCACTTACTCATTTTGGTATTCACAGAAGGCACTTACTCATTTTGGTATTCACAGAAGGTTGTAGTCCTAACTTTAGGACTCCTAAATGCCCTAAAGTCCTAAAGTTAGGAGTCCTAACTTTACTACTCTTAAACTGGGAAAAATCCTAACGTTAAGACTTTCGGTATACACAGAAGGCATTTAGGAGTCCTAAAGTTAGGAGTCCTAACTTCTGTGAATACTGAAATGGTAGTAAGTTTAGGATTTTGTTTTGTTAGTTCTTTGAATCGGGCCCACTGTCCCTGCCTCCAGACCCCTGCTGCTTGCCTTCTGAGAGGCAGGTGTGATAACCTCGAGGTCACAGCGCGGCGCCCTCTGCTGCCAGGCAGGATCTAGTTCTTTCTGCAGCCAACAGTTTGAAACACTGTGCAGCCACCCTTCTCTGTGAGACCACCGAGAGCTCGGTGTGTACATGTGAGAGATTAAGGACCACTCGTTAAGTGATGGTTAATGTTTACCCATCTCAAACAATAAACCGTCCTCCCACTCTTCCATCCTCGTCCACCTTCTTCATCGTCACTTCCTGCCTCCCCCTTCCACCCACCGCCTCTCTCAGCTCCCTGACTCATCCGGGCACCTTCTGCCACCAACACAACAGCTGTGGCTCTGCTGTTGCTTTCTGCAGTTGTCGAATTGTCTTTCTTCCTTCCAGAGTGATGTGTGTTGAAGGATGTCGTCTCTTGTTTCATGTACAGCGCGCTGAGACCTCAGGGTTCAGTGCGCTATACGAGAAAGCATCAATGTATACCGAGACTTAGGTGCAGCTCGGAGAAACACACGCACAGTGCGCAGCACGCACATTCACACACACGCACTGTGCAATGAAACCTCACACACACAGCATCCATTCGCATCAATAAATTACACACACCCCACACACATTCATGGAGGGCTCTGCGTCCGGGCACACCTGCCTGCAGAGTGCGCCGTCTTCACAAACATCTGCTTAGCGCCTAGTATCCACAATTCTCTGCAGAGTCCACAGCGCCCAGGAGCTTATTCACAAACTGCAAGTGCTGTACCTTTAGCAGTACTACAATATTACTACTCACATACTACAAAATGCTATTCACAAACCGACCAGCAGAGGTCTACGCCTTCGCCTGGTCTATCTTTTCTGTTCGGAGATGTCCGTGTGATGGGAACATGTCTGCACACGCATGTCCACATTGTACTAGTAAATGTGGGAGGCGGAGTAGGTGGACAATGGGGTACACTTTCTGCTAAAAGGAGGGGGTTTCGGAAGAGGCTGTATCTACACAATCTGCAGAATGCAACACAAACCATGGGCTGCAGTTCATTCGTGTACATCCTGCACAGGACAAAACACCCATACACGCACAACTACAAAGTGTCTTTCACCCACGCACCTCTGCAGGATGCAGTGGATCTATGCACCACGCCTCTGTGCTGTGAACAGCACTCACACACGCCAGCAGAGAGCATCACCCCCACACATGTCAAGAGTAGAACACAGCTGAAGAGGACACAGTAAATACAAGTGCCTAGAAAGTGCACTGCACCCACACACATATGTAGACTGCTCTACACGCACACCTCTGTTCTTGTGAACTGCACCCACACACACCTGTAAGAGCATCACCCCCACACATATCTATAGAGTACATTACAGCTGGAGTGCAGTGTAATTATATATATCTGCAACGTGCACGGCACCTACACACATGTAAAGTACACTACACAAACCTCTGTGCTGTGAACAGCACCCACACACACCTGTAAGAGCATCACCCCCACACATATCTATAGAGTACATTACAGCTGGAGTGCAGTGTAATTATATATATATGCAACGTGCACGGCACCCACACACATGTAAAGTACACTACACAAACCTCTGTGCTGTGAACAGCACCCAAATACACCTGTAGGGGGCATCACACACACACGTCTAGGGAGTACATCACAGCTGAAGAGTGCAGTGTAGCTACATATATCTGCAAAGTGCACTGCAAGTTGTCTCTGCTTCTTGGCCCCAGGGCTCCCCTCAGGGAGAATACAATGAAACAGATGTGCCCCTTTATAACCCACATCTGGTCACAGTGTTTTCTTCAAACCCGGGCATCGTACCCCTCCAGTGGAGACAAACAATGGCCAACCCTCCTTACTATTAGATGACCCAAAGAGCTATCACTCCAACTCACTGCAGCCCCATGGAGGAAAGATTTTAGAGAAGCTTTTACAAGTGCCTGCTCCTGTTGAGGCCAGTGACACCATCCATCCCTCTAAGCCGGCTTCAGGCTGGGCACAGGCCTTGGTTAGTGGCTGCATCCTACCCTGGTGACGCGCGGAGGCTAGCCAACCGCAGGCCTTGGTTAGGGGCTGTATCCTACCCTGGTGACGCGCGGAGGCTATCCAACCACGAGCCTTGATTAGTGGCTGCATCCTACCCTGGTGAGAACGGAGGCTAGCCACCCACAGGCCTTGGTTAGTGGCCACATCCTACCCTGGTGACGCGCGGAGGCTAGCCGACCACAGGCCTTGGTTAGTGGCTTCATCCTACCATGGTTACGCGCGGAGGCTAGCCGCCCACAGGCCTTGGTTAGTGGCTTCATCCTACCATGGTTACGCGCGGAGGCTAGCCGCCCACAGGCCTTGGTTAGTGGCTACATCCTACCCTGGTGACGCGCGGAGGCTAGCCACCCACAGGCCTTGGTTAGTGGCCACATCCTACCCTGGTGAGAACGGAGGCTAGCCACCCACAGGCCTTGATTAGTGGCTGCATCCTACCCTGGTGAGAACGGAGGCTAGCCACCCACAGGCCTTGGTTAGTGGCTGCATCCTACCCTGGTGACCCGCGGAGGCTAGCCGACCACAGGCCTTGGTTAGTGGCTGCATCCTACCCTGGTGACCCGCAGAGGCTAGCCGACCACAGGCCTCGGTTAGTGGCTGCATCCTACCCTGGTGAGAACGGAGGCTAACCGACCACAGGCCTTGGTTAGAGTCTATATCCTACCCTGGTGACCCGCGGAGGCTAGCCGACCACAGGCCTTGGTTAGTGGCTGCATCCTACGCTGGTGACCCGCAGAGGCTAGCCGACCACAGGCCTTGGTTAGGCTGCATCCTACGCTGGTGACGCGCAGAGGCTAGCCGACCACAGGCCTTGGTTAGTGGCTGCATCCTACGCTGGTGACCCGCAGAGGCTAGCCGACCACAGGCCTTGGTTAGTGGCTGCATCCTACCCTGGTGACGTGCGGAGGCTAGCCGACCACAGGCCTTGGTTAGTGGCTGCATCCTACCCTGGTGACGTGCGGAGGCTAGCCGACCACAGGCCTTGGTTAGTGGCTACATCCTACGCTGGTGTCCCGCGGAGGCTAGCCGACCACAGGCCTTGGTTAGTGGCTGCATCCTATGCTGGTGACCCACAGAGGCTAGCCGACCACAGGCCTTGGTTAGTGGCTGCATCCTACGCTGGTGACCCGCAGAGGCTAGCCGACCACAGGCCTTGGTTAGTGGCCGCATCCTACGCTGGTGACCCACAGAGGCTAGCCGACCACAGGCCTTGGTTAGTGGCTGCATCCTACGCTGGTGACCCGCAGAGGCTAGCCGACCACAGGCCTTGGTTAGTGGCTGCATCCTACGCTGGTGACCCGCAGAGGCTAGCCGACCACAGGCCTTGGTTAGTGGCTGCATCCTACCCTGGTGAACCGCGGAGGCTAGCCGACCACAGGCCTTGGTTAGTGGCTGCATCCTACCCTGGTGAGAACGGAGGCTAGCCGACAACAGACCTTGGTTATTGGCCATAGCCTATATCCTACCCTGGTGACGCGCGGAGGCTAGCCGACCACAGGCCTTAGTTATTGGCTACATCTTACCCTGGTGAACCCCGGAGGTTAGCCGACCACCGGCCTTGGTTAGTGGCTGCATCCTACCCTGGTGACGCGCGGAGGCTAGCTGAACACAGGCCTTGGTTAGTGGCTACATCCTACCCTGCTGATGCGCGGAGGCTAGCCGACCACCGGCCTTGGTTAGTGGCTGCACCCTACCCTGGTGACGTGCGAAGGTTAGCCGAACACAGGACTAGGTTAGTGGCTACAACCTACCCTGGTGATGCGCGGAGCCTAGCTGACCACAGGCCTTGGTTAGTGGCTGCATCCTACCCTGGTGACGCGTGGAGTCTAGCCGACTACAGGCCTTGGTTAGTGGCTGCATCCTACCCTGGTGACGCGCCGAGGCAAGCCGAACACAGGCCTTGGTTAGTGGCTACAACCTACCCTGGTGATGTGCGGAGGCTAGCCGACCACAGGCCTCGGTTAGTGGCTACATCCTACCCTGGTGACACGCGGAGGCTAGCCGACCACAGGCCTTGGTTAGTGGCTACATCCTACCCTGGTGACGTGCGGAGGCTAGCCGAATACAGGCCTTGGTTAGTGGCTACATCCTACCCTGGTGACGCGCGGAGGCTAGCCGACCACAGGCCTTGGTTAGTGGCTTCATCCTACCCTGGTGACGTGCGGAGGCTAGCCGAACACAGGCCTTGGTTAGTGGCTACAACCTACCCTGGTGACGCGCGTAGGCTAACCGAACACAGGCCTTGGTTAGTGGCTATATCCTACTCTGGTGACGCGCGGAGGCTAGCCGACCACAGGCCTTGGTTAGTGGCTACATCCTACCCTGGTGACGCGCGGAGGCTAGCCGACCACAGGCCTTGGTTAGTGGCTACATCCTACCCTGGTGAACCATGGAGGCTAGCCGACAACCAGCCTTGGTTAGTGGCTGCATCCTACCCTGGTGACGCGCGGAGGCTAGCTGAACACAGGCCTTGGTTAGTGGCTACATCCTACCCTGGTGACGTGCGGAGGCTAGCCAAACACAGGCCTTGGTTAGTGGCTGCATCCTACCCTGGTGACGTGCGGAGGCTAGCCGACCACAGGCCTTGGTTAGTGGCTACATCCTACCCTGGTGACGCGCGGAGGCTAGCCGACTACAGGCCTTGGTTAGTGGCTGCATCCTACGCTGGTGACGCGCGGAGGCTAGCCGACCACAGGCCTTGGTTAGTGGCTGCATCCTACCCTGGTGAGAATGGAGGCTAGCCGACAACAGACCTCGGTTAGTGGCCACATCCTACCCTGGTGACGCGCGGAGGCTAGCCGCCCACAGGCCTTGGTTAGTGGCTACATCCTACCCTGGTGACGCATGGAGGCTAGCCGCCCACAGGCCTTGGTTAGTGGCTACATCCTACCCTGGTGACGCGCGGAGGCTAGCCGACTACAGGCCTTGGTTAGTGGCTGCATCCTACGCTGGTGACGCGCGGAGGCTAGCCGACCACAGGCCTTGGTTAGTGGCTGCATCCTACCCTGGTGAGAACGGAGGCTAGCCGACAACAGACCTCGGTTAGTGGCCACATCCTACCCTGGTGACGCGCGGAGGCTAGCCGCCCACAGGCCTTGGTTAGTGGCTACATCCTACCCTGGTGACGCATGGAGGCTAGCCGCCCACAGGCCTTGGTAAGTGGCCACATCCTACCCTGGTGACGCATGGAGGCTAGCTGACCAGGGTATTGTCCGTGCCCCTGTCCTCTTGGACCCCTCTTGGTTCTCTCCCTAGCGTTGGACAGCATGGACTGTGCAGAGGATCAGACTGAAGGACTCTGGCCCTGATGGTCCTGCCTTGACATGGATCTGCTCTGTCCCCGGCTCCTCTCCTCCACCCTTTGACTCTGCATCCAGCCAGTCCCCAGTGATGCTCCCCTGATCAGTGCTTCCTCCTCTGCTGTCCCATCTCCACAGCCTTCCTTTGCCTTCACAGTTAGGCCCCATGGGCATAAAACTAGAGCAGTGCGAAATTTTTATCATTTGCTTTTACACAATTACATGACATTTTGGTAAAAATACACAACCTACAAGTAATTATGCAAAATGCAAAAGTGCCATGTTGTGCCATATGTTAGCGCATAGAGCATCCTCACATCATTTTTTGTCACAAGGATGCATTTTGTACTAAAACACAGTGCAAAAAATAAATAACACTATGAACAGAAGCTGCTTGTGCTCGGTTCTTCCTGTGAGTCACTCTGAACTTTTACAGTGAATGGTGCATTTGTGGTCAGTTTTAACTCTATTCGACTTGGAATAATCACCCATAGGTCAACGTCACTGCATCCTGCTTCCACTGGAGATGCTGACGAAACTCTTCAAATGACTCCCAGTCAGCAGTAGAAAAACTGCCAGGCATGCACTAGTCATCGGCAAGTTGGACTGTGGGACCACCCGCTACGTCGGGATCACCAAAGAACTCACTAGAAGAGAAGAATCCATCCAGAACTCTGCGTCCAGACTGACCCTCAACCTCCCACACACAGCCCGAGTGACACAGACCTCAAGGAACTACGCGGGCTCCCGATACACAAACGTGCTCATTTCAAACTCCTCACCCACACATTCAAGGCACTACAGAACTCAGCCCCACCTACCTCAACAGTTGCATCTCCTACCACCAGCCACCCAGACACCCCCGCCTCTCAGGACTCGCCCACATCCCGCACGTACACACAACCAGAGCTGGGGCTGCCCATCTCTGAAGCTCTATGTAAATGTAAATGTGTTGGACTTGTAAAGCGCACAGCTGCCCGTAAGCGTCCCGGCGCTTGCTTAGGGAACTTGTCCTGGTATTCCCCTGTGAGAAACCCCGGCAGGGTGTCCACAAGGTGAAAGCCAGGCATCCCGCCGCGAGGGGCCGTAGTGGAGATTAAGCAAGCTATTGCCCAGAGTCGCAGAGTGTGACCCCGTGAGTTGAGTAGGCACCAGAGCGAGAATTGTCGAGTCCGTGGAATTTTGAGCCCGAGACCCGGAATCGAACCCTGGTCCACGGTTGATCTCAGCTTCCAGGTCTGCCGCCTCTAACCACTGAGCCACGCTTCTCTATAAATCTACAGCACACGCCATAGATGCTTCACAAACATCACTATCATGAAATGCTATCAGTTTTACGATTGCTACTATTTCTTATAATATTAATAATGATTAAAAAGGACCACTTCTCTGCTCAGTCTGCACGAGAAGAGCTTCACCCTCAAAGAAGAGTGGGGCAATTTAGCAACAAATAGCAATATTTATCGCTAAATGAGCTTTGCGCTATTTTTTTTTATCGCCGCACATCGCCGGATATTATTGCTGAGATAATGTGCTATTAACAACATTTATCTCAAAAGCGATAAAATATCCGGCGCTAGCGGCTCAATGCGTGAATATCGCTGGAAATCCAACGACATTCAGGCATTATCGCTAATGGGGTCTTAACCTGAATATCCACCTCCCATTGGATATACAGGTTAAGAAATGGTCTGAGCAAGTGTTAGGTTTTGGCGATATTCGCGCTTAGCGCAAATTTTTTTATCGCTTCTCTTGCCTTGCTAATAGGCGATAGCTGTGTTAGCGACTGCTTTCAGTCGCTAACAGGTTGGGTACGCCCACTTTGCATTTCGTTAGCGATAAATATCGCTGACATGCAAAGCGGGCCCCAAACCGCTCGCTATCGCCTAAAAGCTGTCGCTAACTGCTGTTAGCGACAGCTTGCTAATAGGGCAATAAAATTATCGCCACTTTTGCTGAAAAAAGTCCAGCTAAAGCGGCGATAATGCCCTTGATAATATGCCCCAGTGTTAGGGGGTGGAGTGAGGGGGAGAGGTGCGCGTTGCAAGGGGTTCACTTCACAGACATACACAGCAAAAGAGTTGACGAAGGACCCGCACTTTCTTGCATCTTTGAGACAGTCTGCTCTCACATCTTCACTTTGTGTACAAACACTGTAAATACAACAACATGTTATTGTGACACCGAAGTGAGGCAAATGAAGACACAGGAGAGGTGAGGGGAGGGCGCCCTGCCTTTATTTATGAGAGAAACAGCAGCAGAAGAGCCATAAATCAGCAGTTTAATGTTGTGCCAGCAAAGTAAGCACTTCACAGAGCCTGAGTTCCAATCTATATGTCATGTTGCATCTGCAGACTGACAAAAGGACAACTTGATTCCATCAACACAATCTAAAGGGAACCCAAAGGGTACTAAGTAAATATCCCCAAAATGCCTGGGGCTTCCCAAGCAGGTCATGCAAGCAGAGTCAAGCCATGAGAACATGGCAGCCAATGGCTGACGCGGGCTGATCCAAAGGCCCCTCTCTTTCCATGCCTCTTGATACCTTTGATGGTGTATTGATGAAGTGAGGTCTAAAAGAGCGGCTTGCCCTCCGTACTCGAGTCCTCTGACTCTGGGGCTCACCCTGTAATAAGCCTCTGGTACTCGAACCATGAACCTCGTCTCGATTCAAGCACCACTGGCTTCGAGGTGTGACCCCTATCTACCTGGGATGGAGGGTGGGACCGGGACAGAAAATAGACCCGACCACAAAAAAAGGTGGCTTCATTCACAAACCAGATAGCTTGAAAGGGTGGCCAACATTTGCAAATTGTAGTTATTTTGAACTTGTAAAGTCACACTATATAGATGTTTTGCTAAGTATGGGGGGCTCCGTGCATTTGTGCTTGCTGCAGGCAATGTTTGCGGTAATATCAGTGAAATCAATAGTAAACACCAGCCCACAACACCATCAAACAGGCCCACAAACAGCCAAAACATAGGTCCACTCATTGAGCTGTTGGAACAACCTTTCGGGCACTGGCGGATTGTCCTACCGGCCAGTCCGACCCCACTGAGCAGTATGGCAGAAAATCATATAGAAAAGTATCACATGACTGTTAGCCCTGGTACCATTGGCGTGGGTCTCTTCCATTTTTGCTGTTGCCTCATGTGTTTTTGCTGGTGTTAGATGCTTTGGGCACTCTGCCACTGCTGTCCAGTGCCACAGTGCAAGTGCTCCCTATTGTAAATTGATGATTAATCAGTGGTTCCATGTTTGGCTATTTGGTTAACTAAGCTTCATCTACCATCTTAAAGTAACAGTATTGTGTATTTTTGTTGTTTATGGTTTTGTGGTAACTCTATATAAAATCGACTTATTTTTTATATAAAACCTGTGTGGTGTCCATTTGTAGTGTTTTCACTGGGTTACTGGATGTGGTCACAACTGCTTAACTTACAACGCCTCTGAGATAAAGCCTGTCTGCTCGCGCCAAGCTACCAAGGGGGTGAGCAGGGGTTATTTTAGGAGCGTAATACCCTTATCCTGACTAGAGGCGAGGGTCCTATTGGCAGGAAATCATATAGAAAAGTATCACATGACATAAAAATATAATACCCAAAATATGAAGAACTATGATATCAAGAAGGAAAGTATGCATCTGCAAGTACAGATTGACACTACTTTTTATGTCTGATTTTTTTTTTAATTAAAAGTTCAATAATATAAACAGAAAACACAAAAATAAGCATCTCTAGGCAGAAAAAAAGACTTTTTGAAAAGAATAATGAGCACAATCTAATACTTGACAGTAATGGATCCACCCAACAGGGGGAAAGCACAAGGTTTGTGGAAATAAACTCCGCCCACTTGTCCATCAGATACATTTCAGTGCCACCCCCTCCTGCTGCACTTTTGTAAACTTTTCTTCCCACCGTTCCCATATCTTAGGGTGCTTTTGAGGACAGCCTCTCGCTTCATAAATGAGTCTCTGCCAAAACAGATCTCTGCTCGCGGCGCCAAGCTGCCCGTTCAGATTTACTCTACTTGACGGGATCTACATCTCCTGAGGATCGCCACTAGATGCTTGTAGTAAGCAAGATGAGTAGCTTATGGTACCCAGATCTCTCAGCCAGGCAGGGCTCACCCATCACTGCTCACAGTTATAGTCTAGTCTTGGTAAAACAAATCAGTCAGGCTTCAAAAGTAGGATCCCATCTTAACCGGACACGTACGCGCCGCTCCAGAAACCTAGGGGTGGAGTTAAGAGTAGTAAATCTGTACTTACTATATACACTTACCTTCACACCTTGTGGGAGTCTATATGTGGACTGCACTCTCTTTGTAGTGTGATATTCAACACGTGATATTCTGGCAAAATACCTTCCCCTCAACTCTACTACAAGGATGTGTAAGCTCCTATTGTAGCCCAAGAGCCCAATGACCCTAGCGCTTAACCTTAAACCGTGATGCTATCATCTTCACACCAGGGTCCTACTTTACTACCCTAACTCGTTCTCTCTGGGCCTAGGTTCTCTCCATACTCACATGGCTCTTGAGCCCTGTGATAGATGTCCTAAGTCTAGCGCCCATATTATGTCACAAACCCTGTGACCATGTTCACCTATTCCTAAGCCCTCAGCCCTAGACCAGTGTATAAGACTCTATCCCTTTGGCCCTCACCTGTGATCTGGCCCCCTGGAATCCTGACTAAATAAATGAATGAATTAAGGCCCTTCCTCGTTGGCGTGTGGAGGTGATGCGGCTGGCCTCTCTGTGGGTGGCCACCGAGTTTCTACTTTAGTGCTGGTATTCTTGGGCTACAAAATCCCCTTTCCACCGGTGCTGCAGGTTGTCTGGAGGTTCTCCAGTTGTCGGGTGAGGTGTGTTACGAGGCTTGGTGTTATATTTACGGTTGACATATATAGTGTCGCTGCCAACAGTGCGGCTGTGGGAGAGACCGTAGAGTGACGTTGGTTGTCCATGAGATTGAGTCCTGGGGCTTTTCTCTAGTTGCCAGTCTTGTGCAGTGCTATGGACCAGTTTGAGAAGAGAGATTTGATAGTTTAGTGGCCTTAGGTGTGTATATTGGGGAAATTGAGTCCATTTGTCAATGGCCGTGCCTTCGGCTGAGCCATCCCTCAGGAGAAACGTAGAGGAGGACACGTTGTGGGACCCAGAGCTGGCAAAGGGATATTCTGGCTTCAGAAGAGATAATATGAGGTTCATTGATGTTCGACCTCAGTGCTCGGAATTATGAGTTGGCCGACAAAGGTTGGGGGTCACCTCTGACCTGCATCCTTCAAGAGGGAATGACCGTTGGTGTTAAATACAATCATATGTTGGAGGGTCTACTTGTACCACTCCACGCAAGGCCAGACGGGAGTTGGAGAGTGAGGGATATAATTAAACTTGCTGAGGTTGGCCAGAGTGGAAGGATGCTAACCACCGAAGGAAGGCGCGATGGACCCCTATCGTAGGAGAGACACCGAAGAAAGCTCTCATGATATCTGACCCCAGTACCTTGAGAGCAGGCTGCTGACACTAACTCGCTCATGCTAGCACCCTCATTCCAGCTCCCTGACTCAAGCACCTTACCCAAGCCTCATGGGTGGAGCAAGCAAAGCCTGGTCTACGTGCCTAGGTCCACTGACCGTACCGCTCCCACCATGGAAACAACGGAGCGCTTTCTCTCTTCTTCATCCAATGGGACAGTCTTGCCCGGACGGTAGCAATGCGCTTTGCTTCTCACTATGTCATAGAATGAGGCCCTGGGAGATTAACACGCTCTACTCCATGGAAACGTTCAAGGGATTTCAGGAAATCAGCACTTCCACGAGAATTCACGGGAATTCACAGGATTTTAGCATTGTCAATTAAAGTAGCGGTTTTATCTGGAACAGGGAAATTTTGATTCATTATTAAAAATTTGTTTTGGTGTCTTACTTTTCAATCAGAAGTCGATTCTTTTTGGGTAAAACTGACAATTTTCAGTAAAAAAAAGGAGAATATCTATAATTGAGTTCCATTGCATGGATATAGGGTTCACATTTCGAGATCCTGCCCTGGCTTTGTGATCTCGGGGTCCCGTCCATCGCTCTTGCCCCATGTTTATTTCTTAATGTTAGGGACTTATGAAGCTTAAGTCTTGTTCGTGGTAGTGCGAGTAGTGACGGACACCTGAGCACGAACTGCAACGCGGATGATACAGCGATGCTTGGGAGATGGGTAGCGGGGACCGAGGTGACCTTGGGTGAGGTAGGAATCTACGATACGTTGCTCCCTAGATTGCTGAATTTAGGTTCTCTCAGTGTTGGCCAAGGCTTTCCCTGAAAGGATGGGTCTTACGCTCCCTCGTAGACTGCAGGACGGAAGCAGCGACCTCGGTGTTGAGTTGGGGACCTTCTGCATCCTCAGGACAAACCCCACGATGACTTAACTTTATGTTTTTCTCATTTTTGGACTCTAACGAGGAGGACACGTGGCTCCTAGTGTTGGGGAGTCCCCGAGGAGGGTGATCTTTCCTTCCGCATCCTTTAAAGACGCTTAGGCTTCCAGGGGTCACCTCTGTTGCCCCAGTTCTGAGGAGTCTGTACCCCTTCCGTGCCATGCACTCACCTCAGCCACCAGAACAGTAAACTTGTAACAAGCATTTACAATGCAATAGGTCTCGCATTATTAAAGTTTGAGCTATTGGCATTGTAAATGACAATGCCTTTTCTTCATTTGTATCGTTGCGTAAACAAGCACTTTGCACTTATAGTCCATGCTTATGAGAAGCAAGGCTGTAAGTCTCTTTTACTGCTAGCTTTGCTCATTGTAAGCAAGGAATATACGTTCAAAGTGCGTGTTTATGCACCGATTGCAGGTTTTAAAAACAATGAATAAAAGACATTGTCATTTACAATGCTAATTGCTCCAACTCTAATAATGCGAGACCTATTGCATTGTAAATGCTTGTTAAGGTGTATGTTGTCCGCCAAACTCAAAATAAGCCTCTTGGTCTGTACCTTATAGGTCGCTTCACCCCTCTCTCTCCCCGCTCCCAGGGTGGAGCATCAGCGAAGAGCTCTTGGATGACTTTATTGACACACCCGAGTGGACCAGAGACAGCAATGTCAGGAAGCAAGAGCATTGAGGTGCAGGTAGAACATAGATAGATAGAATGAGGGCGATAGATAGAGTGAGGGCGATAGAGTGAGGGCGATAGAGTGAGGGCGATAGAGTGAGGGCGATAGAGGGAGGGCGATTGATAGAGTGAGGGCGATAGAGTGAGGGCGATAGAGTGAGGGCGATAGATACAGTGAGGGCGATAGATACAGTGAGGGCGATAGATACAGTGAGGGCGATAGATACAGTGAGGGCGATAGATACAGTGAGGGCGATAGATACAGTGAGGGCGATAGATAGAGTGAGGGCGATTGATAGAGTGAGGGCGATAGATACAGTGAGGGCGATAGATACAGTGAGGGCGATAGATACAGTGAGGGCGATAGATACAGTGAGGGCGATAGATACAGTGAGGGCGATAGATAGAGTGAGGGCGATAGATAGAGTGAGGGCGATAGAGTGAGTGACGGCGATAGAGTGAGTGAGGGCGATAGATAGAGTGAGTGAGGGCAATAAAGTGAGGGCGATAGAGTGAGGGCGGTAGGAGTGTGTGTGTGGGGGGGTTGTTTGGGGGGGTTGTGTGTGTGGGTTGTGTGTTTGGGGGTTGTGTGTGTGGTGGGTTGTGTGTGGGGTTGTGTGTGTATGGTTGTGAGTGTGGGGAGTTGTGTGTGTGTGGTTTTGTGTGTGTGTGGGGGGGGTGTGTGGTTGTGTGTGGGGGTGTATGTGTATGGTTGTGTGTGGGGTGTGTGTGTGTGGGGGGGGTTGTGTGTGTGTGTGGCAGTGTGTGTGGGTGTGTGTGGCGGTGGGTGTGTGTGGCGGTGTGTGTGTGGGGCGTTGGGTGTGTGTGGGGGTTGTGTGTGTAGGTTGTGTGTGGGGTGTTGTGTGTGGGGTGTTGTGGGTGTGTGTTGGGGGGTTGTGTGTTTGGTGTGTGTGGTTGTGTGTGTGGACTTTGTGTGGGGTTGTGTGTGTGGGGGGTTGTGTGTGTGTGTGTGGGGGTGAGTGTGGGGGGTGGGGAGTTGTGTGGGTGTGGGGGGGTGTTAGTGTGGGGGTGTGTGTGTGGGGGTCTGGGTGTTGTGTGTGGGGTTGTGTGTGGGGATTTGTGTGTATGTGGGGTTGTGTGTGTGTGGGCACATACAGTAGGTGCCCCCCAGAAGGTAAAGGGGGCAATGGCGGGTCTGAGGAGCGGTGGTGCTACCTATGTCACCACACATTAAATACTTTGGGCCATAAATTCATGCTTTGCCACTGCTCATCACACACAACGGCTGCTGTTGCATTCTCATCTTAGCCTTTGGTTAATAGAACAGGGGATCTGTACTCCCAGCCTTACAACGTGCCCCGGACTCTCACACCTTGTTGTTTACTCACAAGGTGCCATAGAGTGTTCAGCGCAGCACACAATACTAGGAAACTTCAGCGCCTAGCTGCCCCGCCCTGCCCTGTAAGCGCTTCATTAAATGTCCTACACGGTTCTGTGCAGCGGTGTCCAACATAGACCCAGAAGGGCCAGGCTCATGCAGATTTTAAAATAATCAATACTAGATAAATGTTAACAGTTTAAGTTCATTGCGCGTATATTTATTTATTTGAGGTTATCCTAAAAATGTGACGTGGACTCTACCTTGTATTACCGTCTTCTAAGCGCTTTCTTCTTTGTGCTCAGTTTTCTCTCGGAGGTGCTTTTCCACTTTGAGAAGCCCAGCAGCTAGAATGACTTAAAATATGTCGTCTGACTAGTATGCAAATCTGTTTCTGCTTCAGAACGGGTACGGTGTTTGGTATATGAATAGGCAAATCGAGAAGCCGTTTGCGAACCTGCCAGGCAGATGCTACAGTTAAGCAGCTCTGAGCAGGCTGCACACTGGGGTTTGTCCTGCGCGTTTTCATTGGTTCCAAATAACAGCGCAGATGAGTAACCTTTCCCGGGCCGTGGATGGAAAGACATTATTGAAGGAAATGTGGCTCTTAAAAACGAAAGGTGTGTGTTATTGCTTAACTGGAGAACTATTGCCCCACAGCGTGCGTGGCGCACGAAAGTGGTGCTCCGATTCTAGACTGTTTTACTTGCACCGGACCGGTGTCCATGCGGTCCTGTGAGCGTCCTGTGTTAGAAATACCCGAAGCCCCAGGTATCCTAAGTGCTTCTAGTTTTGGCCGAATAGGGAGCTGGCGCGCCAGGTGGATTCGTGGAACAGTAGATCCCACGAGGGCACCTCAGTACTCGTTTAGGTAATTCACTCAGGCCGCGAAAGAGAGAGGGAAACAAGATTCCGCTGTTTTAGTTTAACCTGCATAGTCACTTCAGGGCCACAGGAACCCCCCGCCCCCATATAACAAACATCCCGCAAATAACACACAGACACAAGTGTTAAGATTGGGAAAAATTGCTGCAGGTTTATTGTTACATACAACATTATGTAATCACGTTGGGTTATCTTACGGGCAATCCAAGGGCAGGCCGCATTCTCGCCACCTGCCCGCCTGATGAGCCAATCAGCACAGTGGCGAACCACCCCGCTGCTGATCATTATGGTAATACACTACTCACGCCCCTTGCGGGGCGTATCTAGGCAACCCCCGGTTGCACAGGCCCACAACCGCCCGAAGGACTACTGGGGTGCCGACTCGGATTCCTAGACCTCCCATGAGGTTCTAGGTTAGGCTCTGGCACCCCTATGTGCCTGCTGAAGTACTGTGTTGCACCTCTTTGTTTCCGGATTGCCCTGTAACTCCGCCTGCAACGAAAAGGAAACACATTAAAACTCCCTCAGCAGCCCCCCCATAGCTGACACTCAGGGTTAGGGGTAGGGAGGGAAAGAGTGTCCCGACGTGTTCGACGCAACGTCCGGAGCGGCAAAGAGGCCACCACAATGGCCAGTGGGGGAGATATACCCTCTCCCTGCCAGCCCCGGACGTGCGTCACAGGTCCGCCCACCTCCACCGGGCAACATGCCCTGAGGAGGGGTGGCAACCATTAGCTGGGGGCGGGGGCAGCCCTACGTGACTAAGGGCCCGCCCTCCTGATGGCCACCGGGTGGCCTCGGGCAGGCGCATAGTCACTTCAGGGCCACAGGAACCCCCCGCCCCCATATAACAAACATCCCGCAAATAACACACAGACACAAGTGTTAAGATTGGGAAAAATTGCTGCAGGTTTATTGTTACATACAACATTATGTAATCACGTTGGGTTATCTTACGGGCAATGCAAGGGCAGGCCGCATTCTCGCCACCTGCCCGCCTGATGAGCCAATCAGCACAGTGGCGAACCACCCAGCTGCTGATCATTATGGTAATACACTACTCACGCCCCTTGCGGGGCGTATCTAGGCAACCCCCGGTTGCACAGGCCCACAACCGCCCGAAGGACTACTGGGGTGCCGACTCGGATTCCTAGACCTCCCATGAGGTTCTAGGTTAGGCTCTGGCACCCCTATGTGCCCGCTCAAGTACTGTGTTGCACCTCTTTGTTTCCGGATTGCCCTGTAACTCCGCCACAGCCCGTGCGATGGTCCCCGCCGCCGCACGGGCCCCCCACCAACGCTACTACCTTTACCTGCAACCTTTGCTCAGAAGAGCCTCTTTTAAATAGAGGAGGAATAGGTCAACGCCCACAGGCGTGAGATGAACCCCATCCGCCTCAAAATAGCCATAGACTTTGTGCAAATCGTTTCAAGTTTGAAGAAACCCCGCCCCTCCGTTTGGGAAAATTTCTTCATGGCGCTGTGCTTTACTTCCTAGACCTACAATTGCTTGGCACAACTTAGCGTCCCACCAGAGACCTGATCCTGACATGAAATACATGCCTGAAGAAACCCAGGCCCTTCTGCCACTAATCTGCAGCTACCCCGGGTCTTACTCCTTTACAACATTAGTGTAACCATCCCCAGGTCGTGTAGTCATACTACCAGGTAAGTGACAAAGTGAAGAGGAGTGGCCCCTACTGCTGAAGGCGCTTCGTATCAATTAATAGGCGTTCCAGCACAAGCCATGAAACTCAAACACCCTTCACGACAAGCGCCAGCAGGCTACACCCAGCTAAGTTACAACCTGCTGTAACGCCGCTCTCCGCATAACATAGGACAGTGTGCTTACGATAAAGCTTGTGCTGCTATAGTCAAAGAGCACAGAGGCATAGAAGGGATAAACATATCATACTATATAACTAGGTTGATGTCCTTGCATGTGCCAATACAGATTGAAAGGTATTAACAGCAGGCATCACCTGCCCTCTCGGGTTTTAGTCTGGAACAGCTTAGGCCATGCTACCTCTAAGATAGCTTGTCTGTAAGGGAGACTTACGACCACCACCCAGGGGTTGCAGGGACTGGAACCAAGTGCACACTTAAGATCCCGACCTGCATCATGACATGCCTGCTGACCAAAAAGCCCCTCTGACACTATTGAGCATATACCCCCGTGACAAACCCTCTACAGCCATAGTGCAAGGTACCGAGGGATATTCCAGTGCGCAAGCATAATTTAGTATAACTTGCGAGGTGGACTTACATTTTATATACAGGATAGCCCAGGTAAACAGCTGGTATCACATGCCCCCTAGACCTGGGGCAGCTCAACCCTGCTACCTCAAGAATAGCTTGTATATAAAGTTGCATTACGACCTCCGCCAAGAGGGATTTACTAGCTGAACCAAGGTGCTCCCCAAAATTGGTGCTAACAAACCTCAGGCCATCTTCTCACCTAGGGAGGAGCACAAGGAAACCAGCGGATACTCATGTTCAACACAAGGCTGTAAGAACGCCAGCCATGGGAGCCCAACCACGCTAACCTTGAGCGAGAAACAGTGAGTCCAATTCCTGATAGGAGCCCATCGTGCAAGCCACCACCCAAATAGTGAAAAACAAAAAGGGGGGGCTGGACCACCAGCAGACATTCTGTGTCTTCATACAGCTGTTACTTCAATTCCTGAGCAATTCTATATAGAGAGTTTGCTGGTGGCCCACTACTATAGTATTATTGGCAGTCCAGGCTCAGGCAGTGGTTGCAGTTGCTCCACTAGTACGTGAACTGATTGACACTGCAGGCTGTAGACCCTACATACTACTGGGAGGCAGCAGGAGCTCCCGAACTGATGGCGCAGCGGGTAGGCTGCCTTCCAGATACCACAGCCTTGGAAGAACAGACAGACGACAGCAGTATTAAGGACGAGCAAATTGACCATTGTCATGTGACCTATCTTCCCAGGTTAAGTTAAAACAGTGCAGGTCCCGGGAATGTACATAAGCAAGACTAACTCTACCACTTGGTAAGGCCCCAGGATATGTGCATGGTTCTACAAGTCCTATTAGCTTAGGGCTAGACCTAGGAATTGCTACTATTCTAATTTTGGCACTTCAAGATAGACTCCCATATACTAAAACCATTCCCTGACAGTGCAGTCAGATGATATCCAAAAGCGAGGGCCCCACCCAAAGAGCGCCACAGGAGTCTGTCATATGTATAATATTAAGGGGCAATATTAATTTCCACATAACCAAAAGAGTCACAATACGCGGCTGGGGGCTCCCCATAGCACACAAACGTGTAATCTACGGGGTGCCTGCTCTTCTGTAATAAACAGACGCACAAGACGCCAAATTGCATAAGAAGTGACTGAAAATTAGCACCTTTGGCACACTGATTCTACGTACATTCTATTCTGACAGTCGCGGCACTATCTCAATATGAGATAATGTTAGATGGAGTCCAGAAACGTTCCAAATGGCCTTACAGCTGCGCAGAGCAGGTGTCCATTCACATACATGTACACTGAGCGCTCAGCTACGCGCCTCCCCTGGACCGAGCAGTCATCAAAGTCTGCTGATACTCGGTCGCCTGTATCTGCTGATCGCCTCGTGCATAGTTGGCTTACTGTTTGTCTGTAATAACACAAATCTCTTAACATGGACACACAGTTACCGTGCTCAACAGACACATCATACAGTTCTAACTTGCTGCTTGTCAGATGTATCACACCTCTTGCGCAGAGGCACCCAGACAACTGTACACATTGGCGGCCTACTACAGAGTACACTAGCTGAAGGCCTGTTGTACCGCACACCTCAACATGCAGATCCTGGCAAGCTAGTATTATCCCGATCATCATATATAATTGCCAGTTTTTAATATCCCAGCCTTCTCCAGACCGGCAAACCCACCGTGTAAGTGGGGTCCATCGAATGGCACTTACAGCGCCTCTACACTCAATGTGTTACACCCATACTCAAGAAACATCATGCCCCAAGCACAACGTGCAAGTCTTCAGATGTAAGGTATGCTCAGTGACCAACATTTGGTTTATGCAGGGGAAGCAAGGAAGTGAAGAGCACAGTGTCGAAGAGCGGCATGAGGACAGACATAAATGAACAACTTTCACGAACAAGTGACTGGTTGTTAATATACTACCGTATATACTTGGTGTGAACGCAAAGTTCCCAACAATACTTGCCGGCCGCTGCAGGGTGCAGGGTAGGTCACTGCGACTAACAGAATAAGCTTAATAGAACTAGCAACAAGGATCGAAGAGGAGGAAAGTTCCCAAGTATCTGTCTAATGAGCCACTTGTGCCCTCCAACGCAGACAGAACTGTTCTGGTAAATATTCAGATGGTGCTGGGAAATTATTCGATATGTATCCGAGATATTAGGTCGTAAGCATGTCATAGCTACCCCAATGGAAGGGAAACTAACGTGGGAATACATAGACCTCGTTTCCCGCAGAGCCACTCCCCCCATAAACGCGAAAGGCCAGCCACAGTGACAGCTACACAAACATTACATACACTAACCTATCCTTCTCTACGAATACCCACGTGGGTGTATGAGACGTGTGGCGAGTCATCAAACATGCCTATGGCACCATGCGACACGCTCGATAAGAAAGCCAGAGCCTTGTCAAGATGCGTGATTTGGGACCAAGATGGATTTTCGCGCACATGGCTCTCAATGCCCGTTCTAAACGCTGGTCGTGACTGGGCGATGCTGCCGCCCACCTAACCAGCCATGGCCAACAATAATATACACATGGACCCCCAATGAGGCATCACGCTGCAATTTGTCAAAAACTAGGCTTGTGCAAGAGCAATCTGACTACTAATTTCACAAGCCCAAAGACACTCGTACATATATGCAAGACACGGGGCCACCTGGGGAGGGAGGTGAGAGGAATGCGAATATCAGGGTGACCCAACTACACATTTCATCATGCGGCGCAGAATGTTCTGCGCTCCATGCATGAGGGCACACCAGTACTTCCGTTCCACTATACACACAGCATGGGAGAACCGCCTATAGCAGTCTATCCAAGGTTGATACCCCATAGGAAGACGGAAAGCAGGAACTCCATACCTAGATTCAGGTCATAATTAAATGACATGACCAGATCTAGTGTACCCCCGACCAGCATAACTGATCGCGTCCCAAAGTATAACTACCAGGCATATTGCTGCGCTAAGACGCCCTTCCCATATCGCAACCACTGCCAAAGGCCCCTGGACTGCCCGTACAACGTGCCAAGACTCACGGTGTGAGCCCAGGGGGCTTTGTGAAATTATATAAAGCTACAAAATTCCAGCAAAAGTATCCAGGGTAAGGGAAACGAGATAACTACACATCACCACACCTTCCTGCAAACCTCGCTGACCTAAGACACTGCCAGCATGGACCGGGGCACCGGCAAGAAGGATTCTATATGAGGATTGGGGATGGGTAACTTACACTTAGTTTAAGTCATTGAATAGCAACGCCACTTCTAACTGACAAACATTTCTGTGCAATTCGTGTATAACAAAGTCACCATAGTACATACATGGCATTTCATACACCTTCTAAAAACCTTGCAAACCTTAGACCACTGCACGCCAGGACCGGGGCACCGACGCGAAGGATTCTCTGAGAACTAGGTATGGGAGACTATCACTTAATTAAGTCTAAGTGTCTGGATAGCAGCGCTACTTCTAACTGGCAAACTTTTTTTTTTTGTTTTTTTTATTTATTTTTTTTGTTTGTTTTTTTTGTTTGTTTTTTTTTGTTACCGCGAGCGTGTCGAGCATGCGCCCTGGACCCACCTCCCGCCAGGCCGCTAGTTACAAGTTTCTTAGACAAGCAGAAGCAATCGAGCATGTCTGACGTTCATATGACTTGAATTATGACTGTCTCGCACAATACAATTACCCTCGACGGAGGGGGGCAGTGGCCCACTTTGGCCACGCCTCAAACCTTTCTGAACGTCTGGGCCCTTTACCTGCTATGATTATTGTTTATGCTTTCAGCCACAGTCTGCTCAACTATATTTGTTTCGGAACTGGCACGGTGCCCACCAATTTACATAATTGTAGCAAATGTATTGGTGCGACTGAAGTCTGAGATCCCCTAAGCCTTGAAAAGGCACCTGTGTTTTTGTAATTGAACATGCGTGCAATACGAGTTATTGCAACCGGATCAGCGCGGAAGTCTGCATGATAGTTCATGGCATTCCCCTTAAACCTTGAAGACGCCCAGGCAGTTAGCATTCCAGCGGGCCATAAAACATCAAGTTCCTCGGGCACTTGCATAGCATAGCCGAAGAACCCATCCGATCGGTCAGTAATTGCCGCCACTGGGTGCTTATGGCTATTTAGTTGATAAGGAGGATAACGCCTTACCTCCGTATTAAAGCACATGAATGTAGTAGCAGCTGCATGTTATTACATTCATAAATATATGTTCACATCTGCCCTGTCCCAGATTCGACCCCCAGCGGGATAGAATGCCGCGATAGATGATAAACACCATGCGATGGTTGTAAAATATGTAGCCCCCGCCACCTCCGAGTGACCCTGAACGACGAGGGGCCCCCGAGGAGAGGAGGCACCGCTGCCCTCACAATGGAGGAGCGATGGGGGGGCATAAGCGAGGCCATATATGCCAAGCACACGATGGTGACGGGCGGAAAAGTGCGGCTAACTAGGTCATCCTCCATCAGCAAACCGACTTGCAGCGCTGTTGAATTTCAGCAGCAGGGACGCAGGCTGCACGAAAGGTTCGATGTCTGAGACAGAGTAGCACTATAGACATGATGGCTAATGCTTGGGTATAAAATAACAACAATTCAAGGAATGTGTGAGTGCAGGCATATTGCCTTATCTCGGGGACTGGGGATGGGATCGCGGATGTGTGACCAGGAGGGCACACCCAAGCTCGAATTGCGACCGCCCCAACCGCGCCCCTGTCCCCTCGCAAGCCAAGCCTGTCCACTTTGCAATGTGCCACCTATCTTCCCCCTGTGGTAGTCGGACCACAAACCCCCTGTGTCACTTGGCTATAACACGGGAGCGGGGCAGGGGGATGGACACGAACGTGGCATTTACCGGCCACGACCGCAGGCTGGCACCACAGCACAACAGAGAGGCCCAGTGTAAGACCTGCCTGACACCAGCCTCAGTGGCAAACCCCAGAAGAGGGGGGGGGCAGGCACGAGGGGGGGGTTTCACTGGCTCACCTCGGGTGTGCAGCGCGGCAGGCAGCGATCCACCGCAAGGCAAGTAAGACAGTAAGCCAAGACAGTAAAATGTGCGCCTTGGTGAAAAACATTTTTCCCCCACATACGAACGGGACACACAACACACGGGCAGCGCCAGTAACCCCATGAGGCTAACATAATCGTCCGAACCCCCATGAGGAAGGGCGCGGATAGAGAATACTTATTGCCGTGAAGCGACCAGAAGGGACACGAACACCCCTGTGCAGCCCCAAGCCACGTGGGCAAACAACATAGCCCGCCCCCCGAAGGAAGGGGCGGTGGGCGTGACAAGTTAATCTTTGCCGCATTTCGACCGAAAGAAAGGGACACCAACCCACGGGCAGCCACAACGTGGGCTAACAGTATCACCCGCACCCCGAAGGAAGGGCGCGGGGGGAATAAATCTTTCCCACATTGCGACCCCCACCTCCACAGCGGCCCAACGCTAAGCGAGCCGCCTAGCCAAAACTCAACCTTCCAGAGAGGGAGTAGGCGGAGGGGGGGGGACTAGGCCCATAGGCCTCACTCACCATGAGAGTCTCCCGGCGAAAGAGTGTCCCGACGTGTTCGACGCAACGTCCGGAGCGGCAAAGAGGCCACCACAATGGCCAGTGGGGGAGATATACCCTCTCCCTGCCAGCCCCGGACGTGCGTCACAGGTCCGCCCACCTCCACCGGGCAACCTGCCCTGAGGAGGGGTGGCAACCATTAGCTGGGGGCGGGGGCAGCCCTACGTGACTAAGGGCCCGCCCTCCTGATGGCCACCGGGTGGCCTCGGGCAGGCGCAGAGAAAGCAGGTTCCTCCTCGAGGCTTTATTTAACGGTTCATATCAGCCGTGAACCGACCCACAATAATAGACAGCAGGGCTCGGGGGAAAGTAGCGCGAGCAGGGTAGAAGAGGTCGCAGTTAGAGCAGCAGGGAGAAAGTGAAAGGAGAAAGCCCGCGAGTGGTCAGACACTGTGCGCCATTGATCCCCGCCTCCACCAGAATTGCATCGGTCCCAAGAAGAAGGGCTGCCTCGTGAAATGCTGGAATGACGCCGATGCTTTCCGAACTGCTGACCATGCTGGGATGGGCTTTCACCGACAGTACAAAGCCTGCTCAACCCCACTTGTAAATGAAAAGCGCTGTGCAGACCAAGAGGCAGCCGCACTGCCATCAGAATACAACCCAATTCCACCTACTATCACATTCCCAACCACAGTTACGATGATAAAAAAAAAACGGAAGTCAGGCACTTTGCCTGAGACGGGGGCGGGGCCTGCAATCCGGCAGGAAGTCCCACCCGCCGCCGACGCCGAGGAAGAAGTGGAGCCGGCCGACTGATGGCCTCTCCGCAGCCCGGGGCTCCCAGGTGCTGGAGGGAGCCCCGGAAGTGAAGTCCTGCCCCCTGGTACCAGCGCTGCCGTAGATGACACACTGAACACGCGAAAGAGCCCGGTAAGTGGTGGGGTGGGGGTCGCGCGTGTGTTCGAATGTGTCTGTGCGTGTGTCTGTGTGTGTGCGTGTGTGTGTGCGCGTGGGCTTGCGTGGGTGTTTGCGGGTGTGTATGCAGTGTGTGTGTGCCTGTGTATGCCTGTGTATGTGCGCATGCGTGAGTGTAGAGTGTTTGCGCAAGGGAATGTGGACAGGAGAGGGGCACGGCGCCGTGCGCGCTCACGAGGTGAAAACTGAGCTACTCTGCGCTCGTGCACCCTTTCCTGTCCACATTCCCAATAACGGATCACAATAGTTGTCGAAGCAGACTCTGCTATCAATGCTTACGCATTGATAGCAGTCTCTGCTATCAATGCTTACGCATTGAAGCAGGTCGTGCTTCGACCTAAAAAGTAGGGAGCGCTTTCAGGTGACCTTGGAGGGACAGTCAGGGCACGAGGGACCCTCACCTGGGATAGAGGGCAATAGACAGTGGTTTTTAGCTTTCGGTCCCTTTGATCTGGCCACTGGTCCAGAGTTTGACCATCAGACGGCGGTGCCCTCTATGCGCCAACAAGAGCTTCGAGGCGCTTCACAAGTACCTCATCTCCAGGCCCTCCAGTATGAAGCGTCCTGACTATTCCACTAGAAGAAATCCCTCTTTCTCCTTTTCTCTGCTCCCTCCTCTCGCCTTTGAATGTTGTGCCAAAGATTTGTCGATCTATCAATTTACCACCTTGGGTTCCGCTCAGCGATCGATCCACGACCCACTGCGAGGAAGGGGGGCATCTCCCGTGGGAGGGGGCGCGGTTTTCAGTGATTGCCATCAACGCACAACCCAACCGCTCCCACCTGATGTGGGCCACGCGAGGACGATTACAACTCTTTCCATGAATATAATGTTTATCGCGTAGTTTCTCGCCGCTCAATGAATGTCTAGAAAGGCCCGGAGCCCCTGCGGGCTGCAGCGGTTGTGACATGTTCGCCAGAGCCGGGGATTCTGCAGCAGTTTGTCCTGTGGGGTTTATTCCTAATCTGTCTCAAGGTGGTACAGGGATCCCCCACGGTACACGTGTTATCTGCTTCTAAATGCACTTTTCAGACACAGTGCCGCGGCTCTGGCGCAAGAGAGAGGCAGACACCGGCACATGACTTACTGCTCTTAAATGCTGCATTTAATGAATGTTCAGATCAGGATTTACTGAGAATTGTCTGCAATATTTAAATGAGCTCAAAGTAAGTGTGAACCAAATATTAAAGCCGAGCGCCCGAATGTCAGAGCGACCTCTGACTTTGCTCGCAGGCATGACGCTCCCCGCGCTACTGCGCGGCTCTGCCAGCTGTCTTGTGCCTGTTGTTTCCCTTGTGTCTTTTGGCTCTTGATTACTATTGTGCCCACCTTTTTTGTGCCGAAACTTGTCTGTCACTAATTGTTATTTTCTTCCACATTAGGTATCCTCGGTGCCTATCGCTGCTCATCGCCGTTTTTTCCCGCAGCTGCGTCCTTGCGGGCCTGCACTCTCATTCGCCGTCCCGCTCCCGCCTCACAGCTGCTCTTCCCTCCCTCTTCCCCTCTTATGGAGGCCGCACAGTGGCCGCGCAGCGGACGCGCGCAGTGGGTGTGCTCGGCGATCCAAAGGCAAGCCCGTCTGCGCCTGTCTGCGCCTGGACCGCGAGCTCTGGGACTTGCTCGACTCCTCCACCCCAGACGTTGCCTTCCTGACAGAGACTTGGTGGAACGACTCTGCCTTATTGGTCTTTTGAGGATATCTCCTTCTGACATGAGGACTGAAACTAACTTCTGCCTGCACTCTGAGGCTGTTGGTCCTTCTGCCACCTTTTGCGACACCCGCTCCGCGGGTGCCGCTCATTTGCTCCTTGCTGCCTGACGCTGTTTTAGACTGGTCTGAGCGGCTCCGCAGTCGGCGGAGAGCACACTCGCTCCCAGCACAGAACGGTCCAGGCTGAGGTTTCAGGTCGGAACACAGCACGTGGAGCTCACCGGGGGACTGCGAGGACCAGCAGCCTCCATTCTACACAGCTGGTGCCTCTTCCCCCGGCAGCCATGCCCCCAGCCTCCTCGTACTTTACAGGCGCATTCACTACCGCGACGCGGGGCGCGCGCGGGTCGAAGCTCGGGGCTAAGACCGGGCAAAGGGCGGGCCCTCTGAGGCCCTCAGAGGCCGAAGTAGGCCGTGCTGTGCCCACTTCTCTTCGAAGCATAATATAAACATTACTAAGATTTAATTTGCTTTGTAATTGATAAATTGTGATTCCTCCATTACTGTATTACGCTTATTAACTCCCTAGACCTCTTGTTGTTTTTAGAAAAAATGACGGCCAAAAAGCTTAGGTCTGGTAGAATCTTGGTTGGTAAATCCTGCTCTAAAACAAAATCTAATCCCCTTCGAAATAAGGTCAATCATGCAAAACAACTGAAAGGTACCTGTCAGCTATTTAATCTCTGGGAAAGGGGGAAAACTAAAGTGCCCATGGTTGATTCTGCCCACACGCCTTTGGTAAAATCTCCATCTGCTCCAATTGGATTGAGTTTTATGGGTTCAGGGCTTGAAAAAAACATGGAGAAGGAGGAAATTATCGTAGCTGCAGGTCCTGATCCTTCCCTCACTCCTTTCCTTACGCAAATTCCCTCTGAAGTTATTTCACAAGAGGTGGGAGGTTGGGATCTAATTTCTTTGTCCAAAACGGGTGAGCCTTCTCTCGAAAAACATGAACCCTCCCTCTCCCTTCCAGAGGAGTACATAATAATGATTTTGCTCTCTCCGATTCGGATTTGGAGGTTTGTAAAAGATATATCGAAGTTGATACTGTTAAGAGCAGGGAGTTTGTAAAAACACCTTTAACATCAATGCCACCGGTCCTCCACCTATATAATAGCACTCCCTCGAATATCTCCCAGTCACATATCTCAATGAGCCCCACTCTTAATATATCAGGTATTGACTCTTTACTTCCGGCCAGGGGGGATAAATCGGATAAACCAGTCTCTGATTTTTTTATCTTCCCTAGAACATCTGCTCTCCTCCATTTTAGTATTACTAGAGACATTTGTTGGGGGATCAGATTGTGTAATGGATACAGTAACCAAAATATTAAAGGTCTTAGTACATGGTAAATTAGAGAGGGAGTCTGGCTCCAACTTAGAGGTGGTTGCAGAAAATTTTTCAGAGCATAAAACGGTTGAGTTAAAGGCTGGGACCTCCAATACTTCCCATCTCCTTAATGTTAGAGAACAATCAGTTCACGGTACGAAACCACTCACCTCTAACTGTGTAGTACATCTAGTTCCAATAGTGGAGGTGTTACAAGAAGGGGTGGTAATGGAAGACATAATTCCGCCCCCATCGAAAATGGATTCAGTAATATTGGACCCATCAATAGTGGCCCTATATGAAACGGACCCTAAGGAAGATATGGAACTTTTTCCTATTTTTAATAAACAGCAGGGTGTGGGTGATAAGGAGGCCCCCGAATCTGATGGTGTCAGAAATAAGGAGAATCCAGGGAAAATTAAAAAACTCGGGGCTAAAAAGAGGCGACTAATCAGAAGAATTGAAAAAAATAGACGGCGGAAAATTCGTTGGAAGGAAAATTCGGAATTAGTTTGCGTTCAAGAATTTCATCAGTCCCACCTGATGACACAAAAAGATGAAATACAGACTTTAGTTTCCCAGTCTTTGAACTCATGCCCCCTTGAGGGGCCCCCCTATACTAAAGGGGCCCAGTCAAACCTGAAGCCTAAGAAAAACAAAACTACCATTATAAGTTCTGGTTCCCCTAAGCTCAATCCCTTGGCCTGTCCCTTCTCGGTTAAAAGGGAAGCAGCAGCAGTTAGTCTAAATTCTCCTGAAATCTTTATGGAGGAGAGTGTAGACACTCTTATCCTAGATTTTTTTACCTTAATTTGATGCAGACTGCATCTTAAATAGATCACTGCTTCTTAAATATTTTCAAGATTGTGGAAATTTGAAATTGTTATACACCTCGGACATAGACTTAGTACGGATCTTGAAGATTGAGGGTGGTAGCCTAACGAGGGTAAGATTTTATTCGAAATTAGTGGTGAACCTTATTCTACAACGGTCGGAATACTTTCAGAGTAGAGGGATTGATGTGATGCCCTTTTGGGGAAATTTCTCTTTTGATAAACCCTCTAAATCCCTAGGGCCCTCAAGATCCTCTATTCCCCTCCTGAAGGCAGTACTAGGAAATAAAGAACAAGATGGTGGGTTCAATGATCTTAAAATCCTACTATCAAAAGATCTTCGCTCTGTGTCTTACCCTAATCCATCAACATTCCATCTACAGGATAAAGCAGAAGAAGCCTCTGTCCGTTGGGACTGGCTTCCTGGCGTTCTTTCAAAGAATTTGACAATGGCTTATCCCCCTAAATCTCATCTTTAGCGAGAATATAACGCTATTATCCTGGAATTGTGCAGGGCTAAAGAACTGTCCGGAAAAAAACAATTTCCTTTTGTCACTAAAAGCTAGTGTGATCTGTCTTCAAGAGACTTGGTGCTCGGAGAAATTCCAGTTAGGAAGGGATTATTTTGTTCTTGATGGTCAAGCTGTTTCCTCCAGGAGAGGACACGCCAAGGGGGGAATTGCCTGTCTTCTATCTACTGAGATTAAATGGAATTTCTCCCACTATATGGATTCTAGCAATCTCTTTCAAGCTATAACGCTGTTTAGTCACGAGAATGTTAAAATATCTAAACCTCTGGTATTGATTAACGTATACATTCCCCCTGAATCTAGTTTTAATGGAATTTTAAGAAGAGTTTTTGTTTATATTCAGAGTTTAAAGGAGAAATTTTCTTCTCCTAATATCATCTTAGTAGGGGATTTGAATTGTAAAATTTCCAATTCAAGTATGTCTCTGTTCCAAGATAAAGACAAAGAAGATTCATATCACATCCCACAAACTACTCTTCCCGAGAAAATTAAAACGAATAAGCGCGGGAAGATGCTTCTTAAAGAACTTTTTGAAACGGATGGGATTATAGTGAACGGAAGACTCCCCTCTGACTCTCCCGCTAATTTTACTCATAAATCTCATCAGGGTGAATCAATATTAGATTATGTTATAGCTGAGAACTCTTCATTTTTTCTATTTAAGGATCTCAGGGTCATTGATACGGTTTTTAGCGACCATAAACTACTTCTCTCTACTACGAATATAAATCCTCAGAGTTCTGAGCAATGGTCCTTTGACAGTGATCATGTAAGTTTTGAAGTAAAATCAGGAAGGTGTCATTGGAACCCTCAAGCTGAACAAAATTTGGAGAGCGTCCTTGATGCTGCAATCGATGATCTTGCCAACTGGCAGGGTTCTGAAATAACGTGCTTCCAAGATTTTATGACGTTAGTAACTTTACTTGCTAAAAAAACGAATAGGAATAGGTGCTTTGCAACTTCCTCATGGCCCCTACGTTCTATCAATATAGAAATAAATAAGCTCGTAAGGAAACAATACTTGAATAAAACGGCAGAAAGAGCTAGTGTAGTAAGCCTATTAAAAAGAAGGAGGAAAAGGTTGAAGGAAAAATTACGAAAAGATGAGGAGGATGCAACTTGGATTAAATTAAGAGAGGCCGCTTTTAAAGGGGATATGAGAAAATTTTAGTCACTTATAGGCGATGGGTGTGGATCAAGAACTCGTCCACTCCCTATTCCCATAGATGAGCATATATGGGTGGACTATGTTACATCCCTTTATGCAATAAATGGAATGTTGTCCCCTCATGTAGCAGTTAATGATAAGGATCAGCCTCTGATTCCCCTATCTGAAAAAGATATTAGAATAGCTATAAAGGAAATGCGCTCATCCGGTGCAATGGGGCCAGATGAATTACCCATTTCGGTTTTAAAACATAATAGTAAAAAATGGAGCACGTTGTTATGTCCAGTGTTTAACGCTTGTCTCTGTAGCGGAAAGATAGTTCCCTCTTGGAAAGGAAGTATTTTAGTTCCCCTTTTTAAAAAGGGTGATCGATTAGCCCCCCAAAATTATCGTCAAATAGCTCTGTTAGATGCTATCGGTAAGGTTTTCGCTAGATGCCTTCTAAAACAAATTAATGATTGGGTAGTCCAGGCAAAAGTCCTCCCTTTAGAACAAACTGGATTCCGAAGAAATCATGGCACCCTGGACAATTTAACTGCCCTCCAGGTGATAACGGATAAATACGTCAAGGTCAGAGGTGGGGGGAGTCTATGCTGCCTTCATAGACTTCTCCACGGCCTTTGACAAAGTTGACCGCCCACTACTCTGGAGGAAATTATTTGCCCTGGGTATGCCAGTCAAGCTACTAAATCTAGTTCGGGAACTCCACTCTGAGACCTGGTGTAGAGTATTGTTGGGGGGGGGGGAGAGAGGCCTATCCCAAATAATTCCGACAGCCAATGGTCTTAAACAGGGCTGTTTATTGGCTCCCCTACTATTTTCCCTTTATGTTTGTGACCTCCCACAGATCCTTTCCCTGAGTGAAGGAATTGCCCCCTCTCTAGGAGACAAACAGGTAGCATGTTTAATGTATGCAGATGACATACTTCTTCTTGACCTTACGCCTAAGGGTCTTAATAGTCGCCTGCATGCTTTCCATTTATTTTCTAAAAATCATCATTTGAAAATTAATATGTCTAAAAGTAAAGTATCGTGCTTCACGGGGAAGAAAAAACCTAAATTGTGTAACTTTTGTTGGCTCTTAGGGAATGAGAAATTGGAGGTTGTAAAAACCTATGTCTTTATGGGAAAAATAGTTTGCGGCAATTTGAGTGACAAGGCACACATAGATGGTAACACCAGAAAAGCCATGTCCCAGGGAAAGGGACTGAGCGCTCTTTATAAAGCCACCGGTAGAAGACATTTTGCCATTCTTCTGGAGGCTTTCCGAGCGAAAATTCCCGCCTCCCTGCTCTATGGCACTGAACTAATAGATCTAAGACAATGGGGTTTTTTGGATACCACTGAGGGTAGACTCTTGCGTAGTTTATTGTCAGTCAACAATGCGTGTACAGTAGAAACCCTTAGACTTGAATTAGGCTTACGAAGTTGTTGGGTTCAAGCCCTGGCAGGAGTAATACGTTGGGTTTTTTATCTAGCCAAGGGCAACCCTGATACATTAAGATGCCTAATCAAAAAAGAATTATTGGGTCCTATGAATGAATATTCTTTACTTATAAAGAATTTTAGAAGGGCAGTTACGTTATTAGAACTAGAGGAATCATCGCTCTTTCTATTATCCCTGCACCAGCTAAAGCTATCTTTAAAACGGGCTACATGGGAGTTAAGTTTTAAGAGGGATAGAGATGTTTTTTGTACAAAAAAAGGTGTTACCGAGGTTGCTAATTCTTATTTATTTAAAAAGTTACAACCCTATGCATCTTGGTCCCTCCCTCACGGCTTACGCCGTTTTTGGTTTCTTTTGAGATACGACCTACTCCCTTTAAACAAAATATTAGCTAGATGGCACGGTTGTTCTGATAAATGTAATCTATGTAGTGTTGACTCCTCAACGCAGGATATTCCCCATATCCTTTTTATATGCCCTGCTTTAAGGGCCCATCGTCGAAAGTGGTTGAGACCAATATGCTTAAAGTTATGCATTTTTTCCTCAAAATCTCTACTGGACGCTATGTGCAATCCGCCCAATGAAATGTTCTGTTACAGAATTTTTAATTTCTTCAAATGTTTCTTGGACTTATATTAATTGATATGATTGTATGTAACTTTTTGTAGTAATTTTATGTTTCTTATCTTTGTAAATATGTGGATCTCAGCTGAGTTCCAAATCATATTCAAATAAATTGAATTGAAATTGGTGGAACGACTCCTCAGCACCCGACATCGCCATAGCCATCCCGGACACTTGCAACATGGTGAAAGGCTGCCTCCGTTGCATCTAGAATTGTTTTTTGTGCAGGAAGGGACACCTTCTTGCACAAAAACAACCCGAGAGGTGTTTTCCTTTTAGAAAGAGGAAATAATGGGGAGAAATAAACATATTTCCCCTCGTTCGTCTCACCTCGGGAGGCATAAGGATTTGGCCTTCCCCAGGCTTACATGATTTTCTAAATCTGAGGCAGCGTCAAAATTCTAAATCCGTGGGTGTCGAACAGGAAAACCCGCTGCAACGCCCATGGAACGCCTCCCTGGCGCAGAGTGAGGCAATGCGGTGATTTGCGCTGTGTTGTCTTATTCAAGATTTATGAGGCCACTCAAAGCTACGCCGTGTGGCTCTGCGTGGCTCATAAGTGTTTATGAGAGCCCTGCGTCACGCATGCACCACTTTACATGGTGCACAAGTGACGCAGGGCTCCCATAAATAAGCCCCGGTGTCCTTGTGACGACTAGGGACAGAGCTGACGTACACAACCCCGGGGCTTATTCATGAGAGCCCTGAGTCACTTTTGCAGCACGTAAAGTCAGGGGTGGAGTCATGAGGGGCGGAGCTTGAAAAGCAGAGTCTGACAGTCAAGTTCTACATTTATTTGAAATATAACCTGCTACAAAGAAATTGGCTACAAGGAGAAATTGATATTAAAACTTTTATACCTTTCTTAATTCATCACAAAGTGGCTACATTTGAAAAGATCTTATAGAGCCCAGACACCTGCTGCAGAGGTGATTGTGCACTTTGAGGGAAATATAACAGCAGTGAGAGAGGGCTGGTGGTAATGCAGCTCCTAGAGAGATCTGTGGTCTGTCCAGTCACAGTTTTCACTTATAGAGTAGCACAGAGGGATAATGTGCCTGCTGCAAAGTGCATGGTGTAACCTGCAGATCACAGAAGTCTCATTCCACAGTAATCTCTTTACCAGCATCAACAAGCTGGACTCTGTCGTGTAGTGATCAGGGGTTTAGATTCGTGTTGTGGTTTTCTCTTAATATTTTGTTATTTGAAAATTGTAAAGAAGGGCTCCGTGGGCCTCTCAATCATATCTATGAGACAACGTTAAAAAAACCTCTGCGTGGCTTTGCGCGGCCTTACAGATCCAGAGTAAGACAATGCAGCGCAAGCCGGGGACTTGCTTTACTCTGTGTCAAGGTGCCGCTTCCTGCACAAAAACAGCCCTGCCTGCATCGGCGGCACCCTTGCACCATAGTGCAAGTGGGATTACATTGGTGCTAAGCAGATAACTGTGCACTCGCTCCGGGGGGTGAAGGACAGGGAGGCACCGTATTTCATAAATACACTGTATTCCTGCCCGTTCACATTGGCGTAGGGTAGCGCAGCTAGAAGACTTGCGGCGCTGCCCTCTGCCAGTTCCTCATAAATGAGGCCTGTAGTGACTCCTCCTAGAGCGCTGGTCCAGGGGGAGGAATCCAGAGTCGAGGGCAGGGAGCGCTGCAGGAGGGCATCCTGACCGGGTCCACGTCCAGTCCCAAGCCTGTGACGCAAGAAGACGAGACTATCCCCCCTGGCTTTTAAAGAAGAGATGAACTGAAGGTAGCAGCGCATAGAGGCTGCCTCAGGCTGGACCAAGCGTGAGCGTAGGTCAGTCCATCTCAGAGTGGGTGGGGGAGGTCATATCTTTTGTTCAACACTGGACACAGCATCTACTGAATGTAATCGCGACTGTGAGGCCTCGCATTGTATGGGCAGGACTGGTATCTGCATAGTAAAACATGATCTTTTAACATTTACATCTCTTTAAGTTTGCAGCCTGCTTTGAAATAAAGAGGTGTTTGCATCGTGCTTGAGAGTCTGGCCTCTTAACAGCGCCTTGAGACCCTCACGGGTGAGTAGCGCGCTTTATAATCCCCTGATTGGTTGATTGAACAGGCCCCTTCTCTCTCCCTCTTCATAAATATCCTCATTTTAGTGGTTTTGCTGCCGTCTCAAGACCTGTTTAGAGTGGTGCATTACTCAAAAGGGGGTCATGCCTGATATTAATCACTTTACAGTGACGTCAGTGATTGATTCTACTCGTGAGAAAGTGTCACACATTTGGCAGCAGAATGTCACTCATAAATACACTGAACACATCGAAATGTCACACATGAGCAAACTGACACCTGGCAGCGACAGCCACGTGACATCTGGAGTCTGCCTCATGCTTTCTAAGGCCCTTCCATGACGTCACAGACCTGGCGAGCGCTGAGAGGCTGAGGAGAGTGTGGGGTCCACATTCACTCATGTGAGGATGAAACGCAGCGGGCATGGACTCGCCGGGCGCGCGCGGCGCTGAGAAGGACAGGAGGAGGGTCCAGGGAGGCTGATTCATCCTTTGCACCCACACCTGGGGGGGCGGGGCATCTCTGGGCCGCCATGCGTCACAGCTGGAAAGGCGCAGCCACATGTAAGCTAAGAGCGATGCTGTTCTAGAGGAGGCGGCATCAGCACCGCTGCCAGGGCGAGGGCGACGTGGGCGCTGCTGCCAGAGGAACAGCAGATTCCGAACCGTGGGCCTCCGGGCTGGCACCGGCCCTGCGCCCTGCCATGCTGCATGCCAGCAGGAGCCAAGCAGGGGGCCAGCAGGGGGCCAGCAGGGGGCCGCCAGCCATGCCCACCCCCACAAACACATCATACCTAGCGTTTGACAAATGGCGGCCCCCGCCAGGTGCACACTCATCCATGCCAACACTTCCGGGTCACAGGTGTCTCACTCACGCCTGGAGCCTGCGGGTACCAATCCTAAATCCAAGCCTGATGCTTTCAGCTCGGTGCTCCTTTCAGGAGTTACAACTCACCAGAAACTTTCGGAGTCGCGCTCACCTGAGGCACAAACACCCCCTGAAGGGCGGAGGGATGAGTTTTATGGCGGGGAGAGTTCATTTAACAAGCCTGGTATTCTTCAGAGAAGTGTTTCTGTCTCCAGGCAACGACAAGGCAAGCCAAAGTGGGAAATGATACTGATAAGGCCTAGAAACAAGAAGCATTGCTAGCTGCAGATATGTAGGAGGCGAGTGAAAGGATTTGTGTCACCCTCAGCGGAGTGACATCCCGTCTCTGGAACATGGCCGGCAGGGTGAACTTTTAAACAAACTGTACCCCCCCCCCCACCCCCCCCCCCCACAACGGTGGCAGCTTTGGTGACGCTTCATACTGCCGCTCCATCTGTGGGTCACCTTGAAGCCCAAGCGGGTTATGGGAGAGATTCTGTATCAAGCGCTAGGTACAACGTCCAGGTGGCAGCCCAGCTGTGGGGCAGAGACCTCCATCGCTGTAGGGTGTAGAGCTAGGACAACATCTGGACAATCGATACACAAAAATAGGGCTGAGGAGGTTTAGAGAGCAGCAAGGGACACTGGTGTCGTTCTATAAAATGGCATGTGGGAGCCCTAGTCAACACAGGCTTTGGCATGGGTAAATCACAATTTAAATTAACCCCAAATAAATGGTTAGCATCGACGAATGATCTAAAAAAAGCTGATTTAACTTTTAATTTTGCAAAAATTTCCAACTTCAAGGCTGCCCTTAGGGTGCCCTTGTCCCCCCAAAAGAGGGAGTTTCCCCACCTCAGGACCACTGCCAAAGAAGAAATATAAGAAGAAACTAAATGGAATTCCAAGCGAAGAACATGTGGGGAGGCCAAAGAATTTAAATTACAAATTTGACGGAAAAAACGGCCTTCAGCCTTGTCAAAAGAGAGCCAGTAATTCATATCCAAAACTTCTGCAGCATACGTTAGTGTCGGGGGGGATTTTAACCTTAAATATTGTCAGAACGTGATTGAAACGACGTCTCCCACAGATCTTATAAAATCTATTTAGATCTCCAGCCTGGGAGACGGCCTTACCAACACACCGTTTGATGTGCTCTGAGTCACAACAAACCACCACTGGGTCTGGGCCCCCAACAGCAAGGCTAGGCCACAAAGTATCAATGAACAAACAGAATGCCAGTACTGTCACCACTACTTATTTTTAGTTTGCCAGACCATAAGAATTGTGCAATATGGTCAAATAACACGTCAAAGTTTTGAATGAATCCACTATTTTATTTTTGTATTTTTTCAAAGCAAGGATATCGGTTATTATTTCACCAATTCATTATGCACGGTCACAGTGCAGCTGGAACCGGCGGGCACTTGTGGAAAGGTGGCGGTAAGGACGTTTTTGGGGTCTTTTATGAGTTTCCTTCTTTTCCCTGATTGATTTTCGGGGGTGTGGATCCTCCCAATTGGTCTGGCACTTGTTTTTCCTGTGGACTATTTCTAGGGCTAGTGCTCCGTTTGGGAGCACTTGCTCTTCAGACATGGGTCGGAGGTGGTTGTTTAACCCCTTGGGCGCGGCCGCAATTCTGCGCCTGTGCGGCCGTTTTAATGAGTGGGCGGGTTCATCACGGCCCCCAGCCGTCATCAGCACACGCCCACCGTGATGCATGATGGACGGGGGCCGTCATCAGCATAGAAGGGGTTAAACATAACAATGTGGTGTCCTCCACCTCACTCTCGAAGGAAGGGTCTTGTATGCAACATAAAGGCCTCGTGCACGGAGTCCTGCTGAGGGTGAGATGCCTCTCATGTACAGGGAGGAAGATCAGGGCATGATTGAGGCTGCTCCATCCAAGGCTCTACAGGCACATCCTGGCCAGCCTGTTGGGCCTTCCCGTTCTCGGATTGTGGATCCTGGGATGCTTCAATGCCTTTGGATGTGGAGGGCCCTTCCACCTCCTCTGGCGGGAAGTATTTCTCCAGGGAGGAGATGTGGGACATGACCGGGAAAACTTGGGGTTTCTTGGCTTCTAGCATGGTGAGGAGGGGGCTTTACACCCCAGTATGTGAGACCCTCTAGGTTGGGCATGCATTTTCAGGGCTGGTACAAGAGATGGTTATGTGGGAGTGGAAGGAGGTGGGCAAGGTCCAGGTTCCTCCCCTCCTCTGGAAACTGTACTTGGTGGAGGGGGTGACCCTTTGCCCCTGTCTGTGCGGTTGGATTCCATTCTGGCTACCTTGATTGGGAAGACTGCCATTAACCCGGCTGATGCCACTGACAGGAAGATGGAGCTAGGCATTAAGGAAACTTTTGCTGCAGAAAATTTGGCTTTGAGGGCCAGTCTGTTTTCCAAATATTCTGGTGCAGGATTTTGACAAGTTGGCCTTGGTGGTGCAGAAAGGTTCGGAGTGTTCGGGGCTGTTGGCTGCCATGGAACAACAGGCTAAGCTGCTGGAGTGCATTTCTTTGGACATTATTCAAGCTCTGGCTATGTCCAGGGGGCTTTGGCAGCTGCCAGGCAGTCTTTGTGGCTCCGGCAGTGGAAGACGGATCCTAGAGAGAAAGCTGTCGTGCTGAAGCTGCCCTTTGAGGGCCAGGCTCTCTGTGAGGATCAATTGCCTGCCATGATTTCGAAGGCTTTCAAGGAGAGGAAGCATGCCTTGCCTTATAAGGGCAGTACTTCGACTTCTAGTGAGGGTTGGAGGCTTGTATGTAAATACAACGTGGAGTTTACACCGCACTACCATTACAACGCTGGTTTTACAACGCAAGTCGTTACCTCCAGGTCTTCCTTGAAGCATGGGTCCCAGCAGATTTTTAGAGAAGATTCCAGCCTCATTTTTCTCCTAAGCATGCTGCTCCGCCTCCGAAGGGGGCTGCCAAGAAGGAGCCCTGACCATCACTGTCCGGGGGTTTGGTGACTGCAAGGGCAGTATTAGGCATCTCATTACGGCCTGGCATCTGAATGTCTCAGATCATTGGCTCCCGAACACTGTGGAAAATGGGTACAGTATTTCCTTTTGGCAGGCTCCCCTAGATACTGGTGTTCGTATGACTCCTGTGCCGGGCACAGGACCAAAAAGATTGACACTAATGGAGGGGGTCCAGGGCTTACTGGCAGAAAAGGCAGTTGCAGGGTGTCTGCGTCAGAAGTAGACACAGGGACCTATTCCATCTTATTCCTGGTTCAAAGGGTCTTGTGTGCTTTTTGGCCCATTCTGGATCTAAAGTAAGCATGGGCGGAATTTGCGAATTCGCGTGAATTCGTAATCGCGATTTGCAAAAGTCCGCCAAATTCCGCGAGCTTGCGAATTATTTTGTTTTGCGAGTTCGAGAGATTTTTTTACCAGTTCGGGAATGAGAACTTGCGTATGCGGTCGCAACAGTCGCAAACATGTTGTTTCCACTTAACCAGCCTGCTCGTGATGCCTTTTTCCTGTTTCGGGTCGCAATGACGTGTTGGCGTTCGCAATTTCCTGTTTCGGGTCGCAATGACGTGTTCGTGATTGCGGCGTCGCTCGGCCAGCTACCAAAATCTCGCAGCACATGCCAACAGGGAGGAAAACTCATCAGCAAATGCACAATCATGGTAAGTCAATGCCGCAAACGCAAGATTGTATTTTTGAAGCGCGAACAAGAAAAAAAATCCGCCAACTCGCGAATTGCGGATTTTTGGGCAATTTCGCGCGATTTGCGGATTGCAAAATTGCTGAAAATTCGCAAATTCCACAATCTAAAGTGGGTCAACTCCTGAATCCGGGCTGTTCCCTTCAGAATGTTGACTCTTTGGATGATTATTCCTCTTGTAAGGCCGGGAGATTTTTAGGGCCTCATTGGATCTCGAGGGCGCTTTTCTACACGTCCCTGTCGTGGCCTCATCTCAGCGTTTCCTGAGGTTCGTGGTGGGGGATGCCCGTTTACAGTTTTGTGTTCTCCCCTTTGGCCACAAGTCCTTTCCAAGGGTCTTTACACGGTTCCTGGCGCCACTGATGGCGATCCTTCATGCAGAGAGGGTGTTCATTCATCCGTATTGGGACGATCTCTTGATTCATGTGGCAAAAGGATCTCTTTTTGCTGCTAAGGTTGTAAGGATCTTGGAGGTTCTGCAGGGTCACAGATTTCTGGTCAATTGGGGGAAATCTTCTTTGTCCCTCTCTCAGGACATGGTCTTCATCTGGGCTTGGTTTCAGACTCTCGAAAGACGTATTACTCTGTTCGAAAGGAGATTGGTCACATTGCAGGCCCAAGTTCAGGCCTTGATGTCTCAGGTGGTTAAGGTGTAGCGGCATTTGGCTTCGGTGGTGCCCATTTTCACCTTCTTTGCCTGGCCAACTGGATTCTGGCTTTGGGGCCTCTAGGGGGACAAGAATCTACTGGCTCCACTAGGGATGATGGACCGGATCCGTGAAGATATCTCCTGGTGGCTCAGCTCAGAGCATCTCCTGACCAGTGTCTCAGTGTCTCCCCCCGCTCCGTGGTGGTGGTGTCAGATGCCACTCTCTCTGGTTGGGGGGCAGAGCAGGTTCAGCAGTGCTGGTCTCTTCAAGACTCACAGAGGTCTTCGAACTGGAGGGAGTTGATGGCGTTATGGCTCGCTCTGATCCATTTTCAGGATGCTCTAGGGCGACAGATGGTGGTTGTTCGGACGGACAATCTGGTGGCAAAGTCCAACGTCAACAGGCAAGGGGGACCATGTCCAGGTCCCTGAACTTGATGGTCAGAGACATTTTCCTTCAGGCTCAGAACTGGGTTCCGGGGCTCAGTGCTCTTTATTTATTTATTTATTTATTTATATAATTTGTAAAGCGCCTGAATCACCCTACATGGGGTATGACCATGCTGATAACATATGCAGGTGAGGCAATGGGTGTTTAAAAGAGTGAGGTTTTGAGTTTTTTCCTGAAGCTCAGGTAGTTGGTGCAGAGGCGTATGTCCAGTGGTAGTTGGTTCCAGAGTTGAGAGGCAAGATAGGAGAATGATTTGCCTCCCAATCTGGCATGCTTGATGCGTGGGATGACAAGAAGACCTTTCCCATTGGAGCGAAGGGTACGCGATGATGTGTGCCTGATCAGTTTGTTTGCCAGATATAGAGGACCCAGCTGGTTAAGGCCTTTGAACACCAAGCAGCAGATTTTTGATTGGATTCTTTTGAGGATGGGTAACGAGTGAAGCTTGCGTAGCTAGGTCAATGACGGGGCTCGATAGGGTGCACTGGCTACCAGGCGGGCTGCTGTGTTCTGCACCACCTGGTGCCTTACATTCGGGGGTGGTGGAGAATGTCCACACAGATCTGTTGAACAGGGGTATTTCCTTGTCCAAGGATTTCTCCCTGCTTCGCAGTTTATTCCACCAGTTGGTGGTTTGATGGGGCCTTCCGGTGGTGGACCTGTTTGCGGGTCCAGGGAATGCCACGGTGGGGCCATTTTGCTCTCTGGGTCGGTGTCCCCGGGCTTGGAGGATAAACGACTTGACATGTCCTTGGTCTCGAGCCTGCTGTACGCTTTCCTCTGTTCCAGCTGATCAGGGCATTCCTGGTTCGGGTCCGCAGGAAGCGGGTGCAGATGGTGTTAATTGTGCCAGGTTGCTTCATGCGAATTGGTTTCCTCTCCTGGATTTGTTGAAGTGCGACCTGGAGTGGATTCTTCCTGTGGTTCCATCTCTGTTGGTTTTTTCCAGCTCTTACCCTGGGTGCTTTAAGGAAGTTGCACTTGACATTATTGTGGTTGAGTGGAGGAGCTTAACTGGTTTAGGGCTCCCTGAGCAGTTGGCTGTGACCTTGTAGGCTTCTTGTACACCTTCTACGTTGCTTTCTCATACCGGACATTGGAGAGCATTTTCAGCCTGGTGTGATAGGAAGCAAATGGATCCGACTGTGGCTGATCTCTTTTTGCTTCTGCAGTTCCTGAAGGATGGTGCCTAGTTGGGTTTGTCGGTTGCTATGCTATGGGTGTAGTGGATGCCCATTCAGGTGTTTGGGAGTTACTGGTGCAATTTGCAGGATAACGGAGGCCGGAGGCCTCATTCATGATCTTTTGAACCTTTTTCCTTGGTTGTTCATTTTTTTCCATGTTGGAATTTACAGTTCGTTTTGGATGTGTTGATGGGTCCTCCTTTTGAACCGCTTGAGGGACTGGGGTTAAAGTTCTTGACTTTCAAGAGTTGTTTTTTAGGAGGCATCACGTCTGCTGGGCAGTGGGAGCTTTGTCCTGTAATTATCCTTTCTGCAAGATCTTTTCGGACCGGGTAGTGTTGGTGCTGGTTCCGTCTTTTGTCCCTAAAGTGAACTCAGCTTTTCATCAGGAGGTGGTTTTATCTGAGTTTTATCCAGAACCTTCCTCGGCTGAGGAATGTAGGTTGCAGTGTTTGGATGTGTGGCAGATTTTGTTGTGATATTTGCAGGTTGTGGAGTCAGACACTTTGTTTATGAATTTAGTTCCTGCTAAGAAGGAGGAAAAGCAATCCATGGCTTCTTTGAGTCGCTGGATTCGGTCTCTGGTCCTTTGGCTTATGTGGTGAAAGGGGAGGATCTTCCAGTGGGGGTACAGTGGCGCTCTACGTGCAGTATGGCTACTACGGTGGCTGAATTGCAGGGTACCTCTGTGGCGAAAATTTGTAGGACGACTTCTACGTCTTCCCATTCCATTTTTGTCGGCCACTATCGGATTGCTGGGCTGGAACGTTTGGATAATGTCCTGGGCCACAGGGCCTTGTCCTCTATGAAGGATTAAGGGTATTGTGCTGTGATTTGGGCACACTATTAACCCCTTCCCTGCGGGGCATATTCCCCCGCTGTGCTGGGGGGAGAGGGGGTGGGGACGCGTGCAGCGCCCCGGTGCACATGACGAGCTGAGTTCGTCATGAGCCACGGTGGTCGTGTGTTCATGACGAGCTGAGCTTGTCATGACCAAACCCGTTTCTTTAGAACGCTCGCACAGCAGGGGAATTTGTCCAGCGTGCGAGCGTTCTAAAGGTCATGACGAGCTGAGCTCGTCATGAGCATGGAAGGTGTTAAAGTGTGTTCCTCTTCACTCAGTTGTCCATCTCTATTTCGCTTGGTATTTCCTCATTGGTTAAGAAGGAACGCAAGGGAGGGACGGGAGGTAATGCGTCCATTACTTACTGATAATGGCATTACTCCAAGTCCAACTCTCTCCTCTTCTGTCAGGAAACCTCCCGCCCTCCCGGTGCGTCCAATTGAGCTCTCGGCTCGGCTTGTTTATGTACAGGAAGGGGGTGGGGCAGGGGTGTTTTTGTAGGCTTGGGTGGGTCTAGGGGAGGCAGGGGGGCCTCATTGTTTAAGAAGGAAGGTGAGGGAGAAGGACTAGCAGTTATACCATTATCACTAAGTAATGGACGCCTTTTGGTCGGCACGGGGAGATGACGTGATTTGGCATCGCTGCGGAGACTCGAACCAGGTTGGCCAGCGTCGAGGTTGACTGCTCTAGCCGTTAAGCCACATCCTCTCCCCTTCTGCCAATCAATGGGCCCCCATCTCTCCACCACGGTCCTCCCTCTCGGAGAGGTTTGCTTCCTCTAAAACAGCCGCCCTTGGGTCAAAATATTGTGATTCACGTCTGGTAGGAACTCATTTTATTATTCACACACGGAAAACATTACCATCCTCTTAAAACGCTCTCAGCGCTTTACATGATTGAATGTAAAATTAATAACGAGGAGTGACGCCGAGGAACACTCGCTGCTTATTGGCGCCGGGAGCAGCGTTTGCTTTTACACTTAGAACTTAGCGGGTGAACTCGGTGGAGCCTCGCCGTGAAATAAATGAATAACCGAGAGGAGCTGGGAAGTCTGAGGGGATTTAAAACTCTGCCAGGGACCTGTGGGTTTTAGAATTCCAGAGGGGCCTTTTGAGAGCGACAATCACAGCCTAGGTGCAGGGGGGGGGGTGACTACAAGTTGGAGTAACACCTGGGAAAAGGTATAATGGATGCACCTGTGAATTCAAGGCTATCGGATTGAAACCACGTGCGAGACACACAAACACACAACTCACACAAATCTCTCACACACGAGACACGCGCACATCCCACCCACATCTGTCAGTCAAACACATGATCCCACGCACTTTTACCTTACTCCAGCCCAGGACTGGAGTACATCACATTTCGCAGTGGGTAACAACTGATGGCTTTCAAAGATGGTGGAAGTAGAGGGGTGTTGGACAGGCCGCATGGTCGGGCTGCCCCCTCCCCACAATGGGACCGGGACCCTGGCTCCTCCTGCATCCCCAGCCAGAGTCCCCGACGACCACCCGAAGTACACTGCAATTCCTCACCCACAAGGCACCAACTCCGGACCCCGCTGGCCCGGGTCACCATCCACACCCCGGCCTCGGCCCAGCCGCCATCTTGGGCCACTACAGCACGAGGCCGCGTGGCCTCAACTCGACCCTCACCCCGGGCCCGGCCGGGCCCGACATCGAGGCACCAACCTCCCCCCGGGAGGCAGAGTGACCACTTGGCGAGTCAATGGGAGAAAGGAATCGTCAACGGCTCTCCTCCGCCAGGTGTCGATCACCCCCGGCCGCCTGGGCGCTGGCTCCACCCCCCTGCTGGGTGTCTGGGCTCCCTCATCCCGAACCTCCCGGCCCCCCAGGCGCGAGGGTCCGGACATCAAAGGGGACCAGACCTATAACTGGGGCAGGACCAGACCAGGAAGGCAGTTGTATCCTGGAGTCGAGAGACCCGAGAAGAACTCATCCGTGACTGGCCTGCTGGCGCTGCCGCGGCCCTCTGCCTCGTGAAACCATCGTCTTGGCCTGCTGGCGCTGCCGCGGCCCTCTGCCTCGTGAAACCATCATCTTGGCCTGCTGGCGCTGCCGCGGCCCTCTGCCTCGTGAAACCATCGTCTTGGCCTGCTGGCGCTGCCGCGGCCCTCTGCCTCGTGTAACCATCGTCTTGGCCTGCTGGCGCTGCCGCGGCCTTCTGCCCTGTGAGACTACCATCTTGGCCTGCTGGCGCTGCCGCGGCCCTCTGCCTCGTGTAACCATCGTCTTGGCCTGCTGGCGCTGCCGCGGCCTTCTGCCCTGTGAGACTACCATCTTGGCCTGCTGGCGCTGCCGCGGCCCGATCCACCGACCCTCCAGCTCGAGGATTGTGAGCTCGCCTCTTACTACTACCTGTACCGACCCGGTACCAAGACTGTCCCGCTACCCCCTTTCCCTACAGAGACTAGAAGTGAGAGGACCCCCGGGTCCGAGATATCCTGTATCGCTGATATCCTTGCCTTACGAACCTTATATAAAGCATTGAACTCGACTTGGTGTGGTGCCTGTTTGTGGGGAGGGAGGGAACTTGTCTGTACGATCGCCGGAGACGGTCCCCCTCGGGGATCTCTCTCTCAGCATCCGGCCGACCCTCAGGGTCCCCGTCTAACATTGGTGGCCAGCGACGGGATCCGAACCTACGCATAATCGTACAGAAAGTCACCCGACCCACGACACACGACCACCATGACAACAGAGAGCGGAACAACGGAGAAATTCCAGATGGAAAAATTGGAAGACTACAACCACCGAGAACTGAAGCAATATTGCATGGAACTTGGTCTCCCAACCACGGGTCTGAGTACGAAGGAAGACTTCAAACGAGCCCTAGAAGCCTGGGCGGAAACGGGTACGGCCGTACCCCGAACACAAACAACCGAAACGAGCCCCGCGCCAACTAAAGAAAGAGCGGACCTCTCCCTGGAAGAGATCCGAGAAAGAGAAAAAACCAGACTCCACGAATTAGAACTAGCCCGACTTCGCTTGGATGGGGAACTCAAGCTGGCAGAACAAAAAATAACCCTGGAACACTTACGGCTCAGGGAAGAGCGGGAAGACAAGCAAAGACAGAGGGAGCTAGAGGAAAAGAGACTAGAGTACGAACATGAGCGCAATCTCAAAGCACTGGAGATCCAGAAACAGAATAAAGACCTCGGGCTCCCCGAACGACCGACCCCGTCTGCCTCGACCGAACCCAAGGTTCACATCCCCAAAGATGTCATCCGGGAATACCACAAGAACGATGATATCCAGCAGTGGTTTAAAGCCTATGAGGTGGCAATGACCTCCCACCGGATTCCCCGAAGCGATTGGGGAGCCGGATTATGGGGGAGGTTTGTCAACGAAGGGCGGGACGCCCTGCTGCAACTCCCGGACCAGCTGATGACCTCCTACGACCACATGAAGGCCGCCCTCCTCACTCGATACGGGCTCACACCGGAGATGTACCGCCAACGGTTCCGCGACTGCAAACGGATTCCGGGTACAACTTGGGTGGAGTACGTGAACTTTTTTAGCCGAGCCTTCGAGGGGTGGATCAAGGGCAACAAAGTAACCACCTACGAACAACTCTTTGACCTTATCGTATGGGAACACCTGTCGAACAACTGCTTCGTGGAGCTCCGGCAACACCTCCTAGACAGTAAGCTAACCGACCCTCGACAACTCGCCGCCGAAGCCGACCGGTGGGAAAGCACCCGAGTTGGCCGGAGCGCACCCAGCGAAGCATCCAGATCATATCGCCCCCGAGGGGGAGGAGGAAGTCAGGGTCGGGGGAGAGACCCCGGCCCCTCGTCACCCCCCAGAAACCCCTCGACCCCGGTTGGCCGAGGAAGCCCTGCCGTCCGGGCCGGTTTCCGGGCCAACATTACGTGCCACAGGTGCCAGCGACCCGGCCACTACGCCAGTGATCCCAACTGCCCAAAGAATCCGAACACTACTCCCCGCCAAGTTGCAGCGGCGGCCCTAGGGGAAGAAATAATCCCGGAAGATCAAGAAGAGTACGAGACCGATCCCTCTGAATGGGCACCCGCCGCCATGGCCCTGGTCTGCTTAGGGGAGAGAGACATGATTCCGCGGGCCCCCCTTCCCGCCAACACACAGAAGTACGGTCAATGGGTCAACATTAATGGCCGCCGGGCGGAAGCCCTCCGCGACACCGGGGCCAGTGTAACGGCGGTCCGACGCCACCTCGTCACTCCAGACCAAATCTTGCCGAACATTCTTTGCCCTGTCCGATCAGCCGACAACTCCGAAAGCCTATGCCACATGGCCTGCGTCCCCTTCGAGTGGGGAGGAGTAACAGGGATGTTAAAAGTAACTGTCCGCGATGATGCCCCCGTGGACTGCCTCCTAGGAAACGACCTTGAAAGCTCTCCCTGGGCAGCTGTCGAACGGAGGGAGCACCTGGGGATGCTTGGCCTCCCCGAATGGGTCTGCGTCACGACCCGGTCCATGACCGCCCGCGCGGTCCCCAGCCCAGAAGAGCCCGAGTGGCCAGAACCTCCTCCCGCGCTCATCCCCGAGGAGGCCGCCCCAGAAGCCATACCATTGACCCAATCCGAAGAAGGACCCGACCAGCTTCGGGACGTCCCTGACCTGGCACAATGGCGGCAGGAGGGAGGCCCCACGCAGGAACAATTCCGGGCCGAACAAAAAACCTGTCCTTCTCTCGAAGGACTCCGGCAGCAAGCCCTGGCCCAGAGCACCGGGGATACCTCGGGGGCCCACTGGATCTACTGGGACCAAGACCTGCTCTACAGCGAGCAGAAAATTGCAGAACTAGGGGCCAGCCGGGTGCTGGTGGTGCCCCTTCGCTTCCGAGACTTCCTCCTGAACTTAGCCCACGATGTCCCCCTTGCCGGACACCTGGGGCAGGATAAAACCTACGACCGCCTGGTGACCCATTTTTTCTGGCCCCACATGCGGAAGGATGTCACCAACCACTGCAAGGCCTGCCCCACCTGCCAGGCCAGCGGAAAAAGTGGCCGAAAAATCAAAGCACCGTTACAACCCTTTCCTGTCGTCACCACCCCATTTGAACGAGTGGGAATAGACATTGTGGGGCCCCTCGACCCTCGAACAGCCCAAGGACACCGGTTCATCCTGGTCCTTGTAGACCACGCCACCCGCTATCCCGAGGCCATCCCTCTTCGGACTGTGACGGCCCCCGTGGTGGGCCGGGCCCTGATGGGGATCTTCTCCCGGGTGGGGTTCCCCCGGGAGGTCATCAGTGACAGGGGCACGAACTTTATCTCCAGATATATGAAGTCCCTCTGGCAGCAATGCGGGGTCACCTACAAATTCACGACCCCCTATCACCCGCAAGGAAACGGACTGGTCGAGAGATTCAACCGCACCCTCAAGGGGATGATTATGGGTCTAGAAGAACCCCTTCGACGCCAGTGGGACGTGCTACTCCCATGCCTCCTGTTTGCCTATCGGGAGGTCCCGCAGAAGTCCCTCGGCTTCAGCCCCTTTGAACTCCTGTACGGGCACCCCGTCCGGGGCCCCCTCAGCCTAGTCAAGGAAGGTTGGGAGCAGCCTCCCCAGAAAACTCCCCCGGACATCTACCGGTATCTCCTGGCTCTCCGCAACCAGACCCGGCGGTTCCGAGACACCGCCAAAGCCAACCTCGAGGCCAGTCAGGAGGACATGAAGAGGTGGTACGATCAGCACACGTCCTCCATTGAGTTCGAACCTGGACAACAGGTCTGGGTGATGTCCCCGGTTGAGCCCTGTGCCCTCCAAGACAGATGGTCCGGGCCCTTCAAGGTAATCGAACGCAAGGGGCCCGTCACCTATCTAATCGACATGGAGACTGCCCGGAACCCCCTACGGGTCCTCCATGCCAACAGGCTCAAACCCCATTTTGTGCGATCCGAACTCAGCCTCCTGATGGCTACCGATACTGGGACCGAAGAAGACTCCGAACCCCTTCCGGACTTACTGAGGGCCCTCGAGCAGGATGGCTCAGTGGAAGGGGTCCAGCTCTCCGAGGCCCTGTCCCCGGAGCAACGCCAAGACTGCCAAACGCTCCTGAGGCAGTTCGCCTCCCTGTTCTCCCTCACCCCCGGAGTCACCCCCTGGTGCCTCCACGATGTGGACACCGGGGACAGCCCTCCTATTCGACACCGAGCATACCGCGTACCAGACCAGGTACGAACCTGCATCCAGACCGAGGTGTCCAAGATGCTGACCCTAGGAGTGATCGAACTCTCAGACAGTCCCTGGGCGAGCCCAGTCGTCCGGGTCCCCAAGGCAGCTGCCCCGGGCGTGGTCCCTGAGCTCCGGTTCTGCGTGGACTATCGAGGGCTGAATGCAGTTACCCGGACCGACGCTCATCCCATCCCCCGGGCAGACGAGCTAATTGACCGGATGGGGGCCGCCCGCTACCTGAGCATCTTCGACCTAACAGCGGGCTACTGGCAGATCGGCCTCACCCCTAGGGCCCAAGAACGATCCGCCTTCTCTACCCCAGACGGGCACTACCACTTCAAAGTCATGCCCTTCGGCATGAAAAACGCCCCGGCAACGTTCCAACGGCTGGTAAACCAGGTACTGGCGGGCCTGGAAGACTTCAGCGCCGCCTACCTGGACGACATTGCTGTGTACAGCCACCAGTGGACTGACCACCTCCGCCACCTGCGGAAGGTTCTACGCGCCCTCCAGCAAGCCGGGCTCACCATCAAAGCCAGCAAGTGCCAGGTTGGCCAAGGGTCCGTAACCTACCTGGGACACCAAGTGGGAAGCGGGCTGGTGGCCCCCCTCCAACTCAAGATTGCTGCCATCCAGGCCTGGCAACCCCCTACGAGCCAAACGGAGGTCCGGGCCTTCCTGGGGCTCACCGGATACTACCGGCGGTTCGTGAAGGACTATGGCAGCATCGTGGGGCCCCTCACAGAGCTCACCTCCAAAAAGAGCCCCAAAACCGTCAACTGGACCCCGGACTGCCAATCAGCCTTCGAAAAACTAAAGACCGCCATGTGCACGGCCCCCGTGCTCCAGGCTCCCGACTACAGCCGGGAATTCATTGTGCAGACGGACGCCTCCGATCATGGTGTGGGGGCCGTCCTCTCCCAACTCAACGCCGAAGGGATCGACCATCCGGTGGTCTTCATCAGCAGACGCCTCTTGCCCCGAGAACAGCGCTGGAGCACCATTGAGAGAGAGGCCTTCGCCGTAGTCTGGGCCCTCAAGAAGCTCCGGCCATACCTCTTCGGCACCCACTTCCGGGTGCAAACCGACCACCGACCCCTGCAATGGCTGATGCAGATGCGGGGGGAGAACCCAAAGCTGTTGCGCTGGTCCATCTCCCTACAAGGGATGGACTTCACGGTGGAACATCGTCCAGGCCCGGACCACGCCAACGCCGACGGCCTGTCCCGCTTTTTCCGCCTCAGCGAGGAGAGTCCCCAGGAAGATGGCTGACTCTCCCCGCCTTCAGCTGGGGGGGACGCATGTTGGACAGGCCGCATGGTCGGGCTGCCCCCTCCCCACAATGGGACCGGGACCCTGGCTCCTCCTGCATCCCCAGCCAGAGTCCCCGACGACCACCCGAAGTACACTGCAATTCCTCACCCACAAGGCACCAACTCCGGACCCCGCTGGCCCGGGTCACCATCCACACCCCGGCCTCGGCCCAGCCGCCATCTTGGGCCACTACAGCACGAGGCCGCGTGGCCTCAACTCGACCCTCACCCCGGGCCCGGCCGGGCCCGACATCGAGGCACCAACCTCCCCCCGGGAGGCAGAGTGACCACTTGGCGAGTCAATGGGAGAAAGGAATCGTCAACGGCTCTCCTCCGCCAGGTGTCGATCACCCCCGGCCGCCTGGGCGCTGGCTCCACCCCCCTGCTGGGTGTCTGGGCTCCCTCATCCCGAACCTCCCGGCCCCCCAGGCGCGAGGGTCCGGACATCAAAGGGGACCAGACCTATAACTGGGGCAGGACCAGACCAGGAAGGCAGTTGTATCCTGGAGTCGAGAGACCCGAGAAGAACTCATCCGTGACTGGCCTGCTGGCGCTGCCGCGGCCCTCTGCCTCGTGAAACCATCGTCTTGGCCTGCTGGCGCTGCCGCGGCCCTCTGCCTCGTGAAACCATCATCTTGGCCTGCTGGCGCTGCCGCGGCCCTCTGCCTCGTGAAACCATCGTCTTGGCCTGCTGGCGCTGCCGCGGCCCTCTGCCTCGTGTAACCATCGTCTTGGCCTGCTGGCGCTGCCGCGGCCTTCTGCCCTGTGAGACTACCATCTTGGCCTGCTGGCGCTGCCGCGGCCCTCTGCCTCGTGTAACCATCGTCTTGGCCTGCTGGCGCTGCCGCGGCCTTCTGCCCTGTGAGACTACCATCTTGGCCTGCTGGCGCTGCCGCGGCCCGATCCACCGACCCTCCAGCTCGAGGATTGTGAGCTCGCCTCTTACTACTACCTGTACCGACCCGGTACCAAGACTGTCCCGCTACCCCCTTTCCCTACAGAGACTAGAAGTGAGAGGACCCCCGGGTCCGAGATATCCTGTATCGCTGATATCCTTGCCTTACGAACCTTATATAAAGCATTGAACTCGACTTGGTGTGGTGCCTGTTTGTGGGGAGGGAGGGAACTTGTCTGTACGATCGCCGGAGACGGTCCCCCTCGGGGATCTCTCTCTCAGCATCCGGCCGACCCTCAGGGTCCCCGTCTAACAAGGGGGAAGGGTGGGGTGGGGGGCTGTAGGAAAGGGTTGAGCCAGGAAGACAAATATTTTCTCCTCAGAAAAAGAAGAATACACAAAATTGCATTTGTAGAGAGGGTTACTTTCCTCTGTGCGTAATTCTCACCCATGTAAGTACCCAAGTGTAGTTTTAAACATCTCTTTGCCCTTTATCAAATGCAGGAACCGCGCTGTAGAACCGCCCTACTCACATGGGGGGCCACCGGAACTATCAACAGGTAGAAGGGTCATAGCACGCTGGGGGCAGTGTGCTAGGGTCCTGACACCCAGGTCCTCCCCAGGTGTCAGGACTGTCCCTGTTGTGGGGTACACAGGTTACACCCCATGGAAATATTACATTCGTAGTCAACTGGTGAATCGGAACTTAGCAGGTAGCTCCTGTACAATAATTAGATGTTTTCTCTTGTAAAACATCGGATGTACCCGGGCAATTTGTTATGTACTGGGCAATAATTGGGGTGTTCTGACGGTAAGCAGTGGGAGACTGTGGGCAAACCATGCATGCCCGGTGACAAAATTGAAATGTGTTTTCTTGTACACGTGTGATGTGTCGGGGCATATCTTGCAGCCCATGCGCAATAATGGAATGTGTTCTTTTGTACAGCAACTGGTGCATAAGCAAGGGGCTCTGATCCTGGCGATCGAGTTAGCAAACTAGTTCTCGTATCCGACAAAACAGGCTTGGCCTTGGTAGCATGGGGGGCATTGATGGCCCCTGTCTCCTTGCAGAGAATCCATTTGGTATATGAGGGTGGCATGGCTTCTAATGGATGCTTTATGTCTCAAATGCAGGAACCGCGCTGGAGAACCACGCTACTCACATGGGGGGCCACCGGAACTATCAACAGGTAGAAGGGTCATAGCACACTGCGGGCAGTGTGCTAGGGTCTGGGATTCCAAGGTTCTCCCCAGGTGTCATTACTGTCCCTGTTGTGGGGCGCACAGGTTACACCCCATGGAAGTAATACAGTGGTAGTTAACTGGTGAGTCTGTGCATAGTAGGTAGCCCCTGTGCAATAATTGGATGTTATATCTTGTAAAAACAACTGATGCGGCTGGGCAATTTGTTGTTTTACTGGGCACTGGGCAATAATTGGGGTGTTCTCTCTCTAAGCAGAGGCAGAGTGTGGGAAAATCATGCATTCCCTGTGACAAAAATGAAATGCGTTTTCTTTTCAACAACTGGTGTATCCGGGCATATCACACATCCCATGTGCTATAAGGGAATGTGTTCTTTTGTACAGCAACTGGTGCGCAAGTAAGGGGCTCTGATCCTGCCAATGGAGCGAGCAATAGGCTTACCTGTCAATGCTGGTTAGGGGCTGTTTTCATGGATTTGTTATTTCGTCCAGAAACGCACGGGTTTCGTTCTATAATGTTCAAACCACGCCTAGCAGGCTGGTCAGCACGTCCAGGATTGGAGTGTAACTTGTTTTCTAATTTCAGGACAATCGGATCGAGTGCACAGGCACCACTCTGAGAAGGACAGGTGGGAACGGAAGCAGGAATGGCCAAGGGTGCTCCGGCCTCGGAGCCTGAATGCTGTTCCTGGTTAAGTGCTCTTGGGGGGCAAGGTGACGACCCGGTTCTGACTTCTTGTAGGGGAGAGTAGAAGCAGTGTTAAGGGTAGCGGTTGTGCAATTACCATGCCCCCCTTACACATCAGCCCCAGTTGTGCTCAAGTACCTTATGCAACTGCTGGCCTCAGCTCATAGGTGACAGGAGGGGTAACCACAAGGGTAGATGGGCAGAAGACTGGTAGGTTTTTCATTAGGGCAGTGCCCAGGGATCTTGTCCAGAAATTATCTGAAGGTCAGTACTTGTGTCACATTATAGGGTTTGCACACAGCAGGGGAAGAGGGCCTGTCCAGGTGGTCAGGGGCAACGGTATTGTCAAGTCTGGACTTCCGTAAGCGTGGCTAGGGCCCGCCAAGATCATGAGGGACAGTTGCCTTCGGCCCAGGGCATCCTGTTAGCCGTAGGGGGCCTGGCTCGCTTCTTTTGACACATTGCTGTGGGATACAAATGGGTCAGTTCTGTGGGACGTATGCTCCGTTGGGTAGAGCTCCTTAGAGTAAGGCGTGTGCAGCATGGACCCGGGGGCGCCAGCGCAGGCTTGCTCCTGGGTTTGTAAAGTTGATGTGATGGGCCAAGGGGTGCTGCACCATGTGTAAATGATATAGTACAGCATCTAGTTTGCCAGTTCTGTATGGGACCATCATTAGCAACAGCAGCTGCTTAGATGGATAGCAGTATAGACTTTTAGTTCGCCCAGGGTTGGGGCGGGCAATGTCAGCAGCTTGGCAGCCGGAAACGGAGTAGAGAAAAACCATATCCGGGACGGAGCAATGTGCACTCGGCAGTCAAGCAAACTATGTTTCAACAGAACCCTGATACACTTTCGGGAATAAATGCATGGTTATGGGCTATACATAAACAGGCCTTTCTGTGTGCAGGGGGCGTGAGTGAGCCATTCCCAGGAGGGTGCGATGGGCCTTGACAGTGCTGAAATGGAGGGGATGGAGCACTAACAGGGACATCTCCAGAGCACAGTTTGCAGTGATGGTTGAGAGGTTCAGGGTCATTACTGATACAGTTCGCAGTCCTGTTGAGGTTCTGTGATTCTCGAACCGGACTCCATTTTGTTTGAGTTGTTCGTGACGCCATTTTGTGTTGCCCTCACGTAGGCCTATGAAGGTAACTGAACGAACAAGTTGCATGGGCTTCGTTGTTCATGTACTTATTAACTAGGCCTTTTCTGACTCGTGAGTGAACTAAAGGACGCTGACCCCGTCACCTGAAACTGACCCTTTGCGAAGCCAATTTTCCTGGCTGATCGTTGTCTGAGATTGCCAATCAATGTTCGGGATATCGTTAACTTTAGTGCTCTTGTACATATCTTATCCTATTCAGCATCTGAACTATTTCCTTTTCTTATGACTTTTCATTACATGGATAGTGCTTTCAATTATGGGTTTGTCCGGCTTGTAGAAATCGAATTTGGGACATTTCTAATAATTAACTTGTGGCTTGGTACAATGTAAATCGAGCTTTTATGATGTGATAATGCGTGGGAAAATGTATTTCATTCGTCAGTATTTGTCGCAGTGGGTGTGCATTTATAATGAGCAAAATGTAAGATAAAAAGAGGTGTCTTGCTCTACGAAAGTTGAGCAGTTTCCTGAGTTGTACACCGTGTTGTATCGCTGGGATTACTGTTACTAGCTGCAGCTAATAAATTTGATCTTTGACGCCACCTAGAAGTATTCTGTGTCTCTGTATTCTAAGACAGGTGAACCCGAAGACTTTGGGCGTGCCCCTGGCGCCGCTGGGTTCTAAAACCCGGTTCTTCACTGTGCAGCGGAAGAACTGATAGGGGATTTTGGTGGCGGGGCAGCACAGCTGTCCAGAGGATAGGACATGTCCTTGCTTGAGCCTAGGGAGGCCTCTGAATGAACAGGCTGTAGGTAACTAGGTCTATGGCGGTGAGGTCCCCTGGGGGGACGGTGGCCACACCTAGTGCTGTGGCAGAATTACAGGGCAATTCAAAGGCTGTAAGGTACAGTAAGGGTACCCTCTACAGGAGCACAGTAAGGGTGCGAAAGCTGAACATTCACAGGGAGGTCCTCACGTTGGACCCTGGAGGAGCAACGGGGCTTTGAGGTTCATGGGATTCACCTGCCCAAAGTAGGAATAGCCCTATTTCTGCTAGAATAAGGCCAAGCATTGGCAGCAGCAGGCTGGAAGTGAAGGGTCAGCGGCTGGGAACTTCCGACATGCACTGGAATAGCTTGAAGGGGATAATTCTTAAGAAACTGGGCAAGGGGGACTCACCACCCGATTTATTGGTAATACACCTAGGAGGTGATGAGTTGGTTTCACCTGGGGCGCAGGGGCCTGCTGCACATGACGAGGAGCACTTTGGGTGAATTGAGCAACTTGCTGGGGAGCTGTGAGATATGGTGTTCCGAAATTACCCCGAGGCTATCTTGGCGGGCACAAGGTCAGGGTAGGCAATGGAGGCCTCGTGCAGGCGGGTGAAAAGTGCAATGCGCAATTTCACCGAGCAAAGAGGATTTGGTTTGGTCAGGCATGGGTTGCTACATGCGAAATGCACAGGGTGCTTTGAAGAGGACATCATACACCTATCCAAAGTGGGGATGGACCTCAGTGGCAGGTTGTAAGCGAAAGAGCAATATGAGGTGGGGGGGCTCTGGGGCGGCAGTGGCCACACCCAGAGCCATGGCGGAGTTACAGGGCGATCCAACGCTGGATGGTACAGAAGGGTACCTTCTACAGGAGCACAGTAAGGGTGCGAGAGCTAATTATCCCCAGGGAGATCCCCGGTGGGATCCTGGAGGAGTGACGGCGCCCGTTAGTCCTTCGGGCGGTTGTGGACCTGAACAACCGGGGGTTGCCTGCAACGCTCCGCCCCCCCGTAGTGGGGAGGGGCGTGAGTAAGGGGTGGACTGGAAGTCTGCCGGGGGAGGGGCTAGCCCTTCCCCCAAAATTGACAACACCCCCGCGGTTAACACCACAGGGGGTTTATGGCATCAGGTGGGCAGGTCACGAGGGGCGGCCTGACCCTGGATCGCCCGTAAGATAACCCAACATGTTGGCATAATGTTTATGCAAATAAAGCTGCAACAACTTTCTCCAAAATTTGTGGGTAGGCCCCACAGGTTGTGACATACCGGCTGGGAGACCCTCGGAGTCATGCACAGGGGTCTGCTGGCCGTCCCGCCTGTAGTAGAAGGCAGCCCCTCCTGGGACACGGAAGGAGCAGGGCTGTGGAGCATCTTGTGGAAGGAAAGCCTGAAGACCACCCCCTCAGCAGCAGGGGCCAGTAACGCGAGGCAATGTCTGGCTATCACTTATGTGCAGGGGCTATAAACATGGTGTGGATTTGGCTTCCGCTTCCCTGTCGGTCCAGGGATGCAAGCTGGGTCTGAAAGGATCTGTCGATGGGCAGGACATGAGTGAAATATTACAGAACTCGGGGGCTAAAACTCCCCTCCACCCTGCTGGAGATTAAAAACCAAAAAACGAAATGTGGTCCGGGATCAGTAGAGGCAGCACCCGGGGTTGAGGTTCCGGGTGTGGACTTCAGTATTCTGTTTTGGATTCGTGGCTCAGAAAAAAAACAATAATATATTTTATTTTATTTATTTATTTATGGGTTTGTTACGCGCCGGCATCACACCCGAAGGTGTATCTCCGCGCGGTGCTGCGATGTGGACAGGTAGAGAAGCCTCCTCCTAGAATAGTACAGTTTTTAGGCGCTTCCTGAAAGCTGGGTGACTGGGGCACTCTCTGAGGGAGAGGGGGAGGCAGTTCCATAGACGTGGACCCATGATGGAAAGGGCGCGGCCTCCCTGTCTGGTCTTATAATGTCTGGGAACCTGCAACAGCTGTTGGTTGGTAGACCTGAGGATACGAGATGGACGATGAAAGACAAATTTATCCGCCAGGTAATGGGGTCCCAGATTGTGAAGACTCTTGTGTATCACACAGCAGATCTTAAATTCTACCCGTTTCCGGATAGGAAGCCAGTGAAGGGCTTTGAGGAGGGGGAGGGAAGGAGTTCTAGGGGGGGAGTTGGTCACCAGCCGTGCTGCGGTGTTCTGCACCACCTGTAGTTTGTTGAGCACTCCCTCACTGGCCGCTAAGAGTAGGCCATTACAGTAGTCCAGGCGGCTCAAAACGAGGGCCTGGACCAAGGTCTTCCGGGTGTCATCGGGTAGAAGGGGGAACACCTTCCGAAGGAGGCCAATAACGTGGAAGCATGAACCCGCAGTAGTGCCGGCATGGTGAGAAAGGGTGAGGTCCTGGTCTAGAAGTGTCTGGTCCTAATCCAGAGCCTGCAGCAGCCCTTGCAGTGCAGATCATGCAGAGGTGGTTGGCAGCGGAGGGGAAAGTCCCTACTGCCCCATACTCCTGGGTGCAAGCTTCACAGACTCAAGGGGCCTGTCTACAGAGGTGCTAGTACCACCCCCCTGGTATACTACCACCGGGTGCAAGCTTCACAGACTCAAGGGGCCTGTCTACAGAGGTGCTAGTACCACCCCCCTGGTATACTACCACCGGGTGCAAGCTTCACAGACTCAAGGGGCCTGTCTACAGAGATGCTAGTACCACCCCCCTGGTATACTACCACCGGGTGCAAGCTTCACAGGCTCAAGGGGCCTGGCTACAGAGGTGCTAGTACCACCCCCCTGGTATACTACCACCGGGTGCAAGCTTCACAGACTCAAGGGGCCTGTCTACAGAGGTGCTAGTACCACCCCCCTGGTATACTACCACCGGGTGCAAGCTTCACAGGCTCAAGGGGCCTGGCTACAGAGGTGCTAGTACCACCCGCCCGGTATACCACCACCGGGTGTAAGGCTCATGGACGGAGGTGGTTGGATGTACTAGTACCATTAGTGTGGTACACCACCGCCAGTGTGCACGCTTTATAGTTTCAAGAGGTCAGGTTGCAGCAGCGCTAGTACAATCATCCTGGTACACCACTGAAGGGTGCAAGCTTCCTGGACTCAAGGGATCTGGGTGCAGAGGTGCTAGTGCCATCAGCCTGGTACACCACTGAAGGGTGCAAGCTTCTTGGACTCAAGGGATCTGGGTGCAGAGGTGCTAGTGCCATCAGCCTGGTACACCACCAGAGGGTGCAAGCTTCATGGACTTATTGGATCTGGGTGCAGAGGCGCTAGTGCCATCAGCCTGGTACACCACTGAAGGGTGCAAGCTTCCTGGACTCACGGGATCCGGGTGCAGAGGCGCTAGTGCCATCAGCCTGGTACACCACCAGAGGGTGCAAGCTTCATGGACTCAAGGAATCTGGGTGCAGAGGCACTAGTGCCATCAGCCTGGTACACCACCACAGGGTGCAAGCTTCATGAACTCAAGGGATCCGGATGCAGAGGGGCTAGTGCCATCAGCCTGGTACACCACCAGAGGGTGCAAGCTTCATGAACTCAAGGGATCCGGGCGCAGAGGCGCTAGTGCCATCAGCCTCGTACACCACCACAGGGTGCAAGCTTCATGGACTCAAGGGATCCGGGTGCAGAGGCGCTAGTGCCATCAGCCTGGTACACCACCAGAGGGTGCAAGCTTCATGGATTCAAGGGATCCGGGTGCAGAGGCGCTAGTGCCATCAGCCTCGTACACCACCACAGGGTGCAAGCTTCATGGACTCAAGGGATCCGGCGCAGAGGCACTAGTGCCATCAGCCTGGTACACCACCACAGGGCGCAAGCTTCATGGACTCAAGGGATCCTGGAGCAGGGGCACTAGTGCCATCAGCCTGGTACACCACCAGAGGGAGCAAACTTCATGGACTCAAGGGATCTGGGTGCAGATGCACTAGTGCCATCAGCCTGGTACACCACCCCAGGGTGCAAGCTTCATGGACTCAAGGGATTTAGGTGCAGAGGCGCTAGTGCCATCAGCCTGGTACACCACCAGAGGGTGCAAGCTTCATAGACTCAAGGGATCCGGGTGCAGAGGCGCTAGTGCCATCAGCCTGGTGCACCATCCCAGGGTGCAAGCTTCATGGACTCAAGGGATCCGGATGCAGAGGCGCTAGTGCCATCAGCCTGGTACACCACCAGAGGGTGCAAGCTTCATAGACTCAAGGGATCCGGGTGCAGAGGCGCTAGTGCCATCAGCCTGGTACACCACCCCAGGGTGCAAGCTTCATGTACTCAAGGGATCTGGGTGCAGAGGCGCTAGTGCCATCAGCCTGGTACACCACCAGAGGGTGCAAGCTTCATGGACTCAAGGGATCCAGGTGCAGAGGCGCTAGTGCCATCAGTCTGGTACACCACCACAGGGTACAAGCTTCATGTACTCAAGGGATCTGGGTGAAGAGGCGCTAGTGCCATCAGCCTGGTATACCACCCCAGGGTGCAAGCTTCATGTACTCAAGGGATCCGGGTGCAGAGGCGCTAGTGCCATCAGCCTGGTACACCACCAGAGGGTGCAAGCTTCATGGACTCAAGGGACCCGGGTGCAGAGGCGCAAGTGCCTTCAGCCTGGTACACCACCAGAGGGTGAAAGCTTCATGGACTCAAGGGATCTGGGTGCAGAGGCGTTAGTGCCATCAGGATTGGTACACCACCAGAGGGTGCAAGCTTTATGGACTCAAGGGATCCGGGTGCAGAGGCACTAGTGCCATCATCCAGGCACACCACCCCGGGATGCAAGCTTCATGGACTCAAGGGATCTGGGTGCAGAGGCGCTAGTGCCATCAGCCTGGTGCACCACCCAGGGTGCAAGCTTCATGGACTCAAGGGATCCGGGTGCAGAGGCGCTAGTGCCATCAGCCTGGCACACCACCAAAGGGTGCAAGCTTCATGGACTCAAGGAATCTGGGTGCAGAGGCGCTAGTGCCATCAGCCTGGTGCACCACCCAGGGTGCAAGCTTCATGGACTCAAGGGATCTGGGTGCAGAGGCGCTAGTGCCATCAGCCTGGCACACCACCAAAGGGTGCAAGCTCCATTGACTCAAGGAATCTGGCTGCAGAGGCGTTAGTGCCATCAGCCTGTACACCACCAGAGGGTGCAAGCTTCATGGACTCAAGGGATCCGGGTGCAGAGGGGCTATTGCCATCAGCCTGGTGCACCATCCAGGGTGCAAGCTTCATGGACTCAAGGAATCTGGGTGCAGAGGCGTTAGTGCCATCAGCCTGGTACACCACCAGAGGGTGCAAGCTTCATGGACTCAAGGGATCCGGGCGCAGAGGCACTAGTGCCATCAGCCTGGCATAGCACCACAGAGTGCAGGCTTCATGGACTGAAGGGATCCAGGTGCAGAGGCGCTAGTGCCATCAGCCTGGTACACCACCCCAGGGTACAAGCTTCATGTACTCAAGGGATCTGGGTGCAAAGGCGGTAGTGCCATCAGTTTGGTACACCACCAGAGGGTGCAAGCTTCATGGACTCAAGGGATCTGGGTGCAGAGTCGCTAGTTCCATCAGCCTGGTGCACCACCCCAGGGTGCAAGCTTCATGTACTCAAGGGATCCGGGTGCAGAGGCGCTAGTGCCATCAGCCTGGTACACCACCAGAGGGTGCAAGCTTCATGGACTCAAGGGATCCTGGTGCAGAGGCGCTAGTGCCATCAGCCTGGTACACCACCCCAGGGTACAAGCTTCATGTACTCAAGGGATCTGGGTGCAGAGGCGCTAGTGCCATCAGCCTGGTGCACCACCCCAGGGTGCAAGCTTCATGGACTCAAGGAATCTGGGTGCAGAGGCGCTAGTGCCATCAGCCTGGTGCACCACCCAGGGTGCAAGCTTCATGTACTCAAGGGATCTGGGTGCAGAGGCACTAGTGCCATCAGCCTGGCATAGCACCACAGAGTGCAAGCTTCATGGACTGAAGGGATCCAGGTGCAGAGGTGCTAGTGCCATGAGCCTGGTACACCACCCCAGGGTACAAGCTTCATGTACTCAAGGGATCTGGGTGCAGAGGCACTAGTACCATCATCCAGGCACACCACTAGAGGGTGCAAGCTTCATGGACTTATGGGATCTGGGTGCAGAGGCACTAGTGCCATCAGCCTGGTACACCACCAGAGGGTGCAAGCTTCATGGACTTATTGGATCTGGGTGCAGAGGCGCTAGTGCCATTAGCCTGGTACACCACTGAAGGGTGCAAGCTTCATGGACTCAAGGGATCTGGGTGCAGAGACGCTAGTGCCATCAGCCTGGTACACCACCAGAGGGTGCAAGCTTCATGGACTCAAGGGATCCGGGTGCAGAGGGGCTATTGCCATCAGCCTGGTACACCACCCCAGGGTGCAAGCTTTATGGACTTATGGGATCCGGGTGCAGAGGCGCTAGTGCCATCATCCAGGCACACCACCCCAGGTTGCAAGCTTCATGGACTCAAGGGATCCGGGCGCAGAGGCGCTAGTGCCATCAGCCTGGTGCACCACCCCAGGGTACAAGCTTCATGGACTCAAGGGATGCGGGTGCAGAGGCGCTAGTACCATCATCCAGGCACACCACCTCAGGGTGCAAGCTTCATGGACTCAAGGGATCTGGGTGCAGAGGCGCTAGTGCTATCAGCCTGGTACACCACCAGAGGGTGCAAGCTTCATGGACTCAAGGGATCCGGGCGCAGAGGCGCTAGTGCCATCAGCCTGGACCACCACCTCAGGGTGCAAGCTTCATGGACTCAAGGGATCCGGGTGCAGAGGCGCTAGTGCCATCAGCCTGGTGCACCACCCCTGGGTGCAAGCTTCATGGACTGAAGGGATCCTGGTGCAGAGGCGCTAGTGCCATCAGCCTGGCATAGCACCACAGGGTACAAGCTTCATGGACTCAAGGGATACGGGAGCAGAGGCGCTAGTGCCATCAGCCTGGTACACCAGCAAAGGGTGCAAGCTTCATGGACTCAAGGGATCTGGGTGCAGAGGCGCTAGTGCTATCAGCCTGGTACACCACCAGAGGGTGCAAGCTTCATGGACTCAAGGGATCTGGGTGCAGAGGCACTAGTGCCATCAGCCTGGCATAGCACCACAGAGTGCAAGCTTCATGGACTGAAGGGATCCAGGTGCAGAGGTGCTAGTGCCATGAGCCTGGTACACCACCCCAGGGTACAAGCTTCATGTACTCAAGGGATCTGGGTGCAGAGGCACTAGTACCATCATCCAGGCACACCACCAGAGGGTGCAAGCTTCATGGACTCAAGGGATCTGGGTGCAGAGGCACTAGTACCATCATCCAGGCACACCACCTCAGGGTGCAAGCTTCATGGACTCAAGGGATCTGGGTGCAGAGGCGCTAGTGCTATCAGCCTGGTACACCACCAGAGGGTGCAAGCTTCATGGACTTATGGGATCTGGGTGCAGAGGCACTAGTGCCATCAGCCTGGTACACCACCAGAGGGTGCAAGCTTCATGGACTTATTGGATCTGGGTGCAGAGGCGCTAGTGCCATTAGCCTGGTACACCACTGAAGGGTGCAAGCTTCATGGACTCAAGGGATCTGGGTGCAGAGGCGCTAGTGCCATCAGCCTGGTACACCACCAGAGGGTGCAAGCTTCATGGACTCAAGGGATCCGGGTGCAGAGGGGCTATTGCCATCAGCCTGGTACACCACCCCAGGGTGCAAGCTTTATGGACTTATGGGATCCGGGTGCAGAGGCGCTAGTGCCATCATCCAGGCACACCACCCCAGGTTGCAAGCTTCATGGACTCAAGGGATCCGGGCGCAGAGGCGCTAGTGCCATCAGCCTGGTGCACCACCCCAGGGTACAAGCTTCATGGACTCAAGGGATGCGGGTGCAGAGGCGCTAGTACCATCATCCAGGCACACCACCTCAGGGTGCAAGCTTCATGGACTCAAGGGATCTGGGTGCAGAGGCGCTAGTGCTATCAGCCTGGTACACCACCAGAGGGTGCAAGCTTCATGGACTCAAGGGATCCGGGTGCAGAGGCGCTAGTGCCATCAGCCTGGTGCACCACCCCTGGGTGCAAGCTTCATGGACTGAAGGGATCCTGGTGCAGAGGCGCTAGTGCCATCAGCCTGGCATAGCACCACAGGGTACAAGCTTCATGGACTCAAGGGATACGGGAGCAGAGGCGCTAGTGCCATCAGCCTGGTACACCACCAGAGGGTGCAAGCTTCATGGACTTATGGGATCTGGGTGCAGAGGCACTAGTACCATCAGCCTGTACACCACCAGAGGGTGCAAGCTTCATGGACTTATGGGATCCGGGTGCAGAGGCACAAGTGCTATCAGCCTGGTACACCACCAGAGGGTGCAAGCTTCATGGACTCAAGGGATCTGGGTGCAGAGGCGCTAGTGCTATCAGCCTGGTACACCACCCCAGGGTGCAAGCTTCATGGATTTAAGGAATCTGGGTGCAGAGGCGCTAGTGCTATCAGCCTGGTACACCACCCCAGGGTGCAAGCTTCATGGACTCAAGGGATCTGGGTGCAGAGGCACTAGTGCCATCAACCTGGTACACCACCCCAGGGTGCAAGCTTCATGGATTTAAGGAATCTGGGTGCAGAGGCGCTAGTGCTATCAGCCTGGTACACCACCCCAGGGTGCAAGCTTTATGGACTCAAGGGATCCAGCTGCAGAGGCGCTAGTGCTATCAGCCTGGTACACCACCAGAGGGTGCAAGCTTCATGGACTCAAGGGATCCGGGTGCAGAGGCACTAGTGCCATCAGCCTGGTACACCACCAGAGGGTGCAAGCTTCATGGACTCAAGGGATCTGGGTGCAGAAGCGCTAGTGCCATCAGCCTCGTACACCACCACAGGGTGCAAGCTTCATGGACTCAAGGAATCTGGCTGCAGAGGCGTTAGTGCCATCAGCCTGTACACCACCAAAGGGTGCAAGCTTCATGGACTCAAGGGATCCGGGTGCAGAGGCGCTTGTACCATCATCCAGGCACACCACCTCAGGGTGCAAGCTTCATGGACTGAAGGAATCTGGCTGCAGAGGCGCTAGTGCTATCAGCCTGGTACACCACCAGAGGGTGCAAGCTTCATGGACTCAAGGGATCCGGGTGCAGAGGCACTAGTGCCATCAGCCTGGTACACCACCAGAGGGTGCAAGCTTCATGGACTCAAGGGATCTGGGTGCAGAAGCGCTAGTGCCATCAGCCTCGTACACCACCACAGGGTGCAAGCTTCATGGACTCAAGGAATCTGGCTGCAGAGGCGTTAGTGCCATCAGCCTGTACACCACCAAAGGGTGCAAGCTTCATGGACTCAAGGGATCCGGGTGCAGAGGCGCTTGTACCATCATCCAGGCACACCACCTCAGGGTGCAAGCTTCATGGACTGAAGGGATCCTGGTGCAGAGGCGCTAGTGCCATCAGCCTGGCATAGCACCACAGGGTACAAGTTTCATGGACTCAAGGGATACGGGAGCAGAGGCGCTAGTGCCATCAGCCTGGTACACCACCAGAGGGTGCAAGCTTCATGGACTCAAGGGATCTGGGTGCAGAGGCGCTAGTGCTATCAGCCTGGTACACCACCAGAGGGTGCAAGCTTCATGGACTCAAGGGATCTGGGTGCAGAAGCGCTAGTGCCATCAGCCTCGTACACCACCACAGGGTGCAAGCTTCATGGACTCAAGGAATCTGGCTGCAGAGGCGTTAGTGCCATCAGCCTGTACACCACCAAAGGGTGCAAGCTTCATGGACTCAAGGGATCTGGGTGCAGAGGCGCAAGTGCCATCAGCCTGTACACCACCAAAGGGTGCAAGCTTCATGGACTCAAGGGATCCAGGTGCAGAGGCGCTTGTACCATCATCCAGGCACACCACCTCAGGGTGCAAGCTTCATGGACTGAAGGGATCCTGGTGCAGAGGCGCTAGTGCCATCAGCCTGGCATAGCACCACAGGGTACAAGTTTCATGGACTCAAGGGATACGGGAGCAGAGGCGCTAGTGCCATCAGCCTGGTACACCACCAGAGGGTGCAAGCTTCATGGACTCAAGGGATCCGGGTGCAGAGGCGCTTGTACCATCATCCAGGCACACCACCTCAGGGTGCAAGCTTCATGGACTGAAGGGATCCTGGTGCAGAGGCGCTAGTGCCATCAGCCTGGCATAGCACCACAGGGTACAAGTTTCATGGACTCAAAGGATACGGGAGCAGAGGCGCTAGTGCCATCAGCCTGGTACACCACCAGAGGGTGCAAGCTTCATGGACTTATGGGATCTGGGTGCAGAGGCACTAGTGCCATCAGTTTGGTACCCCACCAGAGGGTGCAAGCTTCATGGACTTATGGGATCCGGGTGCAGAGGCACAAGTGCTATCAGCCTGGTACACCACCAGAGGGTGCAAGCTTCATGGACTCAAGGGATCCAGCTGCAGAGGCGCTAGTGCTATCAGCCTGGTACACCACCAGAGGGTGCAAGCTTCATGGACTCAAGGGATCTGGGTGCAGAGGCGCTAGTGCTATCAGCCTGGTACACCAGCAAAGGGTGCAAGCTTCATGGACTCAAGGGATCCGGGTGCAGAGGCGCTAGTACCATCATCCAGGCACACCACCCCAGGTTGCAAGCTTCATGGACTCAAGGGATCCGGGTGCAGAGGCGCTAGTGCCATCAGCCTGGCACACCACCCCAGGGTGCAAGCTTCATGGACTCAAGGGATCTGGGTGCAGAGGCGTTAGTGCCATCAGCCTGGTACACCAGCAAAGGGTGCAAGCTTCATGGACTGACGGGATCCGGGTGCAAAGGCGCTAGTGCCATCAGCCTGGTACACCACCCCAGGGTGCTAGCTTCATGGATTCAAGGAATCTGGGTGCAGAGGCGCTAGTGCCATCAGCCTGGTACACCACCAGAGGGTGCAAGCTTCATGGACTTATGGGATCTGGGTGCAGAGGCGCTAGTGCCATAAGCCTGGCATAGCACCACAGAGTGCAGGCTTCATGGACTCAAGGGATCTGGGTGCAGAGGGGCTAGTGCCATCAGCCTGGTACACGACCCCAGGGTACAAGCTTCATGTACTCAAGGGATCCAGGTGGAGAGGCGCTAGTGCCATCAGCCTCGTACACCACCCCAGGGTACAAGCTTCATGGACTCAAGGGATCTGGGTGCAGAGGCGCTAGTGCCATCATCCAGGCACACCACCTCAGGGTGCAAGCTTCATGGACTCAAGGGATCTGGGTGCAGAGGCGCTAGTGCCATCAGCCTGGTACACCACCCCAGGGTACAAGCTTCATGGACAGAAGGGATCCAGGTGCAGAGGCGCTAGTGCCATCAGCCTGGTACACCACCAGAGGGTGCAATCTTCATAGACTCAAGGGATCCGGGCGCAGAGGCGCTAGTGCCATCAGCCTGGTACACCACCCCAGGGTACAAGCTTCATGTACTCAAGGGATCTGGGTGCAGAGGCGCTAGTGCCATCAGCCTGGTACACCACCAGAGGATGCAAGCTTCATGGACTTATGGGATCTGGGTGCAGAGGCACTAGTGCTATCAGCCTGGTACACCACCAAAGGATGCAAGCTTCATGGACTCAAGGGATCCGGGTGCAGAGGGGCTAGTGCCATCAGCCTGGTACACCACCCCAGGGTGCAAGCTTCATGGATTTAAGGAATCTGGGTGCAGAGGCGCTAGTGCCATCAGCCTGGTACACCACCCCAGGGTACAAGCTTCATGTACTCAAGGGATCTGGGTGCAGAGGCGCTAGTGCCATCAGCCTGGTACACCACCCCAGGGTGCAAGCTTCATGGATTTAAGGAATCTGGGTGCAGACGCGCTAGTGCCATCAGCCTGGTACACCACCCCAGGGTACAAGCTTCATGTACTCAAGGGATCTGGGTGCAGAGGCGCTAGTGCCATCAGCCTGGTACATCACCCCAGTGTACAAGCTTCATGTACTCAAGGGATCCGGGTGCAGAGGCGCTAGTTCCATCAGCCTGGTACACCACCCCAGTGTACAAGCTTCATGTACTCAAGGGATCCGGGTGCAGAGGCGCTAGTGCCATCAGCCTGGTACATCACCAGAGGGTGCAAGCTTCATGGACTCGAGGGATCTGGTTGCAGAGGCGCTAGTGCCATCAGCTGGTACACCACCAGAGGGTGCAAGCTTCATGGACTCAAGGGATCCGGGTGCAGAGGCGCTTGTACCATCATCCAGGCACACCACCTCAGGGTGCAAGCTTCATGGACTGAAGGGATCCTGGTGCAGAGGCGCTAGTGCCATCAGCCTGGCATAGCACCACAGGGTACAAGTTTCATGGACTCAAGGGATCCGGGTGCAGAGGCACTAGTGCCATCAGCCTGGTACACCACCAGAGGGTGCAAGCTTCATGGACTCAAGGGATCTGGGTGCAGAAGCGCTAGTGCCATCAGCCTCGTACACCACCACAGGGTGCAAGCTTCATGGACTCAAGGAATCTGGCTGCAGAGGCGTTAGTGCCATCAGCCTGTACACCACCAAAGGGTGCAAGCTTCATGGACTCAAGGGATCCGGGTGCAGAGGCGCTTGTACCATCATCCAGGCACACCACCTCAGGGTGCAAGCTTCATGGACTGAAGGGATCCTGGTGCAGAGGCGCTAGTGCCATCAGCCTGGCATAGCACCACAGGGTACAAGTTTCATGGACTCAAGGGATACGGGAGCAGAGGCGCTAGTGCCATCAGCCTGGTACACCACCAGAGGGTGCAAGCTTCATGGACTTATGGGATCCGGGTGCAGAGGCACAAGTGCTATCAGCCTGGTACACCACCAGAGGGTGCAAGCTTCATAGACTCAAGGGATCCGGGTGCAGAGGCGCTAGTGCTATCAGCCTGGTACACCACCAGAGGGTGCAAGCTTCATGGACTCAAGGGATCCGGGTGCAGAGGCACTAGTGCCATCAGCCTGGTACACCACCAGAGGGTGCAAGCTTCATGGACTCAAGGGATCTGGGTGCAGAAGCGCTAGTGCCATCAGCCTCGTACACCACCACAGGGTGCAAGCTTCATGGACTCAAGGAATCTGGCTGCAGAGGCGTTAGTGCCATCAGCCTGTACACCACCAAAGGGTGCAAGCTTCATGGACTCAAGGGATCCGGGTGCAGAGGCGCTTGTACCATCATCCAGGCACACCACCTCAGGGTGCAAGCTTCATGGACTGAAGGGATCCTGGTGCAGAGGCGCTAGTGCCATCAGCCTGGCATAGCACCACAGGGTACAAGTTTCATGGACTCAAGGGATACGGGAGCAGAGGCGCTAGTGCCATCAGCCTGGTACACCACCAGAGGGTGCAAGCTTCATGGACTTATGGGATCCGGGTGCAGAGGCACAAGTGCTATCAGCCTGGTACATCACCAGAGGGTGCAAGCTTCATGGACTCAAGGGATCTGGGTGCAGAGGCGCTAGTGCTATCAGCCTGGTACACCACCAGAGGGTGCAAGCTTCATGGACTCAAGGGATCTGGGTGCAGAAGCGCTAGTGCCATCAGCCTCGTACACCACCACAGGGTGCAAGCTTCATGGACTCAAGGAATCTGGCTGCAGAGGCGTTAGTGCCATCAGCCTCGTACACCACCAAAGGGTGCAAGCTTCATGGACTCAAGGGATCTGGGTGCAGAGGCGCAAGTGCCATCAGCCTGTACACCACCAAAGGGTGCAAGCTTCATGGACTCAAGGGATCCGGGTGCAGAGGCGCTTGTACCATCATCCAGGCACACCACCTCAGGGTGCAAGCTTCATGGACTGAAGGGATCCTGGTGCAGAGGCGCTAGTGCCATCAGCCTGGCATAGCACCACAGGGTACAAGTTTCATGGACTCAAGGGATACGGGAGCAGAGGCGCTAGTGCCATCAGCCTGGTACACCACCAGAGGGTGCAAGCTTCATGGACTCAAGGGATCCGGGTGCAGAGGCGCTTGTACCATCATCCAGGCACACCACCTCAGGGTGCAAGCTTCATGGACTGAAGGGATCCTGGTGCAGAGGCGCTAGTGCCATCAGCCTGGCATAGCACCACAGGGTACAAGTTTCATGGACTCAAAGGATACGGGAGCAGAGGCGCTAGTGCCATCAGCCTGGTACACCACCAGAGGGTGCAAGCTTCATGGACTTATGGGATCTGGGTGCAGAGGCACTAGTGCCATCAGTTTGGTACCCCACCAGAGGGTGCAAGCTTCATGGACTTATGGGATCCGGGTGCAGAGGCACAAGTGCTATCAGCCTGGTACACCACCAGAGGGTGCAAGCTTCATGGACTCAAGGGATCCAGCTGCAGAGGCGCTAGTGCTATCAGCCTGGTACACCACCAGAGGGTGCAAGCTTCATGGACTCAAGGGATCTGGGTGCAGAGGCGCTAGTGCTATCAGCCTGGTACACCAGCAAAGGGTGCAAGCTTCATGGACTCAAGGGATCCGGGTGCAGAGGCGCTAGTACCATCATCCAGGCACACCACCCCAGGTTGCAAGCTTCATGGACTCAAGGGATCCGGGTGCAGAGGCGCTAGTGCCATCAGCCTGGCACACCACCCCAGGGTGCAAGCTTCATGGACTCAAGGGATCTGGGTGCAGAGGCGTTAGTGCCATCAGCCTGGTACACCAGCAAAGGGTGCAAGCTTCATGGACTGACGGGATCCGGGTGAAAAGGCGCTAGTGCCATCAGCTTGGTACACCACCCCAGGGTGCTAGCTTCATGGATTCAAGGAATCTGGGTGCAGAGGCGCTAGTGCCATCAGCCTGGTACACCACCAGAGGGTGCAAGCTTCATGGACTTATGGGATCTGGGTGCAGAGGCGCTAGTACCATAAGCCTGGCATAGCACCACAGAGTGCAGGCTTCATGGACTCAAGGGATCTGGGTGCAGAGGGGCTAGTGCCATCAGCCTGGTACACGACCCCAGGGTACAAGCTTCATGTACTCAAGGGATCCAGGTGGAGAGGCGCTAGTGCCATCAGCCTCGTACACCACCCCAGGGTACAAGCTTCATGGACTCAAGGGATCTGGGTGCAGAGGCGCTAGTGCCATCATCCAGGCACACCAACTCAGGGTGCAAGCTTCATGGACTCAAGGGATCTGGGTGCAGAGGCGCTAGTGCCATCAGCCTGGTACACCACCCCAGGGTACAAGCTTCATGGACAGAAGGGATCCAGGTGCAGAGGCGCTAGTGCCATCAGCCTGGTACACCACCAGAGGGTGCAAGCTTCATAGACTCAAGGGATCCGGGCGCAGAGGCGCTAGTGCCATCAGCCTGGTACACCACCCCAGGGTACAAGCTTCATGTACTCAAGGGATCTGGGTGCAGAGGCGCTAGTGCCATCAGCCTGGTACACCACCAGAGGATGCAAGCTTCATGGACTTATGGGATCTGGGTGCAGAGGCACTAGTGTCATCAGCCTGGTACACCACCACTGGGTTCGAGCTTCGTGGACTCAAGGGATCCGGGTGCAGGCGCTAGTGCCATCAGCCTGGTACACCACCAGAGGGTGCTAGCTTCATGGACCCAAGGGATCCGGGCGCAGAGGCGCTAGTGCCATCAGCCTGGTACACCACCAAAGGATGCAAGCTTCATGGACTCAAGGGATCCGGGTGCAGAGGGGCTAGTGCCATCAGCCTGGTACACCACCCCAGGGTGCAAGCTTCATGGATTTAAGGAATCTGGGTGCAGAGGCGCTAGTGCCATCAGCCTGGTACACCACCCCAGGGTACAAGCTTCATGTACTCAAGGGATCTGGGTGCAGAGGCGCTAGTGCCATCAGCCTGGTACACCACCCCAGGGTGCAAGCTTCATGGATTTAAGGAATCTGGGTGCAGACGCGCTAGTGCCATCAGCCTGGTACACCACCCCAGGGTACAAGCTTCATGTACTCAAGGGATCTGGGTGCAGAGGCGCTAGTGCCATCAGCCTGGTACACCACCCCAGTGTACAAGCTTCATGTACTCAAGGGATCCGGGTGCAGAGGCGCTAGTTCCATCAGCCTGGTACACCACCCCAGTGTACAAGCTTCATGTACTCAAGGGATCCGGGTGCAGAGGCGCTAGTGCCATCAGCCTGGTACATCACCAGAGGGTGCAAGCTTCATGGACTCGAGGGATCTGGTTGCAGAGGCGCTAGTGCCATCAGCTGGTACACCACCAGAGGGTGCAAGCTTCATGGACTCAAGGGATCCGGGTGCAGAGGCGCAAGTGCCATCAGCCTGGTGCTCCACCCCAGGGTGCAAGCTTCATGGACTCAAGGGATCCGGGTGCAGAGGCTCAAGTGCCATCAGCCTGGTGCACCACCCCAGGGTGCAAGCTTCATGGACTCAAGAGATACGGATGCAGAGGGGCTAGTGCCATCACCCTGGTACACCACCAGAGGGTGCAAGCTTCATGGACTCAAGAGATACGGATGCAGAGGGGCTATTGCCATCAGCCTGGTGCACCATCCAGGGTGCAAGCTTCATAGACTCAAGGTATCTGGGCGCAGAGGCGCTAGTGTCATCAGCCTGGTACACCACCAGAGGGTGCAAGCTTAATGGACTCGAGCGATCTGGGTGCAGAAGCGCTAGTGCCATCAGCCTGGTACACCACCAGAGGGTGCAAGCTTAATGGACTCGAGCGATCTGGGTGCAGAAGCGCTAGTGCCATCAGCCTAGTACAACACCAGAGAGTGCAAGCTTCATGGACTCAAGGGATCTGGGTGCAGAGGCGCAAGTGCCATCAGCCTGGTACACCAGCACAGGGTGCAAGCTTCATGGACTCAAGGGATCCGGGTGCAGAGGCGCAAGTGCCATCATCCTGGCACACCACCCCAGGGTGCAAGCTTCATGGACTCAAGGGATCCGGGCGCAGAGGCACTAGTGCCATCAGCCTGGTACACCACCAGAGGGTGCAAGCTTAATGGACTCGAGCGATCTGGGTGCAGAAGCGCTAGTGCCATCAGCCTGGTACAACACCAGAGAGTGCAAGCTTCATGGACTCAAGGGATCTGGGTGCAGAGGCGCAAGTGCCATCAGCCTGGTACACCAGCACAGGGTGCAAGCTTCATGGACTCAAGGGATCCGGGTGCAGAGGCGCAAGTGCCATCATCCTGGCACACCACCCCAGGGTGCAAGCTTCATGGACTCAAGGGATCTGGGTGCAGAGGCACTAGTGTCATCAGCCTGGTACACCACCAGAGGGTGCAAGCTTCATGGACTCAAGGGATCTGGGTGCAGAGGCGCAAGTGCCATCAGCCTGGTACACCAGCACAGGGTGCAAGCTTCATGGACTCAAGGGATCCGGGTGCAGAGGCGCAAGTGCCATCATCCTGGCACACCACCCCAGGGTGCAAGCTTCATGGACTCAAGGGATCTGGGTGCAGAGGCACTAGTGTCATCAGCCTGGTACACCACCACTGGGTTCGAGCTTCGTGGACTCAAGGGATCCGGGTGCAGGCGCTAGTGCCATCAGCCTGGTACACCACCAGAGGGTGCTAGCTTCATGGACCCAAGGGATCCGGGTGCAGAGGCACTAGTGCCATCAGCCTGGTACACCACCAGAGGGAGCAAACTTAATGGACTCAAGGGATCCGGGTGCAGAGGCGCTAGTACCATCATCCAGGCACACCACCCCAGGGTGCAAGCTTCATGGACTCAAGGGATCCGGGTGCAGAGGCGCTAGTACCATCATCCAGGCACACCACCCCAGGGTGCAAGCTTCATGGACTCAAGGGATCCGGGTGCAGAGGCGCTAGTGCCATCAGCCTGGCACACCACCCCAGGGTGCAAGCTTCATGGACTCAAGGGATCCGGGTGCAGAGGCGCTAGTGCCATCAGCCTGGCACACCACCCCAGGGTGCAAGCTTCATGGACTCAAGGGATCCGGGTGCAGAGGCGCTAGTGCCATCAGCCTGGCACACCACCCCAGGGTGCAAGCTTCATGGACTCAAGGGATCCGGGTCCAGAGGCGCTAGTACCATCAGCCTGGTGCACCACCCCAGGGTGCAAGCTTCATGGACTCAAGGGATCCGGGTGCAGAGGCGCTAGTACCATCAGCCTGGTGCACCACCCCAGGTTGCAAGCTTCATGGACTCAAGGGATCCGGGTGCAGAGGCGCTAGTGCCATCAGCCTGGTGCACCACCCCAGGTTCCAAGCTTCATGGACTCAAAGGATCCGGGTGCAGAGGCGCTAGTACCATCAGCCTGGTGCACCACCCCAGGTTGCAAGCTTCATGGACTGAAGGGATCCAGGTGCAGAGGCACTAGTACCATCATCCAGGCACACCACCCCAGGGTGCAAGCTTCATGGACTCAAGGAATCTGGGTGCAGAGGCGTTAGTGCCATCAGCCTGTACACCACCAGAGGGTGCAAGCTTAATGGACTCGAGAGATCTGGGTGCAGAAGCGCTAGTGCCATCAGCCTGGTACACCACCAGAGGGTGCAAGCTTCATGGACTCAAGGGATCCTGGTGCAAAGGCGCTAGTGCCATCAGCCTGGTACACCACCAGAGGGTGCAAGCTTAATGGACTCGAGAGATCTGGGTGCAGAAGCGCTAGTGCCATCAGCCTGGTACACCACCAGAGGGTGCAAGCTTCATGGACTCAAGGGATCCGGGTGCAGAGGCGCAAGTGCCATCATCCAGGCACACCACCTGAGGGTGCAAGCTTCATGGACTCAAGGGATCCGGGTGCAGAGGCGCTAGTGCCATCAGCCTGGTACACCACCAGAGGGTGCAAGCTTCATGGACTCAAGGGATCCGGGTCCAGAAGCGCTAGTGCCATCAGCCTGGTACACCGCCACTGGGTGCAAGCTTCATGGACTTATGGGATCTGGGTGCAGAGGCACTAGTGCCATCAGCCTGTACACCACCAGAGGGTGCAAGCTTCATGGACTCAAGGGATTCGGGTCCAGAGGCGCTAGTGCCATCAGCCTGGACCACCACTAGAGGGTGCAAGCTTCATGGACTCAAGGGATCTGGGTGCAGAGGCGCTAGTGCCATCAGCCTGGTACACCACCCCAGGGTGCAAGCTTTATGGACTCAAGGGATTCGGGTCCAGAGGCGCTAGTGCCATCAGCCTGGACCACCACTAGAGGGTGCAAGCTTCATAGACTCAAGGGATCTGAGTGCAGAAGCGCTAGTGCCATCAGCCTGGTACACCACCAGAGGGTGCCAGCTTCATGGACTCAAAGGATCCGGGTGCACAGGCGCTAGTGCCATCAGCCTGGTACACCACCAGAGGGTGCCAACTTCATGGACTCAAAGGATCCGGGTGCAGAGGCGCTTGTGCCACCAGCCTGGTACACCACCACCGGGTGCAAGCTTCATGGACTCAAGGGATCCGGGCGCCGAGGCACTAGTGTCATCAGCCTGGTACACCAGCACAGGGTGCAAGCTTCATGGACTCAAGGGATCCGGGTGCAGAGGCGCAAGTGCCATCAATCTGGTACACCACCAGAGGGTGCAAGCTTCATGGACTCAAGGGATCCAGCTGCAGAGGCGCTAGTGCCATCAGCCTGGTACACCACCCCAGGGTGCAAGCTTCATGTACTCAAGGGATCTGGGTGCAGAGGCACTAGTGCCATCAGCCTGGCATAGCACCACAGAGTGCAAGCTTCATGGACTGAAGGGATCCAGGTGCAGAGGCGCTAGTGCTATCAGCCTGGTACACCACCAGAGGGTGCAAGCTTCATGGACTCAAGGGATCCGGGTGCAGAGGGGCTATTGCCATCAGCCTGGTACACCACCAGAGGGTGCAAGCTTCATGGACTCAAGGGATCTGGGTGCAAAGGCGGTAGTGCCATCAGTTTGGTACACCACCAGAGGGTGCAAGCTTCATGGACTCAAGGGATCTGGGTGCAAAGGCGGTAGTGCCATCAGTTTGGTACACCACAAGAGGGTGCAAGCTTCATGGACTCAAGGGATCCGGGTGCAGAGGCACTAGTGCCATCAACCTGGTACACCACCACAGGGTGCAAGCTTCATGGACTCAAGGGATCTGGGTGCAGAGGCGCTAGTGCCATCAGCCTGGTACACCACCACAGGGTGCAAGCTTCATGGACTCAAGGGATCTGGGTGCAGAGGCGCTAGTGCCATCAGCCTGGTACACCACCACAGGGTGCTAGCTTCATGTACTCAAGGGATCTGGGTGCAGAGGCACTAGTGCCATCAACCTGGTACACCACCACAGGGTGCAAGCTTCATGGACTCAAGGGATCCAGCTGCAGAGGCGCTAGTGCCATCAACCTGGTACACCACCACTGGGTTCAAGCTTCATGGACTCAAGGGATCCGGGCGCAGAGGCGCAAGTGCCTTCAGCCTGGTACACCACCAGAGGGTGCAAGCTTCATGGACTCAAGGGATCCAGCTGCAGAGGCGCTAGTGCCATCAGTTTGGTACACCACCAGAGGGTGCAAGCTTCATGGACTCAAGGGATCCAGCTGCAGAGGCACTAGTGCCATCAGCCTGGACCACCACCTCAGGGTGCAAGCTTCATGGACTCAAGGGATGCGGGTGCAGAGGCGCTAGTGCCATCAGCCTGGTACACCACCCCAGGGTGCAAGCTTCATGGACTCAAGGGATCCAGCTGCAGCGGCGCTAGTGCCATCAGCCTGGTACACCACCCCAGGGTGCAAGCTTCATGTACTCAAGGGATCTGGGTGCAGAGGCACTAGTGCCATCAGCCTGGCATAGCACCACAGAGTGCAAGCTTCATGGACTGAAGGGATCCAGGTGCAGAGGCGCTAGTGCCATCAACCTGGTACACCACCACTGGGTTCAAGCTTCATGGACTCAAGGGATCCGGGCGCAGAGGCGCTAGTGCCTTCAGCCTGGTACACCACCAGAGGGTGCAAGCTTCATGGACTCAAGGGATCCAGCTGCAGAGGCGCTAGTGCCATCAGCCTGGACCACCACCTCAGGGTGCAAGCTTCATGGACTCAAGGGATCCAGCTGCAGAGGCGCTAGTGCCATCAGCCTGGACCACCACCTCAGGGTGCAAGCTTCATGGACTCAAGGGATGCGGGTGCAGAGGCGCTAGTGCCATCAGCCTGGTACACCACCCCAGGGTGCAAGCTTCATGGACTCAAGGGATCCAGCTGCAGCGGCGCTAGTGCCATCAGCCTGGTACACCACCCCAGGGTGCAAGCTTCATGTACTCAAGGGATCTGGGTGCAGAGGCACTAGTGCCATCAGCCTGGCATAGCACCACAGAGTGCAAGTTTCATGGACTGAAGGGATCCAGGTGCAGAGGCGCTAGTGCCATCAACCTGGTACACCACCACTGGGTTCAAGCTTCATGGACTCAAGGGATCCGGGCGCAGAGGCGCAAGTGCCTTCAGCCTGGTACACCACCAGAGGGTGCAAGCTTCATGGACTCAAGGGATCCAGCTGCAGAGGCGCTAGTGCCATCAGCCTGGACCACCACCTCAGGGTGCAAGCTTCATGGACTCAAGGGATGCGGGTGCAGAGGCGCTAGTGCCATCAGCCTGGTACACCACCCCAGGGTGCAAGCTTCATGGACTCAAGGGATCCAGCTGCAGCGGCGCTAGTGCCATCAGCCTGGTACACCACCCCAGGGTGCAAGCTTCATGTACTCAAGGGATCTGGGTGCAGAGGCACTAGTGCCATCAGCCTGGCATAGCACCACAGAGTGCAAGCTTCATGGACTGAAGGGATCCAGCTGCAGAGGCGCTAGTGCCATCAGCCTGGTACACCACCCCAGGGTGCAAGCTTCATGGACTCAAGGGATTCAGCTGCAGAGGCGCTAGTGCCATCAGCCTAGTACACCACCCCAGGGTGCAAGCTTCATGTACTCAAGGGATCTGGGTGCAGAGGCACTAGTGCCATCAGCCTGGCATAGCACCACAGAGTGCAAGCTTCATGGACTGAAGGGATCCAGGTGCAGAGGTGCTAGTGCCATGAGCCTGGTACACCACCCCAGGGTACAAGCTTCATGTACTCAAGGGATCTGGGTGCAGAGGCGCTAGTGCCATCAGCATGGTACACCACCCAGGGTACAAGCTTCATGTACTCAAGGGATCTGGGTGCAGAGGCGCTAGTGCCATCAGCCTGGTACATCACCAGAGGGTGCAAGCTTCATGGACTCAAGGGATCTGGGTGCAGAGGCGCTAGTGCCATCAGCCTGGTACACCAGCACAGGGTGCAAGCTTCATGGACTCAAGGGATCCGGGTGCAGAGGCGCAAGTGCCATCATCCTGGCACACCACCCCAGGGTGCAAGCTTCATGGACTCAAGGGATCCGGGTGCAGAGGCACTAGTGCCATCAGCCTGGTACACCACCAGAGGGTGCAAGCTTCATGGACTCAAGGGATCCGGGTCCAGAGGCGCTGGTGCCATCAGCCTGGTATAGCACCACAGAGTGCAGGCTTCATGGACTGAAGGGATCCAGGTGCAGAGGCACTAGTGCCATCATCCAGGCACACCACCTCAGGGTGCAAGCTTCATGGACTCAAGGGATCTGGGTGCAGAGGCGCTAGTGCCATCAGCCTGGTGCACCACCCCAGGGTGCAAGCTTCATGGACTCAAGGGATCCAGGTGCAGAGGCACTAGTGCCATCAGCCTGGTACACCGCCACTGGGTTCTAGCTTCATGGACTCAAGGGATCCGGGCGCAGAGGCGCTAGTGCCATCAGCCTGGTACACCACCAGAGGGTGCAAGCTTCATGGACTCAAGGGATCCGGGCGCAGAGGTGCTAGTACCATCATCCAGGCACACCACCCCAGGTTGCAAGCTTCATGGACTCAAGGGATGCGGGTGCAGAGGCACTAGTGCCATCAGCCTGGTGCACCACCAGAGGGTGCAAGCTTCATGGACTCAAGGGATGCGGGTGCAGAGGCGCTAGTACCATCATCCAGGCACACCACCTCAGAGTGCAAGCTTCATGGACTCAAGGGATCTGGGTGCAGAGGCGCTAGTGCTATCAGCCTGGTACCCCACCAGAGGGTGCAAGCTTCATGTACTCAAGGGATCTGGGTGCAGAGGCACTAGTGCCATCAGCCTGGTACACCACCAGAGGGTGCAAGCTTCATGTACTCAAGGGATCTGGGTGCAGATGCGCTAGTGCCATCAGCCTGGTACACCACCACAGGGTGCAAGCTTCATGTACTCAAGGGATCTGGGTGCAGATGCGCTAGTGCCATCAGCCTGGTACACCACCAGAGGGTGCAAGCTTCATGGACTCAAGGGATCTGGGTGCAGATGCGCTAGTGCCATCAGCCTGGTACACCACCCCAGGGTGCAAGCTTCATGGACTCAAGGGATCTGGGTGCAGAGGCACTAGTGCCATCAGCCTGGTACACCACCAGAGGGTGCAAGCTTCATGTACTCAAGGGATCTGGGTGCAGATGCGCTAGTGCCATCAGCCTGGTACACCACCACAGGGTGCAAGCTTCATGTACTCAAGGGATCTGGGTGCAGATGCGCTAGTGCCATCAGCCTGGTACACCACCAGAGGGTGCAAGCTTCATGGACTCAAGGGATCTGGGTGCAGATGCGCTAGTGCCATCAGCCTGGTACACCACCACAGGTTACAAGCTTCATGTACTCAAGGGATTTAGGTGCAGAGGCGCTAGTGCCATCAGCCTGTACACCACCAAAGGGTGCAAGCTTCATGGACTCAAGGGATCTGGGTGCAGAGGCGTTAGTGCCATCAGCCTGGTATACCACCCCGGGGTGCAAGCTTCATGGACTCAAGGGATCCGGGTGCAGAGGCGCTAGTGCCATCAGCCTGGTGCACCACCCCAGGGTGCAAGCTTCATGGACTCAAGGGATCTGGGTGCAGAGGCGCTAGCACCACACACCTGGTACACTACCACTGGGTGCAAGCTTCAAAAACTCAATGATCCTGGCTCGGGGAGTCTAGTACTACTACCCGGTACTCCACCACTGGGTGCAAACTTCAAGAACTCAAGGAACCTAGCTCTGTGGAGTCTAGAACTACCCTTGCGGTACACCCCCACCAGGTCCAAGCTTCACAGACTGAAGAAGGCCGGGCTTTAGAAGTGCTAGTACTACCCTCCAAAGTGCACCACCACAGGGTGCAAGCTTAAGTACACGGACTCAAGGGGCTCAGCTGTGAAGGTGCCAGTACCACCAGCCTGATACACCACCACAGGGGGCAAGCTTCATGAACTCAAGGATCCGAACTGTGTAGGTGCCAGTACCACCCGCCTGATACACCAACACAGTGGGTAAGCTTCATGAACTCCAGTGGCCTGGCTGTGGAGGGGCTAGTACAACCTACAGGGTCCACCACCACTGGGTGCAAGCTTCACAATCTCAAGAGGCCTGGCACTGGGGAGTCTAGAACTACCCGCCCTGTACTCCACCACTGGGTGCAAGCTTCACAATCTCAAGAGGCCTGGCACTGCGGAGTCTAGAACTACCCGCCCTGTACTCCACCACTGGGTGCAAGCTTCACAATCTCAAGGGGCCCGGCTCTGGGGAGTCTAGAACTACCCACCCTGTACTTCACCTCCGGGTGCAAGCTTCACAAACTCAAGGAATCTGGCTGCAGAGGCGCTAGTACCACACACCTGGCACACCACAACTGATGGCAAGCTTCATGGAAGTGAGTGGCCCGGAGGCAAAGTATAAGGAGAGATGGTGACGGTTCCACCCACTCCTGATGCCAACACAAAGGCTAGCTTCACAAACTGAACAGGACCTCCATGATAGTGGGGAGGAGGTTAGGTGATACGCCTCAGGCAGTCTTCAGGGATGTCATGGGGTGCTGTCATGGCTGCACTTAGAGGCATGAAGCATCCTATGGCGGGGGTGGAGCATCTCGTGGCTAGCGTGTCGCTGACAGGATCCGCCACACGTGCACGCTTCACACTAGGACCGACAAACCGCCATCACCCACAGCGACAACCGCCCGCTGTACTCAGCAACCACTTAGCTGTTCACAGAAGCTGCCTGGCAGGAGGAGACATTATTCAAAAAATATGCATCATTTTAAAGTTTCAGCAGAGGCATTTGTCTGTCATTCTTCACTTATAGACCCATTTCCTATGACAACCGACCCACATGCGCTGCAGGAGGCGGTCTGCAGCGGGTGCTGAGGACAGAAAGTGGCTTTTTAAAACCTCTAACAGCAGTAAGCTCGTAAGATGGCAGGGGCACAGCTATCAAAGATGCAGCAGGTGCAGTGGCACCGGGTCCCAGGGCTGTGGGATTCTTTCATTCGAACAGCAGAAAGCTCGTAAGGTGGCAGGAGCTTCCAAGCCCTGTCTTCTTACAGGCTTCTGCGGCTACCTGTTTCCGACCCCTCTCTATTTACAGGCTTCTGCCGCTACCTGTATCTTACCCCTCTCTTCTTACAGGCTTCTGCTGCTACCTGTATCCGACCCCTCTCTACTTACTACTTACAGGCTTCTGCCACTACCTGTATCCAACCCCTCTTTTTTTACAGGCTTCTGCTGCTACCGGTATCCGACCCCTCTCGTCTTACAGGCTTCTGCCGCTACCTGTATCCGACCCCTCTCTTCTTACAGGCTTCTGCCACTATCTGTATCCAACCCCTCTCTTCTTACAGGCTTTTGCTGCTACCTGTATCTCACCCCTCTCTTCTTACAGGCTTCTGCTGCTACCTGTATCTCACCCCTCCCTTCTTACAGGCTTCGGCCACTACCTATATCCGATCCCTCTCTTCTTACAGGCATCTGCCGCTACCTATATCCGACACCTCTCTTCTTACAGGTGTCTGCCGCTATCTGTATCTGACCCTTCTTGTCTTACAGGCTTCTGACACTGCTTGTATCTTTCAGGCTTCTCCTACTACCTGTGTGTGATCCTCTCTTCCTACAGGTTTCTGCCACTGCCTGTATCTGACCCTCTCTTCTCACAGGCTTCTGACTCTCCAAGTCCTTAGACAGCGATGTTCAGAGTTTAGGTTGTCATTGAACCAAGTTTTGGAGATTTTGTTGAAACATTTTTTTGTTATAGAGGGGCGATCGCATCCAGGATGCCAGAGATAGAGGAAATATAGAAGTCGGTAAGGTCATGTACGTCTTTCATGCCTGCTTGAGGAGTCAAAGCAGTGTTACATCGGGGAGCTAAGGCTTCCGGATTAATGTTTCAGATTTTTCTTTTTCATTGCATCGTTTTCCTGGGTTGGTCCCTTTTAGGGGTCAACTCCATGTTGATAAAGAAGATGATGCTGTAGTGGGCAGGTCAAAGGTCCTAAACTCTTTTGGTATCTTTGTGATTGGTAAACATAGGCTTAAATAAGAACTATGTCACTTTTTTGTCCTAAGTCCAGCCGGACAGAGGAATATTTAATGCAAAGAATTGTCAGGAATATACAGATACGATATTCCTCTGTCTGGCTGGACTTAGGACAAAAAAGTGACATAGTTCTTATTTAAGTCTATGTTTACCAATCACAAAGATACCAAAAGAGTTTAGGACCTTTGTTCTTTATAAATTCAGTCACTACCCGAGGTCCTCAACTACCTAGACGGGTCCCCTTGTTTCATTATACTGGTAGTGGTCAGGTCAGTCACATAGGATAATGGATTCCAGTGTGACGGTGTTCCTTTTAGATGTGATAAGGTCCAGTGTTTCACCCTTGTTGTGGGTTGGGTCAGATCGTGGTCCGATAGGAAGGTTTTTATACAGTTCACTGCATGAACGTTTGGGTTAGACTGGTGGAGGTTGAAGTCTCCCAGGAAGATTTGGGTCACTAAAGGGTCATCGCTGGACGTGATAATTTCCATGAATTGTTCAGTGAAGGACAGATTGTCTCCAGGGGGGGGGGTAGAATGTGTGAGGTTTGTAGATAGGGATGATATTGCCTGAGATGTTGATGCAGAGATATTCACTGGAGGGCAAGGCGATGGTTTCTGATTGAGACATCAAGAGTGTATTTTGGTGTATACAAGTTATTCCCCCACCCTGTTTCATAGTTCTGTCCAGTCAAATTATGTTGTGGTTGGGAGCAGGGCACGAGTTGGAGGTACACACGGGTGGACGGCTTCAACCCACTGTTTTCACAGGGTGAACGGTGTCCACCCTCCCAAGAATTTGGGCCCCACTGAATAATGTACTGAACTCGTTCTGGTGTAATTTCCAAACACCAGGACACTATCAGCAACGCCTGCACCCTGTCTGCTTTCCATCTGCAACAAGCAACAACGTGCAGGCAGGGACAGAGCTTTCTCATGTAAGACTCCTGCTGGGCCCATAAGAAAGGCCGAATTTGAGGGGTTATCAGGCCTCCTTTTGTTCGAGTCTCCTGGCTGGGAGCAGTCAGGAGCCTCACACCTGATGCAAATGAAGCAGATGAGAAACAAAGGCTCGGACCTTGTTAGCACTTCACACATACTTAAGAGAGGCAGCTTTTCACTTTGTTCAGTCCCTGTTTAGGAGATAAGCATACACTGTAAGAATATCAGATGTGTTGATCTTTCCCAGTATTTACACAAAGCAAATTGCATTTAGATAGAGCTTATTTCCCCTGAGGAGGCGTTGGAGTAGTACCACTATTCTTTTTTGTATAGCCCTACTCATTTCAATGAAGGGTGTCAGAGCGCTTTACATCAACACCTGCATATTACATGTACAATAAATTATATGTTTGTAAATGAATGTGCAGGATGTGTTACATAAAACTGGGTATTACAAGGTGTAGAAGTCACATATCATCTTCCAGAGATCACTGTGCTGTTATCCTCACAATGCACTCATACGTACACGTGATAGTCATGCTAAACATATATGTGAGGGCCTTAGATCTGATGTCACTTCTTGTGATGCCACTTCCTGTAAAGTCATGGCGTGTGATGCACTTTCTATGATGTCAATTCCTGTGATGCAATGTGTGATGTTGTGCGCCGTGATATCGTGCGCCGTGATGTCATGCGCTGTGATGTCATGCGCCACACTGTGCTGTTGCGTGCCGTGATGTAGCATGCAGTGATTTCACTTTCATAGTGTCAATCTAGGTCAGCCCTCCACTTCTTCTTTTAGGACTTGTGCCCTGGCTGGGAGGGACTCGTAGATCAAGCATAGAAGTGGAAGAGCGGTTTAGCCAGGTTTCCATGAGGATAATGATATTAAGCTCATTTTGCTAGGATGAGAAATTAGATATAGGGCATATTCACTTGCTGGTCTGCAGAAGTAGGCATTTCAGTTGGCTAGTAGAATGGCTGGTAAGAGTTTGAGAGATGTTAACGTACTTGAGGGAAATTACTGGATCTGAATTCGCCCTGAAGAAGCCCACAGGGGCAAAACGCGTTGGCTGTTTTGCACAATTCGCTTGTATAATATCAAACTATGAATAAAAAGGAGCTACGACAACACTCAGAATGAGTTGCCTCTGACATTGTGATTTTTGCTGGCCTCTGGTCTAACCCAAGGACTGTGTTCAGACGTCTCTATTTATGTGCCGCTCTTATTGTGTGTGTATATGCTGTATTAAATACCACCGACGGTGGATGGTTCTTAGAGGTGGGCACATTTATGAGACCATTTAGGAAACAATAATGGAGTTTCCAATACATTGAATTTAACGCAGTTAGTAGTGTGGCATTTTAGATACCCTGCCACCATCAATCGGTGTGTTTGAAGAGATCTCATCGAGGCAAGCGATCCAGTCAGTGTGATGACAGTTATTTAAGGGATGTGTTGAGAGTTTCAGTAGGGGGAGAGGCCTTGTGGGAGAACTGGTTGGCCAGAGACGGCATTATTAATGGTCAACGGGGGGCGATTGAGACGGGGAGGTCTTGTGAAGGACCCATTTGAATGGAAAAGGGAGAATATAGTGATTATGAATCTAATGTTAGGCATCCACCACATCATTTCACATGTTCATCTTGTTGGGAATGCTACGAGGAGTACAAATTCTGCATTTTAGTTGACCCCTGATGAAGTATAATACATTTTTAGTGGATCCAGTAAGTAAATACCTTATGATATAAATACAAAAGTATGTTGTACTGCCCTTGTAAACTAACACATTTTTTTTTGTTACAGGTTCCTGAAATTGTGAAAAGATTACCTGCTGTCAATGGTAAAACGTTCTACCAAAAGAAGATGTGAATTTGTAAATATTATTGAAGAATTTATCTCTGGTACACAAAATGTTGGAACTGAGATTGATTGGGTGCTGTGTCTATTGTGTCAGCAAGACTTTACAGAAGTTTTAGTGTGACAAACTAATAGTAAACATTCTGATAAAGGAATTGGGTACCAAAGTTTGCTTGACGATCTGCTGCTTTTGACGAAATAAAAGGACTTCCATCAATCATCAAGACAAAATTGTTACAAAATAATGATGTAGTTGAACAACTGTTAAATGAAAGCTGTGGAAAATTCCATAAAATGTGTAGAAACAAATTTGACAAACGCTAACTTTCATGGTTATAAAAAAAATTCAAAAACAAGTTCAAGACACTTTTCAAGAGAGTACTTCAAGGTGGACGCAGGCTTAATTTACAGTTGGTGAATTGAAAGATACGTGTTTCTTCTGTGACAAAGTGTTAGGGGCAGAGCTTACAAACACTTGAATTGAGTTATCGAGTTTGAGATGCTGCAGTTGCATTAAGTGACTCAAAAGTACTCACCAAGCTAAGTGGGGGTAATATGGTTATGACTGAAGTGAAGTACCACAAAAAGTGTTGTGTTCGTTTTTAGGACCAACTTTGGCAAATACAGATCAAAAAAGTAAAGCAAAGACAACACATTGACATGAATCCATGGCATGGTATTTGGTGACATTGTAAACTCTCTCAAAAATACACTTCACAATTCTGAAGATTCACCAGTTTTTACTTTCTATACCATCAAATCCCTTGTAGTTCATCACATGACAGAATTAGGTGTAAAAATACAGACAAATAGGTACACAACACACAATTAAAAGAAAAGATTCTTGTGTTTATACCAGAATTTACAGCTGAACCAAAAGGTAGAGATATTCTTCTAATACGTAAAAACAATATATAGGAGTAAATATATTCAGTATCTGTAGACAAAATGCTCTTCAGCATGGTGTCTGCCGGGCCAAAGCAGCTTCTTTTATTTGAAAAGAAAGTTTCAACTTGAAGTAAATGGATTTAGTGGTCAGTTTGAACAAAATTGCCAAGAAATGTCAGTAGGGACTGCTGAGCTAAATCTAACACGAATGATTATGGAACGTTGTAACATTGCAAAAGACAGCACAGTAAATGATAAGCGGAGTGCAGCTCTGTCAGTCTCACAGCTTGTTCAGTATCATACCAGGAAGCATAAGAAGGCAAATCCTAAAGGAGACATCTGCCTCAAAGAAAGATATTGAAACTCCACTACCTCTCAATAGTGGACTAATGGTGCATGCTAAGACGAGAAAACGGGAATTGGTTGACAAACTGCACAAATTGGGTGTTGGGTGAATGTGTGTCATATGAGCGTGTTCAAAAAGTGTCAGCAACAATAACTAACAAACAATGTAAGCAATTCTGCAATGGCAGGGTTGTGTGTCCAACAGGCCTTCAACTCTTCATTTCACTTGTGTTGCAATAGACAATATTGATCACAATCCCTTGTCATCTTCATCCAATCAATCTTTCCACAGAACAGTCATACCTCTGGTACAGAAAAAATCAGATGCATAGGGTTTATCTTCCTTCTTAGAAATTAAGGAAAATGAGTGGCCAAGAGTGGTATTTGCATGTACCATGTGCAATGGCAAAGAAACATTCAAATGCACCTATAAGTAATATCAATGCCATCCAGCCTCCTCCTAGACATCATGAACCTACGTCAGACGAAGGGCTGCAGATGATGTAAACTCTTCATCCCCACAATCTGACCAGTATGAGCTACACCAGTTGGGCGGCGTTGCACTCCAACAGAAGTGGTTCTGTCACAAAAGCCCGAGTGCATTGCTACCTTTATTATATGAGTCAATACATTGTCCGTCTATGGTACGCGACTGCTATGATATACTAAAGAGTACACTGGCCACAAGTAACGCTGATCAGACTCCTGTGGTGACACATGGTCAACACATCTATGCAACAGCTAAACAATTACAGTGGTTATGAAGAATTTTCAAACAGATATTCTGATGCTTGTAAAAGTGGTAGACTTCATTCCTGCACATCTCATGATCAGATGCATGAGCAGTGTCACAGGGATATCAAATCAGACGGCTGGTAGGCGGCATTCTTGATAATCCTAGCGCATTGATTAAATGGACGGTGTCTCGGCCTCGAATTGCCAACTTATTGGTACAATCGGATAAAGAAATTCAGTGAAAACTAAAATAACTGTGTTCACCCTGAAGACAACGTCTCTTGCAACACTCGATTTGTAAATGAGGTTAAGGAACTTACTCTAGTGTTTTCGGTTGATAACAGAAATCTTTCTGCCTGTGGTATTGGCGAAAATCCTATGAATATTGCGTCCCACCTAATTATGATTGATAACTCAAATCTGTGTGCATTGCTGACTGCATGGGGAGTACTCAATATGGAACTTATGTTCAAGAACGCCTGGTAAGCTACTAAAAATCTACTTTTAAATGTATTCCTAGAAACAAGCTATGTTTATTTCATAAAGTACTCCCAAAATCAGAGTACCACAAAGTATCTATCTTAAAAATACTACAAGGAACTTGTTAAGTGTGGATGTAAAACCTGCTTGTAAATGTAAAAACTGTCTCTTCCATGTACAAGTCTTTTTGTTTGTGATGGACAATGCAAGAAGGAGGACATGTTTTAGATGACTGACCAAACAGGTAAGTATGTTTAGGTTTATTCTGATACATTAAGACACCCATGACCAAGGGCTCCCAATGCGTGCAACGGTCTCTGTCAACTGACTAAACGTCCACATAGTCTTGGCACACTTCGTTAAAGACTCAGTCGTGGATCGGTATTCACATGATACAGTATGCGTGTGGCAGGACGCACCCATGCACCACGGTGAAGCATGAGGTGCCTTCATACCACAACTGCTCCCTCCTTTAGAATGCAACAGCCACACATAATATTATGGGCAAACACAAAGCAGAACATAAGTATAATTGAACAATAGCATTTTAACTCAAACCATAGTCATCAAACTTGGAAGGCAATCTCCTCTGGCGGCTGCTTCCACCAACATTTTGCAGAGAACCAACATCCTTTGAGCACCTTCCTTTGTGACAGAAATTATGTCCACGCAATCAGGTGGGGTGATGCACTAAGAATAGTGATTTCTCTAGAGCTATCTTGAGTTGCAGACAGTTACACATGTGACGTTGAAACCTGCAGCCTGCTGGATCAATCACATTGTTCGACCTCCAGTTTTGTAATTTTCATCAAGGAGCACACCCGAGAGTCTGAAAGACGCCCACGCGACCTCTTGTTCCACCGGCCCTTATTCGCAAGTAGTGCTGAGCCTTTGTTTACATTTGTCACTTGAACTGGAGAGGCAAACTTTGACAAACCTTTCGAAACTTTTTTAGGAGTTTTGATATGGACCCATCCCCCAGATTCATCATTGTCCCGTTTTGCGAGTCCTTAATAGCGATTATTAAGGAATCGCTATTAAGGACTTGCAAAACGGGATTCATGTAGAAATCGCAATTTTATTTGCGATTTCTACAGCTTCCTTATTTGCGATTAGCAAATTGCTAATCGCAAATAAGGAATGACTTCCCATTCATTCCTTATTTGCGATTAGCAATTTGCTAATCGCAAATAAGGATGCGGTTTCAAGGGTGCCAGGGGTGTCCGAAGGACACTCTGTAGCACCCCTGAAATGTAAATGTAGCCTGATGTTGCGCACACACATGTCCAAAGGACATGTGTGTGTGTAACATACAACTTAGATAAATGCACTAAAGTGCATTTTTCTAAGTTTTCGCTATTTACCACGAAGTCAGACCTCGCGGTAAATAGCGGCCAAAAATAGCAATTTCGCAATTCAAAAATGGTTCATGCATTGCATATAAGGAATCGCAAATTGCAATTCCTTAAATGCAATCGCAATTTGAGAACTCGCAATTATTTGTGAATTCTTAAATTGAGAGAACATGAACCATTGATGAATCCCAAATGCAATTTTTGCGGGCGCAAACGGCAGATTTTTGCGATTCGCACCGTTTGCGCTCGCAAAAATGCTTCATGAATCTACCTGCAAATCACGTAGTCCAGATCCATATTTTAAAAACTTTTGCCACCACCAAACCTCAAATTCATGGCCTGCTGCTTCTTGCATCACCTAAGACGCAACACCTTTACCTCCACTACTTGCCCTCTCAACACAACGTTTGTCCTGTAACCATTCAGGACATAGATCTGTGTGCACTTTCCTTCATCTTAAGAGGATGTCCCAAACTCCTCTGCAGCAAGAAGTAGCTAAACCCCCATAACTTCCTTTTTCTACTGTTACATTTCGGCTCTGTTTTATTCTACTTCTTTTTCTTTTGTAAATGTATCTAATAAGTTAGTTTTTTTTATATTAATTTGTTTCTATTTTTTTTAACCATGTATTTCTCTGATAAGCCAAAATTGTTTCTCTTTTTCAAATTTATTGTATAATTATTAATCCTGACTGTTATATTATATTTATTTTCTCCTTTGAATTGCTGATGTACTGTATTAGTTCTGCTATTAATTTGCCTTAATAAACTTACTTTGAAACTGAAAAGTTGGCACCCCTGTAGTGCTATGAGGTCAAATGTTATACAACCACACTTTGGCATCAAGACATTTTTGGACATCCTGGAAAAAAAGATAGAGCTGCCTGTATACCTTCCTTCACTAATCTGTTGGCCCTCTCAACCAACCCATTGGAAGATGGGGAATACACGTAAACTTTAAAGTGTTTTACATTATTACCTGCCACAAATGTGCACATCTTGTGAGACACAAAGTGTGTGCCATTGTTAGTCACAATAATGGAGTGCAAACCCTTTGCCGCCACTTAATGTTCAGTTTTCCTGGTGAACAGCCTTTACAACTAAACTTTTACAACGAACTACCATTACAATGAAACTTTTACAACGCAAACCATTACAACGCTAGCGCTGTGGGGCGCTCTAGGATAGGGAATAGGTTTAATGTACTATCCAACACCTTCCCTACTATCCACGGGGACTGGAGTTGGAATAGTAAATTAAACTATTCACTATCCAGCGCCCAAAAGCATTATGCGTTGTAATGGTATGCGTTGTAAAACTTACGTTGTAAAGGTAGGCGTTGTAAAAGTATGCGTTGTAACGTCATACATCCGGTTTTCCTGGATGTTCTAAAAAAGGAGGAGGCTGCGCAAACTGCAGTGAAGTCGCCGTAATGCAAAGCAGAAGATAGAACAAATATTACAACATGGGTGAAAATGACAAATTGCAAGTAATACTAATATGATAATTCTAACTTCACAAACTGTAAGTTAGTTATCAAATTTGCTGGCACACTAGTTTAATACAAGTGAGCCTGTCCCTGGAACACTGGTACACTTACAAGCAGAAGAGTCATAAAAGAGACGAGAAGGGTGTGCCTGTCACTGCAAATTGCAAGTATTTTAATAATGTTAAGGTGAGCCTGTCACCGGCAGCGAAGGCTCCAAGTTTGAAAATAATAAGAATTTTAAGGTGTGCCTGTCACTGAAAGTGCTGTCTCAAAGCTTCAAGAAAGCAGAAGAGTAGTCACTTTAAAGCAAGTAGGGAAGGTGTGCCTGTCACTAAAAGTGATGACTCAAAGCTTCAAGAACGCAGAAGAGTCGTCACTTTAAAGCAAGTATGGACGGTGTGCCTGTCACTAAAAGTGCTGACTCAAAGCTTCAAGAAAGCAGAAGAGTCGTCACTTTAAAGCAAGTATGGACGGTGTGTCTGTCACTGAAAGTGCTGACTCAAAGCTTCAAGAAAGCAGAAGAGTCGTCACTGTAAAGCAAGTATGGAAGGTGTGCCTGTCACCGAAAGCGCTGTCTCAAAGCTTCAAGAAAGCAGAAGAGTAGTCACTTTAAAGCAAGTAGGGAAGGTGTGCCTGTCACTAAAAGTGCTGACTCAAAGCTTCAAGAAAGCAGAAGAGTAGTCACTTTAAAGCAAGTATGAAATGTGTGCCTGTCACCGAAAGTGCTGGCTCAAAGCTTCAAGAAAGCAGAAGAGTACTCACTTTAAAGCAAGTATGGAAGGTGTGCCTGTCACACGTGGAGTCCAGATCATCCCCAAGATGTGGAAAGAAAACGAGGGGGCTCCGAACAGGTAAGTATTTTCAGGTTTATTCTGGTACATTAAGACATCCACGACCAAGGGCTCCCGAGGCGTACGAAGGTCTCTGTCAACAGACTAAACGTCCACAGAGTCTTCTGACACACTCAGTCGTATACAATATTGTTATATCTTATGGTTATTTATTATTTCTATGTATTCATTATTTTGTTCTACTATTCATGTATCTTTAACTATGCTGTATTGTTAATGCATCTTTCAATTGATAGAGCTTTGCAGTTTAGAATGTTGGGCTTGTACTAGCCAGTATGAGCTGTAGCTGATTGAAGAAACACTCTGCCTGGATCTCAGTGCTGTACTTGTTTAAGAATAAACTTATTCTTATTTACAATACCTTCTCAACTCTTCATTGGATGCAACATAAATGCTTATGGCAAGAAGCACCCACGCGCCACGGTGAAGCGTGAGGTGCCTTCATACCACAGGCACCGACAGTATGATTTAGGTTTCTCTACTAAGGCTACTGTTCCGCTGCTCCTATGAACACAGGAAGATATCTTTCAAACCCACTCTTATCTTCACAAAGAATGAGGTCACTGGAAGCATTAGAACGTCCTCGTGACAAAATACAACTAGATTGTGGAAACTAAAGAACAACTTGTTGTTAATAAAAGTAGCGTAGTCCTTGTAGTTCCCTGTAAGTAGTTTATGCAGGTAAGATGGTAAGATAAGAAGAAGAGGATAAAGCCCCACCAGGAGCAGCCTCCTGCCGCTCAGCCCTTCATCCAACTGACAGTCTTACAAACTCAATATTCCAACAAGCTCTCACATCAACATTCTAGGCTGAGCAGCAGGAATAAGTACAACACAACTATAATAAATACTTCATTGCAATCCAACCTTTATTGGACATAGCAGCACAAGCAAGACTGTTTTGAAGGCCTGGTAGTCTTCCATGTGCTCCACCTCTTGTCTCTTTGTCTGGTTTTGATGAGCTTGTTTTGCATGTTCGAGCATATCAAAATGAGACAAATTGGCATTGCCAATGCTTGTTTACTGAAGGGATGTATTTCCCATGTCTTAGCCAAATACCAACATACATATTACAATTTATGCTCCAACCGTCCACATCCAACACACAATGTATGAAATTAATAAATATAATATACCTCTCAAGACACCTCAATAACCTACATACACGCGCGGCAAGGAGCCCGGTCATACCATGGGGGTCTGGGTGACAGTTATTTACAGTTTGAAGGAGCACATTAGAATCTCGGCCTAGGATGTAAACATCTGTCCGCACACATTACAAAACATGTCATTTAAAAAAAACGTCAAATGCAGCGTTTATGCGGAAGGGACATTTCTCACAATATTTTGATACTTGTATTAATGTATAGACTCCTTACTTACCAACGCTGACATGTTAAGGTAAGTGCATATTCCACGCCTACTGGTAATACTGCTTGTGTTTGAGTGTGTCCTTCCTACCTGTGAGTGGAACCCCATGTATTTGTGTGAACCCTTCTCCGTCAGAGGGTTCACCCATTTCGCCATAAACCAGAGCCCATTTTCTGTTACCACCCTACTCAAATGTATGCTTTAAAAGGGCAATCCAGAGATGGGAAAAGAAGCAACTCTCTCTTCCCAGACCTTCATCACTGACAGTCACCAACAACGGGCGTTCTAGAATGTTGCTTTATTTGATGATGTCATCTAAAGCTTTGAGGCAGATTGTGACGTCATTCACCGGATGGACCATTTTACAGGGATGCTCTTTCCGCTATGGTGGGTAGTCAAGGGTGGCCTGCTCCAATCAGATAGATTTCCCAGCGTGGCCTTGGTAGATAGTAGTGACAGACACAGATATATTATATTTAATTCAATCCTTCGTTGAGTTTTAAGCCCTTCCAGCGAATGTTGCTTTGTTGTCCTTTTTCACCTAAACGACACCGGTTTAATCTGATGCAGCTGGCGTCCCCACCGCGCACGCGCCACTTCTACATCTTGCTCAAGGCCAGTGTACTCAATTTATCGCGGATCCAGACTATTGTACGCGGAGCAGCGCCGTAGAGGGAGGAGGGGGGGCGCTGTCCCTAATGAACCCGGGCCAATCTGAATGAGCTGTCATTAAGCATCCCCTCAGCCTGCAAGCAAGGTACTAAACAGTAATTAAATAAGCTGTTAGGAAACAAAGTGAAGGCTGTTTATTGCACCCACTCCTAATTGCTGCTTTTTCTGGCGGGCGCGACAAGATGCTCAACATATTTGATTTACCTGCTTGAGCGGCTCCGCCACAAATAGCTGCGCTCGCTGCCCTGAACAGCACTTAAATATCTGACAGGCGTTTGTGAGAAGAGTAATTTGTGGTGGTTTGGGGGCAGACTGTAAATAAAAAGGAGAGCGTGCACTTCTCAACACAACACGAGGAACCCCTATGGGCACGCCATTGGCCACCGTTTACGAGAACCATTCATTCCCCATTGATTATGGCCTTTGTTAATCAATTCAGCCGCGTGTTCATCACACTTGCCTGGCTGAACTCAAGGCGGGCGACGGCTCCTGCCCAGGCCTGCACCGCGCAACAGGAAGCTGTAATTGTAGATAAACGCAGCAATTTATTGCCTTGCCTGCAACCAGCGGAACTGTGGCCTGTCATTTCAGGCCCTGAATATTTTAAAATGAAAAGAGGTGGGCTATATGGAAGTCTGTTTCTATTTCAGGTACCATTAGACACCTCCCCCGACAGTTTTGTAAGCAGCAGAAGAACGCGCTACCACGCATGTGCGTAATTTAACCAGCAAGGATGACACGGTCAGCCATGGTCCAGACGGCTGCGCTTACGGGAAAGCTAGTAAATATTCCCACAAGAAAGTATATAAGGATGAGACGCATTAGTCAAATGCCAGCCAACCAGGTGTTGGTGAGGGGAAACAGCCATTACAACACAACTTTCACAACGCACTACCAATACAACGAAACTTTTACAATGCAGGATCCATTACAACGCATGCCATTACAACGCAGATGCTATTATAACGCATGCCATTACAACGTAAGTATGGGTAAGTATTTAATTTAATTTTAACCCCTACACTATCCAACACTTACCCTTCTATTACACCCCCTGGAGTTATAATAGTAATTTTAACCCCTACACTATCCAACACTTACCCTACTATTACACCCCCCTGGAGTTAGAATAGTAATTTTAACCCCTACACTATTCAACACTTACCCTACTATTACACCCCCTGGAGTGGGAATAGTAATTGTTACCCCTACACTATCCAACACTTACCCTACTATTACACCCCCCTGGAGTTAGAATAGTAATTTTAACCCCTACACTATTCAACACTTACCCTACTATTACACCCCCTGGAGTGGGAATAGTAATTGTTACCCCTACACTATCCAACACTTACCCTACTATTACACCCCCTGGAGTTAGAATAGTCATTTTAACCCCTACACTATCCAACACTTACCCTACTATTACACCCCCTGGAGTTAGAATAGTCATTTTAACCCCTACACTATCCAACACTTACCCTACTATTACACCCCCTGGAGTTAGAATAGTAATTGTAACCCCTACACTATCCAACATTTACACTTCCTAACATTCTCAATTAATTTAAATGTAAAAAAAATACCTACCCATACTTACGTAGTAATGGTATGCGTTGTAATAGCATCTGCATTGTAATGGCATGCGTTGTAATGACATGTGTTGTAATGGATCCTGCGTTGTAAAAGTTTTGTCGTAATGGTATGCGTTGTGAATGTATGCGTTGTAACGTCATTCATTCGTTGGTGAGACTACCCCGAATGTCACCTCTTTGGCTGCGAGGCTTGGAGCAGGGCGTGACTGTCAGGAATGCCTCTTTAAGGCCAGTGGGATTGGTGGAGAGTCAGTCTCTTTTCAGGCTCAGCTCTCAAAGTTCAGTAGGGCTGGAGCAGTGTCAGTCACATGTCAGGCTCAGATCTGAAAGGCAGGTAGGGTAGAGCCAGTTCATGTCAGGGCTCCCTTTAAGATGCTGGCAGAAAGGAGATGCATGTTCTCCAATGTCAAACTCGTTTGACATGTAATTTGTTGTTCCTCAGTCCAGTAACTTACAGGAGAAATGGCTGAAGCGGCCAATCACAGACCCTGAAAGGCGAGTCCCCTGACAAGGTCACACGTCCAGTCCCATGACATCAATGACTGCATCTTTCCTGCAAGCTACGTTTTTGAGTCTAAGTGAATAGCACCACTGCTATTCACTGTCCCATCACCAAGCACCACTGCTATTCACTGTCCCATCACCAAGCACCACTGCTATTCACTGTCCCATCACCAAGCACCACTGCTATTCACTGTCCCATCACCAAGCACCACTGCTATTCACTGTCCCATCACCAAGCCCCACTGCTATTCACTGTCCCATCACCAAGCACCAGCACAATTCACCACAAACCCGAAGAAAAGGTCTTTGCCTGCCCGACCCCTTGTGATGTGAAATCACAAGCAACAGGAACCATCCACTGATTTAAAATATCAGAGAAGGGAACTTCCAACTGTTGTCACAAAACAATAAAGGAAAGCAACGTTCATGAAGTTAGAAACATGATATTTGAGTCAAAGGCACATATTCTGTAACATGATTCATTTCAGCGGCTTATTTATTCATGGTTACCTTCCCTTTTAACCTCAGGTAGAGCCCTGATAAACGTATTTAATAAATAATGCATTCTTGCAAGCAGGCCTCCCCAGAGCACTATAATATTTTAATGATGGTGGAACCCCCCTCCCCCCAGTTCTTTGAGTGTGTTCACTTTTTCTGCATTTCATTCCTCACAGACGTTCCAGGGAACAGAAGCCTTCTTTCTCATCCTACACTGCACACACTTCTGGTAAAAGGTTAAAAAAGACCCAACAAAGTAATAGAAATAAAGAAAAATATGGCGGGACTCAAAAAGATCTCCATTTAGGGGCCTTTCATAGGTCACAAAATGGCACTTTTGAGGAACAAGTGTCGCTGAGCGAGAGTGCATCTGATAAATAGTGTTTTTAATCTAGAACTGATGTGCTTTGAGTGTGGATGGGGGGTTCTCGCTGGCAGTCGCGGTTGTGAGTCTACGCAGGCTGGTCGCGGCTCTTGTGCTGGTGAACCTGTTAAATAAAGTCAAGTTACGATCATGCTGGTGTGCGGCTTTACTTGTATTTCGACCGTGGCGACGAGGACGGGACCCGAACCCACGCGTACAAAGCACAATGGATTACCAAGGGAATGTGTGACGTTACAACGCATACATTTACAATGCATGCCTTTACAACGCAGTTTTTACATCGCTACATCCTTTACAATGCATTCTTATACATTGCATGCCATTACATCGCATTTTCAGAAACTACCTTTAGAACGCATTCCATTACATCGCATTATACCTTTACAACGCATTTGGAAGGGCGGGATTTTGATCGATACCTTATCACTATTGATCTAAACCCCGATCTGGTCGACTGAACCTTTGTTGCCTGTCTTTGAGGAAGAAAGTGCCTCTCTCCCCAAGTTAGTTCACCCAATAAAGGACCCCGCTCCAAAAGATCACAAACAACTTCTAGCTTTCAAAAGTTTATTGTAAAGATATGATAAGCTGCAAATACAGGCATCTCAGAATGAGATTCACGAGATACACAGGTCCAACTACATACATGTGCTCTCTGAAAGCCCTCAGACGAGCAACGGAAATTACTAACACAAGTTCTAAGAATAATAAAGCTATCAGCATTGACGCATATCTCTCCTTCATTTAAGTTGGAGGAAAACACACAGGTTAGGCTGTCCCTACCCTGCTCTAGATGGTATCCCTACTTAACCAAATCCCAACCTAACAAAGGTGTCAGCAGTGAATGACCCCCAAGGGAAGTCACTCACTCTAAGTCTCTTGGTGAAAACCTATAGTTCTCCAGTCATGACCCCTCTCTGCCTACCCATCCGCTCTCTAAAGGGTCCTCAGGCATCTGCTCTAACTCCACCCAGGGGTGCTGTCCCTAATACAAAACAGTCAACAACATTTGAGACGCCCCTCATGAGACGCCCCTCACGTGGTGTAGCTTCTGGCTTTTTCCATGCTGCTTTGTATTGGGCCTCATACGTTAGAGTTGACCTTGCTTCTCAGACTCTTCTCCGGCCCGCTGATACCCCTTAAACATTCCAGAACCCTCCTCCATGTCTGGGCCGTCTACTGAACAGACCTCTATTCATTCATTTATAATTGGATTCCCCCTTTTCTCTTGCAGACAGACATCTGCAGCCAAGAACCCAACTCTCATAGACTTCCAAAAAGATTTCGCAACATTTCTCGGCCCAGACATGTACGTGTAAATCAATGTTAAAACATTTCAGGCCTACAATATTTCTCATAATGATTATAGCATTCAACTTCTTCATTAATTAAAGCATGTTAATACTCTTATTCTATTATTCAGTAAACACATCTATAAATCATGGCCCATAAATGCAATGGCCAAAACATTATTTCAATCTATGTCGTGAAAAGAAACACCTTCCCCTTCCCTTCTAGCTCTGGCCCTGAGGCCTACCACATTCTGCGTTTAACCACATGCCATCTTACATTTTAGCAGCTACACGACATGAATTCAGGAATAATCACATCTAATAAAATCATATAGTGTCACACATTTCTGTATTAGTTCCACTTCTACTTAAATCTCTACATTAGCTATACATTCAGAATATAATTGCAGATACTACTAGCACTCATGGCATTTCTCCTCATGATTTGTGCTTACTACAGGTAAGTGTGATGCACTCATACATTTAGGTCTGTTTGCGCTCTCTCAGTTCCCCCCTTTGATGACCTCTCGGGGTCATCACTAACATTTAAACTGCAGTTATTGCTGGCATAACTTGTCTCTGCGCTTCCAGAGCCCTCAGACTCCTGTACTGATTATCTTGTATGGCAGCCAATCTCTGCAGCTGCTCTCTTTGGGCCCTTTCTGACCTTCTTGCTCTGTACCATTTGAATACCCTCACCAATCCCCACAATATAATCCCACAGATCAATATTATGATGATAGGTTTTAGTATATACCACACAAAGCTTTTGCCTAAGGTGGAGATCCACCCTCCAACTTCACTCATTCCGTGGCCCACCTTTTCCCAGACATTTTCTCTACTCAAGTCTTCGATCTCCTTGTGAATATCAGTTATGTTCCTAATAACTTTCTCAAGGGGCTTTGAATTGTCTGGAATGTAAGTACAACATTCCTGGACCTTCAAAGCCTTACAGACTCCGCCCTCTTTTGCTAGTAGGACATCTAACGCAAGACGGTTCTGAAGAACCATAGCCCTTATCGATTGCATCTCTCCTTCTACCAGCATTAAGGACTGAGCAGTGCTGGCAGACAACCTGTCGACGACTGTTGCCAGTCGTCTAATCTTAACATCATTAAGGATTACTCCTAAAAGAGGGAACATAGCTCCAAAGACATCTCCAACCATTTCTGCATCTCCTATATCTCTCCTTCCCCTCGATGATGTCTTGCCCTCGATGATCACTAAGTCTTGTGCATGATATATTTTGGGGAAGACAATTGCTAGGTAACATGATCCATACCAGTTGTCAGGTAGTCTCACGTAGGCATTTCTTCCACATACAAAATACACATTTGGAATCACTTGCATTCCCTTCAGGAAATCTTTAGTATAGTACTCTATATTGAAAGCATGTTCACAGTCGACTTCTCCCACGTATACATTTTCATAATACGTTTTGGCTCGGTGAAGACATAGCTTTCCTCTCTGCGTCTTATCTAAAGCTATTGGACCACTACTACCCTTTCTCTTGTGTGCCTTTTCTTCCTCGGTCCAATCTGTTTTCCATTGTCCTGATTTTTTCAAAATCTTTTGTCTCCTGTAACGATCATCCACCTGCCCTATGAACTTCTTCTCGACTTCTGACACTTTGCATGTCAGGTTATTTCTACGGGCATGTGAAGTATCTAAGGTAATCCAAGGAATGAAGAACTTAGCCAGTCTGTCTTCACTCTTCCAGTAGTCCCATTTGTTCATCTGCTTATAATTTGGGACTTCTGGCAACACTGAATCATAGTTGGAGAAATAGTATTCAAAACTATCTCTCTCATAAAATATACTAAGCAATAAGCTACATGTAATGCCATATGTCAGCGGGAGGTGATGATATCTAATGCCTTCATCTACAGACGCCGGCAACTGCATGCAGACGTAACAGTCCTTAACCTCCATGGCATCCACGTATTCATATAAGAGTTTAGCATAAGCATTTGACCTAAAGTCTCCTTGGGACTCATCTACGTGTAATCTGCGGGCTTCTGCAGCTAATAACGCTTTCTCTTGAGTGTTTTCCCTTTTCTCACCAGCAACAATGGGTGTAAGCGTTTCTACAGATTTCACATCAGTTACCTTCGCCTCTTCCTCATGTCCCTGTACATAAGAAATTGTTACCACTAAAGCTATTAATATTATCACTCCTACTATTAGTGTACCTATTATACATTTAGCTCTGCGGTTCTGGGTGCCGGCTTCCATTTCGTCAGACAATATGGCTCTCTCTTATCTTGGCACAAAGTTCTTTTCTTCTCGTTCCTTTACAGTCTCTTTTTAATCCTTTTGTCTTTAGAATCCACACAACTGGAAGCTGACAACCTTCTTCGCAAAAGTCCTTTAACAGTTCAATAAAGACAACCCTAGCCCTTCTCCATCAACTCAAGGGAAGTTCCCTAATATTCTCTGCTTCCTGGGCGCTAGGTAATCTTCTTTTTTTCTGCTCGCTTTATTTACAAAAGTCCTTTAAGCATCTACTATCAGGTTTGTACCTGCAGCTTCGATAGCAAAGTTCAGTATTTCCAAACGAAGATTGTGCTCTTCATGGGCTGTTATCGTTGTACCAAAGTCGGGGAATTGCAATTCTGAAAGAAACATATGTTTTAACTTGCTGAGGCGGGGAGGTCTGGGGAGCATGAATGTTAGTGACCCTTCTTGTTCGACTCCGGGTACCAACAGTCGTATTTCCACGGTGACGATGGGCTCAGAACTGGACACCACCACCGCTCGAATCCTCCCTGTCTCCTGTTTCAAAGACATTTGTCGCCAGATATGTCCACTCAGGTGTGGAGTATCTTCTGTTAGGCACACGCACTCTTCTTGACCTTCTTCGGTCCGGTGCTTCAGCGCCCTGAGCACCTTCTTCCGGGTCTGAGTCTTCTGATATCGGAGGAAGGGTTACCTCTGGAGTTGACCTCAGGCTAGAGCTCCTTCTTTGCGGCCAATTAGCTTCTCCACGTGCCCTTCTACTCCTTCTCCTTCTTGTCTGTTCTCGCTCTCTGTCAGACCTGTCAGTGTCTGACTCGTACTCCCAGCTACTTTCTCCTTCTGTAGCGTCGTCTGTTTCGCTGTTGTACTGACCGTCCTCAGCTTGGTCAGACTCGTTCCCTGCTTCCGCTGGCACCTCTTCAGCTTGGCTAGCCCCCTCTATGGCTTCTCGGTCCTCTGCTGGACGTCTATCCGAGAGAGGAGCTGTTTCTTCCCGAGGTGCTGGAACCCTTCGCGTATGTGACGCGTGGATCCAATTGGGCAGGCCTCCCACCTTCACAGCCGTATTCGCAATCAAGATGATCTGGAAGGGCCCACGCCAACGAACATCCAAGCAGCTTCTTCTCACATGTTTTTTCACCAGGACCCAGTCCCCAGGATACAGGTCATGGCACGGGCCCTGGCACGATGGAACCTCGGCAGCCTGCACCTGAAGGGACACAGAATGAATGGCGTCAGACAGCCCCTTACAATAGTCCAGGATCATATCGTCTGTGATATTTAACAGTGCAGTAGTTGGGACAGATGGCAGCCTCATTGCTCTCCCCATTAACACCTCATGTGGTGACAACCCCGTTCTTCTGTCTGGGGTACTACGAAGGCTCATGAGGACCAATGGCAGGGCGTCAGGCCAACTCAGGGTCGTTGAGGAGCACACCTTTGCAATTCGGGCTTTGATCGTGCCATTGATCTGCTCCACAATTCCTGAGGCTTCTGGTCGGTAACTACAATGCAACTTCTGATCGATATTCAGAGCTGCACAAATCATCTTCACAAGCTCGCTATTGAAATGCGTTCCCCTATCTGATTCCAAAGAGGCCGGCACCCCGAAGCGCGGAATGAGTTCCCTAAGCAGTAACTTAGCCACTGTGAGGGTGTCGCACCTACGTGTAGGGTATGCCTCAACCCATCTGGAGAACACACAAACAACCACCAGGACATAGCGGAGGCGGTTGCATCTCGGCATTTCAATGAAATCTATCTGCATTCGATTGAATGGACCTCCAGACCTTCCTATGTGACTCAGTGCAACTGGTGTTCTTTTCCCTACGTTCAGCTGCTGACAGGTCACACAACGCTGGCACACTGCTTCTGCTGCTATTCTAAACTTAGGATTGTACCAAGTCTGTCTAAACACTCTCAGCATAGCATCTCTCCCTAAGTGTACGGGACCATGTATGTGTCTGGCCATTGGGCTCACCATCTCATTGGGCAACACTGCTCTGCCATCTGCTGAGACCCAAAAATGGGACTCACCCATTACACATCCTGCCTTTTCCCATGTTTCTTTTTCAAAATCAGGAGCATTTTCTTGCATGTTTGCCAATTCATCCCAAGTATCAACAGTTTCCAATATCATGGCTAATTCAGTTCTTACATTTATTCCACCCACTTCCACCTCTGTGAAAGAGTACCCTTGCTCCGCGCAATACCGCGCAACTTCATCAGCATATCTATTGCCTTTCGAAACGAAGTCCTCATTTCTGGTATGTGCGGTGCACTTTACAACTGCGATACCTGCTGGGCATTGCAACGCCTCTAACAACAGGCGCACAAACTCTCCATTGCGAATGGGAGAGCCTGAAGAGGTCATGAACCCTCTTTGAGACCATAACTGCCCGTAATCATGAACCACCCCATAACCATATTGGCTGTCGGTGTATATGGTGACTCGAATTTGATTGCTTGCCAAGCAAGCACGTGTCAAGGCAATAATCTCGGCTACCTGAGCGGAGTGTACTCCTTCCAGGCACCCAGCTTCCACAACTCCAGTAATTGTACAAACAGCGTAAGCTGCTCTCAACTGCCCAACTTCGTCTCTTACACACGAGCCATCGACAAAGAAAATTTCATCTGGGTCGGTCAGTGGCTCATCTACGATGTCGGGTCTGGGTTTGGTGCATAGTTCAGTCACATCGAGGCAGTCATGGTCTGTACATTCATCATCATCCTCGATATCATTTGGGAGTGGCATCAAGGTGGCAGGGTTCAAAACAGAGCATCTCTTGAGGGTCACATTCTCTGCAGTAAGTATAACTTGCTCATAGCGCGTGAGCCTGCTGTTGGTCAGATGCTGTGTTTTGGTCCTGGTCATCAACAGTTCAACAGAATGGGGCACGCACACCTCTAACGGGTGCCCCATGACGATATTTTCACATCTCTCAATGCTGACACCCGTTGCAGCAACGGATTTGAGACATCCGGGCAACGCTGCGGCTACTGGGTCTAAAGTAGCCGAGAAATAAGCAACTGGTCTACGGGCATTCCCATGGATTTGGACTAACACAGACAACGCGCAACCTTCTCTCTCACAACAGTAAAGAAAAAATGGTTTATTGTAATCAGGCATTCCCAATGCCGGAGCACGACACAGGTCCTCTCGCAGCTGTAAGAATGCCATCAAACAGTCTTTGTCCCATGGTACCGGATCGCTCACCTCCTTGTGCGTCAGTTTTTGCAAGGGCTTTGCTTTCAGTGAAAAGTTCGCGATCCACTGTCGGCAATAGCCCACCATCCCTAGGAACATCCTGACCTCTCTCTGTGTCTTAGGCGCATTCATTTTCATGATCGCCTCTATCCTGTCTGGTGACACCTTTCGCTTGCCTTTCTCTATTCTGTGTCCCAAGTACTGCACTTCTGTCAGGCAGTACTGCAACTTTCCCGGGGACACCTTGTGCCCATTGGCAGCTAGGTGATTTAACAAAGCAATGGAGTCCTCCCTGCAAGCTTCTTCTGTTTCTGACGCCACAAGGAGGTCGTCTATGTACTGGACCAGAACTGACTTCTGGGGCAGCACTAGACTTTCAAGATTTTTCTTCAAAAGCTGGTTAAAGATCGATGGGCTCTCTGTATACCCCTGAGGAATACGACACCATGTTAGGACGCGATTTTCCAGCTTAAATGCGAAAAGAAAATGGCTTTCTTCGTCCAGAGGGATCGAAAAGAAAGCCTGACAAAGATCAATCACAGTGAACCACTCAGCTTGGAATGGAATCTGAAACAGTATCACTGATGGATTCGGTACCACTGGACAACACGAAACGACTATGTTATTAATCTTTCGAAGGTCCTGTACTATCCGGAATTTCCCATTTGGTTTCTGCAGACCCATAATCGGGGAGTTGCATGGACTACCCACGATTTCTTTCAGTATTCCCTGTTTAATCATGGACTCGATCACGGGTTTTATGCCTGCAATCGTTTCTGGAGTCAATTTATATTGGGGTGTTCTTGGGAACTCAGCATGTGGTTTCACTACAATTTTCACTGGGTCCACCCCTTTGACCAATCCAATCTCTTCCCCAGTGAAGTCCCATACTTCTGGTGCCACTGTCTCTCTCAAGTCCCAGGGGAGCTCATCTACTGTTAAAGTAGGGTACAGCTCCACGCATATTCTTGAGTTTGCAACTTTGAAGTCTGCGTCATCATCATTGGTCAATACCTCCACTCCCTGAGGTGTACAGTATATTGTACAATTCAATTTACACAACAGGTCTCTGCCTAGCAGACACACAGGACTTGAATCGCAAACCACAAACTGGTGCTCATCGCTGTACTTCCCTATTTTCACCTGTACTGGTTCTGTCAATTGGCTGGTTATTCTCCTGTTTGCGACCCCCACCACTTGTATGGTCTCTCCAGACATGGGCAGGTCTGGAACTGCAGCTGATCTGATCGTGGACCTAGTGGCTCCTGTGTCCACCAGAAAGGTCGTGGGGCACCCTGCTACTTCTGCTTCGACATAGGGTCCCCTCTGGTCCACCTCCAAGGCTGCCCCGAGGGTGCAGTCTTCTCTTTCCACTCTCTGTCCGGTTAATGGGTCCACATAATAGCACTCTTCTCCTTCTACAAACAGGGGCATCTGTCTATAGGTCTTACCCATAGTCCCTACTCGAGGAGGTTGCGGGAACTGGGCTCGGGGAGGAGCCCCCCCTTTTAGCACCTTTCCCTGGTATGGCGTCACCCCTCTCGTAGGCGCGCTCTGGACCTCTTCCTCCTCTATCTCTTGTTCTCCTATCTCTACATTGTAGGGACACTCGCGTTTCCAATGCCCCACCTCGTTACATTGGTGGCACCTAGTCGTTTTCTTCAAGGCAGCTATGTCTAATCTGGGTCTAAAGGTGGAACTCTCCTCATTGCCCTTGTTCTGACTGTACTGCTTCTTTCCTCCTGTACCTATTCCTTGCTGCTGTTGCTGTTGTCCTTGCTGCTGTTGCTGCTGTCCCCCCTTTCCTGCTGCCTGCATCTGTACCACCATCAACTTTTCTTTTAGTTTCTTAGCCTTGGAGTCTATCTCATCACAGCAGTACCTGGCATACCTCAGTATTTCGTCTAGGGGTTTACTTTGCCAACAAATCGAGTGTTGCTGAATCATTAAACTAATATCCGGTCTCAGTCCCAGGACGAACTTGGACACGAATTGCCCTATGTCTTTTGGATCCATTACATCCAGGCCGCTATACTGTTTAAACGCCTTCAGCAATCTCTCGTAATATTCGTGGACGGTCTCTTTGGGTTCCTGTCTGGTTCGGTCTATTCTGACCCAATCTATGTCTTGCATTGGCACTTTCTCTTTCAGCCAAGTCATCACTCTCTCGAATTTTGCCATCACAATCTCGGACGGCCCATTAGTCTTAGCATCTCTCTCCGGCTCCGTTGTGGGCCACTCAGCGCTAACCTTGCATGCTGTCCACAGATCTCCTGGTACTACAATGTCAAACAGCGTGTTCAGATCTATCCATAGGACCTTTGAGATTTTTACAAATCTCTCAACTTGCTTGTACCACTCCACTGGGTTTTCCCGCAATTTGGGGAAGGAGGTGGTAAAAGCAGCTAAATCTCCCCTACTCCAAGGGACATGTACATAATTCCCATTAGCGACTTCACGCAAAGGGTATGCTTCTATTCCCTGCAGCCCTCCTGGTGTCATACCAAGCGTGCTTCTCCTGACGGTCCCTTTCTTGGACCACCTCTCTTCCCACTTATCTAGTGCCCTCCATGTCCTTATTCCAGTGATCAGTTCCCTTATGTGCGTTTTCAGCCCAATCGTTCTCCTCTCATCTAGGTCTCGATCTGTGTAATGTAGCCTGTGGTTACCCTGTAATGCTTTGGTTCTTGACAGGTCCACCATATATTTGCCTGCTAGTTCGACTAACTTCTCATGGATTGCTCTCGCTTTCCGAGTGATGTCCTTTGCCATATACAGTATTTCATCCTGCTCATACATTTCCATTCTTTCTAAAGGCAGGGTACCATCTATCATGTCATCCAGGTCTGACCTTAAGCTGGCGACATCGAGTCTCTTAGCTTTTATCTCAGCTCGCAATATATCTTTCGAAGGGGGCTCACTGGTCTCCCTACCATCCCAACTCCGGGCTCTACGTTTGGGCTCGGGAGAGTTAATGAATGCTCTCCCTTGCTCCCATCTCTCCAGGTCCCATGCTCGGCCATCCGATCTTGGAAGGTGATGGAACACGGGCCTGTTACCCCCACTCTTGCTCTGCCCACTCTCTCCTGCTTCTCTCCTTTCACCATACTCCTCTCTGTTATTTTCCCTCTGGTCGCTACTCTCCCTTTGCCTAATATCGCTCAGTATCCGATACGATCCTTCCTGGTTCCCCATATTCCCTGGGCTGCGCTCGTTTCCGTCATCACAGGGACTATGGTGCGACCTCTCACAACTCCCATTCTGTTCTCTGGTGCCGGGCACACAGTGTGGACACTTAAAGCTGTTTCTGTACTCTTGCGCTCTCCTCTCCCCTTCACTGAGTATTGGGCACGCCACCCCTCCACTCTCGGGGCCCCCGTTTTCCAGGTCTGTTCTATCCCCACTCCGGGCCCAATGGGTGACTCCCCTACTATCTCTCTCTCTACAGTCCCACTCCGGGCTGCTCTCCCCAGCCCCGCAGTGAGTCCGAGCTCTGCTGTCCTGACTTTCCCTTTCAGCTTCTGCAGCTATGATGCTCTTGTGAGCCTCCACTGCCTCATCCCACTTCTTCATGTACTCATTTAGCTCTTGAAAGGATTTTCGTCCGGTTCCCCTCAGATCCGCTGGCCATCTAGGGCCCCCAGGATCCCCTCCTGGGTCCCCTGCTGTGTGCATCGGGGTGCTCCACTCTCTGGGTATCGGCATCTGACTTGGGGAATTGATCGTATCGTTCCTCCTTGCCGTCCCTGCTCTTTCTCTGTCCTTCCGTACCCGTTCTTCCCCTCTTGCTCTCTCTGGGTCATATATCGATACTATAGGACCTATGGTAACAGGTACCTGTAGTGCAGCTGGTAATCCGTAGGATGTGGCGCACTCCGTTTCCGGCGCTCTTTGTACCACAAACCTCCCGACTACCTGTTGCACCTGACTAGGCTGGGACAGCTCTTTCTTTGCCTCTGGATCCCACTCTGAACTGGGAAGCGGTCTATGCTCTCCTGCATTGCCCCCCTTTTCTCCTTCACTATGCTCGACCTCTCCCCCTGCTCTATTATACGGGGGTGGCCTGTCTGTCAGTAATCTGTTTATCAGGCTGTCCTCTGTTTCGCTCTCATCATCTTCTTCTAGGGGGCTTTTATTTACGGGCACCTCTAACACTGGGTACAGTTTATTTACTTCCATGTTATGCACTCTCCATCTTTTAGCATCCGCATCCCACCTGGCATCCTGCACTGCCCTTACCGATCGTTTCACCCTTTCTTGTCGTCTGTTCATATTCTTTTCATGCGCTGCCCTAATCCATGCATCAAGAGCTTCAAACTGGGTCGGTCTAGGCAAGGGTCTCATTGAGGTCATGACTGATTTTAATCGATGTAACACCTCTAATCTGAACGTCCCGTACTTCGGGAACGTCAGTTCCTCATTTCCTTCCGTAATCTTACTCCACTCTGATATCCAAAGGATCGTATGCAACCCAACATTCACTGCCATGTAACGAGCTGGCGTACCCTCCGGCGGGGCTTCTTCCCCCTCATACGATCCCCGCTTCTCTTTTTTGAACACCGCTCTCAGCCATTTAAAACACTTCATAATTATACGCACAATATCCAGCCTCGCTACTCTGTTTACTTCCTGATGACAATCCACCAATCCTGTCGCGGCTTTGCTAACTTGGCCTATCGCAGCGCGGTCTTTCTCCGGTCGGCCAATCACGTCGCGACACTTTCTGACGTCTTTGCTAGCTGGCCTATCACAGCGCGGTCTTTCTCCTGTCGGCCAATCACGTCGCGACACTTCCTGACGTCACTTTTCTCCGCTTCGCAGCAGCACCCCTCCTTTCTCAACTCGTCTCCCGGTCATGCATGCGTCCCATTCATACACCGAAAAATGACTACTTCCGACCAAGCGGTCACTTCCCTCGACTGTACGTCCACAGTCTATATGTAATTGTCAACACAACTGACGAAATGTCTATCGTCTCTCTGATAGGTTGCTTACACACACACAGTAACCTCCGACCAGCGTCCGTTACTCACGCACTCACTCTTACGTTCCCCCTATCTCGGTCTTTCGGGTGATCAATGGTACCTCATGACCCCCTTCACACTATTTGACAATTACTCTGGGTGTCCGATACACCCGAACCACTTAAGCTCTCCTTGAACTTAAGATTTCCACCGGTTGCGCGCGCTCACAACCTGTTCCTCAGTCACTCTACAGACATTCAACTCCGCCAGACATTACAACATAGATACAATACAAAAACACCGCAATCTAACACGCATGACCCTTTATACTCACTCTCGACCGATACTGCTGCTTTTTCTGTCTCACGTCATCCGGATGTTCTTCGGCGGGCGGTTCTTCCGATCATCGATCTCTAGGGGCCTTGGGGTAAGCTAACCTGGCCTAGGTCACCGTCCTCAAGAAGGCAACCATCCTCTATAGCTACCAACTGGAAGGGCGGGATTTTGATCGATACCTTATCACTATTGATCTAAACCCCGATCTGGTCGACTGAACCTTTGTTGCCTGTCTTTGAGGAAGAAAGTGCCTCTCTCCCCAAGTTAGTTCACCCAATAAAGGACCCCGCTCCAAAAGATCACAAACAACTTCTAGCTTTCAAAAGTTTATTGTAAAGATATGATAAGCTGCAAATACAGGCATCTCAGAATGAGATTCACGAGATACACAGGTCCAACTACATACATGTGCTCTCTGAAAGCCCTCAGACGAGCAACGGAAATTACTAACACAAGTTCTAAGAATAATAAAGCTATCAGCATTGACGCATATCTCTCCTTCATTTAAGTTGGAGGAAAACACACAGGTTAGGCTGTCCCTACCCTGCTCTAGATGGTATCCCTACTTAACCAAATCCCAACCTAACAAAGGTGTCAGCAGTGAATGACCCCCAAGGGAAGTCACTCACTCTAAGTCTCTTGGTGAAAACCTATAGTTCTCCAGTCATGACCCCTCTCTGCCTACCCATCCGCTCTCTAAAGGGTCCTCAGGCATCTGCTCTAACTCCACCCAGGGGTGCTGTCCCTAATACAAAACAGTCAACAACATTTGAGACGCCCCTCATGAGACGCCCCTCACGTGGTGTAGCTTCTGGCTTTTTCCATGCTGCTTTGTATTGGGCCTCATACGTTAGAGTTGACCTTGCTTCTCAGACTCTTCTCCGGCCCGCTGATACCCCTTAAACATTCCAGAACCCTCCTCCATGTCTGGGCAGTCTACTGAACAGACCTCTATTCATTCATTTATAATTGGATTCCCCCTTTTCTCTTGCAGACAGACATCTGCAGCCAAGAACCCAACTCTCATAGACTTCCAAAAAGATTTCGCAACATTTCTCGGCCCAGACATGTACGTGTAAATCAATGTTAAAACATTTCAGGCCTACAATATTTCTCATAATGATTATAGCATTCAACTTCTTCATTAATTAAAGCATGTTAATACTCTTATTCTATTATTCAGTAAACACATCTATAAATCATGGCCCATAAATGCAATGGCCAAAACATTATTTCAATCTATGTCGTGAAAAGAAACACCTTCCCCTTCCCTTCTAGCTCTGGCCCTGAGGCCTACCACATTCTGCGTTTAACCACATGCCATCTTACATTTTAGCAGCTACACGACATGAATTCAGGAATAATCACATCTAATAAAATCATATAGTGTCACACATTTCTGTATTAGTTCCACTTCTACTTAAATCTCTACATTAGCTATACATTCAGAATATAATTGCAGATACTACTAGCACTCATGGCATTTCTCCTCATGATTTGTGCTTACTACAGGTAAGTGTGATGCACTCATACATTTAGGTCTGTTTGCGCTCTCTCACATTCCATTACATCGCATTATACCTTTACAACGCATTCCATTACATCGCATTATACCTTTACAACGCATTCCATTACATCGCATTATACCTTTACAACGCATTCAATGACATCGCATTATATCTTTACATCGCATTCCATTACATCGCATTATACCTTTACAACGCATTCCATTACATCGCATTATACCTTTACAACGCATTCCAATACATCGCATTATACCTTTACAACGCATACCATTACATCGCATTTAAGGTAAGTGTTGGATAGTGTAGGGGTAATAATTACTATTCTAACTTCAGTGAGTGCAACAGTAGGGAAAGCGGTGGATAGTGTAAGGGTACTGTGTGTTGTAATGGGATGCACTGTAATGACTTGCGATGTAATGCCTGCGTTGTAGTGACATGCGTTATAATGGCATGCATTGTAGTGACTTGCGATGCAATTGCTGCGTTGTAATGACATATGATGTAAAGGATGTTGCGATGTAGTGACTCTTATGTAAAGGTAGTGCGATGTAATGACTGCGTTGTAAAGGTTGTTTCCCTAACAAGGCAGCCGTGTTTGGTCTTACAGCCGCTTTGCCGTTGGACTCTGGGGTATGGTACAAGAGGAGCTACGGGAGGGAGCTATGGCCAGGTATTGCACATATGTAAAGCTTCCGTTTTTCTGTTTTTACTGATTTTTACAGATAAATACAGGCAGGAAACAATGTGTTTCCAGTCTGTATTTATTTTTAAAAGTGGAAAAATACTGAAAATGGAGCTACTTGTGAGAAACTCCCCATGCTGTCTTTCATGAATTCTAGACAACAGCTGAGCAGAGAGACAGCATGGAGGGTTAAAATACAGGATGAGATTTCATTAAATACAGGCATATGTTAACATATATGTGTAGTATGACGCTAATATGGACCTGTAAGTACAGTCTTTTGTTGAACGTCGATGCTTAGGGCTAGATGTAGGTAAACTAGATTTACCAACTCTAAAATACCAAATTTTACCGATTCGGTATTTTAGGATCGGGAAATGCTATGTAGGTAATTACTTGGTAAGTATTATCGAGTCGGTCCGATTCGGTATTTACCGAATCGGTAAATACCGATTCGGTAATTCCCATTCATTCCTATGGGCCATTAGGTGGTAAATAACGAATCCTTACAGGGGAAAAGCACTCACTTGAGTGCCTCCTACATTTCAGATTCAGTAATTTACCGAATCAGTATTTAAGAATTCAATAATTTACCGAATTCTTAAATACCGATTCGGTAAATTACCGAATCTGAAATGTAGCCACCTACATCCCAAATGACTAATACCGGTCGGTAACGGCCGAAATTCGGTAATTCCGGCCATTACCGACCGGTATTAGGCTTCCTACATCTGGCCCCTAGTTTGCTAAAACTTAACAAGTATCTGCCCTGACGCGATGCTCGCGCTCATCGCCCGCTGTCCCGCCCTTGCTCCTAGGCATGTCTGTATTCATGTCTGCGGTGTTTGGGTGGGCACTGGGGGTGGTGGTGTGGCGGTGTAGAGAAGCGGGAGACGTTATTGCGACTCTTATGGCTCCTACTTTAGAAAGGGGCGGGTTATCATGAGTACACTTGAATATATTAAGAGATTTAACAAGTAATATGCTGATCAGTACTTAAGCCTATTGCATAATAAACTTAGCACCAAGAGCAAAGCAGTTGACACATTGCAATAAAGATGCTAGAAACTGCAATTATTTTCTTACAGTTCTTTTTATTGAAATCCTGCTCATCAGAGAAAAGTTTACATCAGGACATGACGAAAAGCTCAGTACATACATGAGGAAAATGACAATATCTCAAAGCAGATCATGAATCAGAAATGTAGGGGCACTTGTATGGCCCTTCACTTATAACGGTATGTAACGTTTACAACAATTTTTTTACAACGCACTACCATTACAACGCAGGTATTACCACGCATACCATTACAACGCATTGCGCTGGGGGGTGCTCTAGGATAGGTAATAAGTTTAATTTTCTATCCAACACCTTCCCTAGTGTCCACGGGGACTGGAGTTGGAATAGAAAATTATACTTACCACTATCCAGCACCTCTAAGCGCTATGCGTTGTAATGGTATGCGTGGTAAAAACCGCGTTGTAAAGGTATGCATGGTAAAAGTATGCGTTGTAACGTCATACATCCCTTATAACAGATCATTGCCCACCCACCCTCTCACATACAGGTTCATGATCCGCCTAAATCTTAAATCTTCCCTGTCAATACCCCCTGTAGGTGTGCCAAGCTCCCCACACCTTCTCCCACTTCCAAGGACCGCCGGGCTTTGATTGACCACCTTTCCACCCTCTGGCACAAGTCTAGATCAGCTTTCCTGTTTGTTAATCTGGGTGGATTCTGCCCGGCCCCACGCTCTTGATATGTAGCAGTAGCAGCCGGATCCTCTGATATTTGGGCCAGTTTTCCTTCCCCGATATTGTCAGTAGAAGCCATTTTGCGTCCATGGAGGGCTTCTAATGACATCACCTGGGACATACCCACAATAACCCCTCCCCAGTACTCCAGTATTTCTGGACACCCCCAGAGAATGTGAAAAAACATACCGTCTCCGCCACATCCCCGGAGATGCTTCGATGAGGGTGACCTCCCAATTTTTGCTAGTGATCAAGATCCCCCACCCAGGCCTCCTGCAGCATCACTGGCGGATCAGGGGAATTATTGACCAGTTTCTGATATATGGTGGCGATCACCGTATCTGGGATGTGCTCTGTAAGGAGACGGTTCTCCAGAAGAGAAGCCTCCGGTATCTGTTCCTCCTCCCGTGAGTGGCGCTCAGGGCATGCCCCAGCTGTAAGTATCTGTATCTTACTGTTTCCTTCAACTCAAGCTCTTGGATTAGGATTTCAACATTATGAGGGTCTGATCCCACCAGATACCCCCCAAATGTTCCATTCCTATCAGCTCCCAATTTAAGAAGCCCACCAGTCCTCCCGCTGCGTGGAGTAAATCACTGTTTCATGATGGTGCCATATTTGTAAGTCTTCTGTGCCAGCCCAGGAATCTTGTGGGCTTTCTCCATAACCTAACTACTGTCTGGATGTGGTGTGGTAGCCCCTTCTCTTTCCTCTTTCAGTAGAGGAGGGCTTTGTGACGTCCGCGTCTCATCACTTGTCTATCCACTCTATACGCTGGTTCTCTCCATTCCGCGAACAAACAGACATTTATCGCCCACAGTTGGGCTGCCCAGTAGTATTTAGTAATATCTGGAGTTGCCAGTTCACCCTCATAGACCCCTCTTTGAAGCTCAGAGAGTGCTGTTCTTGGTATTCCTCCTTACCGCAGCAATGTACGGACTTCCCATTCAATTTTGTGGGAAAACTCCTGTGGTACTCTACAGGGTGTATTTTGGAGCTCATAAATAAACCGTAGGAGTGCCATTGTTTTGTATAACGCCGCTTTATCCATAAGAGATAATGGTAACGTGCCCCAAAGTTTGACATCCCCTCTCAGTCTCTCCGACTGTGGTAGGAGGTTTTACTAAAAATCCTGTGGGGTCTCTATTTACATGGATCCCCAGGTATTGAAAGCTCTCCATAACCACCGTACAGGATTAGGAGAGCCACACGTTACCTTCTGCTAGTGGGAAGACCAGTGATTTTGACCAATTGAAACGGTATCCTGAGTAGCTGCCAACAAGGTCAAAGATATGTGCCTATGGGTGAGTCGGGTTGCACAGATACAGTATAATGTCATCGGCATATAATGATACACACTCCTCCCAGTCACCATTGTACCTCACTCCCTTCAACCGCGGGTCTTGCCGATCCAAACGACAAGTGGTTCAAGGGCTACTAGAGAAAATATCATAGGGGAGAGGGGGGCAGCCTTCTGCAGGGAAAAGACTCAAGAGATCGCCCCATTGACTCGCACCCTCGCCAATAGTTTCTGATAAATGAGCCGGAACCAGCCACAGAACCTCGGTGCAATATTTTGCCAGCAAGGATAAAGGCCTGTATGAACTGCATTCCATTAGTGGTTTTCCCTTTTTATAGATGACTACTATTGTGGCAATCCTCTGATCTGATGGTAGACATCCTTCTTCCCGCGCCCCTTGAAACACGGTCCGCATATGCGAGGCTCTCTTGTCTACCATCCCTTTGTACAATTCAGTTGGAAGGCCATTCGGCTCCACTGCCTTCCCGGGTTGTAGGTCCCTCATCGCTACTATGAGCTCCACTTCTGTTAGGTCAGCCTCCAATGCCTCTTTCTCTTCCCTAGTGAGCGTATTGGATATCAAGTCTCCAAGGAGATTCGCACAGTCAGCATGAGCTCTGAACTCGGTGGGTCTATAGAGCTCCTCATAATAAGCGTTGGATGTGTCTGCAATAGCGGAGCTAGTTATTTGGAGCTTGGCTTCCTGGTCCATTACTTCTAAAACCCACAACCTGTCTCTTTCTCTTCTCTCGAGCCAGGCTAGTACCTTATTGGCCTTGTCTCCAATATCATATCGGCGTCGTTGCATCGCCAGTGCATGTCTCCGCACCTCATGTTCCGCCAGCGTTCTTAGAACGTACTGCCTGGGACGCAATTGGTGTTTTCATTCCACCTTCCCTTCGATCATTACTATGGCTTCCACTTTTGCAATGTCTTCCTCAATAACAGAGCAGCTGAGTCGGCGCTCTCTCTTCAACCCCCACACCCTATCAGCATCTGGGCTTGACCCCACAAAACCACTTTCAAAGCTTCTCATAGGACTCCTACAGAATCTACCATCCCAATGTTCTCTGTGAAGTACGTCTCTGTCCCTCTCTGAGGGCCATATTATCAAGAACAGCGATAACATTACCGCCGCTTTAGCAACAGTAAACTGCTGCTAAAGCGGCTATAAGGGGCTTGATAATATGCCCTGGAGAATTCCCATAGAAGCCCGGGTTCTGGTGTGAATGATATCAAACCTGGGCTTCTATGGGAATTTACAAGGGCATATTATCAAACCCCTTATTGCAGATTTAGCAGCAGTTTTTCTTGAAGCACCTTATCTTTCAGATACCCTGGGTTCTATCCTCAGGTGCAGACAAATATTCTTTTGGATCCCTCCAAGGTGAGTCCAACCAAGGAATGGTCAGAAAGGCCCCTTGCGTAATGCGTTGCCGCTTGGAATGTACCTGCCTTTCCGAGGGGGGGTGCATATATAATCTAATCGAGAGAAGCTTCCATCAGTAGGGGAGACAAATGTGTTTTGCCTCCTCTGCGGATGATGTAGTCCCCAGAGGTCTACCACAGAAGCTGCAATTATGAACCATAAAATGCATTAATCTATCGAAGATCGCACCATTCGATACACCGGCAATTACAAACACTCTGATCATTATAAGAACAAAATGCAAGGTGCACACTGTATTTGATGTTCTGCGCACTGAGATCGATGTTCTAGACATAAATTATTACAGACATCATGGGACATGCTATACGGCCACAGGATGCTTCACAATAAGAAATTACCTCTCACATCATCGAATCCATACCAAGTGGTTAACAAATCACTTTTACAAATCCCATGCACCTAAAAATCTTTTATTGTGCTGGGCAGCCGGATCTACCTTCCTAGCCCTAGAGCCATCTACACGGCAACGAGCAGTCAGCCGCCTGTTTTTATTTTTTTTATTTGATAGAGTTTTATAGAGGGCGAACTTGACCCAAATCGGGTATCAGAGCTATCTACATAGCACCAGTTGCGTTACATGAGGACACATTCATTTTTGTTAGGCACAGGGGGAGATTAAGTGATTTGCCCAGAATCACAGGATGTTCAGCATCATTGCCGAGACTCAAACCCAGTTCCCCAGAATCGAGGTCGACCATTAGATTTATAAACATTAACAAAGAAAGACACTGGATAAGCGTGAATGGAATTTAACAAATCGATGGATGACCAGCCAAGTGTGTTAAACCAGCAACACTTTCATGCATAACAGATCACATATTCCAGTGCCATCAAAGTAGAGGGTTTCTAACCTCTTAACCGCGGCACGAATTCCACCGCGGTGCAGCGGTTTAATCGAGTGGGCGAGGCCGCGTCGGCCAACGGATGTGCGCAGCACTACCAAGGTAGTGCTTGCGATGGCCGTTGGCCGACACGCTCAGCGAAGGGGTTAAATGGGTCAAAGCGACGTACTATCACTCTGTGGGAACAGTTTATCACTGACCTGAGAACCATGCGTAGAAGCTTCTGCACTTACAGGTGAATAAGGTAGGTGGGTGTAAGAACTGGGACCACCAGTTCTCCGGGGGGTAGCTTGGCTCGAGCAGGAAGGCGGCCACGGGCTTATGTATAAAGCAGCTACTCAACACACGCATCCAATGAGACACGAAGTGGGCGCAATAATGGAGACCACACCAATGGTTGTGTTTGAAAATCAAGATCTTTTATATAAGCTTTAGATCAAAGCAGATAATGCATCAGCAAATCATTGGCATTTCATTAAAGTACCTCATTAAATCATTTCATGAACGCCTTTCAAAATGCATTTCCTGTAAAAGGGTAAAACAATTCATTAAGTACTTTCAGTACAGCAGAAAACTCCAAATACACAGCCTGTCACGTTAAACTAATCAGCAGGCTGGAAGGTAGTTTCATAAACCATGGGTTAACCTGTTGAAAGCAATCATAAGCATTTCCTCTTGTAAATATCAACAGTCTTTTTTTTCTCATAAGCAGGCATGAAAACATTTAAGCCAGTATGAACAGTAAAGGCAGCATAAGACTGCCGCCATGCACCAACAGTCAATGAAGTGGATTATTTGTTCACCAAACATTAACTCACAGTTCAATTACCAGGATCCACGCCTAAAACTGGCCATAAGGCAGTTCAATGGGGCAAGTATCTGTTCCCAAGCCTCCCAGCTACTCGAGTCACATTAGGGGGGCCAACGGGGCCCAGTCACAGTTTTCCCCAGGGGAGGGGCGACCTTGGGCCTTACCCGGCCTACCGCCCTCCTCCCCGGGGGTTACCTTGGAACTTCGGCCCTCCGGGGCCCTTGCGGTGGCTTGGGGTGGAGAGAGGAGCATCCTTCCGACCAGGGCCCGCACGCTGCCCGGCGCGTGCAGGGGGCTGTCACACAGCACCGGCGCCGGGGCAAGGCAACACAATGCGGGGCAGAGCGGAGGGGGCACCAGGGCTTCTCCACCACCCATCCGCGGCGAATCCTGGCTCTTCTCCGGGTGCCGGCTAACCCTGGGCGTAGTGGGGCTCCGCGGAGCTACGCGGAGTGGGCGAGAAGCACCTCCCTCCCGCTGTCCTCTACATACATTATTTAAGAAAAATACCCTTAATAAAGCAATTTTAAAGCACTTACCGTGTCCGGGGCTCGTCCGGGGCTCCCTCTTGGAATCGCGTCATCATGGATACCAATGCGCATGCGCGGGCGGCCGCGCATGCGCATTGGTATCTGTGAAGGGACGCTAGATAATGTATGTAGGGGAGGGCGGGAGGGAGGCGGGTGGCGGCCGACTCGGCTACGCTCACGGAGTGGGCGTAGTGTTGCCGGCTACGCTGCCTATGCAAAATGCGTAGGAGGCAACACTACGCCTACTCCGTGGGCGTAGCCGATTCAGACGCCCAGGGTTAGTGCCGGCGCTGATGAGGGGCTCGATTGCAGCCGCCAATGGCTGCGCGGCTCTGGCGGGGGCGTGGCCGGTGACACGGCCGCGCTCCCCGTCACGTGAGGGGGGACAGCTTGCCTTTAGGCCTACGCGGCCTGGTCCACTCGATGCGGCGGCCCTCTCCTGGCACACGGGGGCCGCCGAGGGGGAAGTCAGTGACGGCGCGGGCTCCGCTGGGGCCGCGAGACCCGGCGCAAGGGCAGGCAGCAGCGCTGGAGGCCAGAAGCGCCCCGGGGCATCGAAGGAGTGGCGCCAATGCCGCGCTCGTCACAGGATTCCCTCAGGCACCTCAGAGGGGAGCAAGGTACATCGCTTGGGAGGTACTTCACAGCGCTAGGCACGGCAGGGCAAGGAAGGCAACTTCAATAGTTTCCGATGAACAGGCAGTCTCTGGCACAGCGCTTGAGGAGGGGACCACTTATAGCGCTTTTCAAGTGAGACAGCAAGCAATGCAGGTAGAATGGAAGGCAGAGAGAGACAGTCAGGGGGTAGACAGGTGGGGCTGATAGGCCCACGGCAGGCAGGGGGTGCGCAGAGCAGCACAGTCCAGTACCTGGTCAATCCCCCAGCAGTCTCTGGTCAAAGGAAAACAGTCTTCTTGGCGCTTGGATGGTTCTGCGCCCTTAGGTGATGGTTTCTTGAAGTTGCAGGGGGGGGATGTGAGTTAGAGGCTTGATGAGTTTTCCTCAGTCACTGCAGATGGACCCTGGGGTTCCCTACCACTGGGCCAGATCAGGGGGCTAGTCTAGGACACCTCACCCAGCTTAAGAGGCAGCACCTAAATCCTGTCACTCCCAGTAGCATAGGTTCCTAACTAGGCCCTCCCACCTAAAACTCCTGCGTGGGTTCCCCAGGTCAGTGATGCCCAACTGACTGGAAAGTTTCCCTCCCTTTCCTTATATAGGCCCAGGTCAGGTGACCACCCACTAAGGCGGCAAAACTAAGCTCCGCCCCTATTCTAGAAGGTGCCAGGAGCTTCCCTACTCTAACTGTGGGCAGGCAAGGCAGGCTGGAATGGCAACATTGTTTGGGGTCCCTGCCAGCTCCTGGCTACTAGAATGCGCCTTAACAAGACCATGCTGCAGTAGCAGGGGCCTATGGCAGCCATGTTGAGGGTAGAGCACCTGTACCTAACATTGATTTTAATAATACACAGGACATTACAACCTCGCAGAGCCTATACAATTACATTATAAAGGGGGACTTCCAGAATTAGGGGAAGCAAAAAGCAAAAAAAATTCAGTGAAAAGGGCCAAGTCCAATAGTGGACTAGCACGGAAATGTGCGTGACAAAGCTGCTCTACAGACACAATTCAAACAGAGCGGGATCTACACTGACTGAGAATGTTACCAACAAAATCTTTTAACTCAATACCCTGAAGATAGAACAAAGACATTTTTGAAATATCCTAGTATTTGGCAACCCGCACAAATCAACATTTCCTTCAAGTCCTAAAAAAAGAAGTGGGAGACTTACCAAGTTGGACAGTATGCAAGTGATATCATGGTGCGTGACATCACAGTGCGTGACATCGCATGTGGCATCACAGGAGGTGGCATACCAACCCATGACCTCACAGGAAGTGATATCAGATCTTAAGACCTCACATATGTTTAGCTGGTCTATCATAAGTATATTTTTGAGCGCATTACAATTTTTAACAAATGAGATTTTGCATTGGGGTTGTGCCAAAGTATTGACTGTTTTGACGGAGTAACCCATCCGCTGAGATCTAAATCAGAAACAAAGTGTGCAAAAAAGCATTAAGTGACTAGTGCTCTCCGGCTGTCAATCAATCAGCCATTTGTGAAGCGCAGCACTGCTGGCGATCACAGGGACACACAGGGAGTTGGTGAAACCATATACCCTGAGTGGAAAGGCGACCAAAAAGTCCAAAGTGCTCAAATGGAAACAAGTGAGATAAAATCTATACAGGGGTTTTGGAATAAGGATCAGGTAGGGTACAATCGCCGTAGACATGCACAATGATCAGGTAGGGTTCAATCGCCGTAGACATGCACAATGAGCAGGTAGGGTTCAATCGCCGTAGACATGCACAATGAGCAGGTAGGGTTCAATCGCCGTAGACATGCACAATGAGCAGGTAGGGTTCAATCGCCGTAGACATGCACAATGAGCGGGTAGGGTTCTATCGCCGTAGACATGCACAATGAGCAGGTAGGGTTCAATCGCCGTAGACATGCACAATGAGCAGGTAGGGTTCAATCGCCGTAGACATGCACAATGAGCAGGTAGGGTTCAATCGCCGTTGACATGCACAATGAGCAGGTACGGTTCAATCGCCGCAGACATGCACAATGAGCAGGTAGGGAAAAATCGCCGTTGACATGCACAATGAGCAGGTAGGGTACAATCGCCGTAGACATGCACAATGAGCAGGTAGGGTTCAATCGCCGTAGACATGCACAATGAGCAGGTAGGGTACAATCGCCGTAGACATGCACAATGAGCAGGTAGGGTACAATCGCCGTAGACATGCACAATGAGCAGGTAGGGTACAATCGCCGTAGACAGGCACAATGAGCAGGTAGGGTTCAATCGCCGTAGACATGCACAATGAGCAGGTAGGGTTCAATCGCCGTTGACATGCACAATGAGCAGGTAGGGTTCAATCGTCGTAGACATGCACAATGAGCAGGTAGGGTTCAATCGCCGTAGACATGCACAATGAGCAGGTAGGGTACAATCGCCGTAGACATGCACAATGAGCGGGTAGGGTTCAATCGCAGTAGACAGGCACAATGAGCAGGTAGGGTTCAATCGCCGTAGACATGCACAATGAGCAGGTATGGTTCAATCGCCGTAGACATGCACAATGAGCAGGTAGGGTTCAATCGCCGTAGACATGCACAATGAGCAGGTAGGGTTCAATCGCCGTAGACATGCACAATGAGCAGGTAGGGTTCAATCGCCGTAGACATGCACAATGAGCAGGTAGGGTTCAATCGCCGTAGACATGCACAATGAGCAGGTAGGGTTCAATCGCCGTAGACATGCACAATGAGCAGGTAGGGTTCAATCGCCGTAGACATGCACAATGAGCAGGTAGGGTTCAATCGCCGTAGACATGCACAATGAGCAGGTAGGGTTCAATCGCCGCAGGCATGCACAATGAGCAGGTAGGGAAAAATCGCCGTTGACATGCACAATGAGCAGGTAGGATTCAATCGCCGTAGACATGCACAATGAGCAGGTAGGGTTCAATCGCCGTAGACATGCACAATGAGCGGGTAGGGTTCAATCGCCGTAGACATGCACAATGAGCAGGTAGGGTTCAATCGCCGTAGACATGCACAATGAGCAGGTAGGGTTCAATCGCCGTAGACATGCACAATGAGCAGGTAGGGTACAATCGCCGTAGACATGCACAATGAGCAGGTAGGGTTCAATCGCCGTAGACATGCACAATGAGCGGGTAGGGTTCAATCGCAGTAGACAGGCACAATGAGCAGGTAGGGTACAATCGCCGTGGACATGCACAATGAGCAGGTAGGGTTCAATCGCCGTAGACATGCACAATGAGCGGGTAGGGTTCAATCGCAGTAGACATGCACAATGAGCAGGTAGGGTTCAATCGCCGTTGACATGCACAATGAGCAGGTAGGGTTCAATCGCCATAGACATGCACAATGAGCAGGTAGGGTTCAATCGCCTAGAAATGCACAATGAGCAGGTAGGGTTCAATCGCCGTAGACATGCACAATGATCAGGTAGGGTTCAATCGCCGTAGACATGCACAATGAGCGGGTAGGGTTCAATCGCAGTAGACATGCACAATGAGCGGGTAGGGTTCAATCGCCGTAGACATGCACAATGAGCGGGTAGGGTTCAATCGCAGTAGACATGCACAATGAGCAGGTAGGGTTCAATCGTCGTAGACATGCACAATGAGCAGGTAGGGTTCAATCGCCGTAGACATGCACAATGAGCAGGTAGGGTTCAATCGCCGTAGACATGCACAATGAGCAGGTAGGGTTCAATCGCCGTAGACATGCACAATGAGCAGGTAGGGTACAATCGCCATAGACAGGCACAATGAGCAGGTAGGGTTCAATCGCCGTAGACATGCACAATGAGCAGGTAGGGTACAATCGCCGTAGACATGCACAATGATCAGGTAGGGTTCAATCGCCGTAGACATGCACAATGAGCGGGTAGGGTTCTATCGCCGTAGACATGCACAATGAGCAGGTAGGGTTCAATCGCCGTAGACATGCACAATGAGCAGGTAGGGTTCAATCGCCGTAGACATGCACAATGAGCAGGTAGGGTTCAATCGCCGTAGACATGCACAATGAGCGGGTAGGGTTCTATCGCCGTAGACATGCACAATGAGCAGGTAGGGTTCAATCGCCGTAGACATGCACAATGAGCAGGTAGGGTTCAATCGCCGTAGACATGCACAATGAGCAGGTAGGGTTCAATCGCCGTTGACATGCACAATGAGCAGGTACGGTTCAATCGCCGCAGACATGCACAATGAGCAGGTAGGGAAAAATCGCCGTTGACATGCACAATGAGCAGGTAGGGTACAATCGCCGTAGACATGCACAATGAGCAGGTAGGGTTCAATCGCCGTAGACATGCACAATGAGCAGGTAGGGTACAATCGCCGTAGACATGCACAATGAGCAGGTAGGGTACAATCGCCGTAGACATGCACAATGAGCAGGTAGGGTACAATCGCCGTAGACAGGCACAATGAGCAGGTAGGGTTCAATCGCCGTAGACATGCACAATGAGCAGGTAGGGTTCAATCGCCGTTGACATGCACAATGAGCAGGTAGGGTTCAATCGCCGTAGACATGCACAATGAGCAGGTAGGGTTCAATCGCCGTAGACATGCACAATGAGCAGGTAGGGTACAATCGCCGTAGACATGCACAATGAGCGGGTAGGGTTCAATCGCAGTAGACATGCACAATGAGCAGGTAGGGTACAATCGCCGTAGACAGGCACAATGAGCAGGTAGGGTTCAATCGCCGTAGACATGCACAATGAGCAGGTATGGTTCAATCGCCGTAGACATGCACAATGAGCAGGTAGGGTTCAATCGCCGTAGACATGCACAATGAGCAGGTAGGGTTCAATCGCCGTAGACATGCACAATGAGCAGGTAGGGTTCAATCGCCGTAGACATGCACAATGAGCAGGTAGGGTTCAATCGCCGTAGACATGCACAATGAGCAGGTAGGGTTCAATCGCCGTAGACATGCACAATGAGCAGGTAGGGTTCAATCGCCGTAGACATGCACAATGAGCAGGTAGGGTTCAATCGCCGTAGACATGCACAATGAGCAGGTAGGGTTCAATCGCCGCAGGCATGCACAATGAGCAGGTAGGGAAAAATCGCCGTTGACATGCACAATGAGCAGGTAGGGTTCAATCGCCGTAGACATGCACAATGAGCAGGTAGGGTTCAATCGCCGTAGACATGCACAATGAGCGGGTAGGGTTCAATCGCCGTAGACATGCACAATGAGCAGGTAGGGTTCAATCGCCGTAGACATGCACAATGAGCAGGTAGGGTTCAATCGCCGTAGACATGCACAATGAGCAGGTAGGGTACAATCGCCGTAGACATGCACAATGAGCAGGTAGGGTTCAATCGCCGTAGACATGCACAATGAGCGGGTAGGGTTCAATCGCAGTAGACAGGCACAATGAGCAGGTAGGGTACAATCGCCGTGGACATGCACAATGAGCAGGTAGGGTTCAATCGCCGTAGACATGCACAATGAGCGGGTAGGGTTCAATCGCAGTAGACATGCACAATGAGCAGGTAGGGTTCAATCGCCGTTGACATGCACAATGAGCAGGTAGGGTTCAATCGCCATAGACATGCACAATGAGCAGGTAGGGTTCAATCGCCTAGAAATGCACAATGAGCAGGTAGGGTTCAATCGCCGTAGACATGCACAATGATCAGGTAGGGTTCAATCGCCGTAGACATGCACAATGAGCGGGTAGGGTTCAATCGCCGTAGACATGCACAATGAGCGGGTAGGGTTCAATCGCCGTAGACATGCACAATGAGCAGGTAGGGTACAATCGCCGTAGACATGCACAATGAGCAGGTAGGGTTCAATCGCCGTAGACATGCACAATGAGCGGGTAGGGTTCAATCGCCGTAGACATGCACAATGAGCGGGTAGGGTTCAATCGCAGTAGACATGCACAATGAGCAGGTAGGGTTCAATCGCCATAGACATGCACAATGAGCAGGTAGGGTTCAATCGCCTAGAAATGCACAATGAGCAGGTAGGGTTCAATCGCCGTAGACATGCACAATGATCAGGTAGGGTTCAATCGCCGTAGACATGCACAATGAGCGGGTAGGGTTCAATCGCCGTAGACATGCACAATGAGCGGGTAGGGTTCAATCGCCGTAGACATGCACAATGAGCAGGTAGGGTACAATCGCCGTAGACATGCACAATGAGCAGGTAGGGTTCAATCGCCGTAGACATGCACAATGAGCGGGTAGGGTTCAATCGCCGTAGACATGCACAATGAGCGGGTAGGGTTCAATCGCAGTAGACATGCACAATGAGCAGGTAGGGTTCAATCGCCGTAGACATGCACAATGAGCAGGTAGGGTTCAATCGCCGTAGACATGCACAATGAGCAGGTAGGGTTCAATCGCCGTAGACATGCACAATGAGCAGGTAGGGTACAATCGCCGTAGACAGGCACAATGAGCAGGTAGGGTTCAATCGCCGTAGACATGCACAATGAGCAGGTAGGGTTCAATCGCCGTAGACAGGCACAATGAGCAGGTAGGGTTCAATCGCCGTAGACATGCACAATGAGCAGGTAGGGTTCAATCGCCGTAGACTTGCACAATGAGCAGGTAGGGTTCAATCGCCGTAGACAGGCACAATGAGCAGGTAGGGTACAATCGCCGTAGACATGCACAATGAGCAGGTAGGGTTCAATCGCCGTAGACAGGCACAATGTCGAAGGAGCAACACTCATCTGTATAGTTGGAGCTTTCTGGGACCGCAGTTTCTTTTGTAGCTAAAAGAAAGGTTTTTTTATTGCCTGTTTAGATACATTTTCCAATTATTCAGGGGCTTTGTAATACTCTGGGACCCCCATCTCAGTAAAGATATGTTATAAATACCTGAGCGAAGGAATGCCGGCAGCATGATCCGCGCTAGAGAATCCTTTAGCAGCGATTTTGAGAATCTTGCTTCTGGGGCTTTCCAGATTATGAGCCACAGGGACAATGGGGCAGAGACTATTAGATCTTACAGGTATTTCAACCCTGTTTCCTCATGAGAAATAAGATCTGTTGTTATCTTGGAAACAGAGAGTAGATTGTGTAAAAATCTATTCTCAGCCCTCTGAAGCAATAAAGGATTTATATAGCCCCTTACTCCCGCTCGGTATTAGGGAACCGGCATACATTTAGCTTTATACATTTGAATGAGTTCCCTCATAGGTTTATGAGACAACTTAGACTTCAACCTGCAAACCACTTCAGTCTCTCTCTGAAACTGCATACATCTTTGTTTGATTAAAAAAATACACTGCAGTTTATCATCAAAAGTCATAACTACATAGTTAAGAAGGTTGACCCTGTAGATCTTAGCCTCCCTTATCCTGTGCCTTTTAGCCTTGGTCTTTGGCGGCCCAATAACCTTAGTAAAGAATGTCATCTTGTTAACATGTAGATCTATTCACTCATAAACTGAGTAACAGACTCAAGAGCAAAACAAAATTTGCAGTCCGTTAGCTGTTCTCGCTATGGCAACAGCGTCATCCGCGTACAAAAGAATTGGGATTGCCCGCCTCCCAATTTGTGGTGTATCGTTCCTTTTACAGCTTAAGTTCACCAAACTATTTATGTAAATTAAAAACAAAAAGGGAGCCAGGAGACACCTTTGACGAACACCCCGGAAGGGCTTGATTATGAAGGTGCATTCACAGCCTTGACCATATCGGACTTTATCAAAAGTTCCCAGTTTAAGCAAAAGACAAAGTCCGCGAGGGACTACTCCACCCCTCTGGTCCTCATCATGTCCCACAGCTTTGACTGATCAATGTTGTCGAACGCACAGAAGAGGTCTTCAAAAGTAGACCTGGGTGGTAAATTCCGTTCCGCTTGCGGAATTTGCAGAATTTGGGTAATTTCGCATTCCGCGGAGAACGCGGAGTTGCCAAAAATTCTGCAATCCGCGGCTTCGTGGAATTTTTAGCTTTTTCGTGTTTTCAAAATGCATGTTTGTGAGATGTTTCCCCTGAGCACGCAATTAGTGTTTGCAAACAGGAAAAAAAGCATCGCGAACGGGTGGAACAAGCTATTCCGCATGCTCGGGGAACTCTGTGTGTTCACAGTGATTTTGTACCGGAGCATTGCGTAGCAAGACTACGCAAATTCCGCCAACCCCTACTCAAAAGCCAGGTAAATAGCGCCTCTCCTGGCCTTCACACACTTTACACCTCCCTGCAAGGGATACGTTCAGACTCTGCTCGGCCGTCCCATAACTTGGCGAAAATCGAACTGTATAGCTGAAAGAATATTATTTTATTCGGCCCGTGGCTCCTACTAAGATAATAAAATTTGTCCCAATATTTTGGAGGATGAATCAAGTAAAGAGATAAGACGATAACACAAAGGCTGATTTTTTTCTCCTTTTTAAAATATAGGCAAGATAACTGCAACTTTCCATGATGTTGGTAGAGGGGCCTCAAGGGCTGCATGTATTACATTGAAGACCAAAAGTGTTGAGAGGTTTAAAAATATCTATTGACACATCACCAGGGCCAGGAGCTTTACCCAAGACTCTCTTGTTGATAGCAGTGTCAACTTCATCAACGCCAATAGATTGGCCCACAGTATTTGTGCCCTAGTGTCAGAGCACCCCCCTCTCCTCCTCTCCAGGGCTTCCTTCTGACATGTTTCTTCCATCCTTCTCCATTAATATTGTTCACAAGCTTTGGCACTGCCTAGTTTGGAAAATAGGACTGCTCTCAACATCCTAAAAACTATTACTGTCCCTCGCTGCGCCAGCCACTTCGGCATCTCCCAAGTAGTGAAGAGTTATATCGCATGAATGCCAGGCCTGAGCGCTGAGCCTGAGCGCTAAGCCTGAGCGCTGAGCCTGAGCGCCGAGTCTGAGCGCTGAGCCTGAACACCAAGCCTGAGCGCTGAGCCTGAACGCCGAGCTTGAGCACCGAGCCTGAGCCTGAACGCCGAGTCTGAGTGCTGAGCCTGAGCGCTGAACCTGAACGCCGAGTCTGAGCGCTGAGCCTGAGCAGTGAGGCTGAACGCTGAGCCTGAACGCCGAGTCTGAGCGCTAAGTCTGAGAGCCGAGCCTGAATGCTGAGCTTGAGCGCTGAGCCTGAGCGCTGAGCCTGAACGCCGAGTCTGAGCGCTGAGCCTGAGCGCCAAGCCTGAACGCTGAGCCTAGCGCCGAGCCTGAACGTCGAGCCTGAGCGCTGAGCCTGAACGCCGAGCCTGAGCGCCCCAGCCTGAACGCTGAGCCTGAGCGCCGAGCCTGAACGCTGAGCCTGTGCGCCGAGCCTGAGCGCTGAGCCTGAACGCCGAGTCTGAGCGCTAAGTCTGAGCGCTGAGTCTGAGAGCCGAGCCTGAGCGCTGACCCTGAACGTCAAGCTTGAGCGCAGCATAGGGTGGCCAACTTTCCATTATAACTACACAGGACACTTTGTGTGCATGGAGACACATTGCAAGCGCGAGAAATTTATGCATGCGTAAACCTATGAAGACATTTATTGGGGTGAGGGGGCCGGGATTATGTCTCGTGTTATACATGTGTGAAGCCTCTTCTCGATTCTTCTTCTGAATCAGGCCATATTAAGGACATCAGTCAGCCTGAGCGCTGAGCCTGAACTCCGAGCCTGAGCGCTGAGCCTCAACGCCGAGCTTGAGCACCGAGCCTGAGCCTGAACGCCGAGGCTGAGCCTGAGCGCTGGACCTGAACGCCGAGTCTGAGCGCTGAGCCTGAGCACCGAGCCTGAACGCTGAGTCTGAGCACTGAGCCTGAACGCCGAGTCTGAGCGCTAAGTCTGAGAGCCGAGCCTGAATGATGAGCTTGAGCGATGAGCCTGAGCATTGAGCATGAACGCCAAGTCTGAGCGCTGAGCCTGAGCGCCGAGCCTGAACGCTGAGCCTGAGTGCTGAGCGCTGAGCCTGAGCCTGAGTGCTGAGCCTGAATGCCGAGCCTGAGCGCCGAGCCTGAACGTTGAGCCTGAGCGCCGAGCCTAAGCCTGAACGCCGAGTCTGAGCGCTGACCCTGAGCGCTGAACCTGAACGCTGAGTCTGTGCGCTGAGCCTTAGCACCGAGCCTGAACGCTGAGTCTGAGCGCTGAGCCTGAACGCCGAGTCTGAGCGCTAAGTCTGAGCGCCGAGCCTGAACGCTGAGCCTGAGCGCCGAGCCTGAGTGCTGAGCCTGAACGCTAAGTCTGAGCGCTGAGTCTGAGAGCCGAGCCTGAGCGCTGAGCCTGAACGTCAAGCTTGGGCGCAGCATAGGGTGGACAACTTTCCATTATAACTACACAGGACACTTTGTGTGCATGGAGACACATTGCAAGTGCAAGACATTTATGCATGCGTAAACATATGAAGACATTTATTGGGGTGAGGGGGCAGGGATTATGTTCTTATTGTTCTGAATCAGGCCATATTAAGGACATCAGTCAGCCAGAGGTTTAGCGTGTCGCGTGTGATTACTCTTCATCCTTTACTGGAGTTCTAATCCCTTTACCACCCCCTGGAGTAAGCCTTGACTGCTCGCGATCGCGCGTTCTGAGAGACCAGATTAGGAAATGAACAGCTCTGGTACCCAAATAGAATGAAATAGTCTTAAGCTTTGAACCATCGATGGAAAATGTCAGTATTTACTGCGCTCACTGACCACTGACCACCGAACGCCACAGGACCTGCCTTTCGACTGAACACACTGCCCATCGACTACCAAACGCCACCGGACCTGCCTTTCAACTGGGCACACTGCCCCTTGACCACCAAATGCCACAGGACCTGCCTTTCAACTGGGCACACTGCCCATTGACCACCTAACGCCACAGGACCTGCCTTTAGACTGGGCACACTGCCATTTGACCACCGAAGGCCACAGAACTTGCCTTTCGACTGGGCACACTGGCCGTTGCCCACCAAACACCACAGGACCTGCCTTTCGAGACACAAATAGGATACCTGACATCTAATCTCAGTTTTACCACTTCACCTAAATATGCTGAAATATCCTATTCAAGAGCTGGGCAGGACCCACAACACTGTGACATGTTCTTGCAAAGGGCAGCTCTTGCCCTTTCTATCAGAGTCACGGCTGCCCCAGTTTTGATGCACTGAACTACTTAGATACGTAGAAACAAGAGACATGGTGTGTAATCCCTGCTACCATGTGGGCAAAGGTTGTGCTCTTGGGCAATCACGTTTTGAATGTATTTCTCTGCAGTATTTTTTCCAAGATTGGTAGCAGTTAGGATCCATATCAAGTCTGCTTGTAAGCATGGGGTTAATAATGGACTGGAAGTTACCTGGAGGGGGAAGTGCCCAGTATTATGGTATGTTCACCAAATGGAATATGGTGTTAAAGGCACAGCCTCAATGCAACTAGCAGGGATAGCTGCCAAGGTTCAGGATTGCCATGTGATGTTTTCATAATTTCAGTGTTAGTATGAGTGACATTTCAAGAATTATGAGTGAAACTTTCTCTCGAGCAAAATGAAGCAATGAAGACGAGGGATTCCTGTCTATAATTGAACACAGGCTCTCTGGCTGGGACCTTCTTGGGCCGCAGCCCCGGCCACAGATGTGTCCTGAGTTAGTCCGGAGTCAAGTTTTTCTGTTTTCTTTTTCAGATTTATATAGCGCGAGAATTCAACCCAAAGCTATTGAAGCGCTTTACATGAGCACCAATTACTTTACACAAGAACACATATATTTTTTGTTAGGCACGGGGAGATTAAGTGATTTGCCCAGAATCACAGGATGTGGAGTCGACCCCGAGGCACAAACCTTGGTTTCCAAGCCCCAAAGTCGGCAGCTCCGGCCGCTGCACCACATTCTCTGTGGAGCAGACGAGTGCTGTTGCAGGGTGCCACTCTAGTCTCCAAGGGCTAGCTGCGGCAGGCTAGCTGAGCCCCGCAACAGCACAAGCCACAGCCATTCGGGTTTCGGATGTATGACGTTACAACGCATACTTTTACCACGCCTACCATTACCACGCATTTTTTACAACGCAGGATCCATTACAACGCATACCATTACAACGCATGTATTTACAACGCAGGTACCTTTACAACGCATACCATTACAACGTAAGTATTGGTAAGTATATAATATTTTTTTTATGTAATTTAATTAAAATTAATATAATGTAATTTAATTTAATGTAATTAATTTAATTAAATTTAATTTAATTAATGTAATTTAATTTAATTTAATCAATTTAATTTAATGTAATTTAAATTTAATTATATTTAATTTTTACCCTGTACCCCTTTACCCAAAAACCCAAAACTGACCCTGAACCCTAAAAATACCCCTTTACCCAAAAACCCAAAACTGACCCTAAACCCTAAAAATACCCCTTTACCCAAAAACCCAAAACTGACCCTGAACCCTAAAAATACCCCTGTACCCCAAAACCCCAAAACTAACCCTGAACCCTAAAAATACCCCTTTACCCAAAAACTGAAAACTGACCCTGAACTCTAAAAATACCCCTTTACCCAATAACTGAAAACTGACCCTGAACCCTAAAAATACCCCTTTACCCAAAAACTGAAAATTGACCCTGAACCCTAAAAATACCCCTTTACCCAAAAACTGAAAACTGACCTTGAACCCTAAAAATACCCCTTTACCCAAAAACTGAAAACTGACCCTGAACCCTAAAAATACCCCTTTACCCAAAAACTGAAAACTGACCCTGAACCCTAAAAATACCCCTTTACCCAAAAACTGAAAACTGACCCTGAACCCTAAAAATACCCCTTTACCCAAAAACCCAAACTTATAATATTTTTAATAAAATGATATACTTACCAATACTTACGTTGTAATGGTATGCGTTGTAAAGGTACCTGCGTTGTAAATACATGCGTTGTAATGGTATGCGTTGTAATGGATCCTGCGTTGTAAAAAATGCGTGGTAATGGTAGGTCGTTGTAAAAGTTGCGTTGTAAAGGTTGTATACCGGGTTTCCGATTCCCGCCCGGCCTTGACCTCCACAGACCGTGACCAGACTCCTGTGAGTCCCCTGGTGGGAACAGCAGGGCGTGACGTCCCATGTGGCGCTGATGTATTATTAGCAACAACCTGACTGGTCATTGGACACTACTGCCTCGGATGGGGTCACGGCATCAGGCTGTCGGTCAGCCGTGCCGCGGGCACTCAGATCACAGATTAATCCACGATAGATGTTGTTGTAAATGTTTTTGTACTTGTATAGCGCGCAGCTACCCGGACCGGGTCTCCCGGCGCTTGTACGCATACCGCTGTGGAACACTTCCTGGCCTTTCCCTGTGAGGTGTCCACTCCTGGGCAACCCCAAGGTAAAACCAGGCATCCAAGCGCTGTTGGGGCCGTTGTGGAGATTAAGCAAGCTATTGCCCAGAGTCACAGAGTGGGACTCCATGATTGGAATAGGCACTGAGGCGAGAATTATGAGGTCCGGAGAAATTGAGTCCAAGAGCCGCCGAGGCAGGTGTTGAACCCTGGTCCCGGGCTAGACATCTGCATCAGGGTCTGCCACTCTAACCATTGAGCCACACTTCTCCATAGATGGGTACCAGTAAACATTGCAGCTCAGTTGTCCCTGTGAGTGTGAGCCTGCCAGCACAGCCTTAGCTCACCGTGCAGAGCTGCCGCCTGCTGGAGCACAGGGCGTGCAGGGCGTGCCACGGGCGGTGCTTGCATCTGCCCTGGCGCTTTCAGTGACAGCTGAGGCACAACACAGCTATGCGTGACAAGGCATTTCAGTGCGGTAATGCGGAGCACCACACTGAAATGCGTGGTACTTGGCAGGACTGGGCAGTACGCTGCATTCTAGAGTCCACTGCCTAACAAACTCTTTGATCCTGGACACGTCATACTCTCCCTGTGCCTCTGTTCATTGGTCTGATAATGATAATACGTCAGCACTTTGAAACAGGATTATTAGAAGATATAGAAATCAAGAGCGTTCTCCTAAGACATGGCCCCAGCATGGTATTTAATCAGCAGGTGGCTGGAGTTGCGCCTCAACAGCTGGACGTGCTTCTGACTCTGTATTGTGCAGCCCCTCATGGCTGCACCTCCCCCTTTCTCCCACCAGTGGGTACCTCTTTCACAGCTCCTGTAGGGCTGAAAGAGTCAGACCTTATCTGTTGAGAGGGTTAGAAGAATGTGGCACAACAGGAACCCTGCAGTGCCTCTGTGCAGGGAGTGGGACAGGACACATGACTGCAGGACACAGCTGGACACCTCTGCGTGGTACCCTGTTTACAGCTGTGTAGTGTCGCCACAACTGAGTCATGCAAGTTAACTTACAAACCTACACAACCTTCTGAAGCACTTTCTGTTTAGCTGTCATGATTCCCTATGGAAGATCAACTATTGAGCCAATTCAAATACAAGGACAACAATTTAATTAGAAGCCCCAAGTGTATTTCTGTTTACATTCAACAATAAAAATAAATCAAATTATTTTTTGCATTTCAGACTTCTTGTAAACCAGGGTTCTGGTCCCTAGAACAGATGCTGGTGACAACATGGCGGCGTGACGCTCCAGCTTCTTCTTCCAAACTTCTTCACGTCACATATAACCCAACGAAGAAGACCTGGATCAACACTCAAAGACTGGAACATCTCCAGGGATCGACTAGGCTTTTCACACTCACACCAGCTCCTACTCAGAGGAACTCGCTCAATGCTCAGTGACCGAACCATCCCAGGAGATCCTATGGTTTTCACACTCACACTAGATCCTATCCAGAGGATCTCCTTCAACACTCTATGACTGGATCCTCTGTAGTGATCCCATGGGATTTTTCAGCTTGTGGCAGTTCCTTGAAGGACCTCACTCAGCGCTCTATGACTGGACTCGCTATACAGGTCTACTAGTCTTTTACGCTTGTACCAACTCCTACGTAGAGAACCTCACTCAATAAGCGATGGCTGGACCACGCCAGGTGACCCACTAGGGTCCAGATCCTCCTCAGAGAACCTCTCTCCACGCTCGATGGCCAGACAATGTCTAGATATTGACTCTAGAGCCACCGTTCATCGCTCTGTTTCTTGCAGCGCACTTAGCGGCAGCTGGAAAACGTCACTTAACCGAAAGTAGAACCAGAGAAGTAAAGTGGCCATGACAACAGTTCTGCTGGTGAAATAAGTATTGGTGTGATTGAAATTCAGATGTATCCTTTGCAGTGAGCGAAGAAGCACCAGTTTATCTCTGAGCGAGGTTTCGGCCTATAGTGAGACTTCTTCAGGGAGCTCTGCGTCCTCGTGACCACAGTGAGGAACAGAGCTTATTGGAGTGCACAGGTCGCGAGGGCTTCTGCGCTGCACACTGTCCACCTGCGTTAAGATATGAGAATCAACCCAACTGAACAATGACCGTTGGTCACTGCGACGAAAGTCGATGCAGCCCCTTTTCCTGCAGCAAAACACTCTAGAGATGGAAAGTGGCATTTCACACGTGCATAAACGTGCTTTTTTGGGGTGAATGGTGCACAGTGCACATGGCAAAATCGCACCAACAAAAAACAACACCATGAATTGGAAAAAAGAGAAACAACTGAAAGTGCAGTGCTTTGAATGCAGGGTAGGCATCACATCCGAAGTAAGTTATGCATTACTTTTGTTTGCGCAAAAATATATTTTTTGCACTAGAAATATATTTTTTGCATTGGATTAGTTTATATCATCACACATTGTTACAAATGATGTAAACATGATAAACATGTAAAAGGAGTTATTATTATACAGGGTTTAAAAAAGGTTATTGCAGTTAAATGTAAAAACATTTTTTGTTGCAACGTGAAGGTCTTTGCAGTCAGGAGTCTGTGCAGTTACTTGTGTTATCGTAGTTTCCACAGTGATCGTTTCCTCACAAACGTTACAGATCTAAGGGCCATATGTATCATGCCCAAATGCGTTCGCAAACGCTGAAATTCGCAGAATTTCGGCGTTTGCGAACCCATTTTCGCAAAATGGTATGTATCACACAAATCTGCATGCAAAATAAAGAATCGCAAAATTTGCGATTCCTTATTTAACGATTGCATTTAAGGAAACGCAAATTTTACGATTCCTTAAATGCAATGTAAGAAGCCAAAAAAATTTGCTAAATGGTCTAAGGAATCGCAAATTACCACCAACTTCTAGTTGGTGGTAAGTTGCGAATTCCTTGAAAAATGCACATTTTTGCATTTTTCAAAGTGCCATGTGACGCACATACATGCCCTTAGGGCATGTATGTGCGCCACATGTGCACCTATGCTTATTTCAGGAGTGCAACAGGTTGTCCTTTGGACACCCCTGCACCCTTGAAATTATTCTCAATTTGCGATTAGCAAATTGCAAATCTCAAATTGAAAAAACACTCCCATTCCTTCCTCTGGGCCTCCTGGCCCATAGAAATGAATGGGAAAGTATTCCTTAATTGCGAATTCGCAATTTGTGAATTCGCAATTAAAGAATATCAAGAAATCGTTAAAAAACTGCGATTTTCTTGATACATACCAATTTGCGATTCTGAAATAGCGATTTCTTAAAAATCGCTATTACAGAATCGCAAATTGGTTCCTTGATACATATGGCCCTAAATCCGTTAAATACAGCTTTCAGAAGGCTCCTTCTCAGAATGTTGCCCCCTCCATACATCAGTCATGTTCTCATCCCTGTGAGCCCTTCCAAGCCCCCATGCATCTGTGCGTCCATCATGTGTGTGTTTAAGGAGCTTCTTCCTTGCACCACTGGCCCTGGCAGCAGCGTCACAGCTGTAAGAGGGTCTCTGCTGTCATCACAAACCCTGCCCCCCCCTGTCCACGGAGGGATGCTCCAGGCCTGCCTGAGCCCTCCTTGGAACACCGCTGGCCCTGGCAGCAGCGTCACAGCTGTAAGGGGGTCTCTGCCACCCCCTGTCCTCGGAGGGATGCTTCAGGCCCGCCTGAGCCCTCCTTGGAACACCACTGGCCCTGGCAGCAGCGTCACAGCTGTAAGAGGGTCCCTGCCACCCCCCTGTCCTCTGACGGATGCTCCAGGCCCGCCTGAGCCCTCTCCTCTCGCGCGCGGATGACGCTCTGCGCGCGTGATGTGTTAAAGCCTCCCACCGACAGCATGCCTGTTCAGTGTGTCATACGACTCAATGCACACATTGTCATGCTGAGGCTGTTTGCTTCCGATAAGGCGGGCGCCGGCTGAGAGGAGGGGATGTGACGTGAGTGTACATTTGAAGCTGTTTCAGGGGTGGTTCCTGCAGATGGCAAGTGTCCAAGTCCCTCAAGGGCGCGCTCTGGATATTTTGTTTTTTATTCACCTGGGGCCTGTGTGTGGCTGGAGCAACCCATGGCTTCTCTAGCAGCCATTTTGAATGCAGGCGGTATCCAAAGCACAGAATGCCATCTCTGCCACCCAATCAGCTTCATAGCCATGGCAGGCCTCATTCGATGATTGGACCAGGCCCACACTGGTCCACTCTCTCAATAAATCTCCATATTTATAGGTTCATTTCTAGCAGCATTAGCCCAGACTTGATTATTATTAATACGTGCCCTCATGGAGGGCTTCCGTGAATGCCAAGAGGCAGATGTACAAGCCTCTTGCGCCGCCCGTGCTTCACGCTGCATGACGCTCCGGTAGCACAACCTGCTGAGTGATATTTACAAGCAGGTAAAGCCACCCTGCGTGACTTAACCTGTGCTTGCAAATATCGCCCCTGTTCACGCAACACTTTCCGTGTTAGGGGCGTGTCATGGGTGTTGCTGTGGATGTTTTAATTTCTCCTCGTTTTTTTCCTCTTTCAATGCGTGCTGCATTCTACAGCACACATTGGAAGCGGAAATCACCTCAAGTGATTATTTATGTGCAGGAACGTAACCCTTCCTGCACAAAAACAATCTCCCCACGACGCAGGCATCCTTGCACCATGGTGGAAGGATGCCTGCACTGGCGCATGGCAGCAGTTTGCGCGCCAGCGCAGGGGGAAGCACAGATTTGCAACTTATTGTTGCAAATATGTTGCATTGTTGTGCTTCGAATCTAATGCAGGGCGGCGCAGCAAAATGACTTGCGGCACAACGCTGCATTAGTCTCTTGTAGATCTGCCCCATAGTCTTAAAGGCCAAGCGCGAAGGCTCCCTAACGTCTCACATATGGTTCCGGAGGTGTGGTTCTGGCGGTGGCCGGCGCCAACGAGCCGGCGGGCCTTCTACGGTACATGCTCAGCAGATGAGCTCCCTAACACCTTCAGTTTCAGACTTTCATATCTTGCGCTAAGCCAATCTCCGCCGAAGATTTATACTGATGTCAGCGCTGAATCCTATTACCCAGCTCCCCTCTGCTTTCTCAATTTCCTGTGTTATTCCTTTTGCCTCAGTAATCTCATTTCTATGGCTAACTCACATGCTGTCACTTCACATTTATGAACTGACACATAAACGTGTACTATTACTTTATGCTTTATGGGGTCCCCTAATGACTACGGCAGCGAGGCCTTCTGCGGAAGAAGGGAAGGCTCCAGCCTTGGAGCGGGTGTAGAATCTTAAGGCAACCAAACTCCATCCATCGCTGCCCAGGGAGGTGGAGGATACAATGACTGGACACTCAGATGACCCCCGTGCAGCCACTGGACCCAAGCGTCAAGTATTCACTGCTCCCCTTGAAGGCTTACGGGATCTATGCTGATCAAAGTGTTGTGCTATCCGGCCAGCTCCCCCTGCAAGAGTCTCCTGTCCAGCTTTCCTGCAGTCTGCTACCCTCTGCGGCCTGCCTACCTGCTGGCCTCTGTTTGTGCTTCCTCTTCTTGTTTCTTGCTCTGTTTTGACTTTTATGCAAAATTGTCTGCCCTCTGTTTTGTCCTCTTCTGCTCTGTTTTGCCTTTCTGCTAGTTTTTCTGCCTCCTGTTTTGCCTTATCTGCTCGCTTTTCTGCCATCTGTTTTACCTCTTCTGCTCTATTCTGCCTTTCTGCTAGTTGTTATGCCTCCTGTTGTGCCTTTTTCTGCTTGTTTTTATACCATCTGTTTTGCCTCTTCTCTGTTTTGCCTCTTCTGCTCTGTTTTGCCTCTTCTGCTCTGTTTTGCCTTTCTGCTAGTTTTTCTTCCTCCTGTTTTGCCTTTTCTGTTTTACCTCTTCTGCTCTATTCTGCCTTTCTGCTAGTTGTTATGCCTCCTGTTGTGCCTTTTCTGCTTGTTTTTCTACCATCTGTTTTGCCTCTTCTCTATTTTGCCTCTTCTGCTCTATTCTGCCTTTCTGATAGTTTTTATGCCTCCTGTTGTGCCTTTCTGCTCGTTTTTCTGCCATCTGTTTTGCCTCTTCTGCTCTGTTTTGCCTTTCTGCTAGTTTTTCTTCCTCCTGTTTTGCCTTTTCCTGCTCGTTTTTCTGCCGTCAGTTTTGCCTCTTCTGCTCTGGTTTGCCTTTCTGCTAGTTTTTCTGCCTCCTGTTGTGCCTTTTCTGCTCGTTTTTCTGCCCTCTGTTTTGCCTCTGTTGCTCTGTTTTGCCTTTCTCCTAGTCTTTTTGCCTCCTCTTGTGCCTTTCTGCTCATTTTTCTGCCCTCTGTTTTGCTTCTGCTGCTCTGTTTTGCCTTTCTGCTAGTTTTTCTTCCGCCTGTTTTGCCTTTTCTGCCCTCTGATTTACCTCTTCTGCTCTGTTTTGCCTTTCTGCTAGTTTTTCTGCCTCCTGTTGTGCCTTTTACTGCTCGATTTTCTGCCATCTGTTTTGCCTCTTCTGCTTTGTTTTGCCTTTCAGCTAGTTTTTCTGCCTCCTGTTTTGCCTTTTCTGGTCGTTTTTCTGCCATCTGTTTTGCCTCTTCTGCTCTGGTTTGCCTTTCTGCTAGTTTTTTTGACTCCTGTTTTGCCTTTTCTGCGCGTTTTTCTGTCCTCTGTTGTGCCTCTTATGCCCTATTTTGCCTTTCTGCCAGTTTTTCTACCTCCTGTTGTGCCTTTCTGCTAGTTTTTCTGCCCTCTTTTTAGCCTCTTCTGGTCTGCTTTGCCTTTCTGCTATTTTTTCGGCCTCCTGTTTTGCCTTCCTGCTCGTTTTTCTGCCCTTTGTTTTGCCTCTTCTGCTCTGTTTTGCTTTCCTGCTAGTTTTTATGCCTCCTGTTGTGCCTTTTCTGCTCGTTTTTCTACCCTTTGTTTTGCCTCTTCTGCTCTGTTTTGCTTTACTGCTAGTTTTTATGCCTCCTGTTTTGCCTTTTTCTGCTTGTTTCTTCCCTCATCCTGACGCTTGCTCATCCTGCTGTTTCCTCAAGACCTGGCTTTTCGATTGAGACCTCACAGCCCAGTGCCCAGATACCCCCAGGGATAACTGTGCAGCGCTCTACAAAAGCTGACTGATTATAATATGCATTTAGCTGGTTGGAAGAGGACACTGTAAAGTGTCCATTAATTATAGAAAAAAAAAGTATTGCGACATGGTTGAACCTCTGCAGCGCTAACAATCACCAACAGCAGACGTTCTCGAGCATTGCTTTGTTGAATGACGCGAAGTTGGGCTTTGAGACCAGTTGTGACATCATTCACTGGATCCCTTCTTTAAAGCTCCTCCCAGACTCAGCACAAGCCCGGCCCAGCCAACCCTGCAGGAACCTAAGCGTAGGGGGAGGTTAAACTGATGCTGGAGGTGTCTATGGCACCCATTGCACTGACATGGGGGTCATGGTCTGCCCCAGGGCACAAGTCCTAAAAAATGAAGTGGGGGGACGCTGATGTCACAACAGGAAGTGACGTCACGAAAGGTGGCTTGCATCATCAGACGCATTGCCTCCCCTCGCTCACCCCTTAGATGCGATTGCATCAGAGAAGCCAGAGCGTGAGCAGCGTTCTGAATGAGCTCCGATCTCGCCCCAGAGAGGCCAAAGAGTGAATGTGTGGCTCCATTTGCTCCAGTTATCGAGCTCCCGGCAAAAAAAGTGGGGGGACGCCGTCCACCCGCGTGGTACCCCGAGTCGAGCCCTGGTCTGCCCCCATAGGGGTGTCTCCTTGCCTCTTGTAGGATATAGGATTAAAGGGCAGGTAGGCACATAGCCAGGTGGTATACATCATGGCAGACCGCTGGCTTGTCCTTCTCACTGAGCGTGTGACAGTCCGAGTGGCTTGGAAAGTTTTGGGATGAAATCTAAAAAGAGATCTGAAGGTGTTGAGGGAGATGGGTGATGCAAGGGGAAAGAAGCACACAAGCGAGTTAGAAAAGCGGTGCGACACAAGCACACAGCGGGGAGTGTAACACGGAGAAGGGGCACGGGAGAAGCACAATGGTGTGAACGATAGAGCGTAGCAGAGGGGTAAAGAGAAGAACATGAGGGAGACAGCTGGAAAACACATGCACTTTCCTGGAGTGCTTACTTAACAAGATACAGTGGAGCCTGAAAAGTAAACAGTGGAAGGACACAAGTAACGAGGCTGTGCTCCAGGGGCGGGACAAACACGAGAGAAAGGAAGAGCAGTCCAGACAAATTAAAAAGCAAACACCTGAGAGTGGCATTAAAGTAAACCAATGGCAATCAATGGGCGGGCTCTAAGCTCACTGTAAGATAACAATAGGTCCTGCCACAACCGGTCACCGTGCTCTGTCTGGAAGGCGGGATCTGATGATGGAGCCTGGGACAGGACCACCAGACGGAGCAGAAGTTTGAAGACCATGGGGCACCTTTGGAGAGGAGCCGGACATGTAGAGGTGTCTGTGGGGATGGGTGACAAGGCCGGGAAGGATCATGTACCGACACACAGGAGTTTGGAAACGTTGAAGGAGCTAAATCGATGCACGCGCCATCTTTACGAGGCTTCCTGATAGCACGAGGCAAGCTCCCCTCGCCCGTCCAACAAACCCAAGCTTTCACAACCTTCACGGTGACTCAGCCCAAGTCTGTCAGATTCAACTGCATCCCCCGCCTGACCCTCAAGACTGTGACACAACCCGTGTTGTTCATCCAGACGAGGCGCGGACAATGTGCCCCAACGGGTGCCACCGTCTCCCACGCGGACCCATCCCTCAAATGAAGGTTGTCATTTATTTTTGTCTATACATTTCTTTCTTCAAATGTATCACCTTGCTCAACTTAGTACCCTAGGCGACTAGCCTGGTATGCCTACATGGATGGGTATTCTCGTCTTAGGTACTGCCACCACTCCAAAGATGGCTGAGAAGCCTTACGGACTGGAGTCCTTACCACCAAGATTCAATGTTCCCGCTGGTGATTCCATCCAGGTCTTTTGATTAAGGAGACGTCTGTTCACCGTTTTGATGAGCCATCACCCTCTCCCACGCAGGAGGGGCCAAAGCTACAGCATTCTCTCATAATTGGTGGAGGACAGCCTGGTTGGCAGTCACAGCAGAGGGGCCAAGACTTGCATGGGCAAGGCACCTGCATGGTCTGAGGAGCAGGTTGGTGTGATGCGCCTGAACTGGTTTTCTCTCCTGAACCCGTGCACACCTGGGTGATTGCGCAACGCCTGCTACTGCCCCCCCCCCCCCCCTCCTCCCCCGACCCACCTCACTACAGAGGGCAAACCTTGCTTTTGGTGTCCAGTTGAGTCTGCTGATTGCAAGAGGAATATTTATTTCTTTACCCTGTTGCTTACAAATAGTCCAGTGTCCAAAAACCAGTAGAAACCACGCGTAGGTCACCATAGGGGTGACTTTGTGTCTCTGGCTTCAGAACAGTCTTCCTCCTTTTACGCAACCATATAACTACGCGTTGCAACATGTGCGTAAATTGCTGTCTTGTATTTATGTGAAATGCAAATCTGTTATTTAGCGCTATATTTTAATTGTATTATTTAACATATTAAATATTTCACTTTTTGACAAGAGGGTGCATTTTGTGGTTTAAAAACAAAGCAAAAAAAAACCAAAAAACAAGTAGCATTTACAGCAGCTGCACGCATTCTGGGCCTTCGAGTTATAGCCAAGCGCTCGCGGTCCATGTTTGCTGCGAACGGCACGTAAATACGTGACTTGGAGGAATGGCAAAGTTTGGGGAATTCACAGAACCAGCATAGTTCAATATTCACTAAATTCCAACAATTTCACGCGTTTAGTTTAAAGTATGCCCAGGTCTTCATAACCCCCCCAGCATCAGTGCCAGGTACAAGCGCCTCGTGCGCCAGTTGTGGGCGCATCTGTTTGGAATGAGCAGTAAATGGAAGTGAGCTGCCGTTATTGAGTTACGGCCGCGCCGCCGCAGCCCCTCAACCCTAAAGCGAGCCCTGGGACTGCCACAGACTCCGACAATAATATTGCTTTGTTTTATTTCCTGACGCTGCTGTCCCTGCACACAGACCCCCTCCGGGCGCGCGCGCTCCGCTTCATTCGCAGCTTCCAATAAAATGCTCCCTTCGCATCGGATTTCTTTCTCACATTTTTATGACAAACAATGTCATATTCCGGGGCCTGGGGCCCTCGCCACCTTCTGTTCCCTGAGACAGGGCAAGCTGCGTGTAGAGAGCTCGTCTGGAGTTAGACGCGGCCACAGGGCGGGTGTCGTGATGGACACGTCCCCTGCGTGACTCTGGGGGCCGCGCGTGCCAGGGTGGGGGTAACATCACCTCTGCAGCGCTTTCACTAGGCCTGGGCGGTAAATTTCCTTCCGCTTGCGGAATTTGCGATATTTTGACATTTTTGCATTCCGTGGAGAGCACGAAAATGTCTAAAAGTATGATATGGTTTCTAGGCCATAAACATAGAATACATAAAATGCATAAAATACATACAATAATAAAAAGTGGCTAAAAGTACTCAACTGGTGCTTCTAACATACGCCTACCCCGGTGTACCTAACCTAAGTCTAGTACAAGGGAAGAAGTAAGTGAGGAGTAGTTTAAGTTTTAGTATTTCTCTGCCAAGAATCTGTTCAAGAATTCTCTAAGGGTCTAATCAGCTCCGTACCTTGGTTCTAGAATGAAGGAGGTCTTGTATCTCTCTCTCAGGACTCGATCTCCCAGCAACCCGCAAGGGCAGCTTGGAAACACGGGAGCTGGATTTCTCGGCAGGAGAAATGACTGCGTCTCTCTCAGTGCGTCAGTTGGAGGGTCGGCTTCCTTCAGCACTTGCAGCAGCAGGGCGTCGGGCAAGTAGATAGTCGATCTGCTCCAAACCACCGTGTGTTTGACTGGGCAAATGTAGGCATATTTATACCCCTGAAGGTGCCGAGTCTGACATAAGATTGGACATAATATCGTCACTAGTGCCTCAGTTCCTTGAAAACTCGCGGATTTCTTGGATAAATTAGTATTCAAGCAGGAAGAAGTTCCTGACTGCTGAAGGCTGGTTTTACCACGAAATCAATGTGGATTCTCGGAGTTTAGTGGAAGTAGCCATGCCGTATGCAGGTTCAGTTATCCCTGCCTCTAGTCTGTTTGGGCCTGTATTGCGTGCTTGGTCTTGTTATACAGAGAAAGGCATGGTGGCCAGCTCAGAGTAACGCATCACATGCAGGGCAGCATCTCAACTAGAGACAGGGATAACTGAACCTGCATGAGTTACAATTTTGCGAGTTTTTCATCACGATATAAAGAACTTAGCCTATCTTGCCGCATTTAAGAAATATTACCAAGGTGTTTTGGCTGTTGACTATCACCCAATATTTGAGCCCTGAAGAAGTCTCAATGTGTGAGACGAAATGCGTCGGCTAAGAAGAGAATCCATATGTGATCTTGGATTTTTTCCTGACTTGTATTATCACAATAAAGAACTTTGGAAAAAGCAAATTTCACTGAAATCCGGACTTATTTTCACAAGACTATATACTTTGGCATGCGTTATGGACCTTTGAAATTATTTAAAAAAAACACTTTTGGATGGGTGCTGATTCCTTATCGTTCATATAACTAAATAAGGCAATGATTCTTTATGCCTATATAAGGACTGGGTGAATTATACCTATATATGGGCAATAATCGGGAAAAATTACACTAGGGTCCTAGATTCACACATAACATTCCAAATTGTAATTCAGTAAATTTGATAACCAAATCACAAACTGGTTTAGTACAAATGAAAAAGTCATTTTGCGGTTGCATTCCCAGTGATATTGCTTCCGAGCACACAACAGCTGTATTCTTGACTATATAGCACAGTGAGGTCTTGAGGAATATTTGGGGGCATACTATCAAAAAATAGCATTAACATTATCGCCGCTTTAGCTGCAGAAAACGGCTGCTAAAGTGGTGATAATGGGCTTGATAATACGCCCTTGTGAATTCCCATAGAAGCCCATGTTCTGGTGTGAACCTGGACTTCTATGGGTATTCTCTACGGCATATTATCAAGCCCATTAATGCCGCTTTAGGGGCAGTTATCTGCCTCTAAAGCGACGATAACTTTAACACCGTGGTTGATAATATGCCCCTTAGTGTTTTCGCTGTTCATATGCTGATTCGGGTGACATGCATCACATGTGTCTAACCTATGAATCAAGAACAGTATCCTCTTCATGGTATGGCTTCTTTACACAAGGATATTATTTATACACATGAGACAGAGATACCTGAATCATACTATAATGATAAGGTGTTTTAGAATCAGTTGCCTTAATCCTAACAGGATCACATGGCGGTGTGTGTGGTGGCGGGTACCCCAAGGCCTTCCTTACACACTGCTGCTTTATCGTTCCAGAAATGTGGCATGCTTGGGCATTCCCACTGTGAATCATTCCTTCATCCTGCTGTCCGCAGTGCCCCCAGCACTTGGTCATGGGGGTAACAGTTGGGAACTTTCTGACAACTTTAGTGCACTGATAGGTGGTGCTTTAAATGGGCCGGTACTGTCCAGTACGGAGTACAGGCACTTTTTAGGTCTCGCGACCTATCAATGCGCATGCGCATTGAGCGGAGCGAGAATTCAAGTGCTCAAAATACTCGTAAAACCAAGGGTTTTTTCGTGCGTTTTTCTTCGAGTTCGCGTGAATCACGTGACCAAACAAGCACGCGCATCAGCCTCCCTCCCTTCCTCCTAATTGCATTTTTTCACGGCCGCCACCACATCAAAGGGCTTCTCCCAGCGTGCGCTCTGCGGCTTCTCCTCCCCTAATTATTCATGGCTGGCCGGCCGTACTTTCAGTTTCCCGGCCGCTCATCTTCTCGCTTGCTCCCTTTACTAACAAGCATTTACTAACAAAGTCTTGAAAGTCTGCTTTAACAGCGTGTGCATCAAATACGGCTTTATTTGTGTTTTTTTCCTAACAAAGTCTTGAAAGTCCAAGTGTCAAGAGACAAGAAATAAAAGTCTTGAAAGTCTGCTTTAACAGGGTGCGCATCAAATACGGCTTTATTTGAGTTTTCTTTTACCAAGTGTCAAAAGACAAGAAATATAAGTCTTGAAAGTTTGCTTTAACAGCGTGCGCATCAAATACGGCTTTATTTGTGTTTTCTTTTACCAAGTGTCAAGAGACCAAATAAAAAGTGGCGTCTTTCTGGTGCCATAGCTTGAGTAAGCAACGTGTGCACGGAGCAATGCCATTTCAGAAATGGAAGTGTGCTTTAAGGGAGTGTGCTTCAAATACAGCTTTAGTTCATTTTTTTTTTACTAGGTTTCAGAGCAGCAGCCCCAATTTGTCAAACCCTCTGGCTGCAAATGTGCCTCCCGGCTATTTATAATATAAATTTACACATTTAAATACCCGGCTTCAGCAGGAATGCCCTTCCCTTCTGTAAGTAGCTGCCCCTTTTAGAGGCGTTCCCAAGCGCTCCGACTACAGCCGCTTGGCGTTAACACCGGTCCTTCATATCATCTGCTTTTGATCATTAACCTGCCTCGGCGGTCTTGTTTCTCAGAGGGGTATGGTGTGGTCTATGGAGTCTAGTCTAGTGTGGACCATTACAACGGTCGCATGCCGATTCTTGCAGTGTTCAGCACAGACGGTGTGATCTTGGGAAGCATGCAAGTCTGTAGAAGTGCAGACCCCGACATGCATATTCATGGTCTGTCTGTTCTCTTCCATCGCTTATATTTTAGAAAAGGCGGATGTGATTAACTATGTATTTAAGATATTCGCCTGCTCTTCTTTTTAAAGGAAAGTACAGTTTGCAGTTGCACAGAAAAGGGCACAATTACAGTTAATATAAGCATTTCACGTAAACACTTGCATATTAATGTAGATATTATATCTGTTCCTTCCTGCATCACTCTCCTCCCCCTTTTTCATTAGGTCGAGCCTGATTAAAGAACTTAAGGATATTGACAAAGCCACTGGCTGTGGCTTAACACTTATAAGGTCCCAAAGGCGAGAGCTATTGGCTATGCCAATGCTTGTGTATTTTGAGGAGGAGAGTACCGGCCCTTCTCAATAGAAATGCAATACCTTTAATTGGAGAGTAATGGCACTTCGCAGAAGCATGCAGATATTCTGGCACAGAGTACCTGCACTTCTATTTTTCCATTTCAAGCTCTGGTGATAGTGCGATCCGTAAAGGGGCTAATAGGGTACCTCCCTTGTTTCATGGACACAGAGCTTTTACTAATGTCACACCATAGGTTTCCCACTCACTGTGTGATATTTCTCCGCCTGCCAAGAATTTTATTCCATTTATTTTGGAATGCCCATTTAGGATTAGTTTTACCTTTTAATAGTATTGCATATATCTTATACTCATTAAATTTCACCCTGCATGTATCCTTTGTTCAGTGATAGCTCCGGGTCGGAGTGCTTTACAAAATACAGAAAGCTCTCCTGTGGTCATATATGCAATAACCCGGGAGACATTATTTTTATGTTGCTGGGGGGCTGCTGCACTCGCTCAGCCTTCTATAGGCTCTAGGAACCCCATCTCCCTGGGCCGATTTCTTATTTTTTTAACCCCTTCGCTGTGGGGCAAATTCCCCCGTGGTGCGACAGGGGGCTGGGCTGGGCGTGGCGCTGCCATACTGAGGATGGCTTCCGGCCGTCATGAGTCACAGTAGGCGTGTGCTCATGACGGACGGGAGTCGTCCGAACTACGCCCACTGATTAATTCTCCCGCATGGGGGGGAATTGACCGTTCGAGGGGGGAGCGGCAACATTTGCATGGCTCCCGGCCATCATGAGCACATGACTACCGTGATGGGCGGAAGCCGTCATGAGCACACAAGGAGTTAAAGAGGAGGGGGTGTAGGGCTCCTCTCCCTTAGCCTGGACACCCCATTCCCTAGGGCAGAGTTTCTTTTTTGAGACTGAGGTGTTGGACCCCTATCCCTGCGCCACTTACAGACCCTGGGGAACTCATCCCCTGGGTACCAAAATGCCATTTTTGGGGAGGGGCGTGGCCCCCTCCTGAGCCAGTGGCCACAGTGATCTGGGGGACCCCATCCCATAGAGTTGATGGGTGAAATGTCAGGGCACACCGTCCCCTGGAACACTGCAGTTCCCTGCTTGTAAGAGTGCAGGCAGGGAGAGCTTCAACGCCCTGCCCGTGCTCTTGTAGGCAGGGAACACAGGGTTGTTTCAGCCTTATGGGAGCAGAGGAAAGCTGCTCCTGCTGAGCGGGAGCAAACAGATCGCTGCAGCACCCGCCACACCGCAGAAGGGTGCAGGCTGGGGAGCTGGCAGGTGTGGCGGGGTCTAGGGCTCCCCCAGCAGTCCCATGGCCAGCCATTGACGAGGGTGTTCCAGGGGGCACTGGGACACCCATAGCAATATTTAAATATTTACTACCCTGCGGGAGGGGGCTCCCGGAGCATCAAAAAGGCTCAAAGAGGAGCGTAGACAAACCACAAAAAACATACTTTCTGGACCAGGATCCACCTTTCTAACAAAGTTGGTGTAATTCCGTATAGCTGTTTTTTTTAACAAATTCTGTTTAATTTTACTATGGAAAATTGCATGAGGAAAACATGTTTTTCTTTTCTCACCCCCACCCCAACTTGACGGATTACCCCAAAACATTCCACAAAGTAATTGAAGTGGATGAACTTTTTTAGAGAAAAGGTAGGTGAAGATTTGTCAAACAGTACCAAACGTATTAGCAAACCAAAAAATGATTTTCTATGAAAACGTGATCCTATCTATAACTCAAGTGGCAACTTGAGTCAGTGGCAACCACCACTGGGTAAGATTTATTTATTTTAAAAAAGTTTATTTAATTCAAGATAAGTTCCTACTGAGTTTTATTTTAAGTCCATTATTTTGTTTGCGAGTGTGCTGCAGTACCAGCTGTTCACCATGTGTAGTGCTGGAACTACTCCAGCTATGAGCTGTAGAACATTTTCAAGTGCTTTATTTATTTATTTGTATTTTTATTTATTTATAAAGTTTTATATAGCAGGTACAAGATCCCGAAGGATATCAGAGCACTTTACAATAGGATGGAAGGAAGGACATAAATACACAAATGTCATCAAGTAGGGGTAAAAAAGACAAAAAAACAGGATTCATCGCAGATTCCAGGACAATTGCACCATGGAGGGTAATACAAAAAACAGGTAGAAACGGGCAATGAAGGGGGTCACAGTATGCGGTAAGGAGGAGGAGTAACAAATGATGGTACAATGGATGTAGGACACGGTCTTCGAGCAGATGAGCCTAGCCCAATTAGGGTAAGAATTTATTCATAAGGAATCTTTTGGCTTCCAATTTGAACGCCGTCGTTGAGGAGATTCTGCGTACTTTGGGTTCCTTCTGCCTGTAGTAATAGATTTAAATAGCAATGTACTTAACCTTTTGGTGGGTGGGTTCACTTCCCCCCTAAACCTCTTTGTAGCCCTTCTTAGCCCCTCCTTAATTCTCCCAAAACCCCACCATTTGGTAGCAAGTATTCCCCGTTATCCAACCACTGTCCTCGTCCCCCCACCTTCACTACTAAAATACTCACCTAGGCTTGTAGAGGTCTCCACAGTCGGGGCAGGGAACTCTAACCATAAAAGAGGTAGAGGAGGAGGCATTGACCAAAATCACAGTTTCAGGTTCCGGACTGTTTGAACGCAATGATCCTGCACGGGTTCCTCCCTTTCCTCTCATGCCTGCCCCATTGCATCTCATCTCCTATCACAGTGGCCATCTCTCCATGTTCTCCTTTCACCCCCTCTCCTCCATTCCCTGATCTTCACCCCCTTCTCTCTGCCTTTCCCCTCCGTTGTGGCCTTTCTTGGACAGGACCATGCAGCACCTGATGTGCAGTAGGGCTGGTAATAGAATTCTCCATCCCTACATGGGAGGCCGGAGGTGCACAGAGGAGGAGACGAGAAGACTCTTTTCACTCCTGAAGATTCTGATTGGTCAAATGTCCCAAACGGTGCTACGACTCCACAATAGCCGCTTGTCCCATCCCCATCTGCCGCTGTTTGCAAAAACTTGATACTGCCAAACTTGGCTTTATGAGCCAAGATGTGGATCGCTAATCCAGTGAAAAGTGAGTCTGGTCATTTCTGACAGTCTATTGCCATATATAGCCCTTTTCGCTACCTTGTTGTGTCCTTTCAAAAGGAGTAAAAATTAAACCTGGACGTAGTTTGTGAAGTAGCGCTACAGGTAGCTAGTCGAAGTGCACTTCGCACTATGCGAGCAACGCGTAGTACTACGCGAACTACGTAGTACCCTGTTAGCGATGATTGCACAGTGCCGGATGCTTGTCCGCACTGTGCAATCATTGAAAACGGCATCTTGCACAGTGCAAGCTGTATTTTACTGCCACTTGAGTAGATTTTTACTCAAGTGGCAGCTTTCTCAACGCGGACTGGTAGTTTCCCATCGCGAGTGGTCGCGAGCACACTCGACCACTCGCAATCAGAAACCTGACCTCCCCGCGTTGAGAATCCCGCCGGGAGCTTTATTTTCCACGCTTGTGATCGCCAACTTGATGTTGCTGATCGCGAACGAGGAAAAAGTCTCGCTGGGATGTCATTTTGCTTGCTCTCGGTCGCCAACTTTACATTGAGGACCGCGAGCAAGCAAAAAAATGACCTCTGCACCACGCTACGCATGTTTGCACTGTGCTATGTGCAGTTCCCGTAGTGAGAAGTAGCGCAAACTATGCAAGCGTACCGTAGTGCTTTGCCCAGGGTTAGTAAAAATCCATAAGTAGAACGTAGTTTCCTTAAAACTATCAGGACACAGCCGTACATATAAAAGATATTTTCCATTAAATTTCCTATTCAATTTTTTAAATCTTAGCCATATAAATCATAGTTATCGTGAGCTTTGCAGTAAAAGAGTCTGTCTGCCTAGGAATGCAGGTACACCATGGACAGTCCTCTCTGAAGCTCATCGTACACAGGAGTCGTCGCTGGACGAAGAGACCGCTGATGGATGGGCACATCTTGAGAAGCTAATCTCCAAGCTTCAAAGTCATATCGCTGTCCCCCAGAGCCAGAACGCAATCCAAGAGTTAGCATCGTGCGGCCAGTGATGTGATAGAAAGTGAGGGCTTTATGGTCTTGAAGAAGGGGCTTAAATCAAAAATCACCCAAGGTCCTTCCGCAGAGCTCAGCCATCAGGAAGATCTACAGCTTGGCGCGTTCTTCGCTTTATAGGGAGGCGGCACAGAAAGGCCACGTTTTATACCTTATTGTATCAATTTTATGAGTGACGAGGTCTTAAAGTTAGAACTGGATCCACTGCTCTGTGCAGTAGAGTAAAGGGGTCGTAAGCACGCGAGGGACAGTGTGAGATGAAGTGGATAGGATGTGGTGGTGACTCAAGGGATAGGGTGGCTTAGTAATACACTGGACAAATGGAGTTGTCACCTGAGGGGTAGAGCGAGGTGGTGACCTAAGGAATAGTGTGTTGTGATGATCCAAGGGAGAGGGTTCAGTGGTGATCAAAGTATATTTATACAGATATGATAACGTGGTGGTCTAAGGGATAGGGTTAGGAGGCAACCCAAGTATTGCGCAAGGTGGTGACTCATGGAACAGAGCATTATGTTGATCTGAAATGAACAAGTTACTTACCTTTGGTAATGCTTTTTCTGGTCGATACAGTATCTGCCTGTGGATTCCTCACCTTGCGAATACCCCCCTGCGTCAGCAACATTCGGAAAATTCAACAGAAGATCCCTCGAAACCGTTAGCGTCGACGACGCGGAAAAAAGGGAACTGATGTCATCACGCCGACGTAGGCCTAATAAGGAGTCAGTGACGTCAGTCGGATTCGCGCGCAATGCCGTGCTCCTATGACGTCGTCCACGCCGGCGTGCTACAAAAGAATTTTCCACTGGCAGTTGTATCCATCAGAAACATAGAACAGTGGTGTTGCAAGATAAAGAACAAAGTAGTGACCAAAGGGACAGGGTGGCTTGCTCATCCAAGGGACAAAGGACGGTTTTCACCCAAAGGGCAGTGGGGATTGGTGGTCGAAGGGACATGGTGTAGTAGTGACAAAAGGTATAGAAGAAGGTGGCGATCAAAGAAATGGGGCAGAGTGTTAACCGAGGGGAAGAGCGAGGTTGTGATATTCAAGGGATAGAGTGAGGTGGTGGCTTAACCCCTCCCATGCTCATGACGAGCTGAGCTCATCATGAGCCAGGGTTGCGCTGTTCTCATGACGAGCTGAGCTTGTCATGACCTGCCCGGGGCTCACACGCGGGGATAATTCCCTGCTGTGCTGAGCGTTCTAAAGAAACGGGCGTGCTCATGACGAGCTCAGCTCGTCATGGGCACAGCGCCACCGGGTTGCATGACGAGCCAAGCTCGTCATGAGCACCGGGGCTCTGTGTGTGCCCCCCGCCCCCCAGCACAGCGGGGGAATTACCTCTGCGGGCAAGGGGTTAAGGAATAGATCGAGGTGGTGACATAAGGCATAGGGTAAGCCGGTGAGTTAAGGGATGGAGTGAAGTAGTGAACCAAGGGGCAAAGGGAGGTTGTCAATTAAGGCATATGTTAAGCTTTGACGCAAGACTCAAGGTGCAGTGTGAGCCAAGGTAAAGAGCATGGTGGTGACCCAAGGGACAGAGTGTAGCAGGGATCCAAGGTGTAGAGTAAGGTGGTGACCCAAGGGACAGAGTGCAGTAGGGATTCAAGGTTGTAGAGTAAGTTGGCAACCCAAGGGACAGAGTGCAGTGATGACCTAAGGGAAAGAGTGCAGTGGTGACCCAAGCAACAGGGTAGAGTGGGGGTTCAAGGTGTAGAGGGAGGTGGTGACCCAGGGGACAGAGTGCAGTGGTGACCCATAAGACAGGGGATACTGTGATCTAAGGTATATGGCATGGTAGTGACCCAAGAGACAGGGTACAGTGGTGACCCTAAGAGAAAGGGTACAGTGGGTATTCAAGGTGTAGAGTAAGGTGGTGACTCAAGGGAAAGAGAGCAGGGGTGACCCAAGAGACAGGGTACAGTGGGTATTCAAGGTTTGGAGTGAGGTGGTGACCCAAGGACAGAGTGCAGTGGTGATCCAAGGGACAGGGTGCAGTGGTGATCCAAGGGACAGGGTGAAGTAGGAATTCAATTTGTAGACTGTGGTTGTGACCAAAGAGATAGAGTGCAGTGGGGATTCAATATGTAGAGTGAGGTGGTTACCCAAGGGACAGAGGGCAGTGGTGACCCAAGAGACAGGGTACAGTGGGGATTCAAGGTGTGGGGTGAGGTGGTGACCCAAGGGACAGAGTGGAGTGGTGACCGAAGAAAGATGATAGAGTGGGGATTCAAGGAGTAGAGTGAGGTGGTGACCCAAGGACAGAGTGCAGGGGTGACCCAAGAGACAGGGTACAGTGGGGATTCAAGGTGTGGAGTGAGGTGGTGACCCAAGGACAGAGTGCAGTGGTGATCCAAGGGACAGGGTGCAGTAGGAATTCAATTTGTAGACTGTGGTTGTGACCCAAGAGATAGAGTGCAGTGGGGATTCAATATGTAGAGTGAGGTGGTGACACAAGGGACAGAGTGGAGTGGTGACCGAAGAAAGATGATAGAGTGGGGATTCAAGGAGTAGAGTGAGGTGGTGACCCAAGGGACAGAGGGCAGTGGTGACCCAAGAGACAGGGTACAGTGGGGATTCAAGGTGTGGAGTGAGGTGGTTACCCAAGGGACAGAGGGCAGTGGTGACCCAAGAGACAGGGTACAGTGGGGATTCAAGGTGTGGGGTGAGGTGGTGACCCAAGGGACAGAGTGCAGTGTTGACCGAAGAAAGATGGTAGAGTGGGTATTCAAGGAGTAGAGTGATGTGGTGACCCAAGGGACAGAGTGCAGGGGTGACCCAAGAGACAGGGTACAGTGGGTATTCAAGGTGTGGAGTGAGGTGGTGACCCAAGGGACAGAGTGCAGTGGTTATCCAAGGGACAGGGTGCAGTAGGAATTCAATTTGTAGACTGTGGTTGTGACCCAAGAGATAGAGTGCAGTGGGGATTCAATATGTAGAGTGAGGTGGTGACCCAGGGGACAGAGTGGAGTGGTGACCGAAGAAAGATGATAGAGTGGGGATTCCAGGAGTAGAGTGAGGTGATGACCCAAGGGACAAAGTGCAGTAGGAATTCAAGTTGTAGACTGTGGTGGTGACCCATTAGATAGAGTGCAGTGGTGACCCAAGAAACAGGGTAGAGTGGGGATTCAAGTTGTAGATGAGATAGTGACCCAAAGGATAGTGTGCTGTGATGATATAAGGGATAAGGCGAGGATGTCTCCCAAAGGACAGGGCAGAGTTGATCCAAGATATGAAGGGAGTTGGGGAACCACAGGCTAGTGTGAGATGGTGATACAAGGGTCAGGCTGCAGTGGTGATCAAGGGGACAGAGTGCAGTGGTGAGCCAAGGGACAGTGTGCAGTGGTGACCCAAGGGACAGTGTGCAGTGGTGACCCAAGGGACAGAGTGCAGTGGTGACCCAAGGGACAGTGTGCAGTGGTGACCCAAGGGACAGTGTGCAGTGGTGACCCAAGGGACAGAGTGCAGTGGTGACCCAAGGGACAGAGTACAGTGGTGACCCAAGGGACAGAGTGCAGTGGTGACCCAAGGGACAGAGTGCATTGGTGATTCAAGGTATGGAGGTAGGTGGTGGTACAAGGGATAGGGTGAGGTGTTTGTCTAAGGATCAAGGCGCAGTGGTAACCATAGGAAAGAAGTGAGGGGGACACACGCAAGGTATAGGGCGAGGTTGTCACCCAAGGAACAAAAGTGTTCGATGATGTGGTGACCTAAGGAATAGAGTCAGGTGCTGAAACAAGGAATAGAATGAGGTGGTGATGGGAGAAATGGACACCACGATGCTCGGTGTGTATATAAATATATATAAATATGTATGATTGTGGGTGTGTGGGAGTTTATATACACCTAGTCCTGTACTGTGTAGTTATTAATAATTCAAAGTTTCCATAGAAATAGTGTTTATTTTTGCAATATCTTTGGAACCTTTTGGTTTTGGAAATATCAGCCAACTTCGCTCCTTCCTGGAAAGTTTTGGGGTGATCCGTCAAGCAGTGGGCAAGAAAAAGGGCGGTCTCTAAACATCGATTTTCTCTGTTAATTCCCATTGGTAATTTCTGTTGCAGGTGCAGGAAAAGAAAGATGACTTGAATCATACCAAATTTTGCTAAAAGGTAGAATTTTACACAGAAAACATGTTTTTTTGTGGTTTGGTATAAATCTGTTCAGCAGTTCTTGAGAAATCAGCATTTAAAGAGGTGCTGTGGGTGGTCACGAAAGGGTTAAAACATTTTTTATATCTGGATGGTCGGTCGTACGGTAGTCCCACAGGAGTACCGTGGTACCAAACATTTTTAAATAGTGCTGGTTGATTGGCTGAAGGAACTCTTTTTGTCCATTGACCTTTTTGGTACCCATGGACTGGGACCAGTGCCAAGGTACAGAGAGATCTGATTACCTGACCACAACAGAGAGAATAATAACATTGCTGACAACTTGCTGCAAATAGCACTTCATGCTGCAGGGTTTGCAGAGTCACTCAGACCTAAACATGCCCATCTAGAGAGAGGATTTTAGGACCTAATTGGTCTTTAGCTCAGAATTAAGAGCATCACGAAAAGAGTATTGAAGAGAAGTGTGGCTCAATGGTTCGAGCGGCAGACCCTGATGCAGAGGTCTAGCCCGGGACCAGGGTTCAATTCCCCGCCTCGGTGGGTCTTGGGCTCAAAATTCCACGGACCTGATAATTCTCGCCTCGGTGCCTATTCCAATCATGGAGTCCCATTCTGCAACTCTGGGCAATAGCTTGCTTAATCTCCACAACAGCCCCCACAACGCTAAGGATGCCTGGCCTCCACCATGGGGGTGCCCAGGAGTGGACACCTCACAGGGAAAGCCAGGATGGGTTCCACAGCGGTATTCGTACAAGTGCCTTGAGACCCTTGCGGGTGAGTAGTGCGCTATACAAGTATCAATTTACAATTTACATTTACAGTATCCTTTAAAAAACAAGTGGTTTGGTAACCCTAAGCAGAGCCATAACACAAGTTAAATGCAACACAGGGCCAGATTTTGCTCTGCAGTGTCACAAAAATTGAGAGAAACAGTTGTAAAGTCTTGCACTGGAATTTGGTTTCTATTGCAAATCTGGGTTTGCGCTGTAAAGAGTCCCAAAGGACTACAACGCAGCGCTGTAGCTTACTTTATGCTATTTGTGATACTTTTCAGCACGGGCGCGTTCCATGACCCAATCCTATTTAACCACCCATAAGTTTCGAAATAAATCTGGATCCACTAATTTTGTTGAACAGGAATTTTTCTCCAAAAAACATAGGGCTCCTCGAGCCGGGTGTAACATTGGAGAAGAGTTTTATTTTCTTCAAACTTTTTCAACTTTGCGTGTGTGCTGCAGAGTAGAGCACACACACGAGTGTGGAAAAGTATTAAACTATTTCTAAGGGAAACATCCTTTATAATAAAACTTTCACAACGCGGTATCATTACCACACAGGTTTTACAACGCAAGTCGTTACAACGACTTGCGCTGGAGGGCGCTGTAGGATAGGGAATAGTTTAATTTACTATCCAACACCTTCCCTACTATCCACGGGGACTGGAGTTGGAATAGTAAATTAAACTATTCACTATCCAGTGCCCTCCAACGCAAGTTGTTGTAACGACTTGCGTTGTAAAACCTGCGTGGTAATGCTACGCGTTGTGAAAGCACACGTTGTACCGTCATACATCCATTTCTAAGCATAATATTGTGTACTGGAGGGGTACCTATCCAGCACAGAACCTATGCTAGGCCTGAGGCACACACCCTTGAACGACTGTATAAGGGTGTGGGATGTTTAGGACTAACAAAAATGTGACATCACAGGGGGAGAGAGAAACAGTGCCATAACTTAATATATATATTTCGCTATACAGCCCTCTCCCTTTGACGCAACATAGCTCCGCAACTCTGCTTGCCGCACTGTGCTCTGTTGTGTTGTGTCAACTCTTAGTACATCTGCCCACATCTTGCTCCAGACTTGGCGCATTGCATTATGGGAGATACAGTTCCATTTGCTCACATTTCATTGATTGCTAACAAGCATCTGTGGATAAAGCACTTTGCGTGCGTTTAGGCGCGTGGCTCTCTGCTGCTTCGCGTCGCGTTGATCCCATGATCCTCTCTGAGTTTGAAGCTCAGGAGACTCCTATGAAGGACATTATTACTGTAAGTCTGCCCAGATAATACTGCGCGGTCAGCACAACGTGCATTAACCTGATGACAATGCGTCGGAGGTGGCCCCAGTGCACTCTGAGCGAAGGCCTTTATTGCATCAGACGCGACCCTGGTCCCTAAATCTCACGTGATTGCAGTAGCCAGAGATGTGTGGAACTGAGAGCAGCAGAAAAGGAGCTTTCAGCCCCAGCTCAGGGATTCAGAGAAGCCAAATCCTGTCATTCTCAAGTGGCTCTATTTCTGAGCGCTAATCTTCTCTATAAAGCATTCTTTTTGTTCAAAAGATTGTGCTGCTTATGGCTCCATACATTGCTATTCACCCATCAAAGAGCTGTCAGCACGTCTCATGCAAGAGCCACCAAAATAGAAACATCAGTATGGTTTTTGCTCTTTAAATTTGTGTCATAATCATGGGGATGTCTGCACATTGGATGTCCTTGGAGGCTGAGATTTCACTCACTCCTGCACAGAAGTGTATCCATTGCAGTCGCCTAGAGCCAAGAGGTAACCTGTAGCAAGAGACCATAGGCTGTGGAACGGTGCACTCGAAACCCCTCATATTATTAAGTCCAGAACTAATTTACTCGTATTTTTGTGCACAGTAGGAGGGTTGAGTTGAATATTAGGATTAGCCTCAACATGCCCTAAGAACTCAGGCCCATATTATAGCCTTATAGCCCGCCGTAGAGGGCTATACCAGCTATTAAAGGCCCTCTCCAGCGTTAAAGGCCCCGAGCCGAAGGCGAGGGCCTTTAACAAGGGAGAGGGACTTTAATAGCCGCTATAGCCCAACTACGAAGGGCTATAAGGCTATTAGAACATTCTGCCACTAGAGGGCAGAATGTTCTAACGAAAAAGAACAAAGCCTTATGGGAGCGTGAGGGGATTGGAATCCCCCCAGACTCCCTGAAGCCTTTGTTCACAGCCAGAGCAGTGAACAAAGAAACATTGGAATGTTGGAGCTCCGGGCTTATACCAGCCATTATAAGCCCGGAGCACTCCATTGTTTTCAATGGAGCTCCCAACATTCCAATGCTCTAATTATCAATATTTCATGCAACGCAATGCAGCAACCCTCCTTGCTGCGCTGCATGAAGGGCAGAGGGCAGGAATGCGCTGTATTTAACAATTATACGGCACATTCCTGCTTCCTGCACGCGCTGGCGCACAAACTGCTGCCTAGCCCCAACGCAGACAGTCTTGCACCATGGTGCAATGGTGTCAGCGTTGAAGGCAGGGTTGCGTTTGTGCAGGAAGGGCCACTTCCCTGCAGAAAAGCAATCATTAGAGACATGTTCCTATTTCCAGGTGTGCTGCACAATGCAGCATATGTTGAAAAAAACATAATGAGGAGATATTTCTCCTCATTGCTCCTCTGGTGGAGAGGGGCACAATTCTGACGCATTCCCAGGTCAGCCAGTGTTGATAAGTCTGGAAATGTGTCTGAATGTTTGGGCAGATGCGTGGGAACACCGACGCTTCACCTACGGCACGCCTCCCTGCCACAGAGACACCCACGCTTCACCCATGGCACGCCTCCCTGCCACAGAGACACCCACGCTTCACCCATGGCACGCCTCCCTGCCACAGAGACACCCACGTTTCACCCATGGCACGCCTCCCTGCCACAGAGACACCCACGCTTCACCTACGGCACGCTTCCCTGCCGTGGAGTAACGCAACGCAGAGTTTTGCGCCGCATTGTGGTACTCTAGATTTATCAAGCCACGCAGGGCCACGCAAGGTGGTCTTGTCTGGCTTAGTAAATCTCATTTAGGTTTTGCGTCACCCTTGCGGGTCACATAACCTTGATAAGTATGGGCCTCAGCGTGTCTGTCAGCAACTTACTCTGGGACAAAGGGGGCGGGGTTCGCTGAGCTGGGCAGTGCTGCCCCCTGCCCTCACATAATGGATCAATAGCCCCTAGTGGAGTGGTGTGGCTCACTGGTTAGAAGCGGCAGACCCGGGACGTCGGCCCGGGACCAGGGTTCCATTCCCGACGCGGCAGGGTCATGGACCAGGGTCAGCGAACTCGACAATTCTCGCCTCGGTGCCTACTCTAACCTGGGGTCCCACTCGGTAACTCTGGGCATTAGCTTGCCTAATCTCCACAACGGCCCCATCAACGCCGGGGATGCCTGGCTCCACCTTGGGGATTCCCAGTAGGGACCATCCCACAGGGAAAGCCAGGACGGGTTCCCCAGCGGTATACAGCGCCGGGACGCCCCTTTGCTGGGGCAGCTGTGCGCTTTAAAGTATACAACATTTAACATTAACATTTAACATTATTGTAGCCATTCTGTGATCAGGTGATCGGGAGCCGCCTTGGCGTGTTTTCCAACTAGGCCTTATGGTTCTTTTCAAGGGTTTGACGTATCATAAATGGTGTCTCTTGCTTTAGCTTTTGCTGTCTCCACCCATGGACGTAGTCCGCACACCTTTCAAGCTTGGAGTGATTTTTTTTTCGCTCACACACCTCTCCGATCTACAATGTCTTGGAGGATTTGGTGGGCAGCCTTGGACTTAAGGATTATGTTTTTTCCCATCGCTGGATTGGGACTGGTTGTGCATTCTGGCTACCCTGTAGCTTTTGTGAAGGACTTGAGGGTTAAGTTTTCTGCAGTGCTGGATAGGGACTTTTTGTGAGTAGGACTGGACGGAGTTCATGGAGTTCCAGTACGCAGAACTCCACAAAGTGATAAAAATAATCTACCAATCTCATAGAAGTTCCACTTGAGCGACAGCTTCCTCAACGTGAACGGAAGGATTCTCAATGTGTGTGGTAGTGACCATCGGCATTGAGAAATCTCATTGGGAAGCAGTCTAACATTGGATTTTCCTCGCTCACCGACTTACTGTTGACGAGTCCAAGCGGGGAAAAAACTGGTTTTTTTGGACTCTGTGAGCTCCACGGAGCGGAGCGTGGAGTGCAGAAAACACAGCAAAGTCAGCGAATGGAGCAGAGTTCACCGCCCAGGCCTAGTTGTGAGTCCATGGGGACTGGGGAGGTTGATATTACTGGGTGATGAGAGGTCAGGCAGGCCTGTGGCTGCACTAGGTTGTTAGTATATTCACTTCTGTCCAGCAGAGTGAGTTGGGCCAATCCCAGGACCTGCATCTTTTCTTATGGGCCTCTTGATGTCTGTGGATCGATCTCAGTTGAAAATCACTGTTTCATTGCAGGTGGGTATTCAAGATTACTCTAAACTTTGTTTTTTCTACGTTTTGTAAAACAAAATATAATACTGACACATCTGGATTCCTCCTGCCTTCTCTCAGTACGTCATTACATTTAGCAAATATGTGTTTGATGAAAAAAAAACTCTAGTTTTTAGACAAATGACCACCATGAGGGAAGAGACAGGGAAGCCAGCTCAGAGATCACTTTGTACATCTCAGAGCTAGCTCCCTTTGTCAGGAGTAAGAAAGTGAAGCCAGCTCAGAGTTCCCTTTGACTGGGATGAGACAGTGAAGCCAGCACAGGGCTTCCCTTGCCTGGGGAGGCAGAAGCCAGCACACAGCCCTTTTAACTGGGATGAGACAGTGAAGCCAACTCAGGACTCACTTTGTCTGGGATGAGACAGAAACCAGCTCAGAGCCCCCTTTGTTCAGCTCAGAGCTAGCTCCTTTTGTCTGGAGTAAGACAGTGAAGCCAGCTCAGACTGCCCTTTGTCTGGAGTAAGACAGTAACTCTACCTCAGAGCTCCCTTGTACAGCTCAGAGCTAGCTCCCTCTGTCTGGAGTGTTGGCATACATTTCTTTCTTGTATTGGTGTACATTTATTTTTATTTTTTGTGTTGGTATACATGTTTTTCTTCTGTTGGTATATGTTGGACTTGTCCCTTCTGGCAGGTTCACCCCTAAACTTTTTGCTTTTGATTGTGACTTGGTGTTAGTGATTTTTGGCTTCTGCGCACTTTACCACTGTGTCCCAGGGTATAGTGCGTGCATGTAGTGAGGTTGGCCTGCCCTCCCATAGGAATGCATGGGGAATGCATGTGTCCCTGGTAGTTCCTGATGCGTGGGGAGTGCAAGGGCGAGTTTGATATGTGCGGACTCATGTGATTAAATGCTGCGCGATGATGTGTGCGGCGTTCATGTGTCTAGTGTATGTATGTATGTATGTATTGGTACTCTTTTATAGCGCATGTCTGTCACCCAATGGGTATCCTGGCGCTTTGACTAGAAGGAACCTGCTTCGCACCATGCTGACTTATAAGAACTAGCGTGACCTAACCTTAGGAAAGAGATGTGTGGAAGTGTGGAAGTGCCACTTCTAGAAGTTGGCATGTCTGTGTAATTTATGTGAATTGGCTGTCTGGCTTGTGATTGGCTAGAGCTGGCTGGTGAGCCTGGCTCCAGGAGTCAGGATGGGTCTGCCCCGGTGGTTAGTGGAGAGATCTGCATGATTGATGTGAGGGAGGAGTGCACCTGGGACCTGAATAGGGCTGGGCTTTCCCCACACAATGCTGGCTCTGCCCCCTGTGGTGCGACTGATTACCCTAGCCTGGCCAGTAAATGGGAAGAGGGGCTGAGGACAACAGAGTGCTCCAAAACCAGCTGCGACGGGTTCCCCCCCCTGCAGACACAGACAAAGGATGTGTGTGGATAAAAAGGGGCTGTGTCCCCTTACAAAAGGTTCTCTTCCTGATCCTAACTTGAGGGGGGCCTGCTGCTGCTGCTGGGCGCCAGGAGGACACCGCCACTGGGACTGCCTCCCTGCCTGTAGGGCCCTGTGAGCTGGCCCCTGGGCCCAGCCTTTGCCCCCCCTGCCTACCTTTCTAAAAGGGACTTTGCCTGGAAGGGTGACTCTGTTCCTGAAGTGCCTGGGAAGCGCTTGATTTCTCTTCTAGGGGAGCGCTGTGGTTTCAGCTACAGCCCGGGGCTGCAATCCTCTTTTCCCCGAGGGATACCCCGGCGTGGGGATCCCCCCTTGTTTGCTTTAATTCCATGCAGATGCCCACCCTGCGTCTCTGGGTATTTGTGATACTTTAATATGGGTGCCCACCCGTTTCATTATTTATTTAACCGGGTGCCATCCTGCCCTGCCTGCTGCAGAATCGCTGATTTTCTAGAGGGAGCCTACCCCTCATTTTGACCCCAGAGATCACCGCCGCAGCACCGGGGCCGAGAGCAAGCTAAGGAAGCAGCCACTGACATCACCTGGGGAGCAGCGCTGCCATTGGTGGAGGCTGAGGGAGGCTCGCCGGGCGACCCGCGCTGTGATTGGCCCCCAAGCAGGAAGCAGATGGGAGCCTACCCCGTGCTCCTGCACCGGAGAAGGAAAGCCGGCGTCTTCCCACCCCGAGGCTCCCAAGAGCGAGGGAGAGCCCCGGAGAGCGAAGGACGATTGCAGAGAGAGAGCCCCGAGGAGCGGGAGCTCTTGTGCCGCAGCCGCCAGCGAGGGCCCAGAGAGGAGAGTTCCCCCCGACCGGCGAGGAGAACAGACCTGTGAGTGCGGGGGGCTCCGATTGAGGTGCGGCCCCGGATGGCAGCGGGTCGCTCCTCTGCTTAGTGGGGCATTTTATTAATTAGAGCCCACGAGAGGCTCCTGGGCATTTTGGCATTTCGAGTCCCCAGCGAGGGACTCCAGCATCACAGGGGCATTTCTTTCGAGCCCACGAGAGGCTCCAATGACGGGGGAATTTTTCTGTCCGAGCCCACGAGGGCTCTGGGGGCCATTGTTCTTTGAGTCCCCCGAGTGGGACTCCCACGTACTTTGGGGGCAGTTCTGGTGGTAGAGCGGCCCCGGCTGACAGCGGGCCGCTCCCTCAACGCGAGGGCATTTGTTTATTTAGAGCCACGAGGCTCCCACGTTGTGTTGGCCCTATTATGTTTATCCAGAGTCCACAGGAGAGCCAGGAGGCACGCTGGTGCCAGGCTCAGCTCCCCGGCTGCCCAGCACTTAGTGGGCAGCTGCTACGTTTAGGCCCCTTTTGCATCTCCTTTGGCAGCCTGAGCAGCCAGCCCTGACATTTTGGACACAGGGCGTTTCAGCCCCTGAGAGGCCAGTTGGCCTGGGGGACAGTTCGATGTGTTGTGCCCTTGCGTGGGGTACATGTTTATGCCCTATGTGATCTTTTGCGCAAATGTGATACTTGCCTAATGTGATATATGCATTACCTTTTTGCCTATACCTCTGTATGTATTTTTCCTGCCTAAGAGGTTGTTTTGCCTAGTATAGCTATACTAGTGAGGTTGTGTCCCTGCGTGATATTTGCCTAAGGTGTTTCAGGATTGCGTAGGTGGTACTTACCTTTTGCCAGTGGTTACTGGTTGCGTTTTCCACATTTGCTATTTGGTGCTACAGTTATTATATGTTCTATGTGCTAAGCGTTATTCCTACAATGTGTCAATTCTACCTGGTGCTAGTTCTCAAAGTGCTTATTCCTGACAGTGGCCTAGGTGGCCCTGTCCCATGTACATAATCCCCTATAAATTCTGCCTGTGCCTATGGCACATTGTAAAGTGTGTGTTTATTATCTAATGTGTTTGGTATAATACAAAGGCTATTTTTATATATAACCTTGTGAAGAGTTCCTTTTGTAGGGGGCCTGGGATGATGTTGCCGGCGGGTGCGTGCGCAAATACTTAACTTACATTGCCTCCGGGATTAGCCTTACTGCTCATGTCACGTTGCCTAGAGGGTGAGCAGGGGTTATCTTTGGCGTGTAACTCCCTTGCCCTGACTAGAGTGGTGGTTTCTGCTTGGCTTTGGCGCAATCCTTAGCCAACTGGAAATCACCATTTCTAACACTATACATTTTGTTCTTGTGTTGGTATGCATACTTGTCTTTAGTTGATGTGCATTTCTTTCTTGCGTTGGTATGCATTTAATTCTTGTATTGGTATGTTTTTCGTTCTTCTGTTGGTATACATTTCGTTCTTATGTTGGTATACATTTCTTTCTTGTGTTGGTATACATTTAATTTTTGTATTGGTATATATTTCCTTATTCTGTTGGTAATGCATTTAATTCTTGTTTTGGTGTACATATCTTTATTCTGTTGGTATACACTTAATTAATGTATTGGTATGCATTTCATTCTTCCATTGGTATCCATTTCTTTCTTGTGTTACTATACTTTTCTTTCTTCTGTTGTTATACTTTTCGTTCTTGTGTTGGTATATAGTTAATTGTTGTATTGGTATACATTTCTTTCTTGCGTTGAAATACATTTCTTTCTTTTGTTGGTATACATTTCTTTCTTGTGTTGGTATACATTTCTTTCTTCTGTTTGTATACATGTCTTTTTTGTGTTGGTATATATTTCTTTCTTGAGTTGGTATTCATTTCTTTCTTGTGTTGGTATACATTTCTTTCTTCTGTTGGTATAAATGTCTTTCTTCTGTTGATATATATTTATTTCTTGTGTTGGTATACATTTCTTTCTTCTGTTCGTATGCACATCCAGGTTTAGTTGTTGTGCATTTCATTCTTCTGTTGGTGTACATTTCTTATTTGTGATGTTATACATTTCATTCTTGTGTTGGTGTACATTTCATTCTTCTGTTGGCATACATTTATTTCTTATATTGGTATACATTTCATTCTTCTGTCGGTATACATTTCATTCTTGTGTTGGTGTACATTTTATTCTTCTGTCGGTATACATTTTATTCTTGTGTTGGTGTACATTTCATTCTTCTGTCGGTATACATTTCTTTCTTGTATTGGTGTACATTTCATTCTTCTGTTAGTATACATTTCATTCTTGTGTTGGTGTACATTTCTTTCTTATGTTGCTATACATTTCTTTCTTGTGTTGGTATACATTTCTTTCTTCTGTTTGTATACATGTCTTTCTTGTGTTGGTATACATTTCTTTCTTCTGTTGGTATAAATTTATTTCTTCTGTTGGTATATAGTTTTTCTTGTGTTGTATACATTTCATGCATCTGTTGGTATACATTTCATTCTTGTGTTGGTGCACATTTCATTTTTCTGTTAGTATACATTGCTTTCTTGTATTGGTAAACAGTTCATTCTTGTGTTGGTGCACATTTCATTTTTCTGTTAGTATACATTGCTTTCTTGTATTGGTAAACAGTTCATTCTTGTGTTGGTGTACATTTCTTTCTTGTGTTGGTATACATTTCTTTCCTGTATTGGTATACATTTCATTCTTCTGTTGGTATACATTTCATTCTTGTGTTGGTGTACATTTAATTCTTCTGTTGGTATACATTTCATTCTTGTGTTGGTGCACATTTCATTCTTCTGTTAGTATACATTTCTTCTTGTATTGGTATGTATTTCATTCTTGTGGTTGTGTACATTTCTTTCTTGTGTTGGTATACATTTCTTTCCTGTATTGGTATACATTTCATTCGTCTGTTGGTATACATTTCATTCTTCTGTTGGTATACATTTCATTCTTCTGCTGGTATACCCTTCATTCTTGTTTTGGTCTACATTTCATTCTTATATTGGTATACATTTCATTCTTGTGTTGGTGTACATTTCTTTCATGTGTTGTCTTTCTTGTATTGGTATACATTTAATTATTGTATTGGTATGTATTTCGTTCTTCTGTTGGTATACATTTCGTTCTTATGTTGGTATACATTTCTTTCTTGTGTTGGAATACATTTAATTTTTGTATTGGTATATATTTCCTTATTCTGTTGGTAATGCATTTAATTCCTGTTTTGGTGTACATTTCTTTATTCTGTTGGTATACCCTTAATTAATGTATTGGTATGCATTTCATTCTTCCATTGGTATCCATTTCTTTCTTGTGTTACTATACTTTTCTTTCTTCTGTTGTTATACTTTTCGTTCTTGTGTTGGTATATAGTTAATTGTTGTATTGGTATACATTTCTTTCTTGCGTTGGAATACATTTCTTTCTTTTGTTGGTATACATTTCTCTCTTGTGTAGGTATACATTTCTTTCTTCTGTTTGTATACATGTCTTTTTGTGTTGGTATATATTTCTTTCTTGAGTTGGTATTCATTTCTTTCTTGTGTTGGTATACATTTCTTTCTTCTGTTGGTATAAATGTCTTTCTTCTGTTGATATATATTTATTTCTTGTGTTGGTATACATTTCTTTCTTCTGTTCGTATGCACATCCAGGTTTAGTTGTTGTGCATTTCATTCTTCTGTTGGTGTACATTTCTTATTTGTGATGTTATACATTTCATTCTTGTGTTGGTGTACATTTCATTCTTCTGTTGGCATACATTTCTTTCTTATATTGGTATACATTTCATTCTTCTGTCGGTATACATTTCATTCTTGTGTTGGTGTACATTTCATTCTTCTGTCGGTATACATTTTATTCTTGTGTTGGTGTACATTTCATTCTTCTGTCGGTATACATTTCTTTCTTGTATTGGTGTACATTTCATTCTTCTGTTGGTATACATTTCATTCTTGTGTTGGTGTACATTTCTTTCCTATGTTGCTATACATTTCTTTCTTGTGTTGGTATACATTTCTTTCTTCTGTTTGTATACATGTCTTTCTTGTGTTGGTATATATTTCTTTCTTGAGTTGGTATACATTTCTTTCTTCTGTTGGTTTAAATTTCTTTCTTCTGTTGGTATATATTTTTTCTTGTGTTGTATACATTTCATGTGTCTGTTGGTATACATTTCATTCTTGTGTTGGTGCACATTTCATTTTTCTGTTAGTATACATTGCTTTCTTGTATTGGTAAACAGTTCATTCTTGTGTTGGTGCACATTTCATTTTTCTGTTAGTATACATTGCTTTCTTGTATTGGTAAACAGTTCATTCTTGTGTTGGTGTACATTTCTTTCTTGTGTTGGTATACATTTCTTTCCTGTATTGGTATACATTTCATTCTTCTGTTGGTATACATTTCATTCTTGTGTTGGTGTACATTTATTTCTTCTGTTGGTATACATTTCATTCTTGTGTTGGTGCACATTTCATTCTTCTGTTAGTATACATTTCTTCTTGTATTGGTATATATTTCATTCTTGTGGTTGTGTACATTTCTTTCTTGTGTTGGTATACATTTCTTTCCTGTATTGGTATACATTTCATTCGTCTGTTGGTATACATTTCATTCTTCTGTTGGTATACATTTCATTCTTCTGCTGGTATACCCTTCATTCTTGTTTTGGTCTACATTTCATTCTTATATTGGTATACATTTCATTCTTGTGTTGGTGTACATTTCTTTCTTGTGTTGTCTTTCTTGTATTGGTATACATTTAATTCTTGTATTGGTATGTATTTCGTTCTTCTGTTGGTATACATTTCGTTCTTATGTTGGTATACATTTCTTTCTTGTGTTGGAATACATTTAATTTTTGTATTGGTATATATTTCCTTATTCTGTTGGTAATGCATTAAATTCCTGTTTTGGTGTACATTTCTTTATTCTGTTGGTATACCCTTAATTAATGTATTGGTATGCATTTCATTCTTCCATTGGTATCCATTTCTTTCTTGTGTTACTATACTTTTCTTTCTTCTGTTGTTATACTTTTCGTTCTTGTGTTGGTATATAGTTAATTGTTGTATTGGTATACATTTCTTTCTTGCGTTGGAATACATTTCTTTCTTTTGTTGGTATACATTTCTTTCTTGTGTAGGTATACATTTCTTTCTTCTGTTTGTATACATGTATTTTTTGTGTTGGTATATATTTCTTTCTTGAGTTGGTATTCATTTCTTTCTTGTGTTGGTATACATTTCTTTCTTCTGTTGGTATAAATGTCTTTCTTCTGTTGATATATATTTATTTCTTGTGTTGGTATACATTTCTTTCTTCTGTTCGTATGCACATCCAAGTTTAGTTGTTGTGCATTTCATTCTTCTGTTGGTGTACATTTCTTATTTGTGATGTTATACATTTCATTCTTGTGTTGGTGTACATTTCATTCTTCTGTTGGCATACATTTCTTTCTTATATTGGTATACATTTCATTCTTCTGTCGGTATACATTTCATTCTTGTGTTGGTGTACATTTCATTCTTCTGTCGGTATACATTTTATTCTTGTGTTGGTGTACATTTCATTCTTCTGTCGGTATACATTTCTTTCTTGTATTGGTGTACATTTCATTCTTCTGTTGGTATACATTTCATTCTTGTGTTGGTGTACATTTCTTTCTTATGTTGCTATACATTTCTTTCTTGTGTTGGTATACATTTCTTTCTTCTGTTTGTATACATGTCTTTCTTGTGTTGGTATATATTTCTTTCTTGAGTTGGTATACATTTCTTTCTTCTGTTGGTATACATTTCTTTCTTCTGTTGGTATATATTTTTTCTTGTGTTGTATACATTTCATGTGTCTGTTGGTATACATTTCATTCTTGTGTTGGTGCACATTTCATTTTTCTGTTAGTATACATTGCTTTCTTGTATTGGTAAACAGTTCATTCTTGTGTTGGTGCACATTTCATTTTTCTGTTAGTATACATTGCTTTCTTGTATTGGTAAACAGTTCATTCTTGTGTTGGTGTACATTTCTTTCTTGTGTTGGTATACATTTCTTTCCTGTATTGGTATACATTTCATTCTTCTGTTGGTATACATTTCATTCTTGTGTTGGTGTACATTTAATTCTTCTGTTGGTATATATTTCATTCTTGTGTTGGTGCACATTTCATTCTTCTGTTAGTATACATTTCTTCTTGTATTGGTATATATTTCATTCTTGTGGTGGTGTACATTTCTTTCTTGTGTTGGTATACATTTCTTTCCTGTATTGGTATATATTTCATTCTTCTGTTGGTATACATTTCATTCTTCTGCTGGTATACCTTTCATTCTTTTTATGGTCTACATTTCATTCTTATATTGGTATACATTTCATTCTTGTGTTGGTGTACACTTCTTTCTTGTGTTGTCTTTCTTGTATTAGTATACATTTCATTATTGTATTGGTATACATTTCTTTCTTGTGTTGGTTTCCATTTTTTCTTGTGTTGGTACACATTTGTTTCTTCTGTTGGTATGCATATCTTTGTTCAGTTGTTGTGCATTTCATTATTTTGTTGGTGTACATTTCTTTTTTTCTTGGTTCACATGTCTTTCTTCTATTGGTATACATTTAATTCTTGTGTTTGTATACATTTCTTTCTCGTGTTGGTATATATTTCTTTCTTGTGTTGGTATATGTTTCTTTCTTCTGTTGGTATATATTTCTTTCTTCTGTTGGTACACTTTTAATTCTTGTATTGGTATACATTTCTTTCTTGAGTTGGTATAAATTTCTTTCCTGAGTTGGTATACATTTCTTTCTTGTGTTTGTATACATTTCTTTCTTGTGTCTGTATACATTTCTTTCTTGTATTAGTATACATTTCCTGTGTTGGTCTCTCCTGTGCCTTTAAGACATGCTTTGGAATTCTTGAACTGAATGTTCTGATGTTTAATCTTGAAACCTGGGATTCTATCGGTGGCAGTTACAAGCTGTGCCTGCTCCGGGAAGTGACTCAAGGACACACAAATTCCAAGAATTTTACAGCATTTTTAACCAGAGAAGGAACTTTTAAGATCACATCAATGTCTCCATTGATTTTTTTGTGTAGGAAGTTGTCCCTTCCTGCATAAAAACAACCATTCATACAATGCAGACACCATTACACCATGGTGCATGGGTGCCTGCACTGGTACAAGGCATCCATGTGCGCACCAGTGCAGTGGAAGAGGACAGGAATGCACCATATCTCATAGGTACAGTGCATTCCAGCCCTTTTCTTTTGACAAAGGGGTGCAGAAAAATGACATGTAGTGCTGCCATGTGCCAAATAGTTCTAAATGAGGCCCTTAGTTTTAAAAAAATTCAGCCAGGGGCTACTTGAACAACAAATATGTGAATTCACCTGGCCATAGCCAGCCTGGCCAGACTATGCCCCAGGGGTCTGCCACAGGCAGGTACCACGGGTGAGGCTCTTAGGAAGGAATGCACCCTGAAGAGAGAGGGCAAACACCATGAGTTACATCACAGTTGCAGCTTCAGAATCTATTTAAAGGGTGGTGTACTAAGAATCTTGCTGGGGATGGCTATAAAAGAAGGGGGCTACTTACAAGCCCCTTGCACTGCTGGTGCTTCATTTATTATAATGCTTTGGCGGCGCAGAGTGCAAACTCAAATCTCAAGGCCACACAGACCCACTTTGCGTGGGTTTTCATGGCCTAGTAGATATGGTGTAAGGCAATGCAGCACAAGTCGCTGCATTGCCTTACACTGTATTAGGGAGGCATTTCATGGGCATTGCGGTAGGTGTTCCCACACAACACCCATGGGTGTTGACGCATTTCCAGATTTACAAGGATCTATAAACCCCAGAATGTGTCAAAACTGTATGTCCCCCCAGCGCCGGCGTAACAAGGAGAAATATGTTTCTTTTTGCTAGTTTTTTCCTCTTTCTATGTGCCCTGCATTCTGCAGCACACATAGACAAGGAACAAGGAAAACGCCTCCATTGATTGTTTTTGTGCAGGAAGGTACTCTTTCCTGCCAACTATGCTGACACCCTTGCACCAAGGTGCAAAGGTGTCTGCATTGGCGATAGGCACCAAATTGTGCGCAGGGGCTGGGTGAAAGGACAGGAATGTACTGTATCTCACAAATAAAGTGCCATTCTGCCCTTTAAAACTGGTGTAGGGCTTCGCAATAAAAAGACTAGCGATACTGCCCTACACCATTGTCTGTAAAAGAGGCCCCAGATGTTTTAATGTGCTGATTTGTATAACTCGTTTATAATGTGACAAATTGTCATAAAATTGAAATCCAATGTTTTACAGCGAAAAATAAGCCACAGTTGGCTGCTCCACTTCATATGTTCGAATATTGAGCACTTCTATGGAAGCGGGATTTGAAACCCCATCTGGGCCATCCCAGTGCCAGTGAAAGAACATAGTAAATAGAGCTGTGTACAGACGCCATCAGAGAGACATCCTTGGCAGGGGACACCGCCCGCTCACCAGGCAGAGATGGCAGAAACATGGCCGAAGCACATCAGAAAACACAACCATCAAAGTGAGGCGCATTGAGAGGAAATATGTCTGAAACCCTGAGATAAGAGAACAGAGGATCCCTGCTGGGGCAGTCTGCTGTGCCAAGAGGGAGGGCAGTCCACTACTGCCAACCCCAACACGCGTGCGCCTAACCCTGGCGCCGCCGCGCATAGAAGGCGCTGCAGGCGCACAGCGGATGTTGTGAGGTGGAGACCGGAAGGGCCCGATTCACAGAACTAACTTAAGACAAAATCCTAAACTTACTACCATTTCGGTATTCAGAGAAGGCACTTACTCATTTCGGTATTCACAGAAGGCACTTACTCATTTCGGTATTCACAGAAGCACTTACTCATTTCGGTATTCACAGAAGGCACTTACTCATTTTGGTATTCACAGAAGGCACTTACTCATTTCAGTATTCACAGAAGGCACTAACTCATTTTGGTATTCACAGAAGGCACTTACTCGTTTTGGTATTCACAGAAGGCACTTACACATTTTGGTATTCACAGAAGGCACTTACTCATTTCGGTATTCAGAGAAGGCACTTACTCATTTCGGTATTCACAGAAGGCACTTACTCATTTCGGTATTCACAAAAGGCATTTAGGAGTCCTAAATTTAGGACTCCTAACTTCTGTGAATACCGAAATGGTAGTAAGTTTAGGATTTTGTCTTAAGTTAGTTCTGTGAATTGGGCCCGAAAGTGCGAGTGATACAGGTGTGACAGCAAACCAGTCAACCTAGGGTAACCCCAAATTTGATCAAAATCCAGGTCAGCTCCTTGTCCAGGCATGCCCTGCAGAAACCACAAATGAATGCGTGGAACATTTCAAACGTTAGTACGGAATCCTGACCCCTGAAGACTTTACTGGGTGTAGTGTCTTGTAAATAAAAGAACTCTGGAACTCCTTTGCTTCTCACTGTACACCGTAGGCCTGATACCTAAGCGGAGAGAAGAGTTGAAGGCAGGCTTATAATGTTGGTTCTGACTTACATGCAGCGTAAAAAAGACGTGTAAAAATACTCTACGTGTGTGACATCGTTATTGGCGAGTACCTGGGCCGGCAGGACGCTACAGCGGGGACACGGTCTCTTGAATGCAGCAGAATATCTGGACCCAGTGGTGCAGGATGGTCGACGCTCACTCCTGTACTTTCTGCCGGACTGCACTCACATCTGCATCTCAGGGTGCAGCTCACCGTTAGGAATGCACCGGCAGGCTGAGGATGGTGGGTGGTGGAAGGTTCTTGTGGCCACGCCCCTGTGTGAACCTGGTACCTGGGCACAGACAAGCCAAGGCCGTCTCAAAAGCACCTCAAATGCTGTATGATATCTTGGAATGAGGTTCAAAGCCTACTTTCACTCAGTGTCTGGGAGGGGGCAGAAAATGACTTAACACCTTCGCTGCGGCGGCTATTCCGCCGCAGCGCTAAGGGGGCGTGGGGGGCGCGCAGCGCTCACACGCTGGTGATGGAACCGCTCCGTCACCAGCCTCGCGTGAGCTGTGCTGATGACGGAGCGGTTCCGTTATGGCCCCGCCCGCTCAATAGAACGCACCGCGCAGGCGCGAAATCAGCGCCACGCAGGCACGTCGGGCGGGCCATGACGGAACCGCTCCGTCATCAGCACAGCGCCACCGCGGCTGATGACGGAGCGGTTCCGTCATCAGCGTCGAAGGAGTTAAAAACACAATAAATACAATGGACATGGTGCCCTAACTCATTTACGAACTACAAAGATATGTTTATTGATGAAAGATGTAAAAGGAACTGGACACAATAATATTTCAGGAGATAAAGATCCTTAAATTAGCCGGCGACAAAAGGGTCACAAATAAACAAAAATGTTCAAAACAACGATTTAGAAAGTGTCTTTGGAACAAAGATTCTCTAACCACTTACAAAGAAGCTGCGAAGGTGATATAAAGTTTAGCACTTGTAATAGTTAGTGGTGGGCGTAACTTGCAATTTTCTCTATAGCATAATTATTTGCCATTACAGCATTACACTAATAATTATGAGTAATTATGTGAAGCGTCATCCAGCATTTAGCTCTATTATCTTCATGTAAAATGCACCTTGAACCCAAAATGGGCCTGTGGATGCACTTTGCTCAAAGAAAATAGCACTTAATGCTACAGGACACAAACAGCATAGCCAGCAGCTGCTCGCTCTCTGGTAATTTGCTGCTCCTGTGCTCCTTTTTGCCATAAATTACTCTAAATTACTCAAGCTGGTGTAAATGCATAATCTGGTAATTTTCCATCCCAAGAGTATTATACAATAACTGATTGAACTTACTCCAGCGTAATTTCACCCAGACCCAGTAATAGCCTTCCACTTCATGTGTCCACTAGAGGGCGCAGTGTACAGAGATAATTCCCTGCAGAGCCTCTGGACACACAGGCATCTGGCCTTTATTTTTAGAGAAATCAGTTATCATGGAAGATGTGTGCTGCTTTTTGGGTGAAGTTTACAGATGTGAAACATATATGACGGAACTTTAAAGAAGGGATACATTCAAGAGAGAGAGTTGTCAGCAGACGTTGATAAGTGCTCAGACGATGTGGGCATGTCGGGGGAAGTCAGGAAGCATCTAAGCATTTGGGGGCATATTATCAACAACTAGCGATATTTATCGCTAAATGAGCTCAGCGATATTTTTTTTATCGCCGCGCGTCGCCGGATTTTATTGCAGAGATAATGTGCTATTAGCAATGTTCATCTCTGAAGCGATAAAATATCCGGCGATAGCGGCGAAATGCGTGAATATCGCTGGGAATCCAGCGATATTAACGCCAATAGGGTCTTAACCTGAATATCCACCTCCCATTGGATATACAGGTTAAGTAGTGGTCAGAGCAGGAGTTAGGTTTTGGCGATATTCGCGCATAGCGTGAATTTTTTCATCGCTACGCCTGCGTTGATAATAGGCGATTGCGATGTTAGCGACTGCTTTCAGTCGCTAACAGGTTGGGTACGCCCACTTTGCATGTCATTAGCGATAAATATCACTGACATGCACAGCGAGCCCCAAACTGTTCGCTATCGCAAACAAGCTGTCGCTAACTGTTGTTAGCGACAGCTTGCTAATAGGGCGATAAAATGATCGCCGCTTTTCAGCCGAAAACGGCCGCAAAAGCGGCGATAATCTAATATCGCCCGCCTTGATAATATACCCCTTGGTTTTCTTTAGTTGATGCCAATGGCCATGTCCTAGACATGGGGTCTTGTCCTAGACATGGCTGGACTCAGTGGTGCCTGGAACGTTCCACTCATTCTTGTCAACACTCAGGGCTTCGTCAAGAGGACCAGCCAGGCCGCTCTGCTTTCAGCAGCAGATCCCACGGGGCTTCACCGCTAGAAGGTTCCAGCAGCACTTCAAGGACCTTCAAGCTGTCTCAATAATCAAGAAACACAAAGCATGCACAACGCTTTGTCAATGGTCTCAGGACTAACTGGGGGAGCTGAGGATAAAGCACTTTTGTAACAAGGTGGAGTATTATGTGGTGATGCTGGTTAGGCTTCATCATGCAATACTCTCACAATACACCAAAGATGGTCTTTGGATTCACAATAATAAATCCTTGGCTCAGTCAGGCTAAGAGCAGTCAGGTTTTACAAGAGGAATAGGTGCTAAGCATTTCAGAGTATCAACAGGGACACTAGGTAATTTGCACCACTCAAAAGAAATGTGACACTAATTTATAAAAACTAAAGAAAATTTCTATATAAATTTAGACACTAAAATGAAGTAAATCAGATTAGTATAACCAAAGTTATGGATTTTAGTAGCAATATTAAATCAGTGAAAACAGTACTGTAAAACTTTATCATGGAGGTCAATGGGGAAAAGCACTAGTGACAATCGGTCACTTGTAGGTTGAGTTGCGTGGAACCCAAGAAGGGTAAAGGTGAAGTGGGTCTCAGGACCAAGCCACGACAGTCAGTTCGATTTTACCTGGCTCGAGAAGTCTGGGTGCAGAGCTGTTCTGGCTGCCCGTGGTGCTGAAGCAGGAGCTGTGGGAGAGCTGGTTTTACTGGTGGGGAACTGGGTGCAAAAAGCTGAAAAAGAAGCCACGACTGACATTGGATGAAGGGTTTGCAGAGTTTTCTCGAGGTGCAGCATCAAGTGAAGGTGGTGGTTGCCAGAATAGTGACCAACAAGCTTTGGCAGCAGTAAGGTTTGCAAAAAGTTATTTAGATGTCCGGGGAAAACGGTAGCCTCATGAAACTTAGTGGAGGTCAAGACTATGTTTCCCATAATGCATTGGACCATCTACCTTCGGGTGGTCCCTTGCAGGGTCCGATGGCCAGTGATTCTTTGGATTCGGTACATTGTGTTTACCTGCGGTGTGCAGAAGACCTGTGCCACTAGTCCAGGGGGGTCTGGAGTTGCCTTTGGCTCTCACAGGGGTCCATCTGTGCAGGGAAACAGAGCTTTGGTCCAGGACAAGTCACCGTCCTACAGTTCCAGGACGGTTGCCACAGGTGCAGAGTATCACGCCTTTTCTTCGTGCAGATTCTGTTGTCACAGACACGGGTCTCCTCTTTGTCCTTTGTTGTCAGACAGATCAGAACAGAGGTTCTGGTGACAGGGGTAGCTCTTAAATCCTAGATTTAGGGGTGTTAGGGAGGTGTGTGCAAGTGGCAAATGGGCTACTAGCCTCAGTGGCTAATCCACCCCTGAGGTGACCACATCTCGTGTTGTGTGTCACCTTATCTACACAGCACCCTCTATTCTACCACTTTTAAAAATGCCAGATGTCTTCCTTAGCTGTACGGACTAGGTAGCCCACCTTGGAGGTGTGGCTAGCCTTTTGGGGTTGTACAACACCTGACTACCTAATTTTCCCACCTGTCACTGTGTGAACGAGCAATGAGGGGTGTGGGAGGGTAGACTGCCAGGTATGTGGGAGTGTAGGCATAGGGGAGTTTGGGAGGGAAGGCAATAAGGGGAATTGTAGGGTAGGCTAAGAGGGGTGTGGGTGGGTAGGCAATGAGGGGTGTGACAGGGTAGGTAACGAGGGGTGTGGGAGGGTAGGCAATGAGGGGGGAATGTAGGCAACAAGGGGCATGTGAGGGTAAGCAACAAGAAAAGTGGGAGGGTAAGCAGCAAGAGGTGTGGGAATGATGGCAACAAAGGGACAAGGCAGGGTAGGCAACGAGGGGTGTTGGAGGATAGGCAACAAGGGATGTGGGAGGGTAGGCAATCAGGGGTGTGGGAGGGTAGGTTACAAGGGGTATACAAGGGTAGACAACGAAGGCAATGCAAGTGTAGGCAATGACGGGCATAGGAGAGTAGGCAACGAGGGGCATGGAAGGGTAGGCCACAAGGGGTTTGGGAGGGTAGGCAATGAGGAATATGGGAGTGATGGCAAATAGGTTCCTAAAAACTCCACTCACGTTGAGAAACCGTCCCTTCAAGCTGAGAAAAGCTGCCACGCAAGTAAAAACCTACTCAAGTGGCAGAAAGGAAGCAGCGCCCGCTTGCGCTGTGCATGGTTGCATTCGTGATGACTGCACAGTACAGACAAGCACCTGGCAACTGAAAATCACCACAAACTGGCATTATTCTAATGCACTCTACTCCGCTGCTCGCGGAGCTTCACCTAGTGCAGGGGAGGTTTTTTGCACTTCGCAGATTTCTGCGTAGCAGAATTACGCAAACTACCCCCGGGCTTACTTTAAAGACCATCTTCTCTGTCCTGGGGCATGCCTGGGGGTTGCCCTCCGTCAGCCCTGATTGCACTCTAAAGAGCACGTGACCTGACCTGGGGCATGCCGGGGTGTTGCCCTCTGTCTCTCCAGGGTGGACAATATATAACGCCTTGCTCATGCCTGCATTTCTCCTGTGCTTGTTTGTGTTGTGCCTCCACCACTCTGTGTGTTATGCCTCCATCACACTTGGGTGGCCCCTTTAGAGCACCTTGGCCTCCCACCTCCAAGTCTAGCTTGTTTCTGGGTGGCATGGTCATTAGGCCAACATGCTGGTAAAATGGTGGGGACCCCCTCATTAGCATTAATTCAGAGTGATTTTTGTGAAGTCACAGGGTTATGCAGTGGTAATCTCTGCTGGGGCTGCTATGCTTCGTAGCGTCTGTTTGAACTTTCAAAGCCAACTTAACAATTATCTTTCTTTTCATTTTTATATAGGGTTCAAGTTTTTTTTTCTTCATTTCAGGTGTATTAAAAACAATTAAAATGCATATGATATACACGGGTCCTGACTGAACCGTATTGGTTCCATACTAGGTGTTAACCAATACGCGTTTGGCTCCTGGCCTTTCGGACACGACCTTTTTAGGTCGAGGACCGAAGGCTGCGCTTGCGCAGTCTCCGGGAGGAGATTTAATGATTTTAAATCAGTTTCAGTACGGGGGCTTGAACCCGCCTCTCTCCTCCACTGGCTGGCTTCCTAAACGGAGGCCAGCCATTGGAGGAGACAGGCGTCACTCCAATAAAGCCCCGTCTCTTTCGGATTCGGGGGTGTGTTTTTTTGCGTTCTTTCGACTGTGACGTCACCCGTCACTCAGAACGCCAAAACACGCCCCCGAATCCGACATTTTCGGAGTTGCGGCTGCCATTTAGCGAGTAAAAACACTGCCTCGCCCCCGTGCCCACCCTGCATTTGGCCCACGTTATTGATTCCCTTGATTCGGCTGTTAGGAGTCCCCTGGCAGGTGCCTACCCCGCCAGGGACTTTGCCGCTACTTTATTATTAATATCGAGGTAGCCTACCCCTCATATGTGCCCCCTTTGTGTCACCGCCGCCGCCCGGGGCCTCCTCCAGAGGGCTGCGCAGCCATTGGCCAGGGCGCCCCCCGGCCGTGCTGTGATTGGTTTTAAGGCCCCGGAGCCTGGAAGCTCATCTGAAGGGCTACGCAGGGATTGGCTGCCCAGGCAGCCGGCACCTCAAGCCATGGGGAGGCTTCCCCGAGGTGAGGCTGCGCTGCCTGGGACCCGGAAGGAGAAAGAGGAGTCCGGCCACGAGGCTCCCGTGTTGGGAAGAGAGCCCCGCAGCCCAGGAGAGAAGCCAGCCCAGCCGCACTGAAAGTGGAGCCCCTGTGAAGGGGGGGCTCCACAACGTGGTGCGGGGACCAGAGGCACCTGGAGCAGGTCAGCAGCATACCGCAGCCGGTAAGTGGCTGTCCCCCGCACGGTCGCACCCTGGAGCCGCCACCAGTTTCTCCCATATCAGGCTCTAACCCAGTGGAGACTCTGTTCAATTGTCCCGGAGGGGGTCCTCCTCACCTGATCTGTCTTCCGGATTCTCTTCCTGCTAAAATGAGCTGGCTTGTGTTTGGTTGCGGCCACTCCTGTCCCTTGTTCTGGTGGGGGAGTTGTGGCCCTGCATTGTGTTCCTGGACGACATTTTACACCGGACTCCAACGGTGCTGTGTTGTCTAGAAGGGGTGGTGGGAGGGGTTCCCAGTGTTTCCCCGAGTCAGCGGCGCTGTCCTTTTTTTTTTTAGGCACTCCGAGTACTCTCCTACTCCTTCCTGTGATCGGGTGAGTCTCAGGCGCTGTGGCCCACAATTTTGATTCGCTTCCTGCGATGTTTTCACTTACCCTTTGCAATGCTATTGCCGGATTGCAAAATGCACCTTTTTATTCCCCAGAGTACCGCCCCACCTCAAACACATCAAATACACACAGACGTGAAAAGAGTACAAAAAAAAGAACAGAGCAGAGTTGCGAACTGTTTGCAGAACAGCGTGCTTGAAAATGTCTGGTTTCAGCCAGATTGTTCCCTGACGGATGTAGCGCCCCACGTCTTAAACAGAGACTCAGGGTACTTCATGCCTTGTGCCCCATCTCCAGGAAGGTCCCCCCTAGACCACAGAACACTCGAATTTATAGCTCATTGCGATTGCTTGTAACCGGTATGAATATCACACCTGCATCAGTCCCGTGTCTCACCACATTCTACCCTCCCCTCGCCGTTATGCTTCATACAACTGCAGGGCGCGCTCGGTCACACAGTAAACGAGTTTCAAATGGACTGCCTGCCCCATGTCCTCCTAGCCACAAAGCCACACTGCCCTCGCCCCTGCTATGTCAAGCGGAAGCGCGCAGGCCCTCTGCAAGACAAGACAGCCACGGAACACAAACACCAGCTTTCATACCGCACTCACACTTTATTTGTCAAGTAATTTCAGGGATAAATTCCTTTCCAGGGTGGGGTCAGAATACCCCAACATTAGTGGAGATACGGGTGAAGGGTCTTTAATAAAAAAAAGGGCAATTGTAATGTAAAAGGGCTTCTTGGCGCTGTGCAGTGCAGTCACTGATGTTCTGTGTCTGGTGAGTGCACGACAACCACGGTGGGCTCTGAACGTCTGTCACTGCCCTTTTGCTTCTGTTGTCGCTGATGCAGGGCTCGCCTGACACGGGGAGGCTTGTATGGTAGAGTGCAATCCTATGACTGTGGGGGTATCTATAGTGCAGTGCACTTCAGTCACTTGGGGGCAAGAGTTGATTTGGCTGTGGTACAGTGAGGTGCTGTCTCTGGTGCTGTGCAGGACAACCACTGGGGGCGGGGTGGATTATCTCGGATATAGTGCTCGACTGTCAATGATGATCTTTTATCGTGCAGTGCATGCCCGTGCTCGAGGCTTGCCTCTAGTGAAGATCACGACTGGCACTGGGGGAGGGGGGATTATTTTTAGTGCAGTGTCCCATGCACGCCTGTAAGCTGGGTGCTGCTTATATTGCAGTGCTCTCCTGTCACTGATGTGCTGGTGCTGTGAACTGGTAACGGAGGTTGTCTCTTATGCAGTGCACTCCTGTCACTATGGTTTTCTTACTGCTTCTGGCGCTCTGCACGCACATCACTGACATGCTGCTGTTGGTGCCTGCAGGACGGGTATGTGTGTATGTGGGGGGGGCAGGGCTCACCTGACACGAGAAAGCTTATGGGGAATAGTGCACACTTGTGACTATGGGGTTGTCTCTAGTGCAGTGCACGTTATTCATTGGTGACAGTGTTCCTGAATTCTACAGCAGGGGGCACTGGTGGTGCATACAGTAGCCAGATGATGGCTGGAATGGGTATGTTTTAGTACTCAACATGCACGATACGTTAGTACTGTACAGTACAATGCTTTGCTGCACTTGAAATTCCCCAGTTGCATTCTGCGTGCCTGCATGTTGAATGGAAAGGTGCTCCAGATGTGGCATGTATCATTGATCTACTGCAGGATGAGACAGTTTGTGGCTGTGCACTGTATGTGCTAATGTATGCTAAGTGGAAAGGCTTTGTGTTAGCTAGAGGTGTTTAAGTGTGTGTGTGACTCTGTGTGTTGGTGGGTGGTTCTGTGTGTTGGTGGGTGGCTCTGTGTGTGGCTGGGTGGCTCTGTGTGTGGCTGGGTGGCTCTGTGTGTGGGTGGGTGGCTCTGTGTGTGGGTGGGTGGCTGTGTGTGGGTGGGTGGCTGTGTGTGGGTGGATGGCTGTGTGTGGGTGGCTCTGTGTGTGGGTGGCTGTGTGTGTGGGTGGCTGTGTGTGGGTGGCTCTCTGTGTGTGGGTGGCTCTCAGTGTGTGGGTGGCTGTGTGTGTGTGGGTGGCTGTGTGTGGGTGGCTGTGTGTGTGTGGTTGGCTCTGTGTGTGTGTGTGTGGGTGGCTCTCTGCATGTGTGTGGGTGGCTCTCTGCGTGTGTGGGGGTGGCTCTGTGTGTGGCTGGGTGGCTCTGTGTGTGGCTGGGTGGCTGTGTGTGGGTGGGTGGCTGTGTGTGGGTGGGTGGCTCTGTGTGTGGCTGGGTGGCTCTGTGTGTGGCTGGGTGGCTCTGTTTGTGGGTGGGTAGCTCTGTGTGTGGGTGGGTGGCTGTGTGTGGGTGGGTGGCTGTGTGTGGGTGGGTGGCTGTGTGTGGGTGGCTCTGTGTGTGGGTGGCTGTGTGTGGGTGGCTCTCTGTGTGTGGGTGGCTCTCTGTGAGTGGGTGGCTGTGTGTGTGTGGGTGGCTGTGTGTGGGTGGCTGTGTGTGGGTGGCTGTGTGTGTGTGGGTGGCTCTGTGTGTGTGTGTGTGGGTGGCTCTCTGTGTGTGGCTGGGTGGCTCTGTGTGTGGCTGGGTGGCTCTGTGTGTGGGTGGGTGGCTGTGTGTGGGTGGGTGGCTGTGTGTGGGTGGGTGGCTGTGTGTGGGTGGCTCTGTGTGTGGGTGGCTGTGTGTGGGTGGCTCTCTGTGTGTGGGTGGCTGTGTGTGTGTGGGTGGCTGTGTGTGGGTGGCTGTGTGTGTGTGGGTGGCTCTCTGTGTGTGTGTGGGTGGCTCTATGCGTGTGTGTGGGTGGCTCTCTGTCTGTGTGTGGGTGGCTCTATGCGTGTGTGTGGGTGGCTCTCTGTGTGTGTGTGTGGGTGGCTCTCTGTGTGTGTGGAGCTGTGTGTGTGTGTGTGGCTCTGTGAATACTCTCCACTACTCTCTAATGCTCACCTATTGCCATTGTAAAGGACAATACCATTTATTTATGTTTTTTAAAAAAAATGAAGAAAAATGTCATGAGCAATGTCAATAGCTCTACCTTTAATAATGCCGAGACCATTGCATTGTAAATGCTTGTTCAAGGCTCCGGCGGTGTCTTAAGATCTGTATCCAAGGAAAGAGGGAACGAGGCAGCTTCAGCATCAGGCACTATTCAGTGGTCCAGCCACCCCAGCTGACTCATCATGACAGACACTGCAGGCTTGCTTCAAGGTGTATGAGGAAATGTGTGAGGCATGAGCACGGGCCCTGAACAAACACGTGGCATGAGGAATACCGTCCCCTCTGCCCCCACCTTGTGATGGGCCTGGGTTTTTGCATGTGGGAGGAGAATCAGGAGCTGTGACACCCTCACCCTGGTGCTGAGGTGGGGAGATGGATGCTGGAAACGCTCAGAGGTTTCATCAATAATCTTCTTTCACCTGAGTCAAGATTTTGCTCGTCACAGCCCTGTGTTTCCCAGGGGGGGAGGGGGGAGGGGGACGCTGGCTGAAAAGGGAGCATGACAGTCTGGAAAGGCTGGTAGGTAAATAGGGGAGTTTAAAAAAGCGGCCTCTGGAGATTTAATAAAGATTCAAGGGAGGCCTCAGAGCACACGTTTTTCATATAAACAAGGCCTTGCCTCCAGTGTGAGTACTCACACGAAGAGAAGTGAGGACTGTTGCTAGGAAGACTCGTGAATTCACCTCTCTGCCTTCCCAGACTCTTCCCACACTGCCCCGCGCCAAGATATGTTTATTATTGTTGTATAATTGTGCATTTGGAACTCATGGCGACGAGTAAACAAACGCACGCACAGCTCTGTGGAACAATCAATCTTTGTAACTCAATGTAATTACCACCCAGGTCTCCAGTTATCCGATAAAAGCACCAATTAGTTGCTCTTTGTAATTAAAGATAATTACTCAGCAGTTGCTCGTACTTTTTAAATTACATCCGGATCTGACTACGTGAAGGACACAACGTGGAGCACTCGTGCAACGGGGTAGAAGCATAATGTCCTGGTTAAAGAATATTATGCAGATTATGTCTGTAAGTGGAGGGGTGCACACCTGTCCACAGACCAGGTGTGTGTGTGAAGGGTGCTGGGGTGCACATCTGTCTACAGACCTGGGGTGTGTGTGAAGGGTGCTGGGGTGCACATCTGTCCAAAGACCAGGGGTGTGTGTGAAGGGTGCTGGGGTGCACATCTGTCCACAGACCAGGGGTGTGTGTGAAGGGTGCTGGGGTGCACATCTGTCCAAAGACCAGGGGTGTGTGTGAAGGGTGCTGGGGTGCACATCTGTCCACAGACGGGGGGTGTGTGTGAAGGGTGTTGGGATGCACATCTGTCCACAGATCAGGGGTGTGTGTGAAGGGTACTGGGGTGCACATCTGTCCAAAGACCAGGGGTGTGTGTGAAGGCTGCTGGGGTGCACATCTGTCCACAGACGGGGGGTGTGTGTGAAGGGTGCTGGGGTGCACATCTGTCCACAGACGGGGGGTGTGTGTGAAGGGTGTTGGGATGCACATCTGTCCACAGACCAGGGGTGTGTGTGAAGGGTACTGGGGTCCACATCTGTCCAAAGACCAGGGGTGTGTGTGAAGGCTGCTGGGGTGCACATCTGTCCACAGACGGGGGGTGTGTGTGAAGGGTGCTGGGGTGCACATCTGTCCACAGACCAGGGGTGTGTGTGAAGGGTGCTGGGGTGCACATCTGTCTACAGACCTGGGGTGTGTGTGAGGGTGCTGCGGTGCACTTCTGTCCACAGACCAGGGGTGTGTGTGAAGGGTGCTGGGGTGCACATCTGTCTACTGACCTGAGGTGTGTGTGTGAAGGGTGCTGGGGTGCACATCTGTCCAAAGACCGAGGGTGTGTGTGAAGGGTGCTGGGGTGCACATCTGTCTACAGACCAGGGGTGTGTGTGAAGGGTGCTGGGGTGCACATCTATCCACAGACCAGGGGTGTGTGTGAAGGGTGCTGGGGTGCACTTCTGTCCACAGACCAGGGGTGTGTGTGAAGGTTGCTGGGGTGCACATCTGTCCACAGGCCGAGGGTGTGTGTGAAGGGTGCTGGGGTGCACATCTGTCCATAGGCCGTGGGTGTCTGTGAAGGGTGCTGGGGTGCACCTCTGACCACAGGCTGGGGGTGTGAAGGGTGCTGCACACCCACGAGCCTCCTTTCAGGGCGCCTGGGGCAGCGGTCTCTTCTCCTGTGTCGGCTCCAACCTCTGACGGCTGCTTTGCAGGACCCGTGATTTAATCAATCAAAGTATTGATTGGAAGGTGCTGCATCTTAAGGTAGTGTTTCTCCTTTAATCAATGTATATAAGTATGGTGAAACCGCTACTTTTAGATAATGAATGGGTAAAAACATAAAATGACCCGGCTCAACCCCGCATCCGTGCCTGATATCTCATTAGCTGCACCCAGCGGCTACAAGATAACACACCGAGACCGCATCAACAAACACGGGGGTGGAATTGCAATCATCCATTGCACCACCGCTGCAGACGACACCAGACCGTTCATGGAACACCTTAACTTATAACTCAATACTGACGGCATAACCACCATCAGAGGCACCCTCACCCACAGACCCCAGGACCATGCCCCAGTTTCTGCGACGCCATCACAAAAGTCATTGCTCCGCTCAACATCAACTCAAAAAATGACATCTTCCTCGGTGACCTCAATTTCCACCTTAACAATACCAACGATACCAACACCACAAATATGCTTGAAAGCATGAGCAACACCAGCCTCACCCAACTTGTCACCAACCCCCAAACATCACAGGAAACTCACTCTGCCATCTTTATTTGCAGCGGCTGAGTCAAGTACAGATATGTCACCAAGCTCGCCTGGTCAGACCACTCCATCATCCTCTTCACCATCTCTGGATCATCCAGGCCCCACCCCCAAACCGTCCACCACCTCACATCGCAGCCAGAACAATGTCTCAGCGAGCCAATGGAATGACGCCCTCAACACCTCCTGACATCACACTGCAACCCACCTAGAACTGGTGGTCAAGAACTTCCTTGCCTGAATCACAGACTGCGCCAACAGAGTTGCCCCCAGCAAACCCATGAAGCACAAGAGGTCCTCCAAGCAAGCCAGTTGGTACCCAATGGAACTAAGAACCATGAACTGCATCTACAAGTGACTTGAAAGGGACGACACATCAGCATGGAGCCCATGGATGAGCCACATTCAAAGCAGCCTTCAACCAGTACCACCAAATCCTTAAAAAGATGAAAAGAAGCACCCTGGCCGACCGAATGGAACCAAGCTCCAACCACAGCAAGGAACTCTTCAACATCGTCAGAGAGTTCTCCAGCCCCTTAGCCACTGAAAACATCATCATCCCTTCCCAGGAACTGTATGGCATCCTCTCGGACTTCTTCCATGACAAGATCTCCACCAGCTACAAAAACTTTGATGTCCAGCCCACCAACATCCACAGTTATTTTGCCCCCTCGAATGAGGATCACAACCACCTGCTGACCACCTGGGACCAGCTTACCACGCAAGATACCACAGCCTTCATGAACTTCATCCACTAGGAGCATCCAAGGACTCCTGCCCCATCACATTTTCAACTTTGGTGTAAGACGATCAGCAGCGAGCTCACCGCCATCTTCAACGCATCTATCACCACGGCCACCTTTCCCAAGAATGGAAACCCGCAGACGTCAAGCCGCTACTCGAGAAACCTTACACCGACCCCAAGGAACACAGGGAACTACCACTCCATCTTTCTGCTGTCCTTTCGCACCTAAGTCCTCGAAAAGGCCATCAACTGACAACTCACAGAACACATTGAGAACAACAATCATCTGGACAGTTCCCAAATCGGATTCCGCACCAACCGCAGGACCAAAACCGCCCTGGTGGCAGCCACAGACGTCATCAGATCCCTCCTTGACCAAGGAAAGATGGAGCCCCTGATCCTCCTCGGCCTCTCAGCAGCATTTGACGCACTATCACACCAACCCTGATCAAACGGATTCACAACATTGGAATCCAGGGAGACGCCCTCAAGTGGATCGCCTTCATCGTCTCTGCTGGAAATCATAAAAGGACTCAAAACCTGGCGTTCAACTCAGCCCCCCTGCAGCAGCACCCTCTGCACCTGGATACTCTTAACAGGTGATTAGTGGTGATATACAAATGCAGATTGGTTGATAGATTGATTGATAGCTGAAAGCAGTTACCGCTTCTGATAACCTTGTGAATGTGGTGAAAAGGCATCGCTTTCCACATGCCTCCACCCCTGCCCCAGTGGGGAGGCCCTAACTGCTGTGTGAATGTCTTCGCCCTTGTGTGCTCCATGCAGAGATCTTCCGCCAGTACTTGCAATGTCTGCTTTGCCAGGAGCAGTCTTAGGGAAGTGTGGCAAGGCCTGTCTCTGCACACCTGTCTACATGTCCAAGACACCACTCACTGTCCCTACACTCTTTCCAACCACAAGCTCTGGAGCTCTCTACTGGCCCCTCTCTTGTGATGAACTTTGTGACTGAACTTTATGGGTGCATGGTGCATGTTGCATGTTAGAAACTGGGTTTCTGGTTGGCAGAGGTATGCACAATGTCCAAGCAGGCACCACAATCCAAGTCAGGGTAAGTTTAGTACATATTAAAGGTTTACCTGTGCTCACCCTCTAGTAGAATGGCACAAAGCAGTCAGGCTAAACTAAAGTGGCAATGTGTAAAGTATTTGTGCACACACACACATACACACACAGTAACAGAGGGAAAAGTAAAACTCCACAAAAGTACTTCACATCAGTTGAGAAAAATAGCCAATATTTATCTGAGTAACACAAGACCAAAACAACAAAAATCCAACATACACAAGGCAAGTTAATAATTTTGCAAGATGAAATCAAAATGCATTATTTAAAAAGCAATTGCTCCAACTGGGGCTATCTGGTCACGCTTGACTGGGGCAAATGGAAAGGTTTAGTTTGACTGCGATGGAGAGCGGACTGAACACAGCAGTCATGCGGATCCATTGACAGTACCTTGGATGCATCAGAAATTGAAGACAATGCGAGGCACAGAGGGGGTGAGGCGTCCTGAATAAAGGTGAAGCGTTGGTTTCTGAAGGTGGTGCAATGTCGTTGAAGCTTTGATGCTCAGGGACAATACGGTGCGCAGAGGAGGTGATGCGTCTGTTACTGATGCCAGGCCTCAGTTCCAGAAGGCAACACGCATCAATGATGCATCGATGTCAAGAGCACGATGCATCAATTCTAAGGCTTCGATGTCAAACAAGTGGGCTAAGGTGCTTTGTCGGTTGGAAGCCACGCGTGGTCAGGGCTGCACTGGAGTTGGAACGGTGCATCACAGACTGAGTGAGGCGGTGTTGAAACCTCACGCAGTGGCGGCTCTTTGGAGGCGCTGCAGCACAAACGGGGCTGGGTTGTAAGTCAGGGTCGATGTGTCACGCACTCAGCGAGTGGGGACCACAGCTTCGGTGTAAGCAGCTGCAATGCCTCAATTTCATCAGGATGCGCCAGTTCTGAAATTATAGAGTCGATGTGTTGGTTTCTTGGTTACAGCACCAAAACTCAATTCCAAGGGCCCAGGACTGGATTTGGCACCACATGGCAGAGCAGGACTCACAACAGAGGAGTTGCAAGTGCTGGTAGCAAGATGCAAGTTAAGTCTTTGTTGTCCCTGAGACTTCAGCTACAGCTACAAGAAAGCCCTTGGAGAACCTTTAGAAGCAGGATTTACAGCCTGATTCATCAAGCCGAATTGCGCTCGCAAAGGGCCAGAATCTGAGAATCTCGCCCTTTGCAAGCGCAATTTTTGCATTTGGGATTCATCATCCCAAATGCAAAAATCGGTAATTGCTAATTCGCTAAATTGCGAGGAATTACATTTAAGGAATCTCTATTCAAGATTCCTTAAATGCAATTCATCAACCATTTTTAAATTGCTAATTCGCAATTTCGGGCCGCTATTTACCGAGAGGTCAGACCTCTCGGTAAATAGCAAAAACTTAGAAAAATGCTTTTAAAAGCATTTTTCTAAGTTGCATGTTGCACACACACATGTCCTTTGGACATGTCTGTGCGCAACACCTGTTTCAATTTGCATTTAAGGGGTGCTACAGGGTGTCCTTTGGACACCCCTGGCACCCTTTAAATCGCTATCTTATTTGCGAGTAACAAATTGCTAATCGCAAATAAGGAATACTCCCCATTCATTCCTATGGGCCTTTTGGCCCATAGGAATGAATGGGGAGTTATTCCTTATTTGCGATTAGCAATTTGCTACTCGCAAATAAGGAATGTGTAGGAATCGCTATTTATTTAGCAATTCCTACATGAATACCGTTTTGCGAGTCCTTAATAGCGATTCGCTATGAATCGCTATTAGGGGCTCGCAAAACGGCCCGTTGATGAATAAGGCTGATAGAGAGTAAAGTCCAGTCCTCTAACTCTCAAGCAAGAAGCAGCAGGCAGCAGGCCAACACAGTAAAGTGACAGTCCCTCCTGGCAGCACAGCAGCTCTTCTTCCTGACTGAATGTCCTCAGTCCAGAAGTGTTCTGAGTATGGTGCCAGAGGACCAGCACTTATGCCGATTTTATCCTTTGAAGAAGGGAGACTTCAAAGAAAGGTCTTTTTAATGCACAAGACTTGGCCCTGCCTTGGCCTGGCTTCAAACACAAGACAGCTGGGGTGGGAGGTATGCAGCTCTTTGTGTGAGGACAGGCACAGCCCTATTCATGTGGAAGTTTCAGCATCTCCCACCACTTCAGCTCAAGAAGGCTCATCAGCCGGGTGATTGGCCACCAGGATATGCAGAGCATACCTCAGCTACCATTGTGTGTGACTGTCTAGAGGGAATTCATAAAGCCCAGCTATCATCCAAACCAGAAGTGTATTTCGGGGACTGGAAGAGGCACATAGGGCCTCATTTATGAGGCCGTGCGTCCCTTTTATGCCGCCGGTGCGTCACTTTTTGTGACGCACAAGCAGCGTAAAAAATGTGCCTTGTTGCACCATATTTACAAAGTGACGCATCTAGGTAGATGCGTCACTTTGTAAACCCCTGCGCCACATTATACCTGCGTCAGGTATAATGTATGCAAGGGGGCGTTCTGACGCAAGAAAGGGTCATAGAAGTGACGCAGTGAAATCTATGAGATTTCACTGTGCCACTTCTGGGACACAAATGCGTCAATTTCTTACGCCTGCCTCACAGCAGGCGCAAGACTGACGCAGGTCCTTTCACATGGGGCTTGCCCCATGTGAAAGGACACATTGCTGGAGTTACGTCACTTTTGTGACACACTCCAGCAATGCATCACTTTTGCGCCATACAGATACGTCAGAAATACTGCGCAATGAAAAGTGACGCATCGCTGTTTTCACGCAGCGATGCGTCACTTTTCATAAATGAGGCCCATAATGATTAAAATAAGAAATGGCAACGTTCTGAAAGTGGCATTTTCAGATCGGCAATGTAAAAACCGCCTTCACTAAAAGATGTGTTTTTAAATTGTGAGTTCAGAGACACCAAACTCCTTCTTCCTATCTTTTCCCAATTGGAAGTTACGCTTGTAAGGTGTTATGAGGCAGATCCAATGCTAACCTATGGGAAAGATAGGCCTTGCTGCAGAGAAAAACAAATGTGTATGTATTTTACTACCAGGACACGTATAACACCATACACTGCACCCTGTCCATGGGATACCAAGGGCTTAGGTTAGAGGTGACTTATATGCAATAAAAGAGAAGGTTTGGGCCTGACAAGTAGGCAAATTTGCCAGGTCCAAATGGCAGTTTAAAACTGCACACGCAGGCTCTGCATTGGCAATCCTGAGAAGGGCTATTCATGTGGGTGGCTCAATCTGTGCTGCAGGCCTACTAGTATCATTTATTTTACAGGCCCTGGGCACTTGTAGTGCTCTGTGCTGGGGACTAATAAGTAAATCAAATATGTCTATCATAGAGAAACCAAATGCCATTACATTTTAGACAAAGAGCACATGCACTTTAGTACGGGTCAACAGTGGTAAAGTGCCCAGAGTCATAAAACCTGCAAAAACAGGAGGTCAGAAGCAAAAAGACAAGGGGAACCACGCCAAAAGATGTCGGATCTGACAGTGTACCTGGTCCTGAACCCATTCTTGCTGTGATCCTAAAATCATGTTTTTATTTCCTTTTTTCCTCCTGATAAGAAGAGGAGGCTTTGAATGAGGTGATGGGAAGTTCCAGGGTCTCCTCAGAAATGACAACATTCTAAGTGCCCTTCAGAAGCCAAGGTCTTGGGTATTTGTCGACCAAGTCCAGTGTTGGCTTACATTTATAACCCTAGATCCGTAAATATTAGGCATGATTATTTTCCTGAACTATACATATGTGTATGAACCTTTGCTGGGTCCTCTGTCCCAGCCGAACATGTGAGGATGTTTCAATACCAATGTCTTGCGAGTGCTTTAGTGGGGGCCAGAGCTCTGCCCGGGAGGCAAGGGGCATCCTTAACAGAAGTGACAAGAGGGCCGATGACATCAATAGATGGAGTAAAGACAGATGGGGGCTTCAGGCCAGATACATTTTCCATGGTTTCAGGCATAGGTCTGTGAAGAAAAAACTTCTTGAGCCTGATTTTTCGGAAAAAAAGATGTAGGTCTTTAATGAACTCAAATTTGTTGAAGTTGGCGGAGGGGACAAATGATATGCCCCTGGACAGAAAGCATACAGAACCGGGATCAATGTACGTGTTGGAAAGATTAAATACTGGAATGCTTTTTATGTTTTCCAGTATTGATGGTGTCTTGTCTGAATGTACATTTGCAGTTGGCCCTGACCCCGACGGTAGTACCTCTGTTGGGGAATCTGAGATCTTGGACGGTAATTCCCTCTGCGGTTGCCTAAAAAATGGTTCTGTTGTACTGATCTTTCAAAAGGTTCCTGTCTTGATTGAAAGTTGGGGTTATAATTAGGTTAATAGTTGGAATCAAACTTTCCTGACCCTTCTCCCTCTGAATCGGTGGTGTCGGAGAAACTTGTAACCCGCCGGTTGCCCCATCTTAGGGTGCTTCCACGTGAGCTAGAGTCTTCCGCACTAGTAAATCACAAAAGCACAGAAACAGCAGACCAAGGTCGAGCACAATGGTTCCATACGTTCTTGATATCGGGTGGTGCAACCGCTTCCTACACCCGCTGTTTAGGGATGTGAAAGTTACAAATGAAGAAGCCAAAGTGGAAGGTGCACTCAAAAAGAAGTCAATAGAACCATAGATGTAACGTGGATATTTCTTCTTTATTCAAATTGTTAATTTTCAATAAGCATAGGCACAGCCAACACGTTTCGTTCCCAATAGTGCCGTGGGAACTTCATCAGGGCATAAATAAGAAAAACACGTAATGAAAATTAGAAGTAAAAGTTTCCGGACGGAACTTCTGGAATATGTAGTCCTTAGTCAAAGGATTCTAGGAAGAATCCTATATCTATCAAACGTCCTATGCAATAGTTTGCTTTAATGAAAAGCATTCAGACATGGTGGTCTGCCGACCCCAGCAGGCCAACATCCCTGTGATTCCTAATGGGCCGTCGTGACCTAACTCATTTATATTCATGAGGTAGGTCAATTTGTGACCTATTAGGAATCACTATTTGGGAATACAAACATTCCTACATTAGGAATACCAATTTCCTGATTATCATCTAGAGATAATCGCAATTTGGAAATCAGATCGGTGTTCCTAATGTTTGTAGATCTGGTCACTATTTCTCAGAAGCGAATAATTCAAAATGGAAAACTTTTTCTTCGGGCTAAAAATTGCTAAGTCATCTTATCAACCAAATCCTCAAGTGTGTCTTGAACAGCCCACAGTAGCTGACTAGTGTTTCACAGGTAAATGAGTAACTATTGCACTACACGAGCAGCGCCTAGAAGTGACCCTGAAAAATATTTACTTGCTGTAACTGTGAAACAAGAAGGGTGGGATCTCAGTGGTCTACAAAGTTTTGAGTTTGGCTAACAATTTGTGGTTTTAATATTACAAGGCGCTTTAAACAACACAGCACACTTTTCTCAAGAAATATATGATTTCAAAATGAAAAGTGTTTTCACGTAACTTAAGTTGTGCAGTGCCAGGGTGTCTGTGTTGGCACAATTGTTTGGGTTCCTCTTTCCATGTGTGCTGCCCAATGCAGCACACATGGAAAGAGGAAAACACAAGACGAAATCATGTTATTTATCCTCGTTGCGCCGCCCCTGGGGAGGTGCCCGCTTTTGACGCATTCCCAGCTCCACGCTATGTTGTAAATTTGGAAATGTGTCAAAATCTCTGGGCGTTGAGTGGGAACATGCAACGCTCATAGCCCGTCTCCCCGACGCAGTGTGAGGCAATGCATCCTTCTGAGGTCGATGAATTCAGTAACACTATGTCGTGTAACAATAAAACATCTGTTATTTGTTAATAGGAGGAGGTACCCGAAGGCTGAATGTGTCTGCTACAAATATGCCCATCAGGTTATTAGGCGGTATCGGCATTGGAAGGATAAGACACTGACTTGATCCCACCAGAAGTTGATCATGTCACCGGCAGGTATTTGAGCGCTTTACAAATCTCAAAAATAAATAAATAAAATAAATAAATACCTGTAAAAGAAAGTAGAGAGCAGTGTATCTGGTCCTACATTTGAGCCAGATGGCTCCTGCTGAAGGCCTGCTGGAGACATTCAAGTAGAAACAGGTGCCAACACTTGGTACATTAGATACACAATTGATGGACGGAATGCAGAACAAATTAAAACAATCACCCACAGTCAAGAGATCTGGGTTAAATCCATCATTCTTTTGCTCACCACGCCACCCCAGTTCAGACATGGCCATATGCAAATCAGTCTTGGCCCTGTGCCTCATGGGAACAGTTCAGCCCGAACTGCCAAGCCAGGTCCTCCCTGGACCGGAAACAAGCATCCTGTTCGGGTTGGATTGTTCCCATTGGGCGCAGGGTCAAGACTGATTTGCATACGGCTGGGTCCAAACTGGAATGGCATGGTGAGCAAAAAGACAACAAATTTAGGCCCAGATCTCTGCACTGGGGTGAATGTATGACATTGTTCTGCATTCTGTCCATCAGTTGTTCTTTTTGCATTTGTCACCCCAAGTGGGACAAGTATGCTCAGACGTGAGTTCCATGCCACTGCAATCAAGCTATCCTGGCTGGTGAGGGCTGAAAGCCCAAAACTGGTCCTAGAATGCTAGTTTCCAATCCAGGGAGGACCTGGTCTGACAGTTCGGGCGGACTGTTCCTATGAGGCACAGGGTCAAGACTGATTTGCATATGGCTGGGTCTAAACTGGGGTGGCATGTTGAGCAAAAGACGATGGATTTAACCCAGAACTCTTGGCTGGGGGTGAATGTTTTGATTTGTTCTGCATTCCGTTCATCAATTATGTGTCTTTTGCTTTCTCGCCGCCCTGGTCTAGCAGTTCAGTCTGGACTGTTTCCATGAGGCACAGGGTCAAGACTGATTTGCATATGGCTGGGTCCAAACTGGAATGACATCGTGAGCAAAAAACGATGTATTTAGGCCCAGATCTCTGTACTGGGGTGAATGTATGACATTGTTCTGCATTCTGTCCATCAACTGTTGTTTTTGCATTTGTCACCCCGAGTGGGACCAGTATGCTCAGACGTGGGTCCTGTGCTCTCCACACCACCGGAGTCAAGCTGTCCTGGCTGAAGAGGGCTAGAAGCCTGAAACCGGTACTAGGAGGCTTGTTTCCAGTCCAGGGAGGACCTGGCTTGGCAGTTCAGGCTGGACTGTTCCCATGAGGCACAGGGTCAAGACTGATTTGCATATGGCTGGGTCCAAACTGGAATGGCATGGTGAGCAAAAGAACGATGGATTTAGGCCCAGATCTCTGTACTGGGGTGAATGTATGACATTGTTCTGCATTCTGTCCATCAACTGTTCTTCAGACACTTGGTGCATTAGCACGCGCTGACGTACACGTATGGCGTTGGAGGGCCTGATATCAAATATGGCCAAAGTTTACAATAAGGCATTTTACCAATTTATATATTATATATATTTTTAGCTTAATATATTTATTCACCTCCAAATTTCTGTTTTGTAAATCAGTACGTCTTTTATCGCACTTAGAATGAACACTGCTAATGTGCGCCAATTTTAAAGTTTTTTTTTCAGGCATATTTTTTCTTTAATACTTTGACAGCAGGTTTGCTCAGGGTTGATCAGATTCCAGAGCCCTATTGTGTTTTTTTTATTTGTTTTTCTTCACTCCCTGTATTTCTCCGAGTTCCGCTTTGAGGGGACGCCGCGTCTCGCTTCCATTCCTTCCACTTCTTGAGCGAGTGAGCGTCGGGGCCGCTCAAAGCAATCTTCGAGCCTCGGAAGAGACGTGTAATTTACGGTCCTGCCTGTAATTTCCAATAAAGGGGTCTCTGGGATATGAAGGGGCTTCCTTTCGCTCAGCAGCAGAGGGGCCTCCGAAGCCCCTCTTTGGAAACAGCTGCTGCTGCCTCAGAAACACATCTCAGCCTCACCTGTATGTCTGTGTATCTATAAAAGAATCCCATGTGCGTGTGTAAAACAATCACCTGTATGACTGTGTGTGTGTATATGTGTGAGCTCGTCTTCTGTCTGTGACATCACTCATTGTGAACCTCAAGCCTCAACCCCACAGGAGGTCATTGAGGCACAACCTACGGAGGGGGTGCTGGTAAAGACAGAGCATTCTGCAAACTCAGTCACCTGTGTGTATGTGTGTGCCTGTGTGTATGTATGTTTAAAAGAATCAGTGTATGTGTGTGAGAGAATTGCCTGTATGTCTCTGTGTGTAAAACACCTCTAGCATATTTACTAAGTAACTCACAGAGCGCTGCGTTGAGCCGCGCTCCGACAGTTTCCAAACGCAGCGATGCGATGCGCAGTATTCAGAAGAATACGGTGCACCCCTGTCTTCTCCTTAGTGCTGGTGGTAAATATAGGCACCTAGTGCCAACACAGGCGCTCTTGCACCATAGTGCAAGGGTGCCTGCGTTGCAGGGAACAATAGTTCATGTGCAGGAAGGTGTCCCTTGCTGCACACAAGCCACCAGTAGTGGCATTTTGTAACTTCTATGCGTGCTGAAGAATTGCGTATGTGCAGGAAGGGACACCTCCCTGCACATAAACAACGAATGGTGTTTTGCTGTTCCTATGTGTGCTGCACAATGCAGCACACATACAAACAGCAAAAACCATGGGGAAAAAAAGAATTTCTCCTCGTTTTGCCAGGTTTTCCCTGGTCTTAATTTTGGTTCTGTCACATATTTACGTCACTCTTGTAAATATAGGGCAGCGTCAAAATCTATGGGTGTTGCGGCAGAACGCCCACTGCAACACCCACTGGATGCCCATTATACGCTAAGTGTACTGGGAAAGGGGGACTTATTCACCTGGCGGCATTAAGTCACTTTAAGTAGCTTAATACCGCCTTGTGAATTAGGCGTTGCCCCAACCACCACAGGAACATCAGAAAAAGTGATGTTCCTGTGGCGATTGGGGTTTGTAAATATGCCCCCTCGTCTTCTGTGACATCACTCTGTGAGGCGTAATTACAAAGAAGTGATGGAGGGTGGCGTAACCCTTCTTGTCTGAACGCTATGCTCTGCCACTTCTGAAACTCAGGCTGCATTGTATTTTCAACAATACAGTGCAGCCCTGCGTTTCCCCTGCACTGGTGCTAATTTCAGCTGCCTAGCGCCAACGCAGGCACCCTTGCACAGTAGTGCAAGTGTGCCTGGGTCGTGGAGAATGATTGTTTATGTGCAGGAAGGTGGCCCCCTAAAGCACTTCAACACCTTATCAAGGGTAGCAAGAGCTATATTAATGCAATTACAAATTTCTGATTTTAACTCAACTTACAATGCCTGTAAATGTGTCTCAATGTAGTACTACGATACATGTGTATCAACGCCCAATTAATACATTTCTTTTTTTCAAATATACAAAACAATCCAGAAATCCTTGTGGCACAATAACTTTAAAAACCTCCTTAGCATGTCTCGGCCACCAGGGTATTCAGAGAACAATCAGATCTAAAACACGTGCTGTCACGAGATGCTGGATGCATAATCTGAACCCCTGCATCCGAAAATTTCTGCCAACATTTGCACCGGCCAACCAGCGAAGAAGTAACATTTTTAGTGACTGACCAAGATGTGTCTCGCAGACAGCTTCCTACAGGCAGCGATTCCTACAAATGTTATATTCCATATAGGTACTATAATACAGGCCTCGGTAAGCTTGTTACCCTTCACCTATATTCTCTCTCTACATTACACTTGTCACAGTTTAAAGGGACTGACCTTTTACCTGGATATTACATTGCATTCAGAACATGGGCTTTCCCTAGTTTGAAATCTCATTCATTATGCATGAGGGTTCTTGTAAGCACAGCGGGACTGCCATCTCCTGTATAAAATCTATGTACAAAGTTCCGGCCCGACGCCATCCTTAGGTCGACACAGTAATACAGCAAGGTAGGACCCCTAGGGCGACCTATGGGTGTATATACATCACATCTTGCTAAGATAGGCAGAGGAGATCGAGACTTCCATGCTGACACACTGACCAGAGACGCTGAGGTTCCTGCATGCAGACGCTCCAGCTCGCAGTTGTCTAACATCCCTCCTGGGCTAACCAGCTCGAGACCAGGACGGGGTGCCATAGTCTCACTTCAGGTAATAGGGCTGACTGAATCCTAGAGAAATGCTTGGCTTAACACCTACACCCATACTAGGTACACTTAGGTACATCTAGTGAGGGAGGCATCGTAGGAGAACACATCTTTTTTCATGTGTTTTATATACTTGAATATATTCATGGTTTTAGTAAGATGGTAGAACTATGCCATCCTTTTACCTTTATAGTGCTGTTAATCATTTATATCTTATACTGCCTGACGGTTGTTGCAGCACATCTATTCTACACCAGAATAACAACTGTTCAATAAATGATTATTGAAAACGCCCAGCTTGTTTTATTTGGTGTATCTCTCTAAGTATGCACGAGTGACTGAGCGAAAGGTAGTATATTGTTTCCACGGGCCTGAGGGATCAGGGTTGTCATGTTCGATGGTTGTCAAGAACTATTCTCTCCTTGGCAAGAGGAGATTCTAGTGGCACTGTGAGCTAGTTGGTACAAGAAGGCCAACATACGCGCTAGGGGTGATCAGAGTTCGCCTGACACCAATCCTACAGTGTATGCTGTCTAAACACACAGATCCTGCATACTTTTTATTGGAGATACATGATACAGAGACTTTGTTTTCGTAAGCTGACTTACAGCCAGTGATACCTGCAATATTACTTCTAACGTACTACAAAATGCTGTTCGCAAACCTACGTGCAGGGTTTGCGCTTCCGCCTTTCATATCTTTCTCTGTGCAATGATATTTGCATGACTGTGTAGTCTTCGAATACGTAAGTATATGCTTTAGTAGTAAAAGTGGGAGGGACAGAGGGGAGTGACTGAAAATCTGGGATACTTACTACAATTGGATGGGTTTAGGGAGGAGGAAGCAGGTATTTAGGGAGGGAGGTGCACCCACCAACAACTGAGTAATCCCATTCCATTTCACAAACAGCACTTCTAAAGTTACTACAGCCAAAAAAGACCCAAAATAGTAGTAAATGTACTTGGGCTCACAGCTGGAAGAAGTACAGCACTACACATGGCCAACCATAGGTACTGCAACACCCACCTCCAGAAAATAACAGAGGTAGGGACTTAAAATACAACACAATTAAATTATTTGAAATAGCTATAAATATAAATCCATGTAATTTAAACTTTTAAAAAATCTAAACATCAAACATATGTTTTATTTACATTTTCCATCGAGTTATATCCTTTTTTAAATGTAAAGACTAATGTAAAAGGTTTTGCTAAAATATAAATTGCATTTACTTAAATATATTGATCACTTTAAACTTCAGGAAAATAATTTTAATGAGTCCACGTAAAGCCAACAGGGTGGCTTTATATGGCCTCATTGATATGGGTAAGCCCGGTGCGTCACTAGAACACCATTTAAGGTGGCATTGAGGTGGCGCACAGGGCTTGTAAATAGCCCCAAAATGTTTACAAAGTATCAGTGGGGCATAACATCACCATAGAATGCCCTAAGCATGATCTAAGCTGACAAAGCAATGCCAAAATCTTTAAAAAATGACTCTGTCCTGTCACTCTGCATAGTACTAAATAATGGCCCCTCTACACTGTGCAGTATCAAATCTGTTCTATAAAACACTGCACAAAAATCTTTCTATCGAGCATCCTGAAAATGCGATTTTCTCGTTATCTAAAACCTGCTCTGAACATTCTATTACATGTATACCTCTAGACGTGTGAGGTAGGAGAAGTGTGGCTCAGGGGTTAGAGGCAGCAGACCCGGAAGCTGAGATCGGTCCTGGACCAGGGTTCAATTCCCCGCCTCGGCGGGTCTTGGGCTAAAAATTCCACGGACTCGATAATTCTCGCCCCGGAGCCTCCTCGACTCACGGGTTCACACTCTGCGACTCTGGGCAATAGCTTGCTTAATCTCCACAACGGCCCCTCGCGGCGGGATGCCTGACTTTCACCTTGTGGATACCCTGCTATCTCACAGGGGAATACCAGGAAGGGTTCCCTAAGCAAGCGCCGGGAAACCCACTGCGGGTAGCTGTTCGCTATATAAGCTGAACTACATTTACATAGACATATATAAGAACACTTATAAGCCTTGTACATCTTCTCTCTGCTCCAGATAACCTAAAGAAGCTGTGCTACTGCAGTGTTTGTCCCTCAGACTGTGTTTTGAAATTCTACTGACCCTGGTGAAAGAAGGCCCGGAGAGCACCATGAGATTGGACAAGCATGGAGCGGGAAGAGGACGTCCCCAAGAACCTGAGGCACATCCCATGAGCCACCAATGACTTGACTTACCTTGATGACGTCTTCATCGCTGGACTGGCATGAAACGGATTCTGAGATGTCGGTCACAGCCCCATTGCCTTCCACCGATACCACCTTGACTGGAACCGCAACCGTCTTCCCGGTGAGAATCGCTGTGTTCAGGATCTCCGACTCCTGAAATCCAAAAGAAACAAAGAGGAGATTGAGAAAGGCCGCCTTGTACCTGCCGAGCTGTACAAAACCTCTCCCGAGGACCATCACTGGTACAGAAGTAGGATGATCTAAGCAGCGAAACACGCCTCAACAGGGTCATTTAGATAAAACTACCATATCTCCAATGATTTATTTCTCGGTATTGTGAGGTTCAATTAGACAATACTCTTTCTTGAGAAGCCATGTGGGGAAAAGGGTGGGAGAGAGAAATCCTTTATGGGTTTAGAGAAAAGAGGGCTTGTGTAGTGCTCATGCACAGAGAGGAGCAGTGGTCTGGCCCAAGGTGGAGATTGAAGCATCTGTCTCTTTCTGTGGTTCTGGTGAATCTACTCACCCCCTTGAGCCAACAGGCAGTTACCACTGCTCTTCAAGGTATCAAATGTGGCCGATAAGTCCGAAAGGACCAGGTGCTGCAGTACCACCATTATCAACTATGCTTCTGATATCTTCTGTAGCCGCCGCCAAGGCTGATGCAGTACAATAGCTCGATCGAAAGCCATACGGGGAGAAATCTAGCTGTGCTCTTCAAGGAACGCCGTGAGATCAGTCCGTATGACTTTCTCCCGGATCCTGGCTGGTAAAGGGAGGCGTGAGATGGGCCGGTAATCTTTCACGTCATGGGAGTCAGAAGAGGGCATTTTAAGCATGGAGAAGTACCTGTGAGAAGTTGGCCTGATATGTGATGTCCACTATTCTAGTGGGCACCCTGTATCAGTCCAAACAACCCTTATGGTGATGGTTGTAAAGTCAACCTTATAGACCAGCTATCCTAGTGGTAGCATGGACAAAGCAGTCTGAGGCTAAACTCAAAAGGGCATGTGTAGCCAGCTGTTTTACCATATGTAACCCCTTTAATACCAAATGAAAGGACACCACACAGGTTGTATATATAAAATATATATGTATTTATTACTAAATTAATCCTCTGAACTCTTTATGAGATCAGAGGCACAAGCACATAACAAGATACTCAATTATCATACAATTAGTTGCACAAAATACAGTAGAGCCCTAGGGGCACGTAAAAACATTTACTAAAATAGTGGTATGAGAACCACGTCACAAACAAAGGATAGGCCTAGGGCCAGGAGAATCGCTGGGGTTACGCTGTACTACCAAAGGATAGGGAGCAGGAGGCCCACGGGATGCGCGTGCAGTGTCTTTACACACACAGGAGTTACCATAGAGTTACAATGGGAACGAAAGAAATGGAAACTAGTTCTTTTAGGACACTTCCGAATGGACTAGGAGAAAGCTACTTGAAACTAGGACACTAGGATAGTTAATACCCACAGGAGTACCAAAAATACTCGCGTTACCTCACCCACAGGAAGCGAGTGCATAGGTGTCAAAGTGTGTTGGGTTTTGTCGCTGAATCCTATGGAGCCGTGAAGAAAGATGATGCAGGCGACCAGGAGGGAAGTGTCCGGTTGGATCCAAGGGTGGATCGAGGATGAAGAGTACCTGAAAGCCGACGGGACAGAGTCTGGGTCACTAGCCAGTGACCAGGAAGGAACCAGGAAGGAACCAGGCGATGTCGTGAAGCAATCAGGTGGTGTCGTGAAGCTTGTCTCTGCAGCCACGTAGACCAGGAGGTGTCCATAACAACCAGGAGCTGGATATGGACTGTCCCACAAAGGCTCTCGCTGTCAGCGGTGTTGGCTTCCGGATTGGAGTCAACAAGCCTTGGCAAAGGCAACCCACGCAGGAATCAAAGATGGCTTCTGGATCAGACCAGCAAGGTCTGATGGGCTTCTCCTTTTCAGGGAAGCAGGGGCCAGTCTTAAGCAACCAGACCAGTGGTGTAAATTTAAAGGTTTGTCGTCACAGAGGCCACTAGCCAATGGGCAAGTGACCGGACAGACGCATCAAGCAGGAAAATGCAGAAGGGCCCAATGCAGAACTCGTGGAGTGTGGAGGGCTGATCTTCGGTGCAGTTGGTGCTCAGGGAAGGGGCTTCTCAATCCCCAATGCACAACTTCAAGGGTGCCTCAGAAGTTGCACGGAAAGCAATTCGCTGGCTTTCCAAGATGGCTGATCCCACGTCTCTCGTCGCCTCCACGGGTCTCAGCTTTGCTGTGGCTGTGGATCGAGCTGTTGGAAGTTTGGAAGTCCAGGTCTTGTCAGGCTCTGTGCTCGGGCTCCGGCGGGAGCGTCGACAAAGCAAACCATTGTTCGCTTGATGGTGCCTGCTTACACAGGGTGGTCACTCCTTGACCACACGGGAGATTCTTCAGTTTTCTATCTTCAGGTAGAACGTCGGAGTTCCAGATTTCGTTTCAAGTTTCAGTCAGGAGAAATCTAACATCTTGGGATTCTGTCCTACCTATATACCAAATTTAGGGGCTGGATTACCTGCTAGGTCCCTCCTATGAGTGGGACCCAGGAAGGGGGTGGTTACACCCATTTCCCTTTGTCCAGTTTCACACCAGAGCTGGGGCTGGAGTGCCCCAGCACCGGTTTGAACCGGACTATGCGTGGGACACAATACAACATATATCCTGAGCTAACACCAAGAAAACTTTAAGTGTGATGAACAAATAACAAGTCGCTGTTTTCTTCTTTTTCTTCTTTTATTTCACGTGGTAAACGTTCTTAAAATTCTCTAGCCAATTCTCTAGCCGACACGTGTTTCGTCTGTAATGGTGTTTAGCCACAGACTTCTTCAAGGCTTTTTCTTCTCAGTTCAACCTGTGATAATCTTTTCCTGCCACCCCAACTATAATGTGTCGGGGGTTGGTTTTTCTGATAAAATCAAATCTCCGCGTTTTCCAGCCTGTTTATTAAGAGCTGTATGGTACTAAGTTCCAAATAAATATCAGTTGGGTATTTTCCTCCTGAGACGATATCTCGTCTTCATTCAAAAAGAGTCTCTGGCGTTGTGTGCCCCAGGCAGTGTCTCATTTCATTCAGCCCTCCCTGCCCCAATACACTATGGCCTGTCTGGGGTGGTGCTAGCACCTCCCAATACAGGAAACCTTTTGTCCAGGCCTCCCTCGCTGGAAGGACTCCCAGCAGCAGGAGGTCAGACTTGTGTCTGTGGCAGCAGCATCCATTTTGTGATGCTGAGGCTCTGGTTAACTTTAACCGGGATTAGTAGGAACAACATGTCTTCTCCCTCTAGAAGGGTGGAATGCTACCCCCGTCGCCAGAACTGGCAAGGGGGTAGTATTCCAAAGCGTTTGACACCTTACACAACATGTTTTGATAAAGCCAAACCAAAGTTAGCATTTAACCGCGAGGTTCATAATGCACTTAAGAGTATATGGTATGGCTATATCATAGAACAGCTATAGGGACATGGTTCCGAAAGCTGCAGACAGGCTCAGCTCATGCTAGAGCCTCATCTCACATAAAACCAAGCACTCTGCCTCCAGGATTGTTAAGGCCTGCCATAGGAGTGACTTATAGGTGCATATGTGTCTATATATAGTGGTAGGTATAGGAATACTATACCTAAGCAAGGGGTAATTACACGACCTTGCCCCAGCTGAGTGATCAGCCAGTTGTGTCAGTTCATCAGTTGGATCCACGGAGCATGAGTGGAACAGCCTGTGTAGAGCACGTACATATGTGTCGGAGCAGTCCTGGGCACATACAAAGAAGGAATGTGCCGAAACGGGTAAGTAATTAACCAATTGGCAAAGACATGGGAAGAATTTTAAAGCAGATGGTGGTGTAAATGTTTCAGTAGCAGGTACAGGCAGGGAGGAGGGGAAGCAATTGGTCTAAGTGCGCTCATACATGGCAGGGGCATGTCTAGGTGAGAACATGTGCGAATGTTTAAAGAGCAGGCATTGACATAGTGTGGGGATACCTTTTCTAGAATATTCATGACTTTAATGAAGCAGGCACCAACATGAAGCAGGAATCTTTACCTGACTGTAGAGTATGTACATAACCTGAATGGGTTGCGAAGGTGAGCGCAGAACAGGCACCTGGGTTACACCAGTAATCAAACCTGCCTGTCTGTAAAGCCTTCTTTAAACCCTGATGACTGCCCCTCTCTTGCGTCGCAGCCTGGCAAGATGTCCTGAATCGACACCACTCGCAATTTTAAAAGAGTTTATCACACAGAATATCATTAATTAATATCAACCCTCTTGAAATCTCTCTCAAGCAGTCTGTGTGAGGCTCTTCGACCTGTCACCCTCCTTTCATAATATTAAATGATTACATTAATAATGCAATTGTTCTACTTCAGAGAACCCACAATTTGGGTTGGATTATGGCATTTGCAGTAGTCGGCACACATAATTTGCAGATTAGCCCATGTCAGTGAAGGACAAGGGTTCAGGTGGAGGGAGGGTGGAAGTGGGGATGGCACGCGCCCGCTGCCTCCTCTTACAGTATTACGAGCAGGATTGTACAGTCGCTTATCCATAGGCAACGGTACCATTAAAAGACTTTAAAGAGCTGCCTTCTCGGTAGGAAGAAGAGCTGGTGGGGCAGCACTCTTCCGACAGTCTTCAGGTGTGTAGAGCAGACCCTTCCCGCCATGTTTCAGCCGAGTCACTATACTATGGTCTTAGGGTGAACTGGTCATGGCCAAGCCTCACAGCTAGAACATTGGGGCGAGAGTTGTCCCTGAGCGTGAGTTCTATTGGAAGGGTACGCTTTCAGAGTCGACTGTTGTATCTTCTGAAAGATAGCCGATACTGTCAAACACGATAACCTAATTGATCTCCTTGAAAACACGATGGGGTTGCCTGACCCTGTTCTAAACTGGTTCTCTTGGTTCCTTCAGAACAGATCCCAAAGCTTCAAGGTGAAGATGTGTAGTAGACACGAGTGTAGGTTTCTTAAAAGAGATGTTTATTCCAGAGCGAAGAGAGCCGTCCCAGCTGGCAGGTTTTAGTCAGACAGCAACTGCCTTGCAGGGAATGCTCACGGAGTGACATTCTCAGTGACACGAGATGGTTCAGATGATGTAATGGGACATGTCACCACACAATCCTTGTCCTATCCTGCACCAGTCACCCTGGGGGTTCCCCAAGGTTCAGCTCTCATGTGGTTTGAGAGCCTCCAGAAGCGCCAGCACCCTACTGCTCAAACCACAAAAATTCAAGAAAAAAAAGACCTACAGGCAAGCCTTCTCAGGTATGGCTCCGAGGATCTGGAGCTCACCCCCCCCCCCCCCCCCGCAGTCAGGGTGAACCATTCCACTGTCCTCTTAAAAAAAAAAGTCCAAGGGTTCCTGATGAAGACATTTCTGCCTCAATCTGGCTTCTCCATTTGATTCTGGGACCATAGCCATTGTCTTGTGGCCCAGCTGCCTGGCTTAAGTGAATGTCGGACATTTTTAGTCTGTGAATTTTTCGCTTTGTTGATTCTATATTGTTTGCTTGTTACCTTCTAGCTGCATAATCTGTAAAGTGCTCTGATACCCTCGGTGGTCATGTTTGCGCTATATAAAACTTTCTAAATAAATAAATAAATAGCCCCTTACTCCATGGCTTGTAGGTTACCTAAAGCAATGATATCGGATCGCTAGTGAGATTTGGGATTCAGATGTTTGACCATCTGCGATACATGGCACAGGTCCATCAAGAGCTCGAGCATTTGAAGTTGGGATGACAGCCTCTCCTAAATACCTCACAAATTCATTTGAGATGCATGTTTAATCACATCATCAGGGCATCTTATTGCTCAAGAGATCTCTGCAAATTTCAAATTGGTTAATTTCTAAAATAAAATACAGGTTGAGATATGTGGATCACATGTGAGACAGGACCTTCAAAAAATTAGTCATTGAATATTTTTAAATAAGTAACGCAGGAAGCACTTTATAATAAAAAAATCTGTTTGAATGAAATTATAGATATCTTTTGAACAAAATATACATACAACCAAAACTAAATGATGATCAAATATTCTGTTGTGGGTGAAAATGAATTTATTTTAAAAGGGACACCTAAGAAAGATCGTCTCTCGATGGTTTTGATAATTGCTAACTCTTTTTGTTTTTGATCAGCCAAGTAAATGATTTTCTGAGAAAGAAAGTAAAACAGCACATGCATGGAGTATGGGAGAGACTGTACATGAACCTTTCCCTGGCAGGATATCCTTGTCAGTGCCAGGAAAGCCTCGCAGGTGATAGTTTGCTTCAAAAATACACATAACACCTAAAACCAAGGTGGAAAGATATGTGGCTAACATTTTAAATGTATATTGCATCGAGGCAATGTTATCGGAGCAGTCACAATGTACCCCATAACTCTGACGACTGTAACTCCCTTAAGAATGTGTACGGTTGCGCGCAGATATTTGCTGACAGCTCATGACAGTACATAGATTGAATTATTTTACATGAATATTTACTAGGCCAGAAGTAAAAAGTTTCATCAAAATAAAATATATCTACCAGGGAACATTGCTGTAATCTGACCAGTGATCTCAATCTGAGAATGTATTTCCTCTCCTGTGCAAACTGCAATTGAACCTCTGAAAGAGTCTTGCAATATTGAATTTGTTATCTCTATTTCCAAATGATTACACATTAGTTAGTTTGCTCGGAATATTAAGGGCCCTGTTTATCAAAGGCGTTGCATCACTTTTGCACCATGCACTGTGGTGCATGTACGACGCAACCCCTATTTGCGATTTATCAAGCCGCGCCAGGCCACTTTGCGTGGCCACCAGTGGCTTGATAAATCAGGAGTGATGCAATGCAATGAAAATTGCGGTGTTCCATCACTCTGCCCTGAAAAGGCATTTCATGGATGTTGTGCGGATGTTCCCAAGCAACTACCATGGATTTTGACGCGTTCCTATATTCATCATCACTGGTAAACCGGGAAATGCACCAAAAAGCTGTGCCTTCCCAGTGGAGGCGTAACAAGGAGAAATATCGATACTCCTGCTTTCTTCCTCTTTCTAAGTGTGCTTCAGTTTGCAGCACACGCAGGTAGAGGAATATGCCTCTGGGATTAATTTTGTGAGGGAGGTGTTCCTTCCTGCACTAAAACAATCCTGCCTGCAACACAGGCACCTGGATTAGAACTAGGGGACTTTTAGATCGTATAGACAGGCTTTGCCTCAGGAAAGGGTACATGGAAACCGAGCTTAAATGAGTTATTTTGTAAAACAAAATCTTAATGGTAACTAAAGAGCAGTAGCGGCTGCTACCGGGCTCAGGTGGTGAGGCGGGAGCGGGGGCAGAGGTGGGGGGGGGGGGAGTTTAAAAACACACTTACATGTGACGGCCTTCCGCCACCTCTCCTCCGTTCTCTTCTTCCTGCTCCGGTCCTGCAGCAGGATACAGGAAGCAGCAGGAAGCACCCGGCTCCCAGGCTGCCGATAGCCAATCACATCACAACGCTGCAATGCAGCGATGAGATTGGTCTGAGCGCCATGGATCGGTGCTCAGCCAGGGAATGGGGGCCTAGGCATATTTTCCATGCAGGCTGTAATGCAGCCTGCATGGAGAATATGGGAAGTGCGCATGAATGTTTTGGGCGGCCCATGAGGGCTGACCAAACAGTCACGTGCACTTAGGAGTGGGCAAACCCCTCCTCCCCTGCTCCTCAGTCCTCAGAGCAGCCCAACCCACCCCACCCAGAAATCTGCTGCAGCAGAAGGAAACATAAAATGATGATAACGTGATTTTAAAAGATTATATAGATTACAGGTACAGTAAAATGAGAATCATCATAGGGTGATTTACATGCATTTTGATCATGTGTCTTTTTAGCATATTATAGACCTCCAGTAAGGAGTAATATATTGAGTTTATAGAGTTGCATTTTAAGAGAATTTATTTTGTTCCAAAGGAGGAGGTACTCATGAAAAGTCTACCAAAATGTACTTCAGTTTTTTTATTCTATGATTAATTGTCCTTTGACATAACATTGCTAAGAAAAGTTGAACAGTCCTAACTATCAATACGAAATTGCTTGCAGGTCAAAAATAATAATTTACAAATAATTTTATAGATGTTGTGTGTGCTGTTTATGACAAAAAAGATGAGAATATGTTGTTTAAAATTAGAGAATTGATTTTGTGTTTGAGATTGAATTAATAAATTATGTTTTCTACAAATCAATAATTATTCTGTAGATCTTGTGAATGGGAAATCATCTTAGCACTACACTGACACAAGGTTTATGTTTGAGCCTTCCTGTAACCCTCACTGGGGTCTCCACTGAAAACAATATTTCTTTATGCTTCAGGATTACCAGCACAGGGATGTGGCAATGCTGATTGGTGTTCCTATACTAAGATGGTGGACTGCACAAGGTCTATACACCAGCAGCTAAGATGATGTGCCCACTCTAAGATGGCGGACAGCACAAGGTCTTTCTACCAGCAAAGAGCAGCGGCTAAGATGATGTGCCCCTTCTAAGATGGCGGATGCTACAAGAGCTATCCACCAGTGGATGGCGGCAACAAGCTCCTGCTCCTGTTCTAAGATAGCAGACGGCACAAGATTTATCCATCACCACAGGGATGCGGCAGCACTGATGTTTCAATTCTAAGATGGTGGACCGCACAAGGTCTGTACACCGGCGGAAAGCAGCGCCAATGATGATGTGCCCATTCTAAGATGGCGGACAGCACAAGGTCTTTGTAGGAGCAAAGAGCAGCGGCTAAGATGATGTTCCCATTCTAAGATGGCGGACAGCACAAGGTCTTTCTAGGAGCAAAGAGCAGTGGCTAAGATGATGTGCCCATTCTAAGATGGCGGACAGCACAAGGTCTTTCTACCAGCAGAGAGCGACAGCGATGCTGATGTTCCTATTCTAAGTTGAAGAAAGTCTATCCAAGAGCGGGGGCAGCACTGAAACTGATGTTCCTGTTCTAAGATGGCGGTTGATCCAAGGTGTACCCACCAGCGTTCATTTCTAAGATGGAAGATTACAAAAGATATACTCACCAACTGGGGGCAGTAGAAATGCTGAGGTTCCTATTCCAATATGTTGGACAGCACAAGGTTCATCCATGACTGGAGGGCAGCAGCGAAGTTGATGTTCCTGTTCTAAAATGGCGGACAGCACAAGGTCTGTACACCAGCGGAAAGCAGCGCCTAAGAAGATGTTCCTAATCTAAGATGGCGGACAGCACAAGGTTTATCCATGATTGGAGGGCCACAGCGAAGCTGATGTTCCTGTTCTAAAATGGCGGTCAGCACAAAAGTTATCCATGATTGGAGGGCAGCAGCAAAGCTGATGCTCCTTTTTAAGATGGCGGATGATACAAAGTCTGTCTACAGCTACAGCTCAAGGCAACTGGAGGGTGAGATCTACTTTCCCAAAGCAATGAAGTTATTTAAGACACTGCATACCCAACAGACAGGGTTTTCGGTTCCCCTTTAGAGATGGTGCTTAAGAAGACACACCGCCGCGTGACAGATGGCATTCCGGATGCTATGCCATAATAGGCAATTTTGCTGGTGGCCTGGGGAAAGTCGTAAGTCTTCAGAGGGCCTCTAAATGAAGCTGAGAATGTGCTTTCATATTAGTTATTCTGCAGTGTGCCAAGAGCTATGCTTTACTATGTTAACTCTAATGTTCTGTGAGCCTGTGCAAGCCATCCCTCTTCAGAACACCTGGCGACGTGGGAGGGATGCCTGTACTGAGAGGCGCAGCAGGGACAGAGGAAAGAAGCCCCCCTGTATCTTTAATGCCCCCACCGGGCTCTGAGCCCCCGCGGTGCAGGGATCACGAGGCACTCTGTCTCAAGAGCACGAACATACCACTTACCGCATTACCGCCACTTCTCAAGGCACCCCAGAGCGCAGCCAATCACTGGCGTGCCTAAAATAGTTCATAACTTGTGCCATCCAGGGCTGTTTCAGAATTATACCTGGGACTTCAATGTTATTTCATCTCTGCTTTTGGAGACATTGTGTACAAAGCAGTACAACTTCCTAAACATTGAAGATCCACCAGTGAAACTGTTGTAAGGAGAACAAGTTTACAACACATCCTCCTCCTTTATCTAGAAAGGACTAATGACCGCAGATGGCCATGTTGCGAGAAGCACATGTTTACTACAGAAACATTATTAAAACAACATAAATACAATTCATCATTGAACAATAGAATATCTCATAATTTCTGTTAAAACCACAATAATCCTCCCAAATCTGCCATCTTGGTGACTAATAACTCTTTCATTGGGCGACAAATGCAGCCACATTTCCTAAAGATGGATCTTGGAATTAGTACACAATGCTCTTTAAACAAAGAGCAGTTGGGTAGAAGCTGCTTCACCTTGTATTTAACCTGTAACCCACAAGGCCACGCCCCTCCATCTCACTCATTGGTCCTCCTCCTGGGTTTACCCTGCCATTCGATCACATTAACTGTCCATCAATGGAATCTGTCAACAACCAGTTCTCTCCTTAAAATAGCAGGTCATGTGTTTGTAAAAGGGCCAACCAGGATAATCCATCATGTCACCCCCCTGGCCCAGCTTTTGAAAAGTTGGACTTTGGTGAACCGCCGAAGGCAGGCGGCTGCAGAATCCACGAAGGCTTCATGTTAGGAAGTCCTGTGGCAACAGCCTGGCATGGGGTAGCTGGGCATTGGGTCAAACTGGGAGCTTCTGAATTTATCGATGCCTTCACGAAGCCAGACAGCTGGGCGGCTCTTTACCGACCCTACCGCCTGCTGAAAAAGTCTCACAATATCCGGACTCACTCATCGACATGTGGTAGTTGGCCGTCTCGTTCTCACAAGTCTCCTGACGGCCTCTGCCAAACATTAGATTTAGGGCACACAACGTCCTGACCAGTGGCTTCGACTTCTTCTGATGCTCCATCCACCACTGAGGTTCCATCAGCCATGGAAGGGTCTCCTCTACACAATCCATGATGGTATTGTGATGAAGATGCCTTAAAGGGTTTTCAAAACTCAATCCGGATTCTCTGACTTTGGGACTATCTCTGGTAGCCCTTTACCTTGCCATGGATTTTGAACTCCTCTTGTCTTGCTTAATGGGGCACATTTTATCTCTTCATTTATTAAGTGGATTTTCCAACTTTGTATCTCCCTGTGGCAGTCCCAGATATATCACAAGCACTAGGCACTGAGACTGCACAATAGAAAACATTTTCTGGGAAGTCACTAAAAATCTCCCTTTGAAGTAGAAAAAAATGGGAAAACCAATTAAAAAGTAGCATTAAAAACCCTAATTTTTACAAAAAACGCAGACATTTAAATCTTCTTAACTCTATAGGCAATTTGCTGGGCTATATTGAGATTTTGTAAGAAAATGTGTGACATGATACAATGTATTGAGGTTTCATACATGTGGTTTGTGAGGCCTGTCCTATAAAGAGTCCCTGGTGATCTGAACATCGGATACATTTGTCTCTACACCTTCATCTTTCTCCTGCTCTCTGTTGGGCTACCTGCCACATAAGCATGTTACGCATGGATCGCCTCATCTCCTAAAGCTTGTAGTGATCTACTAGCGGGCCTGCAGCACTGAATGTGCCGCCCATGTAGCCCTTTAAACATGTCCAATGCCTGCCATTGCTGCCTGTGTGTGCAGTTTTAAAGTGACTTTTTGACCTGGCAAAATAAACCGTATGCCAGTTCTAAACCTTTCTTTTTAATACATATATGTCACCTCTAGGATAGGCCCTAGGCAGCCCACAGGGCAGAGTTCCGTGTATTTAAAAAGTGGGACATGTACTTTGAACTTTTACATGTCTTGGTAGTGAGTTATTTTTCACTACTGCAAGGCCTACCTCTCCCATAGGATAACATTGGGTTCATATATTACATTTAATAAGCGATAGCTTTCAATTGGGAGCAGGTAGGAATATCGAGTATGGTGTCTAAAGGATTGTAATTAAAAGCCCTCTTTAATGGTAAATCTAGATTTTAAGTCACAATTCTGAAAGATGCCACTTTTAGAAAGTTGACATTTTCCTGTTCCAAGTATTTGGTGCCCATAGCCTGTTCCTGGGTCACATGACTGGGTGTAGTTGGCAGTTGGACTTTGTTTATTACTCTCAGACAGCCACTCAAGAGAGGGATTACGTGTGCCTGGACTAGTCAGGATGGGGGGCAGAGGTGGGCACAGCCCCACTTGCAACTAAATAGGTGGTGCCCTCTCTTCACACCAGGGACTTCTCACCACTACATTGTTCATGCAGTCAGCTCGGAGCCAGGGCAAGTGAGTCAGGAAACTACAAGGACTTCAAATCGAATTCTTTAGAAACTTCTCCTACTTTCAAGTGGGTACCAGATATAAATAGTGGACCCTCAGATCTAATTCTTCAGTACACCTCTGGACCTGCGGAAGACTTAGGACTGCTGTGCTGCTCTGCAAGAAGGAATGCAACTCTGTTGCCCTTCTGCCCTGCTACGTGAGTGAAGGACTGGACCTGCTTCTTGATTCCAGGATCACCAGAGTGACTCCAAGGGCCAGTTGGCTGACCACCTGATCAGAATCCTCGGGGACAGAACAGGCTCCAGCCACCTTGGACCCAACCCCTTGAGTCTGCTGTGAGTGTTGTCTGACAAGTGATGCCATCCCAGTCCCAGACCCTTCGAAGTAGACCTGAAGGTGCTCTGCCAGTCCAGCTGTGGTCCTGTGGGCATAATGATGCAGCACGATGCATCTTCTTGCAGCTCGTGTTTGGAACGGCCACTATGCAATGCAACCCCACGGATGACTTTGCATCACAGCTCACAGTCTCCTTGAAACTGCGCGACGAATACCCGACACAGGTCTTCACATCGAAAGCCCCTCATCAACAGCATCCTCGATGATGACGCAGTACTCCACATCGCAAGCCCTGCAACTTCTTTCGAACCAGCTGGTGCATGATGCATCTTCGATGCAGGACTTAGCATCACAAGTCTCTTGTTGATGGCGTCCTCGACGATGTTGCTGGACCTTGCATCGCAGCTCCTCTGAACCACTGCTGTTCAAAGCATCTTCGACGCAGGATCTTGCAATGCTCCAAAACCAGGATTTAAGGGTCTAGTTTAGTCTGTAGATCCAGCCCGCAATCCATCAAGGTCAGCCTGAACTTGTGACTTTGTACCAGTCTGGCATGACCAGATAACCACAGTTGGCGCTTTTTGCTTCTAGGCACTATTTGTACTTAAAACTTTAAAATTGTATATCTCTGATTCTACTGAATGGATGTTTACCTTTTTGGTCACAAATAATTTTTTTTTTTTTTTTGTGTGTGTAGGTTTTACTCTATTATTGTTCCCAAGGGCTCCATAAATACTATATACGTTTCCTCTAAGTTAAGCCTGACTACTTTTGTGCCAAGCTACCAGATGGTGAAGAACACGTTTATTTGGGGATTGCTTGTGTTTCGCTCTGACAGAGATTGTAGTTGCTGCCTGAGTAGGGATTCACCTTCCTCCTCAACCAGTAACCCAATTTCCAACAGTCCCAATTACAATTTCCGGGACCTGGATTTCCCTAGTGCGGGAACTCAGGACCTGGATTTATCGGCATGAAAATCCAGACAGTGAAATCACACTTGGACTGTGCTGGGTCCCCGGAAGCTTGTCTCCTTTCTGGTGAAGAATTGGCTTGGTAGTTTGGTCTGCCCTGTTCCCATGATGCACTGGGCCAGGGACAGACTAATTTGCATATAGCCAGGTTCTGAGCTGGGATGGGGCAGTGAGCTAAATAACGGTGATGGATCAAGCCCTGATCTTTGGACTGGGTAAGAGTGGTCTGCTTCATTCAGACACTCTGTTCATCACCACCCCCTTTTCTGAATCATTTTTGGCCACTATAGGTGTGGCAGGGTATACTCAGACATGAGTCCCTTGCTCACTGCTCCATCAGGATTCAAGCAAGCCGAAAAAAATGGCCGACGACGCCTGAAATGGCAGAAACCGGTCCCCGGAAGCTTGTCTCCTTTCTGGTGAAGAATTGGCTTGGTAGTTTGGTCTGCCCTGTTCCCATGATGCACTGGGCCAGGAACAGACTAATTTGCATATAGCCAGGTTCTGAGCTGGGATGGGGCAGTGAGCTAAATAACGGTGATGGATCAAGCCCTGATCTTTGGACTGGGTAAGAGTGGTCTGCTTAATTCAGACACTCTGTTCATCACCACCCCCTTTTCTGAATCGTTTTTGGCCACTATAGGTGTGGCAGGGTATACTCAGACATGAGTCCCTTGCTCACTGCTCCATCAGGATTCAAGCAAGCCGAAAAAGGCCGACGCCTGAAATGGCAGAAACCGGTCCCCGGAAGCTTGTCTCCTTTCTGGTGAAGAATTGGCTTGGTAGTTTGGTCTGCCCTGTTCCCATGATGCACTGGGCCAGGGACAGACTAGTTTGCATATAGCCAGGTTCTGAGCTGGGATGGGGCAGTGAGCTAAATAACTGTGATGGATCAAGCCCTGATCTTTGGACTGGGTAAGAGTGGTCTGCTTAATTCAGACACTCTGTTCATCACCACCCCCTTTTCTGAATCAGCTGTGGTCCCCGGCATGCACCTAAACCTCCAGCAGGGCAACTGGTGAGAGGTTATTTTAAAAGGTCAGTCATGTGACCTTCACGATGTATCGTATAAGGCAAACAGTATGGCCACACAATAGGGTGGTGCATTTTGCACAGGGAAGGGTTACCCCCACATGCATTAGAACCTCACCCACCGAGGTGGCGTGTTCCATCGCTAGGTCTCCGCACTCCAGCACAGGCTGGTAATGTCTGCATAGACTCCTACTCAAGAGCACGTTTGTCGCTAGCCAACGTTGCTCCATCCTCAATACAGCCTTGATTGACAGAAAGAGGCAAAGACCCATGAGAAGAATTAAGAGGACCTAGCTGGTCCCCGGGTAAGATTAAAAGTATAGCGGATAATAGAGGTAGATATTATCCTGCTATGCAAGCCATCAACATGTTTCGCCCAATGTTTATTTCCGCATGTGTCACTGACCTTCATCAGAACATGGCTCCCCCAGATCCACCCACTTTGACCTATTTATTCTAGATGGGGAATCACATTGTGGTGGAAAGGGAGCATGAAATGTGAAAAAAATATCTCAAAATGGTAATTTAAAAAACCAGACCAGTGATATTCTCTGCCATCTGGTTCGGCCCCCCATCTCGTTTGAAAGCGGCCACATGGAGGGGGCCTCTGGGATCTTTGTTATTATACACCACCTATGTGATAGGGTCATCGGCTGCCCGGGCTGATGACCTCAAAGACAGCATCCACCCACTTTTGGATGTGTGTGTGTGTGAGGGGGTGTCCAGCGAGGGGGGAGGCTGGGCAGGATGTTACCCGTCCGGGGGAGCATTACAATCTTCCCTCGTGCCTTGGTAGAGGGCAGCCCAGGTGATAGGTCCAATCTGCCCTGAATGACATTTCTAATGTAAGTTTGAGGCCCGAAGTCTCTGACAGGTGAGATCAGATGGGTGGCGGAAATTTGGGCGTGATCGCTGGATCACTTTCATGTGTGTGGAGCGAACCCCACCTGGGAATGTTAGTCTCAGTAACCTGTAATCAGGCTGTAATAGGCAGGGACATCTTAAGGATTTTGGGGGCCCTGGGCCAAACATATTTTCTGATAAGTGAAGTCTTGTTTTGATCAGCAAGGACATTTTAATGGATGTTGCATGCTGTTGAAAAGCCTAAACACAACGGAGCAGATTTACAAGCCCCTTGCGCCTCATTTACGCCACCATTGCGTCACTTTTGTGACGCAGCGGCGGTGCAAATCCTGTGCCATGGTGAGGTGTACTTACAATGTGACGCATCTGGGAGATGCGTCACGCTGTAAAGCCCTGTGCCAGAAGTAGGCTTTCCGCCGCAGGAACGCCTCCTAAAAGTGGCTGAGTGAAATCTACAAGATTTCACTCAGTCACTTTTGAGCCCATGCTGCGTCATAACCCTGCGCCTGCCTGAAGCAGGCGTAAGGATTGGTGCAGCTTTAACTAGATAGGGCCCCCCAGATCATTGCTGGAGCTGCGTCGCGCTTGCGTTCATTGCATCCTCCTATCCCCAGCCCCCCTTCCCTCCCCCCCCCTCCCCGCACGTGGCCTCTTAACTCGTAATGGAACTGTGTCCCGTATGGGCAATGTATAACGCCAGCAGAGCAAGAGGCAACGGCCTCTGCGGCCCAGGTTTCATTTTCCTGTTTTTGTGCCTGTTGTTTTGTATTTTCTGTTAAAAATGCAAGACTACAAGTCCCAGAATGCAAAAGAAACCCCAACTGACTAAACCCCTCCCCCCTGGCCTGACTCAGCCTGACGGTGGCATTCGAAAGCAGGTCTTATAAAGGGTTATTTTCAGCCACATGCATTTTGATGAGCTTTGCATTCACACCGTGAGCCATACATTCGCTCTCTCGCTCTTCACACGAGTGACGCTGCTGTACTTTCCCTTGTGTATGAGTCGTGGTGGCCGCTTTTCCCAGAGCATGAAGGACGCTGCAGGCGCTGCGCCCGTGATCTGAGGCGAATCTGTGTCTTCACTGCGTCCTGTCGCGCGCTCTGTCCTTTCAAACCTATCTAATGACGCGCGGCCATGATGTGCTGATGGAGTTCAGATCTGAGGCCACAAATGCTAGACTTTATAACCCTCTTCACAAGTCTTTCGATTTTTGGGGTAGCAGGAGTTTGTTTGCGGCAGTTCCCCCAGCCCTGGGCTGAAAGCTGCGGTCAGTGTCTGGCTGCTCAGAGCACGTGGAAAGCGTTAGTGGGAGGGTCGGAGCAGAGCTTAATTTGAGCCGGTGGTTCCCGAGGCCCGGCCCCTTTACTTAAGCACTTATGCCAGTCTTCCACGTGGTGGCGGCGGTGTTTAAATAATTTACAGAAAAGCACAACTAAAGGTGGTTATTAATTCAATATAGATAAATAAAAACGAATCCCTGCTGTCCAAGTCTTTCTTGAAGCCGGCAGGGGCAATAGATGGTGCGAGCTGCGGAGACCTCCTGACGAGGGCCCGGGCACTTATTGTATGACAAATTAAGCACTGGGTCAGAGGGGGCGGGTGATGGGGGAGGGAGCTGCCGGCTGGGGGGCTGGTGGGGGGTGAGCCTGGGCTGGTTTCAGCCTGTTGGGGGAGCAATGTCTGCCCCCCCACCTCTTGTAGCACCGGGAACGGTCCAGTGAATTCTGGTGCAGAGTTATAGGGTCTGGCGTTTGTGGACCCAATAATGGTGACCCCAAAACCCTTGGGGGCAGATTTACAACTTCTGGCGCATCTCTGCTAATCAGTAGAAATGCGCCAGAAGAGTTGTGACACATCTGCCCACCCGTGCGCCACCACTGATGCACCACATTTACAATGCGGCGCACCGTGGCGCACGGATGGGCCAATGTGTGACGCAGCCCCCGGCGAAAATGCGGCGCATTGCTGGAGTCACGTTGCAAGGCCGACGCAGCTCCAGCAACGCTCTGGGGGCGCTATCCTTAACATGCTGCGTCAATCCTTACTCCTGCTTCAAGCAGGCGCAGGGTTTTGACGCAGCATGGCCGTAAAAAAAACCGTAGTGAAATCTTGTAGATTTCACTCAGCCACTTTTAGGAGGCGTTCCTGCACCGGAACGCCCCATCCTGTGCGGGAACGCCCACATGTGGCGCCGGGCTTTACAACGTGACGCATCTTCGTAGATGCGTCACGTTATAAATACCCCGCAGCATGGCACTGGCTTTGCGCCACTGCTGCATCACAAAAGTGACGCAAAAGCTGCGCAAATGTGCTGTACGGGGCTTGTAAATCCACCCCTACGGATGGAGGGTGGCAGATTTCCACCCGGAGTTATCCATCTGGGTTGAATTCCACTTCTCGTAATGAGGACATTAGTCTTCAAAGAAGCACTTAAAGTGCATGATTTTTAAGGTTGTCCCTGTGTTCATCGGGCACCAGAGCGAAGGGCAACTTTAGGTTAATATTTATATTCATATTTCTGGCAACACTGGTGGTGATTGACAGCAGGTGGAGGGTCAGTGAAGAGGGGCCCCTCTAAAAGGGCCCCTGGACACCACTGAGGCAATGTCTTCCTTCTGTATATGTCACTGCATCTATCTGTATAAAGTCCCCTAAACACCACTGCGGTGCGGCCACTGGGGGCAATGTCTACCTTCTGAAAGGCTTTGTTTTACATTTAAAATGTAATGTAAATGTAAATGTAAATGTAAATGGATTTGTACAGCGCAAATCACCACTGGTTTCTAAGCGCTTGCTTAGGGAACCCGTCCTGGTATTCCCCTGTGAGATACCCCAGCAGGGTATCCGCAAGGTGAAAGCCAGGCATCCCGCCGCGAGGGGCCGTTGTGGAGATTAAGCAATCTATTGCCCAGAGTCGCAGAGTGTGAACCCATGAATCGATTAGGCACCGGAGCGAGAATTATCGAGTCCACGGACATTTTAGGACTCAAGACCCCGCCGAGCCGGGAATTGAACCCTGGTCCCAGGCTGACCTCTGCTTCCAGGTCTGCCTCCTCTAACCAGTGAGCCACACTTCTCCACAACCAGTGAGCCACACTTCTCCTAATGCTTTCAAGAATCCTGGGCTCTTTCCCCTAAAATGAATGGGGTAATAATTAAACCTATTCTGAAGAAAAACAGTCCCTCAGACCCCAAAACTATCATCAAAATACTCTGATTCACTTGGGGCCTAAAATATTTGCAAAACTGCATCTTCGGACTCTGAAGGTCGGATTGATATCAATGGGGCCGATTCACAGAACTAACTTAAGACAAAATCCTAAACTTACTACTTTTGGTATTCACAGAAGTTAGGATTTTGTCCTAAGTTTGTTTTAAGAATAACTTAAGACAGACTTCAGACAGACTTAAGACAAAATCCTAACTTAAGACTGTCTTAAGTTTGTCTTAAGTCTGTCTTAAGTCTGTCTTAAGTCTGTCTTAAGTTTGTCTTAAGACAAACTTCAGACAAAATCCTAACTTTACTACTACTAAATGCCGTCTGTGAATACCAAAAGTAGTACGTTTAGGATTTTGTCCTAAACTAGTTCTGTGAATTGGGCCCGATGAGTTGATACCTGTATGTTAGAATTGGGTGTCTCTGGTTGGCACAGGTATGCACTTGTGCCAACCAGGGACCCTCTCCTCTAGTCAGGGCACAGGACTACTATTAGAAATAACCCCTGCTCACTCTCTAGGTGGCGTGGCGCGAGCAGACAAGGCTAATCCCCAGAGAATGTATAAAGTCCACATTTGTAAAGCGCACAATCACCCGTAAGGGTCTCTAGGCGCTGGGGGCCGTCGTGAAGATTAAGCGAGCTATTGCCCAGAGTCACATGGTGCTGGGCTAACCTGCCGCCGGAGCCGGGGATCGAACCGTGGTCCCCAAATTCCAGCGTCAGTCGCCCTGGCCGCGGCGCCACACCTCTTCGCTGTATGGTTAAGCATTTGTAATAATACACACAGTAACTAATCAACACACTATATAGAGACACAAGGCTGATCTTATGTAAAAATATAGTTCTTTATATTTAGACTTTCAAGCAGGCTTAGCTTACAGGCTTAATAACTTTCAAACTGTTCCATTAACTTTAAAAGCGGTTCCACAATACTTAAATGCAGGTTTTCAGTTCTCTTAGCGATGTTTTAAAACATGTTGTGCGCTTCGTGGGGCTTCTGTGCGCTTCGTAGGGCTCCTGTGCGCTTGGTTCGGTTTGAACGGCAAGACCTTCCCGAATCTCACACGCCTTGCGGTACGCCGCGTATGGCACGGCCGGTATACACAGGGGGGTACGAGTCATAGCACTCTGGTGCGACTCGTACCACGTTTGACAACAAAGGCTTTCAAGATGAGGTGCGCTTCGCGGACACTTCAGTCCGGGGCGCAGCGTACAGGGCGACATGTGGCACAGTACCTTTGGGGTTTTCAGAGTTCGATGCGGGCGATGCTGGGCCAGGCGTCCTACGTCACGGTGCCTTCCTGATGCGGGGCGAGCTACAGCTCGAGGGCTCAGCAGTCACGGTGCGTTCAGGCCAGCGATGCGTTGTAGGGGAGACTTGGGATGCAGCGTAGGCTTCGATCTTGAAGGAGGAAGCGGTGGACGGTGAAGCAGGGTGCGGTGCGATCCCAAGTACGGGACGGGCACCAGCCGCACTACGCGCCGCAGCTGCTCAATCACAGCAGCGGGGCACGATCAGCAGGACGCCACACGGGGAAAGCGAACACAGGAAGGTGTCAGTCTTTACGATGCGAGCTGCGGCTCGGAGGCCACAGAGTCGCGGTGCTCGGACCGGACGGGTCCTTTCTTGCATTGCGAGCTACGGCTCTGAGGGGCACAGTCACGGCGCTCGGGTCACGCAGGGCTGACCGTTACTTTGCAAACGGTGATGCAACCAAGCAGAAGTTGCGTTGCTCGGCAGGACGGGAGTGTGCACAGGCGTTACAGAGTGCGCGATGACTGGGCACAGCACACTCAACTTTCAGTGGGCAGCACTGCAGGGACAGACAACACCAGCAGCAGCTTCCCCTTCAGGGGGGTAGTGCCCAATGTTCCTGGGGCGCTGTTCAGGGGGCAGGCTCACACGCAAGCCCTTGGAAATTGTTCACAAGAATGCACAAGTTAAAATAAATAAAGTCTTTCTCAGTCTTTGTCTTCTCTCCTTCTTGCAGCAAGGCACCCACCACAGGCCAGTCTCTCAGGCTAGAGACAGTAGTCCTCCATGCAGCTTTCCCAGGTCCTTCTCTTCGGGCAGAGTTTCTTCTTGGTGTAAACAGGATCTACTTTCTTAGGAGCAGGGCTCCTACATTTATACTGAAAATCCTTTGTTCTTGCAGGCCAGGGGGCCTGAGCCTGGTTCAGCCCAGTTTTGGAGCACTTTGTTTTGGTGACTCTGGCTTTTTGTTTCAGTGAGCAGGGCAGAGACATTAGACGTTCCGCAGGAGGTGGAGCCAGCATTGCGGTGGCAGAGCACAGCCCTATTCAGAGTCAAGGGGCACCCTCCCACCTATCCTGGGGTTAATCCCTCTATTCACCACCTGGCTGCCCAGACTGTCTCCTGGAATTCCCCAGCCCTGTCACTCACAGAAACCAGACAGCAGATACACATCCTAGCAGAGGCGGGCTGAAATGGTCAGGCAAGCAAATGCTGACTTTCTAACAGTAGTATTTGCAAACACAGGATATTAAAATAAAGTTTACTTAAAGAAGTATTTTATTATTCTGAGTTCAGGCATACTAAACTTGACTTTCTACCATGTTCCCTGAGCCTGCTGGGATTATAGAGTGTAATAATTCCAGCAGCCCATTCTGGCCTATGAGAACAGGTAGCCTTACAATAGTGAAAAACGAAAATGGCTGTAATTCACTATTAGGACATGCCACACACATCAGAGCATGTCCTACCTTACACTACAATGCACCCTGCCGTCGGGCCTACCTTAGGGGTGACTCACAAGAAGTAAAGGGAAGGTTTAGGGGCTGGCAAGTGGGTGCACTTGCGCAGTCACCATGACAGTACCAGACTGCACGCAGGTTCTGCAATGGCAGACCTTAGATACATTTTACTAGGCCGCTTCTGTGGGTGGCACAACCAGTGCTGCAGGCCCACCAGCAGCATTTGTATTTACAATCCCTGGCACTCCTGGTGTACTTTACTGGGGGTCTAACAGTAAACCAAATAAGCCAATCATGGAAACCAATCAATGTATACACTTTTCATAGTGAGCACTTGCACTGTGGCACTGATTGGCAGTGGCGCAGTGCCCTGAGCAGCTAACACCAGCAAAACACATGAGGCACATCAGCAAAAAGTGGAAGGGAGACTCACGCCAAGGTGCCAGGTCTAATACTGTAGATCAAGGTGGTTTCAAAGAGGAGCTTTCAACAGTAGATCACTGCTTCAGTCTGTAGGTGGTGGGACGTACCGCAATGAAACCTCGAGAGAACCTATGTTGTTGCCTCATTGATTTCCGATCGGTCATTGACCTCGTTAATAGAGGATGTTATGGGAGAAATGAAGCGCTGCGAACATTCTCAGGAACCCATTAGCTGTGCTGAAGGAGTCACACCAAGGGAACTCGACCAAGGCTGAGCTAGATAAAAATGGAGCTCCCGCATGTAAAATCCCAATTTAAACTTGCCTACGGCAGGGCGGGCGGCGTACCTGCCCCTGTGCTGCACGCGACTTATCGTGACCATTCGCCTGGGGTCCTACAAGATTCACATTGATTTTCCCCAAAGATGGAAGGAAGGCACATACCTTGCTTATCATATGCAAATGGCCTTGAGGTTTTTTTAGATGTGATGTAAGTGGCGCATCAAAGAAAATTATATGCATTCAGTAACTATTCTAAAGCAAATGACTTAACAATAAAATAGAGAACATTAATATCTAGGTGATGGGGAAAAAAACAGTCCCTTTAGATGGCTCGTAGATGATGACCGTGGATGAAACCCTCTATTATAAACAGGGCTCACGGTTTTCAGGTACCTATTTTGTTGTCGTTTCCATCTGTATTTATCCATATTTATTATTTGCTAATATTGTCTGTATTTATCCATACTTATTTTGATCTTTGTGAAAAAATGAGGCTGAAAAGTATATATTTCTACATTTATTTAACCGATAAATATGCACGCATGCTTGAATGTCTGCCCGGTTTCACCTGCTGAAGATAAACGAAAGCCCTTATATGAAAATATGCAAATTTCACTATCAACCTTATGTATATTTACTTCTGTTAAAAACTCTTTACTAAAATCCCTTTTTTTTTACCCCCCCCTTCCCCCCTTTCCTATCAACCCACACAGCTATTGGCTTGGCAGTCATGGAAGACAGAATTTAGAATTACTCAAAAAACAACCCAGTTTCCGTTCTCATCCTCTTTTTTAAAATAAATACAGACACAAAAATAAATGTTTTCTGTCTGAATTCAACCGTAAAAAATCAGTAAAAACGGGAAACAGGGACTCCTAACTATAAATACCTGGGTATCCTGGTCAATAAAAAATTACAATGTAAAATGGACTCGGACATCTTAAAAACCTAGGCACTAACATCTGTTGGGGGGGGTGTTAAAGAAATTAAAAAGGGACTTTGGTGGCCGCTCAATAGTGCTAGTGTTCACTGCTTATAAATCTCTGATGGCTCCACAAATGCTACGTGGGGCAGAGATCCGAGACCAGGGGATGACGCGCCTGCTCCTACCTAGCTGCGAAGACATGGAACGAGCTACCCTTTCATCTACAGACCTCCCCATCTCTTCCAGAGTTTCGAAAGTCCCTAAAACTTGGTTATTTGGCTCATGAACTGAACCCAGGCGCCTGGATACCCTCTCGGGTGACAAGAAGCACTTTACAAATCTACTGATTGATTGAGTAATTGAAGACTGAGAACAAATAGAGGGTACACGTCTTGAAACCCTCCGGGGCCCTGCTCCCCCCCGCGGACGCTCATGCTTAGTGTCTGTCAGTCGCTGCCCTAGTTTGCTGCTCATCTTTTTATTGCCGGGGGTCTCTTCACACACACTGTGAGTGGGTATAGAGAATAGCAGAGCAGAGACCAAGCGAGTGACTTCTGAGAGGGAGAAGAGGCACTTGACACACTCAGTGAGCTGGCACAAAGAGTGGCAGAGCACAGAGAGGGGGGGGAACTTTATGCACATGGTCAGTGGGCACAGACAGTGGAAGAGCATAGAGTAGGGCAGGGGGCACTTCACACGCACTGTGAGTGTGCACAGAGGGTAGCAGAGGGGGACGGGGCTCTTCACACACACACAGTGATGGGCATAGAACTTGGGTGGCAGAACACAGAAATGGTGAGGGGGCTCTTCACACACGCATTGAGTGGGCACAGACAGCGGCAGAGCACAGAGAGGGGGCACTTCACACATGGTGAGTGGGGACAGAGGGAGATGGGTAATTTCACATTTACGGTGAGTTGGCACAGCAAGTGGGTAACTACTAAAAGAGAGATGGGGCACTTCACACACTCAATGAGCTGGCACTGAGAGTGGCAGAGAGGGAGAGGGGTCACTTCACACACAAAGTGAGTTGGCACAGGGAGTGGCAGATCAAAGAGAATGAGAGGGGACATTTCACATACACTAAGTGTGGACACAAAGAGAGACAAAGCACAGAGAGGGAGAGGGGGCACTTCACACACACAGTGAGTTGGCACAGCCAGTGGCAGGGCACAGAGTGGTATAGGGGGATCTTCACACACACAGTGAGTGGGCACAGAGAGCGGCAGAACATAGAGAGTAGAGTGGGCACTTCACACAAACTGTGAGTGGGCCCAGAGAGTGGTGGGGCACAGAAAGGGAGAGGGGGCACTTTACACACACAGTCAGTCGGCACAGACAGTGGCAGGGCACAAATTGGTAGAGGGGGCACTGCACACACACAGTGAGTGGGGACAAGAGTGGCAGAGCACAAAGACGGAGAGGGGGTATTTCAAACAGATAGGGAGTGGGCACATAGAGTTACAGCTCAGAGAGATGGAGAGGGGGCACTTCACACATGCAGAGTGGTGACAGAGAGTGGCAGAGCACAGAGGGAGATGGGTCATTTCACATGTACAATGAGTTGGCACAGCAAGTGGGTGACCACTGAGGGGAAGATGGGACACTTCACACACTAATTGAGTTGGCACAGAGAGAGGCAGAGAGGGAGATTGGTCACTTCACAAACTCAGTGAGTTGGCACAGGGAGTGGCAGAGAGTGGGAGAGTCATGTCACACACACAGTGACTGGGCACAGAGAGTGGCAAAGCACAGAGAGGGAGAGGCGAGCCTTGAGACACACAGTGACTGGGCACAGAGAGTGGCAGAGCACAGAGAGGGAGAGGGGGAGCCTTCAGACACACAGTGAGTGGGCACAGACAGTGGCAGGGCACAGAGTGGTAGAGGAGGCTCTTCACACACACAGTGAGTGGGCACAGAGAGCGGCAGAGCACAGAGAGGGAGAGAGGGCAACTCAGACACACAGTGAGTGGGCACAGAGAGTGGCAGAGCACAGAGAGGGAGAGGGGAGCCTTCAGATACACAGTGAGTGTGCACAGAGAGTGGCAGAACACAGAGAGGGAGAGGGGGAGCACGGCAACACGGACACCAGTAGGGCAACACTGACAATGGGAGGGGGGGGGGGCAAGGCAACATGGACAATAGGAAGGAGGGTGGGGTAAAGCAACACTGACAATGGGAGGGAGGTGCAGGCAAGGCACCGGAGACAAAGGGAGAGAGGGTGGGGGCAAGCCAACACTGACAATAGCAGGGAGAGTGGGGGCAAGGCAACACTGACAACTGGAGGAAGGGTGGGGGAAAGGCAGTGGAGACAGCGGGAGGGAGGGTGACGGCAAGGCAACACTGATAACTGGAGAGAGGGTGGGGTTAGGCAACACAGACAACAGGAGGGAGGGGGCAAGGCAACACAGTTAGCAGGAAGTGGAGAAAGAGAGACCGAGAAGTGGGGAGGAAGGAAGATGAGAGAGCAAGTGGAGGGGTGGGGAGGTCTGGGTGAGGGAGAGCAGCTGCAGAGAAGTGAGACCTGTGTCCTAACTCTACCAGTGAAGACAGCGGGTCCAAAGGAGAAAGAACCAGGCCAGACAGAGTAGGTCCAGGCAGTGTGCAAGGAGGCAGGCTCGGTGGGAGCGGAAGAGGGACAGGGCAGGCAGAACAGCTCCAGAGAAGGGCGAGCAGAACCGGACCAGGGCGAGGCGATCCGGACCAGCAGATCCTCCTGAGCAGGGAAATGGCGCGATACACAATCAGAATGTAGTGTTCAGCTTTTGGGATGCCAGGGGGTAACTTAAGGGTTCAGGGTGGGTGTGGGTTTTAGGGAGCCAGGGAGTAATTTTAAGGCTCAGGGTGGGTTAGGGAGTGGGGTGCCAGGGGGATCATTTTAGGGTTCAGGGCATGTATGGATTTTGGGGTGCCACAAAAGAAAGAGATGGCTGTGACACAATAACCCTATGGTGTATGAGATCATATGCAGCCTGCTTCCTGCCCCCGTGGCTCCTCCTGCGCCCCAGTGTTTCTTGTGCCCCACCTGGCACACATCATGTCGGAGGATGGTGATGACGTTAACATTTTGCCCCCCCCCCCCCCTGGAAAAATTTCTGCGGACGCCTATGCACGAGGGCGGGGTTAGAACAATTTGAGGTTGAATAGATTATCTCAGTGACGCAGTACGCTTATTTTATTTTAATTATTATATCTTGTAATTCGCATACGACACGAGTGGGACCAGCAGAGCTCGGGGGAGACGGGGATGTTTCAATTACTTACTTCTAATCTTCATGAACTATTTTTTCTTTTTCGCACCGGCTGAAGCCTGTTTTAGTTCCTCGGGGATTCCCTGTGAGCTGCATTATCAACTCACGGATACGTTTAACACCAACATTAACCGAAGGAGGAATGTTTTACCCCAACCAGGAAGGAGAAAGGGGGAGACGCACAACGCCATCGACAACTTCTCTTCACATTCAGAGAACTGTGAACGAATCTGCAATTTCCCTTCCAAACTGGGCTGGGTTTAGCACGTGTTACTTCTGACAGATTTTGAGTTTTTTTTGTCCCCACAGAGATATTCTTTTGATAAACGACTAATTGGTTTTTCCAGCCCGCGCCGTCCATTAGGGAGGCGCGCGCGGTGCATATTTAATGCCCGCCTTTCTGCGGACTCCTGTTGCGGATAGCCCGGCCCTTCTGAGATCTGGACATCTTTTCCCTCCATCTTGTCCAAACCGCTGCTGCCTCCTGTGCACCTCAGCGGGATGGAGGCGGACAGGCGGCCATCTTGTGAGCGGAGGTTGGGGGGGGATACACCTGGCCTCAGGAGCAATGGGCCTCGGGTACCCGTGGAGTCTGATCTCCTGAGACAGCCTCTGCAGGGACGTGCCACCTCGAATCAGGGAGGCGTCCTGGGTGTCTGGCGGGGAGTGTCTGCTCTGCCTTAAGCCCCCCTGGCCGCAGTTGTATGAAACTCATGTTGTCAGAATCCACCCTGGCAGTTTCCAGCACAAAGGTAGAGGCTTGTTCTAATCTTAACCTGTGTGCTCTGCTCTGATTCAGACTGAAAGGGAGCTGGCTGCCTTGCCTCAGGGGCTGGGAGGGCTCACCTCCAGAGAGGCCATGGAGTCTGGCGCCAGTGGAGGAAACTTTAGCAACAAACGACCTGGGTTTGCACCCTGGCTTATCCAGGAAAGACCTAAAAACATTGGTCCAATCGCTAGTTCTCTCTAGACTGGATTACTGCAATTCTCTTCTGACGGGCCTACCCAAATCTCACCCCTCCCCCATCAAATCCATCCTCCATTCAGCAGCTCGCTTTATTTCACGGTCCAAACGAAGTGACCACATCTCTCCTATCCTGTCCTCTCTTCAATGGCTTCCGATCGAGGTAAGATCTATTTACAAAACTGCCTGCATCACCCACAAAGCCTTGCACACTTCCTCCTCTCGTTACCAGGTGAATAAACTGAAAATGTCTGAAGGCTCGACACCTCGGAATGCGGAAAAGTTTCTGCTTGAGCCCCCCTCCTTTAAAAGAGAAAGATCGATGATGGCGCAATCGTTCTCAGGTAATGCGGTGAGAATCTGGAACTCGCTTCCGCCATTGCTCCGTGCCATCACCTCTATCCGGATCTTCAAAGCCGACCTCAAATCTCTTCTATTCCAAAGACACTTTCAGAACTAATGCCTTCATTCTCAGACCCCTCTAGGAAGCTCGTTCATCATTGTAAATGTGTAATATTTTCTTGTACATTCCTCACCCTTGCTTGCTGTGTTTGATATTGTGTTCTTGCCTTCTATGTTTTTACCCTACCTCTTCCAGTCTCCTGTTTATTTTTGTAACGTTCTATTTTGTGCCATTTCTCTCATGTAACGTAACTGGTTCTATTGTACAGTGCTCTGACACCTCCGGCTAAAGTTCGCACTATATACAAATGCATTAAATAAATAAATAAATACAATTATCCATGTGGCCGCATTTTGGAAGTTCATTGATATATGTCCAGTGTAAACAAATTGTAAGGCGCTAACCTAGCACCTATGTGTCCACTCTTACGGGCAATCACTATGGGCCCGATTCACAGAACTAACTTAAGACAAAATCCTAAACTCACTACTTTTGGTATTCACAGAAGTTAGGATTTTGTCTTAAGTTTGTCTTAAGACAAACTTAAGACAGACTTAAGACAGACTTAAGTTAGGATTTTGTCTTAAGTCTGTCTTAAGACAAACTTAAGACAAAATCCTAACTTCTGTGAATAGCAAAAGTAGTACGTTTAGGATTTTGTCTTAAGTCAGTTCTGTGAATCGGGCCCCTATAAACCCAAATTAAAATACAGCAAACAGGCAAGAGCACAGTGGCGGCTCCTCCGCAGTGGTGGAGGAGCGTCGCCCCACTGTCTGGTACAGAACCAGCAACGAAAAATAAATTGATGCCCTAGCATCGTTTTATTTTTCGTTTGCCGGTTCTGAGCCAGCTTGTGCATGGAGGGCGGGGCATGGGAGGGTAGAGGTGGAGTCCTTGTGCACTCCCTAAGTACCCATATGTGTTCAGCCGGCCTTCTCAGGCCGACCAAAACACACATACACACTTAGGTTTCTCCAGCTCGGCTGTATTCAGCTGCCGGGCTGGAGAAACCCCCACGGACTCCATGACCTGAGCGGAGCGTCGCTCCTGCCTGCTCAGGCCAATCCCCATGCGGCAGATTGGATGGGAGTCTGTACCAGGGGCTGCTGGGACCAGGATGAGGCCAGTAGGAGCAACGCAGCGCGGGAGGTGGCCGGCGGCGTCAGGTATGTTAAAAAAAAATATTATTATTAACATGTCCCCCTTCCCACGCGTTCTTACCGCCCTTTGTTAGTGGCATCCGCCACTGAAGAACAGCACAGAGAAAAATACTCTCTGTTGACGTTATTTTCTATTCAAGATTAGAATGCTATTTTCTTACATTGCTCTTCAAACCACCAAAGGTGGGTGGATGTAAGCAAACTCAATATCCAATTCCGCAGCCCTGGTTCTGCAATGCCCAGCTCCTTCCACCATTCATGGCACAGCGCCACATTGCGATTCAAAGCTTCAGCTCAGCTGAGGAGTGTGTCTTTGAGTTTGGGCATACGAATGACCCTAGGTTGTATGACACAACCACGCATACGCAAACCATGCTGTCTTAACCACGTGCTCTTTAAAACGATAGCGTCTTTACCATGCAAGCCTTTACCACGCATGCCTATACAACAAATTGACATCGACTCGACAATGAAAGGCATCCACTCGGGGGCCCCCACCGATCCATTACCCCCACAAATCTACTACAGAGCCACGGCCACCATCACACCCGAACTACAAACCACCATCAACACCACCTTCAAAACAGGCACCTTCCCAGACAAAAGGAAGCGCGCAAAAGTCAGACCCCTGCTCAAGAAGCCCACAGCTGACCCCACTGACCTCAAGAACTATTGGTCCATCTCGCTCCTCCCCTTCGCAGCCAAAGTTGCAGAGAAAACAGTCAACAAGGAAATGACACGATTCATCGAAGAGAAAGCCGTCCTCAACCCATCCCAATCTGGATTCTGAAGCAACCACAGCACAGAGACCCCCCTACTCGCCGCCATAGATGCCATCCGCACCCTCCTGGACAAAGGCAACTCTGCAGCCCCCATCCTACTCGACATATCAGCAGCCTTCGACACCGTCTCCCACTGCACACTAGTCAGCAGACTACACAACGCAGGCATACAAGGAACAGCCCTGGACTGGATCCGATCATTCCTCACCGGAAGAAGCCAAACGATCAGACTGCCACCCTTCCTCTCCGACCCCATGAAAATCACCTGCAGAGTCCCACAGGGTTCATCCCCGAGCCCCATCCTCTTCAACATTTACACGGCCCCCCTCGCAGCCATCGTCCAACAACACGGCCTCAACATTGTATCCTACACTGATGACACCCAACTCATCCTCACTAAAGACCCCACCACTGCCAAACTCAACTTCCAGAAAGGAATGAAAGACATTGCAGTCTGGATGACCAACAGCTGCCTGAAGCTCAACGCAGAGAAGACAGAAGTCCTCGTCCTCGGTACCACCCCTTCTGCATCTAACAGCACCTGGTGGCCTACCGCCCTCGGAAGGCCACCTACCCCCTCAGACCAGGCCAAGAACCTCGGCATCGTACTCGACTCATCACTCACCATGAACCGCCAGCTCAACGCCATCACCTCCAGCTGCTTCAACATCCTCTGCATCCTTCGCAAGACGAAATGCATTCTAAGCCGGCATCAACAATTCCCTACTCTGCAAACTCCATACAATACAGAACACAAACGCAAACTCCAGACAATATAGAACACCGCCACCAGACTCGTCCTCGGCATCCCCGATACAAACACATCACCCACCACCTACGAAGACTCCACTGGCTCCCCGAGGAGAGAAAAGTCACCTTCAAAATCCACACTCACGCCTACAAATGCCTACACAACAACGGACCCAAATACTTCAACGACAGAATCAACTTTCACATACCCAAAAGAAACCTCCGATCTTCCAACCTCACAGTGGCCGAAACCCTGCGCATCCACAGAGCCAGAGCAGGCGGAAGATCCTTCTCTCACATTGCAGCCAAGACGTGGAACGAGCTACCGGCAGATTTCAGACATGCCCCGTCCCTGAACACCTTCAGGAAGATCCTCAAGATCTGGCTCTTCAGCTAAACAGATCTGCGGACGACCCTCAGCACATTGAGACCCTCACGGGTGAGGAGCGTGCTTACAATTCCCTGATTGATTGATCCTCACACTGCACTCACTGCTGCCACCACCTTCCCCCGGCATCTCAACGCATCTGTCGAGTACTACAGTTTGTAAATTATTTTTTGTACTGTGAAGTTCCACTTATTGAAGTGCCGCAGAACTAGAAAACTCAAAGAGAAAGACACGAATGGAAAGTGCACAAGAAGTGCGTTTTTTCAATCCCGCGGGTTAAATGTCTTGTCGGCTCCTTCCCGCTCCAACCCAGAAATGTAGAAAAAGCAGAACAGGATGTTCAAATTGATTTCATAACTTTAATGGAATAGCACAAGCGGTCACAGTGTTTTCTGAAAGGTAAAATTAAATCAAAATGTGAAATTTGAACAGTTAATTAAAAATCAAAGGCAGAATAAAAATAGAATCAATTATCCCGGCGCTGTTCAATCCCTTGTAAGCCTGGGCTGCGGCGGGAGGAGCCGCGCACCCTTTTCATAATCTGGACTCCGAAAATATTGAATTTAACCATGACCTCTGCCCCCGGGCCCTCTCTCGCAGAGGAGTCGCTGAAAAATGATTTGAGAACCAGAGAGTTAACGTAGAACTACCATGAATTGGAATAGGAGTAATTATCTATCTATCTATCTATCTATCTATCTATCTATCTATCTATCTATCTATCTATCTATCTATCTATCTATCTATCTATCTATCTATCTATCTATCTATCTATCTATCTATCTATCTATCTATCTATCTATCTATCTATCTATTTATATATCTATCTATCTATCTCTGGGCTGGACTGGCTGCCGGGCGTTTTGGCAGGCTGCCGAGCTGGGGGCTGATGTTACTGCGGTCGGGGCTAATTTTGTTGATGGAGACCTGCGTGTGCTTCAAAATAAACAAAGCAAAACGAATTTCGTTCAGCACACGCAGGTCCCCATCAACGAAATCAGCCCCCAGCTCAGCAGCATGCCAAAACGCCCTGTAGCCAGTTCGGCCCTGAGCGATCGATCTATCCAGGGACGGACTGGGAACCAAAACCGGCCCTGGCAAAGTGCCCGGCAGGCCCCCCCTCAACCCCTCCGGGGGTTGGGGATGCCACCGAGCTGTTTGTCAGGGCCGGTTTTCGGCCGATTTTGCTGCTATGCTGCAAAAACGGCCCCGTAACAAAAACGGCCCCCAGGGGCCCAAAACCGGCCCCCAACCCTTGAGACGCACCAGGGAATTGCCCATTGCCCGCAATAGCCAGTCCGTGCCAGGATCTATCTATCTATCTATCTAGCTGTCTGTCTGTCTGTCTGTCTGTCTGTCTGTCTGTCTGTCTGTCTGTCTGTCTTGGCAACCCTATCTACCTATCTATGTGAGCAACCTTTATCTGAAACTACTGGAAACGTCACACTTGATAAGGAATTACGTAGTTGTGTCGACATTACCAGGTAAAAAGGCATAGATATGAGACCATGACGTTTTCTTTCATTATGCTGCACACGTCCGCCGCAATGCACACCGCACGCATTTTTTACAATTATATACCCAGGTTCCTCTGGGGTAGCCATATGTTTTACAATATAATGAGCAGGAAAACAGTAAACAGAATGTGGCCTAAATCAATTACCAGTAACTAGGATGAAATCAAGCATTCCACCCATAACAATTTTTCCAAAATTTTCCAAATGACTGATTGTCTCTACCCCCCACCCCCCTGGCCATTAAAAGACAGACCCTACAAGCGACTGGCGCCCTTTGAACCCCGCTGACCTTTCAGAAAAGGTATTTGACCGGCTTTGTCCTTGCCTTCCTTGACACTTCCAAAACAAGCATTTGCAATGCAATAGGTCTCGCATTTGCGAGAGTTTAAGCTATTGGCATTGTAAATGACAATGCCTTTTATTTATCTGTTTTCAAAACCAACACACATATAAAAGGAATTGTCATTTCTAATGCCAATAGAGCAAACTCTTGCAAATGTGAGACCACTTTCATAGTGGTTGCGCCCTTTTTTTTAGACGCTGCTCACTGTATTCAGGTTACAGCGAGCCGCATTTAAAGAAAGAGGCAAGGCTACCATTAAAGTGAAAATACGTCATGGGGCTCCTTTAGTACAAAAAAAATGGTACACAAAAAAATGTTTTTGGGGGTAAAAGCACCCCATACCATGCTTTCACTTTAACGTTGGCCACAGCCCTTTTTTAGACGGGGTTCGCTGAAACCTGAATACGGTGAGCGGCATCTAAAGAAAGGGGTGTGGCCACTATTAAAGTATGGCCATGTCTGAACTGGGGTGGCTTGGTGAGCAAAATAACGATGGAATAAACCCAGATCTGTGACTGGGGGTGAATGTTTTGCCGTTGTGCAACATTCCGTCCATCATCTTGTTTGTTTCACTATTAAAGTGAAAGCATGGTATAGGGGCTTTCACTGAAATAAAAAAATAAAATGCTTTATAGCAAGGCCACTAATGTTAAAGCGGACTGCGAATCCAAATTAAATAAAGAAATAAGCACGGCTGCTATACTTACAGCGGACCGCACTGCTAAAGTAAATAAAGGAAGAAACGCCGCCGTTATAGTTAAAGCGGACAGCCATTAGTAATTAAACTAAAAGCAGGCGGAGTGCTGCTTGTAGAAAAGCACGTAGTGGTGAAATAGGGGCAAATCATTGAAGAAAATAGTGCTCACAGCCTAGATAATGCAGACCGTGTAACAAATCACACGTAAAAAGTCCTGTCCTCATGGGAGCTTACAAATTCAGACAAGGCGGTACCAAGGAGGGACTAGTAAACCTATTTGTGAATGAAAAGCAATGATTTAGAAAGGACAGTAACAAGAGCCAATTGAAAAGATGGGTGGAACATGGGTGGAGACTCAGGACCCTACCTGAATACAGCATGCCTCGCAGAGCAGCGCACGCGCTGCCCGGGCTCGACCTAAAAAAAACAGCTTGCATGCCTACTGAAATCCGATCGGACTGAGCTCTTTGGGACTGAACGGCTGTTCGTCAGGTGCGTCAGTCTCACGCGGACATATATACTCAGTCTGCTGCTAAGTCCGGTGAGCCCCTTGTCTACCGCCTGTGGGAGTGGGAGCCTGGGCGCCACATTGTAGTTTTTTCAATGCTCTTGGATTGTTGGTCATATGTTGTTTTACCCTCAGTGTGTTCTTTCTTCTTCAAACCATTCTTCTTCCACCTGAACTTGTTGTCACATCTCATGAGGTTTATACTTAATCTCTGATGGTCTGAGAATTGAGGACACACCTCTCCCCCATCTCCCACGTCACCCTGTGGTTATTTCACTCCGCACCCTCTTGTTCTCCTGCTCAGATCAGCATTAGAAGCAGTATGTTCTCTTTGTGTTACGCAGCCAATCAGAGTGACAGGCGATGCCTCGTTGTATGAGCGCTCCATCTCCCAGCCACTCACTCATTAGCGATGATAACACCAATCAGAATCAAATTCCACCCGCTGCATAATGACAGCCGCGGTGGAAATAAAAGCACTGGAGCAGAAAGAGGAAGATGAGTTCCAAACAGAATGGGCTGTCATTCACAGCATCCATAAACTGTCGCGATTCCGCCCACGTGCCAAGTAAACAGGATGTTTGAGATGAAAATTAGCTGAAGGAAGAACTTCAAAGTGGGAACGAGCGCCCAACTTTGAGCTTCGCACGTATCGTATGGACCTGCTCGCAAAGAACGCCCCGCGAAGACCTCCAAGGTCCATGGACACTCCGAACTAGCCAGGTGAACCCCACATGGTCAGCAGTAGCCCTGAGACTAACCTGCGGATGGTCCACGGTTAACTGTCAAATCACTCCAGACTATGTGACACATGCCGCACTATGCCACCGACCTCAAAGTCTCTGTTCACAACCCCAAGCAACCCTGAAGGCCTCACAGAGTCTTTGTGTATCTTAGAAATTAGGTTTCTGGTTGGCTAGGGTATGCACTTAAGCAGGGTGAACCCACCACTCTAGTCAGGGCACGTCAGTTACACACCAAAGATAACCTGTGCTCACCCTCTGGTAGCGTGGTACAGAGCAGGCAGGCTTATCATCAGAGGCAATGTGTAAAGCATTTGCCTAACACCCTCACACCAGTAACAATAAATACACCACAAAAGAGACTCCAGACAGGAGTATCTAAAAATATAATATATTGTACAGAACACGGACCAAACCAACATGAATCATAAATGTCGCATTTATTATGTGATCTTGTGAGAGTTCTTGTCACTCTGGCAGTGCAAGAATCAAAATGTCATACATCAGAACATCAACACATAAAATGCGGCAGGTAGGTTAGAGACTTAACACATAAATCACCAAATATCACCCATAGTGCACGAGTCACCATATGTCACTATAGGTCCATGAATCACACATGAGTGCACGTAATGTACCCTTGTTTGGAGGTAAAATACATGAATGGTGGTTGAAACATATGACACAGTGCGTCTGCACTCTCATTAGAGGATATATGGTAAACAGGCTCAGCATTATAGGGCACAGAATCGCATGTGCGTCTATTGCGGATAATACGGTAAGTTATAGCTGTCCAGTTCTAGATGGGGCCTACAGTGAGGACTCACCCGTCATGTACAACTACATGGAATCGGCATCCCTTGGTATGTGCCAACACAGGGAGGGGAGGAAGCACCCACTGCCTACATCAGCAGGGAGACTTAGCTGGGTCCCCCGAGTGGGTCAGCAACACGGCAGCTTGAGGAACTGAAGTTCAAATCAGGCCTCGTGAGTAAACTGAAGACACATAGTATCGGTTAGAAATTAGCGTGATGCATCTATTCAGTTTAGTATAGGTACCCGTGCATTAGTGGGTTTTACATTAATTAGTTTCTCATGGTTGCTGAACATGTTCTGCCTTTTGACGGGTATTATAACTTAACCCGACCAGCGCCATTTTGTGGCCTAGCTTGCCTGTAGCACTAGTAACATCCAATCTTTATAGTCGATAAGGCTGTTCCCTTAAGAAATAACATGACAACTGCAACAAACTGCTGCTCCTGCATGTTAGGCCTGTCAAGGTAATAGGTGGGGGTCGGCCGGATAAGGACATTCCAGGAGGTGCTGTGAGAACCCTCCTGAGACAGGCAGAAGGGAGTTACCCTCATCGACCTTGCTATAACGAGTTGAGCTAAACTGAAGCTTCTTTGTATGCCAAATATGGTGTTTCCTTTTCAGGAACCTGTACCAACTTGTATTTTTCCTTCTTAGGTAACGGTTTACGAAATGTATCAGTATATATGTGATCTCTTGATAATGTGCCAGCAGTCTTCTCGGCGGACCTCGAGGGGTTAGGTCGCGAGAGGCTCCTCTGACAGAGTTGTTGTATAATAAATAATTGTACCTTCTTCACTGCCAACTGACTGGTTATTGGTAATTGGTATTGGGGGCTCTCAGTAAGTATAGCTCTATATGTTATTATTTATTTTTCGGTACTTCAAGCTGCCGGCGAGAACATGGTGCAGCTGCAACACTGAGCGCCACCTTGCTTAAAAGGGACTGAATCAGATTCTGCACCCCTGCTAGTGTCGGGCTTCAGGCAGTGTCCTCAACCTTAATCCTGAAGGGAATGGGGTCCAGTGCGGGTGCAGTGGGTCTGCCCCTGAGGCATTACGATCCCGATGGGAGGCTCCTACAGCCTTGTAGTAGGCCAACTGCTCCTCCCATGTTGGCGCTGCCAATTGCACAGCTGCTGGGTGCCAGCTGGGTGTCAGCAGTAGAATACAGGCCAGTTTCCTTCTGGCTGTCGGCTGCTCCTGAAGCAGGGTCCGTGGACCAGGACTTCCATCAGGCAACTTCTCTGGGGAGTGGGCGGAGTTGGGAATTTCTCCTGAGACTACGCGCCTCATCGGCAGCCACTTGTGGAGGAACTTGCCAGCTCAGGCACGTCATGGCTTCCTTGGCTGGGGGTTGCGCTGATTATAAAAATAAATTTTGCTGCCAGGTGCTGGATCATAAAGTGCTCAACATGCACTGAGAGATGAAAGTGCACACCGTGCACTAGTCTCCAAGATGAGGTGAAGACATAAATTGTTCACTGTGCGCTGTGATTGCAGGGGCAACAGCCAATGCTCACCATGCGCTGGGCCCTCGGGAGACCACTTGGGGGAGGCAGGCAGTCAGCAGTAGGCAGTCAGACAAGCACATATGGGCAAATAATGGTGCTTCCTCCTGGCAATGCATCAGTGCTTGGTGAAAACAAAGTCAAGGAGCAGCTGGCAGCAGGGCAACAAACACAAAAGCAATCCGGTGAGTCCTTTAGGCCACCCAGCAAGTAGCAATCAGCACGGGCACAGCAAAAGAGCAGTCCAGATGAGTCCTTCATGCAGTGCAGCAGTACTCCAGACAGAGGTTCAGTCCCAGTTCCAAAAGTGCTCTAAAAATATGTGGGGTCAGACCACCTGTACTTTTACTCCCAAATGTCTTTCTTTAAAGGGGCAACTTCAAAGAAAACCTGTCAAGAGCACAGCGCCCTCTTTCAACCCCAGCCTTGGGTCCAGACATTGGTAGGGGGTAAATCAGCCCTTTGTATGAGGGCAGAACAGCGCCTATACAAATGCAAGAGCACTCAAGCTCCCTCTATTCCCATCCAGGAAGACTATCAGTATGCAGCTGCCTCTCCTGTCACACCCATCCCTTCCTGTTTGGTGGCTGTCTGGAAAGTATGCACAAAGCGTAACTGTCACCCAGCCCACACGTGTATTGGAGTCAGGATGCAAAACACTAGAGTTATAAGCACAGAGAAATGTCCACTTTCTAAAAGTGGAATTCTAAAATAGTAATACAAAATCCAACTACACCAGTAAGCAGAATTTCTCACTACCATTTTAAAGTCAAGTCAAGTCAAGTCAAGTCAAGTCAAGTCAGGGATATTTGTATAGCGCACAAATCACATCCATGGAGTGTCTGACAGAAGGGATAGGGCAATTAATTTGCAAAAAGCCAGGTCTTTAACCTCTTACAGAAGCAACTGTGTTCAGGGATACTACCAAACATGGCAACACTACTCCTTTCAGATCAGGAATTCCCACTTAAACACCTATAAGTGAGTTCCCAATGCAAGTCAATGAGAGGAATAGGCTTCAGAGTAGTCACTGCCAGGAATTGCCACACAATAATGGCTCATGCCCTACATTTTACCTACACAGCATCTTGCCTATAGGGCTACCAAGGCACTACCTTAGACGTGACCTATATATATATATTCAAGACAATGTGGCAGTAAACTGTGCACAAGTGTCTTGCAGTGGCAGGCCTAAGACTGGTTTGAAAGGTTACTTCTGTGGGTGGCACCAGCAGCGCTCCAGGCCAACTACGAGCATTCAATTACAGGCCCTGAGTATATGAGATAAAACTGTACAAGGGACGTACAAATAAATTAAATATGACAAACAGGTGTAGACCAATCATCCCATGTTTAAAGGAGAGAGCACATGCACTTTAGCACGGATTGGCAGTGGTAAAGGGCCCAGAGTCCTAAAGCCAACAAATAGAAGGTCTGAAAAATGTGAGGCGAAAGGCAAACAGATTGGAGATAACCCTGCAGAAAGGGGCATTTCCAATAGTGTGCAATACATTCAACACTAAACTGAAGACGGTCCAAGGCCTACTAAAAAATCACTTCAGACTATGTAATAAATACAGCACTATGCAACTGACCTTAAAGTCTCTGTACCCAACCCCAATCAACCCTGAAGGCCCCACATAGTATTCGTTGAATCCAAGAATTACCTGAAGACTTCACGGTGTACAATAAATTCACACTGAACTGAAGACTGTCCGAGGTTTAATATAAAATCACTCCAGACTATGTGTTAGAGCACTATGCCACTGACCTCAAAATATATTTTCCAAACACCAAACAATCCTTACGGTCCTGCAGAGACTTTAATAAATCCAAGATTATCTCGAAGACTCTTCCCAGTGAACTATAAATTCAACACTAAACTGAAGGCTGTCCACGGTTTATGCACAATAGAGTTTATCGCACACCCACCATGGCCATAGTTATTCCTCAGTTGTGTAACAGTCTCGTGCCACAGTCCAGGGGTCTCAAACCTTTTCTCTTCTGAGAGCTACTTATGTTCAATGAAACACATTGACAGCTACTAATATCATCAATGTTGTATAATCTCAATGTTTTTGTATGTAGCATAGTCTATATTTATGAACCACAGTATCCCTTTTCATGTTCTTTGTGGTTCTCCCATTTATTTCATATAAACGTTAAAATATGTCTTCACTACAGATTCTGCAGTCCATAAAAAACATTTCATGGTCCCAATAATCAGCCCAACTACCATTGAATCAGCCCAAAACTAAAGTGGTGGCCTTTGAGAACATGCACATGAAGATATTTGGAAACTGGGTGGCAATAACCTAGACACTCCCACGCTATGAGCTCCCCTCATTAAAAATGTGGCTAGAGTCCCATCCAAACAGTGAAATCTTGAGAGCTTAGGAAGCTGGGGCACAAGATGCAGGTTTGGGCGCCTGCACCAGGTCCCTCTATCTACCTGATATTTTTCACCAGTAAATGTCAGCATTTTTTACCTGCTGGAATTTGTCAGGTGTACAATCGTGTTTCTGAAACTAGTGCAAACAGTGGTATTCCCAGGTGTTAGTATTTTATGACAAGTTGGTAGTTTGACGAGGCCTGGAAGTACCAACACCACACTCAGTCCGGGCATTTAGAGGTTAAGATAACTCGGGGAGTCGCTACTCTATTCTGCGATGACTCGAAGCGGCAGTCAGACGAGGCACTCACTTCCTTAATTCGCTTTTCTGGGTTTTCGTGCCATCTCTCAGAGGGAAGGTGCCCATGGAAATGATGCCAAGGCTTCAATATAAGGGGAACGGCAGTCATGGGATGCTAGACTCATGGCGGTAAAGGGATGTCGCTCACGGGAGGAGGACAGAACTTTACCGAAGGATCTACTTCTCCTGAGGGGGCGGAGCGGGACAAAGCATCCTAACGTCATTCAGATGAGATGGCTCGCGGTGGCTTCGTTAATGCTGGCCTTGGAGAACCTTCTCACCAGAGTCAGACACAAGTGACGCTCTGCCATCCTCAGCCTCATTAGACAGCAGTGAGGACATCTCACGGGTCTTTCACTAGAAGTCAAGTCCAGTCCCTATGGTATACAACCTTTACAACGCAACTTTTACAACGCACTACCATTACAACGAAACTTTTAAAACGCAAAATCCATTACAACGCATGCATTTACAACGCAGTCATTACAACGCATGACACTACAACGCACACCACTACAACGCTTGCCATTACAACGCAGTCATTACAACGCATACCATTACAAGGCCTAGCATTACAACACATAGTACCCTCACACTATCCAACACTTACCCTACTGTTGCACCCCCTGGAGTTAGAATAGTAATTTTTACACCTACACTATCCAACACTTACCTTACATGCAATGTAATGTAATGCGTTGTAATGGTATGCGTTGTAAATGTAGTATGCGTTTTAGTGGAATGTGTTGTAAAGGTAGTTTCAAAGAATTCGTTGTAATGGCATGTGTTGTAATGGATGTTGCGGTGTAAAAAATGCGTTGTAAAGGTAGGCGTTGTAAAAGTATGCGTTGTAACGTCATACATTCGTGCCTATCACCACCAGAGAGGGTCAGACTCCTCAAGACCTTCATGGTGAGATACTAACATTAATGGCTTCCTCAGTGTCAGGCTTTGGCCAACAGTGACACCAGGAAGTGACGCGATGACCCAAGGGATGTCAAGAGAGCTGGTTCCATCCTCAGCCTCATTAGACAGCATTCAGGACATCTCAGGGGTCTTTCACCAAAAGTCAAGTCCAGTGCCTATCACCACCAGAGAGGGTCAGACTCCTCAAGACCTTCGTGGTGAGATACTGTCAGCGATGGCTTCCTCAGTGCCAGGCCCCTACCCACAGTGACGCCAGGGAAAGAGGCAATGACACAAGGGACATCACAAGAGCTGCTTTCATCCTCAGCCTCAGGAGATGACATTCAGGATGTCAAAGTGGAAGTTATGGTAATGTGAGGACTTTTGTTGATGTCCAATTTATAACTGGACATGTTGAAACCGCACACAGCTCCTCTGGTGAGAGGCCAGAAGCCTCTGGTCCATGAAGGGCAAGTGTTTGCTACTACTCTGGTCTCAGTCATCAAGAGCAAGTGACTGGTGAAGGTCACTTGACGCAGTGCCCATGCAGCACACTCTAGGTTCTGGGGTGATTCAGGTCCCCCCGCATTGGAACTCCTTTTCGTTTGGATTGCTACTGTAATAACTGGGGGCCTCTAGTTGGCAATGGTATACACCTTTGATCAAATAGGGACCCTTGCTTCCAATTCAGGGACAGGGGATTACACTACTGGATAACCCCAGCTCACCCCCTTGGTAGCTTGGCACGAGCAGACAGGCTTATCTCACAGGCAGTGTGTTAAGCATTTGTGAACACATACAGTAATACAGTGAAAACACTGCAGATGGACACTACACAGGTTTTATAAAACATAAGTATTCTTTATATAGACTTATCACAAGACCATAAACAACAAAAATCCACAATACTGTACTCAATAATAATTCTTCAAGATGGTAGAAATAGTTCCAAAATAGGTTATTCACTTAAAAGCAGTCTTTAGCAACAGATAACACCAACTGGAGTTATCACGACGTCAAGGTCAAAGAAATCCCAAAGTACGCCGTCGACTGCTAGGTGTGCGGCGTCAGGCCCCAAGTCAAAACAGATCCACAAAGAACAGTACCTTGGAAAAGCGAAAACAAAGACAGTTCACGGCGTCGGAGAGATGCGGCATCGTTAGCGCGATGCAGCATCGGTTCCTTGCATCGTGGGAGATGATGCGTCGGGACCTGGATGCTTGCACAGGCAGGGGAGGTGTCAGTTTCTGACAGGAGAGGAGGTGACTTCACGATGGCGCCGAAACCACGGTTCCGTACGATGTCACAGTGTCGATGAATTCTTGACCTCCCACGTCGACGATCGGCTCCATGATGATGTCATTCGCTGGCGTCAATGTGGCATGGCGGCCGGTGTCGGGTCTACGTTGAAAGTCGGAGCAGCACTCACGGCTTAGGTGCAGATTAGGGCGTCACTCTCCGGCGTCTGTATTGTAGATTCCTTCTCTAACACTAGAACAGCAAGTTCCAGATGCAGGCAAACAGAAGGGGGTGAAATCTGGTATCCCTGAGACTTCAGTCAGGAGGCAATCTCAAATCAAGTCCTTGGAGTAACTTTCTGCAAGATGATGAAAGTTCTTTAAAAGTTCCTTCTCCTTTCCTTGGCAATGAAGAGACCACTGCAGGCCAACCCAGCAAACAGCACACTGGCAGAGGGGCAGTCCAAATTCCTGTAGCTTCCTTGGTTCTTCTCATTGGCAAAAGCTTTTGTCTTGTTCCCAGAAGTGATCTAAAGTCTTGGGGTCTGGGTACCCATATTTATGCTAATATTCTCTTTGTTCTCTGAAGGCAGAGAGCCTTTTGCCTAGTCGAAACCAGTTCTGGTCAGTCCTGGAACACTTTGTGGCCAAGACTCCTTCTTCCTTTTCACAGTGTAGGCCAGGGACATCGGACGCACCAAGGGAAGTGGAGCCAGCATTGTGGAAGGCAGGCACATCCCTATTCAGGTCTCAGGTGCAACTCCTCCCACCCATCTACATGCAGTTCTCTCTATTTAGCCCTGCGTTGACTCACCCTGTCTCCTGGAATCCCCCAGCCCCTGTCACTCAATCTCCAGACAAGGAATACACAACCTAGCAGAGGCAGGTTTGGAAAGTTAGGCAAGAAAATACCTACTTTCTAAAAGTGGTATTTTCAAACACAGAATGTTAAAGCCAACTTCACTAAAAGATGTATTTTATCATTCTGAGTTCAGGCATACTAAACTCGAATTTCTGCCATGTTCTCTGAGCCTGTTAGGATTATAAAATGTAACAATTCTAACAGCCCATTCTGGCCTATATAGAACAGGTAGCCTTGCATTAGTGAAAAACGAAAAAGGCTGTAATTCACTATTAGGACATGCCACACACATCAGGGCTTGTCCTACCTTATGCTTACAATGCACCCTGCCCTTGGGCCTACCTTAGGGGTGTCTGATATGAAGAAAAGGGAAGGTTTAGGGACTGGCAAGTGGGTGCACTTGCCAAGTCAACATGGTAGTCACAGACTGCCCACAGGCCCTGCAATGGCAGGCCCGAAACACACTTTACAAGCTGCTTCAGTGGGTGGCACAACCCGTGCTGCAAGCCCACTAGCGGCATTTGATTTACAGGCCCTGGGCACACATGGTGCACTGTACTAGGGTCTGACAAGTAAATCAAATAACCCAATCATGGAATCACTAATCAATACATCAATTTAACATGGGGAGCACTTGCACTGTGGCACTGAATAGCAGTGGCACAGTGCCCAAAGCATCTAACCAGCAAAGCAGATCAAAAACACAGGAGGCAATCAGTGAAAAATGGAAGTGAGTCTCACGCCAATGATACCAGGTCTAGCAGCTACCATCCAGCGACCAGGCCAAGGTGGGTGCACCTGCGTATAGTTGTGGGGTACATGCCTTTTCACTACAGCCTCAGTGAAGGGGCTACCTGGGGCTGCCACTGGTGAATCCACGCAGGATGCCTTGACCACTAGATGGTCCTCGGTGGCGCTGGAAACCATCAGCGCACTGGGTCGCACCACAAATAATTGTCACCTTTACACGTAAGCACAACTGCTCTGGCCAAATCTAGCTTCATAGGGATCAAGAACAAACATGGAAAGCCATGGTACCACAGAAACCAGCATGCCACCCTTACCTGCGGTACACGCGGTATGCCTTCACCATGCAAGGATGCTCGTGGTATTTCACCGATTACCCTGAGGATACACCAAGGGCTTCGCCCATCAGTAGCCACATCTGACCTCGGCTTCTTTATCTCCATGTTGTTGTAAATTTTTTCCAAAAATCAGGAGATACAAATTGACACAGTAAATTATGTATTGTTACTTATTTTTGTAATTCCAGATTGATTCCTTTGAACTGTATTTTTCTATTGGAAAGGAGTTTTGCTTAAATAAATATGCTGTTCTTTAGTTTTCAGTTAAAGACAAAGGGCCATATGTATCAAGCAAAATTGCATTCGCAATTGCCAAAATTCACAGAATTTTGGCGTTTGCGAATGCAATTTTGCCAAATGGTATGTATTAAGGCAAAATAAGGAATCGCAAAATTTGCCATTCCTTATTTTGCAATTGCATTTAAGGAATCGCAAATTTTGCGATTCCTTAAATGCAATGTAAGAAGCACCATTTTTTAAAGTGCAATGTGAAGCACATACATGCCCTTAGGGCATGTATGTGCACCACATGTGCACCCATGCTTATTTCAGGGGTGCAACAGGGTGTCCTTTTGACACCCCTGCACCCTTGTAATTATTCTCAATTTGAGGTTCTCAAATTGCAAATCGCAAATTGAGAATAACTTCCCATTCATTCCTATGGGCCTGCTGGCCCATAGAAATGAATGGGAAAGTATTCCTTAATTGCGATTCGCAGTTTGCTAATCGCAATTAAGGAATATTGAGAAATCGTTAAAAAATTACCATTTTTTACATACATTCCTTTTTGCAATTCTCAAATAGCGATTTCTAAAAAAGCGCTATTTGAGAATCGCAAATCAGGATGTTGATACATATGGCCCATAGTAAATAAATAAATTAAAGCACAGAGACACGCTGCTGATGCATGCATTTCCTGCTGGCCATGGATTGATTTTGGAGTACAAGGGGCTTCTGCTCTGCTGGGTCTTCAGTGCGCGTGGCTTCTGTGGCGCGTGAGGGGCGGCCAGCCATGCGTGATACCAGTAAGGTCGTGGGTCATGACCTCACGAGCCCTGGGCTGCATGTTCAACCACCGTTCTTATGAAAGAAGTAAATTAACCGCATGCGCGCTAGCGGTTTTCCCGCTGCGCCCTGCGATTTTGAAAATACCGCGTTACATGACAAGGTCAGCTCGTCATCCGCGTAGCGCAGGTTACACCCATGACGAGCTGAGCTTGTAATTAGCGCCGAAGGGGTTAAGGAGCGCCAAGGCCACCGACCCGCAGTGTTCAAACCACCTCTGGGGTCAGCATCTTATTAACGGCCCGTCCTTGAACCGGGAGATGCAAAAGCCTGTAAATTATGGGATAATAAAAACTTGTTTATTTTTAATATCACTTTCTGCACAGTCCGCCAGCGACACAGCCCGGGGCAGTGGAATTATGCGGCAATAAAGAATCAAATTATACGTCGGGCTTGGCTGAACGCTGCAACAAGGAAAATTAGATTTATAAGCTTATTTCGTAATCATAAGCAAAAGCCTGTATCAAGTTCTGTCGAATTATTCTCCAGTCAAAAAAGTGCGTGATGGATAAAGGGCTAACGATGTTTCAGAAAAAATACAGAATTATTAAGACTGAAAACTATACATGTTCAGTGGCATCCTTAAGACTGGCATTTTCAAACATTGCACCATTTGTTTTGGGAAAGAAAACAACTGCTTCATAATAATACTGTCTAGCTTATACTGTTTTCTCTTCCTCTCTGTTGGACGTGGCCCTTATTAGGGGATTTCCCTAAAACCTTTTCCTTTTTGTCCTTCTGATTTTTGCAGACTTTCTTTTCATGGCCTTAGTACTCTGGGCACGTTCCCACGGGACGGCAGCGTGAAAGTGCACGCACCCTTCCTACACATGCCAGGATAGGGTGCTTACTTGATTGGTTTAGGTGTCGTACCTGTGAGTACCCTGTAAAAAGGTACATTACATACCCAGGGCGGGTACTGCACTGGCTAGTAGCGTGACGCAGCACTGATTGTGCCACCCACCAGAACACCCGGTCAAACATATATCATGCTCAGGTTGACCTTTCTTACTCATTAGCCAACCCTGAGGGGGCCTTTCCCTACCACCAGAGCAGCCCTACGGTAAGTCCTGAGGGGTGAAGATGAGGGTAGGTGAGCAGCCGGGTAGGTACACCTGTGTGTTCTCTGCCCGGGTAGTGAAGAAGCCCCCATGTGGGGTTACCGTACCTAAGGGTTCGGCTCTTCCCACGGCACACCGCCGCGATGTTGCTGATTCTGTTTGAGGCCGTAGGGGTCTGGGCACTTTTCCACTGTAAATGCAATGTGATGGTGCACGCACCCTCTCTACCCATGTTAGCAAGTGTTACTTACCTGATGCTTGTGAAACAGGTCACCAGCCTGCCATGTGGTGCTTTTAAATATGTGTCCAGCGTGCCACTGCAGGCCGGTGTGCTCACATGCGCCTATGATGTTTTTAAAGATGAGTCCAGCCTGCGCTCTTGCACCAATGGTGTGCTTAAATATGTGTCCAGCCTGCCACTGCAGACCGGTGTGCTCACGTGCGCCTATGATGTTTTTAAAGATGAGTCCAGCCTGCGCTCTTGCACCAATGGTGTGCTTAAATATGTGTCCAGCCTGCCACTGCAGACCGGTGTGCTCACGTGCGCCTATGATGTTTTTAAAGATGAGTCCAGCCTGCGCTCTTGCACCAATGGTGTGCTTAAATATGTGTCCAGCGTGCCACTGCAGACCGGTGTGCTCACGTGCGCCTATGATGTTTTTAAAGATGAGTCCAGCCTGCGCTCTTGCACCAATGGTGTGCTTAAATATGTGTCCAGCCTGCCACTGCAGACCGGTGTGCTCACGTGCACCTATGATGTTTTTAAAGATGAGTCCAGCCTGCGCTCTTGCACCAATGGTGTGCTTAAATATGTGTCCAGCGTGCCACTGCAGACCGGTGTGCTCACGTGCACCTATGATGTTTTTAAAGATGAGTCCAGCCTGCGCTCTTGCACCAATGGTGTGCTTAAATATGTGTCCAGCCTGCCACTGCAGACCGGTGTGCTCACGTGCACCTATGATGTTTTTAAAGATGAGTCCAGCCTGCGCTCTTGCACCAATGGTGTGCTTAAATATGTGTCCAGCGTGCCACTGCAGGCCGGTGTGCTCACGTGCGCCTATGATGTTTTTAAAGATGAGTCCAGCCTGCGCTCTTGCACCAATGGTGTGCTTAAATATGTGTCCAGCCTGCCACTGCAGACCGGTGTGCTCACGTGCGCCTATGATGTTTTTAAAGATGTGTCCAGCCTGCCACTGCAGGCCGGCCTGCGCTCTTGCACCAATGTTGTGCTGAAACCTGTGTCCCGCCTGCCATTGCAAACCGGGGTGCACCCTTGCACCAATGATGTGTTTAAACATGTGTCCAGGCTGCCATTGAATGCCAGTGTACACATATGGTGTTTCTAAACATGTGCCCAGCCTGGCATTGCGATGTGCGTGCACAATTGCGCTTCTGCTTAGACTGGCCTTTCTGAATCACTAGCCTTTCTGAGAGGACCTTTAAATATCGCTAGAGCACCCCTAGGGTGCGTGTTAAGGGGTACAGCAAGTGTTAGGTGAAAGGCTGGGCAGGGAGACATGTGTTTCCCTTGGCCAGGTAGTGAGGAATATCCATGAATGTTCTCACTGTACATGGAGTTTGCTCTTGTGGTAACCTGACGTTGGGAAATGGCTGAAATAACTTCAAGCAGTGATAGTATACTGTGGGGGAGCTGCCTCATAATGATTCCTATCACTGGATTCACAATGACAAACCTTCTCTGTGGTAAAGGTGGCCTTGTCATTACTAGCTTAGAAATGGCACTTCTAGAAAGTGGACATTTCTCTGCTCTAAAGCTCTTTGTCTGCCTTGTAGCTGGACTCCAGTCCACATGGAGGCTGGGGGCGCACATCTGGGCATTCCCCAGAGACAGCTGTAAAACACTGGGCATGCCACTGTAACAACAGACCTCTGCTATTTGAAGGCCTGGTTGGATAGATTGGAGGAAGAGGTTTTGGCACTTGGCCTCTGAGAGCCAGATCATAGCACTCCCTAAATAATAAGATCTGCATTCCGTGGCCTCATGGCAGACAGGAATGACATTTAGTGGTGACAAGTGGGGTTCAAAGAGAGACCCTCTGAATCACCCCTTTCTTCAAAGACACTCTGCAATATAACTACTGGTGCCATACGTCAGCAGGGCGGAGATACACTGGGGACATGAGGCCGGAGAACCTGGGAATGTGTGGTGCACAAGGCTGCCTACCTGCTGCTGTGTGGCACTCTGAGGTGTGCTCTCCAAGGGCTTGTTGGCTTGCTGCCTGTTCTTTCAAGGGTCTCGGGGACATCAAAGATGTCCAACCAGGGACCCTCACTGTCTACTTGTGACACCAGGAGATCGGTGCCCTCTTAAGGGCCCACATCGATTGCTGGAACCCAACTGGTAGTGCAACATCAGTGTGAAACTAAGAATTGTGCCTGGAGACTGAATTGCCTTGTGCAGAGCCCCAGAAGTCTTGCCCGCATCTAAGGCATGTGGCCCCTGTATCGTGATGACTTGTGCCTGTGTGTGTGAGTGGAATTACCTGGTGCGAACGGTATCAACATGCACCAGGTGTTGTGCCTCTTTTCCAGAGAGGGACTGACTCTGTGACTTTTCATTGTGTGTGACCGGGATTTCTGGTGCAACCCATATCAATGTGCACCGGATGCTGTGCGTGCCTCATTTCCAGGGACGTACAGAATTTGCAACTTTTTGTATGTGACCGGAATGGTCTGGTGAGATCATTATCAACGCACACCAGACGTTGTGCCCAGATTGGCCAGGTGTGACTCTGATCGATGTGTACATGACGGTGCACCTTCTTCTCCTGAGAGGCTCGCCTGCTTCATTGCCCATTCTTCTATTGTTCCCTTTTTGGCCCACAGTGCAGGGGACCAACTTCCCTTTCCTCGCCCGGCCCCTGACGGCATTGTGCTGCCAGGTAGTATTGCCCGGCTTGGGCCTGGGTAGTGAGAGTGATTCACTAGGCTGAAGGAACGCTTTTGAGAGCCATTGGAAATGGGTCAAGAGACTGCGTGACCCCCCTTTGCTTCGCAGAACAAGAATGGTGCTGGAAGGCCCTTGTGGAACGCTTTTGATTTACCGACTACTGCCCTCAGCCCACTTCTGTTCCGCATCCTGTGGATGAACTTCCTGAGTGCCTGTCAACGGATGAGGGTGCTTAAGACAGATGAGGGTGCTTAAGACAGACTTAAGACAAACTTAAGACAGACAACTGTCTTGCGTGTGTCTTAAGTCTGTCTTAAGACTGTCTTAAGACAAACTTAAGACAAAATCCTAACTTCTGTGAATACCAAATTTAGTAAGTTTAGGATTTTGTCTTAAGTTAGTTCTGTGAATCGGGCCCTAAGTTACTGCACTCTATGCCTCTCTACTCTGTGTCACTGCACTCTACGTGACTCTACTCTATGTCACTACTCTCTGTGCCCTTCTATTCTGCATCACTCTACTTTGCACCACTCAACTCTACGACACTGCACTCATGCCACTGCATTATACGCCACTTTATACCTCAGCACTCAACCCTGCACCACTCCCCTTTACCCTGCACCACTTCACTCTACCCTGCACCACTCCACTCTACCCTGCACCACTTCACTCTACCCTGCACCACTTCACTCTACCCTGCACCACTCCACTCTACCCTGCACCACTCCACTCTACCCTGCACCACTCCACTCTACCCTGCACCACTTCACTCTACCCTGCACCACTTCACTCTACCCTGCACCACTCCACTCTACCCTGCACCACTCCACTCTACCCTGCACCACTCCACTCTACCCTGCACCACTTCACTCTACCCTGCACCACTCCACTTTACCCTGCACCACTTCACTCTACCCTGCACCACTTCACTCTACCCTGCACCACTCCACTCTACCCTGCACCACTCCACTCTACCCTGCACCACTTCACTCTACCCTGCACCACTTCACTCTACCCTGCACCACTCCACTCTACCCTGCACCACTCCACTCTACCCTGCACCACTTCACTCTACCCTGCACCACTCCACTCTACCCTGCACCACTTCACTCTACCCTGCACCACTCCACTTTACCCTGCACCACTTCACTCTACCCTGCACCACTTCACTCTACCCTGCACCACTCCACTCTACCCTGCACCACTTCACTCTACCCTGCACCACTCCACTCTACCCTGCACCACTTCACTCTACCCTACTTTACTCGACTCTGCACAACTCCTCTCAATGCCATTGCTCTCGATACCACTGCAATCTACTCTGCACAGCTCCATCCGACTGCACTCTACGCTACTCTACGTCACTGCACTCCATGGCACTGCACTCTACACCTCTTTACTCAAAGTCAATGAACTTTTTGCCATGTTGTTCCAGGCTCCTCTACTCCACTCCACTCTACTACGAGCCACACCACAATGCTCCACAATACTCAACTCTAGAATGCTCGACTCTATAAAACTCTGCTCCACTGGCACTTTACTCCACTCTGTGCCACTCTACTATACAGCACTCCACTCCACTCTACGCAGCACCATCTATGCCACTCTACTCTGCTGTACACCACCCACGGCAGTCTTTGCCACTCGACCCTACGACATGCTACTGAACTCTGACACTGCCCTCTACTCTATGTCCCTCAACTCTACGTCCTTCCACTCTGACACTCTACTCCCTCCACAACACACATCAACACTGTATATTACTCCATGACACTCCACTCCACTTCACTTCATTCCTCTCCTCTCCTCTCCACGCCACTCACTTCTACAGTACGCCACTCCATAACAATCCACTCCACTCTACTCCACTACACAACACTCCACTACACGCCACTCACAATTACACGACTAAAGCACAGCCATGCTGCACAGCAGCCACTCTGTTGTACAACATTGATAAGACATATTGGCAAATCCAATAGCTCTTGGATAGGCAAGGGCTATTGGCTTTACCAGTCCTTGTTTTCTTTGTGTTTAAGCCTCTATGAGAGTGTAAGTGTTTTCCAGCTGTCTGCCTCATGTGCAGGTCTCACCCCCAAGTTGCTCTCTCTCCTCATGTTCTTCTCTACCCCCCACATGCACTTGCGTTGCTCTCTTTCACCCATGTGCTTGTCCCCTCCCCATGCTCCACGTTATTCTCTATTTTCCGTGGCGTCTCCTTCCTGTTGCTACATTCCACTGCCCGTCTTTACTTTTTTTCAAAGTGCCAACATGCTACTTTAGAAAAAAAACAGATCCATCTAGGATTGGTAAAAAAAAGTTTAAAAATTGAGAAAGTCAATAGGTAATCAACCACTGAACTATCGCCGCAGCTCACAAACGTATCACTGAGCCCATTGTAACGAGCGGCCTGCCCGGCTCATGAATACATACAGAATTACACTCTTAATGATTTCTCTCACTCGCTTCAAAGATAGTCGTGATTACATTCTAAATCAACCATCTTAGAGCCACCTGAAAGTGACTGTAATTAAATTTTTGGGTGCTAAAACACCTGTATGTTTCTCCATTTTATTTCTAAGGGTCACGGTATGAAATATTGGATAATAAAACTCAAATGACACCACGCCTTTTTTAAATAAAAGTATTAAAACTGTGCTGCAAATTTAGCGTGATAAAGCCCTGTTTTCTTTCTGGGAAAAGTTTATCAAAGAACCATTGATGAAACCGAGTCTAGCAAAAGCATGTTGTGCGTTATTGTCCACATGTGAATTCATATCCTGTCATACTGAAGCTTTCAGTGTGTGAACCACGTGCACAGTGACAAGAGCTTAACTTTATAAAGAACAGTTTCCAATGGACAGCATCTGTTATGCTGTGAAACACCAGTGGATAAACAGTGGTCACGCCTAAAGGAATTTACCACAACATTGGCAGGCGACAGGAATGTGGCCTGTGCTCACATCTGGTACAAAGGTGCTGCTTTCAACACAGGCTAAACACAAAGGCAACACTAAAGTAATACAACAGTAAAAGCAAAAACACTGGCACTGAAGGGAACTAGCTTGTGTGTGGATGTGCTCCTTGTGAGAGAGCAGAATGTAGTCACTGAAAGTCAAGTGAACCGGTGGTTGAAGTGGGCTGACCCCCGGCACCATGCTATGTGCTGTAGTGGGCGGCAGCAAAGCCTGAATGACACACCAGCAGACCAATAGAAAAAGAGTGCTGGCTCAATGACCCTTTGAGTGAGTATATTATGCATATCATGTTATTAAAATCAAAAATACTTGGCTAATGTCAGAACCAAAAAGGCTGGCTCCCTCTCAAGGAGGCTCGTGTGTGTGGACTGCATAGGCCCCAAAAACATGACACAGCGGTCACATGATTGAGTCTCTTTTTATTTCTTAGCCATGCTGCACAGCATCAATGATGCCACACAGCTAAGAAACAAAGCATGTTAAAAGTCAACAGGCCTAATAGAAGCGACCACTTGGCTTCTCCAATGCTTCTTTATTCTGCTTCAGCTAGATGTGCTTTCATTGTAAATTGCATCTCCTGGAGACATGTCCAGGGTTATATCACAGGGCCTGCATAAATAACACACTGCACATTACATATGTATTATGTAAGTTTTCATCAGAAAGCACTTTAAGAATAAAAGCATCAGATTTAAACAGATGTAAACTGATTGGCGGTGATGTACATTCTGACTATCATTTGAGCTTAACCGCCTCTGCCAGACACTGCCATGTAAACGTGACTCGTCATCAACATTGCAACTGAGAAACCTCACTAGGGGTTTGCAAAATAAAAGCTCAGAACGTCAAATTGGGTTACGTTTACCGCTTGCATGGAGGTGACGTCCCATACTTTGTCAACTCTGCAAAGGGCGAAGTTTCAAGAAAAATGTTTTTTCTGGGATATTTATCTCATACACTTTTTCTGAACAATATTGATGTAAAACGTAGTTTTACTTATTTTCTTCTGAAACCCATATTTTTGTAGGATTTAAAAATGTTTCTCCATTTCACAAGATCCTAATATGGAGAAGAAAAAACACGTGTATTCCCGAAGTGAACAATGCTCATTTTTCAACACCCTTAATTTTCGTCGAGACAAATATTTCTAAGTCGTCATGAGCTAGAGGACATTAGGAATATTGACACCACTACACAAGACTTCCATCTCTAAAGTGAATTAATCCTGCTCTCAAAAGGGTGACAGTCAATCCACTTGGCTGGTGTTAGTATTTTTTCAACTGAAAACCGCAGATGACGGATTATGTAGAACATTTGTCACACAGCCTCTCCATTTGCAGTGTATTTATAGAGTAGCTTGCTCATAACTCTTGAAATGACCGGTATTACTGTTAATCATTTAAATAGAACACGTTTTAGAGTCATTGTAGGCAAAGAGGGCTGTGTGATGAGGCAGAATGCTACATATTTAAATATCGGTTTTATATAGCACTAGCTAGACCCGAAGGTATCAGAGCACTTTACATATAATGCAAGATTGTTTGAGTGAAGTACATATATATATACAAAGAAATCATTGGGCAGTCAAGGTAGTTACAATCTGAGGACATTAGAACAGCATAAGTTAATGTAGTGAATGACATAGTAGACAGATGAAACAATCAATTGACCGACACAACGGGCCTAGTCAGATTGGGTGTGAACTATAAATTTATATCACATAAATATTATATGAAAAATATTGCTGTTTCCAATACATCGTGGTCACCAGAACATCATGGAACATAGTACAGAAGGTAAGACTACTGTTTTTAGGTCGCACTTGCTCTGCCTCTTCAAGACATGTTGTACACACTTTGTTGGCTTACAGCCTGCCCATCATTTTTTATTTGTGAATTTGATTGTCCTTTAAAAAGTCTGTGTGCTAGTGATTAATCTTTCCTCTTTGTCCCTCCTTGTTGTCATTTGTTTACTCCCACAGAGCAGCGCCTCACTTCTGGTATCTTTTTACTTTGGTGCTTATGTGTTTGTGTGTGGGCACTATTATTTCTTTGCTTCCTGCTTGTCTTTGTCGAAGCCTCCCCTTTGGTGGTTTCCTCATGGCAGCTTAAAGGCATTGTGAATCTCTTTTGTATTTTTTTTGTTATGTTGTAATGCGAGCGTGTGTTTGAGGATTGTTTTAAAAAATTCGTTTCCTATTGATCATCATTTCTGTAAAGCTGCCTTCACCCCTACCCAACATACCCCCCCCCTGCCCCCCGATCCCCGTTTCATCTCCCTCCTTGTTCCACCTGCCCTTGAGTCTGGTTTTTCTCCCCCAACCAATTGTTTCCTTTTCTTGCACTGATCACATATCCCCCTCCCTGGCAAGTGGCAGACAATTCCGGGCCAGCATATCTGGGTGGCTTTCTTCCCTTCCCCCAGTGGCAGCTCCCTCACAGGCAGAAACAGGCAGGCGCGATTTACATCTAATGGCCGGTGCATCCAGGAGAAATGAGGTCACACCTCAACCTTCTGCTGGCCCTGCATCCTGTGCTGCCTGCCTCCTGGCATCGGAAAATTATGCTTCTCATTTTTTGTACTCTCCCGTGTGCTTGGCACCATCACATCAGCCATTCCCACGTTCCCATCCTGCAGCTCCTCCTCCCAGACAATGACATCACTCTTTGACTCATGAACAGCAGCACTTCAGTGACACACACAAAAATTAACTCTTCTGCAAAGTACAAAACTGACGGAGATCCCAAATAAAGCTGATACTCGTATTGACCTCACCGGACCATGGCTGCATGTACTGTTATGCCATTGGTCAAGCATTGTGCTGGCACAAGCTTTAAAAATCTCCTGGTCCTATTTATTATTCATAGCGCTTGCTGCCACAGATCGGTGGCTTTGTAGCGCTTGCTTCCACGCGGCGTGCTCACTCATAACCCCTCTGAGGAAGTATAGCTGCTAAGCTGTCACATGGGCTAGTCCTGCCAGTATTTTTAGCTAACACTCAGCATGCTGGGATTTAGGGGAAGGCATACTTAGAACGAGCAGACCAAAAATACAAGTCCCAGAAACCAAACGTTCTTTTGGCTAAAAAGCCAGGACTGTTCGAAGGTGTCACATAAACCTGTCGCAAGAGTGTGATCACTTACAGTACGCTCTCCAAACTCATTCTGAACCCGGGGGCGTGGCTCTGCTATTGGAAAATATTACAAAATCAATTGACCCCCAGCTAAAGTATAAGTGTGTTTCTCCACCTCTCTCACCCCCCCCGTATTGTGCAATGCATGACAAAGAAAAACAACGGCACTAAATATTAATCTCTGCAGCGGAAGCATCGACCCAGCATACTATCTTTCCCTAAGACCCTGCATGCTCTAAATGCATTTCCTGGCACCAAGAAGCAGCAAGTGGACATGGTACCCTGCTGATTCCATGCTACCACCAACAGGTTCCTTATCATGTGTGAAACTAGTCACACAGGGTGTTGTGACAACAAGCACAAAACTGACAGTACCCCCCACTTCAGTTGCCTCTCGCGTTGTTTTATGGCGCAGGATGCAGACACTGAAGACAGATTCGGCTCCCGCGGTCATGCAGTCTGTCCATTGTAGTGGCCAGCTGCTCCCATCTTGGCATTTCAAGGCACACAAACAGGAAATGCTCCTCCTGGCCCCCCATCTCTGCTCTCACAGACACAACTCACTACTTCCTCATGTCACTCTGGCAAGACACGCCCCCCTCCTGAATATGTGACTGTAAACATTTCACCACATTACAAACTGCATCTTTCACTTTGTTTACTACGTTTGCACGGAGAGGCTGAGCACTGACAAAGCCAATAGGTATCTTTCTGTTTTCATGATGATGATGTGCATTGTCAGCTCGGTGTGGCCACAGGGATAATTACTCCTGCCCAATTGGTGTCACCTGCTCAACGCATACACGAAATACACGTTGTAAATAGTGTATTGTGAGCTCAGTGCAGCCAGACACAGCCTGTAAACAATGCATTAATCAGTGGGTGCTCTTAGTGCGATCGGGAATGGGCCACATACACTGGAATAGCGCACCCCGACACACACACACACAGTCACAAACACAGTGTGTAGTAATTGCAATGCTCTTCGATACCTGGCGGCTCCGCACCCATGATAATGTGCTGCATGGCTGCACACTTATGAGGTCCAAAAGGCGAGACCTATTGGCTATGCCAATGCTTCTTTATACTTAGTAGTAGGACAGCCAGTCCACAAAGAATGGCCATTGCATCTGGCGGTCCAGGGAGCCCCCTGAAAAGTAGTTCTCAGGTCCCAGATGATGCACAGATCACTCTTAAAAAGCAGAAAGTAAAAACCAAGAAGTCATCTTTGGTATACAAGTAAATAATTAAGTACAGGTTCTAAAGACAGGAGTAGCTCAGCAAGGGGAGAGGCACTTCTAGCTCCACAAGGATACTGCAGAGTGAACTGTCCCCGAGCTGTCCAGAGTGGAGTGCGCATGCACACATCAAGTGCCGCACAGACAGCTGCTGCGCCCCCACCTGGGACATGCTGGGAATGTCACTGAAGAAATGTCCTCAACACAGAGGATGGGCGCTCGGCCTCCCGCTTCTGCCAAGTCATGAAGAGGGAATCCCACAATGGTCAGGGGGTGAATGCTGAACTATGTAAGTGCGCATGAATGTTTCCACCTCAGACTGCATTACATCCTGGGTGGAGGACATGCCCAGGCGCCCATTCTGTGGCTGAGAGCCGAACCACGGAGCTCAGAGCAATCAAAAAGCTACATTGCAGTGTTGTGATTGGCTATGGGGAGTCTGGGAGCCCAGGTGCTTTTTTGCTTCCTGTTTGCAGAGAAGAAGCCAGGAAGGGGACGGAGAGGACGGAGGAGAGATGGCGGCCGCCCTGCTGGCCGGCCGGCAAGTAAGTGATTTTATTGTTTTATTTTTTAACCTCCCTTCCCGCCCCACTGCTGCTTCCTGTCCCCTGCAGCAGCCGCCACTGCTCACGCAATCACTCATTGTACATGCTAGCACCTCCGCCCGGTGCTTCCGATCGCGGCGCGCCCGGGGTCTGAGCAGGCGGCTCTTCATTGGTCCCAGTCACAGCCTGGCAGCTTTGCATAAATCTGCAGCAGGAGCTGCCCCCAGGCTGCGGATTTCTGCTCTTCACTCCCTATTTGTGTTCAGCTTTTGTCAATAGCTTTAGGATTTATGGCGCGTGCTCAACTGTTTCCGACCTAAATACCGTCCAGGATCGGATACGCCCCCCAGATTAAGGCACAGAGGGGCGGGGCTAGGTGCATATATCAGGACTGGCGCACGGAGCGCGCACAAGCATAGCAACCGCACACACGCATGACAGCTGAAGACAGTAACAGCAGCCGCACACACGCATGACAGCTGAAGACAGTAACAGCAGCCGCACACACATGACTGCTGAACACAATGATAGCAGCCGCACACACGCATGACGACTGACACAATGATAGCAGCCGCACAAACGCATGACCACTGAACACAAGAACAGCAGCTGCACAAACGCATGACTACTGAAAACAATGATAGCAGCTGCACACGCATGACTACTGAACACAATGATAGCAGCCGCACACGCATGACAACTGAAGACAGTAACGACAGTAACAACAGCCGCACACACGCATGACAACTGAAGACAGTAACGACAGTAACAGCAGCCGCACACACGCATGACAACTGAAGACAGTAACAGCAGCCGCACACACATGACTGCTGAACACAATGATAGCAGCCGCACACGCGCATGACGACTGACACAATGATAGCAGCCGCACACAGGCATGACAACTGAACACAAGAACAGCAGCCGCACAAACGCATGACAACTGGAGACAGTAACGACAGTAACAGCAGCCGCACACACGCATGACAACTGAAGACAGTAACACAGTAACAGCAGCCGCACACACATGACTGCTGAACACAATGATAGCAGCCGCACACGCGCATGACAACTGACACAATGATAGCAGCCGCACACAGGCATGACAACTGAACACAAGAACAGCAGCCGCACAAACGCATGACCACTGTACACAAGAACAGCAGCTGCACACACATGACTGCTGAACACGATGATAGCAGCCACACACACATGACTGCTGAACACAATGATAGCAGCCGCACACACATGACTGCTGAACACAATGATAGCAGCCGCACACGAATGACTACTGAACACAATGATAGCAGCCACACATGCATGACAGCTGAACACAAGAACAGCAGCTGCACACGCATGACTACTGAACACAATGATAGCAGCTACACACGCATGACTACTGAACACAATGATAGCAGCCGCACACGCATGACAACTGAAGACAGTAACGACAGTAACAGCAGCCGCACACACGCATGACAACTGAAGACAGTAACGACAGTAACAGCAGCCGCACACACGCATGACAACTGAAGACAGTAACAGCAGCCGCACACACATGACTGCTGAACACAATGATAGCAGCCGCACAAGCGCATGACGACTGACACAATGATAGCAGCCGCACACAGGCATGACAACTGAACACAAGAACAGCAGCCGCACAAACGCATGACGACTGAACACAAGAACAGCAGCTGCACACACATGACTGCTGAACACGATGATAGCAGCCACACACACATGACTGCTGAACACAATGATAGCAGCCGCACACACATGACTGCTGAACACAATGATAGCAGCCGCACACGAATGACTACTGAACACAATGATAGCAGCCACACATGCATGACAGCTGAACACAAGAACAGCAGCTGCACACGCATGACTACTGAACTCAATGATAGCAGCTGCACACGCATGACTACTGAACACAATGATAGCAGCCGCACACGCATGACAACTGAAGACAGTAACGACAGTAACAGCAGCCGCACACACGCATGACAACTGAAGACAGTAACGACAGTAACAGCAGCCGCACACACGCATGACAACTGAAGACAGTAACAGCAGCCGCACACACATGACTGCTGAACACAATGATAGCAGCCGCACACGCGCATGACGACTGACACAATGATAGCAGCCGCACACAGGCATGACAACTGAACACAAGAACAGCAGCCGCACAAACGCATGACCACTGAACACAAGAACAGCAGCTGCACACACATGACTGCTGAACACGATGATAGCAGCCACACACACATGACTGCTGAACACAATGATAGCAGCCGCACACACATGACTGCTGAACACAATGATAGCAGCCGCACACGAATGACTACTGAACACAATGATAGCAGCCACACATGCATGACAGCTGAACACAAGAACAGCAGCTGCACACGCATGACTACTGAACACAATGATAGCAGCTGCACACGCATGACTACTGAACACAATGATAGCAGCCGCACACGCATGACAACTGAAGACAGTAACGACAGTAACAGCAGCCGCACACACGCATGACAACTGAAGACAGTAACGACAGTAACAGCAGCCGCACACACGCATGACAACTGAAGACAGTAACAGCAGCCGCACACGCATGACTACTGAACACAATGATAGCAGCCGCACACACATGACAACTGAAGACAGTAACAGCAGCCGCACACGCTTAACAGCTGAACACAAGAACAGCAGCTGCACACACGCATGACAACTGAAGACAGTAACAGCAGCCGCACACACATGACTACTGAACACAATGATAGCAGCCGGACACACGCATGACTACCGAACACAATGATAGCAGCCGCACACGCATGACTACTGAACACAATGATAGCAGCCGCACACACATGACAACTGAAGACAGTAACAGCAGCCGCACACGCTTAACAGCTGAACACAAGAACAGCAGCTGCACACACGCATGACAACTGAAGACAGTAACAGCAGCCGCACACACATGACTACTGAACACAATGATAGCAGCCGCACACACGCATGACTACCGAACACAATGATAGCAGCCGCACACGCATGACTACTGAACACAATGATAGCAGTTGCACACGCATGACTACTGAACACAATGATAGCAGCTGCACACGCATGACTACTGAACACAATGATAGCAGCCGCACACGCATAATTACTGAACACAATGATAGCAGCCACATACGCATGACAACTGAAGACAATGATAGCAGCCACACACGCATGACTACCGAACACAATGATAGCAGCCGCACACGCATGACCACTGAACACAAGAACAGCAGCCGCACACGCATGACCACTGTACACAATGATAGCAGCCGCACACGCATGACCACTGAACACAATGACTGCAGCCGCACATATTCATGACCGCTGAACACAATGATAGCAGCCACATATTCATGACCGCTGAACACAAGAACAGAAGCCGCACATATGCATGACATCTGAAGACAGTAGCAGCAGCCGCCCACACATGACTACTGAACACAATGATAGCAGCTGCACACACATGACTACTGAATAAAATGATAGCAGCCGCACACGCATGACTACTGAACACAATGATAGCAGCCGCACACACATGACTACTAAACACAATGATAGCAGCCGCACACGCATGACTACCGAACACAATGATAGCAGCCGCACACACATGACTACTGAACACAATGATAGCAGCCGCACACGCATGACTACCGAACACAATGATAGCAGCCACACACACATGATTACTAAAAATGATGATAGCAGCCACACACGCATGACCACTGAACACAATGATAGCAGCCGCACACGCATGACTACTGAACACAATGATAGCAGCCACACACACATGACTACTTAAGACAATGATAGCAGCCACACACACACATGACTACTGAACATAATGATAGCAGCTGCACACGCATGACCACTGAACACAATGATAGCAGCCGCACCGCATCACTACTGAACACAATTACAGTAGCCACACACGCATGACTACTGAAGACAATAGCTGCTGCACACACATGACTACTGAACATAATGATAGCAGCCGCACACGCATGACCACTAAACACAAGAACAGCAGCTGCACACATGCATGACAAATGAACACAAGAACAGCAACCACATACACATGACTACTGAACACAATGATAGCAGCCGCACACGCATGACCGTTGAACACAAGAACAGCAGCTGCACAGAAGCAAGGCCGCACTCCTCTCCTTAAACTTTTCTCCTGCGCACACCGCCACTTCTCCTGTAGCAACACTCCAACTCCTCCCACCACATGCATGCTCCTCAACCCCAGATCCCTCCCAAGCATGCCGCAGATGTATGGGACCTCCTATACATCCATTCACAGGTGGTGATGTTTCACACGGAGGCTTGGCTCTCCCTGACCTCTGCCCCTGACATCGCTGTGGTCATCCCTCTGGGATACAAGATCACCTGCCAGGACAGGCTACAGAAGACAGGAGGCGACCTTGTGATACTCCACAAGGAGACCATCACCTGCACCCCATCTGCTGACGTAGACATGGCCTTCATGGAGGACCTCCCACCAAGCATCATAGGCAACCTCTCCTACCAACCACCCAGACCACGCAACACCTTCAGCAACCTCCTCAACGACTTCATAACCCCTATGACCATTGTTGGAAGCCGGAGTCCCCGTACCGCACCACTGTCACCCAATGCGAGGCCCAGGACTCCCCACTCAACGTTAGGCCAAGTAAGGACACCGTTTGAGATAGCCCTGCTAACCCCCTTAGTAGCTTGGCAGGAGCAGCCAGGCCGATCTCCAAGGCACGAGCGTACAGTGTGTGCAACCACACCCACAGCAACCCCCTGGTGACACAACAAATGGACTCCACACAAGTTTAAGCAAACAAGTATAAACTTTATATAAAAAGATATATGATCATACCACACGATAAAAAAGTCAACATATAAGAAAGGGTAAGATTCGTTCCGGCTAGCTGGGAGGTTCAAATCCCAACCACCGCTTTCAAATTGCTATGCTGGTCGCAATGCTAGAATCACACACGTTTCAATGGTCAAACAATAGTGCACTGCGTAACGATACAATTCTGTGCTTGGCAAAGGAGAAATAATACAATGCATAATGATACACCCCGGTACCTTGCAATGGGAGGAATAATGCAATGTGTACCGCTACAATCATGAACTGCGCAATGAAGGAATAATTCAATGCGCGCCGCTACAATCATGTACTTTGCAATGAAGAAATGATACAATGCGCGCCGCTACAATCATGTACTTTGCAATGGGGAAATGACGCAATGCGTAGCTACAATCATGTACTTTGCAATGGAGAAATAATGCAATGCGTAGCGCTACAATTGTGTACTTCGTTATGCAGAAATAATGTCAGGCGTCATAAGACAGCCCGGCAGTTCGTTAGCAGCAATATTGGCAATGTGTATTACGACAATTAGCCTCTTCGCTAACAGTTGCCCCCCACGCGTATCCACGATGATATGAAGGGCAGTATCTCGCTCTGGCCCAATACTGCCACTCCATTGGCCAGTACGGGCCCCAATCTGAGCCGAAGCAAAAGCTCACGACTGGGAGGCCGAGAGAGTGTCTCTTCGAGCCCACACCCCGCCCAGGTAGTGATCCACGTTACCTGGGGGCGCGACCCCACTCTCCTCTCCTCCTTCCTCGCACTGGGCCTTCCATGCAGAACTTTCCTAATGGCCCTCAGCGGCTCTACCTGGCAGCTCCGCTCCTCTGGGGCTGCCGGTCCGGGCGGAGACTGTTAGGAAGGTCTCAGGCGTCCGCGGGGCACATGTACCCCACGCTACTACGATTACGCTACTCCACAAACATGCATGAAAGGAGAACACAAGCCCAGCAGCTGTACACAAGCATGGCACCACCACATGGACATGGTATCCTCACACATACAAAGTAGCAGCCTACAAGGATGCAGATACACAACATCATACTAACTGCACACAAGCATGGCAGCCTCACGCAAGCAAGGCGTCCGCACATACGTATGGCAGTGTTACCATGCATGCAGACGCACACACATGGGTGACGTGCACAAGCATAGCAGCCACAGAGAAGCATGATAGATGCACACAGGTTTGGCAGCTACAACCACGTATGGCAGTGTGCACAAGCATACCAGCTACTCACAAGCATGACAGTGCACAGACACTACATACGAGCATGACGGCCATGTAGATCCCGCCGAACAGGCATCGTACAAGCAGGATAGCGAACAAAGCTGTGCAGGCAGCTACACAAGGCAAGTTTACACACACACACACACACCACACCAAGGTCCAGGACTGGGCTACAGCGCAATGACCACGAACATTAATACAAATTATTGACTGATTATTGTTTAAAACTTTAAATGGGTCATTCGATGTTCTCCCTTCCATCAGCAAAATGCCGTGTCAAGCGCCTTATTTGGCTAATGGAACTAATTAGCATTCTCCTTAAGGTTCGGAGTGATTTATTGCTCATGCAATATTCAAAGCGCTTTGCAGACAGCGCCACCCACTGCGTCTGCCTCCACAGTGAGACAAGCGCTGAACAACGCCTTCTTCAAGATGAGGGGCTGGCTCATGACAAGAAGAAATAATGAACTTATAAACCACTTCTCGTGAGATAAATCTCGTCTCTGGGATAAAGCACCTGCCAGAGCCACCAGGAGCAGGGTGTTCCCAACACTTGTAGACTCTATCACCCGCCGGAGCCCAGACCCACCAGGAGCCGGGTGTTCCCAACACTTGTAGACCCCATCACCTGCCAGAGCCCAGACCCACCAGGAGCCGGGTGTTCCCAACACTTGTAGACCCCATCACCCGCCGGAGCCCAGACCCACCAGGAGCCGGGTGTTCCCAACACTTGTAGACCCCATCACCCGCCGGAGCCCAGACCCAACAGGACCGGGTGTTCTCAACACTCGTAGACCCCATCACCCACCGGAGCCCAGACCCTCCAGGAGGCGGGTGTTCCCAACACTTGTAGACCCCTTCACCCGCCGGAGCCCAGACCCACGAGGAGCCGGGTGTTCCCAACACTTGTAGACCCCATCACCCGCCGGAGCCCAGACCCACCAGGAGCCGGGTGTTCACAACACTTGTAGACCCTATCACCCGCCGGAGCCCAGACCCACCAGGAGCCGGGTGTTCACAACACTTGTAGACCCTATCACCCGCCGGAGCCCAGACCCACCAGGAGCCGGGTGTTCACAACACTTGTAGACCCTATCACCTGCCGGAGCCCAGACCCACCAGGAGCCGGGTGTTCACAACACTTGTAGACCCTATCACCCGCCGGAGCCCAGACCCACAAGGAGCCGGGTGTTCCCAACACTTGTAGACCCCATCACCCGCCGGAGCCCAGACCCACCAGGAGATGGGTGTTCACAACACTCATAGACCCCATCACCCGCCGGAGCCCAGACCCACCAGGAGCCGGGTGTTCCCATCACTTGTAGACCCTATCACCCGCCGGAGCCCAGACCCACCAGGAGCCGGGTGTTCTCAACACTCGTAGACCCATCACCCACCGGAACCCAGACCCACCAGGAGCCGGGTGTTCCCAACACTTGTAGACCCATCACCCGCCGGAGCCCAGACCCACCAGGAGCCGGGTGTTCCCAACACTTGTAGACCCATCACCCGCCGGAGCCCAGACCCACCAGGAGCCGGGTGTTCCCAACACTAGTAGACCCCATCACCTGCCAGACCCACCAGGAGGCGGGTGTTCACAACACTTGTAGACCCCATCACCCGACAGAGCCCAGACCCACCAGGAGCCGGGTGTTCACAACACTTGTAGACCCTATCACCCGCCGGAGCCCAGACCCACGAGGAGCCGGGTGTTCCAAACACTAGTAGACCCCATCACCCGCCGGAGCCCAGACCCACCAGGAGCCGGGTGTTCCCAACACTTGTAGACCCCATCACCCGCCGGAGCCCAGACCCACGAGGAGCCGGGTGTTCCCAACACTAGTAGACCCCATCACTTGCCAGAGCCCAGACCCACCAGGAGCTGGGTGTTCCCAACACTAGTAGACCCCGTCACTTGCCGGAGCCCAGACCCACCAGGAGCCGGGTGTTCCCAACACTTGTAGACCCCATCACCCACCGGAGCCCAGACCCTCCAGGAGGCGGGTGTTCCCAACACTTGTAGACCCCATCACCCGCCAGAGCCCAGACCCACCAGGAGCCGGGTGTTCCCAACACTTGCAAACCCTATCACCCGCCGGTGCCCAGACCCACCAGGAGCCGGGTGTTCACAACACTTGTAGAACCTATCACCCGCCGGAGCCCAGACCTACCAGGAGCCGGGTGTTTACAACACTTGTAGACCCTATCACCTGCCGGAGCCCAGACCCACCAGGAGCCGGGTGTTCACAACACTTGTAGCCCCTATCACCCACCGGAACCCAGACCCACCAGGAGCCGGGTGTTCCCAACACTTGTAGACCCCATCACCCGGCGGAGCTCAGACCCACCAGGAGCCGGGTGTTCCCAACACTCGTAGACCCCATCACCCGCCAGAGCCCAGACCCACCAGGAGATGGGTGTTCACAACACTCGTAGACCCCATCACCCGCCAGAGCCCAGACCCACCAGAAGCCGGGTGTTCCCAATACTTGTAGACCCCATCACCCGGCGGAGCTCAGACCCACCAGGAGCTGGGTGTTCCCAACACTTGTAGACCCCATCACCCGCCAGAGCCCAGACCCACCAGAAGCCGGGTGTTCCCAATACTTGTAGACCCCATCACCCGGCGGAGCTCAGACCCACCAGGAGCCTTTCTCTTTTCTTACCACGTGGACAATGGCAAAACTATCAGCCTACGGCCTATGGCCTAAGGAATTGGAAGTCCCTCCGACAACATCAACAGAACTTAGAAACCTAGGGGGTGACCATGGATTCAGATCTGGTCTTGACAATGCATGCTAACACCATAAAAATGAGTGCCTTCGACAGAATGAATACACTACATTGCATCTTCCCAAACTGGGCATGCCACCATAAACTGCAATCCATCCTCACACTCATAATCTCCAAGCTTGACTATGCCAACAGCCTCTACCTTGGCACACCTGCATCCATTAGACGAAAAATAAACTGATCCAAAATGCTACCGCAAGGCTTCTTTTGCGCTTGAACTCAGGAGAACGCATGACTGCAGGCCTGTATTCACTCCTCTGGATACCTATAGCTAGAAGGGCAATGTTTAAGGCACTCCGGCACTGACCACAGAGCCTCCCTAGGAAAATGAACGTTATAAGCGCAAGTTAAATTCAAGCAACACTCACCACCCAGAGCTCTGCGCTCCATGCTCGCACCATTTATCAGCATACCACCTTACAATAAAAAAATCCGTGGGAGGCACTGCTTTCTCAGTACAAGCCACCAAGCTCTGAAACTCACTTCTAGCCACTGATGGTAGCACCCAGGAACCTATTCTTTTCAATTGCACCACCAGCATCAACAAAACCTAGAAAACAAAGGCAACCTCAAGCGCAATCCTCAGCTTACCACCCACGAATTGGAAACGATTCAAACCGTGAACTGCTTTCATTATGCAGCTCAGCAAAAAATGTGCTGACCTCTGGATCATTGCATTATATAGTCATATACTTACATATATAACTGTTACGGCTCACAATAATACTGACACCATAATAAGCAGTAGTATGCAATAAATTGTAACTTAGAGCTATTAAATTCACATAAGACTTGTCTGTAATGAGGGTTGTGCATCGCCAGCACTGACAATCAAACATCACCGAACGAACATCACGTAAATAAGCCCCTTAGGTCCTAGAAGGTGGACCTCCCCATACCAGCTCCCTGCTGGTTTCTTTCCATCCTGAGGTAGAGGACTTATTGCCTGCTGGCCTGAGTAAACATGCCAGTACTCAGGAGCACAGAAACACCCATTATTGCCTGGAAATTGCAATAGGCTATTGCCTGACTCACTAAATATGGATATTTTTAGATATATCCAATATGGTGGCCAAATATTCTAACAGATGTGACAAAAGCAATCAGTTAGAGCATTTGCAAAACACCAAAGTCCAGGAAAGAGGAGAATAGTTTCAATTTATGAAACAAATGTTAGCAAAGCCATAAGGACTGATTTTCTTACAAGAAGTGTCTGGAAATATTTGGGCGTCTCTTTGCTTGTTGCCCTCAGCTACCGTCGAATCAACATTCCATAAAGAAGCTCAGTTTCTGTTTATAACAATATGGAATCCAGGAGTACAGTGGGGACTGCATTATCAGAGGTAAGCGGACCCTCAAAGAGGAGGGTTATGGAAATGAGTCGAAAGACGAGGTGAGCAATGTATATGGTGAACGTAAACGGCACAAGCAACCACATATTGCATAGAGAATGCTTTGAGAAAGGGACAGTAGTTTTGTTACATATTTAAGAATGTTTATTTGTGTTCACATGTTAAGTTTCTGTAATTCTAATAACATATTGTGACAGAAAAGTCAAACAAATGAATGCTCAAGGGTGATTTGTGTATAGCACCGTGACCTTATGACAGGTTCAGGCATCCAACACTAAAATCAACCATGTCCTGCATAACCAACCATCCCCCTTTAGATCACGCTGCAGTGTGGAGACAACAACCGTTCGGATCCCAGATGATCCCACCAGACCGTCGATAAAGATGACCCGCCTCCTGTTATGACTGGTCCCCTCAGCTGCCTCCGATACTGCCAGCCACCCTCCCTCATCCACACACTGAAGTATTGGATGGATTTCAATGGTAATTTCCTTCGGCCTATCCAATCACCAGCGGGTGATTCCTTCATGCGGGCACCTCCAGATCCCAGGAGATCTCGATCAGCGGCAGAGTTTATCAGGATTCCATCCCGTCCACTATCGGCTTTACCCCCTGCATGGAGTCCCTGAGACTCTACTCACAGACAACAGTATCAAGATTCACCAATATAACAGCGACAAGCATCGAAAGTTTCCTCCACTCTAGGGCCCAATTCGCAGAACTAATCTGAGACAAAATCCTAAACTTACTACTTTTGATATTCACAGAAGGCATTTACTACTTTTGGTTAAACTTACTACTTTTGGTATTCACAGAATGCACTTACTAGTTTTGGTTAAACTTACTACTTTTGGTATTCACAGAAGGCACTTACTACTTTTGGTTAAACTTACTACTTTTGGTATTCACAGAAGGCATTTACTACTTTTGGTTAAACTTACTACTTTTGGTATTCACAGAATGCACTTACTAGTTTTGGTTAAACTTACTACTTTTGGTATTCACAGAAGGCATTTACTACTTTTGGTTAAACTTACTACTTTTGGTATTCACAGAATGCACTTACTAGTTTTGGTTAAACTTACTACTTTTGGTATTCACAGAATGCACTTACTAGTTTTGGTTAAACTTACTACTTTTGGTATTCACAGAAGGCACTTACTACTTTTGGTTAAACTTACTACTTTTGGTATTCACAGAAGGCATTTACTACTTTTGGTTAAACTTACTACTTTTGGTATTCACAGAATGCACTTACTAGTTTTGGTTAAACTTACTACTTTTGGTATTCACAGAAGGCATTTACTACTTTTGGTTAAACTTACTACTTTTGGTATTCACAGAATGCACTTACTAGTTTTGGTTAAACTTACTACTTTTGGTATTCACAGAATGCACTTACTACTTTTGCTTAAACTTACTACTTTTGGTATTCACAGAAGACATTTAGTAGTAGTAAACTAACTTTACTACTACTAAATGTCTTCTTTAAATACCAAAAGTAGTAAGTTTAGGATTTTGTCTCAGATTAGTTCTGTGAATTGGGCCCCAGATATCTAATGCTTCAAACATTGCCTAAGGCACCTCCGGACCTGGATGTCTAGCACTCACCTAAAGCAAGACCCAATTCCTGCTGTTCAGCAAGAAAACGTAGCAACAAGAACTCCTAGCTGCTCTCTTCTCCCCCTTGTGAACCGGGTGAATTTTCCAATTGGCCATTCCCAGTCTAGAAGGCCCTATTCTCAAGCTATTGAATGCCTCTTTGGAAACAGGTTCTCTCCCTCCCGCGTTGAAAGAGGCTAGAGTTATCCCCTTACTTAAAAAGTCAGGCGCGGATGCCTCTATCCTTAAAAACTATAGGACAATCTCCCAGCTTCCGTACTTGGCTAAAGTACTTGAACAATATGTCCTCAAAATACTTTCCACCTTTCTTGAGGAACATAGACTGTTACATCCTAGACAAGCTGGCTTTAGAGCTCATCATAGTACGGAACTGGTGATGCTATCAGTTCTGGATGAGATGAAGGTCATGGCTGACAAGAAAGTATTGAGTGCCCTGATCTTATTAGATCTGTCAGTGGCATTCGATACGGTCAGCCATAAAATCCTCCTGTCCCGCCTGGCTAATGTGGGTGTAGAGGAACCTGTCTATCAATGGCTTGAATCCTTCTTGACTAACTGGACGCAGAGGGTACAGTTAGGCGATCAGGTATCGATCACCGGTCCCCTGGTATGTGGTGTCCTGCAGGGTTCGGCGTTGTCCCCCTTGATCTTTAACCTATACCTACAACCTTTAGTGGAGATCCTGGCCCAATTGGATTGCCAAGTCTTCAATTATGCAGATGACACCCAGCTACTTGTACGGATTAACAACGCCAGTGTTACTCAGGAACACGTACAGAGGTGCTGCGCTTCACAGCGAGCTGGATGACTGATAACTCACTTAAAATAATTCCAGATAAGACGGAAATTTTGGCTGTCCCATACATCAACAGCCCCTGGTGTGACCTGTTTTGGCCGCGGGAACTGGGCGTTATCCCTACCCCAGTCCCAGTGGTTAGAAGCCTGGGCATCAAAGTCGACGCTGACCTTTCTATGAACAACCAAGTGTCGGCAGTGGTTAGTACCTGCACAGGGCTATTGAGGTGTTTGCGAAAACTTGTCCCTCGCCTCACCACAACTTCCCTGCAGGTTATCGTTTCAGCCACAATATTGTCCAGGTTGGACTACGGGAATGCCCTTTACATCGGCCTCTCTTGGAAATTAATACGAAGATTACAGGTTGTGCAGAACGATGCGGCGAGCCTTGTTTTTGATCTAACCAGACGGACTCATGCCTCCCCACTGCTCTCGAAATTACATTGGCTTCATATTAGGCAGCGAGCATCGTTCAAGGGCCTTTGCATTGCCCATAAGGCCATCTACGGTCAGGCGCCAGCTTACATCAAGGATCGCCTGACGAGCGACATCCCTGCTCGGACCCTCCGTTCCTCTGCAGCGTGCCGTTTGGTCACTCCCCGGTTTCATTCGTCTCGTAAAGGGGGCGTAGCCTTTTCCACCTTGATTCCACAACTCTGGAAAAACCTACCTGAAAATTTGCGCAAGGAACCTGTCCTTCTCTTGTTCAGAAAAAAACTCAAGACTATCTGGTTTCTGGAGGCACTGACCACGAAATAATCTCGCCCACACTAGCTCACATGCACTGCCTGTCGTAATATTCTCCTCTAGAAGCGCGAAGAGACCTGATGGTGAACCTGCGCTGTACAAGAATCAATTAACATAACACACGAACCTGGACACATTCCAACACTAACGTTCTCCCAACATCAACTCACTATTCACACCGGACACTGACCTCGCTCTGAAAAACAGTCAGGGATACATTTACTATCTTATCATTTAATACAAAGCAGCACAGAGGCCTGCAGGGAAGCAGGGACGCAGGGAGGCAGGGAGGCAGGGACACAGGGAGGCAGGGATGCAGGGCTGCAGGGACGCAGGGAGGCAGGGACCCAGGGAGGCATGGATGCAGGGAGGCATGGACGCAGGGAGGTAGGGAGGCAGGGAGGCATGGATGCAGGGAGGCAGGGACGCAGGGAGGCATGGATGCAGGGAGGCATGGATGCAGGGAGGCAGGGAGGCAGGGAGGTAGGGAGGCAGGGAGGCATGGATGCAGGGAGGCAGGGACGCAGGGAGGCATGGATGCAGGGAGGCATGGATGCAGGGAGGCAGGGAGGCAGGGAGGTAGGGAGGCAGGGAGGCATGGATGCAGGGAGGCATGGACGCAGGGAGGTAGGGAGGCAGGGAGGCATGGATGCAGGGAGGCAGGGACGCAGGGAGGCATGGATGCAGGGAGGCATGGATGCAGGGAGGCAGGGAGGCAGGGAGGTAGGGAGGCAGGGAGGCATGGATGCAGGGAGGCAGGGACGCAGGGAGGCATGGATGCAGGGAGGCATGGATGCAGGGAGGCAGGGAGGCAGGGAGGTAGGGAGGCAGGGAGGCATGGATGCAGGGAGGCATGGACGCAGGGAGGTAGGGAGGCAGGGAGGCATGGATGCAGGGAGGCAGGGACGCAGGGAGGCATGGATGCAGGGAGGCATGGATGCAGGGAGGCAGGGAGGCAGGGAGGTAGGGAGGCAGGGAGGCATGGATGCAGGGAGGCAGGGACGCAGGGAGGCATGGATGCAGGGAGGCATGGATGCAGGGAGGCAGGGAGGCAGGGAGGTAGGGAGGCAGGGAGGCATGGATGCAGGGAGGCAGGGACGCAGGGAGGCATGGATGCAGGGAGGCATGGATGCAGGGAGGCAGGGAGGCAGGGAGGCAGGGAGGCAGGGAGGCAGGGACGCAGGGAGGCAGGGATGCAGGGAGGCGGGAACGAAGGGAGGCAGGGATGCAGGGATGCAGGGACGCAGGGAGGCAGGGAGGCATGGATGCAGGGAGGCAGGGACGCAGGGAGGCATGGATGCAGGGAGGCATGGATGCAGGGAGGCAGGGAGGCAGGGAGGTTGGGAGGCAGGGAGGCATGGATGCAGGGAGGCAGGGACGCAGGGAGGCATGGATGCAGGGAGGCATGGATGCAGGGAGGCAGGGAGGCAGGGAGGCGGGAACGAAGGGAGGCAGGGATGCAGGGAGGCGGGAACGAAGGGAGGCAGGGATGCAGGGATGCAGGGACGCAGGGAGGCAGGGAGGCATGGATGCAGGGATGCAGGGATGCACGGCGGCTGGGAGGCTGCAAGGTCCTCCTTCCGTTTGCCCTCGAAGTACGAGTTATCCGTGCTCAGAGACTGGGGGGGGGGGTGACTTGTCAAGGTTACACAGACTACAGGAGCAATAGTTACTTTGTGCTGATAAAACAGTTTCATTTGGTCGCGCGCCAAGAGGCCGTAAAGCAAACTCGGAGCCGCCGACGTGTATTTCTAGCGCAGGAAACGAATGTAAATCTGAGGCTGGCGAGGGTCTGGCGAGGAGAGACCGGTGCGTCCGCGGGGCTCGGAGGAGCCGGGAGCAGAGGGCTCAGAGTCAGTCACTCGCCCCGGGTCAGACCCAGGGGTCAGTCCTCACTCTCTTATCCAGTGGCACGAGGAGATGCTGGGTTCTTTCGGCCGCAGACAAACTCCAGTGAAACGAAAGAGATCCGGCGTGATCCTGGGTTAAAGACACGTCTGTTTACACCACATTGAACATGTGACGGGGGAGGATCATGTGCTCTCAGCGCCGAGACACTCTCTGGGCAGCTGTGCGCTCTATACACTCATTCATTCATTCATTCATGAGCTGTGCGCACTATAAAGTCATTCATTCATTCATTCATGAGCTGTGCGCTCTATACGCTCATTCATTCATTCATTTGTGAGCTGTGCGCACTATAAAGTCATTCATTCATTCATGAGCTGTGTGCGCTCTATAAGCTCATTCATTCATTCATTTATGAGCTGTGCGCACTATAAAGTCATTCATTCATTCATGAGCTGTGTGCGCTCTATAAGCTCATTCATTCATTCATTCATTCATTCATGAGCTGTGCGCTCTATACGCTTATTCATTCATTCATGAACTGTGCGCTCTATACGCTCATTCATTCATTCATTCATGAGCTGTGTGCGCTCTATAAGCTCATTCATTCATTCATTTATGAGCTGTGCGCACTATAAAGTCATTCATTCATTCATTCATGAGCTGTGTGCTCTATAAGCTCATTCATTCATTCATGAGCTGTGTGCGCTCTATAAGCTCATTCATTCATTGATTCGATCTCAGAAGAGAGCAGGGCAGGGTAGGGAGGCAGAGAGGTGATGGGTGGGAAGCAGCCATTGGAATGGACTGCTCGTATTTGGGGGATCAGTCAGGAAGGGGCTGAGCAGTGCAAGTTTGTTAAAAATAAAGGAAAGCAATGTGCAGGACAGATGCCACAAAGTTTGTGTGAGTATATGTGTGATTTATGTAGTATTAATCAAGGCCACTAGAATTGTGCAGCAGGGGAGGGCCAACTTGTGTGTCAGGGTGGACTAAATTATGCGGCATTATGTGGTGCATTTTGAGCTAGAATGACTTCATTACTTTAACAAGCTCACACTGTCTGCACATACATTGCAGCTCATTAATACCAGTATAATACCCAAATATAGCAATAAGCAACAGAAAAGTGTCCAGTCAACCTTTGCAAAGGGCCTTCCACTGCGAGGCAATACGGGTCACTGTGGGGCATATCATCAAGCCCCAGCGATAATTATCGCTAAGCGCACTTAGCGCTAGGATAATTATCGCCGGGTAGCGTGGATTTTTATCACTGAGATAGCGTGCTATCAGCAACGCTTATCTCAGAAGTGATAAAAATCCTCGCGCTAACTGCCAAATGAGAGATTATCGCTGGAAAACCAACGATAATCTCTCGAAGTTTGCCGTTAGCTTGATGATAGGGGCTCACAAACTTAGCCATGATATCCACCTTCCATAGGATATCATGGCTAAGTCAGGAAAATAACAGGTGTAAAAAAAGCAGCGCTAACCGCGGTTAGCACTGCTTTTTTATCACCAACAGGGTTAGCGATATCCTTGATAATAGGAGAAATGTCGCTTAACAACATTTCTCCTATTATTTTTCTCTGGAACGCCCCCTTTGCATCTCATTAGAGATGCAAGGGGCAGCGTAGAGAAAAAGGGTGCTAACATACGAATTTGCGTGTTAGCACCTTGTTGCTGATAGGGAGATACTTTTATCTCCGCTTTCTTAGCTTTTAAAGACAAAAAAGCAGAGATAAACCCCTTGATAATATGCCCCTGTGTTTTTAGTAATTTTTGAGCTGGCAACAGATTTTTTGTTAAAATCTGCAGATTATGTGGCAAATGCAGCAAGCATATAATTATGCAAAAAAAACCACAGCAGCCGCACAATTGCATAATTACGGTGCCCCTGGTATAAACTTATCTACAAACAAAGCAACAGAACCCTGTATTCAGAGGAGTATATATGTATTAATCTGGTATTTCTACAGTACGACCCTAGCCAAAAGCAGCGCAGCGCAGCGCTGTCCATGGTCAATGACAAGCATGAAGGCAACGCGTACATGAGAGGAAGCTGCGTTGCGGCGGTCTAAACTCCATCTTTAAGGGGAGTCACCCGTCCATGCCAAAAGGAACAAGGAGGGATATGCCACAATCAAAAGAAACTCCCTTTGGTGCACCCGTACTTCTGAATGAACCCCAGTGTTTCTGCCCAGTGCACAATTAGGGCGCACTAACTAATGCTATACAGTGAACACTTATACTGCAATAAAAACAAGTTTTCAACTCTGTCTTCTCAGCTTTAAAAATCAATCATATATATATTTTTTCAATAATACAATGAAATCTGGTATGTGTACATCAAATAGTATTTGCAAATAAAAATCATGCAATGATTAAAATGCAAGTTAAAAAAAATATTTAAATCGTTTTTTGAGTTTTTTATTGTTTGTTTTGTTGAAATGAGAACAATGATAAGTGGCGACAATGATGTTTGATGATTATAAATGCAACAGAGTATGATGAACTGCAACAAAAATGTGTGTTTTAATCCTTGTATGATTTTAATTTGCGAATACTGTTTGATGTAAAAATAGCAACTTTCATTGTATTATTTTTTTTTAAAGAAATAAATATGACTGATTTTTAAAATTGAGGAGACAGAGTTGAAAAGTTTTTTATTGTAGTATAAAAGTTCACTGTGTCTCGTTATTCAGTGCACCCTAATCGTGCCTCGGGCAGAAATACTGGTGTTCAAGCATAGGTAAGGTTGCACAAAAGGGAGTTTCTCTTGATTGTATGCAGTTAATACATTGTGTTATTTAACCCCTTCCATGCGTCGGACGGTCCCCGGCCATCCGACGTCATGGTGGGCGTGTGCGTCAAACGTCCAGGAGCCGCCGAACTGCGCACGTGTGGAATTTTCCAGCCCTGCAGGGAAATTCCAGACGCGTGCAAGGGGTTAAAGAGGTGAGACTTCAACTCTTTAGTAAATTGGATCAGTATTGGGGCGCTCCTGATCGATACGTGTGATCTTTACTCAGATTCTGTGTGCATGGATGGACAAGGTCTGCTCTGTTTTCTCCTTTTTTACACAGCTAGTCATCAACTCCGCCAAAATTCTCATCATTGGCGATTTTAATTATTGGCCATCAGACCCTCGCGAGAGTAATCTCTCTGAGGAATTCACCAACCTTCTACTTGGTTTGAATTGCAGTCAGCACATAACAGTAGCTACCCATAGCAAAGGTCATATTCTCGACCAAGTCTGGACGACCAACCTTGACATTTCCCCTCCCTCAGTGTTTCCTTGTTCTTGGTCTGGTCACTTTTTTATTTCGTTCTCCCTCAACTTCACTCTGCCTGTTCATCCTATTCCTATTACCAATTTTACTGCCCGCAATTGGAAACGTGTTAATCTTGCAGAATTCCATGCCATCTTAGCCTCCACAGCCCAAGGGACCAGGCCTCGTTGACTGACCAGGCCTGTCATCTCGAGCAGTGGCTGGTATCTGCCAGTGATAAAGTGCCCCGCTAAAAATTATAAAAACTAAACGTCCCCATGACGCTCAGCGGTGGTTCACAGACCAATTGAAACTGGATAAATTGTCCCTCCGCCAAGCTGAGCGCCGATGGAGGCGTAACTACGATCCAACATCTAAAACCGTGTATGTTGACCTACTGAAACAGTATAAAAAATCTATCTTATTGGCCAAAACTTCTTAATTTTCTCAGAAAATAATGGACTAAGCTTCTAAGGCTAAGGACATTTTTTCTATTGTTGAGGAGCTCACCTTGCCGGACCGTGTCACTGTTCAACCACTACCCACTCAAGCTCTCTGTGATTCCCTGAATTCATATTTCATTGAAAAAATTGTCACCATCAAGAATAACATTCCCCCTCCTTTTTCCCCATTCCCCCTTCTCTACCCCCTATGAACCCCCGCCGCTTGGATGTTTTCCCTCCCATCAACCCGACCGAGTTCATCTCCTTGTTACTCTTGGTGAGCTCGGGCTCCCCTAATGATTGCTGCCCCCCTCAAATCCTTAAAGAAGTCTTTCTGGCCTGTCCTGATCCCCCGCTGTCACTGCTCAACAATTCGCTTGCCACTGGCACGGTCCCAGATTCTTTCAAACAGGCGGTTGTAGTTCCCATTTTAAAGGAGCCCGGTGCCGACCCTTCGGTCCTGAGTCATTTTCGACCGATTTCCCTTCTCCCCTATTTGGGGAAAATATTGGAGACCTACGTTACTCGTTGTCTCAGTGCATTCATTGAGGGCTCTTCCTTTTTGGATAACCAGCAAGCTGGCTTCCGGCTAGCTCATTCTACCGGAGCTGTTATTGTGGCCGTGATGGATGTGCTGAGGCAAGGCGCCGACAAGAACATTGCTCAGGCTCTTGTATTCCTGGACTTGTCGGCTGCTTTTGACACGGTCGATCATGCCATCTTGATCGACCGTGTCAACAACGCGGGTATCCAAGGCATGGCCCTTACATGGATCAGATCCTTCCTGCACCAGCGCTCACAGGCAGTCCACCTGTCCACTTACTCCACTCCTTTTTCCCCCCTTTCTTGTGGAGTCCCACAGGGCTCTGCTTTGTCGCCACTTTTATTTAACCTTTACATGCAACCCCTTATAGCTTCCCTTCGTCACACCCCGGTCACTATTTTTAATTATGCTGATGATTTACAGTTGATTTTTCCTGTCGATCCCACCCCCTCCTCCTGTACCAACTTCCAATCCACCATGCTTGCGATCTCTGAGTGGATGCACTATAGTCAGCTGAAGCTTAATCCTAACAAGACGGAGTTAGTGCTGATGGGTGGGCCAGCTAACCCCTGGAACTCTAGCTTTTGGCCCCCCTCCCTTGGGCCTTCGCCCTGCCCTGTCAACTCGGTAAAGAGCCTAGGCGTAATCATATGTAGTGACGTGTCTATGAGGCCTCAAATTAATGCAGTTACATCATCCTGTTTCTTCCATCTGCGCAGGATTTGGAAAATTCGTCGGTTCCTTACCCCCGAGGCACTCATTCTCGTCATCATGGCTCTTGTCACCTCCCGTATTGACTATGCTAACTCCCTCTACGTTGGAATACCTGCCTACCACCTTCACCGGCTGCAGCTGGTGCAAAACCAGGAAGCAAGACTGGTCTTTCATCAGCCCAAACATCAACATGTTTCGCCCCTGTTGAGGAGACTGCATTGGCTCCCCGTGGCCTATCGCTGCTCGTTCAAACTTGGCTGCACTGTCTTTAAGGCTCTTACTGATCAAGCTCCTGCTTTCATTATATCCAGCCTTCAGCGTTACACCCCCTCGAGAGATCTCCGGTCCACTTCCCACAACCTGCTGATGGTTCCAAGGTATAAACGTAAAAAGCATGGAGGCCTGTGTTTTTCTCTCCTGACCCCAACACTGTGGAATTCCCTCCCTATCTCCCTCAGACTTTGCCCCTGCTATGCCTGCTTTCGTAAATCACTCAAAACTCATTTTTTCCAACTAGCCCATTGAGTAACTTTGCTGCACTGTCCCCCCGCAATTGTCTATGAGTGCCATGAAACCGTCTGGTGACCGAGCGCGGTATAAATATTTTTAACATAACATAACATAACTCCTCAGTCTGCAGTCTGGTGTCCTGGCTGTGGGTGTGCCGAGATCCACCAGAGATGGTGAGCTTGTCTGCAAGATCGGCGGGAGGGCTGATCGTGATAGCCTGGTGAATAATGCCGCTGGTTTTGAAGATGGCGCGTATGGCAAGGGGCGCTCACGGAGTTGCATCAGGGTGAGGGTGTTTTCTTCAGGCCCTGGATGGGAGGTGCTGCGGCATGTGAGATGCCCCGAAGGGTTGCCAGTACGGAGTATGAAAGGCCATGGAGCAGGCAGCTATCACCATCCAGATCTGAAAGTAGGAGGCCTTGAACAGAGGCTCTGAAGCCAGTGTCTGAAAGAAACCATTTGGCTCTCTTTAGAGGAGAGAGATGGTAGCGGGCCATCTTTGTTTCCTTGAAAATGTCTTCCTTGAGGGTGAGTTTGGCGTCCAGAGTGAATCCAAGTGACGTGGCATTCGGTGGCAGCTGGGGTTCGAAGCTGTCACGGTTCATGTCATTGATACAGTTTCTACTGTTTGTTGTTCTTGGCAAATAACAGGAATTCTGTCTTGAACAAGTTGAGCATCCGGTAGGTGCTGATCATCCATGTCTGGGTGATGTGCCAGCCGTGTCAGAGGCACAACAGCGTTGTATGTCACTGGCACATGGGTGAATCTTGTGCTGTTGTCTGTGAGTAGCACACGAAGTAGCTCCATGTACACATTGAAGATGACCGGAGACAGTATGGCCCCCCAGGGACTCCACACGTGACAGAGATCGCTGGTGACCTCAACATGCCCATAGGAACCGACTGGTGTCAGCTGGAAAGTTGAAGGACATTACCAATGACTCCAGGGTGCGTCCGAGGATGACACGACTGTCTGGAGGCAGGTGAGAGGTCCAGCAATATTGGGAGGCAGGGGCCATCTTTATCTGTGGTCCAAGAGGGCATCGGCTACGATGTGAAGAGGGGGAGGTCTCTGTGCTGTGGCATAACCTGAAGCCACATTGCCAGTCAGGTGGCGGGTGAAGGGCCCAGCACATTCGCGTCTACACTAGTTGTACAAGGGCATGGGTAATAAAAATGAGAGGAGTAGGAGGCAGTGGCTTAGCCAGCCCTATCATCGTCTGTAAAAACAACAGTTGATGGACAGAATGCAGAACAATGTCATACATTCACCGCAGTACAGTGATCTGGGCCTAAATCTATAGTTTGTTTGCTCACCATGCCACTCCAGTTTGGACCCAGCCATATGCAAATCAGTCTGACCCTGTGCCTCATGGGAACAGTCCAGCCCGAACTGCCAGGCCAGGTCCTCCCTGGACTGGAAACAAGCATCATGGGACCGGTTTCGGGCTTTCAGCCCTCATCAGCCTGGATAGCTTGACTCCAGTGGCGTGGTCGTCTGTGGCAGTCTCAGCGTTTGCTGCCCACGGCGGCTGCAGTGAGTGAAGACGGGGGCGAGGGGGTGGTGCCGGCGAGCATTCTTTCCTTTTGCCACCCTGCGGCAAACGCATTGAGGAGCTGGGGGTGGGATGCGTTGCCGCCCACCCCGGAATGGCAGGTGAATGCGGGGGAGGCTGCCGCCCCAAAAATGTGTGGCGCCCGGAGCGGACCGCCCCTCCCCCCTTAGCTTTGCCACTAATAGGAGGCCAGTCAATTTTCCAATCTGATGGTACCGGTGTGGAACTGAAAGTGCATCAGTGAAGGCTGGAGGGGTAAACAGAGCAAGTATGAGGTAAGAGGCAAGGTGTGGCTGAACAGGATAGAAGTTTTGTAAGCATCAAGAAATCCTTGTGGTCAAGAAAAAAACAGGGCGTTGACAATAATAATTAATAGTATATGCAAGTATCAGGGCACATCATGTTATCTCCCAAGTCCCAAATCACTTTACTAATAGTAAAAGCTAATAAACTGGTATTCCCATTGTCAACTTTGGAAGGATGAAAGGTTGAGTGAACCTGCTTGGATTTAAAGTTGTTGCATTGAATTTTCAGATCTCTGTATTAGTTCACCGAGTTACTTTACAGGCTTGGGTTGAGCAGGCGGTCAGGGTGCTGGCAACAGGGCAGGTGGTATGCAGGAGAAGGGGCAGGCGATGTGTGACTGAGGGGCGGCCAGGACATGAATGGGGTAAGGGCCATGCAGATCATTGGTAAGAGGCCTAGCAGTGGAGGCAAGCAGTGTGCATGAGTCCGGAAACAAGCCAGGTGGAAACAGGCACTGGCAAATCCGTTCATGTCCGATGCGGCTCATAGTCCCTTCTGCAGCACACGCCTCTCAGCAGGCTCAGGACTTGTGTGGAGGGCTGAATATTCCCATACCTGTTTTTTAGGTGCCCAGAACCCTTTGAACATTCAAGCTATTTTTTTGCAAAAGAAAATCCTCTGCCCCCAAGGATCCATCCTAATCAGCATCAAAGAAGAGGCTGGTCTGGCACAGATGGCCGCTCTCCGGTCAGTGGACTGGAGCCAGATCCCAAGATCCAACTGTGAGCTTTTTAACTGCAGCATCACCGAGGTATCCGCTTGGACCTGAGACTAACATGGCTGCACTAAGATACGCGCTCGCCAATAATCCAAATAAATGTTACCCCAGTGACCCTACTATCTGCCTCGTTAAGTCCCCTGGTCCAGAGTGTGGAGGGCGCGCTTTGCTCCTGGATATGGAAACCGAGGGGCATATTACCAACAACTAGCGATAATTTTTGTCTCTAACTTGTTTAGAGACAAAAATTATCGCCGCACATCGGCGATTTTTATCGCAGATAAACCTTGCTATTAGCAAGGTTTATCGCAAATGCGATAAAAAACGCCCGCAATGCATGAATATCGCTGAAAAGTCAGCGATATTCATGCATTATCGAGCAAATGCTCTTAGCCATGTTATCCACCTCCCATTGGATAACATGGCTAAGAACTGCTCAGGGCAGGTGTTAGCTTTTGGAGATATTCGCGCTTAGCGCAAATATCTCCAAAAGTTGGTAATAGGAGATAGCGATGTTAGCGACTGTTTCCAGTCGCTAACATCTTGGCACGCCCACTTTGCATATCATTAGTGATAAATATCACTGACATGCAAAGTGGGGCCCATGATGGTCGCTATCTCCTATTAGCTGTCGCTAACTGGTGTTAGCGACAGCTTGGTAATAGGGAGATAATTTTATCTCCGCTTTCTTGGCTTTTAAAGCCAAAAAAGCGGAGATAAAACCCCTTGATAATATACCCCCATGTCTTTAGGCCATCGTTCTATAACCAAACGGTGATTCTCTGTCGCACAAGTTATGTTTGAACACGCATAAGGTGTCCATTAACAACTGGGATGGCCTACATGACACACAGCTACATGTTACTGCTGCTGGTCAGATACACTATGCATTCCCAGGCAGTCACCAGCCACCGGCTCTCATTAGCTTTATCATCACCAAAGATTAAGGGAACAAACTGATTTAATGAGCAGTTTCCAGTTTCATTGAGACAGCTGTGCATACGTACAAGGGCAAATCTTAAATTCTCATCCAAGGATAAACTTGGCAGGTAGCTATCTAACCACACATGCCCCGGGGCAGTGGCCAAGAGGCCGGGGCACATTACAAGCCAGTCCTCCTGCTCAGCCAGGGCCACTCCTGGGACCAGGGCTCAGCAGAGGGCTGGTGGACAGAGAGGTTTAAGGATAGCTTGATGGAGGCCCACAGATCTGCCTGAGCCCCACTGGAGTGGAGACATGGTCACAGCAGCTCTGTGAACAGAGAGGAGCAGAGTAGGGCATAGCAAATGAAAGAGAGCATTGGAGAAAGAAAGAAAGCTATGAAGACAGAGGGAGTGAAAGAGGACGATAGACAGAGAGAAAGGAGATTGAGAAAGACAGAAAGAAGGAGAGAAGTAGAGAGACACCATTAAAGGAGATGTATTCCAGCCCTTTGCAGGAGCAAACTCTGACATTTTCCATGGTTGTAAAGGGTCAGAGAGGTGTTTCTGTATTCCCAGAAACTCACAAGTGTGTTAGCATTCACAGACTCACAAGACAAATGATGCTGGTCTGTGCCCACTTCCAACCCCTTGTGTGTGGCTTACAACCACGTCTTCATGTACAACTATGCAGGTGTAACAGCCACCATCGTTGCAAGGTTCATGTGTTGACTATGACATGCCAATGTCTTCAGAATGTTGCACAGCTTTGTCTGTTACCCTGGTAACATCTACATATGTGATCAACAGTCGAGGATGCGAAGTCTAATTTTGTGATGCGCAAACGCACGCCAACAGATGTTGTAAGAGGTGTGTGACATCTTATGACAAGACAACTGCCCATGGTTTACCTTAATATGACCAGTGCACATCTGGCATTGCCATGTGTAAGATGTTGCAATGCATGTAATGGGGTGGGGGGCACTTCCTGAAACACTGGTGATGAACATATGACTTCTGTCACATTGAAGGACACTGCTCATTCTGTATGTTAACATTGCACTCAGCCTCTGTGAGGAAGTGGAAAGACTGGGACACTGTCGCTTACATCCTCACTCTAACATACATGTTCATTGCACACAGTCAACACATTACTCTCCAGTGTGTTCCATGTCATGGAGGAGTGTCTGCATGGACATGTGTTCTTCACTCCAAGTGACTGACACCTGTGCCCCTTCCAATCCCTTCCTGTTATGAATTCCATCTGTTTACTATTCTTCACATGAATTGCATGTTTACTGGAGCCGTACATGGGTCAGGGCATGGAATTGGACATGCACAACTGAGATGAAAGGCTAACTTTACGTCTTTGGTATTCACAAAGGGCATTTATGAGTAGTAAAGTTAGACTGTTCACTCACTTGAACTTAAGGTTTGGTCTTAAATTTAACTGAAACCTAAAGTCCTTAGACCCAATCTTAAGTTAAATTGAGACAAAAGTCTAAATTCTTAAATGCCTTTTGTGAATACCAAAAGTCATAAAGTTAGACTTTCATCTCAGTTACCCCTTGAGTCATTATTTTATAACTGCTGTAAGTGGCTTCAGTTTAGCCTCGTTCAGCCTGTAGCTTGTTTTATTCAGAACCTTTCGAAGTTGTCTGAAACCTTTAGCCATTGGCTTGAGACTTTTTCAGTCACACCTTGTAACATTCTGAGCCCGATTCAAGAAGGTAAACTTACACTTTTGTCTAAGTTTAATACTTTTCGGTATTCACAAAGGTAACCTTAGACCAAAAGCCTAACATTACTACTTTTCGGGATTCACAAGGGGCATTTACTTAGACCAAAAGTCTAACTTTACTAGTAGCAACTCACCTTTGTGAATACTGAAAAGTAGTAAAGTTAGACTTTTTGGTCTAAGCCTACCGATAGTAGTAAAGGTATGCAAAAGTGTAAGTTTACCTTTGTGAATACCGAAACGTATTAAACAAAAGTATAAGTTTTTACCGCAGCTGCTATCACGGTTGTGGCGAGGGTGGGCGGCCATCTTGAGGGTAGTCCTTCTCCCCAGCAGAACTGGTGGCAGCGTTCTAGCTGGTGGAGAGAGGACGCGGCATAAATTCAGCCGAGGCCGATAGTCTTTGCGGTGTGTTTAAGGGTGGTGGCAGCTCACTGTTACTCCCGCTCTGCTTGTGGCCATATTTCGAACAGCGGTGATTTTAAAACTGTGTGTTCACTTTTTATTGTAAAAAAGATCGTATTTCTTTTAAATTGTATATTACTCTGCCTAACTCTTTAATTGTGCAGGTACATCGCGGGCGAGCTTTGACTCACCCGTCTATCTCGTGAAAGCCTCTCCTGTCCCCTTTTACCGCAGCTGCTATCACGGTTGTGGCGAGGGTGGGCGGCCATCTTGAGGGTAGTCCTTCTCCCCAGCAGAACTGGTGGCAGCGTTCTAGCTGGTGGAGAGAGGACGCGGGATAAAATTAGCATGCCTGCACCAGCGAGCAGCGGTCGCGCATGGCGGGCGCGCATGGCGGGCGCGCCTTAGGCGCGCCGAAGGTAAGCCAAAGGTCAGCCCGTCTGCGCCCGTCCGCGCCTCGGACGTGGCGGACGCAGGGCGAGCTGGCTGGCAATCACCGTCCTTGCCCAGAACTACTATCAAATATACCCGTGCTACTTTGATGGCGCTCTGCCCTATATTGGAAAAAAGATCTAACTGCACTACTATTGACCCAGTAAGTCTTAACCCGTGCTCTGCCTGCGGTTTTGCTTGCTGTACTAATGATACGACCTGTTTTGAATCTGTCTTTGAGCTGGACTCTATCTCAGCAGCTCTAATAAACGCTCGCTCTATGAGCAAACATGCTTCTGAAATTTACTCTCTGCTAGAAGATGGTACACTAGATTTGTTATTCATCACAGAAACATGGCTGAATGACTCTTGTGCTCCTGATATTGAACTAGCTATCCCTAGAGGGTTTAAAATTCGAAGGACGGACAGGATTGTTGGTAGGGGCGGTGGGTTAGCAATTATTTTTAGAGATTGCTGGGTTCTTAAACTGGAGGACTCAGATGATTTAGCAGAAGGCGAGATTATGAATTTTTCCTTATGTCTGTCCCCTCATTTCACACTGGGTGGTTCCCTTATCTACCGGCCCCCTGGCCCTTCCAGTCCCTTTCTTAAAGCTCTTTTAAATGTAAATGTAAATGTAAATGTTTGTATTTTATATAGCGCACTTCTACCCGGAGGCCTCGTAGCGCTGTATTCATACCGCTGCGGAACCCATCCTGGCTTTCCTGTGAAATGTCCACTCCTGGGCACCCCCAAGGTGAAGCCAGGCATCCACAGCGCTGCTGGGGCCGTTGTGGAGATTAAGCAAGCTATTGCCCAGAGTCACAGAGTGGGACCCACGATTAGACTAGGCACCGAGGCGAGAATTATCAGGTCCGGGGAAATTGAGCCCAAGACCCGCCGAGGCGGGAATCGAACCCTGGTCCCGGGCCAGACCTCTGCATCAGAGTCTGCCGCTCTAACCATTGAGCCACATGTCTCTTTAGAGACTCTTGTTCCCCGCGCATTAAGGTTCTCACGCTTTTTAATGCTCGGCGATTTTAATATCCATGCTGACGCTCAGGAACGACGGGAAAGTAAGTTGCTATATGACTCCTTCGATCTGGCCTCCCTTACCCAATGGGTTTCCTCCCCTACTCATGGCATCTACGTGCTTCGGCATTTTGCGAGGTCTAAGGCCGATCCTTAGATTTTTCGATGCCCCAACGCGTCAGATAGTAATCCAAGCCAGCGTACTATCTAGGCTGGACTACGCTAGCTCATTGCTGTTAGGTGCGAACCAGGCTGAAGTTCAGCGATTCCAGCGAGTACAGAATGCGGCTGCACGTACCTTGTGGAAAAGTAAATTTTGCCATGTTCTGTGTCCCTACGCCTCATCCATCATATGTTATGTGTGCATGACCAATATGCATATGTTATTCCCCATGTCCGATTAATGACGCAATTCCAGTTGTGTCCACCTCTAGTATGCCAGTTTCCAGTCCTCGTGAATACTACGAATATCAGGCCTATGTAAAGCTACGTTGCCACGTTTCCCAGTGTGCACGTTATTCCATTATAAAGTCCCCGTTTCCAGGCCTCAAAAGGGCCTGGACATCAGATTCAGCTCCTGTCTCCTGAAAGCCTCGCTGAGGAGCGATACAGCCCCCACCTGTATCCTCGACCCTTCACTTACTTCCTGCCTCGCAGTGCCCGGTGCAGCCCGGCTCTGCCTCTGAGTCTGCCAAAAGTATGTTATAGTTCCAGTTATCAGTTCAGTCCTCCTCTTCTGCATTCCTAAGCTACTGAACTGCATCAATAGTTTCCGTCATTGTCTAGCCTTCTCGTCTCCATGTTAGAGAAATACTACACTTAATGGTCATTTAATATTCCTCATCACGCATTTCATGTAGAATAATGTATGGTCCAGTCTTAGAATCAGGTTAGCTTTTCCCCTCATGACTTCTAGTTTATATCAACATGTTCCCTAAACATCAGATACCAGATAGGGTTTAGGTACATGTCGCTCCGACCCTCCAGACTCTAGTCTCTGCTCCTAGCACAGAGTTCGTAGCCCCCAGCTTCTTCTAGTAATACGTCATTGCCAGTTTTCGCGCACCATTAGGTTAGAGGTCCCGGCTCCTTAGGTAGCCCCCTCCTATGTTTCCGCCCATTCATGACATATTCTGTTACGTTTGCATCACATGTCCATGTATACGCCCAGTTACACCTCTTTTTACTGTTATCTTTCGCGACTGCTACGCGTCACGCCTTCTGCTCCACCCACTGCTACGCCTACTGCAATGTAATGCTATGTGTTTGCGCTATGTATATAAGTCAATGTATTGTTATTAAAAGTTAGCGCGCTCATCCCAGACCTAGCCCCAGCAGCTGCTGGGCCTCTTTTCCCCTGCTGGGCCCCAGTTGTCCTGCTGGGTCATCCTATGCAGGTTGTCCTGATCCTGTCCTTATGCTGTAATAAACCTGCAGAAACTCCTACTACCTCGAATCTTGACTCTTATTTTATTGAGCTATCTGTTATTCATTCATTCATCCAAAAATAGATCCGGTATTATTTATTTATATACCACATAATGGCGCCCGATTAGGGACTTGCCCTTTCCCCACGCGTCGGTGAAGCCACGCCGACCCCCTGACCCTCTGCAGTCGTGACGGAACCATACCGTGCACTGGCAGATATTTCTGCTCCAAGTATCCCTCAGGCCCACGGAGGAGACGGAGGAGGCGGTCCAGCATCCAAACGAGACGGTGGAGGAACGCGGCGAGTCCCGACCAGAGCCCAAGCCGAGAGTCCAAGGTCCGAGGTATCCGGAGGCCCACCCGTAACTGAAGTCCGAAGTCCGAAGTTCGTCGTCGTAGCAGTCCAGTCCCGTCCGAGGCCTTCCGTTCCGTGCTGCCCGGTGAGTACCATTGCTGGGGTAGTATCTAGACAGGACCAATCTAAATTGACTCCTGGTCTGTGGGTTGGTGGTACCCAGACTCACAAACGAAGTGTTCACCTAGGTGGATACGGGTCTTGATGCGTTCCTTTATGGGACCGGTATGTTCCGTACTGTTATAGCAGTGCATCCAGTAACTCTAGTCTGTTCCGTTCTCGAGAAAATCTGTTCTATTTCTGTTTTCAGTATGCCAGGTAATATTCTGTTCGAACTGTTATTTCATAATGTTCTTCATGTATTTTTAATGTTGTGGTATGAGTGTGATGTGATTTCGTGTTTTTATTGTGTATTGTATTGTGTCCAGATTACAGTTCAGTCATGCCTATATTTTCCAAGTTACGACAGTTAAAAACTAGAAAGGGTTTATTAGAGGAAGCAGTTCCTGTCCCGCCTAGGGACAGTCCAGGTCACTTTATGTATCAGAAACATGGCATAAGTGCCATAATGTATCTAGATTTATGGGTAGAGTATACCAAACAGTTAGAAGAAAAGTATAGATGGCCCGTATCGGGTACATGGGATGCCGAATGTATCATGCGAGTAGAAGAAGCATTATGGAAAAAGAAAGCCAGACAGTCACAGAAAGATGCCATCGAGTTATGGCGTAAAGAAGCGCATAGAAGAACGGAAAAAGAAGTCAGAAAGTCAGAGTTAAGTAGAGAATCCCAAGAACGAGCCCAAGAAAGAGAATTAATCGAGATAGGTGAACAAGTCAAAGCCGAACAGTCAGACAGACAGAGGCATGCCCTCATTAAGGGTATGTATCCTCTTCTTGCCGAAGGTTTGCCAAAAGCGACCCCAGAGGCATCCAGTAATTTCCCGCCACCATTAGTTCCGACCAAGCTACGTCACAAACCGACCGCAGCTGATATTTTTATTTCGTCCTATTTGGACGACACAGTCCCAGAATATGCAAATCCTGTTCGCGTTCCGCCAGTCCCTGTAAATCAGGCACTTCCCGCTCCTCCAGACACCGGAGTACCTGTTACGGTACCCCCGGTCCAGCCTACAGTTCCATTTCCCACTCTGCCAGGACGTAGAGCCTCAGTAGACGACTCCAGTCTAGGGGCCGCAGGAGGAGCTACTCCTCAAACCCCGCCGCCACACAAGCGTTTAACGTTAGCCGAATTACATGCACAAGCATCACAGCGTACGCCTAGATATCAGTCTGTTGCAGAAATAAGAAAATCCCTTGCCGAATGTTGCTATGATCCAGTCCCAGGCGAGGATAATATGGTTTTATATTCATTCCGCGTAAGAAAGGTGGCCGAGTATCTGGTCACCTTACCGAATATGAAAGAAGATCTAGACAGAATATATCGTTTCATCCGTACAGGGGATGATCCAGAAAGTATTGGCGAGATTATGTCTCAAAGGAAAGCCGAGATCCAGCTCATGATATTAAAGTTCCTGATAAATTGTCTAATAAGAGAACAAGATTACCCGTCTAAAGATTCCGCCGAAATGAGAATCCTGACAAGGTGGAGTGATAATATAGCCGAGGGTAAGCACAAAACCATTAGTGCCATGGAGAGTATGTACAAGAAAATTCGTAAAGAAATAATAAGGTTACACGACCAGCGTAAAGCAGCACAAGTAAGCGAGAAAGAAAGTATCTCTGATCCTGAAGAGGAAGAGAACGAGAATCCCGCAAGAATAGCGTATGTAGGAAAATCCAGATTTCCAGATCGCCATTTACGCCTAGAACACAAGTCTATTTTTCATCATCAAGCACCAGAACAAGGTTCTCTAGAACAAGTATTTCAAGCTACCGATCACATTCTGAAATCACGAATCGGTTATAGTGAATTAAGTACTATGCATGAACAAGAACTAGCCCGATCAGCAGTCCGATGGATTACTGATTCTACCACTTTTCCAGACGAAATAGTGGCACAAATGTTTCTGAAATTGCCCCCAGCCGAGCAACGACTGGTGGGTATGTATATGATCCAGTACCTCATTACTCTGTATGAGGGTCAACACTCTGATCCAGGCCCGTTACACGATGTCCTGAACGAGTTACTCCAGTATAGATGGAGAGGTCTAGGTACCGATTTGATTAGTGTCATTCTAGAACAGCGCCACAAATATAGAACGTTCCTGAACCCGCATTTTGTTCATGTCTCACCCCCAGAAAGTAAATCATTCTACATAGACAGACAGAATCCGTTACGAGAAGTCCACCCAGTCCAAGGGGCGGGTGGCGTAATGCAAAGAGTGTTTGTATACACTCCGATTTCAAAGATGGAACTTCTTGAAATGAAGAAATTAATTCCCTGTCATGACAAAGATCCAGCGGGGTTCCATAGAGAATTAAAAGACATGCTCCGTATGGGAGAATACACTTACCCAGATATCATTAAAATGTTAAAGGTCCTGTTACCCGCAGGGGTGTACGAAAAGCTAAAGGAAAAGGAATGGGAGGTGGGAGAGAAAAAGATCGATTGGGCAGCTCTAGAAGCTGAAGACAAGGCACGAGTACCAGGTACCGGTCTTGGAGATAGATGTAAAGAATTACCAGAATTACTGATTCAAGTTTTACCCAGATTATTGACAACGAGAAAAGAAGACTGGGATGCAATCTCAGCCTGTAAACAGAAACAAGATGAAGATATTAGTGATTTTTATTCTAGATTTGAGAAATGTTTCAGTATCAATAGTGGTCTCAAGACAAGTAGTGAGTCATACCCTCATCTTTTCGTTACCAAATTAGTCGAGAATTCAAGTCCACAAATTAAAAATCGAGTTTTGAAAGTCGAAAGCACCTGGCAAGCAAATACTCCGTCCCAGATGCTCCAGATGCTCCAGTATCACCAGAATAGAATCAGGGAAGAGCAAGAACACGAGAGAAAACGTATGAAAGACACGAAAATGAAAGTGCTAGTTGCACAATCTGTTCCTCAAGACAGTCAGAAGAGGGGTCCGAATCAAGCCAGTCATCCTGCAGCTCCCGTTAAAGGGAACTGCAATTATTGTAAACAGCCAGGTCATTTTATAAACGAGTGTGCAGTTCTGAAACATAACATAGCTACTGGTAAGACTAAAGAAAGACCACGTCCGCCTAGACAAGAACAAGTTTCACAGATTCCTCAGTCACAGAATGCACCACAGACAGTTTCCGCACCGCAGCCTATTGCTGCAACACAGCACGTTACATCGCAGATGTACCAGTATGCACAGTCCGAGTATCCAGAGTACCAGCAGTATTCATGAAACAGCCTAGAGAGGGAGGTAGGCTTGCCTCTCATCGAGATACCTGTAGATCAAGAAGGTCCCTATGTTCACAGTCAAGTATTAGGGAAAGACAGAAAGTTTCTGATCGATACAGGGGCAAGTAGGACCACAATTAGTCATGCCGAAGTTCCAGGGGCTCCGCTCTCAGGCTCAAGAAATGTTTCCCTTGGGTTTTCAGGAAAGCCAATAGTTAATGAGATATCAAAGCCAGTCACCCTAGAAGTAGGTCCATTGTCCCGTACTACTGATCTGTTACTTACTAAGTCATGTCCAGAAAACCTATTAGGTATTAAGACACTGAAAGAGTTAGGTGCAGTCATTTTCTGTTCCCCAGAGGGAATACGTCTGTTCCTACGTGACTTTAAGGGTCACTATGTATTACGAGATTTTGATTCGAGATTGTCTAAAGTACCGCAGCATTTATGGGCGCAAGGTCCAACTGATGTAGGTTATATGCAAATCACACCCCATCGCGTGACCCTGAAACCAGGTGTAGTGTTACCCCGAATCAGACAGTACAGATTGCCACCTGAGGCTGTAGCAGCCTTATCCAAAATTATTGACGAGCTCATTGCTCAAGGAGTAGTTGTAGAAACTGACTCCAATGTATGTAATTCTCCGATCATTCCAGTTATGAAACGTACTGATCCAAATGCACCCCCAGTATATCGATTAGTGATTGATTTACGAGAACTTAACAAATGTATTATTCCGCAGTACCCAGTTGTCCCAGACATCTCTTCCCTATTGACAGCCATTGATTCTGAAGCCACGTTTTTCACTGTCATAGACCTCAAGAATGCATTTTTTAGTGTTCCTATTCATCCAGACAGCCAGTTTCTTTTCGGATTTTGTTTAAATGGAAGGAGCTATATGTTCACACGCGCTCCTCAAGGTTTCACAGAAAGTCCTAGTATTTACAGTCAAGCACTTAAGAGACAACTAGACAACATTCATATGCCAACTGACACTGCCCTACTCCAGTATGTCGATGATCTACTGATCACAGCCCGTTCTGAACGTGACTGCGAGCGAGCATCACTTACAGTTTTGTATTTCCTTGCCGAGATGGGGCACAAGGTGTCACCTTCGAAGCTTCAATTCTGTGTCCAGCAAGTGGTATACTTAGGACACTTGCTGTCCAAGAGGGGTAGGCAGTTGACACCCGACCGTATCCAGTTAATAGCGAGTCTTCCCCAGCCCAGAACCCAGAAGGAGGTACGTGCTTTTATCGGCCTTACTTCTTATTGTAGACAATGGATTCCTCAGTATGCATTTCTAGCCAAGCCACTGATACAGTTAACGACACAGGAGGCAGCCGTATCGACTGTCCTCCCTTGGACATCTGACCATACACTTAGTTTCAATGAGTTAAAGAAAGCCCTATGTCAAGCTCCAGTTCTAGCTACACCGAACTACAGTAAGCCTTTTACACTTTTCGTTACTGAACGCGAAGGTACAGCATTATCTGTTCTCACACAAGATCAAGCAGGACAATACAAGCCCTGTGCTTATTTTTCGAGCACATTAGATCCAGTCGCCCAGGCGTTGCCTGCGTGCCTCAAGTCAGTTGCAGCCACAGCACTAGCTATCAGACAAAGTGATTCCATAGTTTTAGGACACTCCCTGACAGTGCAAGTCCCACATTCCGTGGAAGTTCTTTTAAACCGAACACAAACTCAGCACTTGACAATTGCACGTTTAACAGGTTATGAACTGACACTGTTCCAGCCACACATAGAAATTAGACGCTGCAACGTCCTGAATCCTGCTACACTGTTACCATCAGTTAATTCAAATCCAGACACACATGACTGTGTGGAAGTTGTTAGCATTACCACAAAGCCAAGACAAGACCTGACAGACATTCCGTTACCAGATCCCGACCTGACACTTTATGTGGATGGTTCATGTATGAGAACTAGTACAGGAGAATTAGTCGCAGCATATGCAGTGACTACTGACACCGAAGTTATTGAAACACACCGTATTGATACCCTGTCCGCTCAAGCAGCAGAGCTAGTCGCTCTGACACAAGCCTGTATACATGCCAAGAACCAGAAAGTAAATGTTTACACAGATTCACGTTACGCATTCGGAGTTGTACACGACTTCGGAGTGCTCTGGCAGGAGAGAGGTTTCATGACTTCTCATGGAACCAAGATTCAGCATGGTCTCCTTATTCAAGCTCTGTTAGATGCCATACATTTACCGACATCTATTGCCATCATGAAATGCAAAGCACATACGAAAGTTACTGACATTATTTCCCAAGGTAATGATCTAGCAGACCGCACAGCCAAGCTTACAGCACAGACTCCAGACATTCCAGTTAATCAGACACATACTCCAGATCCGACTACATGTATGACAGTTAAGGACCCTACACAAGATGTCATAGATATCCAGTTACATGCTACCCCCGATGAAATCAAGAAATGGTCCGAACAAGGAGGGGTCCAGACAGATCAAGGATGGTTAACGAAGGGCAGAGCCACATGGTTTCTCCCCGACTCTATGGTTCAAGTCATTATCAATACCGCACATAGTCCAGCACATTTAGGAGAAAAAGCTATGTTAGACAGTATCCAGAATATTTGGTTCAACAAGCATTTACGAGCTGCAGCCAAGCAGAAAGTCCGTACCTGTATGATATGTTGTCAGTTTAATCCAGGTAAAAGTGTCCCGGTGGAACAAGGTGGTTTCCAGCCCCCTGACCACCCTTTTGAGGTCCTCCAGATGGATTATATTCAGATGGAGCGATGTCGAGGTTTCAAGTATGTCCTTGTAGTTGTATGCGCTTTGTCCAGGTGGACAGAAGCATATCCAGTCCCAGATTACACAGCCGCGACCACTGCCAAACAGTTGGTTCGTGAATTTTTCCCTAGATATGGACTCCCTAGAGTCGTATATTCTGATAACGGTCAGCCATTCTCCTCAGAGTTAATGAAGCACGTTTCCCTTTTGTTAGGGTACCAGTGGAAGTTCCATTGTGTACGCCATCCTGAAGCAGCCGGTCTGGTCGAGAGACATAATCAGACCCTGAAAATCCGTATTGCAAAAGTTTGTAAAGAAAAAGGTGTGGACTGGCTAGTAGCTCTGCCAGTCGCTTTGTTTTATATGCGCATGGTCGCACATTCCAGATCAGGTCTGTCCCCGTATGAGGTCGTATTCGGCCGCCCCCCTAACATGTGGGGTACTCCCAGACCCCGAAGTATTACCGATGTTTCATGTAATATGCTGACAGATTACCTAGCTTCCTTGATGTCTGCTCTCAACTCATGTCGTTCACAGGTTGCCGCCGCATTTCCAGACAATACCGAGGTGGCACCGCACGAGATCGTTCCAGGCTCCTTGGTGATGATCAGAAATTTTGACAGATCAAGTCCGCTGGAACCACGTTGGAAGGAGCCACGTCAGGTCCTCTTGACCACCCGTACTGCCGTCAAGTTGGAAGGCAGGAAGGGGTGGGTCCATCTTTCTCATGTAAAACTTTTCAATGGATTGAAACCAGTCTCCAAGAACATTTCCAAGGATTCCCAAGATTCTAAAGACTGCCAGAATATTGCTCTTAAGGACTGTCCCGCACAAGACATTATTACAACCCCTCCCTTGTTAGAGAAAACTCCGCAACAGGAGTATAAGTTAAAGCTCAGGTCTAGTAAAATAAGTCAGTCAGTTTGATTGTATAAGTCCTCCCCTAGGTGAAACGGTTAGACTGTTTCTGACATGTATAAAATAGACCCCCATAGTGAGAGAGTCAGTCTAAACGCAAACCGATGTATCGTTTTTCTAAGTTTCATATTATTCATCAGCATCTTGATTTCCTGCACCAGCTATGCGTTCTATCTGTATTTTCCAGTTCCTCATGTAAATATGTCTGCTAATGCTACAGTAGAGCACACGTTTAGTGATCTGCCTCCTCACGAATATTCATACCGCCTCGCTATGCGCAACAACACATTTATCCGTATGTTACATTACTCACACCAGACCAGCAATGCCACTAATTGTTGGGTGTGTGGTCGACTCCCCCCTTTTCAGACACCGAAGGGAGTTCTGCCACTCTTTCCTTATCCATTCTCACACAATGGTTCATGTGGAGCATGGTCCACGTTAACGTCATCCTCAACAGATATGTCTTTTCTTAACAGTACATGTTTTCCAGACAAGCAAGGTTTCCCCCACAGAACAGGTTTAGATCTAGAAAATGAAGTTTATAATTTAGGTAATTATTCGTCGAATTTTATAGTCCTGAATGTTCAGTCTGATACTACTCCAGACTTACCTGCTATTTCAGTACTACCTGTCAAAGGCGAATTATGTGTCCGTAGTTATGGTTCCGTACATGTAGGTCATAGTGAATGTATTACTGTTATCCAGTATAGTGACAGTGAGAAATCTGTTTTCAAAGCTTCACGTCATTCTTATTTTATTTGTGGTCAAACTGCATATGTCCGTCTGCCCCTCGATTGGGAGGGAACCTGTTACATTGCCTTCCTACTGCCACCTGTTTTCCTAGCCCCATCTGATTATCACAGAAACACACATCTAGTACACATTAGACATAGAAGGGAGTCCCCAATTGTCGATTATACTGAAACTACTCTAGAACAGTATACAGATTTCAATAAAGGTTTCTTCTTCTTTGTAGGACCTGTCCAGAATAGTAAACTGATCCGTAGGTTAACAAGAACCCTTGAAGCTGTAGTAAATGAGACTGCCTCTGCTCTAGGTAACTTAACCGAAGAACAATCTGCTATGAGATTTGTCGTTTTGCAAAATCGTCTCGTCCTTGACGTCATACTGGCCGATAGGGGCGGGGCCTGTAGAGTCATCGGATCTAGTTGCTGCATTTTCATTCCAAATAACGCGCCGTCTGTTTATTCAGCTATAACCAGACTCCATAAAATTGCCCATCTGTTACACCAAGATCCAGGCACCTGGACATGGTCCGGTTGGTTCTGGAATATAATTTCCGCATGGGGATGGAAAGTCCTGTCTTTTCTAGGTATTGCAGTTGCGATCATATTTAGCTGCTGCCTCTGTATACAATGTGGCCCTGCGATTTGCAGCATGTGTGCTACCTCTTGTATTCCTAGTCCCAAGCCCCGTTCTAAATCCCGTTCCAAGACAATTCGAGACGAGCAAATGATACTGTATGAAATGATAGATGGTATCATGAAAATTGATGTTTCCTGATGGAAACGTAGTGACAAGGAGGGAATGTGGAAAAGTAAATTTTGCCATGTTCTGTGTCCCTACGCCTCATCCATCATATGTTATGTGTGCATGACCAATATGCATATGTTATTCCCCATGTCCGATTAATGACGCAATTCCAGTTGTGTCCACCTCTAGTATGCCAGTTTCCAGTCCTCGTGAATACTACGAATATCAGGCCTATGTAAAGCTACGTTGCCACGTTTCCCAGTGTGCACGTTATTCCATTATAAAGTCCCCGTTTCCAGGCCTCAAAAGGGCCTGGACATCAGATTCAGCTCCTGTCTCCTGAAAGCCTCGCTGAGGAGCGATACAGCCCCCACCTGTATCCTCGACCCTTCACTTACTTCCTGCCTCGCAGTGCCCGGTGCAGCCCGGCTCTGCCTCTGAGTCTGCCAAAAGTATGTTATAGTTCCAGTTATCAGTTCAGTCCTCCTCTTCTGCATTCCTAAGCTACTGAACTGCATCAATAGTTTCCGTCATTGTCTAGCCTTCTCGTCTCCATGTTAGAGAAATACTACACTTAATGGTCATTTAATATTCCTCATCACGCATTTCATGTAGAATAATGTATGGTCCAGTCTTAGAATCAGGTTAGCTTTTCCCCTCATGACTTCTAGTTTATATCAACATGTTCCCTAAACATCAGATACCAGATAGGGTTTAGGTACATGTCGCTCCGACCCTCCAGACTCTAGTCTCTGCTCCTAGCACAGAGTTCGTAGCCCCCAGCTTCTTCTAGTAATACGTCATTGCCAGTTTTCGCGCACCATTAGGTTAGAGGTCCCGGCTCCTTAGGTAGCCCCCTCCTATGTTTCCGCCCATTCATGACATATTCTGTTACGTTTGCATCACATGTCCATGTATACGCCCAGTTACACCTCTTTTTACTGTTATCTTTCGCGACTGCTACGCGTCACGCCTTCTGCTCCACCCACTGCTACGCCTACTGCAATGTAATGCTATGTGTTTGCGCTATGTATATAAGTCAATGTATTGTTATTAAAAGTTAGCGCGCTCATCCCAGACCTAGCCCCAGCAGCTGCTGGGCCTCTTTTCCCCTGCTGGGCCCCAGTTGTCCTGCTGGGTCATCCTATGCAGGTTGTCCTGATCCTGTCCTTATGCTGTAATAAACCTGCAGAAACTCCTACTACCTCGAATCTTGACTCTTATTTTATTGAGCTATCTGTTATTCATTCATTCATCCAAAAATAGATCCGGTATTATTTATTTATATACCACATAATGGCGCCCGAATAGGGACTTGCCCTTTCCCCACGCGTCGGTGAAGCCACGCCGACCCCCTGACCCTCTGCAGTCGTGACGGAACCATACCGTGCACTGGCAGATATTTCTGCTCCAAGTATCCCTCAGGCCCACGGAGGAGACGGAGGAGGCGGTCCAGCATCCAAACGAGACGGTGGAGGAACGCGGCGAGTCCCGACCAGAGCCCAAGCCGAGAGTCCAAGGTCCGAGGTATCCGGAGGCCCACCCGTAACTGAAGTCCGAAGTCCGAAGTTCGTCGTCGTAGCAGTCCAGTCCCGTCCGAGGCCTTCCGTTCCGTGCTGCCCGGTGAGTACCATTGCTGGGGTAGTATCTAGACAGGACCAATCTAAATTGACTCCTGGTCTGTGGGTTGGTGGTACCCAGACTCACAAACGAAGTGTTCACCTAGGTGGATACGGGTCTTGATGCGTTCCTTTATGGGACCGGTATGTTCCGTACTGTTATAGCAGTGCATCCAGTAACTCTAGTCTGTTCCGTTCTCGAGAAAATCTGTTCTATTTCTGTTTTCAGTATTCCAGGTAATATTCTGTTCGAACTGTTATTTCATAATGTTCTTCATGTATTTTTAATGTTGTGGTATGAGTGTGATGTGATTTCGTGTTTTTATTGTGTATTGTATTGTGTCCAGATTACAGTTCAGTCATGCCTATATTTTCCAAGTTACGACAGTTAAAAACTAGAAAGGGTTTATTAGAGGAAGCAGTTCCTGTCCCGCCTAGGGACAGTCCAGGTCACTTTATGTATCAGAAACATGGCATAAGTGCCATAATGTATCTAGATTTATGGGTAGAGTATACCAAACAGTTAGAAGAAAAGTATAGATGGCCCGTATCGGGTACATGGGATGCCGAATGTATCATGCGAGTAGAAGAAGCATTATGGAAAAAGAAAGCCAGACAGTCACAGAAAGATGCCATCGAGTTATGGCGTAAAGAAGCGCATAGAAGAACGGAAAAAGAAGTCAGAAAGTCAGAGTTAAGTAGAGAATCCCAAGAACGAGCCCAAGAAAGAGAATTAATCGAGATAGGTGAACAAGTCAAAGCCGAACAGTCAGACAGACAGAGGCATGCCCTCATTAAGGGTATGTATCCTCTTCTTGCCGAAGGTTTGCCAAAAGCGACCCCAGAGGCATCCAGTAATTTCCCGCCACCATTAGTTCCGACCAAGCTACGTCACAAACCGACCGCAGCTGATATTTTTATTTCGTCCTATTTGGACGACACAGTCCCAGAATATGCAAATCCTGTTCGCGTTCCGCCAGTCCCTGTAAATCAGGCACTTCCCGCTCCTCCAGACACCGGAGTACCTGTTACGGTACCCCCGGTCCAGCCTACAGTTCCATTTCCCACTCTGCCAGGACGTAGAGCCTCAGTAGACGACTCCAGTCTAGGGGCCGCAGGAGGAGCTACTCCTCAAACCCCGCCGCCACACAAGCGTTTAACGTTAGCCGAATTACATGCACAAGCATCACAGCGTACGCCTAGATATCAGTCTGTTGCAGAAATAAGAAAATCCCTTGCCGAATGTTGCTATGATCCAGTCCCAGGCGAGGATAATATGGTTTTATATTCATTCCGCGTAAGAAAGGTGGCCGAGTATCTGGTCACCTTACCGAATATGAAAGAAGATCTAGACAGAATATATCGTTTCATCCGTACAGGGGATGATCCAGAAAGTATTGGCGAGATTATGTCTCAAAGGAAAGCCGAGATCCAGCTCATGATATTAAAGTTCCTGATAAATTGTCTAATAAGAGAACAAGATTACCCGTCTAAAGATTCCGCCGAAATGAGAATCCTGACAAGGTGGAGTGATAATATAGCCGAGGGTAAGCACAAAACCATTAGTGCCATGGAGCGTATGTACAAGAAAATTCGTAAAGAAATAATAAGGTTACACGACCAGCGTAAAGCAGCACAAGTAAGCGAGAAAGAAAGTATCTCTGATCCTGAAGAGGAAGAGAACGAGAATCCCGCAAGAATAGCGTATGTAGGAAAATCCAGATTTCCAGATCGCCATTTACGCCTAGAACACAAGTCTATTTTTCATCATCAAGCACCAGAACAAGGTTCTCTAGAACAAGTATTTCAAGCTACCGATCACATTCTGAAATCACGAATCGGTTATAGTGAATTAAGTACTATGCATGAACAAGAACTAGCCCGATCAGCAGTCCGATGGATTACTGATTCTACCACTTTTCCAGACGAAATAGTGGCACAAATGTTTCTGAAATTGCCCCCAGCCGAGCAACGACTGGTGGGTATGTATATGATCCAGTACCTCATTACTCTGTATGAGGGTCAACACTCTGATCCAGGCCCGTTACACGATGTCCTGAACGAGTTACTCCAGTATAGATGGAGAGGTCTAGGTACCGATTTGATTAGTGTCATTCTAGAACAGCGCCACAAATATAGAACGTTCCTGAACCCGCATTTTGTTCATGTCTCACCCCCAGAAAGTAAATCATTCTACATAGACAGACAGAATCCGTTACGAGAAGTCCACCCAGTCCAAGGGGCGGGTGGCGTAATGCAAAGAGTGTTTGTATACACTCCGATTTCAAAGATGGAACTTCTTGAAATGAAGAAATTAATTCCCTGTCATGACAAAGATCCAGCGGGGTTCCATAGAGAATTAAAAGACATGCTCCGTATGGGAGAATACACTTACCCAGATATCATTAAAATGTTAAAGGTCCTGTTACCCGCAGGGGTGTACGAAAAGCTAAAGGAAAAGGAATGGGAGGTGGGAGAGAAAAAGATCGATTGGGCAGCTCTAGAAGCTGAAGACAAGGCACGAGTACCAGGTACCGGTCTTGGAGATAGATGTAAAGAATTACCAGAATTACTGATTCAAGTTTTACCCAGATTATTGACAACGAGAAAAGAAGACTGGGATGCAATCTCAGCCTGTAAACAGAAACAAGATGAAGATATTAGTGATTTTTATTCTAGATTTGAGAAATGTTTCAGTATCAATAGTGGTCTCAAGACAAGTAGTGAGTCATACCCTCATCTTTTCGTTACCAAATTAGTCGAGAATTCAAGTCCACAAATTAAAAATCGAGTTTTGAAAGTCGAAAGCACCTGGCAAGCAAATACTCCGTCCCAGATGCTCCAGATGCTCCAGTATCACCAGAATAGAATCAGGGAAGAGCAAGAACACGAGAGAAAACGTATGAAAGACACGAAAATGAAAGTGCTAGTTGCACAATCTGTTCCTCAAGACAGTCAGAAGAGGGGTCCGAATCAAGCCAGTCATCCTGCAGCTCCCGTTAAAGGGAACTGCAATTATTGTAAACAGCCAGGTCATTTTATAAACGAGTGTGCAGTTCTGAAACATAACATAGCTACTGGTAAGACTAAAGAAAGACCACGTCCGCCTAGACAAGAACAAGTTTCACAGATTCCTCAGTCACAGAATGCACCACAGACAGTTTCCGCACCGCAGCCTATTGCTGCAACACAGCACGTTACATCGCAGATGTACCAGTATGCACAGTCCGAGTATCCAGAGTACCAGCAGTATTCATGAAACAGCCTAGAGAGGGAGGTAGGCTTGCCTCTCATCGAGATACCTGTAGATCAAGAAGGTCCCTATGTTCACAGTCAAGTATTAGGGAAAGACAGAAAGTTTCTGATCGATACAGGGGCAAGTAGGACCACAATTAGTCATGCCGAAGTTCCAGGGGCTCCGCTCTCAGGCTCAAGAAATGTTTCCCTTGGGTTTTCAGGAAAGCCAATAGTTAATGAGATATCAAAGCCAGTCACCCTAGAAGTAGGTCCATTGTCCCGTACTACTGATCTGTTACTTACTAAGTCATGTCCAGAAAACCTATTAGGTATTAAGACACTGAAAGAGTTAGGTGCAGTCATTTGCTGTTCCCCAGAGGGAATACGTCTGTTCCTACGTGACTTTAAGGGTCACTATGTATTACGAGATTTTGATTCGAGATTGTCTAAAGTACCGCAGCATTTATGGGCGCAAGGTCCAACTGATGTAGGTTATATGCAAATCACACCCCATCGCGTGACCCTGAAACCAGGTGTAGTGTTACCCCGAATCAGACAGTACAGATTGCCACCTGAGGCTGTAGCAGCCTTATCCAAAATTATTGACGAGCTCATTGCTCAAGGAGTAGTTGCAGAAACTGACTCCAATGTATGTAATTCTCCGATCATTCCAGTTATGAAACGTACTGATCCAAATGCACCCCCAGTATATCGATTAGTGATTGATTTACGAGAACTTAACAAATGTATTATTCCGCAGTACCCAGTTGTCCCAGACATCTCTTCCCTATTGACAGCCATTGATTCTGAAGCCACGTTTTTCACTGTCATAGACCTCAAGAATGCATTTTTTAGTGTTCCTATTCATCCAGACAGCCAGTTTCTTTTCGGATTTTGTTTAAATGGAAGGAGCTATATGTTCACACGCGCTCCTCAAGGTTTCACAGAAAGTCCTAGTATTTACAGTCAAGCACTTAAGAGACAACTAGACAACATTCATATGCCAACTGACACTGCCCTACTCCAGTATGTCGATGATCTACTGATCACAGCCCGTTCTGAACGTGACTGCGAGCGAGCATCACTTACAGTTTTGTATTTCCTTGCCGAGATGGGGCACAAGGTGTCACCTTCGAAGCTTCAATTCTGTGTCCAGCAAGTGGTATACTTAGGACACTTGCTGTCCAAGAGGGGTAGGCAGTTGACACCCGACCGTATCCAGTTAATAGCGAGTCTTCCCCAGCCCAGAACCCAGAAGGAGGTACGTGCTTTTATCGGCCTTACTTCTTATTGTAGACAATGGATTCCTCAGTATGCATTTCTAGCCAAGCCACTGATACAGTTAACGACACAGGAGGCAGCCGTATCGACTGTCCTCCCTTGGACATCTGACCATACACTTAGTTTCAATGAGTTAAAGAAAGCCCTATGTCAAGCTCCAGTTCTAGCTACACCGAACTACAGTAAGCCTTTTACACTTTTCGTTACTGAACGCGAAGGTACAGCATTATCTGTTCTCACACAAGATCAAGCAGGACAATACAAGCCCTGTGCTTATTTTTCGAGCACATTAGATCCAGTCGCCCAGGCGTTGCCTGCGTGCCTCAAGTCAGTTGCAGCCACAGCACTAGCTATCAGACAAAGTGATTCCATAGTTTTAGGACACTCCCTGACAGTGCAAGTCCCACATTCCGTGGAAGTTCTTTTAAACCGAACACAAACTCAGCACTTGACAATTGCACGTTTAACAGGTTATGAACTGACACTGTTCCAGCCACACATAGAAATTAGACGCTGCAACGTCCTGAATCCTGCTACACTGTTACCATCAGTTAATTCAAATCCAGACACACATGACTGTGTGGAAGTTGTTAGCATTACCACAAAGCCAAGACAAGACCTGACAGACATTCCGTTACCAGATCCCGACCTGACACTTTATGTGGATGGTTCATGTATGAGAACTAGTACAGGAGAATTAGTCGCAGCATATGCAGTGACTACTGACACCGAAGTTATTGAAACACACCGTATTGATACCCTGTCCGCTCAAGCAGCAGAGCTAGTCGCTCTGACACAAGCCTGTATACATGCCAAGAACCAGAAAGTAAATGTTTACACAGATTCACGTTACGCATTCGGAGTTGTACACGACTTCGGAGTGCTCTGGCAGGAGAGAGGTTTCATGACTTCTCATGGAACCAAGATTCAGCATGGTCTCCTTATTCAAGCTCTGTTAGATGCCATACATTTACCGACATCTATTGCCATCATGAAATGCAAAGCACATACGAAAGTTACTGACATTATTTCCCAAGGTAATGATCTAGCAGACCGCACAGCCAAGCTTACAGCACAGACTCCAGACATTCCAGTTAATCAGACACATACTCCAGATCCGACTACATGTATGACAGTTAAGGACCCTACACAAGATGTCATAGATATCCAGTTACATGCTACCCCCGATGAAATCAAGAAATGGTCCGAACAAGGAGGGGTCCAGACAGATCAAGGATGGTTAACGAAGGGCAGAGCCACATGGTTTCTCCCCGACTCTATGGTTCAAGTCATTATCAATACCGCACATAGTCCAGCACATTTAGGAGAAAAAGCTATGTTAGACAGTATCCAGAATATTTGGTTCAACAAGCATTTACGAGCTGCAGCCAAGCAGAAAGTCCGTACCTGTATGATATGTTGTCAGTTTAATCCAGGTAAAAGTGTCCCGGTGGAACAAGGTGGTTTCCAGCCCCCTGACCACCCTTTTGAGGTCCTCCAGATGGATTATATTCAGATGGAGCGATGTCGAGGTTTCAAGTATGTCCTTGTAGTTGTATGCGCTTTGTCCAGGTGGACAGAAGCATATCCAGTCCCAGATTACACAGCCGCGACCACTGCCAAACAGTTGGTTCGTGAATTTTTCCCTAGATATGGACTCCCTAGAGTCGTATATTCTGATAACGGTCAGCCATTCTCCTCAGAGTTAATGAAGCACGTTTCCCTTTTGTTAGGGTACCAGTGGAAGTTCCATTGTGTACGCCATCCTGAAGCAGCCGGTCTGGTCGAGAGACATAATCAGACCCTGAAAATCCGTATTGCAAAAGTTTGTAAAGAAAAAGGTGTGGACTGGCTAGTAGCTCTGCCAGTCGCTTTGTTTTATATGCGCATGGTCGCACATTCCAGATCAGGTCTGTCCCCGTATGAGGTCGTATTCGGCCGCCCCCCTAACATGTGGGGTACTCCCAGACCCCGAAGTATTACCGATGTTTCATGTAATATGCTGACAGATTACCTAGCTTCCTTGATGTCTGCTCTCAACTCATGTCGTTCACAGGTTGCCGCCGCATTTCCAGACAATACCGAGGTGGCACCGCACGAGATCGTTCCAGGCTCCTTGGTGATGATCAGAAATTTTGACAGATCAAGTCCGCTGGAACCACGTTGGAAGGAGCCACGTCAGGTCCTCTTGACCACCCGTACTGCCGTCAAGTTGGAAGGCAGGAAGGGGTGGGTCCATCTTTCTCATGTAAAACTTTTCAATGGATTGAAACCAGTCTCCAAGAACATTTCCAAGGATTCCCAAGATTCTAAAGACTGCCAGAATATTGCTCTTAAGGACTGTCCCGCACAAGACATTATTACAACCCCTCCCTTGTTAGAGAAAACTCCGCAACAGGAGTATAAGTTAAAGCTCAGGTCTAGTAAAATAAGTCAGTCAGTTTGATTGTATAAGTCCTCCCCTAGGTGAAACGGTTAGACTGTTTCTGACATGTATAAAATAGACCCCCATAGTGAGAGAGTCAGTCTAAACGCAAACCGATGTATCGTTTTTCTAAGTTTCATATTATTCATCAGCATCTTGATTTCCTGCACCAGCTATGCGTTCTATCTGTATTTTCCAGTTCCTCATGTAAATATGTCTGCTAATGCTACAGTAGAGCACACGTTTAGTGATCTGCCTCCTCACGAATATTCATACCGCCTCGCTATGCGCAACAACACATTTATCCGTATGTTACATTACTCACACCAGACCAGCAATGCCACTAATTGTTGGGTGTGTGGTCGACTCCCCCCTTTTCAGACACCGAAGGGAGTTCTGCCACTCTTTCCTTATCCATTCTCACACAATGGTTCATGTGGAGCATGGTCCACGTTAACGTCATCCTCAACAGATATGTCTTTTCTTAACAGTACATGTTTTCCAGACAAGCAAGGTTTCCCCCACAGAACAGGTTTAGATCTAGAAAATGAAGTTTATAATTTAGGTAATTATTCGTCGAATTTTATGGTCCTGAATGTTCAGTCTGATACTACTCCAGACTTACCTGCTATTTCAGTACTACCTGTCAAAGGCGAATTATGTGTCCGTAGTTATGGTTCCGTACATGTAGGTCATAGTGAATGTATTACTGTTATCCAGTATAGTGACAGTGAGAAATCTGTTTTCAAAGCTTCACGTCATTCTTATTTTATTTGTGGTCAAACTGCATATGTCCGTCTGCCCCTCGATTGGGAGGGAACCTGTTACATTGCCTTCCTACTGCCACCTGTTTTCCTAGCCCCATCTGATTATCACAGAAACACACATCTAGTACACATTAGACATAGAAGGGAGTCCCCAATTGTCGATTATACTGAAACTACTCTAGAACAGTATACAGATTTCAATAAAGGTTTCTTCTTCTTTGTAGGACCTGTCCAGAATAGTAAACTGATCCGTAGGTTAACAAGAACCCTTGAAGCTGTAGTAAATGAGACTGCCTCTGCTCTAGGTAACTTAACCGAAGAACAATCTGCTATGAGATTTGTCGTTTTGCAAAATCGTCTCGTCCTTGACGTCATACTGGCCGATAGGGGCGGGGCCTGTAGAGTCATCGGATCTAGTTGCTGCATTTTCATTCCAAATAACGCGCCGTCTGTTTATTCAGCTATAACCAGACTCCATAAAATTGCCCATCTGTTACACCAAGATCCAGGCACCTGGACATGGTCCGGTTGGTTCTGGAATATAATTTCCGCATGGGGATGGAAAGTCCTGTCTTTTCTAGGTATTGCAGTTGCGATCATATTTAGCTGCTGCCTCTGTATACAATGTGGCCCTGCGATTTGCAGCATGTGTGCTACCTCTTGTATTCCTAGTCCCAAGCCCCGTTCTAAATCCCGTTCCAAGACAATTCGAGACGAGCAAATGATACTGTATGAAATGATAGATGGTATCATGAAAATTGATGTTTCCTGATGGAAACGTAGTGACAAGGAGGGAATGTGGAAAAGTAAATTTTGCCATGTTCTGTGTCCCTACGCCTCATCCATCATATGTTATGTGTGCATGACCAATATGCATATGTTATTCCCCATGTCCGATTAATGACGCAATTCCAGTTGTGTCCACCTCTAGTATGCCAGTTTCCAGTCCTCGTGAATACTACGAATATCAGGCCTATGTAAAGCTACGTTGCCACGTTTCCCAGTGTGCACGTTATTCCATTATAAAGTCCCCGTTTCCAGGCCTCAAAAGGGCCTGGACATCAGATTCAGCTCCTGTCTCCTGAAAGCCTCGCTGAGGAGCGATACAGCCCCCACCTGTATCCTCGACCCTTCACTTACTTCCTGCCTCGCAGTGCCCGGTGCAGCCCGGCTCTGCCTCTGAGTCTGCCAAAAGTATGTTATAGTTCCAGTTATCAGTTCAGTCCTCCTCTTCTGCATTCCTAAGCTACTGAACTGCATCAATAGTTTCCGTCATTGTCTAGCCTTCTCGTCTCCATGTTAGAGAAATACTACACTTAATGGTCATTTAATATTCCTCATCACGCATTTCATGTAGAATAATGTATGGTCCAGTCTTAGAATCAGGTTAGCTTTTCCCCTCATGACTTCTAGTTTATATCAACATGTTCCCTAAACATCAGATACCAGATAGGGTTTAGGTACATGTCGCTCCGACCCTCCAGACTCTAGTCTCTGCTCCTAGCACAGAGTTCGTAGCCCCCAGCTTCTTCTAGTAATACGTCATTGCCAGTTTTCGCGCACCATTAGGTTAGAGGTCCCGGCTCCTTAGGTAGCCCCCTCCTATGTTTCCGCCCATTCATGACATATTCTGTTACGTTTGCATCACATGTCCATGTATACGCCCAGTTACACCTCTTTTTACTGTTATCTTTCGCGACTGCTACGCGTCACGCCTTCTGCTCCACCCACTGCTACGCCTACTGCAATGTAATGCTATGTGTTTGCGCTATGTATATAAGTCAATGTATTGTTATTAAAAGTTAGCGCGCTCATCCCAGACCTAGCCCCAGCAGCTGCTGGGCCTCTTTTCCCCTGCTGGGCCCCAGTTGTCCTGCTGGGTCATCCTATGCAGGTTGTCCTGATCCTGTCCTTATGCTGTAATAAACCTGCAGAAACTCCTACTACCTCGAATCTTGACTCTTATTTTATTGAGCTATCTGTTATTCATTCATTCATCCAAAAATAGATCCGGTATTATTTATTTATATACCACACCTTGTAACATTCTGAGCCCGATTCAAGAAGGTAAACTTACACTTTTGTCTAAGTTTAATACTTTTCGGTATTCACAAAGGTAACCTTAGACCAAAAGCCTAACATTACTACTTTTCGGGATTCACAAGGGGCATTTACTTAGACCAAAAGTCTAACTTTACTAGTAGCAACTCACCTTTGTGAATACTGAAAAGTAGTAAAGTTAGACTTTTTGGTCTAAGCCTACCGATAGTAGTAAAGGTATGCAAAAGTGTAAGTTTACCTTTGTGAATACCGAAACGTATTAAACAAAAGTATAAGTTTTTACCGCAGCTGCTATCACGGTTGTGGCGAGGGTGGGCGGCCATCTTGAGGGTAGTCCTTCTCCCCAGCAGAACTGGTGGCAGCGTTCTAGCTGGTGGAGAGAGGACGCGGCATAAATTCAGCCGAGGCCGATAGTCTTTGCGGTGTGTTTAAGGGTGGTGGCAGCTCCCTGTTACTCCCGCTCTGCTTGTGGCCATATTTCGAACAGCGGTGATTTTAAAACTGTGTGTTCACTTTTTATTGTAAAAAAGATCGTATTTCTTTTAAATTGTATATTACTCTGCCTAACTCTTTAATTGTGCAGGTACATCGCGGGCGAGCTTTGACTCACCCGTCTATCTCGTGAAAGCCTCTCCTGTCCCCTTTTACCGCAGCTGCTATCACGGTTGTGGCGAGGGTGGGCGGCCATCTTGAGGGTAGTCCTTCTCCCCAGCAGAACTGGTGGCAGCGTTCTAGCTGGTGGAGAGAGGACGCGGGATAAAATTAGCATGCCTGCACCAGCGCGCAGCGGTCGCGCATGGCGGGCGCGCATGGCGGGCGCGCATGGCGGGCGCGCCTTAGGCGCGCCGAAGGTAAGCCAAAGGTCAGCCCGTCTGCGCCCGTCCGCGCCTCGGACGTGGCGGACGCAGGGCGAGCTGGCTGGCAATCACCGTCCTTGCCCAGAACTACTATCAAATATACCCGTGCTACTTTGATGGCGCTCTGCCCTATATTGGAAAAAAGATCTAACTGCACTACTATTGACCCAGTAAGTCTTAACCCGTGCTCTGCCTGCGGTTTTGCTTGCTGTACTAATGATACGACCTGTTTTGAATCTGTCTTTGAGCTGGACTCTATCTCAGCAGCTCTAATAAACGCTCGCTCTATGAGCAAACATGCTTCTGAAATTTACTCTCTGCTAGAAGATGGTACACTAGATTTGGTATTCATCACAGAAACATGGCTGAATGACTCTTGTGCTCCTGATATTGAACTAGCTATCCCTAGAGGGTTTAAAATTCGAAGGACGGACAGGATTGTTGGTAGGGGCGGTGGGTTAGCAATTATTTTTAGAGATTGCTGGGTTCTTAAACTGGAGGACTCAGATGATTTAGCAGAAGGCGAGATTATGAATTTTTCCTTATGTCTGTCCCCTCATTTCACACTGGGTGGTTCCCTTATCTACCGGCCCCCTGGCCCTTCCAGTCCCTTTCTTAAAGCTCTTTTAAATGTAAATGTAAATGTAAATGTTTGTATTTTATATAGCGCACTTCTACCCGGAGGCCTCGTAGCGCTGTATTCATACCGCTGCGGAACCCATCCTGGCTTTCCTGTGAAATGTCCACTCCTGGGCACCCCCAAGGTGAAGCCAGGCATCCACAGCGCTGCTGGGGCCGTTGTGGAGATTAAGCAAGCTATTGCCCAGAGTCACAGAGTGGGACCCACGATTAGACTAGGCACCGAGGCGAGAATTATCAGGTCCGGGGAAATTGAGCCCAAGACCCGCCGAGGCGGGAATCGAACCCTGGTCCCGGGCCAGACCTCTGCATCAGAGTCTGCCGCTCTAACCATTGAGCCACATGTCTCTTTAGAGACTCTTGTTCCCCGCGCATTAAGGTTCTCACGCTTTTTAATGCTCGGCGATTTTAATATCCATGCTGACGCTCAGGAACGACGGGAAAGTAAGTTGCTATATGACTCCTTCGATCTGGCCTCCCTTACCCAATGGGTTTCCTCCCCTACTCATGGCATCTACGTGCTTCGGCATTTTGCGAGGTCTAAGGCCGATCCTTAGATTTTTCGATGCCCCAACGCGTCAGATAGTAATCCAAGCCAGCGTACTATCTAGGCTGGACTACGCTAGCTCATTGCTGTTAGGTGCGAACCAGGCTGAAGTTCAGCGATTCCAGCGAGTACAGAATGCGGCTGCACGTACCTTGGTGGGTCTGCCTCGCTTCTGCTCTGCTCGCACCACAATCTGTAAACTACACTGGTTACCTGTGATCAGGCGTGTAGAGTTCAAGAGCCTGTGTTTCGCTTACAAAATTCTGAAAACTGATACTCCTGCCATCCTTCAGAATCTTCTGATTTTGTACATCCCATCGCGAAACCTTCGCTCTGCTGGCCTAGACCTGGCACTTGTCCCACGGTTCCAAAAATGTAGATTGGGGGGCCGCTCATTCAGGGTGATGGCTGCTAAATTGTGGAATACCCTCCCCGTCCACATTCGCTCACTGGATACTCTCCTTGCCTTTAGGAAAGCTGTTAAGACGCACCTTTTTCCTCTGCCGTATTAGCTGCGTCTCTGCTGGTTCGTTGGTTATGTTACTTTTACAGGTATAGCACCGGGACGCCCCTTAGCTGGGGCAGCTGTGCGCTTAAGAAATGACAATTAACATAACATAACATAACATAACATACAGGAGGCCACATCTTAGACGTTGTATGCTCTAACTTTCCACTGATGGTCGAGGCCCCCCAAATTGTAACTTGGACTGACCATCAGCTCATTAGATTCTCATGGGCCACCTTGAGAGACCTTCCCAAGTCTGCTAAAACAATGGGCCCCCCAAAAATCAATGTGGGTAATTTTATGACCTGTCTTGATTTGAATAGACCCATTTTAGGTGCAGATTTAGATTCTGCGCTGCAGACTTACGATAGTTGGATGAAAGCAGCGGTGTCCTCCTCTTCGAAGAGGGCTGATTCAGGCAGGAATAGGATGACCCCCTCGCAACCCTGGTATTCGCCTCATCTCCGTACTCTCAAACTAGCCTGCAAGAAATTGGAGCGAGTATGGAGGATAGCATACTGCCCACAGGCTAAAGCAGTGTATCGTTCAGCTCAGCGAGAATACTATGTTAGCATTAAACATGCAAAAACGGAGTATTTTTCAAGAAGAATTGAGAGAGCTAACAACAATAGTCGCGAAATTTTTTCGATAGTCAAGAGCTTTCTCTCTCCCTGTGCTGAGCAGATATCTATGAGTCCTTCTACCGAATGGTGTGAAAAGCTCTCCTCCTTCTTCCTAACAAAAATTGCCAATATTCAACAAAGCTTGAGAACAATTGTAGGAGGAAATGAGATGGTGGCTAATGATGAAATTAAGATTCCACCCATCGTTACCTTGGAGAGACTTATCCCCCCTTCGGTCGTCGATACCTTGGTAGCTATTAAATCGCTAAAATCTGGTGCTCCTGGGGATATCTGCCCGGCCCGGGTGTTGGCCGAAGCAGCTGAAGTAGTGGTATCTGAGGTCTCTCAAATAATAGGACTATCATTTATCACTGCAAAAGTCCCCAAAGAATGGAAACAGGCTAAGCTTCTGCCACTGCTAAAGAAGACAGGAGCGGACCCAGCTGTGCCGAGTAATTACAGGCCTATCTCTCTTCTGCCAGCTATGGCAAAAATTGCCGAGAAACTAGCATTTTCCCAGCTCAATGCCTTTGTTGAATCCTCAGGGGCGTTACATCCAGCCCAATCTGGCTTCCGTGCAGCCTACAGCACGGAGACAGCTCTGGTGGAGGTTACAGAGGCGATCAGGGAGTGATTAGACAGTGGCGGCAGAGCGGCTCTGATTTTATTGGACCTCTCTGCCGCGTTTGACACTGTACCGCACTCACTACTCCTGACGCGTCTGGCGGACATCGGCATATTGGGTTCAGCATTGGAATGGGTGAAATCTTTTTTATCAGACAGGTTTCAGCAGGTCTGGATCCCACCCTACTTTTCCTCGATCAAACCCCTCACTACAGGAGTGCCCCAGGGTTCTACGTTGAGCCCCCTCCTTTTTAATATATATCTTACCCCTCTTATTGTGTTAGCTGAACAAATGGGAGCAAAAATAATAGCGTATGCGGATGACACGCAACTCTTGCTTACGTGGCCTGATGCGAACACTCATACTGAGGTCGTTCGTTCGTGCCTTTCTGCTGTGTTTAACTGGTTGGCAGCAGCACAGCTGAAAAAACGCAGATAAAACCGAAATCTTGTTGTATGGTCAGTTTCCGCCCAACTTCAGAGAAACCTTCCGAGAAACCTTCCGATTTTCCCCAGCCAGGCTCCGTTAATATTCCTGCTAAGAACTTGGGAGTCTGGTTTGGAGAGGATCTGCGATTTGAAGCACACATAAAAAGACTGGCTGGGGTGTGCTTCGGATCCTTAAAAGCCATGAGAAAGATCTTTCCTTACCTACCATCTTCAGCAAGAGAGTCGGTTGCGAGGGCCCTTATTCTATCTCGGCTCGATTATGCCAACTCTCTGCTGTGTGGAGCCCCGGCCTTCTTAATCGCAAGACTTCAGATTATCCAGAATGCGACTGCACGCCTGCTGTGCAATGTGCCGTGTAGAGAAAGTGTTCGGATTCACATGAAGGAACTACACTGGCTGCCAGTTGCACAGAGGATAACTTTTAAAATTCTTACCATGGCTTTCAAAGCAGTTCATGATCTTGGGCCTTCCTATCTGAGGAAAATATTTAACCGTTATGTCCCCACTCGGGCATTACGCTCAGCTGATTGTAACTTTCTAAGAGTGCCCCGATTTCAGCGAGTGCGTCTGGAAGGCCAGTCACTTGCTGTCACCGCGGCTAGGACTTGGAACACTCTCCCCCACTCCCTGAGATTAATCGAAAATTTTGTATCGTTCAAGAAGGCACTTAAAACCCATCTCTTTAGAACTGCTTATTAGTTTATTTAAAAACAGGAAAAAAAAAACATGAACTATAACTTTCTTTTCCTTTGCCACTTGCTTGTTTTTTCTCTTCACGCGCCAGGACACTCTGGTAGTAACTGAGCGCGCTATAAAACAGCTAAAATAAAAAATAAATAAAATAAGTTTACCTTTGTGAATCGAGCCCAGAGTATTTGAGTTTCACAGTTTTTCATGTGGCTATTGGGTGTGCCCTTGCAACTCTACTGGAATGCATGAGTGACTATTTTACAGTCTGCAAGTAGCCCAGTAGCTTTTAGAAGCGAGCACGGATGAAAACATTAGAAAGATAGATGCTATAGAAAAAAGCTTGACTTTATTTTCTGTAGCATCCTCTTTTGCCAATGCTTTTGCCTACATAAATATGCATTGGACAATTTAATAGTAAATACTGCAAATGTCAAACCGCCTGTCTTTGCCAGTGTTTGTATAGAATCCCTGACAGCTAGGGCATTGATCGCAGAGCATTCGAGCCTGCAAAAGCCCAGAACTTCTGCTGAATGGCTGAAAGTACTGAGCACCTTACATGCCCCTTTCATTGGGTGATGAGAGAAGGCTTTTATAAAAAGAGAAGGATGTGCCCGTCTTTGGTACTTTTTTGTTGTTTTAACTCCTCTTCTAGGGTTGGACAGAAGCCTATTGAAGTGAACATGAAAAGGGTTCCTGCTCAGTGGAGTCTGCATGAATAGATCTATGCAAAGCCACGATACAAAGGCGGTGTTCAGACCCAGCAGGTTCTCTGTGCCCGTTGAGCAATGGTGTCTCGCGAAGGGAGCCCGCGTGGCGCAGTCAGGCATTGATGTCGCAGGATGAGAGCGCGAGCGACAGGCCGGGTCTTCAATGCTCCTCCTTAATTAGAGAGCTTTTCAAGATGGACGCCAGAGACATAGATAGGCCAGCACTCAAAGGAAAGATGAAAGAAGCTGCCTTTGGCCTCCTCCACCTGAAGATTGTATGCTTTGGTGACAGTAGCCCGCGTCTCCCCGCCGATGGGCTATAAGCGGCTGCACCACTCACAGGTGTTAATGGGAGGGGTTCTGTGATGGATCGACTCTTGAAGGTCTGAGGTCCATTGACCTGAAAGCTGACTGGACTCTTGAAGCTACGAGGTCCATTGCCCTGAAAGCTGACTGGACTCTTGAAGCTACGAGGTCCATTGCCCTGAAAGCTGACTGGACTCTTGAAGCTCTGAGGTCCATTGGCCTGAAAGCTGACTGGACTCTTGAAGCTCTGCGGTCCATTGCCCTGAGAGCTGACTGGACTCTTGAAGCTCTGAGGTCCATTGCCCTGAAAGCAGACTGGACTCTTGAAGCTCTGAGGTCCATTGCCCTCACAGCTGACTGGACTCTTGAAGCTCTGAGGTCCATTGCCCTCACAGCTGACTGGACTCTTGAAGCTCTGCGGTCCATTGCCCTGAAAGCTGACTGGACTCTTGAAGCTACGAGGTCCAATGCCCTGAAAGCTGACTGGACTCTTGAAGCTCTGAGGGCCATTACCCTGAAAGCTGACTGGACTCTTGAAGCTCTGCGGTCCATTGCCCTGAAAGCTGACTGGACTCTTGAAGCTACGAGGTCCAATGCCCTGAAAGCTGAGTGGACTCTTGAAGGTCTGAGGTCCATTGGCCTGAAAGCTGACTGGACTCTTGAAGCTCTGCGGTCCATTGCCCTGAGAGCTGACTGGACTCTTGAAGCTCTGAGGTCCATTGCCCTGAAAGCTGACTGGACTCTTGAAGCTCTGAGGTCCATTGCCCTGAAAGCTGACTGGACTCTTGAAGCTCTGAGGTCCATTGCCCTCACAGCTGACTGGACTCTTGAAGCTCTGAGGTCCATTGCCCTGAAAGCTGACTGGACTCTTGAAGCTCTGAGGTCCATTGCCCTGAAAGCTGACAGGACTCTTGAAGCTCTGAGGTCCATTGTCCTGAAAGCTGACTGGACTCTTGAAGCTCTGAGGTCCATTGCCCTCACAGCTGTCTGGACTCTTGAAGCTCTGAGGTCCATTGCCCTGAAAGCTGACTGGACTCTTGAAGCTCTGAGGTCCATTGCCCTGAAAGCTGACTGGACTATTGAAGCTCTGAGGTCCATTGCCCTTAAAGCTGACTGGACTCTTGAAGGTCTGAGGTCCATTGTCCTGAAAGCTGGCTGGACTCTTGAAGCTCTGAAGGTCCATTGCCCTGAAAGCTGACTGGACTCTGAGGTCCATTGCCCTCCCAGCTGACTGGACTCTTGAAGCTCTGAGGTCCATTACCCTGAAATCTGGCTGGACTCTTGTAGCTCTGAGGTCCATTGCCCTGAAAGCTGACTGGACTCATGAAGCTCTGAGGTCCATTGCCCTGAAAGCTGACTGGACTCTTGAAATTCTGAAGTCCATTGCCCTCCCAGCTGACTGGACTCTTGAAGGTCTGAGGTCCATTGCCCTTTAAGCTGACTGGACTCTTGAAGCTCTGAGGTCCATTGCCCTGAAAGCTGACTGGACTCTTGAAGGTATGAGGTCCATTGCCCTTAAAGCTGACTGGACTCTTGAAGCTCTGAGGTCCATTGCCCTGAAAGCTGACTGGACTCTTGAAGCTCTGAGGTCCATTGCCCTGAAAGCTGACTGGACTCTTGAAGCTCTGAGGTCCATTGCCCTGACTGGACTCTTGAAGCTCTGAGGTCCATTGCCCTTAAAGCTGACTGGACTCTTGAAGCTCTGATGTCCATTGCCCTGAAAGCTGACTGGACTCTTGAAGCTCTGAGGTCCATTTCCCTGAAAGCTGACTGGACTCTTGAAGCTCTGAGGTCCATTACCCTCACAGCTGACTGGACTCTTGAAGCTCTGAGGTCCATCGCCCTGAAAACTGACTGGACTCTTGAAGCTCTGAGGTCCATTGCCCTCACAGCTGACTGGACTCTTGAAGCTCTGAGGTCCATTGCCCTGAAAGCTGACTGGACTCTTGAATCTCTGAGGCCCATTGCCCTGAAAGCTGACTGGACTCTGAGGTCCATTGCCCTCCCAGCTGACTGGACTCTTGAAGCTCTGAGGTCCATTGCCCTAAAAGCTGACTGTACTCCTGTAGCTCAGAAGTCCATTGCCCTGAAAGCTGACTGGACTCTTGAAGCTGTGAGGTCCATTGTCCTGAAAGCTGGCTGGACTCTTGAAGCTCTGAGGTCCATTGCCCTGAAAGCTGACTGGACTCTTGAAGCTCTGAGGTCCATTACCCTGAAAGCTGACTGGACTCTTGAAGCTCTGAAGTCCATTGCCCTGAAAGCTGACTGGACTCTTGAAGCTGTGAGGTCCATTGTCCTGAAAGCTGGCTGGACTCTTGAAGGTCTGAGGTCCATTGCCCTGAAAGCTGACTGGACTCTTGAAGCTCTGAGGTCCATTGCCCTCACAGCTGTCTTGACTCTTGAAGCTCTGAGGTCCATTGCCCTGAAAGCTGACTGGAATCTTGAAGCTCTGAGGTCCATTGCCCTGAAAGCTGACTGGACTATTGAAGCTCTGAGGTCCATTGCCCTTAAAGCTGAGTGGACTCTTGAAGGTCTGAGGTCCATTGTCCTGAAAGCTGGCTGGACTCTTGTAGCTCTGAGGTCCATTGCCCTGAAAGCTGACTGGACTCTTGAAGCTCTGAGGTTCATTGCCCTGAAAGCTGACTGGACTATTGAAGCTCTGAGGTCCATTGCCCTTAAAGCTGACTGGACTCTTGAAAGTCTGAGGTCCATTGTCCTGAAAGCTGGCTGGACTCTTGAAGCTCTGAGGTCCATTGCCCTGAAAGCTGACTGGACTCTGAGGTCCATTGCCCTCCCAGCTGACTGGACTCTTGAAGCTTTGAGGTCCATTACCCTGAAATCTGGCTGGACTCTTGTAGCTCTGAGGTCCATTGCCCTGAAAGCTGACTGGACTCATGAAGCTCTGAGGTCCATTGCCCTGAAAGCTGACTGGACTCTTGAAATTCTGAAGTCCATTGCCCTCCCAGCTGACAGGACTCTTGAAGGTCTGAGGCCCATTGCCCTGAAAGCTGACTGGACTCTGAGGTCCATTGCCCTCCCAGCTGACTGGACTCTTGAAGCTCTGAGGTCCATTGCCCTGAAAGCTGACTGTACTCTTGTAGCTCAGAAGTCCATTGCCCTGAAAGCAGACTGGACTCTTGAAGCTGTGAGGTCCATTGTCCTGAAAGCTGGCTGGACTCTTGAAGCTCTGAGGTCCATTGCCCTGAAAGCTGACTGGACTCTTGAAGCTCTGAGGTCCATTGCCCTCACAGCTGACTGGACTCTTGAAGGTCTGAGGTCCATTGCCCTGAAAGCTGACTGGACTCTTGAAGCTCTGAGGTCCATTGCCCTCACAGCTGTCTGGACTCTTGAAGCTCTGAGGTCCTTTGCCCTGAAAGCTGACTGGACTCTTGAAGCTCTGAGGTCCATTGCCCTGAAAGCTGACTGGACTATTGAAGCTCTGAGGTCCATTGCCCTTAAAACTGAGTGGACTCTTGAAGGTCTGAGGTCCATTGTCCTGAAAGCTGGCTGGACTCTTGTAGCTCTGAGGTCCATTGCCCTGAAAGCTGACTGGACTCTTGAAGCTCTGCGGTTCATTGCCCTGAAAGCAGACTGGACTCTTGAAGGTCTGAGGTCCATTGCCCTTAAAGCTGACTGGACTCTTGAAGCTCTGAGGTCCATTGCCCTGAAAGCTGACTGGACTCTTAAAGCTCTGACGTCCATTGCCCTGAAAGCTGACTGGACTCTTGAAGCTCTGAGGTCCATTGCCCTGAAAGCTGACTGGACTCTTGAAGCTCTGAGGTCCATTGCCCTGAAAGCTGACTGGACTCTTGAAGCTCTGAGGTCCATTGCCCTGAAAGCTGACTGGACTCTTGAATCTCTGAGGTCCATTGCCCTTTAAGCTGACTGGACTCTTGAAGCTCTGAGGTCCATTGCCCTGAAAGCTGACTGGACTCTTAAAGCTCTGACGTCCATTGCCCTGAAAGCTGACTGGACTCTTGAAGCTCTGAGGTCCATTGCCCTGAAAGCTGACTGGACTCTTGAAGCTCTGAGGTCCATTGCCCTGACTGGACTCTTGAAGCTCTGAGGTCCATTGCCCTTAAAGCTGACTGGACTCTTGAAGCTCTGATGTCCATTGCCCCGAAAGCTGACTGGACTCTTGAAGCTCTGAGGTCCATTGCCCTGAAAGCTGACTGGACTCTTGAAGCGCTGAGGTCCATTACCCTCACAGCTGACTGAACTCTTGAAGCTCTGAGGTCCATTGCCCTTAAAGCTGACTGGACTATTGAAGCTTTGAGGTCCATTGCCCTGAAAGCTGACTGGACTCTTGAAGCTCTGAGGTCCATTGCCCTGAAAGCTGACTGGACTCTTGAAACTCTGAGGTCCATTGCCCTGAAAGCTGACTAGACTCTTAAAGCTCTGAGGTCCATCGCCGTGAAAGCTGACCGGACTCTTGAAGCTCTGAGGTCCATTGCCCTCACAGCTGACTGGACTCTTGAAGCTCTGAGGTCCATTGCCGTGAAAGCTGACTGGACTCTTGAAGCTCTGAGGTCCATTGCCCTTAAAGCTGACTGGACTCTTGAAGCTCTGAGGTCCATTGCCCTGAAAGCTGACTGGACTCTTGAAGCTCTGAGGTCCATTGCCCTGAAAGCTGACTGGACTCTTGAAGCTCTGAGGTCCATTGCCCTTAAAGCTGACTGGACTCTTGAAGCTCTGAGGTCCATTGCCCTGAAAGCTGACTGGACTCTTGAAGCTCTGAGGTCCATTGCCCTGAAAGCTGAATGGACTCTTGAAGCTCTGAGGTCCATTGCCCTGAAAGCTGACTGGACTCTTGAAGCTCTGAGGTCCATTACCCTGAAAGCTGACTGGACTCTTGAAGCTCTGAGGTCCATTGCCCTTAAAGCTGACTGGACTCTTGAAGCTCTGAGGTCCATTGCCCTGAAAGCTGACTGGACTCTTGAAGCTCTGAGGTCCATTGCCCTGAAAGCTGACTGGACTCTTGAAGCTCTGAGGTCGATTGCCCTGAAAGCTGACTGGACTCTTGAAGCTCTGAGGACCATTGCCCTGAAAGCTGACTGGACTCTTGAAGTTCTGAAGTCCATTGCCCTCCCAGCTGACTGGACCCTTGAAGCTCTGAGGTCCATTGCCCTGAAAGCTGACTGGACTCTTGAAGCTCTGAGGTCCATTGCCCTCCCAGCTGACTGGACTCTTGAAGCTCTGAGGTCCATTACCCTGAAAGCTGGCTGGACTCTTGAAACTCTGAGGTCCATTGCCCTTAAAGCTGACTGGACTCTTGAAGCTCTGAGGTCCATTGCCCTCCCAGCTGACTGGACCCTTGAAGCTCTGAGGTCCATTGCCCTCCCAGCTGACTGGACTCTTGAATCTCTGAGGTCCATTACCCTGAAAGCTGTCTGGACTCTTGAAGCTCTGAGGTCCATTGCCCTGAAAGCTGACTGGACTCTTGAAGTTCTGAAGTCCATTGCCCTCCCAGCTGACTGGACTCTTGTAGCTCTGAGGTCCATTGCCCTCACAGCTGACTGGACTCTTGAAGCTCTGAGGTCCATTGCCCTCACAGCTGACTGGACTCTTGAAGCTCTGAGGTCCATTGCCCTGAGAGCTGACTGGCCTCTTGAAGCTCTGAGGTCCATTGTCCTGAGAGCTGACTGGACTCTTGAAGCTCTGAGGTCCAATGCCCTCACAGCTGACTGGACTCTTGAAGCTCTGAGGTCCATTGCCCTCACAGCTGACTGGACTCTTGAAGCTCTGAGGTCCATTGCCCTGAGAGCTGACTGGACTCTTGAAGCTCTGAGGTCCATTGTCCTGAAAGCTGACTGGACTCTTGAAGCTCTGAGGTCCATTACCCTGACTGACTGACTGACTGACTGACTGACTGACTGAAGTATTTGTTAAGCGCACTAATGCCGTGGCGTCTTGGCGCTGCGAGGAGGGTAAGGCTACTACTGGGTGACTAGGTAACCCTGAAAGCTGACTAGACTCTTGAAGCTCTGAGGTCCATTTCCCTGTCTGGACTCTAGAAGTTCTGAGGTCCATTGCCCTGACTGGACTCTAGAAGTTCTGAGGTCCATTTCCCTGTCTGGACTCTTGAAGTTCTGAGGTCCATTGCCCTGACTGGACTCTTGTAGCTCTGAGGTCCATTGCCCTGTAGTGAAGGCAGGGCCCTGCTTGGCTCATTGCTACGTTAGCATAGGCTTATTAGAAGTTGAAACGCCATTTTACCTTTTTGCTGCTTTTGCACACAACACTATATTTAACTGCTGTTGTAAGTGAGGCTGCGTGAAATTCTTCACATGAGAATGACTTGTTTTCCAATATCCCTAGACTTACATCGCAACATTAGTCTGCACAGTGCGTGCTGAAGCCTCCAATTCCATCATAACAATGTTAGGTGTTCTTCGGTCTGATCGGCTCATGCTCTAGACGCAACATGCACGCAGCTGCAGCTAGCTGAAATCCTGGCGCCTTTAATATTGGACTGCATGCATGATTTTGGCACTTGGAGAAAATCAGTTTCCAGAGAGAGAGAGCTATTGCAGATCCTGATGTGATTCACTCCTGCTGATCTTGGAGGTATGGGGTCCCCTATTCAAGCCTAAGAGACCTTCTAATATTATATAAAACATAGCTCCTAGCTAGAGAGGGTGGTACACTAGGCACTATGGGTCCTGTTTCCCCTAGCATTATAATATGCTTTCTCCTTTTGTGTTTTATGGAATTGTAACAATGCTGATCGTATTATTTTTAATCATATGCCTGCTTATGTTAGCAAAAATACTGCTTCTTAGAGCACGTCGTTAAAATAAATATTTTATACTTTATTGTGTCTCTTTCTTTACCCATGTTGTGGACCGGTATGAGAATAAAACGAACGAGTGTTCTTGATTCCCACCATTCCTGAGTGTATCCTAAGTCGCATGTTCTGGGTTATCTAATCATTGGTACCTTTGATATAGGACGAAGAGCTAATGTGACACTGATGCTAGTCGGTTGGGGGTTCTAGGTACTGAGGTGAGTTTTTTGGTCCACCACAATTCACTGAGGTCCTGGGTCTCTGTGCACAGTTCTGTGTCTGAGCGGAATCCTTGCAACAGCCCTGAAAGCCGACTGGACTCACTGAACTCGCAAAGGGACCAGGACATTATCCCAGTTATTACTCAGAATTGTAATTGCATTTTCATAGCACTTACTACCCCTGACAAGTCATTGAGGAGCTGTATGGCGGGTAGCGTGCTAGTCCAGACCCCAAGCTAACTGGTTGATCCAGTGGACTCATTCATATCGGAGCCTCTTTAATCTTGGATATTGGGGTCGCCTGAAACCATCCCACGACTTACTCCATTGTCTTCGCGGCAGATTAACTCAATAAGAGCTGAGTGTGGCCACTACTGGGAGTTCATACAAGTGGTTGGTGACGTGAGTACAAGGCAGGCGGATATTAGACCCTGTTGGGTCCAGGGATGAGGTTTCACAAAGTAGAGGTTGTGGCCCATGGTGTGGGACCAAGGTGCAGAGATACAACAACAGAGAGTCAGGCCGGAGACTGCACTCGGACAGTGTGGCATGGTGAGGATGAAGGGTGAGGACAGTCACCCGGGAGGAAGGGAGGGAAGGAGAGAACAGCCACTGGCTTGAAGTCAAGGGAACTTCCGTCAGACCTGGTTTTAGCAACACCGTGGGAGCAGGCAGTCTGAGGAAGATGAACTGTAGAAAGAGACAGCAATATTTGCAAGTGAGGCCGCATGCTGTGCTGCAGGATGTTCAGTATAGCGCCTACTATTGTCGAATATCCACAGGGGGAGCACGCCCCACCAAGGGGTGTAAATTATGCAGACAAACCCCTGCCCCACAATGAAACATACATGTAAACTTACACAAAGCACTTTCTTAGACACAAAGGTAGTGAAGGAAACACAATGTATCACTGAATAAATAGGATGTGGGGTTGGGTAATGTCTGCTGTATTTTTAATGGAGGAGCACGCAGAAGGTAACTGGCATGAACCTAAACGTTACCACCTTGAAATAAAGGGACATATGTTATCAGAAACATCACAAAAGAAGGGGTTCTTCGCCAGGAGCCGAACAAAGCCAAAACAGGCGGCGGAAATGTTTTCCATCATCAATTACATAATGTAATAAAATGTTTCAGACACTGATTATATTGTTTATTAATTGAAATCAAAAAATGGAGAAAAAACCAAAATGCTTATTAAATGAAATAAAACATATACAGACTTATGGTCTGCTACAAAGAAACAACTACAGGTGTCTATAGTCTGGTGACACTTCTTACACAACAACGCTGTTTGCCGCAAATGTGTAGGTAGATTTGTGACATTTACATCTGCAATTGGACTGGGTGGGCCTCTTCCGTTCATTTGTGTGTTTGATAAATATGTCTTTCGAATTTAATTACAGATATAATGGAATTAAGCTTTATCGGCCTAGTGTTATTTACACTTCGACAGAAACATACTCCCCAGTGAGTGTGCGGCCCTGCTCTGCAGTGCGTGGTTTTGCGGAGTGAAGAAATTGGCCGAAGTACTTCTTCTGTTGTCAATGGATGGATCCATGGTAGACTGACATGTGTGTGTGTGTGTGTGGGGGGGTATGAATATTTCCTGTCCGTTCGATGCCTCTGAAAGGCCAGATTGGCGGAAGCCGAGTCAGGCAGATGCCAGCCCCTAACTACAGTGCAGTGGGACACAGGGGGCCTCATTTATGAGGCCGTGCGCCACTTTTCCACCGCTGGAGCGTCACTTTTTGTGACGCACCAGTGGCGTAAAAAATGCGCCTTGTTGTGCCATATTTACAAAGTGACGCATCTAGGTAGATGTGTCACTTTGTAAACCCCTGCGCCACATTGTACCTGCGCCAGGTATAATGTATGCATGGGGGGCGTATTGACGCAAGAAAGGGTCGTAGAAGTGACGCAGTGAAATCTATGAGATTACACTGCGCCACTTCTAAGACGCAAATGCGTCGAATCTTATGCCTGCCTCACTGCAGGCGTAAGGCTGACGCAAGCCATGTGAAAGGACACATTGCTGGAGTTGCGTTACTTTTGTGACACACTCCAGCAATGCGTCACTTTTGCGCTATACAGATACGTCAGAAATACTGACGTATCTGTAACTCCTTGCACCATGATGCGTCATACTGTTAATATGACGCATTATTGGTGTCGCAAGGAGGGCGCACTGAAAAGTGACGCATCGCTGTTTTCACGCAGCGATGCGTCACTTTTCATAAATGAGGCCCTGTGTGTCTGACTCAGTGCAGAACAGGCAGTGCTGTGACCCTATGTGTCTCCTATAATCGAGAAGATGCTGTTTTGTGACCCAAAATGTCTGCTCTAATCCATAGGATGTTGTTTTTGACCCCACGTGTCTGCTATTATCCATGAAATGCTCTTCTGTGAGCCTGCATACCTGCTCTGATCCAAGTCCTGCTGCTCTGTGACCCCCGCTTGTCAATCAAGATGTTCTGTCATCTATCATTACTCCCTTTCCCATGTCGGGTGAGAGGACTCTGCAACGCCCCAATATTTAATTCTTCTGCAAGCTTTATTGAAGGTCGTCCCAGAGACCTGTACCTCGGGTTGCAATGTTGTAACCATTTCTGCAAGTTTATTGCCTTTCACTGTGGCTAAAAGAGGACAGTGTGGTTGAGGCAAACTTGGCCTTAGCTGGTTGCCCATAGCTGAAGACGGCTTGTGTTGAAGGGGCCACCCTGGTGCAGAGATTTGTGGCCCAGAAGGTGTTTAAAGAAGTGCTTTGCTCAGGCAGTACTAATCCTGAAGGCAGGGGCAATGCGGCTGATGTCCTAAAGTGCGGAGATCATTGACACGGCAGAGGTTTGTTCTACATGCAATATATTGATACATTGTTTGGGGAGGTGCGGGTGTAACCCTGGAGATCAGCAGAGCATAGCTTGGTAACCAGAGGCATCCTGGGAATCCCTAGCGGTGCAGCAGCTCGACGTCACTGAACAGAATCTATTCTTTTTCTGTTACTCTCCCACCATTGTGCGCGTATCCCTCTGTAGCCATAGCTACATTGAACGATACTTGCTCAACCTCGAAGCAGCGACATAGGGCCTGATTCTGATGCGGTTAGGAAATCTTCCTGATCAAATCGGTTTGGAAATGGTTTTGGACCGACTCGGATCGGGAGAGTCTGAACAGCCGAGTATGATGCATCCGGATGCTTCCAGACTCCCAATTACTTCTATGGGAGCCTATGTTCCGAACCGCATCGTAATCAGGTCCTTGGTCGGGAAGACACGTTCCCAATCCGATTCGGAAAGAGCAAATGCTGTTAGGAGGTCTTCCAAACCGCATCGTAATCGGGCCCTACGTGGGAATGCTTTCTTAACCACATCAGAATCGGGCCCTTAGTGTGAGAATTGATCTTATCTCATTATAGACATACTAGACATCGAAGCAATGCCAGGACGCAGTCTATTCTCCGCAGCCACGGTAAGGGCCTTGGTGAACCTTATCTGCCCCTTCTTCGGCCTTTTCTCATTTCATTTCACCTCAAATCACCACTGCGTTGATTACGATGTGATGACCCGTAATCGCGCGGCCAAGTAATACCAGCCGCGAGCGCATCGTCTCTTGATTACCGTTAGCAATGGGCGGGAACCCGGGCCTTCTGCCGGAATTAATGCATTCAAAGCAGAGTGGGTCCAAGGCTGGGGGTCTGTCACTGTTGCTACATTTAAGGTTACCAGGTTTTTGGTTTTATTGATTTTTACAGATAAATACAGATAGAAAACCATGTATTTCCTTCTCTGTATTTATTTTTAAGTACGTGAAACAATGGAAAATGGGTATCCTTTCGAGCGATTCTCAGTCCTGTCATTCATAAGTGCCGGCGAGCGCCTACGGAGAATGACTGGGAGGGGAACTGAAAAAAGGACATGGGTTTGTAAAGCAGCTTCAAACAACTGCACAGATGTACATGTAGTTTAACATGTTAAAGTGTTTTATATGAGTTTACTGAACATTTATGGTGTCTAATATATCACCTTCTTATAGCCACTGAACCCATCAGGCGTCCAAGTGCCTTGTATGCCTTTGCGCGTTATAATAATGTGCAAATATACAAGTTAGAGCTTAATATTTTCAGAATATAAAAATAAATGTGGATAAATACAGATGAATTGAAAAAAAGTAAAAAATGCATAAAAAATAAATTCCATACAACCAGAAACCCTAACTATAATAGGTCAAGTCTGATTATGAATGGTCAGACGAGAAAGGACCCCTGATGCCAGCTGCCTGGAGGGGGCAAAGAGGATCCTATGGGCCCCTTCCTGACAACCCCTTGCAGGCAGGAGCCGTCACTCACTGCACCCACCTGCAAGAGGATCTCTCTCCCCTCTTAAAAGTGCAGGCACTCTGCTACCTGCTCAGTGAAACCCAAAGTGGCTGCTTCAAAGCCACGTCATTTTTCACTTGAATACGCTGTCCTCAGGGCAGCGCGAGATCACAGCCGCCCGGGGGGCAGCGTATTCAATGTAAAAGGGCGCACTTTACCTGTTTGCGCCCGGTGCACCTGCTTTAAGGCGCGCCGGGCACAAACAGGGAAAGTGCGCCATATGTGTAATAGGGCCCCAGACTTAATGATATCTCTGGATTTTTAATGACGAGGAGGTCAGTACTCTCGGTAACCAGGGGCAGCTCCTCCGTAATGGGGGAGGAGCATCGCCCCACTGCTCGCAGTCACCCAGCGAAAAATAAAATTATAATTAAACAATATTATCATTTTATTTTCCATTGACTAAGTGAGCCATGGAATCTAGGGTGGGGCGGGCCGGTCCATGGCAGGGCGGAGGAGTGGTGGGCAAAGTAAGTGCGCATCTCAGTTTGGTAGGCCGTGTTGGAACGGATAAACCAACAGGCACACTTGTGCCTGAGTGAGCATTAGACGAGTCCGCTCAGGCCAATCCCAGCACTTCTTTCATGTTTTGTATATCATGAGAGCAGCGTCTGGATTGGGTGGGTCGCCTGTGCTTTGAACCGCAGTGACTTCCGGTAGGAGAGGAGCAGCAAGGCGGCTGGTAGCGTCGGCGGCAGCGACAGGTCCTTGTAAAAAAAAATATGATTCCCCCTCCAGTCCTCCTGCCTCACCACTTTAGATTTGCAGCAGCCGCCACTCTGGGTAATGCATAAGACACCAATGCAGACTGCTCAAGTCACCCATCAAAGCAGGAGGTGTGCCTGCTCCAGGCTTCACCCAAAGTGTCCTCAGCCTGGTCTGATTTCTAAAAAGAACAGTGATAAGGAGCCAGGGGTTATTTGTGGCAGCATGATTGTTCTGTGAACTTTATAGATCATAACATGAAAGTTAGACTCTCCATGCCTGGTTCTAGACACTCTGAACTACAGACTGTTCGAGCTCTCACTACAGTGTCCTGATCCTGACACCGCTTTTGCAACAAATTGCAAAAAGCTTTGGTGTGTTTCTGTTCACATTTCAATGCCTTCTTTTATTCTTCATGTCTGCAGCCATGCTATCTCTTTCATATAAAAGAGCAGGACACCAAAGATTTAAGCCATCTGTGGCAACAGTGGTGGCGACCATGTGTTAGAAGGAAGCCTCCCAGTTTTCCGTTTTTACTGATTTTAACAGTTAAATACAGACAGAAAACAATGTGTTTTTAAAAGTGGACAAACACAGAAAATGGTGCTTCTTGTGACGCCTCTCCGTGCCGTCCTTCGTGAATTCCAGGCCAACATCCAAGCAGATCGTCAGCCTGGGGAGTTAAAAAACAGGATGAGATTTCCTTAATTACAGACATATGTTAACCTATATATGTATATGATGCTAATAATAACCTGTCGGTGTAGTGTTTTGTTCTATTGAGCTCCTTAATTTGGTAAAATGCGGCAGGCATCAGAGTAAAGTGCATCTTTATCAGTTAAATATTAGAGGAATTATACCATTGTATGACTCCATTTATTCTCGAAACACAAAAAATAAAGATGGCCGAGAAATAAATCTGAATAAATACAGACAGAAAAAATAAACAAATAAATACCATAAAACCGAGAACCCTAATTATAAGGAAAAAATGCCCTCTGCCATACATCAAAAGAATGTTTCGGGTCACCCCTGAGTTCCATGACCCTATGTATGGCAGGGGGTACTTTATTCCATTACTAGCAGCCCTTCCCGACGTTGTCCGGGAGCAAAAGGCTGCTTCGGGGCGGCAGCCCGTCCCGACGTTGTCCGGGGGTCCCCTGGAGCGCAACCGCCACCTTCAGGGCCCCCAATCAGCCGAACCGCCACCTTCATGGCCCCCAATCATCCTCACACAGTTCACCGCTCCTCCCCGCGTTAACGGGCCACTCCTCCCCGCGCTTCACTTAGCCACACACGTTCCGCCTCCTCCCAGCACTTCACTGAGCCGCACACGTTCCGCCTACTCCCAGCACTTCAGTGAGCCGCACACGTTCCGCCTCCTCCCAGCGCTCCTGCGCTTCACCTACCTCAGCCCGACTTCACCGCTCCTCGTTCCGCCTCCTCCCATTGCTTCAGTCAGCCGCACACGTTCCGCACCTACCTCAGCCCGACTTCACCGCTCCTCGTTCCGCCTCCTCCCATTGCTTCAGTCAGCCGCACACATTCCGCTCCTCCCCGCGCTTCATCTATCTCAGCCCGACTTCACCGCTGCTGTCCGCCGCTCCTCCCGGCGCTAGATGATGTCAGCACGCATGTCCACGTTGTTTGCTCACACGGCCGGCGCTACTTCTTAGGGACTACTTTTTTTTATTGTTTATTTTTTAAATAACGTTTATTTTTATTTTTTTTATAGCCTATGTCCATCTACAGGACCCCCCCCTTTCCAACGCTGTATTGGGTGTTGCGATTGGTTGTGTACTTTTCGAGTTTACCTGGCTCAAAGGACACAGTTCTCTCTTTATAATAGTAGTATAGATGATCAGAAAGCAAGGAAAGCGCATCACAAGTTTGGCAAAGGTTTCAGAATGTAGCTCATTCATGTTTGACCTGGTGCACTTTTGTTTTTATAAAATGAACATGATTGATTCGGTGCCTATTATGAAGGCAGACGTAGGCTGCAAAGGGGTGTGTGCTTGTGTCTGTGCCTCCTCTTCCTCTGGCATTATTGTCTGTCTGTCTTGCCTGACCTTAGCCAACTGGAACCAATGCGGTTCTTGAAAACAGCTATGAAAGCCCTAGCTGACGGCCAATTTTTAAAACAAGCACTGGAATTGATATATTTGTATTTTATTAATATGGATGTAAAGTTGTGACTTTAAAAGGGATTACATTGATGTTTTTATGTTTTCAAAACAAGTACGTACTTATATATCTACAGACAGAAGCTTAAGGCCAGCCCTCTTTGTCTATTGGTCTGTCCAAGCGTCATTCACATTTTACTTCCACCCACCACAGTGTGCTGCATAGGGCGGGGGTTCAGTCCTCTTCAGCCATTGGTGGTTTCAAGTGTCATTCACATTTTACTTCCAACCACCACAGCATGCAACATAGGGCAGTGGTTCCGCCCTCTTCGTCTATTGGTCTTTTCAAGTGTCATTCACATTTTACTTCCGCCCACCGCAGAGTGCGGCTCGGGGCAGTGGGTGAGTCCTCTCAGCCTTCGGTTGTTCTGCACCTTGAGTGATGGCATCCCGCCTGATCACATGTGCACAAGTGCCTGGAAAAAAGAGCCCTGTCACTCCAGTGATGGGGTGGGCTCCTGAGCTGCTGGAACACTTCTATAGTTTTATCATGTTTGCCATGTGTATGTATTGCATGTGTTTGGAAATTTAAAAAAAACAATAGAATGTTTTCCAAAGGCCAGACCGACTGGCTTTACCAATGCTTCACTATATTTGTTTATTCGGACAAAAACTCTCAACAAACTTGAATTGAAATAAATTTAACCAGACACTTGACTCTCTCTGAGTCCTTGATTCAGGGAGACGCCCTGGTTCAGCCAGGCGCTAGCGGGGCCCGTGAAATCCATGGACCCTGGTGCAAGCGAAGGAAAATGCACCCTTTGACTGCTGGTGGTTGAGTAAAAACACAACAATCATCAGGCTTCAATGGGCCCCTCGGAGCTCTGGGCCCCGGTGCACTGCACCTGCTGCGCCCATGGTAGCTACGCCCCTGGAGCCAGGCCGCCTCATTGTGAAATGAGCCCAAACTCTGCTTTGGGCAGACCCTCTGGTTGTGGACTAAAGGCCTGGTGCATCTGTGCTGTTCACTGAAACTAAAATAAACTTGTTAAGGGGGAACTGACGTCATTAGCTGCAGGAGAATTATTGCAAAATACCCCACGCGAGGGCAGATTGTCTTTAACAGAAAAGTGTATCTGCGAGTTAAAGAAAGGTACGTGGAGCTGAAAGAGGGGGACGGGCTGCCGAAAAGGTAACATGTGGCATAGAGGGCAGAGTTGCTGACAGATCGGGTGGGCTGGGGCAGAGTCCGTCCGAGGTCAGAGAGGCCCCGGCTTGTGACAGACTGGCGCGTCATATTGAGCGATATGTCACATAGTATTCTACAGATTTATCACTAAACATTTCCCTGTGCGAAAATGAACACGCTTTAGGCCACAGGACGGACGGACAGACAGACAGACAGACAGACAGACAGACAGACAGACACAGACAGACAGACAGACAGACAGACAGACAGATAGATAGATAGATAGATAGATAGATAGATAGATAGATAGATAGATAGATAGATCCATGTCTGTCTGTCTGTCTATCTATCTATGTGACCGCGTTGTGATTACCCGCGCAGAAAAAGAATGCGGGATTTCAACATATATTCTTCTATGTCTGTCTGTCTATCTATCTATGTCTGTCTGTCTGTCTATCTGTCTGTCTGATAGTACGCATCTTGCTGTGGAGAAGAGGCCGAGCGCCTAGAGCTGCCTCCTCCAGATGTGGGCGTAAGACACCCACAGATGCGGAAGTTAGCTGAAAATATATTTAAATATGGAAGGCGGCGCGGCAAAGCTTCGCGGGTTGTTACAGTTGTTGTGACTGTTCACGTCCTGGGGCACTTTGTGAGCACACGTGCACGAGACACTGTGCCAGGTGAGCCCCCCATGGATCCACGGAGGCCCCCCAGGAGGCAGACAGCCTCCCCCTGTGCCAAGGATTTCACGGTAAGTCCATTACAGCCGCCAGGATTAATCGAGCTGGGGTTAAAGTGCAAACCGGCCCATAAAGTGTCACATTGACTTTTTGCAGAGCGCGCTCCTCGGTTTATGGGGATTGGCAGCCCTAATGAAAATTAGCCCCGAGACAGTGTTAATTACGCTCCATCCATTAGTGGCTCCGTAATTGAAGCGCTTCTCCCGCAGCTGGGGGGGCTGCCGGCTTCAGGAAGGGGGGCTTGTACTTAGAGCTCTAATTAAACCATCACAAAGTGTCAGGATGTGGCGGGGGAGGGACAGGGCGCTGATCCCTCCCGCCCCACCCATGCCGAAGAGTGCTCAGGCCTCCATTACATTTTGAAACAATTTGTTTTGATGGGTAAATTGTTTTCCAGGTAGGTGAGATGGCAGGAAAGCTGCCCCCGTTGCTGCTGGGAGCGTCGAAAGGTGAAGCACTAATGCTGTTTCAATGGCTAGAGCCGCTTACAGCTTCTGAGAACGCCGCCTCAGCATCCCTGCGCGGCCCATGGCTGACCGGCCCCACTTCGACCCCTGCGCGAGTGGGAACACCTCCTCAGCATCCCACGCGCAGCCCATGGCTGACCTGCCTCACTTCGACCCCCGCACGAGTGAGAACGCCTCTTAGCATCCCACATGCGGCCCATGGCTGACCCGCCTCACTTCGACCCCCGTGCGAGTGAAACGCCTCCTCAGCATCCCCCGCGTGACCCGTGCCTGACCCACCCCACTTCGACCCCTGCGCGAGTGGGAACACCTCCTCAGCATCCCACGCGCAGCCCATGGCTGACCCGCCTCACTTCGACCCCCGCACGAGTGAGAACGCCTCTTAGCATCCCACATGCGGCCCATGGCTGACCCGCCTCGCTTCGACCCCAGCACAAGTGAGAACGCCTCTTAGCATCCCACACGCGGCCCATGGCTGACCCGCCTCACTTTGACCCCAGCACAAGTGAGAACGCCTCCTCAGCTTCCCCCGCGTCCCCATGCCTGACCCATCTTTCTTCGACCCCGGTACGAGTGAGAACGCCTCCTCAGCTTCCCCCGCGTCCCCATGCCTGACCCATCTTTCTTCGACCCCGGTACGAGTGAGAACGCCTCCTCAGCATCCCCCGCGTGGCCCATGACTGACTGCCCCACTTCGACCACCGCGTGAGACCTGGGCAATGGTGAGACGCCCCACTACACTCTGCAGAAGGCTTTTCATGGAACTCCGCCTACTTCATTCATTTAAGGGTTTTCGAGATGGACACCCGTTGGGTTGAGTGGAATACAAGAATGGAGATCAATCAATCAATCAGGGGTTTATAAAGCGCGCTACTCATCCGTGAGGGTCTCAAGGCGCTGGGGTTGAGGGGGAGCAGCTCCGGATCAGTCAAAGAGCCAGGTCCTGAGGTCCTTCCTGAACGTGTGTAGGGTTGGGGAGCGTCTGATGTACACAGGGAGCTCGTTCCAGGTCCTGAGGTCCTTCCTGAATGCGTGTAGGGTTGGGGACCGTCTGATGTGCACGGGGAGCTCGTTCCAGGTCCTGAGGTCCTTCCTGAACGTGTGCAGGGTCGGGGAGCGTCTGATGTTCACAGGGAGCTCGTTCCAGGTCCTGAGGTCCTTCCTGAATGCGTGTAGGGTCGGGGAGCGTCTGATGTACACAGGGAGCTCGTTCCAGGTCCTGAGGTCCTTCCTGAATGCGTGTAGGATTGGGGAGCGTCTGATGTTCACAGGGAGCTCGTCCAGGTCCTGAGGTCCTTCCTGAACGTGTGCAGGGTCGGGGAGCGTCTGATGTTCACAGGGAGCTCGTTCCAGGTCCTGAGGTCCTTCCTGAACGTGTGCAGGGTCGGGGAGCGTCTGATGTTCACAGGGAGCTCGTAGAGATGGAAGATTGCCCCAAGGATAAGAAAGAGTGAACGTGTAAACCCTGAGGGACCAAGTTGATGCGTTTTATGAATGTCCCGACAGCGGTCACACCTTGGACTACCACGAAGGAAGGCCGAACGTTGTCAAATATTCATCCCAAGTCACAGATCCGGGTTAAATCCATCGTATGTTTGCTCACCATAACACCCAGTTTGACCCAGTCATATGTAAATCAGTCTGGACCCCGCAGCCAAATCTTGAACTAAGAGGAAGGAAGGCTGACCCTTGACGGAGGAAGCAGGGCACTGTGGAAAGACCTCATTGGACAAAGGATGAGAGATGCTACACCTTGGACTGTGTAGAAGGAAGATGGTTGGCGTTCCATGGTGGTTGACTAATGCAGTATGTAACCGCCATATTTTCTTCGCAATGCTGAACCCTGTTATCTTGAAGCTCCTGTCTCTTGTCGAAGACGTAGGCTTGAAGCCAAGGCGTTACTGTCAAAAACTGATGCCTCTGTGGAAACTTTCCTCAAATGTTGAAGGACCCCTGGTCTGATCTCACTGTAGTCCTGCTTGCTGCGGGACGAACCCCGTCTGACATGTGACCGACTGTAGAAAGTTCCATATCAGCATGCAGGGGAGACCTTCCGGTCGCCTCGTGGTGGGAAACATCCTTTACAACGCAACTGTTACAACGCACTACCATTACGACTCAACCATTATAATGCAAGCCATTACAACGCATTGCGCTGGAGGGCGCTTTAGGATAGGAAATAGTTTTAATTTACTATCAACACCTTCCCTACCATCCACAGGGACTGGAGTTGGAATAGTAAATTAAACTATTCACTATCCAGCGCCCCCCAACGCAAGTCGTTGTAACGACTTGCGTTGTAAAACCTGCGTCGTAAAGGCATGCGTTGTAATAGCATGCGTTGTAATGATATACATCCCCCGTGGTCCCTGACCCCTGGGCAGATGTGGGGGATCCCCTTGCTCCCAGTTTCTGTGACTCATGGCTTTTAATAAAGACATTTCCAGACACCCTGGAAGCCTGAAGGAGAACTTTTCTTCTACCACTGATGGAGGAGGACATTTGATACTTGACAGAAGCAGCCTCCTCATAGCCATCCTGACACCTGTTGCACAAAAATGATGCAAAAAGGGGAACAAATTGGGGAAAACGTGATATTTTCAGTCACCAACTGCTGGTGGGAGACTGCGGCAGGTACGCCCTGCATGGAGGTGCGAGGGAAGCCTGCTTCTCTCTGGAGCTCCTGAGCAGGAAGCTGATCTCCTGCCAACCTCCAGCAGGAGGAGGTTTCAGGGAGTGACCCAGGAGAGGCCAAAGCTGTCCACTGACTGCCCTTGTGACTGTGAGAGTGCACTGGGCTGTCATGCAGAAAACCAGCGGGTCCCAGCTGCAGCTGGAACTGGTCTTGTGACTGTGGTCCTACAGAGAAGTGATCAGAAGGTTGCCTACATCTACAATGTGTGCAGTAGGTCCCAAGAATAGCTCAATATATTGTGGAGTTATAGAAAAAGGGTACACCCAAACAAAGTCACAGGGACCTGAGTGTAAATGAGTACAATTGGGAAGCTGGTCCCAGTGGAACAATTCGAAATAGCACACTTACTAGAAGTAAATAGAAACTTGATACAACTTTATTCAGTAACTAGAAGTTCAACGTTATTTAATCACGTTGAACGGAGGTTCATATATCAACAGAAAATATACAAATATGTACCAAACAAGTGCCCCACTCTTTTTCTATGAGGGATCATAGACACACCTGGTCACTGTGGCTCCTATGGACAGTGCTGGCATCACTGCCACCATACACATACATCTGACACTGTATGCAGCACTCTCACCCAGTGCTTAATTTGAGCCAGTGGTTGCAGGTGGGGCCCACTGGCGCTCATTTTTGGAGGCCAGCACTTATCTGTCTTCATCAGACTTTGGCCCAGAGCAAAAGAGAGAAAAACTCAAAAAGGGAATGAAAGAGTAACAGATAGATGGATAGAACAGTGAGAAGAGGAGAAACCTGGGAAGAAGATAAACCTGAACCAGTGAGACCCTGGGGGGGGGGGATGGGAGGGGGTAAAGGAGGAGTGTCTTCTGGCGGATGAAAGATGCATGAGGTGGAATCAAGACTATGCAGCCTTGGTATTCAGCGCCATGACCTTCGATAGCGCCTTGCATGCTTCCTTTACAGTTCGAGCTAGGCTGTTCCCACGAGGCACAGGGTCAGACTGATTTGCATATGGCCATGTCTGAACTGGGGTGGCAGAGTGGGCTAAAGAACGGTGATGGATTAAACCCAGATCTTTTGACTGAGTGTGAGTGTTTGATTGGTTCAGATGCTCTGTCCATCACCACCCCCTTTTGTACTCCTTTACAAATGAGGCAGAGCTGTGTCACCAGCACCATAGTGCCAGCCGCGTACTCTTCTTCACAGCCCCTGGCACTGCCCCCTGCAAGGGACTGGTCCACACCTTGTGTGCCATCATTTCTGAGTCACTTCCTGTTTGGATCCTCTCTTCTATAGAATCTTTGATGAATATCTTTTCTATAATTATTAAAGTAACTGTTGGCGGCGAGTAATTGGATTTTAATAAACAAACCACCCACAGCTTTACTCCTACGTGGAACAAACATGTGAGGAGACTATTGAGCCCACGTACAACGCTGAATGGATGAATGGGTGAGTCATTCAATGGCCTATAAATCAGAGACGCGACCAGGGTTAGTTATTATAATAATTTCCTGATGATTGCTGCTGCCACGTTTGTACTCCAGCAATGTGTCCTTTCACATGGGGCAAGCACCATGTGAAAGGGCCTGCGTCAGTCTTACACTTGCTGTGAGGCAGGCGTAAGAAATAGACGCATTTGAGTCCTAGAAGTGGCGCACTGAAATCTGGTAGATTTCACTGCGTCACTTCTACAACCCTTCCTTGCGTCAATACGCCCCCCCCTTGCATACATTATACCTGGCGCAGTTATAATGTGGCGCAGGGGTTTACAAAGTGACGCATCTACCTAGATGCGTCACTTTGTAAATATAGAGCAGCAAGGCACGTTTTTTACGCCACTGGTGCGTCACAAAAAGTGACGCACCGGCGGGGTAAAAGTGACGCACAGCCTCATGAATGAGGCCCCAAGTGTATAATCATTTTTAATGGACCTGGATGAAGCGTTGAATGCACGTGAGTGAAGTGGTTTTTGATTGGGTGGGTGGAACTCACGGAATTCCGCTGAGTTACATGAAAACTCTGTGAGATTCCGTGAGGTTCCGCGAACCTGCAAAATTAGGCGTGCTGCGCGGCTCACACTGATTTTTAGCAACAAGTGCTCATTCTGAGCCGAAAAGTCAGTGCAAACGGCACCGCGCAGCGCGCCAGAGGCTGCTGCTTCGCGAGTTGATTTTGTTGCCGCTCAAGTACATTTTCTACTGATTGGCAGCTTTCTGACCACAAATGGTTGTGACCGCCCCTGTTGGGGAAATCTCGCCGGGTGCCCTCCTAGCGACTAAAGCTCACCCAGGGAAGCCTAATCTCATTCACGCTTACATGCGAAATGCGAAATGGCCAAAACTCTGCCAACTCGACAGAGTGTAATTTATCGCCCACCCCTAGTTATTGATCGACATACACATGTATGTGTCACGTGGTGGACAGATGGGTGGATGACACTCTGAATGCCCCGATCAATTGATGGCCTGTGGAGCAGTGGCCGAGCCATTGAAAGGTAGATGACATGCTGAGTTATTTGACCACTGGATGAAATGAGTTGTGTGTGCCCTACGGAAGGGGCGCGTCACTGCACAGCCACACTAGCGTTGAGCCCCTGGATGAGTGGATGAATCTTTCAAGGGGACGAGGAGGAAAACAATGATTCATTGAATGAACGGGGAAGGGGGAGTCAGTGTTAAATTAAGGAGTCTTTTGATGGCAAATGGTTGATTAACCCCTTCCACGCGGTGCTAATTCCCCTGTGGTGTGAGGGAGAGGGGAGCCGCGCGAGGGGCCGCGGTGCTCGTGACAAGTGCAGCTCGTCACGCTGCACAGTGGAGCTGTACTCATGACGAGCTCCGCCCACTCAATGAAACGCTCAGCACAGCAGGGGAATTAGCCCCGCGTGGGCGTTCCGCGGCAGTTATGACGAGCTCAGCTCGCCATGAGCACAGCGCCACTGTGCCTCTTGACGAGCTGGGCTCCTCATAAGTGCCGAAAGGGATAAACCATTGGTTCATACTAGAGTAAGGATGAATGGTTAGATCAACTGAAGGTAAAGAGAAGGTCAGATGCATGAGCAAAGGAAGGTCAAGGTCAAAAGTTTAATGAGTAATTGAGATCCATTGGCAGGATTTCTTTAGAGAGCTGGGCAGGTTCACTTTGGGTTATGGTTAGAGGGGGAGAGGCAGCATTTCTCCATGTTATGAGCAGAGGGAGACAAAGGTAGGATTTCTATATGTTATGGTCAGAGGTAGAGGTAGGTAGAGGTAGGCAGGATTTCTTTGAGTTACAGCTATAGAAAAGGATGCAATATTTATTTGTGTTATGGTCAGTGGTAGAGGTAGGCAGGAGGTCTCAGGGTGTGCTTATGATGGGTGGATGCATGCATGAATGCTTCTCTTTAATCCTGCCCTGCTGCTGCAGCCACCGGGGATGCTGAATGCACGAGAGAGTCAGGTTGCAGCCTTGAGGCCCTGGTGGAGCCTGGTGCAATGGTGGCAGTGAGTGGGCTGATGAGGACAACAGTCCATTCCCAGATCCCAGCTACCCCACCAACTGCTCATTCACTGGGGCATATTTACGAGTGAATGGCGTAGCGCAACATTACGCCAAAAAAGCGAACGCTATGCTACACCCTTCTGAAAATGCAGGCATGTGCTGTATTTACAACGGTATGGAGCATACTTGCATTTTCCGTAGTGCAAGGGTGCCTGTATGGAGGGCATTATTGTTTATGTGCAGGAAGGGGCCGGTGGGAAACCGATGACAGTGGAGTGCCTTGGTGTGTGGGTCGAAAATTGCAAAAAACACAGTTGATGGACAGAATGTAGAAAAATGTCACACATTCACCCCAGTACAAGGATCTGTGCCTAAATCCATCGTTTTTTTGCACTCCACACCACCCTGGGTTAGACACTGGCTATATGCAAATCAGCTCTGACCCTGTGCCTCATGGGAACAGTCCAGCCCGAACTACCAAGCCATGTCTTTCCCAGACCGGAATCAAGCATCCAAGGACCGGTTTCTGGCTATCAGCCTTCATCAGCCTGGATAGCTTGACTCCAGTGGTGTGGAGTGGTGTGTGGGTCAGCAGTGGAGGTGAGTGAGGCTGCAGGATGGTGTTGTTTCTAAGGGGCCAATTCACAGAACTAACAAGACAAAATTTTAAACCTACTACTTTTGGGATTCACAGAAGTTAGGGTTTTGTCTTAAGTTTGTCTTAAGACAAACTTAAGACAGACTTAAGACAGGCTTAAGACCCAATCCTAACTTAAGTCTGTCTTAACTCTGTCTTAAGTCTGTCTTAAGTTTGTCTTAAGTCTGTCTTAAGTCTGTCTTAAGTCTGTCTTAAGTCTGTCTTAAGCCTGTCTTAAGTCTGTCTTAAGTTTGTCTTAAGTCTGTCTTAAGTCTGTCTTAAGTCTGTCTTAAGTCTGTCTTAAGTCTGTCTTAAGTCTGTCTTAAGCCTGTCTTAAGTCTGTCTTAAGTTTGTCTTAAGTCTGTCTTAAGTCTGTCTTAAGTTTGTCTTAAGTCTGTCTTAAGTCTGTCTTAAGACAAACTCAAGACAAAATCCTGTGAATACCAAAAGCAGTAAGTTTAGGATTGTGTCTTAAGTTAGTTTTGTGAATCGGCCCCTGAAAGAGGTGGGAACCCAAGGACAGGGGAGTGCCTTTTTTTCATGGTTAATCAATGAAACACCACTAGGTGGATTTGACAAAATAATACCCAGGCCGTTAATTCCCATGCATGCCTCTGGCAAAAACCTATCACAGACTACAAATCTAAATGGAAATGTCAGGATGCAAGATGGCACCCAGGCACCTACACAGAGTACAGCCCAGGGTGTGAAAAGACCAGTGAAACGTAAACACAACAGCTGCAAAGGGCAAACCCCCCATCGAACTGGAAATAGTGGTGAAAAAACCACAGCAGCCACCACTGGGCTGCAGCCAGCCCATTAGTCAAGAGGGGAAAAGATTGTCAACATATGTGAGTTACTCCTTCGCCGGCCACAGTTTGTGTGGCAATGCCAGGGTGCCCAGTGGGGCACTGTAGGAAGCACCTCACCCTTGAAGCCAAGTAGACAGTCAGTAGACATGCTGAGTGGTCTGAAGAGTGTCTGGGGGGGGGGGCACATCAGCATCAGACCCTCAGTGACCCGTAGGGGGTGCGAGAGAGACATCATACTTGTGCCCTGGACACATCACACTCACAGCCGGGGCAGCAGTCAGTTTGCACCCTCGGTGGTCTTCATGTGCACAGAGGGTCACTGGAGGGACACCCCCCCCCTCACAGCCGGGGCTGCAGTCAGTTTGCACCCTCGGTGGTGTTCATATGCATAGAGGGTCACTGGAGGGGCACACCCCCCTCACAGCCGGTGCAGCAGTCAGTTTGCACCCTCGGTGGTCTTCATATGCACAGAGGGTCACTGGAGGCACACACCCCCCTCACAGCCGGGGCGGCAGTCAGTTTGCACCCTCGGTGGTGTTTATGTGCACAGAGGGTCACTGGAGAGACACCCCCCTCACAGCCGGGGCGGCAGTCAGTTTGCACCCTCGGTGGTGTTCATATGCACAGAGGGTCACTGGAGGGACACATCCCACTCACAGCCGGGGCAGCAGTCAGTTTGCACCCTCGGTGGTCTTCATATGCACAGAGGGTCACTGGAGGGACACACTCCCCTCACAGACGGGGCTGCAGTCAGTTTGCCCCCTCGGTGGTGTTCATATGCACAGAGGGTCACTGGAGGGACACACCCCCTCACAGCCGGGGCGGCAGTCAGTTTGCACCCTCGGTGGTGTTCAGATGCACAGAGGGTCACTGGAGGGACACACCCCCCTCACAGCCGGGGCTGCAGTCAGTTTGCCCCCTCGGTGGTGTTCATATGCACAGAGGGTCACTGGAGGGACACACCCCCTCACAGCCGGGGCTGCAGTCAGTTTGCCCCCTCGGTGGTGTTCATATGCACAGAGGGTCACTGGAGGGACACCCCCCCTCACAGCCGGGGCTGCAGTCAGTTTGCCCCCTCGGTGGTGTTCATATGCACAGAGGGTCACTGGAGGGACACACCCCCTCACAGCCGGGGCAGCAGTCAGTTTGCACCCTCGGTGGTGTCCATATGCACAGAGGGTCACTGGAGGGACACAACCCCCTCACAGCCGGGGCGGCAGTCAGTTTGCCCCCTCGGTGGTGTTCATGTGCACAGAGGGTCACTGGAGGGACACATCCCCTCACAGCCGGGGCAGCAGTCAGTTTGCCCCCTCGGTGGTGTTCATGTGCAGAGAGGGTCACACCCCCCTCACAGCCGGGGCAGCAGCCAGTTTGCCCCCTCGGTGGTGTTCATGTGCACAGAGGGTCACTGGAGGGACACATCCCCTCACAGCCGGGGCAGCAGTCAGTTTGCACCCTCGGTGGTGTTCATATGCACAGAGGGTCACTGGAGGGACACATCCCCTCACAGCCGGGGCAGCAGTCAGTTTGCACCCTCGGTGGTGTTCATATGCACAGAGGGTCACTGGAGGGACACATCCCCTCACAGCCGGGGCGGCAGTCAGTTTGCACCCTCGGTGGTGTTCATGTGCACAGAGGGTCACTGGAGGGACACATCCCCTCACAGCCGGGGCAGCAGTCAGTTTGCACCCTCGGTGGTGTTCATATGCACAGAGGGTCACTGGAGGGACACATCCCCTCACAGCCGGGGCAGCAGTCAGTTTGCACCCTCGGTGGTGTTCATATGCACAGAGGGTCACTGGAGGGACACATCCCCTCACAGCGGGGGCTGCAGTCAGTTTGCACCCTCGGTGGTGTTCATGTGCACAGAGGGTCACTGGAGGGACACACCCCCTCACAGCCAGGGCGGCAGTCAGTTTGCCCCCTCGGTGGTGTTCATATGAACAGAGGGTCACTGGAGGGACACATCCCCCCCACAGCCAGGGCAGCAGTCAGTTTGCACCCTCGGTGGTGTTCATATGCACAGAGGGTCACTGGAGGGACACACCCCCCTCACAGCCGGGGCTGCAGTCAGTTTGCCCCCTCGGTGGTGTTCATGTGCACAGAGGGTCACTGGAGGGACACACCCTCCTCACAGCCGGGGCTGCAGTCAGTTTGCACCCTCGGTGGTGTTTCATATGCACAGAGGGTCACTGGAGGGACACACCCCCTCACAGCCGGGGCTGCAGTCAGTTTGCCCCCTCGGTGGTGTTCATATGCACAGAGGGTCACTGGAGGGACACACCCCCTCACAGCCGGGGCAGCAGTCAGTTTGCACCCTCGGTGGTGTTCATATGCACAGAGGGTCACTGGAGGGACACACCCCCCTCACAGCCGGGGCGGCAGTCAGTTTGCCCCCTCGGTGGTGTTCATGTGCACAGAGGGTCACTGGAGGGACACACCCCCCTCACAGCCGGGGTAGCAGTCAGTTTGCACCCTCGGTGGTGTTCATATGCACAGAGGGTCACTGGAGGGTCACACCCCCCTCACAGCCGGGGCAGCAGTCAGTTTGCCCCCTCGGTGGTGTTCATATGCACAGAGGGTCACTGGAGTGACACATCCCCTTCACAGCCGGGGCAGCAGTCAGTTTGCACCCTCGGTGGTGTTCATATGCACAGAGGGTCACTGGAGGGACACATCCCCTCACAGCCGGGGCAGCAGTCAGTTTGCCCCCTCGGTGGTGTTCATGTGCAGAGAGGGTCACACCCCCCTCACAGCCGGGGCAGCAGCCAGTTTGCCCCCTCGGTGGTGTTCATGTGCACAGAGGGTCACTGGAGGGACACATCCCCTCACAGCCGGGGCAGCAGTCAGTTTGCACCCTCGGTGGTGTTCATATGCACAGAGGGTCACTGGAGGGACACATCCCCTCACAGCCGGGGCAGCAGTCAGTTTGCACCCTCGGTGGTGTTCATATGCACAGAGGGTCACTGGAGGGACACATCCCCTCACAGCCGGGGCGGCAGTCAGTTTGCACCCTCGGTGGTGTTCATGTGCACAGAGGGTCACTGGAGGGACACATCCCCTCACAGCCGGGGCAGCAGTCAGTTTGCACCCTCGGTGGTGTTCATATGCACAGAGGGTCACTGGAGGGACACATCCCCTCACAGCCGGGGCAGCAGTCAGTTTGCACCCTCGGTGGTGTTCATATGCACAGAGGGTCACTGGAGGGACACATCCCCTCACAGCGGGGGCTGCAGTCAGTTTGCACCTTCGGTGGTGTTCATGTGCACAGAGGGTCACTGGAGGGACACACCCCCTCACAGCCAGGGCGGCAGTCAGTTTGCCCCCTCGGTGGTGTTCATATGAACAGAGGGTCACTGGAGGGACACATCCCCTCACAGCCGGGGCAGCAGTCAGTTTGCACCCTCGGTGGTGTTCATATGCACAGAGGGTCACTGGAGGGACACACCCCCCTCACAGCCGGGGCTGCAGTCAGTTTGCCCCCTCGGTGGTGTTCATGTGCACAGAGGGTCACTGGAGGGACACACCCCCCTCACAGCCGGGGCTGCAGTCAGTTTGCACCCTCGGTGGTGTTCATATGAACAGAGGGTCACTGGAGGGACACCCCCCCTCACAGCCGGGGCTGCAGTCAGTTTGCACCCTCGGTGGTGTTCATATGCACAGAGGGTCACTGGAGGGACACCCCCCCCCTCACAGCCAGGGCGGCAGTCAGTTTGCACCCTCGGTGGTGTTCATATGCACAGAGGGTCACTGGAGGGACACACCCCCCTCACAGCCGGGGCTGCAGTCAGTTTGCACCCTCGGTGGTGTTCATATGCACAGAGGGTCACTGGAGGGACACATCCACTCACAGCCGGGGCAGCAGTCAGTTTGCACCCTCGGTGGTGTTCATATGCACAGAGGGTCACTGGAGGGACACACCCCCCTCACAGCCAGGGCGGCAGTCAGTTTGCACCCTCGGTGGTGTTCATATGCACAGAGGGTCACTGGAGGGACACACCCCCCTCACAGCCGGGGCTGCAGTCAGTTTGCACCCTCGGTGGTGTTCATATGCACAGAGGGTCACTGGAGGGACACATCCACTCACAGCCGGGCCAGCAGTCAGTTTGCCCCCTCGGTGGTGTTCATATGCACAAAGGGTCACTGGAGGGACACATCCCCCTCACAGCTGGGGCAGCAGTCAGTTTGCCCCCTCGGTGGTGTTCATGTGCACAGAGGGTCACTGGAGAGACACCCTCCCTCACAGCCGGGGCAGCAGTCAGTTTGCACCCTTGGTGGTGTTCATATGCACAGAGGGTCACTGGGGGGACACACCCCCCTCACAGCCGGGGCAGCAGTCAGTTTGCACCCTTGGTGGTGTTCATATGCACAGAGGGTCACTGGAGGGTCACACCCCCCTCACAGCCGGGGCAGCAGTCAGTTTGCACCCTCGGTGGTGTTCATATGCACAGAGGGTCACTGGAGGGACACATCCACTCACAGCCGGGGCAGCAGTCAGTTTGCCCCCTCGGTGGTGTTCATATGCACAAAGGGTCACTGGAGGGACACATCCCCCTCACAGCTGGGGCAGCAGTCAGTTTGCCCCCTCGGTGGTGTTCATATGCACAGAGGGTCACTGGAGGGACACACCCCCCTCACAGCCGGGGCAGCAGTCAGTTTGCACCCTCGGTGGTGTTCATATGCACAGAGGGTCACTGGAGGGACACATCCCCTCACAGCCGGGGCGGCAGTCAGTTTGCCCCCTCAGTGGTGTTCATATGCACAGACGGTCACTGGAGGGACACCCCCCCCCCCTCACAGCCGGGGCAGCAGTCAGTTTGCACCCTCGGTGGTGTTCATATGCACAGAGGGTCACTGGAGGGACACATCCCCTCACAGCCGGGGCGGCAGTCAGTTTGCACCCTCGGTGGTGTTCATATGCACAGAGGGTCACTGGAGGGACACATCCCCTCACAGCCAGGGCGGCAGTCAGTTTGCACCCTCGGTGGTGTTCATATGCACAGAGGGTCACTGGAGGGACACACACCCCTCACAGCCGGGGCGGCAGTCAGTTTGCACCCTCGGTGGTGTTCATGTGCACAGAGGGTCACTGGAGGGACACATCCCCTCACAGCCGGGGCTGCAGTCAGTTTGCCCCCTCGGTGGTGTTCATATGCACAGAGGGTCACCGGAGGGATACATCACACTCACAGCCGGGGCAGCAGTCAGTTTGCACCCTCGGTGGTGTTCATATGCACAGAGGGTCACTGGAGGGACACATCCCCTCACAGCCGGGGCGGCAGTCAGTTTGCACCCTCGGTGGTGTTCATATGCACAGAGGGTCACTGGAGGGACACATCCCCTCACAGCCAGGGCGGCAGTCAGTTTGCACCCTCGGTGGTGTTCATATGCACAGAGGGTCACTGGAGGGACACACACCCCTCACAGCCGGGGCGGCAGTCAGTTTGCACCCTCGGTGGTGATCATATGCACAGAGGGTCACTGGAGGGGCACACCCCCCTCACAGCCGGGGCAGCAGTCAGTTTGCACCCTCGGTGGTGTTCATATGCACAGAGGGTCACTGGAGGGACACACACCCCTCACAGCCGGGGCGGCAGTCAGTTTGCACCCTCGGTGGTGTTCATATGCACAGAGGGTCACTGGAGGGACACATCCCCTCACAGCCGGGGCAGCAGCCAGTTTGCCCCCTCGGTGGTGTTCATATGCACAGAGGGTCACTGGAGGGACACATCCCCTCACAGCCGGGGCAGCAGCCAGTTTGCCCCCTCGGTGGTGTTCATATGCACAGAGGGTCACTGGAGGGACACATCCCCTCACAGCCGGGGCAGCAGCCAGTTTGCCCCCTCGGTGGTGTTCATATGCACAGAGGGTCACCGGAGGGACACATCACACTCACAGCCGGGGCAGCAGTCAGTTTGCACCCTCGGTGGTGTTCATATGCACAGAGGGTCACTGGAGGGACACATCACACTCACAGCCGGGGCAGCAGCCAGTTTGCCCCCTCGGTGGTGTTCATATGCACAGAGGGTCACTGGAGGGACACACACCCCTCACAGCCGGGGCGGCAGTCAGTTTGCACCCTCGGTGGTGTTCATATGCACAGAGGGTCACTGGAGGGACACATCCACTCACAGCCGGGGCAGCAGTCAGTTTGCACCCTCGGTGGTGTTCATATGCACAGAGGGTCACTGGAGGGACACATCCACTCACAGCCGGGGCAGCAGTCAGTTTGCACCCTCGGTGGTGTTCATATGCACAGAGGATCACTGGAGGGACACATCCACTCACAGCCGGGGCAGCAGTCCGTTTGCACCCTCGGTGGTGTTCATATGCACAGAGGGTCACTGGAGGGACACACCCCCTCACAGCCGGGGCAGCAGTCAGTTTGCACCCTCGGTGGTCTTCATATGCACAGAGGGTCACTGGAGGGACACACTCCCCTCACAGACGGGGCTGCAGTCAGTTTGCACCCTCGGTGGTGTTCATATGCACAGAGGATCACTGGAGGGACACATCCACTCACAGCCGGGGCGGCAGTCAGTTTGCACCCTCGGTGGTGTTCATATGCACAGAGGGTCACTGGAGGGACACACCCCCCTCACAGACGGGGCTGCAGTCAGTTTGCCCCCTCGGTGGTGTTCATATGCACAGAGGGTCACTGGAGGGACACACCCCCTCACAGCCGGGGCGGCAGTCAGTTTGCACCCTCGGTGGTGTTCATATGCACAGAGGGTCACTGGAGGGACACATCCCCCTCACAGCTGGGGCAGCAGTCAGTTTGCCCCCTCGGTGGTGTTCATATGCACAGAGGGTCACTGGAGGGACACACCCCCTCACAGCCGGGGCGGCAGTCAGTTTGCCCCCTCGGTGGTGTTGACACGCACGAGCCGAGGCAAACCTTATCGACTCTTCGCACACTGGTACTTCCTGAGCAGCTTTAAGTCTGATTAGATTTAGGGAGGGATATACGTCATGTATAAGACATGCATATTAATTGTGGGCTGCTGATGAGAACAATCCGTCCTGCACTCAACAGCACTTAGGAAACTAATTAACACAATATGAATTAAAGAGATTAGAATAATTTGTTACTGCAAATTAATAGCCGAGCGGAACAGAAACGAGCGGCTTGTAAAGTTATCAAAAGACCAAACAAAGCACTTACTAAAGCAACTGCTTCATTTGAACCGATGTTTACATGAAGTATCCCGGCATGCATCTGGAGGGCTGCTCACATCTACATGGCAGTAGGGAGGGGTAGGAGTCGTGTGTGTGGAAGCAGCGTCAGGTCAAGAAGCACGTATGTAAGCACCTAGGTGAAATGTGATTCAGGAGCCCATGACGTCACCACTCGGGCCTAGGGCCACTTCTTGACAAAGGCTGCAACTTTATTAATGTTACAGTACTGACGCTTCTCAACAGAACTCCCACCCTAGTAATGGGCAGAACCAACCCTTATGAACATGATCACTGGACTAGTAATGGGCAGTGCCAGCACTTCTCAGTAGAATCACTATACTGGGAACGGACAGTGCCAGCACTTCTTAGCTTTTCACTATACTAGTGGACGGTACCGGCACTTCTCAGTAGCATCACATTATTAGCAATGGACTTTACTAGCACTTCTCAACAGGGCTTTTACCTTGGTAGTGAACAGCACCACCACTTCTCAGTAGGATAGCTATCCTGGCAATGGACCTTACCAGCACTTCTTACTAGTAATAGACAGTGCCAGCACTTTTGTAAGCGCTGCTACAGAATGAAGGACAGTGCCAGCAGATTCCACTGAGCATGCTATGATAGTGATGCATTGTATCAGCACTTCACATGAACGCTGTATGAATATTAAAGAGTGGCAGTGCAGGGGGAAAGGACAGGGATGCACCGTATTACATAAATACTGTGCATTCACGCCCTTTCCTTGAGACGGGAGCGCAGGGAGGCGGCTTGCTGCGCTGCCCAGCGCTACACTTCCCATAATCATGCCTCATAGTTCAGAAAGTCAATGAGCTGTCTCGAGCACTGTGGAACTTGGAGATGTGTCTCAGCAGAACTCTCAAAATGGCCGAAAGCTTGGGCTGGCCTCCGAGACGCACTGGGTGTCCCCAGAGACACCCGGGTCCAGCAGTCACCAGCTTTCTTTGGGGCGGAGACCTGTGCCACCTTCTTAGAAGACCAGGGCAAGGATCAGAACTGAAAATTTAGGGGCTTTATCTCCGCTTTCTTGACTTACAAAGCCAAAAAAGCGGAGATAAAACCAGCGTCCTATTTACAAGAGGGTGCTAACACGCATAATCACATGTTAGCACCCTTTTTCCAACGCCTCCCTTTGCATCTCCAACGCGGGCGTTACTGGGTATTTCCCGGTTGGACTACCTTGCAAATACAGCTGATGTTTACATCGCGATATTTACAAGGCAGCCCACATGATTTTAGCTCACATTATATTTTGGTGAAAACGCCATTTTTTGCCAAAATCTAACGTCTGCTAAAATCCTGACTTAGCCATCCCTAACATAGGGGGTGGATTGTGCTGATACGACCACAGGGTCCTATCAGCAAGGTTATCGCCCTTTTGCAGGGAACATCGCTGGTTTTCTATCTCTGGAATTTGTATCGCCCTCGAGTAATAATTATCGGCAAGCACGGCCAGCGATAATTATCGCTGGCCGTTGTTAATATGCCCCTTAGTAAGTGGGCGGAGTGTGGGGGGTCCTTTGCATTACTCCTGGGAAATATTACAAAAAGTGGAATGCCATGAAGAAAAGTCTTGGTCTTCCCAGCTCATGGATATGTGCGTTTTCTGCGCAAACGTTATTTTTCAACATTTATTTACCCTTTAAAAACCTGTCATGACCTTTTCTTAGCTCTTGGGACCTCAGAATGGACATTGGGCGACAGTGGCGCCAACCGCTCACGCAGAGGAAAAAACACCACGCAAGCTGTGCGCAAACTCCTGGTGCGCGAACATCCATCAGCGCCCCGGGAGGGCGGGGCGAAGGTTGTTCGTCCAATCATGGCAGGAGCATTTCTAAAGTAAATTGTTTCAGATCACGCAGCCATTTGTTATTTACGCGAAAGCCGCTGATTAAAACACATTCATTAATTTTGCATTTTCATTAGTTTACTGTTCAGCCGGAGCCCCTCATATTTCCTGATACGTCCTTTCACGGTGCAATTAGTTTCCTCTAAGTGATCTGCATTTTTTCAAATTCCATTAAATCACAACTTCTTTCAAACGCCTCTAAATTATCAATGAATCCCAGATCTCGGCGGCCGCCGCCTCAGACGATTTCTGCAGTTTTCGTTCTCTTTTCGTGTTCAGTGTGATTTGAAGTGAATTTGTTTTTGAGCTGCTTGGAATTGAACAGCCTGTTCTTGTTGTGTGGGTTAGAGCCTCTCCTTCAGTGAAAAAGGACAGGGTCGGACTGGGACGAATGTACGAATCATTTTTGAGGTCATAAATGGCCCAATTCACAATCAATTTCTTAAAAAATTGAACCGCAGTTTGATTTTTTCTTTTTAAATGCATCCCGTGTTTCTTTAAGGAAAGGGAGCTGCATTAAGAAAAAAAAGAAATGTTTAAAAGCAATCACAGACATGGTGGTCTTCTGACCTCAAACACTTCAACTGGAGTAGTTCCTCTCCAGGGCAACGTTGAGCCCTACGCTTGGTGGAATCAAAGGACCGACCCATTAGATACAGGGGATCTAAGTGATCAGATCTTGGTGCCCTCACCCACCTGGCACGGTGTCATGCTCCATCATAGGGCACTCCTCGTCAGGCCGGCGCTGCAATGCTCGACGTGCCTCGGTCTCCTTATCGGAGATCTTTTGATCCGTAATGCCGGTAAGATGAGCGCATGTGGGGGATTATCAAAACTAGGGTGATGACAAAAGTGAGAGCAAAAGAGTCTAAGAGAACCAAGGAAATATGTATGGGGTAGCGGTCCCTTGACCCAATAAAAATGATGGAGCTATTCTGAGGTCACAATGTACCCTGATGGATAAAATATGAGAAAGAAGGTGGGGTCGCCATGTTTCACGCCAATGTTGCCAGGAGGGTCAATCAGCACTTCATCAGGACCTAAATCAAACTACTCCTGCCCTGTACAAGTCTACGGGCCCACCTAAAGGTCACGGGAGCCGACTAGAGCAACGGATGCTGCACTTGAATCGATGCAGTGGGGGTGATTCACACGAAAATCTGGATAGAAATACCCCTTAGGTAAGGCAGAGATCCCCGACACAACTGAGGGATAAAATGATTTTCGCGGGAGTTTGTCCCTGGACCGACTCTCCTCTGCCAGCATATGGGTGACCACAGCAGGCACCCTCTGATGGCTATGATTCATAACTGGTTGCAAATTGCGACCTACCTCATTAATATTCATGAGGTAGGTCTATTTACAACCCACTAGGAATCACTCATGAGGCTCAAAAGAGTTTCATACATTAGAAATAGCGATTGCCTAACTCACATGAAGTCACAATTAGAAAATCGCTATTCATGACTACTGCATATCAAGCCCCGGGTAGATAAAAAAGTGGACCACATTTAGAAATCAAGCCATTTTCTGCCATAGGGGTATTTTGCAATGTATGTGAGACTGCATGCATCTGTGTTTGCTGCAGGCAGTGCTTGTGGTAACATCAGGCAAATCAACCGTAAAAACCTGCCCAACTGGCCATAAAACTGGCCCACAAACTGCTAAAAAACTGGCCGACACACTGATCTGTTAGACCAGCCCATTGGGCACTGTCTGATTGCCCTATAGGCCAGTCCAGCCCTGCAGGTGGGATGTGGCGTTCTGGGTGTCACATCAGGCTGACCACAGGCAAGAAGGTCTAGAGATGTCTGCTGTGAGGGGCTCAGCAGCTCGTGCTGCAGGGCATCTCACCGTGAACTCAATCTTGCGGTCAGGCCATCAGTGTCATATTTACAAAAAGTTCAACTGTGCTGTGATGCGTGATTGGACGAGAGCTGAAGAGCGCCATAAGATGTGGGTTCTTCAGCTCAATCGCGCCACGCGCCAGTGCAGGCACCCTCGGCTGGATCGTTTTTCCTGCACAAAATCTATCCTAAGAGGCAATTTCCTCTTTGTCTTAAATATGCGCCACTGCCTTCTGCAGGCAGAACGCACCAGGCATAGAAAGAGGAAGTATCGAGCAGAAATAAAGACAATTCTCCTCTTCACACCTCTCTGTGGTAAGTGCACCATTTTGGCAATAACAATGTGGATAGGTAGTGGTGTTCCCTTCAAAGAGAATACCCGCACCTGCACCTATGTGTCAAAATGAGTAATATTATGGGACATATAATTGATACGAGATATTTATAATCTTGTCGGAGTGCTAGGGAGACCACTTTCACACACTACCCAGAGTGACTATAGCAAATCACAAGGTTTGCAAATTTTGCCGCAGTCCTAGATTTACTACCTTTAGTATATTTGGGATTCCGTCAAATTCCATGGGCGGATGCACAGAAACACCCATACTCCACCCATGCAATGCCTACACAATGAAATGTAATGCCACACGGCACGAGCCCCTGCGTTGCGTTACATTTCTTTACAAAGTCACGCAAGGCGGTGCACAATGCCTCATGCGAGGCTTGTACATCATTTTAAAGGGCTTGTGTTGCCTTGCAACAACATGCGACATGCAAGCACAATGCAAGCCCTTAATACATATGTGTAGATTGTTCCTTTGAAGATGAACTGCACGGATTTCCAGGATAAGCACGGATTGTGGACCGGAGACTGTTGAAAATCCTCGACTGTGGTAAAAGCCGTCGATGGTTTCTTCCACGGCATTCTTTCGCTCTGCTTGTTTCCTCCTCCAGGATGTAGGTAGAAGGGATGTCCCTGCTCAAGGAGGCGTGGACACGAGGCTGCAACGGACAGGACACTGGACTTCCTGGTGCTGATGCAGGAGCCCTCTGGGCCTAGCTGAGGGATGCCTTAGATGAAGAGTCATGCCTTCATCTTCTTGCAGATTTCAAGCATTGATGAGGTATCTCTGAGGTGCAGGGGGGGGGGGTGGTCCCAGGCTTTAGGAGAGAGGTAGGAGAAGGCACGGCTTCTGGGTCTAGTTCTGCACGTGCGTGAGACATTTGTGAGCAGGAGTCCGGCTGGGCCGAGGTCTCTGGTGGGTTTTTGGGAGTTGATGTGGCTGTTGGGGTATGTTGGGGCTAAGTTGTGTAGGGCTGTGAAAATGTGTGTTTGTGGATGGAAGTCGTATGCACAACTTCCAACAGTATGGGGCCGATTCACAGAACTAACTTAAGACAAAATCTTAAACTTACTACTTTTGGTATTCAAAGAAGGCACTTAGTAGTAGTAAAGTTAGGATTTTGTCTTAAGTTTGATTTAAGACAAATGTTGGACTTGGCCCGCAGGGCAGGTTCACCCCTAAACTTTTTTGCTTTATGTGTGACCCTGTGTCAGTGATTTTTTGGGTCTCTGCGCAGTTTTCCCTGGGTCCCAGAGTGAAAGTGCGTGCGTGTAGCATGGCTGGCCTGCCCTCCCATAGGAATGCATGGGGAATGTGTGTGTCCCTGGTAGTTCCTGATGCGTGGGGAGTGCAGGCTCGAGTTTAGTATGTGTAAACTCGTGAGAGTGAATGCTGCGAGATTGTGTCTGCGGCATGTATGTGTCTAGAAGGGAAGTGCTACTTCTGGACATTGAGATATGTGTGCAGTGAGGGTGCTGGAGCGTGATTGGCTGGAGCTGGCTGGCATGCCAGGCTCCAGGAAGTCTGGATGGGTCTGCCCGGTGGTGAGTGTGAGATTAGCATGAGTGATGTGTGGGAGGAGTGTACCTGTGTCCTGGATGGGCTGGGTTTTCCCCACACAATGCTGGCTCCGCCCCCCTGTGGTGTGTCTAACGACCCTAGCCTCCCCAGTGAATGAAATGGGTGGTTGGGCCATCAAGAGTGCTCCAAAGCCAGCTGTAACTGGTTTTCCCCCACCCTGCACCCTGAAACAAAGGATTTGCTAGTATAAGAAGGGGCTGTGTCCCCTTAGAAAATGTTCTGCTTTTGGATCCTGCCAGAGGGGGCTGTTGCTGCTGCTGGGGCCAGGAGGACCGCCACTTGGGGTGTCTCCCTGCCTGGAGACCCAGTGTGCTGGCTCTGGGCCCAGCCTTGCCCCCCTGCCTGCCTCCAGCCCTGCTGGAGCTTGTGCTGTGCCTACAGCACTGAGAGCGCTGCTCTCTGCCCTTCAGCGCTGGGGCGCTTTATTTGGCCATAGCGCTGTGAGCGCTGTGTTTTGTCCTGTAGGCGCTTGGGAGCGCCTGCCCTTCGTTTCTAGCGCTGCTAGCGCTGGGTGTGCCCAGCCGGTGCCCACTCGGCATCTGATTGCCCCGTGTGGCGATTTGGCGGCGCGGGTGCCACCCCGCTCATTGCCGCTTTGTTTTGCCCGTTTTTTTTGGTTTTGCCACGAGGGAGCCCACTCCTCGGATGATGGGAGCCCGCCTGCCTGCCTAAAAGCGAGCCGCCGCACCCGGAAGTGGTTGGGGGCCCGACCAATCACAGCGCGGCCCGGGAGAGGCCGACCGGAAGTCCCGCCTCCGCAGCCGAGCCGGGAAGGGAGAAGCTGCCGGCCGGGTCCCCGAGGCTCCCCGAGTGGAGAGGAGAGCCCCGGGACGAGAGAGGAGGAGCCCCGCCGCCCAGGAAGAGTCCTGGACCGTCGAACAGCCTGTGAGTGAAAGCCGGCTAGGGGAGAGGGGCGAGTTCGCGCACCTTCTCTCCCCCCCCTGCCTCTACTCGAGCGGCCCCACTTGACAGCGGGCCGCTCCACCAGGGCGCACCTTTGCTTCGCGAGTCCCCCAGAGGGGGGGACTCACCCCAGAAGCGCCCCACGTGTTCGAGGGTCCCCCTTGAGGGGCCCCGACGCCCACCTCATTGTTGAGGAGCCCAGAGAGGCTCCTGGGGGCAATTTGTTCATTGAGCCCCGAGAGGCTCTTCAGTGGTGCCTGGGTCCCCCGTGAGGGACCCCCCCCTGCCCAGTGAGGCAGAGTCCGTTGTCTGCAAGCCCAGAGAGGCTCTGAGGGTGCCATTCCTTGTTTGAGAGCCAGAGAGGCTCCGCAGTGCCACAGTGGTGGTTCTTGAGCCAGAGAGGCTCCAACGTTGCCCTAACTTTCCCTGCACCAGTTGCCCAGCACTTTGTGGGCAACTGCCACGTTTAGGCCCTGACATTTGGACAACAGACACAGTCACAGGTGGTGACTTGTGAGTTTGGCGCCATTGTTATTGCTTACACCTCTGAATGAATGTTATGCATTGCATCATGTGTTATGTTTTTACACCCCTACAGGTATTGTGATATGTAGGTGGTTGTTTTCTCCCTAGTACAGGTGGTGCTAGTGAGGTCCTGTTACCAGTGATTACTGGTTGTGTGCTCTATTTTTATATTGTGTGCTACACTGATTTTACTTTCTACAAGTGCTAAGTTCTAAAAGTGCATACCCTTGACAGTGGTCCAAGAGGCCCTGTCCTGTACAATATCCCTTGTAAATTCCGCCCGTGCCTGTTGGCACAGTGTAACAATATGTGTGTTTTATCTGATGTATATTTATTATAATACAAAGGCTATTTTTATATGACCTTGTGTGGAGTTTTCCTTTGTGGTGGGTCCTGGGTGTTGTTGCTGGGGTGCATGCGCAAATACTTAACTTACATCGCCTCCAAGTTTAGCCTTGCTGCTCGCGCCACGTTACCTAGAGGGTGAGCTGGGGTTATCTTGGCGTGTAACTCCCTTGCCCTGACTTGGGAGTGGTGGTCTCTGACTGACTTTGGCGAAAGCCCTGGCCAGCCGGGGATCCCATTTCCAACAACAAACTTAAGACAAACTTAAGACAGACTTAGGACAGACTTAAGACAGACTTAAGACAGACTTAAGACAAACTTAAGACAGACTTAAGACAGAATTAAGACAGACTTAAGACAAAATCCTATGTAAGTCTGTCTTAAGTCCGTCTTAAGTTTGTCTTAAGTCTGTCTTAAGACAAACTTAAGACAAAATCCTAACTTCTGTGAATACCAAAAGTAGAAAGTTTAGGATTTTGTCTTAAGTTAGTTCTGTGAATCGGGTCCTCTGTACGTATGTGCGCAGATAAAATCACTGTGGGGGCAGGATGTCCTTCCCACGGATACAAAACCTTCCATTTGCCAATGTGGACTTGTGTGGAAGTATGAGGGGGGGTTACATGGCATGTCAGGAAGATCAGGGGGGTGCATTCAGATCCTTATTAAGTTCTGATATAAATGATGTCAAAGATGCCAATTGTGTAGATATTGTTATAGGAGAGGGTGGTGACTGTGAGACCTTGACTAATCCACCGGTTATGGTAGACACTGAAAGGGGGATCAGCAATGGTGATATCACAGGGAGGTTTTTTTCATGGAATATAGCAGGCTTGGCCGCAAGATTGCTGTCTCAAGATTGGATAGATTTTGTTAATGGATTCGAAATGTGCCTATTCCAAGAGACGTGGGCTTGTGATCCAATTTACCTGCCAGGTTACCTAAATTTTTGTATACCAGCGACTAGAGGCCCTAGGGGCAGACCTATGGGAGGTCTAACAGCCTGGATCAAGCAGAATTCTCAAGTTAAAATAAAAGTGATTGATCTAGGCTGTAAGGATATACAATTATTGAGGTTAACATTAGGAAAGGGTGGTGTGATAGATATCTATAATATTTATGCTAGGGGTTTAAGTGCTGGGAATTCTCCCACCCTAGAAGTTCTATCGACCTCCCTTGAATCCCAGTCACTTGGAAATAGAGTGGTTGTGGCAGGTGACCTGAACAGGACTTTTGAGCCTTTAGAAAATACTGAACATCCTATAGGACAAGAGGAAGATGCCTTATGGGGCGTCCCAAATCTAAACCTCATACCCGTGAAGCGGTGGACTAAAGATGTATTGTTGCTGAATGCGCTATGTCTGGAACATGGTTTGAGGGCCCTTAACGGCAGGACAAAGAGCGACCAAGGAGGAAATTGTTCATTTGATAATGGTCATAATAAAAGTAGGATCGACTATGTCATCTGTAGTCTTGAGTTATGGTGTGGCGTGGGTGACATGGAAATCAAGGGGAGAGTAGAAAGCGATCATAACCCCCTCTGTGTTACCCATTCATGGTGGAGGGCCGCGCCTGTTAATTTAGTGTCAGGTAGTGAGATTGTACCTGTTATGGCTAATGACTCAAGAAGGGTGAAATGGCCAAATGTATTGGCCAATTTGGCCACCTTGGATCACATTAACCTGGAGGTGGACAATGCTATCGCCGCCATGGAAACAGTATATCCGGTAACACCGGGTTCCTCTTTAATAGCAGACATTCATGATACATTCTTTTCTTTGATTAAACCGCATTTCATTCAATCAGTCAGGGCAAATAGAAAAGCGCCTATCAAACTGGCAAGGTGGTTTAACAAGCAGTGTAGGGCAACTAGACAGGAGTTGGGCAGGGCAATCAAAAGCAGGAATAAGGCTTTGATTAGCACTGCTAGGAAACAATATAATGATAACATCCGCAAGGCTAAGAAGCTGTGGGACGAGGAGTATTGGGAGGAGTTACTTGAGGCCTCTGGGCAAAAAGATTCCAGACTTTTTTGGAAAATTGTGAAATGGGGCAGAGGTGGTAGCCCAAATAACCCCGATAATAATGTTAACGAAGCTTCTTGGGTTGAGTATTTTAAACCCCAGTATGCGGAGAATAGGGATATAATGGCCATAGAACCAATCCCTGTGGTATTTTGCAAGGGTGATTTATTTTCAACCAAAGACGCTGAACTTGTAATCTCATTACTGCAGGGGGGGAAAGCCCCGGGGCTAGATGGAATCCCCTCAGATATTTTCAAACATGATAAGGTTCGGTGGGCAAGATATGCGACTGTGCTGGGGAATGCCCTTGCTAAAGGGGCAAAAATACCCGATGTATGGAAGGGGGCAATAATAATACAGATCTTTAAGAAAGGTGATCGGTCACTCCCGGCAAACTATAGACCGATAAGTTTGCTGGCCACTATCCAAAAAGTGGTGGGGAAGATGGTGGTCGACAAACTTATGGCCTGGGTAGATGAGCATAATGCTTTATCCCCCTACAAGGCAGGATTTAGGCGGGCGACCAGCACGGTTGATCAAATTTTTCGGTTCACTATGCTACGGTGGGGGACTGTACTCCTTGGTGAAGGCAGCCTCTATGTAGCATTTGTAGATCTGAGGGCTGCCTTCGATCTGGTGCCCAGGAGCAAGTTGTGGGTTGTTCTGAGTAAGATAGGGGTCCCACTCGAGCTGCTTACATTAATAATGCGTCTTCATGAAAGCAATTTCGCTAAAGTCCAGTGGGGGAGGAACGGGGAATCTACCACCAACTTCCCAGTTGAGCGGGGGGTACGGCAGGGTTGTGCCATGGCACCACTGCTGTTCTCCTTGTTCATTAATGGTATAGTGGATAGGATGCTGGATGCGAGGGTTGACGCACCTTCGCTAGCGGGCATCAGGGTTCCGATCCTGATGTTCGCTGACGATACCTTGATCGTGTCCAAAACCCCGGCAGGACTCCAGCGAGCCTTGGACATATTTGATATGTTCTGTAAGGACCGAGGTCTCGAAGTTAATGTAAATAAAACGAAGCTGATGGTCTTTGGGCAAAAGCGCCAATCCCAACCCAGGGTATCTCTGAACAGTATTAGACTAGAGGTAGTAAATGTTTTTACATACCTAGGGGTGGAGATATCAAGCAAATTTGGTTGGTCGAGACATATTGAGAAGGTGGTGCTGAAACACCAGCAGATTTCAGGAGCTCTTCGGGTAGAACAAGCAAAATCCAAAACTAGGCCTATTAAACCAGTTCTCTTGGTATACGACGCAAAAGCCTTGGGCGCAGCCCTTTACGGGGCTGAAGTCTGGGGCTTTGAGAAGTTTAATACCCTCCAAAAATCTGAGAACAGGTTCCTGAGAGGGTTAACTAGTCTTCCCCAAAGTACCCCCTTAATACCGCTTGGCCTGGATTTAGGAAGAAGATCGCTTAGTGATCGTGCCCGATTAAGGCCTATCCTCTATTGGAGGCGGTTATGGACGACCCCAGAAATTAGACACTATGCTGAGGGGTTCTCAGCTTTAGTTAAATCAGATGTCTTCCACAAAATTACATGGCTAAAAATGCTTAGGGACGCCCTTACTGAACTTGGTCTCTCCAAACTCTGGGAAAATCCCCTTGGGGAAGTGTTCCCCAGTAAAACCACCATAAAAGCTATATATTGGGAGCACATTGACCAGAAGCTTTGGAGGAGTGCGACTTCAGAATCCATGGGGGGTAGGTTCATGGAAATTAAAACAAAACCTGCCCTAGAACAGTACTGGGACATTATAACTGTTCCGTTAGACAGGAAATTATTTTTCCAGTTAAGGGCAGGTTCCCTCCCCCTGAGGTCATTGACGTCCAGTTGGGGAACCAGTAGTAGTTCGTGTTGCCCGTCATGTGGCGCCGGAAACGAAAGTATAGCACATTTTTTATTCTTGTGTGTGGCCTATGTAAAACCGAGAAAATCCTGGTTGGCACCTGTTTGCAGAAACCTTGGTGTCTTAAGTGGTGTTGAGGGGCTGAGAATTATTTGTTCCTCCACTGAATTGCCCATTGTAGTAGGAACGGCAAAATACTTGGGGTGGGCGTGGTCCATAAGGAGGAGGGCTCTATCTCCTAACATGCTTTGAATCTCACTTTTTTGCTGGTATGAATTAGTATTGCTAGCGTGAGAGATTTATGAACTTTAAACCGTAAAATGCTGCTAATATGTACGTTAAGAGCTTTTTGACTGTATAAATTTGGTTATGGATATAAAGCGGGTGATTTTGCACTTTAACTTGCATTTAGCGGCAGCACTTTATGAGAAAGCTTATATTAATTATTATTGGCAAATATTTTATGTGTGTGTACTGTGTATTTTATCTGTAATTTATTGCCAACGTATGTTTAGAGTTTTAAATGTGTAAATTTATATGTGTGTGCTTTTATGAGTGTATAACTCGAATAAAGCTTTTTCAATCAATCGGAATATACTTTCTACCTGTGGCTGCAGGTGACCAGCCTTCATTGGTCGCCTTCCCGGCAGGGAGGTGACAGTGGGAAGAATCTTTTCCCTCAGCCCCCCCCCCCCCCAATATGTTTTTGCCAGATTCGCATCATCAGCCAGGTGAAGCCAGTGTCCCAGGCACAGAGAGCGCGAGCTCACACCTGACCACCCCTCCTCCTGAGAAGGCGCACTCAGCAGGTACTTAGAACACCAGCAGCTGCTGTGTGTCCACTGCTGAGACACTGCTGAGACACTGGAGTTTCTTATCTTTCATCACCTGAGGCTTAAAGTGTCAAATGTAAAATGGCCCCATAAGGTGCTTGTCCTGGCACTGAGCAGACGAAGCATTTCTAAAGTGCAGACCTTCTAGTAATTCCTTTTTTGTGATGAACTGTCAATAGATTAAAAATAATACACGAGTTATTGGTGGGAATCATGACAACGAACTGCAGCCTTCCTTGAGAAGCCGGGGTATCCATTAACTAGCCGTTCAATACCATTTATCAGAAGTAATAAAGTGCCATTTACGTTTGAAGAGAGAACATTGTGTTTGAAACTTACTGGAGTTTCAGCAACGTTGCCTGATTTTTGTGTAAGAGAAACTAAAAGTTTAAAAGGATCTCATCAGTTTCTGAGTTTGGAATCCATGTTTCTGGCTGAGGATGTCTTGTACAGAGCAGTGCATTTGAATACTGCTGAGTGCAGGCTTTCCTGACAAGTGTTGCAGGGGGATGGAATGAAATATGATAACAGTGCTATATTGAAAAGCGTTTCTGAGTCTGCAGACTATTTTATGAGATTCGAGCTTGGTCTGGAGTGGAACCAGAGCAGTCATTATCAGAAGAGAAACAGCGTCAGGATTGGAACAGTTTTATAATTTAAAGTTTGGGTGAAGATTGGGGATTGTACGCCCACCTCAATGCGAATGTCTCCCCGATTTCAGAAAAAGAAACTTGTTTTTAAAGAGATTCTGGGGCCTATGAACAAGAACCTCGTTAAAATTATCGTCGTTTTAGCAGCAGGAAACTGCCACTAAAACAGCGATAATGGGCTTGCTAATATGCGTTATAGAATTCCAATAGAAGCCCAGGTTAGATGTGCAGGACATCTGATAGGATAGCGTAGGGGTTAAAATTACTATTCCCACTCCAGTGAGTGCAACAGTAGGGAAAGCGTTGGATAGTGTGAGCTAATTACTACACGTAGGGGTTAACATTACTATTCACACTCCAGAGAGTGCAACAGTCGGGAAAGTAAATACTTCATATATGAATAAAAATAAATTAAATATTAATTCCAAATACAAATTAATTAAAAGTAATTAACAATTTTATATAATGAAAAAATGAATCAATTAAAAATACGAAAAAAATAATTATTACCAATATTTACCTGTTAATACAAATTATTTACCAATTAACAATTAATTAATTAACAATTAGAGAATTATTAAAAATTATAACAAAACAAAACCAATAAATAAATAACAATATTTAATTAATTACAATTAAATTACTTCCCACCTTATTCCTGTATAAACCCACAACCCACTACAGTAAATAAATTAATAAAATTAACATTTATCAATTAAACTATTAACTAAAATGAATTACCAATTATATTTGTAAATTAATTACCAATTAAAAATTTAAATATCAATTAATTCAAAATAAATACCAATAAATAAATGTAAAAATGTAAATAATTATATTTAAATTATTTCCCACCCTATTCCCCTATAAACCCACAACGCGCTACAGAAAATACATTAATAAAATTCAAAATAAAAACCAATACATAAATTAATTAAAATAATTACCAATTATATTTTAATTAATTACCAATTAATTATTAATTAACAATTAATTCAAAAATAAATACCAATAAATAAATTAACATATTTAATTAATTATAATTAAAATACTTCCCACCCTATTACCCTATAAACCAACAACCCACTACAGAATTATATTACGCAAAAATTAAATACCATTAAATTAAATAATTTAAATAAATTATAAAATAAATATACACTTTTCACACATTTACTAACATAAAAAATACTTTAAAAAAATTAATATTAACCTACTTACCTCAAATTCTATATTTTTGTTGTCTATATTCTGTCCATTCGATATTTTGGTTGTCTATATTCTGTCCATTCTATATTTTGGTTGTCTATATTCTGTCCATTCTATATTTTTGTTGTCTATATTCTGTCCATTCGATATTTTGTCCATTCTATTTTTTGAATCGATATTAATGTAACTTGATATTAAAAACTCGCTATCTTGAGTGTATACCCTTTGGCTGGTAAAGCTTTAAGGGAAATATTTCAAATCAAAGTCAACCACAAAAAGAAGAAAAACGTATTAAAGAAATAAAAGTTAATAGCACGCGTCACAGCCAATGTATGCTACAAATTTTGTGGGAAAGGTACAAATGCATTGGAATCTTTGGACACACAAGCAAGTGATGTTCATACACATGTCAATATGCAGAGAGGTGGTTCTAGAAGTCCCCCTTAGTTACACTTCAGTTACCAGACACGTCATAATTATTCATTAACAACCTTGTTAATTGAGGTCCCAATAGCTCCCTTGGAGCACTCAGGAGAAATGATGTAAACAGATCATTTACTAGCCGGAATGTTGGACTAAGTAGTCTTACTAACCGACCCTCCAGACGCCTGCGCTCCACCTCTCTCTCCCTCGCCCACACTCCACGCAGCAACAGCGGGGGTCGTTTCTTCTCCTACATCGCCGCAAACTCCTGGAAACCCCCCCTCTCCCCCACCTGAGGACATCTCCCTCCCTCCAGGAGTTCAGAAAGAGACTCGAGCCCTGGCTCTTCGACCGAGACCAGGAGCCGCCTGGACCCAGCGCCTGGATACCCTCTCGGTGATTAGTGCGCTCTGCAAATCTGGAGTGATTGAGTGATTGATCTGATGACAACAACTGACAACTATTAGTGAGGAGAGATATGTATCATGGGCCTCATTTATGAGAAGCTGACGCATCGGCAATGACGCTTCAGTTTCTCTGCGCGCTCCTTGTGACACTATGGATGTGCCATCTTTAATGTACGGTGCTCCATGTCGCAAGGAATGACAGATGCGTCAGAAATCCTGTTCCACCTGTCTGCACAAAACTCATCCATTGCTGGAGTAGCGTTGTAAGAATGACTCACTCCAGCAACGCAAGGGGTACGCCTGCACCTATGGCACTGCATCACCCTTACGCCTGCCATGAGGCAGGCATAAGGTTTTGACGCATTTGCGTCCTAGAAGTGACACAGTGCAATCTCATAGATTTCACTGCTTCACTTCTACGAGGTTTACTTGCGTTGGAACGCCCACCCTGCATACATTACACCTGACGCAAGTATAATATGGCGCAGGGCTTTATAAAGTGACGCATTTGCCTAGTTGAGCCACTTTGTAAATAGGGCGCAACGTGACGCATATTTTATGATGCCGCCGCATCACAAAAAGTGACGCAACAGAGGCGCAAAAGTGACGCTGGGGCTCTTACATAAGCCCCTGTGTGTTTTGCCTCCTCTTTCCTCCTTTCGCTTCAGACCCTCGCTCTTTCCCTTCATGGAGTGTGGCAAAGTGACAATTTGGCGCTGACCAGTAATGGTTGTGAAGGAGCCGGTGTGATGGAGGGACTTGCTCTCCTGCTCTATAAAGTAATCCCTTAAGTTTGTGTTTCCTTTGATCTCCTTACAGTTCTTTTAGAGACCAGGATGGTGTTCAAGAGCGCTTCCATGGAGACATAAAGCGCTCACCTTTACCTCTCAGTGGAAATCTTTTGATAAAGTGCCTCGTTTATGAGGTTATGATGTAGGGCAGCGCCACATGAAATCTTGCTGCGCTGCCCTGCGTCAAAACAAAAGGGCAGGACTGCGCTGTATCTATTTGATAAGGTGCATTCCTGTCCTCTTCCCCGGCGCACAATGGGCTGCCATGCGCCAATGCAGGCCGCCTTGCACCATGCACTGTGGCGGGGGCATCCTAATTGCCCCCACAGGACCCCCACTCTTATGGCGGGCGGTCCCTTTTACCGTGAGGATGGCGGGTGGACTTTGTCCACCCGCCATCCTAATGATGCCCTTTGCATTTAAACTACCAAAATATTGAGCCACCAATATAATGGAACAGAATACAAACAAAAACAAAAGTAACTGAATTGAAAAATTCACATTTAAACAATTATATACAATTTATTTAAAATATTAAAAAGTGTTAAAGTATTAAAATGTTAAATAATGAGATAAAAATATAATTACTTATATATATATATATATATATATATATATATATATATATATATATATATATATATATATATATATATATAAATATATATATATATATATACGCAAAAAGAAGCAGAGGGCTCTGTATAAGGCACCCTACAATGCCAGCATTACTTCTAAATTGCTCACCTTAAATGTCTGTTTTTCTAGCAGCATTTTTAAGCATAGGATGAGGACCGTGCCATCCACGTCGAGTTAGAAAGGCACAAAGTATTTTACCATTATAACCGCAAAGTCTTTAAGCACAGGATTAGCAAACTGCCATCCACGCAGAGCTGTAAAATGACAAAAGCCTTTTACCACCCCAGGCACAGTATTACAGCTTTCAATTGGTAAAATACCATCCAAGCCGACCTGGAAGGAATAAAAGTAACACATGTTTTGCTATCATTAAAGCCCTTCGGAGAGGTTTAGTTTTGTCCAGACACAAGGGAGCGCCCAGTATAAGTCAAAGCAATACCCTTTCAGGCATAGAGTGACGCATAAATTATGCAAAACAAGAAGCAGAGAACTCTGGGTAGTTTCCAAGTTTAGGTGGAGAGCAGCTCCTGTACTGCGCATCTTGCAACACCAGTGACACTTTGAATCTGCTCACCTCAACCCCTGTTTATCTAGTAATGTTTATAAGCACAGCATTAGCACAGTGCTGTCCACACTGTAAAAATGGATTTGCTGTAATAGAGGCAAAAGACTTTATCCGTTTCTAGCTCGGTGTGGATGGTACAGTGTTAATCCTACGCTTAAAAACTTTGCTAGAAAAACAGACATTTGAGGTGAGAAGATTTAGAGTGTCGGTGATGTTGTAGGGTGTCCAATAAAAAGGGGAGGGGGCCACATAACCCCCCTGCCCTGGTAACCCAATACTGGGGCTGAATTCCAATACAAAGGGCCTCAGCCTTTTGTGGTCCCAGGGACCCCATCTTCAGGGACCTGTTCTAATTATATGTGGGTGTCCCGGTGCCCACCCGGGGCACCCATCAAGCGACAATCTGAGGGCTGTAGGGAACAGGGCTGGACTGGCCATAGTGGGCACCGGGCAATCTCCCGGTGCGCCGCAAGGGTGGGGGCCGGTTGTGGTCCCCTGGGGGCCGTTTTTCTTACAGGGCTGTTTTTGAAGCATAGCTGCAAAATCGGCCCTGTACCAAAATCGTCCGAAAACCGGCCCCGGCAAAGAGCTCGGCGGCACCTCCAACCCTCCTGAATGGGGGAGGAGGGGGTCCGCCGAGCACTTTGCCAGGGCCGGTTGTGGTTCCCAGTCCACCACTGGTAGGGAGGCCCCAGGGCCCCAAAGTCCCCAGCCGATTCCCCACACACTGCAGTAGCCGACGTTGCTCCCGTCTGGTGGCAGCAGCTATTTCTGCATGCTCCCGCAGGGCAGGAGCCATCTGTGGTTCCCTGCTTGTAGGAGTGCGAGAAGGAAAACAAGTGTGCTTTCACCTGGTAGGAGTATCTTTAAAGCTCTTGCCAAGTGAGAACAGACATGCCTTCCCTCCCCACACTCCTGCAGGCAGGGAAGGCATGTTAGATCTCACCCAGCGGTAACTTTAAAAATGCTTCTGCAGGGTGGGAGAAGGCATATGTTTCCCTTCCAGCAGTGATCTGGGCATGGAAACTATGGTATCACGGGCCGGGGGAGGGCTCTCAGGTACACAGTCTGAGAGCCAACTCTGGGAAGTTGGGTCCCCAGAGTATTTTAAGGCCCTTTTTGTGCAATTTGGCCCCAGGAGGAGAAAACCTGTTTTGGATCCCCACTTTTCTCGGCCCCAGCTTAACGGATTGTTCCAAAACTTTCTAGGAAGAAGCTGAGGGTGAAAAAAAAATTGAGGGGAAAGTTTGTGAAAATTCGCCAAATGGCACAAAAGATATAAGTAGACCAAAAAAATGCATTTCCTATGGAAAAACAAACCTCACTATAACCATACACACACAGATGCACACACACACACACACACACACACACACACACACCCACACACACACACACACACACACACGCACACACACACACACACACCCACCTTCTTGCTTTAAATGCTCATTGGACTTTAAGCATCTCCATTTTTTTTTATTTCTGAAGGTAGCAAGGGCGTACATTCCCCACTCATGACTCATGAAAGTAAAGACATGACATTTTAAACCCATTACTGAGGACCCATTTCAGGGTAGGTATGGAGCAGTAATCCCAGTTCCATTAGGTTATATTATAGTTGTTACAAGTAGGGGGCGTGGCTTGGCGCCAGCCAAGATCGCCGCGCACTAGAGGAGCTCCGCCATGGCCTTCCCGTTTCCTACAACATCTGCCCTTAATCCGCCCGACCCGGAATGCCCGGTAAGATCGAGATGTCCCTATAGGTGACAGCCTGTGCTAGAGATCCGGGAGCAGACTCAATCACCACCTGGAGAGCCGAACGTCAGCGAGGCCTGTGGCAGAGGTTTGTGGCCCTACATCGGCACCGGGGAGGAGACCCTCACCCGGAGGTAGCAGACAACAGCGGACCCGCGAGTGGGCTGAAGTGGAGGGACCCGCTGCCCAAGCACAAATACCTGAGAATGCCTGGCCAAGGTCAGAGGTCCATGAGCGGACCCAATCGCCACCTGGAGGGCCGGACAACAGTGAGGGCCGCAGCCGTGGGTTGCAGCTTTACATGGGCACTTGGGAGGAGGCCCTTCCCTGAGGTAGCGGAGGACGGCAGGCCCATGAGTGGGCTGAAGCTGAGGGACCCGCCGCCCAAGCACGACCAGCACAGAATGCCTGGCCAGTGACATAGGTCTTGAAGCAGACCCAATCACCACCTGTGGGGCTGGACAACAGAGAGGCCTGCAGCGGCGAGTCGCGGCCCTAATTGCAGCAGAGAAGTGACCCTCTCCCTAAGGTAGCGGAGGACGGCGGGCCCATGAGTGGGCTGAAGCAGAGGGACCTGCTGCCCAAGCATGACCATCACAGAAAACCTGGCCGCCCCAGAGGTCCTGAGCAGACCCAATCGGAACTGGAGGCAAGATGACATTGTGTCCTGCTGCGGCGGATCGCGGCCCATTATTGGAGCAGGGAAAGAGGTTCCCCCTCCCTGAGATAGTGGAGAGTGGCGGGTTCACATGAGGGTGGATGCGAAGGGATCCATCGCTCAAACAAGAGCACAAGGGAGTGCCGGTGCATTGCGAGGGCTGCCCAGGAATGAGCAGGGGCCAGGACCGCTGCACTGAGCTGCCGGGTGTCGCTGGAGCATGCCAGTAGCAGAGGCAACTCTTGTTGGACGACAGACAGAGGCCCCCTTGGTACATGGCAAGAAAGGCTGATACAACACTGAGCGGCTGCATACAGGGGTTCCTGCCAAACAAGTAGGGACATTAGCTGTCTTGTCCTCTTGAGACCATTGGGGACCCCCCTTTTCGCCTATCAAAAAGAGCAGGTGAGAGAGCTGGTGGGGCTGAAGGGGCCAGCTAAGCTAGCATTAACAATACATGACACGCGGGGGCCTGGTGTGTCCCACTGGTAAAAAAGGCCGGGCTAGGCCTTAACGGAGGTGCTCCCTGAAGAGACTCGCACTGAGGATTGCGCACCCCATGGGTGTTGGAGGGTCTTGGTGGCGGGGGCCAGTAGACACTGTTTGCCAAAAACATAAGAGGGGGGCACGATGAGGAGGCATTGAGCGGACTGCACCAGCCTTCTTTCCCACCGTTCGGAGAGGCCACGTGATGCGGCCCAAGGGTGGCCCCCGCCTCCGACTAACAAACTAGAAAAGTATGCAGACCCAGAGCCGCTATGGCAGAGAGCTCGACCGTGCAAGGGAGCCAGGAGGCAGCGGAACCATCACTGGGGGCTATTATGGCTGCCGTTCAAGTACTGGGCACAACCCTGGAAGCGAAAATGTACAAAGTAACAATTGAGGTCAATCTGCTGAGGGCAGATATGAACAAAAATTCTGAAAAAGTCGCCGCAGCTGGAACTGAAATAGGCGAACTTCAAGCCACCACCAAGAGAATGCAAGCACAGATACAGCAGCTTAGGTAATAGCAAAAAACCATGGCAGCAAAACTGGAAGACCAGGAAGGGTGGGCATGGAGGAACAACATAAGGGTGGAGAAGTGTGGCTCACTGGTTAGAGGCGGCAGACCCGTAAGCAGAGAACGACCCGGGACCAGGGTTCGATTCCCGACACGGCAGGGTCGTGGACCAGGGTCAGCGGACTCGATAATTCTCGCCTCGGTGCCTACTCTAGTCAGAAACCACACTCGGCAACTCTGGGCATCAGCTTGCCTCATCTTCACAACGGCCCCCCCAGACCGCCGGGGATGCTTGGTCGCACCTTAGAGATACCCATCAGGGACCATCTCTCAGGGTGAGCCAGGACGGGTTCCCCAGCGGTCGAAGTGTGGAGATACTCCTCCGGGAGTCGATTCCTAGCGCTATATAAACCCGCAATTAAATTAAATTAAGGGTGGTGGGGGGCCCCTGAGGGGGCAGAAGGCCCCAGAATGGATCTATTTCTGGAAGACGTCATACTTAAGCACCTCCAACTCAAACGTATGTCAAACTACTTCTCTGTGGAAAGAGCCCAGAGAGCACCAGTGCCAAAACCAAAACCAGGGGGCCCACCTTGACCCATCATAGCCCGGATCCTCAATTTCCGGGATCGAGATGCCATCCTACAAATAATGTCGAATAAAGGGGGACTCGTCCTATGAAAATGCAACTGTCCGTTTCTTTTCAGACTTCACCCTCATGGTCCAATCCCAATGACTCACCTTTGAGGAAATGAAAGGTGCATTGCAGAGTGAAAACCTCAAACATGCAATGCTATTCCTAGCCAAATTAATGGTACTGGACAGTGGGAAAGCATGGTATTTTACCTCTCATGATAAAGTGTGGTTTGAGAGGGACGAACGGCTACCCAGTCGGCATGACTGGGATGCGATCAACGTCAGGGGGGAGACTGAAGGGACACCTTCCTGCGGAATCTCCACATGGAACAGGAGGATGGGGGCCCAATGGTAGGGACTGGCTGACCAAGTAAAACTTGAGGGAGAGAGGCTGGGACTGGGGGCTGTACTCCCTCCGTGGGGAGGAGGGCTCGGGTATACACCCAGCTGCAGCGGCCTGGGCTGTGGAAGATATGTTGGGCCCTATTACAGGTATGAAACGCATGGGAGTCACCTTTGTAAAGGACACATGTCCAGAAAACAGACAATGAACGGGGCGGGGGGCTGCGGCCTGACTGCAAAAAGCAGAGCCGGCCAACCCCTCAGGTTATAGACTGACGTTTATTGGGGCGACAAGAGCTCTGCAATTTGGGGATGTGGATATATTTGAACCTACAATGCAGGGTTGCAGGGAGTGGGGATTCGGGGCAGGGCTACAGTTCCAAGAGTTCAATGTTACACACAATGTTTAACTTTTTTCACGATCCACTCATAGATTCACCATCCCGGACATGGGGCAGAGGGCAGCTTTTAAGGGAGGGAGGGCAGGGGAGGGTTTGGAGGGCAGGAGGGTGGTTACGGAGCCCTCTGTCATGGAGTGTGAATGGGCTGGTGGACAAGATTAAGCGAACAATGGTTCTGCAACATCTACATCGGCATTCCCCCGATATCGTCTTCTTGCACAAGACACACCTGCGAGGCAACCGTTATTTGGCATTAAACAGGTTTGGATACACCCTCCTGGCTCACACGGGTTTCATGTCAGGATCCAGGGGGGGGGTTTGATCCTTGTAAAGAACTCGGTACCTCATGTGAAAGACCGAGCCAGGCCGGACTCACTGGGCAGGTTTGTGGCACTGGCAGGGAAGTGGGAGGGCCGCAACTTGAACTTCTGTTCTGTATGTATTCCACAGAGGCTACACGCAGAGACCTTTCCGGAACTAAGCAAAACACTGCTGAGTATGCCACCCAGTGTCATCATAATGGGCGGGGATATGAATGCAGTGATGTCACATAAACTAGAGAAACAACACTGCCATCCCGGGCAGCGGGGCGGAGCTTTCACATCGGCAATGGGTTTGTCGGATTTGTGGCGACTGCACATCCTGGCCCCCATACAATACACACACATCTCTGTAGTATTCCAAATCCCTCTTGTGGGATAGTTTATCTTCATTGTATTTGTTTTTCTACATGCTTATGTTTAACTTTTTGGTGAGAGGATGGGTAATTTTGACTTCTTTTGATGTGGCAATTTTATCTGTTTTCTCTTGTATTTAGATTGTTCTCACTCTCATGTTGAAATTCTTTACCATATATAATTGAGGGTTGGACTTTTAACACTATCTTGGATTTTTATACTTGTGTCTATCCGTCTTGCATTCCTGTCTGGCCAGTAGGTGTGTATGTCGGTTAGCCGTTGGTATCATCAGTCATCGTTTTCCTTTCTGCTGTTTTCTTATCTTTCTTCTGTTGTTGAAGGGAGAGTGGATAGGTTATTGTATATTTGCCTGTCTTATTCATGTTTCTATTTTAAAGGAGGATGGGTTTTATTCTTCTGTTTGTTGTATCTCCTTTGGTTCTTTCTTAACGTAGTTCTTTTTGATCTTTGTTCTTTCTCTGTTGTTTTCTATTCGGACGAAAGGGGAAATGTAGTATTCTGGTACCCCATTAATGCATTACATGTTAAATCCTTTTCTCTACCCCAGCTTGTGGAATGTTCCAGTTATGATGCATTGTGGAATGTTGGGGCTCTGTGGACTGAAGGGTCAGTTGGCATTGGGCTGAGCATCATGTTAGATGTTCCTGGTGGGGCGTTATTACCATCTTAACTACTTAATTATAAATAAACATCTTTACATCATCATCCGTGTGGACTTCATCACTACAATCTCCGAGGCACACTGTAGCGGGTTGTGATAGGGTTACACAATGTAGACAAGTGGGACACTTCCGGGGGGAACAACAAAGGGCTAGGGGAATATCAGACCATTCTCGGTGGAAGTCCTGCTGCAGGGCCCGGCTGGCGACTCCGCCCTCCCGCCGCATATAGCTCCCTGGCATTTCAAGGACAGAGACTTCCAGGACAAGTTCAGAGAATGTATACCATGCTTTGCAGAAAACACGGGGCCAGTTGAGTCGCATGTTACACTATGGGAGGCTTACCAAGTAGTGGCAAGGGGTTATATCCAGGCAGTGGCGGGGGACTGAGGAAGCAGAAACGCTCTAAGTGCGATGAGCTAGAACGTGAGATCGATGCCCTAGAACGAGAAATAAATCAGAGTGAACCAGACACTCCCGACTTGGTCCACAGAATACGCCTCGAACAAAGGGAGCTAAGGGACCTAGAGACTGACACAGCAAGACAACATGCACTTGCCACAGAACGATGACTATATGATCTAGGGGACAGGGCTAATAAGTGAATCGCCTGGTAAGAAAAACGGGACAGAGAACGGAACTAGGTCTCGGAGATTCAAGTGAGCAATGGGGCACCATGTAGATCTGGGGCAGACGTAGCGGAAGCATTTTCCTCCTAATATGAGACGATCTATTAGTCAGTAAATACAAGATCGGTGGCGGACAACACCCAACTACTTGCGGACCTGCCCCTATTGACCATATTGCAGGACGACAGAGAGGCTATAGACCAAGACCTGACAGTGGAGGAAGTAGAAGGGGCCACATGAGACTTACCATCCGGGAAAGCAGCAGGACTGAACGGGCTCCCCACAGAGCTCTTCAAATGAATGGCCACCGGGGTGGTGCAACCAATGCTAGGCATGTTCAATGCAGCACTGGATGGTCGATTACCGGCAGACCTGAGTTTGGCCACAATAGTTGTTATTCCCAGAAAGGGCAAACCCATGGAGCATTGCAGCTCATATCTTTTATCGGCCCATCTCTTTATTACATTTTGAAACTAAAATCTTGGCAAAAGTGCTAGCCAACCGTCTTGCTCCCATCATTTCCACTACTATCCACCCAGACCAATCCGGATTTATGTCCCAGCGCAGAACCAGACTGAACCTACGACGCCTCTACGGGGGGATGCATGCTACGGCAGAAAACCCAAGCAAAGCAGCGGCACAACTTTCATTGGATGCTTGTATAGCATTCAACAGTATAGAATGCCCCTATCTCCAAGCAGTCTTGCCCAGACTGAGACTTGGCCTGGGCTTCTGTGCATGGGCCCATCTTCTTTATAAGGAACGAAGAGCTCACCTTAGGGTGAATGGGTCAACTTCCAGGCCATTCACCCTCATCAGAGGCACGCGGCAGGGATGTCCAATCTCCCCCATACTTTTTGCTCTAGCGCTCGAGCCACTTGCGGCATGGATCAGAGGTTACCCCATTGCCAGAGGCATCAACACCGGGGGGGAGAATGGGAGGAGCACATCTTGTTATACGCAGACAAAGTGCTGCTCTACGCAATCAGACCTTGGCAGACATTCCATAGGCTCATCAATATACTCCGGCTATTCAGCACATACTCAGGGTACCCAAAAAACTGGGACAAATCCTTGATTTTTAACCTGTCCAGAGTGTTGCCCCAACTAACATCTAACTGTGCAGCACTGACTCAGCTAGATAAATTCAAATACCTAGGCATATGGATTACTAAATCGGCCAAGGAATTACTCAACTTGAAAGTATATGCTCAACTTTTAAGGCTGCCGGACGATGCGCTGCACTGATGCCAACTACCTAATTCCCTCATGGGTAGGGCAGTGCTATTCAAAATGATGCCTCTCCCATGCTTACTCCATTCATTGCTGAATACCCTGCATAAGATCCCAGATACCTTCTTTCGGACTGTTGAAGGGGAACAGCGCAACTTACTAGGGGAAGGAGGCAGACCACGCATAACACTCTGCAAACTACAGCGGGGTGTACGAGGGTGGATTAGCCATTCCAGACATCTGGAATTACTACCTAGCGGCCCAACTCATTATCATCAACAACTGGATCTTCGCACCCCGCTCTGAACCAGCTAGAACATGCCTTAAGGTGCCATATCAAAGATGGGGAGTCTCTACCCGAGTACTCCCCGCTGGAAGACCGACTACTGTTGGACCCAAACCCTGAGAAAGCGATCTCCTACACGTATAGGAAAATAATGAACAATTGCCCTGACTCCAAGGGCCCAGTGAGGAGAGCGTGGGAAGCCGACCTGGGATCGCAGGAAACCGACGATTGGCAGGAAGCAATCCAAAGTCCCAGAGAGATAACTATACGGGTGAGATTCCGACTTATCCAACGTAAAATCTTGCATCGATCACACTACTCCCACACGACCCAACACAAAATAGCGGAGCCAAAACAAATCACTGTGTTAGGGGATGCGGGGACACAGGCACATTCTTCCACATCATTTGGGATTGCCCCAAAATCCAGCGCTACTTGGTAGGAGTCACCGGGTGATGTCAAAAGTGCTGGGCATTCAAATCCAACCAGATGCATGCTGGCACCTGATGGGGTTTACAGGAGAGAACAAGTGGCCCTCGCACTCTAAAACTTGGCTCATGCTGGCCTCAGGGGTAGCAAAGCAAAATGTTGCATGGCTGTGGGTGGCAAGGGACCCTCCGAAACTCTCTGATTGGAAGGTGGACATGGACTGGTGCCGATTGGAAGAAAAAGTGGTGTATGAGAACAGGGGATGCCCCATAAAACTGGGATAAAATCTGGAGCTTGTGAGAGACGTACAGATCCCAATGGGGGGGGGAGGACACTAGAGTGCATGAGTAGGAGGGCTGGAGGCCCAATTGTACAGATGAAACATGTTTAATACTGTCGAACCCTTTTTCTATACATGTATTTCAAATGCACTCAATATATCAAAAGCTGTACTGAACACCCCTGGTTGACCATTTTTGTTTATATGATTGGATCGAAGTTGTTCAGTAAAAAGATTTCTAAAAGAAAAAAATTGTTGCAGGGAAAAAGCACATAGTAGGATCTTAGGATCGAGTTGAGGGCCTGAGGTGATCTACCGTCATCCCCAACCCTTTCCTCTCGGAGCCCCCTTTGATGTGCCTGACTGGGTGTCTTAGGGGTCTAAAGCATTTGTTTTGAAATAATGATATGTTAGTTCCTTCATAACGAGAGAGACAGACAGGCGCATGTGTTGGTGTCACTAGAGGTGACCTTCTTGACTGGCGCAAGATGAACCAAAGTAAAAGCATTCACCAATAATACACCCATTAATCAAGAACAAAGTTGGAGGTTTGAAGACAATCAGTCACCGCTGTCTTTCTGTCAATAAATGATGCCAGCTGGAGATCTGGCAGCATAATTCCCATGACCCACTAAGTGGCTTCTCGGAAGCCAAATTATTTGGGACCAGTGAATGGATAATTATGAAGGAGAAACTTAAAAGAATTTACAAAAGGTACCACCAGTAGTGAAGCCTGTCTCTTAATTTGACTCAACACAGAAAACCTCCCTAGCCTGGAAGCTGAAAGGATTGACAGATTGAAAGCTCTTTCTTGATTCCGCGGTGGGGTGCCCGGCCTTTCATAGCCCATGGATTGATATGTCTAGTTAACTCTGATAGCGTATGAGACTCCTCTGTGTAAAATAACTAAGTAACACCATCGGTTGGCACTCAACTTCTTAAAGGGACAAGTGACGTTCAGCCATGTAAAATTGAGCAATAACTGGACTGTAATGACCCGAGATGTTGGGGGCTGCACATGTGCTATACTGCGATGATCAGCACTTATCCACCCTTCGTCGACAGGCGCAGATAACCAACTGATTCCCATTCTTGATAAAAAAATTGGGGTTTGCAATTATTTTTATGAACACAGAATTTACAGTAAGCATGGTTCTCATGCTCTCTTTGGTTAGGACCCTGTCTTTTCTGCACATCGCCTGTTGAGAGTACTGATTGGATGGCTTAGTAAGGTCCTTGGATTGTCAATGACGGGGGTCAGTAACGTTATCTTGAGAAGGTGATTAAGCTTGACTATCTAGAGGAAGCAATAGTCATATAAATGTTTCAGTAGGTGAAGCTGTGGAAGGAACTCTCCAAGTGATGACATGAGCCTGACCTCGGACGCCTCCCAGCAGCACTCAGGTACTTGGCTCAGCCCTGCCCGTTTGTGGCAGCTGGTGGTCTGCGGCCACTGTGTGCTTGAGGACTGGGACTGAGGCCAGCTTCTCTCCCTGAGGACCCGACCGGCACCCGAGGGCAAGGATACCTGCAGCCCAACGCACTTCTTCACTGGAAATCTTGGTGGAATGTTGTGCTGGCAGAGGTGTGCGACAGCGACTGTGGCTGCTGGGTCCCGGCACAAGCTGGCAGGGGCCGAATGTGAGGGAAAGCCTTGGCCTCATAAGGGTTCCAGATGATGCAGCCTCATCAGTAGGGTCAAACTAACCTGTCTCACGACGGTCTAAACCCAGCTCACGTTCCCTATTAGTGGGTAAACAATCCAACGCTTGGTGAATTCTGCTTCACAATGATAGGAAGAGCCGACATCGAAGTATCAAAAACCGAAGTCGCTATGAACGCTTGGCCGCCACAGCCCGACATGTGGCACGATATGGATACATTTATGGGTTAGCAACTCAACTGTGAGCACAAGCACCCAACTCACCTTTTATTAGCACCGTCACCCGACATGGCGGTTTGGGTGGGGGATCGGCGTATGCGCATGGGCGTCAACTATGCCATCCCTAAAGCTCGCTGCCTGGCAGGACTACTGTCTTGTACCCCATTACTTACCAAGCACTTGAAGCTCTCTGTCAGACAAAACCTGTGCCTATCATTATATCTGAGCAACAAAAACAGTCGGCGACACCGTGGAAGCGGAGGAATGGAAAGCTTTCAGTGAGAGGAGCTTGAAATGGCTTCTGCTGAGCAGCAATTGTTGTAGGTCTGATGGCACTGAAGAGACAATTACTGGAAGTGCCATTTCACTGCCTTCGCACCAGGTCAATTAAATGGCAGATTAGAAAGTACAGCAGTTAGCATTTAATGGCGGCGCTTCAGGGCCTGCGTTAACCTCCGACGCCCCAGCCACTCACTTACTCCTCTTGTCTTTGAGCCTGAAATATTAATTAGAGCAAAGCTGGGTCCCCTCCAGCTCCCAGTGTAAGCACTCCCTGGTGACGGCTCATGTGCAGTCACAAGAGTGACGCAAAGTGCCTCTGCAGGCGGAACAAGCACGGCCCTGGCTCGGTCACATAATGCAAAATGTAGAGAAATTCGGCAAATATGAAGTAATGCAAAATTCACGGCTTTCACAAATTTGCCACAATTAAAAATTTGCCCAGACCTAATTGTGAGCCATTCAACACCAGAGAGAGGGGATGTACGTTGTTACGACGCGTGGTATTACCACATGTATCGTTACAACGCAAGTCGTTACCACGACTTGCGCTGTAGGGGTGCGGACTTAGGAATAGTTTAATTTACTATTCCAACACCAGCCTACGTACAGTAGGGAAGGTGTTGGAATAGTAAATCTACTATTCCTTGTCCTTTAGCGCCCTCCAGCGCAAGTCGTGGTTACGACTTGCGTTCTAAAATACGCGTTGTAACGGTACTGCGGAGTAACATCTGCGTCATAAAGGATGTTCCCCGAGAGAGGTAGGTGGAGGTGTGACCTCATTCATTATAACGTCAGAAATGGCAAAGACAAGATGAACTTATTGCAAGAAGAGAACTAGCACTCGACACACACACACACACACACACACACACATGTATATATATATACATATCACCTACTGGCGATCGCCAATAGGTAGTTATAGTTATAACCTAGTTTCCACATGAAGAGCATTTTTTGATTTGCCAATAACTTTGGCGTCACTTGATGAATCCTAGCAAAATTTTTAAAACTAATACAACGCTTCATCAACTGTCTCGAAGGTTTCATAGTGATCCATCAAGCAGGAACCAAGAACAATGGGGTCGGGTTCCAAAAATGAATTTTCTCCATGGTAATTCCCATAGAGATTTTAGATACGACTATAGCACAAACCACTGAACGGAATTACATCAAATTTGACAGAACGGAAGCCATTAGCCCAGAAAGCAACCTTTTTGTAAGTTGACATAAATCTGTTCCGTAGTTTTGGAAATATTAAGGGAAAAACAAATTTGTGTGTATGTGGATGCAGAGTCTACGAGGATACGACTGTTCCCATGCTGAAATCTGATTGGCTGCAAAAAGTTCAACCAGGAAGTGTTGGCAGCAATCTTGGGACTTTGCTTCAGCCGAGTCCCACAAAAAATGTTTAGAAAAAAAGAAAAGGTGGCATGGAAGGAATACCCTGAACCCTAGATGTGGTGGTGGTGGTGTCCCAGAGGAGCCATGCTGAGGCAAAAAATTAGAAACGTGAACTCCTTTGCTTCACTAATATTTAGCCCCCAGATGGGCCACGTTTTGGGGGAATATTCAAATATATGCAAAAGGTGGGTGCACGGGCCCCCTCCTGTGGCTTATGAAAGCACAAGGCAGCACACATGGAAAAAGCAAAAATGAGGAAAAATAATGCATTTCTCCTCGTTTGGCAAATTTAAGACCAGGATTTTCCTGGTATTAATTTTGGTGCTGCCTCCTATGTACCCCACCCTAGTACATAGGGGGCAGCATCACGTACTATGGGTGTTGCGGTGAAACACCCACCACAACACCCACTGCACACCCCTTTCATGATAAACATAGCGTGAAAGGGTGCCTTATGTACAAAAAGTAAAGTTCCTGTGGTGATAGGAGCTTGTACATATAACTCAATATGTGTGAAAAAGAAATCAAATTTAGTAAATGAAGCATTAATAAGTAAACTACATAAAATAAAACAAATTAAAAAGAGGTTAAAATATTTTATATGCCAACAATACCATCCAGGACCTAATTGCAATATCTATGAACTTCACCCACACCAGTCATCTGGAAATTCACACCAGTAAAAACAAACATGGTGGGTTGTGTCACATGCATAACACAAAATATTTTATCAGCCCTCTGCAGAAATAGCAAATGTGTATCTGACGGATAAGAGATTCCTCGCACTTCTTACACAATCACTTGTGATCGGTAGTGACAGTGAAGGTGGACCACGCAAGTGTCAGTTCAAACACTGGCAACAATATAGTAAACATTTCTAGAAACATAGGTAAGAGGTTTAGTCAGATAAAGCAGCAAATTATCAGAGTCGATGATGGAGCTTTCTGAGTTAGTCTTAAATCAGGAAGTTTGGCATCTAGGGAAATTGACTTTTATCTGGCCTGTGAATGTTTTTAATTCCTGCCTACCAGATCGAAAACTCTTACACTTTGTTCTGTTTTCTGCACATGCAAATTTGAGGGAGCAATAACGTGAACCAGATAGATCGCGAAGGATCCCGTGAGACGGACAGTGTGCTCACCAGGATATATCTACCACAAGGGCAATGGTTATCCACTGCGGATGTGGTGAAGTCATTCATTTTCCACAATGTACTCAATCAATCATATAATTTGTAAAGCGCACTACTCACCCGTGAGGGTCTCAAGGCGCTGGGGTGGAGGCTGCTACTCCTCGAAAAGCCAGGTCTTGAGGAGTTTTCTGAAGGTCATCAACTACTGTGACTTCTTCAGCTCTAGAATGCTACTGGTCTGTTTGGGACTGAAGTAATAATAATAAAACAACAGAAAAACAGGCCAGTGCATGCCACGGAGTTGGGGATAGGTGGGTAGGACTGTGAGGATATCATCTTCATTGGAGGATTGGAATGCTAAAAGCTTCAGTGAAGACAAGGGAGAGGACCCGGGATTATAATGGTTCCCCAGGGCTCATCTCTGAGTCCTACGCTCTTTAATGTGTATGGGCCGATTCACAGAATGAACTTAAGACTCAATCCTAAATGTACTACTATTTTGGTATTCACAGAAGTTAGGATTTTGTCTTAAGTTTGTCTTAAGACAAACTTAAGACAAACTTAAGACAGATTTAAGACAGATTTAAGACAAACTTAAGACAGACTTAAGACAAACTTAAGACAGACTTAAGACAGACTTAAGACAAACTTAAGACAGACTTAAGACAAACTTAAGACAAACTTAAGACAAACTTAAGACAGACTTAAGACAGACTTAAGACAAACTTAAGACAGACTTAGGACAGACTTAAGACAAAATCCTAACTTAAGTCTGTCTTAAGTCTGTCTTAAGTTTGTCTTAAGACAAACTTAAGACAAAATCCTAACTTCTGTGAATACCAAAAGTAGTAAGTGCATTCTGTGAATACCAAAATAGTAGTAAGTTTAGGATTGAGTCTTAAGTTCATTCTGTGAATCGGGTCCTATGTTTCTACCCTAGCACCAGTCATTAGATCTTACGGCTTTAATTTAACATCCTATGCAGACGACACGCAGATTGTGGTGTCGCTGCTACCGGGGGGAGAGGAAGGCACGGCCAGCAGGTTTAAAGACTGCATGCTTGCAGTCAGCGACTGGATGGCAGGGAACTGCCTAAAACTGAACTCGGCTAAGACCGAAGTTCTCCTCTTTGGGGCTAGAGAGAATTTCTGGTCCCCAAGATGGTGGCCGGAGGAGTTAGGCATCCCCCCCCTCCCCTGTTGCCAAGGTCAAGAACCTTGGGATTCTGATGGACGATAAACTGTCCTTTAGGCCTCAAGTAAACGCACTGTCCTCAGCCACCTTTTTTGTTCTAAAGACATTACGCAAGATTCTGCCCTTTCTTCCAGATGAGCACAGGAAAACAGTGATGTCGGGATTGGTCCTGTCCCGGCTGGATTACTGTAACGGCCTACCGCTCAATGCTGAACAGGGCCTGCTCAATAAATTACAAGTTCTGCAAAATGCAGCGGCCCGCTTGATCACGGATACACCTAAATTTGCCTCCGTTACCCAAGAGCTGGTGAAATTACACTGGCTGCCTGTGCGCAAGCGGATTGCATTTAAAGCATTATGCATAGTCTTCAAGGCACTTAAAGGGCTGGGCCCTCAGTGTATGACCCAGTACTTTCAGTGGTACAAACCTGCTAGATCCCTTAGGTCAGTCAATCAGGGGCTGATAGTGGTCCCAAGAATTAAGAAAGCTCGATGGGGAGGCAGAAGCTTTTCCTTGGGAGCAGCAAAGGCTTGGAACGCTTTGCCAGCGGACCTTAGAAAGATACCAGACCTGATGTCCTTTCAGAAGGTCCTGAAAACATGGTTCTTTAGGCAATAAGCATCAGGGTTGGTCTTCGGAGTGGTCAATTAGAGCCAGGACACCGGCTGGTAACAGTGCGCTTTATAAATGTTACAAATAAATAAATAAATAGGCCCGCAGCTCCAACATTCCAGTGTCTGTGTTTTTGTTTTTGTTTTAGTCCCTTCTTTTTGGCTCAGGCCTATAGCTTGGCCTCAGGGCTTTAAACAAATGACATATCCCGAGGCAGTGGGCTTTGAGGCGACATTAATTATCATTCATGAAGGGTGTCTCTTGCACCAGCCACATCTGTTCATGGTGTGCCCATGGTTACGGCCACCGTTCAGTTTGATGAATGCAAATGCTGATTTTGTCTAAGCTTGTCTGAGATTGAAAGATGACCGGAGCACCCTCGGGCACCAGACAGAAATTCTGGTGAAACACTGATAACGGTGGCAAAGGGCACCGGGGTCTAACCACATGTCTGTGACACTCATGACTGAGGACAGAGTGCTTGGAATCTGCTCCAGGGCTTCTTGGAGCTTTTACACTCGTGACTAAGGAGAGAGTGCTTTGAATCCGCTCCAGGGCTTCTTGGAGCTTTCACACTCGTGACTAAGGACAGAGTGCTTGGAATCTGCACCAGGGCTTCTAGGAGCTTTCAGACTCATGACTAAGGACAGAGTGCTTGGAATCTGCTCCAGGGCTTCTTGGAGCTTTTACACTCGTGACTAAGGACAGAGTGCTTTGAATCCGCTCCAGGGCTTCTTGGAGCTTTCACACTCGTGACTAAGGACAGAGTGCTTGGAATCTGCTCCAGGGCTTCTTGGAGCTTTCACACTCGTGACTAAGGACAGAGTGCTTGGAATCTGCTCCAGGGCTTCTTGGAGCTTTTACACTCATGGCTAAGGACAGAGTGCTTGGAATCTGCTCCAGGGCTTCTTGGAGCGTTTACACTCGTGACTAAGGAGAGAGTGCTTTGAATCCACTCCAGGGCTTCTTGGAGCTTTCAGACTCATGACTAAGGACCGAGTGCTTGGAATCTGCTCCAGGGCTTCTTGGAGCTTTTACACTCATGGCTAAGGACAGAGTGCTTTGAATCCGCTCCAGGGCTTCTTGGAGCTTTTACACTCATGGCTAAGGACAGAGTGCTTGGAATCTGCTCCAGGGCTTCTTGGAGCTTTCAGACTCATGACTAAGGACAGAGTGCTTGGAATCTGCTCCAGGGCTTCTTGGAGCTTTCAGACTCATGACTAAGGACAGAGTGCTTGGAATCTGCTTCAGGGCTTCTTGGAGCTTTTACACTCATGACTAAGGACAGAGTGCTTTGAATCTGCTTCCAGGCTTCTTGGAGCTTTCACACTCGTGACTAAGGACAGAGTGCTTGGAATCTGCTCCAGCGGTACAAAAGGGGGTGGTGATGGACGGAGCATCTGAACAAATCAAACACTCACACTCAGTAAAAAGATCTGGGTTTATTCCATCACCGTTCTTTAGCCCACTCTGCCACCCCAGTTCAGACATGGCCATATGCAAATCAGTCTGACCCTGTGCCTCTGGCACGACGGAGACTTCGCACCCCAGACCCCAGATACCCCAGGAGGGACAGTGCCGCACTCTACAAATGCTGATTGAATGATTGATTGATTGATTGATTGATTGACTGTAGAAGCGTAACCCCAGGACTTAAAACGTTCCACAGTGCTTGGCTTTACTACTAACAATTCATTTTCACCCAAATTCACCCTTTTAAGCAACATTAGGAGGATGAAAAACCGGGGAGAACATAACATTGTAACCTATACTATGCAGTTTGCATGCAGCTCTATGATGACAGTGCATAGGTCACTGTGCTACATTAGATTGTAACTTATGAGCTGCAAGTAACAAAAGGATACCTTTGTCAAAAGCAGTAACCCACTGAGCTATCCACATACTGGTGACTTACGTAGTACTCCTTCACTACTTTATCATGTGGAAACTGCAGAGTTATCTTGACATTTTTATTGCTGCCTGAAACCTTCAGGACACGCAAGGTACTATGCAGCGGGTGCTTTTTAAACTCATGTTATTTCTAAACATGGCACGCTCTGAGGTCAGCACCAGGTGCATCTGCACTGGTCGCACACCCTAGAACCAATCCTGTTGCTGCATGGCACTCGTGGGCTAGTGTGTGCCAAGCTGGGAGCTGAGGTGCCACAGTGAATGGGATTCAGGGGCGGGGCGCTCAGTGGTGCCTAAAGAAGTGTGGCACGTGGCACTGTCACATACTGCAGCAGTGTATGGTGGTGAAGGGAGCCCTGCGGTGTTGAACATGACCGAAGCAGTGTGGCACGTGGCACTGTCACATACTGCCGCAGTGTATGGTGGTGAAGGGAGCCCTGCGGTGTTGAACATGACCGAAGCAGTGTGGCACGTGGCACTGTCACATACTGCCGCAGTGTATGGTAGTGAAGGGAGCCCTGCGGTGTTGAACATGACCGAAGCAGTGTGGCGCATGGCACTGTCACATACTGCCGCAGTGTATGGTGGTGAAGGGACCGCTGCGTAGTCTGAAGCGGTGTTGAACATGACCGAAGCAGTGTGGCATGTCACAAAAGAGGTGTCTTGGAAGGTAGCAACATTGTTAAAGACAAGGAAGCTAGCATTATGCATAAAACTTTTATTCACCACTTCGGAGATGCAACCTTAAAGGTTCCAACAGTAGAACGCAAAACTACATCACAAGTAAACAGAACACGCAAGTCCATAAAGGTCCCTCAAGGTTCCATGTTTGTCCTATTGACTTAACCTCTTCCTCATCTTCCTCAAGAGTCTGACCTTTGACTGATCTGATACAGATACAAGTATATCCTTCCTCCCTAAATATAAAGTAACACCCATGTCAATATATTACATCCATTTCTAAATAAACTCTTCTAATTAATCTCCCCAGTTACTCACCTGGGCGGGTGAGGTGGGATAATGCTAGCCTCCTTGTCTTTAATAAAATCAAGACTTTTATTCAGTAAACCTCTAAGAAGTGGCATTTTATGGCAAGACAGGAGGCTACCATTATGCATGTTCAAAGTTTCTCAAAGTGTGGTGTGAAACATGATGAAGTGGTCTAATATAAAATCTCCTAAAAGTATCTGCATTAGACCAATCAGCTGCCTTCATAATGTCATCCAACTCACCCCCTGACATAAAGGTCTTACAAGCCATGGCACCCATGACCAGGGGCCAGATGTAGGTAAATGGTATTTACCGATTCGTAAATACCGAATTTTACAGATTCGGTATTTACAAATCGGTAAATGCGATGTAGGTATTTTACCGATTTATTTACCGAATCTGTAACATTCGGTAATTACAGAATCGGTATTTACCGATTCGGTAATTGCCATTGGTTCCTATGGGCCTTGAGGCCCATAGGAACCAATGGCAATTACCGAATCGGTAAATACCGATTCGGTAAAATTACCGAATTTACAAGGGGGACAGGGTGTCACTTTGACACCCTGATTCTGGCTTGTGTGCCATGTGACACACGTACATGCCCTAAGGGCATGTATGTGTGTCACATGGCACAGGTGTACATGCACAGATGTGCATGTATACAGGAATTTGTTATTTACCATGCAATAGTATTACATGGTAAATAACGAATTCTTAGGGGCCTGTGGCACTGTTTCCAGTGCCACCTACATATAGATTTACCGATTCAGTAAATTTACAGATTCTGTAAAATATAGGCCCCCTACATCTCAATCACCAAATACCGGTCGGTAACGGCCAAAATCGGCCGTTACCGACCGGTATTTGGTGACCTACATCTGGCCCCAAGTGTGCTGTGAATTTTGACAATTCACTACCTACTTGACCCATAGCAGACCCACCCATCATTAGTGGTATTCGTCATAGCATGATAAAGTTTAACATGCAATCTTAATAACAGGTCCACTCCTGCACTTCTTTTCTGCAACATACAGGACATGTATTCCTTCACACATACTTCAACACATAACTTTTGCAAATCATCCAAACTTGGATATAAGATAGAATCAGACATAGTTTTTGTCCTTTTCAAAATTTTACACAAAACTCCTTTTGGCTGGTGATACCTGCTTGTCATTTCCAACGCTCCTACATCTGATACCGTTCAGAAAGATATTAAGCGCAACAATGTTCCAACCTTCCAAGACACCTCTTTTGTGCCTCGTTACTTATTACTGGGCCAGTTCTGAAATATCTTCAACACTAAATCTACACCCCAAAGAGTCTGATATCTCGATTTAGGACTTCTCTTCAACCTTTCATCACTCTACAGATTAAGGGGGTTCTGCCCACGGAAACTCCATTAATCAAAGAGTGTCCCGCCGCAGCTGCTGAGTGGTAGAAATTAACTGTCCTATAAACCAATTGTTTACTAAATAAGTCTGCTAAAAAATTAGCTACTTCTACCTCATTCCAGATCCATGGGATCCAAGTCCCTCTCCAAGCACCAACACAGCTAAACTCTTCATGCTCCTCTATACCTTTTCCTCGTACCCGGAGCCCAGGAATCATCAAGCAAGCCTGAAGCTGATTCTGAAAGTTTTGTGAATCTTCCTGAATCCCTGAGATGTTCCAAACTAGAAGGTTGGGCAAACCCAAAAGCACTTATGGCTGCTCGGTCCCTTCTTTCCCTCTTAACAAACCTTTCCTGTATTTTATTAGATAGGGTCTGTCCATTGCGTACTCCAAAATCATAGGGAACCAAGCCTGTGTCTTCCAAAATGGTGTCACTGAAACTATCTGACACCTCTGTCTCCTGTATTGAAGCAGTACTCGCTGAATCATCGAGAAAGTATGTAAAGGCATATGCTCTCATTCCCGACTAATTCTGCAAAAACGCATCCACTGCCATAGTCCCTGGATCCGGTCTCCAACTGACATACTTGTCTAGCTGATTGGTCAATCTGGACACAAACAGGTCTTATTCCAGAAGTCCCGTAAGGTCCAGAATTCTCCTCAAGATAGAAAACATTCAGCTTTCAATCGCTGAGGTTTGTCTGTTTCCTTTGACACCAGTCTGCCCCCACATTGTGCATCCCAAGAAAAAGCTCTGCTCTCAAACCAATCTTGTGTTCTTGGCAAAAATCCCAATTTTCCAGAGCTAACACCACCGGTTTCTTTGACCTGCACCCTCCTAGCTTGTTGAAATAGGTCACGGCAGTTATAATATCCATCTTCAATAAGACAGAGGACCCTTTAACTGTTTGAAGCTGCACAGAGCAAAAAGCCCTGCCTTCATCTTTAGACAATCGATATGGTCCATCCTCTCCAAGAGGTTCCAAGATCCACCTCTGCCATGTTCTGAACAAGGCGCTCCCCAACCTGATAAACTGGCATCTGTTTCCAATACAAAATCTGGTTGAAACCCGAAAATTGCATGTCCATTCCATGCTCCCAAATTCTCTATCCACCAATGTAACTCCTTCTTTGCATCTATAGACAGTACCACACTTTCCCCATACCATAACCCTCGTGCCAAGGCAGCTATCTTCAACCTTTGCAGAGCCCTGTAATGCAAGGGACCTGGAAAATTGCCTGAATTGAAGATGACAGAGTGCCAAATCTCTTTAAACTATCTCTTCTTTTCTCAACACTTTCCTATCTCCTCTCTTATTTTAGTTATCTTCCTCAGTGGTAGCTGCACCAACTCTTCAATGTGTCTACCACAAAATCTAAAAACTCTGTGATCTAATCTGGAATAGAGACTGACTGCTCTGCACTGACTATGAAAGCACGAGATTCCAACAGGCCCTTCACCAAAGTCAAATGATCCTGCAACTCGTCCTTGCTCTGGTTCATTATCAATATATCCTCTAGCTATAAGATGAGTCTTATACCTCTTTCCCTTACATAACCTACCAATGGCCTCCAAACCTTCGAGAAACACCATAGTGCCAACGAAAGGCCGAATGGTAAACATTGAGACGGGTACAGTCAGCCTTTCCATCTGAACTGCAATAGTCTCTGACTCTCTTGAGATCCGATTTGATTAACCAATCCCCTCTAGCAACATATCTCTCAATAGATGAATACCCTCCATCTTGAAATGATTGTAAAGAAACTGATTCAACATCCTTAGATTTATGACACCTTTTCCTTTTCTCTACAAGAAATATTGTACTCACAAAACCTCCCATGTTGTTGTCCACTTTCACGAAAGCATTATTTTTGAACATCTGATTCACCTCTTGCGATACCACCTCTTCTAACTCCTTGTGAAAATACAATTCTTTTGGCTCTTTAGCCTGAATGAGCTCCTTCTCCTGTTCCATAAAGTAACCTCTTACCGCAGAAATACCCCATGGGTCGTCTGTTAAATGCTTCCACTTTTCGCTGAATAATTTCAACTTTCCTCCAACACCTCCTTGGGTAGAACCAATACTTGTCCTCAAACTCACCTTGATTTGATGTTGAGTCTTGGCCTCTGGCTTGAGAATATCTGTTTCTTGGTGCTCTACCTTTCTAGGAATAGAAACGCGAAGGCTATCTGTAATAGCTGCCTCCTTGATAGGTAGCATCTTGTGCTCTGGAATAATGGGACTTGAAAAATCCTTGACTGGGAAGTTGTCCTCTCCTTCCAGCCCTCCCATAAAAACTGATCCCAGACAACACTCTTCTCATTAATGACCGGGCTTTGTCCAGACTCAGAAAGGTCTGGACCATTTCCCAATATGCTTTACCATCCCTTTTCCGTACAGGAGACCTTTTGCCTCGTCCGAGGATTCCTTGACACAGAAATCTGCCAATTTGGAGTTTATCGGATGGTCTTTTGCCTTTCAGGCAATAATCCCGCATTGGATTTGCAAATGAAACTAATTGCCCTTTGGCACCAGCTGCACAGAAAATGTATATTGACACCTGTCCCCTTTATGTAGGCTTCTTGAACTTGATCAAATATTCTCGCCACTGGACCAAGAATGTCCAAAACCTCATCTTTGCAAGATTTCAAAGATTTTCCAAACGTTTCCTAGGGGCCTTGCCTAACTTAAATAAGTAGGTTATCATTTCAGGGTCAATGTTGGGGGTCTAAACTTTTTCATCAATTTGAGGGTGTGAACACTCTGCCCTTAGTACATGTCTCTCCTCCTTTTCCATTGGTATTTTCAGTCATATTTTAATGTGTTCTGCTACATGGTCCAAAGGCCACCACCCTTTGCCTCTGGGATGCTTGACCTCCTTCGGCTCAAGTAACTTCTCCCCCAGGGGATATAAAACCATAGCTGTTTTCCTTTTTTATTTCTTAAGCATCATACCAGTCATCATATAGATCATCTTTATAATCTAAATCTAGCACATACACTTCATAACTTTGACGTCCATCCTCTTGTTCAAGCTCAACCAGCTTGTCCTTTTCCATTGCAGTGTTGATCTGCCCGTCACGCTTGCCACTTTGGACAATGATCTCTTTGTGCCGCCTGGGACTCCTCTTTCACCTGTAGCATCCTTTCTCTTGCGCATACATTTACCTCCCGAACCCCTAAGAATTTCTCCTTCTCCATATGAAATGAAGAAATACTCTTCCTCATCCTGACTCCTTTCCCTGCTCTGTAGAGCCTCTTTCATGAAACCTCTCAGTGCCTGCTGCAATCCCTCTGTAACTATTTTCCTGCTAATTTCCTCCTGAGCCTTGTCTGACATATTGCCCCAAATATCTCAACGCAACGTAACTGTTTATAAACAAGCTCTTTCAACGCAATGGCACAGGTCTCAAAATTATGTTATTTTCCGAAATAACTATTTCATTCACAAAATATAATTTTTTCTTAAATTGAATCTTGCCCCATGAGTAACCGTCACTGAAAAGCACTCCTCACACTGCGCACAAATCGGCACACAAACAGTTACTTGGTAACTAACAACTGAGAGAGGAACACAGATGCCCCTCACTTGCAATCTCCTCACACAGAAAACAAGCCCAATCTCCTCAAAAGAGGAAATGTGCTGATTGGTCAAACGCAATGCACTGGCCTCATCCAATATGGCCGCGCATCACGTAGACTAGTGCAGGAGGAATGAAGCAAGAGCTGGTGCTCATCTCTCTGTGCGCGATGAACAACTAAAGAAATTATTTATTTAACCCCTTCAGTGCTGCACGAATTTCTCTGCAGTGCTGAAGGGTTTAAAACCGTATTGGCTCATGACGGAAATGTTCCGTCATCAGCACCGGAGCACCGACGCTGATGACGGAACCGTTTCGTCATGAGCATGCAAGGGGTTAAAGTTACCCAAATGCTGCACGTGTAGCGCAGTTCATCTTAATGGTACTTTTATACTTTAATAGTGAGGCTTTCTATTATTAAAAAAAGAACGGAATCAGCACACATCAATTATAAATCTTATTTAAAGTTCAAAAAACATCAAGAGTCTACGATGATTTGAAGAAAATGCCAGGTCCAGATTTTTCTTATAATCTAAAAAAAATTCCTTTATTGATAAATATATGCAGTTGTTAAAATCCAATATTCAAAAATTAATACAGCCATCACGTTTCATCTCAGGAGAGACTTCTTAGTACTATGATAATAGTGCAGACGTTAACATTGCGTAAACTGTTCATACGGACGCTGACACTATTGCCGTTGGCCACCCTGCCTTTCAATGTTAACGTCTGCACTATTCTCATCGTACTAAGATGATTGCCTTGGCACTATATCTATTTGTGTCTTAGAATTTTTGTTTATTATTGGAATACGAACATATAACGTTTATACAATTTTGAGCCCTGAAGAAGTCTCTCCTGAGACGAAACGTGTTGGCTAAATACATTTTTGAATATTGGATTTTAACAACTGCGTATATTTATCAATAAAGGAAATTATTTGAGATTATAAGAAAAATCTGGAACTGGCATATTCTTCAAATCATCATGGACACTTGATGCTTTATGAACTTTAAATAAGATTTATAATTGATGGGTGCTGATTCCATTCTTTTTTGTGATTGTTTTTTGGGGATTACCCCAATAGGTAGTGGAGAGGGGTGCACTTCCTGGCTTTCTAGCACCATCGCCATACTGCTGAGCCTCTTCAAATGACAGGTGCGGGATCATTGCCTCAACCCTCTTTGTGTGTTTTGTTCTCTGCTTTCCATTATTACATTAATAAATTATGTTTTCCCTTACCAAAAGTGTCTCTTTGAACCAAGGAAACTTTTATAAGTAAAGATTAACAAACGTTGAAACCCATAACTTTAGTTTTTGACAAATAATGGTCATGACGATACAAACACAATTATTACTGTCCCTATAAACATAAAATGTCTACGCAAATTCTAAAAAACAATTAAATTAAGGAAAGATTACAAGAGGCTTTCAAGTATTTCTTATCTGCTCAGAAGCAGCAAACAAAAGAGGAAGAACCTGGAGCCTTGAGGGACCTTTACGGACTCCATTGTTCTGTTCGTTTGTGATGTTGTTTTGCGTTCTACTGTTGGAACTTTTAAGGCTGCTGCTCTGAAGTGGTGAATAAAAGTATTATGCATAATGCTAGCCTGTTGTCTTGCCATAAAATCAGGGAGGCCACATCCGGACAAGTGTGAATATTTACCGTTCTGTTGCTATGACTATCCTGCTCTACAGTGTTCTGTATATTAAATGGAGCAGGGGGCTGTCCCTGGTGTCTTACGCCGACGATACCCATTTGGTGTTTGCTTTCTCGAAGAAGTGCGACACCAATTTGGGTAAGTTTAAGGACGACCTCTTGGCTATCTCGCACTGGATGGCGGCTAACTGCTTACAGTTGAACGCCAGCAAGTCGGAGATTCTCCTCTTTGGCAAGGACCGTGAGCTGTGGTCTGAGCAGTGCTGGCCGGATCGCCTTAAGCCCGCCCCCCACCCTAAAGAGGCGGTGAAAAACCTGGGCGTATGGTTCGACAGTAACCTAACCTGTGGTATATAAATAAATAATACCGGATCTATTTTTGACTGGACATAGTAATAACAGATAGCTCAATAAATAGGAGTCAAGATTCGAGGTAGTAGGAGTTTGCAGGTTTAATACAGCATAAGGACAGGAACAGGACAACCTGCACAGGAATAGGATGGCAGCGCTGCCGGGGGCAGGATCGGAATCGGCGTAAGGCGTCGGCGTAACTTTTAATAACAGTGCACAAGTATATATACTAAAACAATTGCATTACAATACATACAATAGGCGGAGCAGTGGGTGTGGTCAATAACCGTCGCGAAAGATTAGGGTGAAAGTGGGTGTAACAGGAGGCGTATACATAGACATGTGATGTAAACGTAACAGAATATGTCATAAATGGGGCGGAGACATGGAGGGGGCTATCTGAGGAGCCGGGACCTCTAACCTAGTGGTGCGCACAAACTGACAATGACGTATTACTAGGAGAAGCTGGGGGCTATGACTTCTGCGCTAGGAGCAGAGACTGAAGTCTGGAGAGTCAGGGCGACATGTACCTAAACACTATCTAGTATCTGATGTTTAGAGAACATGTTGATAGAATCCAGAAGTTATCGGGGTAAAGGCTAACAGACTCTAAGACTGGTGCATGCATTATTCTACATGTAGTGTGTGTTGAGGAATATTAAATGACCATTAATACAGTATTTCTCTTACATGGAGACGTAAAGGCTAGACGATGACTGAAACTATTGATGCGATTCAGTAGCTTAGGAATGCAGAGAAGGAGGGCTGGACTGATAACTAGAATCATAACATACTTTTGGCAGACTAGCAGGCAGAGCCAGGCCGAGCCGGACACTGTGAGGCAGGAAGTAAGTGAAGGGTCAGGAATACAGGCGGGGGCTGTATCGCTCCTCAGCGAGGGCTCAGGAGACAGGAGCTGAATCTGGTGTCCGGGCCCTTTTGAGGCCTAGAAACGGGGACTTTTCAATGAAATAACGTGCACACTGAGAAACGTGGCAACGTAACTTTACATAGGCCTGATATTCGTTGTATTCACGAGAACTGGAAACTGGCATACTAGAGATGGACACAACTGTAATTGCGTCTTTAATCGATCATGGGGAATACATATGCATATTAATCATGCACACATAACATAAGATGGGGGACACGTAGGGACACAGAACATGGCAAAATTTACTTTTCCACATTCCCTCCTTGTCACTACGTTTCCATCAGGAAACATCAATATTCATGATACCATCTATTATTTCATACAGTATCATTTGCTCGTCTCGAATTTTCTTGGAACGGGATTTAGGACGGGACTTGGGACTAGGAATACAGGATGTAGCACAAATGCCGCAAATCGCAGGGCCACATTGTATACAGAGGCAGCAACTGAATATAATCGCTACTGCAATACCTAGAAAGGACAACACTTTCCATCCCCAGGCGGAAATTATATTCCAGAACCAACCGGACCATGTCCAGGTGCCTGGATTTTGGTGTAACAGATGGGCAATTTTATGGAGTCTGGTTATAGCTGAATAAACAGACGGCGCGTTATTAGGAATGAAAATGCAGCAACTAGATCCGATGACTCTACATGCCCCGCCTCTATCGGCCAGTATGACGTCAAGGACGAGACGATTCTGGAGCACGACAATTCTCATAAAAGATTGCTCTTCGGTTAAGTTACCTAGAGCGGAGGTAGTCTCAATCACTACTGCTTCAAGTGTTCTGGTTAATCTACGTATCAGTTTACTATTCACGACAGTACCTAAGTAGGGAAAGACACCTTTATTGATATCTATGTATTGCTCTAGAGCAGTTTCAGTATAATCGACAATCGGGAGGTCTCTCTTGTGTCTAGTATGTACTAGGTGGGAGTTCCTATGATAGTCAGGTGGGGCTAGAAAAACTGGTGGCAGTAGGAAGGCAATGTAACAGGTTCCCTCCCAATCGAGGGGCAGACGAACATATGCGGTCTGACCACAAACAAAATAAGAATGACGTGAAGCTTTGAAAATAGATTTCCCACTGTCACTATACTTGACAATAGTAGTACAATCACTGTGTCCTACATGTACGGAACCATTCTTCCTGACACATAATTCACCTTTGACTGGTAATACTGACATAGCAGGTAAGTCTGGAGTAGTATCAGACTGAACATTCAGGACCATGAAATTCGAAGAATAATTACCCAAATTATAAACTTCATTTTCTAGATCTAACCCTGTTCTGTGGGGAAGACCTTGCTTGTCTGGAAAACATGTACTGTTCAGAAAGAACATATCTGTTGAAGATGACGTTAACGTGGACCATGCTCCACATGAACCGTTATGTGAAAATGGATAAGGAAAGAGTGGCAGAACTCCCTTCGGTGTCTGGAAAGGGGGGAGTCGACCACACACCCAACAATTAGTGGCATTGCTGGTCTGGTGTGAATAATGTAACATGCGGATAAAGGAATTATTTCGCATAGCAAGACGATAAGATAGTTCATGAGGAGGCAGATCACTAAACGTATGCTCTACTGTAGTATTAGAAGACTTATTTACATGAGAAACTAGAAAATATAAATAAAATGCATAACTCGTGCAGGTAATCATAAGGCTGAGATATAGCAGAAAACATAAAATAATAATGCAACTTTTAGAGTTCTCACTAACTCTCTCTCTATGGGGGTCTATTTTATACATGTCAGAAACCGGTCTAACCGTTTCACCTAGGGGAGGACTTAGACAATCAAACTGGCTGACTTATTTTACTAGACCTTAATTTTAACTTATACTCCTGCTGCGGAGTTTTCTCTAACAGGGAGGGTTTCGTATCAATGTCATTTGCGGGACAGTCCTTGAGAATAGTACTTTGGCAGTCTTTAAAATCCTCGGAAATGTTCTTGGAAACAGTCTTTAGTCCATAAAACTTCTTTACATGCGACAAATGTACCCAGCCCTTCCTGCCTTCCAGCTTGACGGCAGTACGGGTGGCCAGGAGGACTTGCTTGGGCTCCTTCCAGCGGGGCTCCAGCGGACTTGAACGATCAAAGTTCCTTACGAGAACCAGACTTCCGGGAACGATTTCATGCGGTGCCACCTCGGTATTGTCTGGAAATGCGGCGGCAACCTGTGAACGACAAGAGTGTAGGGCAGACATCAAGGAAGCTAGGTAATCTGTCAGCATATTACTTGAAACATCTGTAATACTTCGAGGTCTAGGTGTACCCCACATATTAGGGGGGCGGCCAAAAACGACCTCGTACGGGGACAGACCTGATCTGGAATGTGCAACCATGCGCATATAAAACAGAGCGACTGGCAGGGCTACTAGCCAGTCTACACCTTTTTCTTGACATACTTTAGCAATGCGTATTTTCAGGGTCTGGTTATGTCTCTCTACTAGACCGGCTGCTTCTGGATGGCGTACACAATGGAACTTCCACTGGTACCCTAACAACAGGGAACGTGTTTCATCAATTCAGATGAGAATGGCTGGCCGTTATCAGAATATACGACCCTAGGGAGTCCGTAGCGGGGGAAGAACTCACGAACCAACTGCTTGGCAGTGGTCGCGGCTGTGTAATCTGGAACTGGATATGCTTCTGTCCACCTGGACAAAGCGCATACAACTACAAGGACATACTTGAAACCTCGACATCGCTCCATCTGAATATAATCCATCTGGAGGACCTCAAAAGGGTGGTCAGGGGGTTGGAATCCAGCTTGTTCCACCGGGACACTTTTACCTGGATTAAACTGGCAACATATCATACAGGTACGGACTTTCTGCTTGGCTGCAGCTCGTAAATGCTTGTTGAACCAAATGTTCTGGATACTGTCTAACATAGCTTTTTCTCCTAAATGTGCTGGACTATGTGTGGTATTGATAATGACTTGAACCATAGAGTCGGGGAGAAACCATGTGGCTTTTCCCTTCGTCACCCATCCCTGATCTGTCTGGACCCCTCCTTGTTCAGACCACTTCTTGATTTCATCGGGAGTAGCATGTAACTGGATATCTATGACATCTTGAGTAGGGTCCTTAACTGTCATACAGGTAGTCGGATCTGGAGTATGTGTCTGTGTCGGATTAACTGACATGTCTGGAGTCTGTGCTGTAAGCTTGGCTGTGCGATCTGCTAGATCATTACCTTGGGAAACAATGTCTGTAACTTTTGTATGTGCTTTGCATTTCATGATAGCAATAGATGTCGGTAAATGTATGGCATCTAACAGAGCTTGAATAAGGAGACCATGCTGAATCTTGGTTCCATGAGAAGTCATGAAACCTCTCTCCTGCCAGAGCACTCCGAAGTCGTGTACAACTCCGAATGCGTAGCGTGAATCTGTGTAAACATTAACTTTCAGGTTCTTGGCGTGAATGCAGGCTTGGGTCAGAGCAACTAGCTCTGCTGCTTGAGCAGACAGGGTGTCAATACGGTGTGTTTCTATAACTTCAGTGTCAGTAGTCACTGCATACGCGGCTACTAGTTCTCCTGTACTTGTTCTCATACATGAACCATCCACATAAAGTGTCAGGTCGGGATCTGGTAATGGAATATCTGTTAGATCTTGTCTTGGCTTAGTCATAGTGTTAACTACTTCCACACAGTCATGTGTGGCAGGATTTGAAGTAACTGACGGTAACAGTGTAGCAGGATTTAGAACGTTGCAGCGTCTGATTTCTATGTGTGGCTGGAATAGTGTCAGTTCATAACCTGTTAAACGTGCAATTGTCAAGTGCTGAGTCTGTGTTCGGTTTAAAAGAACTTCCACGGAGTGTGGAACTTGTACTGTCAAGGAATGTCCTAATACTATGGAATCACTTTGTCTGATAGCTAGTGCTGTGGCTGCAACTGACTTGAGGCACGCAGGCAGAGCCTGGGCTACCGGATCTAATGTGCTTGAAAAATAAGCACAGGGCTTGTATTGTCCTGCTTGATCTTGTGTGAGAACAGATAATGCTATACCATCACGTTCTGTGACGAAAAGTGTAAAAGGCTTACTGTAGTTCGGTGTAGCTAGAACAGGAGCTTGGCATAAAGCTTTCTTTAACTCATTGAAACTAAGTGTATGTTCAGATGTCCAAGGGAGGACAGTCGATACGGCTGCCTCCTGTGTCGTTAACTGTATCAGTGGTTTGGCTAGAAATGCATACTGAGGAATCCATAGTCTGCAATAAGAAGTAAGGCCGATAAAAGCACGTACCTCCTTCTGGGTCTTGGGCTGAGGAAGACTCGCTATTAACTGGATACGGTCTGGTGTCAACTGCCTACCCCACTTGGACAGTAAGTGGCCTAAGTAGATCACTTGCTGGACACAGAATTGAAGCTTTGAAGGGGACACCTTGTGCCCCATCTCGGCAAGGAAATACAGAACTGTAAGTGACGCTTGCTCGCAAGCACGTTCAGAACGGGCTGTGATCAGTAGATCATCGACATACTGGAGCAGGGCAGTGTCAGTTGGCATGTGAATGTTGTCTAGTTGTCTCTTAAGTGCTTGACTGTAAATACTAGGGCTTTCTGTGAAACCTTGAGGAGCTCGTGTGAATTTATAGCTCCTTCCATTTAAACAAAAACCGAAAAGGTACTGGCTGTATGGATGAATGGGAACACTGAAAAATGCGTTCTTGAGGTCTATGACTGTGAAAAATGAGGCTTCGGAATCAATGGCTGTCAATAGGGAAGAAATATCTGGAACAACTGGATACTGGGGAATAATACATTTATTGAGTTCTCGAAGGTCAATCACTAATCGATATACTGGGGGTGCATTTGGATCAGTACGTTTCATGACTGGAATGATCGGAGAATTACACACATTGGAGTCAGTTTCTACAACTACTCCTTGAGCCATGAGCTCGTCAATAATTTTGGATAAGGCTGCTACAGCCTCAGGTGGCAATCTATACTGTCTGATTCGTGGCAACACTACACCTGGCTTGAGAGTCACACGATGGGGTGTGATTTGCATAAAACCAACATCAGTTGGACCTTGCGCCCATAGATGCTGCGGAACATTAGACAATCTTGGATCAAAATCTCGTAATACATAGTGACCCTTGAAGTCACGTAAAAACAAACGTATTCCCTCGGGGGAACAACATATGACTGCACCTAATTCTTTCAGTGTCCTAATGCCTAACAAATTTTCTGGACATGAATTCGTAAGTAATAGATCAGTAGTGCGGGACAATGGACCTACTTCTAGAGTAACTGGCTTTGAAATCTCGTTTACAATAGGCTTTCCTGAAAATCCAAGGGAAACATTTCTAGAGCCTGAGAGCGGAGCCCCTGGAACTTCGGCGTGACTTATAGTGGTCCTACTTGCCCCTGTATCAATCAGAAACTTTCTGTCTTTCCCTAATACTTGACTGTGAATATAGGGACCCTCTTGATCTACAGGAATCTCGATGAGAGGCAAGCCTACCTCCCTCTCTAGGCTGTTTCATGAATACTGTTGATACTCTGGATACTCTGTCTGAGCATACTGGTACATCTGCTGTGTAACATGCTGTGTTGCAGCAATAGGCTGCAGTGCTGGAACTGTCTGTTGTGCGTTCTGTGGCTGAGAAGTCTGTGAAACTTGTTCTTGTCTAGGCGGACGTGGTCTTTCTTTAGTCTTACCAGTGGCTATATTATGTTTCAGAACTGCACACTCGTTTATAAAATGACCTGGCTGTTTACAATAATTGCAGGTCCCTTTAACGGGAGCTGCAGGATGACTGGCTTGATTCGGACCCCTCTTCTGACTGTCTTGAGGAATAGACTGTGCAACTAGTACTTTCATTTTCGTGTCTTTCATACGTCTTCTCTCGTGTTCTTGCTCTTCTCTGATTCTATTCTGATGATACTGGAGCATCTGTAACATCTGGGACGGGTACTAGCTTGCCATGTACTTTCCACTTTCAAAACTCGATTTTTAACTTGTGGACTTGAATTCTCGACTAATTTAGTAACAAAAAGATGAGGGTATGACTCGCTACTCGTCTTCAATCCACTGTTTATTATGAAACATTTTTCAAATCTAGAATAAAAATCACTAGTGTCTTCGTCTTGTTTCTGTTTACAGGCTGAGATTGCATCCCAGTCTTCCTTTTTAGTGGCTAACAATCTGGGCAAAACTTGTATTAACAGTTCTGGTAATTCTTTACATTTCTCTCCAAGACCGGTACCTGGTACTCGTATCTTATCTTCAGCTTCTAGAACTGCCCAATCGATCTTTTTCTCTCCCACCTCCAATTCTTTTTCCTTGAGTTTCTCATATATGCCCGCGGGCAACAGGACTTTTAACATTTTAATAATATCTGGGTACGTATATTCTCCCATACGGAGCATGTCTTTTAATTCTCGGTGGAACCCTGCTGGATCTTTGTCATGACAGGGAATTAATTTCTTCATCTCTAAGAGTTCCATTTTTGTAATCGGGGTGTAAACAAATACTCGTTGCATTTCACCATCTGCTGTCCTGACTGGGTGTACTTCTCGTAACGGATTCTGTCTATCTATGTAAAACGGTTTACTTTCTGGAGGTGAGACATGAACAAAATGCGGGTTCAAAAACATACTATATTTGTGGCGCTGTTCTAGAATGACACTAATTAAATCGGTACCTAAACCTTTCCATCTATACTGGAGTAACTCGTTCAGGACATCATGTAACGGACCTGGATCAGAATGTTGACCCTCATACAATGTGATGAGGTGCTGAATCATATACATACCCACCAGTCGTTGCTCGGCTGGGGGCAATTTCAGAAACATTTGTGCCACTATTTCGTCTGGAAAAGTGGTAGAATCAGTAGTCCATCGGACTGCTGATCGGACTAGTTCTTGTTCATGCATAGTACTTAACTCACTATAACCGATTCGTGATTTCAAAATGTGATCGGTAGCTTGAAATACTTGTTCTAGAGAACCTTGTTCCGGTGCTGGATGATGAAAGACTTTCTTGTGTTCCAGGCGTAAATGGCGGTCTGGAAATCTAGATTTTCCTACATACGCTATTCTGGCGGGATTCTCGTCCTCTACCTCTTCCGTAGGAGAGTCATTCTCTTTCTCGCTTACTTGTGCTGCTTTACGTTGTTCGTGTAACCTTATTATTTCTTTACGGATCTTCTTGTACATACTCTCTATACTACTGATGGTTCTGTGCTTACCCTCGGCTATATTATCACTCCACCTTGTTAGTGTTCTCATTTCGGCCGGATCTTTGGTCGGATAATCTTGTTCCCTTATTAAACAATTAATCAGAAACTTTAATATCATGAGCTGGATCTCAGCTTTCCTTTGAGACATGGCTTCACCAATACTTTCTGGATCATCCCCTGTACGGATGAAACGATATATTCTGTCTAGATCTTCTTTCATATCCGGTAGGGTGTCCAAATACCCGGTCACCCGTCTTACACGTATGGAATATATAACCGTACTATCATCGCCTGTGACTGGATCATAGCGGCATTCAGTAAGAGCTCGTCGGATGTCTGCAACGGACTTATATTTGGGCGTACGCTGTAACGCACGTTCATGTAACTTGACTAACGTTACACGCTGGTGTGGTGGCGGGGTACCAGGAGGACCTCCTCCTGCGGCCCCTAGACTAGAATCGTCGACTGATACTCTTCGTGCTGGCAGAGTGGCTGATGTGGCGGGAAGTTGTACTATGGGCTGGACCGGGGGTACCGTAGCAGGTACTGCAAAAGGTGCCCCGGTGTCTGGAGGAGCAGGAATTACATGATTTACAGGAACTGGCGGAACAGGATTTGCATATTCTGGGACTGTGTCATCCAAATAGGACGAAATAAAAATATCAGCTGCGGTCGGTTTGTGACGTAGCTTGGTCGGAACTAATGGTGGCGGAAAATTACTGGATGCCTCCGGGGTTGCTTTTGGCAATCCCTCGGCAAGAAGAGGATACATACCCTTAATGAGGGCATTTCTCTGTCTGTCTGACTGTTCGGTTTTAACTCGTTCACCTATCTCGATTAATTCCCTTTCTTGGGCTCGTTCTAAGGATTCTCTACCTAATTCTGACTTTCTGATGTCTTTTTCGGTTCTTTTATGAGATTCTTTGCGCCATAACTCGATGGCATCTTTCTGTGACTGTCTGGCTTTCTTTTTCCATAATACTTCTTCTACTCGCATGATGCACTCGGCATCCCATGTGCCTGATACTGGCCATCTATACTTTTCTTCTAATTCCTTGGTGTACTCGACCCATAAATCTAGATACAATATGGCACTTATGCCATGCTTTTGATACATAAAGTGACCTGGACTGTCCCTAGGCGGGACAGGAACTGCTTCTTCTAACAGACCTTTTCTAGTTCTTAACTGATGTAGTTTGGAAAACAACGGCATGACTGGACTGTAATCTAGACACAATACAATACACAATGAACACGATAATTACACCACTTTCATACCACGACATTAAAATACATGAATGACATTTTAAAATAACAGTTCGAACAGAATACTACCTGGAGTACTGAAAACAGAATACAGAATTTCTCGAGGGCAGAACTGACTAGAACAGAGACTAGATGCACTGCTGAAACAGTACGAAACTTACCGGTCTCATAAAGAGACACGTCAGGACCCGCATCCACCGGAGTGGACACTTCGTGTTGGGCCTGTGTACCACCAAACCCACGGACCAGAGTCAATTAGATTGACCCTGTCTAGATACTACCCCAGCAACGGTACTCACCGGGCAGCAAGAACGGAAGGCCTCGGACTGGACTGGACTGCTTCGACGCCGGACGGACACACTTCGGACTTCTGTTACGGGTGGGCCTCCGGATACCTCGGACCTTGAACTCTCGGCTTGGGCTCTGGTCGGGACTCGCCGCGTTCCTCCACCGCCTCGTCTGGATGCTGGACCGCAACCTCTGTCTCCTCCGTGGGCCTGAGGGATACTTGAAGCAGAAATATCTGCACGTGCACGGTATGGTTCCGTCACGGCTGCAGAGGGTCAGGGGGCATACGTGGCTTCACCGGCGCGTGGGGAAAGGGCAAGTCCCTGTTCGGGCGCCATTATGTGGTATATAAATAAATAATACCGGATCTATTTTTGACTGGACATAGTAATAACAGATAGCTCAATAAATAAGAGTCAAGATTCGAGGTAGTAGGAGTTTGCAGGTTTAATACAGCATAAGGACAGGAACAGGACAACCTGCACAGGAATAGGATGGCAGCGCTGCCGGGGGCAGGATCGGAATCGGCGTAAGGCGTCGGCGTAACTTTTAATAACAGTGCACAAGTATATATACTAAAACAATTGCATTACAATACATACAATAGGCGGAGCAGTGGGTGTGGTCAATAACCGTCGCGAAAGATAAGGGTGAAAGTGGGTGTAACAGGAGGCGTATACATAGACATGTGATGTAAACGTAACAGAATATGTCATAAATGGGGCGGAGACATGGAGGGGGCTATCTGAGGAGCCGGGACCTCTAACCTAGTGGTGCGCACAAACTGACAATGACGTATTACTAGGAGAAGCTGGGGGCTATGACTTCTGCGCTAGGAGCAGAGACTGAAGTCTGGAGAGTCAGGGCGACATGTACCTAAACACTATCTAGTATCTGATGTTTAGAGAACATGTTGATAGAATCCAGAAGTTATCGGGGTAAAGGCTAACAGACTCTAAGACTGGTGCATGCATTATTCTACATGTAGTGTGTGTTGAGGAATATTAAATGACCATTAATACAGTATTTCTCTTACATGGAGACGTAAAGGCTAGACGATGACTGAAACTATTGATGCGATTCAGTAGCTTAGGAATGCAGAGAAGGAGGGCTGGACTGATAACTAGAATCATAACATACTTTTGGCAGACTAGCAGGCAGAGCCAGGCCGAGCCGGGCACTGTGAGGCAGGAAGTAAGTGAAGGGTCAGGAATACAGGTGGGGGCTGTATCGCTCCTCAGCGAGGGCTCAGGAGACAGGAGCTGAATCTGGTGTCCGGGCCCTTTTGAGGCCTAGAAACGGGGACTTTTCAATGAAATAACGTGCACACTGAGAAACGTGGCAACGTAACTTTACATAGGCCTGATATTCGTTGTATTCACGAGAACTGGAAACTGGCATACTAGAGATGGACACAACTGTAATTGCGTCTTTAATCGATCATGGGGAATACATATGCATATTAATCATGCACACATAACATAAGATGGGGGACACGTAGGGACACAGAACATGGCAAAATTTACTTTTCCACAAGATAAACAGTCGAAAGCCGTCGCGGGGACTTGCTTTGGACTTTTGCGCGGCCTCAGGCCACTGCTTGGTTTCTTTCCCCCTAAGGTGCGACAGACCATCATCCAGGCGTCTGTCTTGCCCAGATTGGATTACGCCAACTGTCTTTACCTGGGCGCCAATAAAGAGAGCATCAAACGCCTTCAGAGGGCTCAGAATGCGGCGGCTCGTCTTTTGGTTGCACTGCCTAGATCTCACTCGGTTGCCCATGTGCTCCCTAGGCTCCATTGACTGCCGGTTGATCGGCGTATTGAGTTTAAGGCACTTTGTTACTCTCACAAGATTTTGTCACGACAGGCCCCTCCAGGGCTATTCCACTTGCTGGAGTACTACGAGCCGGGTCGCCTGCTTCAATCCGCTGACCTTGCATTGGTCCGTGACCCACGCGTCTGGAGAGCGAGGGTCGGTGGTCGTTCCTTCGGCTATTTGGCCGCGAAACTTTGGAATACACTCCCTCTCACTATGAGAGTAATGCCGAATCATTTGGCATTCCGTAAAGACTTAAAGACCTGGTTCTTTCCTTGTAAGTAGTCTAATCTGTTGTTGTTTACTGATCGGCCCGGGTTTCTAGGGGTTTCTGATAGCGCTGGGACGCCTCGTTGCTGAGGCAGCTATGCTCTTTACAAATCCAAAAATAAATAAAAAATAAATAAATTACGTCATGCCCATAAGGGAAAGAAAAGATATAGAATACCATGAAATGTCAGCGCTCATCAACTAAAGTGGCACTATAACAAAAAGCAATTTCATAAATTTACAGAGGAGTAAAGGACAATATTGACACCCACCCTCCATCAGCACAGTTGTATTCAAGCCTTGACAAGAAAAAAACATTTTAAGTGCAGTGAACACATTCATTACATGCCTCTTGAGACAGAGTGTGTCCCCCTCACTAATGCACTCTAACGCCACGGTGAGGCTCCAGCCCACAGGGACAGGCGCGTGGCAAGTGCTGGATCTCTGTGGGATGAGTCTGGTGGACGCAGTCGAGTGGTGGCCGCGGTGGGGTAACTTGGCTTCCACTATTAGGACCTCATTACGAGTTAGAGGCTTAATCCCAATCCCAACAACACTGGTTTGCACAGCAGTGTTTGCTGCGTTGTTACAAGCACCTTGAGGTGTGTGGTGCAGCCAAGTGGTGGGTGCTTCTGGTGTTCATCTCAAGATGGAGATGGTTCCATTAATTTTTGTTTGCATGTGTTGCTGACCGACACATGGCATGCACTTTAAATATATAAAGCTGGCATGTCTACAGGTGGAAGTGGGAATGGCGGGTGGAAATGCTGCCTTTTCTCAAGTCCCCTAACACACCTCCACCCCAGTCCGAAATGGGGAGATATCATCTCCAACATCAATAATCCCTTAAGCAGAAGGGCAGATGGCGTTGTCGGGAGGGTGAAATCCACAGTTAGCCAAAAAATACAAATTTACGTCTGTTGAATGTAATGCAAATGCTTTGCCTCTCTCACTGCTCCATGCTCTGGTCTTGACATGAAGGATCTATAGTGCCTAGAAGCAGCTTTTGTTCAGGTTGCATCATGGTCAGCTGAAAATCCACTATGGTTGACAACTAAGCATGGGCGGATTTTGCGGATCCACGATCCGCGGATTTGCGGATTTGCGGATCGTGGATCCGCAAAATCGGTGGATTTTGCGGATTTGCGGATCCGCGGATTTGGGGCGGGGCTTCCATGCGAGTGCACATGCCTCTTGTGTGTTTAAAAGGTCTGGGACCGAACAGAGCAGTAGATGAAGAGACAGAAGTTCCTGGTCACAGGAACAGCAAAGGGATTGCGCTCGTGAAAGTCAAGGATGCAAAGGCCTCTATCCAGCATCACAGCTGATTTTCGCCGGTAGATTTGGGAAGAAGGCACACCTGCCTAGCCTCGATGACGAGCACGATTGTTTTTGGGCTGATGAATGAGTCACTGCATTTGAGCTTCAACTAGTTCCAGCGACCATGTGTGTGTTACTATGCAATCGCCCCGAAGGGCGCAGGGGTCCCTTGGGTGAGCTGTCCATCATAGTGGGTCAATGGCGGGAAGACGGTGCACACCGCGAGTGTGTGGGCAGGGCTTTCATGCGAGTGCACATGCCTCTTGTGTGTGTAAAAGCTCTGAGACCGATCAGAGCAGTAGATGAAGAGACAGAAGTTCCTGGTCACAGGAACAGCAAAGGGATTGCGCTCGTGAAAGTCAAGGATGCAAAGGCCTCTATCTAGCACACCAGCCTGGCCTGTTGTAACTATTTTACGATGGCGCCGGCAAGCTGCCAGCGCCATCCTAAAATAGTTACGAAATTAGCTTCAACAGGAAGCTCTAATAGATAAAATCGAGCACCTGCTTTATTTTATCTATTAGAGCTTCCTGTTGAAGCTAACTTAATAACTATTTTAGGATGGCGCTGGCAGCTTGCCGGCGCCATCGTAAAATAGTTACAACAGGCCAGGCTTCAACTTTTGCCCCCGGATCCGCCGCTCGCGGATTTGCGAATTCTTGGTAAATTCGCGGGGAGTTCGCGGATCACGAATTTACCGAAAATTCGCAAAATCCGCGAGCGGAACGGATTTTGCGCCCATGCTTATTGACAACCTTAGGCACCATTAACAGTGACGGCTGGTGGAATTTGAAAGTGGTAGGGCGTAAGAGCAATGAATGAGGTATAGTGCATGTGAGAGAAGCAAGCACACATCACCTCAAGGTAGTTTTAAGTGGCGGTTGGCAGGAAATTTCGAAGAATTCCCTTTACTCTTTCAGGATGTACTTTATTTTAGCTGTTGGCAGTCACTTGTGCACACTGATTCGCCATGAGTGTTAGTAAAAAAAGCAGATGGAATTTCGTTGTACAGAAATGCATCCCACTGCACTGGCGGTATAGCGAGAACTGGGTATGTTGCTCTGTGTCTGCAACTGAAGTGCTAAGGGGGAGTGTGTTTAATTGGAGCACGTTAGGAGGCAGCATTCTAGATTGTGCCAGACTGAGACTACGAAGCAACCAAGGCTGAGGTTTCTGAAAAGAGTCATGTATCCAGCATGTAACGTTTTGTGTTTAGAAAGCTAGTTGCCTAATTTAATGGGATTATGTAACTCACTTTCTAGACACAGAATGCAAAAGTTCTGCATATGTGAATTTCAGAAGCATTGTTTATTTATTGGTTTTTTCAGCCTGGCACAGTTTAAAATGATTATGCTGCCAAAGGCCCGGCAAGTGCCTAATTTATTTCCTGCTGCAGTGCTGTGGTCTTTACTTTAACTTTCTAGTGCTAGTTTCTTTCTGACTGCAGCTGCTGCTAAAGAGAAAGACAGGGAAAGGAAAAGCGAGAACAGATCAACAGGAGAAGGAGTCCAGGACAATGCGTGAAAGCAAGAAAGAAAAGTAAGGACGACAAGCGAGAGGTTGGGATCGCAAACAGAGTTACTGCCCACCATCATCCTGACCTGTGGCGTTTCTGTTTCTCACAAGGTGGCAGTGTCTTGGCTTCTCCCCCCGCACATGCCACGAAGTAAATAAAATAAATACAAAAGTCAATAAACTTACTTTCCTATACCTTCCCGCCTTTAAGTTCCGACTCCCGATTCCCGCCGTCCTGTTCCTGTTCTTGAATTCCCATGGTGCTCGTCGTCACGCAGGAAGGCTGCAGGCAGCCTCTCTCCCCTCCACCACAGCACAGCGCTGTGATTGGTTCGGCCGGCTGCCCCAACCACGTCATTTCTCTCTGTATGCTGCAGCATACAGAGAGCAGGGAGAGTGGGAGGGGTTACTCAAGGGCAGGGGGGAGCGGCTTGCCCACTGTTCTTAATACAGTTAATACTGTCTGTTTGGACAGCCTCTCAGGCTGCCCAAACAGACAGTATTAACAACGATGGGAAAGCCACTCCCCCTGCCCTCGAGTAACGCCGCCCACTCTCTCAACCAGGAACTTCTGCTTCTCGCCGTGCGAGAAGGCAGAAACAAATGGGAGTTCTCAATCTCTACTATTTGTTTCTGCCTTCTCGCATGGCGAGAAAGCAGTGGGGCGGCACCCAAACGCCCCCATGGAGGATCCGCCACTGACCATTATCTTCTCCAAAGTTAAGATGGCACCTTTGACGGACAGACCAACAGGCATGGAGCCCACTTTACACCTAGATGACGTCTTCTCACAACAGAGATGTAGTCTTACCTACATCTAGATGGAGTCTGCTTACAACAAGCATGGATGCCAGCCTACCTCTAGATGGCTTCTACTCACAAGAGGCATGGAGATCTGCCTACAACTGGATGACGTCTGCTTACAACATGCATGGAGGCCAGCCTGCTCCTAGATGGTGCCTATCACAACAGATGTGGAGGCCACCTTACATCTAGATGGCATTTGCTTACAACAGGATGTAGGCTAGCCTACATCTAGATGGTGTCAGCTTACAACAGGCATGGAGGCCAGCCTACATCTAGATGGTGCCTGCTTACAACAGGCATGTAGTCCCGCTACATCTAGATGGTGTCTGCTTACAGCAAGCATGTGGTCCTGCCTACATCTAGATGGTGTCTGCTTACAGCAAGCATGTAGTCCTGCCTACATCTAGATGGTGTCTGCTTACAACAGGCATGGAGGTCAGCCTACACTTGGATGGTGTTTCCTGACAACAGCCATGCGGGCCAGCCTGCACCTAAATGGTGTCTGTTTACAACAGACATGTAGTCGTGCCTACATCTAGATGGTGTCTGCTCACAACAGGCATGAAGGCCAGCCTACATCTAGATGGTGATTGCTCACAACAGGCATGGAGCGTCAGCCTACATCTAGATTTTGTTTGCTCATAACAGGCATGAAGGCCAGCCTACATCTAGATGGTGTTTGCTCACAACAGGCATGCGGGCCAGCCTGCACCTAAATAGTGCCTGTCAAAACAGCCATGGAGCTTAGCCTACACCTGGATGGCATCTGCTTGCAACAGGCATGGGGGCCAGTCTGCACCTAAATGGTGCCTGTCACAATAGCCATGGAGGTCACTCTACACCTGGATAGCATCTGCTCGCAACAGGCATGGCGCCAGCCTGCACCTAGATGGTGCCCATCAAAACAGGCATGGAGGTCACCCTACACCTGGATGGCATCTGCTTGCAACAGGCATGAGGGCCAGCCTGCACCTAAATGGTGCCTGTCACACAGCCATGGAGGTCACCCTGCACCTGGATGGCGTCTACTCACAACAGGCATGTTCTAGGGAGGTCACACAAGAAAAAAACATACGTACCAAGAAATAAACCCACGAGTCAAGAAAATAAGTCTTTTCTGTTTCTTATATTGGACACTGTACTGAATCTGTTTGATATTTATTGTGTTTGCCTCTTGAGGTTAATTACACCTGAATGGTGTCTGGTGACAACGGGCTTGGAGGTCTAAGAAGGGCGGGAACAGCTGCCTACACTTGGAACAGATGTATAACCACAGACATGCCTGAAGACTTTTTACTATGAATAGAATGAAAATATACTCCAAAGGGTTGTGCCACCGCGGCAGTGTTTCCACACATGCCTGGTTTATTGTTGAACCTGGCCCTCTCTGCAGGGTCACCCCCAAAGTTTTCGCATTCACCCCTCCTGTTTTGCTGAATTTGCTTTTGTTGGCTGTAGTACTCTGTGCACCTTACCACTGCTAACCACTGCTAAAGTGGGTGTGCCCTCTCCCTCAAACATGGTAAAAGTGGAACCTAATTTGCACATTTTGTTTATTTCTTAGTCCCTAGTAAATGGCACTAGATGTACTCAGGGCTTTTACATTAAATGCTTCTATTGGGCCTGCAGCACTTACCAATCAATCAATCAATCAATTAGTCATTTATAGAGAGCCGATAATCACCCATGAGGGTCTCGAGGCGCTGAGGCTGTTCGCTGTTGTTTGGAGGTGATTACTCGAACAGCCAGGACTTCAGGTCTCGCCTGAATTGTTGGAGTGACGGTGCTGAGGTACAGGGGGAGATTGATCCAGGCCTTGGCTGCCAGGCGCGAGAAGGATTGTCCTCTGCTGTGGGCTTGACGGATCCGTGGGGTGTCTGCGACGGACAGTGAGGCTGATCGAAGAAGTCTGGATGATCGGTGGAAGGTCAAGTGTTTGTTGATGTATGCTGGTCCTTCTTCGTACAGAGCCTTGTAGGCATGGGCCAGTAGCTTGAATTGGCATCTCTTCTGAATTGGGAGCCACCTACTAAAGTAGCCTTTTACATATATCTCTGGCCCACCGCTGCAACCTGTAGCACAGATTTATGAAGACATGCAATCTCACAAACCGTACACGTGATTTACAAAGACACGCGAGGCCACTTTGCGTGGCTCTGAGTGGCTCCGTACATCTGGAGCAAAGCAACGAGGCGCAGATCGCTGCGTTGCCTTCCTCTGCCCAGGGAAGGCGTTCCATGGGAGTTGCAGTGGGTGTTCCCACGCGACTCCCCTAGGTTTTGACACATTCACAGATTTACCAGAACGAGTAGACCTGGGAATGCACCAAAATGTTCCGCCTTGTCAGGCGAGGCGTAACGAGGAGAAATATCTTTCCGTTACTTCCCCTTTCTGTGTGTGCTGCATTCACATGAAATGAGGAATGCGCCTCAGGGGATTGTTTTTGTGCCAGAAGGCCCCCCTTTCTGCACAAAAGCAATCCTGCCTAAAACACAGGCACCCTTACACCATGATGCAAGAGTGCTAGCGTTGGCGCAAGGCTTCCTAAAAGGCCCCAATGCAGGGGAAAAGACAGGAATGCGCAGTACGCCTTAAGTGTGGCGCATTCCTGCCCTGTCGTGCTGTACAGCAAGGTAGCTTGCTTGTCGGCACTGCGTAGCATTCTCGTAAATAGGCCCCTGGTTTGCTAATATTTATAGAATTGTTAAGGGTATGCTGCTAAACGCGATCCACTCCCACACCCCCTCAAACAGTGACACCATCAAACTTGCTGAATCAACACAATTCTTGTACGTGTTTGCCGGGTGGAAATGAGGTGGAGTCAATGAGACCACTCTTGCTACCACCCAAGACAACTGTAGTCCTCAGTATTGGGCTGGCACGAGCTCGCATCATTTCTGGCATCTCACTTTGTGCTTATTTTGTGAGGTATCTCAACTATACCATTATGCCACGCGGCATCATTTTCTGCCTTTTCAGGGATAAACGCAATACGAACAAAGATAACGTGAGGAGGTGCTGTTTGTGTCATGTGCGATCGAAAGTTATTTTATTGGCGCAAAATGCCTCGCTATATTTCACTCTAAAAATAGATCTAAATGCAAGGTTTATAGTTCGCATATTCTTGAACAATTTTCCTCAAATGTTGGGTAATTATGCAAAAGGCAATGACACGAATTTCCCACACCCCTACTCAAAATATCACACCATAACATGTACCTCCCAAAAACATCCCTAGCATCAACAAGGTGAATAAACCACTATTAGAACATATATTTATCTCGGAAATTCCATATTATTGATTCTACCTTGGCCAAGCCACGACTGTAGGCCGCCTTTATTAATGATTGTGATGCAATACAATTCAGTGATGCCGACAGCAGGCGTTCAAAACGGCAAGTGATCAGGTGTTGTCTGTTGCGTGGCATTGTGTGAAGCGAGTACCACCTAACTCTTTAGGCCCTCATTTATGAAGATTTATACGTCAAAGTGAAAGGGAAGGAAAACAACGTATGTTATCCAATATCGTGCATTCCAGTCCTGTGCCCTGGGATTGTTTTGGCAGCCGAGCATCAACACAGGCACCCTTGCCTTGCACAGGCACACTTGCACCAGGGTGCATGGTGCCTGTGTTGTCGATAAGATTGTTAAAAACAATCCAGAGAGGCGTTTTCCTCTTTCTACGTGTGCTGAAGCAGAAAAATTCGAAATAAAGATATTTGCCCTCATTACGCCTCACCTGGGGAGGAGTTTCTTTTTGGTGCATTTCCAGGTTTGTGAAAAAAATCATGCACGGGGATTGCTTGAAGCACTGTGTGCACGACTAACTAAATATATGCAAAGTTAAAGATCACTTTATCAAAATCTTTTCAAACTAAGTCCAAAAATATTCAAAAAATACTCATACCACAGAAAGTTCACACAAATTATATCTTTGTTGAAAATATGCGGTAATCAGAACGCATTACAATGGTCACACAATATACATGTTATATCAATAATCCATATTCCATGTTCTTCAAATGCAAATATGTAGATATGCAGATAACAGATGTGCAGCCCAATGCATTTCAGGACCAGTCGTCCCTTCTTCGGGGGCCACTCGGTTAAATCAAATGCACAGCGTAGACCTTGCGTGTGAAACACTTAAGGAACGGAAGAATTTCTGAATTGGTAGACAGAATCTGAAACAGGGACACGAGGATCTAGCATCCTGTATAAATTGCCGCAATATTAAATTGCAGCGCCAAGCAGCAAAAAGTTGCATGGACAGGAACCAAGACGAAAAGTGCAAACGACCTATACGCTCTCCCGAAGTTAAAGTTGTGTAGTCACCCGGGGAGGTGTATCTTTTTGGCACATTTCCAGGTTCATCAGGCTTTGTGAATCTGGGAATGAATCAAAACCCATGGGTGTTGTGTTGGAACACCCACCGCAACGCCCAGGGAACGTCGCGCCTGCGCAGAGTACGGCAACAAAGCAATGTGCGCTGCCTTGCCTTGCTCCATATGTATTAGGCCATTCAAAGCTCTGCAGAGCGGCGTTGCGTGACTTCACAAATCTGACTTAGAGATTTGCATCACGCATGTAGCACTTTGCGTGGTGCAAACGTGACTCAAGCCGCTCATAAATGTGCCCCTTGGGCATCAGTACAGCAGACACACAGACACCTGCTCGGAAGCTGCCCATCGATTCTAATCGGTTCCTGCTCCCAGGTCCCTGGTTGCAGCTTTCCATAACCTTCTAGCATGTGAGGGCAAGGTTTGCACCACACTGGAGGGCGCTAGAGGGCGCACAAGCTAATGGCCGCACTTTAGTGAGGCTCTGGCTGCCTGGTCAGAACTATCCTGCATATATCCTTCTGTCCTGCAGATGCTCGCCTGAAAATCTCAGCGAGTGTGAGTTCATGTGCCCTGCTGATCCTGTTCGAGTTTGAAGGCGATCCGACATCGTACACCGGACTTCGTCGCGTGGGAAGGCTGACCGGGGTGCGCTGCTGCGGAAGGGCGGCGCAACAGCTTGGAGGCGCGACCACGAGAGGCCGGGGCTCGCCACGAGGTAGACAGGCCTTGGACGCGGGGCGGCCCGCCCGGAGGGTGCGGAACCTGCTGCTGCTCGGCGGACCCGTTGTGGCGGTGAGTCTTCCCCTTCCACTGGCAGCTGTCGAAGGCAGAGACACTGAGCGGAGACGCGAGGACTCGCTGGTACTACGCGAGAGGCGGAGGCCTGCCGCCTGCACCGGGAGGTAATTAAGGGGGCCCCGGACTTTTTGTACAGCTGCCCGATAGCGTCAACCCTTCCTCCGAGGGCTCGCCGCTGCTGCTAGCGGCTGATTGAGGAGCGTCAGGAGCCTACTGGGGGACGCTATCTTGGGCCGGTCCCTTCACTGGTTGTCGCCCGCCGGCAGCACAGGTAAACTTCCCCCCTGAGACTCTCCAGCACGGTTCTGAGTGCATACCTGCGAGGCAGGGGAACTGCTCAAGCGCACTCGGAGCCTACTACGGTCCACATCACCTGCAGCCAACATACGGCACCCACAGGCGCGTGATTACTGCGTTGCTGTGGAGGTGCCGCGTGTCTGGGGCCCACAGGAGTGCGCACCTCTCCTCCATACTGCGGCGAGGACAAGGGCTGAGTGGGACCTCTGACCCCCTCGTGAGTGAATGCGGGTAACCTCGATTGCTGGAGCGAAAGTCACCTTATCTGGTGGTGCATTCTTGCGGGTTGCTGGACTGCTCCTCGCGCAGAGGGGGCCACCATCTGAGCGACCACTGGTCTGATAATACGGATGCAAAACAGATCGTTGGCGGGCGGTGAGGACCGCGCTAATCGTACATCTCCGAGCGCCTCTAGCCCCTACAAGAGACGTACAATGGGGAAGAATGACAATAAACAGCCTAAACTCTCTTTCGAGCCCGCGGCCACTAGAAAACATCTGCGAGACACGGCGGACTCTGGCGGTGCCCGTGGACCGGCGGGCGCTGAACCCCCCTCCACGTCAATGACCCCTGAGATGCGCATGATGATGGAGGAGATGAGACAGGGCTTCGCCACAATAGTGGACAAAGTGGATCAGCTGTCCTCGAGGATGGACGGGGTTGCACAGAAACTAGAGGTCCATGAGGAACGCCTGACAGAGGCAGAGCGACGCATATCGGCCGCGGAGGACACGTCGACGTCCCACGATACCCGCCTATCCAGAATGGACAACATATTGCGTGTGATAGCGGCAAAGAACGAGGAGTTGGAGGCGAGGAGTAGACGCAACAACATACGCGTCGTAGGAGTTCCGGAGTCCACCAACACAGGACGTATGGAAGAATATGTCGAACGAATCCTCACGACTGCAGTGGGCAGGGAAGCCTTCTCCAGTCAATTTATTGTCGAAAGAGCACACCGTTCTCTTGGTCCACGGCCCGAACCAGGGAGACCGCCGCGGCCTATCATCGCCCGGTTGCTCAACTATCGCGACCGCGACGCGGCACTACGGGCGGCACGGACAAACCAAAACCTGTCGTGTGATGGTGTGAACTTTTCAGTATACCCGGACTTCACCCCTATGGTACAGGAACAGCGGAAGAAGTTCTTAGATGTGAAGAAAAAGCTTAGAGAAATGCAAGTGGACAATGCACTCCTATACCCTGCACGTCTCAGAGTGACCCATCAGGCCAAACAATATTTTTTCACTAATCCGCAGCAGGTGGAGGACTATATTAAAAAAATCCGCGCTACTAGAGGATGCAGGCGAAACGCAGAGAATGATGGTGTACACGGAGAACCTTTGGAGAATGTTGGCGACTGACGGTGCCTCTCCGCTATACACTGATGGACCTCGCATCATCGATCCGAAATTTGATTTGTCCCCTTGAACTTGACCAAGCCCCTGTTGGGCTACCTTTGTTATGGGATTGAGGCGTTGATCCAGTGCCACGTACACGTGCTGTGACTGAGTTGGTGCATGTCGTACTGTGGTCCGATAGTTGGGACTTTGTTGGAGCGCACAGACTGATGGCACAACTGGTGGAGATATGAGTTGCAGCTGACAAGGTGACACTCTCACTCGAATGCCCCGGAGTCTTCTCCACCTGGGGCGGACGCCATGAGAGATGCTGGCATGTTGGACAGGTTCTAATCTGCAGGGGTAATGTATACCAGGCACCACCCCCCCTATCTCTGACTGTTCTCGCATGGCACGAGCGGGGTGGGAGGAGATTATCGGGGTGGATCGGTGCGTTCCTCTAATGCCCCCAGAAGGGGAATCCCCACACAGTTGTTTGATGGTTGTTGAGCGTGGGTTTCGGGGAGGGGGGTGGGGATGGGGTACTGGCAAGATTGGGTTGCTTCAGTGGGAGGGGGGGATTGGGAGCGTGTGCGTTGGCTTGCTGCATACGGGGGGAGGGGGAGTATGTGTTTGTTGGGGATTGGGATGTTGTAACTATAGGCACTGGTTTGGGAGCTATCAATGACAAGCATACAGACGTTGAAGCTAGTGAGACTGACAGCTTTACGGAATGGGAGATGCGAATGTTTCATGCGAAGAGGAGATCTGTACTTGGTACAGGAGGTATGAGGGCTGCTAATTTGGACATGATTCTGTATCATGAGCACAGTGGTTGCAATGGGTGAAGATGCATTGGATAACATCTCAATTGTGTCCTGGAATGTACGAGGCCTTAATGATCCCAGGAAATGTAGAAATGTACTTGCATACTTAGATAGACATCATGTGCAGATAGCGCTGCTTCAGGAAACTCACTTGGACCCGCGAAGAGACCCTAAATTTGCGTGTAGATGGGCGCATGTGAGAGAATTCTCTTCATATTCCACGTATTCCAGAGGTACGACCATCTTGATTAACAGGGCACTGCCCTTCCAAAAATTGGGAGCGAGGGTGGATACGGAGGGGAGGTATGTGCTGTTGTGGGGCAGACTGGGTACGGATGCGCCCAATGTTGACACACCTGATTTCTTCCTGACATTGTGGGGTCATGTACTGGAGGTTGAAGCCGCGCACGTTATCTGGGGGGGAGACTTCAACCTGTCGCTGATACCTGTGGCGGATAGGTCGGATGGGAGTGGCCAATACAACATTAAGGCTCGAGACACACTGCAAGGTATACTAACTGAGGCACGGCTCGTTGATAGCTGGAGGTTCACGCACCCAGTGGCTAGAGAGGGCACGCACTTCACGGCATACACACGTGCATGGGCGAGACTTGATTACTGCTTTATATCACGGGGTCTAGCCAATGGTGTCATTAAAGTTAAACATTTGCCTCGGACCTACTCTGACCACTGTCCGGTCTTGGCTGTGATTGTGATGCCTGGACTGCGCCAATTGCGACCACCGTGGCGGCTATTCCCCTCTTCTCTTCTTGACCCTGTCTTTAAACTTGAACTTGGTGAGGAGATAGAGGCTTTCTTCCCTAGAAATAAGGGGTCTGTCGAAAGTGTAGAGACGATTTGGGAAGCCTTCAAGGTGACTATCAGGGGTATCACGATTGCTAAGAGCTGCGGGATACTAAGGGACTTAGTGCGTACGCTGAATAAACTTGAATCAGAACTTAAAGCCCTTGAGGCGGAGATGGTCCACAACCCTAACCCTGAGCTAGCGCAGGAATTCAGGTCTAAGCTTTCATCCTTTGAGGAAGAGGCTGCCAGGGAGGTGAAGTTTCGGGGCAAGTACTGGACGGCTAGGAGATTCTGCGAGGGGGACCGCCCGGGGAAGGTACTTGCTGCGCTCACGCGACACCAGCGCTATGCTACCCATATATTGGAAATCGCTGATGGCAAGGGGGGGACACGAAGCGTATACAAGACACCTTCCTACAGCACTACAAACAATTGTACTCCACGCAGCAGGAAGGCGACGTGAAATTCGGAGACTTCCTTGATGACATAGCGCTGTGCTGGCCTGGCGACAGTCACAGGGCCTTTCTTGGGTCTCCTTTTGAGCTAGACGAGATTAGAGAAGCTATCATGTCCCTTAGTAACGGCAAAGCTGCAGGGCTGGACGGCCTTCCAGCTGAATTTTACAAGTGCTACATTGACATCATGGCACCGGTACTGAGGGAAGTCTTTACAGAGTCGCTTGAGGTGGGGATACTACCGGGCTCAATGAGAGAGGTGGCGATTACCTCACTCCTGAAGCCAGGGAAAAATCCGTTAGACACCAACTCTTATAGACCCCTTTCGCTTCTGAACTGTGATGCAAAAATCCTTGCCAAAGTGTTGGCGACTAGACTGTCCCTACTCATGACTACCCTGGTGCTACCGGATCAGTCTGGCTTTGTGCCAGGTCGAGCGACGTCGCATAACCTTCGCACGCTATTCTCCCTTATTCCTACCATCGCGCCTGAGTTGCCTGTTGCCGCTGTGTTTCTGGACGCCACTAAGGCGTTCGATTCTGTGGAATGGGGCTACCTCATGGCTATTTTGGACAGAATGGGTTTTCCTCAGATTTTCATCTCCTGGGTGAAGCTTCTTTACACTGCCCCGGTTGCCAGGGTCGTCATTAATGGTGTGCTTTCTGCACAAATGCCGATCACAAGAGGTACCAGGCAGGGCTGCCCCCTATCGCCCCTGCTTTTTGCCTTAGCAATAGAGCCCCTGGCTTGCAGGGTATGGCAACTACACAAGGCCAGTGCCTTTAACTGCCACCAACGGCAGATAGGGATTTCTTTATACGCGGACGACGTTACCCTGTACGTGCGTCACCCACAGCAGAACCTTAACCCAATCCTGGGGGAATTTATTGTTTTTGGCGGCGTGTCCGGAGTGCACATAAACTGGAAGAAATCTCAATTCTTCCCCCTCACGGCCTCGGTTGACCGTTTCCAATTGGACTACCCCCTGGAATGGTGTAGTTCGGAACTCAGATACCTGGGTATTGAGATATCGCTCAATAAAGAGGATACTATTCGGCTGAACTATGACGTGGCAATCTCACAATTGTCAGACAATGTTACTCGATGGTTGGCCCTGCCGCTTTCAATGGCAGGTAGAGCCTCGCTGATCAAGATGATCATCCTCCCAAGGTTCCTGTACCTTTTTCAGAATATCCCCTACTACCCGGGCCCCTACTTCTTTAAGAGACTGCGGACTGAACTTCTTCGATTATATTGGGGAGGTAAACAACCACGGATTAGCTGGGCGGTCTTGACACAACCGTACGAAAAAGGTGGGTTTGATGTGCCGGATTTTGCTGCGTACTATCTTAGTGCTCAGTCGCAATACGCGTACCACTGGGTTAATCCAGCTCCCTTTATGCCACAGGCTGCGGCTGAAGAATGGATTGCGCATCCGCTTCCGCATAACGGTATGCTGATGGGAGTGATTGGAGATATTGAGACGCCTGCCACTACAGTCACATGTACTATCGACGCCTGGAGGAGAGTGACTACTATGCTTGATGCTCCCATGCTCTATTCACCTGCACTCCCCCTAACGTACCACCCGAGACTGTCATTGTTACTAGAAAATGGATTTCGGTCTATGTGCAAGCGCATTCACATAAATACATGGGGGGATTTGTTCAAGGATGGGCTATTTCGTAACAAAGATCAGATATTTCAGGCGGGTCCCCCGACACCGATGGAGGTGTTTTACTATATTAGGCTTCGTCAGGGCATGCGTGCCATACTCCCCAACTTTCCGGATGAACCAGGGGTGGTACTGCCCTTGCACGTACTACTGGTGTCGGATGGGAGGCACATGGTTTCTAAGTTATATAATAACATCCGAGCGCAACGTCCGCCTGTAAGGTCCAAGGCGCGAGACGATTGGAACTCCGAATTGGACGCTGAACTCACTGAAGAGCAATGGTACTATTGCTGCTCGGCCACGGCGAATGTCTCGTCCAGCTGCCGTCTGAAAATCATCCATTACAAATTTCTTCAGAGGTTTTATTACACGCCAGTCAGGAAGTTGCGATTTCATCTTTCTGATGACGACAGGTGCGCGAGATGCCGCTCGGAGGGCGCAGGCTTTCTTCACCTGGCCTGGGAGTGTGGCGTGATACAGGAATATTGGACGCAGGTTCATGCGGCGCTCCAGGTCATGATTGCAGGCCCTCTTCCACTAGACCCGGTGCTGATGCTGTTGGGGTATACCAAAGATAGACCCAAAACGCGCCGACGATTTGTAGATATTGCATTGCTCCTCGCTAAAAGGAGAGTAGCTTGCAAGTGGGGGAGGGGCAGGGCACCAAAATTCAAAGAATGGCTGGATGATCTTACATACTGCCAAGACCAACATGGCATCTATGCAGACTTAATGCCTGCACGTTGCAGGCCCAAGGATATTTGGTCCCCGCTGCAGCTCTACTGGCTGTCCCAGGTGTCTCAAAATGACACCTGTGCGGATGAGGGTCAGCTGACTGAGCAATGAGCAACTTACTGTCATGCGGCGCCCTGATACAAATACAACCCCTAGCTGGGGGGGACAACCTCTTTCTGCTAGTGGAGTGGCGGGCTGCTCAATATTGAGACGAGGTAGAAGGCTGTGGGACACCTGCGGTTTGGATACTGTTTCCTGCGAGGCACGTGACATGGCTCCCCTGTTACACTTATGCTGTGATCGAGTTGGGACTTCCCTTGCACGCAGGGTTTAGGGACTAGGCACATGTAAGGGTACCCCCTGGGGGCTGGGAACCATGCATCACTTCACGTCAAACACCAATCAGTGCACCCGCGTTTGTTACGCTCATTGGGACGAGGGGGGGGGGACATCTTGGATGCTGCACGTAAGGCACACTGATACCAATAGGGCCACTGAATGTCACCTGGTAGGGTTAGTATAAGCAGCATTCCACGTGTGGTCTGATACTCGTCCTCCCTAATGCATTGCTTGTACCTGGCTGGTTTATTGCTGGATTGGCCTGCAAGAGTAGTGGATCTTTCCCGATACTTGCAATCCTCACTGTGCTGTGCGTAGTGCTCTGCTAACGATGTATCCACCCTAATGACTGACGTTCATTAATGTACTGTTCAGATATGATGAGATGCTCTAGCCCAAGTGACTGTACGATGCTCTATTGATGTACCGTAAGTGTAACGTGCTGTTTGGTTGGAAATGATGCGAATGTCTTGTATCTCTGTCTAATGCAATAAATAAAGGTTTAATAAAAAAAAAAAAAAAAAAAAAGGTTTGCACCACACTGGACACCGGCAACAGGTGATCTTCAAATCCACTCCACACCGACAGTCAATGATACACTGTGTTGCAGCGGCGGGGAGACGAGCTTCTGTGTAAGTGATACCACCAGCACCGAAGGAGCCCTCCTCGACAGGCTTGTCAAAGACTGCTCAATATTTGGGTGACAATTTAGAAGTTTGCACGGTGTGTGAATTGTTGAGCGAAATATGCATACATTCAATGAAATGATGCATAGTATGCGAAATATATTTTGCTGGTGCTTCGAGCAGCTTTTCTCAAGAAGAATGCACTTGGCACATAAAATTCATGCAAAGATACTAAGACAATGTGAATCATTAGAGGCGAAAACCTCTCTCGGTGAGACATTTCTACTCAAATCCGCCTTCTGTGGGCAAAAAGTACAAACCAATTCACGTTATGCAAAATGGTAAAAGTTTTGCACATTTGGCATAACATACAATTCGAGAATTATGCTAAATTACGGTGCATAATAACAATTTTGCACAGTCCTAATGACATTCTTTTTTTACAACGCTTTTTTTCTCTAAACTGAATTTCTGCAGCAGGACAGAAGAAGCAACAAGAACGGAGCTCCCCTTTGTCCGGGAAAAGACGGGGACCTCAGGGGAGTCCCGCACGAGGTGAGCCCTGTGGCCCCTCCTGCGGTGGGGACCGGAAGTGGGCTGCGAAGGGGCGCGGGTTGCTGCAGACTTATGTAAGATATTTAGGGTTTGAACAACACATCGACCGGGCTAGACTTGGGGTGATGCAACAAATGTTCCTCTCCCACGATATTCACACTTTGCAGAAAAAGGGTAAGAGGAAACAAGCATTTGCAATGCAATGGGTCTCCCATTTACGACAGTTTGAATTATTGGCATTGTAAATGACAATGTATTTTATTTATGAGTTCTTTTTAAAAAAAATTAATAAAAGGGATTGTCATTTACAATGTCAATAGCTTAAACTATTGCAAATACGAGCCCTATTGCATTGCAAATGCATTCGGCGCCAGTGCTATAAAGAGTTTTTTTTTAAAGCGTTAGGAGAGATAGGAGAGAGTGTGTCCTGGACAAACCTATTTGAGAAAATAGTGCTCGGAGGCTGTAATTAAAGTCTCTGGAGTAACAACACACTTAAATGGGTATCCTCATGGGAGGTTACAAAATAAGACAAAGCGGTACTAAGGAGGGACTACAAAGCCTATTGACCAATGAAAAGCCACATTTGACAGTAGACAATAATACAAGCCAATGAGAAATATGGGCGGAGAGTGGGTGGAGCTTCAAGTCCATACCTGAATACAGCACGCCTCGCAGATCAACGCATGCCCTGCCCAGGCTCGACCTAAAAAGCAGTTTGGGGTCCTGAAAAAAAATAGAATTCAGCTCTGGGAAGAGGGTTTCAAAGTCCAAATAAAGTACAGGAGATTCTGGAAAGTTTAAACACCAAAGCAAAGCATTTACCTGACTTCATAATCCTGCCTCCTGCTGTCAACAAGGGTTCAAGCCCTCCAGGTGAGAGGGGCATTTCACCCCAGACTGGCTCCTGCCCTGGAAAGTAATCACGAATCTTAATTATCCGATAATTAAGAATTGTCGCGATCGTGATCTTCCATAGCGGAATCACGTGCAATAAACCGCGAGCTGCTGCGTCACCAAAACTCGGCACGCGCCCTTCTGGCCTAATCAGGTCAACTTAAAAAAAAAAATTCATTTTCCCTCTAAAAGATTGACTGATGCCTAAAGACATGCTTCAGTCAATGAGTCAGAAATCAACTCGTTGAATAAAACATTTTTTACGTCCAAGTGACCTTGCTGACCACTTGAAAGTAACTTAAGACAACATGAGTTAAGTTTTTTTTCCAACCAAGAAAAGTATTTGACAAAGTAAGTCACAGGTGAATTGTTCTGGGACACGTGGGTGGATGACGTGCCTTACAAAGCCTGCCTGGGCTTCAGAGCGTCTTTCATTGGTTCGTACAATGACTGCAGAGAAGCTTAAGGGTGACTGTTTGTGCCACCGAAGAGATGACGTAACATCAGCAACAAGTGTCCTAAAATCTCTGAATGAAATGTTCCCCAAGGATCTGCGAAAGTAATGTTGAAAGTGACACATTTTCAAGCACAAGCCTTACAATGTTTGTTAATTCACTGTTTTTATATCTAAATGTGAGCTTGCAGTTTTCTCAACCTGTACTTCTTTTTGTCAGAAAATACCAGTCATTAACATTAACATGTTCATGTCTTCAATTTCAAGAATATATCAGCTTTCAATGTTCACAATACAGTAGGTTTGTTTATGAAATGCAGCTTTTCGTGTTTAAGATATACACTGCTCCACCCCCACACACCTACTTGTCGCTTCTTGTGCCTAGAAGCACATTGCCCTCAATTGCCTATACCATATCATACAATATCTGTTGTCAAATCTCAAACTTAAATTTTAGTTTGAATGTGTCCCTAAATATTAGCTTGCCAGTCTAAAGACTCCCTGTGCTTTGCTACTACACATGAGCTTAAACAGTGGTTGTTCCGGGGATTGTTGTGTTGAGTAAATTTGATCTCCTGCCTGGTCTTAGTCAATCTGTCGCTTGCATTTAAAACCATCCCCTAGGTTTCTAAATGTCCATATGAGTCACGACCAATCAATCGAACCAAATAAGTCAACTGGCACCACCAACACTGAGCACTTCTGTCCACCAACCAAGTCCTCCTCACTCTGTTCCATGAAAGAATAAATCTGGGGGGGGCAGGAGGTTTCCTGGACTGGGTTCAAGATTGTGGAATCACTTCCCTTAAGGGATCCGATATCATCAATATGTTTGGCCTTTAAGAAAGGACTTTAAAACTGGCTTCTGAAAGTTGATTGCATGTTCTTAATTGCCTATTAGCCTTCTCTCAAGGGTATGGATTTGGGGGAGTCATGGACAAAGGCACGTGAGTCAATCACGAGTCACATACCACAAAAGCTAGAGTGGAAGATCCTAGACTCAACGCTTCCACAGAAGAGTATCTCCCGGTGAAGGGCTCCTGGTGCCTCAGCACCGAGCCCTGGACTTGTGTCGCTCACCCCTTGGTGTAGATGTGGCTGTGTATTGTGGAGGATCTTAAATTGGCCGGACAGCGATGCTTACGCGCTTCCTCCTGCTAGGGATGTCAAGCTTCTAGGGTTGACTTTGGATTAAAGGCGCTCCATAAGCGCCAATTACTACTGCCAAGGAGAGTCGTCCGGCTCAGAGATGACAGGCGAGGATGTGAGCGGACAGCTCTCCGGGCATCAACTGTTCAACAACGACTGCCGACCAGCAACACGCGCAGCGGCGAGAAGATCCGGGGCCATAGCGGGGCAAGTGCCCGCGTCATTATAGGCTTTTCCAGACATCTGAAAACAATGACTCTTGACAGCGTGATATTCATGCAAAGTCTACGGTAATCCCCGCACTGCACCGCACTGCACATAATAACGCGCCGCATGCTCTGGCCAGGATTTGTAGTAAGTCACAAGCTCTCCCCTGAGTAGAGTATTCCAGGAAAGTACTTCCAGGTAATGAGGCTCAGCTCAAGTCCCAAGGGAAGGGCGGGTGAGCTACTCGAATACAAGGGCAGGCGCTAAGGCTCTGAGACAGACAAGAGTATGAACAGTGCACTCACTTCTCACTTGACATAAAAAGCATTGATCATTTATAAAGGTGGACATTAAATTGATAAAGCTATGCATTACTACTCTTTGCAAAAGGTAATTCAGTGAACAGGTTGAGGCAGTTTGTGGTGATACAGGACAGCAGAAGCTAATTTGGAGAATAAAATGCAGTTTATTGTTTCCAGTATAAACAAGTCACAGATGTACATTTCCAACATCTGTTTCCAACCGTCCACCAACATAGCCCACTCAACCAATCAATTAAAACTTTATTCGGTTACGATTAGAACCATAAAAATACCACATATTGACATATCGTAAGTACATCACAAAACTGAAACTCTACAAAATATACAGCATCAATAATACCTAAAGCTGTTAAAAAACATACAAGATAAAAAATAACAAATGTATCCGATAAAAGCTGTTAAAAAAAAAAAAGAGCGGGTCGAACTTGTGAAAAATGCAATGCTTTCAATAATGGGAGAATAAACATTCCCCTGGTTCGTCAAAATAGCTACAAAAGGTAGTAAAATGTTTTGTATCCTGCAGAGACACATTGTCGCAGCCACAAATACCCGGAGACCCAGAAGCGAGCCAGCCTTGGGGAGAGGCAGCAGAATATGCAACATAGTCTAAGCCTGGTGAGCAGGAAACTATCCCGATTACTTCTCAGTTGATGAGTAGGGTTCCATAAAGTGAGTCTTTTTAGTGGTATCTACCCAGATGGTTTCCACATTTCACTCCGCTCTCCATCCAACATGTCCCTATCCAGGAAGAGCTCTCGCACCCGTTTCAACTCTGTTTTTACTATGTTCTTAGAGTTAAAAATGACTCCTCCCTCCACAAACTTTTGAGTGCCTCCTTGATGTAATGAAGCCATGGGACCTTGGATGCATGAGCAAGTGATCAACAATCCTTTAAGATCCACCTGTTCAGATTGGATCCGCCCTCGTACATACCTTAATCCGGCAAACCAATAGCCGAGGGGTATCAAGTCACGGAGGATCTTGACGCCCAATTCTTCGGGTGCACACACTGATGGGGTGCTTTAGACGACACCCAACAGACGCCTTAAAGATTTGTCTCCAACAGTCTGCAGGAGTCCAACACCCACCTAGCCTCAAACATGACAGCCATAAGATACGTTAGAAATACACCTTGCTGGTAAATCTTTACTAGGGCTGTGGCGGTCCGCTTCCTAGCCTTGAGTCAAAGCTAGATACGGCCGCGTTGAACCTCATGAACCCCTCTTTCATGCTTATAATTAAGGCTTTCCGATTCATGGTCGAATAGAACCCCAAGCTAGGGGAGGCCACAACCTTAGGCACGGTGGGCCCGATTCACAGAACTAACTTAAGACAAAATCCTAAACGTACTACTTTAGGTATTCACAGAAGTTAGGATTTTGTCTTAAGTTTATCTTATTGTTTCTTAAGTCTGTCTTAATTTTGTCTTAAGACAAACTTCAGACAAAATCCTAACTTCTGTGAATACCAAAAGCAGTAAGTTTAGGATTTTGTCTTAAGTTAGTTCTGTGAATCGGGCCCGGTGTGGTTACAAGCTGTGGGTCCTGCCTCTACTAGTTCAAAAAATAAGTTTTTGACCTAGTAGTAGAGGTAGGATCCACCACCATGGGGAAGGGTTTGGTGAAGCTAACAGACAGATCCAACCTAGCCATGAAAGCCACAAATGTATTCAAAAAGCAACTGTAAGCCTGCTTCAGTCCTAGCCATCAAGACTGCGTTGACTGTGGAAACCAGCACCCGGAATGAATGCGTCCCTATCTGGGAACAGTCTGCCTGAGCGGCCAATGAAGCTTGTTCTAACTCATTTATACATTAGGTAAACAGGAATGGGACTCGGATGCACCCTTGACGGACCCCCTGCCTGCTTTGAAATGATGGCTGCATGCAGAATCATTGGCGTCATGGACAGATGCTGTGGTGTCGGCATGGAGGTCTCTCAAAAAATAAACAATATCCAAGTCCACCCCCATTTAGGGAAACATATGCCACGATTTATCTGAATTGACTCTATCGAAAGCTGATATAAGGACCATGAATGCCAGATGAATTGATCCAGACCGGGCTGCTGTATATTTGTTGATGATCAAATACAGATTCAGGCGTTGGTCAATGGTGGATTTACCTGAGCTCAAGCCGAATTGCCAATCAGAGATTATATTATTCTGGTCTGCCCGTAAAGACAATCTATCCAACAGCGCCCTTCCCAACACCTTAACAACGGAATCGATCAGGGATATCCGTCTATAACATTGTGGATTATCTTTATCCCCTTTTTTAAACACGGGGACTATAGCTGATGTAGGCCAAGAAGACGTCCGGTGGGATTCCGTCAGGGCCCGGAGCCGTATTTCTCAACAGGCCTAAGAGTCCCTGGTTAACTTCATCTTAAGTCAATACGAGATTAGACCTCCCTTCCACAGATATCCCTAACTTGCAATCTGAAGTAGACGTGCAATAGAGAACGCCTTTAAAGTAGGCACCCATTGGCTGGCGGTAATGTGATGGTAGTAGGCAGGTACATTTTCTTGTGCAAAATAGGGCTGATTAACAACATGCCAGAACATGGTGCTATTCTTGCAAATATTTGCTTTCACCAAGTGATCCCAGGCTGTCTCTTTAAGGGCGATTTTACTTTTGTTGTGTACCAGTTTATAAAACCTACGACAAGCTACTGTGCCCTCTCCCTCGCTGGGTGCACGCTTTAAGACTTCCTTTAAACTTTGTAGCGTCTTAGAGCAGTTATGGTCAAACTATTTTGGGTCAAGTGATGCAAGCTTAGCAGCTGGGAGATGAAACAATGCTGTCACCCCATGAGAGAGGTTATCAAAGGCAACTAAGTCAGCCTCATTATTAGCGCGTAAATCTAGGCGAGAAGAAAACTCTTCCAAACAACCAAAAATTGACCAATATCCAAATCGCTCGGGCTCCACTAGGGACCTTTCTAATCGCCTTCCCTGATTGGCTGGAAGACACAAACCCTGGGACCCTGAAAAATTAATAATAAGAGAAAGCGACCAACTCAATGAGAGAGAGAGCGGATCATGATCGCTAAAAGGGTTGTGAGATATATAAAAATTAGAGGCCAGCATAAAAAAATAAAATCAATTATTAACGTGAAAACCCTACCAATAAAAGTTGGTATAAATTGTGATACTGTAGAATTGACCAATTTATCCAGAGAAAATGTAAAGGCTGTTGTTATTTAGAAAGGTGTTTAACTCAGTTCCCTCCAAGGGGTCCTTATGTAGCCCTTCTACGATAGTACAGTCAGGAGATTTGTTAGAGGATTCAAGGGGACATTGACTTAAAGGGGTGTTAGAATCTCCTGCGATGATTACGTTGGCCAAACCTTGGGGCATATTAGCAACAAATAGCGATAATTATCTCTAAATGCGCTTAGCGCATTTTTTTAATCGCTGCCTTTCGCCGGATATTATAGCAAAGATAACATGCTAATAGCAACGTTTATCTCTAAAGCGATAAAATATCCGGCGATAGCGGCTCAATGCAAGAATATCTCTGAAAATCCAGCGATAATCAGGCATTATCGCTAATGGGGACTTAACCTGAATATCCACCTTCCATTGGATAAACAGGTTAAGTCATGGTCTGAGCAGGCGTTAGGTTCTGGCGATAATCGCGCTTAAAGCAACTTTTTTAATCGCACAGCCTGCCTTGCTAATAGGTGATAGCTGTGTTAGCGGCTGCTTTCAGTCGCTAACAGGTTGGGTACGCCCACTTTGCATGTCATTAGCGATAAAAATCGCTGACATGCAAAATGGGCCCAAACCAGTCGCTATCGCCCAAAAGCTGTCGCTAACATCAGTTAGCGACAGCTTGCTAATAGGGCGATAAAATGATTGCCGCTTTAGTGGGAAAAAGTCCCGCTAAAACGGCGATAGTGCCCTTGCTAATATGCCCCCTTGTGTTTTATCTGACAATATACCAATAAAAGATTTCAATATGTGGAGGTTGGTAGACTCCTGGGACAATAATTCCGCATTATAAACATTAAACAAGGTTACCCTAGTGAAAACAGAAAGGGTTAATTTTAGTGCCTGTATTATTTCCGACCCTGAATCAATTTCTTTAACCTTCCCTCTAATGGCTAGAGAGATAGCAACTGCCAGACCACCTTTTGCCCTGCCCACAACCGACCCCACAGCTGGAATAAAGTAGGTTCTGTAGGACCCTCCCAGAAAAAAATGATTTGTTTCATCCCAGTTTTCTTGCAAACAAATCACGTGATGTTTTCTGATGAAATGAAACCAGTTCAAATCGTTGAACTTGGAAGTGAATGAAGCAATATTTCAGGATAGCAACTTAAGGGCTTGAGGGTTAAAACCAATCATGGCAGCAGGTGGGGGGGGCACAAGAGTGGGGGGTGTCAGAGTTAGGAGGGGATACATACTGACCAAGTCAGTCACAAGAGCGACTTTATTAGTGCTCTTCAAAACAGGGGACAAGGGGGGCTTCTGTTCCGGGCACTCGCTTGTGGGTTCAGTTAAGAGATTAAAAGCCTGAGTGGACATTATACCCCTTGCAGGGTGGGACAGGGAGATCTCGGAGAAAGATTCCAGCCTGGCCACGCGCCCCTGCCAGTTCCGTGGTAGGGTAGTGTATTGTGGACAGTTCCAAGCAACACATTAATTGGGGGGGTTCAGCTCGGAGACCAACGTTCACTTCATTCTAAGCAGGATAAACCCCTTATCCGAAGGTCTTAGAAGAACCCCCCTGGCTTGCTTGACGCCAGCTCTGGGGTCATAAAACCGCGCAAGATTTTAGGGAGCAATTCAGTTGGACAGCGGACAGACAGAGGAGACCCCTAGCTAAGTTCCTTTTAGGACTGCTCGGTGCACCTGAAGTGACGTTGAAAGGCCTCAAAGAGCCCCTTGATTAGGAACTCTAGGTTGAGATGAAGATTGCCCACGTGGTCTGGGACTTTGCAACAAGGAGCAGGAAGAGATGAATTCATGGAGATAGCGCCCGAGCCAGCATTAACTGTTGATGTTGGCCACTCCCTTGTTTACGGGTTGCGTGATGGAGGGCGGGGCTTTATAATGGGGTCTATAGCAAATACTGTCAGGGTTTCCCTCTTTGGGTGGGGGGGGGGTAGTCCCTGCTGGCAAGCTTTGAGTTTCCCGCCTCCTCCCCCCAAGGATTCTCATCTCCATTGTGACATTATGCTGATGTTGTGATATCACGCTAAGGTTACTACCCTTCTAAACTCTGCCTCGAGCACATTACAACAAGGAGTATGAAGTAATTTAGTAGCACAAAATAAGGAAACTGTCGCAGGTGCAATCAAAACACGGAATCCAATAAAATACCTTGGAAATAAGTGAACGTTGTCTATCAAAATCTTCTGTTAGGGTTCTTGTTCCGAAAATCCCATCCTCATCGCCAAATTATGAAGTAATTTAGTAGTCTGGATTCATGTAGAACAAGAAGTTTATTTCCAGTAGACAGCTTATACATCCACAGTACACAAAGCACAAACTCCCTCTGGCCAACTCCCACATACAGAATGTCAGAAGTCAGAGAAACCATAACATTCTGAAGAAGTGTTCTAACTGAGAATACTACAGAGTACATAAGAGAAATTACCACACAGTTGCTCCATGAGTTGGTGTAATGGCCCCGCCACTGAGTCAGGACTCATAGCACTTTTTCAGCAAGAGCAAGTGATTGCACGCTGCATGTGACAAGTGCTGAAGGGCCAACCAGCAGAAGGCTTTGATGGGAAGGGCAGACGTCACATCTGCTGCTTCCTCTTAGATACCCACATGTGGGTATCCAAGTATCTCCAAGACCGAACAATCTTTGCAGGAACTCACCAGGTTTTTGAATGCAGCAGATTTAGCAATTTGTGGTAACTTTCCCACCTCAAGTGGAGGCCTTTGTTGAAACTTCCCAAAGAGAGACACATATGTTGATACCCAACAGCTCAATGGCATATGCAATGATGGCTCCCCAGAGGATGTGCCAACTTCTGAGGCAATGCTTTAAGCAAGAGATTTAGACCAATCAGAAGGCCCGGCCAAATTTCTCAATGGGTGCAAAATGGTGCTCTGATAAAGTATGAATGTCACCCATGGTGGACTTACTTGGATAGCTTGTTAGACATGGTGGGCTTACCTGGTTACAAGGTTACCCATGGTGGATTTACCTGGATAGACGGTTACCCAAGGTGGGCTTACTTGGATAGAAGGTTACCTGTGATAGGCTTACCTTCACAGAAGGCTACCCATGGTGGGCTTACCTGGACAGAAGGCTACCCATGGTGGGCTTACCTGGACAGAAGGTTACCCATGGTGGGCTTACCTGGACAGAAGGCTACCCATGGTGGGCTTACCTGGACAGAAGGCTACCCATGGTGGGCTTACCTGGACAGAAGGCTAACCATGGTGGGCTTACCTGGACAGAAGGTTACCCATGGTGGGCTTACCTGGACAGAAGGCTACCCATGGTGGGCTTACCTGGACAGAAGGCTACACATGGTGGGCTTACCTGGACAGAAGGCTACCCATGGGGGCTTACCTGGAATGAAGGCTACCCATGGTGGGCTTACCTGGACAGAAGGTTACCCATGGTGGGTTTACCTGGACAGAAGGCTACCCATGGGGGGCTTACCTGGATAGAATGCTACCCATGGGGCTTACTTGGTTACATGGTTACCCATGGTGGGTTATCCTGGATAGAAGGCTACACATGGTGGGTTTACCTGGATAGAATGATACCCATGGGACTTACTTGGTTACATGGTTACCCATGGTGGGTTTTCCTGGATAGAAGGCTACACATGGTGGGTTTACCTGGATAGAAGGTTCCCCATTGTGTGATTACCTGGATAGAAGGCTACCCGTGGTGGGCCTACCTGATTATCAGGTTAACCATGGTGGGCGTGCCTGGATAGAAGGTTACATCGTAGGATTACCTGGTTACAAGGCTACCCTTGGTGGGTTAACCTGGATACAAGGTTACCCATGAAGTGATTACCAGGTTACAAGGTTAACCATGGTGGGCTTAAGGTGACCCATCGTGGGATTACCTGGTTACAAGGTTACCCAGAGGTACTCAACATCTGAGGGAAACACCTTCTCCAGCTCTTCAGTTGGAATTGTTTCAGTGCTTGGAGGATGCTGAGGAAGGGTTAAGAGATAAAGTGGGTCACCACAAAGGAAAGTCACTTTGTGTCTGGCAGCTGTAAAGGTACACAGCTGATGTGGCAGCGCCTGTTGAATATTCAAGCTGAGCCACACACAGTCTATGCATCCTCACTGACAGCGCATGAAGGGAGAGTGCTACGGTTAAAACCGGTAAAAACCGATATCTACCCCCCCTCAGCAAGCAGTGACTGGGGGCAGCAATCCCTTGGGTGTTATTTGTGCTGTAGGTATCAATGATCCCGGCAGCGCGTGGATGTTCATGTGCCATCGTCACTGCGAACCGTAAGGAGTTCTCAGCCTCCATGATATGGGTTGGGGCTATAGGAGCTATGATTGGTTTAGCGCTGGATTCCGAGAAGTAGTTTTGGTGACTGCAGACCCAAGAGGAGATGTGCTCTGAATGTTATACTCCAGCAGGGTCCTCTCACTGCATATCTGTCCTTTTCATTGTCCACTCATTCCTTCAGGGTCTATCACCCCGCTCCATGTTCAAAGTCCCCTAGTGTCAGGTGTTCACCAACAGGCTCAACCAATCACAAAGGGGTGCATTCTGGGATGAGGAATCAGACGAGGGAGGGGCTCAAATATCACTGACATAGTGGTAATATGCGTCGGTGGTTGGTTTATTTATCCACCAACATAATTAAGTCAAACAAATAAATTATGGTGTAATATATTGAACAAGGGTGATATTGTCAAAAGTGTCCTGGGGTGCAATCAGCATGGGTGCCCTCTTTCTGCCTCCCTCCAGCCTTTTGGTTTTACTGAAGGGGCCACAGACGCTTATACAGACCCTTCTGTCAAACACATGGCGCCCGTGTCCCATTTGTACTGGTGCTATCTGAAAGGGTGTTCCCTCCCCCCCACAGGGTCCAATGCGCTCTAAGTGTCCGACATACACTATATGGAGGGTTCAGTTTCTGTGTTCGCTTTTAAGGCTCCTGGAAACAAATAACATCCACTTTGAGAAGCAAATTGAGGTTAAAAAAAGGCATAGTATGTCTATATTATGAATTAATTTTATTTAGAAAGTGTATGTAGTGAAAAATAAGACCAAGGAGCATTTAAGTTCTGTATAAACTGTTCCACACAGATGTCAATCTCCCTTTTCCAGTTTAAAAGATATAGGGCCTAATTTAGAGATTAAACACAAACACAACAAGGTGCTGGATGGAATACTTCGGTTAATTCACCACTGGCAATCCCTTGGGGCTGTATCCCAATCCTCCAGTTTTTGCTCACCGTGCCACCTCAGTTTGGACCCAGCCATATGCAAATCAGTCTTGACCCTGCTCATTATGGGAACAGTCCAACCCAAGTTGCCGGACTGGGTCCTCCCTGAACCAGACCACAAGCAACCCAGGACCGGTTTCACCCTTATTAGTGCTCTTCAGCCGGGTATAGATTGGTTCAGTGGCACAGTTCAGTCTGAGACTTACGTCTGGGCATACCCGGCACACTTAGGGTGTCAAACGCAAAAACAACAAAGTGATGGATGGAATGTTTGAATGAATCTCAGACACTGGCAATCCCTCAGAGCTGCTATCCAATCAAATGTGTTTTCACCCATCACGCCACCTCAGTTAGGACTTTGCCATTTCCAAATCAGTCTTGACCCTAATCCTCATAGGATCAATCCAGTCAAAACTTCCAGACCAGGACCTCCCTGAACCACAACACCAACAACCCAGTACCGGGTATAATTGGTCCAGGGTCGCCTGTGATCCAGTTCAGGGCGATTCAGGGAGGACCTGGCCTGGCCGCTCGGTCTGGACTGTTCCCATTGGAGCAGGGCCAAGACTGATTTCCATATGGCTGAGTCCAAACTGCAGCTTTTCCATTCTTTCGTAGGCACAGACTGAATTACAACATTTCCAGCTTCTCTGCAGCCTGGCAGCCCCAGGCTCAGCTTCCCATGAGGACTTGGCACACCATCCTGTCTTTGATGAATAGGTTAGACACAAAGACGCTCTAGACGCCATCTTCGCCACCGATTAAATGACGTTTCTGTCTTTATGAAGGAGTGTTGTGATGTACATCACTGTGTGTGAGGCACAAATTACTTCCAAGTGGGATCCATTGTAGTTGAAATGTCTTTGCTCTCACAGAAGGCTCAGACGCATTTGCCGGATTGCGTCTGAGTCAAGACGCGCAGGCGTTCTTTGGAGTGTGGAGGCGCTTTACGCTAAGAGACGTGTCATTGTCTTCTGAGATGTATAGAGTACCACACAGTCTCAGAGGATGGTGTCCATGGTACTGGTCCATCACTATGACAGCACTTATGAGATATGGAGTGCCTGGGAAACATCCTTTACAACGCAACTTTTACCACGCAGTGCTTTTACGACGCAACTTTTACAACGCAAACCATTACAACGCATTGCGCTGGGGGGCGCTCTAGGATAGGGAATAGGTTTAATGTACTATCCAACACCTTCCCTACTATCCACGGAGACTGGAGTTGGAAGAGTAAATTAAACTATTCACTATCCAGCGCCCCAAAGCACAATGCGTTGTAATGGTATGCATTGTAAAACTCGCGATGTAAAAGCATGCGTGGTAAAAGCATGCGTCGTAATGTCATACATCCGGAGTGCCTACACAAAAACCACGTGCATACAGTTAACGTCTTACCATGGCCAAGGGGATGACTCCGGCAAGGTCCTTCGGGTTGATGTAGACTCCAGGGGCGTCTTCCTCAGATGGGGGCTCCCCGGGATAGTCCACCCGCCACGTGATCTGTGTCCCTGAAGCTTCACTCAGATCAGCAATCTCAAAATCCATCTGAAAGACCTCGTGGAAAGCTCCATTGGTGCTGGAAGGAAAAGGGAGCAAGGTCATTAGAGGTCATTGGTCAAACCCAACAATAGCGCCAACCACAAGGTGAGCAAGCAAGTAATACAGCCAGGAAGTCTTTTTCGAAACTTGTGACTAGTAGAGTTATGGTTTTGCAGTTCATGTTGTGCATCAGTATTAATAATTTGACTTGTCGTTCTTGATTACTTAAATTGTTAGTCGCGCTGATAAACCAAACCATTGCCTTTTGCTGACGATCAGATACCAGCAACTCGACATACAGAGGGTGGGTAATTATGGTGTTTGCTTTATGACTTTTTAAGGGGTGCTGGAAGTTATTTTTACTTTTTGTTTATGATGCATTGGGAAAATAAAGTGAAATATTGTCGATAGATACTAAGATACTATACCCGCGGATTATGACAATGGCGGATGTCACTCTGTGACTTATGAGGCAGTTGTATTTTACCTGAAATCAATAAATACAATCTCTACAGATGCGTCACTTTCTTGTAAATCTGCCCCAAAGTTTAAAGAACACTGGGTCTGGTGTAAAATATGAAATGGGCTATTAATAAAACTATAGAAAATAAAAGCAAATTAAAAACAATGGCGTAACGGAAAACATATAAATACAATGTTCTACTAAGTTAGCAGGGGTCAAGAGTAATACTATTGAAGAAATCACTAATGAAAATACAATGAAAAAGTGGGTAAAACGATGGAAGGCCTGGATGGGCCACTTTTCAAGCTGTGAATTGGGGCTTTCAGCAGGGCAGAGAGATTGCGGGGAGTGCGTAGTGGTGGTTCACAATGTACCATGACAGGTGAGGGCCGCCCATGAGCCTGCTGACAGCATGAAAACAGGAGTAGTGGTAGAAAAGTTCACCAATTAAATATTGTAGTACATTCACCAATGACTCTAGGACATTCACGAATGAAAACACTCCAGTAAATTACCTAATGAAATACTCTAGTATATTCACCACGTTACTGCTTTTAACCCCTCCCATTCTCATGACGAGCTGAGCTCGTCATGAGCCGTGGAACGCTCAGGTGCGGGGAGAATCCGCCTGCTGTGTTGAACGTTCCAAGGAGCCAATGCACCTGTGACGTGCTGAGCTCGTCATGAGCATGCGGGCGCTGTGCGCGCCCCCCTCCCACCCAGCACAGCGGGGGAATTACCCCCGCAGCGAAGGGGTTAATGCAGAGGTCGTTTTGTTACTCGTGATTCATAAATTGTAATCCTTCAAATACAGCACAGCGAGCTATGAAAGGTGTGTGGTTCCTATGCCTTGTAGCTCTCACTGTCTTATGTAACACATCCTGTACATTGTTTACACACACATGATTTATTGTCAATGTATAATGTGTAGGTGTGATGTAAAGTGCTCTTACACCCTGCTCTGGGATGAACAGTGCTATAAAAGAAATAAAACAAAAAAGTTATATTTAACCCCTTTGCTGCGGCGGCAATTCCGCCGCAGCGCTAGGGGGGAGGGAGGGCCGCGCGACGCTCCCATGCTCGTGACGGAACCGCTCCATCACAAGCCTTGGGCGTGCTGTGCTTGTGATGGAGCGGTTCCGTCACGGCCCGGACCGTTTAATAGAACGCGCCGCGCAGGCGCAAAATCAGCACCGTGCAGGCGCGGCGGCTGGGCCGTGACGGAACCGCTCCGTCGCCAGCACAGTGCGACCTAGGCTGGTGACGGAGCGGTTTCGTCACCAGCATGGGAGGGGTTAAATTGTTATTTGTGTAAATATTGGGTCAGACCAACACATCCGGCTTTCTTACAGTGCATGCACGTCTCTTATATACAGGGAGTGAAGAAAGGCAAACCACACCTCTCCTAAGTACCTGTGAAGTGACAAAAAGCTGTGTGCCTTTGATTCCCCTTCCTTGCATTTGCTCCTGAGTGTGAGACTCCAGATGGCTCCCAGCCAGGAAACTCCAACAAAAGGCGGCCCCAGGACTCCTCAACTTCCGCCTTTGTCCTGGACCCAGCTGAATTAAAAAAAAAATCCCCCCCAGCCTGACCAGTGCTGCTTGGAACATGTGTCCAGATGTAAATTACACCAGGACGAGTTCAACATATTTCACTGGGTCGCCACTTCTTGGCAGGGGGGACTGCGTCTGCCCTGTGAAAATAGTGGGTGGACGCTGTCCACCTGCGTGTAACCCCCAACCTGTCCCCTGTCTCTTCAAAAACCCTTCGAATCGCCGTGTGCCTGGACTCGGGTGAACCAACATCTACAGGCCACGTTTCTATCCTGCACGCTAAGCATGCTGGGAGCTTCTTAACCCTCTCTTTAATGTGACCTGTGTGGATCCAACCTGTTATTGTCGCGTCTTCAGTTACTCTCTGTTTTGAATATTCCGGCTCCGCAGAAAAGCGTCAATAAATACAAATAACATACATCTGTTGTTTACAGCGTTCCGTGACAGCTGCCGGTGGTAGTAGGCGCTATGCAAACACTCATTATTACAATTAACATATTTCACTGATTGACGCCGTGTTTATGTGAATTCGCAGCGTTGGTGGATACATTAATAAACGTGAAGCAACTTGATCAAATGTGACTCGTGGTTGAGCGGGATGAAAGTTTTGGAGCCGTAAGAGCCTGATCGCCACAAAGGGCCCTGAATGACCCCCCGTCGGGCCGGCGGGGGCCACCTTGGAACACTCGCCCTTTAGGCATGAAAAGGATTCCTCACAATATCTTCGCTTCACACCTGGACACAAAGCGTCCTTTCAACGGTGGCTCCTCTGTTCCAGACCCAGAGAGCAGGGGGGGGGTCTTTGGATCTGAAGGGGCCCCTCCCTGTGGAGCTGGGGCCCAGAGCCGCGCGTCGGAGCCACAAAGAGGCCGGAGGGTCGTGGATGACACCGGGGCCTCTCTGGGGCCTCTGGAGGCGCGAGAGGCCGAGGGATGAAACAACAGACCACAGACACATCCAGGGATGAGAGGCTTCTGCCCTCAGCCCCCCCCCCCCCCCCTCCCTGTGGAGCTGGGGCCGAGAGCCGCGCGTCGGAGCCACAAAGAGGCCGGAGGGTCGTGGATGACACCGGGGCCTCTCTGGGGAGGGATGAAACAACCGACCACAGACACATCCAGGGATGAGAGGCTTCTGCCCTCAGCCCCCCCCCCCCCCTCCCTGTGGAGCTGGGGCCCAGAGCCGCGCGTCGGAGCCACAAAGAGGCCGGAGGGTCGTGGATGACACCGGGGCCTCTCTGGGGAGGGATGAAACAACCGACCACAGACACATCCAGGGATGAGAGGCCTCCTCCCTCAGAGGGGCGGCCGCCCCCCCCAAGGAACGAGCGACATTTCATGTAACAATACCAGGCCAGCCCCAGAGGCGCCCCACAGCGCCCAGAGGCCCCGAGACAGAAATAGCGCAGACAGGCAGGCAGCTCATCACAGTGTTTGTGAGCACCTCTTCACTAGTGCCCCCACCTAGGAAATGTATATGAGCCCCCCTCCCCCAGCTCCTTCACTACGAAGAGTTCACCAGTGGTAAGGAGATTCACTGCTGCCCCCAGGAGATGTATACAAGAACCCCCACCTCCAGCTCATTCCCTAAGGAGAGTTCACCAGTGGTAAGAATAGTGCCTAGTGGCCCCAGAGAATATATATGAACCCCCAATACCCCACAGCTCATTCGTTATTGAGTTGACTAGTGGTAAGAGTAGTGACTAGCGTCCCCAGAGATAATGTCTGATGTAAAAGTGATGCAATGGCGGCGTAAAAGAGGTGCAAGGTGCTTGTAAATCTGCTCCAGAATCTCGAATGTGCTTCTGTCTCTTCTGAGCAGCCTGTGCAGTGCTCTGAGATGGGGGCTAGGGGTTCATGCTTTCTGACCCAAAGCTCACATTTGCTGCTGTATTTTTTACCTTTGGAACTCTTTTAACTGGTCAATTTATTAGTCCAAACTACAAAGCTTTTCTGTCATATAGTCCTGAGTTTTTCAAAGTGACTGCTACCTCGGAGCAGCGTTGCGGTGGCTGGTAGGTGGGTTCACTCAGGCGTCTGATTGGGTGAACGGAACCAGCTCGGACTTGTGAGTTCAGACTGAAGTTGGCGTTCCATCACACTCACAGGTTGTATATTGCACTGCTGGCATGAATACACTAGGAGTGGGCGAATAATTCTGCAGGTCGCAGAGTTTTGCCCCCTCCGTGTTCTGTTGGGACGTGGAGTTCTGGCAAAACTCCACCAGCCGCTGCATGGCAGAGTTTTTTCTGACACTTGGCTTGCCAACATTAAGCTGGCAAGCATGAGCGAGAATTTGCATCCCCCAGTGCAATTTTCAGGTGCTAGAACGCCCCCTGGCAAGATTCTTCAACGCGGGAAGCTGCAGCAGGCCTCAATCTTTCACGTGGAGAAGGCTGGGGCTCGAGAAGAAACTCTACTTGAGTGGCAGAAAGAAGCAGCGTCGTCTGGGGCACTGCGCGGTGAGGTTTGTGCTCTACTCGAGTGTCAGACAGAAGCAGCGTCGTCTGGGGCACTGCGCGGTGAGGTGTGTGCTCTACTCGAGTGTCAGACAGAAGCAGCGTCGTCTGGGGCACTGCGCGGTGAGGTGTGTGCTCTACTCGAGTGTCAGACAGAAGCAGCGTCGTCTGGGGCACTGCGCGGTGAGGTGTGTGCTCTACTCGAGTGTCAGACAGAAGCAGCGTCGTCTGTGGCACTGCGTGGTGAGGTTTGTGCTCTACTCGAGTGTCAGACAGAAGCAGCGTCGTCTGGGGCACTGCGCGGTGAGGTGTGTGCTCTACTCGAGTGTCAGACAGAAGCAGCGTCGTCTGGGGCACTGCGTGGTGAGGTGTGTGCTCTACTCGAGTGTCAGACAGAAGCAGCGTCGTCTGGGGCACTGCGCGGTGAGGTGTGTGCTCTACTCGAGTGTCAGACAGAAGCAGCGTCGTCTGGGGCACTGCGCGGTGAGGTGTGTGCTCTACTCGAGTGTCAGACAGAAGCAGCGTCATCTGGGGCACTGCGTGGTGAGGTTTGTGCTCTACTCGAGTGTCAGACAGAAGCAGCGTCGTCTGGGGCACTGCGCGGTGAGGTGTGTGCTCTACTCGAGTGGCAGACAGAAGCAGCGTCGTCTGGGGCACTGCGCGGTGAGGTGTGTGCTCTACTCGAGTGGCAGACAGAAGCAGCGTCGTCTGGGGCACTGCGCGGTGAGGTGTGTGCTCTACTCGAGTGGCAGACAGAAGCAGCGTCGTCTGGGGCACTGCGCGGTGAGGTGTGTGCTCTACTTGAGTGGCAGACAGAAGCCGCACTCTGGGGCGCTGTGCGGTGATGTTTGTGCTAGTTTTACGGCGTGGAACACGCGCTGGGTGCTAAAAATCAGCAAGAGCAGCAAGACGTGCCAAAAATCTGCCCGCTCATGGAACTCCACAGAATCTCGCAGAGCTTTTATGTAACTCCAGGGATTTCCATGGAATAAAACTCTGTGACTTCTGCCCACCCCTAGAACGTACAAAAGATCATCAGGGGCGGGCACTCTGGGGCATATTATCAAGGGGTTTATCTCCGCTTTTTTGGCTTTAAAAGCCAAGAAAGCGGAGATAAAATTATCTCCCTATTACCTAGCTGTCGCTAACACCAGTTAGCGACAGCTAGTAGGAGATAGCGACCATCTTGGGCCCCGCTTTGCATGTCAGTGATATTTATCACTAATGACATGCAAAGTGGGCGTGCCAAGATGTTAGCGACTGGAAACAGTTGCTAACATCGCTATCTCCTATTACCAACTTTTGGAGATATTCGCGCTTATATTCGCGCTAAGCGCGAATATCTCCAAAAGCTAACACCTGCCCCGAGCAGTTCTTAGCCATGTTATCCAATGGGAGGTGGATAACATGGCTAAGAGCTTTTGCTCGGTAATGCATGAATATCGCTGACTTTTCAGCGATATTCATGCATTTCGGCCGATTTTTATCGCTTAGGAGATAAACCTTGATAATAGCAAGGTTCCTAAGCGATAAAAATCGCCGCAGCTCGGCGATAAAACTATCACCGCTAAACCAACATAGCGATAATTATCGCTAGTTGTTGGTAATATGCCCCTCTGTTTTTAAGTTTTGAGTAGGTGTTCTGGGTTTAGGAGCTGGCATCCTGTCTTTCAGCTCTTTAGTATGAAGGTGGTTTTGTTTGATCCATGGCTCAAGGTTTGTCAGGCCTTTGTTGATGGCTTCAAGTTGGATGAAATGAACAGGTACTTGGGGGTATAGTTGATGGTTTCATGCGTGGTACGTGTGGTCTGGTGAATTACTGAGAGACTGGCATCGGTGGAACTCTGGATCCTAGGTTAGCAAATGATATGAAAAGCCCGACCACTAAGCTAGGAGCTTTGATTGGACCTGTGGCCACAGAGAGCCATGAAGGCTTCTGACAGCCAAAGTCCCTTTGCCTTGCCTGGTAAGCTGTGCCAAGACTGGGCTGCCATCATTGTCTGCATGTGGGTGCTGATTGTGGCATAGGCAGGGAGGTCGAGATAAACATCAGCTAGCGAGGGAGGGTGACCGGTACTCTAAATAAAAATAAATAATAATAAATCTGTATTTGTAAAGCACAAACTACTCACCCTTACAGGTCTCAAGGTACTGGGGGCCGTCGTGGAAACTAAGGGGCAGATTTACGACTTCTGGCGCGTCTCTGCTAAACAGCAGAGACGCGCCAGAAGAGTAGCGACGCATCTGCCCACCCGTGTGCCGCCACTGATGCGCTGCATATACAATGCAGCGCACCGCGGCGCTCGGATGGGCAGATGCTTGACGCATCCCCGGCGGAAATGCGGTACATTGCTGGAGTTGCATCGCAAGCGCGACGCAGCTCCAGCAAGGCTCGGTGGTGCCCTATCTCTAACATGCTGCGTCAATCCTTTTGCCTGTTTCAAGCAGGCGCACGGTTTTGAAGCAGCATGGCCGTAAAAGTGACTGAGTGAAATCTTGTAGATTTCACTCAGCCACTTTTAGGAGGCATTCCTGCGCCGGAACGCCTCCCCCCGTGCCAGAACGCCCCCCCTACTTCTGGCGCAGGGCTTTACAACGTGATGCATCTCGCAGATGCGTCACGTTGTAAATACCCCGCAGCATGGTGCTGGCTTTGCGCCGCTGCTGCATCACAAAAGTGACGCAACGGCAGTGTAAAAGAGGCGCAAGGGGCTTGTGAATCTGCCCCTAAGTGAGCTATTGTCCAGAGTCATATGGTGCTGAGCTGAGCCGGGGATCGAACCGTGAACCCTGTCCTCTGAAGTCAGCTGCCCTGGCCGCTGCACCCCAGCTCTCCACTGACACCTCTGACACCAGTGACCCGTCATGGACACCCAACCCCCCCCCCCCCCCCCCACTCCCAGGCTGGAGTTTAATGGAGGGATTGGATCATTACGTTCAGGATGTTGTGTCTTTCTAGGACAGGGAAACTGAGCCTGGACTGACTCTAGCCTCACATTTTAAAGGATGTATGACGTTACCACGCGAACAAAATGATCGCGGTACCTCACAACGCAGCTTTTACAACGCAAGTCGTCACCACGACTTGCGCTGTAGGGTGCTGGACTTGGGAATAGTAAGATTTACTATTCCAACTCCAGCCTACGTACACTATCCAGGAGGGACAGAGCTTAAGGTTCATGTTTAGAAAGGCACCCATTGCCTTGTGTATGAACAGTATTTAATTTGTAAAACAAAAAAAAGGGAGTGCCAGCGCCCTCATCAGGAAGCCACTGCAGCCTGCACCACCCATTGCTGCTAATGACAGAACCACTGGAACCACTAACTATCCATCCCCTACAAGTGAGACGATTCAGACTATTCTAATACCGGCTTGGTAGCCGCTATTAGTAGTTTTAAGGTATACTGACTTATTAAACACTTACTTGCTGTGTTCATCTCAAAGTTAGACAAACAATACTACCATGTAGCAAATAGACATGAGAGTCGGTTTTGAGAGTTAAGTGCCAGTGTCAACCACCCGAAACCCCGGCTCAAATTAAGCACTGGATGGACCCGTATTCGAACAATTCTTAAAACAGCAAAAACATATTTTTTTCAATCGTTTAATGTGTCGCTTTAACTTTCCTGCTGTGCTCTCACCTCTTTTTATGTTTTAGGGCACTTTGCCATCACCTGGAGAAGTTTTGGTCCTTGGAAGCTCTTTCCGAATGCTCTGTGCTCACTCGGGGGGGTATCTTCTTTAGTGTCTGCAGGTGAACTCAGTAGGCTTGAGCTCAACCTTCAGTATGACAAGAGTGATCTTAAGAGTAAGGAAGGTGTGAGGGTGGGAAGAAGTGAGGGTGTGAGGGTTGGAAGAAGTGAGGATGTGAGGGTGGGAAGAAGTGAGGGTGGGAACAAGTGAAGATATGAGACTGGGAAGAAGTGAGGGTGTGAGACTGGGAAGAAGTGAGGATGTGAGGGTGGGAAGAAGTGAGGGTGGGAACAAGTGAAGATATGAGACTGGGAAGAAGTGAGGGTGTGAGACTGGGAAGAAGTGAGGATGTGAGGGTGGGAAGAAGTGAGGGTGGGAACAAGTGAAGATATGAGACTGGGAAGAAGTGAGGGTGTGAGGGTGGGAAGAAGTGAGGGTGGGAAGAAGTGAGGGTGTGAGGCTGGGAAGAAGTGAGGATGTGAGGGTTTGAAGAAGTGAGGATGTGAGGGTTCGAAGAAGTGAGGGTGGGAAGAAGTGAGGGTGTGAGACTGGGAAGAAGTGAGGGTGTGAGGGTGGGAAGAAGTGAGGGTGTGAGACTGGGAAGACGTGAGGGTCGGAACAAGTGAAGATATGAGACTGGGAAGAAGTGAGGGTGTGAGGGTGGGAAGAAGTGAGGGTGTGAGACTGGGAAGAAGTGAGGGTGTGAGGCTGGGAAGAAGTGAAGATATGAGGGTGGGAAGGAGTGAGGTTGTGAGGGTTGGAAGATGTGAGGATGTGATTGTTGGAAGAAGTGAGGATGTGAGGGTGGGAAGAAGTGAGGGTGGGAAGAAGTGAGGATGTGAGGGTGGGAAGAAGTGAGGGTGGGAAGAAGTGAGGATGTGAGGGTTCGAAGAAGTGAGGGTGTGAGACTGGGAAGAAGTGAGGGTGTGAGGGTGGGAAGAAGTGAGGGTGGGATGAAGTGAAGATATGAGGGTGGGAAGGAGTGAGGTTGTGAGGGTTGGAAGATGTGAGGATGTGATTGTTGGAAGAAGTGAGGATGTGAGGGTGGGAAGAAGTGAGGGTGTGAGGCTGGGAAGAAGTGAGGATGTGAGGGTTCGAAGAAGTGAGGATGTGAGGGTTCGAAGAAGTAAGGATGTGAGGGTGGGAAGAAGTGAGGGTGTGATGGATTGGTGGTGTGAGGGAGTGAGGGTGTGAGGGGTTGGTGGTGTGAGGGAGTGAGGGTGTGAGGGGTTGGTGGTGTGAGGGAGTGCCCCAAATAGAGACCAAGTCTCTGGGGTACTCGTGTCGGGGTTACCACTAAAGGCAATCACTCCTCAGTCATTGGGTCAAAGTTTAGAAAGCACTGGCGCACCCACTGATCAATTTCCTGGGGTTAGACTCTAAAGTCAGTAATTAGTTATAGCGCTTCATCAGCCTCTCTATCTGCAGAGCATCATTTGCATAATTAAAAATCGAAAGACGGATTGGGTCATCTCCACCACATGAGTGTTCTAAAGCACTGCCCTGTACGTCCACCTGAACCCCTGCCCTGCACGTCCACCTGAACCCCTGCCCTGTACGTCCACCTGAACACCTGCCCTGTACGTCCACCTGAACCCCTGCCCTGCACGTCCACCTGAACCCCTGCCCTGTAGGTCCACTGAACCCCTGCCCTTTACCTCCACCTGAACCCCTGCCCTGCACCTCCACCTGAACCCCTGCCCTGTACGTCCACCTGAACCCCTGCCCTGTACGTCCACCTGAACCCCTGCCCTGTACGTCCACCTGAACATCTGCCCTGTACGTCCACCTGAACCCCTGCCCTGTACGTCCACCTGAACCCCTGCCCTGTACGTCCACCTAAACCCCTGCCCTGTACGTCCACCTGAACACCTGCCCTGCACGTCCATCTGAACCCCTTCCCTGCACCTCCACCTGAACCCCTGCCCTGTACGTCCACCTGAACACCTGCCCTGCACGTCCACCTGAACCCCTTCCCTGCACGTCCACCTGAACACCTGCCCTGCACGTCCACCTGAACCCCTGCCCTGTACGTCCACCTGAACCCCTTCCCTGCACGTCCACCTGAACCCCTGCCCTGTACGTCCACCTGAACCCCTTCCCTGTACGTCCACCTGAACCCCTTCCCTGTGCCTCCACCTGAACCCCTGCCCTGTACGTCCACCTGAACCCCTTCCCTGTACGTCCACCTGAACCCCTGCCCTGTACGTCCACCTGAACCCCTTCCCTGTACGTCCACCTGAACCCCTGCCCTGCACCTCCACCTGAACCCCTGCCCTGTACGTCCACCTGAACCCCTGCCCTGTACGTCCACCTGAACCCCTGCCCTGTACCTCCACCTGAACCCCAGCCCTGTGCGTCCACCTGAACCCCTGCCCTGTACGTCCACCTGAACCCCTGCCCTGTACGTCCACCTGAACCCCTGCCCTTTACCTCCACCTGAACCCCTGCCCTGTACGTCCACCTGAACCCCTGCCCTGTACGTCCACCTGAACCCCTGCCCTGCACGTCCACCTGAACCCCTGCCCTGCACGTCCACCTGAACCCCTGCCCTGTACGTCCACCTGAACCCCTGCCCTGTACGTCCACCTGAACACCTGCCCTGTACGTCCACCTGAACCCCTGCCCTGCACCTCCACCTGAACCCCTGCCCTGTACGTCCACCTAAAACCCTGCCCTGTACGTCCACCTGAACCCCTGCCCTGCACCTCCACCTGAACCCCTGCCCTGTACGTCCACCTGAACCCCTGCCCTGTACGTCCACCTGAACATCTGCCCTGCACGTCCACCTGAACCCCTTCCCTGTACGTCCACCTGAACCCCTTCCCTGTGCCTCCACCTGAACACCTGCCCTGTACCTCCACCTGAACCCCTTCCCTGTGCCTCCACCTGAACCCCTGCCCTGTACCTCCACCTAAACCCCTGCCCTGTACGTCCACCTGAACACCTGCCCTGTACGTCCACCTGAACCCCTGCCCTGTACCTCCACCTGAACCCCTGCCCTGTACCTCCACCTGAACCCCTGCCCTGTACCTCCACCTGAACCCCTGCCCTGCACCTCCACCTGAACCCCTGCCCTGTACGTCCACCTGAACCCCTTCCCTGTACGTCCACCTGAACCCCTGCCCTGTACGTCCACCTGAACCCCTGCCCTGTACGTCCACCTGAACCCCTGCCCTGTACGTCCACCTGAACCCCTGCCCTGTACGTCCACCTGAACCCCTGCCCTGTACGTCCACCTGAACCCCTGCCCTGTACGTCCACCTGAACCCCTGCCCTGTACGTCCACCTGAACCCCTGCCCTGTACGTCCACCTGAACCCCTGCCCTGTACCTCCACCTGAACCCCTGCCCTGTACCTCCACCTGAACCCCTGCCCTGTACCTCCACCTGAACCCCTGCCCTGTACGTCCACCTGAACCCCTGCCCTGTACGTCCACCTGAACCCCTGCCCTGTACGTCCACCTGAACCCCTGCCCTGTGCCTCCACCTGAACCCCTGCCCTGTACGTCCACCTGAACCCCTGCCCTGTGCCTCCACCTGAACCCCTGCCCTGTACCTCCACCTGAACCCCTGCCCTGTACGTCCACCTGAACCCCTGCCCTGTACGTCCACCTGAACCCCTGCCCTTTACGTCCACCTGAACCCCTGCCCTGTACCTCCACCTGAACCCCTGCCCTGCACGTCCACCTGAACCCCTGCCCTGCGCGTCCACCTGAACCCCTGCCCTGCACCTCCACCTGAACCCCTGCCCTGTACGTCCACCTGAACACCTGCCCTGTACGTCCACCTGAACCCCTGCCCTGTACGTCCACCTGAACACCTGCCCTGTACGTCCACCTGAACCCCTGCCCTGTACGTCCACCTGAACCCCTGCCCTGTACGTCCACCTGAACCCCTGCCCTGTACGTCCACCTGAACCCCTGCCCTGTACGTCCACCTGAACCCCTGCCCTGTACCTCCACCTGAACCCCTGCCCTGTACGTCCACCTGAACCCCTGCCCTGCACGTCCACCTGAACCCCTGCCCTGTGCGTCCACCTGAACCCCTGCCCTGTTCCTCCACCTGAACCCCTGCCCTGTACGTCCACCTGAACCCCTGCCCTGTACGTCCACCTGAACCCCTGCCCTGTACCTCCACCTGAACCCCTGCCCTGCACGTCCACCTGAACCCCTGCCCTGTGCGTCCACCTGAACCCCTGCCCTGCACCTCCACCTGAACCCCTGCCCTGTACGTCCACCTGAACACCTGCCCTGCACGTCCACCTGAACCCCTGCCCTCTCCGTCCACCTGAACCCCTGCCCTGCACGTCCACCTGAACCCCTGCCCTGTACGTCCACCTGAACACCTGCCCTGTACGTCCACCTGAACCCCTGCCCTGCACCTCCACCTGAACCCCTGCCCTGTACGTCCACCTGAACCCCTGCCCTGTACGTCCACCTGAACACCTGCCCTGTACGTCCACCTGAACCCCTGCCCTGAGCCTCCAGCTGAATCCCTGCCCTGTACGTCCTTCTGGAGCTCTGCCTGCATCCTCCTTACGGTGCCAGGAATGTCACTGGCTCTGTGTCACGTGACCCTACCTGGCACAGATTACCTCCTGGGGCAGCCCGGCTGTTTGCATACGAGGGGCAGATTTACACGCCCCTTGCACCACTTTTACGTCACTTTTCCCACGTCAAAAGTGACTCAAAAGTGGCGCAAGGGGCGTGTAAATCTGCCCCCTGGTGTCTGCAGCTAATGTCAAGCCGAGGTGCCCTCCCCGACACCCCCACAATATTAACAGCTCCCGTCGTAAAGAACCACCCCTTGGCCCGAGAGCCTTCCAGTGGAACGGAGAGAAGCACCCAGCAGGTGATGCGGCCACAATTAAATACAAATACACATTAATAGCACTGATAACACAGCACTGTGGCCCAGTTCCACTTTTATTTAGGTCAGAGCACTGGATACCCTGGCAGCCGCGTGCCAGGCGAGGGGCACGCGCTCTGCCAACTTTATGGTAAACTATGTACCGGCTGCGCCGAACATTCACCTCAGTCATTTAAACTATTTCCGAGCGTGTCAGTCACTGCATGCAGCAGAAAGGTGTTGACGTCACTGTAAGTTTGCAGCATCTAAGAACATGAACACCATAGCAACTGAGAGAAAGATGGATTTATCTCTTAAGTGCATTGCACACAAATGCAAAGCACCCGCAGCACACAACACTGGGGTCAGGGACACGTTTATATTTCTTTTTTTTAATATTTCTTTTTATTAAACAAACAAAAATCAGCACTGAAACAGATTTCGTAGGAATAAGTTACGGACAGGAGGAGCACCTTTGGTGACAGTTGACAATCACAGCTACAATCCGAATAAATCAATGGCACATCTGGAGAATATATTTCATATGGTGAGGACAAGTCACCCAAGCTAGCGCTGCGAGGTGGACTACACGTCTCCCCACGGTATGTGTACCATGCCCCCCATATTTGTGAACACTTCTTAGGGCAACCTCTCGCAATATATACTGGGCCTCATTTATGAAAAATGACGCATCGCTGCGTGAAAACAGCGATGCGTCACTTTTCATTGTGCCCTTCTTGCGACACCAATGATGCGTCATATTAACAGTATGACGCATCATGTCGCAAGGAGTTACAGATACATCAGTATTTCTGACATATCTGTATGGCGCAAAAGTGGCGCATTGCTGGAGTGTGTCACAAAAGTGACACAATTCCAGCAATGCGTCCTTTCACATGGGGCAAGCCCCATGTGAAAGGGCTTGCGCCAGTCTTACGCCTGCTGTGAGGCAGGCGCAAGATGTTGACGCAACGGCGTCCTAGAAGTGACGCAGTGAAATCTCATAGATTTCACTGCGTCACTTCTACGACCTTTCTTGCGTCAATACGCCCCCTTGCATACATTATACCTGGCGCAGGTATAATGTGGCGCAGGGGTTTACAAAGTGACGCATCTACCTAGATGCGTCACTTTGTAAATATGGTGCAACAAGGCACATTTTTTACGCCACTGGTGTGTCACAAAAAGTGACGCACCGGCGGCGTAAAAGTGACGCAAGGGCTCATAAATGAGGCCCTTGGTGTCAAGGATTGCTTCCTAAATGTATCAGCGCCCAACTAGTGAATCTAAAACACACTGCAGCATTTCTGCCACATGCTACGCTATATATGCAAATTCGATAAAGACCCACTGGTAATATTACACAGTGGTGGCCGCCATTGTGACGCCATAGCTGGAAACGGGTTTCCATAGGAAATTGATTTTTTTCATTTGCAATTAACTTTGCTGCTGTTTGACAAATCTTCACAAAACTTTTCACGAAAATGTGTAAGCCAACTCAGCTCCTTCCTTGAAAGTTTCACAGTGATCCACCAAGCGGGTGGTGGCGTGGGTTTGAGCCGATTGAGGGTGAGAAATATGGGGCGACCCACAACATTTTCTGCATGCATTTTCCCCTAGGAATTAAGCAGCGGCTACAGTCAAAACGGCTGAACGGAATGACACCAAACTTGATGGAAAACTAGGGTTCATATTTACAATGCCCCTGCGGCACTTTTATGCCACAGTAGTGCCACTTTTGAGATGTCCCGGAGGCGCAGGGTGCCCCCCCCATTTCTAAAGGCCATGTATAGCCATCCTGCGTGGCTTTCCATGTCCTTCTAAATCCGCAGTAAGGCAATGCCTTTCTCTCTGTGAAAGGGGCATTTCATGGCTGTTGCTGTGGGAGTTCCCGTGCAACACCCATGGTGTTTGACACTGCTCCAGATTTACAAGATAGCATAAATCTGGTGCAGCGCCAAAGCTAAGGCCTTCCCAAAGCAGGAGTAACAAGGAGAAATGTTTACATTTCTCATTTTCTTTCCTCTTTTCGCGTGTTGCATTCTGCAGCACACACAGAATGAGGAAAGTCTTCTTTGATTTTGTTTTGTGCAGGGAGATGTCCCTTCCTGCACAAAACAATCCTGCAAACAACAGACACCGTTGCACCGCGCTAAAATTATGCCTGCGGTGCTGCTCGGCTGAAGTTTGCCCACTTACAGAAAGGACAGGAATGCACCTTAACTTATAGATACGGCGCAACCCTGCCCTTGTCTTTTGATGCACAGCAATGCAGCTAGAAGGCTTGTGGTGCTGCTCTATGCCAAAATATTGGAAATAAACCCATTGATCTTTACCCAGAACATTTTCCTTTTGTGGTTTGGTGTAACTATATTTAGTAGTTTTTGAGAAACTAAGGTTCAAAATGTATGTATATATAGAGAAACTGTAGTACTGATGGAGTGGCAGACCTTGAGATAAGATCTGATTGGCTGTCTCACATCTAAAAAGATGATTGGCAGCCATTTTAAGACTTGCAGACTCAGTCCCAATGTTGTAGGTCCAAAAATAAAAAAACATATAGGGGCAGGATAGTGACACTCAGGCCCCCGAGGCCTTTTGCTCGGTCACAAAGGGACCCTCCCACCCCCAAAACCGATAAAAAATGAAACCAATTGTGGTACCGCAGTAGTACCATGGTAACAGGTGAGACTGGGACACCCAGATTTTAAATAAAAACATTAACTAAGTTGTGGCCAGGTAGCTCCAATATGGAAGTGGTGAGGCCGCCAATAGAATATTCACAGCTCACTCCAGGAAAGTTCCCATAATGCTCTGCAGGTGCTTTGTTTTCAAATATTCTACTTGTGGTGGTGTCCCAAGGAGGGTCTGGGGCACCAACAAAAATGTATAAATGGGTTTGGGGGAATTCAATGAGCATAACAGCCCCCCATGAATGTTTTTTAAAAAAATGTAAGTTTCCCATGTCATTCAATGCCTGACCCCGGGAGAGTTAATCTGAGCTTTTTAACCCTTCGAGTTGGAGCTCTATGCCCTTCAGCTGGAGTGGAGGAACCCCTTGTGATTGGTCCTATGGCTGCATTTTGTGGCCTGATGAATGTTAAAAAAGACTCAAATGCATATTTATGGTTGTTTCAATTAAAACACTTTATTTTAAATCTTTGTATAAAATCAATAATTCTTAACTACTACATGTTTATTTATAAGGAATACATTAAACTATGGTTTGTGAATCTTCTATGACATCACTGATAAAATTACTAAAGACATCTGAAATTACATATGTGATGACAACATTTTGCAGGGCGGGGCAGGAGTTCTAGTTACTTCACAGGTTGCTTCATAGGTGGAGATGTATCAGCACTGGACAGCTCTTTGAACAGGTGGTGATGGGTCAGGACAGCTCCTAATGTGGGTGAATAATATTATGCATGGTGTCTGCATTGGACAGCTCCCTCATGAAGGAGCTGGTTCAGCATTGGACAGCTCCCTCCATGAAGGAGCTGGTTCAGCGTTGGACAGCTCCCTCCATGAAGGAGCTGGTTCAGCGTTGGACAGCTCCCTTCATGAAGGAGATGGTTCAGCGTTGGACAGCTCCCTCCATGAAGGAGCTGGTTCAGCATTGGACAGCTCCCTCAATGAAGGAGCTGGTTCAGCATTGGACAGCTCCCTCAATGAAGGAACTGGTTCAGCATTGGACAGCTCCCTCCATGGAGGAGCTGGTTCAGCATTGGACAGCTCCCTCCATGAAGGAGCTGGTTCAGCGTTGGACAGCTCCCTCCATGAAGGAGCTGGTTCCGCATTGGGCAGCTCCCTCCATGAAGGAGCTGGATCTGCATTGGGCAGCTCCCTCCATGAAGGAGCTGGTTCAGCAATGGACAGCTCCCTCCATGAAGGAGCTGGTTCAGCATTGGACAGCTCCCATCATAAAGGAGCTGGTTCAGCATTGGGCAGCTCCCTTCATGAAGGAGATGGTTCAGCATTGGGCAGCTGCCTTCATGAAGGAGATGGTTCAGCATTGGACAGCTCCCTCCATGCAGGAGCTGGTTCAGCATTGGACAGCTCCCGTCATAAAGGAGCTGGTTCAGCATTGGACAGCTCCCTTCATGAAGGAGCTGGTTCTGCATTGGACAGCTCCCTCCATGAAGGAGCTGGTTCAGCGTTGGACAGCTCCCTCCACGAAGGAGCTGGTTCAGCATTGGACAGCTCCCTCCATGAAGGAGCTGGTTCAGCATTGGGCAGCTCCCTCCATGAAGGAGCTGGTTCAGCATTGGACAGCTCCCTCCATGCAGGAGCTGGTTCAGCATTGGACAGCTCCCTCCATGAAGGAGCTGGTTCAGCGTTGGACAGCTCCCTTCATGAAGGAGCTGGTTTAGCATTGGACAGCTCCCTCCATGAAGGAGCTGGTTCAGCGTTGGACAGCTCCCTCCACGAAGGAGCTGGTTCAGCATTGGACAGCTCCCTTCATGAAGGAGCTGGTTCAGCATTGGACAGCTCCCTCCATAAAGGAGCTGGTTCAGCATTGGACAGCTCCCTCCGTGAAGGAGCTGGTTCAGCATTGGACAGCTCCCTCCATGAAGGAGATGGTTCAGCATTGGACAGCTCCCTCCATGAAGGAGCTGGTTCAGCATTGGACAGCTCCCTCCATGGAGGAGCTGGTTCAGCATTGGACAGCTCCCTCCATGGAGGAGCTGGTTCAGCATTGCACAGCTCCCTTCATGAAGGAGCTGGTTCAGCATTGGACAGCTCCCTTCATGAAGGAGCTGGTTCAGCATTGGACAGCTCCCTCCATGAAGGAGAAGGTGCAGCGTTGGACTGCTCCCTACATGAAGGAGCTGGTTCTGCATTGGACAGCTCCCTTCATGAAGGAGCTGGTTCAGTATTGCACAGCTCCCTTAATGAAGGAGCTGGTTCAGCGTTGGACAGCTCCCTTCATGAAGGAGCTGGTTCAGCATTGGACAGCTCCCTTCATGAAAGAGCTGGTTCAGCATTGGGCAGCTCCCTTCATGAAGGAGATGGTTCTGCATTGACAGCTCCCTTCATGAAGGAGCTGATTCAGCATTGCACAGCTCCCTTCATGAAGGAGCTGGTTCAGCATTGCACAGCTCCCTTCATGAAGGAGCTGGTTCAGCATTGCACAGCTCCCTCCATGGAGGAGCTGGTTCAGCATTGGACAGCTCCCTCCATGGAGGAGCTGGTTCAGCATTGGACAGCTCCCTCCATGGAGGAGCTGGTTCAGCATTGGACAGCTCCCTTCATGAAGGAGCTGGTTCAGCATTGGACAGCTCCCTTCATGAAGGAGCTGGTTCAGCATTGGACAGCTCCCTCCATGAAGGAGAGGGTACAGCGTTGGACTGCTCCCATCATAAAAGAGCTGGTTCAGCATTGGACAGCTCCCAACACGAAGGAGCTGGTTCAGCATTGGACAGCTCCCTCCATGAAGGAGCTGGTTCAGCCTTGGACAGCTCCCTCCATGAAGGAGCTGGTTCTGCATTGGACAGCTCCCTCCATGGAGGAGCTGGTTCAGCATTGGGCAGCTCCCTCCATGAAGGAGCTGGTTCAGCATTGCACAGCTCCCTTCATGAAGGAGCTGGTTCAGCATTGGACAGCTCCCTCCATGAAGGAGCTGGTTCAGCCTTGGACAGCTCCCTCTATGAAGGAGCTGGTTCTGCATTGGACAGCTCCCTTCGTGAAGGAGCTAGTTCAGCATTGGACAGCTCCCTCCATGAAGGAGCTGGTTCAGCATTGGACAGCTCCCCCCATGAAGGAGCTGGTTCAGCATTGGACATCTCACTCCATGAAGGAGATGTTCAGCATTGGACAGCTCACTCCATGAAGGAGATGTTCAGCATTGGACAGCTCCCTTCATGAAGGAGCTGGTTCAGCATTGGACAGCTCCCTCCATAAGTAGAGACAGTGCAGGAGAGCTCCCTCTCCAGATGGATAAATAAATGGACATTGTTCAGTGCTGGACAGCGCCCTTCAGATGTGGATAATGAGGTGAAAATGGACAGCTCCCTACAAGTTTCCTGCATAGGTGGAGATTTTCTTTTTTTTGTGGAGTTTTATACAGTGCGAAATAGACCCAAAGGTATCAGAGCGCTTTACATGAGCACCAGCTAAGTTACAGAAGGGCACATTCATTTTGTTTATGTCGGGCAAGGGGAGATTAAATGATTTGCCCAGAATCACAGAATGTTGAGCGTCCCTGTTGAGACTCGAACCAAGTTACCCTGCTCTGAGGTCGACCGCCCTAGCCGTTAAGCCACATTCTCCCCCCTCTTCAGCAGTGGGCGGCTTCCTCAATAGGTGGAGATGGTGCAGGACAGCGCCCTGTCCGGATGCACAATTCGTTGTGGATTGCTCAGCACTGGACAGCTTCTTGCAAAGGTGAATAATGAAGTGGAGATGCAGCTGAATGGAACAGCTCTCTTCATAGGTGGAGATGGTTTAGCACACTACAGCTCTCTGCCCGGATGAATTTTAACACTACAGTCATCCCCTGTAGATGAATTATTGCTCTTTGTCAATTTTGTTAACTGACAAACCATCTCGTAACGAGGGGTGAGCGGTAAATTCTGCTTCATCAGCAGAGCCTTCGGAGTTATGGCCACTCTTTGTTATGCTTGTAATGCGAAGGCCTGACAAAACTCCTCCGACTGCTGTGTGGTGGAGTTATTTCTTATGCATGGCTCGCCAAAGTTAAGTTGGCAAGTAAGAATTGGCATCCCCTAGCGGGTGCTAACGGCACCAGGTGAGATTTTCTCTATGTGGGCGGTCATGGTCGTTCGCGGTGAGAAAGCTGCCGCTCGAGTAAAAATGTGTTAGCAAAGAACCATCCCCCTCTGGCGACCTCATGGTGCCATTCACGCTGCAAGCTCCTGGGGCTAAAAATCAGCGTTGAACTCTGCGGAATCTTACGGAGTTTTATGTAACTCCACAGAACTCAGTGGAGTGAACCTCCACAAGTCCCGCCCACACCTACATATAACTTCTTTGAAATTCTGCTTTCTGCTGTGCAACGAGTACCTAGAGCTCACAACAAATACTGACAACACCCAGCATTGTTTGAGGTACATTTTTCGCCACAATAATTCTGATGATATTAACCGCATGCGCGCTCGCGGTTTTCCCGCTGCGCGCTGCGATTTTGAAAATCCCGCGTTACGTGACAAGGTCAGCTTGTCATCCGCGTAGCGCAGGTTATGCCCATGACGAGCTGACCTTGTCATGAGCGTAAAAGGGGTTAATAATGGTTCATCAAACAGAACTTGCATTATTCTGGAGTCTTGGATTTCCAAGCAATATTTTCACTTTGGGTATCATGCAGATTTGATTTATCTTATCTGCTCAAGATAACACAATCATCTTTTTGTTTTCTCCTACCGTGTTTTTAAAGCATGCAAAAATAAAAAGAAATTTGAAAATTGTTAAGTGGTTAAGAAGGTGAACAATGCATTTGCATGTACGTTTATGGTATTTCTACAATGTGAGCCTAGCCAAAGGCAGCGGAGAGCTGCAGAGGGTCAAAGGCAATATAATGCCAACGTGTAATGAGAGGTAGTTGGATTATCGACAGTTAATGTATTGTGGCATAGTGTTCTTTAATTAAATACATTATTAATTCTTTCCTAAATTGGAACAGTGTTGGGGCAGTCCAGATGCACACAAGGGGCCTCATTTATGAGGCCGTGCGTGAGTTTTGCGCTTCCGATGCGTCACTGTTTGTGACGCATCGGCGGCGTAAAACATGCATCGTGTTGCACACTATTTACAAAGTGACGCATCTAAGCAGATGTGTCACTTTGTAAACCCCTGCGCTACATTTTACCTGCGTCAGGTATAATGTATGCAAAGGGGGCGTTGACACGCAAAAAGCCTCGTAATAGTGACGCAGTGAGATCTATGAGATTTCACTGCGTCACTTTTAGGACGCTGGTGCGTCAAAATCTTGCGTCTGCCTCACAGCAGGCGTAAGACTGATGCAAACCCTTTCACATGGGGCTTTCCCCATGTGAAAGGACGCATTGCTGGAGTTGCATAATTTTTGTGACACACCCCAGCAATGCGTGACTTTTGCGCTTACAGATACGTCAGAAATACTGACGTATCTGTAACTCCTTGCGACATGATGCGTCATATTATAAATATGACGCATCAGTCATGTCGCAGGGAGAGCGCAGTGAAAAGTGACGCATCGCTGTTTTCACACAGTGATGCGTCACTTTTCATAAATAAGGCCCAAGGTGTTGTTCCAGATCATGGGAGCACAGATGGAAAAGCCCTGCTGTTGTGTCCTGGCTGCGGGTGTGCCAAGATCCCCCAGAGATGGTGAGCTTGTCTGCAAGATAATCAGGGGTGCCTGTCATGATGCTTTTGGCAACTTTTTTTTACACAAAAAAGTGGAGTGAAAACATGTTCCAAAGAAGGGTGTCACAACAATTGAAATGTTGTAGTTCACCATCTGACTTAATTATGACTTCAAGGCACTTTCAGTTGTCCAGCGATGAGATAGCGCACCTTTTGGGGATTCCTCTTGCAGACAAGAGTATGACTCATCACGTTATATGTTTCGGGTGTTGCCCCTTAGAGCTATTAGTAGAGGTGCTGTAACCTTAGAGGAGAAAAGCAATGTATGCAATTCATATGCAAAAGGATCAGCTGTTGAAATTGTTGTCATGGGGGCAATGTCACCTCTTTCAGCTGTTGGTATTTCTGTGGGAGACAAGCAATGCCATGCAGTACTGATAAGGATGATGGGGCTGGTGCTGAAAATGTGGTCTACATTGAGGTGAGTATGGCTTGTTGGGTGGCATTTGACTAAGAGTGTACAGGGGGCTGGTATTCAAGTTATTTTATGTTAACGAGTTTGTAAAGCACCAGGGGGCATATTATCAAGGGGGTTTATCTCCGCTTTTTTGGCTTTAAAAGCCAAGAAGGCGGAGATAAAATGATCTCCCTATTACCTAGCTGTCGCTAACACCAGTTAGCGACAGCTAGTAGGAGATAGCGACCATCTTGGGCCCCGCTTTGCATGTCAGTGACATTTATCACTAATGACATGCAAAGTGGGCGTGCCAAGATGTAAGCGACTGGAAACAGTCGCTAACATCGCTATCTCCTATTACCAACTTTTGGAGATATTCGCGCTAAGCGTGAATATCTCCAGAAGCTAACACCTGCCCTGAGCAGTTCTTAGCCATGTTATCCAATGGGAGGTGGATAACATGGCTAAGAGCATTAGCTCGGTAATGCATGAATATCGCGGACTTTTCAGCGATATTCATGCATTGCGGCCGTTTTTTATCGCTTAGGAGATAAACCTTGATAATAGCAAGGTTACTACGCGATAAAAATCGCCGCAGCTCGGCGATAAAAATATTGCCGCTAAGTCAACATAGCGATAATTATCGCCAGTTGTTCGTAATATGCCCCCTGGTTAGTCCATTCGAGGGTCCCCGCACTAGGATTCCTGCCTCCAAGTGGTAGCTAACACGTAGCTACGCAGATTTAAGATTGTCTAAAAAGCCAGGTCCTATGTTTCTTTCAATCGACCACTTCCGAGCGTTCCTCTCACAGACCGGCTGGGATGCTGCTCCACAGCGTAGCAGCCAGAAAACTGAACGATGACCTCCCATTCATATTCATTGCCAAGACTCGAACCCAGGGGCATATTACCAAGGGCTTTATCTACGCTTTTTTGGCTTTAAAAATATCACCCTATCAACAACTAGGTGCTAACATGCAAAATTGCATGTTAGCATCCTTTTCACTAAGCTTCCCTTTGCATCTGAGATGCAAAGTGGGCATTCCAGAGCAAAATAATATGAGAAATGTCACTAGGCGACATTTCTCCTATTATCAATCTTCACGCTAACCCTGTTAGAGACAAAAAAAGCAGCGCTAACCACGGTTAACGCTGCTTTTTTACGTCTGCTAATTTTCAGACTTAGCCATGTAATCCAATGGGAGGTGGATGACATGGTAAACAACCTTTACAACGAAACTTTTACAACTCACTACCATTACAACGTGGTCATTACAACGCAAACCATTACAACGCATTGCGCTGGGGGGGCGCTCTAGGATAGGGAATAAGTTTAATTTTCTATCCAACACCTTCCCTAGTGTCCACGGGGACTGGAGTTGGAATAGAAAATTAAACTTACCACTATCCAGCACCTCTAAGAGGTATGCGTTGTAAAGGTTTGCGATGTAAAAACCGCGTTGTAAAGGCAGGCGTTGTAATAGCCTGCGTTGTAACGTCATACATCCGGATGACATGGCTGAGTCAACCGTGTGCTATCAACAAGGATATCCCTATCCTTGTAGTTTTATCGCTGCATTACTAGCGATAAGCTCCCAAAATGGTGCTACCGCTGGATTTTTTTTATCGCCTAGGCGGTTAGCGTTGTTAATAACGCGATTACTAGGCGATAATATCCAGCGATAGCGGGCGTAAAAAAAATGAACACTAAGCGCCCTTAGCGTTCATATTCCCTGTTCCTTGTTAATATGCCCCCCAGTTCCCCGATTCGAAGTCGACCGCCCTAGCGTTAGGCCAACTCCTCTCCCCATCTATCCAAGACCGGCATCTCTAAGCATCTTTGTGAAGCGCCTCCTGCATCTGTCTGGGCGCTTCTCTGCTACCAAACGGATGAATCTGCTACCAGAGGTTTACAGTATGAAGGGTGACAGCTGTCTGTCTACCTGAAATCTGACAGCGTCAGTCATGGATGTCGAGGAGTTGAAACCAGGGCATATTGTTGTTTTTTCAAGTCGGTCAGTGCGCAATTAAAGCGGATAACTTGTTTTATCCCCCCAGAAATATGGTAGTAGCGTAAATAAAAGACTATTACACGCCTCAATTATGGTCAATTTATTCATTAAGAAGTATAATAAGATTATAGTTTGTTCCAAAATTATTTATCTTAATAGCTATTAAATTCCGAGTGGGAATTCCAATATTAAGCGTTTATCACAAAGGTTGTTTTTATAAATTACTTTTTCTTTTAACATCATCTTTTTACACAAATTGGATGATTTAAAGTGAAAAGTTTCATATCTATTTCTGAATTTTACTTCTGTGAACCGACCGCAGAGGACAGAAACATTCTTTTTTTAAAGTAGGACAGAAAATCTAGGCCAAATTTGGACTCTTAAGGAATTCATATAGAAAAAAAATGGTTATTTTTTGTTGCTACTTTTCAAAATAGGTTGTAATTATCTCCTTCCCCTATTGGCGCAATTTCATAGATTAAATGTCCACAAGGATATTGATTTCTATTTCACACTACCTAAAAATAAGCTCGATAGATTTTATACCAAGGTTTCCTTTTCCAATAAAAGTTAACCAATCACACAGAAAACATTTTTTTTCCATTTTCAAACCTGAGGTATTGGGTAAATCTAGGACACCATCTGCTCGCGGCGTTACTTATTTCATAACTGGCAAGTGAGGCAAAAATCCATTTACTAACTTTTCCAGGCTGAACATTTGCACATGTAATTATTTTCAGTTTTCTGCTGCCTACCGTAGTGAACTGGACTGTGTTGCTGTACCCCCCTCCCCCCAACTTTTTGCATGGTATCTGGTGCAACATTGACTGAAAGTGTACCGGGTTCCTTCTAACCAGTTCTCCAGTACCAGTGTTCTTTCCCTAAACTGTATGCTTGTTCACAATTGGCACACCACTTTATGATCCCTTTAAGTCCCCTGTAAGTGGTTCTTCTGGCAAAGAGGGACCCTAAGGGCTGCAGCATGAATTATGCCCCCCTAAGGGGCCACTCAGCAAGCCCACGCAAACTACCTTTGCAGTCGGTGTGTCTTGGTGCAGATAAAAATGAAGGGATTGATTCACAGAACTAACTTAAGACAAAATCCTGAACGTACTACTTTTAGTATTCACGGAATTTAGGGTTTTGTCTTAAGTTTGTCTTAAAACAAACCTAAGACAAACTTAAGACAGACTTAAGACAAACTTAAGACAGATTTAAGACAAACTTAAGACAGACTTAAGACAAACTTAAGACAGACTTAAGACAGACTTAAGTCAGACTTAAGACAAAATCCTAACTTAAGTCTGTCTTAAGTCTGTCTTAAGTTTGTCTTAAGTCTGTCTTAAGTCTGTCGCAAGTCTGTCTTAAGTATGTCTTAAGTCTGTCTTAAGTCTGTCGTAAGTCTGTCTTAAGTCTGTTTTAAGTCTGTCGTAAGTCTGTCTTAAGTTTGTCTAAAGTCTGTCTTAAGTCTGTCTTAAGTTTGTCTGAAGACAAACTTAAGACAAATTCCTAACATCTGTGAATACCAAAAGTAGTAAGTTTAGGATTTTGTCTTAAGTTAGTTCTGTGAATCGGGCCAGAAGAGTCAACATGGAACACATCTCTGTGTGCCATGACTTACCAAGCACTGCATGTGGTATAGGTAAGTCACCCATACGGCAGTCCTTACAGCCCTAAGGCAGGGTGCACTATACCCATGTGTGCGCACATCTGCATTAATAGATGTGTCCGTGCGATACCACAGTCAATTCTTAGGTACCACAAGTGCACAGGGAAGCCATGTTGAGTACATGAGCTGGACTCTTGTGGTTACGAGTTCCCCAGCAACATGATTGCTTCACTGTACCCCGGGGTGTTTGTTACCAAACACCTCATCTTAATAAACACACACTAATGCCAGTGCTGGATTTAATTAATAAATGCACCCAGAGAGAACCTTGGAGGTACCCCCTGAACAACTACTGGCTGCTGATGTGCTGACTGACAGGTCTCGACCAGCCAGCTCCAACAGACAGGATCCTGACCTCCTGAGGTGAGAGCCTTCACTCTCGCATGCCAGGAACAAAGCCTGCGCTGAGTGAAGGTGTTTACACTTCTCCCACACAGGATGTGCATTCCAGGATGGGGAGCTTGAAAGGCCCTGCCGCCTTTGTTGGGTGACTCAGGCCTATCCAGATAGTGGAGATGGGGAAACATCCTTTACAACGCAACTTTTACCACGCAGTGCCTTTACGATGCAACTTTTACAATGCAAACTATTACAACGCATTGCGCTGGGGGGCGCTCTAGGATAGGGAATAGGTTTAATTTACTATCCAACACCTTCCCTAGTATCCACGGGGACTCGAGTTGGAATAGTAAATTAAACTATTCACTATCCAGCGCCCGAAAGCGCTATGCGTTGTAAAGGTTTGTGTTGTAAAAACCGCATTGTAAAGGCATGCGTGGGAAAAGCATGCGTTGTAATGTCATACATCCGTGGAGATGCCCACCCTCTGTCCTGATTCCACTTTTTGGCCAAAAGACAGGCGGGAAAATTAGTAAGATTAGGAGGTGTGCCCACATTCAGCCAGCCCCACTCCTAGGGCGGGTCAGGTGATGTGGATCGCACTTTTCAGAATCCTCCATCTTGTTTTGGATGGAATTAGAACTCTAGGGTCAGGGCTATGTCCACTTCCCACAGGAAGTGGTCATATAGAGGGTGTAGACGACCTAAAGGTAGTCATCCCATTGGCTTCTACCTGTCACTCCCCTTTACGCCCCAAAATTGAATATTTAGACAGCACTCCTGAACCAAGAACTCAGATTTGATGGATAAAGAAAAGAAGGAAAAAGAAAAGTCACTTCCTGGTGAGAACTGCAGCAGATCTATGGACTTTAGAGAGAAACCCTGCCCGTCCTCAGCCCTCTCTCAACAATCACGACAGAGTGACTCATCCTGTGAGCTGGAGGACTACTAAAGCCTTGGGTAGCCTGTCAGCACTTTAAATATCACATACAGTAGAGGAGCTACTCCCCAGCAGTCCGCAGGCCCTGACCAGCAGAATCCGGTCCACTGCCTTGCAGCTCCCAACCCTGTCTGACGCCGCAGTGGACCAGGATAAGGTACTCATACTCTGGAAGGTCGGATCTGTCTCTCTACCAAGACTCCAGGAATAACCAGAAAAGTGTTGTACCAACCCCTGGGGACACCCTGAACCAAACACCTACAGTGAGAGTTCAATCCGGATCCACACTACACAAGCACCAAGCAGCCATTGACAGACGTCAGCATCACGGAGACCCACTTTGTGAGTGGCCCAGCTGCCTTGATTTCTCTCGTGTCAGACGTTTGTCCCTGACCGTGAGGGGCATCTTTGCACACCCAGCTCAGCCAACTAAACCACTCTGCTCCAGAGCCACCTGGCCCAGGCTCCAATGAACTGGCTGTGCCCCCTTGCTTCAAGAACCATTGTGACCTAAGCCCCCATTTGGGAGCTATTGGGCTTGCCCGCGAGTCCCCCTATGCAGCCTGTTTTTCAGTGACCTACACCCACAGATCGTCTCGAGAACTATTTCAAGGGTGAGGACAGAGTGCAGGCTGGCAGGAGAGGAGCACTTTACATGGGCACCAGTTACATTACACATCCATTTTTGGTAAGCGCAGGGAGATTAAGTGAATTAAGGAATCTGATCCTTTGGGTTTGGTGAGGAAGGTGCGGGTCTAGAATAGGGCAATTCCCTGTAAGCCGGCGTCGTGGAGTCGGGCGGTGGGAGACGGTGTCGAAGGAGAATGTTTGCACAGGAGTCTAAGGAGGCATGGAGAGCACAAGCGCCCCTTAGTACACCCCACAAAGCCACATCTAGTGAAGGAGCGTGAACTGACCCAGCCTGAATCCCTAGCAGTGAGCTCAAATGGTACAAGCAGAAAGCACGTGCAGTGCTGCATGTTACCCCCAAGCATGAATCAGTGTTGCACAGTGTACACAGCTTACACGTGGACGCAGAGATTATTTTGAGCTGGTGGTTTCTGGTGCTCGGCACCGGCACTTAATAGACAAAACCCCACTTATGACAGTCTGCTTATCTAATTTAGAGATGGTTAGTAGTTGTTTTGGCAGCAATGACAGGTGCAATGAGTGGTGCAAGATGCAGAGGCCCCCTGGTCAGGGCCCTGGCACTTATTATTTTACAAATTAAGCACTACTTGGATGGCTGTAATTGAGTGAAAATGTGTCCTGGAAAGTATATCTTGAGAACACGTCACACAAGACAGCTGATAACGTCCCATCATGCAGCTCGGTAGGTTTTCACACAGCACTGGGCGTGGACTGATTTTCAGGATATCTGAGTCGAATTTCTACTCTTTTACAAAATTATGAATCACTGTCACCTCTGGAATCCCATTACTTGGTGCCAGGGAGACTGTGCGTCACGCTGGTCAGCAAAGTGGAAGTAGAGTCAGCCCCAGGGGCTGCTGGGAAGAGGTCTGCTGCTTGTGGGGAAAGTGCTGAGCTTGCAGTAAAAGTGCTGTGGGTCTGGTCGAAGGGCTGAGCTTGCAGTAAAAGGGCTGTGGGTCTGGCTGAAGGGCTGAGCTTGCAGTAAAAGGGCTGTGGGTCTGGCTGAAGGGCTGAGCTTGCAGTATAAGGGTTGTGGGTCTGGCTGAAGGGCTGAGCTTGCAGTATAAGGGCTGTGGGTCTGGCTGAAGGGCTGAGCTTGCAGTAAAAGTGCTGTGGGTCTGTTCGAAGGGCTGAGCTTGCAGTAAAAGGGCTGTGGGTCTGATCGAAGGGCTGAGCTTGCAGTAAAAGGGCTGTGGGTCTGGCTGAAGGGCTGAGCTTGCAGTAAAAGTGCTGTGGGTCTGGCTGAAGGGCTGAGCTTGCAGTAAAAGGGCTGTGGGTCTGGCTGAAGGGCTGAGCTTGCAGTAAAAGTGCTGTGGGTCAGGTCGAAGGGTTGAGCTTGTAGTAAAAGTGCTGTGGGTCTGGTCGAAGGGCTGAGCTTGCAATAAAAGTGCTGTGGGTCTGATCGAAGGGCTGAGCTTGCAGTAAAAGGGCTGTGGGTCTGGCTGAAGGGCTGAGCTTGCAGTAAAAGGGCTGTGGGTTTGGCTGAAGGGCTGAGCTTGCAGTAAAAGGGCTGTGGGTCTGGCTGAAGGGCTGAGCTTGCAGTAAAAGGGCTGTGGGTCTGGCTGAAGGGCTGAGCTTGCAGTAAAAGTGCTGTGGGTCTGATCGAAGGGCTGATCTTGCAGTAAAAGTGCTGTGGGTCTGATCGGAGGGCTGAGCTTGCAGTAAAAGGGCTGTGGGTCTGGCTGAAGGGCTGAGCTTGCAGTAAAAGTGCTGTGGGTCTGGCTGAAGGGCTGAGCTTGCAGTAAAAGGGCTGTGGGTCTGGCCGAAGGGCTGAGCTTGCAGTAAAAGTGCTGTGAGTCAGGTCGAAGGGCTGAGCTTGTAGTAAAAGTGCTGTGGGTCTGGTCGAAGGGCTGAGCTTGCAGCAAAAGTGCTGTGGGTTTGATCGAAGGGCTGAGCTTACAGTAAAAGTGCTGTGGGTCTGGTCGAGGGGCTGAGCTTGCAGTAAAAGTGTTGTGGGTCTGATCGAAGGGCTGAGCATGCAGTGAAAGTGCTGTGGGTCTGGTCAAAGGGCTGAGCTTGCAGTACAGTGCTGTGGGAAAGGTCGAAGGGCTGAGCTTGCAGTAAAAGTGCTGTGGGTCTGGTCAAAGGGCTGAGCTTGCAGTAAAAGTGCTGTGGGTCTGGTCGAAGGGCTGAGCTTGCAGTGACAGTGCGGGTCTGGTCGAAGGGCTGAGCTTGCAGTAAAGTGCTGTGGGTCTGGCCGAAGGGCTGAGCTTGAGAGCCACGTGCTGTGGGTCTGGCTGAAGGGCTGAGCTTGCAGTAAAGTGCTGTGGGTCTGGTCGAAGGGCTGAGCTTGCAGCGAAAGTGCTGTGGGTGTAGTCGAAGGGCTGAGCTTGAGAGGCACGTGCTGTGGGTCTGGTCGAAGGGCTGAGCTTGCAGTAATAGTGCTGTGGGTCTGGTCGAAGGGCTGAGCTTGCAGTAAAAGTGCTGTGAGTCTGGTCGAAGGGCTAAGCTTGCAGTAAAAGTGCTGTGGGTATGGCTGAAGGGCTGAGCTTTCAGTAATAGTGCTGTGGTTCTGGTCGAAGGGCTGAGCTTGCAGTAAAAGTGCTGTGGGTCTGGTCGAAGGGCTGCGCTTGCAGTAACAGTGCTGCGAGTCTGGCCGAAGGGCTGAGCTTGCAGTAAAAGTGCTGTGGTTCTGGTCGAAGTGCTGAGCTTGCAGTAAAAGTGCTGTGGGTCTGGTCGAAGGGCTGAGCTTGCAGTAATAGTGCTGTGGGTCTGGTCGAAGGGCTGAGCTTGCAGTAAAAGTGCTGTGAGTCTGGTCGAAGGGCTGAGCTTGCAGTAAATGTGCTATGGGTCTGGTTGAAGGGCTGAGCTTGCAGTAAAGTGCTGTGGGTCTGACCGAAGGGCTGAGCTTGAGAGGCACGTGCTGTGGGTCTGGCCGAAGGGCTGAGCTTGCAGTAAAAATGCTGTGAGTATGGCCGAAGGGCTGAGCTTGCAGTAAAAGTGCTGTAGTTCTGGTCGAAGTGCTGAGCTTGCAGTAAAAGTGCTGTGAGTCTGGTCGAAGGGCTGAGCTTGCAGTAAAAGTGCTGTGGGTCTGACCGAAGTGCTGAGCTTGCAGTAAAAGTGCTGTGAGTCTGGTTGAAGGGCTGAGCTTGCAGTAAAAGTGCTGTGGGTCTGACCGAAGTGCTGAGCTTGCAGTAAAAGTGCTGTGAGTCTGGTCGAAGGGCTGAGCTTGCAGTAAAAGTGCTGTGGGTCTGACCGAAGTGCTGAGCTTGCAGTAAAAGTGCTGTGAGTCTGGTCGAAGGGCTGAGCTTGCAGTAAAAGTGCTGTGGGTCTGACCGAAGTGCTGAGCTTGCAGTAAAAGTGCTGTGAGTCTGGTCGAAGGGCTGAGCTTGCAGTAAAAGTGCTGTGGGTCTGACCGAAGTGCTGAGCTTGCAGTAAAAGTGCTGTGAGTCTGGTCGAAGGGCTGAGCTTGCAGTAAAAGTGCTGTGGGTCTGACCGAAGTGCTGAGCTTGCAGTAAAAGTGCTGTGAGTCTGGTCGAAAGGCTGAGCTTGCAGTAAAAGTGCTGTGGGTCTGACCGAAGTGCTGAGCTTGCAGTAAAAGTGCTGTGAGTCTGGTCGAAGGGCTGAGCTTGCAGTAAAAGTGCTGTGGGTCTGACCGAAGTGCTGAGATTGCAGTAAAAGTGCTGTGAGTCTGGTCGAAGGGCTGAGCTTGCAGTAATAGTGCTGTGGGTCTGGTCGAAGGGCTGAGCTTGCAGTAAAAGTGCTGCGAGTCTGGCCGAAGGGCTGAGCTTGCAGTAAAAGTGCTGTGGTTCTGGTCGAAGTGCTGAGCTTGCAGTAAAAGTGCTGTGGGTCTGGTCGAAGGGCTGAGCTTGCAGTAATAGTGCTGTGGGTCTGGCCGAAGTGCTGAGATTGCAGTAAAAGTGCTGTGAGTCTGGTCGAAGGGCTGAGCTTGCAGTAATAGTGCTGTGGGTCTGGCCGAAGTGCTGAGATTGCAGTAAAAGTGCTGTGGGTCTGGTCGAAGGGCTGAGCTTGCAGTAAAAGTGCTGCGAGTCTGGCCGAAGGGCTGAGCTTGCAGTAAAAGTGCTGTGGTTCTGGTCGAAGTGCTGAGCTTGCAGTAAAAGTGCTGTGGGTCTGGTCGAAGGGCTGAGCTTGCAGTAATAGTGCTGTGGGTCTGGCCGAAGGGCTGAGGTGGGAGAAAGGCACGTGTGCTTGCAGTGGAGACCACCACTGCCTGCTCTCAGCGCCTCACACCTCGCTGTCCCTTTAAGGCGCCTCCTCCTGCCTCTGCTGCCCCCCAGACCCCCCACCGCCCAGCCACTGACAACGAAAATCTCTAAAACCCCTCTTTTGTTTTTATTAAAAGGTATATTGATCCGGACCAAAGAAGAGAAAAAAACTAATTATTATTACCGGGGAAAGCGTAAATTCTAAAAAAAAAATCGTTGCTAGTTTCACTGGGTTTATAAATCATTTTTATTCCGGCGCCGACGCTAATTGAAGATCGATGTTTGACTCGAGGCGCCTCGAGTGCGGCCGCCGCGGGGCGCGAACCCACCGCGGGTATTTATGGGAGCGGGGACGGGGCACGTGAGGGCACGTGAGGGGCGTGCGTGCCCCGAGCCATGCTCTGGGGGAGAGCACGGCATCTCCATGCACGAGCCGTGCTCTGGGGGGAGTGTACGGGGCGTGCAGCAGTGCACTGAGCATGTTCAAGTGTGAGTGTACGGGCTGCACCTGCATGCTGTCACTCGTCTGTAAGGGTGTGTGTACCAGCTGTACATGTATGTTGTGATCTATGTTCATAGGTGTGTGTATGTACTGCACACGCATGATGTTACTCATGGGTGTGTGTTAGTCATGTTTAAGGGAGAGTCACATGTGCACATGCATGCTGTGAGTCCTGCTTATGTGCAAGTGTACAGTGTGCACAAGCATGCTGCAATCCATGCTCAAGGGTACGTGTGGTAGAGGCACACGTGTGTTGTGATATCCATGGGTGACCGTCGCACATTCGCCCATAGGAGAGTGACTATAGGATGCACATGTGAGCAGTGAGAGCTGTGTGAGAGTCCAGAGCCGGTGTGAGAGGCTGGCTGGGCTGGATGTATGACACTACAAAGCACACTTTTACAACGCATACCTGTACGACACATTTTTTACAACGCAACATCCATTACAACGCATTCCATTACAACGCATGCCATTACAATGAAAACTAAAAAACTAAATTTACAACGCATTCCATTACAACGCATAATATCTTTACAACGCATACCATTACAACGCATAACATTACATTGCATGTATCGTAAGTATTGGATAGTGTAGGGGTAACATTTACTATTCTAACTCCAGGGGGTGCAACAGTAGGGTAAGTGCTGGATGGTAATGTTATGCATTGTATTGGTATGCGTTGTAATGACTGCGTTGTAAAGACATGCGTTGTAGTGGTGTGCGTTGTAGTGTCATGCGTTGTAATGGCATGCGTTGTAATGGTTGCGTTGTAATGGCATGCGTTGTAATGGATGTTGCGTTGTAAAAGTTTTGCTGTAATGGTAGTGCGTTGTAAAAGTTGCGTTGTAAAGGTTGTTTCCCGGCTGGGCTGGGCCATCATTCAAAGTCCGTGTTTATTTAGACTGGTATTACCCTTTCTCTCCCACCCCTCTTTGACTCCTCAGGAGATGCTAGAGCAGTGACTGGTGAGTGCCTTGTTTCTCTTTCATCCAAAGTACAGAGTGGTGCCCTGGCATGATTGGTGAGCACCGGAGTGACAGCCCTGCTTCCCTCACACGACCCTCCTACCCTTCCACACCACCCTCGCTGATTGGCTGCCAGCCAGTATGCCATGGCCTCCATTCAAATGGTGAATGTGGTAAGGATGTTGTCCTGTGTAGTTTTCCCAGTTTGGCCCTGCTGGGGCCTGGAAAGGTCACTGGCAGTGGCGTCACTAGGGGGGTGCGGGGGTGCGGACCGCACCGGGTGACACCATCACGTGGGTGACACCAAAATGCCAAATATTACTGTTTCCATTTCTAAGGCGTTCTAATCTGCCGAAAAGCCCACATGTTAAATTTTACCCAAAAATTTCCTCAAGGGCCAAACAAGCAGTCTTTCACTTGCTCACTATTGATAGAACTGGCCTCGAATAACAGCACAGAATGCTATTGCAGCTCTTTGACCTTGGCCCATTGCATTCTGGGATTTCCGGAGTCCCGGTATTCAGCGCGACTGCGCGAGGACAGCACGAGCTAAACTCTTGGCACCGCCTGGCACTCTATCTCCAAAGGAAGGGCACAAACTGAAACTGTGCATGTCATGATGTCACATAAAGCTGGCGCTCTGCACACCCGTCCCTTCTCTCCCGGTGCTATTAGTTCAACGGCGGAACGGCCCAGCAATTAACACAAAGTCAGCAGCAGCGTCATTCCTGGTGACTGGAGGCCTTGCGGGACTTCGGGTGGCGCGGGCCTGCGCAGAGGCGGCCCTTTGCTGGGAACAGAAAAGTGTCACCGGTGAGAATAACTTGTAAAAAAAATACACTCACTTCCATTGCCACTGTCTCGTATAACCGCATATTGCATCATTTGTTAAGGTGCACAAGTGAAATGTTTTTAATTCCAGTACTTGCAAGTTGCCATTTTTATTTTGTGCCGAAAGTTCGATCCACATCTTTTTCCAACTGTTTCTGATTTATGATGAGAAACTGAGCACTCGTGTTAAAGTACTTTTCTCCCCCGCCGACCTAAACTATTATCTAATGCTACAGCTTCTTACATTAGAACCTCTCAGAGGGACCACTAAAAGATACGTTCTTCACAAAATATTTTCAACCCCAACTGCACCCCCCCACCAATCCACCTTCTAAAAACCCTTTCTAGTAAGAACCAGCATTAGCATACATGTATTGCCATGAGCGCGAAAATATATATTTTTACCGGTCTGGGGTACACATGAAGTGAAAAATTGCACCGCTGTAACAGTACCTGTTCAATCTTGTAATGTTACCCAAATGCGGCACTTTGCTCTTTAGCGGTCCCTTGTATTCATGTGACATTGTGTAGGCGGCAAGCAATGCAATAACACAAAATGTAATACATGCGCGATCATACAAGGGCTTTGATCGTGGCATGTAAATATATTATGTAGTTTGAGAATGAGTTTCGAGCATATAGTAATCTCAAGACACAGGCAAGGTCACCATACAGAAAGAGGGCAAAGTGCAGTGACTTGAGACACATGGAAGTTCTGTATTCGACCAGAGTTTATGGAAGTTAAATGCCGACAAATTAGGCCAAAGACGTAGCTAGCTGTAAAGCTCGCAGTGAAATGTCTGGAGCAGCTTTCTGTTGCGAGCGCATCCGAGCTCTGCAAGTTTTCAGCATTTATTTTCGCGCAAGAAATCATTGTCCACATCTCTCTTTTAGGAGCAAAAAAGGCCACTTTATTTTAGGACAGGTGCATCATAATTTTCACGAAACACATTTCATTATTTATTTATTTACCAAAACCAACTCTACAATGATCTTAGAAAACCTGAATCCCAAAACCCAGAACGAAACTCCTATCTACTACCCCTAACCTACCCACACTACCCTTCAGGATGGCCAACCCGCTCCAGGCTGCCCACCCCCACTACCAAAAACCCGCCTATAGGTAGAACAAAGGCACCCATCCTAACCGTGGCAGGCCAAGAAAGGAGCAGCACCTAGGGTACCACAGAAGAAAAACACCCCCCACCCAAATGGAAAAGAAAAAGAGGGAGGGTGGGTGGGGCAAAACAAACCTCCCTACTAGCCTCCCGCTACGCAGTTACGCCACTGCCAACCTAACCCCCTTATATCACTTCCCTAATCAGCCCACACCTGCTTTCCTGCTTCTCGCGCGAACCTACCCAGGGAGAGACCGGCTCGCGCCTGGCTCTCCCTGGGTCCCCCCTCGCGCAAGAAATCATTGTCCACATCTCTCTTTTAGGAGCAAAAAAGGCCACTTTATTTTAGGACAGGTGCATCATAATTTTCACGAAACACATTTCATTATTTATTTATTTACCAAAACCAACTCTACAATGATCTTAGAAAACCTGAATCCCAAAACCCAGAACGAAACTCCTATCTACTACCCCTAACCTACCCACACTACCCTTCAGGATGGCCAACCCGCTCCAGGCTGCCCACCCCCACTACCAAAAACCCGCCACCCAGGAAAACCTTTAGTGTTTTCCTGCCCCACCAAAAGGACAGGAAGGAGCACACCATAACTGTACCTGAAGAACCTTACTAATCAAATCCCTGAGTTCTAAAAGGTAAAAAGAAATACCCAAAGCCGAGAGATGCACACCGTCCTCACAAAATAAATGATGTTCCGAGACCTGTAAATGATAATGATTCAAACAGTAGATACCCAAATTATGACAAAAAGGTCGCATTGTCCTGTTCACTTTTCTCCTGGCCCTTTCAAGGGCGGAATGGTTCCTTGCTCCACGCCACTGCAGACGAGGCACAAACTCAGTCCATATCAGCATGGTGCTCACCCATGTGGTTTTGATAATTTCCAGATCTTGCTTCATGAGTTTCAACAAAGTTAACCCAGAGAGAGAAACCAAGTCATTCTCGCCAAGATGGAGCACCAAGAGATCCGGAGGGCCCCCCAAACACTGGGAAACCAAAGCAGCTAAGGCGGGAAAAAACCCACCCCACCGCATGCCCCCTGTTCCATGCCAGGAGACTTCATGTTCCGCGCTGTTGAGACCCAGCGATCTCCCACAGAGCTGAGTGGCAGCGGCGCAAGCTGCACGTTTAATAAAAGAGTGCCCTAGTATCCAAACCCTCCGTTTGCCTCCGGGGGCCGACGGCCAAGGACCTAGGAGAGAAAGAAATGTTAGACAATCCAAACAATTCACTATTTCCTCACATATTTCTCACAGCACTTGGAACGCCAACGACCAATGCGTCTGATCTGGGACCAGTCCCACCCCAAACGAGCGGCCTCCGTCGCCGCACCAATTCTGAAGGAATGGGCACCAAACTGAACCGGATCCTTCCCCAAGCGCAACAAAACTTTGCGCAAGACAGCCAGCAATTGGGAAGCCACAATGGGACTACCATCCACATGACAAAATATAGACCCCTGGAGAAAATGTGGAGATGATACAAACACTTCCCATTCCCCAACCGGACAACAAGCAGAAACACCACTCCTGCCAAGGAACACCCACTTACCCCTCCCCAACTGGTCGGTTTTGGATGCCCGCAGCCACAGCCGCACCCTGTCACTCTCCAACACAACCTCACTGCTAGTCATGCCTACCTTACCCCGTAACCCCAACAATTCCGAAGCCCGAAATGCCCCAAAGAACAACCAAATGAAACACAAACGAAACTTGGCACACTCAAAAGCATCATGACAACACAACTCCAACTCTGGTAACAACAACTGAAGCAACTCAAAAGTCACTGGCTGCCGAAGCTGCGGACCACCAGCCCGAAGCCTAGCCAAACCTTTCAACATTTTACGAACCAACACCCCCCCAACCGGATCCCTCCCCCACCAAAGTAGCCCATAAAAAGAAATCCCAGCCAACTTGCCCGAAATGGTAGTGGGCGATAGACCTTTGTCTGCCAAATGCAACACAAACTGTAAGATAACACGTTCATCAGACCAACCAGCCCCAGCCGGGCCCACCAACTCCTTACCGAACTGCAGAAACTCGCTCCAAGCCTTCACATACCCCCGCCTCGTTGAGGCGGCCACCGAATGTTCGACTAATTGGTGAACCCTCAATCCCCCATGGCCCATACGTACTGTGGGATCGCTGTTGGTTCCAGGTCCGCCCCAGGAGCTAACTTGCGGAACTCGGCCCACTGAAATCGAGACAAAGAGTCAGCGATGCAGTTAGAAGTGCCAGGAACATGCCGTGCTTTAAAGACAATATTTAATTGCAGACACCGCAGCATGAATGCGCGCAGGAGTCGCAACACCCGCAAATCACGAGCCTTCTGGTGATTGACAAGATGTACAACTGCCAAATTGTCCACATGAAACAAAATTGATCGATTCCGAAACTCATCCCCCCACAGATACAAAGCAACCAGCAGTGGGAAGAGCTCCAGAAATGCTATGCTACGACCTTGGTCCCGCCAGAGCGCCGGCCAGCCGGCCGCGCACCACCGACCGTCCCAAAAGATTCCGAAGCCATGAGCCCCAGAAGCATCAGTGAACAACTGTACTTGCCACACCATGTCCTCATCCGCAAAAAACAAGGACACGCCATTGAACTCCTGCAGAAAACGAAGCCAGACTGTCAGATCAGCACGGACAGCGGTGGTAATGCGTACCCGATGATGGGGAAGGCTCGCACCGGACATGGACAGACCCAGACGTCTACAGAACGTCCTGCCCGCCCGAACAACCCGACAAGCAAAATTGAGGTACCCCAACAGCTTCTGGACAGTTCTCAAAACTACTTTCCGCTCCCTCAAAACCAGTTGGATGAAGTCAGACATTTCCGTCACTTTTGCTGCAGGCAATCGCGCCACCATAGACAGCGTGTCAATTTCAATCCCCAAGAAAGTCAGGGACGTACATGGGCCCTCAGTCTTGTCCGGCGCTAAAGGAACACCCAATTCCTCCGCCAGGGCCTGAAAGCTGGTCAAAGCCGACTGGCACTGTCCGGAGCGACCTTCCCCAATGAAAAGAAAATCATCAAGGTAATGACAGACCAGGACGTGGCCAGTAACAAAAGTGAATCTCCACTGCAGGAAGGTACTGAAAGTTTCAAACAGGGAGCAGGACACGGAACAGCCCATAGGCAACACACGATCCACATAGAAACAACCATCAAACTGCATTCCTAACAGACTGAAATCCCAAGGATGGATGGGCAAAAGCCGGAAAGCCGACTGAATATCGCTCTTCGCCAGCAATGCCCCAACACCTGCCATGCGCACGAGCCGTAAGGCATCGTCCACCGAGGCATAAGCAACACTCGAGTCGGCCGGATCGATGAAGTCATTAATGGAGGTACCCTCGGGCCAGGACAGGTGATGGATAAGACGAAACTCTCCTGCCGCCTTCTTGGGCACCACGCCCAGGGGTGAAACAATCAAGTCAGGCAGAGGACAAGATACAAAAGGACCAGCAATCCTACCAGCCGCCAGCTCGGCATCCAGTTTTTTCCGCACCACATGGGGACTCTCCTTCGCCGACTTCAAATTGTCCGACCACCTGCCCACCCTGGGTCCCTGATATCCAATCCGAAAACCAATTTTGAAACCCCAAGACAAAATCTTAGCGGCATCAAAATCTGGATAATCCACCAGCCAGAGATCGAGAACCGTCTGCCTAATAGGAGTAGGAGCCCTTGTAAACAGGCTGTTGGTGCTGTCCCCTACCCCCGGAACCTCGTCCCTGATCGCCCAAACGTTGTCCAGGAAAACAGTGGGTGAGGGAGTGCTTTCCCCCACACTGGGAACACTCATGCTTGTACCTACAAGCTGGCCTGTTACAGGAACCCCGGTTAAAGTGCCAGCAAGTGCCAGTGGCGGCTGCTTGACCTCTGCCCCAAACCCCCGCCCCAGACTGAGCGGGGCGAGCTGAAAAGGGCCGATAATGCACCGGCTGACCACTAGCCGTGTGGGTCGTAGCAGGCGGATTTGCCGAAGCCATCCACTGTAACCATAATTCGGAGTCAACCTCACCCCACGAACGCTCGGGGAAAGCGCTCATGCGGGCCCGAAATTCGTCATCATAGGACAACCATGCAAAGCCACCAAAAGAACTGTGAGCCTTGCGGACGATATCTGCATATTTAAACATAGCAATTGCCTTCTCAGGATGACGTTGACAATAAACACTGGCATAAATCAGAAAGGCCGAAGTCCAATTCTCTATAGACTTCGGAACACGGGGCCGCCTCGCCAGTTCTAGTTCCTCCTCCTTCGACCCCTCCTTTGCCTGAATATCTCTATGAAGAAGTCGAAAAACATCCACAAATGCCCCAGACCATATCAGATTCTTCGTTTTCTCGGACAAATGAGACCCCAAAGGCATTCCCACCCCAGAATAAGGCAACTTTTTCGGCAGGATACTATCCTCCGCCACCTGTGGGGCAACCATTCCACCATTCCCAGCAGTAGAAACCTCTTTGGCAACTTGCCCCGTAGAAACATTCGAACATACCGGCCGCTCAAGCCTCGGTCCCAGAGCGACTCGCTCAACCACAACCCCATCCCTCGTAGAAACATGCGAAAGTACAGGCCGCTCAAGCCTCGGTGCCAGAGCGACTCGCTCAACCACAACCCCATCCCCCGTAGAAACATTCGAAAATACAGGCCGCTCAAGCCGTGGTGCCAGAGCGACTCGCTCAACCACAACCCCATCACCCGTACCAATAGACCTTGTACTCTTCACAGGGAGACTCTCCCTAGGTTGCCACACAGACCACCACCCATCCTTACCTCTGGGCAACTGCTCCGACTGCAGTGTGACAGCCCCACGCTCCTTCTGCGAAGGTCCAGAACTCACTGCCCCTCGTACACCGGCCTGGTCCGCTCGAGACTCCTGCGAAACACGAGAGACAGGGGGTTGCCCCAACCCACCCCCCTGGGCCCGTGCTGCCAAAAGCCCAACATTAGTGTCTCTCAATTCCCCTTCCTCCAAATCCTCCTCACGAAAATTACCGCAGAAAGCTTCATCAGAAAATAAAACTTGGTCACTGCCACTGGGCATAGCCCCATCACCAATACCCCCATCATAAAACTGCCAATCAACAGGCTGAAAACTGTGTACATTGAAAGCTGTAGACGAGCTATCCGCTCCAGATAGCCCCCCGTGAAGCCCACCACTGGAAACAGCCGTGTGGACAGTTCCCGGGCCCGTAGAAACAGCCGGCAGCCGCCCAGCCGAAGGCGCCGGACGAAAACTGCGGCCGCTCGAGCCAGAAAAGGAAGAGGACCCCAGAACAGGCTCCCTGGAAACGAAAACGCCATCACCCCCCAAGGAACTGGTCGCCGACGCCAAACCATGGCCACCCACCGCCCCAGGCTCAGGACACCCAAAACGGCCACCCGGCCGACCCCTGGGGACCGGGAACAGGGAAGGACCAGGGCCCGCGTGCGCCCCCCCATGGAGCAAACCCCTCCCACCCGTAGCCAAATGAGGGGGGGTGGCAGTTCCCAGGCCAGGCACACTAGCGTCCGTAGACTGTGCAGGCGGGGGTGGCAGCCCACTGGGTGCAGCACCCGCAGAGGGAAGAACAGCAGCAGGTGGCGGGGCTTCAGGGAGGGGGCAGACAGGTAACGCGTCCGGCAAGGGCCGTAAATCAGCCCCACCTTGGGGTGGGGAACCAAAAGAGAGGTGAGGGGCCGTACCAGGCCCCGGCACAGCGGGGGAGAGCAGGAAACATTGCCCGTTCAGCCACAGGTAAGGCGAGGCCCCGGCCGGCATTAGAGGAACCGCAGGGGGGGGGGCAGGGGGCACCGCTGCAAGGGGGGGGGGTTGCGCATGCTCAGGCACCTCCAGGCTCCTCCCACGCTTGGGCTTTGGGCCCGCCGGAGGCTTCCCCGACTTCCCCCGCACCAGCCCGCTGGGGCTCGGTGCCTGCCCGCCCACTGAGCGACCCCTCCTCCCCCCGGGCGCCCCGCGCGTGTCAGCAAGAATAAATGGCAAAGCACATACCTGCAGCGGGGCACCCGGGGCATCCAGTGGGGGCTCCACAGCGACGGCGGGCGACACCGGCCCAGGCCCGTCCTCCGGCATAGCCGCGTCTCCGTCCTGCTCCTCCTCCAGGCCCTGCGAGAGGCAGGCCTCAACTGCCCTGGAGACGCCCTCAGACGCCCTGCGAGGGGGGCGGGACAACCCGACCCACGCCTCCGCCGGAACACCCGGCCGTAGAAGGTCTTCGCGCCCCGCCTCACAAAGGATCCTCACAGCCCTACGGACCTCCGCCGCTTCCTCCATGCCCCAGGACACAAGGTAAAACACGAGCGCCGCAAAACAAACCTCCCTACTAGCCTCCCGCTACGCAGTTACGCCACTGCCAACCTAACCCCCTTATATCACTTCCCTAATCAGCCCACACCTGCTTTCCTGCTTCTCGCGCGAACCTACCCAGGGAGAGACCGGCTCGCGCCTGGCTCTCCCTGGGTCCCCCCTTCTGAGCTGTCTACTTGATCATCTCTGCGCAGAGCAGCTCAAAGATCAGGGGACCCATGGTGGGCGCAGGAATCGTACCTCCGAGTAGGCAGGGATATGAAATCCCTTCCAGCATCAGCTGTTTATTGAAAGGTGCTCAGCGCGGGAGCCCACCTTCCGATTTATGAGAGCAATAAAGCTCCAAACTCTCACACTTGCAGACTCGAAGGAGGTCCATGGGGTACGTCGTGAGGGGGTGACACCATGTGTTACCGCACTGGGTGACACCAACCCTAGTGACGCCACTGGTCACTGGCCTGAACCTCTGCCCACTGTGACCCAGTCATCTCAGCACCAGCACAGCCAGACATCACACAGGCGAGGACCAGCCCTTTGCACTCCTGGAGGCCTTCGGAACTGATGGGGGGAGGATGCTGGGAAACAGAGGGGACCTAATGTTAAAAGGAAACTGGGGTGTCCCTGAGTTATTTTATTCAACAGTCTCAGTTAAGTGTGATTATAAGCGCCTCATTTGTGTCCCTAGAATTTAAAAATTGGGCTGTGAGATTCCTTTGTGCTTTATTCGACTACCCAGAGAGGCAGCATGCTGTACCCCATTAAAACGTTCTCTCAATCCTTCCCAGCCGAAGCCAGGTGCATCTGGGGTAATGTCTGGTTGATACATTTCCTTTCACCTGCTTATAGACAGGAATGTTTCCCAGTTTTGCCGCACACCTGTAAAGCGCATGCCCAGGTGAAACCAAAGAAGGTCGCTGTGAGGACCCGCGAGCACGTACGTCACATGAACACGTATGCAGGATTCTAAGGGGCCACAACCACCTGGACCTTCACGCTCAAGGGTTGATGCTCGGAACCGAGCTCAGGCCTCCACGGGTGGGAAAGTCAACCCTTGTGGCACTCAGCCGAAGCCTTGGTTTATGCACCAGCCTGGGGTCATATCACTGGACCTCGGCTGGGAGGACCCCCTGGGCTGTAGGACATCTCACTAGGGTTTTCACAATATTTCACCAGCATGGAAAGGCTTTTCATCTCTGAATCTGGACAAACATTTGAAAAGGATCAAAAGTGAGTATTTTTCTACATTTTCCACAGATGGACCCAGGCTTCTTTGCATATGGGGGTTCCCTTGTCGGCAAAGCGACGTTGGACGGGACAGCTTACTACAACAACAGCCAGGGCTGCAACCATTCAAGCAGTCACCCATCACCTATTGTTTCTTTTCACTCAAACGTCCTAAGTGTGATGGGTCTGTCCAGACGTTACACTGTGACAGGACGGATCATGTCCCCCATTGAGGAACCCCAACAAAGCTGGCTCCAGTCTGGGGGGGCTTGTGTTTCTGCTGGGAGTGGACCTGGCGTGACATGGCCGGACTGCTCCTATCTGACCAAGACAACAACTGTCGTGCATAACATTGCTCCCAGACAGTAATGACACCGTGAATAAAACATGGACTGGAATTCCACCCAAGTAGCACCCAATGACTGAGATTCATTCAAGCATTTCTCCCATCACTTTTTATTTTTCTAGTAAAACAAAATTCTCAACTAATATCTTGGAGCACAATGTTCAGCTGTGTTGTCTCTTATGACATAAAAAAACTGGGGGCAATAAAAGTGAGAAAGCAAGGGTCAACATGAAGACAATGTAAGCTACGTATCTGTAGGGCGTGGGAAACTGGAATGCTCAATAGTGCTGCTGTTCAGTGCAGGCCAGTGACTCAACGCATATCACATGTGTGGTGCAATAAGTTAGATATTACACAGTTTCAATAATCATTGCTAGTAAAAACTATTGGATTGTCTTTTCGCAGAGCACAAACGATTAGCTACATCTTCACACTAACAGAGCAGATCTTTATTAAAAGGACAGGGCCCTGCTCACTCTGCAAAGTCACTGTGCAAAAAATGTTCCTTTTCCCTCATTTTTTGAGGGTCTCCTCAGTGCTTTTCCCTCATCTTTCACTGCTTTCTCCTTCCTTTTGCCTCATTTTTCGAGTTCTTTTTCGTTGCTTTTCTTTTTCTTACTGCTTTCTCCTTGCTTTCCCCCTGTTTTTCTGTCTTTTCCTTGCTTTTCCCTCACTATCACAGTTTTCTCCTTGCTTTTTCAAACCACAGTTTTTTGAGTGCCTTCTATTTGCTTTCCCCTCGCTTTTATTGCTTTCTCCTTGTTTTTCCCTCATTGCCGCTCTTGCCTGCCCAGTCCCGTCCACTGCATCCCAGCACCCCTCCCTCCTCCCAGAACCTACTTAATGGAAACCACAGCATGACCCCATTGATCAGTTCCCATTCCCAGCTCTCCCTGTACTGCTGAATTGTTCTTGCTCCTGTCTTCTTGCTTCTTTACTGTTTTTAGTGCCTTCACCTTGCTTTTCCCTAATTTTTCACCGCTTCTTCTTCCTTTTCCACCATTTTTGAATGCTTTGTCCCTGCTTTTCCCTAATTTTTTTCAGTTTCAACTTCCTTTTCTCCTTTTTTTCAGCCAAGAAAGAACTCAAGACCTGGCTGTTCGAATGAACAGATCACCACAAAGCAGTTACAGCCACATGCATCAAGCGATTTAGGAATCGCAAACGGTGCGAATCGCAAAAATCGGCCGTTTGCGATTCCTAAATCACTATTTGGGATGCATCAAACAAAAATACTAGAAATCGCTATTTTTTGCGATTTCTAAAAATGCGATTGCATTTAAGGAATCGCAATTTGCGATTCCTTAAATGCAATGCATGACATCTTTAAAAATTGCGAATTCGCAATTAGGAGGGAAAAAATTACCATGAGGTAGGACCTCATGGTAATTTGCGAAAAATCTAAAAAATGCATTTTTTTGCTTTTTTCAAACTGTCATGTTGTGCACACACATGCCCTTAGGGCATGTGTGTGCACAACCTATGTGCATAGATTGATTTCAGGGGTGCAACAGGGTGTCCTTTGGACACCCCTGCACCCTTGAAATTGCAATCTCAATTTGCGATTAGCTAATTGCGAATCGCAAATTGATATTGTCTTTCCATTCATTCCTATGGGCCTTTTGACCCGTAGGAATCAATGGGAAGGGATTCCTTAATTGTGATTCGCAAATTGTGAATCACAATTAAGGAATAATAAGGAATCGCTAAAAAAATTGCGATTTTTTGATGCATTGGCGTTTGCGATTCCTTAATTGCGATTTCCTAATTTTCGCAATTAGGGAATTGCAAACGGCAACAATGATGCATGTACCTGATTGCAACTCCAGCGCCTTGAGACCAACATGGGGGATTTGCCGTGTTTTATAAATCCTTGATTCATTGATTGAATGATTGACAACCAGTCAACCCTCTCTGCTTCTGCCATCTGCCAGAGCTGATATAGAAATGTAAAGTATCTCCTTTCGCACATGGCACAATTCCTAAAAAAAGTGACATCATGGCGCGTGACATCGGACGTGGCACCACAGGAAGTGACATCACAACCCATGCCCTCACAGCAACTGGCATCACAACCCATGACCTCACAGGAAGTGATATCACAAGAAGTGACATACGATCTTAAGACATCCCGCATATGTTTAGCAGGTCTATCATTAATACATTTGAGCCCATTTCAATATATTTAACAAATTAAATTTTGCATCTGTGTTATGCCACAAAAATGATGCAACTTTGAAGGAATATCTGGGCCTCAACTTATACATTTATTTTTTAAAGCCCTGCCACAAACAAATGGCAAAACAGAGAAATGTAGCAGTAAATCTGGTTGCTTACTTGGTTGGAAAATCAGATTTTTAAAATATCTTGTGGGGTTAAGGCTCCACCCGCAGCAGAGATCTTAGTGCATAAACTATATCACAGAATAATAATAATGGTAAGATAACTCTGGAGGTTAATGTCATTGCTGGCGAGATCTATGTTTTCTTTAGTCCCACTTTTGAATCAAAGTAGCATAGCGGGTTAATATGTCTCCTGCAAAGCAGATCATGTGACACACAGATGTCAGTTTTTTTAAATATAGATGGGTACGTGCGTTACTGCTTTTAACACAGATGCCCTTTAGTTACTTGCAGTTCATAAATTATAATCCTTCTAATAAAGCACAGTGAGCTATGAAGGACATGTGACTCCCTCACCTTGTAACCCTTACTGTCTCATGTAACACGTCCTGTACATTGATTTATACACACATGAATTATTGTCAATGTACATGTGTGATGTAAAGCGCTCTGACACCCTGCAATGCGATCAGTAGCCCTGTAGTGCTGTAAAAGACATAAAACGGTATTTAAATTGTTCTTTGTGTAAATACTGGGGCCGACCCACACATCTGACATTCTTAGGGTACAAGCTTATCTCTTATCTACAGGGACTGAACAAAGTCAAAAGCATTTTTCTCAAGTACCTGTGAAGTGATAAGATGTGGAGCTTTTTTTCCCCTCCATTTCTTTTATGTGTGAGGCTCCTGGGAGCTCCCAGCCAGGATACTCCAACAAACGGAGGCCTGATGGCCCCTTAACTTCGGCTTTTTGCATATGGCTGGGTCCAAACTGGGGTGGCACAGTGAGCAAAGGAACGATGGATTAAGCCCAGATCTCTTGACCTGGTGTGGGTGGTTGAAAAGTTTCAGTGCTCTGTCCATCATCTTCTTGTGTTTGCTAAATTTACCCTAAGCGGCCAACGGTATGCCCAGATGCCTCTGGATTTAAGCTAGCCTGGTTGATGACGAGTGATACCCCAAAACCGGTCCCAGGATGCTTGTTTCTGGTCCAGGGAAAACCTGGCCTAGCAGTTCAGGCGGGACTGTTCCCATGAGGCACAGGGTCAGAGTGATTTACATACGGGTGGGCACAAACTGGGCTGGCGAAGTGAGCTAAAGAAAGATGATGGATTTAATCCAGATCTGTGACTGGGGGGAGTGGTCAGTTTGCTCGATATGTTGCTCTAAAACGTGTCCTTGTGCCAATTGTCGACCTGAGGATGCACTTTACGCTACAGAGTGCAAAATAACCACACAAAAGCACAGGAACCAGCAGCAGCTCCTTCTTGGGGCATATTATCAATATGTATCGATATTTATCGCTAACTAAGCTTAGCGACATTTTTTCTATCGCCGTGCTTTGCCTGATTTTTTCGCAGAGATAACGTGCTATTACCAACGTTTATGTCAAATGCGATAAACTTTCCCTATCTGCCTGCCCCTTCTGTGCCCTTCTCTCTAACTCTCTCTCTCTCTAGCTTTCTTTCAATCGCTCACTCCTCCTCCCACCCTCTCTCTCCTCCCTCTCGCTTCCTCTATCTCTCTCAGTCCCTTTCTCCTTCCCTCACCTCTCGCTCTCTCTTTAAGTCTCTCACAACATTGTGCCTGACAACCCCCCCCCCCCCCCCCTAATGGAGCTCTGACAGCCAACCCTCAGCTGTCTGAAGAGGAGAGGTCACACACCCTATGCTGGATATGTCTGTCTAAGTCATCCCTGGTTCTCTGCCCTGACAAGTCTCGCGGTGTGACCAGTGAACCGGAAGTGACACTTCATTGTTTACACTTGAGTGCACGCCTCTGCTCTTCCAGGGAATGTGTGCACGAAATGACAGGATAAACACCGAGCAACTTCCCACAGATATATCTTGTGCTATGTTATGCCAAATTCTAAATGGTTTGATTGTGTTTTTCTGTGACGTCCATGGCCTCTCAGCACTCCACGAGCCATGAAAGCAGGGCACAAGTCGAGGGTACACGCGGGTACACAGCATCTACCCACTCTTTTCACAGTGTGGCCGCCGTCTACCCGGCCAAGAGGGTGGGCCCCACAGAAAAATGTCATGCTTGTCCTGGCGTAATTTTCAGACACCAGGGGACATTCAGCCGTGCCTGCACGTTGTCTTCTTTCCATTTTCCAGCAGCAACATGCAGGCGAGCCGGCTTATTATATTCCAGCTGGGCTCATAACAAAGCAAGATGATGGACAGAGCGCTGAAACTTTTCAACCACTCACCCCCAGTCGAGTGATCTGGGTTTGATCCATCGTTCTTTTACTCACTTCGCCACCCCAGTTTGGACCGAGCCATATGCAAATCAGTCTTGACCCTGCTCCTCATGGGAACAGTCCAGCCCGAACTGCCTGGCCAGGTCCTCCCTAAACCGGAAACAAGTATCCTGGGACCAGTTGTGGGGTATCACCCCTCATCAGCCGGCTAGCTTGACTACAGTGCACACCGAGCAAGGGACCCACCTCTGGGCATACCCTCGGCTGCTTAGGGTGAACATAGCAAACACAACAAGATGATGGACGGAGCGCTGAAACTTCTCAACCACTCACCCCGGTCAAGAGATCTGGGTTTAATCTATCGTTCCTTTGCTCACTGTGCCACCCCAGTTTGGACCCAGCCATATGCAAAAGTCTGAGGTTAATGGTTCATAAAGCTCCTTTTGTTGGAGTATCCTGTCTGGGAGCTATCGGGAGCCTTACACCTAAATGAAATGGAAAAGAAACAAAGCCTGACATCTTACCACTTTACAGGTACTGGAGAGAGAAATGCTTTTAACTTTGTTCAGTTCTTGTATATAAGAGATACGTTTGTACCGTAAGAATGTCAGATGTGTTGGTCTGCCCCAGTATTTACACAAAAAACAATTTAAATACATCTTTATGTCTTTTACAGCACTACAGGGCTAATCATCCCAATGCAGGGTGTCAGAGCGCTTTACATCACACATGTACATTGACAATAATTCATGTGTGTATAAATCAATGTAAAGGATGAGTTACATCAGACAGTAAGGGTTACAAGGTGAGGGAGTCACATGTCCTTCATAGCTCACTGTGCTATATTAGAAGGATTACAATTTATGAACTGCTACTAACTAAAGGGTCTCTGTGTTAAAAGCAGTTACTTACCCATCTACATAAAAAAAAATGACAACTGCGTGTCACAAGATGTGCTTTGCAGGAGACATATTATCCCTCTATGCTACTTTGATTCAAAACTGGGACTAAAGAAAACACAGATCTCTCCAGCAAATACGTTAACCTCCAGAGTTATTTTACCATTATTTAGGGGTGGCTCCTCCATGTGGGCGGAGGAGCGTTGCCCCACTGATTTCTGGCGAGAAGCACAAACATAAAATGGTATACCATGTCCACGTCAGCATCCTGAAAGTCCTATGAGCTCCACATATTGTGAAGTAGCCATTTCCTAGTATGTCACCACCACTTGGAGCAGCCCAGCCACAGCCTAGACGGGCACTTCCCAGCCACAGCATAGACAGGCACTTCCCAGCCACAGCCTAGACAGGCAGTTCCCAGCCACAGCATAGACAGGCACTTCCCAGCCACAGCATAGACAGGCAGTTCCCAGCCACAGCATAGACAGGCAGTTCCCAGCCACAGCCTAGACGGGCAGTTCCCAGCCACAGCATAGACAGGCACTTCCAAGCCACAGCCTAGACAGGCAGTTCCCAGCCACAGCATAGGCAGGCACTTCCCAGCCACAACCTAGACAGGCACTTCCCAGCAACAGCCCAGACAGGCACTTCCCAGCCACAGCCTCGACAGGCACTCAGGTGGCAGCTTCATCATAGAGTTTTTGAATGTGCGCACACCAGGTACTGTGCCATCTCTGCTTCGGTGCTGCACCTTTTCAAAATGTGGAGGGCGCTACTGCCTGTGCCTCTCACACCCTATTGCAAAAGGCTATGGTAGGATTTTGAAGAGGCCTGTGAAGCACAGGGGAGGGACCCCTCCACGCTACTATAGGCCTCACATCCATGATCTAGTGCTGTGAAGCCCATGAGAGTTCTAGGTGGTGCTGTGAGGCCCTGGGGAATAGCCTCCTTCCTCCCTGAGGCCTCACAACCATGTTCCAACACTGGGGCACTCCAGGGAGAGGCCTCCCTACCATGGGTGGTGCAGTATTGAATCAAGGCTATGGGGCCCACTGAACTCTGCCTCTCTCAGGGGTGTGCCTCTCAAACTTACAGCAGGGGCAGTGCTGCCTGTTACAGCCCTCGTGGAACCAAATGATGGCAGTGTTTTCCTGCTCAGCCAGCAGATGTCAATTTACCTTGTTTGCACCAGGGCCTCTGGCATCGTTGATACAACACTGACCCCTCCCCCCGAGCCTCACAGCCATGTATGCCCCACCATGCAGGAAGGTGCAGTCGGCGCTCTGGCAGCGGTGGTCTGCATGTTAGGCTCTTCTATGAGCCTAACAACCAGGGCTTAAGCCCAAATATGGCGGGCGGTAGCACAACGGCTTTGGCGGTCCTACAGCAGATGGTGCATGGCACTGTCTGCTGTAGGACCGCCAAAGTTGCAATAAGGCCCTAAGAATGAAGCAGCCCTAAGTAAGCATGTGCCCATCCAAAATCCTTCACATTAGGATGATGGCCAGTCAGCCAATGAGGTAAGGAAACAAAAGGGCACAAACCCAGTGAGTAAATGAGTTTCCCAAGATCAAACAATTTGTTCTGGTTGGACAACTAAGAGTTAGATGCAGGTCTGCTCGTTTCAAAATCAATAATGTTCCCACAATACCAAAATGTGCATCTGTTAAATAGATTAGGGGCCAAATTTAGAATAGGCTGCTACGGAATTAAATGAACCCAGCAGCTTTTGCTAACCCGCATATAGACGTCTACTTGGTGAAACCAGTCACATGTGCAACTGCCACAGGAAATGTTGATGGAAACCTGACTACCATACAGGGAAGGGGTCAGTGAATTAGTGAGTTTGTTATTCACCTTTAGAGCTTAGTGGCTGAGGGGCTGGGTCGATTCTTGTCATTGAGGGCTCCCAACTATGGCCCAGAGCTGCAATATCCAGCAGTGGGGCTCGCCCCCCCCCCTTTGTAATTTGTAATTGTGCTTTGTAAAGCGCGGTATCACCGTCAGGTCTCTAAGCGCGGTGAGAGGGTACTTGCTTTGCCCGGGTGGAGATGGTATGAACTAGAACGTGCCCCAAGCCTCCGAAAATAGTACTGTCTTGAGCTTCTTCCTAAAGGGAAGCAGAGAATGCTCCTTACGTACATTCTCTGGCAGCTTGTTCCAGATTTGGGGGATGCAAGTAGAGAAGCGTCTTCCTCCAAAGGAGGACAAGAAGAAGCGAGGGCAGACCAACAGGCTCGCCTCTGATGACCGTAGTGTTCTACTTGGATTGTATTTAACTGGGCTATCTCTGATATACCTCGGGGTTGGACCATAACTGGATTTATGCGCAATACAGAGGCCCTTAAAATGTGTTCTCCGTGTGATTGGGAGCCAATGTAGCTGGCGTAAAAGGGGGGTGGCATGAGTATGTCTAGGTACTCTGAAGATTAGTCTGGCGGCATCATTCATGATCACCTGTAATCTGGCCAATAATTTCCCCAGGAGGCCGATGTACAGGGAGTTGCCGTAATCTAATCTCGAGATGATCAAGGCTGATACAGTCAGTCTGAGTGTGTCAAAGGTGAGAAGTAGGGTGAGTTTATGTAGCTGTCTCAGCAAGCCAACACATGTGCCCACTATTGCTGACACCTGCTGAGTCATGGACAACTTAGCGTCGACTTTGATACCAAAGCTTTTTACGGCCAAGGCTGGCTCTGGGTATTTGATTAGCTCTTGTGGCCAGAAGAGATCATTCCTGGGGTTGGCGTCAGTGTTGACGGCCAGAACCTTTGTCTTGTCTGAATTGATTTTAAGTTAATTGGCCGACATCCAGTTAACCGAAAATTTTAGGATATTGTGAACTCTTGAATGGGCAGTCGGGGAGTTATCTATCTGGATGATAATTTGGGTGTCGCCGGCATAATTGTAGATCTGGCACCCCATCTGATTCAGTGCCGCTATCAGGGTTGGAGGTGGGCATTAAAAAGGAGGGGTGACAGTGCCGAGCCCTGGGGTACCGCACAAGAGAGTGTGCCTGGGTCGGACACATAGTCAGCCAGCTGTACTCTCTGGGAACGGTCCTTCAAAAAGGATGTAAGACATGCTAGGGCCATACTCTGGATGCCCAGATCTGAGATCCGTGACACGAGAGGCCCTTGGGCCTTGCACCCATGGTCCATCACTTTGAGGCCCTGGAGAGGACCCTGACTCTATTGGACCTCAGAGCCATGATTAATCTCTGGGAAGGCACAGGGAGAGCCCCACAGGGCTGACTCCAATTACTTATGAAGTTCAAGGAATAATTGATGTCAGTTACTTTCCTGTCTTCAAGCCATGGGGCTAGATGTCCAAAGATCCCAATTTAACTGTGTGCAAACTCCTGCCAACATTTCCCACACAGTGACTTTCCAGAGTGAGCACAGCCCTGTTCCTTCAACGAAGATCTGCTCTGTTAGTGTGAAGATGTAGCAAATCATTAGTGCTCTGCTAAAAGACAATCACATGTTTTTACTAGCAATGATTTATTGAAACTGTGCAATATCTAACTTATTGCACCACACATGTGATATGCGATGAGTCACTGACCTGCACTGAACAGCAGAACTATTGAGTATTCCAGTTTCCCAGGGGCCGATTCACAGAACTAACAAGACAAAATCCTAAACTTTCAACTTTTGGTATTCACAGAATGCACTTAAGACAAACTTAAGAGAGACTTAAGACAGACTTAAGACAAACTTAAGACAGACTTAAGACAGACTTAAGACAGACTTAAGACAGACTTAGGACAAAATCCTAACTTAGGCGATAGCAAGCGGTTTGGGGCACGCTTTGCATGTCAGTGATATTTATTGCTAATGACATGCAAAGTGGGCGTACCCAACCTGTTAGCGACTGAAAGCAGTCGCTAACATCGCTATCGCCTATTATCAATGCAGGCGTAGCGATAGAAATATTCGCGCTAAGCACGAATATCTCCAAAACCTAACACCTGCTCAGACCAGTTCTTAGCAATTATATCCAATGGGCTAAGTCCCCATTGGCGATAATGCGTGAATATCGCTGGATTACCAGCGATATTCACGCATTTCACAGCTAATGCCTGAAATTTATCGTCTACAAGCTGTCGCTAACTGCTGTTAGCGACAGCTTGCTAATAGGGTGATAGAATTATCGCTGCTTAGCGGCCGAAAACGGCTGCAAAAGCGGCGCTAATCTCTTATCGCCCGCCTTGATAATATGCCCCCTTGTCTGTTGTTCCTGCGCATTCACAGTAAACTATTACCGGAAATGCTGAGTTTGATTTGAAGTTTTGCTGCAAATGGTGCGTAATTCTGTAAAGATGATTAATGGCGTAATTTCGGCGCATTTGTAAAGCGAAATTCATGAAATAATACACATGATGGCAGCTTAGTTTAAATACCCCCCGGGCTCATTCTAAATCAGCCCCAAGTCTCGGTGCTCAGCATTTAAAGTTCAGCACTTATTATGAACTTTAGAAAAGTTAAGGTTCCAGGAGCTCGTGTGAACCGCATTGAACGGTTTTATCGCAGATTCACAACAAGGCGCTATCGTTAAAATACCAATCGGGACAGTCCAGGGTGTGATCCCATGGGACAGGGAGCGTGCGTCCTCTGCCGGCTCTGCATCCCTCTGCCTTCAGTTCTCTACAGTGAGAAATGTTTCTCAATAAATACACTTATCATAGAAAGGGTTACAGGTGCTCCAAGCGCCTTTTGAAAGCTCTAACCTTTATCATGGTTTCCCTTTGAGACTTGAGTAACTAGGTGTGACCCTAGGTGGTAGTAAACCTGCCATAAATGTACAAAAAAATCCAAAATCTACCACCAAAAAAATCAACTGGGACTCCTACACTACAAACATCAAAGTTTCCAGTTGGCAAAAGAAATGGTTCCTGCATTGAAAGTTTCATGCCCGGTTAACAGACCCACTTATGAGCCAGTGGTCAGTGAAGGGGTCAGGTGGGGGGGGGGGAATGGTCAGTGATTGCGGCTCAGTGAAGACCAGTTCATCTGCAGCTAGTCTCAAAGTCAGTTTTCCAACACGCAGAACACCAGTGACCGCCTTCCACTGGGCGCTGTGGAGACCCCTCGGGTACCAACCTCAAGGGCCTGCCTCTTTCAAGCAGCTGCTTGTGGGTGAAATGCTGCAGGGCAGGACCCCTGGTGGGCTCGGAGATGGCACTGGGCAAAGTGGCTGCCACCAGCGAATGGGACAACCAGCTTCCAGAATATGAGCCATGGCACACATTTCAACAGCAATGTTTATGTCTAGGATTTGTAAGTTGCGCGGCTACCCAAGGGCTTCCCCGCACTGGTGAGAGCACTGAACCGGGTGCCTATGCCGCATAGGAGGTGACTGGGGAAAAAACCAGCAGTGGTAGGGTACCCGGCTATCACAGCACACCTTTAGCAGTGTTATGGCACCGGAATATTGTAATTAACCCTGGGCATAGTTCGCTGAGTTTTGCTACGAGGAACTCTACGAAGTTACAAAAAACTCTGCGAAGTTCTGCAAAGTTTTGCAAGTGGCGGAGTGTAGTGCGAACTGCTGTGGTTCACTGGTCTTCCTGAGCGGCAGCTCACGCACGCAAACTTACTATTCCTGAGCGTGAGTGGGGAAAAAACTCTGCTGCACTACCCGAAGCAGAGTTCTCTGCACTCTGTAAGCTCTGCGGAGCACGGAGTGCAAAAAACTCCGCAAACTGAGCGGAACTCAACACCCAGGCCTAATTGTAACTAAAATATTGTCTGACAGAAATATTGTAATCTAAACATCATCTAGAAATATATTATCTTAGTGGAGTTATTCATTGAAAATCTGCATCCAATTGAGGGATCTTTTTCTAACTCAATATTTGTGTAAACCACTATTTTGACATTCTGATATATAATCAATAGAACATCTCCAGCCCCATAGGGAGTAATGTCCCAAACACGTCTGGAGTAAGGTCAAACTCACGAGCTAAGGGGCACCGTCCCCTAGATCTAGGGTAAAAGGGGGTTGCCCGATGTCCCCCGTGCTGCACAGAGGGTGGTTCAGGCTTCTGCACATTTGGAAGGGTCATCAGTTCCTAAATAAAATTCATTAGCAGGATTGTTCTTTGAGAGTGAAGTTTATTCACCTTAATGACACACACTCAGATGATGCTCATGCAACAATTGACTCACAAACTCTAAGCACAAACAGACGTTCATTGTTACCCAACACAATGGTACTCGTTTTATTAACCTCAGATGGATGAAAGGCTGAGTGGACCCGCTGGGATTCAACCCTGCGACCATGAGGTCAAGCACTGGCCCATGCAGCGGATGCATTAGTCCACTGAGCCACCAGACTCAGCTTGAATCAATCAATTAATTGGTATTCGTATAGTGCAGCACTATCACCCCTGGGGGTGTCTGGGCCCTGAGGGTTCCATGTCTCCATTGAAGACCCAGGTCTTAACCCCATCGCCGCGGGGGTAATTCCCGCATGGCGCGGGGTGGCTAGGGGCCACGCATGGCGCCGCGGTGCTTGTGATGAGCTTGGCTTGTCATGCTGCACGGTGGCGCTTTGCTCATGACGAGCTGAACTCCTCATGACCACGCCCGCTTAATGGAACGCCCAGCACAGCAGGGAAATTATCCCCGCGTGGGCGTTCCGCGGCGGTTATGATGAGCTCAGCTCATCATGAGCACAGCACCACTGTGCCTCATCGTCATGAGCACCGAAAGAGTTAAGTCTCCTTCTGAAGTCCGTCAGGGACGGTGCTGTTCGGAGGTGGTGGCACAGGTTGTTCCAGGACTTGCCAGCGATGCAGGAGAAGGAGCGGTCCCCTCTGCGACTGCGACGTATGAGGTTGTGGTGTGCGCGGGTGATTGAGGAGGAGCGCAGGTGTCTCGCAGGTAGATGGAAGTTCAGTCGGTGGTTGATGTCGGATGGTCCTTGGTCGTGCGCGTCCTTCTCAGCGTGCGCGAGGATCTCTGTGCATTCATCAATCACAGACCTCCCTCCTGGTAGAATTGATAACATTGGCAAGACAGTGCCTTCTCCCCACTGCAGGTGCAACCTTGAGAAACATTTGCCAAAACTGCGATGAGAACACCATGTCTCTCTCGGAAGCCCTCCCATGACGGCAGCGGCTCAGATCCACAAGATACCCTTTAATTGCTAGTCATTGAGCCTCTGTGTGTGTCTGTGCTGCAGCAGTGCGCTCACCTGATTAATGCAAGGTAAGTTGGTTGTTTCATCATTTCCATCCGCGTGGACTCAACTGACAGCGAAGGGTTAACATCAGGCGCAGCTGGTCAGTGGTCCAAGCCCCCTCCTGGCGCTCCTGGGCAGCAGGGGCCATCAATGCTGGCCATGGGCAGCTGATGCAGACACTCTTGTCTCCAGGGCAGGTTCTATTCCTCAGGCCATTAGAGGCACACACCCAGGCCCCTGTGGGCTGCTCTCAGTAGCAAGGACACTCTACCCTCCTTATGAAATGAAATGAAAAACAATTTTTAACGCGCAACTAAGCCCAGATGGGCGTCAAGGCGCCTAACCAAATAATACCAGATAACAGAGACTAATCCTAATTACGGATATGCCCTGACGAAACACCAGGTCTAGAGCGCCTTTTTAAAGGAAGACAGAGAGGGTTGCATCTTAATCTCAAGAGGTAACAAGTTCCATAGTTTGGGAGCAGCAATGGAAAAAGCTCTGTTTCCCCAACGAACCCTTTTGGCACGTGGGACAACCAACAAATTCATCTCTGAAGATCTTAAAGATCTACCAGGCTGGTAGCGGGTCAGCAGGGCACCAAGGGGATCAGAAGAACCCTCTGCCAAAGCTCGATAGACAAGACAAAGGATCTTAAACGAGATCCTGAGATGAATGGCCAGCCAATGAAGGCTCTTTCTGGCCATCGTAGCAGATGAAGCTTTGGGAAGTGCTAAGACAAAACGAGCAGCCGCATTTTGAACCACCTGTAATCGCTGAATGAGCCCCTTGTTGGAGTCTACATAAAGCGCATTACAGTAGTCCAACCTTGAACCTATCAATGCTACTGCCACCTGTTTACGTGCTGAGGGAGAGCAGCCGCCATCACCAGCGGCGTGCGCGCTGACTCCGCCCCCTTTTTAGGCCACGCCCCCCTGATCGCCGTACTTAAACCGCTGACCACAAGCGGCAGCCAGTAAACCTTTGACCCAGTCCTGAGGCGGAAGCCGGGAGCTGGAGGTACTCTTTTGTTTTAAAATTGCTCATTTATCTGCATTTGTTGCTCTGTGTGGTGTCACTAAATCCTCTGTGTTTTAAAAATTTCAAGGCACAACTTAGCGCTCGCACTCACCTTTGCGCACAGCTGATCACTAGCTGGTCGCGCCCCTCTCTGCTCTCTGCCAGCAGCCGCCATCACCAGCGGCGTGCGCGCTGACTCCACCCCCTTTTTAGGCCACGCCCCCCTGATCGCCGTACTTAAACCGCTGACCACAAGCGGCAGCCAGTAAACCTTTGACCCAGTCCTGAGGCGGAAGCCGGGAGCTGGAGGTACTCTTTTGTTTTAAAATTGCTCATTTATCTGCATTTGTTGCTCTGTGTGGTGTCACTAAATCCTCGGTGTTTTTAAAATTTCAAGGCACAACTTAGCGCTCGCACTCACCTTTGCGCACAGCTGATCACTAGCTGGTCGCGCCCCTCTCTGCTCTCTGCCAGCAGCCACCATCACCAGCGGCGTGCGCGCTGACTCCGCCCCTTTTTAGGCCACGCCCCCCTGATCGCCGTACTTAAACCGCTGACCACAAGCGGCAGCCAGTAAACCTTTGACCCAGTCCTGAGGCGGAAGCCGGGAGCTGGAGGTACTCTTTTGTTTTAAAATTGCTCATTTATCTGCATTTGTTGCTCTGTGTGGTGTCACTAAATCCTCTGTGTTTTTAAAATTTCAAGGCACAACTTAGCGCTCGCACTCACCTTTGCGCACAGCTGATCACTAGCTGGTCGCGCCCCTCTCTGCTCTCTGCCAGCAGCCGCCATCACCAGCGGCGTGCGCGCTGACTCCGCCCACTTTTTAGGCCACGCCCCATCCCTCTTCCTACAAATGTGCATGCATAGAACGCGCAGCGGACGAGCGCAGCGGGAGCGCCGTTTGCGCGCCGAAGGCGCGCTTAAGGCAAGCCCGTCTGCGCCCGTCCGCGCCAAGACCGCGCCAGGCGCAGGAACCCCTGCACAAATTCCTCCCACCATCAGGTTTGCTCCCAACGACCTCCGCCAACTAAAAGGCAGATCCAGCTGCTCTTGCAAGCTTGATCTATCTAAAGTATTCGGTTCCACCAGCTGTTACAAATGTCGCTGGACACTCAACTTCGTCACCGAGCAGCCAATCTCCCCTAAAACCCCGTGACCTCCCTTTACAGGTGGTCTGATAAACGCCAGGTCGATGTGTAAACACAGTCAGGATATACACGACCTCATCATTGACCATGACCTGGATTGTCTCATGATCACTGAGACCTGGCTCACTGTAGACAGTAACCCAGATATAGCCGTTGCCCTCCCCCTGGGTTACTCCTTCCACAGACAGGATAGACAGAAAGGTAGAGGAGGAGGTGTCGCATTTATCCTAAGGAACACCTTCAGCTGCCACACCTTCTGCCTCGACCCCCTTACTGATGCTGAGGGACTAGGCTTCTCCATCAAACTCAGTCAAACTCTCTCCTTCTCCGGTGGCTTGATCTACCGCCCACCCGGCAATGCCGCTAAACTCCTTGACTCTCTAAACGATGCTCTCGGACACTTCCTACTCCGTTACCCACATTTTACCCTCCTGGGTGACTTCAACCTGCACCTCGAGACCTCAGTCGACCCTTCACCAGAAATTTCCTGCAGACATTGGATATCTTCAATCTGCAACAAAGCGTCAAGCTACCCACTCATTCCCTTGGCCATACCTTGGATGGGGTCTGTTCCAACTTCCCGCCCCTCTCCACCTTGTCCCCCATTCCCCAGATTTGGACTGATCACTGTCTGATCCCCTTTCATATCTCCAGCCGTCACCTTTCTACCTGCAAAAAACGCATTCGCCAACCCACTCACTCCATTAATTGGAAAACTGTCCAGAAAAATCTTATTCTTCATTCCTTTTCCCCCACCAATGCCTCCTCCCCCTCTGGTAACATCGATAAAGATGCAGTTTGTCTCAATAACGGGCTCTCTCAAGAAATCTCAAAACGATGTCCACCTCATAATCAAGATAATACTTTGAAGAAAACGAAAATCAAAGCTCCCTGGTACACGCCTGACCTAACAGCCGCACACCTACTCTGCAGGAAAGCGGAACGTAAATGGCGCAGAACCTACAATAATGGTGATCGTAGTAATTACATTCTACAGAGGAAAAATTATCTCTCAACCATTAAATCAGCTAAAAGAACTTATTATGTTAACGCCATTAAGGATGCCAGTCAAAAGCAAAAAACCCTTTTTACCATAGTAAAATCTTTCACCAATCCAAAAGTTCTCCAACCGGAAATCCCCTCTTCTCAAGAGCTATGTGACAAGATTTCCGACTACTTCGATGACAAAATCACCTCCATCCACAAAAACTTCCCCCCTCCCCCCCCTGTTTACTCACTCTCGGATCTGGACCAATCACGCCTGATTGCTAACAGTCTCAAAAACTTTACCCCAGTGACTCTGACTCAGACCAGAGAAGCGATCCTTTCATGCAAATCTGGCTCCCCGTCTGACCCTTGTCCCCCTAAAATCCTTCACCTCATCATTGATGAAGTTAACCCCATCATCAATGAAATAGTCAATCTCTCCCTCAAAACTGGCTCTGTTCCCCTCTCTTGGAAAAAAGGTGTGGTTAAGCCTCTCATGAAAAAGGCGAACAAACCCCCTTCAGATTTGACCAACCTCCGCCCCATTACCCTGCTACCTGCACTGGGTAAAATAACTGAACAGTTAGTCCACAAGGAGCTCAAGACCTTTCTTGATTCCCATAATCTACTTCACCCCCAGCAATCCGGTTTCCGGTCTAAACACTCAACCGAAACCGCCCTGATCGAACTGACCGATACCATCAAAACCCTTCAAGATCAAAGGAAGAAGGCCATTCTGATCCTTCTTGATCTCACGGCAGCATTCGATACCATTTCCCACTCCATTCTGATTAATAGACTTATGGACATTGGCGTTACCAACTCTGCCCTATCCTGGATTAGTTCTTTCCTCAGCGATAGGTATCAAACTGTCTCACTCTGCCCTTTCAAATCGAATGAGAAAAAGGTGTCCTTCGGAGTTCCCCAGGGCTCCATCCTAAGTCCCCTCCTATTCAATATTTATCTCATCCCTCTGCTTACCCTTATAGAATCGTTCGGCATAACCGTCACTTCTTATGCCGACGATACTCAGCTTATCATCCCCCTTGACGAAAATTCCAACACGGCAGAACTCAATCTGAAACACTGCCTAACAGCAGTCTTCCAATGGATGGACGCTAACCACCTCCGCTGCAACTCGAATAAAACCGAAATCTTGCCTATTGGAAAGAATGCCTCTTTCTGCCCTGCCCTGTGGTGGCCTGACAATTCTGCTGCTCCACCGCAAACAGTTCCATCGGCCAGAAACCTCGGGGTCATTTTTTATTCCGAACTCTCTTTCGATCTCCACGTCTCGACCGTAGCAGGAAAATGCTTCGGCATTATTAAATCCCTGAGAAAGTTCTTTGATTTCCTCCCGCTTGACTCCAGAAAAACTATTGCGGTAGCCCTTATACTCTCTCGAGTAGACTACTGTAATGGCCTCCTGGCAGGGACCAAAAAGTCCACCCGTTCGAAACTTCAAAGTGTTCTGCACACTGCTGCCCGTCTTGTCCTTAAACTTCCACGCAAATCCTCAATTTCCACCGCTCTTAAATACTTGCATTGGCTCCCCTTGCACAAGAGAATACTTTTCAAAATTCTCACTGTAGCCTTCCGAGCCTTCAACAAATCCGGTCCGTCGTATTTGACTAGACGCTTCCCTCATTACACTCCGGGCCGCTCCCTCAGATCCTCACAAGAAAATCTCATGACCCCCACCAAATTCAATCTGAAGTCTAAAGGTGGAAAAACGCTCAGCACCCTGGCTATTAGAGCCTGGAACAGCATGCCAAGGCACCTCAGACTACAGACGCTTGAGAAGCCTTTTAGGAAGCTCCTCAAAACGTGGATTTTTAATCTCTCTGACGACTGGACTAAAGCAGCCATCTAGCCCCCCCCTCCCTCTCTTTGCGATCTGGTTTTAGGATTTACAGCGCCAAGATGCTCCCTTCGGAGCGAACGTCTGCGCTCTAGAAATACCCTTCCAAATATCCAAATATCCAAATATCCAAATAGTGAAGAATCCTCCTGAGAATCTTTAATACTCCCCAGCAGGTGGCCACCGTACGGTTGATCTGCAGAGTCATGGATAAGGAGGTGTCAAAGATTACCCCCAGATTTCTTGCCGACTGGGAGGGAGATGGACAAGTTCCCAGTGAGGCCGGCCACCACTCATCCGACCAAATATCCTGGTCCTTGCCAAAGACCAGGATCTCAGTTTTATCGCCATTCAACTTCAGGGAATTCTGAAGCATCCAGTCAGAGACTGACTGCATACAGATCCTGAAGTTGGTGGCAGATGATGAAACTGAGTGGGCCAGTGACACCATAATCTGGGTGTCATCGGCGTATGACACCAATTCCATCCCCTGAGATTTTACTAGCCTTGCAAGGGGGGCGACATAAATGTTAAATAGGGTAGGACTAAGAGCAGACCCTTGTGGCACCCCACATTGCAAGGACATAGCAGGGGAAAGGAACTCACCAAGCTTGACTCTTTGCTCCCTGTGCTGTAAAAAAGAGTGCAGGAGGTTCAGAGCCATGCCGGAGATCCCTGCCTCCCTCAACCGAGATGTAAGCGTTGATGGAGATAGGGTGTCAAACGCCGCTGTGAGGTCCAGTAGCACCAATACAGTAGTTTGGCCAGCATCCACCTTCCTACGGATGTTATTTGCCACCATAGTCAGAGCTGTCTCAGTACTATGCGCCTTTCGGAACCCATGCTGGGAGCTGTCAAGATACCCAGATGAGTCCAGGAAGGCGGTAAGATGGCCGTTGAGGTGTGTCTCAAGAATCTTAGCAGGAGCGGGTAACAGTGAGATAGGTCTGAAATTTTTCAACTGTTCCAGGTCCAGCGTGGGCTTCTTGAGTAGAGGCTTTACTATCGCCTTCTTCCATATTAAGGGGAAGGTACCTTGGGTTATAGCACCATTCATAACTTCCAGGAGTGGCGGGAGCAATATCGCTCTGCATTCCTTCAATATCCTCAAAGGGCAAGGGTCTAGAGGTGATGAGGATTTGATCCTATCGAGTAGAAGCTCAAGTTCTTCTCGAGTAAGTGGTGGAAAGACCGTTAGACTATCCGAGTGGTCTCTAGTCCAGGCTTCTAATTTGTTCAGGGTTTGGAGTGAGGAGTCGGCTAGGGACTTTCTCTGAGTTTCCAGCGCAAGATAGATGTCCTCAATTTTCTTGTGGAAGAACTCTGATATGTTATTGCAGAGCTCCTGCGAGCCCACAACTGGATCCGGGACCTGTAGGGAGCAGAGGGAGTCTACAATCTTGAAAAGCTCCCTGGAGGAAGTAAGGAAGGTAGTAAGATTCGAGAAGTACTGCTGCTTTTCCCTGATAACACTAGATTTGTAATCGGCAAGCAGTCCCTTATGTAATTCCCTTTCAATAGGATCCCATGCTTTCCTCCATTTTCTTTCCTGTCTTCTACAGCCTTGTCGAAGAAGTCTAAGTGAATCCGTGTACCACGGAGCAGTGGGCTTACGGCGAGCCGAGTATCTAAAAGACGGGGGAGCCAGCTCATCAACCGCTATTGTAATAGAGTCAGAGAACAATACCGCCGCATCCTCCATATCTCCCAGGGAAGAGAAGGTGAACTTCTTTATGTATGGTTCAAGAGTGTCATTGGTGATGTTCTTAAAGCTCCTTTTTGGACCTCTGGTAGTGGAGAACAAATCGGATGTTCCTTCCAAAGGAAGGGCCATCAGGAGAGGGATCGCCGAATGGTCCGACCAGACCAGAGGCACCGGGGTATCAACAGACAGTCTGTCGTCGTTAGTAAAGACTCCATCAAGAGTGTGGCCCACCAGATGAGTAGGGCTGTTGACCAGCTGTATGCATTCACAGGCTGCTAATGCGTCCACTAACCTGATGGTATCTGGGTCCCTTGTGTTGTCCAAATGAAAGTTGAAGTCCCCAAGAATGAACAGATGGGAATTGCCAAATTAGGGTTCCAGGATTCTGAGAAGATCATCAGTGAACGTAGCTCTGGAGCCAGGGGGTCTATACATAAGGATTCCTGAGAAGGAGACCGAGGGAGCAAACAGGATAGAGAAATGCAGGGCCTCAAAAGAATCCGATACTACAGACAAGGCTTTGATCGTGCAGGGCGAAGTGGCCTTGCAGACAACAGCAAGTCCACCCCCTCTGCGTATAGGTCGGTCTTGTTGCAGTAATTTATAACCCTCTGGGATGGCCATCACTAGGTCATGTCCAGAAGACTCCGAAGCCCATGTTTCTGTGACAAGCATCCAATCGGGTTGCCTGTCTACCACAAAGTCATGGAATGCAATATTGTTTTTAATAAGGGATCTAGCATTGAATAAAAAGCCCTTTTTTATCAGAGTGTTCCTAGCCACTTTAGAAGATGTGGGCGGTAATATTACAGATTTGCACGTGTGACAGCGGGAGGAATGCAGAATGCCTTGTGGGGAAAACCTATGGGTACATGGTAAACATGGGGGCTTTAGGGCTAATAGCTCAGACAAGGAGTACAGATGCATTCCCAAAGATCGTGTAGATGGACGTCCAGTGTCCAGCCCGTCCGTAGCGCGGATGGGCGCAGACGGGCGCAGACGGGCGCAGACGGGCGCAGACGGGCTGGACTCTGGCTCGACTCCAGCGCGAACACGGCGCGCCCGCTTAGCGCGTCCGCTACGCGGAGTCATGGCCGTCTATTTTTATAGATCCTAGCCCTACCCAAAATGGCCGCCGCCGTATTCCGGCCGTGTCCCCGGCAAGCCCGCCCTGAATTGGCCGGTTGCTCTGGGGGGAGGCAGAGGAATTGTCCAAGTAGCGCGGAGGTCTTAGGATTTGCTAAGTATTTTAAAAAGCACTCAACTGGTAATTGCCTCCACCCTCACTCGGTGGAGACTCGCGCTGCGATAAATCCGCGCGCTGAGACAGGAAGGGGGTCGGACACACAGGGAGTTGTTAAAACAAAAGAATTAGAGCAATTTTAAAATCAACTGCCCGGCTCAAGCCTCAGGCATCCATTAATAAAAGGTATCTCGCGAGCCCAGTCCTTCCCCTATTTTTATAGATCCTAGCCCTACCCAAAATGGCCGCCGCCGTATTCCGGCCGTGTCCCCGGCAAGCCCGCCCTGAATTGGCCGGTTGCTCTGGGGGGAGGCAGAGGAATTGTCCAAGTAGCGCGGAGGTCTTAGGATTTGCTAAGTATTTTAAAAAGCACTCAACTGGTAATTGCCTCCACCCTCACTCGGTGGAGACTCGCGCTGCGATAAATCCGCGCGCTGAGACAGGAAGGGGGTCGGACACACAGGGAGTTGTTAAAACAAAAGAATTAGAGCAATTTTAAAATCAACTGCCCGGCTCAAGCCTCAGGCATCCATTAATAAAAGGTATCTCCTTATGGGAGGACAACCCAAGTCTCGGCAGCAGGGGGCAGCACTGAGCCATTTCTGATAGCCAAGGACACGCCTTGCCTTCCTATGAACAGCAGCTTGGGCTGCCCGGGTCACTCACGGTTAAAGATGTCTCTATGGATGGACTTGTTCCAAAAGTCAAACAGATGAAAGCACTGGCTCTGGGGGGGCCCTTCCTCTCCAGGGAGTCACTGGTAGGCGGTAGGGGCCATTAAAGGGGTTGCCATATATATTAAATGTCCAGAGCCCCAGCCAATCCAGGGCAGGGTTCATCTTCCTCAATAGGGCCACCCTGGAGTGGTCCAGACCAGACAGGGATCAACTGGCCAATGAGGCGAAGAGAAAACATGCATCACAAGCCAGGGGCCGCTTGCAAGGGTACCTCCACCTGGTGATGCTGTCACGGTATCCCAGGCAGGACTCCTCCCACAACACAAGCGTGTGCCATCACACAAATGCCTTTCCACAACTCAGCACATGCATGCACGGAGTGGTCAAGGAACGCGGATATAGGATTTCATTGAGGGGTGAGTAGATCCAGGCAGAGTCTGTGCCCCTACATATGCAACCCACTGCCACCGGCCACCATCCTCCGTATGGCCCAGGGAAGGGGCAGTGACCCACCACAATGTGGGCAGTGCTACAGGTCGAGTGTACCCCAGTTCAGCAGAACCCTCTGCTCTTATTAAGGAGCAAAAATGGCTGCCATGTGGGCCTCCCGTGGAGTACTCGGGGAGGCCCAGTCCACTCAAGGGAAAGACCGCTGTTTCAAGAGGGGCGACCCCAAAACGGTCAGAAAAGTTCAACCAATGTATGTGAAGTGCACCGCACATGAGGTGTTCACAAATGTAAGTCCAATTCCGTCTTTAACCCCTTTGCTGCTGCCGTCGGCCGTTGGACGTCACGCAAGCTACCTCCCTGGTGCTGCGCAAGTCCAACGGCCGACGAGGCCGCACCCGTTTCTTCGAACGTTCAGCACTGGCGCTGAACGTTCGAAGCAGCAAACGGGTTAAGGTCCAAAGCACTCTTTATTTTTCTTATAAATGAAAAAGAATAGCCAATGCGTTTCATTCAGTGGTAGCTCCTCTGTAATGGCGGAGGAGCATCGCCCACTGCTTTTAAGCAATGGGAAGAAGAAACCTAAAATGTTAATAACTTTGCGTTATTATCATTTTAGACTACTTCTTGCTGCTTTGCAGGTGGGTGAGTGGGCGGGGCTGCTCTGCTCTTTGAGCAGGGCAGGGGCAGAGTGGTTTTCCCACTCAAGTGCGCATGACTGGTTTGAGCGGCATTAATACATGTCGATTTTCAGACTCCCGGGTCGGCTTTGCTTCGTTATTCCACTTAATTGAGTCTGAAATCGACACGTATTAATGTGTCCCAATCTCTTCTCACAACAACGATGAGGCACAACATTTGCCCTCAACATATGAGGACTCATTGAATAGGAGTTTACCACACACACACTGGAATTCCACATTGATTATATATATACATTGAAGGTCAGTTCTCAAGCCCTGATGAATCTCACATGTTGTGACCGAAACGCGTTGGCTACTCTTTTCCATTCATAAGAAAATAAAGAGTGCTTTGGATGTTAAAGATGGAATTGGATAAACATTTGTGAACACCCATTGTGCCAAGCACGTCACATACATTGGTAGCGATGCAACATGCCTAGCACTGTGTGGACTCCATCTGTGCACTAAAGTGCACCTAACAGCACCTGTTCTATTCGCTTCTGTGAATCTTATAAGCACCTAGCTACCCAAAGGCCTCACAGCGCTAGAACAGCCATCATTGTCGCCAGCTCACCTGCACAAACTAATTATTGTAGAGCCAGGTTTTCAAGGCCTTGCGAAAAGAGAGCTGGTTGGACAGCTGGCGTCGTTTGACGGGTTTGGGGGTGTTCCAAAGTTTGGGGGTCTGATAGGACAGCAGCCGTGCATGCTGGTACCACCGAGGTTCATAGAGGAAGAAAGAGGGCTGAATAGAACCCGTGTTTCCACAGTTCATGGGATGCACTCGAGAAGGCGCGGCATGTTATCCTGACATACGTTTATTTTTTAGAAAACCAATTACACTGAACACACATTTGCATGTTTCTGATGATCTGTTCATAGTCGTGTGTTTGCAATGAGAAGGTCACACAGCAATAACACGCACAAGGAGGTGCATGTTTGCTTTCTTTCTGAATACTGTGAAGTGCTGCCAGTGTTTCTGCCATAGGCTAATTAAATGTAAATGTGTGGGACTTGCAAAGCGCACTTCTGCCCGTAAGCGTCCTGGCACTGAAGACCGCTGGGGAACCCGTCCTCGCTTTCCCTGTGAGATGGTCCCTTCTGGGTATCTCCAAGGTGAAACCAGGCATCCCCGGCGTCTGAGGGGGGCCGTTGTAGAGATGAGGCAAGCTAATGCCCAGAGTTGCCGAGTGTGATAAGCACCGAGGCGAGAATTATCGAGTCCGCTGACGCTGGTCCACGACCCTGCCGCGTTGGGAATTGAACCCTGGTCCCGGGCCGTCCTCTGCTTCCGGGTCTGCCGCCTCTAACCAGTGAGCCACACCACTCCACTAAGAATCAGCAGCTGATGTGGTCATAGCAATATTTGAGATTCGCTTGATGAAAGAACTCACCCCTTACATACCTGACTTATACACTTACTTTAGGCAGTCTTATGAATCATGAACTAATGTATTTGCCCAAGATCACACAAGCTTGCCAAGTACTAGGGAAGCTGGTATTTGATTCTTAGTTGACATCGTAGCTACTGTCCATATCTGAAGTGACTGTTTTGACTCTGTCAGAGCGGGGGCGGACACTTGGCAGCAATTCTCACAGAAATTCTGGGCCTCATTTATGAGGCCGTGCGTCATGTTTACGCTGCCAGTGCGTCACTTTTTGTGACGCACCAGTGGCGTAAAAAATGCGCCTTGTTGCGCCATATTTACAAAGTGATGCATCTAGGTAGATGTGTCACTTTGTAAACCCCTGTGCCACATTATACCTGCACCAGGTATAATAATGTATGCACGGGGGGCGTATTGACGCAAGGAAGGGTCGTAGAAGTGACGCAGTGAAATCTATGAGATTTCACTGCGCCACTTCTAGGATGCAAATGCGTCAATATCTGCTGCCTGCTGCACAGCAGGCGTAAGACTGACGCAAGCCCTTTCACATGGGGCTTTCCCCATGTGAAAGGACGCATTGCTGGAGTTGCGTCACTTTTGAGACACACTCCAGCAATGCGCCACTTTTGCGCCTACAGATACGTCAGAAATACTGACATATCTGTAACTCCTTGCGCCATGATGCGTCATACTCTAAATATGACGCATCATTGGTTTTGCAAGGAGGGCGCAATGAAAAGTGACGCATCGCTGTTTTCACGCAGCGGTGTGTCAGTTTTCATGAATGAGGCCCCAGGAGTTCAATTCCAAAGTTGTGGCGCTCGCTCGACACCGACTTTTGAGGAAGCGCCACAGCTTTGGAATTGAACTCAATTGGAACATAGATTCACACGCATTTTTGACCAGAGTGCGTCATCACTACTACACCATTGGCAATCGGTCACAGTACCATTAGGCATTGATTGCTGGTTAAGTGGGAGGCGCCTCAGCCACCACATATATTTTAGGGATAATAAGACTAATTATTACTCTGATCAATTCTGAAGGGTCATTCATCTGAATATCAAATGTCCTGAAGATGGTCTAGGGGATATAGACAACTTTAGACTGAAACGTCAACAATCACACCTATTTTTGGCATTATTGTACTGATGGCAAAGCTCTCTGTTTAGTCTGATCACATTGCCTTATAAGAATTTGTGAAAAAGGTGTCCACAATTGTAACGATTAAGTATATGTAATATCAAAGGATTGTAACTTCTAGCTGCATTGTGTTTTTTATGTTTTATCTTTTTGTACCCTATGCAGCTTTAGTTCAATCTAAATCTATTCTCTGAATACATATACCGGTGTGATAAATGTTTCTCTGAAGATTTGTTCATATGTAAATGATTGGAATTGTATCCGAAGAAATTGAATTGCAAGCTACTTGATAGAGTTTGCCAACATTAAATGCGGCAACTAATGTCATTATATGGTTTAGTGATTAGAAAGGAGCAGGATCGTCCTCAGCAGTGTCCGTTTTCTGTTTCTGGTAAGCTGGGGCCCCTCATGGTGAAGAACAGGCCCCTGTAGTGATGACCTTTGACCATCACTGGGGTGGGGGCCCGGGGCGAAGACAGCACAGGTTGTAGGAAACACACCACCCACCTGTGTGACTCCAATTCGGGCCTGTTCACTTTTAACCAGGTTCGAACCGGCCTACGGGAGACTCTGGTTACAGCAGAAGGGCCAATGTGTGCTCCTGTGTCTTGACTGTTGTGGGCCTGTTTGATGGTCTGGTGGGCTGGTTTTTACTGTTGGTTTCCCTGATATCACCACAAACATTGCCTGCAGCAAGCACCATGCCTCCGTCCCCCATACCTTGGAAAACACCTACACAACGCGCCTTTACGAGTTCAAAACTGCCCTGATTGGCAACGTGGGCCACTCCTGTGGCTACAGGATCCGATACCGAGGGCGCTCTCATTATGGTGCCCCAACTCTTTTCTGCCCTGTCTGGTCCTGCGTTAGACAGGGGTTCAGGAATTGTCGCTGCCACTAGACTCGTGCGCACTTCGGATACCTCATTGAGGGCGGTGATAAGGAGCTGTATGCACAGCTGACGTCACAATACTTTGAACCATATAGGTGTATGGACGATGCGTACGTGCCCCTGTGCCACGTCCCCCCAGCACACACGTGTGCCATCTGAGAGCCATGCGCAGAAACTGACCGCGAGGGACCCTCTTTCATCCAATAATCCACAGTAGCAGTGCTTGTTGCAAACTGCTGCACACAGAGGCTTGGCAGCAGCCTCTTGGAGACTCTCACGTGTACTTCTAAGCGCTTCCGTGGCTCTTTAAAGCGCTCTACCTTTGTACGCCACACACAGCTCTTCCATTGCAGCCCTCGTGGCTCACAGAGGGTTAACTGGCCGGGCTCCTGCAGAGTGGGGCGGATGTAGCTTTGCTAGAGGTCACATTTCCATAAAGACATTAAATCTTGTCCTGAACTAATAGGCCCTGGCTCAGCCCTGCCACTGGGTCCTCAGTGTTCTGCATTTTCCGAACAGAGAGGACTGATATATATATAATATTTCCCAGCATTCCTTTCAGGTAGCCACGATTCTCCAGCAAGATTTGGAGCCTGGGATTTTGGAAAGACAGCGGGGCTAATTTAGGGCCCAATTCACAGATCTAACTTAAGACAAAATCCTAAACGTACTACCATTTTGCTATTCATATATGAATGAGTAAGTGCCTTCTGTGAAATGAGTAAGTGCCTTCTGTGAATACCAAAATGAGTAAGTGCCCTCTGTGAATACTGAAATGAGTAAGTGCCTTCTGTGAATACCGAAATGAGTAAGTGCCTTCTGTGAATACTGAAATGAGTAAGTGCCTTCTGTGAATACCAAAATGAGTAAGTGCCTTCTGTGAATACCAAAATGAGTAAGTGCCTTCTGTGAATACCGAAATGAGTAAGTGCCTTCTGTGAATACCGAAATGAGTAAGTGCCTTCTGTGAATACCAAAATGAGTAAGTGCCTTCTGTGAATACCGAAATGAGTAAGTGCCTTCAGTGAATACCAAAATGAGTAAGTGCCTTCTGTGAATACCGAAATGAGTAAGTGCCTTCTGTGAATACCAAAATGAGTAAGTGCCTTCTGTGAATACCGAAATGAGTAAGTGCCTTCTGTGAATACCGATATGAGTAGGTGCCTTCTGTGAATACCGAAATGAGTAAGCGCCTTCTGTGAATACCGAAATGAGTAAGTGCCTTCTGTGAATACCGAAATGAGTAAGTGCCTTCTGTGAATACCGAAATGAGTAAGTGCCTTCTGTGAATACCAAAATGAGTAAGTGCCTTCTGTGAATACCGAAATGAGTAAGTGCCTTCTGTGAATACCGAAATGAGTAAGTGCCTTCTGTGAATACCGAAATGAGTAAGTGCCTTCTTTGAATACCGATATGAGTAGGTGCCTTCTGTGAATACCAAAATGAGTAAGAGCCTTCTGTGAATACCAAAATGAGTAAGTGCCTTCTGTGAATACCAAAATGGTAGTAAGTTTAGGATTTTGTCTTAAGTTAGTTCTGTGAATCGGGCCCTGTGATCCCAGTGGATGGGCTAGTCGATCACAACGGTGATGGACATCCCATCCGCCGAAGTATGAATCCCATTATATGTAATGGGATTTATCTTTCGGCGGATAGGCTATCGTTCACCATTTTGACAGAATAACCCGTCCGCCAGGATCTGTATCAGGCCCTAAGTCAGTTCCTAGTTCCAAATAACTAAACATGGAACCGTATCTCCGATTTAAGGCCCCTTGGTAGATAGCGCCTGTTCACCCAATACAAGGATGTTGCGCACTGTGGACAATATTTCAAAATAGGCCCCTGCGAAATGACTTTTACACCAGTGTAAACTCACATCATTTCTCGAATTACACATTGCAATTGATACGCAAAATGCCTGAGATTAATTTGGGGAGAGGATGTGGCCTAACGGCTAGGGAGGTCGACCTTTAAGCTGAGAAACCAGGTTCAAATCTCGGCAGGGACGCTCCACATTCTGTGATTCTGAGCAAATCACTTAAACTACTCGTGCCCAACAACAAATTAAAGCAAGAATGTGTCTGTGTGTAACGCAACTGGTGCTCATGTAAAGCGCTCTGATTCCTTCCGGTCGAGCTAGCGCTATACAAAAAAACTCCCCAAAAACACAACATCACTGAACTGAGACTTTGTTCAGGTACAAATCCTAACAAAGACACACTGGAACACCATGAGTGAACCGAGTGTGTGCAACTGTTGTTTTTGTAACATGTGGTTTACACTTGCTTATAGTGTGAACAGCATCCTCATGTCTAAAATGGATGCAAGTGTGCAATTGAAGTTGAAAAACAGAGCAAAAAGACACATAGGGTTCATACTCTCTGGGCTTTAAGTACTGATTAACAGACACACACAATTTATACAGTAAAGCGACAAAGGTGGAACAGTATAAATTGTGCTGTGTTGTGTACAGTGCTAACAGTCACGTAGGAATGCTGAAGGATATAGATAGCGGCCACCCACCCTCACCCGCTGTATAGGCAAAGGGCCCACACATAAAGTGAAATGAAATTATAACATCCTGAGCAAAATAAGTCCATAATAATCAGAAAATTCTACACACATTTATCTCCACACAATTCTTCTTCTGTTCATTATTTTCATGCAGAAGTATCCAACAGGAATGTAACTCCTGGCCAACACGTGTTTCGTCTACGTGGAGTGATCCAAAGACTTCTTCAGGGCAATTTTGTAAGCATCTAATGTGTATCACAGAACATTTGTATGTGAAATGGGTCAGAGCCCCAAATCGATTCCAGTATCGTGTGCAATAGTCCAATTATAATCTCATAATAAAGAATCGATCCTCAAACAGCTCCGATTGTCTGTGAATCAGTACATATAGTCCAGAGAGTATGAACTATGTGTGTGTGGGTCTGTGAATCAGTACTTATAGTCCAGAGAGTATGAACTATGTGTGTGTGGGTCTGTGAATCAGTACTTATAGTCCAGAGAGTATGAACTATGTGTGTGTGGGTCTGTGAATCAGTACTTATAGTCCAGAGAGTATGAACTGTAAATACTGGTTTGCAGACACAGACATGGAGTACACATTCTCTGGCTCTTGAGCGCCAGATTGCAGACACACAGAGCTGGGGTTGCCATCATGAAAGTGAAAGCTGCATTCTTGAGAGAGATGGACACTGAAAATGACAGCCAGCCTGACGGACCTGAGCTGTGGAGCTTCTGCCCCCGCCGGGAGGTGCGGAGTGCATTAAGTGCTGGTAAAGTGACAGTAATGTTCGGTGACGTGCGGCGGTCTTCACTTTATAAAGTGTCTGAACCGACTTCACGATGTGAAATCCACAGTGAGAGACAAGTCATCCCCGGTGAAGAGAAGGGAGATACATGCTCACACGGACCTGCACTGACGTGTGCTTCTCCAGTCAAGAGAAGGATGTTACATGTTCACACAGACCTGCACTGACGTGTGCTTCTCCAGTCAAGAGAGGTGTGTTACATGCTCACACGGACCTGCACTGACGTGTGCTTCTCCAGTCTAGAGAGGGATGTTACATGCTCACACGGACCTGCACTGACGTGTGCTTCTCCAGTCAAGAGAGGTGTGTTACATGCTCACACGGACCTGCACTGACGTGTGCTTCTCCAGTCAAGAGAAGGATGTTACATGTTCACACAGACCTGCACTGACGTGTGCTTCTCCAGTCAAGAGAGGTGTGTTACATGCTCACACGGACCTGCACTGACGTGTGCTTCTCCAGTCTAGAGAGGGATGTTACATGCTCACACGGACCTGCACTGACGTGTGCTTCTCCAGTCAAGAGAGGTGTGTTACATGCTCACACGGACCTGCACTGACGTGTGCTTCTCCAGTCAAGAGAGGGATGTTACATGCTCACACGGACCTGCACTGACGTGTGCTTCTCCAGTCAAGAGAAGGATGTTACATGTTCACACAGACCTGCACTGACGTGTGCTTCTCCAGTCAAGAGAGGTGTGTTACATGCTCACACGGACCTGCACTGACGTGTGCTTCTCCAGTCTAGAGAGGGATGTTACATGCTCACACGGACCTGCACTGACGTGTGCTTCTCCAGTCAAGAGAGGGATGTTACATGCTCACACGGACCTGCACTGACGTGTGCTTCTCCAGTCAAGAGAGGGATGTTACATGCTCACACGGACCTGCACTGACGTGTGCTTCTCCAGTCAAGAGAGGTGTGTTACATGCTCACACGGACCTGCACTGAAGTGTGCTTCTCCAGTCAAGAGAGGGATGTTACATGTTCACACGGACTTGCACTGACGTGTGCTTCTCCAGTCAAGAGAGGGATGTTACATGTTCACACAGACCTGCACTGACGTGTGCTTCTCCAGTCAAGAGAGGTGTGTTACATGCTCACACGGACCTGCACTGACGTGTGCTTCTCCAGTCAAGAGAGGGATGTTACATGTTCACACAGACCTGCACTGACGTGTGCTTCTCCAGTCAAGAGAGGTGTGTTACATGCTCACACGGACCTGCACTGAAGTGTGCTTCTCCAGTCAAGAGAGGGATGTTACATGTTCACACGGACTTGCACTGACGTGTGCTTCTCCAGTCAAGAGAGGGATGTTACATGTTCACACCGACCTGCACTGACGTGTGCTTCTCCAGTCAAGAGAGGTGTGTTACATGCTCACACGGACCTGCACTGACGTGTGCTTCTCCAGTCAAGAGAGGGATGTTACATGTTCACACAGACCTGCACTGACGTGTGCTTCTCCAGTCAAGAGAGGTGTGTTACATGCTCACACGGACCTGCACTGACGTGTGCTTCTCCAGTCTAGAGAGGGATGTTACATGCTCACACGGACCTGCACTGACGTGTGCTTCTCCAGTCAAGAGAGGGATGTTACATGCTCACACAGACCTGCACTGACGTGTGCTTCTCCAGTCTAGAGAGGGATGTTACATGCTCACACGGACCTGCACTGACGTGTGCTTCTCCAGTCAAGAGAGGGATGTTACATGCTCACACGGACCTGCACTGACGTGTGCTTCTCCAGTCAAGAGAGGGATGTTACATGCTCACACGGACCTGCACTGACGTGTGCTTCTCCAGTCAAGAGAGGTGTGTTACATGCTCACACGGACCTGCACTGAAGTGTGCTTCTCCAGTCAAGAGAGGGATGTTACATGTTCACACGGACTTGCACTGACGTGTGCTTCTCCAGTCAAGAGAGGGATGTTACATGTTCACACAGACCTGCACTGACGTGTGCTTCTCCAGTCAAGAGAGGTGTGTTACATGCTCACACGGACCTGCACTGACGTGTGCTTCTCCAGTCAAGAGAGGGATGTTACATGTTCACACAGACCTGCACTGACGTGTGCTTCTCCAGTCAAGAGAGGTGTGTTACATGCTCACACGGACCTGCACTGAAGTGTGCTTCTCCAGTCAAGAGAGGGATGTTACATGTTCACACGGACTTGCACTGACGTGTGCTTCTCCAGTCAAGAGAGGGATGTTACATGTTCACACAGACCTGCACTGACGTGTGCTTCTCCAGTCAAGAGAGGTGTGTTACATGCTCACACGGACCTGCACTGACGTGTGCTTCTCCAGTCAAGAGAGGGATGTTACATGTTCACACAGACCTGCACTGACGTGTGCTTCTCCAGTCAAGAGAGGTGTGTTACATGTTCACACGGACCGACATTGATGTGTGCTTCTCCAGTCAAGAGAGGTGTGTTACATGCTCACACGGACCGACACTGACGTGTGCTTCTCCAGTCAAGAGAGGTGTGTTACATGTTCACACGGCCTGCACTGACGTGTGCTTCTCCAGTCAAGAGAGGGATGTTACATGCTCACACGGACCGACACTGATGTGTGCTTCTCCAGTCAAGAGAGGTGTGTTACATGCTCACACGGACCTGCACTGACGTGTGCTTCTCCAGTCAAGAGAGGGATGTTACATGTTCACACAGACCTGCACTGACGTGTGCTTCTCCAGTCAAGAGAGGGATGTTACATGTTCACACAGACCTGCACTGACGTGTGCTTCTCCAGTCAAGAGAGGGATGTTACATGTTCACACAGACCTGCACTGACGTGTGCTTCTCCAGTCAAGAGAGGTGTGTTACATGTTCACACGGACCTGCACTGACGTGTGCTTCTCCAGTCAAGAGAGGGATGTTACATGTTCACACGGACTTGCACTGACGTGTGCTTCTCCAGTCAAGAGAGGGATGTTACATGTTCACACAGACCTGCACTGACGTGTGCTTCTCCAGTCAAGAGAGGTGTGTTACATGCTCACACGGACCTGCACTGACGTGTGCTTCTCCAGTCAAGAGAGGGATGTTACATGTTCACACAGACCTGCACTGACGTGTGCTTCTCCAGTCAAGAGAGGTGTGTTACATGTTCACACGGACCGACATTGATGTGTGCTTCTCCAGTCAAGAGAGGTGTGTTACATGCTCACACGGACCGACACTGACGTGTGCTTCTCCAGTCAAGAGAGGTGTGTTACATGTTCACACGGCCTGCACTGACGTGTGCTTCTCCAGTCAAGAGAGGGATGTTACATGCTCACACGGACCGACACTGATGTGTGCTTCTCCAGTCAAGAGAGGTGTGTTACATGCTCACACGGACCTGCACTGACGTGTGCTTCTCCAGTCAAGAGAGGGATGTTACATGTTCACACAGACCTGCACTGACGTGTGCTTCTCCAGTCAAGAGAGGGATGTTACATGTTCACACAGACCTGCACTGACGTGTGCTTCTCCAGTCAAGAGAGGGATGTTACATGTTCACACAGACCTGCACTGACGTGTGCTTCTCCAGTCAAGAGAGGTGTGTTACATGTTCACACGGACCTGCACTGACGTGTGCTTCTCCAGTCAAGAGAGGGATGTTACATGTTCACACAGACCTGCACTGACGTGTGCTTCTCCAGTCAAGAGAGGTGTGTTACATGTTCACACGGCCTGCACTGACGTGTGCTTCTCCAGTCAAGAGAGGGATGTTACATGCTCACACCGACCTGCACTGACGTGTGCTTCTCCAGTCAAGAGAGGGATGTTACATGTTCACACAGACCTGCACTGACGTGTGCTTCTCCAGTCAAGAGAGGTGTGTTACATGTTCACACGGACCTGCACTGATGTGTGCTTCTCCAGTCAAGAGAGGGATGTTACATGTTCACACAGACCTGCACTGACGTGTGCTTCTCCAGTCAAGAGAGGTGTGTTACATGTTCACACGGACCTGCACTGACGTGTGCTTCTCCAGTCAAGAGAGGGATGTTACATGTTCACACAGACCTGCACTGACGTGTGCTTCTCCAGTCAAGAGAGGTGTGTTACATGTTCACACGGCCTGCACTGACGTGTGCTTCTCCAGTCAAGAGAGGGATGTTACATGCTCACACGGACCTGCACTGACGTGTGCTTCTCCAGTCAAGAGAGGGATGTTACATGTTCACACAGACCTGCACTGACGTGTGCTTCTCCAGTCAAGAGAGGTGTGTTACATGTTCACACGGACCTGCACTGACGTGTGCTTCTCCAGTCAAGAGAGGGATGTTACATGTTCACACAGACCTGCACTGACGTGTGCTTCTCCAGTCAAGAGAGGTGTGTTACATGCTCACACGGACCTGCACTGACGTGTGCTTCTCCAGTCAAGAGAGGGATGTTACATGTTCACACAGACCTGCACTGACGTGTGCTTCTCCAGTCAAGAGAGGTGTGTTACATGTTCACACGGACCGACATTGATGTGTGCTTCTCCAGTCAAGAGAGGTGTGTTACATGCTCACACGGACCGACACTGACGTGTGCTTCTCCAGTCAAGAGAGGTGTGTTACATGTTCACACGGCCTGCACTGACGTGTGCTTCTCCAGTCAAGAGAGGGATGTTACATGCTCACACGGACCGACACTGATGTGTGCTTCTCCAGTCAAGAGAGGTGTGTTACATGCTCACACGGACCTGCACTGACGTGTGCTTCTCCAGTCAAGAGAGGGATGTTACATGTTCACACAGACCTGCACTGACGTGTGCTTCTCCAGTCAAGAGAGGGATGTTACATGTTCACACAGACCTGCACTGACGTGTGCTTCTCCAGTCAAGAGAGGTGTGTTACATGTTCACACGGACCGACATTGATGTGTGCTTCTCCAGTCAAGAGAGGTGTTTTACATGCTCACACGGACCGACACTGACGTGTGCTTCTCCAGTCAAGAGAGGTGTGTTACATGTTCACACGGCCTGCACTGACGTGTGCTTCTCCAGTCAAGAGAGGGATGTTACATGCTCACACGGACCGACACTGATGTGTGCTTCTCCAGTCAAGAGAGGTGTGTTACATGCTCACACGGACCTGCACTGACGTGTGCTTCTCCAGTCAAGAGAGGGATGTTACATGTTCACACAGACCTGCACTGACGTGTGCTTCTCCAGTCAAGAGAGGGATGTTACATGTTCACACAGACCTGCACTGACGTGTGCTTCTCCAGTCAAGAGAGGTGTGTTACATGTTCACACGGACCGACATTGATGTGTGCTTCTCCAGTCAAGAGAGGTGTGTTACATGCTCACACGGACCGACACTGACGTGTGCTTCTCCAGTCAAGAGAGGTGTGTTACATGTTCACACGGCCTGCACTGACGTGTGCTTCTCCAGTCAAGAGAGGTGTGTTACATGTTCACACGGACCGACACTGATGTGTGCTTCTCCAGTCAAGAGAGGTGTGTTACATGCTCACACGGACCGACACTGACGTGTGCTTCTCCAGTCAAGAGAGGGATGTTACATGTTCACACAGACCTGCACTGACGTGTGCTTCTCCAGTCAAGAGAGGTGTGTTACATGTTCACACGGACCGACATTGATGTCTGCTTCTCCAGTCAAGAGAGGTGTGTTACATGCTCACACGGACCGACACTGACGTGTGCTTCTCCAGTCAAGAGAGGTGTGTTACATGTTCACACGGCCTGCACTGACGTGTGCTTCTCCAGTCAAGAGAGGTGTGTTACATGTTCACACGGACCGACACTGATGTGTGCTTCTCCAGTCAAGGGAGGTGTGTTACATGCTCACACGGACCGACACTGACGTGTGCTTCTCCAGTCAAGAGAGGTGTGTTACATGCTCACACGGCCTGCACTGACGTGTGCTTCTCCAGTCAAGAGAGGTGTGTTACATGTTTACACGGACCGACACTGACGTGTGCTTCTCCAGTCAAGAGAGGTGTGTTACATGCTCACACGGCCTGCACTGACGTGTGCTTCTCCAGTCAAGAGAGGTGTGTTACATGTTCACATGGCCTGCACTGACGTGTGCTTCTCCAGTCAAGAGAGGTGTGTTACATGCTCACACGGCCTGCACTGACGTGTGCTTCTCCAGTCAGGAGAGGGATGTTACATGCTCACACGGACCTGCATTGGTGTGTGCTTCTCCAGTCAAGAGAGGGGCTTTACATGTTCACACGGACTAGCATTGACGTGTGCTTCTCCAGTCAAGAGAGGTGTGTTACATGTTCACACGGACCGACACTGACGTGTGCTTCTCCAGTCAAGAGAGGTGTGTTACATGCTCACACGGCCTGCACTGACGTGTGCTTCTCCAGTCAAGAGAGGTGTTTTACATGTTCACACGGACCGACACTGACGTGTGCTTCTCCAGTCAAGAGAGGTGTGTTACATGCTCACACGGCCTGCACTGACGTGTGCTTCTCCAGTCAAGAGAGGTGTGTTACATGTTTACACGGACCGACACTGACGTGTGCTTCTCCAGTCAAGAGAGGTGTGTTACATGCTCACACGGCCTGCACTGACGTGTGCTTCTCCAGTCAAGAGAGGTGTGTTACATGTTCACATGGCCTGCACTGACGTGTGCTTCTCCAGTCAAGAGAGGGGCTCTACATGCTCACACGGACCTGCATTGACGTGTGCTTCTCCAGTCAAGAGAGGGGCTTTACATGTTTAAACGGACTAGCATGGACGTGTGCTTCTCCAGTCAAGAGAGGGGCTCTACATGCTCACACGGACCTGCATTGACGTGTGCTTCTCCAGTCAAGAGAGGGGCTTTACATGTTCACACGGACCTGCACTGACGTGTGCTTCTCCAGCCAAGAGAGGGGCTCTACATGCTCACACGGACCTGCACTGACGTGTGCTTCTCCAGTCAAGAGAGGGGCTTTACATGTTCACACGGACCGACACTGACGTGTGCTTCTCCAGTCAAGAGAGGGGCTCTACATGCTCACACGGACCTGCACTGACGTGTGCTTCTCCAGTCAAGAGAGGTGCGTTACATGTTCACACTGACCTGCACTGACGTGTGCTTCTCCAGTCAAGAGAGGGGCTCTACATGCTCACACGGACCGACACTGACGTGTGCTTCTCCAGTCAAGAGAGGTGCGTTACATGTTCACACGGACCTGCATTGACGTGTGCTTCTCCAGTCAAGAGAGGTGCGTTACATGTTCACACTGACCTGCACTGACGTGTGCTTCTCCAGTCAAGAGAGGGGCTCTACATGCTCACACGGACCGACACTGACGTGTGCTTCTCCAGTCAAGAGAGGTGCGTTACATGCTCACACGGACCTGCACTGACGTGTGCTTCTCCAGTCAAGAGAGGTGCGTTACATGTTCACACGGACCTGCATTGACGTGTGCTTCTCCAGTCAAGAGAGGGATGTTACATGTTCACACGGACCTGCATTGGTGTGTGCTTCTCCAGTCAAGAGAGGTGTGTTACATGTTCACACGGACCTGCATTGGTGTGTGCTTCTCCAGTCAGGAGAGGTGCGTTACATGTACACACTGACCTGCCCTGACATGTGCTTCTCCAGTCAAGAGAGGTATGTTACATGTTCACACAGACCAGCACTGACGTGTGTTTCTCCAGTCAAGTGTGGGGCTCTACATGTTCACACGGACCTACACTGACGTGTGCTTCCCCAGTCAAGAGAGGTATGTTACATGTTCACACGGACATGCACTGATGTGTGCTTCTCCAGTCAGGAGAGGGGCTCTACATGCTCACAATTGTAGAAAGAGAGGCAGACGTGATCGATAGCCCTTTTCTTTTAAGATTGCCCGGCGTAGCCGCCTCTAACTCAACTCAAGATTATCAAACAAAGAGGCAGGCGCTGGAGACAGGAAGGCAGGAAACAGGAGTTTATTCCGACGGAGCAGAACACGTCAAATCAGACAACAGGGTCTCTTCTCGAGGTGCTCTAACCGCATCTCTGAGGCCTGGCCTCTTATACACAGGTTTATGGCTTTATTACATATTTTGCATCCATAATGTTTCTTTGAAGGCCAGGAAAGACATCCTTGGAATCCCCGGTCCAGGCCCGTTCCCACACACATCTACAGTAGAGTTCCCACCCCGATCTCAGCATGTGGTGGTTGTCGCGCAGCTGGACATTCCGCTGGGAACGGGAAAGTGGGCGATCGGTCGGATCTGGAGGTGTGAGGGTATTGATTAACCCCCGCTCCTTTGATATGGGGTGAGTTCCTACTGTAGGGGCAATAAACTGCAGCTGCAAGGCTAGGTGGTGGCCTGGGAACTGTTCAGATAATGGACGAGGAGGGAGAGTCTATCAAAAGGCCCGCTCGCGTGAGAGAGATGAAAGGAGTGTGTGGGTTCCGCACGGGATGTGGCTCTGAGGCAGGGTCGCGCTGGAGGTGCGTTTATGGCCCAGGCAGGAGAGATCGGGGGCTATCAGAGCGCGGGGGATGCTTGCGAGGCCGGAGAGGGAGGGGGAGAGACGCGCTGGCTATCAGCAGTGGGCAGAGAGGCCATGGCAATCAAAACGGCTGCTGCTTACGCGCACATATAGATCTGAAAAGGACAAGATGGCGCCGATAATGTTTATGCCACAATATAGATTTTAACAGTCCTCCCTTTTCAACATATCTAGCCAGCTTGTCAATTTATGTCTATCCCCATTATATTACGTATTTCGATATCATACAAAGCTTGCATGCGTTCAGCTTCGAAGTTCGGAGTCTTAGGGCAAATACAGTTAGCAAATAGTGAACACAGAGGTGGCAAGCATTGAATACCCAGGCAGAGTCCACATATTATGACGATTGGTATCAGTACGATCATGAACAACCTCCATCCCCAGTCTTTTACAGCACTCCAGAACCAACTCCCAAGCGACCATCCTTCTTGTTCCTGATGAACTTCTGAGGAGAGTCTGTGGAGGTGTTCAATGGCCTTGTAGACTGAGGGTGAATTGTCTGGTATGTAGGTACAACAGCTGGACCCGATGATGGTTTTGAAGAGCCACCAGACGGACCGCCTGAAGCTCGGCTGTATTGTTTGTGAGGATACCAGCTGTAATGTTCATCGTTGTCTCGACTGCCTGGGATAAATGTCGAATGGCACGACTGTTCGCCATCGGACCCCAAAGTGGAACAAGTCCTTTCATTGCATCCAAGAATTGTGCTCCAGTGGAGTCGGCCTGTTCAATGTCCTTTGCTCGTCTTTGTCGGTGATGGTTTGCCGGAGCCACATAGGTTGGCGGAAGGATGAAGGCAATGTAGCAGGTACCTCCCCAGCCCTTTGGGAGCCAGGTGTAGGCTTTTGTACCACAGACGAAGTACATGTTTGGAGAGGCGACAAAAGAGGGTGGGTCGGTTGAGTCCAAAGTTCTGGTGATGCGGCAAGTGCTGTGGCCCACCATTTGTGTCCCATGGCCTGTGATGCATACAAGGCCTGAGACATTGACGACAGATAGGGCCACAGTCAGGGTGGCAGCTGTTCGTTTCCGGAGGTAGGAGAAGGTGGGTCTGGCTGGGTTGTTGAATATTTGCATCTCCACCATTTCTTTGGCGGGGATGTCCATGTGAACAGAGACATTGGAGGATAGAGGGCAAAAGGGAGCAGCAGTTCTTCCGGTTTTGTTCAGCCAGACTCCATGATAAAAGTGTGACATAGTTTTGCTGGAAGTGGCATTGTCTCTGTAGCTCTCTTGCAAGAGGATCAGCCAAGCAAGGCAGGAGCCATGAACAGAGAAAGGTGAAGGGATGAAGGGGATGGAATGTCCGGTGGCATGTGGTATCAACCCACAGATCCAGCAATTTGTGACATTGGCAGCAAGGTTGTGTTGGTGCAGCAACTGTACGAAGGAGTTGTTCCAGAACTCCTTACGCCTTTCTTGGATTTGAGGTGAAAGAGAGACCAGGTAATGTTCTTTCATGGTGGTAGGCCGTGCAGTCGTCAGAAATGTCTTATGAGCCGGTGCGTTCTCTTCCACGATCCAGAAGGTAGTCATGAGGAGGAGGCAAAAGAGAAGAGCGATAAGAAGAGCAATAGTCTTTGAGCTGTGCAACCTGTCAGTTTTCGGGTTTCTGTAGTGGGTCTTCGGATGTCCGGTTGCTTCCATCATCTTCGTATCGGGCGCTTCCATCATCTTCAAGGTGCTCGGTAGTGGGCAGAACCACAGACTTCGTTTGGTTTCTCTCCTGGCAGCCTTTGTAGTGTTAGGCCGCCGCTCTGAGAATGGTAACTTAGTCAGTGGTCTACTTAGCCGAAGCTCCCTCCTTTCGTCGCAGGTTATACCTTCTCTGGATGGCACAGTGGGATCAGGGAATTTCGCCAATTCGAGTGTCTCTGTTTCAGGGTAGCAGCTCAGGGATGGTCGGTCTTTGTGCAGGAGCTCTTCTTGGGTGGTCACGTCTTCGGTCGACGTCAGGGTCGGAGAGATTTTCTTGCAATGATGTGCATGCAGCCAATTTCGCTTCCCCTCCACTCGAAGAGCTGTTCGGGTGGTGATCAAGACTTGCCAGGGGCCCGTCCAGCGGGGTTCCAGACTCTTCTCCCGCTGGAAGTTCCGAATTAGGAAGAAATCTCCAGGCTGGATGGTATGTCCGGGGCCCCTGGAAGCATCGGGGATGGCCTGCAGCACCTGATGATGAATAACAGACAGTGTTTTAGTTAGGTTATGCAGATAGTCAGACATTAGGACGTCCGGGACGTCGTGAATAGATGTCGGTTTGGGTGCGGACCAGATACTCATGGGCCGGCCGAAAACGACCTCGTAAGGGGTCAAGTGGTGTTTGGTGGGGGTGGAACGCATCGACAGCAATGCCAGGGGAAGAGCGTCTGGCCATTTTAGTCCTGTGGTGGCCACTATTTTCGCCAGTTTTAGTTTCAATGTGGCATTGTGCCGCTCGACCAGTCCAGCAGATTGGGGGTGAAAAACTGCGTGGAATTTCTGTCGTACCCCCAGTCCTTTCAGGATAAGCTGGATAACCTCGTACTTTTGCAGTGGCAATGGCAGTGTTGTCACGCGTCGGGTAGGCTTCCACCCATTTGCTAAAAGCGCATACAACAACAAGTACATACTTCAGCCCTTGACATCTCTCTAACTAAATATAGTCCATCTGTAAGACTTCAAATGGGTGGTTGGGGACCCCAAATCCTCCTCGGGGTACGACAGTTCCTTTCCCAGGGTTGTGGTGCAGACAGACTAGGCATTGTTGGACAAGACGTTTGGCTGAGTCTGTAATTTTGTCGTTATGCCAAACTCGGGAGACAAGTTCAGCCATAGGGGCTGCTCCTATGTGTGCAGGGGAGTGAGCCATGGTCAGTATAGGGATCAGGTATGAATTGGGTAGCAACCATTTGTTCGTGTCTGTTGTCCGCCAGCAGCCTTCATCGTCTTTCAGTCCCACCCGTGCCCATTCAGTCAATTTGTGTGGTGCACTGGCTATCTGGATGTCCCTAATGGTCTCCCTAGCGTCCTTCCATTTCTCTGTTTGTGACCTGGTCACGTATATGCGTGTCGTCGTCCTATTCTCTGCTGTTGTCCGGGCGGTGATGTCAGCCAGTGCATTCCTCTGTCCGACGATATCTGTCACCCTTTTGTGTGCCTGACATTTGATCACAGCAAGTCGTTTGGGAAGGAGAACTGCTTCAGTCAGAGCGGAGACCAGATCTCCATGTAGGATGGGGGTGCCGTGTGAGGTCAGGAATCCCCTTTCCTTCCACAGGAGCCCAAAATGATGAACCACCCCGAAGGCATACTGGCTGTCTGTGTAAATGTTTGCTGTCGTCCCTGCTGCTAGGATACACGCTCGTGTGAGGGCAATCAGTTCTGCTGCCTGTGCAGATTTCTGTGTGATGCGGGCGGTCTCAACTACGGTTCGGGCTGTGGTAACTGCATAACGCAGCTGAGGTGGTGTCATCGGTGAGTTTTATGCAAGAGCCATCCACCCATAGCTCTCCGTCAGGATCTGGGAAAGCTGTGTCTCAAAGGTCCACTCTACTCCTAGTCTGTTCGTCCGTGAGGGTCACACAGTCATGTATAGGGGGCACATCGGGATCATTCTCAGGCAGAGGCAACAAGGTGGCTGGGTTCAGTGTGGTGCATCGTTTCAACGTGATGTGAGGTGCGAGCAGTGTCAGTTCGTACCCAGTCAGTCGTGCGCTGGTCAGGTGTTGTGTCTTGGTCTGGTTTAGGAGGGTGTCAACGGCATGAGGCACTAGTACCGTGAGGGAATTCAAGAGTATGATCCCCTCACTTTGTCGGATAGAGACAGCAGCAGCAGCTACTGCTCGAAGGCAGGCAGGCAAAGCTCTTGCTACAGGGTCAAGAGTGGCAGAGAAATAGGCACATGGTCGTTGTTTGGGGCCGATGGTTTGAGTCAGGACAGACAAAGCGCATCCCTCCCTTTCGTGAGTGTAGAGAGAGAAGGGTTTTGTATAATCAGGGGTTCCTAGGACTGGTGCTGAACAAAGGGCGTCTCGTAGTCCCTTGAAGGAGGATTGGCATTCAGGGGTCCAAGGGAGCGGGAAGGGGACATCCTTAGCCAGTAGGGAAAGTAGTGGTTTCACAATGAGGCTGAAATTTGGCAACCATTGTCGACAGAAGGAGGTGAGGCCTACCAAAGAGCGGACTTGCTTCGGGATTTTAGGGATAGGGTCTCTAGAATAGCCTGAATTCGATCGGGTGTGAGTTTTTTCCCATCTTTGGACAAGAGGTGGCCTAGGTAAGTGACTTGAGGTTGGCAGAATTGCAACTTCTTCTTGTAGACCTTGTGGCCATTTTCCGCGAGGAAGTGCAGGAGTTGGATGGTGGCTGTGACTGCAAGTGGAGTGGTGTCGGCCGCCAAAAGGATATCATCGACGTACTGTATCAACACCACTCCATCCGGTAACTGGACTGCATCCAGCTGTCTCTTGAGGGCCTGGCTGTAGATGCTTGGACTTTCAGTGTAGCCCTGGGGTGCTCTGCAAAATCTATATGAGCGGGATTTTAAAGTGAAGCCGAAAAGGTAGCGGCTGTCTGAGTGAATGGGGATGGAGAAGAATGCGTTCTTGAGATCGATTACCGTGAAGGTGGTGGCAGTGGAAGGAATCAGGGTCAGAATGGTGGTGATGTCTGAGACTACAGGGTACTGAGGTACAACTACTTTGTTGACTTCTCGTAGGTCGATGATGAAGCGGTACGCTTTTTCATCTCCCTCACCCTGCTTCTTCACAATGGGTAGGATAGGGCTGTTGCAAACATTGCTAACTACTTCTTCTACCACTGCTGCGTCTACCAGGGACTGGATGATTTTTACCAATGCCTTCTCGCCTTCGGGCGATATCCGATACTGTGGGCGTTTTGGGAGCACTGCGTCCTGTCGAACAGTTATGTGTACAGGGTCTATCATCATGCGTCCTACGTCCGAGTCAGTCTTTGCCCATAGGTACAGAGGTAGGGTGTCGAGTAAGGACAAGTCAGCGTCAGTGATGGGAAACATGCGTTGTGTGCGACAAGATCTGAGCAGCATTGGGTTGTCGTACAGAATGACTCGAACTCCGTCTTGTGAACACCTAATAGTGGCTCGAAAATGTTTCAACAAGTCAAGTCCCATAATGGCGTCGGGGGTGTTGGAGGAGAGCAAAAATGTCGTGTCAGTGGTGTTATTGTCCAAGTTAAAATAGATCGGCGTGGACAAGGGATTAGTGGAGGGCGTTCCATCAAAACCTATTGATGTCACATGTGAGCCAGACAAGGGTGCCCTGGGAATCAATCGTTTAGACAACGCACTACGTGTTGCACCAGTATCTACCAGAAATGGAGACTTCGTACCTAGGACCTCAGCGGGGACATAAGGACCTTGCTGGTCAACATAGAGCTCGACTGGATCCCTTCCTTGCCCTTGGCAGTCCTATGTAAAGTCGTGGGCATTGTCGCAGTCAGACTGTTGGCACTGATTCTGTCGGGGACGGTCAAACGTGTTCGGTCTGCCAGGTCTGTCATTGTTGGCGTCGTTTGTGTGCCCTCGTCCCTGTCCTCTATTTCTCGGCCCGCCCGCTACGTCTCTCGTGTCTTTATTTCTGAGTGCTTCTTGCAGAACTGGACATTGAGACTTCCAGTGGCCAAATCCTTTGCAAAACGCACACTGGTCCTCATCGAGGTCTGTTCGTGGAGCGCCGGGCGCGGGTGTGCGGTCTCTAGGGGTGGATTTCTAGGAGCATTCGACTGGTAGTTTCCTCTATACTGTTCCCTTCCTATAGTCACCCCTTGCAACTGAGCAATCATTACCCTCTCTTTCAAGTCCTTTTTCTTCTTCTCAGTCGCTTGATCGTTCTCGTTCTTTTGTTGCTCATAGTATTGAGCCATCTGAAGGATAGCTGCGGGCTTGGAGGCCGCCCAACTACTCTCGCTAGTCTGTAGTTTGTGCGAGACTTCTGGTGTCAGGCCTTTCACATAGTTCTGGACAAACAAGTGATGTCCGGTTGCAGTGGTCATGTCCTGGCCGCTGTAATCGGAGAACACCGTTTCAAACCGGGAGAAGTATTCTGATACGTCTTCCTGGGGTTTCTGGCGACAGGCCGTTACTATCGACCAGTCCACCTTCCTTTCTGGGACTAGGGTTTTTAATTTCTGCACAATCTTATCTGGTAGGTCTAGAATGGCTTTCAAAGGTTTCTGTCCCGGCTCCCGCTGTTTGTCTACATCACCGAGTTGTATCCAGGTATGTCCGAACAGCTCAAGGTGGTCGACTTTCCGGATTTGCTTCCACACATCAGCTGGCAGACATAGCCCGAAAAACAAATCGATATCTGCTAGGGTCATAATCGTTGAACCCAATGCGGTGGCTAATTCTGTATAGAAGGCTGTGGGGTTCTTTCGCAGATCAGGCAAGGACTTTCGGAAAGTCAGGATGTCTTGCCGATCCCATGGTTGGTAAACCCAGTTGTAAACTACCCTCCCTCTCGCATCTTGGTGGTTAATATCGTCGTGTGTTCCCTGTCCTCGTGGGGGAACCCAATAGGGAGCGGCCTCCTTTATGGGCATCATCGTGTCAATTTTTTCTACTCTGGCTTCAGTCGCTGCAGGAGTTGTGGTGTTAGTCTCTGGTTTCTGTTCCGTGAGGTGGCGGAAAACTTCAAGCGTACGCGTGAAGAGGTTTGTCACATCACACTCGCCTCCATCTCCGACATCAACTTTCCTATACAGAGTCGTTAGGTTTTCAGGGCCTTTTCCTTGGTATCGGTCTTCATAGGCATTAAGGGTATGGTAACAAAGGCGTACGACAAAGTGTCGTCTGTGGCTATTGGCATATGTATTGTACATATCCGTTACATAATCCTCACTTTCCTTTCGCACCACCAGTGTCTTTACAATCTTATCGATCCCAGCTCGTTCATCCTTACTTAATCTATTCGATCTAGCAGGGTCTTTCCTCCCAGCTTCGGGATCATCTGAAGTCGCTGCTCGTGCTGCGCTGAGTACGAGGGGTTCGGTCGGCGCAGAGGCCATGAGGACCGAGGCTCCGGCACTACTCTCGCCTGTCGTTGGGGGTTGCGGGTGCTGCGATAAGGGTTGGGAAGGGGCGTATGGAGGGGGCATGTAGATGATCGGGGGACTTAGTAGTAAATCATCGTTTGTTCGCTGTTTCGAAGGTAGCTCGGGGTAAAGTGTAGAGGGTGTCCTGACGGGACACTGGCCTGATGATTCGGAATCTTGTTTTAGCTTGGTTTCCTCTCTTTCTTTTATTTCTTCCTTCAATTTGTTAGCGGCTAGGTGAGCTGCTTTGCGTAATTCCTTTTCTAACCTGACCTCATTTCTCTTTTTCCGCTGTTCTGTTTCTTTGCGCCACATGCCGAAGCTATCGAGCATAGTGGGTGTTGTCTTATTGTTATAAATGGCTGTTTCCAGCGCGTTTATTTTATCGTTATCAAAGGATCCTATCAGTGGCCACTGACTTTCCCGATCCTTTCTCGTGTATTTATGCCACAGCTTACTATAAGCCACGGTGACTAGTCCATATTTAGTAAACATGTCCTTATTAGGGGTGCCCTCCAGTGGAGCCGGATGGTTCACCTCTAATAAGCGGTCCGGGCTGAACCAACTACCAACAAACGGGGCGAAGATAGGCACGACGGGTTACAAAGGGGACAAAAGTCTGCACTACCTATCCTTCACTATCCGCAAAGACTAAACAGAGTATTGCGACTCTGTGCTTATTTGTGAATAGAGAATAACCCAAAGAGAACCAATTCCGAACGATCAATGTTCGGACAAACAATCAATCAAATGAGGGATAAAAATAGGCACGACGGATTACAACGGGGGCAAAAGCCTGCGTTACCTATCCTTCACTATCTGCAAAGACTAAACAGAGTATTGCGACTCTGTGCTTGTTTGCAAATAGAGAATGATCCAAAGAGAACCAATTCCAAAACAGTAAATGCTTGGATAACAATCAATCAAATGGAGAGGGAAGCAGGCACGACGGATTACAATGGGGGCAAAGGCCTGTGTTACCTACCCTTCACTATCTGCAAAGACTAAACAGAGTATTGCGACTCTGTGCTTGTTTGCAGATAGAGAATCTCTCAGAAACAATCAAATGAGTAATACTAGTATTTTCAAACAATCAAACAATCAATTCGCAATTCGTCGTGCTACACGACCTTACCCGGACCGCATGGACGGTTTCTCGTCTTCCGCTTCCAGCGCCCGATCGTCCTCTATTCTCCGTAATTGCTGTGGCACTCCTGATGGTTCCCAGTCAGGACCGTAGATCACTCGAGAGAGGTCTGCTCGGAACCGGTGAAGTTCGAATGATCGGCTGCCAGACGAGGGTCTATCGGGCAGGAGCTCTTCCCGATCATTGCAGTCGTTCACTCTGTCGTTGGGACCTCTCCCACTGGAATCACGTGTCGCTGATGGGCCCCACGTTTGGGACGCCAATTGTAGAAAGAGAGGCAGACGTGATCGATAGCCCTTTTCTTTTAAGATTGCCCGACGTAGCCACCTCTAACTCAACTCAAGATTATCAAACAAAGAGGCAGGCGCTGGAGACAGGAAGGCAGGAAACAGGAGTTTATTCCGACGGAGCAGAACACGTCAAATCAGACAACAGGGTATCTTCTCGAGGTGCTCTAACCGCATCTCTGAGGCCTGGCCTCTTATACACAGGTTTATGGCTTTATTACATACATTGCATCCGTAATGTTTCTTTGAAGGCCAGGAAAGACATCCTCGGAATCCCCAGTCCAGGCCCGTTCCCACACACATCTACAGTAGAGTTCCCACCCCGATCTCAGCATGTGGTGGTTATCGCGCAGCTGGGCGATCGGTCGGATCTGGAGGTGTGAGGGTATTGATCAACCCCGCTCCTTTGATATGGGGTGAGTTCCTACTGTAGGGGTAATAAACTGCAGCTGCAAGGCTAGGTGGTGGCCTGGGAACGGTTCAGATAATGGACGAGGAGGGAGAGTCTATCAAAAGACCCGCTCGCGTGAGAGAGATGAAAGGAGTGTGTGGGTTCCGCACGGGATGTGGCTCTGAGGCAGGGTCACGCTGGAGGTGCGTTTATGGCCCAGGCAGGAGAGATCGGGGGCTATCAGAGCGCGGGGGATGCTTGCGAGGCCGGAGAGGGAGGGGGAGAGACGCGCTGGCTATCAGCAGTGGGCAGAGAGGTCATGGCAATCAAAACGGCTGCTGCTTACGCACACATATAGATCTGAAAAGGACAAGATGGCGCCGATAATGGTTATGACACAATCTAGATTTTAACACACTGACATGCACTGACGTGTGGTTCTCCATTCAAGAGAGGGGCTCTACATGCTCACTTGGACCTGCACTGACGTGTGCTTCCCCAGTCAAGAGAGGGGCTCTACATGTTCACACGGACCAGCATTGACGTGTGCTTCTCCAGTCAGGAGAGGGGCTCTACATGTTCACACGGACCTGCACTGACGTGTGCTTCTACAGTCAACAGAGGGGGCTATATATGTTCAAACAGACCTACATTGGTGTGTGCTTCCCCAGTCAAGAGAGGTGCGTTACATGTTCACACGGACATGCACTGACGTGTGCTTCTCCAGTCAGGAGAGGGGCTCTACATGCTCACACTGACATGCACTGACGTGTGCTTCTCTATTCAAGAGAGGGGCTCTACATGCTCACATGGACCTGCACTGACGTGTGCTTCCCCAGTCAAGAGAGGAGCTCTACATGTTCACACGGACCAGCATTGACGTGTGCTTCTCTAGTCAGGAGAGGGGCTCTACATGTTCACACGGACCTGCACTGACGTGTGCTTCTCCAGTCAGGAGAGGGGCTCTACATGTTCACACGGACCTGCACTGACGTGTGCTTCCCCAATCAAGAGAGGTATGTTACATGTTCACACAGACCAGCACTGACTTGTGCTTCTCCAGTCAAGTGTGGTTCTCTACATGCTCACACGGACCTGCACTGACGTGTGCTTCTCCAGTCAAGAAAGGGGCTCTACATGTTCACACAGACCTGCACTGACGTGTGCTTCCCCAATCAAGAGAGGTATGTTACATGTTCACACAGACCTGCACTGACGTGTGCTTCTCCAGTCAAGAGAGGGGCTCTACATGCTCACACGGACCTGCACTGACGTGTGCTTCTCCACCCTCAGTCAAGAGACATAAGGGAGCGTCTCAGACCTGAGAGTGGGGGCTCAGACATAAGAGAGGGACACAGGCTTCTGAGTGTGGACACAGACCTGATGTGGGAGCTCACACCTGAGGGCTCACACATGAGAGCAGGGGGTGCCTCAGACCTGAGAGTAGGACCTTAGACCTGTGAATGGGGGTTCAGACTGGAGAATGGGGACCGGTACATGAGTAAGGCAAAAACAACAGTTGATGGACAGAATGCAGAACAATGTCATACATTCACCACCAGTCACAGATCTGGGTTTAATCCATCGTTATTTTACTCACCACGCCACCCCAGTTCAGACATGGCCATATGCAAATCAGTCTTGACCCTGTGCCTCAGGAACAGTGCAGCTTGAACTGCCAAACCATGTCTTCCCTGGCCCGGAATCAAGCATCCTAGGACCGGTTTCTGGCTATCAGCCGTCTTCAGCCAGGATAGCTTGACTCCAGTGGCGTAGTGAGCATGGGACCCACATCTGGGCATACACTTCCCACATAGGGTGAACAGCAAAACACACAAGATGATAAACGGTGTTGGACTTGGCCCTTCTGGCAGGTTCACCCCTGAACTTTTTGCCTTTTAATATCACATAAGTATAGTGATTTTTGGTCTTTGCGCACTTTGACACTGTGGCCCAGTGTAAAGTGCGTGCTCTCTCTGAGTGCGTGTGTGAGATTGGCCTGCCCTCCCATAGGAATGCATGGGGGATATGTGTGTCCATGGTAGTTCCTGATGTGTGGTGAGTGCAGGGTCGAGTTTGGTATGTGCGGACTCGTGAGATTAAATGCTGTGCGATGATGTTTGCGGCGTTATTGTGTCTAGTGTGGAAGTGCCACTTCTAGAAGTTGGCGTGTCTGTGTAGTAAATGTGAATTGACTGTCTGGCTTGTGATCGGCTGAAGCCGGCTGGTGTGCCTGGCTCCAGGAGTCAGAATGGGTCTGCCCCGGTGGTGAATGGAGAGATCTGCGTGTTGATGGGAGGGAGGAGTGCACCTGGGACCTGAATAGGGCTGGGCCTTCCCTCCACAATGCTGGCTCCACCCCCTGTGGTGTGTCTGATGTCCCTCACCCATCCTGTGAATAGGCAGAGGGGCTTAGCAAAACAAAGTGCTCAAGAACCAGTTGCATCTGGTTCGCCCCTTGCCTGCACCTTTGACAACAAAGGACTTGTGTGTATAAAAAGAGGCTGTGACCTCATATAAAATGTTCTTGTTTCCTGACTTGAATCTACCAGGGGCGTGCTGCTGCTGGGGCCTAGGGGAAGGCTTGCCTCCCTGGGCCCTGCCCAGCCCCTGGATGCCCTGGATGCTGGAGGACTTCTTTGGGACCCTTGTTGATTGCTTTTGATATTGCCAAGGCTTGTTCAGCCTGCCCAGAGCCATGGGAGTGCTTTACTTTCTTTAAAACAGCAAGGGAGAGCCTGGTGGCTGAGCAGCGCTGAGCTGCAGCCCGGGCTGAGGGAATCCCCCTCGTAGGAAATCCCCCCTCCTTTCCTGCCCTTGCGGGTGCCCACCCCGCTTATTTTGTTCATTAGGGGGAGCAGGTGCCCACCCTGCGTTATGCACTCGTATTGTTTATTTTGCGGGTGCCACCCCGCATACTAATTCTATTTTTTGTTTACTTCAAGGGTGCCCACCCCTCATTTTGCCCCCACGAAGTCACCGCTGCGGCCGGGCCAAAAACCGGAAGTCAGGCCGAGCCGTATGATGTGGGGCGGGACTTAAGCTTCCCCGAGGGAAGCCCCGCACCCACTGCTTGCCCGGGAGAGGCAGGAAGTGGCGCGAGCATTGCGGGGCTCCCATGACCTGGAGGAAGCCCCGGAAAATGAATTGGCCCGGAGCCTTGCGGCTCCACCCTAAGTCCCGGTCCCGAGATGGGGGACCGGGTGAAGACCGGCATATGCAGATGGCGGGGCTCCCATGAGGAGGGAGAGCCCTCCCAGCGCCATCGACGATGTCCTGCAGGCGGGGTGCGAGGCCATGACCGGTGCCTGCCCCCACCGCGACAACAAGAGAGGGGCCTTTTCCCCCGCCGAGAGCCGGTAAGCTGAGACGGCTGGGGCTGGGGGAAGGCCACAGGTGCACCAGGGCCCGCAGTGGCAGGTCGCCCTGACGGCGGCTTCTTCTTAGAGCCGCATGGCTAGTACAAAGGGGCTGAAATGAGGGAAGGGGCCCCGTGGGGGTCCCCCCAGGCACCAGAGTCAGGCCCTGGTTCAGAGCAGCCCTGAATGATAGCAGGCCGCTCCCACGTTCCCAGAGCCCAGATGGCTCCAACGAGGCCCACAGTTATTTTAGAATCCCCATGAGGGACTTGGGGGGCATATGTTGCTTAAAGCCCCTATCGCTCCACCGTTGGGGGCATTTATTTCTTTAAGGAGCCAGAGTGCTCCCAGTTACAGTGATTTGAGAGCCTAGAGGGCTCCAGCAGTTGGCGCAGTTTTGCTCCTAAGGGCCAGTGAGGGTCCATGTCGCAGTTTGCTTCACAGCTGCCCAGCAAGTAGCGTGCAGCTGCACCGTTCAGGTTCTTTCTTTCTAGGGACATGTCTTTGGAATCAGGAGTGAGTCGCACTCCTTTGCCCCTACCTTGGCCTTCCATAGCTGCGCAGCACTTAGGGGCATATTTACAATAACTGGCGCATCCCTGCAAATCAGAAGGGCTGCGCCAGTTATTGTGCGCCACAGCTCTGCCATAATGGATGCGCCGCATTTACAATGCGGCGCACCATGGTGCAAAAACGGCACAGATGCGTGACGCATCTGTGCCGTAAAAGTGACGCTTTGCTGGAGTTGCGTCGCAAGCGCGATGCAGCTCCAGCAATGCTCTGGGGCCCTATCTGTATAATGCTGGGTCAATCCTTACGCCTGCTTCAGGCAGGCGCAGGGTTTTGACGCAGCATGGGCCTAAAAGTGACTAAGTGAATTTTTGTAGATTTCACTCAGCCTCTTTTAGGAGGCGTTCCTGCGCCGGAACGCCCCCCCTGCACAGGAAAGCCTACATGTTGCGCAGGGCATTACAATGTGACGCATCTCCCAGATGCATCACGTTGTAAGTACCCCTGCACCATGGAGCAGGATTTGCGCCGCCGCTGTGTCACTAAAGTGACGCAACGGCGGCGTAAATGAGGCGCAAGGGGCCTGTAAATCTGCCCCTTAGTGCCAGCTGCAGTGTTTAGGCCCTGTTCATTGTTCTCAGCTGACAGCAAGAAGTGGGCAGCTGCCACGTTTAGGTTTTGGCGCAACCTGGACCTTGATGTGAATTATGTGCTAATGCTCTGGGTGTTAGGAAATGTACTGTGTGTAGTATGTTTTGCGCACCCTGTTCTGATGCCTCTAGATATGTTTGATGCATAGGAGGTTGTTTTACCTGTTTAGGTATGTTAGGGAGATTGTACTTCCCTGTGTGATTTACGCCCCTAGTGTAAGGTTTTACTTGGGTGGTGAAGGTCTAATGTAGTTAGACTGATGGGATACTGTGTATGATGGATTTCACGGCACAGACTGTTGCAAGTGCAGTGATTATCAGTGTTTACTGACTGTACGTTCTATGACCTATTTTACTTGTATGTTTTAGTTCACCTTTACCAAGTTCACTTTGTGATGATCCTGACAGTGTTCCATGCGGCCCTGTCAGGTGTACATAATCCCTTGTAAATATTTCCCGTGCCAGTTGGCACAATGTATATGGTGTGATTACTATCTGATGTGTTTTGATAATACAAAGGCTATTTCTGATATAACCTTGTGTGGAGTTCCTTTTGTGGGGTGCCTGGGATGGTGTCGCTGGTGGGTGCGTGTGCAAATGCTTTACACATTGCCTCCGGGATAAGCCTGACTGCTCATGCCAAGCTACCAAGGGGGTCAACAGGGGTTATCTTTGGCGTGTAACTCCCTTGCCCTGAGTAGAGTGGTGGTTTCTGCCTGGCTTTATCGCAAGCCTCAGCCAACCAGAAATCCCATTTCTAACAGACGGAATGTTGCACAATGGCAAAACATTCACCCCCAGTTACAGATCTGGGTTTAATCTATCGTTATTTTGCTCACCAAGCCACTCCTGTTCAGACATGGGCATATGAAAATCAGTCTTGACCACCCTGTGCCTCATGGGAACAGTCCAGACCAAACTGCCAAGCCAGGTCCTCCCTGGACTGGAATCAAGCATCCTAGGACCGGTTTCGAGCTTTTATCCCTCATCAGCCAGGATAGCTGATTCCAGTGGCATGAGAAAGGGGCAGAGACCTCAGAACAGGGGCTCAGACCTGAGAGTGGGGGCTCTCTCACACTTAAGAGTAGGGACTCAGACCTGAGAGTGGGGGCTCAGACATCGGAGAGGGGCATAGACCTGACAGTGGGGACACAGACCTAAAGGGGGGGGGTTCACACTTGAGAGTTCAGCGCTGAGAGTGCAGGATTTTCTCTTCCCACCCAGTAAGCATCATCAAGGCTACTGTCAGAGCAGCGTTGGCTGCCTGGGGATTGCTGCCATGAATATGATGAGGTGTGGGGGCCCCTGGTGCTGTACTTGCTCCACAGACCGGGGCTCCTCAGCAGCAGAGCTCCTCGGCAGCGGGGCAAAGCAGGGTCCTAGGCAGTGGGGCTTCTCAGCAGTGGAGCTCCTCAGCAGCAGAGCTCTTTGGCAGCGGGGCTCCTCCGGGGCTCCTCAGCAGCAGAGCTCCTCGGCAGTGGGGCTCCTCCGGGGCTCCTCGGCAGCGGGGCTCCTCTGGGGCTCCACGGCAACCCTGGGCGGGCAACTTCGCTACGCCCACGAAGTGGGCGTAGTGTTGCCTACTTCGGCCTTTGCAAAGTAGGCGAAGCAGGCAACACTACGCCCACTTTGTGGGCGTAGCGAAGTTGCCCGCCACCCGCCTCCCTCCCGCCCTCCCTAAATGCTTAAATAACATTAGAAATGAATTATAAAACCACTTACCTTGTCCGCCACGTCCCCGGGGCTCCCTCTCGTCATCGCGCCGCCGGCGCGCGCGTCTTGGATACTAATGCGCATGCGCGGCCGCCCGCGCATGTGCATTTCTCGTGAGAAATGCACATGCGCGGGCGGCCGCGCATGCGCATTAGTATCCAAGACGCGCGCGCAGGCGGCGCGATGACGAGAGGGAGCCCCGGGGATGTGGCGGACAAGGTAAGTGGTTTTATAATTCATTTCTAATGTTATTTAAGCATTTAGGGAGGGCGGGAGGGAGGTGGGTGGGCGTAGTTTTTTGCCCACTTCGCGTAGCTTTGCGAGACCCCACTACGCCCACTACGCCCACGTTGCTCCTCCGGGGCTCCTCGGCAGCGGAGCTCCTCGGCAGCGGGACAGAGCAGGGTCCTCAGCAGCGGGGCTTCTCAGCAGCGGAGCTCCTCAGCATCAGAGCTCCTTGGCAGTGGGGCTCCTCGGCAGCAGGGCTCCTCCGGGCTCCTCAGCAGCGGGGCGCCGCTCAACAGCGCCCTGCCGCCGCCATGCTCCGCCTTCGGTCCGGTGAACATTTCCTCTCTCTGACAAAACAAGCGTCCGCGACAGGAGCCCCGGGGAGACGGGGGGCAGTGAGACGCTTCTTGACAGCAGACCGTCATTATGTGTCAAAAACAAAAACAACAAGAGAAAGAACCTTTAATACCCCCCCACGTGCGGCAGGAAGAGTCACCGCGAAGGGTCTGTGCCTTTCATAAGTGCTGTAAACCACCCAAGACTGAAGCAGAAACACTTTCAGTCCCGACCTCAGGGTTTGAATCACGAGGGTCGAGCCCCTGCCATGGGGTCGGCCCACCTGCCCTCCCAGAGCTGCTCTGTACCCGGAAACCATGATTCTGAGTCAAAGGGGGCATGCCAGGCCAGAAATGGACAATGAACATAATTGCCCTGCAAAGCAAGTGAACACTGGAGTGCAAGCTGATCATTCTTAGAACCTATCGCCACAGGAGGTGGACAGCCAAATGTGCGCAGCTCAAAGTTATCAAGGGGCATATTATCAACGGCCAGCGATAATTATCGCGGGCCGTGCTTAGGGATCATTTTATTATCACATGCTATCTCTGGAATTTATCGCCCTGGTAGCGCGTTATTAACAACGCGTTTCTCCAGGGCGATAAAAATTCCAGAGATAGCGAGGTTATCGCTGTTTTGCAGGGAACATCGCTGATTTTCCAGCGATGTTCTCTGCAAAACGGCGATAACCTTGCTGATAAGACCCACAGGGTCATATCATTTTTTAGAACAAGGGGGCATATTATCAAGGGGGTTTATCTACGCTTTTTTTGGCTTTAAAAGCCAAGAAAGCGGAGATAAAATGATCTCCCTATTACCTAGCTGTCGCTAACACCAGTTAGCGACAGCTAGTAGGAGATAGCGACCATCTTGGGCCCCGCTTTGCATGTCAGTGATATTTATCACTAATGACATGCAAAGTGGGCGTGCCAAGATGTTAGCGACTGGAAACAGTCGCTAACATCGCTATCTCCTATTACCAACTTTTGGAGATATTTGCGCTAAGCGCGAATATCTCCAAAAGCTAACACCTGCCCTGAGCAGTTCTTAGCCATGTTATCCAATGGGAGGTGGATAACATGGCTAAGAGCATTAGCTCGGTAATGCATGAATATCGCTGACTTTTCAGCGATATTCATGCATTGCGGCCGTTTTTTATCGCATTTGCGATAAACCTTGGTAATACCAAGGTTTATCTGCGATAAAAATCGCCGCAGCTCAGCGGTAAATTTTTGTCTCTAACCAAGCAATAGCGATAAATATCGCTATTGCTTGGTAATATGCCCCAATGGTCCTTGAGTAAGTTATATATGTGAAAAGATAACATATAGACCTTGGTGGGTGCTATAGATTTTCAGTGTCCAGCCGGACAAAGAATTTTATTAAACTATATATTGAGGGATTTATGTACAGATACAAAGCAACACATGTAATGACAAGGGACACAATCCTGCATCCGGCATGAGGAAGCAAGGGGGTTACATAGAAAGCATGACAAATACAAAACATAAAAGGTTATTACAGGCAACAAAGGAGCACTGGTTGCTTGGTAAGATCAGAGAATCAAGCAAGCTAACCATCAACAGTAGCCACAACTTAGTTAAATAGCAGACAGAAGTGGTACTGATAAATGTCGATGACGTTTCGATCCGAGGCTCTTATAGTAAGGGGATCATCATCAGGACTAAGAAAGTACAGTGCCTGGTATTTAGCAACAATGCCTCTGAGGACAGAATTGTTCGGAGGTTACGGAGGATATGGAAAAGGTCACTGTAGGTCAAATGGTTTTGACTCAGTAAAGATCCAAAAGGCGGGCATCAGGTGTCTAATCCGTGTTTAGGAGGAGACTCTACGAGCGAGTGCGAGGTCTGTCTACTTGCTCGGGGGGGGCTCAATAGCTTGTTAGCAGAATCGCGTCTTGTTCACTGGCTCAATGGCATCAGTATCAGCATAATCCACCCTAATGTTAGGGGTAGGTAAGTCTGCATTTTAGCAGACGTTAGTTTTTGGAGAAAACAGAGGTTTCTCCAAAAACTAACGTGTGCTAAAATGCTGGGGCAGCCTTGTAAATATTGTGATGTGCCCATCAGTGATATTTGCAAGGTTGACCATCCGGGGTACACCCAGTGACGCCCACTTTGCATCTCATTAGAGATGCAAAGGGAGGTGTTGGGAAAAAGGGTGCTAACATGCGATTATGCATGTTAGCACCCTCTTGTAAATAGGGTAATTGTTTTATCTCCGCTTTTTAACCCAAAAAAGCGGAGATGAAGCCCTTGTAAATATGCCCCCCCCCTTGTCCTTCGGTAGCCTGCTTCACAAAAATAAAAAAATATCATAATAATTGGGATCCTGAAGCGTGAAATAATCACAAAAATGCTTCAGGCAAATGGATATATAGCAAGAGAGAAGAGAAGAGCGGTCAGGATTGGGCCAGGGCTCAATGTTCATTATTCCGGCGCAATCTTAGATCATTTCCGGCATTTTGCATTATGTTTGCAAGGGTAAATGCATGACATTATGCCATTATGCCATGTCACGTAGTTGTAGGTCCATTAGGTGAAAAATCCTATTGCGAGAACAACATGAATGAACGGAGCGTCAGGGCCTGTCGTTTGCGTCATGACCAATTGAGCGCTTTTACTAGAAGCTAGTAAAACAATATCCTGCGGGATACAGCCGACTCGTCCGAGTAGAACATGTATCTTAATACATTTTCTGAATTACATATTTTGTATTGAATTAATACAAAACTTTGAGTACTTGTGTGTAATGTGAAATGCAGGAACTTTGTGAATTTCGCAAACATGATAAACTTTCCCTCAGGTCGCCTTGGTAAATGTTATGTTATATTCAGTTGTCGAAGTGAGGGAGATATGAGGGGGCAGGACATGCCCTTTCTTTTTTAATTTTAAAAAAGCTGTTCCCCTACTTTTTGTGAAAAGACAACCATCCCGGGACAGTTAATTCCGACAGTTAAAATGCTTCAGCTGCAGTGTAAGGTGTTACCCAGCGGGTGGGAAGACAGCTAAACAAGCCTTCCTGCCAGGGTGCTGCTGCCTGAAAGAAATGTAAATGTGCGCAGCTGGTCACTCTGCAAAGGTGAAGGCTGCTTGGAGGCTGGACAGGCTTTACTTGATGGAGTCCCGTGAAGTATTGTGAAAGGGAACTACAAGCAACTGTGGCGCGTGCATTAAAGACGCAGTTATAACAAATATTCACTACTTACAGGCTAGATATCACGAAAATTAATATTTTGGAAACTCTTTTTTAACTTAAAACTGTTTGTGCATTCTCTAACAGCCTATCTTATTCGGTTTGTAATGCAGGTTTAAAATAATGACTGACATATTCACACTACTTTCTGTAGCACACTGGGACCTTGTAGCACTAAACGTACCCAGGTCACTGAACCAATCAATCAATCAATCAGGTCATTTGTAGAGCGCACTACTCACCCGTAGGGTCTCAAGGCGCTGGGTGGGGGGGGTGCCATTACTGCTCGAACAGCCAGGTCTTGAGCTTCTTCCTGAAGGAGAGGTGGTCTTGGGTCAGGCGCAGGTCGGTCGGGAGTGAGTTCCAGGTCTTGCCGGCCAGGTAGGAGAAGGATCTTCCTCCTGTTGTCGCTCTTCGGATGCGGGGGACGGCGGCGAGGGCGTGGTTGGTTGATCTGAGGAGGCGCTTGGGAGTGTAGAAGTTGATCCGGTTGTTGAGGTAGCTCGGGCCTTGGTCGTGTAGGGCTTTGTGCGCGTGGGTGAGGAGACGGAAGGTGATTCTCTTGTTGACCGGGAGCCAGTGCAGATCTCTCAGGTGTCCGGAGATGTGGCTGCGTCGGGGGATGTCGAGGATGAGTCTGGCCGAGGCGTTCTGGATCCGCTGGAGTCTCTTCTGGAGTTTGGCAGTGGTTCCGGCGTAGAGGGCGTTGCCGTAGTCCAGTCGGCTGGTGACGAGGGCCTGGGTGACCGTCTTCCTCGTCTCGGTGGGGATCCACCGGAAGATCTTACGTAGCATGCGCAGGATGTTGAAGCATGACGAGGAGACGGCGTTGACTTGTCTGGTCATGGAGAGGGAGGAGTCCAGGATGAAGCCCAGGTTGCGTGCGTGGTCCGTCGGTTTGGGTGCGGTGCCCAGGGCGGGGGGCCACCAGGAGTCGTCCCAGGCGGAGGGCGAGGAGCCCAGGATGAGGACCTCCGTCTTGTCCGAGTTCAGTTTCAGGTGGCTGGTCGTCATCCATTCGGCTACATCTCTCATCCCTTCGTGCAGGTTGGCTCTGGCGGTGGCGGGGTCGTTGGTCAGGGAGAGGATCAGCTGGGTGTCGTCGGCGTAGGAGATTATGTTGAGGTTGTGTTGGCGTGCGATGGTCGCGAGGGGGCTCATGTAGACGTTGAAGAGGGTGGGGCTCAGTGACGATCCTTGAGGGACGCCGCAGATGACTTTGGTGGCCTCTGACTTGTACGGTGGTAGGCGGACTCTCTGTGTTCTTCCGTCGAGGAAGGAGGTGATCCATTCCAGTGCCTTCTCCTGGATTCCGATGTTGCTGAGGCGCTGTACTAGGGTGCGGTGGCAGACAGTGTCGAAAGCCGCGGAGAGGTCCAGGAGGATGAGGGCCGCTGTTTCTCCGTTGTCCATCAGAGTTCGAAGGTCATCGGTGGCGGCGATGATGGCGGTCTCGGTGCTGTGGTTCGCTCGGAAGCCCGACTGTGAGGGGTCGAGGGATCCATTCGTCTCGAGGAAGGCGGCCAGCTGTTTGTTGACGGTCTTCTCGATGACTTTGGCCGGGAACGGGAGGAGCGAGATGGGACGGTAGTTCTTGAGGTCGGTGGGGTCTGCTGTGGGTTTCTTGAGGAGAGCGCTGAGTTCGGCGTGCTTCCAGCTCTCAGGGAAGGTGGCGGTGTCGAAGGAGGTGTTGATGATGTCCCGCAGGTGGGGTGCGAGGACAGCGTCGGCTTTGTTGAAGACGTGGTGAGGGCAGGGGTCAGTCGGAGATCCGGAATGGATGGAGTTCATGGTGCGGATGGTGTCTTCGGTGCTGATCGGGGTCCAGGTGCGGAGGGTGGTGGTGGGTGGCGTCGTTGCGGTTGTGGCTTGCGTTGGTTGGTTGTTGAAGCTGTTGTGTATGTCCGTGATCTTGTTGTGGAAGTAGGATGCGAGGGAGTTGCAGAGTTCTTGCCACGGGGTGATGTCATTGTTTCCGGCGTTGGGGTTGGACAGCTCTTTCACGATGTTGAAGAGTTCCTTGCAGTTGTGTGCGTTGTTGTCCAGTCGATCCTTGTATGTATTTTTCTTGGTGGCGCGGATCAGTTGGTGGTGTTTCCGGGTGGCGAGCTTGAGGGTGGTCATGTTGTCCGTCGTTGGTTCCCTTCTCCAGGCTTTCTCGAGGGCTCGACAGTTCTTCTTGGAGCTCTTGAGTTCGTCGGTGAACCATGGTGTTTTTCTGCTGCCGGGTCTGCTGGGTGGGGTTCTCAGAGGGGCGAGTTCGTCCGCGCAGTCGTTGATCCACTTCGTGAGGTTGTCGGCGGCCTGGCTGGGGTTCGCTGAGTTGGCGGGAGGGTGCTGGCTCAGGGAAGCGGTGAGCTGGTCGGCTGTGATCTTGTTCCAGCTTCTTCGGGCAACCTGTTGCTGGTGGTGGTGGATCGTCGTTCTTCTGAAGGTGAAGTGGACGCAGCTGTGGTCCGTCCAGTGGAGTCCTGTTGCGTGGCTGAAGGTGACGTCTTTGCTGGATGAGAAGACGGCATCGAGTGTGTGTCCGGCGAGGTGGGTGGGGGTGGTCACCAGTTGCTTGAGTCCGAGGTTGGCGAGGTTGTCGAGCAGGCTGATGGTGTTGCGGTCGTTGTTGTTCTCCAGGTGGAAGTTGAGGTCCCCCAGGAGGATGTAGTCGGCGGAGGGGAGAGCGTGCGGGCTGACGAAGTCGGCGATGTCCTCGCTGAATCGTGTGCGTGGTCCCGGGGGTCGGTAGATCAGGGTGCCTCTGAGGGTGGTCTTCGGGTTGGTGTGGATCTGGAAGTGCAGGTGTTCAGCGGTGGTAAGGGTGTCGTCGGTGTTGGTCGTGATGCGGATGGTGTCTCTGTGGATGATTGCGATGCCTCCTCCAGTCTGGTTGTCGCGGTCTCTTCGGATGATCTTGTAGCCCTCCGGGATGGCGATGGCGATGTCTGGGGCTGAGGAGGCGTTCATCCAGGTCTCGGTGAGGAAGGCAACGTCGGGGGCGGTGGTGTCGAGGAGGTTCCAGAGTTCTACGGCGTGTCTGTGGATGGAGCGGGTGTTGAGCAGGATACACTTGAGGTGGTTGCTGCTGGAGTTCGGCTTGGCGGGTGCAGGGAAGGTCCGGATGCAGGTGAACTTGCAGGCGTGGCAGCTGAAGGGTCCGTGGGTGTGCTTCGGGGCGGCTCGGTGACATCCTGGGATGCGGCCGGTGTTGAGTGCGATGAGGTCGGCGGCGCTGAAGGTGCGTCGGGTCGGCTTCCGTCGGTGGGGGCCAGGGGTCCTGGCGCTGGTCGCGGTCCGGTCGCGGACGGGCGCAGACGGGCTTACCTTTGGCGCGCCTTCGGCGCACAATCGGCGCGCCCGCTGCGCGTCAACGCTGCGCGTTCGCACGGTCGCCATTTAAGGCAAAGTGCGCGGGTGGGCGGGTCAGCTGGGAGGCGGGAGCGGGGAGGGAACACAAGGAAAAAAGGGGCGGGGTCGGAAGTGGTGGCGGGAAGCGGGGGCGGCGAGGGAGGCGGGAAACAGGACAGGGGACGGCGAAACAAGCACAATTTACAGATAAAAACGCTAAACACGGGCAAAAGACTAGGAGAGACAAAAAACAAGCACAATTTACAGATAAAACGCTAAACACGGGCAAAAGACTAGGAGAGACAAAAAACAAGCACAATTTACAGATAAAACGCTAGGCACGGGCAAAGACCAAGAGAAACCAAAACAAGCACAAATGAATGTCAAAACAGGCAGCGCGGCAGGCAGCGAGGCAGGGCACAGCGGAGGGGCACACGCAGCAGCTGGTGGCCGTGCGGCGCGGGGGTGTCCCACAAGTGGGTCACACTTACCTGTGTCGCACGGTCGCCATTTAAGGCCAAGTGCGCGGGTGGGCGGGTCAGCTGGGAGGCGGGAGCGGGGAGGGAACACAAGGAAAAAAGGGGCGGGGTCGGAAGTGGTGGCGGGAAGCGGGGGCGGCGAGGGAGGCGGGAAACAGGACAGGGGACGGCGAAACAAGCACAATTTACAGATAAAAACGCTAAACACGGGCAAAAGACTAGGAGAGACAAAAAACAAGCACAATTTACAGATAAAACGCTAAACCCGGGCAAAAGACTAGGAGAGACAAAAAACAAGCACAATTTACAGATAAAACGCTAGGCACGGGCAAAGACCAAGAGAAACCAAAACAAGCACAAATGAATGTCAAAACAGGCAGCGAGGCAGGCAGCGAGGCAGGGCACAGCGGAGGGGCACACGCAGCAGCTGGTGGCCGTGCCAATCAGGATTCAATGCTGTGGCTCTGTGGTGCAGTGCATTAACTAATAGAGAATCCATAATGTACGTTAGTGCATTTTCCAACATAACTTGCCTTTAATTTCACATAAGCTGTGCCTTATTTTATATGTAGTTACTGGAGTATAAAAGATGAAACATTTACAGAATATTTAGCTTTTTAGCCATGCCTTTGACCACCCCCCCACGCTCACTCACCCCACCCCCATTGCAAGCAGCGTCACACTTACCATGCTTTTTTAATGCACTTCAACCACTGGTTGTATAGGGCATTGATCACCCAAGAGGGTATCCAGGCGCTTGTATACCAGAAGAACAGAGGGTTTGGAATTTAGCTATTGTGCGACCCAAGAGCTTATTCGCAATCCACTCACTTCCTGTAAGAGCTGCATCTTTTAAGAACAACAGCTACTGTCAATCACCCAGGGAAGGAGGGCCAATGCAAATATGTTTGGATATAGTGGGCCCTCTATACGCACAAATACACATAATATAGCCTTATAGCCCGCCGCAGCCGGCTATACCGGCTATATCGGCTATACCGACTATAAAGGGCCCGCTCCAACGTTAAAGGCCCGAGCCGTAGGCGATGGCCTCTGGGCTATAATGCTATTAGAACATTCTGCCACTAGCGGGCCTTTACCGGCTCATAGAAGCACAGAGCACTCCATTGTCTTCAATGGAATGCTCCACATTGCATTGTTCTAATTTTATTTAATTATCCCTGCAGCCTGAACATTGGTCCACGCTGGACGGGACATGAGGCTGCAGCGAACTGAGGATTTTAACAACGCCATATTGGTGAACTTGTCAAACTTTACACTTCTGTACAATGGGTAAAATCCTCCAGCGATGTTTATTTATTTATGAAATTTGTAAAGCGCGCAAATGCCCAGGGGCGTCTCGGTGCTGCGGACGTGACAGAAAGATGAGGAAATTACTGAGTAAACAGCCAGGTCTTTATTTTTATTCTGAATGCCAACAGAGTTTGGCATGATCTGATCTCCCTTGGGAGAGGATTCCATAATTTAGCCGCTGAGACCACAAAACGTCGGTCGCCCCAAGAGGCAGTTTTGGTGCGTGGCACTGACAGAAAGTATGTATTGGAGGATCGGAGTGGCCTATTAGAGGTGTGGATGGCTAGGGAATTTAATAAGAACTGTGGACCTGACTTTCGAGAGGCTTTATAGGCAATGCACAGTGCCTTAAATTTTATTCGGTTACGTACAGAGAGCCAGTGGTACCTTTTAATTATATGTGCAATGGGTCCGAATTTGGGGGTTCCTGAGAGCATTCTGGCTGCTGCATTCTGCACAGAGTGTAGTTTTTGAATGACCCTTTGTTGTGCATTGGCAAAGAGTCCGTGACAATAGTCCAAAGAGGACATCACCAACGCGGCAACCAGAGTTTTTCCTGAATTGGGAGGAAGGTAAGGAAGGATTTTTTTGATTATTCTGAGTTTATAAAAGGACGCAGAGGCAATTGCGTTTGCATGAGGTGCGAGGGTCAATTTGTAATCAAAGATAACTCCCAGGTTCTTGACCTTAGAAACGGGGTTTGGTGGAGGGCCAAGATCAGACGGTCACCGGGTACTAGACCAGGTGGGAGAGAGCGCACCAAAAATCATGATCTCCGTTTTATCGGAGGTCACCTACGTATGTGCAATAAAAAATCTGTCTGCCTCTCGCTGAGCCCCAGAGATTGGCACGGGTGTAGGATGCGAGATTCACACATTTGCGTGTTCTTTTTAACTTAAACAGCTCCATAAAATATCTCAACGCTCAAAAACACTGATAGATTAGAGACCTCTGTGATAGCAGGAACATGTTTCCTTTGTCACCTAAGGCCACGAGATCCTTCTGACCAGTGCTTAATTAGTAAATAAACAAATGCCAGGGCCCAGAATATTTCCCGGGAGGACACTGCAGCCTACGCTATGGGTTTAGACCTCCTTCACAGCCACGTCAGCATAAAACGCTCCCAGTTAAACACCACACTCCTATGAAAGTGACAGTTTGGACAATTCTAGTCACCAGCAGCAGTAAGAATGGCCTGGGTGAGCTACAATGATTTTTTAAACATGCATTTAATAGTTAAACTGATGTGTTCTGTTCCTCTCCAACATAGACAGACCGTACCTTCATGCTGGTGTTAATGAAGTACCAATGATGAGCACCGGCAAACACAGGCACAAATTAAGCACTGGAGTTGCCATTACCCCCAATGCATTGTTGCTGTTCATTTTTTAAATTTCTGCTGTGGGTGGCGGATCGCCCGCCTGATGGAAGTCCCATTAATTGCAGCCTCTCTTTTGGAGGCAGATCTGTGGATGGTGCGAGGGTACCTCGGTGCTTCCCCACTACCACTGCGGGCCCTGGCACAACCGTCCCTCACCAGGTGTGGGGTCTGTGGATGGGGTAATACTGTGCCTGGGAGCACTGAGGGGCATATTATTAAGAACGGAGTTAAGATTATCGCCACTTTAGCTTGATAATATGCGGTACAGAATTTCAATAGAAGCCCAGGTTCACACCAGAACAAGGGCTTCTATGGGAATTCACAAGGGCGCGTATTATGAAGCCCATTATTGCTGCTTTAGCAGCAGTTTCCTGCTGATAAAGAGGCGATAATCTTAACTCCGGTTCTTGATAACATGCCCCCAAGTTACTCAGCATGGCCCGGAACAGCGTGTCCACCTCCCCCCCACCACGGAGGTGCTGCTCTCGGACACTCAGAATCAGAGCCTAGATGTTTTCTGAGTGTTATTTATTTTAGTTTTAATGCAGGTCAACTGTGTAACACTGGACTCTTAGGCATGTGGGCCACATCACATGTATGTTCTATGACATATCGGGCTACTAAGATGACCCTTAACTTGCCAGAGATCTTTTCCAGTCTGCCCAAGACTAGTTTACATCGATGCTAAGTTAAGTTGAGTTCAGCCGAAGAGAAGTTAACTGAATTAAATTAAATTGAACTGAATCGAGTTGAGTGCACCAATTGGACTGGATTGAATTGAACTAAATTGTATTAAACTGAATTGAACTGAAGTGAATGGAACTGAGCTGAATTAGATTGAACTGAATTGAATTGAATTGAATCGAGTCGAACTGAATTGTACCCAATTGAATTGATTGGACTGGGTTGAATTGGATTGGATATTTATCTAGGATGTGGCATTTGACCGGCCCTTGAATGGCAGAATCTGCCTGAATAAATGAATGAATGAATATAAAATGTTTAAAGCGCAAACTTCGCCCAGGGGCATCAAGGTGCTACGGAGAGAGATCATAAGTCGAAGGATTTTAAAATGCGATGCTAAAAAGTTACAGCAGATGACCATCAGACCTGGTGAAAAGCCAGGTTTTCAAGGATTTTACGGAATGAAGAATGTATTTTCAAAGTTGAAATAGAGAGAGGAAGCAGGTTCCACAAGTTAGCTCCTATCACAGAGAATGCCCCCCCCCCCCCCCCCGCACCTGACTTTCCTAAACCAAGGAACTGCCTGGCCCAGAAGAAGCTACGTTTCATTTACTGTTTATCATTTTAAAGTCCCTACATTCTCAATATGTGAATCAAGACATGTTCATTTGAAACAAGTGTCTCTTACTGGTCATTGCCTTGCTTGGGTGTGATTACTCTGGCGGGCTGTTTCTGGGTTCCAGATCACCCGCCCCCTCCTACTATGACATGGTACTGCTCGGCCTGGCTGACCTTGGGGTACAACGTGTTTCACGGGGGTCATGTGGGTATGGGTTTAGAGTAGGGTTACACTAGAGGGCCCAGGGCACTGGTAATGAACATCATCCCTGAAGGATGCTGGCTTAAGACTGTGCTTGGTACTGTTGCTAGGAGACGGGTACCACCCAACATGCAGCTCAGGCACAGGCATTCCATCCATCTCAGTACACATTGTCTAAAACTCCCCAAAAGTTTCCCTCCAAGTAAATACATTGTGAGAGATTCTCCCCTATTGAGATCTGTGAGGATAACAAACTCACAAGCGCCTCTCACCTCTGAACTTAGGGTGACCAACGGGCATGGGTGCAAAATCTTACACCTAAAACAAAACATACAAACATTTACAATTACTAGAGTAGCATTCAAGTAGCAGTGGGTGTCACTCAAAATGTCGTATGCATGATGTATAGAACCCACACGTAAGCACACAGCAAATACAGAATAGTCACACATAGGCAAGGGAGTAGCCAGAAAATGGAAATACCTCCCACTTTGAACTAAAGCTCTTATGGCACCAGGAAAGCAAAGGAAGTCATCAAACCATCTCCAGAAGAGCTCTCTTGTCCAAGGATCTAGCCATTCATCCTTCCATCAGACCCCTGATATCCACCATCTCAAATATACATTCTGTCATCCATTAATTCTTTCATCCATCATTCAGTCTTTCACCAGTCATTCTGTCCTTCCATCTGTGTGCCCATCCACATACAAACGTTTTCAACCCCTTGCAAACCTTTCCATCATATATCCTTCCATCCATCATTTCACTCATCCATCCTTTCATCCATTCTTCCACTCATCCATCATCTATCCATCCATTCACCCTTTCACCCAATCTACCCTTTTACTCATCCATCCCCTCTTCTACACATCCGTCCATTCCCTCATCCATCCAACCATTTCCCCTTTCACCCAAGCCACCCTTTCACTCACCCATCCATCCCTTCACTCATCCATTCAATCATTTACTCTTTTACCCATCCTTTCACTTACTCATCCATCCAGTCTCTCTTCCGTCCACCCATTCACTCTTTCACTCATCCAGCCATCCTTTCTTCCAGCTCTCCACCCTCCTTTTCACTCATGTATGCATTCTTTCACTCAACCATCTTTAAATTATTCTTTTCACTCATCAATGCACCCATTCATCCACCCATTCTGTCAATCACTCGATGATTTCACTCATCTATTCATCCATCCATCCATCCTCCCTTTCAATCTCCATTCCCCTTTCACTTAGCCACCCATCCTTCCATCCACCCTTTACCCATCCACCCACCAATCCTGTTGCTAAGAGAAGAGGCCCGTCAAGAACTTCCCCTCGCTGTAGTTCCTAAAGCAAGGGGTGGGGTGGGGAGGGTTCACTATGCCCCTGCACATAGGCAATCTGCAAACTTGGAAGTCATGCATGATGCACAATGCCAGGACCTGAGGTGACTGTGATATGGTTTTCTTTTCAAGGCTTTAAGTGGGATGAAAAAACTGGGGGTCATTCATAGGGGAGTGTCTGATGTAATTAAGGGTGTGGCTTAAAACACTAAGCTAAAACTATGTGCTGGCATAGTGTGCCGCCAGACTGGAATTTTGCTGTTTCTTTCATTGCATCCAGTAACATTAGACCTACAACAAGCCGTGACTATTGGCTTTGTCAATGAATGTTAGTGGCATAAAATAAATGAAAAAGCAGCAAGTATGTCTTCGCTGTATATAATAATAACAATGCTTCAGCTCTGAAATGATGAGACTGTGTAAGAATTATATCATCTTTTTTTAACATTTTACTTTGTACATGTAATTGTGGTACTTCTCTTCTACACATTCGTTTTGTTTGCCTGTTTGGTGTATCTTTTCCTTCTGTTGCTATAGTGTTTTGGAAGAATGCCTGGTAAAGAAAAGGGTCCGGGTCACGGTAAGTAATGGTAATCCTACAGTTTGCGTGCTGTGGTCCCCTTAAGTCCACCAGGGACCCATTTGAAACGTGATCTAATCCCAATTCATCCGCCAACTCCCACCTGCAGCAGATTTGGGACTTTGAGTAAGGCATTGGTTGTGCACCCCACAGGTATTTGTTTGCCCACCTGATTTTCGCCTGGCAAATCCTGGCTGAAATCATACAGGGAAATGTGCGAAAACTGTGTTTCTGCACCTTGGAATGGGAAAATAACATGCACAGGGAAACAGTTATTCCTCATTCTGGGGGTCAAAACGTCAAAACTGAATGAAGTGCAACATGTCACCCAACAAATGCTGCACCCTGTGTCACAGGTGTTTAATAAATGCTCAGCTCACACCTAGTTTTGTGTGGGAATCAAAACGGGGTTCCAAGTTATGAAATTTCAAGTCAGCCTTGTACCGCTGTAGGTTATCTAGACTAGTGTTCAGGGTCACGATCCATACCACCACCTAAGAGATGTCATCCATGTAACCCTAACAGAATGACCTGCCCTAGACCATGGCAGGAGGAGGTCACCCCATGCTGTAACAGCCCAGACTGGCCCATTGTCATTCTGTCTGTGACAATCATCAGCCACACACAGAATGACAATGGGCGGGTGCGGCTGCTCTTGTGCTCCAGAGATAAGTGTGAGGCGCCCGATCAGGGAACTGAGGCCTCTCACAAGGGAACAGCTCTGCTCCCTGCAAGACCCAAAATTACGGACAAAAGGCGTCCGTAAAAGGGATCCTCACGGACAACGGACATGATGTCTGAATTACTGACGGTCTGTGAAACTTACGGACGGTTATTCACCCTACCTGAACTGGCACCTAAGCGCTCCAACGTGCACACATCCGCCAGCAGGGCCGATGGAGGGAGCTCTGTATATTGACATTTTCTGCTGTAAAATTTCGCTCAAAACAACGCAGAAGATGAGCCCCCGGGAACCGTCAGAGCTAAAAACGTTAACTTTAAAAGCGCCAGAAGAAAAGAACATTATTTCACTTTATGATCAATTTTCATTTCAAAATGACTCGGTAATGTAAACAGAAAATCAATGTGTGACAGTCGTGATGTGGGAGGCAGTGATTAAAGGACGGCTGCGGGGACTGCAGATTCCTTTCCGAGACAATAAAAGGAAACAAACGCATTAATCAACCAAACACTTTCTGAAGTTTTATTTTACTTTAAGAGAGAAAGGTCTGGAAATCGAGCGACACAGCCTCGTCATCCACCCTCCAGCTAGACAAATCAGGTGGGAGCTCCCGTGCCACGCCCCCGAGGCGAGGCAGGTGACATCATCCCGTGTCAGGTTTGGGCACACTGCTACAAAACAGCAAGATTTTATTGCACCCTTAGCAGAGGTCTGTGGAAAACACAATGAAGGTTGAAATGGTCACTGAACCACATTTGAATAACAAGCATTTGCAATGCAATAGGTCTTGCATTCGCAAGAGTTTGAGCTATTGGCATTATAAATGACAATGCCTTTTATTTATGTGTTTCAAAAACTGGCAAGCAGTGCGTAAACATGCACCTTGTATTATAGTCCTTGCTTACGAGAAAGTTCGTAGTAAAAGAGATGCAGTTACTGCCAGCCTTGCTTCTCGTAAGCAACAGCTATTAATTCAAAGTGAGTGCTAAGGCACCACTTGCGGGTTTTCAAAGCACGTAAATAAAAGATATTGTCATTGACAATGCCACTAGTGCACACTTGGGGCACTTTAAGAGTGCCTCAAGTGTGCAGAGAGGTAGGATGATCTGCAGGACCGGCTTTAGGGAAGTGCAACCAGTGTGGCCCCACTGGACGCTGGAGTGGGTAAATGACTTTGGGGGGAGGAGGGGTATGGTGCTGTGTTAGCAATAACATAAGATTTAAAAACACCTGCTGCAGGATTGCTTGTGGAACCTCTTTCCTGCAGCAATAAAAATGTCAAGATAACTCTTGTGATTAATGATCCTGCTAGAGCGAGAGATCAGAGTTCTGTCTAGTGGCAGGTTTCACTCACCATCAAGTGGATTAGTGAAGCCAGCCTTTACTAGTACTAGGGCTTTAAAACAAATGAAATGTATGTAAGAGAGGAGCTATGTAGAGATGAGGGGCACTTTTGCCTGGTGGCAGCAGGAGAATCAGAGGAGGAGGTCATTGGGGCTGTGGGGGTGCCAAAAAACACATTGTCGCACCGGGCACACTCGGCTAAAGCCGGCCTGGTGATCAGATTTTGAAAAACAAATGCTGGAACATTTCACAAACATAGAAGTAGGACTACAATTTCACACCAACAGAGGGTCATAGAATAACAAGACAATGCTCACCAACAAAGAAACACAAACAAAGATGCATTAAGGGGAATAAATGAAATGCAACTTTTACCCTGTCTATCATCTGTGTATATTAAATTGGCTTCTGAAAAGGCTGGTAAAAACCCCTGCAGTGCAACAGATAAATACTTGCCTACCTCTGTGTAGAGTAGACCCCTTTAAACATAGGGGCATGGTTGTAGGCGACTTTGACTGTGTTTTTTTTTTTCTTCTTGCTTTGTATTTTGTCAATAAAACAGATTTAATACTAAACATCGGGGCATGTGCTGAATATAGTTAAATCTGCCAGGACATTTGGGGGGGGAAACGGGACTGTTCCCGCAAATCCGGGGTGCTTCGTCACCGTACGAGAGGAATCTAAGTTTCTGTGTTATACAGAAATGGCTTATTGTGGGGAGATGTGCTGTGGGTTTCTGAGAAAGGTTTCCTCCACTTAAACTCTGTGCTTCCTTCTCAGTGCACAGTACTTTGGGGGTTGGGGGGTAATAACAGAGCATCCTGGTAAACAATACTGCTTGGTGCGGTATCACATCCCCGTCCTTCCATGGTTCCCCTGTTTAGAACTGCAAATGTGAGAATGTGCATTATTTTCCTTTTACAATTTCCACCAGATTTTCACTAGTGAATTATGGGTACAGGAAAAGTGTGTTATTATTAACACGTGTTATTACCGCACATACGATTAGCATGGGATGTGGAATGGGCTGTTTTGTACTGATGCAATTCTAGTCAGAGTTTAACCCCTCCCATGCTGGTGACGGAACCAGCCTCGGTGGCACTGTGCTGGTGACGGAGCGGTTCCGTCGCGGCCCGCTCGGCGCAGCTGCACGGCGCTGATTTCGCGCCTGCACGGCGCATTCTATTGAGCGGACGGGGCCGTGACGGAACCGCTCCGTCACAAGCACAGCGTGCCTGAGGCTCATGACGGAGCGTTTCCGTTGCGAGCATGGGAGCGCCGCGCGGCCCCACCCCCCCCAGCGCTGCGGCGGAATTGCCGCCGCAGCAAAGGGGTTAACTCTCACTTTTTAATGCACGAAAGGGGCGTATCATTTTCTTTGATGAATGGTATATAAATGTGGCCCTGGTGTTTGCATGTGCTCTGAACACACATAGATAGACACCACAGTCACCATGCTTTAATCCTAATGTCGAAAGCTACCCTGTTTGAAAGGTGCCTCCCTGTCACACGTGCTACATTGTCTCTGCACAAACTATACTCATGCCTTGGTCAAGTGTTTTGTTGCTGCTATGGTTAGTTTTGCTCAGTCACAACAATTTAATAAATAACTTCCATACCTACATCTTTAAACAGAGGGTAGGAGCCATTTTGAGCAAATCCTAAAATATATTTGTCCCCGAGTTTGGATGGCTGTTAATATCAAGCTATAGCCTATTCGTAACTGCTCCTAATAGTTATATTTAAAGGAAATAAGGTACAAATATGTAAAGTGATTTCACCAGGATCACACAGATTGAGCAACACAGCACTGGAACATTGCCCTGAAATAGAAGTTTTAGACACATGACTGAATGTTAACGTTAAAAGAAACTATCAGGCACATGCATCAACGGATTTTGCGATCGCAAATGGTGCGAATCGCAAAAATCGGCCGTTTGCGTTCGCAAAATCTGCTTTTGGAATGCATGAAGGGTGAAGACCCTCGCAATTTGAGAATTCGCAAATATTTGCGAATTCTCAAATTGCGATTGCATTTAAGGAATCGCATTTTGCGATTCCTTAAATGCAATGCATGAAACTTAAAAATATTGCGATTTCGCAATTAGGGGGAGCAAATTACCATGAGGTTGAACCTCATGGTAATTTGCGAAAATTTGAAAAATGCACTTTTGTGCATTTTTCAAAGTTTCATGTTGCCATAAGGGCATGTGTGTGCACAACATATGTGCACAGATTGATTTCAGGGGTGCAACAGGGTGTCCTTTGGACACCCCTGCACCCTTGAAATCGCATTCTCAATTTGCGATTCGCTAATTGCTAATCGCAAATTGAGAATGTTCTCCCATTCATTCCTATGGGCCTCTAGGCCCATACGAATGAATGGGGAGGTATTCCTTAATTGCGATTCTCAATTAGAGAATCGCAATTAAGGAATATTAAGAAATCGCAAGTTATTTAGCGATTTTTTGATGCATTGCATTTTGCAATTCCTTAATTGCGATTCCTTATTTTTCGCAATTAAGGAATCGCAAAAAGCAATATTGATGCATGTGCCTGTTAGTTTTTATCAACCATGGATTTATTCATACTACTCAATAATACTCTACAAGCCGAAATATAATTGAGGAGTAATTGTTTAGTTATAATTTCCTTTCCAATTGAAAAACCGTTTACAGCGGACCACAATAACATTACAATTTGTAGCCTGTATGTTTCTTGCAGTGACCCAGTGAAAGATGAAAACAATTGTGTACAGCCACACGTTTTAATTACCCGTATCTCAACATTCATACTTATACTCAGGCGAACATCTTTTTGTGAGTAAATCCATTCCCATGCACAAAATTAGTCTAGAAAAGTAATGTAGCACTTGTAAATAATACTATTTGCACGTGTACCTGAGAGTTGACACGCACAAACATCTTTGACAATCCGGCCCAGCAGGTACGTTAGCCTCTTAGACTATTCCCATACCAGCACAAGGAAATGGCGTCATCAGTCAAGAAGCTGCTGAGATGTTTTCCTATGACTGTATGTCTGCATGGGTGGAGGTGGGAGGGAGACGCCCCGGAGTGATGGGGACATACCAGGAGGAGGGACGGGAGGCTGCGGCGCTGAGAGGAGCAGCGGCTCCTGACCAAACCAGGCGAACTACAAACCACAACAAATAAACCAATGCAATATCTCACCAATAAGAAAAAAACCTTCAAAATGCATGTCCTTAAGCGAAAAACTGGAATCAGAATGTCCATGCTTTAGGAAATGCGAGTAACAACACAAACTAGTGGTGCGCGCGCACCACAGAGGAGCGGTGGAAGGAGCGCGAGAGTGGCAGCGATGCGAACGCGCGCGGCTACGCGTGCTAGCCACCGTCGGGAATAGGCATTGCAAAGGTGGGACATGCGCCCGCCTTTGCCCAATCGAGTGACTTTTTTTTTAAAAACACGCGAAACCCAATGCCTGACGGCGAAAACCTGATCACACACACGAGCGTGTGGTCAGCTTTCAAAACCCCATACAAATGGGCTCTATCTGAGTGAGAAGTGCTGCGCACTGCAACGCAGGCGCGAGCCCTAAAAAAATGATTTTCCCCAAAAACTATGCTGTATGTAACCATATTCAACACTAAAAAGTGGTTCTGCACAATATATTTATTAGGGGTGGGCAGAATTTGCGGAATCGCATTACGCAAATCTCCGCGAAACGGGCAAATTTCTTGTTTGCAATGCTTTTTTACTGTCGGCAATCACTGTTTGCGTGCTCGGGGGGAAATATCTTGCGAACGCGCATTTTGAGAACGCGAACAAGCAAAAAATTTTGCAAAGTTGCGGAACGATGGATTTTGGGCAAATTCGCGTTCTCTGCGGAACGCGAAATTACCCAAATTCTGCAAATTACACGAACAGAACAGAATTTTCCACCCAGGCCTAATATTTATTCACAGAAAACAATCAAGACCTCATTCTAATTTCACCAGGAATGCCGTATTTTTGTTCCCAAAATGAAGGGTTCATTGGGGATCCGTATTTATGAGACGCAATATTACCCATGTATGCCAGAGACATCTACTATTGAACGGGAAAATGACAGAAAATGTGCATTAGTAAAACGGTCACCGCAGGTCAGCACATTTCCAGGCCATTTTGTGGGGACCAATGAGCCTTATTTCCTCACGTGCATTTGACGTTACTGCATTACCATTGGCATTTATCAAAGAATGGAGGAATCCCCAATACTGCAATGCTTACTAAACAAATGTGTGAAAGTGGGATTAACACCTCATTCCTAGTAGGAGATACCACTGTCTTGACTCTCCAAAAATAAAAAGGGACAAAGTATAGGGCCTCGTGCAGCGGTGACCCTAGTGGCCCCCTCCAGCTATCCTTGTTCACTCATCCTAACTGCACAACAATGTTAGAGGTAAAAAAAAACAAAGTATAACTAAAATAACCTGGTGTCTAATTGCTGAGGCTGTGGGTGGACGTTCGCACACATCATTGCACAAGTCGACTTTTTCCACAGTTTCAGTTTTCCTGAGGCTGCCACCGCACAATTGGAGACAGAAATAAAATAAAACTGAATGTAAGCTGTTTAGGAATTACTATAGCAACAACCGAATGAACAGCATTTCAACCAAAGGAGTCTTAACAATGAGTAAGAGTCAGAAATGATGCTCCTGCCTCCCACATTAAGGATGTGTAGGCATTCAGGCAGTCAGTAGGGCCGCCAGGCCACGAGGTGGAGTGGATTATTACAGAGTGAGAGTTCCCTTGCAGAGGAGGAAGTCAGTCAGGCAGTCAGTCAGACCGCCAGCAGTGGAGTGGATTATTACACAAACACTGTGGCGGTGAGTTGGGCGGTGGCAGAGCCCTGTTGCCGCTTTCACGATACCGGCTGTCTTTCACTGTTTTTTATCCTGAGAGTGTGTTAACGCTGCGGTGCTCAGCTCCTGCACCGAGCTTTTAAAACTCTTAATTTTAAATCCAGCTTGGGGGCAATCCTTACCTGGAGGCTGTGTCCTGGGCTCGAACGTCACTCCTACCCGCCCTGGTTCGACGCGGTAACCAGTACTGTTGCACGGAGGGCGGGGTAGGGAGAGCCAGGCACTTCCGGGGGGGGGGGGGGGCGGTTAGCGGTCTAGTTGTTGTGCAGGCAGGTATAAAGGAAGGGGTCCCTGAGGTCGCGTTTCGGTGAGTTGGGCGGTGGCAGAGCCCTGTTGCCGCTTTCACGATACCGGCTGTCTTTCACTGTTTTTTATCCTGAGAGTCTGTTAACGCTGCGGTGATCAGCTCCTGCACCAAGCTTTTTAAAAATCGTAATTTTAAATCAAGCTTGGGAGCAATCCTTACCTGGAGGATGTGTCCTGGCCTCGATCGTCACTCCTACCCGCTCTGGTCTGACGCGGTAACCAGTACCGTTGCACGGCGGGCGGGGTAGGGAGAGCCACGAACTTCCGGGAGGCCGGTTAGCGGTCTAGTTGTTGTGCAGGTAGCTATTTACTGAGATGCCCCTGCGGCCACGAAGCGGGTGCACCGCTGGCGCACCGAAGGCATGCCAAAGGCAAGCCCGTTTGCGCCCGTCCGTGGCCGGACGGGGCCCGGGGCCAGAACCCCTGGTCGGGGCAAAATAAAACACCAGTATGGATCTCTAGAATTACATGATTTGCGGCCCCATATTAAGGACTGCTGCAAGCACAGTATTACGGGTGACAGCATAAGGGGGGGTTGCAGATTCTGCTCATTTACTCTTGGAGGAAAGAGGGAGAAGGAGGAGGATACTAGTGAGCTCAATTGTTGCTTAGTGAACTGCCGGTCTCTCAGGAAACATAGACTGGAGGTCTATGACAAACTGGTGGACAGCCAGCTCGATATTGTGTTTCTTACAGAGACCTGGCTGGATGAGTCGGCCCCTGATATTGTAGAAGCTGTCCCTAAGGGCTATGCGATTAGCCATCTTGACAGGAGAGTTGGAAGGGGGAGTGGCATAGCAATTATTTATAAACACCCCGTCCAATGCACTCTGGAAGATATCAACCTGCCCGATTGGGAGGCAGGAATTTTTATGCTTACGGTGGACCAGAGTTACATTGTAAAGGGGTTTTTAATCTATAGACCACCTGGCCACGTTAAGGGCTTCTCGGCCAGCGTGCTGGACTACCTTACGCAACCAGCATTGTGATATGAGAAATTCATGGTGCTCGGGGACCTCAATTTGCATTTTGAGGACAGAGCCTGCACCACTGAACTCTGTCAGGAAATGGCTACGCTGCAATTAGGACTTAGATCCAAGGCCCCTACCCACATAAAGGGACATCTACTGGACTCCCTGTTCACGAGTTGGGAGGACATTGTTGTTTACCCCCCTCTCCCTGTCGCATGGACGGACCATTACTTAGTTCCTTTTGCGATAATACGCCCTGGGCCTAAGAGACCAGAGCCTGGCAATAAGACAGCAGTCTGCCTGAGGTGGGGGGGCTTCCCGCAGGGACTTTTTAGCAAGGTCCTGGTGCAGGGGGGCCTGCCTGGGGCTAGTGATGTTGAAACGGCATGTAAGAACTTGGAGAGACGTATCACGGAGGCTCTGGACTGTACGGCCCCATGAGCTAAGAGGAAACAGCACAGAACTCAGAAATCTGCCCCGTGGTACTCAGATGCCTTGAGAGCAGCGAAAGCTGGGTGTAAACGACTGGAAAGGCTCTGGAGAGCAGACTTCTCAGAGCAGGGGAAAGGGCATTATAAAGAGGCACTAAGGAACTATCATAAGCTGATTAGAAGTGCCAAAGCTGTTCACTATTTGGAGAGAATTGACTCAGCCAGCAGCTCTACTCGGGAGCTATTTAAGTTCTATAAGGAGATATCCTCCATTACTAGTCTAGCTGCACCGGCTGTGGGCTCAGAGAAGCTCTTTAATCGGATAGCCGAGTTCTTCTCCGATAAAGTGGAAAAAATGTACTCCACCTTCCCTGAATCGGCCAGAGCTGAAGAGGAAGGGCTGGAAGAGAGAGAACTTGTGGTGGAGGGAAGGGGACTGAAGGAATTCTTGATGCCCCTCCCGGAACAACTGATTAACATCTGCAGTAGCATAAAGTCCGGATCTCCCAGGGACCTGGCTCCTCCGAAAAGGTTGAACGGGAGTTTGGAATTCCTGGAGACCTATATAAGGCATCTGGTGGCGACATCTTTTAGAACGTGTCGAGTACCCGGATGCTGGAAGGAAGCTGTGGTTCTGCCGCTCCCTAAGAAACCGCACATTGGTTTAGACCAACTAGATAACTTACGCCCAATCTTAATTTTGCCGTACTTTGCGAAGGTGGCAGAAAAAGTGGTGAATGAACAACTGACGGCCTATATTGAGGAATATGATCTTCTCCACCCCACCCAGTCCGGTTTTCGAGCAAGGTACTCGACAGAATCAGCTCTGCTTTTTGCCACGAAGCCATCGGGGAATTTGTGGACGCAGGTCAAACGGCGGCCTTGATCCTGTTGGATCTAAGTGCCGCCTTTGACACTGTAGCTCATCACACGCTGGTGCAATGTTTGAGGAATGGAGGGGTGTCTGGTAGTGCCGAGTTGGCTCAAATCTTTCCTGTCAGGGCGCTGCATCCAGGTGAGACAGGCTAAACATTATTCTAGAGTCATCAAGCTGAACCAGGGAGTGCTGCAGGGCTCGACCCTGAGCCCAACCCTGTTTAATCTCTATGTAGCTCCCGTCGCGGAGATTGCGAAGGGGTTTGGGATCAGGGTCGTATCCTATGCCGATGACATGCAGTTCGTGGTCTCCCTGACCCAATCACCAGAGACGTCTGCCTCCAACTTCATGGCATGCATGCAAGAATTGGCTGCATGGATGGCAAAGAACTGCCTGAAGTTGAATGGCAATATGACGGAGGTTCTTTCGGTAGGAAGGGCCCGACTGTGTGGTCATCGGCATGGTGGCCCCAGAATTTGGGGATGACACCTTCGCCCTGTGCGCAGGCAAAAAATTTGGGAGTGTGGTCAGACCCCAGCCTTTCCTTCGACTATCAAACCAGGTGGGTGGCAGGCGCCTGTTTTGGGATCTTGAAGGTCCTGTGTAAAACCCTGGACCTACTGCCTGTGGCGGCTAGGAAGATCCTGGTCCATGCCTTGATGACGTCGCGCCTGGATTATGGCAACATCCTCTATCTAGGTGCGATGACCAAGTGTATGCTCCGTCTGCAGGGAGTGCAGAATGCGGCAGCTCGCTTAATCCCGATGCGCCCGAGAAGGTCGTCTGCTAGGGCAGATCATGCTGCGCTTCACTGGCTCCCGATAAAAGAAAGAGTCATTTTCAAGGCACTCTGTGTCTGTCACCGGATCTTGCAGGGAAGTGCCCCTTCGTATTTGTCGGATCTTTTGACCCTCTATGTCCCCACACGTCAGCTGAGGTCAGGTGGGTTAGGTTTGGTGTGTATACCTGCTATCAAGAGAGCCAGGATGTGAGGTCGGTCTTTCCGCCTACTGGCTGCCAAGCAATGGAATGCCCTCCCGATGAATATCCGGATGGAGGTCCAGGAGAGCTGTTTCTGGAAAAAAACTAAAAACGTACCTCTTTCCCCGAGAAAAGTAGGGTGGTGGGTAACTGAATCCTGGCTAACTCTACCGCAGCGCGGGGACACACTGGTCTTAGTGTAACCATTGCGCTTTATAAATGTGCCTATTATTATTATTTTATTTTATTATTTTAGTACTGTTCTCTTGGAAGGAGGCATTCAGTCAGAGTGCCAGCAGTGAAGTGGATTATTACACAAACACTGTTCTCCTGGAAGAAGGCATTCAGTCAGGCCGCCAGCTGTGGAGTGGATTATTACACAAACACTGTTCTCCTGGAAGAAGGCATTCAGTCAGGCATTCAGTCAGACCGCCAGCAGTGGAGTGGATTATTACACAAACACTGTACTCTTGGAAGGAGGCATTCAGTCAGAGTGCCAGCAGTGGAGTGGATTATTACACAAACACTGTTCTCCTGGAAGGAGGCAGTCAGTCAGGCATTCAGTCAGGCCGCCATCAGTGGAGTGGTTAATTACACAAACACTGTTCTCTTGGAAGGAGGCAGTCAGTCAGGCATTCAGTCAGGCCGCCAGCAGCGGAGTGGATTATTACACAAACACTGTTCTCCTGGAAGGAGGCAGTCAGTCAGGCATTCAGTCAGGCGGCCATCAGTGGAGTGGTTTATTACACAAACACTGTTATCTTGGAAGGAGGCAGTCAGTCAGGCATTCAGTCAGGCCGCCAGCAGTGGAGTGGATTATTACACAAACACTGTTCTCCTGGAAGGAGGCAGTCAGTCAGGCTTTCAGTCAGCCCACCAGCAGTGGAGTGGTTTATTACACAAATACTGTGCTCTTGGCAGGAGGCAGTCAGTCAGGCTTTCAGTCAGCCCACCAGCAGTGGAGTGGATTATTACACAAACACTGTGCTCTTGGAATGAGGCAGTCAGTCAGGCAGTCAGTCAGGCCTCCAGCAGTGGAGTGGATTATTACACAAACACTGTTCTCTTGGAAGGAGGCAGTCAGTCAGAGTGCCAGCAGTGAGGTGGATTATTACACCAACACTGTTCTCTTGGAAGGAGGCAGTCAGTCAGGCAGTCAGTCGGGCCACCATCAGTGGAGTGGATTATTACACAAACACTGTTCTCCTGGACGAAGGCAGTCAGTCAGGCCACCAGCAGTGGAGTGGATTATTACACAAACACTGTTCTCCTGGACGAAGGCAGTCAGTCAGGTATTCAGTCAGTCCACCAGCAGTGGAGTGGATTATTACACAAACACTGTTCTCTTGGAAGGAGGGAGTCAGTGAGGCATTCAGTAAAACCACCAGCAGTGGAGTGGATTATTACACAAACACTGTGCTCTAGGAAGGATAGAGTCAGTCAGGTATTCAGTCAGGCAGCCAGCAGTGGAGTGGGTTATTACACAAACACTTTTCTCTTGGAAGGAGGCAGTCAGTCAGGTATTCAGTCAGTCCACCAGCAGTGGAGTGGATTATTACACAAACACTGTTCTCTTGGAAGGAGGGAGTCAGTGAGGCATTCAGTAAAACCACCAGCAGTGGAGTGGATTATTACACAAACACTGTGCTCTAGGAAGGATAGAGTCAGTCAGGTATTCAGTCAGGCTGCCAGCAGTGGAGTGGTTTATTACACAAACAGTGTTCTCTTGGAAGGAGGGAGTCAGGCAGGTAGTCAGTTTGGAAGCCAGCAATTGGGCAGATTATTACAGGATTAGAGTTCTGATGAAAAGAAAGGAGGCAGTCAGTCGGATAGCTAGAAGTTGACTGTATTATTACAGAATCCTTGCGTTCTCCTGTAAAGAAGGGAGTCAGTCAGGCAGTCAGTCAGGGAGCCAGAAGTTGAGTGGATTATTACTGAATCCCGGCGTTCTCCTGTAAAGAAGGGAGTCAGTCAGGCAGTCAGTCTGGTAGCCAGAAATTGGGCAGATTATTACAGGATTAGAATTCTGCTGAAAAGAAGGGAGGCAGTCAGTCGGATAGCCAGAAGTTGAGTGTATTATTACAGAATCCTTGTGTTCTCCTGTAAAGAAGGGAGTCAGTCAGGCAGTCAGTCAGGGAGCCAGAAGTTGAGTAGATTATTTTGGAGACAGTGGTCTGTTCGAAAGTAGCAAGTCATGTGGATAGTCAGTTATCTGGATAGCAGAGGAGCTAACTATTACAGAATCAGATCAGTGTTTTCCTGTAAAGAAGGGAGTCAGCCAGGTAGCCAGAAGTTGAGTGGATTATTACAGAATCAGCGTTCTCCTGTAAAGAAGTGAGTCAGCCAGGCAGTCAGTAGTGGAGTGGATTATTAAGGAATCAATGATCTCCTGTAAAGAAGGGAGTCAGTCGGGAAGTCAATCGAGTTGCCAGAAGTTATGTGAATTACTACAGAATCAGCGTTCTCCTGAAAATAAGGAAGTCACTCAGGCAGTCAGTCGGGTAGCCAGAAGTTGAGTAGATTTTTACAGAATCAGCGCTCAGTTTTAAAGAAAGGAGTCAGTCAGGTAATCAGTAGGTGCCAGAAGTTGAGCGGATTATCACAGAATCGGCGTTCTCCTGTACAGAAGGCAGTCAGTCAGGCAGTCAGTCTGAGCGGGTTATTACAGATGCTCACCAACTGAGTCTCCCCATTCGTTTTGGAGATGAAAAAAACGCATCTTTCAGAGAAATTCCATGGCTCAATTTTATTTTAACTACAATTTGATTAAAATGACATCAATGCAACTAATTTGTGCAGTTAAATTCTGTGTAAGTAATTGGGATCAATTAGCCGAATCTTGCATTCTGTTCCTCCTCTAATTAGACATGTTGAAATGCTGAAACTTCTCCAAATCCCCCTTCGCCTCTTTCCCTGAGCCCCCACCTGCCTCCCAGCACCCACCGTCTCTTCTGCCATCTGACTTCTTTCTGAGAAGCAAAAAGTTTTCTAAAATGTTTTTTCACATTCAGAGAGTAATTCATTTAATTGTATTTGTGAGGCAGGAGATCCCCCCTGGGAGAGGAGCCTCAGCCTGGAGGAAAGACGTCTCTTGTCTGACACGAGCCCCAGTCAGACCCACAAAGAGGAACAGGTTTATGTCAGGGGTTCAGAGTCAGTGGTGCTGGCAGCTTGGCTCCAGCAGCACGACTAGACAACAGCTATACAGTTAAGAGACACAGAACTATCTTAAAAGATATAATTCATTAAGTTAAAAAAAATACATTAAATCAAATAAAAGAAAAGTGAATAAATCAGATAACGGGATCACAGATAGTAAAGAAAATTATCACAAATTTTGTCCTTTGGCAAAAGCAAAAATGTGCAAACATGACAAGGTCCACCTGGCAGTTGGCCAAGATCTAGGCGCTTTCTGTGGCTGACCGTCAAGCGACCACAATCAGCTACAATCTGGTGTTTCATTAAGGAATTAAAAACCTTTTCTGTAAAAAGAGTATTTTCAGTTGTGCAAACCATGAGGCCACAGCGGGGGACCGACGGATGCGATGGTCAAATGGTCCTTCCACAGCATCGGACGTGCCAGGTAAAAGTTCTTAATGTGAAACACCTCAGAGTTAATCCTGTTGGTTGATTTTTTGGGAGAGCCTGTAGGCTGCCCTTCCTGCAGTGGACATTTATTTTAAACCTCAAAGTTTCCTTCACAAGTCTTGACAGGCGCGCTACCTTGAAGTCCTGAATACGTGTGCACGGTCTCCTCCTCTTTCAGTGCATTTGTCCAATAGCACGGGGGCTCTCCAAAGCTCAGCTTTGAGATCCCACCAGAAATGCCCAGTACTAACTGGTCTGGTGAACTTCAACCAGGAAGACAATGGTGTCCCCTGTCGCCGGGGCTCAGCACCCTCCAGCCTGAGGACAGGCGGTCCACCTGGACAAAGAGGCTTCATCGAATGTCCTTTCTCCCTCCTAGCTCAGTCGGTCATCGGGCGACTAGTGGCACCAGTCCCTGAAAAAATCGCTGGACGCAGAAGGTCAGGTGAGCTGGACGCAACTCTCTTCAATGACGTCTCCGAGGCAGGCGGGGAGTCTTCAGTCTAGCGGGCAGCTCTACGCTCCTCTTCAGAGCCTGGCAACCAGATGACCACACTTCTGACGGATTGTGCTTACTTGCCGGCTTTACACTTCGCCAGAGAGACCACACTTGAACGATTTCTTTTCTTTGGAATTTTTTCATCACTAATTCTTAAATTGGTCGACGGTTACCAGTCTTTAAAGAATCGAATTACGACTGTTATGATGCTAATAAAGCCCTGAAGAAGTCCGGTAACAGAAAAAACGCATTGACTACCCATTTTAAACAGAAAATTGAATAAAGAAATGATCTCAACTGAAGAGCCTCCTTTTACTTTTTCTTGGGAAAACGCTAAACTATTGTTGAATTGAATACAATATGATTGCTGTCCAGTAAGATGTTTTATATTTGAAGGGTGCAGGGCCAATTCTTGTGAATGTTGTTGAGGGAATAGGGGTCTTTTCACCATTTCCCTTTCGGAATGTATAGGGATCGCGTTCCTGGTTACTAGCACCTTCTTCTGTACTTGATATTTGTGGTATTTCAGTACCGGTGCCGGCATATCAGCCTTGATCCCTAATCTCTGTTGTTGCAACATCATAACCTTTCACTGATACTCTCCCCTAAATTATACGCACACCGATTCTCAGGGACTCACCTTTTACCTAGAAACGACAATGCGCACAGAACGCAGGATTTTCCCTGGTAAAAGACTCATACATTATGCATGAGAATTCTTGGAAACTCAGCAGGACTACCATCTCTGCACAATAGCTATGTATAGAGTTCATTCCCGACATCATCCGAAGTCCGACAAGTGGCACAGCAAGGTAAAGCCCCTGGGGAGACCTTTGGGTATGTAAACATCACATCTTGCTGAGACAGACAGAGAAGAACAGGACTTCCCTGCCGACACACTGACGCGAGACGTTGAGGTTCCTGCATGCAGATACTCATGCTCTCAGTCGTCTAACATCACTTGCGGGTGTCGACCTCGAGACCAAGATGGGGTCCCACAGTCTCTCACTTCAGGTAATGAGGTTGACTTTATCCTAGAGGGATTCTTGGGTTAACACCTACATACATGCTAGGTACATCTAGTTAGGGTAGCATCGTAGGCGTACGCATTTTATTTTCATGTATTTTATATACTTGCCTGTATTTATGGTTATAGGAAAATGGTAAAATCTACCATCCTTTTACTTTCCTAGTGCTTCTAATCATTTATATCTGTTACTGTCTAATGGTTGTTCCAGCACACCTATTTCACACTAGAATAACGACTGCTCAATAAATGCTGATTGAAAAACGTCCTTACCGTTTATTCTGTGTTTCTCTCTGAGACTAACAGAGTACGAGTGACCGAGTGAAAAGCTGTGCAGTGTTTCCACGGTCCTGAGGGTTCAGGGCTGTAATGTTCGATAGTTGCCAAGAACTATTCTCTTCTTGGTAAGAGGAGTTTCTAGTGGCACCGTGATCTAGCTGGTATACAGGCCAACGTACCCGGTGGGGTTCTCTGGAATCAGTCTGACACCAATCCTACAGTCTGTGTTGTCTAGACACGGAGATCCTATATAGGTTTTACAGGAACTACACAACAGTATCTCCCTAAATATAAAATAGTAACATTTTGGTAGACATCAAATGTTTTTTCAATATTCCAATTAAATGCATGTGAGTAGATATGTTAAGCATTACAGGAAGCTCTTTACAGGCGCATCCTATATTTAAAAATGAATAAATTTGTGCTCTAAAATGTAGTGAGGTCCTCCAAAAGAGATGCTGTTTGAACATTTGTTCTTTTATTTTTACTTTTTTTCCACTTCCTCTTGTCCCTGCATGATTTTGCACTGGTATATAAACAGTTAAAATTATGGATACTTTCTATAAAATGTCCCTCTGTATATTTTATACACTGCAACATTCAAAGATAATTAAACATATTTAAAATAATTAACATTGTAAATCAGACAAAACAATGAGGCTACAATTTTAAAACACAGTGAAAACCGTCAAGGGCAACACAATCTTTATAGATTTTCGGAACCCTCTAAATGTGTAAAACCAACAAATAGAAAGTGCGGTTTTCAAAGGTTTGTTCATTTCAGGAACATTTAGCGGAAGACATTAAAAAAACATTTTCCTCCAGGTAGTCCTCCCTCTGCACAGGAAAGTAAATAATTCCACCGCTTTATCCTCAAGCAGCATGTCTCCCAGTGCAAGCACCTTGCATGAGCGAGGTGAGCGGTCTAGTTCTTTTCAGAGCTCTGAGACTTTCGCAGGCAGCCGTTAAGGGTCGGTGCTGGGGTGATATGTTGGTTGATGCTGTTACTAGGGTTGTCTCAGGTACTATTGTGAGTTTCCTGGGTAGATATCAACTGGCCAATCAAAATGGAGCTTTTTTGGCAAAGTAGAGGTCTCTGATTTACAACTGTCTATATTTCAGGACACTGTTTCCATGTGACATCACTAACTTTAGCCAAGGGATGGATGTTGCTGTGGTCACGGAAGATATGTGCAACAGACTCAACCTTCATGTGTGTCAGGGCCAGAGGCACCTGTCAGCCAAACTCGTCCTGTTACACTTTATGTTTGGGTGGGTGTTTCCCACTAATGGTGACGCACCTTCCTCTACCTGCACCCTCTCTGACAGCCCACCTTGTAGGTTGGCCGGGCCATGGCAACAGAACCCACAGATATCCTCAAAGACATTTCAATCTATAGTGTTCTCTTGGGTATGTCATGGGAGAATGTGGGTGAGGTCCAGTTGACCTCAGGGATTCTAGGAAGAAGGTTGCTGAGCTGGGCAGCTGTTTTGGTGGGTGTACAAGCTGACCTTCATTCCTGAAATAAACCTACTTCTTTCAAGACTTCATTTACTGCCTCTTTTCTACAAGAATTTGGCGACGAGCGGGAAGAAGTGAAGACAGCACTCACCTGTGTTTTTCCAGTTATTAATATCGTCACCTTATGGCAACATCAATTCTTTCTTGCTGGTGTCACTACGATTGGTCTGGATTCGGGCTGTCCCATAAGCCCAACCCCCATTGGCTAACATTTAAATTCTTCAATTTTGGCGTCTTTGCGGCCTTTCTCGGTGTATGACCATTGGTCGCTCGCGCTCTGGGTTAGCGCTGAGTTGCAAACCCCACATCACACGCTTGGAACCTGGCAGTGTTGTTCTTGGATGAACGTCAGACACATCACCTTATGCGCTGACACTACATGACGACGTACAGCGGCCATCTTGACTCAGGGTAAATTCTTTTCATTACGGAGTGTGGAAAACAGCTGTTTGTGCGTCCTGATGATGCGCACACCTTTCATTCTTTCAAAATCAGCTGTTTGTGCATTGCGGTGATGCGCACACCTCTCATTCTCATCGCGCAAGAACTTACTGTCCACAACTTCTTGGTAAGCAAGAAAGGCCACTTTATTAAGACAGGTGTAGGCAAAACATCTCAACATATTTCGATTATTTATTTAATAATACTCAAATCCTTCAGCTCACTGAGCAACCCTGATAAGAAGTCAAACCCACCACCAAATAAAACCTAACAAACCCAGGCAACTGAATCCTGTACTATCCCCTCCTGTCCTTTACCTGCCCTTTGAGGATGGACCAACCCGCTCCAGGCTGCCCACCCCCACTAAAAACCGCCTACAAAGAAAAGATTACAACCTGTCTTATCGTGGCAAACCTAACAACAAAATTATCTAAAGCACAATCGCAAGAAAAAAGGCCTAAAAGACAAAAAAGAGGAGAGGGTGGGTGGGGCAAAACAAACTCCGCTGTCCGCCTCCCGCCGAAATGCCCTTCTCTAAACCCTGCCCTGGCCCTATAAATAGACTCGGTCTCTCTCCCTAATCAACCTCACCTGTGGCCACTCCGTCTGCGCGAACCTACCCAGGGAGAGACCGGCTCGTGCACGGCTCTCCCTGGGTCCCCCCTCGCGCAAGAACTTACTGTCCACAACTTCTTGGTAAGCAAGAAAGGCCACTTTTTCAAGACAGGTGTAGGAAAAACATCTAAACATATTTCGATTATTTATTTAATAATACTCAAATCCTTCAGCTCACTGAGCAACCCTGATAAGAAGTCAAACCCCCACCAAATAAAACCTAACAAACCCAGGCAACTGAATCCTGTACTATCCCCTCCTGTCCTTTACCTGCCCTTTGAGGATGGACCAACCCGCTCCAGGCTGCCCACCCCCACTAAAAACCGCCACCCAGGAAAACCTTTAGAGTTTTCCTGCCCCACCAAAACAGGAAGTAAACAAAGCCCGAAAACACCACAACTGCACATCCAGAACTTTTGCGATCAAATCCCGCAATCCCAAAAGAGAGATGGACTGACCCAGCTGAGAAAGGCGAACCCCATCCTCATGAAACAAGTGACGCGCAGAAACCTGTAAGTGAGGATGAGCCAAAATGAAAACATGCCATTACAAAACAGTTGCATAGAGTTGTTCAGCGTCCCTGCTCTGCCCATAGCTGTGCGACGTAGAGCTCCATTCCAGCGGAGACGTGTCACAAATGTCGTCCAGATCACCATGGTGCTCTCCCAGGCGTCCGTGATGACGTCCGGATCCATCTGCAGCATTCTTAACAAAGACAGACCAGATAGAGAAAACTAGACCATTTTCACCCAGTTGAAGTTCGAGCAAGACTGGGGGACCCCCCCCCTTCCTCACAGAGCGGAGACAAAAATGAAACAATCCCCCAACACAGTCCCCAAGTACCATGCCAATACACGTCATGCGTGAACTGCTGAGACCAAGAGACCTCCCACCAATTATGGCATTCTGCAGGGATTGCGGCCCATTGCAAGAAGGAGTGACCAACAAACCAAACCCTCCGTGTAACTGTGACCATCCTGCGCAAAAGGACCTAGGAGAAAAAACACATATCAACAAAAGAAGGTGCACTACCGTCTAACAAAGTTCTCACAGCATCTCGACCTCCATCTCCCAATTCTGTGTATCCGAGACCAATCCCCCCCAAACATGCAGCCGCAGAACCGCCCCAAGCCTAAAAGAAATGAGTGCTAAAGTGTAAAGGAGTCAACCCCAACCCCAAAAGTACCTTCCAGAAAACGGTCAACAACTGGCCAACAAAAGTGGGGCTGGCATCCTCACAGCAAAATGAACTCCCGGCCTAAAACAGAGGAATCCAGAAAAACCTCCCATTCCTAAACCGGGCAACAAGAAACCAAACCACTCCTCCCCAGTAAAAAACGCGTATCCCACCCAACTGATCCATCTCAGACACTTAGCCAAAGGCGCAATCCATACCCCTCCACAAATACCTCCGTACTGGACATGCCCGACCCGGTACGCAAACCCAAGAGTTCGGAAGCCCCAAAACGCCCAAAAAATAACCATACAAAACAGAACCGAAACATAACGCACTCAAAAACAATAGACAGCAAGAAGGCAACTAGGACAACATGTGCCGAAGTAAGGCAAAAGGACAGGCTGCCGCAGCCGCTTAGAACCAGCCTGTAGACTACCCAAAACAGTCAAAAACCTGTTCAACCTAAAACACCCCCCACCGGATCCCTCCCCCACCTGAGCTGCCCAGAAAAAGAAATCCCGGCCATGTAACCAGGATAGTGGTGTGCGAAAAACCGGTGTCCACCAAGTGTAATGAGAGGTCCCCGGAATATGTCGCGCTTTGAAAACAATATGCCGCTGCAGGCACCGCAACGGAAAGCACACAACAGCTGCAGCACACACAAATCCCTTGCACGTCGCCCGGGAACCAAGCCCACAAATGCCAAATTATCAACCCGGAAGAACCCAATCCTGTTCTGGAATTCCGCGCCTCAGATGTACAGGGCCACCAGCAAACAGAACAATTCTAAAAATACAACACTGCGACCCTGACGCTGCAGTGAACAGGCCAGCTTGCAGCGCACCAGCGCCCCACCCAGAAGATGCAAATGCCAACAAGGTCAAGTTCCAAGTCATTCCCCACATCCTGGGGACTCATGTTTGCGGAGTGCAAGTCATCCGACCCCGACCCTGCCGGGTCCCCTGTAACCAATCGTGAAACCCACCGCGAATCCCCATAACAAGCGCACTGCTGCATCAAAGTCCAGAGAAATCCTGCAACCACCGTACCAAGACCGTCACCTTAAAAGGAGTAGGAGCACTTTGGGACAAACCGAAAGAACCGGACTCTGCCCCCTTGCCCCCCCCCCTTGAAATCCAAAAAGCCGTCCCAGGAAGCAGTATGTGAAAGGGTGCCTGCCCCCACATTGGGAACACATGTTCATACCTACCGTACTATCAGGTGACACATCAACAACGGCATCATATCCAATCCAGGATTTTGTTTTGCCTGACGAGTGAGAAACCAGTGGCATACCAATACCTGAATAAGGCCATTTCATACGGTTGAGCGCATCCTCTTCCTCCAGGGCCTTGTGTTGATCAGAGTCCCCTGTCCGCACATGTGAAAAGGCGGCATCGTCCCCTCGAGACTTATCGTTCACACCAGCGTGCCGCACAGGCAGCGGTTTAATAGCAACTTGCTCCCCAACATGCTCATCCCCAAACCCAACAAGTACACGTAACTGGGAGACTCTCCCCTTTTCAACCAATTTCCGTCGAAACACCACAGGGTCCCCTTGTCGCGGCTTAGCTGGACGAAGAGAAAACGATGAAACACGTGCCTTTGCGTGGTCCGCACTAGACTCCTGCAAAAAACGTGCCTTTGCGTGGTCCGCACGAGACTCCAGCAAAAACGTGCCATTGCGTGGTCCGCACGAGACTCCCGCAAAAAACGTGCCTTTGCATGGTCCGCACAAGACTCCTGCAAAAGACTAAGTGAACCAGAATGCCCCAAAACTCCCCTCCGAGTCATGACTGTCACCAGTGGAACTTCCACATCTCGTAATGCACCCTTTTATTTTATTTTTTTTATTTACCTCCAGATCAGCATCATAAACCTCCAGAATCAGTTCATCTGCATGCCCAACATTAACCCCTGCCACTGGGCCAGTTGCCATCACTCACATTCGTGAAAGTGCCATACAAAATGTTGTCAAGGCGCACTGCGCCTCACCCCCAGAAGGGAAATCCGCTCCAGATCCCCCTCCTGCGCCCCACCCCCCCAGACTGAACCAATGCCTGTATAGGGTAATTTCAAGTACATGGTCTCGTCCCCTTTGTCATAAACCATAGGTGTAGTAGCATCCCCTGTCCGCCCATCCTGGACGGCGGTAGCGTCCCCTCCAGACTCAGCATGCCCATCAGCTTGCCGCACCGGCAGCGTCTGAAGAGCAACTTGCTCACCAACAGCCCCATCCCCAATCAATAGATCGAAAGCTCTGACGGGGAGACTCTCCCCATATTGCCACACCCACCACCAACCCCCCATACCTGTAGGCAACTGCAGCAAGGTCCGAAAAAATGCCATAAAATCGTCATTGCGCACTGCGCCTCACACCCCAGAAGAGGGATCCGCTCCAGATCCCTCTCCTGAGCCACCTCCCCAGGCCGAACCGCCTCATGCGCAGTCCGCAATGTCTTCACAAAGAAAATGACAACGTCACCGCAGGCGGTAAAAAAAGGTAGCCCCTACCACCCCTCCCAACGGAAGAGGCTCACCCTAAAGCGGCAAACCCCCTCCCCCCCCCCCGCCCCACAACCAAGCCAGCTGGGGGAACAGAGGGTACATTGATTTATGTATGTGGGGGTATAGAGCGCGGACCGTACCCGAAGGCGCCAGAGCGCCGCACCACAGGCACAGCCGAAAAAAGGAGAACAGGACAAGAACAAATCACAAAAGCAAAAGGTACAGCACAGGAGGCGAAAGTATTGAGTATTGATTCACTATCCCTACCCTGTTATTTGCCAGTTATAGCGCCATGAAACCGCTGGTGACCGTGCGCTCAATAAATAATTTTAAACTCAAACTCATTGAGGCTTGGTTCCAACCCGTAGAAAGCAATCTGAGATAAGCAGTCCAATAAAGATGTCAACGGTTTCAAACACAGTGATAACATGAAGAATCCCATAATTGCAAGATAAAATACATTTTTCAATGTGCCAAAGTTTGTATAACTATTTCTTCCAAAAACAGGCAAAAAAGTGGGGCATTACTGCAAAAAAGGCAGTTTCTCAAACCACACGAACACACTGCGAAGACACTTCCATATACATGGAGACTAGAAATTCACCATACGAAAGGGGGGGAGCCCTCCCACAGACAATCACCAAAAAACCAAAGGCGGAAAGGAGACACAACAGAAGTCCTGAAATGCCACGGAATGGCCGAGCAAAAAACCCAGCCACGAACAAGACAGACCGCGAAGCAGGGGCATTGGGGGGTGCGAAACAGCTAAGGAAAGCTGCTCACCACGACAGGGCTCGCCCCCCCACCACCCCCACCCACACCCACCCAAAGAGCAGCCCGCCCAAAGGACCGCCCCCGCCTACCACCAGCCACCCCCCCAGCGGGCCCCCCACCCCAGAGAGGGGCAGAACAAACCTCTGGAGGAGCGCCCGGCGGCGCGGGGGCAGCCCAACCAACGTGCACCCGGCCCCCCCACTTACCGGCTCATGGGGCATGGCAGCAGCGCCGTCCGTCGAGTCGATGGTGTAGACAGGCAGGCAGAACCGCCGAAGCCACGCCTCCAGCCGCCGTCCTGAAAGGACGCGCGCGTCCAACCAGTGACACCAGAAGCTCCGGCCACAAGGGGTGGGGGGGGCACCTCCGGAATGGATTATGCGAGCCCACCCAACCTCCGCAAAACAAACTCCGCTGTCCGCCTCCCGCCGAAAAGCCCGTTCTCTAAACCCTGCCCTGGCCCTATAAATAGACTCGGTCTCTCTCCCTAATCAACCTCACCTGTGGCCACTCCGTCTGCGCAAACCTACCCAGGGAGAGACCGGCTCGTGCACGGCTCTCCCTGGGTCCCCCCTTTTATTTTAAAGCAGCTGTTTGCGCATCACAGTGATATGCACACCTGTCAGTTTTTCCTTGATCATTTGCTTCATGTACAGTTTGGTGACACACACAGCTTTTGAGCCAGCTCATGTCAAAGTTTGCCTATTACTCATTCGTTGTCTGCCGGCCACACCCGCTGACAGGCACAGTTCTCCATGTTTTATGTTTATTGACTACAATTTTTTTTTTGCATGTTGATAACACACGTCTACTGTCACAGCTTAATTTAATTATATAGTACCGTTTGATATTTGGCATTTATACAATGAAACGTTTGCTGTTACATTTATTTCTTGTTGCATTTCTCTTATGCACAGTGTGTATGTTAGTGTTTTCTGTTGTTTCAGCCTGTAATTTCAGGGACAGGTACGTTTCCACTAATTCAATATATAGTATATGTATATATAGTAATGTGTTATTGTTTTAGGAACTTCAGTATGGTCAACATTGCAGCTTCCCCACATTTTCTACAAGTTGCAGGTGAGCCTAAAATAGGAGCTATGGTTTCCAATGTTTTTAGCGTATGTAGATGTTCTTGAAAGAGAGGATTGCTCTGCCAAAAGGAAATTATCTTTACTCAGGCATTGTTTAAGAGGTGCAAGTTTGAAGGAATTTAATAATCTTCCTCCTATTGAAGACGCTGGGGATATGGATTTATTTGAACAAGCCATTAGACAAATGAAAGTTTGTTTTGGGAAAAAGATCAATGTAGTAATGGAAAGGTTCAAATTGTATTCTCGCGCTTAAAACACGAGGAATCAATAGAGGATTATGTATCTGCTCTACGTAATTTGGCTGTTTTTTGTGCATTCAAAACCATTACATATGAACAAGTACTTAGGGACCAAATAATGATGAAGACCAGAGCAAAACGATTCGATAAAGACTATGGTTGGACACGGAATCTTCTCTTAATGCAGTGGTTAATATTGCAAAAGGTATTGAACAGTCTGAGAAATGTGTTACTGAAATTAGAAATCTAAACATCAAAGTTCAAAATACTGAACTGGAAGTTTGTTAGTAAAAAAATCAAATGGAACCAAAGGAGAGTCCAACTACTTTCGTGAAGAAGTATGTTGAAAAGAAAAGGTTTGAGAATAATTCTTATGTTAAGAGGAATACTATATTTTGCTACAGGTGTGGTAGTACCAACCATGTAGGTAACTTTAAACGGTGTCCTGCTTGGGAAAAGGTTTGTGTCAAATGTAAAGAAAGGGTCATTTTGGGAAGGTATGTCAATCTTCTCAAAGAGTTAATTACATCACGTACGATGAAGAAGAAGTTCCTTGTGAGTTAAATTCTGTTCTTTGTGTTGGTGACTCCAATTACAAGATTTTTCCAATACATACAGATAAGATTGATGGCAAACATGTGTCTATGATGGTTGACTAATGTGCTTGATATAGCATTATTGGGAAGAAATTGTTTAATGAATTTTTGGGTGAGAGGAAATTATTTCTACCAGATGTCAAAACTGGTGGGTTTTCTGGCCACAAAAATGATTTAGAAGGTTTCATCTGGGCAGACATAGAATTTGAAGGGAGAAGACCCAGAGGGAAAGTGTATGTTGCCACCGAAGGTATAGCTATTTTAGGTTGGCCACATCAGCAGGAGTTAGGCATTAAACTAGATCCTAATGCCACCCCTTCTGTTAGTGTTGTTTCTGTTGACAATGGTGAGTTTGTCAATGGGATCAAAGAAACTTTCCCAAAGCTTTTTGACAGCACTTTGGGTAAATAAATTAACTTTAAGCACAAAATAATACTGAACAACGAGGCAATTCCTGTCAGGCACAAAGTGAGAAATGTTCCTTTTACATATCGTGAAAAGCTCAAATGCCTGTTAAACGATTTGGTTCAAAAGGGGACGATTGAGCCCCTTGAATCATCACTGTGGGTGTCTCCCATTGTTTTCTCGCTTAAGGGTACAGGGAATCTTCGACTGTGTGTGGATCTTCGCAGTTTGAATAAGGAGATCTGGATAGACAAACATCCTTTTCCTAATATTCATGAATTAATTTCGACATTGTCAGGTGCCTCTGTTTTCTCCATTATCGATCTAGCAAGTGCCTATCACCATGTCCAGTTACATGATGAGTCCAAGAGACTAACAGCTTTTGTAACACCAGAGGGCAGCTTTCAATTTTTACGTATGCCCATTGGTTTGGCTAGTGCTGCTTCCATTTTTGAGCAACTAATGAAGGAACTTTTGGAAGACTGTAAGGGAGCTATTTAGTTCCCAGACAATATTTTAATTTTTGGAGGTACATGTGAAGAAAGTGACAAAAATTTGGTTGTAGTTTTAGGAAAAGTGCAAGAAAAAGGTTTGACTTTGAAGACTTCCAAATGCTAATTTAGGCAGAGTAAAGTTGAGTACTTGGGTCACGAAATCTCTTGTGAGGGTATCAAACCTAACTTCAATCATGTACAAAGTATCGCTAATGCTCCTGTAACTATATTGAAAGAGCAATTATTGTAATTTTTAGCGCTTACCGAATATTATTGCACATTTGCACAAAATGACTCCACAACTGTACATCCTCTTTTCTACACAATCTTACTAGGTTTCAGGGTGGTAAACCTGCCCAAACTGCAAAGAGAGAGTTAGTTCCACGCCTGCTGCTTCACAGGGGGTGTTTCTCTTTCTACCCACATTAAGGTCAACAACATTGGTGCCTCTATATGCATTCCACACCAGCGTTTCCCTAACATTTGGCTAGAAGTGCATTCATTATAGATGGCTCCAGGAACCTGATCATGCATTTTTACACATTTTCCTCTCATTAAAAAAGTATGAATCCTTCTTCTGTCTTGTTTCATTATGAGGCGTGGCCTCTCCTAAACAGACTATAAACGCCTGAGGTTCTACTTGCAACAGAAAGGATGGAAAGATGACAAGTTCGATAGACCTCACAATTCTAGCCTTTGGGTACCAGCGTGCCCCCTTGGACTGAACGCATCATACAGGCTCGGAGATCACAGGGAGAGGACTCTAGTACTCAAACCCACAGGACCCGGGGCATTGCTAAGAGCAAGCTGCGAGTGGCCCGTGGAACATGGAGAGATTGCGGACATGCAGCAGGCGCAGGCTGGAGGTGAATTGTAGCTTCCACCTGCCCTGCCCAGGATCACACCTTCTGTAAGACTTTCCATAGCTGGGACCAAAGTGAAAATGTCCAAATGCTGAAGGTGAGGACGTTCTTTGGAGTGATAGTGGGTGAAGGTGTTATCCTCGCCCTCCGCCTGCCTTTCCATACACATCGTAAATGTGCGAAAAGGGTGGCAGCTAAACATGGCCTCAGTCCTCAGATGGCAGAGCACATTCTACTTCCAGTGACTCAACTGATGTCCTGACCACCCCTCTGACCAGCTGGCCAGTCACTGTGGTGGTGACTCAGTGCAAATACACTGATGCATTAGCTTGAGGTATGGGGTCCCCACCACCTCCTGTTTTGACCTGAGGAGCAGGTCCTCGAATCAGCTTCCCCTGGGATAGTCTCCTGTCCAGCCTGCCCGCAGTCCACTGCCCTCTGATGCCCATCTGCTGTTCTCTGTTTGTGCCTTCCCTGCTTGTTTTTCTGCCCATTGTTTTGCATTTCTGCTCATTTTCTGCCATCTGTTTTGCCTTTTCTGCTCGTTTTCTGCCCTCTGTTTTGCCTTTTCTACTCGTTTTCTGCCCTCTGTTTTGCCTTTTCTGCTAATTTTTTGCCCTCTGTTTTGCCTTTTCTGCTAGTTTTCTGCCCTCTGTTTTGCCTTTTCTGCCCTCTGTTTTTGCATTTTCTGATTGTTTTCTGCCCTCCACTTTCACTTTTCTGCTCATTTTCTGTCCTTCATTTTGCCTTTTTCGTCTTGTTTCTTCCCTCTTCCCGCCATCCCACTCCTCCCGCCACTCCTTGCCCCTCTCTTCCCAGGACCTACTTAATAGAGGCGGTAGCGCGACCCCATTTAGCAGGTCCTCTTGCCAGCTCCCCCTGCGACGGTCTCCTGTCCAGCTTGCCCGCAGACCGCTACCCTCTGCTGCCTGTCCACCTGCTGCCCTCTGTTTCTGCCTCCTCTGCTTGTTTTCTGCTCTCTGTTCTGCATTTTCTGCTCGTTTCTCCCCTCTCCCCTCGTTTCTCTGATGGCGACATCGCACCCACAGTGCCCACATACCCCTAGAGATGACAGTGGTGCGCTATACAAATGCCGATTGATTGAGATGCCCATGGGCGCGCAACGCCATCAGGGGAGTCCAGCTAGGGAGCCCCAGGTGCGAGGACATCCACCCTCCTACATGTTTTTAAACATTTTTCCTAAATAGCTGTTCCTTTGGTTTGAAGGCAGCCTCTCTTGTTGTCTGGCACCTCCAGGGAAGCAGGCACCGCCCCCCCGAGTCGGACCAGAAGGAGGCGGGACTGGACAGATGCCAGAGCACAGGCCCTTTCTAAGGATGCAGATAGGTCCATATTTGTGTTTTTTCTTCAATGTTATGCGTAACCATGGTAACTGGTCCACAAGAATGAGCACTCTGGATATGGGTGGTGTGGACTGAGTCCACAAACCCACAGCACGTCTAACTCTCTGGCACTTTGGCAAACAACAGCCCGGGTACCACACTCCACACCTGTGTAGAGGGCACTGTGGAAAAAGGTCCCACTCAGTGCAAGAGCAAGACATGAGAGAACTTTCCAACAACACACAACAAAGAGTCACAGCGGCACTTCACTTAAAAGCATTGTAGGGAGTGTAGCCCCCGGGGCTTTAAGTGGGACGGGTCCCTCTGGGTCTCATACCCGGCAGTCATTAAAAACTGATTTTAAAATGGGTCCGTATAGGCCTAACTGCGCGTCATTTATAGGGAGCACAGTGGTTGTTTACTCAATAGTGGTATCTTAACACTGACTGTAAAAACTATTACTGTTCCCATGCCAGTGAGGGAGTTCCTGTTTGGATACATCTTTTATAGTGTGACCAGAATTTTAAAGCCAAAAACCGGGACATTTCACAAAAATAGAAGAAGGACTACAGTTATACTTCAAGCGAGCGGACAGAATGACTGCGCTCCTCAGCAGAGAATTACAGAACAGGCAGTTAGAACATACATAAAATGCCATTTTTACACCCAGAAGCTTGCCTGTTAATTACATTGCTTTTATGAAACAACTGCTAACTATCCCTGCTTTGTAAAACAAAAAAAGCCCCTCCCACCGCTTTAAGATGACCCTCTCTAAAAACCGGGACAGGAGCTAAATTTCCTGAAATCTGCCGGGATAACTGGTGAAAAACCGGGACCGTCTGGGCAAATCTGGGACCGTCAGGGCAAATCTGGGACCGTCAGGGTAAATCCGGGACGCCTGGTCACCCTATCTTTTACCACTACACAGAGTGCTCCTAGCAGGTGTTAAGGGTACACGGGAACCTGTGAGTGGGGTTTGAAGTGTTGGGGGTGGTAGGGATAGGAGAGAGAATAGGAAGGTTTTTTTTGTCTTAAAGCCGGAGAAGAATGATCCCCCGTCAAAAAAAGGGAGATTGAGATTCAAGTGTTGCTGCAGCCCAACCCTCTCATCATCTTTTGACTGGAATGACTGGCTGGAGATATAGGATTATCTTCTCCCACACCCGGAAAAAACAGACGCGGAGAAACCTATCCACTCAGAACCTCATGTGGTAATTTCACTACTCCTGAGTCAGACTCAGGCCAACATGGTAGTTTGGCCGAAACATCTCAAGCAATCCGTGTATAAGGAGTGTTGGTCAGTATACCACCAAGAAAAGTGCAGCTCCACAAGCCAGGATGTTGTGTTTGAGTGCCCCTTGGCCTAGAACCTGGATATTAGGAAAGCAGGTGAGGCAGTGAGAGAACTTCCAATATGGCTGCCGGCAAAAATGTGACAGTGGAGTCACACAGGTCTTTCACATCTCTTCCCAAACCCCTTAGGGTCATGCACAGTCCATTTGCTGTGCCTGAACTCAGAAACCAGTTTCACTGTTGTAAAGGGCACAACTCTTCTCTCAGTACAAAACCTATGTGGACTCACGCACATGTCCTAGCACTTTGGCGCAAAGGTGTGTGCCTGGCGCACAGCAGCTAAAATCAGCACGGGCATGAAGGAGAGGGTAGGAGAGAGCAATATCTCTGTAGATATGGTGCTGTCCTGCTCCCTCCCTGTCACACAATAGCGCAGCATTTTTGTTGCTGCGCTGTGCAGCGTTCAGGGACTGTTCTGAAAATATATGCCCCACTTTCTTCACATGCACTTTCAAGCACATTTGGCCTTGAGTGGCAGCTGGCAGGGAGAGCTGCAAATCTTGGGTGTTTTTCGTGGACGCTGATATATCAGGCACCCCACCTCAGCTCAGTAGATGGGAAATGCAACTTCCAGCTTCGCAACCTAAACCATGTCCTGCCTCAGTTTCCAAACATTGTGCTGTGTGGGTTGAAGACTCAATCCTCTCCTACTTAGACTAATGCAGCACCCTCTCCAAAGCCCCCCCACAACCCCTCTTGTGTTGGCTAAATGGCCTAACTGACCTTCTGTGAAAGTCTCATCCGATCTTGTTGTCCACAACACCCAGGACCTTTTGGTTCCTAAATTCAGTCTTCAATCTGAGAGTGGCCGCTCCATCCCATGGATCCCTTTCAGGTATGCATGCACCAGACTGACGGTTGGCTCAAAGAAAACTCTTTATAGTTAAACGGGGGGAAGACTTAGGTGGCATACTGCTCCACTGCCAAAAGGGAACAGCATCTGCCACTAGAGTTTAAACTCACTCCTGGGGATGACCCTTTAGCCCCAGTTAAGACAGAATGCAACCAGGGCGTCTTGATTGATGACAACCTCCAAACGGCGTCACAGGCCAACAAAACGGTCAGTGTTTGCTTTGCTTTATTGAAAGCATTGCGACAGATACTTCCACTGTTGCCTGAGGAGACTAGACCCCTGGTAGTGAGGAGTATAATTTTGTGTAGACTGGACTACTGTAACTCCCTGTATTTGGGAGCCCCCCAATACATCTTACAGGGGCTGCAGAGAGTCCAGTCTATAGCGGCAAAACTGGCACTCAATAGGCAACGCAGATCTTCCACCACTCTGGCTCTGAGAGATCTCAATTGGCGACCCATCAAGGAGAGAGTTAGCTTCAAATCTCTGTGCATTGTGTTCTTAGTGATACATGGTACGGGACCGCTCCCTATGCAGGAGAGATTTACATGGTATAAGCCCGTAAGACATCTCCATTCTTCGAGTGCTTATTTGGTAACAACTGCTAAATTCAAGAAATCCAGGATGGGAGGCAGGGCCTTTGGCATAGCGGCCTCACGCCCCTGGAACTACCTACTCCTGAGTATTAGACAGGTGACCTCCCTGCTGTGTTTCAGAAAGAGTCTTAAAACCTGGCTATTCCCTAGGGAGGAGAGCAATGTCTCCCATTGATAGTCAGGCTCGTTGCTTGCCGTTGTCATATGCTAAGTTGCAGCGCCAGGATACCCGTGGGGTGACAGTTTGCGGTATATAAGCACTGCATACATACATACATCCCACACAGCCCCTCCCCCTGGAATTTGCTGCCAGTGGACATCAAGCTCTCTCCCTCAACATCTTCAGGAGGGAGTGGAAGATGATTCTGTTTGTATAGGCAACTTTAAGAAATGCGCCTAGACACCTCGAAGGTTAGTGAGCGCTAGATCAAAGAATTTGGTCAGTATTTCTATCAGTCAGCACACATCACTGAACACATGCAGGGATATCTCAGTAACCTGTCAGCATGAGAAGACAGACCCCAAGTGCTATATATACTAGGAACTTATAAGTAAGTTAACCTATGCCAAATGGGGCTAGACCAATTAAACATATACTATTAAGGGTTAGAGCACGTGCACCGAGGCCTGTTCAGAGGGGGCCACTGGACTACACAGGCAATGCACCAATACCTAATACTCAAAATGTGGGGGCAAAAAATGGGGGTGTACCTGGAAAAAACCATAGTCTCACAGTTATATACTTGCATATGTAACAGTTGTGACCCACGATAATAGTATGCCATAGCATGCAGCGATCGGCAGGAAATTGTAACGTATACCTCTTACATTCACATAAGACACACATGCCATGAGGGTTGTCCATCTCCAGTATTGTGCAGCCAATACCCCAGCCATCACCAAATGAACGGGCATGGAATAACTGCAGAGGCGTGTCACCCATTGCTAGTCAAACAGAGGAATATAATCCAGTCCACCGCTGCAGGTCCCAAATATCTGTACAATATGACCGCGTGTTTACATCTCACATAGACACTCAGATATGAGGTGAGGATAAAATGCCCATCTCAACAGATCTCTCCCCTTCCCTCTCCCTCTAACCATGCCAGCTCAGAACCACAACTGTACACAAAACCTCAGATTGGACAGCCCAGTGCGGGAACCTCCAAAGCAGACTATATCATCTGAAATACCATAAAGGGACCGGCAGAGCTGTTTCATAGCAACCAATGTACTGAAAACCATAACACTTCATCATCCAACACACCGCTCCCACTGCATCCCATGACACCATCACCGCACCTCGTGGTCATCACGCACGACATGGAAACACTTCCACATAGAATCAAAACAAAAGAACATCCTTCCAACCACACACCCTACATAGTGCACCGTGCTACTCATGTAGACAAGCGCTTCAGTGCCGCACATAGATGTAGTAAGCACTATACAAATGCTAAAATACATAACAATATATAATACAACGCTGGTTGAAGCATGGTTGTAAGCACCCTACACACATTCAATAATAATCACATCTTATTTATTCGCACCTTGTTGCTGTGTTTACTGGCGCTGTTAGAATGCAAAGTTATTTTGCTCAGGGCGTCTGAGAGACTTGACACTCTGACCTCACGTTGTGGCAAGAGGGGTTTGAGTCAACGTAATCACTTTTGAAGCTTTTTAAACTGAACAACTTTTGATCTTGGTAAATAAGCAGATTGTGATGTTTGATGGGGCTGTGGAATACATCTCTACATATGAAAGTTCATGAAAAGTCCCGTTCATTGAGTTGTTTCTCAGCACAATTATTTCAGGTTATGTTGCTGTGTTCTGGGTGCCAACTCACTTCCACAACTTGGGGGCCCACTAGGATGGCGGGCGGACTGCCCCCGCCAGGCCGACGGTAGCCACCGCTGGCCTGGCGGGGGGGATCCGCCCGCCATTTGTCCCGGAATTACCCCTCGCCATATTAGTATGGCTGGGGGGTCCGCGGCGGACGGAAAGACCGTCCGCCGCTTTTCCGCCCCGTTCGCAAGGCGACCAGGCAGAAAAGAGTTTCTATGGTGGCGGTGTCTATCAAACACCGCTAGCCATATTAGGATGGGCTTTTTTAAATGCCTTTCCGTGGCGGCAAAGGCATGCGGAGTCTGCATTGGGGGCCCGATGCTGGCCCCCAGGGACTCCGGGAGGGGGTCGGGGTGCACATGGGCTGCAGTTCCATGCACAGCATGGCAGGCACCGCTCAAAGCCTGCCATGCTGTGCATGGAAGTGCACTGCATGCCTTCCTGCGATTGTGGCGGGCGGTGCTAAGTGCACCGCCCGCCACAATGGTAGGAATGCAAGATGCGCTCGCCACTTGGGCAGGCACATGCTAATACCAGGCACGGGACCCCCGCACATATGGCAGGCGGTCCCTGGTACCGTGAGGATGGCGGGCGGGCAAAGTCCGCCCGCCATCCTAATGGGGGCCTTGGTTCAACATGGTGAAAAGAAAAGCATGCATCGCCAACTCACATTATGGGGCCCATTAGGATGGCAGGCGGATTGCCCCCGCCAGGCCGGCGGTATCCACCGCCGGCCTGACGGGGGCGATCTGCCCGCCATACGTCCCGGAATGACCCCCCGCCATATTAGTATGGCTGGTGGGTCAGCAGCGGACGGAAAGACCGTCCGACGCTTTTACGCCCCGGTCGCAAGGCGACCGGGGCAGAAAAGGGTTTCTATGGTGGCGGTGACTATCAGACACTGCCAGCCATATTTGGATGGGCTTTTTTAAATGCCTTTCCATGGCGGCAATGCCGCCAAGGAAAGGCATGCGAAGTCTGCATTGGGGGCCCGATGCAGGCCCCCATGGACTCTGGGGGGTAGGGGGTGCACATGGGGGGGTAGCAGTTCCATGCACAGCATGGCAGGCACCGCTCAAAGCCTGCCATGCTGTGCATGGAAGTGCACTGCATGCCTTCCTGCAATTGTGGCGGGCGGTGCTGAGTGCACCGCCCACCACAATGGTAGGAATGCAAGATGCGCTCGCCAATGTGGCGGGCGCATCCTAATGCCAGGCACGGGACCCCCGCCCTTATGGCGGGCAGTCCCTGGCACCGTGAGGATGGCGGGTGGACAAAGTCTGCCCGCCATCCTAATGTGGGCCTATGTTCCCAATAGTACTGGCCTTACTTTACAAACACATATAAACAGCACTTGTGCACGCCTGTATGCATATGTTAGCACAATAAGACAAGAACTATTATTTTTCCAGTTCTGACTATTCATTTGCCATAGAGAGTAGGTCTGGGAGAAATTTAAATTAGGCTAGTGTTATTTGCATGTTTTCATGAATTTCACATTGTGCTTCTTATACAAAGTTCCTAGACTTACACCATTATGCTAGTTTGCAAAGTTACATGAATTTTGTAGAAAAAATTGAGCTCGAAAGCACCAAAACAAGTGAATGCAAGCAGCTGTTGTTTGTGGTGCTTTTGTTAAATGCATCCTCGCGCCAGAATAATGTGAGAATGCTTTTTGAGCTAAAATACAGCACTAAAAGCCACATTTGCATTTTGCATAAATATGAATAATTTAACGTAATTATTTCCAAGTTCTGCGCAATTAAGCAAAAGAAAATAAATAAAAATGTGCACACTCCTGATCATGGCAGATACGCTCGCTTATGAGGGCTCTCCTTTTTCCAGATTAATTCCCAAAATGAAGAAAGCTGGCCTAATGAATCTGGTCAAATATTGGAGAATTTCCTCGATGAGTAAAAGCTATTTCCTCAAAAACCTTATGATTTTCAAGAAAAAAGAATACTAGACCTGGGTTTCAATCTCTCATCTGCCACGTATTTCATCACGTAGGGCCTGATTTACAAAGGTAAACTGTGACGAAAGTCTAACTTTACGACTTTTGGTATTAACAAAGGGTATTTAGGAGTAGTGAAGTTAGACTTTTGTCTCAGTTAAACTTAAGTTTTGGTTTTAAGTATAACTGAGATCAAAAAGTTAAACTGAAGACCAAAAATTAAGTTTAAAAGAGATAAAATTCTAACTTTATGACTCGTAAATGCCCTTTCTGAATCTAACTTTACGACTCGTAAATGCCCTTTCTGAATCTAACTTTACGACTCATAAATGGCCTTTGTGAATACCGAAAGTCATAAAGTTAGACTTCCGTCTCAGTTTACCTTTGTGAATGGGGCCCTAAAAACTTTTGGTCTCAGTCTAAAATATTTTGGTTCTCAGTTAAATATTAAGACAAAATCTTAAGTTCAACTGAGACAAAAGTCTAACTTTACTACTCGTAAATGCCCTTTCTGAATCTAACTTTACTACTCGTAAATGCCCTTTCTGAATCTAACTTTACGACTCATAAATGCCCTTTCTGAATCTAACTTTACCACTCGTAAATGCCCTTTGTGAATCTAACTTTACTACTCGTAAATGCCCTTTCTGAATCTAACTTTACGACTCGTAAATGCCCTTTGTGAATACCGAAAGTCATACAATTATACTTTTCTCTCAGGTTAACTTTGTAAATTGGTCCCTTAAAACGTTCTTATAATTCATAAAATATTAGGCATCATTACAAAAATAATAGAACTTTGGGCAAAGGAAAAAAAAATATTTTTTCTGTGTTTGCTGTGGGTGGTAGAAAGGGCAGAAGAGAATGAGCACGGAAGAAGACACAGAAGAGTGGGGGAGGGGTAAGGGGTGGGAAGAGGAGGGCACAAAGCAGCAGCAGAGGAGCTGCAGCCTGATTGGCCACACCGGGTAGAGATGGGTGTGGGGCCGGAGAGGCATAGAAGGTAAAGGAGGTACAAGGGACAACCCCTTCCCAACAAGGAAAGAACAATCATGAAAGGGGGGGTCGGAACAGATTTGGGGTTGGAGAGAGGGTTAGGGGGATGGAGCACATGGGTTGTCCATGGATCGGTGGTCCGGAGGAAGAGAATGGGGAGGGAAAACAAGAAACAAATAAAAGAAAAACTGGGTTTAGGAGTTTTCACCGATAAAAAGAACCCTGTCACCCTGTGTATGCCACTGTAGGTGAAACACTTGTGAAAATGGTTTTAATGGAACAGGCTATCAGAACTGATTTTACTAACTTTAATTTTCATCTATATCAGATACATGCCTTTCTGAGATCAGAGTGGAGAAATGGCACCGCTCGTACTCTATGAACATACACAAACACACATGCACATGCTTATGAACATACATCTATGCACAGGAATACACAGACCATTACTCACATGGAAATATGCTCACAACACACTCTTAACACACACAGGCATATCTGTGTCCGTGCATGCATACACACAACATGCGGCATCTCACACATGCACAAACACACATAGGCGCATTTCCGTACATATATGCAAAACATGCTCAACAGTCACACAAATATCCTTTAACACAGGGAATCTACATGAACCTATGCATTCATGTCTGCACACACTCATGTGTGCACATACACACAGACACACATGTGAATACAGCCATGTGACTACACATACACACAACCCACTGCTAATGTACTCAGAATCTGTGTCACAAGAGACCACTGACCCCAGTAGTGTAGCAAGGATTTCACGGGCCCCGGTGCTATCAGGAAATTGGCCCCTGTGACTGCTGTTAGGGAAGCTCAATACAGAAATTAGGAATGGTCCCATTAGGGCTCTGGGCGCCGGTGCCACTGTACCTACTGAACCAATGGTAGCACAAACCCTGTACAAAGTCCAATAAAGCACCTTCTGGTATGTTTTGCTGCCACACAGTATGCGCTCGATAACAACTTTGGCGGTGCGGTGGCAGGTCTGCCGCACTGCCACACTCCTAAAGCCGTGGTCAGAGTGCCCGTCAGATTAGGAGTTTCTGACTTTTCAACGGTAATGCCTCAGAAAATGGGCACCGCAATGGAAACACCAAAAACAGTTCCAGCACGGCATGGACTGAACAGTCCGTGTTGTGCAGAAAATCGGGTGCAAGCACACATGTTGTGGCCCCCTGTGTTCATCCCCATGCTGAGGTGGCACAGATGAAACTGCAGGCCCCCTTTGTTTCCTCTCCGCCGCGGTGTTCATGGAGAAGGAACCTCCATGACACCGCCGGCGGAGAGGAAAGTCATAATATGTTTGGCGGGACACCCTATTGTGGCCTCCTGACCGATGCAACACCACCGGGGAACGGCGGTGGCTGTGGTGGGGCTATGGGAGTCTGACCACCGTATTCATAATTGGGCGGTCGGGAGACCGCCACCTCTGTACGCTCATGAGTCTGGTGGCCCGTGGACCGCCAGACACATAATCAGGCCCTAAGTGTCTGCCGACATAGGGGAAAGTTCAAATGCTCTTAAATCACGAATGCTGACGTCAATTGTTCCAACTCTGGAGTTCCAAAAATCCTTGGCCTCATGGGTGTAGCGCTAGAGCGAGGGTGGGTGAGCAGGCAGACATCACACAAGTGTCCAGGACAATACAAAGCTTACACAGGATGGGGCAGTCAGTCAAGGGTGGGAAATGTCTGAAAAAGGAATAAGCATTGACACAGCCAGTTAGTTAGATCAGGTGGGTGTACACTCTCCAACCTACTGCGCAAAAGTGCAGACAAACGCATCTGAAAACAGATTTTAACCAAAATGCTTCCTTTAGTGCTCGCTTCATACTGTCCTCAAGCTGTTCACGGACTGATTTCAAATTTAAAATAGTTCGAAATGGTCTCCAACGAAGGGGGAAGGGAACACCCAAACAGCCAATTAGAAAACAGTGAAAGCAAAATATTCTGATTGACAATATTGCAATACAGTGGCTGAAGGGGCAGGGACAAAACAAGCCAGCAGCTGAGGGGTGCAGACCAAAGGTCCTTTAAAGGAAGCATAGGAAGCGATATATTGCCCAGAAATGATGTACGCGCCATAGGCGTCAAACTAGGATACATTTACAACTTCATTATTTTACAAGCCACCTCCGTGGTGGGTGGGTGAGTATTGTCTGTGGTTAGCCTACCCTCTCTCCTCCTCTGTCCTTTCCTTCAGGATTCTCTTGTTTGGATGTATGACATTACAACGCATGCTTTTACATCGCGTGCTTTTACAACGCGGTTTTTACAACGCATACCATTACAACGCATAGTGCTTTGGGGTGCTGGATAGTGAATAGTTTAATTTACTATTCCATCTCCAGTCCCCGTGGATAGTAGGGAAGGTGTTGGACAGTAAATTAAACCTATTCCCTATCCTAGAGCGCCCCCCAGCGCAATGCGTTGTAATGGTTTGCGTTGTAAAAGTTGCGTTGTAAAGGCACTGCGTGGTAAAAGTTGTGTTGTAAAGGATGTTTCCCCTCTTGTTTCTCTGTTGACTACAGATGGAAGTCGCCTGTGTATGGAAACAGCCGACATGTTCTGCCCACTCAGAGCCGCTGCACAAGCCTTGTGAAACCCCGACTCTCAGCCCCATCTCTTACAGCAGATTATGCAATCCTCACCCAGGACCAGGGCGTCTTTACTGGATGCATAATGTCAATTTACTTCTGACAAATGGCGGACACATTGTTAAAGAAAGAGAGAGAAAACTAATGATTGCTGTGCTGCTAAAACAGGGTCACTCTGGGAGCAGATTCCTGCCAGAGAGGGGGTGGTGGGGGTGTTGAGGAAACTCTGAGTAGATTTATGATGCAAATGACAGCAAAGAGGACAAAAAGTGCCCTGCTGTCACCTCAGTTTCCCCGCACTGTTACTTGTTAGGGGTCAAAGCCTGCAGGTACCCGGGGGCAACACTCGCCCATTCTAGGGCAGAAGCGATTCCTCCAGCGGAGGGATACGTGCCACCGCCCACTCAGGCGGATTGGCATATGTGTACAATATTTAGATTTATACCCTTGGGCGACCTAACATTATTGTAACAAGGAACAACCCTGATCAATGTAAACCATTAGACACCCCAGAAGGAAGCACTAGAAGGAAACTAGAAAGTTCAGAACAGTGCGCCGACTGCACAACACAAAATACCTCTCTGTGGAGGCGGCTACAACAGGTAAAGAGACTGAAACATCAAAGTGCACTGAAGCACTGAAGACGAACGTCCAGGCGCTTTGTAGCATCTGCAAGAAACGCCCAAAGTGCTTGGAACATGGTAATAATACTAATAATAATCATCATCATGATCATAAATATCATCAGCATTATAAACATCATCATGATTTAATGATCATCATAAATATCATAAACATCATCATAAATATCATAAACATCATCATAATTTCATGATCATCATAAACATCATCATCACAAACATCATCATCATTTCATGATCATCATAAACATCATCATAAACATGATCATCATCATCATTATAAACATCATCATAATTTCATGATCATCATAAACATCATCATCACAAACATCATCATCATTATAAACATCATCATAATTGTATGATCATCATAAACATCATCATCACAAACATCATCATCATTATAAACATCATCATAATTTCATGATCATCATCATTATAAACATCATCATAATTTCATCATCACAGACATCATCATCATTATAAACATCATCATAATTTCATGATCATCATAAACATCATCATCATTATAAACATCATCATAATTTCATCATCATCACAAACATCATCATCATTATAAACATCATCATAATTTCATGATCATCATAAACATCATCATAAACATCATCATCATTATAAACATCATCATAATTTCATCATCATCATTATTAACATTATCATAATTTCATGATCATCATAAACATCATCATAAACATCATCATCATTATAAACATCATCATAATTTCATCATCATCACAAACATCATCATCATTATAAACATCATCATCATAAACCTTATCATCATTATCATAAACATCATCATCATCATCATTATAAACATCATCATAATTTCATCATCATCATTATTAACATCATCATAATTTCATGATCATCATAAACATCATCATAAACATCATCATCATTATAAACATCATCATAATTTCATCATCATCACAAACATCATCATCATTATAAACATCATCATCATAAACCTTATCATCATTATCATAAACATCATCATCATCATCATTCTAAACATCATCAATACATACTGCAGGTCACAAATTCCAAACCTGGCAGCCCAGCCTAGCCCTCGGTCCTTCCCGGGGCAGGTAATACACGGATTAATAGAGAGACCTGTTATTTGTGATGATTACAAATGATTGTGAAGCCATCCTGTCTTCACAACCTTTGATTACAAACATGAATAGCTCCACAATCAGGAGGGAAAGCAACACAATGAACTATTTTCATCCTTCGAACCGGAGCAGCGTTGTAAAGTAGTGTACACCTTGGTGTAAGTTTATATTTTAAGGGGAGGTTTTCTTTAAATAACCCCCCAAAGCTCACAAGCATCACGAGGAAGCGAAAACAACTGTACAACATAGGAGGAGCCTCACGGTGGCACTATGGAAAAGTGGGCGGGAAAAGAGAACAGTTGCTTCCGGTCAGCAACATTGGTAAGAAGGTTTCTTTAAAAAGCTTCTAATTATGCAGCCGCATAACTTTACCAGTTGTGTGCAAGTCACTGATGCTTGGATCTGGCTCAGCCCAAAGACCTCTGGGATCCTAGAGCCCAAAACGAGCCGAGCTTCATGTGGCTTCTGCTCTAACTTCATGGCCAAGAATCAGAGAAATCCTATCTAGAAAGCATGAACCAACCCTGACGTCACAGCTTGAACAAATTGCGTGATCCTAGGTAAATATTTCATATCACCTAACCTACTTTATGTTTGTTATCACATATGAAGCACATTCAAATACATGAGTTCAGGGTAAGCCTCGGCGGTGAACTACGCTCCACTCATGGAATTTGCGGAGTTTTTTTCCTCACTCGCGATCATCAATGTCAATTTGGCGACCTCGAGTGAGAAAAATCAACCTCCCTGCGAGATTTTTCCTCATTCACGATCGTCAATATCAAGTTGGTGAGCGCGAGCATGGAAAATAAACATCCTGGCGAGATTTCTCAACGTGGAGTGGTCAGGTATTTCATTGCGAGTGGTCGTGTATGCTCGCGACCGCTAGCCAGAAACTGCTTGTTCACGTTGGAAAGCTGCCACTCGAGTAAAAATCTACACCAGCGGCAGAAAAGAGAAAGAAGGGACCGCTTGCGCTGTGTAAGGTGCCGTTCGCAATAATTGCACAGTGCGGACAAGCATTCGCACTGTGCAATCACCGCAAACTGCATTTTTCTTTGGAACTCCGCCGCTAGGGGAGCTCCGCGTAGCGCGGCTGAGTTTTTTTGCTACTTCGCGGAGTTTTGCAGAGCGCAGCTCTGCGAACTTCACCCAGGGTTAGTTCAGGGTGTGCATTACACAAAACCTCTCATGCCTGATTTAATAGATTGTAATGTTGCTCCATGTGTAATAGGAATCTAAGACACATAAACAACTGACAACTGTTCACTAAAACATTGTAGCCAGAACAGGAATGTTTCTAATTTTATGTTTAAAAACTGTGACTTGCGATAAATGCTTCTCAATGTGATTATATGACCTGATGTACTAAGCTGAAACCTTCCACTTGTTAAATAAATTCACTTTTTGGATTTTGAAGGGACTTGATCATATTTTCATGATACATGATGCATGGTTTACATGTCAAGCATTTATATGACTGGTTTCGCACACGGCTCTTAAAGACATGCCAGACCCATGCCTCGAATGTTCATGCTAATATGTTGGCCCGCCCACTTCTATGAAGCACTACCTAAACTTAGACAAACTTTTCTACATTTAACTATTAGCTTTTCGGAACAACAATGTGCGTTTGCAACAAAGGGAGCAAAGCAGAAACTGTACAGTGTACGGACCGAACAGAACACACTGTACCGTCAACATTAGAAGTTTGGAATTTGAAAGCTTATCTTTCATTTACAAGCAATTTTCAACACGTTACAAAGTGCTTAGATGTATTTACTTTATAAAAATGGCACCACTTAGTTATAAATCTCCATTGATTTGTTGGAAGAGGCTGGAAATTATGAAATTGATCATCGTAATGTGCTAGTCTTTTAGTATACATTAATATTTTTTAATGGAAAGGAGGTAGGCCATGGTATATTAGCATGGCCAGTGCTCAGGTTCTGGAAGTAGACGTATCAAACTTGTAAAATATCTAAACAAAAAATGTAGTTTGTGGTTTAGAAGCTTTGTCTTATTGGAATTAGGTTTTATGTTTCAAGGTAGAACTTCGGCTTATGGAAATTTAAATTCCACGTCACATGCATTTGTAGAATGCAGTATTCAAGTTAGACTTTCCTAACTGAATGTCAGGAGATTTGTGTAATTACAGCAAGGAAGCTACTTACGTGGGCTAAGTGTTTGGGTTTCTTTGTCATGGATTGACTTGGGGAGAAGCTCTTAGGAGGATTGATTGACAGGTGGAAGACACGTGACAGACGGTGTAAGAGAGGATGCTGTACTGGAACCAGGTGATAATGTGGACGTGGTCATGAGCACCACATTTACAGCATACTACCCGCTCCTGAGGAAGGCGTGCGGAGCCAGGCGCGTACCACCAATGCAGGTATCTGACCCATGTTGTCTTGTGCTTCCCCATTGTGCGGCAGTGACCAGGAGAAGTATTGGATATTTCTGAGAATACTTCAAAACAAAGCTTCACAGGTAACAGCAGGTGCTCCTCGCTCTAGCACAACATCAGAGATCTAGCTGCTGAGATGCTGGACGACCATCTCCGCAAACTCATCGACACATTCTACAAAGGACTTGATGAAAAAGAGAACCCACTGACCAAGAAACTGCTTGCATTTCTGCAGACTCTTGTCACTGGTCTGACCCGTCCAGACCCCCCCCCCCCAACCTGCTCACCTGTGACAATGTGTCTCAGATCAAAAAGAAAACAAGAGCTGTGACTAATGTCAAAGAGACTATGGAGTGATGAGACACAAGCCTCAGGATAGATTCTCAAAGTCAAAGAGAAGCAGATCGGGTACGGCGTGGCTTGTGAATTCAAGCTCCTGCGCCAAGATGTGGGTCAGGGTTTTGGAGACCGCCTCTTCTCAGCCCTCCACAGTGATGCATTGGAAGCGCCATTGTTCCCAGGAAGCATCCTGCCTGTAGGCAAAGATTCTGGGGCAGGTTTACAAGCCCCTTTCGCCTCTTTAACGCCGCCGTTGCGTCACTTTTGTGACGCAGCGGCGGTGTAAAGCCAACACCATGCTGTAGGGTATTTACAACGTGACGCATCTGGGCGATGCGTCACGTTGTGAAGCCCTGCTCCACATGTAGGTGTTCCGGCACGGGGGGGGGGGGCGTTCCGGTGCAGAAACGACTCCTAAAATTGGCTGAGTTAAATCTACAAGATTTCACTCAGTCACTTTTAAGGCCATGCTGCGTCAAAACCCTGCGCCTGCCTGCCGTAAGGATTGACTCAGCATGTTAGGGATAGGGCACCCCCGAGCCTTGCTGGAGCTGCGTCGCGCTTGTGACGCAACTCCAGCAATGCGCCGCCTTTCCGACGGGGATGCGACACGCATCTGCCTATCCGTGCGCCACGGTGCACCACATTTTAAATGCGCCGCATCAGTGGTGGCGCACGGGTGGACAGATGCGTCGCATCCCTTCTGGCGCATCCCTGCTGATTAGCAGAGATGCGCCAGAAGTCGTAAATCTGCCCCTCTCTTTTTAAAACTTCTAAGTACACTGTGCTGGAGGAGGTTTTCCAGACTGTTTTGTTTTATTTTTTAAGCATGTGGTGGACGAATTACCGCCAAATATTGAAAGACTTTGAATAGGAGCTACTGATATTCTGCTGTTTGGTTACCAGTTTAGCACAGCTTTTGGTTGGAGTCTGATCTTGTCATTCATCGTTTTCTCGATGTTGTCGACCCCTTGCTGTGTCTGTTTGAAGAATCCTGTGTTTCAGGGACGACAACAAGTGGCTTCATGGCCAACCGATAGGTGTGTTGTCGAATGCTCACTTGCGGCTTATTATCAGGAATACGACATTAAAATCTGATCTCATATTTTATTTTTAGAGTAGAGGGAACAATGGTCAGAATACACCATTTAATTAAGGAAGTCATCCTTCGTGGGGTTTAGGTATTTCAAACACTCCGGGCCCGATTCACAGACGTAATCGGAGACAAAAATCTAACTTTACGACCTTTGGTATTCACAAAGGCATTTACGAGTAGTAAAGTTACACTTTTGGGGCCCGATGTAGGTAGGCCTTTACCGGTCGGTAACGACCGAATTCAGCCGTTACCGACCGGTAAATGCCTTTTCCAATGTAGGGGGCATGTATTTACAGATTCTGTATTTTTACTGAATCTGTATTTACCGAATAGGTAAAATTACCGAATTGGTAAATACAGACTCGGTAAAAATACCGAATCTGTAAATGCGAATGTAGGTGGCGCTTTAAACAGTGCCACAGGCCCCTAAGAATTTGATATTTACCATGTAATACTATTGCATGGTAAATAACGAATTCAGGTGTACATGCACATCTGTGCATGTACACCTGTGCCATGTGACGCACAGACATGCCCTTAGGGCATGTATGTGTGCCACATGGCACACAAGCCTGACATTGGGGTGCTACAGGGTGTCAAAGTGCCACCCTGTTCCCCCTGGCAGGATTCGGTATTTACCGATTCGGTAATTACCGAATCTTACAGATTCGGTAATTGAAAAAGAAAAATTACCTACATCTGCCTACTTCCAATTTACCTACTCTTAAATACCGAATCGGTATGATTCGGTATTTAAGTGTAGGTAAATCGAGATTACCTACATTGGGCCCTTGGTCTAAGTTTAGACTAAAAGTCTAACTTAGACCAAAAGTCTAACTTTATTACTCGTGAATGCCCTTTGGGAATACCAGAAGTCGTAAAGTTAGACTTTTGTCTCAGATTCCTTCTGTGAATCGGGCCCAAAGTAACCGGCTAGTAAACATAATGCAAAAGCAATATTATTATAGTTGAATTTTTTTTTCTTTTTAGTACTATCATGATCAAAAGGAGAAGTCCAAGCAAGGGAGAGGGCATCTTCCAATTGAAAAACCTAATTTCGCTAGTCGGGCAGCAGGAGGTTGTATTTCTACCCAAGCATGATCATGACATCATATGTTAAATTAATTATGACCTTATGGCAGCACGTGTTACACCTTCTGACATCATCAACACCATATTCTGCAACATATAGAGTGTCAGGAGACATATCTACCATATTCCTGAATGTCATTTACTGGGTGAAATCTGCTGTAATTTTCTACATTAGTTGCATAGTGTACACACAAAAGATAAAGGTACTGAACACTCATTCCAGGTGTTTGTAAGTTCCTTTTGAGGTTGAAAATATAGCAGTTGTCTTCGTACCTGACTTTCCCAGACTGCGTAGTTAGAGCTAAGGCAAGGGGTCCGTCAATGAAAAGGACTTATCCTGTCGCCTCAGAGAACCTATCTCTTCTGGTCGATAGCTTCCCAGCAGTAATATATATATATATTTTTTTTTTTTACAGAGTTTTATATAGTGCAAACTTAACCCAAACCGGGTATCAGAGCGCTTTACATAGCACCAGTTGCATTACATGAGGACACATTCATTTTTGTTTGGCACAGGGATATTACGTGATCTGCCCAATATCACAGGACGTTCAGCGTCATTGCCAAGACTCAAACCCAGTTCCCCAGATTCGAGGTTGACGGCTATAGCCGGTAGGCCAACTCCTCTCCCCAAATGCTTTAATATATGTTTAATTGAGACAATCATGGACAGAGGGCTAGAACCAGAGAGTATGAAAGCACCATAGCACATCACGGTGAAGTGTCCGACGTCATACAGTACGTAGGTTTCAATACGTCATAGGACCCTAAGACCAGAGCCTGCTCTAAACTCTAGGAGTGGGGTATTCAGAAATGAATTCATTTAGTAAATTCATAAAGCTTGCATAAGATCCAAGATAATCAAAGCATTTACATAATTCAATAGAATCTAACAAGCCAGACAGAGCCTTAAGGGTGCGAGCGCAGTGCGCGCGGAGACTTGTGACAAGCTCCGGATGAGAGGGTTGGCAAGGAACAAATAATTAGTACCCTGACATCATGTTCTGTGAACACAATGTGAGACGTTAGGGTAAACATAACTTTGTTTGTATTCCGGTTCATTAGAGCTTTCATCGCAAATCTACATTGTGGGTTGGCAGATCTTGTCGCCTGGTGGCTTTTCTGCGTCTCACAGATTCAAGGAAGCGCAAGAAAGCTCATAGTGCCTGTGTTGATGAATGCCTACAGGCCCTGCCGATCGCGTGAACCCATGCCAGTGAAAAGGATACCTCCCTCTTACAGTGCCGCTTATCGTGGCCCAGGTCCATCATCCACAATCTACTCGCCCTCTCGGTCCTCCACCTGTGTTTTTGAGTAGAAAGGGGATGGGAACTTGTGCTGAGCAAATCTGGCATCTGTCGTCATCTGCCTGGGCCTCCGTAAACAAACAAAGAAACTATGACTGGTCCATGACAGACCTGAGCAAGTCACCACAAGGTTATGAGTAGGCCTGGGCGGTAAATTCCATTCCGCTTGCGGAATTTGGGTAATTTCGCGTTCCGCGGAGAACGCCAAATTGCCCAAAATTCTCCGTTCCGCAACTTGGCAACATTTTTTGCTTGTTCGCGTTATAAAATGCATGTTCACGAGATATTTCCCCCCAAGCACGCAAACAGTGATTGCGAACAGTAAAAAAGCATCGCGAACAAGCAATTCTGCGTGTTCGTGGAATTTCTGCATGTTCGCAGACATTTTTTACCATTTCACGGAGATTTGCGTAACACAATTACACAAATTCCGCCCATCCCTCGTTAAGAGGATGAAGTGAGTCATGCTACATTTCTTCTTACAGAAGAGATTCAACTTAAATGTCCATAACAAGACATTCATTTACTCTTACTACCATCTTAGAGTCCTCACCCACTGACTAAGAAAGAGATAACTGCCCATAAAGTACCTCAAGAGGCCAATGTGGTCTAAATTCAAATATATTAACTCATTAACATCTTGGGCCTTCTCAGAAGGGGGATCAATCAGCAACTGACAAAACGTGTCACTCTCCCCGAGCTTCATGCTCATGTTCGCTATGGTCATCACGGAAAGTGATAACAGAATGCAACAGAACCATAAAGTACCATACCAGAAGCCTGCTGCACTATCCGTTCCTCTCTACAGAGAGAGAAGAGCAAAGTGTACCCCATGGTCAGACCTTGTACCAGGCTCTGACCAACCGTCTCTTCTCTGCTGAAGTCCGTATGTATATCTGATCGGACCTTACCTGCACTTGCTGTCATAACTAACAAGAGTGAACAGCAAAACACACAAGATGATGGACGGAATGTTGCACAATGGCAAAACATTCACCCCCAGTCACAGATCTGGGTTTAATCCATCGTTATTTTGCTCACCAAGCCACCCCAGTTCAGACATGGCCATATGCAAATCAGTCTTGACCCTGTGCCTCATGGGAACAGTCCAGCCCGAACTAACAAGAGTAGCCCTTCCACCATGTCACCATTTTTGCCAGAGAATGCTTGAATGAACTTTACAGTACACCCTAGAGCTGAATGACAGCAAGGAAGCTGAGAGTATGTCTTCAAGTAAAGCATCACACTGTTTCCAAGACAGTGGATGTTATAAATGTCATCTACTGACGTGAGTGTAATTTAATGAAGCGTAGAAACTGAAAGTGTGGCCTTTGTTACCATTACTGTGGAAATGAGTGTTGCGGAACAGCTCCTGAGCTCCACCCTCATGAAGCATCATACCGGCATCTCTATCTTCAAGAGCGCTGCTCAGCCCCATGCGCGTTGTTTGTTCTTCTTGGGGCGATGAATGCCCCCATTACCGTTCCTTTTTCCTCTGTAACCCGCCTCAGCCTCTCATCTGTAATTAAGTCTTTGCCATGACATTAAGAAAGCAATGGAGCTGAAACCTATTCAGGTGGTGAGTCCAGACTTCTTTGCTTCCATCTGAGCTCAGAGCCCAGCATGTAGCAGGCACTGCAGGCACAATCTCTCACACTTAGTACAAGGCGCATAAATCCATCGCACACTTCCCTGCCCAAGTCCTTCCAGAAGCTCAGACCTCATTAGCATGTGTCACTGCTCATTGATTCCCTCTTGTGCTGTTGAAAGGGCTGCCGCAGAGCCAAGGTGGGATTAATGACCTGCTGCAAACTTTCTTCATTAGCATGATACAAGCGTCATCCAAACTCCTGTTATGAATGATTCTGTCGGCTACCGCAGCTTTCACCGTCCACACTTGTCCTCCCTCAAGATCGGGCTGTACACTGAACCCCAGCCCTCCATTCCTTCGGCCTCAGCATGCTGATCATATTGCAATAAAACTCCTGACTCCCGGGGGCACGGGTGCACAGAAATGTTCTCAATATTGCAATAATCTGGGTTTAGGGTTTGATTAACGTGTCATCACCACTACCACCAGAGACATAGTAATACCTTATGCCGCATTGAAAGTAATATGTATATGGATCAAAGTTGGGCATTGACAGCCAGGACCGTGAATGATTTTAAAGATATTCACATGGGATGAACTGACACACAAGTAATGTAAAGGAAAATATGTACACTGAGGTTATCTGAGAACTCTGTCGTGATTACGGCACACAGGGACCAATGATGGACACCATTATTGATAAACTGCATGATTGGTAGTGGTGGTACTACAACTAGTAGATGAGCACTAAGGACTGATCATTTATTCACAAAATAAGTTTGTTTTAGGAAAGGATTATATTTGCAGTGTGCAAAAGTTTCTCCTCTCCTTGGTCCACCGAGTAGGCAAAATCAAAAAGTTTGCAACGGCGAAGCTGGGCGAGGAGTTTGGCTTCTTTAAAGTCCTCGCACCCACAGGCCACAAAAGGGGGATCTTTTTAAAGTCTTTTTTAATGTTCAGCTAACAATAACTCATGACTAGAGACTAGCCATAAAGATAGGTCTGTGGAGCGGGATGGGGAGACCTGAGGACAATGGCATTGAGGAAAAGAGGCTTAAACAAGGAGACCATGCAGGAAAGAGGTGGTGGCGATACTCAATCAGAATATTGGCTAAAGGACAGGGCTTAGGACAGTCTGAGTGGTCTGGGTAGGGACTCTCAAGGTGGGACAGCTCTGCAGTGCAGATGTTCCCCCACTGCCCCTTTTATGAGTAGGAAAGGTTTGTCGCTGCCAATAAGCACAGCGGTTGAACTTTTTTTGTGCTTTATAGAACTTTTTAATTATCACAAGGCATCACAAGTGCATAAACAAATCTATGAGAAGTTGCAGATCCCTCAGCTTTGCAATTTCTCACATCAGTTAGTGAGAAAGAAGGTGAACACTACTATAAATAATAATAATACTGAGTTTTATAGAGCGCAAACAGCTACCTCCATAGGAAGTGTCCCGGCGCTGATGTGTAAAGCTCAAAGGGCGTCACTTTGATGAAACAAGAAGTTTACACTTATTCTGTTCTTCTTCCTGGTGTATGAAGGTGAAACCTAAGATGGTGAAAGCAGAAGATCTGCCTTCAGAGTTCAGACAAGGCACGTGGGTGAGGTGAGGACAGAGGATGAGGTACTAGAACTAAAAGAATTAAAAAAATATGACAAGTCCTAGAAAGGGCGTTGATGGGCATACAATATGAAAGAGTTAAGTACCCCAAATCATATACCCATACAGTAGAGTATAAACTAAAGTACCCCAATGCATATATCCATATACTAGACCATTGAATGCAGTACTCCAAGGTATATATCCACATAGTAGACTGTAGAGTAAGGTACCACAAGGTATATATTAATATAGTAGACTGTAGAATAAAGTATCTCAAGGTGTATCTCCATGTAATAGTCTGTAGAATAAAGGGCCCCAACATATATCCATGTAGTAAGCTGTACAATAAAAAGCCCCAATGTAAATATCCATGTAGTAAACTGTAAAGTATCCCAATTTATACATCCATTTAGTAGTCTGTAGAATAAAGTGCCACAATGTAAATATCTGTGTAGTAGACTGTAGAGTAAAGCACCACAAGGTATATATCCATATAGTAGACAGTAGAATAAAGTACCTCATTTTAAATATCCATGTAGTAGACTGTAGAATAACATACCTGAAGGCATTTCCATGTATTAGACTGTAGAATAAAGTACCTCAAGGTATATATCCATGTAGAAGACTGTAGAATGACATGCCTAAAGGTATATATCCATGCGGTAGACTGTATAATAAAATAACCCACAGTATATCCATATAGTAGACTGTAGAATAAAGTACCTCATTTTAAATATCCATGTAGTAGACTGTAGAATAACATACCTGAAGGCATTTCCATGTATTAGACTGTAGAATAAAGTATCTCAAGGTATATAGCCATGTAGAAGACTGTAGAATGACATGCCTAAAGGTATATATCCATGCGGTAGACTGTATAATAAAATAACCCACAGTATATCTGTATAGTAAACTGTAGAACAACATGCCCCAAAGACTATATTTATGTAGTAGACTGTAGAATAAAGTACCCAAAAGTATACATCCATGTAGCAGACTGTAAAAAAAGTACCCCAAGGTATACATCCATGTAGAAGAATTTAGAATCAAATACTTCCAGTTATATCTCCATGAGGTAGACTGTAGAATAAAGTACCCCAGCTATATCTATGTTATAGACTGTGGAATAAAGAACCCCAAGGTATATATTCAATTATTAGAGTGCAGAATAAAGCACCCCAAGGTATATATTCATTTAAAAGACTGTAGAATGAAATACCCCAAGATACATATTCACGTAGTAGATTGTAGAATAACGCACCCAAGATATACATCCATGTAGTAGAATGTAAAATCAAATACTTCCAGGTATATTCATGTAGTAGAATGTTTAATAAAGTTCCCAAGCTAGTAGATTGTAGAAGAAAGTCCTCCAAGGTATATCCATGCAGTATACTTCAGAATAAATTACCCCACGGTATATATGTTTGTGTTCGACTCAGACTGTAGAAAGTCTCCCATTCTTTCTTGGCCTCTCTCTCAGCTCGAGCAATCTCTGTGGTGACTTGTTACACTACATGTGCGCACTGGTGCATTCGCCTCGATACTTTATGTGGATAAATAGAGCAACAGCATTTTCAAAATATGTGATTTCTGCATTTGTTTTATGCAATATTAATAGTGAAAACTAAATGAAGACTGTATTTAAAATCGCCCCCAAAGCTCTCGTTTATATGCAGCCGCTCTCCAATACCTCAGTGCTGTTCCCAGCTGCCAATCACAGTACAGCACACCTACAGGGTAACCAGGTGTGGCCCCAAAACACACTTACGCCCCCCCAGAAATCACACGTATGTGTGTGCACTGCACAGGCAGGTCTGTCAGGCCATTCATCTATTCTAAAACCAAACATCCAGACAAGAAACCCTTCACATAGCGCCTCGAAGGCACAAGTAGCTAAAGCGCTCCTTTGTCCTTTGCTTCTTTGACAAATGGTCACGTGACGCTGGCTGCTGGAGACGTGGTTCTATCCCACGCTGCGCTGCGCTGCGCTGCGGTGGTCCTTTTGGACCTCAGCGCAGCCTTCGATACTGTAAACCACACACTCCTTCTCCAGCGGTTGTGGGAGGTTGGCATTGTGGGGACTGTCCTTAATTGGTTTTGGTCCTTCCTTGCTAACAGATCCTTTGCAGTTTTCGAGGAGGAAGCAGCATCCGATCAATTCCCACTGCATTACGGCGTTCCCCAGGGATCCTCATTGAGTCCGACCCTATTTATTATCTATATGAGGCCCCTGGCTAATGAGGTCCTTCCGTAGGGAATCCAATTGGTCACCTACGCCGACGATACGCAGTTGGTGGTTTCCCTGGCTAGGGCAGATGCTGTGGATTCCGGGGTCAATAACCTTTCCCCGTGTTTCACCAAGGTCCTCGATTGGATGGACGCCTCTTTTTTTAAACTTAACGGTTCAAAAACAGAGATTATGATGCTGGGATATAAGGCCCCCATCAATCTTGACGCTTGGTGGCCCATATGTTTGGGTCCGCCCCCTCCCCCGAAGGAGCAAATTAAAAGTCTGGGGGTGTGGCTTGATCCCACCTTTAGTTTTCAAGTTCAAGCCCGTAAGGTCGCCGCTACCTGTTACGGCCTTCTGAAGATCCTACGGAAGGTCCTGACCCTTCTTCCGTTCGAGGCAAGACGGATCCTGAATCAGTCCCTGATCCTCTCGCGGCTTGACCATGCGAACGCTGTCTACTTGGGGGCACCATTAGGGACCATTAAGATACTCCAGTCAGTCCAGAACTGCGCAGCCCGAAGGCATATGGATGTCCCTAGACACAGCTCGGCGAAGACTGCCATCCGGGCTCTACACTGGTTACCTGTTCAGGAAAGGATCCAGTTTAAGGCCTTGTGTATGGCCCACAAATCAATAATCAACAAGGGCCCTGCCATTCTGTGCCCTCTTCTGAGGCACCATCAAGGGCCCAGAGCTCTTAGATCCAACCACCGCAATCTGCTCTATGTCCCGAGGATCAAGCGTTCTCGTACAGGGGGCCGACGTTTTGCAGTACAGGCAGCAAAAAGTTGGAATCAGCTGCCCGATTACCTGCGGCTTGAGCCTAATCATTTACAGTTTAGAAAGCGGCTGAAGACCTTCCTGTTCTGCTGAGTGATTTGTCTGAGATGGGTCTAAAGCGCTGGGATGCCCTCGGGTAGACAGCGCTATACAAATCTGTACTCATTCATTCATTAATTCTTGTCTGATCCCATCAAGAAAGGTAATTCTGTCCACTCTTTCCAGACCATTTATTTATTTATAAAGTGTTATATAGCGCGTACAAGAAGGATATCAGAGCGCTTTACAATAGGATGGAAGGAAGGGCATAAATGCACAAATGTCATCAAGTAAGGGTAAAAAAGACAGAAAAACAGGATTCATCGCAGATTCCAGGACAATTGCACCATGGAGAGTAATACAAAAAACAGGTAGAAACGGGCAATGAAGGGGGTCACAGTATGCGGTAAAGAGGAGGAGTAACAAATGATGGTACAATGGACGTAGGACAGGGGCGTAACAAATACCCAGTACATGAATGGGGCCCCCTCAGCTCATCTGCAGAGAGATGTGAGTCCCGCCCACTCATTAATTTGTCCACACAGCGGGGGAGTTCGCGCAGCGCACAAGGGGTTAATGTGGGTAGGAAGAGAAACCACCCCCTGTGCAGCAGCAGGGGGGGTGGAACTAACTCTCTCTTTGCGGTTTGGGCAGGTTTACCACCCTCAACCCTAATAGGTTTGCAATGTTTCTAAGGATATCTGTGGGTTCTCTTGGCATGGCCAGGCCAATCTACAATGGGGCTGTCAGAGAGGGTGCAGGTAGAGGAAAGTTTGTCAACATTAGTGGGAAACACCCACCCCAAACATAAAGTGGAACAAGACGAGTTTGGCTGACAGGTGCCTATGGGCCAGACACACATGAAGGTTGAGTCTGTTGCACATATCTTCCGTGACCAAAGCAACATCCATCCCTTGGCTAAAGTGAGTGATGTCACATGGAAGCAGTGTCCTGAAATATAGACAGTTGTAAATCAGAGACCTCTACTCTGCCAAAGAAGCTCCATTGTGATTGGCTAGCTGATATCTACCCAGGAAACTCACAACTAGTACCTGAGACAACCCTAGTAACAGCATCAACCAACATATCAGTACAGCACCGTCCCTTAGCGGCAGCCTGCGAAAGTCTCAGAGCTCAAAAAAAGAACTAGAGCGCTCACTTTGCAAAAAACAGGTAAAAACGGGCAATGAAGGGGGTCACAGTATGCGGTAAAGAGGAGGAGTAACAAATGATGGTACAATGGACGTAGGAAACAGTGTGTCCGAGCAGATGAGCCTAGCCCAATTAGGGTAAGAATTTATTCATAAGGAATCTTTTGGCTTCCAATTTGAACTCCGTCGTTAAGGAGATTCTGCGTTCTTCCGGTGGAAGAGAGTTCCATATCTTTGTCGCAGCGCCGGAGAAGGCTCTGTGACAAGTTCTCTTCTTGCTAAGGAGGAGTGGTTTCAAGAGGAAAGCATTGGCGCTTCTTGAGGCTCTTGCACCACAAGATAGCTCGTTTTTGCAGAAGGTACCTGGGAGTATTGAATTGAAGGGCCTTGTGTGCCAGAACCGCAATCTTTAACCGAATTTGTGCTTCGCTGGGCAACCATTTAAGAGATTTTAGGACTGGGGACATGTGCTCATTTCGTTTGGTGCCTGTAACCAGTCTAGCCGCTGTGTTCAGCGATGCCCTCAGTGGAGCCAGGGTGTATTTGGAAGGCCACAGAGGGTAGCGCTGCAGTAGTCAAGCCTCGGCAAGACACGCGCTTGGACCAGCTGCTTGAAATCCTTTCGTGAAAGGAAAGGTTTGATATTTCTGAGTGTCCTCATCAAGTGGTTTGCTCCCTTACAAACCTTGCTGATATGATTTTCCATATTTAGGTGCTTGTCCATGCTGACTCCGAGCGATTTGGCTGAGTCTATGATGAGAGGAGTGAGTGCAGTTGAAGGCAGCGAGGTGACTCAGCTACAGGTCTTGCTTCGGGATGTGGTTCGGAGGGGAGATGAGCAGGAATTCTGTTTTTGAGGTGTTGAGCAGGAGATGGTTCTCAGTTAACCAGTTTTGAGTGAGATGATGCTTTTCGGGGAAGAGATTTTCAAATATATATATCGTCCGCATACATATGGCAGAGAATGTTAGTGGAGTTTATGAGTTAGCTAAAGGTTCCAAGAACAGGTTAAAGAGCATAGGAGATAGGGCGGACCCTTGGGGAACCCCCATGAGAACTGGAGAGGGCTGGGAGAGAGAGTAATTTGCCTTGACCCTTTGAGATCTGTGGTGGGGGAAGGACGAGAACCATTGTAGCACCGGACCATAGAAGCCCATCCTATTTTTCAAAATGGCAAGGAGGTTGTCATGATTAACCGTGTCGAGAGCCGGACTGATGCTGGTCAAGGACCATTGACAAACTACATCTCGTCATATTTTGTCAAGGTGGCTCTATGGCCCAAAGGAGAGATGGACACTTGGAGTTGGTGGTTTCATCTTCTTAACCCGTTCCATGCTGAGGATGGCCCCGCCCACTGAATAAAATGCCCCCACCATGGTAGAATTCGTGCCACTGTCAACGGGTTAAAGGGAGCGGAGTTCTTGGTTTGTGTTTCACCTGTTTCCCTGTGAGGGCTGTTTCCAAGTGTGGTGTGTTTTGTGTACCGGAAGTCAGGCACACCCTGGTGTGCTGAGGCGAGAAACTCTAGAGATAGACGCAGTTACGTTACTGGAAAGATGCAAACCCATGTCTTTCCATAAAATATTAAATATAGAACGGCAGGCCAATATTACAAGTTCCAACACCTGCAGGTAATGTAATCTGCAGAGATTGCACGTGGGAGACTTCTTTGCATCCCTGATGCGTGCGCGGCACTGACATATTTGCATGCCTGAATGTTATGAGCTGGAGGGATGTCGACAGACTTTATCCCTGCAGCTGATTACATTTTAGGTGCACCGGAAACCCTCATACGGGAGGAGTAGAAGGTGATTTATGTAACTTTAGAGCCTCTGTGACGACAACCGCTCAACTTCAATACGTCCGGAATAATGGAAATCCGAGCGCTGCGCTTCGGGTGAGCAGCTCGAGGCGCTACAAAACAAATCTGAAACTTCCACCCACCATTGAGTCCGGGTTATACTGCCAGCAAATAAACATAACTGCGAAACGCTCTAGATGACGCTTTTAGTCCCCAAGTGATTGTATTTGATGCTTATAAACAGCAACCTTCGCGTGCCCCCGCGAGACCTGCTCCTACGAACCAGGGGACTGTCAGCTAGACCCAACCAGGGCTTCCCTCAGAGCTACTGGGATATTAATGAGACCTCAGGTGTCCAAAGAGACAGAGGACCCGGGGAGTGGAGTCAGAAGGGGCCTATCACTAAGGATGGGCGGAATTCACATAATCGCGTTACGCAAATCTCCGTGAAACGGTAAAAAATCTCCGCGAACACGCAGAAATTCCGCGAACAACGCTGAATTGCTTGTTCGCGATGCTTTTTTCCTGTGGGCAATTGCTGTTTGCGTGCTCAGGGGGAAATATCTCACGAACACGCATTTTATGAACGCGAACAAACAAAAAATTTCGTGAAATCACAGAAAGCTGAATTTTGGGCAATTTTGCGTTCTCAGCGGGATGCGAAATTACCCAAATTCCGCGAGCGGAACGGAATTTACCGCCCAGGCCTACCTATCACACAGCCTTCCAGGCTAAGGTCTAAGGTGACCCCATGTCACATACCTGGGGGATGTTGGGGCACCTCACGGTCCTTGGGTGGAGGAAGGGGTCAGAAAAGGCCTATCACAGACCCTTCTATGTTCTCATGAAGAGGGGCTGAGCATAGGGTGACCCCATGTCACGTACCTTGGGGATGTTAGGGTGCCTCACCGTCCTGGGGTAGAAGATGGGGTAAGAAGGGGCCTATCACAGATCCTTCTATATTCTCAAGAAGAGGGGTAGAGCCTAGTCTCGTACCTTGGGGATGTTGGGGTGCCTCACCGTCCTGGCGTGGAGGATGGTGTCAAGAGGGGGCCGGGCAGTGCTGTTCTATTCTGAGTTAAGGAAGAGCTTCTCTGTCGTGGAGCTACATCAGGAGAACACCTCGTCCTAAATAGTGTGGCATAAAAATATTATAGCAAAAATATCGACGATACAAATATTGTGAAGGTAGGAATGTTTAAGTAAGTATTTATTTACTATACTTTATGCTGCATTGAGTATATTGGTAAGTAAAGTATGCAGATGTGTAGTTAAAAAAGACCCAGATATGCACACCTACAAGTGTGTACTTACCTTCACAATATGCGTCTTGTAGATCATTGTGGTGGTATACTTTGTAACAGGATATTTTTGTGGTGGACATTTCACCATTATGGTGGGTCCTAGTCCAAGGAAGCGGGTGATCGTTCGTGCATTTTCAGCATGCGAACAGTTATCAGGGCCTGGTTTTGGTTCTGTTCATCGGTGGAGTTGTGAGAGTAAATGTAAACTGAGACGAAAGTCTAACTTTATGACTTTCGGTACACACAAAGTACATTTACAAGTTGTTAATTTAGACTTATGTCTCAGTTACGTTTTGGTCTTAAGTTTAACTGAGAACAAAAAGATAAACTTAAGACCAAAACTTAAGTTCAATTGAGACAAAAGTCTAACTTTACTACTCGTAAATGCCCTTTGTGAATACCGAAAGTCGTAAAGTTAGACCTTTGGCTCAGTTTAACTGTGTGAATCGGGTCAAGTGTTTCCATCTTCAGCGGGTGGGCAGGTACCAGGGCCGGGTTATGCTCATCGGTGGAGGAACAGGTGGAGTTGTGAGAGTAAATACGGGGTTCGCATCTTCCGCAGGCGGGCATTTATCACGGCTTCGCACTAAAATCTTTTTCTCACAAGTACTGCAATACAATATCAAGGCAGTAACTAACAAACGTGCGGTAGTTGTGTAAGTGAGTGCACACCTCACGTGCCATTTTCTCACTCGTTCCTCAACACGGGCTAAGGAATGGATGTCCCAAGACACCAGCATCCGAAAGCATCGTTATGGAGCCGATTTTAAAGCACCTCAGATAGAGCATCACAATCTTTGCACATTTTTTCTGAGGTTTTTGTGGGAAATGCATGAAGGTTGCCGAAAAATAACCAGGCGAGTTTCAACGCTTCAAATTATGAGTAAGACTCACAGTTTTCCGTTTTTACAGAGAAATGCAGACATAAAACAATGTGCTTACTATCTGTATTTATTTTTAAAAGTGGAAAAATACAGAAAATTGTCCTTTTGTGGGAGGTCTCCGGGACGACAGCTGAGCAGATAGACGGCCTGGGGAGTTCAAAAACAGGATGAGACTTTCTTAAATTCAGGCCTTTGTTAACATTTATTTGTATATAATGCTTATATTCATCTGTGGGTGTGGTGTTTTGTTATATTTGACTGTTTTATGTGCTGCAGTGGAACTGCATCATAGTTTGAATGCATATGTATCAGTTGAATCAATATGGAAATATACCATGTGATGGCTTCATTGATTCTTAAAACACCAAATAAATATGGATAAATACAGGAAATGTTAGAAAAATAAATGCCATAAAACCGGGAACCCTAATTATTAGTTTATAAACAGTTTCCTTACTTTTTGTTGCTACAAATCGCGAAGATGGACCTAGTTCCTAATACACGCACCCTTCCACCCTAAAGCGCTTTCGTTGGGGACACAAGAATGCGGCAGCCCGCGGCCCATGCCGTGGGAGGCCCCCTTAGTACCATTTGGGCAACAAACAGCCCCCTCTGAGAATGCCACTCGGGAGGAGTCCCCCCCTTCCTTGCCGGTGGCGCTAGCGACCAGGGGGAGGGTATATATGCCTCCCTCAGCCATCCTTGGGTCCTCTTTGCGCCAGGCACGCCGTCTCCCACTCTACTGCTTACCCGGTGTGGAGTGGCAAGCAAATGTCATGGAATGTTGTAATGTTTTCCTTTTGTGTTGCAGGCAGAGTTACAGGGTGATCTGGAAGCAGATGGATACAGAGGGGTACCTCTGTGTGGCACAAAAGGGGTGCCTGAGCCAAATGCCAGGAGCCTCATGGCAGGTTCCAGGGAAACCGCGTTGGCACCCTGTTAGTCCTTCAGGCGGTTGTGGGCCTGAGCAACCGGGGGCTTGCCTTTCTCGCTCCGCCCTGAAATGGGGCGTGAGTAATAGGGACCAATGTGTAAGGTGATCCGGAAATAGGATCACTGCCATAAGTTGTAGCACTGACTGGGTTCTCCACAGTGCTTGGCTCATCAGGCGGGCAGGGCAGCATAGTCTGGCCGCAGCTGCCTGCCCTTGGATCACCCGTAAGATAACCCACCGGATTGCATACTTTTGTATGGAATAAACCTGCAGCAATAATTTTCCAAACAAAAGTTTTTTTCTGGTTTTATTTATTCAGTATGCATGCTCTGTGGTTTTGCGGGTGGGGTGTGTTGCCTATATTGGCACTAAGCCCTCATTACATTGCAAACCCCACGCGCCGCCACCCCTCAGCATGAAAAGCGCATTTATTCACGCGCCGTTCATGTGAGGTTATCTATCGCCCGCAAGATGGAAACAGTGGCACCTGGTAATTTTCTCCCCTGAGCTGCATGTAGCGAGGGTAATCAATTGGAAGTTAATTATGTGAATTTTAATTAAAGGCAAATAAACAACATTAACGGATGCACAGTGGGAGAGACCAGACACTGTGCACAGAGTGAGCGGCCGCGGGGGTGGCGCGTCTCCCGCCCGGAGGAAGGGGGCCACTGGCGGGAGAGGTGTGAGGTGAAACCAAGGTGTTGATTGTGGGTGGCGGGGTGCAGCCCCTGCTGCCACCAGGGGGACGCAGGCCATGCAAGGCTCGCAGCCTGGCGCCAACCAAATGGCTGTCTCCGGCTCGGCCCGTGTCCCAATATGAACAGCGAGCCACACTAGAGCCAGGACGGGCTTTATTCAACATACCTCTAATTTAGGTTCAAAAGCGTAGGACAAATCACACCCATTCTCAAGAAACCTGGAACTGACCCTAATCATCTTAACAACCTCAGACCTATCTCTAACGTCCCAATCATTGCAAAAACATTGGAGAAATGTGTTCTCCTCCAACTCAATAAACACATTGATGAGTTCAACCTCCTCAACGCCTTTCAATCTGGTTTCAGGAAAGGCTGTAGCACGGAAACAGCTATGCTCAACGTCACCGACGACATTCACAAGGCCCTAGACGAAGGTGATGCCTGCCTACTCATCCTTATTGACCTATCTGCGGCATTCGACACAGTAAACAACCCAGCCCTTCTGGAGACCCTATTGAAACGTTCCGGCATAAATGGCACAGCACTAAAATGGTTCACTTCCTTCCTTCAACACCGCTCACAACAAATTAAAATTAACTCCTGTCTCTCAAAGCCAGCTAAAGTCACACTTGGGGTCCCGCAAGGCTCGATCCTCTCACCGTCCCTCTTCAATCTCTTCATGGAGCCCTCACAATCATATTGAAAAAAGCCGGAGTGAATTACCACCTTTATGCGGACGACACCCAAATCTATTTCAGGATCAAGTCCCCCAGCGACATCCAACTCCTCAATACCACTCTAACGGAGATCCAGTCTTGGTTCTACGCTTACCACTTAAAGTTCAACCCAGATATAACGGAACTAATCCTATTCTCTCCAAAAAGTAACCATCGTCCAATCCAAGAGTGGCTCAAGAATCTGGTTGTCCTAAACTGCCCCCTCGTTCTATCCGACTCAGTTAAGTTTCTAGGCATCACCCTTGACAAGAACTTATCAATGGAGGCCCACATCAAAAACTCTGCAAAAAGTACTCCTTTCTCTCTAAAACACCTCAAGAAATTGAAACCTTTTCAACCCCACGATGACCTCAAGACAGTAGTTCAATCCCTGGTTCTCTCTAAAATCGACTACGGGAACGCCATCATTACAGGGACTCCAAAAGCTTACCTAGCCCCTCTAAGGGCAGTGCTGAACATGTCCGCTCGACTCGTATCTGGAGTTAAAAGATTTGAACACATCACTCCAGCTCTCAACTGCCTCAATTGGCCTCCCATGGAAGGGAGATGTATCTATAAACTGGCCTGCATCACGCACAAAACCCTTCACTCTCCTGCACCCAACCACCTGAACAACAAACTGGTAAGAGCAGGTCAGTCCAGAAGACTGAGAAGCTCCAACTCACTCCTTCTTATTCCTCGGAAAATGAAAAAAAAAAACACCCAATACCGATCGTTCTCGGGCAACGCTCCCAGGATATGGAACGCTCTCCCGGGAGTCCTCAGATGCAACCCCTCCTTCTCCTGTTTCAAAAGGGACCTGAAACTTCATCTCCTGAACAAATACTTTCATGACCAGCGTCAACTAACCTAGTCTTCAATACCCGAGCTGACTCCTCTCTCCCGGGCATTCAAGGATAGTGGGTGACCGGACTATGTCATTCTCACCTTTTCTTTTTATTGCTTCCTCCCCCTCCGCTGCGCTGCATATTTATCTACCATGCTGTGTTCTTTTCTCTGTGGTTTGCTTCCTTACTGTCGGACGACTATGTACTGTAATGTCCTTCTGCTCTTTACTGTGTTGTATGTGAAGCGCTCTGATACCTATGGGTCAAGCTAGCGCTACATAAAACTTTTAACATAAAATAAATAAAATAAATCTAACATTGGTGCACAAGGTGCAGTGGCACCGAGGCCTAGAGTCTTGAGGGACCCGTTGAACCCTTTGATTGCCGTATTTTAGAACCTGACGGAAGTGGCAATATTCCTTCCTTGTACAAAGGCCCCTGGCATCCCTGTTGAGGTACTGTTAGGTCATGAAATATTTGAAAACCGCGCATTGTCCATTAGGTGACAGCAGGAGGTATTATTTATATGTATCCACTGGATGAAGTTCACAAGGTGTAACCACACAGACTGGCTTTAAGCCCCAGCTTCTCCCCTTGAGCAAACACGCCTCAGGAAATGCAAGCGTGGCTGGGTACCAGACTCCTCAGTCCTGGGTTCACACCTAGCACTCGTGCACGAGCTGCACTTACAGAAGACACCACAGGAAATGCAAGCATGGCTGGGTGCCAGACTCCTCAGCCCTGGGTTCACACCTCGAACACGTGCACGGGCTGCACTCACAGAAGACACCACAGGAAATGCAAGCGTGGCTGGGTGCCAGACTCCTCAGTCCTGGGTTCACACCTAGCACTCGTGCACGAGCTGCACTTACAGAAGACACCACAGGAAATGCAAGCATGGCTGGGTGCCAGACTCCTCAGTCCTGGGTTCACACCTAGCACTCGTGCACGAGCTGCACTTACAGAAGACACCACAGGAAATGCAAGCATGGCTGGGTGCCAGACTCCTCAGCCCTGGGTTCACACCTCGAACACGTGCACGGGCTGCCCTCACAGAAGACACCACAGGAAATGCAAGCGTGGCTGGGTGCCAGACTCCTCAGCCCTGGGTTCACACCTAGCACTCGTGCAAGAGCTGCACTCACAGGAAGCACCACAGGAAATGCAAGCGTGGCTGGGTGCCAGACTCCTCAGTCCTGAGTTCACACCTAGCACTCGTGAGTTCACACCTAGCACTCGTGCAAGAGCTGCACTCACAGAAAGCACCACAGGAAATGCAAGCATGGCTGGGTGCCAGACTCCTCAGCCCTGGGTTCACACCTCGAACACGTGCACGGGCTGCACTCACAGAAGGCACCACAGGAAATGCAAGCGTGGCTGGGTGCCAGACTCCTCAGCCCTGGGTTCACACCTAGCACTCGTGCACGAGCTGCACTTACAGAAGACACCACAGGAAATGCAAGCATGGCTGGGTGCCAGACTCCTCAGCCCTGGGTTCACACCTCGAACACGTGCACGGGCTGCACTCACAGAAGACACCACAGGAAATGCAAGCGTGGCTGGGTGCCAGACTCCTCAGCCCTGGGTTCACACCTAGCACTCGTGCAAGAGCTGCACTCACAGGAAGCACCACAGGAAATGCAAGCGTGGCTGGGTGCCAGACTCCTCAGTCCTGAGTTCACACCTAGCACTCGTGCAAGAGCTGCACTCACAGAAAGCACCACAGGAAATGCAAGCATGGCTGGGTGCCAGACTCCTCAGCCCGGTGTTCACACCTCGAACACGTGCAAGGGCTGCACTCACAGAAGGCACCACAGGAAATGCAAGCGTGGCTGGGTGCCAGACTCCTCAGCCCTGGGTTCACACCTAGCACTCGTGCAAAAGCTGCACTCACAGGAAGCACCACAGGAAATGCAAGCGTGGCTGGGTGCCAGACTCCTCAGTCCTGTGTTCACACCTAGCACTCGTGCAAGAGCTGCACTCACAGAAAGCACCACAGGAAATGCAAGCGTGGCTGGGTGCCAGACTCCTCAGCCCTGGGTTCACACCTCGAACACGTGCATGGGCTGCACTCACAGAAGGCACCACAGGAAATGCAAGCGTGGCTGGGAGTCAGACTCCTCAGCCCTGGGTTCACACCTAACACTAGTGCAAGAGCTGCACTCACAGAAAGCACCACAGGAAATGCAAGCATGGCTGGGAGCCAGACTCCTCAGCCCTGGGTTCACACCTAGCACTTGTGCAAGAGCTTCACTCGCAGAAAGCACCACAGGAAATGCAAGCGTGGGTGGGTGCCAGACTCCTCAGTCCTGGGTTCACACCTCGAACACGTGCACGGGCTGCACTCACAGAAGGCACCACAGGAAATGCAAACGTGGCTGGGTGCCAGACTCCTCAGCCCTGGGGTAACACCTCGAACACGTGCAAGGGCTGCACTCACAGAAGGCACCACAGGAAATGCAAGCGTGGCTGGGGGCCAGACTCCTCAGCCCTGGGTTCACACCTCGAACATGTGCACAGGCTGCACTCACAGAAGGCACCACAGGAAATTCAAGTGAGGCTGGGTGCCAGACTCCTAAGCCCTGGGTTCACACCTTGAACACGTGAAAGAGCTGCACTCACAGAAGGCACCACAGGAAATGCAAGTGTGGCTGGGTGCCAGACTCCTCAGTCCTTGGTTCACACTGAGCACTCGTGCAAGAGCTGCACTCACAGAAGGCACCACAGGAAATCCAAGCGTGGCTGGGAGCCAGACTCCTCAGTCCTGGGTTCACACCTTGAACACGTGCACGGGCTGCACTCACAGAAGGCACCACAGGAAATGCAGACGTGGCTGGGTGCCAGACTCCTCAGCCCTGTGTTCACACCTCGAACACGTGCACGGGCTGCACTCACAGAAGGCACCACAGGAAATACAAGCGTGGCTGGGTGCCAGACTCCTCAGTCCTGGGTTCACACCTAGCACTCGTGCACGGGCTGCACTCACAGAAGGCACCACAGGAAATGCAAGCGTGGCTGGGTGCCAGACTCCTCAGTCCTGGGTTCACACCTAGCACTCGTGCAAGAGCTGCACTCACAGGAAGCACCACAGGAAATGCAAGCGTGGCTGGGAGCCAGACTCCTCAGCCCTGGGTTCATACCTAGCACTCGTGCACGGGCTGCACTCACAAAAGGCACCACAGGAAATGCAAGCGTGGCTGGGTGCCAGACTCTTCAGCCCTGGGTTCACACCTGGAACATGTGCACAGGCTGCACTCACAGAAGGCACCACAGGAAATGCAAGCTTGGCTGGGTGCCAGACTCCTCAGCCCTGGGTTCACACCTGGAACATGTGCACAGGCTGCACTCACAGAAGGCACCACAGGAAATGCAAGCGTGGCTGGGTGCCTGACTCCTCAGCCCTGGGTTCACACCTCGAACACGTGCACGGGCTGCACTCACAGAAGGCACCACAGGAAAAGCAAGCGTGGCTGGGTGCCAGACTCCTCAGTCCTGGGTTCACACCAAGCACTCGTGCAAGAGCTGCACTCACAGGAAGCACCATAGGACATGCAAGCGTGGCTGGGAGCCAGACTCCTCAGCCCTGGGTTCATACCTAGCACTCGTGCACGAGCTGCACTCACAGAAGGCACCACCGGAAATGCAAGCTTGGCTGGGTGCCAGACTCCTCAGCCCTGGGTTCACACCTGGAACATGTGCACAGGCTGCACTCACAGAAGGCACCACAGGAAATGCAAGCGTGGCTGGGTGCCTGACTCCTCAGCCCTGAGTTCACACCTCGAACACGTGCACGGGCTGCACTCACAGAAGGCACCACAGGAAATGCAAGCGTGGCTGGGTGCCAGACTCCTCAGTCCTGGGTTCACACCTAGAACACGTGCACGGGCTGCACTCACAGAAGGCACCACAGGAAATGCAAGCATGGCTGGGTGCCAGACTCCTCAGCCCTAGGTGCACACCTCGAACATGTGCACGGGCTGCACTCACAGAAGGCACCACGGGAAACAACCTTTACAACGCAACTTTTACAATGCACCACCATCACAACGAAACTTTTACAACGCAACATCCATTACAACGCATGCCATTACAACGCATGACACTACAACGCATACCACTACAACGCATGTCATTACAACCCAGTCATTACAACGCATACCATTACAACGCATACCATTACAACGCATAGTACCCTTACACTATCCAACACTTACCCTACTGTTGCACCCCCTGGAGTTAGAATAGTAATTTTTACCCCTACACTATCCAACACTTACCCTACTGTTGCACCCCCTGGAGTTAGAATAGTAATTTTTACCCCTACACTATCCAGCACTTACCCTACTGTTGCACCCCCTGGAGTTCGAATAGTAATTTTTACCCCTACACTATCCAATACTTACCATACATGCAACGTAATGGTATGCGTTGTAATGGTAAGCGTTGTAAAGGTAGTATGCATTTAAATGGAATGCGTTGTAAAGGTAGTTTTTAAAAATGTGTTGTAATGGCATGCGTTGTAATGGAATGTGTTCTAATGGAAGTTGCGGTGTAAAAAATGTGTTGTAATGGTATGCGTTGTAAAAGTATGCGTTGTAACGTCATACATCCGGTACCACAGGTAATGCAGGCGTGGCTGGGTACATGTCCACACAGCGGCAAAAGATTAGAATGGATTATTTAAGGAGTTTTCTTTACATTTTTCACTGTATTATTGATCTGAGGTAAGTATCTAAGTAATTGGATGACAAGTTTATGCTCCAGGGTGGGGCACACTACAAATGCGGGAACATCAAACTGATCTGTTCCGTGGGGAATCTGTAACAAAGGAAGGGGCCCCCTAAAACAATCCTGCTCGGGTTTCCAGGGAGGTCTGTGCAGGCTGAGCCGTGATATGCTGCAGATCACAGGTGCGTCAGTGAGCTAACAGTTCCCTCTGCTTCGCAGGCTCAGAGGGGCCAGCATCAGTCTGGGGCTCAGAGGAGCCCTCCAGCGGACCAGAGCCCCTGGTTTGCATCTAGACATTAGTTCGGCAGGTTAATGCGCCTGCTGCCAGGGTCAGCTCAAATCTTCCACCTTGTAGACGGTGAGAACAGTGTGTCAATGGACTGGAGCCCTCAAAGCACTACAGCAATCAGAGGGCGAAGGCAGCCACTGGATGAAGAAACAGCTCTTATGAGGCGATGTGTTCAGAATGAGATGCGCACAGAGGCTGGATTTCTGAATTCATAGCGCACCGGACACGATGCCCCTCTGTATGTAAGGGAGAGAGAAGGGGGGGCAGTGCCTTTGGGCCCCTCCTCTGGGGCCCATCTGAGAGCTGAAGCCCCATCCTTCACTCCGGGAGGACGGCGGCCCCTCCCCCCTCGGAGAGCGGGTGATGGATGGATGGCCGCGGCCGCATCCGTTTGGCCCAGTTTTACGGAGCGCATCCGCGAACTTATTGAATTTTACCTGCAAAAGAGACGGCCTCAGACATCCCCTGTCGCGGAAGAACAAGAAACGTGCTGAGGAAGGGAAAAAGGGTCTGTGTGCAGGAAAATAACAAAGCAGGACACTGCCAGATCTGGACTTGAGCCCCCCCCCCCCCGCGCGTCACCGCCAGAAGCGCCTCCGAGCCCACATCACCAGTAAGGCGCTGTTTAATGATGCTTCTCTGCCAGTGAGTGCCCGCGAAGGTGTCAGAGCGCTTTACAAAAGAACCCGTTGCGATACAGAAGGACTTAGGATTGCATGAGCTACATAAAAGATACAAACAGGAAAAAATTGCAAATGTACAAGTTGTAAAGTCACTCAAGGAAGAGATACAAATGGATAAACTCTAAGAATCACATAGGAATGGTAGTAGGTACTACGGTCTACTACATAAAATGGTGGTTAGAGTTATCTCTATATACATATATATACAAATACAGTAGCAGTGTTTTCTTGGAGTGGCCCACACCCTATGTGTCATGTAACTGTATGTGAAAGAGTGCCCCGTTAGTATTGTTTTAAATACCCTAACCTTGTGAACCACCCCAAAGCAGCTCAAATGGGAATGCAGTGAGAACATTCAGACCACAGTGCTGTATAATTACCAAGGATTGCGCCCTCTCGGCAGTTTTAATAAAGAAGACTTCAGACATTCATAGTCAAATTCACACGATCTTTCTCAGCCATGTGGGAATAAAGTCTGACATTCTCAGTAAATAATATACTTCCAACAGGAGCAGCGACTGTCAGCTGATTCCCTCGTGTTATACTGCAGCTTCCCAGAGTGTTTTAACCTGTTGCGTGCTCGTGACAGAACCGTTCCGTCACGAGCCTCGGGTGGGCTGTGCTGGTGACGGAACGGTTCTGTCACGGCCCGCTCGCCGCGCCTGCGTGGCGCGAATTCCGCGCCTGCACTGAGCGTTCTATTAGGCGGGCGGGGCCGTGCCGGTACAGTTCCGTCACAAGCACAGCCCACCCGAGGCTCGTGACGGAGCGGTTCCGTCACGAGTTCGGGAGCGCCGCGCGGCCCCCCCTACCCCTTAGCACTGTGGCGGAATAGCTGCCGCAGCTATGGGGTTAAAGAACAACTAGAGCGCTAACAGTCCTACTTATGACAAAAGTATGGCACACCTGAAGCCATCTTGATTGAAGCAAACTGATAGAACTTAAAACATTTAATTTAGTAAGGAACAAAATGAGTGGGTTTATTTTGTCATAGAAGTTATGGTTAGTGCTGCAGAAAGAAAAATTAGGGCACCTTTTCAGAGAGTTCTCAAATATCTTCCTCTTCTATTTCATGAAAACATTCTGACATGCAGACTGACATTTGCACTTTCAACACCAGCAGCAGACTGCCAGTTAACTCCATGGTTATCAGCAGCTTTACTATAGTGTTCTAATAAGCAACTAGAGTGCTAACATTCAGGATTGATGCCAAAAGTGTGGCACATCTGGACGCCATCTTGATAGATTGGAAGTAGAAAACTGAAAGCATTTTCTACTGAGGATACTACAGTGAATGAGGAATTTAGGAAGCTACATAAAAGATAAGTCTCCCAAAATGGCCACTATGGAAAAAAAGCACATATTTTGCAGACACATCACCCAAATGTAGCCCATGTGTAGCCCAATGTCAGAAGTGTGCAAAACACCTATTTGTTGTGAGGTTCCGTGACAATTGTAAGTGATGTTTTCGACTCGCACGAATATGGTCGAGTCTGATATCTAAGAACCGCAAATGACGAGTTTAGTAAGTGTGCGCAGTTTCGCTGTGCTAACTTAAACCGTTCGTTTGATATGTGGGTTTTTCATCTGTACCCACGGGTTCCATCTTAGATACGGCATCCATTTTGTCTCTTGCCCTCAAGTAGCCAGCGAACGGACACTGTCCGCTTCGTTACCCTGGGACTCTCAAGATATTTGTGAAAGACACATGTTCTTTGTAAATATCTTTTACGATGAGGAGGATGATACTGTAAGGCAGATGGCCCCGCTTGAGGCTCATCTTGCCGTGCCGGTTTATTGTCTCAGCCGTGCATCTCATTAGGCACGTCCCTTTGATGCCTGTATCTCGTGTTTCCCGATACCTCCCCTTTTACACCCTTTTCGATCTCCCACTGTCTCCATCTTCCTCTGCACCTGTCTTTGTCCCTATTTCGATCTGTTTTACTGCCGATTGGAATTCACTAATGTTGGGAAGATGGGTTTTTACAGTTGGGAACCGCCAAATGTTTCCGCACTTATGTTCCGGACCTTATGTGTACCAAAGTGACCAAAGCGACCCCTCTGAGGGATAATTATGGGAACCAGGTTGTAAACTTTTGTGTACCATGTTGTCCTATGAGTAAATTCTGTATAAAAGGAGCGCTCCACAGAACCAATTTGAAGCAGTCTCCCCAAGTTGCACGTGTTGTACTTGTTGTGACTTCTGTGTTCCCTGCAGTAAATAAACCTTGAATCTTTGACGCCGAAGGAAGTGTCCCGTGTCTCTGTAGTTTGTGCGCCGAAACAGGTATCCCATGAAGGTTATAGGTGTTGTTCCCTGGCACCGCTGGTACTGTTAAAAAGTCCAGTCCTTCAGTTGGCGCCCAACGTGGGGCGACTTCAGCGGTACCGGTCCAAAGCCTGATGATCGTGAGGAACTTCGTGTGAAATCTCCGAGGGAAGGTGCACCCCGCTTCATCGATCCTGTTGTCGAAATAAGTGGCCCGAAGTTTTTCCCTGCGAAGATTCCCGCCTCCTGACGGCTGCGACGGACCGATGCCCTGACTGTCGACCTGTCTTCGACGCCCGGCGTAGACCTTATGTACAAGCGAGACGACAGACGGGCCTTCCTGGTGACGCCATTGAAGTTCTGAGTTAAGTATTTGTGGGTCGCTCCCAGTCCTTAGTGGTTGTTCTAGATTTTGAAAGCTTTGTGGTTAGCCTTTAAGGCTTTGTGGTAATAGCTCACTGAGCTTTGTAATAGCCTCCTCAGGCTTTGTGGTTAGCTCTCCGAGCTTTGTGATAGCCTTAAGGCTTTGTTGTATTGCATGGTTCCATTGCATTTGTGGTTCTTAGTATTGGTCCTTAGTATTATTTGACAGTTGCAATTGCCAAAAACCGAGGGTTTTGACTTACACGAGGTTTCATTGCTTCGGTAATCCTTGAAGTTTGATACTAGGTTAGTGTGCACGATGCCTAGCCATAGTGGTTTGTTTTGTATTTTCAAATGTTGCGCAATGGATTCCCGGTTGGAGGACTCGTGTCCGATACCTCCAGTTGGAACTCCGATACATGATCTTTATAGTCGACATGGGGTGGGTCCTATAATATATAATGATTACTGGATCCGCTATACAAAGAAAGACGGTGACCTTAGATGGCCACCACATGGAACTTTTGAACTTTCGATTTTAGATAATCTTGAGGCTAAATTATTTTTAAAGAAAGCTAGGCCAGCTATGTTTGATTCCTTTCGGATATGGCGTAAAGAGGCCAAGCAGAAAGAAATCAAACAACTTAAAAAGGATCAAAAACAAGAGTTCGTTCCTGTAATGCAAGCTACAAAAGAATGTAGACAAGACAAAGAAGAAAAAGACATGGAAATCGCTACTAGATTGCATCACATGAAAATAGATAAATGTTACCCAGTTTTACCGAATAAATTAGAAAAGAAAGAAGAAGATTTGAAGGACGATTCCTTGCTGTCATACTTGATGAAATCACCACCTCCTTATGTACAGGGTGCTACTGCTCCTGTAGCTCCCCCTGTTGTTCCTCTTGTTGCTCCAGCGGCTGCGGGCCAGCCCGCTATTAACCCTACGTTTGTTTCACCACCTGTTCTTGTTCCTACTGCTCCTGTACCTGTACCTTCGCAGACTGTTGTTTCTGCTACTCCGACTACCTTGTCTGGTCCTACTATGCCTTCTTTCACCTCCAGTGTTGTTGCCCCTGTTTTTCTTTCCCCTTCTGTTCGTAAGCGTGTTCCTAACTCTGTTGCTACCCTTTATTCACCTCTTTCTGGTCCGTTATTTTCGTCTGATTCATCTGACACTCCTCAGAGACGGAGTCAGATCCCTAGTGGTAGGGAGAAAGAGACGTTAGTAACAATGGCACATAGGTGGATAAGACATCCTGCTAATTACACTCCACGTGTAGTCTTTGATACGTTTTCTCAGTTTAATGAGCCTACGCAGAGATTCGTATTTGAGGAGATGTGTAACTTTTTGAGAGAAGAGTGGTACAATGATGATGTAGATGATGTACCGTCCGACATAATTGAACTTCAGAGTCACTTTTCGAACGGTATGATTATAGGAGACGATGTACGACGTGCCGTGGAACGCTTATTAGCATTCAGACCCACAGCACATTCTCGGGTGTCATTAGATGATACCACTGAGAACTGGAAAGCGGTTCCTGGTCAGTATCCTATGAGAGAAGTCCCGCCACTGTGGGTGCCTGGTGATCCTAATGCAAACCCTGTGGTGCTACCGCATTTTCGAAGAGTGTGGATACATCTTCCATGGAAACGATCAGAAGTTTTGCAAGTGAAGCAATCCTTACCCGATCCGCGTAAAAATCCGGCTGGTTATTATAAGGAGTTATCACAACTGATAGAAGCTTCTATTATGAACCTTGCCGACATCGACATGTTGTTTGGCAACGTTGTACCGCAACCAGTTTGGGCTAAAATTCGTCAAGCCAATCACGCAGCTGAATTAGGGGGTGATTGGGCTGCACTGCTAGCAGCTGATGCATTACAAGTCGGTGGGGCTAAGCCTGAACAGTTGATCTTGGATATGCCTCAGAAAATCATTACGCTCATGAAAACTCTCATGCCAGCGATGAAGGTGAACTGGGATAAGTTATCAGCTTGTAAGCAAAAGAAAGACGAGAGTGTCTCAGATTTCTTTACAAGGTTTGAGGAAGCGTTTGTCGACCACAGCGGCCAGGACATGGGCGCTGAGGGAGGCCAGCGGTTATTCGTTGACAAATTCGTGTCGAATTTGTTGCCTGAACTAAGCAACAAATTGAAGAATTCAGAAAGTGCGTGGGCAGTTTCAACCCCTGCGCAAATACTAGCAACGGCTCAGTATTATGAGAATAGGGAAAAGGAAGAAAGTGATCGTGTAGAAAAGAAAACTAAGGAGCTCAAAACGAAGGTTTTGTTGCAGCAAGCATACCCTCCGCGATCAAACCAAAATGATTCGCAACAGCAGTATCGACCACGAGCACAGCTCGATAGAACACAGCCGCGCTCTGACAACTTTGATTACAGATCTTCACTTGGCTATAATCAGTGCGCATATTGTAAGAAAGAGGGACACCTAAAATATGATTGTCTTGCCTTACGGGACCGTCTAAATGGTGTGTCGACACGTGGAAACCGTAATGGTGGTCCTCAACAGGCACCTCGTGGTAGAGGTCGTGGTTCATTCCACAATCAGATTGATCGTCATCAAAATCAATCGGATGCAAATAATTATTTTGACCAGCGAAATGCGGGGTCAGTTCGATCTGCACAGTATAATGTGGATGATTATTATGCAGAGTATGAAACTGTTGTAAATGACCACTACTAGGACAGCCAACGACAAAGAGAGGGAGTAGTGTCAGTTCCGGTCGATCAGAGTGGGCCTTACGTTGCAGTGGCTACATCGGGTGTAGTTGAGCCTTTTCTGTTAGACACTGGTGCGACAAAAAGTTCCATCATGCATTCAAAACTCCCTGGCGCACCTTTGTCTGGCTTAACGAACGTTTCCGTTGGATTCTCTGGCGCCCCTGTTAGTAACCCAGTCTCTAATCCTTTGCCTCTTATGATTGGACCCCGTGAGCTAACAGCTCCACTGATTCTATCCACAGGTTGTGGTGAAAATCTTTTGGGGCTGGATTTGTTGAAACGATTATATGCAACATTGTATTGTTCCCCCGAAGGAGTGGAGCTTACATTGGGACGGAGAGTGATCTCTCCCATGTATTTGTCAGTCGATAAATTCCCACCGGAATTGAGTTCCCTCCCTGCGTCTCTATGGGCCACAGGTCCCAATGACGTGGGCCTATTAGACATTCCACCCTATGTGATTCAATTGAAACCAAATGCGCGATTACCGCGTTTACCTCAATATCGTATTTCTCTTGAGGGCGAACGAGCGCTGTTAGCAATCGTTCATGATCTCATTGGAAAGGGTGTTGTTGAAGAAACTCGTGGAAATGTATGTAATAGCCCTGTATTGCCAATTCTGAAACGAACTGACCCAACTAAACCTCCTGTGTACCGTTTCGTTATAGATTTGAGAGAGGTAAATAAAATAGTAGTTCCACAATTTCATGTGGTCCCTGACATTACGGCTTTATTAACAATGATTCCGGCATCTGCCTCCTGGTTCACAGTGATCGATCTAAAGAATGCTTTCTTTAGCATCCCGATTGCAGAGGAAAGCAGAGACCTATTCGGATTTTCATTAGGAGGTCGCAGTTTTAGGCTAAAACGCGCTCCACAGGGCTACTGTGAGAGTCCGTCAATCTACAGCCAAGCACTTAAAGGTCAGCTTGATGCCTTTGTATTACCTAAAGGTGCAGCTTTGATTCAATACGTGGATGATCTTTTAGTGGCAGCTGATACAGAAGTTATTTGCAAAACGGCTACAGTATCATTATTGCACTATCTACATGACTTGCACCACAAGGTGTCGCCTTCAAAGCTACAGTATTGTTGTCAAGAAGTTACCTATCTAGGTCACTTATTGTCAAAAGAAGGGAGAAGGTTGACCCCAGAGAGAATTGCAGCGATTTCCCGAATGACTGTGCCAAAAACCCAGAGAGATGTTCGTGCCTTTTTAGGTATTACGTCCTACTGCAGACAATGGATTCCAAATTTTTCATTGTTGGCGAAACCATTGATAGCCCTTACATGCAAAGATGTCCCATCCCCAGTACCTTGGTCTGAAGAATGTCAGAAAAGTTTTTCTGAATTGCGTGATGCGTTGTGTTCGGCTCCTGTGTTGGGCACTCCTGACTACAGTAAGCCATTTACACTATTCGTTCACGAGAGGGATGGTTGCGCGTTGAGTGTTTTGACACAACCTTTTGGTGGTAAGCAACGCCCATGTGCCTACTTTTCTTCGACTTTAGACCCAGTAGCAAGAGCCTTGCCAAGTTGCTTAAGGGCAACAGCGGCAGCTGCAGCGTCCATTCGACAGTCCGCGGGTCTAGTCATGGATAATATGCTCACGGTAATGGTTCCGCATGCAGTTGACACTCTATTGAATCGAACGAAAACTTAACATCTGACAAGTGCAAGATTGTCTGGTTATGAATTGACGTTGCTGGCCAGTCATATACGGATAAAACGATGTAATGTGTTGAATCCAGCAACATTGCTGCCGATCGACACAGAATCAAGTGGTGAAGCAGTACATGACTGCTATCTCAAAACTGAAGAGGAAACTAAGGGTCGTATTGACCTAAAAGATACTCCATTGACAGATCCCGATGGTACTTTATATGTGGATGGTTCCTGTTTTAAGTTACCGAATGGTGATGTAACAACTGCGTATGCTGTAGTTACATTGAGAACGATTGTGGAAAACGCAAGGTTAAGTCAGAATTCGGCTCAGGCTGCTGAGTTAATTGCTTTGACGAGAGCGTGTGTGTTGTCTAAAGATAAACGGGTGAATGTGTTTACAGATAGCCAGTATGCGTTTGGTGTGGCACATAGTTTTGGACGACTGTGGAGAGAGAGAGGATTCCTTACGTCACATGGTACGAAGATTCAACATGGCCAGCTTGTAAATGATCTTTTGGATGCACTTACGTTGCCTAAGCAAGTGGCGATTGTTAAATGTAGTGCGCATCGTAAGGTGACGGATGATGTTGGTCGTGGTAATGCGTTTGCGGATGAGACTGCTAAGGAGACTGCCCGGAACCTTAGCACTCGAATGTATGTGACGAGTTCGGTTAGGTGGCCTGCAGAATCAAGTATGTGTGAAAACACTATCGAGAGTGTGAAAGCAATTCAGAATGAGGCCACCGAGACTGAAAAGGCGAAGTGGAAAGAAAGTAAGGGAAAGTTGGATGCGAATGGTTGTTGGATTGACTTATCGGAACAGAAAAGATGGATGTTGCCTGATGCGTATGTGCTGGCTGTTGTGACTATGGCACATGGGTTAGCACATATTAGCGCGAAAGGTATCTGTAAATTGCTGTTTCCTGTGTGGAAGAATGATGGTATTACGAAATGTGCTGAACGCTTGGTTAAGAATTGTATGGTATGTATGTTGTACAATCCTGGTAAGGGAACCCCAACTCCTCCTGGTAGTTTTGCTCCCCCTTCATGTCCCTTTGAGGTGATCCAATTGGACTTCATCCATATGGAGCGATGCAATAACTTGAAATACGTTTTAGTTGTTGTTTGCGCATTCTCCCGATGGATTGAGGCCTATCCTCTCAAAGACAATACTGCTTTGTCCACTGCGAAAATCCTACTGAAGGAATACTTTCCTCGGTATGGAATGCCTAGAATTGTGTGGTCAGACAACGGAAGTGAGTTTGTGGGGAGTGTGATGAAGAGTGTGTGCAAGGGCCTTGGAATTAATCAGAAATTCCATAGTGCCAATCATCCTCAGTCAGCTGGTTTGGTTGAAGGGTACAATGGCACCCTTAAACTAAAACTAGCAAAGATTCAGGCTACGACAGGTCTTTCGTGGCCTGACGCTTTACCCTTAGCATTGCTGTCAACAAGGGCAACTGTACACTCCCGAGTAGGGCTCAGTCCCTATGAAATAGTGTTCGGTCGTCCTGCCAATGTTTGGGGGGTCCCTAGACCGGGTGCCTTTTGTGATCTTGAGTATCCAATGTTGATCGATTATCTTTATGACTTGACTGCTAAACTGAGGTTAATTCACCAACAGGTTCACGAAGCATTGCCGACGCAGACGGAGGGTCCAGGCCACCAGCTCCAGCCCGGAGATTGGGTGGTAACGCGAAATTTTTCGCGCAAGAACAATTTGGATCCCAGGTTCACTGGACCCTATCAGGTCCTCCTTGCCACGAGAACTGCAGTTCGTCTCGAGGGGCGGAAGAATTGGGTGCATGCCACCCATACCAAGAAAGTCCCCATCCCGTTGCCAGCAGACTCGTGGGTGAGGAAAGGCATTGCATCAACTGAAACCGAAGGATTGTCAGCGTTTGTACCTTTCAGCGACGCACAACCTGTCGGAGAATCCTCAGTGCAGCAAAAAGGCATTGTTGAACACTTGTCATCAGAAGACTCAAGACCAGAACATTCAGCTGATCAACAGGGCGTTGTCCCTTCGACGAATCTTTTGTTTAACGAACAGACACGTCCTGGGAAAACCCGATATTTTTTGCGATCCAGCACTAAAGACTAATAAAAAAACCCGTTCTGTCCCTTGACAAGTGCATTATCCCGTTTTCCATGATCAGTTTGAACACTCATACTATTGTAATTATTTTGTACATATTCATTGAGCTTCGTTCCTTACACTTTTTGTTTCCACAGCTGAGAGACATTGTTTTCGCATATATATATATATTTGTGAAATGAAGGCCGTAGGGCCGCGCGCGTACTTCCTTCTGGTTAGTAGGTCTTGACGCTAGGTTAAAGACCGTCGGTTCCTGGGAACTCCTAGGAATTGACTATTGCTACACAGAACGAAGTGCGTCAAGAAACGTTGCGGACGGTCATAGGGAATGGCATTTTCGAAGCTGATGGACTTGGAAAGAGCTCAAGCACAAAGATTCAAGCTGCAGCAACTCAGTCGTACCAAATGTTTTGTGTTCCAAATATTCGTACTGTTTGTGACTGTTTCTGCGTTATTGGCGGGTGGGGTGTATTACACGATGTCTTATTTCTTGCCTTCTATCATACCTACTCCTACCCCTGACCTTAAACTCACCTCCACTGATTCTCCTCATTCTTTTCACATCTTACCTGAACACGAGCAGGCTAGACGTGCAGAATTCCGCAACAATTCCTTTATTCAACTCCTTCATCAGCATCAGTTAGTGGTTAACACTACTAATTGTTGGGTGTGTGGGTTGATGCCACATACTACGGATAAGGGAATTCCATATCTGGTGTTACCGTATAGCTCCCAAGGGTCTGCTCGAGCATTTCAAACAATGTTCCGAAGCGCACTGGGTTTCCACCCCATTCGAGAACCACGTTCCCCCTACTCTGGTCCTACCTCGTACCAAAAATCTTTGTCTATAGCAATAGAGGATTTAGATAGCGATATCTATGATCCCTCGCTTATCCCTGAAGAAGAGGTACAAGCTTATAGGGTCCTAAGTAGAGGCGAATATAGTGTGTTCACTGGTGAAAAACAGCTTAAAAGCTCGCCTCCGATATGGGTCGTACCCCACATTGGTAATTTCTGTTTAATAGGTCGCGGCCGTAGATCGAAGGCCCGACTTGGAGAGAGTGCTTGCACTGAAAATTATATTTTGCCAATGGTCTCGTCCCCTGTGTTTTTGGCTGCCAAGGGTACATACTTTATTTGTCATGATCGTGCGTATGCATGGTTGCCCTCTGACTTCATGGGCTCATGCTTTATCGCAAACTTGTTGCCTCCGACGTTTACTGTAGATGCAGATTATCACAAAACTAGAGTTGTGAGAGGCGTAATTAGCGAAGAGGATACTGCCGGTCAAGAGGCAGGAGACTTTTTCAAGGGTTTCCTCCCATTTTGGGGACCTATGGTTAATAGTAGGAACCTGAGACAGTTGACTCGAGTGGTAGAATCGACAGCTAATATTACTGCCAGTGCCCTTGGTAATATCACCACAGAACTTCAGGCGGATAGACTTATGACGTTACAAAACCGTATGGTTTTAGACGTGATCTTAGCAGATCGAGGTGGGGTATGTAAGGTGATCCATTCGAGCTGCTGTATTTTCATTCCTGATAACGCTCCGACTGTCTATCAAGCCATCTCGAAGTTGCATAAGATCTCCGAATCCATACACGTGGATGTAGGGGATTGGACGCTACTTGGATGGTTTTGGGGCCTGATGTCGACTTGGGGTTGGAAGATTCTGATGATCATTGGAGTCGTTGTAGCGTTCCTGTTCACGTGTTGCCTTTGCGTGCAGTGCGGTCCTGCCTTATGTGGCCTCTGTGCTACAACGTGTATGAGACAGCCACCTGTTACCAAAGGGTCTCAGTTGGACAGAGCTATGCTACAGCAACATCTCGAGGGTCTGATGAATATCGAATATGATTCCGACTAGTGCTTGCCTACATGAGGGCAAAAGGAGCGTCTGAGGTTCCGTGACAATTGTAAGTGATGTTTTCGACTTGCACGAATATGGTCGAGTCTGGTATCTAAGAACCGCAAATGACGAGTTTAGTAAGTGTGCGCAGTTTCGCTGTGCTAACTTAAACCGTTCGTTTGATATGTGGGTTTTTCATCTGTACCCACGGGTTCCATCTTAGATACGGCATCCATTTTGTCTCTTGCCCTCAAGTAGCCAGCGAACGGACACTGTCCGCTTCGTTACCCTGGGACTCTCAAGATATTTGTGAAAGACACATGTTCTTTGTAAATATCTTTTACGATGAGGGGGATGATACTGTAAGGCAGATGGCCCCGCTTGAGGCTCATCTTGCCGTGCCGGTTTATTGTCTCAGCCGTGCATCTCATTAGGCACGTCCCTTTGATGCCTGTATCTCGTGTTTCCCGATACCTCCCCTTTTACACCCTTTTCGATCTCCCACTGTCTCCATCTTCCTCTGCACCTGTCTTTGTCCCTATTTCGATCTGTTTTACTGCCGATTGGAATTCACTAATGTTGGGAAGATGGGTTTTTACAGTTGGGAACCGCCAAATGTTTCCGCACTTATGTTCCGGACCTTATGTGTACCAAAGTGACCAAAGCGACCCCTCTGAGGGATAATTATGGGAACCAGGTTGTAAACTTTTGTGTACCATGTTGTCCTATGAGTAAATTCTGTATAAAAGGAGCGCTCCACAGAACCAATTTGAAGCAGTCTCCCCAAGTTGCACGTGTTGTACTTGTTGTGACTTCTGTGTTCCCTGCAGTAAATAAACCTTGAATCTTTGACGCCGAAGGAAGTGTCCCGTGTCTCTGTAGTTTGTGCGCCGAAACAGGTATCCCATGAAGGTTATAGGTGTTGTTCCCTGGCACCGCTGGTACTGTTAAAAAGTCCAGTCCTTCAGTTGTTTTGTAGCAGGATTATATAGCACAGACGTGACCCAGAAGGATTGGAGTGCGTTACATGAGCATCATTACTCAAGGACACATACATTTTGTTTTTAGGCATAGGGAGATTGAGGGATTTGGCCAGATTCACAGGATTTTGAGCTGCCGCCGAAACTCAAACCTGGTTACCCAGTTGCAAAATCTGCAGCTCTGGCCATTACGCCACATCCTCTCCCTTAAGTGTAACAAGAAAATCAAATGATCAACTATATAAAAGCATAAAGATAGTAAATTATTTTAAAGTGTTTTGCCGCTATTTGAGAACTCAGAAAATATGTCCTCATTTTAGTGGTTTAGAGCACTAACTATAATTTCTCTGGGTATAAGACCCTCTCATGGAGGAGGGTGTAGAGGCAATAAGTTGACCACACTGGGTAGGCTGGAGGGGCAATGGCAGCACAACCGCCCCTGGACGGAGGAGGAACGGGGGGCATGGGCAGCAACCCACCCATGCAGTACAGGCAAAAGAGGCTGTGGCAACAAGAAAGACCATTGAGGGCAGAAGGAAGAGGCAGTGCCAGAGCAACCTTGCATGCCAACAGACCCAATGAAAGGCAGGAGACTCCCGATGTTTCTAAGCCCAAAAGGGCTTTATTTTATCTGTCTCCTGCCTAAAAGCTCCTCTTTTTCAATGTGAGTCAATGAGGAAAATCAATTCCCCTCAAAATGTTGGCAAATAAGGCACCTTGGATCACGGAGGGCAGGAGGAATGGGACGGGGACTTGAACTCGGATAAGGAAGACCAGAAGGAAGATAGGCTTTGACATTAAACTGAACTTAAAGGGCAGGCATCAGGGGTTGTGGCAGCACAATACACCACACAGGGCAAGTGGGGTGGCAGTGCAGCACAGCGGAACACGGAAAGCAAGAGGGAGGGACAGGGCCATGCACGTGGACAACAGAGAGCAGAGGCGAAAGATCCAAAGGCAGCAAGCTGACCATAACGGACAGACAGGAGGGACAGTTCCAGCATAATAGACTTTGAAGGGCAGGAGGGAGGGGACAGGGCCATGCACGTGGACAACAGAGAGCAGAGAGGACAGAGGCAACTGTAGCAAGCTGACCATACCGGACAGACAGGAGGGACAGTTACAGCATAATAGACTTTGACGGGCAGGAGGGAGGGGACAGGGCCATGCACATGGAAAACGGAGATCAGGGGGGACAGAGGCAACTGCATCAATCTGACCATACCGGACAGACAGTCGGGACAGTTGCAGTACCAGACAAGGCAGGAAGGAAGGAATAGTGGTCTGCACATGGAAAACGGAGGCCAGGGGCAAAGGGGCAGAGCAGGAACAGGAAGCTGACCATGGAGGGCAGGAGAGGGGGTCACTGGAAGCAAAACACACCATGGAGGGCAAATGTGAGACTATAATGGCACACACACAGAGATTAGAGGAAAGGTGAGAAGGCGGGTCAAGAGAAGCAAACGGACTACACAGGGCAGGTGGCAGGGGATGTGGGAGCACAAAACACCGTGCATGGCAAGCAGGAGGGTTAGTGGCAGCACAATAGCCATGGTGGGCAAGAGGGATGGGACAGGGGCATAAACAAAGGATCATGGAGGACAGAAGGGAGGGGTAGGGGTTGGACACAGGCAAAAGAAGGCGGGAAGGGGCTTCACAATAGACCATGCAGGGCAGACAGGAGGAGCAGTTGCAGAAAAACGGAGCATGAGGGCAGAAGGTGGTGGCAGAAAAATGGACCATGAAGGACAGGAGAGAGTGGATGGGGCATTGAAATTGGTCAGGCAGAGTGGAGGTGGCAGGGACAAGCAGCAGTCATCTGACCGTGCAAGGCAGGTGGGATGGGCAGTGGCATCTCAACAGAACACTCAGAGTAGATAGGAGTGTGGCAGGTCCATAGGATATGGTGGGCAGAAAGGAGGGAGCAGAGGCATGCACACAGACGACGGAGGGCAAGTGGGAGGAGAATAGGGGCAGAAAGCTAAGCACAGAGGCCAAGGAGGGGGACAATGATGAGGCATAGAATTGGGCAATGGTGGGCAGGAGGAGTGGGCAGGAACATCAAGCTTAATGGAAGGCAGTGGCAGCATCTCAGACCATGCAGGGCAGGAGAGAGGGGCTTGTGAATGGACTCAGACAACAGAGGGTAGGGGAGGTGGATGGGACAGCAAGCTAACTGGGCAGGCAGGAAGGGCAGTGGAAGAACAATAGCCACAAACGGCTGTAATAAGGGAGCAGGTTCATAGACTTGGCCAATGGATAGCAAGGAGGGGGGGGCAAGAGTAGAAAGCTTGGCTGGAGCAGCACAATGCCAGGTCAGTCCCTGTGTTTAACATCCTCCCCCCACTGTACATTGCGTTGGGCATCTTATTTAATGTTAAAAGAACCTTAGAAATTCCGCGAAAAAAACAAAGGTTACAGGAACGTTAGAGTTAGGCTCAGACTTCACTCGTACAAAACGAGTGAAATTCAACAGTTATAGTTACCTGAGCTAACTATCATTTAAGCCCCCACAATTCATTGCTTATGACCTCACGTATTAGATCACTCATTACATGGTCAGTGACATTACTCATGACATCACTGATGACATCTCAAATGACATCACTGATGAATCATCCGGTGGTTGTTAGTGTACTCAGGTGCTACAGAAGTACCACATATGCCCAGATAGACAAATGTGGTTTCCTATAATATCTCAAAAACTACTGAACGGATTTACATCAAATAAGAAAAAAGCATGATCTCTGGAACAAATCTACCTTTTCCCCAAATTTTGTATAATTCTGTCCAGCGGTTCAGGCGGCAGGAGTGTCTAAACACTCTAGGTAATTAACTTGGGAAACACACCTTTTTTTGACCTACGCCATTTTCTATGACCCAAAACTTTTCATGCACAGCTCGACTCACAGCACACTTTTTGGGAACCTTTTGTGAAGATTTATCAACTGGTGCAAACAATATAGGCAAGTCAAAAAATAGTAAAAATTCCCTTGCCATCCAATAACCCATACCCACACTAACCCCTAAACATTCTGTTGCCAATCAAAACCCATACCCACCCTAAACCCTCAAAATTCCCTTGCCACCCTAAACCTTAACAAATCCCTTGCCACCCAAAAACTCATACCCTGCAGAAACCCTACAAATTCCCTTGCCATCCAAAATCTCCCACCCACCATAAACCCTAAAAAATTCCTAGCCACCCAAAAACCTATACAAACGCTAAACCCTAAAACATTCATCACAACCAAAAACCCATACCCACCCTAAACCCTAAAGGTTCCCTTGCCACCCACATCCATACCCACCCTAAAACCTAATAAAAACTCCCCTACCAACTAAAAACCCATACCCACTCTAAACCCTAAAAATTCCCTTGCAACCCAAAAATCTATACCCACCCTCAACCCTAAAATATTAATTACCACTCAATAACCCATGCCCACTCTAAAACCTAACTCCAATAACTATTACCTACTGGCGGTTGCTGGTAGGTAGTTATAGTTAGGACCAAAGTTTCCAGAGGAAAATTGTTTTTTGTTTTGCCAATAACTTTGGTGCCACTTATTGAATCTTCACAAAATGTACAAAAACTTCCCCTTTTTCATTCAGCTGCTATGTGGAAAGTCTCAGGGTGATCCATCAGGCGGGGGCCAAATAAAATGGGGATCTCAAAGCGCATTTTCTCCATGTTGAGTCTTTGGGGATTTTTCATTTTCTGAACATGACTACAGCCTGAACCGCTGAACGGAAATACACTGAATTTGGCAGAAGGCTAGATGTTGGTCCAGAAAGATGCTTTTTGTGATTTGGTGTAAATCCATTCAGTAGTTTCAGAGATATTTAAGGTTAAAAAATATAGAAATCTGGTGGCCCAAAAACCTACTGTAATTCTGCTGAAATTTGATTGGCTGCCAACACTTCAATCAGGAAGTGTTGGCAGCCATCTTGGGACCTGATGCAAATGAAGCAGAGAGGAAACAAAGGCCCACCCCTTGTTAGCACTTCACACATACTTAAGAGAGGCAGTTTTTCACTTTATTCAGTCCCTGTTTAGGAGATGCACGTGCGCTGTAAGAATGTCAGATATGTTGGTCTTTCCCAGTATTTACACAAAGCAAATTCCATTTATATAGAGCTTACTTCCCCTGAGGAGGTGTTGGAATAATTTAAGTACCACTATTTTTTCTTGTATAGCCCTACTCATCCCAATGCAGGGCGTCAGAGCACTTTACATCAACACCTGCATATTACATGTACAATAAATGATATGTTTGTAAATAAATGTACAGGATGTGTTACATAAAATTGGGGGATTGCAAGGTGTAGAAGTCACATATCATCTTCCATAGCTCACTGTGCCATTATCCTCGCAATGCACTCACACGTACACATGATAGACCTGTTAAACATATACAAGGACTTTAGATCTGATGTCACTTCTTGTGGGAGGGTATGCTCAGACGTGAGTCCCTTGCTCATTGCACCATCAGGATTCAAGCAAGCCGGGCCGAAGAAGGCTGTGATGCCAGAAACCGGTCCCCGGGAGCTTGTTTCCTTCCCAGTATAAGAATTGGCTTGGTAGTTTGGTTTGCCCTGTTCCCATCATGCACTGGGACAGGAACAGACTAATTTGCATATAGCCAGGTTCTGAGCTGGGATGGTGCATTGAGCTAAAAAACGGTGATGGATTAAAACCATGATCTCTTGACTTGGTAAGAGTATTCTGCATCATTCAGAAACTCTGTCCATCACCACCCCCCTTTTCCAAAATCGGTTTTATCCACACTATGTGTGGGAGGGTATGCTCAGACGTGAGTCCCTTGCTCATTGCACCATCAGGATTCAAGCAAGCCGGGCCGAAGAAGGCTGTGATGCCAGAAACCGGTCCCCGGGAGCTTGTTTCCTTCCCAGTATAAGAATTGGCTTGGTAGTTTGGTTTGCCCTGTTCCCATCATGCACTGGGACAGGAACAGACTAATTTGCATATAGCCAGGTTCTGAGCTGGGATGGTGCATTGAGCTAAAAAACGGTGATGGATTAAAACCATGATCTCTTGACTTGGTAAGAGTATTCTGCATCATTCAGAAACTCTGTCCATCACCACCCCCCTTTTCCAAAATCGGTTTTATCCACACTATGTGTGGGAGGGTATGCTCAGACGTGAGTCCCTTGCTCATTGCACCATCAGGATTCAAGCAAGCCGGGCCGAAGAAGGCTGTGATGCCAGAAACCGGTCCCCGGGAGCTTGTTTCCTTCCCAGTATAAGAATTGGCTTGGTAGTTTGGTTTGCCCTGTTCCCATCATGCACTGGGACAGGAACAGACTAATTTGCATATAGCCAGGTTCTGAGCTGGGATGGTGCATTGAGCTAAAAAACGGTGATGGATTAAAACCATGATCTCTTGACTTGGTAAGAGTATTCTGCATCATTCAGAAACTCTGTCCATCACCACCCCCCTTTTCCAAAATCGGTTTTATCCACACTATGTGTGGGAGGGTATGCTCAGACGTGAGTCCCTTGCTCATTGCACCATCAGGATTCAAGCAAGCCGGGCCGAAGAAGGCTGTGATGCCAGAAACCGGTCCCCGGGAGCTTGTTTCCTTCCCAGTATAAGAATTGGCTTGGTAGTTTGGTTTGCCCTGTTCCCATCATGCACTGGGACAGGAACAGACTCATTTGCATATAGCCAGGTTCTGAGCTGGGATGGTGCATTGAGCTAAAAAACGGTGATGGATTAAAACCATGATCTCTTGACTTGGTAAGAGTATTCTGCATCATTCAGAAACTCTGTCCATCACCACCCCCCTTTTCCAAAATCGGTTTTATCCACACTATGTGTGGGAGGGTATGCTCAGACGTGAGTCCCTTGCTCATTGCACCATCAGGATTCAAGCAAGCCGGGCCGAAGAAGGCTGTGATGCCAGAAACCGGTCCCCGGGAGCTTGTTTCCTTCCCAGTATAAGAATTGGCTTGGTAGTTTGGTTTGCCCTGTTCCCATCATGCACTGGGACAGGAACAGACTAATTTGCATATAGCCAGGTTCTGAGCTGGGATGGTGCATTGAGCTAAAAAACGGTGATGGATTAAAACCATGATCTCTTGACTTGGTAAGAGTATTCTGCATCATTCAGAAACTCTGTCCATCACCACCCCCCTTTTCCAAAATCGGTTTTATCCACACTATGTGTGGGAGGGTATGCTCAGACGTGAGTCCCTTGCTCATTGCACCATCAGGATTCAAGCAAGCCGGGCCGAAGAAGGCTGTGATGCCAGAAACCGGTCCCCGGGAGCTTGTTTCCTTCCCAGTATAAGAATTGGCTTGGTAGTTTGGTTTGCCCTGTTCCCATCATGCACTGGGACAGGAACAGACTAATTTGCATATAGCCAGGTTCTGAGCTGGGATGGTGCATTGAGCTAAAAAACGGTGATGGATTAAAACCATGATCTCTTGACTTGGTAAGAGTATTCTGCATCATTCAGAAACTCTGTCCATCACCACCCCCCTTTTCCAAAATCGGTTTTATCCACACTATGTGTGGGAGGGTATGCTCAGACGTGAGTCCCTTGCTCATTGCACCATCAGGATTCAAGCAAGCCGGGCCGAAGAAGGCTGTGATGCCAGAAACCGGTCCCCGGGAGCTTGTTTCCTTCCCAGTATAAGAATTGGCTTGGTAGTTTGGTTTGCCCTGTTCCCATCATGCACTGGGACAGGAACAGACTAATTTGCATATAGCCAGGTTCTGAGCTGGGATGGTGCATTGAGCTAAAAAACGGTGATGGATTAAAACCATGATCTCTTGACTTGGTAAGAGTATTCTGCATCATTCAGAAACTCTGTCCATCACCACCCCCCTTTTCCAAAATCGGTTTTATCCACACTATGTGTGGGAGGGTATGCTCAGACGTGAGTCCCTTGCTCATTGCACCATCAGGATTCAAGCAAGCCGGGCCGAAGAAGGCTGTGATGCCAGAAACCGGTCCCCGGGAGCTTGTTTCCTTCCCAGTATAAGAATTGGCTTGGTAGTTTGGTTTGCCCTGTTCCCATCATGCACTGGGACAGGAACAGACTAATTTGCATATAGCCAGGTTCTGAGCTGGGATGGTGCATTGAGCTAAAAAACGGTGATGGATTAAAACCATGATCTCTTGACTTGGTAAGAGTATTCTGCATCATTCAGAAACTCTGTCCATCACCACCCCCCTTTTCCAAAATCGGTTTTATCCACACTATGTGTGGGAGGGTATGCTCAGACGTGAGTCCCTTGCTCATTGCACCATCAGGATTCAAGCAAGCCGGGCCGAAGAAGGCTGTGATGCCAGAAACCGGTCCCCGGGAGCTTGTTTCCTTCCCAGTATAAGAATTGGCTTGGTAGTTTGGTTTGCCCTGTTCCCATCATGCACTGGGACAGGAACAGACTAATTTGCATATAGCCAGGTTCTGAGCTGGGATGGTGCATTGAGCTAAAAAACGGTGATGGATTAAAACCATGATCTCTTGACTTGGTAAGAGTATTCTGCATCATTCAGAAACTCTGTCCATCACCACCCCCCTTTTCCAAAATCGGTTTTATCCACACTATGTGTGGGAGGGTATGCTCAGACGTGAGTCCCTTGCTCATTGCACCATCAGGATTCAAGCAAGCCGGGCCGAAGAAGGCTGTGATGCCAGAAACCGGTCCCCGGGAGCTTGTTTCCTTCCCAGTATAAGAATTGGCTTGGTAGTTTGGTTTGCCCTGTTCCCATCATGCACTGGGACAGGAACAGACTAATTTGCATATAGCCAGGTTCTGAGCTGGGATGGTGCATTGAGCTAAAAAACGGTGATGGATTAAAACCATGATCTCTTGACTTGGTAAGAGTATTCTGCATCATTCAGAAACTCTGTCCATCACCACCCCCCTTTTCCAAAATCGGTTTTATCCACACTATGTGTGGGAGGGTATGCTCAGACGTGAGTCCCTTGCTCATTGCACCATCAGGATTCAAGCAAGCCGGGCCGAAGAAGGCTGTGATGCCAGAAACCGGTCCCCGGGAGCTTGTTTCCTTCCCAGTATAAGAATTGGCTTGGTAGTTTGGTTTGCCCTGTTCCCATCATGCACTGGGACAGGAACAGACTAATTTGCATATAGCCAGGTTCTGAGCTGGGATGGTGCATTGAGCTAAAAAACGGTGATGGATTAAAACCATGATCTCTTGACTTGGTAAGAGTATTCTGCATCATTCAGAAACTCTGTCCATCACCACCCCCCTTTTCCAAAATCGGTTTTATCCACACTATGTGTGGGAGGGTATGCTCAGACGTGAGTCCCTTGCTCATTGCACCATCAGGATTCAAGCAAGCCGGGCCGAAGAAGGCTGTGATGCCAGAAACCGGTCCCCGGGAGCTTGTTTCCTTCCCAGTATAAGAATTGGCTTGGTAGTTTGGTTTGCCCTGTTCCCATCATGCACTGGGACAGGAACAGACTAATTTGCATATAGCCAGGTTCTGAGCTGGGATGGTGCATTGAGCTAAAAAACGGTGATGGATTAAAACCATGATCTCTTGACTTGGTAAGAGTATTCTGCATCATTCAGAAACTCTGTCCATCACCACCCCCCTTTTCCAAAATCCGTCACTTCTTGTGATGCCATTTCCTGTAAAGTCGTGACTTGTGATGCACTTTCTATGATGTCAATTCCTGTGATGCCATGTGTGATGTTGTGCACCGTATGTTGTGTGCCGTGATGTGGTGCGCCGTGATGTCATGCACCACACCGTGATGTTGCATGCCATGATGTCACTTTCATACTGCCAAACTAGGTCTGTCCCTCCACTTCTTTGTTTAGGACTTTTGCCCTGCCGCAGACTATGTGACGCTGGGACGCCAGGAATGACAGAAAATACAACATTGGTGACCCAGAAATATCCACTTCTTTTTTAATCTACTGTCTGTAAAAATAATATGAGTTCAATTAGTTGATAAAGCTTCATTCATATTTGATTGTGCAATAACACTAAAAAGACTTTGGTAGAGTGACAAAAATAACTGCATTATAAACTATCCGTACGCAGAAATAAACATCCCATCTGTCTTCTGCACGTTATCCACTCTTGAGTGCTCTATCAACGAAGGAGACGGCAGATGGCATGATAAAATGTGTTATGACTATCAGGCGACGCGTCATGATGACGTGAGGATGAAGGGGGGGCGGCAGCTCTGATCATCCCAATTCTCAGATTTCGGTTGCAAACACTTCAATGTAGCATTAGTCAGCTCACTGCAGCCTGGATGTCACGTGACCCTAAGCAAAGCATGTAAGCCCTTGGTATAGCCCTTGCTATAGATACCTCAGGCACAGATCGCTCTCTTGAGGTAAATTTCTCCAGCGAAATAATTTTCTCCAAAACTTTTTCATAAGCCGAACTGTGGGGCATATTAGCAAAAAATAGCGATAATTATCGCTAAATGTGCTTAGCACATTTTTTTTTATCGCCGGCTATTGCCGGATGTTATGGCAGAGATAACGTGCTATTAGCAACGTTTATCTCCAAAGCGATAAAATATCCAGCGATAGTGGCTCAATTCTTGAATATCGCTGGAAATCCGGGGAAAATCAGGCATCATCGCTAATGGGGACTTAACCTAAATATCCACCTCCCATTGGATATACAGGTTAAGAAGTGGTCTGAGCAGGCATTAGGTTTTGTCGATAATCGCACTTAGCGCGAGTTTTTTTATCGCTTCTTTTTTATCGCTTCGCCTGCCTTGCTAATGGGCGATAGCTGTGTTAGCGACTGCTTTCAGTCGCTAACAGGTTGGGTACGCCCACTTTGCATGTCATTAGCGATAAATATCGCTGACATGCAAAGCAAGCCCCAAACCTGTAGCTATCGCCTGCAAGCTGTTGCTAACTGCTGCTAACGACAGCTTGCTAATAGGGCAATAAAAATATCGCCGCTTTCGCAGGAAAAGTCCCACTAAAGTGGCGATATCGCCCTTGCTAATATGCCCCTGTTATCTCCTATTACTCCCTAGCCTAGGGAATCCTTACCAACAAATATTTTCCGAAGCAATGTCACTACAGTGAGTTTCATTCATGGACATTAGGGCTGGGAGACATTTAAATTACGGTGGCATACATTTTTTTGGGGGGGTATTTGCGTTACGGTTGCAATATGAAGTTCCGCAGATTACGCTATTACCCACATTACAAAATTGTGGCAAAATTATAATGCCAGACCGTGGGAAAAATCTAAATTTGCATAACAGCGGCTCTTGTTCGCAACAATTTGGTTTTTGAACTTTTTTCTTAACTTTTTTCTTATGTGTATTTCATTCTTGCATCAACATTAGTCACGAAGATGCGTTTCACGGTAAAAGATAACATGAAATAGCAGATTTGCATTTTACATAATTCTGCATAATTTTGCATAATACTCCAGAAATGTTGCATAGTTACGTGAATGCAAATGAGGTGAATTTAGCTCACCCCTGAGCTCTGGACGCGAATGGACATATTTTCCTGAAGGTCATCCGTCCCCTCAGGGCCACCGTACCCCACCCGCAGGCTGACAGTATACCATTGAATGCGCAGTGACATCCAGGCAGCCCCGGGTCCACACTGCACATCGCTGTTTTTTGCTGCTGTCGATTGCACATGGGGATGTTGCGGGTTCTAAGCGTGACCGCGCGGGGTCAGGAGTGCGCCTAGAAGCTGGACTCGGAGCACATGCGCCCTGCTCACTTTTATTAGCAGAGTCACCTGACTTGTGATTAGGGCATGTATGTTTTTTTAACATTTCTGTCAGTATTCATCTATATTTATCTTTTTGCTTTTTTACTAGTATTTATCCACGCTTATTTTTTGTTTTGAGAATAAATGGAGTGGTAACTTGATATATTTAAATATTTATTCAGCTGGTAAATATGCACTCATACTTTGTTGCCTGTGGCCTGTTGCCAAAATTAGCAACCAATATAGCAAATCACTACAACCACATGTAAATATTAGCATTATATACAAATATATGTTAATATATGCCTGTATTTAAGGAAATCTCATACGTTTTTTAAATCGCCATGCTACCTATTTGCTCAGATGTTGGCTTGGAATTCAAGAAGGACAGCGTCAAAAGTCACTCACAAAAAGCGCAATTTTCTGTATTTTTTTGCTTTTAAAAATAAATTCTGACAAAAAACACATTGTTTTGTGTCTGTATTTATCTGTAAAAATCAGTAAAAAGTGAAAAGTGGGAGCCCTACTTGTGATGCATGTGTATGGTGAGGCATGGGGAGTGTAAGGAAGGGACCTCTGGGATGGGGTTGCAATGACGTGTCTTCTGGACACAGCAACGCGCCTCACCGCCTCTTGGCACTATAGGGTTCTAAGAGCTAGGCAATCTAAGGAATCCACTGAGGTACACAAGGGATGAGAGGCAGCACATAAGCAAAACATTTAACATAAAATCAACTAACAGAGTTCTTTCAAAAAGTGTATGAAGAAGAGTTAATCCAATTCAAAATACCTTTATTCGGTCTAAATTAAAAATAGGCCATAAAAGTACATAGAAATATTGCACATAGCTAAAGTCATACATCATTTCTTTTAAATGATTATATATTAAAACAATAAAAAAAAATACGTGCGTAAAGGACTTTAGGGTTCATCACCACATCAAATAACCGTGTTTGAAATGAGCAGAAAAGTGCTAATCGAAGTCAGATTTCAATGCTCCATTACAATGCTATAGGTAGTACCTGTAGTTAAAAAAAGCATGAGGAGGGGATAGAGAGAGAACAAAAACCTCAAATAGGGTCAACTATGCGCACCTACTAACCTCCAAAAGTAAACCCAACCTCTCTGCCAACTCCATATACAGTGAGCCACAATGTACGTAACATTCTATCAGACTAGCCCATCATGGCGTGTCCAGCCCTGAGAGCTGCTTTCAGAAAGGCTCAGGCAGTGGAAACAGTGTCGGGTGAACGTAGGGATTGTAAATGAAGGAGAGCTGGTCTTCAACGTCGGAGGCCTAGCCTTCGTAACAAAGGTATCAGAAAGTGCTTTTGTGCTGGGCTGTGCAAATTGCAGAAGAACATAAAGTGCAGCAGTGATTGTGCAGAATGTTTATCGCAGGAGGAGACTACGTTACCTCGGGGTCTAAAACGCGTTTGAAGAATAGAGACCAATAAATTGTCCCGGCTCTGAAGTGGAAGAGAAGTGACCGCTCCCATCTTGACAGGTCAAGAGACAGATACAAAGGGGGTTCATATGTGTACAAGAGACTAAAATAATGCAACACAGAGGGCTTGGATGACTTGTGTTTCAGCCGGATGTTTGCACAATAGTCCTTTCTTAGTGTTATCTCCATCTTGGCATTTCTGGGGATACGACTGGGCATGGTAAACCACCAGGATAAACAGAGGGAACTAAAAGCATCCCGTATATAACTCAGCCAGGGTATGGAGCGTGCCGTATCCAGCGTCAGGTAAACAGATATAATGTCCTTACAGAGCTTAGCGACGGGGTTCAACCAAATACTAACACATAATAAAAGTGAGGCCAGCTGATTCTTATCCTCAATAAAACCCGGGTTCACCTCAAAGTGGGTAATGAGACCAGAGGTGGACGGCCATGAACTCAGCAAAGTGGTTATCCTCGGCCTGAACAGAACAGCTTTTACTGAAACCCCAGACTTCAGCTCCGTAGGTGGCTACACTGATGAGTTGCAAAATTTAAACTTTCAGTGGTGGAAACACAGTCCCCCTAATATGCAGTCTAAAGAGGGGGCACACTCTACCCGCACTTTTGTTTAATTTAACACTGGCATTGGCAAGTTGGGGAGTCCGCTACTCTGATGAACTAAATGTAACCCTAAATAACAAAAGTTGTCAACGGTCCTCAAAACATACCCATTAATAGAAATTTTATTTAGCCTTAGTTTGCCCGGGCCACGGGACATGATCTGTGGCTTAGAATAGTTAGTATTGAGGTTCAGATTGTGCATAAAAGAAACAAAACTGTATACCTGATCTCTCAGTGCTTTTGGAGTGAAGGATTGCAATACCACATCATCAGCGTATAGTAAAGCGGGGATTGGGGAGCCTACAATTCTGGGGGGAAACATCCTTTACAACTGAACCGTTACAACGCGGTACCGTTACAACGACTTTCGCTGGAGGGCGCTCTAGGATAGGGGATAGTTTAATTTACTATCCAACACCTTCCCTACTATCCACGGGGACTGGAGTTGGAATAGTAATTTAAACTATTCACTATCCAGCGCCCCCCAACGCAAGTCGTTGTAACGACTTGCGTTGTTAAACCTGCGTCGTAAAGGTACGCGTTGTAACGGTACGCGTTGTACCGTCATACATCCATTCTGGGTATGTCTGTGTGGGAAGTAGATAAGTAGGTTGTTAACCATTGATATATAAAATGAATATTAAAAGGTGCAAATATACATCCCTGCCTCACTTCCTCTTCAGAGCGAAATCAGAAGAAAGCTCACAGAGGGAATTTAAACAAACTCGAGCTGAAAGGTCTGAGTGCAGGCAGTATAACATTTCTGTTCACTGAGTCAAAGGCGGTGGATAGATCCATGAAAGCTAAATAAATGGGGGGGTGCTTGGCCTTAGTTTATTTCGAAATAATCAGAGGCAGATTCAGATTTTGTTCATTGGCTCCTAGTTATGGCCGAAATCTGAATTGGAAGGGAGAGTGTATGTCCATGTCAGCTGCCCATTCGACCAAACGATCTTAGATGACTCTTCCAATGATTTTAACAGTGCTGTCCATGAGTGAGATCGGTCGAGGTGTGAGGCTCCCGACTGCTCCCAGCCAGGAGACTCGAACAAAAGGAGGCCCGATGACTTTGTTATGGACCCAGCAGGAGTCTGAAATAGGAAAGCTCCGTCCCCGCCTGCAGGTAGTTGCTTGTTGCAGATGGACAGCAGACAACGTGCAGACGCTGCTGAAAGTGTCTCGGTGTTTGGAAATTACAACGGGACGAGTTCAGCACATTATTCAGCGGGGCCCAAATTCTTGACAGGGTGGACAGCGTTCATCCTGTGAAAAAAGCAGGTGGACACCGTCCACCCGCGTGTACCCCAAGCTCGTTCCCTGGTCTGCGGAGCAGCGCAGCGGGGCCCGCGTCTGTGTTTGCAGCGCGAACACATCGGCGTTAAATAAATAAAATCCAGACGATTACAGGAGGCTGCTTAGCGGACGTCACTACTGGTTACCAGCGTGCGTCCGTCGCAAGGCGCTTCAGCTCCGGAATGACCGGGCTTAGAGGATGCAATTAACTTCCGGGGGTCTCCGGGGGTCACCGCGGAGGCTGTTGTCCCCCCTGAAGCGCTCTGTCTTCATTGAGATCCGCGCCGGCGGCGCTTGACACTGATTAGCGCTTAAACAATGTGGCCGCTAACTAGGCGCCCTCTGGGACTAAAGAACTGGAAGATGCTGGACGGCGGCTTCAGTGCTGCTCTTTTCTTGTCTGACTGACATTTATTTCTGTGTCAGGAAATCCATACCTCTAAACAACAATAGAGCATATGCATAGACCCCGGCACGCTGCTCTAGACTGTGCATAGGGAATGTGCATAGACCAAAGCACGCAGTGCTAGAGTGTGAATATGGAATGTGCATAGACCTCAGCATGCAGCGCTAGACTGTGCATAGGGAATGTGCGTCGACACACAGCATGCAGCGCTAGACTGTGCATAGGGAATGTGCGTCGACACACAGCATGCAGCGCTAGTCTGTGCATAGGGAATGTGTTTAGGCCCCAACACGCAGCGCTAGATTGTGAATATGGAATGTGCATAGACCAAAGCACGCAGTGCTAGAGTGTGAATATGGAATGTGCATAGACCCACAGCAGGCAGAGCTAGACTGCGCATAGGGAATGTGCATAGACCCACTGCATGCAGCGCTAGACTGTGCATAGGGAATGCGCATAGACCCACAGCAGGCAATGCTAGAATGTGAATATGGAATGTGCATAGACCCACAGCAGGCAGAGCTAGACTGTGCATAAGGAATGTGCATAGACCCACTGCATGCAGCGCTAGCCTGTGCATAGGGAATGCCATTAGACACACATCAGGCAGAGCTAGACTGCGCATAGGGAATGTGTATAGACCCACTGCATGCAGCGCTGGGCTGTGTATAGGGAATGTGCATAGACACACAGCATGCAGCGGTAGACTGTGCATAGGGAATGCCATTAGACACACATCAGGCAGAGCTAGACTGCGCATAGGGAATGTGTATAGACCCACTGCATGCAGCGCTGGGCTGTGTATAGGGAAGGTGCATAGACACACAGCAGGCAGAGCTAGACTGTGCATAGGGAATGTGCATAGACACACAGCATGCAGCGGTAGACTGTGCATAAGGAATGTGCATAGACCCACAGAATGCAGCGCTAGACTGTGCATAAGGAATGTGCATAGACACACAGCATACAGCGCTAGATTGTGAATATGAAATATGCATAGACATACAGCATGCAGCGCTAGACTGTGCATAAGGAATGTGAATAGACACACAGCATGCAGCGCTAGACTGTGCATAAGGAATGTGCATAGACCCACATCATGCAGCACTAGACTGTGCATAAGGAATGTGCATAGACCAACTGCATGCAGCTCTAGACTCTGCATAGGGAATATGCATAGACACACAGCAGGTAGAACTAGACTGGAATGTGCCTAGATCCACTACATGCTGCCTTGACATATACAGACTGCAGCAAGATCCTTATGCAATTGCGTTCACCATTAGGTATTACACTCCATATTATCAAATATGCGATGTAAAATAGCATACGAGTACAGATACACCTAAAGTCCACTGATGTTCCAAGGAGTAGTGGCGGATCTCCACACTGGACACTGGACACTGGACAGTGAGTTGAAATCCTGTCCTAACTGAGACTGACGGAGGCAGACATCAGAAGCATTGGTGCATCTAATCTCCAAACGGACTCATTTTTGGGGTAAATAAAACACGTGTCCAAGGAGTAGTGGCAAGACACAATGGGCCAAGTTTCACACAATAATGACATCAGCACGAATACAGTCTGTTTGTTGAAATATATTCCTTTTGGAGCGATGCTGGTCGTGTACATGATAGCAGGCACTGGGACTACCACTCCCAGCATGCAGTTCCGACGTACGACTGACTCGCGCACTCGTCACCATTCAGGAGAATGTGTTATCAGGAAGGAAAGCACTGGGACCATCATTCCCAGCGCCTTCCCATATCTTTTCCTGCTCTGATGTGCCACTGATGTGCCCCGCGCGACTGTCACCAGAGAGGGCGGGACTACAACCTCAAGCCCCGCCCCCTAAGCCACATCTCTGGACAGTGGCGTAACGAAAGTTGAGGGAGCCCCCCTGCAAGGTACATGGAGAGAGCCCCACTCTGCATTTAATCTGGAGCGCTCAGGCCTGAGTACTGTGCTGAGGGGGCCCCCTGCAGCTCGGGCCCCCCCACACCGCGGGGGCTGCGGGGGCCTGTGTTACACCATTGTCTCTGGACAGCGTTCAAAATACACGTCTGTCCCCGCTATAACATTGAACGCTCCTATGGGTGGGCGCTTGCTACATACACATGAGCTATAGGCTCTGGAAATGTTACTGGGGGCACAGATAAATTAGCACATACATCTAATCATGTGACAGATGTATGCCGGTCATGTGACATTAGTGGCCTACCCCTTTTAAATATCAATAAGCACGAGGCAAGCCAAGATGGAAGGATAGTTGAAGGTCACGTCACAGACGCAATCCCTTGGCGAAGTAACCCCCACATGCATCATTGTGGGTATTTGCGATTCCTAAATTGCGAAAATTAAGGAATCGCAATTTAGAAATCGCAAATACCTATGCATCAACAAATCGCAAATATTTTTGCAATTCCTTAATTTTCCTTAATTGCGATTCACATTTTGTGAATCGCAATTAAGGAAAACCTTCCCATTGAGTCCTGTGGGCCAAAAGGCCCATAGGAATCAAATGAAAGGCATTAACATTTTGCAATTTTCGTTTTGCGAATCGCAATTTGTTAATGCATTTCAAGGGTGCTGAGGGGGGTCCAAAGGACGCCCCCCTGCACCCTAGAACTGTTTTTTTAAGTGCAAGTTTCACACACACATGTCCAAAGGACATGTGTGTGTGTAACATGACACTTTCAAAAATGCTTGTTTGAGCATTTTTGAAAGATTTCGCAAATTAACACGAGGGTCAACCTCGTGTTAATTTGCTCCTCCTAATTGCGACTTCGCATTTCTAAAAACATTCATGCATTGCATTTAAGGAATCGCAAAAATGCGATTCCTTAAATGCAATCACATTTTTGGAAATCGCAAAAAAAAAATTACCAAATTGTTTAATGCATCCCAAAAAGTGATTTTGGAATCGCAAACGGCCACATTTTGCGATTCGCACCGTTTGCGACTCCAAAATCGCTTGATGCATGTGGGTGCAAGTGCCTTAAACTCTTCATCCCACACGATTAGGAGGAACATTTTACAGATCTTACTGCAAAGCAAATTACTTGTTCTCTTTCCAGTGTTTGACTACAGGGATTGTCCCTCCCACAAAACCCTCTGATGCCATATTATTATATGAGCCAAGTAGGTAGACTGATTCTGTTTCCACTCTGTGTGTGCATGCTGTACACTGTCAATTTTAAGTTAGATTTTAATTTTATTTCCTCATCTGTCTATTGTGCCTTTTAATTGAATATATTTTTGACTTTGAGAAATTAGAATTGACACATTGAGGGGTGAATCACACATGGTGGCATGTTTTACCACACTCTAAAGGGATACTGTGCCTTAACAACAGGACATCCAACTCGGAATGTCTTATAAGTTCATGACTATGATTCTCATTCTCTCTTTTTACCTATGACCAGATCAAAGAAAGTGTTCTAAGTATGCTTTATATTTTTGAGTGTATACTTGCTTAACATTATTATAAATGCACTTAAATAGGTTGGAAAGCTCAACGGGATTTAATATAGCAAAAGTTAGACCTGAAGAAGGCCTATTGTCTGCTAGGGGTAGTTACACAGCTGAAACATGTCGACCTTTAGATGTCTAAGACCATTAGATCCTTAGGACATCTCACTGTTGTAAATGATGCCCAAGACCGTACTCATTAAATCATAGTTTTAGGGTCTATGAGACAATTTTAACTCACTCCCAAAATCCCTTGCCTTTCACCTTATATGTGCTCTGCTTACAAATGTGTAGGGCCCACCCACCCACACTAGGTGATGTGGGTGTAGGTCCAATGATGAAGCAGGCCACAGGTGGTACCTATGGGTGAGGACCCAAAAAATATATCCAAACGTGTCGAGAGCACTCGTTCACCTGCCACTTGCCCGCTCACTTGAGATATTTGTGAGTTTCCGCATATAGCCGAGTGAAAGGGGATTTAGTATCTTCTGGACATAAGGGACAACCTCTCCTGAGACTTCTGGTGCAGAGGTCACAGATCAGATTCATCTCAGGAATTCTCCTCTGTGAAGACGTGAAATGTAGCAGTGTTGTGGGGGTGACGGCCTACTTGAGGGTTAGTCCAGTTATCCCCTCCACGCTACTATGGGCTCTATTCCTCCGGTCTGAGATCTTCCTATGTTGCGGGGTACCTTTATGTCGTCCTTCGTTGGTTACAGTACATATGGTTCATCAAGTGGAGTGGAGAAGCGTGGCTCAGTGGTTAGAGGCGGCAGACCCGGAAGCTGAGATCAGCCGTGGACCAGGGTTCGATTCCCCGCCTCGGCGGGTCTCGGGCTCAAAAATTCCACGGACTTGACAAATCTTGCTCCGGTGCCTACTCGACTCACGGGGTCACACTCTGCGACTCTGGGCAATAGCTTGCTTAATCTCCACTACGGCCCCTCGCGGCGGGATGCCTGGCTTTCACCTTGTGAATACCCTGCCGGGGTATCTCACAGGGGAATACCAGGACGGGTTCCCTAAGCAAGCGCCTTGAGACCCCTGGGTGATTCGTGCGCTATATAAATCGAAATAAAAATACATACAAGTGCTGGGAGGCTGCACAGCTCTGCCTGGTGTGTGACTCTTGGGTCACAGGCGGATGAGATCTCGTCTGAGTCTGAATGAGAGTTGTGTGCCGGGTGTTGGTGGTGCCCAAGTGATGTCACAGATGAGCACAGGTAACACCGGCACCGATCCACGATAGCCGTGTAGTCATGGTGGATGTGGCCTGGCAGGTTTTGCAGCTTGAAATCTGAACTGGGGTGGCTGAGTGAGCTAAAGAATGATGATGGATTAAACCCAGATCAGTTGACTGGGGGTGAGTGTTTGATTTTCTCAACTGTCCGTCCATCATCCCCTTCGGTATCGCTTTGTTCGCCCTAAGTTGGCAGGGTATGCCCAGACGTGGGTCCCTTGCTCACCTTGCCACTGGATTCAAGCTAACCTGGCTGATGACGGCTGATTAGCCAGAAACAAGTCCCAGGATGCTTGGTTCCGGTCCAGGGAGTCCGGGCTGGACTGTTCCCATGAGGCACAGCTTCAGACTGATTTGCATATGGCCCTGTCTGAACTGGGGTGGCGGAGTGAGCAAAAGAATGATGATGGATTAAACCCAGATCAGTTGACTGAGGGTGAGTGCTCGCAATGTTCAACACTCCGTCCATCATCCCCTTTGGTTTTGCTTGAAATCTTCATCAAGGTCCAGCCAAATCCCGACACCAAAACAAGCTGGTCTCCAGCTTTGCTTGTCACAGTGAGTACTTAGTTGATGCAATTGTATTCTCTTGTGGGTGATGAATAGACAGGAAATGGCGCTCAACAAGAAATGCACACAATATCTATTGTACAATCCATATGAATGCTGTGCTTCTGTGGCTGGGAGATTCACCCCACTGCCCATCATGTGATCAAAAATCACTAATGTGTTACCCTCTAAGCCTCTAGCACACGCCAATATAAAACATATAAAGTCCATTCAGATATGTTGACATTTTCTCAGTTGTCTTTTTTATTCTTTCAATCTGTTGTTCGGTTGATATTGTTCTTAGCCACAAAGCCAACACGTGTTTCGTCACAGAAGGGATTAACCCGTGTCTTCCTCAAGGCTAAAAGAATACAAAAACTTTTTCCATTGCAATGTGACAACTTATTCTGCAGTCATTTACACTCATACTCTGGGGACATCCGTGTGAATCATTGTGTTACTTATATTTGTGACATTTCTGTGGAAACCCGTGCACATTAATGAATCTTATATTTCATGGTCAGCCAACATTTTTCACATGTTTTTGGAAATATTCTTTCAACCATTTTTCTACTAAGTACTAGGGGTTCTGTTTGAGGAGCAGTGGATCTGGAGACAAGGGGGACACCATGGAATGACTCATTTTTATATTGGGGTCGTTATATTGATAACTATTTTATGATGTGGACAGGCACAACAGAGAACAGCTGGCCTGGAAGGGGGTGGGCCAACTCCCTTCCTTCACAGTCTTCAGTGTGACTTGCTATATGAAGGGTCCCTGGGAGGTTCTGATGACCGCTCTGCAGTCCACGTCCACCATCCGGGCTCCCCCTCTGACTCTCCATCTTAGATTCCACTCACATGCAACAAGCAAAACATGGAACCCAGTGTGGCTACATCATACGTGCTCCATACATGTACCATCTATGCATGCTAAATAGTACCCCTCTGTGACAGGGCTGAGAGGTCAGGAGTGTGCTCCCTCCCTGTTTCCTGATTCTAGGGGACTGGCAGAGCAATCAAAAAGAGGGTGCAGGTAGCATGCTCCTCAGGACCAGAGCCCAGCTCTGGGTCTCAATCCAGCCATGTTGCAGCCAGCACCTCCTATGAATTTGTTTGATTATGATGTGAGCTGACATAGGGGCGATAGCATTCATCTTACTATGGGGACCGCAAGAAAGGGGCACGTGTTCGCTTGGGCCACGCAGGAGACCTTTACCATCCCAACATGACACAAACAGACAGGCAGACAAGTAAATAGGTAGACAGTTGAAGAGACACACAGGTAAATGCACATGTTGAGACACGCAAGCCGCCACATACATGCATGCACCCCCGGTGGGCACACACACACCCACATGAAAACACACACACATGTACACACACACACACACACATGAAAACACACACACACATACCCATGTGCACACTCACATACATACATGCATACACCCCCGGTGGTCAAACACACACCCACTAGCACACACATCCACATGAAAACACACACACATGTACACACACACACACATGAAAACACACACACGTGCACACACACACATACCCATGTGCACACTCACATACATACATGTGTGTGCACACACACACATGTGCATGCATGCACACCCATGCATGCACACACACATATATGCACACACACACACAGACACACACATACACACACCCATACACAAACACACACATACCCACGTGCACACACACATACATACATGTGCATGCACACACAGATGTACATGCAGTCACACCCAGGCATGTGCACACACACACACACGCACACACAACCACACACATACACACTGACAGATGTGGTGCAGATGAAGTGAGAGGTAAGTTAAATCTTACCCAAGAGCCCCTCGGAGCGGGGCGATGGGGTGGGTAAGCAGGTACCCTACCAAGCCCAGCTTAGGAGGCTGACTTCCCACATCCACTTCTGGAGCTGGGGTTGATTTACATTCTGGAGAGCCGGGCTCTTCCTCCCCTGCATATTAATGAGGCATCTGCATCCAACCCTCCTAAAGGTTTGGGAGACATATCGATAGGACTCTGCGCAGGGGGCGTGCCACAGCGTCCTCCGCACTCAGCATGCGAATCAGCGCAGCCGCCATGAAGAGGGGGGTGGATGCGAATCAATCCTTGCACCATGACGCGACGCATCGCTGGCACGCGGCATAGACCGCGCATAAAATCATCATATTGATCTCAACGAGCAAATTCACAATCTATTTGGGTTTTTGTGGGTTTTGGCTGTGTAAGAGTAGTTTGTCTGAGATATTAGGTCTCCAAACATTTCCACCTGGCAACCAGGCTGGAGGACACACCTGTGCTCCTCCCTGCAGAGTTCACTTGGTAAAGCGACAAGGACAAGTCATGTCATTCGACACTAGCCAGTATATCAAGAGAAAGTACGGTGCTTGCAAAATACATCAGAGATTCATGAGGGAGACACAAACCTAGACTTTAGGAGAGGTCATTCTTTGCTATATCAAGCATGATTCTAATTACAAGGGGAAGGCCATCCTTAAAGGAGGAGGACGTCTCACACAGATAATAGTGCCACGCTTCATCATCGGCACCCTCTCCCCACCCTTGTTAGATGGCACTACCAGGGCAGACTCAACCTCAGTGAAGAGCTGGAGGCAGGAGAGAGTTCTTAAATAAGACTACTGGACAAAGGGGGGCCCAGGTAATCTAAAAACACCGTAGGTTTCCTTGGTTATCACCTTTATTAGTGGGGACTCTAAGTATGTCCAAGAATACCTTTCTGGGCGAGTAAGTAGAGCTCAAAGGCTCTAGCCCGTCTACTAATCACCAACATGTTTCTGCCCTCATTAACTAGCCTTTCAGGTATGGGCATTCATCAATCATTCAATCAATCAATACATTTGTAAAGCGCACTACTCACCCGTGAGGGCCTTGAGGCGCTGGGGGGAAGGGGGAGGGGAGCTGCTATTGCTCGAATAGCCAGGTCTTGAGTAGCCTCCTGCAGGTGAGCAGGTCCTGGGTCTGTCGTAGGAGCAGGGGGAGGGTGTTTCAGGTCTTGGCGGCGAGGTGGGAGAAGGATCTGCTGCCGGTAGTTGCTCTTCGGATGCGCTGGACGGTGGCGAGGGCGGCTGAGCCCCACAGAATGATAACAGTGTAGGTGGTGCCTGAGAGAACCCCACAGAATGATGACAGGCCAGGCTGTGTATGACAGAACCCCACAGAATGAGGACAATGTAGGCTGTGTGTGACAGAACCCCACAGAATGAGGACAGTGTAGGCTGTGTGTGACAGAACCCGGCAGAATGAGGACAATGCAGGCTGTGTGTGACAGAACCTCACAGAATGAGGACAATGCAGGCTGTGTGTGACAGAACCCGGCAGAATGAGGACAATGCAGGCTGTGTGTGACAGAACCTCACAGAATGAGGACAATGCAGGCTGTGTGTGACAGAACCCGGCAGAATGAGGACAATGCAGGCTGTGTGTGACAGAACCCTGCAGAATGAGGACAATGCAGGCTGTGTGTGACAGAACCCCACAGAATGAGGACAATGCAGGCTGTGTGTGACAGAACCCGGCAGAATGAGGACAATGTAGGCTGTGTGTGACAGAACCCCACAGAATGAGGACAATGCAGGCTGTGTGTGACAGAACCCGGCAGAATGAGGACAATGCAGGCTGTGTGTGACAGAACCCTGCAGAATGAGGACAATGTAGGCTGTGTGTGACAGAACCCCACAGAATGAGGACAATGTAGGCTGTGTGTGACAGAACCCCACGGAATGAGGACAGTGAAGGCTGTGTGTGACAGAACCCCATAGAATGAGGACAGTGTAGGCTGTGTGTGACAGAACCCCACAGAATGAGGACAATGCAGGCTGTGTGTGACAGAACCCCACAGAATGAGGACAATGCAGGCTGTGTGTAACAGAACCCTGCAGAATGAGGACAATGCAGGCTGTGTGTGACAGAACCCCACAGAATGAGGACAATGTAGGCTGTGTGTGACAGAACCCCACAGAATGAGGACAATGCAGGCTGTGTGTGACAGAACCCCACAGAATGAGGACAATGCAGGCTGTGTGTGACAGACACCACAGAATGAGGACAATGCAGGCTGTGTGTGACAGAACCCCACAGAATGAGGACAATGCAGGCTGTGTGTAACAGAACACTGCAGAATGAGGACAATGCAGGCTGTGTGTGACAGACACCACAGAATGAGGACAATGCAGGCTGTGTGTAACAGAACCCAGCAGAATGAGGACAATGCAGGCTGTGTGTGACAGAACCCCACAGAATGAGGACAATGCAGGCTGTGTGTAACAGAACCCTGCAGAATGAGGACAATGCAGGCTGTGTGTGACAGAACCCCACAGAATGAGGACAATGTAGGCTGTGTGTGACAGAACCCCACAGAATGAGGACAATGCAGGCTGTGTGTAACAGAACACTGCAGAATGAGGACAATGCAGGCTGTGTGTGACAGACACCACAGAATGAGGACAATGCAGGCTGTGTGTAACAGAACCCAGCAGAATGAGGACAATGCAGGCTGTGTGTGACAGAACCCCACAGAATGAGGACATTGCAGGCTGTGTGTAACAGAACCCTGCAGAATGAGGACAATGCAGGCTGTGTGTGACAGAACCCCACAGAATGAGGACAATGCAGGCTGTGTGTAACAGAACCCTGCAGAATGAGGACAATGCAGGCTGTGTGTGACAGAACCCCACAGAATGAGGACAATGTAGGCTGTGTGTAACAGAACCCCACAGAATGAGGACAATGTAGGCTGTGTGTGACAGAACCCCACAGAATGAGGACAGTGTAGGCTGTGTGTGACAGAACCCGGCAGAATAATAACAGTGCAGGCGGTGCTCCACAAAAATCCCACAGAATGAGGACAGTGCAGGCGGTGTGTGACAGAACCCAGCAGAATGAGGACAATGCAGGCTGTGTGTGACAGAACCCCACAGAATGAGGACAATGCAGGCTGTGTGTGACAAAACCCCACAGAATGAGGACAATGCAGGCTGTGTGTGACAGAACCCCACAGAATGAGGACAATGCAGGCTGTGTGTAACAGAACCCTGCAGAATGAGGACAATGCAGGCTGTGTGTGACAGAACCCCACAGAATGAGGACAATGTAGGCTGTGTGTGACAGAACCCCACAGAATGAGGACAATGCAGGCTGTGTGTGACAGAACCCCACACAATGAGGACAATGCAGGCTGTGTGTAACAGACCCCTGCAGAATGAGGACAATGCAGGCTGTGTGTGACAGAACCCCACAGAATGAGGACAATGCAGGCTGTGTGTAACAGAACCCGGCAGAATGAGGACAATGCAGGCTGTGTGTGACAGAACCCCACAGAATGAGGACAATGCAGGCTGTGTGTAACAGAACCCGGCAGAATGAGGACAATGCAGGCTGTGTGTGACAGAACCCCACAGAATGAGGACAATGCAGGCTGTGTGTAACAGAACCCGGCAGAATGAGGACAATGCAGGCTGTGTGTGACAGAACCCCACAGAATGAGGACAATGCAGGCTGTGTGTAACAGAACCCTGCAGAATGAGGACAATGCAGGCTGTGTGTGACAGAACCCCACAGAATGAGGACAATGTAGGCTGTGTGTGACAGAACCCCACAGAATGAGGACAATGTAGGCTGTGTGTGACAGAACCCCACAGAATGAGGACAGTGAAGGATGTGTGTGACAGAACCCCATAGAATGAGGACAGTGTAGGCTGTGTGTGACAGAACCCCACAGAATGAGGACAGTGAAGGCTGTGTGTGACAGAACCCCATAGAATGAGGACAGTGTAGGCTGTGTGTGACCGAACCCCACAGAATGAGGACAGTGTAGGCTGTGTGTGACAGAACCCCACAGAATGAGGACAGTGAAGGCTGTGTGTGACAGAACCCCATAGAATGAGGACAGTGTAGGCTGTGTGTGACAGAACCCCATAGAATGAGGACAGTGTAGGCTGTGTGTGACAGAACCCCATAGAATGAGGACAGTGAAGGCTGTGTGTGACAGAACCCCATAGAATGAGGACAGTACAGGCTGTGTGTGACAGAACCCCACAGAATGAGGACAGTGTAGACTGTGTGTGACAGAACCCCACAGAATGAGGACAGTGTAGGCTGTGTGTGACAGAACCCCAGCGGTGTGAAAGAGACCGCTTCAGAGTATACATGATCCATCTAGCCAGCATCACCACTCTCAAAACGGTAAACAACCTTTACAACAAAACTTTTACAACGCACTACCATTACAACGCGGTCATTACAACGCAAACCATTACAACGCATTGCGCTGGGGGGCGCTCTAGGATAGGGAATACGTTTAATTTACTATCCAACACCTTCCCTAGTGTCCACGGGGACTGGAGTTGGAATAGTAAATTAAACTATTCACTATCCAACACCCAAAAGCGTTATGCGTTGTAATGGATTGCGATGTAAAAACCGCGTTGTAAAGGCAGGCGTTGTAATAGCCTGCGTTGTAACGTCATACATCCTCTCAAAACATCGATGCTAACGAGGCACCACTTATTGTCTTCCTCACAGACAAGACACTCAGTCCCCAGATCAAGTTCAATGAGTCCATGACTGAAATCACCCACCAGGTGAAGACCAACTGTCTGAAGCTGAACAATAACAAGACCGAAATTGTGATCTTCAGGAAGAGAAAACAAGAGAATTGTTGTGCCACGCACAGCCTTTAGTTGTGTGAGATCCAAATTAACAAGGTAAATTGATTGTTGCCTGCTCCTAAGGTATCACTTTCCAATCCTTTGAAGTGTGGGCGTGAAAACAAACTAAATAAGCATCTCCTGGCTAGGACATGTCCCTTAGTGCACAGCGTTTTGGCCACAAAACTGGCATAAACATTTTCATCTATTTAAATCCAACATTTAAATTAATCCAAGCAGGCTGCGATTTCAATCCCTGTATTCAAACTTTATTATTCTTTTTTGTCTTCAATCTGATATTCATCTCAGATATGCATTATTTACTTTAACATAAAACGTTCCCGATGTTTGGTTTCATCCACAGATGAATCCTCTGAAAAAGGGCACGTAGTTGCCCGAAATGCATCGGGAACGTTTTATGTTAAAGTAAACTAGGAAACTAGGACCAACACTCACCCCACCATCCACACCATGAAACTAGGACCAACACTCATCCCACCAACCACACCATGAAACTAGAACCAACGCTCACCCAACCACCCACACCATGAAACTAGGACCAACACTCATCCCACCATCCACACCATGAAACTAGGACCAACACTCATCCCACCAACCACACCATGAAACTAGGACCAATGCTCACCCCACCACCCACACCATGAAACTAGGACCAACACTCATCCCACCATCCACACCATGAAACTAGGACCAACACTCATCCCACCAACCACACCATGAAACTAGGACCAACGCTCACCCCACCATCCACACCATGAAACTAGGACCAACACTCACCCCACCACCGACAGCAAGAAACTAGGACCAACACTCAACCCACCACCCACGCCATGAAACTAGAACCAACACACACCCCACCACCCACGCCATGAAAGTAGAACCAACACACACCCCACCACCCACACCATGAAACTAGGACCAACACTCACCCCACCACCGACAGGGAGAAACTAGGACCAACACTCAACCCACCACCCATGCCATGAAACTAGAACCAACACTCACCCCACCACCCACACCATGAAACTAGAACCAACACTCACCCCACCACCCACACCATGAAACTAGAACCAACACTCACCCCACCACCCACGCCATGAAACTAGAACCAACACACACCCCACCACCCACGCCATGAAACTAGGACCAACCCTCATCCCACCACCCACACCACGAAACTAAGACCAACATTCACCACACCACCCACGCCATGAAACTAGAACCAACACACACCCCACCACCCACGCCATGAAACTAGGACCAACCCTCACCCCACCACCCACAGCAAGAAACTAGGACCAACACTCACCCCACCACCCACACCACGAAACTAAGACCAACATTCACCCCACCACCCACGCCATGAAACTAGAACCAACACTCACGCCATGAAACTAGGACCAACCCTCACCCCACCACCCACAGCAAGAAACTAGGACCAACACTCACCCCACCACCCACACCACGAAACTAGAACCAACACTCACCCCACCACCCATGCCATGTAACTAGGACCAACACTCACCCCACCACCCATGCCATGTAACTAGGACCAACACTCACCCCACCACCCATGCCATGTAACTAGGACCAACACTCACCCCACCACCCATGCCATGTAACTAGGACCAACGCTCACCCCACCACCCACACCATGAAACTAGGACCAACACTCATCCCACCATCCACACCATGAAACTAGGACCAACACTCATCCCACCAACCACACCATGAAACTAGGACCAACGCTCACCCCACCATCCACACCATGAAACTAGGACCAACACTCACCCCACCACCGACAGCAAGAAACTAGGACCAACACTCAACCCACCACCCACGCCATGAAACTAGAACCAACACACACCCCACCACCCACGCCATGAAAGTAGAACCAACACACACCCCACCACCCACACCATGAAACTAGGACCAACACTCACCCCACCACCGACAGGGAGAAACTAGGACCAACACTCAACCCACCACCCATGCCATGAAACTAGAACCAACACTCACCCCACCACCCACACCATGAAACTAGAACCAACACTCACCCCACCACCCACACCATGAAACTAGAACCAACACTCACCCCACCACCCACGCCATGAAACTAGAACCAACACACACCCCACCACCCACGCCATGAAACTAGGACCAACCCTCATCCCACCACCCACACCACGAAACTAAGACCAACATTCACCACACCACCCACGCCATGAAACTAGAACCAACACACACCCCACCACCCACGCCATGAAACTAGGACCAACCCTCACCCCACCACCCACAGCAAGAAACTAGGACCAACACTCACCCCACCACCCACACCACGAAACTAAGACCAACATTCACCCCACCACCCACGCCATGAAACTAGAACCAACACTCACGCCATGAAACTAGGACCAACCCTCACCCCACCACCCACAGCAAGAAACTAGGACCAACACTCACCCCACCACCCACACCACGAAACTAGAACCAACACTCACCCCACCACCCATGCCATGTAACTAGGACCAACACTCACCCCACCACCCATGCCATGTAACTAGGACCAACACTCACCCCACCACCCATGCCATGTAACTAGGACCAACACTCACCCCACCACCCATGCCATGTAACTAGGACCAACGCTCACCCCACCACCCACACCATGAAACTAGGACCAACACTCATCCCACCATCCACACCATGAAACTAGGACCAACACTCATCCCACCAACCACACCATGAAACTAGGACCAACGCTCACCCCACCATCCACACCATGAAACTAGGACCAACACTCACCCCACCACCGACAGCAAGAAACTAGGACCAACACTCAACCCACCACCCACGCCATGAAACTAGAACCAACACACACCCCACCACCCACGCCATGAAAGTAGAACCAACACACACCCCACCACCCACACCATGAAACTAGGACCAACACTCACCCCACCACCGACAGGGAGAAACTAGGACCAACACTCAACCCACCACCCATGCCATGAAACTAGAACCAACACTCACCCCACCACCCACACCATGAAACTAGAACCAACACTCACCCCACCACCCACACCATGAAACTAGAACCAACACTCACCCCACCACCCACGCCATGAAACTAGAACCAACACACACCCCACCACCCACGCCATGAAACTAGGACCAACCCTCACCCCACCACCCACAGCAAGAAACTAGGACCAACACTCACCCCACCACCCACACCACGAAACTAAGACCAACATTCACCCCACCACCCACGCCATGAAACTAGAACCAACACTCACGCCATGAAACTAGGACCAACCCTCACCCCACCACCCACAGCAAGAAACTAGGACCAACACTCACCCCACCACCCACACCACGAAACTAGAACCAACACTCACCCCACCACCCATGCCATGTAACTAGGACCAACACTCACCCCACCACCCATGCCATGTAACTAGGACCAACACTCACCCCACCACCCATGCCATGTAACTAGGACCAACACTCACCCCACCACCCATGCCATGTAACTAGGACCAACACTCACCCCACCACCCACAGCAAGAAACTAGGACCATCGCTCACCCCACCACCCACGCCATAAGACTAGGACCAATGGTGTAGCTGTGGGTGTTCCCAAGCAACACCCATGGAGCGAGGCAAATTTCTAGATTTCCAAGGAATCGTAAACCTGGAAATGTGTCAGTATGCTACGTCAACCTAGGGGAGGCGTAGTGAGGCGCAACAAGGAGAAATGTTTTTATTTCTCCTCGTTTTTTCCTCTTTCAATCTGTGGTACAGCACGCATTGAAAGAGGAAAATGCCTGTAGTGATTGTTTTTGTGCAGGAAGGTACCCCTTCCTGCACAAAAATAATCTCGCCACGACGCAGGCACGGGTGCCTGCACTGGTGCATGGCTGCAGTTTGTGCGCCGGCTCATGGGAGAGCACAGGAATGCAGCATATTATTGTAAATATGTCACATGCCTGTGCTTTGGAAGTGCCGCAGCGTGGCGCAGCCAAAGGGCTTGCGTAGCCGCGCTGCGGCACTTTCTCGTAAATCTGCCCCAGTCTCTCCAATATATGGAGAAAGAGTCGAATCCGGGTCAGACTAGGACAGCAGATGCTCCCTCCCGCGCTTTCTCTGAGGTGCAGACAATCCCACCTGCGGAGTCCCTCCTACCTGGTGTGTCACCTGCTCCACAAATCGCAGATACTACTGATAAAGGATGGGTTCTGTGCAGCCTGTGTGTTTCCGCCTTGACACTAGACCAAATGTGCCCGCCTTTCATCCATTTGAGGATGAAAGAAAGAGCTGCGTTGTGTGGAGATGCAGGTCAGAGTGCCGCAGGTCACCGGCTGGTGGAGGTTGGCGCTGTGCATAAACACGGGCGGTCGTTAACGCGTCGCTCTGCCGCCTAAGAAGGCAGGTTGCGTGCTTGGAGGCAGCTCTTTCCTGTCAGAGGCAGCGACGCTGCGACCTTCAACATTGCTGAGGGGCAGAGGGACCTGGCTGGTATTTCTTTAAAGTTCACAGGGGGGCACTGGAGAGTCTCATCAGCTGCAGAGGAGGCCTCCTCCTTCCGGCCGCCTGAAGCCGGAACTCAAAAGGTTACGCTGCCTCGCGGATAATTGTCGTTTTCTTAGATTTAATGATGAAATGCCTTTCTAAAGTTAGAAGCGATTGGCTGCGTAAAAATGTTCCCTTTGAGCGGAGCTGCTAGATGTGTTTGTTTGAGGAGCCCTCCCGCAGCACAATCATGGACTTAAAAACCCGCATTACCTGCCTGTCCGGCGGCATAGCGCCTAAATATCAGAAATTACGGAGCTCGACGCAGAATGACCACCCTACGGGAAGAAGATGGCTCCAAGTGGGCCGGACCGCCCACTGCCTGATCCCTTGACAGCCGACTGGACGAGGAGATTTCGCACAATAAATCACGATCCACCACTTCTTTGTTTAGCAAAAAAGGCCACTTTATTAAGACAGGTGCATAAAAAAATTCTCAATAACATCTTACAGGTAAATCATGAAGCAATCCCCAAACTCATCTTGACCTATCTTCAAAACATAACCCCCAAAAATTGTTGCCCCTAGCAAACCCAGAAGATCGGACTCTTGTTGAGAGATCCCCTCATTTTCTTTCCTTTCCCCGTGAACTGTATATCCCACCTCCCCCCTTGGAGGATGGACAATCCCGCTCAAGACTGCCCACCCCCCCAGCAAAAATCCGCCTACCAAAACTACTTAACTAACATGAACCTGTCTTATCGTGGCAGAAAATGTGGACATTGCTAGTGTTCAATACGGCTGATAATGGAAAAAACGTAAAAATAGCAAATAGTAAAGGGAAGGGTGGGCGGGACAAACAAAATGCCTCTCCTCCCACCTCCCTAAGGCCAGTGAATTTCCGCCCCTACTGGACTTCTATATATAAACTTTCCCGCATGCCCAGTGCCTCCATGAATGCCTCTAATCGCACCTGGTGACCACTCCCATTGTGCGAACCTACCCAGGGGGAGACCGGCTCGCGCTCAGATCCCCCAGGGTCCCCCCTTGAGGGGAGAGGGTGGCTGGGGTGGACATGAGGAGGGGTGGGGGCGCAGAGGCAAGCGAGCACCCCTTTGGACAGTCCCATAACTCCCAGCTGACACTGCATATTCCCTGCAGGCTATTCCAACTCCAGGGAGCTCTTTAAGCTCATAATAATAATAATAATAAAGTAATTTATAAAGCTCCTAGATGGTTCTGACGAAGCGTCTCAGCGCTCAGGTCTGCTCGCATCTGTCACCCATGAATGAAAACTCACATATAATGTTCTATAACACTGTTTCAAAGTAGCGCGCAAACCAGTACAAGTTTTCAAACAGTTCCCACGAAGAATCCGAGTGGATGATCAGAACTTGTTTGTTTCCTAAAAAATACAAATAACTTTGTGAAAATGGCACACTCTCCCCCCCCATCCCCCGTTCTCCCCACAATCAACGAGCTCCCAGGCGAGTCTCCAGGTCCCGAAGAACCTGGAGTAGTCCTTCCTTGGCTAACGGTTCGAGTCAAAGTCCACATCCAGCCGCCCCTCTTCAAAGACGCATCCATTTCTCAGCCTTGTGGTCAGATCACAGCTACAGGCAGCAGTACACCCCCGTTAGCGTTGCCAAGAAGGCCCCCTTCAACCTTCAAACCAAGGAGTGTAGGGCACCTTCGTGGTTTGATGCCTTCATGGAATGGCCATGTTAGGGGGGTGCACAGCGCCCCAAAGGTGCCCACAAAGAGGGGTTCATACACTGGGCTGCACCGCAGAGAGTCATAACTAAGGCTCCCGGTTTTCCGTTTAAACAGATTTTTAGGTCTTGGCCTGCGTAGGCTGCGCTTGCGCAGTCTCGCCGGCGAGATCTTATGTTTTAGAGTGTGGGTTTGAACCCGCCCCTCATCTCCATTGGCTGGCTTCCTAAACGGAGGCCAGCCATTGGAGAAGAGGGGCATCTGTCAGTTTAAGCCCTGTCTTTTTGGGATTCGGTGGCGTGTTTTTTAATATGTTCTTTCTCTCCGCTCCCCATTGGCTAGAATTTTACATTCCAGCCAATGGGAAGAGGAGAGACAGAAAAACATGCCCCCCAGTCGGAAAATGATGGGGCCTTTCTCCGAGGCATTTCTGCATGACCTCGGAGAAACATGGCGGTGTGGAGTGCTCCTCTCTTGTTTTTAACTGAAAATGATGTGCTTTCTTTGTAAAATTCTCCATCTCTCTGTGGCCGTTTCAGCCTCGGCTTGTGCTGTTTCTAGTTCGGATCTCTGCACTTCCCTCAGTATGTGGCAATTTCAGTCCAAAACTCTTTACTTCACACACTCCTGAATTTCCCCCGGTCGGCTGTATTTACATGTAGCTCACCTCCATTTCCACCAGTCTGCGGTATTTTCCGCTCATATACCAGCAGTGCCACCTGTCGGTGGCATTTCCAGCCTGGGCCTTAGGTATTGCTAGGTAAGATGGCCGCCGTTGCCTCTCTTTGAGGTGGCCTCGCGCAGATCTCCTCAGTGCCTGGTATTTCCAGTCTGGGTCTCTGTGTTCCTCTACTGCCCTCAGCTTCTCAACCCCCCCCCGGGTCCCCAGGCATGCGGGCGCCTTCAAAGGGATGCCCTGTTTTCCTGGAAGAGCGATGCCGGTTAAGAGAGTCGCCCGTCACCCCTCACCTGCCCCCACCATCCTTATTGTTCCGGTAATTCCCCGCGTCCTCTGTTCTTTCTCACTACGTCAAATCCTCTGCCTGGTATCCTCACCTCTGCCCCTAATTGTTTCTCCTTCGCCCGTTCCACCACTTTCTCTGCCTTCCTTACCCCACCCTGTATCACTTTTTCTGTATAAAATTATTCTATCCCCCTTATGTCTTTTTACCCTTCTCGTTCCTTTCCCTGCAGCTTTACTTCTGCTTCTTTCTTCCCCCAATCATGCACTTTTTCCATCCTTTCTTTATCCTGTATCTTTACCCCTCGCCCCCAGTATTTTGCCGTTTCCACTTTTCATATACCTTCTGTTTTTTCTTCTCGGGCCTACCCGCTTTCCTGCCTCTTGTGCACAGCATTTCCAAACATGTATTTCTGAATTAAGTATTTTGAACAGTCCTGCTGTACGTGGTGTTGTGTCGGTGATACTGAGAAACTGGACAACATCTCAACATCAAGCTTGGCAAAAAGCTTTTACAGGGCCCAGGCATAAAAAAAACTACACGAGATGCCCACTTCTACCGCACAGTGTGTAGGAATGACACACTTTCCGCATGTGTGTGTGTGTTTGTGGCTCTGTGTGTGTGTGTGTGTGTGTGTGGCTCTGTCTGTGTGTGTGTGTTGGGCTCTGTGTGTGTGGCTCTGTGTGGGTAGCTTTTTTTGTAGGTGGGTCTGTGTGAGGGTGCCTCTGTGTGTGTGTAGGTGGGTCTGTGTGAGGGTGCCTCTGTGTGTGTGTAGGTGGCTCTGTATGTATTTGTGGGTGGCTCTGTGTGTGTGTGTGGGTGGCTCTTTGTGAATGACTCTGTGTGGGTGACTCTGTGTGTGTGGCTCTGTATGGGTGGCTCTGTGTGGGTGGCTCTGTATGTGTGTGTGGGTGGCTTTGTGTGTGTGGCTCTGTGTGTGTGTGTGTGTGGGTGCAAATGCAATAGGTCTCGCATTTGCGAGAGATTAAGCTATTGGCATTGTAAATGACAATAACATGCCATTTATTTATATATTTTAAAAACAAAAAAAACATAAATAAAAATAATGTCAAGAGCAATGCCAATAGCTCTAACTTTAACAATGCCGAGGCCATTGCATTGTAAATGCTTGTTACATATAAATATAGACGGAAAACGTTTTGTTTTTGTCTGTATTTATATATAAAAACGGGAATATACTTAGAAAGCAAATGCTCCTCCTGCCTCCGAGCTTCTCAGTAAAATACGAGTCAGAGATGCACAGGGGCGGCCAAAAGAAACAGGAATCTGCTGCCCTGAAACTGCTCCAGAGACGGGGAGACTGGCAGCGCTGTGTCTGCAGAGACACTCCAGCACCCCTTACAACGGCAGTTCATGGAATCTAATTGTTGGAGCACTGCACGCAGCTGATGCCCATAAGAGGTGTGAAAACACCCCAGGACATCGCTGCAGCTCCAGCAACCTTTTGTTTCTTGTTGTATGAGAGGGTGAAGGAGGTTGATGTGGCAGGGCAGGGGGCAGAAAAGCCAACAACAACCTTTAGCATAAAGCCTGGCTGCCTCTCTCAGTCACTGCGCACGCTGTTGGGCAGTGGGGCTGAGTGAGAGGTGAGCAAGTCAGTTAACATGACTTCATTTTTCTATTTAAAGTTTATTTAAGTGCTACTTAAATACAAATTAGAACCAAGAACAGAAATGACTGTTTAACCACCTGATGCCCTGCATTTTTTCCATAGTGTCCATAGCAAAGCACTATTCCGTACAGATGAATATGCAGGAATCTTTAGATATTTTGGCGATTTACAAGGCCTCATGAGGTAGGTCGTTTTCTAGTGCACACTCTGATATTCTTCGAGCAGAAACTCTCTGTGATAGATGATTAAATGTGAGTAAAAAAGGTAGTAATGCGTTGACATTTTGCAAGACAGCTGTGCAAATGTGACCTAATCAAAATCACTAATTCACGCATCTTTTCTTAGAAGACAGGGAAGAAATTTGCTCCCAATTTGTAAAGTGCACTTAGCATAGGTTTCAATAAAAAAAAACAGCTATAACAACCTAGTGCAAGTGTGCATGTCAATTTAAATAAATGTGGAAAAATACTAGCTTTAGCGTTTTTTTTTACTTGCGTCAAAAATAAATGTGGATAAATACAGACGGAAATGTTAAAAAAATAAATACCATAAAACCGGGAGCCCTATTCATAACCACAGACCAACCTCATATCTGGTCTCAGATCCAACCGGATCCGCCTCAGAACTGGATCCTTCTCGGCCTCACACAAGCAGCGATTGGCGCCTCACACACATGGGACCACCACATCTGGTCTCAGATCCAAACGGATCCGCCTCAGAACTGGATCCTTCTCGGCCTCACACAAGCAGCGCTTGGCGTCTCACACACATGGGACCACCACATCTGGTCTCAGATCCAAACGGATCCGCCTCAGAACTGGATCCTTCTCGGACTCACACAAGCAGCGCTTGGCGTCTCACACACATGGGACCACCACATCTGGTCTCAGATCCAAACGGATCCGCCTCAGAACTGGATCCTTCTCGGCCTCACACAAGCAGCGCTTGGCGCCTCACACACATGGGACCACCACATCTGGTCTCAGATCCAAACGGATCCGCCTCAGAACTGGATCCTTCTCGGACTCACACAAGCAGCGCTTGGCGCCTCACACACATGGGACCACCACATCTGGTCTCAGATCCAAACGGATCCGCCTCAGAACTGGATCCTTCTCGGACTCACACAAGCAGCGCTTGGCGCCTCACACACATGGGACCACCACATCTGGTCTAAGATCCAACCAGATCCAACTCAGAGCTGGAACCGTCTCCAAAGGCCGAGCCAGCGCCCTCACACAAGCAGCGCTTGGCACCTCACACACACGGTACCACCCCACCACAGCTTTAGATTGCTTGGATGCAACACTCAAGAGCGTGGCCTTGCATCTTAATTGATGTTCCAGATCATGCGAAGCCGCGTGATGCATGTATTACAGATAGAATGATCCCAGCTGCACATGTCATGGTATCTCCCATGATTCATTAAATATTATTATATCCACAACCGAGTGTAGGATTCCAAGCAGAAACCGCTACAACAGAGGAGACACATGCATGTCATGCTGAATAGCATGAGTCTGCCACAATGCCTGTCAAAAATGACATGCGTCCCTGGAGAAGGTATGGAAAGAGCACGAGCTTCTGTAAATATAACTCGGTGTCCATGTGGCGGCTCTGTAGAGATACACAGCGGACACGTGCCTAGGAAAGTGAGTATATTGCTTTTAAGTCAGGCTAAATAACGCGTGATATGTTTGCAGATAAGATTATCAGTCGAACAATAATATTCACTATCACACTGTATTATAATTATATTGTATTGCATTTGCATAGCGCTTCCTACCCCTAAAGATGCATTGAAGCGCTTTACGCCAGGCAGAATGCTGCTCGGGAACCCACGGGGAGTGGTTACTCCAGCACTATTGGGTATTGGGATCAATCTAGTGCTGAAGCAAACCATCAGGAGCACTCACTCCAGAATAGACAGGAGTTATCTGTCAGTGTGAGTGGGGTGGGGGAGGGGCAGATGACACGTGCACTGTAGCAGTAACAGAAGGTTTAAGTGGACCACTCCTGCCACCAAAAGCCGCCCACATATGCCTTTTCTACTGGTTCTATTGTAAGGCTTCCCGGGGCGTGTGGGAGCTTTCACAGGTTTGTGGCCATGATCCACCCTCCTCCCCACATCAAAGACGGCCACGCCCCATCCAACCCTGAGGAAATGACTCAACAATCAGAGAAAGCTCAGGTGCTCCGCCCACTTCATCGGTTTGCACACCCCGCCCATGATATTGGAATATTGATACTGGATCTTGCATCTGTGCATCCCTGCAGAAGACTCTTTGCTCCTTCATCTGAGGTGTTAATTCAGCATCCACTGGGAGGGCTGGTGACCCAAGCTTCTTAAACATGTCTCACCCTCTTGCTGCTCTGGACTCTGCTATTCTCACAACTCAACATTTTAGAGAAAGTGGCCACTGTCCAACTCCAAAGCCACATTGAAATCAAACACATGAATTATTCCAGCTTTGCCCAAAACATGGCGCCAAACCAGCTTTGATAACAGTGTTGGGATACCTGCTCTCTATAGAACACCAAAGGTCTGACCTTTCTGTACCTTCTTATTGCCTTCAACATCATGGACCACCTTATTGTCACAAACCACCGCCAGCTGAGAGCCAGCATGACTGACCACAAAACTAAATTTGTAAATCATTCCTTTAATAATGCAACCAAAAAAGAAGGGAGTGTGACTTACTTTCCTCCACCAATTCAGTCACAAAGCATCTTTCAAGCCCCCCCCCCCCTCAGTTGACTATCTGTGTGAAGCCCCCCCATGGTCCTCCTCACTGTCTCGTGCACTCCTCCCACACACGTGTGACGTAACTCTATCTGCGTGTCATGGAAGACAACCAGGAGTTCAACCAGGAGACAGAAGAACTGCAAGCAATCAGCCTTTGGATGGGTTCAAACTGTCTACAACACAACGCGTGAGAACCAGAGACACTGGTTGGAGGTCACGCCACCTTCTCAAATGCCTCCACACACTATGGCCCCCTCCAACTTTCTTCAGCACCATTTTCCAGATCACATTCAAGGTCTATGACTTGTCTTCAGGCTTCAGAAAACTCCTCAGAATCCTGCACTGGTGGCATGTAGGGACCAGGTACCTTTAAAACATTACCGCCCACCTACGAAATCTTGGGAGCCGTCTCTCTGAACAGAAGTAGTCGCACTCCGCCCAGCAGCACAGTCTCTCCGCCCCCCCAGGAAGCCAAATCCTATTTATCTCAAGAATAAAATGGAAATGGAAAGGCGACAGTTCTTGTCCAGACATGAGCCCTTGACTGTGAGATGGCAACCCCCAAACATCTGCAGTACTTACTTCAACACACCTGTCCAGACTAGCAGTGCCACACTGTGTGGCTTCGCATTAGGGATGGCCACTGGCAACAAAGAGCAGCTGTGGGAACATATATCTCCAACAGCAACACAATGCAGGGACACAGCAAGGATCAGCACTAACAACAGAGGGTGGCTACACAACAGGGATAACTCCTTGCAACATAATGCGGCTATGCAACAGGAGTCCCCCCATAAACACAATGCAGCTATGCAACAGGAGTCTCCCCTGTCAACACAGTGTGGCTGCACAGCAGGGGTCACCACCAGAAACACAGTGAGGCTACACAACAGGGATTACCACAAGCAACACAGTACGGCTATGCACAGAGATCACCTCCGGCAACACAATGTGGCTATGCAACTGGAGTTACCCCTGGCAACACAATGTGGCTGCACAGAAGGGGTCACCACCAGAAACACAGTATGGCTATGAACAGAGATCACCTCTGGCAACATAGTGTGGTACGCACAAGTAATCACCACCTGCAACACAGTGTGACTGCACGACATGGATCACACTGGAAATACAGTGTGAGTATGGAAAAAGGATCCCCACCAGCAACACAGTGTGTTTACATAGCAGGATTCACCACCAGCAACACAGCGTGACTAGACAGCAGGAATCACCACCAGCAACACAGTGTGGTGGATTATCAGAGATCAGCACTGCAATACAATGCGGCTAGGAAACAGGGATCACTACCTGCAACAGAGTGTGGAATGTGGCTACAGACCAGGAATCACCACCAGCAACACAGTGGGCCATATGTAGGTGGCCAAATACCGGTCGGTAGCACCGAAAATGGGTCGTTTTCGGCGTTACCGACCGGTATTTAGCCATGTGAGATGTACGTAATACCGAATTGAATCGATAATAACGAATCGGTAAAAAATTACCGATTCCTTATTTACCGATTGGAGAATACCGAAACAATGAATACCGAATCGGAATTAACGAATCAGTAAAAACCCCCAAAATGCGATGTAGCAAAACTCGTTATTACCGAATTTGACCAAAATCGGTAATAACGAATCGGTATTTACCACTTTTCAAGAGCAGGTGGTAATCAGGTGCAGTGCATAAAAACAGGCCCAAAATGCATCTGTGTGAACACAATGGCAGCCCTCTACCTCATAGCAAGGCGGCTACGCTTGAGAGCAGCAGGAGTGAGCATCTGGAGACAGGAAGAGCAGGTGTACAGACTACGCATCACATTGTTCCAATTGACTGAACCTGAAATCCATGAGAGACACAGACTGCCCCAGATACCATCCTTGACCTAATACGGGACCTAAAACCCTATCTGGAGCATCAGACACCAAGGGCCCACGCTATCCCCACCCATGTCCAGGTACTCTGTTGCCTGCACCTCCTTGCATCAGGAAGTTTCCAGGGTGTGATAGCTGCAGTGGGTGGTGTGTCACAGAGCTGTCTATCCCGTTTCTTCAACACCTTCCTGGATGCCATGATGGACAGAATAGAACATTACATCACCTTCCCCAGTACACAGGCGGAGCTGCAGAGGACCAAGCTGGAGTTCTACCAACTTGCGCAGTTCCCACACGTAATTGGCTGCATTGATGGGACCGATATACCCATCTGCCCACCTGCAGCCAGTAAATACATCTACAGAAACCGCAAATCCACCCACTCCATCAATGTGCAGGTGATATGTAATGCCAAGTACATTATTACTGACATCGTGGTCAAATTCCCCGGGAGTAGCCACGACTCGTACATCTTCCGGAACAGTGGCATCCATACACGTCTGCTTGCTGGTGAATTCGGAGACGGATACCTACTAGGTAAGTCAATGTGACACACCCTGATATACACCCTGGCTCAAGCTGTTGGTCACACAAATTAATGCCACTTCCTTCTGTACATAGGTGACAGCGCATATGCCCTCCGGCCTTATCTACTCACTCCATACCTCAACCCAACCACCCCAAGGGAGAGGAGATACAATGTGGCACATAGGAGCACACGCAACGTGGTGGAGCGCACATTTGGATTGCTCAAAAGCAGATTCCGTTGCCTCCACAAAACTGGAGGTGCACGTCTGTACAGCCCCATCAAATGTTGCAAGATAATTGCTACATGTGAAATGCTACACCATCTGGTCACAAAAAAAGGAACAGCAGTGGAACTAACTGACTCAGAGGACGAGGACGAGGACTACCCTCAGCCAGAGCCCTGCGTAGCTGATATTGCAATTGAACATGATGGGAGACAGAAACGGGCAGAGATTACAACAAACTATTTCTGAGGGAGTAACGAGACAGAGCCAGTAACAGTTACATGTTAAGGTGTTTATTAAGCACACCTCCAGTATTGTGATCAATGTCCAATTGGACATGGGTTACTTCATCCATCTCATGTATGGGAACAGCCATACGTCTCTACTTTCTGTGTCCACGCGCTGCACGTGCACGTTCCCTATCGACACTGTCTGGTGTGTTGGACTGTTCCTGTGCAGCCCCGTGGCTTTCACTACGCCTCCTGCACTCGGTGGGTGAGGGCGTAATGCTACCACGGCTGGTAGCCTCCTCACTGCCCCCCCCTTCCATTGTGGCCACCTTAGCATTTTGCAGGAGCTCTAAAGCTGAGGTCATAGACACCATCCCCCTGGCCACATCCCTGCTGCAATGCGCCATCTCCTCCTGCATGGCGATGGACCTGCGACACATCAGTGATGTTGCAGTGGCCAGCCGGTTCATGGACTTGGTATAGGCCTGGAGCCTCTCCCTCTCCCTGCGCCTGCCAAGACGGTCCTGCTCCAGCTGGCTGCAGAGGTTGTCCACAGAGGTAGCTACTCTCTCCATTCCCGCACACAAGTTATCTCCCATCGCACTGATGCCCTTTTCCATCCTGTGCATGTGCTTGTTGATGTGTGCCACCTCCCTGTGGATTGATTTCATCTCCCTCCATTGCAGGCGCTGGACCTTCAGCATGTTGCCTTCCAGTCTAGCAAACACACTTTCACCCTGCTCGGATGCTTCTGGACTGTCCGGCCTTGCCCTGCGGTGTCTAGATGGAATGTGGGCACCCTCGGATGGAGTACCAGCCCTCTTCTTGTTGGATATCTCATGTATAGGACTTTGTTTGCCCACTGTGCCCTCCTCCTCCGACTCCTACATCTGCTGGAGGGTGGCCACGACATGCCTCCTGCCTGACTGTGGTGGTGGTGGTGTTGGTGATCGTCTCAGTGGGGACTGGGTGAGAGGGGATTACGGCCTTCCCTGGCGCTGTGGTGATGGCTGTGGTGGAAGATTTGCAGGCTGTGATGGTGCCGAGCTTGTGGTCCCTGCAGGCATGCTGTCATCTTCATTTTGCCTCCCCTCTGGCCTGGCTGACTTAGCTCTGCTGCCCTCTGCTGCACTGCGAGATGACTCGCCTGTAATGACACAAATGTAGATATACTCACTGCTCTGTCTGCAATGGAATTACATTAAACATCATGCCTACAGAGCACAGTGATTGTCCTGACGTAGCCAATTACTTTACCATGCAATTGTGTTAGCTAGCCTGACTGTCCTATACATCAGTTCCCTCTGACTACAGCACCCATAATGCATTGCAGGTAATCAGTAAGACATGGAGTGGAGTGGGAGCCCCTATGCCACTATGGGGATTTGGGTTGGGGAGGGGGTTGCACAGCATGCTCGGCATGCTTCTTACCTTGTTTTCTTGCTGCTCTGGCGGAGCTGTCTGCGTCTCCCACGCCACTCAAACTCTCCGGCTGGATGGTGGACTCCACCATCAGTTCCAGTGGTGTTGGTGCTGGGGCTCGTTTTTTTCCTCCACCTGTTTTGCCAGCCTGCCTCTGTCTATCTGCCACCCTTAGTTTTGCTGTCTTCCTGAGGTCGTACCACCTCTTCCTGATGTCCTCTATGGTGCGCTGGGTCACACTTATGGCATTGATTTTGTCCCGAATGCCACTCCAGATTTGCCTCTTCTGTGACTCGGGCACTTGGTGGGACTGGGCTCCAAACAGCTTGTGGTGATCTTGGCTGACATCCTGGATCAGTACCTCCATCTCCTTGTCACTGAACTTCAGTTTTCTTTTCCTGTCACCTCCCTCCTTCTCCCTGTCCTGGCTTGCCATTTCAATGCTTGTTATGTTGTTTTTATGTCTTGCTTGTATCTGTGTGGCTCTGTTGCAGCTGGCTCCTCAGCTCAGCTGCCTGCCTGCCTGCCTCAAAGTGAGCTCCAGGTCCTGTGCACCTGCCTTGGTGTGGCCACTTCCTGTTTGGGAGGTAATTGGGTGATACAGGATTGGCTGATTCAACGAATTACGAATTTTTGAATTACCGATTCGGTATTTACCGATTCGGTAATGGATTCTGTAACTCCGAATCGGTATTTGACTTTAGGTATTTTTTTTTTTTACCGATTCGAACACATTCGGTATTTATTACCAAATTTTAACGAATCGCTAATGTTTAACGATTTTTTATCTACATCGCATTTACCGAATTCTTAATACCGATTCGGTAAAATTCGGTATTAAGGATTCGGTATTCTTGATTTACCTACATATGGCCCAGTGTGGTCACATAGCAGGAATCACCACCAGCAACACAGCGTGGCTAGACAGAAAGAATCACCACCAGAAACACAAGGTAGTTACATAGCAGGAATCACCACCAGCAACACAGTGTGGTTGATTATCAGAGATCAGCACCGCAATACAATGCGGTTAAGAAACAGGGATCACCACCTGCAACAGAGTGTGGCTACAGAGCAGGAATCACCACCAGCAACACAAGGTGGTTACATGGCAGGAATCACCACCAGCAACACTGTGTGGTTACATAGCAAGAATCACCACCAGCAACACAGCGTGGCTAGACAGCAGGAATCACCACCAGCAACACAAGGTGGTTACATAGCAGGAATCACCACCAGCAACACAGCGTGGCTAGACAGCAGGAATCACCACCAGAAACACAAGGTAGTTACATAGCAGGAATCACCACCAGCAACACAGTGTGGTTGATTATCAGAGATCAGCACCGCAATACAATGCGGCTAGGAAACAGGGATCACCACCTGCAACAGAGTGTGGCTACAGAGCAGGAATCACCACCAGCAACACAGTGTGGTTACATAGCAGGAATCACCACCAGCAACACAACATGGCTAGACAGCAGGAATCACTACCAGCCACACAAGGTGGTTACATAGCAGGAATCACCTCCAGCAACACAGCGTGGTTACATAGCAAGAATCACCACCAGCAACACAGCATGGCTAGACAGCAGGATTCACCACAAGCAACACAGTGTGACTGCAACAAGCCGTCAACAGTCAGCTCGCCGCCTTCCTCGAATCCAACAAATCCCTCGACCCCTCACAATCTGGCTTCCGAGTCAAACACAGCACCGAGACCGCCCTCATCGCAGCAACAGACGACATTCGAACACTACTGGACAACAGAGAAACTGTCGCCCTCATCCTACTCGACCTCTCCGCAGCCTTCGACACTGTCTGCCATAACACTCTTACTCAACGCCTAAGCAACGTCGGAATACAAGGAAGAGCACTGGACTGGATCATCTCGTTCCTCGCCGGAAGAACCCAGAGAGTCCGCCTCCCCCCTTTTAGATCAGAGGCCACCGAAGTCATCTGCGGCGTTCCACAAGGATCATCGCTCAGCCCCACCCTCTTCAACGTATACATGAGTCCCCTCACCTCCATCGCACGCCAACACAACCTCAACATCATCTGCTACGCAGATGACACCCAGCTGATCCTTTCCCTCACCAATGACCCAAACACTGCCAAAACCAACCTCCACGAAGGGATGAAAGAAGTAGCCGAATGGATGAAGGACAGCCGGCTAAAACTGAACTCGGACAAAACAGAAGTCCTCATCTTAGGCTCATCCCCCTCTGCCTGGGACGACACGTGGTGGCCACCGGCCCTGGGAAATGCACCCAAACCAACGGACCACGCACGCAACCTGGGCTTCATCCTGGACTCCTCCCTCTCAATGACCAGACAAGTCAACGCCGTCTCCTCATCATGCTTCAACATACTACGCATGCTCAAAAAAATCTTCCATTGGATCCCCACCGAAACAAGAAAAACGGTCACCCACGCACTGGTTACCAGCCGACTGGACTACGGAAACAGCCTCTACGCCGGAACAACGACCAAACTACAAAAGAAACTCCAACGCATTCAAAACGCCTCAGCCAGACTCATACTAGACCTCCCCCGCCGAACTCACATCTCCGGACACCTGAAAGACCTCCACTGGCTCCCCGTCAACAAGAGAATAACATTTCGCCTCCTTACCCACGCACACAAAGCCCTCTACGACCTAGGGCCCGAATGCCTCAACACGCGTCTGTCCTTTTACAACCCTTCCCGCCAACTGCGATCATCCACTCAAGCCCTCGCCACAATCCCACACATCCACAAATCAACAATGGGAGGAAGATCCTTCTCCTACCTAGCGGCCAAAACCTGGAACTCTCTCCCCACCCATCTCCGCCTCACTCAGAACCACCTCTCATTCAGAAAACAACTGAAAACTTGGATATTCGACATAACAGATTATATTTTACCCCCTCCCCCTCCTCCTCAAGCGCCTTGAGACCCCCTGGGTATATGAGGCGCTATACAAATGCCGAACTTGAACTTGAACTTGAACTGCACAACACGGATCATGCTGGAAACAAAGCATGGCTACATAGCAGGAATCACCACCAGCAACACAGTGTGGCTACATAGCAGGAATCACCACCAGCAACACAGTGTGGCTACATAGCAGAGATCACCACATGCAACACAGTATGGCTACATAGCAGAAATCAACACAAGCAACACAGTGTGTTTACATAGCAGGAATCACCACCAGCAACACAGCGTGGCTAGACAGCAGGAATCACCACCAGCAACACAAGGTGGTTACATAGCAGGAATCACCACCAACAACACAGTGTGGTTACATAGCAAGAATCACAATTTACAAACTCTGAAACCCAAAGGGTTAAATGAACGGACTGAATTTAATTGTTATTTATAACATTTACTGTACGTATCTGGCATTGTGTTGACCAACCATTGAGATGTTGCACAGTTGTTGATTACTCCGCTTTGACATCCATACCGACAGTGTGGGTGCTACCTTCGTCTACATAGAAGGAATCACCACCAGCAACACAGTGTGGTTACATAGCAGGAATCACCACCAGCAACACAGCATGACTAGACAGTAGGAATCACCACAGGCAACACAAGGTGGTTACATAGCAGGAATCACCACCACCAATACAGTGTGGTTTCATAGCAAGAATCACCACCAGCAACACAGCATGGCTAGACAGCAGGAATCACCACTAGCAACACAAGGTGGTTACCTAGCAGGAATCACCACCAGCAACACAGTGTGGTTATATAGCAAGAATCATCACCAGCAACACACCGTGGCTAGACAGCAGGAATCACCACCAGCAACACAGTGTGACTGCACAACACGGATCACGCTGGAAACACAGTGTGTCTACATAGCAGGAATCACCACCAGCAACACAGCGTGGCTACACAGCCGGAATCCCCACCAGCAACACAAGGTGGCTACCTAGCAGGAATCACCACCAGCAACGCAGTGTGTTTACATAGCAGGAATCGCCACCAGCAACACAGCGTGGCTAGACAGCATGAATCACTACCATCCACACAAGGTGGTTACCTAGCAGGAATCACCACCAGCAACACAGTGTGGTTACATTGCAAGAATCACCACCAGCAACACAGCGTGGCTAGACAGCAGGAATCACCACAAGCAACACAGTTTGACTGCACAACAAGGATCACGCTGGAAACACAGCGTGGCTACATGGCAGGAATCACCACCAGCAACACAGCATGGCTACATAGCATGAATCAGCACCAGCAACACAGTGTGACTTCACAACACGGATCACGCTGGAAACACCGTGTGGCTACATAACAGGAATCACCACCAGCAACACAGGGTGGCTAGACAGCAGGAGTCAGCACCAGCAACACAGTGTGACTGCACAACACAGATCACGCTGGAAACACAGTGTGGCTACATTGCAGGAATCACCACCTGCAACACAGTGTGGTTACAGAGCAGGAATCACCACCATCACCACCAGCAAAACAAGGTGGTTACCTAGCAAGAATCACCACCAGCAACACAGTGTGTTTACATAGTAAGAATCACCACCAGCAACACAGCTTGGCTAGACAGCAGGAATCACCACCAGCAACACAGTGAGGCTACATAGCAGCAATCACCACATGCAACACAGTGTGGTTGATTATCATTAATCACACTGGCCACACAATGCAGCTAGGCAACAGTGATCACCAACGGCAACACTGTGGCTACATAGCAGGAATCAAAACCAAACGTGGTGAAGCACTCACCCCCAGTCAACTGATCTGGGTTTAATCCATCACCGTTCTTTAGCCCACTCTGCCACCCCAGTTCAGACATGGCCATATGCAAATCGGTCTGACCTTGTGCCTCATGGGAACAGCCCAGCCCGAACTGCCAAGCCATGCCTTCCCTGGACCGGAAACAAGCTTCCGAGGACCGGTTTCTGGCATTACAGCCGTCTTCAGCCCGGCTTGCTTGAATCCAGTGGCAAGGTGAGCAAGGGACTCACCTCTGAGCATACCCTGCCAACTTATGGTGAACAAAGCAAAACCAAAGGTGGTGATGGACGGAGCGTTGACAATACAAGCACTCACCCCCAGTCAACTGATCTGGGTTTAATCCATCACTGTTCTTTAGCCCACTCTGCCACCCCAGTTCAGACATGGCCATATGCAAATCAGTCTGACCCTGTGCCTCATGGGAACAGTACAGCCCGAACTGCCAAGCCATGTCTTCCATGGACCGGAAACAAGCATCCTGGGACCGGTTTCGGATTCATAATCCTCATCAGCCAGGCTATCTTGAATCCAGTGGCCAAGTGAGCAAGAGACTCACGTCTGAGCATACCCTGCCACACTTAGGGCGAACAAAGCGATACAAAAGGGGATGATGGACGGAGCATTTGAGCAAATCAAACACTCACCCCCAGTCAACTGATCTGGGTTTAATCCATCACCATTCTTTAGCTCACTCAGCCACCCCAGTTCAGACATGGCCATATGCAAATCAGTCTGACCCTGTGCCTCATGAGAACAGTCCAGCCCGAACTGCCAAGCCATGTCTTCAATTGACCGGAAACAAGCATCCTGGGACCGGTTTCGGATTCATAACCCTCATCAGCCAGGCTATCTTGAATCCAGTGGCCAAGTGAGCAAGGGACTCACGTCTGAGCATACCCTGCCAACTTAAGGCGAACAAAGCAAAACCAAAGGGGAATATGGACGGAGTGTATGAGTAAATCAAACACTCACCCCCAGTGCTGCCTCAGTTGCACAAAACCACACGAGGATGGATGCCTTAAAGCATTGCGGTCACACAATACCCCTTCTGTGACCACAGCAACAGAACTTTCTAAGGAAGAGGTATTTTGAAGTAATACCTTTAGGACAGATCCCTCTAACCTTCAAGTCCAGGGGCACAGAGTAAAGACTTTCTACTCTTTAAAGCAATGTGACCAGTGCAATAACAACCCCTTCACCACTGGAGAAAACTGAGCTAAAGAAAAACATGTTAGTGCCCCTAAAGGCCGGTCACGCTGGGTAGGAGTCAGTCCTATATCTTGCTGTGTTTGCCATGTGACTGACTCAGACCAGACATAACTGGAGTCGTCAACCTCTCGACAGAGTGCTCTGTCTCCTCTATTCCAGATTCCCTCCCTCCGCCATGCTGATCTCCCCTCCCCCCTCACAGGGCCCAGCCTCCCTTTGTTTGGAGAGCTTTTAATCTTGTGAGTGTATAATACACCCTCTCTAATCCTCAGTTCCTTCAACTCTTTAATTGTTTCTGCCTGAGAGCCCTTCCCGAATCCCATCGCCTCCTCTATGACTGATCTGAACTGACACACTCTGGCATCGTATTCACATGTAGGATTAGAAGGGGCGCAAACAGCGCGTGCATTCATTGAGCCTGGAGTGCGTGCATTCATTGAGCCTGGAGCGCATGCATTCATTGGGCCTAGAGCGTGTGCATTCATTGAGCCTGGAGCGCGTGCATTCCTTGAGCCTGGAGCATGTACATTCATTGAGCCTGGGGCACGTGCATTCATTGGGCCTAGAGCACATGCATTCATTGAGCCTGGAGCGAGTACATTCATTGAGCCTGAAGCGTGTGCATTTATTGAGCTTGGAGCACGTGCATTAATTGAGCCTGGAGCACGTGCATTCATTGAGCCTGTAGCGCGTGCATTCCTTTGGGCCTGCAGCACGTGCATTAATTGAGCCTGAAGCGCGCGCATTCATTGGGCCTAGAGAGCGTGCATTCCTTGAGTGCGTGCATTCATTGAGCCTGGAGCGCGTGCATTCATTTAGCCTGAAGCACGCACATTCATTGGGCCTAGAGAGCGTGCATTCCTTGAGTGCATGCATTCATTGAGCCTGGAGCGTGTGCATTCATTGAGCCTGGAGTGAGTGCATTCATCGAGTCTGGAGTGCTTGCATTCATTGAGCCTGTAGCACGTGCATCCATAGAGCCTGGAACCTGTGCATTCCTTGAGCCTGGAGCTCGTGCATTCCTTGAGCCTGGAGCGTGTGCATTCATTGAGCCTGGAGCGCGTGCATTAATTGAGCCCGGAGCGTGTGCATTCATTGAGCCTGGAGCGTGTGCTTTCCTTGAGCCTGGAGCGCGTGCATTAATTGAGCCTGGAGCGTGTGCATTCCTTGAGCCTGGAGCGTGTGCATTCCTTGAGCCTGGAGCACGTGCATTCATTGAGCCTGGAGCGCGTGCATTCCTTGAGCCTGGAGCACGTGCATTCATTGAGCCTGGAGCGCCTGCATTCATTGAGACTGGAGCACCTGCATTCCTTGAGCCTGGAGCTCTAGCATTCCTTGAGCCTGGAGCGTGTGCATTCATTGAGCCTGGAGCGCATGCATTCATTGAGCCTGGAGCACGTGCATTCCTTGAGCCTGGAGCACGTGCATTCATTGAGCCTGGAGCGCCTGCATTCATTGAGCCTGGAGCGCCTGCATTCATTGAGACTGGACCGCGTGCATTCATTGAGCCTGGAGCGCATGCATTCATTGAGCCTGGAGCGCGTGCATTAATTGAGCCCGGAGCGTGTGCATTCATTGAGCCTGGAGCGTGTGCTTTCCTTGAGCCTGGAGCGCGTGCATTCATTGAGACTGGAGCACGTGCATTCCTTGAGCCTGGAGCTCTAGCATTCCTTGAGCCTGGAGCGTGTGCATTCCTTGAGCCTGGAGCGTGTGCATTCATTGAGCCTGGAGCACGTGCATTCATTGAGCCTGGAGCGCCTGCATTCATTGAGACTGGAGCACGTGCATTCATTAGGCATGGAGTGCGGGCATTCATTGGGCCTAGAGCGCGTGCATTCCTTGAGCCTGGAGCGCGTGCATTCATTGGGCATGGAGCGCGTGCATTCATTGAACCTGGAGCACGTGCATTCATTAAGCATGGAGCGCGTGCATTCATTGGGCATGGAGCGCGTGCATTCATTGAACCTGGAGCACGTGCATTCCTTGAGCCTGGAGCTCTAGCATTCCTTGAGCCTGGAGCACGTGCATTCCTTGAGCCTGGAGCGTGTGCATTCCATGAGCCTGGAGCTCGTGCATTCCTTGAGCCTGGAGCTTGTGCATTCATTGAGCCTGGAGCGCGGGCATTCATTGAGCCTGGAGCGCATGCATTCATTGAGCCTGGAGCGCGTGCATTAATTGAGCCCGGAGCGTGTGCATTCATTGAGCCTGGAGCGTGTGCTTTCCTTGAGCCTGGAGCGCGTGCATTCATTGAGCCTGGAGCGTGTGCATTCCTTGAGCCTGGAGCGTGTGCATTCCTTGAGCCTGGAGCACGTGCATTCATTGAGCCTGGAGCGCCTGCATTCATTGAGACTGGAGCACGTGCATTCCATGAGCCTGGAGCTCTAGCATTCCTTGAGCCTGGAGCGTGTGCATTCATTGAGCCTGGAGCACGTGCATTCCTTGAGCCTGGAGCTTGTGCATTCATTGAGCCTGGAGCGCGTGCATTCATTGAGCCTGGAGCGCATGCATTCATTGAGCCTGGAGCGCGTGCATTAATTGAGCCCGGAGCGTGTGCATTCATTGAGCCTGGAGCGTGTGCTTTCCTTGAGCCTGGAGCGCGTGCATTCATTGAGCCTGGAGCGTGTGCATTCCTTGAGCCTGGAGCGTGTGCATTCCTTGAGCCTGGAGCGCGTGCATTCATTGAGCCTGGAGCGCGTGCATTCCTTGAGCCTGGAGCACGTGCATTCATTGAGCCTGGAGCGCCTGCATTCATTGAGACTGGAGCACGTGCATTCCTTGAGCCTGGAGCTCTAGCATTCCTTGAGCCTGGAGCGTGTGCATTCATTGAGCCTGGAGCACGTGCATTCATTGAGCCTGGAGCGCCTGCATTCATTGAGACTGGAGCACGTGCATTCATTGGGCATGGAGCGCGTGCATTCATTGAACCTGGAGCACGTGCATTCCTTGAGCCTGGAGCTCTAGCATTCCTTGAGCCTGGAGCACGTGCATTCATTGAGCCTGGAGCTCCTGCATTCATTGAGACTGGAGCACGTGCCTTCATTGGGCATGGAGCGCGTGCATTCATTGAACCTGGAGCACGTGCATTCCTTGAGCCTGGAGCTCTAGCATTCCTTGAGCCTGGAGCACGTGCATTCCTTGAGCCTGGAGCGCGTGCATTCTTTGAGCCTGGAGCACGTGCTTTCCTTGAGCCTGGAGCGCCTGCATTCATTGAGCCTGGAGCGCCTGCATTCATTGAGACTGGAGCACGTGCATTCCTTGAGCCTGGAGCGTGTGCATTCATTGAGCCTGGAGCTTGTGCATTCATTGAGCCTGGAGCGCGTGCATTCCTTGAGCCTGGAGCGCCTGCATTCATTGAGCCTGGAGTGCCTGCATTCATTGAGCCTGGAGTGCGTGCATTCATTGAGCCTGGAGCGCCTGCATTCATTGAGACTGGAGCGCATGCATTCATTGAGCCTGGAGCGCCTGCATTCATTGAGCCTGGAGTGGGTGCATTCATTGAGCCTGGAGCGCGTGCATTCATTGAGCCTGGAGCGCCTGCATTCATTGAGCCTGGAGCGCCTGCATTCATTGAGCCTGGAGCGCATGCATTCATTGGGCATGGAGCGCGTGCATTCATTGAGCCTGGAGCTCGTGCATTCCTTGAGCCTGGAGCGTGTGCATTCATTGAGCCTGGAGCTTGTGCATTCATTGAGCCTGGAGCGCGTGCATTCCTTGAGCCTGGAGCGCCTGCATTCATTGAGCCTGGAGCGCCTGCATTCATTGAGCCTGGAGTGCGTGCATTCATTGAGCCTGGAGCGCCTGCATTCATTGAGACTGGAGCGCATGCATTCATTGAGCCTGGAGCGCCTGCATTCATTGAGCCTGGAGTGCGTGCATTCATTGAGCCTGGAGCGCCTGCATTCATTGAGACTGGAGCGCATGCATTCATTGAGCCTGGAGCGCGTGCATTCCTTGAGCCTGGAGCGCGTTCATTCATTGAGCCTGGAGCGCCTGCATTCATTGAGCCTGGAGCCCGTGCATTCATTGGGCATGGAGCGCGTGCATTCATTGAGCCTGGAGCACGTGCATTCCTTGAGCCTGGAGCGTGTGCATTCATTGAGCCTGGAGCGTGTGCCATCATTGAGCCTGTAGAGCGTGCATTCATTGAGCCTGGAGCGCGTGCATTCATTGAGACTGGAGCGCGTGCATTGATTGAGCCTGGAGCGCATGCATTGATTGAGCCTGGAGCGCGTGCATTCATTGAGCCTGGAGCGCGTGCATTCATTGAGCCTGGAGCCCGTGCATTCATTGAGCCTGAAGCGCGGGCATTCATTGGGCCTAGAGCGCGTGCATTCCTTGAGTGCGTGCATTCATTGAGCCTGGAGCGCATGCATTCATTGAACCTGGAGTGCGTGCATTCATTGAGTCTGGAGCACGTGCATTCATTGAGCATGAAGAATGTGCATTTCTTGAGCCTGGAGCGTGTGCATTCATTGAGCCTGGAGCGCGTGAATTCATTGAGCCTGGAGTGAGTGCATTAATTGAGCCTGGAGCGTGTGCCATTATTGAGCCTGGAGTGCGTGCATTCATTGAGCCTGGAGCGCGTGCATTCCTTGAGCAGGAGAACCTGCATTCATTGAGCCTGGAGCGCGTGCATTCATTGAGCCTGGAGCACGTGCATTCATTGAGCCTGGAGCACGTGCATTCCTTGAGCCTGGAGCTCGTGCATTCCTTGAGCCTGGAGCTTGTGCATTCATTGAGCCTGGAGCGCGTGCATTCATTGAGCCTGGAGCGCATGCATTCATTGAGCCTGGAGCGTGTGCATTCCTTGAGCCTGGAGCGCGTGCATTCATTGAGCCTGGAGCGAGTGCATTCATTGAGCCTGGAGCGCGTGCATTCATTGAGCCTGGAGCGCGTGCATTCCTTGAGCCTGGAGCGCGTTCATTCGTTGAGCCTGGAGCGCGTGCATTCATTGGGCATGGAGCGCGTGCATTCATTGGGTCTGGAGCGTGTGCCATCATTAAGCCTGTAGAGGAAACATTCATTGAGCCTAGAGCGCGTGCATTCATTGAGACTGGAGCGCGTGCATTCATTGAGCCTGGAGCGCGTGCATTCATTGGGTCCGGAGCGTGTGCCATCATTAAGCCTGTAGAGGAAACATTCATTGAGCCTAGAGCGCGTGCATTCATTGAGACTGGAGCGCGTGCATTCATTGAGCCTGGAGCGCGTGCATTCATTGAGCCTGGAGCGCCTGCATTCATTGAGACTGGAGCACGTGCATTCATTGGGCATGGAGCGCGTGCATTCATTGAACCTGGAGCACGTGCATTCCTTGAGCCTGGAGCTCTAGCATTCCTTGAGCCTGGAGCACGTGCATTCATTGAGCCTGGAGCGCCTGCATTCATTGAGACTGGAGCACGTGCATTCATTGGGCATGGAGCGCGTGCATTCATTGAACCTGGAGCACGTGCATTCCTTGAGCCTGGAGCTCTAGCATTCCTTGAGCCTGGAGCACGTGCATTCCTTGAGCCTGGAGCGCGTGCATTCTTTGAGCCTGGAGCACGTGCTTTCCTTGAGCCTGGAGCGCCTGCATTCATTGAGCCTGGAGCGCCTGCATTCATTGAGACTGGAGCACGTGCATTCCTTGAGCCTGGAGCGTGTGCATTCATTGAGCCTCGAGCTTGTGCATTCATTGAGCCTGGAGCGCGTGCATTCCTTGAGCCTGGAGCGCCTGCATTCATTGAGCCTGGAGTGCCTGCATTCATTGAGCCTGGAGTGCGTGCATTCATTGAGCCTGGAGCGCCTGCATTCATTGAGACTGGAGCGCATGCATTCATTGAGCCTGGAGCGCCTGCATTCATTGAGCCTGGAGTGGGTGCATTCATTGAGCCTGGAGCGCGTGCATTCATTGAGCCTGGAGCGCCTGCATTCATTGAGCCTGGAGCGCCTGCATTCATTGAGCCTGGAGCGCATGCATTCATTGGGCATGGAGCGCGTGCATTCATTGAGCCTGGAGCTCGTGCATTCCTTGAGCCTGGAGCGTGTGCATTCATTGAGCCTGGAGCTTGTGCATTCATTGAGCCTGGAGCGCGTGCATTCCTTGAGCCTGGAGCGCCTGCATTCATTGAGCCTGGAGCGCCTGCATTCATTGAGCCTGGAGTGCGTGCATTCATTGAGCCTGGAGCGCCTGCATTCATTGAGACTGGAGCGCATGCATTCATTGAGCCTGGAGCGCCTGCATTCATTGAGACTGGAGCACGTGCATTCCTTGAGCCTGGAGCGTGTGCATTCATTGAGCCTGGAGCTTGTGCATTCATTGAGCCTGGAGCGCGTGCATTCCTTGAGCCTGGAGCGCCTGCATTCATTGAGCCTGGAGTGCCTGCATTCATTGAGCCTGGAGTGCGTGCATTCATTGAGCCTGGAGCGCCTGCATTCATTGAGACTGGAGCGCATGCATTCATTGAGCCTGGAGCGCCTGCATTCATTGAGCCTGGAGTGGGTGCATTCATTGAGCCTGGAGCGCGTGCATTCATTGAGCCTGGAGCGCCTGCATTCATTGAGCCTGGAGCGCCTGCATTCATTGAGCCTGGAGCGCATGCATTCATTGGGCATGGAGCGCGTGCATTCATTGAGCCTGGAGCTCGTGCATTCCTTGAGCCTGGAGCGTGTGCATTCATTGAGCCTGAAGCGCGGGCATTCATTGGGCCTAGAGCGCGTGCATTCCTTGAGTGCGTGCATTCATTGAGCCTGGAGCGCATGCATTCATTGAACCTGGAGTGCGTGCATTCATTGAGTCTGGAGCACGTGCATTCATTGAGCATGAAGAATGTGCATTTCTTGAGCCTGGAGCGTGTGCATTCATTGAGCCTGGAGCGCGTGAATTCATTGAGCCTGGAGTGAGTGCATTAATTGAGCAGGAGAACCTGCATTCATTGAGCCTGGAGCGCGTGCATTCCTTGAGCAGGAGAACCTGCATTCATTGAGCCTGGAGCGCGTGCATTCATTGAGCCTGGAGCACGTGCATTCATTGAGCCTGGAGCACGTGCATTCCTTGAGCCTGGAGCTCGTGCATTCCTTGAGCCTGGAGCTTGTGCATTCATTGAGCCTGGAGCGCGTGCATTCATTGAGCCTGGAGCGCATGCATTCATTGAGCCTGGAGCGTGTGCATTCCTTGAGCCTGGAGCGCGTGCATTCATTGAGCCTGGAGCGAGTGCATTCATTGAGCCTGGAGCGCGTGCATTCATTGAGCCTGGAGCGCGTGCATTCCTTGAGCCTGGAGCGCGTTCATTCGTTGAGCCTGGAGCGCGTGCATTCATTGGGCATGGAGCGCGTGCATTCATTGGGTCTGGAGCGTGTGCCATCATTAAGCCTGTAGAGGAAACATTCATTGAGCCTAGAGCGCGTGCATTCATTGAGACTGGAGCGCGTGCATTCATTGAGCCTGGAGCGCGTGCATTCATTGGGTCTGGAGCGTGTGCCATCATTAAGCCTGTAGAGGAAACATTCATTGAGCCTAGAGCGCGTGCATTCATTGAGACTGGAGCGCGTGCATTCATTGAGCCTGGAGCGCGTGCATTCATTGAGCCTGGGGCGTGTCCATTCATTTAGACTGGAGCGCGTGCATTCATTGAGCCTGGAGCGCGTGCATTCATTGAGCCTGGGGCGCGTGCATTCATTGAGACTGGAGCGCGTGCATTCATTGAGCCTGGAGCGCCTGCATTCATTGAGCCTGGAGCGCGTGCATTCCTTGAGCCTGGAGCGCGTGCATTCATTGAGCCTGGAGCGCGTGCATTCATTGGGCATGGAGCGCGTGCATTCATTGGGTCTGGAGCGTGTGCCATCATTAAGCCTGTAGAGGAAACATTCATTGAGCCTAGAGCGCGTGCATTCATTGAGACTGGAGCGCGTGCATTCATTGAGCCTGGAGCGCGTGCATTCATTGAGCCTGGGGCGCGTGCATTCATTGAGACTGGAGCGCGTGCATTCATTGAGCCTGGAGCGCGTGCATTCATTGAGCCTGGGGCGCGTGCATTCATTGAGACTGGAGCGCGTGCATTCATTGAGCCTGGAGCGCGTGCATTCCTTGAGCAGGAGAACTTGCATTTCTGGAAGACTTTCTGGTTATGACTAGGAGTGGGTTGTAAACTCTACTCCTCTATTGCAGTTTGCAGAGTTTTGCCCATTCTACTCTCCCCTTGAAGTACAGAGCTTCAGAAAAATGTTGCCAACCGCCAGATGCTCAAGTTTTTTCTCACTAGTGGCTCACCAAAGGAAAGTTGGTGAGCGCGAATAGGAAAATCAAGTGCTAGATTTCTCAATACGGGTGAATATGGCAGGTCGCTACCACTCACGTTGAGAAAGCTGCAGCTCTAGTAGAAAATCTACTCAAGAGCCTGAAAGAAGCAGCGTCCTCTGGGGCACGGCGTGGTGCCATTTGCACTGATTTTACAGCACGATAGAAACTCCCAGTGCTAAAAATCAGCAGAAGCAGCACGACGTACCACAACTTCACCACTCGTCGAACTCCACTGAATCTCACCGAGTTTTTGGCTAACTCCCCGGAACTCCGCAGAGTGAAGCTCTGCGAGTTTCAGCCACCCGTAGTTAGGACATGGGGCGAGTTCAAATTGCGCTCTGGTGGTTTGTTTCTTGTGTGCCTTACGCAACTTTTGATGTATATAAAGCAGGCATTACGTGTACCCCTTGCTACAGACCCCAGGAATTGTCTGCACATGCACAAGTTGCCCTCACATCACCAAGTCCGGCAAGCTGTTCACCAAGGATAAGGTTGTCTCTACCGTACACTTCTTAAACATTGATCGGTCACTTGCATCCTTCGCACATGCCTGGTCCCCACCTCTTCCCACATTCTGCTATTGTGTGGCTGAGGTGCGATGCCGTTGCTGGCTCATGTACATGGCTGGCCAAGGTTCCCACAGTAAGTTGGGCTGTCGTGTCTGGTGGGTGTGCATGTTGTATGTGAGCTTGTGACATGTGCATTTCTGTGTTGAGAGTTAAATGATTGTGGAGTTGAGGTGTGTGGTGTGTTCATTTGGTATTGGCCAACGAGCAGTGTATTTCCGTGGGTGCCATCCTGGTAGCGCAGGTTGATGATGGACTTTCGATAGATGTAGGAATCAAGCACACTACCTGGGTTGTTGGCGACGAAGTTGGCCGGAGATTCCCCTGTGGTCCAATTTTGCCTGGACATTGGTGGGATATGTGCGCTTTCTATTGCGCTTATTATGTGCAGTGTTGCCAGAGGTCACTAGTAGGACATGTGTGCAGTTAATTGCCCCCTGACACTTGCGGGAAGCCAGCTGTGGCGTAGACGCCTTGCTTGATCTCCGGCTGTCCCTGCGCAATGTGGGGGAAGTATGTATAGTGGGGTACCAAGCTGATGGTGTCATCCACGAACGTTCTGAGGGACTTAGATTGGCCTGGCTGTGTGACTCCTCCGTCTAATGCGGTTGTTGGTTGCAAGGTACCAGCGGTCACCACGTGCAGCACGGCCAGCAGCTTTGTCTGAGGTGAGATGTTGGTTGTCCGCTTTGTTGGTACCGTCAGCCGGTGGCCAATGGTGGTCAGGATGCGGGGGAGGGTTGTCCCTTTGAGCATGTAGTCGGCAATGATGTTCTCTGGTGTTGGGTCTGTGAGGCTAGTACATTTTCTGAGGGCCGCTGTCTTTGACTGTGCTTCCTCAGTGTTGGTTCGGGGGGGAGGGTCCGGGGAGGTCCTTGAGGTGATGGCGGAGGGTGTTGTGACCCTCTTGGGTGTCCGGCACGCATGTTCAGTAGCTCCATGGAATCTGTTGCCCTTCAGGTGTAGCTCTGGGCTCGGCTCCTTTTTGTGGTTCAGGCTGTCATCCGACTTTGCACCAGGTCAGAGCAAGTATTAGTTTCCTGCTGCTAACCCGCCTTATCGCATGTTTCCTGGTCTTTTCGCCTATCTGGCTGGTCGTTGAGAATGTTGCGGATTGGTGTTGTTGCGGCTTTTGGCACGGGAACGCCTTCTTGCATCTCATTAACGATAGTTGCAGGGGTCATCCGTGGCGATGTTTTTTGCGGCTGCTTTCGCAGGTAAACTGGTGCTATGGGCTGTTAGCTCCAGCTTGTGAATGGGGCGATAACATTTATCGCGACTTTGACTGCGATAAAGTGCCGATAACTCGGCGATAACTTGAGAATATGCCCCTGAATGTCTCTGGTATTTGTTTGGTTTCTCAAATAGCCAATCGCAGTTTCAAACAAAATGTCATAATAGAAATGAATATTAAATAATGTAGAGTGGGCCTACTCTGTCATATATCAGTGGGACTGCAACACGAAGAAGAGGAGGCAGCTGGAGGCAGATGAAGTCAGCAGACTGTAGGCATCTATCATGAGCAGGCAGGGGTTGGATGGGGGCTCCATGGGTGAGTTGCTTCTCTCTTTAGAAGCAAGGTTTAGGTCTCTTCGGGGTCCATGACAATGTCAGCCAGAGGGAGGAAGAAGAGAAGAAACAGAAAGGAATCCCTTCTTCAGGAATAGATGAAGCATATTGACATAGTGCTTCAAAGCTGACTTCAGATGAGCTAGGTGCTGGGGGTGCAGCGAGATTAGCAGGGCGCCCCCCTCAGGGAGACCACCCCCACTCTGGCACAGCCACAAACACAACGTTTGCCCCCAGCATAGGAAGGTCCTGCAGCTTCCTCCTGTTTCTGACAGTTTCAGGGGCTGCATCAGCACCCCAAGAGGAGAACAACATCCCAACAGGAGCCAGGAGGAGGTCATTGAAACCCTTGACGTCATCGGAAACCTGCTGTTAGGTTCCTGACAGCAGCTTGAATGCCACCATCCTGCCCCAACAAGCAGGGGCACCGAAGGTCGAAGGAGCGAACATGTACAGAAGACGAAGCTTGAAAGAACTTCTTTGTTGTGGTAGCAGTGCAAGGATAGCAACCCCTGACCCTCCTGGTAGGTCGCTCCCCCTCCACGCAGCTCCGCCTGTGTGCCCATGCTGCCGCTGTCGAGTACCCGCTGGTAAGTGTGCCCTACCTCCGTTTCTGTGCCCCGTTTGTGCCCTCTGTGCCACTGTTTTTCCCCCTCTGTGAACCCCATTTTTGCTTCTGTGCCACTCGATTTTCCCCTCTAATGTGCCCTGTTTTTGCCCTCTGTGCCACTTTTTTTCCCCTCTGTGTGCCCCGTTTTTGCCCTCTGTGCCACTGTCTTCCCCCTCCTTTATGCCCCGCTTTTGCTCTCTGTGGCACTCGTTTCCCCCTCTGTTGTGCCCCATTTTTGCCCTCTGTGCCACTGTTTTTCCCCCTCTTTGTGCCCCGTTTTTGCTTCTGTGCCACTCGTCTTTCCCCTCTGTTGTGCCCCGTTTTTGCCCTCTGTGCCACTGTTTTCCCCCTCTTTGCGCCCCATTCTGCTTTCTGTCCCACTGTTTCCCCGCCCCCCTGCCCACTCGCTGCTCCCGCCTCCTGCCTCCCTGCTGCTCCTCCCACCCACCTCCCCATATAAAACAGACACTGTGTGGTCGCGCCGCTGGCGCAACGAAGGCGTGCCTAAGGCAAGCCCGTCTGCGCCCGTCCGCACCTGGACCGTGTCCAGCGCCAGAACCCCTGGACCCCATGAACGCCACAACACCAGATTCCGCTACGACCCCAGCACCCTCCACACACTCAACGCCGGCCGAAACCGCACCTGCTTCCAGGCCGCCTGAAACAGACCCAAGGACCCTTCTCCTGCCGCACCTGCAGCTTCACCTGCGACAGAGCCACCAAACGTCCAAGGACTGGACCCAACCACCTCCGCTGCATACTCCTCAACACCCGCTCCACACGCAAACACACCGTCGAGCTCTGGGATCTGCTCGACATCTCCGCCCCAGACGTGGCCTTCCTAAGCGAGACCTGGTGGAACGACTCCTCGGCGCCCGACATCGCCATAGCCATCCCGGACAGCTACAAGATCACCCGCAGGGATCGCGCCAACGGAATCGGAGGAGGAATAGCCATCGTCCACAAGTCCACCCTCGAGGTCGCCACCCATGCAGACCACACCCTCAACACTGCCGAACACCTGCCCTTCCGGATCCACACCGACCCCAACACCACCCTCAGAGGAACACTCGTCTACAGACCCCCGGACCCCAGGCTCAGTTCAGGGACTTCATCGCCGAGCTGGCCAGCACCCACGCACTCACCTCCACGGACTACATCCTCCTCGGGGACCTCAAATTCCACCTCGAGAACAACGACGACGCCAACTCTGCCACTCTGATCGACAATCTCGCCAACCTCGGCCTCAGACAACTCGTCATTGCACCCACCCACGCCGCTGGCCACACGCTGGACCCCATCTTCTCCACAAGCACCCACGTCGTCTTCGACCACACCACCGAACTCCACTGGACCGGCCACCGCTGCATCCATTTCACCTTCAAGAAACCAACCACGCACCACCGCACCCAAAAGCTGCCTCGCTGCTGCTGAAGCAAAGTCACCGAAGACCAGCTGATCACCACCCTCGCCCAGAACCCACCCACTGACCCCACCAACCCAGATGCCGCGGCCCGCAACCTCAGACAGTGGATCGACGACTGAACCAACACCCTCGCCCCACTCAAGAACTCAAGAAACCCTCCAACAGCCACGCCAGCAAGAGAGCCACCTGGTTCACCGACGAGCTCCAGACCTCTAAACGCACATGCCGGAAACTGGAGAAGAAATGGCTCCACAAACGCACACCGGACAACCACGCAGCCCACAAGGACGCCACCCGCAGACATCACCACCTCATCAGATTAGCCAAGAGATCCTCCTTCAAAGACCACATGGTTAACAACGCACACGACAGCAAAGAGCTCTTCAGCATCGTAAAAGAACTCTCCAACCCCAGCGCCAATGCCAACGACATCCCGCCCTCACAAGAACTGTGCGACTCACTGGCCATCTTCTTCCACCGCAAGAACGCTGACATCCACGACAGCTTCAATACCACGACAGCCCCGACTACGCCAGACTCCACCTCCACTGCGAACACCACCAGCGCTAACTACCTGACCTACTGGTCCAACGTCAACGACGACGAGACACGCAAGGTCATGAACTCCATCCACTCAGGGTCTCCGTCAGACCCGTGCCCACACCACGTATTCAACAAAGCAGACGCAGCCAACGCACCCCAACTACGGAAGGTCATCAACATCTCCTTCGAAACAGCAACATTCCCGGAAAGCTAGAAGCACGCCGAAATCAACGCCCTCCTCAAGAAGCCCAAGGCAGACCCCAAGGACCTCAAGAACTTCCGGCCCATCTCCCTGCTCCTGTTCCCGGCGAAGGTCATCGAGAAAATCGTCAACATGCAATTGGCCCGCCACCTTGAAGACAACAACATCTTGGACCTGTCCCAGTCCGGATTCAGACAAAACCACAGCACGAGACAGCACGAGACAGCCCTCATCGCCGCAACAGACGACATCAGGCGCCAACTAGACAACAGCGAAACATCAGCCCTCATCCTACTGGATCTGTCAGCCGCCTTCAACATGGCCTGCCATTGCACTCTAAAGACATGCCTCCAAGAAGCCAGAATCCAAGAGAAGGCCCTTAACTGGACCACGTCCTTCCTCTCCGGCAGAACCCAGAGCGTCCGCCTCCCACCCTTCCTATCCGAAGCCACCGACATCATCTGCGGCATCCCCCAGGGCTCATCCCTCAGCCCAACGCTGTTCAACGTCTACATGGCCCCCCTCGCACAAGTGGCCCGCCATCATGACCTCAACATCATCTCCTACGCCGACGACACTCAGCTCATCCTCTCCCTCACCAAGGACCCACACACCGCCAAAACAAACCTCCACGAGGGAATGAAGGCCGTCGCCGACTGGATGAGGAGCAGCCGTCTGAAACTGAACTTGGATAAGATGGAGGTCCTCATCCTCGGATCCACCCCCTCAGCCTGGGACGACTCCTGGTGGCCGACCACACTGGGAACCCACCCGACACCCACCGACCATGCACGCAACCTAGGATTCATACTCAACTCTTCCCTCTCCATGTCTAAGCAGGTCAACGCCGTCTCCTCCTCCTGCTACAACACCCTACGCGCGCTCCGCAGGATCTTCAAGTGGATCCCGACCGAAACTAGAAGAACCGTGACACAGGCCCTCGTCAGCAGCAGACTGGACTACAGCAACGCACTCCACGCACAAATTCCAGCCAAACACCTATGCCGACTACAACGCATCCAAAACACCTCCGCCCGACTGATCGTCAACGTTCCCTGCTGCTGCCACATCACCCCCCACCTGAGAGACCTACACTGGCTCCCCGTTGACAAGAGGATCACCTTCAAGCTCCTCACCCACGCACACAAAGCACTCCATAACGCTGGACCAGCCCACCTGAGCAGCAGACTCAGCTTCTACATCCCCACCCACCAGCTCTGCTCCATCAGCCTCACCCTCGCCGCTGTCCCCCGCATCCAACGAACAACCTCCGGTGGCAGATCCTTCTCCTACCTCGCCGCCAAGACCTGGAACACCCTCCCTACCCACATACGGGTAGACCCAAGACCTACTCGCCTTCAGAAAACTCCTTAAGACCTGGCTCTTTGAGCAGTAGCGGCACCCCCCCTTCCCTCAGCGCCTTGAAACCCTCACGGGTAAGTAGCGCGCTTTACAAGTACTCTGATTGATATATTGATTCTGGGTAGCACTCTGCGCATTATAAAACCCTACAACACAACATGACTACAAAAGCAGCTGCTACATACGACTTACAAGTAACCCTGGGCGGAGTTCGTGGAGTTGACCTACGCGAAAGTGGAAAAAAAGTCTGCTGCGCTATACGGAGCTTCGCAAGTGGCAGAGTGCGATAGAAAATGCTGTTTGCTGTGATTTTCAGTGCCAGATGCTGGTACGCACTGTGCAATCATCGCGAGCGGCATCATGCACAGTGCAAGTGGGCGCTGCTTTCCTTTCTTCCGCTCCAGTAGATTTTTACTCGAGCAGCAGCTTTCTCAATGCGAATGGGCAGTTTCTCCACACAAGTGGTCGGGAGCATATGTGACTACTCTCTATGAGAACCAGGACCTCTCCCCTCTTGCGTTGATAAATCTTGCTGGGAGGTTTATATTCCGCGCTCGGTCTCACCAATTTGATGTTGACGATCGCTAACGAGGAAAAATCTCGCCGGGAGATGGATTTTCCTCACTTGTGCTCGCCAACTTGACATTGATGAGCGCAAGCGAGGAAAAAAACTCTGCTCCACTATGGGCAGCGGAGTTTTTCAGAACTCCGCGAGCTCCGTGGAACGTGGAGTGCGGAAAACTCCACGAGCAGAGCGGGGTTCACTGCCCTGGCTTACTTACAAGCCAACACACTGCAATCACAATAGACAACAACCACCGTGGTTCATGCTGTTTCCATGATAACAAAGCGAAACATGTGTCAGTGTCGCGATGACCGAGGCTTGTCATAAAGTGCATGCACTTACCACCCGTGGTTCGAAGCAGGTATCCTTTCCCCTTGATGCCCACCTCTCGCCCCCGTGGGCAGTGACTCTCCGGTTTCTGTTATTTATTGATTATATTTCATCATTATCTTCCCGATGATGGCCCCCCTCTCCCTTACGCCAGGGTCAGGGGGGCCGCCCTGCCCAGGTCATCAGATTCCTCAGATGGGTGGTCGCATCCAGTAATTCCTGTTTCCTAACGTCACCCAACATTTATGAAACTCCTGGAAATGAGGAGCACCACGAGGCTTCAAGGGAGGTGGGCGCTATATAAATGTGGTGATGATATTGAGGGGTCCTGGTGACGTGCTGATCCTTTTACGCTGTCTAACGACTGATAGTTCCAGGCAGTCAGTCGGCCTCGAGGGGCAGAGCCGGGTCACCAGACCAGGACACAGTCCTTCCAGCGGGTCACTCAGTAACTAATTGCGCCGACCCCAGGCAGGAATTAATCACAGCGCAAATGAGGTGACAAGCGGCTCCGCATTTTAACGCCGTGACTCCCCTCGGGAGCGCGGCCTTCCCTCTAATTAAAAGACAAAAAAACACTTTTACAAGACACAGGAGGCGTTCATTGATTCCTGACAAAGAGCAAGAAAAACAGAGGCGGACTGGTCATTGCTTGGAGCCTCGCGCCAATGCCAGCCTGGGCCCAGCCTGGCACCCACCCTGGCAGGGGCGGATTATCAGGCCCCCAGAATTCTAGGTGGGGCAGAAAAGAAGTTAGGGCCCATCAGGGCTTCCACGGTCCTTTTCACTTGGGGGCCTGGCTGCTAAAAGCATTCAAAAGCTCATGATTTTTCACAATTATTTTATTAAATTTCCAATGGTTAAATATGTCTAGACGTATTTAAACATTTAAGTTATGTTACTGTTTTAAAAATGCTACGATATGAATGATAAAAGATATTAGTGATTGCCCCTTACAGAGTGATAACTGCTGGTCATTTTTTTCAGCTTAAAACAAAGCACTGTTAATAACCACGCTTCTTTTGGACAGATGGGCGCCCCCATTAAGATCACTTGAGGCCCCCCAGAGCCTCCCCCAATCCACAGTTTAAAACCCCTTGCTCTAGAGGAAACTGCAGCGGGGAAGAGGAACTGTCATGGTTATTGGACCCAGAAATAATGCCTAATCCTGTAAATCCTCATTTCCCAGAGGAGCCAGGGGTTCCACCTATGTCTCTGTTGACTCACCCCCACTATAGACATCATTTAGTTCACAGGTGCAACCCCTGGATTGCTTCTTGACGCGGGCTGCAATCTGGCTGGTTTTTACTGCACGGCTAGTATTTTATTAACTCCGATTTGTACAATTATGAAAATCACTGAAAGCTGGTATTGTTTTGTTCTCCCGATCAATAAATACTTTAAACAGTAAATATAAGAATAATGCATCAAACGTTTTCTAGAGCTGCCGTAATCAGTCCTGACTCATAACTACAGTAAACAAAGACAGAGAGGCCATGTTTGAATGAATCCAGACAACGTTCTATAAAGTTCTATATAGGTGTCATGTCTGGGTTTTGCAGAATCTCAAAACATGAACGACTGGCGTCTACTTTTTCCTGGGAAAGGTGGCAACCCTACTTGTGCTCCCTGGCACTGTCCTTGTGACCCCTGCCCTCAGAGACCACCAAGACAGTGCCAGGAACATAAGCAAGTCAGTGCCCTGAATACTGTCTGTTGTTCACAAGACCGGGACATTGTAACTCCTCCAAGTATGTGTTGCACTTCAAATGTGCAATGCACTCATTTTGAAATAAAGTGTTGCTTTTCCACAAGAGGTCTACATTTCTCCCACTCCTCAAGCATGTCAGGGATGTTCTGGAGCAGAGCTTGCTTCACTTTCAGTCGCTGTTCAAACTTAGATGTGCACAGTGGCGGCTGGTGATCCCTTGAAGTGGTGAGTCATAATACTTGCACAGGTTCACTTCAGTGTTTTCAAACTTTGCTTTGGGTGCCTGATATATGCTAGGAGTTACCACTAGTGGGCCAATGCCAGAATTGTGTCACGGGTACACCCTATACCTAAATCTACATAAAATATGTCAGTACTAGAATTTACAACCATGTGGGGAGCGCGTAGGTAACGCTCCACTCCCAGACGCACAGCATATTCTGGATACCATATCCAACCAATAGATCACCATTTAACTTAGGGGCATATTACCAAGGGCATTATAGCCGCATTAGCGGGACTTTTTCCCGCTAATGCGGCGATAATTTTATCGCCCTATTACCAAGCTGTCGCTAACACCAGTTAGCGACAGCTTGTAGGCGATAGCGGGCATTTAGGGGCCCACTTTGCATGTCAGCGATAATTATCGCTAATGACATGCAAAGTGGGCGTGCCAAGATGTTAGCGACTGAAAGCAGTCGCTAACATCTCTAACTCCTATTAACAACTTTTGGAAATATTCGCGCTAAGCGCGAATATCTCCAAAAGCTAACCCCTGCTAAAAGCAGTTCTTAGCCATGTTATCCAATGGAAGGTGGATAACATGGCTAAGAGCATTGTCACGATAATGCATGAATATCGCAGATTTTTCAGCGATATTCATGCATTTTGCAGGATTTTTACCGCTTTTGAGATAAACCTTGATAATATCAAGGGATCTCAGCGGTAAAAATCCTCGGTGCTCGGCGATATTTTTTTCCAGCTAACCAAGCAATAGCAATAATTATCGCTATTGCTTGGTAATATGCCCCTTAGTTCCTTAGTCTTCCAATTAAGTCCACAAAATATACTGTACATTCCATACATTCGTCTTCTACTTTGACTCATCCACATATGTATCATTATGCATTTCGGAAACTTCTCGTATTGTCGTGCGCCCATCCAGGCCTCCTCGGAAATACGATGCTTATACAACAAAGGTTCAGAGCAGCGATTCTTCATTCGAAAACCCAATGCACTTCGGGCCTAATTTTCAGCCCTTCGTCAGGGGTAACTGAAAATCAATCAATCATTACAAAAAAATAGAACGTGAGTATTTTATACTTGTTATCAATTAGAATCATATACACCCTTCTCTCATCTTGCGCATGTCACATTTGGTGCTCTAGCAATTCCCAATAAATTAATGTGATCCTCGGGACCTACAGTTTCAAGTTCCTCATTTTCATAAGCAAAATAAAAACATTATAATCACCCGTGTGCTGTTCCTTATCCCCTAAATTGACAAGCCTACTTCCCTGCATATGAATGCCACTTACGTTTACTTTCGCATGCTAAATACATTTCACAATCAAATGGTGTGCAATCTACAAAAGCGTGATCTGCTTTACGCAAAACTAGAAGTAAAGTTACGCGCATACCTGCTCTCTATTTGATGTTCGCCAGGGAAACAGCGTTTACAACGCAACTTTTACCACGCACTACCTTTACCACGCAACTTTTACAACGCTAATCGTTACAACGACTTGCGCTGGGGGGCGCGCTAGGATAGGTAATAGTTTAATTTACAATCCAAAACCTTCCCTACTATCCACGGGGACTGGAGTTGGAATAATACATTAAACTATTCACTACCCAGCGCCCCCCAACGCAAGTCATTGTAACGACTTGCGTTGTAAAAGTTGCGTGGTAAAGGCATGCGTTGAAAAAGTATGCGTGGTAACGACATACATCCGTTCGCCATAAGGCTGTACAATTCTCCCATGTGACAATTCCCCGCTCCTGACTCCCTTTTCAAACACACGTGCCTCACCCCCATTACGCACGTACTAGAATTTAGCCATTGATACCGCCCATATGCTATGCGTGCCGCATATGTAAAATTAACCCCCAGTATGTCACAGCCAGCATTTTCTTGTGGTTTGCTGCCCCCAACCAGACCACCCACCCCTAATGTGCCATAATTACCTCCAGTGTGCCAGCACCATCATTTTGCCATCGGTGCCCCCTGTATGGCAAGAATTACTATCAGTGTGTCAGAGCCTACATTTTTTACATAAATTACCCTCAATTTGTCAGCGACAGCAAGTTACCTTTACAATTTGCTACTTTTGGATTTACTTTGATTTAAGTTTTTTAACACCATTTCATTTTATGTGGGTTTAGGAGATTGGTGAGGACTGAGGTGAGAAGTGTTTTAATGATATTTTTTATTGTTTGAAATTGGTAAATACATTTTATATTGTTAATTTGTTTTAATACGTTTTTTTGTATTTATTTAAGCAACTTAAATAGGAGTAATTGGTTTGTTATAAAAAGTTGTGTATTTAAAAAAATGAATGTTATTTTATTTTGTATATTACTTTTAATGCTGTGTTTTTTAAAGATATTTCACAATAATAATTGTATATTTTCCAACAATTTCACTTCTGCTATTTGGGGAACTTTAAACTTACCCCTAAGAAGTCCAAAATGTTCCCTACATTTGCTTAGGTTAGGGTGAGAATAGTAAATCTAACTCCTCCAAAGAGATATTGGTATATTTAAAAATAATGAAAGTGTTATTTGCTTTTTTTACATACATTTTTAATTTTGTGATTTTGCTTTAAAATATGTTATAAGAATTAATATATATGTATCAACAATATCCTTTGTGTTGTTTGGAGATATCAAATCTGACCCCTCCAAGGTCCAACTCTTTCTCTGCTGTTGATGCTATGATCTTAAACAATGTTGATTGCCAACTTAATAACTTTCTGTTTGCTGTTCCTCAGATCTTTAAGTTTCCCTGTCCATCTTGGTTGCTCACCCACCTGCGTTTGCGGCAGCAGTGGGATCTCCCGGGGTCTGCCCACCTACACACTACAGCAGCTGGACAGTTCAGGACTGAGGGACCTGCCTTATGTCCTTGCAGGAGACGATGAGGTGACACCACCTCATCCCTGAAGGCTCACATGGGCTGCCCACCACAAGGGGTCTGACTTCAAAGCTGTGAGCCTGGGTCATTCAGAGCACAGGTCAGCCCCAGAATGCCTAGAGTGTGTAAGCTCCACCCCTCTCCTAAAGGTTTGCAATCACCCTCCACCCGCACGCCCAAGAAGCCCCAACGCTTTGGGCGAAGATTCCACTGCCCTAAAGATGCTGACCTCTCTCCCCAGAAGACCTACACATTGGAAGGGGGAACATCACTTACAACGCAACTTTTACCACGCAGTGCTTTTACATTGCAGCTTTTACAACGCAAACCATTACAACGCATTGCGCTGATGGGCGCTCTAGGAAAGGGAATATATTTAATTTACTATCCAACACCTTCCCTACTATCCACGGGGACTGGAGTTGGAATAGTAAATTAAATAATTCACTATCCAGCGCCCCAAAGCACTATGCGTTGTAATGGTATGCGTTGTAAAACTCGCGTTGTAAAAGCATGCGATGTAAAAGCATGCGTTGTAATGTCGTACACCCCATTGGAAGAGACTCACAAATACCAAAAACAACCGCTAGGAGGCAACGTCTCCAACAGTGGAGAGACCCATCCCAGTGAGTATCCTGTAACTGAGGATTTTACAGAAATCATTTTAGAGAAATTATAAAGGAAATAGGAAAACAATGTAAGAAATGAAAAAATAAGTAAATGAATCAAGACAGACAGACGCACACAGACTCTCAAGTGATTGAATGAAAATAAATAATGCAAGAGGCAGACACATTAAATTAAGATTTCCTGGTAGCCGCAAATAGAGATTTAAGGAGGAGAGAATTGCTTTCCGCGCGGCTTTACCGCGTGGTAAGCAGACGTCTGTCGGCATGCAGCGGGCCGTACAAAATATGAAATATGAGAGGGCGGAGCTTCAGGGAAGACCCGCTCTGAGCAGAACCGGCAACGAGACGCTCATTTCTGGAGCAAACCCTGGTCACTGGCCCGGAAACTAATTCCAATCTTGATGCGCGCCCCCTGTCGCCCTCATGAATTCACGACGGAAATCCGAGTACATGCGCTCAAGTGCCCCTAATTACACAGTTTGTGCACGATATTGTTGTCTCCCAGGACATGTCTGGGAAGAGAAGCCCCTCCCCCCTTGCGCCAAGCAACATGAAAAGACCAGGCGGCAGATTTACAAGCCCCTTGCGCCACATTTGTGTCATTTTTCCCATGTTAAAAATGACTCAAAAGTGGCGCAGGGGGCTTGTAAATCTGCCCCCAGACGCGCACCCAAGGCCAGCCTGACTCAAACCTCGATCTTTCTAGCATACTCTTGAAGGAAGCACCGTTGGCGATAGGACTGAGGCATGTATGAGGAGCAACACTTATCCACCGGAAGGAAGTCTGGGGCATATTAGCAAGAACCTCGTTTAAATTATCGCCGTTGTAGTGGCAGGAAACTGACGCTAAAACGGCAATAATGAGCTTGCTAATATGCGTTATAGAATTCCAAAAGAAGTCCAGGTTAGATGTTCTGCACATCTAACCTGGGCTTCAATTGGAATTCTATAACGCATAACGGCGATAATTTAAACGAGGTTCTTGCCAAAAACGCCTTTTTTTTTTTTAAAGTTCTGCTGCCTGTGTCAAACATCAACAGCTGGCTAGCAGAGAACTCGATGCAGAGGGTGCACAACTGCACACAAAAACAGATACACGTACTACCACTGTCCCCAACCCACATGCGTCCAAAATGTCCGCTGGGATTTATTTTGCTCTAAGAAACAGCGCTAAATAGTGAAAGTAAGCAGCTGCTTGAGCTTTCTATGTTCATATAATTTGACTATTAAAGTCCGACCTTAACCCCTCCCATGCACCCGCGATTTTGCGGAAGTGCGGCACTTCCGCAAAACGGGCGGGCCGCGCCGACGGCAGCACCAGCGAGGTAGCGTTCCGACGGCAGCATGGAAGGGGTTAACAGCCTCCTACGTTCCTCTATTAGTGCAGGGCAGCTACAGATGATTTATTTATATGTTTACTTACCTGTTAACCTCCATAATCCATAGATTACAAACCTCCACCCTGCCCCTCCCCCTCCCCATGTCACCGCCTGGCAGGTGCTCCCCTACCGACTGCGGCTGCCGCATGCACTTTTACAGGGGAATAGGCATCCCCTTGCAGGCGGGTGCAGGCAGTGACTATACTCACCTGAAAGGGGATGTCTGGGGGTTCCATGCGATCCTCTTTACCCCCTCCAGAGGCCTGCTCTCAGGGGGCACACTCACAGTACACCCCCCCAGAAGGTGCTCTTTGCCTTTGTGTCCGTACCTATAATAGGACACGCCCCTATGCAAATGAGGGAACGCCTCATAAATGTAGCACTGGCGCTTTAAGTGCACCAGTGCTATCAGTATGCACAAGCGTCTACGCCCCCTTCTGTAATACCAATGTGCCCCAAGGCGCAAAAAAGTGTACCCAAACGCCTGTTTCGCCCCCGGGGCACTTACTGTTATAAGGCCCCTTGGTGTTTGTATATTAAAAAAAAGCATTTTTGAGGTCCCAAACGACCCTATTCTGTAAATAGATCCGTTTGTGACTGCACACATGCTTCGTCCACCCCACCTCAATTTCTTCTCTTGTTTAAGAAGGAGCTTTAAACTAGAAGACAGGGGCTATTTTAATTTTATTTTGCCCGGGTTAAGAAAAGCTTAAAATCGGAGTTGTGGCTTGGTGTTGCCTGACTCGAGGAGGTCTTAAACCAGGAAACACGACCCTGATGTGTGTAGCGCTTCTCTGCACTAGGACAGCCGTGGGGTCCCCTAAATCAGGAAGGATAGTTGTAAATCTGCCTTGTGGCTGCTTCAAAAGCCCGACTGGAGCCAGGAAAGCCTTTGGGGGCATATGTATGAAAATCCCCATTGGCGATTCCCAAATAGCGATTTTTTGAGAATCGCTATTTGAGAATTGCAAAATGGGATGTATATAAAAAAAATCTCAATTTTTTTACGAGTTCTTAGTATTCCTCGATTGCGATTAGCAAATTGCGAAAACACAATTAAGGAATAACTTCCCATTCATTCCTATGGCCCAGGAGGCATACATTTCATACCTTATTAAGACCACATAATTAAAAGAAACTTTTCATCAATGTATAAAACCAAATATAAATAGAACTTAAGGGCATGTATGTGAGCCATATAGCACCTTCACAAATGCCAAAAAGTGCATTTGTGAAAGAAATCGCAAATTACCACCAACTTGAGGTTGGTAGTATTATGCGATTTCTTAAGGAGAAATCGCAAAAATGTAATGCTTGTTACGTAGCATTTAACGAATCGCGATTCCTTAAATGCTTATGCAAAATTAAGGAATCGCAAATTTTGCAATTCCTTAATTTTATGATGCGATTTTCTTAGTACATACCGTTTTGCGAATTTTTAGTCGCAAACCCTGCTTTTTTGGGAATCGCAGCGTTTGCGACAAAAAATTGCGTTGATACATCTGCCCCTTGGTTCCACATCTAAGAAGAGGTGCTTTTAAGGTAGATAGCGCCCCCTGTGAATGTTCAAGGCTTTAATGAGGACACGTCACTCTGAGTGCAAAATGAGGCTTGCCAATGCTTGTTTTCCATCCAAGTGATGGCTTGCCCTGCATCTTATGCCAGCCTCCTGCCACGAGCGAGCTCCAATCTTAATTAACCATGGATGGCGGAGGCGTAATTCACTTTAAGCCCCTGATCGGCGTAAAGCTGCATCAATCTTGCACGTTACACATCGGGGCGGAACGCACTTTACAATATTCAAAGTTATCAAAATGGAAAATTGTCAATTAATTCCGCACGCTGGAGTGACCTGGCCGTGAGCGCGCGGTCTAAACCCTGCCTCTTCCTCGTCTCCAAGAGGCAGGAAAATAATGTGATTAAAATGACTTCCTGGTCATAACAGAGCGTCCGGGGCGGCGCCTCCTGTCTGTCTGTCTGTCTGTCTGTCTGTCTTTGGGGGATCCTCTGGGTTCAGGGGAGATTAGAAGCGTCTTTTATCACCACAATGACAGTTCCGAGGCCCTCGGGAGCGCTCTTTAAAGGTCACCAGCACGGGAGTGCGCCTCGTCTGGCGGCAAACCATGTGCCCTGCGGAGGCGTGCGCGTGCTCGTGTGTTCAGAGGAGATGAAATGCGGAGACGCGATCATACAAGTAAGACATGTTCAGAGTCCCCTCCCTCACACTCATTTGCCGCCGCGGAGAATATGAAACTCGCCTCTCACTGCAGGGGCGGCTCTAGGCTCATGGCGGCCCTGGGCAGGGAGCGTAGGTAGGAAGAAGAGATCCGGGCTGGCCGGAGTGCGGAGGCCAGTGAAGAGGGGGGGGGGGGGGGATCAGGGTGTTTGGAAGTGGAACAGAGCCGGAGGCCGCCAAATCCCTGCGCCACGCAAATATGTATCCATCCTCAGAGGATTATTATATTAAGGATATATATTGGTGTGGCGGCCCCTGGGGTTTGGTGGCCCTGTGCAGGTGCACAGCTTGCACATGCCTAAGGCCGCCCCTGCTCACTGCCACCGCCTGGCAGGGCGTTAAGTCACATTAAAGGCCCGGCTCTGTGTTGGACAAAGGTTAGTCCCAGACACACTGAGGACGAGCGCGAGGAAGGATGAAGCGATCTCTTCTTGTGTCCTATAGTATTCCCCAGGCCAGGATCAATCACTTCAGAAGTGATCGCATCCCTGATCCATGATCACCCGTGTCAGAAGTGATCGCTTCCCCTGGCTGCAGGAGTCCAGCCAACCTGCGGCGGGAGGACCAACTGGACATGTGGGATGTAATCTAGCCTTTAAATAATGTACACTCTCTTTCTGCAGCATGTCAGCAGGCTCGAGGGGTCCAGTCTTAAACTGGGGGTGCGGGAGGGCAGAAGTCAGCTGCGCCTGGCACAGCGTGTGGGACCTTCCTGCTATGCTTTGTTATGATTTGTGCTATGCTATGTTATATGCTATGTTTTCTGCTGAGCTATGCTATGCTATGTGTATTTCTAAAGCACTCTGCTCATCCTCATGTTATTTTATGTCATGTTATGGAGCCATAGCGAGAGACCAAGAAAGAAAGAGGAAATACAAGAAAGAGAGAATGGGAAAAAGAGAGAAAGTACGAAACAGCGAGTAAGAGAGAGGGGAGAGGTAGACAGAGAGAGTAAGAGAGAGAAAAGAGGAAGTGAGAGGAGAGGGAGAAAGAGGAGAGAGAGACTGAGAGAGAGATAGAGAGAGAAATAAAGATAGAGGGACATAGAGAAAGAGAGAGACAAAGATACAGAGAGAGAGGCAAAGAGCCTGAGAGACATAGAAATAGAGAGAGAGGGAGTTAAAGAGTAAGAGAGAGGGAGAGAGACAAAGAGAGGAAGAGTGATAGAGAAAGAGACAAAGAGCAAATGAGAGGGAGAGAGACAAAGAGAGGAAGAGTGATAGAGAAAGAGACAAAGAGCAAATGAGAGGGAGAGAAACAAAGAGAGAGAGAGAGAGAAAAAAATCATAACTTTACGACTAGGATTTTGTCTCAGTTACACTTAAGTTTGTGTTAAGTTTAACTTAAGACCAAAACTTAAGTTTAACTGAGAAAAAAACCTAACTTTAGTACTCCTAAATGCTTTCTGTGAATAGCGAAAGCCGTAAAGTTAGGATTTTGTCTCAGATTACTTTTGTGAATCGGACCCAGTGTGTTTAAGAGAGAGAGCGAGAGAGAGAGGCAGAGAGAACGGTAGAGACAGAGAGAGCGAGAGAGAGACTTCTGCAGTGTGTGCATCAGAGACGGTTCCAGGGCCAGTGCTCCTTTCTGTGTCCTTCCTTTGTTTCTTATGAAGAATGCTTTATTCCTGTGACGTATGAAGGGTAGTTCCAATGCTTACTTAAATGAACCCTAAGGTTCCTTGAGGTGGGATTTGGACTGCAAAGTAAGTGAGAGTGGCTCCTAATTTGATTTTTGTAAGAGTTGTTTTGTAAATACAATGTTGTCAGAGTTTTCACCCAAAATATGTTTTAGAAGTTTTCTAATATGTGATGTTAAGTTAACAAAGTTTATAAAAAAAAACCTTCATGAAATGGGCATGAGAGAGGTTTCAGTTTACACACCCCTTGTCAATTGCAAAGCCATCTCTGACATATGGTGATACTCTGCACCCACTTCCTGTGCGATTCACTCCATGATGGTGCGTAACTCATGTACTCACCCGTGTGGGCCCCTCTCACACCTTCGGAGGATCAGACTGTGGCCCCCACATCATGCCTGAGCCTCTAGTCTAGTCTAAAGGGAGATTCTAGTGGTTAAAATATGGGTATTAAATGTGATCTGCTGGTTGGGACCTCTGTCTATGGTCTAAATCCATCATCATCACCTGATCAGTTTATCTAATTCCCATTAAATAAATGTTTTCCGCTCACTGTGTGTCAATTCTCATTTTTGGTGTGTTTTTAACCCCTTAGCTGCGGCGGCTATTCTGCGCAGTGCTAAGGGGGAGAGGGGGCCGCGCGGCGCTCGCGTACTAGTGACGGAACCGCTCCATCATGGCCCGCGGGTGAGATGTGCTTATGACAGAACGGTTCCGTCACGGCCCCGCCCGCCTAATAGAATGCTCAGCGCTGGTGTGAAATTTGCGCCGTGCAGGCGCGGCGAGCGGGCCATGATGGAACCGTTCCGTCACCAGCACAGCCCACCCAAGGCTCGTGACGGAATGGTTCCATCACGAGCACGCAAGGGGTTAAAGAGGCTACCATATTTTCAAAACTGTACATTAATTTTCATCACAGCAGAGATCTCTGAACCCAAGATGCCAGCGTGGCTACTGGGAAAGGTGGCGAGATTCTCTCTTTGTGGACAATCACTAGTGCCACTGAAATTATGGGATTGTGAGGCAATTTTCACATAATGATAGATTTGCTGCATTTGCCACATAATCCTTCATCTGCTGCATAATCTGCTGATTTTAACAAAAAAAGTGGCTTTAACTCAATTTCAGCAAAATTTCATATATTTATATATTTGGGTATTAAACTGGTACTAATGAGGTACTACCAATGCCCTGACAGTGTTACCAAGTTTAAAAACAACAAAACAATGGAGTAATGCTATTACAAAATGTACTGCATTATACCGCATAATTTGACTTTTCTTGCTGCATGATGTACTTAACCCTGTGGCACAATTTGTCCCTCTCCTGCCCCATAATTCCAGTGGCCCTATTTTCCATGTCCTGCAGCCACCCCACACCTCAGGTTCTTCAAGGCCTCTGTTCTCTTTGCAGTTCTCAGCCCCAGTAGGTGCATTTCTGTCCCCAGAGCACTCACTCTTCGCAATGGCATAATACACACATTACATTATGTATTTCTGCTGCTCGCTGCATTTTTCCCATTTGGCTGAATGAATTGTTTTGTCGCGTGGAGCAGTAAAACACAGTTGTTGGAGCAGTGTACAAGGCACTTAAGTGACAGTGGCGATGATGAACAATGCGCGACTGCGCTCCGGGACCGCTTTGATGAACAGCGACATGAAACACGGCGCAATTATTGCAGATGGTAGATTGGTATTCGGGGCGCGTCGGGGCAGCGGGAGTCGCAGCGGCGGAGGCCGTGCCGTGCTTGGAATGGGACGGCCGACTGCGCTTTGGAAGGAGGGGGGAGTTTCCCTATGTAGGAAACTGTTTTTTTTTTGATTGAGGGGGGTGAACCCCTTCTCAAGCAACAACCACATTCATTGTCACTCATGTGACCTGTGCTTAACCCTTTGCTAGCCTGGCACAAAATCATCCAGGCTTAACTTAGAGGCACTTTGAGTAAGTATTTATGCATCTCACAAGCAGTAATAAAGTGAAAACAGAACATGAGAGATGTCCCAAACCAATCCAGAATAAATGAGTAAAATTAAATAAAAATACAATGAGACACAAATGACCAAAATCCAATCAATAGAACCAGAGATATGCAATAGTAAAGGTTTAAGTAAACATAGCGCCAAGGAGCTGAAAGCACTAACTGCGGGTATCTGGACATACTAGACTGGGGGAAAGTCACAGATTCAAGTCGACCATGATGGAGTGCGGGTCACATACAGGGACCAGGTTAGCAACTCTTAAAAAGTTTCTTTCTCAAAGTCCAGCGCAAAGAGTTCAAAACTTCAGTATTTGGGGATCAGGAACTCACTCCAGCAGAGGCCGGCAGGGCTCAGTCAGATCAAGTTTCAGGTCAAGGCAGGTCCATTTGCGTGCTGAAGCAGGGCCACTAGCCGCAGGCCGGCTGGGCACCTGCAGGGAGGCCTCTGGAGCGTGTTGTGTCCCAGTGTCCCAGAACAGGAGGTCTCCAACTGACCCTAGGAGTCACTCAGGTGAGCCTGGTATCAAGGGAGCAGGTTCAGTCTTCTGTCAGAGGTGGCTGGCATGGCTCGTGGGTGGGGGGGTCGCAGGGGATGTTGTGGGGGCATCTCGTGGTGTCACATGGGGGGAGTGGAGTTTAGAAAAAAACGTACCTCGAGTCCGGGTCCCGCATGTTCTGTGCTCCTGCTCTCCTGAGTCCTCTTCCAGGAACAGGAAGCAGACAGCCAGGCTCCCTTCCCTAAACCAATCACAACACTGCAAAACAACATTGTGATTGGTCTGAGCATCATGACACGGTGCTCAGCCAGGGGCTGTAGGGGTGAGCATGTTCTCCATGCAGGCTGTAATGCAGCCGTCATAGAGAAGAGGAAAGTGTGCATGACTGTTTTGAGCGGCTAGAGAGGGCCAACCAAACAGTCATTGTTCACTTGAGTGGGCAAACTACTCCACTTCTGCCTGCTCTGTGAGTAGAGCAGCCCCACCCACCCTCAAAGGAAAAATAACATTATAATAACTGCAAGTTATTATCATGTTATGTTTCCCCTTCTCACACTGCTTGAAAGCAGTGGGGCGACACTCCTCTGGCATAGCCGGAGGAGCCGCCGCTGGTCTCAGAGAGCAAGGTAGTACTCAAGCAGCCTAAGCAGTCCTCTGAAGTACTAGGCAGGCCTTTGAAATGTAAGTGGGGGAGGGAACAGCTCCGTCCCTCCCATCCTGGCCGGATGGCCCTATCCCAGCTACACCCAGGGCCTGTTGTTCACTATTTCAAAAGGAGCCCAGAGGGAAAAGAAGAGACGGGGTAGCCCTCCACTCAACAGTCAACAATACACCAAAACCCTGTCTCTTGGGCGACCAATATATTTATTTCGTTATTGCAAAATGAATGTCTTCCATCAATTTCTTCCGCTACAATACCCCTCTCATTACTAGTTTTTAGGGTATTTTAAATATATCGCCCTTTGTTTTTAAAATTAAAAATAAGAACAACCTTTTTCAATTTACAATTGACAGTGACAAAGAAACAATACCAATGTCTGTGCACCAAGTCAACAGTACATCAGAAGGTGAAAAAATGTGTGAAGGACAAAAGGACCCCTCACAGGCACACCACCTTCGGGGTAACTGGCAGGTACTCACCAGATTGGGCCCCTTTTCTCATCATAGACAGTCATTTTGTTGTCCCAGAAAAGAAAGAAATGTGTTCAAACAAAAATAAAGAGTGTGTAAGTGCAGTGGAGCGATAGGCAATCTCACTCCACTAGTGACAAAAGTGATTAAAATCAACAGGCACACCTCTCTCTCAACTTTATTCTTAATTCCTGGGTGTGATCTGTCGAATTAAAAAGGATGGTTGCTATCGGATGGTAGCTATGCTTGCATACCAATATCCGTTGCCAACATGTTTCTCTGCCTATAAAATTTCGGCAAATTCTTCAGGGCCAGACTCCTTGTCACAGCACCTCTGTTGGACACTTAATTCTTTTTAGACTGTCAAATTGAAAATGTAAAAGAAACACATTAAAATGCACCCAAATTGAACTCACTCCAGCTCCATATTTTAAATTGTCTGAAACATCATAATTACCCTCTGTCCGCATAAGTCTCTCATACCCGCTGCAGAGGCAAATGACTTTGGGCCCGATGTAGGTCGGTCGGTAACGGCCGAAAATCGGTATTTTCGGCCGTTACCGACCGGTATTTGAGCTTTGATATGTAGGGCCACATATTTTACAGATTCTGTAAAATACCGATTCGGTATTTTTACCTTTTCGATAAATTTGATATGTAGGTGGGACTCTTCTGAGTCCCACAACCCTTACCGAATCTGTATTTTACCATCAAATATATTTGATGGTAAAATAACGATTCCGGTGTGCATGCACACCTGTGCCATATGACAGGCAGACCTGCCCTTAGGGCAGGTATGCCTGCCACATGGCCTCCGAACCTTTTTTGGGGGTGCTAGAGGGTGTCAAAGTGACACCCCCTGCACCCTTGTCAAATCGGTATTTACCGATACGGTAAATACCGACCGGTAAGGCCCCATTCATTCCTATGGGCTTCAAAGCCCATAGGAATGAATGGAGCATTACCGGTCGGTATTTACCGAATCGGTAAATACAGATATTTACCGATTCGGTAAATGGAACATCTGGATGTTCCTACATACCCCCCCTTCTTATTTACCGATTCTTAATTACCGAATCGGTAACATTCGGTAATTAAAAATCGGTAAAAAAGTTCTACCTACATCTGGCCCTTTGTCTCAAACTCCTTAAGTGAGTCCACTATGAAATTGACCCAACGATAGTGTTATCAATCTAAAAATACCAAACAATACCGTGAACAAATTGTTAGACCACGTTAAAGGCAACCAGCTACCCTCCCGTGACAACTCTCTATACACGGTCCTTAACCCAAACAAAGCATTATTATCTATTTACCGTGTGTATCTTATTCTAGAAGGACCAATCATCCTATTATAGTGTGAGCTGGATATAATATGGTGTTCTCATAACTTTAGGCATACGATTAAGCTTGCTCACCACACACAAAAAACACTGTCCCCCGATGTAAATTGGATTCATCATTTTCCAGTGTACCTCATAAACATCGCAATTCTAATGTACTGTTTCAATCATAGCCCTTCGTCACTCGAAGCGGTTTACTCTTTTTCACTGTGTGCACCCAATACGCCTTCCTGATGGGAAACCAATTAACAGGCATAGCCATCTGGAACCTCCTACAATCCCTCAGAAAGTTTAGCGTAGATAATGGCAACTACCAAAAAGTGGCATTTTCAAAAAATTTTATCTAAAATCTGACTTGACCATTAAAGAGGATGTAAAATTACAGTACACTTGATTCCAAACATGACATTTCTGCCTGCTCTCAATCAAGTGGGGTGGCGGAGTGAGTGTCTGAACTGGGGTGGCGGAGTGAGCTAAAGAATGATGATGGATTAAACCCAGATCAGTTGACTGGGGGTGAGTGCTTGCAATGTTCAACACTCCGTCCATCATCCCCTTTGGTTTTGCTTTCTTCGCCCTAAGTTAGCAGGGTTTGCCCAGACTCGGGTTCTTGCTCACTTTGCCACTGGATTCAAGCAAACCTGGCTGAAGACGGCTGAAATGCCAGAAACCGGTCCTAGGAAGCTTGTTTCCGGTCCAGGGAAGACATGGCTTGGCATGTATGACAAAAAGGGTTTAACCCCTTGCGTGCTGCCGTCGGCCGTTGGACGTAACAAGCATTACCTCGCTGGTGCTGCGCACGACCAGCGGCCGACGCGGCCCCACCCGTTTTGAGGAAGTGCCGCACTGCCGCAAAATCGCAGCCTCAGCAAACGAGTTAAGGTGAGTTGATTCTCTGCACTTTTGAGATGTTGAATCGTCACTAGTTCATTTCGATGAAAGTATTCGTCAGGATGCGGAATGATACATCAAAGAGCCAATACCATGAGGTTAGAGAGAAGTACTCCTCTGGGCGAAGACAAAGTCCTATCAATGTAATTAAATAAATGGTGTCAATAGGTCTTCCCAGATACCTCCACTATCAGGCAGACTTAAAACTAAGGTAAACATTAAATCCTATGACCAATGCAACACCAAGTTGAATGTGGTGCTGGCAAGACTAGAAGCAACCGAGGATCGTACATGGGATATTAAATAGAGGACATTTGGGTTCCCCGAATCTTCTGAATAAGAACCTCATAGTTTGATGCAGAATGCTAGAGGAGCTAACGCCTGAGGTGTGCTGTGCAATACAGTAAAACAGAAACATCCAGATTAACATCACACTTGCCTTCACAAGTACTGGGCTTATCAAGTTTCTTTGTCATCTAATTTGATGATTTCAGCTATCCTGTTCTCTAGATATGGGATTCTGAGGCGCAAGCCCACGACACTGTGAAATAGGGTTTCTGGACTGGTTGACAATGTCACTAGTTAAAACAACTGTAAAATTAATGTAAGACTGGATTTATTCATTTATTTAAATGTTTGCAGAATTCTTCTGCAAAAAAAGAGTTTTCAAAGGAAAATTCTCCTGTGAAAAATGTTGTGAAGTGACAAAGTTCTGAACTTTACAACATTTAGAAAGCAGAATCTAAACACCAGCCAGCACTTATTATTATTAATTTTCTGATAATGGAAAAGAAGTCTCCGGTGATTCTGAATATAGACTTCAAGTTATAGGTTTGAAATGTTGCATGACAGACTCAGACCTTCATTTTTCCAGGATCGATGAAAGGAGTGCCATTGAGGCTTCTACACACAATTAATTTGGTGGCGGATTCTACCTCAGAGGGCACATTAATTCGCAAGTTTAAAAATGTTGGCTTTTTAAAATGCATAAACTTCACGACAGGAACCCCTGGCAGTGCGCTCGCTGCTCCGGTGTCTCCATATTCCGTGAAATTGCTCCTGTCAGAGAAGTTGGCCTATCTGTGGGATTTCCTGGTCCGTGTAGAACAGCCAGAAACACAACAGCAGCAGATCAGAAATTAATTAGCAGCGCCACCTCTGCGTTCATGTAGATGGTTATTATTCTAGGGGTAATTAAACGATACTCAAAGGCTGGGGGGGGGGGGGAATTTAAAGGCTCCAGGAGCAATCAGTTTGAAAAAAAGAATACATGCTTGGCTGCAGTGTTTGCTGCTGTCCCTTACAGCCCCTTATAACCCAGAAGAGAAAAATGGGAAGCCACTTGTATTAGAAGGAACTTCTGCATGCCTCAGTTAGAAAAAGATTCTATTCTACCTTAACGATCACAGGGTTCATGTTGAATTATCAAATAATTATTTTAGAAATACCTTCTTTGGTGTGGCATCATCCTCCCCATTGAAACACCGCAGTTCCCGTGTTAAAACACACAACAAGAGACTCTCCGCTAAAACAAACAAGCATTGGCATAGCTAATCGGTCTTGGTAATGGGAGTGCCTAATACAGAGACGGCTTTTGCACAGCAGGTTTTTTTATTTCAGACTTTTTTAATTAATGGATGTGTGCATTGGAGAGAAAAGATTGTGATTGGCAGAACAAGATAAGCTTTATAGTTGCTTGTGGGGCTCTTTTGTTTTAAACACTGACATAGTGAGCCTTGCTGCTGTCTCCTGTTGAGACTTAAAAAACTGGGACTGTCACAGCAACTCCGGGGCCTCTGGTCACCCTGAGGTTGCGTCAGCTCAATTGTTTTGCAGCTGTTATAAATGACCGAGATATTGACGTGTAAAACATACACACAATGCAAATATGGAAATCACACCAAACATCTTTGCTTGTATTACATGCATGTTTGTATTTTGATGAATCATTACTGAATATCAGTCTGTGTCTATTAGCCTTCGAAGAGATGCCCTCAATACGCTGTCACGTTTTTACTTGAACGCTGTATGAACCACGCCACTATTCACATATTAACGGTTAAAACACAAGTAACTTTGGGGGGACTATTTTGCAGGGAATGCTGGAAGCAAACGTTCGAACACCGCTACCTCTCATCTGAAGAGCGCGCATGTGGCATTACTGGTCTCATCTGAGGCCATGTTGGAATCAAGTAGTCCTGCGTCTGAACATTAGGTTCCCACTTGTTGATAATAATAATTTGCCTTCCCTTAATATGGCGATACGAAAAAATACAGAAACTTGTCGGTTGGTATAGGTTTGCTATGAAGTCAAGCCTATCACAAGATGGCCCCAATAGTGCAATTAGGGTGAGGGTGGCAGCCTTTGCTTGCCTTGGTGCCAGTTCCCTTGGCTGGCTTGCCATTGCTCGGGCAGGTCCCTTCCGGCGCGGGCCTCTGCCACGTCGCCGCTCTGAGGTGAGAGCACTACTGGGCAAGCTCACACTCCAGAGCCAGCGCAGCCGCAGCACTGGCCCGATGAGCGGCTGTAAAACATACTGTCAGTGACCCTAGCTCAATGTCCAACGCTAGAACGCTGTTCAGCAAGGAGGAGGACGGACCACAGAGCCCGGGACGAAGGGGTTGTAAGGCGCCATGAAATGGGAGGACTTAGAAGTGGGAGGGCATACTGTGCCGGCAGGGACCATGGAATGAGACATGGATGCCCGTGTGTGTGATGGGGAGCAGGGTTGTATATTGTGGGGATAAAGAGACAAAAACAACGGCGCTTGTAGTGACTAAAAGCATCAGCGCCCCTGAGAAGGGCTCATAAACCAAGAAAAAAAAAGTTCCTAATTTGATCATAAAATGAGGAATAGTGGGGGGATAGCGCACTTGGTCCCTGATCTAAGGGGGGGGGAAACACAGGAAGAGGCATGACAAATGCATGCCATGGAGAAATGGGGAGCAAGATTAGGAGAGTGATGATGGATCCAGCAAATGGGAAGCCTATGGGCGGGTTGAAGCCCACAAAGTAAATACAGCATGACCCAACAAGACAGCGCATGCGCTATCGACAGCCCAGACCTAAAAAGAGCTTTTGGCAGCCACAAGACCCAGCAAACTACCAGGCTTTCTGGTATTTCCCATTCATGAGTAGAATCGAATAAGGCGCCCACCGGACAACTTTGTCAGCTCTTCGAACAGACCTTTCTATGCCATTCTCGCCAGTCTGGGTTTAGAACAGCACGGGGTACCAAGTCACCAGATGGTCCCAGGAGTGCCTGGAGCAAAACTTCTTGTTCCGTGCAAGGACCCCCGTGCACATGGAACAAATTCTCATAGTTTCCGGGGTGAACCTACATGGTTGAGGTCACCACCTAAAAATGGTTGTGGGTAAAGGGACTTCTAGGTCTCTTGTGGGTAATAATACAACTCTGTTATTTGTGCCCTGGGTTACAAGGCAGATTTACTGTGCACAACATGGTGACTGTACAGGCAAATCAATTTTTGGGAAAGCTAACATCTGTGGTAATCACCACACAAAATATGCAAATTAAAAAAGAATGAGTCAGACCAAAGGCAGTAATCATTGCAATGGCTTCTGGGTGATGAGCGCTGGACTTTCTACACTTTAACCTGCTTGATTGTGATCAGAACACACCAGCGTCGGATTGGTAACGGGGGCATTCGGGCAATGCCCGAGGGGCCGGGTCCGAGTTCAGCTGTGGGCTGCTTTTGAGCAGCTTGGGGGCCAATTTGGGAGGTGTCTTTGTTGTTCGACTATACCGCCAGCGGCCCAGTGGGTGTCTGAGTGGCCTTTCTGGAGGGAGATGGGCACTCATTCCCTCCCGTATAGCAGCAACAGGTAGAGGTGTCACTCCTTTTCTCTTGCTGGGCCTCCCATTAATGTAGGCATACTGAGCGGTGGCGGGGCCTGAGCAGCAGTGGCCTCACTTCTTTTCAGGTGTGTTTCACTAGTGTAAACTGATGCATGCATTTTTTTGACCCCACCCCTTTTTATGTAAAATTACGTTGAACGTAGTGATTTGAGGGAAGGCATTATGCAAACGTAGGCCGATTTTTGTTATGCGTGCCCAGGCCGATTTTTAATCCCAATCCAACCCTGGAACACAAACTCGGGCACAGGCAGAGCCTTTGGCTTTATTCTATTTACACGAAACTCTGTCCCCGCGCTCCCATCATTAACCTAATATAGATATTTAATTTACAAAGTAATAATTTGTTACTCTCTGGTCAGAAGTATATATTGTGTTAAGCAAATGTAATTTTTAGAATTGAAAAACTATATTATGTTTCATTTTTCCATGAAAAGGATTCCCTTTCTCCACACTGAACACGGAGGATACAGGGGCACTGTTCCTCTCTGCTCTGCACTTACAGGCCTGGAGTTAGGACATTAGCAAAGGTTTTATTTTTTGCGCAAGTGGCATTGCATAAAAAGGTCTTCCTTCATTACCCTTCCTCCTCTGCCTTACGTACCAGAGATAGACATTTTGTATTTCAGCCACCGTGAGTACCATGTTCCTTCATTCACATTGTTATGCTACAGTTCATATATTCTTGTTCGAGGTTTTGTAGTGTTTCTCTTCCATGAGGTTGTGGATTCCTATTATTCCTTTTTCTTTTCTTTTTCTTTCTCTCTCTTGTTTTTCCTTTTTCCTTTTCTTCTTTCGTTTTCTTCTCTTCAATTTTACAAAATGCTAATTTCACTACGATACATATTTGCTTGATTCTGTCCTCAACATTGGTTCTCACTCTTGTTACTGCTGATTACAGTTTCCAGCCTTGGTTTTTCATTATTTTTTTGTTATTCTATGTTTTTCATTTCTGATTATTATTGGAATTTTGTACCCAATTCTCTGTTTTCTTCAACAAAGCTTTCTAGACTCAAAAAAGGTCTTCCTTTCTTCTGCACCATCAGAATCATTTTTAACACGTGTTCCATTCTCCACAGGTTCTGCACTGTTGCTCTAGTCTGTAGAGTGACCAATCAGAGAATCCTTAAGATGCATTTTGTATGCCTTTCGGTTAAGTAGGAATAGAGGTATATTTCTCACCCTTTCTGCACTTAAACGTCCAAGTGTAGGCCTTAAAACAAAAGACCTATTTAAAATATATGTTTTGTTCGGATTCTGTTTTAATGTGAAATGGTTTTCCATTAAAAGTATATCCTCCCCGCACATAACGCGTGAAAGTGGAAATACTGGTTCCAATGTCTGAACCTTCAACTCTTTGAAAACTTTCAAAAAGGCCGCAGTTCTTCCTCAGAGAGACAAGTCCTGCAGTTTATTCCCCAAACTATACATTTCCACAGGGGTTTTTGGGGTCTGTTGAATTCTACAATGTAACATGGGCATTTGGGTCCAGATGTAGGTCGCCAAATACCGGTCGGTAACGGACGATTTCGGCCGTTACCGACCGGTATTTAGTGTCTGACATGTAGGTGGCCTTAATGTTACAGAATCGGTATATTTACCGATTCGGTAAATTTACAGAATCGGTAAAATACCGAATCGGTAAATTTACCGATTCTGTAAATCAATATGTAGGTGGCACTGTAATCAGTGCCACAGACCCTTACCGAATCGTTATTTACCATGGAATACTATTCCATGGTAAATAACGAATTCCAGTGTACATGCACATCTGTGCATGTACACCTGTGCCATGTGGCACACAGACATGCCCTAAGGGCATGTATGTGTGTCACATGGCGCACAAGCCAGAAACAGGGATGCAACAGGGGGTCAAAGTGACACCCTGTCCCCCTTGTAAAATCGGTAATTTTACCGATTCGGTAATTTCCGAATCGGTATTTGCTATTGAATCCTATGGGCTTCAAGGCCCATAGGAATCAATGGCAAATACTGATTCGGTAATTACCGAAACGGTAATTACCAAATCTTACCGATTCAGTATTTTTACCAAATTTTTTACCTACATAGCAATTACCGAATAGTAAATACCGAATCGGTAAAATTCGGTAATTTGCCATTACCTACATCTAGGCCTTGATGTATCCCTTGGATTCTAAAACTGGCGGGTGGAAGGGTGGGGGAGGGTAAAAGAGCTGCGGCCCCTGTAACAAAATCGGCTGAAACCGGCCCCGACAAACAGCTCGGCCGCTCCCAGGGGGGCTACTGAGCTCTTTGCCAGGGCCAGTTTTGGTTCCCAGTCTTGCCCTGAGGCTACGGCTGCGAGGGTCACCTGTTTGATGTGCTTAAATAGTGTTACTTTTCAACAGAAACAATATGGACTCATTTAAATTTATATTACTTGTCATTCATATTCATGTCTTGAGAACTGGTCCAGGTTCCTAAAATTTTATTTCATCGTCCAGTACAATGCACAGAAGCATTCACTTTTGCACATCAGCGCGGATCAGAAATATCTAGATTCATGTAAGAGCAGTGGGATGATGCAGTTCAGGGTTAGCCACATCCAAGACTTATGGGATAAACAAGCCCAGATAAAACCAGATTCAAAGACAAGGGACTTAGAGCCACATTTATGGCAAAGTCATGCAGCGCTGCAAGTCACCTCGCTGTGCTGCGAGACAGAGAAAGGGCAGCAATGTGACGTATTTGAAAGAATACGGCGCATTCCTGTCATTTCCCCCTGCACTGGCAGCGTTTTGGCAGCCTAGCACCATTGCAGGCACCCTGGCACCACGGTGCAAGCGTGCCTGTGTTGTACGGATAATTATTTTCATGCAGGAAGGTGCACCTTCATGCACAAAAAGAATCCCCTGCGGCATTTGCCTCGTTCTATGTGTGCTGCAGAAAGACGAAGTAACAATGGGAAATACAAATATTCTCCTCATTGCACTTCACCTGGGAAGCCGTAGCATTTTGGTGTATGACCAGGTCTACCACTTATGACACATCTGGAAATGCATCAAAATCCATGGATGTTGTGTGGTAACACCCACGCAGCACACGTGAAACGCCTCCCGGGTGCAGAGGAGCACAGCGGTTTGTGCTGCGTTGCGCCACTCTGGATTTATGAAGTCATTCAGAGCAACGCATGGTGACCTTACATGGCTTCATAAATCACATTTTGGACTTGCGTCGCACGTGCACTACATCGCGTGGTGCATGCATGATGCAATCTCATACATGTGTCCCTAAATGTAGAAAAAAATGTAACAAAGTCAGAACCGTAAGAATGATGCATCCCTCACTTCTCCATGCATGAATCTATAGGTTTTCATATAGGGCCGCCCAGGACTCTGGGGCATGGGGGAACCTTTCTTCTCTCATTGCGGCTGAAGATGCTCTAGTCAGGTCCACCCGTCACCCACCACTCAGAAAAAGGATTGGTTCAAGCTGCGCCGGACAGCGAGTGAACCATGGGGCATATAATCAAGGGATTTATCTCCGCTTTTTTTGGCTTTAAAAGTCAGGAAAGCGGAGATAAAATTATCTCCCTATCAGCAACAGGATGCTAACACGCAAATTCTCATGTTAGCACCCTTTTTCTCTACGCTTCCCTTTGCATCTCTAATGAGATGCAAAGGGGGCATTCCAGAGAAAAATAATAGGAGAAATGTTGTTAAGCGACATTTCTCCTATTATCAAGGATTTCGCTAACCCTGTTAGTGATAAAAAAACAGCGCTCACCGCGGTGAGCGCTGCTTTTTTTACACCTGGTATTTTCCTGACTTAGCCATGATATCCTATGGAAGGTGGATATCATGGCTAAGTTTGTGAGCCCCTATCATCAAGCTAACGCCAAACTTCGAGAGATTATCGTTCGTTTTCCAGCGATAATCTCTCATTTGGCAGTTAGCATGAGGATTTATATCACTTCTGAGATAAACCTTGCTAATAGCAAGTTATCTCTGCGATAATTTCCGGTGATGCTTAGCGTTAAAAAATTTGTTGCTAAGCATCGTTAGCGTTAAATATCGCTAATCGTTGGTAATATGCCCCAAAATCTTTAAACCAACTCTTTATTCGTCATTATTAAATAGTTTTATGAGTCTAGGGATTACTCAGTACTAAATGTCCTGCAGTTGCAAATACCCTGTTCCCTGAACTCATAAAAGCTTTTAGTACATATAAAAACTTTTCATATCTGTAAACAAATACTTCTTTTAATAGATGTGTACATCATCAAAAACAAATGTCCCTTATTTCATCATCAAAGTAAAGTTAATTAAATTCCACATTAAAGCCGCAGGAACACTCGCTGTACAGGAGTCCGTGATAGATATTCAGAATGTTTTTGCTAAGATACAGCAAACACATGTCCATAATATTATTACATAGCAATATCAGGCACACTTCCCTGGGGCTATTGAGCAAAGCCATCTCTTCTGTATTAATGGTGTTATTAAACAGCAGCATTAGTTGTGGAGGCATTACACTGCAGTATCAGTCACATATTCATGGTGTTATTAAACAGCAGCATTAGTTGTGGAGTTGTTACCCAGCAGTATCAGTCACATATTCATGGTGTTATTCAACTGCAGCCTTAGTTACCCGATCGCTGACTTATTACACAGCAGTATCAGTCACATATTCATTGTGTTATTCAACTGCAGCCTGAGTTACCCGATCGCTGACTTATTACACAGCAGTATCAGTCACATATTCATGGTGTTATTCAACTGCAGCCTTAGTTACCCGATCGCTGACTTATTACACAGCAGTATCAGTCACATATTCATAGTGTTATTCAACTGCAGCCTTAGTTACCCAATCGCTGACTTATTACACAGCAGTATCAGTCACATATTCATGGTGTTATTCAACTGCAGCCTTAGTTACCCAATCACTGACTTATTACACAGCAGTATCAGTCACATATTCATGGTGTTATTAAACAGCAGCGTTAGTTACCCGGCCGTGGAGTTATTACACAGCAGTATCAGTCAAATTTTCATGGTGTTATTAACCAGCAGCATTAGTTACCTGGACGTGGAGTTATTACGCAGAAATATGTATCAGTCACATATTCATGGTGTTATTAAACGCAGCATCAGTTACCGGGCCATGGAGGTATTATGCAGCAGTATCAGTCACATATTCATGGTGTTATTAAACAGCAGCATTAGTTACCCTGCCGTGGAGTTATTACGCAGCAGTATCAGTCACATATTCATGGTGTTATTCAACAGCAGCCTTAGTTACCCGATTGCTGGCTTATTACACAACAGTATCAGTCACATATTCATGGTGTTATTAAACAGCAGCATTAGTTACCCAGACATGGATTTATTACGCAGCAGTATCAGTCACATATTCATGGTGTTATTAAACAGCAGCATTAGTTATCCGGCCGTGGAGTTATTATGCAGCAGTATTAGTCCCATATTCATGGTGTTATTAAACAGCAGTGTTAGTTACCCCATCATGGAGTTATTACACAGCAGTGTCAGTCACAAATTCATGGTGTTATTAAATAGCAACGTTAGATACCTGGTCGTGGGGTTATTACACAGCATCGGTCACAGAAGTACCAGTGACATGGCCAGAAAACCCACCAGCATCTTTCCCAGAAGTACCAGTGACAAATCAAAAATACCCACCAGCATAAGTCCCAGAAATATTGGTTACATGTCCAGAAAACCCTCCATCATCAGTCCTAGAGGTACCAGTGACAAATCCAAAATATCCACCAGCATCAGTCCCAGAGGAACCAGAGACAAATCTAGAATACCTGCCAGCATCAGTCCCTGAAGTACCAGTGACATGTCCAGAAAACCCACCAGCGTCAGTCCTCGCAGTATCAGTGATGTATCCAGCTCACCCACATCAGCCCCAGAAGTACCTATGACATGTCCAGAATACCCACCATCATCAGTCCCTGAAGTACCCATGACATATCCAGAAAACCCATCAGCATCAGTCCCAGAAGAACCAGTGACATTTCCAGAATACCCATCAGCATCAGTCCCAGAAGAACCAGTGACATTTCCAGAATACCCATCAGCATCAGTCCCAGAAGAACCAGTGACATTTCCAGAATACCCATCAGCATCAGTCCCAGAAGAACCAGTGACATTTCCAGAATACCCATCAGCATCAGTCCCAGAAGAACCAGTGACATTTCCAGAATACCCATCAGCATCAGTCCCAGAAGAACCAGTGACATTTCCAGAATATCCTCCAGCATCAGTCCCAGAAGTATCAGTGACATGTCCCCCACACCCACCAGCATCAGTCCTCACAGTAGCAATGACGTATCAAGCTCACCCACCGGCGTCAGCCCCGCGTGCACGTTGCTGTTGTCACCATGGCATCTCTCCCAGAATCATGACCACATCCCATTGGACCCAGAGCACTCACCTGCTCTCGGAGGGTGCTGGCATCCTCTGACAGACCACAGCACCGGGAGAGTACCTGCCCTCGAAGTCCGTGTTCTCCTTCACATCCCAGAGCCAGGGGCTACTTGCTCGAACCCCAGAGAGGTGCACCCCTTTCTTCAGCTCCGCCCTGCAAACAAACAAACAACAAAAGGTCACACATCCGGGATGACTGATGCCCCAGAGAAGTCTGACACTGTCAATCAAGTGTGGTGTCTGCCCCCTCACCTGGGAGACGCTGGCATAGAAAGCTTTCTTAAAGACTGCACCCGACTCCGCCCATCATGTACCCTTCGGGGAAAGTGACCCCTTCCCAGGGGACCTGAATATTCCGAACTTTTGGGTCATGTATTAATTATGAAGGCCGGCAGGCCCAGCGCCACACTAAAGCCCGCACAACCCGTAGTAAAAACACAGGGGCCTATTTATGAGCCTTTGCGTCACTTTTGCGCCGCCGGTGCATCACTTTTTGTGACGCACCAGCGGCATAAAAAATGCCCCATGTTGCGCCATATTTACAAAGTAACACATCTAGGTAGATGCCTCACTTTGTAAACCCTGCGCGATATTATACCTGCGCCAGGTATAATGTATGCAGGGGGGGCGTTCTGATGCAAGTAAGCCTCGTAGAATCTATGAGATTTCACTGCGCCACTTCTAGGACACAAATGCGTCAATGACTGACGCAGGTCCTTTCACGTGGGGCTTGCCCCATGTGAAAGGACCCATTGCTGGAGTTGCCTCACTTTTGTGACACACTCAAGCAAAACGTCATTTTTGCGTCTACAGGTACGTCAGAAATACTGACGTATCTGTAACTCCTTGCAACATTCTGTGTCATACTGTAAAGATGACGCATCATTGGTGTCGCAAGGAGGGTGCAATGAAAAGTGACGCATCTCTGTTTTCTCTCAGCGATGAGTCACTTTTCATAAATGAGGGCCACTGTTTGTGGTTTGTTGCTCTGAGTTGTTGGCTCAGCCTGGTGTCTTGTTTGCTTCCCTGCCACCTTCTCCAGCTCCTCTGGGCCTCATTCTACTCTAAGCATTTGATACAACTCTACCTCCTGCAACACTCTCACCCAGGAGATTCCAACACCCTCCTCTCACACTAAAGGGGAAATGTACAGGCTCCCGCATTCTGCTACAATACCTACAGATGTTATAGAAAAGTTTATAATTAAAGGAGAAACAGAAGAGGTCAAAGTTCCCTTTCCATTTCCTTTTAATTTCCATGGAAACCAAAGTGGAGGTTTCCTTCTCTGTCACATTATCACAGCTGTTTAACCGAAAACAGAAACATGAATAGAACAGTGGGTATGTCGGGAGGAGAGCTCGGATCTGAAACCTGTGCTTTTCACCCCTCTCTGGCACTAGGGTCAGCAGTCCAGGCGCTTCCCTAGTCCTTGAGGTCAATGCTCTGCTGCTGCAGTAATTGTGGGAGTTCATCTTGTTATGGTTGGCACAATTGTCCTATTAATCTATTGAACTAAAAAAGCAATTGGATGCAGTGCATGCAACGAAATTAGTTTTATTTATTTATATGCTTACTTACTTGTAAACCTCTGTAATCCATAGTTTAATACCCGCCACTCTGGCCCTCCCCTCCCCCGCCCAGCAGGTACTCCCACTACCGAACCACGGCTGCCTATTAATCTATTGAACTAAAAAAGCAATTGGTTTACAAATGATCGAAGGCCAGATGTACGACCTGACAAGTAGCGCCTCGCAAACTGCATCGCATTTGCGACTCGCTATTTGCGAGGCGCTATTTGGCATGTACAACAGTGTGTTTAACACTGTTTGCAATTCCCAATGGGGGCGCAAATTGCGAGGCTCATGAATATTGAGTCTCTCTCAATTTGCGGGCCCATTGGGAATGACAGGCCTTCCCAGGGATGGCGGCCTGCTGGGCTCAGCAGATAACCATGTCTGGGACTGCTTTTATATAAAGTAGTTTTTTTTTTTAATGTAGCATGTTCATTTGGAAAAAAAAATGAAACATTTTTGTTTAATTTTTTAAGGGCAGGTAGTGATCCTTAAAAAATAATATTGCATGGATTTGCAAAGAGGAGGGGTTCCAGGGGGACCCCTTCATATTTGCAAATGCAATTTGCGAGTGTTTTGCAACTGCAATTGGTACATAGCTTTGCAGTCGCAATAAGGAAGGGAGTGCCCCTTCCTAATAGCGAGTCACAAAACAGTATTTTTAGTCGCAATTTATTTACGACTCACAAAGTACTGTTTGTACATGGGCCCATGCTTTTTAGCATGTGCAAATGGGTTTAAGACCCGTTTGCCCACGCTAAAAAGCATCGTACATCTGGCCCCAATGTACTCAGCCTAGAGCACGCATGTGATGCGTGTCTTAGACATCATGCAGCGCAGGCGCGTCCTGTCTAGAAGCGCAACCTCCCTCGCAGGAAATGTAACAGTGTCAAACCACACAAGAGCAGCACAGCGGGCGCCTCGTGAAATGTCAGGGTTATTGCCACTGAAGGTACAGAGAGACTCAAACAGCATTGTGTCTGCTCTGGGAAAGAATTTTAATAATAAAATAGTTTTAAAAATAGCACCCACAACAATAATAATAACAATAGCAGAAACAAAACTGATAACATTAGAAATAACAAGCATTGGCAAACCCAGTAGCTCTCACTTATATATGTCCATGCACTAATTATTTAACCCTTGCACTCATCTGTCTGTCTTTACAGTCTTTCACTCATCATCCATGCACTCGTTCCCTCGTTCTAGCACTCATGAATCTATTCATCCATCCACAGGCTCATTTGTTTGCCTTCACCCATCCATAGTACCACACTCACACACACACACGTGCGCGCGCGCGTGCATGCACACACACACGCACACACGCACATAATCCCACAAATCAGTGAAGATGCACTTTCAGTTAAACTCTAGCTCCATGACCAAACTGGCCTGCCCGATCAGCTCCACCAGGAAAGAGCTTTTTTGGAATAAAAGATTACTGGGAACTTTTTCCACAAGGCTGCAGTACCTAAAGAAAGTTCTCATGAAAAGAAAGACACCTCTTACAGGGACACATTATATATGGAATCAAGCAGCTCCTGCGATAAATTGTAAGGATGTTACAAGTCACCGAGGAGTTCCATGACCATACAGAGGGATGAGGCTGAAGGCCGAATTCCTTTAGCAGGATATGGAATTCCAAGGTGGCTTGCAATATCCTTCTGATGTACTGAAGGGGGTACTTTATTCCTTATTGTTGGACCCGGGCCTTGTGGCTGGTTCACCCCTGAACTTTTTGCCTTATGTATGACCCTGTGTCAGTGATTTTTGGGTCTCTGCGCACTTTCCCCTGGGTCCCAGAGTGAAAGTGCGTGCGTGTAGTATGGCTGGCCTGCCCTCCCATAGGAATGCATGGGGAATGTGTGTGTCCCTGGTAGTTCCTGATGCGTGGGGAGTGCAGGCTCGAGTTTAGCATGTGTAAACTCGTGAGAGTGAATGCTGCGAGATGGTGTCTGCGGCATGTATGTGTCTAGAAGGGAAGTGCTACTTCTGGACATTGGGATATGTGTGCGTGTGCTGTGAGGGTGCTGGAGCGTGATTGGCTGGAGCTGGCTGGCATGCCAGGCTCCAGGAAGTCTGGATGGGTCTGCCCGGTGGTGAGTGGGAGATTAGCATGAGTGATGTGTGGGAGGAGTGTACCTGTGTCCTGGATGGGCTGGGTTTTCCCCACACAATGCTGGCTCCGCCCCCCTGTGGTGTGTCTAATGACCCAAGCCCTGCCAGTGAATAGAGAGGGTGGTTGAGGTAAACAGAGTACTCAAGAACCAGCTGCGACTGGTTCCGCCCCCACTCTGCACCCTTGAACAAAGGATTTTACAGTATAAAGAAGGGGCTGTGTCCCCTTAGAAAATGTTCTGCTTTTGGATCCTGCCAGATGGGGCTGTTGCTGCTGCTGGGGCCAGGAGGACCGCCACTTGGGCTGTCTCCCTGCCTGGAGACCCAGTGTGCTGGCTCTGGCCCAGCCTTGCCCCCCTGCCTGCCTCCAGCCCTTGCTGGAGCCTTGTCCTGTCCTCCAGTGCTGGGGGGCACTGAGGATTCCTTGCCTGCAGCCAGAGAGCGCTGCTCTCTGCCCTTCAGCGCTGGGGAGCGCTGAAATCCCCTGCCTAGCGCTTGGAAGCGCTTGATTTTGGCCCTAGCGCTGTGAGCGCTGTGTTTTGTCCTGTAGGCGCTTGGGAGCGCCTGCCCTTCGTTTCTAGCGCTGCTAGCGCTTTGAGAGCACAGCCGGTGCCCACCCGGCATCTGATTGCCCCGTGTGGCGATTTGACGGCGCGGGTGCCACCCCGCTCATTGCCGCTTTGTTTGCCCGTGATTTATTGGATTCATGAGGGAGCCCACTCCTCGGATCCTGGGAAGCCGCCTGCCTGCCTAATAAGCGAGCCGCCGCGCTGCCCGCGGCGACCCGGAAGCACTGGGCCGGCTGACCAATTGCAGCGCGGCCCGAGACAGGCAACCCGGAAGTCCCGCCCCTCGCAGCAGAGAAGCTGCCGGCCGGGTCCCCGAGGCTCCCCGAGTGGAGAGGGGAGCCCCGGGACGAGAGAGAAGGAGCAGAGCCTGCCACGTCTGGTTGAGGCCCCGGGACAAGAGGAGAGGAGCCCCGCCCGCGGCCCAGCTGCAGCGCCAGACAGCCTGTGAGTGTGGAAGAAGCCGGCAGTGGTTCCCGCCCCCCGCAGCACCAGTGAAGTCCCGGTGAGTGCGGGGGCGGGTTCTCTGTGTTTCCTCGAGCGGCCCCGTTGGTAGAGGGCCACTCCAACGTGCACCCCAAGCCCCCCCAGGGTTGAGGAGCCCCGAGGCTCCAGGCGCTATTTGTTTACCGAGCCCAGAGAGGCTCAAGGGGGCCTGCTGGTTTCGTGAGAGCCCTAAGAGAGGCTCTGGTGCCCATTTTCGTTTTGAGAGCCCTGAGAGGCTCGAGACCAGTCCTTGGGTCGTGAGCCTGAGAGGCTCCAGCCTGCATTTGTTCTTTGAGCCCAGAGAGGCTCCAGCCCTTTTGCGTTGCGAGCCCCAGAGAGGCTCGAGTGCCCATTCTGTTGAAGAGCCCGAGAGAGGCTCAGGAGGGCCAGTTCTTGTCCAGGAGCCCAGAGAGGCCCCACAGTGCAACAGTGGTGGTTCTTGGGCCAGAGAGGCTCCAGCGTTGCCCAAACTTTCCCTGCACCAGTTGCCCAGCACTTTGTGGGCAACTGCTACGTTTAGGCCCTGACATTGGGACACAGGGACTGTCACAGGTGGTGACTGATCTAAGTTTTGCGCAATGTTATTGCTACACCTCTGAATGTTAATGCATCATGTGTTTGGTCTTTACACCCCTACAGGTAGTGTGACATGTAGGTGGTTGTTTTTCTCCCTAGTACAGGTGGTGCTAGTGAGGTCCTGTTACCAGTGATTACTGGTTGTGTGCTCTATTTTTATATTGTGTGCTACAGTGATTTTTATTTCTACAAGTTCTAAAAGTGCTGATACCCCTGACAGTGGTCCAAGTGGCCCTGTCCTGTGCAATATCCCTTGTAAATTCCGCCCGTGCCTGTTGGCACAGTGTAACAAGATGTGTGTTTTATCTGATGTATATTTATTATAATACAAAGGCTAATTTTATATAACCTTGTGTGGAGTTTCCTTTGTGGTGGGCCTTTGGTTGTTGCTGGGGTGCGTGCGCAAATACTTAACTTACATCGCCTCCAAGTTTAGCCTTGCTGCTCGCGCCACGTTACCTAGAGGGTGAGTAGGGGTTATCTTGGCGTGTAACTCCCTTGCCCTGACTTGGTAGTGGTGGTCTCTGACTGACTTTGGCGAAAGCCCTGGCCAGCCAGGGATCCCATTTCCAACACTTATAATATATTTTCACACCGTCACGTTTCCCATAAACCATTTCAAACCTTGATGCATAGCTCTTTTATATGAAAGAGATAGCATGTTTACAAGTATGAAGAATAAAAATAAAATCTCTAGTGCAAAATTAAACATCAAAAAGCTGTTGGATATTTGTTTTAAAATAATATCATAACCTGTTTAATACCAGTCAGTTAAAAAAAAAACTAAATTCATAGCTCAGAATGTGTGGAAACATGCAGAAAGATTCTAGCTTTTCTATAATTACCTTAGGTGTACCCAACAAAAGAAACCTAATTGTCCTACATATGTCCTTTCTGATTGTCTCTATGCAGCTAGAAAAACAGGGTAAAAGAAAGAAAAGGATTGTTTAGTTTTTCTTTAAACAGCTGCTTTAATTATGCTCTGTGACCTGACCTGCCTTTCCTCTCAGCTACTGGATATGGCAGCGGGCATGGTGATGTCAGAACCCTGCGGTAATAAGTTATTACAGTTGAGTTCTGACGTCATTTTTTTATAATAAGTGAAAATAAATTAGAGCGCTTGTTTTATTCAACGATTGTGGAATCCCATGTTTTAAAAATTGATTTATAGATCGGTAAGAGTAAAATACGGGGATATTTTTACCAAGGCGTTTTTAGTGATGTTAACTAGACAACAAGAGCGAAGCTCGAGTGGTCTATGATGTCACTTTGAATCCCGTGGTGAAAAACATCCCTGTAATTTACTTTTTATCTAAGTATAATCTTATGTTCTGCATGGCACCCAGCATCGTTTGCTCCTGCCTTCAACTACTGTGCAGGGAGTGGATAATGGGAGAGCTACACATGACATGCCCTCTTCTCCCATTTGCAAATGTGAAAAATAAGTATCTTACTCGCTATCCTTAACCAAAACCCCCCGCCTTCCCTGCCTTCCTTCCCCCTCCTGCAGCTGTGCTTTCTGCTTTCATTCAAAGCAGACAGGAGGCGCTACACTGACAGCTCTCAGAGACGCGCCCCCCACCTCCCTGGTCACTGGTCTGGGGTCCTTTGTGACACCACACCAGTTGATAACCATTTCACTGTTGCGAGGTCATTCCAAGGAGATATGACGTTCAGACACTGAAATAAACCACAGAGACTCTCTTTGAGAGCCATACATTACACCCTCAATGACGTAAGCCTCAAACGTGCTTATGAGTTATAGCTTCAAAACTGCTACATGCACTAACTGCATTCATTCCATAAATACATTGGTGTGAAACGATGGCATTACAACCACGTATTTATGACATCATATATACTTGACATCATCTAGAAATCATGATCTTGGGAATTCAATAGTCACCTGTTTGAAATACGAGTCCACCACAAGTCCTTGAGCATATACATTTTAAGAAAATCTGCCTCCCATCTGAGCTCATTCATATTTTGAGGCAACGGACATCTTTTCAATGAACAATGACGTTTCTCCCGCAGTAATTGTCAAACTCCAAACCCCCTTCTAGTTCTTTGTTTTTGTTTGGCCTCCAGAAGGGTTAAGATGGTTCTCTGCAGGGATCCCCTTTCTTGCAGCATCAATAATGTAGGACGTTCAAAAAACAGAGGTGAAAAAAATATTAATTTCCATTTGCACTGGTGCATAAGTTTCTCTTACTTAATAATGGCAGAGAGGTGTGGTGTTTATATGTTTATAGGACACGCCATGAAAAGTAAAATGTGTCCAGTGAACTGTGCAGCCAACTGCATTCAATGTTATGACCCCATCATCAGCAGGTTTCCTCTAAAGAGGATGGAAATCCCTTTAACACAAGTACATGTATGTAAGTACATATGTATGTGTGTTTGCATGTATGTAGATAGCATTACTAAAGCACAAATCTTGTCAAAATGCAGTGGAACAATGCACAGTGTCAAAAACAAGCATAAATCCAATGGGTGGTAAAAGAGGGAGCTGTTTTTGGACTGTTGATGCCTCACAATGTACGATTCTTTTGGAGGTGCAACTTTAACTCTTTCCTAAATTGGAGCAGCGTTAGGGTGTTCCTGATGTAAACAGGCTTGGTGTTCCAGATCCTGGGTGCACAGATGCTACGGTGGTCCTGGTGGATACAGGGATGTTGTTCCAGATCCTGGGTGCACAGATGCTGAGGTGGTCCTGATGGATACAGGAATGCTGTTCCAGGTCCTGGGTGCACAGATGCTGAGGTGGTCCCGATGGATACAGGGATGTTGTTCCAGATCCTGGGCGCACAGATGCTACGGTGGTCCTGGTGGATACAGGGATGTTGTTCCAGATCCTGGGTGCACAGATGCTGTGGTGGTCCTGATGGATACAGGGATGCTGTTCCAGCTCCTGGGTGCACAGATGCTGAGGTGGTCCTGATGGATACAGGAATGCTGTTCCAGGTCCTGGGTGCACAGATGCTGTGGTGGTCCCGATGGATACAGGGATGTTGTTCCAGATCCTGGGCGCACAGATGCTACGGTGGTCCTGGTGGATACAGGGATGTTGTTCCAGATCCTGGGTGCACAGATGCTGTGGTGGTCCTGATGGATACAGGGATGCTGTTCCAGCTCCTGGGTGCACAGATGCTGCGGTGGTCCTGGTGGATACAGGAATGCTGTTCCAGGTCCTGGGTGCACAGATGCTGTGGTGGTCCTGATGGATACGGGGATGTTGTTCCAGATCCTGGGTGCACAGATGCTGAGGTGGTCCTGATGGATAAAGGAATGCTGTTCCAGGTCCTGGGTGCACAGATGCTGTGGTGGTCCTGATGGATACGGGGATGTTGTTCCAGATCCTGGGCGCACAGATGCTGCGGTGGTCCTGGTGGATACAGGGATGTTGTTCCAGATCCTGGGTGCACAGATGCTGAGGTGGTCCTGATGGATACAGGGATGTTGTTCCAGATCCTGAGTGCACAGATGCTGCGGTGGTCCTTATGGATACAGAGATGTTGTTCCAGATCCTGGGTGCACAGATGCTGTGGTGGTCCTGATGGATACAGAGATGTTGTTCCAGATCCTGGGTGCACAGATGCTGTGGTGGTCCTGATGGATACAGAGATGTTGTTCCAGATCCTGGGTGCACAGATGCTGCGGTGGTCCTGATGGATACAGGGATGCTGTCCAGATCCTGAGTGCACAGATGCTGTGGTGGTCCTGATGGATACAGAGATGTTGTTCCAAATCCTGGGTGCACAGATGCTGCGGTGGTCCTGATGGATATAGGGATGCTGTCCATATCCTGAGTGCACAGATGCTGTGTTGGTCCTGATGGATACAGAGATGTTGTTCCAGATCCTGGGTGCACAGATGCTGCGGTGGTCCTGATGGATACAGGGATGCTGTCCAGATCCTGAGTGCACAGATGCTGTGGTGGTCCTGATGGATACAGGGATGCTGTTCCAGCTCCTGGGTGCACAGATTCTGAGGTGGTCCTGATGGATACAGGAATGCTGTTCCAGGTCCTGGGTGCACAGATGCTGTGGTGGTCCTGATGGATACAGGGATGTTGTTCCAGGTCCTGGGTGCACAGATGCTGTGGTGGTCCTGATGGATACAGGGATGTTGTTCCAGATCCTGGGTGCACAGATGCTGAGGTGGTCCTGATGGAAACAGGGATGTTGTTCCAGATCCTGGGTGCACAGATGCTGAGGTGGTCCTGATGGATACAGGGATGTTGTTCCAGATCCTGGGTGCACAGATGCTGCGGTGGTCCTGATGGAAACAGGGATGATATTCCAGATCCTGGGCGCACAGATGCTGAGGCGGTCCTGATGGATACAGGGATGCTGTTCCAGATCCTGGGTGCACAGATGCTGCGGTGGTCCTGATGGATACAGGGATGCTGTCCAGATCCTGAGTGCACAGATGCTGCGGTGGTCCTGATGGATACAGAGATGCTGTTCCAGATCCTGGGCGCACAGATGCTGCGGTGGTCCTGATGGATGCTGGGATGCTATTCCAGATCCTGGGCGCACAGATGCTGCGGTGGTCCTGATGGATTCTGGGATGCTATTCCAGATCCTGAGTGCACAGATGCTGTGGTGGTCCTGGTGGATACAGGGATGCTGCTCCAGATCCTGGGTGCACAGATGCTGCGGTGGTACTGATGGATACAGGGATGTTGTTCCTGATCCTGGGTGCACAGATGCTGTGGTGGTCCTGATGGATACAGGGATGCTGTTCCAGATCCTGGGTGCACAGATGTTGGGGTGGTCCTGACGGATACAGGGATGCTGTTTCAGATCCTGTGCGCACAGATGCTGAGGCGGTCCTGATGGATACGGGGATGCTGTTCCAGATCCTGGGTACAGAGATGGAACGGGTCTGCTTTCTTGTTTTTTCTTTTCTATACTTCTTACCATGCAATCTGAAGGTTTCCTGGCTGCCAGTGTGTGAGCTTGTCTGCAAGATCAGTGCTGGTTGTGATTGCTCTGTAAACAACACAGCTGGTTTGGAAGAAGCTGTGGGCCGGCAAAGGGATGCTCTGGAGTTCCATCAGGACAAGGTTCATGTGATCACATTTCTTCAGGCCCTGGGGGAGATGTCCTGTGGAATATAGGAAGCCCTTGAGGGGGGCCAGTGTGGACTCTGAGAGACCATGGAGCCATCCAGATGAACAACCATCCAGATGTGAGAGTTTGAGGGCCTAAACAGCTTTTTTGGTAATGTGTTCCTTGAGTATGAGGTAGATGTCCATGACGACTTGTCAGTCTGTAAAGGTTGGGGTTTGAAGCCATCAAGGATGATGTCATTGAGCCAGGTTGTACTGTTTCTTGCTCTTGGCAAATAACAGGAATTCTGTCTTGGTTGCGTCGAGCTTCAGATAAGGGCTGGACATCCAGGTCTGAATGATGTGCAGGCAGGTGTTGTATGTCTGAAGCAGAGAAGATGTTCAAGTTGAGCTGTGTATAATCAATATATTGGTGAATTGTGATGCTGTCACCTGTGAATGGAGTACCAAGTGGATCCATGTTGGCGTTGGAGGTGACAGGGGGCCATACGGGACCCTGGGGGACACTGCAGGTGATAGGAATCTTTTTGGACCTGGAGATGCCCTGTGAATGGCTGGTGCTCATTTGTGCTCCTACTCATTTGTTCTCATATTTGTTGAGCTTTTTTGTTCATCATCTTTCTCTGGGTGCGCACAATTCATGTAATTTGTATTTGTGTAATTAGATATAAATGTGGAGAATTTATTTTGATGATGCATAATGCCTCAAAAGGCAAATCTGTCTTATACTGTTATATTTTAGCGTGAAATGCATGCATGTGCCAATTTTTGACGAGAAGATGCAGTTCTTGGTAAAAAATAGAGTGAAAAACCCAACGGGCGCAAGTAACAGCAGCTCACATTTCCTGAGTGCTCACAGTAAAATATTGTTGCAAATGACATAGAATTAAGTGATGTGCAACAATGGTATATTTCAAGAACTTTGGATAACAAACCTAATATAAAATCCTAGAAATTAATATTAACACAAATCCTGCCGGCATAATTCAAATGTTGACTGGGGCTACTCATGTCCCAGTTGGTTGTAGATCTTGTGGGTAGATCTTGAAGTTCAGTGTCAGAAATCATGTCACTTTTCAGAAACTCACCCCTATTCACTGATCTGGGTTAAATCCATCATCGTTCTTTAGCTCACTTCGCCACCCCAGTTCATACTCAGCTACATGCAAATCAGTCTTGACTGGGTATGAGTGTCTGAAAAGTTTCAGCGCTCCGTCCATCATCTCCTTGTGTTTTCTTTGTTCGCTCTAAGTTGGCAGGGTATGCCCAGATGTGGGTCCCTTGCTCACTTTGCCACTGGATTCAAGCTAGCCTGACTGATATGGGGTATTACCCCGAAACCGGTTCCAGGATGTTTGTTTCTGGCTTAGGGAAGACCTGGCTTGGCAGTTCGGGCTGGACTGTTCCCATGAGGTGCAGGGTCAAGACTGATTTGCATATAGCTGGGTATGACCTGAGGTGGGGAAGTGAGCTAAAGAACGATGATGGATTTAACCCAGATCTGTGACGGAGTGAGTCTGAAAAGTTTCAGCGCTCCGTCCATCATCTCCTTGTGGTTGCTTTGTTCGCCCTAAGTTGGCAGGATATGCCCAGGCATGGGTCTCTTTGTGGTAAATAAATAAATAATACCCTATTTTTGACTAGACATATATCATAACAGATAGCTCAATAAATAAGAGTCAAGATTCGAGGTAGTAGGAGTTTTGCAGGTTTATTACAGCATAAGGACAGGAACAGGACAACCTGCATAGGAATAGGATGGCAGGGCCCAGCAGCTGCTGGGGCTGGATCTGGGATGAGCGCGCTGACTTTTAATAACAATACATGAGCATATATACATAACGCAAACACATAGCATTACATTGCAGTAGGCGTAGCAGTGGGTGGAGCAGTAGGTGTGACGCGTAGCAGTCGCGAAAGATAAGGGCGAAAAGAAGGTGTAACAGGGCGTATACATAGACATGTGATGCAAACGTAACAGAATATGTCATGAATGGGGCGGAAACCATGGAGGGGGCTACCTGAGGAGCCGGGACCTCTAACCTGATGGTGCGCGCAAACTGGCAATGACGTATCACTAGGAGAAGCTGGGGGCTATGAACTCTGTGCTAGGAGCAGAGACTGAAGTCTGGAGGGTCAGAGCGACATGTACCTAAACCCTATCTAGTATCTGATGTTTAGGGAACATGTTGATATGAACTAGAAGTTAGGAGGGGAAAGGCTAACTTGATTCTAAGACTGGACCATGCATTATTCTACATGTAGTGCGTGATGAAGAATATTAAATGACCATTAAATGCAGTATTTCTCTAACGTGGAGACGTGAAGGCTAGACAATGACGGAAACTATTGATGCGATTCAGTAGCTTAGGAATGCAGGGAAGGAGGGCTGAACTGATAACTGGACTCATAACATACTCTTGGCAGACTCAGAGGCAGAGCCAGGCTGGACCGGGCACTGCGAGGCAGGAAGTAAGTGAAGGGTCGAGGATACAGGTGGGGGCTGTATCGCTCCTCAGCGAGGCTTCAGGAGACAGGAGCTGAATCTGGTGTCCGGGCCCTTTTGAGGCCTAGAAACGGGGACTTTATAATAGAATAACGTGCACACTGAGAAACGTGGCAACGTAGCTTTACATAGGCCTGATATTCGTAGTATTCACGAGGACTGGAAACTGGCATACTAGAGGTGGACACAACTGTAATTGCGTCATTAATCGGACATGGGGAGTACATATGCATATTTAATCATGCACACATAACATATGATGGATGACACGTAGAGACACAGAACATGACAAAATTTACTTTTCCACATTCCCTCCTTGTCACTACGTTTCCATCAGGAAACATCAATATTCATGATACCATCTATCATTTCATACAGTATCATTTGCTCGTCTCGAATTATCCTGGAACGGGATTTAGAACGGGGCTTGGGACTAGGGATACAAGAGGTAGCACAAATGCCGCAAATCGCAGGGCCACATTGTATACAGAGACAGCAGCTGAATATGATCGCTACTGCAATACCTAGAAAGGACAAGACTTTCCATCCCCATGCGGAAATTATATTCCAGAACCAACCGGACCATGTCCAGGTGCCTGGATCTTGGTGTAACAGATGGGCAATTTTATGGAGTCTGGTTATAGCTGAATAAACAGACGGCGCGTTATTTGGAATGAAAATGCAGCAACTAGATCCGATGACTCTACAGGCCCCGCCCCTATCGGCCAGTATGACGTCAAGGACGAGACGATTCTGTAAAACGACAAATCTCATAGCAGATTGCTCTTCAGTTAAGTTACCTAGAGCAGAGGCAGTCTCATTTACTACAGCTTCGAGGGTTCTGGTTAACCTACGGATTAGCTTACTATTCTGGATAGGTCCTATAAGGAAAAAGAAACCTCTGTTGAAATCTGTATACTGTTCTAGAGCAGTTTCAGTATAATCGACAATTGGGGACTCCCTTCTATGTCTAATGTGTACTAGATGTGTATTTCTATGATAATCAGATGGGGCTAGAAAAACTGGTGGCAGTAGGAAGGCAATGTAACAGGTTCCCTCCCAATCGAGGGGCAGACGAACATATGCGGTTTGACCACAAATAAAATAAGAATGACGTGAAGCTTTGAAAATAGATTTCCCACTGTCACTATACTTGACAATAGTAGTACAATCACTATGTCCTACATGTATGGAACCATTATTTCGGACACATAATTCGCCTTTGACTGGTAGTACTGAAATAGCGGGTAAGTCTGGAGTAGTATCAGACTGAACATTCAGGACCATGAAATTCGACGAATAATTACCTAAATTATACACTTCATTTTCTAGATCTAACCCTGTTCGGTGAGGGAGACCTTGCTTGTCTGGGAAACATGTACTGTTAAGAAAAGACATATCTGTTGAGGATGACGTTAACGTGGACCATGCTCCACACGAACCATTATGTGAAAATGGATAAGGAAAAAGTGGCAGAACTCCCTTCGGTGTCTGGAAAGGGGGGAGTCGACCACACACCCAACAATTAGTGGCATTGCTGGTCTGGTGTGAGTAATGTAACATACGGATAAATGAGTTATTACGCATAGCGAGGCGGTAGGACAGCTCGTGAGGAGGCAGATCACTAAACGTGTGCTCTACTGTAGCATTAGCAGACTTATTTACATGTGAAACTGGGAAACATAGGTAAAATGCATAACTGGTGCAGGAAATCATAATGCTGAGAAATAATATGAAACATAGAAAAACGATACATCGGATTGAGTTTTGACTAACTCTCTCACTATGGGGGTCTATTTTATACATGTCAGAAACAGTCTAACCGTTTCACCTAGGGGAGGACTTAGACAATCAAACTGGCTGACTTAATTTACTAGACCGTAGTTTCTGTTTATACTCCTGCTGCGGAGTTTTCTCTAACAGGGGAGGGGTTGTAGCAATGTCATTTGCGGGACAGTCCTTGAGAACAATATTCTGGCAATCCTTTGAATCCTGGGAAATGTTCTTTAAGACGGGTTTTAGTCCATTAAAAAGTTTGACATGAGAAAGGTGCACCCAGCCCTTGCGTCCTTCCAACTTCACGGCTGTACGGGTGGTGAGGAGGACCTGTCGGGGCTCTTTCCAACGAGGCTCCAGCGGACTTGATCTGTCAAAGTTGCGGACCATCACCATGGATCCTGGAACGATTTCGTGCGGTGCCACCTCGGTATTGTCTGGAAATGCGGCGGCAACCTGTGAACGACATGAGTTGAGGGCAGACATCAAGGAAGCTAGGTAATCTGTCAGCATATTACTTGAAACATCGGTAATACTTCGGGGTCTAGGAGTACCCCACATGTTAGGGGGGCGGCCGAAAACGACCTCATACGGGGACAGACCTGATCTGGAATGTGCGACCATGCGCATATAAAATAAAGCGACTGGCAGAGCTACTAGCCAGTCCACACCTTTTTCTTTACACACTTTTGCGATTCGGATTTTCAGGGTTTGATTATGTCTCTCAACGAGACCGGCTGCTTCAGGATGGCGTACACAATGAAACTTCCACTGGTACCCTAACAACAGGGAAACGTGCTTCATGAGTTCAGATGAGAATGGCTGGCCGTTATCAGAATATACGACTCTAGGGAGTCCATAACGGGGGAAGAATTCACGAACCAACTGCTTGGCAGTGGTCGCGGCTGTGTAATCTGGGACTGGATATGCTTCTGTCCACCTGGACAAAGCGCATACAACTACAAGGACATACTTGAAACCTCGACATCGCTCCATCTGAATATAATCCATCTGGAGGACTTCAAAAGGGTGGTCAGGGGGCTGGAAACCACCTTGTTCCACCGGGACACTTTTACCTGGATTGAACTGACAACATATCATACAGGTACGGACTTTCTGCTTGGCTGCAGCTCGTAAATGCTTGTTGAACCAAATGTTCTGGATACTGTCTAACATAGCTTTTTCTCCTAAATGTGCTGGACTATGTGCGGTATTAATAATGACTTGAACCATAGAGTCGGGGAGAAACCATGTGGCTCTACCCTTCGTTAACCATCCTTGATCTGTCTGGACCCCTCCTTGTTCGGACCATTTCTTGATTTCATCGGGAGTAGCATGTAACTGGATATCTATGACATCTTGTGTAGGGTCCTTAACTGTCATACATGTAATCGGATCTGGAGTATGTGTCATGTTAACTGGAATGTCTGGAGTCTGGGCTGTAAACTTGGCTGTGCGATCTGCTAGATCGTTACCCTGGGAAATGATGTCAGTAACTTTCGTATGTGCTTTGCACTTCATGATAGCGATAGATGTCGGTAAATGTATTGCATCTAATAGAGCTTGGATAAGGAGACCATGCTGAATCTTGGTTCCATGAGAAGTCATGAAACCTCTCTCCTGCCAGAGCACTCCGAAGTCGTGTACAACTCCAAATGCGTAGCGTGAATCTGTGTAAACATTAACTTTCAGGTTCTTGGCGTGTATGCAGGCTTGTGTCAGAGCAACTAGCTCTGCTGCTTGAGCGGACAGAGTGTCAATACGGTGTGTCTCAATAACTTCGGTGTCAGTAGTCACTGCATACGCGGCGACTAGTTCTCCTGTACTAGTTCTCATACATGAACCATCCACATAAAGTGTCAGGTCGGGATCTGGTAACGGAGTATCTGTCAGATCTTGTCTTGGCTTTGTCGTAATGTTAACTACTTCCACACAGTCATGTGGGTCAGAATTTGAAGTAACTGATGGTAACAGTGTAGCAGGATTTAAAATGTTGCAGCGTCTGATTTCTATGTGTGGCTGGAACAGTGTCAATTCATAACCTGTTAAACGTGCAATTGTCAAGTGCTGAGTCTGTGTTCGGTTCAGAAGAACTTCTACGGAGTGTGGAACTTGTACTGTCAGGGAGTGTCCTAAAACTATGGAATCACTTTGTCTGATAGCTAGTGCTGTGGCTGCAACTGACTTGAGGCACGCAGGCAACGCCTGGGCGACTGGATCTAATGTGCTCGAAAAATAAGCACAGGGCTTGTTTTGTCCTGCTTGATCTTGTGTGAGAACAGATAATGCTGTACCTTCACGTTCAGTAACGAAAAGTGTAAAAGGCTTGCTGTAATTCGGTGTGGCTAGAACTGGAGCCTGACATAAAGCTTTCTTTAACTCGTTGAAACTAAGTGTATGTTCAGATGTCCAAGGGAGAACAGTCGATACGGCTGCCTCCTGTGTCGTTAACTGTATCAGTGGCTTGGCTAGAAATGCATACTGGGGAACCCATTGTCTACAATAAGAAGTAAGGCCGATAAAGGCACGTACCTCCTTCTGGGTCTTGGGCTGAGGAAGACTCGCTATTAACTGGATACGGTCTGGTGTCAACTGCCTACCCCTCTTGGACAGTAAGTGTCCTAAGTATACCACTTGCTGGACACAGAATTGAAGCTTCGAAGGGGACACCTTGTGCCCCATCTCGGCTAGGAAATACAAGACTGTAAGGGATGCCCGCTCGCAAGCACGTTCAGAACGGGCTGTGATCAGTAGATCATCGACATACTGGAGCAGGGCAGTGTCAGTTGGCATGTGAACATTATCAAGTTGTCTCTTAAGTGCTTGACTGTAAATACTAGGACTTTCTGTGAAACCTTGAGGAGCTCGTGTGAACATATAGCTCCTTCCATTTAAACAGAATCCGAAAAGAAACTGGCTGTCTGGATGAATTGGAACACTAAAAAATGCATTCTTGAGGTCGATTACTGTAAAGAACGTGGCTTCGGAATCAATGGCTGTCAATAGGGAAGAGATGTCTGGGACAACTGGGTACTGCGGAATAATACATTTATTAAGCTCTCGTAGGTCAATCACTAATCGATATACTGGGGGTGCATTTGGATCAGTACGTTTCATGACTGGAATGATCGGAGAATTACATACATTGGAGTCAGTTTCTACAACCACTCCTTGAGCGATGAGCTCGTCAATAATTTTGGATAAGGCTGCTACAGCCTCAGGTGGCAATCTGTACTGTCTGATTCGTGGTAACACTACACCTGGCTTGAGAGTCACACGATAGGGTGTGATTTGCATGTAACCTACATCAGTTGGACCTTGCGCCCATAAATGCTGTGGAACATTAGACAGTCTTGAATCAAAATCTCGTAATACATAGTGACCCTTAAAGTCACGTAGGAACAATCGTATTCCCTCTGGGGAACAGCATATAACTGCACCTAACTCTTTCAGTGTTTTAATGCCCAATAGGTTTTCTGGACATGACTTAGTAAGTAACAGATCAGTAGTACGGGATAATGGACCTACTTCTAGAGTAACTGGCTTTGAAATCTCATTTACGATAGGTTTTCCTGAAAATCCAAGGGAAACATTTCTTGAGCCTGAGAGCGGAGCCCCTGGAACTTCGGCGTGACTAATTGTGGTCCTACTTGCCCCTGTATCAATCAAAAACTTTCTGTCTTTCCCTAATACTTGACTGTGAACATAGGGACCTTCTTGATCTACAGGTATCTCGATGAGAGGCAAGCCTACCTCCCTCTCTAGGCTGTTTCATGAATACTGCTGGTACTCTGGATACTCAGACTGTGCATACTGGTACATCTGCGATGTAACGTGCTGGGTTGCAGCGATAGGCTGCGGTGCTGTAACTGTCTGTTGTGCATTCTGTGGCTGAGGAGTCTGTGAAACTTGTTCTTGTCTAGGCGGACGTGGTCTTTCTTTAGTCTTACCAGTAGCTATGTTGTGTTTCAGAACTGCACACTCATTTATAAAATGACCTGGCTGTTTACAATAATTGCAGTTCCCTTTAACGGGAGCTGCAGGATGACTGGCTTGATTCGGACCCCTCTTCTGACTGTCTTGAGGAACAGATTGTGCAACTAGTACTTTCATTTTCGTGTCTTTCATACGTTTTCTCTCGTGTTCTTGCTCTTCCCTGATTCTATTCTGGTGGTACTGGAGCATCTGGAGCATCTGGGACGGGGTATTAGCTTGCCAGGTACTCTCGACTTTTAGAACTCGATTTTTAACTTGTGGGCTTGAATTCTCGACTAATTTAGTAACAAAGAGATGAGGGTATGACTCACTACTTGTCTTGAGGCCACTATTGATGCTAAAACATTTTTCAAACCTAGAATAAAAATCACTAATATCTTCCTCTTGTTTCTGTTTACAGGCTGAGATTGCATCCCAGTCTTCTTTTCTCGTTGTCAATAATCTGGGTAAAACTTGAATTAATAATTCTGGTAATTCTTTACATTTATCTCCAAGACCGGTACCTGGTACTCGTGCCTTATCTTCTGCTTCTAGAACTGCCCAATCTATCTTTTTCTCTCCCACCTCCCATTCTTTTTCCTTTAGCTTTTCATACACCCCTGCGGGCAGCAGGACCTTTAACATTTTAATGATATCTGGGTAAGTGTATTCTCCCATACGGAGCATGTCTTTTAATTCTCTATGGAACCCTGCCGGATCTTTGTCATGACAGGGAATTAATTTCTTCATTTCGAGGAGTTCCATCTTTGTAATCGGGGTGTAAACAAACACTCGTTGCATTTCACCGTCCTCTGTCTTAACTGGATGCACTTCTCGTAACGGGTTCTGTCTTTCCATGTAAAATGGTTTACTTTCTGGGGGTGAGACATGAACAAAATGCGGGTTCAGAAACGTTCTATATTTGTGACGCTGTTCTAGAATGACACTAATTAAATCGGTACCTAGACCTCTCCATCTATACTGGAGTAACTCGTTCAGGACATCATGTAACGGACCTGGATCAGAGTGCTGACCCTCATACAGAGTAATGAGGTACTGGGTCATATACATACCCACCAGTCGCTGCTCGGCTGGGGGCAATTTCAGAAACATTTGTGCCACTATCTCGTCTGGAAAAGTGGTAGAATCAGTAATCCATCGGACTGCTGATCGGGCTAGTTCCTGTTCATGCATGGTACTTAATTCACTGTAACCGATTCGTGATTTCAGAATGTGATCGGTAGCTTGGAACACTTGTTCTAGGGAACCTTGTTCTGGTGTTGAATGATGGAAAATTGACTTGTGTTCTAGGCGTAAATGGCGATCTGGAAATCTAGATTTTCCTACATACGCTATCCTGGCGGTATTCTCGTCGTCTTCCTCTTCAGGATCAGAGTTACTTTCTTTCTCGCTTACTTGTGCTGCTTTACGTTGTTCGTGTATCTTTATTATTTCTCTACGGATTTTCTTGTACATACTCTCCATGGCACTAATGGTATTGTGCTTACCCTCGGCTATATTATCACTCCACTTTGTCAGGGTTTTCATTTCGGCCGGATCTTTAGACGGGTAATCTTGTTCTCTTATTAGACAGTTAATTAAAAACTTTAATATCATACGCTGGATCTCAGCTTTCCTTTGAGACATGGCATCACTAATACTTTCTGGATCATCCCCTGTACGGATGAAACGATAGATTCTGTCTAGATCTTCTTTCATATTGGGTAGGGTGACTAGATACTCGGTCACCCTCCTTACGCGTACTGAATATAAAACCATATTATTCTCGCCTGGGACTGGGTCATAGGCACATTCGCCAAGGGCTTGCCTGATTTCTGCGACAGACTTATTACTCTTGGGAGTACGCTGTGATGCTTGAGCATGTAATTCGAGTGCTGATAAACGCTTGCGTGGCGGCGGGGTTTGAGGAGGACCTCCTCCTGCGGCCCCTAGACTAGAATCGTCGACTGACATTCTTCGTGGCGGAGCGGGAAATTGAAATGCTGGCTGGACCGGGGGTACCGTAGCAGGTACTGCATGGGGTGCCCCGGTGTCTGGAGGAGCAGGATGTGCCTGATTTACAGGGACTGGCGGAGCGCGAACAGGATTTGCATATTCTGGGACTGTGTCGTCCAAATAGGACGAAATAAAAATATCAGCTGCAGTCTGTTTGTGACGTAGCTTGGTCGGAACTAATGGTGGCGGGAAATTACTGGATGCCTCCGGGGTCGCTTTTGGCAAGCCCTCGGCAAGAAGAGGATACATACCCTTAATAAGGGCATGCCTCTGTCTGTCTGACTGTTCGGCTTTGACTTGTTCACCAATCTCGATTAGTTCTTTTTCTTGTGCTCGCTCTAAGGATTCTCTACTTAATTCTGACTTTCTGATTTCTTTTTCAGTTCTTTTATGAGCTTCTTTACGCCATAACTCGATGGCATCTTTCTGTGACTGTCTGGCTTTCTTTTTCCATAATGCTTCTTCTACTCGCATGATGCATTCGGCATCCCATGTACCCGATACGGGCCATCTATACTTTTCTTCTAACTGTTTGGTATACTCTACCCATAAATCTAGATACAATATGGCGCTTATGCCATGTTTCTGATACATAAAGTGACCTGGACTGTCCCTGGGCGGGACGGGAACTGCTGCTTCCAGCAGACCCTTTCTAGTTTTTAACTGACGTAACTTGGAAAATATGGGCATGACTGAACTGTAATCTAGACACAATACAATACACAATGAACACGATACTTATTCCCCATTCATACCACGACATTAAAATACATGAAAAACATTTAAAATAACAGTTCGAACAGAATACTACCTGGAAATATTGAGAACAGAACACATAAATTTTCTCGAGAACAGAAACTGACTAGAACAGAAACTAGATGCACTGCTGAAACAGTACGAAACTTACCGGTCTCATAAAGAGACACGTCAGGACCCGCATCCACCGAAGTGGACACTTCGTTTGTGGGACTGTGTACCACCAACCCACAGACCAGAGTCAATTAAATTGACCCTGTCTAGATACCACCCCAGTAACGGTACTCACCGGGCAGCAAGAACGGAAGGCCTCAGACTGGACTGGACTGCTACGACGACGGACGACGAACTTCGGACTTCAGTTACGGGTGGACCTCCGGATACCTCGGACCTTGGACTCTTGGCTTGGGCTCTGGTCGGGACTCGCCGCGTTCCTCCACCGTCTCGTCTGGATGCTGGACCGCCTCCTCCGTCTCCTCCGTGGGCCTGAGGGATACTTGAGCAGAAATATCTGCCACTGCGCAGAAGAGTTCCGTCACGACTGCAGAGGGTCAGGGGGTCGGCGTGGCTTCACCGACGCGTGGGGAAAGGGCAAGTCCCTGTTCGGGCGCCATTATGTGGTAAATAAATAAATAATACCCTATTTTTGACTAGACATATATCATAACAGATAGCTCAATAAATAAGAGTCAAGATTCGAGGTAGTAGGAGTTTTGCAGGTTTATTACAGCATAAGGACAGGAACAGGACAACCTGCATAGGAATAGGATGGCAGGGCCCAGCAGCTGCTGGGGCTGGATCTGGGATGAGCGCGCTGACTTTTAATAACAATACATGAGCATATATACATAACGCAAACACATAGCATTACATTGCAGTAGGCGTAGCAGTGGGTGGAGCAGTAGGTGTGACGCGTAGCAGTCGCGAAAGATAAGGGCGAAAAGAAGGTGTAACAGGGCGTATACATAGACATGTGATGCAAACGTAACAGAATATGTCATGAATGGGGCGGAAACCATGGAGGGGGCTACCTGAGGAGCCGGGACCTCTAACCTGATGGTGCGCGCAAACTGGCAATGACGTATCACTAGGAGAAGCTGGGGGCTATGAACTCTGTGCTAGGAGCAGAGACTGAAGTCTGGAGGGTCAGAGCGACATGTACCTAAACCCTATCTAGTATCTGATGTTTAGGGAACATGTTGATATGAACTAGAAGTTAGGAGGGGAAAGGCTAACTTGATTCTAAGACTGGACCATGCATTATTCTACATGTAGTGCGTGATGAAGAATATTAAATGACCATTAAATGCAGTATTTCTCTAACGTGGAGACGTGAAGGCTAGACAATGACGGAAACTATTGATGCGATTCAGTAGCTTAGGAATGCAGGGAAGGAGGGCTGAACTGATAACTGGACTCATAACATACTCTTGGCAGACTCAGAGGCAGAGCCAGGCTGGACCGGGCACTGCGAGGCAGGAAGTAAGTGAAGGGTCGAGGATACAGGTGGGGGCTGTATCGCTCCTCAGCGAGGCTTCAGGAGACAGGAGCTGAATCTGGTGTCCGGGCCCTTTTGAGGCCTAGAAACGGGGACTTTATAATAGAATAACGTGCACACTGAGAAACGTGGCAACGTAGCTTTACATAGGCCTGATATTCGTAGTATTCACGAGGACTGGAAACTGGCATACTAGAGGTGGACACAACTGTAATTGCGTCATTAATCGGACATGGGGAGTACATATGCATATTTAATCATGCACACATAACATATGATGGATGACACGTAGAGACACAGAACATGACAAAATTTACTTTTCCACATCTTGCTCACTTTGCCACTGGATTCAAGCAAGCCTGGCTGATGAGGTGTGTTACCCCAGAAACCAGTTCCAGGATACTTGTTTCTGGTTCAGGGAAGACCTGGCTTGGCATTTTGGGCTGGACTGTTCACATGAGGCACAGGGTCAAGACTGATTTGTAAATAGCTAGGTGTGACTAGAGTTGGCGAAGTGAGCTAAAGAACGATGATGGATTCAACCCAGATCTGTGACTGGGGGTGAGTGTCTGAAAAGTTTCAGCGCTTTGTCCATCATCTCCTTGTGTTTGTTTTGCTAAGTCAAATGTTGGGCATGTGCCTTTATGTGTGGCAAGTCCTGTTAGTGACAAACAGACCATTTTGTTTCTCACTTCAGTGAGGCCTACTCCTCTTGTAGGCTAGCATTGGGATTTAGTATATATATATATATATATATATATATATATATATATATATATATATATATATATTCACTGAAAAAACCATAGGTTATAGACCATATATAGTTAGGAATTAGCATTTACAAAACCTTATTTTACTCACACAAAACCATTGAAATTCCATATATAGTTAGTTGCACTAACTATATATCGCGCACCCGCAATCCACTGCTGATGATGTCACATATTACATCATTCATGACATGGTCAGTGACATCACTGATGACAACACTGATGACATCTCAAATGACATCACTGATGACATCACTGATGACATCATCCATTGACTGTGTGTTTCTGTAAAGTTTAAATATGTTTTACATATTGAAAAATGAGTAGATGTAGAAGTGCCTAAATAAAAGATTTAGTAGGTGCGTGACTGACTTTATGAATGAGTAAGTGATTAAATGTGTCTCACTGAGTGCATGGGTTAGTGACTAAACTGTCTTAATTTGTGCATCATTATGTCTGTTGTTCTGTAAAGTGCTGCATGTGTTGATCAGTAGCTATATGAGTAACTATATGGGTTATTGATTGATTGTCCAAGTATTTGTATGGGAGACTGAGTGTGTGTGTGGCTGGCTGGGAGATGTCTGACTCTGTGCAGATCAATGTGTTCTTGTATCAATGATTGTATAAGAGAGTAAGTATGTGTTAGTATATGTTTGAAAATGTAAGGTACTCTATGTTTAACTGTATAGATTAGAAAATGGAAGTGTGATTGATTCTTTACAGGACTGACTAGGTGTGTGAGTAACTCCATGGATCAGTGGCAGAGTGTGAGTGTCTGTATAGGTGTATGAGTGCATATGATAGTGTTGTAAAGATGAGTGATTGTATGTATGAATGATTGTATGGGTGAATGAGTGAATGTGTGTGTAGACGTAGGAATCAGTGAGTGCGTATGTAGTAACTAGTATTGGTGTGTCAATGGTTTAAAAAATTATATTCTGTATTTAACACTGGGTGTAACAGAAGTTATATTAAAGTGTGAGGAGATGCATTGTATTGTCACATGAATGATATCATCAGTGATGTGACCATTGATGTCAAATGAGATGTCATCAGTGATGTCATTTGAGATGTCATCAGTGATGTCATCAGGGATGTCATTTGAGATGTTATCAGTGATGTCATTTGAGATGTCATCAGTGATGTCATCAGTGATGTCATTTGAGATGTCATCAGTGATGTCATCAGTGATGTCACTGACCATGTCATGAATGATGTAATATGTGACATCATCAGCAGTGGATTGCGGGTGCGCGATATATAGTTAGTGCAACTAACTATATATGGAATTTCAATGGTTTTGTGTGAGTAAAATAAGGTTTTGTAAATGCTAATTCCTAACTATATATGGTCTATAACCTATGGTTTTTTCAGTGAATTTTCAAGGTTTTGTAAATGCTAATTCCTAACTATATATGGTCTATAACCTATGGTTTTTTCAGTGAATTTCATAGGTTTTTTAATAGCAAATTTTTATAGTTTTTAAAAATAATACATTTTTAATCGAATTTTATATTGTATCATTTTTTTTTTTTTATTCTTTTTGGTGCGCTCCCGGGGCGCGGACCAGTGAACGCACGGGTAAGCGCAATCTTGCGACGCGCCCCGGGGCGCGTACTGATGAGCGTCCCGATAGCGCTATTGCCGCGAACGAAAACAACATCGTGACGTTTGCGTAGCCGCCACGCCTTGCGTCATAAGCGCGTATCGCGTAGCCGCGAGATGCGTCTTATGACGCACCGCGTAAGCGCACCCTGAAGCGCATACGATCGCGCAACGTAAACGCCCTGATGCGCTTACGAAACACGCCTCGGGACGCGCCCCGGGGCGCGTAGCGTAAGTGCGTCAAACCATGTGACTTTAAAATAACACTTTTCATTGGTTCATAACTTTTTTTTTCCAAATTGTGTGAAACCCACCCATTTCTCTCACTATTGCTTTGTACTTGGAGAGAGCAAGAGCTGTTCTGTGTACTTTGTTCATCTCCTACTTTTCTGATCTACAGCAATGGCTGCAAGAGAGTCATCCAGCAGTGATTCCGACGGATTTTTAGATGAGGACCCTCCTCAGCAGAAGAAAAAAAAACATTTCATCTGGAAATTTTATGACATCCCTGAAGGGCAAAAAAAAGTCAACGCTCCAAAAGTAACCTGCAAAATATGTGGTAGTACTTTATCCAGAGGCAATCCTCTGAAAAAATATAGTTTTGGAAATGCTAATTTAATCAGGCATGTGAAAAGAAGACACCCTAACAACTTTGCCAGGGAGAGTGTCAGAGAGCTGGCACGGAATTTACCCACAGATGGCGGCAGCACCTCCACTGGTGGAGCAACACCTTCGGGACCACCCCGTGGAAGAATGGTCCCTAACATTCAGCCGGTGTTTGCAGGCATCAAATTTCTGTGCGCAGAGTGTGACGAACTGCTCTGCTATGGGGAGCAGAGTGTTGAACTCATTGCCATGAAGAAACAGCAACACCGCTGCCCTGCCAGTCCCTAAATTTTCACATTTTTTTGCTCCTGTTGAGCAGTTTTGGAATCCCTGTTTTTGTTTTTCCCCTGACAAAAATCCCCAAAAAATATAAAATCGTTTTAAAAAGTCTAAAAAAATATAAAACAACAAAAACAAAAAAAAAGTTCTTTTCAGAACTACCTCCAATTTATAAAAAAATGCTATTTTTTTTTAAAATAGTGTCATTTTTTATCTCCATGGTACGCTCCCCGTACGCTCCCCGGTGCGCGTACCGGGCGCTCCCCCCGCGAAAATCAAATTTAAAAAATTTTTTTTTTTTACCCGCGGGACCCTTTTATGGCCCCCACATCAAACCTAGGGGGTCAGGGGGGCTCTACCCTGCCCCCTTTTGGTCATTTCCCCCTTTGATTTTTGCCACCTCTTGTGTCTCAATCCTACCGAGACACAAGATGGCGGCCGCTGCGGACTGTTTCGAATGTTTACAGACACCCGAGAACCAATCAGCTTGCCGTGCGCAAGTTGCGTGGCGCGTCCGGAGCGCTCCCAGGTACGCGCACCGGGGCGCGGCTCTAGATATATATCTTTTTTCAAACCTAATTTACTCAAAATTCACAGGAGCACATATCTTGAGACCTAGCAAAGGCACATCGGGCAAACAATATCTACAATTTTGCCAAGTTTCGTGGAAATCCATTCAGCCGTTCGGGCTAAAAGTGAGGCCAACCGCCCTATGGAAATTAACATGGGAAAAACACGTTTTGGGACCCCCCTTTTTTCTCAGCCCCCCCTTGACAAACCCCCCCCAAATTTTCAGTTGCTGCTCAGAAACAAAATGTTCCATTTTCCTGAAAATTTCAGCCAATTCCGTCCACAAACGCCAAAGTTATTAGACATAGAATTTTCAAAAATCCCATAGAGAAAAAATCCTAACTATATATACCTACTGGCGACCGCCAGTAGGTAATATATATATATATATATATATATATATATATATATATATATATATATATATATATATATATATATATATATATATATATATATATCAGGAATTACCACTAAAGTATATATATATATATATATATATATATACATATATATTCACTGAAAAAACCATAGGTTATAGACCATATATAGTTAGGAATTAGCATTTAAAAAACCTTATTTTACTCACACAAAACCATTGAAATTCCATATATAGTTAGTTGCACTAACTATATATCGCGCACCCGCAATCCACTGCTGATCATGTCACATATTACATCATTCATGACATGGTCAGTGACATCACTGATGACATCTCAAATGACATCACTGATGACATCACTGATGACATCTCAAATGACATCACTGATGACATCACTGATGACAACATCCAGTGACTGTATGTTTCTGTAAAGTTAAAATATGTCTTACATATTGAAGAATGAGTGGATGTATAAGTGTCTGGATGAAGGATTTAGTAGGTGCGTGACTGACTGTATGAGTGAGTGATTAAATGTGTCTCACTGAATGCATGGGTTAGTGACTAAACTGTCTTAATTTGTGCATCATTTTGTCTGTTGTGATGTAAACTGCTGCATGTGTTGATCATTAGCTATACGAGAGGCTATATGTGTTATTAATTGGTTGCCCAAGTATTTCTATGGGAGATTGAGTTTGTGTGGGGGTGGCTGGAAGGTTTGTGACTCTCTGCATAGATGTGTGAGCAGTTTATTCACTAGGTGTATGAGTTCAAGAGTGCATGTGGAAACAGCTACATGGGCAGTTGACTGTGTGCATGAGTGTATTGATGAGTGAATGGATATCTCAATGCTGCATGCCATAGTAAGTACATATGTTAAACACAGTACATGTGAGAGTTGGCATATATAAATAACTGTGCATGAGAGCCACTGAATGAGTGAGTGGTTGTATCGATCATTGTGAACTTGTATCAGGGATTGTATAAGAGAGTAAATATGTGTTAGTATATGTTTCAATAAGTAAGGTGTGTTTAACTGTATAGTTGAAGAAATGGAGGTGAGATTGTTTCTTTGCATGACTGACTGGGTGTGTGAGTAACTCCATGGATGAGTGGCAGTGTGTGAGTGTCTGTATACACTGAGTGTATCTAAGGTTATATTAGAGTCTGAAGAGGTTTATCGTATTAGCACAAGAATGATGTCAAATGAGATGTCATCAGTGATGTCATCAGTGATGTCATTTGAGATGTCATCAGTGATGTCATCAGTGATGTCATTTGAGATGTCATCAGTGATGTCACTGACCATGTCATGAATGATGTAATATGTGACATGATCAGCAGTGGATTGCGGGTGCGCGATATATAGTTAGTGCAACTAACTATATATGGAATTTCAATGGTTTTGTGTGAGTAAAATAAGGTTTTTTAAATGCTAATTCCTAACTATATATGGTCTATAACCTATGGTTTTTTCAGTGAATTTCAATGTTTTTTTAATAGCAAATATCATAAGCTGTCGAATGTCAAGTACATGGTAAGTAAAAACATTTTCGTGTTTATGCACACTGATCTACTTTGAATGCTGCCCCCCACCCCTCATTTCTATTAGGAGTACTCTCTCTTTGCAGATAGTGAAGGGTAGTTAACGCAGGCCTTTGCCCCCGTTGCCCCTGTTGTAATCCGTTGTGCCTGCTTCTATCTCCATTTGATTGATTGTTCTCTTTGGTTCATTCTCTATTTACAAACAAGCACAGAGTCGCAATACTCTGTTTAGTCTTTGCAGATAGCGAAAAATCGTGTAAAAAAACAAAAGGAATCGAGCAAAATCAGTAGGCCACTAATGGGATCTCTTTTTGACCTCCCTAAAATAGAAACATTAGGAACAACCTGTTGATAATACCAATGTGTATGTACATAAGCGGCGTTCATTTGTGTTCACAGTACCCCTTGTTGATTGTTTGAATCGAGCATTGAATTGTTCGAAGTTGATTCTCTTAAGAATCTTCTCTGCCTGCAAACGAGGAAGAATAGGAATATTCTCTCTCCCTTTGCAGATAGTGAAGGGTAGGTAACGCAAACCTTTAACACGTCGTGCCTATTTCGTTTCTCATTGATTGATTGTTTCCCCAAACATTGACTGTTTGGGAATTGGATCTTTTTGGAGGTATTCCCTGTTTGCAAATATACGTAGGAAAATCTTTGCAAATAGTGAAAGGGTACGTAATGCGGACCTTTCTCCCCCGTTGTAATCTGTCATGCCTATCTACTCCCCACTGATTGATGCACCTGTTTCACACGGACCATTTACTAGAGATACGTCATCTGGCCCGACCAGAGAGCACCCCTAGTGAAAAGGACATATGCAATAATAACGAAGTGATCACTGTATCCTGTTAACAGAAACTTTAGCATGAAACAACCTGGAAAGAAAAGAATAGGAAAACGAAAATCAGTAGGCCACTGATGAACATGAACTTTTATTAAACAACGAACAAAGAAACGATAACATAACGTAATGATAAAACCTATTAATGTCCTAGAAACAAGAAAACGTTAAAATATGCCAGTGGTGAGAGACCAGAAAAACAGTAAGAGAAACCAAATCACCCCTCGCTGTCCCACCGCCTGCCACGCCCAAAAAATCGATAGACTAGGGAAAATGCAAGTCAGTAGAACATCCGCCCCCACTCTGGAAACTTCCAAGGTGGGGCAGGGTTGCGGCTACGCCCAGCCGGGAGCAGCCCATATAAGGCGGGTCCTGCTGCCACGCCTCGGCCAGGAGATCCTAACGTAGGGTGTAGCCGGAGGAGAGGCCGAGGCCAGCGGGACCCGGCCAGGGGATTGCCTTTACAACGCTGAACAGTTGCAGGGGGGGGGAATGTCTCCTCGACCCTCCCCTCTCTCTCCCAGTCCGGCCGCGGTGGCCCTTGACAGTTTCAGGTAGTCCCGCCACATGCTCTTCCGGTCCGGCCACCAACGGTCGGGGGGCCGAGGCCGACGGGATCCGGCTGCAGCCGATAAACCAAGAAACCCGTTCATGGGGCCAGAGCCAGGGGCGTCCGGCCGACATCTACCGGAAGCCCGGCCCGAAGACGGACGGGACACTTCTTCTTTCTTTTATAATGGCTGCGACAACACTGGGGGGGGATGTCTTGCACATGCCTCCGACCCCCCCCCCCCCCCTCGTCCTCATCGCCTGGTCCGGCCATAACAAATCTCAAGCGAGACGCCGTGGGGTGCACTGGGAGGGAGAGACGGTGCGAACAGGCCTCTCCCGCCTCCCCAGGTGGAGGCTTCCCAGCTGCACCCTCAGCGCTCCAGGCGCCCAGAAAAGGGTTCTTCCACTGTGGCCATGCTGCAACGTCTCGCCCGGCAGGGTGGAGCCCGTCCGCTCATTTGACCCCGCGATCGCCAGTAGCTACCGAACTCTCAAAATGGCGGTCGACCTGGCAAGAGCGGGCCCAGCATAAAGAAATGGCCCGGTCATTGGTTGACTCCACCACCGTAGTCCTCCACGACCTTGAAGATTCTAGAGGAGCCGCGGGAGTCTCCGACCCCCGCAGACACCCCCGATGGGGAATGACTGCCATGATCGCCCGTGGAGTGACGAAACTGTATCCGCGGGACGTCGGCGCTCCCATGCTGGCGCCAGCCTCACTTTGAATTACTAGAATCCTGCAGACCTCAGTTCCGGTGAAAGCACAGTGTGACCCGGTAGGAAAAATTGTTGCACCCCCTCCCCTTTTTGACTGATAGTTCAAACCACCGATCCTTTCCTTTGCCCTTTTAATGGAACTTTGGACTGCCTCCCCCTCTTTTACATTTTCTAGAGAAAACAAAACATTAACCACTACATTAGCATAGCAGTTGACACCAGAACTGTTTTCAAATTGAAAACCAACAACATCTTCAACAGAATCCTTTTTGCTTCTGCTGTGACCCTGCTACAGCACAGGCATTGTCCCCAGCAGTAATTCTGGAATGCCGGTAAGAATAGCTGTGGTGCCTACTGGACTCACTCACCCCCGCGGCGCCCCACGCCGTTATTTGCTGGGCGGCAACTTACTAGACATCACTTTCGTGCCATCTAGATTTCAGCGCGTTCTGCTGCCTTGGAACTATTCGCACAACAGACTGCTACTGACGACCCACCCCCAGGCAACATCTTCTGAATTTTCATAATTTGAAAGAACTAGTAACATGTCCTCATCAGGAATTCAAAAGAAATTGCCACGGTCTCTTCGTTGTTTAAATGTTTTTACTGTTTTTGTTTTGTTGTATATATTTATATGTTATTAAAGTTTTATATTCCTACTACTTTGTTGGAGTGCTATATATTTTTAATGTGACACATAATTGTAAAAACTTTGATGTACAAAGAGTCATTCCTGGAATCTTCCGCTTCAGGCTCGGTCCCCTCCCCAATCACAATACAGGATGGTTTTCAGATAGTAGGAACACGTGTGGTGTGACGGATCTCATCGGGTGTGGGCCTTGATCTACTATAACTCCTTTGAAGAGGGGTGATTCTTTACAGCTGGGGCCATAAACTACATCTGCAGGGCTAGCTGATAGCCTAGGACCGGCCTGGACAATTGGACACAGAGGAAAAGGAGTGTCAGAGGGTGCGGTAGTGAATAGGGCGAAAGGGAGGTGTCGGGCGGGCACAGAGTGTGATTTTCAGGGAAGAGCAGCGCAGATGGGGGGAGGTTTATTGCCGATGCATAAGACAGAGAGCGGGGGTGACCAGTGCCTGGGGAAGATGCTTGCGAGAGTTGGGAGCCATGCTACGAATCGACAGCGTGCAGAGAGTGGGTCTGGTCAAGGCATCTAAAATGGCTGCCGTGCACGACAAAAGTGTGGCATTTCAAAAAAGGCAAGATGGCGCAAACAATGTTTTTCAACACTTCCTCATTTCCTTCGAATCGAACGTTAACAGACGTTGGTGCATATTACCAAAGTTAAGCGATATTTATCGCTAAGGATGCTTACCAACGAATTTTTTACCGCTAAGCATCGTCAGAAATTATCGAAGATAAACCTTGCTATTATCAAGGTTTATCGCAAATGCGATAATAAACGGCCGCAATGCATGAATATCGCTAAAAAGTCAGCGATATTCATGCATTACCGAGCTAATGCTCTTAGCCATGTTATCCACCTCCCATTGGATAACATGGCTAAGAACTGCTCAGGGCAGGTGTTACTTTGGTAATAGGAGATAGATATCTTGCATGTTGTAATGCAAATTATTGTGGTATATGGAACTCATACCATAATCTCTCAGGAAAGCAGAAACTGATCCTTTTGGGACCGCCTAAAAAGGCCTAGGGGGTGAGGGGTACTCTACTTTGCCCCTTTTCACGTTCCGAACTATTTTATTTTACTCTCTTCTGTAATTACACAAAATAGCAGCGATAAGATGCATCGGAGACACACAGTGAGAGAAAGGAGGCCGGAGATGAAGAAGAGATGTCAAATACACATTGGAGATAATATAGTGGCAGAAGGGAAGTAAATATGAGTAAACTTACCATGTAACATAAAAATGTTGCACTCTATACTATAAGTCTCATTTTATACTACAATCACTTCGCTACAACCTCATAAATTAAAAATAAAAATGAATAATGTCTCAAACAATTTTTGATTTCTAAATATAAATTTATTCTTCAGAATTTTCTAAATTTGAAAGAACTACTAACATGTCCTCATCAGCAATTTCCTCATGAAAAGTCTGCAATGATGATTCTTGTAACTCTATGGTCTCCAAACATTCGATAAATTCGCCATCAACAGATTGATCAAAAAAATCATTCAAGTCATCTCCTCCTTGTGACAATATTTCATTATTGGTGCTGTCAATTTCAATCAATGTAGTGGAATCATTCAAGTCATCTCCTCGTGACAATATTACATTATTGGTGCTGTCAATTTCAATCAATGTAGTGGAATCATTCAAGTCATCTCCTCGTGACAATATTTCATTATTGGTGCTCTCAATTTCAATCAATGTAGTGGAATCATTCAAGTCATCTCCTCCTTGTGACAATATTTCATTATTGGTGCTGTCCATTTCAATCAATCTAATGGAATCATACAAGCCATCTCCTCCTTGTGACAATATTTCATTATTGGTGCTCTCAATTTCAATCAATGTAGTGGAATCATTCAAGTCATCTCCTCCTTGTGACAATATTTCATTATTGGTGCTGTCCATTTCAATCAATCTAATGGAATCATACAAGTCATCTCCTCCTTGTGACAATATTTCATTATTGGTGCTCTCAATTTCAATCAATGTAGTGGACAATTCAAAAGAAATTGCCACGGTCTCTTCATTGTGAGCCATTTTATTTTGAAATTGCTTGCTGTAAATTGCAGAAAAAAATAATCACTTTCATTTATCGTTTTTAGTAATACATAATATAAAACTAACGTTATCAAGTATTTAGTATAACAGGACTGCAAATAAATAACAAAAAACATTTTTCAAATTATCTTCAAGTGTACAACATAGTTCCCCTTACAAATTAACAACTCACCTTTTTAAAAGTAGGAGAAGTGTTAGTACTGTGTAAATCAAACACCAGAAATTCACCACCAAAAATTCCTCACAAATGTACCTCAGACAGTAGTATCACAAAATGGCTGTGGTTTCCTCTCATTTGAAATATATACATAACCAATTAACTTTCATCACACACAAATACAAAACCAAAGTAACATTTTAATTGGTTCTAAATTTCAACACTTTCAAATGTGTTTTCCCCATGCAATTTTCCATAGGACATTTACATACGTCTACAGCCTGAATGGCTGAACGGAATTACACCAAACTTGGCAAAATGGTACATCAAACCTAAGAGGTCAGGAAGGATCTACTATGCCCCCTTATGGTCATTTGCCCCTTCGCTTTGGCCTCCTCTTGTCTCTCGATCCTACCGAGAGACAAGATGGCGGCCGCTACGGACTATTTGGAATGTTGACAGACGCCGGAGAACCAATCAGCTTCGCAAAGCTCCGTAACGCGAAAAGTACGCGAAGCGGAGCGCTGTTACAGATATATATCTTTTTTTGAACGTTAATTTCTCAAAATCCACTGGAGCACATATATTGAGACCTAGCAAAGGCACATCGGGCTACCAGTCCCTAATATTTTGCCAAGTTTCGTGCAAATCCATTCAGCCGTTCGATTATTATTATTATTTTATTTTTTTGCCCCGCGGAGCCCTTTTAAAACCTCCACATCAAACCTAGGGGGTCAGCGAGGATCTACTATGCCCCCTTATGGTCATTTGCCCCTTCGCTTTGGCCTCCTCTTGTCTCTCGATCCTACCGAGAGACAAGATGGCGGCCGCTACGGACTGTTTGGAATGTTTACAGACGCCGGAGAACCAATCAGCTTCGCTTCACAAAGCTCCGTTGCGCGAAAAGTACGCGAACTGGAGCGCTGCCCGGTCCGCTGTTACAGATATATATCTTTTTTTGAACGTTAATTTCTCAAAATCCACTGAAGCACATATATTGAGACCTACAAAAGGCACATCGGGCTACCAGTCCCTACAATTTTGCCAAGTTTCGTGCAAATCCATTCAGCCGTTCGGGCTAAAAGTGAGGCCAACCGCCCTATGGAAAACTCAATGTTAAAAACACGTTTTGGGACCCCCTTTTTTCTCGGCCCCCCCTTGACGAACCCCCCCCCAAATTTTCAAGGGCTGCTCAGAAACAAAATGTGCCATTTTCCTGAAAATTTCAGGCAATTCCGTCCACAAACGCCAAAGTTATTAGACATAGAATTTTCAAAAATCCCATAGAGAAAAAATCCTAACTATATATACCTACTGGCGACCGCCAGTAGGTAATATATATACACACATATATATATATATATATATATATATATATATATATATATATATATATATATATATATATATATATATATATATATACACTTTAGTGGTAATTCCTGATCAAAAAGGAGTGGTGTTGCCATGTTTGGTATGTTTATAATAGTGGTGATAAATCCTGCTCACTGGTGCGGTTGTATTTTACATTACTATTGTAGCAATGACACTTTTAGAAAGTGGGCATTTTTCTGTACTTATGACTCTTTGTGCTTTACAGCCTGACTCCAATACATGTCTGAGCTAGGTGACAGCTACACTTGGTGCATACTTTAGAGACAGCCACCACATAGGAAGGGCCAAGTGAGACAGGCGATACATCAGCATTCACTGATGGTCTTCCTGGGCTGGGAGAGGGAGAGGGTGTTCAAACGTTACATTTGTATGGGTTGTGTCCTGTCCTCATACAAAGTGCTAATTTACCCTCTACTGCTTGTCTGGAGCCAGGGCTAGGTTGAAAGGGATTGTTGTACACTTCCAAAGGTTCATTCACACCTTGAACAAATAAATTTTTCAGTAAGTACAGGGTCTCAGGCCCCATGATTTTAGACACTGCCTGGACCTATTACCAGATGTTGCTGGCTCTACGGACTGCACACGGCCAGAGGACTCCTTTGCTGCCAGGAGAAACCACCACAGGGACTACTTGCTTTGTTGTGCTGACCTGCTTGTCTGCTGGGCTGCTAGAGAGACTGCAACTCTGCTCAAATATACCAGTGTGCTGCCTGCGTCCATGCTCTGTGTGCATCCCAGTGCTCTCAATGGACTGGTGGCATGCCCTCTCCCTGCTCTGGTGGGGGTTTTGAGGATTCAGAAGGATTCTCTGATATAGCCAACAACCGGCCCTGGGACTGATGGATCCAGACATCCAAATCGTTATACAGTGTGGGGAGCGCTCTTTGGCCTTTGGGGTGGAAAAGTGTGTGCTGAAGTGCTCCTCATTTGCCTCCAGGACCCCAGGACGCGCTGGTCCAAGCACGTAAACAAAACTTTGGAGAGGTGTATTGAGTGCTCTGTGTGCAGATCACCGAGAGACCTATGCTGAGCCGACAGTCAGCCATCCTGCAGGAACGGGTTGCCTGGCAACAGAAAGGGACCAGCACTGGAGAACATCCTGGAAGCGTCGGCTACACTTGTGGGTGGGGCCAACCCTGCAGGCCGGTACTATTTGCTCTAAGTTGAGAGGCAGCATCGCAGAATCACTGCAACAGGGACCAATCCTTTGATTGACCATGGAGATCGTGGCTGCGGCTTGGACCGACCTGAGCTTGACACATTGCCTCTGATGATGAGCCTGCCTGTTCTGTACCACGCTACCAGAGGGTGAGCACAGGTTATCTTTGGTGTGTAACTGACTTACCCTCGCTCGAGTGGCCGCTTACGTGCGCACATTAGCCAACCAGAAACACCACTTCGAACAAGGTCTATTTTGAATTTGCTTTATAATGTTCCAACATTTTTTAGGATCTAATTTAAGGGAGGCCACTTTCAAGGACTACAGTAAGTTTCCATGTCTCAATGCAGAAGACTCCTGTTGTTGCATTCATTCCCCCCACTCTCTATCGTACCGGGGCTCTGCCCGACTGGCCCACCCTTTCCTTCCACTTCTCACCATCGTCACTTCTTCTCTTTTCCATACTCTCTCTGTACATACCTTTCCCTTTCCCCTTCCCCTTGCCTCTTCCCTCTCCCTTTTTCCCGTATTGTATATCATTGTTGCTTGATAACAGTGCATGTGCCGCAATCATCATTTTCACCTCCCTTGGGGTCCCAGGAGGACTTACACATCACTGCGTGTAATGCACTTTTTTTACCCTTTATTCATGCCAATAAAAATAATTGCTACAAAAAAATGCAGAATCCTCCACTTGGCCACATGATGGCCAGAGTCTTATGTTTGGTGCAGTAAACACTCCGGGGCAGATTTACAAGCCCCTTGCGCCACTTTGCTTCATTTTTAACATGGGAAAAATGACGCAAAAGTGGCGCAAGGGGCTTGTAAATCTGCCCCTCATTGTTTGGGCATCTTGAAGCTAAGATGGCGCGCAAAGGCCAATCATGCGCTCTATTCTGCTGAGAATGACTTTCAACTGTGTATAGCAGGAGCTGGTGGCCATATACTGATCACCCTTACATGCAGTCCACCCCGCTGCAGGCAGCCTACAGCCTCTCACAGGCTGGTGGCTATAGCAGGCACCGCGCCACCCTCCCGTGGCTGTGTGCATCAAGCTCTGGGCACAGAGCCTGGCCGCAGGGCCATGCACGAAAGCTGTGTGTGTGGAGGATTCTCATCTTACAGCCAGGAAAAAATACTTCAAAGAATTGTGAATCTTTCTTTGGATTTGTGTATCTGAATCATCAGTAATAGATAAATAAATACTAGGAAATTCCCACTTCCAGGGTCTGAGACTCCATTGGGTGGATCTGCCAACAATGGAAGATCAATAGCCTTTTTTGGGAGGTAGGATCTGCCCCTTCAAATGCTCTCTGGGACCAGGGATGCTCCTCTTGCTCCCTCGCACTCCGCCGACACACTTTGTTTAGGGTGCGCTTCGGTGAGTCGCGCCCTGTATTGGCGGCTACAGCAACATTTTCTGCCAGCGAAGACATTATCAATTTTCTTCTTGGAAATGGATCCTTCAAGGGGTTGGAATTAAAGGAAAAGATATATAAAAGTCCCTCTTTGATTAGCACTATGAAGCCAGCCAGGCACTCTTTTGTAACATAAACATCTCAAAAGATACTGAACCGATCTAAACCAAAAAGAAGAAAAGGCAAAGCATCTCTTTTTAACTACAAAAGGTAAGTAGATCCCATGCCAAGAAGTGGAGTAAAGTTCATAACACTTTCTACTTTGCACAATGTCTCTGAACTATGGGAATCTGGTACGCCTTTGCCAACTTTGACATCGGTTTGGAAAATCCTCGTCCGCTCCCTCTGGCTGCCTTCAGGGCCAGTGGTCTGTCTTCCTCTCCCTGAAAGTTTGGAGCTCAGTCCTAGTTACTCCCAGAAAGCACAACATAAAGTCTCAAGGCCGCCATCTTGTGACACAGATCAGTGTTGCTGAGATAGAATATTTCAGCTCTCCCAGACGCCATGGGGCAATACAGCCTTATACCCCCCTGCTGCTGAGGGCAGTACTGGTTGTTAAAGGCCCACGTTTTATGCCTGAGCCTCAGGCGAGGTCACTTCATTGTCTTCAATGGAGCTCCCAACATTCCAATGTTCTAATGGGTACTTGGAGGTCTATTGTAGCGCATAGAACCTCGGCATCTCTGAGGTAGAACCTCGGAGCATCTCAGTGTCATGACACCTTCGAGATAATCACTCACTATACCGATAAACGTACCAGCATACATCTCACCTGGAGGCCAAGCACATTCCACAGCTGCATGCATCTGTCGCTTAAACAAGTAACTTCCTGTGGTTGGCACACTGCAGATCAAGCAATCATTACCAGTTGCCAGGCGAAGCAGACCAGAGATCAGCAGTTTACACAAACGGCAGCTGATACCCAACGGCACACAATACATTTTCGAAGTACACAATGACATAGATTTTCCCAATTGCTGCGCCTGACCCGCTAAGCGCTATGATTATCGCAGTGATAAACGCGATGCCCGATAGAGACTGAAAATTTAATCAACCAATTAAAGTGCTGAGAAGTTTCTTTCTATTTGTCAATGTGTCTGTTGCACATCTCTGTTTTTATCTACTTAGCTGGTTAGCACTTAGCTTCCAGCCGTTGTCCTCTCTGCCAGGCTGGTAATGACTGTGGTATTTTTGCTAAACTGTTGTCTAAGGCAGAACAGCAGGACACCTGGAAATAATAGCATTATAAGTGTGGCTAAGTGCAGCGCCGCACTGTCAAGCAGCTGAGTGCGACATCGCAGTGTCAGCAGACTGCGATGTAGCAAAGCAAGATGCCTTTGGCTAGCATCTAAAGCCAGACACGATGAGGCAGAGCTGGTTACTGGGATACATAATTTTACTGCTCGGCTGTAAATTGGTGTGACGTGTGGAGGGACTCCAACATTGTCACACTTTGTGGCAATTGTCACAGATGTTTACAACCGTCAGAGTGAGGAAGTGAGGAAGAGAGATTCCAGGGGTTAACCTCCATTCTTGTAAATTGGAAAGTCCACAACAGAGAGAACTGGCTGTCCCATCCCATCCCATCCCATTTAATCCAATTTACTTCAATGTTATTCTATCCCGTCCTGCCCTGTCCCATCCCATCCCGTCTGATCTCATCTCATACCATTTAATCAAATCCACTCCACTCCAATTCAATTGAATCCTATCCACTCCAATCCAATCCAATCCCATCCCATCCCATCCATCCCATTCCATCCCTTTCCATCCTATCCCATCCCATCCAATCCCGTCCTGTGCAGTCCCATCCCATCCTATCCTCTCCTATCCCATCCTATCCCATCCCATCCAATCCGGCCCTGTGCCGTCCCATCCCATCCTATCCCATTCCATCCCATCCTTTCCCATCCCATCCTATCACATCCCATCCAATGCCGTCCTGTTCTGTCCCATCCCATTCTATCCCATCCCATCCAATCCCGTCCTGTGCCGTCCCATCCTATCCCATCCCATCCTATCCCATCCTATCCCATCCCACCCAATCCCGTACTGTGCGGTCCCATCCCATCCTATCCCATCCTATCCCATCCTATCCCATCCTATCCCATCCTATCCCATCCTATCCCATCCCGTCCTGTACCGTCCCATCCCACCCAATCCCGTCCTGTGCGGTCCCATCCCATCCTACCCCATCCTATCCCATTCCGTCCTGTGCCGTCCCATCCCACCGAATCCCGTCCTGTGCGGTCCCATCCCATCCTATCCCATCCTATCCCATCCCGTCCTGTGCCGTCCCATCCCACCCAATCCCGTCCTGTGCGGTCCCATCCCATTTTACCCCATCCCATCCAATCCGGCCCTGTGCCGTCCAATCCCAATCCCACCCTATCCCATCCCATCCCATCTCATCCCATCACACTATGTATTCCTTTGACCCCTGAAGTTCTCTTGTAATTTTGATTTTTGGCAGTCTTGACCAGTCACTAATGTATGAATGCTGAAGAAAGAGTGACTTCAAGGCACTTCATGGACACCTTTAGATTCAAAGACCCTCTAGTGAGCTCAGGATCACTCTAATGCAATCTTTACTTACTATTTCTGAGTTAGGGGCGCACTTAGATACCAACATTTACCTGAGATTGCAGGATCACTCCAATGCAATCTTCACTTTGTATTTATAAGGAGGGATGCTCTTAGATACCAATTCCCTGTAGTGATGGGATTCTGGAGGGATGGTCTTGGACATCATGTCATGCGCTGCACTGCGCTGCACTGCGCTGCATGACATTCTCATAAATATGCCGCCAAGTGCAAAGCTAGAACGTCATTCCACTAAGTGAGACGTGAGAATGTCGTCCATCAATTGGAAAGCAGCAATGTCTGCCGGCTCAGAGGCATGTGATAATGCTGGAATCCAAGCACAATGAAGCAATGTGATGTCAGCCGGCTAAGTGTGCCACAAAGTCAGATGGCAAGGTGTGCCACAATGTGAGCCGGCAAAGTGTGCCAAAGCAAAGTCAGAGATCTAAGCGCATCTCAGAATGTCCACTAGCTAAGTGAATCACAATACTTTTAACCAGCCAGGTGCAACACGAGAATGTCACCTAAGTGTAATACAGCAAAGACAATGGGCCCAATTACGACGTCGCGCAGATCCCCGCCAACAGGCTGTCGGTGGAGATCCACCTGACATCGGACTCAGCAGTCTGACCTCCGCATTATGATGTGGTAGGTCAGACCGCTGCGACCTGGGGGAAAGACCAATGCCTCCGACAGGATAGGAGATCCCGTTGGGCCGTCGGTCAGACACATAATCCCTAAATGGCAACGGTGCCCGCTCAGGCACCGCCGTTGGGATTATGATATCGGTTTACCACAGCCGTTCCATGTTGGCCTTTCTTGCATGGAAACTGGAAAGGCTGTCAGAAAGTGACATTGGGAGGCCCTAACAGGGCCCAATTCCTCCTGGTCCTCAGCTATAAAAATATATATATTATGGCAATGGTAGCGTCGATCCGGCACTGGGTATATTTCAATTTTCAGCTGTACATCTGAGATGCTGTAAGCAACAACTTGAGGTATCACCGAGCAGAAGGCAGTAATAAGGTGCGAACTCTGGGTTACGACACAACAAGAACACTTTCGTCCTGATTTCCTAACACTTTGCTTTCTGCTGTGTTGTGCTACCGGATGTTAAGTAAGAAATACATGGATGGATCGCGGGCATTTCTACACATTTACTGATGTATTTTGATGCAAAATCAGATTTACTGAAGGCAGTAAACCAGGTTTTGCATGAAAATAGTGTGCGTGCCCGAAAGAGGTGTCACGAGGTGAAATATCTTATTTTTTCATCGTTGCGTCCTCTTTCTATGTGAGAAGAAGAGGTGTGGCGCAGCAGCCAGGGTGGCTGACTCCGGAACCCGGGGGCTCTCGGTTCGATCACCGGAGGTAGACCAGCGGAGCACCATGTGACTCTGGGCCATAGCTCGCTTAATCTTCCCGACGGCCCCCAGCGCCTTGACACCCTCGGGTAATTGTTCGCGCTTTACAAATACTGGGCATTTGCATTCACATTACAGTGGCATTCTGCAGCACACGTAGAAAAATGAAAATGCCTCTGAGCATCAGTTGTGTGAAGGTGGGTGCTCCTTCCTGCACAAAAACAATCATGCTTGCAACACAGGAACCCTTGCCCCATGGTGGTAGGCAGCCGCAAGTGAGCCAACGCAGGGAGAGAGCTGAACAGCGCCATATCTTTATAAATGTTGCGCTGTTCATATCTCTCATTCACACAACGGGGTGTTGTAACTTACCTTTTTGCATCGCTTTGCGTGAACTTTTAGTAAATCTGCCCCTTCATCACTAACTGGCACTGGTGCCCAATGCCAGTGAGCCAATCAAGAGTGACTGTGAAAGGCTGCTGGTGCCAGCGGAGACCACCCACACTCCTCTCTTCAAGCTGCAGAGGAACTCCACCAAGAAAAGACATTCGTTGTGGGGCTTGAACTTGTGGAAAGAACTCCCTAAAACTGCAGCATAAGTGCTGAGCTGTCCAACACAACTAAAGGGCACATGCACTGGAAGGTCGTGACCTTTACACTGAGGCCCTAATCACAGGTGTCCTCCAGGGCCGGACTGGCCATAGCGGGCACCGGGTAATCCCCCAGTGTGCCGCACGGGGGTGGGCCGTTTTTGGGCCCCTGGGGGCTGTTTTTGTTACTGGGCCGTTTTTGCAGCATAGCTGCAAAAATCGACCCTGTACCAACATCGGCCGAAAACCGGCCCCGGCAAAGAGCTCGGCGGCACCTCCAACCCCCCCGAGTGGGGATGGGGGGCCGTCCGAGCACTTTGCCAGGGCCGGTTGTGGTTCCCAGTCCGGACCTGGTAGCCTCAGGGGGCTGCTAGGTGCAGTTGCTGGTTCCACCGGAAGTAGGAGGTCCTCGGTGTTCGGCTGCTGACACCAAAAGTAGATTTGATGGGAGACGCATTTGCAAAACTGACCTTCATTGCAAGAAATCTCTTGGAAAAAAAGACTTGGGAGTTTTTTTTTTATTCTTGTGTAAAGTTTTACCAGCAGGCATATATGGGCAAAGTTAAGAAACTTTACGATATTCAAGGAGTGCACATTTTGTCAGCTTTGCAAAACTTTGGGTCCGATAAGATTCACAAAGGTCAACTTAGACCAAAAGTCTTAAGGCCTTATTTACAAGGAATTAATGCAGCGCCGTGCCGCAACCATTTGGGTGCACTGTGCTGCGTTAATTTCGAAGCAAAGGGTTGCGTCATATCTACAAGGACACCTTCCTGCATAAAAATAATCACAAGAGGTAATTTCCTCTTCCTATATGTGATGCAAAATGCTGCACGCATGGAGAGAGGAAAAAACGAAGAGAAATGAAAACATTTCTCCTCGTTGTGGCTCCCGACAGCATTCTGTAGAATCCTTGTGTGTTGCGTGGGAACACGCACAGAAACACCCATGAAATGCCCCTTTCATGCAAAGTATTGTGTGTAAAGGGGCCTTATTTACAAGGACACTAAAAGCCTTGCAGAGTGGCTTTACGTGTGTATGGAAATATGGAGCAACACACTGCGCTGCCGGTGGATCATAACACGTGACGTATCGGCGATGCAAGGGGCGGGGCAAAGGGGTTGTAAATAAGCCCCTAAGTTTAGACCTGAAGTCTAAGTTTACTACTAGTAAAGTTAGACTTCAGGTCTTAACTTAGACTTTTGGTTTAAAGTTTACCTTTGTAAATCAGGCCCTCTGTCAGTGAAATAGAAGTGTTGCCATGCCTACCTCACCTCTGCAGAAACACAGCTTAAACAAGGTACATAAAGCAAGGGGAATACAATGCTCACCGTTGCTAGAGGTTTAACCCGTTCCCTGCGGGGCTGATCCCCCCGCTGTGCTGGGGGGAGGAGGGACGCGCACAGCGCCCCAGTGCTCGTGACGAGCTGAGCTCGTCACGACCACGTTCTTTCCAATGGAACGCTCAGCACAGCAGGGGAATTATCGCCGCATGGGCGCGGCGCAACACAGCCACCGTGGCTCATGACGAGCCGAGGCCGTCATGAGCAGGGGAGGGGTTAAACGGAGATAGGAGTGGAAACTATATGAAGGTGACATTTCAGGGTGTTCGGTTTGAACTGTTGATTTTATACGTCACCAATAACCCTATCTTGGCACTCTATTATGATTGAAAAAAATACATCGATGTGAAAATTGTAAAAAAGATATTACATTTCAAAGTGACATGGAAATATGAGGTGAATGAAAAGAAATACCTCATCAAGAAAGACAACCACAGAAGTATCAATTCTCTCTGGTGTTTATTGAGAGAAAACAAAGCGATGCAGAGTGAGTAGGAAGAAGGAAGGGCTCCCATAAACCTTTCAAAGGGTGACACACAGTGAGTTAAGAGACAGGAATGTCTTAGTTTTGCCTCTTGCTTCGTTCAAAACACAAGACTTCTAAGAATGCAGCTGCCCCCCCTACCCCCCCCCCCCCCCTCCAGTCCTCAAGCCCCCAACTATCAGGAGGGATCCTGGCTGGATTGCCCATCGCTCTTAATCAATACATTCACAATACTAGCAATAAACCTGGTATTAATTGTTGTTTTTGAGCGTTGAAAAAGACATTCCAAAGCACAACACGCATCGGCTGTTGCCAAGCAACTGGTGAGTTAAATCAAAGCAATAATAATCTTGCAAAAGTGGGGACTGTCTCCCCCTTTGATCCTCCACACACAGCCTTTTCTTTAGGTCTTTCAGGTGCTCGTGGAAAAACAGTTTCAAGATGGCATCTAAACGAGCTGATCACTAATTAATACACATGAATCAGTATTATAATGAACTTCAGTTCACTGTGGTGCAACTCTACTCAGAGTGAGACCAGAGCAGCCTTCTCCAGCCAGCTGGGGAGCGGCTGGAAGCTCTCCAGCCACCTGTGAGGAGCTATCCTGTGTGCAGCCCGGCCTGCTGACGTAGAAGCTTTTGTTAGTTGAAATAATGTATGTATGACAAAAAAGTAAAGCAGATATTTGAGATGGAAGTGCGTGCATTTTCAGGACTCATAAGATGATGTGTGCAAAAAAAGTTTGAATTTCCAAAATATATTTGAAGCTGATAGTTCAATGATGAACCTTGCAGGGTTTGAGAGACGTGTTACTTACGTTGGTGCCAGGGTCACTGCTATTGGGGCTGTTATGTATGACGAATGCAGGTGCAATGCTCGTTGAAAAAGCCTTTTACTAGGCCCAGCTGGCATTTCAATTACGCCAGGGTAATTGTTTTTCTGTAATTCTGCATAACTCTTTGACGCAGAATTACTGATATTTAACTGTTTACTCCTTGTAGGAAATTGGGTTACTGGTTGAGGGGTGAAACCCCAAATGGACCTGTGCTCAACCCTCTGGTAGCGGCACGCAAGCAGTCAGGCTTAACTTTGAGGCCATGCGTGAAGTATCTGTGCAGCAGTTCAAATCGTAATAAAGTGAAAATACAACACACAAAAACTCCCACAGCAACTTAGAACCATCGACTAAATTTGAATAAATTATTTGAGACCAAAACAACAAAAATCCAATCAGTAGAACTGGAGACATGCAGTTTCAAAGTTTTAGATAAGAACAGTGCATAACGCGCCAACTGTGGTCTTCTAGCCACTCAAGGCCAGGACAAAGTCACATGTTCAGGCTGACCGTGATGGAGCTTGGGCAGGCTGCAGGAACCCAGTTAGACCTGCTGAATAAAAGCACTTTAAACCCTGTTTTGCAGAGCATTTCCAAGATCTCTCATCCAGGATGCATCATGCAGAGGCGGTTCTGAGAAGCTGCGGAGTTGCGATGCAGACTACTGTATCATCTTTGAGGATGCCACCAACGACAGGCTGGTGATGCAAAGACCTGTGCCCAGAATGCTTTGAGCAGTGGCGGTTCTCAGGAGACTGCAAGTCGAGCTCTGCGGTCCGGCGACTGGGATGCGTTGCACTGCAGCAGTTCTAAAGCAGCTGTGAGGAGAGGCATTACGCTGTGTTAGGACCACAGCTGGGCTGGCAGAGCCCCTTCAGGCGCACTTCCAAGGTTCCAGGACTGGGGTCACACCACTTGGGGGGTAGAACTCGCGGAGGACAGAATCCAGGTGCTGAGTTCAAGGTGGTTGGAATCTTTTCTATTTCTGCAGCTCTGATCAGGAGGCCAGCCAACTAGCCCTTGGAGTCACTCTGGGGGTCCTGGGGTCAAAATCCAAGTCCAGTCCTGCTCACTCAGGCAGCCGGGCAGCAGAGAACAGGGCAGGAGAGAGCAGCAATTCTACTCTTCACCCTCTGAGGCGGAAGCCGGAGGTTCTCTCGCTCTGTCTTTTTACCTACACTGCCAGCAGACCTTTGCTTGACCAGAAAGGCATTTTAGGACTGTTTTAATAGTTACTTGTGTAATACTTTTCGCCTGATTTAAAAAGGCGTTTTAACTGCAAATCGATTCCTCCTACCTCCCTCTACCGCCTGGGCCACTCTCAGCTGAGTGTTGACGCTGAGAGTTGGTCCCAGGGAGGCGAGGGTGTGACAGCGGCCATATTGGATGTGGGTCCGCCCTGACGCGCTCTAGCTGCCTACAAAAGGGGGCTTGTTACACGCGTGCTGAATTCTACTCTTCACCCTCTGAGGCGGAAGCCGGAGGTTCTCTCGCTCTGTCTTTTTACCTACACTGCCAGCAGACCTACGCTTGACCAGAAAGGCATTTTAGGACTGTTTTAATAGTTACTTGTGTAATACTTTTCGCCTGATTTAAAAAAGCGTTTTAACTGCGAATCGATTCCTCCTACCTCCCTCTACCGCCTGGGCCACTCTCAGCTGAGTGTTGACGCTGAGAGTTGGTCCCGGGGAGGCGAGGGTGTGACAGCGGCCATATTGGATGTGGGTCCGCCCTGACGCGCTCTAGCTGCCTACAAAAAGGGACGGGCATACTCCACGTAGCGGACGCGTTAGCAGATGCGCCGGATGCCCGCCGGAGTCACGCCAGAGTCCAGCCCGTCTGTGCCCGTCCGTGCCGAGGACGGCTGGACAGCTGGACGTCTGGCCAAGCTACCTCCATCCCCCCTTATCTGAAATATGCCCTTCAGACATTGCTCGCATTCAAACCCCCGAGTCGCATATGCTCGCACACCTATTCCCCTGAAGACCTGCTACGCCCACTCACCTGTAGCTGCAGGACCCTTAACGCGCCCAGTCCTATCCCTTTTCCACCTAGGTTCCGACCCAAAGTATTTAATACTAATTCGGTAAACTCGTTCGAGACAAAAAGAGGTGTTCTTTTGAATGCCCGCTCACTTATCAAAAATAATATTATATTTAGAGAATTTGTTTCCCTTAGAAAGCCCTCTATGGTCTTCATTACCGAAATTTGGGCCAAGGAATCCTCTGGTCTAGATTTAATCGAAGCAATACCCGAAGGTTATTGCCTGTCCCGTTACGACAGATCTGGTCGGGTGGGTGGAGGACTCTCCATTCTATATAAGGACCATCTCCACTGCCACTCGGTTGCCATCACGGACCCCAAAGACAGTTTTCAGGCCCTCTCTTTTGCTATAAAAAGTGGCCACAGAACCCTCTTTAATGGTATTTTGGTATACCGCCCCCCAGGCCCCCGTACCAATTTTGGACAACAGCTGTTCCAAGTCCTTGAACCCTTCTTCGGCCGAATAGATTTCACTATACTAGGAGATTTAAATTTTCATCTAGAAAGGTCCGACAATAAAGATACCATTTCACTGCTGGATACTTTGTCAGCCTGCGGCTTTAACCAGGTGGTCACAGGCACCACTCACCGAGCTGGTCATACGCTCGACGGCATTTTTACCAATGATGAGAGGATATCGATTGAGGAATCCATCCATCTGTCTTGGTCTGATCATATGGCCGTTCCTTTCCTACTTAGGTATCCCAGTACACCTTTGCCCCCTAACATACCGAGCAAACAGGAACTTCGTAGGAACTACAAAGCCATTTCCAATTGCTCCCTCTCCAAGTGGGCATCTAAATGGTGCCCCTCTCAGGAGGAAAGTGCCCCCTCAGCCGCAACGCAGTTTGATAGTACCCTGACAGAAGCCCTAGATGAACTAGCCCCCCTACAACTCTGTCGACGTACCAGAAAAAGGCCTTCAGCTCCCTGGTTCTCTGAACATCTGAGACTCCTCAGACAGGAGGTCAGGAGACAGGAGCGCCTCTGGCATACAGGATGGAACCTAAAAGATAAGGAAGCTCACAAGATCTTGCTTAGAAAATACAAGGCCGAAATCATCAAAGCCAAACAAGAACACTTCACGACTCTGACTGCCTCACTGTCACCCCCCAAGGAGCTCTTTAGGGTTGTAGATTCCCTCATAACCCTTCAATCCCCTGATCCTGTAATGGCGTCCCTAGAGCTCTGCAATAACATCGCCTCCTTCTTTCAGACCAAAATATCTGATATATACTCAGCTCTGGAACTACAAAGGCCCCCCATCCTAGGGCCTATAGACCCCGCCCCAACAGTATCATCTCTCCCGAGTACCTTAGACTCCTTTCCCCCCCTCTCCGTGGACACGCTTGATTGTCTACTCAATAAGACCAAGTCTGGCTCTCCTCTGGATGTATGTCCCCTAAGGATCCTTAAACAGTGCAGGGAAACCCTCCTGCCTCCTCTGGTGGACATCATGAACAGAGCCATGAGAGACGGGATCTTTCCCACTCAGTGGAAAAGAGCGGTCGTAAAACCCCTCCTAAAAAAGGCCTCCCTGGATCCATCGGTCTTAAAAAATTTCCGGCCAATCTCCCTACTCCCTGCCCCAGCAAAGATGCTAGAGGCGTACCTCAACTCGCACCTTGCCGCTTTCATTGAAAGCTCGGAATGCCTTGATTTCTCCCAACGCGGCTTCAGGAGGGATCACAGCACTGAGTCAGCCCTCACCATTATGTTGAATAACATACGCACACGGGTGGATGAGGGCCAGACCACCCTCCTGATCCTCCTAGATCTGACAGCGGCGTTCGATACCCTCTCTCCCTCAGTACTAACAACTCGGCTGAGGGAGATTGGGGTGCGTGAAGCAGCCCTGGATCTTCTCACGTCTTTTCTCATCCACCGAGTACAAAGAGTGAAGCTGGGGGAGTATCTATCTCCATCCCTCCCTGTGCAATGTGGGGTCCCTCAGGGGTCGGCTTTAAGCCCGGCCCTATTTAACATTTATGTGACCCCACTTGCCAGACTTATTAGATCTTATGGGATGGAGATAGTTTCATATGCAGACGACACTCAGATCCTTGTCTCTCTCTCCCATGCTAGCGCCCCGACCGCCTCCAATTTTAGATCTTGGATGGAGGCGGTCGGTAAATGGATGATCACAAACTCGCTTAAACTAAATGGAGAGAAGACAGAGGTGATGGTGTTCGGAGGGAAAGAGGAAACAAGGTCTTCCAGCTGGTGGCCAGACTCACTAGGAGCCTGTCCCACCCCCACCACTTCCGCTAAAAACCTGGGGGTCATGATAGACCCTGCCCTCGACATGAGCAAGCAGGTCAGTCGTACCATCTCTACCTGCTGGGGCATTATCCATATCCTAAGAAGGATTAGGAATTACCTCTCCCTCCAGGCCAGGAAACAACTAGCAGTTGCCCTTATAGGCTCAAGAATAGACTACTGCAATGCGCTGTATGCGGGCCTGAAAAAGAGCCTACTGCAGCGCCTGCAGGTAGTCCAAAATGCCGCTGCCAGGTTTGTCCTGGATCTTCCTAAGCGCTCCTCAGCCACAGCGGCTAGAAAGCTGCTACATTGGCTTCCTGTTGAGGCACGGTTCCATTTCAAGATTGTATGCTTGACATACAAGGCTCTGGCCAGAAATAGTCCCTCTGGTCTAGGTTCTCTCCTGTCCCGCTATTCCCCTACAAGGAATCTACGGTCCTCCGGCAGACTCCTGTTAGCGACCCCCAGATTCAGGAGAGCAAAATGGGGTGGCAGGGCCTTTTCCACCTTGGCCCCTATGTGGTGGAATGCCCTCCCCCTGGAAATAAGATCACTGCCCACCCTTCAGGCTTTTAAAAGAGCCCTGAAAACTCACCTTTTTACGCAAGCGTACCTGTAGTGTTGTAGTGAATTTCTTTCTGTGTTATTCTGTTGGGCGCCTTGATACCTTCGGGTTATTGTCTGCGCATTATAAATTTTACTCATATCATATCAGCACAGCGAGTGGAGTAGCAGGGCAACAGGTCCAGTCCTTCTGAGTCATCCACAGGTCGAGACGTTTACTGAAGATTTAGGTCCGAGGGTCCAATATTTATACCTGGTACCAACTTTGAAGTATTAGAAGGTTCTGGAGGTTTCCATCCCCAGATGTGTTTGGAATCTCCTTTCTCCCTGCCCTGGCCCCAGTTAATCTGGGGTCACAATAGCCTAGTGTCGGACCCTTAATGAGTGTGCTGAGGCAGAGCCTTTGTGAAGTGCAAGTGTGGTAGGTGACAGCTCCTCCCCCTCATCAAGTCAGAGATGGCCCATTGTGCAAACACCTATGCTCCTTTCTCTCACTGTTTGGGAGCAGTATGCAAAGATCGACTGCCAGCTACACCTGGGCATCTGGCCCAGGAAACAGGCTGCAGGCACCAAATGTTTACGACAAGAAAATGCCAACTTTCTAAAAGTGGTACTTTTAAAATTATGATTAAAAATCTGACTTTACTATTAAAGAGTGTTTTAAGTTACAATTGTGTAGACACCAAATGTCATTCCCACCTACTCCCAATTGAAAGTTATCACTCATTAAATGTAATAAGGTAATCCACTGTTGCTATATGGGAGAGGTAGGCCTTGCGGTAGTGAATTTCAGAGTTTTTCTCTGTCAGGACATGTAAAAGTTAAAAGTACAAGTTGAACTTTTTAAATATACTGCCCCTTGCCCTATGGGCTCTTTTCGACCGTCCCTAGTGGTGACGTATATGTATTAAAAAGGAAGGGTTAAAACCTGACAAAAGGTTTCTTTTGCTGGGTTGAAATGACAGTTTGAAACTGCACATACAGGCTACAATGGCAGGACTGATATATGTTTAAAAGGCAAGTTAAGTGGGTGTCACAATGGGTGCTGCAGGCCCACTGGTAACATTTATTTTACAGGCCCTGAGTACAAGTAGTGCCTCTTTACTAGGGACTTACATGTAAATAAAATATGTCAATTAGGTGTACACCTCGTTCACCATGTTTAAAAGAGAGAGCACAAGCAGGTTAGCACTGGTTACAAGCTGGCACTGGTTAGCAGTGGTAAAGTGTCCCGAGTCCTAAAACCTAACAAAAACGAGTTCAGAAAACAGGAGGGAGAAGGCAAAATGTTTGCAGAGAGGGCAAAATGCAACACTCCTCCTTCTTATGTTACCAAGAGGAATAATGGGGAAAAATCCTACCACAAACACACTCGCTAATCAATGCATGTTATGCCGTATTTAGCGCTGTTTCTCACAGCCAGATTCATCATTGAAAATTGCGCCCGCAAAGGGCCAGATTCTCAGAATCTGGCCCTTTGCGAGCGCAATTTTTGCATTTGGGATTCATCATCCCAAATACAAAAATCGCTAATAGCAAAATCGCAAAATTGCGAGGAATTGCATTTAAGGAATCTCTATTTGAGATTCCTTAAATGCAATTCATTAACCATTTTGAATTTGCGTATTCGCAATTTTTGGCCGCTATTTACCGCGAAGTCTGACTTCGTGGTAAATAGCGAAAACTTAGAAAAATGCACTTTAGTGTATTTTTCTAAGTTGTATGTTACACACACACATGTCCTTTAGACATGTGTGTGCGCAACATCAGGCTACATTTTCATTTCAGGGGTGCTACAGGGTGTCCTTTGGACACCCCTGGCACCCTTGAAATCGCTTCCTTATTTGTGATTAGCAAATTGCTAATCGCAAATAAGGAATGACTCCCCATTCATTCCTATGAGGAATAAGGAAGCTGTAGGAATCGCAATTTTTTTTGCGATTTCTACATGAATCCCATTTTGCAAGTCCTTAATAGCGATTCCTTAATAATCGCTATTAAGGACTCGCAAAACGGGACAATGATAAATCTGGGGGTCAGTCTCAAATACATCCTTGAGTCCATGTTGGACATGAGGATGCAATTTGCGCTACTCAACTTTTGTTAGATGCCATGTTAGATGAACATAAGTGACTTTTCTGACAGAAAAGGTTGGAGAGCCCTGAACTGCACCAAGCACCTGGCAAACAGGGACTATAAATACCTATCCTAATACCTATCAAGATGTATCACAAGTTTAGAGACACCCAATCAATCAGTCGCCTTTGCTGCTGGTTCAGGCCGGTCAAGCAATCTATTGGTTCCTCCACCAGTGCTCCTCTACAGCACACTACTCCACACGGCAAAGTGTATGTACAGCACTTTATTATTTTTGTAGCTTGGTACCTACCTATTGACTCACTATAAAACTATGCTCGGTGCCTACTCCACACTATTGTAAAGAAAAGCTGATACATTCCCGGTCAAGGATGAGATCTAACGAAGATGCTAGTATCAGCCCTGAAGAAGGGCAGAGCCTACTGCGGTTGAACTGCTGTCCGCGGAGCCAGAACAGTAGGTTCTAATAGTTCCTGCGCATGAACAAACTGTGTGATCTTCGTCAACCCCCTTTCTCTTCTTGTACCTTCATCCCCACATGTGCCAGGAACCTGAAAACATGGAAAGTACCTGAATGCCATTATGAGGCAACACATATAACTGGACTCTTAAGTGGCATTTATGATGTGACATATGTGAGCAGCGTCACGGGTGACAGCTCCCCTGGGGACACCTATTTCAAGGAGCTGAACGCTTTTCAACAAGCATAAGCCCCTCTATTTATCATAGACAGGAGAACAGGCACCACTCAAGATCCATTGTAAGGGGCCTTTCAGCTGTGGTAAAAGCTCTGACTCACACACCAGCATCAGGTGCTATCTGAAAGCTATCTGAAAGTCCACTTACCCGAAATGTGTGGGATTACTGGTGAGTGTGAACAATACAGCTCCTTCCCTGCAGACCATGTAATGATGGCTGTTGCAGCTAATAAATGTGAGGTGCACTGAGAGAAAATAGGCTTTGGTACATGATTGATTCTCACTTTTTGATGGATTCTGAAGAACCTCATTTATTGTGCTTTTAAAACCACTGGGATCAGATTCCCACACATTTTACTGTTGAAATAACAGAGCAAATGTATGTTGCATGCTTGTTGCTTGCTTAATGAGGAATGGATTCAACAAGGAACATACTGTGTTGGACTGAATCTATTTTTACAGGGGCATGGCCTTCAGAGCTGTTCATGACTTAACTACTAAGTCTTAACTTAATTTAATTTAATTGTGGGTTCCTAACACGCTAGAATCGACTCCCGAAGGAGTATCTCTGCGCTATGGTCCCAAGGGAAACCCGTCCTGGCTTTCCCTGTGAGATGGTCCCTACTGGGTATCTCCAAGGTGAAACCAGGCATCCCCGGCGTATGTGGGGGGCCGTTGTGGAGATGAGGCAAGCTAATGCCCAGAGCTGCAGAGTGTGATCCCTGGTTAGAGTAGGCACCGAGGCGAGAATTATCGAGTCCGTTGACCCTGGTCCAAGACCCTGCCACGTCGGGAATAGAACCCTGGTCCCGGGCCGTCCTCTGCTCCCGGGTCTGCCGCCTCTAACCAGTGAGCCACACCACTCCACTAAGAGATGCAGGTGTCAGAGGCTGGGCACATCTTCTCGCCGCAATGTCACACACCTGAGTTGAGTGCGTGGACTGGGGCTGGGGTAACACTGAGCTCTCTTGAATGCCTTTCACCTCACTCTCCATTTCCACTCAGCTTAGTCTTGTATGTATACCTATTCGCCTCTGCGTCTCCCTAATGGACCACACATCGGATGAGTGAACAATAATGGGACCGGTGGAACATGGATCACTGTACCTCCTTGGATATTTGGGCATCACCAAGACCCAAGGCAAGACCAATCATTGGTACCAGTTTCATGGCACAAAAGGAATCGATCACATCCCCTCGGAGGAAAGATACTTGGGCAAGCGCCTAGAGAACCTCACAAACCACCCTTGAACACAAGGCAGCTTGGCCAGGACTCTAGCTCGTCACTTATCTTTGACAAGCATGCACCCCTTGGCTAACCAATCTCTAAACCAATCCTGAAGGATCTATCTCACAACTGCTCCTGTATGACACACTCAGACAAAAGACGTTAATAAACTCTACACAGTACACTATTGTTAGATCTGGGGGTCTCTATCTGGCAGAGGTAGGTACCAATGTCCAAATAGGGACCCTTGCTTCTAGTCAGGGTAAGGGGGATACACTCTTTAGATAACCCCTGCTCACCCCTTGGTAGCTTGGCACGAGCACACAGGCTTATCAAAGGCAATGCGTAAAGTATTTGTACCAACACTCACAGTAACACAGTGAAAACACCACAAATGAACTCCACACCAGGTTAGAAAAATAAGGTATCTTTATCTAAACTACACAAGACCAAAACAACAGAAATCCAACATACATAGTTCAAAAATATGATTTTAAGGGTTTGCGTCAAAATAATCCACAATTGCGTCACTTTTAGCCCAAAGTACCTGTAGATGCGACAAAAGTTCCTAGCAGCAACTGCAGTGTCAAAAAAAAAGCGATGAGTCACTCCTGAGACTCTGGGGAGGCGATGCAACAGCTCCACTACACGCAGCGGGCGTGTTGCGACGAATCTGGTCTGTATGGGGAGGTATGCGATACCTTGTATGGATTCCGAGGCACAGATTTCTCCGGTAGAAGCGTCTTGCAAAGGCACGATGCGCCGATCTTCGGTACGGCGACGATCTTCGGTTCGGCGGCGATGCGCAGCGCAGCGTCGATCTTCTTCTATCGTGCCCCCTCAATGCTTTGACTCTGCAACGATGTTCACAGCAACGGTATGCATGCAAATTGTAGATCTTCTTCTTTTCTTCTTGTCCAGCTCCCCAAACAGCAGGCAACCACTTCCAGAGGCCCCACAAATGGATCAAGCACTCAAGGAAGGGCGGAACACACACAGCAGAGTTCAGGGGGGTAGCTGGGGGTGAAGTCCTTTTGTCCCTGGGACTTCTTAACAGGAGGCCAGCTCTTCTCAGGCCCTTGGAGATCTCTCCAAGCAAGGGGACACGGCAACAGCAAAGTCCTTGGCAGCAAAGCAACTGCAGGTCAGCCTTACAGCAGGTCAGTCTTTCTTCTTCAGTCTGACAGCTTTCTCCTTGGCAGAGGTTCCTTCTTGATTCCAGGATGATCTAACTTTCTGTAGTCTGGGTAGCCCTTTTTATACCAATATTCTCTTTGTTCTCTGAGGGCAGAGAGGCCTTGACCTAGTCAGAACCAGTTCTGGTCAGTCCCGGAGCACTTTGTTTGCTTGACTTCTTCTTTCCTTTGAGAGAGAGGGGCAGGGTCGTCGGCTGCCCAGAAGGAGGTGGAGCCAGCATTGTGGAAGGCAGGCACACCCCTATTCAGGCCCAGGTGCTATCCCCTCCCACCACTCAAGATGCAGATGGAGCTATTCAGCCCAGGGATGACTCACTCAACCTCTGGGAGCCACTCCAGTCCCTGTCACTCACAAACCAGACAGTCAATTCACAAACAGGCCAAGGCACAAAGAAAGGTCAGACAAGAAAACAGCCACTTTCTAAAAGTGCTGTTTTCAAACACAGGATTTAAAAATCATCCTTACTAAAAGATGTGTTAATAAATTCTGAGTTCAGGGATACCAGACTTTAACTTTCTATCTTGCCCCTATGTGAAGATATGCAGGTAGACATTATACACAGCATTCCCCATTATAGCCTATCGGCAGGTCAGCATGGCAGTTAGCAACTGCACACAGGCACTGCGGTGGCAGGCCTGAGACACCATTTTAGGGCTACTCCTGTGGGTGGCACAAACAGTGCTGCAGGCTCACTAGTAGCATTTGAATCACCAGCCCTGGCACACTCAGTGCACTTTACTAGGTACCAACTGGTAAAACAAATATGCCAATCATGGATAACCAATCACAATAACAAGAACAATTTATACAGAGAGCATATGCACTTTAGCACTGGTCAGCAGTGGTAAAGTGCCCAGAGTCCTATTGCCAACAACCACAGGTCAGGAAAAACAAAGGAGGAAGAAGCAAAAAGTTTAGGGATAACCCTGCAAAAAGGGCCATTTCCAACGACTATGAACTGCAGAAATTAACAACAAGGTAGAAGACGAGATGCTGAACCAACCTACAGTGGGCTAAAGGAGGCATGAAACCTCCTTTACATACTGATACAGGTGACAGAGGTTTCCGATGACACAGGGAGACTTCCTACACCAAACTCCAAGAGGACACATACGCTACTTACATGAGAACAGGCAACTGCTCACAACTTATAGAGCACTCATCCTGGGTCAAATTATTCAAAAGGCAGCCAACACTCATCTCTACAGGGCAAAACTACCAGCCACGCTATCCTCAACACCTTTATGGATTAAGACCCCAGTGCAGTAACAGGCAATCACTGCAGCCTGAGGCTTCTCATTCCGCCTCCTCTCTCCAGTTTTCAACACCATCAATCATCGATTCCTTAATTAACACTCTTCACCCAGGTATTGTCAAACCTTTCTCCATCCATCAGTGGTTTGAGTGCTCCCTCGGCAACACATCTAAGTGCCTTAGACAAACCTCTCCAGACACAACCCCACCCGGTGATCTGCGGATCTAAACAGGTTTCCCCTCATCCATGGCTGACTTCAACCTATCCACAGCAACCTACAAAGTGTACGTGAAACCCCTGGGAGATCTCTTGGCCAACAACAACATCAGGGGGCAGATTTACAAGAAAGTGACGCATCTGTGAACATGCGTCACTTCCCCAGCGCCACTTTGAGAAACCCTTGCACCACTATGGATGCACCGTATTTACAATACAGCGCATCATGGCGCAAAAATTGACAGATGCGTCAGAAATTCTGAAGCATCTGTTGAAGCAAAAGTCACGCATTGCTGGAGTCGTGTCTCAAGCACAATGCAGCTCCAGCAATGCAGGGGGAGGCCTATCCTCATTGTGCTGCGTCACTCTTTATGCCTGCTTGAAGCAGGCGTAAGAATTTGACGCACTAGCGTCCTAGAAGTGGCGCAGTGAAATCTTGTAAATTTCACTGCGACACTTGTACGAGGCATTTTTGCACTTGAACGCCCACCCTGCATACATTATACCTGATGCAGGTATAATGTGACGGAGGGCTTTACAACGTGACGCATCTCCCTAGATACGTCACATTGTAATTGGGAACCATTTTTACGCTGCTGCGTCACAAAAAATTACGCAACAGCAGCGCAAAAATGGCGCTAGGGGCTTGTAAATCTGCCCCCTGGTTCTGTGCTTAGGGCACCTTTTAGTTACTGATAGTGCGTGCCTCGAGGTATCGAAGGCAGCAGAAATCAGTGTCTATCCTCAGCCCCTCACCTGGGACCCCGCCCAATGCACGTCACAGAGGCCCACTGTGCCTCTGCTCCGCCCCTCACCTGGGACCCCACCAACCCTGCCCAGAGCACGTCACCAGAGTGACAATCACGGCCCTGCACGTGGCTGTGTCTCTCCTCAGCCCCTCACCGACACAAAATCTATCAATTATTAGAATTCAGTGGATTTATGATTGCTAACGCCCTAATATGGTTCAGACTTAAGGAAAACGCGAGGTTGAACGTTTTGTGTTCGGTATTTATAGGTCAACGGAGGTGGGGACGTGTTTTATGTTTCTGTTCACGAGGAGTAATCTTGCATTCATTGATCAACGCCACACTAATGGTGGAGTATTTCCAAGTACATTTAAGCTTTGATCACTGTCTAACATTACTGTTTCTACTCAGTCTCTTTGCTGTGTTCACTTGTCACATGTTTTGTGCTGTATTCCAGACTTACATGTGTGTTTCATTTTCACGTGTTTTATCCCCCGTTTGAATCAATATCCTCTTCAGAGATTGTGAGTTTGGGTCAGAGGTTTCGGCTAAACCTTTCCGTAAGTTTTTACAGCATAAGTTTCCATTAGGAGTGACATTTTCTACACTGTTTATGAGGCAGACTTTGTAATACGTGTTTCATGTTAGGGCGTTATATTCCGTGTTTAAGATGAATCGGAGGTTTGTCCTGCACCCTAAATTGGGGATGGCTGGATCGCAGAGATGCTGTAGTGTAGTTCCTATCTTCCCAATAGGCTCTGCGCATTGGAATAATACCTACAGCAGTAAAGGCCTAGGCCAGACGTTAACTAGGTCTACTACTGTCGATACTAGACTTAAGTTTTGGGTTTGCCAGCATAGCTCAGAGTTCGCTAGAAACTTTCTCGAATGTTCAAGGAGGAATTAACTTCCCTGATTAGACAAGAAGGGATTTAGTTTCTGACAACCATAGAACATGAGAACTTTGCTCTCCCCTAATCAAGAGTCAATCTCGAGAGTCGTGTGAACAAAAGGCAAATTATTTTACTCAGTCAGTACGTGCATTCTTAGTCTCATCAGAATGTAGAGAAAAGGAAGAGACGGGCGTGTTCAATAAAAGATGTTATTTATTGATCAGTCTCTTTTCTCATACAAGAGAAATGGATCGATATTATTGCAATACTTATAGCTAAGTAAAGTGCATACATTAAAAGCAATAGTATAAAGTAATACTGTAAAAACATTGATATGGTTTCTAAGCCATAAGATGTTTAAAATGAATAAAATATATTTACATACACATATACATTTGACTAAACGTACTCAACTGGTGTTTCTAAATACGCCGACCCCGAACAAGCCAAGGGGCATATTATCAAGGGCTGGCGATAACATTACCGCCGCTTTAGCATCCGTTTTCAGGGGAAAAGTGGCGATCATTTTACCGCCTTATTAACAAGGACACGCTAGTGCATGTTTCCTTGCCTTAGTGCCCGGTTTCCTATTGCCTCGCCTCGCATCGCTAATGAGATGCAAGGTAGACGTGCCCCTTACAATTACATTATGAAATATCGCTAACGGTCCTTCGCTGTATTTACAACGAAGCTCCATCCGGTTAAGCGCGGATTTTTTTCACGCTAACTGGGCCTTAATGCTGGAATTTAACATCTGTTAAATTCCAGACAAAGGCATACCTAAAATGGGGGGTGGATTGTGTGGCTAAGACCACAGGCTCTATCATCATGGATTTCACCGTTTACCATGGAACATCGCTGGAAAACCAGCGTTGTTCCATGGACAACGGCGATATCCCTGCTATTGCAGGAATTTTTATTGCCTCAGTGATACGCGTTGTTAATAATGCGCTAATCGGGTGATAAATTCCAGCGATAGACGGCGATAATTAAAAAAGTGCTAAGTGCGCTATGCGATATTTATCGCCATCTATTGATAATATGCCCCCAAGGAGGCTTTTTTTCAGCTAGTATCTGGAGGAACTCTCTAGAAATAGTAGGTCCTGGGACGAGGAAGGGTTGAGGAGGTAATTTTCCTACATTTTAAAAATCTTCAATGACAACCCTGAGGCTCAGATGAAATGAGAGGACTCTGTGTTAGTGGGAGTAATACCACAGTTGTTAATACCACTCACGGGCTAGTTAAAGCCCATGGGGAATCGAATGCCCTTTTCATAGTAACGCTGATCAGCAGTGAAATTCAAACCGCATTTGGTCTTGTTTTGCAAAGGCATTTATCGTCAGTCTTCAGTAATTTGCAATAATACTTTTTTTGTAGCACAATATTTTAAATGCTTTATTCTAATCACCAACCAGTCACATCTCTTTCAGAGGCTGAGCGTCCCTGGCGGTTCTGAGATTTTTCCTCACCTTAGTCTACATGTCAGGCTTTTCAACTCTGTAAGGCTCTTTGATCATCATCCTTGCTGGATATTTTCATTTCCATCTGCACCAGTTTTTTTCTTCCCATCTGTAGCAGATCTATTTACCTCAATATGTACAGGATCTTTTTTCCTCCATCTGTACAATTTTCTTTTCTGTTCCATCTGGACAGTACTGTTTTACTTCCATAGGGCTCTTTTTACCTCCATCTTTTCACCTCTATCTGTAAAGATTTTTTTTTTTACATGTATATACACAGGCTTTCTTAAATCCTATTGTATAGGATCTTTTTAAAATCTTTCATTATCTCCATGCAAATGTCTTGTCTTTTAATCTCTATCTTCCAGATGTGTACCCTCTCTGCTGAGGACCTTTTTGGCTCTTCCAGCACATGCTGTTATTTCCTCCTTCCATACTGGATATTTTGATCTCCTACTGTAAGGCTCTTTAACTCCATCTATACAGGATATTTTTCCCTCCAGTTGCACAGGGTCTTTTATTTACTCAATAAAGGCCATATTGTATCACTTTCTTTAATCTGTTTATAGCATCACATATTAAAGTGTTACGTGCCAGTAAACACATACACCTGTACGAAAACGCTAATGTATGACAGCAGAGCTGCCCCTCTGGTCATTGAAAGTTGAAGGGCAGTGAACCTTCTAATGTGGAGAGGGGGTGCACATCCAATTGGATCTTCTCAGTTTTCTAAGCCCCAAGCTTTACACATGCACATGCTAAAGAAAGTGTGCCCTTCAGGTTGGCATAAAGTCAGACTTGGTTTCTATGTAATCTGTGGGTACAAACAGGAAAGCCAGTCCGCACACAATAGACGCATATAGTAATCGAGGGATAGTCAACTGTGACAGACCCATCCCCTCTTCTTTATTACTGATATGACATTTCAGCTTGATTACAAGAAACCCTGGGCGTAGTTTGCGAAGTAGCGCTACGCGTACCCTGTTCACACTGTGCAAGATGCCGTTTTCAATGATTGCACAGAGTGGACAAGCATCCGGCACTGTGCAATCAGTGCAAACAGCATCTTGCACAGTGCGAGCTGTCGTTTTCTGCCGCCCGAGTAGATTTTTACTCGAGCTGCAGCTTTCTCAATGCGGACTGGTAGTTTCACATCGCGAGCGGTCCCGAGCATACGCGACCGCTTGCAATGAGAAACCTGACCTCCCTGCGTTGAGAAGCTCGTCGGAAGGTTTATTTTCCACACTCGCGATCAGCAACTTGATGTTGCTGATCGCGAACAAGGAAAAAGACTTCTTAATAATCAACATCCATATTCCGATCGATGGACAATCGTGCACCTCATCAGCTTTTTGCACACCTATCCAGACACATAATGCCTTAAACAGATCTGTGAAAGGATCAAGACGGGTGCTATTTAATAGCACCAATTAGAAAACACTTCTTTAGTCTGTACTGCTTCTAACCATCCAGTATGAGCCTATACAATGTTCATGAACCTGAACTCAGTAAGCTTTGCAATCTGTACAAAATTAAAATTGTGACAAAATAATTCAGCAAAGGTAGGTTTTATGTTGAAATTATTCACTTTCCATAAAAAAAACTTTTTAAAGAAATGTTTTTTGTAGGCAGATTTTTACTTATGCCGATCTTCAGTGGCTATTGGATATGTTCCCAATAACTGAGAGGCAATGAGAATTTAACAGGACGCTGATATGGAAGCGAACCTTGGCTTAGAAAACATGGGTGTCCAGTATAGGCCACACAGGGCTGGTGTCATGTCAATGTTTAAGACTACCACTGATTATATAAATGATTTCATTTATATTCATTGCATGCAAATTTATCTTGTGTGTATATTCTGGGATTCTACCATGGATCCAGCTCTCCTCGATCCATACTATGAATTCATGACTTAAAATATATAAACAGATCACTCACCCTATCTGATGCAGGCCAGTGCTATAATGCAACAGACTGCTAATATATGAAACAGTTATTGTATACCCGTCCGTTTGCACTTTATTGTACACCGGTTAGTTTGTAATTCATTGTACAGTTATTAGACTATACTTGATTGTACACCTGGTAGTGTGCATTTTATTGTACAACTGTTTATTGTATTATTTAATTATTTTATTTTAAAGTTTTATAGAGCGCGAACTTGACCCGTGAGGGTATCAGAGCGCTTTACAGGTTCAAGAGTAATACAGAAAGATCGGTTGACAAAATGATAGCAATAAATCGGGGGGGTATACAGAAACAGGGGTCATATGGTAGGCATGGGGTCAAAGGGGTATGTGCAAGGAGGGAGGGAGGGGGTGAAAAGGTATATAGGAACATTTTCCAGAATAAATGGTCATACATTGACACAGTGATCTTTACAGAGTCAGGGATCATACAATAGCACAGGGTATCATACAATAGAATGGGGTATCACAAAGGTAATAAGTCTCTCGGTGCTTGTGGAGCGGGTTAGCCAAGGAATTTGGCCATGAGGAAGGATTAAGCCTCTTTTTTAAAGCGTGCCAAGGAGTGGATACTTCTAATGTCAGGCGGGAAGGCGTTCCATATTCTTGGAGCAGACCCGGTGAAAGAGCGATTGTAGTTTTTTTTTTCTTAAAACGTGCAGGCCAGAGTAGGAAGGTATTTGCCGATCGAGAGTTTCTGCTTCTTCCAGATATTGCGAGCTTCTGTGCAAGATATGCAGGGGAGTTGGTGTGTAGGGCCTTGTGCGTGATGCATGCCATCTTGAGGTGAATCCTCGCCTCGAGGGGAAGCCAGTTCAACGCTTTCAGGTGGGGGGTGATGTGATCAAATTTTCTAGAGCCCGTAAGTAGTCTGGCAGCTGCATTGAGGCAGGCTTTTAAGGGTGCCAGAGTGATCTTGGGTAAACCAGAGAGGGTGGAGCAGCCATATTCCAACCGAGAGATGACTAGAGATTGGACTGCTAGTTTTAGGTCGGGAGTAGCTAGAAATTGTTTCAGTTTCCATAGGTAACTCAGGTGGAATTTGGCAGATTTGGCCATTGAGTTGATGTGGTTTCGCATGTTTAGGTTGTAATCCAAGGGGATGTATGACATTACAACGCATATTTTTACATCGCATGCCTTTACAACGCGGCTTTTACATCGCATACCTTTACAACGCATAGCGCTTTGGGGTGCTGGATAGTGAATAGTTTAATTTACTATTCCAACTCCAGTCCCCTTGGACACTAGGGAAGCTGTTGGACAGTAAATTAAACTTATTCCCTATCCTAAAGCGCCCCCCGTGCAATGCCTTGTAATGGTTTGCGTTGTAAAAGTTGCGTCGTAAAGGCACTGCGTGGTAAAAGTTGCGTTGTAAAGGATGTTTCCCAATCCAAGGTGATTCCCAGTGATTTGGCAGAGTCAACTATGGTCGGGGAACAGTTTAAGGCTGTGATAGCTTTGATCCAAGTCTGTATCTCAGAGTTGCTCTTGGGCGGGGAGATTGGAAGGAACTCAGTTTTATTAGCATTGAGTTTGAGTTGGTTTGAGGCTAGCCATCGGACGGTCTGCTTCAGGGCCTCATTCAGGGTGAGGATCTCCGCAAGAGATGAGATTTTTATGTAGATCTGAGTGTCATCAGCGTACATATGGAAGGAGATATTTGCAGTGCGAAGGACTTCGGCAAGGGGTTCTAAATAGAGATTAAAAAGGGTGGGGGACAACGTTGATCCTTGAGGGACTCCCACCGTGACCATGGAGGAGGAGGAAAGTTCACCATTGATTAGGAATCTCTGAGATCTGTTTTGGAGGTACGAACTAAACCAGTCAAGTACTGTGCCGTCTAAACCCATCCTAAGTTTGAGGCGTTCGAGTAGCATCTCGTGATTGACAGTATTGAAGGCCAAGGATAGATCCAGGAGGATTAGGAGACACGTTTTGTCTTGGTCCAGGGCTTGAAGAGCATCATCGACAACGTGGAGCATGGTGGTTTCAGTGCTATGTCCTGGTCGGAAGCCGGATTGGCAGTCATCGAGTAGATGGAAGTTGCTGATGTGGCGACTTAGCTGTATGTGAACACACTTTTCCAACACTTTTGCCAAGAGTGGAATGTTGGAGATTGGTCTAAAGTTGTTTGGGAAGGTTGGGTCCAGTGATGGCTTTTTCAGAATAGGGAGAACTTGTCCTGCTTTCAGTGAGATTGTTATCGATCCCTGCCGGAGAGAGGCGTTGATTATCACGGTCCAGCAAGGAATAATGGATTTGGTAATCGTCGCAAGACAGTTCGAGGGGAGCGGATCGTTGAAATGGTTGTTCGGGTTTAAGGAGGAGAGGATATTTGCGACGGAGTCTTCATCGTAGGGTAAGAATTCAGACCAGTGCGCTAGGTTCTTGGGTGAGGCCGGTATCAGTAGCAGTGATGGAGGAGGCGGATGGTCAGTGTTTGGTGGGGGGAGTGAGGCAGCTTTGAGTTCGGTATCTAAGGTGATGATTTTGTTTGCGAAGAACGAGGAGAAATCTTCGGAGGAGTTGAGAGACTTGGGGTTTTCTTTCGCTGTTTTGGACAGTTTGTTCGACTGGAGTTTGATCATCTCAAAGAGTTTGCGAGGCCTGTTCTGAGCATTTCCTAGTTCCACTCTGAAAAACTCTTTTTTTGAATTGAGGATGTTTTTGTTGTAAGCATTTCTGGTCTGGCGAAGAAGTTTCAGGTGATCTGCCGATGGGTGCTGTCTCCAGATTCTTTCGGCTTGACGGAGGGATCTTCTCTCATTGTTGAGGGAGCCAGTGAACCATGGGTTTCTGTCTTTGACTTGAGTCCTTTTTAGTTTAAGAGCGGCGAGGTCATCCAAAATGTTCGACATCGAAACAGTGTAGTGATCATTGAGGTCACTGGCCGAGGTGATGTGGGGAGGAGGTGGGAGGTCGGATTTGCAACGAGACTCAAGTTCAATTAGGTCGAGGTTTTTGGTGTCTCTGACCCAGAGTTTTGGGAGCACTGGTTGAGGAGCCCATGTTTTGAGGGTGCAAGGTAGAAGGAAGGCAATGGCATGGTGGTCTGACCAGTCGCAGGGGTCGGTGGATATGAACTTGACAGTTTTTTCATTAGCGATGATCCAGTCGAGAGTAGCCCCTTTCGAGTGGGTAGGGAGTAGGCAAGCTTGGGTCAGGGCTAGATCAGCCATGAGGTCTTTAATGGCGTTGACATGTGGATCTTTATGGTCGTTCCAGTGCAGGTTGAAGTCCCCAAGGAAGATGTCTTTGGAGTTGGGGGAGTTCTTAGCCGTGATAATTTCCATGAGGTAGTCAGTGAATTGATTGTTATTGCCTGGGGGGTGGTAAAAAGTGTGCAGGTTACACAGGAGGGTGGTGTTGCTCCAGACTGAGAGGGCTAGATATTCGCAGGAATCAGTGGTATCCGTTGAAAGCTCTGAGACAAGGAGGTTAGAGCGATAGATGCAAGCAATTCCGCCACCTTTTTTGTTAAGCGGTCTGTCTAGTCTGGTAATGTTAAAATTGGGGGGGACTAAGAAGTCGAGGCAAGGGGATGATGCATCATTGAGCCATGATTCAGTTAGGATGGCTAGGTCGGTGTTATTGTTTAGGATGAGAGCAGCGACATCAGCGGCATGCTTTACTGCCGATCGGCAGTGGAGGATTGGGTGGTAGGGTGGACTTTGCTAGGAGTCATGGAAGGGAGGGTGTGATTGTTAGCGAGACAGGCTTGATCTGCTGCGGAGGGCGTCACTATGGAGGGGGGTTAGTAGGATAAGGATGGACAGTTTTGGTGGATTGGGTGGTAGGGAGGATAGTGCTAGGGGTCAAGGAATGGGGGGTTTGCGTGTTAGTAGGGCTGGCTTGACCTGCTGTAGAGGACGTCTCTAGGGTGGGGGGATTTGGAGGAGAAGGGTGGACAGTGTTAGGGGTCAAAGAAGGGGTGGATAGAGTGTTGGCAGGGCTGGTTTGACCTGTAACAGCGAAGATCACTGAGGATGTGGTGGGCTTAAAGTCAGAATGGGAAGCAAGGGGGGAGGGGACCGAGGGTCCAGGGTTAATTACGATCGGGGGGTTGAAGAAAGATTGAAGGGGTTGAGGTGTGTTGTGAGGGAAACCGTGGGTTCCAAGCGATGAGTGAGAAGGGGGGAAATCAAGGGTCTCTGGACGCTGGCGATATGAGGGTTGATAGGAGTAGTGAGGGGATGAGTATGCTCTATATTGGGCCGGGGGGACGGGTTACCGCCAGGCCGGATGTTGGTCGGCGTTCCAGTGTCCTGCACATGTTTACGGAGAGTGGTATAAAGAGCGGAGAATTTGTCGTGGTTATTTGTTGAGGCTTGTACCAATACAATGCCGCTTTTGTAGAGGGTGATGGTTTGGTCAGCTTGAAGAGATATTGAGGGCCCTATTGAGAGCTTAGTGCCATAGGGAATGTTCCTGGATCAGCGAACATTGAGGAGTAGAGAGAGGGTGTTGCGCCAGACGGGAATTCTTTTGGTGTAGAAAATGAGGTCGTTGGTGATGGTGCCTTTGTCCGCACAGAAACGAGGGTCTGAGATCAGAGCCTCGGGATGGTTTTTCAGAGTGAGGTGTTTGAAAGCTTTTTTGGCGGTTTTTGAGTGATTTGAGGGGTAGACCAGGGTGTAGGTATATGCCCCCGAGGCAATAATGTTGGAACCCATCATGTCGGTTTGGGGTGGGTATGCTCGTAGGAAACCGGATCAGTGAGCAATAGTTATGATGTTCATAGTTGTTAGGAGAGTAGTGCTTAAAGGGGCAAGCATCAGCATTACGGCTTCACAAGTGGTCTCGTTGTCTTTGATGAGCCAAGTGAGCGGTGATAAGTCAGGAGTGCCACTAAAAATTAGAAAGGATAATCAAAAAGTAATCCATAGGGTATTATAGCACCGCCAGTGTAAAGTCAGGCACGCCTTCAGTGAGGATAGTGTAGGAAACCAGGATTTAAACGTGAGCATCAATAAGTCTAGAATGTCCCTCTCATCAAAAAATCAGGGTAGTCGCTCAACATGTCGGGCTAGGATGATCCACGGTAGCACCGCTATTTAAAACTCAGGCAGTGTAGGGCGACCGAAAATGTCTTAACCTGTCGCCATTTTGGAGTCAGGCATTCCTCTGCAGTTGATTCAATGATAAGAGCTGTGAACAGCTGTGAACATACCCTGCTGACACAGCCCACTCTTTAGGGTTGCAATAAAACTTAGTTTCCACTTTATTCTGCACCTGCCAATCTGTACTTTATTGTACACCTGCAAGTGTGTACTTTATTGCATGCCTGTCTGTTTGTACATTATTGTACACCTGTCTGTTTGCACTTTATTGTGCACCTGTCAGTTTGCACTTTATTTTACAGCTGCCAGTGTATAATTTATTGTATACCTAATAGTTGTAATTTCTTGTACACCTGCCAGTTTTTACCTTATTGTACACCTGTCAGTTTGTACTTTATAGCAAACCTGTCACTTTGTACTTTATTGTACACCTGTCAATTTGTACTTTATTGAACACCTGCTAGTGTGTACTTTATAGTACAACTATTAGTTTTTTACTTTATTGTACACCTATCAGTTTGTACTTTACTGTACACCTGTCAGTTTGTACTTTATTGCAAACCTGTCAGTTTGGATTTTATTGTTTACGTGTCAGTTTGCACTTTATTGTAGACCTGTCAGTTTGTATTTTATTGCACACCTACTAGTGTGTACGCTGTTGTGCAACTGTCAATTTGTATTTTATTGTAAACCTGTCAGTTTGTACTTTATTGAACACCTGCTAGTATGTACTTTATTCAACGACTTTTAGTTTGTACTTTATTGCAAACCTGTCAGTTTGTACTTTATCGAACACCTACTAGTGTTGGCTTTATTATATAACTGTCAGTTTGTACTATATTGTGCACCTGTCAGTTTGCATTTTATTGTTCAGTTTGAATGTTACATCTAGGAGTAGCAGCTGTACAAAAATAATTTGCTAACCAATGCATTTATTTGCTACAAGCCTAGTTTACTTTCAATAACTTTCACGAAAGGGTATTTTTCAGGTACATCTAAGGTATATGGTAACCTGAAAAAGTCAATATTGTTGTTGCTTTGTATAATCAAAGAAGACTTATTCAAACCAGGGCATGCCTTGAAACAATAAACATAATGATGGAAAGCTATTCCGTGGACGAGGAAGACATTTTACAAACAGGTGGACTAAAGCTTTTGAGGCAAAAGTGGCTTCCTTCATATGAATTCTAGGAAAATAACAACTTGTAACGCTGAATAAGTGTGATACCAATTCAACTGCAAGTCAATTAGTGTAATTTGTAACTTTATAATTAGTTTTACAATATTTGAACATTTTTTGCGATGAGTTACTATTGAGTAAAAAAAAAGTAGCTGAAAGCAATTCGTATCTTGTTTTACATTGAGCACCTGCAGCCTCCGCCTAACAAAAAATAGCAGCAAATCCCAAAACGTCTAAAATATAGAGAGGCCTCAATCATAACTGATTGTAAGATCAGAAGATATTTGAAATAAATGATTAAAGGTTAGTTCTGAGTGACGTCAGAACTGGGGTGCTAAAAGTCCAGCAATTTCAGATAATTAAAATACTCAATTCAAAAACAAATATAGGAATAAAAAAGAAATAGAAATATTTTTAAAAGAACTAAATACAGAGAAGTAAGGGAAGGCATCAAAGCAGATGGTGATTCTTGTATTTAGCTGGTTACCTTGTTTTCCAATAGCAAGGTCAGTCAAAAATGAACTAGGGGTGGTGTGCAAAATGTTTTTAGGGGCCAAAGTTTTGTAGATTCCTCAAGTTTGTGAACTTCGCAAACTTTGTGAAATTTCAAAGTTTATCTTATTATTCGGCTGTGCAAAGATTTCTCTTCAGAGAGGAAACTTAGTAGCGATTTAACTTTCCTTCCTACCGAACCCATAAAAACTTGAAATCTATTCAGAACTTATATCTGCCAGTTTACCTTTCCATGAACGTTTCACTTCTTTTTGTGCCTTGAGACCCTCACAGGTGAGTAGTCGCTCTACATATACTATGATTGATTGATTGGTTGATTCTGGCATTGCACAAGTGATGATGACTGACTGCTCTGTGTGAGCTACATCTTCTGCGGAGGCATTTTGAAAGCATAAAATAAGAATTATGCAATACAAACTATTGTAAAGTCACAATCAACACATGACTTTGCCAAACCAAACAACTTTGAAGCTTGGTGAAGTACCAAAGATTTTTACAGGCCTTTCTAAAGGTTGCAAAATAAACTTTGCAGTTTCACACAATGAATTTGCATGCTTTGTGACCAAATTCCTCTGCGTAAAAGAGGCATTACATAGACGTTGCGTGGGTGTTCTCACACAATACCCATGAGTTTTGACTCATTCCCAGATTTACAAAGACTTGTAAACCTGGGAACGTGTCGAAAGCCTATGCTTCCCCAGTGGAGGCGTAACAAGGAGAAATATCTTTATTTATCCTTATGTTTTTCCTCTTTCCATGTGTGCTGCATTCAGCAGTACAGATAGAAGGAGAAACGCCTCCATTGATTGTCATTTGCACAGGAAGGTGTCCCTTCCTTCACAAACAATATCACTCCAACAACACAGACACTCTTCCACCATGGTGCAAGGGTGCCTGTATTGACGCAAGGAAGCCAATTAGGTACCAGCAAAGTGGAAGTGGACAGGAATGCGCAGTAGCTCATAGATGCAGCACAGTCCTGTCCTTTTCATTTGACACTGGACAGTGCTGCGAAGTGACTTGCTGCGCTGCCCTGGGCCAAAAACGGGTAAATGAGTCCTGGGAAGTTTATGCCACCATACACTTATTCCGCAGCTATGAAAAGGATGGTTATGCAGCCAGGTACATATAGCAGCTATGAAAAAGATGTTTGTGGAGCCATGTACATACAGATGCTATGAAAAAGATGTTTGTGGAGAAGCGAAGGTGAGGGACAGAGGCGGTAGCAGTGCAGCGCTACACGGAAATACCAAAGCATCACAAATCAGATCTGCGCAGAACCTCGGAACCGAACCCACGAACCGGCGTGCCTGACCTTAAAATGGCGGCCGCTAAAGACATCTGGAGGATCGGACTAATGTAGCTCCGTGGTGCCTAATATGCCGATTTGCACACAAAGGTTCTACATCCACGGCCAAAGATCTCTCAACCATATGAACCATTTTTACCACAATGTTACTAATAAATTAGGAAAATATATCAGCAATTGAACCTCAAAATGGCTGAAAGTAATAGGGAAACTGAAGTAAACATGGAGAAAGGACCCGAACACAAGAACTGAAACAAAGGCAAGTGAAAGAGGACATGTAAAACAATAGAAAGAGAAAAAAGGCTTAAGTTCTTATATTGAAAGAGGTCATGTAAAACAATAGAAAGAGAAAAAGGCTGAAGTTCACAGAACTAACTAATAGGGCGGACATCTTGAAAAGACAAAACAATGTAATTTAAAAACATAATAATTATAGTATAGTTACCTATGTTAGAGAGAGGATCTTTTCACTATCAAAAGAAATTGCAAGGATGTGGAACTAACATAGTAATCTAAGCTATAATATAGCTACTTACTTATGTTGGAGAGATTAATTAGACCCCCATTCATAAGAAATTACCAGGAAAAAGGCAACCCAAATATTACGCAACTGCATATCACAAATACTATTTCAATTGAATACCACAAATATGGAAGATAACTACCTTGAACCAATAAGTAGGAACGCCTATATCATAAAATATCCAAACTATCTTTCCAAGAATGCAGCCAAAAAATTCAAGCACAACCTCATGAGGAAAAACCCTGACACACTGATTTCTGACACTTCGTTCTGCATGGATAAAGGAATTATCGCGAAAGACATGATATTCTATACCAGAAAAACGGCGAAATGGCGCAATCCCATTACAAAGATGCTTAACATAAAATCCACAATTAATATCCCACATGGTACTAAAATTATGACCAGAGCATCACCAAGACTCAGAGTGGACCTCTGCATAACTATCTTCAAGACAGGAATAGTGATGATCCAAGCTTCTAATAACGAATTGGAAACATTTGACAACATATTCTCATCCTTAAAAATATCTGTAGAGAACACAAATCCACTGCAACACCAGAGTCTTATAGAAGACAACCATGGCCCAACTAACAATATATCCACAACTAGCACAACAGCTAGAGACCTCCAGGAACCTGAACAATTTACGCAATTAAGAGAAACAAGACCTACACAACACCAGAGTCCTTTAGAAGACAACCCAGTCTCATCGGTCACTATCTCCACAATTAACACCCCAATTAAATACCTCCAGGAACCCGAACAAAGTAATCACCCAGGAGTCACAAAAGAAACAGAACTCAGGTTGTTGGAGAAGGAAGCAGAGGGAACACGTAATTCTAACAGCAACAACATCATTGGAACACAAAGCTTAGATAGAACTTCCGAAACAATTAACACCGAACTAATTATTCCACCAGGAGTCATAAGCGGAACAGTAATTACGTGGGTTGGGAATGTCAAAGAGAGAACTCGAAATGCGAACAGCAACAACAGCCTTGGAACGCAAAGCTTAGATAGAACTTCCAACAGTACAAACAAGGGCAGAAGTGACAACCAATCTAAGGGAAACCTTAAGAATTCCCAGATGAAATGCTTTGAACGAAAAGGCGAGAACAAAAAATGTGACCATCGTAATAGACAGATAAGTAAGCACAATACCTCAAACCAAGGTAATGAGAAAAATCATAGAGATACAAACACAAATAAGCAACATGTCGCAGGAATTACTAAACACCCTGAAAGGCATAGAAAAACTTAGAGATATTACGGAAAACACTCATTCTGAAGTAGAGCACATCCGAGAAATACTTCTTCTGAATACATCCAAAGTCAAGAGCAACAAGAGGGCAATGCCACTATCAAATAGACAAAACCGACCGGATAGGACTCAGAATTATTTAACGGAAAAATAAATACTATTCCTACTCCGGGATTATGAACCTACGGACAACATTAAGGGGGAGGAAATCAAAAGAGTACCGATAGACGCCAACAGAATACCCAAGAGAAATGAGAGGAAACACGATATCAACAACTTAAAACAAATCCAACTAATCACTGATTCGCTAAACGAGAAGACAGACAGAACAGACAATTCTTTAAAATACTTACAGCTCAACTGTCGATCTGCAGCTAAACATGCCTCTGACATAGCCGATACCATCATCAACCAGGAAATAGACATAGCAATACTTACCGAAACTTGGCTATCTGAATCCTCGTCCCCAGTCTTGGGCCTTGTGGTGCCCCCGCATTATAACATAATGAGACTTGATAGACCCAAAAAAACAGGAGGGGGTATAGCCTGTATCCACAGATCGGACGTACAAGTTGGACAATTCCAATCTGACCCTCTTGAATCATGTGAATACCTAGGGCTCAATATAAGATCGGCTAATAAACAGAAATGCAACTTACATGCCTTGTATCATCCTCCGGGAAATAATATAAACTTCATTGACCAGCTAATGGAGATCATCACAGCTAACGCTAACACCGACACTAACAATATATTTTTAGGTGATTTCAATCTACACTGGAACAACATCAATGACAAACAAGTCAACACGTTTAAAGACTTTTTAACTGAACTAAACCTATCCCAAGCATGCCTACAACCAACACACTCGAAAGGAGCAATATTGGACTGGATTATCTCTAAAAATGATAAAATATTAATCCTCGCAATAGAGCCATGCGACTGGTCAGATCACCATGCCATAACCTTCCTAATACCCACACAGGAGAAGATAAAAACTACTCATCATGGCAAAATCAAAAGATGGATGCGAGATACCAGAGACTCGAATATGGATCTACTAATTGAAAGTTGCAAGAAAGACCTAAAACTACCTGACAACATGCATAATGCGAATGATCTAACGAACCACTACACTACCTCACTAACGAAAATAGTCAACACCACTATTCCGCTTAAATTGAAAAGAGTCACTGAGAAGATTAAAAACCCATGGTTCAATGGATTATTGAATGAAGAAAGGCGAAAACTGAGACGCGCGGAAAGAAAATGGAGACAACACCCATCATCCCCTGAGCTGATTTCCCTCAGAAAAATCAGAAATGAATATAACAAAAAGATCCTCAACTCAAAGAAGGAATTTATCAGAACAGAACTGGATAATGCCAAAAACAGACCAAGGAAACTGTTTGAGATCATAAAACAACAATCAAACAAGCTAGCAAAAACTACCCAAGAAGTCACCAAAACGCAACTAAGCTGCGAAGAATTCTTTACCTTCTTCTCCAACAAAGCCAACAAGCTAGAAGGTGAACTCAGGAGCGCAGCAGACAACCCTGACTACATTACACTATCCTCACAACATACTTCGAATTTTGCGAATAAGGCGATAAAAAATAAGGCACATTGGGACACATTGGTGGAGAAGTGTGGCTCACTGGTTAGAGGAGGCAGACCTGGAAGCAGAGGTCAGCCCGGGACCAGGGTTCAATTCCTGGCTCGGCGGGTTCTTGAGTCCTAAAATGTCCATGGACTCGACAATTCTCGCTCCGGTGCCTACTCGATTCACGGGTTCACACTCTGCGACTCTGGGCAATAGCTTGCTTAATCTCCACAACGGCCCCTCGCGGCGGGATGCCTGGCTTTCACCTTGCGGATACCCTGCCGGGGTTATCTCACAGGGGAATACCAGGACGGGTTCCCTAAGCAAGCGCTTAGAAACCGCTTGGTGATTTGCGCTATATAAATTCCTGTACATTTACATTTACATTTACATTCAAATTACTGGACCAGAACGAGATTGCTAAAACACTATCTGACACCAAACCCAACAATCACTATAACGACCCATTACCATCAAAATGCCTGAAAGAAATCAGCCATATCGTGATTTCAATATGGACAGAAAGCATAAACGCCTCTTTTTCCCAGGGGATCCTTCCAGAATGCCTTAAGACAGGGCAAGTAGTCCCAATCATCAAAAAACCTACCGCTGACCCAGCAGATCCAAATAACTATCGCCCAGTGACCAACATCCCTTTCCTTGCCAAATTAATAGAAAAATGTGTACAGAATCAGTTGAGCCTGCGCATCGAAAATTTCTCACTGCTGGATGACTGCCAATCGGGATTCAGAACAGGTCACAGCACAGAAACAGCAATACTTCACATTGTCGATGATGCACTTCAGGCACTAGACCACAATCAATCCTGTCTACTCATCCTCCTAGACCTGTCTCCTGCATTTGATACAGTTAACCACGAAAAATTACTGAACAAACTTCACGACAGAATGGGAATATCGGGTAATGTATTGAAATGGTTTGAATCATTCTTACAGAATAGAACTCAGAGATTCCTGGTAAACCAATCACTTTCACCTTCATGCCCAAACACTATTGGAGTTCCCCAGGGATTTACTTTATCTCCCTCATTATTTAACCTGTACATCGAACCCCTTACAGAAATTCTACGAAATTCCAAAGTTTCTTATCACATGTACGCGGATGACACGCAGATATATATCAAAATCTCGTCCCTGAAAGACATCACCTTAATGAATGAGGCCCTCAAAATGTCTCTAAAATGGTTAACCATCAATCATCTCAAGCTTAACGCAAATAAAACAGAATTCTTACTTATCTCTCCACAAAAGAATCAGTCAGAAGTGAAGGAATGGTCCAAAATGATCACAGCGTTAAATTGCACCCCACACTAGTTGACTCGGCGAAATCACTGGGAATCACACTAGATGAGAACCTAGACATGAAATCCCACATTAAATTAATGGCAAAAAACGCCCGTTTCCATCTGAACTACCTAAGGAAAATTAAATCATTTTTAACGGAGACGGATCTAAAACTAGCAGTGCAATCATTGGTTATCTCGAGGATTGAATATGGGTGTACAACGCTAGCAGGACTACCAAAAATCTCCACAGCACCATTAAAAGCATGCCTCAATGCAGCGGCAAGACTTATTACAGTAACGAGGAAATTTGTTCACATCTTCCCTCACCTGAAAGCTTTAAACTGGCTACCTTAGGAAGCCAGAATACAGCTAAAAATGGCGTGTATCACCCATAAAGCGATTCACTACAACACACTGAGATACCTCGCCCAGAAAATAGAAATTTCAGGGGGACACAGACCTGCCCAGAGTGCCAAAGATCTGTTGCTGAGACGACCTATCTTCAGAAAGAAAAAAACCTACGAGAGGGCGTTCTCAGGAGCGGCCCCCAGAATCTGGAACTCTCTTCCCCCGAGCATCAGAAGAACTACAAACACTGCAACATTTAAGAGGGAAACTTAGATCTTTCTTATGAGTAAGTTCCTACCACAGACATGACAAACCACCAGCTAAAACCTGACATTGAGCTGACTGTTAGATAACAACTCAGGAAAAATCATAGAAAATCACCAACGATATGATAACACCGGCGATTGAGATGATGCCGACCATGGGACTGGAGAAGATAGAGACGATAGAGACCTAAAGAAATATAATTAGTCCCCAACCTACCTCAGTGCATTATATACTAATGTTTAAACAGATACCGGTCCTTAAGTATTTTTATTTTTACATTATCTTCCTGAATCGTCCGGTATGGAATCATTCCTAACTTATTACCTTTTAGTCTTATTGTATATTATATATGTTTGTGTCGTCATATTGTATAGGTATGTGTTTTAACATATTCCATATGTTGTTAAGCGCTCTGATACCCATGGGTCATGTTTGCGCTATAAAAAACGGTTCAATAAATAAATAAATAAATACATATTCCGCAGCTATGAAAAAGATGTTTGTGGAGCCACGTACATATAGGAGCTATGAAACGATGTTTGTGGAGCCATGTACATCTAGGAGCTCTGAAACGATGTTTGTGGAGCCATGTACATCTAGGAGCTCTGAAACGATGTTTGTGGAGCCATGTACATCTAGGAGCTCTGAAACGATGTTTGTGGAGCCATGTACATATAGGAGCTCTGAAACGATGTTTGTGGAGCCATGTACATATAGGAGCTATGAAACGATGTTTGTGGAGCCAGGAACATACAGACGCTATGAAAAGGATGTTTGTGGAGCCAGGAACATACAGACGCTATGAAAAGGATGTTTGTGGAGCCAGGAACATACAGACGCTATGAAAAGGATGTTTGTGGAGCCATGTACATAGCCCGCCGCTATGAAAAGGATGTTTATGCAGCCATGTACATACAGACGCTATGAAAAGGATGGTTATGCAGCCATGTACATATAGCTGCTGTGAAAAGGATGTTTATGCAGCCAAGTACATACAGCTGCTATGAAAAGGATGTTTATGCAGCCTTGTACATAGCCCGCCGCTATGAAAAGGATGTTTATGCAGCCATGTACATACAGACCCTATGAAAAGGATGGTTATGCAGCCATGTACATATAGCTGCTGTGAAAAGGATGTTTATGCAGCCATGTACATACAGCTGCTATGAAAAGGATGTTTATGCAGCCACGTACATACAGCTGCTATGAAAAGGATGTTTATGCAGCCACGTACATACAGCTGCTATTAAAAGGATGTTTATGCAGCCACGTACATACCGCTGCTATGAAAAGGATGTTTACGCAGACATGTACATGTAGCTGCTATGAAAAGGATGTTTATGCAGCCACGTACATACAGCTGCTATGAAAAGGATGTTTATGCAGCCATGTACATATAGCTGCTGTGAAAAGGATGGTTATGCAGCCACGTACATACAGCTGTTATGAAAAGGATGTTTACGCAGACATGTACATACAGCTGCTATGAAAAGGATGTTTATGCAGCCACGTACATACAGCTGCTATGAAAAGGATGCTTATGCAGCCATGTACATATAGCTGCTGTGAAAAGGATGTTTATGCAGCCACGTACATACAGCTGCTATGAAAAGGATGTTTACGCAGACATGTACATACAGCTGCTATGAAAAGGATGTTTATGCAGCCACGTACATACAGCTGCTATGAAAAGGATGTTTATGCAGCCACGTACATGTAGCTGCTATGAAAAGGATGTTTATGCAGCCACGTACATACAGCTGCTATGAAAAGGATGTTTATGCAGCCACGTACATACAGCTGCTATGAAAAGGATGTTTATGCAGCCACGTACATACAGCTGCTATGAAAAGGATGTTTACGCAGACATGTACATACAGCTGCTATGAAAAGGATGTTTATGCAGCCACGTACATACAGCTGCTATGAAAAGGATGTTTATGCAGCCTTGTACATAGCCCGCCACTATGAAAAGGATGTTTATGCAGCCATGTACATACAGGCCCTATGAAAAGGATGGTTATGCAGCCATGTACATATAGCTGCTGTGAAAAGGATGTTTATGCAGCCACGTACATACAGCTGCTATGAAAAGGATGTTTATGCAGCCACGTACATACAGCTGCTATGAAAAGGATGTTTATGCAGCCATGTACATAGCCCGCCGCTATGAAAAGGATGTTTATGCCGCCATGTACATACAGACCCTATGAAAAGGATGTTTATGCAGACATGTACATATAGCTGCTATGAAAAGGATGTTTGCGCAGACATTAGGCGCGCGTTCTTCCCGCTTCCATCACTAATGGAGTAATTATCGCCCCGTCTGCTCGCCTGGGAACGCATCTTGACGTCCCCGCGCTTTGTCACAACAATCCTCCCGCCTAAAAAGAAACATTCCTTTCAATTCATTAATGTGCGGGTAATGAAAATATTGCATTAGCGGCACCTCGGATCCCGCCAAAGGGCTGAGCCCAGGCTTCTGAGTCACGATCCACGAGTTTATTCATATGTTGCTGCTTGTATGATCGCGGCAAAAGAAACAGAGCAGGACGGAAGCAACATATCTGGACGAATCTGGAAGTAAAGGAGCGACACATCGAATGTAGGAGCCTTTTATTAAGAAACGTGCGTGAAAAATAAAGACATTATTTGGTTAGGGTTTTACAAACAAGGGGTAGATTTATGAGGGCCTTGTGTCATGCGTGCACCACGCAACACAGTACATACACAGTACATACACAGTACATAGCCCCAAGTCATATTTATGTAGCCACGTAAAGCCACTTTGCGAGGCTTTGAATAACTTCACATATGTGGAGTGATGCAAAGCAGTGCAAATCACTGTGTTGCCTTAATCTGCTGGAGGCGTTCCCTGGGGGCTGCATTGGTTGTTCCCACGCAATTCCTATGGCTTTTGACAAGGAGTCACACCTCCTGAGGTGAGGTGTGACAAGGATAAATATCTTTTTTTTTCCAGAAAGAGCAATATGCTTTTAAGGATTGTTTTTTGTGTGCAGGACGGTGTCCCTTCCTGCACAAAAACAACCCTGCTGAAAACACAGGTGCCCTTGCACCATGGTGCAAGAGTGCCTGTGCTGGCGCTAGGCTGCCGAAATGGCGCTAGTGCAGGGGGAACGACAGGAATGCACCATGTGGGATAAATAAGGTGCATTCCTCGTCTTTCCCTACAGTGCAGGGCAGCACAGCAACATACCTTGCTGCACTGCCCTGCACCACCAACCCCATGAGTATGGCCCCAAGGGCCTCATTTACAGAGCATTGGCGCAGGGCAGCACAACATGTCATTTTGCTGCACTGCCCCACGCAAATTCGAATAGGGCAGGAATAGACCATCTTTACATGATACATTTCTGCCCTTTCAGCTAGCACCGCAGCACAATTTGCAGCCGAGCATCAACGCAGCTACCCTTGCACCATGGTGCACGGGTATCTGTGTTCTTGGCATGCTTGTTTCTGTGCAGGAAGGGGCACCTACCTGCACAAAAACCATCATGAGAGGCATTTTTCTGGTTCTATATGTGATGCAGAATGCAGCACACGTGGGAAGAGGAAAAAACAAGGAGAAATGTAAACATATCTCCATGTTATGCCTGCTCTCGGGAGGCATACATTTTTGGCATGGCCACAGGTTTACATGCTGTTGTAAATATGAGACAGCGTCCCAATCCATGGGTGTTGATTGGGAACAGCCACAGGAACACCCGTGGAGCGCCTCCTTGACGTAGTTTTACTCCATATGTATGAGGCCATGAAAAGTCATACCTACAAGTGTAAATCTTCACCTCCATCTCTCCTATCTTTTCTGTGGGGAAATTGTAACACTTGTAAGTTTTTTATGTAACAGTAAACGTGAAAGGGGCAGGGGAGTGGATAGAAAAAGGGGATATACTTACTGCTAAATGAAAGTGGTTTAGGGAGGAGTAAGGAGTGGTTTGGGGATAGACATGCACCCACCGCAAAAAGTAAGCCCATTGCTATTTACAAACTGCAATTCTAAAGTTACTACAACCAAAAGGTTCCCAAAACATTAGTAAATTACTGCAGCTCAGAACTCGAGTGAGATAAGCACCACTCGTGGTCAACCACTGGTACTGCAACACTCTCCCTTTGAAAATAATGGAGGGAGAGACTTACAGTAAAGTCTCATCAAGGAAATGTTAAATTAAACAAAAATGTTTAATATAGTTAAAAATACAAATACATATAATTTAATGTTAACAAAAATATCTTAAAATAAAACATTTATTTTTTAATTATAAAATATTTTGTCAATTTTCCGTGGATAAACAAATGTAACATTAATGTTATTAAAATAGAATTAAATTACTTTTAATTAATTCTAATAATAATTACATAATTAAACTTATTTTATTTGATTCTAACTTAATACTAAAAACACGTCAAGTTTATCTTTAAGTTTATATGTGATTTTTTCATATCCTGCACGCTCTGCATTTCTCCGAGCCACTCCTGGCATGTCGGGATTATTGACTGACACCAGTATGGCAGGACACAAACCTCAGCCAACGTGAGCGCTGTCACTGGTGCATGTGGATGGTCATGTCTGGTTTGTGCGCCACATCATGAAGGATAGCCAGCTGCTCGCTAACTTCCAGCGGGACCAATACCAACCATTTAACAACTTAAAATAGGGTAATTTGAGCCTAAACTCTCCGAGGACCCTATTGTTGTCCCAGAATAGTGATGTCCAGTCCTCTGATGTGTAGACTCTGACAATGATTGCCTTCCAAATGAGTAGGGTCGAGTTGAGGTGCAGGCCGCAATGAATGGATTTTTATAAGGACACCATACGTAATGCAGAAAGTACTCTTCAGAACTGTCCCATTATCTGTAGGATTTGAAGCATAGGGTAGCTTATGGGGGTTTAATGATGCTGGTGCACAGGCAGGGAATCTATTGGATTAATTGGCAGTACTCACATGGGGTCTCCATTCAGGAAGCCAAATTCCGGCTCTAGGGTTGCAAATGATTTAAGAACATCACCATTAAGGAGTTGGACTAGTCCCTTCACACACCAAGACACACAATAAAAAGATTTCCTGTCTACCTGTATGGCCCACTGTGTTTATAATGCAGCCTTATGATGTAGAAACGGAGTGATGTTCATTAGTTTTCGGGTTAGGAATGATTGGGTGATTAGTGGTGTCAAGATAAACTGGGGGGAGTAGGTTTTATCACCCCACAGGCTTTTCCCAAACTACACCCACCGAGGGGTTCACCCTGGGAGCACATATGAAGAGATAACTGCGACAGTTGAAATTCCAAATAGTACAGTGACATCTGAGGAAGCCACAGCCCATCCGCGTCTCCATTATTCCATAACTAGGCTGATCACCTCCCTCACCAAGAACCCACCCACCGACCCCACCAACCCAGACGCGGCAACCCGCAACCTCAGACAGTGGATCGACGACTGCGCCAACACCCTCGCCCCGCTCAAGAAACCCTCCAACAACCACGCCAACAAGAGAGCCACCTGGTTCACCAACGAGCTCCAGGCCTCCAAACACGCATGCTGGAAACTGGAAAAGACATGGCTCCACGAACGCACACCGGACAACCAAACAGCCCACAAGGACACCACCCGCAGACACCACCACCTCATCAGATTAGCCAAAAGATACTCCTTCAAAGACTGCCTGGATATCAACGCACACGACAGCAAAGAGCTCTTCAGCATTGTAAAGGAACTCTCCAACCCTAGCGCCAAAGCCCACAACATCCCGCCCTCACAAGAACTCTGCGACTCACTAGCCATCTTCCTTCACCGCACGCAAGATCGCTGACATCCACGACAGCTTCAACACCACGACCGCCCCAACTACGCCAGACTCCACCCCCCCTGCGAACACCACCAGCGCCAACCGCCTGACCTCCTGGTCCAATGTCAACGACGACGAGACACGCAACGTCATGAACTCCATCCACTCAGGATCTCCGTCTGACCCGTGCCCACACCACGTATTCGACAAAGCAGACGTTGCCATCGCACCCCAACTACGGAAGGTCATCAACATCTCCTTCAAAACAGCGACATTCCCGGAAAGCTGGAAGTACGCCGAAATCAACGCCCTCCTCAAGAAGCCCAAAGCGGACCCCAAGGACCTCAAGAACTTCTGGCCCATCTCCCTGCTCCTGTTCCCGGCAAAGGTCTTTGAGAAAATGGTCAACATGCAACTGGCCCGCCACCTGGAAGACAACAATATCTTGGACCCGTCCCAGTCCGGATTCAGACGAAACCACAGCACCGAGACAGCCCTCATCGCCACCACAGCCGACATCAGGCGCCAACTAGACAACAGCAAAACATCAGCCCTCATCCTACTGGATCTGTCAGCCGCCTTCAACATGGTCTGCCATTGCACTCTAAAGACACGCCTCCTAGAAGCCGGAATCCAAGAGAAGGCCCTTGACTGGACCACGTCCTTCCTCTCCGGCAGAACCCAGCGCATCCGCCTCCCACCCTTCCGATCCGAAGCCACTGACATCATCTGCGGTGTTCCCCAGGGCTCATCCCTCAGCCCGACGTTGTTCAATGTCTACATGGCCCCCCTCGCACAAGTGGCCCGCCATCATGACCTCAACATCATCTTCTACGCCGACGACACCCAGCTCATCCTATCCCTTACCAAGGACCCACGCACCGTCAAAACCAACCTCCACGAGGGAATGAAGGCCGTCGCCGACTGGATGAGGAACAGCCGTCTGAAGCTGAACTCGGACAAGACAGAGGTCCTCATCCTTGGACCCACCCCCTCAGCCTCGTACAACTCTTGGTGGCCGACCACACTGGGAACAGCACCAACACCCACCGACCATGCATGCAATCTAGGATTCATCCTTGACTCCTCCCTCTCCATGTTGAAGCAGGTCAACGCCGTCTCCTCCTCCTGCTACAACACCCTCCGCATGCGCCGCAGGATCTACAAGTGGATCCCGACTGAAACAAGAAGAACGGTGACACAGGCCCTCGTCAGCAGCAGACTGGACTTCGGCAACGCACAATATGCAGGAATACCAGCCAAACACGTACGACGACTACAACACATCCAAAACGCCTCCGCCCGACTGATCGTCAATGTCCCCCGCCCCAGCCACAACTCCCCCCACCTGGGAGACCTACACTGGCTCCCCGTCGACAAGAGGATCACCTTCAAGCTACTCACCCACGCACACAAAGCACTCCACAATCACAGACCAGCCTATCTGAACAGCAGACTCAGTTTCCACACCCCCACCGCCAGCTGCGCTCTGCCAGCCTTGTCCTCGCCGCTGTCCCCCACATCCAACGCACGACCTACGGCGGCAGATCCTTCTCCTACCTCGCCACCAAGACCTGGAACACCCTCCCTACCCACATACGGCAGACCCAAGACCTTCTCGCCTTCAGAAAGCTCCTCAAGACCTGGTTTTTCGAGCAGTAGCAGCACCCCCCCTCCCCTCAGCGCCATGGGGCCCTCACGGGTAAGTAGCGCGCTTTACAAGTACGCTGATTGATTGATTGATTGATAACACCGCAACATTACACCTCAAACAGAATAAATATTTGCCACCATGAAGCTTTAAGCAAAGCTACAGGAATTATTTAGCAGGAGAGGACCACATTGCAGGACTTGGTTGAATAAATTATGCAGGAAGAAAATATACATTGTGCGGCACAATGCAGCACATTTTGTGGTTAGCGTTACTTCATTATTTTGACATTTTAACTCATGGTTATGCTGTTAGGAGCAATATTGCACCTCATTAGTACCGGTTTAACACCCAAATACAGCAACAAGCAGCTGCAAGATTACCAGCCAATCTTTGCAAAAGGCCTTCTACTGTTCCGGAACACTTTGTCACCTTTTAAGTCTTTTTTTTCCATTTGAGCTGGAATAGATTTTTTTTGGGCTACATTCTGCACATTATGCAGCAGATGATGGATTATGTAGCCAATTTGGTAACCTCATAATTATGTGGAAAGCGCTGCTGCTGCAGAAACTCATAACTCTGGTGACCCTGGCTTTAAGTGACTCAATCAATAAAGGCTGGTAAGAGGGCTGGTTTCTTCTTTACCTTTCTGCAGTACCACCACACCCTTCACTTTCAGGCAGAGGCACCTCAAAGTCAGCATTAACCATTCAGGGGCAGTTTTTATTGTGATGCTACGTCCATGGGGAGGCAGGTAGGAGGCCAGCTGAGTTGCATTCAGATGCAGAGCCCTTATCCTCTCGACCCCTGGGGCCTCAGAGTGATGGTCCAGGAGGAAGAGGAAATGAGATAGATTCATGGATGTTGTCAAAAAAAAGGCCCAGAATAGGGAGGACTGTATGGGGACTAATGTTTATGTTTACAAATGGCCAGAGACAGGTTCTTCAGAGCGATACTCCAAAGAAGGGGACAATACAAGTGGACTTTTGTTTTCTTTTTAAAGGGCCATTCATCAGTGCAGCAGGTTCTGCTGCCAGGTGTGTAAGTGGTCACTGTTGGATGCAGAAAAGCTGCGGCCCAGGGGTTTGAGAGGCCCACTACTACACAGTTACGACTGTCTACCTTTAAAAAAGTGGCATGGGACATTATTTTCCTTTCTAGCATTACGATAGAGAGCAACCTTGCAGAAGAAAGGGATACAACATGGCAGCTCTTTTCAAGATGGGAGTGATGGTCAGGCATGATGGAGAAGGGGTGAAGGATGCAGATGAGATAACCTGTTACTCAGGACTGTGGTTATCATTAGTGCAGCAGGTGGAGTTGCCTTGGGGTCCGAGGGTGTGAGGGGCTCACAAACAAACCCAATTCTGGGAACCAGTATTCGGGACAATACATGTTTTTGTTTGATGCATTTGCTGTTTTATAAGTCTCATATTTTGTGTCGTTTATGAACTATAGAAAAAGTGCTCCTGAAATCATCTCATAAGCCACGCCTCCTGCACGCAGCCATGCCCGTCCTGCTCTCCCAATCCTTGCCATAAAGTTTTGGAGGGGGGCCCAACGTCAAAACCGTTGGCTTAGGGGGGGGCTCAGAGAAAAGAATGTTGAAGATCTCTGATCTACAAGGTCATTCTTTCTGCTGTGAACGCTGCAGCCGAGGGCCTTTATGCATCATTACGGACTGCCTTCTACACATGCCCTATAAGAGATCTGGGATGGTAACGGAAGACACACGCCTTGCACATGAAGTGCTAAATCCACTGATGGAGTTACCTCCACCTTCTGTCCTCATGGTGTTTACATTTCACTGGTGGATTCTTCACCGCACGCCGCACGCCGCACTTCCTGCGCTAATTAAAGACATCTCATTAATATTAATGACCCTGACAGATCCTGCGCCTCCAACCTGCCCCGGCTCCTCAGTGGCCCGAGGACCCTTGCGGAGGGTGTCCAGCCGCTGCAGCTTCAGCGCCAAGATGCCCAATGGCCATGAGGTGCGCTATATAAATCATATTTACATTACATTACAGCAGTGAAGAATTAACACATTTTCTGTGGTTTGAGACTTATTTTCTGCACTTCGTGGCAGAATTTTATCTCTGAGGCATGGTTAAATAGCGCCTTGAGGCCCTCACGGGTGATTTGCCGTGCTTTATAAATCCTAATTCATTGAGTGATAACATATAATGAGGCCTCTACAGGTGAATAATCAACAGATGTTGTGCAGAAGGAGAGAGAATTGGCATGAATGCCTACGCCCCTCCCCCCAGTGCAGCTGGGGGCAGGTGAAGCAACTCACTCACAGACAGCAGGGGCAGCTTGGGGAGACTCCCCTCCCAAAGCTGATGTAGACTTAACCCTTCCATGTGCATCGCTCCCCCTAAACATGTACCCTAAAGATCACGTATATACCTGGCCCTTCCATGTGCTTAGCTTCTCCTAAACATGTACCCTAAAGATGACGTATATACCTGGCCCTTCCATGTGCATCGCTCCTCCTCAACATGTACCCTAAAGATGACGTATACACCTGACCCTTCCATGTGCTTACCTTCTCCTAAACATGTACCCTAAAGATGACGTATACACCTGACCCTTCCATGTGCTTACCTTCTCCTAAACATGTACCCTAAAGAAGACGTATATACCTGACCCTTCCATGTGCTTAGCTTCTCCTAAACATGTACCCTAAAGAAGACTTATATACCTGGCCCTTCCATGTGCATCGCTCCTCCTCAACATGTACCCTAAAGATGACGTATACACCTGACCCTTCCATGTGCTTACCTTCTCCTAAACATGTACCCTAAAGAAGACGTATATACCTGACCCTTCCATGTGCTTAGCTTCTCCTAAACATGTACCCTAAAGAAGACTTATATACCTGACCCTTCCAGGTGCTTAGCTTCTCCTAAACATGTACCCTAAAGAAGACGTATATACCTAACCCTTCCAGGCACAGCGCTGTGTTACTTTACGGCTAGGTTTGCGCGATACAAGGCGCTACATGCAGACATTCTACTGTGTTTTGCATTTTGTAAATCGCTTTCCTTCACTACTCTGGCCCTACTATTAGGACATGAAGGGAAAGGTAAACACTGTTAGATACTTTATTTGCAGTCGCATAATCTTCCAATAAAAGGTGGAAATAGTGTTTCAGTGTTCCACCATATTACCCGTGAGCCAAAGTGTTTTCACAAATCTGAGAGGTTTTGTGAAAATTATGAGGACAATGCTGTGGAGTAAACTAGGTAATGTCCGCAAGACACACCAATAGCTTGAGTCCATCAAGGATTTTTATTATTATTATTATTTTTTTATAACCAGTGCTTCCATTTTAGTCAATAATCTCAGAGTGAAAATAGGCACTTCTGAAGAGTTTGATTTACATGTACCTTTCAACCATCGCCATGGTAACCCGCTCACTGTGCAACAGACTTATAATTCAAGGCTGTACCTGAAGTTTAAGAGATTGTACTGTGCTTTTAAAGGAGAGATTTTTAAATCTGCCTGTTTTATACTTCAGTCTTGAGGGAGCTAAAATTTCCCTTCTAAAAACAAACACATAGACTTTGGAAACCACTGGCACAGTGAAGGCACCAGAAGATGAATGCAAAAGAAACAATTGATGGATGGAATGTTAGACGGATCAGTGACAGAATATCGAAAGTCAAAAAATCGACCTACAGAAATATCGACGCAAAAATATCGAAGTCAAGAATATCGACATCCTATCTACATTAAGGTAATTACAAAAAATATTGAGAAAAAAAATATCAATGTCAAAAGTATCGTTGTTAAAAACAATTTTTTTTTAAAGTTACAAAAAGAATGTAAAAGAAGGTAAATATTACATACTAAAATAAACATAGTTAAACATATTTTTAAATGTTTAAACATTATAACTAATATATATAATGTAAAAATAAATTAAACGTATACATAAAATATATATACATAATATTATTTTTTGATAATTATTAAAAAAAAATTGTTAAAAATATCTTATGAATTACAAATACATCTCTACACATTAAAAATGATATAAATAAAAAGTAAATAAATATATATAACAAATTTTAAAAATTACAAGTATTTGTTATATTTTTAAAATTAATTATATACTACCTTAACTAAAACAATACAAAAAATATTAGATAGCGCACGGAATAAGTGCAACAGTAGGGAAAATGTTGGATAGCATAAGGGGAACAATTACTATTCCCACTCCAGTGAGTGCAACAGTGAGGACAGTGTTGGATAGCGTAGGGATAAACAATACAATTCCCACTGCAGTGAATGCAACCGTAGGGAAAGCGTAGGAGTAAAAATGACCATTCCCACTCCAGTGAGTGCAACAGTAGGGAAAGTGTTGGATAGCGTAGGGGTAAAAATTACTATTCCCAGTCCGGAGAGTGCAACAGTAGGGAAACCGTTGGATAGCGTAGGGGTAAAAATGACTATTCCCACTCCAGAGAGTGCAACAGTAGGGAAAGCGTTGGATAGCGTAGGGGTAAAAATTACTATTCCCACTCCAGAGAGTGCAACAGTAGGGAAAGCGTTGGATAGCATGGGGGTAAACATTACTATTCCACTCCAGAGAGTGCAACAGTAGGGAAAGCGTTGGATAGCGTAGGGGTAAAAATGACTATTCCCACTGCAGTGAGTGCAACCGTAGGGAAAGCGTTGGATAGCGTAGGAGTAAAAATTACCATTCCCACTCCAGTGAGTGCAACAGTATGGAAAGTGTTGGATAGCGTAGGGGTAAAAATTACTATTCCCACTCCAGAGAGTGCAACAGTAGGGAAACCGTTGGATAGCGTAGGGGTAAAAATGACTATTCCCACTCCAGAGAGTGCAACAGTAGGGAAAGCGTTGGATAGCGTAGGGGTAAAAATTACTATTCCCACTCCAGAGAGTGCAACAGTAGGGAAAGCGTTGGATAGCGTAGGGGTAAAAATGACTATTCCCACTCCAGAGAGTGCAACAGTAGGGAAACCGTTGGATAGCGTAGGGGTACAAATGACTATTCCCACTCCAGAGAGTGCAACAGTAGGGAAAGCGTTGGATAGCGTAGGGGTAAAAATTACTATTCCCACTCCAGAGAGTGCAACAGTAGGGAAAGCGTTGGATAGCATGGAGGTAAACATTACCATTCCACTCCAGAGAGTGCAACAGTAGGGAAAGCGTTGGATAGCGTAGGGGTAAAAATGACTATTCCCACTTCAGAGAGTGCAACAGTAGGGAAAGTGTTGGATAGCGTAGGGGTAAAAATTACTATTCCCACTTCAGAGAGTGAAACAGTAGGGAAAGTGTTGGATAGCGTAGGGGTAAAAATTACTATTCCCACTCCAGAGAGTGCAACAGTAGGGAAAGCATTGGATAGCATGGGGGTAAACATTACTATTCCCACTCCAGAGAGTGCAACAGTAGGGAAAGCGTTGGATAGCGTAGGGGTAAAAATTACTATTTCCACTCCAGAGAGTGCAACAGCAGTGAAAGTGCTGGATAGAGTAGGGGTAAAAATTACTATTCCCACTTCAGAGAGTGCAACAGTAGGGAAAGTGTTGGATAGCGTAGGGGTAAAAATTACTATTCCCACTCCAGAGAGTGCAACAGTAGGGAAAGCGTTGGATAGCGTAGGGGTAAAAATTACTATTCCCACTTCAGGGAGTGCAACAGTAGGGAAAGTGTTGGATAGCGTAGGGGTAAAAATTACTATTCCCACTTCAGGGAGTGCAACAGTAGGGAAAGTGTTGGATAGCGTAGGGGTAAAAATTACTATTCCCACTTCAGAAAGAGCAACAGTAGGGAAAGCGTTGGATAGTATCATAGTATCGGCTCTCCCAATGAACCGGGGAGAGCCGCTGCATCCTCAGGAATGGTTTCCTCTGCGTCCGGTGGGTGTAATGGAGGTGCCCATCCCACCGGCACCTCAACAATGATCCTTGTTGGAGGGCTGCTCGGGGCCTGCTCCAGCTTCGGGCTGCCCTCCTCCTTGCATCTGGACTCCTTGTGTCCTCCATCTTGCCCGGGGACCCCAATCCCCGGGGGAACTCCTGGTAAGCGGGACGGGACCTCAGGAAACACACCCCTGCCCATGTGTTTCCTGAGGTGGGAAAATGCACTTGCGCTTCCCTGAGAGTAAGGACAGTGGAGGGCAGCTGCCTCCCCGCGTGCTCTGCTCTCCCTGCTCCCGGTGCTTGTGTTTGGGGGGAGCGGGAGGCGACCGCCGAGGGCTGCCGTCTGCCCGCTGGAGCGGCTAGACCTCCATACCAGTTGCCGGCTCCTGAGGCAGCATGTGTGGGTGCTGCTGGGGCAGGGAGCCCTCGAGGACAGCCGGGGGAGGGGTCCCTGAGCTGCCCTCCACCAAAGATCACTGTTGAGGTGCCAGGTGGGATGGGCACCTCAATTAGATCCACCGGACCCAGAAAAAACCATTCCTGAAGCTGCAGCGCTCTCCCCGGAGCTGATACTATGATATTCACTGCACTCTAGAATCTCGCCACATAATGCTTTGCGGGTCCTTTGGTTGGGATTGTATTTTTGCCCATACCTTTGCTTGGGGTGGTCCTAGGAGGGTGGGACCACCACTGAATCGTTCAGTATGATGTGCTCGTAAAGTTCAAGGCATCTGCTTGGTCCTCTCCCTAGGTTAGGGGGGGCCCCAAAATCATCACTTCTCTCACTGCTTGATATATTAACAAACTCACTTTTGTGAGGTGGCTATATGGTGTTTAGCATGTAACGGTAGAGTTGCTTTGCCAAATATGTGTGAGGTGGGTGTAAGTGCAGGGGCTAACTCTGTGGAGAGCTTAATTAATGGTAAAAAAACCTAAGGGCAACTTCTTCCAACTGTTCAAATGTTGGCAATTGCAAGGCCTGCACCACCAACAGTAAGTCCCAACTGGGAGTCTGTGAATTCACCACTGGTTTCTTAAGAAAACTACTCCTCAAGAGTGTTTGTGCCACCAGTGGACCACTGTGCAGTAAAGAGGAAACTGTCACGCCCAAATCTAAACCATCTTTAAGAAAGTCCATTATGTTATTTATTTATTTATTTATTTCAAAGGTTTTATATAGCGCTGCGAACCCAAGAGTATCAGAGCGCTTTACAAGGAAGGTAAACATAATACGATAGAATTAACAATATGCAGAAAATTCACAAGGGAATAAAATATTGCATTCAGAGTACTTTACAACTTGAGCAAACAAAATAGGATAAAAATAACAGTATGCGAAAAATTCACATTGGATATAGTTATGCATTCAAACGAGCTAGGAGGGGGACCAGAGATGAGAAAAAACAAATGGACATGACCAGAGTCAGTAATATTAGATACCCCAATGTTTGCTGAGAAGAAGTATTTTGAGTTCTTTTTTGAAAAGAGAGTAAGAGGGGTTGCAGCTTAGGTCCTTGGGGAGAGTGTTCCAGATGGTAGGAGCATTACCAGAGAATGCACGGGATTGGGTCTTTTGATATTTTAGACTGGGTGGGATCAAAAGAAGGGAGTTAGTGCTCCTCAGGGACCTGGAGCAACCTGCTTTTTTTACTTTGATTGCAAGGTAGGAGGGGGTGTTTTGGTGAAGAGCTTTGTGAGTGATGCAGGCAATCTTGTAAGTGGATCTTCCTTCAATTGGGAGCCAATTGAGATTTTTGAGGACAGGGGAGATGTGGTCAAACCTTTTACAGTCAGAGATAAGTCGAGCCGCTAGATTGAGAACAGATTTAATTGGTGCGAGGTGGGTTTTAGGGGTGCCGGCAAGTGTGGCGTTACCATAGTCAATCCTGGAAAGGACAAGCGATTGGACAACGATTTTGAAATCATCAGCTGGAATTAAAGGTTTAATTTTCTTGAGGTGGTGAAGGGTGAAAAGAGCACTTTTGGCTTCCCAGACATCATCTCTGAAAATGAACCCAATGCCTGGCATAAGACTGCAGCTCGGTCGTCCCAGGGAGGTGGCAGAGGCCTTAGAAGGCAGGGGGTGAGGTCAGCACACCCCGTGTGCGCAGCTGTGCAGGGTGGTGCAGGGCTCGCACACAGATCCATCCCAGGTCACAGGCACACACCGGCATCTGCATCTCAAGCCCCTAATTGCCCAGAGGAGGCTCGAGGCACCTTTAGCATCCAGAGATTCGAGCCACCACGTGATGTAAATGCAGCCGAGTCCCCAGACGGATTATTAATTTCTTTCTCACTACACAAATATGGATTTCCCTTGTTGTGGAATCTATAACAGCTCCTGGGGGCCTTAGGGGTCCGGGTCACCCTTGTTATGTGTAAAAAGGAAGAGGAGGCTTCTGTTCAAGAACTGCTGGCACAGGGGATGTGATTTGTCAACTTCAAGGCAGCCTTTCTGTAACATCCCGCCCCCCCCCCTCACCTCCCCCTCATCCCGCCCCCTCTTCTAGCTGCAATGCATGCTGCGCGCGAGCACTTGCATGTGTGGTACATGTGTGTGCCTGAACTGCTCCCATGTTGGTGTCATGTGCAACTGTGTGTAACAAAAAGTAACAGAGGTATGACCCTTCAACCTTTGCAAAGGGCTTTCCACTGCGAGGCCACACATCTTGCTGCGTTTGTTTTAGCTTTTGAACTGTCTGAGCTAAGAAATAATTTTCTTTTTGTTTAAATTAGTAGATTATGCGGCAGACAAAGGATTATGTGGCAAATGTGGCAAATCTCTAATTATGTTAAAAATGCTGCCGCCGCACAATTGTGTAATTCCAGTGGCCCTGGGTATTATATTTGAAGTCACATGTGATAAGGTGGACGGATATCCAGGTCTGATGAGGTGCTCAGATATGCGTCGCTTGTATGATGGAGCATCCGTCCGTCAAACTCTAAATCAGGCCTTTAGTCTCCGCCCTCAGACCTGGGCACTGAGGGTGCTGCACCCAACCTGCACCAGGGGGTCACCTACCAACAAACCAGCATCAAAAAGTGTTAGAACTCCTGAACTAGGTGCACCAAACAGGAGTCCATGGGAATCTATGCCGTAAAATCATACTACACACATGTAATATTTGTGTGCTTTAATAGCACAAGAAGTAGTGCTTTCAAAACCCACACTGCAGACAGATGAGGTCACACTGAAGAATTAGTTTCCATGCTTTGCAGCCATGACATCTTTCCTGTAGACCTGGGTGGTAAATTCCATTCCGCTCACGGAATTTGCAGAATCTGGGTGATTTTGCATTCTGCGGAGAATGCGGAATTGACAAAAATTCCACGATCCGTGGCTTCGCGTAATTTTTTGCTTGTTTGTGCTTTCAAAATGCGTGTTTGCAAGATATTTCCCCCCCGAGCACGCAAACAGCATTCCTGAACAGGAAAAAAGCATGGCAAACGAGCTGAACAACAAATTTCACGTGTTCGCGGAACTCTGCGTGCTCATGGAGATTTTTTACCATTTCGTGGAGGTTTGCGTAGCGCAAGTACGCAAATTCCGCCCACCCCTACTTTCCTGTGAATTATGGATTTCATCCAATCAGAGGGTCAGTCTCAACCTGGCTTTCCTCCCTCCAGCTAATTAGCTGTCTGAACATGACGGCTCAAACCCACCTGCCCACCCTATTGATAACCCTGTGTTTAATCAGGATTCTCTTCATCGATGTAAACAAAATTGAGCTTTCTAAATAAATCCAGCTTTCAAATTAGCTGCTCTTTGCAGACAGGGGCTTGAAAAACCTCTCACTCTACAAACAGGAGGTGCTTCTCATGAAAACCAAACCTGTTTACTGGAACCCAACTTCTCAGAACATCATTGACATTTCCTTTTATTTTTATTGCAGACAATTCAACAGTGTAAGCAGCTTTCTGGTGACATCTACAGGCCTCTCAGCCTTGGGCCCTGTGGTTTATTTTGTCCCTAGAAACCCTCACATGCAATAATGCACCATAATACACACTTCAAGTATTCTATATATAGAAAACTGAAAATTGAGTATCTATAGTCTCAAAATAGACCGAGAGCTCACCTCTATCACAAGAACATGTAAATAACAAATGTTAAACCATTCAGGTGAGCAGGCGTGGGCTGAGAGCGCGGTCACACAGGTGTGAGAATCCATCCCCAGGACTGTATTACGTAGCAGGTGCCTTGTCCCTGGTTGAGGCACGCTGCTACTTCAAACAGGGGTGCCGTGCACAAAAAGGGACAGCGCACCCTATCACAAATGACGCATTGTCTTTGGGGCAGCCATGAAGTCGCGCTTCCCGCAAGGGTAGCGAATTAGTGAATACGGAGCCGCTGTTTAAATCTGCCGCGTCATGTTTTTCCACCTGCACCTTTAAGAGGTGACAGACGCCCCCTTGCAAGCACCTGAAATGAGTGACTGCACCCGCCTGGATGGGAATGTCTGGGGGTACGTGGGCCCCCCTTGTCCCCCTTGCAGGCGTTGCACTCGGGGTGCACTGATTTATGTCATATTTTTGTGGCACACGGACAGCCTCTTTGACTCTGCACCTGCGTCCACAATAGGGCTGCGACACAGAGGCCAGTGCCGACTGGCTACCGGGCAGTTTGGAATGCTGCTGAGCTGGGGGCTGATTTCGTTGATGGGGACCAGCATGTAATAAACGAAATTTGTTTTGCTTTCATTATTTCGAAGCACACGCAGGTCTCCATGAACTAAATCAGCCCCCACCACAGTGAAATCAGCCCCCACATCGGCAACATTACAAAACGCCCGGTAGTCAGTCCGGCCCTGACAGAGGCAACGTGTTTCCCTCATTAGCATGGGCCACGCCCCCATGAAGATGAAGGCTCTGCCCCTGTGTTTGCTTTGTTTGCCCTAAGTTGGCGGGGTATGCCCAGACGTGAGTCCCTTGCTCACTTTGCCACTGGAATCAAGCAAGCCCGGCTGAAGACGGCTGAAATTCCAGAAACCGGTCCTCGGTAGCTTGATTCCGGTCCAGGGAAGACATGGCTTGGCAGCTTGGGCTGGACATTTCCCATGAGGCACAGGGTCAGACTGATTTGCATATGGCCATGTCTGAACTAGGGTGGCAGAGTGAGCTAAAGAACAGTGATGGATTCAACCCAGAACTGTGAGTGGGGGTGAGTGTCTGAAAAGTTTTAGCGCTCGGTCCATCATCTCCTTGTGTTTGCCTTGTTCGCCCTAAAGAGGACGCCAGCTCTTTATGTGCACAAGAGCCATCAGTATTACAGAGGAGGATGCACAAGTGTCCGTGCCTCCTCCTGTAATACCACAGTGCACGGGCGCATAAAACAGGCACAACTGGAGTGCGCGCCTTAAGGCAGTGTTTGTAACATGGCCCCGATGCTTGGTTCATGATGGCCACGCACTATGGGAGGCAGTGAAACGTGTGCAGAGTGGTCACAGTGTCTCAAGTTCGAGGTCATCATGGCTGCTGGTTCTAGAGCTGTGTGAGTGGAACTAGTTGAGTTTTGGTTACTCCTACTAGAAGAGAGTTCACATAGTTCGACTTCCAGAGTCCCAGGACCTGGCCTACTTGAGGTCTGATTGGCCCCCAGGAGACACCAAAGCCTTGATTCCCTGGGGTTTGTAGGGTAGGGTCACCCTACTGATGGTCTTAAGTGTGGGAAGGACCTTCTGTCTGCTACTTCTGTCCACAAGCTGGTCCGGCGGACTGTGAGTCTGGCGCGTATGGCTAAGTGCAGGTATGGGTTGACTCATACAGATCGGAGACTGAGGAAAATAAGTCAGGAACTAGAGAAAGAAGCACTATAGACTCGAGACAAGGGAAAGATGACCCAAGGAAAAACAGAAAACACTGCAAGACACCAGATGGGAGCTGAGAAGCAAGAAGAAGACTTAACTGATGTAGTAAAAGGAAATTAGACCAATGAGAGCACAGAATCCATGGGTCCGACTCACTGAGGATTTGTTATGAGTTGGTGTGACTCCTGGCCTACTCCTGGGATTCGTGAGTAAACCATAAGTACAACAGGAGTAAATCACAGCAAAATGTCAGTGAATCCCGCCCATGTGTCTACAACTTCCTCTGACAGCTCTTCCACGTCACCCTCCCTGATCATGAAGTCCTGAGAACAGTTCGTGTGAAAGGGAAGGTGCACCAGAATAAAGTTACTTACATTGCAAGCGATCTTACGATTGGCCCCAATTGAATTGATTTTTGGGGTTACTGACTGTTGCATACAGACTCAAGTATACAGACTGATTGGATAAAAAACAATAGAGTTGAGCCCTGATGAAGTTCCGGCTGTGGGACGAAACGTGTTGGCTGATGTCTCATTCTACATTTTGAACCTTAATAAAAGATATATTTTTTGGACACACTTGGAGCTTACAGACTTTATTCTGGTGCACTTTCCCTTTCACACGAATTGACCTATCTGGTTTCCAGTGGAGTGGAATTGCGGCAAACTCCGGAAGTGGTTGCACAGATCTTTTAATTTGTTATCCCTACTTTGGAACTGATGTGCTGAACCCTGGTCAGCTGCATTCTGTCCTTTTTTTGTATTTAACCCCTCCCATGCTCATGACGAGCTCAGCTCGTCATGAGCCATGGTTGCCGTGTGCTCATGACAAGCTGAGCTCGACATAAGGCTCCAACGCTTGCATGAGGGGCTAATTGCCCCGCTGTGCTGAGTGTTCTAAGAAAATGGGTGTGGCTGTGACGAGCTCAGCTTGTCACGAGCACCGGGGCGCTGTGCGCGCCCCCGCCCCCCAGCACAGCGGGGGAATTACCCCCACGGCCACGGGGTTAAGTCCTGAGCACAGACCTCCTCAAGAGCTGAGCCCCTCCTCTGTGCATTGGGTTGCATTCAATATTATTTATTTATATACAGAGTGTCAATCGATCAGTTTCTTTATTCGGATATAATAATATCCATAAACGTATCATGCATTACAATACATGTCCTTATGTACTGAGGAAATACAGTTATGCATTTATAGAAGCTATGCTTAATTTAAAGTCGGTTATAACAATGGGTCAATCCGGTGGGTACTTCACCCACTCTCGTTTCATCAGCGTCAGGCGAGGAAGGCTGAGTCAGCACAGGCAGGGTCCTAGCGCCTCCCGCTGCTGCCCCCACAGCTCTGCAGCAGGTGTGTGAACCCACAGAGAGATCTGCCGGCTTGAACACAGAAGGTGCCCTCCCTGTTGTGATGCCTCGCCACATTTGCCTCATTAGGGGAGAACGGTAAGTACCTCCCCCCGGAAGACGTGGATTAGCAGACACAGCCCATTGCATCCCTGTGAGGGCTCAGTCTGCGCAGACCACGCCTCCTGTAATTAACAGGCGCTGCTTTTGGGAGGCAATTAATGCAGATACCAGGAAAGCAGCTGCAGGTGAAGAGAAGTGAAATAAATCACCGCATTTCGAGGTTTCCATCGCCTACACCTGTCAATTACCTGCTTCTTGCCAACAATAGGAATATCGAGGTATAGAATGTAAAAGGTTGCAATTTTTTTAATTGCCTGGAACAGACCCGTCCCAAGAGGGGCAGATGCTGCTGTAACCTCTTCCGACAGATCATCAGTGGAGCAATCGAAGCATCTTCGGACTCCTCTAGAAAGCGGATATTAGGACATGAACGCTTCCGGTGTCGTGCATGAAACGACTTTCACCAAATTACAAAAAGCGTTGCAAAAGCTATTGACAGCGAAAGAACAGGAAAGTTTTCTTAACCCCTTGCGTGCTTATGACGGCCCCGTCCGTCATGCATCACAGTGCTAGTGTGCTGATGACGGCTGGGGCCCGTCATGAACCAGCCCACTCTTCGAAACGGCCACACAGGCGCAGAATCGTGGCCGCGCCCAAGGGGTTAAAATCCCACTCGCTCAAACACCCTCCTCTGAGTACCGAGGCACCCAACTCCAGTGAGTAAATGCTGCACAGACCAGGCAGCGAGAACCGCTCATTTGATAATAATGTCCGCTATTATTTTTGTGCAAAGCAAGTGTCATTTTCAGCTTCATGTGCAAGAAAACGGGTCTGCAGATAAAGATGCCCCGAGCTTCAGTCGCAGAATCAGGGCCCTTTACTCTCTGCGGCCATGTTTTCCGGCTGTCTATCCTGTAAGGTGAGTCTCCAGCCAAGGGCGGGAAAGCAGGTGTTCCAGGCTGTGGAACAAGAAGAACTGCTGAGCACACAATCTTACCTTTGTGGAATTCACAGTCCTATCCTGAAAAAGCATTCGGGTGAAAACAGAAGTAAAGTCTTTGGGCCTAACTCTGGAGTGGGAAAGACACGGACACATTTCAACATTTGGGGGCCGATTCCGATCTCGGTCGGAAGGGCACTGAATCGGGTTCGGCATTAGCGGATCGGATTCGTAGGCTGAATTTCCGTCCGGTTCGTACAGGGGTGGGGACGTCGAAGTACGATGCGAACAAGCGTGAATTCTCCATCTGAATCGTTTCCGGGTCCGAACCGCTCCGAACGTCTCGGCCGTAAGCTAACCGTGGCGTGCAATGGAGGCGAATTCCGACCGAGCCAGTATGATGCTCGATTCAAACAGCCGGATCGAGTCAGAGCTTCCGGCTTTCAATAGCTGCCGCAGTGGGGATTTGGGGGTCCACATCGGACCCCCTGTTACCCGCAGCCTTACGACTCGGACACAGGGGGATACCCATGGGTCTTCCCAAAACAGGCATGTACGGTGTGGATGGCACCAACGCGTACCCACTATAGGGGGCACACTTGTCCGCAACTTACCCATTCAATCAATGGGAGCCCATGTATGCGTCGTACGATCGGCTCCCATTGACTTCTATGGGAGTCCGACCAAACCGAGTCCGACAGCATACGGCTGCATCACACTCGCTCGGTCAGACTGCAGGAGTCGGGCTCGGTCGGAAAACACCCCGGATCCGGCTCGGTCGGAGTGCTTTCCAACTGAGATCGGAATCGGCCCTTTAATGTGATAGCAAACAGAGGGGGGAGGGGTGATCAATAAATTAAAAGTAGTGCTCAGCAAATTTCGGTCTTGCAGACTCCAATCTGCCTGTTGAGAGTAATTGTCAGGAGAATGTCTGGGGATCAGTGCTTTATGTACAGATCTGTGGAGTACGAATGGCACGTGCCCCTGGAAAGGCATAAACCAGCTGACACTAAAGGGCATATGTGCAAGGAAGTGACGGAGCGCGGCGTTAGCCTTCTTGGCTCAACACTACGCTCTCCCACAACTGAAACGCTGGGCTGCACAGCAATACGGCACAGCACCACGTTTCACCCTGCCCTGGCGCTAAATTTAGCTGCCTAGCGCTGACGCAGGCATTCCTCACCATTGTGCAAAGGTGCCTGCGTTGCAGAGTAAGATTATTTATGTGAAGAAAGGTGTCCCTTCCTGCACATAAACAACTTTCTGCACATAAACCATCAGTATTGGCGGTTTGTAACTTCTATCTGTGCTCCAGAATGCAGCACACATACACTGTGTGTCACTTTTTTAATGATTGTTTATGTGCAGGAAGGTGTAAACAATCAATGGCGTTTTGCTGTTTCTATGCGTGCTGCCCAACGAGCACACATAAAAACAGCAAAAACAAAGAGAAATAAAGCATTTCTCCTCGTTAAGACCAGGTTTGCCTCGTCTTAATTTTGTCTCTGCCCCATATTCACACCACCCTTGTAAATATGGAACAGATTCAAAATCACTGGATGTTGCGGCAGAACGCCCACCACAACACCCCTTGCCCACCCCTTACATGCTAAGTATAGCGTGAAAGGGGGCCTTATTTATAATGCAGCGCTAAGCCTTGACGCTGCCTTATAAATAAGGCGAAGCCCATATCGCCACCACAACTTCAAAAAAAGTGGCTTTATGGTGGCCATAGGGGCTTGTAAATATGCCCCTGAAAGTTTAAGTGAGAAGGTGTAAACCTCTAAGATATACGTGAATATGTCCATGTTGACCTTTAGGAAGGGTGTGAGAGGTCAGTAATACAGCTACACTCAACCACCACTGACTTCAGACCTGGTCTAAGGATACCATTATTAAAAAACTATACCACTTTGATGGGCCACCAAGAAGACAATTTTTATTCACTCCTCGTCTCATTGGAGGTAAAGAAACAGCCCCCCCCCTAAAAAAAAACAGCTCTACTGTGATCAGGCGTCGAAGCACACCCATGATTCACTAGTTTTCTGGGGTTTCTGGGATGATTCATTCAGCATTTTGTCTTCATTTGTTGCCGCAGCACTTTTTGCCCTAAGTTGGGTCCCTTGCTTGCTGTGTCACTGGATTCAACCCAGCCTGGCTGATGAGGGGTGATGACCTGAAACCGGTCCCAGGATGATTGTTTCTATTCAAGGGAGGACCTGGCTTGGCAGCTAGTGCTGGACTGTTCCCATGAGGCACATGGTGAGACTGATTTGCATATGGTGCTGTCCAAATTTGGGTGGTGTAGTGAGCAAAAGAATGATGGATTTACCCAGATCTCTTGTCTGGGGGTGAATGTTTGATTCATTCAGCATTCCATCCATAATTTGTTGCCGCAGTACTTTTCGCCCTAAGTGGGATGGGTATGCTAAGACGTGGGTCCCTTGCTCACTGTGCCACTGGATTCAAGCCAGCCTGCCAATGAGGGGTAATATACCTCAAATCCGGTCCCTGGATGAATGTTTCCGGTCCAGGGAGGGCCCGGCTTGGCATTTCGGGCTGGACTGTTCCCATGGGGCACAGGGTCAAGACTGATTTGCATATGGCCAGGTCCAAACTAGGGTGGTGTATTGGGCAAAAGAACAATGGACTAAACCCAGATCTCATGACTAGGGGTGAGTGGTTGAAAAGTTTCAGCACTCCACCCATCATCTTGTGTTTGCTGTGTTCACCCTAAGTGGCTTCAAGCTAGCCTGGATGATGAGGGATGATGCCCCGATACTGGTCCCCGGATGCTTGTTTCCGGTCCAGGTAGGACCTGGCTTAGCAGTTTGGGCTGGACTGTTCCCATGAGGAGCATGGTCAAGACTGAGTTGCTTATCGCTCGGTCCAAACTTGTGTGGTGTCGTGAGCAAAAGAGTGATGGATTGAGCCCAGATCTCTTGACTAGGGTTGAATGTTTGATTCATTCAGCATTTCGTCCATCATTTATTGCCGCATCACTTTTTGCCCTAAGCGGGTTGGGGATACCCAGACTTGTGTCCCTTGCTTGCTGTGCCAATCAGCTCAAGCTAGCCTGGCTGATGAGGGTTGATACCCCAAAACCAGTCCCAGGATGCTTGTTTACCATCCAGGGAGGACCTGGCTTGGCAGTTCAGGCTGGACTGTTCCCATGAGGAGCAAGGTCAAGACTGATTTGCATATGGCTCGGTCCAAACTGGGAAGGTGTAGTGAGCAAAAGAATGATGGATTTTACCCAGATCTCTGACTGGGGCTGAATGTTTGATTCATTCAGCAGTCCATCCATAATTTGTTGCTGCAGCACTGCTTGACCTAAGTGGCATGGGTATGCTCAGACGTGGGACCCTTGCTCACTGTGCCACTGGATTCAAGCTAGCCTGGCTGATGAGAGGGGTTATCCCGAAAACAGTCCCAGAATGCTTATTTCTGGTCCAGGGAAGACCTGACCTGGCAGTTTGGACTGGACTGTTCCCTTGAGGAGCAGGGTCAAGACTGATTTGGATATGGCTGGGTCGAAACTGAGGTGGCGTGGTGAGCAAAAGAACGATGGATTAAACCCAGATCTCTTGACTGAGAGTGAGTGGTTGAAAAGTTTCGGCACTCCATTCATCATCTAGGTATGTTTGCGAAGTTTACCCTAAGTGGCCAAGGGTATGCCCAAGCATGGGTCCCTTTCTGGCTGTGCCACTGGATTCAAGCTAGACTGATTGATTAGGGGTGATACCCCGAAACCCTTCCCATGATGTTTGTTTCCGGTCCAGGGAGGACCTGGCATGGCAGTTCAATCTGGACTATTCCCATAAGGAGCAGGGTCAAGACTGATTTGCATATGGCTGGGTCCAAACCTGGGGTGGCATGGGGAGCAAAAGAACAATGGATTAAACACAGATCACTTGACTGGGGGTGAGTGGTTGAAATGTTTCAGCACTCCGTCCATCATCTTGTGTTTGCTACATTTAGAAAGTTGGCCTTTTCTTATCCTAACCATTTAGTGCCTGTATACTGGGTCACATGACTAGGTGTAGCTGGCTAATGGTCTTCGTGTACTGCTCCCAGACAATGAGACAAAGGGTAAATAGGTGTTGGCAGGATGGGCCATCTCTAATTAGATAGGGGATGAACTGTCACCTTTCACACTTGCACATCACAATGGGTTTGGCGCTAGTCTTTTGTGCCCCCAGGGAGGCAAGAAGTACCAAACACCTCTGTAGGTGGAAGCATCAGAACCTTCTCTTATTTCAAAGTTTACTTTAAAGTATGCCAGGTATAAATAATGGACCCTCAGACTCAACTCTTCAGTAGACCTCTGGACCTCTAGAAGACTACGAAAGACTGCTGTGCCGCTCTGCAATAAGCACTGCAACTCTGTTGACTTGCTGCCCTGCTGCCTGAGTGAAAAGCACTGGACCTGCATCCTGTACCCAAGACCGCTAGAGTGCCTCCAATTGCTAGTTGACTACCTTAAACACAGCACCTAGACTATGTCTGCTGTTAATCCTACCCCCCAAGTGGTGCTACCCCAGTACTTGACCCTTGGGCGTTGGCCTGAAGGTACTCTGGAAGCCCAGCCTTGGTCCTGAGAGCAGAACCAAAGAACCGCAAAGCACCTCCTTGTAGCCACATCGCAATCGGCACCGCATGATGCATCCACGATGCAAACCTTCGCATCGCAGCCCGAAGCTTCCTCAAAACTGCCACTGCGTGACGCATCATCGACACAGGCAAACGCTCGCAAACCCCAATTTAACGGCATGCTCGACGACGACGCAGAACTTCACAATGCAACCTTGCCACTCCACGGAAACGCCACTGTGCGACACAACCTCGATTCAGGACTTCGTTTCACAAACCTCTTGTCAACGGTATTCTCGACGACAGCTCAGGACTCTGCATTGCAGCCCTGCAGTTTCCTCAGAACCACTGCTGTGCAACGCATCCTCACTGCAGAATCTTGCAATGCTCTGCAACCAGGTTTTAAGGTACTTTGTTTAGTGGGCCTAATTTGGTCCCGGGATCAGGCCGGTTCTCCATTGCGATCAGCTTAAACTTGTGACTTTGTCCCAGTCCGATGCAACCAGATCATCACAATTGGCGCTTTGTGCTTTCAGGCATTCTTTTCACTTAAATCTTTAAAATTGTATATCTCCGGTTCCTCAGATTGGATTTTGGTCGTTTTGGTCTCAAATAATTATGTTTTACTCTATTTTTCTAAATTGCTGTGGGATTTTCTTGTGTTGTGTTTTCACTTTTTTACTGTTTGAAGCGCTGCGTAAATACTTTACAGATTGCTTCTAAGTTACGACTGACTGTTTTTGTGCCCAGCTACTAGAGGGTTAAGCCCTGTTCTCATTGCAAGACTTGTACCATCAATGTAGAGGGCAAAGCAGACCTCTCATTGATGGTGACATAATCTGTCCCTAAACTTCCCAAGTGTCACGTTCTTCTTTCCGGAGGCGTAATGATGCTCTTACGGCATTGGCCACATTAAATACCGCTCATCCGCCTCCCAGACTGAGTTCTCTAATATCTCAGCCTGGAGGTCCCTGTGGAACCGCTTTTCCTCCTGAAAGTTTAATTAGACGGCGAGCTTGCCAGCGTCAGGGAACGCCACCTTGCAAACCCGCTAATAAACAGATTGATTTAATTTTAATCTGCTTTCATAGCGATGCATACTGATAACTGGTTTCTCTCGCAGCGGGACTGAGAACCGACAGCCCCAAAAGGAAGCGGTGGGCGGGTGTCACAGCTGTTAATGGCCGATTCGGTGCTAGGCCCTGGGCCGGACTGGCCATAGAGGGCACCGGGCAATCCCCCGGTGCGCCGCACGGGTGGGGGCAGGTTTTGGGCCCCAGGGGTCCGTTTTTGCAGCATAGCTGCAAAATCGGCCCTGTATCAAAATCGGCCGAAAAAAGGCCCTGGCAAAGAGCCCGGCGGCACCTCAACCCCCCCGAATGGGGAGGGGGGGGGGAGGGGCGGCCGACCACTTTGCCAGGGCCGGTTTTGGTTTCCAGTCCGGCTCTGGCTAGGCCGCTTAGCTCAACACCCCCTCAATTTAAGCAGCTCCCACTACTCATTTTACTGTGGATTTGTGTAATTGATGAAATTGTTTCTAATCAACGAAAGCCAGTTACACCATGTAACAAAATGGCTGCCAAAGGGATTGGGTTCAGGTTGCATCAGAGAAGGATTGGGTCTTTGAAGCCAACTTTATGTTGAAAGACTGAAGCTTGAGCACTCATCTTTGACCTCTGGCTTACTCTTTCCCCTTCTCTAATCTCCTCCCCTCTGCCTTATGCTATTGTGTTGGCCAGTCACATCTGTATGAGGTCACTTCCTGTGCTATTATTGTCTTATACCCGCTTCATCAGGACCGAGCCACACCCACCTCCCTGACCTACTTCCATCTTAGGTCACTTCCGGCCCTATTTACTCCTCTGTCTTATGCCCTCTCCATCTGGAACGGCCACACCCCTATCACTTGCCTACTTTCCTCTCAGCTCACTCCTATCCTGTCCACTCTGCTCTGTCCTATGCCTGCCCCACCTATCTTAGACCACACAAAAGTACCTTATGGACTTCCCTCTGTCCTAGCCACTCCCATCTGCAGTTACATCACACCCCCTACCCTATTGCATTCCTTTCCTCTTAGGCCGTATCAGGCCACTCCCTCTGTGTTATATGCCCCTCCCCCTTTCTGTTAGGCCACGCCTGTCTGAATTAGGCCACAACCTACTAGCTTATCAACTCCACCGAGCCCCCCACCCCCTGTCTTAGGCCAAGCCCACCCGCATTAGGCCACTCCCATCTGACTTACCTGCTTCCCCTCTATCCTACCATTTCTATCAGTGCCTTCATCATCATAAAACTTTATTCTGTTTTGTAAAATATAAAAAAATAAAAAAGTACAAAATATTGAAATCTCAGCTCAATTGCAATACGTAGACAAAGTCATATAAACATCTTCTGAGTCCTTCCCTCCAAAACTCCTTTTTACTCATCCAAACGCCTCCTCCTACTGCTAGGACCTAAAAAAAAAAAACCCTCACTCTTTTATCCCCCCACTATCCTTTTCAATCAAAATTAACAGCCTAACATGTTCACTTCTCAAATTCCATATTCCATATTCAACTATACTAATATACTGTCCAAATAACTGAATAACATATCCACTACTCAAATTACTTCATATTTATACTTTACTAATTTTAAACACTAATCCTTTATGGGTTCCAGAGTAGCCTGCTACTCGCCAGAAAAGCGCTTCAACACCCATCAGGGGCAACAAGTGCAATATGAATGCAAATCTTTCTTCCCCTTTTATCCATCCGCTATCCTTCTCACTCCAAGTAACAGACTAATACATTTCTTCATATTTCACCATATTAATTCACCACTAATCCTTTGTAGGCTTCCTGAATAGCGTGCGTCAACAAGCGCTATTTGAATACAAACCTTTGTCCTCCTCTATCCTTCTGCTATCATTCCAAATAACTAACTATCCACCACTTAAAATGTACTTGCATGTTTCACTATACTAATTCAACACTAATCCTCTATGGGTTCCGGAGTAGCGTGCTACTCGCCGAAAAAGCGCTTTGACGCCTCGTCAGGGGTAGTAAGCGCTATGTAAATGCAATTACAATACAATATAATATACAATCATGACTTGTTCTCCAGAGTCCTGTGTTCCATACCGCTGTCATTAACCCCTTCGATGCAGATGACAAAGCCAGCTCGTCATGCGAGTTACCTGCGCTACGCGGATGAGGAGCTGGCTTTGTCACGAACCGTGGTTTTTTAAAATTTCAGCGCACAGCGGGAAAACCCGCTAGCGCGCATGCGGTTAAGAGGAACAACATATATGCACCATAGTCGTACTGATATGTATTACAGGTCGGGTTTAAGTGCAAAGTGTAGAGCGCATCTCATCTGATTGTAGTTGTTGCAAGTAGAGAGAGAGTGCAGAAATACAGCCCCCCCACACCCCCAAAAACAGCATGAACTTTATCAGAGAGCTCCTGGGATCAGGCGTTCATTGTCCAACAGCCTAAAACAGTCAGCCCCAGGGGTCTACGCCTAAACCTCAGAACACTGGAAAGGTGACTGAGAAAGTTTTGGGGGACTTTGTTTGAAATGTCAAAATAAAAATGTCAGCCTGGAAAAGGAGCCAAGGTCTCATGGCAGGTGGCGGCACCGATAACAGCTCTTGGTAGGACTGGGAGCCCGTCACTCAACGGTGGCTGCCGCCGTGCGAGGGGACTTTCTGGGCACGAGACAGACCCTTGAGCCCAGGGGGGTCACACATCAGAGTCCCAGTCAGGCAGAATCACATTTACAGAAAGAAAAGGATCACAAGAGGAGCCCTAAGTGCTTTGAGCAATCCTAAACGGAAAGGCTGCTGGAGTGTTGGCGGGGCTAGCTGCTGGCACGTGTTCGATGTCACGCGTCGCATAGAGTTTGGAGGCCGGACTACTGCAAACTCTGGGGAAGACCTCGGTTTCAACAAACTGTGCCGCCTGGTGGCCAATGGGAATGTCTCAGAAGCTCCTGCCTCAGAATCTGCTCTGGAGGCATGTCCAGTATCTGAAACATGTATGGTGCCTGTCCCTAGTGGGGATTTATGGAAACGCATTCCAGAAGCTCCATGGGCATTTCTGGTGTCTCACGAGTCAAATGCAAAAGCATTGAAATTATTATTACATCAAGCTGCAGTTCCACTAGTCGTTACTAGGTGTCCCTCATGAGTCAAATGCAAAAGCATTTGACTTGAGGGACACCCAGCAACGACTAGTGGAACTGCAGCTCTTTGTAGAATTATTTTGATATTGGATGCTATAATATTGACTGCCCACTGCTAATCTCGTCCCATAATGCTTTCCAAGGCCTTTAGTTGTTGATTGTATTTTTGCCCATAACTGTGCTTGGGGTGGCCCTAAGAGGATGGGACCACCACAGAATCGTTCAGCATGATATGCTCTTTGTGTTCAAGGCATCTGCTTGCTCCTCCCCCTAGGTTAGGAGGGACCCCAAAATCATCACCTCTCTCATTGCCTGATATTTTTCATTTTCAATGTTCACTTTTGTGAATTGGTTACATACTTTTTATTAGCATGTATACTTGCTTCATCAAAGCATTTGTGGGTGCAGTTTAGTAGCTGACCCATTTAATGCCCAGGCCTAGTAACATGCCTTTGAGGCATATACAGTACCTTTGAAACCCCAGCATTTATTCACACGTTCTGATGAAAAACGCTGCAGGCATTAATGGTTTTTCATGGGAGCACCTACAGTTATTAACACTGACTTATGAGAAACACCACTGAAATGTGCAGCATCCAATGGAAAAGCTCTGCAACATGTATTGTACCTGGTGAGATCCACCCCAGGTGTGAGCAGCAGCTCAAAAGCAGCCTCGGTTCTCTCTAGTTATTCTCACTGTTTTGTAACAATGCAATATGCACACAAGTCTGAGCTGTGTACATAAGTGAGACATAACACAAGTCACTATTTTTATGAGTGAGTTACCACTAATGTTACTTACTATCCACTGTGAACAGAGGAGGGAACATAGGGCCAGATGTATGTAGGTTTTTTTAGGTCACAAACGGCCCCATCCCTTTCAAGCCTTTTGAATGTACAAAACCCTATTTTACATTCCGGTATTAGGAAAGGGTGTGTTAAAGGGCTTCTCTTCCTCATAGAGAATCGCAGTGGTATGTCTCAATGTTTTGTGACCGTGAATGCATTTTCATTTTACCACCTTCTTCAAGTAGGTGGTAACCCATTTGCAAACAAGGTGGTGTCTACAAGGGACCCCTTCCTCTTTGTGAATGGTTGTAAAAACTTTTTTTAAGAGCAAGCAGTGGTCATCAGTGGTCCTGCGACCACTGCCTACTTGTAAAAAATAAAACCTGTCATTTTTGTTTTCGAAACACAGCCCATTTTAAAATAGGAAAATAAATAATTGCTTTATTTAAAAGCAATCACAGAAATGGTGGTCTGCTGACTCCAGCAGGCCCCCATCCCCAAATAGCGAATCATAAAAATTCACTATTAGGTAATCGCAAACCTAAAGCTATGTACATCTGGCCCATAATTATGTAAAAATATCTAACAGTCACATGACTCTCTAAATGAAACAATTATGCCAATCATCAGAGCTGCCGTGCCATCGGGCATGCCCCTACGTAACTGTGCTTTTCCATTAGCCGCTACACATAGAAGGCCTGCCGTGGGTCACTGCTAAAGAGGAGTCTGGGTAAAGCGACAGATAGATGACTCCATGCACTGCAGTTCGCACCTTCACCTGTGTGCAGTCACCTCCAGTGTGCAGGCTCAGCCTCTTGTGCTCTTGTGTGAAGGTCCCTACCCACAAATGCCTCTTGACACCCCCCCAGGGTGGGGAATAATCCTTTGATGCATGTGTAGCCCTGGTAGGGCACATGCACTAGAGCTTGCACCTTCCCCTGTGTGCAGTCACCTCCAGAGTGCAGGCTCAGCCTCGTGTGCACTTTTGTGGAGGTCCCTACCCACAAGTGTCTCTTGGCACCCCCCTCAGGGTGGGTGCTCAGCCTGTGATGCTTGTGTGGCCCTACGTAAGTAAGTAAGTAAGTAAGTAAGTAAGTAAGTAAGTAAGTAAAAGGTTTATAAACCACTGAGCTGTTTTGGCGCCCGGGGATCAGAGAAATGAGATGAAACCAGGAAAGTTCAGGTTATTACTGAGTAGGGAAGAGCCAGGTTTTCAATAAGCCCCAGAACCATGAGTGGACAGATTGAGCCCCAATGTTCAGCGGCAGCTTGTTCCAAAGCTTGGAAGCTAAGTAGAAGAGTAATCTGCCTCCTCATCTTGCCTTCTTGATTTTATGGAGATTGACCAGTGCTTGCTTGGCTGATCTCAGTACGCGTCCGGGGGGGTGTACCAATGGAATAGCTTGTGATAATCCTTTGGCCCGCCTCCATACAGGGCTTTGTGAACCAGACATAGTGCCTTAAACTCAATTCGCTCCTTAACTGGGAGCCAGTGGAGGCTCCTACTAGCCCTAGATATATGATTATATTTAGGGTTATTCAGCAATGTTCGGGCTGCGGTGTTCTGCAAGGACTGCAGTTTGGTTAATTGCTGTTTGTCAACCCCTAGATAAAGGGCGTTGCAGTAGTCTATATGAGATAGAATGAGTGCTACCACAACCGTTTTCCTCAACTCCAGCGGGAGAAAAGGTAAAATCTTCCGCAGTATCTTCAAAGTGAAATAGCAGGTTGAGGTTACCTGGTTGAGCTGCCCAACTGAGCTAAGCATCACATACAACGCCCAGGTTTCTCATTTTGGCCGCTGGTAACAGACAGATTGCTGCTGCCGGCCACCATGCAGAGTTCCAGATGGGAGGACCAGTGCCAAACTCATAACCGCTGTCTTATCAGTATTTAATTTTAGATAGTTATGGTGCATCCATTTTATGATGTGCTCAAGACAGCTGTGGAATCTAGTCGACAGCATATCTTCCGTGGATAATATAGAAATTATAATTTCTGTATGTTTAGCGTACGATACAAGCAAGATACTGTAGCCCTTGATTAGTGTAGCCAATGGAGTCACATATACGTTGAACAATGTGGGCGAGAGCTCCGACCCCTGTGGGACGCCACATGTGAGGTAAAATGAGTCCAATTTTTAGGTTATCCCAGCACACCCTGTGTTCTCTGCCTGTCACAAAAGAGGTGAGGAGGGCAAGCGTGGGGTTCCGAAACCCAATTGCCTTCAGTCGTTGCATAAGTACTGAGTGATTAGCCATGTCGAACGCGGCTGATAGGTCAAGAAGGATAAGGACAGGTCTTCTGCCATAGTCAATTTGTCATCGGATTTCCTCTGTGGCCATGACTAATGCAGACTCAGTGGAATGGCCAGATCCAAAGCTATGTTGAGTGCTGTTAAGTAGATTATTGGAGTCCAGGTAATCATTACATTCTGAGTTTATAGCTTTCTCTAGAACCTTAGCAGCCTGAGGCAGGCATGAAATAGGTTGGTAACTTGTTATGTCACTCGGGTCCAGGGAGGGTTTCTTTAGAATAGGTCTAATGCAAGCTTTCTTCCAAGCTAACGGGAAGACCCCTGACTTCATATTAACCCCTTGGCCGTGGGGGTAATTCCCCAGCTGTGCTGGGGGGAGTGGGGGTGCGCACAGCGATCCGGTGCTCATGAGGAGCTCGACTCGTCATGCAGCACGGTGGTGTTGTGCTCATGACGAGCTGAGCTCGTCATGACCACACCCGTTTTTTGGAACATTCAGCATAGAAGGGGAATTATCCCCGCGTGTGAGCGCCACGGCAGTCATGACGAGCTCAGCACGTCATAAGCACAGCGCAACCGTACCTCATATGAGCATGGGAAGGGTTAATGTTGTAGAGTGGGGAGAGTAGCACGCTGATTTGGTTCGAGACACCATTGGTGATGTCCAGCGGGCATGGATCATCCAGGAAGACAAACTTGGTGGTCAATAGGAGATCATTCACTGAGTCCGCCGTCATTGGCATAGAACTATTCAGGTGGTTAGTGGGTTCTGCCCCTCCTCCATTGCCTGCAACTGTGGATTTGGGGGGTCGAAGCCCAGCCCTTCCAGTTCCCTGTCAATTGTTTGAACTTTTCATTCAAAAAAGAGGCCATTTTATCACATAAGGTCTGATCTGGGGTCAACAGATTCTCCTGTTGGAGCTTGGATAGCGCAGCGATAGTCTTAAAGAGCTCTCTGGCAGAGTTCTTTGCCCCATCTATCTTACTGGTGTAAAATTCCTTTTTGGCCCTAATGATAGTAGCTTTGTATTCCGTTAGTTTCCGGTTATAGCTGTTTTTACCCTAGACGCTATGGTCCACCCTCCATTCATAATAATAATAAAGACATTTATAAAGCGCATGGTTACGCCATCTCGGCGTGTCCCCGCACTAAGTGAGAGGGAGGAGCAGTAACCTTAAATGGAGGCCATTTCATGCTGCCGTAGAATAGATAAGTTTTAAGCAACTTTCTGAACTTGATCTCAGAGCTTTCCAGCTTGAGTTTTTGTGGGAGTTTATTCCAATTCTGAGCGGCCCGGACCCTAAAAGAACGACCCCCCATCCTGGCCTTCTTTACCTTAGGGATCTCCAATAGCCCGGTGCCCGTAGACCTCAGAGACCTCCCCGGTCATTTCATGTTCGGAGCATCTGCTTTTGAATTGTAAAGTTTTCAGCTCAACGGTGTACCAAGGAGCAGTGGTTTTGTGCCTTCGTTAGTTAACCGATCTTATAGGAACCAGTTGGTCTATGGCTGATCTGATCCAATTATCATGGCTATCCGCATCCGTATTGGTGTCAGAAGCTAGTGTTGGCATGTTATTGATCAGAAGGTCGGTTAAGGCATCGGGACTAATTTTCCACCAGGACCGCGTGTAGGTTGGGGGTGGGTGTACTGCTGATGGGGCCCTAGTAGGGTGCATGCACTACAGCTTGCACCTTCACCAGTGTGCAGTCTCCTTCAGAATGCAGGCTCAGCCTCTTGGCCACTTGTGTGAAGGCCCCTACCCACAAGTGCCTCTTGGCACCCCCCTCAGGGTGGGGACTCAGTCTCTGATGCATGTGTGCTCATGGTAGGGCACATGTGCAAAATGATGGATGCACCCCCTGCTCTCACACTGTGCTATCACATTCAGTTGCTCCTTCAAACTCACTCTCACTCATTCCATGTCTGTCGTTTTTGCTTTCTGACTTATCACTTACTCTCTTACATTTTCTCTTACCATCTTTCTCCTTTGTCTCCTTCACTTTCTTACTCACTCTGTTTTGCTCAATCTTTTCCTCCTGCTCAACCTCTTATGCATTAATTCTCTCTCAAACTTTTGTGAAATGAGAGTAAAAGTAGCCGGATCAGACACCTTTAAAGGCATGTAGAAATGCAATCAGTTACACTAAACTGAGAATTCAGAACTAGGGGTGTGCAAAATTCGCATGATTTTTTTCAAACTTTTATGGTCAGATGTATCAACATACCCTTTTGCGATTTCTTAATAGCGATTTTTAAGGAATCGCTATTTAGAAATCGCAAAATGGTATGTATGTAGAAATTCACTATTTTTTAGCGATTTCTTAAAATTCCTTAATTGCGATTAGCAAATTGCTAATCGCAATTAAGGAATAATTTTCCATTCATTTCTATGGGCCAGGAGGCCCATAGGAATGAATGTGAAATTATTCTCAATTTGCGATTCGCAATTTGCTAATCGCAATTTGAGAATAATTTCAAGGGTGCAGGGGTGTCCAAAGGACACCCTGTTGCACCCCTGAAATAAGCATGGGTGCACATGTGGTGCACATGCATGCCCTAAGGGCATGTATGTGTATCACATGGCACTTTGAAAAATGCAAAAATTGGCATTTTTCAAGAAATTCGCAAATTACCACCAACTTGAAGTTGGTGGTAATTTGCGATTCCTTAGGGACAATTAGCAATTTTGTTTTGCATCATACATTGCATGCAATTCCTTAAATGCAATCGCAAAATAAGGAATCGCAAATTTTGCGATTCCTTATTTTGCACCACATTTTGCTTAATACATTCCATTTAGCAAATTCGCATTCGCAAAGGCGGAAATTCGCACATATGGCCCTTAATCTCTTTCAATTTTTTTCAACCTTTCAGACTCCTTCAGTCTCTTAAATCAAATTGCAAAGCTGTTATTTTGTGGTATAGTATAGCAAGTTTTTATGTATTATAGTAAAGCAAGGCGAACAATAGACACTCGTTGTTCGAATGTGCTCGTGGTTAATTTTCACCCCGAGGAGCGCATTTTACAGTAAATTTCCACTCTGAATGGGGCTTACCTATGCAAAGTGATGTAATGGCATGATTATGAGATTTTCACTTAAAAAGCGTAAAATATAATTCCCAAAATGACGCAGACTATGCTAGCATAATATAAACTCCACCCAGGCCTACTTATTAGTTGAGATAATGAGTTACTTCCCCAAAATTAATTTCCAAAAATCCTGTCAGGTCAAACACACAGCTTCAATAATTGAAACCTAGGCCCAACCCTTGGCAGTTGTGGCACAGAGCAGAGAAAAGGGGTGTAAAGGATTTAACAGTACCAAAATACTTATGAAGTTAAAAAAAACATAGTAAAAAACCTCAAACCCGTTATGAAAAATCAAGACACATTTATTAAGAAGAGCAAAAAACGTTACTGAAATTCAATCACCAGAGATTTGACTGTTTAAACTTTTAGGGCCTAATTAGGTTGTAGGGCGGACCACCACGAATGGCCGTTGGTGGTGGTCTGCCCGACATCAAGAGAAACGGTCCGACTGCCTGATTTGGGTAACGGCGGTTGGTGAGCAGTGGGCGGGGGATAGACCATCGCCTTTGACTGGCTCAAGGAGCCCCTTGGGGAGGCGGTCAGAAAGTAATACATACAATGGAGGTGATGCCTATGCAGGCTTCACCGTACGGATTATGATGTCCATTTCCCACAGTCTTTCCATGGTGGTCCCACCGCAATGGAAAGACTGTCGGAAAGGGACTTTGTGGACCCCACGCGCCCCTGTCTACCGTGGGCCTCCTGTATGTGGTCAGGGAGTTACATGTGGTGTCCCACCAAACATCCATGCACCGTGTGCTAGGCACTAATTGGTGCCTGACACGCGGTGCATGGATGTTTAAAAACATGACTTTTACTACTGCGGCTTGTGCTGCAACCCAGGGCCACAGCCCACTCCGCAAAAGGCACGTCCCGACCACCTTCACGGCGGTCACATCATAATATGGTGGGTGGAGCCGCTGACTACTTGTCGGCCGGTCTCCATACCGCTATGATGGCGGTCGGACGTTCGTCGGACCGCCATCATAATGAGGCCTTTAGTGTAAAAATCACCAGGAAAAAGTAAGGCGGCAATCAAAATTCACTACTATCGGTTGGCGGGTCATAGGTGCGATGTCAGGCTGAACACGATGGGGCGGAGGTCAGAAACTCCAAGTGGGCTATCAAGGGTCAAATGTTTACCTGCCTCTTACTGTATTTTTTGGGAGGTCACTGAAGCTGTTGGCTTTGGCGGGAGAAGCTCAGAGCATGTGGGATAGATAATTTTATGACTTAGCCTGGTCAAGAGTTCCATGCTGGGACACAATTTGTTTTTTAGAGCCCAAAAAGCTCCAGTTAGCCCTCCTTGAAGCTTCAGCTGGACAAGTCACACCAAAGTCATATATATGAAACGCAACGTTCCATTGATGACATCTTTCAGGCAACAAAAAGTTCTGTTGAAAAACAACAATGGTCCCAAGCAAAAGTAATAATGAACGAATAACATATAGACAGAGTCAATCTATATTTATAGGACAGACATGTCCAGCCGGACAGGGGTCTTCCAGAGATTTTACTCAGTATTTATGTATTGAAATCACATAGAGAATACCTTCCAACAATCAACCAAAGTGGACAACAAGCCTGTGTCCAGTACTGACAGAGCGAGTACAAGTGGTGATGTAGACAGCAGAGAAGGGCTTCGTAAGGCAAAACAGCGTTACTCTATAAATAGTACAATTGTACAGAGTATAACATAAATGCACTAGACATTTCAGTAGTAATCACATTTCAGTTCAAGTGCATAAATAGTCGACGGCGTTTCGGACCCCTATAAAGTATCAGGGACCATCATCAGGACAATTACAATGAAAAGCCTTAGATCAGTCGGCTAGAATGATTCGCCAGGGAATCATTCTAGCCGACTGATCCGGTATCCTGGCCAGCCGACGGAAATACTTTGTCCGCGGCTCCCGCATCCCGATTCTGGGCTCGCGGCTGTAACTGTTGCCTAGGAGTCAGCCTCTCCGTCTTGAGGTGACCCGGCATTTAGAGGCTTAATTAATCTAAGGCTTTTCATTGTAATTGTCCTGATGATGGTCCCTGATACTTTATAGGGGTCCGAAACGCCGTCGACTATTTATGCACTTGAACTGAAATGTGATTACTACTGAAATGTCTAGTGCATTTATGTTATACTCTGTACAATTGTACTATTTATAGAGTAACGCTGTTTTGCCTTACGAAGCCCTTCTCTGCTGTCTACATCACCACTTGTACTCGCTCTGTCAGTACTGGACACAGGCTTGTTGTCCACTTTGGTTGATTGTTGGAAGGTATTCTCTATGTGATTTCAATACATAAATACTGAGTAAAATCTCTGGAAGACCCCTGTCCGGCTGGACATGTCTGTCCTATAAATATAGATTGACTCTGTCTATATGTTATTCGTTCATTATTACTTTTGCTTGGGACCATTGTTGTTTTTCAAAAGTATGCTCCCCATGGTCCCGACAGACTAAACTGGGGTCCCTTGTTGCTATAAAAAACAAAAGGTTCTGAGCAGAACCAACCTGTTTTTATCACCGGCCAAGGTTGCGCCCTGGGCGGATAGCCTTGGGAGACGAGTCCGGGTGCCCGACAGAATATTCAGAGCTAAAATATAATGTGCCCAAATATCACAGCAAAAATATAGAGAACAAGATTATCAAGAAGGTAAGTGCAAATAGGTAAGTTTAAATTTACTATTCTCAATTCCACATCTGCGCACCGTAAAGATATATGGGCCACATGTAGGTAGCCAAATGCGGGTCGGTAACGGCCGAAAATTGGTAAATTTGCCGTTACCGACCTGTATTTAGCTTTTTCCAATGTAGGTGGGTATAAACAAGGATTCGGTAATTTACCGATTCTGTAATTTAAGGAATCGGTAAATTACTGAATCCTTAAGATACCGAATCAGTAAATTACCGAATCCTCAACGTAGGGATTATTCAAGTGAGTGCATTTGTGATTTGAGGATTCGTTATTTACCACCAACTACAAGTTGGTGGTAAATATTGAAAACCATTCAAAAAGCAAATTTGTGGTTTTTGAAAAGTGCGATGTGGCAGACACATGTGTGCCACTTGTGCACACATGCACGATTCAGGGGTGCAACATGGTGTCAATGTGACACCCTGACACCCTTGAATATGTTCCCCCTATTACCGATTCGGTATTTACCGAATCGGTCATAGTGAATGGCTTCCCATTCATTCCTATGGGCCTCCAGGCCAAATCAGTAATACCGAATATTACCGATTCGGTAAAATTTTATCTACATACTATTTACCGATTCTGAAATACTGAATCGGTAAAATTTGGTATTTTAGAATCGGTAAGTAGGGATTACCTACATATGGCCCTAAATACCTATAAGTTACATATATGAGGATTTAAGCACAGTTAGTCCCGGTCTTCCAGAGCTTGATAATCCCAACATTTACAGATTTTAGGAATAATTCCTTGCGATGAATGTTAAGACTCCCAGTACCTAAAGGGCATCTCTTCTAGTCTACTACCCACCCAGCATAGGTCACTTGCCCCGCCCAGTCTGTGTCCACTTGCCACTCTTGAGCTGATCGATACAGAAAATGGCCTATTGGAGATGATTTTGATGTCCCTCTAACCACTCAGAAGGTCAGTCTAACTGACCTTTGGAGGTCACGTCTCCATGGGAGGAGGACAAGCCCTTCAGGTCCCCACAAAGATCACAGACAACCGGTTGAGTCCTCTTCTGTTCATACACAGCTGAACATGTCTTCTGAGGTGCTGGCAGTGAGATGCCAGTTCTGTATAATTATAATTCACCAGCTAGTGGCTGGGGTGAGCCCTGGACACTCTGTAAGCAATGAGCAAAAGGTTCCCAAGGGCAAGCCTCTCCCAAGGTGCATAACATCCTGTTTGCCTCACTTCAAAATATTCCATGGTTGGAGAAAGTTAATCACCAAATTAAAAATGCATTTGACTTTATTTTGATGTTGCTTCCAACGTAGGCCTTTAAAAAAAAAAGTGCACGTGTCTCTCTCTGTATAGGAGAAAAATATTGTGAATTAATGTTCCTGTTCATTGTTGGCCTCTGTATCTTTCCTTAGCTAATAACTTATAACAGTTCAAGGGTGAAGGCAATAGTTTGTTGACTGTAGTGAATGTTTTAATTGTCCATTGTGTGAACCTTCCTTCAGAATGATACCTTCAGGGAGAACAATGTTTAAAAATATGAATTTATGCTATGCATTTTAAACATTTTATTTTTTACTTGTGGTGCAAACATACATGAATAATGAAAGCATGTAAAATATAATAGTATTTTTTGTATTTTAATACAAGTGACAGGTTGCTAAGCAAAATAAATGTTTTTATTTTTGTGTAAAATCTCATTTCCTAAATCCCTGGCTAGGAAAATGTCGAGCCCAGGTGAAATTTAAATTATGCCCGCATAATTCATGCTATTTCGGGGATTTTGTGCTATGCTTGTTGCACACAATTCTCAAAATTACACCATTACGCTACTTTGCATATGTATTTATTATTTGCAGTAAAAATACTGCAAAATGTGCCATTCATTATAAAGTTGAATAAATGCAAACAACACAACACAGGCAGCTGTTTTTCAAGACGCTTTTGTTACATGTATCCTAGTGCTAAAATGTAATTTGCCCTAAAATATAGCATAAAATGAACGATTTGCATAGAGCCTAATTATGCATAACTTTACACAATTTTGCCAAACATTTTGTTAAATTATGTTTAAGAAAATTGTGTGAATTGTGAACACATCTACTGTTATATTCCATATAGGTACCCTAAATTGGCACAGGTAACATTGGCACAGGTAACATTGCAACCTTTCACCTACATTCTTCCCTACATTACATACATAACGGTTCTTAGAGACTGACCTTTTACCTAGAGACGACACTGCATTCAGAACGTGGGTTTTTCACTAGTTCGAATCTCATACATTATGCATGAGGCTTCCTGGAAGCAGAGCCGGACTTACAGCAGGACTAACATCTCCTGTATGATATCTCTGTATAAAGTTCAGGCCCGACATCATCCTTGAGGCCGAAACAGTAACACAGCAAAGTAGGACCCCTGTGGAGACCTCTGGGTTTTGAAACACCACATCTTGCTTAGAAGGACAGAGGAGACCGAGACTTCCCGGCTGACACACTGACCAGAGACGCTGAGGTTCCTGCATGCAGATACTCCAGCTCGTAGTGGTCTAACATCCCTCGCCGGGTGTCCAACTTGAGACCAGGACGGGGTCCCATATTCGCTCATTCACAGGTAATGAGGTTGACTAGATCCAATTAGGGTTCTTGTCTTAACACCTACACAAATTCTAGGTACACTTAGGTACATCTAGTTAGGGAGGCATCGTAGGAGTACGCACTTTTCATCATGTTTTTTATATTTTTGTTTATATTCATGATCATTGCAAGATGGTAGAACATTACAATCCCTTTACTTTTGTAGAACTTCTAATCATATATCTCTGCTACTGTCTAATGGTTGTTGCAGCTCATCTATTCTACACTGGAATAACAACTGTTCAATAATCCTTATTGAAACGCCCAGCCTGTTTATTCTGTGTACCTCTCTGAGGCAAACTAAGGGGCTCAATAGGATAGCGGACGGACCAGCGTCCGTCCGCCACCCTAGAGGAGGGGCAGCGGCGGTCCCTCCAGTGCAATTAGGATGTGACCGCCAGCCTGGCGGTCACATCCTCAATAATTAACATTGCGGCGGGTGCTGCTTGAATCAGCACCCGCCGCAAGGTTAAATATGCATGCTTAGCATTTGCATGCACAAAGCGGCAGGCACCGCGCGGTGCCTGCCGCTTCTTGCACGCAAATGCAGGGGGGTACCATAGGTACACCCATGTGCACCCCACAACCCCCCACTCACCCTGGGGGCCCGCAACGGGCCCCCAAAGAATTCACCGTATGCCTTTCCACGGCGGAGAATCCGCCGCGGAAAGGCATCTGTTTTTCGCCATCCTAATATGACTGGCGGTGTCTGATAGACACCGCCAGCCATGTTAGAGCTTTTCCTCCACCGTCGGAAGGCGACCGCGGCGGAAAAGCTGCAGACCGATTTTGAGACCCACCGCCATCCTAATTTGGCGGTGGGTCTTTTGTGCCTCCCCAGCGGTTTTCCCGCATCCTCCGGGCAGGCGGTGGCTTCCGCCGACCCGAGGGTGCGGGAAAACCGCGATCCTAATCGGCCCCTAAGTGAGCATGAGTGACTGAGCGAAAAGTAGAATATTGTTTCCACAATCCTGGGGGATCAGGGTTGTCATTTTCTGAGGCTGCCAGAATCTATTCTCTCCGTGGTAGGAGGATATTCTAGTGATGGCTGATACAGACAGGCTAACATACTCGGTGGCGGTGCACGGAATCAGTCTGCCACCAGTACCACAGTTTATGTCATCCAAACGCGCAGATCCTGTATAGGTTATATAGGAACTACTCGACACTACAAAATGTTATGTATTCAAAAAATCTACAATCTGTTCTGTATACCGTATATTGCACAAAACAGTATAAATGGACTTGAGTTATTGTCAATTTCTCTGTTTTCTTTTCGGTGTTCTCACTTAGGCTCTTTACATATCATTTTGCATGTTGAAGCTCGTCTTTTGATGTTAGGAGCTCATTTTAAATCATATTGTTGCATCGGAGCACTCTTGTTGGCAGCCTCACCTTAACTTACTTGGCACGTCTGCTCTGTTGGCTTACATTTTAAATATTATTATGCTCGCTCGACGTGCGCATATAGATGGGCTTGGTTTTTCCAGCGCAGAGCATTGCGTTGGTTATTCTAAATGACTCGGCTATTTGATTCTGTCTTTTAAATTTGGCTTGTCTCTTGTTTCCTTAGACAATTCATTAGCTGTGTGCGTACACATTTATTTTCTGCTTTATCCTTTTTTGTTGTCCACATGACTGCTATAATTGTAATATATTCACTTTATAAACCTAATGATGAAAAGACCAAGTGAAAGCCTTTTGGGAAATTATTTTTTGCAGTTTTAAATCCACTTTGCCTGCCACTAATCCTGTAATCGACTCTTTTTGATAGAAGGAAAGTGTAAACAGTGCATCATTCTCAGGGAAAATCAAGATGGCAGAACCTTTGTGCCCCTCGAGGAGCTTGGCAACACACCCAGGTGTGTATCTAGGGAAATAACCACCCTTTCCTCCTCAATTGCAACAACCTGGTACTGGGACAAACTCATCCTCCCACTGAAATGGAGCCTGGCTCTCCCCATTTGCCCCTTGATCAAAGGACCTCTCTTATCAGGTTTAATTATACTCATAACTACGGATGGGCAGGCTTCACCTGGGTCCATGTTGACCCATTCCTGAGAGAGCATGCGTCACTTACATCACATCCAAGAAAAGTCCAACTTTCTAAAAGTTACTTTTCCTGTGCATTCATTAAAAAAAACACCTTCACTATGAATTAGACTGCAGCAGTCAGCTTCTAAATGCACACCTGAAGCTATGCTTTTTTTTTCCAGCCTAGTGGAAGAAACAACATATGCTTTAGTCAACAGATGGCATTTAACTTTCCATGCAAAGGTGTATTTCCTGCACCATATACTATGGCCCCTCTGGAAAGTTAAACATGCCATTCATGGGCTATCACATTTTACCATGTTTATCAAATCAGACCACACACACTGGGGACTGGACAGCAGTAACCCAGTGCACAGAGTTGAAAAAACAGCAATTCCTATCGGCAAAAAATCAAGGGGACCACTCAAAAAGAGGGATTTTCTCATAAATACTTAGACCAATGGGTGTGATTTTGGAAAATAGGAAATCCGAACTTCTCATAATTCATCTTTTTCCTCAATAGGTGTTAGTTTGGAGTTAGCTTATTTAATTAGCCTAAACCAACTAGATATTGTTTATTGTCTTAGAAGTGAGATTTTAGTTCTAATAGTTTGTCTGACACATATATATGTTTAAATTAGTTTGGAAGTAAGTTCAACTAATTAAAAATTCATAACAATGGTTTATGACGTAACAAATGCAAATTAATGTTTACATATTTATTTTTACAATGTGTAATAAATAATAATATTAAATAATAACTATTAATAATAAATATATCTGTATTTAGTTTAATATTTTAATATACACACAAACTGAATATTTTTTTAAGCATTTAGAACATGTATTCATATATTTAAAAACAACACTATGTACAAAATATAGAAGTGGTAACATTATACACATTTTAAGTACATCTTTTTTATTAAAAGTAATTATATATATACTTATGGTCAGAATAAATAGGTACAATTAAAGTCTTTTTTATTAAGTACATTCAAATATTTAAAAAAAAATAGCAAGTTTGTTCTTTTAGTGAAAATCTAAAATGAAATGTAATTAAGAACATTTATCATTCCTGTGTTTGGAAAAAAACAATGTATACATTAAAAGTAGTATTAGAAGATACAATATATTAAATAAACATTAGGAAATTCATATAATACGTTGTGATGTATTAGGCAAAATGGATCAATAAATGAATGTGTTAATTTTGAAAATATTGTGTCATCATTTTAATATTTATTTAAACAGTGTTTACACTTTATAAAACATGCTTACATTAATAAGAAATTATTTAGATACAGTTTGCATTCCCTTCAGTTTGAGAAACGTATTTTTATTTCCATTTCGCCTCTATTTTTCAACGTCGAACTGTATTTTCAAGTCTTTCTTTGTCTTCTAGTTGAAGCGACAGTTGACAAGGTAAGCAGCTCCGGGTATGCAGCTCTGCATAATTTTGCATTTTGGAGATTTTTTTTTACCTTGAATTTCTACATGTGGAATTGGATTTCTGTTTTGAGGGATATCCAGCTACAAAACTATAAGTAACTAGCAATTATTGTATTGAATCCAAAATGTTGCGCTAGTTAGACTTCGATTATATAATTAACATAATTATCTAGATGTGTGGCTCTTTTTTTATATGTCACTACAGTGTAATAGTTTTTGCTACTGCTTTGCATTCTGCATATTTCTTTTTACAGACGTAGTGGTATTATTTTTTAGTAATATGTCATTATGGTTTAATTTATATAATTACTAAAAATCAGCACTATTCTTTCACGTACGAATAATAATATGAATCTATTTATAGATTGTGTAATATTTTTCAAAAGTTAAAAACTAGCAATTTATTTCTTGTTTTCTGGATTTTAATTTAGTATTCTTTTTTTGTATTTATAATATGTTTAGGATCATAAAAATATATGTTAACTTTAATTATTTGAAATAGATACCTATTACAGGAGGGGGTTGTACGGATTGCTTTGTAACTTTGATTAGTGTATTTTTCTATGAGGGATATTCACAAGAACGTGTGATAACTACCGCAAGAGTGTCATAATGCAACGTTCAACATCGCAGCCCACCGCTGGAAAATAACCCTGTGTCAACGTGGAATTCACAACAAGGCGTAAGCATGCGATAGTCACCAGATAACGTATCAAATGTCCGTGTGAAAACCAACACCACACTGCAAAAATGCGAAACACGAATGCAAAAAAACATACGATGAGGTCAATCATAGTACAAATATCAGAGAAACCCAGCCGCAGGCCTGCAAATTCCACGCGTCTGGCAGGAAAATGCACTATAAAAGAAAGAAAGAAAAAAAAAACAATTCAAATTGCGCTGCAACATGGATGCACCCAGACCGAGTGCAGAAGACAAGCCAAACTCCACAAGCCCAACGCAGGTACTGCCGGGAACCCTGTGTTCGGGGAAGGGCAAGGACCAGAGGAAGAGGAAGATGGGGTTCAGGTTGCAGGAAGACCGGATCATCGTCATGGAGGTTATAGAACATCATCAACAACTGTTCGGCACCTCCACTACAGCACTGGCAACCCAAACGGAAATATGGCAGGCCATGGTCACCAACGTCAATGCAGTCGGAGTATCGAGGAGGTCACTGGAGGAGGTCAAGAGGCGCTGGCATGAAGTGCACAGCCAAACAAAGGAGATGCTTTCCGCCAACAGGAAGGCAGCAAGGGCGACTGGAAGTGGGAGTCCTGCGACACAGGAGGAGATTGATGAGCTGGAGGAAATGGTGGCCACAGTCAGCAGTGAGTAGACGGTGGAAGGAATTGGGGGCCTGGACACAGCACGATACAACCAGACCCAACAGCAACAGGTTGAGTAATGACATGGGACGGGGGGACGTGGGAGATGGGCACAATGGCACACATGCACAATAATGTGTAGCACACTGCACACCCACAATGATCGTGGAACATGTCACTGATAGCCTTGGCACACTGCAGCACACATAGAAATGCCAAGTAGGCCCTTGCCACAATGTGCACAAAGGGACCGACCCATGCACATGTGCTGAATCCAGCAAAGCAGCTGCTCAGTGACCCACACTGACTATTCAAGTCACACTGCATGCCCGATAGCATGGTAGCAGCCCAAAAACATGAGATGGCCCATGAATTGACATGGAGGTCGCCTTGTGCGGATCACATCCGTAAATGAGCAGGTCACACTCTGACATGCCCGTGTGCACACACTGCCCATGCTGTACAATACACACGCAGACGAACAATGCACCAGCCACAAGCACATATGGCCCGAGTCAAAAACAAATCGGGTCCCAAAAAGCATACAATTCAAAGGCACTCCGCCTCAAATTTAGAAGGCTACACGAAATCAGAGCTGCAGGGGCGACTCCCCACAATGCAACACATACACATAGCAATCACAGAACATCAGCAATGACTGCAATGAGGTACAATGTGCAACACCATAGGACACAGCTCACAACAGGTCCTGCACGTGCGTAGTAACTGTCCACTCACATCTGGCATTGCCTGACACTATGTGATGATAATGCACGGGTAAGACCACACATCCGCCATGTAGTTGAAAAATACACTGACTGCCATCAAATAGCCAGCTCCACCAAAACAGTGACAATGTACATTGGCATGCAGTCTGAATGTAAACATCTGCAAATCCTCAACATACATGTGTAACTCTGTTAACCTGCATCTCCCCTTTCACATTGCAGAGGGACAAACACCTCCTCCTACAGGGCACACCACACTTGACATCATTGATGATGAAGAGGACAACCTGCACATATGTGAAGACACCCTCCAACAGATAATGGACAGCCACCGCACCCCATCCCCAGGAGCAGGGCAGGCCAGCGGCCCCAGAGTGAGCCCTTCACCTGCACAGACCACATAGCAGGAAACACCAACCACCACAGCTGTCTCCCAGCACCCCCGGCCAATACATGGAGTTCCAACAACTTGTGTGGGGTTGCCAGGTGGAGTTGGCTGAACAGCTGCAGGTGGGTTTCGAACTTGTGGCAGCCAAACTCAATGCCACATGTGGGTGTCTGAGTCCAATCAGAGACCACGTACAGTCCCTATCGGACACCCCCTGTATGCACCATGTTCCGCCACAGACCTTGGCTGACCTCGCTGGGGCCATGAATCAAATACAAGAACAGTCTGGTCAGACAAGCATCAGCGATGACAGCACAGAGTTGGCACAGATACGGAGGTCAATGGAGACCATGGAGCAGTTGCAGGCTGGAATTATGTGTGCCATGGCTGGACATCAGTGAGTAGTATCTGGGAACTTCAATGCCCTGCAGTGCTTCAGCTTGCCATTGCTGCCACTGAGCCGCTCCCAGAGGACTGCAGCAGGAAAATCAACACACACAGCTCCGACCCCTGATCTGTTTGTGGCACACAGTGATGCTGCCCCATCACCTTCGCAGTCTGTTGAGTCAGTGGCACACAGTGATGCAGCCATCATCCCGCCACACACAACGAACACACCGGACACAGAACCCGTATCAGGGGAGTAAGAAGGGGATGATAATTACTGTGTGAGGAAGGATGCAGTAGCATCCATCATCGCCATATGCCCTGTCCCTGCCTGGTTATGACCTATGCATCATGCCCTGGGTAATACCTCCTACCCCGAACACTCTGCGGCATTCACCCGGATCCCGACACAGACTCCCATTGCATCACTGCTGACCAATTACACAGCAAACCTGCTGCAGACTGCACTCTCCCACTTCCTAATCACTACACAATCTCCAAAGGTCTCTGGTTGGCCGACCACTGGGCTTCCATGTGATGTGGGCTTGGATGGCCATGTACAGCTCCAGCTACGTCAATCACCTGAATGTGAATAAAACATTCTAAATCACACAGATGTGTCATTACTATGTTCACTCACGTATGGTAGTATGGCTAGATGTAGGGACAATGATTGCACATTAAGGTACACCATGGTAACTGACATCTATGCACATGTATGTCCCTGAGGCACATGCAAATTGGATTACTTTGAAGGATAGTACTAGCTGTGTCCCCATTGCACATCAACAACAATCTCACGACCGTCCAACGTAGGCCCACGTCCATGTGTTGAATAGGGCTGTGTGTAGGAGTGACCAAATCGGTAGCAGGCCAGGAGTGGGGTGCCACATCACATGTGACAACAGAACTTCACGACACATACCTACTTATACACATCTGTGTGGACACATGCTGTTATGATATATGACATTGCTCCACATGATCAGAGGTTGGACACCATACTCATATTGCTGAAGTCACGTCAGTGCACATATCGGCCAGCACCTATCCCAAAACAATGTCTGGCTCACAGAGGTTGAGCTTGCAAAAGGGAAACACCCCCATTGCACATGCATCAGTCAGTTCCTCCCTGTGTTGGGACGATGCTCATTGTGGCACACGAGTGGACAATCTAATCAACACACCTCACAATTAGACACCAGTGGGGTGGCATAGACTTTATTGCAATGTGCGTGTCAGTACGAATGAGGCAATGGCCACAACAGTCAGGGACATGCTTAAGACACTTACACGTAGCATGGGTACATGTCGAAGTTCAGAAAATGTTGGCGCGAAATGGACAACCATCATCACGGATGGCAATGCCCCACCCCACCTTGCCTTGCTGGATGAGTCATGTGTTGTTTGGCATCTGCCCATTGCCCCATGTGAGGGGGCATGACTCACTGCCCATGGTATCTGCATAGTGCTCTGCCGCCAGGGTGCGCCGATTGTCTGCTCTGCTGACAGTGCTCAGGGGAAAGGGTCTCACGGGTTTACATGTCGTGCTAGATTGCCATTTGTGTGCTCTCCCCCAGAAGTGTGTACAAATTGGCAACATTGCAAAACGATGCTGTGTTGCTCCGACCATGGATCTGCATGACCTTGCACAGGTGTGTGTATACATGCATTGGTCCACGCACATGCATCCAGAGTCCAGACGATGGCAGACGTGTCCACTGTTGTGGTGAGATGTGTGAGCATTTCGCACGATGCAACAAGTTGTTGGAACCTGTGCTGTGGGTGACAATCGGATGTGGCTGCGGGAACATAGGTACTCGTCCATGAATGCCTGTGCAGCATCATTTGCAATGTGTTCTAATCGTACGTCGTTATCGTGTTCAAGGAACATCAGGGTGAGCTAATCCATTAAATGGCCCGGGCAGGTGTGCTCAGCCCACGCCGTTTCACTAATCCACAACACAGCCCAATAGGGCAGTGTGAGAAGTTGGCCTGATAGGTGATGTTTCCAATTCTGGAACCACCGGTTATCAGACCAAACAATCCCTTATGGTGTCTGGTTGTAAGTCAACCTTATTAGACAAGCTATCCTAGGGGTAGCATGGACTAAGCAGCCTAAAGGCTTAACTTAAGAGGTCGTGTTAAGCGAGCTGTTTTACCACATACAATCCTGTAATATCAAATGAAAGGACACCACACAAGTATATATTATAAAAATATATGTATTTATTACTAAAAACAATCCCCAGTATTCTTTATGAATAAAGGGGCACAAGCGTTAAATCAAAAGCACAGTTTAAACATACAAAGTTGCACAATTATGGATGAGGGCGGGGGGCCACTCAAACCATATACTAAACAAGTGGTATAAGAGATACCAATCGAACAGTGGTTAGGCCTAGGGCCTAGGGAATCGCTGGGAGCAGTCGGGACAAGCAATGCTGAAGTCGGGAGAGGCCCACGGGATTCGGGAGCAGTGCGGAAAGCGCACGCATGCACCAATGTTAACCAATGGTGCGTAAAAGTTGTAAAGTTAAAGTTTAAGGACACTTCCGCTGAACCTAGAGGAACAATACTTAAGACACAGACCCTAGAGATGTGTACCAGTGTGGGAACACCGGCGGAGCAAAGTTACCTCACCCACAGGAAGCGGGTGCACAGGGTCGAAGTTGAATCGGGTTTCGTCACGCAGGCTCTTGGTGCTTGGAGCTGAAAGGGCTGCAGGCGGGGTGAAAGAGAAGTGTCCGGTGGAGTCCAAGGGTGGACTCGAGTCGAAAAGTACCTGAAAGCAGAGGGGACAGAGTCTGGGTCACTCAGCAGTGACCAGGGTGGAACCAGGACGGAACCAGGCAATGTCGGGCGCAATCAGATGGTCGTCGAGGAGCTTCTCTCCACTGTCACGTGGGCTCTGGGGCATCTGCGACGTCCAGGAGCGGGTCACAATCTGTCCCACGAGGGCTCTCACCGTCGGCGCAGTCGGCTTCAAGTTTGGAGCAAACAACACTTGGCAAGAGCAATCCACGCGGAACCGGGAGATTGCTTCTCACTCGAACCAGGAGGGTCAGAGTGGGGGCTCCTTTTCAGGGGAGCTGGTGCAGATCTGGAGCAACCAGATTTGCAGGTCGAATTTCAAAGTTCGTCGGTACAGGGGCCACTAGCCGGCTGGCAAGTGACGGGGCCAACGCATTGAGCCAAATGGAGCAGAAGGGCCCCACGCAGCACTCGTCGAGTTTGGAGGGCTGAACTTCGGTGCAAGAGTGGCTCAGGGTTGGGGCTTCTCAAACCCCGGTGTACAGCTTCGAGGGTCACTCGTGGGCTGCACGGTCAGCGTCTCGTGGTCATTTCAAGATGGCGTGCCCCACGCTTCCGGTCGCCTCCACGGGTCTCAGCTCTGCAGGGACTGTGGATAGGGCTGTAGGAAGGCAGGCAAGCTTGATCTCGTCGATCTCTGTCGCTCGAGTTCCGGCGGGAACTGCGACAAAGCAGATGTCGATGGCTGGATGGTGCCTGTTTGCACAGGGTGGTCACTCCTTGACCACCAGGGAGATTCTTCAGTCTTCTACGTTGAGTAGGATGTCGAAGGGTCCAGAGTTTCGTTTCTTATGTTTCATCAGGAAATCTGAAGTGCATTGGCACTGCTCCCAGTCTTATACTAATTTTGGGGGCTGGATTACCTGCTAGGTCCCCTCCTATGGGTGGGACCCAGGAAGTGGGTGGATACACCCCCTTCCTTTGATCCAGGCCGCCCTGGCACGAGGGCTGGAGTGCCCCAGAACCGGTTTGGCCGGATTATGCAAGGGGCAGCCTTGTGCACCCCAAGCAGTGTCTGGTTTCTTTCAAACCTCCCTGCTACAATCCACTATCTCCTGTCTGGAGGGTGGTAACACCCCCCTGCGACAGGAAACCCTTTGTCCAGGCCCCATTTGGCTGAGTTTTGGTCAGCTTCAGGGGGTCAGACTCTTGTCTGTGGCAGAGGCATCCATTTTGTGGATCTAAGGTCCTTTTAGAAATTAACCGCATTTAAGTAAAGTAACATGTCTTACCCCTCTAGAGGGGTGGAATGCTATCCCCGTCGCCAGAACTGGCGAGGGGATAGTATTCCAAATCGTATGACACCTTACACGACATGTTTTGATAAAGCCAAACCAGAGTTGCTATATAACCGCGAGGATTATAAGGCACTTAAGAGTATATGGTATGGCATTATCCTGAAACAGCTTAGGGAGTTGTTCCCGACAGCTGCAGACAGGCTCAGCTCATGCTAGAGCTCCATCTCACATTAAACCACGCACTCTGCCTCCAGGATTGATGAGGCCTTCCATAGGAGTGGCTCACAGGTTAATATGTGTCCAGATATAGGTTTAGATATAGGTATACTATATCTAAGTAAGGGGTGATTACACCACCTTACCCCAGCTGAGTGATCAGCCAGTTGTGTCAATTTAAGAACCAGCCAGGGGTGGCAAAAGATATGCTGCAGCCCCTGGTAGGCCTTGGTGGCCCCTATGCCCTGGGCACCTATAGTGCATTATACAGGGGCTGACAAGGAGTCCATTTCCAATTGTGGTATGTGCCTATAGCACATGTATCAGTAATTTAGTGAGAGAACAGCAGGCTGGGGTCTGATCAGCAGGCCCACAGCCTCAGTAGTCGAAAACCAGTGAAGCAAAAAGCAAAAATTTGGGGTGACCATAGGATAGCAGACCCTACTCTCCTACACAACCCCCCCCCCCAAACGCAGGGACATTAAACTAAACTTGACCAGATAAGTCTTCATGTTCTAAGTGGAAGTACCTGGAGAGACCATCTGCATTACCATGGTCAGTCCCTGGGCGGTGCTCCACTGTAAAGTCCATCCCCTGTAGGGAAATGGACCACCTGAGCAGTTTGGGATTTTCACCCTTCATCTGATTGAGCCACAAGAGGGGCTTATGGTCTGTCTGAACTAGGAAGTGAGTTCCAAACAAGTAGGACCTCAACTTCTTCAGGGCCCAAACCACAGCAAAGGCCTCCCTCTCAATGGCTGACCAACGTTTCTCTCTAGGGGTCAGCCTTCTGCTAATAAAAGCAATGGGCTGGTCTTGACCATCTTGATTAAGTTGTGAGAGCACAGCTCCCACCCCCAACTCAGAAGCATCTGTCTGTACAATGAACTGTTTGGAGTAGTCAGGACTCTTCAGGATAGGTGCAGAGCACATGGCCTTCTTCAGGTCATCAAATGCCTTTTGACAGTGCACTGTCCACTGAACCTTTTTTGGCATCTTCTTGGATGTCAAGTCATTTAATGGTGTCACTATAGACCCATAGTTTTTCACAAACTTTCTGTAATACCCAGTCAGGCCCAAGAAGGCTCTGACTTGTGTCTGGGTAACTGGAGGAGCCCAGTCCTGTATGGTCTGGATTTTGCTCTCCAGTGGCTGAACCTGACCTCCACCTACTAGGTGGCCCAGGTATACAACCTTACTCAGCCCTATCTGGCACTTTGTGGCCTTGATAGTCAGGCCTGCCTTTTGCAGGGCCTCCAAAACTTTCTTCAGGTGGATCAGGTGATCCTCCCAGGTGGAGCTAAAGACAGCAATATCATCTAGATATGCTGCACAAAAGTCATCCAGCCCAGCAAGGACTTGGTTCACCAACCTTTGGAAAGTGGCCGGTGCATTCTTCAAACCAAAGGGCATTACCACAAACTGATAATGTCCACTAGGGGTGGAGAATGCTGTTTTGGCTTTTGACTCCTCAGCTAGTCTGATTTGCCAGTAGCCAGCTGTCAGATCAAATGTGCTCAGAAACTGGGCAGAAGCCAATCTGTCAATGAGCTCATCTGCTCTTGGAATGGGGTGAGCATCTGTCCTAGTGACAGCATTGAGACCCCTGTAGTCCACGCAAAATCTCATTTCTCTCTTTCCATCTTGGGTATGAGGTTTTGGCACAAGGACTACTGGGCTGGCCCATGGGCTCTCTGATGGCTCAATCACTCCAAGCTCTAACATCTTTTGCACCTCAGCCTTGATGCAATCCCTGACATGGTCAGGTTGCCTGTAGATCTTATTCTTCACAGGCAGACTGTCACCAGTGTCCACCACATGGGTACACCAGTCAGTCTGGCTGGGTGTGAGTGAAAACAAATGCCTGTGGGCCTGCAAAACTTGTCTGCAGTCCATCTGTTGCTGGTCAGTGAGGCTGCCTGCCAAGGCTACTCCATCAACTGAACCATCATCAGGGTTCTGAGAAAGCAGGTCTGGGAGAGGGTCACTCTCTTCCTCCTGATCCCCATCTGTGGCCATGAGCAAGCTCATGTCCTCCCTGTCCACAAATGCTTTCAAACGATTCACATGGATTACCCTGTGAGGGCTCCTAGGGGTTCCAAAGTCAACCAAGTAGGTGACTTCTCCCTTCTTCTCAATGATAGGATAGGGTCCACTCCATTTGTCCTGGAGTGCTGCTGGGGCCACTGGCTCCAGTACCCACACCTTCTGTCCTGGTTGGAACTCTACCAGTACAGCCTTTTGGTCATGCCAAGCTTTTTGTAATTCTTGGCTGGCCTCCAGGTTTTTGGATGCTCTCTCCATGTATTCAGCCATCCTGGAGCGGAGACCAAGTACATAGTCCACTATGTCTAGTTTAGGCTTTTTGAGAGGTAACTCCCATCCTTCCTTCACCAAACACAATGGACCCCTCACAGGGTGGCCAAACAAAAGTTCAAAAGGGCTGTAGCCAACCCCCTTCTGTGGGACCTCTCTGTAAGCAAAGAACAGGCAAGGTAAAAGAATGTCCCATTTCCGCCTGAGCTTCTCTGGTAATCCTTTTATCATGCCTTTTAGGGTCTTGTTAAATCTCTCCACAAGCCCATTGCACTGTGGATGATAGGGGGTGGTAAACTTGTAGTTTACTCCACACTCCTTCCACATTGCTTTCAGATAGCTAGACATAAAATTTGTGCCTCTATCTGATAGTACCTCCTTTGGAAAGCCCACTCTTGAGAAAACTGCAATGAGGGCTTTTGCCCCCACAGGTGCTGTGGTGGTACTCAGGGGAATAGCCTCTGGATACCTGGTGGCATGATCCACTACCACCAGTATAAATCTGTTCCCAGATGCTGTTTGGGGGTCCATTGGACCCACAATAGCAATTCTAACTCTTTCAAAGGGAACCCCCACCACAGGTAGTGGTATTAGGGGGGCCTTTGTTGTGCCACCTGACTTACCACTGGCTTGGCAAGTGACACAGGAGCGACAAAACTCCTTGACATTTTCTGACATATGAGGCCAGTGAAAGTGTGAAACAAGCCTGTCCCACGTCTTGTTCTGGCCTAAGTGTCCTGCAAGGGGAATATCATGGGCCAAGGTAAGAAGGAACCCCCTAAACTGCAGAGGTATAACCAACCTCCTGGTCATGCCAGGCTTGGGGTCTCTAGCCTCTGAGTAAAGGAGTCCATCATCCCAATACACAGTATGGGTACCTTGGGCATCCCCAGCAGCCTCAGCAGCAGCCTGCTGTCTGAGGGGTTCAAGGGAAGGGCAATCTAATTGAGCCTGCCTCAGGTCTGCCCTTGAGGGTCCCCCTGTCCCCAGAAACTCAACCTGGTCAGGTTCAAGTTCCTCAGAGACAGTCTCCTCTTGGACTGCAGAATCAGTTTCCTCTGAAACTTGATCCTCAACCTGGGGCAAGGTGGAAGGCTCAGCCTTTCCTCTCTTGCTCCTTCTCTTGGGTTGTGGTTGGTCTATTGTTCCAAGATCCACCACTGGTTCAGGAAGGCACTTCTTAGCCTGAGACCTTGTCACTGCAAGGACATGAGCTGAAATCCCTAGCATTTCTGCATGAGTCCTGTACTCCACTTCTGACCAAACTGAGCTTTCAAGATCATTGCCTAACAGACAGTCTACTGGGAGGTCTGCACTCACAACAACTTTCTTTAGGCCATCTACCCCTCCCCAGGAGAAGTTCACAACTGCCACACTATGGGAAGTAGTGGAGTTGCTTGCATTGGTCACTAGGTAACTTTCACCTAGTACAATCTGTCCAGGGTCCACAAAGTCAGGTGTCACCATTGTGACACTGGCACATGTGTCCCTGTAGGCCTGAGCCAGTTTCTCATTGATTAAAGGCGTCTGCCTATATTTGCCCAGGTTACTGGGACTCACTGTAGTGGACAAAGCTAGGTCCACATCATATAGGAGAACTGCCTGAGTAGGGGTTCTGACTAGGCCAGATCCTACTTCAATACCCAGGGTCAACCCTGCTACACCCTTGGACTGTGTTCCACCACTGCTTACTGAACTTGGGGTTGCAGTTGCTTTAGGAGCTGGAGTGGTGGGGACTGGATTTGTCTTGGTGCATTCACTGCCCCAGTGTGAAACTGATTTGCAGTTATTACACCAAGGCTTCTTTGGGCCATTATTCTTCTTCTTTTTGTTTCCATTTTGGGAACCACCCTCCTTACTATTAGTTTGGGGGCCTGAAGACTTCTGGTCTTTTTCTTTATCTTTCTGATTTCCACCCTTCTGGTCTGTTTTCTTCTGGTCACCACCTTGGTTCTGGGGTTTCTGCTTAATCCTTGTTCTGACCCATTTGTCTGCCTTCTTTCCCAATTCTTGGGGAGAGGTCAGATCAGAGTCAATAAGGTATTGATGCAACAGCTGGTTTGTACAGTTATTAAGGATCTGTTCTCTCATGATAAGATTGTACAATCCTGTATAGTCTGAAACTTTACTTCCCTGCAACCAACCCTCCAGAGCCTTAGTGGCACAATCCACGAAATCAGTCCAGTCTTGAGTCTGTGCTTTTTGGGTGTCTCTGAACAACAACCTGTATTGCTCAGTGGTTAGGCCAAACCCTTCAATAAGAGCACTCTTCAAGACAGAGTAGTTTTTGGCATCCTCAGGTCTAACTGTGAGGAGCCTGTCCCTCCCTTTCTCAGAAAAGGAGTACCATAAAATTGCAGCCCACTGATCCTGAGGAACCTGCTGTACCATGCAGGCTCTCTCAAGAGCAGTCATCCATTTGTGGATGTCATCCCCTTCCTTGTAGGGGGCCACAATTTTTGTCAGGTTTCTATTATCATAGCCCCTGTCTTTTTCTCTAGGAATATTGCTGCCACCAGTGGCATCTAAGCCACTCAATTTCTGCTCTCTTGCCAAGGCAAGTCTAGCTTGAGCCAAGGCTACCTCCTCCCTCTCTATTTGGAGTTTGACAGCCCTCATTCTGGCCCTATGCTCTATCTTCTGAGAGGCAGTCATACCTCTCTGAGATTCTCTTGAGGCACTAGAAATATGAGAGTCCCCTGAGGGAGATCTCACTCTTCTGTTGCCTGGGAGAATGATATGGTGGGATCTGGGGAGGTGATGGCCCTCTCCATTTCCCAGTAGGTCTAAGTTGGCCTGGTTAAGCCTGGCAACTAGGACCTGGCTACCCCTCTGATCCTGATCTTCTGGGTCCTCTACATCTGAGTCCTCTTCCCCCTCCTCTCCTTCTTCCTCCTCTGGAGTGGTATCAGTTACAGGCGGGTTCACTCCATCTCCTGACTCTAAGGTAACTTCATTCACCTTCTCTAAGTCATCCTGTTCTAGAATGGCTATCAGGATAGGACAGGTGGGACTTCTGCCCCTTTTTAACCCTCTTGATACGCACAAGGCAATCAAGTCCTTTCGGGTTAATTTGTCATAGCTGGAAGTTGCCTTGGTAAGGTCAACTGTCACAGGAGCAGACCTTGAGGCTTTTCCTGTGTCAGACATGACTCTAGTGTGGTGTAAGTGATGCACCTACCTACACTTAGTGTTTCCCTACTGTACCTTGCTAGTGAGTTGTAGTCAGGGTGTGCTAATCCCTTTAATCTACAACTACTAAGTTCAGTAGAACTTAAGTATGCTAAGCTTTTGATTTTATATGTACCTATAGGTACTTGATGTGATCTTTCAATTTGATAAAAGATTGCAATGGTAAAACAACAGCAAGCTCAAATCCGCACCGCTGCTCACCAATGTGAGAAGTTGGCCTGATAGGTGATGTTTCCAATTCTGGAACCACTGGTTATCAGACCAAACAATCCCTTATGGTGTCTGGTTGTAAGTCAACCTTATTAGACAAGCTATCCTAGGGGTAGCATGGACTAAGCAGCCTAAAGGCTTAACTTAAGAGGTCGTGTTAAGCGAGCTGTTTTACCACATAAAATCCTGTAATATCAAATGAAAGGACACCACACAAGTATATATTATAAAAATATATGTATTTATTACTAAAAACAATCCCCAGTATTCTTTATGAATAAAGGGGCACAAGTGTTAAATCAAAAGCACAGTTTAAACATACAAAGTTGCACAATTATGGATGAGGGCGGGGGCCACTCAAACCATATACTAAACAAGTGGTATAAGAGATACCAATTGAACAGTGGTTAGGCCTAGGGCCTAGGGAATCGCTGGGAGCAGTCGGGACAAGCAATGCCAATGGTGCATAAAAGTTGTAAAGTTAAAGTTTAAGGACACTTCCGCTGAACCTAGAGGAACAAAACTTAAGACACAGACCCTAGAGATGTGTACCAGTGTGGGAACACCGGCGGAGCAAAGTTACCTCACCCACAGGAAGCGGGTGCACAGGGTCGAAGTTGAGTCGGGTTTCGTCACGCAGGCTCTTGGTGCTTGAAGCTGAAAGGGCTGCAGGCGGGGTGAAAGAGAAGTGTCCGGTGGAGTCCAAGGGTGGACTCGAGTCGAAAAGTACCTGAAAGCAGAGGGGACAGAGTCTGGGTCACTCAGCAGTGACCAGGGTGGAACCAGGACGGAACCAGGCAATGTCGGGCGCAATCAGGTGGTCGTCGAGGAGCTTCTCTCCGCTGTCACGTGGGCTCTGGGGCATCTGCGATGTCCAGGAGCGGGTCACGATCTGTCCCACGAGGGCTCTCACTGTCGGCGCAGTCGGCTTCAAGTTTGGAGCAAACAACACTTGGCAAGAGCAATCCACGCGGAACCGGGAGATTGCTTCTCACTCAAACCAGGAGGGTCAGAGTGGGGGCTCCTTTTCAGGGGAGCTGGTGCAGATCTGGAGCAACCAGATTTGCAGGTCGAATTTCAAAGTTCGTCGGTACAGGGGCCACTAGCCGGCTGGCAAGTGACCGGGCCAACGCGTTGAGCCAAATGGAGCAGAAGGGCCCCACGCAGCACTCGTCGAGTGTGGAGGGCTGAACTTCGGTGCAAGAGTGGCTCAGGGTTGGGGCTTCTAAAACCCCGGTGTACAGCTTCGAGGGTCACTCGTGGGCTGCACGGTCAGCGTCTCGTGGTCAATTCAAGATGGCGTGCCCCGCGCTTCCGGTTGCCTCCACGGGTCTCAGCTCTGCAGGGACTGTGGATCGGGCTGTAGGAAGGCAGGAAAGCTTGATCTCGTCGATCTCTTTCGCTCGAGTTCTGGCGGGAACTGTGACAAAGCAGTCGTCGATGGCTGGATGGTGCCTGTTTGCACAGGGTGGTCACTCCTTGACCACAAGGGAGATTCTTCAGTCTTCTACGTTGAGTAGGATGTCGAAGGGTCCAGAGTTTCGTTTCTTATGTTTCATCAGGAAATCTGAAGTGCATTGGCACTGCTCCCAGTCTTATACTAATTTTGGGGGCTGGATTACCTGCTAGGTCCCCTCCTATGGGTGGGACCCAGGAAGTGGGTGGATACACCCCCTTCCTTTGATCCAGGCCACCCTGGCACGAGGGCTGGAGTGCCCCAGAACCGGTTTGGCCGGATTATGCAAGGGGCAGCCTTGTGCGCCCCAAGCAGTGTCTGGTTTCTTTCAAACCTCCCTGCTACAATCCACTATCTCCTGTCTGGAGGGTGGTAACACCCCCCTGCGACAGGAAACCCTTTGTCCAGGCCCCATTTGGCTGAGTTTCGGTCAGCTTCAGGGGGTCAGACTCTTGTCTGTGGCAGAGGCATCCATTTTGTGGATCTAAGGTCCTTTTAGAAATTAACCGCATTTAAGTAAAGTAACATGTCTTACCCCTCTAGAGGGGTGGAATGCTATCCCCGTCGCCAGAACTGGCGAGGGGATAGTATTCCAAATCGTATGACACCTTACACGACATGTTTTGATAAAGCCAAACCAGAGTTGCTATATAACCGCGAGGATTATAAGGCACTTAAGAGTATATGGTATGGCATTATCCTGAAACAGCTTAGGGAGTTGTTCCCGACAGCTGCAGACAGGCTCAGCTCATGCTAGAGCTCTATCTCACATTAAACCACGCACTCTGCCTCCAGGATTGATGAGGCCTTCCATAGGAGTGGCTCACAGGTTAATATGTGTCCAGATATAGGTTTAGATATAGGTATACTATATCTAAGTAAGGGGTGATTACACCACCTTACCCCAGCTGAGTGATCAGCCAGTTGTGTCAATTTAAGAACCAGCCAGGGGTGGCAAAAGATATGCTGCAGCCCCTGGTAGGCCTTGGTGGCCCCTATGCCCTGGGCACCTATATTGCATTATACAGGGGCTGACAAGGAGTCCATTTCCAATTGTGGTATGTGCCTATAGCACATGTATCAGTAATTTAGTGAGAGAACAGCAGGCTGGGGGTCTGATCAGCAGGCCCACAGCCTCAGTAGTCGAAAACCAGTGTAGCAAAAAGCAAAAATTTGGGGTGACCATAGGATAGCAGACCCTACTCTCCTACTGGCAGTGCCTCGATGTGGTCACTGCACACGAGGAATTGTGCAATCTCCCATGCACAACTGACAATACATAAGCCGTATGTCAAGGCATCCCATGCACGGCTGTCTCAGTTACACTCCTGTTCGTAATCCAACAGGTGGCCCAGACACAAGTCATAGTCCAATTCATCTACCGTTGTGTTGGATAGGCAGACTTCCATGGGACACTCAAATGTGCATGTTCGGCAGTGGAACCAGGGCTGGATGCAGGTGACTCAGGCAATGCGGAAGCTAAGCTGGTAACTGATCCGCAGCACTGCTAGTGGCACGGCACCCAGTAAATGCATCATGCATTCACAGTACTGTTCCACGTGAAGGGGGTTGTGCATGTGTCCGGTATGGTCTGACATTGCCTTGGTGCGTCTCGTGGAACCGGCACTCTTTGGAACTGTGGCAGTTGTGTGGAGGATATGCCACAGCTCTGAGCAATGATTCAAATGTGTATGCAACATTGGGCTGAATGAGTTGCTGTTTCCGTGTGTGTCAAGGGCATCCCATGTGCGGGTACCTCCGGCAGGGGCTTCTGTGTGTGTGGGGTGCGGATGAGTCAGATAGTTTATTTGTGCAATGTGTGGTGTGGGAGTCGTCTCTCTCAGGGTGTTCCAGGTGTATTCTGGACCAAGGTCAGAGGTGCCGGTGTCCTCCGGCCTTCTGCATTGGGACAATGGAGCTTTCATCCTTGATGTTTGTCTGACTACTACTAGCCTTTTCAGAATGTGATGTGGCTTTGGTGCTCAGATTGGGACACGGCCGAGAGGTCATGGTGTATGGATGGCGATATACAAACACATGTTGCCATGTGGAGCCAGGTGCCCTGCAGGGCCTTGCGCTGCTTGTGCAGTCTCACTCTGTCTCTCTCCCTCGCTCTCTCCCTCTCTTTCCCCTGTTGGGCGCATGGCACATATTCTTCTCTTGGATTTAGTCTTGCAACCTGTGTCCTACGGATTGTCCAGTGTCGACCCGCTAGGTATCATCCGAATGGTTGTTTTGGCTTTTATTTGTATGTGTTTTGTGTTGGTGATTGCATTGCTGTATCACTGATTCTCCATTTTCTAGCCACGCATGTATGTTTTGTACTGCTTTTGGCCGCCATAAGTGTGGCAGGGTATGCTCAGACGTGAGTCCCTTGCTCACTTTGCCACTGGATTCAAGCAAGCCGGGCTGAAGACGGCTGGAATGCCAGAAACCAGTCCTCGGAAGCTTGTTTCCGGTCCAGGGAAGACATGGCTTGGCAGTTCGGGCTGGACTGTTCCCATGAGGCACAGGGTCAGACTGATTTGCATATAGCCATGTCTGAACTGGGGTGGCAGAGTGGGCTAAAGAACGGTGATGGATTAAACCCAGATCTTTTGACTGGGTGAGAGTGTTTGATTGATTCAGATGCTCCGTCCATCACCACCCCCTTTTGTACCGCTTTTGGCCGCCATAAGTGTGGCAGGGTATGCTCAGACGTGAGTCCCTTGCTCACTTTGCCACTGGATTCAAGCAAGCCGGGCTGAAGACGTCTGGAATGCGAGAAACCGGTCCTTGGAAGCTTGTTTCCGGTCCAGGGAAGACATGGCTTGGCAGTTCGGGCTGGACTGTTCCCATGAGGCACAGGGTCAGACTGGTTTGCGTATAGCCATGTCTGAACTGGGGTGGCAGAGTGGGCTAAAGAACGGTGATGGATTAAACCCAGATCTTTTGACTGGATGTGAGTGTTTGATTGATTCAGATGCTCCGTCCATCACCACCCCCTTTTGTACTGCTTTTGGCCGCCATAAGTGTGGCAGGGTATGCTCAGACGTGAGTCCCTTGCTCACTTTGCCACTGGATTCAAGCAAGCCGGGCTGAAGACGGCTGGAATGCCAGAAACCAGTCCTCGGAAGCTTGTTTCCGGTCCAGGGAAGACATGGCTTGGCAGTTCGGGCTGGACTGTTCCCATGAGGCACAGGGTCAGACTGATTTGCATATAGCCATGTCTGAACTGGGGTGGCAGAGTGGGCTAAAGAACGGTGATGGATTAAACCCAGATCTTTTGACTGGGTGAGAGTGTTTGATTGATTCAGATGCTCCGTCCATCACCACCCCCTTTTGTACCGCTTTTGGCCGCCATAAGTGTGGCAGGGTATGCTCAGACGTGAGTCCCTTGCTCACTTTGCCACTGGATTCAAGCAAGCCGGGCTGAAGACGTCTGGAATGCCAGAAACCGGTCCTTGGAAGCTTGTTTCCGGTCCAGGGAAGACATGGCTTGGCAGTTCGGGCTGGACTGTTCCCATGAGGCACAGGGTCAGACTGATTTGCATATAGCCATGTCTGAACTGGGGTGGCAGAGTGGGCTAAAGAACGGTGATGCATTAAACCCAGATCTTTTGACTGGATGTGAGTGTTTGATTGATTCAGATGCTCCGTCCATCACCACCCCCTTTTGTACTGCTTTTGGCCGCCATAAGTGTGGCAGGTTATGCTCAGACGTGAGTCCCTTGCTCACTTTGCCACTGGATTTAAGCAAGCCGGCCTGAAGACGGCTGGAATGCCAGAAACCGGTCCTCGGAAGCTTGTTTCCGGTCCAGGGAAGACATGGCTTGGCAGTTCGGGCTGGACTGTTCCCATGAGGCACAGGGTCAGACTGATTTGCATATAGCCATGTCTGAACTGGGGTGGCAGAGTGGGCTAAAGAACGGTGATGGATTAAACCCAGATATTTTGACTGGGTGTGAGTGTTTGATTGATTCAGATGCTCCATCCATCACCACCCCTTTTTGTACCGCTTTTGGCCATCATAAGTGTGGCAGGGTATGCTCAGACGTGAGTCCCTTGCTCACTTTGCCACTGGATTCAAGCAAGCCGGGCTGAAGACGGCTGGAATGCTAGAAACCGGTCCTCGGAAGCTTGTTTCCGGTCCAGGGACGACATGGCTTGGCAGTTCGGGCTGGACTGTTCCCATGAGGCACAGGGTCAGACTGATTTGCATATAGCTATGTCTGAACTGGGGTGGCAGAGTGGGCCAAAGAACGGTGATGGATTAAACCCAGATCTTTTGACTGGGTGTGAGTGTTTGATTGATTCAGATGCTCCGACCATCACCACCCCCTTTTGTACCGCTTTTGGCCACCATAAGTGTTGAAGGGTATGCTCAGACGTGAGTCCCTTGCTCACTTTGCCACTGGATTCAAGCAAGCCGGGCTGAAGACGGCTGGAATGCCAGAAACCGGTCCTCGGAAGCTTGTTTCCGGTCCAGGGAAGACATGGCTTGGCAGTTCGGGCTGGACTGGTCCCATGAGGCACGGGGTCAGACTGATTTGCATATAGCCATGTCTGAACTGGGGTGGCAGAGTGGGCTAAAGAACGGTGATGGATTAAACCCAGATCTTTTGACTGGGTGTGAGTGTTTGATTGATTCAGATGCTCCGTCCATCCCCACCCCCTTTTGTACCGCTTTTCCTGCTTGAGCAACATCAGTCAAAATTCTTTGTTTTGGGATTTGTGGTGTTGATGTGTAGTTACTTGATCCGGGTTGAAGGTGGGCCTGGGGGAGGGAGGGGTGTTGAGGGTGGGCCCGGGGGAGGGAGGGGTGTTGTAGACCTTGGTGTGGTGTCGGTGGGTGTTGTGACCCTCTTGGGTGTCCGTGCTGCATGTTCAGTTGCTCCGGGGCATCTGTTATTCTTCGTGTGTGGCTCTGGGCTGTGCTCCCTTTTGTGGTGCAGACTGTGGTCCGACTTTACACCAGGTCAGAGCAGGTGTTAATTTCCTGCTGCTAACACGCCTTATTGCCTGTTTTGTGTTCTTATTGCAGTTCTGTTTGGTCGGTGTGAATGTTGTGGTGTGGTGTTATTGCGGCTTTTGGCACGGGAAAGCCTACTCTGCATCTCATTAGTGATAGTTGCGGGGGTCTATATGGCGATGTTTTTTGTGGCTGCTATTGTGAGTAAACTAGTGCTGTGAGCTGTTAGCACCAGCTTGTGAATGGGGGGGTAAATTTATCACGACTTTGGCTTTGCTAAAGTGCCGTTAATTCGGCGATAGCTCCTTGTGAATATGCCCCTCAGTGTCTACGCTGGGGCAGGCTGTAGTAATGTTTGAGGTCTGTAATGTATGTTTTGGTTGTTTGGAAAGATAAGGGCCTTGGAAGCTAGCATCTAATGCACAGTTTGGACAGCTTGGGGTGGAAATGTTGGGCTACAGCTGACTTTCAGCGCAGCGCTTGTTAGCTATGCTTTTTGCAACATTTGCTCTGCTATAAACTGATATAGGCTGGCCCGATAGACCTAATAAATGGCGTGCTTGTGTCTGGTTGTTTAATGCCTTTTGGAAATATTAGCTGGTTAGCCGAGGTTTGTACATTTGTCATCCGTGCCTGAAAGGCAGGGCTTCAGTCAGCTTTGCAAGGTAAACGCAGACATGTTCCGAGCTCCGTTCATGCTGCGCCCCGGGGGGCCCTTCTCAAAGGAGCAAATCCCTTTTGATATCTAAAGACGGCGACTGCCTGTGGCTGCCAGGTGCCTTGACAGGCCGCTTCAAAGCTCTTTGTAGGTGATGTCTTGGTGATCTGACAGACACGAGAGATGCAGCCCTGGCGCGTGTCTCCCGGGCACGCGCGTGAGGCTCCAGACACCTGCATCCCATCCTTGGGTTTCGGCGACAACTCTGTATTTATACGAGCAGGAAGAAAGCATTAATATGAGAATGTACAACCCCGACTTTAAAGGGTGTGAAAAATGAGGGCAATTTCCTTTTGCATAATAACTAGGGGTGGGCGGAATTTGCGTAATCGCGTTACGCAAATCTCCGCAAATTGGTAAAAAATCTCCGCGAACACACAGAAATTCCGCAAACACGCAGAATTGCTTGTTTGTGATGCTTTTTTACTATTCGCAATCGCTGTTTGCGTGCTCGGGGGGAAATATCTCACAAACACGCATTTGAGAACGCGAACAAACAAAAAACTTCACGAAGTCGCGGAAAGCAGAATTTTGGGCAATTTTGCGTTCTCCGCGGAACGCGAAATTACCTAAATTCCGCAAATTTTGTGAACGGAACGGAATTTACCTCTGAAAATTTCCGAAAAGTGATGTGAAATGGTGAGAAATTATGGAAAATGCAAATCCAGTCTCTGGATGGTTGATGGGGGTCTTTGAAAAGGCCAAGAACTTGTGTAGTCCTGTCTTTCATTTTCCGATTGTGTGGGTCTGATTCACAAAGGTAACCTCACACTTTGGTGTAAGTTTACTACCTATTAGCATTCACAACCTATGGGCCTGATTATGAGTTTGACTGTCAGTGGACCGCCAAACTTACGGTGGCGCGGTGGTGGCGGGCAGGCCACTGCTGAACCGGCGGCCCAACCGCAGCATTACAATTTTGGCAGTCGGACCGTCATTGGACCGCCAGGGAACCGCATTCCATGGCGGTGGCGTGGCTCAGGGTCATACAATACGCTGGCGATGCTACTGCAGCATGAACCATGTATATTATGAGTCACCTGACTGGCAATGGTCTCATGTAAGCTTGTATTCCATGAAACAGCTGGCGGTCAGCAAACAAAGGGGGCCCTAGAGGACCCCACTTGCCCCATGCATGTCAGTGCATGCAAGCGGGCACACCTTGCGTGCAGTGACGGCCTGTGGAGGGAGTTTCGGTGGGGCAGAAAGGCGGGGCAGGGGAGGTACAGGGTTGGGGTGCTAAAAACCGGAATATGGATAATTGGAGGTAAGTGAACAATTTAATAAATAAAACAAATTTCGTAGCGCGCGCTGCATCGCATTTTGCGGGACACCTCCGGCCCAGAAGAGGAGGCAGGTGGGCTCAGAAGTCCTTAATGGAGAAGCCATGGGGCACGCGAGAGGCCCGCCCATCCCTGCTCCGGGCTAAAGGAAGCGCTTAGTAAGGACCACAGAAAACACCTGGTGATGGGGTCTGACATCCAGGGGCCCTGGAAGTAGGAGTGTGAGAGGGGCCCCAGGGCAGCCTCACAGGAGTTCAATGGGAGAATGGTGCGTATATAGCGGCCTTTAGTTTACATTTGTTGTATCTTGTGGCCTGTGCGGTGCGTTCAGAGGAGGTCTTCGGACAACCTGCGGTTTATTCTTTTCTAACTCGGAGGTTTCCTTCGTTTCCTGCGAAGTGCGCGGATTTTGCAACCAGGTGACAATCCTCGGGGTTGTGAGAGGGTGAAAGCAGAGCTGCCGTTTGTCGTGCGTTTACTAACGCACCGCAGGGGTGAAGAGCGAGGAAATGAACCTTACAAGTGACATATTTAAAGAGTTATCAGCAGCAAGGAGAGAGCGCACGACTGCTGAAGAGACCGTCGAGTCAAAGACTGGAGCCCACAGACGGCTGTTACTGAAGGTTTAGAATGACAACAAGCTACGAATGGTCACGTGGTCACAACCAACAATCTACAGCGGAATGAAAATGTCACATCCTGTTCATTGAAAAATAACAGTAAAGATGGTTTCCGAAAAATAAAGAGCAAATGAGGCATATTATTTTTTTCCTTAAATGTGATGGAAAGACATCATTTATTATGATTCAAATAAATCAACACACTCCTTGGGTGATAAGTGGCCACAAAAACCACGCGCCCACACTCTGTTTGTGTGCCCCAGAGGGTTAGCTTGGTGCACATTTAATATACATTTGAAGAGGACATTCCAATGTGAAGTGTGCTCTACACGCGGCACGCACCCCTCCACGCTGGGACAACGTGCGTCAGATGCACCGTGTGACCCTCAGCGTGCGGACACCTCCATATTCATTTGTCAAAAGGGGAACCGAAGAAGTGGGAACCAGGCCAGAGAAGGGTCGTATTAAACATGCACACGCGCAGAACAACACGACAACTTCCGGCTGTGCCGCGAAGGCTGAGCAGGCAGAAGACACTTGATGCACAGGGGAGATCTCCAGGGGTCTTGAGGTCCTTTGCAGATCTGGAATCAGTCTCACTAGCCAACTTCACTGTGCTCAGCACCCGAGTGACCTGGTCAGCCGGACCTGCAGTGACCTGGTCCGCTCACCCCATACCAGCTAGCCCACAGTGACCTGGTCAGCTCGACCCACAGTGACCTGGTCAGCTTGACCCACAGTGACCTGGTCAGCTCGACCCACAGTGACCTGGTCAGCTTGACCCACAGTGACCTGGTCAGCTCGACCCACAGTGACCTGGTCAGCTTGACCCACAGTGACCTGGTCAGCTCGGCCCACAGTGACCTGGTCAGCTCGACCCACAGTGACCTGGTCGGCTCGACCCATAGTGACCTGGTCAGCTCGACCCACAGGGACCTGGTCAGCTCGACCCACAGTGACCTGGCCAGCTCGACCCACAGTGACCTGGTCAGCTCGACCCACAGGGACCTGGTCAGCTCGACCCACAGTGACCTGGTCGGCTCGACCCATAGTGACCTGGTCATCTCGACCCACAGGGACCTGGTCAGCAGCTTGCTCCTCCTGGTGAACCTTCCCGCAGTAACCAGGTAAGCTCGACTCACAGTGACCTGGTCAGCTCGACTCACAGTGACCTGGTCAGCTCGACCCACAGTGACCTGGTCAGCTCGACCCACAGTGACCTGGTCAGCTCGACTCACAGTGACCTGGTCAGCAGCTTGCTCCTCCTGGTGAACCTTCCCGCAGTAACCAGGTAAGCTCGCTTTGCAGTGACATGGTGAGTGCGCCCCGGAAATACCTGGTCAGTTCATTCCACAGTGACCTGGTCAGCTCACTCTTTAATGACCTGTTCAAACCACATACCCGGAAGAGGCAACTAGGATATTTATTAAGGTATCCGCTCTGGGGGTATCTATTCTATCTTCAATACTTCATCAACAGGAAATCCACTTGGATACAATACTAAGAACAAATGAGAGGTACTGAACCCCAATAGGATTTTACAGCTACAAAACAATTTGATGAAAAATCAACTAGAGATAGATATTGGCTTTTTTATTCCAAGATACATGAGCCCTGATGAAGTTAACAAAAAAATGTTTTTGAATGAAACACGTTGACTAGATTTTCTTTGTGGCTGAAAGTCTTTTGTACAAACAGGATTGTTCATATATATATATATATATATATATATATATATATATATATATATATATATATATATATATATATATATATATATATATATATATATATATATATATATATATATATATATATATATATATATATATATGGATATGAGGTAAAGAAAGAATAAAACAGATATCTTGCAACACTTATTGGATTGTTACAGACTACAACTTCTTTCCGGGTGCACCTTTGCGTATTGGTTTCATTCTGTCTTGAATTTATTATTATTTAGAAGACCACAACCATTACTCCTAGGGGTATTAGAAATACACAAATATTACTTTCCTCTAATTGAACAAAATATCAGAAAAATTAAGTTAAACTATATGTAATTACATTAAATGCAAAGCTGTCATTTTGCACGGTATTTTAGCGTGAAAAGTGCCCTTGCATCATCTTTCGACGAGAGGTTGCACCTGGCACCAAAAACACAAAAGCACTTTCCACAATAGTTGTTCGAGTCAGGTGTTACCATATAGTAGCCGTACATTTTTACTGTGAATGGGGCGTAACTACGCAAAGTTGCGAAAAGCATACTTTCGGGATAATAATGCAAAATGTATTAAATTATGCAAGCAATGTAACTTACATTTTATCCAGGCCTAATTAACATAAAATGCTACTCCTAAACAACAGAAGGCTATTTGCACGATACTTACTGACCCGACACATGCATTACCAGTAAGATGTATATAACACGTCAATATGAAAGAATAGCCGACCCAACTTCCCCAACCCAATAAACCCCACCGGTTAGAAACGAGGCACATTTGTTACCAGAAGTGCACAAAATCATCTGAAATCCATGAATGCAAATAGCCCAGTGGATTAATTAACTGAATGTCATATTTTAACATCGCAGTTTGACAGATGCCGGCCAGGTGATGTTTCGATTTTCTGTGACTTCAGAACACAGTATCCTCGAGCTACCTAGTCTATCTCCAAAGTCCTTAGAGATGGTCCTACTTCTCTTTCTAAATTACCCAGGAGGCCTTAGGCGGTATTTCTTCAATGTCTCCAGACCCGTCCTGATCAAACCCCAGTTTCATGGGGCCATGATTTATGTAACCAGCCCCCCGACTCCATCACTGAGGTCTGGAACCCAAGACACTGGTGAGGCTCTCTCCTGACCATGTTGTGCCGCTGTGCCCCTCACCCTCCACGCCCTCCTCTTCTAGCACTGACTTGCTCCCACTCTTACCTGGTGCATGAGAACAGACAGCAGATGCAGTCAGCAGAGCAGATTTGGGGGGTTGTAGGGTAAGTAAAGGAATCAGCACCTCACACTTACCACCCTGCGAGAGCTGGTCAGTCCCATTGATTTTGTAATGGTTAATGTGCTCAAAGGGGAGAAGGCCCTTTAGTTTGCAATCAGCGTGGCGCCCAATGCTGGGACAGCTGTATCCTGGTTGGAGGGATTTGACCCATGGTGCCTGGGTCAGGATGCTGAAGGTTACCTAGCAGGACACTTTACAATCTTGGTTGGCAAGCAGAGGAAGTGTCTCTCATGCCATGCTTTCACCACATCCAATGGGAAGCAAACATGTGGTGGGTGGAATGCTTGAATTAGCGGGTAATTACTTGGGGGCGCAATTAAGCTTATTCTTTTCACCCTCCGTGCCACCGCAGATTAAACCCAGCCATATGCAAATTATCTTATGCCCTGTTACAATAATACTAATGTATCCCAAACTGCCAGGCCAGGGCCCACCTGAAGCAACACAGGCAACTCTAGACCAGTTTTGACTTATGTGGGCTTCCTCTGGAGGGTGCAGCTTGGTTCGCGCGGTACAGAGTGCATCGGACCCACATCTGGGCATTCCTGCTGTACGGAGGGAGTCACACTGAGGAGAACAAACAACAAGCAATCAAATCCACAATTTGTCCACCCACAATGCCACCTCAGGTGGCCCAAGCAAGTGCTGCGATGCCAGGGGTATGCTCAGCAAACCTCGGGCATCATTTATGGGAAGTGTTGCATCGCTGCGTGGATGCAGTGATACAACACTTCTCTGTGCACCCTCCTTGCCACACCATCAATGCTTCATATTTACTGTACAACGCATCATGTCGCAAGGAATGATAGATACGTCAGTATTACTGACGTGTTGTGTCGGAAGCGTGAAGCAACACCAGCAATGTTGCTTTCACATGGGGCAAGCCCCATGTGAAAGGGCCTGCATCAGGTGTAAGGTTTTGATGCATTGGCTTCCTAGAAGTGGTGCACTGAAATCTTATAGATTTCACTGCACCACTCTTATTGCCCTTTCTTGCGGGGGAACGCCCCCCCTGCACACATTATACCTGAGAGGTATAATGTGGCACAGGGGTTAATAATGGCGCAACATGGCGCATTATTTACACCGCCGCTGCGTCACTAAGCGTAATGCAACAGCGGCACAAAAGTGACGCAGGCCTTCATAAGTAAGGCCCCTCATGTTTTTCAGAAGCAAGCGCACGTGCGCAGCTCTCCTGGACCAGTGGTGGCCACCCCTGGGCTACCTGTCGCCATCAATCACTGAAACTAACCTGAGATGAAGACAGCGCCTTCCATAGAAGTGCCAAGACATCAAATCCCAAGAGATAGGCGCCCTGTAACTGGAAATAAAGGTAAAGTATGAGAATTAAAATGCTTTCCTAATATCTACGTGGAAGGCTGTGGTCATCACTGCACGCCGGGTGCGCTGTCCGCGAGCCCCCGCGCGCTGTCCGCGAGCCACAGCGCGCGCTGTCGCGCAAACCTACCATTATCTCAGCGCAAAACATTGACAGCCTTTCAGGCTCAAGGCCGCAAATACTTGAATTACAGTGTTTACCTTTCTAATGGACACATAATGTCTCAGAGCATGAAATTCCAGCATTAATCACTTAGAAATAGCAGCCACCCCACCAGAGGGCCTTTTATGGAGGCCTAATGCCATGCACTAAGGTAAGCTCCCGGCGGGGCCCAGCCTCCCCTCCCCCTCCCCCGGCGATCATTCGAGAAGGCACGAGCGCTAATTAACTGAATGCGGAAAGATTCAGACAATTAACATACATTTGAAAATTCTGCTTATCGCAAAGGCAAATAGATTCCCGAAGATGTCTCGTCATCCTCTTAGTGGGGGCAAAGCACCCTCATGTTAGAGCAATTAACTTCAGAACAGAGGGACAGGGGCGGCGCTTGCACTAATGGACACGCGGCCGCTTTAATTACAGCCCCAGATAAAATAAAATGCTAATGCGAGCGCGTAATTACCGCGGACAGGATTATAATATACATTATGCCTTTCAATTCTCCTCTTGTGCGTCATGAGGCAAAGTGCACAGGAGTCGAGCATCCCACGTTAGTCCCCACTTCCCTGTCCAGGGCCAGGTGAACCAGCAGGCATCTCTCAACCTTATTGCAACGAGCATTGACAAAGCCAACAGGTCTCGGCTTTACAATACACGTGCCTGGCTAATGGCTTTGCCCAGGCTTGTTTGGAATTCATTGATAAGATTATATAAGAAAAAAAAGTAATTGCAAAAAAATACTAGGGGAAAAGCAAATGCATATCTCAAACTCTCTCAAAACTGTGCATTGAATGTAACATTTTCAATTTTTATTAATTCATTTGATAACTTTATTTCGGTCAAAGACCATAAAAGTGCAATAAAATATATACAAGCACAGTAGTAAAAACATAAATACAGTCGAGTTAAAAAGTTATTAAACAATAAGTTATCAAAGAGTAGAGGTATGGGTAGGTATTTTTATTAATGACTTGTTGCATTTCTCAAAATAAGCAGGAACCTTTGACTAGAATTAAAAAAAGAACAAGGAAGTGTCAGAGTTTAAAGTGCTTTGAAATACTCACTGTGCCTCATTTACTTTCCACAGGATTCGGTGCTGAAACAAATGCTCCGGCCATTTGGTGCTCTGAGCAGCCCACTCAGCAGATGTGTTTCCGGGGCTCCCTGAGAAGAGACATCTCTTTGGTGGTCATGCTGAGTACACCTTCTGCCTCGGATATCTCCCCTCCCCCTTCCGGTGCATCACGGATGCTGCTTGTGTGTGCCGAGATCTGGGCTTTCAGGCAACACACAGGATCAGCAGATAAAACAAAACCCATCTGATAAACTCTGCTCTTCAGCCAAACCTCGACCAAGGGGCAGAGAGCACGGAGGGCGGGGATGTTATGAGAGAGGCGGTGACTGGGTGAGAAAGCCGGAAAACACATGCACTCTCATGGAATGTTCAAAGACAAGAGTACTTCCCTGATGTGAGCATGAATGTTCCACCTAAAAGGATGGTAAAGAAACAAAAGAGAAAGGACAGCCATCAAATAAGCAACCACATGAGATTGACAAGCAAGCCAACCACAGAGAAGCGAGGGGCGGGCCTGAAGCCCACTCTGAGTGTTGGTATTGGGCACCACAGATCCGTGGCAAGAACAAGATCCTACAAAAGGTGTGAGTTGATCAACTTTGCAAGTTTTAAACTTCGTTCATGTTGCAACGTTTGAAAAAATAAGCAATGTTGTTTCTCGCGAGACTTAATAAATTCACCCCCCCTTTTCAGCTGCATCTGCCCTTTCTGTGCCACTGAGGGTTGAGTTTCCGGGTATCGGGTTCAGGAGCTCTGCTTTACTGCCCCTGCCCGGTAAACATCCTTTACAACGCAACTGTTACAACGAAGTACCTTTACGACGCAACCATTACAACGAAACTTTTACAACGACTTGCGCTGGGGGGCGCTCTAGGATAGGGAATAGTTTACAATACCTTCCCTACTATCCACGGGGACTGGAGTTGGAATAGTAAATTAAACTATTCACTATCCAGCGCCCCCCAACGCAAGTCATTGTAAAAGTTGCGTTGTAAAACTTGCATCGTAAAGGCATGAGTTGTAATAACATGCGTTGTAATGTCATACATCCCCCCTGCCACTGTTCTATGAGAGAAAGACCTGTATAGCAGCATGCCTCGTTTTATGTAACTCATATTCCTGCTTTGCATAAGTAACGCAGGGAGGCCAGCCCCTCCCGGGCACAGGGCAGTGTTTGAGTGGCAGCCGACAGAAGGCGCAGTGCTACCAGGGGGTTCTTTCCCACAACCCTGGTGCTCACTCCGACATGCCAGCCTCCCTGGGAACCCACTCGGAACTAAACCCACATTTACATTTCTTCTGCGCCGCAGTTCCTAATAAGACCCTTCACACAGGATGAAGAGAGCTCTCTGCCGGATAAAAGACCTGTAATTGTATTGAGATTTTTAAAACTCCTTTCTAATTTTTCGTTTTTATGATGAGATATAATATCTCTCTTCCACTCCCGATAGTAACTATAAGCAATCAGTGGCTGAACGAAATCTAATCTAAATGCAGATGTTCCTGCTCAGAAACCTGCCCACAGACACCCCCTCGGGGTACCAGGGAAGGAAGTATTGTGTTTAAAAGAGGTGGCTTAAAGGCAGCACCGCCATGGAAAGGCTGACGGGGATTGGATTCAGGGACCCGTTGTGGGCCCCCTTGTGTTGGGGGGAGGTGGTTGTGCACTGGGGGGGTACATTACCCTTACACGCGGTGCCTGCCACACAGTGCAGGGAAACATACAAGATATTTTTTTGACATTGCGGCGGGTGCTGCAGCCAGCAGTAGCCACCTCAATGTCCCTGCATTGATGGCAGACAGACTCAATCCGCCCACCATCGTAATGACCCCCTAAGTCTTAACACCTTTGCCGTGGGGCTAATTCCCCCGAGTTGCGGGGGTAGGGGGCCCGCGCGCGGCGCCGCGGTGCTTCTGACGAGCTGAGCTCGCCATGACCACGCCAGTTTAATGGAACGCCCAGCACAGCGGGGGAATTATCCCCGCGTGGGCGTTCCGTGGCGGTTATGACAAGCTCAGCTCATCATGACCACGCCCGCTCAATGGAACGCCGAGCTCAGCAGGGGAATTATCCCCATGTGGGCGTTCCGTGGCGGTTATGACGAGCTGAGCTCGCCATGACCACGCCCGTTTAATGGAACACCCAGCACAGCAGGGGAATTATCCCTGCATGGGCGTTCCACGGCTGTTATGACGAGCTCAGCTCGTAATGAGCACAGCTCCACTGTGCAGCTCGTCATGAGCGCCCAAGGGGTTAAAGCACCTTCAGGGGGTAGATAGGCAGGGTCTTGAAGTCTCTGTGGTTCTTGACTAATTCCTTTCTTTCTCTTCAGATCTCTTTCCAATTGGACGGCCATCAACGGTTTCTCCAGAGAAGAGGTAGGAACCGGGTAAGTAAAGGTTGAGGAAGGGCTAAAAAAAACAACAATACCCCCAAAAAATATTCTTACGCCTCGCTCTCTTTTGTCTTTCAGAGCCTATTGCGGATCCCCTTAACACTTTCTTTCTCAAAATATAAGGAGATCCCTTAGGGCATTGAGTGTCTTGGACTTTCTCCTCCCCCCCCCACCCCCCCCCTAACTCAGGGTTATGTGTACAAAGGAGTCTTGTTATTCGCGTTGATATCTCAGGGCAACTTGGGTGGGTTCAGTTCCCTCACAAAGTTCCTTTTCCCCTCCCTACTCTTTCCCCCAATCCTTACACCAGGTTCCTGGGAAACAAAACAATACAGTCGACATGAAAGGTAGCAGGGACACCATTCCCATGTACTGGGTGACCTTGCGGGGTTAGCCTGGTCGGTGTCCAGAGGTCACTGTAGCACCAAGGATGGTGGTTTGGGTCTTCCTTCTCTCCGCAGGGGTCTCCGTGTGGTCCTCCTGGGTTGATGCCAGTGGGTCCTCGGTCGCACTCTCTCTTTTAAATGTGAATCCTTGTTTATTCTTCCTCCCCTGACTCCTTCCCTTCCTCTACCACTCCTTTATATTCCTGTCCACTTTCTATTTCTACTTTTCAGCTATCTTGACTGAGTCCTTTCTTTATTTTCATGGACGAGGTCCATGGTCCGGCCTCTGAGGATCCGCTCGACCAGGCAGGTGAGTCCAATGTTTTTTATTTAATCGAATTCCTCACAAGGCCTCCGCTAGGCCTTATGTTTATTGTTACCCAACTCAATGGTACTCATTTTATAGACCTCAGATGGATGAAAGGCTGAGTGGACCTGCTGGGATTTGAAGCTGTGACCATGAGGTCCAACACAGGTCCACTAAGCCACCAGACCCGTATCAGGAGATGATCCAGGGGAAAAGGTTCAGGGTGATGGTTGCTCACTGATTCTGAATTAAAATCAAAATGAACAAGTCATGAAGTGGGTCAAGAAAGAGGTTGTTTTATTGTTGAAGACCTTGGGTGGCACGCGAGAGCCATCTTGGAACGCAGCGTTGGCCCTGCTATCACTTCTCTCAGCCTGAGGTTAATACATCCTCTGCTCCTTCATTGACCATAGAAGACCTGGGGGCATATTAGCAACAAATAGCGATATTTATCGCTAAATGAGCTTAGCGCATTTTTTTTTATCGCCGCACATCGCCACGCATCGCCGGATATTATCGCTGAGATAACGTGCTATTAACAACGTTTATCTCAACAGCGATAAAATATCCGGCGATAGCGGCTCAATGCGTGAATATCGCTGGAAATCCAGCGATATTCAGGCGTTATCGCTAATGGGGACTTAACCTGAATATCCACCTCCCACTGGATATACAGGTTAAGAAATGGTCTGAGCAGGCGTTAGGTTTTGCCGATTATCACACTTAGCCCAAATATTTCTATTGCTTCGCCTGCCTTGCTAATAGGCGATAGCGAGGTTAGCAACTGTTTTCAGTCGCTAACTGGTTGGGTACGCCCACTTTGCATGTCATTAGCGATAAATATCGCTGACATGCAAAGCGGGCCCAAAACCGGTCGCTATCGCCTAAAAGCTGTCGATAACTGTTGTTAGCGACAGCTTGCTAATAGGGCAATAAAATTATTGCCGCTTTAGCGGGAAAAAGTCCCGCTAAAGTGGCGATAATGCCCTGTGCTAATATGCCCTCTGGTTACTTCACAATCCCGACAGGCATCGGGAGTAGAAGGCAAGCTGCAGGAGTAGCACAGACATCTTCTTGACATGACAAGGTTCTTTTCCAACGCATCGAGAAGATCTCTTTAACGACAACAGTATCCAAGGAGAGCGAGGATCTGGTTGAGTTGGTGGTGGGGCAATGATCTCAGATAGGGGGCTTACGCCTCAAAAAGCCCTCAGGCACTCCGTACCAGTTTGTTTTTGCTAGTGGTAAGTTACTGGGGTGGATGTACTACACAAGGGGCCTCATTTATGAAAAGTGACGCATCGCTACGTGAAAACGGCGATGCGTCACTTTTCACTGCGCCCTCCTTGCACCACCAATGATGCGTCATATTTACAGTATGACGCATCATTGCGCAAGGAGTTACAGATACGTCAATATTTCTGAGGTATCTGTATGGCGCAAAAGTGACGCATTGCTGGGGTGTGTCACGAAAGTGACGCAACTCCAGCAATGTGTCCTTTCACATGGGGCAAGCCCCATGTGAAAGGGGCTGCGTCAGTCTTACTCCTGCTGTGTGGCAGGCGTAAGAAATTGACGCATTTGTGTCCTAGAAGTGGCGCAGTGAAATCTTATAGATTTCACAGCGTCACTTCTACGAGGCTATTTGCGGGAGAACGCCCCCCCCTGCATACATTATACCTGACACAGGTATAATGTAGCGCAGGGGGTTACAAAGTGACGCTTCTGCTTAGATGCGCCACTTTGTAAATATGGCACAACAAGGCACATTTTTTACGCTGCTGGTGCGTCACAAAAAGTGACGCACCGACGGCGTAAAAGTGATACATGGCCTCATAAGTGAGGCCCAATGTGTGCATTTACCTACAAAAATCCTCTGTGTTACTGGGGATTTCAGTAGCAACACTTGCAAGAGAAATATTACACTTGAGTGGAGGTGAAGGGAAAGTGGGAAACTCTGCAATGTATGTGAAGGACAATAATCAAGAACTGTGGAAAACTTTGCTCACATGATGGACACTTCTGACAGCTGTGAAACAGCTACCTCAGCCAGCAGGCACTGGAGGTAAAGGTCCCAGTACAATGGTTCTGGGTTGATCTCAGCAGGGCTGGTAAGGAGGCGGGCAGCTGGCCATTTCAACATTCAGGAGGAGGTCTACAGGTATGTTTAGTCCCTTAGTTATAGCTCATCTAAGTACTAGTTGAAGAAGCACAATACTTATGCTGTTGAGTGGAGCTTCACAAAGGCCCAGCTGCCAATCACAGAAGAGCTTTTCTTAAATAAATGTATGACCAGTGACTCAGAACAGAGAGTATTTCTGCTACCTCTTTAGAAGGAGAACTGAAAAACCCATGTTTAGCGGTGAGGGATGTGCCTGCCAGGTGCATGCCAGGCCCAGACATCTGAAAAAAGAACTGAGGGGCATATTATCAAGGGGGTTTATCTCCGCTTTTTTGGCTTTAAAAGCCAAGAAAGCGGAGATAAAATTATCTCCCTATTCCCTAGCTGTCGCTAACACCAGTTAGCGACAGCTAGTAGGAGATAGCGACCATCTTGGGCCCCACTTTGCATGTCAGTGAAATTTATCACTAATGACATGCAAAGTGGGCGTGCCAAACAGTCGCTAACATCGCTATCTCCTATTACCAACTTTTGGAGATATTCGTGCTAAGCGCGAATATCTCCAAAAGCTAACACCTGCCCCAAGCAGTTCTTAGCCATGTTATTCAATGGTAGGTGGATAACATGGCTAAGAGCATTAGCTCGGTAATGCATGAATATCGCTGACTTTTCAGCGATATTCATGCATTGCGGACGATTTTTATCGCTTAGGAGATAAACCTTGATAATATCAAGGCTCCTAAGCGATAAAAATCGCCGCAGCTCGGCGATAAAAATATCGCCGCTAAACCAACATAGCGATAATTATCGCTAGTTGTTGGTAATATGCCCATCATTTTTTTTTAATTCAAGGAAATTTTATTGATTTTACTTACAACACAAAATACATAAATGAACGGGCAAAGTATTGTGTGTACATCACGTCATTAATGTAACCAATACTTGAAGACAACAAGTGGTGGAACAGACAGAATATGACAATCGGTTAAATGCAACGGGAGACAAGAAATAGATTCAACGACCAGGTACGCAGAATACCTTAACTACAGAGAACTTTGATGAGATAACATGTACACTTGATGAACTTGGTAGGATCGTGTCTGGTACATATGCTGAGTTGTACTTTCCTCGGTAATGTTTCGTTGGGGTGCAAGCTGAATGTGACCGGACGTCATGCACAGCCTATTATCCATGAATTAGCTGATAGACCAAATTCTAGCAAGGATCGAATTCTGAACAGTACAAGGCCCGCGGCCCGCAGAATAAAGTTAGAAAAAAGAGAAGGAAAACAGAGTGCAGAGAGTGCAGAGGTACAGAAGGAGGAGAGATAGAGAGGAGAGAGGGTAGAACTCATTTTAACAGCAAGAGTTTTTCCAGCAAGAGTGGAAGCGGGGGAAGAAGATTGTGGTCACCGGCTGGACCAACAGGGAGAACCCCAATAATGCAGAGATGCGACCCTTGTGCGGGGATTTCAGCAATGCCTCACAGCATTCTTACCCCACACTCATGTGAAAAAACAACCATTCAGTGAACTTTACATAGGTTTCACATGAGGATCCTTATACCTCGAACAAGGGGTACAGATAACATAAATAAATACATCAGGTTGAAGGAGAATGACCAAAGCTAGACATGTCTAGAAGAGACTGAGATAAAGGGGTTCCTACACAGCTCGGTGCTACGTCCGAGACAGTAATGTTGGGCAGTGAGAAGTAGTTGGCACTGTGGTTCTGAAGCCCTTTAACCTGAGTACACTGAGGGAAGGTCTGGGACAATGGAATGACCAGTCTTTACCTAATATGCGTCGGAAAGATACAAAAAGTAGAATGAGCCACCTTGTCGCAGACGATTTGGAAAAAGTGCAAGGCATTAGAAGTACATTCTTGATTGAAGACAAAGAACCATTGCATACAGTGGTAGAATCCATATTGGTTCAGACGGCTTGTGAAAGTTTTGAGAAATTAGAAGGATTTTCCAGGCCACAGAACCCTTCAGGAAGACTGAAGACGGGGGGGGGGGAAGGGCGTGGCTTTGCCGCCATGCAAAATGGCCGCTGTGTAGGTGAGCTCCGCCAGCTGAGCAATTATCCGTTCAGTTTCAGCTGCTTTGGGGGCCATCCGTTCCTGCAAATGCCCCATACTGCTCCACGGGTACCAGCAGCAGTGACGGGGACGCTGCTAAATCCAAGTTTCACCCAAGCTCGGCGGGGTACCAGAAGGGCGACGGCTGCGGTGGACTGCAGCCTGTGCACGCGGCCTGGCCCCGGGACCTGGTGGCGCGGCTGACTGCCTGGAACCCCGCTGTGACACCAGGAAAATCGAGCGGGGGTTGAGGATCACATACCGCTTGCTGTGGATTTTGTCTATCGCTCCTGCCGGCCATCTGTTGGTTCCCTGTTGCCGCGGGGGCCACCCTGCTGCGGCCTACACGGTGTGTATAGCACCTCGATAGCCGGTGAGGAGAGACGTGGTGATCGGGGGCGGTGGGCCTGAGGCCTGGAAAACTCACCTCGAGCAGTGCAACCAAGGTCCACGGAGCCTCCGATCCAGCGGGGGGCTACCCACGAACGCTGGCCGGCATCAATACACGTGCACTACCTCGCGGCCATGAACGCTGAACCGATTGGGCTACGGCACCACACTGGGGCCCGCGCCCGCCTACGCTTGCAGCGGCGTACCTGCTATGGTGACCCACGTATCAGCCTCCATATCCAGAACTCGGCACATCCCAGATCCGTGACAGGAAGCCGTGAGTCCTGCGGCAGCAGTGCACAGGCACCTGGGCTGGCACTTGCACTGGTGCGGCCTGTGAGCCCTGGTCGTGGTGCGTATGGACTAAACATGGGGGAACACGCAGTACGCCACAGCAGGCCCTGACTTGTGCAGCCACCAAGCCCGGTTGGAGACGCGCCCAGCCCCGCGGTGGCGGGCAACCTATGTTAGAGGCTGTGCTCCCGTGCTGCAACACCCGGGAGAATTTGTCTTTGCTCCCCGCCGTGGGCGCAGCAAGATCCGCTGAGGTGAGTGGGCACAGCTGAAATGGAGTGAGTCTGGTGATATCCGTGCCGGGCACGAGGCACGCCAGCAGAGTACGATCCCTCTGAATCCCTGCAGACAGACCGCGGCAGCAAGTGCATCACCACAAACATGGGGAAGGCGGAAGGTAGGCAGTCAAAGATCCCCTTTGAAAAAACACTGATTGCACGGCAAACGGACCATAAAGGAGAGAAATCCACTGAGCCGCACTCCCGAGATGATGATGCACCCGAAGGTCAGGAGCAGGACCTCAAGACCATAATGCTGGATGTCCAGTCAAACCTGCGCAACATAGACGCCAAACTAGACGCACTCTCCACCTGCCTGGACAGAGTGAAAACCAGAGTGGACGAGCATGACACCAGACTTGAGCATATTGAAGCCAGGGTCTCCGAGGCTGAAGACAACCAAACTACCATGGCCTAGCACTTGTTAAAAATCTACAAAGTGTGAGGCCTTATAAAACAGAAGAACGAAGATCTTGAAGCCTGATCAAGAAGAAATAATCTCTGTATAACGAGTATCCCGGAGTCCACAGCTATCTCCCAGATGAAGGACTTTGTTGAAGCTATGCTGAGGAACCTTTTTGGTTCCCATCTGTCGCTGGTCTTCATTGTCAAAAGGGCGCATAGATTGTTTGGACCACGGCCCCTGCACGGAGCTCCCCCAAGGCCGATCATGGCGAGGCTACTGAGTTACAGCGATCGCGATGTTGTCCTGCGACAGACGAGGGAGCTTGACCATATTCAATACAAGGGGAATGTCGTATAATTCTTCCCGGACTTCACCTTGGCTGTGCAGGCTGCCAGACATGAATTCCTACCAGTGAAGCAGATTCTGCAGAAACACAACATAACATATGCTATGCTCTACCCAGCTGAGCTCAAAGTCACCATCAATGGCAAGGCGTCTCACTTCACGGACCCAAAACTGGCTCTCAAGTAAGCCAAACAGCAACTCGCGCCAGTTCTTCTGTGACTGATGCCTGCCTCAGTGACAACAATTAACTGCACCATGCATTCACGGAGGCCGGTTGCGAAGTGACTTGAGGAGGATGGCTGCCGTCTTAGTCCAATGTCATCGAACTTGGCATAGAACTGCAGGCTCAGCTAAGTGTACTATCACAAGAACTGTTATTTGGGGCGGCGGTGAATGGATGGTTTCACTGCTCTATACCTCTGCTCAGCCACCCGGCCCTTAAGTGGGCAGACCCCATGGCAACTCCATTCTCCCCGGGGATAAGGGGGGGACTTCACAACCTAATTGGGGGGGGTTGGTGTGGGAGGGGGGAGGTTTGGAGAGGGAGGGGTTGTTGGGAAATCATTATGCCATGTTTTTGGTTTACATAAAAACTGTTGGCACATTATCACTTGCTCTCCTCATCGCATCAGGAACGCAAAGCACCACTCTGCCATGTGATGGACACACGCACATTACCCAAACTCCTCCCACTCAGCATGGCTAAACCAGGCATGGTCTAACTTCTATCCTGGAACGTGCAGGGCTCAATGATACCAGGAAGATCTGCCTTGTACACTACCCTCCCCTTCTCATCCGGGGCTGGGGACTCTCGTACACTTCCTCCTACTCCAACGACGCACAGGGTTTGCATTTTAATTCACAAGGATTTGGCATGGACCATCGACCACTGCATATGCCACACTGAAGGGCGCTACATCATTCTCATGGGAAAACTTCACCACCATCCCATCACTCTCTCCACTGTATACGGTCCCAATGTTGATGACCCTTCCTTTTTCTCCATCATTTGGCAGGTAATTGCAAACACCACTCCGCAAACAGTGCTCTGGTGTGGGGACTTCAATGCTCCACCGTCAGGTGGCATGGACCGGGAGGGGTGTACTAGATGTCGACACCCGCAAGCGGCATCCATACTGGCCACAATTATTCAAGATAACCTCCTCGTAGACAAATGGCGAGGCACGCACCCCAACACACGTGAAGGCACCTGCTTCTCCCTGCAACACAAAATGTGGTCAAGGATTGAGTATTGGATGCTGTCCAAAACTATGCTTCCATGGAACCCTCAGGTCTCCCACCTTCCCCTTACCCTTTTGGATCATGCCCCAGTCCTGCTGACACTTAATCTCCCACATGCACTAACACGTGCATTCTCCTGGCGACTTCCTCGTGCTCAGAGATCGAGTCTTTCGCGAAGAGTTGCACACTGCTATCGGAGACTATTTCACATTTAACGCCAGGTCGGTCCAGTCCCCCGCACTCTCTGGGACGCCTTCAAGGTGGTCATTAGGGGAGAGTGCATAGCCAAGCAACACTGGGTGCTTAAAGCCATCCAAAGCACACTCTCAAAGCTCGAATCGGAGATCTCCGCCCTTGAAGATCGTTTTCACCACAACAATGACTGCCGGGTACTGGCAAACATTCGCAGCAAACTTACCGAATACCAGGAAGAGGCAGCTGGGAAACACAAGCAAGCAGGTATGGTGAGGGAGACTGCCCAGGCAAGACACTAGCTAGACTGCTTCAAAAACCCAGGGCACCCTCCTACATCGCCAGCTTGATAGACTCAGAGGGCCAGAGATGCTCCTACACTCCCGATCTCATGTGCGTTATGGTGGATTTCTTCACTCAGTTATAGTACACCTCCCGTGCTGTCCCCGCTTCAAAATTAGAAGCATATTTCAACGCCATTGAACTCTCCAACTCCCATTGTGATTTCCTGGACGCCCCCATTACTGTGGATGGGGTACGGCAGGCAATAGCTGGCCTTGCTCCAGATAAGGCTCCAGCCTGGATGGACTGGCTGCCTCCTTTTATAAAGAATACTCAGATCTACTAATTCCCCGACTGCTTGAGGTATTTCAAGATGCCCTGGAGGTCGGCTCCCTGCCCCCCTCAATGCGTGAGGCAGTGCTCTTCACGCTTCTCAAGCCTGGTAAGTCTGGGGACCAGTGTGATTCTGAAAGGCCCCTAACACTTATCAACATAGATAAAAAGATGTTTTCAAAAATCCTTACAAGTAGACTACAACTACGCTACCAGTAATGATCAGACCAGATCAGTCCGGGTTCATACCGGGCCGCTCCACAGCACACAACCTCCGGACCATGCTTACAGTAATGCACTATCTACACCTACAAATCACAGCGCTGGCCTCTTTCCTTGAGGCCACCAAGGCGTCCGATACCCTGGAGTGTTTTTTTTTGTTGAATTTGGATATATATTCCTTGCACAAATGCGCTTTCTATACACGTTGCCCAATGCCCACATACAGTTAAATGATCAAATATCAGACCCCTTACCAATCGGCAGAGGCACACGGCAGGGATGCCTCCTCTCGCCTTTGCTTTTCGCAATTGCGATGGAACCCCTTGCTGCACACAGTCGCCAGCATCACCCTGCCCGGGGGATAGGATTCACAACACGCGGCCTGACCATATTCCTCTATGCCGATGACGTCACACGTTATGTGATCCATCCCGAGCAGAAGTTATCCCCTTTAATTTGCGAGCTCATTCATTTGGGTGGTCTCTCTGGTGTCCAGATTAACTGGAACAAGTCGATACTTTTCCCATTGACAGACGCTACAGCTCAGTTTCCTACAGCGTACCCACTCCAGTGGGCAGCGGGCCCCATCAGGTATTTGTGTATATATCTTAGTAGGGACCTTTCTGAGCTATGGCAGGCCAATTTTGGTTGAGCGATGAACTGGTTGGAAGAACGCATTCCCATATGGTCCAAACTCCTTCTTTCTCTGGCGGGTCGTATCGCCATTGCGAAGATGGTCGTTCTTCCCAAGTTTCTTTACTTATTCAAGTACAAAATACTGACCAGACCACAACTGCAGGGGGTCTAGGTGCTCCAGACTTTCAGCTTTATGCGGTCTGCGCTCAGGCACACTTTCTGCACTACTGGACACATCCAACGCCCTTTCAGCCACATGTCGCGATGGAGATCGATGCAGTATCACCATGGCCCTTGTCTACGCCCCTTTTTGCTCCCTACAACTGGCCTGTGGATGAAATTGACACTCCACAATGTCTGCGGTGGACATGGACTGGACTGGCGAGACGAGCGGGTACTCCTCTGCTATATGCCCCCTCGGTCCCGCTGGCGAAACACCCCTTGCTGCCTCCCCTACAGAATAGTGGGGTTTGCGCCCGAGCGGCCAGGCTCGACGTGCACACCTTCACTGATCTCTTTCCGGGCGATCACTTTTGCGACCCGCCGGTGGCACCCAGCGGCCCACTAGATAACTTTTTATACTATCAACTATGGGCGGCTTGCCGCGGGCTTTTTCCATCATTTCCAGCGCCACCTGTAACGCTCCCCGCGCTAGAACACACTTACACCGCCACCTCACCGCGGAAACTCATCAAGGCAATTTTTTGTGCCATGCAATGCCTCCCATCTGCTGAACCTCTGCCAGTCTAGAAGGCGTGGGAGGACGATCTTGTTTTTCCACTCACAGACGCGCAGTGGTCATTCTGCTGTAGCCAACTCAAACTACTCTCTCCAAACTACCGGCTGCGTCTCATCCATTTACATTTTCTAGACCACACCTATTGCACCCCAATGCTGCTGCAGAAAATGGGCCTGTCTCCAGATTCACAATGCACGCGCTGCCATGACGACACAGCAAACTTCCTTCACCTCGCCTGGCACTGCCCGGCAGTTGCATTATACTGGGCAGAGGTATTCCAGACAGTAGGGGACATCACACAGCTACAGTTGACGCCCTCCCCGCTGGTGGGCCTGTTGGGGCAAGTGGCAGAAATACCAAAGCCTTCTCGCAGACTTGTTGCATTGCAGTTGCTTCTTTCTAAGCGACGGATTGCAGTGTACTGGGGTGGCACCCTGGCACCCAAGTTGAAAGACTGGCTTCTGGACATCGTTTGTTGCCCAACTACTGGAAGTTGATGCCCCCGAGGTCCAGACGTTGCCTAGACTCAGCTCCCCCTCCACGGAACAGTCCCTAATTTTTGTGCCCTGCCATAAAAGAAACAAAGTGACCGCTGCGCCTCTCACCAGGCCGGGTCACCCCCTTGCTCCTCCTGCCGCCCCCTGCTCCAGCCTACCTGCCGCATCTTTTCCCGCATTTTCTTCCCGCCGCCACAGACGCCCCCCTGGTCCCACGAGCGGCCCAGCCACTGCAGAGACGGCCGCTCGCCCGTTCCCGCCGCTGCTCGCCCAGGCCCCGCCCACCACCGGCCCATTGGCCGAGCCGCTCCCGCCGCCGCCCAGCTGACCCGCCCTCTCGTCCCCCTTCTTAAGGGGACAGCTAGGAGTGCTCGGGAGTGACCGATGCGCCTCTCACCAGGCCGGGTCACCCCCTTGCTCCTCCTGCCGCCCCCTGCTCCAGCCTACCTGCCGCATCTTTTCCCACATTTTCTTCCCGCCGCCACAGACGCCCCCCTGGTCCCACGAGCGGCCCAGCCACTGCAGAGCCGGCCGCTCGCCCGTTCCCGCCGCTGCTCGCCCAGGCCCCGCCCACCACCGGCCCATTGGCCGAGCCGCTCCCGCCGCCGCCCAGCTGACCCGCCCTCACGTCCCCCTTCTTATGACGCCCCCAGAGCGACCGCGCAGCGGACGCGCGCAGCGGGAGCACCGAATGAGCGCCGAAGGTGCGCCAAAGGTAAGCCCGTCTACGCCCGTCCGTGCCTGGACCGCGCCCAGTGCCAGGACCCCTGGCCCTCGCAGACCCCAGACCACCCGCCGGACGTACGACGCCGCCACCCTCAACGCACTCAACTCCGGCCGATCCCTGGGATGCTACCGAGCCACCCCGAGACGCACCCACGGACCCTTCTGCTGCAACGCCTGCAAGTTCACCTGCAACCGGACTCACGCCTCACCAGCACCCACCAAGCCGACCTCCAGCAGCACCCACCTGAAGTGCATCCTGCTCAACACCCGCTCCATCCACAGACACGCCATCGAGCTCTGGAACCTGCTCGACACCACAGCCCCAGACGTCGCCTTCCTCACGGAAACCTGGATGAACGCCTCCTCAGCGCCCGACAGCGCCATCGCCATCCCGGACGGCTACAAGATCATCCGGAGAGACTGCATCAACCAGACCGGAGGAGGCATCGCCATCATCCACAGGAACACCATCCGCATCACGACCAACACAGACGACACCCTCGCACCCGCCGAACACCTGCACTTCCAGATCCACGTCAACCCCAAGACCACCCTCCGAGGCACCCTCATCTACAGACCCCCGGGACCACGCACCCAATTCAGCGAAGACATCGCAGACTTCATCAGCCCACACGCCCTCCCCTCCGCCGACTACATCCTCCTGGGGGACCTCAACTTCCACCTGGAGAACAACAACGACCGCAACACCACCACCCTGCTGGACAACCTCGCCAACCTCGTGCTCAAGCAACTGGTGACCACCCCCACCCACTACGCCGGACACACACTCGACCCGGTCTTCTCTTCCAGCAAGGACATCACCTTCAGTCACGCCACGGGACTCCACTGGACGGACCACAGCTGCGTCCACTTCAGCTTCAGGAGGACCACGCTCCACCATCACCAGCAACAGGTTCCCCGCAGAAGCTGGAACAAGATCACTGCAGACCAGCTCGCTACTTCCCTGAGCAAGAACCCTCCCGCCAGCTCAACGAACCCCAGCCAAGCGGCCACCAACCTCACGAAGTGGATCAGCGACTGCGCAGACAACCTCGCCCCTCTGAAGACCCCGCCGAGCAGACCCGGCAGCAAGAAAGCCCCATGGTTTAACAACGAACTCAAGAGCTCCAAGAAGAACTGCAGAGCACTCGAGAAAACCTGGCGCAGAGACCCAACACCGGACAACATGACTGCCCTCAAGCTCGCCACCCGAAAACACCACCAACTGATCCACACCACCAAGAAAACCGCATTCAAGGAACGACTGGACAACAACGCACACAACAGCAAGGAACTCTTCAACATCGTGAAAGAGCTCTCCCACCCCAACGCCGGAAACAACAACATCACCCCTTCACAAGACCTCTGCAACTCCCTCGCCTCCTACTTCCACAACAAGATCGCGGACATACACAACAGCTTCAGCACTCAACCGACGCACGCCACGACCGAACCACCGCCCCCCACCACCACCCTCCGCACATGGACCCCGATCAGCACCGAAGACACCATCCGCACGATGAACTCCATCCACTCCAGATCTCCGACCGACCCCTGCCCTCACCACGTCTTCAACAAAGCCGACGCTGTCATCGCACCCCACCTGCGGGACATCGTCAACACCTCCTTCGACACCGCTACCTTCCCGGAGAGCTGGAAGCATGCCGAACTCAGCGCTCAACTTAAGAAACCATCAGCCGACCCCACCGACCTCAAGAACTACCGCCCCATCTCGCTGCTCCCGTTTCCGGCAAAAGTCATCGAGAAGACCGTCAACAAGCAGCTGGCCGCCTTCCTCGAGACAAATGGTTCCCTCGACCTCTCGCAGTCCGGCTTCCGGGCAAACCACAGCACCGAGACCGCCCTGATCGCAGCTACCGATGACATCCGAGCCCTGCTCGACAACGGAGAAACAGCGGCCCTCATCCTCCTGGACCTCTCTGCGGCCTTCGACACTGTCTGCCACCGTACCCTAGTACAGCGCCTCAGCAACGTCGGCATCCAGGAGAAGGCACGGGACTGGATCATCTCCTTCCTCGCCGGAAGGACACAGAGAGTCCGCCTCCCCCCGTTCAGATCGGAGGCCACCGAAGTCATCTGCGGCGTTCCCCAAGGCTCCTCGCTCAGCCCAACACTCTTCAACGTCTACATGAGCCCCCTCGCAGCCATCGTACGCCAGCACAACCTCAACATCATCTCCTACGCCGACGACACCCAGCTGATCCTCTCCCTCACCAACGACCCCGCCACCGCCAGAGCCAACCTGCACGAAGGGATGACAGACGTAGCCAAATGGATGTCGAACAGCCGCCTGAAACTGAACTCGGACAAGACGGAAGTCCTCATCCTGGGATCCTCACCCTCCGCCTGGGACGACTCCTGGTGGCCCCTCGCCCTGGGCAGCGCACCCAAACCAACAGACCACGCACGCAACCTGGGCTTCATCCTGGACTCCTCCCTCTCCATGACCAGACAAGTCAACGCCGTCTCCTCGTCGTGCTTCAACATCCTGCGCATGCTACGTAAGATCTTCCGGTGGATCCCCACCGAGACCAGGAAGACGGTCACCCAGGCCCTCGTCACCAGCCGACTGGACTACGGCAACTCCCTCTACGCCGGAACCACCGCCAAACTCCAGAAGAGACTCCAGCGGATCCAGAACACCTCAGCACGACTCATCCTGGTCATCCCCCGCCGCAGCCACATATCCGGACACCTGAGAGATCTGCACTGGCTCCCGGTCAACAAAAGAATCACCTTCCGGCTCCTCACCCACGCACACAAAGCCCTACACAACCAAGGCCCAGGATACCTAAACAGCCGCCTCAACTTCTACGCTCCCAAACGCCAGCTTCGATCGACCAGCCACGCCCTCGCCGCCGTCCCCCGCATCCGAAGAGCCACCACAGGAGGAAGGTCCTTCTCCTACCTGGCCGCCAAGACTTGGAATTCCCTCCCGGCCCACCTCCGCCTGACCCAGGACCATCTCGCCTTCAGGAAGCAGCTCAAGACCTGGCTGTTCGAGCGGTAGCGGACCCCTCACCCCCCAGCGCCTTGAGACCCTCCGGGTGAGTAGTGCGCTATATAAATGCTTGATTGATTGATTGATTGATTGAAATTGTTCAGCATCCAAATTCCAAGGCGTACAACATGCAGCTGCCAGACTTGTACTCAAGTTACCCAGGAGATCGTCAGCTTCGGGTGCCCCGCTCTATTGGCTTCCACTACATAAGAGGATATTGTTTAAAATCCTAGTTGTAGCCTTTCGTGCATTCAATTGCACAGGCCCGATGTACCTCACCAGGCGATACTCTCACTACAATCCTCCCAGGACTTTAAGATCCTCAGGTCAAAACTTGATTAAGTTGCCGAAATTCAACTATAAAACTAAAGGAGGCAAGACCTTATCTTTCTTATCCTCTAAAGCCTGGAATGCAATACCCAAGAACCTCAGATCCTTAAGTCAGGAAAGCCAGTTTAGGAAGCAACTTAAAACATGGATCTATACCCTCCCTGATGATTACGTAATGGCTGCTATCTAGTCTCCTAATCATAACTTTTGCACACTGTTTATTTAGCGCCAGGATGCTCCTTTCGGAGCGATAGCTGCGCTTTACAAATACACAATACAATACAATACAATACAATCCCTGCATTTGCGATGCACGGTGGTGTAGGGGTTTATGATGTCAGTGTGAGACTACTATGTTATACACCCAATGTTTATAATGTATACAGTATGCCAACAAATTAAATAAAGTTTGAAAAAAAGGAAGACTGAAGACAGAGAGGAGTACCAAAGGGCTCATCCCTATCCCTGCATCTTTTCAATATATATATCCGCCCTCTTATCGTTGCGTTACGGCAGATGGGAGTGCAAATCTACAACTATGCTGACGATATGCAGCTAGTCTTCCCCTTCAATGAATCTACAGAGTCTCAGGAATTTCTCAAAAAATCTATGCTGATCATCATGAAATGGACGAACAAAAATCAACTAAAACTCAATGATGAAAAAACAGAAATCATTATCCCCAACAATAAACTCCAGCATTGGACTCCCGCCTACTGGCCCTCCGAGTTATGCCTGCCTCCGGCACTAAAAAACTCGATAAAAAGCCTAGGCATACACATTGACTCAGACCTAAACATGAACACGCAGATGGGAGCAGTCACCTCCGCTTGCTTCCTCCATTTGCGGAAACTGAGGAAAATCAGAAGATTTTTCAGCAGAGAGGTGTGTATCCAAATTGTCATCTGATTGATTTTGTCAAGAATTGATTATGCAAACTCTGTATACTTAGGTCTTCAACGCAATCTGAAACATCGTCTGCAGCTAATACAAAATCAGGCTGCCAGAATTATATATAAACAAAAAGAATCCTACTCACAGTGATAGGGACAGGGAGTGTACCACAAGTGTGGGGACACTCAGTGTTTTGTTAAATACCCCTCACACACCAACAGGCCCCTTGGTGTCATGCTTCATCATTGGGGTCTTCGCACCCCTCTAACGGGCTGCGGCGTGCTGCGACCTACGACTACGCTGGAGCACTCTGAGTTGGACTATGTGTGGTGTGTGTGATGCAAGTGAGGGGGTATTGAATGTGAGTGTGTCTCCGTGTTCCCCTCACGCTGCTCCTCTAAAACCAGCGGAGCAGCGTGAGGGGAACACGGAGACACACTCGGTCCCGAGTTAATTGCATAATTAGCAATCATCCCCTGAGGTCCAAGAATGCTCATGAAGCAAGACATCACTTCATAATGAGTTATGCAATTGCATGGTCACAAACCGCTGTAGGCACACTATAGCCTTAATTTAATATCAATTCACTGTATATAGTCCTGCACTTTTTTGTAAAATACACAAATATTAGAAATACGTGAGTAAGGTGGGAAGTTGTGCCCCCGTCCTGAAGAAGGAGCACTCGCTCCGAAACATGTTGACGCACACCAGAGGTACTGTTCATAGTCACGACAGATAACTACCTCACTCTGCACCCTTTTAACAGTACCAGCCCGGGGTTGTGAATAAAGTTTTTTCCCCATACACCCACGAGCCAGGTACTTTTTAACCTTCACCAAACCCCACCACTCACATTCAATACCCCCTCACTTGCATCACACACACCACACATAGTCCAACTCAGAGTGCTCCCGCGTAGTCGTAGGTCGCAGCACGCCGCATCCCGTTAGAGGGGTGCGAAGACCCCAATGATGAAGCATGACACCAAGGGGCCTGTTGGTGTGTGAGGGGTATTTAACAAAACACTGAGTGTCCCCACACTTGTGGTACACTCCCTGTCCCTATCACTGTGAGTAGGATTCTTTTTGTTTATGTAACAGTGCCCGTGGAATAAGAATCCTACACCTATACTCTACCTCCCTCCTATTGTTTTTTTCATGCCAGAATTATATTCCAACAAGGCAGACAATGTCCCATCAAGCCGCTGCTAAAACAGTTGCACTGGCTTCCAGTGGAGCAACGCTCCAAGTTTAAAGCCTTTTTAAAGCCTTGCTTGGGACTGGCCCTAAGTACATTTCATCAAAAATTCACAAGTACATCCCCCACCGTACTTTAAGATCTATGCAGATGAACTACTTAGAGGCCCCAGTTTTTAGACACAAAAGAACAGGAGGCTCACGAATCTCAATATTAGGACCCAAACTCTGGAACGCTCTTCCGCCCCCATTGAGACTCGAGTCAGATCTCTTTCATTTTAGGAAGATGTTGAAGACCTGTCTCTTCACCCAAGCTTACAGCTAGACCTGGACCATCCTTACCAGTACTAGTTTTGGAAAGTAACTCCTTCAGCACCAAGAAACCTGTTGGTGAACAAGCGCTATAAAAGTTCCTATTAACATACCGTAACATAACATAACAGAAGAAGCATCTGTCGTTGGCTCAGAAGCCCCATGAAAGACTAAAGAGAGTGAAAGGGACCCCCCTGGATGTTTGGGCAAAGTAGAAGGCAAGAGCTGGAGTTGCATAGACCATGAGGCTTGGAAAGGAAAGACGATTACAGAAAGATCTGGCTTAGTCCAGGAGGCTGTAACATATTGAAGGCAGGGCAGGGACCACCTTGACCCTGAAGGCTTGTGAAAGAGCACAGGGAAAGGTCTTCCTTGGCGCCGAGAGCTTGGGAAAAACTGAAGACAGAGAGATGTTCCACGCTGGTCCTGACAGCTTGCAAAGATTAAAGGCAAGGAAAGGAACCTCATTGGCTATGAAGGTTTGTGAAAGAGATAAGACATGGGGTAGGAACCACCTTCACCCTAAAGGCATGTGAAAGATTGAAGACAAGGGAAGGATACTTTTGCCTTTGACCTGAAGGCATGTGAAAGATAGAAGACAGGGAAAGGAAACACCTTGACCCTGGAGGCATATGTAAGATGGAAGACAAGGGAAAGCATCCACCTTGACCCTGAAGGCATTTGAAAGATGGAAGACAGTAGAATCACCGGCAGTATAAGGATCTGTCTTGCCTTGGAAGACTTAGCATTATCATTTAATCACACCCCCCTCCCTGCACAGGGTTTCGGAATACGAACAGCTGCTAAGACTGACAGCCCGCGGTGTTCCATAAATTAATTGCTCAGTGCCCATTCTTGATTCTATTTTCACTGCTATACTTTTCACACAGCAGGAACCTGCCTTTGCTATTTGAAGTCTGATTTGGACCAGCATGGAGCCCCGTGTGTCCTCCGCCTGGCCGCAGTGCAGACAAAGCCCAGCATTAAGGTGCATTATTTTCATACTAATGACAAATGTCATGGAAACTGAGAATCACGCCACTTATCATAAAACCAATGAACCTCCGTGAAAAACAAGAAATTCAGCTTTTCCGTGCCTGAAAACACAACGGCCCTGATTTAGAACTTGGCGGATGGGTTTCTCCCTCACGGATGTTCCATTCACTGACATATAAATCCCAGAAGATATAATGGGATTTATATTTCGACGGACGGGATATCCATCACTGTTTTGATGAAGTAACTCGTCCGCCGAGTTCTAAATCAGGCCCAGTGTCTTAAGAGACACAACAGTACCCATGCAGTGAAGTAGAGGCCTGCCACTAGATCCTTGCACACAAGGGCTCGGGGAGGATATAAGGCAATGAAAGGTTCTGCCTCACCCTGAGACGCTTCGGAAAAATATAAGATAGCAGAAGAATCTGTCTTCACCCAGAAGCCTCGGGCATGAAGGCGGGTGAAAGACCGAGTACAGAAGAAGGATCCGCCTTGGTCCAGAGGCCTCGGGTATGAAGGCGTGTGAAAGACTGAGTACAGAAGAAGGATCTGCCTGAAGCCTCGGCCATGAAGGCGTGCGAAGGACTGAGTACAGTAGAATGATCTGCCTTGGCCCAGAAGCCTCGGCATGAAGGCGTGTGAAAGACTGAGTACAGAAGGAGGATCTGCCTTGGCCCAGAAGCCTCGGGCATGAAGGCGTGTGAAGGACGAGTACAAAAGAAGGATCTGATTTGGCCGAGAAGCCTCGGGCATGAAGGCGTGTGAAAGACTGAGTACAGAAGAAGGATCTGCCTTGCCCCAGAAGCCTCGGGCATGAAGGCGTGTGAAAGACTGATTATATAGGAAGGGTCTGCCTTGGCCCAGAGGCCTCGGGCATGAAGGCGTGTGAAGGACTGAGTTCAAAAGAAGGATCTGCCTTGGCCCAGAAGCCTCGGCCATGAAGGCATGTGAAAGACTGAATACAGACGAAGGATCTGTTTTGGACCAGAAGCCTCGGGCATGAAGGCGTGTGAAAGACTGAGTACAGAAGGAGGATCTGCCTTGGCTCAAAAGCCTCGGGCATGAAGGCGTGTGAAAGACTGAGTACAGACGAAGAGTCTGCCTTGGTCCAGAAGCCTCGAGCATGAAGGTGTGTGAAGGACTGAGTACAGAAGAAGGATCTGCCTTGGCTCAGAAGAGTCGGGCATGAAGGCGTATGAAAGACTGAGTACAGAAGGAGGATCTGCCTTGGCCCAGAAGCCTCGTCCATGAAGGCGTGTGAAAGACTGAGTACAGAAGAAGGTTCTGACTTGGCCCAGAGGCCTCGGCATGAAGGCGTGTGAAAGACTGAGTACAGAAGAAGGATCTGCCTGAAGCCTCGGCCATGAAGGCGTGTGAAAGACTGAGTACAGAAGAAGGATCAGCCTTGGCCCAGAAGCCTCGACCATGAAGGTGTGTGAAAGACTGAGTACAGAAGAAGGATCTGCCTTGGTCCAGAGGACTCGGGCATGAAGGCGTGTGAAAGACTGAGTACAGAAGAAGGATCTGTCTTGACCCAGAAGCCTCAGGTATGAAGGCGTGTGAAAGACTGAGTACAGACAAAGGATCTGCCTTGGCCCAGAAGCTTCAGCCATGAAGGTGCGTGAAAGACTGAGTACAGAAGGAGGATCTGCCTTGGCCCTGAAGCCTCGGGCATGAAGGCGTGTGGAAGACTGAGTATAGAAGAAGGGTCTGCCTTGGTCCAGAAGCCTCAGCCATGAAGGTGTGTGAAAGACTGAGTTCAAAAGAAGGGTCTTCCTTGGCCCAGAAGCCTCGGGCATGAAGGCGTGTGAAAGACTGAGTACAGAAGGAGGATCTGCCTTGGCTCAGAACCCTCAGGCATGAAGGCTTGTGAAAGACTGAATACAGAAGAAGGGTCTGCCTTGGCCCAGAGGCCTCGGGCATGAAGGCGTGTGAAGGACTGAGTTCAAAAGAAGGATCTGACTTGGCCCAGAAGCCTCGGCCATGAAGGTGTGTGAAAGACTGAGTACAGAAGAAGGATCTGCCTTGGCCCAGAAGCCTCGGGCATGAAGGTGTGTGAAAGACTGAGTACAGAAGAAGGATCTGCCTTGGCCCAGAAGCCTCGGGTATGAGGGCGTGTGAAGGACTGAGTACATAAGAAGGATCTGCCTTGGCCCAGAAGCCTCAGGCATGAAGGCGTGTGAAGGACTGAGCACAGTAGAATGATCTGCCTTGGCCCAGAAGCCTCGGCATGAAGGCGTGTGAAAGACTGAGTTCAAAAGAAGGATCTACCTTGGTCCTGAGGCCTCGGGCATGAAGGCATGTGAAAGACTGAGTACAGAAGAAGGATCTGCCTTGGCCCAGAAGCCTCAGGTATGAAGGCGTGTGAAAGACTGAGTACAGAAGAAGGATCTGCCTTGGTTCAGAAGCCTCGGGCACGAAGGTGTGTGAAAGACTGAGTACAGAAGAAGGATCTGCCTTGGCCCGAAAGCCTCGGGCATGAAGGCGTGTGAAAGACTGAGTACAGAAGAAGGGTCAGCCTTGGCCCAGAAGCCTCAGGCATGAAGGCGTGTGAAAGACTGAGTACAGAAGAAGGATCTGCCTTGGCCCAGAGGCCTCAGGCATGAAGGCGTGTGAAAGACTGAGTACAGAAGAAGGATCTGCCTTGGCCCAGAGGCCTCAGGCATGAAGACGTGCGAAGGACTGAGTACAGTAGAATGATCTGCCTTGGCCCAGAAGCCTCGGCATGAAGGCGTGTGAAAGACTGTTCAAAAGAAGGATCTGCCTTGGTCCTGAGGCCTCGGGCATGAAGGCATGTGAAAGACTGAGTACAGAAGAAGGATATGCCTTGGCCCAGAAGCCTCAGGTATGAAGGCGTGTGAAAGACTGAGTACAGAAGAAGGATCTGCCTTGGTTCAGAAGCCTCGGGCATTAAGGCGTGTGAAAGACTGAGTACAGAAGAAGGATCTGCCTTGGCCCAGAAGCCTCGGGCATGAAGGCGTGTGAAAGACTGAGTACAGAAGAAGGGTCAGCCTTGGCCCAGAAGCCTCAGGCATGAAGGCGTGTGAAAGACTGAGTACAGAAGAAGGATCTGCCTTGGCCCAGAAGCCTCGGGCAGGAAGGCGTGTGAAAGACTGAGTACAGAAGAAGGGTCAGCCTTGGCCCAGAAGCCTCAGGCATGAAGGCGTGTGAAAGACTGAGTACAGAAGAAGGATCTGCCTTGGCCCAGAAGCCTCGGGTATGAAGGTGCGTGTAAGACTGAGTACAGACGAAGGATCTGCCTTGCCCAGAAGCCTCAGGCATGAAGGCGTGTGAAAGACTGAGTACAGAAGAAGGGTCTGCCTTGGCCCAGAAGCCTCGGGTATGAAGGGGTGTGAGAGACTGAGTACAGGAGAAGGATCTGCCTTGGCCCAGAAGCCTCGGGCATGAAGGCGTGTGAAAGACTGAATACAGAAGAAGGGTCTGCCTTTGCCCAGAGGCCTCGGGTATGAAGGCGTGTGAAGGACTGAGTTCAAAAGAAGGATCTGCCTTGGCCCAGAAGCCTCGGCCATGAAGGTGTGTGAAAGACTGAGTACAGAAGAAGGATCTGCCTTGGCCCAGAAGCCTCGGGCATGAAGGTGTGTGAAAGACTGAGTACAGAAGAAGGATCTGCCTTGGCCCAGAAGCCTCGGGTATGAGGGCGTGTGAAGGACTGAGTACATAAGAAGGATCTGCCTTGGCCCAGAAGCCTCAGGCATGAAGGCGTGTGAAAGACTGAGTACAGAAGAAGGGTCAGCCTTGGCCCAGAAGCCTCAGGCATGAAGGCGTGTGAAAGACTGAGTACAGAAGAAGGATCTGCCTTGGCCCAGAGGACTCAGGCATGAAGGCGTGTGAAAGACTGAGTACAGAAGAAGGATCTGCCTGAAGCCTCGGCCATGAAGGCGTGCGAAGGACTGAGTACAGTAGAATGATCTGCCTTGGCCCAGAAGCCTCGGCATGAAGGCGTGTGAAAGACTGAGTTCAAAAGAAGGATCTGCCTTGGTCCTGAGGCCTCGGGCATGAAGGCATGTGAAAGACTGAGTACAGAAGAAGGACCTGCCTTGGCCCAGAAGCCTCAGGTATGAAGGCGTGTGAAAGACTGAGTACAGAAGAAGGATCTGCCTTGGTTCAGAAGCCTCGGGCATGAAGGCGTGTGAAAGACTGAGTACAGAAGAAGGATCTGTCTTGGCCCAGAGGCCTCAGCCATGAAGGCGTGTGAAAGACTGAGTAAAGAAGAAGGATCTGCCTGAAGCCTCGGCCATGAAGGCGTGTGAAAGACTGAGTACAGAAGAAGGATCTGCCTTGGTTCAGAAGCCTCGGGCATGAAGGCGTGTGAAAGACTGAGTACATAAGAAGGATCTGCCTTCGTCCAGTGGCCTCGGGCATGAAGGCGTGTGAAGGACTGAGTACAGTAGAATGATCTGCCTTGACCCAGAAGCCTTGGCCATGAAGGCGTGTGAAGGACTGAGTACAGTAGAATGATCTGCCTTGGCCCAGAAGCCTTGGCCATGAAGGCGTGCGAAGGACTGAGTACAGTAGAATGATCTGCCTTGGCCCAGAAGCCTCGGCATGAAGGCGTGTGAAAGACTGAGTACAGAAGAAGGATCTGCCTTGGTCCAGAGGCCTCGGGCATGAATGCGTGTAAAAGACTGAGTTTAGAAGAAGGGTCTGCCTTGGTTCAGAAGCCTCGGGCATGAAGGCGTGTGAAAGACTGAGTTCAAAAGAAGGATCTGCCTTGGCCCAGAGGCCTCGGCATGAAGGGGTGTGAGAGGCTGAGTACAGGAGAAGGATCCGCCAGAAGCCTCGGACATGAAGGTGTGTGAAGGACTGAGTTCAAAAGTAGGATCTGCCTTGGTCCAGTATCCTCGGGCATGAAGGCGTGTGAAGGACTGAGTACAGAAGAAGGATCTGCTTTGGCCCAGAAGCCTCGGGCATGAAGGTGTGTGAAATACTGAGTACAGAAGAAGTATCTGCCTTGGCACAGAAGCCTCGGGCATGAAAGAGTGTGAAAGACTAAGTACAGAAGAAGGATCTGCCTTGACACAGAAGCCTCGGGCATGAAGGCGTGTGAAAGACTAAGTACAGAAGAAGGATCTGCCTTGGCACAGAAGCCTCGGGCATGAAGGCGTGTGAAAGACTGGGTATATAAGAATGATCTGCCTTGGCCCAGAAGCCTCAGTCATGAAGGTGTGTGAAAGACTGAGTTCAAAAGAAGGATCTGCCTTGGCCCAGAAGCCTCGGGCATGAAGGCGTGTGAAAGACTGAGTTCAAAAGAAGGATCTGCCTTCGTCCAGAGGCCTCGGGCATGAAGGCGTGTGAAGGACTGAGTAGAGAAGAAGGGTCAGCCTTGGCCCAGAAGCCTCAGGCATGAAGGCGTGTGAAAGACTGAGTACAGAAGAAGGATCTGCCTTGGCCCAGAAGCCTCGGGCATGAAGGCGTGTGAAAGACTGAGTTCAAAAGAAGGATCTGCCTTGGCCCAGAAGCCTCGGGCATGAAGGCGTGTGAAAGACTGAGTTCAAAAGAAGGATCTGCCTTCGTCCAGAGGCCTCGGGCATGAAGGCGTGTGAAGGACTGAGTACAGAAGAAGGATCTGCCTTGGCCCAGAAGCCTCGGGCATGAAGGTGTGTGAAAGACTGAGTACAGAAGAAGGATCTGCCTTGGCCCAGAAGCCTCGGGTATGAGGGCGTGTGAAGGACTGAGTACATAAGAAGGATCTGCCTTGGCCCAGAAGCCTCAGGCATGAAGGCGTGTGAAAGACTGAGTACAGAAGAAGGGTCAGCCTTGGCCCAGAAGCCTCAGGCATGAAGGCGTGTGAAAGACTGAGTACAGAAGAAGGATCTGCCTTGGCCCAGAGGACTCAGGCATGAAGGCGTGTGAAAGACTGAGTACAGAAGAAGGATCTGCCTGAAGCCTCGGCCATGAAGGCGTGCGAAGGACTGAGTACAGTAGAATGATCTGCCTTGGCCCAGAAGCCTCGGCATGAAGGCGTGTGAAAGACTGAGTTCAAAAGAAGGATCTGCCTTGGCCCAGAAGCCTCGGGCATGAAGGCGTGTGAAAGACTGAGTACAGAAGAAGGATCTGCCTTGGCCCAGAAGCCTCAGGTATGAAGCCGTGTGAAAGACTGAGTACAGAAGAAGGATCTGCCTTGGTTCAGAAGCCTCAGGTATGAAGGCGTGTGAAAGACTGAGTACAGAAGAAGGACCTGCCTTGGCCCAGAAGCCTCAGGTATGAAGGCGTGTGAAAGACTGAGTACAGAAGAAGGATCTGCCTTGGTTCAGAAGCCTCGGGCATGAAGGCGTGTGAAAGACTGAGTACAGAAGAAGGATCTGCCTTGGCCCAGAGGCCTCAGCCATGAAGGCGTGTGAAAGACTGAGTAAAGAAGAAGGATCTGCCTGAAGCCTCGGCCATGAAGGCGTGTGAAAGACTGAGTACAGAAGAAGGATCTGCCTTGGTTCAGAAGCCTCGGGCATGAAGGCGTGTGAAAGACTGAGTACAGAAGAAGGATCTGCCTTCGTCCAGTGGCCTCGGGCATGAAGGCGTGTGAAGGACTGAGTACAGTAGAATGATCTGCCTTGACCCAGAAGCCTTGGCCATGAAGGCGTGTGAAGGACTGAGTACAGTAGAATGATCTGCCTTGGCCCAGAAGCCTTGGCCATGAAGGCGTGCGAAGGACTGAGTACAGTAGAATGATCTGCCTTGGCCCAGAAGCCTCGGCATGAAGGCGTGTGAAAGACTGAGTACAGAAGAAGGATCTGCCTTGGCCCAGAAGCCTCGGGTATGAAGGCGTGTGAAAGACTGAGTTCAAAAGAAGGATCTGCCTTGGTCCTGAGGCCTCGGGCATGAAGGCATGTGAAAGACTGAGTACAGAAGAAGGATCTGCCTTGGCCAAGAAGCCTCGGGCATGAAGGCGTGTGAAAGACTGAGTACAGAAGAAGGGTCAGCCTTGGCCCAGAAGCCTCAGGCATGAAGGCGTGTGAAAGACTGAGTTTAGAAGAAGGATCTGCCTTGGCCCAGAAGCCTCGGGCATGAAGGCGTGTGATAGACTGAGTACAGAAGAAGGGTCTGCCTTGGTTCAGAAGCCTCGGGCATGAAGCCGTGTGAAAGACTGAGTACAGAAGCAGGGTCTGCCTTGGCCCAGAATCCTCGGGCATGAAGGGGTGTGAGAGACTGAGTACAGGAGAAGGATCTGCCTGAAGCCTCGGGCATGAAGGCGTGTGAAGGACTGAGTACAGAAGAAGGATCTGCCTTGGCCCAGAAGCCTCGGGCATGAAGGCGTGTGAAGGACTGAGTACAGAAGAAGGATCTGCCTTGGCCCAGAAGCCTCGGGCAGGAAGGCGTGTGAAAGACTGAGTACAGAAGAAGGGTCTGCCTTGGCCCAGAAGCCTCGTCCATTAAGGCGTGTGAAAGACTGAGTACAGAAGAAGGATCTGACTTGACCCTGAGGCCACAGGCATGAAGGCGTGTGAAGGACTGAGTATATAAGAAGGATCTGCCTTGGCCCAGATGCCTCGGCATGACGGCGTGTGAAAGACTGAGTACAGAAGAAGGATCTGCCTTGGTCCAGAGGCCTCGGGCATGAATGCGTGTAAAAGACTGAGTTTAGAAGAAGGGTCTGCCTTGGTTCAGAAGCCTCGGGCATGAAGGCGTGTGAAAGACTGAGTTCAAAAGAAGGATCTGCCTTGGCCCAGAGGCCTCGGCATGAAGGGGTGTGAGAGGCTGAGTACAGGAGAAGGATCCGCCAGAAGCCTCGGACATGAAGGTGTGTGAAGGACTGAGTTCAAAAGTAGGATCTGCCTTGGTCCAGTATCCTCGGGCATGAAGGCGTGTGAAGGACTGAGTACAGAAGAAGGATCTGCTTTGGCCCAGAAGCCTCGGGCATGAAGGTGTGTGAAATACTGAGTACAGAAGAAGTATCTGCCTTGGCACAGAAGCCTCGGGCATGAAAGCGTGTGAAAGACTAAGTACAGAAGAAGGATCTGCCTTGGCACAGAAGCCTCGGGCATGAAGGCGTGTGAAAGACTGGGTATATAAGAATGATCTGCCTTGGCCCAGAAGCCTCAGTCATGAAGGTGTGTGAAAGACTGAGTTCAAAAGAAGGATCTGCCTTGGCCCAGAAGCCTCGGGCATGAAGGCGTGTGAAAGACTGAGTTCAAAAGAAGGATCTGCCTTCGTCCAGAGGCCTCGGGCATGAAGGCGTGTGAAGGACTGAGTAGAGAAGAAGGGTCAGCCTTGGCCCAGAAGCCTCAGGCATGAATGCGTGTGAAAGACTGAGTACAGAAGAAGGATCTGCTTTGGCCCAGAAGCCTCGGGCATGAAGGTGTGTGAAAGACTAAGTACAGAAGAAGGATCTGCCTTGACACAGAAGCCTCGGGCATGAAGGCGTGTGAAAGACTAAGTACAGAAGAAGGATCTGCCTTGGCACAGAAGCCTCGGGCATGAAGGCGTGTGAAAGACTGGGTATATAAGAATGATCTGCCTTGGCCCAGAAGCCTCAGTCATGAAGGTGTGTGAAAGACTGAGTTCAAAAGAAGGATCTGCCTTGGCCCAGAAGCCTCGGGCATGAAGGCGTGTGAAAGACTGAGTTCAAAAGAAGGATCTACCTTCGTCCAGAGGCCTCGGGCATGAAGGCGTGTGAAGGACTGAGTAGAGAAGAAGGGTCTGGCTTGGCCCAGAGGCCTCGGGCATGAAGGAGTGTGAAAGACTGAGTACAGAAGAAGGGTCTGCCTTGGCCCAGAAGCCTAAGGCATGAAGGCGTGTGAAAGACTGAGTATAGAAGAAGGATCTGCCTGAAGCCTCGGGCATGAAGGCGGGTGAAAGACTGAGTACAGAAGAAGGATCTGCCTTGGCCCAGAGTCCTCGGGCAGGAAGGCGTGTGAAAGACTGAGTACAGAAGAAGGGTCTGCCTTGGCCCAGAAGCCTAAGGCATGAAGGCGTGTGAAAGACTGAGTACAGAAGAAGGATCTGCCTTGGCCCAGAAGCCTCGGGCATGAAGGCGTGTGAAAGACTGAGTACAGAAGAAGGGTCAGCCTTGGCCCAGAAGCCTCAGGCATGAAGGCGTGTGAAAGACTGAGTACAGAAGAAGGATCTGCCTTGGCCCAAAAGCCTCGGGTATGAAGGTGCGTGACAGAATGAGTACAGAAGAAGGATCTGCCTTGGCCCAGAAGCCTCGGCATGAAGGCGGGTGAAAGACTGAGTTCAGAAGAAGGATCTGCCTGAAGCCTCGGGCATGAAGGCGTGTGAAGGACTGAGTACAGAAGAAGGGTCTGCCTTGGCCCAGAAGCCTCGGGCATGAAGGCGTGTGAAGGACTGAGTACAGAAGAAGGATCTGCCTAGGCCCAGAAGCCTTGGGCATGAAGGTGTGTAAAGGACTGAGTACAGAAGAAGGATCTGCTTTGGCCCAGAAGCCTCGTCCATGAAGGCGTGTGAAAGACTGAGTACAGAAGAAGGATCTGCCTTGGCCCAGAGTCCTCGGGCAGGAAGGCGTGTGAAAGACTGAGTACAGAAGAAGGGTCTGCCTTGGCCCAGAAGCCTAAGGCATGAAGGCGTGTGAAAGACTGAGTACAGAAGAAGGATCTGACTTGACTCTGAGGCCTCAGGCATGAAGGCAGGTGAAAGACTGAGTACAGAAGAAGAATCTGCCTTGGCCCAGAAGCCTTGGCATGACGGCGTGTGAAAGACTGAGTACAGAAGAAGGATCTGCCTTGGTTCAGAAGCCTCGGGATGGCGCCGTGTGAAAGACTGAGTTCAAAAGAAGGATCTGCCTCGGCCCAGAGGCCTCAGGCATGAAGGTGTGTGAAAGACTGAGTACAGAAGAAGGATCTGCCTTGGCCCAGAAGCCTCGGGCATGAAGGGGTGTGAGAGACTGAGTACAGGAGAAGGATCCGCCAGAAGCCTCGGACATGAAGGTGTGTGAAGGACTGAGTACAGAAGAAGGATCTGCCTTGGCCCAGAAGCCTCGGCATGAAGGCGGGTGAAAGACTGAGTACAGAAGAAGGATCTGCCTGAAGCCTCGGGCATGAAGGCGTTTGAAGGACTGAGTACAGAAGAAGGATCTGCCTTGGCCCAGAAGCCTCGGCATGAAGGCGGGTGAAAGACTGAGTACAGAAGAAGGATCTGCCTGAAGCCTCGGGCATGAAGGCGTGTGAAGGACTGAGTACAGAAGAAGGATCTGCCTTGGCCCAGAAGCCTCGGGCATGAAGGCGGGTGAAAGACTGAGTACAGAAGAAGGATCTGCCTGAAGCCTCGGGCATGAAGGCGTGTGAAAGACTGAGGACAGAAGAAGGATCTGCCTTGGCCCAGAAGCCTCGGGCATGAATGCGTGTGAAAGACTGAGTACAGAAGAAGGATCTGCCTGAAGCTTCGGGCATGAAGGCGTGTGAAGGACTGAGTACAGAAGAAGGATCTGCCTTCGCCCAGAGACCTCGGGCATGAAGGCGTTTGAAACACTGAGTACAGAAGAAGGATCTGCCTTGGTCCAGAAGCCTTGGGCATGAAGGCGTGTGAAAGACTGAGTACAGAAGAAGGATATGCCTTGGTCCAGAAGCCTCGAGCATGAAGGTGTGTGAAAGACTGAGTACAGAAGAAGGATCTGCCTTGGCACAGAAGCCTCTGGCATGAAGGCGTGTGAAAGACTGGGTATATAAGAATGATCTGCCTAGGCACAGAAGCCTTGGGCATGAAGGCGTGTGAAAGACTGAGTACAGAAGAAGGATCTGCCTTGCCCAGAAGCCTCGGGCATGAAGGCGTGTGAAAGACTGAGTACAGAAGAAGGATCTGCCTTGGCCCAGAAGCCTCGGGCATGGAGGTGTGTGAAAGAATGAGTACAGAAGAAGGATATGCCTTAGCCCCAGAGGCCTCGGGCATGAAGCCGTGTAAAAGACTGAGTACAGAAGAAGGATCTGCCTTAGCCCCAGAGGCCTCGGGCATGAAGGCGGGTGAAAGACTGAGTACAGAAGAAGGGTCTGACTTGGCACAGACGCCTAGGGCATGAAGGCGTGTGAAAGACTGAGTACAGAAGAAGGATCTGTCTTAGCCCCAGAGGCCTCGGGCATGAAGGCGGGTGAAAGACTGAGCACAGAAGAAGGGTCTGACTTGGCCCAGAGGCCTCGGGCATGAAGGCGGGTGAAAGACTGAGTACAGAAAAAGGATCTGCCTTGGCACAGAAGCCTCGGGCATGAAGGCGTGTGAAAGACTGAGTACAGAAGAAGGACCTGCCTTGGCACAGAAGCCTCGGGCATGAAGGTGTGTGAAATACTGAGTACAGAAGAAGTATCTGCCTTGGCACAGAAGCCTCGGGCATGAAGGCGTGTGAAAGACTGGGTATATAAGAATGATCTGCCTTGGCCCAGAAGCCTTGGGCATGAAGGCGTGTGAAAGACTGAGTTCCAAAGAAGGATCTGCCTTCGTCCAGAGGCCTCGGGCATGAAGGCGTGTGAAGGACTGAGTAGAGAAGAAGGGTCTGGCTTGGCCCAGAGGCCTCGGGCATGAAGGAGTGTGAAAGACTGAGTACAGAAGAAGGGTCTGCCTTGGCCCAGAAGCCTAAGGCATGAAGGCGTGTGAAAGACTGAGTACAGAAGAAGGATCTGCCTGAAGCCTCGGGCATGAAGGCGGGTGAAAGACTGAGTACAGAAGAAGGATCTGCCTTGGCCCAGAAGCCTTGGGCATGAAGGCGTGTGAAAGACTGGGTATATAAGAATGATCTGCCTTGGCCCAGAAGCCTTGGGCATGAAGGCGTGTGAAAGACTGAGTACAGAAGAAGGACCTGCCTTGGCACAGAAGCCTCGGGCATGAAGGTGTGTGAAATACTGAGTACAGAAGAAGTATCTGCCTTGGCACAGAAGCCTCGGGCATGAAGGCGTGTGAAAGACTTGGTATATAAGAATGATCTGCCTTGGCCCAGAAGCCTTGGGCATGAAGGCGTGTGAAAGACTGAGTTCCAAAGAAGGATCTGCCTTCGTCCAGAGGCCTCGGGCATGAAGGTGTGTGAAGGACTGAGTAGAGAAGAAGGGTCTGGCTTGGCCCAGAGGCCTCGGGCATGAAGGAGTGTGAAAGACTGAGTACAGAAGAAGGGTCTGCCTTGGCCCAGAAGCCTAAGGCATGAAGGCGTGTGAAAGACTGAGTACAGAAGAAGGATCTGCCTGAAGCCTCGGGCATGAAGGCGGGTGAAAGACTGAGTACAGAAGAAGGATCTGCCTTGGCCCAGAGTCCTCGGGCAGGAAGGCGTGTGAAAGACTGAGTACAGAAGAAGGGTCTGCCTTGGCCCAGAAGCCTAAGGCATGAAGGCGTGTGAAAGACTGAGTACAGAAGAAGGATCTGCCTTGGCCCAGAAGCCTCGGGCATGAAGGCGTGTGAAAGACTGAGTACAGAAGAAGGGTCAGCCTTGGCCCGGAAGCCTCAGGCATGAAGGCGTGTGAAAGACTGAGTACAGAAGAAGGATCTGCCTTGGCCCAAAAGCCTCGGGTATGAAAGTGCGTGAAAGACTGAGTACAGAAGAAGGATCTGCCTTGCCCAGAAGCTTCAGGCATGAAGGCGTGTGAAAGACTGAGTACAGAAGAAGGGTCTGCCTTGGCCCAGAAGCCTCGGGTATGAAGGGGTGTGAGAGACTGAGTACAGGTGAAGGATCTGCCTTGGCCCAGAAGCCTCGGGCATGAAGGCGTGTGAAAGACTGAATACAGAAGAAGGGTCTGCCTTGGCCCAGAGGCCTCGGGTATGAAGGCGTGTGAAGGACTGAGTTCAAAAGAAGGATCTGCCTTGACACAGAAGCCTCAGGCATGAAGGCGTGTGAAAGACTGGGTATATAAGAATGATCTGCCTTGGCCCAGAAGCCTTGGGCATGAAGGCGTGTGAAAGACTGAGTTCAAAAGAAGGATCTGCCTTCGTCCAGAGGCCTCGGGCATGAAGGCGTGTGAAGGACTGAGTAGAGAAGAAGGGTCTGGCTTGGCCCAGAGGCCTCGGGCATGAAGGAGTGTGAAAGACTGAGTACAGAAGAAGGGTCTGCCTTGGCCCAGAAGCCTAAGGCATGAAGGTGTGTGAAAGACTGAGTACAGAAGAAGGATCTGCCTGAAGCCTCGGGCATGAAGGCGGGTGAAAGACTGAGTACAGAAGAAGGATCTGCCTTGGCCCAGAGTCCTCGGGCAGGAAGGCGTGTGAAAGACTGAGTACAGAAGAAGGATCTGCCTTGGCCCAGAAGCCTTGGGCATGAAGGCGTGTGAAAGACTGAGTACAGAAGAAGGGTCAGCCTTGGCCCAGAAGCCTCAGGCATGAAGGCGTGTGAAAGACTGAGTACAGAAGAAGGATCTGCCTTGGCCCAAAAGCATCGGGTATGAAGGTGCGTGAAAGACTGAGTACGGAAGAAGGATCTGCCTTGCCCAGAAGCTTCAGGCATGAAGGCGTATGAAAGACTGAGTACTGAAGAAGGGTCTGCCTTGGCCCAGAAGCCTCGGGTATGAAGGGGTGTGAGAGACTGAGTACAGGTGAAGGATCTGCCTTGGCCCAGAAGCCTCGGGCATGAAGGCGTGTGAAAGACTGAATACAGAAGAAGGGTCTGCCTTGGCCCAGAGGCCTCGGGTATGAAGGCGTGTGAAGGACTGAGTTCAAAAGAAGGATCTGCCTTGGCCCAGAAGCCTCGGCCATGAAGGTGTGTGAAAGACTGAGTACAGAAGAAGGATCTGCCTTGGCCCAGAAGCCTCGGGCATGAAGGTGTGTGAAAGACTGAGTACAGAAGAAGGATCTGCCTTGGCCCAGAAGCCTCGGGTATGAGGGCGTGTGAAGGACTGAGTACATAAGAAGGATCTGCCTTGGCCCAGAAGCCTCAGGGATGAAGGCGTGTGAAAGACTGAGTACAGAAGAAGGGTCAGCCTTGGCCCAGAAGCCTCAGGCATGAAGGCGTGTGAAAGACTGAGTACAGAAGAAGGAGCTGCCTTGGCCCAGAGGACTCAGGCATGAAGGCGTGTGAAAGACTGAGTACAGAAGAAGGATCTGCCTGAAGCCTCGGCCATGAAGGCGTGCGAAGGACTGAGTACAGTAGAATGATCTGCCTTGGCCCAGAAGCCTCGGCATGAAGGCGTGTGAAAGACTGAGTTCAAAAGAAGGATCTGCCTTGGTCCTGAGGCCTCGGGCATGAAGGCATGTGAAAGACTGAGTACAGAAGAAGGATCTGCCTTGGCCCAGAAGCCTCAGGTATGAAGGCGTGTGAAAGACTGAGTACAGAAGAAGGATCTGCCTTGGTTCAGAAGCCTGGGGCATGAAGGCGTGTGAAAGACTAAGTACAGAAGAAGGATCTGCCTTGGCCCAGAAGCCTCGGCATGACGGCGTGTGAAATACTGAGTACAGAAGAAGGATCTGCCTTGGTCCAGAGGCCTCGGGCATGAATGCGTGTAAAAGACTGAGTTTAGAAGAAGGGTCTGCCTTGGTTCAGAAGCCTCGGGCATGAAGCCGTGTGAAAGACTGAGTTCAAAAGAAGGATCTGCCTTGGCCCAGAGGCCTCGGCATGAAGGGGTGTGAGAGGCTGAGTACAGGAGAAGGATCCGCCAGAAGCCTCGGACATGAAGGTGTGTGAAGGACTGAGTTCAAAAGAAGGATCTGCCTTGGTCCAGTATCCTCGGGCATGAAGGCGTGTGAAGGACTGAGTACAGAAGAAGGATCTGCCTTGGCCCAGAAGCCTCGGGCATGAAGGCGGGTGAAAGACTGAGTACAGAAAAAGGATCTGCCTTGGTCCAGAGGCCTCGGGCATGAAGGTGTGTGAAAGACTGAGTACAGAAGAAGGATCTGCCTTGGCCCAGAAGCCTCGGCATGAAGGCGGGTGAAAGACTGAGTACAGTAGAATGATCTGCCTTGGCCCAGAAGCCTCGGCATGAAGGCGTGTGAAAGACTGAGTTCAAAAGAAGGATCTGCCTTGGTCCTGAGGCCTTGGGCATGAAGGCATGTGAAAGACTGAGTACAGAAGAAGGATCTGCCTTGGCCCAGAAGCCTCAGGTATGAAGGCGTGTGAAAGACTGAGTACAGAAGAAGGATCTGCCTTGGTTCAGAAGCCTTGGGCATGAAGGTGTGTAAAGGACTGAGTACAGAAGAAGGATCTGCTTTGGCCCAGAAGCCTCGGGCATGAAGGTGTGTGAAATACTGAGTACAGAAGAAGTATCTGCCTTGGCACAGAAGCCTCGGGCATGAAGGCGTGTGAAAGACTGAGTACAGAAGAAGGATCTGCCTTGACACAGAAGCCTCGGGCATGAAGGCGTGTGAAAGACGGGGTATATAAGAATGATCTGCCTTGGCCCAGAAGCCTTGGGCATGAAGGCGTGTGAAAGACTGAGTTCAAAAGAAGGATCTGCCTTCGTCCAGAGGCCTCGGGCATGAAGGCGTGTGAAGGACTGAGTAGAGAAGAAGGGTCTGGCTTGGCCCAGAGGCCTCGGGCATGAAGGAGTGTGAAAGACTGAGTACAGAAGAAGGGTCTGCCTTGGCCCAGAATCCTAAGGCATGAAGGCGTGTGAAAGACTGAGTACAGAAGAAGGATCTGCCTGAAGCCTCGGGCATGAAGGCGGGTGAAAGACTGAGTACAGAAGAAGGATCTGCCTTGGCCCAGAGTCCTCGGGCAGGAAGGCGTGTGAAAGACTGAGTACAGAAGAAGGGTCTGCCTTGGCCCAGAAGCCTAAGGCATGAAGGCGAGTGAAAGACTGAGTACAGAAGAAGGATCTGCCTTGGCCCAGAAGCCTCGGGCATGAAGGCGTGTGAAAGACTGAGTACAGAAGAAGGGTCAGCCTTGGCCCAGAAGCCTCAGGCATGAAGGCGTGTGAAAGACTGAGTACAGAAGAAGGATCTGCCTTGGCCCAAAAGCCTCGGGTATGAAGGTGCGTGAAAGACTGAGTACAGAAGAAGGATCTGCCTTGCCCAGAAGCCTCAGGCATGAAGGCGTGTGAAAGACTGAGTACAGAAGAAGGGTCTGCCTTGGCCCAGAAGCCTCGGGTATGAAGGGGTGTGAGAGACTGAGTACAGGTGAAGGATCTGCCTTGGCCCAGAAGCCTCGGGCATGAAGGCGTGTGAAAGACTGAATACAGAAGAAGGGTCTGCCTTGGCCCAGAGGCCTCGGGTATGAAGGCGTGTGAAGGACTGAGTTCAAAAGAAGGATCTGCCTTGGCCCAGAAGCCTCGGCCATGAAGGTGTGTGAAAGACTGAGTACAGAAGAAGGATCTGCCTTGGCCCAGAAGCCTCGGGCATGAAGGTGTGTGAAAGACTGAGTACAGAAGAACGATCTGCCTTGGCCCAGAAGCCTCGGGCATGAAGGCGTGTGAAAGACTGGGTATATAAGAATGATCTGCCTTGGCCCAGAAGCCTTGGGCATGAAGGCGTGTGAAAGACTGAGTTCAAAGGAAGGATCTGCCTTCGTCCAGAGGCCTCGGGCATGAAGGCGTGTGAAGGACTGAGTAGAGAAGAAGGGTCTGGCTTGGCCCAGAGGCCTCGGGCATGAAGGAGTGTGAAAGACTGAGTACAGAAGAAGGGTCTGCCTTGGCCCAGAAGCCTAAGGCATGAAGGCGTGTGAAAGACTGAGTACAGAAGAAGGATCTGCCTGAAGCCTCGGGCATGAAGGCGGGTGAAAGACTGAGTACAGAAGAAGGATCTGCCTTGGCCCAGAGTCCTCGGGCAGGAAGGCGTGTGAAAGACTGAGTACAGAAGAAGGGTCTGCCTTGGCCCAGAAGCCTAAGGCATGAAGGCGTGTGAAAGACTGAGTACAGAAGAAGGATCTGCCTTGGCCCAGAAGCCTCGGGCATGAAGGCGTGTGAAAGACTGAGTACAGAAGAAGGGTCAGCCTTGGCCCAGAAGCCTCAGGCATGAAGGCGTGTGAAAGACTGAGTACAGAAGAAGGATCTGCCTTGGCCCAAAAGCCTCGGGTATGAAGGTGCGTGAAAGACTGAGTACAGAAGAAGGATCTGCCTTGCCCAGAAGCCTCAGGCATGAAGGCGTGTGAAAGACTGAGTACAGAAGAAGGTTCTGCCTTGGCCCAGAAGCCTCGGGTATGAAGGGGTGTGAGAAACTGAGTACAGGTGAAGGATCTGCCTTGGCCCAGAAGCCTCGGGCATGAAGGCGTGTGAAAGACTGAATACAGAAGAAGGGTCTGCCTTGGCCCAGAGGCCTCGGGTATGAAGGCGTGTGAAGGACTGAGTTCAAAAGAAGGATCTGCCTTGGCCCAGAAGCCTCGGCCATGAAGGTGTGTGAAAGACTGAGTACAGAAGAAGGATCTGTCTTGGCCCAGAAGCCTCGGGCATGAAGGTGTGTGAAAGACTGAGTACAGAAGAAGGATCTGCCTTGGCCCAGAAGCCTCGGGTATGAGGGCGTGTGAAGGACTGAGTACATAAGAAGGATCTGCCTTGGCCCAGAAGCCTCAGGCATGAAGGCGTGTGAAAGACTGAGTACAGAAGAAGGGTCAGCCTTGGCCCAGAAGCCTCAGGCATGAAGGCGTGTGAAAGACTGAGTACAGAAGAAGGATCTGCCTTGGCCCAGAGGACTCAGGCATGAAGGCGTGTGAAAGACTGAGTACAGAAGAAGGATCTGCCTGAAGCCTCGGCCATGAAGGCGTGCGAAGGACTGAGTACAGTAGAATGATCTGCCTTGGCCCAGAAGCCTCAGGCATGAAGGCGTGTGAAAGACTGAGTACAGAAGAAGGGTCAGCCTTGGCCCAGAAGCCTCGGCATGAAGGCGTGTGAAAGACTGAGTTCAAAAGAAGGATCTGCCTTGGTCCTGAGGCCTCGGGCATGAAGGCATGTGAAAGACTGAGTACAGAAGAAGGATCTGCCTTGGTTCAGAAGCCTCGGGCATGAAGGCGTGTGAAAGACTGAGTACAGAAGAAGGATCTGCCTTGGTCCAGAAGCCTCGGCATGAGGGCGTGTGAAAGACTGAGTACAGAAGAAGGATCTGCCTTGGTCCAGAGGCCTCGGGCATGAATGCGTGTAAAAGACTGAGTTTAGAAGAAGGATCTGCCTTGGTTCAGAAGCCTCGGGCATGAAGGCGTGTGAAAGACTGAGTTCAAAAGAAGGATCTGCCTTGGCCCAGAGGCCTCGGCATGAAGGGGTGTGAGAGGCTGAGTACAGGAGAAGGATCCGCCAGAAGCCTCGGACATGAAGGTGTGTGAAGGACTGAGTTCAAAAGAAGGATCTGCCTTGGTCCAGTATCCTCGGGCATGAAGGCGTGTGAAGGACTGAGTACAGAAGAAGGATCTGCCTTGGCCCAGAAGCCTCGGGCATGAAGGCGGGTGAAAGACTGAGTACAGAAAAAGGATCTGCCTTGGTCCAGAGGCCTCGAGCATGAAGGCGTGTGAAAGACTGAGTTCAGAAGAAGGATCTGCCTGAAGCCTCGGGCATGAAGGCGTGTAATGGACTGAGTACAGAAGAAGGGTCTGCCTTGGCCCAGAAGCCTCGGGCATGAAGGCGTGTGAAGGACTGAGTACAGAAGAAGGATCTGCCTAGGCCCAGAAGCCTTGGGCATGAAGGTGTGTAAAGGACTGAGTACAGAAGAAGGATCTGCTTTGGCCCAGAAGCCTCGGGCATGAAGGTGTGTGAAATACTGAGTACAGAAGAAGTATCTGCCTTGGCACAGAAGCCTCGGGCATGAAGGCGTGTGAAAGACTGAGTACAGAAGAAGGATCTGCCTTGACACAGAAGCCTCGGGCATGAAGGCGTGTGAAAGACTGGGTATATAAGAATGATCTGCCTTGGCCCAGAAGCCTTGGGCATGAAGGTGTGTGAAAGACTGAGTTCAAAAGAAGGATCTGCCTTCGTCCAGAGGCCTCGGGCATGAAGGCGTGTGAAGGACTGAGTAGAGAAGAAGGATCTGCCTTCGTCCAGAGGCCTCGGGCATGAAGGCGTGTGAAGGACTGAGTAGAGAAGAAGGGTCTGGCTTGGCCCAGAGGCCTCGGGGATGAAGGAGTGTGAAAGACTGAGTACAGAAGAAGGGTCTGCCTTAGCCCAGAAGCCTAAGGCATGAAGGCGTGTGAAAGACTGAGTACAGAAGAAGGATCTGCCTGAAGCCTCGGGCATGAAGGCGGGTGAAAGACTGAGTACAGAAGAAGGATCTGCCTTGGCCCAGAGTCCTCGGGCAGGAAGGCGTGTGAAAGACTGAGTACAGAAGAAGGGTCTGCCTTGGCCCAGAAGCCTAAGGCATGAAGGCGTGTGAAAGACTGAGTACAGAAGAAGGATCTGCCTTGGCCCAGAAGCCTCGGGCATGAAGGCGTGTGAAAGACTGAGTACAGAAGAAGGGTCAGCCTTGGCCCAGAAGCCTCAGGCATGAAGGCGTGTGAAAGACTGAGTACAGAAGAAGGATCTGCCTTGGCCCAAAAGCCTCGGGTATGAAGGTGCGTGAAAGACTGAGTACAGAAGAAGGATCTGCCTTGCCCAGAAGCCTCAGGCATGAAGGCGTGTGAAAGACTGAGTACAGAAGAAGGGTCTGCCTTGGCCCAGAAGCCTCGGGTATGAAGGGGTGTGAGAGACTGAGTACAGGTGAAGGATTTGCCTTGGCCCAGAAGCCTCGGCAATGAAGGCGTGTGAAAGACTGAATACAGAAGAAGGTTCTGCCTTGGCCCAGAGGCCTCGGGTATGAAGGCGTGTGAAGGACTGAGTTCAAAAGAAGGATCTGCCTTGGCCCAGAAGCCTCGGCCATGAAGGTGTGTGAAAGACTGAGTACAGAAGAAGGATCTGCCTTGGCCCAGAAGCCTCGGGCATGAAGGTGTGTGAAAGACTGAGTACAGAAGAAGGATCTGCCTTGGCCCAGAAGCCTCGGGTATGAGGGCGTGTGAAGGACTGAGTACATAAGAAGGATCTGCCTTGGCCCAGAAGCCTCAGGCATGAAGGCGTGTGAAAGACTGAGTACAGAAGAAGGGTCAGACTTGGCCCAGAAGCCTCAGGCATGAAGGCGTGTGAAAGACTGAGTACAGAAGAAGGATCTGCCTTGGCCCAGAGGACTCAGGCATGAAGGCGTGTGAAAGACTGAGTACAGAAGAAGGATCTGCCTGAAGCCTCGACAATGAAGGCGTGCGAAGGACTGAGTACAGTAGAATGATCTGCCTTGGCCCAGAAGCCTCGGCATGAAGGCGTGTGAAAGACTGAGTTCAAAAGAAGGATCTGCCTTGGTCCTGAGGCCTCGGGCATGAAGGCATGTGAAAGACTGAGTACAGAAGAAGGATCTGCCTTGGCCCAGAAGCCTCAGGTATGAAGGCGTGTGAAAGACTGAGTACAGAAGAAGGATCTGCCTTGGTTCAGAAGCCTCGGGCATGAAGGCGTGTGAAAGACTAAGTACAGAAGAAGGATCTGCCTTGGCCCAGAAGCCTCGGCATGAGGGCGTGTGAAAGACTGAGTACAGAAGAAGGATCTGCCTTGGTCCAGAGGCCTCGGGCATGAATGCGTGTAAAAGACTGAGTTTAGAAGAAGGGTCTGCCTTGGTTCAGAAGCCTCGGGCATGAAGGCGTGTGAAAGACTGAGTTCAAAAGAAGGATCTGCCTTGGCCCAGAGGCCTCGGCATGAAGGGGTGTGAGAGGCTGAGTACAGGAGAAGGATCCGCCAGAAGCCTCGGACATGAAGGTGTGTGAAGGACTGAGTTCAAAAGAAGGATCTGCCTTGGTCCAGTATCCTCGGGCATGAAGGCGTGTGAAGTACTGAGTACAGAAGAAGGATCTGCCTTGGCCCAGAAGCCTCGGGCATGAAGGCGGGTGAAAGACTGAGTACAGAAAAAGGATCTGCCTTGGTCCAGAGGCCTCGGGCATGAAGGTGTGTGAAAGACTGAGTACAGAAGAAGGATCTGCCTTGGCCCAGAAGCCTCGGCATGAAGGCGGGTGAAAGACTGAGTTCAGAAGAAGGATCTGCCTGAAGCCTCGGGCATGAAGGCGTGTGAAGGACTGAGTACAGAAGAAGGGTCTGCCTTGGCCCAGAAGCCTCGGGCATGAAGGCGTGTGAAGGACTGAGTACAGAAGAAGGATCTGCCTAGGCCCAGAAGCCTTGGGCATGAAGATGTGTAAAGGACTGAGTACAGAAAAAGGATCTGCCTTGGCACAGAAGCCTCTGGCATGAAGGCGTGTGAAATACTGAGTACAGAAGAAGTATCTGCCTTGGCACAGAAGCCTCGGGCATGAAGGCGTGTGAAAGACTGAGTACAGAAGAAGGATCTGCCTTGACACAGAAGCCTCGGGCATGAAGGCGTGTGAAAGACTGGGTATATAAGAATGATCTGCCTTGGCCCAGAAGCCTTGGGCATGAAGGCGTGTGAAAGACTGAGTTCAAAAGAAGGATCTGCCTTCGTCCAGAGGCCTCGGGCATGAAGGCGTGTGAAGGACTGAGTAGAGAAGAAGGGTCTGGCTTGGCCCAGAGGCCTCGGGCATGAAGGAGTGTGAAAGACTGAGTACAGAAGAAGGGTCTGCCTTGGCCCAGAAGCCTAAGGCATGAAGGCGTGTGAAAGACTGAGTACAGAAGAAGGATCTGCCTGAAGCCTCGGGCATGAAGGCGGGTGAAAGACTGAGTACAGAAGAAGGATCTGCCTTGGCCCAGAGTCCTCGGGCAGGAAGGCGTGTGAAAGACTGAGTACAGAAGAAGGGTCTGCCTTGGCCCAGAAGCCTAAGGCATGAAGGCGTGTGAAAGACTGAGTACAGAAGAAGGATCTGCCTTGGCCCAGAAGCCTAGGGCATGAAGGCGTGTGAAAGACTGAGTACAGAAGAAGGGTCAGCCTTGGCCCAGAAGCCTCAGGCATGAAGGCGTGTGAAAGACTGAGTACAGAAGAAGGATCTGCCTTGGCCCAAAAGCCTCGGGTATGAAGGTGCGTGAAAGACTGAGTACAGAAGAAGGATCTGCCTTGCCCAGAAGCCTCAGGCATGAAGGCGTGTGAAAGACTGAGTACAGAAGAAGGGTCTGCCTTGGCCCAGAAGCCTCGGGTATGACGGGGTGTGAGAGACTGAATACAGGTGAAGGATCTGCCTTGGCCCAGAAGCCTCGGGCATGAAGGCGTGTGAAAGACTGAATACAGAAGAAGGGTCTGCCTTGGCCCAGAGGCCTCGGGTATGAAGGCGTGTGAAGGACTGAGTTCAAAAGAAGGATCTGCCTTGGCCCAGAAGCCTCGGCCATGAAGGTGTGTGAAAGACTGAGTACAGAAGAAGGATCTGCCTTGGCCCAGAAGCCTCGGGCATGAAGGTGTGTGAAAGACTGAGTGCAGAAGAAGGATCTGCCTTGGCCCAGAAGCCTCGGGTATGAGGGCGTGTGAAGGACTGAGTACATAAGAAGGATCTGCCTTGGCCCAGAAGCCTCAGGCATGAAGGCGTGTGAAAGACTGAGTACAGAAGAAGGGTCAGCCTTGGCCCAGAAGCCTCAGGCATGAAGGCGTGTGAAAGACTGAGTACAGAAGAAGGATCTGCCTTGGCCCAGAGGACTCAGGCATGAAGGCGTGTGAAAGACTGAGTACAGAAGAAGGATCTGCCTGAAGCCTCGGCCATGAAGGCGTGCGAAGGACTGAGTACAGTAGAATGATCTGCCTTGGCCCAGAAGCCTCGGCATGAAGGTGTGTGAAAGACTGAGTTCAAAAGAAGGATCTGCCTTGGTCCTGAGGCCTCGGGCATGAAGGCATGTGAAAGACTGAGTACAGAAGAAGGATCTGCCTTGGCCCAGAAGCCTCAGGTATGAAGGCGTGTGAAAGACTGAGTACAGAAGAAGGATATGCCTTGGTTCAGAAGCCTCGGGCATGAAGGCGTGTGAAAGACTAAGTACAGAAGAAGGATCTGCCTTGGCCCAGAAGCCTCGGCATGACGGCGTGTGAAAGACTGAGTACAGAAGAAGGATCTGCCTTGGTCCAGAGGCCTCGGGCATGAATGCGTGTAAAAGACTGAGTTTAGAAGAAGGGTCTGCCTTGGTTCAGAAGCCTCGGGCATGAAGCCGTGTGAAAGACTGAGTTCAAAAGAAGGATCTGCCTTGGCCCAGAGGCCTCGGCATGAAGGGGTGTGAGAGGCTGAGTACAGGAGAAGGATCCGCCAGAAGCCTCGGACATGAAGGTGTGTGAAGGACTGAGTTCAAAAGAAGGATCTGCCTTGGTCCAGTATCCTCGGGCATGAAGGCGTGTGAAGGACTGAGTACAGAAGAAGGATCTGCCTTGGCCCAGAAGCCTTGGGCATGAAGGCGGGTGAAAGACTGAGTACAGAAAAAGGATCTGCCTTGGTCCAGAGGCCTCGGGCATGAAGGTGTGTGAAAGACTGAGTACAGAAGAAGGATCTGCCTTGGCCCAGAAGCCTCGGCATGAAGGCGGGTGAAAGACTGAGTTCAGAAGAAGGATCTGCCTGAAGCCTCGGGCATGAAGGCGTGTGAAGGACTGAGTACAGAAGAAGGGTCTGCCTTGGCCCAGAAGCCTCGGGCATGAAGGCGTGTGAAGGACTGAGTACAGAAGAAGGGTCTGCCTTGGCCCAGAAGCCTCGGGCATGAAGGCGTGTGAAGGACTGAGTACAGAAGAAGGATCTGCCTAGGCCCAGAAGCCTCGGGCATGAAGGCGTGTGAAGGACTGAGTACAGAAGAAGGATCTGCCTAGGCCCAGAAGCCTTGGGCATGAAGGTGTGTAAAGGACTGAGTACAGAAGAAGGATCTGCTTTGGCCCAGAAGCCTCGTCCATGAAGGCGTGTGAAAGACTGAGTACAGAAGAAGGATCTGACTTGACTCTGAGGCCTCAGGCATGAAGGCAGGTGAAAGACTGAGTACAGAAGAAGGGTCAGCCTTGGCCCAGAAGCCTCAGGCATGAAGGCGTGTGAAAGACTGAGTACAGAAGAAGGATCTGCCTTGGCCCAAAAGCCTCGGGTATGAAGGTGCGTGAAAGACTGAGTACAGAAGAAGGATCTGCCTTGCCCAGAAGCCTCAGGCATGAAGGCGTGTGAAAGACTGAGTACAGAAGAAGGTTCTGCCTTGGCCCAGAAGCCTCGGGTATGAAGGGGTGTGAGAAACTGAGTACAGGTGAAGGATCTGCCTTGGCCCAGAAGCCTCGGGCATGAAGGCGTGTGAAAGACTGAATACAGAAGAAGGGTCTGCCTTGGCCCAGAGGCCTCGGGTATGAAGGCGTGTGAAGGACTGAGTTCAAAAGAAGGATCTGCCTTGGCCCAGAAGCCTCGGCCATGAAGGTGTGTGAAAGACTGAGTACAGAAGAAGGATCTGCCTTGGCCCAGAAGCCTCGGGCATGAAGGTGTGTGAAAGACTGAGTACAGAAGAAGGATCTGCCTTGGCCCAGAAGCCTCGGGTATGAGGGCGTGTGAAGGACTGAGTACATAAGAAGGATCTGCCTTGGCCCAGAAGCCTCAGGCATGAAGGCGTGTGAAAGACTGAGTACAGAAGAAGGGTCAGCCTTGGCCCAGAAGCCTCAGGCATGAAGGCGTGTGAAAGACTGAGTACAGAAGAAGGATCTGCCTTGGCCCAGAGGACTCAGGCATGAAGGCGTGTGAAAGACTGAGTACAGAAGAAGGATCTGCCTGAAGCCTCGGCCATGAAGGCGTGCGAAGGACTGAGTACAGTAGAATGATCTGCCTTGGCCCAGAAGCCTCAGGCATGAAGGCGTGTGAAAGACTGAGTTCAAAAGAAGGATCTGCCTTGGTCCTGAGGCCTCGGGCATGAAGGCATGTGAAAGACTGAGTACAGAAGAAGGATCTGCCTTGGTTCAGAAGCCTCGGGCATGAAGGCGTGTGAAAGACTGAGTACAGAAGAAGGATCTGCCTTGGTCCAGAAGCCTCGGCATGAGGGCGTGTGAAAGACTGAGTACAGAAGAAGGATCTGCCTTGGTCCAGAGGCCTCGGGCATGAATGCGTGTAAAAGACTGAGTTTAGAAGAAGGATCTGCCTTGGTTCAGAAGCCTCGGGCATGAAGGCGTGTGAAAGACTGAGTTCAAAAGAAGGATCTGCCTTGGCCCAGAGGCCTCGGCATGAAGGGGTGTGAGAGGCTGAGTACAGGAGAAGGATCCGCCAGAAGCCTCGGACATGAAGGTGTGTGAAGGACTGAGTTCAAAAGAAGGATCTGCCTTGGTCCAGTATCCTCGGGCATGAAGGCGTGTGAAGGACTGAGTACAGAAGAAGGATCTGCCTTGGCCCAGAAGCCTCGGGCATGAAGGCGGGTGAAAGACTGAGTACAGAAAAAGGATCTGCCTTGGTCCAGAGGCCTCGAGCATGAAGGCGTGTGAAAGACTGAGTTCAGAAGAAGGATCTGCCTGAAGCCTCGGGCATGAAGGCGTGTAATGGACTGAGTACAGAAGAAGGGTCTGCCTTGGCCCAGAAGCCTCGGGCATGAAGGCGTGTGAAGGACTGAGTACAGAAGAAGGATCTGCCTAGGCCCAGAAGCCTTGGGCATGAAGGTGTGTAAAGGACTGAGTACAGAAGAAGGATCTGCTTTGGCCCAGAAGCCTTGGGCATGAAGGTGTGTGAAATACTGAGTACAGAAGAAGTATCTGCCTTGGCACAGAAGCCTCGGGCATGAAGGCGTGTGAAAGACTGAGTACAGAAGAAGGATCTGCCTTGACACAGAAGCCTCGGGCATGAAGGCGTGTGAAAGACTGGGTATATAAGAATGATCTGCCTTGGCCCAGAAGCCTTGGGCAAGAAGGTGTGTGAAAGACTGAGTTCAAAAGAAGGATCTGCCTTCGTCCAGAGGCCTCGGGCATGAAGGCGTGTGAAGGACTGAGTAGAGAAGAAGGATCTGCCTTCGTCCAGAGGCCTCGGGCATGAAGGCGTGTGAAGGACTGAGTAGAGAAGAAGGGTCTGGCTTGGCCCAGAGGCCTCGGGGATGAAGGAGTGTGAAAGACTGAGTACAGAAGAAGGGTCTGCCTTAGCCCAGAAGCCTAAGGCATGAAGGCGTGTGAAAGACTGAGTACAGAAGAAGGATCTGCCTGAAGCCTCGGGCATGAAGGCGGGTGAAAGACTGAGTACAGAAGAAGGATCTGCCTTGGCCCAGAGTCCTCGGGCAGGAAGGCGTGTGAAAGACTGAGTACAGAAGAAGGGTCTGCCTTGGCCCAGAAGCCTAAGGCATGAAGGCGTGTGAAAGACTGAGTACAGAAGAAGGATCTGCCTTGGCCCAGAAGCCTCGGGCATGAAGGCGTGTGAAAGACTGAGTACAGAAGAAGGGTCAGCCTTGGCCCAGAAGCCTCAGGCATGAAGGCGTGTGAAAGACTGAGTACAGAAGAAGGATCTGCCTTGGCCCAAAAGCCTCGGGTATGAAGGTGCGTGAAAGACTGAGTACAGAAGAAGGATCTGCCTTGCCCAGAAGCCTCAGGCATGAAGGCGTGTGAAAGACTGAGTACAGAAGAAGGGTCTGCCTTGGCCCAGAAGCCTCGGGTATGAAGGGGTGTGAGAGACTGAGTACAGGTGAAGGATTTGCCTTGGCCCAGAAGCCTCGGCAATGAAGGCGTGTGAAAGACTGAATACAGAAGAAGGTTCTGCCTTGGCCCAGAGGCCTCGGGTATGAAGGCGTGTGAAGGACTGAGTTCAAAAGAAGGATCTGCCTTGGCCCAGAAGCCTCGGCCATGAAGGTGTGTGAAAGACTGAGTACAGAAGAAGGATCTGCCTTGGCCCAGAAGCCTCGGGCATGAAGGTGTGTGAAAGACTGAGTACAGAAGAAGGATCTGCCTTGGCCCAGAAGCCTCGGGTATGAGGGCGTGTGAAGGACTGAGTACATAAGAAGGATCTGCCTTGGCCCAGAAGCCTCAGGCATGAAGGCGTGTGAAAGACTGAGTACAGAAGAAGGGTCAGACTTGGCCCAGAAGCCTCAGGCATGAAGGCGTGTGAAAGACTGAGTACAGAAGAAGGATCTGCCTTGGCCCAGAGGACTCAGGCATGAAGGCGTGTGAAAGACTGAGTACAGAAGAAGGATCTGCCTGAAGCCTCGACAATGAAGGCGTGCGAAGGACTGAGTACAGTAGAATGATCTGCCTTGGCCCAGAAGACTCGGCATGAAGGCGTGTGAAAGACTGAGTTCAAAAGAAGGATCTGCCTTGGTCCTGAGGCCTCGGGCATGAAGGCATGTGAAAGACTGAGTACAGAAGAAGGATCTGCCTTGGCCCAGAAGCCTCAGGTATGAAGGCGTGTGAAAGACTGAGTACAGAAGAAGGATCTGCCTTGGTTCAGAAGCCTCGGGCATGAAGGCGTGTGAAAGACTAAGTACAGAAGAAGGATCTGCCTTGGCCCAGAAGCCTCGGCATGAGGGCGTGTGAAAGACTGAGTAGAGAAGAAGGATCTGCCTTGGTCCAGAGGCCTCGGGCATGAATGCGTGTAAAAGACTGAGTTTAGAAGAAGGGTCTGCCTTGGTTCAGAAGCCTCGGGCATGAAGGCGTGTGAAAGACTGAGTTCAAAAGAAGGATCTGCCTTGGCCCAGAGGCCTCGGCATGAAGGGGTGTGAGAGGCTGAGTACAGGAGAAGGATCCGCCAGAAGCCTCGGACATGAAGGTGTGTGAAGGACTGAGTTCAAAAGAAGGATCTGCCTTGGTCCAGTATCCTTGGGCATGAAGGCGTGTGAAGTACTGAGTACAGAAGAAGGATCTGCCTTGGCCCAGAAGCCTCGGGCATGAAGGCGGGTGAAAGACTGAGTACAGAAAAAGGATCTGCCTTGGTCCAGAGGCCTCGGGCATGAAGGTGTGTGAAAGACTGAGTACAGAAGAAGGATCTGCCTTGGCCCAGAAGCCTCGGCATGAAGGCGGGTGAAAGACTGAGTTCAGAAGAAGGATCTGCCTGAAGCCTCGGGCATGAAGGCGTGTGAAGGACTGAGTACAGAAGAAGGGTCTGCCTTGGCCCAGAAGCCTCGGGCATGAAGGCGTGTGAAGGACTGAGTACAGAAGAAGGATCTGCCTAGGCCCAGAAGCCTTGGGCATGAAGATGTGTAAAGGACTGAGTACAGAAAAAGGATCTGCCTTGGCACAGAAGCCTCTGGCATGAAGGCGTGTGAAATACTGAGTACAGAAGAAGTATCTGCCTTGGCACAGAAGCCTCGGCATGAAGGCGTGTGAAAGACTGAGTACAGAAGAAGGATCTGCCTTGACACAGAAGCCTCGGGCATGAAGGCGTGTGAAAGACTGGGTATATAAGAATGATCTGCCTTGGCCCAGAAGCCTTGGGCATGAAGGCGTGTGAAAGACTGAGTTCAAAAGAAGGATCTGCCTTCGTCCAGAGGCCTCGGGCATGAAGGCGTGTGAAGGACTGAGTAGAGAAGAAGGGTCTGGCTTGGCCCAGAGGCCTCGGGCATGAAGGAGTGTGAAAGACTGAGTACAGAAGAAGGGTCTGCCTTGGCCCAGAAGCCTAAGGCATGAAGGCGTGTGAAAGACTGAGTACAGAAGAAGGATCTGCCTGAAGCCTCGGGCATGAAGGCGGGTGAAAGACTGAGTACAGAAGAAGGATCTGCCTTGGCCCAGAGTCCTCGGGCAGGAAGGCGTGTGAAAGACTGAGTACAGAAGAAGGATCTGCCTGAAGCCTCGGCCATGAAGGCGTGCGAAGGACTGAGTACAGTAGAATGATCTGCCTTGGCCCAGAAGCCTCGGCATGAAGGTGTGTGAAAGACTGAGTTCAAAAGAAGGATCTGCCTTGGTCCTGAGGCCTCGGGCATGAAGGCATGTGAAAGACTGAGTACAGAAGAAGGATCTGCCTTGGCCCAGAAGCCTCAGGTATGAAGGCGTGTGAAAGACTGAGTACAGAAGAAGGATATGCCTTGGTTCAGAAGCCTCGGGCATGAAGGCGTGTGAAAGACTAAGTACAGAAGAAGGATCTGCCTTGGCCCAGAAGCCTCGGCATGACGGCGTGTGAAAGACTGAGTACAGAAGAAGGATCTGCCTTGGTCCAGAGGCCTCGGGCATGAATGCGTGTAAAAGACTGAGTTTAGAAGAAGGGTCTGCCTTGGTTCAGAAGCCTCGGGCATGAAGCCGTGTGAAAGACTGAGTTCAAAAGAAGGATCTGCCTTGGCCCAGAGGCCTCGGCATGAAGGGGTGTGAGAGGCTGAGTACAGGAGAAGGATCCGCCAGAAGCCTCGGACATGAAGGTGTGTGAAGGACTGAGTTCAAAAGAAGGATCTGCCTTGGTCCAGTATCCTCGGGCATGAAGGCGTGTGAAGGACTGAGTACAGAAGAAGGATCTGCCTTGGCCCAGAAGCCTTGGGCATGAAGGCGGGTGAAAGACTGAGTACAGAAAAAGGATCTGCCTTGGTCCAGAGGCCTCGGGCATGAAGGTGTGTGAAAGACTGAGTACAGAAGAAGGATCTGCCTTGGCCCAGAAGCCTCGGCATGAAGGCGGGTGAAAGACTGAGTTCAGAAGAAGGATCTGCCTGAAGCCTCGGGCATGAAGGCGTGTGAAGGACTGAGTACAGAAGAAGGGTCTGCCTTGGCCCAGAAGCCTCGGGCATGAAGGCGTGTGAAGGACTGAGTACAGAAGAAGGGTCTGCCTTGGCCCAGAAGCCTCGGGCATGAAGGCGTGTGAAGGACTGAGTACAGAAGAAGGATCTGCCTAGGCCCAGAAGCCTCGGGCATGAAGGCGTGTGAAGGACTGAGTACAGAAGAAGGATCTGCCTAGGCCCAGAAGCCTTGGGCATGAAGGTGTGTAAAGGACTGAGTACAGAAGAAGGATCTGCTTTGGCCCAGAAGCCTCGTCCATGAAGGCGTGTGAAAGACTGAGTACAGAAGAAGGATCTGACTTGACTCTGAGGCCTCAGGCATGAAGGCAGGTGAAAGACTGAGTACAGAAGAAGGGTCAGCCTTGGCCCAGAAGCCTCAGGCATGAAGGCGTGTGAAAGACTGAGTACAGAAGAAGGATCTGCCTTGGCCCAAAAGCCTCGGGTATGAAGGTGCGTGAAAGACTGAGTACAGAAGAAGGATCTGCCTTGCCCAGAAGCCTCAGGCATGAAGGCGTGTGAAAGACTGAGTACAGAAGAAGGTTCTGCCTTGGCCCAGAAGCCTCGGGTATGAAGGGGTGTGAGAAACTGAGTACAGGTGAAGGATCTGCCTTGGCCCAGAAGCCTCGGGCATGAAGGCGTGTGAAAGACTGAATACAGAAGAAGGGTCTGCCTTGGCCCAGAGGCCTCGGGTATGAAGGCGTGTGAAGGACTGAGTTCAAAAGAAGGATCTGCCTTGGCCCAGAAGCCTCGGCCATGAAGGTGTGTGAAAGACTGAGTACAGAAGAAGGATCTGCCTTGGCCCAGAAGCCTCGGGCATGAAGGTGTGTGAAAGACTGAGTACAGAAGAAGGATCTGCCTTGGCCCAGAAGCCTCGGGTATGAGGGCGTGTGAAGGACTGAGTACATAAGAAGGATCTGCCTTGGCCCAGAAGCCTCAGGCATGAAGGCGTGTGAAAGACTGAGTACAGAAGAAGGGTCAGCCTTGGCCCAGAAGCCTCAGGCATGAAGGCGTGTGAAAGACTGAGTACAGAAGAAGGATCTGCCTTGGCCCAGAGGACTCAGGCATGAAGGCGTGTGAAAGACTGAGTACAGAAGAAGGATCTGCCTGAAGCCTCGGCCATGAAGGCGTGCGAAGGACTGAGTACAGTAGAATGATCTGCCTTGGCCCAGAAGCCTCAGGCATGAAGGCGTGTGAAAGACTGAGTTCAAAAGAAGGATCTGCCTTGGTCCTGAGGCCTCGGGCATGAAGGCATGTGAAAGACTGAGTACAGAAGAAGGATCTGCCTTGGTTCAGAAGCCTCGGGCATGAAGGCGTGTGAAAGACTGAGTACAGAAGAAGGATCTGCCTTGGTCCAGAAGCCTCGGCATGAGGGCGTGTGAAAGACTGAGTACAGAAGAAGGATCTGCCTTGGTCCAGAGGCCTCGGGCATGAATGCGTGTAAAAGACTGAGTTTAGAAGAAGGATCTGCCTTGGTTCAGAAGCCTCGGGCATGAAGGCGTGTGAAAGACTGAGTTCAAAAGAAGGATCTGCCTTGGCCCAGAGGCCTCGGCATGAAGGGGTGTGAGAGGCTGAGTACAGGAGAAGGATCCGCCAGAAGCCTCGGACATGAAGGTGTGTGAAGGACTGAGTTCAAAAGAAGGATCTGCCTTGGTCCAGTATCCTCGGGCATGAAGGCGTGTGAAGGACTGAGTACAGAAGAAGGATCTGCCTTGGCCCAGAAGCCTCGGGCATGAAGGCGGGTGAAAGACTGAGTACAGAAAAAGGATCTGCCTTGGTCCAGAGGCCTCGAGCATGAAGGCGTGTGAAAGACTGAGTTCAGAAGAAGGATCTGCCTGAAGCCTCGGGCATGAAGGCGTGTAATGGACTGAGTACAGAAGAAGGGTCTGCCTTGGCCCAGAAGCCTCGGGCATGAAGGCGTGTGAAGGACTGAGTACAGAAGAAGGATCTGCCTAGGCCCAGAAGCCTTGGGCATGAAGGTGTGTAAAGGACTGAGTACAGAAGAAGGATCTGCTTTGGCCCAGAAGCCTTGGGCATGAAGGTGTGTGAAATACTGAGTACAGAAGAAGTATCTGCCTTGGCACAGAAGCCTCGGGCATGAAGGCGTGTGAAAGACTGAGTACAGAAGAAGGATCTGCCTTGACACAGAAGCCTCGGGCATGAAGGCGTGTGAAAGACTGGGTATATAAGAATGATCTGCCTTGGCCCAGAAGCCTTGGGCAAGAAGGTGTGTGAAAGACTGAGTTCAAAAGAAGGATCTGCCTTCGTCCAGAGGCCTCGGGCATGAAGGCGTGTGAAGGACTGAGTAGAGAAGAAGGATCTGCCTTCGTCCAGAGGCCTCGGGCATGAAGGCGTGTGAAGGACTGAGTAGAGAAGAAGGGTCTGGCTTGGCCCAGAGGCCTCGGGGATGAAGGAGTGTGAAAGACTGAGTACAGAAGAAGGGTCTGCCTTAGCCCAGAAGCCTAAGGCATGAAGGCGTGTGAAAGACTGAGTACAGAAGAAGGATCTGCCTGAAGCCTCGGGCATGAAGGCGGGTGAAAGACTGAGTACAGAAGAAGGATCTGCCTTGGCCCAGAGTCCTCGGGCAGGAAGGCGTGTGAAAGACTGAGTACAGAAGAAGGGTCTGCCTTGGCCCAGAAGCCTAAGGCATGAAGGCGTGTGAAAGACTGAGTACAGAAGAAGGATCTGCCTTGGCCCAGAAGCCTCGGGCATGAAGGCGTGTGAAAGACTGAGTACAGAAGAAGGGTCAGCCTTGGCCCAGAGCCTCAGGCATGAAGGCGTGTGAAAGACTGAGTACAGAAGAAGGATCTGCCTTGGCCCAAAAGCCTCGGGTATGAAGGTGCGTGAAAGACTGAGTACAGAAGAAGGATCTGCCTTGCCCAGAAGCCTCAGGCATGAAGGCGTGTGAAAGACTGAGTACAGAAGAAGGGTCTGCCTTGGCCCAGAAGCCTCGGGTATGAAGGGGTGTGAGAGACTGAGTACAGGTGAAGGATTTGCCTTGGCCCAGAAGCCTCGGCAATGAAGGCGTGTGAAAGACTGAATACAGAAGAAGGTTCTGCCTTGGCCCAGAGGCCTCGGGTATGAAGGCGTGTGAAGGACTGAGTTCAAAAGAAGGATCTGCCTTGGCCCAGAAGCCTCGGCCATGAAGGTGTGTGAAAGACTGAGTACAGAAGAAGGATCTGCCTTGGCCCAGAAGCCTCGGGCATGAAGGTGTGTGAAAGACTGAGTACAGAAGAAGGATCTGCCTTGGCCCAGAAGCCTCGGGTATGAGGGCGTGTGAAGGACTGAGTACATAAGAAGGATCTGCCTTGGCCCAGAAGCCTCAGGCATGAAGGCGTGTGAAAGACTGAGTACAGAAGAAGGGTCAGACTTGGCCCAGAAGCCTCAGGCATGAAGGCGTGTGAAAGACTGAGTACAGAAGAAGGATCTGCCTTGGCCCAGAGGACTCAGGCATGAAGGCGTGTGAAAGACTGAGTACAGAAGAAGGATCTGCCTGAAGCCTCGACAATGAAGGCGTGCGAAGGACTGAGTACAGTAGAATGATCTGCCTTGGCCCAGAAGACTCGGCATGAAGGCGTGTGAAAGACTGAGTTCAAAAGAAGGATCTGCCTTGGTCCTGAGGCCTCGGGCATGAAGGCATGTGAAAGACTGAGTACAGAAGAAGGATCTGCCTTGGCCCAGAAGCCTCAGGTATGAAGGCGTGTGAAAGACTGAGTACAGAAGAAGGATCTGCCTTGGTTCAGAAGCCTCGGGCATGAAGGCGTGTGAAAGACTAAGTACAGAAGAAGGATCTGCCTTGGCCCAGAAGCCTCGGCATGAGGGCGTGTGAAAGACTGAGTAGAGAAGAAGGATCTGCCTTGGTCCAGAGGCCTCGGGCATGAATGCGTGTAAAAGACTGAGTTTAGAAGAAGGGTCTGCCTTGGTTCAGAAGCCTCGGGCATGAAGGCGTGTGAAAGACTGAGTTCAAAAGAAGGATCTGCCTTGGCCCAGAGGCCTCGGCATGAAGGGGTGTGAGAGGCTGAGTACAGGAGAAGGATCCGCCAGAAGCCTCGGACATGAAGGTGTGTGAAGGACTGAGTTCAAAAGAAGGATCTGCCTTGGTCCAGTATCCTTGGGCATGAAGGCGTGTGAAGTACTGAGTACAGAAGAAGGATCTGCCTTGGCCCAGAAGCCTCGGGCATGAAGGCGGGTGAAAGACTGAGTACAGAAAAAGGATCTGCCTTGGTCCAGAGGCCTCGGGCATGAAGGTGTGTGAAAGACTGAGTACAGAAGAAGGATCTGCCTTGGCCCAGAAGCCTCGGCATGAAGGCGGGTGAAAGACTGAGTTCAGAAGAAGGATCTGCCTGAAGCCTCGGGCATGAAGGCGTGTGAAGGACTGAGTACAGAAGAAGGGTCTGCCTTGGCCCAGAAGCCTCGGGCATGAAGGCGTGTGAAGGACTGAGTACAGAAGAAGGATCTGCCTAGGCCCAGAAGCCTTGGGCATGAAGATGTGTAAAGGACTGAGTACAGAAAAAGGATCTGCCTTGGCACAGAAGCCTCTGGCATGAAGGCGTGTGAAATACTGAGTACAGAAGAAGTATCTGCCTTGGCACAGAAGCCTCGGCATGAAGGCGTGTGAAAGACTGAGTACAGAAGAAGGATCTGCCTTGACACAGAAGCCTCGGGCATGAAGGCGTGTGAAAGACTGGGTATATAAGAATGATCTGCCTTGGCCCAGAAGCCTTGGGCATGAAGGCGTGTGAAAGACTGAGTTCAAAAGAAGGATCTGCCTTCGTCCAGAGGCCTCGGGCATGAAGGCGTGTGAAGGACTGAGTAGAGAAGAAGGGTCTGGCTTGGCCCAGAGGCCTCGGGCATGAAGGAGTGTGAAAGACTGAGTACAGAAGAAGGGTCTGCCTTGGCCCAGAAGCCTAAGGCATGAAGGCGTGTGAAAGACTGAGTACAGAAGAAGGATCTGCCTGAAGCCTCGGGCATGAAGGCGGGTGAAAGACTGAGTACAGAAGAAGGATCTGCCTTGGCCCAGAGTCCTCGGGCAGGAAGGCGTGTGAAAGACTGAGTACAGAAGAAGGGTCTGCCTTGGCCCAGAAGCCTAAGGCATGAAGGCGTGTGAAAGACTGAGTACAGAAGAAGGATCTGCCTTGGCCCAGAAGCCTAGGGCATGAAGGCGTGTGAAAGACTGAGTACAGAAGAAGGGTCAGCCTTGGCCCAGAAGCCTCAGGCATGAAGGCGTGTGAAAGACTGAGTACAGAAGAAGGATCTGCCTTGGCCCAAAAGCCTCGGGTATGAAGGTGCGTGAAAGACTGAGTACAGAAGAAGGATCTGCCTTGCCCAGAAGCCTCAGGCATGAAGGCGTGTGAAAGACTGAGTACAGAAGAAGGGTCTGCCTTGGCCCAGAAGCCTCGGGTATGACGGGGTGTGAGAGACTGAATACAGGTGAAGGATCTGCCTTGGCCCAGAAGCCTCGGGCATGAAGGCGTGTGAAAGACTGAATACAGAAGAAGGGTCTGCCTTGGCCCAGAGGCCTCGGGTATGAAGGCGTGTGAAGGACTGAGTTCAAAAGAAGGATCTGCCTTGGCCCAGAAGCCTCGGCCATGAAGGTGTGTGAAAGACTGAGTACAGAAGAAGGATCTGCCTTGGCCCAGAAGCCTCGGGCATGAAGGTGTGTGAAAGACTGAGTGCAGAAGAAGGATCTGCCTTGGCCCAGAAGCCTCGGGTATGAGGGCGTGTGAAGGACTGAGTACATAAGAAGGATCTGCCTTGGCCCAGAAGCCTCAGGCATGAAGGCGTGTGAAAGACTGAGTACAGAAGAAGGGTCAGCCTTGGCCCAGAAGCCTCAGGCATGAAGGCGTGTGAAAGACTGAGTACAGAAGAAGGATCTGCCTTGGCCCAGAGGACTCAGGCATGAAGGCGTGTGAAAGACTGAGTACAGAAGAAGGATCTGCCTGAAGCCTCGGCCATGAAGGCGTGCGAAGGACTGAGTACAGTAGAATGATCTGCCTTGGCCCAGAAGCCTCGGCATGAAGGTGTGTGAAAGACTGAGTTCAAAAGAAGGATCTGCCTTGGTCCTGAGGCCTCGGGCATGAAGGCATGTGAAAGACTGAGTACAGAAGAAGGATCTGCCTTGGCCCAGAAGCCTCAGGTATGAAGGCGTGTGAAAGACTGAGTACAGAAGAAGGATATGCCTTGGTTCAGAAGCCTCGGGCATGAAGGCGTGTGAAAGACTAAGTACAGAAGAAGGATCTGCCTTGGCCCAGAAGCCTCGGCATGACGGCGTGTGAAAGACTGAGTACAGAAGAAGGATCTGCCTTGGTCCAGAGGCCTCGGGCATGAATGCGTGTAAAAGACTGAGTTTAGAAGAAGGGTCTGCCTTGGTTCAGAAGCCTCGGGCATGAAGCCGTGTGAAAGACTGAGTTCAAAAGAAGGATCTGCCTTGGCCCAGAGGCCTCGGCATGAAGGGGTGTGAGAGGCTGAGTACAGGAGAAGGATCCGCCAGAAGCCTCGGACATGAAGGTGTGTGAAGGACTGAGTTCAAAAGAAGGATCTGCCTTGGTCCAGTATCCTCGGGCATGAAGGCGTGTGAAGGACTGAGTACAGAAGAAGGATCTGCCTTGGCCCAGAAGCCTTGGGCATGAAGGCGGGTGAAAGACTGAGTACAGAAAAAGGATCTGCCTTGGTCCAGAGGCCTCGGGCATGAAGGTGTGTGAAAGACTGAGTACAGAAGAAGGATCTGCCTTGGCCCAGAAGCCTCGGCATGAAGGCGGGTGAAAGACTGAGTTCAGAAGAAGGATCTGCCTGAAGCCTCGGGCATGAAGGCGTGTGAAGGACTGAGTACAGAAGAAGGGTCTGCCTTGGCCCAGAAGCCTCGGGCATGAAGGCGTGTGAAGGACTGAGTACAGAAGAAGGGTCTGCCTTGGCCCAGAAGCCTCGGGCATGAAGGCGTGTGAAGGACTGAGTACAGAAGAAGGATCTGCCTAGGCCCAGAAGCCTCGGGCATGAAGGCGTGTGAAGGACTGAGTACAGAAGAAGGATCTGCCTAGGCCCAGAAGCCTTGGGCATGAAGGTGTGTAAAGGACTGAGTACAGAAGAAGGATCTGCTTTGGCCCAGAAGCCTCGTCCATGAAGGCGTGTGAAAGACTGAGTACAGAAGAAGGATCTGACTTGACTCTGAGGCCTCAGGCATGAAGGCAGGTGAAAGACTGAGTACAGAAGAAGGATCTGCCTTGGCCCAGAAGCCTCGGTATGACGGCGTGTGAAAGACTGAGTACAGAAGAAGGATCTGCCTTGGTTCAGAAGCCTCGGGCATGAAGCCGTGTGAAAGACTGAGTTCAAAAGAAGGATCTGCCTTGGTCCAGAGGCCTCGGGTATGAAGGTGTGTGAAAGACTGAGTACAGAAGAAGGATCTGCCTTGGCCCAGAAGCCTCGGGCATGAAGGTGTGTGAAAGACTGAGTACAGAAGAAGGATCTGCCTTGGCCCAGAAGCCTCGGGCATGAAGGGGTGTGAGAGACTGAGTACAGGAGAAGGATCCGCCAGAAGCCTCGGACATGAAGGTGTGTGAAGGACTGAGTACAGAAGAAGGATCTGCCTTGGCCCAGAAGCCTCGGGCATGAAGGGGTGTGAGAGACTGAGTACAGGAGAAGGATCCGCCAGAAGCCTCGGACATGAAGGTGTGTGAAGGACTGAGTACAGAAGAAGGATCTGCCTTGGCCCAGAAGCCTCGGCATGAAGGCGGGTGAAAGACTGAGTACAGAAGAAGGATCTGCCTGAAGCCTCGGGCATGAAGGCGTGTGAAGGACTGAGTACAGAAGAAGGATCTGCCTTGGCCCAGAAGCCTCGGCATGAAGGCGGGTGAAAGACTGAGTACAGAAGAAGGGTCTTCCTGAAGCTTCGGGCATGAAGGCGTGTGAAGGACTGAGTACAGAAGAAGGATCTGCCTTGGCCCAGAAGCCTCGGGCAGGAAGGCGGGTGAAAGACTGAGTACAGAAGAAGGATCTGCCTGAATCCTCGGGCATGAAGGCGTGTGAAAGACTGAGTACAGAAGAAGGATCTGCCTTGGCCCAGAAGCCTCGGGCATGAATGCGTGTGAAAGACTGAGTACAGAAGAAGGATCTGCCTGAAGCCTCGGGCATGAAGGCGTGTGAAGGACTGAGTACAGAAGAAGGATCTGCCTTCGTCCAGAGACCTCGGGCATGAAGGTGTTTGAAACACTGAGTACAGAAGAAGGATCTGCCTTGGTCCAGAAGCCTTGGGCATGAAGGCGTGTGAAAGACTGAGTACAGAAGAAGGATATGCCTTGGTCCAGAAGCCTCGAGCATGAAGGTGTGTGAAAGACTCAGTACAGAAGAAGGATCTGCCTTGGCACAGAAGCCTCTGGCATGAAGGCATGTGAAAGACTGGGTATATAAGAATGATCTGCCTAGGCACAGAAGCCTTGGGCATGAAGGCGTGTGAAAGACTGAGTACAGAAGAAGGATCTGCCTTGGCCCAGAAGCCTCGGGCATGAAGGCGTGTGAAAGACTGAGTACAGAAGAAGGATCTGCCTTGGCCCAGAAGCCTCGGGCATGGAGGTGTGTGAAAGAATGAGTACAGAAGAAGGATATGCCTTAGCCCCAGAGGCCTCGGGCATGAAGCAGTGTAAAAGACTGAGTACAGAAGAAGGATCTGCCTTAGCCCCAGAGGCCTCGGGCATGAAGGCGGGTGAAAGACTGAGTACAGAAGAAGGGTCTGACTTGGCACAGAAGCCTCGGGCATGAAGGCATGTGAAAGACTGAGTACAGAAGAAGGATCTGCCTTGGCCCAGAGGTCTCGGGCATGAAGGCGTGTGAAGGACTGAGTACAGAAGAAGGATCTGACTTGGCCCAGAGGTCTCGGGCATGAAGGCGTGTGAAAGACTGAGTACAGAAGAAGGATCTGCCTTGGCACAGAAGCCTCTGGCATGAAGGAGTGTGAAAGACTTGGTATATAAGAATGATCTGCCTTGGCACAGAAGCCTTGGGCATGAAGGCGGGTGAAAGGCTTGGTATATAAGAATGATCTGCCTTGGCACAGAAGCCTTGGGCATGAAGGCGTGTGAAAGACTGAGTACAGAAGAAGGATCTGCTTTGGCCCAGAAGCCTCGGGCATGAAGGCGTGTGAAAGACTGAGTACAGAAGAAGGATCTGCCTTGGCCCAGAAGCCTCGGGCATGGAGGTGTGTGAAAGAATGAGTACAGAAGAAGGATATGCCTTAGCCCCAGAGGCCTCGGGCATGAAGGCGTGTAAAAGACTGAGTACAGAAGAAGGGGTGCACAGACATAATATCGACTCCACAATATCGAATGGACAAAATATCGAGTTTTAAATATCGTTTGGAGAAAATATCGACAGGACAGAATATCGACAGCCAAAATATCGTTTTTAAGGTAAGTGAAGTAATATCGACTGTAAATAATATCGAAAGTAAAAAATATCTTTTTTTATATAATATGTAATTATTTATAGTGTTTTTATGTTATAATATGTGTGAAAAGTGTCATTTTATGTTATAATTATTTTTAATTAATGATTTTTTTTAAATTATTGTGTAATTTTATTCTGTAGCGGGTTGTGGGTTTATAGGGGAATAGGGTGGGAAGTAATTTAATTATAATTAATTAAATATGTAAATGTATTAATTGGTAGTAATAATTAATTAATTGGTAATTAAATATTATATGTTAATTATTTAAAATTTAATTGGTAATTATTTTAATTTAATTGATTAATTGCTAATTATGTAAATTAAAATAATGTATTTCTTGTAGCGGGTTGTGGGTTTATAGGGGAATAGGGTGGGAAGTAATTTAATTATTATTTATTAAATATGTAAATGTATTAATTGGTAGTAATATTTAATTAATTGGTAATTAAAAAATATTTGTGAATTAATTAAAATGTAATTGGTAATTAATTTAATTTAATTGATTAATTGCTAATTATGTTTAATTAAAGGGGTATTTTTTAGGGTTCAGGGTCAGTTTTTAGTTTTTGGGTAAAGGGGTATTTTTAGGGTTCAGGGTCAGTTTTTAGTTTTTGGGTAAAGGGGTATTTTAAGGGTTCAGGGTCAGTTTTTAGTTTTTGGGTAAAGGGGTATTTTTAGGGTTCAGGGTCAGTTTTTAGTTTTTGGGTAAAGGGGTATTTTAAGGGTTCAGGGTCAGTTTTTAGTTTTTGGGTAAAGGGGTATTTTAAGGGTTCAGGGTCAGTTTTTAGTTTTTGAGGAAAGGGGGTATTTTTAGGGTTCAGGGTCAGTTTTTAGTTTTTGGGTAAAGGGGTATTTTTAGGGTTCAGGGTCAGTTTTGGGTTTTTGGGTAAAGGGGTATTTTTAGGGTTCAGGGTCAGTTTTTAGTTTTTGGGTAAAGGGGTATTTTTAGGGTTCAGGGTCAGTTTTTAGTTTTTGGGTAAAGGGGTATTTTTAGGGTTCAGGGTCAGTTTTGGGTTTTTGGGTAAAGGGTTTTTTTAGGGTTCAGGGTCAGTTTTGGGGTACAGGGGTACTGGGGTACAGTGTAAAAATAAAGTAAAATTAAATTTACATTAATTTAATTTAATGAAATTAAATTAAATTATATTTAAATAATTTTAAATAATTTAAATAAAAAAAACAATATTATATACTTACCAATACTTACGTTGTAATGGTAGTGCGTTGTAAAAGTTGCGTTGTAACGTCATATATCCACTGTTGCACTCTTTGCAGTCGGAATAGTAATTTTTACTCTTTTGTATTTGTACGTTAATATTGGCTATTATTTAATTAAATTTTGTTACTATATATATATATATGTTTTAAGAAATATGATTAAAAAAATATTATTTTTTTACTTTCATTAATTATTTAATTATTAAAAGTTATTTTAAGTATTGTTAATTATATTTTAGTAATTAATTTTTTATATTAATGTAATTAAACATTGTTTTTATTAAAGTCGATATTTTTTAGAACTATATTTTTGTTAACGATATTTTGTACTCGATATTTTTGTACTTACCTGTTTGTACATAAAAACTCGATATTTTGGTTGTAGATATTTTCTCGTAGATATTTTGGGTAGTCGATATTTTGGTAGTCGATATTATTTCAGTGATCCAGAAGAAGGATCTGCCTTGGCCCCAGAGGCCTCGGGCATGAAGGCGGGTGAAAGACTGAGTACAGAAGAAGGGTCTGACTTGGCACAGAAGCCTCGGGCATGAAGGCGTGTGAAAGACTGAGTACAGAAGAAGGATCTGTCTTAGCCCCAGAGGCCTCGGGCATGAAGGCGGGTGAAAGACTGAGCACAGAAGAAGGGTCTGACTTGGCCCAGGGGCCTCGGGCTTGAAGGCGGGTGAAAGACTGAGTACAGAAAAAGGATCTGCCTTGGCACAGAAGCCTCGGGCATGAAGGTGTGTGAAATACTGAGTACAGAAGAAGTATCTGCCTTGGCACAGAAGCCTCGGGCATGAAGGCGTGTGAAAGACTGAGTACAGTAGAAGGATCTGCCTTGACACAGAAGCCTCGGGCATGAAGGCGTGTGAAAGACTGGGTATATAAGAATGATCTGCCTTGGCCCAGAAGCCTTGGACATGAAGGCGTGTGAAAGACTGAGTTCAAAAGAAGGATCTGCCTTCGTCCAGAGGCCTCGGGCATGAAGGCGTGTGAAGGACTGAGTAGAGAAGAAGGGTCTGGCTTGGCCCAGAGGCCTCGGGCATGAAGGAGTGTGAAAGACTGAGTACAGAAGAAGGGTCTGCCTTGGCCCAGAAGCCTAAGGCATGAAGCGTGTGAAAGACTGAGTACAGAAGAAGGATCTGCCTGAAGCCTCGGCATGAAGGCGTGTGAAAGACTGAGTACAGAAGAAGGATCTGCCTTGGCCCAGAAGCCTAAGGCATGAAGGCGTGTGAAAGACTGAGTTCAAAAGAAGGATCTGTCTTGGCCCAGAAGCCTCGGCATGAAGGCGTGTGGAGGACTGAGTACAGAAGAAGGATATGGCATGGCCCAGAGACCTCGGGCATGAAGGCGTGTGAAAGACTGAGTTCAAAAGAAGGATCTGTCTTGGCCCAGAAGCCTCGGCATGAAGGTGTGTGAAGGACTGAGTACAGAAGAAGGATCTGCCTTGGCCCAGAATCCTTGGGCATGAAGGCACGTGAAAGACTGGGTACAGAAGAAGGATCTGCCTTGGCCCAGAAGCCTCGGGCATGAAGGCGGGTGAAAGACTGAGTACAGAAGAAGGATCTGCCTTGGCCCAGAAGCCTCGGGCATGAAGGCGTGTGAAAGACTGAGTACAGAAGAAGGATCTGCCTTGGTTCAGAGGCCTCGGGCATGAAGGCGTGTGAAAGACTGAGTTCAAAAGAAGGATCTGTCTTGGCCCAGAAGCCTCGGCATGAAGGCGTGTGAAGGACTGAGTACAGAAGAAGGATCTGCCTTGGCCCAGGATCCTTGGGCATGAAGGCGCGTGAAGGACTGAGTACATAAGAAGGGTCTGCCTTGGCCCAGAAGCCTCGGGCATGAAGGAGTGTGAAAGACTGAGTACAGAAGAAGGGTCTGCCTTGGCCCAGAAGCCTCGGCATGAAGGCGTGTGAAGGACTGAGTACAGAAGAAGGATCTGCCTTGGCCCAGAATCCTTGGGCATGAAGGCGTGTGAAAGACTGAGTTCAAAAGAAGGATCTGTCTTGGCCCAGAAGCCTCGGCATGAAGGCGTGTGAAAGACTGAGTACAGAAGAAGGATCTGCCTTGGCACAGAAGCCTCGGGTATGTAGGCGTGTGAAAGACTGAGTACAGAAGAAGGGTCTGCCTTCGCCCAGAAGCCTCGGGCATGAAGGCGTGTGAAAGACTGAGTATAGAAGAAGGATCTGCCTTGGTCCAGAGGCCTCTGGCATGAAGGCGTGTGAAAGACTGAGTACAGAAGAAGGGTCTGCCTTGGCCCAGAAGCCTCGGCATGAAGGCGTGTGAAAGACTGAGTACAGAAGAAGGATCTGCCTTGGCCCAGAATCCTTGTCCATGAAGGCATGTGAAAGACTGAGTTCAGAAGAAGGGTCTGCCTTGGCCCAGAGGCCTTGGGCATGAAGGCGCGTGAAAGACTGAGTATGGAAGAAGGATCTGCCTTGGACCAGAATCCTTGGGCATGAAGGCGTGTGAAAGACTGAGTATGGAAGAAGGATCTGCCTTGTTTCAGAGGCCTCGGTCATGAAGGCGGGTGAAGGACTGAGTACAGAAGAAGGATCTGCCTTGGCCCAGAAGCCTCGGGCATGAAGGCGTGTGAAGGACTGAGTACAGAAGAAGGATATGTCTTGTCCCACAAGCCCTGGGCATGAACGCGGGTAAAAGAGTGACTAGAGAAGAAGGGTCTGCCTTGCCCCAGAATGCTTGTGAGAGTTTTCAGACAGTAGCCCAGAGGTATTGTGCAAGATTGATGACAGAAGAAGTGTCTGCAAGCAGAGGGATCTGTCTTGCCGCGATGGCACAGCATTGCTTGTAATCACACGCCCTCCCCGCATGAAGTATGGGAGTACGAACAGCTGCTAAGGCTGGCAGCCTGTGGTCTTACATCAATTAATTGCTCAGTGCACTCTCTTGCTTCTGCCTTCACTTTTCACACAGTTGGAGCTCGCCACTGGCATTTCAAGTGTGATTTGAGTCAGCATGGAACCAGAGCGGCCTCCGCCTGGCTGCACCACAGACAGAGCCCGCACTAAACTGTATTATTTTCATACTAATTGAACATGTCATGGACTCTGCAAATCACAACACTTATTGTGGAATCAATGAATCTATGAGAAACAAGAAGTTACTGTATTATGTGCAGTGTGCACAGTGACGTGGCAGCACGTAGAGACACGAGGCACCTTCCGTGCATGTATGGTGCTGTGCACTGACAGAGCTGTCATGGTTCAGGCAATGCAGAATCCATGTGACACTCAAACTCCCCGTGGGGACCGACCTGTAACTTGTTTAACCCTGCAGAAGTGATGGAAGGTCCACCTACCCTTACGCGGTATCCAGTCTGCTTGAGCTGGAGCCTGGTACATCTGGGAATATGTCAAAACCCATGGGTGTTGCATGGTAACTCGACCTGACCTGGTCAGAGCCGGTCGCTCCACCCGCCTCGTGCCTGACCCCCGATTGCTGCCGCCACCGCTGCCCGCTGTGCCTCTGGTGTGCCCCTGAGCTGCTGTGCCCCTGAGCTCGCCAAGGATCTGGGCTTGTGCAGTATTTTGTTTTCATTTTTGCCCTGTATTTAAATTGTTGTGCCTGTTTCGTTTTTGCTCTGCATTCAAATTGTTGTGCCCCCTGATTGCTGCCGCCACCGCTGCCCGCTGTGCCTCTCTGGTTTCGGTTTTGTTTCTGGATTCCATTTGTTGTGCCCTGTGCCCCTCCACCCCGCTCCCTGCCACTGCTCAGCCCAACCCTTGTTCCCTCCTGCATCACTGCTCCTCCCCTCCCCACTCGCCACCCCGCTCCCGCCTCCCAGCTGCTCCTCCCTCGCTCCGCCCCCCTCCACTCTCCACTTATGGCAGAGTGGCAAACGCGCTATGCGCGCCGAAGGAGCGCCAAAGGTAAGCCCGTCTACGCCCGTCCGTGCCTGTACCGTGCCCAGCGCCAGAACACCTGGATCCCGCAAAGGCCATCCCTCCCGCCAAACTTACGACGACGCAACCCTCACTGCACTCTACACCGGCTACCTCCACGACTGCCACCAAGCCGCCCCAGGACGTACCCATGGACTCTTCACCTGCCAATCCTGCAAGTTCCGCTGCATCAGGACCCACACTACAACCACAAACGCCAAACAGAGCTCCAATAACAACTACCTGAAGTGCATCCTGCTCAACACCCGCTCGGTCCACAGACACGCCATTGAACTATGGAACCTACTCGACACCACCTCGCCGGACGTCGCCTTTCTCACGGAAACCTGGATGAACGCCTCATCAGCACCCGACATCGCCATCGCCAACCCGGACGGATACAAGATCATCCGAAGAGACCGCATCAACCAAACAGGAGGAGGCATCGCCATCGTCCACAAGAACACCATCCGCATCTCAACCAACTCCGACGACACCCTCTTAGCCACCGAACACCTCCACTTCCAGATACACACCGACCCCAAGACCACACTCAGAGGCACCCTCATTTACAGACCCCCAGGACCCCGCACACAATTCAGCGAAGACATTGCCGACTTTGTCAGCCCACACGCCCTCCCCTCCGATGACTACATCCTCCTAGGGGACCGCAACTTCCACCTGGGGAATAACAACGACAACAACACCACCACCTTGCTGGATAACCTCGCCAATCTCGGACTCAAACAACTGGTGAACACCCCCACCCACTACGCCGGACACACGCTCGAACCAATCTTCTCATCCAGCAAACACATCTCCTTCAATCACGTCACGGAACTGCACTGGACAGACCACAGCTGCGTCCACTTCAGCTTCAGAAAGAGCTCGACCCACCTCCACCCGCAACAAGTTCCCCGCAGAAGCTGGAACAAAATTACCACCGACCAGCTCACCACACCTCTGAACCAAAACCCTCCCGCCAAAGCAACGGACCCAAATCAAGCAGCCATCAATCTCGCACAGTGGATCACCCACTGCGCTAACGAACTAGCACCCTTGAAAAACCATCCCAACAAGCCAGGAAGCAAAAAAGCCTCCTGGTTCAACGATGACCTCAAAAACTCCCAAAAAAACTGCTGCACCCTCGAGAAAGCCTGGCGAAGAAACCCAACCACAGACAACATGACCGCCCTCAAGAACGCCACCCGCAAACACCACCAGCTGATCCGCACCAACAAGAAATCAGCATTCAAGGATAGACTGGACCGCAACGCCCACAACAGCAAGGAACTCTTCAGCATTGTCAAGGAGCTCACCAATCCCAGCGCCGGCACCAACAACATCACTCCCTCTCAAGACCTCTGCGACTCTCTAGCCTCGTTCTTCCACAGCAAGATCGCAGACATACATAACAGCTTCGGCGACCAGCCCACTCCCCTCACCACTGAACCGAAGCCCCCCACCACCACCCTCCGCGCCTGGACCCCAATCAACACCGATCACACCATTCGCTTGATGAACTCCATCCACTCCGGATCGCCAACCGACCCATGCCCCCATCACATCTTCAACAAGGCCGACTCCGTCATCGCACCCCAACTCCGGGACATTATCAACTGCTCCTTCAACACCGCTATCTTCCCAGAAAGCTGGAAACACGCCGAGCTCAGCGCCCTCCTGAAGAAACCTACAGCAGACCCCACCGAACTTAAGAACTACCGCCCCATCTCGCTCCTCCCGTTCCCCGCCAAAGTCATAGAGAAGACCGTCAACAGTCAGCTCGCCGCCTTCCTTGAGTCTAACAGTTCCCTCGACCCCTCACAGTCCGGCTTCCGAGCCAACCACAGCACTGAGACCGCCCTCATCGCAGCCACAGACGACATCCGGAAACTGCTCGACAACGGGGAAACTGCGGCCCTCATCCTCCTGGACCTCTCCAAAGCGTTCGACACGGTCTGCCACCGCACACCTGTACAACGCCTCAGAAACGTCGGGATACAAGATAAGGCATTGGATTGGATCATCTCGTTCCTAGCCGGAAGAACCCAGAGAGTCCGCCTCCCCCCTTTCAAATCAGAGGCCACTGAAGTCATATGCGGCGTTCCACAAGGATCATCGCTCAGCCCCACCCTCTTCAACGTCTACATGAGTCCCCTCACATCCATCGCATGCCAACACAACCTCAACATCATCTCCTACACAGATGACACCCAGCTGATCCTCTCCCTCACCAAAGACCCAACCACCGCCAAAACCAACCTACACGAAGGGATGAAAGACGTAGCCGAATGGATGAAGAACAGCCGCCTAAAACTGAACTCCGACAAGACGGAAGTCCTCATCCTTAGATCATCCCCCTCTGCCTGGGATGACTCATGGTGGCCCCTGGCCCTAGGCAGCGCACCCAAACCAACGGACCATGCTCGCAACCTGGGATTCATCCTAGACTCCTCCCTCTCGATGACCAGACAAGTCAACGCCGTCTCATCATCATGTTTTAACATCCTACACATGCTCCGAAAGATCTTCCGATGGATCCCCACCGAAACAAGGAAGACGGTCACCCAAGCACTTGTAACCAGCCGACTAGACTACGGAAACACCCTCTACGCCAGAACCACAGCCAAATTGCAGAAAAGACTTCAACGCATTCTAAACGCCTCCGCCCGACTCATCCTTGACTTACCTTGCCACAACCACATATCCGGTCACCTGAGAGACCTGCACTGGCTCCCTGTCAACAAGAGAATCACGTTCCGTCTCCTCACCCACGCACACAAGGCCCTCCACGACCTAGGACCCAGATACCTCAACACTCGCCTGAACTTTTACACCCCCACCCGCCAACTACGATCGTCCAACCAAGCCCTCGCCGCGATTCCACGCATCCGAAGAGTCACCTTGGGAGGAAGATCCATCTCCTACTTGGCAGCCAAGACATGGAACTCACTCCCCACCCACCTCCGTCTCACACAGAACCACCTCTCCTTCAGAAAGCAACTCAAAACCTGGCTGTTCGATCAGTAGCGTACCCCTCTCACTTAAGCGCCTTGAGACCCTCTGGGTGAGTAGCGCGCTATACAAATTCCTAACCTGAACTTGAACTTGGGAACAGGCACTGCAAAGCACACGGAACACCTCCTTGACATAGAAGAAGGCACCTTGCAGTACTCCATATCTCTGAGGCCATGCAACACCAAGCATGGTGGCTTTGCTTCGCGGGGGTGACCCACTTGTGGGACACCCCCGCGCCGCACGGCCACCAGCTGCTGCGTGTGCCCCCAGTGCCTGCCTCTGTCTCAGCGCCGGCCTCGCTGCCGCCCTGAGCGATCTCCGTGGTGTTTCCCCCTTTTTACCAGTAACTGTGCTTGTTTTTCCCTGAATTTGTGCTTGTTTTTTTTATTTCTTCCCCATATCGTGTTTCACTGTAGTTTTTCACCCGCTTTTTTCCTGTATTTGTGCTTGTTCTCCCCACATCGTGTGTCACTGTATTCTCGCCTTGTTTTCACTCTGATTTGCGCTTGTAAATCGCCGCTTATCATCGCGCTTTGCCCCCGCTTCCCGCCACCGCCTTAAGCCCCGCCCCTTTTCTCTTCTGTTTCCCTCCCCGCTCCCGCCTCCCAGCTGCTCCGCCCACCCGCGCACTTGGCCTTAAATGGCGACCGTGCGACACAGGTGAGTGTGACCCACTTGTGGGACACCCCCGCGCCGCACGGCCACCAGCTGCTGCGTGTGCCCCCAGTGCCTGCCTCTGTCTCAGCGCCGGCCTCGCTGCCGCCCTGAGCGATCTCCGTGGTGTTTCCCCCTTTTTACCAGTAACTGTGCTTGTTTTTCCCTGAATTTGTGCTTGTTTTTTATTTCTTCCCCATATCGTGTTTCACTGTAGTTTTTCACCCGCTTTTTTCCTGTATTTGTGCTTGTTCTCCCCACATCGTGTGTCACTGTATTCTCGCCTTGTTTTCACTCTGATTTGCGCTTGTAAATCGCCGCTTATCATCGCGCTTTGCCCCCGCTTCCCGCCACCGCCTTAAGCCCCGCCCCTTTTCTCTTCTGTTTCCCTCCCCGCTCCCGCCTCCCAGCTGCTCCGCCCACCCGCGCACTTCGCCTTAAATGGCGACCGTGCGAACGCGCAGCGGTCACGCGCAGCGGGCGCGCCGATTGTGCGCCGAAGGCGCGCCAAAGGTAAGCCCGTCTGCGCCCGTCCGCGACCGGACCGCGACCAGCGCCAGGACCCCTGGCCCCCACCGACGGAAGCCGACCCGACGAACCTACAGCGCCGCCGACCTCACCGCACTCAACACCGGCCACATCCCAGGATGTCACCGAGCCGCCCCGAAGCACACCCACGGACCCTTCAGCTGCCTCGCCTGCAAGTTCACCTGCATCCGGACCTTCCCTGCACCCGACAAGCCGAACTCCAGCAGCACCCACCTCAAGTGCATCCTGCTCAACACCCGCTCCATCCACAGACACGCCGTAGAACTCTGGAACCTGCTCGACACAACCGCCCCCGACGTTGCCTTCATCACCGAGACCTGGATGAACGCCTCCTCAGCCCCAGACATCGCCATCGCCATCCCAGAGGGCTACAAGATCACCCGGAGGGACCGCGACAACCAGACCGGAGGAGGCATCGCCATCATCCACAGAGACACCATCCGCATCACGACCAACACCGACGACACCCTCACCACCGCTGAACACCTGCACTTCCAGATCCACACCAACCCGAAGACCACCCTCAGAGGCACCCTGATCTACCGACCCCCGGGACCGCGCACACGATTCAGCGAGGACATCGCCGACTTCGTCAGCCCGCACGCTCTCCCCTCCGCCGACTACATCCTCCTGGGGGACCTCAACTTCCACCTGGAGAACAACAACGACCGCAACACCATCACCCTGCTCGACAACCTCGACAACCTCGGACTCAAGCAACTGGTGACCACCCTCACCCACCTCGCCGGACACACACTCGACGCCGTCTTCTCATCCAGCAAAGACGTCACCTTCAGCCACGCAACAGGACTCCACTGGACGGACCACAGCTGCGTCCACTTCACCTTCAGAAGAACGACGATCCACCAGCTCCAGCAACAGGTTGCTCGAAGAAACTGGAACAAGATCACAGCCGACCAGCTCACCGCCTCCCTGAGCCAGCACCCTCCCGCCAGCTCAGCGAACCCCAGCCAGGCCGCCGACAACCTCACGAAGTGGATCAGCAACTGCGCGGACGAACTCGCCCCTCTAAGGACCCCGCCCAGCAGATCCTGCAGCAGAAAAACACCATGGTTCACCGACGAACTCAAGTGCTCCAAGAAGAACTGCCGAGCCCTCGAGAAAGCCTGGAGAAGGGAACCAACGACGGACAACATGACCACCCTCAAGCTCGCCACCCGGAAACACCACCAACTGATCCGCGCCACCAAGAAAAATGCATACAAGGACCGGCTGGACAACAACGCACACAACTGCAAGGAACTCTTCAACATCGTGAAAGAGCTCTCCAACCCCAACGCCGGAAACAACGACATCACACCGTCGCAAGACCTCTGCAACTCCCTCGCGTCCTACTTCCACAACAAGATCACGGACATACACAACAGCTTCAACAACCAACCAACGCAAGCCACAACCGCAACGACGCCACCATCCACCACCCTCCGCACCTGGACCCCGATCAGCACCGAAGACACCATCCGCACCATGAACTCCATCCATTCCGGATCTCCGACTGACCCCTGCCCTCACCACGTCTTCAACAAGGCCGACGCTGTCCTCGCACCCCACCTGCGGGACATCATCAACACCTCCTTCGACTCCGCCACCTTCCCTGAGAGCTGGAAGCACGCCGAACTCAGCGCTCTCCTCAAGAAACCCACAGCAGACCCCACCGACCTCAAGAACTACCGTCCCATCTCGCTCCTCCCGTTCCCGGCCAAAGTCATCGAGAAGACCGTCAACAAACAGCTGGCCGCCTTCCTCGAGACGAATGGATCCCTCGACCCCTCACAGTCCGGCTTCCGAGCGAACCACAGCACCGAGACCGCCCTCATCGCCGCCACCGACGACCTTCGAACTCTGATGGACAACGGAGAAACAGCGGCCCTCATCCTCCTGGACCTCTCCGCGGCTTTCGACACTGTCTGCCACCGCACCCTAGTACAGCGCCTCAGCAACATCGGAATCCAGGAGAAGGCACTGGAATGGATCACCTCCTTCCTCGACGGAAGAACACAAAGAGTCCGCCTACCACCGTACAAGTCAGAGGCCACCAAAGTCATCTGCGGCGTACCCCAAGGATCCTCGCTGAGCCCAACCCTCTTCAACGTCTACATGAGCCCCCTCGCGGCCATCGCACGCCAACACAACCTGAACATCATCTCCTACGCCGACGACACCCAGCTGATCCTCTCCCTGACCAACGACCCCGCCACCGCCAGAGCCAACCTGCACGAAGGGATGAGAGACGTAGCCGAATGGATGACGACCAGCCGCCTGAAACTGAACTCAGACAAGACGGAGGTCCTCATCCTGGGCTCCACGCCCTCCGCCTGGGACGACTCCTGGTGGCCCCCCGCCCTGGGCACCGCACCCAAACCGACGGACCACGCACGCAACCTGGGCTTCATCCTGGACTCCTCCCTCTCCATGACCAGACAAGTCAACGCCGTCTCCTCGTCATGCTTCAACATCCTGCGCATGCTACGTAAGATCTTCCGGTGGATCCCCACCGAGACGAGGAAGACGGTCACCCAAGCCCTCGTCACCAGCCGACTGGACTACGGCAACGCCCTCTACGCCGGAACCACTGCTAAACTCCAGAAGAGACTCCAGCGGATCCAGAACGCCTCGGCGAGACTCATCCTCGACATCCCCCGACGCAGCCACATCTCCGGACACCTGAGAGATCTGCACTGGCTCCCGGTCAACAAGAGAATCACCTTCCGGCTCCTCACCCACGCGCACAAAGCCCTACACGACCAAGGCCCGAGCTACCTCAACAACCGGATCAACTTCTACACTCCCAAGCGCCTCCTCAGATCAACCAACCACGCCCTCGCCGCCGTCCCCCGCATTCGAAGAGCGACAACAGGAGGAAGATCCTTCTCCTACCTGGCCGCCAAGACCTGGAACTCACTTCCGACCAATCTGCGCCTGACCCAAGACCACCTCTCCTTCAGGAAGAAGCTCAAGACCTGGCTGTTCGAGCAGTAGCGGCACCCCCCCCCTCCCAGCGCCTTGAGACCCTACGGGTGAGTAGTGCGCTCTACAAATGACCTGATTGATTGATTGATTTGCTTCGCCTCACAGATGTGATTGAGAGGCTGGTGTCACTGGGCATCATTAACTCTGGCGGCACAGGCCTCTTGTAAATCTCTTAACTCCGTATTTTAAAAGCATATGCCTATCAGCTTGGAAACGCTTACTTGAGATTACTTACCCTGGATGATGAAGAGTTGACCTTTTGCACAGGTACTTTTTTGAGAATTACAGTTCGAGCACGCCAAACAATGTCTAACCCTTGAGGTTTTATATCACCTATTAATGAATTTTTACAAATCTAAAGATTATTGTATACTGTATACTGCTATGTTTTTATTATGACTCTCTAATTTGCAGATTGTTTAACTTGCTTGTTGTTGTGCCTTTGTGCTTTTATGGATACAACATTATCCGAATTCTGGGGCATATTACCAAGGGCATTATCGCCGCATTAGCGGGACTTTTTCCCGCTAATACGGCGATAATTTTATCGACCTATTACCAAGCTGTCGCTAACACCAGTTAGCGACAGCTTGTAGGCGATAGCGGGCATTTAGGGGCCCACTTTGCATGTCAGCGATAATTATCGCTAATGACATGCAAAGTGGGCGTGCCAAGATGTTAGCGACTGAAAACAGTCGCTAACATCTCTAACTCCTATTAACAACTTTTGGAAATATTTGCGCTAAGCGCGAATATCTCCAAAAGCTAACGCCTGCTAAAGGCAGTTCTTAGCCATGTTATCCAATGGAAGGTGGATAACATGGCTAAGAGCATTGTCACGATAATGCATGAATATCGCTGATTTTTCAGCGATATTCATGCATTTCGCAGGATTTTTACCGCTTTTGAGATAAACCTTGATAATATCAAGGTATCTCAGCGGTAAAAATCCTCGGTGCTCGGCGATATTTTTTTCCCGCTAACCAAGCAATAGCGATAATTATCGCTATTGCTTGGTAATATGCCCCAAAGTGCCTTTGAACCTTTGAATCCCATTGTGTGGTGTGTGCTTTCAAATCCGTTTTAACTAGCTCTGTACGCACTTTCAAATGTTTGTTTACATGTCATTAGTTATCGCTCAAGTGCGTTCATGATTCCAAACCACGAACTAACCTTGCAAGTGACATTTTTCACTTGATAGTCTATGTTACAGACCACCCAGGAGTCCAGTTTCTAAATGGAACCCAGCAAACCCCACTGAACTTCCGCAAACACAGGTCGGTAGTTTTGCAGGATCTCCGCACGAGCACATGTAGGAAAGTGTCAAGCTGGAGAAACGAGAGCACGACTAATTGGACATTAAATTGGATGAGATTCAAAATGGCTGCCACCTCCAAAGCTCGCGAGAGCTCTCTATGTTCCTTCTTTGACCCAGCCACGGCCGAGCTCCCACGTGACCTGACTGTGCGGATGTTATACTAGTTCTAATGTGGTAATTCATTCAACCATTGGGTAATAAAACAATTCCTTCTGCCTCACCAAAAGTACAACCTCCAAAAGAGCACAAAATGTGAATGTTGGAAGGATATCAAATATCGAAACCTATTTTCAGTCCACTAGAGGGGCATGCTATCGACTTCCATTGAAGCCGGTTCTCGCTCTTTCTAAGTTTAGGTTGTCTTCTTGTCACTTTTTCCTGCCAAACATCTTGGGCTAGATGAGCTATGAGAAGTCTGTTCTCTCTTAAATAGGGTCTTATTTCAGTCTTGAGTCCCTGAGGAGTCACTGAACTATCCCTGGCCAGCCCAATGGGTTTCACATTATGCATCATGAGGTCACTGTGAGCCCCAAAGTGCCCACTCCTCAATGTGAAGGCCATTGGGAGCCATCGCTTATAACCCTCTGAGGTGTCACAGATGCCCTGTCTTAAGGTACTCTCCTGCAGCCTTCCTAGCCCATCAGGCTACTGGCTTGTGGTAATTTCACCAGTTGTGTCTCTGTTGGCCTCATGACCACAAGACTCTTTGGGCTTTAACCCCTCCCCTACGGGGCTAATTCTCCCTCTGTGCTGGGGGGCGGGTGCAGCGCCCCGGGGCTTATGACGAGCTCGGTTCGTCATGCAGCACGGTGGCGCTGAGCTCGTCACGACCACGCCCGTTCCAATGGAACGCCCAGCACAGCGGGGGAATTATCCCCTCGTGGGCGCGGCGCAACGGTCATGACGAGCTCAGCTCGTCATGAACACAGCACGACCGCGCCTCATGACGAGCTCAGCTCGTCATGAGCATGCAACGGGTTAAAGGGATTATTCCCTTCTGCCCACCTGCAGAGTTCAAGAACCAAATGGCAAAGCATTGCTTGTAATCACACGCCCTCCCTGCATGAAGTATGGGAGTACAAACAGCTTCTAAGGCTGGCAGCCTGCGGTCTTACATGAATTGACAAATAGGGAACATGATCCAAACCATCACATGGTGTTTGAGGTCAACAAGGATCGATGCAAGGCTAGTAAGTGATGGATGCTGCTCACTTTGCTTACTACCTCAGAACACCTCTGTTCCCTCCAAAGGTTTTTGGTTGGTATACAATTTTTTTTACATTTTTTTTTTTTATTGACAACAGGGTATTTTATAATTATTACAGTTCCAGTGCCTATATCCACCAATTTGACATCACATTACATTTGTTTCACAGCAGTCAGCGACACTCCAAGCGAGCGACTCCTCGCCTGTCCATTCCCCCATGCAGTTCCCCCGCCGGGTTCCCACCTACGCTTCCTCGATAAATGTTCCATTTGCCCGAGACCTGTTCCCATTTACTGGGATGACCCCTGCTCTCATCCACTGTGTTGTCCGCTATCATACACCAATCAAGGTCCTTCATCCAATCTTGTGGTGTTGGCGTGTCGGGTGCTCCCCACATCTTTGCAGTACTGGGCTTAGCAATTACCAGTCCCAGCGTTACCAAGGTTCGTTCTTTGGTATTGAGGTCGGAAGCTTCCCATACATTTACGAGGCACCATTTTGGGGAAATAGCCATCTCTACACCCAAAACTTCACTCACGCTACGGGCAATGGTTGCCCAGTACTGCTATATAGTTGGGCATTCCCATATTGTATGATAATATGTTCCTTCTTGGCCACGCCTTCGTCTACAGTTAGGGTCTGTCCCATAACCCATTTTAGCCACAATTTGACAGGTGTACTATCTTCAATATAATATTCTCAATTGTAGTAATCCAAATTTGGTCAAGATGGCCACTTCTCTCGAGGATGCCAAAACCTCCTGCCAGTCCTCGTCGTCCAGGTCACATCTATTTTTTTGTCACTGTTCCCAAAGCCTAAGGAGGGGGTCGGGGGAATTACTGATTAACTTCAGGTATGTCAAAGATATCGCCATACGGTTCATATGATCTTTCAGGATTCTACCCGCACGATGACCGACAGTGGAATACACGCCCATGACTTATCAAGGTATACCTTGGGTGCTATGATACTATGAGGTACAACTACTTCTCGTTTTGATGCTTTGGATGATACTGAGAGGCACCATTCCTCGGTTTACGCTCTGGATCTTAAATACCATCATCTATTCCCATTTGAACCAGGACTGTTTATATTACGTCATAAGTCCTGATGAAGTTCCCACGCTTGGGAACGAAACGCGTTAGCTGAGCTGTTTTATTCTAATAAGAAATTCAATTGAGAAATAGAGAACATGAATGAAGGTTTTTGAAAAATTACAAAGTCTACCTTGACTTCATCACCTGACACATCTCCTATTGCTTTATGGACTGACGATCTGGAGAACAGGGTCATCGTACATCGACGGGTGCCGGAGTGTGCGCAGGACATTTTACTAAAAAGAAACTAGTGTGAGGTGCAGATTGTAAATGTCTGCCGTTGAGCTCTGTAATTCGCTAATCATTTCTAAATCCATGTTACTTGGGGGGAGTTGAAACAGACACAAGATAACGCTGGGTTAAAGTGCTTCAAAGCAGGTGTCCGTGTTAAGGGTGCGGCCGTGCTGGTTAAAAAAACACAAGCGGTGTCAGCTGAAGCCGCACATGTCCGGCCTGCAGTAAGAGAAACTCAATAAAGTAAATAGTGCTTACAGACTAAATAACAGGTCCTGTGCAACAACCAAAGTAAAGGGGCCAGTAGCCATGGGAGGGTACAAATGAAGACAAGACTGTACTAAGGAGGTATTAATAAGACTATTAACGAATCCGAAGGCAGCATTTACGAAAGACAATGACACAAGCCAATTAAAAATATGGGAGGAGAGTCCTACAGCAGTCTCGCTGAGCGAGCAGTGCATAGGCGCTGCTGCTAGGCTCAACCTAAAAAACACAATTTTCGGACATGGGGTTGCCCTGGTGCCCAAGCCGTGGCTGTTTTATGCAGTTACTTCTAATGACCCTAATAACTTCTCTAAATGACGTCAGTGTGACCCACAGGGGCCTTGAGGCATCATTGCAATTTGCGTAGCTCACGCGCAGCCTCAGGATCTTCGGTACCAAGGAAGACCCATGTCTTGAATGAGTGAATGAATGACAAGGCTTGTTTAGTTTAACACCACAAGGTCACCTGTGATGAAAACAGCTCTTCTGGGAGCCCCACGCCGAGCAGTGGTGTTTCCACTCTCAATAAAGAGCGGAAGCGACTCTCCTTGGCGCGGTGACCTTCCGCTGGCCCAGCCCCTCGGGCTCCCTCTCTCCGATTTAAACACCCCAAGGTGGCATCTGTCTGCATTATGGGAAGTGAGACGGATCACAGGCGCACCCCTGGAAGCCGGGCTCCTCGCGCGCTGTCAGGGTCGATCACAGTCGCCATCTCTCTCCCTTGGATCCGCCATCGACCTGTCATCCGCCGCTCATATTGCCTCATTTTCTTACCGCGGAGGAGCGTCTCCTGCTGTCTCCACGGAGCACTGATGCTTTGTGCTACATCAAACTCACTGATGTATGAGGCTGTCCCTCAGGGGCGCGCGCAGCAGCTGCGAGTTTAAAGGGACAGGGGTGCCACCCACCTGCGCTGCAGGTGAAGGTGAGAGAGGTAAACTATGAGAGGGGCGTGGCCCTGGGCGCGGTAGAGTCGCGCCCAGGGGGCAGCGGTGAAACCTAAACTGGTGGCGGTCACATCACACGGGACGGAAGAGTGCCAACGAGTAGAGTCCATCAAATTATAGGTTTACACACTTATTTTTATTTTAGAAAAAGTCCTCATGAAGAAGGGTAACGCTTAGTGGAAAGGATTATATATACCGTCCTTTTGTTTTTTGCACATGGTGTTAGAGAAAAAAATAAAAGTATTTTAAAAATAACTTGCCGTGCTGTGGAATCCCTCGGTGCCGTGGATACTGTGGTGGGGGGCCTTGCCGAGTTGTTCTGAAGATATATATATATATAGTTTTAGCACCTTTGCACTATACCAATCCGCACCATTATGCTTGTGTTTGACCCTCTACAGCTCCACGTTATGTTTGTGTTTGGATTGGAGTTTGGCCCAATGGAAATCAGGAATCCTTTGACCTCTGCACTTCTGACACACTACTGAAGCAGATCAGGGGGCAGACAAGCTTGTAGGGGTCATGCAGCTAGTGCCCCCAGATCACGTCTTGGAGTGGATCAGGGGGCCTGAGGGGTGCACCAGGCTTTGACCCTACAGATGTTCATAGTCACACAGGACACGCCCCTATGAGTGGGATCACTGCCCCCTCTTTAAGTCCGGGACATTATTCTGCAATGAAACATGGGCCGGTGGTATGATGCAACCAACATACGTCTTCCACTGGTGCTCTGTCTCCGGGGCAGGAACGAGTTTATGCACCGTTTTGGTCTGGCCTAGGGACTACTTGAGCTGTCTCGCTAGTGTAATATAATCAACATAATTCATAAATAAAATATGCCTACCTATGTTCATACATAGGGGAGCTGTTGGTTCAGCCCTCTGTTTACCAGCCATTCACATGTTGCTCCCACTTATGCAGCACGGGGCAATGGGTCAGTCCACTTCAGTCATTAACTTTCTAAGAGAGAGTGACCGAATGTGTCTGATTACTGTGCACACCCACCCAGAACGAAGTGCATTTCAGTGCCTGCGTTGGTGGGCAGTGCTTTGCTTTGCCAAGGCTTTTTTTTTCAGTCTTCATCTTTTTCACTGTGTCATTCTTCTGTTGCCATCCGGTTTCAATAATTCAAAGCCAACTGTGGACTTTATTTGAGTGAGTAAGAATCCTATTTCCTTGTGATATGCATTGAAACTAAAACTTGGGGGCATATTACCAAGGCTGGCGAAATGAAATTATCGCCACTTTAGCGGCTGTTTTCGGTCGCAAAGCAATGTTAATTTCATCGTCCTATTAGCAAGCTGTCGCTAACATCAGTTACCAACAGCTTTTAGGTGATAGCGAGTGGTTTGGGGCCCGCTTTGCATGTCAGCGATATTTATCGCTAATGACATGCAAAGTGGGCGTACCCAACCAGTTAGCGACTGAAAGCAGTCGCTAACGTCGCTATCCCCTATTAGCAAGGCAGGCGTAGCGATAAAAAAATTCATGCTAAGCGCTAATATCGCTAAAAACTAACGCCTGCTCAGACCACTTCTTAACTTGTATATCCAATGTGAGGTGGATATTCAGGTTAAGACCCTATTGGCGTTAATGCGTGAATATCACTGGTTTTCCAGGGATATTCACACATTGAGCCGATATCGCCGGTTATTTTGTCACATTGGAGATAAATGTTGCTAATAGCACGTTATCTCTGCGATAAAATCCAGTGATGAACGGTGATAGAAAAAATGTCGCTAAGCTTCTTTAGCGATAAATATCGCTAGTTGTTGATAATATGCCCCCAGGTTTCAGTTGCGGTTCTATGTACACCTGCGTGCCAGGGGGCACAACAGGGTTTATTAAAAGTAGGTGTCATTCTTACTTTTTTATTATTTGCATGTTTGCAAGTTTATGGTGGGCACGTTTAGATTGTGTTTGCTGCATATGCTTGCAATAAAACATTTGAATAATAACCATTGGCCAACTTGTCGAGGCTAGCCCCCTGGCATTGCCAGGGTTGGGTGTGCCTAAGTGCGGGTGCTCCTGGTGCAGATATGGGCATGCACCCCGGGGTGCCTCACTTCTCCATGACACTTCCCCCCTGCTGTCAGACATCCTGCGCGTCATCTTGTCCCTGTCACGGGTGCTCATAAAACACAGGTTCATCTCCTCACCTGGAGCAGATGAGAGCGCGCGAGGCTCCCACACGCACACTTCATGTCCACAATGTGTCACACCGGAGTGTAAATCTGAGACCCCAGCCCTGGCCTCACTGTCCTTTCCTGGGATTTTGGTTCATCGTGAATTAGTTTAATTCACTCTGCGATGATTTACGTGGATAAGAAATTACTTGCAGGTTTTAGACATCGTTGCTCAAGAAGGTCTGAGGGGCATATTAGCAACAACTAGCGATATTTAGCGCTAAATGGGCTTAGCGATTATTTTTTTATCGCCAAGCATCGCCGGATATTATCGCAGAGATATTGTGCTATTAGCAACGTTTATCTCTAAAGCGACAAAATATCCGGCAATAGCGGCAAAATGCGTAAATATCGCTGAGAATCCAGCAATATTCAGGCATTAACGCCGATAGGGTCTTAGCCATAATATCCACCTTCCTTTGGATTACACGAATACTTCCATCACTACGCCTGCATTGATAATAGGCGATAGCGATGTTAGCGACTGTTTTTAGTCGCTAACAGGCTGGGTACGCCCACTTTGCATGTCATTAGCGATAAACATCGCTGACATGCAAAGCGGGCCCCAAACCGCTCGCTATCACCTATAAGCTGTCGCTAACTGCTGTTAGCGACAGCTTGCTAAAAGGGCAATAGAATTATCGCCGCTTAGCGGCCGAAAATGGCCGCTAAAGCGCTGATAATCTCTTATCGCCCTCCTTGATAATATGCCCCTAGAATCTTTCTGTAACCGCGTGACGCTTTGCGCGATGTACTCACGCATCTGATCTCATCAAAGATGCTTAATATAATATCACTTAATTGAATTCATGTCTTTGCATCTCACGAAGGGGCTTTAAAGGGTAGATGGGTTCAATGCAGCGGCAGGTGATATAGCCAATAGGGTGAATATCTGGTGCTGGCCTCAATACAGGCAAGAGGCAGAGCCTTTCCTAAATATAATAAAACACCAATATAATATATGTCAGAAGAGGGCAGCGCACAGAATGCAATCTTAGGGAAGTCCTCCCATCAGCGTCCTCGGCTCGACACAGTCTAAATACTTCCTTTCCCACATGCAGTCCTTTTATTTACATGCGTAAATCTGTACTAATAAACAACGGATACAAGTTTCAACCACCCACCAATGCAGACTTCTTCAAGGCTGCAAAAAATGTGCACACACATCACATGACTGGACCTCACCAAAAGGCATCTTTCATAACAGTTGTTTCACATAGTTACATAAAGAGGGGGGCGGACACTGTAAAAGGGAGCCCTTCTGTAATAAGAAGCCACGAAGTAATAGAGGTGTGTATTAGAAATGTGTGCACAAGATATTGTATGGTGGGCCCGACTACAGGGGAAACCTTCGGTGTCTTCAGAAATGTTGAAAACAGCCTGTGTAAGAAGAAGGTACCGGAGGGAGAGGGTTGAAAAATCTGAGGATTTAGGGGCATATTATCAAGGGATTTATCTCCGCTTTTTTGGCTTTAAAAGCCCAGAAAGTGGAGAAAAAATTATCTCCCTATCAGCAACAGGGTGCTAACACGCAAATTTGCATGTTAGCACCCTTTTTCACTATGCTTCCCCTTGCATCTCTAATGAGATGCAAAGGGGGCGTTCCAGAGAAAAATAGTAAGAGAAATGTTGTTAAGCGACATTTTTCCTATTATCAAGGATTAGCGATAAAAAAAGCAGCGCTAACCGCGGTTAGTGCTGCTTTTTTTACACCTGGTATTTTCCTGACTTAGCCATGATATCCTATGGAAGGTGGATATCATGGCTAAGTTTGTGAGCCCCTATCATCAAGCTAACGCCAAACTTCGAGAGATTATGGTTGGTTTTCCAGCGATAATCTCTCATTTGGCAGTTAGTGTGAGGATTTTTATCACTTCTGAGATAAGCGTTGCTGATAGCACGCTATCTCAGTGATAAAAATCCACGCTACCCGGTGATAATTATCCTAGTGCTAAATGCGCTTAGCGATAATTATCGCTGGGGCTTGGTAATATGCCCCAAAGTCCAGACCAGCCAGTCACTCAATGAAATAACGAAGAATAAAGAAATATGTGTTGTGCCCAAAAATATAGGTGAGAGAGGTTTACACTTCTTTAATGGGTGAACACTTTTCCTTCCCTGCCTGGTGAGGATTGAATATTCCAAGTAAGTCCACCCCTTACCTAAGTGGGTTAACAGTAAAGTTTACAATCGGGTTATCCAAAAAGGACCCATTATTCAAAAAGACCTGGGGCCCGATTCACAAAGGAAAACTGAGACAAAAGTCTAACTTTACAACTTTCGATATTCACAAAGGGCATTTACGAGTCGTAAAGTTAGCCTTTGGTCTGTTTAAATTCAGTTTTGGTCTTTAGTTTAACAGACACCAAAAGTGTAGTCTCAGTTAAACTTAAGACCAAACCTTAAGTCAAACTTAGACAAAAGTCAAACTTTACTTCTCGTAAATTCCCCTTTGTGAATCCTGAAAGTCGTAAAGTTAGACTTTCATCTCAGTTTACATTTGTGAATAGGGCCCCTAGTGTAGTGATACTAAAAGGTGGAAATAAAGGTATATCAATGTAACTTGTACTCTTTTCCACAGGACACAAAATATGTGTACTCTTCAGTAGCACTAACAATACACTTTAGTTTCGGATAACGGGCACCAATGTAGCTACACACCATGACAATGTGTATACAAAATTTATGTGCACTAAACCAGGATAATCTCACTCAAATTGAATGGCAGAATGCAGCCATGAGTAACCGTGATATCGGTAAGCACCCTAAATTGTGACGGTACTGCACATATACAGACAGAGGTATAGCTAGACCTTTGGCCGCCCGTTGTGGCCACTGCATTTGCTACCCTGTGACGGCCGCAGGTAAGAGCGGGGGAGGCCATCGCCCCAAACCTCGTGCTCCTCAGGCGGACTGCCTCCCACCCCACTTGCTATGCCACTGTATAGAGATGGCCAAAACTGTGCATGTCTTCGCACACATAATTTCAGCGCCGGGACACCCCTTCGGGGGTAGCCGTGCGCTCTATAAGCTGCTTAAATAAATAAATAAATAAATTTGTACCAAATATTCAAATGAAATTAAATGCACTTGGGGCCAGATGTACAACCAAGGAATTTGCGACTCGCAAATTGCGTTGTAATAGCAACTTGCAATTTGCGAGTTGCAATTTGGTATGTACTACAGTGTCTGCAAAACTGATTGCTTTTCCCAATGGGGTCGCACATTGCATGCCTCATGCACATTCAAGAGCCACTCACAATTTGCGACATCATTGGGAATGGCAGGCCCTCCCAGGTATGGTGGCCTGCGGGGCTCAGCAGACCTCCATGTCTGGGACTGCCTTTAAATGAAGCAGTTTTTTTAAAGCAGCTCGTTTTACTTAAAGGAAAACAGGATGCATTTAAAAAAAGAAAATGAAACATTTTTGTTTCATTTTTTAAGGGCAGGTAGTGGTCCCTGGGGCCACTGCCTGCCCTTAAAAATATTTTTAGAGCCAGTCACAATGGAAAAGGGGTACCCTCAGGACCCCTTTCTATATGCGGTCATACATGGCATTTGTGGTCGCTATTGGGAAGGGAACGCCCCTTCCTAATAGCAAGTCACAAAACCTATTTAGCGAGTCGGAAATAAATTGCGACTCACTAAATAGGGTTTGTACATGGCCCTGTAGGTTTTTGCATCCACAAACCCATTTGCGTATGCAAAAAACGGGTCGTACACCTGTCCCCTGGACCGATATGTGCATGACAGTTGTGTACAAGGTATGCCCTTGGATACAAAAGTCATGACAGACACCTGCTTACTGAAATTTCTATACAGTTTTATCTTCATTTGGTGAAAATTGCCATTAAAATGCATTCATGAATTGTATTTAAACATTTGTGGTGATGGGGGGGAACAAAGTGTTAAATTAAATACAATTTCGATTCAAAACCAAGCATTGGTGAGGCTCCAACACCCCCGTGTGCAGTAAACATTGTGGAGGGGTGATGAGACTCAATTCCAATGAGTTGGCACTGTTGTGATGTGATAATGATGCTGCAGGGAACAGAAATAGGACTCTTGCCAAGTCTCATTAATTCATGGGCTCCAAACCATCATTTAATATCACTGTTTTGCTAAACAAACTCAGGACTCAAGTTAAATCTGAGTCTAAGGTGGCCAAAAATTCTAAGTATTTTTTACCTGTAAAAGTACATATATTCCACTCAAATCTGGCATCTCTCCTGTGTGTAAGTGTTTGCACCTGCATGTCTGTCAACAGAAAGTACTGAGAGTAAAACAGCAGAGAAAGCAGAGCGCGCCATATTGAAACGGAGTAGACTTGGACGGTAAACGCCGCTCCATTTGCGGAGTTTGTGGCGTTATCCACATTTCGTGCTCCGCAGAGCACACAGAGTTCTGGAAAACAATGCTCTGCAATCGCCAACGTTACGTTGGTGAGTGCGATCAAGGAAAATCCAGTGCTAGACCACCTCCCAGCGAGATTTCTCAAGGCGGGTGGTTGCGCATGAATTAGATTAGTCTTTCCCAGTTAAAACTCAACGGCGATAAGACTGAATTTATGCTACTTGGCACCCAGCTTACTCTTAAAGACATCACCATGTGGCCAGCCTGCATGGGCCCAAAACCCACACCGAAAACAGAAATAAAAAGTCTGGGTGTTTGGCTGGGCCAAGATCTTTCTTTCAAAGTCCAAGCCGGGAAAACTACTGCACTCTGCTTCGGCCTACTTAGAATGATTCGCTAAGTTCTGCCACTGCTACCAGAGCAAGCCAAAAAAACACAGGTCCAAGCAATGATCCTATGAAGGATAGATTATAATAATGCCCTTTACCTGAGCACCCCCCTCTATGTAATTTAAAAACTACAGACCGTGCAGAATTCTGCTGCAAGGCTCCTTACGGGAACCCAGAAACGAAACTCCGCTAAACCGGCACTTCACACGCTCCATTAGCTACCAGTAAAAGAAAGAATCCACTTCAAGGCCTTGTGCACCGTTCATAGATCCCTAGGGGGTAATGGGCCTCCCATTATCGAATCCCTGATCCGCCCTTACGAGGCCCCTAGAAGCCTCCGCTCGGATGAGATGCACCTCGTAGTGGTACCAAGGATAAGGAAGACCAGAAGTGGAGGCCGTCGCTTCGCTTACAACGCCTCCAAGCTGTGGAACAGCCTTCTGTTGCAGCTCCGGAAACAACCCAATCATCTTGTTTTTCGTAAACAACTCAAAACCTGGCTCTTTCCTTAAAAGGTAGTTCCGACCCTATTGATCATACAGTGCTGGGATGCTTCCGGATAGCCATACGCTATACAAAAATCCCTTCTATTTTATTGTATTCAATTCTATTCGATTCAGCGCATGGTCCCGATCGCTAACATTAAGAAACCATCCGTTCTCATTGAGGAAGCTGAAAATGTACTCGAGCGGCAGAAAGAAGCAGCGCCCCCTTGCACTGCGCATGGTACTGTTCACACTGATTTTGCAGCACTGGACAAACAAAATCAACGCGAACGTGTGCGACACAACGCACTGTGCCGCTTGCGGAACTCTGCGTAGCGGAGTCTTTTGGTCACTTTGTGGAGTTCCGCTACACTGAACTCTGCGTACTCCGCCCAGGCCTAGAATGGAGTTACCCAACATGGAGTCAAAGCAACGTGTGCGCCGTTATCAGAGTCCTCAGAAAACACAGCTCCGTACTTGAACCTTGGCCTGATGTTTCCTTGTTCCCTTTCTCAAACCAGGCATGTGCATTTGAAACACTGGCACTTTTACAAATGTGAATGCAATCTATTAAGCAATCTATTGATGTGTTAGTAGGCTGCATCACAAATTGTCTATTTGCAGGGAATTGAAAAATGGCAATTGAATATTCATAAGGGCGGTCGCCATTTTGGGATCCCTCTGATTAGCCACAAAAGTAAGGATGGCGGCCTGCACGAGACATCAGCTCTCTGATCTTTCAATATCAATAGGGAAACTTTTTTTTGTAAAGCAGCCCTGAGACAGGTGGTGCTCTTAAAAAACGTTTGTCATTTGGGAACACATCAGTGGGAGCAGTATTTCACATTTTCAACCTGTGAAAGAAACAATAACTGCAGAAACCATTTTGCTCTGAGTTCCACATTGTTTTGCCTTGTTTTGTGTTCTTTTCTATGCAGAAAATTTCACAAGTTTTGTGGGATTTTTTCAAACTCTGCAAGTGAAAGAAAGACCGAGGCGTTTGTTTTCCAATTGCATTTGGGCTAAAACTCAGATTTTTGGGGTAATCAGCTGAAACCCTGTGATTTTAAGGACGATCAAACACTGGCTACTGCTGTTGCGTGTCCCTGTGTAGCGCACTAAAACTATAGAGGGAGAACCAGGCGCTTTATGTGCGTGGCAGGCAAGTGCCAGGGTGCTAGCTCGTACCAGATATAGGACACTCCAAATACTCACCTGCATTTAGTAACCTATTAGGATGCACCTAAAAAATTGGCATCATCTGGAGGGCCAATTAGAAGCCGCCACATAGTCCCCGGGTGGTTGGCGTTCCTCAAAGATCCACCATCGTGCAGCGCCTGTTGAATGTCTATCTTAGCGCGCTCCCGGAGGCCATGTCCTCTTTCAACCTCAACTGCTACAATTACACCAATGACTGACAAAATTAAATAAAACATTAGAATCCATCTAGGTAACTATGCCATTGGCCAATGCCTCCTAGATGTTGACCACTGCGTGCAAATCAATCCTCTTAAACTAAACACATCAGTGTCCTGTTCTGGATTGGTTTCTCTTCAAAGCACTGGCAAGCATAACACTCTGCATAAAATTATTAATTTCTCCGCTTTTATACATGGCCTACTGATGTTAAATGTTGTATACTTGTAAAGCGCACAGCTGCCCCAGCAAAGGGGCGTCCCGGCGCTGTATACCACTGGGGAACCCGTCCTGGCTTTCCCTGTGGGATGGTCCCTGCTGGGAACCCCAAGGTGGAGCCAGGCATCCCCGGCGTTGATGGTGCCGTTGTGGAGATTAGGCAAGCTAATGCCCAGAGTTGCCGAGTGGGACCCCAGGTTAGAGCAGGCACCGAGGCGAGAATTGTCGAGTCCGCTGACCCTGGTCCACGACCCTGCCGCGTCGGGAATTGAACCCTGGTCCCGGGCCGACTTCTGCTCCCGGGTCTGCCGCCTCTAACCAGTGAGCCACACCACTCCACACCACTCCACACGTCCTCTTCTCTCTTCTTCCCTCAATGCAGTGAGAGGGGAAATGAATACTTCCTGACTCCACCCAGGAAGTTCCTGGCATCTCACTTCTGTCTGGAGCAGCTAGACCGCTGACCTACTTATATAACAATGTCCTTTCCTGGAGGACATGACAATCAGGACTGGAAATTCTAACCTGGGCACCTGTCCAACATTAGGGAAGAGAAGCAATCACTTTAAATAAGGACACAGTTACACTTGATGAGGGGTTTGAATCCCTCACAGATTACTCAAGGTGATCGATCCGCTAGCAAGTGGATCCCTTTGCGGGAGGAGGTGCCTCGATGGAGTTTTCAATCGAAGGGTATAAGTCACCATGAGCCGACAACCCACCTATCTAGATTCTGTTTTCAGAAGGTACCTCGAAGCATCCTTAGATGTACTCTGAAGCCACAAACAAATCCTGAAAAGAAGTGAGACGCCATCTTAGTCCTAATATCTAGTCTTGCATTTGATGTTCACCTTAGTCTCCACTATGTCTGAATGGGAGTTGGTGAAAGACCGTCCAAGCGACGTCTGAGGCCCGTCCTACCATTCGTAGCTCGGGATCTCAATTTCTTCGGTCCACGGTGTGTCTCCAACCCGGAGCCCTTCGAGCGAGGCTCAGTCCACACTTGGCCGCCCATTCCTTCTTTCAATCCCACACTGTGGCTATTTCCTTCTGGTTTAAATGGATGGAATATGAAACTCACGTGCTGCATTAATAAGAATATTCTACAACCATCATCAGTTCCTGACGTTCTTCTCACTTGTGTAACTTTTACACCAGAGCCTGATTCACATTAAACCTCACAGTAACCTTTGTAGTGGTATGAGGCACTATACAAATGCTAAAGTATAAATGAATGTGCGGTTATCCACTATAGGAAATCTAGGTGTGTCTGCAATTATGTATATATTTTTTTTCAAACTTGGCAAATGTTTCTGGAAAACTTTGGAAATTCTCTTAAGTTTGCAATGTTCATTCTTTGGGCTAGCTCATGAAAAGAATGATGTTTAATGGTGGTGTTGTGTATTTCCTTCTTGAATACTAAAATATGGGTCCAGTTGTATTAAATGTTTTCTTATCTTTGCCGCTCACATTAGTGAATCGCTTTTAACTATTCTGTGCTAGTGATTTGCTATGCTTATGTTCAAGCCGTTCGCAAATAGCGATTAGTCACACAATGGCGTGCAATTTACCTACAACTCAGAACAGGTGGTAACTATGTGCACAGCCAGGATACATTTGTGGCACCAAGAATGGCGGCTTTATATGTGATGGCGAGACAGAGGTGTATACGGCAGTTTGCAGAGGAGGAGGAGGATACAGGAGGGGATTCAAAGTCACAATTTGAGAGTAATAATCCATGAAGTAACTAAATCCCCGCCCACGCGCAGGTTTTATGCTCTTACAACCTCTGCCTTGGAAGCTACCGAGGTGTAATACCTGCAACTGGCGGGCTTTCACGGAGTGCACTAGCGATATTTTTGTGTGCATTTTTGGATGCAACGTAAATGCGAATAAATACTGATTAGTTGTCTATGTACCCACCATCTGAATTTGAGTATATATTTTGCAACCATAAAAATACTCATTTGCTAATCATACAAGTGGTGTGCGATGCGAAATATGTGCTTACTGATATTGTTTCACGACTTCCAGGCGCTCCCTTGATTCTTACATTTTCAGACACAGCTGCATTTACAGAATGCCACCAAGAAGCGATTTTGTGGATGCACATGTATTAGGTAATTTTTATTTACATAATTGCAGCTACTTCAACATATTATTTGAGCATTGTTTTTTAATCTGCTATTTGATGTTGTGGGTGAAAGTGCCTATGCCCGACACTGCCGGGTGATGACGTCATGTGTGCCCTCTTCTGCAGGAAGTGAGCGTTGGTGCCATGGTGCCCACAGAAGAACTAGAGGCCTCATTGAACCCACCTTTGGACTTCTAAAATGTAGATTCTGATGTGTGGTGGTGCCTGCAATGTGCATCAGAAACCAGTTGCAACACTACAGCCCCATGTGCAGTTCTGCATAGCATGGTAAGTAGAAAAGGGACTTGAACTGAGGATGTCAGGGTCATGAGGAGGAAGATCTGCCCCCACCCCAACCCCATGACGAGTCAGGAGCAGCAGAGGGGCTAGAAAGGCACACCAACATAACCAATCATTATTTTTCTGGGTGCCTTTTAAAGGTAAATATTTAATTAAAAATCATTACATAAATTCTTTGCAGTTTGAAAACCATAAAATTTCTTTTTTTCAGGTATGCTAATGTATGTAAGGTAAGTTAAAATTAATTTTCTTAAGGTTTCAAATGTAAAATAAAAGACATATCATTTATGTTGTACAAGAATAAAAAAATATATATATATTTCCCAAAAAACTGTTTAAAGTTGTGTTCGCCTCGAGCAGATGTTGTAGCTCCTACATTCTCCCCAACTCCACTGTGACTCCTGCTTCTAGGAAGTTTCATAGCATCTGTTGCACCAACAATGCTGACACTGGACTGCCCCTCACTTTAGGCGGCTGCTACCTGTGTGCCACTTGCAGTTTGGGATGCTTGCATTGGTCCACAGCAATAGTTATTTGAATGAGGTGTCAAGCTGCATCTCACGGTAGGGCCCCATTTCAACTTGTAAGTTCATAGTGTGGTGTGGCGAAGAGGATGTGGTATATGCAAGGTGATGTATGGACTGCCTTATGCCACGAACACGGGCTACGTAATGGCATTCCCGAGGGCCCTGTGCCCCTACGTCATGACTCATGTCCCTAGGATGCAGGTGAACGATGACCACAGATGATCTGATCCAACTATTTCAGTTTTCATTTTGTGTTTCTGTGCCCCTCTGTACAGACTAGCAATGCCCCTACCCAGGAGATGAAAAGGGAGCGGCAGAATCTCTCGGAGGAATCTCTGGCTCACTCCCTTAGTTTCTCTCCTCCAACATACATGAAGCTGTTGAAACTCACATCTTGCTGTTTGATATTTGGGTCGCTAACTCATTAGACCACCTCTCTACCTTAAACATGCATTTGCAATGCAATAGGTCTCACATTACTGATAGGTATTGGCAAATAATATTGCAACCCCTATAGCTCATACTTTCAGTAAAGGGAGACCTGGTGCACTGCAAATGCTTGTATAGTGAACCAGGAAGCAGCATTATATGTCTCCGTGCAGTACCGCAAGCTGCTCCTAGAGGTCCCTAGTGAGCAAGGCACCAGCACTGCATGTCTCGGTGCAGTACCACAAGCTGCCCCTAGAGGTCCCTAGTGAGCAAGGTACCACCACTGCATGTCTAGGTGCAGTACCGCAAGCTGCTCCTAGAGGTCCCTGGTGAGCAAGGCTCCAGCACTGCATGTCTCGGTGCAGTACCACAAGCTGCCCCTAGAGGTCCCTAGTGAGCAAGGTACCACCACTGCATGTCTAGGTGCAGTACCGCAAGCTGCTCCTAGAGGTCCCTAGTGAGCAAGGCACCAGCACTGCATGTCTAGGTGCAGTACCGCAAGCTGCCCCTAGAGGTCCATAGTGAGCAAGGCACCAGCACTGCATGTCTAGGTGCAGTACCGCAAGCTCCTTCCAAGAGGTCCCTAGTGAGGAAGGCATCAGCACTGCATGTCTCGGTGCAGTACCGTAAGCTGCTCCTAGAGGTCCCTAGTGAGCAAGGCACCAGCACTGCATGTCTCGGTGCAGTACCGCAAGCTGCTCCTAGAGGTCCCTAGAGAGCAAGCACCAGCACTGCATGTCTCCGTGCAGTACCTCAAGCTGCTCCTAGAGGTCCTGAGTGAGCGAGGCACCAGCACTGCATGTCTCGGTGCAGTACCGCAAGCTGCTCCTAGAGGTCCCCAGTAAGCGAGGCACCAGCACTGCATGTCTAGGTGCAGTACCGCAAGCTGCTCCTAGAGGTCCCTGGTGAGCAAGGCACCAGCACTGCATGTCTAGGTGCAGTACCACAATCTGCTCCTAGAGGTCCTGAGTGAGCAAGGCACCAGCACTGCATGTCTAGGTGCAGTACCGCAAGCTGCCCCTAGAGGTCACTAGTGAGCAAGGCACCAGCACTGCATGTCTAGGTGCAGTACCACAATCTGCTCCTAGAGGTCCTGAGTGAGCAAGGTACCACCACTGCATGTCTAGGTGCAGTACAGCAAGCTGCACCTAGAGGTCCCTAGTGAGCAAGGCACCAGCACTGCATGTCTCGGTGCAGTACCGCAAGCTGCTCCTAGAGGTCCCCAGTGAGCAAGGCACCAGCACTGCATGTCTTGGTGCAGTACCACAAGCTGCTCCTAGAGGTCTCTGGTGAGCAAGGCACCAGCACTGCATGTCTCGGTGCAGTACCGCAAGCTGCTCCTAGAGGTCCCTAGTGAGCAAGGCACCAGCACTGCATGTCTCGGTGCAGTACCGCAAGCTGCTCCTAGAGGTCCCTAGTGAGCCAGGCGCCAGCACTGCATGTCTAGGTGCAGTACCACAAGCTGCTCCTAGAGGTCCCTAGTGAGCAAGGCACCAGCACTGCATGTCTAGGTGCAGTACCGCAAGCTGCCCCTAGAGGTCCCTAGTGAGCAAGGCACCAGCACTGCATGTCTCGGTGCAGTACCACAAGCTGCCCCTAGAGGTCCCTAGTGAGCGAGGCACCAGCACTGCATGTCTAGGTGCAGTACCGCAAGCTGCCCCTAGAGGTCACTAGTGAGCAAGGCACTAGCACTGCATGTCAAGGTGCAGTACCACAATCTGCTCCTAGAGGTCCTGAGTGAGCAAGGTACCACCACTGCATGTCTAGGTGCAGTACCGCAAGCTGCTCCTAGAGGTCCCTAGTGAGCAAGGCACCAGCACTGCATGTCTCGGTGCAGTACCGCAAGCTGCTCCTAGAGGTCCCTAGAGAGCAAGCACCAGCACTGCATGTCTCCGTGCAGTACCTCAAGCTGCTCCTAGAGGTCCTGAGTGAGCGAGGCACCAGCACTGCATGTCTCGGTGCAGTACCGCAAGCTGCTCCTAGAGGTCCCCAGTAAGCGAGGCACCAGCACTGCATGTCTAGGTGCAGTACCGCAAGCTGCTCCTAGAGGTCCCTAGTGAGCAAGACACCAGCACTGCATGTCTAGGTGCAGTACCACAAGCTGCTCCTAGAGGTCCCTAGTGAGCAGAGCACCAGCACTGCATGTCTAGGTGCAGTACCGCTAGCTGCTCCTAGAGGTCCATAGTGAGCAAGGCACTAGCACTGCATGTCTCGGTGCAGTACCACAAGCTGCTCCTAGAGGTCCCTAGTGAGCAAGGCAGCAGCACTACATGTCTGGGTGCAGTACCGCAAGCTGCTCCTAGAGGTCCATAGTGAGCAAGGCAGCAGCACTACATGTCTGGGTGCAGTACCGCAAGCTGCTCCTAGAGGTCCCCAGTAAGCGAGGCACCAGCACTGCTTGTCTAGGTGCAGTACCGCAAGCTGCTCCTAGAGGTCCATAGTGAGCAAGGCAGCAGCACTACATGTCTGGGTGCAGTACCGCAAGCTGCTCCTAGAGGTCCCCAGTAAGCGAGGCACCAGCACTGCTTGTCTAGGTGCAGTACCGCAAGCTGCTCCTAGAGGTCCATAGTGAGCAAGGCAGCAGCACTACATGTCTAGGTGCAGTACCGCAAGCTGCTCCTAGAGGTCCATAGTGAGCAAGGCACTAGCACTGCATGTCTCGGTGCAGTACCGCAAGCTGCCCCTAGAGGTCCCTAGTGAGCAAGGCACCAGCACTGCATGTCTCGGTGCAGTACCACAAGCTGCCCCTAGAGGTCCCTAGTGAGCGAGGCACCAGCACTGCATGTCTAGGTGCAGTACCGCAAGCTGCTCCTAGAGGTCCCCAGTAAGCGAGGCACCAGCACTGCATGTCTAGGTGCAGTACCGCAAGCTGCTCCTAGAGGTCCATAGTGAGCAAGGCACTAGCACTGCATGTCTAGGTGCAGTACCGCAAGCTGCCCCTAGAGGTCACTAGTGAGCAAGGCACTAGCACTGCATGTCAAGGTGCAGTACCGCAAGCTGCTCCTAGAGGTCCTGAGTGAGCAAGGCACCACCACTGCATGTCTAGGTGCAGTACCGCAAGCTGCTCCTAGAGGTCCCTGGTGAGCAAGGCTCCAGCACTGCATGTCTCCGTGCAGTACCTCAAGCTGCTCCTAGAGGTCCCCAGTGAGCGAGGCACCAGCACTGCATGTCTAGGTGCAGTACCGCAAGCTGCTCCTAGAGGTCCCCAGTAAGCGAGGCACCAGCACTGCTTGTCTAGGTGCAGTACCGCAAGCTGCTCCTAGAGGTCCCTAGTGAGCAAGGCACCAGCACTGCATGTCTAGGTGCAGTACCGCAAGCTGCTCCTAGAAGTCCCTAGTGAGCAAGGCACCAGCACTGCATGTCTAGGTGCAGTACCGCAAGCTGCTCCTAGAGGTCCCTAGTGAGCAAGGCACCAGCACTGCATGTCTAGGTGCAGTACCACAAGCTGCTCCTAGAGGTCCCTAGTGAGCAACGCACCAGCACTGCATGTCTCGGTGCAGTACCGCAAGCTGCTCCTAGAGGTCCCTAGTGAGCAAGGCACCAGCACTGCATGTCTCGGTGCAGTACTGCAATCTTCTCTTAGAGGTACCTACTGAGCAAGGCACCAGCACTGCATGTCTAGGTGCAGTACCGCAAGCTTCTCTTAGAGGTACCTACTGAGCAAGGCACCAGCACTGCATGTCTAGGTGCAGTACCGCAAGCTTCTCTTAGAGGTACCTACTGAGCAAGGCACCAGTACTGCATGTCTCGTGCAGTACCACAAGCTGCTCCTAGAGGTCCCCAGTGAGCGAGGCACCAGCACTGCATGTCTAGGTGCAGTACCGCAAGCTGCTCCTAGAGGTCCCTAGTGAACAAGGCACCAGCACTGCATGTCTGGGTGCAGTACCGCAAGCTGCCCCTAGAGGTCCCTAGTGAGCAAGGCACCAGCACTGCATGTCTAGGTGCAGTACCGCAAGCTGCTCCTAGAAGTCCCTAGTGAGCAAGGCACCAGCACTGCATGTCTAGGTGCAGTACCGCAAGCTGCTCCTAGAGGTCCCTAGTGAGCAAGGCACCAGCACTGCATGTCTAGGTGCAGTACCACAAGCTGCTCCTAGAGGTCCCTAGTGAGCAACGCACCAGCACTGCATGTCTCGGTGCAGTACCGCAAGCTGCTCCTAGAGGTCCCTAGTGAGCAAGGCACCAGCACTGCATGTCTCGGTGCAGTACTGCAATCTTCTCTTAGAGGTACCTACTGAGCAAGGCACCAGCACTGCATGTCTAGGTGCAGTACCGCAAGCTTCTCTTAGAGGTACCTACTGAGCAAGGCACCAGCACTGCATGTCTAGGTGCAGTACCGCAAGCTTCTCTTAGAGGTACCTACTGAGCAAGGCACCAGTACTGCATGTCTCGTGCAGTACCACAAGCTGCTCCTAGAGGTCCCCAGTGAGCGAGGCACCAGCACTGCATGTCTAGGTGCAGTACCGCAAGCTGCTCCTAGAGGTCCCTAGTGAGCAAGGCACCAGCATTGCATGTCTAGGTGCAGTACCGCAAGCTGCTCCTAGAGGTCCCTGGTGAGCAAGGCACCAGCACTGCATGTCTCCGTGCAGTACCTCAAGCTGCTCCTAGAGGTCCCCAGTGAGCGAGGCACCAGCACTGCTTGTCTAGGTGCAGTACCGCAAGCTGCTCCTAGAGGTCCCTAGTGAGCAAGGCACCAGCATTGCATGTCTAGGTGCAGTACCTCAAGCTGCTCCTAGAAGTCCCTAGTGAGCAAGGCACCAGCACTGCTTGTCTAGGTGCAGTACCGCAAGCTGCTCCTAGAGGTCCATAGTGAGCAAGGCACTAGCACTGCATGTCTAGGTGCAGTACCGCAAGCTGCTCCTAGAGGTCCCTAGTGAGCAAGGCACCAGCACTGCATGTCTAGGTGCAGTACCGCAAGCTGCTCCGAGAGGTCCCTAGTGAGCAAGGCACCAGCACTGCATGTCTAGGTGCAGTACCGCAAGCTGCTCCTAGAGGTCCCCAGTGAGCGAGGCACCAGCACTGCTTGTCTAGGTGCAGTACCGCAAGCTGCTCCTAGAGGTCCCCAGTGAGCGAGGCACCAGCACTGCATGTCTCGGTGCAGTACCGCAAGCTGCTCCTAGAGTTCCATAGTGAGCAAGGCACCAACCCTGCATGTCTAGGTGCAGTACCGCTAGCTGCTCTAGAGGTCCCTAGTGAGCAAGGCACCAGCACTGCAAGTCTCGGTGCAGTACCGCAAGCTACTCCTAGAGGTCCATAGTGAGCAAGGCACCAACCCTGCATGTCTAGGTGCAGTACCGCTAGCTGCTCTAGAGGTCCCTAGTGAGCAAGGCACCAGCACTGCAAGTCTCGGTGCAGTACCGCAAGCTGCTCCTAGAGGTCCCTAGTGAGCAAGGCACCAGCACTGCATGTCTCGTGCAGTACCGCAAGATGCTCCTAGAGGTCCCTAGTGAGCAAGGCACCAGCACTGCATGTCTCGGTGCAGTACCGCAAGATGCTCCTAGAGGTCCCAGGTGAGCAAGGCACCAGCACTGCATGTCTCGGTGCAGTACCACAAGCTGCCCCTAGAGGTCCCTAGTGAGCAAGGTACCAGCACTGCATGTCTTGGTGTAGTACCACAAGCTGCCCCTAGAGGTCCCTAGGGAGCAAGGCACCAGCACTGCATGTCTCGGTGCAGTACCGCAAGCTGCCCCTAGAGGTCCCTAGTGAGCAAGGCACCAGCACTGCATGTCTGGGTGCAGTACCACAAGCTGCTCCTAGAGGTCCCTAGTGAACAAGGCACCAACACTGCATGTCTGGGTGCAGTACCGCAAGCTGCCCCTAGAGGTCACTAGTGAGCAAGGCACTAGCACTGCATGTCAAGGTGCAGTACCGCAAGCTGCCCCTAGAGGTCACTAGTGAGCAAGGCACCAGCACTGCATGTCTCAGTGCAGTACTGCAAGCTGCTCCTAGAGGTCCCTAGTGAGCAAGGCACCAGCACTGCATGTCTAGGTGCAGTACCGCAAGCTGCTCCTAGAGGTCCCTAGTGAGCAAGGCACCAGCACTGCATGTCTCCGTGCAGTACCACAAGCTGCTCCTAGAGGTCCCTAGTGAGCAAGGCACCAGCACTGCATGTCTAGGTGGAGTACCTCAAGCTGCTCCTAGAGGTCCCCAGTGAGCGAGGCACCAGCACTGCTTGTCTAGGTGCAGTACCGCAAGCTGCTCCTAGAGGTCCCTAGTGAGCAAGGCACCAGCACTGCATGTCTAGGTGCAGTACCGCAAGCTGCTCCTAGAGGTCCCTAGTGAGCAAGGCACCAGCACTGCATGTCTAGGTGCAGTACCGCAAGCTGCTCCTAGAGGTCCCTAGTGAGCAAGGCACCAGCACTGCATGTCTAGGTGCAGTACCGCAAGCTGCTCCTAGAGGTCCCTAGTGAGCGAGGCACCAGCACTGCATGTCTAGGTGCAGCACCACAAGCTGATCCTAGAGGTCCCTAGTGAGCAAGGCACCAGCACTGCATGTCTAGGTGCAGTACCACAAGCTGCTCCTAGAGGTCCATAGTGAGCAAGGCACTAGCACTGCATGTCTAGGTGCAGTACCGCAAGCTGCTCCTAGAGGTCCCTAGTGAGCAAGGCACCAGCACTGCATGTCTAGGTGCAGTACCGCAAGCTGCTCCTAGAGGTCCCTAGTGAGCAAGGCACCAGCACTGCATGTCTAGGTGCAGTACCGCAAGCTGCTCCTAGAGGTCCCCAGTGAGCGAGGCACCAGCACTGCTTGTCTAGGTGCAGTACCGCAAGCTGCTCCTAGAGGTCCCCAGTGAGCGAGGCACCAGCACTGCTTGTCTAGGTGCAGTACCGCAAGCTGCTCCTAGAGGTCCATAGTGAGCAAGGCACCAACCCTGCATGTCTAGGTGCAGTACCGCTAGCTGCTCTAGAGGTCCCTAGTGAGCAAGGCACCAGCACTGCAAGTCTCGGTGCAGTACCACAAGCTGCTCCTAGAGGTCCATAGTGAGCAAGGCACTAGCACTGCATGTCTAGGTGCAGTACCGCAAGCTGCTCCTAGAGGTCCCTAGTGAGCAAGGCACCAGCACTGCATGTCTAGGTGCAGTACCGCAAGCTGCTCCTAGAGGTCCCTAGTGAGCAAGGCACCAGCACTGCATGTCTAGGTGCAGTACCGCAAGCTGCTCCTAGAGGTCCCCAGTGAGCGAGGCACCAGCACTGCTTGTCTAGGTGCAGTACCGCAAGCTGCTCCTAGAGGTCCCCAGTGAGCGAGGCACCAGCACTGCTTGTCTAGGTGCAGTACCGCAAGCTGCTCCTAGAGGTCCATAGTGAGCAAGGCACCAGCACTGCAAGTCTAGGTGCAGTACCGCTAGCTGCTCTAGAGGTCCCTAGTGAGCAAGGCACCAGCACTGCAAGTCTCGGTGCAGTACCGCAAGATGCTCCTAGAGGTCCCAGGTGAGCAAGGCACCAGCACTGCATGTCTCGGTGCAGTACCACAAGCTGCCCCTAGAGGTCCCTAGTGAGCAAGGTACCAGCACTGCATGTCTTGGTGTAGTACCACAAGCTGCTCCTAGAGGTCCCTAGGGAGCAAGGCACCAGCACTGCATGTCTCGGTGCAGTACCGCAAGCTGCCCCTAGAGGTCCCTAGTGAGCAAGGCACCAGCACTGCATGTCTCGGTGCAGTACCACAAGCTGCCCCTAGAGGTCCCTAGTGAGCAAGGCACCAGCACTGCATGTCTCGGTGCAGTACCGCAAGCTGCCCCTAGAGGTCCCTAGTGAGCAAGGCACCAGCACTGCATGTCTCGTGCAGTACCACAAGCTGCTCCTAGAGGTCCCTAGTAAGCAAGGTACCAGCACTGCATGTCTTGGTGTAGTACCACAAGCTGCTCCTAGAGGTCCCTAGGGAGCAAGGCACCAGCACTGCATGTCTCGGTGCAGTACCGCAAGCTGCCCCTAGAGGTCCCTAGTGAGCAAGGCACCAGCACTGCATGTCTCGGTGCAGTACCACAAGCTGCCCCTAGAGGTCCCTAGTGAGCAAGGTACCAGCACTGCATGTCTTGGTGCAGTACCGCAAGCTGCCCCTAGAGGTCCCTAGTGAGCAAGGCACCAGCACTGCATGTCTCGGTGCAGTACCGCAAGCTGCCCCTAGAGGTCCCTAGTGAGCAAGGCACCAGCACTGCACGTCTCGGTGCAGTACCACAAGCTGCCCCTAGAGGTCCCTAGTGAGCAAGGCACCAGCACTGCATGTCTCGGTGCAGTACCACAAGCTGCCCCTAGAGGTCCCTAGTGAGCAAGGTACCAGCACTGCATGTCTAGGTGAAGTACCGCAAGATGCTCCTAGAGGTCCCCAGTGAGCAAGGCACCAGCACTGCATGTCTCGGTGCAGTACCGCAAGCTGCTCCTAGAGGTCCCTAGTGAACAAGGCACCAGCACTGCATGTCTCGGTGCAGTACCGCAAGCTGCTCCTAGAGGTCCCTAGTGAACAAGGCACCAGCACTGCATGTCTGGGTGCAGTACCGCAAGCTGCCCCTAGAGGTCACTAGTGAGCAAGGCACTAGCACTGCATGTCAAGGTGCAGTACCGCAAGCTGCCCCTAGAGGTCACTAGTGAGCAAGGCACCAGCACTGCATGTCTCAGTGCAGTACTGCAAGCTGCTCCTAGAGGTCCCTAGTGAGCAAGGCACCAGCACTGCATGTCTAGGTGCAGTACCGCAAGCTGCTCCTAGAGGTCCCTAGTGAGCAAGGCACCAGCACTGCATGTCTAGGTGCAGTACCGCAAGCTGCTCCTAGAGGTCCCTAGTGAGCAAGGCACCAGCACTGCATGTCTCAGTGCAGTACTGCAAGCTGCTCCTAGAGGTCCCTAGTGAGCAAGGCACCAGCACTGCATGTCTAGGTGCAGCACCACAAGCTGATCCTAGAGGTCCCTAGTGAGCAAGGCACCAGCACTGCATGTCTAGGTGCAGTACCACAAGCTGCTCCTAGAGGTCCCTAGTGAGCAAGGCACCAGCACTGCATGTCTAGGTGAAGTACCACAAGCTGCTCCTAGAGGTCCCTAGTGAGCAAGGCACCAGCACTGCATGTCTCAGTGTAGTACCACAAGATGCTCCTAGAGGTCCCTAGTGAGTGAGGCACCATCACTGCATGTCTAGGTGCAGTACCGCAAGCTGCTCCTAGAGGTCCCTAGTGAGCAAGGCACCAGCACTGCATGTCTAGGTGCAGTACCACAAGCTGCTCCTAGAGGTCCCCAGTGAGCGAGGCACCAGCACTGCTTGTCTAGGTGCAGTACCGCAAGCTGCTCCTAGAGGTCCCTAGTGAGCAAGGCACCAGCACTGCATGTCTAGGTGCAGTACCGCAAGCTGCTCCTAGAGGTCCCTAGTGAGCAAGGCACCAGCACTGCATGTCTAGGTGCAGTACCACCAGCAGCTCCTAGAGGTCCCTAGTGAGCAAGGCACCAGCACTGCTTCTCTAGGTGCAGTACAGCAAGCTGCTCCTAGGGGTCCCTAGTGAGCACGGCACCAGCACTGCTTGTCTCAGTGCAGTACCGCAAGCTGCTCCTAGAGGTCCCTAGTGAGCGAGGCACCAGCACTGCATGTCTAGGTGCAGTACCACAAGCTGCTCCTAGAGGTCCATAGTGAGCAAGGCACTAGCACTGCATGTCTAGGTGCAGTACCGCAAGCTGCTCCTAGAGGTCCCTAGTGAGCAAGGCACCAGCACTGCATGTCTAGGTGCAGTACCGCAAGCTGCTCCTAGAGGTCCCTAGTGAGCAAGGCACCAGCACTGCATGTCTAGGTGCAGTACCGCAAGCTGCTCCTAGAGGTCCCCAGTGAGCGAGGCACCAGCACTGCTTGTCTAGGTGCAGTACCGCAAGCTGCTCCTAGAGGTCCCCAGTGAGCGAGGCACCAGCACTGCTTGTCTAGGTGCAGTACCGCAAGCTGCTCCTAGAGGTCCATAGTGAGCAAGGCACCAACCCTGCATGTCTAGGTGCAGTACCGCTAGCTGCTCTAGAGGTCCCTAGTGAGCAAGGCACCAGCACTGCAAGTCTCGGTGCAGTACCGCAAGATGCTCCTAGAGGTCCCAGGTGAGCAAGGCACCAGCACTGCATGTCTCGGTGCAGTACCACAAGCTGCCCCTAGAGGTCCCTAGTGAGCAAGGTACCAGCACTGCATGTCTTGGTGTAGTACCACAAGCTGCTCCTAGAGGTCCCTAGGGAGCAAGGCACCAGCACTGCATGTCTCGGTGCAGTACCGCAAGCTGCCCCTAGAGGTCCCTAGTGAGCAAGGCACCAGCACTGCATGTCTCGGTGCAGTACCGCAAGCTGCCCCTAGAGGTCCCTAGTGAGCAAGGCACCAGCACTGCATGTCTGGGTGCAGTACCACAAGCTGCTCCTAGAGGTCCCTAGTGAACAAGGCACCAACACTGCATGTCTGGGTGCAGTACCGCAAGCTGCCCCTAGAGGTCACTAGTGAGCAAGGCACTAGCACTGCATGTCAAGGTGCAGTACCGCAAGCTGCCCCTAGAGGTCACTAGTGAGCAAGGCACCAGCACTGCATGTCTCAGTGCAGTACTGCAAGCTGCTCCTAGAGGTCCCTAGTGAGCAAGGCACCAGCACTGCATGTCTAGGTGCAGTACCGCAAGCTGCTCCTAGAGGTCCCTAGTGAGCAAGGCACCAGCACTGCATGTCTCCGTGCAGTACCACAAGCTGCTCCTAGAGGTCCCTAGTGAGCAAGGCACCAGCACTGCATGTCTAGGTGGAGTACCTCAAGCTGCTCCTAGAGGTCCCCAGTGAGCGAGGCACCAGCACTGCTTGTCTAGGTGCAGTACCGCAAGCTGCTCCTAGAGGTCCCTAGTGAGCAAGGCACCAGCACTGCATGTCTAGGTGCAGTACCGCAAGCTGCTCCTAGAGGTCCCTAGTGAGCAAGGCACCAGCACTGCATGTCTAGGTGCAGTACCGCAAGCTGCTCCTAGAGGTCCCTAGTGAGCAAGGCACCAGCACTGCATGTCTAGGTGCAGTACCGCAAGCTGCTCCTAGAGGTCCCTAGTGAGCGAGGCACCAGCACTGCATGTCTAGGTGCAGCACCACAAGCTGATCCTAGAGGTCCCTAGTGAGCAAGGCACCAGCACTGCATGGCTAGGTGCAGTACCACAAGCTGCTCCTAGAGGTCCATAGTGAGCAAGGCACTAGCACTGCATGTCTAGGTGCAGTACCGCAAGCTGCTCCTAGAGGTCCCTAGTGAGCAAGGCACCAGCACTGCATGTCTAGGTGCAGTACCGCAAGCTGCTCCTAGAGGTCCCTAGTGAGCAAGGCACCAGCACTGCATGTCTAGGTGCAGTACCGCAAGCTGCTCCTAGAGGTCCCCAGTGAGCGAGGCACCAGCACTGCTTGTCTAGGTGCAGTACCGCAAGCTGCTCCTAGAGGTCCCCAGTGAGCGAGGCACCAGCACTGCTTGTCTAGGTGCAGTACCGCAAGCTGCTCCTAGAGGTCCATAGTGAGCAAGGCACCAACCCTGCATGTCTAGGTGCAGTACCGCTAGCTGCTCTAGAGGTCCCTAGTGAGCAAGGCACCAGCACTGCAAGTCTCGGTGCAGTACCACAAGCTGCTCCTAGAGGTCCATAGTGAGCAAGGCACTAGCACTGCATGTCTAGGTGCAGTACCGCAAGCTGCTCCTAGAGGTCCCTAGTGAGCAAGGCACCAGCACTGCATGTCTAGGTGCAGTACCGCAAGCTGCTCCTAGAGGTCCCTAGTGAGCAAGGCACCAGCACTGCATGTCTAGGTGCAGTACCGCAAGCTGCTCCTAGAGGTCCCCAGTGAGCGAGGCACCAGCACTGCTTGTCTAGGTGCAGTACCGCAAGCTGCTCCTAGAGGTCCCCAGTGAGCGAGGCACCAGCACTGCTTGTCTAGGTGCAGTACCGCAAGCTGCTCCTAGAGGTCCATAGTGAGCAAGGCACCAGCACTGCAAGTCTAGGTGCAGTACCGCTAGCTGCTCTAGAGGTCCCTAGTGAGCAAGGCACCAGCACTGCAAGTCTCGGTGCAGTACCGCAAGATGCTCCTAGAGGTCCCAGGTGAGCAAGGCACCAGCACTGCATGTCTCGGTGCAGTACCACAAGCTGCCCCTAGAGGTCCCTAGTGAGCAAGGTACCAGCACTGCATGTCTTGGTGTAGTACCACAAGCTGCTCCTAGAGGTCCCTAGGGAGCAAGGCACCAGCACTGCATGTCTCGGTGCAGTACCGCAAGCTGCCCCTAGAGGTCCCTAGTGAGCAAGGCACCAGCACTGCATGTCTCGGTGCAGTACCACAAGCTGCCCCTAGAGGTCCCTAGTGAGCAAGGCACCAGCACTGCATGTCTCGGTGCAGTACCGCAAGCTGCCCCTAGAGGTCCCTAGTGAGCAAGGCACCAGCACTGCATGTCTCGTGCAGTACCACAAGCTGCTCCTAGAGGTCCCTAGTAAGCAAGGTACCAGCACTGCATGTCTTGGTGTAGTACCACAAGCTGCTCCTAGAGGTCCCTAGGGAGCAAGGCACCAGCACTGCATGTCTCGGTGCAGTACCGCAAGCTGCCCCTAGAGGTCCCTAGTGAGCAAGGCACCAGCACTGCATGTCTCGGTGCAGTACCACAAGCTGCCCCTAGAGGTCCCTAGTAAGCAAGGTACCAGCACTGCATGTCTTGGTGCAGTACCGCAAGCTGCCCCTAGAGGTCCCTAGTGAGCAAGGCACCAGCACTGCATGTCTCGGTGCAGTACCGCAAGCTGCCCCTAGAGGTCCCTAGTGAGCAAGGCACCAGCACTGCACGTCTCGGTGCAGTACCACAAGCTGCCCCTAGAGGTCCCTAGTGAGCAAGGCACCAGCACTGCATGTCTCGGTGCAGTACCACAAGCTGCCCCTAGAGGTCCCTAGTGAGCAAGGTACCAGCACTGCATGTCTAGGTGAAGTACCGCAAGATGCTCCTAGAGGTCCCCAGTGAGCAAGGCACCAGCACTGCATGTCTCGGTGCAGTACCGCAAGCTGCTCCTAGAGGTCCCTAGTGAACAAGGCACCAGCACTGCATGTCTCGGTGCAGTACCGCAAGCTGCTCCTAGAGGTCCCTAGTGAACAAGGCACCAGCACTGCATGTCTGGGTGCAGTACCGCAAGCTGCCCCTAGAGGTCACTAGTGAGCAAGGCACTAGCACTGCATGTCAAGGTGCAGTACCGCAAGCTGCCCCTAGAGGTCACTAGTGAGCAAGGCACCAGCACTGCATGTCTCAGTGCAGTACTGCAAGCTGCTCCTAGAGGTCCCTAGTGAGCAAGGCACCAGCACTGCATGTCTAGGTGCAGTACCGCAAGCTGCTCCTAGAGGTCCCTAGTGAGCAAGGCACCAGCACTGCATGTCTAGGTGCAGTACCGCAAGCTGCTCCTAGAGGTCCCTAGTGAGCAAGGCACCAGCACTGCATGTCTCAGTGCAGTACTGCAAGCTGCTCCTAGAGGTCCCTAGTGAGCAAGGCACCAGCACTGCATGTCTAGGTGCAGCACCACAAGCTGATCCTAGAGGTCCCTAGTGAGCAAGGCACCAGCACTGCATGTCTAGGTGCAGTACCACAAGCTGCTCCTAGAGGTCCCTAGTGAGCAAGGCACCAGCACTGCATGTCTAGGTGAAGTACCACAAGCTGCTCCTAGAGGTCCCTAGTGAGCAAGGCACCAGCACTGCATGTCTCAGTGTAGTACCACAAGATGCTCCTAGAGGTCCCTAGTGAGTGAGGCACCATCACTGCATGTCTAGGTGCAGTACCGCAAGCTGCTCCTAGAGGTCCCTAGTGAGCAAGGCACCAGCACTGCATGTCTAGGTGCAGTACCACAAGCTGCTCCTAGAGGTCCCCAGTGAGCGAGGCACCAGCACTGCTTGTCTAGGTGCAGTACCGCAAGCTGCTCCTAGAGGTCCCTAGTGAGCAAGGCACCAGCACTGCATGTCTAGGTGCAGTACCGCAAGCTGCTCCTAGAGGTCCCTAGTGAGCAAGGCACCAGCACTGCATGTCTAGGTGCAGTACCACCAGCAGCTCCTAGAGGTCCCTAGTGAGCAAGGCACCAGCACTGCTTCTCTAGGTGCAGTACAGCAAGCTGCTCCTAGGGGTCCCTAGTGAGCACGGCACCAGCACTGCTTGTCTCAGTGCAGTACCGCAAGCTGCTCCTAGAGGTCCCTAGTGAGCGAGGCACCAGCACTGCATGTCTAGGTGCAGTACCACAAGCTGCTCCTAGAGGTCCATAGTGAGCAAGGCACTAGCACTGCATGTCTAGGTGCAGTACCGCAAGCTGCTCCTAGAGGTCCCTAGTGAGCAAGGCACCAGCACTGCATGTCTAGGTGCAGTACCGCAAGCTGCTCCTAGAGGTCCCTAGTGAGCAAGGCACCAGCACTGCATGTCTAGGTGCAGTACCGCAAGCTGCTCCTAGAGGTCCCCAGTGAGCGAGGCACCAGCACTGCTTGTCTAGGTGCAGTACCGCAAGCTGCTCCTAGAGGTCCCCAGTGAGCGAGGCACCAGCACTGCTTGTCTAGGTGCAGTACCGCAAGCTGCTCCTAGAGGTCCATAGTGAGCAAGGCACCAACCCTGCATGTCTAGGTGCAGTACCGCTAGCTGCTCTAGAGGTCCCTAGTGAGCAAGGCACCAGCACTGCAAGTCTCGGTGCAGTACCGCAAGATGCTCCTAGAGGTCCCAGGTGAGCAAGGCACCAGCACTGCATGTCTCGGTGCAGTACCACAAGCTGCCCCTAGAGGTCCCTAGTGAGCAAGGTACCAGCACTGCATGTCTTGGTGTAGTACCACAAGCTGCTCCTAGAGGTCCCTAGGGAGCAAGGCACCAGCACTGCATGTCTCGGTGCAGTACCGCAAGCTGCCCCTAGAGGTCCCTAGTGAGCAAGGCACCAGCACTGCATGTCTCGGTGCAGTACCGCAAGCTGCCCCTAGAGGTCCCTAGTGAGCAAGGCACCAGCACTGCATGTCTCGTGCAGTACCACAAGCTGCTCCTAGAGGTCCCCAGTGAGCGAGGCACCAGCACTGCTTGTCTAGTTGCAGTACCGCAAGCTGCTCCTAGAGGTCCCTAGTGAGCAAGGCACCAGCACTGCTTGTCTAGGTGCAGTACCGCAAGCTGCTCCTAGAGGTCCATAGTGAGCAAGGCACCAACCCTGCATGTCTAGGTGCAGTACCGCTAGCTGCTCTAGAGGTCCCTAGTGAGCAAGGCACCAGCACTGCAAGTCTCGGTGCAGTACCGCAAGCTACTCCTAGAGGTCCATAGTGAGCAAGGCACCAACCCTGCATGTCTAGGTGCAGTACCGCTAGCTGCTCTAGAGGTCCCTAGTGAGCAAGGCACCAGCACTGCAAGTCTCGGTGCAGTACCGCAAGATGCTCCTAGAGGTCCCAGGTGAGCAAGGCACCAGCACTGCATGTCTCGGTGCAGTACCACAAGCTGCCCCTAGAGGTCCCTAGTGAGCAAGGTACCAGCACTGCATGTCTTGGTCTAGTACCACAAGCTGCTCCTAGAGGTCCCTAGGGAGCAAGGCACCAGCACTGCATGTCTCGGTGCAGTACCGCAAGCTGCCCCTAGAGGTCCCTAGTGAGCAAGGCACCAGCACTGCATGTCTCGGTGCAGTACCACAAGCTGCCCCTAGAGGTCCCTAGTGAGCAAGGCACCAGCACTGCATGTCTCGGTGCAGTACCGCAAGCTGCCCCTAGAGGTCCCTAGTGAGCAAGGCACCAGCACTGCATGTCTCGTGCAGTACCACAAGCTGCTCCTAGAGGTCCCTAGTGAGCAAGGTACCAGCACTGCATGTCTTGGTGTAGTACCACAAGCTGCTCCTAGAGGTCCCTAGGGAGCAAGGCACCAGCACTGCATGTCTCGGTGCAGTACCGCAAGCTGCCCCTAGAGGTCCCTAGTGAGCAAGGCACCAGCACTGCATGTCTCGGTGCAGTACCACAAGCTGCCCCTAGAGGTCCCTAGTGAGCAAGGTACCAGCACTGCATGTCTTGGTGCAGTACCGCAAGCTGCCCCTAGAGGTCCCTAGTGAGCAAGGCACCAGCACTGCATGTCTCGGTGCAGTACCGCAAGCTGCCCCTAGAGGTCCCTAGTGAGCAAGGCACCAGCACTGCATGTCTCGGTGCAGTACCACAAGCTGCCCCTAGAGGTCCCTAGTGAGCAAGGCACCAGCACTGCATGTCTCGGTGCAGTACCACAAGCTGCCCCTAGAGGTCCCTAGTGAGCAAGGCACCAGCACTGCATGTCTCGGTGCAGTACCGCAAGCTGCCCCTAGAGGTCCCTAGTGAGCAAGGCACCAGCACTGCATGTCTCGGTGCAGTACCACAAGCTGCCCCTAGAGGTCCCTAGTGAGCAAGGCACCAGCACTGCATGTCTAGGTGAAGTACCGCAAGATGCTCCTAGAGGTCCCCAGTGAGCAAGGCACCAGCACTGCATGTCTCGGTGCAGTACCGCAAGCTGCTCCTAGAGGTCCCTAGTGAGCAAGGCACCAGCACTGCATGTCTCAGTGCAGTACCACAAGCTGCTCCTAGAGGTCCCCCGTGAGCAAGGCACCAGCACTGCATGTCTGGGTGCAGTACCGCAAGCTGCTCCTAGAGGTCCCTAGTGAACAAGGCACCAGCACTGCATGTCTCGGTGCAGTACCGCAAGCTGCTCCTAGAGGTCACTAGTGAGCAAGGCACCAGCACTGCATGTCTAGGTGAAGTACCGCAAGATGCTCCTAGAGGTCCCCAGTGAGCAAGGCACCAGCACTGCATGTCTAGGTGCAGTACCGCAAGCTGCTCCTAGAGGTCCCTAGTGAGCAAGGCACCAGCACTGCATGTCTAGGTGCAGTACCGCAAGCTGCTCCTAGAGGTCCCTAGTGAGCAAGGCACCAGCACTGCATGTCTAGGTGAAGTACCACAAGCTGCTCCTAGAGGTCCCTAGTGAGCAAGGCACCAGCACTGCATGTCTCAGTGTAGTACCACAAGCTGCTCCTAGAGGTCCCTAGTGAGTGAGGCACCATCACTGCATGTCTAGGTGCAGTACCGCAAGCTGCTCCTAGAGGTCCCTAGTGAGCAAGGCACCAGCACTGCATGTCTCAGTGTAGTACCACAAGATGCTCCTAGAGGTCCCTAGTGAGTGAGGCACCATCACTGCATGTCTCTGTGCAGTACCGCAAGATGCTCCTAGAGGTCCCTAGTGAGCAAGGCACCAGCACTGCATGTCTGGGTGCAGTACCACAAGCTGCTCCTAGAGGTCCCTAGTGAGCAAGGCACCAGCACTGCATGTCTCGGTGCAGTACCGCAAGCTGCTCCTAGAGGTCCCTAGTGAACAAGGCACCAGCACTGCATGTCTGGGTGCAGTACCGCAAGCTGCCCCTAGAGGTCACTAGTGAGCAAGGCACTAGCACTGCATGTCAAGGTGCAGTACCGCAAGCTGCCCCTAGAGGTCACTAGTGAGCAAGGCACCAGCACTGCATGTCTCAGTGCAGTACTGCAAGCTGCTCCTAGAGGTCCCTAGTGAGCAAGGCACCAGCACTGCATGTCTAGGTGCAGTACCGCAAGCTGCTCCTAGAGGTCCCTAGTGAGCAAGGCACCAGCACTGCATGTCTAGGTGCAGTACCGCAAGCTGCTCCTAGAGGTCCCTAGTGAGCAAGGCACCAGCACTGCATGTCTAGGTGAAGTACCACAAGCTGCTCCTAGAGGTCCCTAGTGAGCAAGGCACCAGCACTGCATGTCTCAGTGTAGTACCACAAGCTGCTCCTAGAGGTCCCTAGTGAGCAAGGCACCAGCACTGCATGTCTTGATGCAGTACCGTAAGCTACTCCTAGAGGTCCCCAGTGAGCGAGGCACCATCACTGCATGTCTAGGTGCAGTACCGCAAGCTGCTCCTAGAGGTCCCTAGTGAGCAAGGCACCAGCACTGCATGTCTCAGTGTAGTACCACAAGATGCTCCTAGAGGTCCCTAGTGAGTGAGGCACCATCACTGCATGTCTCTGTGCAGTACCGCAAGATGCTCCTAGAGGTCCCTAGTGAGTGAGGCACCATCACTGCATGTCTAGGTGCAGTACCGCAAGCTGCTCCTAGAGGTCCCTAGTGAGCGAGGCACCAGCACTGCATGTCTAGGTGCAGTACTGCAAGCTGCTCCTAGAGGTCCCTAGTGAGCAAGGCACCAGCACTGCATGTCTAGGTGCAGTACCGCAAGCTGCTCCTAGAGGTCCCTAGGGAGCAAGGCACCAGCACTGCATGTCTCCGTGCAGTACCTCAAGCTGCTCCTAGAGGTCCCCAGTGAGCGAGGCACCAGCACTGCATGTCTAGGTGCAGTACCGCAAGCTGCTCCTAGAGGTCCCTAGTGAGCAAGGCACCAGCACTGCATGTCTCCGTGCAGTACCTCAAGCTGCTCCTAGAGGTCCCCAGTGAGCGAGGCACCAGCACTGCATGTCTAGGTGCAGTACCGCAAGCTGCTCCTAGAGGTCCCTAGTGAGCAAGGCACCAGCACTGCTTGTCCAGGTGCAGTACCGCAAGCTGCTCCAAGAGGTCCCTAGTGAGCAAGGCACCAGCACTGCTTGTCCAGGTGCAGTACCGCAAGCTGCTCCTAGAGGTCCCTACTGAGCGAGGCACCAGCACTGCTTGTCTAGGTGCAGTACCGCAAGCTGCTCCTAGAGGTCCTGAGTGAGCAAGGAACCAGCACTGCTTGTCTCGGTGCAGTACCGCAAGCTGCTATTGGAGAGCCCTGGTGAGCAAGGCACCAGCACTGCATGTCACGGTGCAGTACCGCAAGCTGCTCCTAGAGGTCCCTGGTGAGCAAGGCACCAGCACTGCATGTCTAGGTGCAGTACCGCAAGCTGCTCCTAGAGGTCCCTAGTGAGCAGAGCACCAGCACTGCATGTCTAGGTGCAGTACTGCAAGCTGCTCCTAGAGGTCCCTAGTGAGTAAGGCACCAGCACTGCATGTCTAGGTGCAGTACCGCAAGCTGCTCCTAGAGGTCCCTAGTGAGCAAGGCACCAGCACTGCATGTCTAGGTGCAGTACTGCAAGCTGCTCCTAGAGGTCCCTAGTGAGTAAGGCACCAGCACTGCATGTCTAGATGCAGTACCACAAGCTGCTCCTAGAGGTCCCTGGTGAGCAAGGCACCAGCACTGCATGTCTAGGTGCAGTACCGCAAGCTGCTCCTAGAGGTCCCTGGTGAGCAAGGCACCAGCACTGCATGTCTCGGTGCAGTACCGCAAGATGCTCCTAGAGGTCCCTAGTGAGCAAGGCACCAGCACTGCATGTCTAGGTGCAGTACTGCAAGCTGCTCCTAGAGGTCCCTAGTGAGTAAGGCACCAGCACTGCATGTCTAGATGCAGTACCGCAAGATGCTCCTAGAGGTCCCTAGTGAGAAAGGCACCAGCACTGCATGTCTTGATGCAGTACCGCAAGCTGCTTCTAGAGGTCACTAGTGAGCAAGGCACCAGCACTGCATGTCTAGGTGCAGAACCGCAAGCTGCTCCTAGAGGTCCCTAGTGAGAAAGGCACCAGCACTGCATGTCTTGATGCAGTACCACAAGCTGCTCCTAGAGGCCCCTAGTGAGCAAGGCACCAGCACTGCATGTCTACTTGCAGTACCGCAAGATGCTCCTAGAGGTCCCTAGTGAGAAAGGCACCAGCACTGCATGTCTTGATGCAGTACCGCAAGCTGCTTCTAGAGGTCACTAGTGAGCAAGGCACCAGCACTGAATGTCAAGGTGCAGTACCGCAAGCTGCCCCTAGAGGTCACTAGTGAGCAAGGCACCAGCACTGCATGTCTACAAAGTTGAAGTTATTGGCATTAAAAATAGCAATGTTCTTTACCTATTCATGTTGCAGGGTGCAGTACCATATGTGGCCAAAAAGGAATCTCTTTTGGTCACATATGGTGCTGCACCCTGCAGGAGATATGGTAAATCCATATGGGAGATATGGGAGATATGGTAAATCCACCCTACCCATAATGCATTGCATAAAAGACATCACTACGAGTACATTGAAATAACTATGTCCATATATTCAATTAGTAGCTTTGAAATGTGACAAAAGAATGATTAAATTAATTTCAGATTAGGTTGTACTCTGTGTGGAGCTGATGAATGGAAATTTATAGACAATCTCATATAAATGTAAGATGTTCTAGTGAGTGAAAAGATTGGCAGAAAGTGGGTGGAGCTTTATGCCCATGTACTGAATACAGCATGAGCCACAATTCATGCCCATAGTGGTTTTGGCCTCACTACAGATTCCTACATAACACTTGACGTGCCTCTTTCAACACCCTCTTCAAATGACTGTGTACGCAGTGTAACGAGGGGACTCATAGAAGTAGCATGGGGTGTAGTATCCTGACTGCCAATATCAAGAGGACAATCAAACATCACTTTCTTAAGCAGGAATACGTGTTTGAAAATGGGTTAACAATTACTTTTTATATGTATTTATCTACGGATTCAAATGTTTTGCTTTGGTGACACAAATACATCTTTAACCCCTTGGGCGCGGATGCAATTCTGCACCTGTGTGGCGTTTTTCGAAGTGGGCGGGTTCATGACGGCCCCCAGCCGTCATCAGCACACGAGCACCGTGATGCATGACGGCTGGGGGCCGTCATCAGCATCGAAGGGGTTAATGCTCGTTTTTTTAGACTCCACCTCCCGTAATGCACTATGAAAGCTCACTAAATTTAAATGGTAAACCACTATACGGAATACACTACATATTTAAAGACAAATACCTTAAAGGTTGTCTAAAAGTGTTTTTACAAAACCTAAAAAAAATCTTTTTAGCTCGCGATGCAATAGCGTGCTTACTTTGAGAGGTCCCTGGAATGTCAGATGTTTGTAGATTTAACTAAATCCAGAAACAGAATCAGGCCCCAGAATACTTTGATTCAGTTCTTCAATTGCAGTGAGGGGGTGGGGGGGTGGGGGAGCGGGGGGGTTTGTGGGGGGGCACCTACGGTTGCTCTTGCCTCACTTACTTGGCTTGCCACCTTCTCTTTTGTTCTGGATGTGAGATAATACATCTCTTTGATGGAACTCTGTGTCAGTCCAACAGAGTTGATGTCAGCAAGCATTGCTTGCCAAAGTTTTTTCTTTTGTGATTCATGGCCTGTAAAGGATGATTTACACAGCAGTTCATCATGGTTTTCAACACACTCCTTTTTCAATATTTCCAGTTCTTTTTCAGAAGTTTTCTTTTTCTGGACCTTGTCTCCTTCTCTGTCTCCTTTCTTGACATTCTTTTAATTGTTATGGGTGGATGGGACAAACTTAGGAAGATTTCAGTGAGATGCTGACATCCGTCTCCAGCATGAATGCTCTTCAGTTTTCAACTGAGCAACACTTCCTGAATGTGAGGGGTCAGTTTACGTCAAAAAGAGACCATCTCTAATTGCGAGCTGATTGGCAATTTGGAGTACCGCTAAATGTGACCTAAATAGCGTACCAAATAAATAACGAATCACAAATAAACAGGCAAGTACTATTGTACATACCAAATAGTGGTTTCCGAATTACAATTTGCAAAATATCACAATTCGTAAATCGCTCTTTGGATGCTTGGTACATCTGGCCCGTAATTCTGCAGATAAAGGTGCAAAGTCATTGGGCCCGATTCACAGAACTAACTTAAGACAAAATCCTTAACTTACTACCATGTTGGTATTCACAGAAGGCACTTACTCATTTTGGTATTCACAGAAGTTAAGACACCTAACTTTAGGACTCCTAAATGCCTTCTGTGAATACCGAAAGTCTTAAAGTTAGGATTTTTCTCAGTTTAGGGGTAGTAAAGGTAGGACTCCTAACATTAGGACTCCTAACCTGAGCAAAATCCTAACTTCAAGACTTTCGGTATTCACAGAAGGCATTTAGGAGTCTTAAAGTTAGGACTCCTAACTTCTGTGAATACCGAAATGAGTAAGTGTCTTCTGTGAATACCAAAATGAGTAAGTGCCTTCTGTGAATACCAAAATGAGTAAGTGCCTTCTGTGAATACCAAAATGAGTAAGTGCCTTCTGTGAATACCGAAATGGTAGTAAGTTTAGGATTTTGTCTTAAGTTAGTTCTGTTAATCGGGCCCTAATGACCGACAACTTTGTAAAAGTATATTTTATAACCTATGCAAGTTCTGTGATGTGTGGTGTTTGCAGACCCTGGTGCTCTGACGTCACTTGGCGTCCTTCTCTATTCTGTCACCACCCCAGCCTCTACAGAAAGTGCTGACTCCAGACGCTCCTTTCCATATCCCTTGCACCCCTTTGTGTACTCCCCAATGTGACCCCAGCATTGTCTCCTGCCAGGGGCTAAGCTTTATTTTGAGCCCCGACTCCATACCAGCACCGACACTCTTTTCCCTAAGTTACCTATGTGCTGCATGGTTCCCTCGACTGCTCCTCTTCTGCAGTGCTTAATTTGCACCGGTGATTTTCGGTGCTCGGCATCTGCACTCAGTTGTCAACATCGGTGCTTGTGACAGTCTGCCACAAGGTGGAGCTGTCTGACTAATTTAGAGATGGCCATAACAAAAGTCAATTATTCATTCAATATAGATAAAAAACGACTATTACCTGCCGCCCAAGCCATTCTTATAGATTTGGGGGATCTGAAATAGTCTGAATTGTCACACTTGTTGCAGTGTGATGGTTAGTACTTGTGTTGTTACTATGATAGGCAGCAGAGGCTGTGGTGCAAGCTGCCGGGGCTTCCTGATGAGAGACCTGGCACTTATGTTTTTTTACAAATGATGCCCTGCTCTTCTGACCAGAGCCCAGAGATGTTGAGAAAGGTTATTGAACCTCTAAATATTTTCTGACAATGGCAGCTTCCTGTCATGGCTCCATATCCTGTTCCAAACTATAGGATTTGTTTATCATCAATCTTCAAGCCTGAAGCAGTCAAGAATATTAAAGTGTGCAGAAAGCGTCAGAAAATATTTGGCACATTTCTCATCTTCTCTCCAATGAAGTCTTCTTATAAAATATTATGCTTTATGGCTTTTTTTATTGTGTCTTGATTTTCGTATAACTTATTTCATTCTGCTTTGTTTTTGGTGTAGCTTCAAAGTATTGACTGTGATAAAACATTCGTTCTTCAGTACAACTGCGCCTGTATTACGTGGAGGGTGCGATGTGATGGTCTGCGCTGCGAGCACGGGTACCTGAGTGCTCGGGTGCAAACCTTGACAGAGCTTGTCGTGGCCTGCACGAGGAACAGAGCATTAGATAAAGATTTGTCGCCAGCCTTTCACTGTGGGGAACATCCTTTACAACGCAACTTTTACAACGCACTACCATTACGATGCAACTTTTACAACGCAAGTTATTACAACGCATTGCGCTGGGGGGCGCTCTAGTATAGGGAATAGTTTTAATTTACTATCCAACACCTTCCCTACTATCCACGGGGACTGGAGTTGGAATAGTAAATTAAACTATTCACTATCCAGCGCCCCCCAACGCAAGTCGTTGTAACGACTTGTGTTGTAAAACCTGCGTCGTAATGGCATGCGTTGTAAAAGCATGCGTTGAAACATCATACATCCTTTCACTGTGCATGTAGCAACCAGCCTGACTTTAAACGTAGGGTATTGTATTGCATTGTATTGTAATTGCATTTATATAGCGCTTACTACCCCTGATGAGGCGCTGAATCACTTTTTTCGACGGGTAGCACGCTACTCCGGGACCCATAGAGGATTAGTGTTGAATTAGTATAGTGAAACATGCAAGCACATTTTAAGTGGTGGATAGGTTAGTCAGTTATTTGGAATGGTAGCAGAAGGATAGAGGAGGAGAAAAAGGTTTGTATTTATATAGCGCTTGTTACCCCTGATGGGGTGTTGACACACGCTATTCAGGAAGCCCATAAAGGATTAGTGGTGAATTAACATGGTGAAATATGAAAGTAATTTCAGTGGTGGATGTTAGTCAGTTATTTGGAGTGAGAAGGATAGCGGTAGAGTTCACCCCATCGTCCATGTGAAGCTTGTGCTCAGAGAGTACATTTCATGCTTTCCGTCACTCTGCATTTCTTTCAGTTCAGCTTGGAAGTAATTTAGAGCCTGGCAAGAACTATCCAAGCTTCAAAGGAGGATTTTCTACACACCCAGAGGCACTGAGGTGGTCGCGAGGCGGCTTCTCTTGTCCAATGAGCATCTTCATCCTAGTCTGGAGGACCCGCCACCCTGACATCAGAGCTTCTCTTCCAGGCGCGTCAGCACTGTGTCACAATTTGGCCTCACCTGGAACGAGATCTGACACATTTCAGTCCTTCTAGACCTGGAGCAAGTAGAAGCACCAAACTGTCCCACAGGGGGCGCCGTAGCCGGCCTGCTCACTTGGACACAAGGGACGAGAGATGCATCTGGGAGCAACTTGCTCTCAACCTAGCTGTCTAAGACAGCTGGGTGGAGGGGTGCCTGGCCGTCACAAGACGACCGGCCAAAACCACATGCGCACTTTGAACAAGTGCAAAGGCAGCCGTCTGCCCACCACGCCTCCCTGCTGTCACTCAGCAGGCCCCGCCCCATCCTGACTCTTGGTTCAGGACTGGAGGATGAAAAATAAAATGGTAATGGATTACAATTTATTATCTCTCGGGCTTTCTGGGGCACTGAAGTGGGGCGACGCTTCTGCTCCAATGGAGGGGCCGCACCTGTCCCTAACCCTTTGGAACAGGTCAATCAATCAATCAATCACGAAATTTGTATAGCGCGGTACTCACCCGGAGGGTATCAAGGCGCTTGGGGGAGGGGGGTCCGCTACTGCTCGAACAGCCAGGTCTTGAGTTGCTTCCTGAAGGAGAGGTGGTCTTGGGTACGACGGAGGTGGATGGGGAGGGAGTTCCAAGTCTTGGCTGCCAGGTGAAGAGCAAACTGGAAACATGCAACCTTGTGGGAAATGTTAGTCTACGGCACTTCGGACTAAACCTTCAGTGTCCCATCATGCACCTTGCCAGCATTTGTAAAGCGCACAGCTATTTCCAGAGAGGTGTCTCGGCGCTGGGGGCCGTCGGGAAGATTAAGCAAGCTATTGCCCAGAGTCACTTGGTGCTGGGCTAACCTGCCGCCGGAGCCGGAGATCGAACTGTGGTCTGGAGTCAGGCACCCTGGCCACTGCGCCACACCTCTTCCACTTCATGACAAGCGTCGGTAGGGAAACTATTGTGATTAAATGGCAGCTGGGACTTAGCACTTTCTACATCTACACATCCCAGCTGTAGTCTTTGAACAATCACAACTAGATGGTGTGTCCACCCAAGCTCTTTGCCTCTAGCCGCTCCATGCTCTGCTAGTTCATTTGACTGCAGCGGAGGCTGGTCGGAGCCATGTGACCCTCTGCGATGAAGCTTGCAGTGCGAGGTTGGATGCAGCTGAAGGCTCTGACTCTGGCAGGAAGACTTTCCCTTCTCTAGACTGGCTCTTGCTGTGGTCCTCTAAGCAGCGAGACTGACACAGACACCACAGTCCTGAGTGTTGGGGTTCCAAGGACCCCTGTTGGAGAGTATGGTGGCCGCAGGGATAGAGGTCTAATGGGAGCTCTCGGGGTCCTGTGCTGGTCACAGACCTGGTTCTTGTGTATTGTGTCATTATAGTGGCGACCAAGCGTGGTGAAAACAGAACCGACGAGTCAGTTCTGAAGAATGGCCCGTTTGGCGTATGGCCTAACTTATTTATTTATTTATAAAGTTTTATATAGCGCGAACATGATCCCGAGGGATATCAGAGCGTTCTACAGTTGTGGGGAAAGGAAGGTAACAGTTGCAGTACAAGTGTCAAATAGGAATACAGACAAAATCACATATCAAAATAGAACTCACAGGACAAATACTAAATAATAAAATAATAATAATAAAAGCCTTTTATATAGCGCCTGGTTACACTAGAAAACAGTGTGTCCCCGCGCTTTATGGAACAAGGACTGAGCTGATCAGGGAAGGCTAGGGGGAGAAGAACTGAAAGGGGCCTAAAGAAAAGGATTATGTTTTCGGAAATAGGTATGTTTTTAGTTTTTGGCGGAAACATTTTTCTGATGGTTCCATTCTAAGTTCAATGGGTAGTGAATTCCACTGTTTACTGGCCAAGTATTTAAAAGATCTACCGCCCATACGTGTCCGGTAGATTCTAGGCACTTGAAAAAACATACTGCCTTGGGATCTTAACAAGAACGGTTACACGTAGAGTTTGGTGGAGAGGGTACTCTGTTGCAACAGGGTGAAACTTTAGCATGTCAGCGACGGAGACTCTGTCTACACCACTCACATACTCCTCCAATGAACCAATGGAGTGAGAGCCATTGGAGGTTTGGCCGTTTGTCCACCTGCCCTATTTAGGAAGGGCAGACAAATGGACCGTTTTTACTTTCACACAACACCATTGAAAAGGTGACGGTAAGTGAAAGTAAAAAAGGTATTCGAAGTGTGCCATACGGTGGCACGAATATATTGACGGAGCTACAGAGCACACTTTCAATGCATTGACAGGAACCGCCATAACCGTAGCTTCTCCCGTTGTAAAGACGTCCACTGGGGCAGCGGGCATCTCTAAGTACAGAGCACAGGTGCTCCGTCAGGGGGAAGGAATATTTTGCTATGTCACGCTGACAGAGAAGAAAACGTATTTTACAATGTAAACAGGATCTAAGAATCCAACAAATGAAAAGCAAACAAGACACCACAGACTTGTTACAGAGCCCTGAAGGCATTGGAAATACACAAGAACTTCAACAAACAAAACTCATAAATTTGTTTGCAGTTTAGGGGGTAATAAAGAATATATAAAGATTACTGGAAGAGGATGAACGAGGTAATAAACAGAAATTCCAGAGGACACGGTCTGGCATTCTACAGAGAAGAATAGCAGAGAAGGAATAGGATAATCTGTGTAATGCTACAGCTACTAACAATAAACACCTAATACTTAGAGATAGCAACATAAACAATGTACAAATGATGCCTTACACCTCACCGCTTGAAGGAGAGTGCTGGAGATGTGCGCAGCGAGAAGGAGCAGCTTTGGATATGTGGTGGGAAAGAAGTAAAGAGAGACATTTCTGGAAGGAGGTGCCGAGTAAAATTAACAAATGATTGGCTTCCTCTACAGGATTCCCCGGATGTACTCTTATTAGTTCTTCAAGCGGGGAAAGCGACAGGTATGAGCAGGGCACAGAGGATACTTATCGGCCATCTCCTAACATCTGTCAAACAACTGATATCCTCAGATGGGGAAAGTGCAATGATGAGATGGTCACTGATGAGATGGTCACTGATGAGATGGTCAACATTGAGATGGTCAATGATGAGATGGTCAATGATGAAATGGTCAGTGATGAGATGGTCAATGATGAGATGGTCAACAATGAGATAATCAATGATGAGAATTTAATGATACGATTTCAACAATGAGATGATCAATGATGAGACGATCAATGATGAGATGATCAATGATGAGATGTCAACAATGAGATCATCAATGATGAGATGGTCAATGATGAGATGTCAACGATGAGATCATCAATGATGAGTTGATCAATGATGAGATGGTCAAGGATGAGATGGTCAATGACGAGATGGTCAATGATGAGATGTCAACGATGAGATCATCAATGATGAGATGATCAATGATGAGATGGTCAATGATGAGATGTCAACAATGAGATCATCAATGATGAGATGGTCAATGATGAGATGTCAACGATGAGATCATCAATGATGAGTTGATCAATGATGAGATGGTCAAGGATGAGATGGTCAATGACGAGATGGTCAATGATGAGATGTCAACGATGAGATCATCAATGATGAGATGATCAATGATGAGATGATCAATGATGAGATGGTCAATGATGAGATGTCAACAATGAGATCATCAATGATGAGATGGTCAATGATGAGATGTCAACGATGAGATCATCAATGATGAGTTGATCAATGATGAGATGGTCAAGGATGAGATGGTCAATGACGAGATGGTCAATGATGAGATGTCAACGATGAGATCATCAATGATGAGATGATCAATAATGAGATGGTCAATGATGAGATGTCAACAATGAGATCATCAATGATGAGATGGTCAATGATGAGATGTCAACAATGAGATCATCAATGATGAGATGGTCAATGATGAGATGTCAACGATGAGATCATCAATGATGAAATGGTCAATGATGAGATGGTTAATGATGAGATGTCAACGATGACATCATCAATGATGAGACAGTCAATGATGAGTAGCCTCAATGATGAGATGGTCAAAGATGAGATGGTCAACAATGAGAAGGTCAGTGATGAGGTGGTCAATGATGACATGGTCAACTGAACTCTGGATGTTTCTAGCCATTATAGAACAAATGCACACCCTGTCTCAACAACACCAAAAGTTTTAAGACCTTTGGCAGCCCCTAATTGATCATCTTACAAGTAGTGAATACCTTACAACAAGATCACAGCGATTACGGGCATTACCTCTCAACTATTTTCCTGACCTCTGCAACCAGGGATTTTGATGTTAGGGTACAACTTGCATTCAACTGTTACTAGCTGAGAGAAAAGGGCTGGAGGGGGTTACTGGTGTGGAATGAGGGAAAAACATTACATGAGTAATGACACACTCCCAACGTCCTGATGAAACATACAGTATGTGTAATATCTCAAATGTGTCTATTCTCACCTCAAAAAAGTCAAGGTAAATTGATACCTTTATCATATTGGCATCATACATGTGGGGTATGTGGGTGCTAGCCCTGTCACTTGACAACAAGGTCTCTCTGCAGTCCATAAGCACAAGGGTCTGTTTCTATGTCTCTCAGGCCACGTCTTTGCTTGTGATGCCATGGTACACGTGATGATTATACCTCAGCCACTAGAATCCAGGAAGAGACCATGTCCACTGGCAGTAAAAAGCAAACAGCCAGCCTGGCCCATGTGGTTCACGTGACCCTGGGATGTGGACGCAGGTCTAGGCCCACGTAACAAAGGGCCACGCAATAAAACAATGTAACAAGCCGTGAAGGGCCGCTTCCAGGAGTCTAGCAAAAAAAGAAGATGATAGGACTGTGATGGCCACTGAGAACATTTGGAATTAAAAGATATCATAAGATAAAAGAAGCCAGTAGACACTAATACCAACATATGCTTCTGGGATTCTCCTCCCACCCCCTTTAATCATTAAACCACCTACGCTGTCCATATGGGTTTCACATGATCGAGAAAATCTTAATGCCAAGGATAATTTCTAGGACTCTGATGACTCCAAAGAGATACTTAAAAAAATAAAACTCCTTGATGGCTGTTTTGACCTTGTCACTTGAGCAGACACTCACCCTTCATCAGGACAGTTTAATGACTGCACTTGTGAATGTGAATTTAAAAATGTTAATATGCACCTGCCATTTTCTTGCTCTTGAAATATGAATTTGTCCTGTGTGGAATTATCATTGGAAAACATTATTGTTGATTTTCTAACCAAATATTAGACTTCATCTATTCAGATAAAAAATTGCTAGGATCTGTACTGGAATTGCCAAAATAGTTCTCTGAAAAGAAGATATAAAACTTTCGGAGGGGCGTCTCCTATTGGTGTGGAACGGTGCAGAGTTCTTTGTGTGATTTTTAGAGGGAGGCACTGACATTTACATCTTTTCATAACAGTTGTGTCTTTAATCAGCACTTACTTGGAAGAGATTAAAGGGGCTTGGAGATGTCATTTCACATTTTTCTATCTCAGCGAGTTGGCTGCGTGCTGGTTTACAGTGCCTTTCATTCATGCTGTAATCAACAAAACTATGACCAACACCATTGAACACGGAGGGGGCGAGAATTCAGAGCTGTACATCTATTCCCAAAATAAGAAATGCAAAAGTGGCAATTGGAATTGAACATTAGGGGTGGGCAGAACTTGTGGATTTTTACTAAATTGATTTCCACAGAGTTACCTAAAAACAATTTGTGGCGCTGGGAGCTTGTCCTGCACTGTAAAATCAGCATGAACGGCACCACATGGCAGTCCAGAGGGCACTGCTGCATTCCGCAGCTCAAATAAATTTTCTACACAAGCTGCTCTATTCCCAACGCGAGCAGCAGTGACAAGATGCGATCTTCTGTGTTGAAAAATATCGTTGGGAGGCAGACTAGCGCTCGATCTTATCGCTTGCACTTGCCAACTTAACTTTGGTGAGCCAAGTCTGAGAAAAAAAGTCTATTGGCAAAGTTTTTCTTGAACTCTGTGCTGTGAGATAAACTCCACAAATTAAAATGGAGGAGCGGAGTTTACCGCCCACCCCTATTCAACACACAGACAACCTCATGTGGATGTTGGCAGCTCGTCCATTGCTTGCCAGAGCAGAAGAGGGGTTTACTCTGCTGCCTTTGAGGAAGACAGTCTCTCATCCTTCGAGAGCCCTTCCAGGCAGACAGAGATCTGTAATCCTTCAGCAAAACCTCGGTGGTGACATCTTCATTGAAGGCCTGGAAGGCACCAAGCGGCCGCCATGTTTAATGCAACTGTTCTGCTGATTGTTACTCTTCAAAGACAATCTCACAAAGTGAGACTTTGTTATTGAAAAACAAAAATTAAATATTCTTAACATGTTGTGACTTTTCTCCCAACATTTGGGTGTCATTTCTATGATTTTCCACTGGGGACCACCGAGCCTTCCTATGGTGGTCCTGACCAGGAAGCAAGTATCTCAGAACATCTGCCCTAAACAGGACATATGTTCTGAGATACTTTGATTAACAGTCCATTATCCAATGGACCCTTGGCCACAGCTCTCCACTGGCAGAGCATGGACAGGCTTCACCAGCAGGAAGATGGAGAAGAAACACAAAACAGAGGGAAGGTGTCCATGGGGTGTGTCATCGAGCACTGCACACATCTTAGTGTTTCAAAGAAGTTCAGCCATAGTGGATTTAACTTTTAAATGGGTGCCTAGTTTGTCTGTCTTTTTAGCATTAAGAGATGAAAAGTTCCCAATTGCATTAATACTAGAAGCAAAGTTGCGTGCCTGGTATGTTTTAATTATCAGCAATTAACAGACTCACTTGCTTTTATTTTTTATGTTAAAATGGACACTTCCTTAGTCTAATATATATTTTTTTAATATAGAAAAAACTATCTCCTTTCAATTTGTGTTATGTTGTCTGCCTTAATGAGTTTCCTAGTGTAGAATTTTGTTAAGCTAAGCCATGTCTAAGGGTTCAATGGATTGATGCGTTAACTGCGGGGATCCGTTCATGGCTCCAGGGATCACAGGTAGGTTTGAATATTGATGAATTCCCTCACCCTATCCCCCCTCCAAGGTTTGATCATAAGTGCCATTGAAATGGGAAGTAATCAACTTCGCCATAAAATCCAAGAATGAATGTGTGATTTACTAATATTATATTCCTGAGGTATTATATATATATCAGAATTTAATGCTGCAGAATAAAGTTATTAAAGCTTACACTTTTCTGTTCTTATACTGACTTTTACATAAATAAAGACAGAAACAATTTGTTTCTATCTAAGTGTATTTTTAAAAACAGAAACGTGCAGCAATTTCTTATTCTGTCTCTTAATGCTGACGACTGTGACAGACATTCCAATAGCTGTGGACAGCATAAGGGCGCGCCAAAATCAATATATATGGGTTTTATGTGCTATTGCAGGCAGTGTAAACACAGTAAAAAAATACATCAAAGAACCTGATTTGAAGGGTTCCATGCCTAGCCAAAGTCTAGTTTATGTTTCTTTGTCTATTACAGGTGGGTTGGCAAAGGAGCCCTCTTTAGAGTCCTTCTTTAGTTTCTATAGGAGGGGGGAGAGAGGAGAATGACATAGGATGGCATGAGGAAGGACCAAGGTGCACAGAGGGGAAAGTGGAAGGGAGGAGAGAAAGCGAAGAAATACTGAAGAAAAGGAGTGTGTGACACATGGGAGAAAACCAAGAAACACATACTTATTAACTAAGCCCTCATACATTTCAGAGCAAGCATTGTATCAGAGGCACCCTAGTATCAGGTGAGAGAGAAATACTCCTCTGAGGTGACCGGGATATGACTGAACACGTCTCAAGGAGTGATGGGCGGTAAACTCCACTCCATGGGCGGCGTTCACTGAGTTTTGGGCACTCCGCACTCTGCTTGGAGCACGGAGTTTGGCAAAACTCTACCTACTTCCGGTGGAGGTGAGTTTACCAGCACGCCCGGTCAGCTTACCCCTAGAATCAGATCACCTTCCAGGTGCCCCTCACATGAAAGCATACTGGCATGCCATTTAACTGAGCCGTAGTGACCCCAAAGAGAAACTGCATCGCTCCCCTGCTGCCCTATACCATGCCCCAGAGCTCTGTTCTGTTTGACATCCGATTCACATACCAGCAGCTAAGGTTTTATGAAGTAACTTGAACAACGACCATCTTTCACAGACACGTCACCAAAATGAATAGAGGACAAACCTCTACTCTGCTGCATTTTGATTCAGGATCACAGATAAGTATTCTGAAGAGGCACTTAGATGTAAGTCAGCCCAGCCAAAACAAATGCCAAAAATTCCTTCTTCTCCGAAAATATCTACACGAGCGAGAACAACTAGAGCAGAATGGCGCCCTAGAACAGCAACTGGTATTTACAAAAATACTACCCACGGGTGAAATTTGCAGGAATATATGACGTTAGCATGCAAACAATCACAATGCATGCATTTGCAACCCAGTTTTTACATCGCAAGTACATTACAACGTATGATTTTACAAAGCATTCCATTACAACGCACACGTTTACAACACATACCATTGCAACGCATAATACTTTTGGGGCAACAGTGGGGTAAGTGTTGGATAGTGTAGGGGTAAAAATGACTATTCCTAGTCCAGTGAGTGCAACAGTAGGGTAAGTTTTAGATAGTGTAGGGGTAAAAATACTATCCCCATGTACCCCAAAACCCATACCGACCCTAAAACTAAAAAAATCCCTTTACTTACCTGATAATGCGTTGTTATGGCATGTGTTGTAATGATATGCGTTGTAATGGCATGCGTGTAATGACATGCGTTGTAGTGACATGCCTTGTAATGGCATGTGTTGTAATGGCATGCGATGTAATGGCAAGCGATGTAAAGGTAGTTCCATTGTAACAGCTGTGTTGTAAAGGTAGTGTGGTGAAATGACTGCATTGTAATGGTTGTTTCCCAATTGGCAGACTCTCTGGCCCTCAGTGGAAGCGGTCTGAGGGACATTGTGGCCTCCGCCCCCGGTAATTCGAAGAGGTCTCTGGCCAGATGGCTGTAGCCCTCTCTGTGCAGTTTACTCCCATCCCTTCTCACAGGTCACCCTCACTTTGCTCCTGAGTCTCCTGGCCACGCCCTATATTTCCCGGTTCCCTCCCAGTGCATCTGTCAGGGCTCTATCAGTCAGTGTCTTTCCCAGAGTTCCCACTCCCCCGAGTACCACTGGCCCCACAGACAGCCCCCGCCGGCATGCATGAGCCTCACCATGGTGCAGCAGGGGAGTTTGGAGTTCAGCAAAGTGGGCTTTGTGCTGATGGATGTGGTCACCGTGCCAGAGTTCATGGCCAACCCATGGCTCAGGTAAGGGGGACTGTTCCCATGAGGCACAGGGTCAGACTGATATGCATATGGCCATGTCTGAACTGGGGTGGTGGAGTGAGCTAAAGAATGATGATGGATTAAACCCAGGTCAGTTGCCTGGGAGTGAGTGTTTGATTTGCTCCAATGCTCCGTCCATCATCCCCTTTGGTATCGCTTTGTTCGCCCTAAGTTGGCAGGGTATGCCGAGACGTGGGTCCCTTGCTCACTTTGCCACTGGATTCAAGCTAGCCTGGCTGATGACAGCTGATTAGCCAGAATCCAGTCCCAGGATGCTTGTTTCCGGTCCAGGGAAGACTGGGCTTGGCAGTTCGGGCTGGACTGCTCCCATGAGGCACAGGGTCAGACTGATTTGCATAAGGCCATGTCTGAACTGGGGTGGTGGAGTGGGCTAAAGAATGATGATGGATTAAACCCAGATCAGTTGACTGGGGCTTGATTTGCTCCAACGCTCCGTCCATCATCCCCTTTGGCATCGTCAGGTAAGGGGGAGGCGTGCACCCTCTGCCGCACAAAGCCAAAAACTATAACACGCAGTGGGCAGCGATAAACACTCAAAACAATCACCGTCGCCATCATTGTACACTATTTTAAGGTGTGTTTTGTCTAGCGTCATGGCTACAGTGCTGCTACAGTCAAGGTCTAAAATAGTACTCTAGTCATTCATTAGAGCTCTCTGTGTGTATCTCTGTTTGTGTTTTCGGGTCCTATGCTGTATTATGGGATAACGGCGGGCTGCGCAGGCGTAGCGATGGTGGCAGTGGTATACTCCATGATGGCGGATGGTTTTCACTTCGAACACTTACAACTGGCCGAACTGAGAAGCTGTGGTATGTTGGTGGATCGTTGCACAGAATGTTTTTGGGGGGAGGCAGGTAAGGCGAGTGGCACCTGACACTGTTGACTTTGCTCTCTATATAGACCCACATCCCAGTGGCCAGGGGTAAACTCACTGTAGGCATCCCATAGTGGAAAAAAGATGATGAGGATCGGTACTCCGCTCGCTTGCGGAACTCTGCAAAATTCAGCGGAGTTGTTCGGTAACTCCACAGAACTCCCGGAGTGAATCTCCGCGAGCTTCGCCCACCCCTAGTCTCAAGCCGTTGGCTTCAAGAAGTTAGTCAAAAAAAAGCTGATCGTTAAAGTAGGCAGAATTGAAGGTCACTCTATGCATATTGTAATCATGAGGTCTGTTTGACATCTGTGCTGTAAAGCCAGACCTAAACAGGGCGGGAATTTCATAAAGAAGCTTAGGTAGCTGCCAGTCTTCACATGTCAGTAGTACAACATTAATACTTTAAGACAAGAGAATTGCTTGATGGCATTGACTATTGCTCTAAAATCGATAGAGGTTGAATCAATCGTGAGGGTATATTTATTGGATAAATACATATGGAAATGCACTCTATGGATGAACAGTAATTAAATGAGAAGAAATAAATATGGATGAATTTCGTTGGAAAAGGCAGAAACTATGAATATCACCAAAACAAAATATACTCCATCAAACTGCGGTGAAGGACAATGGTGGCTGAGAAGAGGAATCACTGTCTCTGAGCAAAAGACACACAATTGATGGACAGAATGCAGAACAAATCAAAACATTCAGCCCCAGTATAGAGATCTGGGTTAAATCCATCTTTCTTTTGTTCAACATGCCACCCCAGTTTAGACCTGGCCATATGCAAATCAGTCTTGACCCTGTGCCCCATGGGAACAGTCCAGACCGAACTGCCAAGCCATGTCTTCCCTGGATCGGAATCAAGCTTCCGAGGACCGGTTTCGGCGTTTCACCCCTCATCAGCCAGAATAGCTTGATTCCGGTGGCACAGTGAGCCCATGACCTACGTCTGGGCACACTTGGCGCACTTAGGGTGAGAAAGCAAAAGACACACATTTGATGGACGGAATTCAGATCAAATCTGAGGGCTTGCCATTCAAGTCTGTGGGGAACTTGTGACTCGAACAGATTTGTGATGGAGGAACTGTTGCGCCAACATGCAACCTGTACCTCAAAGTTGCCCAAGAATTAAAAATAGAATGTACACCAAACTGTATCAGTCAGTGTTCCAGGCGACTTCCTGGTCAAAGAACCAGATAAGATGCTTTGCCAGAATGACACCGAGTCAGCAGGCAGCCGTCCTTCAAAGCAGGCCACTGAGACCTCTGGGAACAGGCTTTGAGGGTCACACTTTAGACCCCACAAGGGTTCAGGTGTGCAGGAGAATGTGTTAGTAACATGGGCTCTATGGCTGCATGGAGGTCGGAGGTCAGCGCTCCATGCATGCAAGCACTGGTGTCTTTACCTCCCAAGATGGCGGTGGCTCACTGTGGAGGACATCGGGGCCATACTATCCCTGAATGCAGATATGTGTCTCTCTGGGACAAGGTGGGCAGGACAGTGCCAGCAGCAACTTCTCCTGTGAACTCTGCATTGGAGGGAATTCCTGGTGCTCTGTTCTAGTGCACACCCAGGTTCTCATCTTTTGCACTGTTGCTGTTTTTAGTGCGTTCCTGGGGATAGTTCCCTTAGGCAGGAATGATTATCTGCAGCGACCACTGAGCTCTCACTTTTGTTCCTCACTCAGCTCCGTTCATAATGAATCCTCGGATTCAGCCTGTTGGCAAAGCTGACCCTTAGGCTCTGAGCTGACCCGTAGGCTCCAAGCTGCCCCGTACGCTCCAAGTTGACCCGGAGGCTCCAGGCTGACCCGTAGGCTACAAGATGACCTGTAGGCTCCAAGCTGACCCGTAGGCTACAAGATGACCTGTAGGCTCTAAGCTGACCCGTAGGCTCCAAGCTGCCCCGTACGCTCCAAGTTGACCCGGAGGCTCCAGGCTGACCCGTAGGCTACAAGATGACCTGTAGGCTCCAAGCTGACCCGTAGGCTACAAGATGACCTGTAGGCTCCAAGCTGACCCGTAGGCTTCAAGCTGACCTGTAGGCTCCGAGCTGACCCTTAGGCTCCAGGCTGACCCGTAGGCTCCAGGCTGACCCATAGGCTCTACGCTGACCTGTAGGCTCCAAGCTGACCCGTAGGCTCTGAGCTAACCCGTAGGCTCCGAGCTGACCCATAGGCTCTACGCTGCCCCGTAGGCTCTGAGCTGACCCATAGGTTCCATGCTGACCCGTAGGCTCCGAGTTGACTTGTAGGCTCCAAACTGACCCGTTAGCTCCAAGCTGACCCGTAGGCTTCGAGCTGACCTGTAGGCTCCAAGCTGACCCGTAGGCTCCGAGCTGACCTGTAGGCTCCAAACTGACCCGTTAGCTCCAAGCTGACCCGTAGGCTCCGAGCTGACCTGTAAGCTCCACGCTGACCTGTAGGCTCCGAGCTGACCTGTAGGCTCCAAACTGACCCGTTAGCTCCAAGCTGACCTGTAGGCTTCGAGCTGACCTGTAGGCTCCAAGCTGACCCGTAGGCTATAAGCTGACCCATGGGCTCCAAGCTGACCCATAGGCTCCAAGCTGACTCGGACGATCCAAGCTGACCCGTAGGCTCCAAGCTGACACGTAGGCTCCAAGCTGACCCGTAGGCTCCAAGCTGACCCATTGGCTCCAAGCTGACCCGTAGACCCCAAGCTTACCCATATGCCCCAAGCTGACCCGTTGGCCCCAAGCTTACCCTTATGCTACAAGCTGACCCATGGGCTCCAAGCATACCCGTTGGCTCCAAGCTGACCCATAGACCCCAAGCTCACCCGTATGCCCCAAGCTGACTGGTACGCTCCAAGCTGACCCGTAGGCTCCAAGCTGACCCATAGGCTCCAAGCTGACCCGTAGGCTCCAAGCTGACCCGTATGCTCCAAGCAAACCCGTAGGCTCTGAGCTGACCCGTACGCTCCAAGCAGACCCATAGGCTCCAAGCTGACCTGTAGGCTCCAAGCTGACCCGCAGGCTCCAAGCTGACACATAGGCTCCAAGCTGACCCATAGGCTCCAAGCTTACCCGTTGGCTCCAAGCTGACCCATAGACCCCAAGCTTACCCGTATGCCCCAAGCTGACCCGTTGACCCCAAGCTTACCCGTATGCTCCAAGCTGACCCATGTGCTCCGAGCTTACCCGTAGGCTCCAAGCTGACACGTAGGCTCCAAGCTGACCCTTTAGGCTCCAAGCTTACCCGTTGGTTCCAAGCTGACCCGTAGACCCCAAGCTTACCCGTATGCCCCAAGCTGACCCGTTGGCCTCAAGCTTACCCGTACACTCCAAGCTGACCCATAGGCTCCGAGCTGACCCATATGCTCCAAGCTGACCCGTAGGCTCTGTCTGAGCTGACCCATACGCTCCAAGCTGACCCATAGGCTCCGAGCTGACCCATATACTCCAAGCTGACCCATAGGCTCCGAGCTGACCCATAGGCTCCGAGTTGACCCATAGGCTCCAAGCTGACCCATATGCTCCAAGCTGACCAGTAGGCTCTGAGCTGATCCATAGGCTCCAAGCTGACCCGTAGGCTCCGAGCTGACCCGTACGCTCCAAGCAGACCCGTAGGCTCTGAGCTGACCCATAGGCTCCAAGCTGACCCATACGCTCCAAGCTGACCCATAGGCTCCAAGGTGACCCATAGGCTCCAAGCTGACCCATAGGCTCTGAGCTGACCCGTAGGCTCCAAGCTGACCCATAGGCTCTGAGCTGACCCGTAGGCTCCAAGCTGACCCGTATGCTCCAGGCAGACCCGTAGGCTCTGAGCTGACCCATAGGCTCCAAGCTGACCCGGAAGATCCAAGCTGACCTGTAGGCTCCAAGCTGACCCATAGGCTCCAAGCTGACACATAGGCTCCAAGCTGACCCCTAGGCTCCAAGCTTACCCGTTGTCTCCAAGCAAACCCGTAGGCTCTGAGCTGACCCGTATGCTCCAGGCAGACCCGTAGGCTCTGAGCTGACCCATAGGCTCCAAGCTGACCCGGAAGATCCAAGCTGACCTGTAGGCTCCAAGCTGACCCGTAGGCTCCAAGCTGACCCGTAGGCTCCAAGCTGACACATAGGCTCCAAGCTGACCCCTAGGCTCCAAGCTTACCCGTTGGCTCCAAGCTGACCCATAGACCCCACGCTTACCCGTATGCTACAAGCTGACCTGTTGGCCCCAAGCTTACCCGTATGCTCCAAACTGACCCATAGGCTCCAAGCTGAACCGTGGGCTCCAAGTGACGGGCTGCAATATGAATGCTATACGTGGGACATTACAAACATATCTAGATTGGCAGTACCTGTAGATCTTCCTCCAATATGAGTGTGTAATTCCTTTCGATGACAGGTGATAAATGGGTCTCAGAACATCATGGGCTCTCCTCTGGCCCCCCAAGGCCTTATTTCCATCCCTTGTGTTGTAAATAAAAGTACCAGACATCGTAGGCCTCAAGGAAGCTTGGTCCTCTCCGTTCAACCCTACCTACGGTTGTGACACGTATCTACTAGACATTAAACCTTGCGAAATGAGACCTCATGTCCAAAATTGATGCGAGGATGCATTTCATGCACAGAAATACAGCGCTAAATGCTGGGATTGTGGGTCGTGAAGCCTTGCATCATTTTCTAAGATGTTCAGTAATTACGCAAAAGTAAATGATGTACATTTCACAGACTCCTAATCTAGGCCTTGTGTATGACACCGTGGTCCATTTTCCCATTTCACAAATCTTAGCAAATTTACATCAGGAGTAGGGCTCAGGTGGAATTTCTGCGATACTAGTTAACTCTCATGTAACTTCCTGCATTTCACTTTATGCCTTTTACACAAAATCCAGAAATTACTTCATGACGCCACATCACGTCATTTTCCCTCCAATTGGGAAAAAAACATGGGGCATATTATCAAGAACGGTGTTAAAATTATCGCCAGTTTAGCGGCAGAAAACTCCCTCTAAAGCGTCGATAATGGGCTTGATAATACGCCCTTCAGAATTCCAATAGAAGTCCAGGTTCACACCAGAACCTGGGTTTCTATTGGAATTCTCAAGGGCATATTATCAAGCCTAATATCGCCGCTTTAGCAGCAGTTTTCTGCCGCTAAACTGGCGATAATATTAACGCCGTTCTTGATAATATGCCCTAAAATCGCAGAAGGACAGGAAGATTGAGAAAGAGCAGACGCAGCTGCTGTCTGCATCACATGCAATTTACCAAAAGCGTGTGTGCAAAATGAGTCCTCGTGTCCGCAATCGGTGTGAGGATCCATTTTATGCGAAAAAATTGCGCTAATTGCTGGGTATGCGGGTCATGTATTTTTGCATATTTTTCTAAGATTTTCAGTAATTATGCAAAAGGTGATTATGTAAATTTCACAGACTCCCAATCAGGACCTGTGAGGATGGTCACCTGCAGTTAGATGCCTCAGCTGTGTGGTCTTATGGATGTAAGGGAGGCGGGTCTCTGTTCTCAGGTATCAGAAGCTTGCGGGTGGACCTCTGCTCCTCAGCCTCTTCCGCTGCCTTGTTAAGGATGGATTGCTCCTGGCTCTGTTGATGCAAACACAAAGAATCGTGTGGGCGGGAGTAACAAGCTCCTCTTGAGGGTGCCGCGTGGATTTGTTCAGGTCTGTTGAAGATTATTGAGCTGAAGCTCCTCTCACATCAGAATGGCATCAGGGTGAAGCCATCACAACTTCAATCATCTCCCATAATAGAGTAAGACATGAGCTCGGCGTCTGTCGCCGCCTTCACCAGGTCAGGAAGCTTGATACGCGGCTCCGGGATCTGCGGAAGGTCCTTGTACGCCTCTGGTCTGCGATGTAGGTAGACATATCTGCCAGTAATGGCATCTTTACAGCATCCAGGGAAAGGAGTCTTCTTGGCATAAAGTTGATTCAATTTCAGCAACTTTGGGAGCTAGACTTGGCAAGAGAGGCTCTCCCAAATGCCTAATCCTGGTAGAGGTCTCAGCGATTGTGCATCGAAGGACACCTTCAAAAGTGCTGTCGCAACAGCGGCCGTGGCCAACGAAACTTAAAAATTGTTCCGGATTATATCAAATTTAGAACTGCCGGACAATGGGATGTGAAACAAACTCTTTGGGACAGTTGAAGATTAAAATACACATTTATTGAATGTGACGCGATCGGTTCCTCAGTTGTAGTATCCAAGGACGTAAAGTGCCAGGAGCTTCGGAGCATCAGAGGGTCAAAGTACTTTCTTATGATGACCACGCCTCCTGGGTGGATCTTCGGATAAAAGTGCCCTTTGAGGGAATCCTCGGATAAAACTTACTTTTCTGTTGGATTACTTTTCTGATGGATAAAAGTGCTGAAAGTGTGACTGTTGATGGGTTTGAAGCTACCAAGTGCTCCATAGCACACCAGGGTTCATCAAACCCCATCGGTACACAAGGATGGATTCCATGATTGTTCTTAAGTGCTGTCTCTGCGCCTCAGGTTATAAATGCCCCTCGCACGACAGAGAAAGGTTCATCATGTACTTCCACAGAAAGACTTCTGTACAGAGCCATGGACGCGGTGTCCGCAGAGCGGAATGACTGACAGGTCCTGCGTAGATCATTAGGTCCAGCAACAGAAATAGCCGGTCCCTGCTGCCTGTTGTCTGGATCAAGATGAGTAGACTCAGGACAGCATCTCAGGAAGCTGACGCAGAAGGACCTCGAATGTACAAAACTGTCCCCTCTGATACAAGGACTCCGCATCCAGGTGGAAGCTGTGGAAGAAGAGGACCTTTCATGGTCAATGCAAGCAGAGAGGACCATGCCCACCTCGCGTTACCGTTCCCCGTAAGATACTCCCACAATTACCCGCGTGAAGCCACCTTTTCAACTGTGCACTCATAAACTGTTCTAAAACATAGGCACACCCGGAACAATGCTTTCGTATATTTAAGAAGCACAAACATCATGCAAATTGTGCATTATCGACTACAGCAACACACTCTATCTAACAAAAACCTCACCCGCAAGCTACAGAACATCCAGAACGCCGCCGCAAGACTGGTCCTCACCCTGCCAAGACACTGCCACATCTCCCAGCACCTGCGCACACTCCACTGACTCCCCATCGAAGCTAGAGTCAACTTCAAAATGCTAACCCACGCCCACAAGCCCTTCAAGGCACTGGACCAGCATACCTGAACAGCCGACTCAAATTCCACGCACCCCAAAGGACTCTACGATCAGCCCAGCTCTCGTACGCTGTGGTCCCCCGCACCAGAAAGACCAGATCGGGAGGACCTCAGTCAGACAACATCGCTCCCCATCTTCGCAAGAAACCTCAAAACCTGGCTCTTTGACAGACCCCCTTCCTCGATGGACTGGAACCTGCGACCCCCCCCCCAGTGCCTTGAGACCCTTACGGGTGCGTAGTCGCGCTTAACAAACACCTGATTGATTAGTTGAAACATTTTCTCTGATTTTAATTAAATGCTTGTGTTGAACAATCCTGTAGTCTGCACTTTGAATGATCTCCTTAACTTGCCACTTGCAAAATTATTATTTTGGAATTTCCAATAAGGGCATGTCTGTTTCAACACATGGTGTTTCCAAAACGGCCACAAGGGCGGCAGAGAGTGGACTCAACAGACCACTTCCTGGATGAAGTGGGCGGGGCAGGAAATGATGTCTCTTCTTTTAATTGCTCAGGACTTAGTTGAAAAAAAGCAATACTTGGTGCTCGTTTTGATTTTGTGGGTAGTTTTGCCTTCAGCAGCTCAGAGAGCCCCTGTCTGCTGGCCTGTGACTGTCCAGAGCTCTCCAGTGACTGCCCTTTGGAGCCTGGCCTCTGATCCTCTCCAGTGACGTCACGATGGGCAGCACTTACAGATGTCAGCGCAGATCACGCCTCCTGGAGCGCGCTCTCAGCACGCTCCAGTGACGCGGGCTACGCGCTCATGTTAGCGGCCTCGGTATCGATTGGCCGGTGGATGGAATGGTAAATAATGGTAAATAACAGGTGGCTTGGACCCCCGGGGGACTTCAGAGAGGCTTGCAACAATTACCTGAGTGCACGGTTCCTTCACTTAAGCTGGTTAAGATTGGTCCTTCTCCTGCTCTGTCCTTCCAGAGCCCCCTCATGAAATGTTTAAAGGTACTTTGTGCTGAGATGACAGCAGCTGTAATCTAGGGGGGAGCACGGCCCAGTCTGGGGGATGGAATTTTCTATTCCTCCAATCCCTGGAGTTTGCTTTGTCTCAGCAACATTTGTGGGTTATTTTTAATATAACATAAAACAATCCTTCACCATCCCTTTGCTGTGTCTCTTTCTTTTCTCCTCCCCTCGGTTGAGTTAGCTCTCTCTCACTCGTCTCCTTACAACGGTAAACAGCGTTTACATCGCTACTTTTACCACGCACTACCTTTACCACGCAACTTTTACAACGCAATTTGCTACAACGAATTGCGCTGGGGGGCGCTGTAGGATAGGTAATAGTTTAATTTACTATCCAACACCTTCCCTACTATCCACGGGGACTGGAGTTGGAATAGTAAATTAAACTATTCACTATCCAGCGCCTTCCAACGTAAGTCGTTGTAACGACTTGCGTTGTAAAACCTACGTTGTAAAGGCATGCGTGGAAAAAGCATGCGTTGTAACGACATACATCCCTTCCAACATGTAGTTACCCCCCCTCCCAGGTGTGTTCACCCCCTCCTTCTCTTTTCACCTGCCCTCTCTTCTGCGGTGAACCGCTCGCCTCTCCCCCTCTTGTCCAAGCCTCCCCCTGGGTGTCTCATCTTCTTCTTTAGCATGTGGTTCTCTCACCTGCTTATCTCAAAGCCCCCCTCTCACGTGCCTGTGGTTACCCCTAAATTCTAGGCACGCTGCCACATACACAGCTCGAGCTCTCCTTAGCACCCCTGGCCCTGCTCTCCAGCTGTCTCTCTCCCTCCAGCTGTGCCCCCTCAGTCACTCTCAGCTCTATGGCTATTTATCGCCTTCCTTCTCCGTCCAGCTGTGCCCCCCTCAGTCACTGTCCCTGCTCTCTAGTAGTCTCTCTCCTTCCTTCTCTCTCCAGCTGTGCCCCCTCAGTCACTGTCCTGCTGTCTGGCTGTCTCTCTCCTTCCTTCTCCGTCCAGCTGCGCCCCTCAGTCACCGTCTCTGCTCTATGGCTGTCTCTCTCCTTCCTTCTCTCTCCAGCTGTGCCCCTCAGTCACTGTCCCTGGTCTGTGATCCTAGTCTTCCACTTATGTCTTTCTTCCTTTCTCTCCTATCTTGTCCTTCCCTCTCATTCATACAAAGCCCATCTTTTTGCGTCCTTCACTTTCTTGTACCTTCCTTTCTCCCTGGGCTCTCTTTCTTTTTTTTCTCTCTCTTTCTTTTTCTTTCTAGTTGACTGTCTCATCTCTTCAGCTCTTTCTAGTTGACTGTCTCGTCTCTTCAGCTCTTTCTAGTTGACTGTCTCGTCTCTTCAGCTCTTTCTAGTTGACTGTCTCGTCTCTTCAGCTCTTTCTAGTTTACTGTCTCGTCTCTTCAGCTCTTTCTAGTTACTGTCTCATCTCTTCAGCTCTTTCTAGTTGACTGTCTCGTCTCTTCAGCTCTTTCTAGTTGACTGTCTCGTGTCTTCAGCTCTTTCTAGTTGACTGTCTCATCTCTTCAGCTCTTTCTAGTTGACTGTCTCGTCTCTTCAGCTCTTTCTAGTGACTGTCTCGTCTCTTCAGCTCTTTCTAGTTGACTGTCTCGTCTCTTCAGCTCTTTCTAGTGACTGTCTGGTGTCTTCAGCTCTTTCTAGTTGACTGTCTCGTCTCTTCAGCTCTTTCTAGTTGACTGTCTCGTCTCTTCAGCTCTTTCTAGTTGACTGTCTCGTCTCTTCAGCTCTTTCTAGTTGACTGTCTGGTGTCTTCAGCTCTTTCTAGTTGACTGTCTGGTCTCTTCAGCTCTTTCTAGTTGACTGTCTCGTCTCTTCAGCTCTTTCTAGTTGACTGTCTCGTGTCTTCAGCTCTTTCTAGTTGACTGTCTCGTCTCTTCAGCTCTTTCTAGTGACTGTCTGGTGTCTTCAGCTCTTTCTAGTTGACTGTCTCGTCTCTTCAGCTCTTTCTAGTTGACTGTCTCGTCTCTTCAGCTCTTTCTAGTGACTGTCTGGTGTCTTCGGCTCTTTCTAGTTGACTGTCTGGTGTCTTCGGCTCTTTCTAGTTGACTGTCTGGTGTCTTCAGCCCTTTCCAGTTGACTGTCTCGTGTCTTCAGCTCTTTCTAGTTTACTGTCTCGTCTCTTCAGCTCTTTCTAGTTGACTGTCTCGTCTCTTCAGCTCTTTCTAGTTGACTGTCTCGTCTCTTCAGCTCTTTCTAGTGACTGTCTGGTGTCTTCGGCTCTTTCTAGTTGACTGTCTGGTGTCTTCAGCTCTTTCTAGTTGACTGTCTCGTCTCTTCAGCTCTTTCTAGTGACTGTCTGGTGTCTTCGGCTCTTTCTAGTTGACTGTCTGGTGTCTTCGGCTCTTTCTAGTTGACTGTCTCGTCTCTTCAGCTCTTTCTAGTGACTGTCTGGTGTCTTCGGCTCTTTCTAGTTGACTGTCTGGTGTCTTCAGCTCTTTCTAGTTGACTGCCTCGTCTCTTCAGCTCTTTCTAGTTGACTGTCTCGTCTCTTCAGCTCTTTCTAGTGACTGTCTGGTGTCTTCGGCTCTTTCTAGTTGACTGTCTGGTGTCTTCAGCTCTTTCTAGTTGACTGTCTGGTGTCTTCAGCCCTTTTCAGTTGACTGTCTCGTGTCTTCAGCTCTTTCTAGTTGACTGTCTCGTGTCTTCAGCTCTTTCTAGTTGACTGTCTCGTCTCTTCAGCTCTTTCTAGTGACTGTCTGGTGTCTTCAGCTCTTTCTAGTTGACTGTCTCGTCTCTTCAGCTCTTTCTAGTTGACTGTCTCGTCTCTTCAGCTCTTTCTAGTGACTGTCTGGTGTGTTCAGCTCTTTCTAGTTGACTGTCTCGTCTCTTCAGCTCTTTCTAGTTGACTGTCTCGTCTCTTCAGCTCTTTCTAGTGACTGTCTGGTGTCTTCAGCCCTTTCCAGTTGACTGTCTCGTGTCTTCAGCTCTTTCTAGTTGACTGTCTTGTCTCTTCAGCTCTTTCTAGTGACTGTCTGGTGTCTTCGGCTCTTTCTAGTTGACTGTCTGGTGTCTTCAGCTCTTTCTAGTTGACTGTCTCGTCTCTTCAGCTCTTTCTAGTGACTGTCTGGTGTCTTTGGCTCTTTCTAGTTGACTGTCTGGTGTCTTCAGCTCTTTCTAGTTGACTGTCTCGTCTCTTCAGCTCTTTCTAGTTGACTGTCTCGTCTCTTCAGCTCTTTCTAGTGACTGTCTGGTGTCTTCGGCTCTTTCTAGTTGACTGTCTGGTGTCTTCAGCTCTTTCTAGTTGACTGTCTGGTGTCTTCAGCCCTTTCCAGTTGACTGTCTCGTGTCTTCAGCTCTTTCTAGTTGACTGTCTCGTGTCTTCAGCTCTTTCTAGTTGACTGTCTCGTCTCTTCAGCTCTTTCTAGTGACTGTCTGGTGTCTTCAGCTCTTTCTAGTTGACTGTCTCGTCTCTTCAGCTCTTTCTAGTTGACTGTCTCGTCTCTTCAGCTCTTTCTAGTGACTGTCTGGTGTCTTCAGCTCTTTCTAGTTGACTGTCTCGTCTCTTCAGCTCTTTCTAGTTGACTGTCTCGTCTCTTCAGCTCTTTCTAGTGACTGTCTGGTGTCTTCGGCTCTTTCTAGTTGACTGTCTGGTGTCTTCAGCTCTTTCTAGTTGACTGTCTCATGTCTTCATCTCTTTCTAGTTGACTGTCTCGTCTCTTCAGATCTTTCTAGTTGACTGTCTGGAGTCTTCAGCTCTTTCTAGTTGACTGTCTTGTCTCTTCAGATCTTTCTAGTTGACTGTCTGGAGTCTTCAGCTCTTTCTAGTTGACTGTCTTGTGTCTTCAGCTCTTTCTAGTTGACTGTCTTGTCTCTTCAGCTCTTTCTAGTTGACTGTCTCGTGTCTTCAGCTCTTTCTAGTTGACTGTCTCGTGTCTTCAGCTCTTTCTAGTTGACTGTCTCATCTCTCTTTCTAGTTGACTGTCTCATCTCTCTTTCTAGTTGACTGTCTCGTCTCTTCAGCTCTTTCTAGTTGACTGTCTCGTCTCTTCAGCTCTTTCTAGTGACTGTCTGGTGTCTTCGGCTCTTTCTAGTTGACTGTCTGGTGTCTTCAGCTCTTTCTAGTTGACTGTCTCGTCTCTTCAGCTCTTTCTAGTTGACTGTCTCGTGTCTTCAGCTCTTTCTAGTTGACTGTCTCGTGTCTTCAGCTCTTTCTAGTTGACTGTCTCATCTCTCTTTCTAGTTGACTGTCTCGTCTCTTCAGCTCTTTCTCCTCTCGCCTCTCACTTCTGTTCCGCTCAGTGCCTCTAATCTGAATTCGAAGTCTCTTCCTTGTCCGTGTTTCTTCCTATCGCTCCCTCCTCCCATGATCATTTTGTGTTCTCAGAGGGTCCATGTGGAGAAGTGTGGCTCACTGGTTAGAAGTGGCAGACCCTAAAGCAGAGGTCGGCCCGGGACCAGGGTTCAATTCCCGCCTCGGCGGGTCTTGGGTCAATGTCCGCGGACTCGATAATTCTCGCTTAGGTGCCTAAGCTAACCATGGGTCCCACTCTGCAACTCTGGGCAATAGCTTGCTTAATCTCCACAACGGCCCCAGCAACGCCGGGGATGCCTGGCTTCACCTTGGGGGTGCCCAGGAGTGACCTTCTCACAGGGAAAGCCAGGACGGGTTCCCCAGCGGTATACAGCGCCAGGACGCCACATAACGAGATAACAGTGCGCTTTACAAGTATACATACATTACATGTATTTTGTGTGACACGTTTTTAAAAGACATTGATGCAATGTTTTCACTTTTCATTGGATAAACAAGGCCCCCTGGTTCCATTTTGTAATATCATGTCCACCAAACCCACAAGTTGAATCGCCCTTACTAGAAATGAAATGATATTCTTTTTCAGTGTTTGCATCTCATACTTTTAAATTTCGATTTTTCAAAGTGCTTAAAAATCATAGTGAACACAATTTGCTACGGGTTGTGTTAGCAGACGTTCATGGGGGCAATCACATACAACCGTCTATAGGGCTGATTTAAGAGTTTGCCGGAGTGGTACCCTCCCCACCAAACTCAAAGTCCCTAGGTCTGATGTAGGCAGACCCAAAGTATTTTAGCAATGTTGCCTACTCCAGCACCAATATGGACAACCTCTGTAAAACCTGGTGGTGAAGGGCAGTAATATATAAATAAATAATTACCCCGCACACCATGGGGGGGACTCCGATGGTGAGGGGTTCATTTGTTTTTATTTCTCAGAAGCAAACTCCCGCTTTGGCAGTTTTTTTTTAGAAAAAGGAAAAACTTTGCAAAAGTTTGATGTGTGGCCATCACGTCTGTCGGAACCGCCTGATGAACCTTTATGACAGGAACTGCTACGACAGTGGTTCCTGCTACTTTCTAGAGTTGCCTGCTGGGCTGGAGATAAACTCTAAGGGCCTCATTTATGAAGCACTTGCGCGGCCGGTGCGTCACTTTTGAAATGGGAAGAAGTGATGTACCGGCGGCGCAAGGCCTTCATAAATAAGGCCCTAAATATGGCTGGTATGTGGGGGTGGGCAATGTTCTCTGCCATCCTGACAGAGAAGCTTACACTCACCATGCTCAAAATCAGAGCCTAAATCCCTCAACAAGTAAGTTATAAGAGTTGCTTTGGCTCTTTAAAAGACACACAATTGGTGGACGAAATGCAGAAAAAATCATTCATCCCCAGTCAAGAAACCTGGGTTAAATCCATCATTCTTTTGTTTCCCATGCCACCCCAGTTTAGACCTGGCCATATGCAAATCAGTCTTGACCCTGTGCTTCATGGGAACAGTCCAGGCCAAACTGCCAAGCCAGGTCCTCCCTGGAACAGAAACAAGTATCCTGGGACTGGTTTCAGGGTATGTCACCCTTCATCAGCCAGGATAGCTTGAATCCAGTGGCACAGTCTGGGCACACCCATCCCACTTAGGGTGAAAAGTCCTACGCAATCAAATGATGAATGGAATGCTGAATGAATCAACATTCACCCCAGACAAGAGATCTGGGTTAAATCCATCCTTCTTTTGCTCACCATGCCACCCCAGTTTGGACCCAGACATATTTTATTTATTTATTTATTTTCAGGGTTTTGTATAGCGCGAACATGATCCTTACAGATATCAGAGCGCTTTACATACATATGAAAGGAGGACAAAAGAAAGACAGGCTTAACAAGGCGGTTTGTGCAAAGATGCCAACCATGCATGGCAGTAGAGTGTGATTATGATATTGTGGTCGAATCAGGCACTGAAATACAAGGTGGAGAAACATAGGCAAGTAGTATTTACATAGTTTAAGTTCAAGTGAATTTAGCCATGAGGATCGATTTTACTTCTTGTTTGAAGGATGCCGTGGATGAGATGAGTCTAGTTTCTGGAGGGAGGGCATTCCAGATCCTGGTGGCCATCCCTGAGAAGGAGCGCTTGTACGTTTTTTTCTTGTTGAATCTTTGTGGTTTCAGAAGGAGAGTTTCTGCGCTTCTTGTGGCTCTTGAGCCTCCTGAGATTGTCAATTTCTGAGCGATGTAACTGGGCGAGCTGTGATGTAAGGCCTTGTGAGTAATGCATGCGATTTTCAGGTGTATTCTGGCTTCGAGCGGTAGCCAGTTAAGAGATTTTAAGTCAGGAGATATGTGTGAGCGTTTTTTTGATCCAGTGATGAGCCTTGCTGCCGCATTGATAGAGGCTCTTAATGGTGCAGTTGTAGATAGTGGGAGGCCGCAGAGGGCGGCACTTCCATAATCAATCCGAGGGATAACTAGCGCTTGGACTGCAGTTCTAAAGTCGTCGGCTGGGAGGAAGGGTTTCAGCTTTCTCAAGGTATTGATTTGGAAATTAGCTCCCTTGGTTGCATTGCTGATATGTCGTTGCATATTGAGATTGGAGTCAAGGGTGATACCTAAGGATTTTGCTGAGTCTACTATGATAGGTTGGACGTTGAATGCAGTGAGGTGTTTCAGCCAATCCTGGACGATGGGGATTTTGGAGGGGGAGCTATTAGGAGGAATTCTGTTTTTAGAGCATTAAGTTTGAGATTGTTCTCTGCCAACCATGTCTGTGTGTCCTTAAGTGTTGAGTTGAGAAGTTTGAGGTCATCAGGGGATTGTAGTTTGAGGTAGAGTTTGGTATCGTCCGCATACATGTGGAATTGCACATTAGAGGCAAGAAGCAGTGACGTGAGTGGCTCCATGACTAGGTTGAACAGGGTTGGTGAAAGGGAGGATCCTTGCAGGACACCAAGTGTTACTGGAGTAAGTGTGGACATAGTGTTATTAGTTTTGAATGTCTGGGTCCGGTTATGAAGGAAGGAGGTGAACCACTTGATAACTGTCCCAGAAATACCCATTCTGATGTTTAATAGTTCGAGTAAGTTCTCGTGTTTGACCGTGTCAAATGCAGATGAGAGGTCAAGTAGAATGAGGAGGAAGGAGCCGTTTTGGTCTAGAATTTGGAGTGCGTCATCAATTATGTGAGTCATGGCTGATTCTGTGCTGTGGCCTCCGCGGAAGCGGATTGGTGTCGGTTAAGAAGGTCAAAGTGATCAATGTGTTTTGTCAGTTGGAGGTCAGCACATTTTTCTAACAGTTTAGCTAAGGTAGGGATATTGGAGATGGGACGATAGTTATTGAGGTCAGTAGGGTCAGCTGTGGGTTTCTTTAGTATGGGCGATACTTGTCCCACTTTGAGGGAGTCCGGGATAGTTCCTTGTTGAAGAGAGCTATTAATGATTTTGGTCCAGAGCGGGATAAGCCATGGGAGCAGGTCTTTTACAGCATTTGCAGGTAGAGGATCCGAGAGGTGATTGGAGGGCTTCAGGGTAGCATCATGCCTATAGATTCTTCCGTGTAGGTATCAAAAGATGTCCAGGTAGCATTGTTTTTTAGTTTGATGGATGTTTTGCTGAGGGCGTTGGAGTATAGATTTAGATCCGTGAGGAGATCTTTCTTGATGTTGACTGTTTTTCGATTGAAGAAGGTAGAGAATTCTTCGCAGGATGGTAGTGTGCTGGTTATGTTATGTAATCGCTGTGGTTCATCTTTGGATTGAGATTTGATGAGTTCAAAAAGTTTTTTGGGTCGGTTTTTTGCTTGGTCTAGTTGATGGCTAAAGAAGTCCGCTTTCGTTTGTTTGATTTTCCTGAAGTAGGCATTTCTTTTTTTCTTCAGAGTCTTGAGGTGCATAGCTGATGGGATGGATCTCCAGTTGCGTTCTGCTAGTCTCATGTCTTGTCTATCCTTGTTGAGCAGACCGTCGTACCATGGTTTTGAGCTTTAAAAGGAGGAGGTTCTCTTTAGCTGAAGGGGGGCAACTTCGTTGACTATCGTAGTCATTGAGTTGAGGTAATGATCGGTAAGAGCCTGAACGTCGTCATTGCCGATAGGGGGTATGAGTAGGTTGTAGCTGGGCGAGGGTGAGGAGATGGGATTGAGGTTACTCAAGTCTCTTTTCCATACCTTTGGTTTGGTGGACTGGGCTGGGTAAAGTTTCACTTGTTCATTGATGAAAAATGTGATAATGTGGTGGTCGGACCAGTCACAAGGTCGGATTGAATCTAGTTGGGTGGTGTCATCTTAAGAAATAATGAGGTCCAGGATAGAGCCTTTGTCGTGAGTGGGGCTGTTGCAGATTAGGGTGAGGTCTAAGATGTTGAGGACGTTTTTGAGATTGTTAACCACCGAGTCGTTGTGATCATTCCAGTGAAGGTTGAAATCACCAAGGAATATTTGTGTATTATGTCGACCCGAGTTAGTTGTGATCATGTCCATAAGGTGTTCAGTGAAGGTGAGGTTGTCTCCTGGTAGGTGGTAAATGATATGTAGAGAGCATGCTGGATTGCCCTCACTATTGACATCGAGGCAGATGTGTTCACAGGAGGAGAATGTAGGGGAGATGGCTCTAGATACTGAAAGGTTACTCCGGTGAATACATGCTATTCCACCTCCTGTCTTGCCGGTCCTGTCTAATCTGATGATGTGATAGTTGGGGGGAACTAGAATGTCAATGAGAGGGGATGAGGATTCTGTTAACCTGTTTTCGGTGAGTATGGTAAGGTCAAGGTCATGTGCGCTAATGAGGTCGGCTTTGTCAGATGCGTGTCTGGGGGCTGATCTGCAGTTAAGTAGTGTGCATTTGAGCCGTGGGCTGATGAGGGAGGCAGAGGGGTCCAGGGTGAGGGTGACTTTTTTTAGATTGTTAGAGATGGTCCCTCTATTATTTTGGGTGGGGGGCCTGTGAGGGTTGGAATGGATGGTGGGGATGGGAAGGTGTGTGGTGGCTATGTGGGTCGTGGGAGCGGTTGCGTAAGAGTGTAGGAGGGAGCGTATGTCATACCTTGTCAGAGGATTGATGCATCGGTGAGGGCGGCTGGAAGAATTATGGGCAGGGGTAGAACTCCAGCAAGGGGGGATATGTTTGTGTAGGTGTGTGGGAGGGGCGGAGTGCTTGCGGGGTAGCAGGGTAATAGGTGGAGAGGGGAGTCTCAGTTGACTTGAGAACAGTTCTTTGAGAGTTTGAAGCTTGTTTTTAATCTGGTGAAGGGTGGACATAATCTTGTCAAGAGTGGAGTTAGGAACAGTAGTAGTGGGGGTAGTAGCGCCAGGTGTAGGTTGAGGAGAGTTGACTTGGTTCGGTGTGAGAGCTGAAAAAGGCATGGAGAGGGTATGGGTGAGGTGTGCGTAGAATGTTGGGAATGAGTTGGGCGTGGATGTGGGGGAAGTAAGGGTGGAAGGAGGAGAAAGAGGAGGTGAGGGTTTCAGTGGTGACTGTCGTGTTGGGGTGTGGGGGGAGTGACGAGGTGGGGAAGGGTGGTAAAGGAGGAAGGGGGACTCGAGGTGGTATCGGAGGGGGTGGTGCTAAGGGTGGTATGGGAGAGAGGGCTAACGGTGAGGGAAAGTGGGATGTGAGTGAGGGGGGGCAAGGTGTGGTAGGAGGGGGGGTGGTGATGTGAGCGAGGGAGAGGGGATTAGGTGAAAGAGGAGGAGGGGTGGTGAAGAGGGCTGGATGTGCGAGGCGGTAGGGAGGTGATACAGGAGGGGGTTAGGTGTGCGAGGCGGTGGGGAGGTGATAGAGAGGGGGTGGCTAGCTGTAGAGAGGGTATGCGGGTAAGGTGAGGTAGAGTGGTTGAGGGCGATGTGCAGTTCTGGGAATCCAGGAGTCAAGAGGGTTGGGGGAAGGAGGGTGTGGGATTGAGTGGACGAAGCAATGGATTGGGTGTTGGGGGTGGGGGTGTGTTGGGAAGGAGTTGGTGGATTGGCTACCCACTCTTTAATGATAGGGAATAAAATATCAAATAGATTGAGGCTATGATCAGTAGACTGGGTGAGAATGGTACCATTATTGTAGATAGTAATGGTTGCTGACGCTTGGAAGAGTTGTGATGGAGTACTAGACATCAAAAGACCATGTGCGGACTTCCTTGTAGAGGAGACCGTGAGTAAGGCAAGGAAGGCTTTCCTCCATTGTGCTCTGCGTTTAGTGTAGAAGATGATGTCGGTTGTCATGCATCCACAGGTGGGTGAGAAGTAAGGATCTGCAAATGGAGTTTCTGGGTGGGATCAGAAAGTTGTGTTTGAAGGTTTTGGCAGATTTTTTTGACAGCTTGGGGGGGGTAGCTGATTGAGTATGTGTGGGTGCCAGAGAGTTCCATGGTGGGAAGTGTGGCGTAGGTGAAGTGCTGTGAATGTGTAGAGCTGTAGGGGTGAAGTGGTCGCTGTAGAGAGTGCGTTAGGAAAGTCTGTGGAGGTGCTATCCTAAGACTAGTCAGTACTGGGTACTGGGTACCCTGTGCCTCATGGTAACAGTCCAGCCCGAATTGCCAGGCCAGGTCCTCCCTGGTCCGGAAACAAGCATCCTGGGACCGGTTTCAGACATTCACCCCTCATCAGCCAGGATAGCTTGACTCCAGTGGCATGGAGAGCACGGGACTCACGTCTGGCCATACCGGCGCACTTAAGGCGAGAAAGCAAAAGACACACAAATGATGGACGGAATGCAGAACAAATCAAAACATTCGCCCCCAGTCAAGAGATCTGGTTTAAATCTATCATTCTTTTGCTCACCATGCCACCCCATACCCAGTGCACTTATGTCGAGAAAGCTAAAGAATGATGGATTTAAACCAGATCTCTTGACTGGGGGTGAATGTTTTGACTTGTTCTGCATTCCGTCCATCAAATGTGTGTCTTTCGCTTGGCTCTGTAAAGGCATGAGTAGTTCTTTAAGCATCTCCCAGTCCAGTAGGTCAATGTGGAGACAAGATTCGTCCTGGCTACGGGACAGTGGCTGTTTATGCAGCCCCTGCACGGCTGCACAGGGCTGATGAAGGGATTAGGCGGGATTGTCTTAAATGTAATCCAGAGTCAGGAGTGAATTGGTTACATTGATTGGCTCTGTCCGAAAAGGATCGGATTTTGGGAACATTTTTGTGGATGTATGACATTACAACGTATACTTTTACATCGCATGCTTTTACAACGCGGTTTTTACAACGCATAGTGCTTTGGGGCGCGGGATAGTGAATAGTTTAATTTACTATTCCAACTCCAGTCCCCGTGGATAGTAGGGAAGGTGTTGGACAGTAAATTAAACCTATTCCCTATCCTAGAGCGCCCCCCCAGCGCAATGCGTTGTAATGGTTTGCGTTGTAAAAGTTGCGTCGTAAAGGCACTGCGTGGTTAAAGTTGCGTTGTAAAGGATGTTTCCCCATTTTTGTATATAGAGAGCTTGCATCACGTGTTTCTGTCCCACGTGATGCATCGCGAGCCCTCTGGGTATACCCACAGCATGTGGGCACATGTCCCCGAGCACCTGGCAGGCAGGGTCTGCTTCCACGCATGTGGCAGGATCTCTGATAACATGTTACTGGCAGTCAGTGCCCAGAATGACTCACTGCAGCAGCAAAGGTTTGCGACGGAGGAGACATCTCCGGGGCCGGAAGAGGCGCGAGCCCGAGCTCAGCATTATTATGGCGGGAATCTCGCGATGAACGGGATGGATCTTTTCTGTATACTTGATTCTCTTTATAAGATGGAAATGTATTTATTATACCATGAAGTTATATGTTCACCAATAGCCCGGCTTGTAAAGTTCGAGGGGAATTTTGATTGATCAATTTTACCGTTCTAATAAACATAAATGAATATTTAATGTCATGTCACAGTCTTTCATCTTATGTCACTCCCTCTCTGTCTCCCTCTCTCCTCCTCTCTCTGTCTCCCTCTCTCTGTCTCTCTCTCTCTCACCTCCTATCTCTATCTCTCTCCCTCGCCTCTCTCTCCCTCTCTCTCTCCGTCTCTTTCTCTCTCTCTCTCTCTCTCTATCTCTCTGTCTCACTCACTCTCCCTCTCCTCTCTCTCTCCCCCATACTCTCTCTCGCTCTCTTTCTCTGTCTCTCACACACGCACACATTCCACAACCACCGCACACACACTGCACAAACACCACATACATGCACACACACACAGACACACACACATACACACACTCCACAAACACCACACACACACTCCACAAACACCACAAACAAACACCCACACACAAGCACACACTCAGAACACACACACTCCACAAACACCATAGACACCACACACACACAAACATTGCTGTTCTACTTCTCTTTCCTGTGGTCTCCCCTTTGCTACCATGTGTATCTGGCTGTCACTCGTTCTCTCTGACTGTCTCATCTCTTTACCTGTTTCTCACCTTGATCTCCCTTCTGTGCGCTGTGCCACTCTGCTCCTCCGCTTTATCAGTCTTTCTGGTGCCAGTCTCTGTTTATTCGTCTTACCCTCTCATCTTTCATGTCATGCCAGAGTCTCACGCCTTCTCTCTCTTCCTCTCTCGTACAAACCACGAACACAAAGGCCCAGACTTACTAAATGATCACGCAGCACAGTGCAGCAGCCGCACACGCTGAGCTGCCCTGCATGAGAAGGAGAGAACCGTATTTACAGAAATATGGCACTCCCCTCCCCTTCCATAGTGCCAGCACTGAAATCAGCTGCCGTGCGCCACAGAGACACCTTTGCGTCATATTGGTACGGTGTTCTGTGACTCTAGCATAGGTTTTGTACTGGAAGGGGTGACAAAGCAGGGGCCACGGTTGGTGTAGCGCCGTAGCGGGGTTTCTCCGGCTCCCACCATTCTGCGTGTCCCTTTGACCCCACGGCCCCCAGTGGTCTCCTATTTCCTACCTCGGGCTCTCTGCTGAAATTGCAGTTTTCCCATCACCCCTTCTGTTCCGAGCACTCATGAGTCTTCCTGGGAACAGATATCGCCTCTAACTCCTGAACCTCCACCATACGGGTCGTTTCACAAATGTCTTAACGCATCGAACATCCACTTAGTTGGTCGAACACACACATCTGCACCCAGACTCAACATCCTGGTTCACATGATCATGAAATGCAGGGTACATATATGTGCCTAGTGTGGGTAGGACTGCGGGGGGTTAAGTGCCGGGCATTTCACAGGAGGAGGGTGGGGGTCTTGAGGGGTGCATCCAATACTGGTGGTTAAGTGTGAAATGTACAACACAGGGAGAAACCAAGCAGATGACATTTCAAAGTTATAGATCGTAAGCGAGAGACAAATGATAGAAACATGAACCAAAGCTGTCCCTCTGATTGATCAGACTCTATATATTGAACTATGGATCTGAAAAAGGAAGGTGGAGGTGACCCTGTCTGCCCTCTGAGATAACTCTGAATGTATCGACACTGCTGGATGGAACACTTACCCAGCCCCTGCATGCGTCCTCACTCCTGGGCAGGAATCCTCCCTGCCCCCGAGAAGGCAACTCTGAGCGTAGGGGTCTGGTCACTATTCTACCCTAACCCCCGTGCCCTCTGCAATGATACTCACCCCTGGGCAGGACTCCACCCCGCCCTCCGAGGAGGCAGCTCTGAGTGTATTCTCAATATTCAGTCCTAGCCCCTGCACTCTGCCAGGCTGCCCCGGGCCACGAAGGGGGCCACCTAAGAGGGCGGCCGCCCTTAGTGCCACAGGATGGCACAGCCCCCCAAAGAGCGGTCTATTGTTTGAGACCCGGGGGTCTCCAATGGTGTCACTTCCGGCGGGGGAGGGGCGGAGCCAAAAGTATATGGCCTGGGGTCGCGGGCCTGGCGCCCTCCTTGCCCCCTGATCGGCCGCATGTACGGTCCCTCTCCCCCTTGACCCGGACGAGCGGGCGGCCCGGACGCTGTTTTGTTTTATCGTCATGGCAGACTCCTGTGTCATGCTCCAGTGACTGTAGCTCGGCAAGCCCCCTCCCACCCCGCCCCATCCTTGGGCAGTTCCAGGTCATACGGGGGCCATGGCTCGGTCTGCCATGGGGGGGGGGGGCGCGAGCTCATGGTAGCATCGGGGTCCAGGGGGTTGCGAGCGGGACGGACACACATGTGGCTGGTGGTATGCTTCTTGTAGGCATGTTTGCCAGGCTACCAGCCGCGGGCACGCAGGGAGCCGGCAGGGTCTGGCTCACTCGGTTTTGCAGGTGTCAGCCGTGGATATTGTCCGTATGCTCCCAGAAGGGGGGCTTGGGGGAGGGAGCCGACCGCCGGGAGGTCTCCTCCCCCGGGCGGTTTGGGAGGGCTGCGAGGGGTTTGCATTAAGAAGTTGCCAGAAGGTTCCAGATTTGGGCTGGTCTAGTAGGACCAGCATAGCCCAATTATAAATCCCCCAATCACTGCCTACCAGCCACCATTTTAGGTTTGGTGACCTGGTGGCTAGGAGGGCTTGTAGCTTTTTTGTCTGTCAGCTTTTTATAGAGAATATTGTCAGGTATTTCGGTAATTTTAGCTATCCTTGTATCGTTTACTCTGGCGCTTTAATTCCGAGATGGAAGACTACCGCGTTTTGGAGGCCATGCGACTGCTGTCGGAAGCAGGTCGCATGGACTTGTTGGTGGGAGGGGGGCCGGCGCGCCCCCAGCGCCAGGCCTCCGCCGGAGTGTCCGCTGCAGTAATGGCTTGTTCTTCGCCTAAAAAGAGGCGTTCTGGCCAGGTAAGTGAAAGGGGCCGGTCCCGTTCGAGGAAACCGGCCCCTTCCTTGCAGGCGCTTGTGGCGGCGGGGGAGGGGGGAGCGCCGGTGGATTTCAGCGCGCCTGGGATTGTTTATATGGAAGCGCGTTCGGCTCCGTTTGTTATCCCGCAGTGTCAGGTGGGGGCGGGTGGTTCTCCGGCGGAGGTGCATAGCTCTCCCAGGCATCCGGGTCAAGCGCCTGACGCGCGTTCGTTTTCTTCAGCGGGGCGGGTGGGTCGAGGTTTGGACGCTGAAGCGCCCGCGTCGGCTGCCATGGTAAAGGCCAAGCGGGGGAGGAGGGGGGGGCGGAGAGGGAGTAAGAAGCGCTCCGCTTCTGACCCAGTAGGGGAGCGCCGAGTAGAGCCTGAGCTTGTGCTATCTGCGCGAGGGAAGCGCAGGGGTTCTATACAGTTGGAAGTGTGTCATGGGGCCTCTCAGCAGCACAATATGCCGGACTTGAATGTTGAACAGAGTTTTGTGGCAGAGACACATATTAATGTTGTTCCAGGCGCTAGAATGTTGCTAACACCTTCAAACCTTGCTGTATCAGGGATAGATGTGGCTGATGTTAGGGCTCCTAGCCAGCTTGTTACAGGTGGGTTGGGAAGACAGGTTGGTATGGAGCCTCATCCTGGCCAGGTTGTTTTTGCACAGGATGTTGGTACTGTTTATGGGGATGTGGACAGTAATGTGGGCAGCCCGTTATTATTCTCTACCCCTGGTTCTTATGTGGGTGCTGCTTTGTCTGTTGGAGGGGGTTCCAGAGGAGAGGGTGAGTGGGCCCAGATGGGTGAAAGTAGTTCTATGGCTGGTGAGGTTTTGGGCCAGGACTCTGTAAGGTCAGGGGCTGTTGTGTTTCCTGGTTTTCAGGAGGGGAGTGTCCGTTTGCGGAGGGATGACAGGAGATTGTTACAGGGGGATCATGGAGCCTTTCATGGTGAGAGTCGGGGGTCTGCACCTGCGCATGGCCCAGGGTTGGGGGGATTGGGTAGGGCTGTAGTGGATGATTTTGTGGGGTTGGTTCACCCTGGTGTGAGGTTTGCAGGGGCTGTGGGTTTCTCAAATACGTTGTTGGAGCGTGAGGGGATTTCCAGGCAGGTGAGTGGAGGGCCTGTCCATGGGGATGCTAGAGGTCCTTATCTCATGTTCGGTTCTCCTGGATGGGAGCATTTCGGGACGGCAGGTTTGGCGCAGCGTGGTTTTCACAAGGATATTGAGGGCCACGCGAGGGGTGTGGGGGTCCCTCTGCAGGCCTCTTCTTCAGCGGCAGCGGGCGCTAACTTGGATGAGAGTGATGAGGAGGAGATGATAGGCGACTCTCCGGTTAGGGGAGTGCCATTGAAGGGTTGCATTAGGGGACGTTCTTTGGAGAGGTGTCAGGGGTCGTTTGTTGACGCTAATTTACGGAGGTCAAGGTCTGTTTCGAGTGTTGCATTTAGGGACCCTAGCACACCAGTCCAAACTTTTTCTTTTCAGGATAGGAATAGGGGCGGCGATCCAGACTTGGCAGGGCGCGGTCCAGTCCACTTTCGCCAAGGGGAAGCGACGAGAATGCCTAGCGCGGCCCTCTCTGTTCCACCGAGGGATCCCGCCGCGGCCAGCACACGAGGGTCTGGCGTGACCCCGCTGGCCCCAACGAGTAGCAGGTATAGGTGGCAGGCCTTGCCGGCGGCTATGGAGCTGCAGAGTCAACACGCGGGGAGGTACAGGCGCGTACAGCCTGCTCCCCCTCATGGAGTTACAAAATCTTTGAAATGTAAAGTTATTGATACCGGGTTGGGTAAGACCCGTGGTGATTTGTTGCATACCAGTGTGGATTCAGTGGTGTTGGACTACGATGAAGAGAGTCCTGAAGAAGGTGAATTGCGGGATACGGAAGGGGGGGTGCCCTCTCATGCTTCTCATAGTGTTTTACAGGCTCCAGTGGTTCAGAGTACAGTGCAAGGGAGAAGAGAGCACGGCTCATCGGGTAGGGCGCCTCGCAGACCGGATGCATTGATCTCGGCGCCACGGGCGGAGCCATCGAGAGTGGTCTCTCTGTTGCCAGGTGAGCAATCAGCCACACAGGCCAAACCTATGATGGTGTCTGTGGGTACTGGTGGTGACACAGAAATAGATATTGGTGCTAGCCGTTTGGTCAAAGGTCGATACGTACAAGACACTGCAGTTGGTACAGATGATGTGGTAGAAGTTACGAATAAAGTTGAAAGTGGTGTTATGGCTGGTGCTTCCAGCAAAGTTAAAGAGCCAGTGGCCAGTAAGGAGTTAAAGATCAAAAAATTACCTTATATGGGAGTTACGAAACCTTTAGGTGCTCATTTAATGTTAAGCACCAAGGAACGCATTTGGAATGGTGAGTATGTGGAGCTCCTTAAGCTACTGCACCGGGAAGTCCGGTCTAAAGAGGGATCTAAAGAGGAGGAATTTGAACTGGCTAAACGCCCTAGAGTGCCCTTGAATATCGAAAACTGGACAGCGGCATTCTTGATTTATGCCAGTGTATATTGCGAAAAGTTCCCTGAGCGCAGCGTGTCCCTTTTTAAATACATGGACGTTTTTCGTAAGGCACAGATCACCGGGGGTGGTTTTGCTTGGTCGCAATATGATGAGGAATTTAGGGCCAGGATGGCTTGGGATCCTGAGGCTAAGTGGGGGGAGCTGGATAATGACTTGTGGCAACATACAATGGGGTCAGCGTCAGGGGGGAAAACCATTTTCACGGCCAGTGGTTTGCCATTAGTTTACCGGCCCTTTCAGGGGAAGCCCACCCGGGGAGGGGTGGGGGTCAATGCAACCATGCACTCGGGGTCTGGTTTCTGTTGGGAATTTAACAGGGGCTCCTGCACCAGAGAGTATTGTAAATTTAAACATGAATGCTCAGGTTGTGGTAGGAAACATCCGTTGTCCAAATGTTGGGACAACCAACCCTCTGAGAGCCCCAAAGGGAAGCAAACGGGTTCAGGACCTTCAAGTACGACCTCGCAGTTTTCAGGGGGAAGGGGATACAGAGGTGCTAAGGGTGCTGGGTCCAAGGGCTCGTACACCAGTTAAGTTAGAGAGGCTACACATTGCTTTACATGGTTACGAAGACGAGTCAGCAAAACTTACACTATTGGAAGGTTTTCAGTTTGGTTTCCGGCTAGGTTACCTAGGCTCTCGGGAACGGAGGTGGTCTGCCAATTTAAAATCAGCTTCTGAACATGCCACAGTGGTACAAGACAAACTTAATAAAGAAGTACATGAAGGGAGGATGGCTGGCCCGTTTCATGATTGGCCGATCCTTAACTTGATTGTTTCACCAATTGGAGTTGTCCCGAAGAAGGAGCCGGGACAGTTTAGATTGATTCAACACTTGTCATGGCCTGAAGGGTCGTCTGTTAATGATTTTATTGACCCAGAGGCAGTATCTGTCTCTTACTCTTCGGTTGACGTGGCCATGTCACTGGTTGTGACCGCGGGCGCAGCCGCTGAGATGGCTAAGTGTGACATCAAGTCTGCTTTCCGGCTGTTGCCTGTCCACCCGGACGATTGGAGCCTTTTAGGTATACAATTCGCTGGTAAATGGTACGTGGACAAGGCTCTGCCGATGGGCTGCTCCATATCATGTGCTTTGTTTGAGTGTTTTAGTACTTTTTTGCAATGGTACTTTTCCCATCAGTCCGGTCATTTACTTGTAACACACTATCTCGATGATTTTTTCTTTGTCGGATCCCCGGGCTCCGCGGAGTGCCAGAAAGCTCTGGACACATTCCATGGGCTCATGGAGGATCTGGGAGTCCCTTTGGCTCCCGAGAAAACAATGGGCCCTGCCACTGTCCTCTCCTTTTTGGGTATTGAAATAGATTCGGTGGTTATGTCAGCTCGCCTGCCCGAGGACAAAAGGGTCAACATGGTTGAATTACTGGATGTGATGTTGGCAAAGAGGAAAGTGTTGGTGAAAGAGATTCAAGTGCTTTTGGGCCATTTGAATTTTGCCTGCAGAGTAGTGAGAGCGGGCAGGACCTTTTGTAGAAGACTGGGCAGGGCTTTGGCAGGTCATCAATTGCCTCACCATCGTGTTCGTCTGTCTGCTGGGGTTAAGGAGGATTTGAGAATGTGGAAGTTTTTCCTGAATTCCTTCAATGGTGTTCCCTTGGTCAGAGATGTTGACTTTCAGTGGGATGTACAAATGTTTTCGGATGCTGCTGGCAGTGATGGTTTTGGGCTCTTTTGGAATGGCAAATGGTGTGCAGAACGTTGGCCTGATGAATGGTTGAATGGTGGTCGTAGCATCACTTTCCTGGAACTGTTCCCTTTATTGGTCGCCTTGACCCTGTGGGGGGAGGAATTGGCACACAAGAAAGTGCTGTTTCGTGTGGATAACATGGCTGTTGTGGAGATAGTGAATCGCCAATCGGCCAGGGACGAACAAGTGTTGAAACTTATGAGAGTTTTCGTTCTGGGTTGTTTGAAACACGATATTCATTTTCGTGCCTTACACATTCCTGGCGTGGACAATGACATTGCGGATGCTCTGTCTCGTTCACAGTGGGGGAGATTCCGTGGACTGGCAAGGGACGCAGACAGATCCCCGACTCCGATGCCGAGTCATCTGTGGCACGTCGGCGAGGTCGGGTCATACAATTGGTGGTAGGTTCTTTGTCTGTGTCTACGCGTTCTGCGTATTCCCTGGCGTGGAAGGAATTCCTGGAATCTGGTGCTGTCAGAAGGGAGGATCTGTCGCGTCGGTCAGAGGATGTTCTTAATTTCATACTGGACCTCATGGATAAGGGTTTAACCAAAGTAACCATTGCTGGGAAACTGGCGGGGATTGCTTTCATGGGGAAGTTGTGGTGGGGCTATCCTTCATCAGCGGGGGAAATTGGTAGGAGGATGCTGGAGGGTTGGGCCAGGGAGCAAGGGCACGTTGGTAGATCCAGAGCCCCCCTATCTTGGCAAGTTCTTGCCAGACTAATCACAGTTCTGCCTTTAGTTTGTTCCAATGATTTTGAGGCATGTGTTTTTTCGATGCTGATGGCGTTCATGTTTTTTGGAGCCTTCAGAGTATCGGAGTTGCTGGGGTCGAAATATAAGTGTGGATTGTTTTGGAAGGACGTTTTTTGTTATGATGAGGGAGTTCACGTCTGGTTGGCCAGTTCTAAAACTGATCAGACGGGTAAGGGGAAAGGTGTGTGGTTACAGGCACGTGCTCCGAAGCTTACTTGCCCTCTAATGCTGGCGCGGCGCTGGCGTTCATTATGTGGGGGTGGTGATGAGGTCCTTGTTTTCCGACATATCAATGGCACCCCTGTAACAACTTATCAATTGCGAATGGTTTTGCGCAAAGCTCTACAGCACATAGGTCTTGATGGCAATCTCTATGGTACTCACTCTTTCCGAATAGGTGCAGCCACTGAGGCTTTTAACAGAGGTTGGTCCGAGAGGGATATTATGCGATTGGGGCGCTGGTCTTCCAACTGTTTCCAGCGCTATGTGAGGAGCTCTGCTGAAGAGGCGCATGCGTCGTCCTCCTTCACATGATTCTAACTCTTTTTTCTTTTTCAGGATCCGTTGCTGGGCCTCGCTCCTCGGTGGTAACGGTCTGGATAGTGGGGCATTCCTTTGTCAAGTGGGCCAGAGTCCAGGCAGCGAAGAGTTATTTTGGAGATCTACTTGGTTTCAATGATCGAATGTTTAACGTGATCTGGAAGGGTAAAGGCGGGATGCTCTGGAGAGAGTTAATCCCTTGTTTGAACAACAACATGGTGGGCGGTTTATGCCCAGATATTTTAGTTATTCATTTGGGAGAAAATGACCTATGTGCTACGAAAGGTGTAGTTTTGCTACGAGCTATGAAACGGGATTTAGGCCTCATTAACCACTTGGATGCTAAGCATCATCTGGCACTTCAATGTAATTTCCATTGAAGTCAATGGAAACTCCATGACGAGTTACCCTTGTCATTAGCACTGAAGGGGTTAAGGACCTGTGGGCTGGGTGCCATGTTTTTTGGACAGAGTTGATACCTCGTAGGATATGGAGAGGAGCTGTGAACCCCAGGGCTGTCGACCGGGCTAGGAGGAAAGTTAATTCAGAGGTGTCTCGTTGCTGTAGGAGCCTTGGTTTCAGCAGGATTTCACACAGGGACATTAAGTTTGAGTCTGTTGAGTTTTTTAGGGATGATGGAGTTCATTTGTCCCGTGTGGGCATGGATCTTTACTTATTGGAGCTCCGTGAGGTATTAGCCCGGGCATTGGCTATGCAGCGTTGATTTTCTCGTTTCTCTTTCGCTTCGCGGTTGGGGGGGCAGAAAGGGAGGCGTGTCTTCCCCCCCTACCTTTCTGGGTGGCGGTGTTTTTGTGTATCATTACGGTTTTAGGCAGATTGCTGGTTGAGTATTAGTTCGAGTATTTCTTTGACAAGTGCTGGGGTATGTTGGTCATGGTTTGACCGTTCAGTTTTGTGAGGGGGGTATCTGCAGGAGTGCAGGGTCAGGCAGGGTTTATGGGTATGGAGGACCTGACCGTTGTTATTGCAATTGTGGTTTGACGAATAAAGTTTTAACGATGACGTATGTTTGATCAATGACGAAATGTTTTATTGATGAAGTATTGTTTTATTGATGACGTAATGTTATAATGCTGTTATATTGTTTATTGATGTATTGTTGGGAGGGGGAGGGCTCAAATGTTTTAGGGGTGGGGGAGGGTTCGGGGGGGCTGTGTTTGTAGTTATTTATTTATTTAGTGAGGTTTAGTTTTGTAAGGCGTTGCCAAGGTTGGTATTTGTAATGTGCACCTGTGTCTTAATAAAGCGGCCTTTTACACACACAAACAACTTTTGGTCTACTTTTCTCCCACCCCTCGCCCTCCCTCCCAAGGGGGGCTTGGGGGAGGGAGCCGACCGCCGGGAGGTCTCCTCCCCCGGGCGGTTTGGGAGGGCTGCGAGGGGTTTGCATTAAGAAGTTGCCAGAAGGTTCCAGATTTGGGCTGGTCTAGTAGGACCAGCATAGCCCAATTATAAATCCCCCAATCACTGCCTACCAGCCACCATTTTAGGTTTGGTGACCTGGTGGCTAGGAGGGCTTGTAGCTTTTTTGTCCCTCCCTCCCCCCCCCCTTTTTTGCATTAATGTTCTTTTTTCCCCTCGCTTCTCAGTTTTTTCACATTTTTGGTGTCTTTTGGTCCAATTTTCTTTTTCAAGAGAAGGCTGTTTTGTGGGTCACCGGTGTGCAGGGGTTTTTTTGCTTGTATTTGTATTCGTCGCTAGACACAGGTGCTGTGCGGTGTTTTTGTGTATCATTACGGTTTTAGGCAGATTGCTGGTTGAGTATTAGTTCGAGTATTTCTTTGACAAGTGCTGGGGTATGTTGGTCATGGTTTGACCGTTCAGTTTTGTGAGGGGGGTATCTGCAGGAGTGCAGGGTCAGGCAGGGTTTATGGGTATGGAGGACCTGACCGTTGTTATTGCAATTGTGGTTTGACGAATAAAGTTTTAACGATGACGTATGTTTGATCAATGACGAAATGTTTTATTGATGAAGTATTGTTTTATTGATGACGTAATGTTATAATGCTGTTATATTGTTTATTGATGTATTGTTGGGAGGGGGAGGGCTCAAATGTTTTAGGGGTGGGGGAGGGTTCGGGGGGGCTGTGTTTGTAGTTATTTATTTATTTAGTGAGGTTTAGTTTTGTAAGGCGTTGCCAAGGTTGGTATTTGTAATGTGCACCTGTGTCTTAATAAAGCGGCCTTTTACACACACAAACAACTTTTGGTCTACTTTTCTCCCACCCCTCGCCCTCCCTCCCAACTAAAGTGGCTGTGCAGCGCAGCATAAGGGCTAGCACGGGGGGTGGGGTTACGTGAGCGAGTGGCAGAAGGATGAAATCCCCCCCCCCTGCCAGCTGGGACCTACTGTGGGTGGCTGCCCCGCTCTTGACTGGTCGGCACCCCAAGTGAGACCTCCGCCTTTCTGGCAGGACATGATGGTTGCCTCGGCCATCTTGTCCCGAAGCGCCTTTGGGCTTGCGCAGTGGGGGGGGCTTTACCCCTGCTGTGGAGGAGGAGCTGCCGTGGACACGAGGGCCGGGAATAGCCCGCGGCATCGGGCAGATTATATTATAGGGGGGCGGGTAACCAAGGTTGCATGCCTGGGGGTCGCGTCATAGGCCTTGAACGCTAATCACGGAGTCTTCCCCGCCTGTGCCCGTCAGTGTTAGCATACCGGTGCCCAGCTGAAGCACTCAAAGAATTTTGGGTCGAGTTAACGCCATACAAACTTTTGGATGCAATATTGGAATATATAATTTAAAGTGCCTGAAATAGCGCAGTGCGCAGAGCCTTAGACGGTAGATACAATGGTTCCCGGTTCAATCCTGGGTTTCGAGGGAAGCAGTTTCTGTAACATTAATCCTATAATGGTGTAATAATAATCTCAATTAACCCTAATAATCGCTATAATATTAGGTGACTGCTCACTCGCGTAGGCTGCCCTAAGCACACATTCAGAGAGTGCGCCCCCCCCCTCCTGGGTCAGCATCTAGGGGTGCCGCGAGGAACGCCCCGACGGGGGCGCATGGCCGCGGGGGAGACCAATCGCTCGCGTGCGGTAGAGGTGGACAGGACCCGGATAAGATCGCGGGGAGGGCCAGCTAGGACACTTCAGGGATCGCGGGCCTGCAGTTTGGAGCCGCATCACGAGTTGGGCTTACGCTTGCCTGACTGGGTGGCTGCCAGCTTCAGTGGATGCGGGCGCCAGGGGTGAGGGCACCTCGGTCTTCGCGCCCTACTTGTAATGCGCTTGCCCGAGGCCACGCAGTGGCCATCAAGAGGGCGGGCTCCTAGTCACGGAGGGCTGCCCCCGCCCTCCTTGTGGCCAGCCACTCCTCACCTGGACAGGCTTCGCCCAGTAGAGGTAGGCAGGTTGCTGATGCACGTCCGGGGCGGCGGGGAGGAGCCTCAGGGGGTTTATCTCTCCCTTGCTCCTTCAGGGAGGCCTCTTTGCCGCTCCGGACGTCGCGCGACAAGCTGTGTGGGTCCTTCACGATCTGCAAACCAGGGCTTCGGCGTTGCGGAGCTGGGGCCCTGGATTGGTGATGGGCCTCCCTAGGCAGGTCGCGTGGGTAATGGCGCCCAGGTGCGGCCATCGTGGCTCAGTTGGTGCACGGCGACTTGCGGGTGCGACACACATGGGTAATGGCGCCCGGGTTTCTTTTGGTTTCTTCTTCGTTTTTTTTTTTTTTTTTTTACTGGCGCGGCACATCTATAGGGGGCGTTCCATTTTCCACTATGTTGGTGCATGATTTATTGCTGGTGGTGTCAGGGGAGGACCCTGAGGGGCAGATGATGCCGTGCACCGTGGTGGGTGCTTAATTGAATTCATCTCCTCCACATGGCATGCGTTGCCGTACAGCCCGGATGGTCCCCTGTTTCGCTGTCTCCGTCCTGCAGGGGTTGGCGGGGGCGCAAGCGTTTGGTTTTTGAGGGACTCTGGCCGTGATTTTGGTGGGGATGCGATCCATATGGATCTGCGCATAGGGGCTTTTGATGCGGGCGCCTCCCGGTGCTGTCTGGTTTGCTCAGTTGTTAGAACATGGTGCCCTTCATGCCAAAGTCGCAGGTTCGATCCCGCCGAGTTGCAGGCTTGATCCTCGAACGGGCCACTCGTTTTTCTCACATCGATACCCGAGGTGGTGCTGTGGCACAATCTCCTGGACATGGCGGCTGCCCCCCCTTCAGAGCTTGACCACTTCGGGGCTTCAATAGAGGGTGTGGCTTGTTGGCTAGAGCGGCCGACGTTGAGGCGGGGCAACCAGGTTCGAGTCCGGCGAGAGGCTCTAACTCCTGGGATTCTGGGCACATCCCTTACTCTCCCCGTGTCTAAAAATGGATGTGTAACTGGTGTGCCTTCCCTGATACCTTCGGGTCGAGTTCGCGGCCGCTAGATATGCAAATATTTGTGATGTGCGCACGCGACGGCTTTCCATCCAATGCCCCCCCCCCCACCGCTGTCGTTTACTTCTTTCCCCTAACTGTATTCGGGGGCTTGCTGTTGCAGAGGGAGTAATTCCCGATAAGCTAATTTCATAGCGATTTGAACCCCTCCTAGTTTTCGGAGTTAGGCTTATCTATATGCTTCACTCTGCCGCTGGTATGCATAAACTGTTGGTGCAACAATTGGCTTCGCTGCTATGTGAATGGTGACACGATTTCGTCGGCTTTGTTAAAAAACACAAGTTTTCATCTGTTAGGTGGTTAATCTTTTGGACGCGTGAAGTGAGCGGGCAGTGTGATTCCTTCAGCCAGTTAGTCCTCAGCGAGACTTTGTGGCCTGTGATGTTCCTATTATTATACGAAGTTGTTTCCTTTGTACTATTATGGGTACTTCCGTGTTGCGAGGAATCTGTCAGTGTTCGCATTTTCAGTTGTATGGTATGCTGACGGAGGTTGGGCTATACAGTATATCCTATATGTTAGACTTTGTTTTCCGCAATACTAGTGTGTTCTGCTGACACGGTGCATGTCCCGGGGGACACGTTGTGGGAAAACCGAAAACTTAACCCCATTTATCATGTGCTGATTATGCTCCATTCAATTCTCCGTGCCTATCAAAATGGATGTCCATGAAATACTGCTGGAGCTAGGCAATGCACCTCAATGCCCGGGCCGCGTCTCGCTCGTGCCATTGAAAACAGGAAGTATTGGTTGGCTTGCTGGGACCTCGTTCCAGCGCGGGTCAGACTTGTTTGGTCATTATGGTTCCATACCGCGTGGGGGCACGGTATTAGAGGCTGTGGGGGGGGAGAATGCTATGTCGGGATGTAATTTTCGGCGTGTTTTCGTGATATGTTCGTCAAGCGCCTTCTGTGTCATCAACGCCCTCGGTAGCAATGGGATGGAAATTAATGATAAACCAACGTGCCACATTCACAAATGCTGAATCTTCGAGCTCTCGACATGAATAATCCTGGGCCTGAGCAAGTTTCCCCTGGTTCTTAAAGTTATAGTTGGCTCTACAGGTTGGTTCTATTCGGTGTGCATGTTTCTCGATCGCCCATACGCAGGGGTCACCACCGCACTTCCGTATGACAATTGCCTTTTCACCTAGGCGATAGTGGCGGTACATGATTATTAAATTCTGTGCATCGTTTACAGGTTTTGTCAATTGGCCATGTGTAGGTGTACCCTCGCACTCCCTTAACGCGCTTCCCTGTCTGGGTAGGTGTGTCCTTTTGCTATCATCAGGAACAAAAATGGCAAGTAACCTTCTAACATAAGGGACCTGGGTATAGCACAATATTTGAATAATAAGTCTTCCCTTGGTGGATCCGTATTTACCTGCTCTGACGATAGTTTACTTGACCCAAATATTTTCACTCCTCATTCCAGCGTATCCTTGCTACGATGTTGCACTAGTGCCCTTCGCTTCTCAGTGTTATTCTGGTCTAAAGTGACACCTGTCCACAGACATGAATGGTACTCATGTTTCCATTCAGAGTTGTTCCTTTGTCAGGAAATCGCTGGTGTATCTGATTAGTTGACTGTTTTGTGCAGAAATGACTGGACGGCCAGGAGGGTTCACGATCTGGGTGGGGGCTCCTCTATGCTCCCCTCTCTATCATAATACAACAGTGCAGTGCCTCTCACCTTTCCTTAGCCCTTCTCCCAAATGTGTTTGTATTTGTTTGATGGTTCCTTTCATTTATCGTAGGGTGTCGGGGCCCTTGTCTTCATGGGTGGGGGTAGGCCGGTCAAAATGTGCGTTCTGTCAGTCACTTGAGGATTCAGATACCCTGCACCCACTATTCCAAAGTTCACTAGGTTGGGCCGCTGTGTCGAGCTACGTTCAGACCTGTTTTCCTGAGCATTCATCAGGAGTGAGTTCAGGGGCCCCTTACAGGTGGAAAGGGTCTTGTATGCATGCCGTTGGGTACACTATTTGCAGTTAGTGGGGTCTTTTAAGAGAAGTGCGCGGTTTCAGCGTTGGCCCAAGCTCAGGGAGAAGGTAACATGCTGCTTTACAGGTTGTGGGGGCAGACTTCCAACCCAACTGAACTCCCTGGGGGGGGTCCTTCCTGTGCCAGGGGAATTCAATATCCTGTATTAAGACGCCCCATTTAAACAATAGCATGGGCATGTCAATTCGGAAGGAAAGCAACAGTGCAGCAGTCTTACTGTCTTCCGCTGAGAATAAGTAATTTAGTTTCCTCCTGCCCCCCCCCCCTGTTATTTGAGGTAGGTGGTCGACCTGTGTGTAGTCACTGTCATCAGACTTGACCTTGGTCGTGGGCGGCGTTTAGGGCCTTGTCCCATCACTGGAACACACACTTATATGTGGGGGGGTCTGGCTATTGTGAGCTTTGTTGTGGCTCCATTTGAACGTTCTCCCAAAATAAGATAGTGTTGCGACGGGCAGAACAGTAGGTAGTAGACCTCTACAGTGTGGAATCAGTGTGCAAAAGGTGTTAATTGTCAGTCACTTTTCTGGTATTTGACGTCTTTGGGTCTGTTCTATACAGTACAGTATGCGCTGCATAGAGCCACACATCTAGTATGCGATGGGGGAGCCCCGAGCCGCGTCGGATGACCCTTTGGGCCGTGTGTAAATCGGGTTGGCACCTATGATTATACACATTACTGTTTTGCTGCTGTGTTTTTCCCAATGGCGCTCTAGTGGGAAGGGCCCTCACACCTGGGTTTCTATCTGACCGTTTGGCATGGCAAGGTTTGCTGATGGTAGACAGTCAAGGATGTGCCTAAGTAGGATTATTAGCAAGTCCGAGGCCCAGCCCTAAACTAATGGGAATATCCCCTGGTGCATATCATCTCCTGGGACCCTAACATAGAGGTTTAGCTAGTCCTGTTATCTGTACAATCCTGGGACCGGTACTGGGTTACTTACCTATGAGTAGGATAGGTCACATGCCTACAGTCATTTCGCCCCTTCCATAATTCTGCTGTTGTCTGTCTGTTCATCCAAGTCTCGGGAATCCGAAGGCAGCCCCCCCGCTGTGCCTTCGGCTCGGGGGCTCCGGCTGCCTCTCAGTAGAATGTATGGCTTGCAGCTGCAGGGTAACACCCATCTCTTGTATAAGTGGAGCAACTGTGGCAAATCACAGCCTGAGCCTGGACTGCCCATAGCCCCTAAAAAGAGGGCCCCTAGTAGTCTTATATAGAACAATCTTTGGGTACCTTACCCCCCCCCCTTTTTGCTTGTTTTCTCTTTCAGGGGTGGTTTTGCATGTTGGGCTCCTTTCAGGGTGGACACACGGCTTCTCTATCACGGTGGATGGAGGGGCTCCCTTGGCTTGCATTGTACAGCCGCGTGAAGGAACCAGAGTAACCTTTATATTTTCTTAATGCCCCTCCCAAAGTGAGAAGCCGGCCTGACGCTTGCTGTCGCCAACCTTGTCCCGAAACCCCCCCTCCCCCTTTTGGTTCAGCTTATCTTACCCCTTTGGGGGGGTCGCAAGTCAATCTTAAGACAAGTTATACTCGTGGTAGCATAGACTTGCAGTCTACAGGCTAAACTAGGGGGCATGTGATTCCGGCTGTTATCTGGCCTTCATGTATATCACATCTAAGTCCGCCTCGCTAGTTTATACCAGATATGCAGTTGCACACGGCAGTAGTCTTCTGTATTCATCGTGAGTAGTTGCATAAGCAGAAACATAGCAGTTACAGTTGAATTTTGTGAACTGCGCACCCGCAGGAGTCGACATCATTGGGTGTAGTTCTCTGATGCTTGTGTGAAGAGGGTAGTATGTCTCAAGTGACATGTGCTTGTCCCTTTGTTGATTAGGGTGGGATACTAGCAGGGGAGGCTCCCGCTTCACCTGGTCCCTTGCCTAGGGTATTACCTCATGTACCTGGGATAGTCTACACTATTGCCATAGAGGGATTTTCCCGGTGGATATGATGATTAGGGGCGGAGTGTCATTGGTTGCTGAGGCTTCATGCAGGTCAGGTGCTTAAGGGGCACGTGGTTTCTGATCAGCTCCCCCTGGGTGTTGGTCGTAAGTCAATTTAAGACTAGCTAATTATTGGTTGCATGGCATATGCTGCTTCCAGACCAAAAAACCCATAAGTGCGGGGATGCCTGCAGTAATTTCCGTGATACCTTATCACTTCCCCCAATATATAGTCTACTCTGCCTGATCCCCCCCCCTATTCCCCTGTGCTCTTGTGGATTGCAGCACATGCGTCACATGTGAGCACCCCTCCTGGTTGATGGTGTGGAGGACGGCGTTGCGCAGTAGTTGTAACTAATCCTGGGCGTAGCCTTTTGTCAATTTCTGTGGGGTCTTTTCCTGGTGGTATGGCCTCTAGAACAGGGTTTGTTTCCCTAATCTGGGAAGGTTTAAGGTCCCGGGGGGATCGGCAGATGAGTGGCTGAAGGGCCTTACATTCCTTCTGGCATGTATGGTTCATGTCAGGAGCTATGGTCTCCTTGAGGTGGATAGGGTCCCCGCTCCTGTCATTTGGTGATAGGCCCGGGGGGGGGGTCTGCAGATTTGTGACAGGGGGGACTGTCAGCCCTCTAGGCATGTAATGTTCATGTCAGGAGATATGGTCTCTGTGTGGTGGAAGGGTCCCCGCACCTGTCGTTTGGACCTGTTCCTTGGACTAACGAGAAGCTCCGCTGAGCTATGGTTGGAGGTCAGGGGTTATTTGTGGCGGATGGTGTTCATCCCATGCCTGTAGGCTCAGCCCTGGCCCTCCTCCATCTGAAGGAAGCACTTCTGAGCAAAGTTGCAGGTAAAGAGTAGTAGCAGTGGTGGGGGGGCCGTGCGGCAGCGGGTACCACCGCACGGGCTGTGGCGGAGTTACTGGGCGATCCGGAAGAGGAGAGGTGCAAGAAAATGTACTTCAGCGGGCACATAGGGGTGCCAGAGTCTAACCTCAGAGCCTAACCTGTAACCTCATGGGAGGTGCAGGAATTCGTGACGGCGCCCCAGTAGTCCTTCGGGCGGTTGTGGGCCTGTGCAGCCGGGGGTTTGCCTAGTCACGCCCTGCAAGGGGCGTGTGTAGTATAATTCTAATAATTATAATAATTGTACAGCAGTTGGGTGGTTCGCCACTGTGCTGTTTGGCTCAACAGGCGGGCAGGTGGCGAGAATGCGGCCTGCCCTTGGATCGCCCGTAAGTTAACCCACCATCATTACATATGTTGTATGTAATAAACCTGCAGCAATTTTTTCCCAAACTTAACACTTGTGTCTGTGTGTTATTTGCGGGTTTGGGCATCTCGGGGGCGGGGGGTTCTGTGGCCCTGATGTGACTATGCGCTTGCCCGAGGCCACGCAGTGGCCATCAAGAGGGCGGGCTCCTAGTCACGGAGGGCTGCCCCCGCCCTCCTTGTGGCCAGCCACTCCTCACCTGGACAGGCTTCGCCCAGTAGAGGTAGGCAGGTTGCTGACGCACGTCCGGGGCGGCGGGGAGGAGCCTCAGGGGGTTTATCTCTCCCTTGCTCCTTCAGAGAGGCCTCTTTGCCGCTCCGGACGTCGCGCGACAAGCTGTGGGACACTCTTTTCCCGCCCTTCCTCGAACCCAGAGTGTCTGCTTGAGGTGGGCTCCGGGGGGAGCGTTAATGTGTTCCTTTTTCGTTGCAGGCGGAGTTACTGGGCGATCCGGAAGAGGAGAGGTGCAAGAAAATGTACTACAGCGGGCACATAGGGGTGCCAGAGTCTAACCTCAGAGCCTAACCTGTAACCTCATGGGAGGTGCAGGAATTCGTGATGGCGCCCCAGTAGTCCTTCGGGCGGTTGTGGGCCTGTGCAGCCGGGGGTTTGCCTAGTCACGCCCTGCAAGGGGCGTGTGTAGTATAATTCTAATAATTGTACAGCAGTTGGGTGGTTCGCCACTGTGCTGTTTGGCTCAACAGGCGGGCAGGTGGCGAGAATGCGGCCTGCCCTTGGATCGCCCGTAAGTTAACCCACCATCATTACATATGTTGTATGTAATAAACCTGCAGCAATTTTTTCCCAAACTTAACACTTGAGTCTGTGTGTTATTTGCGGGTTTGGGCATCTCGGGGGCGGTGGGTTCTGTGGCCCTGATGTGACTATGTCTCAAGTGATTATTCCTACGGCTGGATTGTGGCAATGCAGTGTGTTGTAGTACGGGCTTTGACACTGCTGAATTTTACCTTTTGTCGGTATACTGGGTGCAGTGCTTTTGCAGGGCAACACTTTATGACCTCATTAGCGTAGGCAGTAACAGGAGCACAGCCGCATGCTCTACAGCTTTTCACTTTACAAGCCTTGCCGGAAGGGTCAGGCCTGAAGTGTTTCCAAAGTGTGGCTTGCACTCAACCTTTGTAGCCGTCCCTGTTGCGGACTGTCAGTTGACATTCCTTCCTAATCATCCTCACTACTGCCATTCTTTCGAATTGCCGATAATGTGTGTCGTGGGCCCAGCGGTTGTTAATGTCCCCACATGATTGCACGTTTGTAGCGAAGGTAGACAAAGAGCCGCGTTTGCCTCGTCCATATTTTCGCAGCGCTTAAGTTGTGCTGTTGGTTTCTAGCGCTTGGCAACGGGCACCGGCGCTTATGATTGTTGCTGCATTGGTGGCATAGTTGTGTAATTGGTTTCTGTAATGGAAGATGTAGCACAACGGGTGTTTGTTAATTCATTGTACATAAAAATAAATAAATAAAAGGCCAAACTGCACTCTGGCTTCTGATGCTGAGTCGGCAGAAACAGTTTCTTGATGTGCCAATTTTTCCCGTATGTGCTGGGTCAGCAGATTCTTCTCCCTATTTACGACTCTCCAACACAAAACCGAGATTAGCTCGGCGCAGACCATACACAACTAGACAAGACACATTCGGCTGCCACTTCATAAGGTTTTGAGTCAATTAGCAGGCAGGTCTTTAAGTGTCAAGCGGGACCTTACGGGACGGTACAATTTAACCATTGTAACTTGCCAGTGCAGTTTTAGTATTCGGCAAGGTTGAGCGCTGCTTTAATGCCATTCTAGTCTGCGCTCTGTCGGTGGGTCCCCTACGTGCCGTTTTGTTGGATGCTGTTGAATGGAAGGGATTCCCATTCTCGCATGACGTGAGCCTCCCGGGGGATGACTTGGTGTCATGTGAGTCAACTTATAGCTAGTTTGAAGGTCACTTATCCTGGGCCTTGTCTGTAGCCTTTGCCTCCTATTTATGCCTTTATATAAGCGCGGACTTTACCCGGAGGTGTCAGAGCGCTTCAGAATAGGAACAGAACTAATACATGAGAGCACTATAAGTGAACACATTACACAAGCAAACGCTAAGCTACATGAAGCAAAGTGACAAGCGTGAGCAAACAATCCAAGAGGTAGCAAACGGTGCATTACAGGAGGAAAAGTGACGTGTGTGCAAGTTACAAAAGCGTACAAAGTACAAGTAGAGGTAAAATACTGCAATATAGGGCTGACACTCAAACACAAGAACAAACGTTACGTAGGCTATGGTGGCACTTGTGCAAATACCAGAAGCAAAGACATTGCAAGGGGTTGTATACAATGTTACATGTGAATAGTGACATATGCTTGTTACAATAGAGTACCAAACACAGGTAAAAGGATAATTCTGCAATAAATGGCAGACTCTCAAACCACAAGAACACTCTGGGAAGACACTTCCATAGTCAAGGAGAATAGAATTTTCTATATTAAAAGGTCTTCCGTCAGATAATAGAGAGAGGGCATGAATTAAATTTGGAAGGGTCTTTGAAGGAGGAGAACTTTGAGGTCAGTTTTGTAGGCCTGGGAGGAGGAGTTGTTTATGGGAAGAATAGTAAGGGGACGAGTTAAGAAGTTACTCTAAATCACACACTCCAAAGTGCAATGGTCATTATCAGACTTAGCATGTGAAAAATTGGCTTAGTTTCAAGACACTACACTACTGCATCAGGCGCTGGAGGTACGCAAGTATGTGCCCCACCCAACTCCTTACGAGAATGTATTGTGGACAAACTAGTTCTATTTGCCCCCTGATCGCCCGCGTGTACGGTCCCTCTCCCCCTTGACCCGGACGAGCGGGCTGCCCGGACGCTGTTTTGTTTTATCGTCATGGCAGACTCCTGCGTCATGCTCCGGTGAGTGTAGATCGGCAAGCCCCCCCCCCACCACTGGGCAGTTCCAGGTCATACGGGGGCCATGGCTCGGTCTGCCATGGGGGGGGGGGGGGGGGCGCGAGCTCATGGTAGCATCGGGGTCCAGGGGGTTGCGAGCGGGACGGACACACATGTGGGTATAATAATAAAATAATAAAAAACAATACAAAGCATTGAGAGGGTATGGGTGAGGTGTGCGTAGAATGTTGGGAATGAGTTGGGCATGGATGTGGGGGACGTAAGGGTGGAATGAGGAGAAAGAGGAGGTGAGGTGAGGGTTTCAGTGGTGACTGTCGTGTTGGGGTGTGGGGGGAGTGACGAGGTGGGGAAGGGTGGTAAAGGAGGAAGGGGGACTCGAGGTGGTATCGGAGGGGGTGGTGCTAAGGGTGGTATGGGAGAGGGGGCTAACGGTGAGGGAAAGTGGGATGTGAGTGAGGGGGGGGCAAGGTGTGGTAGGAGGGGGGGTGGTGATGTGAGCGAGGGATAGGGTATTAGGTGAAAGAGGAGGAGGGTTGGTGAAGAGGGCTGGATGTGCGAGGCGGTAGGGAGGTGATACAGGAGGGGGTTAGGTGTGCGAGGCGGTGGGGAGGTGATAGAGAGGGGGTGGCTAGCTGTAGAGAGGGTATGCGGGTAAGGTGAGGTAGAGTGGTTGAGGGCGATGTGCAGTTCTGGGAATCCAGGAGTCAAGAGGGTTGGGGTAGGGAGGGTGTGGGGTTAAGTGGACGAAGCAATGGATTGGGTGTTGGGGGTGGGGGGGTGTTGGGAAGGAGTTGGTGGATTGGCTACCCACTCTTTAATGATGGGGAATAAAATATCAAATAGATTGAGGCTACGATCAGTAGACTGGGTGAGAATGGTACCATTATTGTAGATAGTGATGGTTGCTGACGCTTGGAAGAGTTGTGATGGAGTACTAGACATCAAAAGACCATGTGCGGACTTCCTTGTAGAGGAGACCGTGAGTAAGGCAAGGAAGGCTTTCCTCCATTGTGCTCTGCGTTTAGTGTAGAAGATGATGTCGGTGGTCATGCGTCCACAGGTGGGTGAGAAGTAAGGATCTGCAAATGGAGTTTCTGGGTGGGATTTCAGAAAGTTGTGTTTGAAGGTTTTGGCAGATTTTTTTGACAGCTTGGGGGGGTAGCTGATTGAGTATGTGTGGGTGCCGGAGAGTTCCATGGCGGGAAGTGTGGCGTAGGTGAAGTGCTGTGAATGTGTAGAGCTGTAGGGGTGAAGTGGTCGCTGTAGAGAGTGCGTTAGGAAAGTCTGTGGAGGTGCTATCCTAAGACTAGTCAGTACTGGGTACTGGGTACCCTGTGCCTCATGGGAACAGTCCAGCCCGAATTGCCAGGCCAGGTCCTCCCTGGACCGGAAACAAGCTTCCTGGGACCGGTTTCAGACATTCACCCCTCATCAGCCAGGATAGCTTGACTCCAGTGGCATGGAGAGCACGGGACTCACGCTGGCCATACCGGCGCACTTAGGGCGAGAAAGCAAAAGACACACAAATGATGGACGGAATGCAGAACAAATCAAAACATTCGCCCCCAGTCAAGAGATCTGGTTTAAATCTATCATTCTTTTGCTCACCATGCCACCCCATACCCAGTGCACTTATGTCGAGAAAGCTAAAGGATGATGGATTTAACCCAGATCTCTTGACTGGGGGTGAATGTTTTGACTTGTTCTGCATTCCGTCCATCAAATGTGTGTCTTTCGCTCGGCTCTGTAAAGGCATGAGTAGTTCTTTAAGCATCTCCCAGTCCAGTAGGTCAATGTGGAGACACGATTGGTCCTGGCCACGGGACAGTGGCTGTTTGTGCCGCCCCAGCGCGGCTGCACAGGGCTGATGAAGGGATTAGGCGGGATTGTCTTAAATGTAATCCAGAGTCAGAAGTGAATTGGTTACATTGATTGGCTCTGTCCGAAAAGGATCAGATTTTAGGAAGCCATTTTTGTATATAGAGAGTTTACATCACGTGTTTCTGTCCCACGTGGTGCAGCTCGAGCTCTCTCCGTGTACCCACAGCACGTGGGCACATGTCCCCGCGCACCCGGCAGGCAGGGTCTGCTTCCACGCATGTGGCAGGATCTTTGATAACATGTTACTGGCAGTCAGTGCCCAGAATGACTCACTGCAGCAGCAAAGGTTTGCGACGGAGGAGAGATCCCTGTGGCCGGAAGAGGCGCAGCCCGAGCTCTGCATTATTATGGCGGGAATCTCGAGATAAACGGAATGGATCGTTTCTGTATACGTGTTTATCCTTATAAGATGCAAATGTATTTATTATACCATGAGGTTATATGTTCATCAATAGCCCAACTCAGAAAGATTGAGGGGAATTTTGATTGTTCAATTTTACCGTTTTAATAAAAATAAATGAATATTTAATGTCATGTCACAGTCTTTCATCTTATGTCACTCCCTCTCTCTGTCTCCCTCTCGCTCTCACCTCCTTTCTCTCTCTCTCTCCCTCTCTCTCCCTCACTCTCTCTCTCCGTCTCTCTCTCTTCCTCTGTCTCTCTCTCTCTATCTCTCTCTCTCTCTCTCTCTCCCTTTCCTCTCTCTCTCTCTCTCTGTCTCACTCTCTCTCACTCTCTCTCCCTTTCCTCTCTCTCTCTCTCTCTCTCTCCCTCTCTATCTCCCTCTCTCTCTCCTCCTCTATCTATCTCTCTGTCTCCCTCTCTCTCCCTCTCTCTCTCTCTGTCTCACTCTCTCTCCCTTTCCTCTCTCTCTCTCTCTCTCTCTCCCTCTCTATCTCCCTCTCTCTCTCTCTCTCCCTCTCTTCTCTCTCTCCCTCTCTCCGTCTCTCTCTGTCTCCCTCTCTCTGTCTCCTCTCTCTCTCCCCCACTCTCCCTCCCTCTGTCTCACTCTCTCTTCCTCTCTCTCTCCCCCACTGTCCCTCCCTCTCCCTCTCTCTATCTCTCTGTCTCCCTCTCACTGTCTCTCCCTCTCCTCTCTCTCTCCCCCATACTCTCTCTCGCTCTCTTTCTCTGTCTCTCACACACGCACACATTCCACAACCACCGCACACACACTGCACAAACACCACATACATGCACACACAGACACACACACACACTCCACAAACACCACATACATGCACACACACACAGACACACACACACACACTCCACAAACACCACATACATGCACACACACACAGACACACACACACACACTCCACAAACACCACAAACAAACACCCACACACAAGCACACACTCAAAACACACACACTCCACAAACACCACAAACACACACACACACACAAACATTGCTGTTCTGCTTCTCTTTCCTATAGTCTCCTCTTATCTACCCCGTGTGTCTGGCTGTCACTCTTTCTCTCTGACTGTCTCATCTCTTTACCTGTTTCTCACCTTGATCTCCCTTCTGTGCGCTGTGCCACTCTGCTCCTCCGCTTTATCAGTCTTTCTGGTGCCAGTCTCTGTTTATTCGTCTTACCCTCTCATCTTTCATGTCATGCCAGAGTCTCACGCCTTCTCTCTCTTCCTCTCTCGTACAAACCACGAACACAAAGGCCCAGACTTACTAAATTATCACGCAGCACAGTGCAGCAGCCGCACACGCTGAGCTGCCCTGCCTGAGAAGGAGAGCACTGTATTTACAGAAATATGGCACTCCCCTCCCCTTCCATAGTGCCAGCACTGAAATCAGCTGCCGTGCGCCACAGAGACACCTTTGCGTCATATTGGTACGGTGTTCTGTGACTCTAGCATAGGTTTTGTACTGGAAGGGGTGACAAAGCAGGGGCCACGGTTGGTGTAGCGCCGTAGCGGGGTTTCTCCTAGGCTCCCCACCATTCTGCGTGTCCCTTTGACCCCACGGCCCTCAGTGGTCTCCTATTTCCTACCTCGGGCTCTCAGCTGGAATTGCAGTTTTCCCATCACCCCTTCTGTTCCGAGCACTCATGAGTCTTCCTGGGAACAGACATCGCCTCTAACTCCTGTTCCTGTACCTCCACCATACGGGTCGTTTCACAAATGTCTTAACGCATCGAACCTCCACTTAGTTGGTCGAACACACACATCTGCACCCAGACTCCACATCCTGGTTCACATGTTCATGAAATGCAGGGTACATATATGTGCCCAGTGTGGGTAGGACTGTGGGGGGTTAAGTGCCGGGCATTTCACAGGAGGAGGGTGGGGGTCTTGAGGGGTGCATCCAATACTGGTGGTTAAGTGTAAAATGTACAACACAGGGAGAAACCAAGCAGATGACATTTCAAAGTTATAGATCGTAAGCGACAGACAAATGATAGAAACATGAACCAAAGATGTTCCTCTGATTGATCAGACTCTATATATTGAACTATTGATCTGAAAAAGGAAGGTGGAGGTGACCCTGTCTGCCCTCTGAGATAACTCTGAATATATCCACACTGCTGGGTGGAACACTTACCCAGTCCCTGCATGCGTCCTCACTCCTGGGCAGGAATCCTCCCTGCCCCCGAGAAGGCAACTCTGAGCGTAGGGGTCGGGTCACTATTCTATCCTAACCCCCGTGCCCTCTGCAATGATCCTCACACCTGCGCAGGACTCCACCCCGCCCTCCGAGGAGGCAGCTCTGAGTGTATTCTCAATATTCAGTCCTAGCCCCTGCACTCTGTAAGGCTGCCCCGGGCCTCCAAAGGGGGCCACCTAAGAGGGCGGCCACCCTTAGGGGTCCATTAGGATGGCCCACCCGCCAGCCTATCGGTAAACGAGACCGCCCGCCTTAAGGGCTGGGGTCCCGACGCCAGCATTAGGATGTGCCCGCCACACTGGCGGGCACATCCTGCATTTCTAGCATTGTGGCGGGCGGTGCTCTCAGCACCGCCCGCCACAATGCTAGAAATGCATTTCTGCATTTGCATTAACAAAGCGGCAGGCACCGCGCGGTGCCTGCCGCTTTGTTAATGCAAATGAAGGGGGGTACCACAGGTACCCCCCATGTGCAATACCCCCCCTCCTTCACTCTGGGGGCCCGCAGGGGGCCCCCAGAGTGAAGACCGCATGCCTTTGCCGCCATGGAAAGGCATCACCCTCAGCCCATCATGATATGGCTGGCGGTGTCTACTTGACACCGCCACCATATTAATCATTTTCCGCCCCGGCTGCAATGCGACCGGGGCGGAAAAGTGGCGGGCGGTGTTTTGCTCCGCCGTGGTCCCCCCGCCATTCTAATATGGCGGGGGGAATACAGGGAAGGATGGCGGGTGGATTGCCCCCACCAGGCTGGCGGTGGCTACCGCCAGCCTGGCGAGGGCAATCCGCCCGCCATCCTAATGGACCGCTTAGTGCCACAGGATGGCACAGCCCCCCAAAGAGCGGTCTAGTGTTTGTGACCCGTAGGTTCTCCAATGTTGTCACTTCCGGCGGGGGAGGGGCGGAGCCGAAAGTATATGGCCTGGGGTCACGGGCCTGGCGCCCTCTTTGCCCCCTGATCGGCCGCATGTACGGTCCCTCTCCCCCTTGACCCAGATGAGCGGGCTGCCCGGACGCTGTTTTGTTTTATCGTCATGGCAGACTCCTGCGTCATGCTCCGGTGAGTGTAGCTCGGCAAGCCCCCTCCCCCCCACCCCGTCACTGGGCAGTTCCAGGTTGTGCGGAGGCCATGGCTCGGTCTGCCATGTGGGGGGGGGGGGGGCGAGCTCATGGTAGCATCGGGGTCCAGGGGGTTGCGAGCGGGACGGACACACATGTGGCTGGTGGTATGCTTCTTGTAGGCATGTGTTAGACCTGTCAGCCTTAGGGGGGTCTCCCCTACATTTTTGCCCTTGTTGCCTCCCATTTTTACCTTACATTTTGTTGGACTTAGGACTCTGGGCGCCTCACCACTGCTAAACAGTGCTGAGGTGCAGGTTCTCTCCCCTAAAACATTGTGAGGCTGGCATATCTGCCACAAGCCCCTGCTACTGCAGTAAGGCTAATTCTCCATAGGCTAATATTGGGAACCTCTCCTTATGGGATAACTTCTGACAGGGACCTAATAAGTCTATCATGTTTGGTCTTGTTGGACTCGGGCGGGGAACCCTTTCCAGTGATATATAGGGTTTGGGCATTCCTTCGCTAGGGATCTCACTTTTATAAAGGGGACCTTTTCCTGCCTACACTTAGATTAGGCTTCAGACTCCCCCCTCCCCTCTGCATACTGATAGCCTGCCTGGGTTGGGTGTGGCAGTGGTGATTCACACCTTCTTCCCTGGGATGAGCTGTGATGGGCTGCCCACTGTAGCCTTAACGGCCTGTCTCTCGTCACTGTGACAGCTAGGTCAGGGAAGGCAGGGAACATACCAGAACTCCCTGGACTCTTCCAGAAGCCCCTGCCCCCAGACCCTTCCAGAGACTTCCACCACTTTCTAGCCCTTAGAGTGAAAGATATATAAGGGAGGGTCCTGGCCTCACATTCTTGTTACACCCTGGACTGAGAAGAAACTCTGCTGGAGTACAGACTGCTGCGCTAGAAGGATTGCCACTCTGCGGGAGCTGACTGTTCCTAGGAACTGCTGCCCTGTGGTGCTTGAGCTGCCCTACTGCCTGCTGATCTGGCCCTGCCAAGAGGAGACTGAAGAAACATCCCAGGAGTGTCTCCACAACATCCCAAAGGAACTACTTTTCTTGGAACAACATTCAGACAAACTGCCTCCCTGGGACTACACTTTCCGTGATTTAGAGGACTGTCCCTGCAGCTGGTGGAACTGCTCCTTTGCGGAACTGAACTAAAAAGGACAATAGCCCTCTATCACCGTCCCGGGAGTTACCCTGCCGCGCTGGAAATTACTGCTGCTGCCTGGGGACCCTAATTGAACTGTAAGGGGCTAAGACGCGGAGCACTGGGCCACAGAAGGCACCGCCGCTGCTCTGGGCCCTTATTGTGCTGGGAGGGCTTCATTGGTACTGAGAAGCGCTGTGTGACTGAAGCGCTGGGAGGCAAAGCGCTGGTTGGGCTGCAGGACCCCCACTGCTGCTGGCACGAGTGAGCGACGGTCCAAGCTGCCTTCTCCCGACTTCAGCGCTGATCTGTGACGAGAGCGCCTTAAGTTTGCCCCCACTGTCACCGCCGTGGGCCCGAGTGGAAGCGCATCAAAATCGCCGTTAACATCACCGCCAGCGGCCCGGGAACCTCGGAAGGCCGTTGCCTGCTTCATCGACGTCACCGTCGTACCGCGCTGTGGTTGGTCCTAAGTCTCAGGGATTCCCTCAGTGTCATCGGAGGGCTGGGCTGTGATTGGTCCCAGCCGCCCAGAGTCTGCAGCGTCACCAGGAGAGCCGCGCAGGGATTGGCGGATACACGGAAGGGGTTGCCCAGCAACTGCAGGCTTCCCTAACAAGGAATCTCCGCTGCAGGAAAAGCCGCGCTCGAGTGCGGGCGGGGCTGCCTCGCTCCCTACACACCTAACGTGGATCGAGTGCCCCAGAGGAGAGAGAGGCCCCACGACGGCGCCGGCCTCGCCCCTGCTAACCCCAGGTAACAGCCTAGCGGGGGGTGCGAGGCTCTGTCTGCCGCTCTAAGGAGGCGGGTGTGGGTTGCCAATTGTGTGGGCTATCGCGCTGAAATAAGTTGCCGGGGACTGTGCAGGCACTCCTCCTGGAACCAGCCAAATAACCTGTGTCAGCAACATTCTCCCATTGAGGAACAGGGGAATCTCAAGTACTGCTCGTCTAAAGTGGGACCTGCTCATAGAGACTGTGAGCAGGATATAATTCACTACCTTGGAGGAACTGTTTTCCCTGAACAAAGAGTACTGGCACCTTTTGACTGAGTATACGGAATCTTGTCCCTTTTTCCTTGCCTGATTGTGGATCTTATTTGGAAGCTGGGTTCCTTTCCATTATTGATCTTGCCTGGAAGCTGGGTTCATATCTGATTATTGATCTTGCCCAAGCTGCATTTACCTGATGATTGATCTTTTATGATTCTTAGATAAAGATATCTATATTTTTACATACAAACTGGTGTGGTGTCCCTTTTGTGAGTGTTTTTACTGCGTCCTTGTTGTTGCGTGTTGCACAAATACTTTACACATTGCCTCTGAAGTTACGCCTTTGCTGCTCTGCGCCAAGCTACCAGGTCGGAAGCGGTGGTCCCTATTTGGACTAGGGTGCATACCCCTGCCAACCAGAGACCCCGGTTCTAACAGCATGTTTGCCAGGCTACCAGCCGCGGGCACGCAGGGAGCCGGCAGGGTCTGGCTCACTCGGTTTTGCAGGTGTCAGCCGTGGATATTGTCCGTATGCTCCCAGAACTAAAGTGGCTGTGCAGCGCAGCAAAAGGGCTAGCACAGGGGGTGGGGTTACGCGAGCGAGTGGCAGAAGGATCTAATCCCCCCCCCTGCCAGCTGGGATCTACTGTGGGTGGCTGCCCCGCTCTTGACTGGTCGGCACGCCAAGTGAGACCTGTGCCTTTCTGGCAGGACACGATGGTTGCCTCTGCCGTCTTGTCCCGAAGCGCGTCTGGGCTTGCGCGGGGGGGAGTGGGGGGCTTTACCCCTGCTGTGGAGGGGGAGCTGCCGTGGACACGAGGGCCGGGAATAGCCCACGGCATCGGGCAGATTATATTATAGGGGGGGCAGGTAACCAAGGTTGCATGCCTGGGGGTCGCGTTCATAGGCCTTGAACGCTAATCACGGAATCTTCCCCGCCTGTGCCCGTCAGTGTTAGCATACCAGTGCCCACCTGAAGCACTCAAAGAATTTCGGGTCGAGTTAACGCCATACAAACTTTTGGATGCAATATTGGAATATATAATTTAAAGTGCCTGAAATAGCGCAGTGCGCAGAGCTTTAGACGGTAGATACCATGGTTCCCGGTTCAATCCTGGGTTTCGAGGAAAGCAGTTTCTTTAACATTAATCCTATAATGGTGTAATAATAATCTCAATTAACCCTAATAATCGCTATAATATTAGGTGACTGCTCACTCGCGTAGGCTGCCCTAAGCACACATTCAGAGAGTGCGCCCCCCCCCTCCTGGGTCAGCATCTAGGGGTGCCGCGAGGAACGCCCCGACGGGGGCGCATGGCCGCGGGGGAGACCAATCGCTCGCGTGCGGTAGAGGTGGACAGGACCCGGATAAGATCGCGGGGAGGGCCAGCTAGGACACTTCAGGGATCGCGGGCCTGCAGTTTGGAGCCGCATCACGAGTTGGGCCTACGCTTGCCTGGCTGGGTGGCTGCCAGCTTCAGTGGATGAGGGCGCCAGGGGTGAGGGCACCTCGGTCTTCGCGCCCTACTTGTAATGTCTCAAGTGATTATTCCTACGGCTGGATTGTGGCAATGCAGCGTGTTGTAGTACGGGCTTTGCCACTGCTGAATTTTACCTTTTGTCGGTATACTGGGTGCAGTGCTTTTGCAGGGCAACACTTTATGGCCTCATTAGCGTAGGCAGTAACAGGAGCACAGCCGCATGCTCTACAGCTTTTCGCTTTACAAGCCTTGCCGGAAGGGTCAGGCCTGAAGTGTTTCCAAAGTGTGGCTTGCACTGAGGGCCGGACTGGCTACCGGGCAGTTGTGTGTGCTGCCGAGCAGGGGGATGATTTCTCCGTGGTATGGGCGTATTTCGTTGATGGGGACCTGCGTGTGCTTTGGAAAAAAAAAAAGCAAAACGAATTTCGTTTTGCACACACAGGCAGCACACACAACTGCCCTGCTTGCACTCAACCTTTGTAGCCGTCCCTGTTGTGGACTGTCAGTTGACATTCCTTCCTAATCATTCTCACTACTGCCATTCTTTCGAATTGCCGATAATGTGTGTCATGGGCCCAGCGGTTGTTAATGTCCCCACATGAATGCACGTTTGTAGCGAGGGTAAACAAAGAGCCGCGTTTGCCTCGTCCATATTTTCGCAGCGCTTAAGTTGTGCTGTTGGTTTCTAGCGCTTGGCAACGGGCACCGGAGCTTATGATTGTTGCTGCATTGGTGGCATTGTGGTGTAATTGGTTTCTGCAATGGAAGATGTAGCACAACGGGTGTTTGTTAATTCATTGTACATAAAAATAAATAAATAAAAGCCAAACTGCACTCTGGCTTCTGATGCTGAATCGGCAGAAACAGTTTCTTGATGTGCCAATTTTCCCCGTATGTGCTGGGTCAGCAGATTCTTCTCCCTATTTACGACTCTCCAACACAAAACCGAGATTAGCTCGGCGCAGACCGTACACAACTAGACAAGACACATTCGGCTGCCACTTCATAAGGTTTTGAGTCAATTAGCAGGCAGGTCTTTAAGTGTCAAGCTGGACCTTACGGGACGGTACAATTTAACCATTGTAACTTGCCAGTGCAGTTTTAGTATTCGGCAAGGTTGAGCGCTGCTTTAATGCCATTCTAGTCTGCGCTCTGTCGGTGGGTCCCCTACGTGCCGTTTTGTTGGATGCTGTTGAATGGAAGGGATTCCCATTCTCGCATGACGTGAGCCTCCCGGGGGATGACTTGGTGTCATGTGAGTCCGCTTATAGCTAGTTTGAAGGTCACTTATCCTGGGCCTTGTCTGTAGCCTTTGCCTCCTATTTATACCTTTATATAAGCGCGGACTTTACCCGGAGGTGTCAGAGCGCTTCAGAATAGGAACAGAACTAATACATGAGAGCACTATAAGTGAACACATTACTCAAGCAAACGCTAAGCTACATGAAGCAAAGTGACAAACGTGAGCAAACAATTCAAGAGGTAGCAAACGGTGCATTACAGGAGGAAAAGTGACGTGTGTGCAAGTTACAAAAGCGTACAAAGTACAAGTAGAGGTAAAATACTGCAATATAGGGCTGACACTCAAACACAAGAACAAACGTTACGTAGGCTATGGTGGCACTTGTGCAAGTACCAGAAGCAAAGACATATTAAGGGGTTGTATACAGTGTGTTACATGTGAATAGTGACATGTGCTTGTTACAATAGAGTACCAAATACAGGTAGAAGGATAATTCTGCAATAAATGGCAGACTCTCAAACCACAAGAACACTCTGGGAAGACACTTCCATAGTCAAGGAGAAAAGAATTTTCTATATTAAAAGGTTTTCCGTCAGATAATAGAGAGAGGGCATGAATTACATTTGGAAGTGTCTTTGAAGGAGGAGAACTTTGAGGTCAGTTTTGTAGGCCTGGGAGGAGGAGGTGTTTATGGGAAGAATAGTAAGGGGACGAGTTAAGAAGTGACTCTAAATCACACACTCCAAAGTGCAATGGTCATTATCAGACTTAGCATGTGAATAATTGACTTAGTTTCAAGACACTACACTACTGCATCAGGCGCTGGAGGTACGCAAGTATGTGCCCCACCCAACTCCTTACGAGAATGTATTGTGGACAAACTAGTTCTCGTAACTAATGAACAAGCTTGGCCTCGGTGGCGTGGGCGGCATTGATGGCACTGTCTCATTGCAGAGAACCCATATTGGCATATGAGGGGGGGGCATGGCTTCTAATAGATGTTTTATGTCTCAAATGCAGGAACCATGCTGGAGAAACGCCCTACTCACTTGGGGGGGCCACCTGAACTATCAACAGGTATAAGGGTCATAGCACACTGGGGGCAGGGTGCTAGGTTCTGGGACACCCAGGTTCTCCCCAGGTGTCATGACTGTCCCTGTTGTGGGGCACACAAGTGACACCCCACGGAAGTATCACATTCATAGTCAACTGGTGAATCTGAGCTTAGCAGGTAGCTCCTGCGCAGTAATTGGATGTTTTCTCTTGTAAAACATCGGATGAGTCTGTGCAATTTGTTAATGCACTGGGCAATAATTGGGGTGTTCTGTCGGTAAGCAGTGGCAGACTGCGGGCAAATCATGCACGCCCTGTGACAAAAAATTGGAATGTGTTTTCTTTTACACAACTGGTGTGTCTGGGCAGGTCATGCATCCCATATGCAATAATGGAATGTGTTCTATTTTTACAGCTCTGGTGCGCAAGTAAGGGGCTCTGATCCTGGGGATCGAGTTAGCAGACTAGTTCTCGTAACTGACAAACAGGCTTGGCCTTGGTAGCGTGGGGGGCATTGATGGCCTTTGCCTCATTGCTGAGAATCCATATTGGTATATGAGGGGGGGCATGGCGGCTAATGGATGTTTTATGTCTCAAATGCAGGAACCGCGCTGGAGAACCGCCCTACTCACGCAAGAAATGCGCATGCGTGGCCGCCCGCGCATGCGCATTGATTAGTAGACAGCGCCGTGAACAAGCAGAGGGAGCCCCGGGACGCCGCGGACAAGGTAAGTGTATTTTATTTATTTTTTGGGGCCCATTTAATGAAATTAGGCATGTAGGGGAGGGGGGCTTGCGGCGCGTAGTGGGGCTACGCGAAGTGCGCAGGTGGGCGTAGTTTCTCGCCCACTTTGCGTAGCTTCGCGTAGCCCCACTACGCACACTACGCCCGGGGTTAATAAACACATGGTTATGGGCTACACATAAATAGGCCTTTCTGTGTGCAGGGGGCGTGAGTGAGCCTTTCCCAGGAGGGTGCGATGGGCCTTGACAGTGCTGAATTGGAGGGGATGGAGCACTAATAGGGACATCTCCAGAGCACAGTTTTCAGTGATAGTTGAGAGGTTCAGGGTCATGGCTGATACAGTTCACAGTCCTGTGGAGCGGCAGAACTGATAGGGGATTTTGGTGGCGGGGCACCTCTGCTGTCCAGAGGAGGATAGGACATGTCCTTGCTTGAGCCTAGGGAGGCCTCTGAATAAACAGGCAGTAGGTAACTAGGTCTGTGGGGGGCCCTGAGGGGATGGTGGCCACACCCAGTACTGTGGCGGAATTACAGGGCGATTCATAGGCTGTGAGGTTCAGTAAGGGTATCCTCTACAGGAGCACAGTAAGGGTGCGAAAGCCGAATATCCACAGGGAGGTCCTCGCATTTGACCATGGAGGAGCAACGGGGCTTTGAGGTTGATGGGATTCACGTGCCCAAAGTAGGAATAGACCTATGTCTGCTAGAACAAGGCCATGCATTGGGAGCAGCAGGTTGGAAGTGAAGGGTCAGTGGCTGGGAACTCCCGACATGCACTGGAATAGCCTGAAGCGGAATATTCTTCAGAGACTGGGCGGGGTGGGACTCACCACCCGATTTATTGGTAATACACCTAGGAGTTGGTTCATCTAGGGCGCAGGGGCCTGCTGCATATGATGAGGAGCCTTTGGGCGAATTGAGCAACTTGCTGGGGACCTGTGAGTTATGGTGTTCCGAAATTACCCCTAGGCTGTCTTGGCAGAGCGCAAGGTCAGGGGAGGCAATGGAGGCCTCGCGCAGGCGGGTGAACAGCGCAATGCGCAAATTCACCGAGCAAAGAGGACTTAGTTTGGTCAGGCATAGGTTGCTAGATGCGAATTGCACAGGGTGCTTTGAAGAGGACGGCATACACCTATACAAAGTGGGGATGGACCTCTTCCTGCTAGATTTAGCGGAGGCATTGGTAGCGGCAGGTGGTAAGCGAAAGAGCAATATAAGGTGGAGGGGCTCTGGGGCGGCGGGGGCCACACCTAGAGCCATGGCGGAGTTACAGGGCGATCCAACGCTGGAAGGTACAGAAGGGTACCCTCTACAGGAGCACAGTAAGGGTGCGAGAGCCAATTATCCCCAGGGAGATCCTCGGTGGGATCCTGGAGGAGTGACGGCGCCCCGTTAGTCCTTCGGGCGGTCGTGACCTGAGCAACCGGGGGTTGCCTGCAACGCTCCGCCCCCGTAGGGGGAGGGGCGTGAGTAAGGGGTAGACTGGAGGTCCACCGGGGGTAGGCCGTTAGCCCTTCCCCCTAAACTCACAACGCCCCCGCGGTTAACACCACAGAGGGTTTATGGCTCATCAGGTGGGCAGGTCGCGAGGGGCGGCCTGACCCTGGATCACCCGTACGATAACCCAACATGTTGGCATAATGTTTATGTAAATAAAGCTGCAACAACTTTCTCCAACAAAACATTATGTGGTGTCTGTTATTATGGGAAATTGTTGTGAGCAGGTTTGGGGGTACGGGCCGATGTTGGCACTAAGCATGCATCCTTACCCCCTGAGTGAGACTCGTGTGTGCCCTTTGAGATGACACTACTGTGTGCTTTGTCATCGTTGCACGCCGGGTCTAGTAACCTCCCAACACCGTCTGAGCCGGCCACTCTGTGCTAATACTTCCCAAAGTGCGAGCTACTCCCACAACCATTGAGACAGCGGCTCTGTGCGTATCCTCCAAACTGAGAGGCCACTCCCACAACCATTGAGACAGCGGCCCTGTGTGTATCCTCCAGACTGAGAGGCCACTCCCACAACCATTGAGACAGCGGCCCTGTGTGTATCCTCCCCACAGTGGGGGCCACTCCCACAACCATTGAGACAGCGGCCCTGTACGTATCCTCCCCACAGTGGGGGCCACTCCCACAACCATTGAGACAGCGGCTCTGTGCGTATCCTCCAGCCTGAGAGGTCACTCCCACAACCATTGAGACAGCGGCCCTGTGTGTATCCTCCAGACTGAGAGGCCACTCCCACAACCATTGAGACAGCGGCCCTGTGTGTATCCTCCCCACAGTGGGGGCCACTCCCACAACCATTGAGACAGCGGCCCTGTGCGTATCCTCCCCACAGTGGGGGCCACTCCCACAACCATCGAGACAGCGGCTCTGTGCGTATCCTCCAGCCTGAGAGGCCACTCCCACAACCATTGAGACAGCGGCACTGTGTGTATCCTCCAGACTGAGAGGCCACTCCCACAACCATTGAGACAGCGGCACTGTGTGTATCCTCCAGCCTGAGAGGCCACTCCCACAACCATTGAGACAGCGGCCCTGTGTGTATCCTCCCCACAGTGGGGGCCACTCCCACAACCATTGAGACAGCGGCCCTGTACGTATACTCCCCATAGTGGGGGCCACTCCCACAACCATTGAGACAGTGGCTCTGTGTGTATCCTCCAGCCTGAGAGGCCACTCCCACAACCATTGAGACAGCGGCCCTGTGTGTATCCTCCCCACAGTGGGGGCCACTCCCACAACCATTGAGACAGCGGCTCTGTGCGTATCCTCCAGCCTGAGAGGCCACTCCCACAACCATTGAGACAGCGGCACTGTGTGTATCCTCCAGACTGAGAGGCCACTCCCACAACCATTGAGACAGCGGCCCTGTGTGTATCCTCCCCACAGTGGGGGCCACTCCCACAACCATTGAGACCGCGGCCCTGTACGTATACTCCCCATAGTGGGGGCCACTCCCACAACCATTGAGACAGTGGCTCTGTGCGTATCCTCCAGCCTGAGAGGACACTCCCACAACCATTGAGACAGCGGCCCTGTGTGTATCCTCCCCACAGTGGGGGCCACTCCCACAACCATTGAGACAGCGGCTCTGTGCGTATCCTCCAGCCTGAGAGGCCACTCCCACAACCATTGAGACAGCGGCACTGTGTGTATCCTCCAGCCTGAGAGGCCACTCCCACAACCATTGAGACAGCGGCACTGTGTGTATCCTCCAGACTGAGAGGCCACTCCCACAACCATTGAGACAGCGGCCCTGTGTGTATCCTCCCCACAGTGGGGGCCACTCCCACAACCATTGAGACAGCGGCCCTGTACGTATACTCCCCATAGTGGGGGCCACTCCCACAACCATTGAGACAGTGGCTCTGTGCGTATCCTCCAGCCTGAGAGGCCACTCCCACAACCATTGAGACAGCGGCCCTGTGTGTATCCTCCCCACAGTGGGGGCCACTCCCAAAACCATTGAGACAGCGGCCCTGTGCGTATCCTCCCCACAGTGGGGGCCACTCCCACAACCATTGAGACCGCGGCCCTGTGTGTATCCTCCCCACAGTGGGGACCACTCCCACAACCATTGAGACAGCGGCCCTGTGCGTATCCTCCCCATCATGCGCATCATAACCAGGCCCTCCAAGACAGATGCCCTGTGGGTTTTCTCCCCATTGTGCTTACCCAAACCAGGCCATCTGAGCACATCAGCCCTGTGTCTATTCTCAGCGCTAGACAGAAGTCTCCATCACCACCCCTCCCCTCCCCTTCCCCCATTGCCGCTTCCCGATTAATAGGCAGCCGCCCCTCCTCACTAAGGGAGAGAATCAAATTACTAATACACATCTAATAAATTCATAGGCTGCACTCGGGGGAAATTTAGGAGGAATAGAGTTTATTTCACACATCAGAAATTATTACCCGGCAATCAAATTATCAAGTCTGAATTTAATTGAAGGGTAAACTGTCAGAAAATTACATGTGCAAAAGCTAAACAAATAGAGCTGAGTATGAAAAATTAGACAAAAATAGCTCTTTAATCGCTTCTGCAAGAAAAAGAGCATTTCACGCCAAACAAATCCCTTCATCCAGTGATGTCTGCAAAGCTGTGAGAATGTTACTTTCCCAGTTACATATATACAGTGCCACTGGAATTATTCAACAGGAGAGGGCTAATTTATGTAACAGGTTTAAGTAAATTATGCAGCTAGAAAAGACAAATTATGTGGCATGATGCAGCCCATTTTTTAATAGTATTACTTCTCCTTATGGCAACTTTTAAGTTCACAAGAAGTTTATTAGGACAAAAGAATTACAACAATGTGCAGAATATAAAAACAATGAAGGCAGTAGGTTCATATTCAATGCATCAAGTGGGTTTAGAAAATAAACAGAATATGAACATAACAAATAAGAAATGCAAATACAGTCAAAAATAATGATAATGTAAGCTATATTGTACAAAAGAAGGTATAAATAGAAATATAAATTAACACAAAGGAAGTCATGGAGGTTAAGTAACTTCTTGCTGCAGAGGTCTAGGGGTAGTAGAGCATTTAGCACTAGCGTCAATGAATAAAATGACTGGAGCCCATAAATCAGAGCGCTTGGATGCCAAATGTGATGGATATACAAATGTAGTGTCTAGCCTATGATTATAACAGACCGCATACCACCATGCTTGATATGAAAGCTTAGTGAAATCCTTCCAGTTTCTCGTTATTTGCTGGAAGGCTACTGCTATTAGGAGGTCAATTATTTTGACGTTAAAATCAGAATGTTCCCAGATGGAAGATAAGCTACCTAAAAAAATATGCAATGTAGAAAAGGGATGAGCGGACTGAAAAATCAAGTTTAGTTGAGTCCACACCTTTTCCCAAAAAGGGCGAACAAATTTACAATTAAAGAGTAAATGGAATAAATCAGCATGTTGGGCCGAGCAGGACCAACATTCATGTGCGACATCAGCGTGGAATGAGTGGAGGGTAAGAGGGGAGAATAGAAGTCTATTGTAGATAAAAAAGAGCTTTTGCGTCGTGTTAGCAGCCCTGGAGGATTTCCTAAGTTTAAGCCAAATTTTATTCCAGACGTCAACAGTCCAGGGGGTGTCAAAGTCCTTTTCCCATAATAATTCTGTCTGAGTTTTGTCTCTTGGTGTGAATGAGGTATGTAAAAAACTGTAAATGGTAGAAGCTTTAGAATGAGCAAGCAACAGAGAGTGCAGTTTAGCAGTATGACTAGAATTGATAGAACTGTTTAAAGGAGGTGGTCCAAACGTCAGGGAAGCAGATTGGATAGCTTGTGTTAGGACGGAGTATTTAGAGCAAAATGATGAAGGGAAATCCAAAACAACACGCGCTTGTTCAAAGGATAGAATTAAATCTCGATTATATAATTGATTGACCCAAATCAGTCCATGTTGCCTCCAGGTTTTCCAATAGAAAGGTTTATTGTTAATTAGGATGTGTAAATTGTGCCATATGGGAGAATTAAGAAAAGATGACGAAGGTATAGACAGGATAAGTTTAAGTATAGGAGTAGAAACGGATTGTGGTTTGCGTGTAAAAGATAGGTATTCCTGAAAGGAGAAAGGAGAAATGAAAGACCGCTCTAATTTAGTCCAGAGAGGGCAAGGTGCAGAAGGGTCGGAGAGCCATCGTGACGATTGAGTTAGCATGAAAGATTTATGATGAAAAGAGAAATCTGGGAAGTTCGTCCCACCTTCCGATTTTGGACGAATTAATTTACGAATAGACATGCGGGACTTCTTATGTCCCCCATAAAAAAGAGGATAAGATAGAGTTAATTTTCTTAAAATGCTTGAGAGGGAGAGACAATGGAATATTTGAAATTGTATATAAGACTATGGGCTTAAGGCAACTTTTAAACTTGATAACACTGTCTGGGCATTGGTTGCACCTATCACTGCCATTTTAATACCCAAATATAGCAATAAGCAACACAAAGGTGACAATTCCAGCTTTGCAAAGGGCCTTTTAATGCACAGCAGCAGGTGCCGTTGCATTTTAGTAACTTTTGAACCGTTTGAGCCGGAAACAATATATTTTGTTAAAATCTGATTCCCTAGCTACCACCAGGCAAAAGGGTCCCTCATCTCTCCACAGCCCCCCTCTAGCATACATCTAATTTGTTTTGAAGCTGGTAAAGGCTGACTTTACTAATAAGAATGTGTGTCGACTCAAACAAACCCCTTTGATAATGAAAGACTGCGGAAAAAACCACAACGTCCTAACCTATTTTAGGCAGTTTCCATGCAGCGCTTTGAAGACAGTCCCTCACAGTCACTGTTCTACATTAGGGTGTTATCTTATTAACTGCTGTAACACAAGGATCTCTGGGACAAAGGCAGTGATCCACTCAGCTATCCATAAAAAATACAGATCTGTGATCTGCACGGTACCCGTTCTTTGCAGCAGGCACATTAACCCTCTGCGCTACTTTACGCTACTAGAAACATTTCTGAACTCTCTCTCTAACAGGACAAGAGTTTTCTTGACATGTTATTGCTGCTTGGAAGCTGGATGCACAAGGAACTCAGCAGAAGGTGTTTTTAAATGGTAAGTTATTGTTGTGAGGAGTGATGTCATCATCAGATCACAGTGTTTTGTCCGTAGAATAATGAGAATCCGAGACCAGAGGGGAGCCATCAGACTCAAGTCACTGCAAAGGATAAGCCACAAGTCACTGCAAGGGACAACCCACAAGTCACTGCAAGGGACAACCCACAAGTCACTGCAAGGGACAAACCACAAGTCACTGCAAGGGACACGCCACAAGTCACTGCAAGGGACAAACCACAAGTCACTGCAAGGGACAAACCACAAGTCACTGCAAAGGACAAGCCACAAGTCACTGCAAGGGACACGCCACAAGTCACTGCAAGGGACAAGCCACAAGTCACTGCAAGGGACAAACCACAAGTCACTGCAAGGGACAAACCACAAGTCACTGCAAGGGACACGCCACAAGTCACTGCAAGGGACAAGCCACAAGTCACTGCAAGGGACAAACCACAAGTCACTGCAAGGGACAAACCACAAGTCACTGCAAGGGACACGCCACATGTTACTGCAAGGGACAAACCACAAGACACTGCAAGGGACAAACCACAAGACACTGCAAGGGACAAACCACAAGTCACTGCAAGGGACAAACCACAAGTCACTGCAAGGGACAAACCACAAGTCACTGCAAGGGACAAACCACAAGTCACTGCAAGAGATAAGCCGCAAGTTACTGCAAGGGATAAGCCACAAGTCACTGCAAGGGACAAACCACAAGTCACTGCAAGGGACAGACCACACGTCACTGCAAGGGAGAAGCCACAAGTCACTGCAAGGGACAAACCACAAGTCACTGCAAGGGACAAACCACAAGTCACTGCAAGGGAGAATCCACAAGTCACTGCAAGGGACAAACCACAAGTCACTGCAAGGGATAAGCCACAAGTCACTGCAAGGGACAAATCACAAGTCACTGCAAGGGACAATCCACAAGTCACTGCAAGGTAGAAGCCACAAGTCTCTGCAAGGGACAAACCACAAGTCACTGCAAGGGACAAGCCACAAGTCACTGCAAAGGACAAACCACAAGTCACTGCAAGGGATAAGCCACAAGTCACTGCAAGGGACAAACCACAAGTCACTGCAAGGGACAAACCACAAGTCACTGCAAGGGATAAGCCACAAGTCACTGCAAGGGACAAACCACAAGTCACTGCAAGGCAGAAGCCACAAGTCACTGCAAGCGACAAACCACAAGTCACTACAAGGGATAAGCCACAAATCACTGCAAGGGACAAACCACAAGTCACTGCAAGGGACACATCACAGGTCACTGCAAGGGACAAACCACAAGTCACTGCAAGGGATAAGCCACAAGTCACTGCAAGGGACAAACCACAAGTCACTGCAAGAGACAAACCACAAGTCACTGCAAGGGACAAACCACAAGTCACTGCACGGGACAAACCACAAGTCACTGCAAGGGACAAGCCACAATTCACTGCAAGGGACAAACCACAAGTCACTGCAAGATATAAGCCACAATTTACTGCAAGGGACAAACCACAAGTTACTGCAAGGAACAACCCACAAATTACTGCAAGGGACACGACAAAAGTCACTGCAAAGGACAAGCCACAAGTCACTGCAAGGGACAAACCAAATGTAACTGCAAAGGATAAATCAAAAGTCACTGCCCGGGCAAAGCCACAGTTCACTGCTAGGGACAAGGACCAAGTTAGTGCAAGGAACAAACCACAGTCACTGCATGGGAGAAGCCACAAGTCACTGCAAGGGACAAGCCACAAGTCACTGCAAGGGACAAACCACAAGTTACCGGATGAGACAAGCCACAGTTTACTGCAAAGGACAAGCCCCAAATCACTGCCACTGACAAGTCACAAGTCACTGCAAGGGACAAGCCACAGATCACTGCAAGGGACAAACCACAAGGCAGTGGATCAGCAATGCCGTGCTCTCCTGTCTTGAAGATTTTCCACCAGTGCCAAAGGGGGTCAGCTAAAAATAAAATTCCATCTGCAAAGTTTTGTGGTGTTTACAATTCAGCATCTATGTGTGTCAAGTCGAAAACTCTGACCACTTCCCCTTCACACAACCTCACACCCTGGCTCAATTTACAGCAAAATATGTGTTCGGAGATGCGTATTACACAACTTTTGAATGTTGTCATTATTCAGAAAAGAAGATTTTGTGGCATTGTTGCTTTTGTAAATCTGTAATTTGTGATACTTTCACCTACTTATATCTAAACTTGATTGGTCTACCGAAGTAGACGAGCTTTAAACAGGTTCCTACATGAAGCTAAGTGTGTGTACTCTCGGCACACTCCTCAACACGTTTTGGAGGAGTAAACAAGTCTCGTCTCAAGCCCTTGGAGATACCACTGACTTACAAGACAGAGCATCCATCAGTGACCATGAAATGTCTAGTTTCTCCCACTCTCTGGGGCATATTATCAAGGCGGGTGATATTAAATTATCACCGCTTTTGCGGCTGTTTTTGTCCGCAAAGCGGCGAGAATTTTATCGCCCTATTAGCAAGCTGTCGCTAACAGTAGTTAGCGACAGCTTGTAGGCGATAGCGAGCGGTTTGGGGCCCGCTTTGCATGTCAGCGATTTTTATCGCTAATTTCATGCAAAGTGGGTGTACCCAACCCGTTAGCGACAGAAAGCAGTCGCTAACATCGCTATCGCCTATTATCAACGCAGGCGTAGCGATGAAAATATTAGCGCTAAGTGCGAATATCTCCAAAAGCTAACGCCAGCCCAGACTACTTCTTTACCTGTATATCCAATGGGAGTTGGATATTCAGGTTAAGACCCTATTGGCGATGATGCGTGAATATCGCTGGATTCCCAGCGATATTCACGCATTTCGCCGCTATTGCTGGATATTTTATTGCTTTAGAGATAAACGTTGCTAATAGCACGTTATCTCTATGATAAAATCCGGCGATGCGCGGCGATAAAAAAATGTCGCTAAGCACATTTAGCGATAAATATCGCTAGTTGTTGATAATATGCCCCTCTGTTTGTATCTTCAAACAGAACCGTCAGAAGTTGCATTTCTAATCCTCAATGTCTGGTTCCTGCCCGAACTTTATCGTTTCATCTTTGGCTTTAAATATTCAATAGTGGAGGCCTGGTTGCCTCCAACCACAGGCCTAAAACAAGCTCAAATGAAAGCTATGAATGGCAAAAAATTATAGCCCCAGGCCTCACTAAATAATGAAGAGGAAATTGAAATTTCGCCTGCAGATCTGGTTGGAGACGGGAATCTTTGCTTTTAGTGAATGCAGGTAAAGTTTCCGACATTGCCCACGGCGAAGCTGCGCTTTCTCGCTGCGGTTTGGATTATGTGGCGCTGTTGAAGTAACTGGGGGTGAAATATTATGTGGCATGCTTGGAACTTCAGCAGCAGTAGGTGAGGGCTGGGGGAATGGGGTATATAGGGCAGTGGGAGCCTTCATTTATGGGAGTGCAACGCCTCGATTGGCAGCTGGAATTATCTCTTGCCACTAAGGGCCAACACATCGGGCCCCCTCTAATTTCAACACTTTCAAACCCCTGTAGTGTTTCTGCCTCCGTGACGTATTCATCCATTAGACCAAAAAAGGACGCTGTTTGGCACTATGGGCCGCGTTTACAATATTGTGACTCACGGCAGCACAGTAAGCCTTCCTGCTGCGATGCCGTATGTCAAGATAGAAGGGCGGGAATGTGTTGTATCTACAAGATACGGCACATTCCTGTCCTGCTCCCCTGCGCTGGCGCACAATGGGCTGCCGTGCGACAACGCAGACACCCTTGCGGCATTTTGAATGAACCTGCGCTGAGGGACTTATCCTTTTTGTGCAAGAAGGGACATCTTCCTGCACAAAAACAATAATTAAATACATTTTCTTCTTTGTAAATGTAAATGTGAATGTAAATGTAAATGTTTTTGAGCTTGTAAAGCGCACTGCTACCCGTCCATAGGTCTCCTGGCGCTGTATAACTCTGGGGAACCCGTCCTGGCTTTCCCTGTGGGGTGGTCCCTTGCTGGGAGTCCCCAAGGTGGAGCCAGGCATCCCCGGAATTGGTGGGGCCGTTGTGGAGATTAGGCAAGCTGATGCCCAGAGTTGCCGAGTGGAACCCCTGATTAGAGTAAGCACCGAAGCGAGAATTATCGAGTCCGCTGACCAAGGTCCACGACCCTGCCGCGTCGGGAATTGAACTCTGGTCCCGGGCCGACTTTCTATTGGTGTTGCAGAATGCAGCACATATAAAAAGAGGAAAAAAAAGAAGAAATAAACGTATTTCTCCTCGTTGCACCTCCTTGCGCCTCCCCTGTGGAGGCGTAGGATTCTGACACATTCGAAGGTTTACAAAATGCTGTAAATCTGCGACTGCGTCAAGTTCCATCCATGTTGCGTGGGAAGAATTACAGTAACACCCGTGGAACGCCCCTTTCACACAGAGCTATGCGTAAAAATGGAAAATATTGACGAGGCCAGGAAAAGTCATGCAGGGGGACTTTACATGGCCTTGTAAACATGAGCCGGCACACTGCGCTGCTGGTGCGTCAGTAAAAGTGATGCACCAACCGCACCATGGGCTTGTAAATAGGCCCTTCTGTGTTCCCACTCCCTCGGGTACCAGGCTCGCCCGACTCGGTAAACGGTATACAACGTTTACAACGAATCTTTTACCACGCACTACCATTACAACGCGGGCATTACAACGCATACCATTACAACGCATTGCGCTGGGGGGCGCTCTAGGATAGGGAAGAGCTTAATTTACTATCCAATAACCTTCCCTAGTGTCCACGGGGACTGGAGTTGGAATAGTAAATTAAACTATTCACTATCCAGCACCCCAAAGCGCTATGCGTTGTAATGGACTGCGTGGTAAAAACCGCGTTGTAATGGTATGCGTGGTAAAAGTATGCGTTGTAACGTCATACATCCTCGGTAAACAGGTCTCCTCCCACATGTACAAGGGGGCTGCTTCTAGACCTGGGCGAAATTTAAATTAGGCTGGCGTAATGCATATCATTTTGGGAATATGGCATAAGGCTTCTTAGGTGAAATTCCAAAATATGCCATCATGTCAGGAATTACAAACCATTCTCGGTAATAAAGACCTGTAAATGCGTGGAAATAACAGCGTGCAAGCAGATGTGTGCGATGCTTTTTCTTCAGTCTATCCTCATGCTACGCATTTCACGTAATTACATAAATGAAAATTATACACATTTCACAGACTCCTAGGGCTAGATGTAGGTAAATAATATTTACCGACTCCTAAATACCGAATTTTACCGATTCGGTATTTAAGAGTCGGTAAATATGAAGGGGGGAGATGTAGGACAATCCAGATGTTTTTTTTCCGAATCGGTAAAATTCGGTATTTACCGATTCGGTAAATACCGACCGGTAATGCCCATTCATTCCTATTGGCTTTGAAGCCCATAGGAATGAATGGGCATTACCGATTCGGTATTTACCGAATCGGTAAATACCGAATTTCACAAGGGTGCAGGGGGTGTCACTTTGACACCCTCTGGCCCCCCAAAACAGGCTCGGGTGCCATGTGGCAGGCATACATGCCCCAAGGGCAGGTCTGCCTGTCACATGGCAGAAGTGTGCATGCACACCGGAATCGGTATTTTACCATCAAATTGAATTTGATGGTAAAATACCGATTCGGTAAGGTTTGTGGGACTCAGAAGAGTCCCACCTACATCTCAAATTTACCGAATCGGTAAAAATACCGATTCGGTAATTTACAGAATCGGTAAATTTACCGATCGGTAAATTTACCGATTCTGTAAAAATATGCCCCCTACATCTCAAAATCCATTTACCGGTCGGTAACGGCCGAAATCGGCCGTTACCGACCGGTAAAAGCCTACCTACATCTGGCCCCTAGTTACTACCTGTGTATGGAGTCTTAAATATCATGCAATCAAAGCATGATATCCAAAGTCCAAGTACCAAAATATCACGAGGGAACTGTACATAGCGAAGGGTACAGCTACTATACCGACCTCCACGTATATGTATCTTGACGATGTCTATGTCCTCTGACCTGTTCTGACATTTAACGCCCTGCAGAGAGTCTGCAGCGGCATGAGGCAGCCTACTTGGTGCCTAAGTGCCCTGCGGAGAAAAGGACAACGGGGCATATTAGCAAAGCCAATATCGCTGCTTTAGAGGCACTTTATGCCAATAAAACTGCGATATTTTTATTGCCCTATCAGCAAGCTGTCGCTAACAGCAGTTAGCGACAGCTTTCAGGCGATAGCGACCGGTTCGGGACCCGCTTTGCATGTCAGCGATATTCATCGCTAATGACATGCAAAGTGGGTGTACCCAAACTGTTAGTGACTGAAAGCAGTCGCTAACACAGCTATCGCCTATTAGCAACGCAGGCTTTGCAATGAAAAAAGTGGCACTAAGCGCGATTATCGCTAGAATCTAACTCCTGCTAAAAACATTACTTACCTGTTTCTTCAATGGGAGGTGGATTGTCAGATTAAGTCCCCCATTGGCGTTAATGCGTGAATATCGCTGGATTTCCACCGATATTCAGGCATTTCGCCGCTATCGCTGTATATATTAGCACAATCAAGATAAATGTTGCTAATACCATGTTTTCTCTGCTAACATATCCAGCGATAGGGAGCGATAACAATAGGCGCTCTAACCACGTTTTGCGATAAATATCGCAATTCCTTGCTAATATGCCCCTACGTCTCTTAGAGATTTGTTTACATTATTGCTCAGAAGAAGTTACGTGAACATTATATAAGGAACAAGGCGCAATGTTCCTTATATAATGTAGGCCTCCCTTCGAGTTCAAAAGCAAAATCAGTTAACCTCCTTCAATGACTCCTGATTATGACCCATCACCCACTCTGATATGTCGAAACATGTTACACGTATCCTCCTCATGCCCATAGGTGTCAACAAAACACACATGATATAATACACACATAAATCAGCTTTGTATAGACTACCAGTATGGCCTGAAAAAGGTTTTGTGAGTCAATGAGTATTATTTTCACTACTGATACTACAGAGCGGGGCGGGGCCACTAACTTAGCGAGGCTGCTCTTCCTCGTCACTTGATACTTCATTATCACAGTTATGTGTCCCCTTGAACTCCCGTGCAGCCAATTAGAAAAGAGATTGTCTTAAGTCATTAAACTTTCATGTATGTTTATATTTTATGTTTTATTTTGGGTTCCTTATATTGAAGGGGAGTACTGCCATATATTCTAGGGCTTTTGGAGAGCAACAAAGTTCTGGGGAAAGGGTTATAAGTATTCTATGAGAAGTATGTTATAGTGCTTGTTTAAGCAACTCAAGTGTTTAAAAACCCTGCATGTGTTTCTCAGGTACTTGACATCACATTTTCAAGAGGGGTTTTAAAAAGTAACTATCGAACCTGTCTGATAAGCAAGATGAATGAACCCTTACAATTTAGTTTATGACGTCTCACTATATTTATAAAGAAATCCTAATTGACTACCAATAATTTTCAAAACATTTATTTAAAGTTGTACCTAGGGTTTTTTTAAGCATATTTGATTATGGGGCTCTAGGAAGGGAATCTGACAAAAAATAGTATTGTACTACAGTGGTCCTAGGCACTTTATTATACTTTGCACTTTATTGTCCACAGTTTAGACATTTAAATTCTGGATATATGGATCAATATCTGGAACATATCTTATATATTTATCTTATTGTGATGATGAAAATGGCATAATTTTTCCCCGATGTTACAGACTTTACACATTAAAATGGTTGCCTACATTTTGAACAATGTTCAAATATATAGTTTAATTAGTATTATTTCATTATATAGTAAAAAATATTCTATTGTTGTGCAAATTACTTTTTTTAATTTTTTACTGGTCTATATATGTGCAAAGTGGCTAAATACCTGCCACAGATTTCCCTCTATATGCGAGCAATGTCCCTGCAAATCCTAAATCAAATGCGCTTATAGTAGCTAGAGTAGCTAAAATCCATTAACAACTACTAACTTCAGGCCCAAGAGTCAACTGGTAACCCAAAATGGATGTTTATGAATCTTGCCTCATGAGTAAATTATGTATTCGGCCAGCAAAAGCTGCCCAAATTAGAGTTTAATGTCGGGTAGCCGAAGCCCGCCTTGCCTATACAGGAGTTTCCAAACCCGAATAGCCCGCCTAGCTCATCTGCACCCCCATATGAAACTGGCAATAGCCCCCTCCAGGCATTTAAAAATGGAGTCCAGAACTCTCAGTGGGATAGCCCGAAATGAGTAAAGAAATTGAGGGTAAATATTAATCTTTATAATATTACAATGTCTGAGTATGGTGACAGAAAGCCGATTCCACGACCGCAGTTTAACAATGACTGACTGCAGTAAAGGTTCATAATCGAGTTTGAAAATTGTCAACCCGAGCGCTTAGGGAATTTGCGTAATCGAGTTACGCAAATCTCCGCGAAACGGTAAAAAATCTCCACGAACACGCAGAAATTCCGCAAACACGCGGAATTGCTTGCCCGCGATGCTTTTTTACTGTTCGCAATCGCTGTTTGCGTGCTCGGGGGGAAAAATCTCACGAACACGCAGTTGAGAACGCGAACAAGCAAAACATTTCACGAAGTCACGGAATGCAGAATTTTGAGCAATTTTGCGGTCTCTGCGGAACGCAAAATTACCCGGATTCCGCATTTTCCACGAACAGAACGGAATTTACTGCCCAGGCCTACTAAATAGGTAGCTGTTGTACTGCACCCAGGATTGGGACCTCAGACTTAAAATTAAGCAGTACATGTGGTTTGGCTAGATTTAATTTGTATCATGACAGGGCTCAAAATACGTTGGCCTCCTCTGTTATTAACCTAATAGCAGTGGAGGGATTGGTCGGGAAAATAGCAAAGTGGTCACCATAGGCTGTGACTTTAAGTTCAGACTCACCGCCTGAATTACCTGATTTAACAAGAGGGACTTTCAGAACGGCTCGATATATATATTAAAGTGAGAAAATTGGGCACCCCTGTCTGGTGCCTCTAAAAATCTTAACGGGAAGAGAGCAGTTCCCACCATACACTAACATAGCTTTAGGATTATTAAAGAGGGATTGTACCCCCTTGGCAAATCTGCCACCAATACCAAGGGCCCCCATTGTTGCCCATAGGAATTCCCATATGACCTCGTCGAACGCCTTCTGGGCGTCTAATCAGATCATACCAACCCTTTTAGCAGTGCTTACAGCCATGTTAAATGCCGAAATTACCATGTTGGTATGACTTGTTGTGTCCCTACGAATATGTCTCCTTACAACACATGCGAATACATCGCATGCCATTACAATGCGGTTGTTACAACGACTGTGTTGTTACAACGCGAACCAGTACATCGCAAGTCATTACAACGACTTGCTGTAGGGGGCGCACTGGACTTAGGAATAGTATTATTTACTATTCCGACTTCAGTTTGTGCAACAGCTGGGAAGGTGTTGGATTGTAAATCCAACACCAGCGTGCCCCCTACAGCAAGTCTTTGAAGCGACTTGTGATGTAATGGTACGCGTGGTAACCACGCGGTCATTGTAACAACTGCATTGTAAAGGTACTGCGATGTGGAGACAGCGTTGTAAACGCTGTTTCCCATCCCTACTGGGTTCAAAGCCATGTTGTTCAGGCGACACCAGAGTCTCCATTATAGGGATCAATCGGGTTGCTAATATTTTTGAGAATACCTTTGCATCGGAATTAATCAAAGAAATAAGCCGATAGGAGTCCCTGTCCTCCTGTGGCTTATCTTTCTTTAAAAATACAGCTACGTTAGTGTGTGGCAGGGACCTCTCCCCATCAATATGCCTTCTTATTAACTTAATGAATTCCGACAGTATGATATCCATGAACATTTTGTAGAATTCAAGCGGGATAGCGTCTTACCTGGCCGCCTTTCCGAAGGGTAAAGCTTTAATAGCAGCCTTTACTTCAAGCTCAGAGATTTCCTCCTCGAACAGACACCTACCTCGCTTCTAAGTGCCGATGTCTACACCCCTGCAGATATTGCACGAGATCCCGCCGAGTGATTTATTGTGGCTGACCATGCATCTCCTGATAAAACAATGCACACGGCTCTGCAATAGCCTGGGGTAATGTGAAGGACTCTATCACTGCCTTCAATGCTACTAATCGCAATCCGTGATCTTTTATCTGAAATCAGGTGCGTTAATATTCAGCCGACATTTTCACTGTATTCATACTCAAGTATTTTGGTTTTATGAAAACTGGCAGCTACCTTTTCCCTAAGCCCCGATCTAAGAGACACCAATTTCCAATCAACTCCAGATATAAGACTTGCTCCCGGGATCTCTAGCTAACATTGCTTGTGCCTGCCGATGCTCTGGTTCTGTTATTTGCTGCCACGGCTGATCAGCCCCTCAAGCATAGCTTTGTTTTTTAAAAGAAGAAACTGCAGCGTCATTCCACGTATGAACGCTTTTATTTTATCTCGTGTTCCAGTATTAGACCTTATAAACTCCCTTAATAGTCTGGACATATAGGTTTGACCATCTAAATCAGAGGTAATATGATGTGGGAAGGTAATTGACGGCTTTCCCTCCTGCAAGTATCTATCTGAAGTGTAAGAGGTATGAGGTTATGTCCAAGGTAATCTTAAGGCAAACCTCCATTTCAACACCTTGCAACAACTGTATCCCGGCAAAAATCAAATCTATTCTTAAATATTGTTTATGTGGCAAAGAGTAGAAGGTATACCCTGGCCTAGAAGAGTATAAGACCCTCCACACATCGGTCAGCCCATGCACACGGGCAAGCTCTAAGATAGATGCCCTTGTGTTTGTCATGCGGGGTGAGCAGCCCGAATAGTAGAATCCAACCCATAGTCCATTACACAGTTGAAATTGCCCATCAGTATTAAATCCGCCACCCACTCTAACAATTCTAGAAGGCATCGCAAATCAAATATCTCCAGATCATCACAATTTGTAACATATAGGCCCAGATGTAGGTAAAAAATATTTACCGATTCTTAATTACCGAATTTTACCGATTCGGTAATTAAGAATCGGTAAATATGAAGGGTGGACATGTAGGTCCATCCAGATGTGTATTTTACCGATTCGGTAAAAATCGGTATTTACCGAATCGGTAAATACCGACCGGTAATGCTCCATTCATTCCTATGGGCTTTGAAGCCCATAGGAATGAATGGGGCATTACCGGTCGGTATTTACCGAATCGGTAAATACCGATTTTGACAAGGGTGCAGGGGGTGTCACTTTGACACCCTCTAACACCCCCAAAAAAGGGTCGGGGGCCATATGGCAGGCCTACCTGCCCTAAGGGCAGGTCTGCCTGTCATATGGCACAGGTGTGCATGCACACATGTGCATGCACACCTGAATCGGTATTTCACCATCAAATTGAATTTGATGGTAAAATACCGATTTCTTAGGCCTTGTGGGACTCATAAGAGTCCCACCTACATATCAATTTTAACGAATCTGTAAAAATACCGGTCGGTAAATATACCGACCGGTATATTTACAGAATCGGTAAAATTACCCCCTACATCTCAAAATCCTTTTACCGGTCGGTAACGGCCGAATTCGGCCGTTACCGACCGGTAAAACCCTACCTACATCTGGCCCTAAGTGTACAAATAAAATTTTTCTGACCTCCCAGTAAGAGCTGAACAATTGAGGTTTTTTACAACATTATCTCTTCTTGTACCAATTTGCTTTTCATAGGGAAGTTCGGGCAGGCAACATTTCATATCATAACTTTCACTTCAATCGATCCATCACAACAGAAAATAGAAGCTCAATAAATCCGTCCCGTATTAACGTCTCAAGTGTCTGCCATGACAAGCTGTCCTTTCAGATAACATATTACGGCCTTCCTGACTCTTTTTATCCCTAGCACCAGCCGTCCTCAACCAGAGCAACAGCAAGCAACCTTCCAGCGATACTCTCATCCCCACTCTCATTGTCCCACTGACCCCGTGCCTACGGAAAGGAATCATCCAACCCCTGTGGTGTCAAATGGAGTGTGATCTCTAACCGGGACCTCTGCCCACCTCCACATCCCCACCCCAATAAATCAAAAATAAAGGAGAACTTTTTTACTCAAATAGAGGGAAAAGAAAGTAGAAAGAAAGAGGTATAACAAAAAGAGGAAAATAAATAAGTAAGAGAAATAAAGAAAGATTAATTATGCATATTCAAACATTTCACGCATGGACATGAGTCCAGCAGATGTTTTAGCACAAATACACGGTCAAACACCCAATTTTCCAGATGAGACAGTCGCAGGTGGAACCTGCCATTAACTAAGGATGTGGGCTGCATCTGATTCAGTGTAACAGAACTGTGTCCGACCGCCCTTAATAATCTTGAGTCTAGCTGATTCCTGAAAGAAGTCCTCCACCCAGTCTCTTTCAGGGTGTCTATCATGTGGCATAACTTCCAATGCTGAACCATAGTGAGCTTGCAGAGGTCTGATCGTGCAAACACAGACATTGGGTCAACACACCAGGAGCGGTGGAGTGAGCTTTCAACCTATGTAGAAAATTGCCCACAAATATCAGGAGGTGGCGAGGGTGTGTTGTGTTAGCATTAGCATGGTTCTGAGCTATCAGGAGGTGATGCACTCACTGAATTTGGGAGTCCATAACCCAGTCAACCAGGTCTGAGAACGGTTTTCCAAACAGCTTAATGATAAACTGCTGTGAAATATCACCTTCTCATCCTTCTGGTGTTTCAAAAAACCTAAAATTATTATGATGCTGGCGGTGTTCGAGATCTTCTTTTTTGCATTAAACCTACACCAGATGACTCATGTGACTCTTAATTGACTTAATGGATGCTGACCCAACTTCCCCCACCTCTGCAACCTGCTGCCGGAGTCTCACCAGTTCTGTAGTAAGGGCTTCCACCTTCCCAGTCACCTCTGCCAGAAATTGTTGCAATATCTCATTGTCTGCTCTTATTCGAGCATAATGTTGAAGCTCCCTTCATGCTGCACCTGCATGAGCTGCATTGTTGTTGACAGTGACGGCTCCTATGTTCCCCCCGGCATCAGGGTTCTAGTTGACACTGCTGGAGTAGAATACCCTGAGGAGCTAATATCAGAAGAGTCTAGAACTTTTTTCTGAGTTGGACTTAGGTCAAGGCTAAGGGGAGTGCCAGAATGCTGAACCAACTTGGGAGATGCTGATTCAGTTTCCTCACCCTTTGAAAAAGGGCCCACAGTGGTTAGCTGTGAATTAGCTTCAAGTGTGGGGTCAGGATGCACACCTTTTTCACGGTTTTTCCATAACTTTACCACATTTCTTTGCTTTGCGTGCAGACTGGTAAGTGCAATGCCCAAAAAGCACTTGTAGTTCAAAACATCATAACAATGGGGCTACATCTCGCCCCAACCAATCGCACTGCTGAATTGTGCCATCATAAGCGACATCATTATAAACAAGCTCCTTTATATATTTGCATTTGTTCCAACTTCATCTTGGTTCATTTTTTATATTATTTCTCACTACATTGTTGAAATTCCACATGCGGAGTGAAACTGCTATTTCCCAGATTTCTGATGTTCCCACTGTGTCCGTCCGGACCTCCTTGAAAGAACACGAATGAGGCATACTTCATTCAGGGCAGTGTTTTGTTCATTAAAAAACCCAATGCATTTCGTGCTTGAAGGCACTTCTTCAGGGGTCACTACAATTAATAAAGAACAACCAACAGTGAATATGGCGACTATCATCACATACATATTATTGTTTAATGCTTAACGAATTCAGTACATTTTTTGTATATGTATATATTTCTGTTTAAAAAAACAATAATAATAACAGAAACCCTATTCTTTTTCAAAACGACAATAATATGTCCCTTGCGCTTAAACATGTCAGTGTCAAAACCTACATTCTCTCCTGTTTCTATAGCTCTCTACCTACAATTTGATGCAGGTCAAGCCTGTCTCTATTGCCTAACAGCCTCAAAGTGGTCTATCAAGATTAATGACTCCCCTCCTGACCTTGGTTACCAACCCCTTTGCAGACTCGGAGTAAACGTTGCAAAACTTGCTTTTTACGCTCCCACACTTTGCCATAAGCACGCTCATAAAATCCACCAGCAAACCATACTTGCACTTTTCTCAATTTCTTCCCCGTGCATCTTAACTCGATAATACTGCCGATTAAGTCCATACCAGTGAAATGTACACGTACCTGCCCTGAGCCGTTAAAACTTTCAATCCTCTGAGCTGCTGCAGGCCCGACCTGTCTACGCCCCAGCCTCTCTTACATTTTAAAACCTTCCTCCTCCCCGCCCAATTAGGCATTCTAATGACATTTTCTCAACACAGTAATTGTTTTCACCTAATGATGTTATATAGAAAAAATATATATATATAAAAAGTTTTAACGGCTCAGGGCAGGTACGTGTACATTTCACTGGTATGGACTTAATCGGCAGTATTATCGAGTTAAGATGCACGGGGAAGAAATTGAGAAAAGTGCAAGTATGGTTTGCTGGTGGATTTTATGAGCGTGCTTATGGCAAAGTGTGGGAGCGTAAAAAGCAAGTTTTGCAACGTTTACTCCGAGTCTGCAAAGGGGTTGGTAACCAAGGTCAGGAGGGGAGTCATTAATCTTGATAGACCACTTTGAGGCTGTTAGGCAATAGAGACAGGCTTGACCTGCATCAGTTTGTAGGTAGAGAGCTATAGAAACAGGAGGGAATGTAGGTTTTGACACTGACATGTTTAAGCGCAAGGGACATATTATTGTCGTTTTGAAAAAGAATAGGGTTTCTGTTATTATTATTGTTTTTTTAAACAGAAATATATACATATACAAAAAATGTACTGAATTCGTTAAGCATTAAACAATAATATGTATGTGATGATAGTCGCCATATTCACTGTTGGTTGTTCTTTATTAATTGTAGTGACCCCTGAAGAAGTGCCTTCAAGCACGAAATGCATTGGGTTTTTTAATGAACAAAACACTGCCCTGAATGAAGTATGCCTCATTCGTGTTCTTTCAAGGAGGTCCGGACGGACACAGTGGGAACATCAGAAATCTGGGAAATAGCAGTTTCACTCCGCGTGTGGAATTTCAACAATGTAGTGAGAAATAATATAAAAAATGAACCAAGATGAAGTTGGAACAAATGCAAATATATAAAGGAGCCTGTTTATAATGATGTCGCTTATGATGGCACAATTCAGCAGTGCGATTGGTTGGGGCGAGATGTAGCCCCATTGTTATGATGTTAGCTGTGAATTAGAGCATTTACCTCCCCATTTAGAGGTAGCCCTGTTCCTCAAAGGACCACCCTTAGTGTTGCTTTTAATGCAAGAGATTGCTGAGTTGCCATTCTGTGCACCTCCTTGCGAGTCCATGCCTTTGTTTGTAGAGTTTTCAAGTCGGGAAAGGAAGATGGAGGATTGACGCCATTGCTGTGCGATTCTCTCCTGTGGCGTCCTGCTGCTCATCATGCTGCTCTCTCCCTGCCTACTGATGTTACTGGATCTCAGCGGCTGAATCCCATGTCATTATTGGGGAGATCATCTTCGGGGTCCAGTGTGAGGAATAGCTAGGTGCCACGCAGGTGCCGGGCTTTGAGGGCGGTGTGCCAAGTAAGCCTCCACCCCCCTCCTGTGACCCATGGTGCATTTTGCATCTAACTTAAAAGGGCGGAAATCCTCCTAAACCAGGAGTTACCGGGAATGAGCAATTGCTCTCCCCCCTTTTTTTTTTTTTTGCACTTTTTTCACTTTTCTAAATAATTTTTTCACTTACACGTCCCTAGGTAAGGGTGAGCCTTAGGGTGCTCATACCACCAGGGTCTATTACACTACATGAGTCCTGAAGAATGCCTGGTAAACTTACACCGTTTCATAGGCTGAAACATGTCGACTGATACTAAGACTAATTGGAATTAACCAAACCATTGCTCTTGGCTAATATTCCGATCACATAATAATTTTTTTATCTGTGTCTGAGGGATCTATTATTAAAATAATTTTTTGATACTCATTAGACACTTTTAAGTATTCTCACTGCACGTCTACTTCACGAAACCCGCTCCGCAGTCATTCTGGCGTCGCAGCACACCAAAAAGGTACTAGACCTTTTTGGTGGGGCCAGATGATGAAGCATGACACCGACCAGGTCGGTGTGTGAGGGTTTTCTTACCTACCTTAGTTGGGTCAGGCAATGGTTTTTTCTCCCAATTTCTTTGCTCCTTCAAGTGGTTACTGTTATACCACAGACCTCTCTTTTCTTGTTGGCATGTGATCTCTGATGTGCCAATTGTGCAGCTGGGGGCATCGGGTGGCCTTTTGTACTATTGGCCTTTTCCGCTTCTCATTGCGCCGTCCTGCACAAGCGCCCTCCGTTGAGGGCGAGAAGGCTGCTGGGCTCTGGTCATCTGCTCCAGACTCAGGAGAGGCTCTTCGAGCTCCTACTAGTCCCTGAATTGTGGCGGAGAAGGGTCATGTCTCCTGAGTTTGTGCGCCCTATTATTAGGCTGCTGAAATCAGGCACGGCGACCAGGTGCTTCAGGCACGTGCAGAGGATCAGTCTGACCCCAATAGAGAGTCACTGCTGATGGACTTTGTGGATATTTTAATGGAGGCAGCCCTAGCAGGGGAACTGGATTCATTTTCATCTGCCGCTTCCTCAGCGGTCTGCTAAATGTTGCAGCGGCTACCACCATACTTCAACATGGTAGCACTGTATCTGCTATCAATGCTGCTGTCCCCCCTTCTGTTGCTTGAACTACTGAGAGAGAGCCGAGACATACAGCCAGATTCATCATGGTCCCGATTTGCGAGTACTTAATAGCGATTATTAAGGAATCGCTATTAAGGACTCTCAAATCGGGATTCATGTAGGAATCGCAATATTTATTGCGATCCCTACAGCTTCCTTATTTGCGATTAGCAAATTGCTAATCGCAAATAAGGAATGACTCCCCATTCATTCCTATGGGCCCAAAGGCCCATAGGAATGAATGGGGAGTCAATCCTTATTTGCGATTAGCAATTTGCTAATCGCAAATAAGGATGCGATTTCAAGGGTGCCAGGGGTGTCCAAAGGACACCTTGTAGCACCCCTGAAATGGAAATGTAGCCTGATGTTGCGCACACACATGTCCAAAGGACATGTGTGTGTGTAACATACCACTTAGAAAAATGCACTAAAGTACTTTTTTCTAAGTTTTCGCTATTTACCACAAAGTCAGACTTCGCGGTAAATAGCGGCCGGAAATTGCGAATTCGCAAATTTTAAAAGTTTCATGAATTGCATTTAAGGAATCTCAAATAGAGATTCCTTAAATGCTATTCCTCGCTAAAATGCGATTTCTGTAATAGCGAATTTTGCATTTGGGGTGATGAATCCCAAATGCTAAAATTGCGCTCGCAAAGGGCCAAATTCTCAGAATCTGGCCCTTTGCTAGCGCAATTTCCCTTGATGAATCTGGCTGTTAGTGTGAGGTAGGAACCTATCCTCACAACCAAGGCGACTTTGGAGGGGGACAGACACACTGAGGCTGAATCCTTGGCTCAAATGGTGGAGCATGAGGAGCTCTTGGCAGCTGTCATGCGCCCCATCGAGACGGCATCAGATATTGCACCCTGCAGGCAGGCAGCCTGCTGCTTTTTAGTATGGCAACACCTCCAGATGCTTTTGTTACTGGATGCAGGGACTACGCATTGGTTCCGGCCACTGCAAACACTGGGGCCGATGCAGATGTGGAGGCCATATGAAAATCTAGGGCCACGCCAGCGGTTGCCCACATACAGTCGAGGCAACGCAGGAGAAGCGACACAGGCAGCCAGCTCAGAGAGGTCCAGGCAATGCAGAATTAATCTTTTCACATGTTATATTATATTGTAATGTTTTCAATCTGGTTAATGAACTGGATTAGACCCAAAGGATATCTTTTCTTTGGCCTCTGGCCCTGTCAAGTAATCCTGCACAGCCAGTGTTCACACAGCCGGAGAGTGGTGGGCCTCACAATGGCCTTTTCCTCCCTAAATTGCTACATCAAAATGTACACTGGACTACCAGGGAAAATGATAGGTGTGCTCAGAAAAGCAACAACGTGATGGCTATAATAGATAGATCGCATCACCCCGAATTGTGATTCTGTGACTGCCGGCAGCAGGCAGAGGAGGGAACTGAAAACCTGCTCCTCATACACAAAGCTTGGCACGCGCGCACTCAAGATCACCCACTTACCTCCCTGTTCTTGTATCATATGCCTTTGCACCTATGTTCAACCAAACTCCTAAAATGTCATCTGTTTAATAGAAATATCACACTGTTTATTCCTTTACACCCCTTGTTTGCAGAAGTGAGAAAGATTTACCAAAAGCATTCACCAAAAGCAACCAAGGGTGGGCTGGAATAAAAAAGGGTCAGGGGTCGTGGGAATTGTTATTGTGACAATGAGAGAAACCAAATGGCCCATATTTATATGCAAATGTGGGAGGCTGCATCATTTGAAAATATACTTTTTATAGGGGATCAGATTTATTTAGAAAGTGCTTAAGTTAAGATGTTGAATGGATTAAAAAGGGTGCCACAGAGTGAGTGAATCTATAGAAAACAAAGCAAAGTAAATTATAATCCAAATATTTAAATGAGGATTGGATGCCAAGAATGTATTTATCCATTAGATTGTTAATAAAATGCAGCATTGAATTCTCAATCTGGTTTGAGGCGGGGGGGGGGGGTGAGCACCGGACACTGCTCTACTGGAATCACAGAATTTATTAAAGAAAGTCTTGATGTCAGGCACGCTGCAATGGTGGTCCTATTAGGCCTATCGGCAGCGTTCAACACCGTCTCTTAAGTTACCCTCTTAGAGAGACTGAAAATCAGTGCTTAATTTGAGCCGGGGCTTTCCGGTGCTAAGCACCGGCACCTAATTGTCAACACCATACTTAAAATAGTCCACCACATGGTGGTGCTGCTCATCTAATTTAGAGATGAGCAGAACAACGGTAGTTTAGGAATGCAAAATACATTAAAATTGCTAATATCTGCCTCCCCAGCCAATCCCTTAGCTTTGGGGACCTGGAATAATCTGAACTGTTGCATTTACATGTGAGAGAGATGGTTGTAGTTGTTTTGGCAGAGAGGACAGGGGCGATGTGTGGTGCAAGCTCCAGTGGCCTCCTGGTCAGAGCCCTGTTACTTAATATTTTACAAATTAAGAACTGTTGAAAATGGCAGGTATCCACTGGAAAGCTCTCTCTTCCTGGGGTCCTTTAAGGAGGAGAGATCTCAGACAGCTTATATCCAGTCGTTTTCCTCCAGCCCAAGGCCTCCTATGCTGTGTGGAGTGCCGCAGGAATCTGCTTGAGGCCCACATTTTTCACCCTTTTCTGAGCCCCGTCTGGCTATGTTGACTGAGGCTTGTGGTGCCCAAGTGGTGCCCTATGCTGATGATACACAGCTCCTATTATCTTTTCAGGAAAATGCAAATTCTGCTGTGACTAAGTTAAAAAAAAGTCTTAAAACAGTTGCAGGATAGATGAATGATAATACTCTAAAGTTGAACTCTGAAAAAACTGAGGTTCTTTTCTTTGGTACATGCTCTCTTCCTTCCACTGGAAAACAAGGGGGAAGGCCTGAACCTGTTTTGTTTTGGCCTTTTTTTTTAAAATCACGCTAGATCGAACAATGTATTTTGTTTGAGCCGGTACTTTATTTATACCTTTTTTTTAACTTTTTTTTTAATTCTTTGTTGTGTGCTCAAAAACAGAAGGAGACAATAAAGTCTATATACAGAAAGTTCATATGTACATTTGATTAACAAAACATTAAACAACAATAATGTGTTTTAAATACACAATGTGAACAAACATAAATGAGAAAAAAATCACAAACGAACAAACATCCAAATATATTGATGGTCTTATGTTACCGTCAGCAATAACGTCTAAATATTAGTTCATAGACATTCTAAAGATACTATGTGCATCAAAATTTCAATTAAGAAAGAATGGGGAAACACCGGGAACACATTAATGTCTACTATGTGGGACTTTTCCTCTATATATAGACAGAAAATAAATTCATAAGTCCTCCGTGTTCCTATCATGTATTATCATTAGGCCAACGCGTTTCAAGTCTCTAATACTGAATATTTGGACTGAGTCTCATCAGGGCTCTTGGTTTTGGCAGCACTGTTGGTTTCTTAACAGCAGTGTGCTTCTTTTCAGCTCGGATGTCTCTATCTTGTCTTCCAGCCAGAGTTATTTCACTACGTGCATCTCTGATAGATTTTGGTTTCAAAAACGTTCTGAAAGCTGTGTGTGCATCTCAGTGCAGTCGATTCTACTTCAAGATAATCAATCCTCGGGCGCTTTTAGTGTGCTTAAATATTTTGTATAGACAAACACGTCCTCACACTATGTTTTTCAAAGAATTCAGCGCGTCTTTCTTATTATACGCGTGCTCACTCTCATCTAATTTTTCCAAGTAAGTATTGACTTACTTGGAAAAATGAGATGAGAGTGAGCACACGAATAATAAGAAAGACGCGCTGAATTCTTTGAAAAACATAGGGGCATATTAGCAAGAACCTCGTCAAAATTATCGCCGTTTTAGCAAAACATTAAACTCGGAGAGGCTGTGGGTATCTTGAGTACTTGGTGAGAGATCCTCAAGGTGAATTCACCTAACTGGAACCCTCTGGACCGCATCAAGATGCCTCTCCGAAACAATGTGGCATAGTTTTGCTTCCTAAAATATACTACGTGACAATGCTCAAACGTATGTATGTACTAACACATTCTTATTAGTTGCAGCGTAATTTAATGTTTTTTGACCACATTTAAGTAAATTAGGAGTGATGTATACAGGGCTGGTCCCTGTGTAGTCCTGACGAAGAGCTCTGGGGAATGCTCGAAACATGTTGACAAAATACTATGGACACCTAACCCATTATAGCTAGGTCTTCCAGTATTCTACCCCATTTTTAGACCATACCAACTAGGAGCAAGAATAAAATTATTTCGCCCACCAGCTAGGTATTTTTAACTCACAATTGCCCATTCCACTACACTTCCTGCACTACTCATAGTTTTCACAACAGTGCTCCTACGTAACTCCGCATGTCGTAGCACGCCTCAACCCGCAGCGGGTTGAGATGGCTCCTATGATGAAGCATGATACCGTGGGGAAACCCTGGTGAGTGAGGAGACTCAACAAAGACATTTTTCTTTCCTGCTGATTTTCAAACTCAGATTGAGTATAGAAATCTCTCCTTTGGCTAGGTTTTTTTACCCGATACTTCGGGTTGTTCAGGTCTATTTCTGTCTTTGTTAATCAAATGTACATATGAACTTTCTGTATATAGACTTTATTGTCTCCTTCTGTTTTTGAGCACACAACAAAGAATTTTAAAAAAAGTTGAAGAAATGGTATAAATGAAGTACCGGCTCAAATGAAATAAATTGTTTGATCTAACGTGATTTAAAAATAAAACGCCAAAACAAAACAGGTTCAGGCCTATCCCCTTGTTTCACATATATATATACGGCCCAGCCAAAACCTGGCCATTTGAGCCTAACTCTCCTTGTTACCAACCTCTTCATTCTTCTGGCATATGGTGGCCACAGGAACTTGGATCTCCGGGTCCCTGCAGAGCACGCAAGTTATACGGGAGCCATATGTTGTAATGTGCTGTTTTACTTCATTGCTTATGTTCATTTATATTTATTTATTAACTCAGGCTCTGATGTAGTGAAGTTCTGGAATAGAATTGGGGGACTTAGAATACAGCTTGTGCTCTGTGTTTAGATCTGAAGAGCTTCTGTCAGTTGGCTGGGTGAGCTGCTCTATACAGATGACTTAAGATGAATAAACTACATCTTCTATTGATCTGAAGCCTTCTCTGATAACCCACTTTTCAACACTGGCGACGAGGATGGGATACGAACCCACTCGTGCAAAGCACAATGGATTAGTTTGACTCGAGGCTCTCTTTCTCCTCACAAATCAAACAGGTGTCTTCTGTCTGTTTGCCAAATTCAAAACTCTAAGGAAGATGTTGCTTTTGGTCCCGGAAAAAGCGTGCAAAACAGTAGTCCACACTTTGGACTACGCAAACAGTCTATACCCAGAACTCCCTGACTTTCCATCTCGCAGACTGCAGATTGCGAAGAACGCGGCAGCAAGGTGGATCCGAAACATCCCGTACAAGCTGGCCTTTAGACCCCCTTCTAAACCACATTCTCTGGCTCCCTGTGATCAATCAAATGAAGTTCAAAGCTCTAACAATAGCATTTAGAGCTTTCTCTGGACAAGGCCCCACTTATCTACAAAAAAGATTGCACCCATATCAACAATGCAGTGCGCTTAGATCAAACCATCTGCATCATTAGCCAAAATTTGTGAGGACAAGACTAGTAGGAAGATCTTTCACAGTTTTAACGCCAAGCTGTGGAATACCCTCCCAATACAACGTGCCACATCCATATCAACCTATAGGAAAGAATTGAACCTTTTTTCTCTCTGGCAAAAAGCTAAATCCCCCTCCTCTTACGGCCATTGGATTTACTTCTGTTAAACTGTCCTCTTGAGCGCCAGGACGCTTCTCCAGGAGCAGCCGTGCGCCATACAAATACAAAATTTAATTGAATTGAATTGTGGCTTGAGAAAGGTTTTTCGAATATTGTTGAAACCAAAACACGTCAACTTTATGCTTGAAGCTGTGCACTGGGCATCTTATTTGTATAGAACTGGTCCTATAAGGAAGGTTGATCCTATTTCTAACCCAAACACCCTGGAAAGCAACCCTAGATTCCAGCTTTGTCAGTCACAAGCTCATATATGTCATGTTTACCATCAGTATGTGAGAACGTATGGTGTCTATGAATTTTATATATATAAATCATGTCAAATTGCAAGATGTTAAAAACTGTATAAACAATGAGTCACAACATGTGGTGAATTCCATAAATTACATGGATAAAGGAAAGATTACTATCAAAAAGCAGTATTATTATAGCATTATTATTATATTTGGATATTTCATCTTCTGGTCAATGATGAATATTCAAATTAAGATTGAAAGAGTTTAGCTATAAATATATTTATGGTGAATATAGGAATAAACAATGGAACAACCCTATTATATTGAACATGGAAATTCACCCAAAGTCAATGTATTGTATTTATTATAATTTAATTTTTTTGTCAGGATTATATGCATGTTAAGAGGCTAGACCAAAAGGCATCACATCTCAGCAACATAATTTGTGTGGAATAAGAAATTCAGGGCCTCATTTATGAAAAGTGACGCATTGCTGCGTGAAAACAGCGATGCGTCACTTTTCATTGCGCCCTCCTTGCGACATGCTGAATGCATCATATTTACAGTATGACGCATCATGGCACAAGGAGTTACAGATACATCAGTATTTCTTACGTATCTGTAGGCGCAAAAATGACGCATTGCTGGAGTGTGTCACAAAAGTGACGTAACTTCAGCAATGGGTCATTTAACATGGACAAGTCCCATTTCAAAGGGCCTGCGAAAGTCTTACGCCTGCTGTGAGGCAGGCGTAAGATATTGATGCGTTTACATCCTAGAAGTGTTGCAGTGAAATCTTATAGATTTCACTGCGCCACTTCTACGAGGCTGACTTGCATCAGAACGTCCACCCTGCATACATTATACCTGGTGCGGGTATAATGTGGCGCAGGGGTTTACAAAGTGACGCATCTACCTAGATGCGTCACTTTGTAAATATGACGCAACATGACGCATTTCTCAGCGACGCAAAAGTGATGCAAGGGCTCGTAAATAGGCCCCTCAGTCTATAACGGAAGACCTTAATGGTAGAAAGATTGTGATGACTTAGTGGTTGAGACTCTTGTGTTTCACCAACAAAGTCTGAGGTGCAGTAGTTTCTAGAGTTCTGGATACAGATTCAGCTCTGGTGGTGTGACAAGAGACTGAATTGAATTTAAGCCAGTTCTGACTCAGGCAGCATAAAGTACATTTTTGGAAAGTTGCCTTTTCTGAATATGTCAGCAAAAATCGGATTTCACCATTAAATTTGATTTTTAAAAGTAAGCGGGAAATGACTTTGCAGAAGTTTCTAGTCCTTCCTAAGCATAGGTGGAAAATAAAGATTTTAATGGCACTTAGCCTTACCATGGAAACAGTATTGCCAGGCCGACACTGTCAAATGGCTTTGGGGTTTATTTCACTATGAGGGAATTTACAGGTAGATTCATCAAGCATTTTTGCGAGCGCAAACGGTGCGAATCGCAAAATTCGGCCGTTTGCGCCCGCAAAAATGGCAATTGGAATTCATCAATGGTTCATGAACTCGCAATTTGAAAAATCGCAAATATTTGCGATTTCTCAAATTGCGATCGCATTTAAGAAATCTCAATTAGAGATTCCTTAAATGCAATTCATGAAACATTTAAAAATTGCGAATTCGCAAATTTTGGCCGCTATTTACCGCAAATTCAAACCTCGTGGTAAATAGCGGAAACTTAGAAAAATGCACTTAAGTGCATTTTTCTAAGTTGTATGTTACACACACACATGTCCCAAGGACATGTGGGTGCGTAACACCAGCATCCAATGTCATTTCAGGGGTGCAACAGGGTGTCCATTGGACACCCCTGCACCCTTGAAATCGCAAACTCAAAATGCGAATCACTATTAGCGATTCTGAATGGGGAGTTATTCCTTATTTGCGATTAGCAATTAGCTAATCGCAAATAAGGAAGCTGTAGGAATCGCAATAAATATTGAGATTTTTACATGAATCCCGTTTTGCAAGTCTGTAATAGCGATTCCTTATGAATCGCTATTAAAGACTCGCAAAACGGGTCTTTGATGAATCTAGCTGCTATACCCCAAATGTGAAGAGTGATCTATTTTTTATATATTAGCACCCTGCTCTGTGGGCTTCCAAGGCACACTTTAGGGTGACTTGTACGCATATAAATATGTGATTTTCCTGCATGCTAAAGGCACTTTTCCGTGTCAAGTGTCACTTCAGTGTGTTTAAATTGCAGCTCAGCCAGAGAACAGCGGTGCTCCTGGTTGAAATATATTACATGTGAGAGATGGAAATATAAACCTATAGCATTTAACTTTCCATGCTGTAGGTGCCCTAAAGGTACCTTTTACAGTGGACTGACAGGGAAGGTAAATAGGCCCAGTACAGAGATCCAATGGATGTATGACATTATAACGCATGCTTTTACATCGCATGCTTTACCAACGTGGTTTTTACAACGCATACCATTACAACGCATAATGCTTTTAGGCACTAGATATTGAATTGTTTAATTTACTATTCCAACTCCAGTCCCCGTGGATAGTAGGGAAGGTGTTGGATAGTACATTAAACATATTCCCTATCCTAGAGCGCCCCCCAACGCAATGCGTTGTAAAGGCACTGCGTGGTAAAAGTTGCGTTGTAAAGGTTGTTTACCGATCCAATGCACAGCACATGTTTTAGGGAGAGCACAGACTCGTTATTGTTGTTTAGTGGTAGTAAAGTGCAGAGTTCTAAGGCCAGAAAACCACCGGAAAAAATGAGGCATTTCATATTGGCCGTGGGTTCGAAGCCCAGCCTTAGTGCTCGACTCAACGTTGTGTGACTTTTGGCAAATGATATAATCTTTGTGTAACTAAATAAATGTGAAAAGCAATATAGTTGTGTAAATTCTATTTTATGAAAACGATCAATGGTCTGAGAGTCACAGATAATATATGTGCTGTAATATATGTGCTGGTGCTGTGTTGGCCCTTCAGGTTTCTGTGAAATAGAAACCAAAACATACCTTCTTTCACTCACCTTCAGGCCATCAGACATGGAGTCATGTGCTGAAAATAATATTCACATTTACATACCTTACTCACGCACTTACATTCATCAGACTTTGACCTTACACAGGCAAAAGGAACAATTGATGGACAGAATGCAGAAAAATGTCATACACTCACCCCAGTACAGAGATCTGGGCCTAAATCCATCGTTTATTTGCTCACCATGACATTCCAGTTTGAACCCAGCCATATGCAAATCAGTCTCGACCCTGTGCCCCACGGGAACAGTCCAGCCCAAACTGCCAGGCCAGATCCTCCATGGACTGGAAACAAGCATCCCAGTACCTACCCTGAAACCGGTCCTAGGATGCTTGTTTCTGGTCCAAGGAGTACCTGGCCTGGCAGTTCGGTCTGGACTGTTCCTATGGGACAAAGAGTCAAGACTGATTTGCATATGGCTGGGTCCAAACTGGGTTAGCGTAGTGGGCAAAAGAACGATGGATTTAACCCAGATCTTTTGACTGGGGAGAATGTTTGCATTGTCAGCATTCCATCCATCATTTGTTTGCTGTAACACCTTTGACCTTACACAGCACCAGCGCCTGTGGGGAGGAACCTGTCCAAAGCGCTACAAAACATGAATCAGGGATTATACAAAACACAAAGGGTTACTAAAGAGTGCCAGGCGCACCCTGCCCTCGGCTGCACACCCTGCCCGCGGCTGCGCACCCTTCCCTCGGCTGCGCACTCTGCCTGCGGCTGCGCACCCTGCCCTCGGCTGCGCACCCTGCCCGCGGCTGCACACCCTGCCCTCGGCTGCGCACCCTGCCCACGGCTGCGCACCCTGCCCTCGGCTGCGCACCCTGCCTTCGGCTGCGCACCCTGCCCTCGGCTGCGCACCCTGCCCTCGGCTGCGCACCCTGCCCGCGGCTGCGCACCCTGCCCTCGGCTGTGCACCCTGCCCGCGGCTGCGCACCCTGCCCTCGGCTGCGCACCCTGCCCACGGCTGCGCACCCTGCCCTCGGCTGCGCACCCTGCCCTCGGCTGCGCACCCTGTCCGCAGCTGCGCACCCTGCCCTTGGCTGCGCACCCTGCCCTCGGCTGCGCACCCTGCCCTCGGCTGCGCACCCTGTCCGCGGCTGCGCACCCTGTCCGCGGCTGCGCACCCTGCCCTTGGCTGCGCACCCTGCCCTCGGCTGCACACCCTGCCCTCGGCTGCGCACCCTGCCCTCGGCTGCGCACCCTGCCCGCGGCTGCGCACCCTGCCTTCGGCTGCGCACCCTGCCCTCGGCTGCGCACCCTGCCCGCGGCTGCGCACCCTGCCATCGGCTGCGCACCCTGCCCTCGGCTGCACACCCTGCCCTCGGCTGCGCACCCTGCCCTCGGCTGCGCATCCTGCCCACGGCTGCGCACCCTGCCCTCGGCTGCGCACCCTGCCCTCGGCTGCGCACCCTGCCCACGGCTGCGCACCCTGCCCTCGGCTGCGCACCCTGCCCTCGGCTGCGCACCCTGCCCTCGGCTGCGCACCCTGTCCGCGGCTGCGCACCCTGCCCACGGCTGCGCACCCTGCCCACGGCTGCGCACCCTGCCCTCGGCTGCACACCCTGCCCTCCGCTGCGCACCCTGCCCTCGGCTGCGCACCCTGTCCGCGGCTGCGCACCCTGCCCTCGGCTGCGCACCCTGCCCTCCGCTGCGCACCCTGTCCGCGGCTGCGCACCCTGCCCTCGGCTGCGCACCCTGCCCTCGGCTGCGCACCCTGCCCTCGGCTGCGCACCCTGCCCTCGGCTGCGCACCCTGCCCTCGGCTGCGCACCCTGTCCGCGGCTGCGCACCCTGCCCTCGGCTGCGCACCCTGCCCTCGGCTGCGCACCCTGTCCGCGGCTGCGCACCCTGCCCTCGGCTGCACACCCTGCCCTCAGCAGCGCACCCTGCCCTCGGCTGCGCACCCTGTCCGCGGCTGCGCACCCTGCCCTCGGCTGCGCACCCTGCCCACGGCTGCACACCCTGCCCTCGGCTGCGCACCCTGCCCTCGGCTGCGCACCCTGTCCGCGGCTGCGCACCCTGCCCTCGGCTGCGCACCCTGCCCTCGGCTGCGCACCCTGCCCTCGGCCGCACACAAAGCTGCCTGGTTCACGGATGCTTCTTCAAGGACAACAGATACAATTACACCTCAAACGGAAGCTAATGGCGAAGGAGAGAACTAATGGCGCAATCCTTAGAAACCAGGGAGAGACGGAAAAAACATGGATTAAAAAGAGAGTAACACCATGGCAACAAACATCCTCCCCCGCTAACGAGCCGAGGGTGTTTGCAAAAATACTAACAACAGGTTTTTTTAATTTTAAAAATAAATCTATTCCTTGAGGCAAAGCAAAGGTATTTTTACTGATGAAACAGGTGTCTCCCTTACCTCAGCAAAGAACGGTTCACACTGGGAAGGAGATATTGGAAATAAAGTGACTGAGTTAAGCGGACCCACAAGGGAGGCGTTCACAAACTCCATTTATTCACACGTCTGGTGGCGCTTCCGAGGCGGCTGGGATGGGAGAAATATTGCTCTGGGGTCAGCCTTATCTCCAGCAGTAACAAATGAAGGGACGTCTGCTGCTGTTTATCTTGCAGACTTGTTGTTTTACACAACACAGCTCAGTCGGTGGATTTATAACTCACTGCCAGCTAGCTTTTGGTGTAAAAGGCTTGTGAATATATTTATCAACATAAAATTCAAAAGAATACCAGGTGTCAAACTGAAACTGAGCACAGTCAGAGATGCACATGGTTAGAAAGTGCTTTATTTGTACAATTAAATAAAAGTAATAAGTCCTTCGGCTGGTGGTTCTTCTTCTGAGCCTCTGGAATGCCGGGGTTACCGGACGCCAAAGATGCCCAGTCTTGATTCCACCCCATGCCTCTTTCTTCCTCCACCTTGCATGTCCTGTGTTTCTATCTAATTAATTCCAAGGGTGCCAGTTTAATTCATTCCCCCCCCCTCCCAGTTCCTTGAGACCCCCACGGGTGAGTAGCGCACTCTATAAATGTTTTGATTGATTGATTGATTGATTGACCTGCGAAAGCCGGTGCCACTCGGAGAAAGAAGGGGAACTCTAAATAATCTATTCTCACCCTTGTTGCATCAGGTAGTGTTTCCCTAAACTTTTTTGCTTTTTCTGCCTGGGTTTTGCTGATTCTCTTGTGAGGCCTCTGGGCACTTTCCCACTTTAAATACGTTGTGAACGTGCTCGTGCCCTTCATACCTGTGTTGGAAAGTGGCACTGACTCAACATTCTGAAAGATGGGCCGGTCGGCCATCGCAGAGCCTTGTGTGTGCACACTGGCCTCTATGACAACTAGTCAGGTGTGGCGGTGTGGCCAGGGCGACTGGCGCTAGAATCTGGGGATCACGGTTCGATCCCCGGCTCCGGCGGCAGGCTAGCCCAGCACCATGTGACTCTGGGCAAAAGCTCGCTTAATGTTCCCGACGGCCCCCAGCGCCTAGAGACCCTTACGGGTGATTGTTCGTGCTTTACAAATGTGGATTATTATTATAAACTCATGAGCAGCCTGCCATTGCAGGCCGCTGTCTGTACGCACCCACGCCTGTGGTGCTCGTGATCGCATGTGCCGCCTACCATGGCAGGCCTGTGCGTACGCACAGACATACGTATTAGTTAAACCCATGTCTAGTCGGCAATGCAGACTCAGACAGGCGCACTCGCACCCCTAGTGCTGGGGGCTATGTGTTTGACCTGCCCCCGCAGGTCTGTGTGCACACCAGCACATGGACGCCCAGGTGGCGAGGAATACGTGTGTCTGTTTTCACTACCTATGAGGCTGGCTCTACCCACAGGCTTTGTGCCCGTGGAGTCGAGAACCTCATCCACGTCATTTGTATTTGCGACAAATTAAAAGACATAAGGAAAACATAAGGAAAACTTTATTAAAACCATTTTTTAACCAGCCTGGCAACAGGTCCTGCAAGCAGGCGGTAATCCGCTGCTTCAATCCAACCTTAGCACAGTTGAATCGCCGCCTCATAAAATTCCATGATCTCACTGATCAGAGATTGAAAAACGCTTCTTTGAAGGCAACGACCGAGCTCCACCATCTGAGCTACAAGGGGATCCCAGGGAGAAAAACATCAACCCACTGAATGAAAACTATGACAAAGGACTCGAAGGACTGATTGCTTAATAATGCAAACCACATGAGGTAGGCTTTTTACCTGATTAACACATTGATAGCGTTGTATACAGTTTTATGTAAATTACAATGTGGATTACTTTAAAACTAATCCTTTTTTATAGGGAATTATTTTAAAACGGATTAACTCTTTTGTAATAGTGTTTTTTGATTTTAAAGATCATTTAATGTATGCAACAGTTTTAATTAATCATGCATAATAAAAAATTACCTTCCCCTGCCTTATATAGGTTAACACAGGAAGTGGTTGACATTACTTCGGGCTGCAATAGTGGATTGCAGTTGAGCAGCCTCATTATGTTTCCTTTCAATAATTCACCATGACAAACCCTTTCCGGTGGTAAAGGGGGTTTTACCATAAGTCGCTTATAAAAGCAACTTATAGAATATAGACATTTATATGCTTTAAGAGTCCTGGGTGCTGTGGTGCATGTCTCCAGTGGATATACCACTAGAATGAAAGACCTCTTCCATTTGAGGACCGGATGGGATGGATTGGAGAGAGAGGTTTTGACACTTAGCCTCTAGAGGCCCAACTAAAGCTTAAGATCTGCATTTCATGGCCACCTGGCAGACAGGCCTACAATTTCAGGGAGACATCTGTGGTTCACAGGGAAACACCTTAAACCATTCCTAACTTCAATGACACACAACAGTAAAACTGCTAGTGCCATCCTTCAGCAAAGGATGAGATAGTGGAGAAGTGTGGCTCAATGGGTGGAGAAGTGTGGCTCAATGGTTAGACCCTGATGCAGAGGTCTGGCCCGGGAGCAGGGTTCAATTCCCGCCTCGGCGGGTCTTGGGCTCAATTTCCTCGAACCTGATAATTCTCACCTCGGTGCCTATTCCAATCATGGGTCCCACTCTGCAACTCTGGGCAATAGCTTGCTTAATCTCCACAACGGCCCCAACAGTGCTGGGATGCCTGGCTGCACCTTGGGGGTGCCCAGGAGGGACATTTCACAGGGAAAAGCCAGGAAGGTTTCCACAGCGGTATGTGTAAAGCGCCAGGAAACCCTAGTTGGGGTATAAGTGCGCTTTAAAAGTACAAATTCATTTCAAATTCATTTCAGATAAGCTTGTGGGGACGTGGGACGAAAGAGCCCAGACTGCGTGGTGCACATTGCCAGAGGGCTCTGTTGTGCACATGGAGGATTACTGCCCTCGAAGGGGACCAGTGTCCTTTCTGAACAGTGGCAGGCCTGGGCTGCAGACCTGCTGTGGTGTGGCACCCTGAAGTGTGCTCTCCAAGTGCCCGACCCTGGGCCTTTCAGTTCTCCTGGAGATCCAAGGGACATCAAAGATCTCCAGAGAGGGGCCTACAGCATCCACCTGTGACATCTCGAGAGTGGAGCCCTCTCAAGTGCTCACATCGGCTGCTGAATCCCAACTGGTAGCACTGTATGAGCGTGGAACTAAGACTTCTGTCTGGAGACCGGATTGCCTAGTACGGAGCTCCAGAAACCTTGCCCGCATCTAAGGCATGTGTTTCCTGTGCCGCAAGGACCCAGACACTCATAAGTGTCTAGTCAGTGGTAAGCAGACTCACCGGTTGCGGGCCCCCATATGGTCCGTGTCAATGATCATTGACGTGCCCAGGCCAAGGGCACTAGGACCCTGGGACAGGACAGAAGCCAGGGGACACCGGACACCACATCCGGTCAGGGGGTGGGGACAAGGGGCACTCTGCTGCTGGACCTCGAGGCAAAAGGTCGAGATACATACATGCTGTAACTGTATTAATAAAGGCGTACCTGCTGATCAAAACCTCGTTCTGTCTGGTTTCCTGGGTCTAGCGACACGACATCTGGCAACGAACGCGGCGACGATCCCATCGTGTGTGGCCATCGACGATCGATGAGGAATATTGGCGATTTTAAACCAGGAGCCCACCCTAGATCGCATCCTGCCCACAAAGGACAACTGAAGAAAGAATTGCCCCAAAGAGAAGAACAGCGACGTGGGAGCCCACCCCGATCGCTGCAAACGAAATACACGATTGCCGGTAAGACGCTGTTTACAAGCGCGAAGTTTGAAGAATTGGCACGAGCTCTCGCGAGAGTCTCGGCGGCCATTTTGAGATCAGTCGCGAGAGCCAATCAGAGCAAAGAATAGAGAGGCGGCCATTTTGAAGTCAGGCAGCGTCCCGATTGGCTACAAAATCACGCGAGAATATCGGCAGCCATCTTGGGGTCAGGCAAATTGACCAATAAGGAACGAGGAACAGCGCGGCAGCCATTTCGGAGTCAGGCAAAGGGCAAAAAAGCATTAGAAAGTGCCGATTAAAGAGAAAAAGGCAAATAAGTGGCAACAGTGGACATGAGAAGAACATTAAAAGAAAAAACGGGCAAATAAAAGGAAAAGGACACTAGAAAGAAAAGACACAAGGAAATTAAAGAAAAAGGCATAAATAAACACAAGTAAAGACAAAAGGGTAAAAGTAAGAAAATAAGGATTGAATAAGCAGCAATAGAGCAAAGATAAGAAAAGAAGGTGATAGCAAAGTGAACAAGTGCAAATAAAGGAATAACGGACTCAAAGAGCACGTAAAGAAGATACAAATGAATAAAGCACAGACAAAGAAGATAATAAAGGAAGAACAAAGGGTTGACAAGGATAAAACAAGAGACGGTCAAAGAAAGGGAAGGCAAATTTTGAAAAGGAGCTGAAAGTGCCGAATTTGAGGAGTAACAAAGCACAAGTGAAGACAAAGAACAGCAAACAAGAGAAAAGGCAAGAAATAAAAGGAGAGAAAGGAAAACAAGGACAAATAAAAGAGTTGAGCTAAGAGAGTTGAGCGCTAATAAAGCACAAGCAGTAAAGAACAAAATACAAAAGGACAGACAACAGAAGAAATAACAAAAGAGGGTCGAGAAGAACGCAGGAAAGCAAAAAAATGGCAGACCCTAAGCCAGAAAGACAAAGTGCACAATACCGAAGACCACTACCATTCAACTTGTCGGAGCCACAAGTAGGAATTAGGTGGGAGAAGTGGATCAGACGTCTAGAAAGATACATGGAAGCGACTGATGTGACAGAAGCAAAGAAATTGGTTTTATTGCTAAATTTTGCAGGCGATGACATTGAAGACCTTCTAGTGACACTGCCAACCTAGGAAACAACCACCTATGAGAAACTTAAGAAATGCTTAACAACCAAATTTAACCCGCAAAGAAATTTTGATTTCGAACGATACACTTTCGCAATTGCGTTCAACAAATAGATGAAACGCTAGATGACTTTGCAACCAGACTGAGAAAACTTGTGACACATTGTGAATTTGACAAATTTGACAACAAACAAGCAATAAGGCTGCGGATCATTGAAGGCTGCCGTGATACCGGGTTCCGTGCAAGAATCCTAAAAGAACCGACGTCACTAGAGAACATCCTGGCACTAGCAAGAGCGGAGGCGAGAGCGACAGCAAACACAAAGGAAATGGAGCGAGGAAAAGACATGGGAGTGGAACAAGCACATCACATGACAAACAATTATCGCACAGGTGGGTGGAAAAAAGACAGGAATGAACAGACAGCGAGGAAACAGTTTGAAGGAACTTGCTACAGGTGTGGAATGGAATTTCCACATCGAGGCCCATGTCCAGCGTTTGGCCAAACATGCAGACGATGCAATGGGAGTAATAACTACGCCAGCGTGTGTCAAGGAGTACAATTCAGGAATGACAGGGGAAGAACAGGGAGACCACAAGTGTCGACAACTAGGCATGTCAGACATATCGAACCAGAAATGAGAAGCTCATCACTAGAATCAGGTGAAGAGGAACAAGAAGAAAAGACGGAACGACTATATCACGTGTCGGACGTCCACACAGAATCAACTGAAGGCGTCCACACAGAATCAACTGAAGAAAATGAAAATGAAGAAAGAACATGCCTGGTAGACAGGAGCAAAATGAAGAAGACAGATTTTGTGACCATAGGAGTAGGATCACACAAAACAAAGTTCGTCCTGGACAGCGGTACAACACGCAACATTATGTGCATATCGGAATACGGAAAGATGAAGACAAAGCCGGCGCTGAGGCCGTCCCGATTAGAAGTTTTCACCTGGGGGTCAAAGAAACCAGTGATTAACATGGGAACATTCAAAGAAGAGATAGCATATAGGGACAAAAAGATCAAAGAGGACATTCATGTGCTGCAGGGTGACATCCCAGCACCGTGCCTGCTGAGCAACATCACAACGCAAATAATGGGTCTCATGGCCATGACATACAACATGTCAGAGGAAAGGAGCATAGTGAAGACATATCACAACATAACTAAAAAAATTGGAAACATGTGGCGAATCAGATGAGAAAATACGCAAAGACGAGAATGAGCAGAATGACGAGGACCATGGGTCAAGGCAAGAAGAAGACTTGTTGGCGCCTAAAATGACCAGTGAGAAACTACCAGAAAGCGGAAATGGAATGGTGATGAGGGAGTCAAGAAGAATGAGATTACCACACACAAGAAGGGTAGAAAGAGTGGAGCAAGGAGACATTGCTGCAAGAGACCAAACAGTGAACGCAACAACAAAGGCCCATGAGAACCAAGGAAGACATGCGACAAACCGGAAAAGAAAAGAAGGAGGCACCACGATGGTCAAACAAGTACAAGTGAGGAAATATGGCAATGAGTTTCCCAGAGACAAGTTGACGATGACAAAAGCAAAAGAACGGATGACAACGGCGGCAGCTTGGCCAGTGTCACGTCACTGGGCACCTTTCGCATGTCAGAAAGGTAGAAACAAGAGAAGCGGAAAGGCCAAAGCAAGAACTGTAGGAAAACGCACAAAAGGTAGAAGCTCAAGTGGCTATCAGAAAACAGCAACCACGAAGGAAACACATGGAAACAAAGAGACTAAGTGAGAAGATGTCAAATGAATGGGGCCTATGGGCCATCTTATATCATCATATCTCTCTCTCTCACTCTCTCTCTCTCTCTCTCTCTCTCTCTCTCCCCCTCTCGTTAAAAAAAAAAAAAAAAAATGTTTGTTTGCAACAAAGGGGGAGATGTCGTGCCTAGGCCAAGGGCAATCTGACACAATGTAGACGAATGCGGTTATGATGCCAGGATGCTTCGACTTTAGAGCCAACAAACAATAAGTTGGAATCACAACTCTCTGGTTCAGCAAAATTACTTCCATCATATAAAGCTTGAACACCTCTCTTTGAGTCACGGGACCATCAGATAAGAAAACGTACTTACAATTTATAAGACCTTTGCCTTAATATGTGCATAAACCGCGTTGTGAAAGAAATTTACAGACAAAATTCCCTAAACGAAGCATCTGATATGACAAAAACTCAGTGACTATCCTGCCCTGAAGAAGTCCGTTTGGACGAAACGCGTAGGCACTGGCTACAGCATTGTTTTTATGGAGATAACATTTGGAACAGAATAAAAGACCTAACTACTCAACTATTGAAGACTCCTAACTTACTTGGATGGATTGGTTGAAATGTTGTAACTTTGTGGTGTTCTTTCGTGATTACTATTTCACTAGTTACTACATGATAAACAAATAGATCATTTCCATATATTTGTAGAGTGCTGGACATTGTGTCAGATTGTGTTGTTTGAGACTTTTTCAGTCTCAGGGAGACTTAGGGGTCTGGATCTCCTGTCCATAGCACCTAAAATTCTTAGATACTAAAGTGACACTAGTGGATAGGTGCAATTCCATCTAGCCTCAAACCCCTGTGCTTAGTGTGTATTATACCTAGGCCAAGGGCACTAGGACCCTGGGACAGGACAGAAGCCAGGGGACACCGGACACCACATCCGGTCAAGGGGTGGGGACAAGGGGCACTCTGCTGCTGGGCCTCGAGGCAAGAGGTCGAGATCAAAACCTCGTTCTGTCTGGTTTCCTGGGTCTAGCGACACAACAATCATGACGCATCTCTCTCATGCATCACACCAACTGCATGCCCATTGGGTGCGGTATCCGATTCAAAGGATGCAACCCTTGGAGGTGGGGGTGTTCCCATAGTAGGGCCACATTCTTGCTCATGGGGCTCTGCTGAACTTGTGCCTGTGTGTGACCAGACTGGTCTGGTGCCTCCTGCATCACCGTGCATCAGACTATGCCTGGAGCACCTCTGCCAGAGGACCAAGCACAAGTGATGCCCAAACATCTGCTCAAAGCCCTGAGTGCCACCACAGGTGGACCAAGCATGAGAGGTTCCTAAACAAAAGCTCAATGCGCTGAGTGCGTCCCCCGGAGGACCAAACAATACAGGTGCCCAAACAAAAACTCAAAGCCCTGAGTGCGTCCGCCAGTGGAACATGCAGAAGAGAGGGCCCCTGCCCCTGTTATCTGATGTCCAGTGGAGTGTGTGGCCCCTGCCGGCTCATCACAGGCCTCTTCTGAGGCACCTCTATCTGTATTCTTTGCGCCGCCCTGGTAGCCGAGGATCTCCAGTTGTTCTTGGCTTGCGCCGGACGTTACATCCTCACACAACCAAACCGCTTACATGTCACAAGCTCAGTTTACTATCAATGTAAATGGTTCCAATTAAAGATAGCTTTTCTGTGAGTATGGGGCACAGGAACCAAGAGCTGCGTGGTTCTGCATTTTGTAAACTCTCCGGGTGCGCGCCCCCGTCGCCCCCGGCGCCAGAGATCCTGGCGTGCGCGCGTAAGAGAGGCCCGCGGGTCAGATACAAGGGCCTGGGAACCCAAGATTAGGAGCTCTGCTCACACCTGGGAAGAGGAGGAAACAAACATACCTCTGGGGAAGGATATCTTGTGTGTTTAGAAAATAACCAACATACTCGCATTATTAGAAGGACACATGCGATCATGTGTGATCATGACGCCCGGTGGAGCGGTTCTATGCAGCTATAGAGGAGTTTGACTCTGGGTCACCCCTTGGCCGTCACCTACCCAGCCGGACACCTGACATTGTTTTCCTCGTCTCCCCGTTGTGTCTTCCACCTGCATTCCTTACCCCTGTTTGCCATTCCCCCTCTACCTTTCACTCCCCTTAAGACGTGTGTACGCGCTAATAACTCATATTATTGTGTAATCTCATGTTTTTCTCCTATTTCTATACCTGGCTATGCAATTATTTAACCTGTCACTCGCTGATCCTCATGTAAAGCGCTCTGATACCTCCGGGTCTAGCCAGCGCTATATAAAACTTTGCAAATAAATTTGCGACGAACATTTATTTTCCTTTGATGAGGCAAATGTGCACGAGGCGAGCAGCCTCTCCTCGTCTGGGATCCAAAGCAGGAGGAGGCCTGGCCGTGCTGGGACACTCGAGGAAACCTTCTGGGGAAGGGCAGGCGGGGCTGGGGCCGGGTCAGAGAGTGAGCTGAAAGGGAGGCCTGAGGAAGAGGTGGACATTCAGGGAGCGAATCTCAGCCTCTTCCTCCTTCATTTATTCCCATCACAGCGCGCTCCTGGCGCTCGTAATGTCGAGGGCACTTGTTTAAATCAATGTAACTCTAAAAATAACACAAAAATGCAGCATTTTCTTAATGGGACTCTCTCGTGGCACATTGCATTCTGGGAACAATTAATTAAGGAACAACAAAATGCGAGCTCGGTGAAAAGGTGATATTTTCAAGGTAATGTTTAAAAACAAACATTGAATATAAAAAAAAGGCCCTGGCACTACTCAGTTTTCTAAGAAGGAAGATGGTGATTCATGGTAAGCAATAATGTTTGTGTAAACCACGAGATGGATGTCTGTGCGTTGATGTGTTTTACTTCACACGGCGTCAAATGTTTCACCAGAGACCTCGTGTTTAGACTGCCTTCTGCGTCTTTACATCACAGAGTAAATCAAAGAAACTCATGGGAATATTATCAAGAACGGCGTTAAAAATTATCGCCTCTTTAGCGGCAGAAAACAGCCGCTAAAGCGGTGATAAGGGGCTTGATAATAGGCCCTTGTGAATTTCAATAGAAGTCCATGTTCTGGTGTGAACCTCGGCTTCTATTGGAATTCTCCAGGGCATATTATCAAGCCCCATATCGCCGCTTTAGCAGCAGTTTTCTGACGCTAAACCGGCGATAATTTTAACACCCTTCTTGATAATATGCACAGAAATTCATTAAAATTCATCTGGTCTGTCTTGAGCAATGTTATTTCTAATTCATAACAGAGGCAAAAGTCATGAGGAAAAATGAAAAAAACAACGCTTTTCCCAACAGGATTTAAAAATCCAATGTAAACAGGAGGTGCATTAGTGGTGAAAGAGCGGCTTTGCACTAGTGCACCGAGTTTAAAACGCACCACGGCCAATCTAGGCGCCCTGTGGGGGATTTAAACACTGGGAAAGTCTCTCACAGGAAATGATAGCACAGCCTTGCATGCATTTCTTTCCATCAGAGCCTTTTTGTAAAGAGTGTGGACTGGACACCCCTCGCTCCACAGTAGGTGACCAGATTCTCAAAACAAAAAACGGGGACAGGTCATAGACAAAGAAGTAGGACTACAGTTTGCAGTAACCATCGACATAAAAGTGGGACTATTTGACAGCTGTCATAGACATAGAAAAAGGACTACAATGACAGCTCCCTCCACAGACCGAGATGAAGCATTACAGACAACAAATCCGAGGTCTTTTATTGGCACCCCTCTCCTTTACACAGCAGCATTAGTACTTTTTATTACATTTACACTTTTAAGCACTATAGCATATATTTGTCAAAAATCAATAAAACATCACAGGCTAGCAAACGCCAGTGCAAAGAGAGCATGCGCACATGCTCAACCGGAACAATGAAAAACAGGGAAATTTCTGTGTTTAACTGGGACACTGTTTGAAAACCGGGACATTTGAGTCACTTGGAGAAAAGTGTCGGGACATGGGGACACTTCTCCGAAAACGGGGACCGTCCTGAGAAAACGGGGACATCTGGTCACCCTACACAGTTATCATACTACGGTGCGTAGTAAGAACATGTCATGGCATACACACCAGCGCTACTGTGCACATAGATAGCTCCGATCAGAAAGGAATCAGTCACGCGAACGTCAAACTGCGCATGCTCACCCGCGTCATTTATAGTCCACACTCCTAACGCCAACTGAAGCACTTTAAGCGCACTCTCCACCAATCACTTGCCTAAACGTCAAAGGTGACACAGATTACACTGTCGTCATCCCAATCCAACGTTGTACCTTGAAAACCCTACACGCGTGTTCTGGTGACTGGGGCGGTGTCCAAGAAGGGGGAATGACACAGAATCTGTCTGGCAGAGTGGTAGCATAGAGGTGAGGTCATTACCGAGGTCAGTTCAGTTTAACCCATCGCCGTGGGGCTAATTCCCCCGCGGCGCGGGGCTAGGGGGGCCGCGCGCGGTTCGTCTTGCAGCACGGTGGCGCTGTGTTGATCACGAGCTGAGCTCATCATGGCCACGCCCGCTCAGCCCAGCTCAGCCCAGCTCAGCCCAGCCCAGCACAGCGGCGGAGCTATCCCCGCGTGGGCGTTCCGCGAGGTCATGACGAGCACAGCTTGTCATCAGCACAGCGCCACCGTGCTGCATGAAGAGCTGAGCTCATCATCAGCATGGAAGAGGTTAATATATTTTTATTCAGCTATTATAGCCATAAAATTGCCACAATACAGCGTGCAGTAAAAATGCATAGTATACAACATGTGCAGCCATAAAAACTGTATAAAACACAATAAAATCCTATTAAAACATACTGTAGCGGCAGTAACACTCTATAAAATCGCTCTTAATTCATAACCAAATAGGGAAAGGGTCACATATACATTAAATATACATTTCTGCATGCCTACGGACTTCCAGTGCTCCAACATGTCCTCAAGTGGTGGATAAAATCGCATTTCTGCCCCACAACCCATTTTAAATTATATTACCAATTCATTCAACAACTCCTGTATTGCAGTTAGAAATCTTCCTATTGCACCTGCCACATTTAAGAATCTCATATTTATCAATTAGCTGAAAGCTTGATCACTGTTATCAATTTTATAGGCAATAAAAAGAGGTTTTAAAAATTCCTTCCTTCCTTAGAAACCACAAACAGTCCAGCAAAATATGTGGGCCTCTGCATTTTACTTGTAGAACACATGTGCACAGACCCTGTTTATTAGTCATTGCAGTTTTTATCTTCCTATCTGCATTACATGGGTTCAGGCTAACTCTGAATTTCAATATCGCATTTCTAAACTCAGGATTTGGCATGTTCTTGATGAGTGTGGGGTAGTAAACTGCGGAATACGGCTGATTGGCCGTAAGTAAATAAAAAAATTAAAAAATAATTTTGTTGCGTGCGCTGCATCGCTAAATACGACGCAGTGCGCGCAAGGAAATTTGTTTTCTTTATTTTTTGTGTACTTACCTCCGTAGGGTCATATTTCCTAGTTTACTACCCCCCATCCTGCCCCACGTCACTGCCCGGCAGCACGCCCTATGCGGGCCGCTACTGGATATAGGGGAACATATGATCGTTACCGAGGTCACAGCAAGGACACACACCTCTGCTGGAAAGCTGTACTTTGCGCATTCAATACCTCTCTTTTTCAGACATCTTCCAACAGCACCTTTCAACCAATCACAGATAAGTTGCAATACAGGTGCCCGAACAGTGGTCCCCATTCTGGGGGGGCAGGCACCTGCATTCCATTTTGTTTCAGTTTAAAGGTAATTTTTGTTGACTTTTCGAAGCACCCATCCAGTTTGCAGGCCTCTTTCCTGTAACAGCAGGAGGCAGGTGTGCACACATGACTGAGGGGTGATCAGGCGTCTGAGCTGAGGGTACCAGTGGGTTTAAGGAGGCTGGCAGCTCAGAGGAGACACAGGTGTGTTCACCCCCCCCTGAGAGGGTTCAGAGAGAGCTGGCAGCTGAGAATTCTCCATCTCTCCAGTGGTTCCTTTGATCAGAGGGGCTGAGGGCACAGCCTGAGTTTGAGACATGACAAAATAGTTGTCTGTTTTTTTCCTGCCAATTGGGGTTTCTAACGCCCAGCTGGCTTTGGTTCCTGAGATTGATAGGCCCACAGGCAGTGTTTAATTGCATAATATATGCCCTGTACCCAAGGGGGGGGGGGGATGCCCAGAGCCAAGGCTGCCTAGTCCTTCTTTCATCTCGTTCTTTTCATCCATCAATGGCCTCTCCCTGCCCCCCCCCCCCCCCCGCCACTCTCTCTCCCCAGGTTCCTTTTCAATCTCGCCTTCTCCCTATGTCACTGTTTTTAGTTTCTATTCTCTCCTCTTTTCCCTCTTCGCTGCTTTTCTCTCTCCTGTTCTGGGTGAAAGCCTGTCCTGTGAGGTCTGCCTCTTAAAGGGGGTGGGGGGGCTTTCCCACAGGCTCCTCGCCTAAGAGGGGCCCCCCTGCCTCCCCTGGTATTCATTTTATCTGTTAGACATTTCCCCAGAGTCTCAAAAAGCGATTCCAACCTCCAACAGGTCTCACAGGGCGGGGGCTGGGGCATGAGAGGGGGGGGGGGGTAGTGCCAGTGGGGACGGGGGGGGGGGGCTGAGCGGTGGGAGGTGGGACTCGACTCATTGTATTGTAATTGCATTTATATAGCGCTTACTACCCCTGGCGATATAGCACTTGCTGATGTCAATGGCGTGCATGCTTTGATTTAATAAAACGTCGGGGTACCTGAACTCGCTTTCTCTTTCCTTACGCGCCAGTAAAGGGGAAACGACCAGCAGGACGCAGGCGCCGTCTGCAGACAAAACAGCTGCAAAACGACACATTTTAGGAACAGCGGCTTCCCTTCTTAGCAGTGATTAAAACAACAGTTTCCCCGCTTCCTCCGGCTCCCGTAATAGCCAGACCCAAATGAAATCTGCGCCCCCACGCTGGGGCCACGTGCTGCGAAGCAAATAAGTTATTACAGCTGCCATTTTATCTGCGAAAACACAGGCTTCCTGATCCGAGAGGCCACTCGATCTCGCGCCACTTACTCCTGGCAAGCGGCCGCCATCTCGGCCCGGACAAGGACTCTTTGTGCGGACGCAGCGGGCACAAACACTCTCTTCACAAGGACAGAAATTGCTATCAAGGCGTCAGAGAGCCATGGAGCGTGGAATTTTACTCACCGCAGCCGAAACGTGTCCAGCGTCGAGTTCTTCGCGATCGACACAACGAAGGTCCACACATCGCCTTGCGTGGCCACCTTGGGGACATAATGGACTACGATGTAGGGATCTACCCTGATTTCACGCAAGGGTGGGCTGCTGGGCGTCTGGTGAAGAAAAACACTGCCAATCCTTTGCAAGGGTGGTCCGCCGTCATCCATGCTGTTTCGGCCAAAGCGGATGCCACTGGCCTTCTTCAGGTCCTCCTTGAGGCATTCCCCTTTCTCGTCTCCTCGTTGGATGGTGTAATAAAGTTCCACAGGGCTCCCTTCTGATTGGTCCATTAATTTCTTGCGGCCTGAGACAACCGTTGGGGGCTCAAACCAGTCCGGCAAGAGTTCCAGCTCGGCCACGCACAGGCCCAGGTCTCCTTTTAGCCGGCACCCCCCCTTCACTTCTCGTGTCTCCCTGAAGGCGAAGACCCTGAGGCAGGGGAGGCGCTCGGTGGTGGTGTAGTCGTCCCAGTCCCGCCCTACCACGTAGAACAGGACCTGGACCTTGGGCCTGTCGGGGAAGATCTCCTCTCGAATGATGTACGATTTCAGTTTCCAGTTGAAGGTGAACGCGTCAGTGGAACCAAAGAGGTTGGAGGGAAAAAGCAGTTCCTGAGGCACCGTTTGCTCCACGCTAAAGGGCCCGTAGGTGGCGTTGACCACAGGGGGCCTCTTGGCCTTGTAGATGAGGAGTAGTTCTACCCTGGACTGCAGGCTGGAGTTCCGCATGATGTCCTGGTTGGCCTCTTTGAGGAAGAAGGCCACGTCGCTGTGAAGGATGGTGTAGTTCACAGGAAGGTAGGTCGGGAGAAGCGAAAACCTCTGCACGCCGTCCAGTATTCCTCGACTCTGGACCACTGTAAAGGAAAGAGCACAGGGAGGCATTTTAGTAAATGGTAGAGCAATGGAACGCTTGCAATGCATACATACACGTGAAATAAACTCATGTCAACTTAAAAAGAAAGTCAGATATGCGTGAGCTGCCAACATATCAAGGAACTTGCTGTATTTGAGAGAATGTGGTTACAGGAGTTTGTGGTCTGGTCACACAGCAAACTGAAACATTAATTGACACTACTCATTTTTAGAAATTTAGGAAGAAAATCACATGCACTTATAGGGCTTTGCCAAAGTTCACTCAAGACCTCCAGTCTGCTTTGGGCCGGGTCACGTGACTTTAACCATCACTTCAAACTGTTAGCTATCAGGTTAATTATCACAATGGTTCACCTGTCTCAAGTCACCCCTTAGTGTCATGTCACAGCGGGAAGTGTCCTAGCATGTACTGCAGTGAGGTCACATGAACTCCACGGCCACTCCAGCCAATCAGGTTCATGCCAGCCAGTTACCCCTCCTCCAATCCCTACCTCCCAGGGCGTCTTTCATCCAAAGCAAAGGGTGGACAAAGAAAAGGGCGCTACCTGTTTTGGTCTGTTTGTAGGGCCTTGAACCGGACCTACAACCCCTACTAATAGACGGGCGCAAGTTAATACTTCCCCATGCACCTGACCCCTTGCACTACTCTGCCGAGCCCCACAATCACACACTCAACAACATCAATACTCTCAAAGCATCTGCAGAACTCACACATCCAACTTCATACACATCCCACAAACTACCAAACACACCTTCCATCTCACGCTTATGAACAAACGCGTGACTGTGTTTCATGTCCCATCCGCCTCAGGCCTCTTCACAGATCAGAAGACTTCTCACCAGAAACGCAGCTCGCCCTTTACCCTCTCACTTCCTAAATATCCTTGTTGCCACCAGCTACAACATCCAGCAAGCAAACCATGTACCCAAGTCAAGGAAAGGCCTTGAATCAACCACAAGCCTGACTGGTCCTGCCCGGTGGGTGAACTCGTGAAACTCAAGTCATCGGAGCGTTTCACGTCCTTCTGACTTACTACAAACTCGTCTTCCATCTTCCCTTCATCTGGCAATAAATTGGTCCCCATAACACACTTACACCAGTCTCCTTGGAGACTTCAACCTCCCTGGCAACTCTAGAAGAAAGAAAACAAGAGACACCCTCTGAATGCCCATCAACAACCTCAAGATGATACAGCACGTCACTGGATCAACTCACCCCTCAAGCCACGGACCCATACCCTAGACAAAAGAAACCACCAGGTGTCCACTTCCTGTACACCTGCTCTGCACCAACCACTCCACCATTCCCATCACTTGCTCTGCACCATTCCCATCACCTGCTCTGCACCAACCACGTCACCATTCCCATCACCTGCTCTGCACCAACCACTCCACCATTCCCATCCCCTGCTCTGCACCAACCACTCCACCATTCCCATCCCCTGCTCTGCACCAACCACTCCACCATTCCCATCACCTGCTCCGCACCAACCACTCCACCATTCCCATCACCTGCTCAGCACCAACCACTCCACCATTCCCATCACCTGCTCTGCACCAACCACTCCACCATTCCCATCACCTGCCCTGCACCAACCACTGCACCATTCCCATCACCTGCTCTGCACCAACCACTCCACCATTCCCATCACCTGCCCTGCACCAACCACTCCAGCATTCCCATCACCTGCTCAGCACCAACCACTCCAGCATTCCCATCACCTGCTCAGCACCAACCACTCCACCATTCCCATCACCTGCTCTGCACCAACCACTCCACCATTCCCATCACCTGCCCTGCACCAACCACTCCACCATTCCCATCACCTGCCCTGCACCAACCACTTCACCGTTCCCATCACCTGCTCTGCACCAACCACTCCACCATTCCCATCACCTGCCCTGCACCAACCACTCCACCTTCCCATCACCTGCTCAGCACCAACCACTCCACCATTCCCATCACCTGCCCTGCACCAACCACTCCACCATTCCCATCACCTGCTCTGCACCAACCACTTCACCATTCCCATCACCTGCTCTGAACCAACCACTCCACCATTCCCATCACCTGCTCTGCACCAACCACTCCACCATTCCCATCACATGCTCACCATCCACTCCACCATTCCCATCACCTGCTCTGCACCAACCACTCCACCATTCCCATCACCTGCTCTGCACCAACCACTCCACCATTCCCATCACCGGCTCACCATCCACTCCACCATTCCCATCACCTGCTCCGCACCAACCACTCCACCATTCCCATCACCTGCTCTGCACCAACCACTCCACCATTCCCATTACCTGCTCACCATCCACTCCACCATTCCCATCACCTGCTCTGCACCAACCACTCCACCATTCCCATCACCTGCTCTGCACCAACCACTCCACCATTCCCATCACCTGCTCCGCACCAACCACTCCACCATTCCCATCACCTGCTCTGCACCAACCACTCCACCATTCCATCACCTGCTCTGCACCCACCACTCCACCATTCCCATCACCTGCTCACCATCCACTCCACCATTCCCATCACCTGCTCCGCACCAACCACTCCACCATTCCCATCACCTGCTCACCATCCACTCCACCATTCCCATCACCTGCTCTGCACCAACCACTCCACCATTCCCATCACCTGATCACCATCCACTCCACCATTCCCATCACCTGCTCCGCACCAACCACTCCACCATTCCCATCACCTGCTCTGCACCAACCACTCCACCATTCCCATCACCTGCTCACCGTCCACTCCACCATTCCCATCACCTGCTCTGCACCAACCACTCCACCATTCCCATCACCTGCTCTGCACCAACCACTCCCCCATTCCCATCACCTGCTCCGCACCAACCACTCCACCATTCCCATCACCTGCTCTGCACCAACCACTCCACCATTCCCATCACCTGCTCACCATCCACTCCACCATTCCCATCACCTGCTCCGCACCAACCACTCCACCATTCCCATCACCTGCTCTGCACCAACCACTCCACCATTCCCATCACCTGCTCAGCACCAATCACTCCACCATTCCCATCACCTGCTCTGCACCAACGGCTTCACCATTCCCATCACCTGCTCTGCACCAACCACTCCACCATTCCCATCACCTGCTCTGCATCAACCACTCCACCATTCCCATCACCTGCTCTGCACCAACCACTCCACCATTCCCATCACCTGCTCTGCACCAACCACTCCACCATTCCCATCACCTGCTCTGCACCAACCACTCCACCGTTCCCATCACCTGCTCTGCACCAACCACTCCACCGTTCCCATCACCTGCTCAGCACCAACCACTTCACCGTTCCCATCACCTGCTCTGCACCAACTACTCCACCATTCCCATCACCTGCTCTGCACCAACCACTCCACCATTCCCATCACCTGGTCTGCACCAACCACTCCACCATTCCCATCACCTGCTCAGCACCAACCACTTCACCGTTCCCATCACCTGCTCTGCACCAACCACTCCAGCATTCCCATCACCTGCTCAGCACCAACCACTCCACCATTCCCATCACCTGCTCTGCACCAACCACTCCACCATTCCCATCACCTGCCCTGCACCAACCACTGCACCATTCCCATCACCTGCTCTGCACCAACCACTCCACCATTCCCATCACCTGCCCTGCACCAACCACTCCAGCATTCCCATCACCTGCTCAGCACCAACCGCTCCACCATTCCCATCACCTGCTCTGCACCAACCACTTCACCATTCCCATCACCTGCCCTGCACCAACCACTCCACCATTCCCATCACCTGCCCTGCACCAACCACTTCACCATTCCCATCACCTGCCCTGCACCAACCACTCCACCTTCCCATCACCTGCTCTGCACCACACACTTCACCATTCCCATCACCTGCTCAGCATCCACCAGCCCCTCAAAGTCTATGAGTAAAACAAAACTCTGGACCCCAATGCCACCACCCTTACCTCGAGTCAACGCCATGCTCAAAACCTTCATCGCAATTCTCTAAATCTATTTAAACATCTATGCAACAACAAAACCACACCAGGTCACACCTAAACCACCAGCACCCTGGTACTCCAAAGACAGAAGCAGACTCATGGAGTGCGGCTGCCCCTGTCAGACCCACCGGTCCCAGGCTCCCTGGACACGTCCAATGGCGTCAACCTCAACTTCCAGGAAAGAAGATTGAAAATAACCCAGCACCTCACCCACACCAAGCCTGCCACCTCCCTCATCCCCTGACTGCTCACCATTAGGGGCTTATGGAATCTGTATAATGACATGAAGGTGCTGAAATGTGGTGCAAAATTACACAAAATACTAAACTTGCATTAGGAGCACTATTCCAGCACAAACGCGTACTTGTGTCGATTTTGGATGCATGGACGCATCTTGCGTTAAAAAATGTAGTAAAAAAAAACAAGTGGCACAAACATCCGCATTCTTGTTGTTTTATTGTTCCCATGCTAATTATTTTGTCCCAAATGGCGCGTAAATATGCTGCGTGGCTTTCTAGCATCATTTCAGGTATTTTGCCTTCAAACATAATGCAAATTAAGTTACCTAAATTACATGAGATTCGACCGGAGTGGTGGATATTTCTCCCAGGCCTGCACACCATCCCACACCAGTGACCCCTCACCCCCCTCACAAACACTAAGAACATCTTCCTCTCCCTCACCCTTCATGAAAGTTGCCACTGGAGAAGTCCTTCACCCTTGCTTGCAGTTGTCAATGCTTCACTGACCACAGACATGTTTCTGGAAGCCTCCAGAACAGTCAAAACCTCTCACTTCTGAAGACCCACCCTAGACTCTGATAACCTTGCCAGGGACAGACCAATCAGCCCCACCCTAAATTTACAAGATCATTGGAAAACAGACTACACTCAACTCAAAGACCAGAACAATGCCAACATCTCTTCACAACCACCCGTGAGTTGACTTTGCAGCACTGAAAGCACCCCCCTAGAACTGGTGGACAATGCCGTCCAGATCACTGCTAAGGATGACTTCAGCCTCGTGATACGTCGCGACTCCCGACACGTCAGGCGGACGCTGTTTGCAGCCACCGTTATCCACACCCTTGAAGGGGGTTGAGGCAATGTTCACCAGGGATTCCACTCCTTGCCATACACCTGGCATCGGTGGTCCAAATGGGCAGCTCTGCATCCCAGAAGCTCCTGCCACCTGTGAGGTGCCCGAGGGCACCCTAAGATATGACGCTGGCCGCCTATAGCAACATACATGTCACTGCGCACCCCATCAAGGGCCTGAATATACAAAGTCACCATCCCTGACTTGACAGACCTCCACCTGCCCCCCCTTACTTCACTGCAACATCTTCATTGCTACATCCCTCACATGGCAGAGAAGCTCACTCCCTCCAACACCCCTGGGCACATTTTCAGCCAGAACACCACCAGAGTGAGGGCTAAACCATAGAGAAAAGACAAAAACAGGAGCAGACCACCTCAGTTACAGACCAAGCAGAGGGCAGAACCCCCCTGGACATCCCCCGCCCTCAATGAATTCTGAAAGAGCTCGAGACTGCCCCTCTGCAATGAACACTACATTCTGACATCTGAAGGGACTGATCGCCTACACCACTTACCTCGACAGGTCCTCTCACCTCCATCCTTTCTATGATCAATAATCCACTGGACCACTAAAACTGAAATGTCTTTTCCTTCACACTTGTAAGTAACCCTGTGGAAAGCACTACGCTACGCTCGCGTAGTTTGCAAAGTTTCCGCTACTTCACACTACGCAAATTGCACGTAGCACAGTGCAAACACGCGTAGCGGTCATTTTTTGCTTGCTCGCGGTCCTCAACGTCAAGTTGGCGACCGCGAGCAAGCAAAATGACATCCCCGCGATACTTTTTCCTCGTTCGCGATCAGCAACATCAAGTTGCCGATAGCGAGCGTGGGAAATAAACCTCCCGGTGAGATTCTCAACGCGGGGAGGTCAGGTTTCTCATTGCGAGTGGGCACGTATGCTCGCGATGAGAAACTACCAGTCCGTGTTGAGAAAGCTGCCGCTCAAGCAAAAATCTACTCAAGCGGCAGAAAACCACTGCTCGCACTGTGCAAGATGCCGTTTTCAATGATTGGACAGTGCCGGATGCTTGTCCGCACTGTGCAATCATTGAAAACGGCATCTTGCACAGTGCGAACAGGGTACTACGCAGTTCACGTAGTGCTACGCGTGGCTCGCGTAGTGCAAAGTGCACTTCGCGTAGCTACGCATAGCGCTACTTCGCAAACTACACTCAGGGTTACTTGTAAGACCTCCAGGCCGCAAGCATCACCAACAAAGCTCTGAAACGAAACATACCAGGTGTGTGCGAAATGCGCGTAATTTCATCAACATTTTGACAAAATAACCTAAAAATAAATGCGTGTAATTACGTGAAATGCAAATTCATAATTTAGAGCTGTTGTGAGGCAAAAAGCATCCTTTTTCCAGTTTTTGATGCAAGACCGCATTCCATGCTAAAAGCAAAGCGCCACAAACAACAGCCACTCATGGTCTGTTTTTCCTGTGTTTTTACTGGAAATGTCTCCACAAATGACCTGTAATTACGCTAAGTAGAGTAATGGCATAATTCGGGGAATTTGACATAACAAGCGTAACAGAAAGTCTTTCAAAATTACGCCAGTGTTATTTAAATTTCACCCAGGCCTACATGTGGCTTAAAGACGAACATCCCATTATTAGAACCCATACGGACATTCACAACAGCAATCATCTTCGTCTTGAAATTAAATGATGTCAGAGGCCTCTACGTGACCTGGTCCTTCTCTGGCCTCTCTGCTGAGACTAGGAGTGAGGTCTCCACTGAATATGGAAGAGTGGGCCTCACCTGTCCTGAAGCTCCCCTGACGGTCCACAGCACACCGTGAGCCTCTCGCCAACAGCTCTCCACAAATTAATGTATATAAAACACCTGAGACATGAACTGACTCGCAATGAGTGTTTTTAAAAGAGATTTCTAAACGATCCATCATAAGATACAACATGGAAATGACCCACATTTTCAGGGTGGAGACAGGAAGACGCGCCCACTTACTCTTTCTTGGCACAGGCGAGGGCGGATACAGGGGTGCGCTTAGAAGCACCAAGAGGGAGTGCTTAGGCTATGATCAATCAATCAATCATAGCATTTATATAGCGCACTACTCACCCAGAGGGTCTCAAGGCGCTAGGGGAGGGGGGTCCGCTACTGCTCGAACAGCCAGGTCTTGAGTTGCTTCCTGAAGCCGAGGTGGTCCTGGGTCAGGCGGAGGTGAGTCGGGAGAGAGTTCTAAGTCTTGGCGGCGAGGTAGGAGAAGGACCGTCCTCCTGTGGTGGCTCTTCGGATGCGGGGGACGGCGGCGAGGGCGTGGCCGTTTGATCGAAGCTGGCGTTTGGGAGCGTAGAAGTTGAGGCGGCTCTTGAGGTATCCTGGGCCTTGGTTGTGTAGGGCTTTGTGTGCGTGGGTGAGGAGATGGAAGGTGATTCTCTTGTTGACGGGGAGCCAGTGCAGATCTTTCAGGTGTCCGGAGATGTGGCTGCGTCGGGGGATGTCCAGGATGAGTCGTGCTGAACTGGGGGAATGCCAGTGTGACGAAGGACCATTGAAGCGCTATGTTCAGAGAATGAATGATTCACAGCATTTCTCACGTGTTCCCTCCCTGAAAGAGGTCTCTGGCACTGAATAGGTCTCTGCGGAGGAGTACCGTGCGGTACTCTGAGGTAAGTGCTCCAACAGGAATGAGTTGTGAACAGAGTGAAAGACTATGGCCCAGATGCATGAAGCTAAAAACCGCTCGCAAAGGGGCGGATTCTCAGTATCTGCCCCTTTGCGACCGGTATTTTTGCATTTGGGATGCATCATCCCAAATGCAAAAATCGCAAATTGAGAATTCGCTAAATTGCGATTACTTGCATTTAAGGAATCTCAAATTGAGATTCCTTAAATGCAATGCATTAAAGTTTAAAAAATAGGAATTTCGCTAATAGGGCTCGCAAATTACCATGAAGTACAACTTCATGGTAATTTGCAAAAACTTTAAAAAATGCACTAAAGTGCATTTTTCAAAGTTTCATGTTGCACACACACATGCCCTAAGGGCATGTGTGTGCGCAACGTATGTGCACAGATCAATTTCAGGGGTGCAACAGGGTGTCTTTTGGACACCCTGCACCCTTGAAATCGCATTCTCATTTTGCGATTCGCTAATTGCGATTCGCAAATTCAAAATTCTTCCCATTCATTCCTATGGGCCTCTAGGCCCATAGGAATGAATGGGGAGGTATTCCTTAATTGCGACTCGCAATTTGCGAATCACAATTAAGGAATTTTAAGAAATCGCTATTTTTAAAGTGATTTCTTCTTGCATGCCATTTTGCTATTCCTTAATAGCGAATCCTTATTTTTCGCTAATAAGGAATCGCAAAATGGATGCTTGATGCATCTGGGGGATAATCTAGTAATCTTATTGCGGAATATTCCACGTTACCTTGCTTTTTCCTCGCATGCCATTACAATATGGTCATTACAAGGACCGCATTGTAACAACGCATGCCATTACAATGCAAATTGGACCAACAACTTGCTGTACGGGGGGGGGGGCGCTGGATGTTGGAATAGTATAATTTACTATTCGAGTTCCAGTCTGTGCAACTGTAGGGAAGGTGATGGATTTTAAATTCAACACCTTCTATCCCCCAGGGCAAGTCTTTCTTCCGACTTGCAGGGTAATGGCATGCGTTGTAACAACGCAGTCGCTGTAACAACTGCGTTGTAATGGCATGCTGTGTTCCGGTTTCGTGGTAAACAACTATGTTTACCGTAGTACCTGTACATGACAATGTGCACTAATGTATTTTGTAAACAGATATGGACACCTCTTTCTTATTAATTTGAAGTGCTCCGAAGCCTCAATCTCAATCTGCTTGCTAGGTTTCAGGCCTCTAGTCGGTCCTGAAGCCGTGTTATCTGAGGCAGTACATGGGCTTGTTTCTGCATTTCATGGTAAAGCATCGCCTCGCTTTTGATATTGTCACCCAGAATCGAGATTTCAAGAAATCCACGGAGTCAGCAGTGACTTCACACATTGGTTCATGGTTTCAAACCCGTCCATCAGCTTCACTGTGACAATATCCAGCCATCTGCTCCTCAGGTAAGTTTCATTGAAAGTAACACGTTTCTGTCACGTGATGATACTCCATAGAACTGTATTGAGGGACAGTTATATAAAGAACATTCAATTTGCATGCATTTTAGCATTGCATGGGTCAACTGGCCATTTGGGCAAGAGCTCGGGTCTGTTAAATGGAAGCTGTTTCCGAATTATGTGCCGTGCTGCTCGCTTTTTTGCAATAAATGCCTGTTAGACTTTTGGCCTCTGGACGCGCTGTGTTTTATTTTAACAACGCAAAGCCACAACCGCAAAGGGGGTGAGACATGGAATCAATTTTTCAGATTCATAGGACTGCAAGGGGCACAATATATGGCCACACTCCATGAGGCTGTAGCGTTCTAGTTTATGCACGTCACGGAGACGTGACGTGCGTCGGCCATGTTGGCGCGGATGCGCGCGCATCCTATTACGTGCCGAGAGTTACAGCGAGAGCAGCGCCGGCCGGCGCTCCTCGGATGTTAGATATTTACTAAGTTAAATAAATATAATTACACCTAACCTGCTGGCTCCCTGTGGTCTATGAGCAACATTACAGTGGCGACGAGGTCGGGAGGCAATCCTGGACAAATACAACAGAGGAAAAAAACGGACCCCCCCCCCCACGTGGGCAACTTCAGAGGATATTACAGACCCTGACACGGTTATTGGGCTCATCCAGACCCGGGCAAGGTTCCCTACGCAGCCCTGCAGTCGAGACTGTTCACCAGGACACAGCAGAAAGCGCAGGAGGTACGGCAGATCCGAGGAGCGTGGCAGAGCCACGAGCAACAATAGAGGCGGCAAATAGGCCAGAGCAGTGGCGCGAACACCCCATAGCTGCAAGGAGACGCTATACACCCTTGAATAACAACGTCAGGGCGGAACAGCACTGGCTACCAAAGGGGAAGAAGGGGGGGCCAACACCAAGAGTCCCCAGAGAGAATCGAGCACAGAGGTCAAGGACAGCACCCCAGGTAGCCCCCCCGGCAAAGACACCAATACAAAAGTCACCAGGGAGGTGAGAATGAGCGCACCGGCGGGGTATGCAATAGCCCCTGTGCAGTTTCTACTGAAACCTGGCGAACCACTCATGAAGTGGGAGGATTGGAAAGAATATATTGATAATTTCATAGGGGTCCTGGAGGATGAAAATGAAGAAAAATTCACCCCCCAAAGAAAGAAACGCATCCTGTTACTAAACCTGGGACCGGAGGGACTCAGGATATACAAGAGTCTGGTGCCCAAAAAGAGAGAGGACACGGATGACGATGTGTATGCCCATGCAGTGGAAGACCTAGATGAACGGTATCGCCCCACTATCTATGTGTCAGTGGACAGGTTTAATTTTCAGCAGAGGAAACAACGGGCTGGAGAAACAATAGAAGAATACGTAGCGGCCTTGAGGAAGCTGGCGGCCCCATGTAAATACGCACTGTGGGAAGACAAATTCATAAAGGATCAGATTGTGATGCACACTACGAGCACTAATGTTCAAGACAAGTTATGGGCAAGCGGCGACACCACACTCAAAGACGTAATGGTCATTGTAAAAAGGGCAGAACTCGCACGGAGGTGCGCTGACGCAACCAAGAAAGACGTAGCCACCCCAACCATGGTGAACAGGATACAAGAGGGAGACCACCGCAAAGACCAGAGAGGCAAGGACCCAGTGGCCAGAGGAACCAACAGATGGCAAGGGAAGCAAACAGGCAATGACGGCAAGAAATCGTGCTACAGATGCGGAAGTTGGTCCCACGACGCGCGTGGTAGAAGATGTCCAGCGTTCCGAGCCAAGTGCCTACACTGTGGCATCTTAGGCCACTATGAGAAAGTGTGTAGGAAGAAGCAACCCAAGGGCATGGTGAAATGTGTCGATCAGGGCGAAGAAGATCTGGAGGAGATTGCAGAGGAAGAGGTGGTCACCGTTTTATGCATATATGACCAGGTATTGAGCGTAGAAGGGAAGAAGTCAACAAAACCCGTCCTGGACATGTCAATGGGTGGAATCACCATCACTGTGGTGGCAGACACTGGATCTCCATTCACCATTGTCCAACGGGCAGTGTGGGAAGAAGCGTTCAGACCCAAGTTGGGCCCAGAGTTGGAGAAACTAGACATTCGGCCGGTCACCTACAATGGCGACCGTATTCCAATGGTGGGGTTCCGACGCTTGTTGTTTGAATTTAGGGGCCGATCAGCATGGTGCAAGCTGTACATTGCAGAGAGAGGACCCTCTGTCCTAGGATGGCTGGACCAGGGCGACCTGGGAATCAAGCTGGATCCAGGAGGAAAGGAGCAAATACTGCTCACCGAGCAAGAGGAATGGCCAGACCTGAACAAATGGAAGGAGAACTACCCAAAAGTGTTTGGAGGCACGGTGGGAAGGATGGAAAAATTCCAACACAAGATCGTGCTCAAGGAAGGAGCCATCCCGGTAGCTCACAAGGTGAGGAACGTACCAATTGCGGTAAGAGAGGCAGTCCAGATGGAACTCCAAGAATTGGAAAAGAAGGGAATAATAGAACCGATCACCTGCGCAGAATGGCTGGCGCCCTTAGTGGTCGTGATGAAGCCCAATGGGAAGGTCCGGCTCTGTGTGGACCTGAGAGAACTGAATAAAAATATCGTGGTAGAGAAATTTCCCCTCCCCAGAATCGAGGAAATGTTGGCCAAGACCAGAGGGGTAAGGTGGTACTCCACTATCGACTTGACCTCGGCCTATCACCAAATAGCACTTCATCCGGACAGCAAAAGCCTTACATCCTTCATAACCCCGTTTGGGTGCTACCAGTTCTGTCGTATGCCGTTTGGGCTGGCCTCGGCGGCTGCAGTATTCCAGAAAATGATGCACCAACTATTCAGAGACTGCAAGGATGTCCAGTATTTCCAGGACGACATCCTGGTGATGGGGCGCGACAGGCTGGACCACGATCAAAAGCTGGGGAAAGTGTTACAAACGCTGGAGAACACAGGCCTTACAGCGGAATGGACTAAGTGCCGGTTGGGCCTGCAATCGGTAACATACTTAGGCCACGAGATTGGACAACAGGGCGTCACACCCAAGGCGGAAAATGTAAAAGCCATTGCTGAAGCACCACCCCCCAAGAACAAAGAAGAGGTCAGGTCGTTCTTGGGGATGGCGGAGTACTACAGCAAGTTCGTGGTACACTTTGCTTCCAAGACCCACAACATGAGGCTGCTGACCAGGGAGAGCACTGCGTTCCAGTGGACACCGGAAGCCCAAGCTGAGTTTGAAACCATCAAAAAGGACGTCACAGGAGCTGTACCTCTCAAAGGTTATGACCCACAAGGCACCACTGTGCTTACGACTGACGCCAGCGACAAGGGCCTGGGCGCCGTACTCATGCAAGATCGAGGAAGAGGAGAAATGGAGACAATCAGTTTTGCGTCCAGAGCATTGACGGATACAGAGAGCAAATACAGTGTGATTGAGAAGGAGATGCTGGCGGTGGTATGGGCCATGACGAGATTCAGGCAGTTTCTGTGGGGAACCCGATTTCTACTCAAAACAGATCACAAGCCGTTGGTAAAGGTACTAACATCGAGCGGACACGCCAGTGCCACACCCAGGATATCCAAAATGTCTCTAAAGTTACTCGAGTTTAGGTATGACGTGGAGTACATTCCGGGGAATCGGAACCGAGTAGCGGATTACCTGAGTAGAGCAGCCGCCATGGAGCCCGGAGAGGAGGACCCTGCAGACAGTGGGGAGTTGGTAGCTCTCATAGAAGACCAAGAGAAGTTAATCAGCCAACAAGAATGGGCAGAGGCATACGAGGAGGACACCGACCTGAAGGAAGTAAAGGTGCACATTGTACAAGGATGGCCAGACAAAAGAAATGTGAGGGCGGGCCTCAGACCATACTACGAGGTGCGGGAAGAACTGTCCGTCGGAGACAAGGGGGTATTCATCTACAGAGGAGACAAGGTGATCCCCCCAAGGAACCTCACCACAAAACTCTTGGACCTGCTACACGAGGGCCACCTAGGCATAGGGAAACTCAAAGCGAGAGCCAAAATAAACTATTGGTGGCCAGGCATGGATATAAGGGCTGAAAGGCATGTCAGGGAGTGCCCACAATGTCAAGGAGCAGACAAGACTCTAAAACCTTTGAGGCCAGCGCTAGGGAAGTTTGACCATCCCTTAAATCCGTGGGAAGAACTATCTGTAGACATTTTGGGACCCGTCCTAGATGACCAGGGCACGCAGAAGTACGTGTGTGTACTCATGGATCGATATTCCAAGTGGCCAGAGTTAAAGGTGGACGAGTCCATGGACACAGATAACATCTTGAAGTTTCTGTCAGAAACCTTCACAAGGGAAGGAATCCCCAAATCCATCCTGAGTGACAATGGCCCCCAGTTCACGTCGGAGAGGTGGAACAAGTTCATGCAAAGGAATGGCATCACCATCAAACATACAGCCATCTACCATCCAGCGGGAAATGGCTTAGTGGAGCGATTTAACAGGGTAGTGATGGGAGCCATACAAGCCGCCATATCCAACGAACAAAGCTGGGAGAAAGCGCTAGAGAACATGGTGTGGGCCTACAGAATAACCCCCACTGGTACGGGGTACAGCCCATTTCAAATACTAAGGGTCCGAGAACCATTCACACATGACAACAGGATCTGGAAGGAAAAGGTCGTCACCAGCGAATGGTCCCCTGCAGTGGTACGGGCCAACCTGGAAAGAGCACAGACAATCTACACCAACCACTACAACAAACGAAGGAATGTGAAAGGGACCGGCCTGGAAAAGGGAGAGTGGGTGAGAGTAAAGCTAGCCACCCTTCAGAAGAAAGGAGACAGCAAGTATAGCAAGCCTATGCAAGTCAAGGAAGTGTATGATCGAGCGGCCCTGCTGAGCGACGGGAACGTGTGGTCCCAGGACCGCATGGCCCGGTGCAACAAAGTATTGAGATGGGAACAACCGGAAATGGAATGGGAAGAAGAGGACGGATTGAATACTGAAAGGGAACAAGATGGAAATGAACAATGCGATGGAGCAAGTACGGAGAAGGTGAGAGAAGGTGAAGAAGTGAGCGAGAGTCGAGGAGCTGAGATGGACTGGTCAGGTAGAAGCGTGAATGATGATGGAGCGGTGAGTGAAGACACGGAAGGAACTGATATGCAGTGCCAAGAGACTCTGGGCAACCCTGTCAGGGTTACCAGGAGCGGAAGGCAGGTGGTGAGGCCTTCCAGATTTCGTGACTTTGAATTGGACAATGATTGTTAGTGACTGTCTAAAGTTTGGTAAAAGGGGGAGATATGTAGCGTTCTAGTTTATGCACGTCACGGAGACGTGACGTGCGTCGGCCATGTTGGCGCGGATGCGCGCGCATCCTATTAAGTTAAATAAATATAATTACACCTAACCTGCTGGCTCCCTGTGGTCTATGAGCAACATTACAGAGGCGTCCAGAACTAGTGAACAGAAGGTGACATCGTCCCCAGTAGTGGTAAACGGAAGCACGAGGCCGCATTAACGAGCAGCACGAGGACAGAGTGGATCCAGATGTGGACAGGACTGTAGAGAGCCACCTGGGACTCTCAATGCATTGTATCTACCAAAGCACGCATCCCCACACCCCCGGGGCGGGCTCGCTCCGGGGTATAAAATAAATGGGCGGAAGATCGCTCGAGGTCTTCTTCCGGCACACGACCATAACCTGACTCTGTGTCCGTTTGTGTATGCTCCTGACCACGTGCAAGGCCCAGTCCTTGTACTCCACATTGGCGACGAGGCCGGTGCTAGCCTCACGCGTGCCCCGCACCGCCTCCTGTTCCTGCTCGTCGGCGCGCTGCCTGCGCCGAGTGAAGGTCACAGCGGAGCCCATCCGCGCAGACCGAGAACGTTCCTGGCCCTCCGCGCTGCTCGTGTGGTGGCCCGAGGCCCGCCCACGCGTCTCTCCCTCGGGAGGGCGCCTTCGGCCGGCGGGACTCGCCCCACGCAACAGACGGGTGAGTGCCCCGCCTGCTCCGCCGCCGAGCTGCCCTCGCTACCTTGGCCCCGCGACCCTTGTCAGGGCTCACACTGCCCCCCCCTGGTGCACGAGTGACACACGCGCAGCCTCAAGGGGTGGAGGGCGAAGAAGAGCGACGGTGCGCGCCTGCTCTGGCATCCTGTCGGCCAGCCTCGCATTTTCCCGGCTGTCACACAGCTACAGCGCTCCCGCCTGCCAGCCCCGTGCATTCCAGCCAGTGCAGAGGCATCGCATACCGGCCACAACACCTGGAACGAAAGTAACACAAAGCAGAGGAACAATATAAAAAAAAAAAAAAAAAAAAAGCATTGGCAGCTGCAAGAGACACGCGAGGCGTAGGGCCTATCCCAACTCTGTCTCTGGCACAGAAGTCACGCAGTAGCGGCCAACTACGGAGCGGCACCACAGTCCCACGGGCTAGCCCTGCTCACATCAGTGGACACGCTTGCCCAGTACAGTAAGAAGGAGGGGAAGACTGTCCATAGCAACTGCGACAGCATTGAGAAAGGGAGAGCACATCACGGCCTACCACTCCCCAAGTAGCTGCGACGCGCGTGGTGAGGGTGTCCACCATGTCCAATCAGGCGCCAGGAGCAGCAGCAGCGCCCATAGCGACGGCTCCTGGCCCGGCAGGAAACGCTCAAAACCAAAACGCAGCAGCAGCTGGGCCCCAAGCGGTCAGCCATGCCCACACCGGCGTTGCGCCCCTTCCCCCGTTCAGCGAGTCGGCTGACCCTGCGATGGCAGCGCCGAGGTGGAAGGCGTGGCTCAGAAGACTCACTCTATACTTCAAAGGGACCCGTGAGACAGACGCAACCGTCAAGAGATCCCTCCTCATCCTATATGGAGGCCCCGAAATATATGACCTATTCAAGACTCTCCCTAACACCGGACAGGAAGACGACTATGATGCGGCAGTTAACACGCTTAACGCCCACTTCGACCCCCAACTAAACACTGACTTCGAAAAGTTCAAGTTCAAGAGAGCGTGGCAAACTGAATCCGAGTCCGTCGACATGTACTATGCAAGGCTGCGCCGGCTGGCCAGCAGCTGCCCGTTCCTCAATCCTAGAGAAGAGATAAGAGACCAAATCATCGTGGGGTGTCGCTCAAAACTGCTGAGAAAACTTATCCTCCGACAACCTGGTATAACTCTAGATGAAATACTTATCCTCGCCCGTTCGCACGAACTGTCGGATGCGCGAGCCGAAGAGATGGAGGCTGCTCTACTCTCCCCGATGGCGCTCCCCGCAGCATCCAAGATGGTGCCGATCAAAGAAGAAAGAGTAGACGTGATACAAAGAAGACCACAATTCAACCGTCCACGACAAATGCCCTCCAGAGGCACACAGTGCGCTTACTGCGGGGAGGACCACCCAACGACTGCGACATGCAGTGCAAAAGGGAAAACCTGCCTAAAGTGTGGCCGACTGAATCATTTCGCAGCGGTGTGCCAGGGAGGGAGATACAGGCCGAACGCACCAAGATCCCGTGCAGGATATGGACCCAAACAATTGTCGCAGCGAGTCCGGCAACTGTCTCTGGAGTCAGAGCATCCGCCCCCTGACAACCAAGGGCAGGAAAGAAGGCCGCGGTACGAAGATGATAACGATGAAGAGGTATACGTCATCTCATACATCAGCAGAGTATCCACGAAGAGAAGGCCACCGCCTATGTGTACTGTCTCCGTGGAAGGCACCGAAATGCGAGCACTCATAGACACAGGGGCGTCTGTGAATGTCATGGACTCGGAACAATATGAGCAGATGTCACTCAAACCTGCACTGGCACCCTCAAGTGCACGCATCTACACCTACGGAGGCACAGACCCGCTCCCTCTGCGAGGTGTCATCAGCACCATCATCGTGAATGGCAAATACTCGACGGAAGCTCGATTCCATATCACCGAAGGAAAGAAGGGCACGCTCCTGAGCTGTCATACAGCCGAAGATTTAGGTCTGGTATTCTTCGCAAATCAAGTGCATCAATCGCATGCGGACAACATGTTGCAGGAGTTCCCAGCGCTATTCCACGGACTGGGGAAGCTAAAAGGAAAGAAAATTTGTCTACATATAGACACCTCAGTGCGCCCAGTCGCTCTCAGACACCGGCGTGTGCCATTCAACCTCCGACCTCAGGTGGAGGCCAAGCTCAAAAGGCTAGAGGACTTGGGAGTCATAGAAAAGGTGTCAGGCCCCCATGGGTGTCTCCACTGGTCGTAGCACCCAAAACCCAAACAGCCTGGCGCTATAAGGTTGTGCGTGAACATGAGACTCCCCAATGCCGCCGTGAAGAGAGAGCGTCATATCACCCCGACCATGGATGACATCGTCGCGGACCTGAACTGAGCAAAGTGGTTCTCCAAGTTAGATCTCAACTCGGGATACCATCAACTCGAGTTGGAACCCGAGAGTCGCTACATAACCACTTTCTCGACCCACGTAGGGCTTTGATAATACCGGCGGCTGAGCTTTGGCTTGTCTTCCGCTGCGGACGTTTTCCAGAACGCAATACGAGAGGTGTTGTCAGGGCTGAGTGGGGTAATCAACCTCAGCGACAACATACTCATCTACTCCAACACGCTGGAAGAACACCATACCCATCTGAGAGCCACGCTGCAGCGGCTGGTGGAACACGGGCTGACCCTGCATCGGTCCAAGTGTTCATTCTACAAAGAGTCCATTGACTTCTTCGGATACACGTTTACACGAGAAGGGCTGAAAGTTGACCCCAGAAAGGCGGAAGCAATCCGGACCGCGAGCACTCCGCGAAACCCCTCGGAGGTGCGGAGCTTCCTCGGCATGGCCACCTATTGTGGCCGGTTCATCCCCAGTCTAGCGGCTCTCGCAGAACCCTTGAGGGCACTCACTCGACAGGACCACGAGTGGGAGTGGACCAGCACAGCTAATAAAGCATTCCAGGACATTAAAGCAAGCCTCTTTGACAAAACAGTCATGGCATATTTCCAGCCACGTCGGAAGACAGAGCTGATTGTGGATGCCTGCCCAGTGGGCCTAGGGGCTGTGCTACTGCAAGAATATGGGCCAGACGAGTGGAAGCCTGTGGCGTACGCAAGTAAGGCCCTGACAGACACAGAGACTCGCTACGCTCAGATTGAGCGCGAAGCCCTGGCCATAAAGTGGGCGTGCCAACACTTTCACTTATACCTATGTGGACAAGAGTTCACCGTAGTGACGGACAACAAGCCATTGCTGCCGCTGTTTACGGGATCGTCCAGACTCGCGCCCCCACGGATAGAGTGGTGGGCCGTGCAACTGCAAGGATACAACTTTAAACTCTTGTTCCGACCAGGAGCACACAACCCTGCAGATTACCTCTCCCGGCATCCGGACGTGACGAAACAGGCTCTTCCTCTCGCCGATGGACCAGGGGTGGAGGAGTTCGTCCACATGATATCTCAAGCGGCTTGCCCTGACACCATGTCGCTGCAGGAGATAGGCGAGGCCACAGCCAATGACGAGACGCTAACCCGGGTCAAACGCGCTCTCGAGGATAACCGCTGGACACGCTTCCTAGATGGGGTCCAGAGTCTGAGGCCGGAAGTCAGTCATGCCCGGCAACTAATTTGGCAGATCCGGAACGAGCTGAGTGTAGGAGACGAAGGAGTTGTACTCCGAGGGCATCTGATCGTCGTGCCCGAGAGTCTGCAGCGACGCATGCTGACAATCGCACACGCGGGACACCAAGGAATGGCCAAGACTAAGGCAAGACTGAGGAACAAAGTCTGGTTCCCTGCCATGGACAACATGGTGGACGAGATGATACAGGCGTGCCATGCCTGCACCATTACCGGAGGAGACCCGGCACCAGCGCCAGTCATTACAGAAGATGCCCCTCAAACCCCATGGACTCACCTAAGCGTCGACTTTGGGAGCTTCCCTGATGGCAGGCACACGCTCGTAGCAGTAGACTCTTTTTCCAAATTCCCAGTGGTTGAAGTAGTTCCGTCGGTAGCGTTCCCTCAAGTCAAGAAGGCCCTCGACCACATCTTTGCCACACTGGGGCTCCCCGAGGAGATAAAATCCGACAACGGACCCCCATTCCAGGGAAGGGAGTTCCAAAGCTACATGGAGAACCTCAGAATCAGACACAGAAAGATAACACCGTTGTGGCCCCAGGCAAACGGGGAAGTAGAGAGGCTAATGAGAACACTCAACAGAGCACTCCGAATTGCTGTGGACAATGGAGAAGACCTTGAAACAGCTCTGGATCAGTTTCTGAGTGCTTACCGGCAGACTCCACACAGCACCACGAAGTGTGCCCCAGCACACGTGCTATTCAAGAAAGCACCTCGAGGCCACATCCCGACCGCATCCAACTGGACACCGGAGGCGAGAGATGAAGAAACTATCCAGTCCCGGAGACAAACCACCAACCAAAAGGCGAGTGAGACTCGGCATGCCAGACAACCGAATCTACGAGAGGGAGACACCGTGGTGGTTCAAGATCGACACCCCGGATGGAAATTTCGAACTCCTTATGAACCCGAAACATGGACTGTAGAAAAGATTCAAGGGACCATGGTCACGGTTCGTCGGGGTCATCAGACGGTGACCCGGAACATTTCTTGCTTCAAGAAGGCAGGAAGGCCGGCTGGCTTTCCCTCGGAAACCATCAGGCAAGAACAGGAAGAAAATCACACTCAAGATGATGGCGAGCCATGGGCCGAGGCCCCCTCCCCTCACCTAGGTGGAAGAAGATCGGTCGGAGATGTCAGTCCCACGACTGCACGAACCACCACCTCGTCGTGCATGGACTCTCCGCCAGTGAGGGGTGAGACAACCCTGGCTGGGTTTGTGGCCTCACCAGCCCATGGGAACCGCCACTACAACCTGAGGCCTAATCCGGGCCCGAGTCAAAGACTGATATACTTTGCTTGGGCGTCACCCTGATAGGCCCCGGCCAGAAGGACAAACTAAATTGAAGGAGGGATGTAGAGAGCCACCCGGGTCTCTCAATACATTGTATCTACCAAAGCACGCATCCCCACACCCCCGGGGCGGGCTCGCTCCGGGGTATAAAATAAATGGGCGGAAGATCGCTCGAGGTCTTCTTCCGGCACACGACCATAACCTGACTCTGTGTCCATTTGTGTATGCTCCTGACCACGTGCAAGGCCCAGTCCTTACACTCCACAAGGACCAGTGGTGGCGTCTCCAGGGCTCGCCTATCTTTAGATTTTGGCCATTCAATGACTCTGCATTCGTAGCCACTGGCCGAGTGGCGTGTCGTCGGATACGTTCAATACTGCAGCCAATCTCTACTCTTCTTGAATGAGTCACTCGAAGCAACCTGCACTAAACCAATGGGAATAATCATCATTGCAGGATTTGAGTCTTTTGTCTTCTTCCACATTCTGTCCTTTTGACTTTAAGCATTCACAAGGAGGCTGATTTCTCAGCAAAACCTTATACAGTTTGCATGATATTCCACCATTCTTATAAAAGAAACTAATTCCTCCTTACTTGCTGGTCGCTTCAATTTGGCACTGGTGTCCACTAAGTCCTTTTCAAGTAACACAACTGAACTGCATATTTTGTGCCCAAGATTGTTTACTTCTGAGATTCCAAACCTACACTTGTTTCTTCTTAATGTCAATCCTGGATGCATCAACCTATCAAGTACTAAATAAAGTCTCTCATCACATTCTTTTGTGTCCATATCAAATATGAATAAATCATCGTGATAGCATTGTACCCCTTCTATGACCTGCAATACTTCCCTCATCACTCTTTGGAATACAGTGGCTGCCGATTTTAGTCTGAAAGGCATCCCTTTAAACTTAAAAGCATCAAATGGTGATATGAAGGCCTTTAGAGCTTGTGACTTCTCATCAAGCTCAATTCGATGATATGCTGAGGCAAGACCTAGGGTTGTAAAATATTTTGCTCCTTTAAGTGTTATAATAATTTCATCTATATTTGGGAGAGGAAACTTATCTGCTACAACTTTCTGATTGAATGCTTTCAGATTCACACATAACCTAATGGCTACACTTGCTTTCTTGGCAATGACTATCGGAGCCAACCACTCGGTGGCTTCCGTGGTTTCCTTCTTTTCTATTTCTTTCAACTCTTTATCAACACCAACTTGCAAACACACTGGTATATGTCTTACAATAGCCTTCAGAGGTCCAGCACCTTTCTTTAGTTTTATGTGATGCTAGTATACCATCAAACGACACAAAGAATTCACAGCCTGTTGTAATCCTGGTCATATTCACCATTGTGCTGAGAGACTGACTGAATCTGCATCTGAAGGTCAGCATTCAGATCCAGTTTAGTACACAGTAGTAGTTGTTGGAGTGGCCAGCCTATTAATTCAACTCCTATGATCTACACATACACTTTTCCAGCAGTTGTGTGTATACCAAGGGCCATATTATTAAGAACGACGATAACATTATCGCCACTTTAACAGCAGGAAACTGCAGCTAAAGCGGCGATAAGGGGATTGATAATATGCCCTTGAGAATTCCCACAGAAGCCCAAGTTCAGGTGTGAAGGATTCAAAACAACATGTATTCACGAACCGCTACAACTGTGACGTGAAGACATGAGCCCGACCGTCAACCGTGACCAACAGGTTTCAGCAGTGAGCAGCCTGACGTGAAGGCGACCAACCTTGATCCATCACCAGCAGCCCTACACTCCAGAGGTATGTCTACAACATTCATTGTGGTCCAGCACAACTGAAAAAGAGGAAAGACTGGATGGTTTCAACAAAACATCACCTCACTGAAGGGTAAGAACAGCAGCCTGGAGCAGACATGGCCGAACCCAAGCCTCAGGAGGTCTGGAGGTATTACCAGTGCCCCACACAGATCCAACGGTACCTTTACCCTTATCTGCTTAGCACCAAGGAGGCCATGCAGGAGATGAGGACAATTTCCAAACCCAATGCATTACCTGCTTTGGGTTACCGCTCTCAGCCTGAAGGCACTACATGCTTTGGGTTTCCGCTCTCAGCCCCAAGGCATTACCTGCTTTGGGTTACCGCTCTTAGCCCTAAAGCATTACCCGCTTTAGGTTACCGCTCACAGCCCCAAGGCATTACTCGCTTTGGGTTACCGCTCTCAGCCCCAAGGCATTTCCTGCTTTGGGTTACCGCTCTCAGCCCCAAGGCACTACCTGCTTTGGGTTACAGAAGTCTATACCACTGTCCCCAGGACTCTCGGTTTCAGCAGCTCTAGTGTCCAGAGGCCTCACACTAGTGAGCGCGTGTGAATTCACTAGGTGGCTTCTGAGAGATGGCCCTGGCAGACTGTTGCACCATGTTTGGGTCAGATTACAAGGAATAGTGATAAAGAAATCCGCCCTGATGATAAATGATTCATCTTTGCTCTTAGTATTTTCTTTAGATTTTTTTTGTTAACAAGTTGTAATTTGAATGCTATTAAGAGGTGTATGTAAATGTCTTATAAATACTGTATACAAACAAGAATACACTTCATGGAACAGCAGGAATGATGCAGCTGCTGTTCCAGTGAAAATTAATTTATAAAAATCCCAAATGCATTTTGTACATTTCGCAAAGTGCACGTGCACAGGGCGGGTGTCCATTCGAGGCTGCCGTCTCTGGCCATTGAGCCGTGATGAGACTCGATTGTACATTTCTCCTGAACGTTTTGTGCAGCGACAACCGAAGAAAGAAGCTCGTGCCTTCGACATGTCCGGGACACTTTGATTCGATCTGTATTTAAATGCATGCATTGGAAATGAAAGCAAGTAATTTCCCGCAAAGAGGACGTTATTGTGCAATGCGATGTATTTTCTTTATAATTTAGCATATGCATTTATCTCTCGTACAGACATTTTAATGTATGTGCTTGTGGCAGACAGCGTAAGTGGGAGAGAGCAGGCGGTGCAGTCACATCTTCACTTAGACACAAATTGAACATCAAATAAACAAAGAAACGTAAATAGAGGATTTATATATTGTGCATCAGAGCTGCCGGCGGGGCGTGCAGACCTGCGAATGTAAAAACAAGAATTACTCTGTAAGTCAGAGCAGCGGTGACAGGCGGTGGGGGTCTCTTCCTCCTGTCCTGGGGGTGAGACAGAGCTCCTCTGCACTCAGAGGGGGCCGGCCTGTGGGGGGGCAGGGTGTGCCCAGAGCCTGTGGGGGCAGGGTGTGTCCAGAGACTGTGGGGGCAGGGTGTGTCCAGAGCCTGTGGGGGCAGGGTGTGTCCAGAGCCTGTGGGGGCAGGGTGTGTCAAGAGCCTGTGGGGGGCCAGGGTGTAACCAGAGCCTGTGGGGGTCAGGGTGTGTCCAGAGCCTGTGGGGGCAGGGTGTGTCAAGAGCCTGTGGGGGGCCAGGGTGTGTCCAGAGCCTGTGGGGGCAGGGTGTGTCCAGAGCCTGTGGGGGCAGGGTGTGTCAAGAGCCTGTGGGGGGCCAGGGTGTGTCCAGAGCCTGTGGGGGCAGGGTGTGTCCAGAGCCTGTGGGGGCAGGGTGTGTCCAGAGCCTGTGGGGGCAGGGTGTGTCCAGAGCCTGTGGGGGCAGAGTGTGTCCAGAGTCTGTGGGGGCAGGGTGTGTCCAGAGCCTGTGGGGGCAGGGTGTGTCCAGAGCCTGTGGGGGCAGGGTGTGTCAAGAGCCTGTGGGGGGCCAGGGTGTGTCCAGAGCCTGTGGGGGTCAGGGTGTGTCCAGAGCCTGTGGGGGCAGGGTGTGTCAAGAGCCTGTGGGGGGCCAGGGTGTGTCCAGAGCCTGTGGGGGCAGGGTGTGTCCAGAGCCTGTGGGGGCAGGGTGTGTCCAGAGCCTGTGGGGGCAGGGTGTGTCCAGAGCCTGTGGGGGGCAGGGTGTATCCAGAGCCTGTGGGGGCAGGGTGTGTCCAGAGCCTGTGGGGGCAGGGTGTGTCCAGAGCCTGTGGGGGGCAGGGTGTGTCCAGAGCCTGTGGGGGCAGGGTGTGTCCAGAGCCTATGGGGGCAGGGTGTGTCCAGAGCCTGTGGGGGCAGGGTGTGTCCAGAGCCTGTGGGGGCAGGGTGTGTCCAGAGCTTGTGGGGGCAGGGTGTGTCCAGAGCCTGTGGGGGCAGGGTGTGTCCAGAGCCTGTGGGGGCAGGGTGTGTCCAGAGCCTGTGGGGGCAGGGTGTGTCCAGAGCCTGTGGGGGCAGGGTGTGTCCAGAGCCTGTGGGGGCAGGGTGTGTCCAGAGCCTGTGGGGGCAGGGTGTGTCCAGAGCCTGTAGGGGCAGGGTGTGTCCAGAGCCTGTGGGGGCAGGGTGTGTCCAGAGCCTGTGGGGGCAGGGTGTGTCCAGGGTGTGTCCAGAGCCTGTGGGGGCAGGGTGTGTCCAGAGCCTGTGGGGGCAGGGTGTGTCCAGAGCCTGTGGGGGGCAGGGTGTGTCCAGAGCCTGTGGGGGCAGGGTGTGTCCAGAGCCTATGGGGGCAGGGTGTGTCCAGAGCCTGTGGGGGCAGGGTGTGTCCAGAGCCTGTGGGGGCAGGGTGTGTCCAGAGCTTGTGGGGGCAGGGTGTGTCCAGAGCCTGTGGGGGCAGGGTGTGTCCAGAGCCTGTGGGGGCAGGGTGTGTCCAGAGCCTGTGGGGGCAGGGTGTGTCCAGAGCGTGTGGGGGCAGGGTGTGTCCAGAGCCTGTGGGGGCAGGGTGTGTCCAGAGCCTGTGGGGGCAGGGTGTGTCCAGAGCCTGTGGGGGCAGGGTGTGTCCAGAGCCTGTGGGGGCAGGGTGTGTCCAGAGCCTGTGGGGGCGGGGTGTGTCCAGAGCCTGTGGGGGCAGGGTGTGTCCAGAGCCTGTGGGGGCAGGGTGTGTCCAGAGCCTGTGGGGGCAGGGTGTGTCCAGAGCCTGTGGGGGCAGGGTGTGTCCAGAGCCTGTGGGGGCAGGGTGTGTCCAGGGTGTGTCCAGAGCCTGTGGGGGCAGGGTGTGTCCAGAGCCTGTGGGGGCAGGGTGTGTCCAGAGCCTGTGGGGGCAGGGTGTGTCCAGAGCCTGTGGGGGCAGGGTGTGTCCAGAGCCTGTGGGGGCAGGGCGTGTCCAGAGCCTGTGGGGGCAGGGTGTGTCCAGAGCCTGTGGGGGCAGGGTGTGTCCAGGGTGTGTCCAGAGCCTGTGGGGGCAGGGTGTGTCCAGACTGGCTGCTGCTGCTGAAAGGCCAGAAGGGCGGGAAAGGGGCAGAGTCAGTTGTGTTCACAGCTCAGAGGCAGAACCTCGTGTAGGTTTGTGCAGCCCTCTCCTCAAGATATATTGCCCATTTCCACTTCGTTTGGCGCCCCCTGCTGGCCTCCCAAGAACCCTGCTACTTGGAGTGGGAAATATTCACTGTCTAATGTTTCTAAAGTGGCTGCATGTTCACAGTTCACGCTATCGTTGTGAAATCCTTCTTTTCAATTCATTTGTGCTGTCAACTAGGGCTCGAGGTGTACAGGAAATGTGCTTTCTGACATGTGACTGACCCCTCCCCCACACACACTTTATTGTCCCGTTGGAAGGACCTGATTTGTTGTGAATTTAAAGAATTTCCCCGGAAAAAAAGAAGGTCCCTTGACGGATGAAGGGAAGCCGCTGGTGTCTGATCCAGCTGCAGCTCAGCATCAGATGTTCTGCTTTTGGGGGGGGCCTAGAACTGTGCCCCCCGAGCTAGCTCCTGGGGTAAACCTGTGCCAATTTTGAGTCTAACAAATATACAGATAGTTTCAATTTGAATTCCTTATATGTAAATGTATAATCACACATTATTAACATTTCCTCCTGGACTGATTTTGGGGACCCCTCGCCCAGATTACTAAGGCTCCTGCTTTCATCTAGGGGTGGGCAACAGATTCCTCTCCACCGGCAGGGTTCGCGGAGTTTTGCCTACTCCATGCTCCACGCGTAGTGTGGCACTCCGCAAAACTCTGCGAAGTGACGCATAGCAGAGGTTTTTATTTTTTTTGAGCGGCTCACCAACGTTAAGTTGGCGAGCGCTTGAGAGAAAAAATTGTATGCTAGGCTCTTCAGCTGAGAGTTTCCAGCAGAGGGTCGTCGCAGCGGGTCGCGACCACGCACGTTGAAAAATCTGCCGCTCGCGCTGAGGTGGCTGCCGCCCACGTAGAATCTCTACTTGAGCGAAGAAAGCAGCTGCGCCCCCTAGCACGATGCGTAGTGGGGTTCGCGCTTTAAAATTTACAGCGCAGGACAAACTGCAGGTGCTAAAATTCACTGGGATCAGCGCGACAGAACAGACTCCGCCGCTAGCGGAACTCCGCGGAGAATGGCAGAACCCCATGAACTCGGCCCAGGCCTTTTTTTATCGCAGGGTCCCGTTGGAATCTGGGCTCTTGTCAAACATGCGAAGGGCATATTATCAAGAAACAGAGTTAACATTATCGCCGCTTTAGCGGCAGAAAACTGCTGCTAAAGCGGCGATAATGGGCTTGATAATATGCCGTAGAAAATTCCATAGAAGCCCAGGTTCTGGTGTTAACATGGGCTTCTATTTGAATTTTCTACGGCATATTATCAAGCCAATTACCGCCGCTTAAGCAGCAGTTTTCTGCCGCTAAAGCGACGATAATTTTAATACCGTGCTTGATAATATGCCCCATATGAGTGTCAACATTCAGCTGGGTTTTCAGCATGACCCATGTCCATGCAAACACATTTCTGTCACTTATTACATGTTAAGATGCCTCAGACGTGGGACAAACTTGTCAGGCACATCCATGACACGTCATGCACACCTGCTGTATCACCAGGTTGAAGAAACACACAACAACTTACACCACATCACAAAAACCAAAGCACCCTGCACACACACAGCGACGTCAGCATAGATATGCCGTGGTGCGAGGTACAGCCAAACTCGCATCAGTATACACTGGCCCATGCCACGCGTGCCAGTCAAGCTTCCGCGACAGCGGTGCGCAATCAGACCCTTGGTGGACGCTTCATCGACAAGAGTATGGTCCTGTCCAGGACCCTTAAATGTTCAAAATCTCCCTCGGAATGAATCAATGAATGTAAAATAAGGTTCACTGAAATGACTAGCACCTCCTGAGGAATTGAACCCCTTTTAGGTACTCATTAGTATGTTGTCAAACAGGATAATGATACAGGGGCAGCTGACACAGAGTTCATCTGACTCCCTCCTTCCAGCACATGCTGAGAAACACCCCACCCCCAACAACAGTGACCCTATAACCCTCAGAGTCTACAAACTGCTGTCAGGTGCCCCCTTCCTGGCAGCCAGAAGGGTGTGGTGGGATGGGACCTGGAAGAAGTGCTGAAGAAGGAAGGCGCCCTCCTGGCCTGTATAGCTCGCCTCAAAAAAATCTGCATTTAAAGCTCTTAAAGTTGCTACTGCAGATTTAGGGATTGAGAAATTAAAGTTTAATTAAATTGAAATTAAAAGTATGTTTCTTTCACAAAAGAATGCACCCACTGTCACCAGGTGTGAGCCTGGTCAGGTCTGACTGAGACGAAGGCTTGAGGAAGGCGCAGTTAATAGCCACAGGTTGATGGAAGGGGCAGGCGGCATGGAAGCCAGAGTCATCCAAGGACTGGACCCTTCATCCCTGGTCACAGGAGCATCTCCACTGAGGAGGGATGGTGAGCCTCCAAAGACTGGTCCCTTCATCCCTGGCCACAGGAGCATCTCCACTGAGGAGGGGTGGTGAGCTTCCAAGGACTGGCCCCTTCATCCCGGGTCACAGGAGCATCTCCACTGAGAAGGGATGGTGAGCCTCCAAGGACTGGCCCCTTCATCCCCGGTCACAGGAGCATCTCCACTGAGGCAGGATGGTGAGCCTCCAAGGACTGGCCCCTTCATCCCTGGCCACAGGAGCATCTCCACTGAGGAGGGGTGGTGAGCTTCCAAGGACTGGACCCTTCATCCATGGTCACAGGAGAATCTCCACTGAGGAGGGATGGTGAGCCTCTAAGGGCTGGACCCGTCATCCCTGGACACAGGAGCATCTCCACTGAGGAGGGATGGTGAGCCTCCAAGGACTGGCCCCTTCACCCCAGGACACAGGAGCATCTCCACTGAGGAGGGGTGGTGAGCCTCCAAGGACTGGAGCCGTCATCCCTGGTCACAGGAGCATCTCCACTGAGGAGGGGTGGTGAGCCTCCAAGGACTGGTCCCTTCATCCCTGGTCACAGGAGCATCTCCACTGAGGAGGGGTGGTGAGCTTCCAAGGACTGGACCCTTCATCCCTGGTCACAGGAGCATCTCCACTGAGGAGGGATGGTGAGCCTCCAAGGACAGGCCCCTTCATCCCTGGTCACAGGAGCATCTCCACTGAGGAGGGGTGGTGAGCCTCCAAGGACTGGACCCTTCATCCCTGGTCACAGGAGCATCTCCACTGAGGAGGGGTGGTGAGCTTCCAAGGACTGGCCCCTTCATCCCTGGTTACAGGAGCATCTCCACTGAGGCGGGATGGTGAGCTTCCAAGGACTGGACCCTTCATCCCTGGCCACAGGAGCATCTCCACTGAGGAGAGATGGTGAGCTTCCAAGGACTGGACCCTTCATCCCTGGTCACAGGAGCATCTCCACTGAGGAGGGGTGGTGAGCTTCCAAGGACTGGACCCTTCATCTCTGGGCACAGGAGCATCTCCACTGAGGAGGGACGGTGAGCTTCTAAGGACTGGACCCTTCATCCTGGTCGCAGGAGCATCTCCACTGAGGAGAGATGGTGAGTCTCCAAGGACTGGACCCTTCATCCCTGGTCACAGGAGCATCTCCACTGAGGTGGGATGGTGAGCCTCCAAGGACTGGACCCTTCATCCCTGGTCACAGGAGCATCTCCACTGAGGCGGGATGGTGAGCCTCCAAGGACTGGCCTCTTCATCCCTGGTCACAGGAGCATCTCCACTGAGGAGGGATGGTGAGCTTCCAAGGACTGGACCCTTCATCCCTGGTCACCGGAGCATCTCCACTGAGGAGGGATGGTGAGCCTCCAAGGGCTGGCCTCTTCATCCCTGGTCACAGGAGCATCTCCACTGAGGAGGGATGGTGAGTTTCCAAGGATTGGAGCCTTCATCCATGGACACAGGAGCATCTCTACTGAGGCTGGATGGTGAGCTTCCAAGGACTGGCCCCTTCATCTCTGGACACAGGAGCATCTCCACTGAGGAGGGATGGTGAGCCTCCAAGGACAGGCCCCTTCATCCCTGGTCACAGGATCATCTCCACTGAGGAGGGATGGTGAGCTTCCAAGGACTGGACCCTTCATCCCTGGTCACAGGAGCATCTCCACTGAGGAGGGGTGGTGAGCCTCCAAGGACTGGACCCTTCATCCCTGGTCACAGGAGCATCTGCACTGAGGAGGGGTGGTGAGCTTCCTAGGACTGGTCCCTTCATCCTGGTCACAGGAGCATCTCCACTGAGGAGGGGTGGTGAGCCTCCAAAGACTGGAGCCTTCATCCCTGGACACAGGAGCATCTCCGCTGAGGAGGGATGGTGAGCTTCCAAGGGCTGGACCCTTCATCCCTGGTCACAGGAGCATCTCCACTGAGGCGGGATGGTGAGCCTCCAAGGACTGGCCCCTTCATCCCTGGTCACAGGATCATCTCCACTGAGGCAGGATAGTGAGCTTCCAAGGACTGGCCCCTTCATCCCTGGTCACAGGATCACCTCCACTGGGGAGAGATGGTGAGCTTCCAAGGACTGGCCCCTTCATCCCTGGACACAGGAGCATCTCCACTGAGGAGGGATGGTGAGCTTCCAAGGACTGGACCCTTCATCCCTGGTCACAGGAGCATCTCCACTGAGGCGGGATGGTGAGCTTCCAAGGACTGGACCCTTCATCCCTGGTCACAGGAGCATCTCCACTGAGGAGGGATGGTGAGCTTCCAAGGACTGGCCCCTTCATCCTGCTCACAGGAGCATCTCCACTGAGGAGGGATGGTAAGCTTCCAAGGACTGGCCCCTTCATCCCTGGTCACAGGAGCATCTCCACTGAGGCTGGATGGTGAGCCTCCAAGGACTGAACCCTTCATCCCTGGTCACAGGAGCATATCCACTGGGGAGGGATGGTGAGACTCCAAGGGCTGGACCCGTCATCCCTGGACACAGGAGCATCTCCACTGAGGTGGGATGGTGAGCCTCCAAGGACTGGACCCTTCATCCCTGGTCACAGGAGCATCTCCACTGAGGCTGCATGGTGAGCTTCCAAGGACTGGACCCTTCATCCCTGGTCACAGGAGCATCTCCCCTGAGGAGGGGTGGTGAGCTTCCAAGGGCTGGGCCCTTCATCCCTGGTCACAGGAGCATCTCCACTGAGGAGGGATGGTGAGCTTCCAAGGACTGGAGCCATCATCCCTGGTCACAGGAGCATCTCCACTGAGGAGGGATGGTGAGCTTCCAAGGACTGGCCCCTTCATTCCAGGTCACAGGAGCATCTCCCCTGAGGAGGGGTGGTGAGCTTCCAAGGGCTGGACCCTTCATCCCTGGTCACAGGAGCATCTCCACTGAGGAGGGATGGTGAGCTTCCAAGGACTGGAGCCATCATCCCTGGTCACAGGAGCATCTCCACTGAGGAGGGATGGTGAGCTTCCAAGGACTGGCCCCTTCATCCCTGGTCACAGGAGCATCTCCACTGAGGAGGGATGGTGAGCCTCCAAGGACTGGACCCTTCATCCCTGGTCACAGGAGCATCTCCACTGAGGAGGGATTGTGAGCCTCCAAGGACTGGAGCCATTATCCCTGGTCACAGGAGCATCTCCACTGAGGAGAGATGGGGAGCTTCCAAGGGCTGGACCCTTCATCCCGGGTCACAGGTGCATCTCCACTGAGGAGGGATGGTGAGCTTCCAAGGACTGGACCCGTCATCCATGGTCACAGGAGCATCTCCCCTGAGGAGGGATGGTGAGCTTCCAAGGACTGGACCCTTCATCCCTGACCACAGGAGCATCTCCCCTGAGGAGGGGTGGTGAGTTCCAAGGGCTGGACCCTTCATCCCTGGTCACAGGAGCATCTCCACTGAGGCGGGATGGTGAGCCTCCAAGGACTGGCCCCTTCATCCCTGGTCACAGGAGCATCTCCACTGAGGAGGGATGGTGAGCTTACAAGGACTGGACCCTTCATCCCTGGTCACAGGAGCATCTCCACTGAGGCGGGATGGTGAGCCTCCAAGGACTGGACCCTTCATCACCGGTCACAGGAGCATCTCCACTGAGGAGGGATCAGATGGTGAGCTTCCAAGGACGGGCCCCTTCATCCCTGGTCACAGGAGCATCTCCACTGAGGCGGGATGGTGAGCTTCCAAGGACTGGCCCCTTCATCCCTGGTCACAGGAGCATCTCCCCTGAGGAGGGGTGGTGAGCTTCCAAGGGCTGGGCCCTTCATCCCTGGTCACAGGAGCATCTCCACTGAGGAGGGATGGTGAGCTTCCAAGGACTGGAGCCATCATCCCTGGTCACAGGAACATCTCCACTGAGGAGGGATGGTGAGCTTCCAAGGACTGGCCCCTTCATTCCAGGTCACAGGAGCATCTCCCCTGAGGAGGGGTGGTGAGCTTCCAAGGGCTGGACCCTTCATCCCTGGTCACAGGATCATCTCCACTGAGGAGGGATGGTGAGCTTCCAAGGACTGGAGCCATCATCCCTGGTCACAGGAGCATCTCCACTGAGGAGGGATGGTGAGCTTCCAAGGACTGGCCCCTTCATCCCTGGTCACAGGAGCATCTCCACTGAGGAGGGATGGTGAGCCTCCAAGGACTGGACCCTTCATCCCTGGTCACAGGAGCATCTCCACTGAGGAGGGATTGTGAGCCTCCAAGGACTGGAGCCATCATCCCTGGTCACAGGAGCATCTCCACTGAGGAGAGATGGGGAGCTTCCAAGGGCTGGACCCTTCATCCCGGGTCACAGGTGCATCTCCACTGAGGAGTGATGGTGAGCTTCCAAGGACTGGACCCGTCATCCATGGTCACAGGAGTATCTCCCCTGAGGAGGGATGGTGAGCTTCCAAGGACTGGACCCCTCATCCCTGACCACAGGAGCATCTCCCCTGAGGAGGGGTGGTGAGTTCCAAGGGCTGGACCCTTCATCCCTGGTCACAGGAGCATCTCCACTGAGGCGGGATGGTGAGCCTCCAAGGACTGGCCCCTTCATCCCTGGTCACAGGAGCATCTCCACTGAGGAGGGATGGTGAGCTTACAAGGACTGGACCCTTCATCCCTGGTCACAGGAGCATCTCCACTGAGGCGGGATGGTGAGCCTCCAAGGACTGGACCCTTCATCACCGGTCACAGGAGCATCTCCACTGAGGAGGGATGGTGAGCTTCCGACGACTGGACCCTTCATCCCTGGACACAGGAGCATCTCCCCTGAGGAGGGATTGTGAGCTTCCAAGGACTGGACCCTTAATCACCGGTCACAGGAGCATCTCCACTGAGGAGGGATCAGATGGTGAGCTTCCAAGGACTGGCCCCTTCATCCCTGGTCACAGGAGCATCTCCACTGAGGCGGGATGGTGAGCTTCCAAGGACTGGCCCCTTCATCACCGGTCACAAGAGCATCTCCACTGAGGCGGGATGGTGAGCTTCCAAGGACTTGCCCCTTCCTCCCTGGTCACAGGAGCATCTCCCCTGAGGCGGGATGGTGAACCTCCAAGGACTGGCCCCTTCATCCCTGACCATAGGAGCATCTCCACTGAAGAGGGATGGTGAGCCTCGAAGGACTGGCCCCTTCATCCCTGGTCACAGGAGCATCTCCCCTGATGAGGGGTGGTGAGCTTCCAAGGACTGAACCCTTCATCCTGGTCACGGGAGCATCTCCACTGAGGAAGGATGGTGAGCTTCCAAGGACTGGACCCTTCATCCCTGGACACAGGAGCATGTCCACTGAGGAGGGATCGTGAGCTTCCAAGGACTGGACCCTTCATCCCTGGTCACAGGAGCATCTCCACTGAGGAGGGATTGTGAGCCTCCAAGGACTGGCCCCTTCATCCCTGGTCACAGGAGCATCTCCACTGAGGAGGGATGGTGAGCTTCCAAGTACTGGACCCTTCATCCCTGGTCACAGGAGCATCTCCCCTGAGGCGGGATGGTGTACCTCCAAGGACTGGCCCCTTCATCCCTGACCATAGGAGCGTCTCCACTGAGGAGGGATGGTGAGCCTCCAAGGACTGGACCCATCATCCCTGGTCACAGGAGCATCTCCACTGAGGAGGGATTGTGAGCCTCCAAGGACTGGCCCCTTCATCCTTGGTCACAGGAGCATCTCCACTGAGGAGGGATGGTGAGCTTCCAAGGACTGGCCCCTTCATCCCTGGTCACAGGAGCATCTCCACTGAGGAGGGATGGTGAGCTTCCAAGGACTGGCCCCTTCATCCCTGGTCACAGGAGCATCTCCACTGAGGCGGGATGGTGAGCTTCCAAGGACTGGACCCTTCATCCCTGGTCACAGGAGCATCTCCACTGAGGAGGGGTGGTGAGCTTCCAAGGACTGGACCCTTCATCCCTGGTCATAGGAGCATCTCCCCTGAGGAGGGATGGTGAGCCTCCAAGGACTGGACCCATCATCTTGGTCACAGGAGCATCTCCACTGAGGCGGGATGGTGAGCTTCCAAGGACTGGACCCATCATCCCTGGTCACAGGAGCATCTCCCCTGAGGAGGGATGGTGAGCCACCAAGGACTGGACCCATCATCCTGGTCACAGGAGCATCTCCACTGAGGAGGGATGGTGAGCTTCCAAGGACTTGCCCCTTCCTCCCTGGTCACAGGAGCATCTCCCCTGAGGCGGGATGGTGTACCTCCAAGGACTGGCCCCTTCATCCCTGACCATAGGAGCATCTCCACTGAAGAGGGATGGGGAGCCTCGAAGGACTGGCCCCTTCATCCCTGGTCACAGGAGCATCTCCCCTGATGAGGGGTGGTGAGCTTCCAAGGACTGGACCCTTCATCCTGGTCACAGGAGCATCTCCACTGAGGCGAGATGGTGAGCCTCCAAGGACTGGACCCTTCATCCCTGGTGACAGGAGCATCTCCATTGAGGAGGGATGGTGAGCTTCCAAGGACTGGTCCCTTCATCCCCGGTCACAGGAGCATCTCCACTGAGGAGGGATGGTGAGCTTCCAAGGGCTGGACCCTTCATCCCTGGTCACAGGAGCATCTCCACTGAGGAGGGATGGTGAGCTTCCAAGGACTGGCCCCTTCATCCATGGTCACAGGAGCATCTCCACTGAGGCGGGCTGGTGAGCCTCCATGGACTGGACCCTTCATCCCTGGTCACAGGAGTATCTCCCTGAGGCGGTATGGTGAGCTTCCAAGGGCTGGACCTTTCATCCCTGGTCACAGGAGCATCTCCACTGAAGAGGGGTGGTGAGCTTCCAAGGACTGGACCCATCATCCCTGGTCACAGGATCACCTCCACTGGGGAGAGATGGTGAGCCTCCAAGGACTGGCCCTTCATCCCTGGTCACAGGAGCATCTCCACTGAGGTGAGATGGTGAGCTTCCAAGGACTGGACCCTTCATCCCTGGTCACAGGAGCATCTCCACTGAGGAGGGGTGGTGAGCTTCCAAGGACTGGCCCCTTCATCCTGGTCACAGGAGCATCTCCACTGAGGAGGGATGGTGAGCTTCCAAGGACTTGCCCCTTCACCCCTGGACACTGGAGCATCTCCACTGAGGAGGGATGGTGAGCTTCCAAGGACTGGACCCTTCATCCCTGGTCACAGGAGCATCTCCACTGAGGAGGGGTGGTGAGCTTCCAAGGACTGGCCCCTTCATCCCTGGTCACAGGAGCATCTCCACTGAGGAGGGGTGGTGAGCCTCCAAGGACTGGACCCTTCATCCTAGTCACAGGAGCATCTCCACTGAGGAGGGATGGTGAGCTTTCAAAGACTGGCCCCTTCATCCCTGGTCACAGGAGCATCTCCACTGAGGAGGGGTGGTGAGCCTCCAGGGACTGGAGCCCTCATCCCTGGTCACAGGAGCATCTCCCCTGAGGAGGGATGGTGAGCCTCCAGGGACTGGAGCCGTCATCCCTGGTCACAGGAGCATCTCCACTGAGGCGGGATGGTGAGCCTCCAAGGACTGGACCCTTCATCACCGGTCACAGGAGCATCTCCACTGAGGAGGGATCAGATGGTGAGCTTCCAAGGACGGGCCCCTTCATCCCTGGTCACAGGAGCATCTCCACTGAGGCGGGATGGTGAGCTTCCAAGGACTGGCCCCTTCATCCCTGGTCACAGGAGCATCTCCCCTGAGGAGGGGTGGTGAGCTTCCAAGGGCTGGGCCCTTCATCCCTGGTCACAGGAGCATCTCCACTGAGGAGGGATGGTGAGCTTCCAAGGACTGGAGCCATCATCCCTGGTCACAGGAGCATCTCCACTGAGGAGGGATGGTGAGCTTCCAAGGACTGGCCCCTTCATCCCTGGTCACAGGAGCATCTCCACTGAGGAGGGATGGTGAGCCTCCAAGGACTGGACCCTTCATCCCTGGTCACAGGATCATCTCCACTGAGGAGGGATGGTGAGCTTCCAAGGACTGGAGCCATCATCCCTGGTCACAGGAGCATCTCCACTGAGGAGGGATGGTGAGCTTCCAAGGACTGGCCCCTTCATCCCTGGTCACAGGAGCATCTCCACTGAGGAGGGATGGTGAGCCTCCAAGGACTGGACCCTTCATCCCTGGTCACAGGAGCATCTCCACTGAGGAGGGATTGTGAGCCTCCAAGGACTGGAGCCATCATCCCTGGTCACAGGAGCATCTCCACTGAGGAGAGATGGGGAGCTTCCAAGGGCTGGACCCTTCATCCCGGGTCACAGGTGCATCTCCACTGAGGAGTGATGGTGAGCTTCCAAGGACTGGACCCGTCATCCATGGTCACAGGAGTATCTCCCCTGAGGAGGGATGGTGAGCTTCCAAGGACTGGACCCCTCATCCCTGACCACAGGAGCATCTCCCCTGAGGAGGGGTGGTGAGTTCCAAGGGCTGGACCCTTCATCCCTGGTCACAGGAGCATCTCCACTGAGGCGGGATGGTGAGCCTCCAAGGACTGGCCCCTTCATCCCTGGTCACAGGAGCATCTCCACTGAGGAGGGATGGTGAGCTTACAAGGACTGGACCCTTCATCCCTGGTCACAGGAGCATCTCCACTGAGGCGGGATGGTGAGCCTCCAAGGACTGGACCCTTCATCACCGGTCACAGGAGCATCTCCACTGAGGAGGGATGGTGAGCTTCCGACGACTGGACCCTTCATCCCTGGACACAGGAGCATCTCCCCTGAGGAGGGATTGTGAGCTTCCAAGGACTGGACCCTTCATCACCGGTCACAGGAGCATCTCCACTGAGGAGGGATCAGATGGTGAGCTTCCAAGGACTGGCCCCTTCATCCCTGGTCACAGTAGCATCTCCACTGAGGCGGGATGGTGAGCTTCCAAGGACTGGCCCCTTCATCACCGGTCACAAGAGCATCTCCACTGAGGCGGGATGGTGAGCTTCCAAGGACTTGCCCCTTCCTCCCTGGTCACAGGAGCATCTCCCCTGAGGCGGGATGGTGAACCTCCAAGGACTGGCCCCTTCATCCCTGACCATAGGAGCATCTCCACTGAAGAGGGATGGTGAGCCTCGAAGGACTGGCCCCTTCATCCCTGGTCACAGGAGCATCTCCCCTGATGAGGGGTGGTGAGCTTCCAAGGACTGAACCCTTCATCCTGGTCACGGGAGCATCTCCACTGAGGAAGGATGGTGAGCTTCCAAGGACTGGACCCTTCATCCCTGGACACAGGAGCATGTCCACTGAGGAGGGATCGTGAGCTTCCAAGGACTGGACCCTTCATGCCTGGTCACAGGAGCATCTCCACTGAGGAGGGATTGTGAGCCTCCAAGGACTGGCCCCTTCATCCCTGGTCACAGGAGCATCTCCACTGAGGAGGGATGGTGAGCTTCCAAGTACTGGACCCTTCATCCCTGGTCACAGGAGCATCTCCCCTGAGGCGGGATGGTGTACCTCCAAGGACTGGCCCCTTCATCCCTGACCATAGGAGCGTCTCCACTGAGGAGGGATGGTGAGCCTCCAAGGACTGGACCCATCATCCCTGGTCACAGGAGCATCTCCACTGAGGAGGGATTGTGAGCCTCCAAGGACTGGCCCCTTCATCCTTGGTCACAGGAGCATCTCCACTGAGGAGGGATGGTGAGCTTCCAAGGACTGGCCCCTTCATCCCTGGTCACAGGAGCATCTCCACTGAGGAGGGATGGTGAGCTTCCAAGGACTGGCCCCTTCATCCCTGGTCACAGGAGCATCTCCACTGAGGCGGGATGGTGAGCTTCCAAGGACTGGACCCTTCATCCCTGGTCACAGGAGCATCTCCACTGAGGAGGGGTGGTGAGCTTCCAAGGACTGGACCCTTCATCCCTGGTCATAGAGCATCTCCCCTGAGGAGGGATGGTGAGCCTCCAAGGACTGGACCCATCATCTTGGTCACAGGAGCATCTCCACTGAGGCGGGATGGTGAGCTTCCAAGGACTGGACCCATCATCCCTGGTCACAGGAGCATCTCCCCTGAGGAGGGATGGTGAGCCACCAAGGACTGGACCCATCATCCTGGTCACAGGAGCATCTCCACTGAGGAGGGATGGTGAGCTTCCAAGGACTTGCCCCTTCCTCCCTGGTCACAGGAGCATCTCCCCTGAGGCGGGATGGTGTACCTCCAAGGACTGGCCCCTTCATCCCTGACCATAGGAGCATCTCCACTGAAGAGGGATGGGGAGCCTCGAAGGACTGGCCCCTTCATCCCTGGTCACAGGAGCATCTCCCCTGATGAGGGGTGGTGAGCTTCCAAGGACTGGACCCTTCATCCTGGTCACAGGAGCATCTCCACTGAGGCGAGATGGTGAGCCTCCAAGGACTGGACCCTTCATCCCTGGTGACAGGAGCATCTCCATTGAGGAGGGATGGTGAGCTTCCAAGGACTGGTCCCTTCATCCCCGGTCACAGGAGCATCTCCACTGAGGAGGGATGGTGAGCTTCCAAGGGCTGGACCCTTCATCCCTGGTCACAGGAGCATCTCCACTGAGGAGGGATGGTGAGCTTCCAAGGACTGGCCCCTTCATCCATGGTCACAGGAGCATCTCCACTGAGGCGGGCTGGTGAGCCTCCATGGACTGGACCCTTCATCCCTGGTCACAGGAGTATCTCCCTGAGGCGGTATGGTGAGCTTCCAAGGGCTGGACCTTTCATCCCTGGTCACAGGAGCATCTCCACTGAGGCGGGATGGTGAGCTTCCAAGGACTGGCCCCTTCATCCCTGGTCACAGGAGCATCTCCCCTGAGGAGGGGTGGTGAGCTTCCAAGGGCTGGGCCCTTCATCCCTGGTCACAGGAGCATCTCCACTGAGGAGGGATGGTGAGCTTCCAAGGACTGGAGCCATCATCCCTGGTCACAGGAACATCTCCACTGAGGAGGGATGGTGAGCTTCCAAGGACTGGCCCCTTCATTCCAGGTCACAGGAGCATCTCCCCTGAGGAGGGGTGGTGAGCTTCCAAGGGCTGGACCCTTCATCCCTGGTCACAGGATCATCTCCACTGAGGAGGGATGGTGAGCTTCCAAGGACTGGAGCCATCATCCCTGGTCACAGGAGCATCTCCACTGAGGAGGGATGGTGAGCTTCCAAGGACTGGCCCCTTCATCCCTGGTCACAGGAGCATCTCCACTGAGGAGGGATGGTGAGCCTCCAAGGACTGGACCCTTCATCCCTGGTCACAGGAGCATCTCCACTGAGGAGGGATTGTGAGCCTCCAAGGACTGGAGCCATCATCCCTGGTCACAGGAGCATCTCCACTGAGGAGAGATGGGGAGCTTCCAAGGGCTGGACCCTTCATCCCGGGTCACAGGTGCATCTCCACTGAGGAGTGATGGTGAGCTTCCAAGGACTGGACCCGTCATCCATGGTCACAGGAGTATCTCCCCTGAGGAGGGATGGTGAGCTTCCAAGGACTGGACCCCTCATCCCTGACCACAGGAGCATCTCCCCTGAGGAGGGGTGGTGAGTTCCAAGGGCTGGACCCTTCATCCCTGGTCACAGGAGCATCTCCACTGAGGCGGGATGGTGAGCCTCCAAGGACTGGCCCCTTCATCCCTGGTCACAGGAGCATCTCCACTGAGGAGGGATGGTGAGCTTACAAGGACTGGACCCTTCATCCCTGGTCACAGGAGCATCTCCACTGAGGCGGGATGGTGAGCCTCCAAGGACTGGACCCTTCATCACCGGTCACAGGAGCATCTCCACTGAGGAGGGATGGTGAGCTTCCGACGACTGGACCCTTCATCCCTGGACACAGGAGCATCTCCCCTGAGGAGGGATTGTGAGCTTCCAAGGACTGGACCCTTCATCACCGGTCACAGGAGCATCTCCACTGAGGAGGGATCAGATGGTGAGCTTCCAAGGACTGGCCCCTTCATCCCTGGTCACAGGAGCATCTCCACTGAGGCGGGATGGTGAGCTTCCAAGGACTGGCCCCTTCATCACCGGTCACAAGAGCATCTCCACTGAGGCGGGATGGTGAGCTTCCAAGGACTTGCCCCTTCCTCCCTGGTCACAGGAGCATCTCCCCTGAGGCGGGATGGTGAACCTCCAAGGACTGGCCCCTTCATCCCTGACCATAGGAGCATCTCCACTGAAGAGGGATGGTGAGCCTCGAAGGACTGGCCCCTTCATCCCTGGTCACAGGAGCATCTCCCCTGATGAGGGGTGGTGAGCTTCCAAGGACTGAACCCTTCATCCTGGTCACGGGAGCATCTCCACTGAGGAAGGATGGTGAGCTTCCAAGGACTGGACCCTTCATCCCTGGACACAGGAGCATGTCCACTGAGGAGGGATCGTGAGCTTCCAAGGACTGGACCCTTCATCCCTGGTCACAGGAGCATCTCCACTGAGGAGGGATTGTGAGCCTCCAAGGACTGGCCCCTTCATCCCTGGTCACAGGAGCATCTCCACTGAGGAGGGATGGTGAGCTTCCAAGTACTGGACCCTTCATCCCTGGTCACAGGAGCATCTCCCCTGAGGCGGGATGGTGTACCTCCAAGGACTGGCCCCTTCATCCCTGACCATAGGAGCGTCTCCACTGAGGAGGGATGGTGAGCCTCCAAGGACTGGACCCATCATCCCTGGTCACAGGAGCATCTCCACTGAGGAGGGATTGTGAGCCTCCAAGGACTGGCCCCTTCATCCTTGGTCACAGGAGCATCTCCACTGAGGAGGGATGGTGAGCTTCCAAGGACTGGCCCCTTCATCCCTGGTCACAGGAGCATCTCCACTGAGGAGGGATGGTGAGCTTCCAAGGACTGGCCCCTTCATCCCTGGTCACAGGAGCATCTCCACTGAGGCGGGATGGTGAGCTTCCAAGGACTGGACCCTTCATCCCTGGTCACAGGAGCATCTCCACTGAGGAGGGGTGGTGAGCTTCCAAGGACTGGACCCTTCATCCCTGGTCATAGGAGCATCTCCCCTGAGGAGGGATGGTGAGCCTCCAAGGACTGGACCCATCATCTTGGTCACAGGAGCATCTCCACTGAAGCGGGATGGTGAGCTTCCAAGGACTGGACCCATCATCCCTGGTCACAGGAGCATCTCCCCTGAGGAGGGATGGTGAGCCACCAAGGACTGGACCCATCATCCTGGTCACAGGAGCATCTCCACTGAGGAGGGATGGTGAGCTTCCAAGGACTTGCCCCTTCCTCCCTGGTCACAGGAGCATCTCCCCTGAGGCGGGATGGTGTACCTCCAAGGACTGGCCCCTTCATCCCTGACCATAGGAGCATCTCCACTGAAGAGGGATGGGGAGCCTCGAAGGACTGGCCCCTTCATCCCTGGTCACAGGAGCATCTCCCCTGATGAGGGGTGGTGAGCTTCCAAGGACTGGACCCTTCATCCTGGTCACAGGAGCATCTCCACTGAGGCGAGATGGTGAGCCTCCAAGGACTGGACCCTTCATCCCTGGTGACAGGAGCATCTCCATTGAGGAGGGATGGTGAGCTTCCAAGGACTGGTCCCTTCATCCCCGGTCACAGGAGCATCTCCACTGAGGAGGGATGGTGAGCTTCCAAGGGCTGGACCCTTCATCCCTGGTCACAGGAGCATCTCCACTGAGGAGGGATGGTGAGCTTCCAAGGACTGGCCCCTTCATCCATGGTCACAGGAGCATCTCCACTGAGGCGGGCTGGTGAGCCTCCATGGACTGGACCCTTCATCCCTGGTCACAGGAGTATCTCCCTGAGGTGGTATGGTGAGCTTCCAAGGGCTGGACCTTTCATCCCTGGTCACAGGAGCATCTCCACTGAAGAGGGGTGGTGAGCTTCCAAGGACTGGACCCATCATCCCTGGTCACAGGATCACCTCCACTGGGGAGAGATGGTGAGCCTCCAAGGACTGGCCCTTCATCCCTGGTCACAGGAGCATCTCCACTGAGGTGAGATGGTGAGCTTCCAAGGACTGGACCCTTCATCCCTGGTCACAGGAGCATCTCCACTGAGGAGGGGTGGTGAGCTTCCAAGGACTGGCCCCTTCATCCTGGTCACAGGAGCATCTCCACTGAGGAGGGATGGTGAGCTTCCAAGGACTTGCCCCTTCACCCCTGGACACTGGAGCATCTCCACTGAGGAGGGATGGTGAGCTTCCAAGGACTGGACCCTTCATCCCTGGTCACAGGAGCATCTCCACTGAGGAGGGGTGGTGAGCTTCCAAGGACTGGCCCCTTCATCCCTGGTCACAGGAGCATCTCCACTGAGGAGGGGTGGTGAGCCTCCAAGGACTGGACCCTTCATCCTAGTCACAGGAGCATCTCCACTGAGGAGGGATGGTGAGCTTTCAAAGACTGGCCCCTTCATCCCTGGTCACAGGAGCATCTCCACTGAGGAGGGGTGGTGAGCCTCCAGGGACTGGAGCCCTCATCCCTGGTCACAGGAGCATCTCCCCTGAGGAGGGATGGTGAGCCTCCAGGGACTGGAGCCGTCATCCCTGGTCACAGGAGCATCTCCACTGAGGAGGGATGGTGAGCTTCCAAGGACTGGCCCCTTCATCCTGGTCACAGGAGCATCTCCACTGAGGAGGGATGGTGAGCTTTCAAGGACTGGCCCCTTCATCCCCGGTCACAGGAGCATCTCCACTGAGGAGGGATGGTGAGCCTCCAACGACTGGCCCCTTCATGCCTGGTCACAGGAGCATCTCCACTGAGGAGGGATGGTGAGCTTCCAAGGACTGGCCCCTTCATCCCTGGTCACAGGAGCATCTCCACTGAGGAGGGATGGTGAACTTGGACGCCCTGACCAGGGGGGTCAATGTCCCATGAAAGCACCAACCGGCATTGCCAATATGTGTAACTAAAGTTTGAGTTCTGACTAAGCCATTTTTAAAAAGCCTGCTTGAGTGAATTTACAAAACGAAAAATGAAAGAGAATGTTCTGCTGCACTGCATGTATGAGATACCAAATATATTGGGCCCGATTCACAGAACTAACTTAATAGAAAATCCTAAACTTACTACTTTTGGTATTCACAGAAGTTAGGATTTTGTCTTAAGTTTGTCTTAAGGCAAACTTAAGACAGACTTAAGACAGACTTAAGACAGACTTAAGATAGACTCAAGACAGACTTAACACAAACTTAAGACAGACTTAAGACAGACTTAAGACAAATTTAAGACAGACTTAAGACAGACTTAAGACAAACTTAAGACAGACTTAAGACAGACTTAATACAGACTTGTTAGGATTTTGTCTCAAGTTTGTCTTAAGTCTGTCTTAAGTCTGTCTTAAGTTTGTCTTAAGTTTGTCTTAAGTCTGTCTTAAGTCTGTCTTAAGTTTGTCTTAAGTTTGTCTTAAGTCTGTCTTAAGTCTATCTTAAGTCTGTCTTAAGTTTGTCTTAAGTTTGTCTTAAGTCTGTCTTAGGTCTGTTTTAAGTCTGTCTTAAGTTTGTCTTAAGTTTGTCTTAAGTCTGTCTTAAGTCTGTCTCATGCCTATGACCTCTTCACTCCCTTAGAGATTGAGGGGGTTATAGGCTGGGTGGCACCTCGCAAGGCACCGGGCCCGGACGGTCTTCCGGGTGATTTGATGAGAGCTTACCCAGCGGAATGGGGAAGGATCATAGCAGCTCTCCTAAATGATATTATGAGGGGAGGAGTAGTACCAGAATCTTGGAAAGGGGCGGTGGTTGTCCCCATTTATAAAAAAGGATGCAGGGAAACCCCGGGAAACTATCGCCCAATAAGTCTGATAGACTCCACCCAAAAGATAGCTGGTAAAGCCATCCTTGGTAGGATCCTCCACTGGGTGGAGGAGAATAAAATCCTATCAGACTTTCAGGCAGGTTTCCGGGCTGGTATGGGGACTATAGAGCAGGTGTTTAGGTTGTCCCTTTTGGGGTGGAAGGTGGTGGAACTAGGGAAGGGTAGTCTTTACTTAGCCTTTATAGACTTGAAGACTGCCTTTGACCTAGTTCCCCGGGAAGAGCTCTGGAGGGTCCTTTGTGAGTTGGGGCTACCACCTTACATCTTGTCCCTTCTTATAAGCCTTCATGCCCACACTTTTGCAAAGGTCCGCTGGGGTATTAACGGAGAGCTTACGGAAAAAATACCAGTGTCTAGGGGCGTAAGACAGGGTTGCGTCCTGGCACCCACCCTATTCTCGTTATATCTGAATGGGGTGGTAAAACACCTTCAACAAGAACCAGCCGACGCCCCCTGTCTTGGAGGTGTCCGTATCCCAACCCTGCTTTTTGCGGACGACACGCTCCTGATTTCAAAGACCCCACAAGGACTACAGAAACTTCTAACACGATTCCAGGAGTTCTGTGTTGCAAAAGGGCTAATAATAAATGTGGACAAAACAAAATACCTAGTTGTTAACCCACCGAAAAAATTGGGCCGCCCACCTACACTCAACTCTATTCCCCTGGAGAAAGTAGCCGAATTCGACTACCTTGGCATTCGGATTACGAACAGGATGACTTGGGCAAACCACATTGAAAAAATGGTCCTTAACCACAGGAGAGTAGGAGGAGCTCTCATGAGGGAATACAGGGCCTCAACTAGGAGATCACTTACCCCAGTACTTGACATCTACAAGGCCAAAGTAGCGACATCAGCCTTGTATGGGGCAGAATTGTGGGGCCACTGCCGTCTGGATGCCCTAGTTACTGCTGAGAGCAAGCTATTAAAATCCTTCATCGCTGTTCCTCTGAGCACACCGTCAGTACCAGTGAGGATGGACACGGGATGTAAAAACATTAAAGATCAGGCCCAGCTTCGCCCTCTCCTATTGTGGACACGGATCTGGAGGTGCGAAGAATTAAAATCCTATGCTGATGCCCTGAGAGACATAATGAGCCAGGGGGGCTGGGCCAAGATAAAATGGCTAAAGGACACCAAAAAGCTGTTGGAGAATATAGGACTAGGGGATTGTTGGTCATCCTGCTCAGCCCCTCCAAAAGAAGTTGTCAAGGCGCTTTTTTGGAAATGGACTGCAGAGCGTCTAATCTCTAACTCCAATCACTGCAGGTCGACTGCCACCTTTTTACAAATTAAAGATACTGTGGCCACTGAACCTTACTTGGACCTGATCACTCTCCCCTTTGACCGCGCTCTTTACTTTAAATTTAGAGTTGGTTCCCTCCCGCTAGGTGCCCTGGTATCAAAATGGTCAACAGCAGATCGCACTTCTCCCAACTGTGCATGTTGCCCGAGTAAGATTGAGTCTATTGCGCACGTTTTATTTGAATGCCCGGATTATGCAAGGCCTAGGAGCTCTTGGCTGAAACCACTCTGCCGTAACATGGGCACACGCAGTCACTTAGTAGCCTTGCGTATCCTAAGTACGGACACTTCCCCCCCCATAGTTTGTGGAATAGCTAGATTTTTAAAGCAGTTTTGGCTCATTCGATGTAAGAGATTGTCATAGCTGTTTAATCCTTGTTTTAGCTAACTTATTAACGGACTTTACACCCTTTTATCACTTTTTAAACATTCCTAACATTTCTTACTGACTTCTTATGGCATAAATTTTTTGTATACTGTATTGATTGTATTATGTATGTGCTTATAAGATATCTCTGCGTATCGAATAAAAGCTTATGACTGACTGACTCTTAAGACAAACTTAAGACAAAATCCTAACTTCTGTGAACACCAAAAGTAGTAAGTTTAGATTTTTGTCTTAAGCTAGTTCTATGAATCGGCCCGTCCGTGTGATGTTTCAGAATTCTTTGAGATGTAAAATAGTCCATCATGCATTGCAATGCAAGAACTCCATTGGAGGCGGAATTACACACCAAACAGCCAATAGCGTGAGGTGAGAGGGGAACTAGATCCGGTAGAGGCAAAACCTTGTCTACCTATGTCTGAAAGAATTGGTAACTAAACATCTTGTTGTCCAGCCAGACTTAAAAATCTGAGAATTCCCACGCAGTCCTAAGTGTGTGGACTATACCCCAGTCCATCATTTGTTACGTTTGTTTAGTGTTGACAAAGCTGCACCCTACCGAGCAGTCCCACTGCAGCTTAGAAAGTGAAGAAAAAAACTTTAAAAGCTGTTGGGAGACTAACAAATGACGACAGCATGCAATATCACATAACAGGAAGTGGCATCACACCCTTTCACACCTTGAATAGTAATGGGTCTAATTTACCGTCCAAGAGAGGTACAACCTTTGCCAGATAGATTAGAAGCATTTAGATGGATAGAATATAAAATATACCTTTATTAAACACATTGTAGATTCACATCTCTCAATGTGCTTATCAATTAAAGCAGAAGTGAATTTTTAAAGGGACGCATGAGATTAAATAAAAAAAGTGCATATTTCTAAATATCAGTGCTATTTAATGAAACAGATTATTAATATAATGTGTTTAACAATCTATAATCATAAGCTTTTTTACATGGGTCTCATCAAATAAAAATCAGTGAAAGATTTAGCATTAAAGGTAAAATGGACCTCTGTGCACATGAACCAACGGAGAGAGTCAACCCTCAAGGTGTTATGTATACCATAAATGTACCTAAAAGGGAATAAAAAAAAAAATATTAATTAAATTCCAATAAATGTCCAATTCTACTTAGCCTGAAATTTTCAAATAAGCATTTTAGTTGAAATGGTTCCTCAGAATTGGTATTTTATGAGACTGCTTTCTTTATGCTACCATAAAAGAAGCTCTCTGGGACCCGCGCCGCGACTCACGGGGACACTGGAGTGGAGGTTCCCTGGTGTCAAGTGATGGACAGACCCAGCAGGACCAGCACTTCTCCAGCACTTTCATCTGCCAGCCTAAAGATGTGGACTCCATGCCCAGGGCAGGCTTCAGGGTAGCGACAAGCATCGAGACCTTTGAAACTCTACTGCTCTCTGCGGAAACATCAACCATGCAGTTGTTTTTGAAAGAAAGTTCTTTAAGAGGGTTATTGTGAGCTGGTAGTCCTACAGAGCAACTGTGTGTTGTGTTAGAAGTTCTGATGGACACCCTGGAGGCCTTCCAGAAGGATCCGTCCTGCTGTCCACCAGTAGAAACCCATCCTGTGGAATACGGGATTCCTCAAACATGGACCTCATTATCTCGGGTCTTATAAGAGCCGCTGAGGTACATCCTCAAAGGCAAAGGCGTGTTGTGAATATGAGGATGGAGGCAAGTTGTTATAAAACCATCTCAGCAAAAAAGCTTCAATATGTTACATCACAAAGGCCTCATGTCAAATGTAACATACATAGGACACACTAAGACACTTTGGTAATCAGTCCTGAAGGGACCGGTAAGGTGAGTCCAGACCCCTCTCCGAGCAGTGTGGAGTATCGATGGCTTACGGATATTATTAACAAAAGGTCAAAACAAACACTGTCCCGACTGTGAGGTTAAACCGAAGATGCCCGGCGTACTCGCCGAGAATAACATATACCCTTATCCACTTGGATTACTGAATATCTGAAGATTTTGCATCGATTAGTAAAGGATAAGTGGTCTTCATTTTTGGAGGAACATTGAATAATAAGGAAAACGCCATTTAGATCAATATTACATGACGTTGAATATTACAACTGACAGTCCTTCTGGAATTTTAAATTGAAGAAATACAATTTTTCACTCTTTGAGGATTTGTCCTTGCCCTGAAGAAGTCATTGGGTGAATGTCCCGTGACGAAACACGTGTCGGCTTTGTGCATTTTCTGGCTACACCTGTATGAATATTTGAAACCTGACTGGAAGGTCTGACTATTTGAGAAGAATAAAAAGAATAAAGAAAAAAAAAGAAAAAAGAAACATATAAATGGAACTGATTTTTCAACTATTTGATATGTGAAGAACTTGAATCTCTTTTTTTCCCATAAGACTATTATTGTTGAGATCTTTGCTCGGGACAGTGTTTGCTTTGATCTTGTACTCCTTGCGGCTTGCATAGTCGGACCATTGGGGATGTTAGTGGCCGACTTCCCATTGTCCCTTTGAGCAGTATATTGTGAAATCTACTTCCTCTTGGCCTTGCGCAATTTTATATCCAGCCACTGGTTTTGTATGTTTTGGATATTATTAACATCCCCCAGAGCTGGTCCCATCCTGGCTGTCATGAGAGCAACGACCTTGAGGGCTCGTTAACAAAAGACAAGATCAAGGGACATAAAAAGCCATTGAAAGAACAAAGTGCCCCAGGCTAGGAGGGACCACCAAAGGCATGCTAAAACAGGATGACAATTAAATGGGAAACTTTCTTTTAATTACATCTACTGTCTGTCTGCAGTTGAGTGACCCCTGACCCCCTCTACCCCCCCAACACAGACTTTGAGTCACGAGGTACAAAAAAGGAACTTCTCCCTGGCTCATTTCCACTCATTTCACTTTTGAAAGAGTTTTGGTAAAGTTTTTCGAGGCTGGCAGATTCCAGGGTTGGACAGATGCAATCGACTCTTTCCCAAGGTTCATGCTGTTTCCTGCGGGCATTATTCAATAGGTGACCGGGATTATTACGTCCAATCACAGTGAGACAAATACAGACATTATAGCATTGTGAAGTGTATTATTGCAAATGCCTTTAATACGAACTCAGGGCTGATATTACATTTTTTTTCAATTGAATTGAATTGATATTACAGCAAAAATGACTGCAATCCACTTTACCTGTGGAAATCCTAAGAGCCGTGCTGTATTCAGAAACTTGGCTGACTATAGGGCAGTAACTGGGTGCACATTATGGATGTAAAATTACCCATCATGCATCGGTCCTGTTCGTTCTCCTCTGCTGAAGCTGGGTAAAATGTAAATGTAAATGTAGTGTTCTTGTATAGCGCACAAATCAACCCCAGCTGGGGTATCTCGGCGCTTGTACGAATACCGCTGTGGAACCCTTCCAGGCCTTTCCCTGTGAAGTGCCCACTCCTGGGCACCCCCAAGGTGAAGCCAGGCATCCTTAGCGTTGTGGAGATTAAGCAAGCTATTGCCCAGAGTTGTAGAGTGGGACTCCATGATTGGAATAGGCACCGAGGCGAGAATTATCAGGCTGAGGAAATTGAGCCCAAGACCCGCCGAGGCGGGAATTGAACCCTGGTCCCGGGGCTAGACCTCTGCATCAGGGTCTGCCGCTCTAACCATTGAGCCACACTTCTCCCTCTTCTATGGGTATCCTATAGACAAGCCGTCGATGTACGCAGGCGAAGCGGCCTACGAAGATCTGACTCCTACAGGTCTTCAACACCGAATGCAATGCAGTTCATGCATCGAAATTCGTTTTATTTATTTTTATGTTTACTTACCTGTAAAACTCTGTAATCCATACATTACTACCCCGCACCCTGCCCCTCCCCCTCCCCACGTCACCGCCCGGCAGGTCATCCCACTACCGACCGCGGCTGGTCGATAAAAATGATGAAAATTGATGATCATGCTGGCCGTGCCTACACGGAGGAAGAAAAAGCCTTGGCGATGAGGATTGGACATTAAACGAGCAGACGATTACTAAAACGTTTGCAGAAATGTACTCCACAAAAAATATTCTTTGCAAAAATCTCATCTTCCCCAACTCATAAATCTCTTGCAACTTTACTGCGGAAGCTTGCCAAGCCTTCAGTTCAACATCCCCAACTAACCTACCCAAGCTGACTTATTTGTTGGTGGGTAGGAAGCCAGGAAACTAACCCTATTACTGGATTTTTCCAGCACAGAGGAGAGGAAAATCTATTGGAAATTGGGGCGTTGAATGTCCCCTACTCCTTATTGCAAAGGTGTTTCTAAGAACTTGAATATGTCAAAAGAATCAGTGTGTGCGGAAATAACCTTTGGGAAACCTGTTTAACCTGCATTTTATTGTACTAAATTTTCAGAATTGCTGGAATGTTTTTTTAACAGATATGATTATTTTAACAAGTGAGAGGGGTGTGCTGAATGTACATGATTTCCTTTGTATAAACTATGGACATTTTTCATAAAATTACACAAACTTTTGAGAAAGACTGATCAGCTAATTTTTTATTCTGAAATATGTTCTTTTATTTAATTTTCTTAGATACATCGACGCATTTGAAGATAAAAAAAACGATATATGATGGTTTTCTTCATTTCTGTGGAAAGTTATGCTGTAAAATGAAAAATTTCCACGATTGTCTGAGACGTTGGTGCGTTGCACGCTTGAGTACACTTGTTTTTGCAAATGATGCTTGTCTTTATTCTTACTAGATTTCTATGATTTCAGTGAATGACCATGCAATGTTGTAAGCAATATGAGAATGATAAAGTTTAAAAAAAAAAATTACCACAGTTTTTAGGTTTTTCCTGCACACTGCTTGCGCTGAGAGTAGGAGCGGCTCCCTGTAGTCACACATTCTTCAAGGTGAGACAGCTGCCAACGCAAAGCGCTCCTCACGCCGTGTAGCTCACACCATTTTGAGCGCAATCACCATTGAAACTCTATATCACAGAAGTGTGACTTACATATATCCCCCTTAAAAAAACGAGGGAAATACCTTAAATTAACCTATTGGACTGAGGAAGTACAAGAGGGAGTTCTAAATATAGGGGATCGAGAGGTCCTGAAGAAAGCTGTCCAGACCTTTGAACTGAGGGCTTTATGTCGACACACATGCAGTAATCCAGGAATATAGGGTTAATCAGGATATAACCGAGCTAGTTTTAATATCACTAAACTGCACATATTTCTTTTTTGATCCAGCTAATATTTATATGTGTTTGTATTGTCCTCCCCTCCCCTTTGCTCCACCCCAGGTGTTGGTCTGGGCTGGGGTGTTAGTAAACAAGCCCAATCAGGAAGCATTTCACAAATTGTGAGGGAGGGCGGTTTTTTCATACTGAGCACACGTCACTAGCAACACAGAACCGCGCTTTCCATTCCTACCTATCTATTGTGTGAACAAGGAAAGGATACAGACTGGAACTTTGCTGTGAACCTGCTTGAGAAAGTTATCCAAGGGTCTGTGTGTGCTGGCCTTCTGTTCAGAAGTCTCAGGGACACACAGTCCTCACCCCAGCTCCCCTGAACCCTCTTGCTGAGAGTTCTGACCTGCCAGGAGGTGCCTATTCGAGTTTTGGGCCTCTGAAGGTTGTTCCTGCTGTTGGGAGCTGAAAGAAACCTAAGAAAAGCAAGAAAACCTGTCTCTAACGCAGTCAGCGATGCCACTGTGATGCCGCGACCTGCACCGAGGCCCGGGGCACCGCTCGTGAAGTGAACGACGCACCACCCGGCCTGCACCTCAGCTCTAATGCCTGCCGACGCCTGTAGTTATTGGCCGTGCCAACGCCAGCTCTTGCACCGACTCCATCATTGCCAGCGTCTACATCCTGTTATTGCCGCACTGATAACCATCAACAGGTGACTCTACGAACCCGCTGACTTCACATCATCACCGGAACAAACGCCTCACCGCCGACACAACTGTCTTCCCCTGTGCTGGACACGACATGTCACCTCCTTGCGGACAAGACGCCTCGCCTCCCCCTGGCAGCCAGGGAGCCAGATCGACCTCGCACTGACGCCTCACCTCCACTACGCCATGCATCATCATAGACTTTGTTTCCAAGGTACTGATTGTTTGGGGGTCCAAGTGACTCTGCGCCCAACGCTGCGCTCCTCGCGGCCGGTGCCGTACTTAGGATTTATTGCTGTCACAACATTGTAATAACCCTTTGTGGAGCTATTTGTTTTCTACAAGCTTTATTTCTGCAATAACTGTTTTAAAGTCATATCTTATTACCTGTATGTTGGATTTTTGTTGCATCGCCTCCCCAAGGTCTCAGGAACTAACGCATCTCTTTGTTTCTTGATGCTTCCCACCTCTGCGGCTGTTTGGCCTTGTGAGTTTTGTCGCATCTACAGGTACTTTGTGAGAAATTGTGCATCCATAGTTTTCTATGGACCCAGTTGTTTGAAACCTTTTTAAAGTCATATTCTTATTACATGTATGTTGGATTTTTGTTGTTTTGGTCTTGTTGAGTTTAGATAAAAATAATGTATCTTTCTAAACTGGTGTGGTGTCCATTTGTGGTGTTATCACTGTATTACTGTGTGTTTTTGAGTACAAATACTTACACATTGCCTTTGGGACAAGTCTGTCTGCTCGTGCCAAGCTACCCAGGGGCTGAGCAGGGGTTATCTAAAGTGTGTAACCCCCTCACCTACCTCTGCCAACTAGAGAGCCCCATTTCTAACATGTAATAAATATTGTGTGTTAAAAATAAAGTCAATATACAAGAACTATGCTATATTTTACTACTAAACAGTCAGACACAATTACAATCCCCACGCAGACAACAGGGTCATGATTTGAATGGTGCATCAGGTGCAGTGGCACCAGGCCCAACTTTTGTCAGAACTCCTCTAAATACCTAGGGCCTCATTTATGAGGCTGTGCGTCACTTTTACGCCGCCGGTGCGTCACTTTTTGTGACGCACCAGTGGCGTAAAAAATGCATCTTGTTGCGCCATATTTACAAAGTGACGCATCTAGGTAGATGCGTCACTTTGTAAACCCCTGCGCCACATTATACCTGCGCCAGATAAAATGTATGCAGAGGGGGCGTTGTGACGCAAGAAAGGGTCGTAGAAGTGACGCAGGGAAATCTATGAGATTTCACTGCGTCACTTTTAGGACGCCGTTGCGTCAAATCTTGTGCCTGCCTCATGGCAGGCGTAAGACTGACGCAGGCCCTTTCACATGGGGCTTGCCCATGTGAAAGGACGCATTGCTGGAGTTGCATCACTTTTGTGACGCACTCCAGCAATGCGTCACTTTTGCGCTTAGAGATACGTCAGAAATACTGACGTATCTGTAACTCCTTGCGACATGATGCGTCATACATTAAATATGACGCATCAGGAATGTCGCAAGGAGGGCGCACTGAGAAGTGACAGCAGCGATGCGTCATTTCTCATAAATGAAGCCCATAATATTGCAATATTTTACTGCTATACAGGCAGGCACAATTGCAGTTATTTGCAGTTAAAATGAGCTTGATTTGAATGGTGCAATAGGTGCAGTGGCACGGGGGCAAAAGCTATTGGAACACCACTAAATGTGGAATATTGCTACATTTTACTACTAAACAGGCAGTCACAAGTGCAGTTACCTTGCAGGCACTAGGGTCGCAATTTCAATGGTGCATGCAGCAGGTTGAGTGAAACCAGGGCCCAAAGCTCTAGGAACCCCTCTAAACACAAAATATTGCAACATTTTACTACTAAACAGTAAGTCACAAGTGCAGATACCTAACAGCCAATACGGTCATGATCGCAATGGTGCAGCAGGTGCAGTGGCACAGGGCCCACAGCTCTAGGAACCCCTCTAAACACAAAATATTGCAACATTTTACTAATAAACAAGCAGTCGCAATTGCATTTCTCTGGCAGACAACGGGGGCTTGATTTGAATGGTGCAGCAGGTGCAGTGGCACAGAGCGCAAAAGTTATCAGAATGCCTCTAAACACATAATATTGCTATTATATCAATTCATTCTATTATTTGCCTCTTTCATTTAATTTTTCTGAATTTTGCTATTACTTTCCCGCACTATAAGACTAGTAACAGCACATTATGTTGCCTTTTTGTACATCAAGTCTTAACACTTTAACAGACTTTCTGTAACTTATGTTATACAACCACACAGCAAACTACAACTTACAACAAAAAACAGCTTATTATTAATCACATAGGCGAAACCGAATGCATTTACCAATGCTTGTCACCATAGCAAACACAAACAGCCTGTAGCATTCTGTTTATTTACTTTGGTCAAGTGTCACCACCGTAGGAGTTTTACCCGATTGGAATCTCTATTATGCGGCGTTGCACCGCATAATGGCAACATTTCGGGAATGTTGTTTCTTTCAACATTCCCATAGCAAGACCCCTCCCTAGTCTGTCTCCGGTCCTGTTCGCTCTCATTATACGCTCACATGTGTCTCCTGTGCGCTCTCATTATACGCTCACATGTGTCTCCTGTACGCTCTCATTATACGCTCACATGTGTCTCATGTTCGCTCTCATTATACGCTCACATGTGTCTCATGTTCGCTCTCATTATACACTCACATGTGTCTCCTGTGCGCTCTCATTATACGCTCACATGTGTCTCCTTTACGCTCTCATTATACGCTCACATGTGTCTCATGTTCGCTCTCATTATACGCTCACATGTGTCTCATGTTCGCTCTCATTATACACTCACATGTGTCTCCTGTTCGCTCTCATTATACACTCACATGTGTCTCATGTTCGCTCTCATTATACACTCACATGTGTCTCCTGTGCGCTCTCATTATACACTCACATGTGTCTCCTGTGCGCTCTCATTATACACTCACATGCGTCTCCTTTACGCTCTCATTATACACTCACATGTGTCTCCTGTGCGCTCTCATTATACACTCACATGTGTCTCCTGTGCGCTCTCATTATACACTCACATGCGTCTCCTTTACGCTCTCATTATACACTCACATGTGTCTCCTGTGCGCTCTCATTATACACTCACATGTGTCTCCTGTGCGCTCTCATTATACACTCACATGTGTCTCATGTTCGCTCTCATTATACACTCACATGTGTCTCCTGTGCGCTCTCATTATACACTCACATGCGTCTCCTGTGCGCTCTCATTATACACTCACATGTGTCTCCTGTGCGCTCTCATTATACACCCACATGTGTCTCCTTTACGCTCTCATTATACACTCACATGCGTCTCCTTTACGCTCTCATTATACACTCACATGTGTCTCCTGTGCGCTCTCATTATACACTCACATGTGTCTCCTGTGCGCTCTCATTATACACTCACATGCGTCTCCTGTTCGCTCTCATTATACACTCACATGCGTCTCCTGTACGCTCTCATTATACACTCACATGTGTCTCCTGTGCGCTCTCATTATACACTCACATGTGTCTCATGTTCGCTCTCATTATACACTCACATGTGTCTCATGTTCGCTCTCATTATACACTCACATGTGTCTCCTGTGCGCTCTCATTATACACTCACATGTGTCTCCTGTGCGCTCTCATTATACACTCACATGCGTCTCCTTTACGCTCTCATTATACACTCACATGTGTCTCCTGTGCGCTCTCATTATACACTCACATGTGTCTCCTGTGCGCTCTCATTATACACTCACATGCGTCTCCTTTACGCTCTCATTATACACTCACATGTGTCTCCTGTGCGCTCTCATTATACACTCACATGTGTCTCCTGTGCGCTCTCATTATACACTCACATGTGTCTCATGTTCGCTCTCATTATACACTCACATGTGTCTCCTGTGCGCTCTCATTATACACTCACATGCGTCTCCTGTGCGCTCTCATTATACACTCACATGTGTCTCCTGTGCGCTCTCATTATACACCCACATGTGTCTCCTTTACGCTCTCATTATACACTCACATGCGTCTCCTTTACGCTCTCATTATACACTCACATGTGTCTCCTGTGCGCTCTCATTATACACTCACATGTGTCTCCTGTGCGCTCTCATTATACACTCACATGCGTCTCCTGTTCGCTCTCATTATACACTCACATGCGTCTCCTGTACGCTCTCATTATACACTCACATGTGTCTCCTGTGCGCTCTCATTATACACTCACATGCGTCTCCTGTACGCTCTCATTATACACTAACATGCGTCTCCTGTGCGCTCTCATTATACACTCACATGTGTCTCCTGTGCGCTCTCATTATACACTCACATGTGTCTCCTGTGCGCTCTCATTATACACTCACATGTGTCTCCTGTGCGCTCTCATTATACACCCACATGTGTCTCCTGTACGCTCTCATTATACACTCACATGTGTCTCCTGTGCGCTCTCATTATACACTCACATGTGTCTCCTGTTCGCTCTCATTATACACTCACATGCGTCTCCTGTACGCTCTCATTATACACTCACATGTGTCTCCTGTGCGCTCTCATTATACACTCACATGTGTCTCCTGTGCGCTCTCATTATACACTCACATGTGTCTCCTGTTCGCTCTCATTATACACTCACATGTGTCTCCTGTGCGCTCTCATTATACACTCACATGTGTCTCTTGTTCGCTCTCATTATACACTCACATGTGTCTCTTGTGCGCTCTCATTATACACTAACATGTGTCTCATGTTCGCTCTCATTATACGCTCACATGTGTCTCCTGTTCGCTCTCATTATACGCTCACATGTGTCTCATGTTCGCTCTCATTATACGCTCACATGTGTCTCCTGTTCGCTCTCATTATACGCTCACATGTGTCTCATGTTCGCTCTCATTATACGCTCACATGTGTCTCCTGTTCGCTCTCATTATACGCTCACATGTGTCTCATGTTCGCTCTCATTATACACTCACATGTGTCTCCTGTGCGCTCTCATTATACACTCACATGTGTCTCCTGTGCGCTCTCATTATACACTCACATGCGTCTCCTGTACGCTCTCATTATACACTCACATGCGTCTCCTGTGCGTTCTCATTATACACTCACATGTGTCTCCTGTGCACTCTCATTATACACTCACATGTGTCTCCTGTTCGCTCTCATTATACACTCACATGTGTCTCCCGCATTGAGAGTCCGGCGCTCTTGACAGTTCATTAAATTGCTACTTTTCCTGGAGTTGCTTTCATTTACTCCTGAAATAGCTTTGTGAATGCCCAGTTTATTTCGTTACACTGCTCCTATAGACAGAGCACGTTTCGTGCATAATTCAAGTTGGTCAATGCTCCCTGCCCCCACCCTCCATGGATGCGCAGCCGCGGGATGCAATGAGTTCAAGTGCGGCGGAAGTGAGGTCACGGCAGATGCGGCAGCAGTGCACATATAAAGGATTTATACAGCAGGTCCAGTGCTTAATTTGAACAGGTGCTTTCAGGTGCTCAGCACCGGCACTTCTTTCACAGGGCCGGGGCTACAATTTCTGACCCTGTAGGTGGTGGTCTCAATATTAATTGTTCAAATTCAAAATTAAAAGAATAACATACATTGCATGGTGACTGGCTGGTAAATGTTCATAGACAGCCCAGCATACGCCTGCCCAGGCAGGCATGATTGTGTTTCACCATGTTAGTGATGATGTCATCACACCGATCACAAATTCAAGAATTCATCGACAAACTATGTATTGCATTCTATTCCCACAGTCTGCTGCACTATGCCACTGCCTGAGCCTAAGCCTCCCATTGGATAATTGTAGCCTGTGCTGGCTCAAGACGGAGTTGAGGCAAGGAAGCTGCAAGAGCACTTTTGGAACTTGGGAGTGAGGTCTATTGAGGAAGAATAAATGAAAGTAAGTGTGGACTTTCCACTTGCTGTGTAGCCAGAGAAGCATATCCTGCAGCCCTGCATTGCTGCTATCCTCAACGTGCTCGATGCAGCTGTGGACCAACACAACTTTTGTGAGCCATGGCGTCACCTGTAGAATCTGTGCGCTGCACCCCGGCATGGTAATTGCTGAGCGTGCGTAAATCCAGTAAGCACTACAGCCATACTTACCGGCATTGGCAGCATTACTGCTGGGGACAATGCCTGTGCTGTAGCAGGCAGGGTCACAGCAAGCTGAGCAGTGGATGCCAATGCCATCACCTTCCCTGGACCTACTAATTACAGGCAGCACTAGTAGTGACATCACCTGCTCTGCTCGAGCAGCCGTCTGTTCTGCAAATAACCCAGTTCTACTGCACTGATTAATATATGCAAAAAAAAGCATTTTCATTTGGTGTACATTTTGTTTTTGCACTCGGTGTAGGTAAGATAGTAAAACACATGTCATCTTCCTCTTCTTTAGGAAAGACAACAGGAATCGCAGAGTTCAAAACAGCAGGGACATGTACAGGCTGACGACACGGGTCACCGGCAGCAGCAGTGTTATAGATGAGAGAGAGAGCACAGGAGTAAAGAGGAGAAAGAAACAACAGGAGAGGAGAGAGATAAGACGGAGCTAAGTAGAAGAAAAGGAGGAGAGCAAATCAGATACAAAGAGAAAGCAGCCATGATGTGAAGAAGAGAGCATTAAGAAGACAGAAGATAGAATGAAAGGATGTAGAGGACAGGACAGAGGAAAAAAAAGCAGACAAATGATAAAACGGAGACACAGCTAATCACTGCTAGAAGAGTGATAGTAAAGAGCCAAGATCGAGGGGAGAGAGAGCGGAGCATGGATACAAGTGAAGAGGAAAAAGGGCAGGGCTAGAATGAATAGAGGGCAAATCAGAAATGGAGGGAATAAGGTAACACACCAGGTGTGACAAAGATGCTAGAAAACAATTAGAGAGGTGAGAAGATAGACTCTTGGAGCAAAGACTTAGGGGACAGATGGCAGATCAAGGTTAGAGGATAGAGACTGAGGCAGTGAGAGTGTTGAAAGCGTGGCTCACCGGAGGAAGAAGTGAGCTGTGTCCTCGTTGGCAAAATTTATAGCACCCACACTTCTTTTTTTTTACAAATTAAGCACTGAGCAGGTCGCAGGGGTATGAAGGATGCACTGGAAAGCACTGGAGGCTGTGCACGCCCCCCCACACTGCCTGTCACCTCTGACTGCAGGAAGGCGGCCGCTGGGTTGCAGAGAGAGCGCCCGGCTCTCTGTGCCAAGCTGTTCGCATCTAATCTGTCTCGAAAGTGGTCCCCGCTGCGCGTCGAATCACAGATCGATGCGGAGCCGCGACAATTCACCAGCGCAGGCACAGTGATGGCTGAGAGCCGGGGGCAGACGCAGGCAGACAGACTGAATGACCTTAATGCCTGAGTCCAAAACAAGCTCTCCGCGGGGGGCTAAGTGTGTTATTTAACAAGATATACGAGGGACGCGGGGGTAGGAGTTTCCAACAAATAGAAGCAGAAAGGAACAAAGCAGCGGGAATAAAATGTACAATCCTGCCAAGCCAACCCGAAGTGACGCTCAAAGTGAAATTCAACTAATTGCAGCGGGATGGTGCTGGCCAATTAAGATGGAAGAATGCAGGCAGGTTGGGAAGGGACTTGGGTCCTGGTTGATTTGTTGGATTTTTAGATTGTCATCGGTTTGCGGTTAGGATGTGGGTAGATTTGTGGCTAGTGTTGTAGGTCAGTTATTAAACGGATCTTCAGTTCATGACTAGGAAGTTTAGTTACATAGACGGTGGCTGAATTGTAGCCCTCGAGTCAGGATGAGTGAATGGCCTGGGTTGTTGCTGTTTGTAGATGTGTGTTTGGGTTGGGTTTGTGGCTTGAATTGTTGCTGTTTTTATACCTGAGTTCAGGTTGGGTGAATGGCCTGGATTGTTGCTGATTTGGTTGTGGTAGTCCGTCATGGCGTCCTTGTAGGACTCTACCACATCAGAGGTAGGACTCGCCTCCCTCCACCACACTCTACCACGTCAGCTGTGGCCTCTCCTCACTCCATCGCACTGTACCACGTTAGTCGTAGGCCTCGTATTCCTCCACCACACTCTCCCTCATCAGCGATGGCCTTGCATCACTCCGCCACACTCTACCTTATCAGCAGTAGTGCTCGCCTCACACCACCGCACTCTACTACCATCAGTGATAGGCCTCTCCTCCCTCCACTGCACTCTACAAAGTCAGTAGTAGGCCTCGCCTCACTCCACCACACTCTACCACATCAGCAGTGACCTCACCTCACTCCACCACACTCTACCACATCAGCAGTGACCTCACCTCACTCCACCACACTCTACCACATCAGCAGTGACCTCACCTCACTCCACCACACTCTACCACATCAGCAGTGACCTCACCTCACTCCACCACACTCTACCACAACGCTCCCCACCCCCAAAGCCTTCCCGTGACTGACAGTGCAAAGGCGGGCTGTCACCAGCAGCACTCACTCACTATGTCTGGGACCGTCACGTCTGCAGAGTGGGGGGCTGCCAGTCCTGTCCCCCACGAGGACTCGGCTTCCTGCAAGGTAGACACACGGATGCACAGAGAGCGGGAGTGATTAAACACCCCCGGCAGCGGCCTCCACTCTACCTTCCAGGGATCACTGTCTTTGGATACAACAAGCACGAGCGATAAAGTTACTTTAATCCAATCGCCTTGGGGTTCTTCGAGCAGGAGGGAGCCAAGAACACAAAAGACACACAACTGATGGACGAAATGCAGACCAAATCAAAACATTCACTCCCAGTCAAGAGATCTGGGTTAAATCCATCATTCTTTAGTTCACTCAGCCACACCAGTTTAGACCTGTCCATATGCAAATCAGTCTTGACCCTGTGCCTCATGGGAACAGTCCAGCCCGAACTGCTAAGCCAGGTCCTCACTGGACCGGAAACAAGCATCCTAGGGCCGGTTTCGGGGTTTCACCCCTCATCAGCCAGGATAGCTTGATTCCAGTGGCACAGTGAGCCCGGGAGCCACGTTTGGGCATACTTGGCGCACCTATGGCGAGAAAGCAAAAGACACACATTTGATGGACGGAATGCACAACAAATCTAAACATTCACCCCCAGTCAAGATATCTGGGTTAAATCCATCATTCTTTTGCTCACTAAGATCCTGGCAGCTTTTGTGCACGGGGGCACGTGCTAGAGTTGTGTGATGCACAAACCAAGGAGGACACACTTGTGCAATACAGGCTGCACTGCACCAGGGCACAAGGTGCAGAGGGAGAGGATGTAGCCTTACGGCCAGAGCTGCCGACTTTGGAGCTGGGGAAACAGGTTTGAGTCTTGGCGTCGACTCAGCATCCTGTGATTCTGGGCAAATCACTTAATCTCCCCGTGCCTACCAAAAATGAATGTCTCCATTTGTAACGAAACTGGTGCTCGTGTAAAGCCCTCCAATACCTTCAGTTCAAGTTCATACTATATAAATCTGCAAAATAAAATTAAAAGGCGGTTACCACAGTAGCATCGGAGGTGGGACACCACAGCATTGGGCATGCCACACTGTAACACTGATGTGGTTCGTTGTCGCACAAGATGTGAAATAAAGTAGTACAAGGTGCGACACATTGTAACACAATAGCACAATATGTAACACACTATAGAACAAGATGTAACACACTGTAGTATGAGTTTCGCAACACTGTACATCGAGATTGCTGTGCACATGATGCGACACAGCAGAAAAAGCGCTTGGACAACACGTCAGAGGTAGTAATCGCTATATAAACCCAATTACAATACAATTACAATGAGGGTGAATGTTACATGACATGGGACAAACAGCTAACTTCCCTTTGACGAGACACACTGGTGCACCTCGACTAATCGCCACGCCCCTCTATGCGCTACAGATGTGCCTCCCCCGCAGAGGTGCTGCAGTGCCACCTCGAGCTGTAGGCGCTAGTGCCAGAATGCTGATGAGCAGCTTCCAGGCACCCGCTGTGGGGGAGGGGGCAGCGAGCTGTGTGTCTGTGTATTCCAAGAACCCTGGGCCTTTTCACACATAGAAGCCTCACGAGAGACCCCAATCCCGCTCACTGCCCCTGACAGCGCATTTAGGGGAAGATTTACAATAACGGGCGCATCCCTGCCTATCAGCAGGGATGCGTCAGATATTGGGCGACAGACACCTCTTGTGCCACCATGGATGCGTTGCATTTACAATGCAGCGCACCATTGGGCAAGAATAGACAGATGCGTGACGCATCTGCTGCCGTAAAGGTGACGCATTGCTGGAGTTGAGTCGCAATCTACGCAGCGCCCCGGACGTCGCTGCTAGAAGTCAGGCATTAGCGCCGCGTTGGCACTTCAAAAGGCGCGGGAGGGAAGCAGCTCGCCGCGACCTCACAACCCGCAGGAGGCTTTCAAGCAAAACGAATTACACCTTCATAGTGAAACTGGAAAGGAAAAAACACCTCCGCCAGAGTCGCAGACTGCCGACACTTTCTACATTAGCGAGACTGTTCGCGGCCCTGGGAAGCGTCAGGACCGCTTCCCTTCGAGCTCCCACCATGCTCAGCAAAGGCCCCAACGCCAATTTTTATTATTATCATTTTTAATGCTCAGCTTTCCACCCCCTGCTTGCTCAGCCTCGTTATCCCGTTGTCATTAACTGAGCTCAGGTTTTAACGTTTTTTCACCGATTTGCCTCTGTTTATCCATATTGTTTTTCAGCCTCATGCTGGTCTCTAACACTTTCTTTATTTATGTTCTTCACACTTATTTAACATATGTATCATGCTCATACTTCGAAGTCTGTATCAGTTTAGTGCATGTGACTTTAGAAACACTGGGGCATATTACCAAGCTATAGCGATAATTATCGCTAAGCTTGGTTAGCGGCCAAAATTATATCGCCGAGCTTCGCCTATTTTTATCGCTTAGGAACCTTGATATTATCAAGGTTTATCTCCTAAGCGATAAAAATTGGCCGAAATGCATGAATATCGCTGAAAATTCAGCGATATTCATGCATTACCGAGCTAACGCACTTCTCCCTCACCTGTTAGTCTGTTCTGGGCACCTATTCCTACTTTACAACACCCGTGCAGCCGATCTCAACGCTGCCACGGGACAGGGAACCGCCATTATCGCCATCAGCGAGCGAGCCTGCCGCCAGGCCACGCCCACTTGCCAGGCCACGCCCCTTCCCTTGTATAAAACATGTGCAGCACTCGTACGCGCAGCGGACGGGCGCAGCGGGCGCGCCGTCAGCGCGCCGTCAGCGCGCCGAAGGCAAGCCCGTCTGGGCCCGTCCGGGCCCGAACGGTCCCAGGCCCAGCCACTATGCCCCTGTCTCTCAAGACACAGCCAGCATATACACGTGATATGCTCATGGCTTTGAACCCCCTTAAACATCCTTTCTGTAGTTACACCCATTTGGGCGATAACCCTTTCATGGGTTGCAGTCTCTGCAATCCGTCATGCACAGAAACTGAACGTGGCGGCCTACAGCTGGGCCTACTTAATTGCAGGTCGCTTGTTAAACACGCCCATGAAACAAATCTCTTGATCTCGGACCATGCCATGGATATTCTGTTTCTCACCGAAACATGGCTCACCCCCAACAACGGCCACGACATGGTCAACGCACTCCCTCCGGGCTACCAAATCTGCTCTCTGAACAGACCATGCGGCAGAGGAGGGGGCCTAGCCATAATACTTAAAGATTCCCTCACTTGCAGAATCTCGGATGGCAACATCAAAGACTGCGAAAGCTGTCACTTTAATATCCAAATTTCACCTGAAATTTCCTTGTCAGGACTGCTTGTATACCGCCCCCCCGGACAAATCGCCGAGTTCCCGAGCAAGCTAATTGACCATATTACCCTTGAGGCCATGACCTCCTCTAACTACCTCTTATTAGGGGATCTTAATCTTCACTTCCTGGACCCTGCCGACAAGCCTGCAGCTGAACTACTGCTGGATATCTCCTCCATTGGTCTCTGCTTAAAGAACTCACATGCTACCCACGACAAAGGACAGTTGTTAGACCCAATCTTTACAAACATTCCAGGCCTCAAGACAAGCGCGCACCTTCCCCTCCCCTGGACGGACCACTTCCTGGTCCCGTTCGAATGGCACATCAATATCCCTCCACCCCAACTGCCCAAAACCAGAACTCTTACTAGGCGCTGGCACAAGCTGGTCCCTGAAGAATGGGCAGCCAGACTCAGGGAAAATACCCCCATCCCCACTCAAAACCCCATTACGGCCGACACTGAATTCAATACATGGCTCACCCAATCATTGGATGGCCTTGTACCGAGATCCAGCTCCCTTAAACGCACTAAAAGAGTGAACCCCTCTCCCTGGTACACTCCTGAATTGAATCTCCTTCGCAGGGAGTGCAAGAGAAATGAACGCGCATGGAGGAAAGACATGACAGCAGACAAAAAAGTCAGGTTTCGGGCCGCCATAAAAACTTACAAACTTGCGCTCCATAAAATCAAAAGTACATTCTACGAAAATAGAATTAAAAACTCATCCTGTTCTGCCCAGGAAACCTTTGCCATTCTTAAAGAACTCCTGCATCCCCCAGACCCCCCTGTGAAACCTCTGGACCCCACAGCCGCGGAAAATAAATGCACGAAACTGGCTACCTTTTTCGACGATAAAATTCAAAAAATCCTCGCATCCCTCCCACCCTGTGATGCTGGTTGCATAGAAGGGGACCCCCCCCCCACCACTCCTCCGGCCACAGCCCTCCCACTGACGTCCCCATACCTCTTCTTGACACCTTTGGCCCAGTATCCACGGAAGAGGTAACCGTGACGCTGGCCACAATCAAGAGTGGCTCTCCCAGTGATCCGGTGCCGCTACGCTTCCTGAAAAAGGTAGCCCCCACCATCATTCCTCCTCTCACGTCTCTCATCAATGCCTCCCTTACACAGGGAGTAGTCCCTCCCAGCTGGAAAGCAGCGGTGGTCAAGGGTCTTTTGAAGAAATCCTCACCGGACCCCCAGGACCTAGCCAACTACAGACCAATCTCCCTCCTCCCAGGAAACAGCAAAATTACGGAGAAGCTAGTGAATAAAAAATTATCTTTTTTCCTAGAAAGCAACAACCTCCTAAAAAGCTCCCAGACTGGCTTCCGCCCAGGCCAGGGCACTGACACCGCCCTCCTGGAGGCAGTGGAAGAGGCCAGAAGCATTTTGGATGCAGGAGGATCAGTGGCAGTGATCCTCCTGGACCTCAGTGCGGCCTTCGACACTGTCAATCACCAGGTTTTAATCCAGCGGCTGAGAGACATCGGAGTTAGGGATATGGCCCTGAAGTGGCTCTCGTCATTCCTAAATGACCGCTCCTTCCGAGTCTGGGAGAACGACAGCCACTCCCCCGCGATCCCCCTCCGTTGTGGAGTTCCGCAGGGCTCATCTCTCAGCCCGACGGTATTTAACGTTTATATGTCTCCACTGGAGGATCTGGTCACCCCGTTCGGTGTGTCAATTGTTAATTACGCAGACGACACCCAGCTGGTAGTGACCCTTTCACATCCCCATCAAGATCCCTCCGACCTCCACAGCTGTCTTAATCAATCAATCAATCAATCAATCATTGACACTTATAGAGCGCGCTACCTACCCGTAGGGTCTCAAGGCGCTGGGGGGGGGGGGGTGCCGCTACTGCTCGAACAGCCAGGTCTTCAGCTTCTTCCTGAAGGAGAGGTGGTCTTGGGTCAGGCGCAGGTCGGTCGGGAGGGAGTTCCAGGTCTTGGCGGCCAGGTAGGAGAAGGACCTTCCTCCTGTAGTCGCTCTTCGGATGCGGGGGACGGCGGCGAGGGCGTGGTTGGCTGATCGGAGGTGGCGTTTGGGAGCGTAGAAGTTGACTCGGCTGTTGAGGTAGCTTACCGAAATCCACAGCTGGATGAACACCTCAGCCCTAAAACTCAACGGGTCCAAGACCGAACTCCTGCTACTTGGACAAAAAGGGCCCTCCTTGCCGCCTAACATCTGGCCCGACTGCTTGGGTGACCCCCTGCCCCTAAGGAGGAGGTTAAGAGCCTAGGCGTTTGGCTCGAGAAAGATCTGAGCTTCAGAACGCAGGCCAAAAAGACGGCAGGAACATGCTTCGGACTTCTCAGGGCCTGCAGGAAGGTCCTCCCTCTGCTTCCGGTCACCTCACGTAAACTTTTGATCCAAGGTCTTATCCTAGCGAGGTTGGATTACAGCAACGCAATCTACATGGGCGCCCCGGAAGCTACTTTCAACACTCTGCAGAAAATCCAAAACGCTGCGGCCCGACTGCTCACTCACACCCCGGCCAGATCCTCAGCAAAGCCAGCCTTGAAGCTGCTTCACTGGCTCCCAGTCAGAGAGAGGGTTGTCTTCAAGGCCCTCTGTCTGGCCCATAAACTACTTCATCACAAAGGTCCACCCATTCTCAATAAATTCATCACTCCCTACATAGCCACCAGAGCACTTCGGTCAAACCAAGAGAACCTCATTGTTGTTCACAGAGTAAAAAAAGCACGGTCGGGAGGCCGCCGCTTCTCGGTACACACCGCCAAACGATGGACTAGCCTCCCCCGGAGACTAAGGACCGAACCGAAACTCCTGCAGTTCAGGAAGGCTCTGAAAACTTTTCTCTTCCCTTGATCTTCCTCCCCTTCCGTGATGTCCCCTCCTGACCACAGGTTCTAGCGCCGGGATGCTCCAGGGTTACTGCGCGCTTTACAAAAACCTTAAAAAAAAAAATAAATAAAAAAAAAAAATGCTCTTAGCTATGTTATCCACCTCCCATTGGATAACATGGCTAAGAACTGCTCTGGGCAGGCGTTAGCTTTTGGAGATAATCGCGCTTAGCGCGATTATTTCCAAAAGTTTGTAATAGGAGATAGCAATGTTAGCGACTGTTTCCAGTCGCTAACATCTTGGCACGCCCACTTTGCATGTCATTAGCGATAATTATCGCTGACATGCAAAGTGGGCCCCTAAATGCCCGCTAACGCCTATGAGCTGTCGCTAACATCTAGGTAATAGGGCGATAAAATTATCGCCACTTTAGCGGGAAAAAATCCCGCTAAAGCAGCGATAAGGCCCTTGGTAATATGCCCCACTATGTTATACAATATATGGACCTGGTGTAACTCATGGCTTGTGTGCCCTACCTTTAATTAGCGTTACAATCATGCATTTTGCACATGGTTGCAATTACAGAACCTTGCGCACCCCTAGCAAGCACCAGTGCTTGTTTATGCTCTTGTTTGGGGTAGGTTTGATGCCACCTTACCATTGGGTACCATGCTAGCCAGTATTCAATGGCCTGTCTACCCGCCATTTTAGAGTAAAATACTTCAATTCAAAACAGATGCTAGCCATTTAAAACCATGCCAATGTCACTGATAACCATTTTTCATGGAGGGACAAACCGGCATCCATTTTAGGTCAAACAAACATCAGTTTATTATTGTTCTGTAAGTCAGGCAGACGGACATGAGAGGGTCAGGCAAACAATGTCACTGTTAATGTCTTTATTCATGGAAGAACTGTGGCGTCCCTCTAGGTGTTCCGCAAAAGTAATTATTTACCAGTCTTCTTTGGGACAGCGAAATAATGATAATTGTTCCCCCCCCCAAAAAAATTCTCATTAGAATTCCCAAGGTGTATCCAGGCATAAGTCAAGGATTCTAATTTGATTTCTGGGGAGGAGAAGAAAGGTCTTTGAAGTCAACCACTCCAATCTTTACGAATGCTCTATCTCTTACCTGAACATGGCCGCCTCTTGGCTTCTGGCAAGGAACATCTGGCCACTTAGAGCCATTTACCGATTCTAAAATAACGAATTTTACCGATTCGGTATTTTAGAATCGGTAAATAGTATGCAGGTAAGTATTCGGTAAAGTTTACCAAATCGGTAATACCGAATCGGTAATTCCCATGGGAATTACCGAATCGGTATTTACCGATTCGGTAATGGGGGAACACATCCAAGGGTGGCAGGGTGGCACATTGACACCCTGTTGCACCCCTGAATAGTGCATGGGTGCACATGTGGCAGACATACATGCCCTAAGGGCATGTATGTCTGCCACATGGCACTTTTGAAAAAGGCACAAATTTGCTTTTTCAAAGGTTTTCGATATTTACCACCAACTTTTATTTGGTGGCAAATACCGAATCCTTAACCATGCAATGCACTCATTTGAGTGCTCCCTACATTTCAGATTCGGTAATTTACGATTCAGTATTTTAAGGAATTGGTAATTTACATATTCCTTAAATTATCCGAAATGTAGCCACCTACATCTCAAAAGCCTAATACCGGTCGGTAACGACCGAAATTCAGTAATTTCGGCCGTTACCGACCCGTATTAGGCTTTCTACATCTGGCCCTTAGTATTGAAAGAGGCCACCAGTTTGGCCTCAGCCGCTTGTGGGAGTTCTGGAAAGAGCCTGTGGTCCCTTGAATCCTGCCGGGGTCGCCAGCCTCAAGGGCTCCTCTTAGCTAATCCGCGGTGTGCTCCAGATCACACAAAGGTCTGCATCGCTCTTCTGAAGCCAACAATGGCCATTATTGATCGGCATTCGCGATGCCTCCTAACAAGATGCAGCGAGCCGCTCTTGTATTTTTTTGCATCTCTTTATTGCAATAGAGCAAGCCGTCAAAGACTTCCAGGAAAATTGATGCTGTTAGCCGCACAGCGCCCTGGATGTTTTACTTTCCTTAAGCCGCGGCTTCCATTTGTATTCCACAATTACGCCGCAATCAATAGACTGCATTACTTTCCTTCGCTGGAAGAATAAAGGGTCCCTGTGACAAAGCGGTCCTCTTCATGTTTTATATACTGGCTAATAACCTACTTTTTATTAAAGCGCGTAAATCCTGTTTACAAGCGTCGGCTCAGGAACTCAGAGCTCAACCCAGAAGATTGCCCTCGAGTGGCGACTGTGACCCGCTGGACAAAGCCGCGAGGAGTGGATATGCAAGACGCTCATCCCGCTTAGCTAGTAGTAACTCCCCATTATACAGGATCATTCGAGGACTCCTACGCGAGGAAGAATTTGCAGAATGGACTTGGTTGTCCTGAGAGCCAACCATGGAAAGATAAAACAACATAATTGAGTCCAGGAAGTAAAAATTGAAGCATTGGACAGATGTTACAGAGTTCAGGCATAGCAGAGTCATGTGGGAGCAAAATGACTCAACACAATAGACTTCTCAAGATTGACACAATCTTCTTTTTAGCCTCCCCGGGTACCAATTATGAGTGGATAAACAAAGCTCTTGACAAAGCTCTCTCTTAAAGTGCAAACACCACAGTCGCACTTCTTCTCCCGCCCCATGGTAGAATGCCTCCTTGAGAGATGCTAAACCCATTTGTAAGGCGCTTGAAAGACTCTGGTGGCCTCACTGCTCCCTTGAGTCTAAACTGGAATTAGAGGTGGCTCTCAGGTTGTATACTACTCTTAACTTCTAGTCTTACTACATTTCAAGCAAGCTCTTGGTGTCTTGCAATCCTTCTTAAGAGATTTGTAAGTAAGTCTGCTTGCCTTGAGTCTACTACTCTACTGTAATTCCTTATTACTGACTCTCCTGTTGGTACTAAGGTTGATGCTACAATGTCCTTGCTTTCTGATGCTTTAGACGCGCTGCACTAATCACCTGTGTCAAAGAGGGGGACCCTTATGGTGTGTTCATAAGGTGTTCACAGGCCCTCGCTATCGCCCGCGTTCATTTGAACATTATACACCTGGCCGCCTGCCACACGCGTGTGAAATGAACATTTTTCTCATCCCACAGTGTAGACATGAACGCTTGGGAGGCGGGTTCTTTTCAGTAAAGACGGCCTCCTTATGGAACGCTCTTCCATTCTTTTTGCGAGCAGCGGGTGATCTATTAGCCTTCAGAAAGGCATTATAGACCTGGCTCTACACCTAACAGTTGTAATTTTATTGTTATCACGCTTACTGACCCAGGTGTCATACATTCACCCCAGTACAGAGATCTGGGCCTAAATCCATTGTTTTTTTACTCACCATGCCATTCCAGTGTGGACCCAGCCATATGCAAATCAGTCTTGGCCCTGCACCCAATAGGAACAGTCAAGCCCGAACTGTCACGCCATTTCCGCCATCAGGATTATGGTGGAACTTTTCGACAGCAGTTTCGTGTCGGCCATTCCGACATGGAACTTCTGTCAGAAAGCGTCATTGGGGGCCCGTAGCAGGGTACCCTCACCGTCCGCATGTCGCCCTGGGGGGGGGCACCTGTGGTAGCCCCTTTACATTCCTGTACCACATGGCAGGCACCGTGAGGTGTCTGCTACATTGTGCAGGGATGTTTAAAAACTCCCATTTTACAATGGGAGCTTGTGTTGCGGGTGATTTTGGCCCTCTGCACATACTCCTGTTGTTAAATGGAAGTTTGTGACCACACCATGTGCAGTTGCATCTTAATTGCGGTGTCGGAACCGCCAACCTGAGGTAGGTCTGTACCCTATCCCCAGCGATGTCGGTCGGAGGCAACTCTGACAGTGATCGTTATCAGGGCCATAGTGTTCAAAATAAGTACCTAAACACCATATCCAGTGCCTATGGTATCAAATTGAGTTTTGCAGTGTTAAAGTATTTCTGTCACTAGGCTTAATTATCATGATAGTCCCGGTTTTAAAGACAATGTTTAATATGTTAAATAGATCACTTTAGGTAGGATTTTTCTAACTAAGGGCCAGATGTAGGTATCCAAATACCGGTCGGTAATGGCCGAAAATACCGATTTTCGGCTGTTACCGACCGGTATTTGGATACTGAGATGCAGGGTATCTCAAAATACAGATTCGGTAATTTTACCGAATCGGTAAATTTACCGATTCGGTAAAATTACCGAATCTGTAAAATTACCGAATCTGTATTTTGAGATGTAGGTGGCACTGTAAACAGTGCCACAGGGCTTTAAGGATTCGTTATTTACCACCAACTATTAGTTGGTGGTAAATAACGAATACCTGTGTATATGCAAATCGTGCATGTACATGTATGTGTGCCACATGGCACACAAGCACTAATCAGGGGTGGAACAGGGTGTCAAAGTGACACCCTGCCTCCCTTGAATTATTCAGTATTTACCGAATCGGTAATTACCGATTCGGTAATTGACATTCATTCCTATGGGCCTCCAGGCCCATAGGAATCAATGGCAAATACCGATTCGGTAATTACCGAATCTTACAGATTCGGTACAAAATACCGAATTATTACCTGATTTACCGATTCTAAAATACCGAATCGGTAAAATTCTGTATTTTAGAATCAGTAAAAAAAGATTTACCTACATCTAGCCCATTATCTTTAAACATGAAGTATTATTTAATTTAACATATGCGCATTAATTTAATATTTATCCCCCCAAAAATGTGTGAATATTTTAAAGTTACTACCGGTAACTTTTCATATATAGCCAGAGGTCTGCACCACCAGAGCTGACATCGCTGTATGGTGAGTAGTGGTAGGTGAAGGGAAAAGTGTAAAAATGTATTCAGTAAAATAATGTATAAAGATATTTTCATTTAAATTATTAAGCTAAACTAATTTCTATATTTATTTTAATTATAGAGCAATGTTAAAAAAGGTTCAGCATTAATAAACATTCAAATGTTAATATTTTGAATAGATGAAGTTAAATTAAAGATATTTGTTGAAGATAAAATAATTGTATTATGTGGTCCAATTATTTAAAATGATGTATATAATTCATTTAAAGCAATTTAATTACATTTTAATTAACATATTTTATACTAATTTCTAATTAATAACAAGCATTGAAAATGCAATAGGTCTCGCATTAGGAAAGTTTTTTTATTTTTTATTTATGTGTTGGTTTTGAAAATAGCAAAATTAATACCTTTGTCAGGTGAATGTGGTGGTGGATGTGGTGGTGAATGTGATGGTGGTGGATGCGATGGTGGTGGATGTGGTGGTGGATGCGATGGTGGTGGATGTGGCGGTGGATGTGATGGTGGATGTGATGGTGGATGCGGTGGATGTCATGGTGGATGTGATGGTGGATGCGGTGGATGTGGCGGTGGATGTGGCGGTGGATGTCATGGTGGATGTGATGGTGGATGCGGTGGATGTGGTGGTGGTGGATGCGGTGGTGGATGTAGTGGTGGTGGATGCGGCGGTGGATGTAGTGGTGGTGGATGCGGCGGTGGATGTGGTGGATGTGGCGGTGGATGTGGTGGCGGTGGATGTGGTGGTGGTGGATGTGGTGGTGGTGGATGTGGTGGATGTGGTGGATGTGGTGGATGTGGTGGATGTGGTGGATGTGGTGGATGTGGTGGTGGATGTGGTGGTGGATGTGGTGGTGGATGCGATGGTGGTGGATGGGGTGGTGGATGCGATGGTGGTGGATGTGGTGGTGGATGCGATGGTGGTGGATGTGGCGGTAGATGTGATGGTGGTGGATGTGGCGGTGGATGCGATGGTGGATGTGGCGGTGGATGTCATGGTGGATGTGATGGTGGATGCGATGGTGGATGTAGTGGTGGTGGATGCGGTGGTGGATGTAGTGGTGGTGGATGCGGTGGTGGATGTAGTGGTGGTGGATGCGGTGGTGGATGTAGTGGTGGTGGATGCGGTGGTGGATGTAGTGGTGGTGGATGTGGTGGTGGTGGATGTGGCGGTGGTGGATGTGGCGGTGGATGATGTGGTGGTGGATGTGGTGGTGGTGGATGTGGTGGTGGTGGATGTGGTGGTGGTGGATGTGGTGGTGGATGTGGTGGTGGATGTGGTGGTGGATGTGGTGGTGGATGTGGTGGTGGTGGATGTGGTGGTGGTGGATGTGGTGGTGGTGGATGTGGTGGTGGTGGATGTGGTGGTGGTGGATGTGGTGGTGGTGGATGTGGTGGTGGTGGATGTAGTGGTGGTGGATGCGGTGGTGGATGTAGTGGTGGTGGATGCGGGGTGGATGTAGTGGTGGTGGATGTGGTGGTGGATGCGGTGGTGGATGTAGTGGTGGTGGATGCGGGGTGGATGTAGTGGTGGTGGATGTGGTGGTGGATGTGGTGGTGGTGGATGTGGCGGTGGATGTGGCGGTGGATGTGGCGGTGGATGTGGTGGTGGTGGATGTGGTGGTGGTGGATGTGGTGGTGGTGGATGTGGTGGTGGTGGATGTGGTGGTGGTGGATGTGGTGGTGGATGTGGTGGTGGATGTGGTGGTGGATGTGGTGGTGGTGGATGTGGTGGTGGTGGATGTGGTGGTGGTGGATGTTGTGGTAGTGGATGTTGTGGTAGTGGATGTGGTGGTAGTGGATGTGGTGGTGGTGGATGTGGTGGTGGATGTGGTGGTGGATGTGGTGGTGGATGTGGTGGTGGTGGATGTGGTGGTGGTGGATGTGGTGGTGGTGGATGTGGTGGTGGTGGATGTGGTGGTGGATGTGGTGGTGGATGTGGTGGTGGATGTGGTGGTGGATGTGGTGGTGGATGTGGTGGTGGTGGATGTGGTGGTGGTGGATGTGGTGGTGGTGGATGTGGTGGATGTGGTGGTGGTGGATGTGGTGGTGGATGTGGTGGTGGATGTGGTGGTGGATGTGGTGGATGTGGTGGTGGTGGTGGTGGATGTGGTGGTGGTGGATGTGGTGGTGGTGGTGGTGGATGTGGATGTGGTGGTGGATGCGGTTATAAAGCCTGTGATTGATAGAAACGGCAAAACTATGATAGCAAGCATATGTTTAATTAAGCGCATGTGGACAGTGAATTGCATTGCATGAAATCCTTTTCTTAGTGTGGCATTTCAGATTTAGTCCAATCCCTAGTGCAAAATGAACATGAATCACTTTTCGTTCCAAAAACACATGTAGGAGCAAAAATCAAAAATCTAACTTAGGTGAACAGTCTCTAATGCAGCAAAGTAACCAAGTGTGTGGCATTTCTTATAGGTGTAAAATCACTCTGCATAGAGAGAAAATTTAGTTTGATGATGAATGAGTTGTGAAAAATGTGTATTCGTATGACATCCCCAGCACATAGAGGTGCAAAAATTACATTTAGTTGCAAAATCACACTTTGTGAAACATCGATAGAAGTGTGAAAACACTGCGATGAGCTAAAATAAAATTAGTGTTAAAAAGCAAAGCAAGCAGATATCGTTATTATCAACATCGGATTAAAAAAAAAAAAAAGAAAAGAAAAGGAGACACGGCCGGCCAGCCGTGAAACTGAAAGCACGGCCGGCCGGCCGTGAAAAAGCCTTTGATGCAGCAGGGGGTAATTAGGGGAGGAGAATGGCTGGGCTGAGGCACAGCGCCAAGCCTTTGAAGCAGCAGGGGGCGGAGCGGGAAGAGCTGCTGGCGGCACTAAGCTGACGATTTGATGCTGTGCACGCGCATTTTAACTAATTGCGCTTGCGCATTGAGTTAAAAGTGCACATGCACCTCATCAAATCGCCAGTGAATCGCCACTGTAGGTAAGCTTTGTTTAAGCCCCCATAGTCTCGCTCTGCTCAATGCGCATGCGCATTGACAGGCGAGACCTAAAAAAGGTTATTAACCTTTGGTAAATGTAAATAAAATGTGTTGTTTTTTTTAGAAAATTGTATTAGAATTAAATTACATGTGTTCATATTGTTAAGTAGTTTAAACACATTTATTTCATTTACCATGACTTCCTGTGGGGTTTTATTTAAGTCCATTATTTTCTAAAGAATGGTGTTGCAGTACTATTCATTAGCCATATGTGATTCTCGACTTACTCCAGCTCTGTGCTGGAGTATGTTTACCTCTGTTTCGTTTTTTTTTGGCTGTAGTAGCTTTAAAAGTGCAGATTGTGAAGAGAAATAGACTTCATACCCCTCACCCAACCTTAACCCCTCCCTACTCCTTCCTAAACCCCTCCCCTTGATTAATTATTGGCCATTTTCCAGATACTCAACTTTGTCCTCACATATGTACTACTAAAAGGTTTACTTAGGAGTGTGGAGTCTCTGTAGTCGGGAGGGGGGGCTCTCCGCAGAGGACACGGGGGAGGGGGCAGGTTCTCCTTATGCGGGCGTGAACAGCATTTTGTAATACATTATAAGTACTACTGTGGTTCTACCAAACATACTATAATACATGCATAGTGAGTATACCCTGTTGTATCTCTCTAGTGACACCAGCTGTTCTCTACTTCTGCACATGGTCACTCCTTTTACGAAGGCGGGAGATGGACTCGGGCACGTCGCAGAGTATGGCGGTCGTGCCAGTCCCCCGTGTGTGGGCGAGGGGCGGGGGGAGGCCCCTGCTGACGCCTAGCTTGGGAGTGGTCTGGAGGGATTGTGGAAAAGTAAATTTTGCCATGTTATATGTGCCTACGTGTTCCCCATCCTATGTTATATGTGCATGATCGATATGCATGTATCCCCCTATGATCGATTAAAGACGCAATTACAGTTGTGTCCAACTCTAGTATGTCAGTTTCCAGTTCTCGTGAAAGCAACGAGTATTAGGCCTATGTTGCCATGTTTTACAGTGTACACGTTAATTCATTGAATTGTCCCCGTTTCTAGGCCTCAAAAGGGCCCGGACGCCAGATTCAAGCTCCAGTCTTCTGAACCCGCTCCGAGGAGCGATACAGCCCCCACCTGCATCCCTGACCCTTCACTTACTTCCGCGCAGCGCGGTGCCCGGCCCGGCCTGGCTCTGCCTGCCTGTCTGACAAGAGTATGTTATGCTTCTAGTTATCAGTCCAGCCTCTCGTCTTTGCATTCCTAAGCTACTGAACCGCATCAACAGTTTCAGCTATGGTCTAGTCTTTCTGTCTCCATGCAGGAGAAATACTGTATTAATATTCATAGCACACGCATTACACAAAGAATAAATGCATGCACCAGTCTTAGTGTCAAGTAGCCTCTGCCCTGATAGCTTTTAGTTTCTATCAACATGTACTCCAAACACCAGATACCAGATATGCCATAGGTACATGTCGTCTTGACCCTGCAGACTTTAGTCTCCTCTTCTAGTACAGAAGTCATAGCCCCAGTTCTCCCTGGTAACATGTCATAGCCCGTTTGCGCGCACCACTAGGTTAAAGGTCCCAGCTGCTCAGGTAGCCCCCTCCATGTTTCCGCCCAGTTATGTCACTTCTGTGACGTCTACATCACATGTCTATGTATACGCCCTGTACACGCCGTCTTGTTACACCCATTTATGCTTATCTTTCGCGACTGCTACAAGTTACGCCTACTGCTACGCCTATTGTATGCAATGTAATGTAATGTATTATACTATATATATGCTGCACTGTCGATGAGGCAGTGCAGCTGCCATCCATTCAATTTCCGTGCAGGCTATCCCGTTCCTGTCCCTTCCCTTATGCCTGATTAAAGCCTGTTAGACTCAGATACCTCGAATCCTGTCTCTTATTTATTGAGCTATCTGTTTTATTCAATGTATTCAAAAATAGTACCAGTAATTAATTATTTATTTACCACAGGATGGTGACCCAGAAGCGCAAACAAGTGCTGCCGGGTCATGTTGGGCAAATCGTCCAAAAAGCCGGTCTTAGCCGGCTTCCCGGCCAAAATGACTTGAAAAGGGGGCTGTGGAGCGGGAGAGCGGCCTTTTGCTACGTCACTCCACAGCAAACAGAGGGACAGGACAGTCGCCAAGACGGAGACGTTTTCCAGAGTTTTCCCCACCCACCATCCCCTAAGGCAGATGTTTTGATGTGTAAAAAATTGCTTTTCTGTAGTTTTAGTAAAGGTTTTAGGAAGGTCATCAGTAATGCAGTTTGTAGTATGCCAACCGAATTTACTTTTAGGGCAGCGTCTTTTGTCATATTTTATGTAAAGTTATGAAGTATACTTGGTCAGGCGGTAAGGTCACGATTGGTGGGCATCTTTTACGGTCCTTAGTAGGCATCGCCCTTGTCAAATGAGGACGCCTGAGGGGGGGAGGGGACAGTTGGTCTCTCATTAAACTACAGGGGGAAAGGAGGAAGTTACAGCTTGTAGTCTGGAAGGGTGCGGGGGAGAGGAAGTTCTGCTTCTGGTAGGCTTTTAGACCAACACGCGCAGTGGCGCAAGAAAACTGGGCATAACAGCACAGCCCCTTATGGAGATAAGGTTGAGGGCATAGGGGTGCCCAGGGTGAGATAAACTTCGGTCAAACTGAGCCACCTGCGCAAAGTCACTCCGGTAGGAGGGTGGGACCTAGCATGATCTTGTCCAGTCATTGACCTTGCTGTATGCTCAAACAGGGATATTTACAACAAGGGGTGGTGATGGACAGAGTCTCTGAATTAAGCAGAGTACTCTCACCCAGTCAAGAGATCAGGGCTAGATCCAACACCGTTTTTTAGCTCATTGCACCATCCCAGTTTCAGAACCTGGCTGTATGCAAATTAGTCTGTTCCTGTCCCAGTGCATGATGGGAACAGGGCAGACCAGACTACAAAAGCCAATTCTTACACTGGGAAGGAAACAAGCTTCCGGGGACCGGTTTCTGGCATTACAGCCGTCTTCGGCCCGGCTTGCTTGAATCCTGATGGTGCAATGAGCAAGGGACTCATGTCTGAGTATACCCTTCCACGCTTAGGGTGGACAAAAATATTTACAACAAGGGGTGGTGATGGACAGAGTCTCTGAATTAAGCAGAATACTCTCACCCAGTCAAGAGATCATGACAGGAATGGCTATGTATTAGAAACATGTTAACCCCTTCCCAGCGGGGGTAATTCGCCCCGGTGCTCGTCACGCAGCACGGTGGCGCTTTGCTCATGACGAGCTCAGCTCGTCACGGCCACACCCATTTCTGTGGAACGCTCAGCACAGCGGGGGAATTAGCCCCGCGTGCGAGCTTTGCGACCGTTATGACGAGCTCAGCTCGTCATGAGCACGCATGCGGTTAAGGATAGCCAAATGATATACTGTACATATCAATGTAATGGTCCGGACTTTCTGCGTATTTTGGAAATGGTGTAAATATAAAAATGAATGGTTTGTTATTGTTATGAATAAAATACGACCGGGGTTTCTGACGCTTAACCCAAGCCATGGTGTGTTGTCTCCACTGATGCCTTGGGGTAAAATAGAGGAGGATCTGTGGTTGCCCTGGGTGCTGTCTGTTCGGGGAGGGGTACTCTGCAGTACCTGGCCATACAACCATGAGGACCGGGGGAAGAGCTCCTCGGCGTCTTCCCACGCGCAGGAAAAGACTCACTTTTGGCGCAGATAAATATCAGAAATGTGATTTAATGGCAGCCATTAGCGCAAAGCGCTTTACATTTTCTTTAAACACATCCCGGTGTTCTTCAGTTTCATGTATCTATTAAATATTCCGCATGAATTATTCATGGAATTATCCTCTCAAATCTGCTTGAGTGTCTCAGGAGACCTCAAAAGGCATCAATGGAGCGGGCAGGCTGCGACGCCATTAATTAATGCCGCTGCGGCGCGTCCAGGTGCGCGCAGCCCCAGGCGCGAGCGCGCAGGCGGCGATACCTGCGCGGTCCAGGGCGAAAGATCCGCGCGCGGAATGTGGTGCTGTAACAATGAGGTCACCCCCCTCCATTTATTTATAATCATTATCTCTGGAACAAGGAGGGACTTACTCTGGGAGTCTGTGTTCAATGCTAATTTGACTTATAAATAATTCATCTTACATGCCTGTCACAGCCAGACAGTTCTTAGACAAAAGTGAAACCCAAGAGTGATGGTCAAAGGGTGGTTGTTTTTCCGGCTCAGACACAGGATTCAAGAGGAGACAAAGGGCCCGATTCACAGAACTAACTTAAGACAAAATCCAAAACTTACTACTTTTGGTATTCACAGAAGTTAGGATTTTGTCTTAAGACAGACTTAAGACAAAATCCTAACTTAAGTCTGTCTTAAGACAAACTTAAGACAAAATCCTAACTTCTGTGAATACCAAAAGTAGTAAGTTTAGGATTTTGTCTTAAGTCTGTCTTAAATCTGTCTTAAGACAAACTTAAAACAAAATCCTAACTTCTGTGAATACCAAAAGTAGTAAGTTTAGGATTTTGTCTTGAGTTAGTTCTGTGAAGCGGGCCCTGAGAGAGACACAGAGAAGGATGGAGTGACGTCATTCAGAATGGGGCCAAAAAATTAGACTTGTGCCTGTGTTTTCAAATCACCGTACCTAACTTATAGGCATTGGGATTGTAGTGGTGATCAATGGTGGTTTACAGAATGTGTTTGTATGAGCCACCAACATTACTGGAAGTTACCTGCAAAACTATTATGTTAACTGTGTTTTAACCTCTTTTATATTGTACGTAGCATAGATTCTATATTCACATGTGTTTCAATATATTTCCATTTGGTACAAGTGTAAATTATCTTTGGGACTGATTTAGGGCCTCATTTATGAGAAGTGACGCATCGCTGCATAAAAACAGCAATGCATCACTTTTCATTGCGCCCTCCTTGCGACATGCTAGATGGAGAAGCGTGGCTCAGTGGTTAGAGGCGGCAGACCCGGAAGCTGAGATCGGCCGTGGACCAGGGTTCAATTCCCCGCCTCGGCGGGTCTCGGGCTCAAAATTCCACGGACTCGACAATTCTCGCTCTGGTGCCTACTCGACTCACGGGATCACACTCTGCGACTCTGGGCAATAGCTTGCTTAATCTCCACTACGGCCCCTCGCGGCGGGATGCCTGGCTTTCACCTTGTGGATACCCTGCCGGAGTATCTCACAGGGGAATACCAGGACGGGTTCCCTAAGCAAGCGCCTTGATACCTTCGGGTGATACGTGCGCTATATAAGTCGCAATACATACATTTACATACATCATATTTACAGTATGACGCATCATGTCGCAAGGAGTTACAGATACGTCAGTATTTCTGATGTATCTGTAGGCGCAAAATGACGCATTGCTGGAGTGTGGCACAAAAGTGACCCAACTCTAGCAATGGGTAATTTCACATGGGAAAGTCCCATTTCAAATGTGCCTGCGTCAGTCTAATGACTGCTGTGAGGCAGGCGTAAGATATTGACGCATTTGCGTCCTAGAAGTGATGCAGTGAAATCTCATAGATTTCACGGTGTCACTTCTACGAGGCTTACTTGCGACAGAACGCACGCCCTGCATACGTTATACCCAGTGCAGGTATAATGTGGCGCAGGGATTTACATAGTGACGCATCTACATAGATGCATCACTTTGTAAATATGACGCAACATAGTGCATTTTTTTACGCCGGTGGTGCAAAAGTGAAGCAAGGGCCCATAAATAAGGCCCTAAGTGTTTGGCGGGTGGAATTTACTCCATCAGGGCAATTACCTCCGCCATCCAGAAGCTACTCCCCCCACCAAGTTTAGGGATGCCCTCTGACCCTGAGATCAGCTCTGAACATTCTAAGGATCTGTTTGGACAACAGCTCCTTTCAGTAACAGACTGTTTGCTCGGTTTTCACTGCTGTACACCAAACATTTGACATGTATTTGTTATTCAAAAACGAACTCCCTAGGTGGGAGTTTGTTCTTGAAAAACAAAACACTACTGACCCCCACGCCCTACGACTTTTCTCCGAGGGCTACAGAGTCATGATTCCTTGTCTCCCATCACTCACTGCCAGGTTTTCCCTGCTGGTGACGGACAGGAAAAAAAGGCATTACATCACCCCTCTGGGTAACCATAATACTTAATGCCAATGACGCCACCATGGAGTGCCCTGTCCGCCAAACTCTAAATCGCCCGAATCTTATATGAAACTGCGTCTATGCCTTATCGCCCATATGGAACCGCCTCACTGATATCCGAAAGCACTCACCACCTCGTTGTCAGTGTCAGGATAAATACACCATGAGGGGTGCAGACGGTAAACCACTTGTGCAGCAGGATTACATGTGCGCCTCGAATAGCCTACGAATAGACCACAGAATAGGGTGTGTGAAATTCACAAAATCTGCTTTTGCATAGATGTTAGATTTTGGGGAAATTATATGCATTTAAGTATAATAATGCAAAAAACAAATCCAATAATTAGCGCTAAACACCTCAATATGCACCCTCTAGTCTGTTTTTGACACAAGAACGCATTTGGCGCTAAAGTATGGGGTAAAGTACAAGTGCTACGGGCAACAGCCCCTCACATGCTGGTCCTTTAAATTGTCCACGTGCCTTTGAGTTAATATGTTGCCATAAGCAGCACTAAAAATATGCAACCCGTTGGCTGCGCCGCCGATTTTGCAGAAGTGCGGCACTTTCGCAAAACGGGCGGGGCCGCGTCGGCCATTGGCCAACGGCAGCACCAGCGAGGTAGTGCTGCCGTCGGCCAATGGCCGACAGCAGCAAATGCCCCAAACTACATTACATTTTACTACTTCTGTCTAAGTGCTGTATTTATCAATATAAAGACAATATAGGAGATGGCCTCTTTGAAGTCATCTGCTTCTGAACTTTCAGGTCACAGAGTATATCACAATTTATTTATAAGTTTTATATAGCACTAGCTAGACCCGTGAGTATTAGAGCGCTTTATATGCACAAAGGAAAAATAGTATGACATAGTAGGACTTAAGGATGCATAAAGAGATCAGCATAACTTTATAAGAAGGCATACAGTAAAGGGATGGTGAAAGGTTAAGTATTTGAAACAGTCAAATAACCACCTATCCTTGATTGTCTAGTTAAGAAGAGAACCAGCTCAGTTGACTTTGTTGGTAATGTATTTGTAGAGGAGAAGGAGTTTCAGGTCCCTTTTGAAGCAGGAGAAGGAGGGGCTGTTACATCTATAAGGGAGTGTGTTCCACATCCTGGGTACATAACCAGAAAAAGATTGGGACTGAGTGGTTTTCCTTTTCAATTTCGGAGGGAAGAGAAGGAGTGAGTTGGAGCTTCTCAGGGTTATGGATCTTCCTGCTTTTACCAGTTTGCTGTTTAGGTAGTTGGGGAAATGTGAGTGATGCAGGCGTATTTGTAAGGACATCTACCCTCTATGGGAAGCCAGTTGAGGGATTTGAGGGTTGGTGTGATGTGTTCAAACCACTTTACACCAGTTATGACTCTATCTGCCATGTTAAGGACTGACCTTAGTGGGGCTAGGTGAGCTTTGGGTGTCCCTGTTCGGATGGCGCTCCCGTAGTCCAGTCTAGAGAGGACTAGGGATTGTACTATTGTCTTTAAATCGTCCTGGGGAATTAAAGGTTGAATTTTCTTGAGGTGTTTTAGTGATTAAAGTGCAACTTTTGCAGAGTTTTTGATGTGGTCCTTCATTGATAAGAAACCCCCGCTACAACGGCTAGAAGTCCCCAGAATGATGGGGAAATCAATCAAGTGTCACAGTGTCTAGTAGGATCTCGGATAAATGGACGCTTATCATGCGTTGATGGGCTTAGACTTGGATTGATTCAGGCTCAAGCTTGTTTCACAAAATAACCTCCAAGGAGTCAACACTTTCTGAAGAAGCTCAACAATAAATAAAAACAATGGAATGGAATGCAGCCGAAGCAACAGCCAAGGGGGTGGGACTTTGGCAAGGAATCGACCCATCACCTTTTGTTGTTGGCCAATGCGTGGTGTCTGTGACATTCGATCCAAGCTGCACCACACCGAGGAGGCCCAACTAAGCTTGAACCCGTCAGAGATTAAGAGTGGAACTGGAAAGAACGTCCAGCTTGGACTGGTCTACTGGAGCTGGAACTAGACTAATTTGTAAGGATTCCTCCCCATCTAGCATAGGGCTTCGGCCAAGCAAATGATGGACCGGCACTGTTGTTTCAATCGAAAGTCTATCAGGAACAGAAATGCTGCAAGTAGGGGCTCGAGGGGTGCTACAGCCCCCAAAATATTGCTGGAGGTCCGAAGGAGACTGAGCAATAAAGAGGCCGGTACAGTCTGTTTCTCTCTACTGACATGTGATGCGCTCCAGTGACAGAGGTCAAATGTCAGATTATGGGCCATATGTAGGTGGCCAAATACCGGTCGGTAACGGCCGATTTCGGCCGTTACCGACCGGTATTTGGAGTTTGAGATGCAGGGGCCTTAAAAATTACCGAATCGGTAAATTTACAGAATCTGTAATCTGAGATGTAGGTGGCACTGTAAACAGTGCCACAGGGCCTTAAGGATTCGTTATTTACCACCAACTATTAGTTGGTGGTAAATAACGAATACCTGTGTTTATGCAAATCTGTGCATGTACACCTGTGCCATGTGACACACATACATGCCCTTAGGGCACACAAGCACTGATCAGGGGTGCAACAGGGTGTCAAAGTGACACCCTGCCACCCTTGACTATTCGGTAATTGGTAATTGCCATTGAATCCTATGGGCCTCAAGGCCCATAGGAATCAATGGCAATTACCGAATCGAAAATACAGATTCGGTAATTACCGAATCTTAACGATTCGGTAATTTTATCCGAATATTTACCTACATAGCATTTCCGATTTGTAAATACCGAATCGGTAAATACCATTTACCTACATGAGGCCCTATGTCTTCTGACAAACTGATGCTAACTATTTGACCACATTGGTGTTCGCTTTCTTTCTCTGACTGCAAAGTGAGAGGGTTTTGTAAAATGAACTATGCAACTGTCTTGCGTTAGTGAAATAAAAGGCTGTAGCGCGTCACTTTTTCTAACATACAACAACATTTAAAATCCTATAAATAAACTGTACACATATTCCAAAACATGATAGCAGTTGGGAAAGTACAATTGAGGCGATTTTTGTAATTCTGAAGTGTGATGGAAACACAGATTTTATATGGAATCAAAACTATTCAAGTCACTTTACTTCGTGGTGCGTAAATGACAAAGACAGCGCGGGAGCTGTCAGTGGTGCTGACCCCTCATTACAGAGCTGCAGCCATTGGTCAGCGCAGGAGCTGTCCGTGGAGCTGACCCCTGATACCTTTGCCCCTCATTACAGAGCTGCAGCCATTGGTCAGCCCGGGAGCTGTCTGTGGTGCTGACCCCTCATACCTTTGCCCCTCATTACAGAGCTGCAGCCATTGGTCAGCCCGGGAACTATCCATGGTGCTGACCCCTCGCTCCTTTGCCCCTCATTACAGAGCTGCAGCCATTGGTCAGCCCGGGAGCTGTCCGTGGTGCTGACCCCTCATTACAGAGCTGCGCCATTGGTCAGCGCGGGAGCTGTCCATGGTGCTGACCCCTCATACCTTTGCCCCTCATTACAGAGCAGCGGCCATTGGTCAGCGCGGGAGCTGTCCATGGTGCTGACCCCTCATACCTTTGCCCCTCATTACAGAGCTGCGGCCATTGGTCAGCCTGGGAGCTGTCCGTGGTGCTGACCCCTCATACCTTTGCCCCTCATTACAGAGCAGCGGCCATTGGTCAGCGCGGGAGCTGTCCATGGTGCTGACCCCTCATACCTTTGCCCCTCATTACAGAGCAGCGGCCATTGGTCAGCGCGGGAGCTGTCCATGGTGCTGACCCCTCATACCTTTGCCCCTCATTACAGAGCTGCGGCCATTGGTCAGCCTGGGAGCTGTCCGTGGTGCTGACCCCTCATACCTTTGCCCCTCATTACAGAGCAGCGGCCATTGGTCAGCGCGGGAGCTGTCCATGGTGCTGACCCCTCATACCTTCGCCCCTCATTACAGAGCTGCAGCTATTGGTCAGCCCGAGAGCTGTCCGTGGTGCTGACCCCTCATACCTTTGCCCCTCATTACAGAGCTGCAGCCATTGGTCAGCCCGGGAACTATCCATGGTGCTGACCCCTCGCTCCTTTGCCCCTCATTACAGAGCTGCAGCCATTGGTCAGCCCGGGAGCTGTCCGTGGTGCTGACCCCTCATTACAGAGCTGCGCCATTGGTCAGCGCGGGAGCTGTCCGTGGAGCTGACCCCTCATACCTTTGCCCCTCATTACAGAGCTGCGGCCGTTGGTCAGCGCGGGAGCTGTCCATGGTGCTGACCCCTCATACCTTTGCCCCTCATTACAGAGCTGCGGCCATTGGTCAGCCCGGGAGCTGTCCATGGTGCTGACCCCTCATACCTTCGCCCCTCATTACAGAGCTGCAGCCATTGGTCAGCCCGAGAGCTGTCCGTGGTGCTGACCCCTCATACCTTTGCCCCTCATTACAGAGCTGCGGCCATTGGTCAGCGCAGAGCTGTTCGTGGCACTGACCCCTTCCAGATTTGCCCCTCACCAAGCCACAGGACAGCAACAAGCAGGCTCGCCATTGCTGCTTTACAGCGCTCTTTGCAACTCCAAGAGCTTCAAAGCACCTACTATTAAGTGCTTCTGAAGGAGGCACTTGCGTGCAGAATATTGTGCACCATTAAGTGCGTTTTACGCACTCCACCTTACAGGTGAGGTGCATCAAACACCCGTCCTGTGCACAAAGCCCTTTGGAACTTGTAGCCTCCTTCCCTGGTACACATGGGGGTGCTTTATTCCGTATAATATGACTCGGCCCAGTATGGATTATGATTCCAGCCGCTGAAGCATGGGTGACGAACCACGGCTTGTGGACCTGCGCTCAAACCACACCGCCGCAAAATCCTTCTGCCGGAAAATGTCTGTGTGAGCGGCGATCAATAGCGGGTTTTCTTTCCTTACCAATCAGTGTGATCGATCCGCGAGATCAAGGGACGGTGACATTGTTAGCGCCTCGGAAACAGGCTGAAATGAAGCAATTAATTACTTCATTGTTGTGCGTTAATCCAAGGCTTCGCGTGTCGAGGCGGCGGGTGGGGGCGGGAGGGGGAGGGTAGAGGAAGTGTTAGACAGTGTGAACGATTATGTGTGCAATATGCAAATAGCAATGACGTGTCCGGCAGATGCATCACTTTAAACAACGCTCTCTTCAGCAGCAGCTGCACAGTCGGGTGGGAAACTCAGTGTGATCCTCCCCACCCCTGCACTGAGTGTGTTTGGTACTCTGGGGGTCCCTCGGGGGCCTGGCAGTTCTTTTTTAAAGATTTCCACCCACAGGTGTTCCCTTATGTCTTGTTCACCCCACAAGTGCATCTTAAATTTATTATGTTTGAAGTGAAAAGCACTGAAGAAATCTAGGAGCATATTATCAAGAAACAGCATTCACATTATCGCCTCTTTAGCGGCAGGAAACTGTCGCTAAAGCGGCGACAATGGGCTTGATAATATGTCCTTGAGAATTCCCATAGAAGCCCAGGTTCACGCCAGAACCTAGGCTTCTATTGGAATTCTCTGCGGCATATTGTTAAGCCCATTATTGCCTCTTTAGCTGCAGCTTCCTGCCGCTAAACCGGCGATAATTTTAACTCGGATCTTGATAATATGCCCCCTAGTACTTTGCCAGTCAAGCTGTTCAACAAACATATAGTGGGTTTACTGAGAGGTTACCTTGACTTACAGCCCGCCCATTGCTTATTGTCGGTTGGCTTTATAGTCACTCTCACTTGCTTCTTATTGGATGACTTGCAATGCCCCAGCTTGTCAATCTTGTGTTTGCCCCTCCCCTAGAGCACATCCTCTTCACCATCTCTATGTTTGGCTAGCTTTTATCCTTCCACAGCTGACTATCTTTGAATTATTTTTGTCTTTTAGCTTACCAGCTCGATGTCAGTGCATGTGTTTTCCAGGTGTCTCCCTGTGTGCTTCTGCTCGGTACTGCTCTCCACCCATGTGCTTCTCTCCCTGCAGCCGTGCTTGTGTTGCTCCCTCACCGCTGTGCTGTTCTCTCCCTGTCCTGTGATTGTGTTGCTCTCTCACCCCTGTGCTTCTCTCCCTGCACTCGTGCTTGTGTTGCTCTCTCACCAGTGTGCTTCTCTCCCTGCAGCCGTGCTTGTGTTGCTCTCTCACCCCTGTGCTTCTCTCCCTGCACTCGTGCTTGTGTTGCTCTCTCACCAGTGTGCTTCTCTTCCTGCAGCCGTGCTTGTGTTGCTCCCTCACCGCTGTGCTGTTCTCTCCCTGTCCTGTGATTGTGTTGCTCCCTCACCGCTGTGCTGTTCTCTCCCTGTCCTGTGATTGTGTTGCTCTCTCACCCATTTGCTTCTCTCCCTGCACTCGTGCTTGTGTTGCTCTCTCACCAGTGTGCTTCTCTTCCTGCAGCCGTGCTTGTGTTGCTCCCTCACCGCTGTGCTGTTCTCTCCCTGTCCTGTGATTGTGTTGCTCCCTCACCGCTGTGCTGTTCTCTCCCTGTCCTGTGATTGTGTTGCTCTCTCACCCATTTGCTTCTCTCCCTGCACTCGTGCTTGTGTTGCTCTCTCACCAGTGTGCTTCTCTTCCTGCACTCATGCTTGTGTTGCTCTCTCACCAGTGTGCTTCTCTTCCTGCACTCGTGCTTCTGTTGCTCTCTCACCCCTGTGCTTCTTTCCCTGCAGCCGTGCTTGTGTTGCTCCCTCACCGCTGTGCTGTTCTCTCCCTGTCCTGTGATTGTGTTGCTCTCTCACCCCTGTGCTTCTCTCCCTGCAGCCGTGCTTCTGTTGCTCTCTCACCCCTGTGCTTTTCTTGCCTCTGGTGCTCCACGTTGCTCCTACTTCCATCTGCTTCTCTCCTCCAAGTTTCTCTCTCTTGCCCGTGAGTTTATCCCTGTGCCTGTGTGTTTTCTCTTTCATGTGTTTCCCCCCCTGTCGCCTGCGTTGCTTCCCCCACAACCCACCACTCCTCCTTTCTGGTTAGGTAAATAAAAAGAGAAAAAAATAGCCAAGTCATTTTGTAGGTGCACGCATGTGCACGCCCAAAAGATGACGCAGCCATAGTGGCCGTAGGATCACTTTGTTTTCTTATATTCTTCTTGTTTTTAGCTATGTTGTGAAAACCATTGGCAAAGTCAACAGGTCTCAAAGACAAAACCTATTGTCTTTGCCAGTGCTTGGTAAAAGATGCTGCCACGGATTATGTTTCCTTTCCAGTAAAGAATTGGCTTGGTAGTTTGGTCTGCCCTGTTCCCATGATGCACTGGGCCAGGGACAGACTAATTTGCATATAGCCAGGTTCTGAACTGGGATGGTGCAGTGAGCTAAAAAACAGTGATGGATCAAGCCCTGATCTTTTGACTGGGTATGAGTGTTCTGTTTAATTCAGATGCTCTGTCCATCACCACCCCCTTTTCTGAATCGTTTTGGCCACTATAGGAGTGGCAGGGTATGCTCAGATGTGAGTCCCTTGCTCACTGCACCATTGGGATTCAAGCAAGCCGGGCCGAAGACGGCTGCAATGCCAGAAACCAGTCCCCGGAAGCTTGTTCCCTTTCCAGTAAAGAATTGGCTTGGTAGTTTGGTCTGCCCTGTTCCCATGATGCACTGGGCCAGGGACAGACTAATTTGCATGTAGCCAGGTTCTGAACTGGGATGGTGCAGTGAGCTAAAAAACGGTGATGGATCAAGCCCTGATCTTTTGACTGGGTGAGAGTGGTCTGCTTAATTCAGATGCTCTGTCCATCACCCCCCCCTTTTGTGAATCGCCACAGATTATGTGACCTTTGTAGTTCTTCAGTGCCATGCAGTAGTGGCCCCTTAAGACCCCTCTTCTTGGCACTCCTTATGGAAGCGCGTCCCTGTCACTTACCCAGAAGCCATATATCACAACAAAAAATTAGAGTTACTAACACAATCCTATGGTGCAGCCTTGTAAAACAGCATCATATTGGAAGAAGTACAATCAAACCATACCAGATTGTAATGTTTTTGCCTAGTTAAGTAGTTAACTTGGCAGAATAGTAAAATTCATGCATGTTGTCTTTATTTTTGTAGAAAACACACATCAAGTGATGTTAACAAGAGGTCAACACATTTGAATAAAATTGAAAACTGCAATTGACAAGCTGCACAAGTGAAGTAAAAGGTAAGTTACTTAATGGTGCTCACCGTGCACTTGTAAAGTCCGGTAGCAACCTTTGTATCGTGCATGTGGAGTGAAACAATTCTCTTTGAATAAATGGAAACAGAAATCTAAATGCTTTGTACTGTTTCTTTTGATCAGAATTGATTCATTCATAGGTAATCACAGTAAACAGAAGCTGTCAACATAAGATATTTACTTGGGTGTGGGGTGATCTTGTGACATAAGTGCTCAGTGCTCTACAAGTGTACAGTATATACAAGGTGGTTGCGGTTTGTTATTGACAGGTGAGGGATAGGCCAGATAATAGTTTCAAACCAAAGACTCTTTTCTTGCGTTCTGTTGAGTCTTGGTTAGTCTGGGCCTTGAGTGAGCGTCGACGTTTCAACCCTATGTGTGCCCCTGTTGGTGGTCACTTTAGGTCTTCATCAGGACAATGTGTGGAAGGGAGGTGACAGCCCTAGGTAGGCCGGAAGTGTCTCAGCCAAGGTCGGGGGAAACTCAAAGAAATTTCAATTGCGGGTCAAAGCAATTACTGCTCTGTGTATCGAAGGTATTCGGTGAGCGAGGTCGATCAGACGGGCCGAAGTACCGTCTGTCCGCAGCATATAGTCAGGAAACTGAGACACACCTAGGGCGGTCACCTCCCTTCCTGACACATTGTCCTGATGAAGACCCAATGTGACCACCAACAGGGGCACACCTAGGGTTGAAACGTCGACGCTCACTCAAGGCCCAGACTAACCAAGACTCAACAGAACGCAAAAAAAGAGTCTTTGGTGTGAAAATATTATCTGGCCTATCCTTCACCTGTAAATAACAAACCCAGGGCCAGACTGGGAACGAAAACCGGCCCTGGCAAAGTGCTTGGGGGGTTGGGGGTGTGACCGCGCTCTTTGCCAGGGCCGGTTTTCGGCCAATTTTGTTACAGGACCGTATTTGCAGCAACGCTGCAAAAACGGCCCTGTAACAAAAACGGCCCCTAGGGGCCCAAAACTGGCCACCACCTTTGCAGCGCACCGGGAGATTGCCAAGTGCCCGCAACGGCCAGTCCGGGCCTGAACAAACCGCAACCACCTTGTATATACTGTACACTTGTAAAGCAGTGAGCGCTTATGTCACAAGATCACCCACACCCATGTACTTATCTTATGTTGACAGCTTCTGTTTCCTGTGATTACCTATGAATGAATCAATTCTGATCAAAAGAAACCGTACAAAGCATTTAGATTTATGTTTCCATTTCTTCAAAGAGAATTGTTTTACTCCACAGACACGATACAAAGGTTGCTACCGGACTTTACAAGTGCACTATGAGCACAATTAAGTAACTTACCTTCTACGCGGCAGAACCACTTGTTGTTTAACTGATATATACCCAGGTTCTGAGGGACACAGGGTTACACCATTATTGTTTAATCAAATGAAGTAAAAACACAGATTAAAAAGTTGCCCGACTGACAGGCATCGCCTGGCAGCTGCTGACACGTCAGGAGTCCGCGCCGACGGATGCAAATTACAATGTTGGTGGAAAAGGGCGCGTTACAGAGTTCTGTTGGCAAACTTCACAACTGACAGCTTTGTGTCTGAGTTAGAAAAGATGACAGTGTTGGTGACTGAGCACGACTGATTGTCAGCTGAAGTCTCTGCAGTTCAGTCTTCAGAGAGGCACTGATTAGAGGCAGACCCGCCCTCCACTGATGAGAGGCAGGCATTAACAGCCCCCTTTGTGTCTTCTGACGCTCTCAGATTGTGTCATTGTGTGACTCTATGTTCAGCACATTTGTAATGTGTCTTTTGTGCTGGTGAAAGGCGGCCTTGGCTCTTGTAAGGAGCGGTGATGAGAATGTCTCTGACAATGGAGGGCCTCGCTCTGGTGTATTCACTCCCAGAAGAATCAGAGACACTCAGTCAAAGCAGCAGTCATTCTTTCCTGCAGGGCGGCCACGAGCACTTCCTCCTACCCCTTAGTCCTACAATGACATCCACTGTCTGAGGAGACCTGTAGCCACCTGGCGACTCAGAGTGGACCGTGGTGACGCCAAGATTCACAGCGATGGGAATGACCTGAGAATCTACAGCACAGACTGCTGTAGATTCACAGCTCTGGTGACCGCCAAGCACTGCGGACCAGCTGAAAGTGACCAGCACTTCAAGAACTGGCGCCTTGGCATGAAGAGTGGACTGTGGTGACGCCAAGGTTCACAGTGATGGAAACATACGGAGAATCTACAGCACAGACTGCTGTAGATTCACAACTCCGCTGACCGCCACGCACTGCGGACTGGCTGAAAGTGTCCCACACTTCAAGAACTGGCACCTTGGCGTGAAGAGTGGACTGTGGTGACGCCAAGATTCACAGTGATGGAAACGTACAGAGAATCTACAGCGCAGACTGCTGTAGATTCACAACTCCGCTGACCGCCACGCACTGCAGACCGGCTGATAGTGACTAGCACTTCAAGAACTGGCACCTTGGCGTGAAGAGTGGACTGTGGTGACGCCAAGATTCACAGTGATGGAAACGTACAGAGAATCTACAGCGCAGACTGCTGTAGATTCACAACTCCGCTGACCGCCACGCACTGCGGACTGGCTGAAAGTGACCAGCACTTCAAGAACTGGCACCTTGGCGTGAAGAGTGGACTGTGGTGACGCCAAGGTTCACAGTGATGGAAACATACGGAGAATCTACAGCACAGACTGCTGTAGATTCACAACTCCGCTGAACGCCACGCACTGCGGACTGGCTGAAAGTGTCCCACACTTCAAGAACTGGCACCTTGGCGTGAAGAGTGGACTGTGGTGATGCCAATATTCACAGTGATGGAAACATACGGAGAATCTACAGCACAGACTGCTGAAGATTCACAACTCCCCTGAACGCCAGGCACTGCAGACCGGCTGAAAGTGACCAGCACTTCAAGATCTGGCACCTTGGCGTGAAGCGTTGGGTGCGTCTCTTTCCACGCTATCAAATGAGCATTCTGCATCTCTTTCACTTCAAAGTCTGGTGCATAAATGCCAGATTGCACTTCCTCCAGGGCATTACAGAGTGAGAGGTGGTACGACTGTGGTGGGGGATATTGATATTTTTTATTGACAGGTAAGGGGTGGGCCAGATAATATTTTCACACCTAAGACTCGTTTCTTGCGTTCTGTTGAGTCTTGGTTAGTCTGGGCCTTGAGTGAGCGTCGACGTTTCAACCCTATGTGTGCCCCTGTTGGTGGTCACTTTAGGTCTTCATCAGGACAATGTGTCAGGAAGGGAGGTGACCGCCCTAGGTAGGCCGGAAGTGTCTCAGCCAAGGTCGGGGGAAACTCAAAGAAATTTCAATTGTGGGTCCAAGCAATTACTGCTCTGTGTATCGAAGGTATTCGGTGAGTGAGGTAGGTCAGACGGGCCGAAGTACCGTCTGACCGCAGCATATAGTCAGGAAACTGAGACAATTCCGGCCTAGCTAGGGCGGTCACCTCCCTTCCTGACACATTGTCCTGATGAAGACCCAATGTGCCCACCAACAGGAGCACACATAGGGTCTGGTGCATAAATGCCACATTGAACTTCCTCCAGGGCATTACACAGTGAGAGGTGGTACGACTGTGTTGGGGGATATTGAAGGCAAAATATCAAAAGGTCCCACCACCGTGACCAGAGGACCGAAGGACAACATATCAAAGAGGTCAGTGCACAGAGGGAGATATGGACTTACTATTCTTAACTCCACATCTACTCACCTCGAAGATATCACCACGGTATGTGTGTGTGTCATTGGCCATAGAAAAGTGATGCAAACGTACCTTTTGATAGTTTGTTCCTCAATGTTCTGGTCATGACATTGTGACACTTCAATATTCTGTTTTTGATCATCTCGACCCACACCGATTGGTCATAGTCAATAATGTAATTGAATTATTTGTGGGATGTTGTTGACAGCGCAGTGCCACCCCGGTGAGGTCTCCTGGTGCCGGTACCTAGCACCCTTGATAGGGATTTTCAATTCGTAGAGAGGATGTGGCCTTACGGCTAGAGCAGTTGACCTCGAAGCTGGGGAACTGGGTTAGAGTCTCGGCAACGACACTCAATATTCTGTGATTCTGGGCAAATCACGTACTCTCCCCGTGCCTAACAACAATGAATGTGTCCTTCTGTAACGAAACTGGTGCTATGTAAAGCGCTCTGATACCCTATTCAGGTCTAGTTTGCGCTATAGAAAACTCTATAAAAAAAATCACTTAATTAATGAGCTAATTCTCTTTGAAAATCATCGATTTAATGGCATGAAGGTCAGTAGATGCTGAACCTTCCTGGTGGCAAAGAGAAGCTTACACCAGAGTAGGGCTCCTGGACCTTGAAGTCTGTCCACCCCATATGACCAATTTTGTTGAAGGGATCAACAAAACTCAGGTCAGAGTTTCCTAAAAGAAGAGTTATTTTGTTATGTATCCAGCAAAAAATTAGGGGCGTCGATATGATAAACTGTGTGCATTGGGAAACAGGATTTACATGAGATATATTTATGTATCAAGAGCCTGCCAGGAAGGCATAAACTCTATTTAAGTTGAAGATTACTCTCATTAGCTTTTTTTTAATATCTGTTCAATGGATATTTTGGGGAAGGACAGTGTGTTCTGAATTACCATAGTCTACTATTGACTGTAGAATTACACTGGCCTAAGGAACCTTGGGGCATATTACCACCAACTAGCGATAATTATCGCTATGTTGGTTTAGCGGCAATATTTCTATCGCCGAGCTGCGGCGATTTTTATTGCTTAGGAACCTTGCTATTATCAAGGTTTATCTCCTAAGCGATAAAAATCGGCCGAAATGCATGAAGCGATATTCATGCATTACCGAGCTAATGCTCTTAGCCATGTTATCCACCTCCCATTGGATAACATGGCTAAGAACTGCTCAGGGGCAGGTGTTAGCTTTTGGAGATAATCGCGCTTAGCGCGAATATCTCCAAAAGTTGGTAATAGGAGATAGCGATGTTAGCGACTGTTTCCAGTCGCTAACATCTTGGCACGCCCACTTTGCATGTCATTAGTGATAAATATCACTGACATGCAAAGCGGGGCCCAAGATGGTCACTATCTCCTATTAGCTGTCGCTAACTGGTGTTAGCGACAGCTAGGTAATAAGGAGATAATTATATCTCCACTTTCTTGGCTTTAAAAGCCAAAAAAGCGGAGATAAACCCCCTTGATAATATGCCCCCTTATTTCAAAGGGAAGTAAAGGAATGACCCTTCCGACGAGCCTAATCTGACAGTACCAGGCTTGTGTGACTCTGGTTACTCGGTAATCCATTTTTAGGTTGGAGTCAAGTCCAATTCCTGGGTCTCAGACAGAGGTGGCTTTATGGGAACATTCCTTCGGAGAGGTGGGCTGCAGTGAGGTGTTCCACCTTTCTTCTGAGGATGGGGAGAATCTCAGATTTTAAGGAATCACGGGGCATATTAACAAGGGTTTTATCTCCACTTTTTTGGCTCTAAAAGCCAAAGAAGCAGAGATAAAAAATATCGCCCTATCAATAACAGGGTGCTAACATGCAAAATCGCGTGTTAGCACCCTTTTTCACTACGCTTCCCTTTGCATCTGAGATGCAAAGTGGGCGTTCCAGAGCAAAATAATAGGAGAAATGTCGCGTTTTTACGTCTGCTAATTTTCAGACTTAGCCATGTAATCCAATGGGAGGTGGATTACATGGCTAAATCCACCGTGGGCTATCGACAAGGATATCCCTATCCTTGTAGTTTTATCGCTGCATTACCAGCGATAACCTCCCAAAAATTCCAATATCGCTGGATTTATTTATCGCCTAGGTGGTTAGCGTTGTTAATAACGCGATAACCAGCTATTATCCAGCTATAGCGGGCGTTTAAAAAATTAACGCTAAGCGCCCTTAGCGTTACTTTTCCCTGTTCTTTGTTAATATGCCCCTTTGTTTTAAAAAACTGCTTTAACCTGGCTGCTTCTGATGCGCATGATAGATTGGACCTCAAAGTGCTGGTGATTGGGGGTCCCTTTGCAGCCTCAGTTACGTGCCATCTGCATTGATGTATGATGCAACTTTTAGATTTTTTGGGATAGATGCAAGGATTGAACAAATAAACTGACCAGCAGAGGAGACAGTGAGGATCCCTGCGGTGTGTCGCATCGTGACATCCCGGGGACAGAGAAGTTTCTCAGTTGAATTGTTTGTGATAGGTCTGTAATTAGGGGTGAGGGAAATTTGCATATGTTTTTATAAAATTACTCCTAATCACCCAAAATGTAAATCCATCGTTAAAGCATTACATTTTAGCACAAACTGTGTCCACATGTCAATTTTTGATGTGCTGGAAGGAGCCAGGCTGCAGTGCAGCTTCTTCCAGTGGGATGTATGACATTACAACGCATGCTTTTACATCGCATGCCTTTACAACGCAAGTATTAAAACGCAGTCCATTACAACGCATAGCGCTTTGGGGTGCTGGATAGTGAATAGTTTAATTTACCATTCCAACTCCAGTCCCCGTGGACACTAGGGAAGGTTATTGGATAGTAAATTAACCTATTCCCTATCCTAGAGCGCCCCCCAGAGCAATGCGTTGTAATAGTTTGCGTTGTAATGGTTGCGTTGTAAAGGCTCTGCGATGTAAAAGTTGCGCTGTAAAGGTTGTTTACCCTTCCAGTGAATCCGTCTTCAAGGAGTTTACAGGGCAAAGAAAAGAAGAACGATGTCTACATGAAAGGCCCTTGGTTGAACATTATCAAGATGAAAAATGTCCATCCAAAAAGTATTAGCATGTGGGCAATCGGGAATATAAAAATGAGACAAAAAAAGATTACAGGGAGTGGTTCTGCAAGGGGTTTGTTAAAATTAATGACACTCTCTAGGTGTTAAAACAAAAGCATTTCTAAAATATACAACAACATGTAAAACAAGTCAGGACATTATTCACGAATTTTAAAGTCTGCCCAGGTGACAAATGTTACCAACCCTTCCATTTAAAAATAATAAAATAATGTATTACTGATCTTGCCTGATAGTGTGAAGTGTTTGTCTTTTGTGTTTTAATAGAGTATTTTTGTATATAAGGGTTTTCCTTCCAAATTCTCCTCACACCAGACAGGTCACTAGAAGAGAGCTTAAAGTTAGTGGTGGTGGATAGAGTCATTGAAGCAGACATGCTGACGTATTCAAAATATACTACACACAAAGACATCCACATGAACATACACATTCATAAACATACATACACATACTTGCACACAACATACACATGGACACAAATACATATATAAAAGCACGTGCACACTAGGGGTGGGCGGAGCTCTCACAATTTGACTCTGCGGAATTCCACAAAGTAACATAAAAACTCTACAAGTTTCCCCGGAGCCCTGCCAATGGGTGGATAAAGGTCCGTCAGACTCATTGCGCTGGGATTTAGCGCCAGTATTGCATTCTGGGCTAAAAAATCAGCGCAAACGGCACCGCGCGGTGCGCCAGAGGGAGCAGGTACTTGAGTTGATTTTCCTGCCATTCGAGTAAATTTCTTACTCGAGTGGCAACTTTCTGACCATGAATGGTTGCAACCACCAGTGTTAGAATATTTTTACCAGATGTCCTGAAAGTGACCGGAAATAGCGGGGAACATCCTTTACAACGCGGATGTTACCCCGCAGTGCAGTTACGTTGCGTCTTTTACAACGCAAGTCGTAACCACGACTTGCGCTGGAGGGCGCTCTAGGCTTCCAACACCTTCCCTACTGTACGTAGGCTGGTGTTGGAATAGTAAATTTAACTATTCCTAAGTCCAGCACCCCTACAGCGCAAGTCAAGGTAACGACCTGCGTTGTAAAAGACGCATTGTAAAGTACCGCGATGTAATACATTACGTGGTAACAACGTACATCCGGAAATAGCACTAAGGACTCCAGATTTCGCTTGCATTTGCCAATTTACTATTCTGGAGCAATGCGCATAAGAAATTCTGCCAGTTGGCAATTGGTGGAATTTGGCCAGAACTCCACATTTCAAGAGTAACACAGAGTCGCCAAAATTCTGTTGATTCCACCCGGAATCTTTTGCTCATCCTCAGTACACACATTTACACAAACACACACACCACCCTGCAAGACTTCTGGAATATGCAAACCCTACTAGCGTCGGCAGCCTCCTCCCCTTGGCATCAGCACTTTACATGCAGGTTGATAACAGCGGACATGAGACAGACATGTGTAGTGCCCGGTGCACTGCCGGCCAGTTCACACTTTATCTCTCTGTTCCATCCTCTCTCCTCTCACCACCCACACCCCGAGAATGCTGAGCTGCAGAAACAGTCACTGATTATGAGAAATGCCTGCACACTGTGATGAAGGGGCAGATTAGCAGCTTCCGCTTCCTGCCACAAAGTGCATCCATCTCTGCCTCCTTTCCACACTCGGATCCCTGCAGCTTTAAGGCCCCAGGTGGACTCATCTCTTGAAAGGTCACGCGCTGACATTTTATAGCTTTAGAATTATTGTCAGCCATTGTTTCTCATGGCTGCCTTTCCTAATATTCTGTTCTTACGATCTGTCCAGGACTTACTTTGCATAAGGTTGTGTGTGTGTGTGTGTGTGGGGGGGGGGGTGTTTGTGTGTGTGTGTGTGTGCCAGTGCTAATGAACCACTGTTTAATCTTCAGAAAAACTGTGCCTGATGAGAAGGAAAATCACACTTCCTGTGTTTGCCACAATCATGAATTAACTACAATAAGATATTCTCAAACAGGTAAAAAAAAAGTGAGGAATTGGGTTTGATGGGACATTGTTGTGTTATGTAATGTTAATTTGTATAGTGCACTAATCTCCCGCGAGGGTATCCTGACACGTGAGCATGTGTCGGCGAGTGGTCCTCGTGCTGAAATTCGAAGAACCAGGGGCCAGATGTAGGTAGGCTTTTACCGGTCGGTAACGGCAGAATTCGGCCGTTACCGACCGGTAAAAGCCTTTTGAGATGTAGGAGGCAGTTTACCGATTCGGTAATTACCGAATAGGTATTCACTGATTCGATAATTACCGAATCATCATTTACCAAATCGGTAAATGAAATGTAGGAAGCACTGTAAACAGTGCTTCAGGGCTTTAAGGATTCGTTATTTACCACCAACTATTAACGAATTCCTATGTAAATGCATAAATGTGCATTTACACCTGTGCCATGTGACAGACATACATGCCCTTAGGGCATGTATGTATGCCACATGTGCACACCTGCACTAATCAGGGGTGCAGCAGGGTGTCAAAGTGACACCCTGCCACCCTTGACTATTTTACAATTTTACCGAATCGGTATTTACCGATTCGGTAATTGACATGCATTCCTATGGGCCTCCAGGTCCATAGGAATGAATGACAATTACCGAATCGGTAATTACCGATTCAGTAAATACCGAATCTTACCGATTCGGTATTTTTTACCGAATTTTCTCCTTCATACCATTTACCGATTCTGAAATACCGAATCGGTAACATTCGGTATTTAAGAATCTATAAATGGAACTTACCTTCATCTGGCCCCAGGTCTTCTGCTTCTTGTGGAACTGAAGAAGTGAGGCGGAGACTGATGTGTTGCGGGAGGTCTTTCCAGGTCTTGTGTGTGATGTAGTAGAAGGAGCGGCCTCCTGCTTTGGTTTTGTGGTTGTTGGGGATGTGTGTGCCAGTGCGAGTGAAGCAGAATGTAGGTGTCTGGCAGGCTGCTGACGGTGTGTGCGGCCGTGCAGGTATTCTGGTCCTGTGTTGTGTAGGGCGTTCTATATGTGTGTGAGAAGTTTGAATTGGCTGTGCTTGTGAACGAGGGGCCAGTGAAGCTTCTTGTGGTGTGGCGTGATGTGGGTGCGGCATGGTAGCTTGAGTACGAGTCTTGCAGCGGTGTTCTGGATGGTCTGGAGTCAGTGTGGGAGTTGTCTGGTGATTCCATTGTAGAGAGTGTTGCCGTGGTCCAGTCTGCTGGTGATGAGCGCTTGTGTGACGATCCTTCTGGTGTTTGTGGCATCCACTTGAACATCTTTCATAGCATGTTTAGGATGTGGAAGCAGGAGGAATTTACTGTATTTTTTTGTGCCACCATTTTGACCGTTTCATCTCGATTGATCCCCAGGTTTCTTGCTTGGCCAGCTGGTGTTGTCCAAGCTCCGACGGCCGCTAGATGAAGCCCCCGGGGGAGGTCTTGGTTCCAAAGACCAGAGCTTTAGTCCTGTCGGCGCTGAGCTCCAGGCAGTTGGATCTCATGTACTCTGCTATCATGGCCATGCAGTTGGTTCTGGTGATGGTTGTCTTGTCTGTCAGGGAGAGAGTGAGCTGGGTGCCCTCAGTGCAGGACCAGCTTGTGATGTCTTGTGATCGGATGATGTTGGCAAGCATTGTCATGTAGACATTGAACAGGGTGGGGCTGAGCGACGATCCTTGGGGGCTCCGCAGATCAGGTGCTTGGTCTCGGATGTGAAGGGGGGCACTATCAAAGTGACACAGGACACAAGTCTCACCTCCTGAAGAAGGAGTGCTGAGCAAGGAATGGCTGTTGAAAGATGGGGGGAGATTTGCAGAACTGGCGTTGGTCACCCACTGGATGCAGAGCCAATGTCTCAGAGGCAGGAGGTTAGAAGAGCCTTTGCTCCCGGTATCTGTTTGCTGGAGCATGGCTCTGTACTCTGGATGGAGACCTCTAGAAGAAGGAGGCCCGTAGCCTCGTCTGACTGCCATATCATACCATCAGACATCTGGTTCTTTGTTTGCCACAACACCGACAGGTCATTCTGTGCAGCTTCAACCACGTCCAGTGAAAAAGTGTGTTTTCTGGAAAATGCCTTTTATCCCTAAAATTCACAAGAACCTAAAAGATCCAGAGCTAAATCTGAAGCAGGCGCTGCCTAAAGCGCTGAATTAGGGGACCATTGACCTGTTTCATCCATGGCAAGACCTTTTGGGGCCATTTCCATGTTTCCAGGACTTCTGGCTTTTCTAGGGGGTCCACAATAATCAGTCAGTTGGGGTGTCAGTCAAAGGTTTACCTGGTAGAGCCAGGCCTGGCTGTTCGGGCTGGACTGTTCCCATGAGGCACAGGGTTAGACTGATTTGCATATGGCCATGTCTGAACTGGGGTGGCGCAGTGGGCTAAAGAATGATAATGGATTAAACCCAGATCTGTGACTGACATCTCCTTGTGTTTGATTTGCTTACCTGGTAGAACCATCTGAGGCCGTGTGGTGAACGCATGACGGTTCTCTTGACTGTAAAAATGGCTGGTAAAGCTCAAGTTTGGCAAGATGGGTTCGCTGCCATGTTTGTGTTGTGGCAGGTTACACTAGCAACCAAACTCTAAATTAAGCCCGTTATTGCCCCGCGATAAATTAACCCCTTGGGCACGGCCACGATTCTGTTCCTGTGCGGCACTTTTAAACAGTGGGCGGGTTCATGACGGCCCCCAGCCGTCATCAGCACACGCCCACCGTCATGCATGACGGTCAGGGGCCGTCATCAGCATGGAAGGGGTTAAATATTGATTATATGTACATGAAATTTATATTACTGATGTTGCTTCTATTAAACATACATCAGTTGTTTGTTCATTGCACATTAATCAGTTATTACAGGTTGCAAGATAGTTTTGTGTGTAGGTAGGTTGTACTTTCACTTTATGGAGTTTTATTTTGGCTGAGTCCTCTGTTAGAGCCTCAAGACATCACCCATCGTGTTATGGACAGAATAAGAGAGGAGGCCAGGAAGGCGACACTTGCTCCAGCTATGTGACTCGCATTTGATTGGCTTCTCAATTATTTTTCAGTATGAGTTTGTTAATGACAAAGGGCGTTCTTTGCCTGTTATGTTTAGTGTCTGTGAATGTTTATATTGTTAAAACTAAAAAAAATTAGTTTTTTATTTCACAGTCCAAATTAAACTTTGCTTGAACATCACGAGTTATAATATCCCGTCTTCGAATTTGCAGGATATCCAATTGGATTCCATCTAAATGTCGATATTTCCTGCAAGCCAGCAGATTAAATCTCTCATATTACCGGTTAAGAGGGATAACTAGCCCTTGTCAGAGCCTCGCGATCAGTTCACCCAGTGCCCACTTTTCAGCTCCAGTAAGGGCAGTATAGATTCAGTTGTGCCTAATTTTCATCCATCTTCCATCAGCCACCAGCCACTAATCTTGCTTTCATCCATCCTCCATCAGCCATCAGCCTTGATTTTCCTCAACATCCATCAGCCACCAGCCTTGCTTTCGTCCATCCTCCATCGTTCTTGTTTTCATCCATCCTACACCAGCCTTGCTTTCATCCATCCTCCATCAGCCACCAGCCTTATTTTCATCCATCATCCATCAGCCGTGCTTTCATCCATCCTCCATCAGCCTTGCTTTCCTCCACCATCCATCTGTCTTCTTTTTATCTCTCATCCTTAATCCACCAGCCTAGCTGTCAAGCTTCATCCACCAGCCCTGCTTTCATCCATCATCCATCAGCCTTGTTTTCATCCATCATCCATCAGCCTTGTTTTCATCCATTCTCCATCAGCCTTGTTTTCATCCATCATCCATCAGCCTTGCTTTCATGCATTCTCCATCAGCCACCAGCCTTGCATTCATCCATCCTACACCAGCCTTGCTTTCATCCATCCTCCATCAGCCACCAGCCTTGTTTTCATCCAGCCTTGCTTTCATCTTTCAGCCACCAGCCTTGTTTTCATCCAGCCTTGCTTTCATCCTTCAGCCACCAGCCTTATTTTCGTCCATCCTCCATCAGCCTTGCTTTCATCCTTCAGCCATCAGCCTTGTCTTCGTGCATCCTCCATCAGCCTTGTTTTCATCCATGATCCATCATCCATAAGCCCTGCTTTCATTCTACAGCCACCAGCTTTGCTTTCATCCATCCTCCATCAGCCTTGCTTTCATCCATCCTCCATCAGCCTTGCTTTCATCCTTCAGCCACCAGCCTTGCTTTCATCCATCCTCCATCAGCCTTCCTTTCATCCTTCATCCACCAGCCTTGCTTTCATCCATCCTCCACCAGCCTTCCTTTCATCCTTCAGCCACCAGCCTTGTTTTCATCCAGCCTTGCTTTCATCCTTCAGCCACCAGCCTTGCTTTCATCCATCCTCCATCAGCCTTGCTTCCATCCTTCACCCACCAGCCTTGCTTCCATCCACGCTGAGCACATCTTCCTCTAGCATCCATGGTTTCAGCTTCCTCCAGCAGCTTGTCTCCGACAAGCACAGGTACAAACAAGTCCTGATTCCACTGCCAACCACACCCTTCAGAACCAATTCTTTCGGCTGAATTTCAGTTTCTGTTCAGGGACGCGCTGCTTTCGACAGTTTATCGCTCAGCCAATAACCATACTTCCATCAGTGGAATTAATATCACTTAGGAGGATTTACCAATTCCCTCTGTTAATTACAGCCCGGTCTCTGCTCGGATTATTAGCCATGAATTCAGTTAACATTTAAGAACATACATTTTAATGGTACCCTGGCGCATACAAAGACCAAATCTTTATGCAGAGACGCGATTCCTACGAAGCGTGTTATCTGGCGCGGCGTAAAGGGAATACTGGGCTATAAAAATACCTTTAAATGCATATTGGACCAAATGACTGCATGAAAAATAATATTTTTCTCCAAAAATCAGTTGCGTATATTATATTCAGAATGGAGTAATATTTCTTGGGTCACATCCTGGCAAGGGGTTTATCTGAGAATAAGAGGGGTGGAGTACACCCCCAAATCCTGAAGTCAAGCATTTGAACAGCTTCAGAAGATGTTTGCTCATCACTGGACTTCAATTCCGGGGCAAAGTTTCTGCCTTGGCCTGTGCTGATTGTCTGATTGTCATTCCCACATTAAATACCCTTGCATGTGAAGATGTCTCTCCAGAAAAGCAAAGTGGCAGTATAAACCGTACTTTAAATAAACGTGAAATATCTGAACGTCATAACAGAGGCACAAGACAGAACCCGACACTGCTTTAGAAACATCTTCAACAGATGTTTCTCTGAAGCAGCGCCCGTTCCAGAAGCATCAGGAGGCCCCGCAGGGACTCCACCCCCTCTTTATCCCAGTAGTATTAAACCTTGGGCTTGAGTCACTTTTGCACCACCGGTGCGTCACTTTTAGTGACGCACCAGTGGAGTAAAAAATGTGCCATGCTGCGTCATATTTACAAAGTGACGCACCTAGATCGATGCTTCACTTTGTAAACCCCTGCGCCACATTATACCTGCTTCAGGTATAATGTATGCAGGGGGGGGGGGCGTTCCAACGCAAGTAGGCCTCGTAGAAGTGACGCAGTGAAATCTATGAGATTTCACTGCACCACTTCTACGGTGCAAATGCATCAAAAATGTATGCCTGCTTCACAGCAGACATAAGTCTGACGTGGGCACATTTCACATGGGGCTTCCCCATGTGAAACTTTTGTGACACACTCCAGCAATGCGTCATTTTTGTGCCTACAGATACGTAAGAAATACTAAAGTCATCTATAACTCCTTGCAACATGATGCGTCAGACTGGAAATATGACGCATCCAGCATGTCGCAAGGAGGGCGCAATGAAAAGTGATGAATCGCTCTTTTCTCGCAGCGATGCGTCACTTTTTATAAATGAGGCCCCTTGTTTTTAGACCACACTCCATGCTGCTGTTTTTTCCTTTCTAAGCACTGTCATAACCAGGTGTCAGCATTAACCGATTCAAACACATCCAATATTTGGGCTTCAGACTCGTGAATTTGCCTTGCCAGGGTCTGAACTCGTGGGAGTCAGCTCACAAGGGCTTCACCCCTGAGGCGTGTAGCCAGCTCAGCCATTGACGGGATCGCGCCCCCTCCTAGGGTTACCATATGACTCCACGTCTCCAGCGTCCCAGCGACCCACTTCCAGGACTCTCATTTACAAATTATTGTAATTGTGTGCTGAACGTTATGTAGTTTGACTTGGTTGAATTCGGCAGAGGCCCCACAATGCAGCGCTCATTTACATACTCTTACAGGCCTCTGTGACTCGTCCCCCAACAGTTCCAACTCCCCATCAGTAGAAGTGCAGAGAGCACACAGCCCTTTCTATTTGCACTAATTGTACATGACTCCTCTTTCAACAGTTGCATTGTTTTCTTTTGAGTAATTGAAAAACACTCAGAGATGGAAAGAGAGAGAATGTTAGATTATTCCAATGTGTCCACAGAGCAGGAACCTGTCCGTCCCAACCGTCAATTCTCTTGGACCCAACAGTCTAGAACCTACGCCCTGCCAATCAGGGCCGGTTCTAGGGTTTGCGAGGCCCCTCTAATTTACATAAGTGACCCCTTGCAAGGAGGCCATTCAGAGACACTGCAGGAGGCCCATTGTCCAGCATTTTAGTGCCCCACAGTTTTAACTTTCGTCCCCCAAAAAATTCTCAAACCCTCAGCCCGATAGCTGTGAGAATTGCTTGTGGGCAAAAAGTTAAAACTGTGGGGCCGGTAATATGCTGGACAATGGGCCTCCCGCAGTGTGTCTGAATGGGTCTCTTTGCAATTGGAACGAGAGGATGCGTCTCCCTCCCCTAGGCCTCCAGACACTATCCATGAGAGGCCCAGGGAGGGGGGCCCTCCCCTGGACCCTAATTGCACGGAGACACCTTTCTTCCAAATTGATTGCAAGGGAAACAATAGGACACACCACCGGTGCGGGGCCCCATGCTGGTAGGCTGAATGCGAGGCCCTGGGCAGCTGCCTACACTGCCCATGCCTAGCACCGGCCCTGCTGTCAATTCCTTCGGACCCCAACTGTCTAGAAGCCATGTCCCATCAATTCCCTCGGACCCCAACAGTCTAGAACCTACATCCTATCAATTCCCTTGGGGCCCAACAGTCTGGAACCTACGCAACACGTGCAGACAGCCCAGCATGCAACGACAAGGCAACCAGGACAACATTTGTGTTTTGGGCCTCACAAGAACGGAACATAACATGATCCCTTTTTAGATGTTTTGGGGCCAATACTCAAAGGCATATAAGAATACTTACAAGAATATTACAGAATTGCTCTTCAATATACTCTAAGATGCCTTTGTTGTTCGACCCCTTTATGAGAAACATTCACTACAAAATGTGGAAATTAAACATCTAAACTACGGTTTCAGGTAGCCACATCTTAAACATCTTAAAAATACATTTAGTATATTTTAGTATCTTGTATCAACAGTGAGACATTTGTGAGAAATGAAGGTAGCAAAATGACACATTCAGGAGGCAAAAAATCAATGTGATAGACATTTGACAGGAGTGACATTTGCTGCAAAGGGGAAGTTTATCTGGGAGATGTGTTTTCGCCTCATTATTTGTAAAGATCGATGGCGTTTTCGTTTGCGCCCTCGTTTCAGCTCCAGTCGGTGGAACCCTGGTCAGGTGGGCGCTCATTGGACCGCTGAGGATGTAAACCCTTCCTGTTATGGACCAAGGGCCGGTGCCCACAGACACTTAATGCCCAATGGTGTGAGCGAAAGGTATGGCCCGTGTCTGGTGGCTCAGTGGACTAAAGCAGCCTCTGCAGGGGCTTGTGTTCGACCTCATGGTCACAGGTTCAAATCCCGGTGGGTCCACTCAGCCTTTCATCCATCTGAGGTCGATAAAATGAGTACCATTGAGTTGGGTAACAATAAACATCTGTCATTCAGCGCCAGGACACCTGCGGGTAATCGTGCGCTTTACAAATACACCTGGTATGCTTTGTTATGTTATGGCTTCTGCTGAAGAAGGTAGTGACTAGTAGTATTCCAAAATGGCTGCCGAGTCAAGGGGCAACAATCTGTGGGCATCAAATCTAAGCACCACACCACAGTGGGGCAGATAGGTACTTCTTCTGGTGGAGGGGGTAACTGCTAGCACTGTTCTAAAATGGCTGCCGAGTCGAAGGGCGCGTTAATCTGAGAGCATCAAAACTAAACACCAGAGTACAGAGAGTAACACAGGTACGGCTTCTGATTAAAGAGGTAGTTACATGCAATATTCTAAAATGGCTGCTGACTCAAAGGGGGTAACAATCTGAGGGCATCGAATTTAAGCACCACATCACAGAGGGTCAAATGGGTACACCTTTTGCTTGAGGCGGTAGTTACAAGAAATTTTCTAAAATGGCTGCCGATTTGAAGGGCGCATTAATATGGGGTAATCAAACGTAACGACCAGGGTACAGAGGGGCAAATGGGTATGGCTTCTGCTTAAAAAGGTAGTTACAAACAATATTCTAAAATGGCTCTGAGGCGAAGGGCGCTTTAATTCGACGGCACCAAAACTAATCACCAGGGTGCAGAGGGGAACAAGGGTTCAGTCTCCTCTGGTGCACTGGTCCTCACCACCTAGTCGAAGGTGTCAGGGCACAAAGAAGGGAAGGTGTCTGCTGGCAATGCCACATGAGCTGCAGTAGACCCAGGGGGTGGCAGGTGGGTAGAGTAATCAAACACACGTTTATTCTTGATTCTTAAAGTCAGTAGACCACTCATATGGTTGGTTGTATGTGGTTCTGCCACCACAAGTTCAGGTACATCTTCTCTGCTTGGTTCAGGAGCCTTTGGAGACAGCTGATGAGCGCACTGTGTGACCTTAGACAGTTAGATCATGTATTTGGTGCATGAGGAGTGAAGTTGTGTCCCAGTGTGAGGGAGACTCCCAGAAACAAGACCCCTTGGAGTAGCCTTGAAGGAAACCACAAAATAGAGTTGGTCGGTCAAACACAAACAGATGCATAGCTTCAGTGAGCTTTCTCGCTGCACCCAATGGGAAAAGACGTTTGCCGTCATGTGAAGGGTGGGACAATCAACTGTGCAGCAGGTGCAGTAACACAGGGGTCCTGGGATATTAGGGACCCCCTACACTCCTAAATATAGACATTTCTGTTTCTGAGCTGGGGGTAAGTGAGCCGACACTTCTAGCTTACTGTAGGGCCAATGTCTTCCCTGCCACACCACCCGCTATCACCTTTCAAGTTTAGCACCTAGACGCCTCCAAGCATTATTCGGCGCTTTATAAATAAATACTCAAATCACCACGCATACACAAACACACAGTTTATACCACACAATGTTGGAATGAGGTTATGGTGTAAGTTAGGTAGCACTTTGTTCAAACAGGTCGAGATATTCAAGAAAACAGCATTCAGTTGAAGACCCTGGCCCAAGGGCCCGTCTATTTTTTGCTGTTTTGTCACAAGCGCTGCCATTGGCTGCAAAGGGCAAAAGGTAAGCTGCCAGGGTTGGGCATCACGGACAGACCTGGAGCTGTGCCCAGGGCTGAATGTGTTTACCTTCAGCATGTATGAGGGCATCCCGGCAGTACGGCGGCCCCCTGCCGCGAGGGAGGCACTTTATGATGGTACTCGTAGGGGGTGTCGTGTTTTACCCCCCTCAAGGTTTTATGCCTGTTTACTTTGTATTTTGTAACATCAGCCAAAGTCTCAAGTTTTACATTAAAATTGAATACGGCAGAGTCCTCTGCAGTCTTCATGGGTGAAGTAAAATATTATGCCCCTATGATTGGCTATGGCTGGGGTCAGGGATGACCAATGGGGATCACGGTGGCTACCAGTGATTGTTGACAGATTTCAGTGCCCCTGGGGCACTTCAATTACACTATAGCCAGGTCACAGTAACTTCAGGCTTAGAATGGCGGTCTCTCGCAACCACTGGTCGGTGGTGGAAAATTCCAGTTGCTGGGACCCCATGGCTCCTCCCCATAGGGTCGTCTGGATTCAGGAACATTGGACTAATGGAAGCCAAGGTCTCATGGTTTCAGTGACCCTCAGCTCAGTTGAATGGATGTAGTGAGCCTGCAACCCCACTGTTGACCTCACAGCAGAAGTCGTAGTTTGGACACACCTGGGAGAAAGGGGCAGATCTCATAGCCGGGCTAAGGTGGTACGGGGACTGGGCAGCCGCTGGATCTCTGTGGAGACCAGAAGGGTTAGCGGAACAACCCCAAACTGCAGGTCCTAAAACTTCACTGAGCCCATGGTGGGGTGGTCATCCAGCTCTGGACGCAGCACTTGGCGTAGAACGCGGGGCTGTGGAGCAGCGGTTGAGCGCGGTCCTGGATTTTAGAAGAATAAACATCTTTGACTCTCACCAATGAATGCTTTCTTCTGTCGCACCCTGTACTTCCAATGAATGCCCTCTTCTGTTGCACCCTGTACCTATCTCAATATATCTTCTACCTCCACTCTGTGACTCATCCCAAACCTCATTCTACTACTAGGATCTCCCAAATAACCTTTTCCAAACTGCTCCTTCATGTATCCCTAGTTTGACTCAACCCAACCCTCGTCTTACTGCTACGACTTCCCTAATCCCTTTCTAGAGACTATTCCCTCTGCCATCTCTCCTTTTACTCATCCCAAACCTCGTTTTACTATTACGATCTTCCAAATAATACCTTATAGACCCTTCCCTCTTCTACCCTTCCATTATCCTATTCAATCCAACAAACAGACTCAAAAGTCCCCTGCTCAAATTACGCACATTTTCGTACGCCAACTCACCACTAATGCTTTTGGGCTCCACATTACTGTGCTACTCACTGAAAAGCGCTTTGACAGCTCGTCAAGGCCAGTAAGCACCATATAACTAGAATTACATTTTCTAATGTGCCAAATATCCTGCTTTTCAGGCAGAGGCTTACCCCATGGGTGGCCTGGGACACCCACATGTCCTTGGACAACCACATGTCCTTGGACACCCACATGTCCTTGGCCCCCGGCCTGTCATTGGACCGCCTCAGGTTTCCGAAAGAGACGGAAAAGGTTGCTACCATTAGCTACATGGAGAAGTGTTGATTCTCCATGCAAAGGACTCTGACACTGGGACATCCCTTACAGACAAAGGACAATCAGAATTTTTCCATTTTTGAAGCCTTTTCCTTTTCATTGCCTCTTCTTCGTGAAGCAAATTTTTTTAAAAACCCCAATTTGGCTGAAATTGGGCCTCATGCTACAGCAATCAGCGCCGCGCAGCGCGCGCCTGATTTGTCGCATTACAAACGGCATGTGGCGCACAGAAGAGCGGCTCCCAGCTCCGTCTCCGCAGCTTTAATCTCTTTCCTTGATTTGCAGAAATAAGAGAGTTTCAATCGTTCCTTTTTATATTCACATAATCAAGGCGCCCGTCGCGGTCTCAGCTGATGAGACCCTTCGTATGTTCCTTTCTGTCGCCACCTCATTTCTGCCTTCATCAGACTACAAAGCCAGAGCTTCAGCTCTTAGCATGGGGGGGTACTGAGGGTGCGGGGGAGGGGAACCCTGAGTCTGAAGATGGAGTACAGGGGTAGCAGGGGGGGGGTGCACAGAAGCAGTTGACTGTGGGGCTGGAGAAAGAGAGTGTGGGTGCTGCAGGAGGGGGGGCTGTAGGTGCTGGAGGAGGGAGAGAGTGTGGGTGCTGTAGAAAGAGAGTGGGTGCAGGAAGAGGATATGGGTGAAGGAGGGAGAGAAGGGGGGTGCAGGAGGAAGAGACTGAGGGTGCAGGAGGGAGAGAATGTGGGTGCTGGAGGGAGAGAGTGTGGGTGCTGGAGGGAGGCACTTTGTACAGAGGAGAAACATCTGGGTGTCCAAAGAGCCCCTGCTGGGTCCAGGAGGGAAAACCAAGTGCTTTAGCGGGGGATGGGGGTGGGATAGTTGAGAAAGATGTGGTACAGTTGGGAGAGCCCAAGATGAAAGGAGGAGACTCTGGGTGATGGAGGGAGCTGCTGGGTCCAGGGGGAGTCACTGGGTGCAGGAGGGAGCTGCTGGGTCCAGGAGGGGTCACTGGGTGCAGGAGGGAGCTGCTGGGTCCAGGAGGGGTCACTGGGTGCAGGGCGGAGCTGTTTGGTCCAGGAAGGAGACACTGGGTGCAGGAGGGAGCTTCTGGGTCCAGGGGGAGTCACTGGGTGCAGGAGGGAGCTTCTGGGTCCAGGGGGAGTCACTGGGTGATGGAGGGAGCTGCTGGGTCCAGGGGGAGTCACTGGGTGCAGGAGGGAGCTGCTGGGTCCAGGAGGGAGTCACTGGGTGCAGGGCGGAGCTGTTTGGTCCAGGAAGGAGACACTGAGTGCAGGAGTGAGCTGCTGGGTCTAGGAGGGAGTCACTCTGTGTAAGAGGGAGCTGCTGGGTCCAGGAGAGAGTTACATGGTGTAGGTGGGAGCTTCTGGGTCCAATAGGGAGTCACTGGGTGCAGGAGGGAGCTGCTGGGTCCAGGAGGGGGTCACTTGGTGCAGGAGGGAACTGCTTGGTCCAGAAAGGTGACACTGGGTGCATGAGGGAGCTTCTGGGTCCAGTAGGGAGTCAGTGGGTGCAGGAGGGAGCCTCTGGGTCCAGGAGGAAGTCACTGGGTGATGGAGGGAGCTGTTGGGTCCAGGAGGGAGTCACTGGGTGCAGGAGGGAGCTGCTGGGTCCAGGGGGGAGTCACTGGGTGCAGGAGGGAGCTGTTTGGTCATGGAATGTGACACTGAGAACAAGAGCGAGCTGCTGGGTCCAGGAGGGAGTCACTCGGTGCAAGAGGGAACTGCTGGGTCCCGGAGAGAGTTACATGGTGCAGATGGGAGCTTATGGGTCCAGGTAGGTGACACTGAGTGCAGGAGGGAGCTGCTGGGTCCAGGAGGAAGTCACTGGCTGATGGAGGGAGCTGCTGGGTTCAGGAGGGAGTCACTGGGTGCAGGAGGGAGCTGCTGGTTCCAGGGGGGAGTCACTGGGTGCAAGAGGGAACTGCTGGGTCCCGGAGAGAGGTACATGGTGCAGATGGGAGCTTATGGGTCCAGGTAGGTGACACTGAGTGCAGGAGGGAGCTGCTGGGTCCAGGAGGAAATCACTGGGTGCAGGAGGGAGCTGTTGGGTCCAGGAGGGAGTCACTGGGTGCAGGAGGGAGCTGCTGGGTCCAGGGGGGAGTCACTGGGTGCAGGAGAGAGTTACATGGTGCAGATGGGAGCTTATAAAGTAAAAGTAAAGTCCACATTTGTAAAGCGCACAATCACCCGTAAGGGTCTCTAGGCGCTGGGGGGCCGTCGGGAAGATTAAGTGAGCTATTGCCCAGAGTCACATGGTGCTGGGCTGACCTGGCGCCGGAGCCGGGGATCGAACCGTGGTCCCCAGATTCCAGCGTCAGTCGCCCTGGCCGCGGCGCCACACCTCTTCCATGGGTCCAGGAAGGAGACACTGAGTGCAGGAGGGAGCTTCTGCGTCCAATAGGGAGTCACTGGGTACAGGAGGAAGCTGCTGGGTCCAGGAGGGAGTCACTGGGTGCAGGAGGGAGCTTCTGCGTCCAATAGGGAGACACTGGGTACAGGAGGAAGCTGCTGGGTCCAGCAGTGCTGCCTGGGTTACAAAGCGGCAGGTGATGCAGGAAAGTTGTACTCAAAGCTTTCCTAGGTGATCTCACGAGCGTAGGAGGCCTCTGGAGCTCTTGTGAGATGCTGCAGTCAGACAGGGTCATGGGTCAGAGGCTGTCAGATAGACCTCCTGCCAGAGAGGGAGAGCTGGCAACTCATAACAGCAAACCCTCTCGCCCGACGTCGCCTTCCTCACAGAGGCCTGCACCAATGCCAGCTCTACACCGCACATTGCAACTGCCGTCCCTGATGGATACAAGATCCAAAAGAAAGAGAGTCCCAACTACCCTCGAGGTGGACTCTGCATCGTACACAAACACTCCCTCCAACTCAAAACGCCAAGCTCGAATGAATTCTCAGCCACCATGGAACACTTCCACTTCCAGATCCAGATCAACCCCAGAATGACTCCGGAACTCTCACCTACAGACCTCAAGGACCTCACACACCGTTCACCACTACCATCGCAGACCTCATCGCACACCACGTCCTCACCTTCATGGACTACACCCTTCTTGGAGACCTGAATTTACACCTTTACAACCTCAGCGACCTCAACTCCACCACCCTCCTGCACAACCTCGCCAACATCGGACTGAAGCAGCTCGTCACCACCCCACCTACAAGGTAGGATACAACCTCAACTCTATCTTTGCAGGAGGAGACAACATTCTCTTCAGCCACAGCACTCAACCCCTCTGGACGGACCACCAGTGCATCAACTTCTCCTTCTCCAAACCCACTGCACACAAACCTACACCACACCCCATGCAGAAACTGGATCCAGATCGCTGTAGAGCACCTCAACTCCGCCCTCAGCCGCACTCCTCCATCCACCACGACCGACACCAACTCTGCAGCCAAGAAACTCCGCAGATGGCTCAACGACTGCACAAACATGCTCAGCCCCCTCCAGAACTCTGACAGACAATGCACCCTGAAAGCCACCTGGTTCACCACTGACCTCCGAGAATCCAAGCACACGTACCAACGACTCGAATAAGCATGGCGGAAAAGCAAAACCTCAGAAGCATGCACCACCTACAAGACCACCATCACAGAACACCACCAACTCATCAGGTCCACGAAGAGGAACTTCTTCCAGGACAGAATTGTCTCCAACTCCTGAAACTCTAAGGAACTCTTCAGCATCATACCAGAATTCACCAACCCCCCCAGTGAAATTTTGGACATCCCTCCTTCCTAGGATCTCTACAACAAACTTGTCTCCTTCTGCCATCACAAGATCAGGACTCTCTAAAACAACTTCGACAAACAGAACCAAGGCACAGACACAACAACAGCCGTCAGCAAAGCCACCCAGTCAACAATCACTGCCTGGACCCCTGTCACCACAGAAAGCACCACAAGGACCATGCGGAGCATACACACAGGAGCCCCCACCAACCCCTGCCCACCACACATTTTCCACAGAGCCGTCCCTGCCATAGCCGCTGAACTACAATGTACAATTAACTGCTCCCTTGAAACAGGCACTTTCCCAGACGACTGGAAATGCGCAGAAGTCATACCCCTCCTCAAGAATCCCTACGCAGACCCGACAGAACTCAAGAATCACAGACCATCTCCCTCTTCCCCTTCACCGCCAAAGTCACTGAGAAAATTGTCCACAACCAGCTCACTAACTTCAAAGAATCCAACTCGATCCTCGACACTTCTCAATCTAGAGACCGCTCAGCTAGGCTCCACGGATGACATCTGCACTCTCCTCGACTAAGTTCACACAGTAGCACTCATCCTACTTGGGCTCTCAGTAGCCTTCAACATCGTCTTCTACCACACACTAACCACCAGACTCCATGTTGCCGGCATACAGGGAATTGCCCTAGACTGAATCTGCTCCGTCCTCGCCGGCCAAACTCAAAGAATCCGACTCCTGCCCTTCCTCTCCCAACCCACAGAGATCAGATGCAGAGTACCCAAGGTTCCTCACACAGCCCCACATTCTTCAACATCTACATCGCCCTGCTGGCAACCATCGTCAGAAAACACAGATTCAGCATAGTATCCTACGCCGACGACACCCACCTCATCCTCTCCCTCACCAAGGAACCCGACATCACTAGACTCAGCTTCCAGGAAGGAATGAAGGACGTCACATCCTGGATGAGCAGCAGCTGCCTGAAGCTCAACTGAGAGAAGACACAAGTCCTGGTCTTCAGATCCACCCCTCCACATGCGCCCTCTGCAACCCTCCCATACCCACAGATCACGCCCACAGCTTTGGTATCATACTCAACTCCTCCCTCACCATGAACCGACAGATCAATGCCGTAACCTGCCCATGCTTCAACACCCTCCACTTACTCCACAAGACCTTCAAGTGGATCCCCCCCCAAAGTCAGGAAGACCATCACCCACGCATTCATAACAAGCAGACCGGACTACGGGAAGGCCCTCTACACCGGAATGAACAAATCTCTACTCCACAAACTCCAGACCATCCAGTACGCCGCAGCCAGACTTGTCCTCAGCATCCCACGACAAGACCACATCACCCAGCACCTATGAGACCTCCACTGGCTCCACGTCGAAAAGAGAGTGACCTTCAAGCTGCTCACTCATGCCTACAAATCCCTCAACAACATCGAACTCCAAAACCTCAACAAAAGAATCTCCATCCACATCCCCAAGAGAAACCTATGCTCCGCCGTCCTGACCCTGGCAGAAATCCCTTGCATCCGGTGATCCAGAACGGGAGGAAAAGCCTTCTCATACATCGCAGCCAAGACCTGAAAAAAACTCCCGATCAACATCAGACGAGCCCCCACACTGCAAGCATTCAGGAAGAACCCCAACACCTGGCTTTTCGGATGACTCAGAGCTGCCCGATAGCCCCCTGCCAGCTCCTTGAGACCCTAACTGGTGAGTCGTGCACTTCACAAACCCCTAATTGATTGATTGACCGATTGAGGGACAGTGAGCTGGGGCAGGGGGCGAACCATAGCTGTGCACTATCCGACAGAAGAACTGGTAATTAATCTGTGCCACTAAATACTTAAACGTAAATGATTATTCCATGTCCTTATCCTTTGAAACAAACCCCTTTATCATGTTCTAAGAGCACAGCCCACCCTCATTCATGCAGGAAATTAAATCACAGAGCTGCGATAATGCGATTATTTCAGCTAACTGATGGTGTTGTCTGATGGTAATTATCAACATTGTTACATGGTTTAATGACACGTTTTCAACATAATTAGTATTTATCTGATTTTGGTTTTTATTCTTTTTACAATGAGATAGCTTCGCTGGCATCTTAGAAGTGTGTTTTAAATCTGTATTTTCTCCCATTGGTGTAGCGGGTGTGTATTCGGCCCTATTGCAGGCAAGCAAAATGCCCCCATCTCCAGGTGTAGTAGAAAAAACATCCGCAATTGAGATGGGGTGGGTAAAATAATATGTTCCAGACGCAAAATTGGCAGAAGTTCCGGGACTCTGTGTTACTCTTGTAATGCGGAGTTCCGGCCAAATTCCACCAATCGACGCATTGCAGAAAGTTTACTCGAATGAAGCTTCAGAAAGGTAAGTTGGTGAGTGAGATTTAGCATCCCCTAGAGAGATTTCCAGTTGCTAGGGCAACATCCGGTGAGATTTTTCCTAACGTAGGACGTTGCTGGTGGTTACGGCAATTCGCGGTCAGATGGCTGCCGCTCGAGAAGAAAATCAACTCAAGTAGCTGCACCCTCTGGCATGCCGCGCGGTGCCATTCATGCTGTTTTTTCATCACGGAATGTGCTCCCAAAGGTTTCACAGCACAAGCAGCACAACGTGCCCTTTTCGACCCGTTGACAGAACTCTGCGGAATCTCGCATGGTCAAATTTGGCAAGTTTCGCCCACCCATATAGTTGAACTGAGGTGGTGCCTCATACCTGGGAACTGGAGCCACTGCACCTTATGCACTATTGACACCTACGCCCCTGTTGTCAGTTACTTTATCACTGATTATCGGGAAACAACCTTTACAACGCAACTTTTGCAACGCACTACCATTACAACAAAACTTTTACAACGCAACATCCATTACAACGCATGCAATTACAACACAACCATTACAACGCATGACACTACAACGCACACCACTACAACGCATGTCATTACAACTCAGTCATTACAACGCATAACATTACCATCCAACACTTACCCTACTGTTGCACCCCCTGGAGTTAGAATAGTAATTTTAACCCCTACACTATCCAACACTTACCCTACTGTTGCACCCCCTGGAGTTAGAATAGTAACTTACCAAACATGCAATGTAATGTTATGCGTTGTAATGGTATGCGTTGTAAAGGTATTATGTGTTGTAATGGAATGCGTTGTAAATGTAGTTTTTAAAATTTTGTTGTAATGGCATGCGTTGTAATGGAATGCGTTGTAATGGAATGCGTTGTAATGGATGTTGCGTTGTAAAAAATGCGTTGTAATGGATGTTGCGTTGTAAAAAATGCGTTGTAAAGGTATGCGTTGTAAAAGTGTGCGTTGTAACATCATACATCCCTGATTATCAGTGCTGGGGCATGCGAAAATAATGTACTGAGGGCAGGGTGACTTGTGATGCTGCTGGAGCGAGGGCACCTCCGAGTTTGATATGAGGTCTGATCCCACTGCAGACTCATAAGAGGGGCACTTCCCAAAGTGATGGCACTGCAAGAATTGCAACGCACCCTGCAGTAACCAGAAATACCATTGTGGTTTCATTGCAGTGAGTGTAGATAGCAGTGAGACATCAGCACAGTGAGAGCAACTTCAGTGTGATGTCACTGCTATGAGGACAGATTCTAATCGTTGGAATTTGGGTGACTAGTTGAGGGGGGTGAAACCCTATTCAAACAGCAACAACAATTTCTGTCAGGGTGAAGTCACAAGCAAACCCCAAATTAGCCTGTGCTAACCCTCTCATAACGTGGCATAAGCATTCAGGTGTAACTTAGAAGCAATGTGTTAAGCATGTCTGCAGCCCGTCAAACAGTTACAAAGCAAAACCACAACATAAGAAAAATCCCACACCAATTTTAAAACAGAGAGTAAAGAACCGGAGACATGCCGATTCAAAGATTTCAGGTAATTATAGCACCTAAAAGCACAACGCTCCACTTGTGGTTATCGAGTCCTGTGAGAACGAGTGACTGTCTTGATAATATGCCCTCGTGTATTCCCATAGCAACCCAGGTTCTGGTGTTAATCTGGGCTGCTATGGGAATTCACGAGGGCATATTATCAAGCCCATTATCGCCGCTTTAGCGGCAGTTTCCTGCCGATAAAAGCGGCGATAATGTATCGCCCTTTCTTGATAATATGGCTCAAGATTTGGTAAAGAGAAAGTTGAGGACTGGAAAACGGGTGCCCCAGTGGGGTTAAGCCTGTTGTTCAGCTCACAGAGACAGAAATCTCTTATTCTCAAGAGGTCTGTGTGCTGTGGGTTGGATACCTCTTATTGGAGCAAGAAAGGAAGCAGAACATATAAATGTGTGTAATTACAGAAGTTGGGTGCAATCACTGTGCTCTACAAGCTAAAAGCTGCTCGCCCGGGCTCCCGTCAGAGCGCTCCAGACGGTAAAGTCTAATAAGCTGGAATAAAATGTTATTAAACCATCACTCCCCACTTGCAGCATTATTTGTCACTCCTGTAGCCAAACACAAACACATTTATTAAAACCTTAATGAGGATTACACAGTACAGCAGTAATTACACCCACACACATCCCGGACTGGTGCCGCCCTGATGCGCAGGCAAACCGGCTGTGGCTTCGCTGTGCACCCAGGGCTATGCTCAGCACCAAACAGCACTGCTGTGGGTGCTGCGGGGGTGCAGTGGGGTTCTCAAGACCTCTCAGCCGTCAATCAATCAATCAATCAATAATTACTTTATTCGATTGGCTTCAGCAATCATAAAAGTACAGTAAAAACAATCCTACAAATAATTTAAGAACATCAATTAGTTTAATTAAATAAGCACTATGCAATTCAAACACAAGCATAAGCATGATACACAGCTATTGCAAATCTCGACACATACCAACAAACAGTAACAATTTCTAAAAATTGTAGATTTAAAAGAGCAGGTCTCGCTTGCTTAAAATTCAGATGTGCAAATAATGGACATATATACTTATGACGCAAATTGGCCCATTTAGGGCAGATTAATATGATGTGCAATATGTCCAGTGCAGAAGACTCATCACAGGAGCATACAGGAGGCTCTTGTGGCCTGTACCATCCTGCTACAAGCTGTGGGAACATATTCAGTCGAAAATATATTTAAAATCTTCTATGGTTTACCGGCATATCCAGTGTTAGATACAATTCGGTTCTGTCACTACATTTTACCATAGCATGATGTACACAACGGCGTTTATGCTGTGAGTCTTGCAGTCAGAGTTCTTGTGTTACTCAAAATATACTTTTTTGACTTCTCAAGTGACTAATTTGGTTATTTTCTCAGCTGAGTTAAAAACATGCAGTAGGCCCAGATTAGTCACGGTAGTTTTTAAGTAGCTCAACCAAGGTATATGTGAACTAAAATTCAAATTCAAACAATCTCTTAATATTAGTCAGTTAAATTCTAATTCTTTTTTAGTCCATATAGAACACCATAATAGTATTGGGCACAGGCGTATGTAGTCAACTAAACAACCGTCCACTATCTCTTCATGAACTATTTCTGCTGGGACATTATGTGGGATGCGTGATCATTTCCTTGCGTATTTGTTTTCTGCCGTTTGTATTCAAGTAGAAGATTTGTAACCCCAGATTTCTGCCCTATACTTACAGTCTGGACACCCTTAGCGTTAGAGAGTGTAGTTAGGATGAGCCTTAATTTCACACAGTGTTAAGTTAGCATGGATTTATTAGAAGCTTAAATGCCATTTTTGCTTTCCTGCTCTGCTTTGCACACGACACGCACTTGCGACATTGTTTAGAGAAGGCTAAGTATTTTGCTTCACATGAGAATAGCTTGTTATGCTACATTTCTAAACTGCCTTCAAACTGTAATATGGACTTTATGTGACTGTGACCTAAACGCCTGGAGAAAGAATCAATACTAAAAGCCACCCTGTTAAAGGATTGAGCGTTTGATACCAATAATGGCGCTCAGGACAGTCTATCATCCAGCGGTATGCCGCGGTAACTGAACCTATCCACCATACCTATATTGTAATCCTTTATCACAAATGTTCTATTCTTGGTGCCTATGGGTCCTAAAGCGTTAGTGTACGGTTTGGGGAATTTAATTTTTAATCCCAAGTTTTCCATAAATTCATAACATTGGTTCAATAAGGATTGTAGGCCATTATCTGTCAGGGATATGTTGCAATGTGTTGAATTATTTACCACACATTGTAAATACCATTAGCCAGGAGTGAAGTATTTATCACACAACTTGTCAATAGGCTTAGGAGGCAGAATCGGTATTTAACTCACCAAATTTCACCTTTTTTTGATGGGCCTTTTCCCTAAATAAATCAGTGGAAAACTAATGGGTTGGGATGATTATCACACACTTCGTAATTCGAATCCCTGGGAAACGCATCTATCCTTGTAATGAGGTCCTACCGACTTATCCACTTTACTTCTTGATCACTAAACCTGCATCGAATGGGCTTCCGAATTTACATGGGTGCCCGTCCCATTCCATGGTTAGGATGGTCTAAAGTACTTTAACAACAAATAAATCAGCGGCGGACTGTCCTATGGGGCTGAGGGGCCACGCCCCTTCACCACTATAAACAATATATGTCAGTCTGAGCAAAGATTAGCCTGACAGACACTCTAGGCCCGATTCACAGAACTAACTTAAGACAAAATCCTAAACTTACTACCATTTCGGTATTCAAAGAAGGCACTTACTCATTTTGGTATTCACAGAAAGCACTCATTCATTTTGGTATTCACAGAAGGCACTTACTCATTTTGGTATTCACAGAAAGCACTTATTCATTTTGGTATTCACAGAAGGCACTTACTCATTTTGGTATTCACAGAAGTTAGGAGTCCTAACTTTAGGACTCCTAAATGCCTTCTGTGAATACCGAAATGGTAGTAAGTTTAGGAGTTTGTCTTAAGTTAGTTCTGTGAATACGGCCTTTTGCTTTCAGGTCAGGCAGGCAGGTACTAGACACTAAATGTGCATGCTCCTAGCTGCCTGAGCTGAACTTTGCCAGAATGAGGATTTCACAGTCCTGTGGGCATGACATCTTCAGCCTCGCAAAACACCTTGAGCCCCCCCCCCCCCTCGTGATGAGGGGAAGCATCACTGATTGCCTCTCAGACCTGGACCTTCAGTCAGAGTGGAGTGGGGTCAACAGTCTCACTGACCCCATCCCACTCTGTGATGAATGAGAGGCTGCTCATGTGTGCAGGAGAGAGAGAAAGAGTGAGAGAGAGAAAGACAGAGAGCGAGAGAAAGAGAGAAAGAGGTAGAGAGAGAGGTAGAGAGAGAGAGGTAGAGAAAGAGAGAGAGAGAGAGGTAAGAGAGAGAGAGGTAGAGAGAGGTAAGAGAGAGAGAGGTAGAGAGAGGTAAGAGAGAGAGAGGTAGAGAGAGAGAGAGAGAGAGAGAGAGAGAGAGAGAGAGAGACTCTCCCCCCTCCCTGATAAAAGTACAGGCTGCCACAGAAATGGATATGTTGGCAGATTGTATTAAGAAAAAAAAAACATCAACCATAAAATTCTAATATAAGTAAAAAACCCATGAGAGTAAGAGGGACATCTACCAAGTAGGAAACCTGGCAGCAAAGAAATGTCATTTGCTGATTTGTTTTAATGTTGTGCGTTTAATTGAAAGAAGAAGCGAACTGAGGAGCCGGGAAGCCATGAGGGGGTTCAGCCGATGCCAGGCTGGAGGTGTGGAGAGCTTGATGCATTTCATGCTCCTCTCAAGCTTTGCTTTGAATTTTACGAAAACATTTAGTAGAGATATTTGACTGCAGGCGGAACAGCGAGAGAGAAATGTCTGCCTTTGAGGTTGTATTAAGATCTTGGAACGTTCTATCAAAGAGGCAAACATTAGAAAGGACGGCACAAAAAGTACATTACATATATTTTAAATACGAGATATAGGGGTATGAAGGGCCTGATTCACAGAACTAACTTAAGACAACATCCTAAACTTACCACCATTTCGGTATTCACAGAAGGCACTTACCCATTTCGGTATTCACAGAAGACACTTACTCATTTTGGTATTCACAGAAGGCACTTACTCATTTCGGTATTCACAGAAGGCACTTACTCATTTCGGTATTCACAGAAGTTAGGACTCCTAACTTTTGGACTCCTAAATGCCTTCTGTGAATAACGAAAGTCTTAAAGTTAGGATTTTTCTCAGTTTAGGAGTAGTAAAGTTAGGACTCCTAACTTCTGTGAATACCGAAATGAGTAAGTGCCTTCTGTGAATACCGAAATGAGTAAGTGCTTTCTGTGAATACCAAAATGAGTAAGTGTCTTCTGTGAATACCGCAATGAGTAAGTGCCTTCTGTGAATACCGAAATGAGTAAGTGCCTTCTGTGAATACCGAAATGAGTAAGTGCCTTCTGTGAATATCAAAATGAGTAAGTACCTTCTATGAATATCAAAATGGTAGTAAATTTAGGAGTTTGTCTTAAGTTAGTTCTGTGAATCAGGCCCCATATGTTCTTTTATAGGATTTAAAGTCCGGTTCTGTCTGGAAGGTGCCAGTGTGTGCTGTGCACAGAACAGTGTGAGAGAGGATCTTAAAACCCTCACCGGTGAGGAGTGGCGCTATACAAACCCTGCTTGGGAGATGGGTACTCACTTTACAAGGAGTTACTGGAAGGAGAACGGCAAAGGGGCCCAGGATGGTAGAGCTGTGCAGGACAGGGGTCACTGGAAGGAGAAAAGAGGCCCTGGGTGGTAGAGCTGTGCAGGACAGGGGTCACTGGAAGGAGAAAAGAGGCCCTGGGTGGTAGAGCTGTGCAGGACAGGGGTCACTGGAAGGAGAAAAGAGGCACTGGGTGGTAGAGCTGTGCAGGACAGGGGTCACTGGAAGGAGAAAAGAGGCCCTGGGTGGTAGAGCTGTGCAGGACAGAAGTTACTGGAAGGAGAAAAGAGGCCCTGGGTGGTAGAGCTGTGCAGGACAGAAGTTACTGGAAGGAGAAAAGAGGCCCAGGGTGGTAGAGCTGTGCAGGCCAGGGGTTACTGGAAGGAGCAAAGGGGCCCTGGGTGGGAGAGCTGTGCAGGACTTCGGTTACTGGAAGGAGGAAAGGGGCCTGGGTGGTAGAACTGTGAAGGACAGGGGTTACTGGAAGACGAAAAGGGGCCCAGGGTGGTAGAGCTGTGCAAGACAGGGGTTACTGGAAGGAGGAAAGGGGCCTGGGTGGTAGAGCTGTGCAGAACAGGGGTTGCTGGAAGGAGAAAAGGGGGCCGGGGTGGTGGATCTGTGCAGGACAGGGGTTACTGGAAGGAGAAAAGGGGCCCGGTGTGGTAGAGCTGTGCAGGGCAGGGGTTACTGGAAGGAGAAAAGGGGCTATGGGTGGTAGAGCTGTGCACGACAGGGGTTACTGGAAGGAGCAAAGGGTGTAAGAGCTGTGCATGACAGGGGTTACTGGAAGGAGCAAAGGGAGGTAAAGCTGTGCAGGACAGGGGTTACTGGAAGGAGATAGTCAAAGGGGCCCAGGGTGGAAGAGCTGTGCAGGACAGGGGTTACTGGAAGGAGAAAAGGGGGCCGGGTGGTGGAGCTGTGCAGGACAGGGGTTACTGGAAGGAGAAAAGGGGCCCAGTGTGGTAGAGCTGTGCAGGGCAGGGGTTACTGGAAGGAGAAAAGGGGCTCTGGGTGGTAGAGCTGTGCACGACAGGGGTTACTGGAAGGAGCAAAGGGTGTCAGAGCTGTGCAGGACAGGGTTCACTGGAAGGAGCAACGGGTGGTAGAGCTGTGCAGGACAGGGGTTACTGGAAGGAGAATGTCAAAGGGGCCCGGGGTGGAAGAGCTGTGCAGGACCGGGGTTAATGGAAGGAGAAAAGGGGCCCAGGGTGGTAGAGCTGTGCAGGACAGGGGTTACTGGAAGGACAAAAGGGGCCCAGGATGGTAGAGCTGTGCAGGACAGGGATTACTGGAAGGACAAAAGGGGCCCAGGTGGTACAACTGAGAAGGACAGGGGTTAGTGGAAGGAGAAACGGGGCTGGGGTGGTAGAACTGTGCAGGACCGGGGTTACTGGAAGGAGAAAAGGGACCCAAGGAGGTAGAGCTGTGCAGAACGGGGGTTACTGGAAGGAGAAAAGGGGGCCGGGGTAGAGGAGCTGTGCAGGACAGGGGTTACTGGAAGGAGAAAAGGGGCCCCGTGTGGTAGAGCTGTGCAGGGCAGGGGTTACTGGAAGGAGAAAAGGGGCTCTGGGTGGTAGAGCTGTGCAGGACCGGCGTTACTGGAAGGAGCAAAGGGTGTTAGAGCTGTGCAGGACTGGGGTTACAGAAAGGAGAAAAGGAGCCTAGGGTGGAAGGGCTGTGTAGGACAGGGATTACTGGAAGTAGAAAAGGGGCCCAGGCTGGTAAAGCTGTGCAGGAGAGGGGTTACTGAAAGGTGAAAGGGGGCCCGGGGTGGTAGAGCTGTGCAGGACGGGTGTTACTGGAAGGAGAAAAGGGGACCAGGGTGGTAGAGCTGTGCAGGACAGGGGTTACAGAAAGGAGAAAAGGAGCCTAGGGTGGAAGGGCTGTGTAGGACAGGGATTACTGGAAGTAGAAAAGGGGCCCAGGCTGGTAAAGCTGTGCAGGAGAGGGGTTACTGAAAGGTGAAAGGGGGCCCGGGGTGGTAGAGCTGTGCAGGACGGGTGTTACTGGAAGGAGAAAAGGGGACCAGGGTGGTAGAGCTGTGCAGGACAGGGGTTACTGGAAGGAGAAAAGGGGCCGAGTGTGGTAGAGCAGTGCAGGACAGGGGTTACTGGAAGGAGAAAAGGGGCTCTGGGTGGTAGAGCTGTGCACGACAGGGGTTACTGGAAGGAGCAAAGGGTGTCAGAGCTGTGCAGGACAGGCTTCACTGGAAGGAGCAACGGGTGGAAGAGCTGTGCAGGACCGGGGTTAATGGAAGGAGAAAAGGGGCCCAGGGTGGTAGAGCTGTGCAGGACAGGGGTTACTTGAAGGACAAAAGGGGCCCAGGATGGTAGAGCTGTGCAGGACAGGGATTACTGGAAGGACAAAAGGGGCCCAGGTGGTACAACTGAGAAGGACAGGGGTTAGTGGAAGGAGAAACGGGGCTGGGGTGGTAGAACTGTGCAGGACCGGGGTTACTGGAAGGAGAAAAGGGACCCAAGGAGGTAGAGCTGTGAAGAACGGGGGTTACTGGAAGGAGAAAAGGGGGCCGGGGTAGAGGAGCTGTGCAGGACAGGGGTTACTGGAAGGAGAAAAGGGGCCCGTGTGGTAGAGCTGTGCAGGGCAGGGGTTACTGGAAGGAGTAAAGGGGCTCTGAGTGGTAGAGCTGTGCAGGACCGGGGTTACTGGAAGGAGCAAAGGGTGTTAGAGCTGTGCAGGACTGGGGTTACAGAAAGGAGAAAAGGAGCCTAGGGTGGAAGGGCTGTGTAGGACAGGGATTACTGGAAGTAGAAAAGGGACCCAGGCTGGTAAAGCTGTGCAGGAGAGGGGTTACTGAAAGGTGAAAGGGGGCCCGGGGTGGTAGAGCTGTGCAGGACGGGTGTTACTGGAAGGAGAAAAGGGGACCAGGGTGGTAGAGCTGTGCAGGACAGGGGTTACTGGAAGGAGAAAAGGGGCCGAGTGTGGTAGAGCAGTGAAGGACAGGGGTTACTGGAAGGAGAAAAGGGGCCCAGGGTGGTAGAGCTGTGCAGGACAGGGGTTTCTGGAAGGAGAAAAGGGGCCCGGGTGGTAGAGCTGTGCAGGACAGTGGATACTGGAAGGAGAAAAGGGGCCCAGGACAGGGGTTACTGGAAGGAGAAAAGGGGCCCGGGTGGTAGAGCTGTGCAGGACAGGGGATGCTGGAAGGAGAAAAGGGGCCTGGGGTGGTAGAGCTGTGCAGGACAGGGGTTACTGGAATGAGAAAAGGGGCGCAGGGTGGTAGAGCTGTGCAGAAGAGGGGTTACTGGAAGGAGATAGTCAAAGGGGCCCAGGGTGGAAGAGCTGTGCAGGACCGGGGTTACTGGAAGGAGAAAATGGGCCCAGGGTGCTAGAGCTGTGCAGGACAGGGGTTACTGGAAGGAGAAAAGGGGGCCGGGTGGTGGAGCTGTGCAGGACAGGGGTTACTGGAAGGAGAAAAGGGGCCCGGTGTGGTAGAGCTGTGCAGGGCAGGGGTTACTGGAAGGAGAAAAGGGGCTCTGGGTGGTAGAGCTGTGCACCACAGGGGTTAGTGGAAGGAGAAACGGGGCCGGGGTGGTAGAACTGTGCTGGACCGGGGTTACTGGAAGGAGAAAAGGGACCCAAGGAGGTAGAGCTGTGCAGAACAGGGGTTACTGGAAGGAGAAAAGGGGGCCGGGGTGGAGGAGCTGTGCAGGACAGGGGTTACTGGAAGGAGAAAAGGGGCTCTGGGTGGTAGAGCTGTGCACGACAGGGGTTACTGGAAGGAGCAAAGGGTGTCAGAGCTGTGCAGGACAGGGTTTACTGGAAGGAGCAAAGGGTGGTAGAGCTGTGCAGGACAGGGGTTACTGGAAGGAGAACGTCAAAGGGGCCCAGGGTGGAAGAGCTGTGCAGGGCCGGGGTTAATGGAAGGAGAAAAGGGGCCCAGGGTGGTTGAGCTGTGCAGGACAGGGGTTACTGGAAGGACAAAAGGGGCCCAGGGTGGTAGAGCTGTGCAGGACAGGGGTTACTGGAAGGAGAAAAGGGGCCCAGTGTGGTAGAGCTGTGCAGGACAGGGGTTACTGGAAGGAGAAAAGGGGCCCGGGTGGTAGAGCTGTGCAGGACAGTGGATACTGGAAGGAGAAAAGGGGCCCAGGACAGGGGTTACTGGAAGGAGAAATGGGGCCCAGTGTGGTAGAGCTGTGCAGGACAGGGGATACTGGAAGGAGAAAAGGGGCCCGGGCGGTAGAGCTGTGCAAGACAGTGGTTACTGGAAGGAGCAAAGGGGCCCAGGGTGGTAGAGCTGTGCAGGACAGGGGAGACTGGAAGGCGAAAATGAGCCTAGGGTGGTAGAGCTGTGTAGGACAGGGGATACTGGAAGGAGAAAAGGGGCCCGGGGTGGTAGAGCAGTGTAGGACAGGGGATACTGGAAGGAGAAAAGGAGCCTAGGGTGGTAGAGCTGTGTAGGACAGGGGATACTGGAAGGCGAAAAGGGGCCCGGGTGGTAAAGCTGTGTTGGACAGGGGATACTGGAAGGAGAAAAGGGGCCTGGGGTGGTAGAGCTGTGCAGGACAGTGGTTACTGGAAGGAGCAAATGGTAGTAGAGCTGTGCAGGACAGGGGTTAATGGACGGAGAAAAGGAGCCTAGGGTGGTAGAGCTGTGTAGGACAGGGGTTACTAGAAGGAGAAAAGGGGCCCAGGGTGGTAGAGCTGTGCAGAATAGGGGTTACTGGAAGGAGAAAAGGGGCCCAGGGTGGTAGAGCTGTGCAGGACAGGGTTACTGGAAGGAGAAAAGGGGCCCAGGGTGGTAGAGCTGTGCAGAATAGGGGTTACTGGAAGGAGAAAAGGGGCCCAGGGTGGTAAAGCTGTGCAGGACAGGGGTTACTGGAAGGAGAAAAGGGGCCCAGGGTGGTAGAGCTGCGCAGGACAGGGGTTACTGGAAGGAGGAAAGGGGCCTGGGTGGTAGAGCTGTGCAGAACAGGGGTTACTGGAAGGACAAAAGGGGCCCAGGTGGTACAACTGTGAAGGACAGGGGTTAGTGGAAGGAGAAACGGGCCGGGGTGGTAGAACTGTGCAGGACCGGGGTTACTGGAAGGAGAAAAGGGACCCAAGGAGGTAGAGCTGTGCAGAACAGGGGTTACTGGAAGGAGAAAAGGGGGCCGGGTGGTGGAGCTGTGCAGGACAGGGGTTACTGGAAGGAGAAAAGGTGCCCGGTGTGGTATAGCTGTGCAGGGCAGGGGTTACTGGAAGGAGAAAAGGGGCTCTGGGTGGAGAGCTGTGCAGGACGGGGGTTACTGGAAGGAGCAAAGGGTGTTAGAGCTGTGCAGGACTGGGGTTACAAAAAGGAGAAAAGGAGCCTATGGTGGAAGTGCTGTGTAGGACAGGGGTTACTGGAAGTAGAAAAGGGGCCCAGGCTGGTAAAACTGTGCAGGACAGGGGTTACTGGAAGGTGAAAGGGGGCCCAGTGTGGTAGAGCTGTGCAGGACAGGGGTTACTGGAAGGAGAAAAGGGGCCCAGTGTGGTAGAGCTGTGCAGGACAGGGGTTACTGGAAGGAGAAACGGGGCCCGGGTGGTAGAGCTGTGCAGGACAGTGGATACTTTAAGGAGAAAAGGGGCCCAGGACAGGGGTTACTGGAAGGAGAAAAGGGGCCCAGTGTGGTAGAGCTGTGCAGGACAGGGGTTACTGGAAGGAGAAAAGGAGCCTAGGGTGGTAGAGCTGTGTAGGACAGGGGATACTGGAAGGAGAAAATGAGCCTAGGGTGGTTGAGCTGTGAAGAACAGGGGATAGTGGAAGGAGAAAAGGAGCCTAGGGTGGTAGAGGTGTGTAGGACCGGGGATACTGGAAGGAGAAAAGGGGCCCGGGGTGGTAGAGCTGTGCAGGACAGTGGTTACTGGAAGGAGCAAATGGTAGTAGAGCTGTGCAGGACAGGGGTTACTGGAAGGAGAAAAGGAGCCTAGGGTGGTAGAGCTGTGTAGGACAGGGGTTACTAGAAGAAGCAAACGGTGGTAGAGCTGTGCAGGACAGGGTTACTGGAAGGAGAAAAGGGGCCCAGGGTGGAAGAGCTGTGCAGAATAGGGGTTACTGGAAGGAGAAAAGGGGCCCAGGGTGGTAGAGCTGTGCAGGACAGGGGTTACTGGAAGGAGAAAAGGGGCCCAGGGTGGTAGAGCTGTGCAGGACAGGGGTTACTGGAAGGAGAAAAGGGGCCCCGCGTGGTAGAGCTGTGCAGGACAGGGGTTACTGGAAGGAGAAAGTCAAAGGGGCCTAGGGTGGTAGTTCTGTGCAGGTCAGGGGTAACTGAAAGGAGAAAAGGGGCCCAGGGTGGTAGAGCTGTGCAGGACAGGGGTTACTGGAAGGAGCCAAGGGGCCTAGGGTGGTAGTGCTGGGCAGGTCAGGGGTTACTGAAAGGAGAAAAGGGGCCCAGGGTGGTAGAGCTGTGCAGGACAGGGGTTACTGGAAGGAGCCAAGGGGCCTAGGGTGGTAGTGCTGGGCAGGTCAGGGGTTACTGAAAGGAGAAAAGGGGCCCAGGGTGGTAGAGCTGTGCAGGACAGGGGTTACTGGAAGGAGCCAAGGGGCCCAGGGTGGTAGAGCTGTGCAGGACAGGGGTTACTGGAAGGAGCAAAGGGCCCTATGGTGGTTGAGCTGTGCACGCTAGGGATTACTTGAAGGGGAATAGCCAAAGGGGCCTAGGGTGGTTACTCGAAGGAGAAAAGTAACCCTGGGCAGAGGTCACGGATTTGCACTATGCGGAACTCCACGAAGTGCAAATAAAAACTCACTAGGTGGAGCTCCGCAAGTGGCGGAGTACAATAGAAAAATGCTGTTTGCGGTGTTTGCACAGTTCCGAATTCTTGTTCGCACTGTGAAATCATTGTAAACGGCACCATGCACAGTGCAAGTGGTCCCTGCTCTCCTTTTCTGCCGCTCCAGTAGATTTTAACACGAGCGGCCCACGAGTTGCCACGAGCATACGTGACCACTCGCAATGAGAAACCTAACCCCCCCTGCATTGAGAAATCCTGCCGGGATGTTGATTTTCAACGCTTGCGCTCGCCAACTTGATGTTGACGATCGCGAACTAGCAAAATTCTCGCTGGTAGATTGATTTTGCTCACTCACAGTCGCCAACTTGACTTTGACAAACACGAGCAAGGAAAAAAGTCTGCTCTACAACGCGAACCGTAGTTTTTCAGAACTCCGCGTTCTCCTCGTAACGAGGAGTGCAGAAAACTCTGCAAACTCCGCGAGAGGAGCGGAGTTCACCGCCCAGGGTTATTCTCCTCTACACATGGCGTCAGTCACCCCGGGGCCCCCAGCCTCCAGACACAGTTGGCCCTGCGTGCCCTTCAATAACCCCCGTACATGGGATTTGCAGCCAGGAGAGTGCAGGGGCGGGGTGTCCACCCCAAGGAGCTGCGGCTTCGAAGCACTATGCCCTAGTAAAGCATCCTTCCTAAAGCATTCTGCGCCACACTGCGTCACCGGACACACCGCCACGGGCAAGGGGCGTGTCTTAAAACTCTGAGGGTTCAAGTTTAACATCTATAACTGTGCCAAGCTCGTCTCCTTTGACAAAACATTAAAAGGAAGAAGAAAGTCGGGAGTTGAAAGATGGGAGTGAAGTGCTCCTGTACACAACAGTTAGACACCCCTTATTGGATGTATGACGTTTCAGCGCATGCTTTTACAACGCATGCCATTATGACGCAGGTTTTACAACGCAAGTCGTTACAACAACTTGCGTTGGGGGCGCTGGATAGTGAATAGTTTAATTTACTATTCCAACTCCAGTCCCCGTGGATGGTAGGGAAGGTGTTGGATAGTAATTAAACTAATACCTATCCTAGAGCGACCCCCAGCGCAATGCGTTGTAATAACTTTTGTTGTAAAAGTTGCGTCGTAATGGTGGTGTGTTGTAAAAGTTGCGTTGTAAAGTATGTTCCCCACCTCATTACCTCTGGGGCAGAGGGGGTGGGGGAGCGGGGGACAGGGGGTGGGGGGCTAGTGTTTTGTAAGGTGCTTTGAAGCTGCGAATAAAGCGTCTGTGCTCAAAGCCCTACCGGTGAGATCTTCAAGCAATATGCTAATTGGCTGACCTCTGCCCCTTTACAAAGAAGGCAGTCTGGGCACCTGCTGGGAACACGAGGCCTTTTCAGAACTGAGATGAAACTGTGGAATCCCTGACGGACAGCGGGCCCCAAAGGGTTAACCACATCCAATCAGGCTCAGAGGGAGTCTGGGGACAGGGCAGGGGATTCATCACCCTCAGAGGCGCGCACCCTCCGTGCACGCGCGGTGTCATCTCTTCCTCCCTCCCCGGTCAGTTCTGGAAGCTTCTTTTCGGGAGTGAACGATGCTGTAGCGGCTTGAAGCCAGAGGAGCTGCTCACAGCATGCGGGGAGGGAGGAGTTAGGTCTGCCTGGCCAGGGAGTAATGCTCAGAGGGTCGGAATGATGCGGTTTAGAGGATCACATTTAATTATGCAGCCACCAATGGCTACTGTGAGGCAAGCCACGTGCAGTTATGCGGCAAATTATGAGGCACATTCCGTGGCTTTACTATCTAACCTAGTTTGACATTATAACACAGATTTATATAAAAGGACCCCAGTGCTGGCAAATGTTTCGATTTCTTAACATGAACCAATACCAATACCAATAATTGTGTCTTGTACGGAATCACAGAAAGGCCATTTCAGGAACACTCAGTTCTACCTCCAAGGGTATATAGCACATTACGTGATATAAATACACCCAATACATCAATTAAACACTTTATTCAGCCACATGATGGCCATAAAAGTACATTTTACATTTTTTTTAAAGACATTGATGATGTAAGTTAAAATAGAGAAAGTTATAGAGACACAAAGGGCAGACATTTTCTAATGACCCAAATCACGATTGTAAACCCACCATATTATTTTGTTTACGGATCGCCCTTGACAGAAAACATGCGAACCCCATAACAAATGAAGGGGGAAGAAAGCATTGATAGGTCGGTCGGTGCTGGCCTAACTTGTACAAAATAGCAATCTTTAGAGAGTCGTAGAATATATTTAACTCTCAGTTCAGTATAAAAACCACAGAAAAACATAAAGTGAAAAATATCTTGTTCAGAGAAGTTGTCACTAGCACATGGTTGCAAAGGGCCTAACTTTGAGAAGCCTTTAGGTACCATTGGGAGCCAATGGATACAACTAAATCTAAACCTAGATAAAATAAAGCGGTGGTGCGGGTTATTTACAAAAGACCAAAATGGTTGGCTTGAAATGCCAGGACTTAAAAACATAAAATATATACACGAAGGTTTCATAAGTTCTTTTGTTTCTCTATCTAATTGCTTTCTGGTGAGAAATTCAGGGGCATATTATCAAGGTATATTTTCTCTGCTTTTTTGGCTTTAAAAGCCAAGAAAGCGGAGATAAAATTATCTCCCTATTGCCTAGCTGTCGCTAACACCAGTTAGCGACAGCTAGTAGGAGATAGCGACCATCTTGGGCCCCGCTTTGCATGTCAGTGAAATTTATCACTAATGACATGCAAAGTGGGTGTGCCAAGATGTTAGCGACTGGAAACAGTCGCTAACATCGCTATCTCCTATTACCAATTTTTGGAGATATTCGCGCTAAGCGCAAATATCTCCAAAAGCTAACACCTGCCGCTGAGCAGTTCTTAGCCATGTTATCCAAAGGGAGGTGGATAACATGGCTAAGAGCATTCGCTCGGTAATGCATGAATACCGCTGACTTTACAGCGATATTTATGCATTTCGGACGATTTTTATCGTTTCTGAGATAAACCTTGCTAATAGCAAGGTTTATCTGCGATAAAAATCGTCGAAGTCGGCGATACATTTTTATCGCTAACCAAGCAATAGCGATAATTATCGCTATTGCTTGGTAATATGCCCCTCAGTTTTTAAATACACTTTAAATACGCTCGCACCCAGTGAATCTTACGTGCACGCTTCTAAAAAAACAAGGGAACCTGATAATTTGATATATGCAAATGATGTCCTAAAACGTGGCTTGATTTTTAGATGTGTTTTGTTTCATGGCTACAGGGCCTCTGGGGGCCATCTTTCCATCCAGATGCACCCCTGTGGAATGTGTGGCGCACTCTGATTTACTATGGAAATGTCTCATTACAAGGCACTGTTAGAAACCAGACTTAGGGTCCTATTCGGGGTTTGGAAAGGGGAGGGGGGAGCCCATAAACCAGTGCACCTCCCACCCCAACCTTACATTTCTCAAGGTCTATTAACCCCTTCCATGCTGCCGTCGGCCAATGGCCGACTCGGCCCCGCCCGTTTTGCAGAAGTGCCGCGCTTCCGTTAAATCGTGGCCGCAGTAAAACGTGTCAAGGATAAAGAGATCCACTGGATTACCACTGGTGAACTCTCCCTTGACTCCAGTCTTCGTAATCCCCTGACTCAGCGGCTTGTTGGCCACGGGACCACCGGGCCATGGTGGCTGTGGCTCCACCCTATTGCGAGAGGGGTGGCCACCACTCCTTTCCATGCCCATGGCCAACATTCAAGGCAGAGTAGACACATGGAGACAACACACAAATGGAAAAGAACCCCCCCCCACATGCATGGAGAAAACACCCTGCGTGTCGGCCATTTATTTTTTGTTTTGAGAAAACAACCTCCTGCATAGAGAGGGCCTTTTCTGATAGAACACGTTTGCAGGGAGGGCTCTGTAACCACGACGCCTGCTCCGCAAACCTTCCGTTGCACCAAAGTGCGCCACCAACGCAGCCGTTCCCTTTTACAGCTCCAATGTGCCCACCGTGCCAGTGGAAATCAGTATATATAGGGCCCATGGTACTCCGTAAGGGTTATGTTATGTTGTATAGAATTTATAGAGCTCAGCTTTCACTCCGGGGAGTATCATGGCGCTACGCGGGACCCTACAAAAGGTACAGAAAGTAACTCAGAGCTCAGATGAGTGAGAGGCATATGGCATCTGGGGCACCAACAATCCAGGTTTTCAGGACTTTCCTGAAGTTAGCCTCTGTCTGAATGAAACAGAGATGGCTGGGAAGAAGGCTCCAGGCTTTGGTCCCCAGGACAGCAACTCATTTGCCACCCTTAGAGATGCAACTAAAGCCCGGGGACTTAAGGAGCCCGCTGACGAGAATCTGAGGGGGCGGTGCATTATGGAGGGGGTGAACCTACACTTTAGGTATTTATGTCCTGATGATCTAAAATCTCTTTAGGTAATTACCAGGGTCTTAATAAGGATTCTTTTGTGGATGGGCAGCCAGTGCAACAATTTTAGGGCAGCTGAGGAGGGGAAACAACCTTTACAATGCAACTTTTACAACGCACTACCATTACAACGAAACTTTTACAACGCAACATCTATTACAACGCATACCATTACAACACATCCAACATTTACCCTAATGTTGCACCCCCTGGAGTTAGAATAGTAATTTTTACCCCTACACTATCCAACACTTACCATATATGCAATGTAATGTTATGTGTTGTAATGGTATGCGTTGTAAAGGTAGTATGCGTTGTAATGGAATGCGTTGCAATGGACGTTGCGTTGTAAAAAATGCGTTGTAAAGGTATGCGTTATAAAAGTATGCGTTGTAACGTCATACATCCCTGAGGAGCCTTGTGGCTATTTCAGCATTAAACGTGCAGCTGCATGTTGATGATCTGTAGCTTGTTCAGGACTGACTTACTAGTCCCTGCATATGAGCTGTCACAATAATCCAATCTCGACGTAATTGGGGCTACTGCTACTGCCTTTCTGGCACTACAGGGTAGTAGGTCAAAGAATGTTTTAAGGGACTGGGTCTGGAAGATCCCAAAGGCATTACAAGGAGATTCACTGTGGCTGGAATTCTTCTCAAATCTGAGTATCCTCTTGAAATAACTGCTTCCATGAAAAAGATCAAAGCCCTGACCGTGGACTTCTAATCCAACAAGACCGGGCAAACCCAAAAGTTATGACAGACCACGCTGGAGTGCGGTTCCGATACATGGAGTGGATTGGGCCCAGTCTCGGTTCACCTCTCCACTTCGAAGAAATTTGAAGGAAAAATGTCTGCAAAGCTAAAGTTCGGAGGGCAAAGCAGCCAGCTGTGTCCGAGAAGAAGAATGTAGTGGGAGCTTCCGCAAAGTCAGGCCAGCCGACGATGCACCTTGGGCAGATCGTCGGGCAGGTAAGTCCCTGTCTTCTGTCAGTTCTCAGAGCACTTTTTGGGTGAAGATTTTCCAAGTTCCAAGTTTGGGTTTTTTGCCATTTGTACACCTTTGGTGCCACGTCAAGGGTGTAGGACAGGGTGGGCATCACTTAAAGAGCAGGACTCACTTCAGGGATGGTCCAGGTGTAGGGTTCAAGTAGATGGAGATTTTTGTGTCCCTGTAGCTCAGAAAAGAAGGCCAGCCAGCCCTTGGAGTCACTCTGGCAGTCTTGGGTTCAAGAAGCAAGGCAGTTCTCAAGCAGCAGGGAAGACCTCTGAGGGTTCAAGGCAGGCTTCAAGCAGCAGGGCAGACCTTTGAGAGTTCAAGGCAGTTCTCAAGCAGCAGGGCAGACCTCTGAGGGTCAAGGCAGTTCTCAAGCAGCAGGGTAGACCTCTGAGGGTTCAAGGCAGGCTTCAAGCAGCAGGGCAGACCTCCGAGGGCTCAAGGCAGACTTCAAGCAGCAGGGCAGATCTTTGAGGGTTCAAGGCTGGCTTCAAGCTGCAGGGCAGACCTCCGAGGGGTCAAGGCAGACTTCAAGCAACAGGGCAGTCTCTGGGAGCAAATCTGGGGAAGACCCTGCAGAGAGCCCCCAGTCCAACAGTGAGTAAATCAAATTTCAAGAGTGAAATTAACTCTTCAAAATTAGAAAAGTGGTTTTGCACTCATCTTTTTCCTGTGTAAGTATGACTTAAGTGATCGAATAGTTTTTGTAATTGGGCTGTTGCTGTTTTGCTTCCTGCTGCGCTCATCCATCCAATGGGAATATTTCCACGATTGTACTGAATAGAGCAATCAAAAGCAGAGAAGTGACCAATGCACCACTTGAAAGTGTGTGACAAAACCCTAACCCTTTGCTTGGTAAATTTGATGAGTTCTGATAAATTTGAGCAAAAACAAGTTTACTGTTGCAGTTTTCAAATTATTCAGCAGATGATAGATTTCAAATTGATAATTATATTGAAAAAGCAGCCGGCACTGAAATGTGGCCAGGACCAGGGCCCGTGCTCAAACCATCTACAAGCACACAGCCCCAGCTGAGACGCATGCGATGATCCATCTGAGAAGGAAAGAAATATGTGGTACAATACGGAGGTCAAGCAGTATCAGTGGATGTGTGACAATACATCCTGCTGTTTCGTGGTTAATGTAGGAATTCAGGATGGAATAGATGGGAATAGCTGAATTACTCACACCTTGCTGCGTCTCTGGCTAACTTTCATTCAATGCGTCTTATCAATGTGGTCACAGTGTGTGAGTAGCTGTATCCAAGTGAGTATTGGAGGACTCATTGGTGGACTCACTGAAGGCCTCATTGGTTGACTCATTGGAGGACTCATTGGAGGACTCTTTGGAGGAATCATTGAAGGACTCATTGAAGGACTCATTGGATGACTCAATGGAGGACTCATTGAAGTACGCATTGGAGCACTCATTTCATTGAAGGACTCATTGGAAAACTCATTGGAGCACTCATGTCATCAAAGGATTCATTGGAGCACTCATGTCATCAAAGGATTCATTGGAGCACTCATTGGATAACAAATTTGAGGACTCACTGGAGGACTCATTGGATGACTCATTGGAGGACTCATTGGATAACTCATTGGAGTACTCATTGGAGCACTCATTTCATTGAAGGACTCATTGGAGCACTCATTGGAGAACTAATTGGAGGACTCAGTGGAGAACTCATTGGATAACTCATTGGAGGACTCATTGGAGGATTCATTGGAAGACTCATTGGAGAACTCATTGGAGGACTTATTGAGGATGCATTGGTAGACTAATTGGATGACTCATTGGAGATTCATTGGATGACTCATTGGAGGACTCATTGGTGGACTCATTGGAGGACTCATTGGAGTACTCATTGGATGACTCATTGGAGGACTCATTGGAGAACTCATTGGAGGGCTCATTGGTGGACTCATTGGATGACTTATTGGAGGACTCGTTGGATGACTCATTGGAGGACTCGTTGGATGACTCATTGGAGGACTCTCTGTAGGACTCATTGGAGAACTCATTGGATGACTCATTGGAGGACTCTCTGGAGGACTAATTGGAGAACTCGTTGGATGACTCATTGGAGGACTTTATGGAGAACTCATTGGAGGACTTATTGGAGAACTCATTGGAGGACTAATTGGAGAACTCATTGGAGGACTTATTGGAGAACTCATTGGAGGACTAATTGGAGAACTCATTGGAGGACTTATTGGAGAACTCATTGGAGGACTCATTTGATTACTCATTGGATGACTCATTAGAGAACTCGTTGGAGGATTCTCTGGAGGACTCATTGGAGAACTTATTGAATGACTCATTGGAGAAGTCTTGGAGAACTCATTGGAGGACGCATTAGAGGACTCATTGCAGAACACATTGCATGACTCATTGGAGAGCTTATTGAAGAAATCATTGGAAAGCTCATTGGAGGAATCAGTGGAGGAATCATTGGAAAACTCATTGGATGACTCATTGGAGGACTCATTGAAGGACTCACTGAAGAAATCATTGGAGGACTCATTGGATGACTCATTGAGAGGATTAATTGATTGACTCACCGGAGGACTCATTGGAGGAATCACTGGAGCACTCATTGGAAGAATCATTGGTGAACTCATTGGAGAACTAATTTCATTGGAGGACTCATTGGAGATCTCACTGGAGGACTTGTTGGAGGATTCATTGGAAGATGTATTGGATGGCGCATTGGAGGATGCTTGGAGAACTCATTGGAGGGCTCATTGGAGGACTCATTGAAGGACTCACTGGAGGAATCATTGGAGGACTCATTGAAGGACTCAGTGGGGGAATCATTGGAGGACTCATTGGACGACTCAATGAGAGGACTGATTGAAAGACTCACCGCAGGACTCATTGGAGGAATCACTGGAGGACTCATTGGAGGAATCATTGGTGAACTCATTGGAGAACTAATTTCATTGAAGGACTCATTGGAGGACTCATTGGAAGATGCTTTTGAGAATTCATTGGAGGACTCATTGGAGGATACATTGGAGGACACATTGGAGGATACATTGGAGGACACATTGGAGGATGCATTGGAGGATGCATTGGAGAACTCATTGGAGGACTCATTGGATGACTCAAGGAGAAGTTTTAGATTGGCTTGTGGCAGCGCAGTAAGGATAGGATCCAGGGTTTGGCATATACATACTTCTTGAGTCAACTCACTATGAAAAACATATCCCTCGTGATTTTAGATCTTTAGCGACTCGTCGTAAGTGGCTTCGGTATTCCTTGACCGGGGTGCTGTGATTTCTGTGCCATTTGTCTCCAGCTGCACTCCACTGATGTGGTCGAATGAGGCCGAAATGTGACTGTGGCTTCTGTGTTCTTGTTCAGAGGCAGGCTGGGCGGATGACCCTTCTGTAGTGAGACTGGACTGACTTCTTCTGGTCAGTCCATGCTACCCTGACACAGACGTATTATCAACAATAGAATGGGGTGATGCCCTGTGTAATTTACAAAATGTCAGACTAATTAAAGGGTTCTCCTTTATCACTGTTACTCTGTCCAGGCTTGTGGACCAGCAGACCCAAGTATTGGATCAAGCACTATATGTCACTGTATTAAGGTACCAGGGGTCATATCACAGTAGTGCTCCGGGGGCGCAATGGGCATTCGTGCCTGCTTTATGCACCCCGTGGCCCTTTGGTAGTACAGAAGTAGCTGCGGACGCTTGTGCATCCCCTTCTGTAATACTGATAGCGCTCTCACACATAAAGTGTTGCATGTCGATGTCCATTTCTTCATCATAGAGGCATATCGTTAGAAAGGTGCAATTTTTATCACAGGATGTGAGAGGGCCACAGTGGGCGCCACCAATGGTAACACTTGACTAGATGGTTGATTAGGTTGCTTCCAAAATTGCGGATCATGAGAGAGCATCTGTGGTGTGAAACATGTAGCCTTCATTTTTTTTTATCTTTTTCGGGTAGTAATAGGTATAAACAAATAGTACTCCAGAGTTGAGAGGAAGGGGATTCAGTGGTATAGCTTAAGCCCTATGGAGTCTAGTGTAAGATATGTCATTGGCGCCCCATGCACTGGATTTGTACTAAAAAACTGAAAATAATTGGAGTCAAGTGGGCCACCCATATCCCTGGGCCCCAGTGTCACTGCATCTTCTGCACTATTGATAGATGCATCCCTGAGAAGATTTGGCTTCAGGTTGTTCTTTTCACTGTTACTTAGGCTGAATATTTAATTTTGTGGCTGGTCTCCCAGCACTACTTGTTTTTTAAGCATAGGGACCCCCTAGGGCATTGAAGCAGGGTCGAGAATAATAAAAAACACTGAAAGAAAAAAAAATATTGTGCACAAGATCTTTTATAACCAACAATCTCCGAAAAGAGAGACTTAGAACCCTGTAATCCCAATTTCAAGCCTACTGACTTTAGAATATTGAGGGGAGACTTAATATATACATTGTTTATAATATTCTTTTTCACAGTGTGTTCGTTAAAAAAGCTTCCATGCGCAAAAATATGTTTTTTGTTTCTATGTTTCATGTATATATTTTATTGTTTTGTTTCTGTCTCTTTGCTCTCCTCTTTTTCTTTTATTTCTAATAGATGGCACTTTACATGTAGTTAATGTATAAATGTTGTTATATGGTGTTTTTTATTCTTGTCCTAGTGGTTGAGTAAATGTACTGTAACATTGTCAAATATGGTGTTTGTCTTTTTAACATTATACTTTGGTGATTGTAATTAAGATTGTCAATGTGTGTTGTAAATCGTTGTCTCGTGTCTTCCAACAGCCGTGAAGAAGTTCTCGTGTAGTGGGCCGAAACGTGTTGGCTGTGTTCGTGTCTTCCTATTTGTGATATTATTATTAAAAGGAAAAACACAACAAGCGTACGTGTCCATTTGTTGCATCATTCAGGGTTTTTCCCTAAATTCAATGGGATTAGGATTGATGATTTGGTACCTAAACAAATGTGGCCGCAATGATATCGTTTTATTTTTGATTGATCTTTGGAGTAGGGTGGTGCTCCTTCCCACATATGCAACATAATTCAGATTTCCTGGAAGTGAATGAAACGTGAGATGGCCTTGAAGCCTCCACCGACCTCTGCGCAAGGGTCTAACAGAAATGCCCACTGACTTGCCTAGCGACACTATACTAGCCAAATGGTGATGCCCAAACTCCAGAGCGCGTGTATTCTAACGGTGCGCTGCATAAGAGAGGGCTCCGCTGCCAAGAATGAATCCATAGTTCTGTTGTGTACCTTGGGACTTATTTCATATTTGGACACAGTTTTCAACCCCAGCGTTAATGAGTTCTAAATGATTGACGCTATTCAGGCCCGCGTCCTAACAAACCCCGCCGCGCGGAGAACCTGCCAGGCTCTTAGCTCAGCCGCATAAACATCTTAATACCACTGCATTGATCTGCAATCAACACAGTTCCCAGCACATGGATAAAAAGCATCTGGAGAGTGAACTGGTTGTTACTTCAAGCTGTTTATTATTCCACCAGGACTCGCGCGCAGTCCTTGGAAGCGCCTCGCCTGCATGAATATCGCTTCCTGGCACCGCTGGGTACCCTAACCGCGGTCATTAACGATGCACAGCAGAACTGTTTGTGCGCTGCCGCGGCACAGGGATTACTTTAGAACAATCTGCAGCTTTTGCTTGAATAAATATTGTCATCCAACTCAGCAGAGACGACTCCGACGCCAGTGGCTTGGAGACGGGCGCGCGGCCACCGCGCCAAAAGTGAAGCTACGATGCAAATTGGAGTTTAAGGATTCCAGGGTCCATTTTCAACACAATAATGAGAATTACTGGGTTCTTTTGAGTGGACTCACGTGGTGCTTAAGTGGGCACGCGCAGACGCCACAGCCAATGAGAAGCAATCAACGGTTGCCTCTCTATAGGGGAGGCAGAAGGGGTCTGTGCCCTACCTCAATCTGTCCTGGCCTCACCACCACAGCGCCTTTGTGTACTAGAAGGCAGCACAGAGGAAAACGGGATGCATTTAAAAAAGAAAAATGAAACATTTTTGTTTAATTTGTTAAGCGCAGTCCCTGGGACCACTGCCTGCTCTTAAAAAATATTTTTTGACATACTCACAACGGGGAAGAGGTCCCCTGGGGACCCCTTCCCGTTTGCGAGTAGTTTACCACCTACTTGAAGTAGGTGGTAAACTGTAAGTGTATTGCGGCCATAAAATAATAGTAAACGCCCCTTCCTAATAGCAAGAGTCGCAAACGCTATTTTGCAATTCAGTGACTTGCAAAATAGCGTTTGTACATACCATTACCCTTTTTGCAGTCGCAAATGGACCGATGACCTGTTTGCGAGCCCAAAAAGGGTCATACATCTGGCTCCTGGTAATTTTTAATGCATATTGAATGAATAATTAGCTGTTGATGTGGTATTCTCTATATTAGCCAGACAGCACCACCTTGTGGCACACTGTCACAAGCTCCAGTGTTGAAAATTAAGCGCTGGTGCTGAACACCGGAAACCTCCAGCTCAAATTAAGCACTGAGTGATGAAGCCTGATGTCTGTGATCTACATTTAGGAAATGAAATGAAATAAAAAGAACATTTGTATAGCGCAGTAGCTATCCTGAGGCGTACTAGCGCTGCAGACAAACGCGTGTGGAAGAGCGGAGGGGGGCTAGTCTGAATTGTTGAACAGCTGGGTTTTAAGCTTTTTCCGGAAGGACAGAAGATTGTGTTCCCAACGCAGGTGGGGAGGTAAAGAGTTCCAGAGTTTGGCCATTTTGTGGGAGAAAGAACGTCCCCCACATCTGACCCTCTTGATTCTGGGTACTGTGAGAAGGTGTGAGAAGGTAGATCTAAGCTGTCTGTTTGGTTGGTAGGGGATGACCAGAGAGTGATTGATGGTAGCCCCCGATTTCCAGAAGGCTCGATAGGCGATGCACAGGCCCTTGAATGCGATTCTTTCCCTGACAGGGAGCCAGTGGAGCTTCTTGAGTTCAGTTTTAACTGGGATACGACGAGGAATCTGGGGCCATCCTGGTGAAGAACAGGTCCCATTACCTACCCCTGCACCTCTTACCAACACCCACAAAAGGCATTCCAGGGTGTTTGATGACGTCTGCTTGGACTTTAAGACCTCACGTGACATTGTTGAAGGATGGCTCATGTATACATACACATCATTAACCCCTTCACTGCGGCGGCTATTCCGCCGCAGTGCTAAGGGGGCGGGGCGGCCGCGCAGCGGCCGCATGCTGGTGACGGAACCGCTCCGTCACCAGCGTCGGTTGAGCTATGCTGGTGACGGAGCGGTTCCGTCATGGCCCGCCCCGCTCAATAGAACCCTCAGCGCAGGCGCGGAATTCGCGCCGCGCATGAGCATTCTATCGAGCGGGGCGGGCCATGACGGAACCGCTCCGTCATCAGCACAGCGCACCCGCAGCTGATGACGGAGCGGTTCCGTCATCAGCATGCAAGGGGTTAAAGAAACAGCCTAACTCTTCTTGTTGTCTCTGAATATTATTTCCTATCCTGTCATGTGTCTTCACTTCAACAAAGAACCTTCAGAGCTGAAAATCTATCCTGTAACTAGAGTTGTGTCTGTGACTTGCACAACTTGTGAATCACACCACAGGCGCACAAAGATACCTGGCAGTCCACTGGACTTAACTTGAGGGCCACTTCATGACCAAGGCGCATCACCTGCTCCTCATTTCAACATGCCATTTCATTTCAATAACCATCTCATCCCATTCTTCCAGCCCACCTGGAAATGTCTGCAATGGAAAAATCTACTTGGCTAGGACAGCATTGCAAGACCGATACTTATGTGATTCCATAGTGACTTACATAGGGTTTCATAAAGGAAAACTGGGGTGTCTCTAAAGCCAACATTAGGGAGAGTCGAAACTAGACAACATAGACAGGTCTATACTGAAAAGCATTTGACTTTTTAACCCCTTCAGTGCTCATGATGAGCTCAGTGCTCCTGTGCTCATGACGAGCTGAGCTCGTCATGGCCCGTGGAACGCTCACACGCGGGAATAATTCCCCTGCTGTGCTGAACGTTCCATGGGAACGGGTGTGGCCATGATGAGCTCAGCTCGTCATGAGCACAGGAGCACTGAGCCTCATGAGGAGCTGAGCTCGTCATGAGCATGGGGGCGCTGTGAGCGCCCACCCTCCCACCAGCACAGCGGGGGAATTACCCCCGCATGCCAGGGGTTAAAATACGGACAGAGGGAATGCAGCCAAAATGATTTAGAAATTACTATACGGGTGAAGTATTTTACCACACAATCATTCTCCGCTCCGCCACAAGGGTGTCCAACATAAGCCTTTCCTACACTCTGTGCTATGTTACCCATCTTCATTCAAGTTGAGACCTTCGTGGTAAGTGTCACCAGGTAAAGGCATATCTATCTTTGATTTCACAACTTCTCCTCGCTAAAGTAACAATATATTCCGCAGGGAGGATTGTCTCCAGATGCATAGATGGAATAATCGGCACATGGAGGTTTCAGTCCACAGGGGGGCAGCATTTATAGAGAAGCAGCCAGTTCCCAACCTCAGTAGCAAGTGTAAGACATGGGGCAGTCACCTCACGGGCACAGTGACCAGCAAGGAAGGGTGCCTGCATGGACGGATCTCCATGGGCGTCTCAGCTCAGCACGGTGCATTAATGCGTCATACGCACCCTGGCTCTCGGGCCGAGTCCAGAGAGTGCCAATGAAGAAAATGGAAATCTGGCTCTCCAGGCCAGGGTGGGCGTCAGAGGCCAGAGAACCCTGTGATGGTTTGGTCATCTCTTCATCTCACTGTGATGGCTGCTCCAACTCTTTATTACACCTATGTGGTGTGTGTAGTGTATGTGGAGCCCCTGCCTTAGAAAGGCTGCATAGGGTTCTGCTCATGTCACCATCTGGATTAATGGACTTGGCTATGAAGTGGGAAGTATATATCTCATATAATATTGAAGATGTATATATATCTTTTTCAATAGAGATCCTTATTTATCATCAAATTGGGCCCCCTAATTATCTCAAACAACTCTCTACCTTCCAGAGACAACCAACCTTTGTCACTACTCCTTTTTTGATCATTTTCTTTCAGGTATTTATTCTATTCCCTATCCATCTCTCTGAATGTTTTGACTAATAAATGTAATGTTAGGAAAAGCTACCTCACTGTTTCTTCTTGCAGGTGAACAATTTAATCAAAAATGTAATGTATAAAAATGAACTTAATATAAATAGTATCTATAAGCCGAAAAGGGATAAACAAATTCTGCTGTAAAAGACAAATCTATAAATATTGTGAAATGTACCAATCTAAACATAGTTTCCAGCTTTTTTAACATGTACTTTATCAATGTATAGTAATATTCTCAATCAATTTGACGTAGGCCTAGGGTATTACAGTATCCAAATGACCACTATAAGATATTATTTGGTATGTGTAATGTGACATTGATTTTTCTATGTTTTTTAGTGAATATTTATTATTTTTTGTCCTGCCTGCAAATGACGGACTCCTGAAGAAGGCAATAGCCGAAACGCGCATTGAGTTTACATCTACCGCTTTGCTAACTTCATCTGCCCATTAATCACCACCTATTCATTTGGTGTTTTTAATTATTTTTCTTCTATAATTTTTGCATGTGTATATTTTCTTTTTTGTATTGTAATAATTTAATGTGTTGCACTGACTGAATTTCTGAATTGTAATTTTAAATGTATACTCAATCAAAATGAAGAAAAAATGATAAATGAATCTATAAAAATATTTTTCCATATATATCATGTTTGGTTCTGTTTAATCATGGTCACATGTCACTTTATATGTTAATTATGTCGGTTCCCTAGGCTCAGGCTATTGATTTAACGTCTTTCACTACTGCCTTTTTTCCAAATAATTGTTGTTAGTCCCTACCAGTAGTGACTTCATTATTAGTAGGGGTCCCCTTTTTTTCAAAAATGGATTACGTTCTAAAAGCACAAACATTCTGGACACTGCATTACCCTTCAGGCTTGGGTTACGCTACAGTGGTCAACCCAATGGGGAAACCCAACCACTCAAACCCTGAACGCAGTCAAGTGCAACAACCTATGGAGAAACCCAACCACTCACACCATGAATGCAATCCAGTGCAATGATCTATGGAGAAACCCAACCACTCACACCATGAAAGCAGTCAAGTGCAACAACCTATGGAGAAACCCAACCACTCACACCATGAAAGCAGTCAAGTGCAACAACCTATGGAGAAACCCAACCACTAAAACCATGAACGCAGTCAAGTGCAACAACCTATGGAGAAACCCAACCACTCGCACCATGAATGCAATCCAGTGCAATGATCTATGGAGAAACCTAACCACTCATACCATGAAACCAGTCACGTGCAACAACCTATGAAGAAACCCAACCACTCACACCATGAATGCAATCCAGTGCAATGATCTATGGAGAAACCCAACCACTCACACCATGAAAGCAGTCAAGTGCAACAACCTATGGAGAAACCCAACCACTAAAACCATGAACGCAGTCAAGTGCAACAACCTATTGAGAAATCCAACCACTCGCACCATGAATGCAGTCCAGTGCAATGATCTATGGAGAAACCCAACCACCCATACCATGAAACCAGTCACGTGCAACAACCTATGAAGAAACCCAACCACTCACACCATGAAAGCAGTCAAGTGCAACAACCTATGGAGAAACCCAACCACTCACACCATGAAAGCAGTCAAGTGCAACAACCTATGGAGAAACCCAACCACTCAAACCATGAACGCAGTCAAGTGCAACAACCTATGGAGAAATCCAACCACTCACACCATGAATGCAGTCCAGTGCAATGATCTATGGAGAAACCCAACCACCCATACCATGAAACCAGTCACGTGCAACAACCTATGAAGAAACCCAACCACTCACACCATGAAACCAGTCAAGTGCAACAACCTATGGAGAAACCCAACCACTAAAACCATGAACGCAGTCAAGAGCAACAACCTATGGAGAAACCCAACCACTCACACCATGAAAGCAGTCAAGTGCAACAACCTATGGAGAAACCCAACCACTAAAACCATGAACGCAGTCAAGTGCAACAACCTATGGAGAAACCCAACCACTCACACCATGAATGCAGTCCAGTGCAATGATCTATGGAGAAACCCAACCACTCATACCATGAAACCAGTCACGTGCAACAACCTATGGAGAAACCCAACCACTCACACCATGAAAGCAGTCAAGTGCAACAACCTATGGAGAAACCCAACCACTAAAACCATGAACGCAGTCAAGTGCAACAACCTATGGAGAAACCCAACCACTCGCACCATGAATGCAGTCCAGTGCAATGATCTATGGAGAAACCCAACCACTCATACCATGAAACCAGTCACGTGCAACAACCTATGAAGAAACCCAATCACTCACACCATGAATGCAATCCAGTGCAATGATCTATGGAGAAACCCAACCACTCAAACCATGAAACCACTCAAGTGCAACAACCTATGGAGAAACCCAAACACTCACACCATGAATGCAGTCAAGTGCAACAACCTATGAAGAAATCCAACCACTCACACCATGAAAGCAGTCAAGTGCAACAACCTATGGAGAAACCCAACCACTCACACCATGAAAGCAGTCAAGTGCAACAACCTATGGAGAAACCCAACCACTCACACCATGAAAGCAGTCAAGTGCAACAACCTATGGAGAAACCCAACCACTCAAACCATGAAACCACTCAAGTGCAACAACCTATGGAGAAACCCAAACACTCACACCATGAATGCAGTCAAGTGCAACAACCTATGAAGAAACCCAACCACTCACACCAAGAAAGCAGTCAAGTGCAACAACCTATGGAGAAACCCAACCTCTCACACCAAGAAAGCAGTCAAGTGCAACAACCTATGGAGAAACCCAACCACTCACACCAAGAAAGCAGTCAAGTGCAACAACCTATGGAGAAACCCAACCACTCACACCAAGAAAGCAGTCAAGTGCAACAACCTATGGAGAAACCCAACCACTCACACCATGAAAGCAGTCAAGTGCAACAACCTATGGAGAAACCCAACCACTAAAACCATGAAGGCAGTCAAGTGCAACAACCTATGGAGAAACCCAACCACTCGCACCATGAATGCAGTCCAGTGCAATGATCTATGGAGAAACCCAACCACTCATACCATGAAACCAGTCACGTGCAACAACCTATGGAGAAACCCAACCACTCACACCATGAAAGCAGTCAAGTGCAACAACCTATGGAGAAACCCAACCACTCACACCATGAAAGCAGTCAAGTGCAACAACCAATGGAGAAACCCAACCACTCACACCATGAATGCAATCCAGTGCAATGATCTATGGAGAAACCCAACCACTCATACCATGAAAGCAGTCAAGTGCAACAACCTATGGAGAAACCCAACCACTAAAACCATGAACGCAGTCAAGTGCCACAACCTATGGAGAAACCCAACCACTCACACCATGAATGCAGTCCAGTGCAACAACCTATGGAGAAATCCAACCACTCGCACCATGAATGCAGTCCAGTGCAATGATCTATGGAGAAACCCAACCACCCATACCATGAAACCAGTCACGTGCAACAACCTATGAAGAAACCCAACCACTCACACCATGAAAGCAGTCAAGTGCAACAACCTATGGAGAAACCCAACCACTCACACCATGAAAGCAGTCAAGTGCAACAACCTATGGAGAAACCCAACCACTCAAACCATGAACGCAGTCAAGTGCAACAACCTATGGAGAAATCCAACCACTCACACCATGAATGCAGTCCAGTGCAATGATCTATGGAGAAACCCAACCACCCATACCATGAAACCAGTCACGTGCAACAACCTATGGAGAAACCCAACCACTCACACCATGAAAGCAGTCAAGTGCAACAACCTATGGAGAAACCCAACCACTCACACCATGAAAGCAGTCAAGTGCAACAACCTATGGAGAAACCCAACCACTAAAACCATGAACGCAGTCAAGTGCAACAACCTATGGAGAAACCCAACCACTCGCACCATGAATGCAGTCCAGTGCAATGATCTATGGAGAAACCCAACCACTCATACCATGAAACCAGTCACGTGCAACAACCTATGGAGAAACCCAACCACTCACACCATGAAAGCAGTCAAGTGCAACAACCTATGGAGAAACCCAACCACTCACACCATGAAAGCAGTCAAGTGCAACAACCTATGGAGAAACCCAACCACTCAAACCATGAACGCAGTCAAGTGCAACAACCTATGGAGAAATCCAACCACTCACACCATGAATGCAGTCCAGTGCAATGATCTATGGAGAAACCCAACCACCCATACCATGAAACCAGTCACGTGCAACAACCTATGAAGAAACCCAACCACTCACACCATGAAAGCAGTCAAGTGTAACAACCTATGGAGAAACCCAACCACTCACACCATGAAAGCAGTCAAGTGCAACAACCTATGGAGAAACCCAACCACTCAAACCATGAAACCACTCAAGTGCAACAACCTATGGAGAAACCCAAACACTCACACCATGAAACCAGTCAAGTGCAATAATCTATGGCGAAACCCAAACACTTACACCATGAACCAGTCAAGTGCAACAACCTATGGAGAAACCCAACCACTCAAACCATGAAAGCAGTCAAGTGCAACAACCTATGGAGAAACCCAACCACTCACACCATAAAAGCAGTCAAGTGCAACAACCTATGTGCAACAACCTATGGAGAAACCCAACCATTCACACCATGAACGCAGTCAAGTGCAATAATCTATGGAGAAACCCTACCACTTACACCATGAACCAGTCAAGTGCAACAACCTATGGAGAAAACCAACCACTCACATCATGAAACCAGTCAAGTGCAACAACCTATGTGCAACAACCTATGGAGAAACTCAACCACTCACACCATGAAAGCAGTCAAGTGCAACAACCTATGGAGAAACCCAACCACTCACACAATTAAAGCAGTCAAGTGCAACAACCTATGGAGAAACCCAACCACTCACACCATGAAAGCAGTCAAGTGCAACAACCTATGGAGAAACCCAACCACTCACACCATGAAAGCAGTCAAGTGCAACGATCTATGAAGAAACCCAACCACTCACAGCATGAAAGCAGTCAAGTGCAACGAACTATGGAGAAACCCAACCACTCACGCCATGAAAGCAGTCAAGTGCAACAACCTATGAAGAAACCCAACCACTCACACCATGAAAGCAGTCAAGTGCAACAACCTCAAGAGAAACCCAACCACTCACACCATGAAAGCAGTCAAGTGCAACAACCTATGAAGAAACCCAACCACTCACACCAGGAAAGCAGTCAAGTGCAACAACCTATGGAGAAACCCAACCACTCACACCATGAAAGCAGTCAAGTGCAACAACCTATGAAGAAACCCAACCACTCACACCATGAAACCAGTCAAGTGCAACAACCTATGGAGAAACCCAACCACTCGCACCATGAATGCAGTCCAGTGCAATGATCTATGGAGAAACCCAACCACTCACACCATGAAAGCAGTCAAGTGCAACAACCTATGGAGAAACCCAACCACTCACACCATGAAACTACTCAAGTGCAACAACCTATGGAGAAACCCAACCACTCACACCATGAAAGCAGTCAAGTGCAACAACCTATGGAGAAACCCAACCACTCACACCATGAAAGCAGTCAAGTGCAACAACCTATGGAGAAACCCAACCACTCACACCATGAAAGCAGTCAAGTGCAACGATCTATGAAGAAACCCAACCACTCACACCATGAAAGCAGTCAAGTGCAACGACCTATGGAGAAACCCAACCACTCACACCATGAAAGCAGTCAAGTGCAACGATCTATGAAGAAACCCAACCACTCACACCATGAAAGCAGTCAAGTGCAACGACCTATGGAGAAACCCAACCACTCACGCCATGAAAGCAGTCAAGTGCAACAACCTATGAAGAAACCCAACCACTCACACCATGAAAGCAGTCAAGTGCAACAACCTATGGAGAAACCCAACCACTCACACCATGAAAGCAGTCAAGTGCAACAACCTATGAAGAAACCCAACCACTCACACCATGAAACCAGTCAAGTGCAACAATCTATGGAGAAACCCAAACACTCACACCATGAAACAAGTCAAGTGCAACAACCTATGGAGAAACCCAACCACTCACACCATGAAACCACTCAAGTGCAACAACCTATGGAGAAACCCAAACACTCACACCATGAAACCAGTCAAGCGCAATAATCTTTGGAGAAACCCAACCACTCAAACCATGAAACCAGTCAAGTGCAATATCCCACATTAATCCAACACAGCAATAAGACCTCCATTAATGGGCTATTACACTGTTCCCAATAACAGTTGGAACCAACACACACCACCTACAAACATCTGCACTTCCTACAACACCAGGGCTGGTTAATGCTGCACACGCTCTCCAGATAATACCACATTAAACTGGAGCTGTGAATTTATGGAGTCATCCATTGATTCATGCTGCACCCGCTGTCCAGATAATACCACATTAAATGGGAGGCGGGAATTGGTTAATGCTGCACCCACTCTCTAGATAATACCACATTAAACAGGACCAGGGAGTTTACGAAGTCTTCGACTGGTTTGTGCTGCACCCGCTCTCCAGATAAAACCACATTAAACAGGAGCTGGGAATTTACAAAGTCTTCGACTGGTTCATGTTGCACCCGTTCTCCAGATAATACCACAATAAATGGGAGCTAAGAATTTACAAAGTCTCTCACTGGTTCATGCTGAACCCGCTCCCAAGATAATACCACATTAAACAGGAGCCAGGGATTTACGGAGTCTTCGACTGGGTAATGTTGCACCCGCTCCCCAGATAATACCACATTAAACAGGAGCTGGGAATTTATGAAGTCTTCGACTGGTTCATGCTGCACCCACTCTCCAGATAATACCACTTTAAACAGGAGCCTGGAATTTGCGAAGTCTTCAACGGGTTCATGCTGCACCCGCTCTCCAGATAATACCACATTAAACAGTAACCAGGGATTTACGAAGTTTCTTGCTGGTTAATGCTGCATCCCGCTCTGCAGATAATACCAAATTAAACAGGAGCTGGGAATTTACAGAGTCTTCTACTAGTTCATGCGGCAACTGCTCTCCAGATAATACCACATTAAACAGGAGCTGGGAATTTATGAAGTCTTGGACTGGTTCATTCTGCACCCGCTCTCCAGCTAATACCACATTAAACAGGAGCCGGGAATTTACGAAGTCTTCGACTGGTTCATGCTGCACCCGCTCTCCAGATAATACCACATTAAACAAGAGCTGGGAATTTACAAAGTCTTCGACTGGTTCATGCTGCACCCGCTCTCCAGATAACACCACATTAAACAGGAGCCAGGAATTTACGAAGTCTACGACTGGGTAAATCTGCACCCGCTCTCCAGATAATACTACATTAAGCAGGAGCCAGGAATTTACGAAGTCTACGACTGGGTAAATCGGCACCCGCTCTCCAGATAATACCACATTAAGCAAGAGCCAGGAATTTACGAAGTCTACGACTGGGTAAATCTGCACCCGCTCTCTAGAAAATAACACATTAAGCAAGAGCCGGGAATTTACGAAGTCTTCGACTGGTTCATGATGCACCCGCTCTCCAGATAATACCACATTAAGCAAGAGCCGGGAATTTACGAAGTCTTCGACTGGTTCATGCTGCACCCTCTCTCCAGATAATACCACATTAAGCAAGAGCCGGGAATTTACGAAGTGTTCGAGTGGTTCATGCTGCACCCGCTCTGCAGATAATACCACATTAAACAGCTGTCATTTCACTGACAGAGTTATCGGCACCTCTATAGGGGGGTAACTGGAGGCTGGAGAGGGCCATTCATCTCCAACATTATTTTATTTTGATGAATAAAGGAATTAGTAGACACTAAAGGGAGGTCATTTTAAGGAAAATTAGTAGCCCTCATTCCCTGCAGGTTGGGAGCAGGGCCTGCTGTCTTCTCTAAATGGCGACCATTAAACACTGCAACGACTCTGCATCAACCCTGCTAATGCTGCCCGAGGCAGGTGAAAGAAGATGCTGCCCTCACAGGGCAATAAAATCGGCTTTAGTGGTGCCATGCCGCTGTCCCTGCAGGAGTACAGCAGGAAGTGCTTGGGAAATGGCCGAGGCAACCCTCACACCTGTTCACGCTGAGCTTGGACACCTCCTGAGGGTGTAAGTACCTGGAAAGGGCACCCTCAAGGCAACAAATCTGACAAAAAACTCTGCCAAGCTACGAGGAGTTCCGCGAGAGGCAGAGTGGGGTTACCTCACACCGTTTGCACTGATTTTTTAGTGCTGGGTGTTTTGTCCAATGCTGTAAAATTGGCATCTTGCACAGTGCAAGAGGGTGCTGCTTCTTTCTGCCGATCGAGTAGAAGTTCTACTCAAGTGGCGGCTTCCTCAACGTGAATGGAAGGTTTGTCAATGTAAACGGTAGCGACCATCCTTGACCGCCCGCATTGAGAAATCTTGCTGGGAAGCGGTCTAGCGTTAGATTTCCCTTGCTTGCACTCGGCAACTTACTGTTGGTGAGCGTGAGCGAGGGAAAATCTCCACTACTTGACAGAAGCACATTTATTAGGAACTCCGTGAGCTTCACTAAGCGCGGAGTGTGAAAAACTCCTCACAAACTCCGCGAACTGCAGCTGAGGTTAGTGAAAACAGAATTCTAAATTTATGTTGTGTGCATGCTTGTGGTAACAATAGTGAGTGCAAGGGAGTGTGAGAGAATAAATGCATGAGAGAAAGTAAGTGAAAATGTGATCGTATTCTTAAAATCTGCCATTGGCCCTGGCATACTGTAGGAAATTCTTGCCTTGTAAAGGCAACCACAGCAACATATTGGCACTAGGAGGCTGAAGGTTAATCGTGGCATGAAGGTCACCCATGGTGAAGCACGGACACTGGCATCAGAGAGGGGCACTGGCTGAAAAACCCTGGCCCTGCCATCCTTAGGCAAGAGTCTTTCCAGAGTCTATGGGCCATATGTATCAAGGAACCAATTTGCGATTCTGTAATAGCGATTTTTAAGAAATAGCTATCTAAGAATCCCAAAATGGCATGTATCAAGAAAAATTCAATTTTTTTGCGATTTCTTGATATTCCTTAATTGCGAATTCGCAGCGAATTCGCAATTAAGGAATACTTTCCCATTCATTTCTATGGGCCAGGTGCCCATAGGAAGGAATGGGAATTTTTTCTCAATTTGCGGTTCGCAATTTGCTAATCGCAAATTGAGAATAATTTCAACAGTGCAGGGGTGTCCAAAGGACACCCTGTTGCACCCCTGAAATAAGTATGGGTGCACATGTGGTGCACATACATGCCCTAAGGGGCATGAAGTGTGGCTCACCGGTTAGAGGCGGCAGACCCAGAAGCAGAGGTCAGCCCGGGACCAGGGTTCAATTCCCGACACGGCAGGGTACGGAACCAATGTCAGCGGGCTCGATAAATCTCACCTCGGTGCCTTTCTAACCATGGGTCCCACGCTGCAACTCTGGGCAATAGCTTGCTTAATCTCCACAACGGCCCCCTCGCTGCCGGGGATGCCTGGCTTCACCTTGGGGATGCCCAATAGGGATCATCTCACAGGGAAAGCCAGGACGGGTTCCCCAGCAGCACACAGCGCCAAGAAGCCCTGGGGTGAACGTGCGCTCTAGAAATTCATACTAACATAACATAACATAACATGGCACTTTGAAAAATGCTGAAATGTGCATTTTCAAGGAAATCGCAACTTACCACCAACTAGAAGTTGGTGGTAATTTGCGATTCCTTAAGGGCATTTTGGAATTTTTTTTGCTTAATACATTGCATTTAAGGAATCGCAAAATTTGCGATTCCTTAAATGCAATCGCAAAATAAGGAATGGCAAATTTTGTGATTACTTATTTTGTACCCAAATTCTTTCATACATACCATTTTGTGAAAATGAGTTCGCAAACGCCAACATTCAGCGAATTTCGGAGTTTGCGAACCCATTTGGCCTTAATACATATGGCCCAATGTCATTTTGGCAAGTTTAGGTAAAAATTGTACTTTAAAATGCACTACTTTGGCCCATTTTTTTCCAAATTTTCCCTGGGGGAGGACCCCCACAAACACTCCATCAGAGATCTGACTGACTCACTTCCCTCAGCAGCTACACTTTAGAGCAGTTTCTTTCCTCATCCCTTTCACTGATCATGTCAGCACCCTAATGCAACTTCAGTGACGTCAAGTTCATGTGACATGACTTCCTGGGAAGATTCAGGGTCAAAGGTTATATGATGTCACTTCCTGAAATGCCATTGAGATAGAAGGGATGTGATGTCATTTTGACCACCTCTAGATTTTTGGTGCACCAATGCCCTTGATTACAGACTTTGAAGCGCACTAGTAACTCTCTTGCCACCATTTGAACCTCAGCGCCTCGAAGCACAGACCCAACAGGTGGGCGGTTTTCTTCCGGGTGGTATCCGCTATTTACCAAACTTATAAGTGGCAGACCTGCCATCGGAGTGGCCTACAGTAAATCTGACATTTTTGGTGGATGTTTCATTGTCATACTCCTTTGAATCACCTACTCAAGGTATAATCCATACTTAAAAAAAAAATCCTTATAAATTATATCCGTTAAATAACTTTATTTCCGCCATCAAAGTACAGGTAGCAGTAAAACAGATATTGTACATTTGTAATTAACAAATTTGGATTTCTCAAATTCCTTTATTGGAACAATGGTGATCCGCTGGACACACAAGAATTAAAAATCTCATAGAGAAGTAAAAAGCTTCGTGATTCAATTTTCTGCCCATTAAAAGAAGAGGAAAGCCGCTAACTAAAGGAGGGCTGCGCTCTAAAATTATTAGAAATATAAAAATATGGAACTAAAACAATAAACTCAAAACATGGATTCAATTAATAAACCTGTTTAATTATAAATTATAAAATATTAACCATGCTCATCAATGCCACCCATCCCTTCAGAGGTGACTGATTTCCTACCTCTAGTAGGAGGCACAGTTTAACTTCTGGAAATTTCAGGCAATTTTAACCAAAAAAAGCAAAGGTTATAAAAGGTTTTATTAAAGCAGCCACGGGAGCAGCAATTCAAAACACGCTTTGCAGCTAGAAATGCGGCCAAACTGGCTTTTGGGCATTATCCTTTTCAATTAAATAAGTAAAGCATCGCTATGTTTTCTTTTACTTCTATTACTGATCTCTGACTGCAATTTGTTTGTAAAAACTAAAGTCATTACCTGCCTGGTTGGGGAGTAGAATTCCCAATCTTGCAGTTTTATGAAGTGCGAAATTATGGATATCGTTTGATTACCCCCATCCTTACTTTTATCCCTTGCTGTATTTTAATTTTCTAGTACCTTTCTGATTCAGCAGTAATTGTTTTCAGTGCGCTGTTCTTTTTAGCCTCACATGATACTAAGTTTCATATTTCTACTTTTTAATGGACTTGAATTAATGAACTAAAAAGCAGTAAGAAGAAATTAACTAAAAAGCAGCAATGAATTAACCCTCATGATCAGATATTTCCATCAATTTCTAACGTCTGCCCCTGGATGTGATGGGACTGGCTGCAGCCAAAACAGCAACCGCAGTCGCTGCTGGGCCTTCCTTCCCTGGGGTTGGACATTTCTGGCGCCATCTTGGAAAGGTGTGACTCCACTTACATCATCAAGGAACCTCAGTCCAGGGAGTTCGTGTTCAATCGTTTTTCCCCAGTATTGGTTGCAGAGATATGTATCAAGATACCCATTTGCGATTCCCAAATAGCGATTTTAAAGAAACCGCTATTTGAGAATCGCAAATGGGTATGTATGTACAAAATCGCATTTTTTTTTGCGATTACTTAAAATTCCTTAATTGCGATTAGCAAATTGCGAATCGCAATTAAGGAATACTTTCCCATTCATTTCTATGGGCCAAGAGGCCCATAGGAATTTAGGGAAAGTTATTCTCAATCTGCGATTCGCAATTTGCTAATCGCAAATTGAGAATAATTTCAAGGGTGCAGGGGTGTCCAAAGGACACCCTGTTGCACCCCTGAAATATGCATGGGTGCACATGTGGCGCACATACATGTATGTGCGTCACATGGTACTTTGAAAAATGCAAAAATGTGCATTTTTCAAGGAATTCGCAATTTACCACCAACTAAAAGTTGGTGGTAATTTGCGATTCCTTAAGGGCATTTTGCTAATTTTTTTTCCTACATACATTGCATTTAAGGAATCGCAAAATTTGCGATTCCTTAAATGCAATTGCAAAATAAGGAATCGCAAATTTTGCGATTCCTTATTTTGCACCACATTTTGCTTAATAAATTCCATTTAGCAAATTCGCATTCGCGAATTCTGCGAATTTCGGCCTTTGCGAATGCGAATTTACTTGATACATATGGCCCCTAATCTTTTCAAACACATGGGCACGGGTGTTCACTTTAATTAGTGAAAAGGAAGATTCCCTTGTGGATCTTTATGGGATCTGTTTGTAAGAGTAAGAGAAGGTGTCAGCTTGGTGAATACTCACTTCTTGAAGTTGTGTTGAAACTTTACTGCATTTATTTGTATTTGTTTAGCGCAGATGCTGAGAGCAGCACACACGCATGGGGTTTCTTGGCACTGAGGAAAGGCAGGATTGACTAAGGCAGGATGAAGAAAATATAAAAATTGACCACAAAGCCCAGCTTCAGCTTTCAGGGACACTGTAGGAGATTGGACATTGCTCTGAAGCCCGCGATTAATGTTCTCCGCATCAAAAAACTTGACCTTATTTTTTGTCTCCAAATCCAGATGAGATAGTGTCCACAGGCAGCAGAATAAAAAAAAAACTCTAAAGAGAAAAGGGAGCCAGAGTCTCATGAAACTATGCCATTAAAAAGTTCCTCCATAAATCAAAGAGGGGAAAGAGATATTTCCTTGCCCCGCTGAGATTCGGTACAATGCAGCCTGGCGCGTGCTGTAAATTACAGCGCGTCAGCCACAAAGAAGACATCCATCACCGCGTCAGCCTTTCCCCAAAAAAGGAAGCGAGCGCCCACCTCACCTAAGATCCCTTGAAATGTGGGAACCTGGTGTGAGAGTCCATAAATCTCCCTGTCACCTGAGTACAAAATGGCGGCTTGACCATCATGAGGCGCAGAAAGTGAGCGCCTGCAGCGGTCTTCGGAGCGCTGAGTCCTGTTGTCCTGAAGAAGGACAGGATGCTGAGGGGTCTCCACTCTCTGCAGGGGTGATGGGAGGAGATGAAGAAGGAAGTGAAACAGAGATGGGGCTTGAAAGATGCTGCAGCAGTCATGCACTTATATTCACTCAATACTGAGCACCTTCCAAAGTCCTGACCATGGACTCAGTGAGTACAAAATCCACGTCAGCAGCTGAAGGTACCATCATCTGGGGTCAAGGTGTGAAAGAGGTGAGGTGGTGTTCAAACTAGTTTCATGGAGGTGGGAGCAGACTAAGAAACAGGAAGTGCATCACAGGCACACTTCCGTTGGGGGAGAAGACACCAGTGCTTGACACACTGCAATGGAGGCTGCACACAGCTGGGGCATGACAAAGGCCAGTGTGGCCCCAGCGACGACGCATAAGGGCCCCAAGCCTTCAAGTGGGCCCCCTTCAGTCCAAGGCCAATGAATATCTGTGAGATATGAGAGACTCAGGGGCCCCTCATCACATGCTGCAGGGGGGGCTCGTTCTTTGCTTTACACCACTAGCGCGGTCTTATGAAAAGCGCCCCCCCAAAGTTTTCTGAAGTTCACAAATATTGTATAGTTTTAAGAGGACATCAGGGGAAAAGTTGCAACAATAATGCTTTTGTATGAAAAAATATGAAAATCAAAAAAGTCTTTTAGGGGGAGAATTAGCGTTCAATGTTTTGGGGATAAAGTCTTCCCCCAAGATGTTGTTTTGCAGGACTTTTCAAAGGCAGGAAAAGTTTTATATGAAGTTGACCAACTACTCAAAATTCACAAAATGACATGTTTATCAACCACATAAATTGTGGAAGATGGAAATTAAGAATTTTCAAAACAACAGCTTCAAGCTAATATGAGCTGGTTGTAGCATTTGATTTAAAACCAGATGTTTTCTCGAGTGATCAAAATGTTACCTTCACATTTAGAGACTTTTCTGGAGTTTTTTCTTCCGAGGGCCCTCACTGCTCTTCACCAGGCCGTATTTGGTGAGGTTTCGCTGGATTAACTTTCAGGGAGCTCCTGGTCAAATCATGGAAGTCGGACCTCTGGAGATCTTCAGTGAGACGCTCCTGGAACCTGGAATCCGGGCCAGGACACAGCTGAAGATGGCCAGCTTGGCCCTCGCGATCCGGCTGGTCACCTTATGGAGATTTTTCCCAAAAGTTCCCCAAACTTTCCCAAACTCCTGGAGGTCCTTCCAGAAGGTCTCCTTGGAGGTGCCAAGGGTCCAGAACACACATCCAAGGGCCTGGAATCTCCTAGAAGGTCCTTGGCAGGCCTGGACTAAACTTCCCACAATCCACTGGACTCCTCCAGGAGGGTGACTCTGGCTGGAGAAGGGTCAGTTACGCTCTATTAACCTGTAGCTGCAGGATTCCACTCCTTACTCCTTCTTGAAGTACAGCAAAGTCCTCAGGGCGGTAGTACCAGATAGTGCAGCAGGTGCAGTCTTCACCAGGCAGGCCCTTGAGTGCAGGTCAGGGTTCCAGCAGGACAGTCCTCCTTCTTCTTGGAGTTTCAGGCAGCAGGTCTGAGAGGCTCTGCACCTCTTACATATTTATTCTCAGCTTCTGGGCATTGAGAGGGGGACACTCCTGACCAATGAGATGCAGGGTGCGACTCAGGCTCATGACTACTTCCTCCAAGGTGTATGGCATCTTCATGTCCCAGATAGCACTATTCTTCCAAAATCCATGATGGATGCAATTTCAGCAGAGCTGACCAAACCATCTCTAGGTGTGACTTATTTCCGTAGCTCTCCCTAACATTTGCAAAATCCTTCCTTAAGCCTGCTCTTTGGCTGGTGCACAGGGTACTGGGGGTCGGTAGGTGTGGCATCTCCTGCCTGTCCTGTCCTCATTTGAAGCCTCATGCTTTACAACCCCTCTCCCCTGCCCTGATATTCCTGGAGAGCCAAATGTCACCTAATCAACGCAATCAGGGAGGACAGCTGGAACTCTGACTTTTGTTTTACAGACAAGAAAGTGTTTTTTTTTGCACAAGTTATGATTAATTGAACAAGAGCAGTCAAATAGATTTATCAACACCATTCTGTTTCGTCTTTGAATGATATTTTTGTACTTTCCTAACAATAGTTATGCATCCATAACAGATTGCTGTGTTAGCCTATGAGGCCAAATATCTACAACGGAGAACATGAAATGTAGAATTCCCAACTCACCAGGCTTTATCATGGGACACCTAGGGAATACCTGAGGGGTGCCCAATATGTAACAATTATGTAGATGAATACTTCACAGGGCCCACAGCACAAAAGTCAACTTTGCAGTGGATTTCCTACACTGGGGGGAAATTAAATGGACATTTTTCCCTCACCAGGGTTAATAAAACATCTTTTATAGGGACCCTGCTATTGGTTACCTGATCCCTCACCCCCGGAATACCTAGGGGAGACCTTGGGGTACCTGATATGTATCAATAATGTAGATGATCACTTTTATTGTGCCCCTGCCACCAAAGTCTTGTTTGCAATTATTTCTTTTTTTTTTTTAAGTGGTGCAACTCAGGGCTGCTTTTAAAACAACCTCAGGCTCTCAGCAGTGCAAGCATGCAAGTGCAAAAAAGGCTGCCGACCTCTAAACTGCTAGTCCCTGTTCTATACTAGGGACTTATAGGTATTCCTCATCCCCTTGCCACAATATATATCAGGGACCAATTATAAGTGTACCTCAATGTATGTGTGTGGGGTTCACATAGCACTGGCCCTGGGACTGACTAGCAGTGCTCAGGGCACAGTTAGATTCAGCAACCGTCAGTTGTTGTGTTTCTATCTAGGACCCTAATTCGATATTCCCGATTTATGCTCTTATATGGTTATAATAAATAATATCCTTATAAAGGCATAAGAATCATATCCATATTTAGTAATAGCCCATGCGGTCCAAATACAGCATGGCTACTCCTCTAGACTCCTAGAAAGTACAACGCATTCTTTAAACAAACCAAACCTCCAGCAGCCCGGGAAATCCCCCTGCTCTTGTTTTGATTTGCAGAAGAACTCCTTGAGTCAGAAAGAACTGTTAGTTCTTGGTGACGTCTTATGTCCAACCTTACGTCAAACTCAGCACCTTTCAGGTATAAATATACCAACGTTGCCTACGCAAACACACAGTGGTTTGGAGCAGAACGGCCATCTACTTGCCCGGAAGCCCAACTGATGCAAGGAGCCGAAGGAAGCCGCCCCTCCCTTTTGACGCACTGAGAAAGACGCTGTATTTTTCTCCAGCAGAGAAAATCCAGCTCCGGTGTTTACAGCCGCCCTTGCGGGTTGCTGGGATATCGAGTCCTGAGAAAGAGATACCAGACCTCCTACTTTCTATTACCCAGGTACGGAGCTGACTAAACCCTTAAAGAAAATTCTTGATTCAGATTCTTGGCAAAACCCAACTTAACTTAAACTGCTACTTACTTACTCCTTCCCAAGTATTAGGCTTAGGTCAGGTACACCGGGGTAGGCGTAGATTAGAAGCACCAGTTGAGGACGTTAGTCAATGTTTTTATGTATGTATATATTTTATCCATTTTAAAGTATCATATGGCTAAGAAGTCATAATAATGCTTTTACAGTAATATTTCATAATACTCCTTTTTCTGTACGCACTTTACTTCATGATAAGTATTGCAATTGTGGCAATTCATTTCTCTTGCATGAGAAAGAAGACTGCTCAATAAATAACAACCTTTTATTGAAAACGCCCGTCTCTCTTTTCTCTGCACTCTGGTGAAACTAAGTACGCACGATTGACTGAGTGAAATAGCTGTCTATTGTTTTCACACGACTCTAGAGATACACTCTTATTCTGAGGGAGCAAAGTTGTCATGTTTTATGGTTGTCAGAAGCTAATCCCTTCTTGTCTATCCAGGGAGGTTAAACTCCTCCTCGTTTATTCGAGAAAGTTTCTAGTGACCTCTGAGCTAGCTGGAAAACCTTAAGTCTAATATAGTCAGTAGAGACCTAGTCGACCTCAGTCCTACGTCTACACTGCTGTTTATATTATTCCAATGCGCAGAGCCTATTTGGGAATATAGGAACTACACTACACAGTATCAGTCAGTACGCAAAAACTAGGGATGAACAGGCCAAAAGGGTGGCTTTCTAAAAGCCTCGCATTATAAATCCCAATTGATTGATCACTTACATAGCTGATCAACAATGGGTTAATGAAGAGGTGGTAAAAAAATGAGTCACCGCCTCGAAAATGTGAATATGTATAAATCTCCTGCTTCCAAGAATTCTCAGAGAGCGGCTTAGAGGACAAATGTTTGAAAAAAGCGACTGAACGTCTATCCAGCGCCGCACAGAGCAGAAACCGCGCCAAATGAGCACCGCCTGCTCCCGGAGTGTGACGGCTGCCGAAAGAAATGGAATTAAATCAAGTTAAACTTGTCACTGGCAAATACCGAGCACTTCATCCTGAACAAATTTACTGCCACACTCTCTGATAGAGTCACAACTAAAATTATGCATAATTCATTGAGAAACAGGAACCTCACAGCATGTAATGCAAGCGTCAAGGCGCGGCGCTCTACCTTGTAAAACATAATTACCTAAGAGGAGCGCGCGCGCTTGGCTCCGCCGAAGCCAGGAGGGATGTGCCTGAAAAAGAAGCAACTTTAGACCGTGCAAGAAAACTTCACAGCCGCGTTTGGTTGATTTCCGAGGGACTTATTTATGAAAACTGTTGCATTGCTGCGTGAAAACAGCGATGTGTCACTTCTCAGTGCGCACTCCTTGCGACATGACGGACGCGTCATATTTACTGTATGACGCATCATGTCGCAAGGAATGACAGATACGTCAGTATTACTGAGGAATCTGTCTGCGCAAAACTGACACATTGCTGGAGTTGTGTCAGAAGCGTGACGCAACACCAGCGTTGCAGGGGGGGCTATGATTGTAGCACTGCAGCAATCTTACGCCTGCTGTGTGGCAGGTGTAAGATACTGATGCAAAGGCATCCTAGAAGTGGTGCACGGAAATCTCATAGGTTTCACTGCATCACTTCTACAAGGCTTTTTGAGGGGGAACGCCCCCCCACTGCATACATTATACGTGGTGCAGGGGTGTGCAAAGTAACGCATCTGTCTAGATGTGTCACTTTGTAAATAGGGTGCAACAAGGTGCATTTTTTATGCCACTGGTGCGTCACAAAAAGAGACGCACTGGCGGTGCAAAAGTGTTGCAAGGACTCATAAATAAAGCCCTGAGACTCTAAAGATTGGCAACGGTCACATGACATTCTGCTTACTCCTGAACCTCACCGCTCTTGGTCTAAAGCAAGCCAAACCCTTTGGCTTTGCCAAAGTTCATTACCAGTATCAGATACATGAGCAACAACTTTGATTTTGTTCTTACTAACTAGAACTGAAAAATGCATTTATTTTGAAAATATGAGTGTGTTAGAAATGGGGTAGCCAAATCCACAGGGGGGGTAGCATGGAGCAGAGCGGGCAGGCCAAACTTTGGAGGACATGTGAAGCATCCCCGCAGTACCCACATACGACTCACCAGGCACACCACAAAAGAGGCACAACACCAGCTTGAGTTGGAAAAATAATAAGTTCTCTATTGTCTCCAACCTGCAAAGGTAAAGCACGTTAACAAGGGTAATCACCACAGGGCGGCAACTGGCGCCAGAGCTAAGTATATCAAGGGGGATTATTTACAAGGAGATTGGGAACAAGGCTGAAACGGTAAATAGGTCCATAGTGTCCAGCTGAAATGTAAGAATGTTAGCACTCGGTATGTAACATCAGCGACATCAATATGAGGGAAGAAAACACTAGGCGTGGGAGCCCATTATGCACAAATCAAACATTAGGGGAAAGAACCCACAATGGCTGGCATTGGCGCCTCCTGCAAGAAGGAACATTCGACCGCCAGCATCAATAGTAAGCATAGGCCTAAATCCGGGGCAGGAGCACCTGTAATAAAACACAACCAGGTTTCTTCCACCATCAACCTGTGGGAACTACGCGTCAGGCAGGAACTCATTTCACCTAGGCACCTTAGGAGAAACAACAACATATGGTGCATAACACGGGGCCCGGAATAGCAGGTCAGGCAAGCACAGAGGCACAACGGGCGCGCACCTGTAAGGAAAGGCCCCCCAAGGCTTCCTCTTTGGCAGGGAGCATATCCAATGGCATGGAACCTTCCCTAAGCATCAGGCAGTACGTTGACATCACTATAAGCATAAAACACCAGGGTGTACACAACAGCCAACCCTCCGCATGAAGATAAACATTAGGCATACACATTATGGTTTAACGTTAGGCATTAGACCATGAGCATGAGCCTCATCCTCCACACTGGTGCATTATTTAATGAAGGATCCCTAGGCATCTGTTCCCTTCCGGCCCACTTACGCCAACCTCTATGGGGGCGTGCCCTTAGGCCCACTTGCTCAGGTGAACCGATGACCAAGCTCTGGGATCTATATCTGCAATAGGGAATGATGCTCTCCACCCCAAAATATTCAATAAGGGCAACCTGCTTGCTCCCGAGTTGTCTGGAGGGGCAGTTAAGTGCAGGAAAGTCAGGGCAGTTCAATACCTACCAAACCAAACCAAGGTGCAGGTGCCCTCTGCCAGACGGGGCACCTGATAAGGTAACACAGTCCCGGGGGCGGGCACCGGCAATGTACCCCGTTGCCCCCCCTCCACAAGCTCAAGACAGGCCCCACTCACCGGGATTCCCGCGAGTGTGGGGGCTCCTCCGCTGCAGCTCCGGATGTTCTTGACCAGGGCTCTCCCGACTTCTGGAGGCCCCGCAACAACTTCTGCCAGCATCACCCAGGCCCTTCTTCCTCACATGCGCCGTGGTTTCAAAACGGCCTCTGGGAGGCCACAGAGGACGACCGCGGTGACATGGCCTGCGCGGGAGAAACCCGCCTGGCTTTCCTCCGCTCCCACGGGGCTCCCTCGACTTCCCGGGATTCCTGCCGACACCGGCCCTCCTCAGCCTTCACCCGGGCCCCCACCTGGGACCTGGGGCTTTGGGGCAGCTGATCACTCCTTCGTGGGCGGAGGCGGGGTCGACTCCTGCCCTCCGTGCACCTCCTTCCTCAACACGGGGCTCCTCAGGTCCGGCGGCGGCGCTTCTCCTGTGGCGGCGGGGCTGGCACCGACAGTGTGCCCCGGTCCCACCTCTTCCGCCAGCCCCTGTCCTCGGGGCGCAGACCGGCGGGGTAGGCTCCCGCTCCGGTCTTCTAGGATCTAACGGGGCTCCCTCTTCCACACGGGAGCCCCCAACGCTGCCACGGATTTCTCTCGGCCACCTCGGGCTGCCCGGGCGGCAGCCAATCCCTGTGCGGCGACTGGGGGGGCGCGGCTTGTGACGTCGCATCTCCCTCGTCACGTGACGCGGGAGGCAGCTTCGCACTTCCAAGGCCTAGCGCGGCCTTCCCTGACTCCGGCGGCCCTCTCCTGGCACCGGGGGTCTCCTCGACAGCGCCGGGCTGCTTCGGTGATGTCTGCAGAAACGAGGGGTAGGCTCCCACAGCGCTATTCCCTCCACTCAGCTCCTCTCTCAGGCCACACAACTTCCAGGGCCCTGGGGCTCAAAGGGGCACGGTTCATTCAGCGTACACAGCGCTTGGGGGTTATAGCGCTTGACTGGCAGTTCCTCACAGCGCAGCGCTTCCCAAGGGCCACAGCTTCACCAGGGGCACAGTTCTCACCTCCTGGGGAGGCCCAGTCCACAGCACTCCTCCTCATCTGAGCGCTCTGTCACGCAGCGCTGGCGTGGTTCACGGTCCCCACAGCGTGAGGGACCAAGGGGGGGCCCTCCTTCGTCAGGGGCCCTGGGGACAGTAGAGGAGGGGTTGGATGGGTGCAGGGCCCAGCACACAGGCCCAAGTAGCGGTAACACCCTGCAGCAGGTTCCTGTCCCAGCTCTGTCTCTCTGCATGGCGGCACATCCCCCTTACTTATACCCTCCTCCCAGGCAGTGCCAGAACCTTCTAGAATGTTGGCAAAACTGGCCTAAACTGGCTCAGGGGGAGGAGTAGAGCACCCTGGGTGCCAGGCTTTCCCTCCAAAAGCTAGGGGTGACTGGGTACCTAACGACTAGACTGCTAACCTCCTGCAGTCAGGTGGCACACACATAGCCTGGGCATCCATTTTAAAAACACAGCACTTCACCAGGGTACATTTTACAAGGGGGAAATTGACAAGTGCTCACACCATTGCATGGCATTACATATTAACAAGGTGTCTCACACCACACATGGCCTATACAGGTTTATTACCATGGGGGAGACATTTCAAATTTGGGAGGGGGGGGGGCAAAAAGCGAAAAAGTTTTGGGGAAAAGGGCCAAGTCCAACAGAGTGAATGAAACATTAGACGGCCTGTGGGTGGGGTGGTTGTCGTAGTGTCTCAAGTACTCCACTTTGTTGAGAAACACAACTTTCCTGTAGCTTAAATAATTCTGCAGCACATATAGATAGAGTAATATGCCTCTCTGGAATATTTTTGTGCAGGAAGGTGTCCCTCTATGCACAAAAACAATCCTGCATGCAAAGGAGGCCCCCTTCCACCATGGTGTAAGGTGCCTTTGTTAGCTCTAGGCTGCCTGTTGTGCAAAAGCACTGAGGGAAAATACAAGAATGTGCCATATGCCTTATATACAAAGCATTACTGTCTTTTCCCAGTGACGCAGTACGGTGCTGTAAGGTGACTTGCTGTGCTGCGCTGCACTGCACCACTATTTCATAAATATGTCCCCAAGTGTCACTGTCAGCCATCTTACGTCTGCTGACACTCGTCCGTCTTAAACCAATGAGATCGATGCGCAGCAACCATTGAAAATAGATCATTTAGTTTGGAACCGACTGCCCCAGGGTCACTGCTGAGCTGCAATCAGCAGCACTGACATAAACACACATCTGTAATAAATAAACACTTTTAATGCACAGATAAAAGGAGTGCTGATAACTCAACCCTCTTCCTTTTAGTATCTTGGACCAGGGCAAGTTTAGCCGTCCTGTCAGGACTGAAGTCTGTGATTTTCAAAAGTGTAATTCGTGCCTGCAGGGAGTGCCTTGAGTGATGTCATTTAAGATGTCATCTGTGACGTTATGTGTCTGGCAGGAGCAGTGCAAAAAATGTGAATTGTGGTTACAAATATTGACCATAGTTGCCAAGTTTCAATGTTTTTTTTAACGAAAAATCAAATCCATACCTTCCCTTTTACTGTGTTTTGTGAAACTATACCTCTCTCAAATTCTCTCCCTCTCTCTCCCTCTGTGTTTGTATACATTTGATTAGATTAACATAGAAAATCAATTGCTTAACCCCATGCGCGCTACGCGTTTTCCCGCTGTGCGCTGACTTTTGCGAAAACCCGCGGTTCATGACGAGCTCAGCTCGTCATGAGCGTACGAGAGGCGTAACTCATGACGAGCTGAGCTCGTCATGAGCGTCGAGGGGGTTAAACAGCTCTAAAAGGGCAGTCCTACCACAATAAAATATAGAATAAGGCGTACGCAACGCCTCCCTCTAGATGGGGAACGTGTATTCTTGATTGAAGTTGGCCCTGATCCATCAGAGAATGATTGGCTGAGAACCAGTGGTTGCTTCTCTGTGTGAGACACAGTGGTATCTCACAAGGCCAACAAGCGCCCCGTTAATGGCGCGCACGCACTTCACGCTCAACGACAACCGCCGCCGTGCACTCTTCCATGCCCCGCAGCCAATTGAATGCTCTCTGCTTCGACCCAACCCATGTTTTCTCTGCTCACTCACTGAGAACAAAGGAGCGAACATGAAGCACAAATGGACACTTGAAAATGTCAGCTTTGCATTCATGTCGCGCGCTGTCGCCACTCTGCTCGCTAGCGTGGCGCGGTCAATGCCTCGCTGATGGACAAGGTCAAGGCATCCTTCACCTGCGTCAGCTTCCAACTCTGTGAATCACCCACGGGCATAGTGGATGCAAAACCTATCTGCTGCTCCTTCCATATAGGGTTTTACAGCAAAAATATTTATATAATTGGTAAAAACCTACACAAATAAAGCAGGAAATAAACTTCATTAGTCAGCAGACACCCCAAAAAACCCCTCATCCCCTCAGGAAACAGAACATACATTTTCCAAGACCCCTCCAGTGAGTGTGACTCAAAGGAGAGTGGTAGATGTCAACCAGAGGCGTGGGCCAGAGCTTTGGCACGTCACTTCGCTAACACATAAAATAGATATATAAATATAATGACAGGAGTGCGAGCCAGGGTAGTTAAGCAGATGGAATGTTTTTTCAAACACTAACTATGAAATCGCTGTACCGACTTGTTATATACAATCTATGTCTTTAAATACATCACTTAAATAAAACATTACAGCATGCAAATACAGAAAAATTCATGCAAATACCAAGGAATAGCAGCTCAATAAAATGCGTGGCAAAAAAATTCACTTCAAGTTCATGTATGCTGTGGGGACACGAAACAGTGGAATCATGGAAGCCAGTACACTCACACGGTTGTATGATGTTACAATGCATGTTATTACAACGCGTGCTGTTACATGGCAGTCGTTACAACGACTGCATGTTACCACGCTATGCCTTTACAACGCAAGTCTTTACATCGACTTGCCCTAGGTGGCGTCCTAACATTAGAAAAGTGTCATTTACTATTCCAGCTCCAGTCCACTTATCAGTAAGGAAGGTGTTGGGATAGTAAACTACACTGTTTTTAATGTTAGCGCACCATCTAGCGCAAGTCGATGTAAAGACTTGCGTTGTAATGGCATATCGTGGTGTTGTAACGACCGCGATGTAACAGCATCGCAGTGTATTGTCCGCGTTGTTAATGATGTTTCCACTCAAACCATCCCAGATTCCAAGGTTCAAAATATCTGTTTATTCCATAAAATTGCTTTAAGAAAAGTTCAAAAAGTACAAGTGCAAATACAAGTGCATAGCTTGAAGTGCTTTGGCTGTAATTAGTCATTCATAATTGCATACAACTTTGCATCTCTCATCCAGGTTCAAGTGCAAACCCGACATGGATCCAAAATTAGTTGCATATAATACTTACAGAATGTATATGCATCCTTAAGGTGAATCCAATGCACTCATAAGAGTCATAGGAATTTCTCACACACTAATGTGCAAACCTACCGAGCTGATAATTACTCAATCAACAAGTAACACACACTACAATTCATCAAGTCACAGACTTTTTACTGTCAACATGCCAGACTCAAAAGGGATGTATGACGGTACGACGCGTACCATCACAGCGCGTGCTTTAACAACGCGTCCCTTACAATGCAAGTCGTTACCAGGACTTGCGTTGGGGGCGCGGATTGAGAATAGTATAATTTACTATTCTAACACCAGTCCCCGTGGACACTAGGGAAGGTGTTGGAATAGTAAATATACTATTCTTAATCCTCTAGCGCCCTCCAGCGCAAGTCGTGGTTACGACTTGCGTTGTAATGTACGCGTTGTTAAAGCCTTGCGGAGTAAAATCCGCGTGGTAAAGGATGTTTCCCCTCAAAAGATATTCATAAGACTATTGGCACATCATTGTTTTCAATCTAGAAGCACAGGCAACTCCTCTTCTGTATTAAAACCACTTGGCTACATGGTCTGCAGGCACATTACAATGAGGAAGTCCAGATACCCAGGCTTGACTTCTCTATGATCTTTTGATTCATGTTTATGGACCTGTGATGGAAGTCTGGGCCACCCCCAGACTGCATCAGAAAATCTGCATATAGGACAAATTTAATTTTCAAGCGAGATGCGTTGACGGTACGATGGTGGATACTAAAAAACGCATGCAAAACTGACAGAAGTACAAGGTGACCTGGTGCTCTTCGGAGGGCAGCAGGAAGGGGTGAGAGTTCCCATTAGTGTAATTATGTATAAAGCAAAGTTTATGTGCAGGGGTCAAGTGTATGCAATGGAAACTTTGGGAGGCGCCACGCAGCAGTGGACTGTAGGATCTTCCCATACATTCCATTTTGTAAGTTCTGTTTTTTGATCAGATGTTTGTTAACATATGCCACAAGTTTGTATAAGTTTTGTGGTAACTTTGCAGTGCTGTGTCAATGAGTGTGGTAGTAGATTGTCACAAGCAGCACATCTTCCATCCAGGAGCAGCGTCGGCTCCAGGTACATGTGGACTGACAGCAGACACCGCCATGCGGTGGAGTAAGAGGGCCTGGTCCTTCTTTAACTCCTGAGGTGTGGCCTCACAGCCCAAGACATACCTGGAAGGCATCTTTTAAGAGGAATGTCTTCAAGTTCTTCCTGAGGTCCTGATATAAGAGACTGGACTCAGGTCATTCCAGACTCATGCTCCGAGCTCCTGGTTGCTTTTGCCTCCATGTTGTTTGTTTCTCTGAAGTTAGGCAACAGATTCAGTGAGTGCAGCTTCTGACGGTGTGCCTAGAACCACTCCTACAAACTCTGTATGCGGTGCATGTGATATTTAATCGAACTTAATGATTTACTGGAAACCAATGGACTGCCTCCAGAGCAGGAGCCGCGTGCTTGGAAAACCTTGGCGAAATTTGAGTATTTTTCTTTGCGGAAATTGGGCAAAATGCCCCAAAATTACATGATGGACATATGAATCATAATATAAATTGTTAAAAATCAAGACTGTACCAGCATAAATTAAATTTCACCAGGCCTTAGTGCTAGTTTGAGGAAAGGTGTTGTTCTGGATCAGATAGGGTTCCTCACACAGTGTGGGGGAGAATCTTTATGGGTAGTATCTGCATGTTGTTGCTGTGGAAAATAAGGAACTGAGTCTACAGGGAAGGAGTGGTCAGTCGCAAAGCAAGTGCCTAGATTCCTTACTTTTGTTAAAGCATTGAGGTTCCCTTGCAGTCGTTTCTTGAATTTGAAAAGACTGCTTCATCCCATCTAAAGAGTTCTTTCATCGGTGCTGGCACATTTGTGCGCTCTAAGTGCCATGGCGCCTTCGGGTGGTAGAGCACTTTATAAGAATTAAATACTAACTCTACAGTGCCCTATGTACACACTATTTAAATGCATATTTGTCTTTAGAATCCAGATCCCATGGGTGAAGATGGATTTGTGTACGATTTTACACAAATCTTAAATCAAAGGTGTAAGGCTTCATGTACTGATGCCCTGAAAGACATTACCTGTACTGAAGGAGCCGTGGGTGAATGCAGAATAACATTTAAAAACAGAAACGAACGGATACATTAACACTTGGATGCTAATGACAAGGGTAACTCGTCATGGGGTGCTCATTCAACTCAATGGAATTTACATGGAATCGTTGGAAATGCCATAGCATCCAAGTGGGAAGAGCATGCATTCAGACCAGGGACACTTCCGCTGACGTATTTTCGACTCAAAGGTAATACGGAAGTGTGATGATGCAACAGTAACAATTTGATAAACCAACATAGCATTCAGTGAATGTCAATTTGCAAAAGGAGACGGACGCAGTGGTGTTTAACTGTGATTCATATATAGCGCTCTGGCGAGCAGTGAGCGCAGGAGGCGCTTTAAAGATAAGTAAAGGACTCCTCGTGTTTGAATAACAGAGCCAGGCCCTGAGCAGACCCTCGACAGGGGCGCCAAGGGGTATGCAGCTGAGGAGGAGTGACCAGTGACCACAGGAAATGTGTCACAGTTCGCGGCGTAGCCGCGGCCGGCCATTCCCACATGCACACACGGGAGGCCGAATACTCACTTCCGGCCGGAAGTCGAGTACCCGGTCTAGTCCCGGGCAGCAGAGCACCAAAGCACTTCCGGGGGAAACGCTTAACCATCGCGTTTCCCGCCGGCTTGGTGCTTTGGATTCCAGATTCCCGCTTGCCGAGTCCTGCCTGACGAGCCGCGCTGGAGCGCTGCTCAGCTGTCACGACAGCCGCCGGTAGGAAAACCTTTTGATCCTCGGCTGATACCAAGGAGGCAAGACGCGCTGGAGCGCTTTCCTTGCCTCCAAGACTGCGCCATTCAGGAGCGCTTGTTTGTTCCTTCACCTGGGGGTTACAGGACTGTGCCCGTTTTTGTTGTTTTAACCCTTGATGCGCAGGAGCGCCTTGAGGGTGTTTAGAGGACCTGGATTGTGTTTTTGGGGTGTTGTGTTTTCGGTTTCCCCCGCGCAGGAGCGCTAAGGGAAACAACTAAGCCTATACACCTGGTTTCCTTACCGGGGATGCCACAGGTTGCATGACTACGTCCAGCATTCAGCTACACGCGCAGGAGCGCTTTCTTTTGTTTTAGCTTGGGTGAAACACGCAGGAGCGCTTTCTTTAGTTGGTACTTATCAGTAACGCGCAGGAGTGCTTTCTTTTGTTTTAGCTTGGGTGAAACGCGCAGGAGCGCTTTCTTTAGTTGGTACTTATCGGTGACGCGCAGGAGCGCCTTCTCTTCGCTATTCACTTCCGGAGCTGTTCTCATCCGAAGGCCCTTCTTCCCGGGAACATTGGTGAGTCCTCAAGGGGTGACAAGTCCTGTGTGTGTATGTTGGGGGTGGTTCCTGTTTGGGTCTACTTTAGTCTCTGATCTCTCTTCCCTGGTTTCCAGCTGACACCGGGACGCCCCGCCAGCTCCACGCCATCCTTTAACCCTACACCCTGGCTCCCATCCCTGCGTCCATCTCATCCCTGATGGGGATTGTCTTCCACGAGGGTCAGGTGGGTACAGGGACGGGTGCTCTTGTCGTCTCTGCGGAATCGCGTCACAAGCAAAGGTAAGACTTGTGGGGCGCCTGACAAAGTGTCCCTCCCTGACAGCCATCGGCGCATCGCTTCGAAGCACTTCAGTGCCACGTCAGCAGCGCCTAACGCGTGGGTGTGAGCCGCAGCAGTGACGAGCTCGGGGCCTCAGCTGGGCATCATCTCTCCTCGTGGCAGCTCTGCCCCCCCCCCCCCCCCCCCCGGCAGAGGGATTAGCAGGCAGCACGAGTACAAGTGAACTGGAAGAGTTTGAGTGAATTACTCCGCAGAATGATCGGCTTAATTACAACAGAACTCCTTCCCACAAGAGAAGCTGCTGCAGATGAGCGCAGTGCAGCGGGGGGTGGGGGGACCTGCAGTCTGGTAATCAGCTCCTAGAAGTGTGTAGAAGGGTCACGAAGCATGAGAGGGGAGCTACTGCTCTGCCTCTGGTGTGGCCTTCAGGCTGAGGTCACACGAGGTCAGAGAGAGGGAGCAGTGGAGTCTGATGCACAAGCATCTTCTCTCAGTCACAACTTTCATCCAACATTCCCCATTCTTCAAGTCTCACTCCTCACAGCCTATTTCACTCTCACCCTCACTCTGCCCCTCTCACTCTCACCCTCACTCCGCCCCCTCTCATTCTTCACTCCGCCCCTCTCATTCCTCACTCCGCCCCCTCACCCCTCACTCCCCCCTCACTCCCCCCTCTCACCCCTCACTCCGCCCCCTCACCCCTCACTCCGCCCACTCTCACCCCGCCCCCTCTCACCCTCACTCATCATGTAAATGTACAGGAATTTATATAGCGCAAATCACCAAGCGGTTTCTAAGCGCTTGCTTAGGGAACCCGTCCTGGTATTCCCCTGTGAGATAACCCCGGCAGGGTATCCGCAAGGTGAAAGCCAAGCATCCCGCCGCGAGGGGCCGTTGTGGAGATTAAGCAAGCTATTGCCCAGAGTCGCAGAGTGTGAACCCGTGAATCGAGTAGGCACCGGAGCGAGAATTGTCGAGTCCATGGACATTTTAGGACTCAAGAACCCGCTGAGCCGGGAATTGAACCCTGGTCCCGGGCTGATCTCTGCTTCCAGGTCTGCCTCCTCTAACCAGTGAGCCACACTTCTCCACTTCTACTCTTCATCCCTCTCTTATCATACTCACTCCTCAGTGTTCACTCACTCATCCCAGTTCCTGCTCTCGCCCCCAGCCCCTCGTGCCTTGTTCCTCACTCATCATAGTTCACTCACGCTCTGAGTGTTCTGCGAAAATTGGTAAGAATGCAATTTCACCTTTCTTTTTATTTTTAGCTTACTGTAGCTACTCACCAAACCATGCAGCCGCTCACTCACCAACTGGCAGACTGATACAGACATTCACACAGATTAGTCACTCACCCATGCATTCACTAAGATATGTTTAATCACTGACTGATACAGTCAGTCACGCACCGACTAAATCATCCATGCAGATACTCATACACCCCCCATTCCTTAATACACCTTGACATATATATATATATATATATATATATGGCATTAGACAATTGAGTGACGGCAATTGCTATGAGAAAACCACACACAAGGAATATGCCAAAGCTAAAGAGACTCTTCACAAACAGCTATCACAATGGCACAGGGAAGGACTTATTTCATCTGAAGAATTTAAATTCATGAACAATGAGTTTCCAGTTCTCTCTGTTTTATATCTAATTCCAAAAATTCACAAAGGCGTAACACCGATACCTAACACCGATACCTGGTAGACCAATCATATCAGCCATCAAAAGCGCTGAGGAAAAAGTGGGCCAATATATCGACTCCTTCTTGCAAGATTTGGTCAAAAATGTACCCAGCTATGTGAGGGAAAAGATTAAAAATCAATGTTGGAATGAGGATATGCTGCTTGCGACTTCAAACGTTGAGTCTCTTCATACGAGCATAAACCATGTACAAGGAGTAGCTGCAGTGAAACACTTTTTTGGGTAACAGGGCATATGAATATCACCAACCTAATAAGGTTATTGTTAATCTCATTGAGTGGTGTTTAAATAACAATTTCTTTCTGTTCGGGAAGGAGCTGTACAGGCAACTTGGAGGAGTTGCGATGGGTTCCTGTTTCTCCCCCAGCTATGCGTGTTTACACGTAGGCTGGTGGGAGGAACAGGTCCTAAAAACAGAACATAAAGAATGGGTCAACGAAAAGATAATATGTTATCTAAGATACATAGATGACATTTTCATCTTGTGGCAAGGAGATGACCAAGAGGCCCTAAGATTTGTAGAAGCTATTAATTGCAACTCCCTAAATCGTCACTTCACATCACACATCAATAAAATGAGTGCAGAATTTTTAGATGTGAAAGTTTATATCAAAAATGAAAGGATTGAAACAACTCTGTACAGGAAACCCACTGCCGGGAATGCAACGCTTCATGCCACCAGTTTGCATCCCAAGCACTTAATAGCTAGCATTCCCGAGGGTGAGATATTGAGATTAAAATGGATATGTAGTCTAACCGAGGATTTTGATAATTGCCTAATTGACATGGTCAGGAGATTAAAAGCACGAGGGTACACTGATAGCATACTGCAACTAGCTGTTGACAAGGCTAAATTAAGATCCAGAGATAGCCTTTTTAAATCTAAGGAATCCATTAATTCAGGTGCAGAAGTAAAGGTGGCTACAAGGGAGGAAACTATTACAAACGAAAGTCCCAGGTTAACAACTACATTCAGTAGTGAAGAAAGAAAAATCAGGGCCATTGTGAAGAAAAACTGTCCCATACTACTAACAGATGTAGTATTAAACTCAAGGTTGCCAAGTACTCCCACAATCACATTTAGGAGAGCTAAGAGCATGGGTGCCGTCCTAGACAAAAATAGCAATGAAGCTAGACAGAATACAACGTGGCTTCAACCTGCAAATGGTTTCCGGAAATACTCTTGTTGTAGAGCTTGTAAATTCAGAACTAATACAACTCACTACCAAACTCCATTTAGTACACAGTAGGTGGCTATTACAGGAAGTTGTCATTGTAAAACTGAATTTGCTGTGTATGTCCTGACGTGCACCTGTGGCTTGAATTACATTGGTAGCACAAAGCTGCAGGTGCATATCAGGATTTTGCAGCATCTTCGTGCCATCTTGCATAGTGAGTGACCCCACTTACCCGGTAGCACGTCATTTTAAAAGAACCCATAATAATGACGTTGCTTGTTTAAAATATTTTGTGGTGGAGTCAGTTCCGAAATCCCGCAGGGGTGGAAATCGAGAGCGCCAGCTGAGACAACAAGAAACTAAAATGGTTTTGGATTTCGACAGCAAATGGCCAAATGGGTTGAACAATACTGAAGACATGTATCATTTTCTCTAATTCCCTTAGTTCCCCATGCCAAATATACTTAACCACCCCAGCAATTGAATAGAACAAAATATCTGTGTCACCCCTCTTCTGGCGATGAGGCAGATAAAGTTAGGTTGTATTCATGGCGCGATCTTAATACATAGGTTCCCTAATATTAAGTACAAAATGAAATTGATCTTTTGCCTGAAACAACCTATATAACTCTAAAAGCTTGCCCTATGAAAACAATATATTTTTAAGTTAGCTATGCCAGGTATTGAGGAAGATGTTTTGACTCTACTTAACAATTCGCTACAAACAGGACTGGTTCCATCCTCCTTTAAGGAGGCACGGTTGATCCCCCTGTTGAAAAAAACTGGGGCGGACGTTAAGAATCTAAAGAACTTTAGGCCTATTTCTCAACTACCATTCTTGGCCAAAGTTCTGGAGCAGCATGTCCTTACTCATCTCTCCGATCATCTGGAGAATAATGTCTTACTTGAGCAAAACCAGGCAGGGTTTCGTGCGCATCACAGCACGGAGCTAGTGATGCTATCCATCTTGGATGAGTTAAGGTGTAGAGCTGACAAGAAACTCCCTGGGGTCCTGGTGCTATTAGACCTCTCCGCGGCATTTGACACCGTTTGTCATAGTCAATTGTTGTTGCGGTTGAGGGACTTAGGCATCCAGGGCACAGCATATGTCTGGCTCTCCTCTTTTCTCCAAGGGAGAACTCAGAGAGTTCAACTGGCAGACTTAGTCTCAACCACAGTGCCAATTACCTGTGGTGTGCCACAGGGCTCTGCCCTCTCCCCTCTTTTATTTAATGTTTATTTACAACCCTTGATTTCGGCCCTTAACCAGATGGACTGTCAAATTTACAACTACGCCGACGACACCCAAATTATCATCCAAATGGAAGATTGTCCGGGTGCACATGCAAGAATGCAGAATATCCTAAGATATACAGCTAATTGGATGTCTGTGAACTCCCTGAAAATCAATCCAGATAAGACCGAGGTGTTGCCAATTACCATCATGGGCAACCCCTGGAATGATTGGTTCTGGCCAATAGAACTAGAGGCGCCCCCGGAACCTGCAGCAGTAGTGAAAAGCCTGGGCATCTCCTTGGATGGGAGTTTGACGATGCAAAAGCAAGTCTCGGGGTGGTGGGCATTTGTGTGGGCCTCCTTCGACAACTAAGGAAAATCTCCTCACTCTTGTCCTTTGCCACCCTGAGGCGCGCTGTATCTGCCATGATCCTAGCCAGGATGGACTATGGCAACTCACTATATGCTGGGCTCCCTCAAAAACATTTGAACCGACTGCAAATTGTCATGAATGATGCTGCAAGATTGATTTTCAAAAAACCGAGGAGAACGCATGCTTCCCCTCTATTGCGTGAACTCCACTGGTTGCCTGTTAAACAGAGGGTTTTGTTCAAAGTTATGTTATGTTATGTTATGTTAACTCAATTTTTTAAGCGCACAGCTGCCCACGGCTAAGGGGTGTCCCGGCGCTGCTTTGCAAAGGGCTTTGCATTACGCATAAAGTCCTGTATGGAAAGGCGCCAAGCTATATTAAAGCTCGCTTGGCTCCATACAAGCCTGGTAGACGGTTGCGCTCCTCAGATGCCACCCTCCTAACCCAACCGCGCTTCAGATTATCCACCTTAGGTGGTCGTGCATTCTCTAACGTCTTTCCAGCTGTCTGGAATAGCTTACCAACCGAACTGGGCAAAGAATGCAACTTGCTGCCTTTTCGAAAAAAATTAAAAACAGTGCTTTTTCAGCAAGCATGGGGTGTGCTGTGACTTGATGATCGACTGTAGAATTTGTTTGGCATATACCTGAGAAAGCGCTTAGAGACCCCGGGGGGATTACGCGCTATATAAATCAAATAAATAAATAAATAAATAAATATTTCATTACCTCTTTTTCCACTATTTTTACTGATATGATGAACTTTTAAATGTTATTTATGTGATTTTAACAATATTATCCAGAAATGGTTCTTTTATTGTTAATAATATTTATATATATTTATTCAATCATATGGTAGGCACTTTAATGAATATTTGCACTAATTTGCACAGTTTTGCACAGTGTTTTGATTGCAGCTTTGTTTTTTGCACTTTAATGACTACTTAGGGGCCAATTCCGATCTCGGTCGGAAGGGCACCGAATCGGGTCCGGCATCAGCGGATCCGATTCGGAGGCTGAATTTCCGTCCTGTTCGTATACCGGCCCGGACGACGTAGTACGGTGCGAAGAAGTGCGGAATCTCCGTCCGAATCGTTTCCGGATCCGAACCGCTCTGTACATCTCGGCCGTAAGCTAACCACGGCGCGCCTGGAGGCGAATTCCAATCGAGCCAGTACGATGCTGGAAATCGGACAGCCGGATCGAGTCGGAGCGTCCGGCTTGAAATATCTTCCGGAGGGGGTCTCCCCAACACAGGCATTTACGGTGCAGATGGCACCAACGCGTACACACTGTAGGGGGCGTACCCATTCAATCAATGGGAGCCCATGTACGCGTATGGCCTATGGTACATAATATACGATCTAATGGAGCCACGCGGGCCCATAATCTCATCTTCCAGCTCGAAACTTTCCTGCTGATGCTGGTGCCAAATTCCCCACCGCCTCCACTTCTTTGGTCCTGAAGAAGACCCTGCCTCCAAGATATCCACGTCACTGGTCCCTACAGGGGTCGAAATGTCAACTTTTTCCCTTTTTCCTACAAACAAACCTGGCTGGCAGTGACTCTATAACTGTTTTCTTTGTTTATGTTGTTGCATTTATTGTATTTGCCAGACATCTGGCAGGATAGGTTCGCAAACCAGTTGTGGATGTTTCGCTATGCGCTACCCTCCCCTTGCACATCACCTGCACTCAACCCAATTTCTGCACTTGTCACTTCATTTTACACCTTCCCTACCCAAAAATGTAGATATTGACATTGTCATTTGAATTGTTGATCCTTTGACAAACCTTGATTCATCGATTAAATGATGGTCATTCATCGCATGTGTTATTTGGTGTTGTCATAACTCTATGTAAATTGTTGGCATATGTGTTTGCTGATAGTCTGCAAATTATTTCCACTGTGACTAACCTTTTGTGTACCACTATTTACCCGAGTCCAGTGGTCTATCGGGCTACCCCATTGATATATAACTCAATATTCTTGGACAGCGATATTTTTTACTCGATATCTTGTGTGAATACCATGCATTGAAAGGCTGCAGTGGTGATGGAGGCTGCAGTGGCGATGGAGGCTACAGTGGTGATGGAGGCTGCAGTGGTGAGGGAGGTTGCAGTGGTGATGGAGTCTGCAGTAGTGATGGAGGCTGCAGTGGTGATGGAGGCTACAGTGGTGATGGAGGCTGCAGTGGTGATGGAGGCTGCAGTGGTGATGGAGGCTTCAGTGGTGATGGAGGCAGCAGTGGTGACGGGGGTTGCAGTTGACATAAGGAGGCTGCAGTGGTGATCCGAAAGATGCAGCGATCATAGAGAGTCTGAAGTGGTGAACAGGGAGACTGCAGTGGAGATGGAGGCTGCAGTGGTGATGGAGGCTGCAGTGGTGATGGAGACTGCAGTGGAGATGGAGGCTGCAGTGGAGATGAGGAGGCTGCAGTGGTGATGAGGAGGCTGCAGTGATCATAGAGAGTCTGCAGTGGTGAAAGGGAGGTTGAAATGGGGATGGAGAGGCTGTAGTGGTGACGGAGGCCTCAGTGGTGCATGGAGAGGTTGTAGTGGTGACTCTGTAGTGGTTAATGTAAATAAAATTGAAAATTACTAGTTTTAATCACCTTTTTGATTTTTCACTAATCTTGCACTTATTGTTTTTTGTACTTTTCTCAGGCGGTTGTGAAAACCCTGCAGTGTGTCCTGTGTCACCTATTGGTGAAGTGTCTTTGCTGCAGATACCACAGGCAGAGTTACCTATGTAGTACCGCTGCGCGGGCCAGATTCCAGCTGTGCATTCAGACGGCTGGAATACCACTTTAGGTGCTGAATATACATCCCTCACATCCTGTCAGGCCGGCAGCATCTGGAGGCGATGGGGTTCAGCAGGGGTTAAGTTCATGTGTTAATTTGCATATTCATGGCTTTTTCTGGTGCCTTCTGTGGTGATATCTGAGGTAGCAGGAATGTAGCGGTGTGTGACTTCTGCACACTGGGGGCCTCATTTATAAGGCCTTGCGTGAGTTTTGCGCTTCCGATGCGTCACTTTTTGTGACGCATCGGCGGCGTAAAACATGCCTCCTGTTGCGCACTATTTACAAAGTGACGCATCTAAGCAGATGCGTCACTTTGTAAACCTCTGCGCTACATTATACCTGCGTCAGGTATAATGTATGCAGAGGGGGCGTTCACCCGCAAAAAGCCTCGTAATAGTGACGCAGTGAAATCTATGAGATTTCACTGCGTCACTTTTAGGACGCTGTTGCGTCAAAATCTTGCGCCTGCCTCACAGCAGGCGTAAGACTGACGCAAGCCCTTTGACATGGGGCTTTCCCCATGTGAAAGGACGCATTGCTGGAGTTGCGTCACTTTTGTGACACACCCCAGCAATGCGTCACTTTTGCGCTTACAGATACGTCAGAAATACTGACGTATCTTTGACTCCTTGCGACATGATGCATCATATTATAAATATGACGCATCAATCATGTCGCAAGGAGGGCGAATGAAAAGTGACGCATCGCTGTTTTCACGCAGCGATGCGTCACTTTTCATAAATAAGGCCCCTGGTTCCTTTAGTTGTAACTGAACAATGCAGTGGCCTCACTGTTTTTTTTAGTAGCCACAAAACTCAAATTGAATCGGTGTTTCCTCTGCCTGAGTTCCATTAATCTCACACCGACTATCTCTGTGCGCATCTCTTAGCAGCGGCCCCACGTGTCCACAGTATGGCAGACGCGCGTCTTAAGCTGCACCGTGTCCAGCTCCTAAGTTTGGGCACATTGTGTTCTTGGCACCCCGCACCGTCTCGTTAGCATCGCTTTTTGCCTGTAATTTTCATGCAATCATTCTCACCACGGTGGAGAAATACGGTTATTAATGTTCGTGCTCGAAAAGCGTGAAAGCATAAGCTTTCATTTACAGAGCCTGTCTTCAAGCCACACTCCACTGCACTTTGAATACATTAGCATACATTTATCATTGGTTAGCAAGTTATTAACATTAATACAAACAAAAGGAGGCCATTTCTTCTCAAAGATTATCTTTTTAATCACTTAGTGGGTGCAGCATGCAGCTCATGCGAATTTCAGACTCTATTTTCATCCGATGCGCCTTCTCAGTTTTCATACGCAGGGTATTAAAGAAGCCGCGATGTGGCGTAGAGGCCTCTGCCATCTGTTGCAATGAGGCGTTGTTTAATTGATGCCACTGTGGTTCCATCTCTTCATAAAACAGACGTGCTGCATCCTCGTCGCTTCTCGATGATAATGATGTGCGGGATGTGGCGTTATTCACGCACCCATGAACGTCCCGTTGGGTGGTTGTCAACTAGAAGACTACTTCCAGCTCAGCCAGGTAACCAGTAATACCACGTCGTCATCTCGTCTGAAACCAAGGGTCTTATTTAGAGTTTGGTGGACGGGATACTCCATCATAACAGAGAGGGTATTCTACCCACCATTTTACAAGTGCCATAGACTGTAATGCTTGCAATAATGCAAACAAGATATCCGCCATGTTTTAGACCAAATTCTGAATAAGGCCCATAGTTCTGTTCCCAAAGGTAAAGAAAATCCCATTCACCATTTTACAAGTGCCGTTGATGCACTCGTAATAAGTGCTATAGACTGCAATGCACTTGTAATAAGTGCCATAGACTGTAACACACTTGTAATAAGTGCCATAGACTGCAATGCACTTGCAATAAGTGCCATAAACTGCAATGCATTTCTGATAAGTGCCATAGACTGTAACACACTTGTAATAAGTGCCATAAATTGCCATGGACTTGTAATAAGTGCCATCAATTGTAAAACCCTTTTAATAAGTGCCGTAGACTCAGGGGCAGCACCTCTGCTAAAGCCGAGGCACGTTGCCCCACTGCTCTTTGTGCTTAGAACAATAAAATGATAATAACAGGGTGCGTGACTTCTTGGCCAGCCATCTCGGGCCGGCCAAACAGTCATGCGCACTTTGCATGTTCACCACCAGGCTGCATTACACAGCCTGGTTGGGATCATGCCCAGGTCCCCATTCCTCGTCTGAGCACCGAGCCACTGAGCTCAGACCTATCACAACACTGTATTGCAGCATTGTCTTTGGCTAAGAGGAGCCACCCACAATGCTGCATTGCAGCATTGTCATTGGCTCTGAGGAGACTGGGTGCTTCCTTGTTCCAGTTCCGCACTCACCGCAGAAGCGAGGAGAGACTCGCCCAGCTAAGAGGTAAGTGGTATTTTTCATTATATTTTATTATTTTGTCCCCACTGGCCATCCCCCTTAACCCCGCCCCTCCACCCTCATTCCCTGCCAGCCGCTACTGCATAGACGGCAATGCAATTGTAATAAGTTTGTAAAACTGAGGAGTTAGGTCCTTATGGGGCATGGGGAAGGCTGGACCATATTATATCAGAACAACAACAAAAATTGCCTCCACCACTCTTATTTACTAAGAAAACTTGATACAAAGACCAAACCCCAACTGATTAAGTTTGACCGGTATTTTTATTTATACCTTTCTATTTTAGAATTCTTTCAGGTCTATTTTTCCGATAATTCCGATAACGAACGAGACTCCTCCATGCTAACTAGTTATGCAACCCCCAGCAATATATGTTTGTAAATAGCATTGTGTATTAATGTAATTATTTGAATGTACATTCCTTTCCCTTTTTTGCTCGAAACACAGAAAAATAGACCTGAAAGAATTCTAAAATAGAAAGGTATAAATAAAAATACCAGGTCAAACTTAATCAGTTCCGGTTTGGTCTTTGTATCAAGTATTCTTAGTAAATAGGTGTGGTGGAGGCAATTTTTGTTGTTGTTCCACACTTGTAATAAGTGCCATAGACTGCAATGCACTTGCAATAAGTGCCATAAACTGCAATGCACTTGTAATAAGTGCCATAGACTGCAATGCACTTGTAATAAGTGCCATAGACTGCAATGCACTTGCAATAAGTGCCATAAACGGCAATGCACTTGTAATAAGTGCCATAGACTGCAATGCACTTGTAATAAGTGCCATAGACTGCAATGCACTTGCAATAAGTGCCATAGACTGCAATGCACTTGTAATAAGTGCCATAGACTGCAATGCACTTGTAATAAGTGCCATAGACTGCAATGCACTTGTAATAAGTGCCATAGACTGCAATGCACTTGTAATAAGTGCCATAGACTGCAATGCACTTGTAATAAGTGCCATATACTGCAATGCACTTGCAATAAGTGCCATAAACTGCAATGCACTTGTAATAAGTGCCATTGACAGCAATGCACTTGCAATAAGTGCCATAAACTGCAAAGCACTTGCAATAAGTGCCATAGACTGCAATGCACTTGTAATAAGTGCCGTGGACCGCAATGCGCTGATAATATTAGAAATGGGCATCTGCCCCCTTCTGACAAAGTATCTCACTGGCCAAACTCTACTTAAGGCCCTTAGTTTTTTGAACAAATGGGCAAAGAACTTCCACCAGTGGCTTTTCTTCCAGATTCAGGACTTTCTCCAGAAATCAGAGGATTGTTTATTACCCAACGTCTGCAATTCCGGCACTAAAGTGATAATAGTGACAGACACTTACAAAATTTGAAAATGATTAGTTGCCCCACCCACCTGTGTGAATCTAGATGTGAAAAATAGAAATTTACAGAACTCCTGGAGGAGAATATTGATTTGTTTTCAGAAGATTACATTTATTTGTTTAAAAACAATGCCAAATCTACGCTCAAAGAGTCTGATTCCCAAAGGTTTCTGAAAGTGCATGTCCTCAAAAAAGACATTTGTTCTTTAACCCCTTCGATGCTGATGACGGCCCCCAGCCGTCATGCATCACGGGGCTCGTGTGCTGATGACGGCTGGGGGCAGTCATGAACCCGCCCACTTCTAAAAAAAACGCATACAGGCGCAGAATCGCGGCCGCGCCCAAGGGGTTAAAAAGCCTTATACTAATTCACAGAATTAAGCATTAGTGAATTTCATGAAGCATCATTTGCACATTCCATAGTCAATGTGATCGATTTTCCAGCTTCATAAGTTTAGGGCTATATTGAGAAAGAGGGCATTAAAGAAACAGGCCGATCCTGAAAAACCAGTAACTAGCCGTAAACGTCTGCACTGCAGGTGTACACACACATTTGAAAACAGTTTCACACTCCAGTAACGCCAAAGCAACCACTCCTGTTCAAGAGAGGAGTGTGAGCATTTTCTGTGTACAGAAAGTAAGTGATCATCTTATTCAAAAGAGGTGTCGGGAAAGAGGTTTCTTCAAGAAAATGTATATTAATTGCAGAGAAAACAAAATATTTTAACACAAAAGCACACATTTCTGTATATTTTATTAAGGGGCCGATTACGATGTCAGTCGGATAGGCTACGAATGTCATTCGATTTATCTGAATCTGATTCGGAACCAGCCTTTCCAACTGACTCAGACACTTTTCTGAATGACCGATTAGGATGTTCAGAAAGCGCTAAGACTTTACGACTTGGGGCCCGATTCACAGAATTAACTTAAGACAAAATCCTAAACTTACTACTTTTGGTATTCACAGAATGCACTTACTACTTTTGGTATTCACAGAATGCACTTACTACTTTTGGTATTCACAGAATGGATTTACGACTACTAACTTTACGTACGCACTCGGGCTGAAAATTCCGGCTCAGAGGCGGAGCTTCTGGCCTGGAGGTGGGGATTTAGCCATGGCTGAAATCTCCACCTCTGAGCCGGAAACTCCGCCTCCGGGCCGGAAGCTCCGCCTCCAAGCCGGAAGTTCCGCCTCCGAGCCGGAATTTCCGGCCCGAGTGCGGACGTAAAGTTAGTAGTCGTAAATCCATTCTGTGAATACCAAAAGTAGTAAGTGCATTCTGTGAATACCAAAAGTAGTAAGTGCATTCTGTGAATACCAAAAGTAGTAAGTTTAGGATTTTGTCTTAAGTTAGTTCTGTGAATCGGGCCCTTGGTTTTGAATGGCATTCGGAAGTTCTGACCGAAATCGTAATCGGCCCCTAAGTGGAAAATCTGTCTCAGTAAGTTTTGAGAAACAAGATCACACTCAGAAATCCGTAACTGTCATAGATTTCCAAAACTACTGCTTGGATTCTGTGAAACTTTCGAAAAAGTCAGAAATGGGATCCGCACAGAGGAGGGGCATACAGGAGAAGAGTTCCCACTTTCTCAGGCTTGCCTGTGTGAGTTGACCTAAAAAGAAATATTACGCAGTATTCATTCATCTAGCGCCAATAGTTGTGCACCTTGGAGACAGATATCCCTTTCCCTCTGACAATGCTGTTCACACAACCTTTGTGTGCACATGTATGTAGATCCTGTATGGAAATATCTGAGCTATGCCCATCGTGTCTTGTTAAACCGGAAACACTAGCACATTTTATGTTTGTGTGCGGCGAGTATGCTACTCCAAGGAGGGTCTGGCTCAAAAACCTATGCCGTCAGTTGGGGACTAGGAGTCATGATGTGGCAATCAGGATACTTATTTCGAACAGTAGCGTACCTTATGCGTGCGCAATAGCCAAATTTTTATCTTGGGCCTGGGCTATCCGAGCCAAAAAGCTAAAACAATCTGTTTAATTCTTTTTTTTTAGAAAACATTTCTTAAATTGAAAATACTGCCATAATTGCTTAACCTGTTTAACTTAATCAATTAGTTGGCTAGTTTAACATTGTATAAATATCTTTTATCGAAACTATTGTCTCTTTTAAATGTTTGGTATAGAGATATAAAATCCTTTAAAATTTATTACTGTTGTTCTTAACTATAACCTTTTATACATTGAGCTGCTTTTATGATAATGACTTTTATCGAAATAAAGCTTTTTGACTTTGACTTTGACTTTGTAGATAAACAGATGGTATTTGTAGTGCCAGCCTCAGTGCTTTAAAAGGGCCAGTACAGTACGGCATACTGGCACGTTTTTATTTTGAGAGGGAGAGTACCGGCACTCAGTTGGGGCTCCTCGAGGGAGTGTTGCGGGCGGTGGGGCGGGGCGGGAGAGGGGCAGGGTAGTGGGTAGTAAACTCCAGAATTGGGCCGCAAGGATTTGAGTAAAGAAATAAATAAATAAAACGAATTACATTGCCCGTGAAACGGTTTCTTAGCTCAGAGTTTCCCATGTGACCTTTGTTCTAAGAACAAGGAACAAACACTCTTGTACAAAACTCCTAAAGCTTTGTTTTATACCTCTATGGGCGTGACATTCGGGCCACAGAACAGGCCTTAAGGGGGCCACCATTGTGCGTGGAATCTGTGATCAGTGTTGCATCCGCACCAAAGAATGCTTCAGCCACGAGTTTCCATCAAATGAAGCACAAAAGGGGGGGTGCCCAAAGTCCTACTGGATTTACAAGTCTAGACCTCGATAAGTGAAACACCCCTATAAGCAGAATGGTAGCACCCGAATCAGGGAAGTCGCATTCTTTTACAAAACAGATGACCACGTTATCCAATCCAGAAACTTCTTCAGATTACAGAGAGAGGAAAAACATTTCATTTTGAGAATTAAGAGGCATAGAAAAGGGACTATAACACGCGAGTCCTCAGCGTGGCCAAAGGGGTGGAGCAAACACTCATCGTCACGTGACAAGAATGCCAGCAGTTCCTGGGGCTTCATACTTGTTTCCACTTCCGGTAAAGATGGGGTTTATGTCTTGTTTCCAACGATCATTGCAGGGTCATTTCTGCAGTTGAGGAGCCTTTTGCATATTTTAAAATAGGTTATAGGAAGTTTTGGTTTTTGTTAAGTATTGCTGGCAGTGGAGTACACTTACCATGCCATATTTTAATAATGACACAGTAAGGGCACTGTTCTATATTAATCTGCACTAGTCTGTGGCACTTGTAAAATCCACAATGTTACAAGTGTTGACAACTTTCGTCAGCATTCTAACCAGATAAATGCAGGGTCCTGTATACCTTCCCTGAGAGTAAATCCTGTATTAAAGTAACCATCATCATGCTCTGTGCTGTGCTCGAAACAACCGGGTGGGTTTGTGAAACATTGAGCTGCCTCCAGTTCATGGGAGGGGTAAGTACATATCATAGTGCTGAATTGTATCTAGTGCGCGTCGAGAGTACATACATGTTATAGTAGTGAATAGTGTCCCGTTCATTTTAAGGGTACATACATATTAGAGCACTTATTTTTTTACAGTGTATGCTTTTAGTATATACATACTATAGCACTGGATTGTCATCAGATCATACCTCTAATATATGAGAGATAAAGTACCCCCTGCCATATATTATAGGAATATTGCAAGTCACTGTGGAGTTTCATAACCATATAGAGTACTTTTATAAGGTTAAGGAACTCCGAGGTGACTTGCAATATCCTTATCATGTATGCCAGGGGGTACTTTATCCCATATAATACATGGTAACACCATCACCTTTTCCACAAACCCCTTAAAACCTTAGTGCATAGCTCTTTCTTATGAAAGCATATTTGCAAGCATGAGGAATACAAATAAAATAAAAAAATCTTGAGTGCAAAATTAAACACATCAACAACCTGCTGGGAATTTATTGCAGACAGAAATTGGAAACGGTTCAAAACAAGTCTTTTAAAAAGAATAAAAATAAAAGCATCTGCAGTAGCTTGGAATTTATAGAAACATTCAAGAAGATGCCAGCTTTTCTCCATCTAAGGAGTGCAAAAAAAACATATTCGCACTGCTTGCCATTATAAGCTATTAAAATAGAGCAGAAGAAAGAAACACAACATTCTCCTGCTTTAAACATCTGCCTCAATTATGCTCTGTGACCTGCCCTTCAGCTCAGCTGCTCGCAGCAGGCTTTTTGAAAACAGAACTCCAATGATAGGCGGCTGACTGCGTTGCCAATTGACGTGTATTTATACAAGGATTAGAGAATCCCGTGTATTAGATACATATTATAGTATGTGTTTCCAGGTTCATATCAAGAGTAAGTTAATGCCATTGGTATACATACACTACCATACTGAATCAGGTGCATAACACAGGCCTCTGAAGCCCGTGCAGTGCAGGGCGGTCCTAACGCTTCAGGTGGCAGCTGAAGAGTTTCATCAAAAGGCTAATGAATATCTGTGAGATATGAGAGACTCAGGGGCCCCTCATCACATTCTACAGGGGGCCCACTCATTTTGCATTACACCACTGTACTGAATTGTGATCCGTTCATACCAAGGTACGTACATAAATTAGTACTAAATTGTGTCCAGTTTCTGACAAGGGCACATACATATTGTAGTCCTGAATTTTGTCCACTTCATGCTATATTTCACCCAGGGTTTAAGAAATTCCAATAGTGAATGGTGTTGCACTCACCTTAGGATTTATTGACAGTGTCTCTAGCAATAACAAGAGCAGCAGAAATATCTGAGGTTACAAAAGAAATTCACTTCTGCCTACATTTGAACAAGATTTTATACACTTTTTGAAAGATAGCATATGAATAAAAATGCACTAATCACTTCCTTTAGCATCATACAAATGCATTGTTTTCTTTCAGCATGTTTGCACCATATGCTAATAAAGATGAATTGCTTTACAAAATAATATTAATTACTTTCACTAGCTTCATAAAATGTACTAATCACTTTGTGTAGCACTGTGAAATTTACTAATCATTTTCTGTATTGCTGTAAACATAGTACTCACTTTCCGCTGCACTGTGAAGCATACTAATCACTTTTTATAGCATTGTGAAACATACTAATAACTTTCTGTATTACCGTGAAATGTACTTATCACTTTCTGTATCACTGTGAAATGTACTAATCACTTTCTGTATCACCGTGAAATGTACTAATCACTTTCTGTATCACCGTGAAATGTACTAATCACTTTCTCTATTGCTGTGAAATGTACTAAGCACGGTCTGTATTGCTGTGAAGTGTACTAATCATTTCATGTATCACTTCAAAATGTCAAATCAGTTTCTGCAACACTGTGAAATGTACTAATCAATTATGTAGTGCTGAAAAATGCACTAATCACTCTCTGTATTGCTGTGAAATGTAGTAATCACTTTCTGTATCGCTATCAAATGAACTATCACTGTCTGAAGCATTTTGCAATGTCGAATCACTTTCTGTATCACTGCCAAATGTACTAATCACTTTCTGTAGCACTGCCAAATGTACTAATCACTTTCTGTAGCACTGTAAAATATATTAATCATTTTCTGTAGCACTAGGAAATGTACTAATCACTTTCTGCAGCACTGTGAAATGTACTAATCACTTTCTGCATTGCTGTAAACATACTACTCACTTTCTGTAGCACTGTAAAATGTACTAATCACTTTCTGTATCGCTGTGAAATGTACTAACCATTTTCTTCAGCATTGTGAAATGTCCTAATCACTGTCTTTATCTCTGTGAAATGTACTATTCACTTCCTGTAGCATTTTGAAATGTAATAATCACTTTCTGTAGCACTGTGAAGTGTCCTAACCACGTTCTGCAGCATTGTGAAATGTACTAATCACTTATGGTAGTAATGTGAAATGTACTAATCACTTTCTGTAGCAATATGAAGTCCCCTAATCACTTTCTGTAGCACTGTGAAATGTACAAATTACTTTCTGTAGCATTGTGAAATTTACCAATCAATTTCGGTATTGTTGTGAATTGTATTAATCACTTCTATTAGCATTGTGAAATGCCCTAGTCATTTTATGTAGAACTCTGAATCATACTCATTACTTTCTGTCTGTAACACTGTGAAATGTACTAATCACTTTCTGTATCGCTGTGAAATATACTCATCACTTTCTGTAGCACTGTGAAGTGTACTAATCATTCTCTGTATCATTGTGAGACCTTCTAATCAATTTTTATATTACTGTAAAATGTACTAATCACTTTCTGTAGCATTGTAAAATATACTAATCATTTTCTGTATCATTGTGAAACATACCAATCACTTCCTGTATCATTGTGAAACATACCAATCACTTTCTGTAGCATTATTAAATGTACTAATCCCTTTCCGTATCACAGTGAGACATTCTAATCACTTTCTCGATCGCTGTAAAATGTACTAAATCACTTTCTGAAATGTACTAATCATTTCCTGTAGCATTGTGAAACTTACTAATCACTTTTTGTAGCATTGTGAAATGTACTAATCACTTTCTGCATCATCGCAAAATGTACTAAACGCTTCGTGTAGTATCATGAAATGTACTTTTCAACTTATGTAACATTGTGAAATGCACTAATCACTTATAAATGTTAAATGTACTTATCACTTTATGTTGCTTCATGAAATGTACTATTCACTTTCTGTAGCACTGTGAAATGGACTATTGCCTTTCTGCAGTACTGCGAAATGTACTAATCACTTTCTGTATCACTGTGAAATCTGCTAATTACTTTCTGTTTCATTGTAAAAATGTCCTAATCACTTTCTGCTACACTGTGAAATGTAGTAATCACTCTCTGTAGTCCTTTGAAATGTACTAATCACTCTCTTCAGTACTGTCAAACATATTAATCACTTCCTGTACCACTATGAAATGTGCTTATCACTTTCTGCAGCAGTGTGAAAGATACTAATCAGTTTCTGTAGCCCTATTAAACATATTAAACACTTCCTGTAGCACTATGAAATGTGCCAATCACTTTCTACAGCACTGTGAAATATACTAATTACTTTCTGTATTGCCGTGAAATATACTAATTACTTTCTGTAGCATTGTGAAATGTATTAATCATTTCCTGTAGCACTGTGAAACATACTGATCACTTATTGCAGCATTATGAAACATACTAATCACGTTCTGTAACATTGTGAAATGTACTAATTGCTTTCTATAGTAACATGAAATGTACTATTCACTTTCTGTAGCCCTGTGAATTGCACTAATCCCTTTTCACTGTGAAATGTACTATTCACTTTTTTGTAGCATTGTGAAATGTACTAATCACTTCCTAGCTCTTCACAACATGCACTAATCTATTTAATCACCTTCATAAATTGAACTATCCACTTTTTTTTAGCTCCATTAAATGTACTGTTTACATTCTGTAGCTTCATGTAATGTTCTATTCACTTACTGTAGCTTCATGAAATGCACTAATCACTTTCTGTAGCTCCATTAAATGTACTAATCACTTTCTGTAGCTCCATTAAATGTACTAATCACTTTCTATAGTTTCTTGAAATGTACTATTCATTTTCTGTAGCTCCATTAGATCTACCAGTTACTTTCGTTAGCTCCATTAAATGTACTGTCTACTTCCTGTAGCTTCATGAAATGTTCTTATCACTTTCTGTAGCTTCATGAAATGCACTAATCACTTTCTGTAGCTCCATTAAATGTACTAATCACTTTCTATAGTTTCTTGAAATGTACTATTCATTTTCTGTAGCTCCCTTACATGTACTAGGTATTTTCTGTAGCTCTATTAAACGTACTATGTACTTTCTGTAGCTTTTTGGTACTTACTGTTCACTTTCTTTAGCTACATTAAATGCACTATTCACTTTCTGTAGTATCATGAAATGCACTATTCATTTTCTGTAGCACTATGAAATGTACTATTCACTTCCTGGAGCTACACAAAATGTACTAATCGCTTTGATCACCTTCATAAATTGAACTATTCTCTTTCTGTAGTATCTTGAAAAAATAGTTAGCACTTTCTCGCCCATTGTGAAATTGACTAATCACTTTCTGTAGCTTCATTAAATGTATTATTCACCTTTTAAAGCTTCATGAAATGTACTAGTTACTTTCTGTAGCATAGTGAAATGTCCTATTCACTTCTCGTAGCTCCATTACATGTATTGGTAACTTTCTGTAAAATCATGAAATGTACTAATGACCTTTTGCAGCTTCGTGAAATGCACTACTTACTTTCTGTAGTATCATGAAATATACTATTCACTTTCTGTTGCTCTACTAAATGTACTATTCACCTTCTGTAGTATCACAAAATGTACTATTCACTCTCCATAGCTCTATTAAATGCACTAGTTACTTTCTGTGGCTCCATTAAATGCACTATTCCTTTTCTCTAGTATCAGGAAATGTAATACTCCCTTTCTGTAACACCATTAAATGTACATGTTACTTGTTGTAGTGTTATGAAATGTGCTATTCATTTTCTGCAATTCCAGTAAATGTACGAGTTCCTTTTTGTGATGTCATGAAATGTACTCTTCTCTTTCTGTAGCTCTAGCAAATGTACTGAGTCCTTTCTGTAGCTCCATTACATTTGCTATTCTCTTTCTGTAGTATGACGTGTACTATTCACTTTCCGGAGCTCCATTAGAACTACCAGTTACTTTCGTTAGCTCCATTAAACGTACTGTCTACTTCCTGTAGCTTCATGAAATGTTCTTATCACTTTCTGTAGCTTCATAAAATGCACTAATCACTTTCTGTAGCTCCATTAAATGTATTATTCACTTTCTGTAGTTTCTTGAAATGTACTATTCATTTTCTATAGCTCCCTCGCATGTACTAGCTACTTTCTGAAGCTCTATTAAATGTACTATGTACTTTCTGTAGCTTTTTGATACTTACGATTCACTTTCTTAAGCTTAATTAAATGCACTGTTCACTTTCTGTAGTATCATAAAATGTACTATTAATTTTCTGTAGCACTATTAAATGTACTATTCACTTCCTGGAGCTACACAAAATGTACTAATCTCTGTATTCACCTACATAAAATGTACTATACACTTTCAGTAGCATAATGAAGAAAAATATCCAGCACTTTCTCTACAATTGTGAAATGGAATAATCACTTTCTGTAGCTTTATGAAATATACTTTTCACCTTCTGTAGCTTGATGAAATGCACCAGTTACTTTCTGTAGTATCATGAAACTTACTAATTACTTTCAGTAACTTCACTAAATGCTCCTCTTATTTTATTTTGTACTTTGAAATATACTTTTCACTTTCTGTAGCACCATTAAATGTATGTTGGAAATGGGATCCCCGGCTGGCCAGGGCTTTCGCCAAAGTCAGTCAGAGACCACCACTCCCAAGTCAGGGCAAGGGAGTTACACGCCAAGATAACCCCTACTCACCCTCTAGGTAACGTGGCCCGAGCAGTAAGGCTAAACTTGGAGGCGATGTAAGTTAAGTATTTGCGCACGCACCCCAGCAACAACAACCAAAGGCCCACCACAAAGGAAACTCCACACAAGGTTATATAAAAATAGCCTTTGTATTACACCAAAACACATTAGATAAAACACACACTTTACAATGTGCCAGAGGCACGGGCAGAATTTACAGGGGATATGTACAAGACAGGGCCACCTGGACCACTGTCAGGAATCAGAAGTAGCACTTTCAGAAATAGCACTTAGTACATAGAATATAGCACAAAATAGCACACAACCAGTAATCACTGGTAACCAGGACCTCACTAGCACCACCTGTACTAGGGAGAAAACAACCACCTACACATCACAATACCTGTGGGGGTGGAAGCACATAACACATGATGCAATGCATAACATTCATTCAGAGGTGTAAGGGAGGAAAACACATGATGCATCACAATACATTCAGAGGTGTAAAAACAATAATAATTGCGCCAATCTCACAAGTCACCACCTGTGACTGTCCATGTGTCCCAATGTCAGGGTCCTAAACGTGGCAGCTGCCCACGAAGTGCTGGGCAGCTGGAGATGAGGATGGGGCCAACGTGGGAACCTCTCTAGGCTCTGCCCAACTGACTGTCTCCTGAGCCTCTCTGGGCTCGTGAAACAAATGGCCCCTGAGCCTCTCTGGGCTCCTGCAACAATGGGGGCGCCTGAGCCCCTCGTGGGCTCTCAAAAATGCCCCCTTGAGCCTTTTAGGCTCAACACAAAGTGCGCTGTCTCTAGAGCCTCTCCGGGCTCAACAATACAGGTCAGGCCCCCACGAGCCTTTCACTAGGGCTCTCGGGGCAGGGGGGTCCCTCACGGGGACCCGCAAACACGTGGGGCGCCTTTGGTGGGAGTCCCCCCCTCTGGGGGACTCGAGATTCCGCAAGTGCCCCCTTGAACCCCTCGGGGCACTGCACAAGTGCCGCCTGGAGCCTCACGGGCTCACAAACACTCGGGCCTCGTACTGGAGGGGAAGGGCGGGCACCGTCAATGTGCCCCGACTGCCCCCTCCCCTTTTGCAGACACTCACCGGGCTCGCGCTGCCTCCTCTGCCCGGCGGCTCTTCACGGGAGCTCCTGCTCCTCGGGGGCTCCCTTCCCACACTTCTCCTCTTGGGGGCGGCGGGGCTCTCCTCTCCGCCACGGGGCCCCGCCTGCACCTTTCCGCCGCCTCTCCTCGCTGCTGGGCTCTCCTCTCCCAGCGGCGAGGCGGGACTTCCGGTTTCTTCTCCCGGGGCCGCGCTGTGATTGGCCGGCCGGCCGGAACACTTCCGGGTCGTCGCGGGCAGCGCGGCGGCCCGTGTCCAGCACTTCTAGGTGGGGGGTGAGTTTACCGAGGAGTGGGCTCCCTCGAGGTAAACTCAAAATACAGCGGCAAGGTCCCTGGCAGGGTGGGCTCCTGCCAGGGGCAAATTAATCAAAAAGAAGCGAGGTGGCACTCGCTTGGGACGGACAATGCCGGGTGGGCACCGGCCTCTGCAGACAAAGCGCTCCCAGCGCTAGAGGGGTGAACACAGCGCTCCCAAGCGCTACAGGGCAAAAATGCAGCGCTCCCTGCGCTAAATGCAAATAAAGCGCTATTAAGCGCTCGGGGCCGAAATCAAGCGCTCCCAAGCGCTAGAGGAAAGTTCAGACCCCCACAGTCCTTCAGCAAGGCGGGGGGGGGCAAGGCTGGGCCCAGAGCCAGCTCACTGGGTCTCCAGGCAGGGAGACACCCCAAGTGGCGGTCCTCTGGCCCAGCAGCAGCAGTGACAGCCCCCTCAGGATCCTGGAAGAGAACAACTTCTGTGGGGACACAGCCCCATTTTTATACAGTATTTCCCTTTGTCTGAAGGTGCAGAGTGGGGGCGGAACCAGTCGCAGCTGGTTCTTGAGTACTCTGTTTACCTCAACCACCCTCTCTATTCACTGGCAGGGCTTGGGTCATTAGACACACCACAGGGGGGCGGAGCCAGCATTGTGTGGGGAAAACCCAGCCCATCCAGGACACAGGTACACTCCTCCCACACATCACTCATGCTAATCTCCCACTCACCACGGGCAGACCCATCCAGACTTCCTGGAGCCTGGCATGCCAGCCAGCTCCAGCCAATCACACGCCAGCACCCTCACAGCACACGTACAGCCATGTCTAGAAATGTCGCTTCCCTACTAGACACATACATGCTGCATACACCATCTCGCAGCATTCACTCTCACGAGTTCACACATACCAGACTCAAGCCTGTACACCCCACGCATCAGGAACTACCAGGGACACATACATTCCCCATGCATTCCTATGGGCGGGCAGGCCTAGCTCAGCACATGCACTCACAGTGCGCACGCACTTTCCACTGGGACACAGTGAAAGTGCGCAGAATCCCAAAAATCACCATTGCCAGGTCACCATTTCACGCAAAAAGTCTAGGGGTGAACCTGCCCTAAGGGCCAAAGTCCAACATATAACCCCCTTCCAGCCAAAACGCAGGGGAGACCAATCACCACCGTGATGGACTTCCCTGCTTGGGGCGATAGAACACGGATGCCGGCCCGCAACTGCAGGGACACCCTCCTGTTCAACGCCACGGTGAACCCATGGGATTCCCTCTCAACACACTGTCTGGACCAACTGGGCTACCCCACTGGTACTCCCAAGTTGTCCGCGGCCAGGACCAGGCCCTGGGCCACCCAGGTGCCACTGGTCCATGCCAATTCGCAGAGCGGGGGGTAGTAACCCCTGGCACATAGGAGCCATTCTCCACTCTTCCTGTCTGCAAGACAGGACTAGACTGCCACTGGTTCTCCAGCCTAGGGCCTACAACCTCAGGCGGACCAGGAGTCTCAGGGAAGGCTCTCCTCCCCTTACCTCTTCTCCTAGGGTTCCTCCTCCTCCGGCGAGGGGTACACCTAGAACGCCATTCCAACCCAGGGCTTATCCACTCAGGTTGTACCGGGGTCAGAGGTGGGCTCTCCCACCCTCTGCACCCCCTTCCAGAGGTCTGCCCTCTCCCACCTGGAGAAGTTCCTCTGGAAGAAGAACCGGTCAGGACACTGGTTACAGTCGTCCTACCCTTCAGGTCAGGCTGATCCTGAACCTGGCCTTCCAACCTCTGGTCTAAAACCTTCGGTGGAACAATTGCCTGGCACTCCAGGACTTCTGGGGACTCACACACAATCCCCCTGAGGCTGACACATGGCCCATGTGTCGTGTGACTGTCTGTCTGGCGCAGATCTCCCGCTCCCTGTCCACCTGACAGTGAGCGAAGATCCCCCAGACCAGAAGTGGTGTCACCATGGTCACTACACGGGAACCTAGCCCAACTGGGTAGTCCCTGACCCACTGGTCCAGCCACTGGGGAACTCCCCCAATCACTCCTCACTCTGGACTCCTGTACCCTCCCTACCGGAGCGGTACTGCCAGACTCTAGAACCACAGGAGCTCTGGTTACAGACGCTCCAGGTCCTCTACTCACTAGGAGATCCTCCTCAAATGGGCTAACAGGACAGCCTAGCTCCCCAACCTGATGTTCCCTCAAGAAACCACCCAGGTTCTGAGACAGGGCTTCGGGCCTCTGGGGGCTCTCAGCCACCCACTGACTCCTGCTCCACTGAGCCAGGTAGTCAGCCCCTACACCATTCTCACTATACTGGGACCTAGCTGGGCTACACTGAGCATCTTCCAATTCGCTGGGCGGGAAGATCCCTGACCCACTACTTTTGGAGTCACTCCCTAATGACTCTACAGAACCCCTGGTACCTTCCCAGCGGTCTGCTTCCTCTGCAAGGTCCCAAGGACAAAAACATTTCAACTTCAGCAGGTGCTGGCGCAACTCTGGACACACAACACTGAGCAACTGCTCTTTGAGGAACATATTCACTACTCCGTCCCTCTCATCGTCCGGGTTAGCCGCCAGCCAATCCTCCATTGCATCAGAACAGTCATCCACAAAATACCCCCACTTCTGGTGAGGCGGTTTCCTATGTTCCTGAACTTCAACCTGTTCTCCTCCTCTTGGGAAACAGGTTCCAGACTGGGGGAACTGGGACTGGGATTTCCTACACTGAAATCTAAATAGCTGCCACCACTGGACCCAACCCTCCCTGGGGGATCCAGAAACTCTACACTGCGCGCAGGGGATAGTCTACCCTCCAGAGCTACTTCGCCTCTGGTGGAGGCCCTCTCAGCCTCCTCTATCCTTTCCTGCGCTAAGACCCTCTCGGTCTCTAGCTGTTGCTTCTTAACCTCCAGCTGTTGCTTTCTAATGCCCAGCTGTGCCATAGCCTGGGCATGCTCCAACCTGAGCCTCTCTAAAGCCAGCTGGTGCTCCCTTTCTCTCCTCCTATCTTCCAGCTCCTCTGGGGACAGGGAAAGGGATGAGGCGCTGCCTCCTAAACTGGACCCAGCAAGGGACTCCCTATCTATGGGGTCCTCACTATCTGCTGGCGTCCCTGTGCTATCATCTTCTTCCTCCTCAGACTCTTCAGGGCTCCCCTCAGACCCACCACCCTCATGGTGTGAGACCCGGGCCCTCTCCTCACTGTGCTCACGCTCCCAGTCATCCTTCTGCCATTGGATCAGGTTACCCCTAAGTTGGGACTGGGTGTCTGACTCATTCACTGCAATGTCTCTCTCTTCGCAAAACTCTCTTAGTTCATGCAAAAACAGACCCCAGACATTAAAAGCAGACTCCATCTTGGCAAGATGCTCACAGACACGTGCAACACAGGGGACTTAACTGTCAGAGCTGAAGCAAGAGTCCAAATTACAAAGGTATTCAGCAAGCTCTCTACCCCAGAGAACTCACACTCACTTGCCTAGTGCCACACACCATTCATCCACACACAACCCCCCCCTCGGTCTAGTAAGGTAGTTTCTACCACCCCTGACTTCTCAACCTGACCACATGTGACACAGGTACCAGACTCTGGGCGCGGGGCAGGGGAACAAATGTACTGGACACAATTGCACAATGATACCTTCAGGAGAAGAAAATAATGAAACTTCCAAAACAATCCAATCCCCTAAAATGTGGTCATCTAAATGCAGAGTTTTGAAGTGCGGCCAGCCGCTACTGTGGTACAACGCAAACACAAATCCTTATCCCACCGCTTGCCGCCAATGTTGGAAATGGGATCCCCGGCTGGCCAGGGCTTTCGCCAAAGTCAGTCAGAGACCACCACTCCCAAGTCAGGGCAAGGGAGTTACACGCCAAGATAACCCCTACTCACCCTCTAGGTAACGTGGCGCGAGCAGTAAGGCTAAACTTGGAGGCGATGTAAGTTAAGTATTTGCGCACGCACCCCAGCAACAACAACCAAAGGCCCACCACAAAGGAAACTCCACACAAGGTTATATAAAAATAGCCTTTGTATTACACCAAAACACATTAGATAAAACACACACTTTACAATGTGCCAGAGGCACGGGCAGAATTTACAGGGGATATGTACAAGACAGGGCCACCTGGACCACTGTCAGGAATCAGAAGTAGCACTTTCAGAAATAGCACTTAGTACATAGAATATAGCACAAAATAGCACACAACCAGTAATCACTGGTAACCAGGACCTCACTAGCACCACCTGTACTAGGGAGAAAACAACCACCTACACATCACAATACCTGTGGGGGTGGAAGCACATAACACATGATGCAATGCATAACATTCATTCAGAGGTGTAAGGGAGGAAAACACATGATGCATCACAATACATTCAGAGGTGTAAAAACAATAATAATTGCGCCAATCTCACAAGTCACCACCTGTGACTGTCCATGTGTCCCAATGTCAGGGTCCTAAACGTGGCAGCTGCCCACGAAGTGCTGGGCAGCTGGAGATGAGGATGGGGCCAACGTGGGAACCTCTCTAGGCTCTGCCCAACTGACTGTCTCCTGAGCCTCTCTGGGCTCGTGAAACAAATGGCCCCTGAGCCTCTCTGGGCTCCTGCAACAATGGGGGTGCCTGAGCCCCTCGTGGGCTCTCAAAAATGCCCCCTTGAGCCTTTTAGGCTCAACACAAAGTGCGCTGTCTCTAGAGCCTCTCCGGGCTCAACAACACAGGTCAGGCCCCCACGAGTCTTTCACTAGGGCTCTCGGGGCAGGGGGGTCCCTCACGGGGACCCGCGAACACGTGGGGCGCCTTTGGTGGGAGTCCCCCCTCTGGGGGACTCGAGATTCCGCAAGTGCCCCCTTGAACCCCTCGGGGCTCTGCACAAGTGCCGCCTGGAGCCTCACGGGCTCACAAACACTCGGGCCTCGTACTGGAGGGGAGGGGCGGGCACCGTCAATGTGCCCCGACTGCCCCCTCCCCTTTTGCAGACACTCACCGGGCTCGCGCTGCCTCCTCTGCCCGGCGGCTCTTCACGGGAGCTCCCGCTCCTCGGGGGCTCCCTTCCCACACTTCTCCTCTTGGGGGCGGCGGGGCTCTCCTCTCCGCCACGGGGCCCCGCCTGCACCTTTCCGCCGCCTCTCCTCGCTGCTGGGCTCTCCTCTTCCGGCGGCGAGGCGGGACTTCCGGTTTCTTCTCCCGGGGCCGCGCTGTGATTGGCCGGCCGGCCGGAACACTTCCGGGTCGTCGCGGGCAGCGCGGCGGCCCGTGTCCAGCACTTCTAGGCGGGGGGTGCGTTTACTGAGGAGTGGGCTCCCTCGAGGTAAACTCAAAATACAGCGGCAAGGTCCCTGGCAGGGTGGGCTCCTGCCAGGGGCAAATTAATCAAAAATAAGCGAGGTGGCACTCGCTTGGGACGGACAATGCCGGGTGGGCACCGGCCTCTGCAGACAAAGCGCTCCCAGCGCTAGAGGGGTGACCACAGTGCTCCCAAGCGCTACAGGGCAAAAATGCAGCGCTCCCTGCGCTAAATGCAAATAAAGCGCTATTAAGCGCTCGGGCCGAAATTAAGCGCTCCCAAGCGCTAGAGGAAAGTTCAGACCCCCACAGTCCTTCAGCAAGGCGGGGGGGGGGGGCAAGGCTGGGCCCAGAGCCAGCTCACTGGGTCTCCAGGCAGGGAGACACCCCAAGTGGCGGTCCTCTGGCCCAGCAGCAGCAGTGACAGCCCCCTCAGGATCCTGGAAGAGAACAACTTCTGTGGGGACACAGCCCCATTTTTATACAGTATTTCCCTTTGTCTGAAGGTGCAGAGTGGGGGCGGAACCAGTCGCAGCTGGTTCTTGAGTACTCTGTTTACCTCAACCACCCTCTCTATTCACTGGCAGGGCTTGGGTCATTAGACACACCACAGGGGGGCGGAGCCAGCATTGTGTGGGGAAAACCCAGCCCATCCAGGACACAGGTACACTCCTCCCACACATCACTCATGCTAATCTCCCACTCACCACGGGCAGACCCATCCAGACTTCCTGGAGCCTGGCATGCCAGCCAGCTCCAGCCAATCACACGCCAGCACCCTCACAGCACACGTACAGCCATGTCTAGAAATGGCGCTTCCCTACTAGACACATACATGCTGCATACACCATCTCGCAGCATTCACTCTCACGAGTTCACACATACCAGACTCAAGCCTGTACACCCCACGCATCAGGAACTACCAGGGACACATACATTCCCCATGCATTCCTATGGGCGGGCAGGCCTAGCTCAGCACATGCACTCACAGTGCGCACGCACTTTCCACTGGGACACAGTGAAAGTGCGCAGAATCCCAAAAATCACCATTGCCAGGTCACCATTTCACGCAAAAAGTCTAGGGGTGAACCTGCCCTAAGGGCCAAAGTCCAACAATGTACTAATTACTTTCTGTGGCTCCATTAAATGTACTATTCACTTTTCGTAGCTTAATCAAACGTGCTATTTAGTTTATGTAGCTCAATTAAAAGCACTATTCACTTTCTGTATTATGTAAATGTAAATGTACAGGAATTTATGTAGCGCAAATCACCAAGCGGTTTCTAAGCACTTGCTTAGGGAACCCGTCCTGGTATTCCCCTGTGAGATAACCCCAGCAGGGTATCCGCAAGGTGAAAGCCAGGCATCCCGCCGCGAGGGGCCATTGTGGAGATTAAGCAAGCTATTGCCCAGAGTCGCAGAGTGTGAACCCGTGAATCGAGTAGGCACCGGAGCGAGAATTGTTCAGGCCATGGACACTTTAGGACTCAAGACCCCGCCGAGCCGGGAATTGAACCCTGGTCCCGGGCTGACCTCTGCTTCCAGGTCTGCCTCCTCTAACCAGTGAGCTACACTTCTCCTTATCATATAATAGACTATTCACTTTATCTAGCTTTTTGACATTTACTGTTCAGTTTCTCTAGCTCCATTAAATGCACTATTCACTTTCTGTATCTTATGAAATGAACTATTCACTTTCTGACGGTGCATTAAATGTACTAGTTATATTCTGTAGTATCATGCAATGTACCATTCCATTTCTGTGGACACATTAAATGCACTACTCACTTTCTGTAGTATGATGAAATGTACTATTCTCGTTCTATAGCTCCATTTAATGTACTAGCTACTTTCTGTAGCTCCATTAGATGTACTATTCACTTTCCGTAGATTAATGAAAGGCAGTATTCACGTTTTTAATCTGAATTAAAGGCACTATTCACTTTCTGTAGCTTTATTGAATGTAGTATTCACTTTCTGTAGTTACATTAAATGTACTATTTACTTTTTGTGATTTGATTAAATGTACTAATCACTTTCTGAGGCTCCATTAAATGTACTCATTACTTTCTGTAGTACCTTGAAATGTATTGATCACTTTCCCTGGCTTTTGAAATGTATTAATACATTTTTAAAGTTTTATGAACTGTATTAGTGCATTTCCATAATGGGAAACATCCTTTACGACGCAATTATTACCACACAGTGCCTTTACAACGCAGGTTTTTCAACGCAAGTCATTACAACGAATTGCCTGGGGGGGGCTCTAGGATAGGTAACAGTTTAATTTACTATCCAACACCTTCCCTAGTGTCCACGGGGACTGGAGTTGGAATAGTAAATTAAACTATTCACTATCCAGCACCCCCCAACGCAAGTCGTTGTAACGACTTGCGTTGAAAAACCTGCGTTGTAAAGGCATGCGTAGTAAAAGCATGCGTTGTAACAACGTACATCCTCCATAACTCTGCTCTTCGTAAGTATCACTGTGCGTGGCATCACAACGTTTACAATTCACTTGCAGTCACATGACAAAGCACTTTAATGGCTTCTTCTCACACCGACACTACACTAACTGCAGGATTCCCCTGCCAGACATCTCTCAGCCTCTTTCAGGATTTGATTTCTGTGCTCTGGGTCAGTGCATGGAGCTTTGCTCAGTGGTATCTACCAGTGAAAGGAGCTGATTCTGCCCTTTGCTGCTTTAATCTCATCATATGCTCAGAAATGGTCTGATTTGATGCTGCTGGAGTCTGGAGGGGGATTAAATGGGGATGAAATCAATTATAATGCAGTGTGTGCCGCACATGGGGTGGGCAGAGGGCGCAAGCGCCAGGCTGCTCTGGGGATTAGGCCGCAGCACCACACGGCGAGCCATTGAAAGAGGTATCTAGGTCACCGTAATGAGTCCCCGGGTGACCCCATGACGTCACAGCATGGCTCCATGAGCTCAGATGCAAAAAGGCAAGATGTTCATGGTGGTGCTTTTTCCTTAAACTTTCCATTGCAAAACCCTCAAAGTGCCAGATATGTGTTTTTTTGTTGTTGTTTTTTGAGTGAAGCACTTTAGAACATTTCAGTTTGAGGCGCTTCCGCTTATCCTTTGCATTGATAAACATTCATTCTCATCCAATAGCGCCTAGAAACCTGGGATTTTAGCAGAAGTCAGATAACCATGCAGTGGTTGCCAAAAAATTGAACAGCTGCAGCACCGAGGTTGGGTTTTCTATGGTAGTGTCGAAGCCGCCTCTGGAAGGGTTGTTTTATGTATTACAAGAAATATATGTTAAGTATTATGTTATATGCATTATGTTATATGTGATTTCTTATGTTGAAGTTTTTTGCTATGCATGTTGACTCCCAAAGGCTTCCTGTCCCTGACTTTATGAAAGTAAACTCACTTGGACAGAGTTGGAGATATTTAGGAACGTTGTTCCAAAGTTGGGAGCTCACCCTGAGAAGCATCACCCACCCAAACGAGCTTTACAAATTTTGGAGACGTGAGTGTATTGGTGGAAACAGTTGTAAGCTTCCCCAAATGAGCCCCGTGAGAAGCTGCCTCAGGAGGCAGTATCCGGCGCGTGCACTGCTAGGTGGTGTAGAAAGCTGGCATGGAGGGCATTGTGTAAAGGTGGATCTGTGAGAATGTGAGTCACTGGCACAGGGTTGTGTGGGAAGCTACCACTGGCAGACAATGTCGAGGCAGGGACTGGGAACTTTGAGAAGAAGCTGCTTATGAGGGCAACCTAAAAATCTGGCACTTCTAAGGAACGTGAAAATCTGGCTTGTCTAAGGAACGTGAAAATCTGGCACTGCTATGGAACGTGAGAAGCTGGTACTGCTGTGGAACGTGAGAAGCTGGCACTGCTATGGAACGTGAGAAGCTGGTACTGCTATGGAACGTGAGAAGCTGGTACTGCTATGGAACACGAGAATCTGGTACTGCTATGGAACTTGAGAAGCTGATATTGCTATGAAACGTGAGAAGCTAGTACTGCTACAGAACGTATAAAGCTGGTACTGCTACGGAGCATACGAAGCTGGTACTGATATGGAATGCAAGAAGCTGGCAATGCTATGGAATTTGAGAAGCTGATACTGATATGGAAAGTGAGAAGTTGGCACTTCTAATGAACGTGAGAATCTTGCACTGCTATTGAACCTGAGAATCTGGCTGGTACTGCTATGGAATGCGAGAATCTGGTACTGCTTGGAATGCGAGAAGTGGGCACTGCTGTGGAATGTGAGAAGCTGGCACTGCTATGGAGCATGAGACGGTGGTAGTGTTATGGAACGTGAGCAGCTGGTGCTGCTATGGAATGTGAGAAGCTGGCACTGCTATGGAATGTGAGAAGCTGGTACTGCTATGGAAAGTGAGACGCTGGCACTGCTATGGAACGTGAGCATTGGTACTGCTATGGAAAGTGAGAATATGGTACTGCTATGGAATGCGAGAAGCGGGCACTGCTGTGGAACGTGAGAAGCTGGTACTGCTATGGAACGCGAGGAGCTGGCACTACTATGGAATGTGAGAAACTGGTACTGGTATTGAACGTGAGAAGCTGGCACTGCTATGGAACATGAGAAGCCGGTACTGCTATGGAACGTGAGAAGCTGGTACTGCTACGGAACACGAGAAGCTGGTACTGCTATGGAACGCAAGAAGCTGGCACTGCTATGGAATGAGAAGCTATACAAAAGGGGATGATGGACAGAGCGTTTGAGCAAATCAAACACTCACCCCCAGTCAACTGATCTGGGTATAATCCATCACCATTCTTTAGCTCACTCCGCCACCCCAGTTCAGACATGGCCATATGCAGATCAGTCTGACCCTGTGCCTCATGGGAACAGTCCAGCCCGAACTGCTAAGCCATGTCTTCCCTGGACCGGACTCAAGCATCCTAGGAGCGGTTTCGAGTTCATAACCCTCATCAGCCAGGCTATCTTGAATCCAGTGGCAAACTGAACAGGGGACTCACGTCTGAGCATACCCTGCCACACTTAGACGAACAAAGCGATACAAAAGGGGATGATGGGCGGAGCATTTGAGCAAATCAAACATTCACCCCCAGTCAACTGATCTGGGTATAATCCATAACCATTCTTTAGCTCACTCCGCCACCCCAGTTCAGACATGGCCATATGTGGTGGCTTGGTGAGCAAAATAACGATGGATTAAACCCAGATCTGTGACTGGGGGTGAATGTTTTGCCATTGTGCAACATTCCGTCTATCATCTTGTGTGTTTTGCTGTTCACCCTATGTGGGAAGGGTATGCCCAGACGTAGGTCCCGTGCTCACTAGGCCACTGGAGTCAAGCTATCCTGGCTGATGAAGGCTGATAGCCAGAAACCGGTCCTAGGATGCTTGATTCTGGTCCAGGGAAGACATGGCCTGGCAGTTCGGACTGGACAGTTCCCATGAGGCACAGGGTCAAGACTGATTTGCATATGGCCATGTCTGAACTGGGGTGGCATGGTGAGCAAAATAACAATGGATTAAACCCAGATCTGTGACTGGGGGTGAATATTTTGCCATTGTGCAACATTCCCTCCATCATCTTGTGTGTTTCGATGGAATGAGTTGCTGGCACTCTCTGTAATACAACCCCAAGTCACAATGGGTCTCACCAATGTATAGAAGTGTGCTATAGAAATGCTTGTATGATGACGTATCTATCCACAGCACTTGAGAATAAAACAAACTCTTCTACGGCATGTTAGTGCTGTCTCCGGAGAGGCGTGGTAGGGTGTGGGTAACGGACGTGCCCTGTCAGCCTGCCCACCCCACATGTATGAATGTTTGCACGTATCTTATATGGCCATTTCAACACACTGCAACAAGCTACAAAACACAGCAGAGCAAGCCGGAGAGCTGAACCCTGGAAGGGGGGATGGGCGTGAATGCAGAGGAGGAGGATGGTGGGGGCATGCAGCCAAGAAGGGGGGGTTCTAATCTGGGGAGTCAGCCCCACACAGACCTGGTGCGGCGCCTCCACCTGCTGTCAGTGTCAGCGCAACACACAACGTCACCCACCAGGAGCCCTGATGGGGACTAATCTTCTCATAAATAGCACGCAAACTGCAAACATCTCCGCGCGAGCAGACCCTCGTAAAGTGCTTTATGATGACAGCCAATAAACGATGACACTAACACCATCCTGTTTCATATGTATGCTAATGCCGCGCGTATGGCGCATTATAAGTCGATCATAATGCAACGAGCATTGTAAACCCCATCAGCTAATGGCATTATATCCGCCCCATTGACAGTGATGAGTCAGGAAGGGTAGAATCACTGCTGTGCACAGCACACGTCACTCACCTGGAGGGGGGGGGGCACTGTGTACACAAAGATTTGGAAGCATTTAAAATGATGGAACCGGGGGCTCGATGGGGGGGGTGGAGGGGACCTTGAGCTAAGATAAAGCAGGGTACATGGACGAGTGGCTCCTGTATGAAAGGGGGGGCTTGTGGGTCACAGGGGTTGTAGCATTATAAGTAGGGCTTCCAGTTTTATGGTATTCATTTTTTAACTATTTTTGTCTGTATTTATCCATATTTATTTTTGGGCCATTGGATTTTCATCTATAACTGGATGAACCTCAACCAATTAAAACTGAATCCTGACAAGACGGAGTTGGTCCTTATCGGCGGTCCTTCCAATCCCTGGACGTCCTCCTTTTGGCTCCCTGCCTTCGGTTCCCCTCCCTCTCCCTCTGCCTCTGTGAAAACCCTGGGCATAAAAGTCAGCCAAGACCTCTCAATGCGCCCCCAGATCAGTTCGGTGGTCTCTTCATGTTTCCTGTCCCTCAGAATCATTCACAAAATCTCCCGGTACTTCACTGCTGAAGCCCTTAAACTCATCATCTTAGCGCTGATCTTATCCCGCTTGGACTACGGCAACGGCCTGTATATCGGCATTCCTGCGTACGAGCGCCGTCGCCTGCAGCTCATTCAAAACCAAGCGTCCCGCCTCATCTACAGGCTTCTGAAATCTTGCCACATCACTCCCCTGCTAAAGACCCTCCACTGGCTCCCCATAATGGAACGCTCACTCTTCAAGATGGGCTGCCTGATCTTTATGTCTTTAGCCGGCACTGCCCCGGCCTTCATTAGATCTAAGATCAGCGCTTATGTGCCTGGCAGAAGCCTTTGTTCCTCCACCCAGTTCCTCCTCAGCGTTCCCCGCTATCGAAGGAAAAAATTTGGTGGATCTAAATTTTTTACCCTTGCCCCCCTTTTCTGGAATGCACTCCCTCTCGCGATTAGATCCATCCCTAGCTACTTAGACCTTCGCACTGTCCTCAAAACTCATCTCTTTTCCCTAGCATATCTTTTGTAACTTCCCCCTTTCTTCTCAGGATAGTCTCTTTCTGCAGCGCCAAGAAACCGCCTGGTAGTAGAGCGCTATATAAAACTTTTTCAACTTCAACTTCAAGTTTTCAACTTCAACTTGTATGTATCCATATTTATTTTATGTTTTGAGAATAAATGGAATTGTAAAATGGTGCATTTCCACATGTATTTAACTGATAAACATGCACTTATACTTTGATGTCTGTCGTGTTTTAGCAAATTAGGCATCCAAATATAACAAAACATTACACCAACAGGTTAGCATTATACACAAATATATGTTAGCATGCCTGTGTTTAACTCCTTCGACACTCGTCATGAGCCACGGCGCTCCGGTGCTCATGACGAGCTGAGCTCGTCATGGCCCGTGGAACGCTCAGGTGCGGGGAGAATTCCCCCGCTGTGCTGAACGTTCCACGGGAGTCAATACACCTCAGCTCGTCATGAGCACCGGAGCGTCGTAGCTCATGACGAGCTGAGCTCGTCATGAGCATGGGGGCGCTGTGTGCGCCCCCCCAGCACAGCGGGGGAATACCCCCGCAGCGAAGGGGTTAAGGGAATCTCCTCCTTTTTTAAATCCCCATAGGGTCTATCTGCCTAGCAGTTGGTCTGGAGTTCATGAAGGACAACAAGGGGAGTCACTCACAAGAAGTACCATTTTCTGTATTTTACCGTTTTAAAAAATAAATACAGACAGGAAATAGATTGTTTCCTGCCTGTATTTATCTGTAACAAGTAGTAAAAATGAAAAACTAGAGGTCTTAATTATAGGGAATGACGCTATTACTTAATGGTAATCTTCATTGCCCCGATTTGGAGTCCACCTTGTCCCAGTCCTTACTTGGGAGGTGACTCTGCCTCTGACAGAGGTTTACAAGGCCAGGGCTCTCAGTCCCAACAGCTTAAAGCTGTTTTCTATTTCTATCAGAAATAGAAGAAATATTCCTCCCCCGCACCTGTCTTCCTGTAATGTGCCAAGTCCAAGCAATTTGTGGCGGTGCAAGAAAGAGGCAGACGAGGAGGGTCTGAATCAGGTTAATGAAGATTGCCGGTAAGTAATAGGGTCATTACCCCCATATCTCCGTCCTTCTCATCCCAGTCCATTACTTGTTAGGATATACCAAGTAGAAATGGCACTGACACAGAAGATGCATTCGAATGGCTTTAGTGAGAATACAATTACATCATTACTGTTTTGAAAACAGAAGTTGCAAAACAACATGCAGGTCCAGACAAATCTAATCGATAATTTTTGACAAAACTCAGCTGGGACAGCCAAGAGGCAGCTCGACAGATTTCATGAATGGAAGCCCCACCTGCCTCAGCCCATAAGGCAGCCGCCACCCTAGTAGACCGCCCCTAGATGCGAGAAGGTTATTTCTCCTTAACTGATTCCTATGCCTGAGGAATTGTTTGGCGAACCCACCTGACAGGAGACTTTGGAACCCTGATTAGCAGTTTCATAGGACAAAACCAGATTCCTCAGTTTCAGAAAATCTTTAATCCTGGATAAATCGATAGACAAAGCCCAACTGACTTCTAGTGTCGAAGGAACCCCTTCGACTTTAGAAGAAAAAAATTGGTAAAACAACTTACTGAACCAAGTGAAAAGGAGAAGGGACCTTTGGAATGAAAGATGGATCCAACCAGGAACAGGATTAGAAAAAAATGGTTTCCTAAACCTGAAACTTTTATGAAGTCTTGGCACCAAGTGTGAAACTTTAGAAAAAAATCCTTGAATGTGAGAGGTTCTAAAGGCAGCCCACTACTAGGAGAGAGTAGATGGATTGAGACCTTTCAAAAACTCGTCCCTTGGGAAATCCAGAACAAGAAAAACAACAGGGGATAAAGAATCCAAACTCTTAGTAAGACCCCATTTCTGTAAAAAGCCACCGTCCTTCTTATCGGACTTTAGAGTGGATGGTTTGCAAGAGGCTTGAATATCAAGAGCCACTAGCCGAGAACGCCCTAGTTTTTTGAGCCCTACTCTCTCACATTCCAAGCCGATCAGCCAGATATGCCGGAGATGAACAGCCGGAAGAACCAGGAACTGGAGAGGAAAGGGATGAATGAACATGTGAACACACTCTCCCTTGGAGAGGGTCATCGACATATGGCTGGGGGATCCAAAAAGGATCAATGAGCATCACAGTCTTCTTCTTCTCCTGGATATTCTGAATCACCTTCAGGGCAAGAGTTATAGCAGGGAGAGCATCGAGAATTCCCCTGGACCATGGGAGTGACAGAACATCGATTGCCCAAATGTGGGTAGACTAGGGGGCATATTATCAAGCAGGGCGATAGGCAATTATCGCCGCTTTAGCAGCCGTTTTCAGCCGCTAAGCAGCGATAATTCTATCGCCCTATTAGCAAGCTGTCGCTAACTGATGTTAGCGACAGCTTTTGAGGCGATAGCGAGCGGTTTGGGGCCCGCTTTGCATGTCAGCGATGTTTATCCCTAATGACAGGCAAAATGGGTGTACCCAACCAGTTAGGGACTGAAAGTAGTCGCTAACGTCGCTATCGCCTATTAGCGTGGCGATGGAAATATTTGCGCTAAGTGCGAATATCTCCAAATGCTAACACCTGCCCAGACCAGTTCTTAGCCATTATATCCAATGAGAGGTGGATAACATGGCTAAGAGCATTTAGTCGCTAATGCGTGAATATCGCTGCATTCTCAGCGATATTCACGCATTTCGCCGATATCGCTGGATATTTTAGCACAATGGAGAAAAACGTTGCTAATAGCATGTTTTCTCCGCTAACATATCCAGCGATAGGCAGCAATTTAAAAAAATGCGCTAAGCGCATTTTGCGATAAATATCACTATTCCTTGCTAATATGCCCCTATATCTCTATGTAGAATATTTGGAGTATCGTATTGTGTGATAACATAAATAGAACAAGGAGTCCCGAACATTGTACATATTCGATTGAACTCCCTGTTGTAGATGTGGTACATCACTGAGGAAGGCATGTTCCAGCTGGGATTGTTGGCCCAGAAATTCAGATCCCTTGGAGGTACACTGCCATGAGAGCAAGAAGATTAGACCCTGCCCATGCAAAGATGCGAGAAGCAATGAGATTCAGCTTGACACGCCTGGAGACCTCTTGATAGTTCCGATAGCACCGAGTGACTTAGCTGTCTGTCTGAACAACACCTTTCAATCTCATCAACTGGGGAGCAAAAGCCGGCTGCGCCTGCCATACAGCCAACAATTCCCTCCAATTTGAGGAAAGACTAGGAAGACCAGGGGCCCTCCAATTCTTGATCCCCCAACAATGCCCCCCAATCCCACAGACTGGCATCTTTAATGAGGTAAATCGGGGAAGTATAAGTGAAAGGAATGGGCTTTGTGTAATTGCCCTCTGATTGCCACCAAAGCAATATCTACCTGATCAGTAGCCTGCCACGGATCTGGTCGTCGTAATCCTGAGAGATCGTCCACCAATGACGAAGGACATGGTACACTAGAGGTTTGAGAAGGAACCTCAACCATGGAAAGACAGTAGTGGCAGCTGCCATCGGCCCATGTATCCTCAACCATGCTCTTGCTGTAAGAGCGATTGATGCAGAAGATGAGTCACAGAAGATTTAATGGAAGTCACTCTCTGAGCAGGAAGAAGTGCCAATCCCAGAAGAGTGTTGCCCTGGATACCATTGAACAGTTCGATCGGCATTGGGTGCAGCAGAGACTTCAGGAAGTTGATGACACATCCCAGATTTTGCAGGCCTGCTGAATATGGTCTTGAGCCTTTAGAAAAAGAAAGATCAGGTAAGAGCCAGTCATCAGGGTGTGGAAATATGGGACAAGTACTTTCGTGAAGACTCTGTAAGATGTTGCCAGGACAAAAGGCAAGACCCGTAACCGAAAGTGCTTATATCCATCAGAAAATCAAAGATATTCCTGACTCTTCAGGTGGACAGAGACGTGGAAATAAGCATCCTGTAAGTCCAGAGTGACAAGAAAGTTGTTTTTAGCCAACAAAGGAAGAATCGATTGGACAGAAATCACCTTGAAATGTTCCACACCCACATCCTTGTTCAGAGCTTTGAGATCGAGGATTGGACGAAGCCGGCCTTCATGCTTGGGATTTAAGAAACGGCAGGGAATAAAATCCTTTCCCCACTTGAGGTGAGGCAACCAGGATGATTGCCCCTTTGTGCAAAAGGGCCTGAACACTTTGAATCATGGCCTGCAACTTCAAGCCGTCATTTGGTAAGGAGGTAGAAGGTACCGCTTGAGGAGGAGGATCCCAAAAAGGAATTTGATAACAAAACTTGAGAATCTGCAGGACCCACTCGTCCATAATGGAACTTTACATCTGAGGGAGAAACTGAACCAGTCGTGCTCCAACCTCTTGATAGTCATTGGTGGGGCTATTCTTGACTGGATGGAATGTTGGGTCTTTTTTTATTGGCAGACACGGCCAACCGACCACGGGCTCGGCCTCAAAAGAGACGCTTGTCAGGCAGCAATTGAGTCGACTTCTTTGTAATAAAGGATTTATGCCTGGGTGAAAGCTGGAAAATGTTCACATTCTTTGTAGCATCTGATCTGGTTCTGTCCCAAACTGCTTCTGCCCAGTAGACGGAAGCTTCAAACTGAGAGACCTCCGAGTGGCGTCCAATTTCCATGACTTCATCCATAAAAGTCTATTGCAAGCCGCCGAAGTTCCAACTGAAAATGAGGCTGACCGTAGACTATCAAAGGTAATGTCCAAAAGGAACTGGGCCAGCGCCTCCATATTGACTGGAGTGGGAGGATGAGCCTCACCGCTCTTGAGGTCGTCATATAGGGTCTAAATATCTTTCAGCAAAGTCTGTGATGCACAGGCCGCATAAGTATTTGCCCTAATGGAAAAATTAGTCGCTATGTATGATCACATGGGGAAAGCCTCATCCTTCTTGTCTACTTCATCTGACAGAGCTGAGTCTTCCGAAGCCGGACTTGATCTTGGCACCATTGCAACCAGCATAATATTCACTTTCGGTATCTGAGGAAACAGTTCATCAAAGTCTTGAAGCGCGTGTCACTTATCAAGAAAGCGAGGAATCGCCTGTTAGTCAGGATCCTTCCTTTGTTTGCACAGGATTGGCTTTATCACTTCATGGAGCAGCAGAACAGCGGAATCCACAGTATTATATTAGGGATAAAATCCCTCCTCGTCTTGGGGTCTTCAAAACCCAAGACCTCTCTAATGGACTTAAGAAGGTCTCTCAATTGCGAACCGTGAATCTATTCGCCCTTGTGATCAGGCTCTTCCTCGTCATCAATGGGGTCTAATTTCTGCTTCTTTGATGAGGATTCAACCAATCACAGTCAACAACCTCCTTCCTTGGAGCCTGCGGCTCTGAACATGAGATCTGAAGAACTTTCTGCTACTCGGCTGGGGGCTGCTTCAAATGATGCTGCTTGCTTGTACCTCTCTTACCCTCCATGACCTAAGCCTGGTCGAAAGCACTAAAGCCAGCGTCGCTGGGCAATGAGATCCCGCTCTCGCGAGACCATAGCACCCAACAGGACAACTGTCCCATGAACTCTTTCTGTGAAATGTTGGTTCTCTTCCATTAGATACTTTCCAGAAGTGTAGGTCCTGGCCCAATAAATCTCCCCAAAAAGTGTTCTTGATGTCACATTAAATCTCCAAGAAGTGTTCTTACTGTCCCAATAGTGTTACTTTTCACTTGAACACCTCTAAGGAGTGTTGCTTCTGTCCTATTAATTCCCTTCAGGAGGTGTTGGTATTATTTCGTTAAGTATGTTTAAGACGTGTTGATATTTTCAAATCAAACCTTTCCAAGGACTGCCCTGACCGTTCCTTTAAAACCTCTAAGATATGTTATTACTGTCCCATTAAATCTCCAAGAAGGGTTCTCACTAACCAATTAAATGCCTCTAAGAAGTGTTGGTACTGTCCCAGTATTCTGTCCCATTAAACCCCTCTAAGAAGTGTTCTTAGAGTTTGTTAAATGCCTCTAAGAAGTGTTGGAACTGTCCCAGTATTCTTACTGTCCCATTAAACCCCTCCAAGAAGTGTTCTTAGTGTTTGTTAAATGCCTCTGAGTAGTGTTGGGAGTGTCCCATTAAGAGTCTCCAGGGGTGTTGATATTGTCCCACTAAATTAAGAAGTGTTGCTCCTATCTCTTTAACTCTCTACAAAACGTATTCTTACTATCGCATTACGGATGTATGATGTTACAACGCACACTTTTACAACGCATGCCTTTATAACGCATTTTTTACAACGCAACATCCATTACAACGCATTCCATTACAACACATGCCATTACAACAAAAATTAAAAAACTACATTTACAACGCAATCCATTACAACGCATAATACCTTTACAACGCATACCATTACAACGCATAACATTACATTGCATGTTTTGGTAAGTATTGAATAGTGTAGGGGTAAAATTTACTATTCTAACTCCAGGGGGTGCAACAGTAGGGTAAGTGTTGGATAGTGTAGGGGTAAAAATTACTAATCTAACTCCAGGGGGTGCAGCAGTAGGGTAAGTGTTGGATAGTGTAGGGGTAAAAATTACTATTCTAACTCCAGGGGGTGCAACAGTAGGGTAAGTGTTGGATAGTGTAGGGGTAAAATGTACTATTCTAACTCCAGGGGGTGCAACAGTAGGGTAAGTGTTGGATAGTGTAGGGGTAAAAATTACTAATCTAACTCCAGGGGGTGCAGCAGTAGGGTAAGTGTTGGATAGTGTAGGGGTAAAAATTACTATTCTAACTCCAGGGGGTGCAACAGTAGGGTAGGTGTTGGATAGTGTAGGGGTAAAATTTACTATTCTAACTCCAGGGGGTGCAACAGTAGGGTAAGTGTTGGATAGTGTAGGGGTAAAAATTACTATTCTAACTCCAGGGGGTGCAACAGTAGGGTAAGTGTTGGATAGTGTAGGGGTAAAAATTACTATTCTAACTCCAGGGGTGCAACAGTAGGGTAAGTGTTGGATGGTAATGTTATGCGTTGTAATGGTATGCGTTGTAATGACTGCGTTGTAAAGACATGCGTTGCAGTGGTGTGCGTTTTAATGTCATGCGTTGTAATGGTTGTGATGTAATGGCATGCGTTGTAAGGGATGTTGCGTTGTAAAAGTTTCGTTGTAATGGTAGTGCATTGTAAAAGTTGCGTTGTAAAGGTTGTTTCCCTCGCATTACACGCCTCTAAGAAGTGTTGATACTGTCCCATTGAATATCTCCACGGTTTGCTTTTACTGTGCCATTATGTCCAACCAACAGCTAGCCCTATCCCATGAAACTCTATGGCGAGGAGTAAAGCTAACCCAAGACTGGGAGGATTTACCTCTGGAATCACCATTCTGACTGACAATGTCTGGGATCCCTCGCGTGGACTGTTTGTCGGCTCCTGGGAAACCGACCAAGGGGCGGTCTGATGCAAAGCCGAGCAGCGCAGAGCGTTGCCTTGCATGACTGGAAATCCGAATTTACATAAGCTGAGAAGTTATAAATTAAAGATGCATCAGGAATTGAGAGTTTCATATTAGTTTGATTAAGGGCAAAATGTGCTGTCAAATGAGCCTAATAGGAGAAGTCTGGCTGAGATCTGGCAGGCTGTCTCCCATCTGTTCCCAGTGATTGGCTTCAATATACATGGAAATGAAACATTTGACTTATGTCACTTTCACGACGGATAGAGACGGCGACAACGAAAGCTCCAATCTCTGGCAAATTCTAAACCAGCATCACTGAGGGAGACTGTAAGTAAATAACCCTAAACCCAATTAATCCAAATATTCAGATTGTGAAAATTGACACCTAGAATTTGCTGGAATTTACTGAAGGTGCATTGGTTGTGTTGTCCCTCATATAAATCACTCTCGATCACTCCAACTGGAGGCGGGATCAACACTAAGAGATTAAAGAACAGTTTAGCACCACCTACGACATCACTAGATATTATCTTTGATTTTGCGTTTCTAAGACTTCGGAGTGTTCGTGCCTGAAGAAGAGCACAAAATAAAAAGTGATGGGCGAAATGCATGAATTAATCTGAGCCACTGGCAATCACTTAGGCCACATTCCCATAGGTTATCACCTACTGTGTGACGCTAGAGAGAGACCCGACATATGTAAATCAGTCTTGGTTCTGCTCCTGTAGTGTAGTTCCTATTTCCCTAATAGGCTCTGTGCATTGGAATAATATACACTATAGGTTTGGCATAGGACTGAGGTCAGTATGCCTCTATCGAGTACATTAAACGTAATTGCTTTTTGTGCCAGCTAACTCAGAGGCCACTAGAAACTCATTGAAAAACAAGAAGGGAGTAGTTTCTGGCAACCGCATAAACATGACAACTTTGTTTCCCCTAGAATCGGAACAGTTCTCAGAATCGTGGAAACAATAGATAACAGTTTCACTCAGTCAATCGTGCATGCTTCGTTTCTTCAGAGGTACACAGAAATAGATAGATGGGCGTTTCAATGGTGCACAGACATAATATCGACTCCAAAATATCGTTTGGACAGAATATCGAGGAAAAAATATAGTTTGGACAAAATATCGACTGGACAGAATATCGACAGCCAAAATATCGTTTTTAAGGTAAGTGCAGTAATATCGACTGTAAATAATATAGAAAGTGAAAATATGTAAGTATATACTATAGATAGTAAAATAAATTGTTTTTATTTTTAGGGTTCAGGGTCAGTTTTGGGTTTTTGGGTAAAGGGGTATTTTTAGGGTTCAGGGTCAGTTTTGGGTTTTTGGGTAAAGGGGTATTTTTAGGGTTCAGGGTCAGTTTTCAGTTTTTGGGTAAAGGGGTATTTTTAGGGTTCAGGGTCAGTTTTCAGTTTTTGGGTAAAGGGGTATTTTTAGGGTTCAGGGTCAGTTTTCAGTTTTTGGGTATTATTTTATTATATTTTATTACTATATATATATGTTTAATAAATATGAAATAAAAAAAATATTTATTTAACTTTCATTAATTATTTAATTATTATAAGTTAATTTAAGTAATTTTAAGTATATTTTAGTAATTAATTATTAATATTAATTTAATTTAACACTGTTTTTAGTAAATACGATATTTTTTACAACTATATTTTTGTAAACGATATTTTGTACTCGATATTTTTGTACTTACCTGTTTGTACATACAAACTCGATATTTTTGCTGTAGATATTTTTTCCTCGATATTTTGGGTAGTCGATATTTTGGTAGTCGATATTCTTTCAGTGATCCGTTTCAATAAAAGGATTTATTGAACAGTTTTATTTATCGTGCAAGAGATTTGAGCTGTTACAATTGCACGACAGTATGCGAGATATAGTACGTACAGCGTAAGCAGTAAAATGAAATAATACTGCAATAGCATTGTCTTTTAGCTATGACACATATTCATATACATAACCATAAATAACACAGGCTAAAATGTGAATACTCGTCTGATGCTTCTAAATAGTTCTACCCCAGTGTACCTAACCTAGTGTAGTAAAAGGTAATAAGTAGGTGATGTATTCTATAGTATGGTATGCTATAGTTTGGTATGCCAAGAGTCCCTCCAGGTTCTAGTCAGCTCCATACCTTAGAATGAGTGAGGTGGGAATCTCTTTCCAGGTCTCAAACTCAAACACCCCGCGAAGGGAGCCAGAACACTGAAGCTGGATTTTCTGCGAGGAGGATGACAGGGTCTGGTCAGTGCGTCAGGCGGGGACTCGAATCCCTCTGGAGTCGTGCTTTCTTCCGAACTTGTAGAGGCGAGCCAAGCCGAATCAAGCCATGGTTTGCCTTAGTAAGGGAAGGTATATTTATACCTGGTAGGTGCCATGGAATGTTAGCATTGACGTAAAGTCGAGCAGAGGAAGACATCAGGAATTAACCCTTAAGGAATAGCGGTTCATGCATTATAAATGAGTTCTTGGAGAAATCAATAATCCTAGGCTAGGGAAAGTCCCAATGGCTTAAGGGTCTGGTTTCTAAGAACTCATTGTGATGTTGGGGCGGATGGATGTAGGTGACCATGCCTGTATTTGATAGCATGGCTAATGCCTAAAAAAGGACAGGGATCTAATGCCTAAATAAGGGCAATGCGAATTGTGCCTATATAAGGACATGATTCATGAAAACCTATATACGGACATCTAAATCGAAACACAACACTCCAATAGGAAAATTCCAGTCTGAACTGCCAGGCCAGGTTCCATCCAGGTGGGATCAGAGGAAAGCCCAGACTGGTTTTGGAAATGTGGGCCTCATCAATAAGGTAAAATCTTAAACCCAGTTGTACAATGACCACGAGACCCACGTATGGCTCTACCTCTCTCACTGGAACAAATTGGGATATAGATGAACGGAAGACCATTACGTTGATGCCAGCAGGCCATCCCTCTTCTCGAAACGGCATGCTCTGTATTGATGTAATAAAGAACTGACCAGTCACTTACACCTTTCTTCAATCTAGCAGTCTATAGGATTATGGTCAGAAAGGAAGTTCCGCCTCTTGTTTGGGCAGATGGTATGATCCATCCATGTCCATCCTCGACAGACGCACATCATCAAAGTCTGGAGGTGTTCAGTGGAGCGATGAAGAGGGTTTCTCTGCTCCCATGTGTGTACGCGGATCTCACCTCAATCCTGATGTGCTCTCCGCCACTCACAGATGCCTACTCAGGAATCCATTATAAACAATGTGGTAGTCCCAAATAGTCCTTGGACCTAGGTATCGATTATTATAAAGAAACAATGGTCCTGGACCAATTATTCAAAGAAGGTATTTGATTGACAGAATTAATATTTCATCCTATTTGAGCTTACATGAATCAGCTCACAACCATGTATAAATCGTTAGATCAAACAAGACAACAAGATGTGCAAAAACACCTATGTAGTATTACAATATATTTATTTAGTCATTAAAGGAACAAGGTTTACACAAACCTTAGAGGGTCATGATGGAAGAAAAGTGTTCTGGGTAACGTGTAAAGTAAGGTGCTCAAGTGTATATATGAGGCGTCAAGAGAACTCTGGGTATGCAGAAACGTAAAGGGCATATATTTACAAGACTGTACAAAACTGATATCAAATAAACAGTTCAATACAACCTGGCCACATACATATTATTCATTTGAAATATATTTTTCATAAAATTATAAGGAAAGTTTTCTCTGGACTGAAAACAGGGGTAATGGGGAGAAAAGGGGAGAATGGTCCAGGTGCAATTGGGGGTAGCGTCGACGTTTCGATCCGACTTATCGGCAACCGACGGAATTTTATACCTCAGCCATGCGGATCTTCCTCAGGACAAGGGGACTGGAGAAGTGACCCTCTTCAATCTTGCAGTGCTCAATTTGGGTCCAATAATGGTGGCACCAATACCCGCATAAATGGCAGGGACTAACTTAGTTTAGATCCTGTCTGTAAGTCGGCTAAAACATGGTGGTGGTGCCCAAAACATCCGAAGGGTATCATTTCAAGGCTCGCATATGTGGCACGAGTCTCCTGATTGAGTCAAGCACTCCGGGACGCAGCGTAATGAATACAACTGGAGACGATGTAATAGGCGTCCTTACTTCAACGCTAAACTCCTTGGGGGCGGGTTCTATCTGTCTATTCTCCAGGGCTGATGGTCCTCCTCGTGTGAGGGGTCGATGCTCCTTGAAGGTCAGTCTTCAGGTGGCTGTTGAGCTGTGGGGGGGCAGTGGAGCGAGCCTAGGGCATGCTGGGGCTTGTTCCATGTTCCACATTTGTTGACAGACAAAGCTTGCTTCGACACATGTTCTTGATTCCAAAGCCCCATACCTGATAGCGTGATGCCCTTGGTGCTTGGGGGTTGGGGGAGGGGACGTGGGACTCCCGGAGATGCTCTGTCCAGGTGCCAGAAGGGAGGCAGGGAGCACTGTTCCCAGAGCGCCGACGCTAGCGCTGGAGATCCAGGGGGCATATTATCAAGCAGGGCGTTAAAATTATCGCTGTTTTAGCGGCAGTTAAAGCGGCGATAATGCGATTGCTAATATGTCCTGGAGAATTCCAATAGAAGCCCAGGTTCACACCAGAACATGGGCTTCTATGGGAATTCACAAGGGCCTATTATCAAGCCCATTATCGCCGCTTTAGCTGCAGTTTTCTGACACTAAAACGGCGATAATTGTTAACGCCCTGCTTGATAATATGCCCTCAGGTTCTAGTCTCGGCGTCGCCTCATCATTCTGTTATTCTGGGCAAATCACTTAACCTCCCTGTGCCTAGGAGCAGCGCCTACAGACCCTCGTGGGTGTTTAGCGCTATACAAACCCGAGTATTTATTTATTCCATGGAAGATTGTTCTGAGTGATTAACTCGTGACCCCCTCTTGTGGCAGCAGGGCGGGTGCTCTCCATCGATGCCAGGTGCCCCCTGCCAGGGCTCTGACAGGCTGCCCAGGGCCACCAAAGGGGGCCACCTAAGAGGGCGGCCACCCTTAGGTGCCACAGGATGGCACAGACCCCAAAGAGCGGTCTAGTGTTTGGGACTCGATGAGTCCCCAGTGATGTCACCTCCGGCGGGGGAGGGGCAGAGCCGAAGATATTTGGCGTGGGGTCGTGGGCCTGGCGCCCTCTTTGACCCCTGGCCGGCCGCGTGGATGGACCCTCTCTCCCCCTTGACCCGGACGAGCGGCGCTGCCCGGACGCTGTTTTCCCTCCCTACCGCTAACCCGGCTGTCGGGCAGCAGGGGGGGTTGTTATCTAATACTATTTTGCTTTGTGTTGCAGGCGGAGTTACAGGGCGATCCAACACTGGAAGTTACAGAAGGGTGCCCTCTACAGGAGCACAGTAAGGGTGCGAGAGACAATTACCCCCAGGGAGATCCTCGGTGGGATCCTGGAGGAGTGACGGCACCCCGTTAGTCCTTCGGGCGGTTGTGGACCTGAGCAACCGGGGGTTGCCTGCAATGCTCCGCCCTCCGTAGGGGAGGGGCATGAGTAAGGGGTGGAATGGAGGTCCGCCGGGGGGGAGGGGGTCAGACCTCCCCCCCCATTATTGACAACACCCCCGCTGTTAACACCACAGGAGGTTTATGGCTCATCAGGTGGGCAGATCGCGAGGGGCGGCCTGACCCTGGATCGCCCGTAAGATAACCCAACACGTTGGCATAATGTTTATGCAAATAAAGCTGCAACAACTTTCTCCAACAAAACATTGTGTGGTGTCTGTTATTTGGGAAATTGTTGTGAGCGGTTTGGGATATGGGCCGATCTTGGCACTAAGAGAGTGCCCTGCCACTCTCAGAAGGCAGGGCAGCCCTGGCTGCAGACGCACACGCCTCGGAGGCGGCGACTTTGATTGGCTGCTGCCCTCCAGGCCCCCTCTTGGCCTCGAGTGGCTCCTGTCCAGGGGGGGCTCGGAGAGCTCGGGGGGCTCCCACAGCCATCAGTCACTCTGTGACACCGAACACCGCCACAGCAGAGCCCCGGCTGGGAAACTGAAGCCTGTGATTAATTAGCAACACAGCTTGTACCGCATTTGCATAATTGTTACATTCTTTTAATGTGTTTTCACTTAGGGTGCCCATCAATGCCAGCGCAAGCATTCATTAGCTGCGGTGCCTCAGATCAGACCGCGAGTCAGGGGGTGCTGGCAGCGGGTGCGGGGTCCTGGCTGAGGGGGAGGTGCCTCAGATCAGACCGCGAGTCAGGGGGTGCTGGCAGCGGGTGCGGGGTCCTGGCTGAGGGGGAGGAAGGGACGCTCCGTGGTTGCCTCTCTCTCTGACGGACATGGCCCTGGTGCCAGGGAAAGCCTTGGGCGTGAATCTAAGGGTCCGTCACTTACAAGGTCTGGTGGTCGAGCGGATGTAAAACAAACTCCTGTCACTCATTCCAGCTCTGATGAGCAGCGTGTGTGGGAGGGGGGTGGGAGGACCAGAGGCTTGAATAGAAACAGAGAGCAGCGCACTGTTACCCCCACCCCTCCCCCCACAAGGACCCCAAGGCCCGCAGAGTGTCCGCGCTGTAAAGATTTGCACAGTCAACACCACGCAGCATATTTACAAGCCCCTTGCGCCACTTTTGCATCACTTTTAACATGGGAAAAGTGACGTAAAATATGCCCCGAGGGGGCAGATTTACAAGCCCCTTGTGCCACTTTTGCGTCACTTTTAACATGGGAAAAGTGACGCTAATTATGCCCCGTGGGGGCATATTTACAAGCCCCTTGCGCCACTTTTGCATCACTTTTAACATGGGAAAAGTGACGTAAAATATGCCCCGTGGGGGCAGATTTACAAGTCCCTTGCGCCACTTTTGCGTCACTTTTAACATGGGAAAAGTGACGTAAAATATGCCCCGAGGGGGCAGATTTACAAGCCCCTTGTGCCACTTTTGCGTCACTTTTAACATGGGAAAAGTGACGCTAATTATGCCCCGTGGGGGCATATTTACAAGCCCCTTGCGCCACTTTTGCATCACTTTTAACATGGGAAAAGTGACGTAAAATATGCCCCGTGGGGGCAGATTTACAAGTCCCTTGCGCCACTTTTGCGTCACTTTTAACATGGGAAAAGTGACGCAAATTATGCCCCGTAGGGGCATATTTACAAGCCCCTTGCGCCACTTTTGCATCACTTTTAACATGGGAAAAGTGATGTAAAATATGCCCCGTGGGGGCAGATTTACAAGCCCCTTGCGCCACTTTTGCGTCACTTTTAACATGGGAAAAGTGACGCAAAATATGCCCCGTGGGGGCAGATTTACAAGCTCCTTGCGCCACTTTTGCGTCAATGTTAACATGGGAAAAGTGACGCAAAATATGCCCAGTGGAGGCATATTTACAAGCCCCTTGCGCCACTTTTACGTCACTTTTCCCATGTTAAAAGTGACGCAAAAATGGCGCAAACAAGTCCCCACACATTTAACCTGTTTTAATACCTAATTAATGTGTGTTACCTATTTGTGGTATTGCTGTAAATGTTCTGAGGATGTCCAGTCAGACCCTCATTGGGGCGGGGTGTGGGGGGAGGGGAGGCTTGGGGGCGCACCGCAAACTTCTCTGCAAACATCCTCTTCCATCAACAGGTTCACACTTGGCTTGTAAGTAGTGTGGGGGGCTTGGGGTTTGGGTGTGGGGATGTCAAAGTGGGGAGCCGACACCTGCGCCACGACTACGTCTTAGCGCGCCCCAGAACCATAGCTACCAGATGGGGTGTAGCTTAGAAAGATTCGGGGAGGGGGTGAATCTTAAATTTCCCAACTGAAAAAGCAGCAGGCTGCAGGGCGGGCGGGTGAGATGCCCAAGGCTCGGGATGGACCGCTTCCATGAGGAAGAGGGTCGGTGCCGACTTGTGTTGGGTGTGCCCCCGTCTAGAGTGGCACAGGAGGTGAAAAACAATAAACTATGGGCTGGAAATACCTCTGCAGCTATTTGCAAGCATCCATCCCATCACCTTTCGGGTCTTTGCCAGTGGTATGCCTGGAAACCTGAGACTGGTGCCTCTTCCCAAGCCTACTACTGCCAATGTTTGTGAATTCCAAAAAGTAGTAAACTTGCACCCAGTCAAGGAGTGCTTCTATAGGGGCAGATTCACTACTTTTTTGGTAAACTGTCCACTAAACATATTTAATGTTAGGATTCGGGGCTAGTCCTCTCTTTCTGACCATGTAATGACATCACATGACCTGTGGGCAGTGAATAAAGGTTTGTCCTACCTTTGTCTCTTTGCTTGTTATTGCCATTGCTGGATTCTGGTATACTGTTTCCTGATCGTTGTTTGCTGGCTGAAAGTATTCCTTGCTGCTTTGGAGATCCTGATCCTGCTCTTCTCACGGGCTCGTGAGAAGAGTGTTTTTTGCCCGTGTTATTTCCTTCCCTTGCCCAGTCCCCATTTCCTTGTGTAGTTAGATAGGTGTTCATACTATTTTTTTGCGTTTCACTTCCCTCCCGCTTCTTTTCCCAGTGTTCGTTTTTTGGGGTTCGGGGGCTCCCGTTCGCCAGGGTTTTGTGGTTTTTTTGAGCCCTGATTTCGGTGTAGTACGCTAGGGGTTCCTGGCGTGTTTTGCTATCTCTAGCGCAAGTTCGCTTAGACAGTGTTCCACATCGTTAGGGCGGAAGTGACGCTTTGGGTCTTTCCGCGAAGGGCTTCTTTGAACGCTGGGATTCCCGGGTGCGTTTCAGCGCCGGCAATTGATTCCTGTTCCCTGTTTTAGAACTAAAAGGGTTTTTTTTGGTAACTGTCCTAGTCCTTTTTCCCCTTGCATGAAGTTAACGAGAAACGTTATGAAACGAAGGACATATCCATAATAAGCTCCTGTATGGCCTGATGATTCAAGAGTTGCTGTCTTGATTTATCTACTGCTTATTCATTATTTTCCTTGTGGCCAGTACCTTCACGAAGCAAAGCCTGCGCTACCCACTGGTAAGAGATCTGATGTATGTTATGGCATGACATGGTCACTGGAGTTGGGACAGTGCAGGGTGGAGTTCTTACTTATGTGGGGTGTGTTGTTTTCTTGTTTTATATAGGTGCAGAAGCGTGGAGGAGGGAGCTGTGTCCTATAAGGGTGGAAGACCTGGTGGGTCTTACAATACCACCCTCTTTTCAGGTTCATTGGCTCACTCATAGAGGTTATCCTGTGAGTGGCTAGTGGGCAGGAGAAGGGGACTGGTGCATGCTTCGTTCCTGCAGTGCTCGGGCTGGGTGGAATCCAACATTTAAGATCCTGATCCGAAAAAATGAACGAGTTAAAACCTCTAAGTGAAATGGGAACAACAAGAAAACATACACGGATTTAGCAGAACCAACTCAGGGCCCCAGACACAACTACAGAACCAGTAGTGCATTTGAGGGGTGTCACACCCCAAACACCCCTGCTGAAGCCACGCCCCTGTGAGACCCACCAGGGCCTGCTAGTTCTACCTGGGAACTCATGACTGCGGTCCCGTACAAAGCCTGGGGTCCCTGCCCTGGGATCACTTATTTTAAATGTATTGTCAATGCTCGCACTATTCCACATCTGTGTTACATGAAGCTTTGATGGTACAGCTGTCCAATCGGTGCACGTAGGCGGGGCTTCATGTTTCTAGTCCCCGCCTTTTACAAATCATTTTATCAAGTAACTGACGGCCCCTTGTATTAAGCCCAATTTGCAAATATAAGAGGGGGTGCAGGGAAATGAATAGTGCAGGCTAAGCCAGAGCTCAACCAGTTGTCTGGCTTGCCTCAAAGAGCAGGCCCAGACTGGCCGTTGCGGGCACCGGGCAATCCCCCGGTGCGCTGCAAGGGTGGGGGCCGGTTTTGGGTCCCTGGGGGCCGTTTTTGTTACAGGGCCGTTTTTGCAGCATATCTGCAAAATCGGCCCTGTAACAAAATCGGCCGAAAACCGGCCCGGCAAAGAACTTGGTCGCACCACCAGGGGGCCGGCCGAGCACTTTGCCAGGGCCGGTTTTGGTTCTCAGTCTGGCCCTGTCTAAGAGTCCATGCACGAGCCGAGCCATGAAAACGCTTGGCATGTACATTGTGCGACAAACATATTTGAAAATATTATACAATCTCTTCAAAATTTAAAAAAGTGTATTTCTATAACATGCTGAAGCATTTCACATTAGCATATCAGATTAACCTCTTCGCCGCGGGGCTAATTCCCCCGTGGCGCTTGGGGGAGGGGGGCGCACGCAGCGCCACGGTGCTTGTGACGAGCTCGACTCATCACGCTGCATGGAGGTGCTGTGCGCATGACGAGCTGAGCTCGTCATGACCATGCCCATTTCCGTGGAACGCTCAGCACAGCAGGGGAATTATCCCCGCTTGTGAGGACCGCGCGGGTCATGACGAGCTCAGCTCGTCATGAGCACAGCGCCACCGTGTCGCATGACGAGCTAAGCTCCTCATGAGCACACAAGGTGTTAAATCACTACATACACAGACATTTATTAAAAGGTTTTTTGAACATTCAAAGTTCACTCCCCAACTACGCTGCCATTTGTGAACCAAGAGTGGGAGGAGTCGAAGTAGGCAGGATCAGAGCGACACAATGTGCCCCTACTTTTTTGATTTATGAAAATCCGTGCCGGTACTTTTTGTAAAAAGACAACCATCCTGAAACTGTTAATTCCACAGTGGTAGCTGTCAGTACAAAAATATAGGGGGGGGGGGGGGGCGCCATGCGCCCAACTCACCTTAACAATGTTCCCACCCGATGCGGCACTACCGCCAATGGTGGTCTGGTGTCCATGTGCAGGGAAGGGAAGGACTTCCCTTCCTGCCCAGAGGAATATGACTCCTGACCAATCCTGGAGCTGCTCTCAGCATGAGAGCAACTCTGGGATTGGTAGGAGCAGGCTAATTCAGCGCTTATTTTGAGGCTGGGGGGCATGTTCCAGCAACCCCCTGCGGTTTCAAAGCCAGGCGATTGCTGGATGCGCACTGCGCATGTCGGGCTGGCAGTAGGTAGAATGCAGCCAACCCGACATGCACTCTGAAAGGGGGAGCAGTATTCCTGCAATAGCAGGATTCAGGCCCGCTCCCCATCTCACACTCTCACTGTACACAGCACGAGCTGGTGGAAAATAAATAAAATTGCATTATTATGCCATTTAATTTATTAGTGATTGCCTGCTGCGCTCGCAGCAGGTGGGGCGCTGCTTCTTCGCCATTTAGAAAAAAACACCCCTGTGATTCCAATAGTTTAAATGCCTCAGCAGAAGTGGCGTTCAGTGAGTCTCCTGTGGTGTGTAAGCAAGGGAGGGGCAGACGCTAAACACGTCTTCCTGCCAGGGTGCCTGCTCGCAGCAGGCGGGGCATCGCTCCTCCGCCATTTAGGAAGAGCCGCCCCTGTGATTCCAATAGTCTCCTGTGGTGTGTAACCGAGGGAGGGGCAGACAGCTAAACAAGTCTTCCTGCCAGGGTGCCGGCTTGCCTGAAAGTTAATCTGCAAATGTAAGGGATGCTTCGGAGCCTCTATTGGCTTTAATTGATCAAATCACTGAACATTTGTTATCACAAAGATTTATTCTTTTTGCGTGGTAGTGCAAAGAGTTAACAACTGAGCAGTGTAGGGTGTGCTTTTAAATATAATTGTATTTATATAGCGTTCACTACCCCTAACAAGGTGTTGAAGGGACAATTATGTAAACAAATTGCATTACGCTCATTCTGGGTTTGACTAAAATCTATATTTTGAAAACACAAATTTTCCTTAAACCTTTTTGCACATTTTGTAACTTTCTTATACTGTGAGTAATGCAAGTTTCAGATAATACTTACATATTCACAGTGCTTTGTGTCACAGACTGGGACCTCGTAGCACTAAACATACACAAGTCTCTATTCTCCACTGCACCCACCGAGATGGAATTCTGTGGCTCTCTGGTTACACACAGACCTCTGCAGTGCAATAACTAATATACGTGTCATAATGTACGATAGTGCATTTCCAGCTGAATAACAACTTTTTACATTTATTTTTCATTTAAGCTGTGCTTGATTTTATATGTAGCTGCTACTTGAAGGTCAAAGACCAAGGAAACTTGCAGAATATTTAGGTTTTTTAGCCACACCCCTGACCCTGCCACCACGCTCACTGACCCCGCCCCCATTGCATGCCGCATCGCAGCACCCATACTTTTTTTAATGCACTTCAACCGTTGACTAAGAGGCGAGTCAGTGGTGATGTGAACCCTAAACGTTGCATGGATTCTAAATAACAGGTGCTTGTACAAAACACATCCTGAACTCAAGTATTTAAAAGTGTCTGGAAATTCGAAATTCGACATTAAGTCAACAGATGGGTCTCACTAAGTCTTTCAAGCTCTGGGGTGTCACACCCCTGAAGCTACACCCTCGGAGCAGCTCGTGCAAACAGCATCTTGCACAGTGCAAGTTATGATAAAATAAGTATCTCTGTCTTTATATGCTAAAATGCATAAACTCATTTCATAAAAGTGAAAATAATAAATCAGCAAGCAGTGAGAGAGGTGATGATTTTGGGATCCTCCCTCACCTAGGGAGAGAGCCAAGCAGATGCCTTGAAAACAAAAAGCACATCTTCTTGAACGATTCGGTGGTGGTCCCATCTTCTTAGGACCACCCCAAGCACAGTTATTGGCAAAAATACAATCCCAACCAAAGGCCCTGCAAAGCATTATGGGATGAGATTAGCAGTGGGCAGTGAATATTATAGTGTCCAATATCAAAATAATTCTACAAAGAGCTGCAGATCAACTAGTCATTACTATATATCCCTCATGTGTCAAATGCAAAAGCTTCATGAAAGGGTTTCAATGCTTTTGCATTTGACTCGTGAGGGACCCAGGGATCTTTGCCATGCCCTCTTGGATCCTCACCAAGTGATTGGGCGAGGCAAAAGGCAGGGTTTACTTCCCAGCCCGGGGTCAGGGGACTCCTGAGGAGCACCCACTCACACAGTCCTTGGAGTTAGAGCTTGGGAAGGTGTAGGATTGTGCACAAAGATAGAAGAAAATTTAGAAGTCATTAATATCGTTTGCAAAAATATAGGGGCATATTTACATAGGCTTTATCTCCGCTTTTTTGGCATAAAAAGCCCCAAAAACGGAGATAAAACTATCATCCTATTTACAAGAGGGTGCTAACATGCATAACCGCATGTTAGCACCCTTTTTCTCAATGTCTCCCTTTGCATCTCCAATGAGATGCAAAGTGGGCGTCACTGGGAGTACCCCGGATGGACAACCTTGCAAATATCGCTGATGTTCACATCACAATATTTACAAGGCTGTCCCAGCATTTTAACACACGTTAGTTTTTGGAGAAAACAGCTGTTTTCTCCAGAAACTAACGTCTGCTAAAATGCAGACTTACCTATCCTCAACATTGGGGTGGATTATGCTGATACGACCCTGTGGGTCGTATCAGCAAGGTTATCGCAGGGAATATCACTGGAAAACCAGCGATGTTCCCTGCAAAAGGGTGATAACCTCGCTATCGCTGGAATTTTTATTGCCCTTGAGTAACGCATTGTTAATAACGCGCTACCAGGGCAATAAATTCCAGAGCTTGCCTGCGATAATATAATTATCGCTAAGCACAGCGACCAATAATTATCGCTGGCCGTTGTTATTATTCCCCATAGTTGTTTAAAATATCGATTTTTTAATCAGTGTTATGTATTGTAGTTTATATTGTAAATGTATGTGATGTATGTGTTTTTGTATAAGTATTAGTTATGTTTTTCAATATATGTGTTACATTTTAGAAGTTATGATTTTTTTTAAATTACATAAAAAAAATAAAAAATACTAAGGATCTCTTGGGGATCATGAACCGTACTTCCTGATGCGTTTTTTAAACTAGCTATTCTATGGGATGCCTGCTTCGAGTGGACCATTTGAGCTAAGCAACGACCAACCGCCTCCCCATACTGATGACATTCCTTTTTATAAACCACAGGGTAGATTTGCAACTTCTGGCATATCTCTGCTAATCAGTAGGGATGTGCCAGAAAAGTTGCGACATGCCACATCACCCGTGCGCCACCACTGATGCGCAGCATTTACAATGCGGCGCACGGTGGCGTACGGATGGGCAGATGTGTGTCGCATCCCCTGGCAGAAAGGCGGGGCATTGCTGGAGTCGCATCACAAGCGTGGAGCAGCTCCAGCAAGGCTCATGGTGCCCCTATGCCTAACATGCTGCGTCAATCATTACGCCTGCTTCAAGCAGGCACAGGGTTTTGACGTAGCATGGCCATAAAAGTGACTCTGTGAAACGTTGTAGATTTGACTGCGTCACTTTTACGAGGCATGCCTGCGAGGAAATGCTCATCCTGTGCCGGAACGCCCACATGAAACCTGACGCAGGTTTCATGCGGTGCAGGGGTTTACAACAAGACGCATCTCCCTAGATGCGTCACGTTGTAAATACAGCGCAACATGGCGCATGGTTTACGCCGCTGTTTGTAAATCTGCCCCTAAGTATTTAAGGGCATTTTCCTTATCCCAAAAAGATTGATATTACCCCCAACACCTAACTGAATTGGTTTGTAGATCAGAAATGTTGTTATGGAGTGATATCCCCTGAACAAGCCTTTCTTCCGCTATTTTCAGTTTAGTATACAATTCCTGCAATTCTAATTTTCTTTTCTTTTGCTGATACACTCCATAGGACAGGACCTGCCCTCAAAAGCAGGCTTGAAAGGAATCCCAAAGAACCCCTACTGAAGTAGAATGCCGATTGTTTTGAAAGAAATCCTTAATCCAAATCTTCATATCGTCCTTAAAAGCATTGTCGAGCAAAAGCTTCCTATCAAAAGAAAAAGCTCTTGGGTTTCTAACTAAATCCAATGAGGGAATCTCCAAAACTACTGGTGCATGATCAGAAGTAGTTCTCGGCAATACGTGTATCTCTGCTCCAGTAAGTAATGCAGGAGATATAAACAAATTATCGAGACGTACTAGTTTCTGATGGGGGTGAGAATAAAAGGTGAAGCCAGCCGCAGATCCCCAGAAACAATCCCAAGCATCCACCAAACCATGATCCATCACTAGGTGATATAATGCCTTAAACACCCTTTGTTTCCTGCCTTTATACCCTTGCAAACCAAGCCGCAGTTCCTTATTAATGAAACAAATGTTAAACTCCCCGCATAATACCAAAGGCGTAGGCCAGAGTGTAAGTTCTAAATTCAATTGCTCTAGGACCATGGCCTCATCAAATTTGAAACCATACACAGTACACAAAGTAAACATTGCATCCCTTACACTACATTCAACAATTATTCTTTCAATGTTATCCCCTCCAACCTCCCCTAGCCCTCCCCCCACCACTCCTGCCTAGCGCCAACCCCCCCCAGCCCACCCTGCACCTCCTGCCCCACCCTTCACAGAGGCTTCAGGACCCATGGTCTGTGTGATGACAAGCTCCTGTCCCCAGGGAGCTCACCTCGCAAACAGAATAAAAAACCACCCTATCCCATGTGGCGAAACCGGCAATAAACCAATAACCCAGCTCTCTCTACATTACATCTAAACTCAAATTCAGTTTATACTTTTGAGAAAAAAAAACCCACATGGATTAGTAAACAAGAAAAAGTAGTCCATCTCAAATCCAATAACAGAATAGATTGACGATCTTCCTTATAGTAGATACATCTTAACAAAAAAAAAACACCTTTACCTACTTTTGCCAAACCCTCCGATGTAAAGAAGTGAGTATGATCTTTATGAATGACCTTGAGCTTTGCAGGATTTAATAAAAACACTTGAGCCCCTTTGGCCTGAAATGTAGGAATAAGCTGACGTAACCACCAGTGTTTTTCAACAGTAAAGTGAGAGAAATCAGGTCTCACAAAAAACTCAAAATCTTTCCCAGCCCTCTTTTTATCCGGTCAAGCCAGCTGATATACATCTTCTCTAGCCAAAAAACTATTAAAAGATATCAAAAATACTCTAGGTCTGTCTAAGGTTTGACCAACCCTGGGATGAAGCACAGCCAGAAAACAATGCGCTCTTTCGATTTCTCTTTGCCAATCCCCCGTAGTCAACTCTGGGAAGGCCTTTTAAACAAATCAATAATGAACTTGTGAGGTTCCTGTCCTTCCCGGCCCTCAGGATTCTGCAAAACTCTCAGATTATTCCTGCAGGAACGATTTTCTAAGTCTGCTATTTTCCATTGTGTGTCATCTTTCATGGGTTGCAACGACTCCATCAATGCTTTCTGTGCTACCAGTTCATCTTCAAGACATGAGATGCAAGCTTCCGCTTCATTAAATCAGAAGGTAAACTCAGGACACGTTTTTGCTATTCGTCACACTGAATTCTGTAGTTTCCGACAAGAATTCTGTACTCTCTGGCTCTCCACCCGGGTCGATTTTGGAAAAGGGGGGTGGTGATGGACAGAGTTTCTAAATGATGCAGAATACTCTTACCAAGTCAATAGATCATGGTTTTAATCCATCACCGTTTTTTCGCTCACTGCACCATCCCAGCTCAGAACCTGGCTATATGCAAATTAGTATGTTCCTGTCCCAGTGCATGATGGGAACAGGGCAAACCAAACTACCAAGCCAATTCGTATACTGGGAAGGAAACAAGCTTCCGGGGACCGGTTTCTGGCATCACAGCCTTCTTCGACCCGGCTTGCTTGAATCCTGATGGTGCAATGAGCAAGGGACTCACGTCTGAATATACCCTCCCACACATAGTGTGGATAAAACCGATTTTGGAAAAGGGGGGTGGTGATGGACAGAGTTTCTAAATGATGCAGAATACTCTTACCAAGTCAATAGATCATGGTTTTAATCCATCACCGTTGTTTCGCTCACTGCACCATCCCAGCTCAGAACCTGGCTATATGCAAATTAGTATGTTCCTGTCCCAGTGCATGATGGGAACAGGGCAAACCAAACTACCAAGCCAATTCTTATACTGGGAAGGAAACAAGCTTCCGGGGACCGGTTTCTGGCATCACAGCCTTCTTCGGCCCGGCTTGCTTGAATCCTGATGGTGCAATGAGCAAGGGACTCACGTCTGAGTATACCCTCCCACACATAGTGTGGATAAAACCGATTTTGGAAAAGGGGGGTGGTGATGGACAGAGTTTCTAAATGATGCAGAATACTCTTACCAAGTTAATAGATCATGGTTTTAATCCATCACCATTTTTTCGCTCACTGCACCATCCCAGCTCAGAACCTGGCTATATGCAAATTAGTATGTTCCTGTCCCAGTGCATGATGGGAACAGGGCAAACCAAACTACCAAGCCAATTCTTATACTGGGAAGGAAACAAGCTTCCGGGGACCGGTTTCTGGCATCACAGCCTTCTTCAGCCCGGCTTGCTTGAATCCTGATGGTGCAATGAGCAAGGGACTCACGTCTGAGTATACCCTCCCACACATAGTGTGGATAAAACCGATTTTGGAAAAGGGGGGTGGTGATGGACAGTTTCTAAATGATGCAGAATACTCTTACCAAGTCAATAGATCATGGTTTTAATCCATCACCGTTGTTTCGCTCACTGCACCATCCCAGCTCAGAACCTGGCTATATGCAAATTAGTATGTTCCTGTCCCAGTGCATGATGGGAACAGGGCAAACCAAACTACCAAGCCAATTCTTATACTGGGAAGGAAACAAGCTTCCGGGGACCGGTTTCTGGCATCACAGCCTTCTTCGGCCCGGCTTGCTTGAATCCTGATGGTGCAATGAGCAAGGGACTCACGTCTGAGAATACCCTCCCACACATAGTGTGGATAAAACCGATTTTGGAAAAGGGGGGTGGTGATGGACAGAGTTTCTAAATGATGCAGAATACTCTTACCAAGTCAATAGATCATGGTTTTAATCCATCACCGTTTTTTCGCTCACTGCACCATCCCAGCTCAGAACCTGGCTATATGCAAATTAGTATGTTCCTGTCCCAGTGCATGATGGGAACAGGGCAAACCAAACTACCAAGCCAATTCTTATACTGGGAAGGAAACAAGCTTCCGGGGACCGGTTTCTGGCATCACAGCCTTCTTCGGCCCGGCTTGCTTGAATCCTGATGGTGCAATGAGCAAGGGACTCACGTCTGAGTATACCCTCCCACACATAGTGTGGATAAAACCTATTTTGGAAAAGGGGGGTGGTGATGGACAGAGTTTCTAAATGATGCAGAATACTCTTACCAAGTCAATAGATCATGGTTTTAATCCATCACCGTTTTTTCGCTCATTGCACCATCCCAGCTCAGAACCTGGCTATATGCAAATAAGTATGTTCCTGTCCCAGTGCATGATGGGAACAGGGCAAACCAAACTACCAAGCCAATTCCTATACTGGGATGGAAACAAGCTTCCGGGGACCGGTTTCTGGCATCACAGCCTTCTTCGGCCCGGCTTGCTTGAATCCTGATGGTGCAATGAGCAAGGGACTCACGTCTGAGTATACCCTCCCACACAGGTCTCCTCTCTATGAGACAAAATAAATTGATAGATCAGGGCTAGCAAAATATCCTTAGGAGGCGTAGATGTACTTTCTTTATCACAACCATCACTGTAAATCTTATCAGTGCCAATATCCCCTGAGTGGGAATAGTCCCATTGTGGAGTAATACCGTCAATAGCATCGCCCCCACTGCCGCCTTCCAGCCGTTTCTCGACAGGGTTTTTGTCTGTTTTTTTGCGAACAGTGCGGGGGCTAGCAACCGATAGAGCACCCATATCATCCAGATGTACACTACTATGATCACTACCACCATCAACCTGAGCCTTTAGTAGCGATTCTAAGTCGTCACCACTCACTTGATGAACTTGAGTGATCTGATAAAGGGAAAAAAGAATCCCCAGAATCTATCTCCTTCAATTGGAAGTTAGAGTTTAAAATATTTTCCTTCCCTCCTAAGTCTTGTTGCCCTTGAATAACAGCCATAGAGCTTGACTCCGGGGGATCAATATCAGAAGTGTTCTCAGAAATGGTGGGACAGCGTTGAGTGACCTGTATAACCTGTGCATCCTGTGTACCTTCTGACCCCAAAACACCCTCAATGACATGTACAAATGGTGATAAGCGTCCATCATTAGCGTCAATAACACTGATATTTCAATTTCCATTGAGGACTGTGTCTTTATTAACCCCCAATTGTTTTTCTGACACGCCTTTCCCTTTATCTTTGCCAGCAATAAACAGTGTGGGGATAGTTCTCTTACCCACAATTTCCACTGCCTTTTGTCCCTTTGTGGCTGAATCAGCTTTGGTGTTTTGCATAATTGAAAATACGTTTTAAATGTGTAATTATTTTTTGTAATTAATATTATTTCTTTAATTGGTGATTAATTATGGTATTTAGGGATGTACATTTGTTTAAAAAATCAGATGTGGCTTGTTTATTGTGTGGAGTTGAAGGGTAGGAAATAAAAAAGTATATTTATGTAATAATTAATGTTTGTGTTTCTAAATAATTTCTAATAAAATATATTTATTTATTCAGATTTTTTATTTATTTAATATAATATTTGTAGGTATTTATCTTATGTATTTAACATTATATATTTTTATTTTAAATTTAATATTAAATATAATTGTATCTTTATTTTTATCATATTTATTTATTTTTAATTTATTTAGTTTTTAAAATATTTTTGTTGTTAATATTTTGTTTGTTTTTTACCCCTCCGATTTCTAACATTTTCCTTACTTTTGCACTCACTGGAGTGGGAAATTTAAGTTTGAAGTTGTTTAAATAGTTTAATGTATAATAGAAAGTGCTTTTATTAATACATATATGTATACATATATATTTGTAAATGTTTATATAATTTTAAAAATATAAAATAAATTAAAATGAATAGTTTATTAATTGTTTTAAACTAAATATATATTGTTGGACCTGGCCCGCTTGGCAGGGTCATCCCTAAACTTTTTGCCTTCCTCCAATACTCTCTCTGACCTATTTTTGTTGGTTTAATGACTCTGGGCACTTTACCACTGCTGACCAGTGCTAAAGTGCATATGCTCTCCCTGTATAAAGTGTAACTGTGATTGATGTTCATGATTGGTTCATTGGGTCTACTGTTAGTCCCTAGTAAAGGGCACTAGGAGTGCCAGGGCTGTATATGCCAATACTGCTAGTGGGCCTGCAGCGATGATTGCGCCACCCACAGAAGCAGCCTTAAAATGTGTCTAGGGTCTGCCATTGCAGAACCTGCGTGCCGTCTGGTACTGTCATGCTGGCTGGGCAAGTGCACACACTTGCCAGCCCCTAAACCTGCCCTTAACTTCATATTAGTCACCCCTATGGTAGGCCTGAGGGCAGGGTGCATTGTAAGTGTAAGGTAGGACATGCGCTGATGTATGTGGCATGTCCTAATAGTGAATTACTGCCAAAATCGTTTTTCACTATTGTAAGGCTACCTGTTCCCTTTAGGCCAGATGGGCTGCTGGAATTATTACACTCTATAATCCCAGCAGGCTCAGGGAACATGGTAGAAATTAATGTTTAGTATGCCTGAACTCAGAATAATAAAATACTTCTTTTAGTAAAGTTTATTTTAATATCCTGTGTTTGCAAATGCTACTTTTAGAAAGCTAGCATTTGCTTGCCTAACCATTTCAGCCCGCCTCTGCTTGGATGTGTATCTGACTGTCTGGTTTGTGTGAGTGACAGGGCTGGGGGATGGCAGGTGGTGAATGGGAAGATTACACCTTAGTGGGAGGTGGGAGTTTCCCTGGATGATGCATCAGGCTGTGCTCTGCCATCACAATGCTGGCTCCGCCCCCCTGGGGAGCGGCTGATGACTCAGCCTGCACCTGGCCCAGGAAGGACCGAAGCTTGTCAACAAAGTACTCCTGGCTGCCCCTGTCCACACAATGCTGGCTCCGCCCCCCTGGGGAGCGGCTGATGTGCCTGCCCTCACACTGAATACAGAAGCAGAAGTACCCACCACAAGTGCTCAGGAGCTGAGAGCAGTTAGGCGAAGGCCCCCCTGGCCTGTAAGAACAAAAGAAACTGGGTATAAAAGTAGGAGCCCTGCTCCTTGTAAATTAGAATCCTGTTTTACCACAAAGAACCTCTGCCCGACTAGAAGGAGAAGAGATGCTGGAAGGACTGGCCTGCTGCTTGCCTTGCGGAGAAAGGAGAGGAGAAGACTTTTTGAAAGACTTTGCTTCTTTGTGCTTTAAACATTCTCCAAGGGCTTGATTGAGCTTGCCCCCTGACCTGGACCCCAGGACTAGTGGGTCCTTGGTGCTTTTGCTCGTCTTGACTTTCGAGCCGTGTGTGCTTCCCTGCTGGAGCCAGACTGCGCCCCTCATCGCCCCCATCTAGGGCTGTGGCACTCGGGAGCTTGCCAGCCTCTGCCCTGTGAGAGCCTCGCTCCGATCGGAGTCGCTCTCTGCCCCCAGGCTTGGCTTCCTGCTCCTCTGCCCCTTTGCCTGCTACTGGAGTGCCTTGAAGCGCTTTCCCCCCTCCCGCCGGAATTTCCTCAGTGGATTGTGATCCACGCCGGGTGACAGCTGCACAGTCCGTGCCCTGTGACCCCGCTTCGCAATTCCCGAGGTTTGCCAGGCCGCGCCGCCCCCGCTGAGGAGACCCCCGCACCGTCGTGCCAAGGGTCGCGGGCCGCGCCTGCCTGGCTGCACACGCCCGCTGGCGTCAAGATCCGAGAGTGCCCCCATCGTTGGAGTCGCACCAGCCTGTGCCGACTCTTGCCAAAGAAGAAGAAGTGTGCATTAAATCACCACCGGGCCCGGGGCCTGCAACTCCTTCTTTCCCCGTCATCCAGAGAAGCCTTCGTGTGCCCGGAGCCCCCACGGGTGAGTAGAGCTGTGTGCTCTGTCAGTACTCCCCGTCAGGGACCCCGAGCTGCCTCCTGCCTGCTGCACTGCTGGGCCGGCCCGCAGCTGACTCTGTCCTCAAGCCGAGAGGAAGAGCCGGCCGGCACAGGCGTGCTCACGCCCGATGCGTGAGAGTTGGTAGGGGCTGTGTCAGTTTCACCCTTGAAGGCAGGAGAGGTGCTGCAAGGCGCTCCGAAGGCCCGGGGAGGGTCCCAAAGCCCCAGAACAGAGAGAGGCTTTCTCTTTGAAAGGAAAGAACACTGAGAGAACTGTGAAATTAGGAGATTTATAACAAAAGCGCCTTAACAGAGAAATCTCCATTTTTGAACTGCAACTAAGGAGAAAAGGAACTATTTTCTTGAAGTGAAACCATTGAAGTATTTTTGAACAAACAACCATTGAAAGCTACAACTGAGAACCTTTGCCTATTTACAACCTGTGGTGCAACAAAAACGTTATTTGGTCTTGTGATAAGTCTGTTGAGTTACATATATATATTTTTTACATAAAGAAGCGTATTTTTATATATATTTACAGCCTGGTGTCCATTTGTGGGGGGATTGGTACATTTTACTGTGTGTGTGATTACAAATGCTTAACTAACTAACGCCTGAAGAATAGCCTTGGCTGCTCACGCTACGCACCTAGAGGGTGAGCAAGGGTAATTCTAAGGGGTCATCCTTCGCCCTGACTTGGAAGAGAGGGTCCCTGCTTGTCACAAGTGCATACTTGCGCCAACCAGAGACCCCCAATTCCAACATTGGACGCAGCGGTGAGGATTTGCGAATTTGCATTTGTAGTTGACATACAGTGAATTGCTGATCACCACATAGTGAGAGCAGACCTATAACGCAGCCACAGGTTTCCATTTCTATAATTTTGCTGGGAGATCTCCATGTGTTTTTGAAGTCATGCCTGTGTCAGTGAAAATGGAAAAAGCAGCATCCATTTCTTCTATTGACTGTGATTGGGAGAAACTAGAAAACTACACTGGGAAACAGCTCAGGAGCTTCTGCAAAAATTTGAACATTTCCATGACCGGACTCTCCAGAAGGGAGCAGTTCCAAAAGGCACTGAGGGCCTGGGTCAAGGCAAGGAATGCCCCTGGAAAGGATTTTGAATTTGAGGATGCAGAACAGCAGCTGGAGGGACCCCTGACTCCAGAGTGTAGGGGTGCAACCTCCCCATTGGGTAGCAGTGTTTCTGGCCGAGGTCTGTCGCCAGAGGAGCTGGCGGACAGACAGGCAACCCGAGATCATGAATTGAAGTTGGCAGAGCTGGAAATAAATGGGCAACTGGAGCTAGAATCTAGGAGGTTAGCCCTGGAAGTAATGAAAATGGAGCTTGCGCATGACTTAAGAATGAGGAAACTTGACTTGGAGCTCGAGGCGCTTGAGGCCAGGAGGGCTTCAGCCCAGCAACAAGAAATGTGTGTAGCTCAGAGATTGAGCTTTGCTGAGTTGGAGGTGGAGTCCAGCTCAGATGGTGGCAGCAACATTCAGGTATCTAGTGCAGACAGCATAGCGCGCGCACCTAGAGATATGGCACCTGACTTGGAGGGGGTTAACTTACACCAGGAGGTTCAAGGGCATGAGGTAGCTCCAGTAGTGCGCAGCGTCCCTGAAGGGAATAGGGTAGCTGGCGTAGGAGTTCATGGTCCTAGTGGCGGGAGGGATTCCCCCATGGTTGAGGTCCTGGTGGGTGAGTGTAAGGACCGCCCAGAAGAGTGTGGGTTGTGTGACAGAGGCAGTCCGCTACTGTCTGGCCAGTCTCAGGAGAATGGTGTGGAGTATGTGTGTGAGGCGCTGGATGGTGAGGTGAAGGATAGTTTGGTTAACCCTGCTAGGGGGCTGTGTAATCCAATTGTGGGAGAGCATACTTTAAGTCCCAGTTTTCCAGAGCTATGCCAACACCTGTTTGAGAGTGAGTTCTCTGACCCCAGGGAGCTCACATTGGAGGCAGACCTTGTGGTGGATTCCAGGGGGTCTGGAGAGGCATTGGGGTGTGATCCTGTGGGGAGTGGCTCAGGTATCTTCCAGCCCAGAGAGGTGGAAGTGGCGCAGAGTAGCCCAGCTAGGTCCTGTAGTAGTGAGAGGGGTGTAGGGCCTCACGTCCTGTCCTTAAGGGGAAGGAGTGAGAATGGGTTTTGTCCCAGTAGTGCCCCACCTCAGTCTCAGATCCTGGATGGTTCTTTAAGGGAACACCAGGTGGGGAGCCTAGGCTGTCCGGATGAGTCACCCACTGAGGGGGATCCCCCAGTGGCTAGAGAACGTGGAGGCTCTGTAAGCAGAGCTCCAGTAGTTCTGGTGTCTGGCAGTACCGCTCCAGTTGGGAGGGTGCAGAGGTCCAGAAAGAGGGGCGAGAGGGGGAAAGAGTCCCCAGTGGAAGAACCAGTGGGTCAGGGGCCAGCCAGCAGGGCTGCGTCCCCAGTGAATGACCATGGGGACACCACTTCTGTCCTGGGGGATCTTCCCACACTGTCAGAGGGACAGGGTTTGGGAGATCTGCGCCAGGCAGACTGTCGCACGACACATGAGCTATGTGCCACCCTCGGGGGGGGCATGCGTGCTCCCCGGGAAGTCCTGGTGCGCCAGGCAAGTGTTCAACTGCAGGGTTGGGTCCCTGAGTTGGAGAGTCAGGTTCAGGTGTTGTCTGACCTGGAGGGTGGGACCACTGTAATCAGTGTCCTGACCCATGTCACTTCTAGGGGTACCACTCCAGTTGGGAGTGGGCAGTACTCTGGAAGGGGGTGCAGAGGGAGGGAGTCCTCGCCTCTGACCCTGATGCGGCTTGAGGGTTTAGACCCTAGGTTTAAGGGCCAGGTGCAGGGTGTCCCCCCTGACCTGGTGCCCCAGTTGCAGGATAGCACCCCTGAACTGGTGGGAGAATTGTGCAGATCACCTGCCACAGGTGCCCTGACAATTCTGGAAGGGGGTACCACTCCAGGTGGGAGGGTACAGAGCCCCAAGGAGGAGGACAGGGTGTGGGAGAGGCCACCCCCGTGTTTGGTCCAGCCGCCAGGTACAGGCCTGGGGCTGGTGGGTCAGTGCCAGGATGACATACCTGACCTGACAGGAGGGAGAGTGGACAAAGGGTGCCAAGCACCTGGGGCTACTACCCCCCGCTCTCTGAGGCCACAGAGGTTTGAGAGCCCTGAGAGGCATGAGGCCTGGGTCTCAGCCCTGACTACTGTCAGTGGCCACTGTGATTTGACGACTGCCTGTTGGGACACACCTGGGAGCGAGTTAAGGTTAGAGGCTGCACAGGCGGTGTCCACAGAGGAAGAGAAGGGTGCCCCATGGATTGGCATGGTGGACCCTGAGAGTATGGACAGAGGATTTGAAATAGGCTCAGATTGGCGTAGAACTGGAATGTGCCCCTGCTGTTGCGGGCCAGGTCCAGGTTCTATCGCCCAAAGCAGGGAAGCCCATCACAGTGGTGATTGGTCTACCCTGCGTTTTGGCTGGAAGGGGGTTGTGTTGGACCTGGCCCGCTTGGCAGGGTCATCCCTAAACTTTTTGCCTTCCTCCAATACTCTCTCTGACCTATTTTTGTTGGTTTAATGACTCTGGGCACTTTACCACTGCTGACCAGTGCTAAAGTGCATATGCTCTCCCTGTATAAAGTGTAACTGTGATTGATGTTCATGATTGGTTCATTGGGTCTACTGTTAGTCCCTAGTAAAGGGCACTAGGAGTGCCAGGGCTGTATATGCCAATACTGCTAGTGGGCCTGCAGCGATGATTGCGCCACCCACAGAAGCAGCCTTAAAATGTGTCTAGGGTCTGCCATTGCAGAACCTGCGTGCCGTCTGGTACTGTCATGCTGGCTGGGCAAGTGCACACACTTGCCAGCCCCTAAACCTGCCCTTAACTTCATATTAGTCACCCCTATGGTAGGCCTGAGGGCAGGGTGCATTGTAAGTGTAAGGTAGGACATGCGCTGATGTATGTGGCATGTCCTAATAGTGAATTACTGCCAAAATCGTTTTTCACTATTGTAAGGCTACCTGTTCCCTTTAGGCCAGATGGGCTGCTGGAATTATTACACTCTATAATCCCAGCAGGCTCAGGGAACATGGTAGAAATTAATGTTTAGTATGCCTGAACTCAGAATAATAAAATACTTCTTTTAGTAAAGTTTATTTTAATATCCTGTGTTTGCAAATGCTACTTTTAGAAAGCTAGCATTTGCTTGCCTAACCATTTCAGCCCGCCTCTGCTTGGATGTGTATCTGACTGTCTGGTTTGTGTGAGTGACAGGGCTGGGGGATGGCAGGTGGTGAATGGGAAGATTACACCTTAGTGGGAGGTGGGAGTTTCCCTGGATGATGCATCAGGCTGTGCTCTGCCATCACAATGCTGGCTCCGCCCCCCTGGGGAGCGGCTGATGACTCAGCCTGCACCTGGCCCAGGAAGGACCGAAGCTTGTCAACAAAGTACTCCTGGCTGCCCCTGTCCACACAATGCTGGCTCCGCCCCCCTGGGGAGCGGCTGATGTGCCTGCCCTCACACTGAATACAGAAGCAGAAGTACCCACCACAAGTGCTCAGGAGCTGAGAGCAGTTAGGCGAAGGCCCCCCTGGCCTGTAAGAACAAAAGAAACTGGGTATAAAAGTAGGAGCCCTGCTCCTTGTAAATTAGAATCCTGTTTTACCACAAAGAACCTCTGCCCGACTAGAAGGAGAAGAGATGCTGGAAGGACTGGCCTGCTGCTTGCCTTGCGGAGAAAGGAGAGGAGAAGACTTTTTGAAAGACTTTGCTTCTTTGTGCTTTAAACATTCTCCAAGGGCTTGATTGAGCTTGCCCCCTGACCTGGACCCCAGGACTAGTGGGTCCTTGGTGCTTTTGCTCGTCTTGACTTTCGAGCCGTGTGTGCTTCCCTGCTGGAGCCAGACTGCGCCCCTCATCGCCCCCTCCTAGGGCTGTGGCACTCGGGAGCTTGCCAGCCTCTGCCCTGTGAGAGCCTCGCTCCGATCGGAGTCGCTCTCTGCCCCCAGGCTTGGCTTCCTGCTCCTCTGCCCCTTTGCCTGCTACTGGAGTGCCTTGAAGCGCTTTCCCCCCTCCCGCCGGAATTTCCTCAGTGGATTGTGATCCACGCCGGGTGACAGCTGCACAGTCCGTGCCCTGTGACCCCGCTTCGCAATTCCCGAGGTTTGCCAGGCCGCGCCGCCCCCGCTGAGGAGACCCCCGCACCGTCGTGCCAAGGGTCGCGGGCCGCGCCTGCCTGGCTGCACACGCCCGCTGGCGTCAAGATCCGAGAGTGCCCCCATCGTTGGAGTCGCACCAGCCTGTGCCGACTCTTGCCAAAGAAGAAGAAGTGTGCATTAAATCACCACCGGGCCCGGGGCCTGCAACTCCTTCTTTCCCCGTCATCCAGAGAAGCCTTCGTGTGCCCGGAGCCCCCACGGGTGAGTAGAGCTGTGTGCTCTGTCAGTACTCCCCGTCAGGGACCCCGAGCTGCCTCCTGCCTGCTGCACTGCTGGGCCGGCCCGCAGCTGACTCTGTCCTCAAGCCGAGAGGAAGAGCCGGCCGGCACAGGCGTGCTCACGCCCGATGCGTGAGAGTTGGTAGGGGCTGTGTCAGTTTCACCCTTGAAGGCAGGAGAGGTGCTGCAAGGCGCTCCGAAGGCCCGGGGAGGGTCCCAAAGCCCCAGAACAGAGAGAGGCTTTCTCTTTGAAAGGAAAGAACACTGAGAGAACTGTGAAATTAGGAGATTTATAACAAAAGCGCCTTAACAGAGAAATCTCCATTTTTGAACTGCAACTAAGGAGAAAAGGAACTATTTTCTTGAAGTGAAACCATTGAAGTATTTTTGAACAAACAACCATTGAAAGCTACAACTGAGAACCTTTGCCTATTTACAACCTGTGGTGCAACAAAAACGTTATTTGGTCTTGTGATAAGTCTGTTGAGTTACATATATATATTTTTTACATAAAGAAGCGTATTTTTATATATATTTACAGCCTGGTGTCCATTTGTGGGGGGATTGGTACATTTTACTGTGTGTGTGATTACAAATGCTTAACTAACTAACGCCTGAAGAATAGCCTTGGCTGCTCACGCTACGCACCTAGAGGGTGAGCAAGGGTAATTCTAAGGGGTCATCCTTCGCCCTGACTTGGAAGAGAGGGTCCCTGCTTGTCACAAGTGCATACTTGCGCCAACCAGAGACCCCCAATTCCAACATATATTAATTATTATGTATGTGTGTTTAACTTTTTTTAATTAAGATTGTTATTTTTTTTAATTTATATTAAATCTACTTTTTACATTAATTTTATAATTTAACATTAATATTTTATTATATATATATATATGCCCGTGATGAAGAAGTGACTACAACTCCGAAACGCGTTGGACATCGTGCCTGAATAAACTTCCTTGCACTTAGAAAATTGTGGCCACGGCTCCTTTGTTGTAAAACTCGACGCAAACTATGTGAGTTTTCCTCGAGGTGACAGCGTGTTTAATATTGAGGGGGTGGCTACCCCAGCCGTGTGCCCGCCGGACCTGTGGCTTGGGACAGCCCAACTTTTGTGTTTCATATATATATATATATATATTTTTTTTTACATATTTATAAATCGATATTTTGTACAACTATATTTTGTACATTGATATTTTTTTCCGATATTTTTGCACTAACCTGATAAAGTATAAGGAGTCAATATTTTGGATTCTGTATTTTTTCCTCAATATTTTTTCATTCTCTAATTTTTTACATCGATAGTCTGTCAGTGAACCACCGATTGCATTGTAAATTGTAGTTTTTTTTAAACCCAGCTCGTCATTTTCTTATTAGCAATGGCGACCAAGCATAATATCTGCACATTTTTATTTATAAAGTGTGGGTTATTTTGGGCAGGATGGCATGCGTTAACAATAGCTGCCGCGCACCTTTCTTTTCGTCTCAGTAAGCAGGCAATGGCGGCCTCAAACCTTTATTTTCAAAGCACTGACCTAGCCCCACACTAGCGAAAAGCACTGTTTGTCAAAATCGATTTTTTTCAATATTTTATGCATTTAGTAAGCAGTGCGACACAGACGGCTTGCTGCACTGTTTACTAAAAGCACCAAATATTTAAAAAATAGAGTTTAGTGAGCCGCGTCTTTCTTTTCTTCACTTGCCAAATTCTACTGGGCATTCTGCAAGCCCCTAGAGAGAGAGATGGAAGCTGTGCGGCACTGGCCGCCCAACCTGGGTTCCACTACTAGCAAGCGAAAGACCATTTGTTCCATTGCTGTGTACTTGTTTATTATAGCCTTATAGCCCGCCGTAGTGGGCTATACCGGCTATTAAAGGCCCGCTGAATCGTTAAAGGCCCGAGCCGAAGGCGAGGGACTTTAACGAAACAGCGGGACTTTAATAGCCGTATAGCCCTGCTACGAAGGGCTATAAGGCTATTAGAACATTCTGCCAGTAGAGGGCAGAATGTTCTAACAAATTAAACAAAGAGTTCTCGAAGCTCAAGGGGATATAAATCCCCTCGAACTTCGAGAAGCCTTTGTAGAACATTGGAATGTTGCTCTGCGGGCCTTTATCGGCCCGTAGAAGCAGGGAGCACTCCATTGTCTGCAATGGAGCTCCCAACATTCCAATGTTCTAATATTGCTTACGGACCCACTCTTAAGACGTAACCTGCATATCTGCCATGTCAGTGCATCTTGCATTTGGAGTTGGAGTTATTGTCATTCTAAATGCCAGTGTTTTTTACCTAGCCATGTTGCAGGGTGCAGTACCATATGCGGCCAAAGAAATACCATGGGACCGCTTTGGTCACATATGGTACTGCACCCTGCAACATGGCTAGGTAAACAAACATTTGCAATGCAATAGGTCTTGCATTTGTTAAAGTTAGAGCTCTGGGCATTCAAGTTGTTAATGTTTTTTACTTTAGCTTTTTTATACCAAAGGCAATAGTGCTATGCAAATATAATTACTCCACTGCAAATAAAAAAAAGCAGTAAAAACATTGTCATTTTGAACGCCAACAGCTCTAACTTTAACAAACGCGAGACCTATTGCATTGCAAATGCTTGTATTTCCTTTCTTTCTCACCTCTTGTCTATATCTTTCTTCAACACTTTTCTGTGTTGTCTTCTCTTTTCTTTAATGTTTTTTCTCTTGTTCTTTCTCTGCTTTTTTATTCAGTGTTCTTTCTCTCCTGTCTTTTTTCATGAATCATTCTTTTTTTGCTCTCCTTCTCTCTTCCTCTCATTTTTTCTTTACTTTTAACTTTCATTCTTTCCTTTTCTTCTTTTTTTGCGTTCACTTTTTCTCTTTTCTTACTTTCATTCCTTTTTCTGTGTTCCTTCCATTCGTTGTTGCTTCTTTTCTCACTTTCCTTCCCTTTTTATGAGTGCTTAGCTTCTTAAATCTAACTCTTCATTTATTAATTGGTTGTATTACTTGCTTCAGAAGGTATACTGTATGGAGGAGACTGCATAGAATACTTTACTTGCGGACAGCTATAAAGTGGACATGTGCCTCGCTAAAGGTGTCATTGCAAATGGTCCTAGTTAGGGGTGCAATTTGATTATGTTTAAAAAAAACGTTTTGATATACGTGTTTGTGGACATCAACGAATGGACGTCAGGGCAATAAGCAAGACAGAAGAAGTATTTTAGGTAGTAACAAGATCTCATCCTCATGCAATGCATTTCATTACAATGAGACCACCTGTCCCAGTAAAATATACACCTGTCAGAGGTAATCATAAAAAATGAGGCCAGTAAGCTTATTTGCAGAGTCCCCAGAGGTTACCCCTTGGTCCAAACCCATTGAGCTCCACTTACAAACATCGTCAGGTCCCACGGCTTCATCATCATCTCATACATAGATGACAACCAACTCATCCTCTCCCTGATAGACAAGACACCGACCACCAACTCCAACTTCTCCAGCTGCATGACTCTGCTAGTGGAATGGATGAGAATCAACTGCTCGGTTCTGAATTCTGACAAGACTGAAGTACTGATTTTGGAGACCAGAACTCCCTGAGGGACAGCACGTGGTGGCTAAGAGAACTGGGAACCACACCAAAACCCACTGACCACGCCGGAAATCTGGGGATAGTCAACAACGAGAAGCTGAACTTGATGACATGCGTCAACACCGTGAGCTCTGCTTGCTTCAACGCCCTATGGCTGCTGTAAATTTCTCAAGTGGTTATTACAGAATACTAGAAGAACTATCACACAAGCACTCATCACAAGCCGACTTGACTACAGCAGTGCACTGTATGCTTGGATTTCCAAGCCGCTCCTGAACAGACTTCAGGCCATCCAGAACGCCTTTGTAAAACTCATGCTCAACCTTCCCCGCCGTAGGAGAGGATGGTGGATTTTCACTCGCATCGTCCAGTCCATGTGGGCACCACATGACTGGCCATGAAGCACAGTAGAAGCACTGCCGCCTGCCCATACAGGTGTGGGTTTATTACATGTGTGCACCCTCATTCGGAGCTGCAAATCTCAAAATCTGGAGTTTTTGTGCTGAAGGTATCCTGTAGGGGAGTCCGCAATTATTGTTGCACCCGGAGTCGGAAACCTCACTCTAGGTCTCATAACAAGGCTTTGACTGTTTTCTGAAAAATCATGTCTAATTCAAAACCATTGTATTAGTGTTAAATAAAGATATGTAATAAACATTGTAATTGTGTTAAATTATAACATGTAATAAAGATAGTATTAGTGGTAAATAAGGACATGTAATTTAAAAATATTTAAGAAACATTGTAAAAGTGTTAAATAAGGACATGTAATCAACATTGTACAAGTTTTGAATAAGGACATGTAATAAACATTGTGCGAGTGTGCAATTAGGATATGTAATCAAGATTGTATTAGTGTTAAATGAGGAAATGTAATAAACATTGTACGAGTGTTAAATAAGGACATGTAATAAACATTGTACGAGAGTTAAATAAGGATATGTAATCAAGATTGTATTAGTGTTAAATAAGGCTATGTACTAAACATTGTATTAGTGTTAAATAAGGATATGTAATAAACATTGCACAAGTGTTAAATAAGGCTATGCACTAAACCTTGCATTAGTGTTAAATAAGGATAAGTAATAAATATTGTACAAGTGTTAAATAAGGATATGTAATAAACATTGTATTAGTGTTAAATAAGTATGTTTTAAACATTGTATTAGTGTTAATTAAGGATAAATATTAAACATCATACGAGTGTTAAATAAGGACATGTAATAAACATTGTACGAGTGTTAAATAAGGCTATGTATTAAACCTTGTATTAGTGTTAAAGAAGGATATGTAATAAACATTGTACAAGTGTTAAATAAGGCTATGTACTAAACCTTGCATTAGTGTTAAATAACAATATGTAATAAATATTGTACACGTGTTACATAAGGATATGTAATGAACATTGTATTTGTGTTAATTAAGTACATGTTATAAACACTGTATTAGTGTTTAATTAAGGATATATATTAAACATTCTACGAGTGTTAAATAAGGACATGTAATACACATTGTACAAGTGTTAAATAAGGCTATGTACTAAACCTTGTACTAGTGTTAAATAAGGCTATGTACTAAACCTTGTATTAGTGTTAAATAAGGCTATGTACTAAACCTTGTATTAGTGTTAAAGAAGGATATGTAATAAACATTGTACAAGTGTTAAATAAGGCTATGGACTAAACCTCGTATTAGTGTTAAATAAGGCTATGTACTAAACCTTGTATTAGTGTTAAAGAAGGATATGTAATAAACATTGTACAAGTGTTAAATAAGGCTATATACTAAACCTTGTATTAGTGTTAAAGAAGGATATGTAATAAACATTGTATGAGTGTTAAATAAGGCTATGTACTAAACCTTGTATTCGTGTTAAATAGGGCTATGTACTAAACCTTGTATTAGTGTTAAATAAGGCTATGTAATAAACATTGTACAAGTGTTAAATAAGGCTATGTACTAAACGTTGTATTAGTGTTAAAGAAGGATACGTAGTAAACATTGTAAGAGTGTTAAATAAGGCTATGTACTAAACCTTGCATTAGTGTTAAATAAGAATATGTAATAAATATTGTACACGTGTTACATAAGGATATGTAATGAACAATGTATTAGTGTTAATTAAGTACATGTTATAAACACTGTATTAGTGTTTAATTAAGGATATATATTAAACATTGTACGAGTGTTAAATAAGGACATGTAATAAACATTGTACGAGTGTTAAATAAGGACATGTAATAAACATTGTACGAGTGTTAAATAAAGCTATGTACTAAACCTTGTATTAGTGTTAAATAAGGCTATGTACTAAACCTTTATTAGTGTTAAATAATGCTATGTACTAAACCTTGTATTATTGTTAAATAAGGATATGTAATAAACATTGTACGAGTGTTAAATAAGGCTATCTAGTAAACCTGGTATTTGGGATAAGTAAGGATCTGTAATAACAATTGGGGCAAGTATTACATGGTCGGCACAAATGTGGCAAAGTAAATATTTTTGTAACCTTCGTAAAGTTTCAAAGTTTTATATTTCACCTTGGGAAGCTTGCCAAAAATGCTGTTTTGCAACATCTCGCAAGAGTTTGGTTTGCTTTGCATCAGAAAAGAAGAGGTAATCCACCGGCGAGGTTACCAGGAGGGCAGGCGCTGGACAGAAGGTGACCCGCTTCCATATCATGCCTCTTCCATACTTACAATCAGGCAGATAAACAAACCATGAACACAATTGTTTTAATGCTCTCAAAGCAGCTTGTGGGCCAGCCCCCTGCAGGCCCCGCCCCCTGCCGGTGGCAGACGGAGATTACATCCGTTATGGCAGAGCAGGCGACAGCAAACAACTGTTTCTAGGCTGGCAAACTCTATTATGTTCCATCGCTTCTCGATTACAACCCAATTAGGGCAAACTGCGTTCAATATCCGAGGCTGGCAAAACAAAGCAGCTAAAACTAAAATCCATGAAGGGGAGGGGGACATCTGACAGAAAATAAAAATAGAACGAAAGCGGCTGGCACTAAACGCTGGTGTGGCAGGAATGATTCAGAAGTCAGATGTGTGAGGATGCCTCCTGCCTGACTCTGGAGAGTATGGGCCATATGTATCAAGAAGTCATTTTGCGATTCTCAAATAGCGATTTTTTGCGAATCGCTATTTGAGAATCGCAAAATGCTATGTATGTAGGATTTGCAATAAATTTTGCGAATCCTACATATTCCTTAATTGCGATTACCAAATTGCGAATCGCAATTAAGGAATACTTTCCCATTCATTTCTATGGGCCAGGAGGCCCATAGGAATGAATGGGAAGATATTCTCAATTTGCGATTCGCAATTTGAGAATCGCAAATTGAGAATAATTTCAAGGGTGCAGGGGTGTCAAAAGGACACCCTGATGCACCCCTGAAATAAGCGTGGGTGCACATGTGGCGCACATGTATGCGCTTCACATTGCAGTTTGAAAAATGCAAAAAAGTGCATTTTTCAAAGAAATCGCAAATTACCACCAACTTGAAGTTGGTGGTAATTTGCGATTCCTTATGGCCAAATTGCACTTATTTGGTGCTTCTTACATTGCATTTAAGGAATCACCAAATTTGCGATTCCTTAAATGCAATCGCAAAATAAGGAATTGCAAATTTTGCGATTCTTTATTTTGCCTTAATACATACCATTTGGCAAAATTGCATTTGCAAATGCCAAAATTGTGCGAATTTCGGCGTTTGCGAATGCAATTTTGCTTGATACATATGGGCCTTGGTCTCTTTGCTCTCTGTCAGACTGCTGGGGGAGATGCAATGTATCTAGGTCTCTGATTCTCATCTCAGTGAAGACAGCAAGCACGTGCTCTCTTCTGTGCAATGACCTCTGACCCTAGACCGTCCCTCTGAGGTTAGGAGGGCACTCCAGTTGCTCCCCTCTTGAGGGTGTCTACTGTCCACTCAGAGAGACTGTCAGTGATGGGATTAAAAAGGGATAAAAGAAGAAACAAGTGTTTTTCTGCTTAGCCCCCTCACATGAGAGTGGCCTAGTGGCCTCTCCTAGTGAAGGGTCAGTCAGTCCCCCGCACCCAGGACCGTCTGTCCATCAGTGCTGGACATGGGGGGAGAGGCAATGCTCACTTTCCAAGGAGGGGCTGGCTGAGCCTGGAGGGCACGTGCTGTGCCTTACTGAGCACAGTCAGGGATCTAACGTGCAACTGATGGGCGTGAGTGGGTCACGCGACGGAGGGTGGAGGAGAGCACACGTGGATTCTTTTATAGCCTTGGGGCAGCCACAGTCCACCCTTTGTGGCAGCCAAGCCCTGGTGGCTGCAGGGTGGCAGGTGATTCACCCTTCAAGTGCCAAGGCTGCCCTGTCTTTGATGTCCAGCTCCCTGCCAGGTGGGAACAGAACGTGAAACAAGGCCCTGCGAGGAAACATAAGGCTGCCAGGAAGGGTATGCCCAGACATGGGTCCCTTGCTCACTTTGACACTGGATTCAAGCTCGCCTGGCTGTTGAGGGATATTACCCCGATACCGGTCCCAGGAAGCTTGTTTTCGGTTCAGGGAACACCTGGCTTTGCCGTTCGGTCTGTACTGTCCCATGAGGCACAGGGTCAGACTGATTTGAATATACCTGGGTCTGAACTGAGGTGGCAAAGTGAGCTAAATAACGACGATCGATTCAACCCAGATCTATGACTGGGGGTGAGTGTCTGAAAAATGTCAGTGCTCCGTCCATCATCTCCTTGTGTTTGCTTCATTTGCCCTAGGTTGGTAGGGTATGCCCAGACGTGGGTCCCTTGCTCACTTTGCCACTGGATTCAAGCTAGCCTGGCTGATTAGGGCTGCTAGCCCAAAACCCGTCCTAGGATGTTTGTTTCCGGTCCAGGAAAGACATGGCTTGGCAGGTTGGCCTGGACTGTTCCCATGAGGCACAGGGTCAAGACTGATTTGCATATAGCTGTGTCTAAAGTGGGGTGGTGAAGCGAGTGTCTGAAAGTTTCAGCGCTCAGTCCATCATCTCTATGTATTTGCTAAGGAGTGTCTGCCAGAGGAAGGAGACTGCTGGAGCACCCCGCAGGGGAGCACCTTCCAGAGGCATGGAGAAGAAGGAGCTGCTCATTGCACTTGTGGCCCTCAACGCTGATTGGAGGGCTGCCTGCCTCCGCCTTCAAGCCGGGACCAATGACTGCTTGAGGAGTGATGGCTCACCCATCTGCTGCCTGGGGAATCTGTGCAGAGGGGCCAAGGACATGCAACATCCCAGCGAGAACCCTGGGGAAGGGTAAGCCTTACAAGGAGCTGTAGTGACCCTCCACCATCCATGAAATGCTCAGTGTGGACCCCTGGCTGCCCTCAACAGAACTCCGAGCTTGGCTGGTCCCTCTCTCTGGCCTGGGGGCAGACAGTGAAGATGTCAGGGAGGCTATAACCTGGATCACTGCTCACCAGTGAGGAAAGGAAAGGATAAAGTAAGTAAACACGTTGAAAACCCTGCTTTCAGCACAGAAGAAACGCAACAGAAAGAAGACGTGTCATACCCGCTCAATAGGCCCCTACTGTGAGAACGAATTAAAGACATGGCCCCGAGCGAGCCTCTTAGCAAACCCCTACCATGAGGACTGAAGACAAACAAGAACGCCGCATAACTTCTTACCACACCACTACTGTGAGAACCGATGAAAGGCAAGACCCAAAACACAACCAACTTGCGAACTCCTACACTGCGCCTGCTTGCCCTTAAAATAACCTTCCTGGTGATGATACCAGGGCCGGCTCTAGGCTCACGGAGGCCCTGAGCAGGGAGTGTAGGTAGGGGGCCCGAGGTCGCCAAATCCCTGCCAGGGGCCGCCACGCAAATATGTATCTAAGGATATATATTGGTGTGGCGGCCCCTGGGGTTTGGCGGCCCTGTGCAGGTGCACAGCTTGCACATGCCTTAGGCCGGCCCTGGTGATACTATCTCACTCTGGGTGAGCGAACTTCAGGCCCTTTTAGTCCAGCCTCTACCTCCATATATCCTCTACCTCAACCATCTGGCTCATCTCAAACCTCATTTTACCACTATGATCCCCAAAATAACCCTTTCTAGACTCTACCCTCCTCTACCCTCCTTTCATCATCTCAAACCTCTTTTACTATTCAGATCTCCCAAACAAGCCTTTCTGAGCCGTTCCCTCTGACTCTTCTCCCTTCGCCTCCCCTTTACTCATCCCAACCCCCAAACCCCTACTGCTATGAACTTCCTCCAAAAAAATAACTTTCTAGACCCTTCCATCTTCTATCCCTCCACTATTGCTCTCAATCCAAATAAAAGACTATCATATCCACCTCTCAAATTAATTTCATATTTCGCTTTACTAATTCACCACTAATTCTTTTGGGTTCCGTAGTAGCGTGCACCTTGCCGAAAGAGCGCTTCAACGCCTCATCAGGGGTTATAAGCGCTATATAAATGCAATTACAATACAATACTGTGAGAACCGATGAACTAGAACGCCCTAACAGAGCCACCTAGCAGACCCCCTACTGTGATTACCAATGAAAGACAAGGCCCTGCATACCTACTTACCATACCCTACTCTGAGAACCAATGAAAGACAAGGCCCCGCATACCTACTTACCATACCCTACTCTGAGAACCAATGAAAGACAAGGCCCCGCATACCTACTTACCATGCCCTACTCTGAGAACCAATAAAAGACAAGGCCCCGCATACCTACCCTCCTACCATACCCTACTCTGAGAACCAATGAAAGACAAGGCCCCGCATACCTACTTACCATACCCTACTCTGAGAACCAATGAAAGACAAGGCCCCGCATACCTATCCTCCTACCATACCCTACTCTGAGAACCAATGAAAGACAAGGCCCCACATACCTACTTACCATACCCTACTCTGAGAACCAATGAAAGACAAGGCCCCGCATACCTACTTACCATACCCTACTCTGAGAACCAATGAAAGACAAGGCCCCGCATACCTACCTACCATACCCTACTCTGAGAACCAATGAAAGACAAGGCCCCGCATACCTACCCTCCTACCATACCCTACTCTGAGAACCAATGAAAGACAAGGCCCCGCATACCTACCCTCCTACCATACCCTACTCTGAGAACCAATGAAAGACAAGGCCCCGCATACCTACTTACCATACCCTACTCTGAGAACCAATGAAAGACAAGGCCCCGCATACCTACCCTCCTACCATACCCTACTCTGAGAACCAATGAAAGACAAGGCCCCGCATACCTACTTACCATACCCTACTCTGAGAACCAATGAAAGACAAGGCCCCGCATACCTACTTACCATACCCTACTCTGAGAACCAATGAAAGACAAGGCCCCGCATACCTACTTACCATACCCTACTCTGAGAACCAATGAAAGACAAGGCCCCGCATACCTACTTACCATGCCCTACTCTGAGAACCAATGAAAGACAAGGCCCCGCATACCTACTTACCATACCCTACTCTGAGAACCAATGAAAGACAAGGCCCCGCATACCTACCCTCCTACCATACCCTACTCTGAGAACCAATGAAAGACATGGCCCCGCATACCTACTTACCATACCCTACTCTGAGAACCAATGAAAGACAAGGCCCCGCATACCTACCCTCCTACCATACCCTACTCTGAGAACCAATGAAAGACAAGGCCCCGCATACCTACTTACCATACCCTACTCTGAGAACCAATGAAAGACAAGGCCCCGCATACCTACTTACCATACCCTACTCTGAGAACCAATGAAAGACAAGGCCCCGCATACCTACCCTCCTACCATACCCTACTCTGAGAACCAATGAAAGACAAGGCCCCGCATACCTACTTACCATACCCTACTCTGAGAACCAATGAAAGACAAGGCCCCGCATACCTACCCTCCTACCATACCCTACTCTGAGAACCAATGAAAGACAAGGCCCCGCATACCTACTTACCATACCCTACTCTGAGAACCAATGAAAGACAAGGCCCCGCATACCTACTTACCATACCCTACTCTGAGAACCAATGAAAGACAAGGCCCCGCATACCTACCCTCCTACCATACCCTACTCTGAGAACCAATGAAAGACAAGGCCCCGCATACCTACTTACCATGCCCTACTCTGAGAACCAATGAAAGACAAGGCCCCGCATACCTACCCTCCTACCATACCCTACTCTGAGAACCAATGAAAGACAAGGCCCCGCATACCTACTTACCATACCCTACTCTGAGAACCAATGAAAGACAAGGCACCGCATACCTACCCTCCTACCATACCCTACTCTGAGAACCAATGAAAGACAAGGCCCCGCATACCTACTTACCATACCCTACTCTGAGAACCAATGAAAGACAAGGCCCCGCATACCTACTTACCATACCCTACTCTGAGAACCAATGAAAGACAAGGCCCCGCATACCTACCCTCCTACCATACCCTACTCTGAGAACCAATGAAAGACAAGGCCCCGCATACCTACTTACCATACCCTACTCTGAGAACCAATGAAAGACAAGGCCCCGCATACCTACTTACCATACCCTACTCTGAGAACCAATGAAAGACAAGGCCCGCATACCTACTTACCATACCCTACTCTGAGAACCAATGAAAGACTAGGCCCCGCATACCTACTTACCATACCCTACTCTGAGAACCAATGAAAGACAAGGCCCCGCATACCTACCCTCCTACCATACCCTACTCTGAGAACCAATGAAAGACAAGGCCCCGCATACCTACTTACCATGCCCTACTCTGAGAACCAATGAAAGACAAGGCCCCGCATACCTACCCTCCTACCATACCCTACTCTGAGAACCAATGAAAGACAAGGCCCCGCATACCTACTTACCATACCCTACTCTGAGAACCAATGAAAGACAAGGCCCCGCATACCTACTTACCATACCCTACTCTGAGAACCGACGAAAGACAAGGCCCCGCATACCTACTTACCATACCCTACTCTGAGAACCAATGAAAGACAAGGCCCCGCATACCTACTTACCATGCCCTACTCTGAGAACCAATGAAAGACAAGGCCCCGCATACCTACTTACCATACCCTACTCTGAGAACCAATGAAAGACAAGGCCCCGCATACCTACTTACCATACCCTACTCTGAGAACCAATGAAAGACAAGGCCCCGCATACCTACTTACCATACCCTACTCTGAGAACCAATGAAAGACAAGGCCCCGCATACCTACTTACCATACCCTACTCTGAGAACCAATGAAAGACAAGGCCCCGCATACCTACTTACCATACCCTACTCTGAGAACCGACGAAAGACAAGGCCCCGCATACCTACTTACCATACCCTACTCTGAGAACCAATGAAAGACAAGGCCCCGCATACCTACTTACCATACCCTACTCTGAGAACCGACGAAAGACAAGGCCCCGCATACCTACTTACCATACCCTACTCTGAGAACCAATGAAAGACAAGGCCCCGCATACCTACTTACCATACCCTACTCTGAGAACCGACGAAAGACAAGGCCCCGCATACCTACTTACCATACCCTACTCTGAGAACCAATGAAAGACAAGGCCCCGCATACCTACTTACCATGCCCTACTCTGAGAACCAATGAAAGACAAGGCCCCGCATACCTACTTACCATACCCTACTCTGAGAACCAATGAAAGACAAGGCCCCGCATACCTACTTACCATACCCTACTCTGAGAACCAATGAAAGACAAGGCCCCGCATACCTACTTACCATACCCTACTCTGAGAACCAATGAAAGACAAGGCCCCGCATACCTACTTACCATACCCTACTCTGAGAACCAATGAAAGACAAGGCCCCGCATACCTACCCTCCTACCATACCCTACTCTGAGAACCAATGAAAGACAAGGCCCCGCATACCTACTTACCATACCCTACTCTGAGAACCAATGAAAGACAAGGCCCCGCATACCCTCCTACCATACCCTACTCTGAGAACCAATGAAAGACAAGGCCCCGCATACCTACCCTCCTACCATACCCTACTCTGAGAACCAATGTAAGACAAGGCCCCGCATACCTACTTACCATACCCTACTCTGAGAACCAATGAAAGACAAGGCCCCGCATACCCTCCTACCATACCCTACTCTGAGAACTGACGAAAGACAAGGCCCCAGCAGACCCCCTGACAGACAGCTCCTGTAGATACAGAGAAGAAGCCACGGCTCCAACTTTACCACTCGCCAACGCCGCGCTGTGCGCAAGGGAAGGTAAGGATCCCAATAATCACTTACCAGACCCCGCCCTTAGCACATGAGAAACATCGACCGCTGCGAAACCATCAGCACATGCGGCCGCCTCCCTGCAACAAGAGGGCATCGTGGGCGCGGCAATGCCAGCCGCTGCCCATCACAATAGCTTCCTCTGAGGCAATGTGGCAAAGACGTGCGGCCAAGCCGGGCACGAGTCGGGGGTCTACGCGGTAGGACGGCGTCCCCCCACTTCTTTCACAGGGTGGACGCCGTCCACCCTGCCAAGAAGTTGGGCCCCACTGAAAAAGATGCTGAACTCGTCCCAGTGTAATTTCCAAACGCCGGGAGACTTTCAGCAGCGCTGCCGCCTGCACCTTGTTATCTGCTTTTGATCACAACAACCTGCAGGCGGGGACGGGGCTCTCTTATTTCTGACTCCTGCTGGGCCCATAACAAAGGCCGAGTCGGAGGGGTGATCCGGCCTCCTTTTGATCGAGTCTCCTGGCTGGCAGCAGTCGGGAGCCTCACACCTGATGCAAATGAAGCAGAGGGGAAACAAAGGCTGCACCTTGTTAGCACTTCACACACACTTAAGAGAGGCAGCTTTTCACTTTGTTCAGTCCCTGTTTAGGAGATTTGCATTCACTGTAAGAATATCAGATGTGTTAATCTTTCGCAGTATTTGCACAAAATAAATTGCATTTATATGTGCTTATTACCCTTGAGGAGGTGTTGTAATAATTTAAATATTACTATTTCTTTTAAAGCACTATGGCTAGAGGAAGCTTTACGCTGACAAAAGGCAACATTGGTTTAAGTGTAGCTACAAAAGTGTGAATCTTCTGCCTAAATCAGGAGCGTTTTCAAGTATCTTCGAAATGTGCTCCAATGTACTCATGATAGAGCTGCTGAACATGTATGTGAGGGCTTAAGATCTGATGTCACTTCTTGTGATGCCACTTCCTGTGATGTCACGCGCTGTGATGTCACACGCCACGATGCCACGTGCTGCAATGCCACTTGCATACTGATTAACTAGGTTAGTCCCCCCCACTTCTTTTTCGAGGACTTGTGCCCTGGTAGGGAGAGAGGGAATGAAAGAAGAGGCAGAGAAAGTTTAGAAAGAGACGGAAATAAAAAGAAGTGGAGAGCAGAGGGGTGTGGACAGGCAGAGGGAATGAGGCAGTCAGAGAGCGGGGACATGTTGAGATGAAAGGAAAGAGAAGAGGTTTTTAAAGTCCCAGTCACCTCATCAGGGGGGCCTTAATACGTGGGGGCCCCGGACAGCTGTCCATAGAGCTGTTTAAAACTTCTCTGAGCTGCAGAGCTCGGATGTGGTGCAGAGGTCGGACGTGCCGCTGCCCCGGGGTTCTGACTTCTACCCGCTTTGAGCAATCCACCTATGTTTACACGTCTTCGGCCGGAAGAGCTGCGGGTGCACAACATACAATCTGTTTATTTTCCCACGGTGCAGTCATCTTTTGCTGCAAGCTCAGCGTTAGCCCCCACCACCTCTCCACCCCCTCCTCCCCGCCAGTGAATCACAATCGATTTCGACCTTGAAAAAGGACAGACAAATCACCGCATTTTGGCCGGGGAAATGCCCCGCTGAGAAAAGAATTGCCCTATTTGAAAACCCACGGGGCAGTTTGTATCGCACGAACGGATGAATTTCAGAGCAGAGGCAGATTTGTGCACAAAGAACAGAGCAAGGGTCGCACGCGGCGCGGAAGCCAACCCACCGAGCTATCCACTTCGTTATGCGAGACTCTTTGGGGCAGATTTACAATAAGTGGCGCATTTCTGCATATCAGCAGGGATGCGCCACTTATTGTGCGCCACGGCTCCGCCACCACGGATGCGCCACATTTAAAATGCGGCGCACCATGGCGCAAAAACGGACAGATGCGTGACGTATCTGTGCCATAAAGGTGGCGCATTGCTGGAGTCGTGTCGCAAGCGCGACGCAGCTCCAGCAATGCTCTGGGGGCCCTATTTCCACAATGCTGCATCAATCCTAACGCCTGCTTCAAGCAGGCGCAGGCTTTTGACGCAGCATAGGCCCAAAAGTGACTGAGTGAAATCTTGTAGATTTCCCTCAGCCACTTTTGGGAGGCGTTCCTGTGCCGGAACGCCCCCCCCCCCTGCGCAGGAACGCCTACTTCTGGCGCAGGGCTTTATTTATTTATTTATTTATTTATTTGATTTGTATCGCGCGTTATAGCCACCGGGGCCTCTAAGCGCTGGTTGTCCAAATTAACCAGTGGGGCTGAGCATCTTACTTGATCTTGGTGGGCGCTTAGTGGCTGCTCCATGCCTGTTTGAATAAAACAGTTTTTAGCTTTTTCCTAAAAGTCAACAAATTGCGCTCCTTCCTTAGATCTGGGGTCAATTTATTCCACAGAGCCGGGAGTGTTTTAGAGAAAGCACGTCCCCCCACCGTGGCCAGTCTAAATCGGGGTTGGGATAGAAGAGAAGCATCCGAAGAGCGTAAAGTCCTGCTCGGTGTATAGAGTGAAATTCTGGACTTAAGGTATTTTGGTGCATTTCCGTACAGCGTCTTATGCACTATGCACAGTCCCTTGAAAACTACTCTCTGCCGAATTGGGAGCCAATGAAGCTCCTGCATCAGCGGGGATGAGTGGGTCATCCTGGGTTTCTTATAGATCAACCTGGCCGCGTCGTTCATAACCCCCTGTAGCTTATCCAGCAACCGCTGGGGTAGCCCTATGTACAGGGAGTTTCCATAGTCCAATCTGGCCAAGATGGTCGCTGAAACCACCTGTTTCAGGGTAGAGAACGATAGCAGTGCCGATATTTTCCTCAGTTGCCGCATTAAACCAATGCAGGTTCCTACTACAGACGTAACCTGTTTTTCCATGGATAGTTTCCCATCCAGGTGCAGACCCAAACTTTTGACTGCTACCGCTGGTTTCGGTGGTACACCCAGCTCTACCGGCCAGAAACTCTCGTTCCAGGGGTTGCCCGTGATGGAAATGGGCAACACTTCCGTCTTCTCCGGGTTAATTTTTAGGGAGTTTTTAGACATCCAATTAACCGTGGCTTTAAGTATGTCCTGTAGCCTGGTAGACGCTCCTGGCCCTTCCTCAAGCCGGATAATGATCTGGGTGTCATCAGCGTAGTTATAGACTAGACAGTCCATCCTATTCAGGAGGGCAATCAAAGGCTGCAGATAGATGTTAAAGAGCAGGGGCGACAAAGCAGAACCCTGTGGGACCCCGCAGGTAATAGGCGCGGAGGTGGAAAGCATGTCCCCCAGTTGGACTCTTTGTGTCCTGCCCTGCAGGAATGATGCAAGCCAAGCCAGGGCTGTACCTCTGATACCAAAAGACCTCAACCGCGACAAAAGTTGTTCATGACACACGGTGTCAAACGCCGCGGAGAGATCTAATAGTACCAGGGCGCTAGGTGTTTTAGTATCAGCCCGACTCCTCAATTCATCCAGAATCGATAGCATGACTAGTTCCGTGCTATGATTAGCACGGAACCCTGCCTGATTGGCCTCCAACAGGTTATTACTGTCAAGATGTTTAGAGAGCGATACCAGCACATGCTGCTCGATTACTTTAGCCAGAAAAGGCAACTGGGAAATAGGACGGAAGTTCTTTAGACACTTAGTGTCCGAACCAGGTTTCTTCAACAAAGGGATCAATCGAGCCTCCTTAAATGCTAAAGGGACCTGTCCTGTGTGGAGAGAAGTATTCAGTAAATGCAAGACTTCTTCTTCCATGCCCGGGAGAGCTAGCTTAAATACTTCCGGCGGGCATGGATCCACCAATGAACCGGATTTAACTCGGTCCGTAATCTTGGTCAGTTCCTTCTGCATAATGAAAGGGAACTCAGCTAGCGGAGTGAGAACTAGCGGAGCAATATAACCAGGTGGGCTAGGACAGTCGAGGGTTATAGTTGCAGCGATTTCTCCCAGAATGTCGGAGATCTTACTCACAAAGAAGTCCTGGAACTTCTGGCAATCTTGTTGGGTGAACTCAGTGCTTTGCTCCTTTACAACGTGATGCATCTCCCAGATGCGTCACGTTGTAAATACCCCGAAGCATGGTGCTGGTTTTGCACAAAAGTGACACAACGGCGGCGTAAAAGAGGCGCAAGGGGCTTGTAAATCTGCCCCTCAGTGTCTGCGGCTGGACATGACGCTGCTCCGGCTGTACCGGGGCAGGAAGTGAGAGGACGTCCTTGTGTCTGGTCACGTGTCGTACTGACACCGTACCATACCCTGAACTCACCTAGCACAGCAAAAACTAACATCTGGTGGCAGATCACGGCATCGAACATTACATCGTAGGATAACATATCAGAACATTCCACAGCCTCATCTAACCTTTCACCCCACAGCATAGCATATAATATCACACCATAGCATAACGTACCAGGGCTTAACATTCCAAACCATGACCTAACATCCTACAGCATAGCACTGGACAGAATAGTATGTAACGTCATAACATAGCCTAACATGCAAGGGCATAACATTCCATAACATCTCAGAGCACAGCATGGCACAGCATTACATATAACATCATATCACACCATAGCATAACGTACCAGTGCTTAACATTCCAAACCGTGACCTAGCATCTTATAGCATAGCACTGCACAGAATAGTATGTAACGTCATAACATAGCCTAACATACAAGGGCATAACATTCCATAACATCTCAGAGCATAGCACGGCACAGCAGTACATATAACATCATATCACACCATAGCATAACGTACCAGGGCTTAACATTCCAAACCGTGACCTAGCATCTTATAGCATAGCACTGCACAGAATAGTATGTAACGTCATAACATAGCCTAACATACAAGGGCATAACATTCCAAAACATCTCAGAGCATAGCACGGCACAGCATTACATATAACATCATATCACACCATAGCATAACGTACCAGGGCTTAACATTCCAAACCGTGACCTAGCATCTTATGGCATAGCACTGCACAGAATAGTATGTAACGTCATAACATAGCCTAACATACAAGGGCATAACATTCCATAACATCTCAGAGCATAGCACGGCACAGCAGTACATATAACATCATATCACACCATAGCATAACGTACCAGGGCTTAACATTCCAAACCGTGACCTAGCATCTTATAGCATAGCACTGCACAGAATAGTATGTAACGTCATAACATAGCCTAACATGCAAGGGCATAACATTCCATAACATCTCAGAGTATAGCACGGCACAGCATTACATATAACATCATATCACACCATAGCATAACGTACCAGGGCAGGGTTTAACATTCCAAACCGTGACCTAGCATCTTATAGCATAGCACTGCACAGAATAGTATGTAACTTCATAACATAGCCTAACATACAAGGGCATAACATTCCAAAACATCTCAGAGCATAGCACGGCACAGCATTACATATAACATCATATCACACCATAGCATAACATACCAGGGCTTAACATTCCAAACTGTGACCTACCTTCTGATAACATAGCACAGCACAGACAAGTACGTAACGTCATACCATGGCCTAACATACAAGGGCATAACATTCCATATCTTAACCTAACATCTCATAACATAGCCCAGCACAGATTGGCACATAACATCATATATTAACATAGCCTACCATACCCTGGCATAGCATTCCATAACTCAACCCAACAACTCATAAGATAGTACAGCACAGCATAGTATATAAGACTATATCATACCATCGCGTCAAATAACAGGGTACAACATTCCACAACATCTGATAACAAATCACAACATATAACATTATATCATAGAATAACATAGTATACATTTCACAGAGTAATCTAACCATTCACAACACAGCATAGCATATAATATCACACCATAGCATAACGCCCCAGAGCATAATATTCCAAACTGTGACCTAACATCTCATAATATAGCATGGTACATCACAGCATAATATATCATACAGTAACATAACATAACATACCAGGGCATAACATTCTATAGCTTACCCTAAGCTCTCATAACAACATATGGCACAGCAGTGCATATCGCATCAGACTGTAGCATAACATAACGTTCCAGGGCATAACATTCCATAGCATAGCTTAACATCTTATAACATAGAACAGCACAGCATGACATTGCATACCATACAATAAAATATCAGGGAATAACATTCCAAACTGTGACTTAACATCTCATAATACAGCAAGGCACAGCACAGTATATCATATCATAGTGTAGCATAACATACCAGGGCATAACATTCCATAGCTAAGCCTAAGCTCTCATAACAAGGCATGGCACAGCATAGCATTTCGCATCATACTGTAGCATAACATAGCATAACATGCCAGGGTATAACATTCCATAGTCTAACCTACCGTCTTGTAACATAGTACAGCACAGCATAGCATATGACACTATATCACACCATAGCGTAATATAACGGAATCTAACGTTCCACAACATCTCATAAAAACGCACGGCACAGCATAGCATACCATACCATACCATACCATACTGTAGTATACCATAACATGCCAATACATAGCATTCCTTGTTTAGCCCAAGCTCTCAGGATATAGAATGGCACAGCATATAACTGCGTACCATAGCATAACATACAGGGCATAGCATTCCAAAGGCCATTCCCAGACCAGGACTGGCTTCCTTCTTCCCTCTCCTCTTTGTTCTCTACAGTCTGGTGCTCTGAGGCACCTCCAGGGCTCTGCATTGTGCTGCTGCATAAGAGGTTATTGTTCTTTGATTGGGTTGTTAAATGTTTGCACTGGACATGCAACTTCTTGTGGATACTACAGCTTGTATTGAAGTTTGTGAAAAGGCTTGACTTGGTCTCCTCCACCCTACTCGTAACCTCAGACTTTTCTTCGGACCGCCCCATTTTGGGTTGATGAGGCTTTCTACCCGTGGTGCATTGGACAATCTATTGAACCCCTTCAGCCTTCATAACACAGCATTGTGGGAGCTGTAGTTTTGCATTTAAAAATCTAAATATGGGCTTAAAAAATCCCAGAAAGCTAATGACAATCAGTGAAAACTCTAAATAATAATGCTTTTTGGACAGTACTCTGCTGCCCTTTCCTAGGCCTGCAGTGTGCTTTAAAATACTTTTATACAAATAAAATAAAAAGGTACAATTGTAAGAACTCAGACTTATATCACCGTATCCTGTTGCTTAATTTTTAAGTCTGGGCGGTGAACTGCGCTCCGCTCGCAGAGTTTTACGGAATTTTCCACACTCCGCGGAGCTCATGGAGTTCCAAAAAACTCTGCTTCAGGTTGCGGAGCAGAGTTTTTTTCTCACTCCCGTTCATCAACGTCAAGTTGAGGAGCGCGAACAAGGAAAATCCACATCCCGACAAGAATTTTTCTCGTTTCTGGTCGTCAACATCAAGTTGGCGAGCGCGAGTGTGGAAAATCAACCTCCCGGCTCGCATTGAGAAACCGTCCGTCTAGCGTTGAGAAAGCTGCCGCTCGAGTAAAAATCGAATCGAGCGGCACAAAGGAAGCAGAGCCCGCTCGCGCTGTGCATGGTGCCGTTCGCGATGATTGCACAGTGCGGACAAACACCTGGCACTGAAAATCTCTGTGAACTGCATTTATCTAATGCACTCCGCTGCGCACGGAGCTCTGCGTAGCAAGGTGGAGGTTTTTTGCACTTCGAAGAGTTCCGCATAGTGGAACTCTGCGAACTACACCCAGGCTTATTTATTTTATAGTGACATGAGGGATGCTTTATTGGAAGTGAATCGACTTTCAACTGTTATGTTTGATTTTGTTTCTTTCTGGCTTAAAAATCTTCAGTGCTGTACCTTTTCTTCTACAATCTCTCTGGTAGTTTTAATGATGCACTAATCTGGAAACCATTAGTTACCCCTTGAGTAAAGGTGTCAGTTTTAGCAAGAATGGGCCCAGCTTTTCCACCCAGTCTTAGTAACAGAATATGTTGAGCTCAAAACACAAGTACTTATTTTTAAATGGGTAACATGTATTGTTTTCTGGTAGCCATACCAATCAAGATGCATCTTGAACAGTTTATTGAGCGATGCTAGTGATCATTGGTCAATTGATGTCACTTCCTGTGATATCATATACACGTTTAGTAGAGGTGGGTGAGTCACTGAAAGGCGGAGCCAGGCTCGAGCCTGAAGCCTGGCTCTGGCTCGGCCCGAGGTCTCATTAGAACTTCGAGCCCAGAACGAGCCGAGCTTTCATGTGACTTTTGTCTTCCACCCTCTCTCCAGCCTACATTCACAAACAGGTGAAAAGAAGGCATTAACATTTCGGTTAACAGGATAGGCAAGAAGATAGTGATACCTGATTAGTGGCTGATTTGCAGAAAGTGAAACCAGAAAACCTGGACTAATCACTTTTTACCCGTTTAAACAAATTGTGTGATTTTAGGCAAATATTTAATTTTACACATCCTCCTTTTTTTCACCATCGCACATGAAAGCTCCCTCAAATACATGAGTTCATAGCACCAGCCGTACAAAAATCTATTGTGTTTGATTCAATAGACTAAAATGTTGCTCTCTTTATAAGAATGTGGGCCACATACAGGATTTACATGACAAAGTGTCTTGTCTCATTGTTCACTAATGGCACTGTCGCCAGGATGGGGGAGGGGCCAGAGATTGTTCTAAGTTCATGTTCTTATAATATCACTTTGAAGAAGTACTTCTCAGAGCAGCTGCTGTAATGTCACATATTGGTGCCAAAGCTCCCGCATAGTAAAGAAATACACACTTGTGAATTTTCAAGAGACTTTATCATACTTTATAGGATGTTTGTTGTATGAATTTAATGGCAAACATTTCCAGGTCTTGGCTCGAGCTCAGGCTCTAAGAGCCGTGCCAGACCCTTGGTTGGCGTTGTGCTGTAAATTTGCTGAGTCAGCCTCTGAAGACATTAGAGGGGTGTCACACTTTGCCATTCTGCCACGGCCTTTTTAAGGTCTCGTCTAGGCAGCACTTGTGCTGTCTCTCCGAGACATGCTGTATTCAGGAACTGGGCTTTAAGCTCCACCCATTGCCCACCCATGTTTTCTATTGGCTCTTGTGACTGTCATTTGTAAATGCTTAATTGTCTATGGTTTCTTTGCTTACTAGTCCCTCCTTAGTCCCTCCTTTTCTAGTCTTGTAACCTCTCATAAGGACTGCACCTTTCCATGTGTTGGTACTCAGTATGTTTTATTTACAGTTTGTGTGCACTCTTTTGTTAATGACTTATTTGGCGTGGCTGCCGATTCAGGCTCAGCACGGCGGGATTTATCGAACCTAGCTGGCATGGAGTGAAGACATATTAAACACATTGTTGGAAAAATAAGGCTACTACTACAGGCAATACTGTTTTTGGATTACTAAAGAGACAGAGGTGTGGGACTTAGCGGGTCTTTTGGACGTAGAACGAATTCCATCTCACAGGAGTGAACATTAAGGTAACTGCCGCAGTTACATTAGGATGGAGGAAGATTGATATTGGATTTGTGGAGAAACAGAAGTCGTTAAATGGGACAATAGGAGAAATCCTTCAATTATACAACTAAGAAACAAGAAAAATTGGTAATAAGTGGAAGCTATCCTGATAAAAACTGAAAAAATAAGACTGTGAGCCTAAATACGAGGCATCCATTATTTGCTGGATGACGAACAAGATTGAGAAGGGATTGCCAAGCATATCATTACATGGAGTGTGAATAGAGCCCTGATGATGTCCCGGATGGGACGAAACGCGTAGGCTGTGGAATATTTGTTGGCTGTGCAATAGTTGTTTGTACAGTAATTTGAACATTTTCATGGTGGATATCTTCATCAAGGAAGACTGCTTATTCCGAATGAAATACCACAATAAATGAACTGAACACAAACATGATGGAAGCTTGCATGGAACTTTTTTGAATCTTTTTTGGACTGCATGAATTTATTATGCTTGATAACTTTGTATACTTAGACGCTCCTTCTAATTGTATTTGAATTTTTGTCTTAGTGGCCTTGGCGGTGGGCCACTAGAAGTTGAGCGCCAGGGAAATGATTGGTGATATTATTTGTGCACACGAGTGTAACACCCTCACCGTGCCATTAGTTGAAACACAACAGCTAGCACTGCCTGAACCGCACTCCCAGACATGTTATTCTTGTAAATGTTTCTTGTAATTTTAGGTGTGTTTTTCTATGGTTTCGGTTGCATTCGCGCGTACCGTAAAAAAAAAATCCCAGCGCGACACGCCACACTTGATCTTTAACAATGGCGGCCGTGCGTCTTTTCTTTCGTTTCCATGGCAAAACCAACAACGTTTTTTTGTTTTTTGTTGTAGCACGGCATGCCATGCTTCATCTGTACCAATGGCGGCCAGAGAGAGGACACCAGCGTCCCGGGCAGGTTGCGCGCGCTGCACTCTTAAGACAAAACACCATAGGCTGCTGTCTCGTCCACTGTGGCTCATGTGAAAAATTAAAAAGTGCCTTAGTTGGTAGCCTGTTGTGCCCAGGACAAATAGGCACCCACAAAGTAAATGCATTAACGCAACCACCCATCTCATGCTAAACCAGCCCCGGCCTGTAATCACACTTGCGCATTAGACACCCAATGCAGGCGCAGAGTAGCCAGTTGTAGTTCTATGACAAAATAAAAGTCTTGCCTGGCAGGAAGCAGGGGCAACGCAATAAAGGGAGGGCAGGTCAACTCTTATGTTAGCTGACTGTGCACATGTTACACTTCTGAAAGTATGGTGCCTACTTCTTAAGTAGCTTACCAACACCAATTGCTCTAACTTTCAACAATGCGAGACCTATTGCACTACACAGGTTTGTTGTACATGCGCCAGACAGATAATGTGTCTGATGAGTGAAAGGATGAACACGCGCCAGACAGATATTGTGTCCGATGACTGAAATGATGAATATGCGCCAGACAGAGATGGGGTCCAATGAGTGAAAGGATGAACATGCTCCAAACAGAGATCGGGTTGACTGAGTGTAAAGATGTACACGTGCCAGACAAAGATGGGGGTCCAATGAGTGAAAGGATGAGCATGCGCCAGACAGATATTGTGTCCGATGAGTGAAAGGATGAAAACGCGCCAGACAGATATTGTGTCCGATGAGTGAAAGGATGAAAACGCGCCAGACAGATATTGTGCCTGATGAGTGAAAGTATGAACATGCGCCAGACAGATATTGTGTCCGATGAGTGAAAGGATGAAAACGCGCCAGACAGATATTGTGTCCGATGAGTGAAAGGATGAAAATGCGCCAGACAGATATTGTGTCCGATGAGTGAAAGTATGAACATGCGCCAGTCAGAGATTGTGTCCGAAGAGTGAAAGGATGAACTCGCACCAGACAGATATTGTGTCCGAAGAGTGAAAGGATGAACACACACCAGACAGATATTGTGTCTGATGAGTGAAAGGATGAACACGCGCCAGACAGATATTGTGTCCGATGAGTGAAAGGATGAAAATGAGCCAGACAGAGATGGTGTCCGATGAGTGAAAGGATGAATATGCGCCAGACAGATATTGTGTCCGATGAGTGAAAGGATGAAACCACGCCAGACAGATATTGTGTCTGATGAGTGAAAGAATGAAAACGCGCCAGACAGAGATGGTGTCCGATGAGTGAAAGGATGAACATGTGCCAGACAGATATTGTGTCCAATGAGTGGAAGGATGAAAAGGCGCCAGACAGATATTGTATCAGATGAGTGAAAGGATGAAAACGGGCCATACAGATACTGTGTCCGATGAGTGAAAGGATGAACATGCGCCAGACAGATATTGTGTCTGATGAGTGAAAGGATGACACACGCCAGACAGATATTGTGTCCGATGAGTGAAAGGATGAAAATTAGCCAGACAGAGATGGTGTCCGATGAGTGAAAGGATGAATATGCGCCAGACAGAGATGGGGTCCAATGAGTGAAAGGATGATCACGCGCCAGACAGATATTGTGTCCGATGAGTGAAAGGATGAAAACACGCCAGACAGATATTGTGTCTGATGAGTGAAAGAATGAAAACGCGCCAGACAGAGATGGTGTCGGATGAGTGAAAGGATGAACATGTGCCAGACAGATATTGTGTCCAATGAGTGAAAGGATGAAAAGGAGCCAGACAGATATTGTGTCAGATGAGTGAAAGGATGAAAACGGGCCAGACAGATACTGTGTCCAATGAGTGAAAGGATGAACACGCGCCAGACAGATATTGTGTCTGATGAGTGAAAGGATGAACACGCGCCAGACAGATATTGTGTCCGATGAGTGAAAGGATGAAAATGAGCCAGACAGAGATGGTGTCCGATGAGTGAAAGGATGAATATGTGCCAGACAGAGATGGGGTCTAATGAGTGAAAGGATGATCACGCGCCAGACAGATATTGTGTCCGATGAGTGAAAGGATGAAACCACGCCAGACAGATATTGTGTCTGATGAGTGAAAGAATGAAAACGCGCCGATGAGTGAAAGGATGAACATGTGCCAGACAGATATTGTGTCCAATGAGTGAAAGGATGAAAAGGCGCCAGACAGATATTGTGTCAGATGAGTGAAAGGATGAAAACCGGCCAGACAGATACTGTGTCCGATGAGTGAAAGGATGAACACGCGCCAGACAGATATTGTGTCTGATGAGTGAAAGGATGAACACGCGCCAGACAGATATTGTGTCCGATGAGTGAAAGGATGAAAATGAGCCAGACAGAGACGGGGTCCAATGAGTGAAAGGATCAACATGCCCCAGACAGAGATCGGGGTGACTGAGTGTAAAGATGGACACGTGCCAGACAAAGATGGGGGTTCAATGAGTGAAAGGATGAACATGCGCCAGACAGATATTGTGTCAGATGAGTGAAAGGATGAATATGCGCCAGACAGAGATGGGGTCCAATGAGTGAAAGGATGAACACACGCCAGAGAAAGAAGGGGGTTCAATGAGTGAAAAGGTGAACATGTGCCAGGCAGGTTGGGGGGTCCAATGAGTGATAGGATGAACGTGCGCCAGACAGAGATGGGGTCCAATGAGTGATAGGATCAACATGCTCCAAACAGAGATCGGGTTGACTGAGTGTAAAGATGGACACGTGCTAGACAAAGATGGGGGTCCAATGAGTAAAAGGATGAACACGCGCCTGACAGATATTGTGTCCGATGAGTGAAAGGATGAAAACGCGCCAAACAGATATTGTGTCCAATGAGTGAAAGGATGAAAACGCGCCAGACAGATATTGTGTCAGACGAGTGAAAGTATGAACATGCGCCAGACAGATATTGTGTCCGATGAGTGAAAGTATGAACATGCGCCAGACAGATATTGTGTCCGATGAGTGAAAGGATGAAAACGCGCCAGACAGATATTGTGTCCGATGAGTGAAAGGATGAAAATGCGCCAGACAGATATTGTGTCCGATGAGTGAAAGTATGAACATGCGCCAGTCAGAGATTGTGTCCGAAGAGTGAAAGGATGAACTCTCACCAGACAGATATTGTGTCCGAAGAGTGAAAGGATGAACACACGCCAGACAGATATTGTGTCTGATGAGTGAAAGGATGAACACGCGCCAGACAGATATTGTGTCCGATGAGTGAAAGGATGAAAATGAGCCAGACAGAGATGGTGTCCGATGAGTGAAAGGATGAATATGCGCCAGACAGATATTGTGTCCGATGAGTGAAAGGATGAAACCACGCCAGACAGATATTGTGTCTGATGAGTGAAAGAATGAAAACGCGCCAGACAGAGATGGTGTCCGATGAGTGAAAGGATAAACATGTGCCAGACAGATATTGTGTCCAATGAGTGAAAGGATGAAAAGGCAGATATTGGATCAGATGAGTGAAAGGATGTAAACGGGCCATACAGATACTGTGTCCGATGAGTGAAAGGATGAACATGCGCCAGACAGATATTGTGTCTGATGAGTGAAAGGATGACACGCGCCAGACAGATATTGTGTCCGATGAGTGAAAGGATGAAAATTAGCCAGACAGAGATGGTGTCCGATGAGTGAAAGGATGAATATGCGCCAGACAGAGATGGGGTCCAATGAGTGAAAGGATGATCACGCGCCAGACAGATATTGTGTCCGATGAGTGAAAGGATGAAAACACGCCAGACAGATATTGTGTCTGATGAGTGAAAGAATGAAAACGCGCCAGACAGAGATGGTGTCGGATGAGTGAAAGGATGAACATGTGCCAGACAGATATTGTGTCCAATGAGTGAAAGGATGAAAAGGAGCCAGACAGATATTGTGTCAGATGAGTGAAAGGATGAAAACGGGCCAGACAGATACTGTGTCCAATGAGTGAAAGGATGAACACGCGCCAGACAGATATTGTGTCTGATGAGTGAAAGGATGAACACGCGCCAGACAGATATTGTGTCCGATGAGTGAAAGGATGAAAATGAGCCAGACAGAGATGGTGTCCGATGAGTGAAAGGATGAATATGTGCCAGACAGAGATGGGGTCTAATGAGTGAAAGGATGATCACGCGCCAGACAGATATTGTGTCCGATGAGTGAAAGGATGAAACCACGCCAGACAGATATTGTGTCTGATGAGTGAAAGAATGAAAACGCGCCGATGAGTGAAAGGATGAACATGTGCCAGACAGATATTGTGTCCAATGAGTGAAAGGATGAAAAGGCGCCAGACAGATATTGTGTCAGATGAGTGAAAGGATGAAAACCGGCCAGACAGATACTGTGTCCGATGAGTGAAAGGATGACCACGCGCCAGACAGATATTGTGTCTGATGAGTGAAAGGATGAACACGCGCCAGACAGATATTGTGTCCGATGAGTGAAAGGATGAAAATGAGCCAGACAGAGACGGGGTCCAATGAGTGAAAGGATCAACATGCCCCAGACAGAGATCGGGGTGACTGAGTGTAAAGATGGACACGTGCTAGACAAAGATGGGGGTCCAATGAGTAAAAGGATGAACACGCGCCAGACAGATATTGTGTCCGATGAGTGAAAGGATGAATATGCGCCAGACAGAGATGGGGTCCAATGAGTGAAAGGATGAACACACGCCAGAGAAAGAAGGGGGTTCAATGAGTGAAAAGGTGAACATGTGCCAGGCAGGTTGGGGGGTCCAATGAGTGATAGGATGAACACGCGCCAGACAGATATTGTGTCCGATGAGTGAAAGGATGAAAATGAGCCAGACAGAGACGGGGTCCAATGAGTGAAAGGATCAACATGCCTTAGACAGAGATCGGGGTGACTGAGTGTAAAGATGGACACGTGCCAGACAAAGATGGGGGTCCAATGAGTGAAAGGATGAACATGCGCCAGACAGATATTGTGTCAGATGAGTGAAAGGATGAATATGCGCCAGACAGAGATGGGGTCCAATGAGTGAAAGGATGAACACACGCCAGAGAAAGAAGGGGGTTCAATGAGTGAAAAGGTGAACATGTGCCAGGCAGGTTGGGGGGTCCAATGAGTGATAGGATGAACGTGCGCCAGACAGAGATGGGGTCCAATGAGTGATAGGATCAACATGCTCCAAACAGAGATCGGGTTGACTGAGTGTAAAGATGGACACGTGCTAGACAAAGATGGGGGTCCAATGAGTAAAAGGATGAACACGCGCCAGACAGATATTGTGTCCGATGAGTGAAAGGATGAAAACGCGCCAAACAGATATTGTGTCCAATGAGTGAAAGGATGAAAACGCGCCAGACAGATATTGTGTCAGACGAGTGAAAGTATGAACATGCGCCAGACAGATATTGTGTCCGATGAGTGAAAGGATGAAAACGCGCCAGACAGATATTGTGTCCGATGAGTGAAAGGATGAAAACGCGCCAGACAGATATTGTGTCCGATGAGTGAAAGTATGAACATGCGCCAGTCAGAGATTGTGTCCGAAGAGTGAAAGGATGAACACGCGCCAGACAGATATTGTGTCCGAAGAGTGAAAGGATGAACACGCGTCAGACAGATATTGTGTCTGATGAGTGAAAGGATGAACACGCGCCAGACAGATATTGTGTCCGATGAGTGAAAGGATGAAAATGAGCCAGACAGAGATGGTGTCCGATGAGTGAAAGGATGAATATGCGCCAGACAGAGATGGGGTCCAATGAGTGAAAGGATGATCACGCGCCAGACAGATATTGGGTCCGATGAGTGAAAGGATGAAACCACGCCAGACAGATATTGTGTCTGATGAGTGAAAGAATGAAAACGCGCCAGACAGAGATGGTGTCCGATGAGTGAAAGGATGAAACCACGCCAGACAGATATTGTGTCTGATGAGTGAAGGAATGAAAACGCTCCAGACAGAGATGGTGTCCGATGAGTGAAAGGATGAACATGTGCCAGACAGATATTGTGTCCAATGAGTGAAAGGATGAAAAGGCGCCAGACAGATATTGTGTCAGATGAGTGAAAGGATGAAAACGGGCCAGACAGATACTGTGTTCGATGAGTGAAAGGATGAGCACGCGCCAGACAGATATTGTGTCTGATGAGTGAAAGTATGAACACGCGCCAGACAGATATTGTGTCCGATGAGTGAAAGGATGAAAATGAGCCAGACAGAGATGGTGTCCGATGAGTGAAAGGATGAATACGCGCCAGACAGATATTGTGTCCGATGAGCGAAAGGATGAAAACACGCCAGACAGATATTGTGTCTGATGAGTGAAAGAATGAAAACGCGCCAGACAGAGATGGTGTCCGATGAGTGAAAGGATGAACATGTGCCAGACAGATATTGTGTCCAATGAGTGAAAGGATGAAAAGGCGCCAGATAGATATTGTGTGAAAGGATGAAAACGGGCCAGACAGAGATGGTGTCCGATGAGTGAAAGGATGAACACGCGCCAGACAGATATTGTGTCTGATGAGTGAAAGGATGAACACGCGCCAGACAGATATTGTGTCCGATGAGGGAAAGGATGAAAATGAGCCAGACAGAGATGGTGTCCGATGAGTGAAAGGATGAATATGCGCCAGACAGAGATGGGGTCCAATGAGTGAAAGGATGAGCACGCGCCAGACAGATATTGTGTCCGATGAGTGAAAGGATGAAACCACGCCAGACAGATATTGTGTCTGATGAGTGGAAGAATGAAAACGCGCCAGACAGAGATGGCGTCCGATGAGTGAAAGGATGAACATGTGCCAGACAGATATTGTGTCCAATGAGTGAAAGGATGAAAAGGAACCAGACAGATATTGTGTCAGATGAGTGAAAGGATGAAAACGGGCCAGACAGATACTGTGTCCGATGAGTGAAAGGATGAACACGCGCCAGACAAATATTGTGTCTGATGAGTGAAAGGATGAACACGCGCAAGACAGATATTGTGTCCGATGAGTGAAAGGATGAAAAAGAGCCAGACAGAGATGGAGTCCAATGAGTGAAAGGATGATCACGCGCCAGACAGATATTGTGTCCGATGAGTGAAAGGATGAATATGCGCCAGACAGAGATGGGGTCCAATGAGTGAAAGGATGATCTCGCGCCAGACAGATATTGTGTCCGATGAGTGAAAGGATGAAAACACGCCAGACAGATATTGTGTCTGATGAGTGAAAGAATGAAAACGCGCCAGACAGAGATGGTGTCCGATGAGTGAAAGGATGAACATGTGCCAGACAGATATTGTGTCCGATGAGTGAAAGGATGAAAAGGCGCCAGACAGACATGGGGTCCGATGAGTGAAAGGATGAAAACGGGCCAGACAGATACTGTGTCAGATGAGTGAAAGGATAGACAGGTGCCAGACAGATATTGTGTCTGATGAATGAAAGGATGAACACGCGCCAGACAGATATTGTGTCCGATGAGTGAAAGGATGAAAACGTGCCAGACAGATATTGTGTTCGATGAGTGAAAGAATGAAATGGTGTCCGATGAGTGAAAGGATAGACAGGTGCCAGACAGATATTGTGTCTGATGAATGAAAGGATGAAAACGTGCCAGACAGATATTGTGTCCGATGAGTGAAAGGATGAACATGTGCCAGACAGAGATGGTGTCCGATGAGTGAAAGATGCCAAAAGAGCTTGAATTGGGAGCCGGAGACCTGGGCAGGAACCATGCACCGTTTGTTTTCTCTCTTAAGGGAGCGCTAAGCAGGCCTGGTCACAGGCACACCCACGGGGAAGGAAGTGACAGAGCAGTCGAAGGCTACGAGCTGAGCACAGGTCACACAATGTTTGTGGGGGGCGGCAGGCGTGTTAGGGACCTTCAAGCCCCAGCCCCTCCCAAGCTCCCAGAGGCAGATGAGCGCCAGTGGGGGGCCCTTTTCACACCATGGCACCGTGAAACATACCCCGGAAGGGCTGCCCCCTCCTTCAGATACCGGGACGATCACAGGCATGAGCCTGGGGTGTTTTTACTGCGCCCTGAAGCGTGCCACTACGTGTATCCCTCCGCGCCTCCCGCTGCTTCCATTACACAAATTGCTGGCCAGATTTCTGAGCCCGACGCCATCACTGGGCCATAAATCTGAGTGTAGGGCGGGAGGTGAGGGCCGTGATTGCGGAAAGGGAGCCCCGCCCGGCAGTAATCCCCCAGGCGAGGCCGAGCGATGATCCCGGGCTTGACCCACTTCTAAGGCGGAGCGAGGCAGGAATTAAAGATCACACCGCGCGTCAGGGGGTGCGTCTGGGGCGGGGGGAGGGGCTGCTGCAGGGGCTCAGACTGCCCCACTAGACATAAATATAATTATAGATATGTTAGTGCCCAGCAGCTTCCCACAAGAACATGACAAAAGTAAACAAGCATTGACAAAGTAAAAAACAACTAAAAGCCAGACCTATTGGGTTTGCCAATGCTTCCTGAACCTTGAACCTTGTCCTACCCCCAATTCTAATCACTGACAGGGCGAGTGTGACAAAGTCCATAATACAGAGAAGGAAATTGTCTATCACCCTGTGTTCACCCGTAAGCGGCACAAATGTGGGTGTCAAGGGGCCTGTCATCCATCAGAAGCTGGTGCCCGGCGTGGCACACTGGCATGTTACCCTGCTTTGAGTGCCAACAGCATGTGAGTCTGACAGCCTGACTTTTAATTTGGCCGTGGAATGAAACTAAGCTAGCCTGAGTCTTTGAGTCCTGGACCTGTCCTGTGTGACGTGGAAGGGTCGCCCCCCCCCCCCCTGAGTGCCCTTATGATGAACTGAGGACCACTGTCCCTGCCATGGTACATACAGCACATGAGACAGCAGTGGCAGCAGAACGGGGTCAGTTCTCACAGACAGTGGAAGTGGATTTGTGGCTGGAGGGGGGAGGTCTAGACTAGGCCTGGGTGGTAAATTCTGTTCCGCTCGCGGAATTTGCAGCATTTGGGTAATTTCGAGTTCCGCTGAGAATGCAGCACTGCCAAAAATTCCGCGGATCCATGGCTTTGCAGAATTTTTTGCTTGTTCGCGCTTTGAAAATGCGTGTTCGCAAGATATTTCTCCCCGAGCAGGCAAACAGCGTTTGCGAACAGGAAAAAAGCATTGCGAAAGGAAAAAGCATCGCGAATGGGCGGAACAAGCAATTCCACCTGTTTGCGGAACTTTTCCCGCTTGCGGAGATTTTTTACCGTTTCACTGAGCTTTGCGTAGCGCAACTACGCAAATTCCGCCCACCCCTAGTCTAGACACTGAAGTGAGGAGGATGGAGATCTGGATATCCTTAGCGAGTCCTTGATTTCGTTTGTTAGCAATCGGTCGCTGATCAGTGCTCCATGACTGTCATGTTGGGTTTGTAGGGCCTGCATTTTTTTTTTTTAATTCTCGACCCGAAGGTATTGGAGCGCTTTACATGAGCACCAGTTACGTTACACAAGGAACAAGGAAACATTCATTTTTGGTATGCACGGGGTGATTACGTGAGTTGCCCAGAATCATAGAATGCTGCGCCGACGCCGAGGCTCGAACCCGGTTCCCCAGCCCCAAAGTCGGCAGCCCTAGCCATAACGCTACATCCTCTCCCCATGGTGAACAGAGCGGCCACCAGCTAAGGTCAGAGGCAGACCCTCTACATTTTCAGCAGTGAAGTCTTACAGGATTCCTGTCACCCTCCTTCGTCCTCCTTTTCCTCATCCCCATCACTCACTGCCCTTGTGACCTCAGCTTGGAGTGACCTGTGTCTGAAATGCCTGGCTGACCCCAGAGTCCTCTCTTGCCTGCTCTACGCCGTGCACTGCATGGGGTGGATGGTTGGGTTGAAGGGTTTGGCTGCAGCTTCTGTTGGCCTAGCTGAGGAAGTCTGTAGGCCAGGCCTGTCCTCTTGTCTGTCCCTGATTATTGATCAGACAGACTGATGTACAGCAGATACTGTACTCTAGTCTGACAGCAGCACCGCTCACAAGGACCTATACTGTACTGTGCTCTCACACAACACCCCTCACCCAGGACGTGGTGCAAATTATACAGTACTGTGCTTTCACACAACACCCCCCTCACAGGGCCTCGTGCAGCTTATACTGTTGTGTAGTTCCTATATAGGATCTGCACGTTTAGACAACATGCACTGCGGGATTGGTGTCCAGACTGCTTCCAGGCACCCCTGTATCCCTGCTAGCTCGCAGTGCCACTAGAAACTCCTCCGAGGAGAGAACTGTTCTTGGCAACTATTGAACATGACAACCCTGTCCCATCAGGATCTCGGAAACCGTGTACTATTTGTCGCTCAGTCACTCGTGCTCACTTTGTCTCAGAGAGATACACACAATAAACCGTGGGGATGTTTTCAATAAGCATTTATTGAACCAGCGTCATTCTATTTTAAAATAGGTGTGCTGAAGCAACCATTAGACAGAAACAAATTGATTATAAGCACCAAAAAAGTAAAAAGATGATAAATTTCTACCATCGTGTCAAAACAATCAATACAAGCAAGTATAAAAATACATGACAGTACAAATGCGTACTCCTACAATGCGACCCTAACTAGACGTACCTAAGTGTACCTAGCATGTATGTAGGTGTAGAGCCAAGAATCCCTCTAGGATAAAATCAACCCCATTACTTGAAGTGAGAGACTGTGGGACCCTGTCTTGGTCTCGAGATGGACACCCCGCAAGGGATGTTAGACCACTGTGAGCTGGAGTATCTGCATGCAGGAGCCTCAGCGTCTCGCGTCAGTGTGTCGGCAGGGAAATCCTGTTTTCCCCTCTCCCTGCCTTAGCAAAGATATGGTGTTTATATTCCCAACGGGATACCCACAGGGGATCTACCTTGCTGTGTCATGTCGCACTTAGGATGACGGAAGGAATGACCCTTTTACATAGTTACTAGGTAAATGGTCAGTCCCAAGAACCGTTGTGTAGAGTAATGGCAGCGGAAATATAGGTGAGAGGTTAGGTTGCTGCCTGAGCCTATATTGGGGTGCCTAAATGGAACATAATACTGTACTGTACTCTCACACAGCACCCCTCTCACAGGGCCTCGTGCAGCTTATAGTGTACTGTACTCTCACTGCAGAACCCCTCACACAAACTCTGGTGCAACTTACACTGAACTGTACTCTCACACAATAACCCTCCAACAGGGCCACCTGCAGCGTATACTGTACTGTACTCTCACACAGCACCCCTCACCCAGGACCTGGTGCAGCTTATACGGTACTCTGCTCTCACACAACACCCCTCTCACAGGGCCTCATGCAGCATAAAACTGTACTGTACTCTCACAGCAGCAGCCCTCACACAGACTGGTGTAGCTTATACTGTACCCTACTCTCACGCAGCACCCCCACACAGACTGGTGTAGCTTATACTGTACCCTACTCTCACACAGCACCCCCACACAGAGTGGTGTAGCTCGCTCTCACACAGCACCCCTCTCACAGGGCCTCGTGCAGCTTATAGTGTACTGTACTCTCACTGCAGAACCCCTCACACAAACTCTGGTGCAACTTACACTGAACTGTACTCTCACACAATAACCCTCCAACAGGGCCACCTGCAGCGTATACTGTACTGTACTCTCACACAGCACCCCTCACCCAGGACCTGGTGCAGCTTATACGGTACTCTGCTCTCACACAACACCCCTCTCACAGGGCCTCATGCAGCATAAAACTGTACTGTACTCTCACAGCAGCAGCCCTCACACAGACTGGTGTAGCTTATACTGTACCCTACTCTCACGCAGCACCCCCACACAGACTGGTGTAGCTTATACTGTACCCTACTCTCACACAGCACCCCCACACAGAGTGGTGTAGCTCGCACTGCACTCTCACACAGCACCCCCACACAGAGTGGTGTAGCTCGCACTGCACTCTCACAGCAGCAGCCCTCACACAGACTGGTGTAGCTTATACTGTACCCTACTCTCACGCAGCACCCCCACACAGACTGGTGTAGCTTATACTGTACCCTACTCTCACACAGCACCCCCACACAGAGTGGTGTAGCTTATACTGTACCCTACTCTCACACAGCACCCCCACACAGAGTGGTGTAGCTTATACTGTACCCTACTCTCACACAGCACCCCCACACAGAGTGGTGTAGCTTATACTGTACCCTACTCTCACACAGCACCCCCACACAGAGTGGTGTAGCTTATACTGTACCCTACTCTCACACAGCACCCCCACACAGAGTGGTGTAGCTTATACTGTACCCTACTCTCACACAGCACCCCCACACAGAGTAGTGTAGCTTATACTGTACCCTACTCTCACACAGCACCCCCACACAGAGTGGTGTAGCTTATACAGTACCCTACTCTCACACAGCACCCCTCACACAGAGTGGTGTAGCTTATACTGTACCCTACTCTCACACAGCACCCCCACACAAACTGGTGTAGCTTATACTATACCCTATCCGCACCACCAAGAAGAAATCACTGAAGGATCGATAGGACAACAACGCCCATGACAGCAAAGAACTCTTCACCATCGTCAAGGAGTTCTCCAACCCCAGCACCGGCAACAACGACATCACCCCTTCACAAGATCTCTGCAACTCCCTCGCCTCATTCTTCCACCGCAAGATCGCCAACATCCACAACAGCTTCGGCGCACCATTCTCACACCCAACCGTCGAACCAACGCACCCCACCGCCACCCTCCGCACCTGGACCGCAGTGACCACCGAAGACACAGCCCGCACGATGAACACCATCCACTCCGGATCTCCGACTGACCCCTGCCCCCACTACGTCTTCAACAAGGCCGACTCCACCATCGCACCCCAACTCCGAGACGTCATCAACACCTCCTTCGACACCGCCACCTTCCCGGAGAGCTGGAAGCATGCTGAGCTCAGCGCCCTACTGAAGAAACCAACAGCGGACCCCACCGACCTCAAAAACTTCCGCCCCATCTCGCTCCTCCCTTTTCCGACCAAAGTCATCGAGAAGATCGCCAACAGACAGCTCGCCGCCTTCCTCGAGACGAATGGATCCCTCGACCCCTCGCAGTCCGGTTTCAGAGCCAACCACAGCACCGAGACCGCCCTCATCGCAGCCACCGACGACATCCGAGCTCTTCTCGACAATGGGGAAACAGCGGCACTCATCCTCCTGGACCTCTCCGCCGCGTTCGACACTGTCTGCCACCGCACCCTAGTCCAACGCCTCAGCAACACCGGCGTCCAAGAGAAGGCATTGAAGTGGATCACCTCGTTCCTTGCCGGAAGAGCACAAAGAGTACGCCTCCCCTCGTTTCGCTCCGAGGCCACCGAAGTCATCTGCGGCGTCCCGCAAGGATCATCACTCAGCCCCACCCTCTTCAACGTCTACATGAGACCCCTCACAACCATCGCACGCCAACACAACCTTAACATCATCTCCTACGCCGACGACACCCAGCTGATCCTCTCCCTCACCAGAGACCCCGACACCGCCAGAACCAGCCTCCATGAAGGGATGAAAGACGTCGCCATGTGGATGAAGAACAGCCACCTGAAACTGAACTCAGACAAGACGGAAGTCCTCATCCTCGGACCATCACCCTCCGCCTGGAACGACTCATGGTGGCCCCCAGCCCTGGGCACCGCCCTCAAGCCGACAGACCACGCACGCAACCTGGGCTTCATCCTGGACTCCTCCCTCTCGATGACCAGACAAGTCAACGCCGTCTCCTCCTCATGCTTCCACACCCTCCGCATGCTCCGCAAGATCTTCCGATGGATCCTGATCGAAACCAGGAAGACAGTCACACAGGCCCTCGTCACCAGCCGGCTGGACTACGGAAACACCCTCTACGCCGGAACCACAGCCAAACTACAGAAAAGACTACAACGCATCCAGAACGCCGCCGCCCGACTCATCCTGGACATCCCTCGACGCAGCCACATCTCCGGCCACCTGAGGAACCTGCACTGGCTCCCCGTCAACAAGAGGATCACATTCAGGCTCCTCACCCACGCACACAAGTCTCTCCACAACTTGGGCCCCAAGTACCTCAACGACCGCCTGACCTTCCACACGCCCACCCGCCAGCTACGGTCCGCTAGCCTCGCCCTCGCCGCCGTACCACGCATCCGAAGAGCCACCGCCGGAGGCAGATCCTTCTCCTACCTGGCGGCCAAGACGTGGAATTCCCTCCCCATCCACCTTCGGCTAACCCAGGACCACCTCGCCTTCAGGAGACAACTCAAGACCTGGCTGTTCGAGCAGTAGCGGCCCCCTTCCCCTAAGCGCCTTGAGACCCTTCCGGGTGAGTAGCGCGCTATACAAGTGTTGTGATTGATTGATGGATTGATACTCTCACACAGAACCCCCACACAGAGTGGTGTAGCTTATACTGTACCCTACTCTCACACAGCACCCCCACACAGACTGGTGTAGCTTATACGCTACTCTGCTCTCACACAGCACCCCCACACAGAGTGGTGTAGCTTATACTGTACCCTACTCTCACACAGCACCCCCACACAGACTGGTGTAGCTTATACGGTACTCTGCTCTCACACATTACCCTCACACAGACTGGTGTAGCTCGCACTGCACTCTGCTCAGGATCTCTTTCACATGCTGATGAGCGGATATCCACAATAGACCTGTTTCCAATGTAGCGCGTAGAAGAGGCCTTCACAGCGCTGCTTAGATTCACAGACGCGAAAAGACATTTAAAGGCGGAAACGTCACGTTTTGGCCCACTCGGAGACTTAAGTCCAGATGTTCGGTGCGTCACACCTTGAGACCTTTGAGCGCCGGGAGCGAGAGGCCGCTTAAATGAAGAAATCCATTTTTTCTTATTGAAAAGTTGCTAGGAGTCTACTGTTTACACCAAGAGAACTGATGTAGCGTATGATGTTTTAATGGAATTAGTTTCTTGTTTTTTTGTCTTTCTGGATGCCGAATTTTTTATTTATTGTTTTTATTTATTTTGATCATGTATTGTGCTTTTATGGTTGTTTTGTTTCAACCGAATAAAGCATATTGAATTGAATTGAATGAAGACATCTAAGTCTGTGATCAGACACGTCGGAACCAAATCCCTGATGAAGGTGAAATCTCTAAGAATAAGCGGTTGAAATGCGGAGCGCTTAAAGGATCTCTGTGGCCAAGACACGAATGTGTCTGAGTTGAGAAGCTAACACGTCAGATTACGCAGTAATACACCAGAGGCACTGGGGCCGAGAGATGGTGCACAGAAATAGAAGGTTATACGTACTCCAATTAATTCAACTCTTTTGGGATTTGTTTCCTTAAAAAACGTGCCAGGGCAGGTTTTCTTTCTTGCCTTTTCAGCTTAGCAACTTTTGTGATAGTTTGGAAGCATTTAGGGGCCAGATGAACGACCATAGTAAATTGCAACTCGCAATTTGCGCCCGATTGCGAGTCGTAATTTACTGTGTACTACAGTGTCAGAGACACTGATTACGATTCCTAATGGGGTCGCAAAATGCAAGGCTCATGAATATTAATGAGCCACTCTCAATTTGCAACCCCATTGGAAATGGCTGCCCCTCCCAGGGATGGTGGCCTGCTGGGCTCAGCCGACAACCGTGTCTGGGACTGCTTTTAAATAAAACAGCTTGTTTTTAAATAATAATAATGATAACAATGGGTAACCCAATCTAACCTTGACGGTTTGGGCAAGAAATATTGGCAGGTTGAGGTGCCTACAAGGGATTTGTTAAATTCAAATTCTGTATCAATTTTTAATCTATCTCAGTACAAACTGGCTATTATAATTTGCCTGTCATATAGTATTTATATCCTAAAAACTTTTTACAGCCATTCCAAAATGTATTAATCTTATATCAACAATGAATGTACATGAAGCACGGGTGTGTATTTTCAAAGAGAGCTTTATATTTTTATAAAACAAATTATTCTTATAGGTTTATGGAGGGTTCAACAAATTCTCGTACACAATGCAACCGGAAGTATCATCCCAGTACGAAACAAAGTTCTTCCTAATTACAGTTGTGAACACCTTTTCTTTGTAGATTTAATAATGTTTAGAAAGAAAAAGATGTAGCTGTCGACGTTTCGGTCTATTTGAGGCTTCTGTCCACAAGACCATCTTCAGGACCATTAAAATGGTTGATTAACCCTTAAATGTATTTGTGGTGAAAACTCTGTTGTCCTAAGCTAGAGTTGGCAGAGGTAAGGCAAAAAGTGTCCTATATGATGAGTGTATGATTTCCACCAGATGGTATATTTCAATGTCAATTATACATTTGGGGTCTCGCGAGAGCCGACGTCGTGATATTTTTTTATATACGCCACATCAAACAAATGGCAAGAATCACATCTGTGCGGGTAGTTTGTGTAAAACATAAATGTTGAAGGTGGCCGCTACTTGCACCGCATCTTCCAGAAGTAATTAAGGGTTCTTCGTTAACGCGTAAGACCGCTTGCTCAGGTCTCTATTTCCATCGACTCTATGCTACTTGAAGATACTATAACAATATCTCACTGAGCTGCATGAGCACGAGGGGCTTAATGCATCGACTCTATGCTTCTTGAAGATGCTATCACATTATCTCACTGAGCTCCCTGAGCAAGAGGCGCTTTATGCATCAACTCTATGCTTCTTGAATATGCTATCACATTATCTCACTGAGCTCCCTGAGCAAGGGGCGCTTTATGCATCGACTCTATGCTTCTTGAATATGCTATCACATTATCTCACTGAGCTCCCTGAGCAAGAGGCGCTTTATGCATCGACTCTATGCTTCTTGAATATGCTATCACATTATCTCACTGAGCTCCCTAAGCAAGAGGTGCTTTATGCATCGACTCTATGCTTCTTGAATATGCTATCACATTATCTCACTGAGCTCCCTGAGCAAGAGGCGATTTATGCATCGACTCTATGCTTCTAGAAGATACTATCACATTATCTCACTGAGCTCCCTGAGCAAGAGACGCTTTATGGATCGACTCTGCTTCTAGAAGATACTATCACATTATCTCACTGAGCTCCCTGAGCAAGAGACGCTTTATGCATCGACTCTATGCTTCTTGAATATGCTATCACATTATCTCACTGAGCTCCCTGAGCAAGAGGTGCTTTATGCATCGACTCTATGCTTCTTGAATATGCTATCACATTATCTCACTGAGCTCCCTGAGCAAGAGGCGCTTTATGCATCGACTCTATGCTTCTTGAATATGCTATCACATTATCTCACTGAGCTCCCTGAGCAAGAGGCGCTTTATGCATCGACTCTATGCTTCTTGAATATGCTATCACATTATATCACTGAGCTCCCTGAGCAAGAGGCGATTTATGCATCGACTCTATGCTTCTAGAAGATACTATCACATTATCTCACTGAGCTCCCTGAGCAAGAGGCGCTTTATGCATCGACTCTGCTTCTATAAGATACTATCACATTATCTCACTGAACTCCCTGAGCAAGAGGCGCTTTATGCATCGACTCTATGCTTCTTGAATATGCTATCACATTATCTCACTGAGCTCCCTGAGCAAGAGGCACTTTATGCATCGACTCTATGCTTCTAGAAGATACTATCACATTATCTCACTGAGCTCCCTGAGCAAGAGGCACTTTATGCATCGACTCGATGCTTCTTGAATATGCTATCACATTATCTCACTGAGCTCCCTGAGCAAGAGACGCTTTATGGATCGACTCTGCTTCTAGAAGATACTATCACATTATCTCACTGAGCTCCCTGAGCAAGAGGCACTTTATGCATCGACTCTATGCTTCTTGAATATGCGATCACATTATCTCACTGAGCTCCCTGAGCAAGAGCCGCTTTATGCATCGACTCTATGCTTCTTGAATATGCTATCACATTATCTCACTGAGCTCCCTGAGCAAGAGGCACTTTATGCATCGACTCTATGCTTCTTGAATATGCTATAACATTATCTCACTGAGCTCCCTGAGCAAGAGGCGCTTTATGCATCGACTCTATGCTTCTTGAATATGCTATCACATTATCTCACTGAGCTCTCTGAGCAAGAGGCACTTTATGCATCGACTCTATGCTTCTTGAATATGCTATCACATTATCTCACTGAGCTCCCTGAGCAAGAGGCGATTTATGCATCGACTCTATGCTTCTAGAAGATACTATCACATTATCTCACTGAGCTAACTGAGCAAGAGGCGCTTTATGCATCGACTCTGCTTCTATAAGATACTATCACATTATCTCACTGAACTCCCTGAGCAAGAGGCGCTTTATGCATCGACTCTATGCTTCTTGGAAATGCTATCACATTATCTCACTGAGCTGCCTGAGCAAGAGGCGCTTTATGCATCGACTCTGCTTCTATAAGATACTATCACATTATCTCACTGTGCTCCCTGAGCAAGAGGCGCTTTATGCATCGACTCTGCTTCTATAAGATACTATCACATTATCTCACTGAACTCCCTGAGCTTCTAGAAGATACTATGGGCCTGATTCACAGAACTAACTTAAGACAAAAATCCTAAACTTACTACTTTTGGTATTCACAGAAGTTAGGATTTTGTCTTGTTTGTCTTAAGACGGACTTAAGACAGACTTAAGACAGACTTAAGACAAACTTAAGACAAAATCCTAACTTAAGTCTGTCTTAAATTTGTCTTAAGACAAACTAAAGACAAAATCCTAACTTCTGTGAATACCAAAAGTAGTAAGTTTAAGATTTTGTCTTAAGTTAGTTCTGTGAATCTGGCCAAAACACATTATCTCACTGAGCTCCTTGAGCAAGAGGCGCTTTATGCATCAACTCTATGCTTCTTGAAGATGCTATCACATTATCTCACTGAGCTCCCTGAGCACGAGGCACTTTATGCATCAACTCTCTGCTTGTAGAAGATGCTATCACATTATCTCACTGAGCTCCCTGAGCACGAGGCACTTTATGCATCAACTCTCTGCTTGTAGAAGATGCTATCACATTATCTCACTGAGCTGCCTGACCACAAGGCATGTTATGCATCGACTCTGCTTTTTGATTACATTATTGTACTATCTCAGTGAGCAGTCTAATCACGCTGACATTTTATGCCCCTAGAGATGACTTCTCTCCTTCGCTCATTTTCCACAGAAGAACATTAGGGCAGATTTACAATAAGGTGCCACAGCGTGGCACCCCAAGCCCTTTGCACCATGCTGCGGCACTTTCAGAGCACAGGAATGCGACATATTTACAATGATATGTCGCATTCCTGTGCTCTCCCCTGTGCTGGCGCACAAACAGCTGCCATGCGCCAGTGCAGGCACGCTTGCACCATGGTGCAACGATGCCTGCGTGGTGGGGAGATTGTTATTGTGCAGGAAGGGGCACCTCCCTGCACAAAAGCAATCACTGCAGGCATTTTTCTCTTCCAATGCATGCTGTAGATTGCAGCAGGCATCGAAAGAGAAAAAACCGAGCAGAAATTAAAACATATCGTCTCGTTGCGCCTCGTGGCATAGCATACTGATGCCTTTCCAAGTTTACGATTCCTTGTAAATCTAGAAATGTGCCTCGCTCCATGGGTGTTGCGTGGGAACACCCACAGCAACACCCACGGAACGCCTCTTTCAAGCACAGTCTTGCATGTAAAGGGGCCGTATTTACAAGGACAGGAAAAGTCTCGCAGGGTGGCTTCTTCTGTCCTTGTAAATATGAGGCAGTGCAATGCGCTGCAAGTGCGTCATAAAAAGTGGTGGTGCAAGGCGCTTGTAAATCTGCCCCATAGTTTTTTATTAATGTCAGTCCTAGGTGGGGCTGGAAGAACTTATATAATTGTATGTTATGCATTTTTATTGTAGTCGTTTTTATTAATCTATCACTACATCAGTGAACTGTTACTTCTTCTCCCAAATTAATAAAGAACGGTTGTTGTGTTCATCTCTAGTTTACACAAACAGCTCCACCATGTGGCAGACTCTCATAAGTGGCGGCATACATCATTAATACCATACTTATGCCCAGCACAGGAAACCACCTGCTCAAATAAAGCACTGACAGAGCCGCACCCCTGGTGGCTCGCAGCTGTCCACTCTGACACCGCAAGCGAATCATCCATTGGACACATGCAGCGTCGCAGCTAGGGGGTGCGGTGGGGGCGGTCCACCCCAGGCAGCACTATTTTGAGGGTGGCGGCCGCGTGCCACTGGCCCATGGTGGCGGCCTTTATCAGTTATTTGGGGACACTCACTGACACTACTGTCTGTCAGTGTACCCAAATAAATTATAAAGGCCGCCGCAACGGGCCAGTGCTGCGCGGCTGCCGTTTGAAGTGCAAGCGCTGCGCACCTGCTTGCAAAAAGCAAAAAATGCTGCCTGCAGCGCACGCAACACTACCAAGCTTAGTGGTGGTGCAGTGTGTGACGTACCTCCGCGTTTGTGGTTGTTAGTGGGTCTGTGATATCAGTCCCAGGGCTGTCAATCTTGTAGCGCGACTGCGCTACCAATGACGGCCTTGGACATCATTTTTGCTCAGCCCTCGTGCTGAGAACATAGCAGTGATGCGTCCCACGCTCCACCTCTACGCGCTCTCGTGAGGAGTCGAGTCTGTGGCAGTGCTGGGAGATTTGATGCTGCAGCAGAAAAGAACCAACCCCTAAATAGAGACCCCGGCTTCCACCACGGTGGAGTACTGGAGGCTGAGTGAGGTAAGGGGGAGCTTAGAGGGGCTTCAGAGGGGAGGAAAGGATCTTTGGTGAATGCCAGTTCACAAGTCCTATAAAAAGAAGTGGGGGTTCAGAACTTATTTTCAAGGGCAAGATTTAGGCAGTAAAGTGAAAGATGGTCTGGACACTTTTAAATATACCCCTATGAGTTTGGATGGGCATCCCTAGAAGTGGGCACTTGTCCATTCAGTATCGCATGGCAGATAAACATCACAGGACAGCAACATTTGTGGGCACTGGAAGGAGGGCACGTCAAGGCTTCTCAATGCCTTTAGTCCTCCCTCCGTTGCACACAAGTCCTAAAACGAGACAGACAAGCCACGGTAAGTTAATACCTCTTGGGAGCAATTAGCTAGAACAAATCTCTCTGGGACGCTTTCATGTGCTGCTTTCTACCACCCTCTTACCTTTTCTCTTCGCAGTAAATGACGTGGTACTCGGTTTATTTCACAGTGATGTACCATGGGTACCTTTTCCTCCACCTGCGAGCGTGGTTGGGTGAGAGGGTCAGCCGTAGGGTGACGAGAATGAAGTTCACCTTTTTCTGAGGTAGGAAAGGATGACTCCGCATTCGGCACAGCGCACTTTGTCACTGACATCAGTTAGGTAGACGGGGAAGGTCATATGTTGTGGAACAAGAACTCATTCACAGAGTGATGCTGAGTCACGGAGAGAGGTCAATTCTAAAGAGGGGTTTGCTGACACTTAAACCAAGGATGAGGGCAGCCCCGGTGGGTGCCGCGGGACCCAGGTAAGGTGGTGAGAGGTAGGGGGGGAGGAGGGTTCTTGTCATCGTGGGTTTGGACCACACCAGAAGCGCAACTAGAGCAAAATTTCAGGGGGAGTTATTAAAATTTTTAGGGGGGGCTGATTCTTTCAGCAATAGTCAGAGTGGAGTTGCAAGGGGCTCTAGTTGATACAGACAAGGTGGTCCCAGATACTAAAACGAATAAACCATAAACAGCTTGAATGAATTCAAAGAAATTATAACAACATTGTTTTTATTCACAACGTGTACCATAAAAAATTATTCATAAAATACATCCATACTTGATCACATTTGATGCCCCTAAGGAAATGGACCGGGAAGGGCAGTGTTGGGATAGTGAGGGTGCTGAGTGAATAATAGAACAGTGGTCACTATGACCTCAATAAACCAGAAATAATGATTAATTGAAAAACTGAAAATCACAATTCAATAATTGATCAAAACAAACTCATGCCTCAGAAAAACAACCAACATTGACTAATGTTGATGAACTGAACCCCCGTGGAAGCCCGCGGAAGCCCGTGATTCTCTCTCCAGCTGATTCCTTACCTATGCGTGTGGCGATCTCACCGCGATATTTTAGACCCTCGAGACAGCCCGCGAACTCTTTTAAAGAAGCTGGACACCTCTCGACGGTTGTCATCATCTTCGATCCAATTTAACCTTCAATCCAGACCCCCTCATTAGAGTCCAGCGTTTTGAACGTGTCAGAACAAGTCCTACTGCATCACTGGAGAGATTAATCACATAGGAACCCCCTTTTGGTCCTACAGCCTTATTAAGAATGTCAGGATACTGATCTACGTGACGGATTCCTCTTCCATCTCTGATTATGTCTTTGAGACCAGATTCACTGCCCCCCTCCGTGCCCTTGTCCTGATGAAGACCCTCTAGCAAGGTTTCATTCTATGCCTGCATCAGTCTGGGTCGAAACGTCGACACTTCTTTCTATTTTCAGCCTCTTTCCTGATGTATCATTTGTGATTTTGTTTTTCTGAGGCATGAGTTTGTTTTGATCAATTATTGAATTGTGATTTCAAGTGCTCGTTGTCCTTTTTCCCCAGCACCCTCCCCCCCGGCGGCAAACTGAGGGATAACCCCGGGCCCCACAAGCTCTAGTGCTCTAGCTACGCCTCTAGACACATGGATAGCGTGAGCTACTGTAACCCACCTTGCATGGGTCCTACCTTTGTCATCCTCAGGAGGATGAAACGCTGGGAATTATTCTTTTTATTTGTATTTTTACAAGGTATTCAAACGTTTTTCGATTTCTGAATGATTCCATATTCTTCGCAGAGTCATTGACAGGTCGCGGGGCATGGGTCAGGAGGGATGGAGAATTAAAAAGAGACACGAAAGATGTACAGGGAAAGTGCACAGAAAGTGAACAGAAGAAGTAATTGTTGAAAGAATGAATGCACACAAACAAGTGCATCGAAACACAGTGCTGCGGAGACCCCCAAGGGCCGCCCACCACCGACGCAACATTAATTTGACATATTCCTGATGCGCCCACCTCACTCCCACTCCCTCTCCACCCACACACACACACACTAAGGTGTCTCCCGACTCTAATATAGTTTTCCTTGGATCTAACGTTATCCGATTCTGGTATTTTATTTCGCACTTTGAGTCCATTAAACTGTGATTTACTCAACTATCCTTGAAATATTCATATCTCGAAGTTTCTGCCAAAAAGCTGTTCCCTCTCACTCTTGGCAGAGACCATGTCAGGCAAAGGAGCTTTCAGTCAGGCCCAGGCTTTCCGCACTGCTCATAACTGAGGCAACGTGAGGCAGGCAGTCACTCATGAGGCAGGCAGTCACTCTGTGGACCTCAGTCCTGCTGGTAACTGAGGCCACCATGAGGCAGGCAGTCACTCTATGGACCTCAGTCCAGCTCATAACTGAGGCACTCGTGAGGCAGGCACTCACTCTGTGGACCTCAGTCCTGCTCGTAACTGAGGCACTCGTGAGGCAGGCAGTCACTCTATGGACCTCAGTCCAGCTCATAACTGAGGCACTCGTGAGGCAGGCACTCACTCTGTGGACCTCAGTCCTGCTCGTAACTGAGGCACTCGTGAGGCAGGCAGTCACTCTATGGACCTCAGTCCAGCTCATAACTGAGGCAACCGTGAGGCAGGCAGACACTCTGCGGACCACAGTCCAGCTCTTAACTGAGGCCACCGTGAGGCAGGCACTCACTCTGTGGACCTCAGTCCTGCTCGTAACTGAGGCACTCGTGAGGCAGGCAGTCACTCTATGGACCTCAGTCCAGCTCATAACTGAGGCAACCGTGAGGCAGGCAGTCACTCTGTGGACCTCAGTCCTGCTGGTAACTGAGGCCACCATGAGGTAGGCAGTCATTCTATGGACCTCAGTCCAGCTCATAACTGAGGCAACCGTGAGGCAGGCACTCACTCTGTGGACCTCAGTCCTGCTCGTAACTGAGGCACTCGTGAGGCAGGCAATCACTCTATGGACCTCAGTCCAGCTCATAACTGAGGCAACCGTGAGGCAGGCAGACACTCTGCGGACCACAGTCCAGCTCTTAACTGAGGCCACCGTGAGGCAGGCACTCACTCTGTGGACCTCAGTCCTGCTCGTAACTGAGGCACTCGTGAGGCAGGCAGTCACTCTATGGACCTCAGTCCAGCTCATAACTGAGGCAACCGTGAGGCAGGCAGACACTCTGCGGACCACAGTCCAGCTCTTAACTGAGGCACTCGTGAGGCAGGCAGTCACTCTATGGACCTCAGTCCAGCTCATAACTGAGGCAACCGTGAGGCAGGCACTCACTCTGTGGACCTCAGTCCTGCTCCTAACTGAGGCCACCGTGAGGCAGGCAGTCACTCTATGGACCTCAGTCCTGCTCGTAACTGGGGCCACCGTGAGGCAGGCAGTCACTCTGTGGACCTCAGTCCAGCTCGTAACTGAGGCACTCGTGAGGCAGGCAGTCACTCTGCAGACCTCAGTCCTGCTCGTAACTGAGGCCACCGTGAGGCAGGCAGACACTCTGCGGACCTCAGTCCTGCTCGTAACTGAGGCCACCGTGAGGCAGGCACTCACTCTATGGACCTCAGTCCTGCTCGTAACTGATGCCACCGTGAGGCAGGCAGTCACTCTATGGACCTCAGTCCAGCTCATAACTGAGGCAACCGTGAGGCAGGCACTCACTCTGTGGACCTCAGTCCTGCTCCTAACTGAGGCCACCGTGAGGCAGGCAGTCACTCTATGGACCTCAGTCCTGCTCGTAACTGGGGCCACCGTGAGGCAGGCAGTCACTCTGCAGACCTCAGTCCTGCTCGTAACTGAGGCACTCGTGAGGCAGGCAGTCACTCTGCAGACCTCAGTCCTGCTCGTAACTGAGGCCACCGTGAGGCAGGCAGACACTCTGCGGACCTCAGTCCTGCTCGTAACTGAGGCCACCGTGAGGCAGGCACTCACTCTATGGACCTCAGTCCTGCTCGTAACTGAGGCACTCGTGAGGCAGGCAGTCACTCTATGGACCTCAGTCCAGCTCATAACTGAGGCAACCGTGAGGCAGGCAGTCACTCTGTGGACCTCGGTCCTGCTGGTAACTGAGGCCACCATGAGGTAGGCAGTCATTCTATGGACCTCAGTCCAGCTCATAACTGAGGCAACCGTGAGGCAGGCACTCACTCTGTGGACCTCAGTCCTGCTCGTAACTGAGGCACTCGTGAGGCAGGCAATCACTCTATGGACCTCAGTCCAGCTCATAACTGAGGCAACCGTGAGGCAGGCAGACACTCTGCGGACCACAGTCCAGCTCTTAACTGAGGCCACCGTGAGGCAGGCACTCACTCTGTGGACCTCAGTCCTGCTCGTAACTGAGGCACTCGTGAGGCAGGCAGTCACTCTATGGACCTCAGTCCAGCTCATAACTGAGGCAACCGTGAGGCAGGCAGACACTCTGCGGACCACAGTCCAGCTCTTAACTGAGGCACTCGTGAGGCAGGCAGTCACTCTATGGACCTCAGTCCAGCTCATAACTGAGGCAACCGTGAGGCAGGCACTCACTCTGTGGACCTCAGTCCTGCTCCTAACTGAGGCCACCGTGAGGCAGGCAGTCACTCTATGGACCTCAGTCCTGCTCGTAACTGGGGCCACCGTGAGGCAGGCAGTCACTCTGTGGACCTCAGTCCAGCTCGTAACTGAGGCACTCGTGAGGCAGGCAGTCACTCTGCAGACCTCAGTCCTGCTCGAAACTGAGGCCACCGTGAGGCAGGCAGACACTCTGCGGACCTCAGTCCTGCTCGTAACTGAGGCCACCGTGAGGCAGGCACTCACTCTATGGACCTCAGTCCTGCTCGTAACTGATGCCACCGTGAGGCAGGCAGTCACTCTATGGACCTCAGTCCAGCTCATAACTGAGGCAACCGTGAGGCAGGCAGACACTCTGCAGACCTCAGTCCTGCTCGTAACTGAGGCCACCGTGAGGCAGGCAGACACTCTGCGGACCTCAGTCCTGCTCGTAACTGAGGCCACCGTGAGGCAGGCACTCACTCTATGGACCTCAGTCCTGCTCGTAACTGAGGCCACCGTGAGGCAGGCAGTCACTCTATGGACCTCAGTCCTGCTCGTATCTGAGGCATCCGTGAGGTAGGCACTCACTCTGTGGACCTCAGTCCTGCTCGTAACTGGGGCCACCGTGAGGCAGGCAGTCACTCTGTGGACCTCAGTCCAGCTCGTAACTGAGGCACTCGTGAGGCAGGCAGTCACTCTGCAGACCTCAGTCCTGCTCGTAACTGAGGCCACCGTGAGGCAGGCAGACACTCTGCGGACCTCAGTCCTGCTCGTAACTGAGGCCACCGTGAGGCAGGCACTCACTCAATGGACCTCAGTCCTGCTCGTAACTGAGGCCACCGTGAGGCAGGCAGTCACTCTATGGACCTCAGTCCTGCTCGTAACTGAGGCCACCGTGAGGCAGGTAGACACTCTGCGGACCTCAGTCCTGCTCGTAACTGAGGCCACCGTGAGGCAGGCACTCACTCTATGGACCTCAGTCCTGCTCGTAACTGAGGCCACCGTGAGGCAGGCAGTCACTCTATGGACCTCAGTCCTGCTCGTATCTGAGGCATCCGTGAGGTAGGCACTCACTCTGTGGACCTCAGTCCTGCTGATAACTGAGCCCACTGTGAGGCAGGCAGTCACTCTGTGGACCTCAGTCCAGCTCGTAACTGAGGCCACCGTGAGGCAGGCACTCACTCTGTGGACCTCAGTCCTGCTCGTAACTGAGGCACTCGTGAGGCAGGCAGTCACTCTGTGGACCTCAGTCCAGCTCGTAACTGAGGCACTAGTGAGGCAGGCAGTCACTCTGCAGACCTCAGTCCTGCTCGTAACTGAGGCCACCGTGAGGCAGGCAGACACTCTGCGGACCTCAGTCCTGCTCGTAACTGAGGCCACCGTGAGGCAGGCACTCACTCTATGGACCTCAGTCCTGCTCGTAACTGAGGCCACCGTGAGGCAGGCAGTCACTCTATGGACCTCAGTCCAGCTCATAACTGAGGCAACCGTGAGGCAGGCAGACACTCTGCAGACCTCAGTCCTGCTCGTAACTGAGGCCACCGTGAGGCAGGCAGACACTCTGCGGACCTCAGTCCTGCTCGTAACTGAGGCCACCGTGAGGCAGGCACTCACTCTATGGACCTCAGTCCTGCTCGTAACTGAGGCCACCGTGAGGCAGGCAGTCACTCTATGGACCTCAGTCCTGCTCGTATCTGAGGCATCCGTGAGGTAGGCACTCACTCTGTGGACCTCAGTCCTGCTGATAACTGAGCCCACTGTGAGGCAGGCAGTCACTCTGTGGACCTCAGTCCAGCTCGTAACTGAGGCCACCGTGAGGCAGGCACTCACTCTGTGGACCTCAGTCCTGCTCGTAACTGAGGCACTCGTGAGGCAGGCAGTCACTCTGTGCACCTCAGTCCTGCTCGTAACTGAGGCACTCGTGAGGCAGGCAGTCACTCTGTGGACCTTAGTCCTGCTCGTAACTGAGGCACTCGTGAGGCAGGCAGTCACTCTATGGACCTCAGTCCAGCTCTTAACTGAGGCCACCGTGAGGCAGGCACTCACTCTGTGGATCTCAGTCCTGCTCCTAACTGGGGCCACCGTGAGGCAGGCAGTCACTCTGTGGACCTCAGTCCAGCTCGTAACTGAGGCACTCGTGAGGCAGGCAGTCACTCTGCAGACCTCAGTCCTGCTCGTAACTGAGGCCACCGTGAGGCAGGCAGACACTCTGCGGACCTCAGTCCTGCTCGTAACTGAGGCCACCGTGAGGCAGGCACTCACTCTATGGACCTCAGTCCTGCTCGTAACTGAGGCCACTGTGAGGCAGGCAGTCACTCTATGGACCTCAGTCCTGCTCGTATCTGAGGCATCCGTGAGGTAGGCACTCACTCTGTGGACCTCAGTCCTGCTGATAACTGAGCCCACTGTGAGGCAGGCAGTCACTCTGTGGACCTCAGTCCAGCTCGTAACTGAGGCCACCGTGAGGCAGGCACTCACTCTGTGGACCTCAGTCCTGCTCGTAACTGAGGCACTCGTGAGGCAGGCAGTCACTCTGTGGACCTCAGTCCTGCTCGTAACTGAGGCACTCGTGAGGCAGGCAGTCACTCTGTGGACCTTAGTCCTGCTCGTAACTGAGGCACTCGTGAGGCAGGCAGTCACTCTGTGGACCTCAGTCCTGCTCGTAACTGAGGCCACTGTGAGGCAGGCAGTCACTCTATGGACCTCAGTCCTGCTCGTAACTGAGGCACTCGTGAGGCAGGCAGTCACTCCGTGGACCTCAGTCCTGCTCCTAACTGAGGCACTCGTGAGGCAGGCAGTCACTCTGTGGACTTCAGTCCTGCTCGTAACTGAGGCCACCGTGAGGCAGGCAGTCACTCTATGGACCTCAGTCCTACTCGTAACTGAGGCCACCGAGAGGCAGGCAGTCACTCTATGGACCTCAGTCCAGCTCATAACTGAGGCAACCGTGAGGCAGGCAGACACTCTGCAGACCTCAGTCCTGCTCGTAACTGAGGCCACCGTGAGGCAGGCAGACACTCTGCGGACCTCAGTCCTGCTCGTAACTGAGGCCACCGTGAGGCAGGCACTCACTCTATGGACCTCAGTCCTGCTCGTAACTGAGGCCACCGTGAGGCAGGCAGTCACTCTATGGACCTCAGTCCTGCTCGTATCTGAGGCATCCGTGAGGTAGGCACTCACTCTGTGGACCTCAGTCCTGCTGATAACTGAGCCCACTGTGAGGCAGGCAGTCACTCTGTGGACCTCAGTCCAGCTCGTAACTGAGGCCACCGTGAGGCAGGCACTCACTCTGTGGACCTCAGTCCTGCTCGTAACTGAGGCACTCGTGAGGCAGGCAGTCACTCTGTGGACCTCAGTCCTGCTCGTAACTGAGGCACTCGTGAGGCAGGCAGTCACTCTGTGGACCTTAGTCCTGCTCGTAACTGAGGCACTCGTGAGGCAGGCAGTCACTCTATGGACCTCAGTCCAGCTCTTAACTGAGGCCACCGTGAGGCAGGCACTCACTCTGTGGATCTCAGTCCTGCTCCTAACTGGGGCCACCGTGAGGCAGGCAGTCACTCTGTGGACCTCAGTCCAGCTCGTAACTGAGGCACTCGTGAGGCAGGCAGTCACTCTGCAGACCTCAGTCCTGCTCGTAACTGAGGCCACCGTGAGGCAGGCAGACACTCTGCGGACCTCAGTCCTGCTCGTAACTGAGGCCACCGTGAGGCAGGCACTCACTCTATGGACCTCAGTCCTGCTCGTAACTGAGGCCACTGTGAGGCAGGCAGTCACTCTATGGACCTCAGTCCTGCTCGTATCTGAGGCATCCGTGAGGTAGGCACTCACTCTGTGGACCTCAGTCCTGCTGATAACTGAGCCCACTGTGAGGCAGGCAGTCACTCTGTGGACCTCAGTCCAGCTCGTAACTGAGGCCACCGTGAGGCAGGCACTCACTCTGTGGACCTCAGTCCTGCTCGTAACTGAGGCACTCGTGAGGCAGGCAGTCACTCTGTGGACCTCAGTCCTGCTCGTAACTGAGGCACTCGTGAGGCAGACAGTCACTCTGTGGACCTTAGTCCTGCTCGTAACTGAGGCACTCGTGAGGCAGGCAGTCACTCTGTGGACCTCAGTCCTGCTCGTAACTGAGGCCACTGTGAGGCAGGCAGTCACTCTATGGACCTCAGTCCTGCTCGTAACTGAGGCACTCGTGAGGCAGGCAGTCACTCCGTGGACCTCAGTCCTGCTCCTAACTGAGGCACTCGTGAGGCAGGCAGTCACTCTGTGGACTTCAGTCCTGCTCGTAACTGAGGCCACCGTGAGGCAGGCAGTCACTCTATGGACCTCAGTCCTACTCGTAACTGAGGCCACCGTGAGGCAGGCAGTCACTCTATGGACCTCAGTCCTACTCGTTGAGGGATAAAATCGATACTCTACATTTATCGCAAACTTTTGTGTTAGCATGATGTATCTATATTCGTATGTATCTATCGTCATACTATCATAGTTTAGATTAATTAGTTATGTCAATACAGGAACTCCTCTCCTGCTCTTGCATTATGTTTCTTTGCACGCAGACTGAGAACCAAACAGACTCCCTTTTGTTGTACGTGTATTAGATTTGGACTGTGGTCACGTGCCACCCTCCAGCAGCCAAGTAAGCCCTGTTAGTTGAGTTATACAGACAGCTGAATTCATACTATTCCTTCTTGTTCTGAGACCCAAGGTCGCATCTGGCTTCAGAGGTGATAAGCGCATTCCTGAAGGCGTCATACCCATGCTCCCAGGCACTGAAACGAAAGGGAGTCACCCCTCCTGACCCTCCCCAATAATAGCAGAAGCAGACTTCTGAACGAGCTTAGTGTGCCATATATGGTCTTTCCTTTAAGATACTGGCCTACCAGTACTTTTCCATGTACGGTGATCTCATGTAACGCATTGAAAGTATATATGCCATGTATTGAGTGTGAATCGTCAGTCTTCTCCACGCACTGGCTGGGTGACGTCGGAGGGGCTCCTCTATAGAGTATTGGTTGTCTAATAAACAATTGACTTTTCTTCACTGCCAACTGATTGTTTATTTGGTAAGACGATAAGTGGGTGCTATTGGTAGGTATAGCTCCATAGAATATTTTTGTAATACGACAGTTGGCGATTCTCGTGGGACTCCGTGTTTGGGGTCGTCCTCCCGTAACACGGGGTGAGAAAGGACAAATGAAGGGTTGATCTGTTCGAGGGGGTGGACTGGTTAACAATTCTGGCTTAACTCTGCTCTCATGATCAGAGAGCCCCAGCTGCTAGTAACCCTTCGCCAGAGTCCTACGGGCGTAACCCAGGAGCTGACCGTGTTGGTCTTCAGGAGTGAGCAGTGGAGAACACGCAATCATATCTGTGTGCACCAGGTGAGTGTATTGATTTGGAGTCTTTGGATTACGCTGTTGAGCAGCGTCTTGGAAACAGTTAACTGTATTTGGCTGGTGGTCGGTGTACCACGGAGAACTTTGGAGGTCTGACGGGGTGGCATTGAGGCTGCACGGGCAGACGCTCCACAGACTTGTTTGGTGAATAATAGAGGTTTTCGATCAGACGCCTTGGTGTGGCACGTGTGGTGGGCACCCCGGCCGGACTGTTCTCGGAAAGGCCCGTGGTTACAACTGGGTAGCCTTTTGGACACATCTGAAGCAGAGCTAAGGCAGCGGGCTCAGTCAGAATAGTCCTGAAGGTGAACCAGGGAGATCGCGGGATGGTCTGTAGGCCGGTCTGTGGTTAGTTCCTGTCTGATGGCCTTTTGGTAGTCTCGGGACTGCCTGTTTCTGGTATCTGTTGGTCTGGTGGTTGAAATCTACGAGTTCTACACGAACGAGAGTCAACGGAAGTCCGTTCTTTGGTTGTTTGGTTTTGGGAAAAGACATGTCAATGTAAAATATTGTATGTTTTGTTCGTCCTTTTTATGTGTCAGACCTTGTTTTGAGGAGAGATTGAGCATGAGTACACAAGGCCATGTCTGAGAGCGAGTGTATTGTGGATAAACAAAGGGCGTGTTTTAGTAAAATATGTTTTGGATGTTGTTGCCACCATAAGAGTGGACGATTGGATGAAAGCCAGGCTGCTCTGCCATAGGGCAGCCCAAATTTTGATATGTATGTAAAACATGGCCCGTTGATCTTAAGGTTGTTAACTGCTTTGACTTTGCCTCGAAGTGTGGCCATTGTAAAATGTAGTGCACGTAAGGCCATAGTAGACACTGTGGGAAAAGGAAATGCTTTTGCTGATCAAATAGGGAAGGAGACAGCTAAATCTAAAGTGTCTCCCATGTATGTAGAAGCAGAAAATAAAATGGTATTGAAAATACCATTTGTTTTCTGCATCTCGCACTGTGAGAAAGGAGTGGGGTGGCGCTCCTATGCCCCAATGGTGTGCCGCCACTGTCTGTGAGTGAAGCTTGCACGGCTGCAGGAGCTGCAATTGTCGGGTCACTGGTTTCATAAAACTGCTCGCTGTAAAACAACGGGCACTTCGCTGCCAGTGCTTGCCACAGAATCTCAGCTCATCACATCTAATTGTCAAGAGTAGTTCTGAAAAGTCTAACAGGAGGTTAAAACCCCGTTGGCCTCGGCGTCTAATTAGAGTAAAACATTCTCACTTCTTACATTCTCAAATCCTTCTTTAATCATTCAGCAGCGACCCTTCATGTCCGAGGAGGGGTTCTTTTTATGTTTTTCAAAGCAGAGGAGGGGGTGGGTACAAGGTCTCGGCTTCAACTTTGTGTGTGAGGGTGGGTGGGGGATGGGACGGTGTGGGTGAGAGCTGTCCTCTGACCACAGGTGTGTGAGCTTCACATCCCTCCTCTTCCGCCACTCATTGCTGCTCAATGGTGTTTTTAAAATATGAATGAATATACGACTTTTAAAGCGCTAACTTAGCCCATAGGCATCAAGGCGCAAAATACAGAACAATATGCAGGGGGACAAGGTCACTCTCAAACCAGCCTCTCAGGGAACAACCAGGTCTTTAAAGTGTTCTTATAGGACCCTGAAACCACCAGGATGGAGCTCGCGCAGTGGTGGCTGGCACAGGTAAGGGGCACGGCGTGATGGGGGTTGGGGATGTCAACAAACGGCGGGATAGGTAACATTAGATAAAAAAAATTATAAAACACTTACCTTGCGCTCGCCCGCATCGCCAAATCAGCGATGCGGCCAGAGCAAGGTAAGAGGTTTTACTTATCCGGTATCTGTCAACTTTCTTGACCCCCACCCTGCCCCACCTCACCACACCGTCCCGCCTGTGCTGGCCGCCACTGCCTTCGCACCCTCCAATCTAACAGAGTCAATGGCAATACTTAGGGCTAAATGTAGGTAATTGAAATTTACCGATTCTAAAATACCAAATTCTACCGATTCGGTATTTTAGAATCAGTAAATGCAATGTAGGTAAATATTCGGTAAGTATTACCGAATCGGTACGATTCAGTATTTACCGATTCGGTAATTGCCATTCATTCCTAATGGCCTGGAGGCCCATAGGAATGAATGGCAATTACTGAATCAGTACATACCGAGTCGGTAAAATGTGGAAAATATTCAAGGGTGCCAGGGTGTCACTTTGACACCCTGTTGCACCCCTGAATCGTGCTTGTGTGCAGATGTGGCAGACATATATGTCCTAAGGGCATGTATGTCTGCCACATAGCACAGTTAAAAATTTACAGATTTGCATTTTCTAAGGTATTCTTTATTTACCACCAACTTATAGTTGGTGGTAAATAACGAATCCTAAAATGGGAAGAGCACTCATTTGAGTGCTCCCTACATTGCAAATTTGGTATTTTACCGATTCCTTAAAATACCGAATCGGTCAATTACCGAATTTGCAATTTAGGCCACCTACATCTCAGTAGCCTAATTCCGGTTGGTAACGGCCGAAATTCGGTAATTTCAGGCCTTTACCGACCAGAATTAGGCTTCCTAAATCTAGCCCATAGTCAGGTATTATGCGTGGGTAACAGGTCATGTTTGTTCACACAAACCAATATTATTATGCATTCTTATAATCTGGATTTGTAAAGCGCAACTGCTTCACCCGTGAGGGTCTCGAGGCGCTGTGGGGTTATGCTGCGGGATCATGCTTCCTGTACCTATTGATTGAACATCCAGGTAGTGAGGTTCTTCCTGAACAGCTGAAGCGATGCTGAGGCTCTGAGGTGCTGGGAGGGGTGGGGGGGGTTAGGTGTTCCATGTCTTGGCTGCCGGGTGGGAGAAAGAGCAGCCTCCGTTGTTTGCTCGGTGGAGTCGTTGGGCGGCTGCTAGGGAGAGAGATCTGGAACTAAGCTCCCTGGAGGGTTAGCGAAAGTTTTCTAGTTTGTTGAGGTGCGCAGGTCCTTCATTGTGTAGTGTTTTGTAAGTGTGTGTGAGCAACTTGAACCAGCATCTCTTTGTGACTGGTATCCAATGGAGTTTTCCGACGTGAGGCGGGGGGGTTGCGTCTGTCTGGGGAAGTTGAGGATGACTCTGGCAGCTGTGTTCTGGGTGGTATTGAGTGTCATCTTCAGTTGGACGGTGATTCCTACGTAGAGGGAGTTGCCATAGTCAAGTCTGCTGGTGACGAGAGCTTGTGTGATAGTTCAGCTGGTGTACGGTGGGAGCCATCTGAAAACCTTCCTGAGCATTCGAAGGGTGAGGAAGTAAGAGGAGGAGAGGGCGCTGACCTGTTTCTGTATGGATAGTTGTCTGTCAAGGATGATGCCATGGTTGCGGGCATGTTCGATGGGTTGGGGGTATGGCCCTGCTCAGGTGACCACCCGTCGTTGTTCTACTGGGTGTCCTTGCCTTTCCCGAAGATGTTTACTTCTGTTTTGTCTGAGTTGAGTTTGAAACGGATGTTCATCCAGACAGCCACTTTCTTCATGCATCTTTTGAACTTGTCGTTGGTGCCTGTAGTTTCGGGGGAGGATGAGTTTGGTCTTGTTGTTGTAGGAGATGATGCTGAGTCCGTGGCTCCCCAAAAGATTTATAACAAGGCCCATACTTACAAATGTTATACATGAGTCTAACACAGGAGAATGTCGCAGCACTAGGGACTTGCTACCCCTGATCAAGTCGGACCACACAAGTGAAATCAACTGTATCACTGTGGGTGGACCCAGCCCTCTGTATGTCCTGCCTCTACCCCCCCCCCCAACACCGTGCTGTCATTGGGGCCCACAATGTGAGAACAGGAGCTACAACCCCATGGGCTACGTTGGGAAAACTGTAACCTAAGCCCCACGAGCCGGCGTGAATGTCCTTCGCAGAATAAAGATTGCTATCCAATCCTTCAGCCAATCAATCGATCAAGCAATCAGACATTTGTATAGCACGGAGGATCGCCATGAGGGTTTCAAGGCACTGGAGAAGATGGCTGCAGTCCTGACCCAAGAAGTAGTTGTAAGGAGAGTCAAGATCATTCTCTGACACCTGACACTCTGCCGCCTACAGGGAGTGGGAGGGTGTGAAACGTGCTTTTCCCCTCATCAAGTGCTGCTGCATTGTCACCATGGCACAGTAAAATAAAAAGGCCAAGTCGGCACGGGCATCAGTGGTCCTCAGCCATCACGACACCAGGGCTGGAAGTGACGCACCGTCTGTGATGTTCCTTCCTGTTTCCTGTTCCCTGCCTTGCCTTCCGGAAACCAGGGAAAGGAGAAACAAATGACCCATGGCCTCCCCTGTCTGCCCTTCTGGGGAACGCGAACAGGCAAAATTCCACACATTCCCTGGGTGGAGCGGAGCTGTCCGCCCTCCATTCATTTTTTCAGTGTTTATATGTTTACACTGGTGATGGCTATTTTACTTTCAGTGGGGTTTTATCAGTTATTATAGGTTTAAACCTAAAACCAGACAGCCTATGTATAGTTTATATGACTGTTTTTGACCCCCACGTATCCTCACAGGTACCGCTAATTAACCTATGCTAAGAACTTCTAAAGTTCTCTGATACCTTCTGGTCGAGCCAGCACTATATAAAACTAAAGAAATAAAAAACGAGCTTGCTTCATCATCTCCACCTCTCCATCAGTGCCTCAACCACTTCTCTACCCTTTCCCAGGGCAGGCATCATCTGCCACCCGACTTCACAACATCACAAGCACACAGTGTGCTGGAGATGGGCAGATAATGGTGTCCACTGAGGTCAAAGATGGAAGCAGCCTGGCAGAATTCTAAGCATCCCAAGGTCTTTATCAAAGGTGACCCCCAAGTCTTGCAACTAGGATGCTGGTTTTCGGGGCAAATGTCTAGAGTAAAAAAGGAGATCTTAAGAGCGCGAGGTCTCCTGCGGAGCACAGGGCAGTAACGGAAGACTGTTATTGTGGTAACTCTCTTCCCAAGACTGTTCATCAGTATCAGGAATTTTACCAAAACAGTGATGTTAGACCCGACTTCCTGGGCACCTGGGCACTCAGGGGTTACTGCGCTCCAATTGCATCGACTGGAGTGTTCTCCGCTGGTGTCCTGAGACCTCAGTACTAATGGACCCAAAACTGGATAACCAAGTACTCCTCTCCAGCACTTGACTCTCTCAGGGTAGCGAAACTGAGCAGTCCCAGAGCTACTCAAGGTGAGGTGAGGTGGGGTTAGACATTCAGAATACAATGAGCACCATACTACCTACTGATAAAATCAATGTCCGGTCAGCGCTTTACTTTTTATGAAAGAAAAGTACTTTAATACACTCAAAAGATTTATACTACACAAACAACTAGGATAAACTGTGAAAAACAGATGTCTCTACAACCCTCTGGGCCAGAGTTACCTCAAGCAGTATTACAGCGCCTAGACGCTAAGAAATATAAAAACACAGTTACGATGTACATACACAGTTAGCACTACATATTACAGACCATGTTGCACAGGGTGGCTCTCATTCGCTAGAGCCATGATACCAATCCTTGTATTGATCAGACCCACTGCTCCTCAGTTTGTGCCCTGAAGCCTGCCCCATAATGCAGGATGTAGTCATGGTCTATCAATGGTCTGTCTACACGCCCATTCATCTGCGGGTGATTTCGGATTGCTTAATCATGGACATTAGGTGATGGGAGAGCACAGCAATCCAACATCTTAATGTCTTTGGGCCACTGGTCTGCCATGACGACTTCTGAAAATAAACTGTGTGCAGAGGGAAAGGATGGGGAAGATTAATCTGCAAGGGAGATATCCAGTGCTATGCACTGATAGCAGGAACAAGAGATCCACTGAATACAATCCGTTTAAAAGAAGATTGATCGGTGAGCATTGTTCATCGGAAGAAGATAAATGCGAGTCATTGTCTTCCACTCAATGATCCATTGTGCGCAATGTTTCACGGAAACAGTCCAATGGACACAATACCGGGTCAGACACTCGCCTCGGATTCTACGGTGTCGAGAGAATGCGCAAAGGAATCAATAACGACATGAACATTATCAATACCATTGTTAGGTCCCGTCGAAGACAGAAGATGCTGTCCAATTTACTGCCTCAGACTTTACAGCCATTCATCAGAGGGGGCGTGTTAGAGGTCTTCACCATTGTCAATCTTCAGCCCGTATTCAAGTGAATAGGGTCACAGTCCTTACCCTGCCCCAGCACCACCTACCACTATTTATGTGGGTATTCTGGGCCCGATTCACAGAACTAACTTAAGACAAAATCCTAAACTTACTACTTTTGGTATTCACAGAAGTTAGGATTTTGTCTTAAGTTTGTCTTAAGACAGACTTAAGACATACTTAAGACAAAATCCTAACTTAAGTCTGTCTTAAGTTAGTCCTAAGACAAACCTAAGACAAAATCCTAACTTCTGTGAATACCAAAAGTAGTAAGTTTAGGATTTTGTCTTAAATTAGTTCTGTGAATTTGGCCCTAAGTGCACAATGATATAGTGTGCCCTCTTTTCGTTTGCATAGGGCGATCACTCTCCCCTCAGGGGGCAGGAAACCACAGTGTCCCAGAGTGGGCTCCCGGGACACTGTACAGTATCGGTCCCCTGGGGATGGGTTATGCGTGGCTGATACACTGCATGGGGAGGGGAGCACATGGCCCCTTCACATTTTTAACCCCTTCACTGCAGCGCACATTCCCCTGCCGTGTGGGCGAATTCCACGTGGGCGCAAATCGGACGGCCCCTGTCCGGTCTACGCACACGTTCACCGTAATGTCGGACGGCTGGGGGCCGTCTGATGCATGGAACGGGTTAAAGAGATTCAGCCCTGGGGGGCACACATCCACTCCCATTTTAACATAATATACCCCCAGGAGATGCGGTCCCTGGGGACTATAGAAGGCTTGGCGAGGGTGGCACGCACACCTTCCCCTTTGTATAAAATGGCGGTCCCGGAAGTATGGAGTCCCCGGGCCAAAATTAGTTTCAGAAGAGGGGCCCCAAGCACGCCCACTTCCTAACTAATTATATTTATTGACCCCAGGCCACGGTCCATCACAGGGGTCATATATATATATATATATATATAATATATATATATATATATATATATATATATATATATATATATATATATATATATATATATATATATATATATATATATATATATATATATATATATATATATATATATATATATATATATATATATTTTTTTTTTTTATGGATGCTATCATTGTTTTTGCACAGAAAAAACAACAATTGTGTTTTTTCACATTCCGGCCCCAGTGGCCAGAGAGATTTGGGGCAGGCTACAAGTAGAGCTGTGTTCACATCGACTAAAACCAGTTATAATTCTGATTAAATAGTCTATTGATAATTAATACCACAAAACATGATTTTAGGACACGCCACTCAAGCTGGCATCGTTTATGTGCGATCTGGCTGCATCTATATGACTCATATCTATGTGCACTTATGGAGTGCAGATCTGGCTGCAATGTGACAGCCGCTGGCCAGACCCTTGTGAAAACTGCATGCTTGAGCTATTATTATTGTATTGTAATTGTATTGATATAGTGCTTACTATTCCAGATGAGGTGTTGAGGCACTTATTTGCGGGTAGCACGCTACTTCGTATCCCAAAATTTAGTGGTTAATCGCCTGGCTATTAATTATTGTTGTAAATTTGTTGGTTAGCCATGAGCTCCGAGAAAACTAAAGCATTTCCTCCAGTTTCAAGGAGGGGATATAGTTAATAGGAGAGAGGTGTAATTAAAATGCAAGAGTAAATTGGGAAAAGTAGACAGTGTCCTGGAGGCTGAATATTAGGCCTGGGCTGTAAATTCCGTTTCGCTCGCGGAATTTGCGGAATTTGAGTAATTTTGCATTCCGCAGAGAACGCAAAATTGCCCAAAATTCTGTGTTCTGTGACTTCGCGAAATTTTTTGCTTGTTCGCGTTCCCAAAATGTCTGTTCACGAGATATTTCCCCCTGAGCACGCAAAGAGCGATTGCGAACAGTAAAAAAGCATTGCCAACAAGCAATTCCGCGTGTTCGCGGAGATTTTTTACAGTTTCGCGGAGATTTGCGTAACGCGATTACGCAAATTCCGCCCACCCCCACTGAATAATACACAGAAGATATTGTGATTTATGTGTATGGGACGACTAGACCCATTAGAAAAGGGCAGGTACTGCTGGAATGATTTCTCAGAAGGAGAATGTCATGGTCTGTAAGGAGTTTACTGAAGTATATTAGAGAGTAAGGGACAGGCAGGTGAGAGTAGGGTAAACTCAGGGGCACTATGGAAGAATGGGGGTGGAGTGTACGGACAGTACCATTTAAATGGGAAGGCAGGGGAGAGTCCGAGATCATGGCACACCCAATGGGCGGGGGGGGGGCAGTTATGTTGGAAAGGTCCTCAGTCTCCTAGGCATATACCATGCCACAAAGAGGCATTTCCTGAGCCAGTGTGTTCGCGGTTCCACTGAGTTTGGTTGGAAAGCCCCCACTGAGCATTGGTGCATGTGTGACCTTTGACCCCAGCAAGCCGCAGTATTTACTCCCACGAGGCCACGATAATCCCCGTTGCCGCAATTCTTTGAGTGGATAATCTCCAGTTTTCAATCAGCTCATCCTGCATAGAAGGGATGCATAACCATCTCTTGATCTTGCGTGTAAGGAGCACGGATTCAGAACTAGCTCTTGATCGTGCCTGTAATGCCTGCGGATGCATAACTCCTGCTCAGTGTAGGTCAGGAGTACAAGGGTCTTAGAGCTCCTGATGAAATCTGCACATCTTGTGAAGCAGACGAAACATGTCGACCTGGAATAGACCCACTGGCTCAGTTATTGCCTCCTTGTGTCATGTTATGTTTTTAACCATATATCACTGGGCCGCTCATATTAAACAATTTGGTTAGGGCTACCTTGAGATATTTTAAAAAAAAATCGTCCTAAGATCCTGTTAAGAACTTAGAGAATATCAGAGATAGCCAGCCATGGCAAGGTGGCAGACATACCTTAGCTCAGCTCCACCGGGAGGCCCAAGATCCGGACACATCTGGAGAAACACAAGCAGCACACCGCCACCTCTCGCCTTCCGACAAGTGGGGGATTGCTGTGAGCGGCTTCCGGGTGACAGGAGAAGACGAAGGGAAGGATCCGCAGCCCACGTGACCGACGTTGAGGGAGGTTATGGCCCCGGAGAATAGGGTGTTGCCTGACCCACGGACGATTGGCGGGTGGTAGAGTGGTGCAGATCGGTGGGAGGTCCGCCCCAAAGTGGCAGGAATGATAATTGGCTCCACAGCTGGCGACCTACAGGTACCACGGTATAGGACCTCACACAAGGCCTGCTGGTCCCAGCAGCATTGATGCCCGCGCAACCCCGGAGAGTGGCAGGAGTTCCACGGTGATGGCAGTCCCTCTGCCGCTTCCCCCCTGGGTGTTGGTTGACGTGGGCCCCAGCACCCCCTTTGGCATCTGGGGACATGGTTCAACAGCATTGGATGGTGCATGGGGTATAGGAGACCCCCATGAGCTAGACCAAGTTTGAAAGTTGGACAAACTAATGGGACAGACTGTGCTACGAAAGGAGGGGTCTCCTCCTTCCCACAAGGCTCACAACTCACCTGACGGGGCTGCCTGTGCCCCCCCCAGGAATCAAGGAACTTGTGCAGTAAGTCTGGGGGGCAAGGCAGGTCCTGGAGAACAAAAGGGGTTGCCCCCCCCCCCAGATGACATCATAGTGGATGGGTACGTATCTTCCACGGTTAACTACTCTGCCAGAGGACCCCAACTGTCAGTGCTCGAGGCACCTATCCCCAGACTGGGGCCGGTGCGAATATGGATCATTCTACGCAATGCATAGGGCAGCGAAGGGCTGGAGGAGCCCGCTCCCTAGGTTCTCCAAATGCTGGAGGATTCGTCTGAGAGCCAGTAGAAGCCAACATGTCACCAACTGCTCAACAAGATTCTTGCAGCCATCACTACCACCAGGCAATATCTGGGAGGCCGAGCGGAAGCAGAGGTGGTCGAAATGAGCATACTGTGTGACAACCAACGGGAGCTCTCAGCCCGAGTCACACAAACTGAAACTGCCCTTCAAAGTTCAAATACTACAACCAGCCACTGCGGCCCTGGAGGGGAAGGTCAGGAACCTCATGGACAGAGTCCATGCACTGGAAAACAGGGGAAAGGACGAGGAAGGGAGGTCATGCTGCACTAACATACGCATTGTGGGCTTCCCCGAGGGTGCTGAGGGGACAGTTCCTGTTGCTTGCTTCAAAACCTGGATGTCCACGGCTGTGTTGTCTACGCCCTTTTTTGTGTTGGAGCGGGCCCACCGGGTGCTGGCCAGGCGACCCCACAGCACACCGCTAACGCCTGCCAGCTGATGAACTTCTGAGAAAGGGAAACTATACTACAATCTGCTCAGAGTGGCTGGCCCCTCACCTATGACAGTGCATGCATACGCATGTTTGCACACTACACACTAGTAGTCCAGCACCGCAGGGCCTCGTTCTTAGGGGTCAAGAAGAAACTGTGACCAGCTGCCTTGCCGTACTCGCTACTGTTCCTGGCCTAGCTGAAAGTCACTACACCAACTATGTCTGCATGGAGCCTGTGGATGCCTGGGACTGGGTGGAGCAATGTCGGTATGGGTTCCCAGTACACGGAACACCAAAGACACGCTGGGGACCAGCCACCCCATGATGCGGGAGGGGACACCGCTGACATGAGAGAGGCGGGATTGCATCATCTGGCTCACCTTCCCCAGCTCAGAACAGAAACAAGCAATCTCTGCAGCCCCCAATAGGTTGGTGGAGAGGACCTCCCACTAAATGGATGTTGTAGATGGGGTACCAGCAGACGCGGGGTCAAGTGCAGGGCCGTTTCTACCATTAGGCAAGACTATGCGGCCGCCTAGGGCGGCAAAAGGGGGAAAAGTTTTTTATTTGAAATTAAAGAGCGAAAAAAAATTGCAAATTATGAGAAAAAGGGAGGGGGTGGCATTTTTCAATTCTCGCCTAGGCGGCAAAACACCTAGAAACGGCCCTGGTTAAATGCCTTAGATCACAGAACCACCTCGACTGATCTCCGCATCACGATGCCGCAACCTCCAGGTGCCATTGTTTAAACTGAACAGGAGTAAGCTACCCCCTCCCTACTTGAAGGATGGTGGAGCCGCTGTCTGGGAGTGGGGTGCACGCCTGGTAGGCCATCACCTGTGGGGGGCCTTAACTACCCCCTACTTTTATGTCAGGCCACTCTACATTTCTGAGGTCACACAGAGGGGGGGTGCTCGGGGAGATGTACTTGGGTGGCGTCATCCTCACTGTCCTAGCAGTGGGGATAAAGAGGGTCGTACCGATGCAGGCTTCGAGGCACGCCCCTGGCATGTGTACTAGTTCTTGATGCATCTGAAGGCTGCCGTGCTGCCAGGGGTGGCCCTCTGGATGGCAGCCTCCATCGGAAGGCTGCCATGCTGCCAGGGGTGGCGCTCTGGCGGGCAGCATGCACTGGAAGGCTGCTGTGCTGCCAGTGGTGGCCCTCTGGCGGGCAGCATGCACTGGAAGGCTGCTGTGTTGCCAGCGGTGGCCCTCTGGTGGGCAGCATGCACTGGAAGGCTGCCGTGCTGCCAGTGGTGGCCCTCTGGTGGGCAGCATCCATCGGAAGGCTGCCATGCTGCCAGAGGTGGCGCTCTGGCAGGCAGCATCCATCGGAAGGCTGCCATGCTGCCAGGGGTGGCGCTCTGGCGGGCAGCATGCACTGGAAGGCTGCTGTGCTGCCAGTGGTGGCCCTCTGGCGGGCAGCATGCACTGGAAGGCTGCTGTGCTGCCAGCGGTGGCCCTCAGGCGGGCAGCATGCATCTGAAGGCTGCCATGCTGCCAGCGGTGGCCCTCTGGCGGGCAGCATGCACTGGAAGGCTGCTGTGCTGCCAGCGGTGGCCCTCAGGCGGGCAGCATGCATCTGAAGGCTGCCATGCTGCCAGCGGTGGCCCCCTGGCAGGCAGCATGCACTGGAAGGCTGCTGTGCTGCCAGCGGTGGCCCTCAGGCGGGCAGCATGCATCTGAAGGCTGCCATGCTGCCAGCGGTGGCCCTCTGGCGGGCAGCATGCACTGGAAGGCTGCTGTGCTGCCAGCGGTGGCCCTCAGGCGGGCAGCATGCATCTGAAGGCTGCCATGCTGCCAGCGGTGGCCCTCTGGCGGGCAGCATGCACTGGAAGGCTGCTGTGCTGCCAGCGGTGGCCCTCTAGCGGGCAGCATGCACTGGAAGGCTGCCATGCTGCCAGCGGTGGCCCCCTGGCGGGCAGCATGCACTGGAAGGCTGCTTTGCTGCCAGCGGTGGCCCTCTGGCGGGCAGCATGCACTGGAAGGCTGCCATGCTGCCAGGGGTGGTGCTCTGGCGGGCAGCATCCATCGGAAGGCTGCCATGCTGCCAGGGGTGGCACTCTGGCGGGCAGCATCCATCGGAAGGCTGCCATGCTGCCAGGGGTGGTGCTCTGGCGGGCAGCATCCATCGGAAGGCTGCCATGCTGCCAGGGGTGGCGCTCTGGTGGGCAGCATGCACTGGAAGGCTGCTGTGCTGCCAGTGGTGGCCCTCTGGTGGGCAGCATGCACTGGAAGGCTGCTGTGCTGCCAGCGGTGGCCCTCAGGCGGGCAGCATGCATCTGAAGGCTGCCATGTTGCCAGCGGTGGCCCTCTGGCGGGCAGCATGCACTGGAAGGCTGCTGTGCTGCCAGCGGTGGCCCTCAGGCGGGCAGCATGCATCTGAAGGCTGCCATGCTGCCAGCGGTGGCCCCCTGGCGGGCAGCATGCACTGGAAGGCTGCTGTGCTGCCAGCGGTGGCCCTCAGGCGGGCAGCATGCATCTGAAGGCTGCCATGCTGCCAGCGGTGGCCCTCTGGTGGGCAGCATGCACTGGAAGGCTGCTGTGCTGCCAGCGGTGGCCCTCAGGCGGGCAGCATGCATCTGAAGGCTGCCATGCTGCCAGCGGTGGCCCTCTGGCGGGCAGCATGCACTGGAAGCCTGCTGTGCTGCCAGCGGTGGCCCTCAGGTGGGCAGCATGCATCTGAAGGCTTCCATGCTGCCAGTGGTGGCCCTCTGGCGGGCAGCATGCTTCTGAAGGCTTCCATGCTGCCAGTGGTGGCCCTCTGGCGGGCAGCGACCCTGAAGGGAGGCAGGGCCGAAGCCACAGTGCTCTGAAGCGGCCCCTGGTGATGGACGGGGATGACTTGGAGCCTGACCTTGGGAGACCGCAGGCCGGTCCCATCACCTGGGTCTGATCAAGCACAAGCTGCAACAGCCGGCCAGACTCATTACAGGAATGTAACCCCTCCCCCCCCCTGTTTCTCTCTCCCCTACTCGCCCGTGCTCCTTTCCCTGCTGTGCCGGGTCACAGAGATGACACACACGGCGACACACGCGGCGACACACGCGGCGACACACGCGGCGACACACACGGCGACACACATGGCGACACACGCGGCGACACACGCGGCGACACACACGGCGACACACACGGCGACACACGCGGCGACACACGCGGCGAATCCAATCCGCACTGCCAGCGCCACTGGGGTCCATGGGGTGGACGGCGCGTCATGAATGTGCAGGACATGTTTTATTGTCGCAGCCGTGCTCAGATGGCCGCACAGGTAAGATGGTTTGTGGAATTGTTGGAACATGCGTTCCCTAGTTATCATATATGTGGGTTCATAGATATGGGGCTTTCTGGCATCATGCTCGTACAACTGTGAAAATGTTGTGCACAAACTGATATGTCCACTGAAGTGTTTACAATAAAACCCAATAAAGATTATTTAAAAATATAAAGAATATCCAAGTGCTCCCTCCCACTGTGTGGTGCCCCCCCTGGTGGTGAGTACCTCACCAGGTGAGGACCCGGTGACGAAGCATGCTCCTTGCTCAGCACGTGGGTTCCATAAGAACACGTGTACTGCACGAGGGGAGGGTTCTGTAAGAACACGTGCACTGAGCCTGGTGAGCACTAAGGAGCTGGCCCAGCGCCTTCATGGGATTTCCTTTCACATGAGGGCTTTCATTGCAGATCACTTACTTGGGGGTGTCACGTAGGTGTGTGAGCATGAACATTGCATGTTGCTTTACAGGTGAGTGCACACATCACACCAAGGGCATGATAACCAAGACTGCTTGGCCTTTAGAAAAAGCAAGGTAAAGTCAGGGTGGGCCTGCTTGCACTAGGACCACCGTCTCTAAGTTATCCCCCCTGCGGTGGTGAGCAGGGCGGTCCCCCTGGCACTGCACACTCAACCTCTGAGAGCCCAGGCGGCACATCCGGTGGTGCCCAGCGGGGCCTTCTTGCAGTAATGTATGCAGTATTAGAACATTGGAATGTTGGGAGCTCCATTGAAAACAATGGAGCGCTCCGAGCTTCTAATGGCTGATATAAGCCCGGAGCTGCAACATTCCAATGTTTCTTTGTTCACAGCTCTGGCTGTCAACAAAGGCTTCGGGGACCCTGAGGGGATTCCAGTCCCCTCACGCTCCCATAAGGCTTTGTTCTTTTTTGTTAGAACATTCTGACCTCTCTTGTAAGACTGTTCTAATAGCCTTATAGCCCTTCGTAGCTGGGCTATACTGGCTATTAAAGTCCCTCTCCCTTGTTAAAGGCCCTCGCCTTCGGCTCTGGGCCTTTAACGCTAGAGAGGGCCTTTAATAGCCGGTATAGGCTATAATAAACAATATATTTCCATAAAATCTACCTTTAGTGCTGCCTGCTCCTGCCCACCTGCAAGGCACTATCATTTCCAGTGCAAACAGAGAAGGAGCAGCCCCAGTGTGCATCTTGTTTAGGCCTTTCAGATCTTGGTTCTTCGTGCCCAAATGTGCCCCCTTCTTCCTGACGGAGGCATCTCTCCCTGTTCCTAGCTCCTCGCATAGCGCCTTGGAGATTTAAGGTGAGTTTGTGCTAAATATATACATATGTCAAGAGTAACGGTATAGTATGCTATTTATCACCACTGTTGGGGGCTGAAGGGTCATGACTCAGGAGAGGCGAAGCCTTGACCAGCTCAGGAGACCACCCACCCCTCCACCCCACCCTGCCCTCAACTATGTCGACATTAGAGCATCTCACTTTCTGCAGCTCAGCATATCTCCCCTCTGGCTCCCTCAGACCAATGTATAGACCGGGAGAGTCACATCCATCCAGGTTTTTAGGGGTGATGCCCCCCATCTCATGACGTCACCCGGGGAGACCAGGACCAGTCGTTTCCCTCTGTGAGTGGTTGTAAGAAGGAAGAGAGGGTTGGGAGGCTGTGATTTCTGAACTTAGGTTGTATGGTTCTGGCAACAGGGAAGGCAACCTTTGCCCTGTAGTGTCTAGTAATGATTATGGAATGTATTTTATTAATACATTTGGTCTAAACATTGTTTTTTGTATTTTGGTGGCCGCATCTAGTTTATCCGGCATAGTTTCAGCTAATAACATTCAAACTGAACTGGCATGTTTTCTTGACAGCCTTTGCCAGCCCCGTGTGCCGTCCATTTATGTCCGAAAGACATAAGTGACGGCTCTCAGCTTCCAGGCCCAAACTAAGAAAGCGGCAGGAATGTGTTTTGGTATACTACGGGGGCTCAAACCGCTGTTGTTTTTTTTCGATCCATCCATCAGGCAGGTTATTGTCCAGGCCTCCGTTTTGTCAATATTCAAAACAATGAAAGAGCATCAACAAAATCTATAAAAAACACACTCTAACCCCAGCAAATCCCTCGGAAAACAATCTTACCAGAGGAAAAACGAGGGGAGTGAAAAAGAAATAAGAAATACAGTGGGGAGAGAAGAGAACAGTGATAAGATGAAAATCCCTCAAACACCAAACAAGTAGGTGTTAATTATCACCATTGGATTTTCCAAGTATGAAAATGGAAAAAAGAGGGGCGACCACCCATAGGGCCCACAGTAAAAGTGCAAGTTTAAAAGGAAGATTAGCAGTTCCTAATATCAATTTTAATAGAGGGATAGCCTACTTCCATTAAAAGGATGTGAAAAAACTGACATATTAAAGGAATAACAATGAAAACCTAATGTCCTTTAAATGGGAACATGTGGTCAACATGTTTCTGCTTACAAATGAGCAACAATCACTCAAGCATTCATCAGGACCAAAAAAAGGGAATTTTTATTTTAGCAGCTTGAAAAGGAGCACACTCTAACGTGTGTCCGATTCTCGCTGTCCACAAGAAAAAGGAGGGTGATTCACCCACTCACGGTTACTCCTCCGTTTTGTCAAGACTGGATTAGGCCAGTTTGCTCTACTTGGGGGCAAGTCTGAGATTGTGAGACTGCAGAGAGTTCATAATGCAGCATCCAGAAGTCTTCCTGGTCTTTCTAGAACCTGCTCCACCTCCAGCGCCCTTCGTCGGCTTCACTGGCTGCCGGTGGCCAGACCAGTGGATTTTAAGTCTCTCTGCATTGTGTTTAAGATCTTGATTTTCTCTTCTCCTGGCATCTTGGCCAACCTGCTCTCACCGTGCACCCCCACTCACCACCTCCGCTCGATAGGTCATCACCTGGCGGTTGTTCCCCGGGTGAGGAGGGTTCGAGCTGGTGGGGCTCTTTCCGCACACTGGCCGCTGAACTCTGGAACTCTCTTCCTACACACATTCACAGCATCGATAATTACCCCTGGGGCCTCATTTATGAGGCAGTGCGTCACTTTTACGCCGCAGATGCGTCACTTTTTGTGACGCATCGGCGGCGTAAAACATGCCTCCTTTTGCGCTTTATTTACAAAGTGACGCATCTAAGCAGATGCGTGACTTTGTAAACCCCTGCGCTACCTTATACCTGCGTCAGGTATAATGTATCCACGAGGGGGCATTTCCCCGCAAAAAGCTTTGTAGAAGTGACGCAGTGAAATCTATGAGATTTTACTGCGTCACTTTTAGGACGCCGTTGCGTCAAAATCTTGCGCCTGCCTCACAGCAGGCGTCAGACTGACGCAAGCCAAGCCCCATGTGAAAGGATGCATTGCTGGAGTTGCATCACTTTTGTGACACACTCCAGCAATGCGTCACTTTTGCGCTTACAGATACGTCAGAAATACTGACGTATCTGTAACTCCTTGCGACATGATGCGTCATACATTAAATATGACGCATCAGGAATGTCGCAAGGAGTGCGCACTGAGAAGTGACGCATCGCTGCTTTCACGCAGTGATGCGTCATTTCTCATAAATGAGGCCCCTTGTTTTTCATAAGGCCAATAAGGCTCACCTCTTCCCTTCAATTTAGTCCGCCTTCTGTGGCTTGCCTCTTGTTCTGTCTGCTATTAGCGCGGGGACACCCTCTGCTGGAGCAGCGGAGCGCTCTATAAAACATCTTAAAATAACATAACATTTATATAAAAAATGATTTGTTCTTTCTTAACAAGTGACAGTTGCTCTCCGTGGTTGTGACGGGTGCAGAAGGTCAACAACAAGGTCAGGGGTGGTTTACTTCGTGCTGTACAGTTCACTGGATTCGAGGCAGCCCCAATTTGGATTGAATGATGAATTGCCTCAGAAAGGGAACATTTCACAGGCACAAGGTCACACAACTAAGTCAACCGTGAAGCTGGGAATAGGAGCAACACTCTTGGTCCCACAGTCACAGATTCAACCAGTTTGTCCACCTTCGGGTGCCTTGCAGGGGTCCCTTGTGCGCAGCGCGTGTAGTCCTGCGAGGAGCGCAGGGTCAGCTTCAGGGGGCCACCACTGTGCCAAGCTTCGGGTGCCTTGCAGCGGTCCCTTGTGCGCAGCGCGTGTAGTCCTGCGAGGCGCGCTGGGTCAGTGGGGGGGGGGGAGGGGGGGGGTCACCACTGTGCCAAGCTTCGGGTGCCTTGGAGAGGGTCCATTATGCGCAGCGCGTGTAGTCCTGCTAGGCGCGCTGGGTCAGTCAGGGGGAGGGGGGGGGCACCACTGTGCCAAGCCTCGGGTGCCTTGGAGGGGTCCCTCGTGCGCAGCGCGTGTAGTCCTGCGAGGGGCGCAGGGTCAGCAGGGGGGGCCCCCACTGTGCCAAGCTTCGGGTGCCTTGGAGGGGTCCTTTGCGCGCAGCGCGTGTAGTCCTGCGAGGCGCGCAGGGTCAGCCGGGGGGGGGGGGGGGGGCACCACTGTGCCAAGCTTCGGGTGCCTTGGAGAGGGTCCCTCGTGCGCAGCGCGTGTAGTCCTGCGAGGCGCGCTGGGTCAGCCAGGGGGGCCACCACTGTGCGCATCGATCGGCCGCGTCCAAGGCCCCCGTGGCCCCCATAGCCCCTCCCGTCATCCCCCTCTCAGGCCTCCGGTAAACACTGCAAGGTCTGCAGGAGATAAAGCCCCGGCGCGCACTAAGCCCCAGCCCTTTATTACAGGCCTCGCTTTTTCAATTACCGCCGCCTGTGTCAAGAAAAGGCGCATTTGTAGTTTAAACAGGGAGGCTGCTCCCGGGGCCGCCAGCTGCGCCTCGGGGGCCGCAGGGGGGGTCTGGGCAGCAGGTGCCGGAGAGGATGAAATCCACGACACTTCGCAATCTCTGCATTAGAGCTCGTTACAACGCGCCACATACCGAGATGTTACACACCAGGGCGTGGGCACGGTGCCCGGGGTCATGCCAGGTCAGGGCCAAGGCAGCAGCGAGTGATGGCACGTGCCACTTTTCGCACCGCGCAGGGGATGAGGCCTGTCTGGGAGGGCACAGACCGCAGCAAGGGCGCACAATGCAAAAGCAACAGAATCCGGGGGTGTCCAGGGCAGAGGAGACGTCTCAGGGGTGGATTCCTGGACTGGCACATCCGGGTGGCAGGACAGGGATCTGTTAGCACCGGGTGAGGGTCTTCTGAGCACAGCAGGGGGCTTCGCCTGATTCACGTGTGAGTTGTTCAGAGACGCAGAACATTATCGCTCCGTGGTGGGGGGGGGGGGGGGTTTAAAGTGGGGGTAATGCCTTCTTTCTGGCCTGACACCTGTTGCGCTCTTTGAAGATAGGTGTTTCCGGCAGCTGTGATGAAGGGTGCAACAGGTGCAGTGGCACCAGGGCCCAGGGGTCTCCGCTGCCCACTGTACCCAGATCATAGGACTATGGGTGTGTCTGGGGCATTCTTCCTGCTTCCATGCTGGTCGGTGGCTTTCACAAAACCAGGGCAGACCTCGGTCGGTTTGGAGTTACCGGATGAACCGTTATCTTCTAGGTGTGAGTGTGTGGGGGGTCACAGAAAGGCACTTTATGGAGGTCAGGAGAGTCGCCATCCCTCGGCGGTAGTGCCCACTCGGCGCTCGTGCTCAGACCCCGTGAAAGGGGCCTCGTCAGATTGTAACTGTTTTGCTAAAGTTGGAAACAGGAAGTATGAAATGATGGAGACAGGATGCACCCCATCCACATGTGACGTCAGTGATGGGCACCACATAACCTTCCCAGAGGGCACGGGGGGTAGGATCTGAGCTGCCCCTTCAGTTTTCTGCCGCTATACCGACGATAATTTTAACACCGTTCTTGACAATATGCCCTAACTGTGCTGATTTCGGCGCTGACCCCAGTACCACTGACTGTCGCCTTACCGCCATTTTCTTTTGGCGTCGACATATGGTAAAGTTCGAGCAAGGAAACTGTCAGATTGGGGGCGGTATTAACAGATTTTAATGTCAATATATCCAGGGCACTCACACGCCAGGCACTGAGAGGCCAGTGTGGCGCTTGGAGCACGCAGTCACTCCCACCTCCGCTGCCCTGGCACATTCCTGGGCGCCTCAAAGCCCGCCTCCTCGTGCTCTGCAGTGCCTCTGTCCCCTGGACAGCTGCCTCACATCTGTCCCCACTCACCCACTGCAGAAGATTTCAAGCACACAGCGAAATTTCAAATGGTGGCCTTACCATGGGATATTTTCACCTGAGCATCCTTGGTTGCCAGGCAACGGAGTTTTCTGAATCCTGCATCTCGCCTCACGAGCATAACAACTACCGGAGTGTGGGTCTCACACAAAGGGGCACAGCGGGCAGGCAGCTCGACTGATGTGAAGCATCCATGCCTGAAACCACTGCCGCCTCCCAGCCGCAGCTGCAAGGGTGGAGACGCACCACCATTCTCTGTATGCTGGGTGGAAGGCAGCTGTAACTCCTGTGTCCTTGGGGGGAAGGCAACTGTATCTCCTGTGCCCTTGGGGGGAAGGCAACTGTATCTCCTGTGTCCTTGGGTGGAAGGCAACGTTATCTCCTGTGTCCTTGGGTGGAAGGCAACTGTATCTCCTGTGTCCTTGGGTGGAACCCAACTTTATCTCCTGTGTCCTTGGGTGGAAGGCAACTTTATCTCCTGTGTCCTTGGGTGGAAGGCAACTTTATCTCCTGTGTCCTTGGGCGGAAGGAAGCTGTATCTTCCGTGTCCTTGGGTGGAAGGCAACTTTATCTCCTGTGTCCTTGGGTGGAAGGCAACTTTATCTCCTGTGTCCTTGGGTGGAAGGAAACGTTATCTCCTGTGTCCTTGGGTGGAAGGCAACTGTATCTCCTTTGTCCTTGGGTGGAAGGCAACTTTATCTCCTGTGTCCTTGGGTGGAAGGCAACTTTATCTCCTGTGTCCTTGGGTGGAAGGAAACTTTATCTCCTTTGTCCTTGGTTGGAAGGCAACTTTATCTCCTGTGTCCTTGGGTGGAAGGCAACTTTATCTCCTGTGTCCTTGGGTGGAAGCCAACTTTATCTCCTTTGTCCTTTGGTGGAAGGCAACTGTATTTCCCGTGTCCTTGGGTGGAAGGCAACTTTATCTTCTGTGTCCTTGGGTGGAAGGCAACTGTATTTCCCGTGTCCTTGGGTGGAAGGCAACTTTATCTCCTGTGTCCTTGGGTGGAAGGAAACTTTATCTCCTTTGTCCTTGGTTGGAAGGCAACTTTATCTCCTGTGTCCTTGGGTGGAAGCCAACTTCATCTCCTGTGTCCTTGGTTGGAAGGCAACTTTATCTCCTGTGTCCTTGGGTGGAAGGCAACCTTATCTCCTGTGTCCTTGGGTAGAAGGCAACTTTATCTCCTTTGACCTTGGGGAGAAAGCTACTGTATCTCCCATGTCCTTGTTTGGAAGGCAACTTTATCTCCCGTGTCCTTGGGTGGAAGGAAACTTTATCTCCTTTGTCCTTGGGTGGAAGGCAACTTTATCTCCTTTGCCCTCGGGTAGAAGGCAACCGTATCTCCTGTGTCCTTGGGTGGAAGGCAACTGTATCTCCTGTGTCCTTGGGGGGAAGGCAACTGTATCTCCTGTGTACTTGGGTGGAAGGCAACTGTATCTCCTGTGTACTTGGGTGGAAGGCCACTTTATCTCCTTTGTCCTCGGGTTGAAGGCAACTTTATCTCCTGTGTCCTTGGGTGGAAGGCAACTGTATCTCCTGTGTCCTTGGGGGGAAGGCAACTGTATCTCCTGTGTACTTGGGTGGAAGGCAACTTTATCTCCTGTGTCCTCGGGTGGAAGGCAACTTTATCTCCTGTGTACTCGGGTGGAAAGCAACCGTATCTCCTGTGTACTTGGGTGGAAGGCAACTGTATCTCTAGTGTCCTTGGGTGGAAGGCAACTTTATCTCCTTTGACCTCGGGTGGAAGGCAACTTTATCTTCTGTGTCCTCAGGTGGAAGGCAACTTTATCTCCTGTGTCCTCGGGTGGAAGGCAACCATATCTCCTGTGTACTTGGGTGGAAGGCAACTTTATCTCCTTTGTCCTTGGGTAGAAGACAACTTTATATCCTTTGTCCTTGGGTGGAAGGCAACTTTATCTCCTCTGTCCTTGGGTGGAAGGCAACTTTATCTCCTGTGTCCTTGGGTGGAAGGCAGCTTTATCTCCTCTGTCCTTGGGTGGAAGGGGACCAATGTCCTCCATGTCCTTGGGTGGAAGGAGACCGCTGTCCTCTATGTCATTGGGTGAAAGGACGGCTCTGTCTTTTATGTCATTGGGTGGAAGGACGCTGCTGTCCTCTATGTTATTGGGTGGAAGGACGTCTCTGTCCTCTGTGCCCTTGGGTGGAGGGGCACCACTGTCCTCTATGCCCCTGGGTAGAAGGCCACCACTGTCCTCTATGCCCTTGGGTGGAGGGCTCCACTGCCCTATTTGCTCTTGGGTGAAGGGCGCCACTCTCCTCTGTGCCCTAAGAGTAAAGGCCACCTCTGTCCTCTATGCCCTTGGGTGGAAGGCCACCTCTGTCCTCTATGCCCTTGGGTGGATGGCAACCTCTGTCCTCTGTGCCCTAAGGGTGAAGGGGCACCTCTGTCCTCTATGCCCTTGGGTGGAAGGACGTCTCTGTCCTCTATGCCCTTGGGTGGAAGGACATCTCTGTCCTCTATGCCCTTGGGTGGAGGGCCACCTCTGTCCTCTACGTCCTTGGTTGGAGGGGCACTACTGTCCTGTTTGCTCCTGGGTGGAGGGCACCACTCTCCTCTGTGCCCTAAGGGTCAAGGCCACCTCTGTCCTCTATGCCTTGGGTGGAAGGCCACCTCTGTCCTCTATGCCCTTGGGTGGAAGGCCACCTCTGTCATCTGTGCCCTAAGGGTGAAGGGGCACCTCTGTCCTCTATGCCCTTGGGTGGAAGGCCACCACTGTCCTATGTGCCCTTGGGTGGAAGGACGTCTCTGTCCTCTGTGCCCTTGGGTGGAGGGCTCCACTCTCCTCTATGCCCTTGGGTGGAAGGCCACCTCTGTCTTTTATGCCCTTGGGTGGAAGGCCACCTTTGTCCTCTATGCCCTTCGGTGGAGGGCGCCACTCTCCTCTATGCCCTAAGGGTGGGGTAGTATCACTATTGTCCATGTCGTCTGGTGGAAGGCCAACACTTTGCTTTGCGCTCCTGAGTGAAAATCCTGGGGACTTCTTGAGTGACATGTCGATGTAGGTACTGAGGCCTTTCGTCCAGGGCTGCCACAGGCCACATTGAGTCCACTGTAACGTCCTTTGTGGAATGCATCAGAGTTCTTTAAAATCCTGGGAGCAGCTTGACGCCCCCAAACCACTTTGGTGATTCTCCTGAGTGCTTGAACCGTAATGTCGCTTATCTACAAACTCGGTCACAAGGAGCACCAGGCCGTCTCTGCTCGGGGGTCTCCCTTCTGGCATCTCTCTGGTATATCCTTCAGTAACTGAGGTGCCCCATCACTCAGAGGCAGCCAATCACAGACAGGCGGGGGAGGTCAGGCTGCCACCAAGCCCTCCCTTGACTCTCCTGCTGGTAGCCTGGCCAAGCTCAAGGCTGAGCTGGGCAGGAGGCGCCAGAAAACACAAACACAGGCCACGCGATGCAGAACCCAAGGCTGAGACAGAGGTAGGTGCATAAACTGCACAATGAGCACACAATAGACGTGTTCATGTAATGAGGCTAGAGAACCTGGCCTCACAACACAGGCTCATAGTAAGACACTTCTAAAGTGAACGGCGGGCTTTCTCCCTCTGAGTTTCTTTTGTTTTGTGAGGCCTATATGGGTCATCAGCGGTCCTTGTCGCTCTATGTTTAAAGTCCTGACCTTAAGAATACTTGACCTCTCAACTTACAAGACCCTGCAGTGCTGACTGGAGTCACGTGGTGGCAGCCTTGTCCCACAGCTGTAGATTGCCTCAACAGTTCTTATTAGATGTATTAGGCACGTGCAACACTGTAACTCTATCGTGAACCTTTGTCAAGGTAACAAACTTCAGATGACAATTTGTCACTTTCACAAAATTTCGATTTCCACCTTGCAAACTATTTACACAAACAAAAAACGTTGGTTAAACCTCTCTGACATCACCTCTCACACACGAGTTATAGAGGGATATTTCCGCTCTCCAATACGTTTGAAAATGTTTTCCTAACAAGAAACTGCATGAAACTGTTTAAAAAAAATCACAGTCCATTTTTGCAAACTCCGCATAAGCAAGTGAGATGCCTCTAATAGATGCGAACCCTACATTAACTGAGGCACTGGGGTGTCCTAGGCGTCCAGGAGAGCGGCTGGAATCGCTGGATCCCCTTTCTTAGTGACGTCATGGTCCAACAAGGCAAAGTTCACACACATGACTGATGGCCACTGACAAGAGCTAGCCTGAAGACAATCTCCACAACCTTCATTCTCACGCACGCAGACAAAGAGACAAGGAGTGAACCCCCGTCTCCCAAGCTTGCAGGGAACACAGGGGCATATAACCAACAAGTAGCAATAATTATCACTAAATAGGCTTAGCGACGATTTTTTTATCGCTGGATATGTGAGCGGAGAAATCATGCTATTAGCACCGTTTTTCTCCATTGTGCTAAAATATCCAGCGATAGCGGCGAAATCCGTGAATATCGCTGAGAATACAGCGATATTCACGCATTAGCGACGAAATGCTCTTAGCTATGTTATCCACCTCCCATTGGATAACATGGCTAAGAACTGGTCTGAGCAGGCGTTAGTTTTTGGCGATAGCGGGAATATTTCCATCGACTGCTTTCAGTCGCTAACAGGTTGCGTACGCCCACTTTGCATGTCATTAGCGATAAATATCGCTGACATGCAAAGCGGGCCCCAAACCGCTCGCTATCGCCTAAAAGCTGTCGCTAACATCAGTTAGCAACAGCTTGCTAATAGAGCGATAGAATTATCACCGCTTAGCGGCCGAAAACGATAACGATAATTGCCTATCGCCACCCTTGGTAATATGGCCCATTGTTCTTAAAACCGATATTAAAGAACCCCATTGGGTCAGAGGAGGAACAAGGCTGGGGCGCCTCTTAGGAGCACTTTGCACAAGTCACAAGCACTTTATAACCGGAAACAGGACAAAGAACAAGAAAATAAGACGCACCTCACAGTTCAATGAGGTCTGCCTTCCCCAAGTTAAGAAACGGATACAAATGCTTTTTTGGACACTATCTGGGTGGCCCCAGAAGGAGCTAAATATAAAATGAGGAAGAGAAGGACATTGATGGGCCGTACACAAGAGGGCAAACAGCACACGTTTACCCGCTTACTTTATTTATAAATATAAAGAGCATGTTTTACGTGTCTTTCATCAAGCTGTCTGAGTACGTTAGTCATTGTGCGAATTGGCATTACTTCTAGCTGTATGCAATGGTTTTAATTAACTATGCAAATAAATAAAACTTGAAGCCTGGGTCCTGTCAGACTTCACATGCACACACCAGCACAGCGGGAGTCCTCCAAAATTCTGAAAAAGGCACATTACTAAGAAGATTTTTTTCTGGCACCTCAGTCCAGACTAGACTGATAGTAGATGTGTCTGAATGTTGTCAACCGCTGGTAGGTCCCTTGGACTGTGCCTCTGACGGACAGTGCCTTACACAGCTCTTCGGGCAATAACTTGAAACCGCCATGATGCAGCGCATAGACATTATAAATAAGGCTTCTAGGCGTTCTCATGGTGGTCATCCCGAGTCCTGCTTCCTTGTTCTTGGGCTGTGCAGTTTGGGGGTACAGCTGCAAGCCGCTGTTCCGAAGGGCTCGCAGACGTGGGTTCTAGTGGCAGGGTATTTCTGTGAACCAGTGAAGGGGCAGCGTGCCAGAGCTGAAGTCAGGAGGGGGCAGCCCTCTCCAGAAAATGTAAAAACAAATCCCTTCCATTGATTGGTGGGATTCCACGGCAATCAATCAACAAATGGATGTTTTCCAAAACTGGACTAGGCTCCCACTTTGAGTGTGGCTCAATGGTTAGAGCGGCGGACCCTGATGCAGAGGTCTAGCCCGGGACCAGGGTTCAATTCCCACCTCGGCGGGTCTTGGGCTCAATTTCCTCTGACCTGATCATTCTCGCCTCGGTGCCTATTCTAATCATGAGTCCCACTCTGCAACTCTGGGCAATAGCTTGCTTAATCTCCACAACGGCCCCCACAACGCTAAGGATGCCTGGCCTCCACCTTGGGGGTGCCCAGGAGTGGACATTTCACAGGGAAAAGCCAGGAAGGGTTCCACAGCGGTATGCGTACAAGTGCCGAGATACCCTCATGGGTCGATTTGTGCGCTTTACAAGTACTGCTACTAAATTACATGGAGGGGCTTCCAAATTACTGATGCACACTGCACAACCTTCTTCCTGCTACTGCCGGTACACATAGAAAGATGAAAACGCCTCTTAGGATTGCTTTTGTGCATTCCCACCCTGTCTCTGTGATGCAAGGTGACTCGCTCTGCTGTCCTGCACCTCCATGTTCATAAGTCTGCCCCTGTGTGTCTGGAAACCAATGTCCAGGGCAGCCGCAGTCCGTGCAGGTAACAGCGATCGGGCGGTCGGGCCGTGTTAAGGGAGATTTCGAGGGACGATGCTGAAATTCGTTATTTATTTAATTTCCCCTCTGCATCGTCCTTTGGAATCCCCCCTTACACGGCCCGCCACCCCACCGCTGTTACCTGCACGGACTGCAGCTGGTCCAGGGCAGGCAGCGCTCCGGCAACATTTGGAATGCTGCATTGGCCACTAAGGGCATGATTCTTGGCAGACGGCTTACTTCGTCACAACGGGGATGGATATCCCGTCCGCTTAAATATAGATCGTATTATATCCTACGGGATTTATATTTCGGCTGATGGGATATCCGTCACTGCCGTGACCGAGTGACCGATCCACCGAATTCTAAATCAGACCCTGGGTCACAAACGGGTGATTCCCAGAATCCCAGAATGCTGAGCCGACACCTGGGACTCGAACCCGGTCCACCCACTTCCGAAGTCTGCAGCCCTGACAGAAACACAACATCCTGGGTGGAGGGAGGGAGACAGTCCTAAGCCACTTAAAATCTAGGGGCATATTACCAACAACAAGTAGGGTTAGCAGCTATATTTTTATCGCCGTGCATCACTGTTTTTTATCGCTGAGATAACTTTCTATTAGCAAGGTTTATCTCAAAAGCGAAAAAAATCAGGCAAAATGCGTGAATATCGCTGAGAATACAGCGATATTCACGCGTTAGCGGCAAAATGCTCTTAGCCATGTTATCACCTCCCATTGGATAACATGGCTAAGAACTGATCTGAGCAGACGTTGGTTTTTGGCGATAGCGGGAATATTTCCATCGCTACGCCTGCCTTGCTAATAGGCGATAGCGACGTTAGCGACTGCTTTCAGTCGCTAACAGGTTGGGTATGCCCACTTTGCATGTCATTAGCGATAAACATCGCTGACATGCAAAGCGGGCCCCAAACTGCTCGCTATCGACTAAAGCTGTCGCTAACATCAGTTAGCGACAGCTTGCTAATAGAGCAATAGAATTATCACCGTTTAGCGGCCGAAAACGGCCGCTAAACCGGCGATAATTGCCTATTGTTCCCCTTGGAAATATATGCCCCCTTCTCGCCTCATGGGCTCGAGGTTCCAACACGAGCTCGAGTCGGGCCAGAGCGGGCGCAGGGCTCGAGCCTGGCTCGAGCTTTCAGTGGTTTGACCACTTCTACTTTTGAGCCATCAGACCAACACCATGAATAACCCATATATCCTAGCACGGTGACTTTGAATGTGTCATTCATGAGAAAGGCCATCCGGAGTGACAACGGCTGGGGTTGAGCAAGATCACAGGGCTGGTCAGAGATGCCCTCAGATGCCAGCCCCTGAAGAGTGCTCTCTGCTTCCGCGCCCTGAGAACTGGCACAAGCCACAACACACTGGAAACAAATGAAGAAACAATTCAGAGGGGCAACCCCTCGATTCCGATGCCGGATACGCACTGCCGGAGAAATTACTTTGGCCAATTAAAAAAAGAGAAAGGGAATGTTCTGAAAAGTGAGCCCAGGACTAAGGAGGTTGAATCCGCCTTTCTCTGATAATGAAGGGAAGGGACAAGGGATTAGTCAGAGAGGAGCAAACACAGAGCACAATAAGAGGGGCAGTTAAAGCACTTTAATTGGATGAAAAAAGTTCAAGTTCCAGTGGGCGAAGTGTAGGGGGGGGGGGGTCTTCATTGGGGGGCATTAATAACGTGTAATGTGGGCAGCGACAGTTCTCGGATACATGGGGCCTCATTTATGAGGCTGTTTGTCACTTTTACGCCGCTGGTGCGTCACTTTTTGTGACGCACCAGCAGCGTAAAAAATGTGGATTGTTGCACCATATTTACAAAGTGACACATCTAGATAGATGTGTCACTTTGTAAAGCCCTGCGCCACATTATACCTACGCCTGGTATAATGTATGCAGGGGGGGGCGTTCTGACGAAAGAAAAGGTAATGGAAGTGACGCAGTGAAATCTATGAGATTTCACTGCGCCACTTCTAGGACGCAAATGCGTCAATTTCTTACACCTGCCTCTCAGCAGGCGTAAGACTGACGCAGGCCCTTTCACATGGGGCTTGCCCCATGTGAAAGGACACATTGCTGGAGTTGCGTCATTTTTGTGACACACTCCAGCAATGCGTCACTTTTGCACCTACAGATACGTCAGAAATACTGACGTATCTGTAACTCCTTGCGCCATGATGCGTCATACTGTAAATATGACGCATCATTGGTGTCGCAGTGAAAAGTGACGCATCGCTATTTTCATGCAGGGATGCGTCACTTTTCATAAATGAGGCCCATGGGTTGGAACAAGAAGGGCCATTATGGGAATTAGGCCTCAGCAAAATTTTAATGGCAACGTAATTTGTGCAATTTTTGGAATTTCGCGTTACACCTGGTACTCCATTTCCCAAAATGATGTAATTAGTAAGACATGTCATTACGCCACAGTCTGCAGCACAGCACAGGAATTGCACAAAAAATCAGAGCGAGCGGCTGTTGTTCAAGGCAATTGTGTTATTTATGCTAAAATATAACGATGAATAACGGATATGTATTTCACATAATTAAACGTCATTTTGAGTAATTTACCTAAAATGGTGCATAGTGGCAATCACAAAATTATGCCCCTAAAGGAATATATGTCATACTGGTTAGCGGCAAATATATCTAAAACGTTCACGTGTGAATTGCGGCTTAGTGACTCAATGTATGAGCTTTGTGTGACACGTGTTGTGCATTTATGCACTTGTTATGGGTTCACTTTTGGAGCCTATTTTTTTTCCAATGTCATGGTTACGCGAGTTTCCCGGCCTGGGTTCCAGATCTAGAATGGTGGGCACTGGGGTGTGACTGAGGGGGCTGAAGGCGGGCACTGTGCGTCTCCCAAATACATCTTATTGTACTGTCTCCGGGATCAGTGGGTTTACGACGACTTGCTTCAAAGAATCTCACGTGTTTCCACCTCTCAGACGTCAGTCAGTTCATTAAACACGTTTCTGTGTTTCAATAGGACTTAAAAGCACCAGAAATGCTTCAATATATATTACAACCATTGCACCAGGCATTCTTACATGTTACATTCTTACTTGTATCAGAAATTGTTCAGTACTTTAGACATGCTTCAATATATCATCCATGCTTCAATGCATCATTCATGCTTCATTGCATCATCCATGCTTCATTACATCATCCATGCTTCATTGCATCATCAATGCTTCATTGCATCATCCATGATTCAATGCATCATCCCTGCTTCATTGCATCGTCCATGCTTCATTGCACCATCCATGCTTCAATGCATCATCCATGCTTCATTGCATCATCCATGCTTCGTTGCAACATCCATGCTTCATTGCAACATCCATGCTTCATTGCATCATCCATGCTTCATTGCAACATCCATGCTTCATTGCATCATCCATGCTTCATTGCATCATCCATGCTTTGTTGCAACATCCATGCTTCAATGTATCATCCATGCTTCATTGCATCATCCATGCTTCATTGCATCATCCATGCTTCATTGCAACATCCATGCTTCATTGGAACATCCATGCTTCATTGTATCATCCATGCTTTATTGCAACATCCATGCTTCATTGCAACATCCATGCTTCATTGCATCATCCATGCTTCGTTGCAACATCCATGCTTCATTGCATCATCCATGCTTTATTGCAACATCCATGCTTCAATGCATCATCCATGCTTCATTGCATCATCCATGCTTCGTTGCAACATCCATGCTTCATTGCATCATCCATGCTTTATTGCAACATCCATGCTTCATTGCAACATCCATGCTTCATTGCATCATCCATGCTTCATTGCAACATCCATGCTTCATTGCATCATTCATGCTTCATTGCAACATCCATGCTTCATTGCAACATCCATGCTTCATTGCATCACCCATGCTTCATTAGAACATCCATGCTTCATTGCATCATCCATGCTTCATTGCAACATCCATGCTTCATTGCAACATCCATGCTTCATTGCATCATCCATGCTTCAATGCATCATCCGTGTTTCATTGCATTATCCATGCTACATTGCATCATCAATGCTTCACTATGTGCTTCAATGCATCATCCATGCTTCATTGCATCATCCATGCTTCACTGTAGCACATGCTTCAATGCATCATCCATGCTTCAATGCATCATCCATGCTTCATTGCATCATCCATGCTTCATTGCATCATCGATGCTTCATTGCAACATCCATGCTTCAATGCATCATCCATGCTTCAATGCATCATCCATGCTTCATTGCATCATCCATGCTTCATTGCATCATCCATGCTTCATTGCAACATCCATGCTTCATTGCATCATCCATGCTTCAATGCATTATCCGTGCAATGCATCATCCATGCTTCAATGCATCATCTGTGCTTCATTGCATTATCCATGCTACATTGCATCATCAATGCTTCACTATGTGCTTCAATGCATCATCCATGCTTCATTGCATCATCCATGCTTCATTGCAACATCCATGCTTCATTGCATCATCCATGCTTCAATGCATCATCCGTGCTTCATTACATCATCCATGCTTCAATGCATCCTATGTGCTTCATTACATTATCCATGCTACATTGCATCATCAATGCTTCACTGTGTGCTTCAATGCATCATCCATGCTTCAATGCATCATCCGTGCTTCATTGCATCATCCATGCTTCAATGCATCATCTGTGCTTCATTGCATTATCCATGCTACATTGCATCATCCATGCTTCATTGCAACATCCATGCTTCATTGCAACATCCATGCTTCATTGCAACATCCATGCTTCATTGCATCATCCATGCTTCATTGCATCATCCATGCTTCATTGCAACATCCATGCTTCATTGCAACATCCATGCTTCATTGCATCATCCATGCTTTAATGCATCATCCATGCTTCATTGCATCATCCATGCTTCATTGCATCATCCATGCTTCAATGCATCATCCATGCTTCATTGCATCATCCATGCTTCATTGCATCATCCATGCTTTATTGCAACATCCATGCTTCATTGCAACATCCATGCTTCATTGCATCATCCATGCTTTGCTGCAACATCCATGCTTCATTGCATCATCCATGCTTTATTGCAACATCCATGCTTCATTGCCACATCCATGCTTCATTGCATCATCCATGCTTCATTGCAACATCCATGCTTCAATGCATCATCCATGCTTCAATGCATCATCCATGCTTCATTGCATCATCCATGCTTCATTGCAACATCCATGCTTCATTGCAACATCCATGCTTCATTGCATCATCCATGCTTCATTGCATCATCCATGCTTCATTGCAACATCCATGCTTCATTGCATCATCCATGCTTCAATGCATCATCCATGCTTCAATGCATCATCCATGCTTCATTGCATCATTCATGCTTCATTGCAACATCCATGCTTCATTGCAACATCCATGCTTCATTGCATCATCCATGCTTCATTGCATCATCCATGCTTCATTGCAACATCCATGCTTCATTGCATCATCCATGCTTCAATGCATCATCCGTGCTTCATTGCATCATCCATGCTTCATTGCATCATCCATGCTTCATTGCATCATGCATGCTTCAATGCATCATTCGTGCTTCATTGCATCATCCATGCTTCATTGCATCATCCATGCTTCAATGCATCGTCTGTGCTTCATTGCATTATCCATGCTACATTGCATCATCAATGCTTCACTATGTGCTTCAATGCATCATCCATGCTTCATTGCATCATCCATGCTTCATTGCATCATCCATGCTTCATTGCATCATCCGTGCTCCAGTGCATCATCCGTGCTTCATTGCATCATCCATGCTTCATTGCATCATCCATGCTTCAATGCATCGTCTGTGCTTCATTGCATTATCCATGCTACATTGCATCATCAATGCTTCACTATGTGCTTCAATGCATCATCCGTGCTTCATTGCATCATCCATGCTTCATTGCATCATCCATGCTTCATTGCATCATCCATGCTTCATTGCATCATCCATTCTTCATTGCATCATCCATGCTTCCGTGCATCATCCATGCTTCATTGCATCACCCATGCTTCATTGCATCATCCATGCTTCATTGCATCATCCTAGCTTCATTGCACCATCTATGCTTCATTGCATCATCCATGCTTCATTGCACCATCCATGCTTCAATGCATCAACCATGCTTCCCTGCATCGCACAGCATGGTTCAGTCAACCAGACATGCTCACATACTTTAGACAGGCTCTTCACCCTCAGACATGCTTCAGACATGAGCAATGTGACCGATGACGTGTTTCAATGTGTCGGTCATGTCACAGTGGGTCAATGTTTGAGCTGCTAGGGTTGAGGGGCCTGTTGACCCTGAGGTTCCAGTTCGTTGTGTATTCAGCCGGTGCCCCCTCCCTTCCCTCAGGAGTGACGTCCTTCTCTCACAGACCCCACAGAGCGCCCAGACATGTGATGCCAGCACCCTAGGAACTTGTTACATCACTGATTGCACATGTGTCTGTTCTACGTGGTGTACTTTGAGTCACAGAGGGGGTGGTTATGGCCAGAGCTGCCCTCATCTTGTTGAAGGAATCTAATCATTTGTGCTCAACCAACACGCTTTTCACCCCCTCGGTGGCGCGCGAAATCTGAAAACAAGTAAAATTAAAATGCCAATCGTTGCTAGTTCGAAGTGTGCAGCGGGTTCTGGTTGGATAACCGTAAACAGCCTCTGTGTAGTTATCATTTTCAAGTAGAATTTTAAACATAATTTATAAAGTGCCACTTATGCCTCTAATAGGCTTTCAAGGCGCTAACTTTGCAAGAAATCAATAAAAGGGAATAATTATTGAGTGAAGGCGAATGGTGGAAAGGTTCTTGGAAAACAGAGCTCTGTTGGGGTGAGAACCAAGAGATATAGGGAGTGAATTCCAAAGTTTAGCTCCGGCAACTGCTGCAGAGACCCCCCCCCCCCCCACCCCTCAGTTACGGCAAGCCGACCCTAGAGGGAAGGACCAGGGAGGCATTAGATCAGGAGGGACATATACTTGGAACAACTTCTGTCCACTGAGTGGACGGGATTGGAAGATAACCCTATGTATGTGGGGGAGGATTTTGGAATAAATCCTCTTTCGGATAGGGGTTGGTAGCGTGTCCTGTGTGGTTGGCAGTGCGGTTGGCGGTGCGGTTGGCAGTGCGGTTGGCGGTGCGGTTGGCGGTGCGGTTGGCAGTGCGGTTGGCGGTGCGGTTGGCAGTGCGGTTGGCGGTGCGGTTGGCAGTGCGGTTGGCAGTGCGGTTGCTGGTGTGGGATAGCACGCGACTGGTCCCATCCTAGCATAGGTGTCGGTCCGTCTGCGATCCGTTCTTCCATGTTTCGGCTCTGTCTCAATGAAATGGTCATTTTTCGGTTTAGCAACAAATGTTTGAGTCTCTCAGTCATGGTACAGTGTGGGCTTCATTCACAAAGGTAAACGTACACGTTTGTGTAAGTTTATGATTGTTTGCTATTCACAAAGGTATTTTATGAGTAGTCTCTTTACGACTCCGGAGCACTTAACAAGATATCTACACAAAAAGATATCTTAGCCGAAAGTAGAAGTTTACGATTCTTTGCTATTTAAAAAGGTATTTTATGAATAGTATATTTACAACAATATGGACTCTGCACATAAAAGGGTATGTTTTTATGAGCGGAGACTGCGCAGTCTTAAAGATACAATGCATAAAATACCTTTGTGAGTAGCAAACAACTGTAAACTTACACAAAAGTGTACATTTGCCTTTGGGAATCAGGCCCTGTGCCTCTGCTTAGGACAACACGGTGAACGTCATGATGTGGCGCTGGGGTTGTGACGTGTTCGACCCCCGCTGCCGTCACCGTCACAAGGTTCAGGAAGGACCGTATGTATTCAAGCGCATCACAGCTTCACTCCAGGGTCACCATCTCTCTAATTCGCTTTTATACCCGATAGGCACTGCTAGGGATGCATTACTCCAGGGGTGCATAAAGCTGTGAAGTTTTTCTCTCACGCACTTTGAGGCTTATTTATGAGAGGCTTGCGGTGCAGGATCGGCACTTTTTTTGACGCTCCGGTGCCATAAGCCTCTCCATGATATCTATGAGGCAACGCTAAGCCACTCTGCGTGGCTTCGCACGGCCTCATGGATACACAGTAAGACGAAGCAGCACAAGTCACTGCCTTCCCTTACTCTGCTTCAAGGAGGCGTTCAATGGGCGTTGTGGTGGGTGCTACGATGCAACACCCATAGGTGCCGATGCAAAACCCATGGGTGTTCCGATGCAACACCCATGGATTTTGACGCTGCCCTAAATTTTCGTAACCCCTTCCGTGCGGGGCATATTCCCCCGCTGTGCTGGGGGGAGGAGGGGCGCGTGCAGCGCCCCGGTGCTCATGACGAGCTCAGCTCGTCAAGAGCCGCAGTGGTCGTGTGTTCATGACGAGCTCAGCTCGTCATGACTACACCCGTTCCTGTGGAACGCCCGCACAGCGGGGGAATTTGCCTAGCGTGCGAGCGTTCTAACGGTCATGACGAGCTCAGCTCGTCATAAGCACACGAGCACCGTGGCTCATGACGAGCTCAGCTCGTCATGAGCATCCAAGGTGCTATTCACATAAATCTGGGGCAGCGGCAAAACCTAACGCCTCCGCAGAGCAGGCGTAATGAGGAGAAATATTTTTATTTCTCCTCATTTTTCCCTCTTTCCAAGCATGCTGCATAGAAAGAGGAAATCGCATCTCTGGATTGTTTTTGTGCAGGAAGGTGCCGCGTCTTGCACAAAAGCAATCCTGCCTGCAAAGGAGGCGCCCTTGTACCATGGCCCAAGGGTGAATGCGTTGGCAGCGAATTGTGCACCAGCGCAGGGGGTAAGGACAGGAATACTCCGTATTTCATAAATACTGTGCATTACTTCCCATTCACACTGCCGTAGGACAGCGCTACAAGAAGCCTTGCGGCGCTACACTACGCCAATTCCTCATAAATGAGGCCCTTTGTGTTTAAGTGTTGTCATTCGCAAGGAAAAGAAGGTATGACATGTGTGCACCAGGGTGCAAGACTTTTACGATTTGCCAGGGCAGCACGGCTCCACAGTACACTTGATGTGATGTTTTTTACACTTGTGTAATTCGGTTTCCTTTCCACAACTACTGTTCGCTGACTTGAGTTCATTTATGAAGAAAGACTTTGGAAAGAGTGGGCTTGGGTTCAACCTGCAGATCGGTTCCCTGGGTAACAGGGGGGAGCAGAGGAGAGACAGCTCGTTTGCTTGCCAACACTCACAGGAGATCAGGGATCAGTGGAGGAAATGTTGGAAACTCCACTAACAACGTGCATTCCCATGACTGAGAACGACACAAAGCATTGCTACCCGCAAGAGACCTCGGACAGGCATGCAAACCACTTCCATAACCCCCTCAGATGATTCATGGGAGGTGGAGCGTCTTTACACCACAGATGTCTCTGGACAGTAACTAGCAGCCTAAAATATCTCCCCAGCAGTCCAGAGGGCAGTAGTCACTATACGCACATCTACAATATCCACTTAAAAATATCTTATTGAGTATGAGGCTGCCACGGCACCCTGAAGGTAACTTTATGTTTCTCTGTGAAGCTGCTCCGTTCCTCACCTTGGGAAAGCTTCCTGGTGATATGCGCATGTTGCTTTGACCTGGATAAAAGCGGTTGTGAATTACACAATCTTCAAACTGCTCAAAATGTGGCTTTTCTCTTATTGACAACGAAGCAGAAAATCTTGGGACAGATATAGTCTGTCTGCAAGAATTTTAACATTTTTCTCCATTTTCGGAAATGTGCCATTTTAGACATATACACAATTTGAGTCATTTACCCACAAAAGGGACAGTCGTTTGTAGGGCTGGATTGTGGCGGGTCCGCGTCCTGTCGCATCAGTACTTCCAAAAGGGGCATAACGAGGATCATCCTTGGGGCACAACACTTTACCCTGATAAAACACTCAACCCTACCAAGGGACGGAAATATCCAGTGTTGGGGTTACAAACCCCTTTACTACCCCTTTAGTGGCCGCCCTAAACCATGGGCGGAACTTTACCGTAACATCTCCAACGCGCCCCCACTCTGCACACCTTCAGGAAGAGCCGCCAAACCTGGCGCTTCGGCTGAATCGAAGCTGCACGACCCCTCCCCCCCCCACAGCGCCTTGAGACCCTCATGGGTGAGTAGCACGCTTCACAAATCCCTGGTTGGTTACCTTTCTACCACCGAGAGAGCCTACACAAACTGAGGCACCCGATGGAAACATCACCTGTATATATCAATGCCGCCTCCAAGAGTCATAAGAAATTAAATTAAAAAGAGATTTATAAAGCGCTCTTAACCTGAGGGTATCAAGGCGCTGCATCAAAGAATTTCAGAAGCCTATCGGAGAGGACCCACTCTAATGAGAAATGACCAGGTAGTACAGAACTCGCAAAAAATAAGAAAAGAAAGAAATACACATACAGCCTGATTCATGAAACGAAAATCGGCTCGCAAAGGGCCAGATTCTGAGAATCTGGCCCTTTGCGAGCGCAATTATTGCATTTGGGATTCATCATCCCAAATGCAAAAATCGCTATTACAGAATTCGCTATTGTGCGAGGAATTGCATTTAAGGAATCTCTATTAGAGATTCCTTAAATGCAATTCATCAACCAATTTTAAATTGCTAATTCGCAATTTCGGGCCGCTATTTACCGAGAGGTCAGACCTCTCGGTAAATAGCAAAAACTTAGAAAAATGCTTTTAAAAGCATTTTTCTAAGTTGCATGTTGCACACACACATGTCCTTTGGACATGTGTGTGTGCAACACCTGTTCCAATTTGCATTTAAGGGGTGCTACAGGGTGTCCTTTGGACACCCCTGGCACCCTTTAAATCGCTATCTTATTTGCGAGTAGCAAATTGCTACTCGCAAATAAGGAATACTCCCCATTCATTCCTATGGGCCTTTTGGCCCATAGGAATGAATGGGGAGTTATTCCTTATTTGCGAGTAGCAATTTGCTACTCGCAAATAAGGAATGTGTAGGAATCGCTATTTATTTAGCAATTCCTACATGAATACCGTTTTGCGAGTCTCTAATAGCGATTCCTTATGAATCTCTATTAGAGACTCGCAAAACGGTACCTTGATGAATCAGGCTGATAGTCTATGAGACCCAGGAGAATACAGGCCTAGGACGTAAAGAGCTAGGGCCTCATTTATGAAGCTGTGCGTCACTTTTACGTCGCCAGTGCGTCACTTTTTGTGACGCACCAGCAGCGTAAAAAATGAGCCTTGTTGCACCATATTTACAAAGTGGCGCATCTAGGTAGATGCGTCACTTTGTAAACCCCTGCGCTACATTATACCTACGCCAGGTAAAATGTATTTAGGAGGGGCGTTCTGACGCAAGAAAGGGTCATAGAAGTGACGCAGTGAAATGTATAAGATTTCACTGCGCCACTTCTCGGACACAAATGCGTCACTTTCTTATGCCTGCCTCGCAGCAGGCGTAAGACTGATGCAGGCCCTTTCACATGGGGCTTGCCCCATGTGAAAGGATACATTGCTGGAGTTGCGTCGCTTTTGTGACACACTCCAGCAATGCGTCACTTTTGCGCCATACAGATACATCAGAAATACTGACGTATCTGTAACTCCTTGCAACATGATGCGTCATACTGTAAATACGACGCATCATTGGTGTCGCAAGGAGGGCGCAGTGAAAAGTGACGCATCGCTGTTTTCACGCAGCGATGTGTCACTTTTCGTAAATGAGGCCCCTAGTTTTTAAATGTTGTCAAAAGGAAACAAAAGATTATATATGCCCCCCCCATATGAGTGGGGGGTTGCAACCTGGTGACATCACAAGTTTCGTCATCACGCCCACCCACGAGGCACACGGTAATCAATGGAAAATTGACTTAAATCTGCGAGTGCGGGCCTGGGTCCTCGGCATGGCGCCTACGCAACCCGATTGGTACCTGTGATTTGCAACGAGTAGTCTGTTGTTCACAAATTAGTCTGTTGTTCGCAAACGTGCCTCCAGGTCCATGAATCCCTACCCGTTCACCTTAAATTTGGATCCAGGCCTAGGGAATTTCAATTCAGGTTAAAGATGGCGGGAGGTCCCGGGGCAGAGAAGATGAAATGCCTCTAAACGCAGTGAGAGCGACAAGCAATCTGTCCCCACCCAAGTGGCTGCGGCCGCCAGAGATGCCGCGAGCGCTGTGCTTGGCCGTATGATTAAATTTAGCTGGTTTACTCATTCCCTTCAATTCTCTGGCCGCCGCTTCTTCAATCTATCCCTCTTCTGCTCCCTGAACTCTGGATTTTCAATTGGCGGGGACTGATTTTCTCTTGACGAGCTGAGCCTTTTTCTATCGCCACATGAGGGGCAACGGCGTCTCAAAGAGAATTTAGGAGGTAATGCGCTGGCCATCACTTTGAGGCCAACATTCATTTATCTGAAACCTTCTGGAGAGGGCAGGGGGGTAATCAGGCAGGGAGCTCAGAAGTCAGGAGCGCTAAGGAGCCACTTGTCAGCTCAGGCCCTAACCATCTCTTCAGTAATCAAACACATGTTGTTGCCAGCGGGGACGGCGCGGGTCGAGCACGAGACCCGTTGTCAGACAACTGATGGTGTCGTAGGTGGAGAGACGCGACACTTGACGGCAGCATGTGCAGCGGAATGTTTATAAATCTTGACTCGCGAAGTGATGTAGCTCAAGTAGATGAGGTGTTGAGTAGAACTCTGTCACATGGCAACTTACACCGTCCAAAGGGATCAGATAGGGATCCACCCAGTATATGTATTATCTTCCTTTTTTTATTTTTTTGTTTGTTTCCCAATTGATGTTTATACTACCCTCTTGTCCTTCCTTACTGCCTATTGTAACGCGCTCTGATATCCTTCGGGATCTTGTTCGCGCTGTATAAAACTTTATAAATAAATAAAATAAAATCTACGCACTCTTCAAGAGGCAGTGGTAATACTTCAAACACTCTACAATAAGGTCCAACAGAAATGCTGATCAAATACTACTTAAAGGATAGTTCCCTCGTCAGACTCATAGAAAATTTGATGGATTCCGGCTAAGATATTAAACTACTCGCAGAAGTACAGATATTTACAAGACGGTTCTGCCAGAACCAATGGTTGTGATCAATCACAGTTCAAAGAGTAAGCGGCCTTACTTCTGCTCACTACCAAGTTACTGCTGCTTGTTTACGCTTTTTACTTCAACATTAAATCATTTGCTTTACTAGGAGCTACATTGATTCCCATTGATTGTAAAGCAGTCTAGGAATTTCCATTCATCAATAATATATTGCATTGATTTTTTAGTTATTCTCTGAATATTTGCCCCTAATTGAGTTTGTAGTCAAAGCAAGTATTTTGAAAGTTTTGTTAAATTACTTTTTCTGAATTTGTTTTATTTAAAAAAAAAAGGGTTGAATAGTGACCCCATTTAGCAACGGCACAATAGTTATGCATTGTCACCTGCAAACTCGCTAGTGTTATTATATAAAATGTTCAACAACACTGAATTTTCAAATGAAAGGTTTGTTGGGTCTTGAAAGTTGATTTTTCAACAACTGTAAATTATTCAAGAATGGTTTAATAAAGTTTCAAGTATTTAATTTTACCACATTTGAAAAAGATGAAACTGTTGGTAAAAACAGTTTGTAAGTATTTTTTCAAAGTTAGAAATTTCAGTTAAATAGTTTTATTAATTCTTTATCAATTATAATCAACATTTTGATGAAATAAAAGATGTCGAGTCTGGGGGGTTGCGCCCCATCCGTCTGAGTAGAAGAGGTCATCTCCTCCACCAGCCTGGTTGGAATGCCCCCAACAAATGAAGAGGTCTCAGCTGGGCCTGTGGTGGACTCAGAACCATGGCCACATCCGCCATTTCTTTTTTTCTGTTTTTGGCCTCCAGTTTGTATTTGAGGGTGACAGACAGAAACAGATATCATCAGACCTTATACTATAAATAGGGCGTGTGATCTGATGCCCTTACTTCATCGTCGCTGTAGGAAAGCTGCCAGTCCACCCAAGTCAGAACTCGTGGGCAGAGAAGGGATTGGCAGACACCGCCCCTCGACGCGTTTGTGAAGGAGTACCCTGTCCACCAAACTCTACATCACGACAAAGTCTGCAAACATTTTCAGGGTATTTTGAAATCTAGCGCTTCTTGGCTAAATTGAACTGGACATTAAACAGAAATCTGCATTTGGTTCAGGATGAATGCTAACTTTGTCTCTAAAAAGTTAAATATTGTCAGAAATAATGAGGGGTCTTTCTCAGGAGTCCAAGGGCAGTCAAAGGTTGAGAGGTTCAAAGTGTAACAATCAGAGCCTTTTACCACTGGTGTCCTGGGCCTTAGGCCTGCTGTTGGGTTCAACGTTGTGACCCCTCAAACCCTTCACTGTCATGGTGGCGCGGTCCAATAGTGTATGAAAGTAACAAGGACCCCCTGACGTATTCTTATTTCTAGGACAGGGTAAAACACAATGTAAATATCTTCCTAGACAATTGAGTAAACAATAAACAAATGCAGAATATGTATCTCACAGTTCATGCAGGAAATGTCAAACAAAAACAATCAATGAAATAAAATATAAGCAACTTGTAAAAAAAGATATGAATATTTTATTCAGTTCGTACATTTTAATAAAAACAGTGCAAGTGTCTAATACATAGTAATAACTAATGTTCATATATTTAAAACTAGGACAAATCATATAAGCAACAGTTATGTTCCATGAAATACACTGCAATAAACAAAGCTGTGGCAAAGCTGTATATTGGGCGAGGTCCAATAGATCATGTCTTGTTCATGGAGGGGGGGGGTGTTCACTTAGACACTCAGGAACCGATAAACCATCCAAGGTCAGTCAATAACTCGTTGTCCCGTTGGTGCTACGTAAGGAGGAGCGTACGTCACCCTCATATTGTGTCACTCATAACTCTAAAGGGTTCTATCAGCTCTTGGAGGCAGCTGCGGCTGTTTCTATTGGACAGTTCTGAGTGGTACCCTTGGCTCCAGGCGACCACAATCTCTGGGACTCAAGAAGATTGGAGCTAGAGAAGGCGAGAGGACCTGCTCTCAGCCAATGCAGGCCATCCTTCCCTCCCTACAGGAGCTTCCCTTTCTTAGGTATCTTTCTCCCTTCTTGTGCAGTAGCTTTTGTCTGAATCGGCCTTGTTGGTGTTGGCCATGTCTGTGATGTCCTTAGACCGACAAGGACAATGTTATCCCAGGCGTACATGGTCTCTCCATGGCCAACAAAGCAGAGATAACAGTGCCACCCCCCCCCCCCCCACAGCCTGCTGATGTGGTAACATAATTTTGTATCAACTGCAGAAGGTTGAAAGGCTGAGTGGACCCACTGGGATTGGAACCCGTGGCCATGAGGTCGAACAGTGGCCCTTACTGTGGACGCACTAGTCCAATATGCCACCAGACCCGGTTGGTGCCCTCAGCGTGTCTTCCTGTGCATGCGTGGTCATGAAGGACGCGGGAGCGACCGTATCGCTTGAAGAGACATTTGCGCGTTGAATGTGGTGCATGCCGTCAAATGGATCTTGCTGCTGGGTTCTTCCGCAGCCCCAACCACAACACCCACAACCCCAGCCAAGCTAGGTGTCCACTTTTGGGTGCAGCGTTGAGCCCCTCAGAATTCCTCACCCCCAGCCAAGCTAGGTGTCCTCTTTGGGGGCGCAGCGATGCGCCCCATAGAAGTCCTCACCCACAGCTGAGCTAGGTGTCCTCTTTGGGGTGCAGCGTTGAGCCCCATAGAAGTACTCCCACCCAGCTGAGGTAGGTGTCCTCTTTGGGGTGCAGCGAGGAGCCCCTCTGGAGTCCTCACCCCCAGCCGAGCTAGGTGTCCTCTTTGGGGTGCTGCGATGAGCCCCTCAGAAGTCCTAACCCCCAGCCGAGCTAGGTGTCCTCTTTGGGGTGCAGCGAGGAGCCCCTCAGAAGTCCTAACCCCCAGCCAAGCTAGGTGTCCTCTTTGGGGTGCAGCGATGAGCCCCTCAGAAGTCCTCACCCCGAGCCAAGCTAGGTGTCCTCTTTGGGGTGCAGCGATGCGCCCCATTGAAGTCCTCCCACCCAGCTGAGCTAGGTGTCCTCTTTGGGGTGCTGCGATGAGCCCCTCAGAAGTCCTCACCCCCAGCCAAGCTAGGTGTCCTCTTTGGGGTGCAGCGTTGAGCGCCTCGGAAGTCCTCACCCCCAGCCAAGCGAGGTAACCTCTTTGGGGTGCAGCGAGGAGCCCTTCAGAAGTCCTCTCCTGTGTAGGAGAGCCTCTTCTGGTTCTCCAGATCTTTGCGCAGGCGACCGTAGGGTATGGTCCGGTTCCTCTGGTGCCTGAGACATCCTGCCACTCAATCACTTCACAGAACTCTCCTCGTGGTGGGTTTCATGGCCCCATGGGGTTCCAGCTGCCCTGGTTCAGTCCACACTGCAAGGGTGATTCAGGGTTGTGGGTCTGTCGTACAGAAAAACAACATCTATTCCAGTGTGGCTACACAACGTGTGCTACACACACTCCACACGTATCATGGGCTTTGAGGGCAGATGAATGCACACGTGACCCACACCCACAGGAGTGGAGAAGGACCAGAGGCCCTCTGAGGCGGAAAGCCGGAGGTCTGTTTTGCTCCCTTGCACCTTTCTGCTACAATTTTACTTGCAAAAACGATTGAGTCACGAATTGTTTTTAAACGCTTGTAAAATATTTTAATAGGTGTGATTTTATAGTACTGTCTCCCCCTAAGGCGAGATTACATCGCCGAGGCTCGAACTTCCCTCCCACAGCGCCGCTGTATTCAGGCGCAGGGAAGCTTTGTACTTTACTTGGCCGCCATCTTCAATTGGGAAGGCTGGCCGAGAGCTCTGCGCCCCTCCCGCCCTCCTCTCGTCCCGCCCAAATTATGTTTATTAACAACAATATCGCCCGTCCGCGCAGCGGCAAAGGCAAGCCCGTCTGCGCCCGTCCGCGCCGGGACCGGGCCTAGGGCCATAACCCCTGCCCCTCTTCTCTCCTATACCCGTAACGCACTCCTGGAGATCTGCCCATCACACGCCCCGCTCTGCACCAAACTCGATCTATCCCTCATGCCGTTGGAGCCACAAACACAATGCTCACACTGTAATATTACCCCCGTGTTTATTAACCCAATTATGGCTGCTAAAACTTCAGCTACAGAGGTCGATATGCATGTTTCCATGGCACTTATTAATGCGCGCTCTCTGGGCAAACATTGCCAGGAAATAGCCGATCTCATTAGTGACTCCAACCTGGATGTTCTCTACATCACAGAGACATGGACCGACGAGGCATCTGCCCCTGACTACGTCACGGCAGTCCCTCCAGGCTATAGTGCCTACCGGCAGGACAGGCCCATAGGAAAAGGAGGTGGGATAGCCATCATAGCAAGAGACCAATTTGAAGTCCGCTGCTCGCCGATTCCGACTACTTCATGCGAAGCTACGCATTTCAATATAAAAATGTCCCCCACCTATAATTTTAAGGGAATATTGATTTATAGACCCCCTGGGACTAGATCCGCATTCCTCGCTAATCTTAGCAATATCACTGAGTCCATAGCCACAGAAGACTGCACTACAATTATGGGAGACTTCAATTTCCATCTGGAGCAACTCAGTGATAGGGATACCACTACCCTTGTATCAGATTTAGACATAATCGGCCTCAGACAATTGGTCACGACCCCTACCCATCAGGCTGGCCACACGCTGGATGGAATTTTTACAAATGTGGAAGGACTGTGTATAACCTCGGTCCTCCCTATGACATGGACAGACCACTCAGTCATTTTTAGCAGACTCACCATCAAAGGCTCGCAGAGGAAAAAAGTGGTCCCTGCGGTAAAGGGCACGTTCAAAGCATGGAAGGACATCAATCCTTATGACCTGACATTGCTTCTTAACACCACCTCTCCAGAACTATCTACTGATCCCAATACCGCAACCAACCAATTCCAGAAGTGGTTGGGTGAAGCCACGGCCCAGTTGGCACCTACCAAATCACTCTCAAAAAATAGAAATGTGCCTAAAGCTCAGTGGTATACAAAAGAACTTAAAACTCAAAAACAATTTACCAGGAACAGGGAAAGACACTGGCGAAGAACTTATGACAGTGAAAATAAGGAAAAATATAAAAAAGCCCTTGCCACCTACAAAACTATGATAATAGCAGCAAAGAAAGATTTTTTCACACGCCATATAGAAACTGCGAAAAATTCCAGCAAACAGTTATACAACATTGCCAAAACCCTCACCGGAAATGCCCCGGATCTCAATCCACCTCCATCGCAAGCACTATGTGATGCCTTATCGGAATTCTTCTTTGCAAAGGTCAATGACATCTACCAAGCCTTTAACTTAGATCAGGCTAGCAGCAATGCTACGACCCCCATGATTATTACCAAAAGTACTATGACCTGTTTTAGCCCCCTCACCACGGACCAAATCAAGAGTATAGTAAAAACGATCAAAGCAGGTTCTGCTCTGGATCCATGTCCAACTTCCGTGATCGCTACTGTACCAGACACAGTTATCCCTATTATCACCGCTGTCTGTAACACAATACTGACATCTGGAACTTACCCTGACTCATTAAAAAATACGTTGATCAAACCCCTGCTCAAAAAGCCCGGTTTAGATAAAGGTGAACTAAAAAACTACCGCCCTATAGCGAGCCTCCCTTTTCTAGCCAAAGTTATAGAAAAGGCTATGAATCAGCAGCTATCAGCCTACATAGAAAGCCACAAATTGCTGGATGAAACTCAGTTTGGTTTCCGCAAACATCACGGCACAGAAACCGCTCTCATCAAAACAGCTGATGACATAAGAGTCATCCGCGATCAAGGAGGAACTGCCTTGTTAGTTCTCTTGGATCTTTCAGCAGCTTTCGACACGGTTGACCACAAGATCTTGGTCAACCGTGTCGAGAGGATGGGTATTCAGCTCACTGCTAGGGACCTACTTGCCTCCTTTCTGGCCAACAGAACCCAGGCGGTTACACTGGGCCCCTTCCAGTCAGCTGACCTGTCGTTACCGTGTGGGGTTCCTCAAGGCTCATCCCTAAGTCCGACACTATTTAATATATACGTGTCGGACCTTGCTAGGGTCATCAAAGCATATGGGATGGGCCTAACCTCATACGCCGACGACACTCAGCTGGTGCTGGCAATAAAGGGTGATGGACAGAGGGTGGCAGAGAGATTCCAAAGTGGGATGATTGCTATCGGTGAGTGGATGGCAAAGAATTGCCAGAAGCTCAACTCTGATAAAACGGAGGTGGTTATCTTTGGTAACCTCTACCCAGTTTGGTCAGCAGCCTGGTGGCCATCGGTCTTAGGTACACCTCCCTGCCCCACGGTCAAAGTCAGAAACCTAGGAGTTACCTTCGAGGACCAGCTTAATTTCATGGCCCATGCAAATAAGGTGGCAGCCAACGCCCATTCCAAGCTTAGAATGGTAAGAAAAATTATACCTTATCTACCAGAGTCAGCAGCCAAAACGTTAGTCACCTCCCTTGTTCTGACATCGCTAGATTATTGCAACGGTCTGCTGCTCAGTGCTCAGAGCAGAGTTACCAAAAAATTACAGACCGTGCAGAATGCGGCTGCTCGCGTATTGTCAAAAAAAACCAAATTTGCACCTATCTCGGACACCCTGAAAAGCTACCACTGGCTGTCCATCCATAACAGGGTAAAATTTAAATCTTTGTGCATAGCCTACAAGGCACTACAGGACCAAGGCCCTTGCTTCCTCAAAGAGAAACTGATTCCCTATAACCCGCCGAGAACTCTCCGATCCACCTCACTCAACCAATTAGTAGTTCAACGCAGCCGAACAGCTTCCTGGGGTGATCGCCGCTTTTCAATTGCGGCCCCTAGACTTTGGAACACCCTACCAAACCACATAAAAACATGCCCCTCACTTCTTCAGTTCAGAAAAAAACTGAAAACGTGGTTATTCGATCAGTAACTCATATCTCTGTACTTTCTGATCATGGTGAGACATCAATGCATTTTTTAGCGCCGAGACGCCCACGGGTAATTGTACGCGCTCTACAAGTGTCATAAAATAAAATAAATAAATAAGAGGGGCAGGACAGGGCAGGTAACACGGCCTGATCTACAAACCCGTCACTGCCACAACCCACAGACTGCCACATCCCAGCAGGATGGCTGTAGCCCCCCCCAAACTGCGTGCATATGGGTGCCTTCCATCCCAGCCCGGGTGTGCACATGGGTGCCCTTCCATTCCAGCCCGGGTGTGCACATGGTCGCCCTTCCTTCCCACCCCTGAAATCGAACACACATCCATTTATTCAGCAAGCTCCCCATCCCAGAGAACTCACACCACTTGTCAAGTGCAACACAACATTCATCCACACACACCCCCCCCAGACTGGTAAGGCAGTTTCTACCACCCCTGATTTCTCAACCTGACCACACGTGACACAGGTACCATCACTCCGGGAATGGGACGGGGAACACAACACATGCACTGGACATATTTTCTCTGCCACCACTGGATCCCACCCTTCTGGTGAATCCAGAAAGCACACTGCACTTAGGGGATGATCTAACCTCCTGAGCTAGGGACACCTAACTCACAGTGCACAAGAAACACATTTCCAAAGAAATGACATTTAGAACAAAACTTAAAAACAATAATCCCCTTCCATTTGATTATCTAAAATAGCAGAGTTTTGTAGTGGAGCCAGTTGTCGCTGTGGTACTGCGCAAACACAAGTCCATTTCCCACCTCTGACCACCAATGTTAGAAATGGGAATTTCTGGTTGGCTAAGGCTTGTGCCAAAGCCAGGCAGAAACCCCCATTCTAGTCAGGGCAAGGAAGTCACCCACCAAGACAACCCCTGCTCACCCTCTTGGTAGCTTGGCACGAGCAGTTAGGCTTATCTCAGAGGTGATGAGTAAAGCATTTGCGAACGCACCCACCAGCAACAACATCCAAGGCCCACCACAAAAGGAACTCCACACAAGGTTATATAAAAATAGCCTTTGTATTATCAAAACACATCAGAATCATAATAACAGGATGTACATTGTGCCAACTGGCACGGGCATATTTACAAGGGATTATGTATATATAGGACAGGGCCACATGGACCACTGTCAGGAATAAGCACTTGGTAAAGAAATAGCACGTTTAGAACTTAGAACAAGCAGAAGCTTCGTACATGATGCATAAAAACACATTCAGAGGTGTAGGGAAGACACATGACGCATAAAACACAATCAGCGGTGTAGGTAAAACACATGATGCATAAAACACATTCAGCGGTGTAAGGAAGACACATGACGCATAAAACACATTCAGCTGTGTAGGTAAAACACATGATGCATAAAACACATTCAGCGGTGTAGGAAAGCAACTTTGTACATGATGCATAAAAACACATTCAGAGGTACCAGAACACAGGTGCGCAAAACATACAACACACAGTACATTTCCTAGCACCCTAAGAAGCACATAAGTCACAACAAAGTCCAGGTTGCGCCACTGCGCCAAAAACCTAAACGTAGCAGCTGCCCACTACTTGCTGGGCAGATGAGGACAGGGACAGAACAGGGCCTAAACGCTGCAGCTGGCACTAAGTCCTTCGCAGCTGTGGAAGGCCATGATAGGGATGAAGGAGTGCGACTCGCTCCTGAGTCCAAAGAACAAGTCCCTGGAAGAAAGAACCTAAACGGTGCAGCTGCCCACTACTTGCTGGGCAGCTGTAGAGCAAACTGCGACAGGGCCCTCACTGACCCTAGGACAAAACTGCGCCAACTGTTGGAGCCCTCTAGGCTCTGGAGCACAGATTGCGCAAAAGGTGAAGCCGTCTAAGCTCTTAGAGGAATGCTGCACATCTCTGAGCCCACTAGGCGTTTAAAACAATACATGTGGCTTCTGGAGCACTCTGGCTCCTAAACAAAATGAACGCCCCGATGGTGGAGCCCTCTGTCTCTGAGAAGAAATGGGGCCCATGTGGAACCCACAGGGCTTGGAATTCATGGGGCCAATGAAATCGGTGTGGGCCGGGGGGGGCGGGCACCGGCAATGTGTCCCGGAGCTACCACCCCCTAAACAATATAGCCTGGGCCCCTCTGGGCCCGAGTCAACAAAGGGGGCCCGGTTAGAACCATACCTCGGCTCTTGGGAGGACTGGGGGTGACCGTTGGAGCAGCCCGCTGCCAAGTGGGGCCGCTCGAGAAGAAACAGGGACACCCCTCCTCCTTACCGGGCTGTTCTCTCGGCCGGCGGAGCTGTCCCCTCACTCATGCGGCGGCAGGCGGGGCTCTCCGTCGCCGGGGCTCCCTCCACTGCATGGGAGCCCCCTCAACGCTGGGGCTGGGTTCGGCTTGCGGCCCCGGGGCTCTCCCTAAATCATGGGAGCCCCGGGCCGCGGGTGTCCATGACTTGGCCGGCCTTGCTTCTCCTTTCTGGCCGGCGGTGGGCGGGACTTCCTCGGAGCAAATGAAAGTCCCGCACCACTCCAGGTGCCCGGCTGCCTGACTTCCTGTTTGCCGCGTCGGCGGCACCGGCATCATTTTCGAGGGCAATAATGAGGGGTAGGCACCCTCGATATATAAAATAAAGGTAGAAACGGGATGGGCACCCGTTAAGGCATATAAAAAGGGGTGGCACCCTTACATTAAAATATAATGAAAATTAAGACACAGGGTGGGCACCTGCGCACTCGGGGGCATTCAAAGGGCAGGTGCGCTCCCCCCTGAGGGGAAATGACAGCGCTCTGCCCAGAAAGGAAAAATAAAGCGCTCTCAAGGCGCTGGGGGGTACAGATAGCACCAGGCCCCTAAGGAATGGCCCCTTCAGCAACCAGGGCCCCAGCAACAAGGTCCTCTGAGGTTCAGAGGGCAGGAGGGTACAAAAGAAGTCCTCCAGCACCCAGGCAAGGCAGAGGGGTCCCCAAAGAAAGTCCATCAGGTATCCAAGGGCTGGGCAGGGCCCAGGGAGGCAAGCCTTCCCCTGGGCCCCAGCAGCAGCATGCCCCTGGCAGATTCTAGTCAGGAAAACAAGAACATTTTACAAGAGGTCACAGCCTCTTTTTATACACACAATTACTTTGTCTAAAGGTGCAGGCAAGGGTCGAACCAGATACAACTGGTTCCTGAGCACTTTGTTTTTGCTCAGCCCCTTTCTCTATTCACAGGATGGGTCAGGGACATCAGACACACCACAGGGGGTGGAGCCAGCATTGTGGGGGGGGAGCCCAGCCCTATTCAGGTCCCAGGTGCACTCCTCCCCAGCCATCAACATGCAGATCTCCCATTCACCACCGGGGCAGACCCATCCTGACTCCAGGAGCCTGGCAGACCAGCCAGCCCCAGCCAATCACAAGCCAGCACATTCACTGCACAGGCCCACCAACTTCTAGAAGTGGCACTTCCACACTAGACACATTTATGCCGCACACATCATCGCGCAGCATTTCATCACACGAGTCCGCACATACCAAACTCAACCTTGCACTCCCCACGCATCAGGAATTACCAGGGACACATACATTCCCCATGCATTCCTATGGGAGGGCAGGCCAATCTCACCACACGCACTCAGAGAGCACACGCACTTTACACTGCGCCACAGTGTCAAAGTGCGCAAAGACCAGAAATCACCATAATTATGTAATAATACCAGGCAAAAAGTTCAGGGGTGAACCTGCCAGAAGGGCCAAGTCCAACAAGCATGTATGGGACAAGGTGGGGGTGGGTACAGCATGTATGGGACAGCGAGGGGGAGGGTACAGCATGGAAAAGAACGAGCCGCAGAAGGGACAGAGACAGGGATGGAATAAGTGAGACAGGAGTGGAGGTGAGAGGGGATTAAGATAACACGGTCTTGAGACGGGAAGAGTTAGGGGAGGGGTAAAGAGGAGATGGGGAGAGAGGGGGAGGGTTGGCTGTGCCATAAATGGGACAGAGAAATGGTAGGGACAGATATGGCAAGGGATGGGATGGGTTAACAGACCTTGACCTCTTTCAGGGTCACCAGCCTGGCTTGAAATCTCCTCCCACCCTCCGGAAGAGTCAATCCCCCTCCGCTCTATCTCCTTGGTCACACCAGCTCTCAAGATGATGGGGGGGCCTGGAGTTCCTGGAGGCTGCAGCCCTCGCCCCTCCACCTCCCCCCATCTAGGTATTGATTTAAAGCGAATGAAATGCTGACAATCAGATTCCTTTCCCGACCCCGTCTTCCGCCCCTCCTTTCAACTGACCCCATAATCTCCATTAAAGACACCTGTCCGGCGCCCCCTCCCTCACTGGGCCTGAGAAGCGTTGAGGGGGTAAAAGGAGCAAACGTGGAAAATAAACCTCCCGGCGACATTCTCCACGCGGAGAGGTCAGGTTTCTCATTGTGAGTGGTCGAGTATGCTCGTGACCGTTCGCGATGAGAAACTACCAGTCCGCATTGAGAAAGATGCAGCTCGGGTACAAATCTACTCGAGAGGTAGAAATCAACCGCTCGCACTGTGCAGGATGCCGTTTTCAATGATCGCACAGTGCGGACAAGCATCCGGCACTGTGCAATCAGTGCGAACAGCATTTTCCCTACCGCACTAAGCAGTTCACGTAGCTACGCATAGTGTGCTTAGTGCAAAGTGCACTTCGCGTAGCTGCACCCTGCACTACGCAAACTACATCCAGGGTTACTCTTAAAGCCCTGTTTGCATGTATGCATGCTCAGGTGCCTATGTTTCTGCAAGCATTTGCTTGTGTTAATGTGTCATTGTCTGCATGCATGTGAGTACTTGTGTATGCAGACATGCCTGTGAGTACTTGTGCATGCATACATGCCTGTGAGTACTTGTGCATGCAGACATGCCTGTGAGTACTTGTGCATGCAGACATGCCTGTGAGTACTTGTGCATGCATACATGCCTGTGCGTACTTGTGCATGCAGACATGCCTGTGCGTACTTGTGCATGCAGATATGCATGTGAGTACTTGTGCATGCAGACATGCCTGTGAGTACTTGTGCATGCATACATGCCTGTGAGTACTTGTGCATGCAGACATGCCTGTGAGTACTTGTGCATGCAGACATGCTTGTGAGTACTTGTGCATGCAGACATGCTTGTGAGTACTTGTGCATGCAGACATGCCTGTGAGTACTTGTGCATGCAGACATGCCTGTGAGTACTTGTGCATGCAGACATGCTTGTGAGTACTTGTGCATGCAGACATGCTTGTGAGTACCTGTGCATGCAGACATTCCTGTGAGTACTTGTGCATGCATACATGCTTGTGAGTACTTGTGCATGCATACATGCCTGTGAGTACTTGTGCATGCAGACATGCTTGTGAGTACTTGTGCATGCATACATGCCTGTGAGTACTTGTGCATGCAGACATGCTTGTGAGTACTTGTGCATGCAGACATGCTTGTGAGTACTTGTGCATGCATACATGCCTGTGAGTACTTGTGCATGCAGACATGCTTGTGAGTACTTGTGCATGCATACATGCCTGTGAGTACTTGTGCATGCAGACATGCCTGTGAGTACTTGTGCATGCAGACATGCTTGTGAGTACTTGTGCATGCATACATGCCTGTGAGTACTTGTGCATGCAGACATGCTTGTGAGTGCTTGTGCATGCATACATGCCTGTGAGTACTTGTGCATGCAGACATGCTTGTGAGTGCTTGTGCATGCATACATGCCTGTGAGTACTTGTGCATACAGACATGCCTGTGAGTACTTGTGCAGGCATACATGCTTGTGAGTACTTGTGCATGCAGACATGCCTATGAGTACTTGTGCATGCAGACATGCTTGTGAGTACATGTGCATGCAGACTTGCCTGTGAGTACTTGTGCATGCATACATGCCTGTGAGTACTTGTGCATGCAGACATGCTTGTGAGTGCTTGTGCATGCAGACATGCTTGTGAGTACTTGTGCATGCAGACATGCTTGTTAGTTTATGTGTATCAGAACAACAGGGGGGGGAGGGTCCCAGGGGCAGTTTAACGACCCTACAATGCTACTATGAAATGATACCTAGTCCCTATAAAATGATAAACTGATTGTGTGCTGCTGGCCTCCCTCCGTACAAGAAGATTCCCATCAGTCACCACTCGAATCCGCCCTTCATCATCTGGGATCCTTCATTCCAGAAGGGTGGATGGTGGACCCACTGTTTAGTGCGTAGTGGACTAAACAAAAAACCACTATTCAAGATGGATGGTCCATCCATCTTGAATAGTAGTTATTTGTTTAGTCCACTACGCACTTTTTTTTATCATTTTGGGACGAAAAGAAAACATATTAAAAATTCTTCTTTCTTTCTTACTCAATTTTATGGCTATTTACATCCATGCACATGCACTCTCACTTTTTATGCACATTTAGAGCACTGCTTTCAGTCACCCTTGGTAATACCATTCCTACCACTGGGTCCCACCTGTAGGTCTAGGCTTTAACATCTGCCAGTCCGCAGTGGGTCCACCATCCACCCTTCTGGAATGAAGGATCCCAGATGATGAAGGGCGGATTCGAGTGGTGACTGATGGGAATCTTCTTGTACGGAGGGAGACCCTATGCCTGACTCCAGCAGCACACAATCAGTTTATCATTTTATAGGGACTAGGTATCATTTCATAGTAGTAAAATTTGGTTTGCATATTATTTGACCCCTTGCTATTTTTTTGTTGGTCGTAATGTTAGTACATGTGCCCACATGAAGGTATGCAAGTGCATGTCCACGTTCAAATGGATTTGTGTGCGTGTGAATTCATGCCTGTGTATGTAGGTAGCACTTCATTTGTGCCTGTGGTTACCACCACCTCCTACTTTGCCCACTGGGCCTCTTCTGCTGGTCCTGAGGCTGGGTGACCCTTTGTTGAGCATGTCTTTGCCATAGACTCAGAGGTTTAACAAAAGCCCCTGCTGCCCCAGTGGTGTGGGAGGGGGTGGGGCGAACTTAGTCGGCCCCCCCTGCACTGGCAGGTCCCTGACTCTAGAGAGCTCCAGACTGGGCTCGAAGTGTGGGGGGACCCTGCATGTTCTATGCAGGGGGCTTCCCTCAGGTTTCCCTACGCTGCTGCGTAGACTGACCTCTCGCCTGTACCCAGACTGCCCCTAAACTCACACTAGTGCCGGTTAGTGACGGTGGCAGTTGTCCATCCTTTTTTGCCCTACTGACAGCTGCCTGCTTCTGTAGCAGTCTCGGACAGAGACAGTCCCCAGCTTGACCTGCTGCAAACGTGAGTCACCTCTGCCTGATCTGTGCACATTGTGACAGCCATGTTTTGTGGTTTAGTGGAAGAATGCATCCACCTTAGGGGTCTGTGTTCGACCTTATGGTCACAGGTTCAAATCCTAGTTGAGCCTTTCATCCTTCTGAGGTCGATTAAAGAAGTGCCATTGAGTTGTTCAGCTCCAAGATACCTTTCTGGGTGAACATGCGTTACAAACACGCATGTGATGCCGTGTCTTGACCCAGAGCCCAGTGTTTGGGACCAGAGAGAGTGACGTTTTGCTTCAAGCGACTGGCTAATCAGGAAGGCAGACTTTATTTGCCCTCCTTTCGTGCCATTTTGGAGCCGGCGACCAATGACTGCAATAAGAGTCACTATGTGAAGTCTGCGAAACGCGGTGATATCAGCAGATTCTGTTCCACCCTCCCTTATCTTCTTATTTTCAAATTAACATGTGATCAGAATATTTAACATAGTGACAGAATTGTACTGTGTGTAACCAGGAGCCAGGGGACCAAATCCCGGCTCCCCTGTAGGTCTGCATTGTGTGGTCTGAGTCAAATCACATTATTCTGTTGTGTTTCATTTACTTCATCGTCATATTTGGGAGCTCCTTCCTGTTCCAATGGGTAGAAACACCCTGACCCCCTGGTCCTGTTCCCACAAGGACACCCAGGACCAAAAATACGCATTTAAAAAAAAAAGATTTAGGCGGGATTCACAGTGGATCCGCAAATCTGGCCAAAAATGTTATAAAATCAAAGCTCGGTCTCCTGCGCTTCATTTACTTTAGGCCCTGGGTGGACCAGCTCACGGGGGCTAATTAATTGAAGTGCGGGGGGGGGCACATGGATCCCTGCAGCCCCTGCAGAAAATGGCCCGGGAGGGGGGCTTCTTGGCCCCCTTTTCTTGAAAAAAAATGTCCTGGCTCCGGGGGCGAAGTCGGCCTGGGGAAGGGGCTGCACGGAACCCCTCCCCTTTAAAAACGAAATATAAACAAAGCCTAGCCATGTTTCATTAAGATGAAACCATGGGTGGTGTCCCCAGGCCCAAAAGGGTCAAGGGAAGGGGGGCCACACAGCCCTCCTTCCTCAACTAAAAAAAAATCAGAAGTCGGCAACTCGCCAGAGGGCCCGCCTCCTTTCTCCACTATTCTGCAAACGTGCCTCCTGGCATGCTCTTGGTTGGGGGTTGAAGTCCTCTTCGCTATTAAGGGTCCTTTGGCCCCAACTAGCCCACCTGTTACCCCAGTAGGCCCCACACAGTGGGATTGCTGAGAGGTGGTTGCAAGCCACGCCCCTTTCTCCACCACTTTGCAAATGCATCTCTTGGCGCAATGCAGGTGGGGGGATGAGGTCCCCTTGCCTCCTGAGGTTCTTAGGACTAAAGTGGACTGCATCCCTCAATCATTGCTTTTCCAGGAGGCGCATTTGCAGGTTGGTGGAACAAGGGGGCGTGGCCTCTGACCACCTCTCAGCTATCCGGCTGTGTAGGACTTACTGGACACAACAGGAGGGCTAGGTGGCCCTCAAGGCCCCTCAAGGGTCAAGGGGACTGCATGGCCCAAATAGTAGTAGGCTAGGAGGTGTGTTTGCAGAGTGGAGGAGAAAGAGGGCGTGGCCACCAAAAACCTCTCAGCAAACCCACTGCGTGGAACTTGATGGAGGTAACAGGATGGGTAGTTGGCCCCCAAGGACCCTCAATAGCCAAATGGACTTCATGCCCTACTAGTAGTGCTGTGTTATGGAAACACGGGTTAACCCAATAAGTCGCTGGGACCTGGGTGATTAATTGATACAAACAAGGTGGTCCCAGATACTAGAAAGAATAAACCATAACTAAAAAGGTTTTTGAGAAAATATAAACAACATTGTTTGTATTCACAACGTGTACCATAAAAAATTATTCATAAAATACATTCATACATGATCATATTTAATGGCCCTAAAGAAATGGAAAGGGAAGGGTAGTGTTTGGATAGTGAGGGTACTCAGATGAATACAAGGAACAGTGGACACTATGACCTCAATAAACCAGAAATAATAATTAATTGACAAGCTGAAAAAATCACAATTCATAATTTTATTCATGCAATATCATGCCTAAGGAAATCACAAATGATAAATCAGGGAAAAAGGCTGAAGGTGGGAGGATGTGTCGACGTTTCGATCCAAATTGATGCAGGTGTGGAATGAAACCTTGCTAGAGGGTCTTCATCAGGACAAGAACGCTGGAGGGGGCAGTGAATCTTTATCTAGGGAGCGCAATCAGGGATGGAAAGTAATCAGTCACATCAATCTGGTTTCTGAAAATCCTAATAAGGCTCTAGAGCCGAAGGGGTTTGATATAATCAGTCTCTCCACTTATGAACTCGATCTTGTTCTGACACAGTTCAAGACGCTGTGCTTAAATAGGGGGGTCTGGTTTGGCAATTGCTCGTAGTCGATGATCACCTCACCGATTATGAGGTATCCAGCTTCTTGTAAATGGGTTCGCAAGCTGTCACCAAAGGTATCATATAAGGGAGGCCACATACGTTGGTAAAGGATCTTCAGGAAATGAACAAGCGTTTTAACCGGGGTTCAATATGTCCGCATCAGACTAGTAGTGCATCAGGAGGTGCGTTTGTAGGGTGGTGGAGAAAGGGGGCGTGGCCTGCTATCAGATCTCAGCAATCCTACTGCATGGGGCTTACTGGAGGTAATAGGAGGAATAGTTGGCCCCCAAGGACAACCTTGGGGGTCATCTACCCTTCCTGTTACCTCCAGTAAGTTCTACACAACAGGATTGCTAAGAAGTCATCAGAGGCCACGCCCTCTTTTTCACCACTCTGCAAATGTGACTCCTGATGCACTACTAATTGGGGGATAAAGTCCCCTTGGTTACGGACCTTGGGGGCCAAGAAGCCCACCCGGTACCTCCTATAAGTCCTACGCAGGGGATTCCTGAGAGCTGGTCGGCGGCCCAGCTCCCTTTCTCCACCACTCTGCAAACCTGACTGATAGCTAAAAAACCTTAGAAATTCACCAAAAAAAGCAAAGGTTACACAGACGTTATAGTTAGGAATTAGCATTTAATAAAACATAGAAATTCACACAAAAATCCAAATGTCACAAGGACATTATAGTTAGCAAAAAGAATTTTAAAAGCTTATGAATTCATTAAAAAAACAAAGGTTACAGGGACGTTATAGTTAAGGTTGGATTTTACTCATACAAAACCAGAGAAATTCATCAGTTATTGTTACCTGAGCTAACTATAACTCGAGTCCCTGCAATGCACTGCTTATGACTTCACATATTATATCACTCATGACATGGTCAGTGACATCACTGATGACATCACTTGTGACTTCTCAAAACATCATCCACAGCAGCTCTGAACAAACACACTCACACCCCTATGGAATGTTTCATACACCCACTGCCTCTCCCATACAACCATTCACAGAGCCACACCAGTACTTACACACTCATTCACTGATTCATAAATCTACACCTACATCCCCGCTCAGTAGCCACTCATACACCCATTCACTCACAAATACTCACACACTTAGTGAGTCATCCATAGAACTCACGCACCTCGACACTCACCCATACAACCACTTACTCACCCGAACAGTTACACACACACCCATTTACTTAGTCACACACATTATAACACATAGTCACTCACCTATACAGTCACTGACAGAAGTATGCCCTCATCTATATAGCTGCTCTTGCATTCACTCACTCACGCAAACAGTCACTCACCTATACTGCCTTTCACATACCCAGTTACTTACCCATACTGACACAAGCCCTCAATCACCGACAGAGCCATACAGACACTCACTCATCCATACAGCTTCTCACACATGCATTCACTACCCCATACACCCACTGACTCACCCACTCACTCATCCATACAGGCAGTCACACACCTCCTCAACCACACACATAGACAGCCAGACAACCATCGTCCAACAATGCTGATTTAGGGGGAATTAATTAATATATGTATGTGTACATATGGAAGGGAAAATGCAGTCAGTCAAAGTGAAAGCATCGATTGCCTGGAGTGAGCAGGTTTGGTGATCTCTACCGTTTGCTGGGGAGGGGGAGGGGGAGGGTATAATATGAATGGCATGTCAGCAGACCAATGAGGAAAGAGTGCTGATTGGGAGCTCCAGTATATGTATGCATTGTCTGTATGATATTTGTGGGGAAGACACCTAAACCTGTATTTGGCCTGACCTAAAAATGGAAAACACATGGATGTCTGCAGAGGGGAATTAGCAAAAATGCAAAGTCTACAATGTGGAAACAGAAAATGGACATTTAATATCATCAAACATACAAGTTAGCAAGTCAAATAACGACAGAGAGACGAATAATTGTCTCATATTTTAACTCACAAATATTCTTAAAAACAAAGCAAGTGATTACCTACGATACAGTTGAAGAAATAAACAAGTTTAGGAAATAGAGCTTAAACGAAGCAAAGGATGGAGACATTGGGGAAGGGAGAAGGCTTGGAGTTAATATCTCATCTGACATCCCCCTCTGAATAGAAAATTAAGATTGAAGACAAAAGCGGCTCTTCAAGGGCTCAGGGAAGCTGGAAGGTCACAAGTAATGCTCAGCAAATGGATTGAGCTCCACAGGAGGCTTCAGAAAAAATTGTGCCTCGTGCAGGTGGCTTCACTCCCGGGATGGGTCACATTGTTGCTATGGGTATGAAATTGTCAGACATTTTTTTTTTTAAATGTACTGAAATAATCAAGAACTTAAAAAGAGTAGAGCTGGTAGGGAGGAGAAGTGCAGAAGAGACAGGGGACCTCATTTATGATGCTGTGCGTCACTTTTACGCTGCCGGTGCATCACTTTTTGTGACGCACCAGCAGCGTAAAAAATGTGCCTTGTTGCACCATATTTACAAAGTGACGCATCTAGGTAGATGCGTCACTTTGTAAACCCCTGCGCCACATTATACCTGCGCCAGGTATAATGTATGCAGGGGGCGTTCGATGCAAGTAAGGGTCATAGAAGTGACGCAGTGAAATCTATAAGATTTCCCTGCGCCACTTCTAGGACACAAATACGTCAATTTCTTACACCTGCCTCACAGCAGGCGTAAGACTGACGCAGGTCCTTTCACAGGGGGCTTGCCCCATGTGAAAGGACACATTGCTGGAGTTGCGTCACTTTTGTGACACACTCCAGCAATGCGTCACTTTTGCACCATACAGATACGTCAGAAATACTGACGTATCTGTAACTCCTTGCGCAATGATGAGTCATACTGTAAATATGACGTATCATTGGTGGCGCAAGGAGGGCGTAGTGAAAAGTGACGCATCGCTGTTTTCAAGCAGCGATGAGTCACTTTTCATGAATGAGGCCAAGGGAATCCTGCCACAACACCAGAGCTGCAAGAATCATATCTGCGCCACCGGGCATCTGTGAGCCACCGGGCATCTGTGAGCCACCGGGCATCTGTGAGCCACCGGGCATCTGGTGTCACTGAGCCACCTACAGTCACTGCGTCACCTGGTATCACTACGTCACCTGGCGTCACTGCGTCACCTGGCGTCACTGCGTCACCTGGCGTCACTGCCAGTGGCGGCTCACACAGGTAATGCTGTGGAGTGGTGAGGCGGGGCGGGGCTGGGTGGGGGTAGTGGAGTGTGACATACAACCGGAAAGTCGAGAGTAAGGAACTAAATAAAGAAAACCACTTACTTTGCGCGCGCAGCATCACCGAGTCGGCGATGCTGCGAGCGCAAAGTAAATGCTTTTATGTATTTATTTCCTTACTCTCGACTTTCCCGTCTTATGTCACAAGCAAGATCCCTTCTGTACTCACTATAATATCGAGCAGATGTCGAAAGAATAGTCCAAAGTAAATAAATGTTTAAAAGTGATATATGTACAGGCAGTGCTACTACGTGAAAGGCAAATTGTCATGCCCAGGATACAATACCCACTGGGTATTCTACTTAGTAATCTGAAAGAGAAACACAACATTGAAAATGAAAGACATATACTGCATCCAGCGTTATTATCGGTGACCTGTAAGGAAGGTGATATATATAGTGTAAAATATTCTCCTAGCCTTAAGTGTGTAGCAAGCACTGGTGCTGTGTCCTGCAGATAGAAAATGACAGCACATGACACACAAACACAGAACATAAAACACGCACTCTATATTATAAAATCCAGCTGTTGCAAATCAGGGAATGAATACGATGACCTCTGAATACTAGAAGTGTCAATCTTAGTCATAGTCAGTTAGTTGTGCCTTGAGAAAGAAACTTATGTACATACTTGTTCTCAGTGGAGACAATGCCCCATGGGCCATGGAACGGGTGGGAAGGGTGCCTATAGTCACTGAGAGAGCGCAAACTGATATAAATATATGAGTACATCACACTTACCTATAGAGAGCATAATTCATGAAGAGAAATGCCATGAGTGCTAATAGTATCTGAAATTATATTCTAAATGTATAGCTAATATAGAGATTTAAGTAGAAGTGGAATTAATACAGAAATGTGTGACATTATATGATTTTATTAGACGTGATTATTTTGAATCTATGTCGTGTAGCTGTTAACATATAAGATGGTCCGTGGTAAAACGCAGAACGTGGTAGGCCTCAGGGCCAGAGCTGGAGCTAAAAGGGAAGGTGTTTCTTTTCACGACACAGATTGTTTAACGTTTTTGGTCATTGCATTAATGGGCCATGATTTAGAGTAATGTTTTCTAAATAATAGAATAAGAGTTTTAACATGCTTTAATTAAATGAAGAAATTGAATGCTATAATCATAATGTGAAATATTGTAGGCCTGAAATGTTTTAGCATTGATTTACACGTACATGTCTGGGCTGAGAAATGTTGCAAGCCTTTTTAGAAGTCTATGAGAGTTGGGTTCTTGGCGGCAGATATCTGTCTGCAACAGGAAAGGGGGGATCCAATTATAAGTGAATGAATAGAGGCCTGTTCAGTAGACGGCCCAGACATGGAGGAGGGTTCTGGAATGTTTAAGGGGTATCAGCGGGCCGGAGAAGAGACTGAGAAGCAAGGTCAACTCTAACGTCTGAGGCCCAATACAAAGCATCATGGAAAAAGCCTGAAGTTGCACCACGTGAGAGGCGTTTCGCAAGGGGCGTCTCAAATGTTGTTGACTGTTTTGTATTAGGGACAGCACCCCTGGGTGGAGTTAGAGCAGAGACCTGAGGACCCTTTAGAGAGCGGATGGGTAGGCAGTGAGGGGTCATGACTGGAGAACTTTAGGTTTTCACCAAGAGACTTAGAGTGGGTGACTTCCCTTGGGGGTCATTCATTGCTGACACCTTTGTTAGGTTGGGATTTGGTTAAGTAGGGATACCATCTAGAACAGGGTAGGGACGCCTAACCTGTGTTTGTTTTCCTCCAACCTAAATGAAGGAGAGATATGCGTCTATGCTGATAGCTTTGCTATTTTTAGAACTTGTGTTAGTGATTTCTGTTGCTCGTCTGAGGGCTTTTCGAGAGCACATGTATGTAATTGGACCTGTGTATCTCGTGAATCTCATTCTGAGATGCTTGTATTTGCAGCTCATTATATCTTTACAATAAACTTTTGAAACCTAGAAGTTGTCCGTGATCTTTAAGAGTAGAGTCCTTTATTGGGTGAACTAACTTGCAGATAGGTGTACTGTTTCCTTCCAAGACAGGCAATAAAGGTTCAGTCGACCAGATCGAGGTTTGGATCAATAGATATAAGGTATCGATCAAAATCTCGCCCTTTCAGTTGGTAGCAGAGGATGGTTGCCTTCTTGAGGACGGTGACCTAGGCCAGGTTAGCTTACCCCAAGGCCCCTAGAAATCGATGATCGGAAGAACAGCCCGCAGATGAAGATCCGGATGACGTGAGACAGAAAAAGCAGCAGTATCGGTCGAGAGTGAGTATAAAGGGTTATGCGTGTTAGATTGCGGTGTTTTTGTATTGTATCTATGTTGTAATGTCTGGCGGAGTTGAATGTCTGTAGAGTGACTGTGGAACAGGTTGTGAGCGCGCGCAACCGGTGGAAATCTTAAGTTCAAGGAGAGCTTAAGTGGTTCGGGTGTATCGGACACCCAGAGTAATTGTCAACTAGTGTGAAGGGGGTCATGAGGTACCATTGATCACCCGAGAGACCGAGATAGGGGGAACGTAAGAGTGAGTGCGTGAGTAACGGACGCTGGTCGGAAGTTACTGTGTGTGTAAGTAACCTATCAGAGAGACGATAGACATCTCGTCAGTTGTGTTGACAATTACAGATAGACTGTGGACGTACAGTCGAGAGAAGTGACCGCTTGGTCGGAAGTAGTCATTTTTCAGTGTATGAATGGGACGCATGCATAACCGGGAGACGAGTTGAGAAAGGAGGGGTGCTGCTGCAAAGCGGAGAAAAGAGACGTCAGGTGGTGTCGCGCAGTGATTGGCTGACCGGAGAAAGACCGCGCTGTGATAGGCCAGCTAGCGAACACGTCATACAGGGTCGCGACGTGATTGGCCAACAGGAGAAAGACCGCGCTGTGATAGGCCAAGCTAGCAAAGCCGCGACAGGATTGGTGGATTGTCATCAGGAAGTAAACAGAGTAGCGAGGCTGGATTTTGTGCGCATAATTATGAAGTGTTTTAAATGGTTGAAAGCGCTGTTTAAGAAAGAGAGGCGAGGATCGTATGAAGGGGAAGAAGCCCCGCCGGAGGGTACGCCAGCTCGTTATATGGCAGTAAATGTTGGGTTGCATACGATCCTTTGGATATCAGAGTGGAGTAAGATTACTGAAGGAAACGAGGAACTGACGTTCCCGAAGTACGGGACGTTCAGATTAGAGGTGTTACATCGATTGAAATCAATCATGACCTCAAAGAGACCCTTGCCTAGACCAACCCAGTTTGAAGCCCTTGATGCATGGCTTAGGACAGCGCATGAAAGGAATATGAACAGACGACAAGAAAGGGTGAAACGCTCGGTAAGGGCAGTACAGGATGCCAGGTGGGATGCGGATGCTAAAAGATGGAGAGTGCATAATTTGGAAATAAATAAACTGTACCCAGTGTTAGAGGCGCCAGTAAATAAAAGCCCCCTAGAAGAAGATGATGAGAGCGAAACAGAGGACAGCCTGATAAACAGATTACTGACAGACAGGCCACCCCCGTATAATAGAGCAGGGGGAGAGGTCGAGAATACTGAAGGAGAAAAGGGGGGCAATGCAGGAGAGCATAGACCGCTTCCCAGTTCAGAGTGGGATCCTGAGCCAAAGAAAGAGTTGCTCCAGCCTAGTCAGGTGCAACAGGTAGTCGGTAGGTTTGTGGTACAAAGAGCGCCGGAAACGGAAAGCGCCACATCCTACCCATTACCAGATGCACTACAGGTACCTGTTACCATAGGTCCTATAATATCGATATATGACCAAGAGAGAGCAAAAGGGGAAGAACGGAAACGGAAAGACAGAGAAAGAGCAGAGCAGGCAAGGAGGAACGATACCACTAATTCCCCAAGTCAGATGCCGATACCCAGAGAGTGGAGCACCCCGATGCACACAGCAGGGGACCCAGGAGGAGATCCTGGGGGCCCTAGATGGCCAATGGATCTGAGGGGATCTGGACGAAAATCCTTTCAAGAGCTAAATGAGTACATGAAGCAGTGGGATGAGGCAGTGAAGGCTCAAAAGTGCATCAATGCTGCAGAAGCAGAAAGGGAAAGTCAGGACAGCAGAGCACGAACTCACTGCGGGGCTGGGGAGAGTAGCCCGGAGTGGGACTGTAGAGGGAGTAGGGGAGTCACCCATTGGGCCCGGAATGGAGGTAGAACAGACCTGGAAAACGGGGGCCCCGGGAGTGGAGGGGTGGCGTGCCCAATACTCAGTGAAGGGGAGAGGAGAGCGCAAGAGTACAGGAACAGCTTTAAGTGTCCACACTGTGTGCCCGGCACCAGAGAACTGAATGGGAGTTGTGAGAGGTCGCACCATAGTCCCTGTGATGACAGAAATGAGCGCAGCCCAGGGAATATGGGGAACCAGGAAGGATCGTATCGGATACTGAGCGATACGAGGCAAAGGGAGTGTAGCGACCAGAGGGAAAATAACAGAGAGGTGTGCGGTGAGAGGAGAGAAGAAGACGAGAGTGGGCAGAGAGAGAGTAGGGATAAAAGGCCCGTGTTCCATCACCTTCCAAGATCGGATGGCCGAGCATGGGACCTGGAGAGATGGGAGCGAGGGAGACCACCCATTAACTCTCCCGAGCCCAAACGTAGAGCTCGAAGTTGGGATGGTAGGGAGACCAGTGAGCCCCCTTCAAAAGACATATTGCGAGCTGAAATAAAAGCCAAGAGACTTGATGTCTCCAGCTTAAGGTCAGATCTGGATGACATGGTAGATGGTACCCTGCCTTTAGAAAGAATGGAAATGTATGAACAGGATGAAATACTGTATATGGCAAAGGACATCACACGAAAGGCGAGAGCAGTCCATGAGAAGTTAGTCGAACTAGCAGGCAAATATATGGTGGACTTGTCAAGAACCAAAGCATTACAGGGTAACCACAGGCTACATTACTCAGATCGAGATCTAGATGAGAGGAGAACGATTGGGCTGAAAACACACATAAGGGAACTGATTACTGGAATAAGGACATGGAGGGCACTAGATAAATGGGAAGAGAGGTGGTCCAAGAAAGGGACCGGCAGAAGAAGCATGATTGGTATAACGCCAGGACAGCAGGGAATAGAAGCTTACCCTTTGCGTGAAGTTGCCAATGGGAGCTATGTACATGTCCCTTGGAGTAGGGGAGATTTAGCTGCTTTTACCACATCTTTCCCCAAGTTACGAGAGAGCCCCGTGGAGTGGTACAAGCAAGTCGAGAGGTTTGTAAAGATCTCAAAAGTCCTATGGATAGATCTGAACACGCTGTTTGACATTGTAGTACCAGGAGATCTGTGGACAGCATGCAAGGTTAGCGCTGAGTGGCCCACAACGGAGCCAGAGAGAGATGCTAGGACTAATGGGCCGTCCGAGATCGTGATGGCAAAATTCGAGAGAGTGATGACTTGGCTGAAAGAAAAAGTGCCAATGCAAGACATAGATTGGGTCAGAATAGACAGAACGAGACAGGAACCCAAAGAGACAGTCCATGAATATTACGAGAGATTGCTGAAGGCGTTTAAACAGTATAGCGGCTTGGATGTAATGGATCCAAAGGACATAGGGCAATTCGTGTCCAAGTTCGTCCTGGGACTGAGACCGGATATTAGTTTAATGATTCAGCAACACTCGATTTGTTGGCAAAGTAAACCCCTAGATGAAATACTGAGATATGCCAGGTACTGCTGTGATGAGGTAGACTCCAAGGCTAAGAAACTAAAAGAGAAGCTGATGGTGGTACAATTGCAGACAGCAGGAAAGGGGGGACCGCAACAACAGCAGCAAGGGACAGGTACAGGAGGTAAGAAGCAGTACAGTCAGAACAAGGGTAATGAGGAAAGTACTACCTTTAGACCCAGAGTAGACATAGCTACCTTGAAGAAAACGACTAGGTGTCACCAGTGCAACGAGTTGGGGCATTGGAAACGCGAGTGCCCTTACAATGTAGAGATCGGAGAGCAAGAGATAGAGGAGGAAGAGGTCCAGAGCGCACCTATGAGAGGGGCGACGCCATACCAAGGAAAGGTGCTCAAAGGGGGGGGGGCTCCTCCCCGAGCCCAGTTCCCGCAACCTCCTCGAGTAGGGAGTATGGGTAAGACCTATAGACAAATGCCCCTGTTTGTGGAAGGTGAAGAATGCTATTATGTGGACCCATTAACCGGACAGAGAGTGGAAAGAGAAGACTGCACCCTCGGGGCAGCCTTAGAGGTAGATCAGAGGGGACCCTATGTGGAAGCAGAAGTAGCAGGGTGCCCTACGACATTTCTGGTGGACACAGGAGCCACTAGATCCACGATCAGATCAGCTGCAGTTCCAGACCTGCCCATGTCTGGAGAGACCATACAGGTGGTAGGGGTCGCAAACAGGAGAATAACCAGCCAATTGACAGAACCGGTACAGGTGAAAATAGGGAAGTACAGCGATGAGCACCAATTTGTGGTTTGCGATTCAAGCCCTGTGTGTCTGCTAGGAAGAGACCTGTTGTGCAAATTGAATTGTACTATATATTGTACACCCCAGGGAGTGGAGGTATTGACTAATGATGATGATGCGGATTTCAAAGTTGCAAACTCAAGAATATGTGTGGAGCTGTACCCTACTTTGACAGTAGACGAGCTTCCCTGGGATTTGAGAGAGACAGTGGCATCAGAGGTATGGGATTTCACTGGGGAAGAGATTGGATTGGTCAAAGGGGTGGACCCAGTGAAAATTGTAGTGAAACCGCATGCTGAGTTCCCAAGAACACCCCAGTATAAATTGACTCCAGAAACGATTGCAGGCATAAAACCCGTGATCGAGTCCATGATTAAACAGGGAATACTGAAAGAAATCGTGGGTAGTCCATGTAACTCCCCGATTATGGGTCTGCAGAAACCAAATGGGAAATTCCGGATAGTGCAGGACCTTAGAAAGATTAATAACATAGTCGTTTCATGTTGTCCAGTGGTACCGAATCCATCAGTGATACTGTTTCAGATTCCATTCCAAGCTGAGTGGTTCACTGTGATAGATCTTTGTCAGGCTTTCTTTTCGATCCCTTTGGACGAAGATAGCCATTTTCTTTTCGCATTTAAGCTGGAAAATCGCGTCCTAACATGGTGTCGTATCCCTCAGGGGTATACAGAGAGTCCATCGATCTTTAACCAGCTTCTGAAGAAAAATCTTGAAAGTCTAGTGCTGCCCCAGAAGTCAGTTCTGGTCCAGTACATAGACGACCTCCTTGTGGCGTCAGACACAGAAGAAGCTTGCAGGGAAGACTCCATTGCTTTGTTAAATCACCTAGCTGCCAATGGGCATAAGGTATCCCCGGGAAAATTGCAGTACTGCCTGACAGAAGTGCAGTACTTGGGACACAGAATTGAGAAAGGCAAACGAAAAGTGTCACCAGATAGGATAGAGGCGATCATGAAAATGAATGCGCCTCAGACACAGAGAGAGGTCAGGATGTTCCTAGGGATGGTGGGTTATTGCCGACAGTGGATCGTGAACTTTTCACTGAAAGCAAAGCCCTTGCAAAAACTGATGCACAAAGAGGTGAGTGATCCGGTACCATGGGACAAAGACTGTTTGATGGCATTCTTACAGCTGAGAGAGGACCTGTGTCGTGCTCCGGCATTGGGAATGCCTGATTACAATAAACAATTCTTTCTTTACTGTTGTGAGAGAGAAGGTTGTGCGTTGTCTGTGTTGGTCCAAATCCATGGGAATGCCCGTAGACCAGTTGCTTATTTCTCAGCTACTTTAGACCCAGTAGCCGCAGCGTTGCCCGGATGTCTCAAATCCGTTGCTGCAACGGGTGTCAGCATTGAGAGATGTGAAAATATCGTCATGGGGCACCCGTTAGAGGTGTGCGTGCCACATTCTGTTGAACTGTTGATGACCAGGACCAAAACACAGCATCTGACCAATAGCAGGCTCACGCGCTATGAGCAAGTTATTCTTGCTGCAGAGAACGTGACCCTCAAGAGATGCTCTGTTTTGAACCCTGCTACCTTAATGCCACTTCCAAATGATATTGATGATGATGATGAATATACAGACCATGACTGTCTCGATGTGACTGAACTATGCACCAAACCCAGACCCGACATCGTAGATGAGCCACTGACCGACCCAGACGAAGTTTTCTTTGTCGATGGCTCATGTGTAAGAGACGAAGTTGGGCAGTTGAGAGCAGCTTATGCTGTTTGTACAATTGAAGGAGTTGTGGAAGCAGGGTGCCTGGAAGGAGTAAACTCCGCTCAGGTAGCCGAGATTATTGCCCTAACACGTGCTTGCTTAGCAGGCAATCAAATTCGAGTCACCATCTACACCGACAGCCAATACGGGTTTGGGGTAGTTCATGATTACGGGCAGTTATGGTCTCAAAGAGGGTTCATGACTTCTTCAGGCTCTCCCATTCGCAATGGAGAGTTTGTGCGCTTGTTGTTAGAAGCATTGCAATGTCCAGCAAGTATCGCAGTTGTAAAATGCATCGCACATACCAAAAATGAGGACTTTGTTTCGAAAGGCAATAGATATGCTGATGAAGTTGCGCGGTATTGCGCAGAACAAGGTTACTCTTTCACAGAGGTGGATGTGAGTGGAATAAATGTAAGAACTGAATTAGCCATGATACTGGAAACTGTTGATACTTGGGATGAATTGTCAACCATGCAAGAAAATGCTCCTGATTCAGAAAAGGAAACATGGGTAAAGGCAGGATGTGTAATGGGTGAGACTCATTTTTGGGTCTCAGCAGACGGCAGAGCAGTGTTGCCCAATGAGATGGTGAGTCCAATGGCTAGACTCATACATGGTCCCGTACACTTAGGGAGAGATGCTATGCTGAGAGTGTTTAGACAGACTTGGTACAATCCTAAGTTTAGAATAGCAGCAGAAGCAGTGTGCCAGCGTTGTGTGACCTGCCAGCAGCTGAATGTAGGGAAAAGAACACCAGTTGCACTAAGTCACATAGGAAGGTCTGGAGGTCCATTCAACAGAATGCAGATAGATTTCATTGAAATGCCAAGATGCAACCGCCTCCGCTATGTCCTGGTGGTTGTTTGTGTGTTCTCCAGATGGGTTGAGGCATACCCTACACGTAGGTGCGACACCCTCACAGTGGCTAAGTTACTGCTTAGAGAACTTATCCCTCGTTTCGGGGTGCCGGCCTTTTTGGAATCAGATAGGGGAACACATTTTAACAGCGAGCTTGTGAAGATGATTTGTGTTGCACTGAATATAGACCAAAAGCTCCATTGCAGTTACCGACCAGAAGCCTCAGGAATTGTGGAACAAATTAATGGCACGATCAAGTCCAGAATAGCGAAAGTTTGCTCCTCAACGACCCTGAGTTGGCCTGATGCCCTGCCATTGGTACTCATGAGCCTTCGTAGTACCCCAGACAGAAGAACAGGGTTGTCACCACATGAGGTGTTAATGGGGAGAGCAATGAGACTGCCATCTATTCCAGCTACTGCACTGTTAAATATCACAGATGATATGATCCTGGACTATTGTAAGGGGCTGTCTGACGCCATGCGTTCTGTGTCCCTTCAGGTGCAGGCTGCAGAGGTTCCAGCGTGCCAGGGCCCTTGCCATGACCTGTATCCTGGGGACTGGGTCCTGGTGAAGAAACATGTGAGAAGAAGCTGCTTGGATATTCGTTGGCGTGGGCCCTACCAGGTCATCCTGATCACAAGTACAGCTGTAAAGGTGGGAGGCCTGCCCAACTGGATACACGCGTCGCATACGAAAAGGGTTCCAGCACCTCTGGAAACAGCTCCTCTCTCGGATGGACGTCCAGCTGAGGACCAAGAAGCCATAGAGGGGGCTAGCCAAGCTGTAGAGGTGCCAGTGGAAGCAGGGAACGAGTCTGACCAAGCTGAGGACGGTCAGTACAACAGCGAAACAGAAGACGCTACAGAAGGAGAAGACAGCTGGGAGTACGAGTCTGACCCTGACAGGTCTGAAAGAGAGCGAGAACAGACCAGAAGGAGAAGGAGTAGAAGGGCACGTGGAGAAGCAAATTGGCCGCAAAGAAGAAGTTCTAGCCTGAGGTCAACTCCAGAAGCAACCCTTCCTCCGATATCAGAAGACTCAGACCCAGAAGAAGGTGCTCAGGGCGCTGAAGCACCAGACCGAAGAAGGTCAAGAAGAGTGCGTGTGCCTAACAGAAGATATTCCACACCTGAGTGGACATATCTGGCGACAAATGTCTGTGAAACCGGAGACAGGGAGGATCCGAGCGGTGGTGGTGTCCAGTTCTGAGCCCATTATCACCGTGGAAATACAACTGTTGGTACCCGGTGTCGAACAAGAAGGGTCACTAACATTCGTGCTCCCCAGACCTCCCCGCCTCAGCAAGTTAAAACACATGTTTCTTACAGAATTGAAATTCCCCGACTTTGGTACCACGATAACAGCACATGAAGAGCATACTCTTCGCATGGAAATATTGAACTATGCTATTGAAGCTGCGACCACAAATCTAATAGTCGATTGTTAAAGGACTTTGTAAATAAAGCAAGCAGAAGAAAAGAAGATTACCTAGCGCCCAGGAAGCAGAGAATTTTAGGGAACCCCTTGAGTGGATGGAGAAGGGCTAGGGTTGTCTTTTTGAACTGTGAAAGGACTTTTTGCGAAAAAGGCTGTCAGCCTCCAGCTGTGTGGATTCTAAAGACAAAAAAGGATTGAAAGAGACTGTAAAGGAACGAGAGGAAAAGAACTTTTTTTGCAAAGAGAAAGGGAAAAGCTAGATTGTCTGACGAAATGGAGGCCGGCACCCCGAACCGCAGAGCTAAATGTATAATAGGTACACTAATAGTAGGAGTGATAATATTAATAGCTTTAGTGGTAACAATTTCTTATGTAAAGGGACATGAGGAAGAGGTAAAGGTAACTGATGCGAATTCTGTAGTAACACTTACACCCACTGTTGCAGGTGAGAAAAGGGAAAACACTCAAGAGAAAGCGTTATTGGCTGCAGAAGCCCGCAGGTTACATGTAGACGAGTCCCAAGGAGACTTTAGGTCAAATGCTTATGCTAAACTTTTGTATGAATACGTGGATGCCATGGAGGTTAAGGATTGCTACGTCTGCATGCAGTTGCCTGCGTCTGTAGATGAAGGAATTCGATATCATCACCTCCCTCTGACATATGGCATTACATGTAGCTTATTGCTTAGTATATTTTATGAGAGAGATAGTTTTGAATACTATTTCTCCAATTATGATTCTGTGTTGCCAGAAGTCCCGAATTATAAGCAGATGAATAAATGGGATTACTGGAAGAGTGAAGACAGATTGGCCAAGTTCTTCATTCCTTGGATTACCTTAGATACTTCACATGCCCGTAGAAATAATCTGACATGCAAGGTGTCAGAAGTCGAGAAAAAGTTCATAGGGCAGGTGGATGATCGTTACAGGAGACAAAAGATTTTGAAAAAATCAGGACAAGGGAAATTAGATTGGACCGAGGAAGAGAAGTCACACAAGAGAAAGGGTAGTAGTGGTCCAATAGCTTTAGATAAAGCGCAGAAAGGAAAGTTATGTCTTCACCGAGCCAAAACGTATTATGAAAATGTATACGTGGGTGAAGTTGACTGTGAACATGCTTTTAATTTAGAGTACTACACTAAGGATTTCCTGAAGGGAATGCAAGTGATTCCAAATGTGTATTTTGTATGTGGAAGAAATGCTTACGTGAGACTACCTGACAACTGGTATGGATCATGTTACTTGGCAATTGTCTTCCCCAAAATATATCATGCACAAGACTTATTGATCATTGAGGGCCAGACATCATCGAGGGGAAGGAGAGATTTAGGCGATGCAGAAATGGTTGGAGATGTCTTTGGAGCTATGTTCCCTCTTTTGGGAATAATCCTTAATGATGTTAAAATTAGACGACTGGCAACAGTTGTCGACAGGTTGTCTGCCAGCACTGCTCAGTCCTTAATGCTGGTAGAAGGGGAGATGCAATCGATAAGGGCTATGGTTCTTCAAAATCGGCTTGCATTAGATGTCTTATTAGCAAAAGAGGGCGGAGTCTGTAAGGCTTTGAAGGTTCAGGAATGTTGCACTTACATTCCAGACCTTTCAAAACCCCTTGAGAAGGTTATTAAGAACATAACTAATATACACAAGGAGATCGAAGACTTGAGTAGAGAAAATGTCTGGGAAAAGGTGGGCCACGGAATGAGTACAGTTGGAGGGTGGTTTTCCACCTTAGGCAAAAGCTTTATTTGGTATATCCTAAAGCCTATCATCATAATATTGATCTGTGGGATAATATTGTGGGGATTGGTGAGGGTATTCAAATGGTACAGAGCAAGAAGGTCAGAAAGGGCCCAAAGAGAACAGTTGCAAAGATTGGCTGCCATACAAGATAATCAGTACAGGAGCCTGAGAGCTCTGGAAGCGCAGAGAATGCCAGCAATAACTGCAGTTTAAATGTTAGTGATGACCCCGAGAGGTCATCAAAGGGGGGAACTGAGAGAGCGCAAACTGATATAAATATATGAGTACATCACACTTACCTATAGAGAGCATAATTCATGAAGAGAAATGCCATGAGTGCTAATAGTATCTGAAATTATATTCTAAATGTATAGCTAATATAGAGATTTAAGTAGAAGTGGAATTAATACAGAAATGTGTGACATTATATGATTTTATTAGACGTGATTATTTTGAATCTATGTCGTGTAGCTGTTAACATATAAGATGGTCCGTGGTAAAACGCAGAACGTGGTAGGCCTCAGGGCCAGAGCTGGAGCTAAAAGGGAAGGTGTTTCTTTTCACGACACAGATTGTTTAACGTTTTTGGTCATTGCATTAATGGGCCATGATTTAGAGTAATGTTTTCTAAATAATAGAATAAGAGTTTTAACATGCTTTAATTAAATGAAGAAATTGAATGCTATAATCATAATGTGAAATATTGTAGGCCTGAAATGTTTTAGCATTGATTTACACGTACATGTCTGGGCTGAGAAATGTTGCAAGCCTTTTTAGAAGTCTATGAGAGTTGGGTTCTTGGCGGCAGATATCTGTCTGCAACAGGAAAGGGGGGATCCAATTATAAGTGAATGAATAGAGGCCTGTTCAGTAGACGGCCCAGACATGGAGGAGGGTTCTGGAATGTTTAAGGGGTATCAGCGGGCCGGAGAAGAGACTGAGAAGCAAGGTCAACTCTAACGTCTGAGGCCCAATACAAAGCATCATGGAAAAAGCCTGAAGTTGCACCACGTGAGAGGCGTTTCGCAAGGGGCGTCTCAAATGTTGTTGACTGTTTTGTATTAGGGACAGCACCCCTGGGTGGAGTTAGAGCAGAGACCTGAGGACCCTTTAGAGAGCGGATGGGTAGGCAGTGAGGGGTCATGACTGGAGAACTTTAGGTTTTCACCAAGAGACTTAGAGTGGGTGACTTCCCTTGGGGGTCATTCATTGCTGACACCTTTGTTAGGTTGGGATTTGGTTAAGTAGGGATACCATCTAGAACAGGGTAGGGACGCCTAACCTGTGTTTGTTTTCCTCCAACCTAAATGAAGGAGAGATATGCGTCTATGCTGATAGCTTTGCTATTTTTAGAACTTGTGTTAGTGATTTCTGTTGCTCGTCTGAGGGCTTTTCGAGAGCACATGTATGTAATTGGACCTGTGTATCTCGTGAATCTCATTCTGAGATGCTTGTATTTGCAGCTCATTATATCTTTACAATAAACTTTTGAAACCTAGAAGTTGTCCGTGATCTTTAAGAGTAGAGTCCTTTATTGGGTGAACTAACTTGCAGATAGGTGTACTGTTTCCTTCCAAGACAGGCAATAAAGGTTCAGTCGACCAGATCGAGGTTTGGATCAATAGATATAAGGTATCGATCAAAATCTCGCCCTTTCATCACACTCTGTGGATGGAAAAAACAGGGTTGATTTAGGGAAACATGTAAATCCAAAAGATATTCATGTCCGCCATATTCTCATACTGGGCTATGCCGTACTTACTACACCAAGGACACGGTCTCGCCTAGATACCGCCTCCCCGCGGCTCCGTTGGACACTGAGACCGTCGGGTGGGGGTTTTAAGTAGTGTCCTTGACTGGACGCTTTGCCGCCAAAAAAGGATTTTCATTGGAGCAGTTCTGAACTGCTCAATGCGCCTCGGACGTGTTTCGCCCGAATAGCTTCCTGTTCAGGGACCTCATCTTGGGGAAAAGAGAATGTGATCCTTGAGGCTAGACCGCTAAACTTCATAGCGGGAGGAACGCGCTACCGCGTTGTTCCAAGATGTGCCCCGAAAGTAGTTCGTACGAGCTTCTTCCTAGAGAGAGGTCCTGCAAAAGCAGCGCTGTAGTCCAGTAGGGGAGCGTGTTGCAACATGTTATCGATCATGTGGAACGATTTACGTGAAGTGTTACGTATGTCAACTAGACCGCTCACCTCGGGTGTGATAGGATCTAAGTCAATGCCTTCAAGTAGTTGTAGGACAGCTTTAGTGTCTTTTAAGTAGGTCCTGGTTTTTTGGACCAACAGGCGGAGGAAGGTGTTGGCAAACTTAGATAGAGGTTCCAGAATGGAACTAATACCCAACACAATTGGACGTCCTGGTGGTTGTTCAAGGTTCTTATGAATTTTGGGTATGGTGTAGAAGTACGGTGTTTTGGGGGATTCCTCCCTTTTTCACAGGGTTCCTTTCCCTCCTTCCTTCCTTCCTCAGTCCATGTTCGTCTCTCCATTGCTCTGGATCAAAGTCTGATGAGGAATAATAATTTCTGGTGCCAAAAACGAGTCCCAGAGAGCCCATCCTTCAAACACCGGCTCAAATTAAGCACTGACCATGGGTCATTTTTGGCCTATTGGACATAGGTGGGAAAATGCTGTCCTGAATCACTGGAGCTCATTTTTGACTTTATAAGTCCAAGCCTTGGAAAAGGCAAGGGTCGGCCGTGACAAAGTGCCGACCCTGCCACACGAGCTGTCACGTTTTACATATGGGTCACCGAGTCATATGGATGGCATCACTGGCGATATTCTGGCTCTTTTTTTTTTTTTTTTTCTGGCTCTGGCATGTTGTATGTAATTCTTTGCTTAATGGGCACCCAAGGCACATGGGGTGCCCAAGACAAAATGCTGGGGTAGAACAACGGAGGTAATTTTTGACATATTGAGGGTAAGAGGGGCACCCCTTGCACATTTTGAAATTGGGGTGAACTCCCGCAGCGCCTCAGGATTCATTGACCTGGAAATTTTGAAAATAGTTGGGGAATTAAATCAATTCCCTTTCAGAAGCTTCAGCTTTTGAGCAATTTTATGTGAAATATCGATTTTAAATGCGCATTCTGACCTATATTTTCCCAATATTTCTCAGGGTGGGAGACTCCCCCCAAAACCACCCTACAAAAGAATAGACTCACTCTTGTTACAGGAATTTGGGGTCAATATTAAGCCCCAATAATTAAATCCCACTTTCTCCATTGATCAGCATTTAAGAGAGACTGTCCTTTGGTCCCAGAGAAGCGTCGGTAGAACTTGGGCGGACCCTTGCCTGGAGCCCCTCACCCCCATCCTTGCACCCCCAGAGAGTGCTGGTGATGTCTTAAGCATCTGAGTGTACCAGTCTGCCAGCCAACTGACCCTGTCCCATCTCTCCCGGCCTGTCAAAGCAGAGCAGTTTGATGGTAACTGCTTTCCTTTTGGCGCAAGAGCGGCCTTCAGTGGACACTTTTGGTACTGCCTTCAGTCTACCTTGACTTTTAAACTACATTGTTCTGAATGGAATTATTCTACATTTTCTTTAAAAAAAAATTACATATTTTCTTCCTGGAAACGTTTTCCGGTTTTTGTCCTTTTGGTCTTGTTTTACTGATTATGTGTTCCATGTGTTTATTAAATTAATTTGTGGGTTTTGATCATACATATCTTGATCAATATGTTATTTTGGTGCAGCTTTTATGCTATGCTAACATTCCTCTGAGGAAACGTCCCCTGCTTGTGCCAGAGCTGCCGGGTGGAAGCCCCTGCTTTCTCAATTAAACTGCACTTACTTACTTTGGGATCAGATACATTGCTCTCACCCAATGAAAAGCCGGGATCTCCCAGAGCCTTTTAATCTAGATCTCTCTTCACTCCCTAACAGAGAGTGAATCTGGTTACTCAGAGTGAACTCTCCACCTTCTACTCCTGGGCTCCTCTGACGCGTTGCCACTACATCCTCACCACTACGCAGAGGTGCAAACCTGCTCTAACCCTGACGCGTGCATGGGTGAGCGTGTTCTGCTCCTTTAAACTGTGCTAACCTGTTCATGAATGGGTGAAGCCTGCACGGTTGTATGGCATTACAACGCGGGCTTTTACCCTGCATGCTATTACAATGCGGGGATTACAACGAAAGTCGTTACAACGACTTTCGCTGGAGGGCGCTGGATAGTGGAATAGTTTAATTTTCTATTCCAACCCCAGCCCACATTGACAGTAGGGAAGGTGTTGGATAGAAAATTAAACTATTCCCTATCCAACAGCGCCCTCCAGCGAAAGTCATTGTAATGACTTTCGTTGTAATCCCCGCGTTCTAATGGCAGTGCGGGGTAATCCCCGCATTGTCATGGCTGTTCCCCGCCTGCACTTATGCCCATCATATACTTGTTCAAAGGGTGGCCAGTATGCAGTCTGTCCTATGTGTTTATGTATGTGAGGGAAATTTGCAGTAATGGTGAACCTTCCGCACCTGTTCCGCGTGTGTAAGAAGATTCCAACGCCATGCGGAGCTTGTGTATCCGACAGAAGCTTGCGCTGCTGCTGTGCCCCTCATATACTTGTTCATAGGGTGGACATTATGCAGTCTGTCCTATGTGTTTATGTGTGTGAGGGAAATTTGCAGTAATGGTGAACCTTCCGCACCTGTTCCGCGTGTGTAAGAAGCTTCTAACGCCATGCGGAGCTTGTGTATCCGACAGAAGCTTGCGCTGCTGCTGAGCCCCTCATATACTTGTTCATAGGGTGGACATTATGCAGTCTGTCCTATGTGTTTATGTGTGTGAGGGAAATTTGCAGTAATGGTGAACCTTCCGCACCTGTTCCGCGTGTGTAAGAAGCTTCCAACGCCATGCTGAGCTTGTGTATCCGACAGAAGCTTGCGCGGCTGCTGTGCCCCTCAAACCCTTTTAGATGAGTGTGAAAAGCTTGCCCTGCTGCTGCCCTTGATGTGCCTTCCAGTGTGAGGGAAGTGTGCACTCCTGTGGTGCACACTGCCCCTCCTGTGTGTATGAGTGAAGTCTTTCCGGAATAAAGACACAAGCATGGTGTTTGCTGAGTCAAGGTTTGAGGTTCCTGTTCTGCTCACTGTCCCTTCTAAACCCATTAGTCATGGGGTGAAGTCACGCTGAGTCAGCATATCTTCCAGAATCCACAGGAAGAACTTTCATCTTATTATAAATCAAATATTACCCACTGCTATGACTTCATTTCTGCGAATTCGGAGCTCTGACATTGTTACCAAAGTCAAAGAAAAAAGCTACATTTGTGCCCAGAGTAGGAGTGACTGTAGGAGCAGCGTTGGTCATTGTGGGAGTAGTGATTCTCGTAAGAGGGTACTACTGCCAAGTATACCTGTACTGGAGCCCGAGGTATACCTGCAGCAGTTGTGACATAGTATCAGTGCGTGTAGTAGTAGTGGTTCTAGTAATATGGCACTACTGCCAAGTACACCTGTACTGGAGCCCTAATTCTACCTGCAGCAGTAGTAACATAGTATCAGTACACACAGTAGCATTATCAGTACTACTAGTAGTAATAGTAATAGTAGTAGTAGTGGTTCTAGTTATATGGCACTACTGCTTGGGTTAGTTCTTTTTTATAGCTGTACTGAGGCCCCGAGTATACCTGCCAACACAAAGAGATGATGGACGGCATGCTGAAACTTTTCACTCACTCCCAGTCACAGATCTGGGTTGAATCCATCATCTTTCTTTAGCTGACTTCGCCACCTCAGTTCAGACCCAGCCATATGCAAATCAGTCTTGACCCTGTGCCTCATGGGAACAGTCCAGCCCGAACCGCCAAGCCAGGTCCTCACTGGACCGAAATCAAGCGTCCTGGGACCGTTTTCTGGATAACACGCCTCATCAGCCAGGCTAGCGTGAATCCAGTGGCAAAGTGTGCAAGGGACCCACGTCTGGGCATACCCTACCCCACTTAGGGCAAACAAAGCAAACACAAGGTGATGATGGACGGAGCGCTGAAACTTTTCAGACACTCACTCCCAGTCACAGATCTGGGTTGAATCCATCATCATTCTTTAGCTCACTTCGCCACCTCAGTTCAGACCCTGCCATATGCAAATCAGTCTTGACCCAGTGCCTCATGGGAACGGTCCCTGCAAAATACATTGGTCATCGTACCAAGAGCCGCATCGGCAGGCGTAACGGCAGCTCTATCTACAGCCAGCTCCACACCCTGCAGGAGATTGATCCGCTGATATTCTTAACACTCGACATCCACGAGTGTCAACCTAAAGGATTTATCGTTACTGAGGTAGCAGGGACTGGAAAGCCCGCAGTAGTTCATTGTATGAGCCAGCTTCACAGTACCCTCTTCATTATGAGTACCCGGCTGGGTTCTCACGTGAGTTCACTTTTTCCTTCCCTTCACCACAAATGGGACACCTCACATTCACCCAGGCTGTGCCCTTTTAAGAACCAGATATCCCCACATTAACAGTCCAGAGGAGACCCCACATCCAGCGGAGGGTCTAAACGTTGTCGACAAACTTACAGAAAAGACCATTAAATAGCCAGAGTCATCATACACTGAGGCCTTCACTATGTGTAAATGAATGGTCACTTCTTGTACTTATGGAAACCTTCTTTTCTTTAAAAAAACTGTTCACTGTATATATTCACTTATGGTTCCATGTTTCACTTGGGAATACACTGCAAAAAGTATACCGCTTTTTGAATTTTAAAAAAAAGTGATTTATATCATTTCTGTGTGCATTTATTATAAAAAGGTTAGATGAACAAACTGTGCAGAGAGTTCTTTTCGTCCACAGACATTACTTGGTCCCTTACAAACATATAGCCATTGTGCATGTATATCGCTTATATTATTGTTCTATTTTTCCACTGAAACCACTGTTTTTAGGTATAAAAAAAAATATCATGGAAACAGTCCAGCCCGAACTACCAAGCCTGGTCTTTCCTGGACCGGAAACAAGCATCATGGGACCGGTTTTGGGGTAACACACCTCATCAGCTAGGCTAGTTTGAATCCAGTGGAAAAGTGAGCAAGGGACTCACGTCTGGGCATACCCTGGCAACTTAGGGTGAACAAAGCAAACACAAAGAGATGATGGACGGAGCGCTGAAACTTTTCAGACACTCACCCCAAGTCAAAGATCTGGGTTGAATCTACCATCGTTCTTTAGCTCCCTTCGCCACCTCAGTTCAGACCCAGCTATATGCAAATCAGTCTTGACCCTGTGCCTTATGGGAACAGTCCAGCCTGAACTTCCAAGTCAAGTCTTCCCCGGACCGGAAACAAGCCTCCTGTTTTGGGATAACACCCTTTATCAGCCAGACTAATTTTGTTGCGTGCGCTTCATTGCAAAATGCGATGCAGCGCGTGCAACATTTTTTTACTTTATTTAATTGTTTACTTACCTCCGTTAATCCATATTCTGGTATTTACTACCCGCATTCTGCCCCTTTCCCGCCCCGCCTCACCACCCTACAGAACTCGCTCCACGGGCCGCTTCTGCTCCCAACCTAGCAAAGGTACTGAAAAAGATCGTCAACAAGTAACTTGTGATACTACTTGAGCTGAACCAGCTGCTCAATGTCTCCCAATTCGGCTTCCACAATCACAGCACTGGAACAGCCCTGATCGCAGCCACTCACGACATCCAAACCCTTCTCGACATTAGGAGAAACAGCAGCTTTTATCTTCCTTAACCTCTCAGCAACCTTCAACACCATATCCCATCATGCACTGATTGAAAGCCACATCGGCATCCAAAGGAATACGCTCAGCTAGATCACCTCCTGCCTCACCAGAAAAACCCAGAGGATCTACCTCCCACCTTTCACCTCTGAACCCAAGGAGATTGTCTGCGATGTCCTTCAGGGCTCATTCCTTAGCCCCACGCTCTTCAATGCATATATGACCACCCTGGCCAATATTGTCGGAATCCTCAACCCCATGCTCTTCATCGCATATATGACCCCACAGGCAATCATCGTCAGATCCCTCAGCCCCACGCTCTTTAATGCATATCAACCCGCTGGCCAATATCATCAGATCTCATGGTCTCAACATATTCTCCTATGCTGATGACACCCAACTCATCATTTCACTCACAGACGCCCCCACCACCACCAGGACCGACTTCTACAGTTGCATGACTAGCATCACCGAGTGAATGAAGAACAACTTATTGCAGGTGAACACGGACAAGATGGAAGTACTGATCTTTGGCAACAGCAGCAACACATAGAACGACTCCTTGTTTCCCCATATTAATTCCTATAGGGCCGTTGGACATGGATTCGGTCCGAACTGCTGAATGGAATTACACTAGATTTGTCAGGAAGGTAGATGTTGGTCCAAGGAAGTGCCTTTTGTGATTTGGTGTAAATCCGTTCAGTAGTTCAGTAGTAGTGTCCTATGTATATGAGTAACTTTAGCAGTACTAACAGAGGTAACTTTGATAGTAGTAGCAGCAGTACGAATGGTATTATGGGTCAAAACAGATAGCACTAATGTCTGGAGTAGTTCTTCCTCTGTCTGTACTGCAGGCACAGTATGAACGCATATGTAGTAACAGTTGTGTTAGTAGCAGCAATAATACTAATAGTAGTAGTAGTTCTATCCAGGTAGCACTAATGCCAGGAGCCTTTCTTCCTTTACCTTTCCTGGAGAGCCACATATACCTGCAGGTGTAAATTCAAGCGTTGTGCACCACTCGCATCTTTATAAGCCTCCGACAGGCCCTGATCCATGCTCTCTGACATGGGGGCTCGAGGAGATGCAGTCCTGTACTGTTACCCATGTAGTTGTCGTTTTAGCAGTCGGACAGATGTAGGAGTAACTGTGCTAGTGGCATTCCTCGTAGGAGTAGTACCATTCCCAGTGGCAGTGACGTGGCTACCAACAGAAAGAGAACTTAAAATATTACCAGATGTTTTGATATTGTTACTTACAGCAGTACTAGGGATAGCTGAGCTAGCCGTAGCAATTTAAACATTAGTAATCCTAGTAGTGATATTAGAGTACAACATTGCATCAGTCTACACAGAGATAGTAGTGGTTGTATAAGTAATTGGGACTTGTGGATATCAAAGCCAGTAGCATTAGTATTAGAAAGATGCAGAAAGACATAGTACTAATAACACTAGCAGTATTACTGAGAGTACTAGTAGTGGCAGTTATATTATTATAGGGCCAGTGGCATTAGTAGTAGTAACACTTGATGCATTAGGAGCAGCTGTAGTATTAGCTTTAGTAATATAAAAGTTGCAGTATTAGTAAAGCCAGTGGTACTGGTCGCATTAGTACTAGTTGTAGTAGTTCTGGTAAAATTATTACTACTAGCAGTTTTATCTTTGTACGGTCAATGGTAGTGCTAGTGGTAGTAGTAGTAGATGCGACACTAGATGTACTTGATTTTTTTGTCTGTTCGAGAGTAATTGTAGTAACAGTAAAGTCTATACTAGTAGTAGTAATAGTTTTATTAGTAGTTTTGTAGTACAAACACCTTCAGTAACAATAACATTAGTACTTGTGAGGTTATGCAAACAGAAATAGTAGCATCAGTAATTGTATTAAAAAGGAAGAAAGCCAGAAGTAACTCTGATAGGAGCAATGGGAGTATTAGTAATAATGTTGCAGCTAGTATTATTTACAGTAAAGCCAGTAATTGCAATTTCGATAATGATAATAGTATTATTACAAAAAAAACAAATAATTGTAATAATCGGTGTAGAGCAATCAGCAATAGTACCAGGGGCAGTTAAGGCAGTAGTAATGTTAATATTATTAAATGTATAAATAGCAGTATTAATAGTAGTGAATCAGGTAGTACAGTCAGTAGCAGTAGCAGTATGTGTATTATTACTCAATATATAAATAGTAGTACTAGTAGTAGTAGTAAAACCAGTAGTAATACTAATGGTAAAAAAAGTTGGTTTTAGCAGCAGTACTAGGATTGGTGTTAATAATAAATATATCAATATTAGCACTAATAGTAGTGAAAGCAGTAGTTGTAGTAACAGTAGTGATGTCATTAGTAGTAGCAGTATGTATATCATTACTCAATATATGAATAGTACTACTAATTGTAGTAAAGACAGTAGTAGTACTTCAACTTCAACTTCAAAGATCTCTATTCGGTTATTCATACAAACAACCATAAAAGCACAATTCAATAAAAACACAGCTAAAATTAGATCAATCTAAAAACCACATCCAGAATTATCATTCACAATTGATCATGTACAGTGCAATATTAAAAACAACAATTCTAGACAATTAACCCTCCAGGCTATTTCTAAATCTTAAGGCTAGTCTTAAAAAGCCAGTTACAAATAAAGTGCAATCGTGAGTTAGCAGCTGTAAATAGCAAAGTGCAGATCTAACCTGGGTAAAGTTCAATTTTTTAAGAAGAGGCTTTAAATAAAATCTCCGAGGTATATCATAAAAGGGACAAACAAATAAAAAGTGCACCAAGTCCTGCGAAGACACATTGTCGCAGCCGCAGGACGGTAGCACTTGACCTCGGTGGTTACCCTTTGGAACAGCAAGCAATAGGTGGAAGAGGTCTAGACGGAACCTGGTTAACAGGAAACGATCAAAGCCAGACATCGGCCAGGACAAATAAGGTTCCATATTTGGTGTAGATTTCAAAACAACATATTTCCGGACACTACTTTTATTCAGTTCCACCTCCTCACGATGCAAATACCATGAGAGAGAAAAGGTTTTCCTCATGTACTCAACATCAGCTCTTCTGATAGAGTGTGGGCTTACAAAAAGCTCTGGGCGCCCCAGTTCTGAGAAGCAATCTTTCAGATATTTTAACCATGGGATTTTAAGCATAGTATCCCAGGATAGTGCTTCTCTCAGAAGTTGCTGATTAAGTGGCAGATCTTTATTTAACCAGCATTTTAACCAGCAGTAGTAGTACTAATGGCAATATAGTCCGTTTTAGCAGCATTACTAGCATTGGTGTTATCAATATATGTATCGATAGTAGCACTAATATTAGTGATAGCAGTAGTTGTAGTAATGGTAGTGAAGTCAGTAGCAGATGTATAGGTATTATTATGAAATATATCACTATTAACACTAATAGTAGTGAAGCCAGTAGTAATAGTAAAGTCAGTAGTAATCTTGATATCTGTATTATTGCTAAACGCATAAATAGTAGAACTAATAGAAGTGAAACCAGTAGTAGTAAAGTCAATATTATTAGTAGTAGTGGTGTGGGTATGATTACTAAACATATAAATAGTAGTACTAATAATAGTGAACCCAGTAGTAGTAGTTGTAATGGTGGTAACGTCAGCAGCCGTTGTATGGGTATTATTACTAAACATATCAATATTAGCACTAATAGTAGAGCAGTCAGCAATAGTAGTAAAGTCAGTACTATTAGCAGTAGTGGTGTGGGTATTATTACTATTAATGCATTTTAACCAATTGGGCAGCAATCAATTGCCATTTTAAATATGATGAAGGAATATTCGTATTCTTTTTTTATCATGTATGTGCTTTTATGGTTGTATCCAACCGAAATAAAGTTTTCTTGAATGAATGAATTACTAAACACATCAATAGTAGCACTAATAGTAGAGCAGTCAGCAGTAGTAGTAAAGTCATTACTATTAGCAGTAGTGGCGTGAGTATGATTACTAAACATATAAATAGTAGTACCAATACTAGTGAAACTCATAGTAATAATAGTAAACTCAATAGTAACGATAAAGGTAATATCACTAGATATATAAATAGTAGCATTAATACCCAAGAAGCCAGCTGCAGTAGTAGTAGTAAGGTCTCTACTAATAGTAGTGGTATAGGTATTATTTTTTGGATTTATTCTTTTTTGGATGGCTCTGTTCTAGAATGGTTTAGATCCTTCTTCCAAAACCGATCGCAGCGATTCCTAATCAACGGCAACCTATCTGCTCCCTCTCCGGTCACGGTCGGAGTCCCTCAAGAATCAACCCTGTACACTACCCTCTTCAACCTTTACCTTGAACCACTTGCCGAAGTACTTCGCACAGTGAATATCTCCTACCATATGTATGCTGACGACACTCAGCTCTACATCAAAACCTCATCTCTCTAGGAGATTCTCTCCCTGAATGTGGCCCTGAAATCAACCGTCCAGTGGCTCACCTCCAATCAACTCAAACTCAACGCAAAGAAAACAGAATTTCTCCTAATCTCCCCTCCATAAACCAATCCTGAGATGCAGATATGGATCAAGGCGATCACAGCCTTAGATTGCCCACCGACCATCGTGGACTCAGTGAAATCGCTGGGAATATCCCTGCACAGCAATTTGAACATGAGGCACCACATCAAATCGATGGCCAAATCAGCCAGATTCCACTTGACCTACCTTGGGAAACTGAAACCCTTCCTCGATGCTGCCGACCTAAAAAGTGCAGTCAAAGCGCTAGTAATCTCCAGACTGGAGTATGGCTGTTCCACCCTCTTGGGTTTACCCAAGATCTCCCTGGCACCTTTAACCCCTTCTATGCTGGTGACGGAACCACTCCGTCACCAGCCACGGGTGGGCTGTGCTAATGACGGAGTGGTTCCGTCACGGCCCAGCCAACGCACCTGCGCGGCGTTGATTTTGTGCCTGCGTGGCGCGTTCTATTAGGCGGGCGGGGCCGTGACGGAACCACTCCGTCATTAGCACAGCCCACCCGTGGCTGGTGACAGAGTGGTTCCGTCACCAGCATGTCGGCGGCGCGGGGCCCCCTCTCCCCACCAGCGCCGCCGCGGAATTACCGCTGCGGCTAAGGGGTTAAAAGCCTGCCTCAACGCAGTCACCAGACTTCTTACAAGCTCAAGAAAATTCTACCATATCTCTCCACACTTGAAAGCTTTGAATTGGCTTACCCCCGAGCCTAGACTACAACTTAAACTGGCCTACATCACACACAAGGCTTTATACTCAAACTCCTCTGCTTGTCTTGCACAGAACCTTGTGGTATCCGACAGAATCAGAAACTCCCGGTCCTTCAAAGACCTCTTACTCCAACCTGCACGTTTCCGGAAAAAAAAAACTTTCAATCAGGCTTTCTCTGGGGCCGCTTCAAGAATATGGAACTCTCTCCCGCCCACCAACAGAAGAATCCCTTCTCTGGCATGTTTCAAAAAGGAGGCCAAAACTTTCCTTATGGGTAAATTCCTCTCCTAAATGTTGCCTCCTACCAACACAGAGACCCTGACTAACTACCGACTAGCGCCGCCCATCTGAGTATCGAGCTACCTCACCAAGTATCCTGGGTCCTTATCTTGTGTAATCGTAAATGTAATCTGTACATACGTGTCCTCTATCCCTTATGTATCCAGCACCCCGCCCCCTCTTTATCTTTTGTACTTTGTAACTCCGGCCTACCGTACTCTTCTATGATCCCTGTAAAGCGCTCGGATACCCTAACGGGTCAAGTTTGCACTCTATAAAACACAAAAATAAAATAAAATAAATACATTATATATTATTAAATATATAAATAGTAGTAGTAATAATAGTAACGCCAGTATTAGTAGTAATAGTAGTAAAGTCTGTTTCAGTGGTCTGGCATACAAACAGTAGCACTAATAGTAGTGAACTCAGTAATATTTGTAATAATAATTCTTTGTTTATTTGGATGACAACACATCCCAAAAATATACAAAAAACAATCAGACAATATAAAAGTCAATACAAGGAGATAACATTACTCAGCCGGTTAAAACAAGACAGGATATTCAGACCCCACAGTCTATGGCTAAATACCCCGTCACCCCAATGGTACCCTCAAGAATACAAAGCAATGGAAGAGCAATCAATTCTTGATAGCCTCGATCTGTGAGCTTCCCGGAAAAAAATGACCAAGGCAAGGAGGGTACAGGGGTTTGGTAACAACTGTAGGTGCAGAAGTGCCCCTATTGCCTGCCTGAACTTCAAGCTCTTTAATGAGGACCGGAGGAATCGGTTTTTTGCCGTGCCAGACGTCTATCCCTGTGCCATGTCAGCAGCCCCCTCCCTGTGCCATGCCAGCAGCCCCCTCCCTGTGCATACCAGCAGTCCCCTCCCTGTGCCATGTTAGCAGCCCCCTCCCTGTACCATGCCAGCAGCCCCCTCCCTGTTCCATGCCAGCATCCCCCTCCCTGTGCCATGTTAGCAGCCCCCTCCCTGTACCATGCCATCAGCCTCCATCCCTGTTCTATGCCATCAGCCCCTCCCTGTGCCATGTCAGCGGCCCCCTGCCTGTGCCATGCCATCAGCCCCTCCCTGTGCCATGCCAGCAGCCCCTCCCTGTTCCATGCCAGCAGCCCCTCCCTGTGCCTTGCCATCAGCCCCTTCCTGTGCCATGCCATCAGCCCCTCCGTGTGCCATACCAGCAGTCCCTTCTCTGGTCATGCTAGTTCATATGTGCAGTTTCCACTCGATGTGCCCTGTCATCAGTCAGTCCATGCGTGCGTCATGAGGACGCCATCACGTCATAGCCGCGCCTGCGGGCAGTCTCTGCCTCGTGCCCACAGCCCGCCCATGTGCCCTGGCAGCGGTCTCTCTGTTCGTCATGCCGGGCAGCACTGCGGGCGCTCTGTCTCGTGCCAGCATCTCGCCCATGTGTCATACCAGCAGTCACTCTGTCTGTCTGTGCCAGCCTGGCGCTGGGCATGCTGGGGCGGCGGGGGAGGCTGAACGAGAGGGGGGCAATGAAAGACCCCACACTGCGCTGCATTAGTATTGAATACAGACCCCCCCCAACCCCCCATCCCCCCGCTGCCCGCCGATGTCTCAGGAGCGGGCGACACACGACGAACCCACATTATATCTGACATTTCCACAAAATCGATCACCCGCAGAAGTGTTTCTTCAATGATGCATTTTTTCCGAGGCCTTGTACGTTTCCTTGTTATTTATTTAACTCATAGGACAATTTTATAGGAATATAAATCATTAAAACGTTGTACAAAAATCAGATAACATTTTTCAATGTTTCATCAACATTGTAAGGCTGAAAGACACCCGTCACCCCAGGCCAGCCCTGCCTGCCACACACATCTCACAGTCTGGAGGAGCTTTTACAGATATTATTTGTTGATAATAAAACACAAAGCTCCAAGGAGCAGCCAACAACTCCTTTTACAAGACGCCGAATGAAAACAATTAGACAAGAGGCATTAATCAATAAACGCTCTTTTCTGAGCTGACTTAATCTAGTTAGCCAACGCAATTACAATGTTTACATGTTTGATTTTAAATAAAGCGGCCGCTGTTTCTGAGAAATCATGGTGGGTCGGTATTTTCATAAATAAGAGATACGTTTTCCATTTCTTTCAAAAATAGCAAATATAAAGGGGGTCTGCACTGCGAGAATTGCCCCTCAGATCTCAGACACATTCATGGGACATTATTAAAAACATGTTTACATTCTAAACACTCATTCTTATTTTCTAAATCGGTTCAATCCTGTTTCTAGTTTTACAATTTCATGCTGAGTATTTATGTGGAATTTGGGTGAAGTAAGGAAACAGCCTTCCTCCCCCAATCCCTCGCAAAGGATGAATGATTGACAGATGGGTGTCATCTTCCCTTGAGTACTTTCCATGCCCTTCTGCTCAGTGCTCTGTTCACTTTCACCAAAGAGCCTGAGTTTTCTATCTGTACCATGTAAAGGCCAAGGGTCGGATCCGAAGCAGAGTTTAGTATTTCCCACCTGCAGATGTCTGGCTGGATCAGGAGTAACCCTGGGCGTAGGACTACGCTACGCTCACGTAGTTTGCTCAACTACATGCTACGCGAATTGCACGTAGTACAGTGCAAAAACGCGTAGCATAGTGGGCATTTTTTGCTTGCTCGCGGTCCTCAACGTTAAGTTGGCGACCGAGCATAATGACATCACGGCCAGACTTGTTCCTCATTCGCGATCAGCAACATCAAGTTACCGACCGCGAGCGTGGAAAATAAACCTCCTTGTGAGATTCTCAACGCGGGGAGGTCAGGTTTCTCATTGCGAGTGGTCACGTATGCTCGCGGCCACTCGTGATGAGAAACTACCTGTCCGCGTTGAGAAAGCTGCCGCTCGAGTACAAATCTACTCGAGCGGCAGAAAACGACCGCTTGCACTGTGCAAGACGCCTTTTCCAATGTTTGCCCAGTGCGGAGAAGCATCCGGCACTGTGCAATCAGTGCGAACAGCATTTTCCCTACTGCACTACGCAGTTTGCGTAGCTTGCGTAGTGCGAAATGCACTTCGCATAGATACGTGTAGCTCAACTACGCAAACTATGCCCAGGGTTAGTCAGAAGACCCCTCCAGGGTACCAGTGGAAGTTTGTCTCTGTGCTTACTTGTATTTGCCAAGAATATAGGGCACCTGATTGAGCCAGTCAGCTCCATGAGAGAAGACACCCCCCTAACTAACCTCACCGCAGGTGCTATGGAACCAGCCAGGTTGGCCAGGAGTCTTTTTAAGCCAGGCCTCCTTAGTTTTCTAAGTTTAGTCCAGCATTGAGGGCCAGTTATTCAGCCTCATGGAGGTCTCCGGGAGCATTTTCCCCCAGACCGGCCTCATTTAATGGTCTTACCAAAAAGCCCCCATATCCAGTGCAAAAAGAACTACTGATGGACAGAAGGCAGAACAATGTCATACATTCACCCCAGTACAGAGATCTGGGCCGAAATCCATCGTTTTTTTTGCTCACCGTGCCATTCCAGTTTGGACCCAGCCATATGCAAATCAGTCTTGACACTGTGCCCCATGGGAACATTCCAGCCAGAACTGCCAGGTCAGGTCCTCCCTGGACTGGAAACAAGCATCCTAGGAACCGGTTTCGGACTTTCAGACCTCATCAGTCAGGATAGCTTGACTACAGTGGCATGGAGAGCACGGGACTCACGTCTGAGCATACCCGTCCCACTCGGGGTGACAAATGAAAAAAGATTTTTTATTTTTTTTGCAGAGTTTTATATTGCGCAAACTAGACCCGAACCGAATCAGGTATCAGAGCGCTTTACATATTTTCCAGTTACGTTACATGAGGACACACTTTCATTTTAGGCACGGGGAGATTAAGTGATTTGCCCAGAATCACAGGAGGTTTTGGCGTAGTTACCGAGACTCGAACCCAGATCCACAGGTCCGAGGTCGAGCGCCCTAGCCGTTAGGCCAACTCCTTTCCCAGCGCCCATATCCAGTAACACACTGTTTAACCGCATGCGCGCTAGCGGTTTTCCCGCTGCGCGCTGCGTTTCGCAAAAAGCCGCGTTACATGACGAGCTCAGCTCGTCATCAGCCCCGAAGGGGTTAAGAGCATTTGAAATATGCATAAGGAATGTGCGCCCCAAGAGCCAGTGTGTGGCACAGTATGTGACCCACTCCAGAAGAGTACGCTGTAGTGCCTCGATGACAACCTCTGCCGCCCTCCGGGCACTAACACACACATCCACCTCAGGCACCGCCACTCTGGCTAAGACTTTTTTGGAAGAGGAAAGGATCAATTTCAAACATTTATATCATTATATACAATTTCAAACAAATTTCAATGCATTATCTCCAACTTTTTTTTCCTCGAAATGTGAAGCTGGAGATGAAATTCGATTTTTCACAAAGTAGCATCTTTATTCATTTCCATCCATAGTGTAGACTGCAAACAGCCCCGCCAACACGTTTCGGCCTCTCAGGGACTTCATCAGGGTTTGCAGTGATGTGTTTTACTGATCCAAATCTGGTCAGTTTCTGATGCTGGGAAACCCACCAGTCAATCCCTTCCGGCAACTGTTAGCCAAAAATGTGCGTCGCGTAATAGGTGGGTGCCAAGGAAGAAGCCAGAACGGGCACAATCACACAACGTACATTTTTGGCAAGGGGTGTGTGGCGCACTGCTGGCCACATAGAAGGTGTGTGCAGTGCAGTGTGCAATGCAGTGTGCAGCGCTGTGAATGGGTGTGTGGGAGGACCCGGTGCAGACTGTAGCGCTGAGTGTGGTCACTGACTGAGCCTGTTCTAGGATTTTTGGGGACCTGGGCCGAAAGGGAATGTGCGAGGCCCCTCAAATTCACATAAGTGACACCTTCAGGGCTCTGGAATCTGCTTTCTGGACACTCCTTCTGGGCCGCATCTCCTCCTCTGAGCCTCCCACAAGCACCTCTTTTACAGCCCAGGGTGAAGGTGTGAGGGTTGCTTGGGGCTGAGAGTTAAAGCTGTGCTGTGCTAAAGTGCTGACAATGGGCGTCCCACGGCGTCTCTGAATGGGCAGCCCGGCAGGAGGCCAAAACTGCAGGACAAACCTGCAAAATCCATCTCCTGGCAACTGGGACATCATCCCTAAGAACAGGGCTTTAACTGGGATGAATAAACAGGTGGGGGGGGGGGTCTCTCAAAGGGGCGTGGCCAATGTAATTAAGGGCGTGGCTTAAAACACTTAAGCTAAAAATCTGTGCTCAGCAGAGTGTGTCACCCGCCTTGTACTTTGCTTTTTCTGTCATTGAATCCAGATATATGATACAAGTAACATCATACGTACAACAAGGAAGGACTATTGGCTTTGTCAATGGTTGTTAATTGCATAGGATAAATAAGCAGCAACTATGGCTTCTATATAGTATTGGAAAAGCTTCCACTTAAAGCCCTGGTAACAACATGACAATGTTGCTGCTCCCGAGTTTCAAAAAGAGAAGGGAAATCCAGAGAGAAAATCACTCTCTTGAAAGGATTCCCTTCCCTCACAACGCTCACCTGGCATGACGTCATGCCGTAACTTCTCTACTAGTGAGAAGTGAGCAGTGTGAGCAGCGTACGTCGATGTGCCTGCTGTCACTGCAGTCCGGGAAAAAAACAGACCACCAGGGCAAAACAGAGCCCGATAGAGACCCGTTTCGAAGCCCCCTCTGAAAAACTGCTGGTGCTCAGCACCGGTGAGACCCGGCCCACTTAAAGCCCTGCCTAAGACTAAGAGTCCCAGGAAGTAGGAGCCCCAGGGAGACCCGTCCCCTCCCTCTCAGGGGCTCAATTGCAAAGAGACGCCTTTCTTTCAATTGAATGGGCAGGAGTGCACGAGGCCTGGGGGTGTGTTACCCTGGTGGGGGGCCCCATGCTGGTGGGCTCGGTGCGGTGCCCAGGGCAGCTGCCCACCCTGCCCGTGCCATCGCCGGCCCTGGTCACACACCACAAGGTGAGTCTGTAAATCCGGTGATACCACAGGGTGGCACTGGGTGATCCGGGACCCTCAGGGCCGCGCAGCACTATGGGGGTCCGGCACCCGAGTGTGCACCACGGCGGGCACAGGGGGGGGGGGGGCGCTGGTGCACAGCGTGAGGCCCAGACGCTGTGTGCATTCACAGTGGAAGGGGCACGGGGTGCTCCTGTCCGTGAATGTGCAAGACACGTGGGAGATCGGAGTAGTGCACCCCCCCCCGCCCCCCCCGTGGGAACGAGTGCGCATGTTTGCAGCACGGGGGGTGTGACCCATCGAGGCGCACGGACACCAGTGGGGCCGGCTGAGGGATCGTGCACGCGGTGCAGTGATAGCGGCACCCACAGAACTTAAGGGGCACGCGGGACTCCGGGGGAGGGGTGGGGTGGGCCAAGACTCGGCACTGTGAGTGGTCCACGGCGAGGGGCGATGAGGAGGCACCAGCGGGGGGGGGGTCATCCGGCGAGGGGGGGGGGGGGTCATTGGGTGGCCGAATGAGGAGTGTGAAGATGAGTGGGTGCCCATTGAGGGGGAGGGGGTCAGTGCGTCACCCAAAGGGGGGGGGGGGGGGAGCGCTGAGGAAGTGTGCGGCCCAGCGCCTAGAAGAGAACACGTATGTGCCTGGAGCCGTTTCAAGGCGCTACAGATCACCTCGAAGCGCCCGCGCATCTTGGAGACGGCGTCGCTCCTCCCTCCAACTGATGGCACCCCCGATCACCCTCCCCCCCCCTTTCACTCCCCCCTCCTCCGCCTCTTTCCAGCGTTCCCCACGTGTCGCTCGCTCGGGGCTGCGCTGCGGCTTCAGGGCGCTCTGTGAGCGCAAACTGCAGCTCGCGGGGTTCGTGCACCCCCGGACAGAGACGGAGCTCGGCATCTGGGGGATCCCCCCATTGATGGAGTCATCCGACCCCCCTGAATCCTGCCGCCACCGAACGCGCATGAATTCACCTGTGAACCTGTAACACGTGCACACCACACCTGACGATCCTCTGGAATTCAACCCCTCCCCCCTCCCCCCCCGCACCGCTGTCTGCGCACCGAGGATTGAACACATCTTACCCCCTGAGGGTTGAAACCCACGCACTGCGGGGCTGGGAGAGGAGGGGGGGGTGTGATAGGAACAGGTGTGTGTGACTGTGCGTGGGGCGGGTACATGTGTGTAACTGCTTGTGTCTGTAAGTCTATGGGCGTGTCTGTATGTGGGTGTGCGTTTGTGCGTGAGTCTGTTCCGGCACGTTTCTTGAGTGGTGGTGATCCGTGAGTGGTGAAGCGGCGGGCACCCCTGCTCCCGCCTCACCCCCGTGCCCGCCACCCGGGTCCTTGAAGGTGGAAGAGTAAAGGACACTCCCAACGGCAGCAGAACCCTGCGGGCAGCGTTACACCCTGTGTATGTGTGTGCGCGCGTGACAGACAGGTGTGTGCGCGTGACAGACAGGTGTGTGCGCGTGACGGGCAGGTATGTGCGCGTGACAGACAGGTGTGTGCGCATGACAGACAGGTATGTGCGCGTGACAGACAGGTGTGTGCGTGTGACAGACAGGTGTGTGCGCGTGACGGGCAGGTATGTGCGAGTGGCAGACAGGTGTGTGCGCGTGACAGACAGGTGTGTGCGCGTGACAGGCAGGTGTGTGCGCGTGACGGGCAGGTGTGTGCGCGTGACAGGCAGGTGTGTGCGCGTGACAGACAGGTGTGTGCGAGTGGCAGACAGGTGTGTGCGCGTGACGGGCGGGTGTGTGCGCGTGACAGGCAGGTGTGTGCGCGTGACAGACAGGTGTGTGCGAGTGGCAGACAGGTGTGTGCGCGTGACACACAGGTGTGTGCACGCGTGACAGGCAGGCGTGTGCGCGTGAGAGGCAGCCGTGTGCGCGTGGCAGGCAGGGGTGTGGCGTTTAAGACAGACAGGTGTGTGCGCGTGATGGGCAGGTATGTGCGCGTGACAGACAGGTGTGTGCGGTGTGACAGACAGGTGTATGCGCGTGACAGACAGGTGTGTGCGCGTGACGGGCAGGTATGTGCGAGTGGCAGACAGGTGTGTGCGCGTGACAGACAGGTGTGTGCGCGTGACAGGCAGGTGTGTGCGCGTGACAGACAGGCGTGTGCGCGTGGCAGGCAGGTGTGTGCGCGTGACAGACAGGTGTGCACGCGTGACAGGCAGGTGTGCGCGCGTCACACACAGGTGTGTGCACGCGTGACAGGCAGGCACGTGCTCGTGACAGGCAGCCGTGTGCGCGTGACGGGCAGGTATGTGCGAGTGGCAGACAGGTGTGTGCGCGTGACAGACAGGTGTGTGCGCGTGACAGGCAGGTGTGTGCGCGTGACGGGCAGGTGTGTGCGCGTGACAGGCAGGTGTGTGCGCGTGACAGACAGGTGTGTGCGAGTGGCAGACAGGTGTGTGCGCGTGACGGGCGGGTGTGTGCGCGTGACAGGCAGGTGTGTGCGCGTGACAGACAGGTGTGTGCGAGTGGCAGACAGGTGTGTGCGCGTGACACACAGGTGTGTGCACGCGTGACAGGCAGGCGTGTGCGCGTGAGAGGCAGCCGTGTGCGCGTGGCAGGCAGGGGTGTGGCGTTTAAGACAGACAGGTGTGTGCGCGTGATGGGCAGGTATGTGCGCGTGACAGACAGGTGTGTGCGGTGTGACAGACAGGTGTATGCGCGTGACAGACAGGTGTGTGCGCGTGACGGGCAGGTATGTGCGAGTGGCAGACAGGTGTGTGCGCGTGACAGACAGGTGTGTGCGCGTGACAGGCAGGTGTGTGCGCGTGACAGACAGGCGTGTGCGCGTGGCAGGCAGGTGTGTGCGCGTGACAGACAGGTGTGCACGCGTGACAGGCAGGTGTGCGCGCGTCACACACAGGTGTGTGCACGCGTGACAGGCAGGCACGTGCTCGTGACAGGCAGCCGTGTGCGCGTGACAGGCAGGTGTTTGCGCGTGAGAGGCAGGGGTGTGCGCGTGGCAGGCAGGCGTGTGCGCCCATGTAAACGATGACACATGTCATAAAAGAAAAGTAATTCAACCTGTCGATGCACGCGACCCCCTCCCCGAGGAGGGGCACCCCGTTATCCAAGCACCCACGGGGCTCTCGTTCTACCAATCAAACCAACGCTCTAAACGCCAGGACAGAGGCCAGAAGCCCGGGAAATAAAGCGCTGCACTCGCCGAGAGCAGCTTTGGCGCTATGTGAATGAATGCACCTGTCAGAAAACACACTGTCCCAGCGGAGTCCGAGCCCCCTCGCTGGACCCTGGGGGCTCCGTACCCCAATGCACTCCACGCGCAGCTCTCCGAAGCGCCTTTCACCCGCACGCAGCGCTATATATGACACAATAACGCAGATCCAAGGGTGCTTGGTCACCTCCAGGTCTCGGTGCATCGTGGCGCGTGTGAGGGTGAAATGAATCAGTGAGAGGGGCGGGAGGGGGCTCCTCTAGCTTCGAGAGCCCCCAGGCTCGCTGGTAGAAGAATGATGGCAAAGTTTGCAGTGCTGGGGTACACTGGGGCCCCCTGGGGAGGGCCGTGCGTAACTTGTCCTATCACCATGTGTCAGCATCTCCAACAAAGACACAAATCAGTGAAACACGGAGCCCCCCGAAGTGAAGCAAGGGGGGACGGGCAAGAGCCCACGGTTCGGGGTTTCACCCACGGCAGCCGGGCACCCCTGCGCCCCTTCAGACACCCCCCCTCCCCCAGTGCACCCCCTCTTACCTTGGCACAGCAGGAGGGCGCGGGCTGCCAGGCTCAGCAGCAGGGCAGGGGTGCGGGCTGGCAGCGGAGCCCTGCCCCGGGCGCGGGGGCACATCCTGCGCCGCGGGCACCGCTCACCCACCGCGGGAGAGGTGCCTACTGCCGGGGGCTGCTGCCAGGCGGTCTCGGGGGGCGCAGCATCCGGGCTCCAGGGCGCGGGGCATCCCAAGGCTCGGGTTCAATGGTCCAGGCTGGCACAGCGGTCCACGCCGGGCATCAGTCCTGGCACGCGCCGGTGCCCGGGGGTCCCCTCCAGGGGTCCGTGGGGGGAGGGGCCCCGTGAAAGGCTGGGGAGGTCTCTGGGGGCCCCTGAAAGGCTGGGTCCGGGGAGGATCCGCGGCGTCTGATGCAGGAGGCGGCGCAGCTGCTCGTCCTGAGCCGGTCGCGGAATGAAAGCTCCTGGAGCAGGGAGTGTGAGAGCCTGGCAGAGCCAGGGGAGGGGGCAGCGGAGGGGCAAACAGGCAGGGAGGGGGCAAGGGAGCAGGGCGCAGTGCACACTCAGAGGGGGTGAGAGTGCAATGCACACTGAGAGGGGGAGATAGGGGAACAGGTAGCAGAGAAGAGCTGGGGATGGCAGAGCCTGAATAGACGGTGGTGAGAGTGCAGTGCACACTGAGAGGGGGTGCAGGGGAGAGTGGAGGCTGGCAGAGCTGGGGTAGAGTGCAATGCACACTCAGAGGGGGTGCAGGGGAGAGCTGGGGATGGCAGAGCCTGAATAGACGGTGGTGAGAGTGCAGTGCACACTCAGAGGGGGTGCAGGGGGGAGCGGAGGCTGCAGAGCTGGGGTGAGAGTGCAGTGCACACTGAGAGGGGGTGAGAGTGCAATGCACACTGAGAGGGGGTGCAGTGGAGAGCGGAGGCTGCCAGAGCTGGGGGAGAGTGCAATGAACACTGAGAGGGGGTGCAGGGGAGACCGCAGGCTGGCAGAGCTGGGGTGAGAGTGCAGTGCTCACTCAGAGGGGGTGCAGGGGAGAGCTGGGGATGGCAGAGTGGGGGTGAGAGTGCAGTGCACACTCCGAGGGGGTGCAGGGGAGAGCGGAGGCTGCCAGAGCTGGGATGAGAGTGCAGTGCACACTGAGAGGGGGTGCAGGGGAGAGACAGGTAGCAGGGAGAGCTGGGGACGGCAGAGTGGGGGTGAGAGTGCAGTGCACACTGAGAGGGGGTGCAGGGGAGAGCTGGGGATGGCAGAGTGGGGGTGAGAGTGCAGTGCACACTGCGTGGAGGTGCAGGGGAGACCGCAGGCTGGCAGAGCTGGGGTGAGAGTGCAGTGCACACTCAGAGGGGGTGCAGGGGAGAGCTGGGGATGGCAGAGTGGGGGGTGAGAGTGCAGGGCACACTGAGAGGGGGTGCAGGGGAGAGCTGGGGATGGCAGAGTGGGGGTGAGAGTGCAGTGCACAGTGAGTGGGGGTGCAGGGGAGAGCGGAGGCTGGCAGAGCCGGGGTGAGAGTGCAGTGCACACTGAGAGGGGGTGCAGGGGAGAGCGGAGGCTGGCAGAGCTGGGGTTAGAGCGTAATGCACACTCAGAGGGGGTGCAGGGGAGAGCTGGGGATGGCAGAGTGGGGGGTGAGAGTGCAGTGCACATTGAGAGGAGGTGCAGGGGGAGGGGAGGCTGGCAGAGTGAGGGGAGAGTGCAGTGCACACTGAGAGGGGGTGCAGGGGAGAGACAGGTAGCAGGGAGAGCTGGGGACGGCAGAGTGGGGGTGAGAGTGCAGTGCACACTGAGAGGGGGTGCAGGGGAGGGCTGAGGCTGGCAGAGTGGGGGTGAGAGTGCAGTGCACAGTGAGTGGGGGTGCAGGGGAGAGCCGAGGCTGGCAGAGCTGGGGTTAGAGTGCAGTGCACACTGAGAGGGGGTGCAGGGGGAGGGGAGGCTGGCAGAGTGAGGGGAGAGTGCAATGCACACTGAGAGGGGGTGCAGGGGAGAGACAGGTAGCAGGGAGAGCTGGGGACGGCAGAGTGGGGGTGAGAGTGCAGTGCACACTGAGAGGGGGTGCAGGGGAGGGCTGAGGCTGGCAGAGTGGGGGTGAGAGTGCAATGCACACTGAGAGGGGAGTGCAGGGGAGAGCCGAGGGTGGCAGAGCTGGGGGTGAGAGTGCAGTGCACAGTGAGTGGGGGTGCAGGGGAGAGCGGAGGCTGGCAGAGCTGGGGTTAGAGTGCAGTGCACACTGAGAGGGGGTGCAGGGGAGAGCGGAGGCTGGCAGAGTCAGTGAGAGGCGCACAGGGGGTCGGAGCTAAGTGTGCAATGCACACTAAGGGGGCTCTTGAGGGAGAGAGGGGAATAGGCAACAGGGGAGGCCTGAGGTTGGTAGAGCCCGGAGGAGGGACAGGGATGAGTGTTAAATGCACACTGGGCGGGGTGCACTTAAGGGGTAGAGGAGGGAAACAGGCACAAGGGGATAGCAAAGGCTGTCAGAGAGTGGGGGCACAATGCAAACCAAAGAGGGTGCGGGGCTAGAAGGAGGCAGGCAGCAGGGGAGAGAAGAGAGTGGGGGTACTGTGCACAGTGAGAGGGGAACCAGGGGAAATAGGGAGAGAGGCAGCAGGGGGAGGAGAGGCTGCCAGAGAGTGGGGTGCTGTGCACACTGAAAGGGGGCCAGGGGGGGGCACAGAGAGAGAGAGAGGCAGCAGGGGAGAGAAGAGGCTGCCAGAGTGGGGTACTGTACACACTGAGAGAGAGTCCAGAAGGGGCAGAGGGAGAAAGGCAGCAGAGGGGAACAGAGTTTGGCACAGGGTGGGGGTACTGTGCACACTTAGAGGGGCCCAGAAACAGGAGGTGTGTTTGTCAGTGAATAATAATAAGCATTGGCATAGCCAATGGGTCTCATCTTTGGGACCTTATAAGTGTTTAGTTATCCAGCACAAAATCCTTGGTGCAACAACATCAAGTGTTGCATGGCTAAACACTTATAAGGTCCCAAAGGCAAGACCTATTGGCTATGCCAATGCTTGTTTTGAGTGAGTGGCTCATGCAGGTATGCCACTATGAGGTAGAGATTCTGTGAGTGCTTTTACAGGAGCCCCTGTGACGTTGCGCCACTTCAAAATGTATCTTGGGTCTGGTGTAATACTTCTAGCCCCTATTCCCGTCTTCTCGCACCCAATGCATCCTTAAATGTCCCATTTACAGCCGGGATTGCCACTCCTATTACCCCTGCCCTCCAGTGACACTTTACGTGTCACGGGTGGTGGTGGTGGTAGACATGGTGGTGGACGTGATGGTGGTGGTGGATGTGGTGGTGGTGGTGGTCATGGTGGTGGTGGCAGACGAAGTGGTCGTGGATGTGGTGGTGGTGGACATGGGGGTCGTGGTGGAAGTGGTGGTGGTGGACATGGTGGGGAACATGGTGGTGGTGGATGTGGTGGCGGTGGATATGGTGGTGGACACGGTGGTGGACACGGTGGTGGGCGTGGTGGTGGACGTGGTGGTGGATGTGGTGGTGGATGTGGTGGTGGTGGTGGACGTGGTGGTGGTGGATGTGGTGGTGGATGTGGATGTGGTGGTGGAAGTGGTGGTGGACGTGGTGGTGGACATGGTGGTGGTAGACGTGGTGATGGTGGACATGTTGGTGCTGGTGGTGGTAGTGGACGTGGTGGTGGTGGTGGACATGGTGGTGGATGTGGTGGTGATGGACATGGTGGTGGTGGATGTGGCGGTGGTTGGGGTGGACGTGGTGGTGGTGGACCTAGTGGTGGTGGTGGATGTGGTGGTGGTGGCGTGGTGGCGGTGGTGGACATGTTGGTGGTGGATGTGGTAGTGGTGGACATGGTGGTGGTGGACGTGGTGGTGGACGTGGTGGTGGTGGACATGGTGGTGGATGTGGTGGTAGTGGTGGATGCAGTGGTGGTGGATGTGGTGGTGGTGGAAGTGGTGTAGGACATGGTGGTGGTGGACTTGGTGGTGCATGTGGTGGTGATGGACATGGTGGATGTGGTGGAGGTGGACCTGGTGGTGGTGGATGTGGTGGTGGACATGGTGGTGGTGGACCTGGTGGTGGTGGTGGATGTGGTGGACATGGTGGTGGTGGACGTGGTGGTGGACATGGTGGTGGTGGAGGATGTGGTGGTGGTTGTGGTGGACGTGGTGGTGACGGACGTAGTGGTGGTGGTGGATGTGGTGGTGGTGGCGTGGTGGTGGTGGTGGACATGTTGGTGGTGGATGTGGTGGTGGTGGAGGATGTTGTGGTGGTGGACGTGGTGGTGGTGGATGTGGTGGTGGACGTGGTGGTGGTGGACATGGTGGTGGCTGTGGTGGTAGTGGTGGATGCGGTGGTGGTGGATGTGGTGGTGGTGGAAGTGGTGTAGGACATGGTGGTGGTGGACTTGGTGGTGCATGTGGTGGTGATGGACGTGGTGGATGTGGTGGAGGTGGACCTGGTGGTGGTGGACATGGTGGTGGTGGACGTGGTGGTGGTGGACCTAGTGGTGGTGGTGGATGTGGTGGACATGGTGGTGGTGGAGGTGGTGGTGGACATGGTGGTGGTGGTGGATGTGGTGGTGTTGGAGGATGTGGTGGTGGTGGACGTGGTGGTGGTGGTGGACGTGGTGGTGGTGGACATGGTTGTGGTGGATGTGGTGGTGGTGGTGGACATGGTGGTGGTGGACGTGATGGTGGTGGAGGTGGTGATGGTGGACATGGGGGTGGTGGTGGACGTGGTGGTGGTGGACATGGTGGTGGTGGACATGATAGTGGTGGACACAGTGGTGGACATGGTGGTAGACGTGGTGGATGTGGTGGATGTGGTGCTGGTGGTGGACGTTGTGGTGGTGGTGGTGGACGTGGTGGTGAAAGACATGGTGGTGGTGGACATGGTGGTAGTGGATGTGGACGTTGTGGTGGACGTGGTGGTGGTGGTGGACATGGTGCTGGTGGACATGGTGGTGGTGGACATGGGGGTGGTGGATGTGGTGGTGGTGGATGTGGTGGTGGATGGGGTGGTGGTGGACATGGTGGTGATGGTGGTGGACATTGTGGTGGTGGTGGTGACGTGGTGGTGGTGGACATGGTGGTGGTTGATGTGGTGGTGGTGGTGGTAGATGTGGTGGTGGATGTGGATGTGGTGGTGGATGTGGTGGTGGTGGTGGACAGGGTGGTGGTGGTGGAGGTGGTGGATGTGGTGGTGACGTGGTGGTGGTGGACATGGTGGTGGTTGATGTGGTGGTGGTGGTGGTAGATGTGGTGGTGGATGTGGATGTGGTGGTGGATGTGGTGGTGGTGGTGGACAGGGTGGTGGTGGTGGAGGTGGTGGACGTGGTGGTGGACATGGTGGTGGTGGACGTGGTGCTGGATGTGATGGTGGTAGACGTGGTGGTGGACGTGGTGGATGTGGTGGTGGTGCTGGTGGTGGTGGATGTGGTGGTGGACATGGTGGTGGTGGACATGGTGATGGACTTGGTGGTGGTGCACGTCTTGGTGGTGGTGGTAGATGTGGTGGTGGACGTAGTGGTGGTGGACTTGGTGGTGGTGGTGGACTTAGTGGTTGTGGACAAGGTGGTGGTGGATGTGGTGGTGGTGGACATGGTGTACGCGGTGGTGGTGGTGGACACGGTGGTGGTGGTAGATGTGGTGGTGGTGGACATGGTGGTGGACGTGGTGGTGATGATAGTGGATGGGGTGGTGGACGTGGTGGTGGTGGACATTGTGGTGGTGGTGGATGGGTTGGTGGACATGGTGGTGGACATGGTGGACATGGTGGAGGTGGTGGACCTGGTGGTGTTGATGGACGTGGTGGTGGACATGTTGGTGGACATGGTGGTGGACGTGGTGGTGGTGGACATGGTGGTGGATGACTGTTGGGTAGGAGGGTGCTGGCAGAATGCGGAAGGAGAGGAGGATCACGAAGTGGGCACATGGGCGAGCAGAAAGAGGTCGAATATTAGAAACAAAAACCAGCGAGTAGATAGAACACTTGTTAGACTTGGCCCTTCTGTCAGGTTCACCCCTAAACTTTTTGCGTTTTATGGTGACCTGGTGTTGGTGATTTTTGGCTTCTGCGCACTTTACCACTGTGTCCCAGGGTAAAGTGCGTGCGTGTAGTGAGGTTGGCCTGCCCTCCCATAGGAATGCATGGGGAATGTATGCGTCCCTGGTAGTTCCTGATGCGTGGGGAGTGCAAGCTCGAGTTTGGTATGTGCAGACTCGGGTAATTGAATGCTGTGCGATGATGTGTGTGGCATGATTGTGTCTAGTGTGGAAGTGCCACTTCTAGAAGTTGGTATGTTTGTGTAAATCATGTTAATTGGCTGTCTGGCTTATGATTGGCTGGAGCTAGCTGGTGTGCCAGGCTGCAGGAGTCAGGATGGGTCTGCCCCGGTGGTGAATAGGAGATCTGCATGAGTGATGTGAGGGAGAGGTGCACCTGGGACCTGAATAGGGCTGGGCTTTCCCCACACAATGCTTGCTCCGCCCCCTGTTGTGCGACTGATGACCCTAGCCTGACTAGTGAATGGAAAGGGTGGCTGAGCACAACAAAGTGCTCCAAAACCAGTTGCATATGGTTTTCCCCCCACCCTGCACCTAAGGACAAAGGGTTTCTTAGTATAAGAAGGGGCTGTGTGCCCTTACAAAAGTGTGCTCTGTTCCTGATCCTAATCTGAGGGGGGCCTGCTGCTGCTGGGCGCCAGGAGGACCGCCACTGGGGACTGCCTCCCTGCCTGGAGGGCCCCGTGAGCTGGCCCCTGGGCCCAGACTTTGCCCCCCCATGCCTTCACTTCTTTTGGAACTTTGTCCCTGGATCTGGGGGACTTGGGTGGCGTGCCAGTGCCTGAGCAGGGCTGGCTTTCCCCCAAAATAGCACGTCGGGCCGCTGGTGTGGCCATCCCAAACTTGAAGGATTCCCCGGTGTGGGGATCCCCCCTTGTTGCTTACTTCAGAGCAGGTGCCCACCCTGCAGAATTACCGCTACTTTGTATTACTTTCACGGGAGCCCACCCCGTGTTATTTATTTATTTTCCGGGTGCATAACCCGTGTCTTTGTAAAGATGAAAAGAGGGAGCCTACCCCTCGTTTTGCCCAGCTCGCCGAGGAGTGTCCTGAGGGCCGCCGCTCTGCCGTGGCGACCCGGAAGTACTGTTCCCAAAACCGGAAGCAGACGGGAGCCCACCTCGCGCTCAGGTTTGAGAGAGGAAGTCGCCGATGAAGAAGTGAGAGGACGGGAGCCTACCCCGCCTCCCAGGACATTCCGGCAGCCAGAGAGCCCTGCAGGAAAAGAGGAGCACCGGAAGGTGTCAGCAGGTGAGCCCTGCAGCCCCGAGAGAGGAGCAGCCACCAGGAGGAGCAGGCGGGACTCCGGTGTCAGGAGCAGAGAGCCCCCGCATGCAGCCACCACCCCAGGAGCAGACCGGTGAGTGCGGGGGGGCATCCAACGTCCGAGGCATTTCCTTAGAGCCCGAGAGGCTCCACCTGCAAAGGGGGCGTAATTGTTTTCGAGTTTAAGAGGCTCCCGGGCACTCCAACGAAGCGGGGGCATTCCCTCAGAGGCTCAGAGGGCCCCTTGTAATTAGAGCCCACGAGAGGCTCAGGGGGCAGTTGTTGATTCTAAGTCCCCAGAGAGGGGACTCCCACGACCGGGGGCATTCTTTCTTTGAGCCTGAGAGGCTCAGGGGGCATTCATTGGCTTCCGAGCCCTCAGAGGGGGTCTCCAACGACGGGGCACATTATTGCTGAGAGCCCACGAGGCTCCTGAGGGCACAGTTGTTTGTTGTAGAGCCTGCAAGGCTCCCACATCGCCTTCGGCCCCATTGTGCATTCAGAGCCTACAGCGAGCCAGGAGGTGTGCTGGTGCCAGGCTCAGTTCTTACAGCTGCCCAGCACTTAGTGTGCAGCTGCTTCGTTTAGGCCCCCCATGAACCCTTGCGCAATCTACGTTGGCTGCCTGCGCAGTCTGCCCTGACTTTGCTGGACGCAGGGTGTTTCTAGCCCCTGAGAGGCCGGTTGGCCTGGGGGACAGTGCTGGTGTTGTGCCCTTGCGTAGGGTACATGTTTTTATGCCCTATGTGATCTTTGCGCAATTTGTGATTACCTGCCTAATGTGATTTCTGCCTCATGTATAATGCTTTTTGCCCTATACCTCTGAATGTGTTTTTATGCATCATGTGTGAAGTTTCTGGTCTCCTCTTAAATGTATTTTTATGCCTAGGAGGTTGTTTTCCCTAGTATAGTGATACTAGTGAGTTCATGGTTCCCTGCGTGATATTGGCCTAAGGTGTTTAGGATTGCGTAGGTGGTACTTACCTTTTACCAGTGATGACTGGTTGCGTGCTACATGTACCATTTGGTGCTACAGTTTTTATATATGCTATGTTCTAAGTGCTTATTCCTGACAGTGGCCCACGTGGCCCTGTCCCATGTACATAATCCCCTGTAAATTCTGCCCGTGCCCATGGCACATTGTAAAGTGTGTGTTTATTATCTAATGTGTTTGGTATAATACAAAGGCTATTTTTACATATAACCTTGTGTGGAGTTTCCTTTGTGGTGGGCCTTGGGTGTAGTGGCTGGGTGCGCGCGCAAACGCTTTACACATCGCCTCCGGGATAAGCCTGACTGCTCGTGCCAAGCAACCAAGGGGGTGAGCAGGGGTTATCTTGGCGGGTGACTTCCTTGCCCTGACTAGAGTGGTGGTTTCTGCCTGGCTTTGGCGCAAGTCTTAGCCAACCAGAAATCGCCATTTCTAACAACACTAAACACATTTAACGGGGCGGTCCCTTCTTATAGCGCATGTGAATGTTCCTTAGCACTCAGTTTTTAGTAAACAGGGAGACCATGGGGAGATTAATTGATTAATCACGCATGATGATCACGTGCGATTAATTGATTAATCACGCATGATGATCGCATGCGTAAGCTGGTGTTGTCTGAGTCACGGCGTTGGCTGACCAATGTGTGATTCTGGGCAAAATAGTTAATCTCCTGTGCCTTCTAAAAGGCAATGTGTTCCTGTGTGAATGTGCTGTAGTGAAATGTAACCGGGTGTCTTGTAAAGGTCTCTACTACTCTACTACTAGTTTGCGCTGTATGAATTTGCTAAACAAACAGCCAGCAGACCTTGTAGAGCAAGAGCCTATTATATCCGTTCATGTAGCGCACGCACAGCAATGAGGGCACTGTACAGCCAATTTCTGCGCACTACACAACAAACAAATATACATTCATGTAGCGCACGCACAGCAATGAGGGCTCTGTACAGCCCAGTACTGCACACTACACAACAAACAAATATACATTCATGTAGCGCACGCACAGCAATGAGGGCTCTGTACAGCCCAGTTCTGCGCATTACACAACAAACAAATATACATTCATGTAGCGCACGCACAGCAATGAGGGCTCTGTACAACAGCCCAGTACTGCACATTACACAACAAACAAATATACATTCATGTAGCCCACGCACAGCAATGAGGGCTCTGAACAGCCCAGTTCTGCGCCCTACACAACAAACAAATATCCGTTCATGTAGCCCACGCACAGCAATGAGGGCTCTGAACAGCCCAGTACTGCACATTACACAACAAACAAATATACATTCATGTAGCCCACGCACAGCAATGAGGGCTCTGTACAACAGCCCAGTACTGCACATTACACAACAAACAAATATACATTCATGTAGCCCACGCACAGCAATGAGGGCTCTGTACAACAGCCCAGTACTGCACATTACACAACAAACAAATATACATTCATGTAGCCCACGCACAGCAATGAGGGCTCTGAACAGCCCAGTTCTGCGCCCTACACAACAAACAAATATCCGTTCATGTAGCCCACGCACAGCAATGAGGGCTCTGAACAGCCCAGTACTGCACATTACACAACAAACAAATATACATTCATGTAGCGCACGCACAGCAATGAGGGCTCTGTACAACAGCCCAGTACTGCACATTACACAACAAACAAATATACATTCATGTAGCCCACGCACAGCAATGAGGGCTCTGAACAGCCCAGTTCTGCGCCCTACACAACAAACAAATATCCGTTCATGTAGCCCACGCACAGCAATGAGGGCTCTGAACAGCCCAGTACTGCACATTACACAACAAACAAATATACATTCATGTAGCCCACGCACAGCAATGAGGGCTCTGAACAGCCCAGTTCTGCGCCCTACACAACAAACAAATATCCGTTCATGTAGCCCACGCACAGCAATGAGGGCTCTGTACAACAGCCCAGTACTGCACATTACACAACAAACAAATATACATTCATGTAGCCCACGCACAGCAATGAGGGCTCTGTACAACAGCCCAGTACTGCACATTACACAACAAACAAATATACATTCATGTAGCCCACGCACAGCAATGAGGGCTCTGAACAGCCCAGTTCTGCGCCCTACACAACAAACAAATATCCGTTCATGTAGCCCACGCACAGCAATGAGGGCTCTGAACAGCCCAGTTCTGCGCCCTACACAACAAACAAATATCCGTTCATGTAGCCCACGCACAGCAATGAGGGCTCTGTACAACAGCCCAGTACTGCACATTACACAACAAACAAATATACATTCATGTAGCCCACGCACAGCAATGAGGGCTCTGAACAGCCCAGTTCTGCGCCCTACACAACAAACAAATATCCGTTCATGTAGCCCACGCACAGCAATGAGGGCTCTGAACAGCCCAGTACTGCATTTAAAATATAAAGCGCATTAAAGAGCAATGCTCCGTTAATAAAAAAAAACACGTTGTGTCTGCACTGAGAGTGGCTCACAAAGTAAAGAAAAAAGTGCTTAGCAGCTAATTAAGAGACACCATCTCCCGCCGCAAGTAGAACATCCAGTCCCGGTGGGCAGGGCCAAAAGTGGACAGGGTGGTAACCAGGCAGGACTAAAAAGCCTCCTGGACAATCGTAACACCCAGTTTCCATAATTGGTGACGCAAAATGACGCGCACCAATGCAAAACACGGCGGAGCAGAAAGCGAGCTTCTGGAATCGTATCTATCCCTATAAGCTCTCGCAAGGTGAGGGCAGCGTATGCGTGCTGCTAACGCCAGGCGAGACCTAAAAAGGCGGCCTGGTGCACCCAGAGGTGGCATCAGGGTGTAGGATAGGTGGTAGAAAGAGGGCGAGTAACCTTCCGTAAAGACTCTCCGCAAATTAGCCCTAAAGCCGGTTGTCCATGGAGAATTCCTTAAGGGGCTGCATTTGTCAGTATTTTAGCTCTAAGCTAAAAAACTAAAGTTCATTTCCACAATTCAGATTCCCCAGCTGACTGGCGAGGGAGTCTCCCGTGCTGGGTGCGGGAGGCAGGGGCAGACGGCTAAAAAAAAAGCCCAGGGTGCCTGCTTCCCCAAAGAAATGCAAATATGTGCAATTGGTTACTTGGCAAATGTAAAGGCTGCTTGGGAGGCCTTAATTGATGGAATCACTTTGAGCTCCCTGATGACAAGATAGTTTCTTTTTGCGAGGTCTGTAAGGGTGTTCCAAGGTGAGCTGTGCAGAGCCTGATTTTAAAGACAGATACAAAAAATGTTTATACTAGGCACAGTCTGCTTAATAATGAAACCTGTGCTTTAGAAGCTCTTTTTATTATAAACCTAAATGTATTATTATACTGTGTATTAATGCACATTAAAAATAATAAGTTAATCATTCACAGCGCTTCCAGGCACCTCCTAGCACTAAAAATACACACATGCTTTTCCATGAGGCATCGTCAGGATTGGATGTATGACATTACAACGCATGCTTTTACATCGCATGCCTTTACAACGCGGTTTTTACAACGCATACCATTACAACGCATAATGCTTTTAGGCGCTGGATAGTGAATTGTTTAATTTACTATTCCAACTCCAGTCCCCGTGGATAGTAGGGAAGGTGTTGGATAGTACATTAAACCCATTCCCTATCCTAGAGCGCCCCCCCCAACGCAATGCGTTGTAATGGTTTGCGTTGTAAAAGTTGCGTTGTAAAGGCACTGCGTGGTAAAAGTTGCGTTGTAAAGGTTGTTTACCGTCAGGATTACATTCTGTGGGGCTCTGGTTGCACACATATACATCTGTAGTGATCACACTAACCAATACAGATTACACAACATAAAATAGTGCATTTCTCACCGATTAGTTTAACTTTTATATATTTTTTAGTGTGTTATCTTATATGTAGTCACCCGATTGTGAGAGATCAACAAAATAGTTACAGAATATTTTGCTCTTTTCTCTTTTTAGCCACACCTTTGATTACGCCTCTGCGCTTACTGACCCCGTCCCCAAGGCAGTATCTATACTTTTTTTAATGCACTTCAAGCGCAGCATTGAATAGCTTCGAGGTGGGCGAGCCAACAAATTAACAAGGAGAGCTAGCCAAGGGTCTGGCTCAGACCTTAGAGCCCGTGCACGTGCCAAGCCCTGATATGTTTGCTGAGTAAATCATATAACAAACAACCTCTAAATTATGATATAATTGAAGGGGAGTGTATTTGAAGCATTGATGTTAATAAGTCACATTAAAGTCTATTAAATCACATATAATAGGTTTTTGTACAACTGGTATTCAAAACTCTCATATTTTAAAGTGCTTTTATGTGCATTCATGAAGAAGAAAGAGTTTTGGTGAAGTAAAACATTGGCCTAAGATCTCTCAATTTAAGCAGGGAAGCTGCAATTTACCCCGGTTTTCTAAAATAACTTTGAACAAATCAGCTAGGAATTGAGTATTTGTCTTTTCGTAGGTTAAGGGCTTTGTTTATACTTCTTATTGAATTTTTCTGTACTTTTTATATAGCATGAACTCAACTCAAAGGCAGCGGCGGCCCGTGCAGGTAAGGACAGTGGGATGGTGGGGCCGGGTGGGAGGGGATTTCGATGGATGATGACGAGGAAAAATTAAATAAATTATTAATTTTCCCTCGTCGTCATCTGTTGAAATCTCCCCACCGGACCCCCCCCCTCTTACCTGCACGTGCCGAGGCTGCCTAAAGGTATTGGAGCACTTTACACGAGCACCACTTACATTACACAAGGCCACTTTCAGTGTTTATAGGCATGGGAGATTGAGTGGTTCACCCAGAATCACAGGATGTACAGCCATTGCTGAGACTCCAACCTGGCTTCCCAGGTCCAAAGTCAGAACACCTGTCTCTGATGCCACATCTGGGGTAAAGGGAAGGAGGCAGGCAGAAGCCACATGAAATTTTGGCTCGTTATGGGTAAGCATGGCTGAAAATTCGTTCTGCTCGCGAAATTTGCGGATTTTTGGCAATTTCGCGTTCTGCGAATCGTGCGAAATTGCCAAACAATCCGAATTTGCAAGTTCGTGAATTTTTTTTGCTTGTTCGCACTTCAAAAATACAATCTGACGTGCGCTGCATTGACTTACCATGATTCTGAGTTCGCCGAGTTGTTTTCCTCCTGCGAACAAGATGGCCGCGGCCAAAAACGACCACATGGATAATATCGCGGTAGCCGCGCTGAAAAAAAACCCCGCAAACACGCCAAAATAAAAAAAATTGCAGGTTCGCACAAATTTGCGGATTTTGCGGACCGCGAATTCGCTTTTGCGCAAATTCGCTGAACTCAAATTCGCAAATTTCACCCATACTTAGTTAGGGGGTCATGGTTTCAACAGGACCTTGAGGTGAGCCAGAGACAGGCTTCAGGCTCAAGCCTGGCTCAAGCTTTCAGCGGCGCGCTCACTTCTAGAATAGCTACTTAATGTCTAGAAAGTCAGTGATATTATCACATGGTGTCCTGCTTTCCATTACCTTAATTATGAACCTTTTTTTTTAGATATTGCGTCAAATTAGCGTGTGATCTGTATTTATTTAACACAGTTTACAATTCATCTTACAAGGTTTCACAAAACACTGCCTTCTGGTTTTAAAGGGATTTGAGAAAAATACATGAATCTAGTCAGTGGTTTAAGTGAACTATGTGTGACTGTGAAGCCCGGGTTCAAATCCCAGATTTCCTGTACGGCTAAATTGTGTGGTTTTTGTCAAATCAATTTACTTCATGTGTCTGATTTACTCAATAGTGACTCTTTAGAACACATTCAAGTAATTCAGTTTAAGATGGACTGTGCACAAAAACCTCACTTGTATGTTTCTATTAGCCTGGAATGTTCCACCATTCCTAACAATAATATTGGCCATGATGTAAGAGACCCTAGATAATGAGTGGGTGGAGGCCGCCCATGTCACAGCATGTACCGCCTACCTGACAGAAGGTAATGCAAGGCAGTGCTAGGCACCGTATTTTGTTATTATTATTGTTTTTTACAAAGCCTCGCTAATTAGTATTGGCCCCAGTGTGCGCTATAAGAGTTTCTTTAACCCCGTGGGCGTGGCCGCGATTCTGCACCTGTGTGGCACTTCTAAAGAATGGGCGGGATCATGACGGCCCCCAGCCGTCATCAGCACACGCACACCGTGTTGCATGACGGACGGGGGCCCTCATCAGCATCGAAGGGGTTAAGCTAGCAAGACCAGGCTTATCTGTCTCTTTGTAACGACGACTCATCTTGATCACTGAAAAACATCTTACCATAAAGTGCAGCCAAGAAACACCGATTGGTGAGGATAGTGGAGATGTAGCTAAAGGAAGGACAACAGGACACACCGGGTTTCACTCTCTTTCATTGCTGGCAGTGTCTCCATGTCATGCTGGCCACATTCTTTCAATCTTTTGTAAACTAACAGAGCATTGCAGGGGTGTTCGAGGGCCAAAGAGAACAGCTTTAGGCTACCCAACCTGGAGTTACTTTAGCTCGTACAGCAGCACTCCCAGCAATCAACTCCCGAAAGTCTTAAAGTTAGGATTTTTCTCCGTTTAGGAGTAGTAAAGTTAGGACTCTTAACTTTAGGACTCCTAAACTGAGAAAAATCCTATCTTTAAGACTTTCGATATTCTCAAGAAGGCATTTAGGAGTCCTAAAGTTAGGACTCCTAACTTCTGTAAATACCGAAATGAGTAAGTGCCTTCTGTGAATACCGAAATGAATAAGTGCCTTCTGTGAATACCAAAATGAGTAAGTGCCTTCTGTGAATACCAAAATGAGTAAGTGCCTTCTGTGAATACCAAAATGAGTAAGTACCTTCTGTGAATACCAAAATGAGTAAGTGCCTTCTGGGAATACCAAAATGGTAGTAAGTTTAGGATTTTGTCTAAAGTTAGTTCTGTGAATCGGGCCCACTGTGGTCAGTACACAGAAAAAAAATGACAGTTGCTGCAAGTTTCAGTAACCTAAACAGCTGTAGAGTTTGCAGATGTTCAGACGTGCACACAGGTGTAGTTTCTAAAAGGGCCATAGTATGCACCCAGGTGCTTTCACATTCCTTCTCTGTATGAATTATTTTTTGGTTAAGAGTAAGTTTGGTTACTGAAGCCTTTCTTCTGAGCAGCAGAGCCCAGATCAGCTCTCTGAAACTCAACATTTTTCATAAGGCGTGAATCTTTAGAAGGGGCCAGCCCACTGGCTTCCCCTATGCTAGGTATGAAACTGGAGCCCATGTGTCCTAATTATGAGTTAGATGTAATGGTAATTACCGCATTCCAGGGTAAATAGCGTATGAACTTACCAAATCGACTGATCACAAGGGAAAAACTTCATGTGATCTTTATCAAATGTGCTGAATACCATGTTTGTGGTTAACATGTGCTTTGTATATCATGTGCTATTTATCACATGCAAAACTAAATGTGGTAAACACCTCCTAATTACACTTGTGAGAGTTATTGAACACTATTTGAAAATCAACATTAAAATATCTCTAGTCAAAAATGTGTGGAAAAAATTCCTGAAAGTGTAAGGAATGATAGAAAAAACGTAAAACAATACATAAAGCTAAAACCAACACAATAACGAAAAACAACGAAAAAACAGTACATGCACCATTTGAGCTGAAACATAGAATTCCACGCACACTTGCAGACAGTGAAAGACCCCATAGACAGCCATGGACAGATGAAGCTGTCACTGGTGATTTTAGCAGTTCACACTTCGGTTCCGCAGTCGACTACCATGGTTTAAGGCTAGGTCACTATATCATGCTATGCCAGATCCACGTTCTGCTACAACACGCCACACAACAAGGGATGGAAACCAGGCCGCCAATCAATGACCTCAAATGGCAGAGCAATGAAAGAGAACTAAAGAACGATGATGGATTCAACCCAGATCTGTGACTGTGGGTGAGTGTATTAAAGTTTCAGCACTCCGTCCATCATCTTCTTGTGACAACAATGAATGAGAGCCAGGACTGGCACCGTACGGCTGAACCTATATACAGGAATCCGCTTGAGGTCCGTAGGATACGCAGGCAACGCGGGTACCGTTGAAAACATGTAATCATTACAGATACACCAGTGCCAAACATAAAGACCTGTGTACTGAAAATGCGAGCAGAGCTGGAAGTCTTTGCAGCGGACACTACACAGACAGACAGTAGGATTGGTGAAAAACATTCATCAGAATACTCTGCCAAGGGGGGGCGTGGCTTGACGCCCGTGGAGGATGGAGGCGCCCGTGTTAGTCTCCTCGGGATGACGCGGACTGGCCACGTTTTATAGCTAATTGCCAGTTCGTGGTGAGGGGCCCTGACAAGCGGATGATGGCCTGACTCCATGGGCTTACTTTCAGAGCTTTATCGGGAACGTGCAACTTAATTTCCTCCCATGTCGCATGTTTCATTCAAGCCGCGCTGACCGCGACCGCCATTTTGGGCGCACTGTCTTCACTTCAATGAAACACATGGTGATAGTTATTTACTGTTTCCCTCTCTACGGGCTCAATCAAGATGACCTTTCCCTACAATAACAGTGTTCTCTAACAAGTGACAATTTCTTTGACTGGAGGAGACCATTTAATGTGCAATTTATAGCAAGTTTTGCTTTGCCAGCCATTTTGTCTTCACGCTTTACTTCTGACATACTTTTTCCTGGATTTCTGAGAATGCTGCTTCTCCATGACTTCACTCTCCCCTACTGAGTTAAATGTGAGAAATCTTCACATTATATTTCTTTGGAAGCAACCTGACATCTTTTTTTCTTATGAAGGGCAGTCAATGTATTTCAGCCATACCTCTGGCAATATTTTCACTGTGGTATTGCACTTGAGAAAGAGCCTATGTATATATATTTCTTATCACAACAGAGATTTAATACTATATCACTTTGATCTTCTTATGGGAAGATTGAAAAAGCTGGCACCCCAGGTGTCACGTTCCACTCAGTCCTTTATCAAAAACTCTAGAATCTTCACAAAATTTTCAAAAATGGAGGATTTCTTGGTCTCTATTTCTAAAGCCTCTGCTCCTCCTGGCTCTGGTGCTCCTGCAGCAGGGAAGACCACCACTAAACGTCTGAAGAAGGACCCACATTCCCCACCAAAGCCTTCTTCTCCTGTTTACTCTAGACATGTTGAGGAGATACGTGCTCTCTGTCCCTTCATGGAGGAAACTATCACCAAATTGCAATTTCTAACGGAAAATTGGTCTCAGATGAATGATCGTCTTACCTCTATGGAATAAAGTGTCTCCTCCTATGCTTACACAAACAAGAAGGTTAATGATCTTCAATCGCAAGTATCTTCACTCCAACGACAAGTCAAAGACCTAAAAAATAGAAACAGGAGAAACAATATCCACATTTATGGCCTGCCGGAGGGCTCAGAGGGCTCAGATCCTCTTTCTTTCTTCAAGTCCTTCCTCCCTAAATTGCTGCATCTACCAGAGGGAACGTCGCTCAACATTTAAGGTGCCCACAGACTTGGTCATCAACATGCGGGGGCAGCCACTTCTCGGAGACCAAGAGGTGTCATCATGTACTTCCTTGAGTATACTGATCTACTCAAAGTACTTTCAGCAGTCAAGTCAATTCAACGTGTTTCATGGTCAGGTTCTACTTTATTCTTCACTCAGGATTATGCAAAAACTACAGCAAATAGACGCGAAGAATTTCTTAATATGAGACCTGACTTACGGGCTATGGGGGCTCACTATGAACTTTTCCATCCCTGCCTCGTCAAGGTTACTTATAAGAACAAAACTACGACATATGAGGATCCTATCAAATTGCAGAGGTTTATTAACTCTTGCAGATCAGAGTCTATGGACTTTTCTGGTGCTTCGTCATCTCATAATATTTGATGTTTTTTTTTCCGAAATGTAGTAATTTCTCTTCTTATTTCTAACATTCAAAGTTCTAACATACAGTTTGTAAGTTTTATGATGTTTACTATTTGATCATTTTATTTTTTATCAAAATATTATGTCATGTCATTTTACTTTACAATTTTAAATAACTCCTTTAATAACCATTCTTTTTTTGTTTTTGGCTCCTTCCTCCCAGGTTTGTTCATGTTTTTTCATGCCATATACCCTTACCTTATGTGAATTGATGTGGTCCTTCCTCATTCTACGTTCCGTCGAGTTTGGGCATGCCATCCGCTCCATGTGGTTTCACCCCCCCACCTTCCTATGATGTCCTTAGATGTAGGTAGGTTGTATATTTTTTGTTGTTGCTCCCTCTTTTTTCCTCTCTCTTCTTCTTTCTATGCTTTATTGCACCTTTTATTTTATGTCAATCTTTTCTTCTTTTCCGGTTCACTATTTTATACTCTTATCTGTATTAATTTCTCTTAAATACTGTTTATTGTTAATATTTATGCTCACATGGTTAAATTGTTATATATTCTATCCTTTGCTCTTTAATGGTTCGTTTAGACCTTCATCTTCTAGTTATCCCCTTGTTGTCTTTGAAAATTATATTGCGGAATGTCAGAGGTCTGAATTCTCAAATTAAAAGTCAACGTGCTTTAACATCTATCTAAATTGGGAGCCAATATTGTTCTTTTACAGGAATCTCATTTATCTGCTTCTGAATCTTTGAAATTGAGAAAGGGTTGGGTTGAGGGAGTTTTCTTCTCACCAGGTGAAACTAAACGTAACAGTGTAATAACTCTATGTCAAAAATTGATTGATGCTAAGTTGCTTTCTCAACTTTCGGATGGAGAGGGAAGATGATTATATACTAAATTACAAATTAAAGGTGCTCCTGTCTCTTTACTTAATATTTACGCTCCCAGGAATGGTTACTCCACGTTTTGGACTGTTTTTCCCAAGACATTTCATCTTGTATTGATGATAATTTCATCCTTGCAGGTGATTGCAATCAAATAATAAACCCTTTTATCTTTCTCAATTTGCCGGTTTCTTTTAAACCGCATAAAGCACATAAGGTATTTATCCAGCCCATTCAGCAATATAAACTCATAGATGCCTGGAGAATTTACAACCCTACCACAAGGGAATACACATTTTACTCTCCAGTTCATCAAACCCAATCGCAAATTGATTACTTTTTTGTCTCACATATCATCTCCCAGTCATTAGGAAATGCAGATATTGGATCTATTCTAATATCTGACCATGCTCCCATCCTCATTCAATTAGATATAGCTACAAAATCCAATTTACCTAGGAGATGGCGTTATTAATAACTCACTCCTCTTAGACCCCAACTTTAACTCCTCTTTTGCTTCTTTCTTTAATGATTATTTTTCCTTAAACTAAACTGATACCTGATCCTTTTCCGTAATTTGGTATGCATTCAAATCAGCCGGCAGAGATTTTATTATTGGCTATGTCTCCAGAAAACAAAAAAAATGCACACAAAGTTACTGATGATCTTTTGGCTGAGGTAAATAGACTGGAGCACTCCTATTATTCTTCAAAGTCCAAAAACTGTTTGTATCAGCTTGTTAAGGCAACATTTCAATTCCATAGGAATCTACTGACAATGCCTCACTTTATTTTTTAAAATCTAGTGCAAAGTGTTATGCTGGCCAAAATAAAGCTGGCGAAATCTTGGGGAATTACTTAAAAATGAAACATAATAAGTTTAACATTGACTATCATGGATGAACAAAACACATTGTGGTTCAAAGATTCAGAGATAATAAATGAATTTCTTCTTTTCTACAAAGCTTTCTGTGCACCTGAAATCATACCCTCAGAAGCAAATATCTCACAATTCCTCTCAAATAAGGTAAGGAGGACGGTGGCAGTGTCTTCCCGACCCGCTGACGCTGTGAACTGCAAGTTTAAGGAATATTGCTGGTTTTTAATTTCAACTGATAGCATCTGTCTAGATTGAATTTTAAATAGCGCCGCTTAAATCTTTAATTTTATTTGTCTTACTTGCACTTGGAACGCCTGGGCTCGATCACACGACCTGCCCGCCCCGGTCCGACTCGGCAACCAGTGCCGTTGAGCGGAGGGCAGGACAGGCAGAGCCTGGTCACTTCCGCCCACATCGAGCAGTTAGCGCTCTAGCTGCACCACGCAGAGGGGTATTTAGCCCCCTCGTCGCAGTGAGCGCGCAGCGGTCGCGCGCAGGGGAGCGCCTGAGGACACGCCTGAGACAAGCCAGAGAGAAGCCCGTCTGCGCCCGTCCGTGACTGGACGGGACCAGGGGCCATGGCATTGTCATTATCTGGACCAAACTCTCCGATGAAATCTATAGTGAGCTACTCCTCACAGGCCTTGTTACGTTTAAGAGATAATTCTCACACATATTGTTTGGAAGTTAACCACCGCCCCCCTGAGGGGCCGTTTTCGTGTAGGTTATGTCAATACCAATTCCAAATCACAAATGATATATGCTCTCCACTATATAGAACAAATAAACCCACCATACCCACTCAGGGTGGGGTAAACCTGTTATGCAATATAAGGTCTTTAGCCAAACACTATATCGAGGTCTGGGACCTCATTTCAACACATAAACCCGATCTGTGTTTTTTCACGGAGACATGGCTTAAACCCCATTCCACCCCGGTTATTACTCTTGGGGTTACTGAAGGCTATAAAATCATCAGACTGGATCGCCCCACGAAAACCGGTGGGGGGATTGCAATTGTACATATAGACAACATCTCGGTCTTGGTTTTAGAGCAATGGTGCAATCCGGCCTTTGAAATGATGGTTTTCAAGATCGGCTCGTCTGCCACACATAGTAGAAAGGGAGCATTGGTCTATCGCCCTCCAGGTCCCATAAAAGGAATTGCTAGACAATTAGTAGAAGCACTCGCCCCCTATGTTTATCCAGCTAAGGATTTCTTACTGCTTGTTGATTTTAATATTCACAGCGAGACGAAAACTAATGTTGAGGCCCAATCCTTTTTGACTGATTTATCTTTAATTGGACTGATACAGTGCAATAATGAGCCTACACATCAGGCGGGGCATACTCTAGACCTGATTCTCTCCAATGTTTCTGGAATTAAATGTTATACGCCTATACAGACTAATTGGACAGATCATTTTGTTCTTGCCAAAGATGGATACGTGTTACAACTATTCTTCACAAATTCCTGCTCAGCGAAGAAAATGGCATAAAATAACAGATGCAAATCTCAAAAAGGTTTATGTGGCCCCATTGATTTTAGTTACTGATGATATTAATACTGCCCTTTTAAAATATGATTTGGCTATTCATACTGCGGTGGAGCAGATTGCCCCGCTAAAAGCTTTTAAAAAGCGCTCTGCCAGGAAACAGGAAGTATGGTTTTCGGAAGAACTGCGGAGCCTTAAACGCACTGCTAGGAAAACCGAGAAGGTATGGAGAAAGTCGCACCTGGAAAGAGATAAAATGAAATATCAAATGGCGTTAAACATCTATCATAAAGCCATCCGATCTGCTCGTAAGAACTATGTTACCTCGCAATTGGAGGCAGCAGGCAATGATCCAAAAGTACTCTTCCAGATTGTAAACACTTTTCTAAAACCTGTGGCATGCGAAAGTGCAGATATGGCATCCCAACATCTATGTGACAATATCTCAAGTTTCTTTACCGAGAAAATTGATGCTATCTATGAGAAGATAGAGGCACTCATTCCATCTATTAGTCAGGATGCCCATATATCAGTACAAGCAGTAGTCACTAAATCTAATACCTTCCATAATTTTCCTGAGATCTCTCTATCAGAGGTTGAGATGTTGACCAATAACATTAAAAGTGGGAGCCCGTCTGATCTGCTACCAGCCAGACTAATGGGAACGCTGGGGCAAACACTTGGTTCACATATTCAGAGCCTGGTGAATCTCTCGTTAACAACAGGATGTGTCCCACGAGAATGGAAAAAGGCCCTAGTCAGACCTATTAGGAAGAACACCTCCTCCCCTTGGACCAATATGTCTAATCTTAGGCCGATTTCCCTGTTGCCCTTTCTGGGTAAAATCATCGAAAAGCACACTAACAAGCATTTGTCCAACTTCCTGGAACAATCTGGAAGCCTTGATCCTTCACAGTCAGGTTTCAGGCCAAAATATAGTACTGAAACGGCCTTGCTGTCGATAACGGATGACCTCCGCATGTACCAGGACGGTGGTTATTCCGTTGTCCTGGTACTGCTGGAATTATCGGCAGCGTTCGATACCATTTCGCATAACATCTTGATCGAACGACTGACTGTGAATGGACTCGGTGGCAAGGCACTGGACTGGATAAAGAGCTTTCTCTCCGAGCGCACCCAATGTATCACCATGGGTGACTTAAGGTCGGATGAGGTTAAGATCACCAAGGGGGTTCCACAGGGCTCGTGTCTGAGCCCAACTCTTTTTAACGTCTATGTGGCCCCCTTGGCAGATATAACAAGAGCCTTTGGTTTCTGTCCAGTGTCATATGCTGACGATACTCAGCTGCTTTTTCCCTTTAAATCACTAACACCGGAGGTTATACAATCTTTCTCCGAGGGGATGAAAGCAGTATCCCAATGGATGTCTTCCAACTTTCTTCAGTGTAATGTTGGTAAGACTGAGGTGATGCTTTTCGGTGAGGCTAAGATTCAATGGTCTCCTGATTGGTGGCCGTTAGACTTAGGTCCAGCTCCCGAACCTAAACAAATAATCAAGAACCTGTGGGTACGGTTGGAGTCGGAGCTGACTATGAAACACCATGGTAACATCACAGTGGGATCTTGTTTCCACATGATAGGTCTCCTCCGTAGAATATTTCCATTCCTTCCGGACTCCATTAGAAGAACTTTGGTTCAGGCTTTAGTAATAAGCCGACTTGATTATTGTAATGGTCTCCTGGCAGGTGCAAATGAAGAGGTGCTAGACCGACTGCAAGTGGTACAGAATACAGCAGCCAGGCTAGTCCTCAATGCTCCCCCTAGATCTCCATCCAAACCACTGCTGGACAAACTACATTGGTTGTCCATACGTCAAAGGGTGAGGGTTAAGACCTGTTGTACCATACATAAAGGTTTACATGACTTAGGACCGGCCTATTTGGCTAAAACATTTGTACCATATGTCCCTACACGTACACTCAGGTCAAGTGAGCAGTTGCTGCTGAGGGTACCTAAGATCAGCAGGACCAGACTGGGTGGAAGGGCTCTGTCAGTGGTAGGTCCTATTATGTGGAACACTCTCCCACTCTTATTGAGACAATGCTCCGATCATCTCCTTTTTAGGAAACAATTAAAAACTTTTCTGTTCAAACAAAATTAGCCATAGCTTAGTATGTATGTAACTGTTTTATTCATTTGTTTTTAGAAACTTGGTATGATGCCCTAATATTTGCTTCCTGTTGTTCTAAGCGTGGAGATACTCCTTCGGGAGTTTATTCATAGCGCTATACAAACACGCAAATAAATAAATAAATAAATAAAATATTCATAAATCCTCTAATGCTCAACTGGGTTTTTCTCCTTTTGATTCTAATATTTCACAACAGGAACTTCTCACTACTCTACAATCGCTTAAGAAAGACAAAGCTCTGCGACCAGATGGTTTCACAGTGACATTTTTCACACACTTCGCTCCACTACTTCTCCCCAAATTACTTACTTTCTTAAATCTATTTTCACATTTGGGAAAATCTTCTGGGTTCTTTTTCAAAGCTCTAATTTGTTTAATTCTTAAGGAAAGGAAAGATTTAAAATATTGTAAGAATTACAGACCTATTTCACTTGCTAACATTTACTACAAATTTGTTTGTTAGGCTTTGTCTATTCGCCTAGAAACTTTCCTCCCTCAATTATTGGGTGCAGAACAATCCGGTTTTGTTAAAGGCCGCCTTATCTCCTATAACACTTGTCTATTTTTTTATGTCTTATCCAACTCTTCCCATTTATCCCATTCATTAGCTGCTGTGGCCTTAGACGCAGAGAAAGCGTTTGATTGAGTCAATTGGTCTTACCTCTTTCAAACACTTAAATGGTTCGGTTTTGGTCCAAAGATCATCTCCCTGATTTTGATTCTTCACTCTAATCTAAGAGTCTATCTTCCTTCTACCCCTTTACCCTAGCCCCTTACCCTTCCTCGTTCCATCCACCTTGTCCCCTATGTTCTTTAAATGCTTTTCTTGATACTTATCTAACTCTTAACTGATGTAAATTGCAACATTATTGTTCCTCATGTAAAGCGTTCTGATTCCTTCGGGTCTAGTCAGCGCTCTACAAAACTCATTAATTAAATATGTTCCCATTTAGTATTCTTTCTCTCTTTGTCTACTTCCCCTGCTCCTACCCCCCTCCCCTGAATCTCCCCCTTGCCTGCTAGTCTGCCTAGCCCCCTGTCCTTTGTGCCCTTTGACTAAGCACTCCTTCTCCCCGTGTTGGGGAAAGATCCAATTTTTATACTCTGTAGTCTCAGCGAACCCGCTGAGAGAGTCCACTGCACCAAGGGAGCCACTCACACTTAATGTATGGTATGGCACCCCTTGCCGAAGCACTCCCTCTCCCCTTTTTGGGGAAGGATCCAGTATGTAGGCCTTGGAGTCTCAGAGACCCCTCTGAGAGAGTCTACTGCGTAAAGGGAACCTCCCACTACAGAGATAGAGAAGTGATACCTCTTCCCCTGGGATCACAGCTACTGGACTTTGGACGTTGCTTTGACTCGTCTACCGGTTTGTGTCCTTGTCACCCTTCCTCTCCTCTTCCCATGCTGTGTCTCTCACCCTCCCCTCCTCTTTCCTGCCTTCATCATCTGTCTACTTCCCCATCTCCTACCCCCTCCTGAGGAAAATGAAATTTTGCCTGACCAAGATGCCCCCTACGTATACCCTATGTTACATGTGTGTGCATGTCATCCATGCATATTTCCTTGTAGTGGCCTGAATCACTAGGCCTCTGCATTCATGTCCTGCATTATGGTGCCTGTCATCAAGTTTCCCAAAAGTTAAGCTAACATGAAGGCCCATGTATTTTACATTGTGCACTTTTAAATAAATATCGTACTGAACCCTTTTTGTGGTTCAGATTGAACCACCAGTCCCTGAATTAATGTTTTCATGACTCCTGACACACTTAAAGCCGCAAGAAGCCCAGTAAGGCCTGCCAAGACAGTATTATGAATAACAGTTATCTGTTTGCTTTACAGAATCACATTTCAGTCTGGTGAAGAAGGTACACAGAACCCATCTGCATAGATAGGGCCCAGCCATTCTGTCTCTGTTTAAGTGGATTACAGTGCTTGCATCCATAGAAAGCTCATGCAACGAACGAATAAATATGCCCTTTCTGTCATTTAGTGACGAGCAACCTTTGCTTCAGATAATACATCCCCTGACTCAAGATATCAGTTAGTACTAGATGTGCTGGTCGCCTTGACACAAGAGATCTCTTCTAGACTGAAAGTCAGCTCTCCTCCCAGTTACACGTCAATTGCACGTCATGCTCATGTTGCACACAAGTAGGACAAAGTTCGAGCTGGTCATGCAAACTCCTCCTCTAAGTACCCACCCACCTATGACACCTACCTATCACCTACCTATGACTCATCGAAGTACACACCCTCATGTACGCCCACATGCTCTTATCTCTTTCTTTCTTGCTCTGCCTGGAGCGCTCCGCCCTATGTACAAGGAGTAAAATGTATATATTCTGTTCATTGTTATTAAATGTTAGAAGACTCTTCCTGAACCTCTGTGGTGATGGAACTGATTCTCCCTTTGACTCGAGTTATTGGAATAAAGCCCATTTAACTTGGACACCACGGATCCTGTCTCTCATTTGATGCATGATACTTTGTTAATGCCTAGAAATTCTGCCAGGGTAATATTTTATTTACCACAAAATTTGGCGCCCTTACAGGGACATATCCCTTTCTCCACTCGCCGGAGTTGTGGGTCTAGTCTTGGCCCCCTTCTACAGCCGTGACGGACTTCAAGTGCGCACGCCATCTGGATTTCCCGCTACTCCCTCAGGCCCAAGAGGAGGACGGACTGCGACCAGGCATCCATACGAGGCGGTGAGGAACGCGGATCGTCTCAACCAGAGCCCAGCCCGTGAGAGAGCAAGGTCCGAGGTCTCCAGAGGTCCACCTGTTCCAAGGCGCAAGCGTAGTCAAGTCAAGTTTCCGAGGCCTTCAAGTTTCAAGTTCTGCTTCCCGGTGAGTACCACTATGGGGAATGTATCAAGTTTCAAGACGGGCTCATTTTAAATGAGAACGGTCAAGACGGGTCCACTGTAAAAAGTGGAAACGGTCAAGACGGGTCCACGGTTAAACGTGGGCCCGGTAAAGACGTGTCTCATTTTTTGAGACCGGTATGGTTGTACTGTATTCCAGTGCACAAAGTTTATTGTTTTCAAGTACATGTTTTATTCCATGTATCAGGTTAGACTGTGTCTGTTTTAGTGTTATAATGTTTCTTGTATGAATGATTGTTGATTGTTTCAGTCTATTTTTGTGTATTGTGTTTTCATTGTATTGATTTCAAACATGCCACTGTTTTCAAAGTTACGTCAGATAGGGACCAGAAAGGGTATACTAGAAGAGTCAGTTAACATCCCGCCTAGAGACACACCTGGTCATGACCCTCTCAGAAAGATGCCATTGAGTTATGGCGCAAAGAGTCACATAGGAGAACAGAGAAAGAATTCAACAAAGTAGAGAGACATAAACTAGCAGAGGAAAAAGCCAAAGAAAAAGAATCACGTCCTCTCAGAAGAACTAGCTAGAGTTAGAGTTGGAGCTATAAGTTTACTGTGGAGTTCCTTGTAAATAGCGCCTTGTAAATATGCCTTGTGAATAGCGTGTCATTTTCGTGACTTGTTGAGTTTCTTGTAAATATGGCTTGTGAATAGCGCCATGTGGTTATGTTTTGTGCAGAGCTTGTTATCATTACGCTAGTCAGGAGAGAGCTGGATCTCTTTCAAGTGCTTAGAGAAAATGTTTTGAAGATGTGCGTACGTGTTATGTGATAACGTGGAGAGATGAGTTCATGACTTTCCCATGTACTGCAGTTATTGGGGAATGATTGTGCTTCAGCTGCCAAAGAGTTAATATCTTGTACTGAGTAGGCAGTATTTGTTTTAACATGCTGTTTAACAAGGTGTTGAGGGATTTTGGCGTTTTTTGGTGTTTGCGGGGGGCGTGTTTTTGAGCGGAAATTCGTACCCGTTCCAGTGGAGGGATTTGGTTGCTTTTTGGTGAGGATTTAGGGAATCGCTTGGACTACTGTGATGCCAAATTTGAAAGGGATCTGAGCTGTGGAAGTGGTGGAAAAGGCATGTTTTGTGTGGAGGTGTGATTTGCGATGTTATCCAATGGGCGTATTTCTGAAAATTGAGATAAAGGTTTCTTTGATTTTTCATTCTGGGTCTGCCTATGTGCTTTGTCAGTTTGCAGATTGAATGGTAAAATCTTGCATGGAGAGTAAAGAAGTGTATTTGTAAAGGGTTTGCCTTGGAACACTTGATTTTATTGTGTTTAACTCAGAGGTCGGTAGTTGTAAATAAACCAGTCTTATTGAGATAAGGGTTTTTGCACGGAGAGTGCTTTAATGTTTTTCACGGTTGAGAAGACATTATAGAATAGACCCATTAGAGAATGTGCTATTAATTAGTGTACTGCAACCGTGTGTTTTTTTTAAAAATAGGAATGTTTCTACAGAATATTTTTCCCAATGCAAGCTGCCCTTTAGAATAGCGTTGTGACAGTTAATAGACTCAATTAGAAAACATGTTTTTTTTTATTTATTTTGTTTGAAAAATTATGAATCTGGCCCTTTGAATAGGTAGAATAGAAGAGCTTGCACACTTAATTAGGAATAGTGGCTATTTGTAAATTAATGAACGTGGCCCTTTTTGATAGCTATAATACACCACCATCTTAATGCATTGCTAAGTGTCCCCTACATTAGTTTAATTTGCATTCATTTAGTTTAAAGGCTCACCTATGTACTTTGACAGGCTGCTGTTAGAAAGGTATAATCTTGCACGGTAAAAGCAGTATTCATTAAACAAGACTTGGAAAATAGGATTTATTATGTCTGATTCAGAGGTCAGTTAGGCTGCAATGCTTACACAGATGGTTTCAGATAAACATTTAGTGGAGAAGCTTCAATTGATGTATGCAGAGAACAGTCCCAACCCAACAGTCCATGATAATTCGTTTTTTTTCTCTCAACTACAAAATGCATAGCCTTGTGTGCAGAAGCAAATTGTCCTTTTTTTTTTTTGTGTTAATTTGCATGCTAAACAAATGCCCATGTTTCAAATGTCTTGCCTTCTAGCTGAATTAGTTAGACAAAAGTGTTTATTAGAAAGTGGAGCTTTTAAGTAGCAGTACAGGATTATTTTAAAGTACTAGCATGTCACTTAGTTACAGAAAATATGTCCTTATTAAATTGGCTTCAGTGAAATTAGAGAATGTTGGTTTAGCTCCCTGGCCTGGGTACAGATATGTTTTGAATTACAGAGAATGTGTTTTTCGACCTTGAAGGTCCTGGCTTCCAGTATATGTTTATGTAAAGGGAGGGTTTTTCCCTCTTGCCGTGCCTGTCTTCTTATTATTGGCCATAACCCAATTCTTTCCGCGATCCCTTTGTTTAAGTAAAGGGAGGGCCACTCCTCCGACTGACACTAGCTTTCTTGGCAGACGCTTGACTCTTTCAATGAGCTCAGCGTTGGCAGCGACCCAATTTTAGAGAAGCAGAGACGAGTGAGAGACTTGTCTCCTCTTAGTGATGTTTGACACTGAGCCAGCTCCTGGCTCTGAGGGGAGGGGCAGGTGAGCAAGGAGTGAGTTCGGAGCGAAGTTACCTCCCCAGCCCCTCTGACTTGTGTACAAAAAAATTGTTCTTCCTTACAGTCAACACTAAAAGCTTCATTGACTTCAGATAAATTCACGCTTGCAAATGAATACGTTTTTCCCTCAGTAGTGTAAACAGAATAATTGGCAGGAGTTTCGCTCTTGCAATGAGTTCAGCATCTGGCAGTCATTCAATTTTAGATCACAGTGAAGCCGGCTTGGAGTTGATTCAAAACTCCGAGCGCGAACATCTTTCTAGAGGGAGGTGCTGCTTCTAATAGGAGTAGCGAGGCTCCAGTCCTCTGTCTATGCTAGAATAATTTGGATTTTATTCAAATACATTTAGAGAACATATTGTAGGTAGTATGGTCATACTATTCCCAAGATTTAGAGTAGGATTTTTTTTGTAAACTATAGAGCTTTTTGGAAAGAGGTTTCCCCAAAATAGAAATTGTGCTTTTGAATTGAAAATACGTTTTTATTTATTCTTTTATTTCTATAAAATTCATTTTTGCTAGATTGTTGACAGTGAGCCCTAGCATTTACAGTCAGACACTAAAGAAACGGCTAGACAGTTTTTACATGCCTGCAAACACAGGACTGATACAGTACGTAGACGACATCCTGGTTACAGCACGATCAGACACAGAATGCGAGAATGCATCACTGACAGTTACAATTCTGTGAAAAGCAAGTGGTGTAATAGGACACTTGCTTTCCAAGGAGGGTAAACAGCTAACACAAGAACCATACAGCTCATTACTAACCTTTCACAGCCCAGGACACAAAAGGAAGTACGTGCCTTTATTGGCCTCACTTCCCAAGTATGCATATCTAGCCAAACCACTCATACAGTTAACTACAAAGGAGGCGGCCATTTTGACTGTCCTCCCTTGGACACAAGAACACACCTTGGCATTTGAGGAATTAAAAAGAGCATTATGTCACGCGCCATATTTTTATTTATTTTTACATTTGACTGTAGCGAGACTGACAGGATATGAACTGACATTATTTCAGCCACACATAGAGATCAGACGTTGTAACATTCTGAATCCTGCAACACTTTTGCCCTCAAGTACAGTAAATGCACCACCACATGACTGTGTGGAAGTAATGAATATAGTGACAAGACCAAAACAAGACCTGACAGATATTGTACTCCCAGACCCTGACCTGACGCTCTATGTAGATGGATCATGCATGAGAACGAGTGCAGGAGAGTTAGTAGCAGCGTATGCCGTGACCACAGAAGTCATAGAGACACAGGGCCCGATTCACAGAATGAACTTAAGACTAAATCCTAAACTTACTACTATTTGGTATTCACAGAATGCACTTACTACTTTCGGGATTCACAGAGTGAACTTACTACTTTCGGGATTCACAGAATAAACTTACTACTTTCGGTATTCACAGAATAGATTTAAGACTACTAACTCTAAGTCCGAAATCGGGGAGTAAATTCCGGCCCGGAGGCGGAGCTTACGGCCCGGAGGCGGAGCTTACGGCCCGGAGTCGGAGCTTGCGGCCCAGAATTGGAGATTTCAGCATGGCAAAAATCCCCACCTCCGAGCCGGAAGCTCCGCCTCCGGGCCGGAAGCTCCGCCTCCGGGCCGGAAGCTCCGCCTCCGGACCGGAATTTACTCCCCGATTTCGGACTTAGAGTTAGTAGTCTTAAATCTATTCTGTGAATACCGAAAGTAGTAAGTTTATTCTGTGAATCCCGAAAGTAGTAAGTTCACTCTGTGAATCCCGAAAGTAGTAAGTGCATTCTGTGAATATCAAATAGTAGTAAGTTTAGGATTTACCGCTATATGTATGAAGGGACCGATTAGCGAATCAGAAATTGCGAAAATTACCGAATCGCTAAATCTGTATCGCTAATCGGGATGTATCAACGCATTAGCAAATATTTAGCGATTCGGCCACAATCGCTAAATATTTGCACAATATGAATCAGCGATTCCCTAAACGGCCAAACTCGCAAAATAGCGCGACCCCGCCCCTAAATACGCAAAAATAGCGCGACCGCGTCGCTAAATTGCGCGACCGCGTCGCTAAATAGCGCGACCGCGCCCCTAAATACGCTAATTAGCGCGACCGCGTCGCTAAATACGCTAATTAGCGCGACCGCGCCGTGAAATTGCGCGACCGCACCCCTAAATACGCTAATTAGCGCGACCGCGCCCAGCATAGCGCTAAATTGAGAGGTACCCCCGGGAAAAATCGCAATTTAGCACAAATCTGGAAACATCCAATTGCAATCCTGATGCTATATGATGACATCACAACCAGGAAGAGAGTGATTTCCCATGGGGCATCTGGAGTGAGACAGAGAGAGTGAGAGTGTTGTGTGCAACTCTTGAGCCATGGCAGAAAGTGGAAGCCAGGATGTCCCAGCAAGCCAGCAGGAGCAGCAAGCAGGGGAAGCAGCCAGGAAGAGGAAGCTCAAGTTTTCAGAGGCTGAACTAGAGACCCTAATCACTGAAATGGTGCAACACCATGACTCATTATTTGGGGCCACTTCCCACAAGGTGCCAGAAGCCAGCAAGAGAAGGATTTGGGAGGGCATCCAAGCCAAAGTGAATGCCCTAGGAGTCACCCACAGGACAGTTGATGTGTTGCGCAAGCGCTGGTACGACCTGCGCCAGCGCTCCAAGGAGAGGTTGGCTGCCAGGCTGGAGCAGTCCCAGCTCACCGGTGGGGGAACCTCCAACGTCCAAGACTCTACACCACTGGAGGAGCTGGTAGAGGGCACACTGCCTCATCAGAGTGTTGCGGGCGTGTCCGTGCTCGACAGCTCAGCACAACCATCAGCAAGACCAGGTAAGAAGCATGCCTCCCCACCCTAAACCACCCCCAGAACCCCCTGAGGCGACCTAGGGATTAGGGCAACCACATGTCAGGCTAGACCAAGTACACAGCAATGCATTATGGGAGATGTAGTCACAACAGGCAGCAATGTAGAAAGTAGCATGAGATTGTCAAATTGTACACATGTGCAGGTCAGGAGAGGTGAATGACACAAGTAAAGTCAGGGAACACTGTGAAAATTTAATAGTACATCACTTGTGATGATCAAATAAGTAATGTGTGCTGTTCTATCCACAGCACCTGCAAGTGGGAAAGCTACAGCCAGTGCAACAGAGACAGGAGCCAGAGGCTCAGGAGAAGGCAGGCATGGCCATGATCCAGATGGGGAGGACAGTCCTATAATCCAAACACAGGGACACAGTAGGAGGAACGTGAGGCCATTCAGAATAATGGATGATGAGGAAGAGGAAAATGTCAATGTCCAGTCTGAAGCACCAGTACCCCAGCAGCAGGAGTCCAGAACAGAGTCCAGAGGCAGGCGTAGACCCCGCACGGCCATCAGCACCAATGTGCAAGAAGAAGAATCAGTGTTCGCCGGTCTTGAAATGCACATGCTCCAGGTTCACCGCCTGCAAGCGAAACACATGAAGGCCATTCAGAGAGAGATCAGGGCAGGGAACAGAGGACTACGCGAGGAAATCAGGGGGGCTGTGCAGGAGCTGACTGCAGAGATGAGAGCTGAACGCGCAGCCAGGCGCAAAGAAATTGCCCGCATGGACCACTACACGCGTGCTGTTAATCGCCTCGCCTCCTCCAACAATATGCTGGCAAGGCGTGCCATAGAGACCCAGCGAGAGTTCTCGCATGGTATCCAGGACATAGCCACTGTGGTAGTGCAGTCAACTGCCACCCTGGATGAGCTGCGTGCGCTGCGTACTGCTGGACCCGGGGTGCTTACCCCCAGTGAGGAGGACTCACAGTCGGTGCGGAGCACTAATACACCACCACCCACTGTTGAGAGGCGCCGTAGTGGCCGGAGCAGCAGGCCTGCCCCACAACAATAGGGACTGCATCAAAATGACTACTCCACACAGGGGGTATATGGGGCCAGCAACTGGGTAGCACTTGCTATACCAATGACTGTTTAGTTGCACTGTGATTTGAACATGTGCTTTTGTTTAGGAGAGTTCATCCTGCATTTTTTTGGAAGTCACATTGTTGGTTTAGGAAATTAAACACGTTTGCAGAGCAATAAGTTGTCATTGTATCATTTTTACTCACCTAGAAGTAGTTCCGCATGATCTCATCACGCCTCTGGCGCCCAGCTGCAGCAGCAGCTACGCCAGCTTCCATGTGTATGGGTCCGGGTCCCTCCACGTCCGAGGTATCTGAGTCACTCGACTCCATAGGTGTCCCTTTCCTGGTCGCAATGTTGTGGAGCATGGCACAAGCTACAACAATTTTGCAGCATGTCTCAGGGCTGTATTGAAGGGCACCTCCACTTTTGTGGATGCATCTGAATCTGCTCTTCAGAATCCCGAATGTTCGCTCGATGGTGTTTCTTGTGGTAATGTGTGCCCGGTTGTAGCGGTGCTCCCCAGCAGTGGCAGGATTCAAGTAGGGTGTCAGGATGAAGTCCCTGACTGCATAGGCACTGTCCCCTGTGGGTGGAAGAGTTGAAAGGTCAGTCAATGTGATGCACATGCAGGTCATGAGTAATATGGGCTGACAATGTGTGCTGTTACCTAGTAGGTATCCCTCTCCAAATTCCCCTCTTGAGAGTCTACGGTATAGGCCACAGTGACGGAATATAAATGCATCATGTGTGCTCCCTGGGTACTTTGCCACTATATCGGTGATAATGTTTTTGGCATCACACACCATCTGTATGTTCAGGGAATGGTAGCATTTCCTGTTCCGGAATACATACTCTATGTTTGTGGGGGGTGAAATGGCAATATGTGTTCCGTCTATACATCCTATGACGTGGGGGAATTGGGCTATGTTATAAAAATCCTGCTTAGTCTGTGCTAGTTCCTGTGGGGTGCTGGGGAAGTGTATGTGATGTTGCATCCTATGTGTCATGGCGTCGAGGAATGCATGGAAAAAGCGCGACAGGGCACTTTGAGACACCCCTCCTGCAGTGGCTATGACCCCCTGGAAACTACCTGAGGACAGCAGGTGTAGTGAACACAGGACCTGGATGTGTGTGGGTATGGCTTGGGTCCTGCGGGTGGGGTGTTCTAGGTAGGGCCTGAGTTCATCAATCAATTCAATTATGCTCTCTTCCTCCAGTCTGTAATGGGTGTGGATATCCTCATCAGTGCGTTGGAAGATGGTAATGCGCAACCGGAATATCCTCTCCTGCCGTCTCCTCCTCTGCGCCAGAGCTCTCACTCTTCGCCTCCTCACTATCATGTACAACCCGGACATTGTGGTAGGGAGTGTGTTGCATTCTGGGTTTCAATTTATAGTTTGCACCTGGTTACCACCTGCTCCCACTTGATGGTAATTGCGAGGCGCTATTTTGCGAATTTGCTTGATTCGCTAATGCAAATTGGTTGATACATTCCATAGCGATTTCAGAATTGCGATTTCCGCTTTAGCGAATCTCGCTAACGGATTTCTACGCTAAATAAGGATTCGCTTTTTTATTCGCTATGTTGCACTTTCGCAACGTTTGGAAATCGCTATTTACCGAATCCTTATTTCGCAAGCGTATTTTGCTTCATACATAGCGAATAGCGATTTTTTAGTCGCTAACGCTATTTATTGCGATTCGCAGCGTTTGCGATCGATTTTTGGCTTCATACATATAGCGGTTAGTCTTAAGTTCATTCTGTGAATCGGGCCCACAGAAAATAGACACACTGTCAGCACAAGCAGCAGAGCTCATCGCTCTGACACAAGCCTGCATAAGAGCTAAGCACTTGAAAGTAAACATTTATACAGACTCACAATATGCCTATGGCGTAGTTCATGATTTTGGGGTCCTATGGAGGGAGAGAGGTTTTTTGACTTCCCATGGGACCATGATTCAGCACGGCCAGCTTATTCAAGCCCTGTTGGAAGTGATACATTTACCTACAGCCATTTCTATCCTGAAGTGCAAAGCTCACACCAAAGTTACAGACATAATTTCCCAGGGTAATGACCTGGCAGACCGAACAGCTAAACTGACAGCCCAGACACCAACAGACACGACAAGGACAGAGGTACCGTTACTGACAAAAAGTATGACAGTCAGGGACCCCACACAAGATGTACTCGACATACAGACACATGCCACAACAGATGAGATAAATAATTGGACTGAACAAGGAGGGGTCCAGACTGACCATGGTTTAACAAGCACCTGCGTGCAGCAGCGAAACAGAAAGTGCGAACATGTATGTTCTGTGAACATGTATGATCTGTTGCCAGTTCAATCCAGGTAAAGGCATTCCGGTGGAACAAGGCGGATTTCATCCTCCTGACCACCCTTTTGAGGTTCTCCAGGCGGATTATATCCAAATGGACAGATGTAGAGGTTACAAGTATGTCTTGGTCGTTGTGTGTGCACTATCTAGATGGACAGAAGCTTATCCAGTTCCAGATTATACTGCTGTAACAACAGCCAGACAGTTAGTGCGCGAGTACTTCCCCAGGTATGGATTGCCGCGTGTCATCTATTCAGATAACGTGCAGCCATTTTCTTCTGAATTAATGAAACAAGTGTCTCTTCTGTTAGGTTATACCTGGAAGTTCCATTGTGTCCGACACCCAGCAGGCCTTGTAGAAAGACATAATCAGACAATTAAGACAAAAATTGCCAAGAACTGTGCAGAAAAAGGAGTGGATTGGATGGTAGCCTTGCCGGTTGCCCTCTTTTACATGCGTATGGTAGCTCATTCCAGAACAGGCCTATCTCCTTATGAAGTAGTTTTCGGTAGACCGCCAAATATGTGGGGTACACCTATGCTTAAGTAAATAACTGATGTTGACAGTAACATGCTGACAGATTACCCGGCTTCCTTGATGTCTGCACTACTCTCTTGTTGTTCACAGGTTGCTGCCGCCTTCCCTGACAACACCCAGGTCAAGGAACATGCCATAGCACCAGAAGATTCTATACTTGTGTCTGGAATTTTGACCGATCAAGCCCCCTTGAGCCACGTTGGAAGACGCCGGCCGAAACCACGAGGACCGGAGTGAAAGTGGAAGGACGCAAGGGGACGCGCAGCATTGAAGAAAACATATCTTGGACAATTTGGAACTTTTGCAAAAAAAAAAAACTATAAGACAATACAGACTTTGCGCCGCCTTTGCTAGAAAAGACTCCACAGCAGGAGTATAAATCCAAATTAAGATCTAGTAAGTCAGACGTAGTTTAATTGTCTAAGTCCACTCGGTGGTGAATCGGTTAGGCTAGATTTCTGACATGTATAAGATCACATACGAGAATAGTAAGAAAAGAAACATGAGAGAAAAATACTGCAAACTATTACGCAGTAGATGTATAGTTACTTTGATCATTCTTTTTATTCTGTGCATTTTTTATAATCTGTGTCAGTTTATTACTACATGTTTTCTTTCCTCTTGCCTCACATATGCACTCATCCCTTAACAATACTGTAGAGCATACATTCAGTGACCTGCCACCTCATGAACTGTCATATCGACTTGCACTACGTAACAATACTTTTATTCGTATGTTACACCATTCTCACCAGACCAGCAATGCAACTGATTGCTGGGTATGTGGCCAACTGCCTCCTTATCAAGAAACAAAGGGAGTTCTGCCCTTCTATCCTCTACCGTTCTCACACAATGGTTCATGTGGAGCATGGTTTGCCTTAATGACCTCAATAGATAGAAAGTACATAGCTTATCCAGGTGGCTGGATATATGGAAACCTAAATAAAGTAATGAATGAAGCATGCTTTCCAGTCAAAGAAAGAGAATGAAGAGTACGAGCAGGGAAATGCATCCGTTAATTTTATAATGTTAAATGTTCAGCCCAAGCAAAATACAGGTCCACCGTTTATTTCAGTTCTACCGGCAAAAGGTGATTTATGTGTTAGTAAGAAAGGCTCAGTACATATGGGACACAGCGAGTGTAACACTGTAGTAGAGTTTAACGATAAAGGACTTTCTTCTTTCAAAACATCACGCCATACCTATTTCATTTGTGGTCAGACAGCCTATGTACATCTGCCCTTAGACTGGGGTGGGACTTGTTATATAGCATTCTTATTGCCACCCGTTTTTCTAGCCCCATCCAATTATCATAGAGATTCACGACTAGAACATGTTAGACAAAAGAGAGAGACAGATTCCGCAGGGATCGATCAGACTGAAACAGCTTGGGAGCAATATACAGATTTCAACAAAGGATTCTTTTTCTTCATAGGTCCCGTCCAAAACAGTAAACTGATACGCAGGTTAACAAGGACTCTTGAAACAGTTGTAAATGTAACTGCATCTGCCCTGGCGAACTTGACCCAGGAACAGTCTGCTATTAGACTTGTCGTTCTGTGGTATATAAATAAATAATACCGGATCTAGGTTTGACTAGGCATAGCAATAGCAGATAGCTCAATAAATAAGAGTCAAGATTCGAGGTAGTAGGAGTTTGCAGGTTTATTACAGCATAAGGACAGGAACAGGACAACCTGCACAGAAATAGGATGGCAGGGCCCGGCAGCTGCCGGGGCAGGATCTGGGATGAGCGCGCTCTGGGGAAAGGACTGGCGTAACATTTAATAACAGTACAACATATATATATACTAAAACAATTGCATTGCAGTACATACGATAGGCGGAGCAGTGGGTGTGGTCAATAGCAGTCGCGAAAGATAAGGGTGAAAGTGGGTGTAACAGGGCGTATACATAGACATGTGATGCAAACGTAACAGAATATGTCATGAATGGGGCGGAAACATGGAGGGGGCTACCTAAGGAGCCGGGACCTCTAACCTGATGGTGCGCGCAAGCTGGCAATGACGTGTTACTAGAAGAAGCTGGGGGCTATGAACTCTGTGCTAGGAGCAGAGACTGAAGTCTGGAGAGTCAGGGCGACATGTACCTAAACAGTATCTAGTATCTGATGTTTAGAGAACATGTTGATATAAACTAGAAGTCAGGAGGGGAAAGGCTAACAGACTCTAAGACTGGTGCATGCATTATTCTACATGTAGTGCGTGATGAAGAATATTAAATGACCATTAATACAGTTTTTCTCTAACATGGAGACGTAAAGACTAGACTATGACGGTAACTATTGATGCGATTCAGTAGCTTTAGGAATGCAGAGAAGGAGGGCTGGACTGATAACTAGAATCATAACATACTCTTGGCAGACTCAGAGGCAGAGCCAGGCTGAACCGGGCACTGTGAGGCAGGAAGTAAGTGAAGGGTCAGGGATACAGGTGGGGGCCGTGTCGCTCCTCAGCGAGGGCTTCAGGAGACAGGAGCTGAATCTGGTGTCCGGGCCCTTTTGAGGCCTAGAAACGGGAACTTTACAATGAAATAACGTGCACACTGAGAAACGTGGCAACGTAACTTTACATAGGCCTGATATTCGTAGTATTCACGAGAACTGGAAACAGGCATACTAGAGATGGACACAACTATAATTGCGTCTTTAGTCGAACATGGGGAATACATATGCATATTAATCATGCACACATAACATATGATGGAGGACGCGTAGGGACACAGAACATGGCAAAATTTACTTTTCCACATTCCCTCCTTGTCACTACGTTTCCATCAGGAAACATCAATATTCATGATACCATCTATCATTTCATACAGTATCATTTGCTCGTCTCGAATTGTCTTGGAACGGGATTTAGAACGGGACTTGGGACTAGGAATACAAGAGGTAGCACAAATGCCGCAAATCGCAGGGCCACATTGTATACAGAGGCAGCAACTGAATATGATCGCTACTGCAATACCTAGAAAGGACAAGACTTTCCATCCCCAAGCGGAAATTATATTCCAGAACCAACCGGACCATGTCCAGGTGCCTGGGTCTTGGTGTAACAGATGGGCGATTTTATGGAGTCTGGTTATAGCTGAATAAACAGACGGCGCGTTATTAGGAATGAAAATGCAGCAACTAGATCCGATGACTCTACAGGCCCCGCCCCTATCGGCCAGTATGACGTCAAGGACGAGACGATTCTGGAGCACGACAAATCTCATAGCAGATTGCTCTTCGGTTAGGTTACCTAGAGCAGAGGCAGTCTCATTTACTACAGCTTCAAGGGTTCTGGTTAACCTACGGATTAGCTTACCGTTCTGAACAGGTCCTATACAGAAGAAGAAACCTTTATTAAAATCTGTATACTGTTCTAGAGTGGTTTCAGTATAATCGACAATTGGGGACTCGATCTCCCTTCTATGTCTAATGTGTACTAGATGTGTATTTCTATGATAATCAGATGGGGCTAGGAAAACAGGTGGCAGTAGGAAGGCAATGTAACAGGTTCCCTCCCAATCGAGGGGCAGACGAACATATGCGGTTTGACCACAAATAAAATAAGAATGACGTGAAGCTTTGAAAATAGATTTCCCACTGTCACTATACTTGACAATAGTAGTACAATCACTATGTCCTACATGTACGGAACCATTATTTCGGACACATAATTCGCCTTTGACTGGTAGTACTGAAATAGCAGGTAAGTCTGGAGTAGTATCAGACTGAACATTCAGGACCATGAAATTCGAAGAATAATTACCTAAATTGTAGACTTCATTTTCTAGATCTAATCCGGTTCTGTGGGGAAGACCTTGCTTGTCTGGAAAACATGTACTGTTAAGAAAAGACATATCTGTTAAGGATGACGTTAACGTGGACCATGCTCCACACGAACCATTATGTGAAAATGGATAAGGAAAGAGTGGCAGAACTCCCTTCGGTGTCTGGAAAGGGGGGAGTCGACCACACACCCAACAATTAGTGGCATTGCTGGTCTGGTGTGAATAATGTAACATGCGGATAAAAGAATTGTTACGCATAGCGAGGCGGTAAGAGAGTTCATGAGGAGGCAGATCACTAAACGTGTGCTCTACTGTAACATTAGAAGACTTATTTACATGAGAAACTGGAAAATACAAGTAAAATGCATAACTGGTGCAGGAAATCATAATGCTGAGAAATAATATGAAACTTAGAAAAACGATACATCGGATTGAGTTTTGACTAACTCTCTCACTATGGGGGTCTATTTTATACATGTCAGAAACCGGTCTAACCGTTTCACCTAGGGGAGGACTTAGACAATCAAACTGGCTGACTTATTTTACTAGACCTTAACTTTTTCTTATTCTCCTGTTGCGGAGTTGTCTCTAACAGGGAGGGTGCGGTATCATTGTCTTTTGCGGGACAGTCCTTAGGAATAGTACTTTGGCAGTCCTTGAAATGCTCGGAAATGTTCTTTGAAACTGGTTTCAATCCATAAAACTTCTTTATATGCGATAGATGCACCCAGCCTTTGCGTCCCTCCAACTTCACGGCTGTACGGGTGGCCAGGAGGACCTGTCGGGGCTCCTTCCAGCGAGGCTCCAGCGGACTTGAACGATCAAAATTTCGCACTAGGACCATGGATCCGGGAACGATTTCATGCGGTGCCACCTCGGTATTGTCTGGAAATGAGGCGGCAACCTGTGAACGACAAGAGTTGAGGGCAGACATCAAGGAAGCTAGGTAATCTGTCAGCATATTACTTGAAACATCGGTAATACTTCGGGGTCTAGGTGTACCCCACATGTTAGGGGGGCGGCCGAAAACGACCTCATATGGGGACAGACCTGATCTGGAATGTGCGACCATGCGCATATAGAACAGGGCAACTGGCAGAGCTTTTAGCCAGTCCACGCCTTTCTCTTGACATACTTTGGCGATGCGAATTTTCAGGGTCTGATTATGTCTCTCTACGAGACCAGCTGCTTCAGGATGGCGTACACAATGGAACTTCCACTGGTACCCTAACAAAAGGGACACGTGTTTCATTAGCTCGGATGAGAATGGCTGGCCGTTATCAGAATACACGACTCTAGGGAGTCCATAACGTGGGAAGAATTCACGAACCAACTGCTTGGCAGTGGTCGTGGCTGTGTAATCAGGGACTGGATATGCCTCTGTCCACCTGGACAAAGCGCATACAACTACAAGGACATACTTGAAACCTCGACATCGCTCCATCTGAATGTAATCCATCTGGAGGACTTCAAAAGGGTGGTCAAGGGGCTGGAATCCACCTTGTTCCACCGGGACACTTTTACCTGGATTAAACTGACAACATATCATACAGGTACGGACTTTCTGCTTGGCTGCAGCTCGTAAATGCTTGTTGAACCAAATATTCTGGATACTATCTAACATTGCTTTTTCTCCTAAATGTGCTGGACTATGTGCGGTATTAACAATGACTTGAACCATAGAGTCGGGGAGAAACCATGTGGCTTTTCCCTTCGTCACCCATCCCTGATCTGTCTGGACCCCTCCTTGTTCGGACCATTTCTTGATTTCATCGGGAGTAGCATGTAACTGGATATCTATGACATCTTGAGTAGGGTCCTTAACTGTCATACATGTAGTCGGATCTGGAGTATGTGTCTGTGTCGGGTTAACTGGAATGTCTGGAGTCTGTGCTGTAAGCTTGGCTGTGCGATCTGCTAGATCATTACCTTGGGAAATAGTGTCAGTAACTTTCGTATGTGCTTTGCATTTCATGATAGCAATGGATGTCGGTAAGTGTATGGCATCTAACAGTGCTTGAATAAGGAGACCATGCTGAATCTTGGTTCCATGAGAAGTCATGAAACCTCTCTCCTGCCAGAGCACTCCAAATTCGTGTACGACTCCAAATGCGTAGCGTGAATCTGTGTAAATATTAACTTTCAGGTTCTTGGTGTGTATGCAGGCTTGAGTCAGAGCAACTAGCTCCGCTGCTTGAGCAGACAGGGTGTCAATACGGTGTGTCTCTATAACTTCAGTGTCAGTAGTCACTGCATACGCGGCTACTAGTTCTCCTGTACTTGTTCTCATGCATGAACCATCCACATAAAGTGTCAGGTCGGGATCTGGTAATGGAATATCTGTCAGATCTTGTCTTGGCTTGGTCATAATGTTAACTACTTCCACACAGTCGTGTGTGGCAGGATTCGAATTAACTGACGGTAACAGTGTAGCAGGATTTAAAACGTTGCAGCGTCTGATTTCTATGTGTGGCTGGAACAGTGTCAATTCATAACCTGTTAAACGTGCAATTGTCAAGTGCTGAGTCTGTGTTCGGTTTAAAAGAACTTCCACGGAGTGTGGAACCTGTACTGTCAGGGAATGTGCTAATACTATGGAATCACTTTGTCTGATAGCTAGTGCTGTGGCTGCAACTGACTTGAGGCACGCAGGCAGAGCCTGGGCTACAGGATCTAATGTGCTCGAAAAATAAGCACAAGGCTTGTATTGTCCTGCTTGATCTTGTGTGAGAACAGATAATGCTGTACCTTCACGTTCTGTGACGAAAAGTGTAAAAGGCTTACTGTAGTTCGGTGTAACTAGGACTGGAGCTTGGCATAGGGCTTTCTTTAACTCATTGAAACTAAGTGTATGTTCAGATGTCCAAGGGAAGACAGTCGCTACGGCTGCCTCCTGGGTCGTTAACTGTATCAGTGGTTTAGCTAGAAATGCATACTGAGGAATCCATTGTCTGCAATAAGAAGTGAGGCCAATAAAAGCACGTACCTCCTTCTGGGTCTTGGGCTGAGGAAGACTCGCTATTAACTGGATACGGTCTGATGTCAACTGCCTACCCCACTTGGACAGCAAGTGGCCTAAGTAGATTACTTGCTGGACACAGAATTGAGGCTTCGAAGGGGACACCTTGTGCCCCATCTCGGCAAGGAAATACAAAACTGTGAGTGATGCTCGCTCGCAAGCACGTTCAGAACGGGCTGTGATCAGTAGATCATCGACATACTGGAGCAGCGCAGTGTCAGTTGGCATGTGAATGTTGTCTAGTTGTCTCTTGAGTGCTTGACTGTAAATGCTAGGACTTTCTGTGAAACCTTGAGGAGCGCGTGTGAACATATAGCTCCTTCCATTTAAACAAAATCCGAAAAGAAACTGGCTGTCTGGATGAATGGGGACACTGAAAAACGCGTTCTTGAGGTCTATGACCGTAAAAAATGTGGCTTCGGAATCAATGGCTGTCAATAGGGAAGAGATATCTGGGACAACTGGGTACTGGGGAATAATGCATTTATTAAGTTCTCGAAGGTCAATCACTAATCGATATACTGGAGGTGCATTTGGATCAGTACGTTTCATGACTGGAATGATCGGAGAATTACATACATTGGAGTCAGTTTCTACAACTACTCCTTGAGCCATGAGCTCGTCAATAATTTTGGATAAGGCTGCTACAGCCTCAGGTGGCAATCTGTACTGTCTGATTCGTGGTAACACTACACCTGGCTTGAGAGTCACACGATGGGGTGTGATTTGCATAAAGCCAACATCAGTTGGACCTCGCGCCCATAGATGCTGCGGAACATTAGACAATCTCGGATCAAAATCTCGTAATACATAGTGACCCTTGAAGTCACTTAGGAACAATCGTATTCCCTCTGGGGAACAGCATATAACTGCACCTAACTCTTTCAGTGTCTTAATGCCTAATAAATTTTCTGGACATGACTTCGTAAGTAACAGATCAGTAGTGCGGGACAGTGGACCTACTTCTAGAGTAACTGGCTTTGATATTTCATTTACGATAGGTTTTCCTGAAAATCCAAGGGAAACATTTCTAGAGCCTGAGAGCGGAGCCCCTGGAACTTCGGCGTGACTGATGGTGGTCCTACTTGCCCCTGTATCAATCAAAAACTTTCTGTCTTTCCCTAATACTTGACTGTGAACATAGGGACCTTCTTGATCTACAGGTATCTCGATGAGAGGCAAGCCTACCTCCCTCTCTAGGCTGTTTCATGAATATGGCTGGTACTCTGGATACTCGGACTGTGCATACTGGTACATCTGCTGTGTAACATGCTGTGTTGCAGCGATGGGCTGCGGTGCGGTAACTGTCTGTTGTGCATTCTGTGGCTGAGGAGTCTGTGAAACTTGCTCTTGCCTAGGCGGACGTGGTCTTTCTTTAGTCTTACCGGTAGCTATGTTGTGTTTCAGAACTGCACACTCGTTTATAAAATGACCTGGCTGTTTACAATAATTGCAGTTCCCTTTAACGGGAGCTGTAGGATGACTGGCTTGATTCGGACCCCTCTTCTGACTGTCCTGAGGAACAGATTGTGCAACTAGTACTTTCATTTTCGTGTCTTTCATACGTTTTCTCTCATGTTCTTGCTCTTCTCTGATTCTATTCTGGTGATATTGAAGCATCTGTAACATCTGGGACGGGGTATTAGCTTGCCAGGTACTTTCGACTTTCAAAACTCGGTTTTTAATTGGTGGACTTGAATTCTCGACTAATTTAGTAACAAAAAGGTGAGGGTATGACTCGCTACTTGTCTTGAGGCCACTGTTGATGCTAAAACATTTCTCAAATCTAGAATAAAAATCACTAATGTCTTCGTCTTGTTTCTGTTTACAGGCTGAGATTGCATCCCAGTCTTCCTTTTTAGTGGTTAATAATCTGGGCAAAACTTGAATCAATAATTCTGGTAATTCTTTACATTTGTCTCCAAGACCGGTACCTGGTACTCGTGCCTTATCTTCAGCTTCTAGAACTGCCCAATCGATCTTTTTCTCTCCCACCTCCCATTCTTTTTCTTTGAGTTTCTCATATACCCCTGCGGGCAACAGGACTTTTAACATTTTAATAATATCTGGATACGTGTATTCTCCCATACGGAGCATGTCTTTTAATTCTCGGTGGAACCCTGCTGGATCTTTGTCGTGACAGGGAATTAATTTTTTCATCTCTAAGAGTTCCATCTTTGTGATCGGGGTGTAAACAAACACTCGTTGCATTTCACCACCCTCTGTCTTAACTGGATGCACTTCTCGTAACGGATTTTGTCTGTCTATGTAAAAGGGTTTACTTTCTGGGGGTGAGACATGAACAAAATGCGGGTTCAAGAACGTTCTATATTTGTGGCGCTGTTCTAGAATGACACTAGTTAAATCGGTACCTAAACCTTTCCATTTATACTGGAGTAACTCGTTCAGGACATCATGTAACGGACCTGGATCAGAATGTTGACCCTCATACAATGTAATGAGGTGCTGGATCATATACATACCCACCAGTCGTTGCTCGGCTGGGGGCAATTTCAGAAACATTTGTGCCACTATTTCGTCTGGAAAAGTGGTAGAATCAGTAATCCATCGGACTGCTGATCGGACTAGTTCTTGTTCATGCATAGTACTTAACTCGCTATAACCGATTCGTGATTTCAGAATATGGTCAGTAGCTTGGAATACTTGTTCTAGAGAACCTTGTTCTGGTGTTGGACGATGGAAAGTTGACTTGTATTCTAGGCGTAAATGTCGGTCTGGAAATCTAGATTTTCCTACATACGCTATTCTGGCGGGATTCTCGTCCTCTACCTCTTCCGCAGAGTCATTTTCTTTCTCGCTTACTTGTGCTGCCTTACGTTGATCATGTAACCTTATTATTTCCTTACGAATTTTCTTGTACATACTCTCTATACTACCGATAGTCTTGTGCTTACCCTCGGCTATATTCTCACTCCACCTTGTCAGGGTTCTCATTTCGACTTGATCTTTGGTCGGATAATCTTGTTCCCTTATTAGACAATTAATCAGAAACTTTAATATCATGAGCTGGATCTCAACTTTCCTTTGAGACATGACGTCACTAATACTTTCTGGATCATCCCCTGTACGGATGAAACAATATATTCTGTCGAGATCTTCCTTCATATTCGGTAAAGTGACCAAGTACTCGGACACCTGCCTAACACGCACGGAAAATATAACCATACTATCTTCGCCTGGAACTGGATCATAACAGCATTCAGTAAGAGCTCGCCTGATTTCTGCAATGGACTGATATTTAGGCGTACGCTGTAACGCACGTTCATGTAACTCGACTGCTCCTAGACGTCTATTTGGCGGCGGGGTCTGAGGAGGACCTCCTCCTGCGGCCCCTAAACTGGAACCATCGACTGATGCTCTTCGTGCTGGCAGAGTGGGAAGTTGAAATGCGGGCTGAACTTGTAGGACGGGCTGGACCGGGGGTGCCGTAGCAGGTACTGCGGTATCTGGAGGAGCAGGAAGTGCCTGATTTACAGGGACTGGCGGAGCGGGATTTGCATATTCCGGGACCGTGTCGTCCAAATAGGACGAGATGAAAATATCAGCTGCGGTCGGTTTGTGACGTAGCTTGGTCGGAACTAGTGGTGGCGGAAAGTTACTGGATGCCTCCGGGGTCGCTTTTGGCAAGCCCTCGGCAAGAAGAGGGTACATACCCTTAATAAGGGCATGCCTCTGTCTGTCTGACTGTTCGGTTTTAACTCGTTCACCTATCTCGAATAATTCTTTTTCTTGGGCTCGTTCTAAGGATTCTCTACTTAATTCTGACTTTCTGATTTCTTTTTCGGTTCTTTTATGAGATTCTTTGCGCCATAACTCGATGGCATCTTTCTGTGACTGTCTGGCTTTCTTTTTCCATAATGCTTCTTCTACTCTCATGATGCACTCGGCATCCCACGTACCTGATACGGGCCATCTATACTTTTCCTCTAACTGTTTGGTATACTCTACCCATAAATCTAGATACAATATGGCGCTTATGCCATGCTTCTGATACATAAAATGACCTGGACTGTCCATAGGCGGGACAGGAACTGCTGCTTCTAGCAGACCTTTTCTGGTTTTTAACTGACGTAATTTAGATAATAACGGCATGACTGAACTGTAACTTAGACACAATACGTAATTACAATACACAATGAACACAATAATAACTCCACATTCATACCACGACATTAAAATACATGAAGAACATTTAAAATAACAGTTCGAACAGAATACTACCTGGAATACGGAAAACAGAATACACGAATTTTCTCGAGAACAGAACTGACTAGAACAGAAACTAGATGCACTGCTGAAACAGTACGAAACTCACCGGTCTCATAAAGAGACACGTCAGGACCCGCATCCACCGAAGTGGACACTTTGTTTTGTGGGTCTGTGTACCACCAACCCACGGACCAGAGTCAATTAGATTGACCCTGTCTAGATACTACCCCAGTAATGGTACTCACCGGGCAGCAAGAACGGAAGGCCTCAGACTGGACGGGACTGCTTCGACGCCGGACGGACGAACTTCGGACTTCTGTTACGGGTGGGCCTCCGGATACCTCGGACCTTGGACTCTCGGCTTGGGCTCTGGTCGGGACTCGCCGCGTTCCTCCACCGCCTCGTCTGGATGCTGGACCGCCACCTCCGTCTCCTCCGTGGGCCTGAGGGATACTTGAAGCAGAAATATCTGCACGTGCACGGTATGGTTCCGTCACGGCTGCAGAGGGTCAGGGGGCCGGCGTGGCTTCACCGGCGCGTGGGGAAAGGGCAAGTCCCTGTTCGGGCGCCATTATGTGGTATATAAATAAATAATACCGGATCTAGGTTTGACTAGGCATAGCAATAACAGATAGCTCAATAAATAAGAGTCAAGATTCGAGGTAGTAGGAGTTTGCAGGTTTATTACAGCATAAGGACAGGAACAGGACAACCTGCACAGAAATAGGATGGCAGGGCCCGGCAGCTGCCGGGGCAGGATCTGGGATGAGCGCGCTCTGGGGAAAGGACTGGCGTAACATTTAATAACAGTACAACATATATATATACTAAAACAATTGCATTGCAGTACATACGATAGGCGGAGCAGTGGGTGTGGTCAATAGCAGTCGCGAAAGATAAGGGTGAAAGTGGGTGTAACAGGGCGTATACATAGACATGTGATGCAAACGTAACAGAATATGTCATGAATGGGGCGGAAACATGGAGGGGGCTACCTAAGGAGCCGGGACCTCTAACCTGATGGTGCGCGCAAGCTGGCAATGACGTGTTACTAGAAGAAGCTGGGGGCTATGAACTCTGTGCTAGGAGCAGAGACTGAAGTCTGGAGAGTCAGGGCGACATGTACCTAAACAGTATCTAGTATCTGATGTTTAGAGAACATGTTGATATAAACTAGAAGTCAGGAGGGGAAAGGCTAACAGACTCTAAGACTGGTGCATGCATTATTCTACATGTAGTGCGTGATGAAGAATATTAAATGACCATTAATACAGTATTTCTTTAACATGGAGACGTAAAGACTAGACTATGACGGTAACTATTGATGCGATTCAGTAGCTTTAGGAATGCAGAGAAGGAGGGCTGGACTGATAACTAGAATCATAACATACTCTTGGCAGACTCAGAGGCAGAGCCAGGCTGAACCGGGCACTGTGAGGCAGGAAGTAAGTGAAGGGTCAGGGATACAGGTGGGGGCCGTGTCGCTCCTCAGCGAGGGCTTCAGGAGACAGGAGCTGAATCTGGTGTCCGGGCCCTTTTGAGGCCTAGAAACGGGAACTTTACAATGAAATAACGTGCACACTGAGAAACGTGGCAACGTAACTTTACATAGGCCTGATATTCGTAGTATTCACGGGAACTGGAAACAGGCATACTAGAGATGGACACAACTATAATTGCGTCTTTAGTCGAACATGGGGAATACATATGCATATTAATCATGCACACATAACATATGATGGAGGACGCGTAGGGACACAGAACATGGCAAAATTTACTTTTCCACAGTTCTTCAAAACCGCCTCGTTCTAGACGTCATCTTGGCGGATAGGGGCGGAGCTTGTAGAGTCATCCGATCTAGTTGTTGCATTTTCATCCCAGATAATGCGCCATCTGTGTACGCAGCAATAACAAGGCTCCACAAAATTGCTCATGTCATACATCAAGACCCAGGCACATGGACTTGGTCCAGTTGGCTCTGGGGTATAATATCTGCTTGGGGATGGAAAGTATTGTCTTTCCTAGGACTGGTCCTACTCATGATATTTGGTTGCTGTCTCTGTCTGCAGTGTGGCCCGGCCATTTGCGGCCTGTGTGCTACTGCCTGTATTCCCCATCCACGTAAACAAAGGATAAAAGATGAACAAATGATTCTGTATGATGAACTATACGGTCTCATGAATATAGATGTATCCTGAAGGGTTAAGTAGGGGACAAGGAGGGAATGAGAAAAATGAAATTTTGCCTGACCAAGATGCCCCCTACGTATACCCTATGTTACATGTGTGTGCATGTCATCCATGCATATTTCCTTGTAGTGGCCTGAATCACTAGGCCTCTGCATTCATGTCCTGCATTAAGGTGCCTGTCATCAAGTTTCCCAAAAGTTAAGCTAACATGAAGGCCCATGTATTTTACATTGTGCACTTTTAAATAAATATCGTACTGAACCCTTTTTGTGGTTCAGATTGAACCACCAGTCCCTGAATCTCTCCCCTTGTCTGCTTTTCCCCTTACGTATTTGTGCTTATTGTTTATCTCGACCTTAAAAGTAACTATGTTGCCATGCTCTAAGAACTGTGTAACCTTTGTAACGATGTAACCTGTAACTATGATCTGATACTCATGTAAAGCGCTCTGATACCTCCGGGTCTAGCCAGTGCTATATAAAACCTTTAAAATAAAATAAATAAAAATAAATCCCCCTAGTTTGACCTAAGAAGAAGTGTTCGCCAAGGTTGCCCCTTATGTTCGTTCCTTTTTAATTAGGCTTTGGACTTTTTTGTTCAGAATTCGTCAAAACCGAGTCATACAGGGTTTTCAAGCCAATGATAAACAAATCAACTTGGCGGCTTATGTCGATGGTATATTGATATTTATTTTTAATCTGCAATCCTCTGTTACTGCCTTTCTTCACAAAGTCTAGCTATTTACCTCCATTTCTGTCTATAAACTAAATAAAGACAAATTTGAGATTCGACCTTTAAACAAGTATACTTTTAAGGATGCTTACAGTGCTTCATTTTCTGTTTAGAATTCTAATATTATTAAATATTTAGGTCTTTATTTTACCCCTTCAATTCCAACAAAACTTTCTTTGTGTATGGAAAATGTATACATAAAATCTCCACATTAAAAACTAAATGGCACTCCTTTATATCTCTCATGGTGGGGGCGTCTAGATACCATTAAAATGATGCTCACTCCAAAAGTTTTATATACTCTCTCCAGTATTGTAGTACCCATTCCCTTAAAAAAAGAACAATTTCATATTATTATCATTTTTATGGAATAATAAGAAATCCTGCATTTCATTGCTAAGATTAACAAGACCAAAGGCAGAGGGTGGAGTTAATTTTCCCGACTTCCTTACTTACCAAAAATCTTTCCTACTTCGTCAAGCTTTGGGATGGCTCTCTGAATCTCTATCGGATTGTCCTCTGTGGGAGGATCTTGAACGTTCATATCTTTCTCCTTTTTCTTTCAAAGAGTTTCTTTCTTTCATTGGCAGACCACAATCTATTTCTACTCCTATTCTCGAGCACACCTGTAAACTTCAGGATCTTACCCCAACTACACCCCCTAATGATTCAAACTCCTTTCTTGGGTCCTCACTATTGCACAATAAGTCTATATTGATTAATGGAAAGCCTTTCTATTGGAAATCTTGGAGAAGCAAAGGCTTAATTTGGACACACTAACTTTTTTCACAAAATGAGGTCTTACCTTTCTCAGAATCTAGTTAGTGTTTTGACCTACCCCCTTCATTCCATTCTAAATATATTCTTAATAAACAAGCCCTCTCAAATGCATATGCTCAGATTTTAACCCATTCACATCCTAAACTCCTCCCTACCAATGGCATATACACTCTTTTACACTCTTGTCCTAAAGCTTCCACTATATACACTCATATACGCTCTTTACATTCTGATAGAGAAAATACTAGAGTTGAACTTTCCTGGGAAGAAGATCTTAAAGAAGAATGGTCTACTTTTTTATGGAATAAAATATGGATTAAAATTAGGAAATCCTCCAGGGCAGCTAACACTACACAAACACTTTTTTCATCTATAATAGGCTTTTACTACACCCAGTCATTTTACATAAAAGACATACTGATATACCTGACACCTGTTGTCTTGCTCTTCCTCATTTGCTGATTTGATTCACCTACTCTTTATGTGTCCACATGTACATACTTTTTGGAAAAAAGTTTGGGCGCAAATCAACTTAATTTTCAAATCCAATTTCCCTTTTTCTGTTATTCACTTATTTTTAGGAAGCTTGTCACCTATATGGGATGATTACATTTTAATATAAAGATTGTTGATTTATTGTTAGCAGTTGCTTTTCGGCACATTACAAAAAATGGTAAAGATTTGGCCAAATTATCATTCTAGGCATGATGGTATGCAGAATGCAATAATCATAGATTGGACACAGCATTTATTCATCCTATTCATTTAGCTATAAAACATCTGAATTTATGGTCACCTGTTACAATTTTCATTGACGCCAGCACTAAAAGCTCCTTTTCCCTAATTACAATTCAGCAAGAAGTTGCCCGACCTCCATAACATTCCATATCTGATTATTATTACAATATTATGTCATATTAATGTACTTTTGTGAATTCCAGTTCTTATGCAATTCACACAAAATGTGTTATCTTATTGATTGTAATGCTGTCTAGCTATCCTGCCATTCCATCATAGCCATGTTTGCACGATATTTTGTAATAACTGAACTTTTTCTATGTTTACTTATCTTTTGTGTTTACTTATTTACCAACTTATTCTGTATTTTTATTCTTTGTCGCTTCAATAAAATTACTTTTGAACTTGAGAATACTCTGCCGAGGGGTGGTTGCTTTGCTGAGAGTGAGTGCGCAGCCTATACCGCTCCCCTTGTACACCCGCACAGCTAGTTTCAGCAAAGCAAACATCAGTGCTGCAGCAGAATTTACCAAAAGTCTAGGGTCAATTGACTGCACTCATGCACATCTGATGGCCTGACATAGACAGGAACAAGCGTGCTGCAACAGTAACACGAAGTACACTATTAGCATGCAAGTGCTGTGTGATGGGACCTGTGTAGACCCAACTGTTGTGTTTGGTGTCCTGTATGAAACGCCATGATCCTGTGGAGAAGAAATATTAGTGACACTGTGATGACACTTCACCCCGCCCCGCACATTCTAGGCAGATAAATCATCCCTTTATCGTCAAGATTACAATGCATCATGATTAAGGTTTCCAGTATTCCATTTTTACTGATTTTTACAGATACATACAGACAGAAAACAATGTGTTTCCTGTCTGTATTCATTTTTAAGAGCAAAAAAACCCTGAAAATTGTACTTCTTGTGAGCGACTCTGCATGCTGTCCTTCATGAATTGCAGTCCAACAACAGAACGGATACACAGCCTGGGGAGTTAAAAGAGAGGGTGAGATATTCCTCAATACAAGGATTTGTTACAATACATTCGGATATAATGCTATTATTGACTGAGGCTATAGTGTTTTCTTATATTTGGCTGCTAATTTGCTACAATGTGACAGGAATCAACGTGTGAGTGTGATTTCCATTAAAGAAATTAGGAAATTTACCATTACACAACACCATTTATTCTCAAAACACAAAATAAATATAGATAAAAACCAATAAGGTGGCCAAAAAATAAATATAAATATATCTAGATAGAAATTGTTTAGAAAATAACTACCATAAAGCCGGGAGCCCTAATTATGACTGTTGTAGTCCAATCTCATTACATGTCAGCAGTACCATTAGAGAGTTGTTAGCCCCTACGGCTATACATACATGGAACAATGTGAACGTGTGCAACTTACTACAGCAGTCATGTGAACATGTGCAACTTATTACATCAGCCATGTGAACATGTGCAACTTATTGCATCAGCCATGTGAACATGTGCAACGTATTACATCAGCCATGTGAACATGTGCAACTTATTGCATCAGCCGTGTGAACATGTGCAACTTATTACATCAGCCATGTGAACATGTGCAACTTATTACATGAGTCTTCAGAATGATGATGATTCTCAGCACATCGACCTTTTTACAACCGCATGGACGTCCGTTAACACTCTCTTGTCTCTTACCTTGGATTTATCCAACCTCGAGATCTTCTTTCTTGTCTTCCACTCCAGGTATGTTTGAGGATGGTCATCGTTTTTTCTCCACCATTTGAAGTAGACCCACATGCTGCACCACCTCCCCTGACTCATACACCTTCCGCCTTCAACACACGCAAAAAATATAAGCAACATGCCACACCTCACAACTTTGCTTCCCGAAGTCTACCTCACAACAATGTTACACCACAAAAGCAACACAGCACTCCAACTCATTCTCAAACACCATCTCCAACACATACACATGCATACGCATCAAAATGTCTTCTTAGCATGCTGGATGAGGAACACGATACAGAACAGCTACACAATTGCTATCCTTATACAGCTAATACCAGCACTAAAAGCACTCCTGCTACACACCCACACAATACTGACCACTCTTCTACAAAACAAAGTCCCACTATCACCAAAGGCCACTCTCTAGACTGTCTACTAATAAATGCTCGATCCCTCTCTAAAAACAAGCATCACATCTACGACCTTCTCACCGATGCAAAACCAGACATATTATTCATAACCGAATCATGGTTGGGAGAGGATATGGCTCCAGTCCTGCATGAAGCCATTCCTCTAGGCTATCAAATAATCACCCCAAAACATATAGCCAAAAAAGGAGGTGGTCTAGCTGTTGTATTCAGGCAAACAATACATATCACTAAAGTTGACAACATCTCCATAAAGAATTGTGAGGCTCTTCTAACAAGATGCAATCCTACACCGTCTTCCACCTGTAACTTCCTGCTCCTTTACAGACCTCCACCTAGCAAGGCAACATTCCCAGATTCACTTCTAGACACAGTTTCAAACCTGATAACAATACACTCTAACCTATGCGTTCTGGGTGACCTTAACATTTGGTTTGATAAAACCAATATGACCCATCCAAAAACAATAATCACCGGCCTAGACGCATTGAACCTGCATCAGATTGTCCCCAATCCGACACACAGCGCTGGACATATCCTAGATGTCATTTTTGCTAATACTGAACTAGTTACCTTTCAAACTATAACTCCAGTCACAGGGTCAGACCACCACTTGCCTGCCTTCCAACATGAAACAACACTAAGTGGCTCACCTAAAACTACCTTACATCCATCCACCTATCGGCCGTGGAACAAACTCAATTTGGAACACTTGGAAACACAACTAATATCCAGTATAAATCTGAAAAACATAAATTCTGTTCAGAATCTATATGAGTGGCTACAGGAAGCTTTTGACATCCTGATACCACTCAAAACCACACAACAGAACAAAAGAAAAAAAGCGCCTTGGAGAAACATAGAAATAAAAGACATAAAACAACAAATTAGAAAGCTGCAACATACCTGGCTCAAAACAAACGCCAAACAAGACAATCTTCACCTACAAACAATTAACAGATTATACAAGTCAGCTATCAAAAAAGCTAAGAAAAGGTACTATTCAGACAGAATTCCAAACGCTAAATGTGCAAATAAAGAATTCTATAAAATACTCAATGAATTTCGACAACCAAATTGCCTAGAAGGAACTCATTCTGTTACTCAAGATTTCACAGACAAACTGGCAAATCATTACACGGACAAAGCAGACACGTTGGATTCGTACTTACAGCAGAAACAAAGCACCAGCACTAACCCTTGTACAAAACAACTATCCAAGAATGCTCTAATCAAGCCTCTCCGTTCCTTCCAACACATCTCACACGATGAATTTATGGACCTGGTCAAAGCAAGCAGGCCTGCCGGCAGCCCTTGTGACCCCTGTCCGCCACAAACTTTCAAGACAATTCTTTTAACAACCTCTGCTGCCACTCCAGTAAGAAGAATCATCAACAATTCCTTACCTACTGGAATATTTCCAGAAGAACTCAAAAAGTCATACATACGCCTTTTACTGAAGAAAACAAACTTGGACCCGCTGAACCCTGACAACTACAGACCCATTACAAATGGACCTTTCCTGGGCAAACTGATAGAAAGAGCAACGTTCGCCCAGATGTCACAATTCATTGAAGAGAATGACATACTTTCAGATTTCCAAACAGGATTCCGTCTGGGAAGAGGCACTGATCTGCCCTCCTTGCCATCTGGGATGACCTAAAGAATACAGTTGACCGCAACGGTGTTGCTGCGCTACTCCTCTTGGAACTCTCAGCTGCCTTTGACCCGGTTGACCATGACACTCTGAAACAAAGGGGCATATTATCAAGGGGGTTTATCTCCGCTTTTTTGGCTTTAAAAGCCAAGAAAGCGGAGATACAATTATCTCCCTATTACCTAGCTTTCGCTAACACCAGTTAGCGACAGCTAGTAGGAGATAGCGACCATCTTGGGTCCCATTTTGCATGTCAGTGATATTTATCACTAATGACATGCAAAGTGGGCGTGCCAAGATGTTAGCGACTGGAAACAGTCGCTAACATCGCTATCTCCTATTACCAACTTTTGGAGATATTCGCGCTAAGCGCGAATATCTCCAAAAACTAACACCTGCCCTGAGCAGTTCTTAGCCATGTTATCCAATGGGAGGTGGATAACATGGCTAAGAGCATTAGCTCGGTAATGCATGAATATCGCTGACTTTTCAGCGATATTCATGCATTGCGGCCGTTTTTTATCGCATTTGCGATAAACCTTGATAATAGCAAGGTTTATCTGCGATAATTTCTGACGATGCTTAGCGTTAGAAAATTCGTTGCTAAGCATCGTTAGCGATAAATATCGCTTAACGTTGGTAATATGCCCCAAAGACTTTATGAAGCCAGGCATAGAGGGGACTGCTTTAGACTGGATCGCGTCCTACCTTCGAAACAGAACTAATGTCATCCACACCCCACCTTTCTCGTCCAAACCGTACTCCACAAAAGCAGGGGTCCCTCAAGGTTCTATCATCTCGCCCATGCTTTTCAACATCTACATGAAGTCTTTACCAGTACTGATCAATACATTTCACCTCACGTGCTACAACTATGCAGATGACACGCAAATTCTCCTTCAACTGGAATGCCCCAAAGACATTGGTAAATCACCAATTTTCAGCTCTCTCAGAGCCGTGGATCAGTGGATGACTTGGAGCCATCTCAAATTGAATGCTTCAAAAACTGAAATACTCACGTGTGGCGATTGGAAAAATTACAACCCGCTTGCCGCATGGCCTGATGAACTGGGATCACTGCCTAAAGTATCCAAGGAAGTAAGAAACCTCGGAATGACCATGGACTCCAAGCTGTCGATGAATGTTCAAGTGGATAAACTAGCAAGATTATGCTTTGCTACTATAAAAACCCTGCAACAAATTTTCCCTCATTTGGGATCTCCACACAAGGTCCAAGTTACCATCTCACTTGTTCTATCCAAACTCGATTACGCCAATAGCCTCTACCACGGATCACCTTTAACGACCATGAAAAGACTACAACGGATTCAGAACTCGGCTGCCAGGCTACTCTTGCATATCAAACCACGAGACCGCATCTCCCCTGCCTTGAAAGCCCTGCATTGGTTACCGGTAGCCAGAAGATCCACGTTCAAGCTGCTTTGTATCACCCACAAAGCAATACATGGAATAGGATTACTCTTCATCAGGAATAAAATCACCAAACACATTCAACAAAGGAACCTCCGCTCTAAAGGAGCATCTCGCCTCAAAATCCCACCATACAAGAAAAAAACCATGGGCCTCATTTATGAAAAGTGACGCATCGCTGCCTGAAAACAGCGATGCGTCACTTTTCACTGCGCCCTCCTTGCGAGACCAATGATGCGTCATATTTACAGTATGACGCATCATGGCGCAAGGAGTTACAGATACGTCAGTATTTCTGACGTATCTGTAAGCACAAAAGTCACGCATTGCTGGAATGTGTCACAAAAGTGACGCAACTCCAGCAATACGTCCTTTCACATGGGGAAAGCCTCATGGGAAAGAGCTTGCGTCAGTCTTACGCCTGCTGTGAGGCAGGTGCAAGATTTTGACGCAACAGCGTCCTAAAAGTGACGCAGTGAAATCTCATAGATTTCACTGCGTCACTATTACGAGGCTTTTTGCGGGGGAACGCCCCCCTCTGCATACATTATACCTGACGCAGGTATAATGTAGCGCAGGGGTTTACAAAGTGACGCATCTACCTAGATGGGTCACTTTGTAAATAGTGCGCAACAGGAGGCATGTTTTACGCCGCCGATGCGTCAAAAAAGTGGCGCATCGGAAGCGCAAAACTGACGCAAAGCCTCATAAATGAGGCCCCATGGGAGGCACATCCTTCTCAAACTACTCAAGATCTGGCTCTTCCCCACATAAGCACCATACGGAAACAGAAATTTACAGCATATCCCTCTGTATATAAGCATTTGTTTTCACTATAGATATGTACCTATCTTTGTATATTACTTTATAAAACATGTAAAATAATTATGTTGTTAAGAGAAAATAAAAAATAAAATATAATAATAATAATACTATTCATCAGTAAATACAATTCATCTTTGGTCTAAATGTACATACTTCCATTGTGCATCTATGTACCTTCCATGTACTTGGATCTGTGTGTCTGTTACTTTTCTCCTGAAAAAGCATATCCAATGCACTACCCTATTTCTCATCCTGTGCCTCGATCAATATATATATATATATTTTCTTAAATCTTTTTATTTCACAAATAAGCACTCTATCAATATATTTAATCTAAATATACTTACTTCCTTTATGTATCTATATACTTCAATGTAATTATGGATCTATATGTTTATCACTTTCTTCTAATTTAGCATTTCCAATGCACTAGCCTATTTCTCAACCTATACTTCGCTCAATATATCTTCTAGCCCAACCTTCTGACTCATCTCAAACTTCTTTCTACTACTCCTTCTAATGCACTACCCTATCTCTCATCCTATAGATCTATCAATATATCCTCTACATCCACTCTCTCATTTAACCCAAACCCCATACCACTACTATGATCGCCAAAATAACCCTTTCTAGACTCTCTCCTGCTCTACCCCTCCTTGCATCATCTGACACCTCTTTTTACTACACCGATCCCCTAAAACAAACCTTTCTAAACTCTCCCCTCTGACTCCTTCCCTCCAAAACTCCTTTTTACTCATCCAAAAGCCTCTTCCTACTGCTGAGACCTTAAAAAAAAATCCTTCACTCTTTTATCCCTCCACTGTCCTTTTTCAATCAAAATTAACAGACTAACATGTTCACTTCTCAAATTCCATATTCCATATTCAACTATACTAATATACTCCCCAAATAACTGAATAACATATCTACTACTCAAATTACTTCATATTTATACTATACTAATTTTCAACACTAACCCTTTATGGGTTCCGGAGTAGGCTGCTACTCGCCAGAAAAGCGCTTCAACACCCATCAGGGGTAACAGGTGCTATATGAATGCAAACCTTTCTTCCCCTTTTATCCTTCCGCTATCCTTCTCACTCCAAGTAACCGACTAATATCCACCACTGAAATTACCTCATATGTCACCATATTAATTCACCACTAATCCTTTGTAGGCTTCCTGAATAGCGTGCGTCAACAAGCGCTATATAAATACAAACCTTTGTCCTCCTCTATCCTTCTGCGATCCTTCCAAATCCAAATAACTGACTAACCTATCCACCACTGAAAATGTACTTGCATGTTTCACTATACTAATTCAACACTAATCCTCTGTGGGTCCCGGAGTAGCGTGCTAACTGCCGAAAAAGCGCTTCGACGCCTCGTCAGGGGTAGTAAGCGCTATATAAATCCAATTACAATACAATACAATAATTACCACCAGTTGCCATGCTTAAGTGCTTGACAACTCTTTTAAGTACAAAGAGTTTCTAGGTTTTGAATTTAAATCTAATGGCCTCAGAATCATGTGTCTGTGTTGACACAGTATTAATTGTGTCCGTTTTCTTCTTCCATTGTCATTTTCTTGTTAGTTTTTTGGTGGCATCTTCAGCACGAGAAGGCACTGTAGGCAGCCACGGTGTCTCACCACCTCCTTGGCCAGGACCTCCAGCCCAGGATCAGGAAACGTCGCTTCCTTTCCCTCCTGGGGTCCATGGCGGAAGAGTTTGGCAGGTTTCTGCTTGTGGTGACTGAGTGATATCAAATGAAGGCAAAGGGTTCTATGTGTCTGGTTTCAAGATGTTTTGTCCACACACAATGAATGCCTGCACCCCCCTGCTCGGGGAGGCGTTGTTACTGTACTTTGCGGGTGTCCTGAGGTCCTTCTGTTTGTTACTCTGCTGTTTTTACTCTCTAGGGATACATTTTCTAACTGTGTTCCGTGTTTTTTGCGTTCAGTATTTAGCGCATGCAGTAAAAGTACACAATAAAACCTTGTAATATGCATTATTTAACACATCATCTACCAAACCCCGCTGAATCAGTATTTAGCTGATCTGCAAGTTTGGCGGTATTCACCACCATACTGGTTATAGAGGCCTTAGTTGGTAGAAATAAACAGTATTGTCACCAGTGTAAGAAGCAGTAGCGTCAGAGGTGTGAGAAGCAGTAGTGTCACCGGTGTGAGATGCAGTAGCGTCACTGGTGTGAGAAGCAGTAGAGTCACTAGTGTGAGAAGCAGTAGTGGCACCGGTGTGAGAAGCAGTAGCGTCACTGGTGTGAGAAGCAGTAGCGTCACAGGTGTGAGAGGCAGTAGCGTCACTGGTGTGAGAAGCAGTAGTGTCACCGGTGTGAGAAGCAGTAGCGTCACTGGTGTGAGAAGCAGTAGTATCACCGGTGTGAGAAGCAGTAGCGTCACCGGTGTGAGAAGCAGTAGAGTCCCAAGTGTTAGAAGCAGTAGTATCACCGGTGTGAGAAGCAGCAGCGTCACCAGTATAAGAAGCAGTAGTGTCACCAGTGTGAGAAGCAGTAGAGTCACCAGTGTGAGAAGCAGTAGAGTCACCAGTGTGAGAAGCAGCAGAGTCACCAGTGTGGGAAGCAGTAGAGTCACCAGTGTGAGAAGCAGTAGAGTCACCAGTGTGAGAAGCAGCAGAGTCACCAGTGTAAGAAGCAGCAGAGTCACAGGTGTGAGAAGCAGTAGCGTCACCAGTGTAAGAAGCAGTAGCGTCACTAGTGTGAGAAGCAGTAGTGTCACCAGTGTGAGAAGCAGTAGAGTCACCAGTGTGAGAAGCAGTAGAGTCACCAGTGTGAGAAGCAGCAGAGTCACCAGTGGTAGAAGCAGTAGCGACACAGGTGTGAGAAGCAGTAGCGTCACCAATGTAAGAAGCAGTAGCGTCACAGGTGTGAGAAGCAATAGTATCACCGGTGTGAGAAGCAGTAGCGTCACTAGTGTGAGAAGCAGTAGTGTCACCAGTGTAAGAAGCAGTAGCGTCACTGGTGTGAGAAGCAGTAGAGTCCCAAGTGTTAGAAGCAGTAGTATCACCGGTGTGAGAAGCAGCAGCGTCACCAGTATAAGAAGCAGTAGCGTCACTAGTGTGAGAAGCAGTAGAGTCACCAGTGTGGGAAGCAGTAGCGTCACAGGTGTGAGAAGCAGTAGAGTCACCGGTGTGAGAAGCAGCAGCGTCACCAGTATGAGAAGCAGAAGCGTCACTAGTGTGAGAAGCAGTAGAGTCACCAGTGTGGGAAGCAGTAGAGTCACCAGTGTGAGAAGCAGCAGAGTCACCAGTGTAAGAAGCAGTAGCGTCACAGGTGTGAGAAGCAGTAGTATCACCGGTGTGAGAAGCAGTAGCGTCACCAGTGTAAGAAGCAGTAGCGTCACAGGTGTGAGAAGCAGTAGCGTCACCAGTGTAAGAAGCAGTAGCGTCACAGGTGTGAGAAGTAATATTATCACCGGTGTGAGAAGCAGTAGCGTCACTAGTGTGGGAAGCAGTAGTGTCACCAGTGTAAGAAGCAGTAACGTCACTGGTGTGAGAAGCAGTAGAGTCCCAAGTGTTAGAAGCAGTAGTGTCACCGGTGTGAGAAGCAGCAGCGTCACCAGTATAAGAAGCAGTAGCGTCACTAGTGTGAGAAGCAGTAGAGTCACCAGTGTGGGAAGCAGTAGCGTCACAGGTGTGAGAAGCAGTAGAGTCACCGGTGTGAGAAGCAGCAGCGTCACCAGTATTAGAAGCAGAAGCATCACTAGTGTGAGAAGCAGTAGAGTCACCAGTGTGGGAAGCAGTAGAGTCACCGGTGTAAGAAGCAGTAGCGTCACTAGTGTGAAAAGCAGTAGTGTCACCAGTGTGAGAAGCAGTAGAGTCACCAGTGTGAGAAGCAGTAGAGTCACCAGTGTGAGAAGCAGCAGAGTCACCAGTGTGGGAAGCAGTAGAGTCACCAGTGTGAGAAGCAGTAGAGTCACCAGTGTGAGAAGCAGCAGAGTCACCAGTGTAAGAAGCAGCAGAGTCACAGGTGTGAGAAGCAGTAGCGTCACCAGTGTAAGAAGCAGTAGCGTCACTAGTGTGAGAAGCAGTAGTGTCACCAGTGTGAGAAGCAGTAGAGTCACCAGTGTGAGAAGCAGTAGAGTCACCAGTGTGGGAAGCAGTAGCGTCACAGGTGTGAGAAGCAGTAGAGTCACCGGTGTAAGAAGCAGAAGCGTCACTAGTGTGAGAAGCAGTAGTGTCACCAGTGTGAGAAGCAGTAGAGTCACCAGTGTGAGAAGCAGTAGAGTCACCAGTGTGAGAAGCAGCAGAGTCACCAGTGTGGGAAGCAGTAGCGTCACAGGTGTGAGAAGCAGTAGAGTCACCAGTGTGAGAAGCAGTAGTATCACCGGTGTGAGAAGCAGCAGCGTCACCAGTATAAGAAGCAGTAGAGTCACCAGTGTGAGAAGCAGTAGAGTCACCAGTGTGAGAAGCAGTAGAGTCACCAGTGTGAGAAGCAGTAGAGTCACCAGTGTGAGAAGCAGCAGAGTCACCAGTGTGAGAAGCAGCAGAGTCACAGGTGTGAGAAGCAGTAGAGTCACCAGTGTAAGAAGCAGTAGCGTCACTAGTGTGAGAAGCAGTAGTGTCACCAGTGTGATAAGCAGTAGAGTCACAGGTGTGAGAAGCAGTAGAGTCACCAGTGTAAGAAGCAGTAGCATCACTAGTGTGAGAAGCAGTAGTGTCACCAGTGTGATAAGCAGTAGAGTCACCAGTGTGAGAAGCAGTAGCGTCACTAGTGTGAGAAGCAGTAGTGTCACCAGTGTGAGAAGCAGCAGAGTCACCAGTGTGGGAAGCAGTAGCGTCACAGGTGTGAGAAGCAGTAGAGTCACCAGTGTGAGAAGCAGTAGTATCACCGGTGTGAGAAGCAGCAGCGTCACCAGTATAAGAAGCAGTAGAGTCACCAGTGTGAGAAGCAGTAGAGTCACCAGTGTGAGAAGCAGTAGAGTCACCAGTGTGAGAAGCAGCAGAGTCACCAGTGTGAGAAGCAGTAGAGTCACCAGTGTGAGAAGCAGTAGAGTCACCAGTGTGAGAAGCAGCAGAGTCACAGGTGTGAGAAGCAGTAGAGTCACCAGTGTAAGAAGCAGTAGCGTCACTAGTGTGAGAAGCAGTAGTGTCACCAGTGTGATAAGCAGTAGAGTCACCAGTGTGAGAAGCAGTAGCGTCACTAGTGTGAGAAGCAGTAGTGTCACCAGTGTGAGAAGCAGCAGAGTCACCAGTGGTAGAAGCAGTAGAGTCACCAGTGTGAGAAGCAGCAGAGTCACCAGTGTGAGAAGCAGTAGCGTCACAGGTGTGAGAAGCAGTAGAGTCACCAGTGTAAGAAGCAGTAGCGTCACTAGTGTGAGAAGCAGTAGTGTCACCAGTGTGAGAAGCAGTAGTGTCACCAGTGTGAGAAGCAGCAGAGTCACCAGTGGTAGAAGCAGTAGAGTCACCAGTGTGAGAAGCAGTAGTGTCACCAGTGTGAGAAGCAGTAGAGTCACCAGTGTGATAAGCAGTAGAGTCACCAGTGTGAGAAGCAGTAGCGTCACTGTTGGAAATGGGATCCCTGGCTGGCCAGGGCTTTCGCCAAAGTCAGTCAGAGACCACCAGACCAAAGTCAGGGCAAGGGAGTTACACGCCAAGATAACCCCTACTCACCCTCTAGGTAACGTGGCGCGAGCAGCAAGGCTAAACTTGGAGGCGAAGTATTTGCGCACGCACCCCAGCAACAACAACCAAAGGCCCACCACAAAGGAAACTCCACACAAGGTTATATAAAAATAGCCTTTGTATTACACCAAAACACATTAGATAAAACACACTATTTACAATGTGCCAGAGGCACGGGCAGAATTTACAAGGGATATGTACAAGACAGGGCCACCTGGACCACTGGCAGGAATCAGAAGTAGCACTTTCAGAAATAGCACTTAGTACATAGAATATAGCACAAAATAGCACACAACCAGTAATCACTGGTAACCAGGACCTCACTAGCACCACCTGTACTAGGGAGAAAACAACCACCTATGTATTACAATACCTGTAGGGGTGTAAGAGGAAAACACATGATGCAATGCATAACATTCATTCAGAGGTGTAAGGGCACATGACGCATAAACAATACATTCAGAGGTGCAGTAATAACATTGCGCAAAACTTAGATCAGTCACCACCTGTGACAGTCCCTGTGTCCCAATGTCAGGGCCTAAACGTCGCAGTTGCCCACAAAGTGCTGGGCAACTGGTGCAGGGAAGGTTAGGGCAACGTTGGAGCCTCTCTGGGCTCAAGAACCACCACTGTGGCACTGTGGGGCCTCACTGGGCTCCAGACAAGAAATGGCGCCCTGAGCCTCTCTCAGGCGCTTCTTTCCAGAACTACTGCCCCAGAGCCTCTCTGGGCTCAATGAACAAAAATGGCCCCCAGGAGCCTCTCTGGGCTCCTCAACAATAATGCGGGCGTCAGGGCCCCTCACGGGGGACCCTCGAACACTTGGGGCCGCTTGGAGTCCCCCCTCTGGGGACTCAGGACGACAAATGCCCCCTAAGAGCCTCTCTGGCTCTAGACACAAGGGCGCGAGGTCGCGCTGCTGAGGGGGGCAGGAGGGGGCGGACACCGACAACCTGTCCCGGCGCCCCTCCCCTCGCTTCTTGGCAACACTCACCGGCTCGGGCTGCAGTGCGGCTCCTCTCGTCCCGGGGCTCTCCTCTCCACTCGGGGAGCCTCGGGGACCCGGCCGGCAGCTTCTCTCTCCCCGGCTCGTCGGAGGAGGCGGGACTTCCGGTCGGCCTTTCCTGGGCCGCGCTGCGATTGGCCGGGCCGCTTTACCACTTCCGGGTCGCCGCGGGCAGCGCGGCGGCCCGCTTCCTAGGCAGGCAGGCGGCTTCCCAGGATCCGAGGAGTGGGCTCCCTCGTGAATCCACAACAACGGGCACAACGAAGCGGCAATGAGCGGGGTGGCACCCGCGCCGCCAAATCGCCACACGGGGCAATTTGATGCCGGGTGGGCACCGGCTGTGCACACCCAGCGCTAGCAGCGCTAGAAACGAAGGGTAGGCGCTCCCAAGCGCCTACAGGACAAAACACAGCGCTCACAGCGCTATGGCCAAAATCAAGCGCTTTCAAGCGCTAGAGGGCATTAAGCGCGCTCCTAGCGCTACAAACAGGATAAAGCGCTCCCAGGTGCCCTCAGCAAGCAGGGCAGACTTCCAGCAAGTCCTTGGTAGGCAGGGGGGCAAGGCTGGGCCCAGAGCCAGCTCACTGGGTCTCCAGGCAGGGAGACACCCCAAGTGGCGGTCCTCTGGCCCAGCAGCAGCAGCAGCCGCCCCCTCAGGATCCTGGAAGAGAACAACTTCAGTGGGGACACAGCCCCATTTTTATACAGTGCATTCCTTTGTTCAAGGGTGCAGAGTGGGGGCGGAACCAGTCGCAGCTGGTTCTGGAGTACTCTGTTTACCTCAACCACCCTCTCTATTCACTGGCAGGGCTTGGGTCATTAGACACACCACAGGGGGGCGGAGCCAGCATTGTGTGGGGAAAACCCAGCCCATCCAGGACACAGGTACACTCCTCCCACACATCACTCATGCTAATCTCCCACTCACCACCGGGCAGACCCATCCAGACTTCCTGGAGCCTGGCATGCCAGCCAGCTCCAGCCAATCACACGCCAGCACCCTCACAGCACACGTACAGCCATGTCTAGAAATGGCGCTTCGCTACTAGACACATACATGCTGCATACACCATCTCGCAGCATTCACTCTCACGAGTTCACACATACCAGACTCAAGCCTGTACACCCCACGCATCAGGAACTACCAGGGACACATACATTCCCCATGCATTCCTATGGGCGGGCAGGCCTAGCTCAGCACATGCACTCAGAGTGCGCACGCACTTTCCACTGGGACACAGTGAAAGTGCGCAGAATCCAAAAATCACCATCTCCAGGTCACCATTTCAAGCAAAAAGTCTAGGGGTGAACCTGCCCTAAGGGCCAAAGTCCAACATAACCCCCTTCCAGCCAAAACGCAGGGGAGACCAATCACCACCGTGATGGACTTCCCTGCTTGGGGCGATAGAACACGGACGCGGGCCCGCAACTGCAGGGACACCCTCCTGTTCTATGCCACGGTGAACCCATGGGATTCCTTCTAAACACACTGTCTGGACCAACTGGGCTACCCCACTGGTACTCCCAAGTTGTCCGCGGCCAGGACCAGGCCCTGGGCCACCCAGGTGCCACTGGTCCATGCCAATTCGCAGAGTGGGGGGTAGTAACCCCTGGCACATAGGAGCCATTCTCCACTCTTCCTGTATGCAAGACAGGACTAGACTGCCACTGGTTCTCCAGCCTAAGGCCTACAACCTCAGGCGGACCAGGAGTCTCAGGGAAGGCTCTCCTCCCCCTACCTCTTCTCCTAGGGTTCCTCCTCCCTCTGCGAGGGGTACCCCTAGAACGCCATTCCAACCCAGGACTTATCCACTCAGGTTGCACCGGGGTCAGAGGTGGGCTCTCCCACCCTCTGCACCCCCTTCCAGAGGTCTGCCCTCTCCCACCTGGAGAAGTTCCTCTGGAAGAAGAACCGGTCAGGACACTGGTTACAGTCGTCCTACCCTTCAGGTCAGGCTGATCCTGAACCTGGCCTTCCAACCTTTGGTCTAAAACCTTCGGTGGAACAATTGCCTGGCACTCCAGGACTTCTGGGGACTCACACACAATCCCCCTGAGGCTGACACATGGCCCATGTGTCGTGTGACTGTCTGTCTGGCGCAGATCTCCCGCTCCCTGTCCACCTGACAGTGCGCGAAGATCCCCCAGACCAGAAGTGGTGTCACCATGGTCACTACACGGGAACCTAGCCCAACTGGGTAGTCCCTGACCCACTGGTCCAGCCACTGGGGAACTCCCCCAATCACTCCTCACTCTGGACTCCTGTACCCTCCCTACCGGAGCGGTACTGCCAGACTCTAGAACCACAGGAGCTCTGGTTACAGACGCTCCAGGTCCTCTACTCACTAGGAGATCTTCCTCAAGTGGACTAACAGGACAGCCTAGGTCCCCAACCTGGTGTTCCCTCAAGAAACCATCCAAGTCCTGAGGCAGGGCTTCGGGCGTCTGGGGAACCTCGGTCTCCCCCTCACTCCTGCTCCACTGAGCCAGGCAGTGAGCCCCTACACCCTCCTCGCTATCCTGGGACCTAGCTGGGCTACACTGAGCCTCCTCCACCACGCTGGGCTGGAGGATACCTGAACCACTACTTTTGGAGTCACTCACTAGGGACTCTAGAGAACCTCTGGCCTTCTCCCAGCGGTCTGCTTCCCTTGCCAGTAACTCTGGATCAGTAAATCCAAATGGCAACAGGTGTTGGCGCAACTCTGGCGAACAACCACTGAGCACCTGCTCTTTGACAATAAGATCAAACAAGACTTCAAAATCAGAGTCAGTGTGAACCTCTACCCAAGCCCACAGTGTATCACAACATTCATCCTCAAAATCTACCCAAGACTGGTGAGACAGTTTCCTACTGTCCCTGAACTTCACCCTTAACTCCTCCTCTGGGGAAACAGGTACCAGACTGGGGGAACTGGGACTGGGATTTCCTACACTGAAATCTAAATAGCTGCCACCACTGGACTCAACCCTCCCTGGGGGATCCAGAAACTCAACACTGCGCGCAGGGGATAGTCTACCCTCCAGAGCTACTTTGCCTCTGGTGGCGGCCCTCTCAGCCTCCTCTATCCTGTCCTGCGCTAAGACCCTCTCGGTCTCCAGCTGTTGCTTCTTAACCTCTAGCTGTTGCTTTCTAATGCCCAGCTGTGCCATAGCCTGGGCATGCTCCAACCTGAGCTTCTCTAAAGCCAGCTGGTGCTCCCTTTCTCTCCTCCTATCTTCCAGCTCCTCTGGGGACAGGGAAAGGGATGAGGCGCTGCCTCCTACGCTGGACCCAGCAAGGGACTCCCTACCTATGGGGTCCTCACTATCTGCTGGCGTCCCTGTGCTATCATCTTCTTCCTCCTCCTCAGACTCTTCAGGGCTCCCCTCTGACCCACCACCCTCATGGTGTGAGACCCGGGCCCTCTCCTCACTGTGCTCACGCTCCTTCTGCCATTGGATCAGGTTACCCCTAAGTTGGGACTGGGTGTCTGACTCATTCACTGCAATGTCTCTCTCTTCGCAAAACTCTCTCAGTTCATGCAAAAACAGACCCCAGACATTAAAAGCAGACTCCATCTTGGCAAGATGCTTACAGACACGTGCAACACAGGGGACTTAACAATCTGAAGTAAGAGTACACAATTCCAAAACTTCAACAATCTCCTTATCAAAGAGAACTCATACTCATGCGTCCAGGAAAACACACCATTCATCCACACACACCCTCCCCTCGGATCGGTTAGGCAGTTTCTACCACCCCTGACTTCTCAACCTGACCAAATGCGACACAGGTACCAAACTCTGGAAGCAGGGCGGGGGACAAATGTACTGAACACAATCAAATGACACTCTTCAGGAGAAGAAAATAATGAAACTTCCAAAACAATACAATCCCCTAAAATGTGGTCATCTAAATGCAGAGTTTTGTGGTATGGCCAGTTACTACTAAGGTACAACGCAAACACAAATCCTTATCCCACCGCTTGCCGCCAATGTTGGAAATGGGATCCCTGGCTGGCCAGGGCTTTCGCCAAAGTCAGTCAGAGACCACCACACCAAAGTCAGGGCAAGGGAGTTACGCGCCAAGATAACCCCTACTCACCCTCTAGGTAACGTGGCGCGAGCAGCAAGGCTAAACTTGGAGGCGATGTAGGCTAAGTATTTGCGCACGCACCCCAGCAACAACAACCAAAGGCCCACCACAAAGGAAACTCCACACAAGGTTATATAAAAATAGCCTTTGTATTACACCAAAACACATTAGATAAAACACACACTTTACAATGTGCCAGAGGCACGGGCAGAATTTACAAGGGATATGTACAAGACAGGGCCACCTGGACCACTGTCAGGAATCAGAAGTAGCACTTTCAGAAATAGCACTTAGTACATAGAATATAGCACAAAATAGCACACAACCAGTAATCACTGGTAACCAGGACCTCACTAGCACCACCTGTACTAGGGAGAAAACAACCACCTATGTATTACAATACCTGTAGGGGTGTAAGAGGAAAACACATGATGCAATGCATAACATTCATTCAGAGGTGTAAGGGCACATGACGCATAAACAATACATTCAGAGGTGCAGTAATAACATTGCGCAAAACTTAGATCAGTCACCACCTGTGACAGTCCCTGTGTCCCAATGTCAGGGCCTAAACGTCGCAGTTGCCCACAAAGTGCTGGGCAACTGGTGCAGGGAAGGTTAGGGCAACGTTGGAGCCTCTCTGGGCTCAAGAACCACCACTGTGGCACTGTGGGGCCTCACTGGGCTCCAGACAAGAAATGGCGCCCTGAGCCTCTCTCAGGCGCTTCTTTCCAGAACTACTGCCCCAGAGCCTCTCTGGGCTCAATGAACAAAAATGGCCCCCAGGAGCCTCTCTGGGCTCCTCAACAATAATGCGGGCGTCAGGGCCCCTCACGGGGGACCCTCGAACACTTGGGGCCGCTTGGAGTCCCCCCTCTGGGGACTCAGGACGACAAATGCCCCCTAAGAGCCTCTCTGGCTCTAGACACAAGGGCGCGAGGTCGCGCTGCTGAGGGGGGCAGGGGGGGGGGGGCGGACACCGACAACCTGTCCCGGCGCCCCTCCCCTCGCTTCTTGGCAACACTCACCGGCTCGGGCTGCAGTGCGGCTCCTCTCGTCCCGGGGCTCTCCTCTCCACTCGGGGAGCCTCGGGGACCCGGCCGGCAGCTTCTCTCTCCCCGGCTCGTCGGAGGAGGCGGGACTTCCGGTCGGCCTTTCCTGGGCCGCGCTGCGATTGGCCGGGCCGCTTTACCACTTCCGGGTCGCCGCGGGCAGCGCGGCGGCCCGCTTCCTAGGCAGGCAGGCGGCTTCCCAGGATCCGAGGAGTGGGCTCCCTCGTGAATCCACAACAACGGGCACAACGAAGCGGCAATGAGCGGGGTGGCACCCGCGCCGCCAAATCGCCACACGGGGCAATTAGATGCCGGGTGGGCACCGGCTGTGCACACCCAGCGCTAGCAGCGCTAGAAACGAAGGGTAGGCGCTCCCAAGCGCCTACAGGACAAAACACAGCGCTCACAGCGCTATGGCCAAAATCAAGCGCTTTCAAGCGCTAGAGGGCATTAAGCGCGCTCCTAGCGCTACAAACAGGATAAAGCGCTCCCAGGTGCCCTCAGCAAGCAGGGCAGACTTCCAGCAAGTCCTTGGTAGGCAGGGGGGCAAGGCTGGGCCCAGAGCCAGCTCACTGGGTCTCCAGGCAGGGAGACACCCCAAGTGGCGGTCCTCTGGCCCAGCAGCAGCAGCAGCCGCCCCCTCAGGATCCTGGAAGAGAACAACTTCAGTGGGGACACAGCCCCATTTTTATACAGTGCATTCCTTTGTTCAAGGGTGCAGAGTGGGGGCGGAACCAGTCGCAGCTGGTTCTGGAGTACTCTGTTTACCTCAACCACCCTCTCTATTCACTGGCAGGGCTTGGGTCATTAGACACACCACAGGGGGGCGGAGCCAGCATTGTGTGGGGAAAACCCAGCCCATCCAGGACACAGGTACACTCCTCCCACACATCACTCGTGCTAATCTCCCACTCACCACCGGGCAGACCCATCCAGACTTCCTGGAGCCTGGCATGCCAGCCAGCTCCAGCCAATCACACGCCAGCACCCTCACAGCACACGTACAGCCATGTCTAGAAATGGCGCTTCGCTACTAGACACATACATGCTGCATACACCATCTCGCAGCATTCACTCTCACGAGTTCACACATACCAGACTCAAGCCTGTACACCCCACGCATCAGGAACTACCAGGGACACATACATTCCCCATGCATTCCTATGGGCGGGCAGGCCTAGCTCAGCACATGCACTCAGAGTGCGCACGCACTTTCCACTGGGACACAGTGAAAGTGCGCAGAATCCAAAAATCACCATCTCCAGGTCACCATTTCAAGCAAAAAGTCTAGGGGTGAACCTGCCCTAAGGGCCAAAGTCCAACAGTCACTAGTGTGAGAAGCAGTAGTGTCACCAGTGTGAGAAGCAGTAGTGTCACCAGTGTGAGAAGCAGCAGAGTCACCAGTGGTAGAAGCAGTAGAGTCACCAGTGTGAGAAGCAGTAGTGTCACCAGTGTGAGAAGCAGTAGTGTCACCAGTGTGATAAGCAGCAGAGTCACCAGTGTGAGAAGCAGTAGCGTCACAGGTGTGAGAAGCAGTAGAGTCACCAGTGTAAGAAGCAGTAGCGTCACTAGTGTGAGAAGCAGTAGTGTCACCAGTGTGAGAAGCAGTAGTGTCACCAGTGTGAGAAGCAGCAGAGTCACCAGTGGTAGAAGCAGTAGAGTCACCAGTGTGAGAAGCAGTAGTGTCACCAGTGTGAGAAGCAGTAGAGTCACCAGTGTGAGAAGTAGTAGCGTCACTAGTGTGAGAAGCAGTAGTGTCACCAGTGTGAGAAGCAGTAGTGTCACCAGTGTGAGAAGCAGCAGAGTCACCAGTGGTAGAAGCAGTAGAGTCACCAGTGTGAGAAGCAGTAGTGTCACCAGTGTGAGAAGCAGTAGTGTCACCAGTGTGAGAAGCAGCAGCGTCACCAGTATAAGAAGCAGTAGAGTCACCAGTGTGAGAAGCAGTAGAGTCACCAGTGTGAGAAGCAGTAGAGTCACCAGTGTGAGAAGCAGCAGAGTCACCAGTGTGAGAAGCAGCAGAGTCACAGGTGTGAGAAGCAGTAGAGTCACCAGTGTAAGAAGCAGTAGCGTCACTAGTGTGAGAAGCAGTAGTGTCACCAGTGTGATAAGCAGTAGAGTCACCAGTGTGAGAAGCAGTAGCGTCACTAGTGTGAGAAGCAGTAGTGTCACCAGTGTGAGAAGCAGCAGAGTCACCAGTGGTAGAAGCAGTAGAGTCACCAGTGTGAGAAGCAGTAGTGTCACCAGTGGTAGAAGCAGTAGAGTCACCAGTGTGAGAAGCAGTAGTGTCACCAGTGTGAGAAGCAGCAGAGTCACCAGTGGTAGAAGCAGTAGAGTCACCAGTGTGAGAAGCAGTAGTGTCACCAGTGTGAGAAGCAGTAGAGTCACCAGTGTGAGAAGCAGTAGTGTCACCAGTGTGAGAAGCAGTAGAGTCACCAGTGTGAGAAGCAGTAGCGTCACAGGTGTGAGAAGCAGCAGAGTCACCAGTGTGAGAAGCAGTAGCGTCACAGGTGTGAGAAGCAGTAGAGTCACCAGTGTAAGAAGCAGTAGTGTCACTAGTGTGAGAAGCAGTAGTGTCACCAGTGTGAGAAGCAGTAGTGTCACCATTGTGAGAAGCAGCATAGTCACCAGTGGTAGAAGCAGTAGAGTTACCAGTGTGAGATGCAGTAGTGTCACCAGTGTGAGAAGCAGTAGAGTCACCAGTGTGATAAGCAGTAGAGTCACCAGTGTGAGAAGCAGTAGCGTCACTAGTGTGAGAAGCAGTAGTGTCACCAGTGTGAGAAGCAGTAGTGTCACCAGTGTGAGAAGCAGCAGAGTCACCAGTGGTAGAAGCAGTAGAGTCACCAGTGTGAGAAGCAGTAGTGTCACCAGTGTGAGAAGCAGTAGTGTCACCAGTGTGATAAGCAGCAGAGTCACCAGTGTGAGAAGCAGTAGCGTCACAGGTGTGAGAAGCAGTAGAGTCACCAGTGTAAGAAGCAGTAGCGTCACTAGTGTGAAAAGCAGTAGTGTCACCAGTGTGAGAAGCAGTAGTGTCACCAGTGTGAGAAGCAGCAGAGTCACCAGTGGTAGAAGCAGTAGAGTCACCAGTGTGAGAAGCAGTAGTGTCACCAGGGTGAGAAGCAGTAGAGTCACCAGTGTGAGAAGCAGTAGAGTCACCAGTGTGAGAAGCAGTAGAGTCACCAGTGTGAGAAGCAGTAGCGTCACTTGTGTGAGAAGCAGTAGTGTCACCAGTGTGAGAAGCAGCAGAGTCACCAGTGGTAGAAGCAGTAGAGTCACCAGTGTGAGCAGCAGTAGTGTCACCAGTGGTAGAAGCAGTAGAGTCACCAGTGTGAGAAGCAGTAGTGTCACCAGTGTGAGAAGCAGCAGAGTCACCAGTGGTAGAAGCAGTAGAGTCACCAGTGTGAGAAGCAGTAGTGTCACCAGTGTGAGAAGCAGTAGAGTCACCAGTGTGAGAAGCAGTAGTGTCACCAGTGTGAGAAGCAGTAGAGTCACCAGTGTGAGAAGCAGTAGCGTCACAGGTGTGAGAAGCAGTAGAGTCACCGGTGTAAGAAGCAGTAGCGTCACTAGTGTGAGAAGCAGTAGTGTCACCAGTGTGAGAAGCAGTAGAGTCACCAGTGTGAGAAGCAGAGTCACCAGTGTGAGAAGCAGCAGAGTCACCAGTGTGGGAAGCAGTAGCGTCACAGGTGTGAGAAGCAGTAGAGTCACCAGTGTGAGAAGCAGTAGTATCACCGGTGTGAGAAGCAGCAGCGTCACCAGTATAAGAAGCAGTAGAGTCACCAGTGTGAGAAGCAGTAGAGTCACCAGTGTGAGAAGCAGTAGAGTCACCAGTGTGAGAAGCAGCAGAGTCACCAGTGTGAGAAGCAGTAGAGTCACCAGTGTGAGAAGCAGTAGAGTCACCAGTGTGAGAAGCAGCAGAGTCACAGGTGTGAGAAGCAGTAGAGTCACCAGTGTAAGAAGCAGTAGCGTCACTAGTGTGAGAAGCAGTAGTGTCACCAGTGTGATAAGCAGTAGAGTCACCAGTGTGAGAAGCAGTAGCGTCACTAGTGTGAGAAGCAGTAGTGTCACCAGTTTGAGAAGCAGCAGAGTCACCAGTGGTAGAAGCAGTAGAGTCACCAGTGTGAGAAGCAGTAGTGTCACCAGTGGTAGAAGCAGTAGAGTCACCAGTGTGAGAAGCAGTAGTGTCACCAGTGTGAGAAGCAGCAGAGTCACCAGTGGTAGAAGCAGTAGAGTCACCAGTGTGAGAAGCAGTAGTGTCACCAGTGTGAGAAGCAGTAGAGTCACCAGTGTGAGAAGCAGTAGTGTCACCAGTGTGAGAAGCAGTAGCATCACAGGTGTGAGAAGCAGCAGAGTCACCAGTGTGAGAAGCAGTGGCGTCACTAGTGTGAGAAGCAGTAGTGTCACCAGTGTGAGAAGCAGTAGTGTCACCAGTGTGAGAAGCAGCAGAGTCACCAGTGGTAGAAGCAGTAGAGTCACCAGTGTGAGAAGCAGTAGTGTCACCAGTGTGAGAAGCAGTAGAGTCACCAGTGTGAGAAGCAGTAGAGTCACCAGTGTGAGAAGCAGTAGAGTCACCAGTGTGAGAAGCAGTAGCGTCACTAGTGTGAGAAGCAGTAGCGTCACTAGTGTGAGAAGCAGTAGTGTCACCAGTGTGAGAAGCAGCAGAGTCACCAGTGGTAGAAGCAGTAGAGTCACCAGTGTGAGAAGCAGTAGTGTCACCAGTGGTAGAAGCAGTAGAGTCACCAGTGTGAGAAGCAGTAGTGTCACCAGTGTGAGAAGCAGCAGAGTCACCAGTGGTAGAAGCAGTAGAGTCACCAGTGTGAGAAGCAGTAGTGTCACCAGTGTGAGAAGCAGTAGAGTCACCAGTGTGAGAAGCAGTAGTGTCACCAGTGTGAGAAGCAGTAGAGTCACCAGTGTGAGAAGCAGTAGCGTCACAGGTGTGAGAAGCAGTAGAGTCACCAGTGTAAGAAGCAGTAGCGTCACTAGTGTGAGAAGCAGTAGTGTCACCAGTGTGAGAAGCAGTAGAGTCACCAGTGTGAGAAGCAGTAGAGTCACCAGTGTGAGAAGCAGCAGAGTCACCAGTGTGGGAAGCAGTAGCGTCACAGGTGTGAGAAGCAGTAGAGTCACCAGTGTGAGAAGCAGTAGTATCACCGGTGTGAGAAGCAGCAGCGTCACCAGTATAAGAAGCAGTAGAGTCACCAGTGTGAGAAGCAGTAGAGTCACCAGTGTGAGAAGCAGCAGAGTCACCAGTGTGAGAAGCAGTAGAGTCACCATTGTGAGAAGCAGTAGAGTCACCAGTGTGAGAAGCAGCAGAGTCACTGGTGTGAGAAGCAGTAGAGTCACCAGTGTAAGAAGCAGTAGCGTCACTAGTGTGAGAAGCAGTAGTGTCACCAGTGTGATAAGCAGTAGAGTCACCAGTGTGAGAAGCAGTAGCGTCACTAGTGTGAGAAGCAGTAGTGTCACCAGTGTGAGAAGCAGCAGAGTCACCAGTGGTAGAAGCAGTAGAGTCACCAGTGTGAGAAGCAGTAGTGTCACCAGTGGTAGAAGCAGTAGAGTCACCAGTGTGAGAAGCAGTAGTGTCACCAGTGTGAGAAGCAGCAGAGTCACCAGTGGTAGAAGCAGTAGAGTCACCAGTGTGAGAAGCAGTAGTGTCACCAGTGTGAGAAGCAGTAGAGTCACCAGTGTGAGAAGCAGTAGTGTCACCAGTGTGAGAAGCAGTAGAGTCACCAGTGTGAGAAGCAGTAGCGTCACAGGTGTGAGAAGCAGCAGAGTCACCAGTGTAGGAAGCAGTAGCGTCACTAGTGTGAGAAGCAGTAGTGTCACCAGTGTGAGAAGCAGTAGTGTCACCAGCGTGAGAAGCAGCAGAGTCACCAGTGGTAGAAGCAGTAGAGTCACCAGTGTGAGAAGCAGTAGTGTCACCAGTGTGAGAAGCAGTAGAGTCACCAGTGTGATAAGCAGTAGAGTCACCAGTGTGAGAAGCAGTAGCGTCACTAGTGTGAGAAGCAGTAGTGTCACCAGTGTGAGAAGCAGTAGTGTCACCAGTGTGAGAAGCAGCAGAGTCACCAGTGGTAGAAGCAGTAGAGTCACCAGTGTGAGAAGCAGTAGTGTCACCAGTGTGATAAGCAGCAGAGTCACCAGTGTGAGAAGCAGTAGCGTCACAGGTGTGAGAAGCAGTAGAGTCACCAGTGTAAGAAGCAGTAGCGTCACTAGTGTGAGAAGCAGTAGTGTCACCAGTGTGAGAAGCAGTAGTGTCACCAGTGTGAGAAGCAGCAGAGTCACCAGTGGTAGAAGCAGTAGAGTCACCAGTGTGAGAAGCAGTAGTGTCACCAGTGTGAGAAGCAGTAGAGTCACCAGTGTGAGAAGTAGTAGCGTCACTAGTGTGAGAAGCAGTAGTGTCACCAGTGTGAGAAGCAGTAGTGTCACCAGTGTGAGAAGCAGCAGAGTCACCAGTGGTAGAAGCAGTAGAGTCACCAGTGTGAGAAGCAGTAGTGTCACCAGTGTGAGAAGCAGTAGTGTCACCAGTGTGATAAGCAGTAGAGTCACCAGTGTGAGAAGCAGTAGCGTCACCAGTGTGAGAAGCAGCAGAGTCACCAGTGTGAGAAGCAGTAGTGTCACCAGTGTGATAAGCAGCAGAGTCACCAGTGTGAGAAGCAGTAGCGTCACAGGTGTGAGAAGCAGTAGAGTCACCAGTGTAAGAAGCAGTAGCGTCACTAGTGTGAGAAGCAGTAGTGTCACCAGTGTGAGAAGCAGTAGTGTCACCAGTGTGAGAAGCAGCAGAGTCACCAGTGGTAAAAGCAGTAGAGTCACCAGTGTGAGAAGCAGTAGTGTCACCAGTGTGAGAAGCAGTAGAGTCACCAGTGTGATAAGCAGTAGAGTCACCAGTGTGAGAAGCAGTAGCGTCACTAGTGTGAGAAGCAGTAGTGTCACCAGTGTGAGAAGCAGTAGTGTCACCAGTGTGAGAAGCAGCAGAGTCACCAGTGGTAGAAGCAGTAGAGTCACCAGTGTGAGAAGCAGTAGTGTCACCAGTGTGAGAAGCAGTAGTGTCACTAGTGTGATAAGCAGTAGCGTCACCAGTGTGAGAAGCAGCAGAGTCACCAGTGTGAGAAGCAGCAGAGTCACCAGTGTGAGAAGCAGTAGTGTCACCAATGTGAGAAGCAGTAGAGTCACCAGTGTGAGAAGCAGTAGCGTCACAGGTGTGAGAAGCAGCAGAGTCACCAGTGTGAGAAGCAGTAGTGTTACAGGTGTGAGAAGCAGTAGAGTCACCAGTGTAAGAAGCAGTAGCGTCACTAGTGTGAGAAACAGTAGTGTCACCAGTGTGAGAAGCAGTAGAGTCACCAGTGTGAGAAGCAGTAGCGTCACCAGTGTGAGAAGCAGCAGAGTCCCCAGTGTGGGAAGCAGTAGCGTCACAGGTGTGAGAAGCAGTAGAGTCACCAGTGTAAGAAGCAGTAGAGTCACCAGTGTGAGAAGCAGTAGCGTCACCAGTGTGAGAAGCAGCAGAGTCACCAGTGTGGGAAGCAGTAGCGTCACCAGTGTGAGAAGCAGTAGAGTCACCATTGTAAGAAGCAGCAGCGTCACCAGTGTGAGAAGCAGTAGAGTCACCAGTGTGAGAAGCAGTAGAGTCACCAGTGTGGGAAGCAGTAGCGTCACAGGTGTGAGAAGCAGTAGAGTCACCAGTGTGGGAAGCAGTAGAGTCACCAGTGTGAGAAGCAGTAGAGTCACCAGTGTGGGAAGCAGTAGAGTCACTAGTGTGAGAAGCAGTAGCGTCACCAGTGTGAGAAGCAGCAGAGTCACCAGTGTGGGAAGCAGCAGAGTCACCAGTGTAAGAAGCAGCAGCGTCACCAGTGTGAGAAGCAGTAGAGTCACCAGTGTGAGAAGCAGTAGAGTCACCAGTGTGGGAAGCAGTAGCGTCACAGGTGTGAGAAGCAGTAGAGTCACCAGTGTAAGAAGCAGCAGCGTCACCAGTGTGAGAAGCAGTAGAGTCACCAGTGTGGGAAGCAGTAGCGTCACAGGTGTGAGAAGCAGTAGAGTCACCAGTGTGGGAAGCAGTAGAGTCACCAGTGTGAGAAGCAGTAGAGTCACCAGTGTGGGAAGCAGTAGCGTCACAGGTGTGAGAAGCAGTAGAGTCACCAGTGTGGGAAGCAGTAGCGTCACAGGTGTGAGAAGCAGTAGAGTCACCAGTGTGGGAAGCAGTAGCGTCACAGGTGTGAGAAGCAGTAGAGTCACCAGTGTGGGAAGCAGTAGAGTCACCAGTGTGAGAAGCAGTAGAGTCACCAGTGTGGGAAGCAGTAGCGTCACAGGTGTGAGAAGCAGTAGAGTCACCAGTGTGGGAAGCAGTAGCGTCACAGGTGTGAGAAGCAGTAGAGTCACCAGTGTGGGAAGCAGTAGCGTCACAGGTGTGAGAAGCAGTAGAGTCACCAGTGTGGGAAGCAGTAGCGTCACAGGTATGAGAAGCAGTAGTGTCACCAGTGTAAGAAGCAGTAGAGTCACCAGTGTGAGAAGCAGTAGAGTCACCAGTGTGGGAAGCAGTAGCGTCACAGGTATGAGAAGCAGTAGTGTCACCAGTGTAAGAAGCAGTAGAGTCACCAGTGTGAGAAGCAGTAGAGTCACCAGTGTGGGAAGCAGTAGCGTCACAGGTATGAGAAGCAGTAGTGTCACCAGTGTGAGAAGCAGTAGAGTCACCAGTGTGATAAGCAGTAGAGTCACCAGTGTGAGAAGCAGTAGCGTCACTAGTGTGAGAAGCAGTAGTGTCACCAGTGTGAGAAGCAGTAGTGTCACCAGTGTGAGAAGCAGCAGAGTCACCAGTGGTAGAAGCAGTAGAGTCACCAGTGTGAGAAGCAGTAGTGTCACCAGTGTGAGAAGCAGTAGTGTCACTAGTGTGATAAGCAGTAGCGTCACCAGTGTGAGAAGCAGCAGAGTCACCAGTGTGAGAAGCAGCAGAGTCACCAGTGTGAGAAGCAGTAGTGTCACCAATGTGAGAAGCAGTAGAGTCACCAGTGTGAGAAGCAGTAGCGTCACAGGTGTGAGAAGCAGCAGAGTCACCAGTGTGAGAAGCAGTAGCGTTACAGGTGTGAGAAGCAGTAGAGTCACCAGTGTAAGAAGCAGTAGCGTCACTAGTGTGAGAAACAGTAGTGTCACCAGTGTGAGAAGCAGTAGAGTCACCAGTGTGAGAAGCAGTAGCGTCACCAGTGTGAGAAGCAGCAGAGTCCCCAGTGTGGGAAGCAGTAGCGTCACAGGTGTGAGAAGCAGTAGAGTCACCAGTGTAAGAAGCAGTAGAGTCACCAGTGTGAGAAGCAGTAGCGTCACCAGTGTGAGAAGCAGCAGAGTCACCAGTGTGGGAAGCAGTAGCGTCACCAGTGTGAGAAGCAGTAGAGTCACCATTGTAAGAAGCAGCAGCGTCACCAGTGTGAGAAGCAGTAGAGTCACCAGTGTGAGAAGCAGTAGAGTCACCAGTGTGGGAAGCAGTAGCGTCACAGGTGTGAGAAGCAGTAGAGTCACCAGTGTGGGAAGCAGTAGAGTCACCAGTGTGAGAAGCAGTAGAGTCACCAGTGTGGGAAGCAGTAGAGTCACTAGTGTGAGAAGCAGTAGCGTCACCAGTGTGAGAAGCAGCAGAGTCACCAGTGTGGGAAGCAGCAGAGTCACCAGTGTAAGAAGCAGCAGCGTCACCAGTGTGAGAAGCAGTAGAGTCACCAGTGTGAGAAGCAGTAGAGTCACCAGTGTGGGAAGCAGTAGCGTCACAGGTGTGAGAAGCAGTAGAGTCACCAGTGTAAGAAGCAGCAGCGTCACCAGTGTGAGAAGCAGTAGAGTCACCAGTGTGGGAAGCAGTAGCGTCACAGGTGTGAGAAGCAGTAGAGTCACCAGTGTGGGAAGCAGTAGAGTCACCAGTGTGAGAAGCAGTAGAGTCACCAGTGTGGGAAGCAGTAGCGTCACAGGTGTGAGAAGCAGTAGAGTCACCAGTGTGGGAAGCAGTAGCGTCACAGGTGTGAGAAGCAGTAGAGTCACCAGTGTGGGAAGCAGTAGCGTCACAGGTGTGAGAAGCAGTAGAGTCACCAGTGTGGGAAGCAGTAGCGTCACAGGTATGAGAAGCAGTAGTGTCACCAGTGTAAGAAGCAGTAGAGTCACCAGTGTGAGAAGCAGTAGAGTCACCAGTGTGGGAAGCAGTAGCGTCACAGGTGTGAGAAGCAGTAGAGTCACCAGTGTGGGAAGCAGTAGCGTCACAGGTATGAGAAGCAGTAGTGTCACCAGTGTAAGAAGCAGTAGAGTCACCAGTGTGATAAGCAGTAGAGTCACAGGTATGAGAAGCAGTAGAGTCACCAGTGTAAGAAGCAGTAGAGTCACCAGTGTGGGAAGCAGCAGCGTCACAGGTATGAGAAGCAGTAGCGTCACCAGTGTAAGAAGCAGTAGCGTCACCAGTGTAAGAAGCAGTAGAGTCACCAGTGTGGGAAGCAGTAGCGTCACAGGTATGAGAAGCAGTAGTGTCACCAGTGTAAGAAGCAGTAGCGTCACCAGTGTGAGAAGCAGTAGAGTCACCAGTGTGGGAAGCAGTAGAGTCACCAGTGTGGGAAGCAGTAGTGTCACAGGTGTGAGAAGCAGTAGTGTCACTAGTGTGAGAAGCAGTAGAGTCACCAGTGTGGGAAGCAGTAGCGTCACAGGTGTGAGAAGCAGTAGAGTCACCAGTGTGGGAAGCAGTAGCGTCACAGGTGTGAGAAGCAGTAGAGTCACCAGTGTGGGAAGCAGTAGCGTCACAGGTGTGAGAAGCAGTAGTGTCACTAGTGTGAGAAGCAGTAGAGTCACCAGTGTGGGAAGCAGTAGAGTCACCAGTGTGAGAAGCAGTAGAGTCACCAGTGTGGGAAGCAGTAGCGTCACAGGTGTGAGAAGCAGTAGAGTCACCAGTGTGGGAAGCAGTAGCGTCACAGGTGTGAGAAGCAGCAGAGTCACCAGTGTGGGAAGCAGTAGCGTCACAGGTGTGAGAAGCAGTAGAGTCACCAGTGTGGGAAGCAGTAGAGTCACAGGTATGAGAAGCAGTAGTGTCACCAGTGTGAGAAGCAGCAGAGTCACCAGTGTGAGAAGCAGTAGCGTCACAGGTGTGAGAAGCAGTAGAGTCACCAGTGTAAGAAGCAGTAGAGTCACCAGTGTGGGAAGCAGTAGAGTCACCAGTGTAAGAAGCAGTAGCGTCACTAGTGTGAGAAGCAGTAGTGTCACCAGTGTGAGAAGCAGTAGAGTCACAGGTATGAGAAGCAGTAGAGTCACCAGTGTAAGAAGCAGTAGAGTCACCAGTGTGGGAAGCAGTAGCGTCACAGGTATGAGAAGCAGTAGAGTCACCAGTGTGAGAAGCAGTAGTGTCACCAGTGTGAGAAGCAGTAGAGTCACCAGTGTGGGAAGCAGTAGTGTCACTAGTGTGGGAAGCAGTAGAGTCACCAGTGTGGGAAGCAGTAGAGTCACCAGTGTGAGAAGCAGTAGTGTCACCAGTGTAAGAAGCAGTAGAGTCACCAGTGTGGGAAGCAGCAGCGTCACAGGTATGAGAAGCAGTAGAGTCACCAGTGTGAGAAGCAGTAGAGTCACCAGTGTGAGAAGCAGTAGAGTCACCAGTGTGAGAAGCAGTAGTGTCACCAGTGTAAGAAGCAGTAGAGTCACCAGTGTGGGAAGCAGCAGCGTCACAGGTATGAGAAGCAGTAGAGTCACCAGTGTGAGAAGCAGTAGTGTCACCAGTGTGAGAAGCAGTAGAGTCACCAGTGTGGGAAGCAGTAGTGTCACTAGTGTGGGAAGCAGTAGAGTCACCAGTGTGGGAAGCAGTAGCGTCACAGGTGTGAGAAGCAGCAGAGTCACCAGTGTGGGAAGCAGTAGCGTCACAGGTGTGAGAAGCAGTAGAGTCACCAGTGTGGGAAGCAGTAGTATCACCGGTGTGGGATCAGCAGCGTCACAGGTATGAGAAGCAGTAGAGTCACCAGTGTGAGAAGCAGCAGAGTCACCAGTGTGGGAAGCAGTAGAGTCACCAGTGTAAGAAGCAGTAGCGTCACTAGTGTGAGAAGCAGTAGAGTCACCAGTGGTAGAAGCAGTAGAGTCACCAGTGTGGGAAGCAGCAGCGTCACAGGTATGAGAAGCAGTAGAGTCACCAGTGTGAGAAGCAGTAGTGTCACCAGTGTGAGAAGCAGTAGAGTCACCAGTGTGGGAAGCAGTAGTGTCACTAGTGTGGGAAGCAGTAGAGTCACCAGTGTGGGAAGCAGTAGTGTCACCAGTGTGAGAAGCAGTAGAGTCACCAGTGTGGGAAGCAGTAGCGTCACAGGTGTGAGAAGCAGTAGAGTCACCAGTGTGAGAAGCAGCAGCGTCACAGGTATGAGAAGCAGTAGCGTCACAGGTGTGAGAAGCAGCAGAGTCACCAGTGTGGGAAGCAGTAGCGTCACAGGTGTGAGAAGCAGTAGAGTCACCAGTGTGAGAAGCAGCAGAGTCACCAGTGTGGGAAGCAGTAGCGTCACAGGTGTGAGAAGCAGTAGAGTCACCAGTGTGAGAAGCAGTAGTATCACCGGTGTGGGAAGCAGCAGCGTCACAGGTATGAGAAGCAGTAGAGTCACCAGTGTGAGAAGCAGCAGAGTCACCAGTGTGGGAAGCAGTAGAGTCACCAGTGTAAGAAGCAGTAGCGTCACAGGTGTGAGAAGCAGTAGAGTCACCAGTGTGGGAAGCAGTAGCGTCACAGGTGTGAGAAGCAGTAGAGTCACCAGTGTGAGAAGCAGCAGCGTCACAGGTATGAGAAGCAGTAGAGTCACCAGTGTAAGAAGCAGCAGAGTCACCAGTGTGGGAAGCAGTAGCGTCACAGGTGTGAGAAGCAGTAGAGTCACCAGTGTGAGAAGCAGTAGCGTCACTAGTGTAAGAAGCAGCAGAGTCACCAGTGTGGGAAGCAGTAGCGTCACAGGTGTGAGAAGCAGTAGAGTCACCAGTGTGAGAAGCAGTAGTATCACCGGTGTGGGAAGCAGCAGCGTCACAGGTATGAGAAGCAGTAGAGTCACCAGTGTGAGCAGCAGTAGTGTCACCAGTGGTAGAAGCAGTAGAGTCACTAGTGTGAGAAGCAGTAGCGTCACCAGTGTAAGAAGCAGTAGCGTCACAGGTGTGAGAAGCAGTAGAGTCACCAGTGTGGGAAGCAGTAGAGTCACCAGTGTGAGAAGCAGTAGAGTCACCAGTGTGGGAAGCAGTAGCGTCACAGGTGTGAGAAGCAGTAGAGTCACCAGTGTGGGAAGCAGTAGCGTCACAGGTGTGAGAAGCAGTAGAGTCACCAGTGTGGGAAGCAGTAGCGTCACAGGTATGAGAAGCAGTAGTGTCACCAGTGTAAGAAGCAGTAGAGTCACCAGTGTGAGAAGCAGTAGAGTCACCAGTGTGGGAAGCAGTAGCGTCACAGGTGTGAGAAGCAGTAGAGTCACCAGTGTGGGAAGCAGTAGCGTCACAGGTATGAGAAGCAGTAGTGTCACCAGCATGAGAAGCAGTAGGGTCACCAGTGTGGGAAGCAGTAGCGTCACAGGTGTGAGAAGCAGTAGAGTCACCAGTGTGATAAGCAGTAGAGTCACAGGTATGAGAAGCAGTAGAGTCACCAGTGTAAGAAGCAGTAGAGTCACCAGTGTGGGAAGCAGCAGCGTCACAGGTATGAGAAGCAGTAGCGTCACCAGTGTAAGAAGCAGTAGCGTCACCAGTGTAAGAAGCAGTAGAGTCACCAGTGTGGGAAGCAGTAGCGTCACAGGTATGAGAAGCAGTAGTGTCACCAGTGTAAGAAGCAGTAGCGTCACCAGTGTGAGAAGCAGTAGAGTCACCAGTGTGGGAAGCAGTAGAGTCACCAGTGTGGGAAGCAGTAGCGTCACAGGTGTGAGAAGCAGTAGAGTCACCAGTGTGGGAAGCAGTAGCGTCACAGGTGTGAGAAGCAGTAGTGTCACTAGTGTGAGAAGCAGTAGAGTCACCAGTGTGGGAAGCAGTAGAGTCACCAGTGTGAGAAGCAGTAGAGTCACCAGTGTGGGAAGCAGTAGCGTCACAGGTGTGAGAAGCAGTAGAGTCACCAGTGTGGGAAGCAGTAGCGTCACAGGTGTGAGAAGCAGCAGAGTCACCAGTGTGGGAAGCAGTAGCGTCACAGGTGTGAGAAGCAGTAGAGTCACCAGTGTGGGAAGCAGTAGAGTCACAGGTATGAGAAGCAGTAGTGTCACCAGTGTGAGAAGCAGCAGAGTCACCAGTGTGAGAAGCAGTAGCGTCACAGGTGTGAGAAGCAGTAGAGTCACCAGTGTAAGAAGCAGTAGAGTCACCAGTGTGGGAAGCAGTAGAGTCACCAGTGTAAGAAGCAGTAGCGTCACTAGTGTGAGAAGCAGTAGTGTCACCAGTGTGAGAAGCAGTAGAGTCACAGGTATGAGAAGCAGTAGAGTCACCAGTGTGGGAAGCAGTAGCGTCACAGGTATGAGAAGCAGTAGAGTCACCAGTGTGAGAAGCAGTAGTGTCACCAGTGTGAGAAGCAGTAGAGTCACCAGTGTGGGAAGCAGTAGTGTCACTAGTGTGGGAAGCAGTAGAGTCACCAGTGTGGGAAGCAGTAGAGTCACCAGTGTGAGAAGCAGTAGTGTCACCAGTGTAAGAAGCAGTAGAGTCACCAGTGTGGGAAGCAGCAGCGTCACAGGTATGAGAAGCAGTAGAGTCACCAGTGTGAGAAGCAGTAGAGTCACCAGTGTGAGAAGCAGTAGAGTCACCAGTGTGAGAAGCAGTAGTGTCACCAGTGTAAGAAGCAGTAGAGTCACCAGTGTGGGAAGCAGCAGCGTCACAGGTATGAGAAGCAGTAGAGTCACCAGTGTGAGAAGCAGTAGTGTCACCAGTGTGAGAAGCAGTAGAGTCACCAGTGTGGGAAGCAGTAGTGTCACTAGTGTGGGAAGCAGTAGAGTCACCAGTGTGGGAAGCAGTAGCGTCACAGGTGTGAGAAGCAGCAGAGTCACCAGTGTGGGAAGCAGTAGCGTCACAGGTGTGAGAAGCAGTAGAGTCACCAGTGTGGGAAGCAGTAGTATCACCGGTGTGGGAAGCAGCAGCGTCACAGGTATGAGAAGCAGTAGAGTCACCAGTGTGAGAAGCAGCAGAGTCACCAGTGTGGGAAGCAGTAGAGTCACCAGTGTAAGAAGCAGTAGCGTCACTAGTGTGAGAAGCAGTAGAGTCACCAGTGGTAGAAGCAGTAGAGTCACCAGTGTGGGAAGCAGCAGCGTCACAGGTATGAGAAGCAGTAGAGTCACCAGTGTGAGAAGCAGTAGTGTCACCAGTGTGAGAAGCAGTAGAGTCACCAGTGTGGGAAGCAGTAGTGTCACTAGTGTGGGAAGCAGTAGAGTCACCAGTGTGGGAAGCAGTAGTGTCACCAGTGTGAGAAGCAGTAGAGTCACCAGTGTGGGAAGCAGTAGCGTCACAGGTGTGAGAAGCAGTAGAGTCACCAGTGTGAGAAGCAGCAGCGTCACAGGTATGAGAAGCAGTAGCGTCACAGGTGTGAGAAGCAGCAGAGTCACCAGTGTGGGAAGCAGTAGCGTCACAGGTGTGAGAAGCAGTAGAGTCACCAGTGTGAGAAGCAGCAGAGTCACCAGTGTGGGAAGCAGTAGCGTCACAGGTGTGAGAAGCAGTAGAGTCACCAGTGTGAGAAGCAGTAGTATCACCGGTGTGGGAAGCAGCAGCGTCACAGGTATGAGAAGCAGTAGAGTCACCAGTGTGAGAAGCAGCAGAGTCACCAGTGTGGGAAGCAGTAGAGTCACCAGTGTAAGAAGCAGTAGCGTCACAGGTGTGAGAAGCAGTAGAGTCACCAGTGTGGGAAGCAGTAGCGTCACAGGTGTGAGAAGCAGTAGAGTCACCAGTGTGAGAAGCAGCAGCGTCACAGGTATGAGAAGCAGTAGTGTCACCAGTGTGAGAAGCAGTAGTGTCACCAGTGTGAGAAGCAGCAGAGTCACCAGTGGTAGAAGCAGTAGAGTCACCAGTGTAAGAAGCAGCAGAGTCACCAGTGTGGGAAGCAGTAGCGTCACAGGTGTGAGAAGCAGTAGAGTCACCAGTGTGAGAAGCAGTAGTGTCACCAGTGTGAGAAGCAGCAGAGTCACCAGTGGTAGAAGCAGTAGAGTCACCAGTGTAAGAAGCAGCAGAGTCACCAGTGTGGGAAGCAGTAGCGTCACAGGTGTGAGAAGCAGTAGAGTCACCAGTGTGAGAAGCAGTAGCGTCACTAGTGTAAGAAGCAGCAGAGTCACCAGTGTGGGAAGCAGTAGAGTCACCAGTGTGGGAAGCAGTAGCGTCACAGGTGTGAGAAGCAGTAGAGTCACAGGTATGAGAAGCAGTAGCGTCACAGGTGTGAGAAGCAGTAGAGTCACCAGTGTGGGAAGCAGTAGTGTCACAGGTGTGAGAAGCAGTAGAGTCACCAGTGTGAGAAGCAGTAGCGTCACTAGTGTAAGAAGCAGCAGAGTCACCAGTGTGGGAAGCAGTAGCGTCACAGGTGTGAGAAGCAGTAGTGTCACCAGTGTGAGAAGCAGTAGTATCACCGGTGTGGGAAGCAGCAGCGTCACAGGTATGAGAAGCAGTAGAGTCACCAGTGTGAGCAGCAGTAGTGTCACCAGTGGTAGAAGCAGTAGAGTCACCAGTGTGAGAAGCAGTAGCGTCACAGGTATGAGAAGCAGTAGTGTCACCAGTGTGAGAAGCAGTAGTGTCACCAGTGTGAGAAGCAGTAGTATCACCGGTGTGGGAAGCAGCAGCGTCACAGGTATGAGAAGCAGTAGTGTCACCAGTGTGAGAAGCAGTAGTGTCACCAGTGTGAGAAGCAGTAGTATCACCGGTGTGGGAAGCAGCAGCGTCACAGGTATGAGAAGCAGTAGTGTCACCAGTGTGAGCAGCAGTAGTGTCACCAGTGTAAGAAGCAGTAGAGTCACCAGTGTGGGAAATGCAGAGGATGATGAAAAACACCCAGTGAGTAACTCAGCTCTTCCTCACTCTGTGGGAGAACATGCTACAATTACACATAGATCATTTCATATAAAAAATGGCCTTCGACTCTATCGCTTCTCCCCGGACACTGGGTCGAGGAAGAAAGGAGTCAGAGTAATGAAATCGCTTGTAATTATCTGTGACGTCACCTTTTCTGCCACAAAATGTTTCAATTTTTTTTTTTGTTGGGTAATGCACAAGCCAAGGCGCTTTGGGTCAAGCACGCGAAGAAGTAAGGACATCAACAACTTGTGAAAACGTTATTGAGAGTTGCTATAGAGACTGCGTCCCCATGATACCACGGCAGAAAGCACTTTGGAACCCAAACCACTGTAATCAGTGTCACCTCGTGTCTGCCTGTGCTTCACAAGTGCTGAGGGGCCAGGCCAATGGGCTTCCCTGCATATCTCCAGGATGGAAGCCCTGTGGACCTCCTCCCAACAAGATGCCTTGCCTCTGGGTGACTTATCTTCAATCTGCCCTGTACAACCCAAATTATTTTCTTTGTGTGCTGCCGCCATCGAGGGGTGCACCTACCTATTCAAAGAAGAGATGGAAGGTTTTAGATTTCTTGCAGGGCCACAAATAATAAAGAGAGCTCCTGGCTGGAAGGGGAAACCCGCCTGAAATGAAGTAAAACAGCTCCTCTCACATCTAACATTTCAGGGCTTCTGGAGAAAAAGAGTTAAGGACAAACGTGGGCAGAAGGACCACCTGTGCTAAATGAAGCAAGGAATACGCCGTTGGTGCAAAGAACAGGCGGAACTCGGTCTATCAGGAAACACTTTCAGAATAGACCTGAGAGCGAGAACCGAGGTCTCCTAACCTTCTATCAAAATAATGGCTAAAAGAAAGAACATGTTTGGGGTTAAACACTGCATGGAAATAAAATCCAAAGGTTGAAAGGGATTCTTTTGGAGAGCATCAAGTATCAGAAGACCCCATTCAGGAGCCAAACCCTTGACAGAAGATCTAGAGAAGAGGAGATTTTGAGAAATGTAAAAACACAAAGCTGTAGTAAGAGAAAAAAAAACTCCAAGTAACCTGGAATGCTTTAAAAGGAGCCCATTAAAGCCTCAGGGTAGCAACTGCCAGACCCATGGAAAATCCCTCCTGAAGAAAAGAAGGAATGCTCACTTCATCACAGGACAATCATTCCTAAAACACCTCTGCGGGAAAGGTGGTCGGTGAGAGTGAGAGAGGAGAGGGCAAGGTTTGCTAGAAGCTTCGACCACCAAAGCCAAACCTTTAGATAATCGTTTCCTCTGAAGGCCTCCCCTGCCATCCTACAAACCAAGAACCGGAAGATGCAACAGGACAGCCTGAGTCGGAACAGAGGATAGAAGAAGGAAATAAAGGAAGCACCCGCTGCTGATCCCACCCCACCTGAAGAAGAAGAGGGAACAAAGAGACGCCTTCAGGTAGCCCTCAATGCGGCTGCTCGGCTGCTGGTCCATCTCCCCAAGCCCTCCTCTGCCTCTAATCTCTTACGCGTCCTTCACTGGCCCTCCATTGAGAAGCAAGTCCAATGAAACGCCTTATGTTTCATGCATGAGGCCATGTGGAACAAGGGTCCACTCTATCTCAGATCCTTGGTGTCACCCTACTGCCCCAGGAGACCCCTTCGTTCAAGCGATCTGCATCTTTCCACTGGTCCCAGATTCAGGGGGGCTCGACAGGGCGAGAGTCCTTCTCTTATCTGGGTCCCAAACTATGGAATTTGCTCCCTGACTCTCTGAGAGCTTGTCAATCCCTCTGTGTTTTTTATAAACTTCTAAAAACCTGGCTCTTTTGACTTTGGTTTCTGCCCTTTGATTGCCAAGTGCTGGGAAACCCTGTTGGGTAGCTATGCGCTACGCGCAACTTCAAAGTAAAGTAAGTAAAGATAAGAGGGGGCAGAAAGGAAAATCATTATCAAAATCGGAGAGAGGGTATTTTCTTTGGCTACCACCACATTCTCCATTCCTATGTGAAGTGAAGAAAGGGATAGAAAATGTTCTTTGCCGTTTAGACAATCAATGTAACTTAGCGCCCTCAGCAAGCCCTAGGACAGAAGACCCCTCCTCCGTCTGATGCTTATGTACTATTTCATCATCACATAGAGCATTCTTTCTCATCACAATTTGAGCCCCCCTGACTCTGAGTTGGACACCCCCGAAGGGCTTGTCTGACAGCTTCCATCTCTTTCAGCTCAAAAGAAAGATTCTGCATTGTGGGACCACCTGCTCTGGTGTTCCATGGAGCCCATCATAGCGCTGGGACGCTCCTTGTAGAAGTATCTATGCGCTTTTTAAAATGTGCATTCATTCATTCATTTATTCTCCAAGCGTTACCACTGGCATCTGTCGTGATCATCTTCGGCGTCTGTGTCTTCAGAGGAGTTCCCATCCGTCATCTCTGAATCAAATCCCCCTAAACTTGAAGGCGGTCTCTTGCTTGGGATTGACCCTGATCCTGGAGAGATGAAAATGTTCCTCTGTATTTTTACAAGTGCGAGCTCCAGAAGAGGACCCGTTCTCTGTCTGTCTGTCTGTCTGTCTGTCTCCTATAAATTCCAGATCGTGAATTGGAGCAAAGCTGGATTTTTTTCCAGTTGATCCGGAATCCATGTTTCTGATGGACGTCTACTCTGCCTGGTTCCTTGAAGTAAGGCGGATCTCCAATCAGTGGATACGGATTTAATTCAATCTCTTGATCGTGTGGACAGGCTCCCAGAGGAGACGAGACCTGTTTCCAATCAACGAGTCCGAGACCCCCTGGTCCAGGGAAAGAAGCTCAGGGACCAATTAAGGTCAAGCGAGATAGCCGTAAATGTAAATTGTAAATTGATACTTGTATAGCGCACTACTCACCCGCAAGGGTCTCAAGGCGCTTGTACGAATACCGCTGTGGAACCCATCCTGGCTTTCCCTGTGAGGTGTCCACTTCTGGGCACCCCCAAGGTGGAGGCCAGGCATCCTTAGCGTTGTGGGGGCCGTTGTGGAGATTAAGCAAGCTATTGCCCAGAGTTGCAGAGTGGGACCCATGATTGGAATAGGCACCGAGGAGAGAATTATCAGGTCCGGGGAATTTTGAGCCCAAGACCCGCCGAGGCGGGAATTGAACCCTGGTCCCGGGCTAGACCTCTGCATCAGGGTCTGACGCTCTAACCATTGAGCCACACTTCTCTCAGCCGTCTACTCTGCTGTTGCATATTCGCTAGCCAGTCCGAAAAGTATATGTTCTTTCTTTTCTCATTGTTGCAACCAAACTCTGAACGTCTTCAACCAGTGACTGCACAGTGCACGCCTGCGCTCTCCTTTCACGCATCAGTGGCGCCCCCCAGCGCCTCCTGAAGGTCTGTTGCCTTGACAAGGTGAGCCCTCCACTTCAGTTTAGGAAACAACCCCGGACACAAACTCAGGTTTCATTTAACTCTGTCAAAAAGGGACTACGTGTCCCAGAAGGCATAGCGCAGCTGCCCTTTTCTGCAGGGCATCATTATAACAAGCGCCCCCATCAGCGCCCAGACGCGTCATAGTGAGGAGTCCTGGGGAGAGGGTGTGCCTGCTCGGTCTGAGGTGAAAGGTCATAGTGAGGGTCCTGAGGAGCGGTGTGCCTGCTCGGTCTGAGGTGAAAGGTCATAGTGAGGAGTCCTGGGGAGCGGTGTGTCTGCTCGGTCTGAGGTGAAAGGTCATAGTGAGGAGTCCTGGGGTGCGGTGTGCCTGCTGGGTCTGAGGTGAAAGGTCATAGTGAGGGTCCTGAGGAGCGGTGTGCCTGCTCGGTCAGAGGTGAAAGGTCATAGTGAGGAGTCCTAGGGAGAGGGTGTGCCTGCTCGGTCTGAGGTGAAAGGTCATAGTGAGGGTCCTGAGGAGCGGTGTGCCTGCTCGGTCTGAGGTGAAAGGTCATAGTGAGGGTCCTGAGGAGCGGTGTGCCTGCTCGGTCTGAGGTGAAAGGTCATAGTGAGGGTCCTGAGGAGCGGTGTGTCTGCTCGGTCTGAGGTGAAAGGTCATAGTGAGGGTCCTGGGGAGAGGGTGTGCCTGCTCGGTCTGAGGTGAAAGGTCATAGTGAGGGTCCTGAGGAGCGGTGTGCCTGCTCGGTCTGAGGTGAAAGGTCATAGTGAGGGTCCTGAGGAGCGGTGTGCCTGCTCGGTCTGAGGTGAAAGGTCATAGTGAGGAGTCCTGAGGAGCGGTGTGCCTACTCGGTCTGAGGTGAAAGGTCATAGTGAGGGTCCTGAGGAGCGGTGTGTCTGCTCGGTCTGAGGTGAAAGGTCATAGTGAGGGTCCTGAGGAGCGGTGTGCCTGCTCGGTCTGAGGTGAAAGGTCATAGTGAGGAGTCCTAGGGAGAGGGTGTGCCTGCTCGGTCTGAGGTGAAAGGTCATAGTGAGGAGTCCTAGGGAGAGGGTGTGCCTGCTCGGTCTGAGGTGAAAGGTCATAGTGAGGGTCCTGAGGAGCGGTGTGTCTGCTCGGTCTGAGGTGAAAGGTCATAGTGAGGGTCCTGAGGAGCGGTGTGCCTGCTCGGTCTGAGGTGAAAGGTCATAGTGAGGAGTCCTAGGGAGAAGGTGTGCCTGCTCGGTCTGAGGTGAAAGGTCATAGTGAGGAGTCCTAGGGAGAGGGTGTGCCTGCTCGGTCTGAGGTGAAAGGTCATAGTGAGGAGTCCTGGGGAGCGGTGTGCCTGCTCGGTCTGAGGTGAAAGGTCATAGTGAGGAGTCCTAGGGAGAGGGTGTGCCTGCTCGGTCTGAGGTGAAAGGTCATAGTGAGGAGTCCTGGGGAGCGGTGTGTCTGCTCGGTCTGAGGTGAAAGGTCATAGTGAGGGTCCTGAGGAGTGGTGTGCCTGCTCGGTCTGAGGTGAAAGGTCATAGTGAGGGTCCTGAGGAGCGGTGTGCCTGCTCGGTCTGAGGTGAAAGGTCATAGTGAGGGTCCTGAGGAGCGGTGTGCCTGCTCGGTCTGAGGTGAAAGGTCATAGTGAGGGTCCTGAGGAGCGGTGTGTCTGCTCGGTCTGAGGTGAAAGGTCATAGTGAGGGTCCTGAGGAGTGGTGTGCCTGCTCGGTCTGAGGTGAAAGGTCATAGTGAGGGTCCTGAGGAGCGGTGTGTCTGCTCGGTCTGAGGTGAAAGGTCATAGTGAGGGTCCTGAGGAGCGGTGTGCCTGCTCGGTCTGAGGTGAAAGGTCATAGTGAGGAGTCCTGGGGAGTGGCTGTGTCTGCTCGGTCTGAGGTGAAAGGTCATAGTGAGGGTCCTGGGGAGAGGGTGTGCCTGCTCGGTCTGAGGTGAAAGGTCATAGTGAGGAGTCCTGGGGAGTGGCTGTGTCTGCTCGGTCTGAGGTGAAAGGTCATAGTGAGGGTCCTGGGGAGAGGGTGTGCCTGCTCGGTCTGAGGTGAAAGGTCATAGTGAGGAGTCCTAGGGAGAGGGTGTGCCTGCTCGGTCTGAGGTGAAAGGTCATAGTGAGGAGTCCTAGGGAGAGGGTGTGCCTGCTCGGTCTGAGGTGAAAGGTCATAGTGAGGGTCCTGAGGAGCGGTGTGCCTGCTCGGTCTGAGGTGAAAGGTCATAGTGAGGGTCCTGAGGAGCGGTGTGTCTGCTCGGTCTGAGGTGAAAGGTCATAGTGAGGGTCCTGAGGAGCGGTGTGCCTGCTCGGTCTGAGGTGAAAGGTCATAGTGAGGGTCCTGAGGAGCGGTGTGTCTGCTCGGTCTGAGGTGAAAGGTCATAGTGAGGGTCCTGAGGAGCGGTGTGCCTGCTCGGTCTGAGGTGAAAGGTCATAGTGAGGAGTCCTAGGGAGAAGGTGTGCCTGCTCGGTCTGAGGTGAAAGGTCATAGTGAGGAGTCCTAGGGAGAAGGTGTGCCTGCTCGGTCTGAGGTGAAAGGTCATAGTGAGGAGTCCTAGGGAGAAGGTGTGCCTGCTCGGTCTGAGGTGAAAGGTCATAGTGAGGAGTCCTAGGGAGAAGGTGTGCCTGCTCGGTCTGAGGTGAAAGGTCATAGTGAGGAGTCCTGAGGAGCGGTGTGCCTGCTCGGTCTGAGGTGAAAGGTCATAGTGAGGGTCCTGGGGAGAGGGTGTGCCTGCTCGGTCTGAGGTGAAAGGTCATAGTGAGGGTCCTGAGGAGCGGTGTGCCTGCTCGGTCTGAAATGAAAGGTCATAGTGAGGAGTCCTAGGGAGAGGGTGTGCCTGCTCGGTCTGAGGTGAAAGGTCATAGTGAGGGTCCTGAGGAGCGGTGTGTCTGCTCGGTCTGAGGTGAAAGGTCATAGTGAGGGTCCTGAGGAGCGGTGTGTCTGCTCGGTCTGAGGTGAAAGGTCATAGTGAGGGTCCTGAGGAACGGTGTGCCTGCTCGGTCTGAGGTGAAAGGTCATAGTGAGGGTCCTGAGGAGCGGTGTGTCTGCTCGGTCTGAGGTGAAAGGTCATAGTGAGGGTCCTGAGGAGCGGTGTGCCTGCTCGGTCTGAGGTGAAAGGTCATAGTGAGGGTCCTGAGGAGCGGTGTGTCTGCTCGGTCTGAGGTGAAAGGTCATAGTGAGGAGTACTAGGGAGAGGGTGTGCCTGCTCGGTCTGAGGTGAAAGGTCATAGTGAGGGTCCTGAGGAGCGGTGTGTCTGCTCGGTCTGAGGTGAAAGGTCATAGTGAGGAGTCCTAGGGAGAGGGTGTGCCTGCTCGGTCTGAGGTGAAAGGTCATAGTGAGGGTCCTGAGGAGCGGTGTGTCTGCTCGGTCTGAGGTGAAAGGTCATAGTGAGGGTCCTGAGGAGCGGTGTGTCTGCTCGGTCTGAGGTGAAAGGTCATAGTGAGGGTCCTGAGGAGCGGTGTGTCTGCTCGGTCTGAGGTGAAAGGTCACAGTGAGGGTCCTGAGGAGCGGTGTGCCTGCTCGGTCTGAGGTGAAAGGTCATAGTGAGGAGTCCTAGGGAGAGGGTGTGCCTGCTCGGTCTGAGGTGAAAGGTCATAGTGAGGAGTCCTAGGGAGAGGGTGTGCCTGCTCGGTCTGAGGTGAAAGGTCATAGTGAGGAGTCCTAGGGAGAGGGTGTGCCTGCTCGGTCTGAGGTGAAAGGTCATAGTGAGGGTCCTGGGGAGAGGGTGTGCCTGCTCGGTCTGAGGTGAAAGGTCATAGTGAGGGTCCTGAGGAGCAGTGTGCCTGCTCGGTCTGAGGTGAAAGGTCATAGTGAGGGTCCTGAGGAGCGGTGTGTCTGCTCGGTCTGAGGTGAAAGGTCATAGTGAGGGTCCTGAGGAGCAGTGTGCCTGCTCGGTCTGAGGTGAAAGGTCATAGTGAGGGTCCTGAGGAGCGGTTTGCCTGCTCGGTCTGAGGTGAAAGGTCATAGTGAGGGTCCTGAGGAGCGGTGTGTCTGCTCGGTCTGAGGTGAAAGGTCATAGTGAGGAGTCCTAGGGAGAAGGTGTGCCTACTCGGTCTGAGGTGAAAGGTCATAGTGAGGAGTCCTAGGGAGAGGGTGTGCCTGCTCGGTCTGAGGTGAAAGGTCATAGTGAGGAGTCCTAGGGAGAGGGTGTGCCTGCTCGGTCTGAGGTGAAAGGTCATAGTGAGGGTCCTGAGGAGCGGTGTGTCTGCTCGGTCTGAGGTGAAAGGTCATAGTGAGGGTCCTGAGGAGCGGTGTGCCTGCTCGGTCTGAGGTGAAAGGTCATAGTGAGGGTCCTGAGGAGCGGTGTGTCTGCTCGGTCTGAGGTGAAAGGTCATAGTGAGGAGTCCTAGGGAGAGGGTGTGCCTGCTCGGTCTGAGGTGAAAGGTCATAGTGAGGAGTCCTAGGGAGAGGGTGTGCCTGCTCGGTCTGAGGTGAAAGGTCATAGTGAGGGTCCTGAGGAGCGGTGTGTCTGCTCGGTCTGAGGTGAAAGGTCATAGTGAGGGTCCTGAGGAGCGGTGTGCCTGCTCGGTCTGAGGTGAAAGGTCATAGTGAGGAGTCCTAGGGAGAAGGTGTGCCTGCTCGGTCTGAGGTGAAAGGTCATAGTGAGGAGTCCTAGGGAGAAGGTGTGCCTGCTCGGTCTGAGGTGAAAGGTCATAGTGAGGAGTCCTAGGGAGAAGGTGTGCCTGCTCGGTCTGAGGTGAAAGGTCATAGTGAGGAGTCCTAGGGAGAAGGTGTGCCTGCTCGGTCTGAGGTGAAAGGTCATAGTGAGGAGTCCTGAGGAGCGGTGTGCCTGCTCGGTCTGAGGTGAAAGGTCATAGTGAGGGTCCTGGGGAGAGGGTGTGCCTGCTCGGTCTGAGGTGAAAGGTCATAGTGAGGGTCCTGAGGAGCGGTGTGCCTGCTCGGTCTGAGGTGAAAGGTCATAGTGAGGAGTCCTAGGGAGAGGGTGTGCCTGCTCGGTCTGAGGTGAAAGGTCATAGTGAGGGTCCTGAGGAGCGGTGTGTCTGCTCGGTCTGAGGTGAAAGGTCATAGTGAGGGTCCTGAGGAGCGGTGTGTCTGCTCGGTCTGAGGTGAAAGGTCATAGTGAGGGTCCTGAGGAGCGGTGTGCCTGCTCGGTCTGAGGTGAAAGGTCATAGTGAGGGTCCTGAGGAGCGGTGTGTCTGCTCGGTCTGAGGTGAAAGGTCATAGTGAGGGTCCTGAGGAGCGGTGTGCCTGCTCGGTCTGAGGTGAAAGGTCATAGTGAGGAGTCCTAGGGAGAAGGTGTGCCTGCTCGGTCTGAGGTGAAAGGTCATAGTGAGGAGTCCTAGGGAGAAGGTGTGCCTGCTCGGTCTGAGGTGAAAGGTCATAGTGAGGAGTCCTAGGGAGAAGGTGTGCCTGCTCGGTCTGAGGTGAAAGGTCATAGTGAGGAGTCCTGAGGAGCGGTGTGCCTGCTCGGTCTGAGGTGAAAGGTCATAGTGAGGGTCCTGGGGAGAGGGTGTGCCTGCTCGGTCTGAGGTGAAAGGTCATAGTGAGGGTCCTGAGGAGCGGTGTGCCTGCTCGGTCTGAGGTGAAAGGTCATAGTGAGGAGTCCTAGGGAGAGGGTGTGCCTGCTCGGTCTGAGGTGAAAGGTCATAGTGAGGGTCCTGAGGAGCGGTGTGTCTGCTCGGTCTGAGGTGAAAGGTCATAGTGAGGGTCCTGAGGAGCGGTGTGTCTGCTCGGTCTGAGGTGAAAGGTCATAGTGAGGGTCCTGAGGAGCGGTGTGCCTGCTCGGTCTGAGGTGAAAGGTCATAGTGAGGGTCCTGAGGAGCGGTGTGCCTGCTCGGTCTGAGGTGAAAGGTCATAGTGAGGAGTCCGAGGGAGAGGGTGTGCCTGCTCGGTCTGAGGTGAAAGGTCATAGTGAGGGTCCTGAGGAGCGGTGTGTCTGCTCGGTCTGAGGTGAAAGGTCATAGTGAGGGTCCTGAGGAGCGGTGTGTCTGCTCGGTCTGAGGTGAAAGGTCATAGTGAGGGTCCTGAGGAGCGGTGTGCCTGCTCGGTCTGAGGTGAAAGGTCATAGTGAGGGTCCTGAGGAGCGGTGTGTCTGCTCGGTCTGAGGTGAAAGGTCATAGTGAGGGTCCTGAGGAGCGGTGTGCCTGCTCGGTCTGAGGTGAAAGGTCATAGTGAGGGTCCTGAGGAGCGGTGTGTCTGCTCGGTCTGAGGTGAAAGGTCATAGTGAGGAGTCCTAGGGAGAGGGTGTGCCTGCTCGGTCTGAGGTGAAAGGTCATAGTGAGGGTTCTGAGGAGCGGTGTGTCTGCTCGGTCTGAGGTGAAAGGTCATAGTGAGGGTCCTGAGGAGCGGTGTGTCTGCTCGGTCTGAGGTGAAAGGTCATAGTGAGGGTCCTGAGGAGCGGTGTGCCTGCTCGGTCTGAGGTGAAAGGTCATAGTGAGGGTCCTGAGGAGCGGTGTGTCTGCTCGGTCTGAGGTGAAAGGTCATAGTGAGGGTCCTGAGGAGCGGTGTGTCTGCTCGGTCTGAGGTGAAAGGTCATAGTGAGGGTCCTGAGGAGCGGTGTGCCTGCTCGGTCTGAGGTGAAAGGTCATAGTGAGGGTCCTGAGGAGCGGTGTGCCTGCTCGGTCTGAGGTGAAAGGTCATAGTGAGGGTCCTGAGGAGCGGTGTGTCTGCTCGGTCTGAGGTGAAAGGTCATAGTGAGGAGTCCTAAGGAGAGGGTGTGCCTGCTCGGTCTGAGGTGAAAGGTCATAGTGAGGGTCCTGAGGAGCGGTGTGTCTGCTCAGTCTGAGGTGAAAGGTCATAGTGAGGGTCCTGAGGAGCGGTGTGCCTGCTCGGTCTGAGGTGAAAGGTCATAGTGAGGGTCCTGAGGAGCGGTGTGCCTGCTCGGTCTGAGGTGAAAGGTCATAGTGAGGGTCCTGGGGAGAGGGTGTGCCTGCTCGGTCTGAGGTGAAAGGTCATAGTGAGGGTCCTGAGGAGCGGTGTGTCTGCTCGGTCTGAGGTGAAAGGTCATAGTGAGGGTCCTGAGGAGCGGTGTGTCTGCTCGGTCTGAGGTGAAAGGTCATAGTGAGGAGTCCTAGGGAGAGGGTGTGCCTGCTCGGTCTGAGGTGAAAGGTCATAGTGAGGAGTCCTAGGGAGAGGGTGTGCCTGCTCGGTCTGAGGTGAAAGGTCATAGTGAGGGTCCTGGGGAGAGGGTGTGCCTGCTCGGTCTGAGGTGAAAGGTCATAGTGAGGGTCCTGAGGAGCAGTGTGCCTGCTCGGTCTGAGGTGAAAGGTCATAGTGAGGGTCCTGAGGAGCGGTGTGTCTGCTCGGTCTGAGGTGAAAGGTCATAGTGAGGGTCCTGAGGAGCAGTGTGCCTGCTCAGTCTGAGGTGAAAGGTCATAGTGAGGGTCCTGAGGAGCGGTGTGCCTGCTCGGTCTGAGGTGAAAGGTCATAGTGAGGGTCCTGAGGAGCGGTGTGCCTGCTCGGTCTGAGGTGAAAGGTCATAGTGAGGGTCCTGAGGAGCGGTGTGTCTGCTCGGCCTGAGGTGAAAGGTCATAGTGAGGGTCCTGAGGAGCGGTGTGTCTGCTCGGTCTGAGGTGAAAGGTCATAGTGAGGAGTCCTAGGGAGAGGGTGTGCCTGCTCGGTCTGAGGTGAAAGGTCATAGTGAGGAGTCCTAGGGAGAGGGTGTGCCTGCTCGGTCTGAGGTGAAAGGTCATAGTGAGGAGTCCTAGGGAGAGGGTGTGCCTGCTCGGTCTGAGGTGAAAGGTCATAGTGAGGGTCCTGAGGAGCGGTGTGTCTGCTCGGTCTGAGGTGAAAGGTCATAGTGAGGGTCCTGAGGAGCGGTGTGCCTGCTCGGTCTGAGGTGAAAGGTCATAGTGAGGGTCCTGAGGAGCGGTGTGCCTGCTCGGTCTGAGGTGAAAGGTCATAGTGAGGGTCCTGAGGAGCGGTGTGCCTGCTCGGTCTGAGGTGAAAGGTCATAGTGAGGAGTCCTGAGGAGTTGTGTGCCTGCTCGGTCTGAGGTGAAAGGTCATAGTGAGGAGTCCTGGGGAGTGGCTGTGTCTGCTCGGTCTGAGGTGAAAGGTCATAGTGAAGAGTCCTAGGGAGAGGGTGTGCCTGCTCGGTCTGAGGTGAAAGGTCATAGTGAGGAGTCCTGGGGTGCGGTGTGCCTGCTGGGTCTGAGGTGAAAGGTCATAGTGAGGGTCCTGAGGAGCGGTGTGCCTGCTCGGTCAGAGGTGAAAGGTCATAGTGAGGAGTCCTAGGGAGAGGGTGTGCCTGCTCGGTCTGAGGTGAAAGGTCATAGTGAGGGTCCTGAGGAGCGGTGTGCCTGCTCGGTCTGAGGTGAAAGGTCATAGTGAGGGTCCTGAGGAGCGGTGTGCCTGCTCGGTCTGAGGTGAAAGGTCATAGTGAGGGTCCTGAGGAGCGGTGTGCCTGCTCGGTCTGAGGTGAAAGGTCATAGTGAGGGTCCTGAGGAGCGGTGTGCCTGCTCGGTCTGAGGTGAAAGGTCATAGTGAGGGTCCTGAGGAGCGGTGTGTCTGCTCGGTCTGAGGTGAAAGGTCATAGTGAGGGTCCTGAGGAGCGGTGTGCCTGCTCGGTCTGAGGTGAAAGGTCATAGTGAGGGTCCTGGGGAGAGGGTGTGCCTGCTCGGTCTGAGGTGAAAGGTCATAGTGAGGGTCCTGGGGAGAGGGTGTGCCTGCTCGGTCTGAGGTGAAAGGTCATAGTGAGGAGTCCTAAGGAGAGGGTGTGTCTGCTCGGTCTGAGGTGAAAGGTCATAGTGAGGATTCCTAGGGAGAGGGTGTGCCTGCTCGGTCTGAGGTGAAAGGGCGAGGTTTCCAGCAGTTCTGGAAGATTCTTGAGACCGGACGTGGCTCCTTGTCGGAGCGCTATGGAAGCACTAACTTTGATTTAAACCTTCGTGACAGGATTCCTGGGCCCACTGCATTCACCTTCCTGACTTTGAAAGCTTTAATTGAATAAAATGTATTTGTAGTAAATGTCAAATGCAAGTTATTATCCTTGCAGAGTGTTATTGATACTGTGTGTCAGTAGAAGGCAATCATTTATTTTGAACAATTTTTAGATACATTTTGACACTCAATACTTCTGAGTATTAAACTATTGTTTTTGGCAACTTCTGGAAACTCTAGTTACCAAACTTTTCTCGAAAGAGAGAAAAGGGTAATGAAGTGTAAGTAAGCCTTGATGGAACGGGGGGGGGGCATATTACCAAGGGCTCTTATCGCCGCTTTAGCGGGACTTTTTCCTGCTAAAGCGGCGATAATTTGATCGCCCTATTACCAAGCTGTCGCTAACACCAGTTAGCGACAGCTAGTAGGAGATAGCGACCATCTTGGGGCCCACTTTGCATGTCATTGATATTTATCACTAATGAAATGCAAAGTCCACCGCATTTTATTGACAAAATTTAGGTGTAATTTAATGCATTATGTTTTGGGAGTGTTTGAAGGGTGGAGTAAGCCTGAGGATACAGCACTTTGTAAATGCGATGATATGTCTATACAGGACACAATGCACTTTACTTTCTTTTGCGGATATTATTACGAGAGCAGGTCAACATTTTTAAAACCCCTGTTAAGGTGTTCAGGGATTGCCCAGGCGAGTCCTGCTTTATTATATTTACAGTTGCTTGATACTCCCTGGGTAATTTTTATTGTGGCTAGGTATTTGGTTGCTGCTATTCGTGCAAAGAAGTTAAGATGTATAAATAACGTTGCTGGTATGGATATTTTGTGCTCATGATCACTCCTACTGAATCTCTATTGAGGATAAGTTACTTCTTCTTCACAATTTCATCTACCTCATGGTCTTAAAGTATGCCTTCTGATACATTTTTAATACACTGTTAATTACGATTTTTTAAACGTTTATGATGTTTTTACAGAGTATAATGAATGAAATTTCTTATGTTTGTGTGTACTTTGTATGATTTTAAATAATCGAATAAAGTGGTATTGACTTGACTTGACATGCAAAGTGGGCGTGCCAAGATGTTAGCGACTGCAAACAGTCGCTAACATCGCTATCTCCTATTACCTACAAAGGTGTAGTTTTCGAAATATTTGCGCTAAGCGCGAATATCTCCAAAAGCTAACGCCTACCCAGAGCAGTTCTCAGCCATGTTATCCAATGGGAGGTGGATAACATGGCTAAGAGCATTGTCACGATAATGTGTGAATATCGCTATATTCTCAGCGATATTCACGCATTTTGAATTATTTTTATCGTTTCTGAGATAAACCTTGTGGATAGCAAGGTATCTCAGCGATAAAAATCGTCGTAGCACGGCGATAAAATTATTCCCGCTAACCCTGTCAAGCGATAAATATCGCTATTTCTAGGTAATATGCCCCCTTCAGTCCAAACTCCTCTGATGAAAGGTTCATTGAGACAATATAGAAACAGCCTGTGAAGAGCCGAGCCGCTACACACAGCCCCCTCCTGAGAGGTGGCTGCAGGTGAAAGGTGACTGAAGGCTGTTGTAAGCGATGTTTGATGAAACTCATAGTAAGTTAGACCTACTGCAAGTTATTCACTCCAAACTAAACTGTATTAGATGCTCGCAGTCTTGCTATAGGTATAATCCTGAATCTGTCAGTGCAGACTCAGGGTTGGAGGTGGAACATCGTATGTTCTAGGGGTGGGCGGAATCTCGCTGAGTTTCACACCGCAGAATTCCGCAGAGTTACCTAAAACTCTGCTAGATTCTGCGAAGTTCTGCGAGTGGCAGAATTTTGGCACATCGCTGTGCTTGTGCTGATTGTTAGCTGCAAGAGCTTGTTCCACGCTGTAAAATCAGCATGAACAGGGCGGACAGCACCATGTGGTGAGCTAGAGGGCGTTGCTTCTTTGCTGCCACTCTAGTAGATTTTCCACTCACCCCAAGCAGCAGCTTTCTCAAAACGCTCAATCAGGAGCTCTGCAGCCAGAGTGCGGTGCTGAGGGGCCCCCCTGGAACTTGGGGGCCACCCGCACCGCGGGGGCTGCGGGGCCCTGTGTTACGCCTCTGGCGTTCAAACTTGCCAACTTAACGTTGATGAGCCCCCTGTGCGGAAAAACTCTACCCTGCAGTGGTTGGCAGAGTTTTTCCGGAACTCCGCGCCAAGCTGAGGGGGTAAAACTCCGCAAACTCCACAGTTGGAGCTGAATTTTTCACCCACCCCGAATATTTTTTCACCAGTGATAATTTGCTCTTTATATGAGGCAAAGTGGGAGTACAATTATTGGGCAACCCCAGGAAAATTTTTAATACCGCAAACTTTTTTGTAGCTGCTGTTCGGATGAGAAAACTAAGATGCCCAGTATTGATTGAAACAAGAATTTCATTGGATTTTATAAAGAGCATGAAACTGTTTTAACTGAGATTGTTCCTTGCTTTTTAACATTTTTATATCACCCTAATGTATTTTATTATACGCGATTCTTTTGTGAATTTTTATGATTTTAATTAATCGAATAAAGTGGTTTTGACTGACTGAGCCCCCTGTGCGGAAAAACTCTACCCTGCAGTGGTTGGCAGTTTTTCCCGAACTCCGCGCCAAGCTGAGGGGGCAAAACTCCGCAAACTCCACAGTTGGAGCTGAATTTTTCACCCACCCTGAATATTTTTTCACCAGTGGTAATTTGCTCTTCATATGAGGCAAAGTGGGAGTACAATTATTGGGCAACCCCAGGAAAATTTTTAATACCGCAAACTTTTTTGTAGCTGCTGTTCGGATGAGAAAACTAAGATGCCCAGTATTGATTGAAACAAGAATTTCATTGGATTTTATAAAGAGCATGAAACTGTTTTAACTGAGATTGTTCCTTGCTTTTTAACATTTTTATATCACCCTAATGTATTTTATTATATGCGATTCTTTTGTGAATTTTTATGATTTTAATTAATCGAATAAAGTGGTTTTGACTGACTGAGCCCCCTGTGCGGAAAAACTCTACCCTGCAGTGGTTGGCAGTTTTTCCCGAACTCCGCGCCAAGCTGAGGGGGCAAAACTCCGCAAACTCCACAGTTGGAGCTGAATTTTTCACCCACCCCGAATATTTTTTCACCAGTGATAATTTGCTCTTTATATGAGGCAAAGTGGGAGTACAATTATTGGGCAACCCCAGGAAAATTTTTAATACCGCAAACTTTTTTGTAGCTGCTGTTCGGATGAGAAAACTAAGATGCCCAGTATTGATTGAAACAAGAATTTCATTGGATTTTATAAAGAGCATGAAACTGTTTTAACTGAGATTGTTCCTTGCTTTTTAACATTTTTATATCACCCTAATGTATTTTATTATACGCGATTCTTTTGTGAATTTTTATGATTTTAATTAATCGAATAAAGTGGTTTTGACTGACTGAGCCCCCTGTGCGGAAAAACTCTACCCTGCAGTGGTTCGCATTTTTTCCGGAACTCCGCGCCAAGCTGAGGGGGCAAAACTCCGCAAACTCCACAGTTGGAGCTGAATTTTTCACCCACCCTGAATATTTTTTATTCACAAGTGATAATTTGCTCTTTATATGAGGCAAAGTGGGAGCCGAGGGAGTTCCAAAGCCAAAAGTCATCAATCTTTCTTTTTCCTTTTCGGTGTCTCTCCTCACTGTTCCTTTCCCTCCTCTGGCCACATCAACCTTCTGCGCTGTTAAAGCATTCAGAATTGATGGGGCCAGGAGGATAATCTATTGATTATCACCCTGGCCATGAGGATCGCGGATGCTGGCAGCGCGTCGGGGCTCAGGAGGTGGATGAGAAAGAAGTCAAGGGAAGATTTATTCAGGGAGCAGAGTTGAAACAGGTTTTGCAGAAAGAGCACCTGGCTTTCCCTGATGTTCCTCTACAAGAAGAAGAAGGAGTCATCTTTCAATACCAGAAGAGAATACCTGAACGTTTACCTCTTCGCAGCGCTATTGGGAAAGTAACAGACTGTAGGCCATATTATCAAGAACAGCGATAACATTATCGCAGCAGGAAACTGCCGCAAAAGTGTCGATAAGGGGCTTGATAATATGCCCTTGTGAATTCCCATAGAAGCCCATGTTCTGGTGTGAAGGACATCAAACTTGGGCTTCTATGGGAATTCACAAGGGCATATTATCAAGCCCATTATCGCCGCTTTAGCGGCAGTTTCCTGCTACGATAATGTTATCGCCATTCTTGATGATATGGCCCTGTGAGTGGAAGGAACTGGATAAACATTAATTTCCTCTCTAAAAGATATCCGCGTCATGTGTTGAATGAAGAACTTCTGACAGTTGTCAAAGTGGGTTCTCCTGTGGCAGGATTTTCATCTCAGGGAGCTATAATTTCAAAAGGAGTGTTTACTGGCAGATCCTAGAGAGAAAATGGTGGAACCGGTCCTCAAGAGAACTGATGCTGCGTCCAAATTCTCAGAAAGAGACTCCTCTTATGGGAGGTATATGATACGTTATGTTATTTTATGTTAAAATTTCTTATAAAGCGCACATACACCGATTGGTTTCTTGGAGCTAAACTTGAGGTATTTTAGATGTCTGCAAAGTCTAGTTATAGCCAAGTCCTAAGAAGCCTACGGAATCTAGGAAATTCAGTGCAGGTTCTTATATCTAAAGGTAGAGTAGTCCAAACGCGGGGTGCCAGTACAGCAAATCTGCAGCCACCTAGTCTTCAAACCTTACCATAGGGTTTCCAGATGTTGGCAGGTGCTGAGGGGACTCCAGCACTGGGAATCAGGGAGCCACAGGTCTATTTTTTATAAGATGCATCATTTTAGTCCCTAAGCGCTGCTGCTGTCTCAGCTGGCGGTACACACAACAGGAGTCACCCATAATCTTAAAAATGATCAGGGTATTACTGATATCAACAACGTCCTGAAGGGATCTTTCAGTACCATGCTATGCAAAGGTATTTTATGTTGCCATTGATGGGCCAAAAATAAAATAGGGGGTATGGCCAAGGATTGTCGGAAAAGTTATTATACGTCAAGGCCACTGCAATTATGCCATTGAGCAGTCACAACGCTTTTTGCATAATTATAGTTCTGCCACATGTGCCACAGAATCCATAAACTGCCGCATAATGTGCAGATTTTAACAAAAAATGTTTGTTTCTATCTCAAATGCTTCAAAATGTACCAAAAATGCAGCACCACGTGTTGTCACACAGTGAAAGGCCCTGTGCAAAGGTTGACTGGGATGCTTGGCTACTGGTATTGTTTTAGGTCTAATGGCGCCTCTCAGAATATCACACTTAATATTAAACGTTCAGTTTGTCAAATGGTGCTATAAGGTAAAGAGAACCACAATACCTCTTTAAGTTTGGCAAATGCCTACATAAGTAAAAAAAGCTCCCTAGCACACGTTATAGATTAGTGTTCTCTACAGTATACAAGTGTTTCCACCATTCTTCACTTTCGTATTCATAAATAATTCTTTTCCATAAGGTCCAGTAGATTCTTTTGAAGTTTTATTTCTGGAGATTCACAGCCAACACGTGTTTCGTCGTATTGGGAATGTAACCCACGACTTTCTCAAGGCTCAATGCGGAGTAAATCAGTCGTATATATTATGCGGTGATAATTCCAAACCGCAATGGGTTTCTGTTGGGGGCGTCGGTTTTGTGCTGGTTCTATTGATAGAAGTAGCCAATATTCGGCTTCCGCTTCTTTAGAAAGTGTCTTTTGCCAGCTTTTGTCATTATTCTTCTTTGTCACCCGTCTTCCGTAAGACTGTCTTACGGAAGCCGAATATTGGCTACTTCTATCAATAGAACCAGCACAAAACCGACGCCCCCAACAGAAACCCATTGCGGTTTGGAATTATCACCGCATAATATATACGACTGATTTACTCCGCATTGAGCCTTGAGAAAGTCGTGGGTTACATTCCCAATACGACGAAACACGTGTTGGCTGTGAATCTCCAGAAATAAAACTTCAAAAGAATCTACTGGACCTTATGGAAAAGAATTATTTATGAATACGAAAGTGAAGAATGGTGGAAACACTTGTATACTGTAGAGAACACTAATCTATAACGTGTGCTAGGGAGCTTTTTCACCTGTGCAAAGGTTGACTGGTCACCTTTCTGCTACTTATTCCTATGTTTGGGTGTTAAACTGGTACTAATTAGGTGCAACCTGTGCCCTGGCAGTGTTAACAAGTATAAAAATGACGAAATAATGAAGTGATACTATCAGAAAGTAAGCCACATCATTTGCCTCTTCTTGCTGCTTAATTTAGTCAAGTGCTGCACAATTCCAGTGGCCCTGTCATAAGTGTGTATAATGACAGTGCAAATTGCGCAGCATAAGATACACAACTGAGAGGTGCCCCAGGGGTAATGTGCATAAAATGCTCAGAAGTGTATAGGCGACACAGATTGCTAAACAAAGAAAAGCAAAACAGCGAAAAGAAGTAACAATTCCACTTATGTGCCTGGAAAAATAAAATAAATCATAATGATTGCATTGCTCATACATGTATATAGTAGTCTACATCTTTTTCAGGCAGTATCATGTTGACAACGTTTCAATCTTTCATAATTCAGCAAGTCATCATCAGGACAAATCATTAGAGAAACACCCAAAATGGATCGCTGCTCGATCGGTACTTGGGTCGTGAATAGGGCTTGTAATGAGGATATAATGAAAAGGTGGCCTGCTTGAGGCAATTGGAGATGAAGCCCCTAGGTGGCCTATCAAAGGAACTATAGCCCGTCGGGGAATGGATCCTGCGTTCAAAAGGGTTGTATGACGCCACATTGCATGCTCTTACAATGCATGCCATTATAATGTGGTTATCACAACGCAGTTACCATTACAACGCAAACTTTTTCCATGCATATGCCTTTACAATGTATTTCCTTGTAAAGGCATGAATGGTTAAGGCATATGCGTTTTAAATGTCAGTATTAGGTAAGTATGGGGTTTTAGGGTATAGGATGGGTATGGGTTTTTGGGTGGCGAAGTCCTAACTTTACTACTCCTAAACACAGAAAAATCCCAACTTTAAGACTTTCGGTATTCACAGAAGGCATTTAGGGGTCCTAAAGTTAGGACTCCTAACTTCTGTGAATACCAAAACGAGTAAGTGCCTTCTGTGAATACCAACATGGTAGTAAGTTTAGGATTGTGTCTCAAGTTAGTTCTGTGAGTCGGGCCCTGGATACTGATGAATGCAACTCATAAGGGTTTGGTGAGAATTCAGTTTTCAGGTAAAACATTATTTGGATCACAACTAGAGAATATGCTGTAGAAGTAAGTCAAATACAGAAATGTGATGACCCCAGTTAAGCAACTATCAAGGTGACAGGTTTTTGGGGTGAGGAGATCATTGGGCCCATTCATCCAGACGGGGACACCTGACCAGCCCTTTCGAGGAAGGGGACACGGCTGCGGAGACACTCCTTCGGAAAAGTCCCAGATACAGAAATCAGCATCTCCCCGTCATCGACCAGAAGGATGCACTTTAAAGTTTCTTTTGGACAATTGGAGAGCCTCAGAGACAGATCAATAGGTATTGAAAATGATATAAGACGGTTATCGAATAACTTTCCAAAGCCACCCATCATGCTGTTTTCATAGCACTCCTGTATCAAGGAATCATCAAAAGCAGCAAGCTTTGAAGGATGGAATCCAGAAGTCTCTGGAGAAAAGGTCCATAATCCCAGTCCAAGAGAGTCAGAGGGGAAAGCTGGTCTACCTCACTGATTTCCTGGTGCAAACGATCACAGGGGATTACAGGTCAGTACTGGATTTAAAAATTGAAAATTATTTGACTCTCCAAGTGGCATTCAAGATATAAACTTTTCAAGAGATCTTGCCATTCATAAAAATTGTAGATTTCCTTGCATCGCGGGACCTTTTCAATATGTACCTGCATGTGCCAGTCCGTTGAACTTCCCAGATATATCTAAGAGCCTGTGCTCAAGATGAATATTATAGGTTTAGATTTCTCTTCTTCAGAGTTGTGGTTGCTTCATTAGTTGATCAGTACTTGGGCAAAGAGATTACATGGAGGGAAATTGGTACAAATAAATCCTGTCCTTCCTAATGTCCCGTCAACTTTTCCAAGGGCGCTCACAAAAGTCCCAGCAGCAGGGTTACCTTGATGATTGTCTATGGGACAAGCGACATTTATATCCTCTGGCCAACCACTCGTTGAATCACCAGGTGCCGAGTTCATCGCAGTTTGGGAAGGAGGTTCTGGAGGATTTACAATGATGTTGAAGGAAGAGAACGTATCCGAGGGAACCATGTTTCAAATTCAACCATCCAGTGAGGTATCAACAGATACTTCAAGGTTAGGATGGGGAGTCACCCTTGGGCGAAGACAACCCAAGAGAGGTGATCCAGTTAACACCCCTGTGGACTGAGAGAGCTCAAGGCGGTGCGGAGAGCCCTCCTGAAGTAAGCTTCAGAGATAAGGGGCCAAGATGTTGAAGCCAGAATGGACATTCAAGTGTGCAGTAGGGCTATCAATCGCCAGGAGGGCTTCTTGGGTGTAATAGTTGGGTTGCTTCATTAGCTGATCAGTACTTGGGCAAAGAGCTTACGTGGAGGGAAAATGGTACAAATACATCCAGTCTTACCTAATGTCCGCCATCCATATCTCACAACCAGATTAGGAATACAAACTAGAGGGAAAAACAGAAACATAGCAAAAACTAATACTATATTTTAAAAAATATAAAAGACAGCACCCTCTGAAAGACAATAATCTACCAGACACAGCTGTCGGAAGGACACAAGGGAGGGGGGGCACAAGTCTTTGGTGTCTGCGCTTCTATGAAAACAAGGTAGTACAAGAGTAGGTCTGTCTAAGGAGGTGGAGACCCCTCAATGAGTAATAACTGGAAGGAGGAAGTAAGAGAATAGGTGAGGGACCCGCAGGCTATCCTGAGCAGTGCAATAAGTTCTTGCAGCAGCCATTTTGGTTTCAGAGCAGCTATCAACTTAGGGCCATGTGTACATGGCTTTTTCAGGCTGCAAATGGCCCAATCCTCAGAATCGGGCCATTTTGTGACAGCAAAAAAAGCCTTTTTGAATGTACAGAACCCTATTTTGCGATTCGCCAAATTGCAAAATGGTTTAGGGATTTGATATCTAGAAAGGGCGTGTTAATAGTGTCCCTTCCTAATAGCGACTCGCAGTGGCATTTATGACTGTTTTGCAACTGAAATGCAGTTGTAAAACATTAGCTTTTTACCACTAAATTCAGACAGTCCAGAATGCAGCAGCAGGAATGGTTTCTTGGTCTGAACCGTCGAAGGCCCATTTCCAACCATCTCCAACAACTTCAATGCCTTCTTTGAAGGTATTATGGCCTTGTCACAAGAAGGAAAACTAGACATGTTTCTCTTTTATTCAACAATAGCCCCAAGAAAGGTAAGACCAGATATAGGAAAGGGATCACTGACAGAATATCGAGGAGCAAAATATCGACCTGCCAAAAATAGAATGCCAGAATATTGAATTCCTACCTACAAACAGGTAAGTACAAAAATATTGAATCCAAAATATCGTTGTAAATAATATAGGGCCAGATGTAGGAAGGCCATTACCGGTCGGTAACGGCCGAAATTGGCCGTTACCAACCGGTAATACTCTTTTCCTATGTAGGTGGCAAATTTACCGAATTTATCGATTCGGTATTTACCGAATCATCATTTACCGATTCGGTATTTACCGAATCGGTAAATGAAATGTAGGAAGCACTTTGAAGAGTGCTTCTGTGCTTACAGGATTCGTTATGTACCACCAACTCTTAGTTGGTGGTAAATAACGAATACCTCTGTAAATGCAAATCTGTGCATTTACACCTGTGCCATGTGACAGACATACGTACCCTTAGGGCATGTATGTATGCCACATGTGCACACAAGCACTATTCAGGGGTGCAACAGGGTGTCAAAGTGAAACCCTGCCAGCCTTGACTCTTTCCCTGTTTTACCGAATCGGTATTTACCGATTCGGTAATTGTTACAGATTTTTTATCTACATAGCAATTACCGATTCGAAAATACCGAATCGGTAAAATTCGGTATTTTCAAATCGGTAATTTGCAATTACCTACATCTAGCCCCGTAGTTTGTTAAAATATCGAAATTTTAAAATGTCTTAAACGTAATGTAAAATTAATGAAATAATAAATATAATTAACTAAAACATACTTAAAAATACTTAAATAACCTTAAAATGTATAAATAATTAATATAAGTTAAAAAAAATAAACAGGCATTTTAATTATTTAATACCTATCTATATTAACGTACTATTATTAAAAAATATTCAATATTTTTAGCGTAGGATAGCGGGAGGGTAACATTTACTATTCCCACTCCAGAAAGTGCAACAGTAGGGAAAGCGTTGGATAGCGGGAGGGTAAAAATTACTATTTCCACTCCAGTGAGTGCAACAGTAGGGAAAGCGTTGGATAGCGGGTGGGTAAAAATTACTATTCCCACTCCAGAGAGTGCAACAGTAGGGAAAGCGTTGGATAGCGTAGGGGTAAACATTACTATTCCCACTCCAGAGAGTGCAACAGTAGGAAAAGCGTTGGATAGCGGGAGGGTAAAAATTACTATTCCCACTCCAGTGAGTGGAACAGTAGGGAAAGCGTTGGATAGTGTAGGGGTAAAAATTAATATTCCCACTCCAGTGAGTGCAACAGTAGGGAAAGCATTGGATAGTGTAGGGGTAAAAAGTACTATACCCACTCCAGTGAGTTCAACAGTAGGGAAAGCGTTGGATAGTGTAGGGGTAAAAAGTACTATACCCACTCCAGTGAGTGCAACAGTAGGGAAAGTAATGATTTAATATTTAAATAAAAATAAATTAATTATCAATATCAATAAAAAAATGATTAAAATGAATTACCAATCCCAAAATATTTAATAACTAATTAATTATAAATACCAAATAAATATTATGTATTAAAAGTGCATTACCTATTAATAATTAATTAACAACCAATTCATTTTCAATACCAAAAATGTAATAAGTAATGGAAAAATGACCAATTAATAATTAATTAACATTACATTAATCATCAATACACAAAAATAATTTTAATAATTACTTAATTACAATTAAAATACTTCCCACCCTATTCCCCTATAAACCCACAACCTGCTCTGAATAATACATTAATACAATTAACATAATTATCAAGTAATAAAAATTCATTACCAATGAATAATTAATTAACAATAAATTAATTATCAATACCAATAAATAAAAATAAATATTAAATTACTTCCCACCCTATTCCCCTATAAACCCACAACCTGATACGGAACTAAAACGCAAAATTAAATTAAAAATAATCAATAATTCCTAAAAATTTATATTTAATTTACTATAATAAATTACTTCCCATCCTATTCCCCTATAAACCCACAACCCGCTACGGAATTAAATTACCCATAAAATTAAATTATATAAAATTCATTACTTTAAAAAAAATTCAAACATACATTACAAAAGATAATACATACTTTAAACACATATACTAACACTTAAAACACTAAAAAATTCGATATTTTTAACAACTATATTATGACTGTTGATATTACTAACTTCGATATTATTAAAATCAATATTTCTTCCCTGAATTTCGATATTCTGCACTACTATATTTTTGCAATTCAATATTCTGTCCATTCTATATTAAAAACTCGATATTATGTTCAGTCAATAATTTTTTTTCGATAGTGTGACTGTTCACCATAGGAAAGAGAAGGCAGTAGAAAGATCACTTTCAATGTTAATGAACAGAGCGTGGACTACCAAGCCCTTGGATTAAAGACACAATCTAATCTCCCCATATTTAATAAACAGTTGAAGTCCTGTTTTTTTAAGTTAAAATGATAAAAACACACCAGTGGCCCTCTTGACCTCTGGATTCTTCTCTTACTAGAGATGCTAAATATGGAAGAAGGGAGGCGCTCGGACACCTTGTTTCGGGCTCATGGTTTTGGGCAATAAACATATAAAATTCATTCAGTTATTCACGGAGCACTGACCAGGCCAAATTTCCCAACTTATCCACAGAGCTGACCAATCGCTTCTGATTCCAGCTTTGAACTTTGGGTCTTCACCTGTCAGATGGGCGGGCCACCTCAGGATCATCTGTATACCTGGAGGCTTCCCATTGGCTGGTCCTAACCAGTCTAGGCACTTCTTTTGATTGATCCCAGAGAATCCCTTCCAGAATGGATTTCCTATGTTGACATGTCCAGTACGGGTACAACATATCATCCCCTCAGTAGTTTCACGACTCGTCTACCCAAGCACGAGCAATCGCCACAAGATTTGCAATGCAGAGAATCCTGAACGTAGCTGCAAGAGAGCGCCCTAATCTACATATTCAGACTCACCTTTATCAACACGTCAATACCTACAGCGGCAGTCCGTGCCTTGAAGTATACCTTTGAAGCCGTTTGCATCACCCATAGAACCAACAATGGCACTGGACCATTCTTCCTTCAGCCTAAACTCCCTACATGACGCCCTAATGGATTAGTTTGCTCTAGGTTGTCCGCACTCATGACCATCCCTTTCTTCCTCCAAGATAAGATATGTTACTTGATTCCAAGTTAGAATAATATAATTGACAACTAAACCTGGTTCTTCCCAATCATTTCTTCCAATGGACTGGCCCAGCGACCCTCTGGTGAGTTGGTCAACAGGTCATAGGTTTCTGATGGCAGAGCCAGGTGAAGTCCCACAGTCAGAAACCTACTGTTTCTAAGGGTGGGCGAAATATTCCATTCCGCACGTAGAATTTTGGTGACTCCCTGTTATAGTTCCCGCCAAATTCCACCAATTGCCAAGTAGAGGAATCTTTTCTTACTAATGTCTCCAGAAAGGTAAGTTGGTGAATGGCAGCGACATATGGCGTCCCCATGCCTTCCATCCACATTTCACTTTACTGAATTTTTGGTGAGTTTTTCCAAAATCTGTACACACGCGGGCGAGCCCCACAGACCACGGGGCTCCTCCCTGTCCAAATTTGGGTAGGTGCCCCCACCCCCCATCAGCACAGCCTGGAGTGAACGACAGAGACTTGTATTTCAACATGATCTGATTAAATGTAGCAATCATGTGTTCTGTGTCCCCAAGCCCCAAAGCATTTCAGGCATCTTTAGTGATTTTTACAGTTAATCAGATCATGTTGAAATATTTGAAAGAATCATTGGATTTTAATCAAGTGGAAGAAAAGTAAAGAAGACAAATGCATAATATATGACAAGTTCAGAGAAGTGAGTGCCTAGAAGATGGTAAATGAGCTGTGTACATAGGAGCTGAGCAAAGGGGAAACCTGTCCGATTAAGGACTGTGCTTGGCGTGTTATTTACTGTTCTAACAAGCATGAGTGCGACACAGAGGGCCTTATTTATGAGGCCTTGTGACAGTTTTGTGCATCCTTTGCGTCACTTTATGTGACGCATTGGTGACGTATAACATGCCTCCTGTTGCGCCCTAATTTCAAAGGGACGCATCTAAGGAAATGTAAACCCCTGCGCTACATTATACCTGCGTCAGGTATAATGTATGCAGGGTGGGCATTCCCACCTACGTAAGCCTCGTAGAAGTGACGCAGTGAAATCTACGAAATTTCACTGCACCATTTCTTGGGTGCAAATGCGTCAATATCTTACGCCTGCCTTACAGCAGGCATGAGACTGACGCAGGCCCTTTCACATGTGAAAGGACACATTGCTGGAGTTGCGTCACTGTTGTGACACACTCCAGCAATGCGTCACTTTTACGCCTACAAATACGCCAGAAATACTGACGTATCTGTAACTCCTTCCGACTTGTTGCGCCATACTGTAAGTATGACGCATCAATCATGTTGCAATGAGGGCGCACTGAGAAGTGACGCTTAGCTGCTTTCACGCAGTGATGCGTCACTTCTCATAAATGAGGCCCAGAGTGTGTTGCTGCAGCATGCTCAGCGCCTTGCAGCGTGCACTGTTCATGCACAAGAACCAAAGCAACCCTTCTAATCATCTCTCTGTAACCTTTACCCACATTTCTTGTAACTGGAAGCTTTCAACTCAACATTTTGCATACGACACTGAACATCAAAGAGGGGTCGGAAAGAGGGAGACAACATAAACCTTTTGATGTATAGGGGCTGATGTTCAGTAATATATCACATACCTTGTAATTTACAGGTCACAGGTCGAACACATTTCCCTACACATTATTGGCTTGGCTAGTGTTGTCTATTGATTTACACAGCACATTTTCCACTATAAGCAGCATTTCTTGGCAGCGACTCCTTTCTAAATGAGATGCTCCCTCCAGTTTCTCTTTTCATAGTCACAATATGTTTTACAGCCCCTAATGCACCCCAGAATGGATGCACGCCAAGGTGTTTGGTTTGACAAATACTTCTCACATAGAGATGCAGTGATAAACCCACACCTGAGACCCATTCCCAGCACTTGTCCTTCCCACCTTGACCCCATTTCTTCAGGGGCCCTGGGACCAGTACATCCACCAAAGTGCTCTCTGCTGGGATAACTTGTTCTACCCCAGGACCAGTCTTTCCAATCCCATCTCTGTCGCTTTTCCACCACGATGGGCTTGCCAAACCCAACTCTACACTGCAGTCCATTCTCAATGTCAGTGGAGAAGTGTGGCTCAATGGTTAGAGCGGCAGACCCTGATGCAGAGCTCTGGCCCGAGACCAGGGTTCAATTCCCACCTCGGCGGGTCTCGGGCTCAATTTCCTCGGACCTGATAATTCTCGCCTCGGTGCCTATTCTAATCAAGGGTCCCACTCTGCAACTCTGGGCAATAGCTTGCTTAATCTCCACAATGGCCCCAACAGCGCTGGGATGCCTAGCTTCACCTTCGGGGTGCCCAGGAGTGGACATTTCACAGGGAAAAGCCAGGAAGGGTTCCACAGCGGTATGCGTACAGCGCCAAGACACCTCAGGGTATAAGTTCACTATACAAGTACAAATTCATTCATTTCATTTCAATGTCATCAGTAGGTTCCTCAGAGTCGACTTCCTTATTCAATAGACAAGTGAAGCATTCTGACAATGCAGTTTAATTCTTTTTACATTATTATAGAAAGATACATATGAAAGGGCGGTCTCTGAAGAATCTATACCCTGATAATGGGAAACCTTTTCTAATGGTCCACCCCTCCTATAATTTCACAGCTCTGGTAGTGTTTTGGGATGCAGCTCCTCAGGGACACCCTAAGGATTTTGGGTACCTGGTCCAAACGTATTTTAGGGGGCCCTGTTAGGAACAACTTTGAATTTGTTGTCCACCGACTGTAACACAGCAGCAGCTCATTAATATTGTTGCAAAAAATCTCTGGAACACCGTCTCATTTCTCATATGTCAGACACAGTTTTTTTTATCTAAAAGAAACTTTTTTTAATGAGTGTAGCGTAAACACAGCGTTTCTCTGCAAAATGTCTGTAATAGACTCTCACACATCCAATTCATACAGCAGTGATACAACTTAGACAGCCAGCCAACACATGCTGCGTCATATGGCAAATTGTGCCTCGACTTCTTCAAGGCTGATGTAGAATAGAAGTGGTGTGTATCCTTGACTGGAGTAGCCAGAGCATCTTATACTATCAAATAATAAATAATTCTGCTGCAAATTAACTGGCACGGGGAGAACTCCTCTTCAGTTCAGTGCACCGAAAACACGTCTTGGCTGGCTGTCGAAGTTGTATCACTGCTGCATGAATTGGATGTACAGAAACTTTCCCTTTGGCTTGATTTGATGAACTGGATTAATGTGGACAGATAATATATGACCCTTGGATTGGATGTTTGACTCTTTTGGCACTTTGGTGCTCAGAACTTTTGTTTGCATTTAATACTGCGTTGGGTGCTTTAGTACAGTACAGTTTGCGAATAACAACAATTTTTTTGTGGGTGGGTGTCTGCCCCTCCATACACCTCTTCTCACACCTCTATAAGCCCCTCCCATTTAGTAGTAAGTATTCTTAATTTTCCAGCCACTCCTCATGTCTCTCCCACATTTACTACTAAGGGGCCGAGTCCGATCTCGCTAGGAAGGCCTCCAGACGGGTTCCAGAATGAGCAAATCGAAGCCTATGTTTCCGACCGAACCGCGCGGTGCTTGTCACGTTTTGCATGCCAAGGCACAACATGCATATTTCACATTGCGGCGGGTGCTGCTTGCAGCACCGCCCGCCACAATGTTAAATATGCGGGATGAGACCACCAGGGTGGCGGGTGCATCCTAATGGGCCTAGCGAGACTTCCGCACTTCTGGCGGGCGGTCCAGTTTACCGTCCGTCCGCCATCACAATGGGCCCCAAAATGTGCATTTATGGCTGTCCTGTACCAGAATGCCTAGGTATCCCACGCAATGCTCACCTGTTTTTGTGTTGCCTAGTAGCAGATGCACACTGCTGCTTGCACCAGTTACTGCAGGATGTTCATTGCGAGAACTAATCTATAACTTATGTTATTAATGCTGAAAGTACATTTGACTTGAGATGGGGCATATATTATCAGTTCCATTAAGGCAACAGGGATAATAAATCCATTTATACAAATTTTGCAGCAAGGGACAGCTTGCAGTGCATGTGAAATAGCTCCACTGTCAGTGATACTGGAAAGAAGAGAAGGCAAGATTAGATTTTTAAATTTATATAAAGCCATGCACCACACATGTTTCAAAAAGAAGGCTTCCCCTGTGTATTTCCCTTCTCGAGAGCAGCAACATGGCTCTGTTTCAAAGGTCCCTCTCTTGGGAGCAGAGATGCGTTCATACACTCTTCACCTTGTGGTAAGTGCATCTCATTCTGCAAAAGCACTCAAGAGATATATTCATTTTCCGAATGGAAGTGGGAATTTTAGAAACAGTTTATTAATGAAATATTAATTTAAAACACTGCTTTAAGTTCCCTAAATAAAGGTTCTAAATGTTAAAACCTGGCAGGTGTACACACCCACACCCCTGCTTTCTAACAGTTACTTTTCAAGAGGTTTCTGCAGACAGTGGTAAAAAAGGTAGTACCACAATTGCTTGTTTTATTTTCAGTAGAGGAGATAGTCATAAGTATTGTCCTATATATATATATATATATATATATATATATATATATATATATATATATATATATATTCACTGAAAAAAACATAGGTTATAGACCATATATAGTTAGGAATTAGCATTTAAAAAACCTTATTTTACTCACACAAAACCATTGAAATTCCATATATAGTTAGTTGCACTAACTATATATCGCGCACCCGCAATCCACTGCTGATCATGTCACATATTACATCATTCATGACATGGTCAGTGACATCACTGATGACATCACTGATGACATCTCAAATGACATATCTGATGACATCACTGATGACATCTCAAATGACATCACTGATGACATCACTGATGACAACATCCAGTGACTGTATTTTTCTGTAAAGTTAAAATATGTCTTACATATTTAAGAATGAGTGGATGTATAAGTGTCTGGATGAAGGATTTAGTAGGTGCATGACTGACTGTATGAGTGAGTGGTTAAATGTGTCTCACTGAGTGCATGGGTTAGTGACTAAACTGTCTTAATTTGTGCATCATTATGTCTGTTGTTCTGTAAACTGCTGCATGTGTTGATCATTAGCTATATGATTAACTGTATGGGTTATTGATTGGTTGCCCAAGCATTTGTATGGGAGACTGAGTGTGTGTGTGGGTGGCTGGGAGGTGTATGACTCTCTGCATAGATGTGTGAGCAGTTGATTGACTAGATGTATGGGTTCAAAAGTGCATGTGGAAACAGCTGTATGGGCTGTTGACTGTGTGCATGAGTGTATTGGTGAGTGAATGGATATCTCAGTGCTACATGTCAAAGTAAGTACATATGTAAAACACAGTACATGTGAGAGTTGACATATATAAATAACTGTGCATAAGAGCCAGTGAATGTGTGAGTGGCTGTATGGATCACTGTGAACTTGTATCAGGGATTGTATAATAGAGTAAATATGTGTTAGTATATGTTTGAATAAGTAAGGTGTGTATAACTGTATAGTTGAGGAAATGGAGGTGTGATTGATTCTTTCCATGACTGATTAGGTGTGTGAGTAACTCCATGGATGAGTGACAGTCTGTGAGTGTCTGTTTACACTGAGTGTATCTAAGGTTATATTAGAGTCTGAAGAGGTTCATCGTATTATCACATGAATGATGTCATCAGAGATGTGATCAGTAATGTCAAATGAGATGTCATCAGTGATGTCATCAGTGATGTCATTTGAGATGTCATCAGTGATGTTATCAGTGATGTCATTTGAGATGTCATCAGTGATGTCATTTGAGATGTCATCAGTGATGTCATCAGTGATGTCACTGACCATGTCATGAATGATGTAATATGTGACATGATCAGCAGTGGATTGCGGGTGCGCGATATATAGTTAGTGCAACTAACTATATATGGAATTTCAATGGTTTTGTGTGAGTAAAATAAGGTTTTTTAAATGCTAATTCCTAACTATATATGGTCTATAACCTATGGTTTTTTCAGTGAATTTTCAAGGTTTTGTAAATGCTAATTTCTAACTATATATGGTCTATAACCTATGGTTTTTTCAGTGAATTTCAATGGTTTTTTAATAGCAAATATCATAAGCTGTCGAATGTCAAGTACGTGGTAAGTGAAAACATTTTCGTGTTTATGCACACTGATCTGCTTTGAATGGTGCCCCCCCCTCATTTCTATTAGGAGTACTCTCTCTTTGCAGATAGTGAAAGGTAGTTAACGCAGGCCTTTGCCCCCGTTGTAATCCGTCGTGCCTGCTTCTCTCTCCATTTGATTGATTGTTATCCAAGTATTTACTGTTTTAGAATTAGTTCTCTTTGGTTCATTCTCTATTTACAAACAAACACAGAGTCGCAATACTCTGTTTAGTCTTTGCAGATAACGAAAAATCGTGTAAAAAAAAAAGAAAAGGAATCGAGCAAAATCAGTAGGCCACTAATGGGATCTCTTTTTGACCTCGCTAAAATAGAAACATTAGGAACAACCCCTCATGACAAATACAAAACTAGTGAGATGAACTGAACTCCACACAATGATGGCTGCAAAACAGCTCGGCTCCGCCACCCACCCCGCCCAAAATAACGATAAAGAGCGGCTGCCATGATTGGTTGCGGAATGGCCACGACGGAGCTACGAAATGGTGCTGCTCTCATGCTAACCCCAGCTTCAGTCTGAAACATCCAGAAACACTGCAGACTACCAATTCGATCAGTTCCGGTAGCGCCCCAATGTAACCCGGTAGAGAAGAACTAGCCCTCCCCTCTTTGACTGATGGTTCTTGTTGCCTGTCCCTTCTGTTGTCATTTAACAGAACTATTTAGCCTGCTGAAAGGGGTTGTGTTCCGACCGCTGGTTGGTGGAGACATTTTGACTATATTCTGGACCTGCGTTGTCGCGTAATGCGTCATATGACACGCCGCGTTAGCGCATCCGGAAGTCATCAGGGGCGCGCAGCGCGTAACGTAAGCATAACAAGTCATGTGACTTGTTAATAAAACTTTTCATTGGTTCATTTTACTTTTCTTATTGTAATGATGAAAGGCTTGGTCATATCACCTAAAAATTACGCTTTTCATTACTTCCGAACATTATTTTTTCTTAAATATATGTTATAATGTTCCAGGCTAATGTACTTTCCCGGAAATTTTACAACTGTCCTGCAAGTAAAATATATTCTTTTTTCGAGAAAAATAGTGTTTCTTCGTCCCATGACGGAGCCGTTGAGCAAAAGAGGGTCGACCTGCTGTCTTAGTCGCCGATACGCCTGAATATGAGATTCTTATCGATCACTTTATGTTGCAGGAATAGAAAACACAACAGCCCTTGACCATTTATCTTTACTGCGTTCCTTCGTATTATACCTTTTACCCTTCATGTAATTGGTCTGCTTTATTTCACTTGCCTTTTAATCATTCTAAAACAGTGACTATTATTAAAAACTTTACCAATGTATATACTACTACCATGTTTTCTTTTAAAAACCTTTATTGTGAAAATTTCATTATACAAATACGAGCCTATAACCACGTGGGCCTGCCACGGAGCAAACTGTAATCGTATATGATGAATAGACATTTACACTGTAGAGGAACGTACCGGGCGGGCCATTAGGTTGCAAGAACTAAGGTGTCTAACAGTTACGGAATCGGTGGACGTACATTTTATAATTAAAATACGACAGGGCCAGTTACAATAAAATTATCTAGATATACATTTGCGGGCAAGTACCATGGGTGACGTTAATTCGAACTTTCAATAGTACAGTAATCAATAACACATCAGAACTTAATATCAATAGGGATGTCGAAATGTTCAATCAATTCTCGTCCCCGCCCGCCATGTGCTTCAAAACTGCATACGTATCTCGTGATTTCAAGGTTCTGCAACCAGTACACAACAAGGAGTTACGAGTCCCATTTATTCCGGCGCCATTTTGGGCGAGGACGGGCAGGTCCAGGATATAGTCAAAATGTCTCTACCAACCATCGACTATGATGATGTTCATATGCTGTATTTATTAGAGTAACACTCATCTGTCCACATGAAATTAATTTACCACAATCTAAACATGTCATTTTAATCTTTCCAAAGTTCTTCTAAATATTTGGGACCGTTTCCCTTGCCTCTGAAGCTCTCAGTGCCACTTCTTTGATGAATGTACTAGCAGGTCAGGGGTTCTCCTCCAAATCTCTCTTTTATACAGCACTATAATTAATTGGTGCCACCTCTCCATATGACGATGCATGGTATAGTTACCACAACTATATTTTTTTTCGGTTCCTCTGGAGAGTTCATCGTGGCAGATGAAGCGTGTAACGTACCGGGCATTTACCTTTTTTTGCATGTACAGGAAAGGAAAAAAAAATCGAGCGTCCGAGTTCTAAGGTGTCCCAGGGCCATTTTAGTGGACCAGGCCCAAATCCAAAGAACAGGCCGCCATTTTGAGAGTCCTCTTGCAGCCGCCTGTCGCTGTAGCATCAACAGCAGCCGAAACTCAGCTGAATGGCAACTGAAACGGTAAAGGGGCGCCCCACTACAGCAGACGAGCCTCCACCTAGGAAGGCCCATTCACGCCGGCTCCCCCCCCCCCTTCGGGCACCCCACGCCGTTATTCGGAGCAGTATTGTAGGATGGCCACACCAGTGCGGCAACTTGCTAGACATCACCCCGGTGGTAACCGAATCTCAACGCCTTGTGGTGTCTTCTATTCAGAAAACATTGTTATGCTGCCTTCGACCTATTCGCCGCAAGTGCGCACACAACTCAACTGCATAGCTTGCTAGACACCACCTCGGTGCCATCCGGATCTTGGAATGTCAGCGCCTTTTGGTGTCTTCTCTTCAGAAAATATTGTTGCGCTGCCTTTGGCCCCATTCGCACATCGGTCCGCAACTTAGACATCACCTCGGTGCCATCCGGATCTTGGCATCTCAGCGCCTTGTGGTGTCAGTCAGAAAATATTGTTGCGCTGCCTTTGGCCCCATTCGCACATCAGTCCGCTACTGACACCATCTCACAGGCCAACAGGGCGCCCCACGCCGACTTTTACCATTGTAGGATGGCCACACCAGTGCCACAACTTGCTAGACACCACCTCGGTGCCATCTGGAACTTGGCATCTCAGCGCCTTGTGGTGTCTTCAATTCAGAATATATTGTTGCGCTGCCTTTGGCCCCATTCGCACATCGGTCTGCTACTGACGCCATCTCACAGGCCAACGGGGCGCCCCACGCCGACTATCAGCATTGTAGGATAGCCACACCAGTACAGCAACTTGCTAGACATCACCTCGGTGCCATCCGGATCTCGGCGCCCCACTGCAGATGAAGTGCCTCTCGACTATGAAACCACCACGGTGACATCCGGATCTTGGCGCGTTGTGCTGCCTTCGGCCTATTCGCACATCGGTCCGCTACTGACGCCATCTCACAGGCTAATGGGGCGACCCACGCCGAGTTTCAGCATTGTAGGATGACCACACCAGTACAGCAACTTGCTAGACATCACCTCGGTGCCATCCGAATCTTGGCATCTCAACGCCTACTGGTATCTTCCATACAGAAAATATTGTTACTCTGCCTTTGGCCCCATTCGCACATCGGTCCGCAACTTAGACATCACCTCGGTGCCATCCGGATCTTGGCATCTCAGCGCCTTGTGGTGTATTCTCTTCAGAAAATATTGTTGCGCTGCCTTTGGCCCCATTCGCACATCGGTCCGCAACTTAGACATCACCTCGGTGCCATCCGGATCTTGGCATCTCAGCGCCTTGTGGTGTCTTCTACTCCGAAAATATTGTAGAAAATATTGTTGCGCTGCCTTTGGCCCCATTCGCACATCAGTCCGCTACTGACACCATCTCACAGGCCAACAGGGCGCCCCACGCCGACTTTTACCATTGTAGGATGGCCACACCAGTGCCACAACTTGCTAGACACCACCTCGGTGCCATCCGGATCTTGGCATCTCAGCGCCTTGTGGTGTCTTCAAATCAGAAAATATTGTTGCGCTGCCTTTGGCCCCATTCGCACATCGGTCCGCTACTGACGCCATCTCACAGGCCAACGGGGCGCCCCACGCCGACTTTCAGCGTTGTAGGATGGCCACACCAGTGCGGCAACTTACTAGACACCACCTCGGTGCCATCCGGATCTTGGCGCGTTGTGCTGCCTTCGGCCTACTCGCACATCGGTCCGCTACTGACGCAAACTCACAGGCCAACGGGGCGCCCCACGCCGACTTTCAGCATTGTTGGATGGCCACACCAGTGCGGCAACTTACTAGACACCACCTCGGTGCCATCCGGATCTTGGCGCGTTGTGCTGCCTTCGGCCTATTCGCACATCGGTCCGCTACTGACGCAAACTCACAGGCCAACGGGGCGCCCCGCGCCGACTTTCAGCATTGTAGGATGGCCACACCAGTGCACCTTACTAGACACCACCTCGGTGCCATCCGGATCTTGGCGCGTAGTGAAGCTGCAGCAGCTGCAAATAAGCTTCAGACAGTGTTACAACCGCTGCTCAGAACTCTCAACTATGACACCACCTCGGTGCCATCCGGATCTTGGCGCGTTGTATTGCCTTCGGCCTATTCGCACATCGGTCCGCTACTGACGCCGCCTCACGTGCCAACGTATTTTCTCCGCATTTTATACCCTATGCCGCATAACAGGTCATGTGACTTGTTTATAAAACTTTTCATTGGTTCATTTTACTTTTGGTTTCCTAATGATGGAAGGCTTGATCATATGACCTAAAAACAACACTTTTCATTGGATGAAAACTTTTTTTTTTTCCCAAACGATGAAAGCCCCACCTTGTTTCTGGATGTTTCAGACTGAAGCTGGCGTCAGCATGAGAGCACCACCATCTCGTAGCTCAGTCGTGGTCATTCCGCGAGCAATCATGGCAGCCGCTCCCCACCAGAAGCCTGCAGGAGTCGGGGCCCCCAAAACTTTTGATGAATTCTCAAGGCGGAGGGGACGCTTTCGAGAATGGGGTCCAAGACCTAGCAGACAAGTGTCCGATTTCCAAGGTGTCCCAGGGCCATTTCAGTGGACCAGGCCCAAAAAGGAAACAGCCTGCCGCCATTTTGAGAGTCCTGTGACAGCCGCCTATCGCTGCACCGCAAGAGTGGGCGCAACTCAGCTGAATTGCGGCTTTTGACACAGTGGACCAAAAACGGACGGAATGGCAACTGAAACGGTAAAGGGGCGCCCCACTACAACAGATGAGACTCCACCTGGAGAGGCCCGTTCACGCCGCCTCCCCCGGGGCGCCCCACGCCGTTATTCGGAGCAGCATTGTAGGATACCAAAACCAGTGCGGCAACTTACTGGACATCACCTTGGTGCCATCGTTCTGCTGCCTTGGAACTATTCGCACAACAGTTTGCTACTGATGACCCACCCCCCGCGACGCCCCACGCCGTTATTTGCTGGGTGGCAACTTACTAGACATCACTTTCGTGTCATCTAGATTTCAGCGCGTTCTGCTGCCTTGGAACTATTCGCACAACAGTTTGCTACTGATGACCCACCCCCCGCGACGCCCCACGCCGGAAATCTGGACGTTGTGCTGCGTTGGGACTATTCGCACAGCCGACCGCTACTTCGTTGTTTTTCCCTAAAAATGTTTATATGTTATTACTATTTTTGTTTTCTTGTATATATTTATAAATTATTAAAGTTTTATAATCTTACTACTTTGTCGGAGTGCTATATATTTTTAATGTGACACATAATTGTAAAAACTTTGATGTACAAAGAGTCATCCCTGGAATCTTCCGCTTCAGGCTCGGTCCCCTCCCCAATCACAATACAGGATGGTTTTCAGATAATAGCAACGCTTCTGCTGTGACGGATCTCATCGAGTGTGGGCCTTGATCTACTATAACTCCTTTGAAGAGGGGTGATTCTTTACAGCTGTGGCCATAAACTACATCTGCAGGGCTAGCTGATACCCTAGGACCAGCCTGGACAATCGGACACAGAGGAAAAGGAGTGTCAGAGGGTGCGGTAGTGAATAGGGCGAAAGGGAGGTGTCGGGCGGGCACAGGGTGTGATTCTCAGGGAAGAGCAGCGCAGATGGGGGGAGGTTTATTACCCATGCATAAGACAGAGAGCGGGGGTGACCACTGCCTGGGGGAGATGCTTGCGAGGGTGGGGAGCCATGCTAAGGATCGACAGCGTGCACAGAGTGGGTCTGGTCAAGGCATCTAAAATGGCTGCCGTGCACGACAAAAGTGTGGCATTTGAAAAAAGACAAGATGGCGCAGACAATGTTTTTCAACACTTCCTGATTTCCTTCGAATCGAACGTTAACAGACGTTGGGGCATATTACCAAAGTTAAGCGATATTTATCCCTAACGATGCTTAGCAACGATTTTTTTACCGTCAGAAATTATCGCAGATAAACCTTGCTATTATCAAGGTTTATCGCAAATACGATAAAAAACGACCGCAATGCATTAATATCGCTGAAAACTCAGCGATATTCATGCATTACCGAGCTAATGCTCTTAGCCATGTTATCCACCTCCCATTGGATAACATGGCTAAGAACTGCTCAGGGCAGGTGGTAGCTTTTGGAGATATTCGCGCTTATCTGGAATATTTCCAAAAGTTGATAATAGGAGATAGCGATGTTAGCGACTGTTTCCAGTCGCTAACATCTTGGCATGCCCACTTTGCATGTCATTAGTGATAAATATCACTCACATGCAAAGTGGGGCCCAAGATGGTCGCTATCTCCTACTAGCCGTCGCTAACTGGTGTTAGCAACAGCTAGGTAATACACATATAATTTTATCTCCGCGAAGCGGAGCGCTGTTACAGATATATATCTTGTTTTTGAACGTTAATTTCTCAAAATGCACTGAAGCACATATATTGAGACCTAGCAAAGGCACATCGGGCTACCAGTCCCTAATATTTTACCAAGTTTCGTGCAAATCCATTCAGCCGTTCGATTATTATTATTATTTTTTTTTTTTGCCCCGCGGGGCCCTTTTAAAACCTCCACATCAAACCTAGGGGGTCAGCGAGGATCTACTATGCCCCCTTATGGTCATTTGCCCCTTCGCTTTGGCCTCCTCTTGTCTCTTGATCCTACCGAGAGACAAGATGGCGGCCGCTACGGACTGTTTGGAATGTTTACAGACACCGGAGAGCCAATCAGCTTCGCTTCGCAAAGCTCCGTAACGCGAAAAGTACGCGAAGCGGTGCGCTGTTACAGATATATATCTTTTTTTGAACGTTAATTTCTCAAAATCCACTGGAGCACATATATTGAGATCTAGCAAAGGCACATCGGGCTACCAGTCCCTACAATTTTGCCAAGTTTCGTGCAAATCCATTCAGCTGTTCGATTATTATTATTATTTTTTTTTTTGCCCCGCGGGGCCCTTTTAAAACCTCCACATCAAACCTAAACGGTCAGGGAGGATCTACTATGCCCCCTTATGGTCATTTGCCCCTTCGGTTTGGCCTCCGCTTGTCTCTCGATCCTACCGAGAGACAAGATGGCGGCCTCTACGGACTGTTTGGAATGTTTACAGACGCCGGAGAACCAATCAGCTTCGCTTCACAAAGCTCCGTTGTCGGTAGGATCGAGAGACAAGAGGAGGCCAAAGCGAAGGGGCAAATGACCATAAGGGGGCATAGTAGATCCTCGCTGACCCCCTAGGTTTGATGTGGAGGTTTTAAAAGGGCCCCGCGGGGCAAAAAAAAATAATAATAATAATAATCGAACTGCTGAATGGATTTGCACGAAACTTGGCAAAATATTAGGGACTGGTAGCCCGATGTGCCTTTGCTAGGTCTCAATATATGTGCTCCAGTGGATTTTGAGAAATTAACGTTCAAAAAAAGATATATATCTGTAACAGCGCTCCGCTTCGCGTACTTTTCGCGTTACGGAGCTTTGCGAAGCTGATTGGTTCTCCGGCGTCTGTAAACATTCCAAACAGTCCGTAGCGGCCGCCATCTTGTCTCTCGGTAGGATCGAGAGACAAGAGGAGGCCAAAGCGAAGGGGCAAATGACCATAAGGGGGCATAGTAGATCCTCCCTGACCTCTTAGGTTTGATGTACCATTTTGCCAAGTTTGGTGTAATTCCGTTCAGCCATTCAGGCTGTAGACGTATGTAAATGTCCTATGGAAAATTGCATGGGGAAAACACATTTGAAAGTGTTGAAATTTAGAACCAATTAAAATGTTACTTTGGTTTTGTATTTGTGTGTGATGAAAGTTAATTGGTTATGTATATATCTCAAATGAGAGGAAACCACAGCCATTTTGTGATACTACTGTCTGAGGTACATTTGTGAGGAATTTTTGGTGGTCAATTTCTGGTGTTTGATTTACACAGTACTAACACTTCTCCTACTTTTAAAAAGGTGAGTTGTTAATTTGTAAGGGGAACTATGTTGTACACTTGAAGATAATTTGAAAAATGTTTTCTGTTATTTATTTGCAGTCCTTCTGTTATACTAAATACTTAATAAAGTTAGTTTTATATTATGTATTACTAAAAACGATAAATGAAAGTGATTATTTTTTTCTGCAATTTACAGCAAGCAATTTCAAAATAAAATGGCTCACAATGAAGAGACCGTGGCAATTTCTTTTGAATTATCCACTACATTGATTGAAATTGACAGCACCAATAATGAAATATTGTCACAAGGAGGAGATGACTTGAATGATTTTTTTGATCAATCTGTTGATGGCGAATTTATCGAATATTTGGAGACCATAGAGTTACAAGAATCATCATTGCAGACTTTTAATGAGGAGATTCCAGATGAGATGATTGAAGAGGAAATTCCTGATGAGGACATGTTACTAGTTCTTTCAAATTTAGAAAATTCAGAAGAATAAATTTATATTTAGAAATCAAAAATTGTTTGAGACATTATTCATTTTTATTTTTAATTTATGAGGTTGTAGCGAAGTGATTGTAGTATAAAATGAGACTTATAGTATAGAGTGCAACATTTTTATGTTACATGGTAAGTTTACTCATATTTACTTCCCTTCTCCCACTATATTATCTCCAATGTGTATTTGACATCTCTTCTTCATCTCCGGCCTCCTTTCTCTCACTGTGTGTCTCTGATGCATCTTATCGCTGCTATTTTGTGTAATTACAGAAGAGAGTAAAATAAAATAGTTCGGAACGTGAAAAGGGGGCAAAGTAGAGTACCCCTCACCCCCTAGGCCTTCTCAGGCGGTCCCAAAAGGATCAGTTTCTGCTTTCCTGAGAGATTATGGTATGAGTTCCATATACCACAATAACTTGCATTACAACATGCAAGATATCTATCTCCTATTACCAACTTTTGGAGATATTCGCGCTAAGCGCGAATATCTCCAATAACTAACACCTGCCCTGAGCAGTTCTTAGCCATGTTATCCAATGGGAGGTGGATAACATGGCTAAGAGCATTAGCTCGGTAATGCATGAATATCGCTGACTTTTTAGCGATATTCATGCATTGCGGCCGTTTTTTATCGCATTTGCGATAAACCTTGATAATAGCAAAGTTTATCTTCGATAATTTCTGACGATGCTTAGCGGTAAAAAATTTGTTGGTAAGCATCGTTAGCGATAAATATCGCTTAACTTTGGTAATATGCACCAACGTCTGTTAACGTTCGATTCGAAGGAAATGAGGAAGTGTTGAAAAACATTGTTTGCGCCATCTTGCCGTTTTTGAAATGCCACACTTTTGTCGTGCACGGCAGCCATTTTAGATGCCTTGACCAGACCCACTCTCTGTACGCTGTCGATTCGTAGCATGGCTCCCCACCCTCGCAAGCATCTTCCCCAGGCACTGGTCACCCCCGCTCTCTGTCTTATGCATGGGCAATAAACCTCCCCCATCTGCGCTGCTCTTCCCTGAGAATCACACTCTGTGCCCGCCCGACACCTCCCTTTCGCCCGATTCACTACCGCACCCTCTGACACTCCTCTTCCTCTGTGTCCGATTGTCCAGGCTATCAGCTAGCCCTGCAGATGTAGTTTATGGCCCCAGCTGTAAAGAATCACCCCTCTTCAAAGGAGTTATAGTAGATCAAGGCCCACACCCGATGAGATCCGTCACACCACACGTGTTCCTACTATCTGAAAACCATCCTGTATTGTGATTGGGGAGGGGACCGAGCCTGAAGCGGAAGATTCCAGGGATGACTCTTTGTACATCAAATTTTTTACATTTATGTGTCACATTAAAAATATATAGCACTCCAACAAAGTAGTAGGATTATAAAACTTTAATAACTTATAAATATATACAACAAAACAAAAACAGTAAAAACATTTAAACAACGAAGAGACCGTGGCAATTTCTTTTGAATTATCCAATACATTTATTGAAATTGACAGCACCAATAATGAAATATTCTCACAAGGAGGAGATGACTTGAATGATTTTTTTGATCAATCTCTTGATGGCGAATTTATCGAATGTTTGGAGACCATAGAGTTACAAGAATCATCATTGCAGACTTTTCATGAGGAAATTCCTGATGAGGACATGTTACTAGTTCTTTCAAATTATGAAAATTCAGAAGATGTTGCCTGGGTGCCGCACTGATTTGGGTATCCGGCGTGGGGCGTCCCGGGGTGTGGATTGTCAGTAGCGGTCTGTTGTGCGAATAGTTCCAAGGCAGCAGAAAGCGCTGAAATCTGGATGTCACGAAGGTGATGTCTAGTAAGTTGCCGCCCAGCAAATAACGGCGTGGGGCACCGCGGGGGTGAGTGAGTCCAGTAGGCACCACAGCTATTCTTACCGGCATTGCAGAATTACTGCTGGGGACAATGCCTGTGCTGTAGCAGGGTCACAGCAGAAACAAGAAGGATTCTGTTGAAGATGTTGTTGGTTTTCAATTTGAAAACAGTTCTGGTGTCAACTGCTATGCTAATGTAGTGGTTAATGTTTTGTTTTCTCTAGAAAATGTAAAAGAGGGGGAGGCAGTCCAAAGTTCTGGTAAAAGAGCAAAGGAAAGGATCGGTGGTTTGAACTATCAGTCAAAAAGGGGAGGGGGTGCAACAATTTTTCCTACCGGGTCACAGTGTGCTTTCACCGGAACTGAGGTCTGCAGGATTCTAGTCATTCAAAGTGAGACTGGCGCCAGCATGGGAGCGCCGACGTCCCGCGGATACAGTTTCGTCACTCCACGGGCGATCATGGCAGTCATTCCCCATCGGGGGTGTCTGCGGGGGTCGGAGACTCCCGCGGCTCCTCTAGAATCTTCAAGGTCGTGGAGGACTACGGTGGTGGAGTCAACCAGTGACCGGGCCATTTCTTTATGCTGGGCCCGCTCTTGCCAGGTCGACCGCCATTTTGAGAGTTCGGTAGCTACTGGCGATCGCGGGTCAAATGAGCGGACGGGCGAGACGTTGCAGCATCGCCACAGTGGAAGAACCCTTTTCCGGGCGCCTGGAGCGCTGAGGGTGCAGGTGGGAAGCCTCCACTGGGGAGGCGGGAGAGGCCTGTTCGCACCGTCTCTCCCTCCCAGTGCACCCCACGGCGTCTCGCTTGAGATTTGTTATGGCCGGACCAGGCGATGAGGACGAGGGGGGGGTCGGAGGCATGTGCAAGACATCCCCCCCAGTGTTGTCAAAGCCATTATTGAAGAAAGAAGAAATGTCCCGTCCGTCTTCGGGCCGGGCTTCCGGTGGATGTCGGCCGGACGCCCCTTGCTCTGGCCCCATGAACGGGTTCCTTGGTTTATCGGCTGTAGCCGGATCCCATCGGCCCCGGCCGTTGGTGGCCGGACCGGTAGAGAATGTGGCGGGACTACCTGCAACTGTCAAGGGCCACCGCGGCCGGACTGGGAGAGAGAGGGGAGGGTCGAGGACACGGACATTCCCCCTCCTGCAACTCTCCAGCGTTGTCAATCCCCCTGGCCGGGTCCCGCTGGCCTCGGCCTCTCCTCCGGCTACACCCTACGTGATGATCTCCTGGCCGAGGCGTGGCAGCAGGACCCGTCTTATATGTGTTGCTTCCGGCTGGGCGTAGCCGAAAACCTGTTGCCCTTTGGAAGTTTCTAGAATGGGGCGGATGTCTGCTGACTTCTATCTTTCCCAGTTTGCTGTTATTTGGCCGTGGCAGGCGGTGGGACAGACAGGTTTTGGGGCAGTGAGGGGCGATGTTTTCAGGTTTCTTATTACAGGCTTACTTCTAACGTTTCTTGTTTCTAGGACAATAATAGGTTTTATCATTACGTATTGTTATCGTTTCTTTGTTTGTTATTTAATAAAAAGTTCATCAGTGGCCTACTGATTTTCGTTTTCCTATTCTTTTCTTTCCAGGTTGTTTCATGCTAAAGTTTCTGTTAACAGGATACAGTGATCACTTCGTTATTATTGCATATGTCCTTTTCACTAGGGGTGCTCTCTGGTCGGGCCAGATGACGTATCTCTAGTAAATGGTCCGGGTGAAACAGGTGCATCAATCAGTGGGGAGTAGATAGGCATGACAGATTACAACGGGGGAGAAAGGTCCGCATTACCTACCCTTTCACTACTTGCAAAGATTTTCCTACGTATATTTGCAAACAGGGAATACCTCCAAAAAGAACCAATTCCCAAACAGTCAATGTTTGGGCAAACAATCAATCAATGAGGAACGAAATAGGCACGACGTGTTAAAGGTTTGCGTTACCTACCCTTCACTATCTGCAAAGGGAGAGAGAATATTCCTATTCTTCCTCGTTTGCAGGCAGAGAAGATCCTTAAGAGAACCAACTTCGAACAATTCAATGCTCGATTCAAACACTCAACAAGGGGTACTGTGAACACAAATGGACGCCGCTTATGTACATACACATTGCTATTTTCAACAGGTTGTTCTTAATGTTTCTATTTTAGCGAGGTCAAAAAGAGATCCCATTAGTGGCCTACTGATTTTGCTCGATTACTTTTGTTTTTTTACACAATTTTTCGCTATCTGCAAAGACTAAACAGAGTATTGCGACTCTGTGCTTGTTTGTAAATAGAGAATGAACCAAAGAGAACAATCAATCAAATGGAGAGAGAAGCAGGCACGACGGATTACAACGGGGGCAAAGGCCTGCGTTAACTACCCTTCACTATCTGCAAAGAGAGAGTACTCCTAATAGAAATGAGGGGTGGGGGGCAGCATTCAAAGCAGATCAGTGTGCATAAACACGAAAATGTTTTTACTTACCACGTACTTGACATTCGACAGCTTATGATATTTGCTATTAAAAAACCATTGAAATTCACTGAAAAAACCATAGGTTATAGACCATATATAGTTAGGAATTAGCATTTACAAAACCTTGAAAATTCACTGAAAAAACCATAGGTTATAGACCATATATCGTTAGGAATTAGCATTTACAAAACCTTATTTTACTCACACAAAACCATTGAAATTCCATATATAGTTAGTTGCACTAACTATATATCGCGCACCCGCAATCCACTGCTGATGATGTCACATATTACATCATTCATGACATGGTCAGTGACATCACTGATGACATCACTGATGACATCTCAAATGACATCACTGATGACATCACTGATGATATCTCATTTGACATCAATGGTCACATCAATGATGATATCATTAATGTGACAATACAATGCATCTCCTCACACTTTAATATAACCTCTGTTACACCCAGTGTTAAATACAGAGTATAATTTTTGAAACCATTGACACACCAATACTAGTTACTACATACGCACTCACTGATTCCTACGTCTACACACACATTCACTCATTCACCCATACAATCATTCATACATACAATCACTCATCTTTACAACACTATCATATGCACTCATACACCTATACAGACACTCACACTCTGCCACTCATCCATGGAGTTACTCACACACCTAGTCAGTCCTGTAAAGAATCAATCACACTTCCATTTTCTAATCTATACAGTTAAACATAGAGTACCTTACATTTTCAAACATATACTAACACATACTTACTCTCTTATACAATCATTGATACAAGTACACATTGATCTGCACAGAGTCACACATCTCCCAGCCAGCCACACATACACTCAGTCTCCCATACAAATACTTGGACAATCAATTAATAACCCATATAGTTACTCATATAGCTACTGATCAACACATGCAGCAGTTTACAGAACAACAGACATAATAATGCACAAATTAAGACAGTTTAGTCACTAACCCATGCACTCAGTGAGACACATTTAATCACTCACTCATACAGTCAGTCATGCACCTACTAAATCCTTCGTCCAGACACTTACACATCCACTCAATCTTCAATATATAAGACATATTTAAACTTTACAGAAACAAAAAATCACTGGATGTTGTTATCAGTCATGTCATCAGTGATGTCATTTGAGATGTCATCAGTGATGTCATCAGTGATGTCACTGACCATGTCATGAATGATGTAATATGTGACATCATCAGCAGTGGATTGCGGGTGCGCGATATATAGTTAGTGCAACTAACTATATATGGAATTTCAATGGTTTTGTGTGAGTAAAATAAGGTTTTGTAAATGCTAATTCCTAACGATATATGGTCTATAACCTATGGTTTTTTCAGTGAATTTTCAAGGTTTTGTAAATGCTAATTCCTAACTATATATGGTCTATAACCTATGGTTTTTTCAGTGAATATATATATATATATATATATATATATATATATATATATTCACTGAAAAAACCATAGGTTATATAACCTATGGTTTTTTCAGTGAATATATATATATATATATATATATATATATATATATATATATATTCACTGAAAAAACCATAGGTTATAGACCATATATAGTTAGGAATTAGCATTTACAAAACCTTATTTTACTCACACAAAACCATTGAAATTCCATATATAGTTAGTTGCACTAACTATATATCGCGCACCCGCAATCCACTGCTGATGATGTCACATATTACATCATTCATGACATGGTCAGTGACATCACTGATGACATCACTGATGACATCGCAAATGTGACATCACTGATGACATCTCAAATGACATCACTGATGACATCACTAATGACATCATCCAGTGACTGTGTGTTTCTGTAAAGTTTAAATATGTTTTACATATTGAAGAATGAGTAGATGTAGAAGTGTCTGGATGAAGGATTTAGTAGGTGCGTGACTGACTGTATGAGTGAGTGATTAAATGTGTCTCACTGAGTGCATGGGTTAGTGACTAAACTGTCTTAATTTGTGCATCATTCTGTCTGTTGTTCTGTAAACTGCTGCATGTGTTGATCAGTAGCTATATGAGTAACTATATGGGTTATTGATTGATTGTCCAAGTATTTGTATGGGAGACTGAGTGTGTGTGTGGCTGGCTGGGAGATGTGTGACTCTGTGCAGATCAATGTGTTCTTGTATCAATGATTGTATAAGAGAGTAAGTATGTGTTAGTATATGTTTGAAAATGTAAGGTACTCTATGTTTAACTGTATAGATTAGAAAATGGAAGTGTGATTGATTCTTTACAGGACTGACTAGGTGTGTGAGTAACTCCATGGATGAGTGGCAGAGTGTGAGTGTCTGTATAGGTGTATGAGTGCATATGATAGTGTTGTAAAGATGAGTGATTGTATGTATGAATTATTGTATGGGTGAATGAGTGAATGTGTGTGTAGACATAAGAATCAGTGAGGGCGTATGTAGTAACTAGTATTGGTGTGTCAATGGTTTAAAAAATTATATTCTGTATTTAACACTGGGTGTAACAGAGGTTATATTAAAGTGTGAGGAGATGCATTGTATTGTCACATGAATGATATCATCAGTGATGTGACCATTGATGTCAAATGAGATGTCATCAGTGATGTCATTAGTGATGTCATTTGAGATGTCATCAGTGATGTCATTTGAGATGTCATCAGTGATGTCATTTGAGATGTTATCAGTGATGTCATTTGAGATGTCATCAGTGATGTCATCAGTGATGTCATTTGAGATGTCATCAGTGATGTCATCAGTGATGTCATTTGAGATGTCATCAGTGATGTCATCAGTGATGTCATTTGAGATGTCATCAGTGATATCACTGACCATGTCATGAATGATGTAATATGTGACATCATCAGCAGTGGATTGCGGGTGCGCGATATATAGTTAGTGCAACTAACTATATATGGAATTTCAATGGTTTTGTGTGAGTAAAATAAGGTTTTGTAAATGCTAATTCCTAACTATATATGGTCTATAACCTATGGTTTTTTCAGTGAATTTTCAAGGTTTTGTAAATGCTAATTCCTAACTATATATGGTCTATAACCTATGGTTTTTTCAGTGAATTTCATTGGTTTTTTAAAAGCTAATATCTGTAGCTGTAAAATGTATTCTTCTTTAAATCCAAAAATATATTTTATATGTTTATTAATACATTTTTTTAAATATTTTTTTTTCTTCGCTCCCGCTTCGCGAACCGGGAAGCTTCCCGTTAGCTCACCTTGATGCCGCGAAATAGTCCGCGAACCGGTAAACGTTCCTTTAGCGCAACTGCCGCGTTAGAAAACAACATCGTGACGCGTCGCGTCCGCATGACGTTTCGCGTTGTCGCGTGATACGTCATATGACGTGCTACGTTAGCGTACCCGAAGCGTAGCGAGGCGCGAAGCGCAGGTTCCCGGAAGCAAACCGGGAGGCGGCGCAAAGCGCGTAACGTAAACACAGCAGGTCATGTGACTTGGTAATAACACTTTTCATTGGTTCATTTCACTTTTGGTTTCCTAATGATGTAAGACTAGGTCATGTAATCTAAAATTAACACTTTTCATTGGTTGAGAACTATTGTTTTTCCCAAATGATGAAAACCCCTCCTTCTTTCCTCACTCTGACTTTCATCTTTGTGAGAGAAAGACCCTTTGTTACCAGTGAGCAATGGCTTCTTTAGTAGCTTCAGCTGGTGCTTCCCCACCACCTCCACCACATCCAAGGAAGAGAGGACCACCTGCTGAAGTTATAATTCAGCAAGAAGAGGAAGAAGAGGAAGAGCAGGAAGAGCAGGAAGAGAGGCAGTTTTTGCCTGAGGAGCCCAGGAGGTTTCACCTGAAAGAAAATTTTATTTGGCAATTTTTTTAATTTCCCAAAGGCCAGAAAAAAGTAAATGCAAGATACGTAACTTGCCTTATATGTCAAGATAGACTGTCCAGAGGGACCGAGAAGAAATACAGTTACGGAAACTACACAATGCATCGCCATATGACTAGGTGGCATCCTAACAACTACAGTGCTGCACAGTTACGTAACGAACTAGATAATCCCCCTATTATGGCCAGAAGATCTGTTGTACCGGAAGTGACGGGACCAGAGGGCAGGGAGATGGTGCCAAATATACAAATGAGATTCGGGGAAGTAAAACAAGTCTGCGTACTTTGCAATGGATTCATTTGCTACAGAGAAAGTAGCATCACTCTGATCAACAGAGCTATTGACAATCATGTTTATGTTTGTCCGAAACGCCCCAAACAATAAATTCTTTTTTTGTTGTTGCTCCTGTTGAGCCCTTTACAATGAATCGTTTTCGTTTCCCCCCCCAAAAAAAACCAAAAAAATATATAAAACCGTTGAGAAAAATTCAAAAAAAGTAAAAAAATGTTCAGAAAATAATAAAAAAAATATAAAACAACAAAAACAATAAAAAAAAGTTCTTTTCAGAACTACCTCCCCGTTATAAAAAAATTGGTAGAATATTTGGAACTCTGCCAACCTCTATTTCTCTTGGTTCGCTTCCCAGTTCGCTCGCCGGTACGCGAACCGGGAGCGAACCAAAACATTTTGTTTTTTAAAAAGAACAGTAAGTATATGAGAAGGAAACAGACAGTTATGTTAAAAGAAAGACAGCTATAGGGAAGTAAACTAGAGATACTGTTACCCGTAATCCACTGCTGATGATGTCACATATTACATCATTCATGACATGGTCAGTGACATCATCAGCAGAGGATTGCGGGTAACAGTATCCCTAGTTTACTCCCTATAGCTGTCTTTCTTTTAACATAACTGTCTGTTTCCTTCCCTTATACTTACTGTTCTTCTTAAAAAAAATTTTTTAGATCAGTCAGAAACAGTGAAAGTAATAGAGACAGAGTGAGTGACCAAGAGTGAAGAAGTATGAGAAGAGAGGGACTAAGAAAAATAGTGAAGGAGTAGAGTAATTAAGTAATAGAGAAAGGAATGAGGGAAGTAGCAAAGGCAGGAAAGTGATGCTTAAAGAAATGAAGCAGTGGAACTAATAGAAGTTAAATGTGATAGAAATATAACAAAAAGAGTACAAAACATTTACCTTATAATTGTCGTTAAGTTAGTCATTTGTTCTTTTTATACTTTCAATCTGTGAAAGAGAGAACAAACATTTGAAAAATATTAAAACATGTTTTTAAAAAATTAGAAAAGACAAGGGAAAAGATTGAAGGACAAATAGTTTTTCAAGAACTTTGACACTTACAGAAGCCTCTGCTTCTCCATGCCCCTACACAGTCCTAAAAATATACATTTTAAACTAACAGTATCTTGATGCAGATGAAGAGAGTCCTATCTTGCAACATTGTGCATCTTTTGCATGACTGCTGCATCGGTTTCATGTGGCATTGTTTTTTTACAGCATGACACATCTGCCTAGATGCATCATTTTATAATTTTGTCGCCTCATAGCAAATCTTTTCAACCGCGACTGCGTCACAAAAGTGACGCACAGTGGCGCAAAAGAGGCATAAACCTATCATAAATCTGTCCCTAACATGTTAAATAATTGATTCAGGATGACAATAAGGTGTGGCCTATCCAGAGGTTTGTTTAAGGTGAGGCCTACTCAGGGTTGCAGATCAAATTTACACTTGTTGAAGAATACAGAGGAGATAATACATGTGAAGGCCTACTAATGAAGTAAGTCATGTCCACTTCACTCTTGAACAAAGGCCAGACCTCTTCTGTGTCCGTGGACAGACCTAAACTTCATCTGCACAATGTCATTCGTAAACTTAGGAAACACAGGTGATGTAATTGAAAAATGTGGAGTTTATTTTCCTCATTTCACAATCACATCACCTGTGTTGCCTTTGCTTAGGTATCTCATAGTGCAGATGGAGTCTAGCATATCAAACAGTACACAGAAGTTGAGCAGTGTATACAACAATTTTGACACTTAGAAAAGTTTCAGCTTCTGCATGTCCCCTACACAGTGCTAATTATATACATTTCAAAGTGATGGTATCTTGCTGGAGATGAACTGAAACCTATCTTGCAACATGGTGCATCTTTTACACAAAAGTGACCCACAGCGGAGCAAATGAGACGCACGGTCATCATAAATCTGACCCTAACATTTTAAATCATTGTTTCAAGATGCCGATAAGGTGTAACCTATTCACAGATTTGTTTCAGGTAAGTCCTACTCAGAGTTGCAGATGAAATTTAGGTTTGTTGAAGAATACAGAGAAGAAAATACATGTGCAGGCCTACCAACCAAGTGTGTCATGTCCACTGCACTCTTGAACAAATGTCAGACCTCCTCTGTCTCCAGGAACAGGCCTAAACCTCATCTACACAATGTGATGTGTAATGTTAGGAAACACAGGTAATATAATTGAAAAACGTGCAATTTGTTTTGCTCATTCCACAATCATATCACCTGTGTTTCCTTTGCTTAGGTATCTCATTGTGGAAATGTAGTCTATCATATGAAAGACTACGTAGAATATGAGCACTGTATGCAACAACTTTGACACTTACAGAAGCCTCACCTTCTCCATGCCTCCTACACAGTTCTACATGTACATCATAAATGCAAACAGAACAGAATTAATTATACATGTTAAATGGTTTATTTTTGCTGTTCTCAGAATGTATCAAATTTCACTAAAAACAGTGACTTGAAGGTATTCATCATATAACAGCGGGGAAAAAAAACACAATCAAAATGATTGTGTTTAAAAAACCCATACAACATAACAAATCAGAATTCAGAACTCCTTAAAGTTAACTTACTTTCCATGACGGCGAAGGATGTCCTATGAACAGCTTACACTCTGTTGTGCTGTTATTACTTTCAACCCGCCACTTTCTGAAAGAAAACCTCCATCGTTTTCAAAAACATGTTACTTACAATAAATGACTTCTCGCTCTCTACCACACGTTTCCACAAGGCCAAATCGTGTCAGAGCCATTTATAACTCTTGGAATTCTTGTAAACCAATCCCGTCATGTTGTATTTCCGCAACTTTCAGAATTAAAATGTTGAAGATCATTTTCACAATCCTGGATTACTAATATCTTACCTTTCTTGCTCACTCATGTTCTACATTTCCTATGACACTGATACTGCTTACTATGAAGCAGACTTACACTATCTATATGACTACTACAATTATTAAATTCTCTACATCACTTTTAATCACAAAGCAATATAAAACAGTAGACAGCATTGCAGACTTACATTCCCTCTACTCCATGTTTTGATTGGCTGCTTGAATTTGCTTATAAAAAGAAACAGTTTTTCTGAATTCATTCAAAGTGCAGTTATTTCAACATGACGTCCAGTGTTATGGTAAGAAGTTATGTCTCTGTACTACACTTATCCTCAAGGCCAAATCGTGTAGGAGCCATTAGAACTTCTTGAAATTCCTCAGAGCACATCCCGAGATTCTTTCCCTAAAATTTTGGTTTTAAAAACACCAAGTAAGAGTTTTTAAGGTCATACGGCAATTTTTTTGTGAAAATTAAAACAGAATCATTGCAGAATGACCAGCCGTTTCTAGACTTTAAATAAGCTGTGTAATGTCCTGATGTTATTGAAGGACCGTCATGATATATAATTGCTGCAGTTACAAAAGTCCTTCCTGATATTGACAACTGTGAAGCCACAAAATTTTTAATTAAAGTTGTCAATTTTGTTCCATCAGGCCTACATCGTTGGAACATTAAAATAACATACTGGCCATATGTTCGTATAAATAATGTGGACATCATTTCAGATTTACATTGGCTACACTCCATGTTGTGATCAGCTGCTTTTACTAGTTTATTAAAAGAGACTGATTTACTGTCTGGCAAAGTTAAATATATAAATCTTTCTGAGTCTACACTAGTACTACTTGATACCCTACAGTTCTCGCAGTCATGCTGCCATTGATAAGAAAGCCCAAACAGGTGATCTACATCTACACCTTCAGCATGCAATACATCAAGTATATACATTAAAAACTCCTGACAATCTTGCTGAATATTTTGAGAGAATTGTGTTTGGCCTGAACATCTGTCTAACAGATTTCGAATTTCAGACACACTTTCTATTTTTGTTCTATCTGTGCTACATTTCTCTAACACAGAATTTAACAAACTGCAAAATCTTTGATCAGAATTGACCACAATCTCTTCTTTTACATTTTTTAGAGAAAACAAAACATTAACCACTACATTAGCATAGCAGTTGACACCAGAACTGTTTTCAAATTGAAAACCAACAACATCTTCAACAGAATCCTTTTTGTTTCTGCTTATAATTTCAGGTTCATCGACTTTTCGTCTTTTTGCTGCAACCTCCCTAGTATTTGTCACATTTCTTCGTTTCCGGCCTACCACACGTTTCTCAAACAAAGGATATTGAGGCAAATGTGGCGCATACTCTCTTCTCAACCTATTGTATTCCTTAACACAATCTAGATCTGCACAAATGTTTGTGACATCACACTCAATCAAGTACAATCCCGATAAAGTTCTAACTCGTGACAATGCCACATATGCCATACCCTCCTTGAACACAGAACTGCCAATATTCACCAATGCACTGTCTACACTTAAACCTTGCGATTTATGGATTGTCACCGCATATGCCAAGCAAACAGGAAACTGCTTACGGCGAACATATAAGTCTTTTACAAGCAAAAATCTAGCAGAGCAACGACCAATTACCTGTACTTCCTCAATGCCATCAAATTTAATTTTAAAAAATTCAATTCCATCTCTATTTCTGTATTTCACAAAATCAACAACATTACCCATTGATCCATTTACCAGACCTCTTTCAACATGTAAATTCCTTCTTAAAATTATACGGCAGTTCAAGCACACATTCAGAGTCTTTTCAAAACCTGCAGTTTTAGATATAGTCTTCTCTAATGAATCCAATTTTGATTTCAAATTCTCAGACAAAATAATTGTTGATCCCATATGCTCTACTCTGTCAATAGCTTCTAGTTTCACAATCTCCTGCTTTTCCAAATGCAACATTTTGTTGTTGAATTTGGCACATTCTGCAAGAGTTGGCATCAAACATATTCCAGATTTCTTCTCAGTAATTTTCTGAAAAATATTCTCAGGCACAACATCTTGTTCTGGATATAAATTTGACAGTAATCGTGCATGTAAAGCTTCTTTCCCATGCTCGGTCACTTTTCCAATTCTAACATCTTGTAGAATACTCTTGTAAACTTCATCCTTAGCCTGATGCATATTTTCATGCAGTTCAGCATAATTGAAGTTTAACCATATATTGACGTTGCCAATGCTCCCTAGGCACTTCCTGGTATCTTCATGCGTGAGCATTTTGAACACAGGTTGCCCTTTCACTGGTGTCAGCTGCAGAAGATCTCCGAAAACAATGATGTTTTTGCCACCAAATAACACATCATACTCTGTTTTGAGAACTTCTTGCATTCTCAAATGCACAAACGCAAGCATGACATTGGAAACCATGCTTACTTCGTCAATGATAAGAAGTTTCATTTTCCTCAAGATTCTTGAAACTTCAAAACAAGCATCTCCAGATAGCTTGTGATATTGTAATTTGTTGTCATGCTCCACTGGCAGCATCAGTAAACGATGTAAAGTAATCTCTTTAATGTTATGTGCTGCCAGTCCAGTTGGAGCGGTGACAACACAAGACAGCGATGACTCTGTCCTTTCCTGCAAATAGCATGAAATTGCTTTAATAAGGAAACTTTTTCCAGTTCCCGCTTCTCCACTCACGTACAGTCGGACAGGCTTCAATGACGTACATGAACACTCTTTCTTGTCATGACATAATCCATGATCAATTTGCATGGTAACTTCGTCATATATTTTCCTCTGCTCAACGTTGAGTTGTCTTTCCAACTCTTCTAAGTTAACCGCATCCTCCTGAGCATGTGCCATGGCTCTTTCCACTTCATTCATAGCAGTGACAGCTTCATTTTCGATAACAGGTCCTCCTAGTGGATTCTGACTCAATGAAGCAGAACTCTGACTGTCCTGAGAACTGTCTCTGGCAATCTCGGCTGCAATCGTTGCTTCCTGCTCAATTTCCGCATTCAACATTTCTACATATTTGGGAAAAGCAGGACATTCTATGGTCTCCTTGGCAGCATTGAAAGAGTCTTCGTAACAGAGGAAATCTCCAAGCAGTTCCTCTTCTGCACGCCAAGGCTTGAAAAGTTGCAAAAGTGCTAAATAGAAAAACTCCTTTTTTTCAGGAGATTCGCTACTCAATTTTCGATGGTTTACCAAGTGGCATTTTCTTTGCTTGACCAGACATCCCTCACTTCCTATTACAGCATACACTCCTTTCTTAGTATCTTCTTTGATGTTCCTCTTGAATATGTAATTTTGAAGAACCTCATACAGACAAACATTGTCGAGGTGTTTGCTTCGATTTGGATAATATGTATCCAACATGTTGGTCTTCAAAATGTCGATACTGTTTGGCTCCTTTTCTGCCAAATACTCAATTTCCCGCACCGGTTTTAGAACTCGATTACGCGTTGCAGCAAGACCAAGACTCGCCCAAACGATACTCCTGGACTTGGCATAGAGACTTGCTGAAGACAACCGGTCAGAGCATTCGTAAGCTCCGATTTCTCGATGCGACAACATCTTCAGACTGAAACTGTACAACTTCTTGCTGAGGCTCTTTTCATGGGAAATGTCCTCCCACATATCCTTCAATTCTGTCTTCTCTTTTTTGGTGATGTAAGATGTCACATACCGAACCACAGCCATACAGTTATCAGCCACAAACTGTATATCCATGTTAGCATTCCACATGGACAAAATCACCGGGTTGTAGTCGTTGATGTACTTGGACTCTTCGTTCCTCTTCAAATTGTATGTGTTTTTAGGTGATTTCTTCATCACATTATGTCGCAGCGAAGACATCAAACTGTTTACTCTTCCTTTAGAAATCACCGGTCGTGGAAAGCCGAAACGACATTTGGTGTAGAACTTGTCCTTGTTTCGGAATTTACGACGACAGTACTTTCCACATCGATGGCTTTGGAAACGTAGAACTTTTTCTCTTAGGCTTTTCTTCTCCTTTGCGTTTGGAACAGCACACGTAGAATACTGTTGTATGAAACTCATCACTGAGTCTTCTGGATCCGTTCCAAATTTAGGTGCATCCTTGATCCACAGCAGCATATGTATATGAGGAGCACCTCTTGCTTGGTACTCCTTTCTCCAGAAGAAATCCAACACCTCTCCAAGAGGTGGATTCTTCTTATTCATGATGAAAGACATCATAGCTTCAAATCTATGATTGAAGTACCTGCATACATTGACTGGATCCAAAGAGCACAGTTCTCCGGGTGTCTTGAATTCGATGTTTTCGATGTTTGCATTTGCCTCTCGTAGAAATTCAAGTAAGTCTTCCCAGCCATACTCGGCACAGCTCAGAGTGAGGAACCATGTGGGAGTTCCTAAGTTCCTCAGCATACATTTTAAATCACCATGACGACGGTACCAGTACTCATTAGTACCACGCTGACACGCCATGAGATTAATCAGGTGAGAATCCAAAATACTGTCTTGGACATTGACTTTATCCATAAAGTCACTTGCCGAGATGTTTTGCATGTGTATACCACTTTTCAAGATGTGGTTCACTGCATATGACAGTCCAGACAGATCGCTTTCAAACAGGAGATGAAACAAATAGGGAATGCATTGTCGAAACCTAGCATCTCCTGCATACAATCGCAAAGTCCGGTATTCAGAAGCAGGAATTTGATGAGGTCGCTCATCATATCTTCCTCCCTGACCTGTTGGAAAAAGCTGTGGGAAACACCGAGCTTCCAAACTTTCCTCCCAAACACTAATGGGACTCCCTTTGGCTTGTTTCATTTGAAACAACTCAATAGCATTCCCCATGACTTCCTTGGAATGCAAAGGATGAACACTATAATGTTCATATATTTCTTCACTATTACAGGGTTCTACTTTCTCAATTTGACCAGCACACAAATCGCTATCCTCTTCCTCACTTACTTCCTCTTCTGCAACATATACATTTTTATAGTATTTATTATTTTTTTTCAAATACAATGTTGCCTTTTTGACTTTCCTAACATCCACTAAATCTTGCCATATTTTCTTATTCTTTGTCGGAACCCCATTAACTAAGATAACCAGAGGTTCCTCTTCCACTTTTTCTACTCCAATTGTGTTAATGTTTTTCTTCAAATCTAGAGGCAAATAAACAACTCTTCCCTTTAATCCTCTCTGTAAATCTGATGGAGGCAATTTCCCTGTCTTTGGCTCCATTCTTACAATAGCCTGAAAGGGATGGATACTTTGAATCAAAATAGATTCATAAGTATTTAAATCCTTCAATTCAGAAGGCCTCTCAACCAATTCCAGATTATTATGAACTGCTCTAGCAGGCATCTGGTTTTGATTTAATTTGTTACAACAATAAGTACACACACGTTGATCCAATCCCAAATCAAAACAATTTTCTACCATCAAGTATGTTGTAAAATCCTTCCATTCACTATTATTTTCCCTTTCACTTTTTGCATATAAATCCACTAACTTAGTCTGATTCTTATAATAAGTGCGTCGACAACACGCACAAGTGAAATTTGGCCTCTCACTTGATTTCACCTCAAACGTCGCAATTTCCCTCTGGAAATTATCTGTACTGGAAACCTGTACACTATCTTCCACATTACTCTCTTCTTCTTGGTCAATTTCAACATTCTCCTCTTTACTTCCAAAGTAACAAAACTCAATTTCTTCACATATATTCTTCACATCTATTTCAGAACCATGCAAAAGAGCAGCGCATAATTGTTTAAGCATAATTGCTGGACTCTTAGCATAATACAACATTCTAACTAATTTCCTCACTTTATTATGATGCACTGCTAGCATCCTGAAATGATGAAAAACACTCTGGCATACTCTCCTGGAAAGACAAGCCAGTGAATGACCATTCAAACCTATCACTTCTCTCACTCTGCAAGGATCTAATTCTTGCAACAACTTCATTTTCTGCTTCAAACTTTTCTTATTAAATGACCTTATAAAATCACAAAGCAAATTGATGGAATCCTGTCGTACACTGCAAATACTACTACACTTCCAGGTGTACACAGGACCCTTAGGACGTCTTCCTAAAACCTCATTACCTAACACCTCTTCTATCTCTGTTGTCACAAGTTTTTCTTTTTCAACTGGACAACCATCTTTCACTTCATAAGCTCGACCACTGGTGTCAACTGCATGCACCAAATCATTATCCTGGAAATAACTCTCCTCATTAAAAAATGCCTCAGAGCTTGAACTATGCATCCATTCTCCAGAAAAAACTTCACAAAAATTACTACGATTAATTATTCTCTTCCATCTACTATTTCTTTTGAAATCATAACTTGACATGTTTGGCTGCCTATTTCTAATGATTATCAAAATAAATAGCTTACGTTTAATTTCAAATGCCTGATCAATAACTTTCTCAACTATTTTTTTTCTCTTATAAAAAACCACTTTCTGTTGACCTTTCTTAATATTTTTTAACAAATTGCCAATTATCCTGTTGCGGAACATTCGTTTACGAATGTCCCTACACTGTTGTTTCCTTCTACTATCATGCACAGAGTTATCTCTTGCTCTAGCAGTAACATTTTTCATTGGACTTTCCTTTCCGTTTGAATTGCTTCTCCTTTTCTGGACTGAAACATTTTCTGTAGTAATATTTTTTTTACTACAGATATTTCTTATGAATGTTTTTGTACTCTTACCCGGTGCTTTCTTGGTGACTTGACAAATATTTTTGTTAGAAGACTGCTGCTTTTTTTCATTGACCTGCTGTCTTTGACGTTTTGCAGCCTTTCTCAGTCTTTCTTTGGTTGGCATGCTGAAATCTTGAAATGATCTGCAGTTGAATCTGTGGTAAAATATAATAAAAAATGTTATTAACCACTATTACCCAACAGTAAATCAATAACAGTCATCAAAAACTTAACACACTACTTAACATTTTTACATAGAAGATTTTTTAGTGCTTGGCAAATTTAGAATACAGAAATAGCAGAAAAGAAATGGAATTTATATTCATTTTACCTGTGCTGTTTTATATGTGAATCTGATCTAATTTTATGAGCATATTTTAATATTTTATTGAAGACACTACACATAACCTGTTTTTGAAGGTATCTTTATTTTTAAATTAAACGGTTTACATTTTTACTTTTTATTTATTATAAATTTTTTAAATAAATGTTTATAGTTCCATAGGCTCAAGCACGTCAGCTTCCCATCCTATGTCATACAATTCTGACAAATCTGCATCCTCATCACGTTCTTCTTCATCCTCAGGATTTAAATCATCCAAGGGATCAACATCCACTGATGTTTCAATTACGACTTCAATGATGAGGTCGAAATCAACTGATTGCTGATTGTCGCTCATGTTGATGTTGTCTTTATCTTTAAAGAAAGATAACAACAATGAGATGTTCCAGAGTAAGAGACAAATCTCAGAGATTATAATAGTAAAATTGTTTAACAAGAGTAACATTTTGCAGCTATTATTTAGCCATGTCCAGCGATGCTGAGGAGGTGAAGCCTATGTCAAATTTTTCAGTGAACAGGACTCATCTCTTCTTAACCTTGGATAAGCCTCACCGACTCTGTGTCCCCTGCACATACTTAAATGTAAAGGGGCAGATTGATGTTAACTAGCACATCCCCAGGGATGCACCAGTTAACGTGCACCGCTGCTCTGCCACCCATGGTGTGCCGCATTTACAATCAGATAGGACAAAGCTGCGTCAAAACCCTGCGCCTGCTTGAAGCAGGCATAGGTCTTGACGCAGGTAGGCTGAAAGCTAAAGCAACAACTATGTGTCGTGTGCAGAAGTTGCAAAAAAGGAAAAATGGTGTTTAAACCGGTAATGAGCCCATGCTAATTTAACACGGTGTAAAGATATCCAGGATCTACATCAGTTTGGGGTTCACAAACCTGGCAGGTACAAGGCACTGAGGCTTTGCACCGTGCATGTCTCATCCCGAATCATATGTTGTTTCTGAATGAAACAATTTCCCAGACCACATGCTTTGGATTGGCTACTTCTAAAAAATTAAACACCCCTACTATCCCGGAGTTAGAGGAATATGATGGTTGGAGTAATTTTACTCGGTTGTCCATTAGTGATTTACAGGCCCTACTCCGTAATTCTTCCTTTAACATTTCCAGTATAAATCCAAAAGGTTGACTGCTTTGGCAACGTAGTTCAGATTCTTGCCAGAATCGATTTTTGGGTTTAAGAGAAGGTTTTAAAAATGTTAGATCTGATCCCCGGTTTGACTTGGTCCACACTGTCACAACTTACTCTGTAGGAAAATTGTGTCAGAATTGGCTGAAGCATTCAACTTTACTTGCAGTTAAAAGTCACCTTTCTAAACTGAATGCAGACGTGGATTTGAATGATTTCATTAAAGGCCCGGCTAGTGGCAGGTCGAAAAGGTGGATATATGCAGCTTACAATGAAATTTGGAAACTGACTCAGATTGAGGCTGCTACACGCCTTAGGGCTATTGATCAAGCGAATCTTGAAAAAGTGCTTGCAGTTGTTGACAATAGTATTAGCGTTCTTTCATCTAGAATTTACACACTAGATGACATTGTGTCGTCAGTTGTCGATATTGTGCATGATGAAGTGTCAGTGTTATACCATGGTCAGAATCAATTAAGATCAATCATGCAATTTGCTTGGACCCTTCAAACTCTGAAAAATGGTAAAGTTCCCTGAGGATACATGAACGTTTCTTCTTTATTTGCCCCATTCAATTTGACTGACAAACAACGCTTGCTGTCAATGCGTGATGCTTCCTTTTCTATGTTACATATTGAAAGGTTAGAATCTTTGCCTTTTTCCGTGGCAGAGGCCACTGCTGCAACGTGGCTTATCCACGGTTTAATAACGCTGCCTTTTGCTTTATATAAGTTTTCAAATTGTATGAAATATGTACCAATAGGTCGTTATGAACCTTTAGGTAGTGGTTTTCTTCATGAGGTCTGGTCGCTTCCATACACATACAGATGTTTCAAAGATGATCAAGAAGTTTATCTGAATGGAGAGGAATGCACTGAGACGCCAGATCATTCACTAATGTGTAGGCACATACAGTTACACGGTTCATGCAACAAAGACCGACCAAATATGGCTTGCGTGTTGCAAGGCACACCAGTTCCTGCTATCATCCCCACGTTCAAGTTGTTGGAAAATGGTAGTTATTTGATGCTCAATAATGAAGATTGTTGTGGGTTAATTAGAAGTATTCCTTTTATCGTAACAGTAAGTGAACGGGTTATTTGCTGCAGAAATGTTCTATTTCCTCCCATACATGAACATATGGAGATTTCAATCTGGCCACAAATACCAACCTTGGGAGCAGATTTCAACGGCATGGCAAGAATAAGGGCTCTTTTGTCTCAGAGAGAGGTGGCCTTGAGTTCGGCCCGTGAAACTTTCGTGCTTCACATAGCGAACACCCGTACAGAGGTGCAAGCCCTTTTAAATACTGATTTGCCTTTGCATTTCAGCGACATGGTTCGGACTATCTTTAACGTGTCCTCCACAAAGGGCCTGGCGCATTTTTTTAAAGTTGTTAGCAGTGGTCTCGTGACTTCATTTGAGAAAATCTTTGGAGTCATCCCTGCTTTCTTTCATTCTATTTTTTCCACTTTGTTTCGTGGATTCCCAGTTTTACTTGCATTAGCAGCGGGCGCTCTTGTGGTTTTTTACATTTTTAAATATGGATGTCCTTCCTGTGCAAGGTCCCGCCCTGCAGCTGCTGACGTTGTTCCGCAATCGCATGCTTGAATATTATGGCACAATGCCGTTGGCGATATTAAGCACGGCATATGGATTATCTTTTCGATTCTCCTACTTCACCTGTGTCCAGCCTGTATTTCACTGCCTGACCTGTGATTTCGATTGGGCCATTGATTTGTGTCTCTGCGGACCGGTTTCTCCTGACGTCGACTTTAATCAGCTGATGAGTCCTATCATTACTCACGAGTTGGTTTGTCCTGGCGAAAGGATTATGGCTGTGGCATTGTTGCATGGACTAATTGGTCCCTGGAATTTACTGGCGGCAGCACAGTCTTTCTTGGAACAGAGCTTTCTTGAAAACCCACCGAGCTGTCCTCTGATGGTGATAGAGGATCCGGTGCTGGGAGAGCACGTATGTTCTTTTCCGCTTTTAAGTTGGATGGCTGAACTGTTTTCGGATGAAGACGGTGACTTCCTATTGGAGGCTGTTGCAGCTTATTTTGCATACACAGTTATAAGCGTTCAGGAAAAGGGTCGTGCACCGCCTGATGTTTATAATTTTTACCGTGCTGACATGGAAACCACTCCCCTCCTGGAGTGTATGTGTATGAACTAACAAGTTGCACACCTATGAACTCATAGGTGTGTCTCCCATGGCACCAGTGTGAATTTGCTGTGTTTTACAGCTAAAGTTATGTCCAAAAAAGTTCAAATTAAACGTTTCAAATGTTCAAGAAAATGTATATATCAATCGCTTTTCTTGTATTCGTTACATGTAGCAACAGTCCTATTTGTTCCAATGCATTTCAGTGTTTACATACACCTTCGTCAGGGAACGTCTACAAATAAACAGAAAATATACTATGTAACAACTTTTCAAATATACGTGTTAATAGACACACAGTCATTCGTTTTATGCAAAAAGGTTTCTGGCTTTTAGAATCATATCAATGTCCCTTTAAAGCTAACGTGATCTAACATCGTTACCACTGATATATCACCCCGTTAGTAATCATTGACTGCTTTACGCGCCCAGTTCTCCCTCTTCTACGTAAACGTCTAATAACTAACTTCACCGATTTTCCACAGTGGGGGGGGACCCCTATTATATGATCGCATGCAGCTTACGCTTAACGTATCTAAATTCGCCATGGCTCACCTTCGTTGCTATAGCATATAATCCCGCTACTCCGTGTGGGATCCTGCTTCTGTTTGCGCTCTCACTGTTTGTGAAAATTCAACTGACGCCGCGTACCTGACGCATGCGCGCTGTCTAAATCTACCGTTTTTTAAAAGAAACCGGTTTTTTTGAATTTACAAAACTTTAGCATTCTTGAACACGACACCTGAAATTTATATACAAGTAGAGGTTTAAACAAGACTCCAGCTATTATATTATAAACATTATGGTGCTCTGGTTATCAGAAGAACTGCATCATAATTATCTGACGGTACATTAGTTCACAAGTAACATGTAAATTCAGTACGATCATTTTAACCATGCGGTTTAAGGCTGTTTAGATAATAAATCCAGTGATTTTCTCTCTTTAAGAGATTTTTTTTGTTCATGATTCCTTATTTTCTCGGGACTATTTCCAATACACAAGCCCTTAATTGATTCAAGTTATGGCGTTTCTCTGTGAAATGTGTTGCTACCGTCGATTTCGTGGAGTGGGTTCTAATATTGCTCTTATGTTCGGTTAGCCGCACTTTCAATTTCCTTTCAGTATGTCCCACGTAAACACTTCCACAAGGACATTTCAATAAGTATACCACATTGGTGGTATCACATGTGGCATTGACTTTAAGGGGTATTTTGTATCTTTTCATGGGGTGGTTGATGTTAGTCCCCTTAATGATGTTATGACAATTTGCACAGTTTAGACACGGAACCGTTCCTCTATATATCTGATGTTTGATGTTCTGTTTAGGTTTCTTCAATAGTTCACCTATGTTTTTTCCCCTTGAGTGTGCAAATAAAGGTTCCTGATCGAAAAATCCCATTGAAGTCTGGTTCAATTTTTACTATTTGCCAATTCTTGTATATGATTCTTTTGAATCTGGTACTCACGTTGGAAAATTTGCTTACACATGTTATACGTGGTGATTTTGTGATTGTTTTGTAAGTCAATAGCTCTTGTCTAGATTTTGTCGATGCTCTTGCCTGAGATTTTTGGATCATGTCCTCTGGATAGCCTCTAGTCGAGAACCGGTTTGCCATGATTCGTAGTTGTTCTTGGCATGCGTGATCCTCAGAGACCACTCTCCTGACCCTGAGAAATTGTGTATACGGAAGGTGGTTTTTCAATGATGGGGGATGGTGACTGGTGTATTGTAACAAATTGTTCTTATCTGTAGGTTTACGGTACAAGTTTGTGGTAAGGGTGCCATTATTTAATGTGATTTCCACATCAAGGTATTGTATGGTGGTATCATTAATTGTCCATGTGAATTTAATTCTGTCATTTCTGTCATCCAGGATTCTCAGTTGTTGTTCTAACGATTCCTGTGTGCCTTTCCATATGATGAACATGTCATCTATGAATCTCATGTATGCTGACAGATGTGTGGCCCATTCTTGATTATTGTAAATGTGTTCCTCTTCAAAAGATCCCATGAATAGATTAGCATACGCCGGTGCGGCGCAATTTCCCATGGCGGTTCCATTGAGTTGAATAAACCAACGTTTCTCATAGGTAAAGTAGCTGTTCATCAGGGTAAATTCCATCAATTGCATCAAGAAAATGTGTAGGTCTTCAGGATAAGTACTGTGTAATAAGGCTTTTTCAATGGCTTCTAAGCCTTCTCTGTGAGGTATGGCTGTGTATAGTGTTTTAACATCTATGGTGGCCATGATGCAGCCCGTTTCAATCTTTACTGCTTGTAACTTTACCAAAAAATCAGTTGTATCCTTAATGTAAGAAAGATTTTTGATTACCAACGGTTGTAAATATTTATCTATGAATTTACCCACTGGTTCGTGGATACTCATCTTAGTGGATACGATTGGCCAACATGTTTTTTTTTGGGGATCTTTGTGGACCTTAGGTACAAGGTACATCGTCGGGCTCTTTGGATTTTCTTGCATTAGATACCTTTTGGTTTTTTCGCTGATGACGCCTTTGTCTGTAGCTTGGTTCAAAATTGTTTGCAAAGTTTTACGGATGTCTATCGTTGGGTCTTGGTCTATTTCCATGTATGTGTTAGTATCGCCTAGATGGGTGTTGATTGCTTCCTCATAGAACTCTTTGTTCATTATCACTAATGCCCCTCCCTTGTCCTTGTTTTTTAGGCGCAGGCCAAATAGAAACAGAAGACCCAGGAGGGGACGCAACAAAAACAAAAGAAATCAACCAACCACAAACGAGAAACACCACGTCCAGGAAAGAGAGAAAGAAACAACATTAACCAAGAAAGATAACCTAGTATTGAATATTTCGGATCAAACCTTGAATGAATTTCAGATTAACACCCTACAACGAGGATTGTCATTTGTACCTAGTACCCACACTAACCAATTAGAGCTAGAGGTGAGTCTTTTTAAACTCACACGGAAAATGAGATTGAGACATATTTTTTGAAAACGTCATCACCGAAAAACCACCTCCAAAGGAAGATGAGCTAAAAGGATTAAAAACTCCTAGTAACTACATGCCTCCAACATCACATAAGATGATTGATCTCTTTGAAAAGTTATGTAAACAAGAAATCAACCAAATCAATACTAACAAAAGAGTCAAAAATCCAAACCTGTCGAAGAAAGAATTTGGAGCCATAGAAAGCATAGCGAACAACAAAAAATCATATGTCAAAAGGCGGACAAGGGAGGGGCATTAGTGATAATGAACAAAGAGTTCTATGAGGAAGCAATCAACACCCATCTAGGCGATACTAACACATACATGGAAATAGACCAAGACCCAACGATAGACATCCGTAAAACTTTGCAAACAATTTTGAACCAAGCTACAGACAAAGGCGTCATCAGCGAAAAAACCAAAAGGTATCTAATGCAAGAAAATCCAAAGAGCCCGACGATGTACCTTGTACCTAAGGTCCACAAAGATAAAAAAAAAAAAACATGTCGGCCAATCGTATCCACTAAGATGAGTATCCACGAACCAGTGGGTAAATTCATAGATAAATATTTACAACCGTTGGTAATCAAAAATCTTTCTTACATTAAGGATACAACTGATTTTTTGGTAAAGTTACAAGCAGTAAAGATTGAAACGGGCTGCATCATGGCCACCATAGATGTTAAAACACTATACACAGCCATACCTCACAGAGAAGGCTTAGAAGCCATTGAAAAAGCCTTATTACACAGTACTTATCCTGAAGACCTACACATTTTCTTGATGCAATTGATGGAATTTACCCTGATGAACAGCTACTTTACCTATGAGAAACGTTGGTTTATTCAACTCAATGGAACCGCCATGGGAAATTGCGCCGCACCGGCGTATGCTAATCTATTCATGGGATCTTTTGAAGAGGAACACATTTACAATAATCAAGAATGGGCCACACATCTGTCAGCATACATGAGATTCATAGATGACATGTTCATCATATGGAAAGGCACACAGGAATCATTAGAACAACAACTGAGAATCCTGGATGACAGAAATGACAGAATTAAATTCACATGGACAATTAATGATACCACCATACAATACCTTGATGTGGAAATCACATTAAATAATGGCACCCTTACCACAAACTTGTACCGTAAACCTACAGATAAGAACAATTTGTTACAATACATCAGTCACCATCCCCCATCATTGAAAAACCACCTTCCGTATACACAATTTCTCAGGGTCAGGAGAGTGGTCTCTGAGGATCACGCATGCCAAGAACAACTACGAATCATGGCAAACCGGTTCTCGACTAGAGGCTATCCAGAGGACATGATCCAAAAATCTCAGGCAAGAGCATCGACAAAATCTAGACAAGAGCTATTGACTTACAAAACAATCACAAAATCACCACGTATAACATGTGTAAGCAAATTTTCCAATGTGAGTACCCGATTCAATAGAATCATATACAAGAATTGGCAAATAGTAAAAATGAAACCAGACTTCAATGGGATTTTTCATCAGGAACCTTTATTTGCACACTCAAGGGGAAAAAACATAGGTGAACTATTGAAGAAACCTAAACAGAACATCAAACATCAGATATATAGAGGAACGGTTCCGTGTCTAAACTGTGCAAATTGTCATAACATCATTAAGGGGACAAACATCAACCACCCCATGAAAGGATACAAAATACCCCTTAAAGTCAATGCCACATGTGATACCACCAATGTGGTATACTTATTGAAATGTCCTTGTGGAAGTGTTTACGTGGGACATACTGAAAGGAAATTGAAAGTGCGGCTAACCGAACATAAGAGCAATATTAGAACCCACTCCACGAAATCGACGGTAGCAACACATTTCACAGAGAAACGCCATAACTTGAATCAATTAAGGGCTTGTGTATTGGAAATAGTCCCGAGAAAAGAAGGAATCATGAACAAAAAAAATCTCTTAAAGAGAGAAAATCACTGGATTTATTATCTAAACAGCCTTAAACCGCATGGTTTAAATGATCGTACTGAATTTACATGTTACTTGTGAACTAATGTACCGTCAGATAATTATGATGCAGTTCTTCTGATAACCAGAGCACCATAATGTTTATAATATAATAGCTGGAGTCTTGTTTAAACCTCTACTTGTATATAAATTTCAGGTGTCGTGTTCAAGAATGCTAAAGTTTTGTAAATTCAAAAAAACGGGTTTCTTTTAAAAAACGGTAGATTTAGACAGCGCGCATGCGTCAGGTACGCGGCGTCAGTTGAATTTTCACAAACAGTGAGAACGCAAACAGAAGCAGGATCCCACACGGAGTAGCGGGATTATATGTTATAGCAACGAAGGTGAGGCATGGCGAATTTAGATACGTTAAGCGTAAGCTGCATGCGATCATATAATAGGGGTCCCCCCCCACTGTGGAAAATCGGTGAAGTTAGTTATTAGACGTTTACGTAGAAGAGGGAGAACTGGGCGCGTAAAGCAGTCAATGATTACTAACGGGGTGATATATCAGTGGTAACGATGTTAGATCACGTTAGCTTTAAAGGGACATTGATATGATTCTAAAAGCCAGAAACCTGTTTGCATAAAACGAATGACTGTGTGTCTATTAACACGTATATTTGAAAAGTTGTTACATAGTATATTTTCTGTTTATTTGTAGACGTTCCCTGACGAAGGTGTATGTAAACACCGAAATGCATTGGAACAAATAGGACTGTTGCTACATGTAACGAATACAAGAAAAGCGATTGATATATAAATTTTCTTGAACATTTGAAACGTTTCATTTGAACTTTTTTGGACATAACTTTAGCTGTAAAACACAGCAAATTCACACTGGTGCCATGGGAGACACACCTATGAGTTCATAGGTGTGCAACTTGTTAGTGCATACACAGTTATGTCATAGACCTTTTTTATGTTTGACATGCTGAGTACTAGCATTTCATTGACAATTCATTGACTTATTTGTCAAGTTTTTATTATTTAGCTTGCCTATTGGCTTAAGCCTCGATAAAGTAGTTGGCTGTTTTATTTTTTTTTAGCATTACATTTTGCTAGTTTTTAATGTTTTACCTTGCGGACCGTGCACATATAAAGTTGCAATCTGCTCTCATGAGATGGCACTTCTATTATCTTATTCAGTTCGTTTCCGGATCATGGGGGGTGTCATGTAGATCCTGGATATCTTTACACCGTGTTAAGTTAGCATGGGCTCATTACCGGTTTAAACGCCATTTTTCCTTTTTTGCAACTTCTGCACACGACACTTAGTTGTTGCTTTAGCTTTCAACCTAGTAGTTCATCGTGGTTTACATGAGAATAATATGTTATTGCTCTACTATCTGCTTTGCTTGTTAAACTATGTCTGTACAGGGAGTGCTGAAGTTTCAAGAACAACACGATACAGAATTGTTATGAGGTCTGATCTCCACGACTTCATACTCATAACATAAGTGCAGCTTCTGCCAATTCTGGGCATGAGGCGGTTTTTATATTGCTTTGCCGAACACACATACACAACACTTGATGCGGTTCACATGAAGAGAGAGCTGGTGTATGCTGATGTGATTCCTTCAAATCTAGGACACTAAGGTATGGGCCCGCCCTAAACCAACCCAAAGAGACCTTCTTAGCAAATAATATAATATGTGTATTAGGGAGGGTGAGATATAAGTGTTGCTAACTCTTATTCATTTACAGCATGTTAACATGCTGTCACCATTCGCTATTTATGTAGTAGTAACTATGCTGGTAATTTTGCTACTGATAATATGTGTACTTGTATTATCTAAGATACTACGCCTGAGAAGACGGCATTAGTAAATAAACATTTCAAATGCACATGTGTTCTTCTTAACTCCATGTTCTGGTTTGTAATGAATACATAACGACCGAGTGTTCATGAGTTCCACGTATCCTGAGGTACTGTAAGTTCATGTTCTGGATTGTCTAACCATTGGGAGTTTGTTATATCCAATGTGACACTGTAGCTAGCTTGGTAAGGGGTTTTTGGGTACTAAGGTGAGTTTTGGGGCACCCTAATTCGCCGAGGTTCCAATCCTCTGTGCACAGTTCTGTGTGAGAACAGAAACCCTGCGACAGGGGCACCCCTGAGCCTTGCTGGAGCTTCATCACACTTGCGATACAACTCCAGCAATGCGCCACCTTTACGGCACAGATGCGTCACGCATCTGTGCTGTTTTTGCCCCATGGTGCGCCGCATTGTAAATGCAGCACACCATGGGTGGCGGAACAGCGGCGCAGGATGACTGGCACATCCCTGGTGATGCGCCAGTCATCATAAATCTATCCCTAAGCTTCTTATCTTGTTAGAGATGAACCGCCATATGTATCATCAAAGTTTTTTGCATTTCCTAAATAGCGAACTTTAAGGAATAAATAGCGATTCTTTACCATTCCTAATTTGCAATGGGCAAATTGCTAATTGCAAATTACCCATTCATTTCCATGGAGCAGGAGGCCCATAGGAATGAAAGTGCAATTTGCGATTAGCAATTAGCTCATCGCAAATTAGGAATTTTTCCGAGGGTGCAGGGGTGTCTCAAGATGGGGGCATATGGCGCACATAAATTTTAAAAACATTCCTTTACCTCAAAAACGATTTTCAACTCATAATTTGAAAACACTGCCCACGGGGAAATGACTTAAAATGTCCTCAAGACACATGAAAGTGTTTTTTTTAAAGCCTTTGCAACTTTTTTGGGTCACTTTTAACATGGCTATGTATCTCAAACAGTCAAAATCTAAATTTACCATGCACAGGTGGGAGCATATTTACAAGGAATTTGCTCCACGGGGAAAGGTCTTTTAATTAAATATTGGAAAAATAACATAAGAGACACTGAAATGCCTTATAAAGAAGCATACACCATTATGTCCTTGTCATAAATTTTAAAAGCATTCCTTTTCCCCAAAAACGATTTTCAAGTCATAATTTAAAAACACTCCACATGGGGAAATGACTTAAAATGTCCTTAAGACACATGAAAGCGTTTTTTGATTGCCTTTGCAGCATGTTTGGGTCACTTTTAACATGGCTATGTAACGCAAACATTCAAAATCTAAATTTGCCATGCACAGGTGAGAGCATATTTACAAGCAATTTGCTCCACAGGGAAAGGTCTTACATTAAAATGGGAAAAATAACATCAGAGACACTCAATTGCCTTATAAAGAAGCATACACCATTATGTCCTTGTCATAAATATTAAAACCATTCCTTTTCCTCAAAAACGATTTACAAGTCATAATTTGAAAACACTCCACAGCTCCTATGCACATAAAAACCCTGTCAGTACTAATACTTCACATTTTCTCCAATTACAATTTCTCAAAGAAACAAAATCTATTTGTAAAACACTTGAGACAAAGCAACATTTGAAAAACACAACTTTCTTCATAATTTTCTCCTTAAAGCACACTATTCTCTATCTAAATTAAAGAAATCTTTTCTCACCTTAGCAAATACTTTGAGTTTCAAAACAGTCTCAGAAACACACCAATTTGTCTTCAGCAGAGCAAAAGGTATGCACTCCAGAGTCTGCAGCTATCAAAAGCACAGAAATGCTGTAATTCTTCACACATATCTCTCATGTCACCCAATCAAAACTCTTCCCTCACTTTTTTTCAAATCAAAACCCTTCCCCCCTCTGCCCTCTCTGCTTTTTTTGCATAGCAACCACCTCTTGGAAGACCTCTGGTGTTTGCAAGTTCACACAACAATGTTGCAATTGAACTCTGAACTCTCAGTGCACCTGCATATCCAGTGCATTCTTTCATTTAATGATTTTTTCTTGACCACTCAAAATACATCTTTCAAAGAACTCATCCATGCACCCTAACTTTCTGTTTTCAGCAATCAAAATCCACCAATCACTCTTACTGCTTCATTAACACAGAAACTCCACAGTTTTTTTCATTTTAAACTCTTATTTTTTCAACTGCCATTTCATTGCCACACTTCATCTGACTGCAGCAGAACCTTCTCTCACCATGTTTTCTGTCTGGATTGTTGGACATAGTTACATCTACTGGGCTCAGAGGTATGCTTATAACAGAAATTTACCTAACCTCAATTTACAAGATGTGGAAATTAAGTGGTTTGGCCACAGAGGATTAAAATGTCACCAATTGATACCATTGGTGAAAACCTTTATGCATTTGCCAAAACCTGACCTGTTAATTGTGCACTGTGGAGGTAATGACTTGGGCACTTTGACTGGGGTAGGTCTGGAAATGCTTTTAAAGGACACCTTTGAGCAATTAATGGCACTTTTTCCTCAGACTGCCTTGGTATATTCAAATATATGCCAAAGACAGAAATGGAGGTGGTCGAACCAATTTTGTCCACAAATTGAGAAGTCGAGGAAGCATGTAAACAAATCTGTTTCAGCTTACATGAGAGACCATGGAATGGGCTCCTTGTACAACAATAACTTGCGTTACTACATGCAAGATATCTACAGAGGAGGTGGAGTTCACTTCTCAGATGAGGGCAACAGAATTTTCATTCTGAATTTAAGACTGTGCATTGGTACCTACTTATAAGTACCTAATTGTACCATAAACCCAAAAGCTCTTCTCAGAGCTACCCTACATCTGATCACTCACAATTATTATTTTACTCTAACTTTTTTCACTAATTTTCAACAAAGTACGCTCCCCAGAACGCTTCCCGGTTCGCGAACCGGACGCTCCCCACGCAAAAAAACTAAAATTTTATTTATTTTTTTGCCCTGCGGGGCCCTTTTAAAGCCTCCACATCAAACCTAGGGGGTCAGGGAGGATCTACTATGCCCCCTTATGGTCATTTGCCCCTTCGCTTTGGCCTCCTCTTGTCTCTCGATCCTACCGAGAGACAAGATGGCGGCCGCTACGGACTGTTTGGAATGTTTACAGACGCCTGAGAACCAATCAGCTTCGCTTCACAAAGCTCCGTAACGCGAAAAGTACGCGAAGCGGAGCGCTGCCCGGTCCGCTGTCACAGATATATATCTTTTTTTGAACGTTAATTTCTCAAAATCCACTGGAGCACATATATTGAGACATAGCAAAGGCACATCGGGCTACCAGTACCTACAATTTTGCCAAGTTTCGTGCAAATCCATTCAGCCGTTCGATTATTATTATTTTTATTTTTTTTGCCCCGCGGGGCCCTTTTAAAACCTCCACATCAAACCTAGGGGGTCAGGGAGGATCTACTATGCCCCCTTATGGTCATTTGCCCCTTCGCTTTGGCCTCCTCTTGTCTCTCGATCCTACCGAGAGACAAGATGGCGGCCGCTACGGACTGTTTGGAATGTTTACAGACGCCGGAGAACCAATCAGCTTCGCTTCACAAAGCTCCGTAACGAGAAAATTACGCGAACTGGAGCGCTGCCCGGTCCGCTGTTACAGATATATATCTTTTTTTGAACGTTAATTTCTCAAAATCCACTGGAGCACATATATTGAGACCTAGCAAAGGCACATCGGGCTACCAGTCCCTACAATTTTGCCAAGTTTCGTGCAAATCCATTCAGCCGTTCGGGCTAAAAGTGAGGCCAACCGCCCTATGGAAAACTCAATGTTAAAAACATGTTTTGGGACCCCCCTTTTTTCTCGGCCCCCCCTTGACGAACCCCCCCCCCAAATTTTCAGGGGCTGCTCAGAAACAAAATGTTCCATTTTCCTGAAAATTTCAGCCAATTCCGTCCACAAACGCCAAAGTTATTAGACATAGAATTTTCAAAAATCCCATAGAGAAAAAATCCTAACTATATATACCTACTGGCGACCGCCAGTAGGTAATATATATATATATATATATATATATATATATATAGATATAGATATATATATATATATCTATATCTATATATTTATATATATATATATATATAGATATAGATATATATATATATCTATATCTATATATATATATCTATCTATCTATATATATATATATATATATATATATATATATATATACATATATATATATATATATATATATATATATATATATATAGATAGATAGATATATATATATAATAGGAGTTGCCCCTAGGCGAAGTGCACTCTTGAAAGCAGGTCAGTTTATTATCTGGAGGCATTCGAGTCAGTTAAGTTAAAAATCCAAGCAGTAAATGCCTGACATGTTTCGGAAACAGTCTTTCCTTCCTCAAAGGCAGCACGCGATACATGCAGCAATCACAACCACCGAGTCATCCCCTTCTGAGATTTAATATTCCTCATGGGAGCCTGTGCATGCTGGGATCGGTAGTCCACGTTATACCCTCGTGGGTTTGCCACATTACGGTGTGCTCATTAATCCTCTGCTAGTGCAGCTGCCACCAAGGAAAGCCCCCACTTACAGCATCCTGCCGATCCGCATCTTGCTGCCCCAATAAACATGCTGCGGCCGCTTGGATCCCGCGGTGGTGCACTTCACAGCCGGGCCGGCCGTATTTGCAAAAAAGAAAAGAGATGTACACCAACATTCCACACAGAACACTCACACTGGCTGAGCAGCTAGGAACAAGATAACATAGTACATAATAACACAACATGAAGATACTACAATGTCCCCAGGTGAAGTGGCCATATCGTGGCTGAGTTTGCTTCCTATTACAGATCCCTGTTTACTAGTCGACTTCAAATTGAGGCTGAGCGTGCCACCCCCTTGTGTGAGAACTCATAATGCAAATGCAGCCAGATGTTGAATGCAATGTCCTTGGCCAACAAGCTATCCCCTCCATGCTGTTTGGCAAGGCTCCTGGACGCAATGGTTTTCCACTGGAACTTTTCACAAGGTGTTGATCGTTGCTTATTCCCGATGCAAAGGGGCTGATGGAAAATTAGGAGAAGTCTACGTCGGCACCAGCTGGAGGAGATTTCTCCAGGAGTATGGAGGGCACCAGTCTGCAAACAGGAACAGATCACTCTCATCAAAACCTTACAGCCATGGCTCTCCTTTGGCAAAGCACAAGGTCAACACAGGCCATGAGGCTTTCACGATTCTCCCAGTGGGACCGGATTGGTATATCGACCCTGTGGGATGTGTGGAGGGGCAGTGACATTAAAACATTTGAGGACCTATTGATGGAGTACCAAATGCATAAAAAGCCGTTTTACAGGTATTTACAACTGACGCACGTATTAGCCACCTATGAGAAAGGGCTCCCCAGGTTGCCGGAACATGGCCCTCCTTAGCCCTCTTTTGGTATTAGACAGGCTTGGTAAAAGGAATGTCTCATGATTGTATAAAACCATTGTGAATAATTCACCCAACCAGACGGCTTGAGAGAAAGATCTGGGTACGCTGTAGGATGGTGAGTGGACTGAAGACAAAAAGGCCGTCCGAGTGCTGTGGTCTCCATGAGCCTCCGGCTTATCCAATTCAAATATGTGCATTGTTACTTACATCTATCATTTAGAGTTGGGTGAAGTGGGAGTTCCACCTCAAATCAAGCAGGGCTCCTGCCCTGCGCAGTGACGCTGCGGCGCATCGGTAGGGCTGCTAGCCAGGTCTACCTTTGATGGTCAGGTCCATCGGATACGTTCTACCACACGATCTGAGAGTGCCCAGTGGTTCCGCGGTATCGGCGCTCAATAAACATAATGGTATGGTGTGTACTGGACTGGCCCCTAGACTTAGACCCACAGGTTACGCTTTTGGGGCTTACCGATGACGTTTCTGGCCTACGCAGCATCCGCACTTTCATAGTGCCAGGGTACATAATCATCAAGAGACGAATATCCCACCACCGGCATACCAGAAACCCTCTAAATGGTTACAGTATGGGCCAGGAGAATGGACCACTGCACCAAAATGGAATAAGTGGTACATAGAAGCAGAGGACTGAGCAGGACATGCAAGGACATGGCCTCCATACTTCGGACCACTGCCTGCTCCTAAACAAGCATTTTCAATGCAATAGGTCTCCCATTAACAAGAGTTTCAGCTATTGGCAGTGCAATAGCTTAGACTCTCGCAAATGTGAGACCTATTGCATTGCAAATATCTGTTTGTTTACTAGCGCCCATGCAGTGCTTTCACATTCATGAAGGCCGCGCCCTTTCTTTAGACAAGCCGCGTCTAAAGAAAGGGGCGTGTCCGACATTAAAATGAAACCTCGGCATGGGGGCTTTGACAAAATAAAACATTTGTTTGTCAAGTTGACAAACAGACGGTTTTTTTTTGGTGGTAAAAGCTCCCATGCCACACTTTCACTTTAATGTCCGACGCATACCTTTATTCAGACGTGGTTTGTGTAAAGAAAGGGGTGCAGCCTCTAGGGATTTGAAAGCGTCGCGTGGACGCTAGTAAACAAAATAAACAAATAAATAAACGTGGCCGCTAAATGCGGACCGTGCTGCTAAAATAAATAAACTAAAAACATGGCTGCTGAAGTGGACAGCCATTAGTAAAAATTCAAATTAAAGCGGGCGGCGTGCTGCGAGGTAGTGGGTGGAATAGAGGAAGAGAATTAAATAAAATAGTGCTCACCAACTTATAAAGAAGACCATGTACCAAAACAGGTAATAGGTCCAGTCGCTATGGGAGGTAAACAATACAGACAAAGCGGTACCAAGAAGGGACTAAAAAGCCTAATAATGACTCGGAAGCCAGCATTTTTGAAAGACAATGACACAAGCCAATTAAAAATATGGGCGGAGAGTGGGCGGGGCTTCAAAGCCATACTCCACTACTGCATGCCTCGCAGCAGCTCATGCGCTGCCCAGGCTCTACCTAAAAATGAAAAGAAAACTTTTCATTTTTGTTTTTGAATCACATCCAGTTTTTCTTTGAGGAAAATGGGCTGTATTAAAAAAAAATCATTGCTTTATTTGAAAACAATCACAGGTATGGTGGACTGCTGCCTCCAGCAGGCCACCACCCCTGTGAATTTAGTGATCCCCAATGGGTCGCAAATTCCGACCAACCTCATGAATATTAATGAGGTAGGTTTATTTGCAACCCACTGGTAATCGCAAAATGTGCACACACCTACCTCACAAATACAGTGAAGGGATTATATGGGGGCTTTGTTGAGTGGGTGCCAAACGTTTCCACGCGGTGGACAATCCCTGGCCCCACCTAGAGGTAAGAATTATCTGCCCACCTATAAAATACTTGACCTGAGTGACCAAAGAGTTCTATTTAGCAGAAGATGTAAAATGGCTTTGATTTAGCACAGCAGTAGGGAAATAGGTTGTAAAACTGGAAACAGTATAAATCTAGACATTGCAAAGAAAAGTAAATGTCAGCTTAGTGTGATTTACTGTTGCTTCTCTGAATTACTGCACTGGAAATATGGACTCAGGGTAAGGGGTCATCCAGACATATTTAAACCACAGGTGCCCTATTATTTTAAACCCAAGAGCAGAGCTAGGAAGAGCTATTTCATGTAGCATTCAACAGCAGCTCCTGCCTTTAAAATGTCTCAGTAAAAACAGGTTTCAGCTTTAACCATTGGGTACAGCATGAGAAAGAAGTGTCCTTGTTCGATTTATGTTTCAAAAGATTCATGACCCTGCAGCCATACAGGGCCATAAATTGAATCTGCAAAGAGGATTTCTATGGGAAGCCATTCATGTCAAAATTACAGCTCTACAAAATGACACCCCTGAAATACATGCCACTCAGTAAACAGAAAGTAACACACAGCAAAATGAAAACATCCCTTTTCAAAACCAATATGATACATGGTAAATCCATAATCTAAGAAGCACTGTACTTTATATTCAATAACATTTTCCAAATTGAATAAAACATATACTGAAATATGTCAGCCATTGTGAAAATAAGTATGCTGTCACTAAAAAGAATTTAGCATACAATGAAAAGAATATAACTTGCATAAAAAAGAATACAATATGTGCTGAAGTGACTGATGTTTTAACAGAAGTATGCCAGATGCTGAAATGAATATTATTTCCTTAAAGTATTATAACATTTAGTGAAATTAATTTGACATGTATAAAAGTATCTATATTGTAGTTTTGTTTACATGAATACAATATATGTTGAGAAGAATATGATGCACCTCAAAACGAACATTGCCATATTGTAATGAATATGACTGGTTCTGATAGGAATTTGGCTCGCATTGAAATGACCATGACTCATATTGAAATGAATATGACGCAAATTAAAATGACTATTGCATGTATGAAATTAAATAAGAGATTTATTGAAATTAATATAAGCCACATTGAAGTGATTAGGACACATGTTCAAATTAATATGACATTTGCTGAAATGAGTATGACAAGTGTTAAAAATGATTATGACTTACACTAAAATGTATGTGATGTGCACTAAAATCAGTATGGAATTTATTAAGAGGGAAATGACACATCTTGAAATTAGTATGGCATGATACATTCAATATGATCTATGCTAAAAAAATGACATAAGTTGAAATGAATATGACTACATTGCAAAACATCTGACATACATTGATTATGAATAGGGCTTCCGGTTTTATGGTATTTTTTTATACATTTCAGTCTGTGTTTATCTATATTTATTTGTATGCTAATTATATCTCTATTTATACTTTTTGGTGTTTTGTAAAACTAATTAGGTAGAAAGTAGTATATAAATGTGCACTCTTGATTGAATACCTTACAGATTTCAGTGATATAAACACCCACAGATGATAAGTCAGTAAAATCATATGGAAACATGCACATTTTGATCCCAACCTTGTCTACTGGGCTTAAACCTCTTTACTAAAATGTGTTTTTTACATTATCCCTGTCAGCATTAAAATCACTCAAAAAAGTCAACCCACTATCCATTTTTATGTAAATTTAAAAATAAATACACACATAAAAATAAATGTCTGTCTGTATTTACCTGTACAAATCAGCAGAAATGGAAAGCAGGGAGCCTTCATTATAATATTTATTAAAATGAGTATGATGTCTCTTCAAAGAAATATGACATGTATTAAAATAAATATGACTTGAGATGATATGAATATACCGTGCAGTGAAAAAAATAGTGGATGCTTTGAAAGTAATTTGATCTCCATTAGAAGAATTTTGCATGCCTTAAAATGATTATGATCAAAACTGAAATAAATATAAGCTGGCTGAAATGAATATGGCATACATTGGGAAGAATATGCCACATTTTGAAGTGAATCTAACATATATTAATATTAATTTGACAAGGATTGAAATGAATATGTGACATATTGAAATAAATATTGCACCTGTTGAAATGAATATGGCCTGTGTCACAATGAAAACAATGTGGCTTAATATGAATAAGACACAACTTGAAGATAACATAAAACCCTGTAATATAAATGAGCATGCAATGAAAAGAATAAGACACATGTTGAAAAAATATGGGATAAGTTGAAATTATGATGACGCTCTGAAATGAAGGTGATGTGTTGAAATGTATATTACATGTACTAAAATGGATAAGACATACCATGAAATTAATATAGCACCCTGAAAAGAGAATTAATCTTTGTAAAGTGCATCAGATGGACATTTACCATGAGTAGGTTGTGGTACAAGGACATGAAGTATGATGAGTTTGGGGCACAAAGAGAGAAACAGACTATAGAGTTTTATCTTAAGTTACTACCTCCATTATTATCTTTGGGCAAGATTTGCAGTATCAGTGGTCGGTCATTCTTTGATTCTGAACCTTCACCTATCACTCTTTATCCCGCACTCCCCCACCTTCAAGCAACAATCCTCAATCCCCCCATCTCTCCCTGCTCATCCTTCGCTACCCATCCCCCACTTCTCATCCATCTCTCTCTCCTCTCACTCCTTACCCCTCACTCTTCATTGCTCCTCATCTCTCACGTACATACGGGTGCTCCCGCTCTTCACTCTACAAGCCCAGTAGCCGCTACCACCTCATATTGCATATCCAGGAGCCTCAAGATGTCCAATGTTTGCATCCTGGTGCAAACATTGCATGTCAACACTCCTGCACTGCATGTCGGTATCCCATGTTATTACATTCTGCACATTTATTGGGCCCAAACACAAAGTACCTCAGGCGCGGTCCCTGTGTTTGACATCCTTGGGCAATTTATTTGATAGCGCCACATCCCCCGCACTCGGCCCTGATTATGAGGCAGGAACATCAGGAACAGTAATGCCGCCCCTGATATTTCTAACTTGGGGCCAGATGTAGGTGGCACATTACCAGTCGGTAGCGGCCGAAATTAACGAATTTCAGCTGTTACCGACCGGTAATGGGCTTTTCTTATGTAGGGGGCCGAAATTAAGGATTCGGTAATTTACCTAATCTGTAATTTAAGGAATCGGTAAATTACCGATTTCTTAAATACCGATTCGGTAAATTACTCAATTCCTAATTTAGGGAGCACTTAAATGGGTGCTTATCCCATGTTAGGATTCGTTATTTACCGCCAACTACAAGTTGGTGGTAAATAACAAAAAAAAAAAAAGCAATTGAATGCAAATTGCTTCAGTGCCATGTTGCAGACATACATGCCCTTAGGACATGTATGTCTGCAGCATGTGCACTCATAAACAATTGAGGGGTGCAACAGGGTGTCAAAGTGACACCCTGCCACCCTTCAATGTTTTCCCCCTTTTACCAAATCGGTATTTATCGATTCGGTAATTGCCATTCATTCCTATGGGCCTCAAGGCCCATAGGAATGAATGGCAATTACCGAATCGGTAAATACCGATTCGGTAAAAACCTAATCTTAACGATTCGGTAATTTTTACCGATTTTTTAGCTACATAGCATTTACCGATTCGTAAATACCGAATCTGTAAAATTCGGTAAATACTATTTACCTACATGAGGCCCTTGATCTGCTGAATCTGGGAACGTGCCTCAGAATTATGAGTTTCTTCAGGTCTCAGAGGATCAGAAACAATTACGGCAGCAGATGTGTTTCATAACTTGAATTATGGGTCTATTTTTGCAGCTGGAGGAACTATTGTAGGTGTATAGGAAGGACACTATGTCAGCAGGAAATTACTTCAAAAGATAGGAAATATGTCATTGTTGCTTGTCAGCTTCACTGCAAGTGTGTGGGGAATCCATCTCACTCCATCCCTGATTCACCTGAGCGCCAGACGGGCGCATCCATCATTCCTGGAAGGAAGCTTCAACAATACATCTCCTCACAACCATTTTCAGGATGATCAATCCATTTAAATGATTTGCTGGAAAGAGCCATCCGCTCTGTGGAACAGCCATCTGTCTGTCGCGGCATCCGCCTGCACGATAAACTTCACATTCATCTTACCTGAACTACAGGTATTTAGAGAGGAGCCTTGGACCATGGGCCGTTTGCTTCAAAGCTCCATGGCCCAGGTGAGAGGGAAGACCTGGCGGCAATAGGTTATCCTGGAAGTCAAAGGCGTCCTCTTACATAAGCTGACAGTGGAAGATCACAAGAGGAGGGGTTAAAACCTTGTGTCCTGAACCTACTCTCAAACTGCAGACCTGCTGGTCTTGTAACTGAGGGAGGAGCTGGAACTGGCTTTCCCTTTCATTCCTATGGGCCTCAAGACCCATAGGAATGAATGGGGAGTCATTCCTTATTTGCGATTCGCAATTAGCGAATCGCAAATAAGGAAGCGATTTCAAGGGTGCCAGGGTATCCAAAGGACACCCTGTAGGACCCCTGAAATGCAAATGTACACTGGTGTTACACACACACATGTCCTTTGGACATGTGTGTGCGCAACATACAACTTAGAAAAATGCACTAAAGTGCATTTTTCTAAGTTTTCGCTATTTACCACGAAGTTACACTTCGCGGTAAATAGCGCCCCCATATTGCGAATTCGCAATTTTAAAAAGGTTCATGAATAGCATTTAAGGAATCTCTAATTGAGATTCCTTAAATACGATTCTTCGCAATTTAGCGATTTCTATAATTGCGATCTTAGCATTTGGGATGATGAATCCCAAATGCAAAAATTGCGCTCGCAAAGGGCAGATTCTCAGAATCTGGCCCTTTGCGTGACGATTTTGGCTTCATGAATCTACCTGTATGTGAGCGCCTGACATCACAGCACCATGCCTGTACTTGTGCCAACCAACACTCTCCTGGTAAATATGGCGTGCGCATTAGGGAACACTCATATCACGGACACATACACGGTCTTGGTGTTAAAAAGCCGTGTCTTGGTTTGCAGCGTTAGGTCCTTGAAGCTCCAGATCTTCTTCAGCTGAATGAAGACAGCCCTTGCTTTGCCAATTCTTGCTGTGACGTTGCCGTCTGTGATGCCCCATTTCTCTACGACTCAGCCCAGGTCAGTGAAGGACTCAGCCTCTTCCTGTGCATTATCAGCAAAAGTGACTGCGGTTATGCTGGCCCTGTCAACTTTCAGGATCTTGGTTTTTCCCTGCGGTTGCTGAGGCCAAGTGGTGCTGATGTGTAGAATTTAACATCTGTGTCATTTAATTAATTCACTAAGGGGCATATGTATCAAATACCGTTATTGCGATTCTCAAAGAGCGATTTTTAGAGAATCGCTATTTGAGAATCGCAAAACAGGATGTAATAAATAATTCGCAAATATTTTGCGATTCCTTGGCATTCCTTAATTGCGATTAGCAAATTGCGTATCGTAGTTAGGGAATACCTTCCCACTCATTCCTATGGGCCAGGAGGCCCATGGGAATGAATGGGAAGGTATTCTCAATTTGCGATTCGCAATTAGAGATTCGCAATTAGAGAATCGCAAATTGAGAATGCAATTTCAAGGGTGCCAGGGTGTCAAATGCAAAAACAACAAGTGATGGACTGAATGTGGATCAATGTCACACACTCCCCCAGTCAAAAGATCTGGGCCCAAATCCATCGTTTTTTTGCACTCCACACCACCCTGGGTTAGACAATGGCGATATGCAAATCAGCTCTGACCCTGTTGCCCCATGGGAACAGTCCAGTCCGAACTACAAAAGCCATGTCCTTCCCAGAACGGAATCAAGCATCCGAGGACCGGACCGGTTTCGAGGTAACACCTCTCTTCAGCCCGGCTAGCTTGACTCCAAGTGGTGTGGAGTGCCTGGGACCCACGTCTGGGCATCCCCAGCGCACTTAGGGCAGCAATTGCAAAAACAACAAGTGATGGACTGAATGTGGATCAATGTCACACACTCCCCCAGTCAAAAGATCTGGGCCCAAATCCATCGTTTTTTTGCACTCCACACCACCCTGGGTTAGACAATGGCGATATGCAAATCAGCTCTGACCCTGTTGCCCCATGGGAACAGTCCAGTCCGAACTACAAAAGCCATGTCCTTCCCAGAACGGAATCAAGCATCCGAGGACCGGACCGGTTTCGAGGTAACACCTCTCTTCAGCCCGGCTAGCTTGACTCCAAGTGGTGTGGAGTGCCTGGGACCCACGTCTGGGCATCCCCAGCGCACTTAGGGCGGCAATTGCAAAAACAACAAGTGATGGACTGAATGTGGATCAATGTCACACACTCCCCCAGTCAAAAGATCTGGGCCCAAATCCATCGTTTTTTTGCACTCCACACCACCCTGGGTTAGACAATGGCGATATGCAAATCAGCTCTGACCCTGTTGCCCCATGGGAACAGTCCAGTCCGAACTACAAAAGCCATGTCCTTCCCAGAACGGAATCAAGCATCCGAGGACCGGACCGGTTTCGAGGTAACACCTCTCTTCAGCCCGGCTAGCTTGACTCCAAGTGGTGTGGAGTGCCTGGGACCCACGTCTGGGCATCCCCAGCGCACTTAGGGCGGCAATTGCAAAAACAACAAGTGATGGACTGAATGTGGATCAATGTCACACACTCCCCCAGTCAAAAGATCTGGGCCCAAATCCATCGTTTTTTTGCACTCCACACCACCCTGGGTTAGACAATGGCGATATGCAAATCAGCTCTGACCCTGTTGCCCCATGGGAACAGTCCAGTCCGAACTACAAAAGCCATGTCCTTCCCAGAACGGAATCAAGCATCCGAGGACCGGACCGGTTTCGAGGTAACACCTCTCTTCAGCCCGGCTAGCTTGACTCCAAGTGGTGTGGAGTGCCTGGGACCCACGTCTGGGCATCCCCAGCGCACTTAGGGCGGCAATTGCAAAAACAACAAGTGATGGACTGAATGTGGATCAATGTCACACACTCCCCCAGTCAAAAGATCTGGGCCCAAATCCATCGTTTTTTTGCACTCCACACCACCCTGGGTTAGACAATGGCGATATGCAAATCAGCTCTGACCCTGTTGCCCCATGGGAACAGTCCAGTCCGAACTACAAAAGCCATGTCCTTCCCAGAACGGAATCAAGCATCCGAGGACCGGACCGGTTTCGAGGTAACACCTCTCTTCAGCCCGGCTAGCTTGACTCCAAGTGGTGTGGAGTGCCTGGGACCCACGTCTGGGCATCCCCAGCGCACTTAGGGCGGCAATTGCAAAAACAACAAGTGATGGACTGAATGTGGATCAATGTCACACACTCCCCCAGTCAAAAGATCTGGGCCCAAATCCATCGTTTTTTTGCACTCCACACCACCCTGGGTTAGACAATGGCGATATGCAAATGGACACCCTTTTGCACCCCTGAAATATGTACGTGTGCACATGTGGTGCACATTCATGCCTTCAGGGCATGTATGTGTGGCACATGACACTTTGAAAAAAGCAAAAACTTGTTTTTTTCAAAGAATTCGCAAATTGCCACCAACTCTCAATTGGTGGTAATTTGCAATTTCTTATGCCAAATTCGCACAACTTAGGTGCTTTTTACATTGCATTTAAAGAATCGCAATTTGAGATTCCTTAAATGCAATTGCAAAATAGAGAATCTGAAATTTTGCGATTCTCTAATTTGCGATGCACTTTTGGGATGTACATTCCAAAAGGCCTTTTCCCGTTCGCAAACGGGCTGATTCTGAGAATCGGCCCATTTGCGAACCGGAAAAGGGCTTGATACATATGCACCCAAGTAAAGCTGTTGTTTCTTATTTCTTTTTCTATATTGTATCTCGACTTTGCTGTGTATCATTGTGGTTTTGAAATAGGATATATTTATTTTGTTCTACATTTTCTTCTTTTTGCTGTGTTATGCATTTTAGGAGAGGTCATATGTGTAGAAGTGTAATTTAGACATAGATTGCCACAATCAAGGTTCGTGTCTGTTCACAGATTCATTCCATGGAGATGGATTTCTTTTTACAATTTTAGGGTAAGAGGAGTTTGTGTGCTGTTCATGTGTGTGGTGTTCATGTCACCATAAGATTACTTTAAACTACTTGCAATCACTTTTAACAGTAGGCAAAGGAGCGAAGCAGCCTTTTTGCTACTTGAGGAGTAAAGTTGTGAGCAGCACTTGTGAGGCAGTCTCAAGGAGCCATCGTGAGGTGTGCAGAAGAGAGTAAAACCAGAGGATAACTGCTCAGTCCAACACCTTTACAACTCTATGGTTATAATCAGGGACATCTTCACTCCCATCTTAAGGAAAGTAATCAAAGGGTGATTTACACACTCCCTAAACCATGAGACAAAACAGGTACATGTCCTGGAACACAGGAACAAAATAGCCCTACAAACATCCTGACAAAGAGCGCGTAAATCAACTCAGGTGAGCAAACAAGTGTGACGCACTAAACACCAAAGCTCTATTTTTTAATGACCAAATAACATCAGAAAGCAATAAAACCAGAAAACTGAGCTATATCATTAAAACCCCAAGTACTAATACTCCCAAATGTGATCGAATCTCTGGTGAGCACTGCTCAGAACTGCTGAATCTGATCTGCAAGATACATACAAGGAGACTCCCCAACCACCAATTCTAATCCAATCACAGTCAAGATAGCTTGACCTTCTTCAGCCTGGTCATCGGTGAACCCCTACAAGGAACTATCTCCTCCACCAAACCACCCAGCTGCCCTCTTGAGTCTTTACCAGCTTATCAGTGGCAAGGTACCCCCCCTCCCACTCTTAAAAATATCAGAGCGTACTACCAAGAACTATATCGCAAAAACGCACTTAGCGCGTTTATTTTCATTGCTGCCTATTGCTGGATATTTTAGCGGAGAAAACATGCTATGAGCAACGTTTATCTCCACTGTGCTAAAATATCCAGCGATAGCGGCGAAATGCCTGAATATCGGTGGAAATCCAGCGATATTCACGCATTAACGCCAATGGGGGCTTAACCTAATCGCGCTTAGGGCAACTTTTTTTATCGCTTCGCCTGCATTGCTAATAGAGGTAAGTAGTGTTAGCGACTGTTTTCATTTGCTTTTAGTTAGGAACGCCCACCTTGCATGTCAGTAGAGATAATTATTGCAGGCCATGCAAGGCGACAGGAAAACCGCCCGCTATCGCCAGAAATCTGTCACTAACGCCTGTTTGCGACAGCTTGCTGATAGGGCGATAAAAAACCACAGCTTTAGTGGCAAAAAGTGCTGCTAAAGCGGCGATAAGGCCCTTGCTAATATGCCCCACCATTAGCACCTTCCTCGGCCAGGACCTCTCCAACTGTTTGAAGGAAGGCGCCAAAGGCCTATTTTTACAAAACTCAAAACTGATCCAGACACAATGAAAAGTATTGTCCTGTCGTGGGTCGACCTTTCATCGTCAAACCTACAATCAAAGGCATAGACCTGGGTTATCCAAAGTCGGTCCTGGAGGGCGTGATCCACGTCAGATTTTAAGATCACTACATTTATCTAAATGGGGTTATGCTAAAACCCGGCCATGGATCCGGCCCTCCAGGACTGACTTTGGAGAGCCCTGGCATGGACTATAGAACAAACCCAATATATTGACCTTCTTCTGATAGTGTCTGTTGAACGATATCAGGTTGGGTTTCAGATCACCGCATGCCACCGTAAGAGCCACAGTCTTATTAACCCCTTCCATGCTTGTGATGGAACCACGCCGTCATGAGCCACGGGTGACGTGTGCTCATGACGGCGTGGTTCTGTCACGCTGCGGCTGCTCCGCCCACACGGCACTGATTCCCCATCTGTGTGGGTGAATTTGTGAGTTGGCGGAGTTGTGGTGGAACCACGCCCTCATAAGCACAGCCCGTCCGTAGCTCATGACGGTGTGGTTCCATCAAAAGCATGGTGGCGCCGCGCTACCCCCATTCCCCCCCCAGCGCCGCGGCAGAATTACCGCCACGGCCAAAGGGTTAATATGACCTACAAGATGCTGAACTAAGGTGAAGCGTGACTTTGCAGCACTATTTGATATAGACCACGACTCCCCTCCCCCGTCCCTTTGTCAGGGCGGGCAGGAGTTAGTCAGCTCAGACTGTGAGTATGCACTCCTTTTACCACTGCATCTTGAGCCTGCCCACATTATTGGACCCAAAGCCGAGCCTCAGTTGACCCTTAGCGGCCCATTAGGATGTCGGGCAGATCCGCCCGACATCTTGGTCCGCACGCCACTTATTTCCCTCCACCATATTACCATGGTGGGGGGACCGCGGCGGACGAAAAGACCATCCACCGCTTTTCCGCCCGGGTCGCATGGTGGCGGTGTCTATCAGACAGCGCCAGCCATATTTGGCGGGCGGTCCCAAGTACCGTGAGGATGGCGGATGGGCAAGGTCCGCCCGCCATCCTAATGAGGGCCTTAGGGTCGCAAAGGACAGCACCCGCAGACTTCCTTTGGGAGTTGGTATGAGGCAAAGGTTCAGACCTCAATGAAACATGGAATAGTGGTCAATAGATTCTTGTCCAGCCGGTGCTTTTACTTAATTAGAAAAGGTATTTTAATCAAGACACACAATTAAATATCACACATGCAATTTATCAGTTAAAATTATTATGCACAGTGATTAATATTGTTCATTTATTACTCCCCGGACTCTGGTCAAGAAGAGGGCGCAGAGGAGTCTGGGAAGCCTCAACGCCCCCTCGCCCTTTCACCAGGCAGAGGCCAAGGGCAGAGGCTTCTGTCATTCCTGTGACATCCAGAAATGAAGAATGGAGAGAGACGAGATCAGGCTGACCACTTCATTTCGGAGAAAGGCCAAAATGACGTAATGATTCAATCCCGGCTCCGGGAACAAAATAGAACTTTTTATAATTTCTAGAAAATATGTGCATATAAATTCTTATTTAACAAAAGAATGTTAAATAGTCACTGCAGAAGTCTTTTTTATCAATTCTATTTCCCAGAAGTGAAGAAGAAGACGGTGACACAGGGAAAAAACAAGAGGAGACAGGCGGAAAAGGAAAAAGAGCTGCGATTGAGGATAACAGAGGCTTGGATGGGTGGAGGGGCTTGGATGGGTGGAGCGGCATGGATGTGTGGAGGGCCTTGGATGGGTGGGCGGGATAGGATGGGTGGAGGGGCATGAATGGGTGGAGGGGCATGAATGGGTGGAGTGGCTTGGAAGGGTGGAGTGGCTTGGATGGGTGGAGGGGCATGGATGGGTGGGTGGGATTGGATGGGTGGAATGGCATGGTTGGGAGGAGGGGCAGGGATGGGTGGAGGGCTTGGATTGGTGGAATGGCATGAATGGGGGGAGGGGCTTGGAAGGGTGGAGGGGCTTAAAAGGGTGGAGTGGCTTGGATGGGTGGACGGGCTTGGATGGGTGGAATGGCATGGTTGGGTGGAGGGGCATGGATGGGTGGGTGGGATTGGACGGGTGGAATGGCATGGTTGGGAGGAGGGGCAGGGATGGGTGGAGGGCTTGGATTGGTGGAATGGCATGAATGGGGGGAGGGGCTTGGAAGGGTGGAGTGGCATGAATGGGTGGAGGGGCTTGGATGGGTGGAGAAGCATGGATCAGTGGAGGGGCTTGGATTGGTGTAGCGGATTGGATGTGGGGAGGTGCGTGGATGGGTAGGATGGCATGGTTATGTGGAGGGACATGGATGGATGTAGGGGCATGGATGGGTGGAGTGGCATGGATGGGTGGAGGGGCATGGATGGGTGGAGGGCTTGGATGGGTGGTGGGGCTTGGATGGGTGGAGAGGCATAGATGGGTAGAGGGGCATGGATGGGTGATGGGGCTTGGATGGGTGAAGGAGCATGGATGGGTGGAGCGGCATGGATGGGTGGAGGGGTTTGGATGGGTGGAGCAGCATGGATCAGTGGAATGGCATGGTTGGGTGGAGGGGCATGGATGGGGGGGGCTTGGATGGGTGAAGGGCATCAATGGGTGGAGGGGCATGGATGGGGGGGGCTTGGATGGGTGGAGGGCATCAATGGGTGGAGGGGCATGGATGGGTGGGGGGGCATGGATGGGTGGGGGGCATCAATGGGTGGAGGGCCATGGATGGGTGGAGGGGCATAGATGGGTGGAGGGGCTTGGATGGATGGAGCGGCATGGATGCATGGAGGGGCATGGATGGGTGGAGGAGCATGGATGGGTGGAGGGGCATAGATGGGTGGAGGGGCATAGATGGGTGGAGGGGCTTGGATGGATGGAGTGGCATGGATGGGTGGAGGGGTTTAAATGAGTGGAGCGGCATGAATGGGTGGAGGGGCATGGATGAATGGAGGGGCTTGGATGGGTGGATCGGCATGGATGGGTGGAGGGGTTTGAATGGGTGGAGCGGCATGAATGGGTGGAGTGGCATTGTTGGGTGAAGGGGCATTGATGGGTGGAGGGGCATCGATGGGTGGAGAGGCATGGATGGGTGGAGGTGCATGGATGGGAGGAGGGGCTTGGATGGATGGAGCGGCATGGATGGGTGGAGGGGTTTGAATGAGTGGAGCAGCATGGATGGGTGGAGGAACATGGATGGATGGAGGGGCATCAATGGGTGGAGGGGCATGGATGGGTGAAGGGGATTGGATGGATGGAGCAGCATGGATGGGTGGAGGGGTTTGAAGGGGAGGAGCGGCATGGATGCTTGGAGTGGCATGGTTGGGTGGAGGGGCATGGATGAGTAGAGGGGCATGGATGGGGTGGAGGGGCATGGATGGGTGGAGGGGCATGGATGGGTGGAGGGGCATGGATGGGTGGAGGGGCATCAATGGGTGGCGGGGCATGGATGGGTGGAGGGGCTTGGATGGATGGAGCTGCAGGGATGGGTGAAGGGGTTTGAATGGGTGGAGCTACATGGATGGGTGGAGGGGCATGGATGGGTGAAGGGGATTGGATGGATGGAGCAGCATGGATGGGTGGAGGGGTTTGAAGGGGTGGAGCGGCATGGATGCTTGGAGTGGCATGGTTGGGTGGAGGGGCATGGATGAGTAGAGGGGCATGGATGGGTGGAGGGGCATGGATGGGTGGAGGGGCATGGATGGGTGGAGGGGCATCAATGGGTGGCGGGGCATGGATGGGTGGAGGGGCTTGGATGGATGGAGCTGCAGGGATGGGTGAAGGGGTTTGAATGGGTGGAGCTACATGGATGGGTGGAGGGGCATGGATGGGTGGAGGGGCTTGGATGGATGGAACAGCATGGATGGGTGGAGGGGTTTGAATGGGTGGAGCGGCATGAATGGGTGGAGTGGCATGGTTGGGTAGAGGGGCATGGATGGGTGAAGGGGCATCGATGGGTGGAGAGGCATGGATGGGTGAAGGTGCATAAATGGGTAGAGGGGCTTGTATGGATAGAACGGCATGGATGGGTTTGAATGGGTGGAGCGGCATGAATGAGTGGAGTGGCATGGTTGGGTAGAGGGGCATGGATGGGTGGAGGGGCATCGATGGGTGTAGAGGCATGGATGGGTGGAGGTGCATAGATGGGTGCAGGGGCATGGATGGGTGGAGGGGTTTGAATGGGTGAAGCGGCTTGGATGGGTGGAGTTGCATGGTTGGGTGGAGGGATTGAATGGGTGGAGCAGCATGGATGGGTGGAGCGGCTTGGATGGGTGGAGGGGCTTGGATGGGTGGAGCGGCATGGATGGGTTGACTGGCAAAAATGGGTGGAGGGGTTTGGATGGGTGGAGCAGCATGGATCAGTGGAATAGTATGCTTGGCTGGAGGGGCATGGATGGGTGGGGGGGAATCAATGGGTGGAGGGTCATGGATTGGTGGAGGGGCATAGATGGATGTAGGGGCATGGATGAGTGGAGGGGCATGGATGGGTGGAGGGGCATCAATGGGTGGAGGGGCATGGATGGGTGAAGGGGATTGGATGGATCGAGCAGCATGGATGGGTGGAGGGGTTTGAAGGGGTGGAGCGGCATGGATGCTTGGAGTGGCATGGTTGGGTGGAGGGGCATGGATGATTAGAGGGGCATGGATGGGTGGAGGGGCATGGATGGGTGGAGGGGCATGGATGGGTGGAGGGGCATCAATGGGTGGCGGGGCATGGATGGGTGGAGGGGCTTGGATGGATGGAGCTGCAGGGATGGGTGAAGGGGTTTGAATGGGTGGAGCTACATGGATGGGTGGAGGGGAATGGATGGGTGGAGGGGCTTGGATGGATGGAACAGCATGGATGGGTGGAGGGGTTTGAATGGGTGGAGCGGCATGAATGGGTGGAGTGGCATGGTTGGGTAGAGGGGTATGGATGGGTGCAGGGGCATCGATGGGTGGAGAGGCATGGATGGGTGAAGGTGCATAAATGGGTAGAGGGGCTTGGATGGATGGAACGGCATGGATGGGTTTGAATGGGTGGAGCGGCATGAATGAGTGGAGTGGCATGGTTGGGTAGAGGGGCATGGATGGGTGGAGGGGCATCGATGGGTGTAGAGGCATGGATGGGTGGAGGTGCATAGATGGGTGCAGGGGCATGGATGGGTGGAGGGGTTTGAATGGGTGAAGCGGCTTGGATGGGTGGAGTTGCATGGTTGGGTGGAGGGATTGAATGGGTAGAGCAGCATGGATGGGTGGAGCGGCTTGGATGGGTGGAGGGGCTTGGATGGGTGGAGCGGCATGGATGGGTTGACTGGCAAAAATGGGTGGAGGGGTTTGGATGGGTGGAGCAGCATGGATCAGTGGAATAGTATGGTTGGGTGGAGGGGCATGGATGGGTGGGGGGGAATCAATGGGTGGAGGGTCATGGATTGGTGGAGGGGCATAGATGGGTGGAGGGGCTTTGATGGATGGAGCTGCATGGATGGGTGAAGCGTTTTGAATGGGTGGAGCGGCATGGATGGGTGGAGGGGCATGGATGGGTGGAGGGGCATAGATGGGTGGAGAGGCTTGGATGGATGGAGTGGCATGGATGGGTGGAGGGGTTTGAATGGGTGGAGCGGCATGAATGAGTGGAGTGGCATTGTTGGGTGGAGGGGCATGGATGGGTGGAGGGGCATCGATGGGTGGAGAGGCTTGGATGGATGGAGCGGCATGGATGGGTGGAGGGGTTTGAATGAGTGGAGCAGCATGGATGGGTCGTGGAGGGGCATGAATGGTAGGAGGGGCATAGATGGATGGAGGGGCTTGGATGGATGGAACTGCATGGATGGATGTAGGGGCATGGATCGGTGGAGGGGCTTGGATGGATGGAGCAGCATGGATGGGTGGAGTGGTTGGAATGGGTAGAGTGGCATGAATGGGTGGAGTGACATGGTTGGGTGGAGGGGCATGGATGGGTGAAGGGGCATGGATGGGTGGAGGGGCATGGATGGGTGGAGGGACATCAATGGGTGGCGGGGCATGGATGGATGGAGCTGCAAGGATAGGTGAAGAGGTTTTGAATGGGTGGCGCGGCATGGATGGGTGAAGGGGCATGGATGGATGGAACGGCATGGATGGGTGGAGGGCTTTGAATGGGTAGAGTGGCATGAATGGGTGAAGTGGCATGGTTGGCTAGAGGGGCATCGATGGGTGGAGAGGCATGGTTGGGTGGAGGTGCATGGTTGGGTGGAGGTGCATAGATGGGTGGAGGGGCTTGGATGGATGGAGTGGCATGGATGGGTGGAGGGGTTTGAATGGGTGGAGCGGCTTGGATGAGTGGAGTTGCATGGTTGTGTGTAGGGACATGGATGGGTGGAGGGGCATGGATGGGTGGAGAGGCATGGATGGGTGGAGAGGCATGGATGGGTGGAGGGGCATGGTTGGGTGGAGGGGCATGGATGGATGGAGGGGCATGGATGGGTGGAGGGGCATGGATGGATGGAGGGGCATGGTTGGGTGGAGGGGCATGGATGGATGGAGGGGCATGGATGGGTGGCGGGGCATGGATGGGGGGGGCTTGGATGGGTGGAGGGCATCAATGGGTGGAGGGGCATGGATGGGGGGGGGCTTGGATGGGTGGAGGGCATCAATGGGTGGAGGGGCATGGATGGGTGGGGGGCATGGATGGGTGGAGGGGCTTGTATGGATGGAGCAGCATGGATGGGTGGAGGGGCATGTTTGGGTGGAGGGGCTTGGATGGGTGGAGGGGCATCGATGGGTGGAGGGGCATGGATGGGGGGGCTTGGATGGGTGGAGGGCATCAATGGGTGGAGGGGCATGGATGGGGGGGCTTGGATGGGTGGAGGGCATCAATGGGTGGAGGGGCATGGATGGGTGGGGGGCATGGATGGGTGGAGGGGCATCAATGGGTGGAGGGCATGGATGGCTGGAGGGGCATGGATGGATGGAAGGGCTTGAATGGATGGAGCAGCATGGATGGGTGAAGTGGCGTGGATGGGTAGTATAAGAGTCTGGGCAGTAGATAACAGGCTCCCTCAAACACTAGACTGCACACAGTTCTGTTTGACTCCTCACTTCCATGTCAGCCTGAACACCTCCAGGGTGTTAGCAGAAGGATCCGTAATTATGACCCTTTCAAGATGGAGCAGACACCAGGGGTGGGCAGAATGTTTCATTCCGCCTGCAAAATTGACAGAAGTATAGTCACTCCGCAAAAAATCCAGGAATAGATAAGCTGCCATTCTCTAGTGTGGCTCTCACTTTCAGCCAAATTTCGCCACTCGCCACAAGGCAGAATTTGTCTCCCATGGAGCTCCAGAAGATGTGAGCTGGCGACCCGGCGAGCGAGATTCAGCATCCTCTAGCTCGATTTTCTAACCGTCTACCAGTTGCAGACAGGGAGTGTCGCTTGAGGACATTTGCTGCCGCTCTAGTCGATTCTCGATTTAGCGGCAGCTGAATCAACTCGAATGGCTACGTGATTTTGCACAACGCACGGTGCAGTTCACCCTGATTGTTCAGCGCTGCACTGACGGCGGTAAATTGCAGCATATGCTGCATATTTTTCACCTGTTGGTGGAGCTGTATGGAGTCTCGCTGAGAGTTTTTATGGAATGCTGCGAGTACCGCACACACCCCACAGATGCAACAAATGATATAGGGGCCTATCAGCAAGGAGCGGCGATGAATAACACAAAGCGCGATTAGAGCATTGTTATTCATCGCCGTCTATCTCTGGAGTTTCTCGCCCTGGTAGCGCGTTATCAACAACGCGTTTTTCCAGGGTGATAAAAATTCCAGCGATAGAGAGGTTATCACGGTTTTGCAGGAAACATCGCTGGTTTTCCAGCGATGTTCTCTGCAAAAGGGCGATAACCTTGCTCATACGACCCCGTGGTCTTATCAGCATAATCCACCCCCAATGTTAGAGATGGCTAAGTCAAGAATTTAGCAGACGTTAGTTTTTGGAGAAAACAGCAGTTTTCTCCAAAAACTAACGTCTGCTAAACTAACATCTGCTAAAATGCTAGGGCATCCTTGCTGATAGCGCGAAGCCGCACTATTGATGTCCTGACATGTAGTGTATGTCAGGAATGCCCACTTTGCGTCTCATTAGAGATGCAAAGGTAGGCGTAGTGCAAAAGGGTGCTAACATTCGAATATTCATGTTAGCACCCTCTTGCTGAGAGGGCGATGGTTTTATCTCCGCTTTTCTACCTTTTAAAGCCAAAAAGCGGGGATAAAGCCCCTGCTGATATGCCCCTAAGTTGCTGTGGTTCTCTGTTTCACTTAAGTTCACGCCTGCTTATCCATCCAACACCTTTGTTTCTTTCTCCTTTTCCAGATGTCTGCGGTTAGAGCTCCTCTTCAGTAGGAGTGGCTGGAATTTTTTATTTCACTGGTGGAATTGGAGGAATTTGGTAATTCTATCTAACTGTTGTAATGCCGAACTACTAATATACTCTGCTGCTCCTCCTGCGGAATTAATCTGCAGTGTTAGGTTTTTAAACAGGGCTGGAAGAGGGAGCAGTCTGTCTATGTCTAAGAAGAAATGCAGATTACACTTTAATCTGCAGTGCTGTTTAAACATAGAGGGGCCCCTCCCTCTCTGGCCCTGTTTAAAAAACCCTGACTGCACTGCTGTGCATGCACCTTGGCACCCTCACATGATCAGAGTGTATAATGCTTATATACTCTAAGGGGCAGATTTACAATAACTGGCGCATCCCCAGGGATGCGCCAGTTATTGTGCGCCGCAGCTCCGCCACCCATGGTGCGCCATATTTACAATGCGGTGCATCATGGTGCAAAAACGGCACAGATGCGTGAAGCGCCTGTGCCGTAAATGCGGCGCATTGCTGGAGTTGCGTCGCAAGTGCGATGCAGCTCCAGCAAGGCTCGGGGGTGCCCTATCTGTCCAATGCTGCGTCAAGCCTTACGCCTGCTTCAAGTTGGAACGCCCCCCCCCTCTGCGCAGGAACGCCTCCTTCTGGTGCAGGGCTTCACAACGTGATGCATCTCCCAGATGCGTCATGTTGTAAATACCCCGCACTATGGCGCATCTTTTGCGCCACCGCTGCATCACAAAAGTGACACAACGGCGGCGTAAAAGAGGCGCAAGGGGCTTGTAAATCTGCCCCAGCGTGTGTAAGCATGCTGAGGGGTACGCACTATAGTTCATACCCGTCCGACCCCTCACAAACTCTGCATGGATTACACAGAGTATGTAAGGGCGCCAAAGGGCATGCACTACAGTGCATTTGGTATTTGACAGCACTATTTCCTGGCGTAAAATACATCCTCACATCCATTTCTGGGTACAAGAATGCATTTTGAGTTAAGAAAATAGCACCAAATGCCCGCTCCACCCCGTCGCAGAGTTCCGCAAAATCTTGCAGAATTGTAAAGTAATTCTGCCAAATTCCACTGAATCAAATTCCGCCAATTCCGCCCACCCCTAAGTAAGTGGTTCCCTTGTTGAGTTGTTAGCCCTTGTGCTTGTAACCTTGTGTTTTACTGCTCACTGCTTTCATTCTCAGCCTGCGGCCGGACCTCTCCTGGCATCCTGTACCCCCTCTCTCCCCTGTATCCTCATCTGTCAGGAGCTTGTCACAGCACCTTCTGCCATTACAAGGGATCAACCTAGTTGGACCCATTTGCCTAGCTGTTCTAGTCCCATTGCTATACCATGTCCCATGCTCCTAACTGTTGTATTCTCTTTACCTCATGTCTGGTCAATACACCTGTAAGAGTCCTCGATGTTCCCTAGTAGAAGTCCTCGCAGGGCACCACTGTTGAGACAAACCCATCAAGATGGCGGATTCAGTCCTGGATTTCTCTTATTGTTGTTCCATGTCCCTACCCCCAAACACTCCACGAATGCCCCCAGTTCCTCTCTCAAGCCAAACAACTATCAGATGTCTTCACATAGGGATCTAGAGATATTAGGGTTTTTTGTTTTGTTTTGTTTTGTTTTTGTGGAGAAGTGTGGCTCAATGGTTAGAGCGGCAGACCCTGATGCAGAGGTCTAGCCCGGGACCAGGGTTCAATTCCCCGCCTTGGCGGGTCTTCTTGGGCTCAATTTCCTCAGACCTGATAATTCTCGCCTCGGTGCCTAGTCTAATCATGGGTCCCACTCTGTGACTCTGGGCAATAGCTTGCTTAATCTCCACAACGGCCCCAACAGCGCTGGGATGCCTGGCTTCACCTTGGGGGTGCCCAGGAGTGGAGATTTCACAGGGAAAAGCCAGGAAGGGTTCCACAGCGGTATGCGTACAGCGCCAGGAAACCCCAGTTGGGGTATAAGTGCGCTTTACAAGTACAAATTCATTTCATTTGGCAGGTGTGATTATTTGGAACCTGCCATGCCTCCAAGTCGAATGAGGAGAGTCTGGCTGACACTAGTAACAGGAGGGAGCGCTCGCGCCAGGTGGGCAGGATGCGACATCTCTGAAGGATGCTCTTCGACCCAGAACTCAAGCCCACCTCTGAAACAAAATGAAGAGAGTGAGCGTTGATCTTGTGAATTGGATGAAGCGCCAAGAGCAGTTGCGAATCGTTGTAGCGCCAAGTCGAACCAGGCATTGCTTCGTCAGCCATTTATCGCGAAGCTGATCTTTCTATGTGCTATTTCTTCATAGCACTGCTTCTGGGAATTCTGTCTTCTAGGGGAGCGTCCATTGCTACTAGTCGCATTCTGCAAAGCTCTGAGAAATAGTCGAGGAAGTTCAGATTAGAGGAGAGACAGATCTTGTTAAAGGGCGCATTACAGGGGCAAGAGGGTCACAAGATCTCACCACTGTGCCTGATTATGCAAAACCTTCCTTGGGCATCAGCAGGCCTACTGCTGAGCAGTTCCTCACTCCATTCATCTTTTGGGCAGCCTTCTCCTTGTGCAAGAGCATCTCCAATACCCTTCCTCAGCAGCCTGAAGGCTCCATCCTATGTCTCTCTCACTTACAGGAATTCAAAATGGCTTCCCTCGATGCCACGATGTCGCACAGCATATACAATCCATGGACATCCGACAGCCTCTATAGACTATAATCATACCTGTCACATCCATCTCCAGTTCTAACCCTGGGCGGTGAACTCCACTCCGCTCATGGAGTTTGCGGAGTTTCCCGCACTCCGCGTTATGTGGCGCTCTCGGAGTTCCAAAAAACTCCGCTTCACGCAGCGGAGCAGAGTTTTTTTCCTCGCTCGCATTCACCAACATCAAGTTGGCAAGCGTGAGAGAGGAAAATCCACCTCCCGGCGACATTTTTCCGTGAACAACAATCTCCAACATGGAGTTGGCGAGTGCGAGCGTGGGAAATAAACATGCGGGCGAGATTTCTCAATGCAAGGGGGTCAGGTTTCTCATTGCGAGTGGCCACGTATGCTTGCGACCGCTCATGATGAATACTGGCAGTTCGCATTGAGAAAGCTGCCGCTCGAGTAAAAATCTACTCAAGCGGCAGACAAGGTAAGCTTGCGCTGTGCATGGTGCTGTTCGCAATGATTGCACAATGCGGACAAGCATCCGGCACTGTGTAAACTCTGCAAACGGCATTTACCATACAACGCTTCCTGCGGAGCTCAGCGTAGAGCGACGGAGTTTTTTTGCACTCCGCATAGCGCCGCGTAGTGCACCTCCGCCCAGCGTTATCCAGTACCCTTCCTCAGCAGCCTGGAGGCTCTATCCCCCATCCTACGTCTCTTTTACTTACAGGAATTCAAAGCGGATTCCTGCGATGCCACGGTGATGCACAGCACATACAGGCCATGCACATTCTACACCACACGAAGGAGGTAACCATACCTGTCACATTGATCTCCAGTACCCCTCCTCAGCCGCCTGGGGGCTCCATTCTTCATCCCATGTCTCTCTCATGTACAGGAATTGAAAATGGTTTCCTGCGATGCCACGGTGATGCACAGCACATACAGTCCATGCACATTCTACAGCACCTATCGACGGCAATCATTCCTGTCACATCCATGTCCAGCACGGCTGGAGCTAGGAACCTGGGGCCTCACTTATGAAAAGTGACGCATCGCTGCGTGAAAACAGCGATGCGTCACATTTCATTGCACCCTCCTTGCGACACCAATGATGCGTCATATTTACAGTATGACGCATCATGGCGCAAGGAGTTACAGATACGTCAGTATTTCTGACGTATCTGTATGGCGCAAAAGTGACACATTACTAGAGTGTGTCACAAAAGTGACGCAACTCCAGCAATGTATCCTTTCACATGGGGCAAGCCCCATGTGAAAGGGCCTGCGTCAGTCTTACGCCTGCCTCAATTGACGAATTTGCGTCCTAGAAGTGGCGCAGTGAAATCACATAGATTTCACTGCGTCACTTCTACGACCGTTTCTTGCGTCAATACCCCCCCCTTGCCTACATTATACCTGGCGCAGGTATAATGTGGCGCAGGGGTTTACAAAGTGACGCATCTACCTAGATGCGTCACTTTGTTAATATGGTGCAACAAGGCACATTTTTTACGCTGCTGGTGCGTCACAAAAAGTGACGCACCAGCGGTGTAAAAGTGACTCACGGCCTCATAAATGAGGCCCCTGGTTTTGGGGGACACAAAAAACACCCTAAAAAAGGGACAGTCTGTAAGCATCTCTCACTGGCGGGTGACAGGGCCCGTCCTGCTTCTCTCAACACTGTCCATCCTTCATGGCTGAGCGACCTAATGGTAGTCATGCCCATTAATGGGGTAGGCACCTGACGTGCCCCAACAGGCCACACGGCTCAGCTCTGAGATGCATGCTGATTCTCTGTGGGCCCTCAGTGTACACACATGATTGTCATAGGGGTTGAGGTCCAAACAAATCAAAAATCCAGGAGGGGGCAGGGCAATGGTGCACGCTTTCCAGAGCAGTGAAGAGACTTTTCCATCCAACCTCCTCTCATCCTGCGTTGCTATTGGTGGGATCAGCGCCCAAATGGTTGAAAATTTAATTTAATGATGGATTGGAAAGATCAACAACTCTTATTCAGGCCCTACCAATCAATCAATCAGGAACTTATATAGCACGGCGACTCACACTAAGGGTCTCAAGGCACTGGGGGGAGGGGATAAGGCTGCTGATCCAGCTGGGTGTGGAGATTCAGTCGAAGAGCCAGATCTTGAGATCATTCCTGAATTGGGTCAGCGACGGGGCTTGACTGCGATGGAGAGGCAAAGGGTTCCAGGTCTTAGCGGTGAGGTAGGAGGAGGATCTTCTGGTCTTGTGGATCCATTGGACAGTGGACAGGGCCCGTTGGGCGGAGCGAAGGCCCTATGAGGATTCATTTTGGCATCTCATGGTGCTCGATATATGAACCTTTCTCTTTTTTACCTGTACATGGGTTCATGTGGTTTCTAACTGGCACATGCATCAACGTAGGATTTTGCGATTCCTAAATAGCGATTTTTAAGGAATCACTATTTAGGAATCGCAAAAGCCTATGCATATAGGAATCGCTATGACAATACCGATGTCCCATTCAGGAATAAATTGGAGATTGCATGAGCAATTTGCGAATACCAGTAGGTACTCGCAAATTGCTCATGCACTTTCAAGGGTGCAAAGGTGTCAAAATGACACCCTGTTGCACCCCTGAAATTGATCTCTGCACATATGTTGCACAAACACATGCCCTAAGGGCATGTGTGTGCGCAATATGAAACTTTGAAAAATGCACAAAAGTGCATTTTTCAAAGTTTTTGCAAATTACCATGAAGTTCAATTTCATGGTAATTTGCTACTCCTATCGCTATTTTTTAAACTTTAATGCATTGCAATTAAGGAATCTCAATTTGAGATTCCCTAAATGAAATCACAATTTAAGGAATCACAATTTAGAGATTCCTTAAATTGCAGTTTTTGCATTTGGGATGATGCATCCCAAATGCAAAAATACCGGTGGCAAAGGGGCGGATTCTGAGAATCTGCCCGTTTGCGACCGGTTTTTGGTTTGATGCATGGGGCCCTAAATACTTTAGGCAGGTGTGTCACCAATATGGCAGTGATATGCAGATGTGTGTTAAAAGAGCAATAACTTTGCAATGGACTAAATCAAAAAGTGCATATTTCAGGTGCAAAACATCATGTCTTCACAGGCACTTAAGATGAATCAGAAAAATATTTATTTATTTTATTTATTTATTTGCGAGTTTGTACCGCGCTGGACTCGACTCCCGAAGGAGTATCTCCGCGCCTTTGACAGCCACAGCATAAATGGGGGGACAGACAACTGAGTGGAATTCTAAGTTCAAAATAGGAAAGTTTTAAGCTCTTTTCTAAAAGGGAAATGCTCTCTGCATTGTCTGAGAGACTTTGGGAGGCTGTTCCATAAGGATGGTCCTGCCACAGATAAAGCTCTGGTCCCATGTCTGGCTTTCTTAGCCCTGGGTACACAGAGCAGGCTTTGCTCACTTGACCTGAGGGAGCGGGTAGGGACATAGGGGATGAATTTATTTGCCAGATATGCTGGCCCCAGTCCGTGTAGGCTTTTGTGTATTATGCAGCATATTTTAAATTTGGCTCTCTGTTTGACTGATAGCCAGTGTAATTTCGCCAGCAGGGGTTTAGAGGGAGTTCGAGGGGGGGCGTTCAATACTAGGCGGGCAGCGGTGTTCTGAACCACCTGGAGTCTTGCCATTACTCCATCACTTGCAGACAGTAGTAGGCCATTACAGTAATCTAATCGGCTCAGGACCAATGCCTGTACCAAAGTCCTTCTAGTAGAGTCAGGAAGCAATGGGACCACTTTCCGTAGCAGGCCAATGATGTGGAAGCAGGAACCCACCACCTGACTGCCGTGTTGTTTCAGTGAGAGCTCCTGATCCAATCGTACTCCCAGGTTTTTTACTACCTGTTTGGGCTCAGGGACTGGGCCAAGATCTAGTGGCCACCAGTCCGGAGTCCACAGGAGTTTGGCTTCACCGAACAGCATGACTTCCGTCTTTCCAACATTGCATTGCAAATAGTTGGACGACATCCAATGAGCCACCGCTTTCATTCCCTGGGAAAAGGAGTTCTTAACCTCGGTGGTAAGAGATTTAAAAGGAAAGAGGAGTTGGGTATCATCCGCGTATGATACCGGGATGAAACCATATGTTCTCATGATGTTAGCCAGGGGTGCCACATAGATATTAAAAAGGTTCGGGCTCAGACAAGAGCCCTGTGGCACCCCTTAAGAGATCTCCACTTCCTCTGAACGAAATGCTCCCACAGTCACACTTTGGGTGCGGTTTGACAAGAAACTCCTCAACCATGCCAATGCCTTATGTTCCAGGCCGATGTTGGTTAGCCGGGTAGTCAAGATGTTATGTGACACGGTGTCAAAAGCCGCGGACAGGTCCAATAGCACCAGGATCACAGAGAAGCCTCTGTCCTGGAACATATGTAGATCGTCCGCGACTGACATCAGGGTGGTCTTGGTGCTGTGTCTTGGCCTGAACCCTGACTGGGAGTGGTCCAACTTTCCTGCCAATTCGATGTAACTGGACAGATGTTGATTAACAAACTTCTCAACGAGTTTGCTTAGGAAGGGGAGCAGGGAGATTGGCCTAAAGTTGGACAGTTCTGTCCAGGGGGTTGCAGTATTTTTTCTTAATGGCCTAACCAGTGCCCTTTTGCACCTTAATGGAACCTCTCCTGTACTAAGAGAGAGGTTTACTAATTTCTGGATCCCAGGGCCCAGATCGTTAGCGAGCATTGGGATGATACGTGCGGGGATGGTATCCGTTGGACACCCACTCTTAATCTGGGTGATTAAGGATATCACCTCCTCTACAGAGATGGGAGGAAATGTCGCGAGGGAGTGGGTGGGATGAGATTGTTCTTCCATAGTCCGAGGAGGGGTTTTATCTTCCCCGTGGGATTGGTTGGAACTAATAATTTTATCGTATATCCCATCTATTTTTTCCAAGAAAAATAGGGAGACGTCATCACATAATTTCTGCGACGCCACTTCTGCAGTCTCACAAGCTGCTGGTTTTGTAAATGACTGCAGGATTTGATATAGTATTTTCGGGTTGTTTCCAGCCGCAAAAAGTTGTGATGCAATATGGCTTTTACGCGCAGCGCGAATGGCTTTATGATAGGCCGCAAGGGAGTCCTTATAATTTTTCTTGTTTTCGACCAAGCGAGATGCTCTCCATTTCTTTTCTAGTTTCCTGGTGATTTGTTTGAGAGATCTTAAGTGCTCCGAGAACCAGACTTCTTGTTTGTATGCTGGGCGTGGCTTAAATACTTTTAATGGAATTATATCATTTATGGCTTCAGCAACCGCCACTTCAAATCTGGTCAGAGCAGTTTCAACATCTACAGTGGGGCGAGAGGTGGGTTCTTTATATCTCTCTTTAAAGGCCTCGGGAGTCAATTTGTGCCATGGTCTCCTTTTTCTAGGTATGGCAATCTGTCCAGTACGGAGCAGATTGATGATAGGGGTGTAGAATTCCATGACAAAATGATCCGTCCATTCTACTTGATATGGGGGCATACACTTGGTATGGGGGGAATTAGATAAAATAAGATCCAAGGTGTGTCCTGCCTGATGTGTGGGGCCACTATTGATTTGTTTTAAACCCAGTGATTCAAGATCCGTGAGTAAAGTCTGTGCCTCATAACAATCTATTAACTCGCTGTGGACATTAAAATCTCCTAGAAGTAGGAAATCATTGTTACCATGCACATGGGGTGCTAGGGCCTCTATGAGCGAGACAGAGAGATCGGTACACGGGCCAGGAGGGTGATAGACCAAGGCTCCTCTCCTGCTCTCTTTAGGCGTAGAGTCGATTTTAAATATCAATAGTTCTAACTCAGGGGTGCATAGCTCATCAATCACAGTGACGTTGATTTCCTGTTTGTGAACAATTGCTATCCCCCCTCCTATCTTAATAGGTCGATCTAGCCTGACTATTTTATAACCGACTGGAATCCCCAGGGTTATCACCGGAACTGATGGGGCTTTAACCAAGTTTCTGTCAGGAAACATAGGTCCGGTTCCTCTGATGAAATGAGGTCCCATACTTCAGTGGCGTGTTTCGACAGAGACCTAATATTGCAGAGCAGATTTTTACTCCCTGGGGGTATACTAACGCCCATCCTGTTACTCAGGGCTGTGTAGCGTTCTCTTAGTGCCCTGTCAGATGGATTAAGAACGGGGTCCCTGTCCTCTGATAGTAGGTGGAATTGTGCTTTACAGTAGCGGCATGCGAACGGGCCCTCTAGGCTAGTTCCAGCCCTATTGTCACAGGTCATTGGGAGATGGTCTTGTATCCCTAATAATACCTGGGAGGAGTAGGTTCTCCGTATGGTGGTGGAGACTCCTGGGGTGTCGATGGATCTCGCCATAGCCCTGAGGTACTGGGTGTTTAAGAACCGGCACAGAACCGGCAACCCAGCGGTGTCAGGGTACACCCAGAGACCTCGAGTTCTCCTGATTCAGACCACAGAAACTCAGAGTCTTCTAGGTGAAGTCAAGGATCGATTTTATTGGCTGCAACCAAGGTAACAAGTGTCCTAGAATACAACACACGGGGAAGTATATTCTCAGGAGACTGCTCGAATTTACAAAGTCAGGCTTCTCTCTTTATACAGAATATTCAGCTTCAGGCAAACATTCTTCGAATTCGTAGTATGTCATTTATAGTTACTGGTTACAAAAGAAAAGCAGAGTCATGATGACATGTACATATTTCACGTCGTGCTGCCCATAACAAATCACCCGGCAAGGCCCAACATTTCATTAGATATCGCTGGACCCCCAATAAAACAGGCACCTCCCCATCATAAAGTAAGTGAAGCAAAAGAGTAGAGACAGATGTGAGCAAGATACGGCAGGTGTGCACGCTGAAATGGGTTTATGGCTTGTTGGGCCTTGATGCTATCTTTGCTCGGCCATTGGGAGGGGAACTGACCTAACGAGTTCGGCCTGGGACAATGGTTCCAACTTGCACAGGTCATGGAAAAGTCGATTAAGGAGTACGTGTCCTTGTGGAATTGAATTCAGCTGGATTAAGGCCTATGTAAAGGACAACACATAAATGGGAGCCAAGGGTTTAGAACGAAAATGACGATTTCGAGGTGAAATCGTCACTCGAATATGCTGAAAATATATGTACATGATGTGTTCGTCATTCTCGGTCTTTTGATACCAAATTCGTCATGTTTCGACGAAATTTTTAATCTCGAGTCCAGAACGATTACACGAATCCAGATTTTCAGAACCACAAACCCTCCTTTTGCCCTTACATAGGCAATTAATCTATCCTCATGTTAGTCTGAGTCCAGATCTATATTCCTAAAGTCATTGAGATGTTGCTGTAACATCATTCTAGTACTTAGTTCATCTCTTGACACAGGCTTCCTTACACATGATGTAACACAGAGGCCACATATTGCAGGAGCACACTGTATGCATAGACAGAACAGGAAAAGAATGGCTAAGACCATCCCAATGACCATTAGAATTTTCCATCCCCAGGCGGATATCAGTTCCCAGAACCATCCCATTAGCGACCAATCTCCTTTATCCACATGAATAGATTCGGAAATCTTGTGTAGTTTGGAGATGGCCTGGTACACTGTTGGAGCGTTATCAGGGATGAAAATACAGCAACTAGATTGGATTAATCTGCATACCCCACCTCGGTCTGCAAGTATGACATCTAACGCGACCCTGTTTTGAAGGGTCATAAGTTGATCCGACTGGAGCTCAGCAGTCAGGTTACTAAGGGCGCCAGCAGTTTCAATCACGGTGGACTCAACTACCCTTGTCAATTGCCTTATGTTCCTGCTGTTAGCCATGGCTCCCCAGAACGGCAGAAAACCCATTGCAAAGTCACCAAATTCTTGACCTGCAGTGTCCTCTTCACTCAAGACGCCTCTAACTATCCTTGTCCTGTGGTAGTCTGCCGCTGCTGTGTAGGTGGGAGGCAACAGGAAGGAAACAAAACAGGAGCCCGAAAAGTCAGGGGGCAACCATGTATAGGCTCTATCATGGCAGATGAAATAGGTACCTTTAGCTGCTAAGAACGCAGGGGAAGTCTGAGATCCAAACACATACGCCTTAGTACAGACAGTCTTCCCTAACTGAGCCCTGGGATTCGTGCCATTACCTTGCAGACACAGATGACCCTGATGGGGTACAATCCAAATCGGGGACGATCTTTTAGCTTGCTGTTTCTCACTTAGAGTAGCTCCATATCCAGTCATGTTCCATCCCATGTAGACTAGTAACTCATCTCTAGGGATAGTCTCATAAGAAATACCTTCCTTAATCATATCGACTATTCCCTTGACTCGAGCACTTTTCCTAGGATTATCTGTTACAGAACGTAGGGGGTAGATTTCGTGTGCATATATGAACATGGTCCTATATGCCCATACAGAACCATTGTGACTGAATGGCAAGACCAGATAAGGGATACCTTTATCCGTTGTGTGAGGCATAAGACCACACACCCAACAGTTAGTCATGTTCATTATAAGTTGGTGTTGGTGTAATAACTGAACAAAAGAGTTATTGACGAACTCTAATCTCCTATTCGATTCGTGGTCAGGCAGAGGGTGGAAAGAATGAGAGGAAATAGTAGGAGGAGGTATGGGTGATGCAGTGGGTGCAAATGTTACACGAAAAGAGAATAAAACATAACTTATCAAGAATATCATTACGCTGAATAGCATAAAAATACACAATATTATAAAACTTTTCTTTGTCATCGTGTTACACAGTCGGTGCTTAAAGTTCATTTGTTTGGCAGGTCTCTCCACATCGGGAAACTCCATCCTCTCTAAAGTGCTGCCCGCGGTGGTAGGTTGCCTCTGCTAAGGGATGCCTCCGTCAGTCTAGGGCAACTCCCTTGGACCAACCAGAACTACCGACCTAACGTCGTCAGCTGCACCCCAAAGACTTTTATCAACCGCGGCCCTAGCAGCGGAACCCGGATGGTGGTTCGAAAAACAAAAAATAAGCAAGTTTCTTAGATGGGAGAGCTGCACCTTCAAAAATAGTACTTGGGGGAAAGGAAATATTGTTATTCGTCCATGGATCTTAGTTTCAAATTGCAAAAAGAAATTATTTATTAGTTCGTTTTTCTCGGTCTCAAATTATACCGTCGCTTCCCAGGTATTGTCTGATCAGGGAGCAAAAGGTCAGGCTCTGTAATGTTCACTCGCTTGGATGGTGGCACAGCCTTGTGCAAAATGTTTTCGTTTTCTTGTTCAGTCAGTTCCTTCTACATGCAAATCATTAAAAGGGACGGCATTTGGCACGGCATCAAGCTCTGTGTCGGCGACACCCACCTGGACCCACTGGTCATAAGGTAGAGGGAAAGGAATCCTTTTGCAATGGGTCCCGTGGACCCAGTTGGCCTTCCCCTCCACCCGAACGGCGGATCTTGTAGAAAGAAGGACGAGGTGAGGCCCTGTCCACCTGGGCTGGTCGTTTTTAGTCCTCTAGAAGTTCCGCACCAGCACCCAGGTTCCAGGGTCAATGCTGTGTCCCGGAGTCTCAGAGACCGGAGGCAGGGTGTCGTTGACCTGTTGATGCAAAACACGCAATTTAGCCGTCAATTCATACAGATAATTAAGCAAAATAGGGTGTTCAAGCTCGCTAAACTTGGTGGGTCTAGGCACTCCCCATATGTTGGCTGGCCGGCCAAAGATAATCTCATAAGGGCTGAGTTTCACTCGCGAATGCACAGTCATTCTGGTGGATAGGAGTGCTAAGGGTAGAGCGTCAGGCCATTTAAGACCTGTGCTCGCTTGGATTTTGGCCAATTTAAGTTTAAGCGTGCCATTGTAACATTCTACTAATCCAGCTGATTGGGGGTGATTTGCAGCGTGGAACTTTTGTCGTATACCTAGCCCTTCACACACTCTCTTCATCACACGACCCACAAATTCACTCCCGTTATCAGACCAGACCATTCTAGGCATTCCAAACCTGGGGAAGTACTCTTTTACAAGGGCTTTTGCTGTGGACAAGGCAGTATTGTCTTTTAGGGGATAGGCTTCTACCCATCTTGAGAAAGCACAAACAACAACTAGTACGTATTTTAAGTTGTTGCACCTCTCCATGTGGATGAAAACTAGCTGCAAAACCTCGAACGGATACGTAGGAGGTGCAAAATGACCAGCTGGAGTTGGGGGTTCCCCTACCAGGATTGTGCTTTAGACATACCATGCAATTCTTGACAACATTCTCTGCACACTTGGGAATCCCTGAATTCTTCCACACTGGGGCCAACAACTCGCAAATCCCTTTCACGCTGATATGAGCCATTCCATGAGCCATTGTAACCACTGCAAGCACATATGCATCGGGTAACAACCATCTCTGATGCTCTGTCAATTCAATCCAACAACCATTTGCATCCATTCTTCCTGTACTCTCTCTCCACGTGCTCAACTCTTTCTCTGTGGCCTCAGCTTGGATGGACTTCACACTTTCTACCGTGTCCTCACATATTCCAACATCACCAGTCCATCTTTCAGGGCCTGCAACATACATTCGGCTCATTACATTATTCGCCGTCTCTTTCGCGGTCTCATCAGCAAATGCGTTTCCACGACCAATATCGTCAGTCACCTTCTTATGCGCACTGCATTTCACAATCGCCATTTGCAGGGGCAAGGTCAGTGATTCAAGAAGCTCATTTACCAACTGACCATGCTGAATCTTAGCTCCATGCGAAGTCAGGAACCCACGTTCTCTCCACAATCGTCCAAAACTGTGAGCCACTCCGAACGCATACTGACTATCAGTGTAGACAGTCACTTTCATTCCTTTAGACAACACACATGCTCTAGTGAGTGCAACTAGTTCTGCTGCTTGGGCTGAACCATGTGGTACTCGTGCAGTTTCAACAACTGTGTGCAAAGTCGTGACAGCATATGCTGCAGTCACGTTACCATTTGGGAGCTTGAAGCATGAACCATCCACCCATAATGTACCATCACATTCAGCAAGAGGAGTGTCGTAAAGATCGACTCTTCCTTTTGTCTCTTCTTCTGTTCTAAGAAAGCAATCATGTTATTCCGAAGTGTCTGATTCTTCTACGATTGGCAATAATGTGGCTAGGTTTAAAGTACTGCACCTTTTGATGTGCACATGACTCGCCAAGAGCGTTAACTCGTAAGTTGATAGTCGAGCACTGGTTAAGTGCTGTGTCTTGGTTCTATTTAACAACGTGTCTACTGCATGTGGGACCATCACGATTAGTGTGTTATTCATTACTAGGCCAGCAGACTGTCGAATAGAAACAGCTGCTGCCGCTGTGGCTCTTAAACAACTTGGCAATGCTTTAGCTACCAGATCCAAAGTGGACGAAAAATAGGCGCATGGACGCTGCCTACCTCCAAATAACTGAGTCAACACAGACAATGCACAGCCCTCCTTCTCGTGAACATACAATGTGAAAGGCTTACTGTAGTTGGGGGTACCCAACACAGGAGCCGAACATAATGCTGTGCGCAATTCAAGAAAACTTTTCTGACAATCTTCAGACCAAGGAATGGGATTGGGTGTATTTTTACACGTTAATGCCACCAAGGGTTTGGCCAATAACGAAAAGTTTGGAATCCACTGTCTATAGTACGATGTAATGCCCAAGAAAGCACGTACTTCTCTCTGTGTTCTTGGAATGCTCAATTTCGCTATTGCCTGAATTCTTTCTGGGGTCAGTTTCCTTCCCTCCTTCGACAAGAGATGACCTAAGTAGGTCACTTCTTGTCGGCAGTATTGAAGCTTGGAAAGTGACACCTTGTGATGGAAAGCACACAGATGACGCAATAATGACAAAGTGGCATTCTTACATATTTTCTCAGTATCTGCAGCAATGAGTAAACCGTCAACGTACTGTACAAGAGTAGCACCTTTTGGCAAAACAATCGTATCAAGCTGTGTTTTTAGAGCTTGGCTATATATTGATGGACTTTCACAGTAGCCCTGAGGAGCGCGTTTAAAGCGGAAGCTGCGACCTCCTAAACTGAAGGAAAAAATATCCCTGCTTTCCTCAGCAATCGGGATACTGAAGAAAGCATTCTTCAGGTCAATCACCGAAAACCAGGTGGCAGAAGCTGGAATCATAGTCAACAATGTGGTAATGTCGGGGACAACTGGGAATTGTGGCACAACTATTTTATTCACCTCTCTAAGGTCAATCACGAATCTGTACACAGGTGGCTGAGAGGGGTCAGTTCGTTTTAAAACAGGCAGAACAGGACTATTGCAAACATTTCCTCTTGTTTCTTCAATCACATCTTTTGCAATTAGCTCGTAAACGATCGCTAGCAAGGCTTTTTCACCCTCACTGGAAATTCGGTATTGCGGAATTCGTGGCATTTTAACATTGGCTTTCAATGTTACAACATATGGTGGTATTTCTAAGAGTCCCACATCATTAGGACCAGTAGCCCAAAGAATATCTGGAAGAAGCGACAATTCTGCTGGAATTTTATCCCTCGACAAATACATGGGAGAAACCACTTTCTTACCTAAAGTAAGTTGTACTCCTGAAGGAGAACAGTACAAAGTCGCATACAGTCTTTTTAACAAATCCAATCCTAGCAAGTTTTCACCACAACCTGTTGTCAGAATAAGGGGTGCTTCTAATTCACAAGGACCAACAGAAAGGGACAAAGGGTCAGAAATCGGGTTCCTAACCGGGGCGCCAGAAAAACCTACAGAAACGTTTGTTTCGCCAGACAAAGGTGCGCCAGGGAGTTTGGAGTGCATAATAGAACTCTTTGTAGCACCAGTATCCAACAGAAAAGGTTCTGACACACCTGATGTAATCACCTCAACGTATGGTCCACTCTGATCTACTGGAACTGAAACAACTCCCTCTCTTTGTCCATGGCTGTCCTAGCAATCATTACTGTTCCATTGCTCGCCTTCTGTATAGTAATCATCAGTATAGTACTGAGCTGTCCTACCAGATGCGTTATTCTGCTGATCGAACTTATTCATAGAATTCTGTGGTGGAAGAGACTGCGCGTTCTGGGGGACGTTTCCACGTCCTCTACCTCTAGGTGCTTGCTGAACGCCTCTACCTCTTACGTTCGAAACACCATTCGCACGTTGTAACAAGATAGGGCAACTATACTTAAAATGACCTTCCTCCTTGCAATATGAACACTGGTTGGGACCTCTATTGACACGTGGCTGATTATACTCGATTCTTTGTGAGTTCCCTTGATACTGTTGAGGCTGCCGATAGTTATTCTGATAGGTGTTCTGACCACCGTTATTCTGGCCATTACCACCACCACATGGCGGATAGGCTTGCTGCAATAAAACCTTAGTTTTTAATTCTTTCGTTTTCTTTTCTACTCTATCTTTCTCGTCTTTGTCCCTATTTTCATAATATTGTGCAGTAGCCAATATCTGGGCTGAAGATGAGACTGCCCAAGAACTTTCTGAGTCCTTTAACTTTTTACACAATTCTGGAAGCAGATTGTGCACGAATTTATCGACAAACAATCTCTGACCACCTTCTGTGGTCATATCTTGACCGCTGTGGTCGACAAATGTTTCTTCGAACCTAGTGAAGAAATCTGAAACAGTTTCTTCTTTCTTCTGCTTGCATGCAGACAACTTATCCCAATTTACACGTATTGCAGGCATTATCGTTTTCATGTAATCTGCTATTTTACCAGGGAGTTCTGCTATCAAAGGCTCAGGCTTAGCACCAAAAACTTGTCGGGCATCTACAGCGGCAATATTAGCCCATGAATCACCTAATTCCTGATCATGATCTATATGACGAATTTTACCCCATAAAGGCTGTGGAACAACATTCCCAAATAGCATATCGATATCGGCTAAATTCATTATACATGACCCAGCAGTTTGCGACAACTCCTTGTAATACCCTACAGGATTTTTACGTGGATCAGGTAATGTTTGTTTGAGTGCTAAAACTTCAGCTCGCTTCCATGGGACATGTACCCATACACGTTGGAAATGTGGCAGAATAGGTGGGACAACAGATGTGTCGCCCTCTCTCCATTGTGGGGGAACTTCTCTCATGGGGTATTGTCGCGCCTTTTTCCTACTAGATGTACCAGGCTCAGATTGTGACCCAGAACTACTTCCCTTACTCCGATAGGATAACAATATTTCAACTGCTTTCTCTACATCAGGACCTACAATCATGCCTTCTCCAAATTTAAACCATACACGACACAACTCTTGCGGGTTGCTCTCCAGATAATTGTCTTCCAAATCCTCACAAAGAAAAACACACATCTGTTCGAAAACATATCTCTGTGTCGATGCTTCCCATTGATGGAAGACTTCCATGACAGACTCTACATCATATTTTACCGTGTCCATGACCCATTTCCGTGCTAAACTATTCAGTGAGTCTCTCTCTTGATAGTCAGGCAGTCGACTTCGCAACTGTCTTCGTCCCATGTTAGGGGTCGTAGTAGGCGACCCGAAAAGAGGTAAAAGAAGATTAGTAACAGTGCTGGCCATTTTCTGCCGAATGGAAGGTGAAACTGAAGGAAGAACGGGTGGAAAAACGGGGTGAGATAAGGCAGGGGCAGAGATAATAGCAGAGGAGGCATCAGGGGACATAGAAGGAGCACTAGGCAAAATCGTAGAGGGAGCATTAGAAGAAGTAGATAGTTCATTAGGCGAAATCGTAGAAAGCACAGGTGAAGCAAAGGTGGTCGTGAGCCTGGAGGGGGCTGCACCGAAGGAGTAGGAGCCAGCTGAAGAACAGCTGGTGGGTGCTGTGGAGGAACAGGAGGCGTAGTTTGCGCAACTAAAGGTTGCGGGGGTGCCGTGGCATTTTGTGCATAGGGAGGTGGCGAACTTAGTAATTGCGACATTAATGGGTCTTTTTCACGCTCTTTTGCTGCCTCTTGCTGAAGAGACGGCAAAACTGGATAACATTTGTCTACTGCCATTTTACGTTGCCTGTGCAACTGCTCACTCATCTGCTCTTCTTCATTGTCTTTAAACTGCATAGCAGCTTCCATTACTGAAAGTCCCTCTTCTCTTTTATTTTTCTTAGCTAATTTGATTTCCTTTTGTTTGGCTTCTTTACGCCATAAGCGAAAAGAGTCAAACATCGCCGGCCGGGCTTTCTTTTTGAAGAGTTTAACTTCGAGGTTGTCTAAGATTTCAGAATCAAAGCTACCATATTGGGGCCATTTTAAAACACCATCTTTCCTGGTGTATTTAATCCACACTTCGTTGTAGGTGATGGGGCCTACCCCATGTTTCACATATAGCTCGTAAGTCGGAGTTCCAACTGGAGGAACCGGACATGAGTCCTCCAATCGGGAGTCCCTATTATTACCACCAAGACAAAACAAATTTCCAAGTCTAAGACTAGGCATCTTCGCTCTCTAGTTCCAAACTTCAAAGGATTATCGATTACGATATTTCTCGTGAATACACGAGTCCTTCGGTTTTGGTGCTTGCAAGTACCAACAAATTATCCCAAAGGATACCCAAGACTAAGACCAACTAAGGACTGGGAGACGCTCCACTTATACTTAACTGAGATATTGATGACGTCACCAGAAGACTCGTCTTAGTGTTTCGCTCTACCAAACTTCAAGGGTCCAAATCAGGGCGATAGCCAGGGCAGCAGTCCTTCGTAGCCGTTGGGAAGCGGGGAACCTCGCAGCAAAGACCTTCGGACCACGTCGACATGCAGGGGTCGATGAGGTGGCGGCCTTCCTCCGGAATTTTCACACGAAGCTCCTCACGAACCTCTGGCTGGACCGGTACCACTGGAATCGCCCCAAACGTTGGGTGCCAACTGAGGTACTGGGTTTTTAAGAACCGGCACAGAACCGGCAACCCAGCGGTGTCAGGGTACACCCAGAGACCTCGAGTTCTACTGATTCAGACCACAGAAACTCAGAGTCTTCTAGGTGAAGTCAAGGATCGATTTTATTGGCTGCAACCAAGGTAACAAGTGTCCTAGAATACAACACACGGGGAAGTATATTCTCAGGAGACTGCTCAAATTTACAAAGTCAGGCTTCTCTCTTTATACAGAATATTCAGCTTCAGGCAAACATTCTTCGAATTCGTAGTATGTCATTTATAGTTACTGGTTACAAAAGAAAAGCAGAGTCATGATGACATGTACATATTTCACGTCGTGCTGCCCATAACAAATCACCCGGCAAGGCCCAACATTTCATCAGATATCGCTGGACCCCCAATAAAACAGACAGATGTGAGCAAGATACAGCAGGTGTGCGCGCTGAAATGGGTTTATGGCTTGTTGAGCCTTGATACTATCTTTGCTCGGCCATTGGGAGGGGAACTGACCTAACGAGTTCGGCCTGGGGCAATGGTTCCAACTTGCACAGGTCATGGAAAAGTCGATTAAGGAGTATGTGTCCTTGTGGAATTGAATTCAGCTGGATTAAGGCCTATGTAAAGGGCAACACATAAATGGGAGCCAAGGGTTTAGAACGAAAATGACGATTTCGAGGTGAAATCGTCACTCGAATATGCTGAAAATATATGTACACAATGTGCTCGTCATTCTCGGTCTTTTGATACCAAATTTGTCATGTTTCGACGAAATTTTTATTCTCGAGTCCAGAATGATTACACGAATCCAGATTTTCAGAACCACAGCCCCCGCCCCTGGCCCCGTCCTGTCGCGGACGGGCGCAGACGGGCAGGTCTTTGGCTTGTCTTAGGCGCCGACTTAGGCGCCCCGCTGCGCGCAACCGCTGCGCGCTAGATCCGACGAGGGGCTAAATAGCCCTCAGAAGTGGACAGCTAGAGCGCTAACCGCTCGACTTCCTGTGGGTGTCTGGCTCTTACCTGCCCCGCCCTCCGCACTACAGTATTGGCTACCGAGTCGGACCGGGGCGGGCAGGCTGGAGTATTGAGCACAGACGGCTAACATGTACAATGTGAGCCCCTAGCAGCACCGGCAATGTGCGAAATGCCAACACAGAGTGAGTGCAGTTAAAATTATTAATCAACTTTAACTTAACAGCTATCCGCCGCTAATACTAAGTGCTGGGTTCTTTTTAAAATTATCAGTCAATTTTAAAAGTCATACAATTAAAACAATTTTTCAGCAGAGCATCCGCTCTAAATATGCTTGCAGGCGCCAAGCGGGGTCAGGAGATGCTGCCACCGTCGTCCCTTACCGCATATGGCCGGTGCCTCCTCGCAGCCTAAATAGCCCTCAGAAGTGGACAGCTAGAGCGCTAACCGCTCGACTTCCTGTGGGTGTCTGGCTCTTACCTGCCCCGCCCTCCGCACTACGGTATTGGCTACCGAGTCGGACCGGGGCAGGCAGGCTGGAGTATTGAGCACAGACGGCTAACAAGTACAATGTGAGCCCCTAGCAACACCGGCAATGTGCGAAATGCCAACACAGAAAATGCCAAATACATTATTTTATTATCAAACATGACAGAGGCCATAATATTGCAAAGAACTGGAAATGAATTCTACTTAAATCCGGATATTGGAAAATAATTCACAATGTTAAACCTCTTGGCATGAGACTGGACATCAAACATAACCTAGATTAAAAAAAAACACACAGAAAGTGCACACCACCAACAAAAACTACTGAAATAAATCAAAAGTTGTTAACTTGCTGAAGATCTGAAACAGGTTGCCCAAGCAGTGGTGTTATCAAGAGTGGGAGAGGGTGCAGCCATGCCCACAAGCCTCCATCCAATGAGGACAACTCCTCAAAGCTGCTGCTGGATGGATTCCTGATGCACCATAATGTGAAGACATTACAACAATCCTAATCAAACATGAGGGGCGACATTAACGAGCTCCCTGTGCACATCTGCAAACATCTGGAATGTAACACACCCCACATTACACAAGGAGCTCACCCAGGGTGCAGGGGAACGGTACAAATGAGTTATCTCTCTGCAATGCAACATGATCTCAACATTATCCCTCTCTATGGCAGGTTTTGTTCTAAATATATGGAATGATAGAGGGCAAAATTTGCATAAGTTGCATACGCGCTATTACATGGAATTCTGGAATTTTTGGGGAAATTATGTATAGGTATGTGGAATATTTGGAACAGTTTGTGAAATTATGTATATTAATATGAAATGCAAATGTGTCATTTAACACAATATTTCAGCGTTAAAATGCGTACTAATACCAAGTGGTGTATTTATAAGGAAAAGGTGGAGCACAGAGCTGCGGCTAATTATGCAGCGCCGCGCTCTGCCATTTCCAAAACTCAGGGATGCACTGTATTTACAACGATATAACGCACCCCTGTGTTTCCGCTTGAAGCTGCGCTAAAAATAGCTGATGTGCGCCAACACAGGCACCCTTGTACCATAGTGCAAGGGTGCCTGCATTGCAGGGAATGATTGTTTATGTGCGGGAGGGTGTTCCTTCCTGCACATAAACAATCAGTAATGGCGATTTGTTACTTCTGTGTGAGCTGCAGAATGCAGCCCACATAAAAGTAGCAATCACCATTATTTAATGATTGTTTATGTGCAGGAAGGGACACCCTCCTGCACATAAACAATCATTAATGGCTTTTTTCTCTTTCTATGAATGCCAAAACACACAAGATGATGGACGGAATGTTGCACAATGGCAAAACATTCACCCCCAGTCACAGATCTGGGTTTAATCCATTGTTATTTTGCTCACCACGCCACCCAGTTCAGACATGACCATATGCAAATCAGTCTTGACCCTGTGCCTCATGGGAACAGTCCAGACCCAACTGCCAAGCCATGTCTTTTCTGGACCAGAAACAAGCTTCCGAGGACCGGTTTCTGGCATTACAGCCGTCTTCAGCCCGGCTTGCTTGAATCCAGTGGCAAAGTGAGCAAGGGACTCACGTCTGAGCATACCCTGCCACACTTATGGCGGCCAAAGCGGTACAAAAGGAGGTGGTGATGGAAGGAGCATCTGAACCAATCAAACACTCACACCCAGTCAAAAAATCTGGGTTTAATCCATCACCGTTCTTTAGCCCACTCTGACACCCCAGTTTAGACATGGCCATATGCAAATCAGTCTGTCCCTGTGCCTCATGGGAACAGTTCAGACCCAACTGCCAAGCCATGCCTTCCCTGGACAGGAATCAAGCTTCCGAGGACCGGTTTCTGGCTATCAGCCGTCTTCAGCCAGGATAGCTTGACTCCAGTGGCTTAATGAGCAAGGGACCCACGTCTGGGCATACCCTTCCCATCTATGAATGCAGCACACATAGAAAATGCAAAAACAAGCACAAATGGAAGTATTTCTCCTCGGTGCACTATTCTAATACCTGCTCTTGCACAACTGGTGTAGTTATATCATTTTGGGAATTTCGTGTAAGAAGTCTAATGCAAAATTCCCCAAATGATGCTGACATACTTTCAATGCACCAGAAACAATTGATGGACGGAATGCACTGGCGTTGGGACAATGAGATGCCTCTCTTCTTTTACCTTCTTGAAAGCTCGGCTTAAAAAGGGTGTGACCTCTAACCCGGCTCAGCACACTTTGGGGCATATTTACAAGCCCCTATCACCGCCATGACATCACTTTCAGTGACGTGCTGGTAATATGGGCCTCGCCTTATTTACAAGGCAATGTTAAGCCGCTTAACGTGCCTTAACGCTGCCTTGTAAATAAGGACCCCTTTCGCGCCACACTTGGGTGCTGATTTTGTTCAAAGAGAAGAACAGTTAATTATCTCCATTTCTCTTTGGACAGTTTATCATCCGAAGTGTAATGTTATTTATGAACCTATTTTAAAGGTTCCAATGGTAGAGAGTTGGTGTTCTGGTGATATTTAAGAAGGGCTTGCCTAGCAACCATTAGAAATTGTCCGAAATGTGTCTGAGTCCAATTTGTGTAGTTAAAGCAAAGCCTGTCTGGGGTATTTACATTTTTGTAAGCTGACAGAAAATCTGACCTGTGAACCTTGCTGACATTAAATTATCCTAAGTGCAGCTGCTGCTGGAAAAGACCTTCAGGAAAATAACTGAAACATTTTTCTGTTCAGAGGATTATTCCTTTAATTCAAAGAGGTGCATTGTAATTCTCTAATTTATAGGGCCACTGTACATTTATGGACTGGCCACAATGAATTATTTTTTATAGACATATGGCATTTGAAAGAAGGGTAATTTTTCTACTGCATTTTTAAAGGTTGCTCATTGTGATATAGCTTCAGAAATTAATTCCTCACATAGATCCTCGCTGTAGTAGATGAGACTTTTACTACCAGCATGATCTGCACAAGACGGCAATGATTTCGATGTAAACAGGAATGCATGAGGGCTGGAAGCAGGTTTAGAGACAGCAGGTCTCTGGGGTATATTATCAACAACTAGCGATAATTTTTGTCTCTAACTTGTTTAGAGACAAAAATTATCGCCGCACATCGGCGATTTTTACCGCAGATAAACCTTGGTATTACCAAGGTTTATCGCAAATGCGATAAAAAACGCCCGCAATGCATGAATATCGCTGAAAAGTCAGCGATATTCATGCATTATCGAGCAAATGCTCTTAGCCATGTTATCCACCTCCCATTGGATAACATGGCTAAGAACTGCTCAGGGCAGGTGTTAGCTTTTGGAGATATTCGCCCTTAGCGCAAATATCTCCAAAAGTTGGTAATAGGAGATAGCGATGTTAGCGACTGTTTCCAGTCGCTAACATCTTGGCACGCCCACTTTGCATATCATTAGTGATAAATATCACTGACATGCAAAGCGGGGCCCAAGATGGTCGCTATCTCCTATTAGCTGTCGCTAACTGGTGTTAGCGACAGCTTGGTAATAGGGAGATAATTTTATCTCCGCTTTCTTGGCTTTTAAAGCCAAAAAAGCGGAGATAAAACCCCTTGATAATATACCCCTCTGTTCTTTCACTTATGGAAGTTCATGAATTTCTAGGAATTTTTTATGGTTACATTGATATGTAAATGTAAATGTGTAAATGTGTTTGTATTTATATAGCGCACTTCTAGCCAGAGGTGTCGTAGCGCTGTATTCATACAGCTGTGGAACCCTTCCTGGCTTTCCTGTGAGATGTCCAATCCTGGGCACCCCCAAGGTGAAGCTAGGCATCCAAGCGCTGTAAGAGAGTTTAAATTAGCACAAGGTTTACATTTGATGCACATTTATTAAAAAAAACTCATTATCAAATAATACGACTTTCGATTGTATTTCACTTGTTACTCATTTCATTATTGTAAATACCGCCCATGGCCTGAAGCAAACCGCTTACCTAGTAATGTCTGTGTTGTCAAAAAACAAAGGTCGTGTTAGAGCCTTTAAAACAACTGCACTCCTTTCAGGTTTGCATTTTAAGTGGAGGTGGTTAGTTGTAGCCTGGACATCTGTTTTTCATTAATGTATATATATCGTGCATATGTTTAGGCTATGTTGCTTTATGGTATGTTTTGTTGAGTGCAAGAAGCCTGGGGCTAATTACTGTGCCGTATGTAAATGACACTAATCGTAGGATTTGTGCAGTTGCAGGGTTCAGTCACAGTGTTTCAAAACATTCAGGGGCATATTACCAACAAGTAGCGATAATTATCGCTAAATAGGCTTAGCGACGATTTTTTTATCGCTGCCTATCGCTGGATATGTTAGCGGAGAAAACATGCTATTAGCAACGTTTTTCTCCATTGTGCTAAAATATCCAGTTATAGCGGCGAAATGCGTGAATATCGCTGAGAATACAGCGATATTCCCGCATTAGCGACGAAAAGCTCTTAGCCATGTTATCCACCTCCCATTGGATAACATGGCTAAGTACTGGTCTGAGCAGGCGTCAGTTTTTGGCGATAGCGGGAATATTTCCATCACTACGCCTGCCTTGCTAATAGGCGATAGCGACGTTAGCGACTGCTTTCAGTTGCTAACTGGTTGGGTACGCCCACATTGCATGTCATTAGCGATAAACATCGCTGACATGCAAAGCGGGCCCCAAACCGCTCGCTATCGCCTAAAAGCTGTCGCTAACATCAGTTAGCGACAGCTTGCTAATAGAGCGATAGAATTATCGCCGCTTAGCGGCCGAAAACGGCCGCTAAATCGGCGATAATTGCCTATCGCCACCCTTGGTAATATGCCCCTTAGTTTTTTTGTTCCTAGCTCTTACTTTTCTATCAAAGTGTACGTCTGGTGTGATGCACTCTTTTGTCCGTGGCAAACATCTGAATTTTATGCCAGATTGTGTTCCCCACCCATTCTTTAAAATGTGTTCATCTGACATTGTAAAAAGATCATCTCTACATCTGTAAATGTGTTGTTCCACCTTCTTGTAGTTTGTAGGGCATCGTGGTATGCCAGATACTGCCGAGGGCCAACAGCAGATTGAACAGACACCTGTCTCTGCACAAGATGTAAAACTTTGTTCCACAACCTGCTGCTATTGCTGCCATTTTGATAAACATGCTAAATACGATAAAAAAAAACACAAATGAGAAAGATATAACTAGTTTCCCAAGATGAAATGACCACAATCCTTGACAGTGAAGTAAAATGAAGTTGCTAACTCCAGCTTCTCCCTGGAGGAAAATTCCTCCAAAAATAACACTAGAAAACTATAGGTAAGTGTTAAATAAGAAGGACACTGGAAGTCATAAGTTGAGAGTTTATTGTTTATTGCAGACACACCACTAATGGACACTTGCTGCTGCTCCAGCCTCCAGCCTTATACAATCTGCCAGAGGCATCGCCATGGAGACTAGAACACCCCACAAGAGAACATCAAGGAGAAAGGATTCTCATAATGAATGTGCCAGCACAGGATCACATTACAACACATCCCCTTTACTAACAAAAAGGAAAATACAATAAAGGAAAAATAAGAACAAAAAGAACAGCACTAAAAACTAAATAAAATCATTGAACCGTGCAGGAGGGCGATGTGATCTCTGTGGAAACCTGCTTGAAGGAACTTCACCAGAACCAGGAGAAGAAGACGAAGGACCATCAAAACAAGGTAAAGATGGAGAATTAACATCAGAGAATTTCACAAGTCTAGACATGCTCCATTTACACCCATTTTGCATAGTTACAACATTGCTGTGTATGGCAATGATTTTAAAAGGACCCATAAATTCAGAAACACCTTTTTTATGAAATCTTGTTTTTTTCACAAGAACCCATTCACCAATGTTCCACAACCTGGATCTTGTTGAATTCTTGTAATCATAATGTTCCTTATATTTTTTCTGATAAGTAAGAAATCTAGACTCCACATCCCCCTCATCCAAGGGAACAGTATTTTGAGTAGGAAGCCATGTGGGATTCAACTTCGAATTAGCATGTCTCCCCCGTAATAGAAAGAAAGGGGAGTTTTTCAAGACATGATTAACCGTGGTGGGATGAGCCCACCACGTGTCACGCAAAACTTCCTTGAGAAGAATCTTAGTATCCAAGGAAGTTTGAACACAACCTTTCACCACACGGTTCATACGTTCAGCAAGACCATTTGCCTGTGGAGAATAAAGTGCAGTCTTGAGATGCAAAATTCCAAGGTCATCCAGGAAATTTTTCACTTCAATGGACACAAACTGCACCCCATTGTCCATAATGATGCATTTGGGAATACCCTCACAAGCAAACTCATCCTTCAAGAAATCCAAAACAACTTTAGTGTTAACAGAATTCACACACTTGGTGGAAACCCACTTAGATGTGTAGTCTACCAAAAGAATCACAAATCTTTCAGAAGGTAACAGCAAGTCAAACGGACCCGTTAGGCCCAATCATAACTTAGACCAAGGTTGACTGGGAATATCAACAGGCGACTTTAGCAGCAGTTTCCTGCTGATAAAAGCGGCGATAATGTATCGCCCTTGCTTGATATTATGGCCCTTGCTCTTTCTGGAGATGAAATCTCTGGGTCAGGAAACACTGGACTGTTGTTACCTGCTGCGTTCCTGAAAGACGGGGGCAGGGACTGTAGGGCAGAGACACAGCCCGGCTCCCGGCCGCCCACTCAGGAACCAGAAGGGGCACATCCCCCCACCTCTAAGGCGCCCTCCTCGCCTCACTCCCGCCCTCCGCCTCCCTCTGGTGATAGTCACCACCTGCTCAAACCAGGAGGTAACTATCTGTGAGAAACTCCCCAAAGTCAGGGAAATCCTGCTCAAGGGACCCAGGGATTCCAGGGCCAACTGGTTATTCCTCATTCCAAGATTTTAGTTTGTGATCCATGTTATGTTTTGGGGAGATACCATCCGAAACCACTAATTCCAATCCCGGTATCTCCCGGCGGAGATAACGGGGCATTCGTAAGGAAGGCTCGAGTCTCCCTGGAGACCCACCCCAACCAGCCTGGAAGGTTCCACACGTGAGCCTCATTCTTATCAGAGTCTGCAAGCTAGATCAGAGGAGAACAACCCCTGATTCTAAATCAAAAATCTGTGAGGCATATTATCAAGAAACAGCGTTAACATTATCGTCGCTTTAGCGGCTGAAAACTGCTGCTAAAGCGGTGATAATGGGCTTGATAATACGCCCTTGGGAATTCCCATAGAAGCCCATGTTCTGGTGTGAACCTGGGCTTCTATGGGCATTCTCTATGGAGTATTATCAAGGCCATTATCGCCACTTTAGCAGCAGTTTTCTTGCGGTAAAGCGGCAATAATGTTAACGCTGTGCTTGATAATATGCCCCTGTAGTTGATGTTTCCTCGACTCCTGCAAGAGGATAATTTGCTTTTTTTCCACGTGCCCATGTATTTCATGAAGAGAGAGCATGACTGTATTTGCTAAGGTAAAAATGGTAGAAAATTGTTCATTGATTTTACTGCATGACTTTCCAAAGAAATAAAGATAATAGGCATAGATTGTTAGAAAAGTGGGTTCTTTCGTTTGAGCGGTTTTAGATAAGACAAGGCTTACTCCCCCAAGTGGTATTTTTTAAACAATTTTATTTAAATTTTTTACATATTTAGTGCAATCAAAAGTTCTTTCCAGATTGTGACCTCCATTGGGAGCTTAACAGTTGTTGTAGGTGGAGCGGTTGTCAAGTTTAGAAGTCCTTTTTTTTAATATAATTCGTCTTTCCTTTCTGTTTTCCAAAGTTCGCTGCAAGGCAGGCTGGTTCCTTGGTAGAAAGCAGAAGAAACAGAGATAAGTAACTAAAAATAGTAGGTTCTGACTGTTTTCCCTTTTTTTAACTCAGACAAGAGCTTTACCACTATTCTTTCTGCCTATGGATCTTAACCTTCTTTTTCTCCATTTCTCTTCTAAAGAATACTTTTATTACACTTGTGTTTCTAGTTTTCATAATTCCTGACACTCTCATAACAACAAAAACTGACACAAATAACATTTTCAAGGAAAACAATCTTTTGTGTGTCATCAGGGCACTTTATTTTGATACTGCGGAGTCAGTAGGATTTTATAAGTAAAGAAATTCCCCATTGCAGTCCTCTCTCTCCTGGCCAAAGCTTGTGTAGCTTCTGACCCGGGCACACACCTGAGATAGCCACACCTCTTCAGCGCCGTCAGTCAGTGTATAAATGTTTGTCTTAATCAGCTCCAATGAACTATCATTTTTTACTGTAATGAATTTCTCACTCTTTGATTTTTTACTGGTTTTTAACAAGGATGTTTTAAGAATCTTGAAATATGTTATTGCAATGGTTTTAATTAACTATGCAAAATAAAATTAAATTTGAAGCTTGAAACCTTCAGCGCCGTGGCGGGAGCTGACATCATCTCTGGCCTCTGAGTGGACCGGGAGCCGCTGCGCTGCTCGCTCACCTGCTCTCAGCAGCCCCTCTCTCTCCATCCAGGAGACTGTCTTGGTGTTGTCCCCAAATATCCAGGATGGCCTTCGTTCCAGGCGCCCTTAAGTCCAATCACGACTTCTGGGATACACTCCCCATCCAATCCAGGCACTGCTCCCATGCCATAAGAGCAGCCACGGGATTGGCCTGAGCAGGCTGGTTTGACGCTCGCCCAGGCACAGGGAATCTATGCCGTTTCTCCACCCGGCTGTAGAATACAGCTCAGTTGGAGAAACCTAAGTGCGCATGTCTGGTTTGGCCGGTCTAAGACGGCCGGCCAAACAGACATATACACTTACAAGTGCCCACCTCTCCTCCCCATACCATGGCCCTGCCCCGCCCCACACACGCATGGCTCAGCCAGCATCTAAAAAAACAAAATGATGATAAAATATAATTTTATTTTTCAGCTGCTGGCTCTGAGCCAGTGGGGCACCGTTCCTTCGCCATTGTCGAGGAGCTGCCACTGCTCCCATCTCGTGCGTACTCCAGCCGCCCCGCACGGGCAGCTCCAGGATCCTCTCTCTGTCTCTCTCCAAGATGTTCTCCTCGCCTTCCATTTCCTCCTCCTCTGGATTGAAGGCTCAAAAGGGAAGAACAGAAGCCTTTCTTTAGTGTTTGTCTTTTCCTGTTTCTTTTTGTTTTATTGTCCTTTCTCCATGTTAACTGTTGTTTTTTCTCACAGATGAAGCTGGTGCATCCCGAGGAGTCGTTGGAACCAAAGCATCAGGTAAGTTATAATTAGGGCTCCCGGTTTTATGGTATTTATATTTTTTATCATTTCCGTCTGTATTTATCCATATTTATTTTGTGTCAACTTTATCTGTACTTATCCTTATTTATTATGGGTTTTGTGAAAAAAAATAAAGCTGAAACTGGGATATTTCCGCATTTATTTGACCAATAAATATGCAGTCATGCTTGAATGCCTGCCAGGTTTCAGTGATATGAACACCCGCAGAAGATAAATCAATGCACTTATTTGAAAATATGCACATTTCAGTATCAGTCTTGTGCATAGCTACTGCTGTTTAGGCTCTACTGAAACTCCTTTTTTAAAGCCCTTTACTTATCAATCCACACAGTTATTGGCCTGGCAGTCATGACAAAGTGTATTTCGAATCACTCAAAAAGCACCCAATGGTTTTCTCCTTGTATTTATCTGTAAAAATCAGTAAAAACAGAAAACAGGAGCCTTAGTTATAATCTTCACAATATTTTCCCTCCATTAGACTTTTCTGTTTAGGAACAACTGTGGGGTATCTGGAGAGGAATTCTGTATTGGTTTGTTCTGCTCCTTTAGAGCGTCTAACTTCAATGTTATACAGTTGAAGAGATGGAAGCCACCTTCAAACTTTGGGATTTTTACCCTTGTGTGCACTCATCTAAATGAGGGGATTGTGATATGCATACAGCAAAAAATGGTTGGCTTTATAGATAATATCGTAACTTCCCTATGGCCCATTTTATTGCTAGACATTCTTTCTCAATTACAGGATATTTGATCTCTGGGAAAAGCTTTCAACTGACAGAAAGAATGGGTTCTTCTACCTGTTTGAAGAATAAAGGTGGAGGCAAACTCTGGTCATTGCAATACTGGGGATTGTAATACGGGGGAGTTATAATACTGGAGAATTGTAATACAGGAGATTGCAATACTGGGAATTGTAATACGGGGGAGTTATAATACTGGAGAATTGTAATACAGGAGATTGTAATACTGGGAATTGTAATACGGGGGAGTTCTAATACTGGAGAATTGTAATACTGGAAGTTGTAATACTGTTTTCGAAGAAAGAATACTTTTTAGTGTTTTGAAACCTGAATTGCAGATTCAGAAGGATGGAGGAAGTGTTTAATACATGTTGACTTTTGTAACAAATTAGTTAAGAGGGCTGATATCTTTAAATAGTGCGGAATAAACCTCCTGTAATAACCCTGAAAGAACTAAAAAGGCTCTCGAGGCTCTCTTATTTTTCAGAAAGTGGACTCAAATGATTGCCTCAACATTTCCTTCTTGTGATTTTCCTGGGCTATTTTATATTTAACCTCATTGTCGGCTATTTGTGATTTTTTTTAAGTATGTGTAGCCCTGCATTCTTTAAGGCCTGGAAAACATTTGTTAGATGTTTTAACTCTTTCCATGCTCATGACGGCTCCATGCCATCATGAGCCACGGGCAGCGTGTGCTCATGACGGTGTAGAGCCGTCTTCAACTGTCGCTCCGCCCACGCTCCGCCTGCGCGGCACTAATTCCCCGCCGTCACAAGCACACTCCACCCGTGACTCAAGACGGCGTGGAGCCGTCATGAGTAAGGGAGCGCCACGCCCACCCCCTAGCCCCGCCCGTGCCGCGGCTGAATTCACGCCACGGCGAAGGGGTTAATTGTACAACCCAAACTTTGCTGAATATTACACATCATCTGGATATGCTTAGGCATACTCTGAAGCGGCCTTAACGGTTTATTCATGAAGCGCTGGAATGTAGTAGGTGCGCCATGCAACCTGAAGGGAAGCACTATCACGTGGAAAAGGCAATAAGGAGTGGAGAATGCAGTCTTCTCGATGTGAGGTCAATAGTGGGAATATTTATTGTGATTCCTTTAACTGTTCGATAAGTTCATCAATTCTGGGCAATAGGTAGTTGTCAAATGTTGATACCCTATTTACAGCACATTAATCAATGAAAAACAAATGCTCCCATGTGGTTTGTGTGCAATAGTTGAGCACCAATTACTTGTTGATGGTTCTATAACTTTAATCTCTATCATTTTGTTCAAATTCTTTTTGTCATACGGCGTGCTTTCGGAATACCGTATGGTAGTTGTTTATTACTTTCATGTCGAGTTTGAATCAAGTGTTCTCTTAAATGAGCCCAGGGCCGAACTGGCCGTAGCGGGCACTGGGTATTTCCTCGGTGGGCCTCCAGGGTGGGGGCCGTTTTTTGGACCCTGAGGGGCCGTTTTTGTTAGAGGGCCGTTTTTGCAGCATAGCTGCAATATCAGCCCCTGTAACAAAATCGGCAGAAACCGGCCCTGACAGACAGCTCAACCGCTCCCCTCAAACTCCCAGGGGGCCAGCCGCGCACTTTGTCAGGGCAAGTTTTAGTTTCCAGTCCGGCCCTAAATGAGCCCCATTCAGTAACTCTGAGAAAATGTTAGCAAAGGGAAGTAGTAATTGTTTTTAAAACTATGTTTTTGCTCTTCAATTAAACTTTTTGCTACGTTCCGCTGCTATATGGTGTTTGTATCCGCAGACAGAGGGGGAAGTCATTTCCACATCTCTGGGAATAGGATGCAAACATGTTTTAAATCGATTAATGTGGTGGATCTGATCCTTGTCTTTCTTTAGTCACAATGTGTAAGCAACTTTGCTAACTTTTTAAGAATTTGGAAAGGTTCATGCCAACTTGATCTTAATTTTTAGCAGAACTAAGTAACAAAACCAGCACCAAGTCCCCCAGTTTCAATTCTCGCTATTTTGTGTGTGCATTTTAACTCATCTCTTGATGATTTTGGGCCTTTTCTAGATTAGTGGTGGCTAATATCCTCACATTATTGAGACTTGTTATTACCTGGACCACATAGTCTAGGATGATACATTCTTCCTGGAAATCTTTTTCTCAAACCTTACGAGTTATTTCCATGTAAGTGTGGTGTTTTTTTGTCCAATGAGAAATCAGAAGGAAGAACAACTCAAACTTGACTGTACTTGATTCTGTATGACAAAATTGTCACAGATAGGAGTATGTCCAAATTATTTACTTCTTCTGGCAATATCTTTTTCAGGGTAAGTTTGAGGGTACGATTGTACCTCTCAATCAACCCATCAGTTTGCGGGTGGTAATCCGATGTTGGTATCTGTTTGGTCCCCAATTGCTGGCGCACTTGTTTCATAAGGTTTGATGTAAATAGAGAGGACCTTGCTCAGTTAATACCTCTTCAGGAAATCTAACTATAGAGAAGACAATCTCAATGATTGCATTAGCAACAGTAGTAGCGCTAGTCTTACATGGTGAGATGGCCTCCGAGTATCTAGTAGCTTAGTTATCTAAAACTAAAATGTATTTATTACCTTTAGAGGAAGTGAGCAAGTGTCCCACTTTCTCAAAGGGAGTTCCTATGAAGTGCATTTTCTTTAAAGGAACATGTGGGGGTCAATAGGGATTTTTAGTTTGACAGTTGGAACACTGTTGGCAATATTTTTTTATTTGTGCATATATGTTAGGCCTGTAGATTTGTTCCAAAATGGCCTGTGATGTTTCTCAGAGACGTCTATGTGGGCGGTTGATGGGCGGTGATCGCAATTATCTTCAGGGGATGCGTGGCTAAAACGTTGTGGGTACCCCTCAATGCTGTGTTGTGGGGTTGAAAGTTGATAGCAACCACCTGGCTATGCTTGAAGTACCAGTGAGCCCTGATGAAGTTGTCGCAAGCAAACTGGCAACAAAACATGTCGGGCTTTCCTAATTGAAATTATCAAATACATGCCATTCTTCTAATCTGAGTGTGCTCATGGCAGCCAAAAAAGAATGTATATTTACAAGTGAGTCACACCTCATTTTAGCTTGGAGAAGTAGTTTTCATCTTTTTCTTTGTTTTCACAACGGGAATGACACAAGCACCTACAGTGAACTCTTGTACACTGTACTTCTTTCTTTTCATCACCTCTAAAATTAGGACACTATCTCTTTTTCTTTATGGCTATGAAAGTTACCAATGATGATAGCGTGGGCAAACTGGTGAGAACCAACCAGCAGCTCCCTTCTGATGCTTACATGAGGTACTTTCTGACCGTTAACATATATTTTTTCCTCTTGGTTACTTTTACCTGATGAAATGCCGCTTGGTGTATTGACATACAGTGAGAATTGAACACTTGGATCGGGAGGTGACTGGCAATTTTTTGAAGGCAGCTCTTGGGCAGAAATATTGTTAAAACTGCTCCTAGTCTCCATGAAAAAGTTTAAACAACATAGTGTTTGTGAATAATCAGGTTTTGTGTATTTGTAATTTGACAAGTGGAGGGCAACCTGATTATTATTTCCCTCGTGTGCACCTTTTTGTGTATGAGTACCACAGATGACCCAGGGGGTTTTCACTGGCTCACTAGCGAGCAGGCACATTGGCCTCTACCTATCATAATTTGTAGAGACCTGAATATTAATTTACCATGTGACTGGGCTATGGATGGCTATCAGGTTTATACTGGTCGGAAACCCAAAGTTCTTTAGGCTCTTAGGACCTTATGTCACGTCCAGAGGCTTGTTGACGTATGTCTAAACTGAGACCGATTAACTATGGGTATACTTACTATTCTGCACCACAACAGTCGCAAATCCAACTAGATTCATTTTTTTGTATCTCCTCCAATGGTTCAAGATATTAATATCAAGCTTGTTCCCTGGTTTATGTAGGATCACTACCCTTTAATTTCAGGGACTAAGGGGATAGACCTCAGCAGGAAAGCTTCTGCCTGGAGCTTTGAGAGAGCCTTACTATATAACAAGGAATACTGTGACCACATGAGAAGGTGGATTCTGGAGTTTTTGGAAAGAAATACTGTTTCTGCACAAATAGAGGTGGTGTGGGACACCATAAAGGCCTGCATATGGGGTGAACACTTCAGTTCTCATTCAGTAAGAGCAAAGAAGACAAATATTTGCTACACGAGCTTCAAAAGAAATTGGCGAGGTCTGAAGAAAAGTTTATTTGGGCAGTCCAGCAAAAGAAAGAATTGGATTCGGACCAGTTAGAGCTCGCAACAGCTAAGACAGCAATTGGGGAAATCTTGGCTGAGAAAGCCGCCTCCAAGTGTACCGCCTCCAGGTAAAAGGCTTATGAGTTTAGCAAACAAATTGATCATCATCTAACCATGAGAACTAGACAACGAAATACTAATGATGGGATACGGTCGATCAGGGATCCAATGGCCGGAGTAGTAACAGAGTTGGGCAAAATTAGAGCAGCTTTCTTTCAGTACAATCATGCATTGTATACTGAGATAGAGGTTAGTGACAAAATAACCAGACAGAGTGCTATTGATAAGTATCTGGACCCTAATTTGATAACCAGATTTAGTTAGGATGACCATGAACTTTTAGAAGGCCTCCCTCCTGGGAGGAGATTGACACTGCACTGACTAGTCTTCCGGACGGGAAAGCCGCTGGTTTAGACCTTATTCCGGTTGAATTTTATAACGTTTTTCTCAATCAAATTAAAGAGATCTTTAAACTATGTTTGAGCAAATATTTAATGGCACTGCTCCTCCTCTTTCTTGGTCTTCTGCGAAAATTATCATCTTCTCTAAAAAGGATAAACCCCTCCAGGAATTGGGATTGAGTTGCCCAATTACTTTAATTAACGGAGACTCCAAAATCTATTCCAAAATTCTAGCCTCTCGCCTATCGCAAGTAATTAACAGACTGGTTTCTAATTGGCAGCATGGGCTCATTCCTAAAAGAGGTACTACTGATCCTATAAACAGGTCCATCACGCTGTTCGATGCAATGCAAGTTACAGGAGACCCGATGGCGCTGATTTTGCTTGACGCTGAAAAGGCCTTTGATCAGGTCTTCTGGCTTTTCCTGTGGACCATCATGGAGAAAATGGGGACTGGACCTGGATTTAATCAGGCTTTAAAGGTACTATATATTAAACCTATGGCTAGTGTCTTGATAAATGGGGTGTTGATGTAGCAAATTCTAATATCACTGGGGACGCGTCAAGGGTGTCCTTGCTCCCCTTTGCTCTTTGCAATGTATATCGACCCGATTATCGAGAAGCTAGAAATAAACCTGTGTATCCACCCAATCCATAGGCATGGATACAACACTAAAAGTACAGCTTATGCCAATGATGTAGTGCTTGTAACTCCTGATCCAGCAAGGTCAATTCAGGCGATTGAATTAGAGTCTCAAGGTTTTGGAGAGGTCTCTGGTTATAAATTTAATTAATGAAAATCACAGATTAATTTGAATAAGAAAATTGAAAGGGCAGACTCTAAGGTTGTAAATAAGGCTAGATATCTTGGGTGAACATTTTGTCTAATATTGACTTGATTGTGGAAGAAAATCTAGTCCCTCTAGCCATAGAGATGAAGAGGTCATTGTACAGATTGAAAGATTTACACCTCACTCTAGTTGACAGATGTAATATTTTAAAAATGAACGATTTTCCATAACTTTTATACTTTTTTAGTTCCATTCCTTTAGAATTCTCAAATGAAATACTAAAGAAATTTGATAATCTCTTTCCACAATTCATGTTGGCATATTCTCAGCCTAGAATATCTATGAAGTTTTTATCACTCCCAAAGGATGGAGGTGGATGGACGCTCCCTAATTTAAATTTGCACTACTGGGCAACTATCTTGCAACACTGCCCCGTACTGCTGCAAGACCGCTCCTATGATCAAATATCAGATTTTCCTTCTCCGTTCAAACTTTTGGTTGATCCAGAAGCTTGGGGCTGCCTGTGGCGGCAACTAGAAAGGGGATATTATAAAAGAGTGAGGTTCAAGACCCTTATGGGAACTTCTTGGTATTGGCAGATTGAACTACTGTACTCCAACCAGAACTAACGAGAACTTGGGGATCATTTTTTGGCAACTTGGTTAATAGCTGAGATAACCAAAATGGGAGCTTTTTTCCCCCAGAAGGGGTTATAGCTTTTGGGGATAAAAGAATGAATTTCAGCCTATCCCATAAGGAGTTCTTTAAATATTTATCAATTATCAATTTTTACAATCTAACAGAGAGAGCCCTCTCGATTTGTTAAATGTGAACTCATGGAGAAATTGGCTGATGGTAATTTCCCATGAATGGGGTCTATTAATAATATTCTTAACAGCCCGATGTCAGATGACCTGAGTAAGATCTCCGTGAAATGGCAGCTGAAACCTTTACCGGTGCAGCCGAGCACAGCGCTCTTGCCGGCTGAGTAAAGCGGAACCGCCATCTTGGGGGGAGGCAGGGTAGCGCTCCAGCTCCTGGACGCCTCCCGCCCTCTCTCACTACATAAGGAGTCCTGGTGGTATTTCACTTAGATTACTTGTTCTCCCCTGAGGCAAAAAGCCGGGGGCATTTCTCCTTTCCACTGTGCGACTAACTTTTCTCTTGTGAGAGTGTGTGATTTGTAAAGCCGTGTAAACTGTATGTGTGGTGATTTTACGACCTCTGTACAGTCCCGCTGACCGATATATATATATATTTTTAAATTGTACATATCTTAAATAGTTCTATTTTATGTATCGGACACTGACCGCCTGCATGTTTTGACGAGATCGAGTCGTCACAGTGGTCCCGATCTTCACTCCTTTACCGGTGCAGCCGAGCACAGCGCTCTTGCCGGCTGAGTAAAGCGGAACCGCCATCTTGGGGGGAGGCAGGGTAGCGCTCCAGCTCCTGGACGCCTCCCGCCCTCCCTCACTACATAAGGAGTCCTGGTGGTATTTCACTTAGATTACTTGTTCTCCCCTGAGGCGGAAAGCCGGGGGCATTTCTCCTTTCCACTGTGCGACTAACTTTTCTCTTGTGAGAGTGTGTGATTTGTAAAGCCGTGTAAACTGTATGTGTGGTGATTTTACGACCTCTGTACAGTCCCGCTGACCGATATATATATTTTTTTTAAAATTGTACATATCTTAAATAGTTCTATTTTATGTATCGGACACTGACCGCCTGCATGTTTTGACGAGATCGAGTCGTCACAGGGGTCCCGATCTTCACTCCTTTACCGGTGCAGCCGAGCACAGCGCTCTTGCCGGCTGAGTAAAGCGGAACCGCCATCTTGGGGGGAGGCAGGGTAGCGCTCCAGCTCCTGGACGCCTCCCACCCTCCTCCCACCCCCTAGCTAAACATGGATAAAAGGAAGGGGCTCTCCCGTCCGCGCAGCGGGCGGGCGCAGCGGGCGCGCCGATGGCGCGCCGGAGGCGCGCCTAAGGCAAGCCCGTCTGCGCCCGTCCGCGCCGGACCCGCGCCTCGCGCCAGAACCCCTGTTCTACACGCCCCAGGAATCAGTTGGTCCTCGGACCAATTGCTACACCTCCGCCCGGCTACTTGCTCCCCCCTAATCTGCTGCAACACTTTTAGCCTTGATTCAACTGCATATCTCTGTCCACACTGCAATTTTTCTCTTCCTGTGGTCCCTAAAGCCCCGCTACTTACATTAATTGTTAATGATCAGTCATCTACCATCTTAAAGGCCGCACTAGTTAACTGCAGATCTCTTCCAGCTCACGCCCATGATATCTGGTTATCCCTTGACACCCACAAATGGGATTTATTGTTTCTTACCGAAACTTGGTTAAAAGATTCTTCCAAACCGGATATCACTTTAGCTACTCCCCCAGGCTATTGTTTTACTGGTATTAATCGAGACAACTCCAAGACCGGAGGGGGTCTTGCGATCATTGCTAAATCCCATCTCAAAGTAAACCTTTTGAAAATTCCTAATTTGGGCCTTATTGAAGCCGCCTACTTTACAATTATGAACTCCGCTAGTACCATTTGTGCAGGCATTTTGATCTACAACCCCCCTAACGTTACTTCTTCCTCCCTTAATACTTTGATGCATTCCATTGCTGATTTTTCGCTCAAACATCCTTATTTTACTGTATTAGGAGATTTCAATATTCATATTGATAATCCTTCCTGTACACAATCCTCCTCCCTGTTAGAAACGTTACAAGGACTCACCCTGTCCCAATTAGTTACTGGCCCGACCCATATTGCAGGCCATACACTTGACCTTATTTTTTCTAATCATCCTTCCATCTCCACCCTCCCCCCCACTCCTTTGACGTGGACTGATCACTTTCTTATTCCTTTTTTTTTTCACAGCCCCCACCTCTCCTTCCCCTATCCCCTTAATCGAGTTAGAGGGCGTAAATGGAATAAAGTTACTTGTGATTCCTTGGAAGCTCAGCTTCATTTTCAACTGAACCACCAAAAAGATCTCAACTCAGAAACCTTGAGATTTAATTTGTCTCTCTCAGATGCGCTTGACTCTGTTTCCCCTCTTGTTCCTCTTACTTCCTGCAGATCCCGTCCCTCTGCTCCTTGGTTTTCCCCTTTGTTGCGTGAGGAAAAGAGCAAGTGTAAGCAGCTGGAACGTAAATGGAGACAGAACTTCGATCCCTTAGCCAAATTGGCATACAAATCTGCCCTGAATAAATTTCGCAAACTCTTACGCTCTGCAATGAGAGTTTACTTTTCTAATCGGATTCAACAGGCGCAGAATTCTTCTAAAACTCTTTTTTCCATTGTGAAAGATTTTGTGAACCCCCCTGCTTTGAAATCCGTTTGTACCCCCACTCAAGATCTCTGCAATGGATTGTCTGATTATTTTCAGGAGAAGATAGTTAAACTCTCCTCTTCCTTTGCCGTGACGACTTCTAATCACCTCGAAGATCGCTCTTGTCACCTCTCTTGCTCTCTTAATTCTTTTAGTGAGCTAACTCCAGATCTGGCGTTAGTTTTGCTACGCAACATTAAGTCTGGTTCCCCCCTGGACTTAGTCCCGGCCAGAATTATGGGCATTCTTGCCCCCATTCTAGTGAACCCGTTTCTTTCCATCTGGAATGCTTCTCTATCGCGTGGCCAATTCCCTTCACTGTGGAAACAGGCTAGGCTTGTCCCCATATTGAAAAAAGCCGGTACCGACCCTTTACTATTTAGCAACTATCGACCTATTTCACTCTTGCCCAAACCTGCCAAGATTCTGGAGATGGTGGTACAGAAACAGTTGGCACTGTACCTTGAGTCAAACCAGCTGTTGCATGACTCTCAGTCCGGCTTTAGAACCGGCTACAGTACTGAGACAGCACTGCTTGAAGTCTCAGATATCATCAGGGAGTCAGTGGATAGGGGCGAGGAGGCCATGTTGGTCCTCCTCGACCTATCCGCTGCTTTCGACACTGTTTCCCATAAAAAACTTACCATCCGTCTACAACAGCTTGGGGTCGGTGGGACAGTGCTGGCCTGGATCACTTCTTTTCTGTCTAGCCGTTCTCAAAGGGTTACGTTGCACCCTTTTGAATCCGAGGACAAACCCCTACTGTGCGGAGTGCCCCAGGGCTCTGCTTTAAGCCCTCTATTATTTAATGCCTATGTGGCTCCTCTGGCCAAGGTAGTTGAGTCCTGGGGTGTCAGGGTGGTCTCCTATGCTGATGATACTCAGCTTATCTTTTCCTTTCGAGACCACTCTGACTCCCTCTTTTCCAACTTTAGAAACTGCCTTGGCAACATCTGCACATGGATGTCAGCCAATCATCTTGCCCTCAACACCGATAAAACGGAGGTCCTTTTTTTCAGCAAAAAATCCCCCCCCCCCTGCAAACCTTTGGTGGCCTACCATCTTGAATCCCCCTCCCACTCCTGTTCAAGCAGCTCGTAATCTTGGCTTCACTTTTGACAATTCTCTGTCTGGAAGTACCCAAGTCAACAAAGTGGTAGGGGCCTGTTTCTCCAAATTACGTATGATCAGGAAAATCTTCCCCTTCCTCCCCCAATCTTCACGCAAAACTGTGGTCCAGGCACTCATTACCACCCACCTAGACTATGCTAATAGTCTATATGCAGGTGCCCCCCTTTACCTGATCGACCGTCTGCAAATAGTTCAAAACGCGGCAGCCCGGCTCATTGGTAATATCCCTGCCCGTACTTCAGTCAGAGCCTACCGAGAAGAGCTTCACTGGCTCCCTATTTCACGACGCATCGATTTTAAAATTCTGACCCTGGCATTTCGTGCTATTCATGGAATTGGCCCGTCCTATCTGAGAAAACGTCTCAAAATCTCTGCTTCAGTCAGGCATCTAAGATCTAACAGCCTTCGTTTACTGATGGTACCAAGATTCAGGCTTTCTCGGAGTGGCGGCAGATCTTTCACCGTCACTGCCGCCAAGCTCTGGAACAGCCTCCCACTTGATCTCAGGTTTTGCGAATCTGAGCCTGCCTTTCGTCGCAATCTCAAGACCTGGTTGTTCACTAAGGGTTAGGGCTTGGTATTATCAGACGTTGGTACTCTCCTAGTCCCTCTGTGGGATATGTGTCTGGTTTATTCTTTAAGGGGATAATTATGTAATCTAGCGCCGGGACACCTCCGCCGGAGGTAGCTGTGCGCTCTACAAGCTTCAAAATAAATAAATAAATAAATAAATAAACTGGGAATCACTGACAAAGCTTTCTGGAAGCCCTCCTATATTCACAAACTGATTTACTTTCTGCGAATCTTTAAGCCCAGTTTTATAACATTTGTTTTTTTTCCTATTTTACACCCCGAGTAAAATCGCTACATGGGGAGATAGTAAAGGCTTTAGGTGCCCCCGCTGCGCGGGATATAGGGCTGATTCAGTGCATATGTTTGCAACATGTGGCAAGCTTAGATCTTTGTAGGAAGATATGTCAGGATTTTTTAAGGAAATGTTGTCCCGGAATGTATCTCTAACCCCGCTATGATTTTATTGGAAGTACAGGATACTATTGGTAGGAAGGAGCAGGGCTCTGATCCTTGTCGCTATGGCCATACTTAGGTTCTATATTGCCTTGACATGGTTGGATCCCAATCCCCCTTCCTTTCAGCAGTGGTTGGCTCGATTACTTTCAATTCACAATTTGGAAAAAGCAATGTATGCTAGGAAAGGAATTAGCGCCAGAAAAAAGGGATTGGTTATTTGGGATTGGTTAACCGACTGGATATGTCATACCAACATAGGGGGGATTAAAATCAAAGGGTAAAGAGCAAGCCGGGCCAATATATGTTGAATAAGTTACATGTATTATATATTTTGTGGTCATGAAATCGCTTGTCAATTTTTGTTTATTCAAGGGAATATTCCAGGAGTGGTATGAACTTATATTAAAATATGTGGGAGTTATGATTTGGAACTTTAAAGCTCAATAGGCATTTCCCTCGGAACTTTAGCCTGATAAGCACCTTTGCACTTTGCACTTTGTATTTTACACTTTATATGCCTCTTGTCAGGTAAAGGTTATTAGCTGGATGTAACTAGTATGTATAAACTCATCTAAAAATTATTTAGGGGACTGTTGGACCTGGCCTTCTTGGCAGGGTCATCCCTAAACTTTTTGCCTTCCTCCAATACTCTCTCTGACCTTTTTTGTTGGTTTAATGACTCTGGGCACTTTTACCACTGCTGACCAGTGCTAAAGTGCATATGCTCTCCCTGTGAAAAGTATACATGTGATTGATGTCCATGATTGGTTCATTGGATTTACTGTCAGTCCCTAGTAAAGTGCACTAGGAGTGCCAGGGCTTGTGAATGCCAATACTGCTAGTGGGCCTGCAGCGCTGGTTGCGCCACCCACAGAAGCAGCCTTAAAATGTGTCTAGGGTCTGCCATTGCAGAACCTGCGTGCAGTCTGGTACTGTCATGCTGGCTGGGCAAGTGCACACACTTGCCAGCCCCTAAACCTTCCCTTAACTTCATATTAGTCACCCCTATGGTAGGCCAGAGGGCAGGGTGCATTGTAAGTGTAAGGTAGAACATGCCCTGATGTGTGTGGCATGTTCTAATAGTGAATTACTGCCAAATTCGTTTTTCACTATTGTAAGGCTACCAGTTTCCTTTAGGCCAGATGGGCTGCTGGAATTATTACACTCTATAATCCCAGCAGGCTCAGGGAACATGGTAGAAATTAATGTTTAGTATGCCTGAACTAAGAATAATAAAATACTTCTTTTAGTAAAGTTTATTTTAATATCCTGTGTTTGCAAATGCTACTTTTAGAAAGCTAGCATTTGCTTGCTTAACCATTTCAGCCCGCCTCTGCTTTTGTGTGTATCTGACCGTCTGAGTTGTGTGAGTGACAGGGCTGGGAGTTGACAGGTGGTGAATAGCAGGATGACACCTTAGTGGGTGGTGGGAGTTTCCCCTGAATGATGCATCAAGCTGTGCTCTGCCTCCACAATGCTGGCTCCGCCCTCCTGGGGAGCGACTGATGACTCAGCCTGCACCTGGCCCAGGAAGGACCGAAGCTTGTCAACAAAGTGCTCAGGCTGCCCCTGTCCTCACAATGCCGGCTCCGCCCCCCTGGGGAGCGGCTGATGTGCCTGCCCTCACACTGAATGCAGAAGCAGAAGTACCCACCACAAGTGCTCAGGAGCTGAGAGCAGTTAGGCGAAGGCCCCCCTGGCCTGTAAGAACAAAAGAAACTGGGTATAAAAGTAGGAGCCCTGCTCCTTGTAAATTAGAATCCTGTTTTACCACGAAGGACCTCTGCCCGACTAAAAGGAGAAGAGACGCTGGGAGGACTGGCCTGCTGCTTGCCTTGCTGAGGAAGGAGAGGAGAAGACTTTTGAAAAGACTTTGCTGCTTTGTGCTCTAAACATTCTCCAAGGGCTTGATTGAGCTTGCCCCCTGAACTGAACCCCAGGACCAGTGGGTTCTCCTGTGCTTTGGCTCGTCCCCTGCCTGAGGCCGAGTATTTCCTCCCGCCGGAGGTGAAGTCTGCCCCCTCTCGCCCCCTCCTAGGGCCGTGGTACTCGGGAGCCAGCCTGCCCTCTTGCCCTTGAGAGCCTCGCTCCACTCGGAGTCGCTCTCTGCCCCAGGGCTAAGGTCGGCCGCTCCTCTACCCCTGCCTGCTTCATGGAGCCCTTGAGGAGACTTCAGCCCCTCCCGCCGGAATCCCGGGACTCGAGCAGCCTGTGCCTGGGCATCTGATTGCACCCGGCTGTCCTGCCTTGCTCTGCCCCCCCAGGAGAGGCCGCACCCCGCACTGTGAAGGGTGCCTTGCCTCCCAGAGATCCTCCGCTTTGAGAAGGGACCCCTCTGCACTGACATTCCTGAAAGAAAGCATTCCTGAAGGTGCCTTGGCCCCAGAGGCTCCTCTCACCCCTCCCTGCTCCTCACTGCAGCTGAGAGCCCCCACCTCTGGAAAAGGCCCGGGGCTCCTCTCATCGCCTGCTTGCTGCTCTGCTCCGCAGCTCAGCCCCCACCTCTGGAAAAGGCCCAGGGTTTCTTCGAGGCCCTCTCTGGTATCCATTCCAAGCATACCGCGAGCCGAGTCAGTTTCACCCTTGAAGGCAGGAGAGGTGCTGCAAGGCGCTCCGAAGGCCCAGGGAGGGTCCCAAAGCCCCAGGACAGAGAGAGACTATCCTTTGAAAGGAAAGAACACTGAGAGAACTATGAAATTAGGAGATTTATAACAAAAGCGCCTTAACAGAGAAATCTCCATTTATGAACTGCAACTAAGGAGAAAAGGAACTATTTTCTTGAAGTGAAACCATTGAAGTATTTTTAAACAAACAACCATTGAAAGCTACAACTAAGAACCTTTGCCTATTTACAACCTGTGGTGCAACAAAAACGTTATTTGGTCTTGTGATAAGTCTGTTGAGTAACATATATATATTTTTACATAAAGAAGCGTATTTTTATATATTTACAGCCTGGTGTCCATTTGTGGGGGGATTGGTATATTTTACTGTGTGTGTGATTACAAATGCTTAACTAACTAACGCCTGAAGATTAGCCTTGGCTGCTCACGCCACGCACCTAGAGGGTGAGCAAGGGTAATTCTAAGGGGTCATCCTTCGCCCTGACTTGGAGGAGAGGGTCCCTGCTTGTCACAAGTGCATACTTGCGTCAACCAGAGACCCCCAATTCTAACATTGGTGGCAGCGGTGGGATTTGCGAATTTGCATTTGTAGTTGACATACAGTGAATTACTGATCACCACATAGTGAGAGCAGACCTATAACGCAGCCACAGGTTTCCATTTTTATAATTTTGCTGGGAGATCTCCATGTGCTTGTGAAACGTCATGCCTGGTTCAGTGAGGTTGGAAAAGGCAGCAACCAGATGCCTGTCGCCAGCGGAGTTGGCAGACAGGGCAGCAACCAGGGCGCATGAAATAGAGATGGCGAAATTAAAAGGACAAATGGAAATGGACAAGCATAAATTGGCAATGGAAAGCCAAAAATTAGCCATGGAGGCGCTAAAACGCCAAAGAGATCACTACTTGAGGATGAAAGAACTTGATTTGGAGCTTGAAGCCAGGAGGGCCTCAGCCCAACATCCAGAGATTTGTGTAGCTCGCAGATTGAGCTTTGCTGAGTTGGAGGTGGAGTCCAGCTCAGCTGGTGGCAGCAACATTCAGGTATCTAGTGCTAACAGCATAGTGCGCGCACCTAGAGGTATGGCACCTGACTTGGAGGGGGTTAACTTACACCAGGAGGTTCAAGGGCATGAGGTAGCTCCGGTAGTGCGCATCGTCCCTGAAGGGAATAGGGTGGCTGGCGTAGGAGTTCATGGTCCTAGTGGTGGGAGGGATTCCCCCATGTTTGAGGTCCTGGTGGGTGAGTGTAAAGACTGCCCAGAAGAGTGTGGGTTGTGTGACAGAGACAGTCCGCTACTGTCTGGCCAGTCTCAGAAGAATGGTGTGGAGTATGTGTGTGAGGCGCTGGATGGTGAGGTGAAGGATAGTTTGGTTAACCCTGCTAGGGGGCTGTGTAATCCAATTGTGGGAGAGCATACTTTAAGTCCCAGTTTTCCAGAGCTATGCCAACACCTGTTTGAGAGTGAGTTCTCTGACCCCAGGGAGCTCACATTGGAGGCAGACCTTGTGGTGGATTCCAAAGGGTCTGGAGAGGCATTGGGGTGTGATCCTGTAGGGAGTGGCTCAGGTATCTTCCAGCCCAGAGTGGTGGAAGTGGCGCAGAGTAGCCCAGCTAGGTCCTGTAGTAGTGAGAGGGGTGTAGGGCCTCACGTCCTATCCTTAAGGGGAAGGAGTGAGAATGGGTGTTGTCCCGGTAGTGCCCAACCTCAGTCTCAGAGCCTGGATGGTTCTTTAAGGGAACACCAGGTGGGGAGCCTAGGCTGTCCGGATGAGTCACCCTCTGAGGGGGATCCCCCAGTGGCTAGAGAACGTGGAGGCTCTGTAAACAGGGCTCCAGTAGTTCTGGTGACTGGCAGTACCACTCCAGTTGGGAGGGTGCAGAAGTGCAGAAGGAGGGGCGAGAGGGGGAAAGAGTCCCCAGTGGAAGAACCAGTGGGTCAGGGGCCAGCCAGCAGGGCTGCGTCCCCAGTGAATGACCATGGGGACACCACTTCTGTCCTGGGGGATCTTCCCACACTGTCAGAGGGACAGAGGCTGGGAGATCTGCGCCAGGCAGACTGTTGCACGGCACAGGAGCTATGTGCCACCCTCAGGGGGGGCATGTGTGCTCCCCGAGAAGTCCTGGTGCGCCAGGCAATTGTTCAACTGCAGGGTTGGGTCCCTGAGTTGGAGAGCCAGGTTCAGGTGTTGTCTGACCTGGAAGGTGGGACCACTGTAATCAGTGTCCTGACCCATGTCACTTCTAGGGGTACCACTCCAGTTGGGAGTGGGCCGGACCCTGGAAGGGGGTGCAGAGGGAGGGAGTCCTTGCCTCTGACCCCGGTGCAGTTTGAGGGTTTAGACCCTAAGGTAGAGGGCCAGGTGCAGGGTGTCCCCCCTGACCTGGTGCCCCAGTTGCAGGATAGCACCCCTGAACTGGTGGGAGAATTGTGCAGATCACCTGCCACAGGTGCCCTGACAATTCTGGAAGGGGGTACCACTCCAGGTGGGAGGGTACAGAGCCCCAAGGAAGAGGACCGGGTGTGGGAGAGGCCACCCCAGTGTTTGGTCCAGCCGCCAGGTACAGGCCTGGGGCTGGTGGGTCAGTGCCAGGATAGCATACCTGGACTAACAGAAGAGAGAAGGGACAAAAGGTGCCAAGCACCTGGGGCTACTGCCCCCCGCTCTCTGAGGCCACAGAGGTTTGAAAGCCCTGAAAGGCATAAGGCCTGGGTCTCAGCCCTGACTACTGTCAGTGGCCACTCGGATTTGATGACTGTCTGTTGGGACACACCTGTGAGCAAGTTACGGTTAGAGGCTGCCCAGGTGGTGTCCACAGAGGAAGAAAAGGGTGCCCCATGGATTAGTTGGGTGGACCCTGAGAGTATGGACAGAGGATTTGAAATAGGTTCAGATTGGCGTAGAACTGGAATGTGCCCCTGCTGTTGCGGGCCAGGTCCAGGTTCTATCGCCCAAAGCAGGGAAGCCCATCACAGTGGTGATTGGTCTACCCTGCGTTTTGGCTGGAAGGGGGTTGTGTTGGACCTGGCCTTCTTGGCAGGGTCATCCCTAAACTTTTTGCCTTCCTCCAATACTCTCTCTGACCTTTTTTTGTTGTGAGGAAAATTATATTTTGCCTTGTCATGTGTCCCTACGTGTTCCCCATTATATGTTATATGTGCATGATCGATATGCATATGTTCCCCCTTGACCGAATAAAGACGCAATTATAGTTGTGTCCAACGTTAATATGCCAGTTTCCAGTCCTCATGAAAGCAACGAGTATTAGGCCTATGTTGCCAACGTCTTGCATTGTGCACGTTAATTCATCGAGTTGTCTCCGTTTCTGGGCCTCATAAGGGCCCGGACACCAGATTCAAGCTTCAGTCTCCTGAAATCACTCCGAGGAGCGATGCAGCCCCTCCCGCATCCCTGACCCTTCACTTACTTCCTGCCAAGCAGCGCGGTGCCCGGCCTGGCCTGCCTGCCTGTCTGCCAAGAATATGTTATTCCTCTAGTTATCAGTTCAGCTCCCCGGCTTTACATTCCTAAGCTAACGAACCGCATAAACATCTTCAGCTATAGTCTAGTCTTCCTGTCTCCATGCAAGAGAATTACTGAATTAATATCCATAGAAGATTCATAGCACACGCAATACATGTAGAATATATGCATGCACCAGCCTTAGTGTCAAGTAGCCTCTGCCCTGATGACATTTAGATTCTATCAACATGTTCTCCAACACCAGATATCAGATATGCTATAGGTACATGTCGTCCTGACATCCCAGACTTTAGCCCCCAGTTCTCCCTAGTTACACGTCATGGCCCGTTTGCGCGCACCAGTAGGTTAAAGGTTCCAGCTGCCCAGGTAGCCCCCTCCATGTATCCACCCATTTATGACATTTCTGTGACGTTTTCATCACATGTCTCCGTGCACGCCCTGTACACGCCTTCTTTGTACGCCCATATGTTCCTATCTTACGTTTGTCACTTGTTAAGCCTACTGTATGTAATGCAATTGTACTATTTTACTATATATACTATGTAATGTTAATGAGACGTTGCAGCTGCCATTCCATTCCATTGCATGCCACTTCATGGTCTTTAGGCTCGAGCCATCCGATTAAAGCCATTTTCGACTCAGATATCACGGATCCTGCCTCCTATTTATTGAGCTATCTGTTTTAGTTAATGTATAGAAAAATAGTATAGGTAATTAATTATTTATTTACCACAGTTGGTTTAATGACTCTGGGCACTTTTACCACTGCTGACCAGTGCTAAAGTGCATATGCTCTCCCTGTGAAAAGTATACATGTGATTGATGTCCATGATTGGTTCATTGGATTTACTGTCAGTCCCTAGTAAAGTGCACTAGGAGTGCCAGGGCTTGTGAATGCCAATACTGCTAGTGGGCCTGCAGCGCTGGTTGCGCCACCCACAGAAGCAGCCTTAAAATGTGTCTAGGGTCTGCCATTGCAGAACCTGCGTGCAGTCTGGTACTGTCATGCTGGCTGGGCAAGTGCACACACTTGCCAGCCCCTAAACCTTCCCTTAACTTCATATTAGTCACCCCTATGGTAGGCCTGAGGGCAGGGTGCATTGTAAGTGTAAGGTAGGACAAGCCCTGATGTGTGTGGCATGTCCTAATAGTGAATTACTGCCAAATTCGTTTTTCACTATTGTAAGGCTACCAGTTTCCTTTAGGCCAGATGGGCTGCTGGAATTATTACACTCTATAATCCCAGCAGGCTCGGGGAACATGGTAGAAATTAATGTTTAGTATGCCTGAACTCAGAATAATAAAATACTTCTTTTAGTAAAGTTTATTTTAATATCCTGTGTTTGCAAATGCTACTTTTAGAAAGCTAGCATTTGCTTGCTTAACCATTTCAGCCCGCCTCTGCTTTTGTGTGTATCTGACCGTCTGAGTTGTGTGAGTGACAGGGCTGGGAGTTGACAGGTGGTGAATAGCAGGATGACACCTTAGTGGGTGGTGGGAGTTTCCCCTGAATGATGCATCAGGCTGTGCTCTGCCTCCACAATGCTGGCTCCGCCCTCCTGGGGAGCGACTGATGACTCAGCCTGCACCTGGCCCAGGAAGGACCGAAGCTTGTCAACAAAGTGCTCAGGCTGCCCCTGTCCTCACAATGCCGGCTCCGCCCCCCTGGGGAGCGGCTGATGTGCCTGCCCTCACACTGAATGCAGAAGCAGAAGTACCCACCACAAGTGCTCAGGAGCTGAGAGCAGTTAGGCGAAGGCCCCCCTGGCCTGTAAGAACAAAAGAAAGTGGGTATAAAAGTAGGAGCCATGCTCCTTGTAAATTAGAATCCTGTTTTACCACGAAGGACCTCTGCCCGACTAGAAGGAGAAGAGACGCTGGGAGGACTGGCCTGCTGCTTGCATTGCTGAGGAAGGAGAGGAGAAGACTTTTGAAAAGACTTTGCTGCTTTGTGCTCTAAACATTCTCCAAGGGCTTGATTGAGCTTGCCCCCTGAACTGAACCCCAGGACCAGTGGGTTCTCCTGTGCTTAGGCTCGTCCCCTGCCTGAGGCCGAGTATTTCCTCCCACCGGAGGTGAAGTCTGCCCCCTCTAGCCCCCTCCTAGGGCCGTGGTACTCGGGAGCCAGCCTGCCCTCTTGCCCTTGAGAGCCTCGCTCCACCCGGAGTCGCTCTCTGCCCCAGGGCTAAGGCCGGCCGCTCCTCTACCCCTGCCTGCTTCACGGAGCCCTTGAGGAGACTTCAGCCCCTCCCGCCGGAATCCCGGGGACTCGAGCAGCCTGTGCCCGGGCATCTGATTGCACCCGGCTGCCCTGCCTTGCTCTGCCCCCCCAGGAGAGGCCGCACCGCACTGTGAAGGGTGCCTTGCCTCCCGGAGATCCTCCGCTTTGAGAAGGGACCCCTCTGTGTGATGTCTTCTTATATAAATAAAAGAAGAATAACTTATGAATTCAAAGAGTAGCTTTAATTAAAGCCTCAGCCACAGGAGAAATCTTCAACTGCTTTCACAGGACAGAGATGCATTCCAGAATCTCACAAGAGAATGGAATACAAACATTCAGAACTCTAATACATTAAAGGTACAGATACCAACATTAAATACATAGCGATATCACACATCTCCCTCCTAAAGAGAGTTTAAACAACAATGATAAAAATGTATACTATAGATATCCAAACAATTAGAGAGATATGCATCTATGGTAAATAGTCTCTTAAATAAATAGGAGGTCTACGTATTCTTTGACTCCTAAGGGAAGATGAGGATAAATTTGCACCATTGACAAAACTGGAAGATGAAGAATGTACTCTTTGTCTTCCACACAAAGAGTCATGTAACGGGATTCTTGACCTAACCACAACCACTCTGCTCTTGTTCCAAATTCTCCCATCTTCTGTTTTAATGGCATTTCTAAATACTTTCACTACTGCTCTCACCTCAGTATATTTTGACCAAGATCTACACCCAACAGGAGCTTTTATTCGAACAAGATCACCCACTAGTATCTTCTGTACACTCACACCATTTCTTTTATCAAAATACAACTTTCTTTCATCCAACTTCCTCTCTTCCTTCTTACGCCACTCACCAATTCCATTATCCACCAGACCCTTGTTGAGATCCATCCAACCAGGACACAACCAAGTGTTGGGAGCCCTCCCTTTGAACAACACAAATGGAGACTTCCCAGTTGTCGAGTGGGGCGCAAAGCGATACGCAGTTATTCTTTCTTGTAAAACCGATTTCCAATTCAAATTAGATGACCTTGCCAATTGTATAGCCTCCTTCAAAGTTTTATTAACTCTCTCAACTGCACCATTAGTCTCGGGATGATACAAAGAACACTTTTTATGTAGTATACCAGACCTCTTCATATATTCTTCAAAATTCTTAGAACAAAATTGTGGTCCATTGTCAGAAAGAAGACTATTAGGAAAGCTCTCTTTCTTAAAAATAGCATCAAGAAATTTTATTACCTCTTCTGAAGTGATCTCTCTAACAGCACACACCTCTATCCACCTAGAGTACAAATCCATCAAGACTAATAAATAAGGGGTATCACTCACACCTGACAGAGGGCCAACTATATCAATAGCTAACTCATCCCAAGGATGACTTGGCAAAACTCTCTTAACCATGGGCATCTGCTTAGTTTTCAATATTTTATCACTGGCACAGCACTCTGGGCAATCCCTCACTAACCTCTCAATCTCCAAATCCATGCCAGGCCACCAAAACTGCAAGCGTAAAATTTCTTTAGTTTTAACAATACCAAGATGACCAGAATGGGCATGAGACAAAAGTTTCTTCCTAATACCCAGAGGCGGTACCATCTTTGTACCTCGAGTTAAGAATCCAGAATTTGTAGAAAGCTCATCAGAAACTAAAGTCCATGGTTTCTCTAAACGAGAATTACTACCCAAAGACAACATCACCCTTTTTTATCTCTTCATCCTTCTCAAGTTCATCTATCCATTCCTTCTCCTCAATGGCTCCTTCTGTAATCTCACATACATTTATGAAATCATCAGAACAACCACATTCATCTTCTTCTACAAAATTCTCCTTACCCACCATTCTTGAGAGACAATCAGCAGATTTGTTAGATATTCCCGGAATATAATCAACAGAAAAATCAAACTCCTGTAAGGATACAATCCATTTCCTAATTCTTGAGGAGATCGCATCTAAACCCTTTTTATCAAAAACCTCCTTCAATGGTTTATGATCTGAAAGAACAGACACCTTTGTCCCCCAAATCAGGTTCTTCAATTTCCTTAGAGCCCAATAGATGGCAAGAGCCTCCTTCTCTATTACAGAATAGTTTACTTCTGAACCTCTCAAACACCTGGAAGAGCAACAAATCAAAGAATCCTTTCCATTTCTTTTCTGCATCAAAACAGCACCAAGACCTTTTTCACTCGCATCAGTGAACAAAACAGTAGGTAACCCTGGTATAAATGCCTGAAGAGAGGGAGCCTTATTCAATTCGGATTTAATATCATCAAATACCTTCTTGCACACTTCAGTCCATATATACTCAACATTTCTCGCTGTCAACTTCCTCAATGACTGAGTTTTATCTGCAAAATTACAAATAAATTTGCCATAAAACTCCACCATACCAAGGAAGGAAATCAATTCTTCTTTATTCACAGGCTCTTTAACCTTATTAATAGTCTCCACTAATTCCTTTTTTGGAAAAATTCCTCGATCAGTTATTCTATGACCCAAGTAATTTACTTCTTTTACACCAAATTTACACTTGCTTCTTTTAAGTGTCATACCCGCATCTTCCAAACGTCTGAGAGCAGCACATACTCGACCATAGTGTTCATCCATACTGTTGCCATAAATAAGTAAGTCATCTTGATAGCACCTGACACCTGGTAACCCTTTTAAAATTCTAGCCATAATTCTCTGGAAAACGGAAGCCGCAGATACAAGGCCAAATGGCATCCTCTTATATCTGTATGTGCCCATAGGAGTGATGAAAGCTGTTAAGTCTTGGGAACACTCATCTAATACAATCTGGTGATAGGCTGATGCCAAGTCTAAAGTGGTAAAAAATCTAGCCCCTTCTAATGTACTCACCATCTCATCTATGTTTGGAAGGGGGAACCTATCAACTACCCCTTCTTTGTTTAGCGCTCTGAGATCAACACAGAGTCTAATTTCACCAGTTGGTTTCTTAACCACCACTACAGGAGCTAACCACTCAGTAGCTTCCACTTGTTCAATCACACCATTCTTCAACAACTTTTCAATCTCCTCTTTCACCTTCTCTTGTTCCATTAACGGTATTCTTCTTACTTTTGCTACTATGGGAATGGCTCCTACTCTCAATCTGATACGATGCTTGTAACCCTTTAAGCATCCTAAACCTTCTCTAAATACATTAGTAAACTTATTTGTCAAATCTTCACACAAGTCTTTTCCTATAACCTTCATATCCACGGTGTCTATCTGATGAATTTGAACTTGTGGGTTGGCATTAGGATTCAAAGTTACACCAAGTTGACCTTGATGTACCCAACCCAATAAAGTATCTCCTTTTTTGGCAACATAAATTTTTCCTACAATGGTCCTACTCCCAAGTTCTATCTCAGCCATGAAACAACCAACCATTTTAATCGGATTGTCTGAATACCCAAGTGGTCTCACATCTGATCTCATCATTCTCACTTTACCAGCAAAATGCATTTTAAATAATTCTTCATCTATTAAAGTTATACGAGAACATGAATCAAATTTGAAGTTAATCATGACATTTCCTACTTTTACATCATGTTTTGGATGATCAGATACTTCACATTTTATCTCAAAAGTAATGGTTCTAACTTGAGGTTGAGATTGACTCCAACGTTTCCTTGTCAATTCAGGTCTAAATACTTTTGTTCTACAACATTTTCCATAATGCCCTCTCTTCCCACACACATTACACGTAATCTTTAATGCAGGACAAATTGGAGAGTTGGTAAAAAATCTAGCCCCTTCTAATGTACTCACCATCCCATCCTCGTCGCCATAATAATGTGGTGTCTTCTTATATAAATAAAAGAAGAAGAACTTATGAATTCAAAGAGTAGCTTTAATTAAAGCCTCAGCCACAGGAGAAATCTTCAACTGCTTTCACAGGACAGAGATGCATTCCAGAATCTCACAAGAGAATGGAATACAAACATTCAGAACTCTAATACATTAAAGGTACAGATACCAACATATCACACTCTGCACTGACAATTCCTGAAAGAAGCATTCCTGAAGACGGACATCAGCCTTCCCTGTGCCTTGGCCCCAGAGGCTCCTCTCACCCCTCCCTGCTCCTCACTGCAGCTGAGAGCCCCCACCTCTGGAAAAGGCCCGGGCTCCTCTCATCGCCTGCTTGCTGCTCTGCTCCGCAGCTCAGCCCCCACCTCTGGAAAAGGCCCAGGGTTTCTTCGAGGCCCTCTCTGGTCTCCATTCCAAGCATACCGCGAGATGCATGAGAGTTGGTAGGGGCCAAATCAGTTTCACCCTTGAAGGCAGGAGAGGCGCTGCAAGGCGCTCCGAAGGCCCAGGGAGGGTCCCAAAGCCCCAGGACAGAGAGAGACTATCCTTTGAAAGGAAAGAACACTGAGAGAACTATGAAATTAGGAGATTTATAACAAAAGCGCCTTAACAGAGAAATCTCCATTTTTTAACTGCAACTAAGGAGAAAAGGAACTATTTTCTTGAAGTGAAACCATTGAAGTATTTTTAAACTAACAACCATTGAAAGCTACAACTAAGAACCTTTGCCTATTTACAACCTGTGGTGCAACAAAAACGTTATTTGGTCTTGTGATAAGTCTGTTGAGTTACATATATATATTTTTACATAAAGAAGCGTATTTTTATATATGTACAGCCTGGTGTCCATTTGTGGGGGGATTGGTATATTTTACTGTGTGTGTGATTACAAATGCTTAACTAACTAACGCCTGAAGATTAGCCTTGGCTGCTCACGCCACGCACCTAGAGGGTGAGCAAGGGTAATTCTAAGGGGTCATCCTTCGCCCTGACTTGGAGGAGAGGGTCCCTGCTTGTCACAAGTGCATACTTGCGTCAACCAGAGACCCCCAATTCTAACAGGGACCATCAGGGAGAAAATATATGTTTAAAGAGAAGTCCCGGGTTGCCCGGAGCAGCACCTGCAGTTTGCACTTAGCACTTTTTCTTGTTTGCACATTTTTTGTCAATCTTTGTCTATATGATGAACGCAGCTAAGAATGCAGGAATGCATACCCAATTTGGGGGGCTTTCATTGGTCATTTGTTAATCTATATAGAGCCGGAGGAAAGGGGGGGTGAGGGTGAGGGGGGTGGAGATGGTATTATGTGGAAAAATTGTACTTTGGATGTATATGCAGTACAAAATGGTAATAAAAAAAGTTAAAATAAAAAAAGGAAGGTTAGGTAGGACTCCGACCTCTATGAGACGTATTGTTAGGTGGGTACCCATAGGAACGCTGGCGAGAGCAAACATCTGATCACCCTAAACACAGCGGATTACATTATGTTGTAGGGAGGAAATCTGAAACGGGAGAACAAAGCATCCCTAATCACAGATTGCTTGCAACCCAAAGCTAATAAAGTGGTCACTCGTTTGAGATGCTCCTTTACAGAAACATAGTGGTTGTGTCCCGGTTCCTAAGTATAATGAATTGACTTTTGGGTCCAATATATCTCTAGGGGTTTTCTCTCTAGTTATTTTTCTGACAAAACCGAGCAATGTGGCCCCACTCCCCGTGTTCCAATCACAGCGTATCGGTACTGTGGGCGAAGGAAGGCTTGGAACCCCAATCAAAAGACATTTGGAACATGGGAACCTAGATGTAGTGACCTGGGGTCAGGGGTACGAGGACCCTGCACTTGGACGACCTATGGGAGGGGACAGAGACCGGACACAACTTCCGGTCAGGGGCAAGGAATTAGACGTGCATGTGTGCACAAGGCTAGGGACAGGAAATAAAGAAACAAAGAGATCACCTACTGGTCTATGTGGTTATTGGCAGAACTCGACAACTGGCGACGAGGGTGGGATCTTTGTTTCTTTATTTCTTGTCCCTAGCTCCGTGCCCACACGCATGTCTAGTCCCTTGTCCCTAGTTCCCTGGACTGACATACAAGGACGGATCTTACAGAGAAGAGATACATGTGCTATGGGGAGGCATCGCAGTACCATGCCTGCTGAGCAATGTCACAGGCAGATAATGGGCCTACTGGCAATGACATACCACATGTCAGAGAAATTGAACATTCTACAAGAGCATCCAGCCATACTACAAGGCTTAGGGAAACTAAAAGGGAAACAAATAACATTACACATTAACGAGGCAGTCAAATGGGTGGCGCAGCATCACCGACGAGTGCCTATACATCTGCAGCCTCAGGTCGAAGAAGAGATATAGAGTCTATTGGCACAAGACATAATTAAGTCCGCGGAAGGACCAACACTCTGGGTATCTCCGATAGTGGCAGTTACGAAAAAGAACACGTCAAAGATCCGCATATGCGTGGACATGCGGGTACCGAACACAGCCATTGAGAGAGAACGACACCCTGGGCCACACCTGAATGACATGATAAGCTGTCTCACTGGGGCATGCCGATTTTCAAAGTTGCACCTGTTCAAAGGGTACCACCAATTGGAGCTTGACTAGTCAAGGTACATTACCATGTTCTCCATGCACGTGGTCCTCTTCCGCTACAAGCATTTGAGTTTCGGCATCTCATCTGTCGTGGAGATATTTCAGGAAATGATAAGCAAGTGATAAGGCTGGTAAAAAACAGTCTAAACTACAGCAATGATATCCTGGTATTTGGTCGGTCTGATGAAGCGCATACCAGTGCCCTACATGAGGTATGCCGACAGCTGGAGCAAGCAGGACTAACACTGAACGCCGACAAATGCAAGCTAGGAAGGAGTGAACTAGTATTTTTTGGACACATTTTCTCCAAGAAGGGAATGAGGCCGGACCCCAGCAAAGTCGAGACACTGCAGAAGGTGAATCCTTCAATAGATGTTGCAGAAGTGAGGTCGTTCTTTGGTCTTGCAGCTACTGCTCCTGCTACATAAAGGGCTTCACCACGGTGAGCACACCACTGCGGGACTTAACTAAACAGGGTCAGAAGTTCATCTGGTCACAAGAGTGCAGCTGGGCAATTGAAGCCGTCAGACAAGCAGTGATGGCCATAGATCACCTTGCATACTTTAATCCATTGCGATGCACCAAGCTGAACCTAGACGCAAGCCCGGTCGGACTAGGGGCAATCATAGCACAGCACCTGCCAAGCAAAGACTCCCCAAGAAAAATTGTTGTGTACGCAAGGGAAAATCTGTCTTAAGTTGAAAGAGTATACTCCCAACCTGAAAAGGAGAGCTTAGCGGTAGTATGGGCGTGTGAGCACTATCACATGTTCATTTATGGCAAACCCTTCACCATCGTAACTGATCATTAGGCCCTGGTGACAATATATGGCAAGCCAAATGCAAAGATGCCACCCCGCATTGAACGCTGGGGCATAAGACTGATGGACTACAACTTCAAAATAGTGCACAAGCCAGGCAAAGAGCACAACCTGGCTGAGTACATGTCTCGGCACCCCTTACCACTGGTACCAGAAAAGACCTCCATGGCAGAAGAATACCTTAACTTCGTACTAAGACAGAATACACCAGCACAAATAACACTGGTGGAACTGGAGCAAGAGACAACAAAGGACAACACGATGCAAGCGGCAAAAGTAACAACAAGACAGCTGAGATAGACAGCAGAGATGGAGACATATCAACAACTGCACAATGGGAGACGGAGTCAACAAGGAGGAAATGATTGCCTTCAAAAAGATACACGATGAACTATCAGAGACTGAGAATGGCATACTGATGCGAGTAACACGGATAGTGATAGCAAAAGCGCTGCGCTGCGAGGCCTCCGGGTAGTTACGCGCTATATAAGTGCAATTTTCATTTCATTTCATTCAAAAGGGCTGCGTCGACGGACTGTTAGCTTAGCACATGAGGCACACTGAGGCATGGTTGCAACAAAGAAGATGCTGTGGGAAAAGGTGTGGTTCCCTGGCCTAGACTGAATGGTGGAAGACACCATCATAGGCTGTAACATCTGTCGAACAACAGGCAAACACAAGACTAGAACAACTACAAATGTCAGAACTCACAAACGCAGTATGGACAACGTTGGCGGCAGACTTCTATGGGCTTGCTAGACACAGGCAACTATCTGCTCATGATCATATATGAATATTCAAGGTTTCCCCTCGTACGCCACATCTCCTCCACATCAGCAACTGTGACGCTACCAATATTGGACAAAGTATTTGCAGCTTGGGGATCACCAGAGACACTAAAGACAGACAATGGTCCTCCGTTCTCAGGGGAGGAGTTCAAAACGTTCATGGTGTACCTAGGCATTCATCACAGGAAGATAACGCCTCAGTGGCCACAGGCAAATGGTATGGTGAAACGGTTCATGGGCAACATAAAAAAGGCAGTACAACAAGCAAAGCTAACGCAGATCTCTCTAGGACAGGAGCTCTGTCAAGTACTACAGGACTACAGAAACACCCCCCACAGCTCCACGGGATGATGTCCTGCTGAATTAGTGATGGGAAGGTCAAGCAAAACAAGGTTACCTCAGCTAGAAGCGAAGAAGTCACCAGAACACAGCAGCATCGCTCTCAAGGACCATAATGCCAAGGAGAAGATGAAAGCATACGTGGACGCCAGGCGACATTCCACTCCAAGTCACCTGAAGCAAGGAGACCAAGTAGTGGTGAGTCAGCGGCAGAGGAGAAAGTCTGACAGCCCATTCTCAAAGGGCCGAATGACAATAATAGAAGTCAAGCGGCCAATGGTCACAGCGGAATTGGGCTCCTATCAAATAACACGGAACAGTTCTCACTTCAAAGGAGTTAAGACAATTGATGAAAAAGAAGAGAACACTGCAGCAGAGAATATTGGCGCCCAGGAGAGAAGCAAAGCAAGAGACAATGGAGGAAAAAGCACGGACAACTGTGAAGGAGAAGACGCTGAGTCACAAGAAGGGAAAAGAGTAAGAAAAAAGACAAAAGACTGATTGAAGAAATGCAATGATGAGGAGGATGGTATGCCTCTTCCCTTTTCCATTTTCTCTCTCTCTCTTTTTTGCTCCCTCTATCACTAGTTCTTTCTGGACACACAATGAGATCTATCACCATATCCCTGCATTCTTTCGTGACAAAAGGGGAGATGTAGTGACCTGGAGTCAGGGGCACTAGGAGCCTAGACTCGGATGACCTAAGGGAGGAGACAGAGACCGGACACCACTTCCGGTCAGGGAGTGGGGCAGGCACTTCCAGGGGACTAGGGGCAAGGGATTAGATGTGCATGTGGGCACGGGGCTTGGGACAAGAAATACAGAAACAAAGAGATCACCTACCGGTATATGCGTTGTCAATGGCAGAACACAACACTAGGGTCTTTTTTACAAGCCTCTTGTGCAGCAAGAATGTCACTTTTTTGATGTTCCAATGACGCATAGTGCAGACCCATATCTACAAGGCCACGGAAAGACACTTTGCGTGGGTTTTGTTTTGTGGCCTTGGAGATTTGGTGTGAGGCAACGCAGCACAAGTCGCTGCGTTGCCTCACACTGCCTCTGGGATGCATGCCATGGGCGTTGCGGTGGATGTTCCCACTCAGGGGTTTTACTGGAGTCAGGCAGGAGTTTGAAAGTCTGAGCCTGGGCACAGGCACTGTCCATCTCAATGGCTTGTTCCACGGTCTTTATTTAGTTTTTTTCTTGCTGTTTCTTTTTGTTATTGTTTTGATGTCTTCTCTCCTTCTGAGCTATAATTTTCCTTTCCACAGGAAACAGTTCATCTCGAGGCGTCATAGGAAGCCCGCCCTCAGGTAAGTTATAATTAAGACGGTTTTCCGTTTTTACAGATAAATACAGACAGAAAACAGTGTGTTTTCTGTCTGCATTTATTTTTAGAGGTGGATAAGTATAGAAAATGGTGTTTCTTTTAAGTGATTCTCTCCGTGCTGTCTTTCATGAATTATAGGCCAGCAGCCGAGCAGATAGACAGCATGGGAAATCGAAAAAATAGGATGAAATTTCTTTAAATAAAGGTATATGTCAACATACATTTATGGTATAATGCTGGTATTTACCAGTGGATGTATTGTTATATAATATTTGGCAGCTTAAATAGCCAAAATACAACAGACAACAAATTATGCGCATCTATAGGTTAAATAGATATAGAAATGTACAGTTTTACAACTTTATTTATACGCAAAACACAAAATAAATATGGATAAATATACATAAAATGGCCCAAAAATGAATATGGATAAATACAGCTTGAAATGGCCAAAAAATAAACAACATAAAGCCAGGAGCCCTAGTTTTAATATCCGCCTCATAGACATCAGAAGAAGGTCTGAAGGCGCAATCATGGCGCATAGAACAAGCCCTTGCGGATACATGTCTTTTCGTCGTCAGGTCCAGCCAGGCACCACCTCGTTTCTTTCGTAAATTGTAATTTATGAGCATTGAAGGCGCTTTGACATTCTGTGCTTGAGAAATACTTCACTTGTTTTTACCACTGATTGTTTTAGAATATGTACATTTTCACACGAGTTCCCACAAAAAATCATGTTAAAAAGGCTGGACGTATGCGATTGGTGCAATAAAGACTCGTGTGTTGTAATTGATTTAATTACACCCGGAGTATAAAAGTATTTTTTTATATATAAAATGACAAACAATTCTTATTAAAAACACTAAAATACATAACATTATTAATAAATCGATATTTTTCCTCCATTTCTCAAAGCTCCTGCGTTCCTGCAGGCAGTGCATTATAAAATGACGCGGCTCCCCAGCCACGTGCAGGACAGCGTTGCCCTCCTCACGTGCACAACAAATGAGAATTGGGTCGAAAGTTATCCAATTATAAAAATAATTTTTGAAAAACTTCTACTTCCATTAAATCTACGATGCTTCCATCCCTTTGTTTAAATTGAGTAAAGGAGAAATCAAATTTCAAATTAAACAGTACGTGAGCTGCACAACTTAGTCAAAATAGGAACCCGCGTCTCAGTGCTACGCCACCTCAGGTGACAGAGATTCAAAAGAATATTTTTAAAGAGTTCTTTTTGCACCATTGAAAGTATTGTTTCTCAGGGGCAAAAGTGAGCTTTCATACTAAATGGCAGGCCTTTTAAAGATGCCAGGAACTTTTCCAGATAAAAAACACTAAGGGCCAAATTACGAGTCTGGCCGTCCGAGTACCACCAAATTTGTGGTGGCGTGGCAGTGGAGCTCCAGCCACTGCCTCACTGGCAGTCCAACCGCCCCATTTCAAGTTGAGCAGTCGGACTGCCCTGGGACCGCCAGTGCCGCCAAGGACCTGCCATTCACTGGAGGTGGCGAGGAGGTCAGAGGCCACATTATGCTTTGTAAGACCGCCGCGTTACCGCCAAGCATATTACGAGTTTCCCCTCCGCCAGCGGTTCCATGGAGGTTTCTACTCCATGTCAACCCTGGTGAAGAGGGAACAAAGGGGGCGCTAGAGAGAACCCTATGCCTCCTCCGCTTGTGCATGCACACAGGGGGGCGTCACATGTGCCTCCGTGTGTACATGGACAAGAGTTCTTGCACGGCATGGACTTTTCAGTCGAGCAGGAACCTTGTGAAGAGTTCCCATTGTGGTACCTCTTTCAAAGGCACCACGGAATTTGAAAGAAGCACTGCCCTGGGAATGCATGCCGCCTGCCAGGCTACAAATAGCTTATAATCTGACGGGCGGGCGGCAGCAAGTCTATGCGATTTTGGGGCACGGCGGTGGAGTACCCGCTCCCCCGAACCACCGAAACTCTTAATCGGGCCCTAAGCTATACACACCCAAGATGCTTGGGTATTTTTTATAGTCAGAGGGCAAGATTATTTCAAAGAGTACAAAAGAACTCGTTGCCTATCGGCTCAAAAATAGATATTTGAAGGGTCGCCCCTCCCGCGGCCTATCGTGGCATGCTTCACCCTCAGCGACCCCACCATACACTGGAGTAAGATGGTACTACTCCAGTGGACTCAACCAAGCCTGGGAGTTCTTTGACATTATTTTCAGGACAGAAGACAAAGGTTCAGATATTTAAAAATACCTAAGGGTATACCCCAAGAATATTTCTTTGTTTAGGGGTACCCTCAATATAAGCAAAAAAATATGTGATACATGGTTAATGAGTGAAATGTATGTTTCACCTAACCATAACAAATTTCCAACATGTTTCGACTGATTAAAATGGCAAAAATTGATCAACTGTCTTTTTCAGGGCAACAGAACTCCCTACCTAACTTGTTAAAGTTGTGTATTCCCTGCTACCAATATACAACACTCCCAGCAGACTCCCCCCACTCATGGGCATTGCAAATCTCAATAAAGAGTGAGTGATCCATGTATGTCAAGAGTAACTGTAACACAAAAGAAGTGTGTATTTACATGCAAGTGGATGTAATTAATGTTAGCTATTGTTGTCCATGACCACTTACCCAACTGTGGGGTGCATCTGAGCTTCATGTCTCAGAGTGGGGGTCCTCTCCTCTGCAGTCAGACACTAGATATATGGTAGGAACTAGTAAGCAATATAGCACATAGGCTAACAACTAATTTAGAAAAAAGTATTCGAAAATACAAAGTACAACTTGGGGCCTTATTACAGGAAGTGGCCTGCACGCGCGAAGGGTGTTTGTGCCCTCATTGCGTGCCCCTGGGGCACTTCGGTATTACAGAAGGGGTGCTCATCTAAGCCTTTCTCCCTCTCTAGAGCAGGTTTTCTATATAGGCTCATCCCAGCTTTTCTCCCACCCTAGAGTCTGTTTTCTATCAGGACACATCCCACTCTTTCTCCCTCCCTATATTCCTTTCCGTATGCAGCCTTATCATAGTCTATAGATTCTGTTCTCTATACAGGCTCATCTCAGTCTTTCTCCCACCCTAGAGTCTGTTTTCTATCAGAACACATATCCCAGTCTTTCGCCCTCCCTATAGTCCTCTCTCTATGCAGCCTTATACTAGTCTTTCTCACACCCTCGAGTCTGTTCTCTATGCAGTCTCATCCCAGCCTCTCTCCCACCCTAGAGTCTGTTCTCTATGCAGGCTCATCCCAGCCTTTCTCCCACCCTAGACTCTGTTCTCTATGCAGGCTCATCCCAGGCTTTCTCCCACCCAAGAGTCTGTTCTCTATGCAGGCTCATCCCAGCCTCTCTCCCACCCTAGAGTCTGTTCTCCATGTAGGCTCATCCCAGCCTTTCTCCCACCCTAGAGTCTGTTCTCTATGCAGGCTCATCCCAGCCTCTCTCCCACCCTAGAGTCTGTTCTCTATGCAGGCTCATCCCAGGCTTTCTCCCACCCAAGAGTCTGTTCTCTATGCAGGCTCATCCCAGCCTCTCTCCCACCCTAGAGTCTGTTCTCCATGTAGGCTCATCCCAGCCTTTCCCCCACCCTAGAGTCTGTTCTCTATGCAGGCTCATCCCAGCCTTTCTCCCACCCTAGACTCTGTTCTCTATGCAGGCTCATCCCAGCCTTTCTCCCACCCTAGACTCTGTTCTCTATGCAGGCTCATCCCAGCCTTTCTCCCACCCTAGACTCTGTTCTCTATGCAGGCTCATCCCAGCCTTTCTCCCACCCTAGACTCTGTTCTCTATACAGGCTCATCCCAGCCTTTCTCCCACCCTAGACTCTGTTCTCTATGCAGGCTCATCCCAGCCTTTCTCCCACCCTAGACTCTGTTCTCTATACAGGCTCATCCCAGGCTTTCTCCCACCCTAGACTCTGTTCTCAATGCAGGCTGATCCCAGCCTCTCTCCCACCCTAGGCCTAGAATCTGTTTTCTATCAGGACACCTCCCACTCTTTCTCCCTCCCTATAGTCTGTTCTCTGTGCAGCCTTATCCTATTCTACCCCCCACCCTAGAGTCTGTTCTCTATACAGGCTCATCTCAGCCTTTCCCCCACCCTAGACTCTGTTCTCTATATAAGCTCATCCCAGGCTTTCTCCCATGCTAGAGTCTGTTCTCTTTATAGGCTCATTGCCTCCTTTCTCCCACCATGAAGTCTATTATCCATACAGGCTCACCTCGCCTTTCTTACACCCAGGAATCTGTTCTCTATACAGGCTCATCTCAGCCTTTCTCCCACCCTAGAGTCTGTTTTCTATCAGGACATATCCCACTCGGTGCAGAGCAGGAATATCGACGGAGACATATCGTGGGACATTAATATCGTCGCAGAAATATCGCTTGGAAGAAATACCGATTACAAAAATATAGTTGACACAAATATCGATTTATTAATAATGTTATGTGTTTTAGTGTTTTTAATAGGAATTGTTTGTCATTTTATTATATGTTTTAGAATTTTTCTAGTTATTAATTTATTTTAAGTTTAATTTTGCGTTATTGGTTCCGTAGCCGGTTGTGAGTTTATAGGGGAATAGAGTGGGAAGTAATTTAGTTACATAAAATTAATTGATTAATTAATGTGTTAATTTAATAATTAATAATAGTTTAATAATTATTTATTAATTAATTCCAATTAGTCAATTAATAATTAATTATGTAAATTGTCTAATTAATTTTAGGTGTGTGTGGTTTTATATGTGTAAATGGTGTGAAGGGTGGTAAGTAATTAATTTTTTATTGATTCATTATTAAATATTTCAAAATTAATTACTATTAATTATTTAGTAATTATTAAATGTAATTGTGTAATTCATTTTAGGTGTGTGCTGTGGTGTTTATATGTGTAAATGGTGTAAAACCTGGTTAGTAATTAATTTTTTATTGATTAATTAATAAATAGTAATACATTAATTTTCTTTAATTAATTAGTAAATATTAAATGTAAATGTGTAATTAATTTTAGGTGTGTGTTGTGGTGTTCATATGTGTAAATGATGTGAAAGCTGGTAAGTAATTATTTTTTATTGATTAATTAATAAATAATAATACATTTATTTTCATTAATTAATTTGTAAATATTAAATGTAATTGTGTAATTAATTTTAGGTGTGTGTTGTTGATATTATAGTGCTAAATAATGTGTAATGAATGGTTTTGTATTATCTTTGTTAATAATAATATATTTACATTTATGTATTAATTATGTTAAAATTGGAAATTAAATTTAATCAAAATGTTGATAGATTTGTTTTTATTGTTTTGGGATACCGCGCTTTCCCTACTGCTACACTCACTGGAGTGAGAATAGTCATTTTTACCCCTCCGCTATCCACCGCTCTCCCTACTGTTGCAATCACTGGAGTGGGAATAGTAATTTTTACCCCTACGCTATCCAGCGCTTTCCCTACTGTTGCACTCACTGGAGTGGGAATAGTAATTTTTACCTACTCGCTATCCAATGTTTTACCTACTAATGTTTTTTTTTTGTTATTAAATGTATGTATTTTTTTAAATAGTTTAATGTGTTAATTAAATATAGAATATTTTATTTTATTTTAAATTATTTATATATGTGTTTATTTTATTTTTATATAATTAATAGTTTATAAATTAAATAAAGATAATAGTTAATAAAAATGTATTTAAGTAAATATATGTATATGTACACTTTTTTGTGTTTATATTTATTGAATTAAGTTTATTTGTTATAATTAGTTAAAATATATATTACATTTAATGTAATGTTAATAATAATAATTGTATTAATTAATTTAATTTAAGTTATGTTATTTTTTAAAGTCAATATTTTTTACATCAATATTTATTACATCAATATTTTTGAGTCGATATTATTGTACTTACCTGTTTAAGTATAGGGAGTCGATATTTTTGTAATCGATATTTTTACATCAATATTTTTGTCGACTATAATTTTTGTTTTCGATATTTAAACATGGAACCATCCCACTCTTTGTCCCTCCCATAGTCTGTTCTCTACATAGCCTTATCCTAGTCTTTCTCCCATTCAGGAATCTTTTCTCTATACAGGTTCATCTCAGCCTTTCTCCCACCCTAGAGTATGTTCTCTGTAGAGGCTCATCCCAGGCTTTCTCCGACACTAGAGTCTGTTCTCTATGCAGGCTCCTCCCAGGCTTTCTCCACCCTAGAGTATGTTCTCTATGCAGGCTCATCCCAGCCTTTTTCCCACCATAGAGTATGTACTCAATGCAGGCTCCTGTCAGTTACTTTCTACACTTCAGTCTGAATTTTTGAAGACTTGTGCTTGTTTATCTTTACTTACACTCAGTTATCTATACAGGTGCATCTTACAAGACTCAGTTCTCTATGTAGTATCCTACACAAAGTTCTCTGTGCAGGTCTGTACCTCTGTCTAAGCTACTCCAGTGTCTGTTCTCTAAGCAGACCAATCTTACTGTTTACCCTACCCTACAGATGTTTCTGCTCCAGCGGTCACACATAGAGTGATTAGTGAGGACTTTAGCAGCAGCAACAGCTATGTTACACTATTCACTTAGAGTAAGCACTGAGCGATGTACAATTAGAGCGATCAGTGAGGGCTGCAGCAGCGGTTTTACACTATGCGCTTAGAGTGATCGGTGACAGCAGCAGCAGCAGAATTACACTACAGAGTAAGAGTGGTCAGTGATGGCTGCAGCAGCGGTATTACACTATACACTTAGGGGTCGATTCCGATCCGGTAAAATCCCCGTCCGTACGAATCGTATCCGGAGCCGTTTCCGTACGACTCGTACGGACGCCGTACGACCAGACGATTCCGATCCCGATCGGCCGACTCGGATGCGATTCGTACGGTACACGTCGATTCGTACGGAAAAGCGCACGATCACCTACACACCGTACGGCGCGTACCCCCCCATGATCGCAGGGGTACGCGCCGTACCCCTGTGATCATGCGGGGTACGTGCCGTACACCCAGCATACATGGGGTGCGTGCCGTACACCCACCGTACATGCGGTACGGTGCATACCCCATGTACGCTGGGTGTACGGCACGTACCCCGCATGATCACAGGGGTATGGCGCGTACCCCTGCGATCATGGGGGGTACGTGCCGAACCCGGGGTGGCGTTCCGTACCTGTTTCGGCGCGAACTCTGCGTTTACGACTGTTTTCGGCTCCCGTAGGAAAAGGGTCGTACGGCGCGTACCCGACACGAATCGTACTTGCTGGGTCGTAAAAACCAGCCGCGAACCGTAGTGATGTCGCGTACAGCCGGTTCCGAGTGAAACTCGTATGGAGATTTGAGTCATACGGAGTCCTGTACGACTCGTACGGAGTTTGGCACCTGGTACGGATCGTACTTCGTCGTACGTACGGGACGTCTACGGGTACGATTCGTATGGGGAAAAAACTCTCCGTACGACGATTCGGAGCGCATTTTACCGGATCGGAATCGACCCCTTAGAGTGATTGGTGACAGCAGCAGCAGCGGTATTACACTGTACGCTCAGAGCGAACAGTGAGTGCTGCAGCAACGGTATTACACTATACGCTCAGAGTGGTCAGTGAAGGCTGCAGCAGCATTACACTACAGAGTCAGAGTGGTCAGTGAGGGCTGCAGCAGCAGTATTACACTATACGCTTAGAGTGATCGGTGACAGCAGCAGCGGTATTACACTATACACTTAGAGTGGTCAGTGAGGGCTGCAGCAGCAAATATTACACTATACACTCAGAGTGATTGGTGACAGCAGCAGCAGCGGTATTACACTATACGCTCAGAGTTGTCAGTGAGTGCTGCAGCAGCAGTATTTCACTATAGGCTCAGAGTTGTCAGTGAGTGCTGCAGCAGCAGTATTACACTATACGCTCAGAGTGGTCAGGGAGGGCTGCAGCAGCGGTATTACACTATACGCTCAGAGTGGTCAGAGAGGACTGAAGCAGCGGTATTACACTATACACTCCGAGTGGTCAGTGAGGGCTGCAGCAGCGGTATTACACTATACACTCCGAGTGGTCAGTGAGGGCTGCAGCAGCGGTATTACACTATACACTCCGAGTGGTCAGTGAGGACTGAAGCAGCGGTATTACACTGTACACTCCGAGTGGTCAGTGAGGGCTGCAGCAGCGGTATTACACTATACACTCCGAGTGGTCAGTGAGGGCTGCAGCAGCGGTATTACACTATACACTCCGAGTGGTCAGTGCGGGCTGCAGCAGCGGTATTACACTATACACTTAGAGTGTCAGGGAGAGCTGCAGCAGTGGTATTACACTATACGCTCAGAGTGGTCTGGGAGGGCTGCAGCAGCAGTATTACACTATACACTTAGAGTGGTCAGTGAGAGCTGTAGCAGCGTATTACACTATACACTCAGAGTGTCAGAGAGGGCTGCAGCAGCAGTATTACACTATACACTCAGAGTGGTCAGGGAGGGCTGCAGCAGTATTATTACATTATACGCTTAGAGTGATTAGTGAGGGCTGCAACAGCGGTATTACACTATACGCATAGAGTGGTCAGAGAGCACCTCAGCAGCGTTATTACACTATACACTGAGTAATCCATGGTGCCTGCAGCATCGGTATTACAGTATACACTTAGAGTGATCGGTGACAGCAGCAGCGGTATTACACTATACACTCTGAGTAATCGAAGTTGGCTGCAGCAGCGGTATTACACTATACGCTCAGAGTGGTCAGGGAGGGCTGAAGCAGCGGTATTACACTATACGCTCAGAGTGGTCAGTAAAGGCTGCAGCAGCGGTATTACACTATACGCTCAGAGTGGTCAGGGAGGGCTGAAGCAGCGGTATTACACTATACGCTCAGAGTGGTCAGTGAGGGCTGAAGCAGCGGTATTACACTGTACACTCAGAGTAATCAATGAGGGCTGCAGCAAGGGTATTATACTATACGCTTAGAGTGAATAGTGAGGGGTGCAGCAGCGGTATTTCACTATACCCTTCGAGTGATTGGTGACAGCAACAGCAGTATTACACTATACCAGCGGTTCCCAAACTTTTTTGACCTGCGGCTCCTTTGACCCATTGGCCATTGACCGTGGCTCCCCACTGTTACTTTTTTGGGAGGCCGCGGGTGTAAGCCCGGCCTCGGGAGTACTTGCATTTTTCTCCCTGAAACAATTGGGATGAAGCTGATGAATGTTTAATAATCATATACGCGGGGTGTTTCGTACTAAAGCGGCGCCTCTTTTAAAATATTCCTAGTTACACTTCTTTGCCCATGCCTTTTTTAGAGTACCCTTGTTGGAAATGGGATCCCCGGCTGGCCAGGGCTTTCGCCAAAGTCAGTCAGAGACCACCACACCCAAGTCAGGGCAAGGGAGTTACACGCCAAGATAACCCCTACTCACCCTCTAGGTAACGTGGCGCGAGCAGCAAGGCTAAACTTGGAGGCGATGTAGGTTAAGTATTTGCGCACGCACCCCAGCAACAACAACCAAAGGCCCACCACAAAGGAAACTCCACACAAGGTTATATAAAAATAGCCTTTGTATTACACCAAAACACATTAGATAAAACACACACTTTACAATGTTCCAGAGGCACGGGCAGAATTTACAAGGGATATGTACAAGACAGGGCCACCTGGACCACTGTCAGGAATCAGACGTAGCACTGTCAGAAATAGCACTTAGTACATAGAATATAGCACAAAATAGCACAACCAGTAATCACTGGTAACCAGGACCTCACTAGCACCACCTGCACTAGGGAGAAAACAACCACCTACACATCACAATACCTGTGGGGGTGGAAGCACATAACACATGATGCAATGCATAACATTCATTCAGAGGTGTAAGGGAGGAAAACACATGATGCATCACAATACATTCAGAGGTGTAAAAACAATAATAATTGCGCCAATCTCACAAGTCACCACCTGTGACTGTCCATGTGTCCCAATGTCAGGGTCCTAAACGTGGCAGCTGCCCACGAAGTGCTGGGCAGCTGGAGATGAGGATGGGGCCAACGTGGGAACCTGAGCCTCTCTGGGCTCGTGAAACAAATGGCCCCTGAGCCTCTCTTGGCTCCTGCAACAATGGGGGCGCCTGAGCCCCTCGTGGGCTCTCAAAAATGCCCCCTTGAGCCTTTTAGGCTCAACACAAGTGCGCTGTCTCTAGAGCCTCGCAGGCTCTTCGAACCAACAATGCCTACACGAGCCTCTCTGGGCCCGTCACTAGCGTTGGAGTCCCTCCCGGGGGACTCGAAATGGCATTTGGGCCCCTGAGCCTCTCAGGGCTCACCAACAAATGGGCCCTCAGGTCGTTGGAGCGGCCCTCTGCCAACCGGGGCCGCTCAGAAACAAAAGGAAACTGCCCCTGAGGTCGCGGTAATGAGAGGGGGCGGGGCGGACACCGGCAATGTGTCCCGACGCCCCCCTCTCCTTTCCAAGGCACCAGCACTCACCGGGTTCTGGCGCTGCAGCTCTCCTCTCTCTCCTGCACTCCTCCGCGTGCAGCGCGGGGCTCTCCTTCCGGCACCGGAGCCCCGGCAGGCAACAGCTTCCGCCTGCCTCTCTCCTGTCCCCGGCCTGCCTGACTCCCAGGTCGCGGCTGCGGGTCGGGACTTCCGGTCGCTTCCCCCGGGGCCGCGCTGTGATTGGCCGACGGGCCCTGCACTTCCGGGTCGTCGCGGGCAGCGCGGCGGCCCGTTCCAAACACTCGTAGGCGGGGGATGAGTTTACCGAGGAGTGGGCTCCCTCGAGGTAAACTTAAAATATAGCGGCAAGGTCCCTGGCAGGGTGGGCACCTGCCAGGGGGCAAATTAACCAAAATAAGCGAGGTGGGCACTCGCTAGGCAGGCAAAGCGCTCCTCAGCGCTAAAAGGCAATTTACAGCGCTCCCTGCGCTAAATGCCAAATACAGCGCTCTCAAGCGCTAGAACAAAATCAAGCGCTCCCAAGCGCTAGAGGACCAACATAGAGCGCTCCCAGGCGCTATAAGTAAAATAAAGGTCCCAGGTGCCCTCAGCAAGCAGGGCAGAGTCCCAGCAGTCTTTGGGCAGGCAGGGGGTCAAGGCTGGGCCCAGAGCCAGCACACTGGGTCTCCAGGCAGGGAGACACCCCAAGTGGCGGTCCTCTGGCCCAGCAGCAGCAACAGCCCCCTCAGGATCCTGGAAGAGAACAACTTCAGTGGGGACACAGCCCCATTTTTATACAGTGCATTCCTTTGTCTGAGGGTGCAGAGTGGGGGCGGAACCAGTCGCAGCTGGTTCTTGAGTACTCTGTTTACCTCAACCACCCTCTCTATTCACTGGCAGGGCTTGGGTCATTAGACACACCACAGGGGGGCGGAGCCAGCATTGTGTGGGGAAAACCCAGCCCATCCAGGACACAGGTACACTCCTCCCACACATTACTCATGCAGATCTCCCACTCACCACCGGGCAGACCCATCCAGACTTCCTGGAGCCTGGCATGCCAGCCAGCTCCAGCCAATCACACGCCAGCACCCTCACAGCACACGTACAGCCATGTCTAGAAATGGCGCTTCGCTACTAGACACATACATGCTGCATACACCATCTCGCAGCATTCACTCTCACGAGTTCACACATACCAGACTCAAGCCTGTACACCCCACGCATCAGGAACTACCAGGGACACATACATTCCCCATGCATTCCTATGGGCAGGCAGGCCTAGCTCAGCACATGCACTCAGAGTGCGCACGCACTTTCCACTGGGACACAGTGAAAGTGCGCACAATCCAAAAATCACCATCTCCAGGTCACCATTTAAAGCAAAAAGTCTAGGGGTGAACCTGCCCTAAGGGCCAAAGTCCAACAACCCTCTTAAACTTTGTTATCCTACTTACAGTGCTAGATTGCTCCCCTATGGATGTAGCCACAATTGCCAATGTGTTTCTGCACTTTAAGAATATTTCGATGCACTTCCATTTCGACACATGTCATACGTGCCAACGCACCTGTCTCACCAGAGTGACTCATGATTTTTTAAACCACATACTGCTTTATTTTTGCTGTCTCCTCCCTAAAATTCCGTCCAATTCAATGCAAGTAAAATAAATTCCTCCTATTTTTTTTAAAACGTCCCGCTTTCTTGCTTCAAATGTTGACATGATGCCATATATGGCATTTTACTTCCCTGTGCTCAAGGAGAGACCAGGCCTGTCTAGAAGTGTATGTACTGAAGGAAATGTGCACTGGAAGTACCTAGGATTCAAGTACAAATATCAATATTTACTAATACTTAGTATGTTTAACAGAAAGGACAACGGTACTTTCCTGATAACTTGCATCGGTGTAAAATGTATTTGGAAAAAAAATTAAACTATTAACAAGTCTAACAAAAGAAATCAGGCATCTTCTGCCTACCTTGGGAGTGTTTAAATGTGTGGATCCACTGAAATTTGGAGGTCATCTCCCTCGAGATGCCGTCAATTAAGCACTACGTTTACAGCTTAAGGCATGTCACTTACAAATCATCAACATCATATGTTTAAGTCTAATTAGTTGAACTGAAGTCAACAACCCCTGTGACGTTAAATGCATTAAAGTGCTTGGTGCGCGGCTCCCCTGGCTAGACTGGACGGCTCCCCAGGGAGCCACGGTGCACAGTTTGGGAACCACTGACTTAGAGTGATCAGAGAGGACTGGAGCAGCACTATTACACTACACACTTAGGGCCAGATGTAGGTAATCTCGATGTACCTACTCTTATTATTATTATTAAGCGTTCTTATATAGCGCTCGATTACCCGTAGGCATCTCTGCGCTTGCCTTGGGAACCCGTCCTGGCTTTTTTCCCTGTGAGATACCCGTACTGGGCATCCCCAAGGTGAAAGCCAGGCATCCCGCCATGGGGGGGGGCATAGTGGAGATTAAGCAAGCTGATGCCCAGAGCTGCAGAGTGTGAACCTGTGACTCGAGTAGGCACCGAAACGAGAATTATCAAGTCTGTGGATATTTGGGCTCAAGACCCTGCCGGCATCGGGAATTGAACCCTGGTCCCGGGTCTGACCTCTGCTTCAGGTTCTGCCGCCTCTAACCAGTGAGCCACACTTCGCCACTAAGTATCGAATCATACCGATTCGGTATTTAAGAGTAGGTAAATGGGATGTAGGTGATTTCTCTTTTTAAATTACCGAATCAGTAAGATTCAGTAATTACCGAATCGGTATTTACCGATTCGGTAATTGCCATTGCCTGGAGGCCCATAGAAATGAATGGCAATTACCGAATCGGTAAATACCGATTCAGTAATTGGGGGAAACATTGAAGGGTGGCAGGGTGTCACTTTGACACCCTGTTGCACCCCTCAATCGTGTATGGGTGCCCATGTTGCAGACATACATGCCCTAAGGGCATGTATGTCTGCAACATGGCAGCGTTTGAAAAGCAAAAAAAATGCTTTTTCAAGGCTTTTCCTTATTTACCACCAACATCTAGTTGGTGGTAAATTACAAATTCTTAAAGCCCTGTAGCACTGATTACAGTGCTACCTACATCTCATAATACAGATTCGGTAATTTTACAGAATCAGTAATTTTACCGAATCTGTAATATTACCGAATTTGTAAAATTACCGAATCTGTATTTTAGGTGGCCTACATCTCAGTATCCGGTAACGGCCGAAATTCGGTATTTTCGGCCGTTACCGACCGGCATTTGGATTACCTACATCTGGCCCTGAGAGTGATTGGTGAGGGCTGCAGCTGTATTACACTATATTCTTAGAATGATCAGTGGGGGCTGCAGCAGCGGTATTACACTATAAACTTAGAGTGATTAATGAGGGCTGCAGAAGCAGTATTACACTATACTCTTAGAGGGATCAGTGAGTACATCAGCAGCGGTATTACACTATACACTTAGTAGGGTCAGAGAAGGCTGCAGCAGCGATATTACATGATACGCTCAGAGTGGTTAGTGAGTGCTGCAGCAGCGGTATTACACGATACGCTCAGAGTGGTCAGTGAGGGCTGCAGCAGCAGTATTACACTAAACACTTAGAGCGGTCAGTGAGGGCTGCAGCAGCGGTATTACACTATACGCTCAGAGTGGTCAGTGAGGGCTGCAGCAGTGGTATTACACTATACGCTCAGAGTGGTCAGTGAGGGCTGCAGCAGCGGTATTACACTATACGCTCAGAGTGGTCGGTGAGGGCTGCAGCAGTGGTATTACACTATACGCTCAGAGTGGTCGGTGAGGGCTGCAGCAGCAGTATTACACTATACGCTCAGAGTGGTCAGTGAGGGCTGCAGCAGCAGTATTACACTATATGCAAAGAGTGGTCAGTGAGGGCTGCAGCAGGGGAGTTACACTTTGCACTATGAGTGATTTGTGAGGGCACCGATACATGTTTTTCCTCAGTTCTGAGACAATCCTGAGAATTACCACCAGAATTACCACCATGCGCAGTGTAAGATATCTCAGTCCATGGATGACAATAACGTATCTAAGGTGCTGTAAACTATCCCTCCTATGACCTAGCTTGTGAATACGTGTTTAATGAAGGTAGCATGAACGGGTTTGAGTCAATGCTGCAGACACTATGTCCATAACCCAATAACAATTCACTTAAAAGTTACCTGCATCGCAAACCCCTGTAAGGTGCGTTTACTACTTGGCCAATGGACCCTAAATTAACTGGTCAGTGGGTGTCCGAATAGCCTGGTTAATCTTGATCACTTTCAGGCAAAGGCCTTGATTTGGCTATTTGTGTGGTAAGGGACGCGTTGTAAAGGCATTGTGTGGTAAATGCTGTTCCCCTTGGCCAGTGGACCAGGACGTGTCTGGTCAGAGGGGTGTCCAGGTCCCCTGAGGTCACGGTCAGACAATGTGAGTTGCGCATGGTTAGGCATGAAGGTCTCTGATGCAGAGGAAGGGTTTATTCCTCAGGGTTGGCACCTAAGGAATAGAGCCCAAACACCTAAGGGCACCCACTAGCCGAGGAGCAAACACTGACCGTGGTGCACCCACTGACCTCGAGACACCCACCGACTTTGGAATTCTAATGGACTCATTGGCACCCACTGACCTCGGGGTACCCACCAGCCCTTCTTAAATCCACTGTCCACTGTCCAGGTGGCACCATTGGACTTATCCATGGTTCTGGTGCAACATCCGACCGTCAGACCCCAATATTTCAGCAGCCATTAGTTGTAGGACAATGAGAACCATGTTTCTTAGTTCAGGGAAAACCTTCTGAAATGAAGTACCTCCTGGACAGTAGTTTAGGGCTGAAGAGGGCACCCATAACTTTCACAAATGCTCGGGAAGGATGACACAAGCTCCCAGAAAGGTGAAAGAGAGTTCAGGTACGTGTGCAAGGCACTGCTCCCCTCCACCTCTAGGCCAGTGTTCCAAGTATTGTGCACACTTCTGACTTGTAAGGTTGATATCCAGGCTAGGAGAGTACTGACTCAACAGGCAGCCTTAGAGGTTCACCAGGAGACAGCAGAGGTTCACCCACAGGTGCTTGAGGTTCACCATGAGGCAGCAGAGGTTCACCCACAGATGCTTGAGGTTCACCATGGAAAAACCAAAGGTGGTGATGGACGGAGCTTTGACAATACAAACACTCACCCCCAGTCAACTGATCTGGGTTTAATCCATCACCGTTCTTTAGCTCACTCCGCCACCCCAGTTCAGACATGGCCATATGCAAATCAGTCTGACCCTGTGGCTCATGGGAACAGTTCAGCCCGAACTGCCTAACCATGTCTTCCCTGGACGGGAATCAAGCATCCCAGGACCGGTTTCTGGCATTACAGCCGTCTTCAGCCCGGCTTGCTTGACTCCAGTGGCAAAGTGAGCAAGGGACTCACGTCTGAGCATACCCTGCCAACTTAGGGCGAACAAAGAAAAACCAAAGGTGGTGATGGACGGAGCGTTGACAATACAAACACTCACCCCAAGTCAACTGATCTGGGTTTAATCCATCACTGTTCTTTAGCTCACTCCGCCACCCCAGTTCAGACATGGGGCAGCAGAGGTTCACCCACAGGTGCTTGAGGTTCACCATGAGACAGCAAAGTTCACCCACAGGTGCTTGAGGTTCATCATGAGACTGCAGAGGTTCATTCACCGGTGCTTGAGGTTCACCATGAGACAGCAGAGGTTCACCCACAGGTGCTTGAGGTTCACCGTGAGACAGCAGAGGTTCACCCACAGGTGCTTGAAGTTCACCAGGAGGCAGCAGAGGTTCACCCACAGGTGCTTGAGGTTCACCATGAGACAGCAGAGGTTCACCCACAGGTGCTTGAGGTTCACCGTGAGACAGCAGAGGTTCACCCACAGGTGCTTGAAGTTCACCAGGAGGCAGCAGAGGTTCACCCACAGGTGCTTGAGGTTCACCATGAGACAGCAGAGGTTCACCCACAGGTGCTTGAGGTTCACCGTGAGACAGCAAAGGTTCACCCACAGGTGCTTGAGGTTCACTATGAGACAGCAGAGGTTCACCCACAGGTGCTTGAGGTTCACCATGAGACAGCAGAGGTTTACCCACAGGTGCTTGAGGTTCACCATGAGACAGCAGAGGTTCACCCACAGGTGCTTGAGGTTCACCATGAGGCAGCAGAGGTTCACCCACAGGTGCTTGAGGTTCACCCACAGGTGCTTGAGGTTCACTATGAGACAGCAGAGGTTCACCCACGGGTGCTTGAGGTTCACCATGAGGCAGCAGAGGTTCACCCACTAGTGCTTGAGGTTCACCATGGGGCAGCAGAGGTTCACCCACAGGTGCTTGAGGTTCACCATGAGACAGCAGAGGTTCACCCACAGGTGCTTGAGGTTCACCATGAGGCAGCAGAGGTTCACCCACAGGTGCTTGAGGTTCACCATGAGGCAGCAGAGGTTCATTCACCGGTGCTTGAGGTTCACCAGGAGGCAGCAGAGGTTCATTCACCGGTGCTTGAGGTTCACCGTGAGGCAGCAGAGGTTCACCCACAGGTGCTTGAGGTTCACCATGAGACAGTTAGAGGTTCACCCACAGGTGCTTAAGGTTCACCATGAGACAGCAAAGTTCACCCACAGGTGCTTGAGGTTCACCATGAGACAGCAGAGGTTCACCCACAGGTGCTTGAGGTTCACTATGAGACTGCAGTGGTTCAGCCACAGGTGCTTGAGGTTCACTATGAGGCAGCAGAGGTTCATCCACAGGTGCTTGAGGTTCACCATGAGACAGCAGAGGTTCGCCCACAGGGGATTGAGGTTCACCATGAGACAGCAGAGGTTCATTCACCGGTGCTTGAGGTTCACCATGAGACAGCAGAGGTTCACCCACAGGTGCTTGAGGTTCACCATGAGACAGCAGAGGTTCACCCACAGGTGCTTGAGGTTCACCATGAGGCAGCAGAGGTTCACCCACAGGTGCTTGAGGTTCACCATGAGACAGTTAGAGGTTCACCCACAGGTGCTTAAGGTTCACCATGAGACAGCAAAGTTCACCCACAGGTGCTTGAGGTTCACCATGAGACAGAAGAGGTTCACCCACAGGTGCTTAAGGTTCACCATGGGGCAGCAGAGGTTCACCCACAGGTGCTTGAGGTTCATCATGAGACAGAAGAGGTTCACCATGAGACAGTTAGAGGTTCACCCACAGGTGCTTAAGGTTCACCATGAGACAGAAGAGGTTCACCCACAGGTCTTCGAGGTTCACCGTGAGGCAGCAGAAGTTCACCCACATGTGCTTGAGGTTCACTATGAGACAGCAGAGGTTCACCCACAGGTGCTTAAGGTTCACCATGAGGCAGCAGAGGCCCACCCACAGGGGCTTAAGGTTCACCATGAGACAGCAGAGGTTCACCCGGCAGGTGCTTGAGGTTCACTATGAGGCAGCAGAGGTTCACCCACAGGTGCTTAAGGTTCACCATGAGACAGAAGAGGTTCACCCACAGGTGCTTGAGGTTCATCATGAGACAGAAGAGGTTCACCCACAGGTGCTTGAGGTTCATCATGAGACAGAAGAGGTTCACCCACAGGTGCTTGAGGTTCACCGTGAGACAGAAGAGGTTCACCCACAGGTGCTTGAGGTTCACCATGGGGCAGCAGAGGTTCACCCACAGGTGCTTGAGGTTCACCATGAGACTGCAGTGGTTCACCCACAGGTGCTTGAGGTTCACCATGAGGCAGCAGAGGTTCACCCACAGGTGCTTGAGGTTCACCATGAGACAGTTAGAGGTTCACCCACAGGTGCTTAAGGTTCACCATGAGACAGCAAAGTTCACCCACAGGTGCTTGAGGTTCACCATGAGACAGCAGAGGTTCACCCACAGGGGCTTGAGGTTCACTATGAGACAGCAGAGGTTCACCCACAGGGGCTTGAGGTTCACCATGAGGCAGCAGAGGTTCACCCACATGTGCTTGAGGTTCACTATGAGACAGCAGTGGTTCACCCACAGGTGCTTGAGGTTCACCATGAGACAGCAGAGGTTCACCCGGCAGGTGCTTGAGGTTCACCGTGAGACAGCAGAGGTTCACCCGGCAGGTGCTTGAGGTTCACTATGAGGCAGCAGAAGTTCACCCACATGTGCTTGAGGTTCACTATGAGACTGCAGTGGTTCAGCCACAGGTGCTTGAGGTTCACTATGAGGCAGCAGAGGTTCATCCACAGGTGCTTGAGGTTCACTATGAGACAGCAGAGGTTCAACCACAGGTGATTGAGGTTCACTATGAGGCAGCAGAGGTTCACCCACAGGTGCTTGAGGTTCACCATGAGACAGCAGAGGTTCACCCACAGGTGCTTGAGGTTCACCATGAGACAGCAGAGGTTCATCCACAGGTGCTTGAGGTTCACTATGAGACAGCAGAGGTTCAACCACAGGTGATTGAGGTTCACTATGAGACAGCAGAGGTTCACCCACAGGCCCTTAAGGTTCACCATGAGACAGCAGAGGTTCACCCACAGGTGCTTGAGGTTCACCATGAGGCAGCAGAGGTTCACCCACAAGTGCTTGAAGTTCACCATGAACAGCAGAGGTTCACCCACAGGTGCTTGAGGTTCACCAGGAGGCAGCAGAGGTTCACCCGGCAGGTGCTTGAGGTTCACCAGGAGACAGCAGTGGTTCACCCGGCAGGTGCTTGAGGTTCACCGTGAGGCAGCAGAGGTTCACCCACAGGTGCTTGAGGTTCACCATGAGACAGCAGAGGTTCACCCACAGGTGCTTGAGGTTCACCATGAGACAGAAGAGGTTCACCCACAGGGGCTTGAGGTTCACCATGAGGCAGCAGAGGTTCACCCACATGTGCTTGAGGTTCACTATGAGACAGCAGTGGTTCACCCACAGGTGCTTGAGGTTCACCATGAGACAGCAGAGGTTCACCCGGCAGGTGCTTGAGGTTCACCGTGAGGCAGCAGAGGTTCACCCACAGGGGCTTGAGGTTCACCATGAGGCAGCAGAGGTTCACCCGGCAGGTGCTTGAGGTTCACTATGAGGCAGCAGAAGTTCACCCACATGTGCTTGAGGTTCACTATGAGACTGCAGTGGTTCAGCCACAGGTGCTTGAGGTTCACTATGAGGCAGCAGAGGTTCATCCACAGGTGCTTGAGGTTCACTATGAGACAGCAGAGGTTCAACCACAGGTGATTGAGGTTCACTATGAGGCAGCAGAGGTTCACCCACAGGTGCTTGAGGTTCACCATGAGACAGCAGAGGTTCACCCACAGGTGCTTGAGGTTCACCATGAGACAGCAGAGGTTCATCCACAGGTGCTTGAGGTTCACTATAAGGCAGCAGAGGTTCACCCACAGGTGCTTGAGGTTCATCATGAGACTGCAGAGGTTCATCCACAGGTGCTTGAGGTTCATCATGAGACTGCAGAGGTTCACCCACAGGTGCTTGAGGTTCACTATGAGACAGCAGTGGTTCACCCACAGGTGCTTGAGGTTCACTATGAGACAGCAGTGGTTCACCCGGCAGGTGCTTGAGGTTCACCGTGAGGCAGCAGAGGTTCACCCACAGGTGCTTGAGGTTCACCATGAGGCAGCAGAGGTTCACCCACAGGGGCTTGAGGTTCACTATAAGGCAGCAGAGGTTCACCCACAGGTGCTTGAGGTTCATCATGAGACTGCAGAGGTTCATCCACAGGTGCTTGAGGTTCATCATGAGACTGCAGAGGTTCACCCACAGGTGCTTGAGGTTCACCATGAGACAGCAGAGGCTCACCCACAGGTGCTTGAGGTTCACCATGAGACTGCAGAGGTTCACCCACAGGTGCTTGAGGTTCACTATGAGACAGCAGAGGTTCATCCACAGGTGCTTGAGGTTCACTATGAGACAGCAGAGGTTCATCCACAGGTGCTTGAGGTTCACTATGAGACAGCAGAGGTTCATCCACAGGTGCTTGAGGTTCATCATGAGACTGCAGAGGTTCACCCGGCAGGTGCTTGAGGTTCACTATGAGACAGCAGAGGTTCACCCACAGGTGCTTGAGGTTCACCATGAGACAGCAGAGGTTCACCCACAGGTGCTTGAGGTTCACCATGAGACAGCAGAGGTTCACCCACAGGTGCTTGAGGTTCACTATGAGACAGCAGAGGTTCATCCACAGGTGCTTGAGGTTCACCATGAGACAGCAGAGGTTCACCCACAGGTGCTTGAGGTTCACCATGAGACAGCAGAGGTTCATCCACAGGTGCTTGAGGTTCACTATGAGACAGCAGAGGTTCATCCACAGGTGCTTGAGGTTCACCGTGAGACAGCAGAGGTTCACCCACAGGTGCTTGAGGTTCACCATGAGACAGCAGAGGTTCACCCACAGGGGCTTGAGGTTCACTATGAGACAGCAGAGGTTCATCCACAGGTGCTTGAGGTTCATCATGAGACAGCAGAGGTTCACCCACAGGTGCTTGAGGTTCACCATGAGACAGCAGAGGTTCATCCACAGGTGCTTGAGGTTCACTATGAGACAGCAGAGGTTCATCCACAGGTGCTTGAGGTTCACCGTGAGACAGCAGAGGTTCACCCACAGGTGCTTGAGGTTCACCATGAGGCAGCAGAGGTTCATCCACAGGTGCTTGAGGTTCACTATGAGACAGCAGAGGTTCATCCACAGGTGCTTGAGGTTCATCATGAGACTGCAGAGGTTCACCCGGCAGGTGCTTGAGGTTCACCATGAGACAGCAGAGGTTCACCCACAGGTGCTTGAGGTTCACTATGAGACAGCAGAGGTTCACCCACAGGTGCTTGAGGTTCACCGTGAGACAGCAGAGGTTCATCCACAGGTGCTTGAGGTTCACCATGAGACAGCAGAGGTTCATCCACAGGTGCTTGAGGTTCACCGTGAGGCAGCAGAAGTTCACCCACAGGTGCTTGAGGTTCACCGTGAGGCAGCAGAGGTTCACCCACAGGTGCTTGAGGTTCACCATGAGACAGCAGAGGTTCATCCACAGGTGCTTGAGGTTCACCATAAGACAGCAGAGGTTCATCCACAGGTGCTTGAGGTTCACCGTGAGGCAGCAGAAGTTCACCCACAGGTGCTTGAGGTTCACCATGAGACTGCAGAGGTTCACCCACAGGTGCTTGAGGTTCACCGTGAGACAGCAGAGGTTCACCCACAGGTGCTTGAGGTTCACCATGAGACAGCAGAGGTTCATCCACAGGTGCTTGAGGTTCACCATAAGACAGCAGAGGTTCACCCACAGGTGCTTGAGGTTCACCATGAGACAGCAGAGGTTCACCCACAGGTGCTTGAGGTTCACCGTGAGACAGCAGAGGTTCACCCACAGGTGCTTGAGGTTCACCGTGAGACAGCAGAGGTTCACCCACAGGTGCTTGAGGTTCACCATGAGACAGCAGAGGTTCATCCACAGGTGCTTGAGGTTCACCATAAGACAGCAGAGGTTCACCCACAGGTGCTTGAGGTTCACCATGAGGCAGCAGAGGGTCACCCACCGGTGCTTGAGGTTCACCGTGAGGCAGCAGAGGTTCACCCACAGGTGCTTGAGGTTCCCCATGAGACAGCAGAGGTTCAGCCACCGGTGCTTGAGGTTCACCGTGAGGCAGCAGAAGTTCACCAACAGGTGCTTGAGGTTCACCGTGAGGCAGCAGAAGTTCACCCACCGGTGCTTGAGGTTCACCGTGAGGCAGCAGAGGTTCACCCACAGCTGCTTGAGGTTCACCGTGAGGGAGCAGAAGTTCACCCACATGTGCTTGAGGTTCACTATGAGACAGCAGTGGTTCACCCACAGGTGCTTGAGGTTCATCATGAGACAGCAGAGGTTCACCCACAGGTGCTTGAGGTTCACCGTGAGGCAGCAGAAGTTCACCAACAGGTGCTTGAGGTTCACCGTGAGGCAGCAGAAGTTCACCCACAGGTGCTTGAGGTTCACCATGAGACAGCAGAGGTTCACCCACAGGTGCTTGAGGTTCACCATGAGGCAGCAGAGGTTCATCCACAGGTGCTTGAGGTTCACTATGAGACAGCAGAGGTTCATCCACAGGTGCTTGAGGTTCATCATGAGACTGCAGAGGTTCACCCGGCAGGTGCTTGAGGTTCACTATGAGACAGCAGAGGTTCACCCACAGGTGCTTGAGGTTCACCGTGAGGCAGCAGAGGTTCACCACAGGTGCTTGAGGTTCACCATGAGACAGCAGAGGTTCACCACAGGTGCTTGAGGTTCACCGTGAGACAGCAGAGGTTCATCCACAGGTGCTTGAGGTTCACCATGAGACAGCAGAGGTTCACCCACAGGTGCTTGAGGTTCATCATGAGACTGCAGAGGTTCACCCACAGGTGCTTGAGGTTCACCGTGAGACAGCAGAGGTTCACCCACAGGTGCTTGAGGTTCACCATGAGGCAGCAGAGGTTCATCCACAGGTGCTTGAGGTTCACTATGAGACAGCAGAGGTTCACCCACAGGTGCTTGAGGTTCACCATGAGGCAGCAGAGGTTCATCCACAGGTGCTTGAGGTTCACTATGAGACAGCAGAGGTTCATCCACAGGTGCTTGAGGTTCATCATGAGACAGAAGAGGTTCACCCACAGGGGCTTGAGGTTCACCGTGAGGCAGCAGAGGTTCACCACAGGTGCTTGAGGTTCACCATGAGACAGCAGAGGTTCACCACAGGTGCTTGAGGTTCACCGTGAGACAGCAGAGGTTCATCCACAGGTGCTTGAGGTTCACTATGAGGCAGCAGAGGTTCACCCACAGGTGCTTGAGGTTCACCATGAGGCAGCAGAGGTTCACCCACAGGTGCTTGAGGTTCACCGTGAGACAGCAGAGGTTCATCCACAGGTGCTTGAGGTTCACTATGAGGCAGCAGAGGTTCACCCACAGGTGCTTGAGGTTCACCAGGAGGCAGCAGAAGTTCACCCACAGGTGCTTGAGGTTCACTATGAGACAGCAGAGGTTCATCCACAGGTGCTTGAGGTTCATCATGAGACAGAAGAGGTTCACCCACAGGGGCTTGAGGTTCACCGTGAGGCAGCAGAGGTTCACCACAGGTGCTTGAGGTTCACCATGAGACAGCAGAGGTTCACCACAGGTGCTTGAGGTTCATCATGAGACTGCAGAGGTTCACCCACAGGTGCTTGAGGTTCATCATGAGACTGCAGAGGTTCACCCACAGGTGCTTGAGGTTCACCGTGAGACAGCAGAGGTTCACCCACAGGTGCTTGAGGTTCACCATGAGGCAGCAGAGGTTCATCCACAGGTGCTTGAGGTTCACTATGAGACAGCAGAGGTTCATCCACAGGTGCTTGAGGTTCATCATGAGACAGAAGAGGTTCACCCACAGGAGCTTGAGGTTCATCATGAGACAGAAGAGGTTCACCCACAGGTCTTCGAGGTTCACCGTGAGGCAGCAGAGGTTCACCCACAGGGGCTTGAGGTTCACCGTGAGGCAGCAGAGGTTCACCACAGGTGCTTGAGGTTCACCATGAGACAGCAGAGGTTCACCACAGGTGCTTGAGGTTCACCGTGAGACAGCAGAGGTTCATCCACAGGTGCTTGAGGTTCACTATGAGGCAGCAGAGGTTCACCCACAGGTGCTTGAGGTTCACCATGAGGCAGCAGAGGTTCACCCACAGGTGCTTGAGGTTCACCGTGAGACAGCAGAGGTTCATCCACAGGTGCTTGAGGTTCACTATGAGGCAGCAGAGGTTCACCCACAGGTGCTTGAGGTTCACCAGGAGGCAGCAGAAGTTCACCCACAGGTGCTTGAGGTTCACCATGAGACAGCAGAGTTTCACCCACGGGTGCTTGAGGTTCACCATGAGACAGCAGAGGTTCATCCACAGGTGCTTGAGGTTCACCATGAGACAGCAGAGGTTCATCCACAGGTGCTTGAGGTTCACCGTGAGGCAGCAGAAGTTCACCCACAGGTGCTTGAGGTTCACCGTGAGGCAGCAGAAGTTCACCCACAGGTGCTTGAGGTTCACCATGAGACTGCAGAGGTTCACCCACAGGTGCTTGAGGTTCACCATGAGACAGCAGAGGTTCATCCACAGGTGCTTGAGGTTCACCATAAGACAGCAGCGGTTCACCCACAGGTGCTTGAGGTTCACCATGAGGCAGCAGAGGTTCACCCACAGGTGCTTGAGGTTCCCCATGAGACAGCAGAGGTTCAGCCACCGGTGCTTGAGGTTCACCGTGAGGCAGCAGAAGTTCACCAACAGGTGCTTGAGGTTCACCGTGAGGCAGCAGAAGTTCACCCACCGGTGCTTGAGGTTCACCGTGAGGCAGCAGAGGTTCACCCACAGCTGCTTGAGGTTCACCGTGAGGGAGCAGAAGTTCACCCACATGTGCTTGAGGTTCACTATGAGACAGCAGTGGTTCACCCACAGGTGCTTGAGGTTCACCGTGAGGCAGCAGAGGTTCACCACAGGGGCTTGAGGTTCACCATGAGACAGCAGAGGTTCACCCACAGGGGCTTGAGGTTCGCCATGAGACAGCAGAGGTTCACCCACAGGTGCTTGAGGTTCACCATGAGACAGCAGAGGTTCACCCACAGGGGCTTGAGGTTCACCATGAGACAGCAGAGGTTCACCCACAGGTGCTTGAGGTTCACCATGAGACAGCAGAGGTTCACCCACAGGTGCTTGAGGTTCACCATGAGACAGCAGAGGTTCACCCACAGGTGCTTGAGGTTCACGGTGAGACAGCAGAGGTTCACCCGCAGGTGCTTGAGGTTCACCGTGAGGCAGCAGAGGTTCACCCGGCAGGTGCTTGAGGTTCACCATGAGACAGCAGAGGTTCACCCACAGGTGCTTGAGGTTCACTATGAGACAGCAGTGGTTCACCCACAGGTGCTTGAGGTTCACCGTGAGGCAGCAGAGGCTCATCCACAGGTGCTTGACGTTCACCGTGAGGCAGCAGAGGCACATCCACAGGTGCTTGAGGTTCACCATGAGACAGCAGAGGTTCACCCACAGGTGCTTGAGGTTCACTATGAGACAGCAGTGGTTCACCCACAGGTGCTTGAGGTTCACCGTGAGGCAGCAGAGGCTCATCCACAGGTGCTTGACGTTCACCGTGAGGCAGCAGAGGCACATCCACAGGTGCTTGAGGTTCACCATGAGGCAGCAGAGGTTCACCCACAGGTGCTTGAGGTTCACCGTGAGACAGCAGAGGTTCATCCACAGGTGCTTGAGGTTCACCGTGAGACAGCAGAGGTTCACCCACAGGGGCTTGAGGTTCACTATGAGACAGCAGAGGTTCACCCACAGGTGCTTGAGGTTCACCATGAGACAGCAGAGGTTCATCCACAGGTGCTTGAGGTTCACCATGAGACAGCAGAGGTTCACCCACAGGTGCTTGAGGTTCACTATGAGACAGCAGAGGTTCATCCACAGGTGCTTGAGGTTCATCATGAGACTGCAGAGGTTCACCCGGCAGGTGCTTGAGGTTCACTATGAGACAGCAGAGGTTCACCCACAGGTGCTTGAGGTTCACCGTGAGGCAGCAGAGGTTCACCCACAGGTGCTTGAGGTTCACCGTGAGGCAGCAGAGGTTCACCCACAGGTGCTTGAGGTTCACCATGAGACAGCAGAGGTTCATCCACAGGTGCTTGAGGTTCACTATAAGGCAGCAGAGGTTCACCCACAGGTGCTTGAGGTTCATCATGAGACAGCAGAGGTTCATCCACAGGTGCTTGAGGTTCACCAGGAGACAGCAGAGGCTCATCCACAGGTGCTTGATGTTCACCATGAGACAGCAGAGGTTCATCCACAGGTGCTTGAGGTTCACTATAAGGCAGCAGAGGTTCATCCACAGATGCTTGAGGTTCATCATGAGACAGCAGTGGTTCACCCACAGGTGCTTGAGGTTCACCATGAGACAGCAGAGGTTCATCCACAGGTGCTTGAGGTTCACCATGAGACAGCAGAGGTTCACCCACATGTGCTTGAGGTTCACTATGAGACAGCAGAGGTTCACCCACAGGTGCTTGAGGTTCACTATGAGACAGCAGAGGTTCAACCACAGGTGATTGAGGTTCACTATGAGGCAGCAGAGGTTCACCCACAGGTGCTTGAGGTTCATCATGAGACAGCAGAGGTTCACCTGGTAGGTGCTTGAGGTTCACCATGAGACAGCAGAGGTTCACCCACAGGTGCTTGAGGTTCACTATGAGACAGCAGAGGTTCACCCACAGGTGCTTGAGGTTCACCATGAGACAGCAGTTGTTCACCCACAGGTGCTTGAGGTTCACTATGAGGCAGCAGAGGTTCACCCACAGGTGCTTGAGGTTCACTATGAGGCAGCAGAGGTTCACCCGAGGCAGCAGAGGTTCACCCACAGGTGCTTGAGGTTCACCATGAGGCAGCAGAGGTTCATCCACAGGTGCTTAAGGTTCACCAAGAGGCAGCAGAGGTTCACCCACAGGTGCTTGAGGTTCACCATGAGGCAGCAGAGGTTCATCCACAGGTGCTTAAGGTTCACCATGAGACAGCAGAGGTTCACCCACAGGTGCTTGAGGTTCCCCATGAGACAGAAGAGGTTCACCCACAGGTGCTTGAGGTTCTCCAGGAGGCAGCAGAGGTTCACCCACAGGTGCTTGAGGTTCACCATGAGACTGCAGAGGTTCACCCACAGGTGCTTGAGGTTCACCATGAGGCAGCAGAGGTTCATCCACAGGTGCTTAAGGTTCGCTATGAGGCAGCAGAGGTTCACCCGGCTGGTGCTTGAGGTTCACCATGAGACAGAAGAGGTTCATCCACAGGTGCTTGAGGTTCACCGTGAGGCAGCAGAGGTTCACCCACAGGTGCTTGAGGTTCACCATGGGGCAGCAGAGGTTCACCCACAGGTGCTTGAGGTTCACCATGAGACAGCAGAGGTTCACCCACAGGTGCTTGAGGTTCACCATGAGGCAGCAGAGGTTCACCACAGGTGCTTGAGGTTCACCATGAGACAGCAGAGGTTCACCCACAGGTGCTTGAGGTTCACGGTGAGACAGCAGAGGTTCACCCGCAGGTGCTTGAGGTTCACCGTGAGGCAGCAGAGGTTCACCCGGCAGGTGCTTGAGGTTCACCATGAGACAGCAGAGGTTCACCCACAGGTGCTTGAGGTTCACTATAAGGCAGCAGAGGGTCACCCACTAGTGCTTGAGGTTCACCATGAGACAGCAGAGGTTCACCCACTAGTGTTTGAGGTTCACCGTGAGACAGCAGAGGTTCACCCACTAGTGCTTGAGGTTCACCATGAGACAGCAGAGGGTCACCCACAGGTGCTTGACGTTCACCGTGAGACAGCAGAGGTTCACCAACAGGTACTTGAGGTTCACCATGAGACAGCAGAGGTTCATCCACAGGTGCTTGAGGTTCATCATGAGACTGCAGAGGTTCACCCACAGGTGCTTGAGGTTCATCATGAGACAGCAGAGGTTCACCCACAGGTGCTTGAGGTTCACTATGAGACTGCAGAGGTTCACCCACAGGTGCTTGAGGTTCACTATGAGACTGCAGAGGTTCACCCACAGGTGCTTGAGGTTCACCATGAGACTGCAGAGGTTCACCCACAGGTGCTTGAGGTTCACCATGAGACAGCAGAGGTTCACCCACAGGTGCTTGAGGTTCACCATGAGACAGCAGAGGTTCATCCACAGGTGCTTGAGGTTCACCATGAGACAGCAGAGGTTCACCCGGCAGGTGCTTGAGGTTCACCATGAGACAGCAGAGGTTCACCCGGCAGGTGCTTGAGGTTCACCATGAGACAGCAGAGGTTCACCCACAGGTGCTTGAGGTTCATCATGAGACAGAAGAGGTTCACCCACAGGTGCTTGAGGTTCACCGTGAGACAGCAGAGGTTCACCCACAGGTGCTTGAGGTTCACCGTGAGGCAGCAGAGGTTCACCCACAGCTGCTTGAGGTTCATCATGAGACAGCAGAGGTTCACCCACAGGTGCTTGAGGTTCACCATGAGACAGCAGAGGTTCACCCACAGGTGCTTGAGGTTCATCATGAGACAGCAGAGGTTCACCCACAGGTGCTTGAGGTTCACCGTGAGACAGCAGAGGTTCACCCACAGGTGCTTGAGGTTCACCGTGAGACAGCAGAGGTTTCACCCACAGGTGCTTGAGGTTCACCGTGAGACAGCAGAGGTTCACCCACCGGTGCTTGAGGTTCACCATGAGACAGCAGAGGTTCAGCCACCGGTGCTTGAGGTTCACCATGAGACAGCAGAGGTTCAGCCACCGGTGCTTGAGGTTCACCAGGAGGCAGCAGAGGTTCACCCACAGGGGCTTGAGGTTCACCAGGAGACAGCAGAGGCTCACCCACAGGTGCTTGAGGTTCACCGTGAGGCAGCAGAGGTTCACCCACAGGTGCTTGAGGTTCACTATGAGGCAGCAGAGGTTCACCCGCAGGTGCTTGAGGTTCACCATGAGACAGCAGAGGTTCACCCACAGGTGCTTGAGGTTCATCATGAGACAGCAGAGGTTCACCCACAGGTGCTTGAGTTTCACCGGGAGGCAGCAGAGGTTCACCCACAGGTGCTTGAGGTTCACCATGAGACAGCAGAGGTTCACCCACAGGTGCTTGAGGTTCACCATGAGACAGCAGAGGTTCACCCACAGGTGCTTGAGGTTCACCAGGAGACAGCAGAGGTTCACCCACAGGTGCTTGAGGTTCACCATGAGACAGCAGAGGCTCACCCACAGGTGCTTGAGGTTCACCCATAGGTGCTTGAGGTTCACCATGAGACAGAAGAGGTTCACCCACAGGTGCTTGAGGTTCACCATGAGACAGCAGAGGTTCACCCACAGGTGCTTGAGGTTCACCATGAGACAGCAGAGGTTCACCCACAGGTGCTTGAGGTTCACCGTGAGACAGCAGAGGTTCACCCACAGCTGCTTGAGGTTCATCATGAGACAGCAGAGGTTCACCCACAGGTGCTTGAGGTTCACCGTGAGGCAGCAGAGGTTCACCCACAGGTGCTTGAGGTTCATCATGAGACAGCAGAGGTTCATCCACAGGTGCCTGAGGTTCACCATGAGACAGCAGAGGTTTACCCACAGGTGCTTGAGGTTCACCATGAGACTGCAGAGGTTCACCCACAGGTGCTTGAGGTTCACCATGAGACTGCAGAGGTTCACCCACAGGTGCTTGAAGTTCACCAGGAGGCAGCAGAGGTTCACCCAGAGGTGCTTGAGGTTCACCATAAGACAGCAGAGGTTCACCCACAGGGGCTTGAGGTTCACTATGAGACAGCAGAGGTTCACCCACAGGTGCTTGAGGTTCACCGTGAGGCAGCAGAGGTTCACCCACAGGTGCTTGAGGTTCATCATGATGCAGCCGAGGGGGAGTGGCAGCTCACCAGGAGGTGGTTGAACCTCTCCAACAGGCTGCCAAGGCTCACCATGATGCAGCTAAAGCTCAAAAGGAGGTAGCTGAGGTTCACCCACTGGTGCTTGAGGTTCACCGTGAGGCAGCAGAGGTTCATCCACAGGTGCTTGAGGTTCACTATGAGGCAGCAGAAGTTCACCCACAGGGGCTTGAGGTTCATCATGATGCAGCCGAGGGGGAGTGGCAGCTCACCAGGAGGTGGTTGAACCTCTCCAACAGGCTGCCAAGGCTCACCATGATGCAGCTAAAGCTCAAAAGGAGGTAGCTGAGGTTCACCAGGAGGCAGCCGAGGCTCACCATAAGGCAGCCGAAACTCACCAACAGGTGGTTGAGGATCACCAGCAGGCAACCGAGGGTCACCAGAGACATACAGTACTCACCAGTAGGTAGTCGAGGCTCATCATGAGGCAGAAGAAGATTCCCAGGAGGTGGCTGAGGTTTACCATGAGGCAGCCAAGGCTCGCCAGGAGTGACTAATGTTCAGAACAAGCTTGCTAAGGCTCACAACGAGGCAGCAGAAGCTCACCAGGAGTCCGCAATGCCAACTAGAGGGTGGCAGGGGGGGCTTGACTGGCTCATTGAGGAAGCCAAGGCTCATTAGAGGCAGTGGAGGCTCACCAGAAGGTGACAGAGGCTCACCAGGAAACAGTCAAAGCTCACCAGTAGGTAGCCAAGGCTCATCAGAGGCAGTGGAGGCTCACCAGAAGGTGACCGAGGCTTACAATGAGAGAGCCTAGTCCTACCCGCGGATGACTGAGATGCACCAGTAGGTGACCGAGGTTCACCAGCAGACAGCCCAGGCCTACCTGTGGATGACTGAGACTCACCAGGAGGCAGCGGAGGCTCACCAGGTAGTGACCGAGGGTCAGCAGGAGACAGCCTAGGCTTGCCCGCGGACGACTGAGATTCACCAGGAGGCAGCAGAGGCTCACCAGGAGACAGCCCAGGCCTACCCGTGGATGACTGGGACTCACCAGGAGGCAGCAGAGGCTCACCAGGAGACAGCCTAGGCCTACCCATGGATGATTGAGAAGCACCAGTAGGTGACTGAGGCTCATCAGAGGCAGCGGAGGTTTACAAGAAGGTGACCAAGGCTCACCAGGAGACAGCCTAGGCCCTCCCGTGGAAGACTGAGGGTCACCAGTAGGTGACCGAGGCTCACCAGGAGACAGCCTAGGCCTACCGCAGAAGACTAAGGCTCACCAGTAGGTGACCAAGACTCACCAGGAGACAGTCTAGCCTCACCAGTAGGTAGCTAAGGCTCATCAGAGGCAGCAGAAGCTCACCTTTAGGTGACTGAGGCTCACCAGGAGACAGCCAAAGCTTACCAGTGGGTGACTGAGGCTTACCAGGAGCCAGCCAAAGCTCACCAGGAGACAGCCAAAGCTTACCAGTGGGTGACTGAGGCTTACCAGGAGCCAGCCAAAGCTCGCCAATAGGTGACCGAGGATCACTAGGAGACAGCCAAAGCTCACCAGTAGGTGACCGAGGATCACTAGGAGACAGCCATAGCTCACCAGTAGGTGACCGAGGATCACTAGGAGACAGCCAAAGCTCACCAGTAGGTGACCGAGGATCACTAGGAGACAGCCAAAGCTCACCAGTAGGTGACCGAGGATCACTAGGAGACAGCCAAAGCTCACCAGTAGGTGACCGAGGCTCACCAGGAGACATCCTAGGCCTACCCGCAGAAGACTGAGGCTCACAAGTAGGTGCCCAAGGCTCACCAGTAGACAGTGTAGGCCTACCCGTGGATGACTGAGACGCATCAGCAGACCACACAGGATGTCATAGAGTATACAGGGTGTCAAAGACCAGACAGATGTCAAGGGACAGACAGCATGTCACAGACCAGACAGGATGAGTAATGGGATGTCACAAGACAGACAGGATGTCATTGGTCTTACTGGATGTCACAGATTAGACAGGTTGAATATTGAGATGCCACAGGATAGACAGGTTGTCACAAAACAGTAGAAGACACTATGTCACAGACCAGACAAATATATGATGTTACACCGCATGCAATTACACTGCATGCTTTTACAACGCAGTTTTTGCATCGCAACTACCGTTGTATTGCATGATTTTACAACGCCTGCCATTACAACGCATTTTTTTAAACTACCATTACAACGCTTTCCATTACAACGCATACCATTACAATGCATAATACTTTAGGGCAGTGGCGTTGTAACAGTTGCGTTGTAAAGGTAGGTCGTTGTAATGACTGCGTTCTAATGGATGTTCCCGACCAGACAGGATGCCACAGGGCAGACAGCATGAGTCTGATGTCTGCCTGTCATATGTACCAAGCAGAGCTCTGAGGTGATTGTGGATTGAACTCCAGATCCCAGAAGAAGGAAACATGCAAAAGAGACTGTGAGAGCATTTAGGCTCATATTTATGAAGCCTGCGCTTTCTCGCGATGCAAGGACAATGCAAACGTTTCATTCAATTTTACCAAAGCCCTGCAAGGGGTGACTTACGCCAACTTGCATGGCTTTGTCAGGAAATGTAACACAATTCAGAGGCTCGCGCTGCGTTACCTTTCAAGCTGGTAGGCATTCCTCGGATGGAGCATGGGCGTTCCCACGCCTCCACCCGCGCATTTTGCTGCATTCCCAGAGTTACTAAAGCTAGAAAACCTGGAAATGCATGAAAATAGTACATATGAATATCTTTATTTGTCCTGGTTACTTCTTCTTTCTATGCGTGATGCATCCAGCATCTCGCATTGAAAGAGGATAATGCCTTTAAGGACTGTTTTTAAGCAGGAAAATATTCCTTTCTGCACATATACATCCAGTTCGTAATGCAGACATCCATGCACTACAGTGCAAGGGTGGTTGCGTTGGCTCTATGCACCACAGACCGCGTCAGAGCGAGAAGGGAGCAGGAATGCTCCATCTCTGTAAATATGGAGTATTTCGTTTCCCTTCTTTTCACTCAATGTTGCTTGCTGCCCTGCATTGCATGAAAGGTCAGTGAATAAGTCCTGTGCGCACACACATACTGACACGTCATTTTATCTTGGACCCATCCACCACACCCATATTTACGACACTTTTACTCCAGGAAATTGGTGCAGGAGAAAAGGTTGGTACTATTTTTGATGCACACAGGCTAAGAAGTAGGAGAACAAATTCTGCTCCTCTTTCTAGGTCTGAAAAGTGGGGTCATGTCTGGGGCAAATTGAACATTGGCCAGTCCTTTCTTGGCAGTTTCTAGCTAGTGTGACATTGGCCCAAGGATATTAGAGCTCTTCATAAGAGAGACAGATTAGTTATACATTTTTATATTTTCGGGTCCGTGAGATTTAGACATTGTCAGACACGTACTCCATCACAAACGTGACTGATATGTCGACCGCCTTAATGCTGGTGCATTATTTCCTAATGCACTTGTAATAAGGCGGGCAGGATATCGATCATACCATGACAGAGTACCCATCCGCCAAACTCTAAAGCAGGCCGTAAGTGATTTGTCCAGAATCACAGGATGTTGAGCCAAGTTTGGATGCAAACTTGGCTCCCTGGTTCCATGGCCGCAGCTGTAGCCGCTAGGACACATCTCCACCTCTAATTGCTTCCTTTATGAATAGTTGGAACAGAAATAAGTTGCCTAATGTAAAATAAAGCCAATACCCCACCTAGGGGAAAACTGGGGGATGGAAAGGACAGTGTGTGTAGTTCCTACTAATCCATAGGATCTGTGCATTGGTTGGACAACATATACTAGGGGCTTGGTGCCAAGACTGGTTCTGGACACCCCCTTAGGGCCTATAGACAAGCGAGCTCACAGTGCCACTGTAAGCCCCCTTAACCTATCAGGGAGCAAATGGTTTCTGGCAACCACTGAACATGACAACCCTGAGCACTCAGGGATCGTGGAAACAGTACAGAACCTTTCGTTCAGTCACTCGTGCTCACTAAATCTCAGAGAAATATACAGAGAATATACAGTGGGACATTTTCAATAATATATATTGAACCAACGTTATTCTTGCATAAAATACGAGTGCTGCAATAATTAGCAGACAGAAACAGATAAATGTGATTACAAGCACCAAAAGCTTTAAAAGTAAATATCATTCTACCATGGTGCTGAAACAATGTATATATGCAGGCATATGAAACAAGGCAGTAATCAAACATACTCCTACTATGCAAGCCCTACTCTAAGTGTACCTAGAGTGTGTGTTGGTGTAGAGCCAAGAATCCCTCCAAGGAACAAACCAACCCAATTGCCTGATGGGATAGAGTGAAGGATCCTGTCTTGGTCACAAACTAGACACCCCTCATGAGATGTCAGACTGCTGTGTTACGAATTCTCAGCATTCAGGGACCCTCGGTGTCAGCAGAAATGCCTCCTCTGCTAATCTATCGGGATGCTCATCCTTTGTAATAGAAAGCAGCCTTGCGATGTGCGTATAGATTAGGGATGTTATGGATATGTAGATAGCCCTGTCCTCCCGCGGATTAAGACAGTGAAGACATTTGTATGTAGTGTGAAATGAGACCTTGTACATGATGTTCAGGGCGTTGTGATAATGTTGTGTGAAGCTAGACGTAGAAACAAGTTTCGTTTCAGAGAAACTAATCCAACATTGTCGTGCATGCAAATATGTGCAAAAGGTCACAGCTTGGAAATATTATTGTGAGGACAATGTAAGAAATAAGCTGCTTCGCTACACGGGCCTATCTCGGGAATATAGCAACAGTAGTTACTGAAAACCCTAGATAATGGATGGCTTTTATCCTCATAACATCAGTTGTACTGCAGCAGGGGGAGACGAGGTCCAGGTCCGTCTTCATCATTAAAGTCCCCTCTCCCGACCTGTCCTTTCATCTCTCCGCTCTCCTGTCCCAACCTCAGCCACAGTAACCCCTTCACTCTCTCTGCCCCACTTCTAATCTGGCTACATGCCATCTCTTCTCCACATCTCCGCTCACCTTAACTAACTCCTATCTTCTCCAGTGGCGGCTGGTGACATTTGAAAGTAGTGAGGCGTAAAAGTTCAAAGTGTCCTGTGGAAAGTGAGTGTAGCGAGCAAACTAGACTGTCATAAAAGGGTTTTGGGGGGGGGTTCTCCACAGGAAAATTTTGAAAAACCAATGAGTAAACTGTGCATTTTCAAGCAGATTTGAGAAAGCAAGAAGGTTAATAAAGGAATTTTGAATGTGTAGATAAGACATCAATAAAGAGATGTCATATGATAATGATGTAGGTAGCCTTAGTTACATTATCTTTAGAGTGCAGTGTGCAGTCAAAACAGTTGAACACTACCAAGAGTTGCATTGGGATCTGGTTTCTATCACCCAAACATATAAAAATGACAACATGCCACATAACCTGCCTGTACTCACAAAATATTCCCCATAATGAGCCTTTTTAATGCCAGAGAATTTAGTCAACCGTGCCACAGAATTTCCTCCTGTAAAGTGGAGGAAGGGGTCAGTGAGTTAGTGTCTGGTTTACTGTGTGTCCAGACAGTTTGCACAATCAATCAGAGTACTTGTAGAGCGCGCTACTTACCCGTGAGGGTCTGAAGGCGCTGAAGGGGGAGGGGTGCTGCTACTGCTCGAAGAGCCAGGTCTTGAGGAGTCTTCTTGTTGGACCCGGCCTCGTGGTGTGGTCCCCTTCCTCCGGCATGGCGGGCCCTGGACAGCAGCGACCCCTGACCTTCCCGACGAAGTTACCTCTCCAACCCTCAACGAGAGCCACCACTCCTGGCGACCCCCAGCTCTCCCCCTCAGAAACACGGCGACCCCTACTCGCCCCACTCTGCCAGTCCGACCCCTATCCCGGGCCGCCATCTCAGGCCCCGACTCCATCTTGGACACTCCACGTCCCGGCCACGTGGCCTCGGCCCGACCTCAGCCGCGGCCCCAGCGAAGCCCCGACATCGAGGCACCAAGATCCGACCAGGTGGTAAAGCGGCCACATGACGGATCGAGAAGGAGGGGAGTTTCGATGGCCCTCCAGCCGTCCCCGGATGCCTGGTTGCGATCGCCCTCCGGCCTCCCTGGGCGCTGGCTCCACCCCCCTGCTGGGTGTCTGGACACTCTCATCCCGGCCCCTCTGACCCCCAGGCGCAAGGGTCCGGACATCAAAGGACTCCAGACCTATATCTGGGGCAGCTCTGGAATGGGTCGGCAGTTGTATCCTGGAGTCGAGAGCCCTGCTGACGCTGTCGCGGCTGACCCTAAGAGGAACTCACTACTTTGAACCCTGCATCTTCGGAGCCTGCTGGCGCTGCCACGGCCCAACCTCGCTGAAACCATCTTCGGAGCCTGCTGGCGTTGCCGCGGCCCAACCTCGCTGAAACCATCTTCGGAGCCTGCTGGCACTGCCGGGGCCCAACCCATCTTTGGAGCCTGCTGGCGCTGCCGCGGCCCAACCTCGCTGAAACCATCTTCGGAGCCTGCTGGCGCTGCCACGGCCCAACCTCGCTGAAACCATCTTCGGAGTCTGCTGGCACTGCCGCGGCTTGACCTTGCGGAACCTCCCAGCTCGAGGATTGAGGGCTGTGCGTAGGATACCCCCGTACCAACCTGGTACTGAGACTGTCCCGCTACCCCTTTCCCGCAGTTACCGAGACTTTAAGGATCCCCCCGATCCGTATGTACATAGTACCGAAAGAACCAATCGTTATTGCTGATAAAGATTCTAAGAAGTTATCCTCTGGTGTGGTGTCCCTTTGTAGTGGGGTGGTGGCTCTACTGTACGATTCTAAGAGAGGAGCCTCACTCCGGAAGCCCCTCGACGACGCTCGGCCAAACTCCATACGGAGAGGTGGGACTCGGGGTGGTCAGTCAGACATCTTCTGCCTCCCCAGGATCCGCCTTTCTAACACTTCTGAAGGTGAGTAGGTCTTGGGTCTGCCGTATGTGGGTAGGGAGGTTGTTCCAGGTCTTGGCGGCGAGGTAGGAGAAGGATCTGCCGCCGGAGGTCGTTCATTGGATGCGGGGGACTGCGGTGAGGGCGAGGCTGGCGGAGCGGAGCAGGCGGGTGGGGTGCAGATGCTGAGTCTGCTGTTCAGGTAGGCGTAGTGGAGTGCTTTGTGTGCGTGGGTGAGGAGCTTGAAGGTGATCCTCTTGTCGATGGGGAGCCAGTGTAGGTCTCTGAAGTGGGAGGTGATGTGGCTGCGGCGGGGGACGTTGACTATCAGTCGGGCGCAGGCGTTTTGGGTGCGTTGTACACAGCTCTTTGATGGCAGCTCATCGCTCACTGTGTTCCATGTTGATTGTAATTTATCAATTGCACAGTAACAAAAGGATCTCTGTGACGAAAGCAGCAGCCACTGAGCTATGAACATAAAATATTGTTCTGTGATCTGCATAGTACACAGTCTTTGCATAAGGCACATTAACCCGCTGCCTACCTTAGATGAGTCAAAACTTCCACCAGACAAAACTCTGATCTCTCTCCAGCAGGTACATTGATCACCAGAGTTATCCTGGCACTTTTATTGTTGCCTGAAAACTGTTGGATACAAGGAACTCTGCAGTGCTTTTAACACTATAGTACTGGGGGCCCCAACCCTTCCAGCCCCCCTGGAAAAGGCAGATGCACAGTACAGTCCGCCCACCCTTGATGCATGGGCAAATGCAGCGAGCATTATGAATCAAGTAGAATTTTCTAGGGGGGTCACTGTTAAGCATCACTGGCTATTAACCCCTTGAGTGCTCATGGCGCTCCCGTGCTCATGACGAGCTGAGCTCGACATGACCGCGCCCGTTAAATGGAACGCTTGTACGCTGGACTGATTCTCCTACTGTGCTGAGCGTTCCATGGGAACTGGTGTGGCCATGACGAGCTGAGCTCGTCATGAGCACCGGAGCGCCGAGACTCATGACGAGCTCTGAGCACCGGGGCGCTGTGCGCGCCCCGCCCCCAGCACAGCAGGGGAAACAGCCCTGCAAGGAAGGCGTTAAGTGTGGGCTTTATTTCTTTATTTGCAGATGTCAGGAGCCCTTTGGTGCCTGAGGGATTGTGAGCCCCAAGGGTCAGTGAGATTACCCTCCTCCCAGGGGCCTGACAATGCTCCCCTGCTGTGCCGCCCTGCACAGGGTGGGGGTGTTAGGGGGGGTGCATTGTCAAAGGTGGGGCTGAACGGGCCATTCACTGCAAACACTTTCACAGGCTGTTGCAATGGCCATGGAGGGGGTGGGGGGTGGGTGCAACTGGCATCATTCCTGTAACAAGCATTTTCAATGCAATATGTCTCGCATTAACAAGAGTCTAAGCTACCTGCAATGCAATAGCTTAGACTCTCGCAAATGCGAGACCTATTGCATTGCAAATATTCGTTTTTTTTACTTGAGCCCATGCAGCGCTTTCACGTTCATGAAGGCTGCGCCCCTTTTTCTAGACAAGCCGTGTCTAATGAAAGGGGCGTGTCCGACATTAGAATGAAACCACGACATGGGTGCTTTGACAAAGAAAAGCATCTGTTTGTCAAGTTGACAAACAGATGGGGTTTTTTTGGGTAAAAGCGCCCATGCCGCTGGGCGCGGCCTCTATGAATGCGAAAGTGCTGCATGGGCGCTAGTAAACAAAATAAATACATAAATAAATAAGCGTGGAAGCTAAATGCGGACTGGGCTGCTAAAATAAATAAACGCCATTAGTATCAATCAAAAAATACTTTATTCGGTTTAAGAATAAAACCATAAAATGTGCGCAAATCCATGTACGTTTTTTTTAAAAACATACATTTCATGACAGTAAAACAGTAATAATCAATCCAATAAAAACAGAAATATATATATATATATATATATATATATATATATATATATATATATACACACACACACATCTAAATCAATGATAAAAAAAGAGAGCGGGAAAGTTGACGACCGGTTACCGGGCATGCGACTTCATAGATGATAATTAATGGGGTGCCAACTGGTATTAGGAGTTTGTTATTTCTCCATACAATTTGTAGATTTCAATGAGGATTTCAGAAAACCTGCTACAAATGGGATACATTTTGGTTTCAACATTTGAAGATAAAAAAACGAGCTGGGCGGACCTGGGTAAAATTCTACTTTTTTAAATTCAAAGATTTGCTTTTTACTGGGTTTATTTTTTTTTATGTAAAAAGTATTGATTTTTACAGAAAGGATCCACCAATCGGCACCCAGAACACCTCTGAATATCAGATGTGGATTGTGATCAAGTTATTGGCTGGAACAATCATAATCAGCCTTTCCTTCTGACCCCAGCAGGAGCTTTCAAGGATGGGGTTCATCAACCTGTAATGGAATCCTCCTATGGTATTCTCGAAAATCCAGCCACCGCGTCTTTTACGTATACTATCAGAGGAGGTTTCGGGAGCGCAATCACGCTCTTCATGTGACAGTCCTTCCGTTGGGCTACGTTAGAGAAGGCGCCATCCACAAAAGTGAAAAACTGGCATAAAGGATCTTCTTTGCACAACCGTTTACATTGTTGGTCCGAGTCGGCCTTGACCACCCCACGGTCATTTCATAAAAAGTTCAATCCTTTAAAAATGTGGTCACTGCATCTTTTTTTAATCCCAAAGCCTCTTAACGAGAAGCCTGAAATGGCGTTTTGAATAAAAACCAATGAAGGAGTCCTCGGGTTAAAGCGCTTCAGATAGCAAAAGAACTTTCTGTTGTCAACAGTCCAGTCTTCTGTGAGAAATGTGAAGTACTGGCAGTGGGGATGGTTGCTGCAGATGAGCTGGCAGTTCTCAGAATCAGGAGCCAGAACCTGGTCAAAGTCCTCGCCAGCAAAATTAAAATTGGGAATGAGATATTCAGGACATGTGGAATCACAAGTGCTGTCATCACAGTCCCTTGTGCTGAAACCAGACACAACATTGCCAAGGATATTAATGACTGGTGGAGATGGCAGCTTCGTAGCGAATTTATGGAAGCACATCTTACGCGCATATGTGAAGAACTGACAGTCAGGGGAGTCGGTGCAGGAATCCTGGCACTCAGTGAGGGTTTCTCGGAGGAGAGTCCTAACGTCACTGCCCAAGAAATCAGTGTCTTTGTAGGTTTTCGTGAAACAACTATGTTTGTTTTGGTCAACTGTGGATAAACGAAACCCAGACACAGCATTTGGCGAAGTGACGCTCCTTGATGGAAAACCATTGTCCGTGAATTTCAGAACACAGGTATAGCTTGGAAGGCCGCGATGCTCTGAAATAAAGGTGAAAAATGTGCATCGAAAATGGACAGTGCAGTAAATCTGGCAGCATTCTGCATCTGGAGCCGCGATCCTCTCAATGTCATTTCCAGGAAACTCCACATTCTCAAAGAGTGTACGAACTTGTCCTGATGTTGCACACACAAGAAAGGCTTGAAGAAGGATGAAATATTTCATGATTTTATCTTGTGCAGCCTCTGCTGGGAGCTGCTGTCTCTGTTCGGGTGGCTGAAGAGTAACCATTAGTAGAAATTAAAATAAAAGCAGGCGGCGTGCTGCGAGGTAGTGGGTGGAATAAGGGAAGAGCATTAAATGAGATAGTGATCGCCGACTTCTAAAGCAGAGCATGTAACACCACCAGTAAAAGGTCTAGTCGTTATGGAAGGTAACAAATGCAGACGTGGCGGTACCAAGGAGGGACTTACATGCCTAATAACGACTCAGAAGCCAGTGTTTATGAAAGACAATGACACAAGCCAATTAAAAATATGGGCGGAGAGTGGGCGGGGCTTCAAAGCCATCCTCCAGTCCTGCGTGCCTCGCAGCACTGCATTCGCTGCCCAGGTTCAATCATCAGAGGCAAGCATTTAGAGTCCAGTGCTCGTCTGAACTTCACTAAATATTCTCATGGAAGTAGTGTCTCATTTGCCAGATTTTAACTGGTATATGTGTGAATCTCCTGACAGGACGTCGTTGTGAAAGCACGTTTACAGTTTCACGGCCGTGATGCTTCATTAAATGATGTTCTTGATGGCGTGACGATCGTCTGCTCTAATAAGCAATCACAACCCGTGAAGCTCTTCGCCGCAAAACATGTATACACTTTATGGGTTAATTAACTTTTTAATAAAGTTTTACTTTTTTACAGATACCCGCCCGCATGCCGGGAAAACACTCACGAGCTTTAACAATCACACTACATGTGGGTGCTCCATCGTTGGCATCTGGAGCCGCACTCATACGCTTAAATTCTAAATCCAAAACGATCCGAGAGAAGAACGTCCTAATTTCATCCGATTTCCAGAGTTAAACACACTTACCTAAGCAGGACGACGGATGCACTGAAGCAGCTTGTTTTCTTCTGTACGTGCGGCAGGAAGGAGAGACAGCCTCCTCCCGCCCCGACTTCTCTAAGCCAATCCAGATGTTGCTCCTCCTGTTACAGCAGTGCCTGGATTGGCTGGGGCAGATAACCTCAACGCTAAGCGACGTTTCTCCTATTATCAAGCTTCACGCTAACCCTGTTAGAGACAAAAAAATCAGCGCTAACCACGGTTAAGGCTGCTTTTTTACGTCTGCTAATTTTCAGACTTAGCCATGTAATCCAATGGGAGGTGGATTACATGGCTAAGTCCACCATGGGCTATCAACAAGGATATCCCTATTCTTGTAGTTTTATCGCTGCATTACCAGCGATAACCTCCCAAAATGCCGCTATCACTGGATTTTTTATCGCTGAGGTGGTTAGCGTTCTTAATAACGTGATAACCAGGCGATATTATCCAGCGATAGCGGGTGTTAAAAAAATTAACGCTAAGCGCCCTTAGCGTTACTTTTCCCTGTTCCTTATTAATATGCCCCTCCCTTAATTAGAACAGGGAAGGCTAGAGGCATCAACATAAAACCCGAGGGGCATATTATCAAGACAGGCGATAAAATTATCGCTGTTTTGCTAAAACGGCGATAATGGGCTTGATAATATGCTCTATGGAATTCCAATTGAAGCCCATGCTAGATGTCCTTCACATTTAACATGGGCTTCGATTGGAATTCCATAGAGCATATTATCAAGCCCATTATCGCCGTGTCTGTCGTCTGTCGTCTGTCTTGATAATATGCCCCAGAGTGTCCCGCCATCCCTTTGTACTTTTAATCTAGAATAACTTGTTGTGTAAATGTGTTTTTTAACTCATTAAATAATAGGTATATTCAGTAATCTTGTGATTCAAATAATTAAATACAGAGGGCCCAACTCAAAGAACTAACTTAAGACAAAATCGTAAACTTACTACCATTTTGGTATTCACAGAAGGCACTTACTCATTTCGGTATTCACAGAAGTTAGGACTCCTAACTTTACTACTCCTAAACTGAGAAAAATCCTAACTTTAAGACTTTCGGTATTCACAGAAGGCATTTAGGACTCCTAACTTCTGTGAATACCGAAATGAGTAAGTGCCTTCTGTGAATACCGAAATGAGTAAGTGCCTTCTGTGAATACCAAAATGGCAGTAAGTTTAGGATTTTGTCTTAAATTAGTTCTGTGAATCGGGCCCAGAGTTCTGTCCCTTGAGTCATAATGGAAGAATTCACATTGTGTAAGAGGTGTGGCGAAGCGGCCAGGGCTACTGACGCTGGACGCTGGGGATCATGGTTCGATCCCTGGCTCCGGTGGCCAGCACCATGTGACCCTGGGCAATAGCTCACTTAATCTTCCCGACAGCCCCCAGCGCCTTGACACCTTTGGGTAATTGTTCGCGCTTTACAAATACTGGACATTTACATTTAATCAGACAGCGTAGATTAGATCCCGGCTTCCTCTCTTGACCAAATTGTGTGATCCGAGGCATTTACTCTACTGTCCCTGTATTTCCTTGATCATCACATCTGAAAACGCCCTGAATTATTCAGTTCAGGGTGTGTGCTGTCCAGCTAACCTCTGCCCCCACACACACACTTCGCCCCCCCCGCGGTGTCTGTAGTGTTACTCCACTAATAACAATACAGGCCGTACACGGTGGCTTCAAGACAACGAACTAGCGCCTATGAATATTGCTAAGTTTTGAAACGCCCTAATAAGCGTCCCTCACTGCTGTGACGTCACATAATGCGTTGACATTAAATCATTCCAGATGTTTAAGGGGATACTGCTTTTTCGAATTTAGAAGTTTTTTCTC